>NC_138184.1:20123146-24923146 GCF_964194105.1 Spermophilus citellus | reverse complement strand
CAGACCCAGAAAATCTAAAACTTCACTGTGGCCACTATATAGTTTCTTTTGGAAGGTCAGGTTTCCCCATTCACTAAAACTAAGATATTAAGAAAGAGAGGCTCACAGGTCAAGCAGTCCCAAAGAGGAGATAAAATAGCAAACAGGCAGGGAAAGTGCTGTCCTCACTGGGAACTGGCTCACCTCCCTGTCCTCACCTCACCTGTCCTCATGCTAGATGCTCATTCTCAAACCCACACCTGTGCTCCTGCCAGGCCCTTCCCAAATTCACACAAGCATTCAGCACTGGTACAAGTCCTCTTCTTGCAAGAGCTCTTCTCACAACAGGGTCTGACCGCTTTCGGGTCCCAAGCCTGCACTACATCATGTACACTGACAAATACGGTCCCCTCCTTCCTCCCTGCCTGAGACTTGTTGGGTGAGCCTCATCCCTCCAGTTGGTTGAAAGCCAATCCAGAGAAAAGACTGTATCCTCTTCCCTGTATCTCTCAACACCCAGCCTGGAGTTCATGCTCATAAATTTTCGTCCAGTTCCTTATTGAATGGGACAAAAGATGCTAGGTGGGAGATGGCTCAGCTGCTTCCAGAAAGACACTGTGCCTTAAAGCTCAAGGAGACAGAGAGGGAGAGAGGGAGAGAGGGAGAGGAATCACTCACTAAAAGCTTATGGAATACACAGAAGAGCTGTGCATCAGAACAGAAACTCATTTAAAAGGGCAAAGGAAACACTAGATGGCTGTTAATGGTGAACTGAATATGATAAATTATTACTTAAATCACTTGGTTTCACTCTTGGTTGTTATGCACAGTTAATTGGAGAGAAGAAAAAAAGCTGCTTCAGAGCTGGGAGGTGAGAGCTTCCTGATCCTCCTTGCAGACTCGGTCTTGCAGCTTCTCCAGGACCACAGGGCCACCATGAAGGGCTGACAAGCATTGGGCCATTTTTCACTCTCCAACCTCCTGTAATGGCCAGGTCTCATTTACCAACACTCTGCTCCTGTAGTAAAGGACCATCAAGCTATTAGTAAGTCAGTGGCCTAAAGGAGAGGGAATCAGGAAGGTCAGGTGCATGGCTGGAGGTCACTTAAATTATGAGCTAGCCTCTGAACACCATCCACACCTGACCTGGGCTCCACTCTGATGTCTCTTACCCTAAAAAGGAAGGAAGGAAGGAAGGAAGGAAGGAAGGAAGGAAGGAAGGAAGGAAGGAAGGAAGGAAGGAAGGAAGGAAGATGGGGTGGCCTCAATAGCAGATTCAAACTCTGTTCAAAAACTTGAATTGTGACTCTTGCTTTCTATATGTATGTATACTGAGCTTTCACTAAATTATGTAAAGCACCAAATGGGGCAGGGGTCAAAAGGACTGTGCAGAAATAAGGACAATTTCTGCCTTCACTCACTTAGGAAGAAAGATGCAATCATATTGATCTCATTGTGGGCTGCATAGCGAAAAAATCTTTCTAACACTTAATTTAAGACATAGAATCTGTTAGTGGGAAATTTTATTATTAGTCCTGTGGCCAAAAGGAAGGAGAGGCAGGCAGAGTGGGCATCACAGCCTCAGCAACAGAGAAATTTAGAAGCACAAGGAGATGTGTTACAGAGAAGGATCTCACACACAGTATCTTCATCACAGTTAATTAACGAGGCTTGGAGAGTTTCAGCAACAACATCTAAGGGAAAACATTAAAATGTTGAGATCACGTGTCTACATGATAGTTTCACAAATACTATCAATAGGTGATTTTATAATTACAGAAATGGAAAAAGAAGATTATAAGATGAAGCACGGAAGCAAGCTTGAAGACCATGCCACTTTTCCTAAACACCCACTGAATTTATATTTTCCTAAGCACATACTAAATTTGTATTTAAACTCATATTTAAAGATTATTCTTAACTTTCTGTGTAATGGTTGCTATATTTTTTTTCGAATAAAGCTTTTGACTACATGTTTTCTCAGGAGAAAAAACGTTTTTCACAAATCTGCTAATTAGAGACTCACAGTCTCTTCTTGCAATCGGAAAACAACACCAACACCATATGTATATGATGTTGGTATACACACACACACATACATATATATAATTATTATCCACATATAACAAAATCAAAGTGCTAACAAAGAAAGGAATATGTGATAATGGTTTTATATTAAGAAACTGTGGTGCTTAAAGAAGAACCTAAAATGACATTTCTGTCAGTACAGAGAATTAGATACATTGAACAATTTTTGTAGCCAAAACAACTAAAGAATGGATAAAATATTAAAAGAGAAAAATTTAAAACACTTTAAAAAGCTCTGATGATTCCAAAGTTAAATAGAAACAGAAACCCTTAGATGGGAGAGAGCGTTGGAAAAAGCTTTTACCTGACAGACCTCTGCTAGGCCCTGGAGACCTTATGCTTCTGCTTGGATGACTGCAGAGGGGGAGGGGCAGGGCAAAAATCCCAGGACTCATCTAAAGAGGGGTGTGTAAGAGGAGTCCAGTGGTAAGCACCAAAGGGCTGCACCCAGAATGTAAGGTAAATGAGCAATAAAAGTCTGCCTCTAGAAGGCAACACACATCCTTTCTGGAGGAATTCACCCTGATCCAGACCTCAAGCCATTCTCACATATAAGATTTTAATGAAAATTAGCAGCTCGCAATCAAAACCACAAGGCATACAAGGAAGTAAATTATCATGAGTAAGAACCAGTCAAAGCAATAGACAACACAATGACTTTAGGTTCTGGAATTATCATACAGAAAATTTAAAAAGTAATAGAAAAGTTTAAAAATATGAGTGTACAATAGATCATAAAGAATGCTCTCAGCAAACTTTTAAATGAAAAAATATGCGATTTTTAGAAATAAAAATTTAGTAATTGCTACCAGACATGTAATACACAAGTTAAATGATAGATTAGACATATATGAAGAGAAAAATTAATACTCTAGAAGGTAAATATAAGAAAATTAAAATATAGCACAGATATACAAATTGATGCAAAATATGTAAGAGTGGTTAAGAAACATGAAGAATAGATTAAGAAGGTCTAATGAAAGCCTAATGGAATTTTCAAAAGGAAATAACAGAATAAAAAATACAATATTTTATAATAATGTAAATTTCCAGAATTTTTAGAGAAACACCTATCTTCAAATCTAAGAAGTTCAATAAATCCAAAGCAAGATGAATGTTTAAGAAATTAATAACTATATGCATAAGAGTGCAATTTCAGAACGTCAAAGGCAACTAGATTCTGAAAGCCACGATAGATAAAACAGATCATGCTCCAAAGAATGACAGTTTAATTGATGGCTGACATCTCAATAGCAATAAAGGAATCCAGAGAATAATAGATTAAATGTCTAATGTATTGAGAGAGAGAGAGGGAAAAAAAACCAAACTGTCAACCTAACATTCTGCACTGATAAAACTATCTTTCAAGAACAACAGTAAAATATAGACAATTTCAGATGATAACAAAGAAAAGTTTAATCACCAACAGATCTTCACTAAAGAACATTCTAAAATAAATACTTCAAGCAGAAGAAAAATTTTCCATCTGGAAAGTCTGAGAGACATGGAGGGGAGATGAGTAAAAATAGAAGTTAATATGTGGATAGAGCTAAGCAAACATGGACTCTAAAGTTCATAGTAATACTAACAATAAGAATATCTTATCTGAGGGTGAGAAGGCAGGCTGGAAATAAAAGAGTGGATAAAAGAGGCTAATAATTAAAGCATCCTCAGATACTTGCATTGTGTGATACAGCAGGCAGATTAAGATGTTGATTGACTTCAGACTACTATAAGCACACTAAAGTAACTTGCTAAAGAAAAAGACATAGTGTACAACTCTTTCCCAACCAAGAGGGAGATTATAATAAGAAAAAGAAAATAATACAGAAGATTGTTAAACATTATGCAAAATGAAATAAACCAATTACCAAAAGACAAATACTGTACACATCCACTTTTATAAGATAACTAGAAGAGTCAAAGTCAATGGAAATAGAAAGTAGAAGGGAGGTTGCCAGGGGCCACTGGGAGGGCAAATTGGGAGCTGTTTAATGGGTACAGAATTTCAGTTTTAGAAGATGAAAAATTTCTGGAGATTGTTCTTCCAACCACGTGCATGTACATAACACTCATAAAGGTAAATAGACTGAACTGTAGTTACAATGTTATCCTATAGAATTTAAAATAAAAATCCAGGCTCTGAGGGTGTAGTTCAGTGATAAAGTGCTTGCCTAACATGCATGAGGCTCTGGATTTGATCTCCAGCACAGCAAAAATAAATAAATAAATAAAAATCCAATGATGTACTTGCTATAAGACACTATTAAAATACAATAAAATAGAAATGTTGAAAGTCAACGAGCAGAAATGCATATATTGTCACAAAGTTTCCATATTTGTGAGGATTGCATCTCAGTTTTCACACACTCGAAACATCCCACAAGACACTTCTCAATGTGGCAGACTTAACTAAAGGTCTGGGGAGGCAGGGGCCTTACACCACAGAAATACAAACCATTTCAAATCCAATATTGCACTCAGTGGTTCCTTCCTTCCTCCTTCCCCTACTCTCTCCCTTGCACCCACCACCTCTAATTTTTCCTGCTTCCAGGCCAAGCAATGTGGCTTTCTCCAGTCCCTCTACCCAAAACTCAGCCCATGCCCAAACCCACACATGCATACAGAGTAATCAACAGACCTTTTAATTAATAAAAGCCTTCCTCCTCGGAAGTTAGTGATTTATTATTACACGTGGAACTAGATGTAGCCAGGAAACTATTTTAATATCTAATACTGCTCAGTGAGTGGATGATTTGAAAGCAGCGGTTTCTAACAACAGTGAGAATCAAACCTCCAGCAAACTTCTCTACAGACCCTCTTAATTAGACCTCCTATGTGGATTTGGATCCACATGCATCTGTCTTAAACAGAAGAGAAAACATAAAGGAAATGACGGCTGCTGAGTATGTTGTGATCACTCCAAAAAAGTCTCTTAAGTGCCACTCTTAATTGGCACCAGCCTCATCCAGCTCTCATAATTCTTCTCTGGTTACTTGCCTCCTGTCTGTCCTCCCTGTCCATCCACCCTGCATTCACCACTTCTGAGACCCAGGCTGCTCAGAAGACTTGGAGGTCCCCCATTAGCATGAAATAAGAATTACATAGACTGAATGTTATGTGTGGATATGAGGTATTCCCCAAGAGATCCTGTTAATGCAGGAATATTCCAAGGTGAAATGGGGTTGTAACCTAATCAGCCCACCTTGGTTTATGGACTGACTGGGTGGTGACTATAGGCAAGGTAGACCATGGCTGGAGGAGGTGGTCCCTGGGGGCATGCCCTGGAAGGTTGCATCTTCCCTGTGGCTCCCATCCCCTCTGGCTCTGGCTCTTACTCTCTGCTTCCTGACATGAGGGGAGCAACTTTTCTCCACTGCAACCCACATTGGATTATCTCCATTACTAACTCCGTAACTTCTAGGTGGAATGTATGTTTTTTTTTTCTTGACATTTGAATTAATAGACCATGTTTTTTTATTTTGTTTTGTTTTTGTACTGGGGATTTGAATCCAGGGGCATTTAACCACGGAGCCACATCTCCAGTCATTTTTTTATTTATTTATTTATTTTTTTTTTTTAAATTTTTTATTTAGAGAAAGAGTATCACTGAATTGCTTAGGGTCTCTGTAAATTGCTGAGGCTGACTCTCACTCAAGGCAATCCTCCTGACTCAGCCTCCTAAGCTTCTAGGATTCCAGGCGTGGGCATCCCACACTCAGCTAGATAGGCCATTTTTAGTGGCATAATTCAAGTTAACTTCCTCTGTGGACTTTTCGTCTTCTTGCCACCCAACTATATTACGTCTGCCTCACGTCTCACAAGGAATAGCTTCTCCCCACCAATACCACCATCTTCAATGCTTCCAGAAAATTCTTTCCCCTTAGAAAAGCAAGCATTCATTAATTGCCCATAATGTGCCAAGCCCAATTAGAACCTTCTACCATATTTCATTGCACATCACAACCACCCACATCTTACCATCTCCATCATCCAGACAAGGAAACTGATACTCAGTGTGAAGACCACAGAGGTAGATGGTGGTGCAGGGGCCAGGATTTCAAACCAGATCTGCCTCCTCTCATACCCACTATAGTCATCCACTATAGTCATCTTTCCACTGTGTTCAGAATTTTTGCCAGTTCTGCCTACCACCTACGTATTAACTCACTATTTTTATTTATATAAAGTCCATTTTCATTTCGTTTAAAAATCTATTACTACTTTCCATTAAAAACTAAGTACTAGCCATAAGTGTAATACTAAAAAATAATTCAGTGAATATAACATGATGTGATTCAATTTTAAATATAATAAGCAAAGATGAAAACAAACATCCTAAAGTGATTCACAAGCTTAGTGTGGTGTGGTCTTGGCCTCTCTAGCCTTATCCCCTCTACTCTTCCCTTGTCCTTTCTGATCTAGCCCACATAGCTTTCTTTTCTTGCTGTGATTGCTGAAGCCACAGGGTATTTGCACATGTCATTCTCTCACCTAAAACCCTTTTCCCCATCACCTTTGCTAACTTAACTCCTTTCTACTCTTTGAACATCAATGTGAGAGTCCCTTTCTTGCGAAAATCTTCACAGGTCCTCTGGTTGGGCAAATCCTTCCATTCCTCAGACCTCAGGGCACTATGGGTCTCTCCTTCATTGCCCTTATCCCAGAATCAGTTTTATATTTGTTTATGGGGTTCTGCAAGGCTTATGACCATTCCTGATTTTGTTCACCATTGAATAAAATTTCCATAATTGAGCCGGGTGCCTTCATAGTGTTTGCTGAGTGGATGAGGAAATGAGCAATTCCCAGATTTTTGAGATATAAAGCAGTGAAGACCTGCAATCCTTGAGGGTAACTTTCCCCTTCCCTACCATAAGCTTTCTTTATCAGGGCCAAAACTGGATGTTATTCTCTGGTTTTGAGGGTCCAAGCTTTCTGACCCATCTGAATCCTCTGCAACTGCCAATTCCATGATCCATTCCCTGCAGACCTGGGCTATCTCATCCACACAAGATTGTAACCAACAGAGACTTCCACATGGAAAAACTGATTACACAACTAATGAAGTTTAAAATGGACTTCCACGAACCTTTTAAATTTCACCCTTACAAACACACACACACACACACACACACACACACACACACACACACACACAAGAAATCTGGTCACTGCTCTGCCAAGTCTGAATAGCGTTTCCTCCAAAATCTCTCCAGACTTTTTTCCTCCATTCTCCACTGCCAATATTTAATTCTCAGTCTTGTCCTCTGGCATCCAGACCATCATCACAGACCCCTCCAGCCTTTGTCTACTTTGCTCAGTTCTGTACATAGTAAAAAATTCATAGATGAGCAGGTTGTCTCTTAGCGGGGGGGGGGGGGGGGGGGACACAGATTTCCTAGCTCCCTACAAACTTACATCAAAAATTTCTAGCCAATATCTAAGGTCCTTATCAGTGCAGGCTCCAGCTTACCCACTCAGCCTCTTGACTCAAAAGGGAGAAAGAGGCTCCCTGTTCCGTGGTCACCCTGAGATTCAACCCAGGCTTGCAGCTCCTCTGCATCACACCCACACCAGTCCTGGCCCCTGGTGACCGAACAGGCAGGAGTATTTGGGTGACACAGCGCCTGTCCCCATACTTGACAAATACTCAGCGGAGCAGAGAGCACTTGCCCCTCAGTGCACAAAAACAATGCTAGGGTGCGGGGAGACATCATTTTAGGCATGACTCTGTGGATGCAAATGAAAGGATCTCTTTCTCCTTTCTTTGAGAAAATAAAAATGCCAACTCACCTTGAAAGAATAGAATCATATACTTTACACAGATTCTGGCAGGAGAGGGAGGTGAGACATGGAAAACTGCACTCAGAGAGAAGAATGGAAGAAACAAGGGGCAATCACTCGCAGAGGCAGAGTGGTTTTAAAAACAGCTCTCCAGGAAGGGAAGTTAATGGGTGAGCAATTCAACAGAAGACCCAGAACCTCGGCAGGCAACTGTGAGCCAGTGATCTCGGTCATTAACGGGGAGTTTGAAGCCACAGCTCCTACACAGTGTCACAGCAGGAGCCCGGGCCCTTCACAGAACCTGTGTGAGTCTGTAATACAGACTGCAAATTGAACACCACTGGAGAGGGAGGAGGGAAAAGAGAGATATGTGAAAAGGTGTTGTAAACGTAGCCAGGCTCTAAGTGCATCTGAGCCTGAAAGTGAGATTTGGACACTGAAATCACCTGTCCTGTCAGGGAGGAGCTCATAAATGGGTCAGGTTAGACTCAGAATCTTGTTCCCAGCTTGGGTGATTCAGAAACATTTCATTTAACAAAATAACTTTTAACAAACTGCTATCCAGGACAGCCTCTTCCCAGCATCAGGATACCAAGGAAATCAAATTCAAAACCATTTACTAGGGGTGGTAGCTGAGTCCAAGGGACCCATCAGATAGTCATAGACATATTATTTTTTAACCAAAATTTACACAGACCCTAAAAACTTTCAATGCGAGGAAGAAGTGGGCTAAACACGGGGATACTGGCCTTACCACCAAACACAGGACCTCACTCCGTTGGCAGTGGCTGAACCAACCCTGAAACTGGTTTTTGAAACCCTCTACATCTCCCTCTTCTGCCTGCACCCGTCACTAGTAGGTCACAGTTTCCTAGGTGATAGCTTATTTTACTTGGTTCTGGGTTTTCTTCCTAATCTCCCTAATTCAAAAAAATGCTAATCTGATCACCATGTGTTTATGGGCCCTCTCTGAACTGCACTTCTCATATATTATGGAAATTCTTATTATCCAGGAATGTCACTTCCTGACCAGATGGACGAATTCAGTGTAACTGTCTCCCTTTGTATCTTAATTATGCTTCCAAGAAGTAGCTCAGAAGGCTGGAAAATACTACTCCTTTGTATTTGTCCTAAAGAATTTAAGTTTTCATACTCTAGCAATACGTGCATACCCACGTTTATAGCAGCACAATTCAAATAGCCAAACTATAGAAAGAAAATAGGTGTCCATCAATGGATGAATGTATAAAAGAAATGTGATACATTCGCCCAATGGAGTTTCATTCAACCATAAGGAAAAATAAAATTATGTCATTTGCAGAAAAATGGATGGAACTTAAGAACATTATGTTGACCAAAGTAAGCCAAAACTCAGAAAGTCAGAGGTTGTATGTTTTCTCTCATTTGTAGAAACTAAAGAGGAAAAAGAAAGAAAAAAAGGGTGTGGAGGGGTCATTTCTTATGAAAATTGAAGCAAGATGAATAGAGTAGAGAAAAGGGGCTGGGGGAGGGGAGAGGAGAAGGAAAGGGGAGATATTGAAGGACGATGTTGACCAAATTATGTTGTTCTATTGTGTGTATTTATGAATAAGCAACAACAAATCCCACCTTTATGTAGAACTGTAATGCACCAATTTAAAATACACAGAAAAAAGAAGGCTAGATAAAGGCTTAAATTTGGCTCCGATATGAATATAACTGGGACTGAAAAAGTAGCCACATTGAAAACTGTGGCAGGCCAGTGCCTCCTGACCCACCCTAGGGTGGTGTCTTTAGGGATCCATTTCCAGTTTCGTTTTTTGTACTCTTAGTTCATGGTCTCAGAAAAGGGCAGCAGGTCATATGATTTATGGCGAATGTTT
The DNA here is from genome assembly GCF_964194105.1 of Spermophilus citellus. Lineage (NCBI taxonomy): Eukaryota > Metazoa > Chordata > Mammalia > Rodentia > Sciuridae > Spermophilus > Spermophilus citellus. The sequence goes on along the minus strand of NC_138184.1, from coordinate 24,913,433 downwards.
GAGATAAAGTGCCACAGTGGTCATCCCAAGGCAAAACACAAGGCTAGCAATAGAGTCATCCACAGGGAGAATTCTAGTTCAAAAAACACAGCAGAGCCAGGTATGGTGGCATACACCTATAATCCCAGCAGCTCAGGAAGCTGAGGCAGGAGGATTGTGAGTTCAAAGCCAGCCTCAGCAATGGCGAGGCGCTTAGCAACTCAGTGAGACCCTGTGTCTAAATAAAATACAAAATAGGGCTGGGAATGTGGCTCAGTGGTTGAGTGCCCCCGAGTTCAATCCCTGGTACCAAGAAAGAAAACACAGAGAAAGGGAGGGGATCCATTCATCTTTTCTAACCTTCCAATGGTACAATGAATCTCACAGGGAATAAAAGGTGAGATAGCATTAACTTAGAAACAGGAGGAGAATTAACAAAAGACAAAAGAACCAGCTGAGGCCAAGACTACATCCTGATTGGAGCTGTGAGGGTCAAAGAGTCAAGTGCTAAGGAGGAAGTGGTAGCCCCTGCTGCCTACTCTGTGGGACCACATCGGGACCACCACATGGTGCAGAATTCCAGGAGCTTTTAACGGTTGTACAGAGCCTTTGTTTCTACAGAGCAAGAGGAAATTAGCTTCATTCCCAAGAAAGTGCACAAGACTTCCTGACCCAGGGAGGCACCATTTTTTCTTAATGGTTTAATGGGCCCTGGGTAAACAGTAGGCCAGCCCCTGACTTGAGTGGAAAAGTCTGAAATTTATATAATCCAGGCCTGCAGAGCTAATAAGACAGGGAGTGAGAGCTTCTATAAAGCTGCTACTTCCATCTGAACCTAAAGGGAGATGAAAGAACCTTGTAGATTGTTCCACTGAGCTAAGTTTAAGAAATAGTTTCATTCATTAAAGGAAGAAAATGTCTCCAAAAGAAATTCTTATAAATAATGGGCTGGGGTAGAGCGCTTGCATAGCACGTGTGAGGCACTGGGTTTGATTCTCAGCACCACATCAAAAAATAAATAAGAAAATAAAATTATTGTGTCCATCTATAACTAAAAATATGTTTTTTTTAAAAAAAAACATACTGTACTGAGGTTGTGGCTCAGTGGTAGAGCACCTGCCTAGCACGCATGAGGCACTGGGTTCGATTCTCAGCACCAAATAAAAATAAAATAAAGGTATTGTGTCCTCTTACAACTAAAAAAGAAAAAGAAAAAAAAGATACAGTAGAAGACAGTATGTAGTTAGCTAAGATGTGTCATGCTACATAGTGACAGCAGTGATGGCTTGGGAGTGGGGTGGGTCAGAAGGAAATCAGGAAGGAAGAGCCCTGGACCCAGGGCCAGGAGCCTGGATAATGGTGTGACCTCTACCACCAACTGTGATCTTAGGGTAATTCCTTCTGGATCTGGGTTTCCACATCTGTGAAGGGTGGTAATAGTAAAAAACAGCAAATGTTGAGAATTTCCTCCATATGTCAGTCACATAGTCAGGCACTTGATATGAGTTACTCCATTAACCTACCACAACAACCTCATGAAATAGAAGAAAAAGAAATTTTGACTTCTCTTGGAACATCAGAAAAATTGGACCATGTTGGACATCGATCCTACACAGCAGCAATAAGCCAGAACTGAAGGAAGCAGGCTGTTTTAGTTGAGGCCATTAGCCACAGACCTCACCACACTTATTATCACTTATTTTGAGATTCCTGAGTGGTTCTTGCAACATGTGAGTTTGTGGTCCCTACATTAGATGGTCTCAGTGGTTCCTTCTCCACCCAATGTTCTTTGCTCTGTGTCACCCTGCCCAATGTGATCGGGCCAGATGTGATATCAGGCAAAGAATGCTTGAATCCGGATGCCCCCAGTAAAGGACTCCCATGGAATCAGGGGCCTTGGAGCTGGGGAATGGTGCTTACTGTGCCCTGTGAAATGGACTGTCAGTAGACACCAGGCCTCCTGCAGCCTGTCTACCCTTGCATCAAGAACTTGAATCTCACTTGAAATGGGAAAGGAAGTGATGGAGAAGGGAGCAAGGAAATTCTAAAGCCCTCAGTACAAACAAAATCCTCCTATTCTAAAAGCAAGACCAGGGGTGACCCAAAGGCAAATTATTTAACCTGTCTGTGCCTCAGTTTTCTCATCTATAAGTTGATCATAGCCCCTGCCTTGCAGAGAGGTTGTGAGAGGCAAAGCAAGAATCTCTTTGAGTTCTAGTGACTATCAAGTTTCTGGTTCTAGTCCTTTGGCCTTCGTGACAGTCCTGTGGGTTCCTGAAAGATCTCTTTTTAAAAAAAGCAAAACACATAAAACCTTTTTCCGCTTAAGCTAGCATGTGTGGTTTTCACTCACCAGGAAGTTAGAAACAGAAGTTACTTAGAGATAAACTTATACATTATAAACCCTCAGTTCTGTGTGCTTTCTGAAACGTTCTATTTCTAAATGGGCCTCTGGTGAAGATAATGATCAGTTCATTGATTTGTTCCCAGGAGGACAGGGTAAAGTGAAGTCCTGCTGATCACACTTCTGATTCTTTTTAGTCCCATTGCTTTGGAAAAATTTCTACCCCATCATCCTTCTCTAGCTCTCCTCCCACACATTCTCCAAGCTGGGATGACTCATTCTTCAATGGAGACCCCTCCAACAAAGCAGATGCCCTCTTCATCCAAAGATCAGCATGTTCAGAGTGACCTGTATCTGCATCTTCCTGGCTGTTCAACGTTGCTTTCCATCAAATGAACTCCCAGCCTTCCCATAGTTGCTATTTTAGTTTAAACAGGAAAAAGTTGGATTTTGTTGCTTGCAACTCAAGAACTCCAGTATGGAGCTTCTGTGGTGATGGCAAGGTGGTAGATGATTTTTAAAGGGGGGGGCATTTATATTGGACTTTCAAAAATGGCCTTTCTGAGGAGGTGAAATTGGTGATGAGTTTTCAGTAAAGGTAGGGAATCTGGGGGAAGGAGCATTCAAAGAAAGTCATGACAAATGCAAAGACCTTGAGTTGGGAACATAGTCAAGAAGTATCAGGAGGCCAGCGTGGCTAGAGGTGAGCAAATAAGAAAAAGAGTGGAAAGGCATGAAAGCAGTTGGGCAAGAGCCAGGCAGTGTAGAGTCTTCAGGCGACAGTGGGTGGTGTGTTTTATAATGTGGCATGAGCCACCAGAGGGATTTAACATAGGCATGACATAGCCTTATTAAAAAAAATATATCTTCCTGGCTGGCTGTTTTAAGAATCAACTGTTAGGAACAAGTATAGAAATAGAACGGTCAGTAAGGATGCTATGCCAGCTGTCCCAGTGACCATGGTTTGTGTGTGAGTTATGACAATAGAAGATGGGAGAAGACAGATTTGTTATATGGTTTTAAGGAAAAGCTGCCTTGAAAAAAGATCAAGGTTGAGTCTTGGACGTTGAACTGAATGACAGAGTAAGTGGTTTTGCCATTTTCTGGCATGGTAAAAACTGGGAGAGAGAGATTTGTCAATTAACAGTCTGTGTGTCATCTGTTGTTAGATGAGAAATGACCTCAGAACAGTGGTGTAAAAGCACAATAGGTGCTTATTGGCTTTCAGCTTTCTGGAGCCAGAAATTCTAGAATGGCTTAACTGGGTGCTTCTGGCTTGTGGTCTCTCATGAGGTTGCCATCAAAATGTTGATCTTGGTTGGGACCAGAGGATCTGCTTTGCAGGTGGCTTACTCCTGTGGCCAAGCTGTGCTGGCCATGGGTGGAAAACTACCAGTTCAATCAACCTAGACCTTTCCACAATTAGTTCAAGTATCCTACAAGTGATGTAAGACACTCAACTGGAATCTGTCTTACCCCAGTACAAGTGATATTATAAATAATGCAGCCGACAGCTTGGGTTCCCTTCTCCAGTTAGACTCTGCCACTCTGAGACAGCATGGGCCTTGGCTCCTCTAGAGAATTCTCATCCTCCCCCAACTAGTGGCTTTGGCCTACTTGAGACCATTTTGTGTAAGCAACTGTCTCCCTTGGGGTGGCGCTTTGGGTTTCTGGCCAACACCCTCACATCTGTCACTCAAATGTCACTCCCTCAATCTGGCCAACTCCTCCATGGTAGGTGAACAATTTGGTGGAGGAAAGATGGAGGGTGAGAATATGGGGCTAGGAAGATGGGAGAGGTAGAGATCATTGGTATTGAAATATTTGTCATGAGAAAAAATCAGAGCCTTGATTTCCTGCCTTTATGATTAAAAGCAAAAAAAAAAAAAAATGCAGCCAGGCATGGAGGCGCACACCTGTAATCCCAGCAACTTGGGGGAAGGAGGCTGAGGCAGTAGCATCTCAAGTTCAAAGCCAGCCTCAGCAACTTAGCAAGGCCCTAAGCAACCCAGAGAGACCCTGTCTCTAATTAAATGTAAAAATGGGCTGGGGGATTCTAGGGTTGTGGCTCAGTGGTAGAGCACTCACTTTGCATGTGTGAGGCCCTGGGTTTGATCCTCAGCACCACATAAAAAAATTAATTAATTAATAAAATAAAGGTATTGTGTCCAACTACAACTAAAAATTAAATATTTTTTAAAAGGGGGGTTCTGGGGATGTGGCTCAGTGGTTAATAGCCCCTGGGTTGAATCCCTGGTACCAAAAAAAGAAGAAAAAATAATGCAAAGGCCACAAGGCCACGTGTCTTTTATGATCTAGCTCTGGAAGTCACACTTCTTTATGGATACAAAGTCCTGTTGTTTACACAAGTCAGTCCTATTCCCTGTGGGAGGGGATTGCGCAGGGACATGGATACTAGGAGGTGAGAATCACTAGAGGTGATCTAGGCTAGGGTTTCAACTCCAGTTCCCTATTTAACCTCTCTGGACTTCAATTCCTCCTCTCTAAAATGGAAGTTAGGGAGTCATTTCCACTTCATGAAGCTGTGGGAAGATTCCAGGAAAGCAAAGGTATGAACATGCTCTGAGAACTTTACAACATACCATAAGGATGGTTGTGAAGGCCCCCTACTCTCTGTTCCCTGTGCCCCTCCCTTTGTCTTGGCACCTGGTAGACACACCCTGACTCTGCCCAAATAATTCTCCCAGCCCAAGCCATTAGCTCTCCAGAGCCTCACACAACTGCCTCCTCCTCCCCAGTTTGCACCTTTCCAATAAAAGCATTGCCTCTTGATTACAGGAGAATTCTCCCCCCTAATTGACTTCCAGGCATTAAAGTTTTACTGAGATGATCTCAGAGGCTCCCTGGGGATCGGGGAAAGTGCTGAGCATCGCCGCCCTCAGGGCCTTGGTGCTTGTGAGAGTTTCCAAATCTGTTGGCTCTAAATTTTGGCAGAGCACCTTCTGGGGAGCATAAAGAGCAGCTTGAAGCAAGGGAAACACTCAATCTCCCTCCCAACCTAGGCACGGGAGGGGAGGAGCTGGCTCCCTGGCCTCTGCAACGGGGGCAGAGCAGGACAGAGGCATAGAAGCCCTCACACCTGCATTCTGGTTCCAAATCAGTCCACATAAAGCCTCTGTGGGCCACAAAGGAGTAAAAAGCACAGTGTCTGCCCTCAAAGAATGCTTTCCTCTAAGGAAAGCAACTGCTCAAAAGGGGAAACAGACCAAGGCAGAGCCTGAGCACCTGGATTATTCCAGAGGCAGTACACCTGGATTATTCCAGAGCCTGAGCACCTGGATTATTCCAGAGGCGGCTAGGGACCATCCTCACACTAGTTCAGAAGGCTGTGCTTCAGGCCCGGGATGCCAAGGCTCACCTCTTCCCTTGAGCTTCCCTAACTTTCCACTCAATGCCTTGTGTTTGCAGAGATCACAAGAAGACCTAGACACGCATTTTTTGACACCATGACATACATATATGGTTGTGGGTTGGTTGGTTGGTTTGTTTTGGAGGTGCTGAGGAGTGAACCCAGGGCTTTGTGTGTGTTTGGCAAGCATTCTACCACTGAGATATACTCCTGCAATATATTTTGCAATTTTTAAAAATTAGTTGAGGGTCTGGGGATATAGCTCAGTTGCTAGAGTGCTTGCCTAGCATGTACAAGGTCCTGCGTTCTGTCCCTAGCACCACCAAAAATATTTTAAAAAATAAAAAATTAATTGAGATTTATAAAAAATGGACACATTTATATAAAAACTGAATTGTGGATATCTTTCCATAAAGCTGGAAGGTCTAGCAGTCCCAGGCCCACATTTCACCCAGCAACTTGGAGGCTGAGTCGAGGCTACCCCTTTCAACAGGACACGTGTCCTCAGTTTGCCTCTATCTTTACCACAATGTATATTCTCACAACACTAAGGTCAAATGTCATTTCTATTGCACCTGCTCTACTGTCTGTTATGTAACAGTTGTGCTTCCTGGTTGTGTCACCTGCTGGTCCTGGTGAATAGTTGAATTTGTGGTCTATGGTTTAGATTCTAAATAATTTTTATTTGTTTCATAATTCTGTTCTCCCCAGGATCCTTGGGTGCAAGAACAAAGTCCAACATATCCTTTGCAAACCCCACATCCTCTAATGGTGAAGCTTTTCATTGAAGGCCTGATGAATTTTTATCTTTCATGATTAAGTTACAGAGCAAAGACTGGGACTTCACTCTATCCAGGACTGGCTGTGGCCACATCATCTGTGCAGCTCAATACTCAATCCTCCCCAAGAATGCTCTGCGCTTTTATGCCTCAGAATGTGATAGACAACAAGCTTCTCTCCTCTAGGCCTATAGTTACACTAAATATAATTGCAGATTTCTGTTATCTGCCTTTACAAACAACCTAGATTCCTTTGGCTGATCTATCTTCCCCCGCTTGACAGTCAACTTTCCATTCTGTCTCTCTCCTGCTCATGCATATTATATAAATGACTCATGTATCATTGAAAGAAGAAATCCCTTTACCCTCTTCCTACTTTATTTTTTAATTGGTGCTAGAGATGGAACCCAGGGCTTTGCTGAGGACCCTTGTTAGTCTCTCCATGTGAAAATGACACAAGGTTGACATATTGGACACCTCATAGGAAGGGTGGTCTCCACTAAGTCATTTTAAAACAACTTGTACAGAAATTAACTAACAGCAACTACACTTACTTGTGAGCCAAGGTCAGTGCGGGGTAAGCTGGGGTAGGCTGCATCTTTAACAACTGAAGTTGAGGTTTAGATTGCAGTTAGGACCCATTCTAAGGCGAGGGTAGGCAGTAATGGATATCAGATGGTACAATATAAAGAGGGCACAGTACGTCAAGATATGACTCTCGGAATACTGACAGTTAAATTAATAAGATTCAACAGGTTGGAAGGAAACCCATTTGAAAAGGAACAGTAGTTCATTGCAGCCTCATTGATAATACTGCAATGGTCTGGATTATGATTCCAACTCAAAATTCACAAGTCAAAGCCTGTGATAGTCAATTGTATGTGTCAATTTGACTTCTCCATAGGATTCTCAGTGTTAAGGTTTGAATAGGAGATGTCCCCAAAAAAACTCATGTGTTAATGCAGGCGTGTTCAGAGGTGAAATGATTAGATTGAGATCTGTGACCTCATCAGTGAATTAATCCATTAAATGGATTATTACTTTGAATGGACTACTGGTGGTGGTACAGATGGGGCCTGGCCTGAGGAATCTTGTTTCAGATTTCTCTCTCTCTCTCTCTCTCTCTCTCTCTCTGCTTCTAAGCTGCCTTGAGTTGAGCAGTTTTCCTCTGCCACAGTTCTCCACCATTATGTTCTGCCTCACCTCGGATCCAGAGCGATGGAGTTAACCAACCATGACTGAGACCTCTGAAACCATGAGCTCAAAGTAATCTTTTCCTCCTTTAAGTTGCTCTTGTCAGGTCTTTTGGTCACAAGGATGAAAAGCTGGCTAACAAACCCAGATTAACCATTATTCTGGAATATGTCTGCGAACGGGTTTCTGGATGAGATTAGAATTTGGGTTTATAGATTACCATCCCCCATGTGGGTGAGCATCATATAATCCATCCATAGCCTGAATAGAACAAGAAGGCAGAAGAAACAGAAATCTACCCCTTTTTCGTCTCACTTGCCTGCTTGAGTGCCTCTGGTTCTCAGGCCTTTAAACTCTTACTAGAACAATATCAGCAGGTTTTCTGGGTCTCCAGGTGCAAACCAAAGATCATGGGATGTCTCAGCCTCCATGATCATGTGAGCCAATTCCCCATAATAAATAAATCTTATTGGTTCTCTTTCTCTGCAGAACAGTGATTAATACAAAGCCCCAATTCTCCTCTGTGACCATACATATAGGGCCAGTGAGGACATGATAAAGGTTAGATAAGGTTGTAAGGGAGGACTTCTAATCTGATACGGCTAGTGCACTTACAAGAAGAGGAAAAGACACCAGTGTGCACATGCTTTCTCTCTTCTATCCTCCTTCCTGCTTCCCAAGTGAGACTGCTATGAGAAGACAGTCACCTACAAGAAAATCCTCATCTCACCAGAAATTGAATTGGTTGGCACCTTGATCTTGGACTTCCCAATCTCCATAACTGTGAGAAACAAATTTCTGTTGCATAAGTCATCCAGACTGTGGTAACTTTGTTATAGCAGCTTAAAACTGAGTACTACTTTTATATGTAATAAAAAGTAGATGGACAAAAGGGATTTGTCCATAGAAAAAATATAATCAAAAAGCAGATTCTAAGGCTGGGATGTAGCTCAGTGGTAGAGTTCTTGCCAAGCATGTAGAAGACCTGGGTTCAATACCCAGCACTGAGAGGGGGGAAAAAAGGTAGAATCTAGAATAAACGCATTATCTATGGCAAGAGGTGCCTAGAAGATAGGGCATTTCAACCTACTTAGAAAGTCTGTAGTAGCAAGATGAGTGCATCTTTCTGTCAAGTTCCATAGCATCACCCATCAGTTATCCACTTAGGCCCTTAACAGAGATCCCAGGTTTCAAGATTAGGTGGCTTCCAAGAAACACTTTCCTGAGAAGGACACTAGGAAATTGCCATAAGGACCTGTTCTCTTGGCAGTTTTCTTGCTCATTATAAATGAATAAATCAACATCAGCCTGATGTAGGCTTGGAAGTTGAAACTTTATCCTCAAAAACAATTGACGCACTCAGAAGAAAATTTCCCCAGAATCCCATGACCACGTGTACCCACCTAAAAGCATCAACATCCATAATCATGGCCTGTGATTTACAAAGATGTTCGCTAATTCTTCCCATATCTGAATCTATACCCCATTGCAAGGTAACTTTGTAACTTCTCCCATAAAGAAGTAGAATCTGTTACCCTCATCTTGAAATTGGGCTTGGCCATATGACTTGTTTTGGCTCCTACAACATTGTACTATTGATGCAAAGAGAGGCTTGAAAAATATTTGTACATTGGCTCTTGCCTTCTCCTATTGTACTTGGAATCCTGAGACCACTATATGGAACAAGCTTGAGCTAGAATCCCAGAGGACAAGAGGTCCCATGGATAAAAACTGAGGCAGCCCAGCTGATAGCCAGACAACCACCAGGTTTACCTGTGACATAGATTGTATGAGATCAACCAACTTCCAGCCAACCCACCAGTTGATCACAGCAAGCCCAGGAAAAGTCAGTCAAGCCAATTCAGACAAGAACCAGCTGGACTGCTAAACCACCACGTTTTGAGGTACTTTGTTATATAGCAAAAGCTAACCCTTATGCCTTCCGTTACTTTACATGAACTCTCCATGGTCCTGCCTAAAGCCACTTCTACACATCTCACTCCCTATCCTAAATCTAGAGACAGTTTCATAATTGCTCTCTTCTCTCTTTTGCATCATAAATGTTTCTTTGCCCAGGTGGATGGCTCAAGTGCCATCAGTTCCCACCTCAGTTATTGCAATATCCTCCTAACTGATCCTCCTACATCCACCCATATCCCCAATGATCTATTCTCAACACGATCACCCAGTGACCCCTCAATAAAGTCAAGTCAAACCCTTCCTGGGCTCTCCATTTCATTCAATGTCCTCACGATGACCTACAAAGCCTTGCTCTGCTTTGCCCCCATGACATCAGACCTCACCTCTGATCACTCTTACCTGCACCCAGCCACACTGACCCCCTGCTGTTCCTGGCACAAACCAGGCATGCTCTGACCTCAGGGCCTTGTTGCTGCCCAGTCCCTCTGCTGGAACACTCTTCCCCAAATATCACCATGACCAGGTTCCTCATCTTCTTCAAGTTTTGTTCAATTGTTACCTACTCCACCATGTTTACTCCAATCACCCTATATAAAACTACAACACACAAAAAAGATCCTAACCCCCATACTGTGCTTTATTTTTATTATTATTTCGTTTCCAAAGCATCTAGCTTCTTTTAACATCCTGTATAACTTATTAACTATGAGACTTATTTCCTCACCCCACTAGAATGTTAAAGGCAGACATCTTTGGTTCATTGACAATCCCAAGTGCCCAGATCAGTGCCTAGTGCAAAAATGAGGCACTTGGTAAATGTTTGTTGAATGAATAAATTAGTGCTTGGATAGTAGGGATGAACTACTTTATGGCCATCTCCAATTTCCCATCTCCAAAGATTCAGAAAGAAGTGAAAAGGAGGCTTCCTCTGACTGCAACATCATTTAGTATTGTATTTATCATGAACACTAATCAATGTCTGTTAAGATACACATTTATGGACTAAGGCTTTTAATTCAAACTATCCTAACTTGGGACCATGAAGGTGCGTGCTGATACAAAAGAACCCAATTTACAAAATAAATACCTTAAACATCTATCAATAGAGAGGAATAGATTTCCATAATCTCCTTTCTAATAAGAAGGGATTCTTTGGTTTATCAACCCTCTCTCCTAAAGGGGCTCTGCTTTTTAAATTTCTCCTATGTTTAATTCCTCAAAAGAGCTGAATTAGTGCATCTAAAGCCACGTTTATAATCTCTGCTAACTGAACATAAAACCTCTCTAAGGTACTTTCATGCCTCATAGACCCTAAAAGCTCTTAAAGAGTAGAATTAAGGAGCTGCTTAGACAGAGCCTATTTGAGAATAATAGGTGCTGGGAAAAGGTTGCTTACAGTGAATCCACTTAAATAGGAAGCAACATTTTATAAGTAATGGTAGTGAGGTGAATCAAGGTTTTATCTTAAAAAGCACTGAAAATTATGATAGTTCATTTTATTTGTATTTAACTCCATTTTTATTATAATTACAATTATGGACTAATTCTTAGGACTGGAAAATAAATCAAAACTTGGTTTTGATGTGCTTTTTTACTTTAAGGAAAAAAAGGTGTAAGAGAGTAAAACATGTCATTCATCACCTCTCATTTGACCTTCACAGCAAGATTTTAAAGAAGGCAAATTTTGCAAAATGGTCCTTAAAATCAGCAAGATTTAAAAGAAGGCAAATTTTGCAAATTTTGCAAAAAGGTCTTTCTCCCCAGGACCTCTCCTAGCCCTTTGAATTTCCAATCATCCCCTTTTGAAGTCTCCATTCTGTCATTATCTTTGCTAATTTTCTCTTCTTCAGATGTAACCAGACAAACTCTACCAGACCCTCATTTCTTGGAGGCTTCCTAATAATTATTGCAGCACTCCTGCCGCATCACTTTCATTGTCTTGGTTAAATCCTGCAACTGTTGAAATAGGGCAATTTTACTTTGCAGTTGGTTGACATAGTAATCACAGTGAAAGCGTCTGATATTAATGTTGGGTGGGAGTACATGCCAGTGGTAAGCCATAGGGAGGTGCATCGGGGACCAGTTTTATAAGGATCTGTTTGTCAGTGAACGTTTTAGAGTGACCTTTGCTTCTCAACTTGCAATTATAGGTACTCCAGTAGTAAATACCTGGATAATAAGGTTCCCTTGCACTCGAAAACAAGAATTAGCATCGCAAGGTCTGAGTAAAAGGAATTGACGGAAGGTGGTCAGCTGTAATGTATGTGATGCTGGCTGAGAGTGACCAAGGTCCCCTCAGTTCCTGAGTCCCAGATCCTGCAGGTTTAAACCCTAAAGCTGTGGTCAAAATTTAAAGCTAGAATACTGAAAAGATAAAGTAACCCAAAAATCTGCTTTGTGGCTACTGCCACCTATTGAATGTAAGCTTAACTTACCATGTTATTGTTATCACTTTAACTCACTCTAGGGAGCAATGCATTGCATGAGGCCTGGGAGATGAATAGGTTAGCTTAGCCCTAAGTAGGTCAGGGCTTCAAATCCCTTTCTCCACATTGTGCTCTATTGACAGGTCCTGGGTTTGGGTCTCATCTGGTTTGGGTCTGATCTGGTGAAGTCTGACTCTGCACATCCTCGAAGCGTGCACACTGATTGGGAAATTCTCTCTTGGAATATGGCTTGTTCTTTCCTATCTGATTTTGTACATGTTCTTTCCACGACTGGCCCACTCTTCCTCTTTTCTTCCACTTGGCAAACTGGTCTCTTTCAGAATCAAGTTCAAATGTCCCTTCTGGAAGAATGTCCTGAACTCTCCCAAAGTTGTTCTCCACTTTTCTCTCTAGGATTTCAAATCAACTTTTTTAAAAAATATTTTATTAGTTGTTGATGGACCTTTATTTATTTATTTATATGTGGTGCCGAGAATCAAACTCAGAGCCTCAAACACGCTAGGCAAATGCTCTGCCACTGAGCCACAACCCCAGCCCTCAGATCAAAGTTTACTTAGTTCTGTTACAACACTGGCCACACACATCTTAGTTATTCAATAGACCATTTCACCCTCTAGATTAATGCTATTTAGGTACAACTGTCATGATTTCATTTTATTACTATGTGTTCCACTACCTAGGACATTGAAGATGCTCACAAAATGCTTATTACATGAGTGAATTAATACCATGATTGTGCCCAAGAGCCCTTGGTTTCATTGAATTTACACCAAACTCCCAAAGTCAGTTTTTTTTTAATGAGGTAAAATCCACACAACATAAAGTTCACCATTTTGACTACTTCAAATGTACAAATCAATATTTTATAATTATGTATTTTATTTTATTCAATTGAATAGTTTTTATTGAATAGGTTTTGAATATATTTGGTTCAATTTTCTGAATAATATCTTGATATATTATTCAAAATATATATTATTTTGATATATTCAAAATATTGTGCAACCACCACCACTACATAATTCCAAAACATTTTAATCACTACAAAAGGAAACCACATACTTGAAGCAATTGATCGTCTTTCTCCCCAACCCTTGCTCTTGGCAACCACTAAACTACTTTCTGTCTCTATGGATATGCTTATTTTAGATGTTTCCTATAAATTGAATCATACATTATGTAGCCTTTTGCACGTGGCTTCTTTCACTTAGCATAATGTTTTCAAGGTTTATCTATGTTGCAGCATGTATTAGTTCTTCATTTTTTGTATGTTTAAATAATATTCCATTTTAAGAATATTAGTACATTTTATTTATACATGTATCAGTGTACATTTGAGTTGTTTCTTCTTTCTGGCTAAAATTAATAATACTTCTATGAACATGTGTACAAGTGAACATATGTTTTCTTCTTTTAGACACAGCCTAGAAATGAAACAGATGTGTTGCTATGTTTAACTTTTGGAAGAACCACCAAGCTGTTTTCTACAGTGGCCACACCATTTCACATTCCCACCAACAAGGTTTGACAGTTTAAGTATCTCCATGCCTTTAGAAACAATTGTTATTTTCTTCTTTTAATGTTTTTTTTTTCTCGTTGTCAATGAACCTTTTTTTTATGGTGCGATTTTAGTAGATGTGTAGTGTTATCTCATTTTGTTTTTGATTTGCATTTCTTTTTTCTTTTTAATGTTTTTTAGTTGTAAATAGACACAATACCTTTATTTTATTTGTTTTTTTTTTTTTTTATTTGGTGCCAGGGATCAAACCCAGTGCCTTACCACTGAGCCACAATCCCAGCCCCTGATTTGCATTTCTTTAATAACTAATGATGTGAGCATCTTTTCCTGTGCTTCTTGGCCATTTGTATGCTTTCTTAGGAGAAATATCTTTGAGGTTGTTTGCAATTTTGTTGTTCAGTTGTAAGAGTTTTATTTTTCCCCCTATATTCTGGCTAATAGGCCTTTATCAGATCCTATGATTTACAAATATTTTCTCCCACTCTGTGAGTTGTCTTTTCACTTTCTTGATAGTGTCTTTCTGGGTCTGGGAGGTACTAAGGATATAATTCAGGAACACTTTATCACTGAGTTATATCCCTAGAAGTTTTGGGTTTTTATTTTGAGACAGGGTCTTGCTACATTGCCCAGGCTGGTCTTGAATTTGCAATCCTCCTGCCTCAGCTCCCAAGTCTCTAAGATTACATGTGTGTGTCACATCTAGCTTGACAGTGTCTTTTGATGAACAAAATTTATTCATTTTGATGAAGTCTAATTTATCTATTTGTTCTTCCATTCCTTGTGCTTTTGAGAATCCCATTGCCAAAATCAAGGTCATAAAGATTTACACTCATGTTTCCCTCAAAGAATTTTATAGTTTCATTTCTTACATGTGGGGTTATGATCCATTTTTTTACCCATTTTGACTTAATTTTTTATATTTATAAAAATGTGTTAATATACAAAATTTGCGGGCTGGGGATATAACTCAGTTGGTAAAGCGCTTGCCTCGTATGCACAAGGCCCTGGATTCAATCCTCAACACCACACACACACACAAAAAAAAAAAAAAACCACACACACACAAAAAAAAATATGAGAGTTAGGAGCCCATCTTCCTTTTTTTGCATGTGGCTACCCACTTGTTCTAGCACTAATTGTTGAAAAGATTATTCTGTTCCCCATTGGATAATCTTGTCATTCTTGTTGAAAATCAGTTGACCAGTTTTGTGGGACTGAGCCCTTAACCTCATGAATATGCATTAACTCTACATAGTTAATGTCAGAATTTAATGAAATTGGAAGACACCCACTTGGTGTCCCCAGAGAACAGGAGAATTGCCCACACAGTTGGTATCAGAAGTGTTCTGAATGAAGAAACAAGATTTTCTGTTAAGGAAAAGCAAGTTTCTTGAAGATAAAATAATAGGATCAGGAATCACAATGGCTTTTGACTTTTTAACAGCAACATAGGAAGCTAAATCACAATGAAGCAATGCATCCAAAATAACGAAGAAAAACTTTTTCCAAATTATTATTATGAATTCAGCCAAACTCTCCATCAGCTATGTGAATAAAGACATGCAAAGTCTAGAAAAAATGTATTCCTGTCTATCATTTCACAGAAAGCTATAGCAGGATCTAGTCCATCAGAACAAGAAAGAGTCTTGGATTATAAGAAGCATACTATTTATTACAGGAGAGAAATTATGAGAATCTAGTGAATAGTAAATAGTAATGAAGGGAGATCCCAGGATTCACTATTGAGCATCAAACGTAGAGCTAAAGCAGGTGAGATTGAGGCAGTCAGAAGGATCTTCAATCAATTTCTTTTTAAAAGATTAAATTATTAAAACACCCAGTGCCTCAAAATGTAGTTAGACCAATAATTCTCTAAGTAAGATTCAATGACCCTAAGGGTCCCTGAAACCCTATTAGGGAATTTTCAAGGTCAAAATTACATACTTAATACTAGATATTGTTTTCCTTTCAAAATCTTATTCTCTTACAAGAAAATGGTGGAATTTTCAAGAGGCTAAATGGCAAGTGACACAACAGATTGAACACTGAAGCAGATATGAGAAGTTAGCTGTCTTCTAATAAGCTCAACATAAATACATTTGAAAATGTATATAAATTTTTTTCTTACTAAATTTGTTTTATTTCAGAAAATAAAGTCATGCTTTATTGTAAACTGTTTTTTATGTTAGCATGTGTATTAGCTCTTCGTTGCTGTGGTCAAAATACCTGAAAAAAAAAAAACTTAGAGGAAGAAAAGTTCATTTTAGGCTCACAGTTTCAGAAGTCTCAGTCCATGTTCTACTACCAACTCCATTGCCCTGGGCCCAAGGTGAAGTTGAACATTATGGTGGAACTACATGTTGGAGGAAAGCTGCTCAGCTCATGGCAGTCAAGAAACTGTGAGAGAGAAAAAGGGACCATAGACAGATACAATCCAAATGCACACTCCCAGGGACCTACTAACTACAGCCATGCCCCACCTGCCTATGTTACCACCTGGTAGTCCATTGAATTGTCAATGAATCAATCCAGCAAGCGGATTAATCCATTGATTGGGTCAGAGTTTTCATCACTGCCTAAAATTTCCACCTCTGAACTTTGCTGCATGAGGGATCATGCTTCAACACAGGAGCTCTTTGGGATCATTCCAGATCCAAACCATAATAGCATGAAATAGGTTCAGTATTTCTAATGTACTAATAGATAATTTTTTTAATTCATCAGTTTTAAATACTTATTGGGTAAATGTAGTAGATATGACTCACATAATCAAGAGTACTGTGGAATGCTCCAGAATATTAAGAATGTAAAGTAATCTTGAGACCCAAAAGTTTCAGAACTGCTGACTTAGACAACTAGTGAGAATTGGGTTGAACCAGTGTTGAGCAGACTGAAACAAATAGACAGCATAGTTAAAAATTCCAAAGGAAATATAAAGTTGAGCAGAAAAAGAAAAAAGAAACAGAATATTGTACAGTTCTGCTGAGAAAAGCCATCTTAATGTTAATTGATATTGTCTAATCAAAAATATGACACAAACCAGGCACAGTTGCACGCCCCTGTGATCCTAGCAGCTAGGGAGGATGAGGTGGCAGGCTGAGGTAGGAGGATCATAACTTCAAAGCCAGCCTCAGCAACTTAGTGAGCCCCTGAGCAACTTAGCAAGAACTTGTTTCAAAATAAAAAATAAAAAGGGATGGGGATGTGGCTCAGTGGTTAAGTGCCCCTGGGTTCAATCCCCAGTGTCCTGCCCCACCAAAAATATACAAGAGATTGGAGACAGGACCAGGAATTAAAGAGAGCAAAATTCTTATCTTCTGGGGCTGGGATTGTAGCTCAGTGGTAGAGTGCTTGCCTAGCATGTGTGAGGCACTGGGTTCGGTTCTCAGCACTACATAAAAATAAAATAAAGATACTGTGTCCACCTACAACTAAAAAGTAAATATTTTAAAAAAAAAAAGCTAAAAATAGAAAAAAATTAATACAAATGAAATTTGGGGCATTCTTTCTTGACCTCCACTTGGAAAACTTCTGCATTAACCAAAAGCTTCCTTGGATAAGATCCTGGGGCCCTGGACACATCACAGAGCCTGATGTAACTTGTAAAGAGATGGATGAATGAATGAAGAGGAACCAATAAAGAAGGTTTTCCCAAGCACAGGCTTTCAAACTATTTTAGCCCCATCACAGAGGCATGATCTAATTTGTTTAGGATTGATACGTGCATGGCCAAGTTATTTCTGTATTTTGCACATCTATTGTTCCCCTCTGTGGAAAAGAGGAATATCTGGGAAATGGTGTAGATTTGTTTATAAGAGGTAGCTCCTTGATTTTTTGATTCAGAGACCATCCTCATAGTAAATCTAGGATTTTAGATTTTGGTTTGAGAAATGGAAGATGATAATCCATGTTTATCATCTGGGAGAGGGAGCATAGGAGAACCACCAGGGTGGGATTGTTGTGGTGGGGGGAAGAGTTGAAGGAAAAAAAATAAAATAAAACACTGTTCATCTGAGAATCACTCATCTTGTTAATGGAAAAATGTGAAGATAAGAGTCAAGAAGGTGATTTGTGGTCCCAGCTCTGCTACTTGTCCCCCTAACCATGTACTTTATCTCAATTTCCTGTTAGATGAAAGGCTGTACTTGATAGTCACTAAGATTGTAATTTAAGTCTAAAAGTTATTGTAATGTTCTACCAACAATATCTGAATAGCAAAGGCAGGTTAGACTGACCTAGACAAGGAAACCCTTTTATCCTTAAAATAGAAAGAAATAAAAAAAACATTTTAGAGAGAAAAACCAATATTTAACTTGAGATTTGAAATTTGCAAATTAAATAATATGGAATTCTGTTGGTTGAATACATTGGTATACTGGATCCATTTCATCATATGCAAACACCATGGTGTTTTTATTTAAGCTCCTTGCCAACAGCTTCCCTGCTCCATAAATTCCACTTGAGATGTTGTTTTCTCTTCCTGGTCTCTATGTAGGTAGCAGTGCTTTAGTAATAAGCAATGATGCTCGTCTCTCACTTTTTCTTAGATTCATTTCTATAGTTTCTACTGCAATTATGTTGCTTTACTGAGGATGGCTAAAAATGTACCTGCAGCTAGAACTTGTAAAGGCAAGATAAATGCTTGATTAGCTGCAATTAAGGGTTCCTGAAAATAAATACCAGGTGACAGTTCGCACTATTCATCAGAGAGCATTAACAGAGGTGAAAGGGGGCATACTTTTTTCTTTAAAAAAAAAAAAAGCGAATGAAGAAAAGTCATCAATAATGCTACCATTTAGAGATAACTACCTTTAGTAGATTGCCTCATTAATAGTGTCTTGCAATCCTTTCTGTTGGCAGATGTAACAAATGAAGTAAGTGCCCAGAGACACATTTCAAAAGCTTAGCACACAAGTTTTCACATACATAAAATTTGTATTGCCATTAACTGAAGCTATGGAGGAGACCCAGCCCCTGAACTATGGTAGAGACCAAGTTCCTGCTGGAGATGATGCCAGGACAGAGAGGAAGAGGAAGAAATTCCCTGGCTTCTTTCTTCTTTTATTCTCAGGTCACCCAGTAGTGTCTCCTATTGGCAAAACTCAGCCAGAAGCCAGCTAACCTGAGAGCCTGGGAAAACCAAGAAAAGCAACCTGTAGTGGGCAAGCTCCAGACAACCAGAGCAGGAAGGAGAGACACAGACAGATAGTTACAGGACCAGCACAGTCTGCCCCTTTGCTACTCAGCATTCATTCTTATCCTTCTACCCATACTTAACTTTCATAAAACAACCTGATGCTTCTGCCTTTATTTTTACAACAAATAAAAACGTTCTCATCCTCTTCCCATCAAAGAAAAGCACAAAATCCCATCTTTCATATTATCCACATCAAGTCTAGGATTTCTAAAAGATATGTAACCCATTAGGTCTGGTTTTATCTCCTGTACCCGGTTGTCACTGAATTAAAGTTGAGCACTACCAAAACTCTTTATGCAAAGCCACAGGAAAAGGGGGATAAGACTAGGAACCACAGATTAAAATATGTTGAACAGCCTCATTCCTCAACCTTGAATCTGATCACAAAACTATAGATAATTCTTACCACATCTTTCTTCTACTGTCTATTCTGTTACACTTGCCTCCAAGAAGAGCCTTGGCAGATTGGGATTTTTTTTTTACCCAGTGAGGTATCCCAAATCCATTCTTAATGCATTTCATTCCTTCATCATCCTGATACTGGGGCAGTTGCTGTTTTCCTCTTCTCACACTGTGCACTCTTTCTTATTGAGCACGGAAGTATTAAAAGATACCCAGTGACTCCCTAATTCCAGATATGGTCTTCTCTGTCCTCTCTGAGGAGGAACGCCTCCACTTTCATGGAACCATTGTTGGTTGTCCTGTTGGAAGCTTTTTACTCTTGTTAATTAAGACTTCTAGGTCAGAGGACCCAAGGTTACAAAAACAAGAACTCTTGCAAGTGGGTTTATTACTTGCGAGAAAGAGCTCTTCCTACTTCTACCCCTTGGTTCTCAGCCCGTAGGTTCTTGCCACAAGAAAAAATACAACATATATTAATTGTTGGTTCAAACCACATCCTGTAAGACAATATCCCAACTTGGTAAGATGTTGTCTCCCAACTGGTGCCATAACTGAGTCTTCATCCCACCATTTTATCACACCAACTGCTTCTTTATAATGGGAAACATAGTAAGATGAGTTGAATTCCTTGTTGCACTTATTTACAGTACAATGAGTCCTTTATTTGGAAGCTTTGTTGTGGGGGATACCTTGATGGCAACAAGGAACACCACAAGTCCATGGATAATGCTGGCTGAAGCAAGATGGGCAGAGGAAACTAATCCATAATCAGAAAGAAAGTCCAGTGAATAGGAATAATAAAGACAGTAGAATGAGTCAGACATAACTCTCCTATATTCATATATAAATACCTGACCAGTGAAACTCCACATCACGTACAACTACAAGAATGGGATCCTAATTAGAATAAGTTATACTCTGTGTATGTAGAATATATCAAAATACACTCTACTGTCATGTATATTAAAAAAGAACAAACAAAACTTTAAAAAAGAAAAAAAGCCAGTGAGGACTAGCTGATGCCCGCTTAATGACAGAATAACTTTAACACAATTGACCTACCATAATTGGCTGGCTGGTTCCCCAAGGGAATGATGACCTAAGAGTGGCTCAGCACTGGCCTTTGCTGTTGGGCTATTGTGCACTCAACAGCTGCAGTAGTCAGTCCTGGTGTGGGAAAGTCTTTGTGGCTAAACTCAAGCCTGTCCACATTCATGGTGAACATTATATACGTGAAGCCATTGAGAAAGTAACAGGGTAGATGAGAAAAAGGAGACTGGTACAAACCTACAGGATAGTCACATTATTTGCCTGATTTTTATGAGGCTCCACTAACTTGGACTCCTTCTGATGAAGATTTACATTGGACATACATGTCCTTGTTATGGGTTGGATATGAGTTATTTCCCAGAAGTTCATGTTAGATCATGCAGGAATGATCAGAGGTGAAATCTTTAGATTATGAGAGCTGTAACCTCATCAGTGGATTAATCCACTTGATGAGTTAATTATTTGAAGATTACTGCACTGGGCTGTAACTGTGCGCAGGAAGTGGAGGAAGTTCATGGTGGAGGCGGGCATGCCCTTGTCCCTGGCCTCTTGCTCTCTGAAAGGAAATGAAAAAGAACACAAAAAAAGAAAAAAGAAACAGAGATAGAAAAACTCAATGGATCAGCAACACTTTATTAAGTAGTAGAGGGGCAACATTTTCAAGAGGAAAATGGGGACTGGCTGCAAAGAGGGTCTGAGTTGTATAAGGTTAGCAGGGCCGCATCATGACAGGAGTTTGTCAGTTACTTTTTGACAGCATTACTTTTGGTGGGCAGGGGAATTTTGGCCGGTAGAGAAATTGCAAAAGGTCAGAGTTCTTAGTTTCCTTTTTCCCTGAGGGGTTTTAAGTTTCCACCTCCTTTACTCTCTACTTTCTGACTGCCATGAGCTGAGCATCTTTCCTCTGCTTGTGCCCTTCTGCCATAATGTTCTGCCACCTTGGGCCCAGAGCAATGGAGTTGGTTGACCATGGATGGAGACCTCTGAAACTCTGAGCTCAAAATAAACTTTTCCTCCCCTAAGTAGTTCTTGGATATTATGTCACAGTAATGCAAAGCTGACTAACATGGTCCTGATACTCTGCAACCCTCTTAGGTTCAATATACACATTTGTTTGTTGTTTGTTTGTTTGTTTTTGGTTCTGGGGATTGAACCCAGGGGCTTTATCATGGAGCTGCATCCCTAGTCCTTTTCATTTTTTATTTTGAGTCAGGATCTTACTAAGTGGCTTGGGGCCTAGCTAGACTGCTGAGACTGGCTCAGGCTCCCAGCCTCCTCCTCAGAGTTGCTGGGACTACAGGTATATGCCACAGTGCCCAGCTCAAGGTTACTTTTAAAGCACTCTTAGGGGAAATTGGTAAAGGAGTGAGGGAAACAGGGTAGAGAAGAGAAAGGAGCTATGCAAGAATGTGGTTTCAGGTAAAATCTAGCTTCATCCAGATCCCACTGGGAGCTCTAAAGTGTTCCTTGTGGTGCAGAACCTGTCCCTGTTGAGTCAAGGGCCTTTGTGTCCCCATTATAATCAGTCATTGGCCATGGGCTGCCAGGGTAGGGAAAGCAGCATAATTCTCAGGTACCTGTAAGCAAAACAGTATCCGTTGTTCAGGGATAATCCCTTGGAGTAAGTCACAAGTCTGAGGCATTGCCTGGAGCACAGGAATCAGCTCAGAGACATACACAGACAGAAGCTTCAGAAAGGATCTCATTTCTGGTCATCTTTACTCTTTGTGTAAATCCAGATTCTGTCTGATATCATTTTCCTTCTGCCTGAAGAGCACCCTTTTCTATTCCTTGTAGTGTGCATTGTATGATGAATTTTCTTCAGACTTTGTTAAGTCTGAAATGTCATTATTTTTGCCATCCTTTTTGAAAGGTACTTTTCCTGTGTATAAAATTCTAGATTCACAGTATTTTTTTTTCTTTCAGTTCTTTAAAGATGTTGTTCCACTAATGCTGTGGACTGAATGTTTATGTTCCCACATCCAAATTTATATGTTAAATTCCTAACACCCAATGTGATGGTATTTGAAAGTGGGACTTTGGGGGGAGGGGGTGATTAGACCATGAGGGCAGAGCCCTCGTACATGGGATTAGTGATTTTAAAATTACAAAAGAGGTAATCCCAGTGATTTGGGAAACTGAGGTAGGAGGATTACAAATTCAAAGCCAGCCTCAGCAATTTAGTGAGGCCCTAAGAAACTCAGTGAGACCCTGTCTCAAAATAAAAAGGTCTGGGGATGTGGCTTGGTGGTAAAGCCCCTGGGTTCACTCCTTCATACCGAAACTGAGAGAGAGAGAGAGAGAGAGAGAGAGAGAGAGAGAGAGAGAAGGGAGGGGGAGGGGAGCAGGAGGGAGAAGGGAGGAGAGGAGAGGAGAGAGGGAGAGAGAGTATGCTGAGCGCTTGCTGCTTCTCTCTCTACTAAGTATGGGTACAAGGAGAACATGGCCATTTGCAAACCAGAAAGCAGGTTCTTATCAGACACCACATCTTCCTTGGTTTTGAACTTCCCAATCTCCAGAACTATGAGAACTGAATTGTTATTAAAGATTATAGGGAAGCCTACCCCACAGGGGTTAATAGCTTGAATTCTTAAGTAAGAGAGTAGAGCTTTATATCCCTGCTCTGTCTTTTCCTAGCTATAGGATCTTGGGCAGTGTATTTAACCTCAGTTCAATTTCTTCATCTGTAAAACTGAGATAATAAACACCTACCTCAGATGGTTGCCCTGAGAGTTTAATGAAGATGATATATGTAAAGCCTTCAGCATAGAGTAAACATGCAACAAATTTTAGATTTTTTTTTCTATTTGAGGGAAATCACGAGATTTCTCTATGGTCAACGTTTGCTATTCAATTAGCACTTGAAAGAAAGAAAAGGATATTCTTAGTAAGTGCAAAGTTTGGCCAGGCATGCTGGCAAATCACCTGTAATCCCAGCAACTCCAGAGGCTGAGGCAGGAGGATGGCAAGTTAGAGGTCAGCCTTGGCAGTTCAGTGAGACCTTTTCTCCAAATAAAATTTTAAAAGGGCTGATGGTATAGCTCAGTGGTAGAGTGACCCTGGGTTAAATCCCCAATACCTCAAAATAAATAAATAGGTGCAAGTTTCAGTGTTGCAGCAGGTGCTACCATGCTATGCTTTGGATCTTAAATATCCCCAAAGACCCATGTGTTAAAGGCTTGGTTGCCAGCTGTGGCATTACTAGGAGATGGCAGAACCTTTAGGAGGTGGGGTTTTATAGAAGAAGTTAGGTCATTGGGGGTGTGCCCTTGAAGGGGACATTGGGACCCCCAGTACTTCCTCCCTCCCTCCTTGTGCTTCCCAGCCATAATGAGATAAGCAGCTTCCTCTGCTGCTGACACCTCTTCCTTCCCAGACCTGAAGGAAATGGGAGCAAGCAACCCTCAACAGAAACCTTCAAAGTCCATGAAGGTTTCATGAAACTGTGAGCCAAATAAATCTTTCCTCATTTTAAGCTGGTTTTCTTGGGTATCTTATCCCAAACTTTTGATCCCAAACTCCATGTCCCTGTGACCCACTGGCACATCTTGTGTAGCCTCTGTTCATCTTTCTGTTTCTCTGCCTGAAAGTGCCCCGAGGAGCGACCAGTAGTGTTTGGGAGGGATTCAAGACCCTCAGAAATAATTCTCAACCAGTGAGGCCGGAAATAAAGGTTACAGAACCCAGCTTTGCTATCTCTTAAGAAATCAACTCTAAGGTGCATTCTGCAGGTTGCTCAGAAAATCCCCTGGGAGGACTGAGTTTCAGTCACACCCAGGAGGAACCCCCTCTGTGCATCCTGGATGGGCTTTTTCCTCTTCCTGTCTTACTCCTGTTGCTCTTCCTCTTGAGCTTCCTGACATTCCCTCCTAAATAAACCACCATGATCTCATCCCAGAATCCGCTTTCTGGAGAAACACAAACGAACACATATATAAGTGTATTAGATTACTCGAGTAATTATATTGTTCACATCCTCTAAGCCATGGTTCTCAAATCTCATTTCATATTATAATCAGCTGGAGAAGAATACATCACATTTCCTAGAAATTGTGAAATTAAAAAAAAAAAAACTCCAGATTTAATAGAGAAAAACTATTCAAAAGGATTATTGTAAGGGATTTGAAGAGGGACAACTGAAATAGTGAGAATAGGGCTATTACAATAAGATCTGCTAAAAGATAAACTTAGGCTCCCTTTGGAATGCAACAAGATAAGTGGAGATTTAAGGCCACAGAGCAGGGTGAGGGTCAGTGACCAAGAGAAAACAACAGGGATAAGGGAGATTCTAAACTGACCCAGAAGGACTTTTATTAAAGCTTCCAGTGTGATAAGATTTTGAAGGTGGGGATGAGGAACTGGATCAGATATCCAGGATGGTCAGATACCAAGGGTGTGGCGAAACTGACTTGGTAGGATTCTTGCTAAAAAGAAACAAAGCAACAGAGAATGAGCAGGTCAAAGACAGAGTCCAAGGTGAGGGCCATGTAGACTTACAAGAGCCTGAATACAGTTAGGTCAAGGAGAGAGTTTTTCACACCCAGATACCCCTCTAATCTCCAGAAGTAAGACAGCTGATTTTTCTAGACAATACCCGAGAACTGGCATCCCAAATCTAGATTGCCCAATATCATCTACTGCCATGAACGTCACTTCTGGGGGTGGTCCATGCTATGAGGACAGAAATGTAGAACAGAAGCCCTGGCCCTAGCAACACCTCTCCACAGGAAGATGGGAAGATAGGGAACATGGACGATCTCTGTCTTGCTTACCCTGGCCTGGGCTCAATTAGGTCTATTCCTCAATCAATGCTTGCAACATGGCAACAACCAAAAGGGAACCCCATCTGGCAGGACAGATTCTCCTTTAACTTTATTAATCACCAGATTTGCCAAAGGATTGTTATTTGGTCTTTGGGGGCCATTTGCTTTCCAAAGTTGACACCAACTTTTCAAAAAATCCCTGTTTTTTTGCACAGGGGTTAGTGCACTTGAGATTCAGAACATGTCTTCTTTCATAAATTGGAAGAAAATTGAGCTTTAAAGGGCAGAGAAAACAGCTTTAAAGGGAAAGAGGAAACAGCACTGGCAATCTGCTGCAAACTGTTTTCATCAGCTTTTTCACCACTGTGACTTAAGGACCTGACCAGAGAAACTGTAGAGAAGGAAAGTTTATTTGAGGGCTCATAGTTTCAGAGGTCTCAGTCCATAATAGGCTGGTTCCATTCCTTGGGGATCAAGATGAGGCAGGACTTCATGGTAGAAGAACATAGCAGAGGGAAGCAGCTCACATAACATCAGGAAGAGAGAGAGAGAGAGAGAGAGAGAGAGAGAGAGAGAGAGAGAGAGAGAGAGAGAGAGAGGTCTCCACTTGCCAGATACATTATGTACCCCAAAGCCATGCCCCCAATGCCCACCTTTTCCAGCCACACTGTACTGCTTCAGTTAGGGATTAATTGCTCAGTTAATCCCTATCAGGGAATTAATTCAAGGATTGTGTTAAGACTCTCACAACCTACTCATTTCTCCTCTGAACCTTCTTGCACCATCTCACCCATGAGCTTTTGGAGGACACCTCACATCCAAACCATAACACAGACCAATATCTCAGGCATATATATTTGGGGATGGGGGATTGGTCTCTTAAAATTTAGTCCTGATGGGCACAGTGGCACATGCTTGTAATTCCAGTGGCTCAGGAGGCTGAGGCAGGAGGATCGTGAGTTCAAAGCCTGCCTCAGCAAAAGCTAGACACTAAGCAACTCAGTGAGACCCTGTCTCTAAATAAAATACAAAATAGGGCTGGGAGTGTGGCTCAGTGGTCAAGTGCCCCTGAATTCAATCCCTGGTACCCCCTCTCCCAAGAAAATTTAGTCCATTGAAACTACTCTGAAATATCTCATTAAAAACAAAACAACTCAACCTGAATCCCTGAAATATCTCATTAAAAACAAAACAACTCAACCCCAACCAGGGCTCCTCTACTCCCAGCAGCGGCTTCAGACCCTACTAAGGTTGGAAAAGTAAGGACATAGAACAGTTTTTCCTTGTCTGGTTTCTTTGCACCCTCTGGAGCTGGCAGATGAATGAACCTAGCATTTATCTTCTAGGTTTTTCTTGGGTTCTTTTGGAAGCGCCATCTCTCTGTAATTCCTCTGAAGAACATGATGCTTTCTGCTCCCTGGCCCAATTGCACCCCTCTCAGCTCTAGGTCATGATGTTGCATCAAAACAGTCTGATAATTGAGGATCCTTCACCCTCCCAGGAGGTTCTCTTGAGTAGCACTTAATACAGATCCAGCCTGAATCTTTCCCCCATGTGCTTCATATCCATCTGGTCTACAGAAGAGCTTCACCAAACCCTTATTTGTCCCCCCCTTAAAAAAAAAAACAAAAACTGTAGGAGTACAGTCTGTTCCCAGTACTTTCACGGTTCCACCACCAAAGCAATTATTGTGGTTAGGCATTTCCCACCCTCTAGATTTGCAATCCACCCAACTGTTCATTTATTGAGCGCTCAGAATGGTCTCACTAAAGACCTACCTCATTATGTTTGGATAAGTGGACAAATCCCTTTGAGGGAGAAGAGATGGTGGCTCATGGCACAAATTATTTCCAGAGAAATCATTTTATCTTTCAACCCACGCTTTGATGTTGTTAATGTTCCTGAGTCTGCTAGATGAGCTGGAATCAGTCCTCAGGAATATTCCTTTTTTGATCTGTCCATGGGATCTTCTTATACTTATTTATTTCTTACACTTATTTGGGATTGTGTATTAATCCTATTTCCACCTCAGGTCAAACAGACAGGAAAGGCTCCCTTTCATGCAACTCCTTTAACCACATATTTATGTATGCACCTCTGTGGATCTCTTAGTAACTTCTTTAATTTGTCCTAGTTATTTACTTTAACAGTATGTCAATAGAATAGTCTTTCCCTATTTGTTTGTTTTGCAGTGCTGGGGTTTGAACCCAGGGCCTCAAACATATTAGACAAACGTTCTAGCACTGAGCTATTTTCCCAGTCCTCTTTTTCTGTGGATTTTTTTTTTTTTTTTTTTTTTGGTGGGGAGTGGGGGTTACTGAGAATTGAATCCAAGAGCACTTTACTACAGAGTTATATCCCCAGACCTTTTTATTTTTTTATTTTGAGACAGGGTCTTACTAAGTTGCTCAGGCTCTTGCTAAATTGCTGAGGCTAACCTGGAACTTGTGATCCTCCCATCTCAACTTCCCAATGTGCTGGGATTACAGGTGTATGCCACCACACCCAGATTCCTGTGTTTTTAAGTCAACTCTAAGTACACCTGTAAGATGAATTTCTAGAAAAGGAACTGCTTAGTCACTCTACAAAGAGTTTACATTAATTTACCCTCCTACTTAATATATAAAATGATTTTTCCGTATCATCTGAGCATAGAACTTTATTAAATTTTCAGATCTTTTCCAATCAGTAGATGAAAATTATATTCATTTAAGCACATTTTCTTTGTTATGAACGAAGTTAAGCATACTTTTGTATAATTCAAGCTTTTTATCTTCTTTTCCAGTAAGATGCCTGTTCATGATTTTGCTTAATTTTTCGATTATGTTTTCTGGTATTTTTCATATGAGCTTGCAAGCACTTTTTGTATTATGAAGGAAAATGGCCCTTTGCCGTGTCTGTTGCAAACATATTTTCCCCTAGTGGCTTCCCAGGAAGAGGGGGTTCAAGAGGAGCCAGTGCAGTACAACTCAGTGGGTTCAGCATGTAGCTGCCTTTAGAACCACAACTCACATCTCCTCCTGCCTTCCAGATGTGACTGAGTCCTTACCTTCTCATTCACAGCAACTCACCAATGAAGATCTAATTGAAGTGCAGGAAAAAGGGTGCATTGGACAGTCACCATGGAAACTGCCCCTCCCACCACATTTACCATTCAAAGGCTTCTGCAGGCATTCATGTACAACAAATTAGCGAAGAAAGAGTTCCAGACTCGTTTGAAGGTGTTTAAAGACATAAAGAATGCCTGTGGTTTCTAGCGGGAGAAGACTAGGAAAAGAATTGTCTTCAGTTCCAGTTTCTGTGGCAGAATAATCTGTTGAGACATTACAGTGTATTTTGTTTTTGCTGTAATTTTCCTTCCTTCCCCCATCTTCTGCTAATGATTGCCAGTTCATAATGCTTGCTAGTCGCAGAAGTGGTTTATATTGCTGGGCATAAAGTGGAATCTCCTCAAAGATCATCGCCCCTCTCGTTTTTTAGTGAAAGCTCAAGTTTACTGAAAATAAATAAATAAATAAATAAATAAATAAATAAGCAAGCTACAAGTCTGGGTGGGATGGGGAAGCAGGAAACCAATTTCTTTAGAGGTCAGAGAGATCAGTGAAAGCTGGAAAGTTTCCGTAAAGGAGTCAAGACCTGTGACTACCACTGAAAGAATTCATGTTAAAAACTGATCAGTAGTAGCTGGTGCTCTTAGGAATTCAGGGCCTGAGACACTGGGATTTCTAGCACCAATAAATGACCTCACTTCCAATGGAAGAAAAGGCTAGTGGCCTGTCACTTCCAAGAGACCATATTTCAGAGACACTGGTATCTCTGCCTTAACCACTGTGACCTAAGGATTGTCAGTGCCTTCTGATATATGATCCTGGAATCAATGAGTGACTGTATAGAAGGTTAGGGTGACTAGGGGAACACTGACAATTTTCCATCATTTTCATTAGCTAGAAATTCAAGTTATATTTAATTGTAATCATCTAATATGACATTTAATTTTATTCATCAAAGTTTGTGAAGTAAAATTCATACCCACTGCACTTTTTTTGAAACAGGTATTTTACAAAGCCTCAGTCAGTTGAACAAAAATCCCACCACAAAAAAAGGGTACATTTGTGACACATTTTTTATATTGTTCTTATTTTGTCCACTTAATAAACATGATTGTCCCTCAGTATCTGTGGGGGATTGGTTCCAGGACTCCCTCAGATAACAAAATCTTTGGATGTTCAAGTCCTTTATATAAAATGGCATAGTAGGGGGCTTGGGTAGTGGCTCAGTGGTAGAGCCTAGGATGTGTGAGGCACTGGATTCTATTCTCAGCACAGCATACATAAATAAATAAAATAAAGATCCATTGAAAACTAAAAACCATTTATAAACAAATAAATAAGATAAAATGGCACAGTATCTGCTTATTATCTATCCCGACCTTTCATATACTTTAAATCATCTCTGTTACTCATACCTAATAAACTGTGATATGTAAATAGTAGTTATACTGAAGTTGTGTAAGAAATACTGACCAAAAAGAGTCTGTATATATTTAGTACAGGTGCAATTTTTTAAAAATATTTTTTATCTGAGATTGGCTGATTCCACTGATGTGTAACCCATTGATATAGATGGCTATACTTAAAAATGCAAGAATTTCACTTATTTTGTGATAAATAAGTGCCATAAATCTGACTTGTCACATTAAAGCCTATGCATTCCAAAATCAGGGGTGGCCTGAATGGTTCTGTACTGCCCTCCAGTGGGAAAACTAGACAGAAACATTTCTAGAATGGAAAATGGACTGGTTTGTTTCTAATGTTGGCAAGAAAAAATAGAGATAAAAGAACTGAAGGCTATTTTCCTCCCAGTGTGTTCAGAAATAAGTGTACTGTTGAATGATGAGTCATTCGGCACGATGACTTCTTATTACTTGGAAAGGAAATTTTATGAAATACTATTTAAAACAGGTTTTTCTGACAAGTCAAAAAAAGACATCCAATTTTTGACATAAACATCTTCAGCATTCTAGTCTCTACATTTCTTTATACAATCTTGCTTTTCTTCTACATAATTATTTAATGATGATCTTGTAGTCTGTGTCATAATGCCACATTTATTACCAGAAGATCATTAAAGATCTATAAGGAAATTATGCAGATTATCAGTCTTTCCAAGAATCTGATTGATATCCATGATAAGCTTACATTAAAAGGTTTACTTGGTTCTTATTTACTGTCTAAATAAGTATTTAAATGCTGTTTTCTACAAAATTTAATTTTAGAGCTGGGGTTGTAGCTCAGCCCTAGAGCACTGGCCTAGCACGTGTGAGACACTAGTTCTGATTTTCACAACCACATATAAAAAAATAAATTAAAGGTCCATTGACAACTAAAAAAATATTTTTTTAAAATAAAAATCTAGGGCTGGAGATATAGCTCAATTGGTAGGGTGCCCGCACAAGGCCCTGAGTTCAATCCCCAGCACCACCTCCACATACACACAAAAATATATATATGTATATTTTATAATAAATACATATTTAAAATAAATATATATTAAAATATAGTGTATATTAAAATCCAATTTTAAAATATCCAAATTAACATATTACCAGCAGACAGTTGTGATTACAAATTAAGGCGCTACATGATTTCATGTTTTTAAACAAATTTTCAAAATATATTAATTCTTTTTAAAAAAATAAAAGCAAACAAAAATCATGAAAACATTCATGTTTCCTCTTTGGTGAACCAAAAGATAAGCCTATAGTATGGTACATAAATATAGCAGACTTTTCCACTTTGTTCAACAAATCAATAGGTACTAAAATATCAAAACTGTCTTTAAAAAAATGCTTTTCCACTTCATGAATCTTCTTCCAGGCTCTAAAAGCAAGAGAGGTAAAACATAACAGAAGTTTAGCTGATGCAGTGGCACATGCATGTAATCCCAGTGGCTAAGGAGGCTGGGGCAGGAAGATCGCAAGTTTGAGGCCAGCCTCAGCAATTTAGTTAGGCCCTGAGCAACTTAGTGAGAACCTGACTCAAAATAAAAAATAAAAAAAGAGCTGGGAATATGGCTCAGTGGTTAAACACCCCTGGGTTCAACTGCCCTTGAACACCCACTACAAGAAGGAGATGCCAGCTGAAGATCTGGAAAGTCAATGTCTCTCAAATTAACTAACAGATCCTAACACGCTATCAGGGTGCACTGGGGCCTCCTACCAGAGTACACCTGGAATGTAAACCTGGAAGATCCTTTAAAAACCCCCCTATCCCTCCTAATCGGGGCTGTCACAGCCTTTGGGACAGGAGTTTGTTTCCTATGGTTCTCCTTTTACAGTAAAGCAATAAACCTTTTTCCTTTTTCTCAAAACCGTGTCCTCATTATTCAATTGGCATCGATTGGCATTGGGGACAGGGATCAAGCTTTTGGTTACACCAGGAGGAAGAAGGAGGCCATAGCTGGTATCCTGGCATCCCAAGAAGTGAGGGTGTTTTGCCTTTTTGTATGTCCTAGGTTTCCTTTGTTCTCCTGCTCTCTTCCCCTTATCTCTCTCCTTCCTGTATAAGTGAGTAGGCCCAGAAGATGCTCAGTGGGATGGCCAAAAGGTGAGAAGCAGATGGGCTGGAGGGGCCAAGTTGGAGTGCTCTGAACAGGAATGGGGCATAACTAACAACTTCCAGTAGGGAGGGACAATCCCTGAGGCAGGTTACCTTAGCAACAGGTTGGAGCAGGGGCAGGTTATCTCAATAGGGTGGAAGAAGGGCTCTGAAGGAATTAATATTCAGATCCTCCATTCTCTGGATCTGACCTTGCCCATCTGCCTAATTCTGGCTTCAATCGAGTCTATCCTAGTAAATTACAACACTTTGGTTATATTTCAAAATAATACCTAAAATATAGCAAATATTTCCTGCATACCAGATACAGCACACACTATCTCACTTAACTTCGTAAGACCCATGTGAGACAGGTACCATTTTTATTCTCACTTTACAGGTAAAGAAACTGAAGAGTTCATTAATTTGCCTAAGAAAGATGGACTCTGGTGCAAGATTTAACAATAACATGGTTTATTTGAAAGGAGGAGCCTTCTAGAATTCCTAATTATTTTTTTAATTTTCTACTTAATATGCACGTGGGTTGTTCCCTCCCCCCCAGGATGTCAAAACTTTACATTTTGCTCAGAAATCCCTAAGTTTCTGAGCTACCATGCGTTCCTGTTTAGTGAGAAAAGCACTGTTATTTCTGTCTTACAGAAATCAACTTAGTGAGTTGGGGGTGTCAAAGAAATTATGTGACTTACCAAAGGGCAAACGCTGACCTAGGACTTCAACCCTTTGCATGTTTTTGTGTTTGTATGTGTGTGTGGTGCTGGGGATTGAACCCAGGGCCTTATGCATGCAAGATAAGCACTCTACCAATTGAGTTATATACCCAACCTTCAACCCTTTTCATGTGAACAACTTCAGGTATGGGAGGTTGACTGGAGAATATTCTAAAGATCATGGCTCATTACCACCATAGGACACTGTCAGGGAGCCAGAAATTTTATTTTACAACAGATATGCAAATGAGAACAGGAATCAGCATCAAAGATGTCACGCTTTTCATGTTGCCTAGGAGTTCTGGCGTAGGCCTCAAAAGCTGAGAACAAGTGTTATCCATTCTTTCGATGCTGTCCCTCAGCTCACTGGGGCCTCTGGGAGAGGAACTAGGAAAATGGCGCAAAGCAAGGCCAGGTTTAGGCACACCCACATGAAGCCAGTTTAGAACGGCTCCCTCTGCTCTAACGAGTGGCTCTACCTCTATCTGCATATTCCCGCACTACCGTTTTGTTCTCAGGTGCATCTAGAGCACCAAAGGGCCACATTCCACACCAACGCCCAGTACCCGGGAAGCCTACCACTAGCACACCTTCGACCCCACCAACCGCCCTTGGCTAAACGGGAAGGGGTGGGACATCCGCCCGGTCCGAGCCTCTTCCGGAAGTTACGTAGGAGTGTCAACATGCAAGATGGCGGCTCATCACCGGCAGAACACGGCCGGGCGGAGGAAAGTGCAGGTATGGGAGCTCGGCTCCTCGGCCTTCTGAACGCGGCCAGCCGGTCCGGACCCACCTCCAGCGGGCAGATACCCCACGCCGCGGCCAGCTGGGGTGGTGGCTTGGGATGAGCGGGGCGGGACGCGGCCCGCGACGAGGGGTGGGGCCGTGGCGCTAACGGCTAAAGGAAGGGGAGGGGGGCTGCCGTTTGGCCGCGAGGCCAGTTCCCAGATCCTCGCTGCAAGGGTTCTGAGCCCGGGATGGCTGGTGTCGTCTGCCCTATAGGAGTGTGTGTGCGGGGTCGGGAGGTGCTAGTTCCCCGCCCACCTGCCTCCCCTGTCCCCTGCTTTTCTCCGAAGCGTCTGCTTTCGCGGGCAGGTCCCCTGGAGGATGTCCCCTGGCGCTTCTCGGCAGGTGGGCGGCAGAGGAGTTAGAGTTACCCGGCCAGTGCGGGGGCGTGGCGAGGTAGCGGTTGGCCTTGCGGGGTTTCTGCGGAGGATTCCGCACGTGGGAGCTTTCCCCAGGGGTGAGGTGGGAATGCAGTGCGAGTCTGCTAGTGTTCTTGGGGAAATTACAATATTCGTTGTTTTGGAATTGAATTTCTTACTTAGCATCTTCCTGTCCGTATGCATCCTCGAATCGTTTTTTCTTGTTTCTATAATTTATTATATATTAGTGAAGAGTTATCTCACCGTACCTTGTGCGCATTGTGTCCTCACGAATTCACTTTTGTTTGAACTATGTTTAGGAGTTTTTGTTACCTTGCATTTGCAGCAGTACAGGCAGTAAAAGCCCTGTTACAGATGAATGCCTGCAGGTTTATTGTATATAATGGCGATAAGGTACATTTATGTACTAAACACTTACAGGGCACTTAGATTGGCCCCAAAGAGGGAAAAGAATTGAGAGGGTATAGGAATCAGTAGCACCCAAGCTTTCTGTATAAAACAGAGCAGTATGTGTTGTTCTACAAGTTGAAATCAGTGAGTCTTTAGTAGATAGTGAGGACTAAAGGATCCTTCAATAAAATAATCCGAGCAAAATGTTATAGGCCACAAAGTCTTCTGAATAGGTAATGTGTCTTATTGATCCTATTGCTTAGTACAGTGTCCTAAGCACTCAGATTTTGTTCGAGTGAAATTAGCTATCGAATATAGCTTACCCTGTTAGTTGAATTTTATGTGCATTAATGACAGGATTTAAGTAATCCCAACATCCAGGCCAAGCGGTGAAATTGTCTCATCCCGACTACAAAGTAACTCAAAATTGTAGTTTGATAGTATTCAGAGCCTAGGGGAGTATGCTCTGAGAAAGAAGGATAATCAGGTCTCTCAGTTTCTTGCGTTGAGATTTGCAAAAAGACGACTGTAATAGAGCAGCATGGGGAAGATGAAAAGTAACTGCAGCACGTGTGGAAAAACAGTGTTTTAATAACCTGAATGTGAGCCAGTGCATGTATACTGAGGGAGGTGACAATTCTACTCTTCACTGATCAGAGTGTTCATCGCTTTGTTCTTAAGTAGCAACAGCAATTAAATTGGTGAAGTGACTTGAAACCATTTCACATCAAGAGCATTTAAAGAGCTAAGATTAGCCTACTTAAAAGATTCAGGGAGCTTTCAGAATTTGTCCCCAAAGTATAAAAGCAATGTTAGAAGCCACAGAGATTGATTTCATCTCAAACTTCATTTTGCATGGAAGTGTTTTTTGAACTAGTGCATGTTCATTGCAATAAAAACCCACAAACAGTTCAAAAGTATAAATTGTAGTTGGCCTCCACTCTTCAAAGAAAGCTACTGTGGGCTGTGTGATCTATAATCTTAGACCAGTTTCTGAACCTGTGCCCTATTGGCTTTGTAGGCTGGCCCTTTCTTTTTTGTGTAGGGATAAGGGGAGCTGTAAGTTGTTTAGTATCACCTCTGGCTTCTACCCACTAGATGTAGCAGCACCTCACCAATTATGGCAGTCAGAAATGTCTCAAACATTTTCGAACATCCCTTTGCAGACAAAATTGCTGCTAATTGAGAACCACTGTCTGTTACCTCTTCCTGTTTATGTACCTGGCTTTTGTGGGTTTTTACTATAAATGGACCCATAGTGTTTACTGCTATCTTGCTTTGCCAAGATTTTAAATAAACATTTCCTTTGACCCCCAATTTCTTATTTAAAAATTCTTTTATTCTACATTAGTACATATGTTTAATCTGTCTGTAATTAGGCAAGAGTGTGTATTGTAGGAACATTGTCATTGTGAAAAACAAAACTAAATATTCATCATTGGAAGCTAAATGTCTGCAGTTGTCAAATTATGACATGAATATAGAGAATTATTTTGCAATTGTTAAAAAGATCAGCCAGAGCCATTTAATTAAAATATGTCCAGAAGTCAAATGAGCAAGTCAACATAGTATGATCCCATTTCCACAAAGGAAATAATGGCATTTTTAGAATCAGGATGGTTATCAACAGTGATTATTTCTTTGGGGTTAGCCTATGTTATTATGAATAAGACAGGACATGGGATAGCTTTTATTTTATGCATCTTTACATATTTTTCAACTTAAGAGATCTTTGTTTTGTGAAAAGTATATGGGTACTTGGAAATGTAAATCTATTATGCCCCTTTGCTATCTGTGTCTTGGACCAAGAGAGAGTAGCCCAGAACTCCGTTGTTGAGTTACAGGCCAAAAAGAACCCTTGAGACTTATAATATTGCTAAAGAATCAGTGGAGAGGAATCCAAACATACTGCTTATTAATTATAGACAAAATTAAAAATGAGTACATGCCCTGCCATCTTCAACTGCTAAAGAAATTGAAGGTATTTGAGAGGAGGGATGGAAATGTGATTGCTAGAAACATGATCAATCAAATATGTGAATTCAGATATCTGATGGAAGATACCAAAAGCAGGTCTTTTCACTCCCTCTAGTGCCTTACTGTTATGGTTTTCCAGCAATCCAGTCCGTTGATTAGCCCTCTTTGTCTCCATTTTTCCTCCTATTATGGCCTCTTCCTTCACTTGCTTCAGAATTCTTGGGGAAAAAATTAGACTGGATCACTAATATTCCTGAGTTAGGAGCAACAACCATACCCTAGTACTCCAAGATGATTCAAGAATATGAGTACTTAGCCTTTTGTAACAGAAGGATTCTTTTGGTTGGAAATTATTCCAAATCTATCTTAACTGATCTCACATAATAAAGGATATGTATTAAGAGGTAGTGCTAGTTTCATGCAAACCCTGATCCAGTAGGCCAACTGTGACTGTACCCTAAGAAGTGATGTAAAGTCGTCACCATTGGACTCTATGCAAGTTTTCCTCTCCTATTCTCAAACTCTTTAGCTTTAGCCCTTCCCTCTTGTGGCATGGTGGGCGCAACCATTTCAGATCTCACGTACTTTCACATTATCCAGTATAACAAGAGTCTCTTAGATAGACCCTATACAAGATCGTTCAGAATTTGCTTGCTTTGAGGGAAATCTTGGAGGCAGAAGTGTGTAATGGATAAGTGTGTAATGGATAAGCGTGTAATGGATAAGCAGTGAACAAATGTCTGTTCCACCAGTATTTGTTTAGAGCTCAGTGTGGCCTTCGCTCCTCATTCTCAGTCCCAGCTCTGGGTTGGTTGTTTAGTCTTGGAGACTTTTTTTTCAAGGAAGTAGAATGATGCCAAATCCTGGCTTTTTGAGGAGAAGCCCTTCCAAATATCTAAAGTGAAATGCTTTTTTGGCACTGGGAATTGAAAGGGGGGGGGGGGGATACTTTACCACTGAGCTACATCCCCAGGCCTTTATGTTTTTATTTTGAGACAGAGGTTCACTAAGTTATTAAGGCTG
Organism: Spermophilus citellus; assembly: GCF_964194105.1. NCBI lineage: Eukaryota > Metazoa > Chordata > Mammalia > Rodentia > Sciuridae > Spermophilus > Spermophilus citellus. Next base: position 24,876,589 of record NC_138184.1, on the reverse strand, counting down.
GCCTGGAATTTGTGATCCTCCTGCCTCAGCCTTCCTAGTCACTGGGATTACAGGTGTGTGCCACCTCACTGGACTGAAGTTGAATTACTTTTTATTTAGGATGGTTAATAAAAATTTGATAGTGATATGACGCCTTAGAACAGGAATCCGCAAACTTTCTGAAAGGATCCAGATGGTAAATGATTTGCTCTTGTTATTTTGGTACTAGGGGTTGAACTCTAGGGTGCTTTACAACTGAACTGTATTCCCCCATCCCCCCCCCCCACCTCTGTCCCTGCCTTTTTATTAATTTGAGACTGGGTCTTACTTAGTAGTTAGGGCCTCACTAAGTTGCTGAGGCTGGCCTTGAACTTGCAGTCCTCCTGCCTCAGGCTCTAAAATCACTGGCAGAAAGTAAATGTTTTAGGCCTTTCAGGCTAATCATATTTTAAGGAGTCAACTCTATGTCATAAATGTTCAACTGTGCCATTATAATTTGAAACCAGCGTAGATGGTACCAAAATGAATAGGCATGGCTGTGTTCCAATAATGCTAGTTTACAAAAATAGGACTTGGCCTGGGTTTGTCAAACAGGCAGGTTTTACCTAACCCCTGGTTTAGAAGAAATGTTAGAAGGTGTCCTATTTTATTTGCAAGACTACTTTTTAAAATACTTTAAAAAATCAACTGAAATATAGGTACAAGCAGAAGATCATGGCCCATAAGATTGGACAGGAAAAACACATATGGGAATTATTTATATTTGGCCAGTTTTTCTTGGAATGGGCTAAATACACCTGATAGCCAAAAGTAGCCTTAAATGAGAGCTGTGCAATTCCATTAATAAGACATTGTAAGAACAGGCAAAACTAGTCTGTGATGAAAATAGATCTAGATTGCCTAGGAATGGAGTATGCAGATTGGGAAGAAAATGAAGGAACTTTTTTTCGTGATAATGTTGTATGTGTCTTTGAAAGGGCTTATATAGGTATGTTCATTTGTCATAACTATCTATGGCACATTTCACTCTGTAATTTTACCTTAAAAATGATAAGCAATGCTGGGCGTGGTGGCACACACCTGTAATTCCAGCAGCTGGGGAGACTGAGGCAGTAGGATTTCGAGTTCAAGGCCAGTCTCAGCAAAAGCAAGGCACAGGGCAACTCAGTCAGACCCTGTCTCTAAAATAAAATACAGAAAATAGGGCTGGGGATGTGGCTTAGTGGTCAAGCCCCTTAACCGCTCTCAAAAAATGATTTGCATGTGCTAGAGTCTTAAGTGTTGATGATATACAGCTTATTTTCAAAGGCATCAAAAATATGATGAATCAAATGGATGGATGTGTTAAAACAAATGTAGACTGTTAATTGAAGAATATGTGTGGTGGATATATATGCTAAATTTAATTGTGTGATTCTTTCTATTTTTGTATTTTAAATTTTTCACAATAAAATACTGGAAGGAAGTTGGCTTTAAAGATTTGAAAATGGTTAGATAGTGATTAGCAGTGGAAGAGGGGGAAATGAAATTTTTATTTATGGTGGGGAGAGAAGGCCTTGTTTGAGAAGCCAACTTTTCAGTAAGGGTCTGAAGGAAAGGAGAAAAATGAGAGAATGATATAGCAACACCACCTTCTGGGAGAAGAGCATTCCAGTGAGATTATCAAATGCAAAGGTCCTGAGGTGAATGCTGGCCTGTTTCTGATCAGTAGAGACACGTTGTGGTTGGCCTGGGGCAAGTGAAACAAGAGAAGCAGAAAATGAAATCCCAGAGGTGGTTGGAGGTCAGATCTTGTAGGGCCCTACACTTTGCAGTGAGCCCTGAGTGAGATGAGAAGCAGTTGTTGGATTTTGAGCAAATGAATAATGTGATATATGGTAATGCCCGCCTCCTATATCTGCAGTTCATTTTCCACTGTTAGCTGTGCTAAAGTGCAGTCTGAAAATACTAAATGGAAAATACCAGGAATAAACAATTGTAAGTTTTAAATTATCTGCTATTTCAGGTAGCATGATGAAATCTCATGCCAGCCCAGCAACCCAAGAGGTGTCTTTGTTCAAGGTATTCATACCATTAGTAACCACCCATTAGTCATTTGTTAGTCATCTAGGTTATCAGTATCTTGGTCATCAAATCTACCCTCGTGTTATTGTAATGCTTATGTTCAAATAACCCTTATTTTGTGTTAGTTAAATAATCCATTATTTTATAATGACCCCAGAGGACCAGAGTAGTGATGCTGCATAGTGCTTCCTTTAAGTGAAAAATTGAAAGTACAACCTTATAGATACATATAGGGAAAAACAACATGGTATGTATAGGATTTAATACCACTGTGGTTTTAGGTATCCACTGGTGGTCTTGGAATGCATCTGCCATGGATAAGGGGGACTACTGTACATGTGTTTTAATAGGCTTAGCAGGACTTTTTAAAAATCCAGATGCCATGAGATAGTGATTCCAGCCAGTGATGAGAAGGAGTTGAACTCTGGATAAGTCTCAAAGGTAGAACTAGCAAGTCTTGCTGACAGGTTTTGAGATAAAAGAGAAGTGAGGATGACATCAAGGTGTTTTGAACTTGAGCAACTTGTTGGAGTAACCATGAACTGAGATGGAGGAGACTTCAGGAATGGTAGTTTGGAGAGAACTCTCAGGAGCTTGATTTGGGGCAAATTCCAATTAAGGTATCATTAGAGATCCAAGTGAAGATAAAGTACACCCTAGAGGAGCCTAGGGAAATCACCCAGAGCTTCTCATTTCCGAGCCTGAAATGGTTTTAAGTTTCCCTTTTTTAAAATGAACTTTCTGTTTATTCCATAGTATATGAAGCGTGTTTGTTTTTGTATTGTTTAGTTGCTATGGTAGAAAGAATGGGCTCCTAATCCTTGGAACTTATACATATGTTAGTTACATGATCAAAAGGACTTTGCATGTGTAATAAGGTTCCAAACCTTAAAATAGAAGGATTATCCTGTGAGCCCTTAAAAGCAGAGGACTTCCTCCAGCTGGAGGCAGAAGGCAGTGAGATGTGGCATAAGAGAGCTTTAAGGTGTGAGATGGATTCCACCCTCCACCTGGGCCACGTGGAAAGGATGAGAAGGAATGCGGACAATTGCTAGGAGCAAAGATGAACAGATCCTTAACTGACAGCAAGGAAACAAAACTGGGACCTTAGGCCTGCAATCCTAAGGAACTGATTTCAACCAACCAGGATGAGCTTGGAAGCAGGCTCTTTTCTAGAGCCTCTAGTCAAAAGCTGGCCCTGATCAGTTTGGGCTTCTGAGACCCTTGACAGAGGACCCACTTATGCCCAGCCTTGACTTTTTGACCCTCAGAACTGAAATAATAAATGGGTATGTGTAAAGTCACTGCATGGGTATTTGTTACAATAATGATAGAAAATCAGTCTGATTACCTCTAAGTAAAATGGTGATGAAAGAGATATGTTTTTCTCATGACTGTTTCTACCCTCTGGCAGGTTGCCAATAACTCTAGGGTATTTAAGTTTGAGATGCTTAGACAGATCACATGAAGTTCAATGGATCACCCATCTGATTTCTTTGTTTTAGGTCCTAGATAATTGTTGAAGAAATTAGTTAAAGAGTGCTTACCCAGGCTGGGGCTCAGTGGTAGAGTACTTGCCTAGCATGGGTGAGGCACTGGATTCAGTGGATTCAATCCTCAGCACCACATAAAAAACAAATAAATAAAAAATAAAGGTTAAAAAATTTGCTTACTGAGCCAGATACGAATATTTACGTTTTTGTAACTTAACTGGATACTTGTTACCTGGGGGCTAATCGATTATTTTTTTGCCTGTCAGTCCCTTTAACTGGTTCTTCCAAATGTATATTTCCTACTGATGACCTGGCTTCCCATCCCATTGCAAAGCTCACTTAGTACACTTCCCCATTTTTTTAAGTAAATCATGATGGTTGGATATAAGTTCTTATCTCTGCTTTAAGCTGTGCCCTTGGGGCAGGGGTGCAGCAGTGCCTCCCAGCTATCAATATTTTGTTTATTTGCTACTTTGTTTAAAGTATTAAAGTGCACTATTAAAATGTACTCTTTTTAAAAAGAAATTAGAGTTACATGTGATAGTTCCCAACAAACTCATACATGAATGGAAATTGATTTCAGTTAATGATTCCCCCCAACACTTTTTCTTCCTGTCCTCCCTCTCATCTCCCATTCTTCTGCTCTACTAGACTTCTTTTGCTTGTCTATTAATTTACATTCAATTGCTAACCTACACTCTTGACTTTGTCTCAATGAAGCTTTTCTATGACCTTGTTCACCAGGTTGTTGTTTCTCAGACCGATTCTACTTTTGTTTTATTTATTTATTTATTTATTTCATCCCTTCTGCTTGCAAAAGCTTGCCTGTATCTTGGGGAGAAAAATTTCACTTGACTTGCTGTCATTTCTAGTTCGATCTTTCCCTCATTAGAACACACTGTATTCTCAGATTTTAAAATAGTGCCTGAAAACTGGGGAGCACTTAATCAATATTAGTTGAAAAAATTAAATTATGTTTTTCCTCTTTCTATATCCAGATTTTTTAAATGAGTTTTTAATGTGAAATGTCTTGGAATATATCAGTGTATATAGTTTGTCTTCATTCTTTAATAACCACATGAGGTAATTTATATAACTATTTCCTTATCAGATATATTATTTCTATTTTTATCATACTACATTAAAAATAGTAGTTATAAAATGATAGAGAAAGTCTTACAAAAGTAAATAAAGGACAAAGATAGATAATATAGAATGCCTAAAAGATGGAAGATCAGTTTGAAAGTTTTAGCATACAACTGATGGGATTTCAAGAAAGAACAAAGAAAGCAGACCGGACATGAAGTACTACAAGCTTCCACGTTGAAAGGGCTTTCTAATTACATAGCAAAATTAGTGATAAAAAGACTAAATGAAGAAATATAAAGGGAATAAAAGGGAAGAGCCTAAAAGTTTAGGGAGAGGGTGTCCAGAAGAGTCTGAAAATGAGGTCATATTAAAGTTGGATAAAACAAAACGGCATTGAATTCATTGGCAGTAGTGGATGCTAGAGGAAGTTAGAGCAACATCTTCAAAAGCTGAGAGAATGTTTTGTTTTGTTTTGTTGGCAATGCTAAGGATTAAATCCAGGACCTCACACAGGGTAGGAGAGCATTCTACCACTGAGCTACAGCCTCAGTTCTTTTTGTCTTATTTATTTATTTGTTTGTTTTTCAAGAATAAAATGTTTTATTACATAAAAAGTTTTGTTTTATCATCTAAACAGAAACATTCTCAAATTAAAATGGAGAACTCTTAAACCACCAAAAATATAAATGTCTTCATTTTAAGAGGCAATGATATTAACAAGATATCTTTTTTTCTTAATTTTTAAATTTGTTTTAATTAGTTATACATGACAGTAGAATGCATTTATGCACTTTGAAATATCATACATAGATGGGATGTAATTTCTCATTTTTCTAAGTGTACATGTTGTTTTATTTTGAGACAGAATCTCAGGTTGCCCAGGCTGACCTCAAACTTGGATCCTCCTGCCTCAGCTTCCCAAACAGCTGTTCTTACAGGCCTGAGCCACTGTGCCAGGCCTTTCATGTTATTTTCTTAAGATCCTAAGGAAGTACTTCAGCAAAACTGGGGAATGAACAAGGTGAAATCAAAATTCTGGAAATTGTGACTCTACCCCAGAAAAGCAGTATAAGAAGGCAGCAAAGGTGGCACACACTGTGCCAGCAACCCATGTGGTAACCACCCCAGAGTACAGTGAGGAGACGGAGGACTGAGGGAGCTTTATGAGACCAAAGGGGTAGGTGAGTTCCATGGTGCAGCAGTTGAAGAAAATCTAATTTAAAGTAGAAGAAAACATTGAAGGAGAAAAATAAAGAACTTTAGGGAAAACAAAAGGATCTGGGCTGGGGATGTGGCTCAAGAGGTAGCGTGTTGTGTCCGCCGAAAACTAAAAAAAAATAAATAAATATTTTTTAAAAATTCCCCCCCCTCTCTCTCTCCTCTCTCACTCTCTCTTTAAAAAAAAGAAAAAGAAAAGGATCTTTGAGGAAGGAAGATATTCATAATATAGTACTTGGTTAGTCAACTGAAAGCCTGATGAAGTTACAACAATGTAGTACTGATTATTTACTCAGCCGATAATAATGTATCTATATAAAAAGAATAGACAAGAAATATCAAAGGTGGTTTTATATCCTAATCTTTATAATAAAATGAGTAAATTGGGAATGTCTAAAATGAATTTGCTGGAGTTGTAGCATAATATTTAGGGAAATGCTGTAACCCTCCAGTAGAAACAACCAAGAGTTAAAATTAGTTCCATTTAGGGATGAATGAAGACTGGGTACTCTCAGGCAGTAGGGAGATTATTTTTCTTTGCAATGTTTTAATAGTGTTTGACTTTCTAAATACAGGCAAGAATTACTTTGATAATAGAATATAAATTTTTAAAATAAAATAATGTGTGTCCATTATAAAACATTTAAGCCACATAAATAGTCATGACTGAGTGGGGGAAAAAATCACCATAATCCTATCACTCAGGAATAACTGCTGGTATTTATTTCAAAATATATTATGTGTTTAATATTTTGAAACACTATCACAATAATGATTATTATACATGATGTGTTGAATCATCATAATTCACTTAAAATATACTATCTTCCTGTGTCAGGCTAGATCTACATCAACATTTTTAACAATTGAATAACACTATTTTATAGGTATGTGTGCCAAAATTTTTTCAACTAGGATACTTCTAATTCGTTTACATTTTTAATAACACATCCATTGTAGATACATGAAGATGTCATCCCAGAATTTGTTTTGCTAAGAATTACTCTCCACCTGAAATGACAGCCCCAATAATTATGTTATCCTCCAACCCTTGCCTACTGGTTCAGTCAGATAATCTCCTAGAAATCAGAAAATTAAGATTCATATATACTACATAGTCTCAGTTAAAGGAAATGTGTTCCAGACAAGTGGGCTTCGTGTTCCAGAGAGAGAGAGTGAGAAGGGACTGAATTTGGCATGGTGCTCAGAGAAGGATTAAGAGGCAGAACTTGACATTGAAGTCACCTTGGTTCCTAGTGGCTTTCCAACAGATTTCCAATATATTTGCCTATTGTATGCCAGGCACAGTGGAGATAGAGTGGTAGGAGGAGCAAGGCAGACAAGGTCCTTGCCACTCAGAGCTTATTCTAATATAGGAAGAGATAATAAAAAAGAAATAACCGGAGTGTGCTAAAAACTGTGAAATAAGTAGGATATTGGTGTCAAGGGAAATGAGATCAGGGAAGGCCTTTCAGAGGTGATCTATCTAAGACAGAAAGGGTGAAGGCAAGCCAGAAGAGATAAAAACTGGGTATCCCAGTGGGGTTGGAAGGTTGAGGAATCTTCAGTAAATGAGAAGGTCCTGAGGAGGATGAGTTCAGAGCTGGATGTGTTTGAGGAACATAAAGAATTTAGGGTCACTAACGTGAAAGAAACTGAGAGGTTAGTCTCAGGTGAATATAAGGGATGCAGGGTTAGAACCAAAGCATTGAAGGAGTTTGGACTTGAAATCTGTGGAAAATTGTTAAAAGGTTTCAACAGAGAAGTGCTATGATTTTATTTTAAAAATGCCCCTTGAGTGATTGGCTGTATTTTCTGCCTTTCAGTTCTGTTAGATATCCTTGTATTCTTATGTTAAATTTTCTAAAAAATGAGAAAATAATGACTTACATTTGTGGTTTTTTTTGTTGTTGTTGTTGTTAAATTCTCAAGAATTTGAGTAGATTTCAGTTGCAGTTGCTTGTTTCCAAAAGACCAAGTTAAGAAAATATCTTAGTAATTATTTGTGTATGCAATCTTAGCCCTTCTGAAGGATAAATTCCATTTTGTTTATCCATTTGTCAGTTAATGGTCACTTGGATTGTTTTCACTTTTTGGCCATTGTGAATACTGCTTTAAACATTCTTATACTTACAAAAGGTTTGACTTGTATTTGGTCAAATCATTACCATCTTTCTTTTCATGTTGGAAGAGCCTTCTATATCTACAGACTATGTAAATATTCACCTGCCTTTAAAATTACTTGAATGACTATGTTATTAAATTTCAACTTTTTGTTAAGATCTTTAAAGTAGGAACTGGGGTTGTGGCTCAGTGTTAGAGCACTTCTAGAAAGAATTTAATGCTATTCTAAACAACATTGGGTTAAATTTACAAATTTAGGCATGAATTGCCAATTTTGAATCTTTCTGTTCTGTAGTATTACATGTTTTCTCTATTTGATTTTTCTCTTTTGTACCATTTCCTATCAGTTATGTGTTTTCTTGTAAAATGTATTTCTACGGGGCTGGGGTTGTGGCTCAGCAGTAGAGCGCTTGCCTCGCACGTGCGAGACCCTGGGTTCGATACTCAGCACCACATAAAAAATAAATAAGTGAAATAAAGGTATTGTGTGACTAAAAAATAAATATTTTTTAAAAATGTATTTATAGGTATTTATCTTGTTGCTTTTATAATTAGGTCTCTCCCTCCCCCTGCCCTTGTATTTTGAAATAGTTATTACATTGGAAAAGTTTTGCTTTGGACTACCAGCCAGTGTATTGACTTTTTCTTAGTTATAATTCTTTTGGGTTGATTCTCACATGTTTTCCCAAGAAATAGAGGTCACCAAGGGAAAATGAAGTAGGAAAAAGCATCCTGAAGGAAAAGTTGAGTTTATTATAGGAACTCAGAACTTGAGATGGCATTCTGCTTGTCAAATTATGAAAGGCTTTTTTGAGGAAGCATATCATTTAAAGAGAAACCCGAAGACTGTAATAGGAGATAGTCTGACAAGTAGGAGGGAGAACTTCCAAATGGGGCCAGCATGTGCAGTAGTCTGGAGGCCCTGTGTGCACAAGGACCTAGAACAAAAATGAGAGCAGGGAAGGCGAACAAGGCTCTTGAGGCTATGGTAAGGATTTACATCAAATCACGAGTTCAGCAGTAAGCAGCTAGATGTTTTTTGAACCCAGATGGGTTGCATTCCAATTTACATTTCCAAAAGATTACCCTATCTGCTTTGTGAAAATGAATTAAAGGCAAAGGAGTAGAAGGAGAGTCCAATTAGGAAGCAGTAGTTTAGGGCAAACTTAATCATCTTGGTCTAGGTTAACTTCTCTTTTTAGCCCTTTAATCTTTAGAGTAAAATAAAAATAAAAATTTTATTGGCTTGAAAAATAAGTTTTATTATTAATTGGCTACTAGTAGACTACATCTTTTTATTGCATGGCTTATAACATCATAAAAAGCATCTGTTGATGTATTTATCAGGTTTCCTATGTTATTCGGGATGAAGTAGAGAAGTACAATCGGAATGGAGTCAATGCCCTACAGTTGGATCCAGCACTAAATAGACTTTTCACAGCTGGGCGAGACTCTATCATAAGAATATGGAGTGTCAATCAGCACAAGGTAAGGCAAAGATTAAGTTTACATTTAAAAATCTATAAATTTGTAAATTTTGGTTGCTTTTTCCTGTCTTATGTGATGCCTTTTTTCAGTTTCTGATTTAATCTCTAAGCACTGAATTTTTTAGTACACTCTATATTAAGACATTGAAACCAGAATTCTGTAAGCCTCTGAGAAAAATTACCCCCACGAGAATTTCACAAGTGTTTTAGCTAAGGCAAGGATTCCATAAACCAGGTTTTGTTTAAGAACTCTTTACCACAAAGGACCAATGATATTGACTGATAGGGAGTGATTACTTCCAGCGGTTTTTCTGCTTTAGAATATGACCCCCAAAAGTCTCCTTGCAACCATACTTTTTAAAAAAATAAAAAAGAAAGGATTAGGTATGCTTTCACATTATTTGTAAGCAATTTTGAACAAATATTTGATTTTCTTCATTTGAGGTGAATAGGGTTCCCACAAAACCTGCAGCACCCCATTACATTATATAAGGTTGGTATGAAACTATGAGGACAGCATAGTTTAAAACTCCTTCAGGAGTTTTAAAGTCTGCTTTCTTAAACAGGGAACAGAATTTAAATATATGGAAAAATAATCCCACATCAAACATGATGGAATTCTTTTGGTATTTTATTTAAATACCCGTATTGTGAATGACATAGAAAAGAAGACCAAGGAAGGAAAAGGAACATTTCCTGAGTTCTTAACTATGTGCCAGACACTCTTGGCACTTATATCTACCATGATTTTAATTCTCACAGCAATCTCTCATGTCAGCTCTTAGGATTCATCTTTATAGGTGAGAAAACAGTGTCAGAAAAAGCCATGGTTAAATGGCTAGTAAGTGGCAGAGAATGAGAACCCAGCCTTACTTCAAAACCTTGATTCTAGACTTCATATTTTTAAAAGTCTATCTTTAGCAAGCTCTACAAGTCTGATATTCAGTGTTGAAAAAGATCTACTAGCTAGTAGAGTTGCTAGATGAGGTCTCTCTAAATGGACTTCAGTCCAGCAGGCTCTGAATTCTTTAGCCAGTGGAAGCAGTGGTGACCCTGTGTCAAAAGTCAGAAAACTATTTATGTTTAGCTTTTAAATGCACTTATATTTAAATTGAGATGTCTCCTTTCTGGGAATTCACAGTATTTCAAACAAAGTAAGGAAAACTAATGTGGAATAATCTGGAAATCTTCTTGACTTGCCCTCAAACATCTTTTTCTAGTCATCCTTTTATGACAGTTTAAGTACCATCATTTTTCATACATGAAGAGAGTGGGGTTTTTGTTGTTGTTGTTTTGGTTTGGTTTGGCCCATGAAATGTCTCAAAGTTGCCTGTTTTGGGTATGGGATGTAATTAAATACTGGTCTTTAGAAGTCCTCTCCTGGTAATTAAGCCAGATGAGGGGAACAAGAGAGTCTCCAGTTACTGAACTGGAATGGTGACATGAACTTGCTCAGTCTTTCTTCTGTGAAGGACTGTAGAAAACATTTAAAACTCAAAAGATAAAAACAGCAGGAGGAGAAAGCAGAAGTGTGTGTCTCCCTTTGCCAGCAGACCAGACTCCTCACCATGCTCCTCACACTCATTTCTGCCCCTGCTGGCTGCTGTGAGCCTTCACCACCAGAGTTAAGATTTCCCCAGCCTGCGGAAGCAAACCCCTTCCTGCAACACTCTGCATCACGCACAGTGCCTAGCCCAGAGCATGGCCTTCACCATCATAAGGCATAACAATTAATTATTTATGCTGGAAATGTACCTTTTGTTACTGGTAAATGTCCTAAAACAAAAGAGTTTTCTTCTGTTTCTGAAAGCATCGCCTGTTTGTAAAATTTTATTCTGAATTCAGTTGTCAGTTTTAAGACCTTAGATCGATGTTACATTAATTGAAAAATCTGAACAGATCTAGAATTTTTAATTATTTCATTCTCTGATATAAACTCTTACAATTTTTCTTTTAATTCAGCAAGATCCATATATAGCATCTATGGAACACCATACTGATTGGGTAAACGACATTGTACTCTGTTGTAATGGGAAAACATGTAAGTATTTCTTTGGATTATTGAGCTTTCAAAAGTTTTTAATTCAATTTGATATATTTTTATATAAACTATTTTATTAAAGTCTAAAATACATACAAAAAAGTATACATACCTTGAGATTACAACTTAATATAATTCAAGAAACAGAAAATTGCCAGGAGCCTGTTTGTGTCACCGTTTCAGTCATTGTGTCTTGCCCCAAGGTAAACTCTGTCCTGTCTTCTGAACCATACATTAGTTTTACTTGCATCTCAGCTGTATAGCAGTAGATTCATACAATACACACATTTTTTTCCCTTTTAGTCTTTTTGATACCTCCTTTTGTTTTTATTTTGGTAGGATCCATTTCTTGGTTTTGCAGTCTGAGAGAAATTTTTCTCTGTCAAATTAGTTGGGTGTTCACCTGGAACATTAGGAAAGTTTGCCCTATTAAAAATTTGGATGTGTATGTAACAATATCTAATAAGTTCTAGAGAGATCTTTGAAGAGTGTATGAGTGTGAACATTAGTTTGAAATAATGTTACTTTGTTTTAAGATAAGTTTTAAAGTTATTATAAATCATACTACTAAGGGTTTTGCTAATTCTTTGGCTCTTCTAGTAATATCTGCGTCTTCTGACACGACAGTAAAAGTATGGAACGCACATAAGGGATTTTGCATGTCAACATTAAGAACGCATAAGGTAAAACAGCTAACAGTTCTCAGTATCTTCAGTGTAATATTGAAATCTTAGCACTTTGGCTCATTTTTTAATTGATCTACAGAGTAGATCATAGTATGTCTGTTCTGTTACAGGATTATGTAAAGGCATTAGCATATGCCAAGGATAAGGAACTGGTAGCATCAGCTGGGTTGGACAGACAAATATTCCTTTGGGATGTGAATACTCTAACAGCATTGACTGCCTCAAATAACACTGTCACAAGTAAGGTGTTTGAAAAAAATTTCTTTGAAAGTGATCTGAGTTGACATAAATAAAGAATGGTTTATAAAACATCTTTGATAGGTTTGCATCGAGACAGTGGTTCATATTTTGAGAGTGGTTCTACCTACAGCGTTCTAGCCCCCAAGAGTATGATTGAGCAACAAGGAGATAGTTCCTCACTGCAGTCTAAACATGGTAACTTCTCCAGGTGTAACCTGGTTATTTTTTGTACATGTGCATGTCTTAGCTCCCTAGCTAAAGTGTAAGTCCCTGCAGGGTAGAAAAATCTGTTTTATCACTACTTTGTATCCCACAGGATTGCCTGGCTTAGACCCACAGGTATTTTTTGAAGGAGATGGTGATTTCCTGACAAAATAGTCAGTTTTCTGATTTAAAAGTATTACCATATATTAAGAGCTTTTGAGTTAACGGCCAAAATGGAAAGTACAGGGGGAAAGAAACAGGAAAAAAAAAAAATGTTTCCAGTGCCAGTCGAGAAGACCATTTCAGAGTAGCCCTAAAGAATCTAGCCTATTTCAGAAGAGCCCAGGGAGGATAGGATTGTTTTAGAGGTAATTCAGAGATATTCACAACAGTTTAATAGTGCGGCAATTTAATCAAATAATAGATCTCAGGTTGTCACCTTAGACTTATGCAAATCTGGATTTGAAATTCAACATCACACTTGACCCAACCTCCTAGAGCCCTCTAGGGCAGATGTCAGAGGGGACTTGTAGGAGCACATTTTTAACATAGCTTGGACTGGAAGAACTATGTTCAAGACATGGACTCGGACTATCTGGAACTCCATATTACAGGTCCAACTTGTCATGAATCAGTGGAGTGCTCACAGTGACTTAGCCAAAATTATTCTAATGTAACCTAGTATATGCCAAGAAGGGCAAGTTGAGAGATTGGTACATATAATTCCTTGAATATCGTTTTACCAACCAGGAAATATATAAACTCTATGTTTCTCTTATTACCCTTGATTTTTTTTCACCTGTATACCTTCTCAGTGATTGAGAAGCTAGACCCTGCTGGGGCCTGTCCTGTCATTGGGCTCTGTCTGTATGTGAGGCCTTTCTCAAAGAGACACTAAAGAGGAGGAAACAAAGCAATAGAAAGAAGATTGTTACTAAGTCAGAGACTAGGCTTAGTGGATACAGCTTCTGCTATTATTGATATGTCTTTCTTAGAACTCTTTAGAGATGATATCACAAGTTTTTTTAAGATTATAGAAATAATACTAACACTAGTTAACATTTATTGAATACTTACAAGTAGGCATTTTTCTAAACACTTCACATGTACTAACTCTATTACTGATCACTTCTCAGTATGTTTATTTATTGAAGGATTATGATCATACTGTATAGATAATTTTATATGCAACTATTTTCACTTTGGTAATACTGAGTTCTGAATCAAAGGGCATTTAACATGATTCTTGCCATTAAGCACTACCTTTGTTTTTTGTCTAAATTGGTATATGAAAATGGTATTTTGTTTTGATTTGCATTTCCTTGAATAATAGTGAGTTTGGGCATTTTTTCCATATACTGGCACGTGTATATCTTTGAAAATGCATTCTTTATGTGGATGGTTTTTAAATAATAGTGCAATTCAATTTAGCCAATATTTATTGAGCTAAATATTTATTGAGTGCTAATTGAGCATTTATGTACATTCAAATCTGGGAAAGATATGAACTTTGATAATAATACTATGGTTTAGAATTATCTCCATTGTTGGTGGATTTCTTTTCCTTAAAGTACTCATAAAGATAAGATTCTCTAAACTGAATAATCAGACTTATAATTTTTTGCTGACTAATAACTAAACAGCTGATGATTTTTTGTTAACATTTAATTCCATTTGTCCTCAATAGCTTCTTCTTTAAGTGGGAACAAAGATTCCATTTATAGCCTTGCCATGAATCAACTGGGAACAATCATTGTATCGGGGTCCACAGAGAAGGTAAGGGAAGATTAAAGAGTATGTTTGAACATAAGAAAACAAATCAAAATATTTTGATCTATGTAATTATTAAATATTTGGTTAGTGGTTTTGCCTTGAGGATACTAAAAGAAAGGTGTTATTTGAATAAATGAGTACATAACTGTATGACTACTATGTATGTGGTAAAGTGTGTGGGGAGGTTGTGTAATTTCTGACATAAGAAAGGCTTTCCTAAGGTTAGGAGCCTTAGCAGTTATTGGCTAAAGCAGTATTTCCTTCTCAGAATTTAAAGGTCATATTTAAAAAGTCATCAATTATTTAAATTTGATTATGTATATACTCAGTTTGTGTAATATTCTCTTAAAATTCACAGGTTTTAAGGGTATGGGATCCAAGAACATGTGCAAAACTAATGAAGCTTAAAGGGCACACAGACAATGTAAAAGCATTGCTGTTGAACAGAGATGGCACACAGGTATGCAGTTTCACCTTACTAATGACCTTGTCAGAAATTTCCCTGCTTTCTATACTATTGCACAGGTTGATTTGAACCAAAAGCCACACATAAATTGTGGCCTAATATTTATAGTTCTTTATTGCACATATAATAATCTTCACTTAAAACTCTTCTATTTGGAATTACTTTTAATAAAGGCAAAAGAAGAATTTCTTTAGAAAAGATCTACTGCTGACAAATGTATATAATTATGGTGCATACAAGCTAAAATAGCTAAAAAATGTTACCTGCATAAAGCAGAAGGAAGGTTTGGTATTGAATATTTTACACCATTATATAAAGTAGGAAACCTCACAATAGTCTGACTTGGGCAGATTTCATCAGTTGACTATGTAGTCTGTAAATTTAATTTTCTAACAATGTTTAGAGTTAACATTTTAAAGAAAAACACATTGGTAATGTTTGAACATTGCTCTGTTGGCTACATACTTTGCAAATTAGAAATCTGAATTAAAGATTAGAGATGAAACTAATGAAATAGAGAGTAAAAAAAATAATACAAAGGATCAATATATTGACAAGTTGGTTCTTTGAAAAGATAAAGATTGATAAATACTTAACCAAGCAAACCAAAAGAAAGAAAGAAGACCCAAATTAATAAAATCAGAGATGACTTCCAGATATACTGAAATCCAGATCATCATTAGGGACTACTTTGAAAATTTGCACTCCAATAAATTAGAAAATCCAGCAGTGGACAAATTTCTAGACAAAAGTGACCTACCAAAATAGAACCACAGGATATAGAAAACCTAAACAGACAAGTGACAAGCAATGAGACTGAAGCAGTAATAGAAAGCTTTCCAACCAGTAATGGACTCTAAGCTGAATTCTCCCAGACTTTTAAAGAAGTTCTAATGCCATTGCTCCTCAAATTATTCCATGAAATAGAAAGGAGTGGGGAACACTTCCAAATGCATTCTATAAATCCAGTATCATCTTGAGACCTAAATTAGATAAAGACACATCAAGGAAAGAAAACTACAGACCAATATTCTTTTGGGGGTTATGGGTAACTGGGGATTAAACCTGGGCACTCTACATTGAGCCACATCCCCAGCCCTATTTTGCATTTTATTTAGAGACACGGTCTCATTCAGTTGCTTAGTGCCTTGCTTTTGCTGAGACTGGCTTTGAACTCACAGTCCTCTTGTCTCAGCCTCCCAAGCTTCTGGGATTACAAGCATGTGCCACCATGCTCAGCCAGACCAATATTCTTGATGAATATAAATGCAGAAATCCTTAATAAAATGTTAGCAAATGCTATTCAACAACACATTAAGAAGCTTGTACATCATGAAGTTGGTTTTATTTCAGGGATGCAAGGATGGTTCAACATAGCAAATCAATAAATGTAACATCACATAAGTAGAATCAAAAATAAATATCACATGATTATCTCAATAGATGAACAAAAAGACAGAATTCAGCACCTGTTCGTGATAAAAACAGTGAAGAAACTAGGGATAGCAATAACTTACCTCTACATTGTAAAGGGTGTATATGACAAACTCAACATCAAAGTGAGTGGGGAAAACTAAAAGCATTTCCTCTTCAGGAACTGGACAAAGATGTCCACTCTCCTCACTCCTATTTAACATAGTACTTGAAATTTTAGCCAGAGCAGTTAGGCAAGGTACGGGGATAATGGATACAAATAAGTCATATTATCTCTGCCTGTTGATGACAGTCTTATATCTAGAAGATCCGAAAAGCTTCACCAGAGACTCCTAAAATTAATAAGTTCAGCAAAGTAGCAGGACATAAAATTAACATACAAAAATCAGTAGCTTTTCTATATACCAGTAGTGAATCTGCTGAAAAAGAAATTAGGAAAACAAATCATATAGAGAATAAAATACCCAGAATTGCCAAAGCAATTCCAAGGATAAAACAATGCTAGAGACATCATGATACCTAGTTTTAAGTTTTAATATATACCACGGAGCCATGTAACTAAAACAGCATGGTTCTGGATTAAAAGTTGTTGTTTTTTGTAATCCTGGTCACTCGCTCTGGGAGGCAGAGGTAGGAGGATTGCAAGTTCAAGACCTGCCAGGGCAACCCAATGAGACCCTATCTCAAAATAAAATAAAAAGTGCTGGAGATGCATCTCAGTGGTCGAGCATCCATAGGTTCAATCTCCAGTACTCCCCACCCTGCCCCCAATAAAAAAGAAGAAAAAGTGGTTGCTTTCAGGGAGCCTTCTCTTTTTTGTCTTAGAATACTTATGACCATCAGAAATTATTTTGTGTTTTCTACCAGGATTGATAGAACTCTTGTGTTTTCTCTTCTGCTTCCAGTTGCACACTCAGGGTTTGGACCATATCACTTTTCTGTTGCAAATTGCTGAGGCACCAGGACTTTAAGCTATCTCATTTGTCTTTCTTTGCCTCTTTGAGTTGTTAGACTTTACTTTCTGCAAATGTGTAGTCTAGGATCAAAGATCTGAGGGATCAAAGCTTTACTGATTGCATTGCTGCCTCAGAGCAGCACCTCCTCCTGGAATGGGGAGCCCCTCTTTGGCTCCCATCCCACAGAATGCCACAGTTCTCCCACACAAAGGTTGAAGGTCTGCTCATAAATTTTCCCCTGACAGTTTGTTGGTTAGTTTCTCAGTTCCCTTGTAAAGTAGTTGAAGTAGGAGAGAACTCTGATACTCCTTAGCAATTTGTGGATTCTCCTAGTATATTCATTTAATTAAGCTTGCCCAGAGTGCTAAAGTTACAAGGCAGGCCAGTAAATCTTTAACATTCCCTAAAACCTCATCTATTCAAGCACCTTCTAAATCATGAAGGCCCTAATTATCTTTTCTTTGAAGTGCTTTTCTTACTTAATTTCATACTCCAGCAACAGGAGTTGCTTGCTCCTTAGGGCCATTCTTTTTCCCAAGGAAATGAAGTTTTTATCCTCTTTGCAAGTCTCCACGGTAACTGGTCCAGAACACTTAAGCATGCTGAATGTGAATGTGGGGTGGCTAATTCTGCCTGTTTCTGTTAGACTCACAGTGTGCTTGGCCCTAATTTGTGTGCTACCAACCTCTATGTCATTGACTCTTCTGAACTTTCAGAAATTGTTAGAATTACTAATGTTAATTCACTTGAGGCTCATGTGGAAAGTGTCCAAGGTCACAGAGAGTGAGTGATAAGCCTGGAACTAGATCTTGCTTCTACTGGATGTTAAGAATCTGGAGCCATGAGAGAAGGAATAAGATGTGGCTCCAGGACTCCAAAAGGCATGCTGGCCTAATGCAGTGTTTGTCAAGCTTAGGGTACATTGGAATTACCTGTATAGTCTGTTAAACCCTACTGCTCCTCATTAGGTCTGTATGGGACTCAAGAATTTACTTTTTTTTTTTTTTTTTTTTTTTTTTTTTTTGCATTCAAAGCTCAAGGCTAGAGAAGGAACTTAAAAGATTGTACAGAACTCTTAAGAGATCTGTTCAATCTTTTTTCTTCTTTTTTTAAAATATTTATTTTTTAGTTATAGGTGGACACAATATCTTTATTTTTATGTGGTGCTGAGGGTTGAACCCAGTGCCTCACACATGCTAGGTAAGCACTCCACCTCTGAGCCATAATCCAAGCTGCACCCCTTTTTTTATTGTTCTTTTTATATATTAGTGAAGTAGATAAAGTGGAATGAAGGAAAGGGAGGAGGTATGGGTTAGGGAAAGACAGTGGGATGAATCTGACCTAACTTCCCTATGTACATACATGAGTATTTCACAGCGAATCTCACTATTATCACCATCCACAAGACCCTAATTTAAAAAAAATAATAATAACTATAAGTAAATAGCAGAAAGATCAATAGGGTAGAGGGAAGGGAACAGACAGGGTGGGAGAAAGGGAGAGAAGAGGAATGTACTGAGGACTGAATTAGAACAAATTATATTGCATGCTTTTATATAATTATGTCAAAATAAAGAATTTACATTTTTAACAAGTTGCCAGGGAGACCGATGCTGCTCAGACCACTGCCATTTATCTTCAGCTGTTTTTAAAATCCATCTCCCTGCTGGATGTGGTGTTGTACACCTATAACCCCTGCTATTTGGGAGACTGGGGCAGGGGTTTGGCAAGTTCAAGTCCAGCCTGGGCAACTTAGCAAAACCTTATCTCAAAACAAACAAAAACCATCTTCTTCCCTTAATAATAGAGCTTCAGAACAGGACTCGCCTGTAAAATTTACAGGTAATCAACAGATGGCCAGGTAGAGAGAACAAAGGCAGTTTTGCTGAGAGTATCCCTTCCTTGATCATGCACTGTTGGCCTTTAGTCATTTCAGAGTAGTAGATGCCTGTCAGAAGCCTTTATCAGAGAGAAATGCAAGTTACTAAATATGTGCACTTAACTATGTAGAGTCAGTAGAAAACCATACACAAGGTACAGGAAAGCAAGAACTTATTAGTTATGTCTCACCTTTCTTTTATTTGTTTGCAGTGCCTCTCTGGTAGTTCTGATGGAACAATTCGTCTTTGGTCTCTTGGCCAACAGAGATGTATAGCAACATACCGAGTCCATGATGAAGGTGTTTGGGCTCTGCAGGTCAATGATGCCTTCACACATGTATATTCTGGTGGAAGGGACAGGAAGATTTATTGTACTGACTTAAGAAACCCTGATATTCGAGTGCTAATTTGTGAAGAAAAGGCACCAGTACTCAAGGTATGTCATATATTATAGTTTTACAATCAAGGTTGTTGAACTTATCAGCCAAGTATACCAAAGTCTGTGTTAAAACATGAATCAACTGTGGGATTGAACAAAAGATCTTTTATCATAGGTAGAACTTGACAGGGCAAAGAAGAGTAGGCACCTATTTGGATGGAAGAGTGTCTTATAGATACCTGGGCGGGTGGCATGTTAGTGCTGGAACAGTTTTGTAAGTCACCTGTGACTTCTCAGGTTTGTCAGTGATGCACAGCCCTCCCACTGGTGAATTCTAGTGTGGTTATCTCTTACTTCCTGACTGTTCTGACTGACTGACCTGTCCTTAGGTGGAGTGTGAGCAGTTAAGGTTACTGTGAGCAGACAATAAAATAGGGGAGGTCTGGGAAATGTGTCCACAGTCTTAGGAGTAAGGAGGTAAACAAAGTATTCCTGAAGAAGAAGAGAGAGCAAGCTTCTTCGTACTCCACAGAGCAGTTCTGATAATCAGGATCTGTGATATGAGCAAAAGGGGACCCAAAGTAGATGGTAACTATAATGGACCAGTAATCCTTTATAGAAGCAAAGAGTTGAGTCTGAACTGGTAATAATACATAGCATGTGGACAGGCAGCAGATTGATGCATAGAGACAAGCCTGGAAGAGAAATACTCTGCCAGAATCTCTTGACCATGAAGAAAAGACTAAAAGAATTTGGGACAAACATAACCATATATTTTAAAGAGCATTACTTTGAACTAAGATGGATTCCTGGCTACCAGTCCTGTTTCCACTGCTCCCGACCTGTACTTTCTAGTATTGGAAGAATAGTGGATAAATGTAAAGTGATTGCACTTATGTAATATACATACATGCATATAAGGTTATTTATATATGTGCAGCATTTTAAAAATATAGAAGTATATATGGTAATCTATTCCTGATGTTCCGTTCTTAAGTGAGGTTACTCTTGACTTTTGCTGTGTTCTTACTGTGTTATTTTTCTTTTAATTACATTTTCAAAGAAAAAAGAAATATATTTCCTTGTTATTAAGAAAGAGCATAAGGGCTGGGGATAAAGCTCAATCCGTAGAGTGCTTACCTTGTATGCACAAGACCCTGGGTTCAAACCCCAGTACCAGTACCACAAAAAAAAAAAAAAAAAAGGAAGAACGTAAAACTAGAGTAGCAAAAACAAAATTATAAACCATCTTCATTCTTTCGACTATATCCATTTAGGTCCCTCAAATTAACCACACTTAAAACTTTCATTCCTAATTAGAATAAGTTATATTCTATATATGTATAATTTTTCAGAATATATTATACTGTCATGTATAACCAAAATAAATAAATTGAAAAAAAAAGAGATGATAGGCATCTATATTAGAAAGGGAGAAGTAAAATTATCTCTCTTCATAGATGATAGCATCTAATATGTTGAAAACCCTAAAGATTCTATCACCAAAACAAAAAGAAAAAATCATTAGGACTAATAAGTGGAGCAAAGTCACAGGATATAAAATCAATGCATAAGCTGGGCATGGTGGAGCATGCCTGTAATCCCAGTGGCTTGGGACCTGAGACAGGAGGATCACAAGTTCAAAGTCAGCCTCAGCAATAGCAAGGCACTAAGCAACTCAGTGAGACCCTGTCTCTCAATAAAAAATACAAAATAGGGCTGGGGATGTGGCTCAGTAGTCAAATGCCCCTGAGTTCAATCCCTGTTACCCACCACCACCCCCAAGAAAAAAAATCAATGCATAAAAATCAGTTGGGCATCTATACAGTAACAGTGAACAATCTGAAAAGGAAATTCTGAAAACAAATCCATTTATAATTGTGCCAAAAGAATAAAATACTTAGAAATAAACCTAAAAAAAAATCTTTCAGCCGCTGTTTTCCTGAGAAGTTCCTCCTACTACACTTTTCTAGGACTATGAATTCCTTTAGCAAAGAGACTCCTTATTCTGATCATCTGAGCTTTTAATATGTCCCTTATGTAGTGAACTTCCAATTGTTAGAACAAATGAGTTGATATTTAATAATGTGTTAGCTGAGCCTGGCAGTTCATGACAGTCGACTTTCCTTAAAGCAATATTTTTGTGCCTTGTTTTCAGATGGAGCTTGATAGATCAGCTGATCCCCCTCCTGCAATCTGGGTTGCAACAACTAAGTCTACAGTAAATAAATGGGTAAGTGAGCCACTGAATTCCTAGCAAAGGTTTGCAAATATTTGGTTTATTAACATAGACCTTCCAGATACCAGTAGCAAGTGCTTAGTATGAACCTGACTTTTAGTATGTCTCTGAGTAGCGGCAAAAACCTGAAAGCCCCTATGAATGTAGGTGTGATCCTGAGGGTCATTCTAAAGTTAGTAGTCTAATCAAAACCATGATACCCTTGTCATGAGCCAGCATAAATGTCTGATGTGCTTAGAACAGGCTCTGTTGCCTGATAAAGCCAGCTTCCAGCCTTATAAATCTGCATTGGAAAATAGACCATCCAGGTACCAGCAAGGCAGATCCTCATCAAGATTCTTACCTTTCTACATCTTAAGAGAAAGCATAAAATTGTGCTTTCACATATATGTCCTTTTTCTTCTTAGCATGAAGAACAGGGACAGAAGTCATCTAAAGTACTGTTAATTTGAAATCTTAAAGAAGATTTAAGTTTTCTTACATACCAGACTATTTGGAGATTACAAAGGAAGGGTTGTTTGTGTTTATTCCTGTTTATATTCAGGTCAAATTCTCGTTCAGAATACTTATAAAAATTTTTATTTATCTTGTCTAACTTTCCTTGTACCAATTTGTGATCAACATAATTTTATCTGGAAGAGTATTCCTGCTTTCATGCCTAGTTTTTTCTCCGATAAGATGATATTCCCTCTTTAATATTTATTTTTTAATGATGGTACTGTGACTAAATATTTTTTGGTAGCTGTTCTAGTTGTTGAAGTTTTCTAATTTGCTTGTTTTTTAGATTTATTTTTCTTAGACTGGCAAAGCATGTAAAACAGAAAATGATTAAACAACAAATTTTGTTCCTTTAGACTTTGAAGGGAATTCATAATTTTAGAGCCTCGGGAGATTATGACAATGACTGTACAAATCCTATAACTCCCCTTTGTACACAGCCTGACCAGGTTATTAAAGGTGAGTAGGAAACTGAAAGGTATCATACTTTTTATTGAAGTTAATGATAGTTACTAAAAGATTGACAAGAACAAAGGTAATGATCTTTCTATAAATTTAATTTTGATGAACACAAAAGACTATTAATGTATGGGTTTATTTTTGAGTTATTTTTAAAAATGCTACTTAGTGACTAAAAATGGGTGTTTTGAGTTTATTAACATGTATTAATAGTACATATTAATGGGGCTTAGTGTGGTAATACATGAATACAGCAAGCACTAATCAAATCCAGCTTCCCTTTATCCACTATCATTTGCCCCTTCCCAGCCTCTAATAATCACTATTTTATATTTGGGGTCATCTTTTTTTTTTTTTTAACTTCCATATGTAAAAGAGAACATGAAATACTTGTACCTGTGTCTGAATTACTTCATTTACCCTAATGTCCTCCAGTTCCATTAATTTTGCTTCAAATAATAGAATTTCATTCTTTATGACTGAATGATATTCCATTGTATATGTGTGTGTGTGTGTACATCTACAGCATACCAGAGAGATAACCTGAATGCCCATGTTTATGGCAGCACTATTCTTGAGTTAATTTTTAGGTCCAGCAGCAGAATAGCTCGGGTAAAACAGAAGCCTCTCTGAAAAGTGTATAGGGTTTAATGTTTTCTTTTGGCACAAGTCAGAAAAGACATATGTAGCCCTCAAATTCTACATACTTCATCTGGTTGTGGCAAAAAGCAGAATATGTTTAATGTGTTAGAGCTTGGGATTAGAATCCTAGGCAACACATTTCTCTTTTGTTTCTAGATGTTTGAGCTTCTGCCTTTAGAGTAGGGTATCCCTGCAGGAAGTGAAAGAGAGAAGGAGATGGGGACCAATTCAGAGATGACCTCTTATTATTTGAACTTTACTTGTGAATAAAACTGTTGGCTCTCAAAATTCTACAGTGGTAGTAAATAGCCCCGTGAAGTGAAGAGCTCTTTAATCTATATTCTGTTATTAAATCAGACAATTTTTTCTTTGTTTATAAATTCAAATAATGAAACATAAGTAATTGATTGACCTTAAAGTACCTTGGGTATATTATATAATCTTCGGACTTGACTTCTCCTTTTTGATAGCTCATACGGTTAATGTTTCTATTATATGCCAATTAATAATTACTGCCATAGTGTGAATTTAATTATGAAAGGATTGTCTCGCTAATTGTGTTTTTTTCCCCTTTAGGGGGTGCAAGTATTATTCAGTGCCACATTCTTAATGATAAGAGACATATATTAACCAAAGATACCAATAATAATGTGGCATATTGGGATGTATTGAAGGTAAGTATCTTTTGGATTAAATATAGCTTGTTGTTTCATGTTCCCCTTAAATAATTAAGATAAAATTATTTAGGAGTGGATTCTTAATATGTTTGTATTAGATAAGGTGATAGTTTATCTTTTTAAGCACCTAAATTGTTTGAAAAGAACCATTTTCTCTGATTAGTGTATTAGTATCCATGCTGTCTTACCTAAAAATGAACACATTTGAAGTTTTTCATTGTTTACACTGTTGATTTTTTTGGCTGGACAGTTCCTTGGTGTGAGAGAAAGCTGTCATGTGAACTGCAGAAGGTTTAGCAGTATCCCTAGCCTCTGCCCACTAAATGCCAGTATTTCTACCCCATTCAAGTTGTGACAGCCAAACTTATCTCCAGATATTACCAAATGTTTGGAGAGATGTTTGGAGAGAAGGAGGAAGAAGGATACAAAATAACCTCAGGTTAACACCCACTGGGTTGCACAAAGTAAGTTTGACTCTTTCTTTAGATTTATAACCATTATTATGGGTGGCAGTTGCAATCCTGGGTCACATTGTCCTCATCCTTTGGGATAGTTGAAGTGCATTAAGCTGTTCACCCACATTCTAAACAGCACTGAAGAATTGGTAGACAGATTGAAATTGATTTCCTTTGAAAATTCTGCCAAGTGTCCCTTCTTAGGGTTCTTGGTATATTTGTTCAACAGATATTTCCTGGATTGAGTGAATGGTGTGGGTAAACAATTATGTTTGAGGGCCATAAATGATGGAAAAGGGTAGGAGGGACTAAAGAAATGAAATGTGAAAACCTTAAAGAATAAACAAATTATACAATAGCCTATGAACAAGGCAGTTACAGCTGGATAAGTCAGCAGAGCATCATGGTGGGGAAAGCATTTGAACAAGGGCTTAAAGATGTCCTGAAGATGGCTTATGGAGGTAGGGAATTTCAAGAAGTGGAGGGAATGACAGAGGTATTGGTTAGGGGAGGCACATGCTTTATTTAAATCAAGATAAACAGTTTTGTTTATAAGGGAGTGGTGGAGGTGTAAGGATAAAATGTGACACTTACATCATTTCCCAAAGAGTCTTAAGTTGCAGGTCCTGGAGTTGACCTTTCTCTGGTACTCCCTAAAGAATCTAGATAATTTTAGAGCAAGAAAATATCAAGTTCAGAGTAGTAGTTGTATATGTAATAGGAAACTGTCAGCCAGAAGATGGTTGTCTTAAGCATGATTTTAGAATCTAAGGGGAGACAGGTTTTGTGTATATTGTAAAGGAAGAATTGAAAAGACCTAATGTTTTGGTTAAGCTCTTTGTCAATAAGGATGAATGAGAGATTCAGTCAAGTTAACTTCATGATCTAAAGAATAAGATAAGCAGGTTTCTCTATGGGAAAAAGTAACTTGCTTCTGAATAGAATAGAATTTTTGGCCTGACCATTGCTTTTCCTTCCTGTAGGGCAGCTATGTGGGAGTCCATTATGAAACATTTGCTGGGTGAAATGCCTTCTGAACAAGAGGCCTTAGTTACTTGACTGGAAAGTTTAATTGAGGCAGGCACTAAAGGTCTGATCTGGTTTTCTCTATGGTAGAGAGATGCTTTTCAGAAAGATAGAGCTGTATCTTTATTTCAAAGGGGTCCCATGGTGATTAGGAGGATCCAAGGCTTCCCTAAGAAACTCATCAGCAGAATTTTTGATTCCTCTCTTTGTTAGTCCACATGGCCTGAGTTCTGTCTTATGGCTGGACATTGCCTCATGCTGCCCAGCACCTAATTGTTTTCCAAACACCCAAGAGAATCTGATCAGACAAGCTGCTCTTTGAGAGGACCCATCCATTTTCTGCCTATGGGTCTATTACCAACTCTTGGTCTTGTTAGCTGATGCCTGAGTAGGGTCTTGCTATGTGAGTAGGAGAAAGTTCTACTTAGATGGGTACCTGAGCTAGCATGCACCATGGTGGCATTTCTATGTGCCTTATAGTTTCCTACGTCCAGATACTACACCTTGGAATTTTGATGTCAAATGATGAGGTGTAATAAGCATGACATTAAACAGTGAAGGGAAGTTAAGAGTGTTTAGGAACAATAGAGCTGCCTTCTACTCTTGACTCTGCCAGCTACTAGCCAAGCGATCTATAGAATATGCTGAACTTCTCTAAACCTAGGTCTCCATTCCTAAAATGTGGAGGTTACCTATTTCTTGATGATGTCAAGGGGATGTTCAGGAATTTTTTTATTTATTATGGTGCCTTGCATATTACTACTTTAGGAGACTGTTGCACTAATACAGGTGAAAGGTGGTATTTGTCTAGACTGGGGTGGAAATAAGGGGGATGCAAAGAATGAGGCAGTTTGGAGGAAAGGGGGAAGCAGGGAAGCAGGATGAGTCGGATTGAACAGTTTGGTGAGTGAGTGGAAGTGATATTGGGAATATAAGATGGAAAATGGATTGAGGAGAGAGAGTGACATGTTGATAAAGAGGGTGGATTTGAGTGTATATGAGAGCTGGGTGAAAGTGTCTGGTGGGCAGACAGCTGTACAATCTAATGTGTAGGTTAAAGAACTGAGCTGGATTAACAGTTCAGCAGTTAGCAGCTTGTAGATTGCAACTGCTGTCATAGGAAATGCAGGAGTTTCCAAGAGCTATGACTAGACTGATTAGAGAATAATTCAGTTATCACTCTTGTCAGGAATGTTGGAAAAAGGAAGCACAGAGATGTGTGATGAAAGGGGATAAGAAGACCCAGTAGCAGCTTGAGAACATGGAATATTTCAGAAAGGAACTTGTAACCACAAGTTGCATCAGCCAGCTGAGAGTTCATTTAAGATAAGGACACTAACATGCATGTTAATTTAACCAATAAAAGGGATAGTCTTGGGGAAGTCTTACAGGCACAAGCCAGATGGAATGGGTTCAGTAATAATTGGTAGATAGGGCTGGGGATGTGGCTCAACTGGTAGCGCGCTCGCCTGGAGTGTGTGCGGCCCGGGTTCGATCCTCAGCACCACATACCAACAAAGATGTGTCCGCCGAGAACTAAAAAATAAATATTATTCTCTCTCTCTCTCTCTCTCTCTCTCTCTCTCTCTCTCTCTCAAAAAAAAATAATAATTGGTAGATAAAAAAAGGGGAATCTGAGGAGAAATAATCTTCAAAGAAATTTGAGTTTGCAGGGAATGGGGATACAAGAAGAGGCAATAGCTAGAGGATTAGGAATAAGAGAGCCAAGGGAATGTTTTGTTTGTTTAGGGTTTTTGGTGTTTGGGAATTTTTAAGATGGAACAATTAACGCATGTTTCACTACTCATGGGGAGAAGCCGGTAGACACATAAGGTCCCAAGAAGCAAGAGGTGAAGAAAATCAGAGCACACCCAGAATGGACACAGTTTTCTTTGCACCAACAAGAATGGTACCAGAAAGTAAAGGCAATTCTGTCAAGATTCTTCTTTTTTTGAGAAGAAGTTAGAAGCATTTGGGCTTAGAGATGTGGGGGAAGTGGAAAGGTCTGAGATAGGGTGATAGTAGAGATTTGACAAACTTATATGGAGAACTGACTTTGGAAACAGAACAAAAATCCCAGGTAGTAATAAGGATCCAGTTAAGGTTGGCGACTGTGGATTTATAATGGCAGTATGATCAGGGAATTGAGAGGCCAACATGTCATATGCACTATCCATGTAGATGTTGATATTGCCAAGATGAAGGCAAGAACTTGAGATGGACTGGAGAACAGCGAGCCAGGGCTCGAGTCTCCAGTGAATGAGACTGGCCATGGTGGTGCTAGATGAAGCAAGGGAAAGTTATTCAGTTGACTACAACTAAATGTCATAGGCATCAGAGAAATAGTAGTGTTTTACATGACGATGGTGAAGTAAGGGTCTCCGTGTGGCCCTGGGGAGCAGTGGAATGCGGAGAGTAAGTACAGTCTCCCTCTGAGAAGATGATTGATGAAGTGGGACCCTCAGCAAAAAAAAAAAAACAAAAAAAAACACACAAGTTGTTGCTGAGTGGCAGAGATGAAGGGAACATTCCAACATGGTTCAGAATTGAAGTGAGCTATATCTGGAAATGCCTCTTGGCAACAGAGGAAGTTAAGGGGATGCTTTGGGGAGCATACCTATTTAAGAAATTAGAGAAGGAATAGGGAAGGACTGTAATGGTCAAGAAAGAGAAACTTCAAAATTACTGCCTCTGTTAGCCGTTTTCTGAAGGTAACTTCAAAGTTCTTTTAAAGCACTTTTAGTAACTTATTTTGGATTTCTTTTCTTTACTTTCATTTGATATTGCTTCCAGATAAGTGGTGGTATGTTATATTAGTGTCAGAAAAAATTAAATTACCTCCTCCCACCACGACAAAAGAATATTTTCAGGATCTTTTTTTGGAGTAGGAGGTTGTGCCAGGGATTGAACTCAGGGGCACTCAACCACCAAGCCACATCCTCAGTCCTATTTTGTATTTTACTTAGAAACAGGGTCTCACTGAGTCGCTTAGTGCCTTCCTTTTTGCTGTGGCTGCCTTTGAACTCATGATCCTTCTGCCTCAACCTCCTAAGCAATTGAGATGACAGGTGTGCGCCACTGCACCTGGCTTATTTTGTGGGGTTTTTTTTCCTTTTTTTTTAAATATATATATATATATATATATATATATATATATATATATATATATATATATATTTGGTGCTGAGGATCGAACCCAGTGCCTTACCTGTGCAAGGCAAGTGTTCTACCACTGAGCCACAGCCCAAGCCCTACTTTATGGGTTTTTAATTTAAAATTTTTAATAGCAGCAGATAGTTATTTAAAGGAAATTGCCTTGAGATTCAAAAACAACTGATGCATTCTTTTCAAATTATATTTTGGAGTCTATTTCATTTAAATAAATGTGAAAAATTGTAAATTTTTGAGTAGTAATGTAAGAATCAAATCAATTCATCACTTAACATTGATTATTATACTTTATTTTTTAATGTATAGGCATGCAAAGTTGAAGATCTGGGAAAAGTGGATTTTGAAGATGAAATTAAGAAAAGATTTAAAATGGTATATGTGCCAAATTGGTTCTCTGTAGACTTAAAAACAGGGGTAAGTTAATTATGGCTCTTTGTGTAATTTGAGACAGTTGGAGATTTCTAAATAACTCATAATTATTCTTAGGGTTTTGTATTTTTTAAAAGTGAGAAAAGAATTTTTCATATTAATACTTACAAACTGCATTTTAAATGCCTTTGGTATCTCAGTAAACTAAATTGTAGTGTTGTTGAAGCACAAATACATTTTGATTCTTGAATCTATGGCTTAGCACTTTAGTCAACTAGTACAAATAAATAAAGGTTTAGAGACTTATTTGAAGAATATATTCAAGTGGAATGGGATGATCAGTTTTTTCTTTTGACAGATGCTGACTATTACTTTGGATGAGAGTGACTGTTTTGCTGCTTGGGTTTCTGCAAAAGATGCTGGTTTCAGCAGCCCTGATGGGTCAGATCCAAAATGTGAGTTAAGTGCCTTTCCTTCTCTTTCTCCTTCCACAGGAGAAAGTACATCTGTGTTGTTTTTGCTATCTATTTGTCTTTGTACAGAGTCCCTTATGTTTTATCAGTTATGTCACTAATATGGTATGTAGAAACAGAGGTAGAAATATAGACATAGATGCTTAATGTGTGTAGATACAGTTTTAGCAGCTTCATCTGGAATTAGCCCTTTAAAGAATGTGATTCTTATTTTCATTTGTTTTTGAAGAGTGGCTACTTAGAATAACCATGTAAAGTATTTTTCCTTTAAACTTTTTTTTTTTTTTTTTTTTCTATCAGGGATTGAACTCAGGGGCACTCGGCCACTGAGCCACATCCCCAACCCTATTTTGTATTTTATTTAGAGACAGGTCTCACTGAGTTGCTAAGCACCTCGCCATTGCTGAGACTGGCTTTGAACTCTTGATCCTCCTGTCTCAGCCTCCCGAGCTGCTGGGATTATAGGCGTGCACCACCATGCCTGCTATAAACATTTTAAGATAAAATTTTAACAGGTTTGACAAATACTTAAGTCTCGATTTTAAATATCATGGGTATTGGTTTAAGAATTTAACATCAGAATATTTTTATTTCTTCTATTTCTAGGTTATAACTAATTAATTCTCTTAACTTTTTTGCAGTGAACTTGGGAGGACTTTTACTCCAGGCACTCCTAGAATATTGGCCTAGAACACATGTGAATCCAATGGATGAAGAAGAAAATGAAGTAAACCATGGTTAGTGTTTTTATATTTAGAAAATTGATTAAGAGTTACTCAGGACCAAAGGTACTTAAACTATTTGCTAAAATGTGACATAATAAATATTTGTGGTATGCCCAAATAATTGTCTTCCCTTCTGCATCTTAAAGTGGGAGTGTACATCCAGGCTTAGCTGAGACTGAGATTACAAGAGAGCAGACCACTGTTTTGTGTGGCTTTTTATGAGTGAGACTGCTCAAGATAGGTAAAATTGTAATACCCACTATGCATGCAAGTGAAATTTGCCTTAAAACTACCCACCTTAGCAAGCTTATTCCACAAATATTTCTCAGAGTGTATGTGACCTGAATCTACCACCCAGATAGCGAATTAACTATACCAGAAAGCCAGGGTTGTTATTGCATAGTCATACTTCACATTGGTGTGAAATGTTGGTACCTAGCCTGATGATCTACCTGATTTTGACTCAGGTAGCATTCTAATTCAGAAGCAGTAAGGTAAGTGTGTATGTGTGAAGAATTGATGTCATGAAGTACATTCAAAAGGCATGTGTGCCATAGACAATGGCAATAACTTTTTGTGGGCAGCAGAGGAGAATGTATTTTGAAGGTATGCAATTTGGTTAAAGGAAGGGGAAAGAAAGAACAAACTTAGAATTTCACATGTCACGGGTAACTGCAGCGGTTTGAGGAGTCTCTGAGTCCCAGCTCCTGAGGGTGACTCTGCTGATGCCTCTCACCAACCACCAGGAATAAGCAGCAATGGCAATGGCGAGCACCACTTTTCATGAACTTCATTCTGGCCTACAGATTGATCCATAGTGATTTGTGCAATTTAAATTTCTCAGGGTGATGACATGCTTCATCTTCTCAAAACCAGTCTGCAACCAGCAGCTCAGGAGGCCAAGACAGAAGGATCGTGAGTTCAAAGCCAGCCTCAGCAAAAGCTAGACACTAAGCAACTCAGTGAGACCCTCTCTCTAAATAAAATACAAAATAGGGCTGGGGATGTGGCTCAGTGGTCGAGTGCCCCTGAGTTCAATCCCTGGTACCAAAAACAAAACAAAACAACAGCAACAACAACAACAAAAAAACCAGACTACCAGTCTGCAGGTGTCTCTTTCAGAGAGCTCACTAACCCATCATGGAGTCTTTTTTTTTTTTTTTTTACTTCACTTGGCCCACTTCTCTCCCTGTCATAATTGTACCATGAACTGGAAGCCATACAAACTAATGGAAGATCTTTTCTACAGAGGGTCAAGAAAACTAGGTTCTGGTGTGAGCTCTGCCACTTGTCAACTATGCAGCTCTGAGCAGGTTATTTCTAGTTAGGATTATCTCAGAGGCTCAAATAAACTGTGAGAATTAAGCAATCAAAAAACAGTACTTCTTGGATCCAGGCTGTAGGTGGAGCAGTAAGGAAAAAATCACCAAAACACCCTACACCATTCTTAGGATCAAGCTGTCATGTTAAAGGCAGGGCAAAGCCTGCCCACCTCCTCTTCCAGAGCTCAGGTCACTACACACTCCACCTGTCTTGGAATCTCCTGTGACACCTGCATCCTGCTCAGTGGATATGTTGGCATTATTTGGAAATTGCATTGTGAACAGCTTGAGTATTCAGAGGCCATTAGCAAGTTGCAGGGGGCTTAATAAAGATAAATGGGTATAGTGGACTCTGTCCTTCCGGGCCTGATGTTCTGGTAGGATGGAGAGCTACATACTAGAGCATTTTGTGATAAGAGAGAAGTGTGGGTGCTGTGAGAGAAGTTGCAGAATGCTATAAGATTTCAGAAGGTGAGATTGCTTCCAATTTTATTCAGAGTCATGTTCATGAGAGAGAGACTTCTGCCATTCACTAGGGCTACCATTAAACATATTGTTTTTCCTTGTAGAAATTTTTCTGAGGTTGGTTTTCTACCAAATGCCAAAAAAACAAATACAGATCATTTATAAACAGAAGTCCTAGACTTCCTTGTGGCTGAAGTAGCTGGTTATGTTCAAAACAGAATCTCAGACATTAATCTCCGCTTTTATTAAAATCTTGCAGTATAGTCATTTCTCATGAGGTACAACACAAATTGTTTCTTATTTTCAGGAATTCAACTTTTGTTTTTGACCTTTATTTGTAATTCTGGCTGGGTTAAAGGACTTTTGACTCTAAAAATCTTACTGTGTTTGAAGCCCGTGGAAGTAAAAGGCTTTGAGTCTGTGTTTCTAGCATTGCTAACTCTGGATAATGACACAATCTGCATCTTTTCCTAGTAAATGGGGAGCAGGAGAACCGAGTGCAGAAGGGAAATGGATATTTTCAAGTACCACCACACACACCTGTGATCTTTGGCGAAGCTGGAGGCCGCACGTTGTTCAGGTATGGGTAAAGAAGGACCAGAGGCCTTGCCTGAGAGAGCATCCCTTTTGCTAAGACGTATTGACTCAGACAGGTGTTAGAAGTTACTTATTACTAACTTCTAGGAATGTCAGGAATTTAGAAGTTTTCCACTTTCATGAGATAGTTAACCATCTGATACCATCAGACTACATTCTATCTGAGGTGGCCTCTGGTGTTGGGACCAGGTAGATATCCTGTCCCCAGGCAGCACCTCTGGTGGTTTCTGCAGGAAATTCTTACTTTGCCAGTATGACTGCCAGGGTCAGGGAACCTATGGCATCACCACATGTCACTGCCCATAGGAGAGCATCAGAGTAGACCAGGCAAGGAATGCTGGGCGGCTCTAGAACTGATGTGCCCAGCACTGGCCTACCCTGGGGTGCCAAGCAGTCCTTTGTGAGGCCCTTCAGGTTACCAGCAGGACTGTGGTGGACCCAAATGCAAGAGTTCGCTAGTCCTCTCTGGGTCCCAGAAGTAAGAATGCTAATCTTGCCCTTGAGCCTTGCATTCTCTCCCTTTATGGTGGTTTCTTGAAAGTGATCACCAAAAATATCCTGCCTATGAAGACCTGTGGCACTGGCACAGGCCCTTTCTTGAGTGCTTTGCTTACACTGTTTTCTTATTGTGCCCCAAGGACTTAGAGACGCAGCTATAGTGTATGCCTGGCCTCAGGCGCAGAGGGCCTGGGGTTCAAGCCAGTGCCCAGGTTCACTGAGTCCTGTGCCTGCTGCGCTTCATTTCCTCAGCTGTCAAGTAGGGATCATCCTCAGTGAGATCTAGGCAGGTTCCTCCCTCTAATGTTGATTAGTATTGATCATGTCATCTGTGCTTGTTGTGTTACTCACTACCTAATGGGTTGTGTTTAGGCTGCTCTGCCGAGATTCCGGGGGTGAGACTGAGTCGATGCTTCTCAATGAGACAGTGCCACAATGGGTAATTGACATCACTGTGGATGTAAGTGTCCTCTACTCGAACTTTGCCCTTTTCTTTTTTTCCAATTCATAAAAATAAGAACTGCTTTAGACAATGTGATCTTAAATTTAATAAAAGTTAGATTTCCAAGTGGAATTCCATCTGCTTCCTTACCGTTCCAAAGTTGCAGAAGTAGTATTGATAATTATTTATTTCTGTTTTTATTGGATTTTAATTATAACAATATATGCTTATTTAACAAAATGTTAAATGAATGAAGTGAAATGCCGGTCTCTTCTCCCCTCACTCCTCGCCATTCACTTCCTATTTTTTCCTCCCAAAGGTAACAAGTGTTAATAGGTTAATGTAGAGCTTTCAGTACTTTTGTTTCATTGCATACACAAGTATATATTATTTGTGTGCATATATGTGTGTATAGTTCATTTTATTTTGCACAAAATGTCCTTTAAAACTGTTCTGCAACTTTTTTCACTTAAAAATGTATCATGAACATATTTTCATGTCTGTACTTACGGATCGTTCCCTTTTGATAACTGCATAGTATTCCATTGTGTAAATGTACCATAATTTACTTAATCAGTCCCCTATTAATGGACATTTGGGTTGTTTCCAATGTTTTCTATTACAAACAGTGCTGCAGTGAACATCCTTGTACATATATCTTTGTGTACTTTTTAGGATAAATTCCTAGAAGTGGAATTGCTGGATCAAAGGGTATGCACATTTTAAATTTTGATAGATATTGCCAAATTGCCCTCCACAAAGGCTGTACCAGTTTACACTCTCACAAACAGCATATAAACATCTGTTTCTCCACACCAATACCAACACTGGATATTTTTAATCTTTGCTATAAGATAGGCAAATACCTTATTTTTTTAAGGCAAGTTTTTTTTGTTTGTTTGTTTGGTTTTTTAATTTCATAGTGAGGTTAAGCATCTTTTCATATTGGCCATTTGTATTTCTTCTGTGAATTGGCTGTTGTATTCTTTACTCATTTTTCTGTTGGGTTGTTTGTCTTTCTTATTGATCTATAGTTCTTTATATTGAATATTAACCCTTTGACTATTCTTTATATCTCTCAGCTAAACTTTCACTTTGTTCATGGTGTCTTTTGCTGGGTGAAAAGTTCTAATTTTTATAAAATTAGTCCCTCATGGCTGAGTATTGTGTCTTGTTCAAGTATTTCCCACTCCAGAATAGCAAAAAAATATTCTCCTGTATTCTTTTAGTACCTTTATGATAATTTCTTTTATGTCTAGATCTTTAATCTGTTAGAATTTATTCTTCTGTTTAGTGTGTGGTAAGATTCTTTTTGCACAGGTATAGCCAGTGTGCTAGCACAATTTATTGAATAATCTATCCTTTTCCTACTAATTTGAAATGCTATCTTTATTGTGCACTAAATTTCTATATACACCTGGGTCTGTTTCTGAGACTCTCTGATGTACTGTTAACCTATTTTGTACATTCCTAAGCCATATGAAAAGGAATTTAATCTCTAGAACCTTTAGAAATTTGCTTTGTCCCAGATACACCCCAAGAACTTAAAGCCACTGTGACACCTGATGGCTATGCTGTGGTCTTCTTTATGTCCGAGCTGTCCACACACCACTCCTTCCTTTGAGTGTAAAACTCAGCCGGTTTGCATTACTGCCTGTAGGCCTGTGGCACAAATCTGAGAGGACACATCCAGACACTATAACAGAGAAGCTCGGAGGGGATTAATACCCCAAGAAAAGATGACCAGGTGGTTTTATCCTTCATTTACCATGAGGTTTATTTCACGGTAGATGCCCAGGTTGTTGGCCGAGTTTCCACTCTTTCCCAGCCCTCACCATGATGTCGAGGGAGAGGCAGCGGGAGGGCCTTACTGCCATTTCAGTTGGGTGATGGGCCCCCACCCGCATAAGTCTGGCTTGGCTCAGAGGTGAATGTTGTGGGGTTTTATTAAGACACTTAAGTTTCTTTAGCTATTAGCCCAGTATTTTAATATAGAGTTAAGGTTTTAGTTTATATGTTTAAAAAAATTAAAGTTTGTTTTCCTTTAATACCTGTACTGTTATTTAAGATGAGCCATGCTACAAGTTCATATTGCCACTAATATTCCATATAATTTGCCTTCACATATCTTTTATTACAAAACTAAATGTAATTTTTTTCTGATAAATTTTCTGTAAGGCTGACATAGTTTAATAGTTTATTATAAGTTAGACAGTCACTTTTCATTGTAAAATAATTATTTGTAAATCATATTTTCCTATTGACAGCATTTTAGTTTATCAGCTAATGGAAACTATTATACCTTTTTTAATTTTACTATTTCAGAAAAATATGCCCAAATTCAACAAAATTCCTTTCTACCTCCAACCTCATGCATCTTCAGGAGCAAAAACCTTAAAAAAGTAAGTAAATGTAGGCCCATGTGGTTCCTTGATCATTAGATAATTGATGGAGAGAATTCCTTTTTCTGATGATTGCTTTATAGCACAGGAAGCAAGGACTAGGTCTAAGGCTGGTTTATCATGTTGATGGATTTTGTTTTGCCAAAATCCAGTTTAGTACCCAACCTGTGTATATTAACTGCTGTTGTAAATACAAAAGGAATAATGAGAGTGGGGGAAAGAAATGAGTTTTTGACTGGAGCTTTCCAGAAAGGCTTCTTGAAGAACCTGGGATTTGAGCTGGACTTGTAAGGGTGGGTAGAACTTCAAAAGACAGTGCAGGGCACAGCTCATTCAGATATGTGGGAGCAAGAGCATGCTCAAGATTTTGGAAAGTGGTGTTTGAGAACTCATGTACTCTGGGTACATGAGCATAGGCTGGAGTGGCAGCAGGGGGTTCTAGGAGGTAAATTAGAAAGGTGAGGTTTCCTCAGCAGTGAATTTGAATGCCAAGCCATAGTGACCAAACACCAGAAATATCTGAGAAGACATGAAAGGTAACTTAGGGAGAAGCTCAAAGCAAGATGACCCAAGAGAAGAATTTTAGTAGTCTGAGAATGAGACACTGAACTTGGAACACTGTGTATACCCTAGGAAGTAAAATCAATTAGATTACTAAAAACTGTTTTATTACAAAGATTTTAAAACTTCCACAAAGAGAATAAAATAATGAGTATCCAGTGACCCATCAGACAGCTTCAGTAATTATCACTATTTGGCTAAACATCTTGCTCACCTATACTTCTACCTACCTTCCAGCCATCTCCCTCCACACAGACACACTGGATTATTTTAAAGCATGTCCTGGACATCACTTCAGATAGATTGAATGACTGAAGTTCCAGATGGCTTTTACAGTTGAAACCTTAGCTACTCGGTTTAATGCCTGTTGACTTATGTCAAAGATAGGAAGTAGGTTTGAGGATGAAGGCACTGATGAGTCTGTTTTGGGACAGCCAACTGGAGATGCCCAGTCTCGAGGCTTGTGGTCTAGACTGAGGTATCATCTCCCTTAGGTGCTAGTTGAAGATGTGGCAGTGGGAAAGAGCCCAAGGAAAATTGAGCCCCAAGAGCACTGGGCTTTTCTGATTCTTTAATTTGCTTGTGCTTAGGGAGAAAATTTAAGGAAATAAAATCCAGAAGGTTCTTCTGCATGTTAAGTTTCAAGAACGTGCTTAATCTCATTTACCTACACATAATCTGTGCCTTTGGGCCACTACAGAAAGTCTTTGACATTTCTAAAAATAGTCTAAGACAATGGTAAAAAATTATTGATTTATGTTTCTGTGGTATGTTTGAACAAAATCTTATGTTTTTTCTTGGTGTCACAATAGTCCATTACCTTTTACAGAGATAGATTGTCTGCTAGTGACATGCTCCAAGTCCGGAAAGTAATGGAACATGTTTATGAGAAAATCATCAACCTGGATAATGAGTCTCAAACCACTAGTTCTTCTAATAATGAAAAACCAGGAGAACAGGAAAAAGAAGAGGATATTGCTGTGTTGGCAGAGGAGAAAATTGAACTTTTATGCCAGGACCAGGTAAGCAAACTTGAGGACCATAGCCCTATTTCTTTTCTAGTGCTGGTGCTCAGAAAGTTACATAATTGTGGTGTGATTGTAGTCCCCAAATCTCTTGGGGAGTTCTGCTCATACAGAAGCTCTAAGCTCTGGGTCTCCCCTACCTGTATGTGTGTGTCCCTTCCAGAGAGGTTCTTCAGCCCAACCTAAAGCTCCTGTTTCCCCTGATGGTTTTCAGTAAAGGGACACAGATTTAAAAACACATGTAGACAAATGTGAATATGCGAATAGCTTTTTTTCTGATGAGCAAAAAAAGTTGTCTTGATTTGCAAAGCAACATCTGTTGTGTTAGTTAAGATGTGCAGTGGAGGTGGGTGGAGAAATGGTGGTACTGTTTTAAATCGAGATGCACTGAAGGTACTTCTTCAGGGGAAGGGCTGAAAAGTATTCTGGCAGAGTTACAAAAGATACACATCTGTGCCCAGGTTCCCAGCTGCATGCATGAAAGCTGTACCAACAGGCATGGGGTAGGAGTAAACAAGCTGTGCCCTCTGGTTGCAAGTCCCTCAGTAAAGGATAAAGGTTTTAGATATTAGAGACTTTGAAATCTTTAATGTATTTTTTGCTATTCAGGTTTTGGATCCAAATATGGACCTTCGAACAGTGAAACACTTCATATGGAAAAGTGGTGGTGATCTCACCCTCCATTACCGTCAGAAGTCCACGTGAAGGGTGGGCCTATGCTCCTGGGTATTCATTTACTACCTTCCTCTATGGCCCCAAGAGTAGTCCTAGGAAGCCCACTGATCCCCAATGGGAGCAAGACTTCTAATGGCCAATTTGGTATGGACCGAGATTATCTTTCAATTGAAGTGACTAATTGAGATGTAATATAGAAATTAGTCTCTACGTGTAGATTAAGCTGCCCCCAGGGAAGCAGAGTGCGAGAGCAGAAGAGCCCCAGGCAGACTCTGTCCTGAGAACTGATGACAGGCCAGTGCAGACTTTGCTTCCTCTTTTTCTTTCAAGGGACCTTATCTTTGTCTGTTAGCACTTGTTATAGAACATCCGTAGGGCCACATCTGTCACTGTGTTTCAATTTCAAACCCACAAGCTCTGTAGCTTTTCTAAGAGTACATTCCATTCATGCAGTACCTATGAAGGCTTTTTCCAAGTTTGTCATAGAAAGAAAATCTAATTGTTTTCACCGTTTGAAAGTTATTTTTAATGGGAATTTGCTGTTGCACAATTCGAGAGCCAGCCCACTTCATAATAAATAACTGATGTTGGGCTCATTTTTAATATTGCATCTCAGATGTGTTCTTGTAGTAGAGCTGTTGAAGTTCCAGGTGCTGGAATTAACGCAGCCCCTGGGAGGTGCAACTGTTCGTACCTTCCTCCAGTGTGCAGCTTTATTCATGGGCAAAGCAACTGAGACCACAGCTTCCTGCACTGGGTGAACAGCTTGACACCATCAAAACAAGACTGTGACGAAATTTTAATTTCATTCAGATGCTACCTAAAATTTATGATGTCACAGTAAAGGGATATCATAGTGAGTTAGTTTGATATTCATATCTGGAAAGTATACATATTTGTTTTTCCAAAGTTTTATATGCAGGTTTTGTTGTTGTACCTGTATCCAGATCTTCTTTTCACTGTTCTTTCTAACAATCTTAAAGCTTTCATAGAATCATTTGGATCTTGTACAGAATATAACTTATTGGGGATAAACACTTCAACTTTTGGCAGAAAATACTTTGGATTCTTCCCAAGGTCATTTGTATTCAGCATAGATCAATGGTCCACCCCCATAAAACTACATAAGACTAGCCTCCTTGTATGAAGCCAGAAGCACAAGTGCCTTCAGAGGGCAGTTTATTCCAGTCCAGTTGCCTCCCCAGCTTGTGTGTGGCCTGTCCCCACAGTAGCAGGGACTGGGGAGGAGGCTGAAGAAGGTTTTTTCTTTTCTACATCTTCACAGGTTCAGTTAGGGGCAGATTATGGACCCAGGTCCATACCTTACAATTTGAGATATTCTGATCCGCACAACTGCAGAGACAGGGTTCCCTCACTGCTGGTCAGCTAACTCTGGAAAGTGTACCTCTTGCACCTTGAAGAAGTGAGCAGAGACACAGCCACATTTCTAAGGAGCTGAGGTGGTCTTTATCCTTTCCTCAGAGTAACCAGATTCTTTTTTTTAAAATCCTTTCTATCTGTTGGATACAATAGTGCGCTTTTGGTGCACATTTTTTAGCAATAGTTGTGAACTAATAGCAAAAAAAAAAAAAAAAAAAAAAAATTTCATTTACCAGCCCTCAGCTATGTTTGCACAAGGGGCCTTTGAGCTAAAGGACTGTGTTTTGCTGGGTCATTTTGCCCTGTGTGCTGAGCCTTGGGTGGCTGTGTCCCCTCTGTTGTAGATCTGACCCCCAGCATGGTTATATTTTTGTTTTTCCCCTCCAGTCTCACCAGTAATACAGTTTCCAGAAAATCTGACAGTCTGCAATGCCAAAAGGGTAAAAAAATCTGTATTTCACAGTTGTATAGAATAAAGGCTTTAGTTAAAATATTTCAAGGTGTAGTACATATTTATTTTTTTCACTTGCGTTTTCCCTCATAGCAAATTACAGAGAAGGAAACTTCTGGTTTCATGTTCACCCTGGAAATCATTAGCATTGATACCATTTTATCCCCCAGTTTATACAGGAAGAGAAAGGAGAGGGAGGAGCAGCTATTACCTTCCAGTGAGGGCAACTGTGGGTCAGACTGCCAGGCTACAGAGCTAAGGAAAGCTGGCCCCCGGACAGTCCTGTGGCGGTTCTGTTCTACTTCCTGCATTCCTACAGACTGACACTGGGCTCCCAGACAATCCAGGACACAATGCCTCACTGTTCTACAGACTTATCAGCTGCTCTGGTAGGCTTGACAAGGGATGGCTTTAAATGTAGTCACAGTGCTTGAAACTTTTGCTAATTTGGGGCCCTAGTTCCTCCATATAGTTTGGTCTATGCTCCCCAGTCCTGACAGAACTGAATTTCCTGTGTTCACCATCCTACACACATTATACAAATGGAACTGCAAGAGTGAAACTTTAAGAAACGAGATAAAGGCTAGAAGACAAGGCCATAGGCAGTTTTCACGATAATTGTCAAGGAAGTAATTAGCGAGTGAGGGCCTTGGGTCAAAGCAGCAGAGGATTTCAGTTGATGAAGGGCTATCCCTGGATCGAGTCATCCCCTACTGCAGGAGCTGAGCAGGGTAGACCTAACCTAGTCTTAGCCTACAAAGGCACCAGGGGGTGGAGAAAACTGTTCCCACATACTACAGAAAAGGACAGAAGGGCTTTCTAGGCCCCTGATTGACTCTTGGGATGGAGCTTTAGGTGTTGAAGAGACCTAGTGAGGTGGACTGACTGAGAGTTTCTGTAGGACAGTGAGCTTAATTTGCAACTTTTATTCATCATTGGGGCTGGATGCTTTGAATATCAGAGATCATTGCATAAGTCTGGGAGCCGGCAGGAGTTGTCACTAGAATACTAGATGTGTGGCATGCAGGCCCTGGGGAAAAACAAATGTGGTGCAGGTATAGCTGGGTCTCTGCGGAAGGGCCTAGAATATTCAAACCCTCACTAAAAGAGAGGCAAGTGCACTGCCTCTCTCCTCCAGAGGTAGGGCACACCAGCCAGCCTGAGCCAAATGTTGCACTATAGTGCATGAGGGAGTCATCAGTGATTGTGACTGGCAGGGTGGAGTCCTGGGCTTGGGTCTCTTTCAGTACAGATGGGCTAGCTGGGCTGTGCAGGCAGGATCAAGGCAAGCCCTACAAAGCATCAGGCAACACCTGAAACAACCCCTTCCTCCCTCACCTGACCTCACACTGGAACAGGACTAGACCCTGCTGCCTCCTGGGTAACCCGAGTGACCAGAACAGGTACTGGTCCTGAGGGTGCATGGCCTTCTCTCACTACCAAGTCAACTTTCATGTCCCTCCAAAGCAGCAAAGAATCCCCTCCTTTACCATCGCAGCTCCTGGAAAACATTAAGCTGGAGTGTTGCTCCCAGCCCTCTAACACCCCAAAAGTATTTGCTTGAAAGTTTCCAAGCCAGGACCATCAGACAGTGTAAGTTCTTCAAGGTCATCTCCTAAAGACCCCAAGGAGGCTCAAAGAAGACACAAAACCCTGCCAACAGAGGTCCCTGCACATCACTTGGAACTGCAGTGCAACACACAAGGCTAGGGTCAGGCATGGAGCTGGGCTGCTTGCCCACATCTGGACCTCATGAAATATCATTAGAGACCTTATCACAGCCCTGGTTGTAATTCTGGGGAAGATATCTGGGCCTGGCTGGCCAGCTTCTCAGCCTCTGCCCTGAAGTCTGCGCTCTCTGTGACTGCAGGCTCCTCCTCAGCCTGAGCTTCTAGCAGCTCAGCAGACAGCCCATCTTCTGGCGAGGCTGCAGAGGTGAGGCTGTCAGGAAGAGTCAGCTGAGGCAGGTGGTCTGGCTGGGCCTGGACACCCGGACTATCCAGGAAGGAGACTTCAAACTCTGACCCAGACCATGTGGCCTCACCTGAAACACAAAGATGGGGCTGAGGAGGAGCCAGAACCTAGGACCACGGTCCTGGGGCCAGTAACCATGATACCCAATCCCCCACCTCTTTAGGCTTTAATGGGGGATAGAAGATAAAGTTTATGAATTCCCATATGGCTGTATTCAACCCAAGGGGCAGTCTCTAACTAACTCAGCTGAGGAATTTAGGGCAGACTACCAGCAACCTGGGGTCCTTCCCAGAGAGCTTCAGAAGGGACAGTAACTTACCACCCCGCTCATGAGAACTGTTGCTGGAACCAACATCCTCTGGTCCTACGTTTGAGTTGGCTATGGTAGTCAGCGCTGTGGAGGACAGGCTGGGCCACACACTGGCATTGCTACCATCCAGGAGGGAAATGCCTGACACATCCAGGAAACCTGAGGAGGGAACACAACACAAAACCCTGACTGCTGGAAAGCCAGTACCCTGGGCTCACCCTGCCCAGTGCCTGGGATATCTATCCCTGGCCTAGCTGGAGACTATAACGTCCTCATTCCCTGGCGGTGCCATCCAATCAACCCCAAGGAGGTTCCCACTGGGTTTTTCTGAGGAAAAGGGCTTAGGGGCTGGGTATCATGGGGTTAGCTCAGTGTTAGCCCAGACCATGGGGGCAGCCCAGACCCTGCCCAGTCTCCAATTTTCTGTGTGACCTGAAGTAGGCCATCTCTCTTCTCTGAACTAGACTCCACCAATGGATTAGATGGCCTGCAACAGTCTTGGCACTTGTGAGGTATGAAGGGGCAACAGGCCCTAGGGAATGTTTTTGGCACTGCTGCAAGCTGGGGCCCACTTCAGCACCAGGAGTTGCAGGTTCCTTAACCTCCCCTCCGGGCCTGCCCAGTACCTGGATCCATGACTCGCTGCACTGGAGGTGGAGGCTGAAGAGAAATCTCCATGGAATGCGGAAGTCCCCCAAAGTCTGGAGCACTGTGGCTGGGACTTCCAGACCTGGGGAGCTGTCCATCCATGAGGGAGCCAGGTACTTGTAGCATGGCCTAGGGGCACCAAGGAAGAAGGAACAGGAAGGGGGCCATCAGGACAGTGACCTGAGGTGGATTTCACAATCCAGCCTAGGTACCAGCCCACCCTTGCTGTGTGCAAACTGCTGTGCCTTAAGGAAGGAAATGGTCTTGGTCATCTGCCCTTTCCCCTACAAGTAATGTGAAGTCAGGCCAGAGGGCCATGGCCTGGCCTCCCCTGCCATATCCACATAGACGGAGCACTCTATCCACATCCTTGAACCCCAGGTATCTACCTGGCTCCAACATATTCCCCCTGCTACTTGGGGGGACCCTCGGTGACCAGAAGGGAGTGAGGGTCTTCCTTGAATTCAGGTACAACTGAAGGAACATCCCAGCATACCCCGTGGCACAATCCCATTGCCCAAGGTGCCCTCAACCCACTCTTTAACCACGACGGCAGGGCCAGCACTGCCCTGCAGACTCAGCCCGACACCTATCAGGTGTAACAGAAAACCTCCCAGAATGCCACAGTCTCACGGGGGCACAGAGCAAGGCTCTGCCCATCTCTTAAATCCCAGTTTCCCACCTATGAATGAAGACAACAACCAGTGCCTCACCTGAAGGGACAGGAGGGCCAAAAGTGGTTTGACTGTCCCAGAAAGGGCCCATCTGCTCCACTGTGTCCCAGAGTAGGTGGGCCTCCCTTTAAAGGCACAAGGGCCTCACAAGGGTGACGTTGCTGGGGCACCCCAAGGGTAGCTTCCAGAGTCTTTTTCCAGCTGGCAGGTCCCTCTGCCCATATAAGTTCCCCTCTTCCCTTGGCTGACACATACCTCTATGTAGTCACTCTGCCTGGAACCTAGGTCCAGGCCAGAAGAGTCCTGAGGGGTGGGCCCAGGTGATGGGGCACCAGGTTGTGAGGCATCAGGTAGCGGGGTACCAGGTGGCAGGGCAATAGGTGGTGGGGCATCAGGTAGCGAGGCATCAGGTGACAGGGCGCCGGGTGGTGGGGTGCCAGGCAGCGAAGCGCCAGGAAGTGGGGCACCAGGTGGTGGGGTGCCGGGCAGTGGGGTGCCAGGTGTTGGAACAACAGGTGGCGTCTTGTGGCTGGAGGGCTGGGTGGGGATCCGGTGTAGATACCCATAGCCGATGCCACACCCTAGACTACCAAAGGCCAGAAATATTCATTCATGGGGTTGTGCACAGTCACAGCCCTCCCTGCTTTTACCATCCCATCCCTGACCAGCAATTGAGGGGCTGGAAAGGGCACTCCCAGGCTAGTAGTCAGCCTTCAGAGGTCCTGGGCCTAGAGCCCAGTACTCTACCTCCTCCAGGGGACTCTGAAGTCCACGCCCACTAGGCAGGCCCCGCCCACTTAACCGTGCAGCCCTCAGACCCCAGGAAGTACCTGCCCTCTCCACCCCAGGCTGCGTTGGGAGTTACAGTCACCTCCCGGCAGGAGTCAGACTC
Source organism: Spermophilus citellus (assembly GCF_964194105.1). Taxonomy (NCBI): domain Eukaryota; kingdom Metazoa; phylum Chordata; class Mammalia; order Rodentia; family Sciuridae; genus Spermophilus; species Spermophilus citellus. The sequence continues at coordinate 24,832,026 of NC_138184.1, read as the reverse complement.
GGAGTTATAAACCATCAGCTTCAAGGGCTTCCCCTCATGGGACTCGATGAGAGAAAAGAAGTCTTCAGACTATGAGAAACACACAGCAGCTGAGGCCTGTTCCTGGCACTGGACTGGAAGCCTCGAAATGAGACGAACACCACCCATCTCTGCACACCCCGTCCATCTCTCTGGGAGGGGCAGGCCACGGGCTTCTCACCTCCTGGAGGATCTGATCTGAGCCAACCACATAGTCTGTGTAGGGGCGCAGGCCAGCAAGAGCAGCAGGTGAAGAGGGTTCCACATCCTGGAGAAAGAATCACAAACCAGCAGCCTCACCACTGAGCTGGGAGAAGAGGCAGGAGGCAGAACCTCTTCAGGTAGTGAGTGAGATACTTGTCCTCTTTTGTCAAGCAGGACCTCAAGCCCAGACTCCTTCACCCCAATTCCCTACCTCCCCAGGCCTACAGCCTGCCCAGCAGAGGGCAGCACCATGGCATGATTCAGCACTGGGCTCTAGAATCTGACCTGGGCCTCAACTCCTGGCTCCAACTACTAGCTGTGTGACTGTGGAATTACTAAATCATTCTCAGCATTTCTCCACAATTCAAAACAGGTTTCATAAGGTTGGGGAGAAGAGTAAGGAAATACCTTAAAGAAAGAAAACCACATCTTGGCCAGAGGAAGTGCCAACTGCATTGCTGTGACTCTGAGGCACATGAGACCCCTGGCTGAGGGCAGGAGGCGAGGGCAATGAGCAAAGCTGGGCACAGGATTGCTTTCTCCCTTAAAAAGCTCTACCACTCCCTCCCAGCCTCCCAGTCATCCTGAGAAATGCAAAGACATCTGTATCAGTCACATTTTACTCATGAGCAAACCTCTGTAGGCTGGCTGCAAAGATAGGCTGAAAACCTTGGTTAGTCTCCCCCAAGGAGCTGGTAAGCTATAGAGGAGAACACAAGTGAGCCAGCTTCTAGCTCAGGGAACCCTCCTTCCACCACACCACAGGACTATGCACTTGAGAACCTGGACACCACCTATGAGCACAGGTGTCAGGTGCACAGTAGCTGTAATCAGACACTATTCCAGCTCAGCCACTGTGGCCTGTTTATGTATCGATTAGCTATATAACAATATACCAGAAAAACCACTATCTATGCCATCTTGAGAAACAGATTGATAACAGTAGCAGCATTCTGGCAGTACAACCACCACGCCAGTAGATGGTATCCCCGCCTTTTAAAAGAAGATACTAAGATGCAGAAGGTAAAAAAGTGCCCAAAGTCACATGGCTAGCAGGAAGCAGGGTACACAGTCCCGGTGGTAACACGAGCTGCCCTCTCAGGAACTGGCACACCACTAGATCCCACACTGAGTCCCCTAATAAGCCACTGCTATTGGCCTCTGCCCCGTGCCCCACCCATTCAATCCTGGCATGCCTGCCCCCACCCGGGTCCCAACTCCTTCCAAGCACCCCACCCTGTACTCACCAGCACGTGCCACACGTGCTCACTGGCCCTGCGGAAGCTGCAGAAGCGCACGCTGGCGCCCAGCAGGCCCTGTCCGCCCCACATGTTGCTGGGCACCACCTCCACCTCGCGCACCTTCATGGTCTTCATGTTGAACACCTCCAGCTTCACGGGCTTTTCCACGTTGGCTTTCAACAGCGCCTTCAGCGTGTCATTCTCCTTGTTCTGCAGGGGCAGCAGGGCTGACACCAAGGCCCCAGCCCTCATCCCCCAGCCCCAGGTCAGTCCCTTCAGACAGGTCAGGGCCTAGGATGGCACAAGGGCCTTGGTGGCCAGCAGCCCCAGCAGAGCCAGGTGCCAGAGTGAGCTGCAGCCACTGTGACCCCCACCACCCAGCACTTCCCAATCCTCCTCCCTCCCTAGGCCAGAAAACACAACAAAGCAAGCACAAAGCCTCCTGGGTCCAGAGCACTCCATACTGCCCTTGGCCAGTCCCCTTCACACCCTCAAGCCCACCTTCAAGAGTCCCTCTGCCCTCAGTGACCCTGGGTAAAAAAACACAAGCAGAGGCAGGCTGGGCCTCCTGTGGGACACAGGGACGCAAGTACACAAACAAAGCAGAGGCAGTGGGGGGAGCCTCACCAGCCGCGAGTGCCCAATGGTGATGATGAAGTCAAAGTAAGGCTCCAGGCCCGCCTGCTGGGCCGGTGAGTTCTCCTGCACCTGTTCCATGACAGAGGCCAGTCACTGCACCAAACCCAGGCTCAAGAAGCCCCCACCGCTGTTCCCAGAACCACTGCCAACCCTGGCGTATCACCACACCCAGTGCCCTCGAGAGCACAGCTTCTTGGCATTGTCCAGGTCTACCCCTTCCCTTTCTCTACCTTCCTGGTCACAAGCTTTCCTCTTAAGAAAATGGGTCTTTTCCTGATCATCATCCACAAATGCTTCCAGAGATGCCTCACAGCCCAAGGCTGCCTTTGGGGGTTACCAGGAGGCACATGGAGATAAGCTGGCCCAGGCCTATGGGAAATGCTGCCCCAGAGGGCTGGGTTGGACAGGCCGGAAAGCCAGAATATGTTATTAGAAAAGTTCAGACATGGACAAGGGACCCCAATGCTCAAGGAAAGCAGGCAGGAGAATTACATCCAGGGCTGTGCCCAGAAAGGGGGAGTAGGAAAGGCAGCCTGTGACCAGATCTTGAAAGGCCTGGCCTTGACTCAATCCAGCAGGTAACTGAGGGCCACTGAAGAATGCTGGGAAGGAAAGCACACCACAGGGGCAGGACTGGGCCTGATGAGCCTCCCCAGTAGCCTCACAGTCCAAGGCAGGAAACCTCCTTCATGAGCCATTCCCAGGCCAGGTTGCTCCGTATTCCTCTCTGGACTCTCCAGCTCAATATATTTCTAAAATACAACCAGGCCTTGCAGGTCCAAGTTCACACAACGTGGCCTTTGTCCCCAGGTCCTGGACCCTGATGGTAGGACCATACTTAGGCCTTCGTGGACACTGATGACCTCTTAGGGTCAGATAACAGCCAGGCCTCTGTGTCCTGAGAGGCACAGGACTCTTGTGGTCTCGGTTTCTGGAGGCCTTCTGCTGCTCGCCAACCCTCCAGTCTTGGATTCCCCAAGTTGAAAGAGAGGTCTCAGACAGCCTGCTGAGAACAAACTGCTGAGCCTCTGGGATAAGGCCAGTTTGCCCCTGGAATCAGGACTGTCTTCTGGCAGCAACAATTGCATCTCTCCTTATTACCTCCAGAAGCTGCCATCGCTTCCAACATGGGCCCAGCAACCTTAGCTGGCCCAGCCCAGAGGGCAATCTGTTCCTAGGCCCTGCTTCAGGAGAGCTGAGCCTGCCCTCTATCCCTTCATGGGCTTCTAAAAACCAAAGGGCAGGGCTACTTTGGAGGGTGCTTCTCCCTGAGTAGGGTCACTTGCAAAACACCCCACCTCCCCTCAGGAAAGGCCATGCCCAAGGCCATGCCACCCCTACTCAACACTATGTCAGCCTCCCTAGATGAGGGCTGACACTCAGGCCCCCAGTCCCCAGGGCTGGTGCTCCCCTAGCCCACCCAGTACATCCACCCATCCTCTCCTGTGGGCCTGCCCTCTGCCTGCTAAACTCCATTTCCCTCGCCCCAGGCTTTGTCATTGTTCACTGGGCTCCACAGCTGAAATCATCTCTACCGCCATCCACTGCACCCTTTTCCTGTAAAACCCACCACCCCTCCATCCAGTTCTCCCTGGAGACTCCCAGCATGCCCTACACCATTTAGCCCCACAATGTGTGCTGCTTTTCATAACACCCCATCCTATTTTTCCCCACTAGTGAACCTCATGGAACAAACAGTGATGGCAGCCTACACAGTCACCCAGCACTGGCTGGCCAGTGGCAAGGATAGTACCACTTCACCTGCTTTATCCATTCAACTCTTTTACTAAACCCAAGTTAAAACGAGAAAAGGGGCTCAGTCCCTAGGAAATCCAACCCACAGTCCTCCCCTAACCACTGCCATATAGCAGCCATTTCCTTGTGAATCCTTCCTTACCATATGCTTACTGAGAGCAGGGACATCGCCAACAGGCCTGGCACGTGGTGGGAATGCCAGTATTTATAGAATGGAGCACACTTGTTCTTTTAAGTTTTAAAAATATAAGCAGATCATGTTACCTCCCCACATAAAACCTACCAAAGGCCCCACATCTCAGAATAAAATCCTGAACCTTCAGGATAGTAGCAAGGTCCTACACAGCCTGACTTCCTCCTGATACTGGCCACACTTTCCAAAATGCTGTCTTTGCCTCCTCACACTTCCTCAGACACACAAGCACGACCCACCTTTGCTGGGCCTTCTAACTGGAATACTCTCTCCTCCATATCTATACTGTCTGACCTTCTGGCTGAGACATCTGTCCAAAAATCACTTGATCAGAGGCCTTTCCTGACCACTCTAGAAAATGGCACCAACCCATCTCTCGTTTTCCCTTAACCTGCTTTAGCAGGTTACCACCTACCATATTTGTTTCCTATGATCTTCCTTCTCTCCCAACTGACATCCAAATGCAAGCACCACAAGAATGGATTATAGACATTGTCTATTCTGTTCACAGCTTTATCTCTGCTGCCTAGAACTCTGCCTGCTAGACTAAGTGCTCACAAATACGTGGAGGATGACTTCCAATCCTTTAGCCTCTTCATCCTGTCCCTCTCCACTAGGTCCTCCTGTCTGCACTCCTACCACAACCCCATGGCTTCCCCGTTTGCCTACATCCTGAATTCCTTTTTATTCATCAAACCTGTTCCAAGACTATCCTGGCTGGATGAATTCCACTGTCTGCCTCTGTGCCTCCCTATATGAAAGGCCATCCCCAAGCACAAATCCCATCAATGCTGGGTACTCAAAAAAGGCCTGGCTTTCCTGTTAGAAACCCCCTCCCATGTGACACCTGCTTACAGAGCCTTCCTTCAAAGCAGAGAGCACTCAACAGCCAGGCACCAAAGGAGCAAACTTGTTTGTCTACACCCATCTCTACATCCATCGCTTCGCACAAAGTTAAGTGTGCAGGGGTGGGGGTCTTGCAGGGGCACCTAAAGCCCATTCGTCCAAACTTCCTTGCACCTAAAGCCCATCCTCAGTCCCTGCCTCACCGACCCGCCTTTCCGCAGGGTTTCACCACTCGGGCGCTTCCCCATGCTGCAAACGCTCTCCCGGGCTTCTGCGGCATTCTCCTGGCCTCCTGCGCCCCACTTTCCCGGCTAGTTCCACTGGTCCTCGCTCCGCCCCCATACCCCTCCTGACAATGCGACGGGCAAGTCTTAACGGCAAGATCGATGCAGGGAACTACTCGGTCCTTGGAGCTGTTGGCCGTCCCCAACTCAGCACGGAGCACAGCACACAGAGGTCATCACCAATCTGCTCTGAGGGCACCAGAGAGTTCTGCCAGCAGGAGCCGGCGCGTTCTTCACCCGGAAGAACGCCACTCCGGGTAGCGCCACACGGAACGCCCCCATTTCCTGCACAGCTGGCATTTGGGGCGGGCGCCGAGCCCCATGGCGATGGTAGAAGCGTCGAGGCCTGGAGTCCGGCGATGCCACTTCTCTCAAGAGGCTGGCAGCCCACAGCTGCAACGCTCGGGCGGGGACCCCGCGGAAGCCGCCAACCGAAAGGTGACCAAAAGCGCGGACGCGTCGCTACAGGCGCGCTTCCAAGATCACCAGCGCCCCGGGACCGACTCACCCCGTGCAGGTGGAAGCCCTCGGCGCCGCCAGCAGGCTGCTGGGCGCTGGAGCCCAGGCCCATGACCGCTGCCCCGCTCGGCGCCCGCGTCCACCACCAACGCCGACCCGCAAGCAGCCGGGGAGCCCCAGCGCGGATTCACTTTCTCGAAGCTCAACTACCAGTGCCTTGTCACGTGGTGCGCCGTGCTCCGCCCACTCCCTACGCCGCCGCTCTTAGCAACCGGCTGGCTGCCCGGTTTCCAAGGACGCTCGTGCCTTCGACTTCCAGCCAGGAGAGGCGTGCCCAGGACCCAGACCCTGGAATCCAGCTCTGCACCGCCCTACCAGAGCCGGACTCGCCGCCGCGAGTGGCCGGAGATGAGCAGCAATGATTCTTCTCTTATGGTGCGTGGCCCGACTGCTGCCCAACAATTCCGGCCGGGTGACCCCGGCCCTCTCCTCGCGAGCCACCTCTTTGGCCTCCCTTCTCTGTCCCTAGCCTCCTCAGGAGTCCCTGCCCTATCTTGCCTCACTGTCCCTGGAGAGTGCCTTGACACTAGTGCCCTCTATGCACCCTGAGCCCCAAGTTAGCACCCACCATCCGGGTCCTGTCCCTTTAGCACCCCAAACCAAATCATTCCACCTCCACTGTTTTGTCATCTCTTCTACTTAACCCTCTCCACCCCCTACCCTTGCCTGCACCTCTTCTGCATCTCTCATCTCAGTAGATGCCACCACCATTTGATCCCCAGCGTTAATTAATACATCTTCCCCATACCTGTCTCTTAATACTTTCATCAATAAGAAATGTCAACTCCTAAATGTGCCCAGGGTTCACCCACTTCTTTTATTCATCTCTTAGCCCAGGACCACCACGGTCTCTCATCTGAACACCTGCAACAGGCTCCCTCCTGCTTTAGTTGTCTTCACAGTCAGTGTGCACTACCACCACACATAGCAGCTAGTGTAGTTTTTACAAAAACATACATCTTAATACATTTTTCTCCTACTTAAAACCATTCCAACTGCCTCCTATTTATTACCCTTAGGATGTTGTCTGGGTTCTTTCATATGGCCCCCCCAGGCTCTTACAATCCAGCCACACTTGGACCTAACCCCAGCACACATAGACCTTAGGGGAAGTGAGACTTAGCTCTTAACTGTGGAAGATATAGATAGGATTATGCGTAAGATCATGGATACAAAGCCCTTGAACTTGTAACTATAACTATTGGTATAATTTTTCTTAATATTGGTCCTCATTCTTTCTCCTTTATTACTCTCTCAAAAAAAGCCTGAATTGAGTTACACATCATATTTTAACAAGCATCTATTGGTAATATCCGAACACTGGAAAACTCCTTCCTAGGCGAACTGCATGGAGATACGCTCAGGGACTGAATGAGGCCTGCATGTTCTCTCTCTCTCTTCCCTATGTAGGCTAAGGGAAAGTAGAGGATAGGGAAGGGAACCAGTCTCATCACATATGGGTCAGAACAGAGAAAAGGAGCCGGAGCTAGTGCAACTGTGTCTTCCTCCACACAGGCTGGGATCATTTACTATAGCCAGGAAAAGTACTTCCACCATGTGCAGCAGGCTGCAGTTGCGGGCCTGGAGAAATTCAGCAATGACCCCGTGTTGCATTTCTTTAAAGCCTATGGAGTCCTCAGAGAAGGTAAGGTCTTAGCAATGTTGGCATTCTGATGCCAGGCACTAGCCCAGCTCCATGACTATGGCCAACACCTGGATGCCTACTTATATCCTAGTTATGTTTCCATGGAAACAGTCTTTCACTGACTAACACTGAGTTTTCCAGATTAATCCACAAAAACATATATAATCCATATCTTGAGACCTCAAAGGGCTTGAGACCTCAAAGGGCTCACTATCCTGCTGTGCATCCCAGTTTCCCTATCTGCAAAATGTGTGGTTGGAGAGACAAGTGTATGACTATTGATCTAATTCTAGGCTTGGAAACTGAGAGCCAGTTGTGCAGGAAAAGAAGGAGGAAGTGGCAGGTGTGAGTGAGCATAGGCAGGAGCAGTGCTGACTTTGCTGACATTCTGCACTTGATCTTATCCAAAAGGCCTAGAAGCAATTCACCGATATTCTGGAAGTGGTCCTGGCTGAGGGCTGGCAGAGCTGCCAGTGTCAGGGAACATAAAGGATAAATGTAATTGGTAGTCTTGAGCAGCTAGTGGAGAATGCCCTGCTTGAGGTCCTTCCTTAGAACTGACCCCCAGCCAATAGTCCCAGCCTTGCAAGTATCCTACACAAGTGCTTGCAGGCCACCTTTCAGCTCCAAGACCTTCCTGCCCCTGGCAGCCTGGACCATGGTACAGGCAGCCTTTTCAGGAGCTTCAGTCACCAGGGAACTCAGGTCACCAGGAACCTTTCAGACCAGTTAGTCTTCAAATTCCAAGTAAAGGCAGGTGGTGCTAAGCCATGGGTCGGTCAGCCCTGATAGGGATTCTGGGCATCTTCCAGAGTCTCCTGCCTTTCAGGCTTGGAGTTTGAAAGCATAATCATGTGGACTCTCTTTGCAGAGCGCATCCAGGATGCCATCAGTGACCTGGAGAGCATCCGGAATCACCCAGACACATCCCTTTGCTCCATCATGGCCCTCCTTTATGCTCACAAAAGCTGTGAAACCATTGGTGAGTATAGCCACAATCAGCAGGGCTTGGCCTGGCAGGGAAGGAAGCCCACTCCAGAGACACCACCCCTCAAGGGTGCCTGTGCAGCTAGCTGCTGCTGGTCAGCAAGGAGGGGATGCTGCAGTCTTTGCTTGGAAGCCTCAGAGAAGATGCCAGGCCTGGGCACCATTGAGTGGGAAGAGGCAGAAAACATGACGGTGGGAAGGGTCCTCCCTCTAGGTCCCAAGAGTTGAAGAAGCGCCCTTCTTTCCTTTGCTCTGTGAGATCCTGTCAGAAAAATCGAGCCAATAGGGATAGGGATGTAACTCAGCCAGTAGAGCACTTGCCTAGCATGAGCAAGGCCTTGGGCTCAATTCCCAGTACCACCAAAAAAAAAAAAAAAAAAAAACTAGTCTCCACCACTCTGGAGTCAGGAAGAGATTCCTGGAGGGGCTAAAAATTGCCATTTTCCCACCCAAAATGGTTTGTGGGCCTGAGGCCAAAGATTCAGGTTTGGTCTGTCTACTCAACACACTGTGCTGGGTCCAGAGCAGAAAAGATAAATGTCAGAGAGCAAAATCTGACTCCTGGGCTGGGCATTTTCAGTGGCTGGCATGGCTAGTTCCCAGGCCCTAGGTTGGCCCATAATCAGCTGCATACATAGAGGCAGATCCAGAATGTCCAGGGGCAGCTCCCTGGGCCCCTGGTGACCCCTGCAACACAGGTATGCCTCCTCATCCTAACTCAGCCTCTTCCTCCACTTTGGATTTATAGATCGAGAAGCAATTCAGGAGCTGGAGAGCAGCCTGAAGGAAATACGCAGGACAGCCCCTGAGACAGCCCTGTACTATGCTAGCCTCTTCCTCTGGCTCATGGGCTACCACGACAAGGCCAAGGAGTATATCGACCACTTTCTGAAGGTCTCCCACAGCTCCAGAGAGGTACTTACCCTGAGCATCATTGGGCAACAGCAAAGAGTGAGCATCGAAACACATCACAGCAGGCTGGCCCTTTATTCCCTTTGAGGGCCCTGGAGCTGGGGAAGGACCAACCCAGGCACTGACAAGACCCCAGTAACTATCTATGTTATTGATATTTAGAAATCAAGTCCAGATTTCTTGGTTCTTTTGAAAATCCCAATGAACTGGCTACAGCTATTCCCTGCCTGCATCTATTCACTAGATACGAGTGGTGGCGCCTACACACAGCATGTGGCTTATGCAGTATGTCTGTGCTAATGGTGGATTTCAAAGTCTCCTCTAGGCCTCTCATTCTGAGTGGGATTGATACAAGTTTTCAAGGATGTGAACATTGGTTCTTAGGAGAGAGAATGAAAAAAAATCTTACTCTATGTATAAAACAAATATCTTACAGAACACAAAACACAGATATGGTGTATTTGTGATATTAACATTTCTTAGAGGATGAGGGGTCATCCAAAAAAGGCTGCTGAGGAGAGAGAAAATGGTAAAAGAGAAACACAAGGCTAGGCCATCGAGGGATGCTTCAAGACAGGGTTCTTCCAAGTGCCCCTCCAATTCTGCTTCCCCTGCCTGACCCTCCCCATCTGCCAGGAGAGGCTGAGTGAAGGCTGATGGGAACAAATAAGGTCCCCCTGAGGTCAGTATGGCTCTTACTCACCCATACTGTGGGCACTCCCAGGCTTTATATGCATGGCCGGCCCTGGCCGGTCTAAGGAGTAGAAGGACCAAGAGTTGGCCCCGCCCATGCCCCTGTGATGGGGCCTGACCCCAGTGTAAAGTAATCAGATGATGGCAAGACAGGCAAGAGGACTGCAGGAAAGAGTGGCAGAGAGCAGTGGGGGTGCAAGGAGGTCAGACCTCCTACAGGAGCAGTCTCCTAAGCTGAGGTAAAAGTAGTAGTCAATCAGGGGAGTGGACTTGGTTTGGAAGCAGGTCTGGCAGGGCACTGCAGGCAGCAGGGACAATGTGAGACCTGGGAGAAAGGGGGTTGGCCTGCTCTGGGGTTCATCCCAGGACATCAGCCTGCAGGACAAGAGCAGGCTAGGTCGAGGCTCCATGGGACCAAGGACTTCATCTTTCCTCTTGTTCTCACCCAGGGCTATGTGCTCAAAGGCTGGGTAGAACTCACCTCGGATAAACCTCACATTGTGAAGAAATCCATCAAGTACCTGGAGCAAGGAATTCGGGACACCAAAGATGTGCTGGGGCTGATGGGAAAGGTAGGCAGAGGGCAGTATCCCTGGCTTGTCTCCTAGAACCAGAGACCTACCAGGTGACCTCAGGCCAGACCCTCAGTCTCTAGATGCCTCATCTGGTGGCTGAGGAGCAGAGACCCAGAGAGGGCTGGTGACCAATCTAGGGTCACACAGTAGCCCAGGGCCCACTCCAGATCTCGAACTCCTTCCTGCTCCATGTGAGCGTCAATCATTCTGCTTGGGTGTCTTCTCAGGGTCACTTTCCGGGTCACTTTCCCTGGGCTCACTCAGGCTCGCTTCCTCTACTTCTTGTTTGGTTTCATTCACTGCCTCTTTTCTCCACCTGCTTCTTTCACTCTTCTTATTTCACCCTTTCTCATCCCACCTGTTAGTCAACTAGTAGTTTTATATGGAGAGGTATATATTTTATATGTTGGCTTTTTCTGGTATTAATTTAAATTGTTTCCTTTTTTCTCTCATGACCCTCATTGACTCAATCTTTGAGGGAAAAAAAACCTGCCATCTTATTCTCTTCTGTTTGTACACATTGTCCTTATGAAATGAATAATTACTCACTTAATTAAAAAAAAAAAAAACAGAAGTCCAAACCTGGGCTCAGTGGCTCACTCCTATAATCCCAGCTACTGGGGAAGCTGAAGCAGGAGAATCTTAATGTTGACGCCAGCCTGGGCAACTCAGGGAGATGTTGTCTCAAAAATTAAAATAAAGAGGCTTGGGGGTGTGGCTCAGGAGTAGAGTGGCCCTGGCGTCCATCCCTAGCACCAGAAAACAAAACCCACAAAAAACAAACCTGGAGCTCTGACATGAGATGACAAGAGGACACACTTTGAACTACCACTGCAAGGCCTCCTTCTGTGCTTGGATTAGGGTGTGCCCCAGGTTGTGTCCTAGGCAGCAGGAATAGTGGAGGCTTATCAGGAAGCACCCTAGAGGCCACCCCCTGGGGTGGGGGACAGGGGTGGGGGGTGGGGCAGCGACAGCCAAGACCTCAGCCAACCCCTGCCCTGATAATCCTAGGGCGTATGATCATTAGTTTCTTTTCCTTCCTGTAATATTCTGTCATAAGCAAATGTCATTTTGAATTTCTGTGTCAAGCCACTCCCCCTTGTACGAGCATAATGTAATTTACCAACCCTGATCCCTTTTGTTTGTATATTGAGATGGTTTCCAGTCCTCCACATAGAAGGACTGCAGTGAGCACATGAACACGCTTCCTTATTCAGAATAATCCTCTCTTGGTTTTAGTGAGAAGTTTCTTAAGGGAGAGGTGCTGTGGGTCTCAATTAAGCCAAACTTTCAGAGTCCAATTTTAAGTCTTTCAGAAGCTTTGCCCTGTGGACCTCAGGACACCTTCCATGAGTCTTTCAGGAGAACCTGATAGCTGGTGCTGGCCTGCAGAGGCCCTGACCCCAATCCAACAGGACTTAATACCCTCCACAGCCTTGCCACTGAGGGAGGTGCCCACAAACCGTAACTGACTCCAAGTTGCGAGCTGGGCCTCAGTGAGCACATCCCAATGATGAAATTCAGGACAGCAAATTCAGGAATGAATGGGCAATTTGTAGAACTGCAAAATGCTCATGACCTTAGCTCTTGGGGTGAACTTCCCACAGCTGTGCCCTCTGCCAGGCCTGTGGAGTTTCCCAAGCTCAGGGCTTAGCTGGCTCCTGGGAGCCCCTCTGCCTTGCCTGTCCTGGAACCTAGGACCATTGTCACTGCTCTGAGTGACAACTTCTTTCCCAAGATGCTCTTAGCGGCTGTTCCCCTGGGCCAGGCCTGAGGACTCACTGGCCCAACAGAGAGGACTACAGTCCCCTGTAGGTCCCTCGGGCTCCATCCTATCTTGGTGGAGTCACTGACACCTGCCTCACTGACCCGAGGCTCTTCTCTCTGGCTTCCCACAGGCAACATACTTAATGATGCAGCAGAACTACTCGGGGGCCCTGGAAGTGGTGAACCAGATCACTCTGGCCTCTGGGAACTTTCTGCCCGCCCTCATCCTGAAGATGCGCCTGTTCTTGGCTCGGCAGGACTGGGAACAGGCAATAGAAATAGGACACAGGTGAGAGGAAGAGCTCACTTTCACAACTTCCTTCACAAGCCTAAGATATGCTCCCATCTATAAGATGGTGAAGCAGGAAGGTAAATACCACCCACAGTAGAGTTGGGAATAGTGATGGGATCATATTAGAAGGTGAAGGACAGGGAAGACTGGGGTAAGCAAACCAAATACATAGCCATCAAGACATAAGACCAGGGTCTGTGGCCTGAGGTGAATAAATCAAAGAATCAAGGTGCAAGCTTATCATTTAGAAGAGATGTGGAGGGGTCCACCCAAAGGACCCAAGGCAACGTGAGTTACAGGGTGGAAAATAGTGGCTATGAGGCATGGCTGAAGAGTGGGATGTGAGACAATTGGATTATTTAATTTTTTAAAACTATGGGCATGCTGTACTTCAATTAAAAAAAAATTTAAGGGGGAATGGTCACTGGTATCTTTGAGAGAAGAATTTTAATGGTGGGCACAGTCCCTACACTGGAGAGCAGGGTTCCAGGGCTATAGGAACTTGTGGGAGTCAGATTCCCAGTATGGCGACCTTGAAGCACTTCGAATAGAAATGGAGGTGAATTAAGGGGGAGGGATGAGAGACGGGGGCTTATTTGAGGATGAGCTTTCCTAGATCACATAAGATTGTCTCTTTAACTCTAGCACTTTTAACTATTTTTATCACTGTCATTCTTACATGTATGATCCTAATTTTCTCTCTAAAAAGAGTTAATGGACCATGATGCATCACCGTGAATTGCTATTGGATTATGTGATAATATAAAGCACAGTTCTAGGAAAAAAAAAAAAAAAGACTAACAAGTCTCCTCCTGTCCTTTGGAGGGTGCTGACCCTGATGATGACTAGAATTTGAGCTTTAGAAAGGTGGTGGCAGCCAATCAAAAAGTGGCACAGGTGCCACAGTACAATGCCTGTGTGGACCCTCAGCTCTCTCATGGAGTACACCTGGCCAGTATCTTGGCAAGAATTTGCTTTGGTGGCTTGGCCTTGGGCCAACAGCTTATCTGGAAGCACCTGGCTGAAGGCCAGACTAGGGGACCAGTAGGTGTGGACTCCCTCACCCTGGCCTTGTGTGCTCAAGAGTGGGGAGACAGAGTTTGATACCACAAGGTTGAGTCCAATACCCAGGCGCCATCCCCCATAGGTTTCCCAGCTAGTGGTATTCAGAGAATTCTCTCATTGTTTTTTTTATATATATATTTTTAAATTATAGTTGGACATAATACCTTATTTATTTTATTTATTTTTATGTGTTGGAGATGATCAAACACAGTGCCTCACACATGCTAGGAAAGCTGAGCCACAACCCCAGCCCCCTCTCTCATTGTTTTATTTGGAGGGGGTTGTTTTTGTTTTTTTGGTACCAGGGATTGAACTTAGGGCACTCAACACTGAGCCACATCCCCAGCCCTTTTGTATTTTATTTAGGGACAAGGTCTCACTGAGTTGCTTAGGGCCTCACTAAATTGCTCAGGCTGGCTTTGAACTCGTGATCCTCCTGCCTCAGGCTCCCTAGCTGCTGGGATTACAGGTGTGTGCCACCGCACCTGGCTGTCATTGTTTTTTAAAACTCTACTTCATCTAGGTGTGTTTCCTGTCATCCTTATAGTATTTGTTTTTCTTTGATTCTTTTTTTTTTCTTCATCAACCTTAAAATAGTTTGTCTCTTTTATTAGTCTTGTTAAAGAACCATCTAGATCCTGTTATATCTTTGTTTTTTTAATTTATTTTTTTTCTGTTCATTATTATTTCCTGCCAATAGTGTCCTTTAGAGTTACTCTGTTGTTACTTATAACTCCTGAATAGATGCCTAACTCATCCGTTTTTAGTCATACCTTAGAATACATAAATTAGGTCTATGGATGTCTCTCAAAGTACCATTTTAGAATGTCTATACAGCCGGACATGGTGGGGCATGCCTGTAATCCCAGCAGCTCCGGAGGCTGAGGCAGGAGGATTGCAAATTCAAAGCCAGCCTCAGCAACTTAGTAAGGCCCTAAGCAACTCAGCAAGACCCTGTCTCTAAATAAAATACAAAGATGGTCTGGGGATGTGGCTCAGTGGTTAAGTGCCCCTGGGTTCAATCCCTAACACACAAAAAAAAATAAAGAAATGTCTTCACATTTGGATGTGTAGAATTTTCAGTATCATTTGCTTCTAACAATCATCTGATTCTCCTTCTGTTCATAAGTTATTTAAGAGTGTGTTGTTTTCTTTTTAAATTTCCAAATGCATACAGTTTGCATGCATTCAGAATCATCAGTTGGTCAGAACTCTGTGAATGTTGGTTATGCCCAATCATATTGGAATTTTGTATAATTTGGGTAACCCTCAATTAAACAGAAGGTCATTCCTTGACTAGGCTGAAAAATATGAAGTTTTCTATAAAGTAACAGAATATCAAAGTTCCTACAGTATGATCAGAAGCTGCACCTTCACAAGGACACATGACCGAATCCAAGGTTCCCTTTCCATCTTAACCACAGGCTGCCCCCACACTTCAGAACGTGGTACCAAGGTCAGGTTTAGTTAGTCAGGTTTCTATAACAAACACACCCTCAAATACCATAACAGGTGATTTCTCTCTCTCTCTCGAGTGAAAGCTTGGGTGAGGGTTCATGGCTGGGATGGAGCGACTTTGTTGGACACCAGGCCCTCCTCTCTGGCTGCCCTACCATTCCTAGGGTGGTGTCCACATGGTCCTCATTTCAGACAGCAGGGAGGGGAGAGAGCAGAAAGGGAAGGCCTGCTGCCATAGCACACCTAGGTACCACACACATCATTTTCACTTATATCCTGTTGTCCAAAAATTAGCCACATGGCCACACATCTCAGCTGCATAGGAACCCTGGGAAGTGTAGTCTTTATTCTGTAGCCATGTGCCTGGCTAGTTTGGGAGTTCCGTTATGAATAAAGAAGCCAGGGATGTAGCTCAGTGGTAGAGCACTTGCCTCACATGCAGGAGGCCATGAGTTCCATCCCCAGTACTTCCAAAATAGACAAAAGAAATTTGCCAGGCACAGCAATTAACGCCTGTAATCCCAGCAACTCCGGAGGCTGAGGCAGGAGGAACTCGAGTTTAAGGCCAGTCTCAGCCACTTTCTGAGACCCAGTCTCAAAACAAAAATAATAAGGACCAGGGATGTAGCTTGGTGGTAAGGTGCCTGTTTAATACCCAGTACTGAAAAGAAAGAAAGAAAGAAAGAAAAAACAAGAGAGAATGAATACTAGAAGACGATCAGAAGTTGCCAATACTCTCAATTCATGTGGTTTTTCCTCCTATTTCAGAATCCTTGAAAAAGATGAAAGCAATATTGATGCCTGTCAGTTACTAGCTGTGCATGAGCTTGCAAGAGAAGGAAACATGACCATAGTAAGTTGTTTCAAGACTCAGAAGTTGATCCTTGAGACAGACAAGGAGGAACCCCTTATGACCCACCCCATCACCACCTCACAGCCCTGAAGGATGCCCCTTGTGTCTCGGCAGCCTATTCCCATAATTCCTGCCCAGAGGGTCTGCTCTGGTTTGGCTCTTTGGGCTGGACAGCTTAAGAGTAAGGCAGCTTTGGGCAGTGAGGTCGAAACTGTCCTGCCACCTGCTACCTAAGGGAGGTTGGGAAGGTATCTCCACCTTGGGAAGGCTTCAGCCACCTCATTTATAAAACGACACGATTCTGCAGAGCTGAGAAGTTATTCAAAGGACTGAGATGAGAAGTGAGAAAGTTCAGAACAGTGCCTGGTATACAGGAATAATTTGATTCATGTTAACTGCTAGTACAAGTCATGGTATGGTTTCAGAGTTTAGGAAATGCCACCTTTTTAGGGACTGGTTGGAATTACTCAAACAATGGTTAGGACCCAACCTGTTCCTAAGCGTTATATTTTCCCCCAGAAACCTAAATTAGCCCTTAAATGCGGTCAAAAGTGACTAGAATATGAATAAAATGCAATGCTCAAACAGAGTCTTAATTTCAAAAAGAGTTTGAGTTTTCACCCCAAACATTGTGTTTTTACTGGGGATTGAACTGACCACTGAATGACATCCCCAGCCCTATTTTGTATTTTATTTAGAGACAGGGTCTCACTGAGTTGCTTAGCACTTCACTTTTGCTGAGGCTGGCTTTGAACTTGCGATCCTCCTGCCTCTGCCTCCAGAGCCACTGGTATTACAGGTGTGGAAGCAGGAGGAAATGCCACCTGGGCAGGAACAGGATTCTACTCTGCTTCTTTCCAGGCCCTGGCTTGAGGGTTGATCCCAAGGGCAGAGTTAGCACCTAGTGTCCCTCCTTTACCCCCACCTCAAACCCTGGGATCTGCCCTTCTTCCCCACCAGCTGCCCAGTTCTAGTCCTGCCATGCTCACCCACCAGAGTGAACTCATGCCATATCAGGTTTCTCTTTTAGTACATCTTTGAGGTTGAGAATTCCTGGGTGGGGAACTCAATGGAAAAGCTTTAGATTAAGTCAGTCCCTTGGCTGGCTGAGCAGCCTCAGACCAATTGCCCAACCTTTCTGACCTTTCATCTGCTATACTGGAAAGTTTGGAGAGTAGTGGCTGTGACTTACAGGGTTGTTGGGAGGGTTCACTGGACAGGCACCAATGTGGTGACTTATGTCAAAATGGAGAGGGTCTGGGCACACCCAGGTGGTTTGCTGTGGGTCTGGCATGCTGTGAAGTGGCCACAGCAGGATGGCCCTGCTTCTGTCTCCATGGGGCTAACAGGGCAACTTCTCTTCACAAACTCAGGGCAGAGGAGCAAGCAGCTCTTGGGGCAGTAATGTCCCCTAAGTCTCCATCTGTGGGGCTTTGAAATAATTCTGTGCCTGGGCCATCCCAGTCCAGTTACATCTGAATCTCTGTGGTGGTGCCAGGACATGGGTATTGAGTCTCCCAGTTGATGTGAATGTGCAGCCAGGTTCAAGAATCACTGCTCTAGTTTTACATGTTGCCTTCAACATTGTCTGTTTTGTCCCCACAGGCTGCTGATCACGTCAGAAATCTGATTAAAGTGTTAGAAATGAGAGAGCCCCAAAATCCAAGCCTCCACCTTAAAAAAATTATTGTGATTAACAGACTGGTAAGAAGGTTGTCTCCTGGTTTGTAAAATGGTATCTGTCTCTGCTTTTCCTGGAAATCCAGGCTTCCACTGAAGCTCTCTGGGCACCCTACCACTCCCCCTCCAGCTCAAACTTGGCCTTTCAGGCGGTGGACTCTGCTAACCTGACATGTAGGCTCTGTCTGTCCCCTTGGTCCGGGTGCCCCAGCGATGCTATGAAGATCAGGGAGATGGGGTCCGAAGTGATTTTTGAGTGGCAGCATCCTTCTGGGGATAGAGGGTTGCATTGCAGCTACTGTGCAGAGCCACACCACCTCTGGCCCAGCGCCCATACCCCTTCTATGGAAGGGACCTGGGAAGGCTGGCCTGCCTAGGCCTCTCTGACATCAGAGAAGTTCCAAATAGACCAAGTCACCAAAGAATCTGTGTCTTTTATCAGCAGCTACAGAATAAGAAGAAACTGTAACTATAAGGGCAGCTCTGAGGCCTCGGGAACCAGAACTGAGTTGCTAAATGCCTCTGGGTTACCATTTTTCCCTCTACCTGTGTATCTGATTCTCTCGGGCTTATTCTCCTCCACACATGATAGGGAACATGGCAAATTGTGGCCTTTGAGACCAATTTCCACCACTGGACACAAAGAGCCTCTTCTCCCCCAGCTTCAATTTTTTTTAAGAACCTCTTGGTGACTCCTTGCACCAATTAACTATAGCCAGACAGGGAATGGATCCCTTGGGAAACCCTGTGGTGGAGGCAGGTCCTGCAGAGGTGGCCCATGGAAGGTCTTTTGGGAGATGGACGGCTCCATTAACTCAGCTGCCTAGACACAGGGCACCTCTTTGAGCTCTCTTGAGCCTACCCAGCCTTGCCAAAGTGTCCCCCGTACTTGACATGGCCTTGCTCAGGCAGGCTGGACTGACTGCTCTCCCATTTCCCATATGCCTCTTCCTTGCAGTGTGGGAACCACCAGGTGATTCTGCAGCTAGTGAGTAGCTTCATTGAACGCATCTTCATGACCTCCCACTCCTGTGCCCCTGTGGCCACAGAGCTGGGCTACCTCTTCATCCTGAAGAACCACGTGAAGGAGGCATTTCTGTGGTACTCGGAGGCCATGAAACTGGATGAGAACAGCATGGCTGCCTTGACAGGTTTCTGCAGGCTGGGCGGGGAGTGGAGTGGGAGAGGGGGTGGGAGAGTGGGAGATTCGAACAGGGTGGCCTCCATGGGCCCAGAAAAGAGGTGCTGGGAAGCATTCACCCAGGAGATGTGTGAGTGTATGATGGGGTACATTTCCATGGACATACAGTGTTGATGTAAGAGGCAGGGGAAGGCTCAGGAGTGTCATCAGAGCCACTCTGATCCATGCCAGTCCCCAATACCCACACCCTGGGTGTCCTGGAGGACTGATGGCCTGAACCTCCTTCTTGATGGCTCTGCCTCTTTTCAGGGCCCACAGCCCAGTGTTGAGATGTTCTGCTTACGGAGGTCCCTGAGCTGGAAAGCCACCAGTGAGATAGTTTCAAGAATTTTACTTCCCCGTCTGCCCAGATGCTTTTGTCATTTCACACATTTTTTTAAAAATATTTATTTATTTATTATTAGTTGTAGTTGGACACAATACCTTTATTTTACTTATTTTTTAAAATTTTTAGTTGTAGATGAACACAATACATTTATTGTTTTTATGTGGTGCTGAGGATTGAACCCAGGGCCTCACATGTGCTAGGCAAGTGCTCCACCAGTGAGCCATAACCCCAGTCCCGTATTTTACTTATTTTTATTTGGTGTTGAGGATGGAACCTAGGGCCTCAGGCTTGCTAGGTGAGTGCTCTACCTCTGAGCCACAACCCCAGCCCTCATTTTACACATTTTTTAAAAAAGCCCCAGCTCCGTGGTCTCTGAATTCTGAAGCAGCAGTGTTCGGTGTAGGTGAGGAAGCTTAGTGGTCCCCTGCTCAAGGCAGCTGGTTCTCAGCTTGGCCCTCAGGAGCTGTGTGTTTGAGGGCAAGTCATTTCTCTCTCACCTGCAAGCTTCTCATCTGCACAGCACAGTTGTCAGTGTAGTTGATCTTGACTTCTGGTTTAATGTGTCAGGCTAGCCCCTCAAATCCATGCCTCTCCTCCATCCCCCCAAAAATGAGACATTTAAAAAGATAATGAGCCTATTGCAGCCCTAGAAACAGGGAGAGATGCCTCTAGGGGACCAGAAATTTGAAGATCATCACATTTCTATATGATATAGGGCAAATGGCATCAAATACGCAGATTCCAAGCAGGTCTACAAACCTGTGTGTGAGTGTAAGCAGAGCTAAGTCAACTAAAGAAATTAGTAGACCAGCTTTCCCCAGAGAGTTCCAGGAAAAACACCACCACCAAAAAAGCTCAAGCTCAGGGCCACCAGAGGCTGAATGCAAAAGCATCCCATGGGGTAGTCAGGGAGGTAAAGGGAGGATCATTGGAACCATTCTCCATCCAGAGCCTGGAATCAAAGAGGCTCTTGTTGGGTGTTGGGGCAGAAGGGAGAAGAGTGGTGCTCCAGAGGCTTTCCACTCATCACCAGGGCCATGAAGGACGAAAAGACTTGGCTGCTGGGCACTAACAGTCCTCCAGCAGGCTGAGTTCCTCCCCAGTTCTTCAATCAAGGGAGCGCCCCAGCAGGCAGCCAGAGGGAAGTGCATGGTCAGAAGGTCCTGCTCACTCACTCACAGGTGTCCTGGAATCTCGGACTTTCCTGGCCTGTCTGGAAAAATCAGTGACCTTAACAATTTGGAAGTCTGCCCAGCAGCTAATCCTCATTAGTCTAGTCCTGTGTATAAATCTGCTAGTCTGAAAGAGGCCTGGAGTGGAACGTGCAAAGTGGGGGCCATCTGAGGAGCCAAATTAGGGCTTGATACAGAAGGGCCTATCCCCCCAAAATGCCTTCAGTGTTTGGTGAGGTGGTGGTTGTCAATAAATAAGGAACACACAATTCTGAGAAGGGTATAGAGAACCAAAAGAGAGTTGCCAAAAATTAACATCGTAGGGGCTGGGGTTGTGGCTCAGCGGTAGAGTGCTCGCCTAGCACATGAGAGGCACTGGATTCAACCCTCAGCACCACATAAAAATAAATAAAATAAAATAAAGGTATATTGTGCCCAACTATAACTAAAAAAATATTTTTTAAAAAAATTAACATCGTGGCAAAATGAAAAATTCCTCAAATAGGCCAAGTAGTGAGCTGACTAGAATTGAAAACCGAAAGGGTGTTTAGGAAAGCCAACCTGAACAAATACACCAGAATGTCCAGGAAATATTTGGAAAAAAACAATAGCAGGGAAAGAGAAGTTTGTCCTTCTAACATCAAATATATCACAAGCCAAGCATGGTAGTGAAGGCCTGTAATCTCAGCTGAGGCAGGAGGATTGCCAAGTTTGAAACCTCCCTGGGCAATTTAGTGAGACTCTGTCTCAAAATAAAATGAAAAAGGCTGTGGGATGTAGCCTCGTGGTGGAGTGCTTGCCTAGCATGCGTGAGACTCTGTGTTCTAGTCCTATCCCTGAAAAAAAAAAATACCCGTATCACAAGACAACAGTAGTGAAGTCAGCTCGAGGTCAGCACTGACTAGAATAGACAAACAGACAAATGGGACACACAGGCCTGATTTCAAACTGGTAAGTTGTCCAGTAATTTCTGGTTGGGCATCTGGCTTTCCATTATGAAAGACATAAAAGTAAGTCACCATCATATACTACACTCAACAATAAATTCAATTTTTTGGATTTTTTTTCTTTGTTTGATTTTGCAAGGCTAGAGATCAAACCCAGGGCCTCCTGCATTCTAGGCAAGTGCTGTATCAGTGAGCCATACCCTGAGCCCCCAAAATGCATATGTTTGAGTTGTGCATATATGTATACATTAATAATAAATATTTAGAAAAATACTTTAAAGAATACATCCCAGGGCTGGGGCTGTAGCTCAGTGGCAGAGCGCTTGCTTAGCATGTGTGAGGCACTGGGTTCGATTCTCAGCACCATGTTTCAATAAATAAAATAAAGGTCCATTGACAACTAAAACATACACATATATATATATATATATATATATATATATATATACATATATATATATATATATATATATATATACATATATATATATATATATATATATATAAAGAATACATCCCAAATTGCTAATTGTGGTTATCATTAGAGAGAGTCTTAAAGGCAGAGCTGGGGATGTTTTTCTATTATTGCCTTATCATTTCAGTTCTTTCCCATGAGGATGTGTTGCTCTTAAACTTGTGAGGGTGTTGGAAAAGATCCCCTGCCTCAAAGAGCCCCCCTTCCACTGTCTCTTTCAAGCCTTTTGACCAGATGTTCTGCTGGCTCTGCTTCTGAGCTGGCTGCTCATCCTTGCTCTGTCCTATTAACAGGAATCATCTGGTGCCAGATCTTAAAAGGCCACCTGGAAGAGGCTGAGCACCAGCTGGAATTCCTGAAGGAGGTGCAGCAGTCCCTCGGGAAGTCTGAGGTCAGAGCTCCCCAGAGGCATGGCATGCTCCAGGGCTGCCTCTCTGGCTCTCCTTCCATCCCCAGTTTATAATAGAGGGCGGCCAGAATGGCCTGGACCTCTGCTTTGCCCTCCCTAAGAACTCTGCCCAGGCTGGCATTGGCTGAGACTCAGGCTCTCTCTCCCACAGTTGCTGGTTTTCCTCCAAGCCCTTTTGGCATCCAAGAAGCATAAGGGGGAGCAGGAGGCCACGGCGCTTCTGAAGGAGGCAGTGGAGCTGCACTTCTCCAGCATGCAGGGCCTGCCCCTGGGCCCCGAGTACCTCGAACAGCTAGACCCCCTCTTCCTGGTCTGCATCGCCAAGGAATACTTGCATTTCTGCCCCAAGCAGGTTAGGGGAAGGCCCATCTTCACCGTGGGGGCCAGAGTATAAGTGTGGGTGGTGCCCACCTGAAGGACAGGGGAGGGACCTCACCTGTCCAGTCATCAGGACAGTCTGAGCCTTGGGCAATCAGAATTTTTCAAATGTGGACATGTGGCTCCCAACTCACCCAGGAGGTTGTTCCAGTGCAGATTCTGATGTTACAGGTGAGGTCCAAAGTCCTGCATCTCTAACAGGCTCCCAGGGATGCTGAGGCAGCTGATTCGGGGGAACACTCCTGGAGGAGCAGGACACTGGCCATGCACCTGCTGTGTCCTAGACAGCACTTGGCTCCCCTCTCCCCAGAAGGCTTCTAAGAACAATGTTAGTGTGTGCTCATTCAACCTGCTTTCCCTGCCATGCAGGATTCCTTGTGGGCAAGGACCACGTTTTCACAAGTCTTAATACCCCCTCCCCAGTACGTTGTAATGCGTCAGTCAACAAAAAATCATTGAGTGCAATGCCTTGAACCAGACACCATTCTTAGGTACTGGGGACACAGCAGTGAGCAGCACATTCTCTGGTGTGACCCCTTTCCATTTCCACAGCACACAAGTCCCCGTTCTCTGGTGTGTACTCTAATACTAGGTGATACAGGGGGATAATAAGGAACCACACAAGCAAGTAAATTTCTCTCCTGAGAGCATTTCTCAGGGCTCCAGGAGTCTCTCAGAATGGGACAGATGACACAGCCAGCCACTCATGTTCTTGTAGCCCCGGGCACCAGGCCAGATCCTATCTCCACTTCTTAAACAAGTCACTGTGATCTTGAGTCCTGTCGTGAAAGCAGTCCCAGCCATGATGGAACCCCTCTTTGTGATGGCTCAGGTCAAGTATCTTTCAGGTAGGTCCTGGAGGCTAGGGGGGGCCTGTGTCTTCTCACATCTCTTTATCTGCTCGGACACCTGACAGGGCTTCTGTACCCCCCACCTCGGCTGTATCCACATGCACACTCATGCTGTATGCATACATGCAGACACAAAGCCTGCCCTCCTGGCCTGCCCACTCAGTCCAGCCTTGTCTGCCAGTAACTTTCCTGGCCTCCCTCACCAGCAGAGGTCTCTCCCACCCAGGCCTTTTGCAGATTACTTACTTGATCTATGCGGGTAGTACTGAAGAACTTCTGGGATACAGTAATACTCCAAGTAGACAAAAGGTTCCTTATAGAGCTTGCATTCTAGTAAGAGGAAGTAGACGAATAACTGAGCACCTGGTGTTGTTTGTTAGAATGTGACATGCAACAGAGAAAAGTAAAATAAGGAAGAAGGAAGAAGATGTTAATGGGAATCAGTGTGAAAAGAGTTGTCAGGAAAGCCTCATGCAGAGGTGGGGCCCTGTGCCATGAGGCTTTCAGAGCTCCTGGGTACACAGATCAGCAGCCTGCCAGCTTCCCCCCAGCTCTAAGGTCAGCCACTAGAGTGAGAAGGAAAGAGAGGGAGACAATTTATATAGATGTCCTCTCTGGGCACACAGCCATCTCCAAAGTTATTATGTGGCCTTTCGTCCCATCCTGTCTGCCCAAAAGCCAGGCCAATCTAGTCTGGGGAGTTCTACAGGATCCAAAACACAGTACTACCATGCATCTGTCCTCCAGTACTACATTATGTGGGGTGCACTCTGCTGAGAGCTCCCCATTGTCATCCTTGTTCTCCCCATGATCATCTGTGGCCATATTTACCCATAACTTCAAGGTCTCCTGGGTTCTAGTCCAGGGCAAAATCACTCCCCCAGGAATGCTAGCAGCCACCAGCTGGCCCCAGCTGGTTTGGGGCCCAAGCAAAGTCTCCAGGTGCTTAGGTTGCCATGGTGACCTCTTTCCATTTCCACAACACACAGGAGAGTAGGGTGCTTGGAATCCAGAAGCAGGTACACCCTACCTACCCATGCAGGTTAGGGACTGCAGGTGGGAGACTGATGAGGGACTTGGCTGCAGAGGGAGGAAGCTCCCTACCAATTCATTATACCTCAGCCCCAGGCTGGCACCACCACCCCATAAGCACCAGCCTGGCTGCAAGGAGATCCCTTGGCCCCCTAGTGCCAGGGGATTCAGAGGTCTGGCTCAGGAGACTGATGGGTTTGCACTTCAGTGTGGTCTTTGTCCCTTTGAGCTGAGTGGCTAACATCACTGGAGCCCTAGTTCCAGCACCTGAAAGACAAGGATCAGGGCTGGGGATGTAGCTCAGTGGCAGAGCACCTGCTTAGTGTGTTTGAAGCCCTGGGTCCTATCTCTAGCAGCAACCTTGAAGGTAATACCAACCTTACAGGGCCACACAGATGTTAGATCAGACTTTCCAAGGTGATTTGCACATGTTGCACATAGAGCAGGTGCTTCGTAAGCTGAGACTATCATAGTTGCTGCTGTTATAGTTTTTGTTCTGCTCTTAGTTATGGGAACTGAGATTTCCATTTTCCCCTGAGCTTCTGGATGGAGCAGCAAAGTGACTTAGCAGTCTCCTTAGGGTCACAGAGGCAAGGAGGGTATTGGACCTAGATTTAATTGTCCTGGCTTTTGTCCAGATCAAGGCAAAACTGTAGTTTTAATTTTAGGAAGAGACCCCCTGAAGCAGAGCAGAACTGGGTAAAATGCCCAGTGTGGGTGTTTCCAGAAAACCACAGTGCACAATCCATCCTGCCTCTACCTGTTGGACGACAGGTCCCCGGGAACCCCTGTTTGCAGAGCTTTGTTTCTGGTTTCTAGGGGAGCTGGAGAATGCCCAGAGCATCCTGCAGCGTTGCCTGGAGCTGGACCCCACGTCTGCGGATACCCACCTCCTCATGTCCCAGATCCACCTGGCTCAGGGCAACTTTGCCATGTGCTCCCACAGCTTAGAGCTGGGTGTCAGCCACAACTTTCAGGTGAGGGTCCTCTGTACTCTGCTGCCCACTCAGCATCCCAAAGCCAAGTTAGCTACAGCTCCCACTTTTCTCGAGAGTGAGGCAACCCCAGGAGCCACCTGCATCCCTCAGACCCTCTGCTGCCCGCAGCTGCTGCCCGCAGGTGGTTCCCTGGCTCTGGCTCCCCTGGTTTTCTCCAGTGGCTGCTGTGAGCAGCAGCAGTGGTGAGCTGGAGCCCCACTCTCTGTTGTGTTCCTCTTAGGTCCGAGACCACCCCCTGTACCACTTCATCAAGGCCAGGTCTCTCAACAAATCTGGAGACCATCCAGAGGCCATCAAGATGCTGAAAATGATCATGAAACTTCCAACTGTGAAGGTGGAGGAAGGCAAGAAGTTTCGTGGGTCCTCCTTGCCGCCCAGAGAGCGAGTGTCCATCCTGCTGGAACTGGCAGATGCCCTCCGGCTGAATGGGGAGCTGGTGAGCAACGCTGTGCTCTCTTTCCTTGGGACTGGGGCAAGTTGGAGGCCCCAGGTCAACCTGAGAACCAGCTCTCTGATTCTTTGATGTTTGCTGGTGCTAGCATTTGGTCCCTTATTCAGCTGGGAGCTTTAGTGGCTCCCATTGCCCTTGAAGTAAGTCCAGACCCTACTAGGTCCTGCATGACCTGGTCCCTGTCTACCCTAATGTCCCCATGAGAATCTCAGAGAGGCAGAGCACACAGGCTCAACAGGGTCACCAACAATGGTTGTGCAGATTGGGTATTGCACAGATTCAGTGGATGCCAGTCACACCACAATCTTTTATGCGCTGTGTCTTCTTTGTTTGGAGTTTTGCAGTACCCAACCTGCTGAACATATAAAGCAGCCCCAAGGCCTTGGAGGGTCTGGCTGGACAGAGGCAGAAAGCACCTGGGTATCTTCAGCTGGTCCCTGGGAGCAATGGGGAACACAGAGGCAGGAACAAGGCCTTGAGGGAGCTGGACTCTGCAAGTTCAATTGACCTCACAGGCCTCTGGCCTCACCAGCTCACAGGAAGAGGTCTGTCCAGGGCCATGTCTGTGATCCATGAATACCGGGGCGTCTGGCCTTCTCCTGCAATGATTCTGATCTAGAGAGGGATCTAGGCCTTTTTTTCCTTACAGATAAAAATATCACTGGGCTAGGGTAGAGTGCTCACCTTTCATGCACAAGGCCCTGGGTTCCATCCCTGACATCACAAGGAAAAAAATGAAAAAGATAAAAACTGCCTTCTTCCAAATTCTTTTTAACAAAAGAATCAAAAGTAGAGGAGTTTAGGGGTGGTCACAAGAATAATTATTAATCTAGTCACTCATTCAGCTGACAGTGTGCCCAGTAGCACTATGATAGGAAGACAAGCCATCCAGGCCCTTGTCTTTCCAATTCTCAGGGGCGGGTGGGGCAGGGGGTCATGGCCAGGGAGAGACTGGAGATGCCTCCATCACTTGAACCTTGATAAACTGGGGTTGTGCACAGTCCTCGGGGAGAAGCTAGTACATTCCTGGAAGAACCCAGTTCTAGCCCCTGCAAGAGGGAAGATAGATCAGACAGGCAACAGCCAACACAGGCATCATTGTATTCCTAAAGAAGGCAGAACAAGCTGGACGTGGAGTCACCTGCCTGTAATCCCAGAGGCTGAGGCAGGAGGATCAGAAGTTCAAAGCCAGCCTCAGCAACTTAGCGAGACTCTGTCTCAAAATAAAAGAATAAAAAGGGCTGGGGATGTTGCTCAGTGGTTATTGCCCTTGGGTTCAATTCCTGATACCAAAAAAAAAAAAAAAAAATGGAACTGGAAAAGCAGCAAAGATGTAATAAGAGACAAAAGAGACAAGTTCTTTTAGGGAAGATGTGAACCAGCAAATTGGGCTCTTTATGTTGGAGAAATTATAGCAAAATCAAGACAAAGAAATGTCTTCATAGTAACACCCTAAGGAAGTGGCGGAATCAAAGGTTCACAGTGTGAGTGGAGCTTCCTGTGAGCATCTAGGCAGAGAGCAGTTCACCCCTGTGAAAAAAGGAGTTCCCCTCAGACTCTTAGCCATTCTGGATTCAGGAAAACAATAAGACAACATTAATAAATGCATGGAAAGGTGTCCCTCAGGATGTCTTTCATGTATAAATGCAATAAAGGACACTAGAAAATGGAATAACTCAAGCAATGTAGTGTTAGCTACATGTTTCTGAAAAATCTGCTTGTAGATATAATCAAACCAATCTAAATATGAAATAAAATGAAATTTTTATGATCGGGGAAAATTTTTGAGGTATAATAGGATAAAAATTCAATCCAATTAAACATAGAACTAAACTAAATAAATCTAATTACACTTAAACAACAGGTAATTTTGACACTAAGCCAGTATAATAGCTAAATTCTTGACATAAAAGCTATTAAAATAGCAATAGTTTCACTATGACATCACATGAAAAGGTTCAGGGAGAGAGGATAGGAAGGGAAGGTAGGGAATAATAGGAGCATACAAATTTCCTTTTTTAGCTGTACTGGGAATTGAACCCAGAGATGCTCTGTCACTGAGCCACACACCCCAACCCTTTT
The DNA here is from genome assembly GCF_964194105.1 of Spermophilus citellus. Classification (NCBI taxonomy): domain Eukaryota; kingdom Metazoa; phylum Chordata; class Mammalia; order Rodentia; family Sciuridae; genus Spermophilus; species Spermophilus citellus. The sequence continues at coordinate 24,804,076 of NC_138184.1, read as the reverse complement.
TATTTTGTAACTTTGAAACAGGGTCTCACCAAGTTGCCCAGACTGGCCTCAAACTTGCGATCCTCCTGCCTCAGCCTCTCAAGTCTCAAAGTAAAAAAATAAATAAGACTCAGGATGTGGCTCAGTAGTACAGCACCCCTGGTTTCTATCCTCAGTACTCCCCCCCCAAAAAAAAAAGTGGAAACAAAATAAATTGACAAAAAGCCCAAAACATATATCTATGACAATGAAATGAAGTAAATATACCTACAAAATAAAAAAGAGATTTCATAGTGGGGTTTCAGCAAACAAGCAGTGGAAGCCACTCCAAAAACTAAAATGAATTAAAAGGGAAAAGATGGTACAAACATACAGGCTAACAGAAAGCAGAGCTTGAGACGTGAATGTCTGGGAAGGTTGAATTCCAAGCAAAAAGCGCCAAAAACAGGCAGAGAGAAAGTAACTCAGTTGACCTTTATGTACTGATTACCAGAACATTCAAATATCTTTGGCCAAGAGCAAGAAAATACAACAAACCATGCCCATAGTTCTCACATAGGAGGGAATTGGAACTTGATTTTGAGGTAACAGACAGGTTTTTAGAGTTAGGAGTTCCTGTACCCACAAGCTAAGCAGGCTCCTCTCTCACCATCTCACCAAGAACAGTGGCCATGGACCTTCGGAGGTCTCTCTCCTCCTGCCTCCAAAGCTGCTCCAAGGGTATCTGCTCCTTGACTTTCCAGTAGCAGGTCTGCTCCTGGCTGAACCCAGCTCAGACTCATGTTTCATTCCTCTCCCAGGACAAGAATGGGAATGGTGATTGCTTTAAGTTTCCCAGAAGATTTCAAGTGTTGTCAGGCCACCTGTAGTGGATGACACCAAATGGAGGGTCTGTCTATTTTGGTTCCTGTGTTTTAGCATGAGGCTACCAAGGTCATGCAAGATGCCATTAATGAATTCAGTGGTACACCAGAGGAGATCCGCATCACCATTGCCAACGTGGACTTGGCCCTAAGCAAGGGCAACGTGGACATGGCATTGAGTATGCTGAGGAACGTCACACCCAAGCAGCCCTGCTACATGGAAGCCAAGGAGAAGATGGCCAGCATCTACCTGCATACCCGCAAAGACATCCGCCTCTACATTGGATGCTACCGGTGAGTCCCAGCAGCAGCATAGTGACAGATTCTCCTCTGATGGTATCTCGGGGTGTTTCCTTCAACCTGGATCTCCAGAATGTGTTCTTGGAGTGCATTGGCCAAAATATGGAATTTCCCTCAGGTCAGTAAGCCCTGACTGTAGATGAGCTCTAAGGACACAGAACTGATAGGCCCTTAGCCCTGCTTGCCTCCCCACCCCCTGCACCCTTGCATGGTTCACATTCTGGTGGGAAACTGTGGGCCTGGATGCTAGAGCAGACACAGAAGGAACCATGGGAGCATACTTCCTCCCTGACCCCCGGTTCTGCCTGTCCTTGAGAATATATCCAGTGACTTGGATGTGACTAGTGTGGAGTGGTTGAGGATGGAGAGCCCCAAACCTCTGTCTTTGTATGACTTGGTGTCAGGACCTCAGAGGTACCTTCCTTCCCAGTACTTTTCTTCAGAAAAAAAAAAAATTACTCTAGGCAATTTCAGGTGTGTGGGGTGGGTGGTGGGTGGGAGGAATGCTGAGGGGTTGGAGGGAGACATCCAGCAGTTGGGGGTTCTTGTACCCCCAAGCTAAGCAGGCTCCTTTCTCACCATCCCAGCAGTGGGAAATGAATAAACAGGAGGCTGTCTGGTCAGATGAGAGTCTTATTTTATTTTTTTATTTATTTTGGTGGTGCTGGGGATCAAACCCAGGGCCTTGTGCCTGTAAGGAAAGCACTCTACCAACTGAGCTACCTCCCCAGCCCCAGATGAGAGTTTTAGAAAGAGCATTGTGGGGCTGGAGATGTAGCTCAGTGGTAGAGTGCTTGTCAAGCATGTGCTAGGCCCTGGGTTCTATCCCCAGCACAGAGAGAGAGACAGACAGACAGGCACACAAAGATAAAGACAGAGAGAGATTGGGAGACAGAAAGGAGAGAGAGACAAGACTAAAAACTTCTACAAGGCAAGGAGAGCCTGACTAAGGTAGCTAGCGCAGTGCCTCGTGCACAGGTGGATTCTCAGTAACTATTGACAGATGAATGAGCATCAGCCAGAATCATAGCAAAGAACAGGAGATGGCTTCAGGACTATGAGGGATGCACAGGCCTGAGAGAAGCTTTTGGTTATTCCTGCAGGGAGCTCTGTGAACATCTGCCCGGCCCCCATACCAGCTTGCTTCTTGGTGATGCTTTCATGAATATTCAGGAAGTGAGTGACAGACCCCATAGCCTTGCCAAATAGCCCCCCAGTCTCACTTCTCCAGTTGGAAAGAAGAGATAAGACTCCCGGTTTCTTTCCCCACTAGCCTGAAAAGGCCCTAGAGGTCTATGACGAGGCCTATAGGAAGAACCCCCACGACGCCTCCTTGGTCAGCAGGATTGGGCAAGCTTATGTGAAGACCCACCAGTATGCCAAGGTCAGACTGGTCTGGGGTGGCACAGGATGGGCCTCCCAACAGCGAGGGGAGGGGAGGATGCATGAGTGGAGGGCTCTGGATTGGAGGAGGATGGTTGAGCCCCCATCCCAGCTCCCTGCTCCCACAATGTCCCTTTGGGATAAGATACATAAGGGGAGATGTCAGTGACACCCACCACCGCCCATGCCTGCTCCAGCTGAGGCCTGAGCCCTGCTGAGCCAGCTGGAAGGCCCTTTGCCTCTTAGGCTTCTGCATTCTGGAGGGGCACACGGATGTGGTGGCCACCAAGTGGTATGTAGTGTCAGGCACTCCAGTGCAGAATGAGGCCTGAGGCCTTCATTTCCTGTTTGCTCTAAGGCAATTAATTATTATGAGGCTGCCCAGAAGATTAGTGGGCAGGACTTTCTGTGCTGTGATCTGGCTGAACTGCTCATGAAGCTAAAGAAGTTCAACAAAGCAGAAAAAGTTTTGAAACAGGCACTGGGACGTGACTTTGGTGAGGCGGCATTCTAACCCACCCTAAATATGTGGAGCGGGCATACTGCCCCCTGGTCCTTCCCCACATTGCCTGGGCTTCTAAAAACCAATCCAGCTTCCCAGGGACCGCTGAGCACTCATTTGAGTTTTCTTTTCACAGCCAAAGACTTCCCATCCATGATGAATGATGTTAAGTGCTTGCTTCTGCTGGCAAAAGTTTACAAGAGCTATAAAAAAGAAGATGTGGTAGATACTTTGAACAAGGTAATTAACCCTGAACACTCAAGCTCTTTCTCTGCCATTTCCCAATAGTGGCTACAGAAGGAGGAAGGATAGGGCTGCAGATCTGGGAGGCCTCAGACCTCTTTCTCAAGAGAGGCTGGGCTTCACCTCTGACCTTCACCTTCCATTTATTTCCCCAGTGATCATGGTCAGGGCTGGGCTAGGGAAGGACAAAGGTCAGGTGGTGACTGTCTACGGGAATAATGGCAATAATAGTAATGACAATGACTGTAGCTTCCATGTATTGAAAGCTCTATGCTAGGTTCTGTACTAGGCCATTTACTTTCTTCTTTAATTTCCACAGTGAAGCACTGTCACGTTCCCACCTAAAAATAAGGCTCAAAGAAGTTAGGATATCTGCTCAAAGTCAAGTATGGATGTCCCTGACTTAGGAAGACTTGACTTGCAATCTTACAACTTTACAATGGTGTGAAAGTGTTATGCATTAAGTAGAAATTGGACTTTAAATTTTTATCTTTTCTCAGGCTAGCAATGATATGGTCCTGTACTCTTAGGATGCTGGACAGTGGTAGGAAGGCCACAGCTCCCCAACAGTCACTTTATGTCCAGGGTAAACAATTGATACCCTATGGGGGGTACTATGTTGCTAAGCTAGGATATCAAGTAGGATAGGTATATTAAGTGAATTTTAAACTTTTTTCCACATTTTTAATTTGTGCGTTATAGCTGTACATAATGATGGGATTTTTGTTACATATACATACAATATTATAATATAATTTAGCCAATATCACTCCTTAGGATTTCCCCCCTCCCTTCCCATCTCTCCTACCCCTTGGTCCCTTTCCTTTACTGATCTCTCTGATTTCCATGAGCTCTGCCCCCACTTTTCTTTTCTTTTTTATTCTCTAGCTTCTACATATGAGAGAAAACATACAACTGTTGACCTTCTGAGTTTGACTTATTTCACTTTATATAATGGTCTCTGGTTCCACCTTTTGTCCTGCAAATGATATAATTTCATTTTTATTTATGACTAAATAAACTCCATTATGTATACATCCACATTCTCTTTATCCATTTATCCATTGATGAACACCTACTCTGTTGCAATAGTTCAGCTATTTTGAATTGTGCTGCTATAAACATGGGTCTGCATGTGTCACTGTAGTAAGATGACTTTAATTCTTCAGGATAAATACCAAGGAGTGGGATAGCTGAGTCATATGGTGATTCCATGCCTAGTCTTTTTGGGACCCTCCATACTGATTTCCTTAATAGTTGTACTAATTTACAATCCCTCCAGCAGTGTAAAAGTGTTCCATTTTCTCCACATCTTCTCCAGCATTTATTATTATTTGTATTCTTGATGACCGCCATTCTGACTTATGTGTGATGAAATCTCAGTGTAGTTTTGATTTTCATTTCCCTAATTGCTAATGATATTGAATGTTTTTTCATGTATTTGATGGTTATTTGTATTTCTTCTTTTGAGAATTATCTGTTTAATTCATTTGCCCATTTATTAATTGGATTGATTTTTGATGTAAATTTTTTTGAGTTATTTTTTATATTCTAAATATTAATCTTCTGTCAGAGAGTAGCTAGCAAAGATTTTCTCCCATCTTGTAAATTCCCTCTTCACATTCCTGATTGTTTTCCTTTGCTGTGCAGAAGCTTTTTAATTTGATGCCATTCCCATTTATTAACTCTTGGCATTATTTCCTGAGTTTTAGAGGTGATATTGAGAAAGTTATTGCCTGGGCCTATATGTTGGAATATTGACCCTATATTTTCTTCTAGAAGTTGAATAGTTTCTGGTGTAATTTCAAGGTCTTTCCTCCATTTGGAGTTGATTTTTGTGCTAGATGAGAGATAAGGGTCTAGTTTTATTCTTCTACATATGGATAACCAGTTTTCCCTGTACCATTTGTTTAAAAGACTGCTTTTTCTCCAATGTGTTTTTGACACCTTTGTCAAAGATAAGATAACTGCAGATGTGTGGATTTGTCTGTGTGTCTTCTATTCTGTACCACTGGTCTATGTGTCTGTTTTTGTACCAGTACCATGCAGTTTTTGTTACTATAGCTCTGTAGTCAGGTATTGTGATACCTCCAGCACTGCTTTTTTTGGCTTAGAATTGCTTTGATTATTCTGCATTTTTTATTTTAGGACTGATTTTTGTAGTTCTGTGAAGAATGTCATTGGTATTTTGATGGAGATTACATTGAATATTAGATTGCTTTTGGTAATATGGCCATTTTAACAATATTAATTAATTCTGCCTATCCATGAACATAGGAAGTCTTTTCCATCTTCTAAGGTCTTCTTCAATTTTTTCTTTACTGCTGTACCATTTTATTATGGGTCTTCCACTTCCTTGGTAAGGCTTATTCATAGTTTTTTCTTTTTCTTTCTTTCTTTCTTTCTTTTTGGAATTGTTTTCTTGATTTCTTTGTCAGCAGATTCATTATTATAGGAAAGCTATTTATTTTTGTATGTTTATTTTGTAACCTGCTACTTCGCTGAATTTATTAGCTCTAACAGTCTAAGCATATTTGAGATGCCCTACCTAACATTGCTAGCTCTGAAATAAGGACTTGGGACTTTCTGTGAACTGGCACACTGGGGCTCTGAGTTTCTGATCCTGACTATTGGTTTCCCAAGGCCTTGGACCTCCAGTCTCGGATACTGAAGCGGATTCCACTGGAGCAACCAGAAATGATCCCCTCCCAGAAGCAAATGGCAGCCTTCATCTGTATCCAGTTTGGGGAGCACTACTTGGCAGAGAAGGAATATGCCAAGGCAGTGCGTTCTTATAAGGATGCCCTCTCCTACTCATCCATTGACAATAAAGTGAGTGGCCCCCAAACAAGACCTTGCTTCTTCTGTCAGGGCAGCATGCCATGCTGAGATCACGGACCAGGTGCAGAGGCTGGTTTCTTCTCTTAAGAGCTGCCATGCAAAGGGAGTGAGAGCCCAGCCAGCCACAGCCTCTGGGATGAGGCAACTGCTCCAGTCAACCTGGGCCCTCCCCAGCTGCAACTCTTGGAGCAAAGCTGGACTGGGGAAGCCATTGCTAAAAGTCATGTTAGAGTGACATTTTCCAGCCTCTGTTGGAGACAAGGAGATGATGAGAGTTGTGGATGCCAGTGTTGCTTGGGCATGAAGCCCAGGCTAAACTTCCAATTGGTTTTAGGGTCATGGGAGGGTTTAGTTCTAGATGAAGTCACAGTGGCTGGAGTTCAAACTAAGAATAGATACAAGCCAGGTACAGTGCATGACTACAATACCTGCAACTTAGAAGGCTGAGGCAGGAGGATCATAAGTGTGAGACCAGCCTGAGCAACTTAGCAAGGTCCTAAGCAATTTAGCAAGACCCGTCTCAAAATAAAAAAATTAGACTAGGGATGTAGCTCAGTGGTAGAACTCCCCGGGTTCCATCCCCAGTATAAAAGAAAAGAAAAGAAAAGAAACAAAGAAAAGAAAAAAGCTAAGAATAGATACAGAGCTTAGTAAGATCCATTCATTCAGTTAATATTCGCTCAGTTAACAGGTACCTAGTATATGCCAGGTGCTGTCCTAGGCTTGGAGAAGGTGGATCAAGATGTGGTCACTACCCACAGATTACTGTCAGGAAATGGGAACAGATGATGAGACAGCTGTAATATGCACCTGCATGTGGATGCAGACACTATGGGGATGCAGAGGAAGGGTACCTAGGGCACAGAGGGCTCCCCAGATGGATGAGTTTGGAGCTGAAGCTGACAGATGAGTAGCCAGGCCCCAACTCTTACAGTTTAGTGAGTAAAACCAATGTCATGGCTGGAGTGCTGGGTGGGAGAAGGAGAGGGCCAGAGACATCACCCCAGAGGATTTGGGACATGCTCAGAAGACAGAGCTGATAGAAAGGGTGGGGGAAAGAGCTTTCAAAGATGACCTCAGGGTTTCCCACAGTGTTCCTTGGTTAGTTTATTGTACCCAACCTTGTTGCAGGTACTGTTGGAGCTGGCACACCTCTACCTGCTCCAGGGACACCTGGACCTGTGTGAGCAGCACTGCACTACCCTCCTGCAGACGGAGAAGACCCAGGAGAGCGCCTCTGTGGTAGGAGGCCCTGGGGACCCTTCCCCACCCTCCCAGGGATCCTGCGAGGAGATGTGGGTGGCTGCTTCCTTGCTCCATAAGCTCAGATGCCTCTCTGGCCCACCTCTGAGGGGCTTTGGGGCAAGAGAAAACTGGTGCTGCACTCTACCTTTCCATGGGAGAGTGGGGCTGGCCGGCAGGGGGCAGCAGCCTCCTGGCCAGTCTAAGGGGAAGGGGTGAGGTTCTCTGGAGGCCAGGAAACCACACCCTCTGTAGGTGAAGGCAAGGGTGGGACAGAGTCTGGGGGCTTCAGGAAGTGTGTGGAATAGCTCTCCCAGTTCTGCCTCTCTCCTCCCTATCACCTGGACCTTCTCCAGAACCCCAGGGGCAGAGGCCAAACCCCTGCAGAGCAGAGGAAGGAACCTTCTGCAATCCTCACCTTCCGGTCCCAGCCTGAGGGCTGTAGGCAGTGGCTGCTTCTCCCAGGGCCTACGAGGCTGCCTTGGAAGTCTCTCTCTACCTTCCCTCCTTACCAGTCCCAACATTCCCCAGCATCCCTGCCTCCCCCCATAGAGCTGCTCTCAGGAATTTCAGAGCCTTGAATGTTTTCTGATAGATGATGGCTGACCTGATGTTTAGAAAACAGAAATATGAAGAGGCCATCAATCTATACCAACAAGTCCTGGAGAAAGCGCCAGGTAATCCCTTCCACTGAGAAAGCCTGCATCGGTTCCCACCTAGCAAGTGCTGCCCTGCCAAACAGGGCGGCTGCTCCCCTCCTTCCTGCCCAGGCAGAGGAAGCCCCTTCCTCTCTGATTGTTCCCAGAGAGGCAGGAAACTGATAAAGACCCAGTGGAACGTGCCGGCCCTTCCCGAGTCCAAGGGGCCAGTTCCTGGTCCCAGGCACTTGGCACTGAACCCAGGACAGCCTGTCTGTCCCCAAATCACAGCCATTGGTGTTCACAACCACTTAGTGGGGACTAAAAATCCTCCCATTCCCACTCCCTGCAACATAAAAATCCCCTTCTCTCTGGGGAAGGGCCCAAACCTGAGGTGTAAGCCAGACTCTGAGCAGGCCCAGCAAGTCCAAGTGGACAGGAGTCTGAATCCTGGTCCAACACTTAATAGCATGTAACCTTTTGCAAATTACCTCTCTGTGCTCAGTGTCCTCATCTAAAAAATAAGGACAATAAGAGTACTGACTATATCCTGTAGGTAATATATGGGTAAAGTATAGTGCCAGGTACAATAGTTAGCTGCTGTGTGTGTATGTGTGTGTGTGTGTGTGTGTGTGTGTGTGTTACTGGAGATTGAACCCAGGGGCACTATACCTCTGAGCTACTCCTCTTGCCTTTTTTATTTTTATTTTAAGACAGGGTCTTGCCAAGTTACCCAGGTTAGCCTCAAACCTGCAATCCTTCTGCCTTAGCCTCTCCATTAGCTGGGATTACGGGTATGCACCACTGTACCTGATTTTTATTACTTTATTTATTTATTTATTTATTTATTTATTTATTTATTTTAGTACTGAGGATTGAACCCAGGAACACTTTACCAGAGGTATATCCACAGGGTCTCACTAAATAGCAAAGGGTCTCACTAAATTGCCACGGCTGGCCTCAAACTTGTTATCCTCCTGCCTCAGCCTCCTGAGTCACTGGGATTACAGGTGTACACCACCACACCCAGCTATATTTTATTACCATTATTAAGCATAATTATTATTATTATTATTCACTCAACACTGTAAACCAGATGGGCAGTGTCTACTGGCTCCTCCTAGATGCCCTGCACCTCAGCCTGCTCGCCCTCCGAGGCCAAAGCACTCCTGCCTGATACAGCTGTTGGCCACCACAGCCTAGAATTTTCTGCTCTCTTATTTTAGACAATTTTTCGGTATTGAATAAATTAATTGATCTGCTACGAAGAAGTGGCAAACTTGAAGAGGCACCTGCCTTCTTTGAATCATCCAAGAAGATATCCAGTCGGGTACCTTTGGAACCAGGGTTCAACTACTGCAAAGGCATCTACTCTTGGTTAGTTGGTGGGGCGTGTTGAGGTGGGGCTGTATGCTAGAGACCCTCCCTGTATGCTAGCAGACACCAGAGATCTTGCTCAGTTTCAGGGGAGCAGGAATTCAGCCTCCAGGACAGAGAGCCAGAGATACAGCCCCTGCTATACAGGCTCAGTGGCTCCGGTGTATTAGTGCACTCTCTGGGTCTCAGTCTCCCAGATTCTCAGCTTCCCTGATTCTGCCACTACAGGCACGTAGGGCAGCCCAACGAAGCCTTGAAGTTCCTAAACAAAGCTCGGAAGGACAGCACTTGGGGCCCGTATGCCACTTACTATATGGTGCAGATCTGTCTGAACCCAGACAACGAGCTTGTGGGTGGAGAGGCTTTTGAGAACCTGATGACTGAAAGCAAGTAAGGATGGGGGGGGGGGGGCGGGGGGCTGGGGTGAGGGGCTGGAGAAGGCGGAGGGAGCCAATGTGCACAAGGTAGGCCGGCCGCCTGAGTCCCATTGCTTGCAGCTCCACGAACAGGAAGGAATTGGAGCAGCACGGGGTGCGCACGGCAGAGAAGCTGCTGCGCGAGTTCTACCCTCACTCTGCCTTTGACCAGACCCAGCTGAGGCTCCTACAGAGCCTTTGCCTGATGGCCACCAGGGAGAAGGCAAACGTGGAGGTGGCACTTGGTACCTTCATCGAGATGGCACAGGCGGAGGTGCGCTAGCTTGGGGGAACCAGCGGGCTGCGGGGCCGAGGACAAGGGACAAGGTGCGCTGATGGCCACTTCCCACTATATGTGCAGAAGGACAACACCCCTGCCCTGCTGGCCATGTCGCAAGCCTACATGCTACTGAAGCAGATTCCCAAGGCACGTACCCAGCTGAAGCGCCTGGCCAAGGTCGCTTGGTCGCTGGCCGAGGCCGAGGACCTGGAGAAGAGCTGGCTCCTGCTGGCGGACATCTACTGCCAAGGCGGCAAATACGACCTGGCCTCGGAGCTACTGCGGCGCTGCCTACAGTACAACAAGGCGAGGAGGCGCTCTGAGCAGGGAGGCCGGGCCGGGGAGCAGGGGTCCAGGAACTGCAAGGAGCGCTGTGAGCGATGCCCAGGCTTCAGGGACAGAGGAGATGCTGAGAAGGAACTGGATGGGAAAAAACAGGTGGCGAGGGGCATGTGGGCAACAAACCAGGATTGGAATTAGCAACACCAGTGACAAGGCCAGGCAGGAGGAGGTGCAGGGGGGTCAGACTATTCCCAAAGGAGGAAAAAAACATGAAATGGGAGAGAGAGAGACACAGACAGACAGAGAGAGAGAGACAGAGAGAGAGAGAAGCTGTTGGTGGGGTCAAGGGAGTGCAGAAGTGCAGTCAGGGCTGGAGAGGTTTGCTGGATCTGAGAACACCACTAACCAAACTAATAATGGGACAAGAGGGCTTCTCCAGCGTTGGAGTGGCAGTGAGGAGGGCACACAGCTAACCCCTTGCAAAGCTGAGGGTACCCTTGGGGTCCCTGTGCAAGCTGGGGTTAATGCAGCTCACCTCCCTCCATCGCCCCCTTCTGGTCCCACACCCACACCACACTTGGGCACTGGTTTCCCCTCCACAGAGGTGCTGACCCACTTTCCCTGCAGTCCTGCTGCAAGGCCTATGAGTATATGGGCTTCATCATGGAGAAGGAACAGTCCTACAAGGACGCAGCCACCAACTACGAGCTGGCCTGGAAGTATAGTCATCATGCCAACCCCACCATTGGTAAGGCAGCAGCCAAGATGCACATGAGCTGGTGTGGGAGGGAGGGCATCACAGGACCCCCAACCTGACCCCAGAACTCAAGGCCTGTACCCTCGGTATTGGGGGAAGGGGTCCTGGGGTCATGAGGTTGCCACCCTCTGTGTTCTCCTTGGTCCTGTGCAGGTTTCAAACTTGCTTTCAACTACTTGAAGGACAAGAAATTTGTGGAAGCCATTGAAGTCTGCCACAGTGTAAGCCACCGACGTTGGCAGGGAGGGGTAGTGGCCAGGACCCCTGCCTGATGCTGCGTACCCATTCTCTCTTGGTACAGGTACTCATGGAGCACCCCAACTACCCCAAGATCAGAGAGGAGATTTTGGGAAAAGCCCAAGGATCGCTGAGGATCTAGCTGTGGTCGGAGGGACTCTGGGCCAATGGAAACCGTAAACCTTGAGCAGTTTCCTGGAGGGGGTGGGAAGTGGGTTATTGGAGAAGAAATTCAGAAAATAACATATTCTTCCCTATTTCTATTATGAATGTGGTTTATTTGGAATCATGTCTCAATGGACCTGAAAGGCAACCCAAAGCTTTACCTTTTTTATTTTTTTGTACTAGAGATTGAACCCAGAGGTAATTAACCACTGAGTCACATCCTTTGTCTTTATTTGTTATTTTGAGACAGGGTCTCACAGAGCCTCACTAAGTTGCTGAGGCTGGCTTTGAACTTGTGGTCCTCCTTCCTCAGCCTCCCAAGGCACTGGGATTACAGGCATGCGCCAAGACACACAACTCAAAGCTTTTCATTTTTAAGGTCCAAAGAGTAATTTTGCTCTAGGGAAGAAAGACATCAGTTGGCTTAGCTTTTGTTCACTGGGCACTTTATAATAGGCCCTACTTTAATACTAGACTCTTGAGAGGGCAGATATCCACTCCCTCACCCCATTTTTTGTAATGGGGATTGAATTCAGAAGCACTTTACCATTGAGCTACATCGCCAACCCTTTTCAATTTTTGAGACAAGGTCTTGCTAAGTTGCTGAGACTGACCTGGAACTTATTTATCCTCCTGCCTCAGCCTCCTGAGTTACTGGGATTACAGGCATGCACCACTGTGTCCAGCTCCTGTAGCTATTTTTAAATGCCTCCCCACTTCTGTCTGGTTCTGGAGCTAAAGAAGCACTGTTCCTCCCTGCCATGCTACCCAGTGAGTCTCCACGGGGAATGGGCCCAGGATACTCTGGGCAATGGACCCAGACAGGAGACTCAGGTACAGAAGTCCTCCTCGAGAGTTGAAACCTGGGTGAGAGGGTCTGCTGGTCTGCAAGGGCTATTGTCCCACCCTGTCACATGCATTCTGTCCCTACCCCCTCCCCAAGTCTTCAGGGAGCATCTGCTGATCCTCACCAATTTGGGACAAATCTGATTATTCTTACCTGAAATAGGAAAATACATTCCAAGAAAAAAATAATACCCACTTCAGCATTTGTAAAAGATGTTGCCATCTAATGCATCCCCCAGGAATCCTTTTAATGCCCAAGGGGGCAAATGCAGTGGCCCCTATTCAGATGAATAATGAAATTGTAACTAGCAAGAGGGTGACAGAGGTCACCTTTGCTGGGCTCCCGATACCACTCTTCCTGTTTTTCAGGATGGTAATAATGGGACAGTCCAGCCTCAGGGGAAGGAACTCTGAATTCGGGAGGCCTAAGATCTCCCATGTGACCTCCCCAAACCCCTCCCCTCTCTGGTTCTCAGTGTCCCCCTTTAGTGCAAGAAATTAGACTAGATGTTTCCCAAATCTTAGTACAACTCTCTGCCAATGATGTATGTAGCCAATATTGAAGTTTAATGAATGAATGTATTTATTTATTTCTGTAGTGCTGGGATGGAACCCAGGGCCTCACTCATGGTAGGCAAGTGCTCTAGCACTGAGCTACACACCAGCCCTCGGTTTAATAACTATGTGTTTATATAACAGAAGAGTCACTAGCACAACAAACTCAAGAATTCATGAAAATTGTTGCATAGGATGGGTCTAACTATTAAGCATATCGATATATTTTTAGAAAAGTATAAAGGGTTTATTTAGTGAAATGAAAGTAGTGCACCAGACACGTGGAGTAGACCACCTCCAAGAGAGGAAAACAGCCCATATAATTGATTTAAAGAAACATCCAGGAAGCAGAGGGGTAGAATTTTCAAGAGAAGTTGTCTAATGACTATGGTTGGGAACGGTGAGCAAATAAGGGTCCCTTTTAGAAAAGTGTCAGTTGTCCTTGATGGCTGTCAAACCTTCTTTTTCTAATGTAGTACTGATCATGTGCAGGACCTCTTGGTGAGCTGGTGCTCTGGAATGCCCTCCCCGGGTTACTGCCATCTTTCCTTTAGGAAAACCCCCCAGTCCCTTTTCCTGTGACCTGCTTTACAACCCAGTTTTGTTGGGACAAGTTTGAGAGGCAGGTCTGTCTGTCTGGAGAATTATTTATGAAAGGAGTGTGCATTAGCCATACTTTTTTGTGGCTGTAAAACACAAGTTATCTTCATTTATCTCAAAAATAAACAAATAAAAAAACCTCAAGATGTAACACTGTGGCCCTAGAAGGGAATGGGCAAGCCTCAATCCAACATGAGTTGAATCTGGAGCAGGAGCATTTAGGGGCTTCTAGGCAGGAGATGCTGAGAGCTGCCACCAGAACCCTGGATAGTCAGAAATGCTTCAGAGCCCATGGAAAGACCAGGATTTGGGATCATGCATGCTGAAGCAGTCTGCAAAAGCATCTGCAGGCAACATTGAAGGGTGAGGAAGCAGAACAACTGAATGTACAAGGGTGCTGTATCCTGGGAAGCCTAAGGGCTGGGCTGTCTCTGGCTAAACTGGTTACAAGGACATGCTGCCCCACGACAGGCCAGACTCCAAGCCATTCTTCTAATGGCCATTATTATGTGGTCATGCCCATGCATGTCCAGAAGAGACAGACACCCAAAGGATGATAGGACTGGCAAAAAGAGGGGAACATATACAGAAATATAAAAACAAAATGAAATTGCAAACACAGGCTTGCATGCTGCAGGCACTCCTCCAAGTGTTTTGCATATATGAACTTAACAAGCTAATGAAAGGAGCAATGTTATTTGCACAGTACTGAGGACACCCAGGTACAGAGCACCTAATTTGCATAAGTCACCTCACTAGGGAATAGAAAAGCTGGGATTCAAACCTGTCATATTGGGTCATGCTCATGAGTGTGCCCAGCGCAGACCAAGAGGCAGAGGGTTAGACCACGAAAAGGGTCTTTTGGTTGGTCCCCCTCCCAGCACCTGTACAAATCATTACCATCTGTAAGGGAGAGGGTGAAATGCTTCCAAAGGCTCCCTGGGGCAGGGTGCAGCCTGCTCCTTTGGCCCACAGCCCACTTCAGCTGCTGGGGACAGGTCAGACAGGTCTGGTTGGTGCAGATGGATGAAGCTCTGCAGCTTCTGGTGCCACAGCTGTTGAGCCCATCTCCACGCCAGGCCTCCACCAGCCACATCTCAATGCCTGTTCCAACCTGGTGGTGGGTGACTTAACCTTCCGGGCCAGGCCCTAGCTCAGTGCTTTCACTTACCCAAAATAGACAGCCCCATTCCAGAAGAGTGGCCTGCTGCTGCTCCCCACTGCTACCCCAAATGACCACTGGGGAGGAATGGGTTAATTCAAAAGGAACAGTGCACCATCTGCCCAGCCAGCCTCTCAGCTGGCTTCCTGCCTCCAAGCCGACTGTCCTGTCTGGAAGGAGGCCCAGTGTGCTATGTGCGCCCCACCTACCCAACACGGCCCCAGTGTCCACACTGCCCTCCAAGGCCACCCCCTCCCTCTCCACTGGCTCCTGGAGGTGTACCCCAGCTCCCCATCCCAATAATGCAGACCACACCGTTAAAAATAGAGCCTCTTTATTGGTACCTGTCAGCTCAGGTACAATGTGTTCCCACAGCACAGGCTGGCAAGGATGCCTAGGCAAAGGGGCAGGCCCAGAGCCTAGCTTTCTTGGCACAGACACACAGAGAAATGAATAAATTATACTTCTGACACTGAGGGACAATATAAAAGTTAATGTAAAATTCAAAATTCATAATTCAACATCAGCAAACAAAGGGCATAAAAGCCCTAAGGAGCCACCCCTTAGCAACTGGCCTTGGGGTACATGGTGGGCTGGGATGGAGTGCAGTGCCCCAAAGCCCTGCAGGGTGGTGTTCATACCAAGGCAAGTCCCTTGCCCTTTCCGGGCATCTAGTCTCCCCCTCCTATCCTATATTATAGGCTGGGAACAGAGGCCACTGCCTTTTGGAGGGGAGAAAGTCGATCGGAGGGCAGGAAGCAGAGGGGCTGGGTAGGGCAGGCATAAGGGGGTTTTGGTCACAGCTGGCCAGCCCAGCACCTGCTTACACAGCCATCCCCGAACCAGGCAACCAACAGGAGACCACAGGGCTTGCATCCACACCTGGTATACACCAAAGCCCAGGCAGGACAGGATGCAGGACAAAAGGGACCCTGCCCCCAGCACTACCTACCAGCCAAAGAGGCACAGCTAAAGCTGCTTCAGTCTCCAAATAAATTATGGAAATAAATTACAGTCTTCACAGTCCAGAGGATCTAGCCACCCCATGGGTCTAGGGCTCAGAGCGGCGTGAAAAGCCCGAAGAGGCTGATGAGCCCCGTTCCACTGTCCTTGGGCTAAGGAATATCATACAGAGACTGAAAAGAGGTCTGCGAAGCTCCAGGAGAGCCATGTCTTCTCCTCCTGGCCCATGCTGAGGTGGTGGAAGAGCACTGTGTGTGTGTGTGGGGGGGGGGGGGGGCCAGGCCACTGAAAGGGGGGGAAGCCCCTCCCGCTCTCTTCAGCATACAAAAGTTAATAAATAAATAAATTCAGAGTGTTTCGTGGAAACCAGGAGTGCCCACATACCCGTGGCTGAGCCAGCCAATAGGAAACTTGTTACATACAGACCTTGGGGAGCCCCCAAATCACAAAAAAAGCAGCAACAGGGCTCTTGGGGCAGGAGAAAGGTACCCTAGTACCTCAGACCTGCACAGGCTCTACCAGAGAGGCCGGGGCAGTGTCCTCAAACTGGCTGTCGATGAAGGGGGCCAAGGCGTCGGCAACTGGTTCAGACAAGCCCATGAGGGACTCCAGGAAGCAAGTGCTGCCATCCCCCGGTGGAGAGAGGCCAGGCAAGGGGCCGTGGGATGCCTCGAGGTTGTCCAAGCTGCCAGGCGCCTTCTGGGAGGTATAGTGAGGCCCCAAACTGTAATCTGGCAGAGACTGGAGTAGCTCGAAGGAGTCGCAGGAAGACAGGCTGAGGTCCACTGAGTTGCTCTGGTGAATGTCCACACTGGGTGGCACCGAGGTGCCAGGGAGGCTACTTTCTCTCAACCCTTCAAAGCCACCATTTAGGAAGCAGCTAGCATCCAGGTTGGCATTCTCATCCAGGATACCCGGCACAAAGCTAGTGCCAGAATAGTTGAGGGTCCAGCTGGCCAGGCCACCAGGGTCACCAGTAAAGATGTCAGTTGGGTAAAAGCAGCTGAGGTTGTCCAGGTTCCCCACACCCCCTTCCTCTTCCTCCTCCTCCCCACCAAGGTCAGAGTCACTGAAACTCAGGATCCGCGCCAGGCTGTCATCATCCATGCTTGGCTGGAAGCCAGGACCAGGCAGGCCTGGATGGGTGGGGTGGTCTGGGGCCTCACTAGCGCCTGATGAGGAAGATGTTGTGGAAGAATCGGTCATGTCACTGCTGCAGCTATTGTCTCCCAGCTCACTGCTTGCTGGGGGGCTGGCCAGCGGGAAAGAGGACACCATGTCCTGCTCGCCAGGATTGGCTGGGCTGCCCTGTGCAGGGGCCTCCAGCTCTCCAAGGCTCTCAGCCCCCTGCTCCAGCTGCAGGCGCGTGAGTGTGTGGATGAAATGGGTCTGCACACGCGCCTGATTAAATTCCACACGGCCGTTGGGGTTCTCACAGCCCTCCTTACAGCAGCCACAGGGGAACCCTGTGTGGTCCATCTGCAAAGAAAGTGGAGGCACAAGTGAGAATTCTGTGGAGTGCAAGAACCCCAGGCTCAACCTCCCCAGCCCAGCCCTATCCAGCAACCATACCTGGCATTTGATACCCGCCAAGCTGCAGCTGCAGGTCTCAGGGTCACAGACCCTATCGCAGCGACAGCCACAGTCCTCACGGGATTGGCGCAGCGCCTTCAGTTCCCGCTTCTCCTCGCGGTCGATCCTTCGCACACCAGAAGCCCGCAGCAGAGCACGCCGCCGCCGAGCTGGGTGGGGTTGTAGGAAGTTCACTTCTTCCAACCGGCCGCCTGCCACAGCCACTGCCAAGTCTTCTTCCACAGAGGCATCATTGATGGCATCCACTGTAAGTGGCAGGCCTGCCTCCCCCTCAGATACTCCAGAGGCGGAAAGCTGCATCCATGGGAGAGGAAATGTGAGAGGCACGAACACTTAACAAATGTTAAAACGAACACTTAACAAATGTCCAAAGCGCTTACTGTGTGCTGGGCACTGTGGATATGGTGTTGAGAACAAGCAAGGACACTGCCCTTAGGGCATCTTGCAGAGATGTCCTATCAATCCCCAGATCAGGGACAAAATTCCCTCTCCTATTACACATACACCACCACCACTCCCCAACAACATAAATTCCACATCCTCCTCCCTGTTAAGGTCAGACACCAGGCCCTCAGTCCACCTGGACCCACCATCCTTTCCCTGTGTCTGCAGATAATCTGGTCTGATTAGGCCAATCACAGAGTCCACAGACCTATTTGCCCACATATGACATGCAAACTGGCACCCAGCTGCTAGGATTCCAGGAGCAGCTGGAGTGCACGGGCCATGAGGACAGGTCTCCCTACCTTCCATTGCAGCATCTCCAGCTTCTCCTCTTTCAAATGCTGGCGGAGTTTCTCACGCCGGGCCCAGGCTTGTTCCTGTGTAAACTCACACAAGGAGAAGTGGCGGCAGGCGCTGTGGCGAGGGGCCATGCCCAGAGTACAGCCACCACGGCTGGGCACACTGGTGAAGCCCTGGCACCGTGGGAAGTAGAAGACAGTGATGCCAGTGAAGGCAACACGGCATGGGCGCTCCCGAGGAGCCCGCTTCAAAATGGACCGAGCTGGAAGACAGGCAGGGAAGGGGTGGGATTAGTTCTCTGAAGCGCAGTATCACCTCGAGGAAGAGTGCAAAGTACTGTCTCTCCCCACGCATCTCCTCTCTACCCTCCTTAAAAAAAAAAAAAAAAAAGGACCTGAATTTAGAAGCCAGCCTGGCTGGGATTGGAGCTGGTAAAACTGAACAAACACCCATGTCAACATTGGCTCGAAGTCATTTACCAGTCCAAGTGACAGTATTCATAGGGTTGAATGTCTTTCCATTACTATCAGTCATCTACCTGTCCCTTTTACAATTTTATATTGATTTGTAGGAACTCTTTATGTATGAAATTGGAGATAATGATCATCTATTCAACCTCTCTGTGCAAATATTTTGGTCATCCCTTTGGTATGGCACTTCATGTAATTTTGTTGTTGTTGTTTTGGCAGTGCCAGGGATTGAATAACCCACAGACTTGTGCATGCTAGGCAGGTGCTCTACCACTAAACTACAGCCCCAGTCCACACAAACCAATTTTTTAAGGTTTATGTAGTCAAAAATACATATTGATTTTTTTCCTTCAAAGTGTCTGTTTTGCAACAGGCTTAGAAAGTCCTTCCCTTTTAAGTTACTGATTGTATATTGATCCCTAAGCTACATATTGATACATTCAATACATATATTGGTCTATTATTTTCATAAACCAAATATTGGCAATTCCATATTTCAAGCTAATACATTAATTTTAAAAGACTTTGTACTGTTAGAGTCTATGTGCTAAAAATCATAGTGTACAATGCACACACACGCAGCATATATCTGTGCTATTAAAATTTCATGAGGCGGTGATTAGGAAAAAAATCGTCTTAAAAGATTCCTTGGAGGTAGAAGGAGCAATAGTGAAAAACAAGCTTGAGAAACAATGCTCTAAGATAATCAGTTAGAAAGCTGGATTTTTTTTTTTTTTAATTCAGTGCCAGGGACTGAACCCAGAGCTTGTGCATAGTAGGCAAATGTTCTTACCACTGAGCTATATCCCCAGTCCTCTTTATCAATTTGGAATCAGAATTACACAAGCTTGGAAAATAACCTGGAAAAAACCCTCTTGCAGTGTGTTCAGGCAAAGACAAACAGCATTTTGACAAGAGAGGGACTGGCCTGGCAGGCCCTGCGGCAGAGATGTGTCGGGTGTGGAACTCCAGCAACTGGGTTTGTAGGAAGGGCAGGCAGGGTGCACACTGGAGAAACGAAACTGGAACAGAAGGGAGGGGCTCAGTGGGAAGGCCCCAGGGCCACTCCAAGGAGCTGCATCCTGGATGTCACTACTCCCAAGGTCAAAGGTGAATCAAGCTAGCCCCTGAAGTGGATGCCATAGGAAGCCAAGTGAGGGAGCTACAGCCCTGGAAACCTGACCTCCCAATTCACCTTTCAGGAAGGAAGAAAAGGTAGAGTGGGGTTCCCAGGGAAGAGAGGACTCACGGGTAAAACTTTGGGAGCCACAGAAGTCCCTTTCAGGTAGGGGCATCTGACCCCAGGGGCTCTCTTCATCTGAGACTGAAGAGCTTGGGGAGCAGGAACGAGAGACGCAGTCAGAGGAGGTGGAGGAGCAGAACGAGGAGGAGTCCTCCTCCAGCTGGTCAAACTTCCTCTTCTTCAGCAGCCCAGTCATGGTCGCAGAGGTGCTCTAGGGGCTGGCGACAGACGGCCTGGAATGGGAATGAGAAAGTTAAGTGTCGGGCAGGTGGTAACAGCAAGCCCTGGCAGAGGGTTCCAGAAGGCAGGCTCTCAGCCACGATCACTATTCCTCCTACTTCTGCTCCAAGTGTCCCAGAGCTAGGTCTTGGCCCTCCTGTCCAAGCCAGAAGCTCTAGGTACAGGAGCAGTCTCCAGGAGGGCCCCCTACCCCCAGCACAAGACACAGCACTTCTTCCTCCAAACAAATCCATATCCTGATGCCTTTGAACTCCCACAACCTTTGCCCAAAGCCTTCTGGGGAAACCGCCTGGCATCTTCCCCACCACCTTCTACAACCCACCTACCCACAACATCCACACCAGCAAGGGCAACCAGCAGACAGACCAACAGATGGACTGATGGACTTCGGCTGTACCATTCCTGGACAGGAGTCATGGGGGCTGACTCATTGCAGGGGTGACTCATGGGGGCTCCCGTCTGTGCACCTTTGTGTGCGAAACCCAGCCACGCGCCACAGCCCACAGGGCCCTCAGAAGGTGGTACTGCTTCCTCTTCTCCAGCACACCCCCATACCCACCAGCCTGCACACAGGAAGCCCCAGGCCCTCCTTCCAGGGTCAGGCACTCTGGGAAAAGCTGGCTTTGATGGCCCCCATTCCCACACGGAGGACTTTCCTGAGCCCCTCCCTTCCAGTGATGGAACTTCTCAGACTTTCCCTCAGAAACCCCCATCCCGCAGGAGAGAAGTCCCCTGCCTGCAGGCTTAATGTGACAGGGAACCTTCATTTGATCTTAAACTCCACTGTTTAAGATCTTGCCTTCTACTCCAATGTTTTAAACTGTTTGAATGAACCTCCCATGGAAATTACTATTCCCCTTTAGCTTCTGAGGTGCAGCACCCCAGGACACACTGTGCTTCCCCACTGAGACCTCAACCCTCGGTGGAATGCAACCAGAGACGTCACAGCCAGCCTGGCCTCAGAGTGGAGAGGGCTGGGGCTCTCTGCCCTAAATGCCAAGTGTAGCCCCTCTGCCTGAGGAACCCCCAGAGGATTCAATTCCAGGGCTGCTCACGGCTACCTTGGCCCCGTCCTATGGCACTCAGGGCTGGGTCCCCAGGAGGCGGCCTGGAGGAAGGGGAAACAAAGCTGAGGCCCTAGGGCTAGGGAACCCCACCCCCACTGCCATCACAGGAAACGAAAGAACAGGAAAAACCAAGCAGAAAGCTGTCTTGGTCTCTTCTACTCAGGTGTCCTTTCCAAACACCACTTTCCTTATCCCAAGCCTCTCCCAGTCCCTGAACCTAGGGAATGTGCTGTGAACCAATTAACTGGATAAAATCCATCCCAGGGATAGCCTCTGTCAAGCAGGCATGAGAGAAGCAAGAAAATCTCTCTCCCTGGCTAGCCCCCCACCCTGGGCCTGGGGGAAGAGGATACACAGGTGTTTCCGGGGGTAGTTTCTTAGGCTTGGCACCCCCCTTCCCAGGGTCAAACCACAAACAAAAACAACCCAGCTCCCAGTTGACCTGCAGGCTCTCCCAGGAGATGGGGGAACTCATAATCCAGAGCCAGGCACACACATGCACACACACAGAGACCACAGATATTCAGACACAGAAGCACACACATGAACCAACAGCACCCACACCTCCTGCCCCTGTGGGGAGACACCATCCTTTCCCCCAAATTCCAGGTGCCATCTATAGGGTGCTGAATGCCTCACGTGCCTGGTCTGAGGACGGCGTCCCCCTCCTCACCACCACCAATTGCCCACTCTCTATGCCTGGCCTTCCCCAGGAAACATACAATTCCACAGGCCCCAAATTGAACCCTGGTCTCTGTCCCCCACCCCCAACACCATCTGTTCCTCTTCCTGTGTTCCCTATCTTAGTAACAGCACTGCCACCCACCCAGTTGCTCAAGCCAGAAACCTGCAGCCATCCTCAACTCCTTCCTCCCTCTCCCTTCATCTACGTCCAGGCCCTGGGTCCTGAAGTTCACATACACATTCACATACTCCACACAAAGTCAGGCACAGACTCAGTAGGTATCCTGGAGGCCACCCAGCATTGTATTAAAAACCCTGGCTCCAGAACCAGACTGCCTGCCTTTGAACCCTACCTTGGATATTAATTGGCTGGGTGATCCTGGACAAGTTCCTTAACATTTCTGTGCCTCCGACTCTTTTGTCTTAAAACCTCATAGGGTTAGAAGGTTTATAGGAATCAATACAAGTCATGTTCTTGGACAATGATAAGTGTTTCAGTAAATGTGTGGAAAAAAGAATGAGCTCCTGGATACACACAACACAGATGAATCTCAGATATTACACCGAGTCAAAGAAACCAGAAACAAAATCCTGATCATGAAGTTCAAGAAAAGGCAAAACTCATCGGTGATTACACAAGTCAGAATAGTGGTTCCAGGGGAGGGAGGGGCACACACTGGGAAGAGTCACGAGGGGATTTCCTGTGAGGTCTAGAAATGTTCTCTGTTGTGCTCTGGTTGATGGTGATAGGGGTGCCTAAAAACTAAAAATTCATCTAGCTGTACATGTGGAATGTGTATACTGTATGCATTCTATGTAGGTCACCATCAATTTAAAAAGTCTGGGCTGAGGGTGTAGCTCAGCTGTACAGCACTTGCCTAGGATGCTCAAGCCTTGGGTTCAATTCCTAGCACTTAAAATAAATAAAGTTTATTACCCTTATCACCTCCCTGTCCCCATCACTACTACACACGTCCCCTGCTTCTGCTCCTGCTCTCTCCACCCAACCATTCTTTGTTCTGTAGCCAGAATGACCATGTAAATCCAAAGATCCACCTGCCATTCCATTGCAGAGCACCACTCTGCTGTAGCTCCCCCTGGGGAAGCTTGACCTTAGGATCAGTTAAGAGGCTGAAGCAGAGCTGGCCACTGCTTGGCCTCCAGCCTCATCCCGCAGTCTCCCTATGGCTCTTCTCTGTACTCCAGCTGAACCTGCATTTCCCCTACCGGACCATGCCCTTGCCCAACTCCCGGCCTTTGCACAAACTGGAACAACCCAACCTCATTCTCTTTCAGAAGTTATCCTCAAAGGGACCTCCAGAGTCCCCTACTCTTACCTCCTGCCTCTCTAGGTTCCTGCTGAAGGCCAAATATTTGTGTCCTACTAGAATTCCTGTGTTGGAAGTCAAATCCCAAGTGATGGTGCTTAAAGGCCTTTGGGAGATAAGGTCATGAATGGAAATAATGCCTTTATAAGAAACACAGAGATGACCTCTTTCTCGACCATGTGGGGACACAGTAAGACACAGTGCATCTGCAAGTCAGAAAAGGAACCCTCCTCATCAGATTGACACCCTGAACTTGCACCCACCCACTTTCAGAAACAGAAGAAGTAACTTCTTTTGTCTAAGCCACCCAGCCTATGCCATTGTTATAGCAGTCCAAACTGACCAGATAGCTCCCTTGGTATCAGGAATCGACCTAGAAACAGATTATAAGCACACAAGTTTTCAATGTGACCTTTGGCTCCTGGCAGTTAATTTAGGAGAGGGCCACATGTTCCTCCTCTGGCCAGTGCCAGAGGATTCAAGCAAGAATGACACTTAAATGTGGCCCTAAAGACTGGAGAGGGAAGGTCCAACTGCAGGTGATGCCAACACAGGCCTAACAGGAGGCCCCCTGTTCCCCAAGAGTAAACAGATGAAGAGATGTCAAGGAAGCAGCTCAGGCCAGATACCAGGGCTCTGCCATCAGGAATGTCCACAGAAGGATTTAAGGTGAGGGGGTTCTAGCCTCCAAGGCTGCAGATAGGAAAAGAGTCATAGGGAGGTTACAACCCACTACAGGCAAGAGTGATGAGCCCCTTGCAGGATCTGCAGACCTGGAATGAAATGAGAATCATCTCCCTGATACTCCTTTGGGGAGGTGGGGAAGAGCTCCTGGATCTCAGTTCCTCTGTCCCACCTGGGGATTCAGAGGCTGAGAGAGGCAGAGGCAGGAGATGAGATGGAAAGACTGAGCCAGAAACAAGGAGAAGCCAAGTCAGAAAAAGGAATGAAAGATAGTGAAAGAGTCCAAGAAAAGTGTCAGACAGTGAGTCAGAGGGTGGGGGAGGGGCCCTCTGCAGCTCCCCAGGAATCAAGATCCTGACCGTGGCACTGTTCCCAGGGTGAGCACAACCCCCCTCCTGGGGTCCTGGAGGAAGGAAAAGAAATTCCCAGGGAGCTGGCTCAGACAGAAATACCACACCCCCAAGGAGCCCCGGGAGACAGGCCCTGAATCAAAGAGAACCAGGCTTCTTCCGGGATCTGACTGGGCCCTGAGAATCAGGCAGCCCTCCAGCCACCACACACAGGCACTGGCAGCCTAGGAGAATGTCTCCCAAGCCTACAGGCCACAACTACACACTCAGGTTGCACTATGTGAATCCAAGGAAGGCCACCTCACTCTTGGCACCAAGCAACCCAGGGCTTTTGGGGAAGGACATTTCAAGACCTCTAAAAAGTCCCATCAACTCCTCTGTCCACCTCAGCAGTCCCATCAGTGCCCCAGCTCCCAGCCAGAGCTGGTATTAGGGAGGGGGCACCTTTAGTCGCCTCCAACCCCTCCAGGAATCTGAAGAATGTGTCCTTTAACCTCAGAACTGAAGGCCTTGGCCAGCTACCCCCACTCCCAAACACCTGGGGTCACATGACCCCAACCCCCAAGAATTACTTCCTAGAACAGGGGAAAAGCACCTAAGAGCACCTCTGGTCCCAAGTGAAACAAATTGTCTGGACAGCCCAGAGACAGCAGACAGGAAGCATGGGCACACCCCTCCCCCACCCATCCCTCTGAAAGTCATCTGGGGGAGGGGACAGTTCCTAGGCCTAGCCTCCAGGGCTTGGCACTGGGTAGGTGCCAAACGTTTGCTGGCTACTTAAGGCACTTGCTTCTGCAGGAGGGAAATTACACCTGACAGTGACAGCTCCTTCCACCTAAGCCAAGGCCTCCTTAACTTCATTCATTCATTCATTCATTCATTCAACAAATATTTACTGAGCTCCCATAATGAGTCAAGTACTGGGGTAGGTGTTTGGTCATACAGGGGGCAAGATTTACAACAAATGTTGTCCTCTAGAAGTGTGAGCTGGGGGATGGGGACAATCAGTGTGGGGTGATGGAATGGAGAGGGTGAAAGGGCCATGCAGGGAAAGAATCACAGGGAAAAGAAGGGGTAAAGGCAGATTTCTCTGGAAAATGGATGTAGGGAGAGTTCTTCAAGAGAGTGGGTATAGTATGGGTGAGGATCTGGAGCAGGAACAGCCAAAAAGGTGAGTGGAGGAGGGGCAACTTAAGAGACAGCAAAGCCAGGGCTACAGGGCAGGCTTTATCCTGAGGGCACAGGAAGCCACTGAAGGGTTTAAGTAGGGAGTGACAATACCAGATTTGCATTCTTAAAAGATGGCTCAGCACCGGGACTAGAGGGGGTGTGACCTGTTGGACCGAGAAGCCAGGGCCAGGTGAGGTGACAGTACAAGAACAGAGAAGAAAGGGGGGTGGGCCTGATGACTTTGGGATTCGGAGATATAAGAGGGCAGGGCTATGGAGGATTTGGGGGCATGGGGTGATGAGTTACGCTTCAGAGGACTGTGCGACTTCTGAGTGGAGGTGTTGGGTGGGCAGTGAGAGAGCTGGGGAGGACGCTCTGGTGTCAGGAATGTGGGCTATGGCTGTGTGACTGTGCCGGGAACAGGAGTGACTAAGTGTATGGCTGTTGCTGTGGTGTGGGCATCTCAACAGTGCGTGACGGGGAAAGGCCCCCCGGGGAGGGGAAACTGAGGACGGAGAGGAAGTACGTGCAGAGGAGGGAGTAGAAGTGCGTGGGAGAGGACCTATGTGTGCCCGCGGGTGGCCGGTATAGCTGCGCCCGTGACTCACGGCGGTGGCCTCCGAGTGTGACGGTGACTGACAAACAGGTGAGCGTACGACACAATCCCTCCTCCTCCCTCCCGGGGTCCGTGACTCACCAAGCCTCACTCCTCGCTCATCCCTCCACTCCCTCCCTGACCCCCGCCTGCCAGGATCACCCGGCACACGCCGCAGCTCCCGCACCCTCCCCCGGGGGGAGCCCGATGAGAAAGGCGACAAATGTCACCTGCTCCGGCCACGCGAGAAACTTCTGAAAAGTTCTCAGGCCGCGGGGTCAAAAGGAAACTCACCCGCGGACGCGCGCGCCTGGCCACTCTGCCACCTGCACCCGGTTCTGGGAGCCGGGACATCTCGGGGCAACTGGGGCGGGGGAGGGGAGCGAAAAACCTACGACTCCAGCCTCCCCGGCTCCAAGCCGTGGACTCGGGCCGGGTTGGGCAGCCCCCAGCCCCAGAGCCCACTTGGGTTGCCCGAGAGCGAATAGCAAGGGCCGGAGCAGCACTGCCACTAGCGCCGGATGCCCCCTCCCCAAAGTCCCGTCCAGTCGGTCTCGGGTCCCCTTAGCACTCACCTGAGAGCCGGTCGCTCGCCAAGGACACCGACGCGACCCTCGTCCCAGCCCGGCACGCTCCCCGCGCCGCGACTCTCTGCGCTCCGCCGGGCAGCCGTCGGTCAAGCCGCCCCTCGCTCTGCGCGTCCGGCGGCTGCGGCGGCGGCGGGAGACTGGCTGCGCCGGGCCCCGCCCGCCGCTCCGCCCTCCTCGTCAGTGGAAAACTCCGGGGCTCACTGCGCTGACGCACGCCCGGCCTCCCGCCAGACCGCCCGGCGGCCCCGCCCCGGAGGCGCCGCTCCTCCCCGCCCGGAGCCGGCGCAGCGGCCGTGGGGCCTCCCGGCGGACTCTGACCTCGCGGCGGCGCCTTGCAGCTCTCCGCCCAACCCTCCCCGAGCCTGCGCCGCCCTCTTGCACTGGTCCTCAAGGTGCCGACCGTCCTGGCTGGGAGAGCCCTCTCGTAAAGATGCCCACCTCACCCCACCGCACCGTTGCAGAAGGGTAGACTGAGGCCAGGAGTCTCGCGAAACTTCGCAAGACCCTGGGACAAGACAGCAGAAGGGAGGCCTCCTACACGCCCTCTACCCTCACTCCACCGGAGACAGTCTATTATAATCCAATCTAAGCGTTAACTCTTCTGCCCCCACACTACCACCCACCCCCAGATCCGCCAGAAAAGTAAACTGATTGGAGATGAACCCATCTCCGGGATGTAAGAGGAGTAGGGAGGGAGAGTACAGGAAATCATCCGAGGGCCCGACTTTCACCTCTGCCCCCGGGCCTGAGACCCTACCCCTGCTGGAGTCCAGGACTAGAGGTTCTCAGAACCAACTTCCCCACCCCCACCCATCCCCCTCTTTTAAAAAAGTGGAGAGAAGCTGGTTTCTTCCGGGCCAGACCTTGGCCACTTAAAATGGCCTGTTGCCTTTTCTGCTCCCGCCAGGACCTCCCTTGACTCAGGGCCAACTCTCCCCAGTACCTTTGCGCAGAGGAAAATGTGTGTGCCCAGCAACCAACTACTGGTCCAGGAGCCCACTCCCTGCTCCTTTTCCCAATCACCAGTCCTGATACTATCCAGCACCTGGAGGTTCCCACCTTCACACCCTTGCTGCAGCAGCTCCTTATCACCTGAACTGCCTTTTGGCCCTCTCTCTGCTTACCTGAATCCCAGCGCCTTTAAGGGCTCTCTGCTTGCACTGCCTCCTCCAGGGAGCCTTCGTGGGAGCCTGACCCTCCCCCTTCCAGCTCTGCTCCCGCTGCATTCTGGGTTCTTCTGACTGTCCTAGATGAATACTGTCAGCGACTAGCCCAGCCCTCAGGATTCCATTCCACCCTCCTCCAGGTGGGGGTGGGGGTGACCTTCTGTCCTCCTGGACGGCATCTGGAGTGGAGATGATTGTGAGGGCCCCACTTCTTCCATTGGTGTGTAAAAAAAAAAGAGGGCTAGGACCTATCGATGGTCCTTTACTTTCCAGAGAGAACAAGAGGAAAACAGGTTAGGGGCCGACATAGCTCCTGTCCTTCCAGATGCATTTCTTAGGGGGAGGTGTCTGGGCAGCTGGAATCAAGCTTCCAGTGACTTCTTGAGGACAGGGCTGGAGATGGCAATTGAGGAATTCTCAACACACACACAGTGGTGTATGAAATCTATGGTGTGGCTGAGACTGCTCAGGAAGGAGTTTAATATCTACAGAGTTGAGTGTCACTCGCTAAAGGTGACTCAGCTGTCAGAGCAGTTACCCCCACCCCCAGCCCAGATATTCAGCTGTGTTCTCCCTGGCTATAGGCTGCAGAATTTGCTGGTCCCAAGGAATCCTTTCCACTGCTTGCCTTCCTACTTGCCTCCAATCCTCAGTGCAAGCATCCTGCAGAAAAGTAGTGTCTGAAATACCTAGAAGTGGCATTCTGGTCTGGTTTCTGTCCCTGACTACCTCTTTCCAATCTGTAAAATGGAAGCATTAAACCAGAGAACCCAAGAGCTGCAACATTCCTTGACTCAGTTTCTGGAAGGGACTGCTTGCTGATCAGGGAACGGGCAGGATTGAGCACTAGAGTTAATGAGGGTCTCTCCAGCTGCCTAGGTTTGCAATGGGAAAACCAGGGCAGGGAGTTGGCAAAGAATGGAGTGAGGATTTAAGATTGGGGAGCAGGAAGAAGAAAAGAGATTAAGGGAAAATACAATCAAATAAGTGATGTGTTTTCTCCATAAAAGCATCTCCCTGTCCTGGGATAGGCTCACCAGATGTTCCCCAGATGTTGCTGGTGATGGAAACATCTCCCCTGGGATCCCAACTAAACTCTTCCTGTTCATGGGGAAAGGAAGGGTCTGTTTTGAGGCCAGGAGGGTGGGGTCTGCGGCATTCATTTGTGACTGGGGCACATATATAGGCAAAAGCACACCCACACATCCTCAGGGAATTTCTGAATACTTAGAAGAGTCCTACACATTTCTCAAACATTCAGCATCCACGGACCACCCATTTTAGGTAAATAAAAACATAAGTCAAATAAAAATTATAAGAAGTTAAAAATTAATGATATAGTCCTATTAGTAAGGTTAAACTTGAAAGGACTAACAGTACCAAATATGGCAAGGTGGAGAATTCACCAGATCTGCCAGACATTTTTGTTGGGAAGGTGAATTGACACAATGGCTTAGAAAACAATTTGCAGTCATTTACTAAGGTTAAGCACAGGTAACTCTATGATCCTGTAATAAACTCCTTGATATACTGTATAGCCAAGAGAAGCAAGGTGCTTATATGTTCCAAAAGACATTTACAGGGATATTATAGCAATTTTATGTGTAATAAAAACTGGAAACAACCCCAATGTTCACTAATAAGTGAGTAGAAACAAATTGTGACTTAGCATATAATGTTATGGTACTCAGCAATGAAAAACAACAAAGTATTGCCTCCTACAATAACATGCATGAATCTTTAAAAAGTCGTATTGAATAGAAGAAACCAGGCATGAAAGAATAGTAATTACAATTCCATGTATTTATAGGAACAAATGAAAACATAGTGAGGTTTAAAAACTGGGGAAGGGGTCCAAGAGAGCCTTGTGGGATGCTGGAGATGTTCTATGTATTGATCTAGGTAGTGGTCAGATGGGTGTACATGTAAAAAGTCAGGTTTAAGATTTGTTCACTTTACTGTTTTACCTAGACAAAAAAAAAAAAAAAAGTGGGGGAGGAGTCGCGGAGTGAGTGTGTGGTGTGTGTGTGTGTGTGTGTGTGTGTGTGTGTGTGTGAGACAATATTAGTGCCATTATTATGAGTAGGAAACCGTGCTTTCCATCCATAAGTCTACCTCCAGGTCAGAAGAGTCTGCAGATCAGGTCCGACTGTTTGAATTTCTTTCCATCTAAATGAAACTATTGGTTTGGAGAGTTTTCCCACACCAACAACCAGTTCTCTGTTTCTCTGGACACTTTCTCAGACACTAACTTTTCAGAAGTATGCAGAGCTCTCAGCTTCTGACACCAGTCACAAGTTCCTGGCTTACTCCGACAGACATAGACATAAATCTGGGTTTCCCGTGATCTCCTCCTAAGATTTGGTAATTTGCTAGAATGGGCTCTCAGAACTTAAGAAAATGCTTTACTAACTAGTTTGTTGAAAAGAATACAATGGATCCCTCAGAGGCAGAGGTGCATAGGGCAAGATTTGGAAGTGTCCTGAGCACAGGGGTTTCTGTCCCTGTGGAGTTGGGTTGTGCCACACTCCTGGTATGGAGATCTGAATGTGTCCACCAGTCCAGAAGCTTATCAAATCTTGCTGTTTGAGAATTTTTATAGACCTTAATCTCCAACCCCTTACTGAGAGGGTAGAGTTAAGACTTCGCTCTAAATCACTTTTGGTCCTTCTGGTGACCAGCCCCATCCTGAAATTATCTAGGAAACCTAGCCTAAATCACCTCATTAGCACAAGCCCAGGTGTGATCAAAAGGGGCTCCTTATAAATTACAAGATATTTCTATCACTGAGGAAATTCCACAGGTTTTCAGGAACTCTATCAGAAATTGGGCACAGAGACCAAATATTCGTATTTTACCACAAATGAGTAAGAATTTATTCCACCATGGCTCTCAAGTACAAGGAACTTCATGTTACTTTTCACCTAAGGATTTTATAGTTTTAGCTCTTATGTTAAACATAAGAGGTTGTTGGGTGAGGTTGAAGTTTTAATTTGATCTGGGGGATCAAACAAAAAAACACTTTTTCAACATATCCACATGCAAATTTTTAACCTTATCTTATGTCATACACAATTTATGGTTAAAGTGTTTTTCCTTGGTTCCTCTTGCTCTATTCAATCAGGAATTCTGGAAGTGAAGGCCCAGCAACCTGTGATTTAACAAGTCCTCCACTTGATTCTTTGTGTGTGTGTGTGTGGTGCTGAGGATTGCACCCAAGGCCTTGTGCATGCAAGGCAGAGGCAAGTTATCTCCCCAGCCCCTCTACTTGATTCTTATGTGCATGAATTTTTATTTGTTTATTTTTATGTGGTGCTGAGGATTGAACCCAGAGCCTCACTCATGTGAGGCGAGTACTCTACCACTGAGCTACAACCCCAGCCCCTGTGCATCAATTTTTAGGCCCACTAAGCTAAGACGCTAGAAAACAGAAACCAGGAAAGAAGGCTGTCTTCAAGCACATTTTTTTTTTCTTGGTACCAGGAATTGAACCCAGGGGTGCTTAGCCACTGAGCTGCATCCCCAGCCCTTTTTATTTTCTATTTTGTATTTTGTATTTTGAGACAGGGTCTCGCTAAGTTGCTTAGGACCTTGCTAGTTGCTGGGGCTGGCTTTGAACTTGTGATCATCCTGTCTCAGGCTCCCCAGCTGCTGGGACCACAGGCCTGTGCCACCATGCCCATCCAGCTCAAGCACATATCTTGAACAGCTTTTGGGTGGTGGTGTTTGTTTTGCTGGGCTGAGGATTGGACCCAGGACCTTGCACATGCTAGGCAAGCATCCTACCACTGAGCTACATCCCTACCCCTTTATTTTATTTTGAGATAGGCTCCAACTAGGTTGCCCAGACTGGCCTCTAAACGTGATCCTCTTGCCTCAACATCCCAAGTCATTGGCGGCTTGCTTTTGTTTTGTTTTGTTTTGAGATGGTATCACTATGTATTGCAAGTTGGTCTTAAATTCCTGAGCTTAAGTGATCCTCCCACCTCAGCCTACTGAGTAGCTGAGACTTCAGGTCTGCCACTGCATCTGGTTTTAAATTGGAAAACTTAGTGTAGTTATGTGAATTAAAGATCCAAGAAGTTGAATTCTGGGTAAAAGATTTTGGACAACTATTGCCAAATCATCCTCCCTAAAACTGTACTGACTTCACTCTTAACCGTTGTCTCTGGGGAAACTGTTTCTCAACATCTTCAGTGACACTTGGTGTTATCAAATATACTGATCTTTGAAAATCTGATAGGAGAAACAGGAATCTTACTGTTTTAATTGGCATCTTTTCTCTTATGATAAGTGAATCTGAGCCTTTGTTTCTTTGTTTTTGCAGTGCTGGGTCCCATGCATGCCAGGCAAGCACTCTACCACTGAGCCACACCCCTAGTCCTTTTTATTTTTTATTTTGAGATAGGGTTTCTTTAAGTTGCTTAGGCCTCCCTAAATTGCTGAGGCTGGGCTTAAACTTGCAATCCTCCTGCCTCAGCCTCCTGAATTGCTGGAATTACAGGCATGCACCACTATGCCTGGCTTTAGAAAGTGTAGTTCTGCTTTCTTGTTCCCATATCTTTTTTAAAATTTTAAAAAAGAAATTTTTTAGTTGCCAATGGATATTTATTTATTTGTATGCAATGCTGAGGATTGAAACCAGGACCTTACACATGCCAGGCAAGTGCTCTATCGCTAAGCCACAATCCCAGCCCCATCTTGTTCCCCTATTTACACCTCTTATTTCTCTTTTTTGTTTACATTGGTCTGAACTGCCAGAGGCATAGTAAATGATAGTGATGTTGGTGGCTGCTATCACCCAGTACTTGCCTTCAGTGGGGATGAATTCTCGGTTTCACTCTTATGTGTGATGGTGGTTTTGGTTCATGCATACGTATGTATGAAACTATGGTGAGGAACTACATCAATCTATTCCTATTTTTTTTTCTTTGTTTCTGGTACTGGGGATTGAACGCAGGGCTTCTTTACCACTGAGCTATATCTGTAGCCCTTTTTAGTTTGTATTTTGAGACAGGGACTCACACTAAATTATGAGGCTAAGATCCTCCTGCCTCAGCCTCCTAAATTGCTGAAATTACAGGCATACCACCATGCCTTGTTTTGTTTGTTTTTAAACAAGTAGTGGATGTGAACCTTGGGTCTTTCCCCCAACTTCGCCCCCTTTCAACAGGAAATAGCTTGGAGAGGTCATTGCCCACTTTCCATAGAAATGGAAGCTAGAAACTGACAGTGGGGAGATGTAACAGAGGTTCACTTGATGCTTTGACTATATCCTTGCGGCTTTAAAACTTACATGTTTTTCTTTTTCCTAATCTTCTTCTCTCTGACCTTCTCCTCTCTGATCTTTTTCCTAACCTTCTCCTTCTTGATCTTTTCCTCCCTAATCTTCTCTATCTTCTTTTTCCTTTCTCCTCCCTGATCTTTTCCCTGATCCTCTCATTCCTGATCTCTCCTCCCTAATCTCATTTTCTCTGAATCACCTCTTTTAAAACCCCCAGTTCCTGCTAATGGGCAGAATCATAGCCTTTGGGACAGAAGTCCCTTGTGTTTCTCCTTTGCTAGCAGAGCAATAAATCACCTTTTAGCTTTTTCTAAAAAAA
Organism: Spermophilus citellus; assembly: GCF_964194105.1. Taxonomy (NCBI): domain Eukaryota; kingdom Metazoa; phylum Chordata; class Mammalia; order Rodentia; family Sciuridae; genus Spermophilus; species Spermophilus citellus. The sequence goes on along the minus strand of NC_138184.1, from coordinate 24,770,918 downwards.
AAAAAAAAAAAAAAAAAAAAAAAAATTAAAAGTATACGTGAGATTTTTGTCAAATTTATTTTTCACATCTGTTGAGAAGATGTTATGTAGTTCTCCTTATATCTGTTAATATAATCAATTTTATTAGAGAGTTCCTAATTGTACAATTAGGATGAACTTCTTTAAATACGAGGAATGATTCCTTTGAGATAGTGTTTATTTATGTTTGCTAATATTTTGAGATTCTTATCTCAGTATTAATGATATTTAATTACTACTTAGATTCTCTGTATTCCTACCTATCTTTTGTTTTCTTGATATATTATGAGCTGATGGGGTTGATTAATACCTATTCTCATGTTTCAGCTCATTCTGATTTCATTTCTGTATAGAGTTATTCTAAATTATCATAGCTTATTTTTTATTTTGAAACGGTTATTGGAGAAGAGAGATTTTTGGAAATTAGATTCCTAACATGGATAATGCCCCTTTTTCTGTTTAACTTCCATTTGCCTCATTTAACATTTTTTAACATTTTTAATTTAACCTTGGCTGATAGTTACACTGAAGTCTCAGCTCAGTATTTTCTGGTATATATACTTTGGTTCATATTTTATTTTTAGTCTTTCTGAGTTATTTTGGTGAAGATGCATCACATATAACATACAATAGGAGGGCTGGGGATGTGGCTCAAGCGGTAGCGCGCTCACCTGGCGTGCGTGCGACCCGGGTTCGATCCTCAACACCACATACCAACAAAGATGTTGTGTCCGCCGAGAACTAAAAAATAAATATTAAAAATTCAACAAAAAAAAAATACAATAGGACACTGTTTTATTATTCAATGTATCTTTTTTCTGTTATAAGGGTGGGTTTATTCCATTTATATTTATTGATATAGGTGATATATTCACATTAATTTTTCTTTTTCTTTTTTTGGTATCAGGAATTGAACCCAGGGGCACTTAAACACTGAGCCACATCCCCAGCCCTTTTTTATTTTGTATTTTGAGACACCAGTCTTACTTGAGTGGCTTAGAGCCTCTCTAAGTTGTTGAAGCTGACTTTGAACTTGGGATCCTCCTGCCTCAGCTTCCCGAACTGCTAGGATAACAGGCGTGCACTACCACGCCCAGCAATTCTGTCATCTTCTGCGGTGTTTCCTATTTCATTGCATCTTCTGTTTTGTTTTACCACAAGCATTTTTGTGTTTTCTTCGATATGCATGTTTGTATTTGTGTCTGATGGAATATTTTTATTTTTCTAGTAGTGCTTTTATATAGATTTCTCTGCCAAGAGAAGAAAACCTTCAAACGGAAGGAAAGAATTATATTCTCAAAGGCTAAGCTTTGGCACCGCCATTCTGTCTTCCAAATCTTGATGTCTTTTCCTCAGCATTAAAAAAAAAAAATGGCGATAGTCTCACTCTGAAGCTGAAAGTTCAGGGTAATCAAGAGACTGAGTGTGCAACTGAGCTGCTGCTTGGGCCAGCCACCCACATCAAAGGGCCACCGTGCCAGGAAGGGATGCTGTATCTCATCTCTTATTTCAAAACCTCATATGAATATCTTTCCCTCAACAGCCAGCATACTTTATTCAACAGTGTCTTTTACTTGTCCATTTCTCTACACAGTATCTGAAAATAGTCAGAGAGGCCATGAATGGAAAGCATTGACTCTTCTTGCTATTTGTTTCTATATATATCAAGATCAGGAGCCAGATTGTTGCCTGACAGCTGGTCTTTGTGAATACAGTGGTGGTGTGGTTTGATGCACAGATGCAAGTTTTGTTTTGTTTTGAATCTGTGAATTGATGCAGCTTGATGGGTCAGCATACAAAAAGATAATGATGCACTCAAAACTGGTTTATTTGGGGAAGGCTTATTTACACACATGTGGATGTAGGAGCACCCCACGGGGACAGTGTGACAACCTGTGTGAGTAGTAGCAGAGTTGTTTCTACCATTTGATCTGAAGCAAGAGGGGAGAGAACTGGGGACATGATCAGAAGGGAGGAAACTGGTAGAAGAGGCTGCCTTTGGAGGAACAATGGCCCCTTGAAGAATACACACAACCCATGGGGGACTCGCAGGCAGGTCACCAGGCGATCAGGTGCCTCATCTCACTCTCTTCCTTCTCCATTTCCTGCTGGGGTTCCTCATGGCTGAAGCCAACTGGACCCGAGAGCTCATCTCTAATCTTGCAAAGGAATTCAGGGATAAACAGAACAAAAAGTCATCAAGCACATTTCTCTCATGCCTTTTGAAAAGATTTTTACCGCTAACGTATATTCCACATGCCAGTGGTACGCCCATCAGAGATGCTTTCAGTTACTAGTAATAGAAACCTTGATTTACAATGGCTTTCAGCAGAAGGAGAGATTGACTTCTGGTCTGTGAACAAGCAGGCAGACACTCACATGCATTCAGTGGCTCAATAATTCTCTCAACCTTTACTTTGCTTTGTTCTGGTTATGTCATATTTACAAGATGGCTGTCCAGCACCAGGCACCATGACTGTGTTCAAGTTGGGAAGACAGGGGAAGAGGAGGGCCGGTGTGTACAACTAATTTATTGAGAAAACAAGAGTTCTCAGAGAAGGATCCTCAGCAGATATTCCATCAGTGGTTTATTTGTTTGTTTGTTTTTTGGCAGTACTAAGTATTGAATCTAGGATCACTCTACCACTGAGCTACATCCCCAGTCTCCCCCTTCTTTTTTTCTAAAGAGAGAGAGAGAGAGAGAGAGAAAGAGAGAGAGAGAATTTTAATATTTATTTATTTATTAGTTTTTCAGCAGACACAACATCTTTGTTTGTATGTGGTGCTGAGGATCGAACCCGGGCCACATGCATGCCTGGCAAGCTTGCTACCGCTTGAGCCCCCAGCCCCCCAGCCCTTTTTATTTTGTATTTTGAGACAGAATCTCACTAAATAGCAGAGTCTGACTTTGTGAACTTGAAATCCTTCTGCTTCAGCCCTCCTGGCTAGCTGGGATTACAAGTGTGCACCACAGCACCCAACTATCCCATCACATTTAATTGGCCAGAACTGGGTCTCGTGGTGGTCTCCGGTAGCACGAAGGGAACGGACTGGGGAAGTGGGAAGTGGATTGGTCATGATTGATTTGGATCACTTATAATTGATTGCCTGAGCTGGAGACTTTGGTGCATGGACCAAAATCAAGGATCTATTATTAAGAAAGAAGGAAAGGAATGAATTCTGGATGGACAACGAACAAGACTTGCCACAAGTGGTTTTATTCAACAATAAAGCCAATTGTCTGCTAGTACTTGCTGGGGACAACAATCGCTCTTTCACATTGTGTGTCATTGATTTTATGCGTCATCTGAAAGTGGGGTTTGATCAAGTAATTTTGCCAAGAGCATGCTGTGCTTTTTTTTCTGATCAAAATATTCCTTAGTAGCCTCTGACTCCATTTGGATTTGCAATTGTGTTGGTCCTCACTGTAAGCTGGACAACTTTAATGATCCTTCTAGGGGTTTTATCTTTTCTTTCTTTGTTGAGAAAATGCATGACTATCATGCTGGAGCCTCTTTTACTCCTATGCTAGAAAAACAAATTTCTAATAGCTTACAGGGCTTGATGCAAAGATGGTGCAAATAGACAATGCCTCAGGGACTGGAGGAAATGCAGATCAGCTAACAGAATCCCATTTCTCAGCGGTAGAGTGCTTGCCTAGCACAGGCAAGGCCTTGGGTGCAATCCTCAGCACCAAATTAAAAAAAAATACAACTAAAAAATAACTATTTTTTAAAAATCCCATTTCTGGATATTGAGTCACATAACTTTCTTTCTGATTCACACTTCTCTTTTCTTTTTTGTTTGTTTAACTCAGCTCATTCTTCATGCTCATTGGCTCTAGTATATTTAATCACATTTTATTTTACAATATTTATAACTCATTTTTTTGTGTGTGTGTGTGGTGCTAGGGTTTGAACCCAGGGCCTTGTACATGCGAGGCAAGCACTCTACCAACTGAGCAATATCCCCAGCCCTATAACTATTTTTCAATGCTATTTTTATGCATTGATGATCCATGTTTAGGGCTTGGAGTCATACCACCATGTAATAACTAATAATAAAATGAAAACAAAACAAACATAGACAATAATATGAAACTGGTGTGGGAATATTTTAGCCAGTTGGTCTACAACTAGTGGCATTCTCTTTTTTTTTTTTTTAAGAGAGAGTGAGAGAGGAGAGAGAGAGAGAGAGAGAGAGAGAGAGAGAGAGAGAGAGAGAGAATTTTTAATATTTATTTTTTTTTAGTTCTTGGCGGACACAACATCTTTGTTGGTATGTGGTGCTGAGGATCGAACCCGGGCCACACGCATACCAGGCGAGCGCGCTACCGCTTGAGCCACATCCCCAGCCCTAGTGGCATTCTCTTTACTAGATCTAAGCTAAGCTGAACCAGACAACTCAGTTTTGGTGGCCCAGGTGCACATTGAAGACCATGATAATTACCATAAAGGTAACAGTATTTCTATGGAAACTATCATTGATCTCTCACGTATGAAGAGTAGTGAACAAAATCCTTGTCCCTGTAGCAACTTCTGCCTGTGCCTCGATCATATCCCCTTAGTCCTCACAATTCTCACACGTGCTGAGGACTTCTCACTGCAAGCACAGATGACTCTCACCCTTGGAGGTTTCTGGCTGCAGGTGCACAGGACAGGCTGGCAGTGCCCTGAATACAGGCCCTTAACTTGCCATAGGTAAGATAGTCTCCCAGAGGTCCCAGGGGGATGAGTCACAGTTGCTCACCATAGAATCTACTTGGCATACCCTATGTTAGTGTCCTTCTCCATCTACCTTCCTCTCTTTCCAGGAGTGCTTCCTGGCTCACCCTCCCAAGTGAAACACTTTCACTCAAAGCTTTATCTCGGGGTCTGCTTCTGGGGAAATGAGCTCAAGCCCATTTTTTTTTTTTTCTCCTAAATATCCCTGCTGACCATAGGATTCATGAGCCACGTTTTGGGAAAAACGGTTCAAGACAACTGTGCTATGCACAAGTGAGCAGACCGTGGCTCAGAGTAGAGGCCCCAGTGTGCCTAGGGTTACTCCATAGTTGGAGACAGGCCCAGAGGGCCTTTGACATTCCCTGTGATGGAACTAGCACAGGCCAAAGTCCTGATGCCCTTGGAAAGTCCTGCCTTGGAAGGAAGGACTGACCCTAATTTCTCCACCCAGGCAGGCACACAGGGCCTCAACCCATCTTAGACTTACTAGGGAGATCACTGAGCAAGGACAAGAACCTGTTGGCATAAGTTGGGCAGGAGGGGAAACAGAGAGGGACAGCTAAGGCTGAAAGGAGCCTCCTGCCAGTTGAAGGGCTGGGCCTAACACTCTATACCTTACTCCCCTGAACCTCTCCAACTCTTACTCCCAACTCCTCCTACTGAAGAGTTTTCTGGGGCATTCCTTCCTGGGTCTTTCCCCAAGAAGTCCCTACCCAAACATCACACACACACACACACACACTTCTCCCTGGAGTTAGATCCCAGCTCTGTGGATCTCAAGGTGTGAGATAGATTCATTTCCCATAGTAGGCAAGGCATTTCTCTCCACTTTGCCCTCTTTTTTTTTTTTTGGTACCAGGGATTAAACTCAGGGGCACTTGACCACTGAGCCACATCCCCAGCCCTATTTTGTATTTTACTTAGAGACAGGGTTTCACTGAGTTGATTAGTGCCTCGCCCTTTCTGAGGTTGGCTTTGAACTTGTGATCCTTCTGTCTCAGCCTCCCAAGCTGCAGGGATTACAGTCTTGTGCCACTGTGCCTGGCTCCACTTTGGATTTTTCTATTCTTTTTTCCTATTAGAGAGACTGTGATCCCTATCAGTCACAATCCAGAAGAAATTGGCTTCCAACCTGGCTTTCTAGAGAATAGGGTGATCTGTTCCAAATGAACAATCCATGAAGCTTTTCTTATCTCAATTTGACAGGAAATAAGACCAAAGAAAGAAGTTACATCCTGAACCCCTGATCTGACTCCCAGACAGTGATCACGACATTCCAACTTCAAAGCAGCCTTTGGAGAGAGTTTCTTTAAGCCATAAACTTGCTATCAGAATCACCCCCACTCCAAGATGAGTAGGACCTGTTGGAGTCACAGCTCTGCTGGTAAAGTCTCCTGCCCTCCTGGACTGTGTCCTGCCCAGGTCTCTCACCTCAGTTTTTATGTGGCCAACTGGGATGCCATCCAAGGAAATTGGAACATAAATTTTCAGGGCCAGCTCCTGCAAGAAGAGAATTCACTTCTATAACATTCACTGAGTTCTGCAGTTGGCAGGGCTCTGGAGAGTGATAAGGGGGAAAGGACCTTAACAAATCCAATGGACCCTACCCTCCCACAGGGAGCCCAGAAGTAAGAAGTGGGATAATTCACTTACAGAAGCTAGAGTGTACTGAAAGCAAGGATACTAATAATAGCTGTGATGGTTTAGAAACATGTCCACAAATTCTTTCCTGCTCTTCTTATCAAAAGAAGGAATCTAATTCTCCTCCCTAGATTTAGAATCTTGCTTTTAAGAAATAGAAAGTGATACTGTGTGTTTTCCAAGGCTAAATTACAAATGGTGAGACACCTAACGTCTAGCTTTTTTTCTGGAAAACCAGGAAAAACAGACACCATATTGAAAGGAAGCTGGGGCTACCCAGAGAAGCCTGTGTAGGTATATGCTTGGCATTCCCAGCTGAGAGTCAGCATCAATTGCCAGAGGCATGAATTAACATGGTTCCAAACTCCAGCTTTTGTATCTCTCTGGTTATGAGTTATCTTCACCACGTTATGACCAAATTATAGATTCATGAGCAAATCAAATGTGTGTTAAGCTCCTAAAATTTGAGGTTGGTTGGTTATGCAGCAATAGATGACTAGAACCATACTAAAGTATATTAATTATTTACTAATAACCAAACATTATGCTAATTATGTTACAGGATTATAATCATATTTAATCCTCCCAGCAATCCAATTAGGTAGATATTATGAGATTTCCATCTGACAGAAAACTGAAGCTCAGCGACTGAGTGACTTCCCTGAATCAGAGTGTGTTGATGGCAGAAACAGAATAGGGGCAGTTGTGTGCTAGTAAATAGTTAACAACTAGTTTTCTGGAAGCAAGCCCCCTGCTCGGTTGTAGTTTCTTTTGTGTGTGTGTGTGTGGGGGGGGCAGTGCAGGGGATTGAACCCAGGGTGTGGGGGCAGTGCAGGGGATTGAACCCAGGGCCTTGTGCATGTGAGGCAAACACTCTACCAACTGAGATATATCCCCATCCCCTTGTAGTTTCTCTTTTATCAGGACTGAGGCAGGAAGACTCGAAGCATAGGTCATATTGGAAAATTGACTTGGGAGTGGGGGATGGAGAGGGAAGTGGAGCCCAGTCTGACCTTAGCATGTCGGGCTCCAAGAAGGGAGGTGGGCTGATGGCTCCTTTTCCTCTTCTAGTCCTTCCCTTTTGGGAAACCCCTGTGTTAGAAAAATATCAAGTCTGTTAGATTGGGAGTCCCCCACCCACCCTAAGAAGGCAGCTTCAGGAGGGGAACAGTTTCCTAAAGCTATCTCCTACATGTCTCCTTTCCACATCCTACCCTTCTTTCTCTTGGTAAGGAGCCTCCTGAAGTTGGCTTGTGGCTCCTGAGAGGCTAATTCCCCTGGGGACCTTACCAGAGTCCCCATCCTTTGGACATGCAATGGGAATAAAAATTAGTGCACATTCCCCAATTTCCACAAATTTCAAGCTGATTCTCTCCTCTACTCCCTTCTTTCTTTCTTTTTAAAGTACCAGGGATTGAAACTAGGGACAATCTACCACTGAGCTACATCACCAGCCCTTTTTCTTTTTCTTTTCTTTTTTTTTTCGGGGGGAGAGGGGATCAGTTACCAGGGATTGAACTCAGGGGCACTTGACCACTAGGCCACCTCCCCAGCCCTATTTTGTATTTTATTTAGAGACAGGGTCTCACTGAGTTGCTTAGCACCTTGTTTTTTGCTGAGGTTGGCTTTGAACTCGTGATCCTCTTGCTTCAGCCTCCTGAGCTGAGATTACAGTCATGGGCACCACGCCCAGCTGACCTTGAATTTATGATCCTCTTAAACAGATGGGATTAGAGACATGCACCACCATGCCTAGATTGCAGCTGATTCTTAACTAAAAAACAAACAACAAAAATTTCAAAGGATTCTAGAGTGCTCTGTAGGGAAAAAATACTTTGTCCAAGGTACAACTTTATCAGAAAGAGAATTATGATGAATCACTCTTTCACGATAATATCGTCCAAACTCATAAATTCTTTAAGGAAGAGAATTCTTTTTCTTTTTTTTTTTTTTGGGGGGGGGGTATCAGGGATTGAACTCAGGGGCACTTGCCCACTGAGCCACATTCCCAGCTCTATTTTGTATTTATTTAGAGACAGGGTCTGACTGAGTTGCTTAGTGCCTCACTTTTTGCTGAGGCTGGCTTTGAACTCACAATCCTACTGCTTCAGCCTCCGAAACTATTGAAGTTTCCAATTTCTCAATTCAAGCATGCCAGCTGTTTCTTTCTGGGACCCTCTCTGCTATAATGTCCAAACAACTCATATTTCTATCACCCAGGAACTCCTGGTTGTGTGCCACTGTGCCCAGTAGGGGATTCATTTTTGATATACAAGATTAGGAATACTAAAAGCATGCCATGTAAAATTATCAAAAAGATACTACAATGAGAAGACTTAAGCTTTCCTGAAGTCTTGGGCTGAATGGAGTAGGGGATTATGAGTAATTGAAGGGGATTACAGCACACAGCAGGACATAGTTTAAATTGGACCTCTGAGGTCACTGCTCCTCAAGCCTTTGGCTGGAGTGACACAGGGAGGTCATCCTTACAGCAACTGTCTTCTCAGGCCTGCACCTCCCAGACTCCATTAACTCTGCTCCTTAAGTCTCAGGGTTATCCCAAGCCTGATTTCCAACGGATTAGAGAAAACTGCAGATCTGCTCTTGGGGCTGGGGAGTATTGCTCAGTGATAAAGTACATGCTTAACGGGCATGAGGTCCTGGGTTCAAGCCCCAGCATCAAAAAATTATATCTCAGGGCTAAGCTGTAGCCACTGGCAGAGCTCTTGCCTAGCATGCATGAGGCACTGGGTTCGATCCTCAGCACCACATAAAAATAAACAAATAAAATAAAGGCATTCTGCTCATCCACAACTATAAAAATTCTTTTAGAAAATATTGTATCTCTCTTGTTATGACAGAACCTTTTTTTTTTTTTTTCCTCACAGCACTGGGAATTGAACCCAGGGGCGCTTCACCACTGAGCCACATCCCCAGCCCTTTTTATTTTTTATTTTGAGATAGCACTTTGCTAAGTTGCCTAGGCTGGCCTGTGATCCTTCCTGAGTTGCTGATACTATTGCCATGTACCACTTATACCCCAGTAGGGGTGCGGGGGTGGGGGTGGGGGTTAAAACCGTATTTTCTTCCTTTGAAAAAATTCATACAAGGATTTGATTAAATACATCCGAAATGGAAGAAAATGAGCAGCTGGGTCTCCCTCCTTCTGTTCACTCCTAGATCCCTCTGCTAGAACCACTCACTATAAATTGTTGTTGTCACTTTTCAGAAATATTCTATGTACATTATTGTCCCCCCACACACACATGCAAACTCACACACATGCAAACTCACGAGCACATGCACACATCCACAACCTTCAGACTACTTGACCTACCTGAAGTGGTTATCCCAGTCCTCTCTCTCTCCCCTCCCCCTCCCCCTTCTCTTCCTCCATTCTACTGGACAGCTTGCTTGGCTACAGGCATGAGTGGCTCTCTTTGTTCTCCTGTCTCACTGCTCCTTTGAAGAAGCCTTTTCTGATTCTGTTTTATCTCTCAATCTCTAATTGGAGGTCCCCAGGGCAGTGACCTCCTCCCCTTGTCTATCTGCACTCACTCCCTAAGACATCCCTCCTTTGGCCCATGGCTTTGTGTGGCCTCTTCACTGCTGGCCCCTGCATATCACCACTGATGCTCCACACTTCCTGGCTTGCTCCATGCTAGGAACTGACCTGTACTGGCTGCATCAATGGGCTTCCTTGGCCTTTGGCTTCCCTGGGCTTTGGAGGAGACTGAGGTCAGGATATACGTTCTGCCTGTGGGATTGTGGTCGACTGGATGTATTCCTCTACCCAAGCCACCTGGCTTCCACCAAAGGCCTCAGCTCCTATTAGTGGGCCACATCCAAATGTATATATCAAAGAAACTAATAATCCCCTTCCCTGGATGAGGTCACACAAGTTTGAATGTTGTCCTCTCCATTTAACTATTTTTCGGTCCTCAAGTTTCCAGCAACATCCTCTTCTCCCTTCTTCAGAAATATGGATGTCTAAGTCCCACATCTTAGTAGCCCTGGGATCTCAGAGTCTCCTCATGGCTTCTCATTTTGTTTGTGTTTTCAGTACTGGGGATTGAACCCAGGGACACTCTACTACTGAGCTACATCACCAGCTCTATTTTTTTTTTTTTTTTAAATTTTGAGAAAAGTTGCCTGGGCTGGCTTTGAACTCTTGCCTCAGCCTTCCAAATTGCTCCTCTATACTCTACTACGCTTTGTAAAGATTAAAGACTCCTTCTATTATGCTGGGCGCTGTGGCACATGCCTGTAATCCTAGCTGCTGGGGAGGCTGAGGCAGGACGATCATGAGTTCAAAGCCAGCCTTGGCAAAAGCAAGGCACTAAGCAATTCAGTGAGACCCTGTCTCTAAATAAAAAATATAAAATGGCCTGGGGATGTGACTCAGCAGTTGAGTGCCCCCTGAATTCAATCCCTGGTACCCAAAACAAACAAAAACTCTCCTTTTATTAAACTCTCTTCAAATTTCTCAATTTAAGCATGCCAGATGTTTCTTTCTGGGACCCTCTCTGCTATAATTTCCAAACAGCTCATATTTCTATCACCCAGAAACTCCTGACCCACATAAGCAGCTCCCAGTCAATAAAAATCTTGCACATTCTCCCCTATCCTGATAAAAGCTAACTTCATGTTTACAGTTACATAGTCACTAGACTTCTTTCACACCTACATCTGGTCTCTTAGCAAATTCTACCAGCTCCCTTATCAAAATGCATCCAGGAGCAGAACACTGCTTGATGTCTCCTCCCACTCTGGTTCAGTCACCATGATCTCTCAGAGGGATTACTGCAGTAGCCTGCTCCCTGGCCCCCCCTCTTCTTCCCTTGGAGTATGTCTCCACTCAGTAGCCAGAGGGATCTTTTGCAACCTGTCAGATCATGTCACTTCTTTGCTCAACATCCTTCAAAGTCTTCCCATCTACAAAAGCCCCACAAGGACCTACAGGGGTATACCTGCCCCCCACCTCCCATACCCCTCCAACTTCCTTTTACCATGCTGCTCATTACTCCTTTGGCTTCAGCTACTCTGGTTCTCTGCTCTCCACATGCCAAGTAAAAACCTGTCTTGCATTCACTATACTGTCTGTCTGGCAGGTTTATGAAGTTTTCTAACCTTGTTCTGTCAACTTAGAGAGGCCTCCTTTCTCCATAAGAATTTACTACCTTGGTGCATTCCCCATGAGCCCATACCCTTTCTTTTTCAGGGCCTGTTTTCTTCACTGCCGTATCTCCAGTGTCTGCAATGTGCCGTGCATTTTGTAATAGGTCAATATATATTGGTTGAACACATATACATCTTTAAAAATTGACCATAATGAAGAGCACAGGAATTGGGAGGGGGCTCCTGGGTTTTGTTCCCCACTATGTATCTTGGGCATTTGGCTCATGAATAACTTAACTTTTCATAACACATAGTATTCCAAAGTCTGGATGTACCATGTCTTTTTTTTTTTTTTTTTTTTGTACCAGGGATTGAACTCGGAGGCACTTGACTACTGAGTCACATCCCCAGCCCTATTTTGTATTTTATTTAGAGGCAGTGTCTCAAGGAGTTGCCTGGTGCCTCGCCCTGGCTGAGGCTGGCTCTGAATTTGTGATCCTCCTGTCTCAGCCTCCCAAGCCACTGGGATTACAGGCGTGTGCCACGGTGCCTGGTCTCCCATGTCATTTTTAAAACAGTTTTCTACAGATAGTCAATCTTTGGCATTTCAAACAACGCCTCTAAAAACCACTGTATGCATTTATCTTCTTTTTTCCCCCTGTGTACTGGGGATAGAACCCACGGCCTTGCTCTTTTTCATAGTAGATAAGTGCACTATCACCGAGCAACGCCCACGGCTCTTTTTACTTTTTCTTTGAGGCAGGGTCTCACAAAGTTTTCCAGGCTGCCCTGCGATTTGTGATCCTCCTGGCCTCTCAGTCTATCCTGAGGAGCTGGGATTACAAGAGTACGTGACCACACCCGGCTTATCCTCATATTTGTGTCCATGGGTTAACTCTTGAGATGTGAAGTTGTGAGGTCAAAGGGCATGTTCATTTAAAATTCTGATCATATTTGCAAATTATTTTCCAAACAGGCAGACGCAGGCAGTTCTCCCTTCTTGTCAACAGCGAAAAAAATACAACTATTGCCCCATCTGCTCCAGCATCATGTAGTATCAGACTCTTTGATCTTGGTTAATAGGGATCGGTATCTCTGGGTTCCATCGGCATTCCTCTAATACGGGAGAGGGCGGCATCCTTTCCAAGGAAATCTTTTCTGAGGTCAGGCCCGCCAAGGCCTGGTTGGAGAGGAGCCTGGGACGCAGCTGAGCTAGCCGTCATTCACCCCCTCCCTCGCTCGCCAGCACCCACGACTTCACTTGCTTTCCCTCGTTTTCCGTGCATTCTTTCCTCCCCCACAAGCTTGTGATTCCTGGAACCCAGCTCGGTGACCTCACGCCAGTGACTTCACATCCGGGACCTTCTGGGAATTCTCAGTTGCACTTTTTCGTAAGAAATCTCACAGTGGAGGTGGGTGGGGCGGGGCGGAGCCTTGGGGGAAATAAGGAGAGAACCGCAAGGGGCGGGCTTCCTTCGGGTGCTTCGGACAGGAGGCGCCTGCAGGGGTCAGTGGCCGAGGGGCAGCCTGCCAGGCCCGACGACCCGCCCCGCCACCCTCAGCCCTGAACCGTGCGCCCCTCCCCGGGGGACTCGGGTGGCCGCCTGCCCCTGAAGGTCCCCAGGCCCAGCCTCTGCCAGTTTTCTTCGGAAGTTAGCTGGGCAACTAACTGGGCAGCTCCTGCCCTCGGGGGAGAGGGTACCAAGACCCGAGCTAAAACCGCTATGGACTTGGCGGGAGCAACAGTAATGGGGGAGGGGGAGAGAGATGCACAAAATCAAAAAATTTCGACAGCTTTTACAAACTACAAGATTCATAAAGTTAGGGTGCGATGGGGCATTGAAGAGGAAGGGACAGGGACCAAAGGAGGACATTCCCAATGGCTTTAACTCAGAGCTGTCTTTGGAACCAAGCTTTCCAGAAATGACAGGTGGAAAATTGGGGGAGGGTGGGGTCCAGCCTAAGCAAAAACAAGGTCCTGTTAGGACTTTGTGGGTCCTAGGCACTTTTGCCTTCAGGGACTCCTTTTCCATTAAAAAAAAAAAAAGTATATTTTACGACTGTGGTGGTATAAGCTTTAATAGAGTAATGTTATATGGTAAACATTTTCTTTTATCTACAAGTTCCTTTTCTCCCTCTGATTTTAAAAGCAGTTAAAACATTTTCAAAGCCAGACTTGAAATGAGCAAACGCCTGTAATCCCAGGGATTTGGGAGGCTGAGGCAGGAGGATTGCAAATTCGAGCCACCCTCAGCAGTTTAGCAAGGCTCTAAGCAATTTAGGAAGACCCTGTCTCAAAATTTAAACATTAAGCCGGGGTGGGTTAGGAATGTGGCTCAGTGGTTAAGCTCCCTTGGGTTCAATCACCAGTACCCAAAACAAAAAGAAAACAAAACACATTTTCATGGTTGCCTAAAAGTATGATGGACCCTAGTTACTATGACCATTGTACTTAATGGGTAAATTGGCCCTGGGCAAAGTTAGGGTGGATAGAACATTAAAGGCCCAAGGAGGGTGATTTAGGGGAGGTAATAAACAGAAAGCAGCTGCATACAGGAAGGGCCTTAAATGGCCTAACCATTGTGGAGATTAAGATGGAGATGGTGAGCCACTGCAGGGCTGGATTGGAGAAGTGACAGTTTGGGGTGGCACTGGAGGTTGCAGGTTATTGCTGAAATATAGGAACACACACAACAACAGTGAAGATTGAAGGAGGGGTAGGGGAAGAGATATTTGGAAAACCCAAAGAACCAGTGAGCCCATTTAAAAATATATATATTTTATTTTTTAGTTGTAATTGGACACAATACCTTTATTTTATTTATTTTATTTTTACGTGGTGCTGAGGATCAAACCCAGGGCCTCCCACGTGCTAGGTACCGCTGAGATACAACCCCAGCCGGCTGCCCCCCTACTGATATGAGAGGGCTGGGCCTGGAGAAGCTTGGGCCATCTTCTCTGGCTTGGGGTGAAAGACAGATGCTGCTGCTCCTCATGGAAAGAAGGAAGAGGGGAGGAGAAACTATTAAGTGCTCAAGGACTTTGAGATGATCCAATGGAACACCCTTCATGAGAAACAAAGCAGGGAGAATTTGAGTTCTTAGGCTTATGGGCAGCTTCAGGCTGCCGTTTGCCTAGGTCACTGCAGTTGATTCTAATAGGCATCTCGCCCCTCCCTACTGCCTGGTGCACCTCCCCAAAGCTCCAATACCTTGGGCCACTCACTTTCCTGCTCTCACAGCCTAGAGGACAAACTGCCTCATTTGGGCTTTTCCGGAGTTCAGAATGGGAAAAAGTGGAGTGGGGTTTCAACATCCCTTTGAGTAGAAAACCACCTCCAAGTCTCATTTGGCCACATATTTCTCAATCCCCAATAACTGTAGACCTATATCTCCCCCACAAAACCCCTATACTTGACTCCTACCTTCTAATACAAATGCCAGGCTTCCTCCAGAGCGGACTAGGCCAAAGTTAAGGGCTGGTGCAGGAAACACAGGGAGAAGAGCTGGGTTCAAATGCTTCCATGAAAGACAAACCTTTATTCATTCTAAAATTAAATACTCACAATGTGCTTTGGCAGCATTTTAGGCAAAGGGAATATGATGGTGCTTCATGGAGATGATATTCCAGTGGGGGAAGATTGTGGAGATGATATTTTACAAAGACATCTAGCTGCGTGTTCTAGGTTTTGCCTCATTCCCAGCAAAAGCTGGTGTCTAATGCCCATTTCTTTCAATCTGGGAAGACTTGTGTCTTACTTGTAACCAGCAGTGCAGCAGATGTGATTCTTCATGACTTCTGAGGCTAGGTAACAAAAGGTGATGAGGTCAGGTCTCTGTCTTGTTAAGACATGTCTCTGGAAGTCCAAGTACCTGGAGACTGCACCCTGTAAGGAAGCCCAGGTCATATAGACAGGTGTATGTGTCTAGCTGAAGTCCCAGACATTACAGCACAGGGATAAGGCATCCCCATCATGTTCAGTCCAAATTCCTGGGTAATCAGATTCATAAGTATCAGCTCTATAAACCACTAAGCTTGGGATGTTTTGCTATGCAGAAAGTTATCTACAACATTAACTATAAAAAAGAAAACTGAGTAAGATAATTTCCTGTTGGGATGGGTCCTAGGGAAAACATGAAATGGCATGGAAAATTATGAGGAAGCCCTCTCCAGATAAGAGGAAGAGAGAAGGATGGATCAGGAAAGGACTTTCTGGAGAGACATTTGAATTGAGATCTGAGTGAGAAGCTCAGCCACTAAAGATCTAGAAGAGGGGGGCTGGGGTTGTGGCTCAGCTGTAGAGCGCTTGCCTAGCACAGGCAAGGCGCTGGGTTGGATCCTCAGCACCACATAAAAATAAATAAGTAAAATAAAGTTGTTGTTTTTTTTTTTTTTTTTTAAAGATCTAGAAGAGACCTCCAGGAGGAGGATAAAGCAAGTGCAAAGTCCGAGAGGCAGAAATTATCTTGTATGTTCTGTGAGGCGCAACAAAGTCAGTGTGACTAGGAGAAGGCAGGTGAGGAGGAGAGCACAGGCACCCAAGTTGGAGAGGTAAGCCATTCTGGTTTCACAGGCCACTGAGAGTTTAGATTCCAGACTAACTGAACTGGGAAGCCGTTGAAGGGTATTATGCAGGAGTGACCTGATCTGAAATAAGAATTCTGGCTGCTTGGTGGTGGACAAACTGTAAGGACAGACCGACAAAGGAAAGAGGACCACTCGGAAGGCGAAAGCAGTGCCTGCCCCCCTGCCCGCCCAGGAAAGGAAAGGCGGATGGTGGCCTGAAGCAGGGTGATGGCGATGACGATGGGGCTGCTGGACGAATTCCAGACAGAGGCCAGGACACTTTACCAAGGAGGGAGGCGGAGCCCTGCCCAGCAGGTCGGTCCTGGGCGGGGCCGAGGCGTGGGTGAGGAGCGGAACCCGGCATCCTTCTGGAATCCAGGAGGGAGGCTCGGAGCCCGGGCCGCCCGGGACGGCGCGTCCTGGCGTCCGGCGTCTGCGCGCGGAGCCAGACCCTGGCGGTGCGCCTGCCGGGCGTTTCCTGGCAACCGCGGCCGCCGCCGCCGCCGCCGCCGCCGGAACGTTCCGAACTCTGCGGGCCCCGTGACGTCACCGTCACCATGGCGACGGCCGGTGGGAACAGGCCTCACGGGCTCCGGGGGCGGGGTCTGGACACGGCGTACTCCGCCTTCCGACCCGCCCCTTCCCGGTGGGAGGAGAGGCGGAGCCTCAGCCTGGGCGGCAGGTGTGGAGGCAGGTGTGCTGGGCCCTGGGCGAGGCCCCGCTGAGCGGCTGCTTCTCGGCTGCTGCCGCCGGTGCATTCATCATCCACCACCTACCTCTCTTCCTGCCAGGCCGCCACATTCTGCGAATCACACGGGCTCCTCTGTCTGTCATTCAGATGACCTCTGAAAGGATGCCTTCCAGACCACCCATGTTAAAATACCTACCATCCGTTGCCCTGTGGGCTGATCTTGTTTTTTTTTTTTTTTTTTTTTTTTTTTTTTTTTTAATTCACAGTATTTCTCCCTTGCAAATCTATCTAGTCTGTTTATATATTGTCTTCTCTCTTTAAACCAAAGTTCCATGAGGTCAAGGATAAATTCTGTCTTGTTCACCACTATTTTTAGCCCAGAGCAGAATCTGGCATGAAGTGCTAATAAATGTTAGTGGGACGAATCTGCAGACGTACTCGATCATTTCATTCACTTATGCATTCATTTATTTGACACGTATGGAGTGCCTCTAGGAACTTGTGATAAACATTAGATATACTAAGATGAACAAGGCAAGGGACCCCCCTGGAGGTGAGAAAGGAGATTATTAAATAGTAATTACTACAACACTAAAAATGAATGTCTTTGTCCAGACGTCAGGTATATTTTCACGTACTTTACACCTATAATTCTCTTAATTCTCAGCATGGTAATTGCACCCATTATACACATGAGAACACTGAGGAGAACACTCATTCTTTCAGCTGCTGGGTTCTGTAATCAGAGATCCTATGAGGGGCTGGGGATGTGGCTCAAGCGGTAGCGCGCTCGCCTGGCATGCGTGCGGCCCGGGTTCGATCCTCAGCACCACATACCAACAAAAGATGATGTGTCCGCCGAGAACTAAAAAATAAATATTAAAAATTCTCTCTCTCTCTCTCTCTCTCTCTCTCTCTCTCTCTCTCTCTCTCTCTCTCTCCCCTCTCTCACTCTCTCTTAAAAAAAAAAAAAAAGATCCTATGAAAGGCAGGGGAGAGAGATGTGGTAAGGGACTCAGCAATATGGGAATACCAGGCCCAGGTAGATAGATTTGATATTGATTGTTCCTTATACATCAGTCTCTCACAGGGGATGGGTTCCTTCCAGATTGGAGTTCTCTTGCTCCAGGGAAGCCCACCCATACTAGCTGAGCAGGCACTGAGGGACCAGTAACAGGTATGGAGGGCTGAGCACTGGACTGGAGGTAAGGTGGGACCTGCATATTCAGCTGAAGCACAGTATGTGCAAATTCTTGCTCAAGCTTGTGAGGAGCAACCCTAGTTGTTAACACCCCTTTCTAAGGAAGAGAATCCAGAAAACCCACCTTATCCCACCTCTGGGTCTTTGCAAGTTCTTTTCTCTGTATCTCCTGTGCTTCCCCCCTCTGGTTTTCACTAGCTGGCTCTTTGCATTCAGATCTGAAATGAGATGTTTTTCCTTAGGAAGGTCTGCATTGGCCACTCGCTCTAAGGAAGTTCCTGGTCATCATCATATCACCATGTATGAAGATTGTTTCCCCAGAGTGGGAAGGCAGCACAATCAGGCACATCACTCTGTTTCTGATCTGATTTTTCTTGTCTGTCCATCTCCTCATTCTCAAAAGTTGGTTTCCTGAGAGGAGGACCCTATTGGACCTTGCTTCTGTGTTCCTACTACCTAGAACAGACCTGGCATACGGAAGATTCTCAGTGCTTTTTGAAAGACAGAGTGAAAAGTGGCCTTCACCAAATCATTCCAGTTTTCCAGGTCAGAATCTGAGCACCCCTTTCCCCACTGCTTGGCACACTGCCCCTGGCATGAATTGGCAGTGGCCCAGCCAACTTGGGCATGGGAATTCTCCTGATGTGAGGTCTTCCTACCTTCCTGTACCTGGTGGGTGACAGGGATGCTCTCCCATTTTGGAGCAGGATTGTGGGACCCCTCCCCTGTGCCCTGATGATGTCCAAGAACATCTAGGAGGGGAGGCCAGAGGTAGAGGGAGCAAATGTGTGTGTTGGGGGCAAGAACAAGGGAGAGGGTAGAGCCTTCAATGCAGCTGCTACTAGAAAAACTGGACATTTGGAGGTTGGGGCTGTTTTTCCCTTAGTGTGAACACAGACTCTTGAACAGATGCACACAAACAGACACACACTGAGTAGAGAATCAAGCTTTGGTTTATTCAGACTGAATCTTTCCCATTTGGGATGAAGAGGGGAAGTGGGCAGGAGGGGGCATAGAAAGACAGTGCATTTGGCTCCTAAGGGCCCTGTTGATTGGGAACTCTTTTCACATGACCTTTGGGTCACCAGGATGACCAGATGAATGATGAAGGTGGTGAAGGAGGGACTGGAGGCCAGGTCCTTTTGGGTCTCTCAGACCAATTCCTAACAGAGACCAATGCTGTGACCAGTTAGGTTTTCTCCAGGGATTAAGGAGCAGAAGGCTAAGAACATTCAGAATCCTAATAAAAAAAAAATAAAGGCTGGGGATTCCAACTCTGTAGACAATGACGTGCAGATGACCACAGGTCAAAGCTTGGGCTGGGTCTGTGTGAGCAGCATGTGTACATGCTACATCTTCTACAAGTGGGGCTGGCGGTCCTCACCCCGTGCCTCTGTTACTTAGTGGACCTCTTTTACCCCCCCCCCACCCTTTTTTTTTGCAGGAACTGAGCATATTGATGGAACTGACAAAAGAGAAACAGTCCTCAACACTCCTTAGAGATGCCCTTTCTTCTTGGTCCTCGTCCTATATGTGCAGGAGGGAGGGACCCATCTTACTCCTGGGGTCCTGGAAGGAGGCACCCCAGTGATGGGTGAGAGGTGAAGGTGCTCAGTGAGCAGCTGGCTAGGAGTGGCCGTAGGGCACCCACGCCACCTCAGCTTCTTCTAGGCCACTGTTGAACCCAGCTGGGCTGTGCAGGAACTGCCTCAGCAAGGGGGAGGCATGGACCCCCAGGTGGGGACAGCTGAGCGGTTCTGCCTGCTCAGTGACTACAGTGGAGGATGCAAGGACTGTGTTCCCAAACTGGTCTACCTCCTCATACTGTTCCGTCACGGTTCTTGTGGCTCCATAGCACTGGGAACCGCCCGGCACAGTCTGCAACTCCAGGACACTCTTTTGCCTCTCTGTGGGCAGGGGGCGCTCTGAGGTGGGCGTAGGCTTGGGCTGCTCAGAGCACTGTGTGACCACTTCCTTTTTCCTAGCCAGGTCCTGGGCACTTTCCTGGTGAAGTTGGGTCTGTCGTATGTCCTGAGCCAAGTGTATGCTTTTCCCTGAGACGTCATGGCTGCCTTTAGGGCTGGAAGCCTCTGGAAGCTTCCGTGTGGCTGACTGGATGGAGATGAAGGTTGGGGAGGAGGGTGAATCTCTGCTGAAAGGTAAGACTCGAGGGAGGCCTGAATCTTCTCTCAATATCTCCAGCCTCCTGGTAGGAGAAGCAGCTGAAGCAACCTGACCTCTGGCCTCTGTGTGATTTGTGATATTGGCTTGACCCTGGTCCTCAGTATGGCATTCAACCTTGGCTTGGCTCTTGACTTCAATTGGATCTTTGACCTCTTGGTCTAAGTCACTGGGCCTGGCTCTACTCCTGGCTAAGACACTGACCTTTGGGGTACTGGGATTTTTGTGGGGTCCTTGGGAATGGTTCCTGGTGTTCACCTCTGGCTGCAGGCTAGACACAGAGCTGAGGGCCTTGTGTACAGCTTCTTCAATGTCCAGCAGCCTGGCCAGGGTCTGTTCCTTTAGGCGGGCAACCTCTGTGCTGACCCGTGTCAGTTCCCCAAAGGCCTGCTCCACTGAGACCTCTGGTTTGCAGGGAGCAGCAGGGACCTGAGAGGCATCCCCTCCAAGCTGGGGCACAGCCTCAAAGAGCCTCTTTAGGGCACGCACATCCACGCTACTTGCTGCTTCCTTCTCCAGGGCTTGCACATGGCTCAGGAGGCCCTGGAGCTCTTGCTGGCTTCCCTGCAGAATCTGAGGGTTCTCAGGGGCTCCTTGCTTGGAACATTCCATGGGCTGCTCTCCTGGGGGACTGGAGTCCTGCTGCAGTGAGGTGCAGTCATTATTGAGAGCATTGAACTTATGGGGCTCAGGGCTCTGGACATTGCTGCCAGCAGCATGATCCTTGGTGGGTCTGGAGGCCACAGTGCTGAGGCTGTGTTGGGGGTCAGGATGGCTCTGTCCACTGGAGCATACAACCAGAGGCATGCAGCCCTGGCCTGAGGTGGTGGGAATTTTGGCCTGCTGAGGAATGGCTGCTTCTGTCTCACCTGGTTTGTATTTTTGTTGTCCCGTCTGCAAGGAGAAGTTGGGAGAGAGAGCTGAAGGCTTGGGCAGCCTCTGAGGAGGGTGGATCTGGGCTAGGTGTGCAGGTTTGGGGGGCACCGGGGGTTTCTTCCTTGGAGTAATGGCAGGCTCCAATTTGGGGGCCTCTGTCTGTGACCCCCCAGGGGTTTTCTGGCCAGCAGGGCTGCTGTGGATGTGAAGGGAGTTCTGCAAGGGCTTGGAGGTCTGTTGGGTGGAGTCTTCATCATGGTGGGCTTGAGCTGAGAAGTCAGGTCCCATCACAGCAGCTGAGAGAGTAGGAGGAGGAGGAACAGAGGCATTATGGGAGTGCAGGTTGGCACCTGCAGCATGGACCCCAGAGGGCAGAGTGTGGTAGGCTAAAGGGGCGGTCTTTAGGGTGGTCTCTGCAGCTTGGAGGCCCCCTGAGCAGACTTGGAGATTCCCAGGAGATTCCCAGGTTCTCTGTGTGTGGCTTCCAGGTTCCTTCTGCCCTGGCCCAGGACTCTGACCTGGGCCTCCCTGGAGTGGGCTGGGAGCTTGGGCTGAGAGGACAGTCTCCCTATCCCTTGGTTGGGGTTCCTTCTCAGAAGGCTGGACACCCCTGGGTGGTTCAAAAGTCCTCACAGGGTGAGCAGTGTAGACGCCATCCTGAATCGTCACCCACCCCTCAGGCAGCCCTCTAAGTAGTGCTTTCTCCTCCCTACTGACCTTTCTGGGAGTTGCCGGGTTCCTGGAGTCACCTCTGGCCACAGGCCTGCTGTTGCTCTGGGTGGCCCCAGTGGCAGTGGCTGGTGCTTTCAGGAGACCATCTTGGACGGGTGTGGAGGTGGCTGCAGGGGCAGAGGCCTGTTTGTGCTTGTTCAGAACTTGCTGGTGCAGACTCTGGGCCTCGGCTGTTGCCATCCGCAAACTCTGCATGGCTACCTGTAGGTCTGGGGTCCCAGGCCCTGGTGGGCTAGCCATGGCTCCTCCTGACTTTCCCATGACTGCCATTCCTTTCTGCCCAGTGTGATGGCTGTCTTCTTGCTTTTTTGCATCCTGCAATGGAGTTGGGGTGGCAGTTTCCCCAACCAGAGGGATTGCCTTTTCAATGGCCTGAGGCGGGTAGGGGGTGGCTCCTGCGCCTCTGGGATGCCCCACCCCCATGCTGGGGTCCAGTGGAGGAACATGAATGATGTTCTCAGTTGGGGGAAGCTTCTGGGCCCCCTCGCTGGCTGGCACTGGACTTGGGTCAGCCGGTGGCTCCCACCGAAGGTCGTGCAGGCCACTCAGGTCTCCTTTGTCTATGCAGCTGGCCAGCAACTGCACACTTCTCCTTTCGGGGGCCCTGCTGGGTAGCTGGGGCTGTAGGGAGTAGGCCGTCAGAGAGACTAGGCCCTGCTCTGTCTCCTGCATCACCAGCCCAGTCCTTCTCACAGAGGCCCCGAGGCTACAAGCCAGCAGTTGCTGGAGCTCGGGATCCAGGTCTTCAATATTCCCACCGTTGCCAGGAGTTGGCAGCCTCAGTGGCTGGAGCCGAAGCTGGCCAGTTGGGTCCTGCTGTACCAACAGTCCTTGCTGGTCAATGTCTGGCCGGCGCAACACTTGGCGGACAATCCTGGGAAGCTCGCCAGACACCAGCTCCTCCTTCCGTATGTGAGGATGACCCTGCCCTGGGCTGGGGAGCAGGTACTTAGCAAGGCAGAGGTCCCCTGGCCCTCGGGTCTCCATGAGGATGCCCCCATGGTGCAGGATGCCAGGTGTGGCATGCAGCGTCCTCAGGGTCAATTCGGCCGCAGTCTCTTGCTTCTCTAGCATCCCATTTTCTGAGGGTCTCCCGGGCTGCTCCTCCTGGAGATTGCCCCCTCGGATGCTCTCAGCTGCCAGGGAGCCCATGGGGCAATTCTCGAAGAGCCAGGTGAACTTGTGTACAGAACCTTCGGCGATGGGTCCCGGGGTTATCTTGACCCCCTGATCTTCTCTCTTGCCTGACTCCAGGGCCTGGAAAACCTCTTTCTGTCGAGACACCTGCCCTGAAGGGATCTCCACCCGGCTGCAGTATCGCACAGGTCTTCTTCCACAGGGACGGCCTGCAGAGGCCTGCAGAGGTTCAGTCTCAAAGACATGGCCATCTGTCTGTCTTTCCCCAGCCTGGACCTGACTGACCTGCAGGTGCTGTTCCCTGGAGCCCTCTGCCTGGTCCAGGGGTGGAGGCTTGAACATCCAGGTGCAGGACCGGGCCTCAGCCTTGGTTGTGGGATCTGTGACCTCTGACCCCTGCCTCTCTGCCAGCTCACTCATTGGGCATGTCTCAAACAACCACCGGATGGTCTGCACATCGCCCTTTGGGGGAGTCTCAGACTTGGGGCCTTCTTGATTCTTTCTCTCCTCTTCCAGTCGTTCTTGCTGTTCCCGCTGGTGGATCATCTCCAGGGGCTGGGTCTCAAAAAGCCACCGAGCAGTGCCAACGTCCCCAGCCACCACTTCCTGCCGAGTGATGCCCCGTACCACATCAACGGTACTGGGGCTTCGACCCAGCTGATCTAGGGGCTGTGTCTCAAACATCCATCGATAGCCCTTCACATCACCTCCAACTACCTGCTCTCTGCTGACAGAGGTCAGGGCATGGAGATGACCCTTGCTATCCTGCATGGCATATACTGGGGATCCTACACCCTGGGACTGTCTCGCAGAATCAGTTGTTTCTGATCCATGTGCACCATTTGGGGCCAAAGGCTCACCCTGTCCAATACTATCCAGGGGAAGGGTCTCAAAAAGGTTTTTGAAGGTCTTCACATCCCCCTTCACCCCATCTCTCTGGAGCACACCCTGAGACAGAGACAGTGCTGAGGAGCTATCACTGGGTAGATGCTCACACATGAGTCCTTCACCCTCCTGGTGGCCCACCCGCTGCAGGTGACCCACTTGGACCTTGTCTCTGAGAGTGTCCAGAGGTTTTGTCTCAAATAGCCACAGGGTGGAGCGAACATCACCAGGGACCACCTCTTCCTTAGGTGGACCCTCTGCTCCAGCCTCCTCTTCCCCCTTCAGAGTGTCCAGGGCTCGTGTCTCAAACAGATGCCGCTGCTGCTGAACATCTGGGCCAGGAGGAATAAGGTCTGGGGATGGCTGGAAGTCCTTCTCATCCACCAAGATCTCCCGGATGGCATCCAGGGGCTGCGTCTCAAAGATCCAACGTGTTGCACTGACATCGGGCCGGGCCCCCTCCTCTAGGGAGATCCCCCGGATCACCCGCACCTGGCTGGGGTCTTGGTTGAAGGCATCCAGAGGTCGTGTCTCAAAGAGCCAGCGGGCAGACCTCACTGCGTTGCTTTGGATCTCTTCTCGACATGCGGCCTTGACCTCATGGATGGCCCCTTCTGCATCCTGGATAGCACACAGTGGCTCTGTTTGGAACAGCTTCACGGTTTTCTTCACATCACCCTTCAGCTCCTGGATCTCTGAGCGCAGCTCCAAGGGGCTCTGCTCTTGGATGGAGGGGCGGGAGCCCAGGCGGTCTAGCGGCCGCGTCTCAAAGAGCATCTTAGTACCCTTCACATCTCCACTGGCTGCAGGTTCCCTCACAGTAGGCTCTGTTGTCTCCTCTTGGCCCCCCAGCTCATCTAGTGGCTTGGTCTCAAACAGCCACCGGGCTGCACGAACATCACCTCCCGATGGCCGGGGTCCTGCTGGCTCCCGCTCTGTGCTGTTGGCAAAGGATCCTTCCTCAAACTTTCGGGAAGTGGCCTGGACATCTCCGCCTGGCACAGGCTCTTTGGCAGCTGGCTTCTCATGATCGCCAATGGCATCCAGCCGCCAGTTCTCAAAGATCCAGCGCATGCACTGGACATCACCCTCCGTGGGCTCCTCAGAGCCCAAGACCTCAGCCAGGTCCTCGGCCACAGCCTCGGCCAAGTTTTTGCGGAGCTCGGGGTGGATGTGCCTGTAGAGGCGGCGGAGCTCGCCAGCTTGCCGCTGCTGGTGAAACTTAGAGAAGGACTCCTTGGGTGGCGGTGGTGGCAGATCCTCCAGGACCGGGGGTGGAGGGAGGGACAGGTCCTCTGTAGTCGCCATTGGGATGGTTGGTGTGGGGGCCGCCTGCGTCTGCGCGTTGGCCATTCTTCTGAGGAGAAGGGGCAGAGATGAAGATGTGGTTGGGGGATTCACTTGGGGTGGGGTCCAGTTGCTGGGACAAACGGCAGGGAGGAAGGCCCAGGGGCTGAGTAGCTCTGGGTGACATTTACTTAGAGACTCTCTCCCTCTCTATGTCATCCTGGCACAGGGTTCACTTTGGCTGGTGTGTGAAAAGTCATGTACTTAGGACATTTGGACCCATCCATCAAGGTTGGTCCCTGATTCCCTGACTTGCTAGGGGGACCGAGGGTCTTTCCTTTGGCCCCACAAGGGATGCCCACCCACATCTCCAGTGGAAAAACTGGATGTGCCCATCCTTGCCTTCCTTTGTCCAAATCAGTTTTTTTTTTTTTTGCTAGACTTTCAAGTGAGTGACCTGGGGTAATCTTGACTGAGGAGTCTCAAGAGATAGGTCCCTAAATGGGTGACCGATTTCTCATCGAGAGGAAATTCGTACAAAGAACACCAGAGGGCGTGCTGAGCACTTTGATTAGAACCTGCCCAACCTTTACCTCTGGGGTCTCAATTCTAAACTTTCTCAGGCCCAGGGAGATGAAGCCCAACCCTTTATAATTAAAGATGAGGAAACTGGGGCCCAGAGTCAGATCTTGGCAAACAAGTGGCAGGTAGTGCCGGCATGAGGTCCCTAGACCCTATTTAGGGCCTGATTCCCAAGAAATAAGAGGGTAGGGGGCGTGAAGCTTTCTTATCGGCCATAGCACCCCCTCTATTCCTCAGCAGGCCCTTTAGAAGAATAGGAAGGTGACATCTCCAGGGAGGGAAGACTGTGGATCAGGGTCCTTTCTGCAGAAACAGCTCATGGAGACCCCTCCCCAATCATGGGTAAGCAAGCACAGCTTCAGGTCTGCTGGGTGCAGGGCCTCAGGGTTAAGATCGACCCCTGAAGGCCCTCAACCCACTCCGGCCCCAAAGCTGGCTCCTCTTCTCCCTCCCTCTTCATGTCAATCAACTTCTATCAAGGTGTGACCTTTCTCCACTCTATCCCCGCCCCTCAAGCCCTTCTGGTCAGTCTCATGTATGTCTTATCTGTCTCGTGACAGGTGTTATGACAGTCCCCAGAGGCCAGTAGGCCAAGAATGAGAAGCATGTACCCCCGTCTGCTGCCTCTGATCCACTACTGTGCTCCACACTTGGTTCTAAATATAGCTGAGGTCCTGGCCTTGGAATGGGAGCCTTGTGCTCGGAGGGACGTTTGGGGATCCTGGGTGCCTGTGGCCCACGTCATCTCCTGCACTACCCGTGGTTCCTAGAGGACCCTGCCTCCTGCCTTCTGAGTTGGTGCCAGGACTCTGGTCTGCAGGTAGGAGACAGGACTTCTTCCTATGGCTACCTCGGAAGGAGGAGACAGAAAACTGAGACCTACTTGCCCCACCTCACCCACACCTGGCCTTTTCACCAAAGGCATGAGAGCCCTAGGGAGTATAAGGTCTGAAACCTGTGGCGTGAGTCTCATCAATCCTCTGCAGGGTTTCCTTCCATCTCTGAGCTGTGATAAGGATTTCCTGCCAAAACCAAATTCATGCCTGTCCCCACCTCTGCTCTAGCCTGTCACCACCAGATGTCAGATGAGCAGATGTCATCTACAGGCCACCAACTCTACCCCACCCCCACTCCCAGGAATCTCCAGAATCCCTGCTAGGGTCGCAGGCTGATAGCACAGAGTCTAGGGATGTCAGAGCTAATCCTCAGAGGTCATTGAATCTAACCTCTAATGAAGAAGTTCAAAGGGGGAAAATTGAGGCTCAAAGAGGGGAAAGGAGCTGTCCAGGGAGGCTCATCAAGGCAGTGGCAAAGTCCGACACAGATTTCCTGACTCTGGGCCTGCCAACCTCCACCCCTGTCTGGCCTGAGCCTGAGAGGGCAGAATTCAGAACTGGGACCAGGCTTAGGGAAGAGTGAACCCCAAGAACTGTCCCAGAGCTTGGGCTCCTGGGGCTGGGTCAGCCTCTCGGGATGACTCACCTCTGTCTCCATCTCATCCTTGGCCCATACTGGCCTGCTCTATACCTTTGGGCAGACTCAGATTTGGTCTCCTTGCCCCGACACCTACCATCGCTGGCCTGAGGACTTTCCCACAAGTCAAGATGATGGCCTGGGTTACAGGCATCCCGCCCGGGTTGAAGGACATCATATGTGGGGAGCTGAACTCAGGCCAGCCCTAGGGAGATATCGCTGGTACCAGATATGCCAAGACTTTCACCCACAACAGCTGGGCATGGGGCCCATCCTAGGCTACATTTCTGGCCTAATCTACTGTCCCTACTCTGCCTGGCTCCTTCCCAGCTCTCTTCTGTCACTTTTTCCTCCAGATTTTGGGACTTCCAGAGGCTTCCCTGAGAGGAATCCTTGAAACCTGAGGAGCTCCATACCTGTATTTTAAAAACCGAAATTCCAGGCCTGGGGATATGGCTCAGTTGGTAGAGAGCTTGGCTCACATGCACAAGGCCCTGGGTTCAATCCCCAGCACCACACACATAACCACCCCCCCCAAAAAAAAAAAAAATCCAGGCCATCTCCTGGAAGCCTTTCTGAATTGCACCAGGCAAAAGCCTGTCCCCTTGACCAGCCTAGGCCTGTGGCAGCCACTCTGAGCTCTCCTGTGGGACTCCTACAAACTCATGTTACCTTCTTTGTGGATTCTTTATCTCAGAAACTCTTCCACTCACCAACACCTGTTCTTACCATTCAACCTCCCTCTCTCCTGGGTTCTACCCCAATACACACATCCCACAGGGTGCAGAGGGCCCCAGCCTCAAGAACCAGCCACGCTGGTTCTTGACAAGAGGGGAGATTACTTACCGAGGGTTCCGCTTGGCTGGTGGGGTGTTTGGGGTCTGTAGCAGTTGTGGCCTAAGCGTCTGTCGTCCTGCTGGAGAGTCTCGTGTGGGTTGGTTCTGTTCTGTGGCTTGGTCAGCTACCTTCTCACTGCCTGTCTCTGGGTCTCTGTTCTCTGCCAGCCCCAGCAGCTGCCTTTATTTTGCTGGTTAGGGGGTGGGCCGGAGAGGGGGCGGGGAGGGAGGCTATGTTCAGACTATTAAGTGGTGCTGCTATTTTTAGGGCTTGTGGAAGTCATTCTGCCATCCCGGGGAATCAGTTACATGTCTTTTGGGTTGGGGAGGGGCAACAGAGGGAAATGGGGAGAGCTCCATTCATCTAAAGTCCGCTCTGAGAATTGGGGACAGTCAGTGACTCAACTGTGGTGTGGGGTGGGGGTGTCCAGACTATTTTGAAAGAATGAATAAGGAGGAGCATTTGACACTGGGGTGGCCCTGCTCCTTCATCCTCTGAGCCTCCTGTCTCCGTGCTGGACTGGCCTCTGACTCTTGCTATATACCACCATGTCAGGAGACTGGAGGCTCCCCATGGGCAGGGCCGGGCTTCTCTGTCCCCAGCAGGAACACCTCTGAGAATAAGGCCCAGCTCTTTTTCTCCTGGGTTCCCCAAAGCTTTCTCCTCTTATCCATTCCTCCTCATGCCCCGCAGCCTTGACTGAAGCAGATTGGGGGGAACCATCTGAATGACGAGGCCTCAGCTCTTTGCTAGGCCTGATTTTTCGAAGAATCCCACGAAAGAGTTCTGTGGTCTCCATACCCCATCATCCGGGTCCTTGTCTACTTCGGAACTCTTCCCTCTGACTCAGGGCCCAGACTTCCCGGGAATGGAGGGGAGGGGAGGGGAGGGGAGGAGAGGCGTGTGGGAGCTGACTGTGGGGTTATTTCTGACCCTGGAGTCATCAGCTTCCCAGTCTCAGACAGGATGGGGGTGGGGAGAATCACACCTGCCTCCTCTTGGCTGCCTGGAGCCCCAGGGACCTGGCAGCCTTCAGGATCCTGCACAGGGACCAGTGTGGAGGGACATCAAGGTATTATCCACAGCAAATAGGAAAGAGGATTTTATCTCAGGTGGGAGGCTTGGCTCCTTGTCTAAGGGTGTGCTGGTCTGGAGTGTTTTGTTACCTTGCAGACGTGGTCTTCCTTCTGACGACCCAAATGCCCTCTAGGGCCAGTGGGGGATGCCAGATGTTGCTCACTTTTTCCATGGAGTCAACATTAGTCATGCACCGTCCCCTGGGGGGTGGTAGTGGGGGCATCTGGAACCCCCTCTCTCTTCCCCTGTTTTTTTCTATCCCTCCACCTGCCAGGCTCCTGTCTTTCCCAGGGCATAGGGGAATGCTATATGCCCTTCTTTCAGGCTAGGAAAGGAGGGGGTCCTAGGAGGAGCCATCTCCCTGCAGACAGTGAAAGTGCCTATCTTCTAGGGTAATTTTGAGAATTGAAGAGAATTAACATATGAAAGTGTGGTTTTTTTTTTTTTTTTTGTCTGTTTATTTTGGTTCTGAGGATTGAACCCAGGGGTGCTTTGACACTGAGCTATACCCCCACAACTCTTTACATTTTTACTTTTGAGTTAGAGTCTCTCTAAGTTGCTAAGGGCCTCACTAAAGTCATTGAGGCTGCCCTTCAAACTCACTGATCCTCCTGCCTCAGCCTCCCAAGTCACTGGGATTACAGATATGCACCATGGTGGTCTGCATGCAAAAGGTTTTGTCAGTGCTCAGCACATAGCTAAGGACACCCAAGTGCTGAGAAGTGCCTGCTTTTATATACATGAGGAAAGAAAAGCACCCAGGGAAGCTCCTTTTATAGTCTCTTCAAGGGTGATAAGTCATGGGAGAAATTCCTTAGGCTTCAGTATTAAGAAAGAGGCTCTTCCTGGACATCTAGTTTGTTTTTTTTTTTCGAATACAGCTGTGCTGTTCCACGCAGTCACCATTAGTCGTGTGGAGCTATTGACATTTAAGTATATTAAAATGAAATAAAATAAAATAGGGGCTGGGGTTGTGGCTCAGTGGTAGAGTTATTGCTGGCATATGACCCTGGTTTCGATCCCCAGAACCACACACACACCACACCATACCATACACACACAGAAAAAAGAAAAGAAAAGAAAAGAAAAATTTGGTTCTTCTACAGTAGCCTTATTTTAGGTGTTCTGTTGAGACTTGTGACTAGAAAGTGCCATATTGGACAGTGTGGCACATTTCTATCATTGGGTAGTGCTGTTACACACACTAAACATTTTATAACATATGATATTTCCCTCTTTGGCTTGGCTGCTAGGAAGCTCCAAGCCAATTTTTTAGGCTTCTCCAAGAAAGGACAATTTGTAGCTTACATCCTGGATAATGAGGGTGATCAGCTCTCCCAGTTGTCTGTCTCTGAGGAGTTTCCCAAGGCAAGGGGATTTCACTTTTAAAACTGGGGAAAGTATCTGGACATGCGGTGCACACCTTCATTCCCAGCTTCTTAACAGGCTGAGGCAGGAGAATTGGAAGTTTGAGGCCAGCCCAGGGACCTTAGCAAGACCTTGTCTAACGAAAAAGAAAAAAAAAAAGAAAGAAAGAAAAGAAAAAGAAAGAAAAAAGAGCTCAAGTGAAGTAGTAAAGCCTCACTTGAGTCTGTAAATCAGGCACAGGCCAGGTCACCCAGGAGCCCTGGCTGGCTGTGTTTGCTTGGGATTCCTCAGGCCTGCTCTCCATCTGTCATCTGGCAGAGATACATTGTATCTGTCTTCTGGAGCCCTCTCAAATCATTTTGGGGATGAGGCTGGGAATACATACATACACTGAGGCTGAGTGACTAGGTGGATTACACCATCCTTGTCCAAAGGCAGAGAGGTGCAGGGAGGGGAGGTTGTTTTCAGGCTATTACAGTCTGTTTTCTGGAGCCTGCCGTTTCTCAGTCTCCAAGGTCCTTTTCCTGCCAGTCCTTCCCTCCAAGTGGGATCTGTGGAGGACTGGGCAGAAGTTCATGCCGGAGGCTCCCTCCAATCTAAGGAGGAGCCCAGAGTGAATAGCTGGCAGTTGATTCAGGAATGATCCGGAGCCAGACTGCTTGGGTTTTAATTGTACACGTGACACTTAGGAGCTGTGTGACTTTGGCAAGTTTCTTATTCCTAAATAAATAAATAAGTAAAGTGTGTGTGTGTGTGTGTGTGTGTGTGTGTGTGTGTGTGTGGTGTAGTTATAAGTATAGATACACAGTATGCATTTAGAACAGTGTTTGGCACACAGTGAACTCATTAAATGAATAAGGTAAGTTTTTCCTCTGGACCTTAGCCACCTGTGGCCTCTCCAGGTCTCAGATGCTATGTCCTCTTGGTTCAAAGACGAGTGCCCTTCAAGGCACTGGCTGGCAGTCCTGGCTTCCCTCTGGCTGAGGGAACCGCTTGGGCAGGCCAGGTGGGTTCTGTTCCACAGGCCTTTAGGGGATGGTTCTGCTCAGCCTCTTGGTATCAGAGAATCACCTGAATCCAGAGAAGGGATTTTCTGCTCTGGGGTCAGCTCCAAGGGTGGGCAGATTTGAGATGAGTGTCCAGCCTCCTGCGTGGGGAACTTTGTGACCACTTCATGAGAGGCAGCTTTTGAGAGTAGGATATGATGTCAGAGGCCTGGGATCAAATTGCCAGTCTGTCTCTTACTATTTATTTGACCTCTGAATGTCTTCCACTCTCTGCACATTCATGCTTTCCTGTGTGATCTTCCAAGAGCAGAATCTGAGACAAGCATTTGAACGCAAGTGATTTAACTGGAAGGGGATCCCAGGTTCGCAATGAGGGGGTAGAGGAGTGAGTAATGGGAAGGAGGAATATCATTACCTCTAAGCAATTGGGGCTTCATGTCCTAATTTCCTTTACAGATAGTTCACTGTTAGTATGGGGAAACACAGTAGATTTTTTTTTTTTTTTGACATGAGTTTGAAGCCATGGGGAGCTTTAGAAACACAGTGGATTACACACACACACACACACACACACACACACACAGTAATTTGCACTTCATTTTTTAAGGTTGATTTTGCATCCTGCAACTTTACAGAATCATTTATTGATTTTAACAGCCTTCTTTTTAAAATGGAGACTTAGAAGTTTCCTATACAGAAGAAATCACATCATCAGCAAACAGGGACAATTTAACTTCTATGATTTGGATCTTTTATTCTTTTTCTTGCCTAATTGCTCTGGCTAGGACTTCCATTGCTAAGTCTGTTCAACACAGAAGTGTTGAGAGTGGGCATCTTTGCCGTGTTCCTGATTTTAGAGGAAGCTTTCATTTTTTTAAAAAAAACATTGATTATGATGTTAGCTGGGAACTTTTCATGTATGTTGGCGTGTTTTCCTTCTAATATATTGATGTATTTTTCTTCTAAGTTTACTGAGAAATTTTATCATGAAAGAATGTTGATTTTTTTCCTTCCTTCCTCCCTCCCTCCTTTTTTTTTTTTTTTTTTTTTTTGTACTGGGGATTGAGCCTACAGGCATTTACCACTACGCCACATTCCCAGGCCTTTTAATTTTTTCATTTTGAGATAGGTTCTCACTAAGTTGCTTAGAGCCTTGCCGAGTTGCTGAGGCTGGCGTCAAACTTGCCATCTTTCTGCCTCAGCCTCCCTAGTTGCTGGGATTACAGGTGTGCACCACCATGCCCAGCTAAAAGGGTGTTGAATTTTGTCAAGTGCTTCTTCTGCATCTATTCAGATGATCATATGATTTTGTCCTTTATCTTATTAATGTAGTGTATCACACTAATTGATTTTTTATATGTAGAGCCAAACATGCATCCCAGTGATAAACTTCATGCACCTGGAGTTTAATCTTACTGGAGACCCTCTGAGAGGTAATGCAGAGCATGCTTCACCTGGGGTGAAGAATGTGGGGTATTTGCCCAACAATCCTTACACTCCCATTGGTTGGATGTTGTTACTGGAAACACTAACTCAACCCCCTCCCCTCCACTCTTGAGGTAGAAGGATGCAAGTTTTTGAGGTAGGAAGCTCTCAGTATGTATTCTGTTCACCCAAACTACAGCAGACCCTGAGAAGGGGTGAGATGATGTCATGAGGTTGGATACAGGTGGCATTTGCTGTATTAGGTCCCTCCATCTGTGAGATGAGGGTAACAATAATAGTCCTGCACCACTGAGTTGCTTTGAAGATTTAGACTAGTGTTGTACAATAGAAAAAGAACATGAACTATATAAATGAGAGCCAAATAATTTGCATGAGAGCCATGATAAGTCATTTAAAATCTTCTAGTAGCTATATCTAAAATAGTAAAAAAAAAAAAGGTGAAATGAATTTTAATAATGTTGTTTTGACCCTGTATTTGTCAGCTTTCTATCACTAAAACAAAACACTTGAGATAAATAACTTATAAAGACAAAAGGTTTATTGTGGCTCATAGCTTTGAAGACTTCAGTTCATGATCTATTGACCCCGTTGTTTTGGGTGCATCATGGTGGAAGTGCACAGCAGAGCAAGTTCAATTGTAACATGAGTCAGGAGGAAAAGATAAAAGAAGGGGCTTACAAAACTCTTTGGGGGCATGTCCCCAATGACCTATGGACTTCCCCTTAGTCCCCACCTCTGAAATGTTCCAGCACCTTTCAATTGCACTGTCTTGGGGACCAAGCCTTTAACATATGGGCCTTCAGGGAACATTTATGATCCAAACTATAGCAGACCTAAATTTCCAAAATATTATTTGTCTATGACTCAATGTTGAAATGATTAACAAGATATTTTGAACTGAATCTTCAAAATTTCCAGTGAATATTTTACATTTACAACATGCATCTCATACCGGACACTAATTTTTCACCAGTAACATTTGATCTGTATTTAACTTCAATAAAATTTACGGTTGAAAAAGTAGATACCCACATTGTCCAAACCTACTTAAAAGTTTTCCAATAATGGATTTGAGTGTCAGTTTTTAAAAATTTGAGTGAACTAAAGCTAAATAAAACTAAGAAAGTAGTTCTGGCATTTTTTTCACCCTGGTCATGTTGCAAGTGTTCCGTAGCCAGCTATGGCTTCATTGGAAAATCCAGATGTAGAGAACTGATTTCAGAAAGGCATATAGGGCAGGTGGGCAGCTCTTGGTGGCTGTGGCTGTGACTCTGCTCATCAACAGAGGAAGAAAGGTGCTGGCCTGGAGTCAGGGTTCCTCGTCCCTCATCCTAGCTCAGCCCTGACAACTCCCCTCTCTGTGTTTGATTGTCCCCATTTCTGAAATGTGTAAGGTAACAATCAATGACATTTAAAGGCCTCTCCAGGTTCTGAAATCTAAGTGACAGGGAGAGATAAGTCCAAATGTTTGTTTTATAGTAGGGAAAAAAAAAGAACTGTCAAGAAAGGAAAGCAATTTGGCCGTGGTCCACAGCCAAAAGGAGGGTAAAGGTGTTAACATGGGATTGACTTTTCTTGGCCTCTGAACACTTTCCCCAGATCTGCTGATTTTCAAATCTCTCAGCCCCAATGCTCTGAGCTCCTACAATGTATATTTGATCTCTTGGAATCTTCACAGAAGCCTTGTGAGAAAGGTATTTGCGTGTTCATTTTGCAGGTGGGGAAACAAAGGCTTGGAGAAGTTAGGTTGAAGGGTTCCAAGTGACATGGTGGGTGAGAGACGGTGCTAGGGCTGGAACTCAGGTTTCCTTGCCCCTAGGTCAGGATCAGTGTTGTTCTGATTCTAACTCCTGGGATACCTTGTGTGGAGGGATGTGATGGGGATGAGATGGACCTGGGTTGGTCTCAGGACCTTGTTATCATGACAATGTTTCAGTTCTGCCCAGGTGGGAGCAAGAGAAAACTGGGATTTGGCTGTCCTTGGTCCTCAAGGTTGGAGATTTGATGACAGCCCTGTAGTACCCAGTCTAGGGCTCCAGAGCACCTGTGGCTTAGAAGGTGACCTTGATCAGTTCCGGGGTTGGGGGCCATGGCTTTGATCTTGTTCGCCTCCCCTGCTCCCCTGCCCACTGGGAACCAGGCCCTGTGCTAGATGATTCCCAGGACGCCCCAGTTCATCAGTGTGAGTCACTATGGAGCTCATAGTCCAGTAGGAAACTGACCCAGTGGGGACAAAGGTACCAGCTTGGTGTTGGAGGGCCAGTGATGGAGACAAACTGGGAGCATCTAGGGTGTTTTTTTTTCTTTTCCTTTTTTTTTAACTTTGTTTTAATTAGTTATACATGACACTATAACTATATACTTTGATGTACCATACATAGATGGGATATAATTTCTCATTTTTCTGAGTATACATATTGTAGAATCACATTGGTCACACAGTCACATACATACATACATACAGTAATAATGTCTGTTTCATTCTACTATTTTTCTTATCCCCACATACCCTGCCTTCCCCTCCTTTCACTCCCCTCTACATAATCTAAGGGAACATTATTTTTTTTTTGCATTACAATTCTTTTTTTTTTTTTTTTAAAGAGAGAGTGAGAGGGAGAGAGAGAAAGAGAGAGAGAGAATTTTTTTTTCTTAATATTTATTTTTTAGTTCTCGGCGGACACAACATCTTTGTTGGTATGTGGTGCTGAGAATCGAACCCGGGCCGCACGCATTCGAGGCGAGCGCGCTGCCGCTTGAACCACATCCCCAGCCCCATTACAATTCTTAATACACATAAATACTATGCTTTTTTTCTGTTTGTATATAAAATATGTTGACATCCAATTCAAGTCTTCATACATGTACTTTGTATAATGACGACCATCACATTCCACCATCCTTGTTACTCCCCTACCCCCTCCCTTTCCCTCCCACCCCTCTTCCCTATCTAGAATTCATCTATTCCTCCCATGCTCTCCCTCCCTACCCCACTATGAGTCAACCTCCCTATATGAGAGAAAACATTTGGTATTAGTTTTTTTTTTTTTTTTTTTTGAGATTGGCTGACTTTACTTAGCATTATCTTCTCCAACACCATCCATTTACCTGCAAATGCCATGGTTTTATCCTTTTTCAATGCTGAGTAAAATTCCGTTGTGTATATATGCCACATTTTTTTTTTTTTTGTATTCATCCACTGAAGGACATCTAGGTTGGCTCCATGGTTTAGCTATTGTGAATTGTGCTGCTATAAACATTGATGTGGCTGTGTCCCTGTAGTATGCTGTTTTTTTAAAGTCCTTTGGGTACAGTCCGAGGAGAGCATCTAGGGTGTTTTTATGTAATAGGTATCCTATGAACTGAACTTCCTACATGAAATATTTAATGGGAAGTATTGGGACTGAATAGTTTTTCTAAAAAATTTATATGCCAAAGGCCCAGTAATCTCAGAATGTGAGTATATTTGGAGATGGAACCTTTAAATGTTAACTAAGGTCAAATGGAGACCAAAGGGTGGGATCCAGAGCTGATAGGATTGGTGTCCTTATGAGAAGAGGGAGTCACTAGGGACATGAGTGTGCAGAGGAAAGGCCACATGAGGATCCAGCAAAATAGTGGCTGTGTGCAAGCCAGGAACAGAAGTCTCACTCGAAACCAACCCTGCCCACACCTTGGTCTTGGACTTCCAGCCTCCAGCACTGGGAGAATAGAAAGCTTTCTAGTCTATGGTACTTTTTTTCTTGGCAGCCTTGGAAGATGAGTACATTGGGGGATAGCATTTAGATGGAAGGAAGGGTCCATGTGTAGACAAGGAAGTGGGAAAATCTCACTGAGTGCAAGGTAGATAGAGGGATGTCGAGATAGAGCCCCAGGGTCTGGGTCAAGTTTTGTTCATTTCTGCTCTCCCGACACTGTGGAGTACAGATTAGGTGTGGAGCAGATCTTAACACTGTCTGATGAGTGAGGATGTGGTCAGCAGAATTCTAAAGACAGTCCCTGCTGCAATTAGGATCTTGAATTTCCCCTCATTCAAGGGTCGGACCCCAGGGTGATGCTACTGAGAGGTGGTGAATCTTTGAGAGATGGGGCCTAGTTGGAAGCCTTAGGTTGTTAGGAATGTGTCCCTGAAAGGGACTGTGGGGGCCCAGTCCCTTCATCTTTTGCTTCCTGGGTTGTAATGTAAGAGTTTGCTGTACGTCATACTCCTGCTGTGATGTGCTGCCTCACTACAGGCCCAAAGCAAAGTGCCTCATTGATCATGGACTAGAAGCTTCAAAACTATGAGCCAAAAACAAACCTCTTTCTTTGTATAAGTTAAGTTAAACCTTTTATATTTATAAGTTATTTGAGGTATTTTGTGATAGTAACAAAAAGCTGACAAACACAGCTCCCTAAGATTCCTTTCCCTTGGTTATTCAGTCAAACATGAATCTGGTATTTCTGTGAAAGAAGTTTGCATGTGTAATTAAAGCCCCAAGTTAGTTATCTTAGGATTGGAGGTTATCTGGTGGACCTGACCAGGTTCTTCCCTCAAAAATAAAAAGATTTCTGAGCTGATGGAAGAAGCAGAAATCAAAGGGGATTTGAGATTTACTACATCATCACTGAGTTGAAGATGGAAGGGCCACATGGGAAGGAATGTGGGTGGCCTCAGGAGCCCAGAGAGCCCTGATTGACAGCCAACATAGAAATTGGTACCTTAGTCCTTCAGCCTCGAGAAATTAAATCCTGCTCCTAAACTGAATGAGCTTAAAAGAGGATTTTTTTTTCAGTTTCCAAATAAGAAACTTGGCCCTGTTTCAGCCTTGTGAGACCCTGGCAGAGAAGCCAGACATGCACGCTGGACTTCTGAGCTATGGAACTTCCAGCTAGTCCCGGGGTACCTGGCTACACAGCAGTAGAAAACGCACACAGAATGGAATCTGCAGAAGTCAAGGGCAGGGAGCAGGTCATCCGTCTACTTCTAATGGTGTTCTCAAGAGGGGCAAGCACAGGCCCCCCTGCCCCCAGCCAGATCTGGAGGCCCTAGGAAGGTTGGCCTGAGTATTCTCTACCAACTGGCAGGGTAGGGGATCCTGGAAAGTTGTGACAAATCCCTCCAGATCACCACCAGAACCAAGAAATTCTGCTTAGGGAAACTCAGAGCAAAAAGAACCCACAGTCTCTGATTACCCTATTTCACACTTGGGGGAAACTGAGACTTGGAATAGATCATGCTGAAGAGTAGTAAAAGGAGCTGTCTTCCTTTGGAATTCCAGCTTTATTTCTTCCCGGCTCTACAAGCTAGACATATTGGGTCAGCTCCCGGAACTTCAGTTTCCCCATCTGTACAACGGGGATGGGATCCTTTGGCCATGAACGGATGAGGGAGGAGTGTTCCAGGGAGAGGGAAGAAAATGGGCAAAGGCCAAGAGGGCTGTGACATGCGCAGTGTGATTTGAGCATAGTGTGGATGGGCAGAGGGTGAAGAGTGGTCTGGGGTGGCAGGCTGGGGGCCATGCTGTAGAGATGGATGCCAAGCAAGAGATTTGGGGCCCACCCTGGAGGGGTTTAATCAGAGGCCAGTGGGAGCATAGTGTGATTGGAGAGTCAGCCCACAGGAGGCAGGAGCTGAGAGCTGACACAGAATCCAGATGATGACAGAGAATCCAGATTCCATATGATGAGGGTCTCGGTGGCGACTGGGGTCGGGCTGGGCGGGCAGGCATCTGAAGGCTGAGGAGGAGGTGGAATCTACTGCACTTAAAAGAGCTGAAGTGCTGGTTCACTGTTTGGTGTAGCCGACTGAAAAGTCTTTAGTGACTTCGGCTGTGAGAAGAGAAAACTCTCAGAGCCACCCCTCAGTCATCTGGCTTGTGGAAGGGAGTGAGAGGGACTAGGGAAGGAGCAAGGTGGTTTACAGAGCAGGGAGATGACAGGCTGACCCTGGATGAAGGAGCTAGAGGTTCCCAGGTCTCCCACAGAGCTGCTCGTTGGGGGACAAATGACTGAACACAGAGCTCAGGAGACTGGGCCCAGGAGCTGAGTCTGTTGGTGTGCAGATGGGAATTGAGCCCTAGGGGAGGAGATGGTCTCCCTTGAAGAATGTGGGCTTCAGTCTGGGCTGGGAGAAGGACTGTGGAGAAATGGTAGAAGAAATAGCAGCCAAAGAGAAAGGAAGAAATGTCGCACAAATTTTGGGTAAGGCCAGCAATCAGCAGGGGCTGAGTTCATCAGGCACATCCTTAAAGATTTTATGCAGAGAAGCCAGAGAAGTGTGGAAAGCAAAGCTGGGCTGTGGAGGGCTGGGGAGGGTTTGGGTGAGCATGTAGGCACCAGAGAAATGATTCTGTTAAATTCCTCCTGTCCTCGGAGTTCTCATTGGTCAAAGGGGAATCAACACAAATAATCAGCCACTAAGGAAGTGCCTTGTAAACTGAGAGTGGCCTAGGGCAAAAGAAATGCAGAGTTCCAAGAGAGGAATAGTGGCTAGTTTGAAATGGCTGGCAATACTACGAGTTCCCAGAAGGTGGCAGCACCACACTATCGTGCAGAACCAAGCAGGCATTTCATTAATCTTTTGTACAAGAATGTTTTGTACAGCAAAACTCTGGGCTAAGCCCTGGAGATAATAAATGTATGTGATATATTTTGTACTTATATTTGCATGTTTAAAGTCCTCTATTGAGCCCACATTTTAGTTGAAAAGATAGACAACACAAATAAGTGGATTATCCTCCTGACTTGTCAATTAACTCTCCACACTCCAGTTTTATCTTCTCCAGGTTGGACAGGAGTCTTTCTAGAATGTGTGACACATGCATACCCTTCCTCCTTGAACAAAATGTATGGAAAAGAACTTGAGTCTAAATACTGGGCTCAAGTGACCATGTTTGCTCATCCATGGGACGGATTTGATACATTTTCCAAAGATGGCCACTCCAATATGTCCCATCCCATATGTTCTCCTTATAATGTGACTTTGATACTTCTCCACTTGAGAGAAAGAGTTCTCTGGGCCAAGACCTGGAATCCAGGCACTCTTATGAATGCAGTGGAAGGATATTTTGTGATTTCTCAGGCTGGATCATAAAAGGCAACATAGCTCCCAGCTCTGGAGAATCTGGAACTCAGCTACCATGCTATGGGAGGCCCAAGTCTCCTGTGCAGAGGTTACGTGGAGGTGAACTGAGGCCCCCAGCCCAGAGCTAAGCTGCCAGCCAACAGCTAACATCAACTAGCTGGCCATGGAAGGGACCATCCCAGAAGCAGATTCTCCAGTCTCAAGTGGAGCTGTCCCAGCTGATTCCACATTGAGTATCGAGGAACTGTTTTTGATTGCAAAATTGTGAGCAAAATAAATTACTGTCATTATTTTAGTCCACTTAAATATTGGGACACTTTGTTACTCAGAATAATCATTAAATTATTCTCAGTGGGGTTGATTCTGTGCTGGGTTCTCTGCTAGGATCTGGGAATACAGGATCACCAGGCTAGACACAAGTATGTAATCATCATGGAATTTACTGTTCATCAGGGGAAATAGCCTATAATCAAAGGATAGTAACCCATGGCTAACCTAAACTCAAGGCTGTGAAAAGATTCCCAGGCTCCAGGTACTTTTGGGCATCATCTCCAAACACATTGCCTGTACTAATTGCCTCTGCTTCTTCAGTGTCATCTGAATCTCCAGTGAGTGTATGGCTATTAAGAACCCAGCAACAGCGGAGGGTAGATGATGGCCTGCACACCATCTCCAGAGACATTGCTCTTGCCAGGTCACCATTTCTTTCTTTCTTTCTTTTTTAATTGATTTTTTTAAAAAAAATAAATGACAGTGGAATGCATTACAATTCTTATTACACATATAGAGCACAATTTTTCATACCCCTGGTTGTATATAAAGTATGTTCACACCAATTCATGTCTTCATACATGCACTTTGGATAATAATGTCCATCAAATTCCACCATCATTGCTAACCCCCTGTCCTCGCCCTTCCCCTCTCACCCCTCTGCCCTATCTAGAGTTTGTCTATTCTTCCCATGCTCCCCCTCCCTACCCGTATCAGAGAAAACACTGGGCATTTGTTTTCTTGGGATTGGCTAACTTCACTTAGCATTATATTCTCCAGATCCATTCATTTACCTGCAAATGCCATGATTTCATTCTCTTTTACTGCTGAGTAATATTCCATTGTGTATATACGCCACATTTTTTCATCCATTCATCTACCGAAGGGCGTTTAGGTTGGTTGCATAATTTAGCTATTGTGAATTGTGCTGCTATGAACATTGATGTGGCCGTGTCCCTGTAGTAGGCTGTTTCTAAGTTCTATGGGTATAGATTGAGGAGAGGGATAGGTGGGTCAAATGGTGATTCCATTCCCAGTTTTCCAAGGAATCTCCTTACTGCTTTCCATATTTTCCAGATCACCATTTCTCGTCTTGCATCACCACATCAGCACCCCAACTCTTCCTTAAGCTTTTACTCTTGGTGCCTCCTACTGCCAGTCATGGAGCAGCCGGAAGGGTCTCTTTAAAAGGCGAGTCTTCACACTGCCCTTCTGCTTAAGCCCCTGCAAACCTTCCAGCTCCCCTCAGGGTCTCTGCTAGGGCTCTGAAGGTTCTTTGCCACCTGCTCCACCTGCCTTGCTCTGTCCCCAACCCAGTCTTACAACCCTCTCTTCTTCCTTTCCTCCCTTCTCTGTCCCCAGAAAAGCACAGCACTATCTTCCACTGCTAAGTCTCACCACCTGCTGCTCCCTCTGCCAAGCTGCTGGAGACATCTTGGCCCCCTCCCTTTTCCTTCCTACCAGGAACATTTATAGACAGATGCAAGAAAATAAAATGGGTGCTACGTCTGTTTTTCTTTCTTTCCTGTCACTGGTCCTGTCTTGCACCATGAAGGGACTGTGTACATGTGTGAACGCTCCAGACTGTAGGTCCGAGCTGTATCCCTTCTTCTTGGCCACCTACCCCAGCCTAAAAGCATATGTCTTAGCAGAATGGTTTCCCCTAGGGTGGATGGACCCAGAAAGAGACCGGCACAGCCCTGGAAGTGAGCTGGGATATTTGAGTAGAGGATACTGGGTCCTGGGTGCCTTTAGATGCAGACAGACATGAAAAGGACGTGCTGATGGGGACTGCCTGGAGGGTAGCCCAAAAGATAGTTGGAGGTGATGGACCAGGGGCTAAGCAGGATTGTCAGGAGTAGGCTGCAAAGTGCCTGTGTCAGTAACTGCAGGGGGTGTGGCATGTTGGAATCCCCAAAGAACTTTCAAAACTTCCCCTGATAGAATTAGCCTTGAACACATGCCAAGCTCTGGGAGCAATGCTTTAGGGAAGTGCCAGGCGTGCCATGCTTCTTGTTTCTTACCTTGAGCCCTGCCTCATTCCTTGAGCTTTGACCTCTGGAGGAGGCATGAACTTGGAGGACAAGCAGCATAGGCAGAAGAAGTGAACCAGCTAGAGATATGGAAGGCTGCCTTGGCTTGGAAATGATGGGTGTCAGTCTATTTTCTGTTTCTATAACAGAATGCCTGAGACTGGGTGATTTATAAAGAATAGAGGTTGATTTTGGTTTGTGGTTCTGTAGTCTAGGAGTCCAAGATTGGGTGGGTGCATCTGGCTACATCATAACATAATGGAAAACAGAAGGGGAACAGATGTGTTTTGAAGAGAAAAAAGGGGATTGAACTTCCTTGAATCATAAAGGCTTTAATCCATTCATGAGGCTCTGTCACCCATGACCAAACCACCTCCCAAGAGCCCACCTCCCATCACTACCACATTGAAGAATTAAGGTTCCAACACATGAGCTCTTGGGGGACACCTTTCAGCCATAGCAGTGTCACTGGCTTCTTCATTATTTCATCTTCCCAGTCCTTATTCCTCTTTACCTGTTCATGACGTCACTTCCGACTTGTCTACCTCTGTAGGATAAGGAGGAAAGGTCAAGGGGCAGGAGAATGTTGCTGGTGCCCTTTGGGTGGGTCAAATGCTCAAGTTGGCTCTTTTTCTTGGTGGATGCTGGGGACACCAATCCCATGGGTGCACTATTCCCTGAGAAGGGTCACAGAGCCTCAAACCAACTGTTCACCATGGTGCCCACCTGCACAGGTGCTTGCAGAAGACCTTGGCAACGCTCTTCACTTTTGCATCCCAGGTAGCTTCAGGGGACCCAGGTCACTCTCCCCCAGTAGTATCTTAAAGGCTCCTAAGACTTGTGGAGAGAGAAAAGCAACTCTTTCCTTCAAGAAAGTCTCTTGCCAGGGCTGGGGTTGTGGCTCAGCGGTAGAACACTTGCCTAGCAATGTGTGAGGTACTGGGTTTGATCCACATAAAAATAAATAAATAAAGGTATTGTGTCCATCTACAACTAAAAAAAAAAATTAAAAAAAAATAAAAGAAAGTCTCTTGCCAGTTTCATTTCTGGTCACATACTTCTCCTGCAGGTGTCTGGTGGCAGGTGAGGGGCTAAAGGGCAGAAA
The DNA here is from genome assembly GCF_964194105.1 of Spermophilus citellus. NCBI lineage: Eukaryota > Metazoa > Chordata > Mammalia > Rodentia > Sciuridae > Spermophilus > Spermophilus citellus. Next base: position 24,727,600 of record NC_138184.1, on the reverse strand, counting down.
CCAATTGGGCTTCCATCTCTGCAAGTCAGCACCTCACTGCACAGATGGGGCACGTGGATGCAGCTTCCTGGTCTCTGGACCAAAATCTCTGAGACAGGAGGAGCCCCCTTGAAAAATCACATTACATGAAAAAGGATTTTGCATCTTTAGGGATCCAAAATGCACTATGTGGCATAAAGATCATTTCAAGCTAAAAACAGAACAAACAAACAAACAAACAAAAAACCCCGACAAACAGTAGGTCTGGGATGGGGGATGCTGCTCTAAATTTTTTTCTTGCTGACATCCTGACAAATCCAGCTGCCAGCAGATGCATGCTTGTAATCCCAGCAGCTAAGGAAGGAGGATCACAGGTTCAAGGCCAGCCTCAGTAATTTACCAAGGCCCTCAGCAACTTTGCAAAACTCTGTCTCAAAATAAAACGTTAAAAAAAAGGGGGGGTGTTGGGAGCCAGGCACAGTGGTGCACACCTGTAATCCCAGCGGTTTAGGAGGCTGAGGCAGGAGGATTGTGAGTTCAAAGCCAGCCTCAGCAATTTAATAAGGTGCTAAGCAACTCAGTGAGACCCTGTCTCTAAATAAAATACAAAATAGGGCTGGGGAGGTGGCTCAGTGGTCAAGTACCCTTGGGTTCAATCCCTGGTATGGGAAACAAAATGATAACAATAACAAAAAACCCCAAAAACAAATCTGGCTGCCATAAATCCCTCTGCAGGAGATCTTCAGGCAGAGAGGGGACTAGCCGTCATCCCTGGAGCTAGTGATTGCTGACACCAGCTCCGTCTGACATTGTCGTGCCTCCCATGTTTGTTCTTCCATAGAAGCCCTCTCTGCTCTCCCTTCCTCTTACCAGTGGACATTCAGACTCTGACATGGGCTGTTTAGGAAGCCAATCTTCTGAAGGTTCCTTTCCATCCATAAACTTGGTCTTTCCCCTATTACTCTATTTATTGTTAATTAATTCACAAGCCCAGAACCTAAACTGGTTGGGGAAAAGGTTTCCTCTTGACATGAGGAGCCCCCCCCCCCAAGATTTCCCATCTGAGGCTGAATTTTATCTTCCTGTCCTGCCAATGTCACTGCATAACAAAGGTGATCCACTCTCTTTCTCTCTCTCCTACACACGCTAATTGGATTAGAAGAAGAGTTGGCACAGGGGAGACTCTACATCTGCATTTATCACTGAAGAGGAACAGAATGTGCCACCCCAAGATGAGCCCCTTTGGTATCAGGTATTTTGAGCTGAAGGCAATTGAGAAGACGTGGATACAAGAAAAAATTTCTGCTCTCCCCATTTGCCTAAAAGCAAAACATGACTTTATCAACTGTCCATTCTTCTCTCTTAATGGGAAAAACAAAGACTGAAGACAACTTCAGGCCCTTATCAGCCTGCAGCAGAATCCGTGTAATGGATTGCACTGATCAACCTTTCCCTTTATCTACCAGGAATGTCCCACATATTTATCTGCCCAAGGTGGTTGTCTTTGGAGGCTCAAGGTTTTTCCCCTTCATCTTATCACTTCTCTAAAAATGTATGGATCTTTATTTAAAGATGGCAGAGTTCTAAGCCACATTTTTGGGAGCTATTTTTCCCCCTGAGTTTTCTCCCATGTATATGTGAATATACATGTTTATAAATTTCTGTGTTTTTTTTTTTTTTGTTAATCTTTTTTTGTTACAGAGATTGGGGGTGGAGGTGGGGTCCCAGCCCAGAATTTAGAAGGTAGAGGAGCAATTTTTCCTTTCATATGTCATTTACTTACCTACATCATGGTACCTGCAGTTTAGCTACAAACAATGCAAGGGCCTGCAGGTGCTGAGAAATGGCTGCTGGAAAGGAATGCTTTCTTGTCTTCACAGTGATCCTGGCCAGCAGGGTAGATGAGTCACACTTGCTTTCATTCCATCTATCCTGATGGCATTTGAGTGGAATGTGAAAGTCACCAGGTGATTGATTATACTGTGACTGGAAAAAAACCCAAAGCTAAACAGAACACCCCAACAGAGAGCTTCTGTACTGGTCTGCTACTGTAACAAAACACCACAGACTGGGTGTCTGAGATAGCTGATGGTTATTTCTCACCATTCTGGAAGCTAGAAGTCCAAGATATGGTGCTGACAGATTCAAGTCCTACTGATGTGGCCACTGGGTCACTGTGTGATCATTTGACTCAGGGAGAGAGTGAGCTCTGGGCTCTCTTTCTCTTCATGGGGCCCCACCTCATCTAAACCCAGTTAACTCCCAAAGGGTCCATCTCCCAGACCATTGCACTGTGTCTAAGGCTTCGATTTATGTGCTTAGGGTGGGGATTGGGGGACACACATGTTGAGTCTGGAACAGCTTCCCAATAAAGACTAACGAGAAAATCATTGTAATGAAAAATACACAAAATGCTCATGTTAAAATTTGTGTGTGTATTATCTGTGGTGCTGGGGATCAAACCAGGGCTTTGTGAATGCTAGCCCAACACTCTACCACTGAGCTACAATCCCCAGGCCAAAAATGTGTTATTTTTGTTTTTGTTCTGTCTGCCTATCCTTTGTTGGATCTTCTAGTAGACATCAGACTCACTTTCTCATTACTCTTCTGCTAGAAACGCCATCTGCCCTGCTTGGGACTTACATGTTGAATATTTTTTTTTTCGTTTGTTTGTTCCTCCTTTCCCTCCCTCCCTCCCTCTCTCTCTCCCTCTCTCGCTTCCTTTCAGGATTGAACTCAGGGGCACTTTACCACTGAGTACATCCCAGTCCTTTTTATCTTTTATTTTCAGACAGAGCCTTGCTAAGTTGCTGAGGTCTGTTTTGGCTCCCAGTTCTGGACATACAAGGTCCAGGGGTCTCATCTGGTGGTGGCCTTCTTACTGGCAGAGTCCCCAGGAAGCACATAGCATGAAGTGGAAGGAGAGAGGGAGAATTTAACTGTGTTCTTTCCTCCTGGTCTCATAAAGCTACTAGGATCCAATCATGGGGCTCCACCCTAACGACATTATCCAATCCCAATCACTTCCCAAAAGCTCGACCTGTCAACCTCGTAGTTGGGTTAAGTTTTGATTCCCTTAATTCATTAACATAGGACCATGGGGATTAAACTGCTGCAGGAGTGTAGGTCACAAACCATATTTAAATTATGGTGGTCTGTTTACTGGTCTTGGTCTGTCTTGGCCCCCCCAGCCTTTTCTTCCCTCCAGAATCTCTTTCTTTATACATTGCTAGGGAGACCCTCTGACTTTCATCTTGCATTGTTTGTTAATTTATTTGTTTACTTTTGCGGTACTGGAGAGTGAACCCTGGGGTGCTCTACCACTGAGCTACATCCCCAGCCTTTTTTGATTTTTTTTTTTTTAATTTAGAGATAGGGTCTCATTAAGTTGCTCAGGGCCTTGCTAAGTGGCTGAGATTGCACTTCAACTTGCAATCCTCCCGCCTCAGCCTCGGCTGGGATTATAGATTTGTGGCAGCATGCCTGGCTATTACAATCATCTTTTACAGAGGTCATATCAGATATTATCACCGCCCTACTTAAATTTCTCCAAAGGCTTAAAATAAAATCCATGAGTAACAGGACCTGTGTTCTCTGGCCATTGATTGCCTCCCTCTTTATCATACCGAGATCCTCCTGGCTTTCCACACTACAGCCGTATCAGCCTGCTTTCTGTTCTTCAATATTATTGAAATTTACTATGGACTGAACAGTGTTCTAGATCAGGGGTTCACAAACTGGCCTGTAGGCCCAATCGTGAGGCTGCTTGTTTTAGTAAATAAAGTTTAACAAACTTTAATTTTATTTATTTATTTATATATTTACTGCTAAATATGGTTGTCTTTGCCCAGCCCTATCTAAACACAAAATAAAACTTTAGGCAGGACTGAAATTAACAACCATTAAAATCAGCAATAAGTTATGAGAATCACGAACATTTTTTTTTAAGCCATTAAGCACAGTTAAATTATTTGAAGTATACAAAGTTCAAACAGCTGGGGGGTAAGATCTCCAAGAAAGCTTCCCAGGAGAAGGGAGAGAACCAGAGGGAAACCTCGGAGTCTAAAAGACAAAGGGAACATATGGCATCAAAGTTCAGGCTAGAAATTTCACTTAGAAGAAAATAACATTTCTGATAATGTATATAAGAACAACAACAGCACCTACACTATGGGACTGTGAAGAAGAAGAAAATGTAGAAAATCTGTAGGAAATGGAAGCAAATCTTTATATTAAAATGAGAAGGGCTGAATTCCACCATGTAGCGTGTCTGCTATGGATATCAGATGGATAAAAGCTGGTAAAAGGCAATTCTAAAAGAAAACAAAACCAGCATTGACCTTTTCTCCTGCCTAGCCCAGAACTCCTTTATTTTGTGCACTATGAAGAATGACGTGTAAGGTATTTTATCATTATTAAATGGGTTGCATCAAAATAGGTGATTTTTTCCCATGTATTTTGCCACTATAAAAGACATTTATGTTTACTTATGGACAAGTTTGAAAAAGAAGTCATTTTGGTTTTCAACAAATATTAACAGTTATCAAAATCTCAAATAAAAATTCTGTCATAGCTCAGACTTTGTCCTGCTAATCTGCGTACACAACTATTCTGACCCATGCAGACAGAGGCAAGTGGAGTTTTTACCTTCTGGCTCCGCAATCCATATTCCCGGGGCTTTTGTGATAGAGGCTGTCATGCATGGACTGCCCCCATGTGGCTGTCAAGACGGCAGCTGAGTGCTCTGGTGCTGGAGAAGGTGAGCTTGTTTAACATGGAATCCAACAGAAAGCTAAGCTGCATGACGATCCCTATCAAAAGGCTTAATGGGAGTCTCTCCTTTGGTAGAGCATGGGATAAATCTGGGTTTGTTTCATATTTGTTTGTTTTAAAGAATTGATCATCCACAGGCTTCATGATAAGCTGCCCCAGGCTGAGTTTTAATAGTTCCTTAGCTATCCAAGATTAATAATTGATTATCTTATCTTTCTTTACTATAGGTTTGATTTTGTTTCTAGGGCCATAAAGCTCAGGAAGTCCTCATAACCCCACCTTTAAATGTGTCTATTCAATGCAGTGTGAACAAACTAGAAAAAGAGGACAGAATCTACAATGTCCTCTTTGAAATCAACTAAATCAAATCAAGATAATTTAATGCAAGTTTTCTGCTGCCATTAGAAATTGTGATTTTTTTCTAATATGAATATTCTGAATATATTTTTTCTTGTCTGGGGAGGCTCTAAGTATTTGCTAAGTATTTTTTTTTTGCTATGTATTTGCTTAAATACAAGTCTTTTGATCTTTTGTTTGAGTATAGTTTTGTTTAGTTTTAAAGAAAAGACTGCATCATGAGCCCGGTTTAAGAGATTGTACACGATGGGTGTGATTCTACATTATGTACAACCAGAAGAATGAGAAATTATACTCCTTTTATGTATGATGTGTCAAAGTACATTCTGCTGTCATGCATAACTAATTAGAACAAATAAAAAGATAAAAACAAAATTTAACCCCTAGGAATTAGAAATGAATGTTCAGCCAGTATGAAAAACAGGAGCAAAATCAGGTTTTTGATCATGATTCTATAATATTAGTATTTGACATATAGCTAGACTAGTTTACATTATCATTTCAGAGCATATGATATTTGATAATGATACAAATAGGGTCCATTTTTTCCCAGTCCTCACACTTTCCCCTAGTTTCTTACATCACCACATGTATGATATGTGCATATAGCTCTTTTAGCCCAAAGGAGAATTTAAAAAATTATTTTATATTCTGTGGCATTGACGTTCAAGGTTCTTTCATGCTAATTAGTTCAATCCTTTGAAACACCTAAACTTTTAGTATAATCAACAGCAAATATCCTTCTTCTATGTTTACACAACTTCTGTTGAAAGCTATATGTCTTTTACTATAGGTGTTTCTAAGATTATACATAGAAAATTTAAAAGAAAAACAATGACTTAAGTCTGAAATAATGGATGTCAATATCAGAGCCACACAACACTGGGGGTCCCAGAGACAGTTTTAGGAGGTCCATGATGTAAAAGCTATTTTCATAATAATATATTTTTCTTTTTTTTTCTTTTCCTCCCTCTCCCCTCCCGCCTCCTCCTCCTCCTCCTCCTCCTTCTTTTTTTTTTTTTTTAAAGAGATTGTATTGAATTGGCCTAGTGGATATTTTATCCTGCACTGTTATGTTATGCTGAAGATTGAACCATCGCCCCACACGTGCTAGGCAAGTGCTCTACTGCTGAGCCACAACCCCAGCCCTCTAAATACTTTTGATAATGTGAAAAAGGAAGAGCTTTGATGAAAATAATTTGAAGGAATTAAGCATATGAAATTTTCCAACATGCAAGCCACACAGGAGAAGAAAGGCTCTAGAGTTCTAAATTTTGACGATCTGAGAGGTAAATAGTAAACAGTTGTTTAAATGAAGTTGGTGGTGAACATGATGAACACAGAAGGTAATGCGTACAATTAAGAAGAGTTAAAAGGAAGCCAGGTATGGTGGTGCATATCTGTAATCCCGTATGCTTAGAAGTCCAAGGTAGGAGGATTGTAAACTTGAGGCCATCCTTAGCAATTTAGTAAGATCCTGTCTCAAAGAATAAAAAGTGCTGGGGATGTAGCTCAGTGGTAAAGTACCCTTGGGTTTTATCCATAGTGCCAAAAAATGAATTAATTAAAAAAATAATAAAGGAAACCACCATTCTGGACTTCCCCTTTGTTCCTTTCCTGAGATGGATTCACCATTCCTACCCTCGTCTTTCTGTTTATTTCCTTTATTTTGCTGGCATACATCATGAATAGATGGCAGTCATGTTTATTCTGTACTAGTGATGGCAGTGGTCTGGAGTTCTAGAACTCTGAAGACTTACATTTTATCTTCTACCTGCATTAGGGTTGCTAATGGCATTCAGATACTCTTTCCTGAGTATCGTGACACCTTTTACTGCTGTCATCCTTTATTAAGCTTTTAAGATTGCCTCTTCTTGCTTGTCATTTTGAAACTTGAACACGGAGTGTCTAGTTCTGGTGTTTTTCCATTCCGTCTATTCCTTTCCACTTGGGGGGTGGAGTGGGGGTTTTCCATCTGAGGACTGTGTCCTCAGTCACCCACAGAAATGAACCCAGCGGCCACAGGCCACCAGACATTTCTGCAAAATCAACAGCAAAATTGAGAAGGACCAAGATGAACAGACAGAAAAAATAAAAACCCAGAAAGAATTCAGGGAACCGAAAGTTCAAAAATGCTGACGGGTGTCTCTCTCAATCTACGACCTTGGAAACCATCAGTTGGCTCCAGACTGCTGGTCAGCGGTCATCCTTCTCTTTCCCAGTGCCTGTACTCCCTCGTTCCCACACAGCAATTTCATATCATTGCTCTCTGTTCAGACCTCCAGTGAAGCCTCCCCCATCTCACCTCAGCTAATTACCTCAATTTCTACTTCCTTTAGAAGAGTCAGGAAAGAATTTTCATGAGCTCCTACTAACAGATATACCCAATCCCAGTCCCCAATTATGGAGCACTTGCATCCACTCTTAGTCATGGCTGTGCCTTCCCCTAGGCCCCAGGTCCCATCCCCTCTTGCCCATTCACACCTTCAAATACAACACAAATTTCCTTGCTTCCTCCTCTAGCCACTGCCTTCCCATCTTCTCTCCTTTGTGGGTTCATTTCCTGACATTTGTCTATATTGTTGTCTCTGATTTCTGATTTCTCATTCTCTCAAGCTTTTGCCCTGACTGTTCTACCAAAACAAATCTTGTCAAGATCAAGGAAGGCCTCCTTGGAACTGAATCCAGGGCTCAGTTTTCAGGTCTCAGTTTCTACAGGACACAAGGAATTACTCCTCCTCCCCTGAAGCACTGTCTTCACTGGGTGCCTAGTGCTCCTATCTGACCTCACTGGCACCTCATTTTCTCTATTGCTGATCATCCTTCCACTGCCCACCCCCCTAATATTGAAATCTCTGTCTAACCCCTCTGCTGTTACCTTGGTAGCTACCACCACCTCCAAGAGTAGGGGAGGAGAGGAACAGGAAGAAAAGAAAGATGAGAAACAGGAGGAGGACAGATTTTTTTTTCAGGAAGTGAGAAAGGAAGGAAAATATGTACTTCATTTTCTTTTTAAAACCTTATTTTAGGGCTGGGGTTGTGGCTCAGTGGTAGAGCACTTGCTAGCATGTGTGAGGCCCTGGGTTCGATCCTCAGCACCACATAAAGATAAATAAAATAAAGTCATTGTATCTATCTACAACTACCAAAAACCCAAAAAACTTATTTTAGCTGGGCATGGTGGCACACACTATAATCCTACTGGCTCTGGAAGCTGAGGCTAGAAGATCAAGAGTTCAAAGCAAGCCTCAGCAACTTAGCGATGTACTGAACAACTCAGTGAGAACCTGTCTCTAGATAAAAAAATTAGAAAAGGGCAGGGGATGTGGTTCAGTGATTAAGTGCCCCTGGGTTCAATCCCAGTGCCAAAACAAAACAAAACAAAACAACAACAATAAAACAACCTTATTTTAAAATCCTTTTTGAATCTTTTTTTCTTTATGGTGTGAGGCAAAATCTCTCAATCTGTTTCCAGGTACAACGATAAGGAATGTTCTTGAATAGTGTTCTTTTTTTCTGCTTGAGCTATAACCTCTTTGGCTGTAGTTTGTGTAAGGCAATTCAATAATGCAAGGTCAGGGCTGGGGCTGGGGCTCAGTGATAGAGTGCTTGCCTATTATGTGTGAGGCACTGGGTTTGATTCTTAGCACCATGTAAAAAAAATAAATAAAATAAATAAATAAAATAAAGATATTATGTCCATCTACAGCTAAAAAAGGTTAAAAAAAAAAAGAATGCAAGGACAGTCCACACCTCATGTTGACACCAGAGGAAAGCCAGGAGCTGAGGATACCTCTCAAGAGCCAAGTGGTTGGCTCACCCATCACCATCTCCCTGCCTCTGCCTTCTTTGACTAGCTTCTTCTGCTTGCTTGTGGACCTCTGTGGCCATAAGCTCAAATCTTTACAATGGCCAGACTTTGAGAAAGATAATCTGCTATACTCTAGAGTCCTACTTAAGTTCTCTTAGAACAGTGTTTTTTGATGTGAAGAAGTGAAGACATTTGGTAAAGGTTTTCTGAATCTGAAAATCAAGCATAGTTTTGGGTTCATGGACAAGTTACTGGGGCACACTGATCTAAGTCTACCACTATAGTATCTCATGTGAGCAAACTGAGACCCAGAGAGAACTATGGATTCGTTTCCATATGCATGGTCTGTTAGTGACGGGACTGGGATTAGAACCAGGCTTGACAGGAGGATGAAGGAAGTGGGGCACCAAAAATGCAAAATTTAGGGAGACCCTTGCTCTCAGGGTCATGCAGTTGCCGTAGGTGCCTTCTTGACTCACCCTCGGCCAAGCGCAGATGAGAACTTTAGGATCCTGCCCGTCAGGAGGGAGAGATCACATGTGGATTGGAGGTTTTGGGTGAGGGGGACATAGGAGGGGTTTTCTAGTGTTGCTACCTTCAGGGAGAAGCAAGTTCCCGAGCAAGGCTGGGTAAGCTCCTTTCCCCAACGTGAGGAATCTGGCAGCCCCAGGGATGGTTGCTCCCTGGAGAATTGTCCTGTGTGCTTAGAGCTTTGGGGTCCCTCTAGTCTGGATGCAGAGCTGCTTGCCTGGTTATCTTTAGATATTTGCTGAGAGTTGCAGCATTTTTGAGTCCTGGCAATGATTACTTCTCTTTTCCCTCTCATAAAAATAGTTCTCCCCTCCAGCCAGACCTGTCTCATAGGATCTGTTCTTGCAGGCGGGTCATGCAACATTAGGCTTCTCTTGCTTCCAGCTTGGTGTCTGCTTTCTTTGTGTAGAACTGCTTCCTAAGGATTTTTGCCACAGGAGAGTTTTAAGAAACTTAGTGCTGGCTTTATTGTTGGTCGAGGTTCAAAACAAACAAACAAACAAAAAATACCAAGATGGCCAGTGAGACATAGAAGAAATAGAGGAGTGGACAAAAGAAAAATATCCTGAACCTTGTGATCCTTCTTCAGTTACTACCTTGGTCCAAGGTAGTAACTTGCAGTTAGTTCTCTTTAACCTTTTTATTCGACACTCACCCTGAGTTGGTGTGTTTTCAACAATGCACCCAGAGGTATTTGCTGAAACAAATTAGGCAAAAAAAAAAAAAAAAAAAAAAAAAAAGAAAATGAAATAAAAGGCATTCGGAATGCAAAGGAAGAAACAAAACTGTCTCTCACGGGTGATATGATCTTGTGCAATGTGTACAAAATTCTAAACAACAACAATAACAACAAAAAACCACCACTAAAAGACTATTAGAACTAGTTAATGAGTTCAGCAAGGTGGTGGGATATGTGGTTAATGTAAAAAAATCAACTGTATTTCTATGTGCTTGCAATGAACGATCCACAAACGAAATTAGGAAAAACAGTATAATTTATAATACATCAATAATAATCAAATGCTTAGGAATAAAGTTCACAAAGCAAGTACAAAATTTATACTATGGAAATTTCAAAATATTGTTGAACAAAGTTAAAGAAGATCTAAATAAATGGAAAGATATCTCTTGTTTGTAATCAGAAGACTTAATATAGTTAGAATAGCAATAATCCCTAAAGTGATCTATAGATTCAATATAGTCTCTAGTAGAATCCCAGCTGGCTTCTTTGTAGAAATTGACAAATGAATCCTGAATTTTATATGAAAACTCAAAGGAGACCCAAGTAGCAAAGGCAACCTTGAAAAAGAAAGTATTGGAGGACTCACATGTTCTAATTTTGAAACTGCTACAAAGTAACAACAATCAGGATAATATGGTACTGACCCAAGGACAGCAACAAGTCAATGCAACAGAATTGAGAGTCCAGAAGTAAGCCCATGTGTTTATGGTTAATTGACTTCTGATAAGGATGCAAGGATTCCTCAAAAGAGAAAAATAAGTTTTTTTTTCAACAAATGGTATTAGGACAATTGGATAGTCACATATAGGTGAATGTGAATGTCCTCACACTGTATAGAAAGAGTAAATTGGACCTAGATGTTAGAGCCCAACCTACAGATGCTTAAAGGAAAATACAGGTGAAAATAATGAGCTTGGAATAAGCAGTGAATTCTTCTTTTTTTTTTTTTTTGTTTTCTTTTTTAGTGCTGAGGATTGAACCCAAGGCCTTGTCCATACAGGCAAGCACTCTCCCAACTGAGCTAAATCCCCAGCCCTAGCAGTGGATTCTAAAAATGATACCAAAAGCACAAGCAATAAAAGAAAACATTAGATAAATTGGATTTTATCTGCATTAAAAACTTTTATGTTTCAAAGGACACTGTCAAAAAAAAAAAAAAAGCAAAAAGACAACCCAGAGAATGGGAAAAAATATTTACAAATCTAGAATATATTGAGTGCTTACACTCAATAATGTAAAAAAAAAAAAAAACAACCCAATTTTAAAAGTGAGCAAAGGATTTAAATAGACATTTTTTCAAAGAAGATATACACATGGCTACTGAACACACGAAAAGATGCTCAACATCAGTAGTCATCAGGGAAATGCAAATCGGCATCACGCCAAGGTACTACTTTATGCTCACCCATAACAAATAGGAGTTTAAAGCTCAAATAAGTATTAGCAAGATTGTGAGGAAAGAACTCTCATGCACTGCTGGTAAGAATGTAAAATGGTGTAGCCACTTTGGAAAAGAGTCTGAAAGTTCCACAAAAATTAAACATATAGTTACTATTTGACCCAGCAATTCTACTCCTATTTACATATCCCCAAATGAAAACACATGTCAACTCAAAGATTTGTATGTGACTATCCCAGCGGCATTATTCATAACGTCCCAAAGGTTGTTATGAATAAACATAACTGACTGATGAATGAATAAACAAAATAGAGTATATTTATACATAGAATATTATTTGGCCATAAAAAGCATTGGACTATGGATACATGGTACAATATGGGCAAATCATGGAGACATTATGCAAAATGAAAAAAGATAATCACAAAAGACTACATATTATATGACTTAATTTATAGGAAATGTCTGGAATAGAATATGGGTGAGTAGTTACTTAGATCTGGCAGGGGGAGGGGATTAATAGTTCATGAGTAAGGTGTTTGTTTTTGAAGTGATGAAAATTTTTGAAATTTAACTCTGGTGGTAGTTGTACCACTCTAAGAATACACCATAAATAATTTAATGCAATTTAAGAAAATTTTGGCAGTGCTGGAGATTAAACCCAGGACCTCATGCATATGCTGGGCAAGTTCTCTTCCACTGAACTACATCTCCACCTGAATTGTACATTTTAAATGAGTGAATTATATAGTATAAAAATTATATGTCTTTTATAATCTGTAAAAATAAAATAATGTTCTGCCTCTATATCTGTCTCTGCTGAGCAACCTCCAAGGGCTACAAGTTTATTCAGAAGAGAAATTTCAAAGTCTTTATAATGGCCTATGAGGCCAACAGGGTATATACAGAGCCCCATTACTTCTTTGAGTTCATCTCCTACTCTGAGCTCTTCTTTGCTGTCCTTCTGACTGGACTATTTTCCTTCCACATTACTGCACGGCTCAGTCTTTTCCTTCTTTCAGGTCTCTATTCAAAAGTTGCTTCCTAAATGAATTGCCTCTGAACATTCTATTTAAAATTGCTGATCTACATGCGGATATCCAGTTTTCCCAGCACCACTTGTTAAATTTGTGTTTTCTCCAGCGCATTTTTTTTTTTTTTTTTTTTGGTCACCTTTGTTAAGACTGGTAACTGTAGCTGTGTGGGTTTTTCTGTACATCTTCTATTCGGTTCTGTGGTCTAGTATCTGTTTTTCACCATGCTCTTTTAGTTATGATGGTGTGTTAGGTTTTCATCACTATTACCAAAAATGGTCTCCACTAACACCGCAGAGAGTAGGGGTGGAGAAGAGGCTTCTTAGAGCTGCAGGAAGCTCCAGGTCTGGAGTCTCCATGCTGCATGTCCAGGCATGAATGCAGATGGGGCCACGGTATATTATATGGTGTTCGACTAGAGTAGGGCAGTTTTTGTCTAAAAGCTTTCTGTCTCACTAGGGTGTCCCTTTCCTGGTCCTTTGGCTGGAGACAGCCACCTTTTCTTGGCTCCTCACCCCTTTTTATTGTGTGTGTCTATTGGTGTTTGGGGATTTTTCGGTCCCATGTCAGGATATATGAGGCAAAACGAAAGCCCAGAGGATTCCCTGCCAGGTACTTCCTTGGGTTCTGAGATTTCTAGCTGGTTTGCCTGATTCTCTTCACCTTTCAGTTCCTAATGTTGACTTTATCTTTAATGTCCTATTTGTACTTAGGACAAATAAGGAAATGGATGTTCAATTATCTTCTTGGACATGGGAGACTCTCACGGAGCTTACAAAAAACAATCCTTCCTTTGCTACTCCTGGCTTCCCCCTGACTTGAGAGGCCAAGGGTTGCACCCCATACAGCTGTCTCCTTGGACTCTAGTACCCTCTTTGCTTTCCTTGTCAATTTCTGCTCAGTCTTTGCAATTTAGCTCCTGAAGATAGACACCCCTTGGCCTCCTGCCCCAAGCCTTCCTTCTAAGCAGGCGAGTGTTGTTTCCTGTGCCGTGCTTAATCCAATGGAGCACATGCCACACCAGATCTAAGGGCCATTTTTCATGTCTGCTTCCCCAGGAATGATGAACTCCCTAAAGGTAGTGTTTGGCTAGCTCTTCCTCCAAATTTCTGGTAAATAATATGGAATCCCCATGAATAGTTATGTAAAAATAAACGCTAATCCCTCCATCACATCCATTCCACTGGGAGAGAATGAGGCAGGGAACTCTGGTCTAGGATTGGGAGAAGGTCTAGGATTGAAGAAGGGTCCTGAGGAGAGGAAGGTGGCACCACTTGTTTTCTGAGTTTTCCTTTCTGTCTGGGCAGGAGGAATTCTCTGGTCGGAGGGGGATGGCAGATGAGCACCACAGAACTCATGCTGGAAAAAAAAATGAACGCAAAATAAATGGGAAAACTGTTCCCTCTGAGTCCTGAGGGACAACTCAGTGATACTATTGGGTGGTGGCCTCTGTCTTGAAGTTTCTGGGTTTGTTATTTCCTCAAAAAAGGGGTAAGAGAGGGAGTGGTTCTATTTCCTGACAAGACCTGTAGACCTACTGAGACCCCAGCAGCAAAAGGTGTCATTTCCAGTTGAGAGGTGAGAAGAACACACCCTGACGGGGACACTCCAGGGACTGCTGCTCACCCCTCCCCTCCTGCAGCAGCGTGGTGAGCTGGAGAGGAAGCCTCCCCTCTGCAGACTCCTAGTGGTGGCCACAGATATTCCTTCCTGGAGGATGGGGCTTCCCCAGCTAGGAAAAAGAACATCTATCATAAGTGCCAGATCAGAGGATGGTGACATTTAGGGATGATCTCCTTACCTGACTTCAGAGAGTAAAGTTGGGGCATTAAAGAATTCTCTTACCGTAGAGAGGATATTAAGAAGAGAGAGCTGGGGTCACCCTGGGCACCAAATGGTGATGGAATTAACGCACCTGTATGTGGCCCTCAGTGGAGAAAGTGGGGCCGCGACCTTGGGAATGGCGAGGAAGTCGCTCAAATGTTCACAGATCCTGGGAAAGAAGAGGGGCTGTTGATGAAACTCCATGACCATCTTCAGGGCTTAAGAAAGAGTATGAGGAGGACTTACACAGTTGTACCTTGTCTTTAGATGAGAACCAGCTAAGAGGTATCATTTTCTTCACAAAACAAGGAGAAGACACTAACAGAATGAGTGGCTGATATGTCATTACAATATACTTTGATGATGGTAGATCATTAGGTGTTTTTACTGTTTCACCGAGAAAAGGTTCAAAAACTTGAATGTTACTGCTATTAAAAAAATCCTTCCATTCCCCTATATTTTAACTTGATCAAGGAATTTAAAAAGTAGAAATAGAATTGATGTCAAATTTGGTCTTATTCTGGCAATAAATTATATTCATCCATGGAAATGTGAACTGATCAGGAAAAATACCCCAACTTTCATCTCACTGAGATTTTGCATTTCCATTAAAATTTTATTTTTTTGGGCTGGGGATGTGGCTTAAGCGGTAACACGCTTGCCTTGGCATGCGCGGGGCGCTGGGTTCGATCCTCAGCACCACATAAAAATAAAATAAAGTTGTTGTGTTCACTGAAAACTAAAAAAAATAAATTAAAAAAATTTATTTTTAATTATGTTTTATTTTTTGCAATGCTGGGGATGAAACCTAGGGCCTTGCTCCTGCTAGGCAAGTGCTCTCCCACTGAGGTACATCCCCAACCATAAAATTTTATTTTTACAATTGTTTAGCACAATATATAAGTATGTTATTTCAATTAAATATTTACTAATAAACAATTGTAATCCATAGTCATTTGGAAGAAACTTTGACAGAGTCTTATGGCTGTAGGAAAATTTAAAAATACACTACAAATAAACATACAATTTGCTTAATTTCTCTCTCTCTCTCTCTCTCTCTCTCTCTCTCTCTCTCTCTCTCTCTCTTTCAGTGCTGGGGAAATTTTCTTCTTTATTTAAAAGGAGATATTCATGATAAATAATTCAAAGAATTCGAAAGAACCTTGGCTGAAAATAAATTTCCCTTTATTAACTGTTTCCAGCTATTCCACACTCTTGCTAGAAGAACCCCTGAAACCAGTTTCTTGGTCATCCTGTCATAGATTTTATCTGACCTCTGCTGGGAACAGGAAACAGGTTCCCATTTCCTCTGGCTCTGAATCTCCCAAAGAATATCCTTCTCATATCTTGCACTCAAGAAATAGGCAAATTAGTAATTCTTGTTTTTCTCACTAATGTGCCAAGGATAATATATGTGTCAAGCTAGTCATGGCTGGGCATTTACTGGAATTTACTGCAATTCAGGTTTGTGGACCTTACTTTGGTGACCAGCAGAAAGTTAAAACAACCTCTTGCTGGGAAGGAATCTAAGTTTTGGGGGGCTTAGGGGCCACCTGGACCATTTCAAGGGCTCCAAGAGCAAAGAGCTGACGAAAATCAATATTTGGCAGGAAAATTTAAGCAAGGAGGTTTCTTTAGATGTGGAGTAATTGTTTGCAAGTCCAAAGCACAAAAGGAATAAAGAGAACTAGATGAATATTAAGCATCCAAACTTTTGCACCCAAACCCAAACTAGCAAAACAAGACCAGGGGACGGGGTGGTGCTATATTCCCCTGGGGCCACCTCTGCCAGCATCCTTGCCACAGAGATGTGTCAGTGTATATGGGTTTGCCTCTAACCAAACCTCATATTTTTCATCTGTGAAGCTAAGAATTCTTCCTGCCCTACCCCAGGGTCTCAGACTTCTGGGAAGTGACACCTTAGAAAGAGCTCTATAAACTGTTTAGTTTATAGAAAGCCTGTAGAAAAAACTCTGTAAACCGTAAAGTGCTGCGTTGTTAATTACTGTAATTATACTAAGATACTAAGCTAGATTTCTAAGCAAACTTTTGGACTGCTACAGAGTTTCCGGGGGTAAACTGAATTCACTGGCAGTTCATAAAACTGTGTCAGGTCCTGTGATGGGTAACTTTGTCAACTTGGCTAGTTTATGGTTACTCAGTTGTTTGGTTGAACACCAGCCTAGCTGTTGCTATGAAGGTATTTTTTTAAAAAAAAGATGTGATCAACATGTAAATTAGACCTTAAGACAATCACTCTTTATAATATTGGTTGGGACTCATCTAATCAGTTGAAGACCTCAAGAGAAAAGATTGAAGATGCCTGAGGAAGAAGGGATTTTTTCTGTCTCTAGTTGCCTTTGGCCTCAAGACTACAATATCAATTCTTTTCAGGGTCTTTAGCCTGCTGTGCAGATTTCAAACTTTGCCAGTTCCCATAATTTCATGAGCTCATTCCTTAAAACCTACTTTCTCTCTCTCTCTCTCTCTCTCTCTCTCTCTCTCTCTCTCTCTCTGTTATATATGTATGTCAGCAATGGAATATATCTTATTGATTCTCTGGAGAACTCTAATACAGAGCTAAAACATGTGTTCACAAAACATAGTTTGTATCATTTAATGTTGACAACATTCTTCTAGAAGTAGGTATTGTTGGCTCTTCTGTGCATTCGCTTTGGACAATACTGAAGGGACAGAGAATGATTCAGAAATTTGTCAGGTAATAGGAAAAACTATATAGGTTGGTGTATCTGGAGAGCCAGCCTGTTGAATCAGAAGCTGAGACAAGACCAACATGTGAGCAGGAGAAATGGATCTCTGATGCTTCAGGTCCTTCTGTCCTGCTGTCCTTCTTGAACTCATTCCAAGTAACAGCCATCAGAGACCATCAGAGAGTCAAGCTGAACTAGAAATGGCAATACCCCAGGAAGGCCAGGTCCCTTGAGGTGGGGCATGTGCAATTGAGACAGACACTTAGAGGAAGAGCTGCTTGGGAAAGCTCTAGTCTCTAAATGAGATCTTTGGGTGAGATCTTTTCACGGCCTGCATTTCCCAATTCTTTATGTTGTGAGGGACAAAAACCCAAATTACAATGAAAGTAAATAAAAACGTGACTTTCCTGGATTATGTAATGAAAAAGACAAAAACCTTTGGATGTGATGGGATCCAGGTCTGTCAGCTGGGTCCTCAGTACTGCCTCTCTTTCATCATCTTTTGGTTTTTCTTTTCTCTGTGCTGATCTCATTCTTCATCAGATATTTCCCTAGAGGCAACAAGGTAGTTATGATGAGCATGTCTAGATTTCCATTCTCTCAGGAGCCATAGTAGGGAGAGAGGTGGTTGGGGAGAGAACCTGCTTCCCTACAGTTTCAGCACATGCCCTGGGATTGGTTCTCAATAGATCATCTTTTTTTTTTTTTAAAGAATGTATTTTAACATAACATACATACATGGAGTGTAACTTCCCATTCTTGTGGTTGTACATGATGTGGTTTCACTGGTCGTGTATTCATATACAAACATAGGAAAGTTATGTCCAATTCATTCTACTGTCTTTCCTATTCCTATCTTCCCTCCTTTCCCTTCCTTCCCCTTTGTCTAATCCCTATCTGTTACCCCCTACCCCTGCCCTCTTCCCCCTTATTGTGTGTTAGCATCCAATATCAGAGAGATCATATGACCTCTGGTTTTTTGGGATTGGCTTATTTCACTTAGCATGGTGGTCTCCAGTTGTGTCCCTTTGCCAGCAAATGTTGTAATTTCATTCTTCTTTAAGGCTGAGTTATTTTCCATTATATATATATCTCACATTTTCTTTATCCATTCATCTGTCAAGTTGCACCTAGGTCAGTTCCATAGCTTAGCTATTGTCTCACTGGATCACCCTGAACACAGGCTTACCCATGACTGCTTTGTGTGGTATGGAATACGAATAGTTCCTCCCTGGGGTTCGCTCAAACTTAGAGTATGTTAAAGTCTATTCTTGTTCTGAGATAAAATGATTACAAAGGAAACAACTAGTAGAATTCTCGAACTGAAAATGATAGCATTTAAATGCTGACATCCATCATAAACAAAAGAAAAAAACAGAAAATTGGACAAAAATGTTGGTCACATTTATGGTTGGTAGTCTCTATATATAAAGGGCACTTTGATAAAAAACGTTGATGCTATAACTTAGAAAAACGGGCAATCAGCAGCAACAGAGGTATCCTATAGCTATCAGAAAATCAGCTTGCAAAATGGGTAGAATGTGCTCGGAAGTAAAATCTGACTCATATCAGCTTAAACTAGAAAGGCTAGATGTTTGTTGGTTTCAGATATGATTTGATCAGAGCTCTGGTTCTGTTTCTTTGAAATTTCTTTTCTTTTCTTTTCTCCCCATGTCCAATTTCCTCCTTGGACTGGCAGCACTCATTCAGAAAAATATTTCTGAAAATATTTTTAATTCGACCTATAGTGTTTTAAAAGCCATTTGAATTGCTTGTCAAGTGAAACCAGGAGAGTTCAGTTTTAAAAAGAGGCTATCACAACCCTGGATGTCATAGATTCACACCATTCTGTCCAGGATGTGTGCTCCAGAATCCCAAATAAGACACTTGATTTTCACATTGATTGGGTCATCCTTGAAGCAAACCATCCATAGGGGACATAGGCTGATTGGCTTAGACCTGGCTTTTCTTTTTTAATTTTTTTTTGGTAGTTGTAGGTAGATAGCATGTCTTTAATTTTATGTGGTGCTAAGGATTGAACCCAGTGCCTCACATATACTAGGCCAGTGCTCTGCCACTGAGCTCTGCCCCCACCCAACTTGGCTCTTTTTGTTGCTGTTTTTTTTTTCAATCTTGTATTTGAATCAGTTACTTTTTTTTTTTTTTTTTTTTTTTTTAGTACTAGGGATTAAACTCAGGGGCACTTAACCACTTTTAACCACTCCCCAGTCTTTTTAATATTTTATTTAGAGACAGGATCTTACTGAGTGCTTAGGGTGTCACAAAGGTGCTGAGGCTGCCTTTGAACTTGTGATCCTCTTGCCTCAGCCTCCTGAGTTGTTGAGATTACAGGCATGTGCCACCACACCCTGGTGAAAAGAGAGATTATCCAGTTTCATCCAAGTCCATCAGAACCTATCTCAGGAGATGAGTGGGCTCAAATCTTCCAACTTCATGGCTTCTAGAGAATGAAACAGGAGAAGAATGACAGCTACAGAAATAGCCACAAACTCCATAATGTCACTGTTGTCCCCAAACATGTGTCTCCTCTCATCCCTGTGCATTCCATCCAGAGTTGACTTTCTAAATCTTGCACAATCACCTGGCTTAACATTTGCTACAGGCAACACAATGCCTGAATCCTTCACTGTGACTTACAAAGCTCTCCAAGAACTGGCTGCTAGGCCTCAAGACATTTTTCCCAGGTCTGTCTAGGCTCATGCCTTGCCCCTGACATTCCCCATCTCCCACTCCCACCTTCAGCTTTCCAAGTGCACTGATTTTCTTCTGTTTCTTCTTTGTTTTCATTTTCCTCCAGAACTTCCTACACACTGTTTCAATTGCCTACAGGACTCTTCCACCATATCTTCAGCCTAAGCTTGTTTCTCCATATTTCTTGATTTTCCAATTAAGTATCCCTCACCTCAAGGAGACTATGCTGACCTTTCTCCACTCAGGGGCTAAGCTAAAGGTCTCTGATCTCACATATGTCACCTCTCTGACCCTCTAGCTTGTCTACTCGATGATGACAGAAATGAGTTTGTCTTTTCAATATTGTATCTCTGGTATCTCCTACTATTCCTTGACATAGAACATGTATCCAATGAAAATTTGTTGAATCAATGAATAAGTTAACATAGGGAATATAATAATTAATAAAATTGTAAAATATAAATTTTTATTTTATTTTACAAGGCTGACTTTTGAATAGCTTTCTATATGGAGGAAGGTAGCTTCTTTCTAACACAGATTAGGGATTTGTTTTCCGGTGACCTCCTTCATGGATACTGGTCTCTGTGCATTTGGGTCTTTCTTAAGTTCTATCCCATTTTTTTTTGTCTTTATTTTGCTGCATCTATTCTACTACTAAATCTGTCTTCTAAGTGTCTTTAATGTTATTATCATTTTTATTTCTAGGAATTATCTTTGTTTTTTTTTCCCCGCCCCTAAATCTGATTTCTTTTCACTCATATTTTCAAGATTCAATTTTTGGAGGATGTATAATGGGGATTGAACCCCAAAACTCTCTACTACTGAGATATTTCCAGCCCCACCCCCCCGTTTTTTTAGTTGTAGATGAACACATTTATTTATTTTATGTGGTGCTGAGGATCAAACACAGTGCCTCACGCATGCAAGGCAAGCGCTCTACCACTGAGCCACAACCCCAGCCTATTTCCAGCCCTTTTTATTTTTGGTTTTGAGACAGGGTCTTGCTAAGTCTCCCAGGCTGGCCTCTAACTTTGCCATCCTCTTGCCTCAGCCTCCTGAATAGCTGAGATTACAGTGTGTGCTTCTGCCCTGGCTCAACCGTCTCTTTCTATTCCCACAGAGGAAGAGGACAGGATGCTTTCAGCCTGTGTGAGCCTCAGGCAACACCAATCAGCCGGACCAATCAGCCAGCTGAAGGGAAGACCACAAAGACTCAAAAATACCCGGTAACAGGAGAGAGAAGATGGACTTCTTCTTTCACTTCCTAATGTTAAGTTTGGACCTTAAGGAATGGCAGTTTCCAAATTAAAAACAGCTTCCTGGAGTGAGTATGGCTGAGAGTATCTTGGTGCTACATTCCAATCACAGCCTGGGCCACTTCCCAGGAGCAGGCCCTATGCAGGAATGATCGCCACCAGAGCTACTTTGTGCATAGGTTGTGTTCTGTGCCAGACCTAGGTCTGACAACTTCACAAATATCACTTTATTCTGAATTCTTCCACAACACCGTAAGGTGAGGGGTTATCAGTCTCATTTTACAGAGGAAGAAACTGAGTTCAAAAGCATGAAGAGCTAGCCCAAAGTGTCAAGCTGGCAGGAGGAATGCTCAGAATTTGCACCATGTAGTGTCCTCTGGAGCTCACATCTGTCACCACTACAAGGTCCTTCAGATGGACATAGGTTGACCTTCTAGAATGGAAGTCTGGGAACTTGACTTCTGCCCGGATCCTGCATGCACCCAACTTTGCCATTGCAGCTGTGCCTTTGGTTGTGGCTTTTGAAGAGAAGAATCATGGTAAAAAGTAACCACTGGCAGCTGGGGTTTCAGGAGGGGCTGGCGCTGCATAGGCTGATCTTTAAAACCCCCAAGTAGAAGGGTCATAAGATTTAATCAGAATGTTTATATGATTGAGCCATTCCAGGGACAACTTTTTCATCCAGGTTTTAAAAATAGCTTTCATTTTTCAGAAGTGAATATGTGCATTACAGGAAACAGAAAAACACAAGCAAAGAACAAAGTCATCCGGTCACAAGCAGCTTAGTTGGATGTGTCCCTCGAGGTTTTGTACATATATACACAACATCCCACTTTGTGGGATTAAGATCATAGTGCGTAGCATGCTTTTTCACACATTGTGAATATTCATCAATTCAAAATCCCAGAGCTACATGAGTATTTTCGATAACCAAGAACACACTACACCAACTCAATCTATTAGAGAAAATTGTAATCCTTTCTTGGGGACAAAAATTTCACTGAAGACAGAATGGCAACAGGCCTCTAGATGGGCATATTGGCAGAGTTACAACTAAAATAATGCATTCCCTTAATGTTCAATTTTAAAATGAGACAAAGCAGCAGTACACATCAAATATGTTTCTAGCAGGGTTCACTATCAGATTTCTAGTACTAGAACATTAGCGAGAATGCATGTTCCCAGTGGCTGGGGTCCTGCCCAAGCAGGGGCCAGGGGGTCCTAAAGGATGAGTGGCATCGGCACAAGGAATGAAACAAGGAGTCGTTCCGTTGGAGCAATCTCCAGAGAGAGAGAGAGCAGCTTTCTCTGGGTCATCTTTTATTACAATTTTTCTCATCATTATGGATTCAGAATCATTAATACAATACATCATTGATTTTACAATTTCCAGATTTTCCCAACATGTGACATTCCCTTTGCAATCATTATGGGTATAGAAAAATGCGTCATCAATTTACATTTTCCCAGGATGTGACATTTCCTTAACAATCATTAGGGGTACAAAATCATTAATAAAATACGTCACTAATTTGCATTTTTCTGATTTTCCCAAGATGTACTATTTTGATATTAACAGATGCCAAACTACGTAACCAGACTCTAAGTCTCCCAACCTATCATTAACCTTTAAGTTTAAAGTACACCTGTACTTTATTTCTAATCGAAGATCCCCATCTAAAGAAGTCCCCTTAAATCTTCTACTTAAAATATCCTAAATAGTTATTCTTAAAGCATCTCAAGGACCCATACAACTAAAAACTTAAGAATTCTAAACTTAAGAATCTAAGTAAAATAATATTTCTAACATTATTCTAAAAATTGTGTCTTATAAAGCTACTTTAATTAATTCCTACATTTATTCTTGTAAAATGGGTTGAGCCACTTTCTCCAAGAGTTTCTTTGTTTCTTAGTCTAGGTACACTAGTTCTTATATCTTTGTAATCTCCCTCACTGAAAGGCAAGTTCTGAACATCAGTCCACTTACGCCAATATTAACTATGCTCATCATAAGTCCCTATTTGAGGTAAAAGAGGATTTATAGAAAAGGGAGGGAATGTATCTTTATTTGCCTTAAGTTTCCTAAGTGTATAACATAACTTTCCCTTAATCAAATAAAACTACATATGGTGAGCTTTGTGCAATAAGCATACTAATTAGGCTTTCTAAGAGGCCAGAGACATGGGCTTGGGTTCTTAGTTGATATAATCCACGTGGTGCCTAAAGTTCTCATGACCTTTCGGGGAATGAACGTTGTTCATTGTCAGTTTTGTCCTCCATGTACTGAGATAGTAGAACAGCCTTCTATTTTGTCCTCGATATGCTGAGAAGTAGTAGAACAGCCTTCAAGGCATGGACTACCTGTTATGTTCTAGTCATCTGAAATTTAATTTGGTTTAGCAATAAGCATACTCAGGCTTTCTGTCAGGAATAGGAGCATGAAAATAAAAAGCCCAATGACATCAAAAAGGGTCTCATGGTTTCGTTTCCCACCTGTGCGGCTCTGCCAGTACTTATCCCCACTGTGACCTTGTCAAGACAGTGGGAGGGGGAGCGCCTTCACCACTCAGTGAATTAAAGTTTTGGTGTAGTACAGCCGGAAGATGCTCACACACCAATGGCTCACATCAAAATGTAAACCCTTGAACACTTGCTTTCTTCTTTCCTGTGTGTTTCCATCTGCCCCTCTTTGCAGCCTGATGAACAAGTCCTGATGCACGCTGCCCAGAGATAAAACAATTCCATGTCCAAGATGCATCTTTTCAATTATAACAAAAGATACTTACAAGCTGGCTAATCCATTAGCTCAACTTTTTATGATGCACTTTTACCTCAGGACATCAAGAAACTTAGATGTTATGGAATAAAGCATGAACTTTGTGCACAATAGACACAAGTACTTTACCAAAAATGCATGTGTAGATATATTGTTATAACCTAAAACTGTCCTCCGATACAGAGATACTAGCAAAGAGCCCTTCCCCTCACCTTTTCTCTTCTCCCTCTTCACCATTCCAATGACTAAATTCAGGACTAACCCTAGATCCAAAAGGTTGGATTAACAAATGTCATTCCCAGAAGACAGTTCTTCTTACAAACCAACAAAAGTATATTTGTATAGGGATTATTTTACTACTTTTAACAAACTTTAGGCATTAGGAATTATCCTTCATTACCCAGCAATATTAACTAAAATGCACATGTAACAATGGCTAGACCATATGAACTAATCTAAGGGGCACAGAATGCTTCTTTGCATATTACAGCCCCACCCCACTCCCACAGTGAATCTTTAACATTCTCTCCAAGATGTCAAGTTTAACAATTCCATGCCCCTAGGTGGCAACCTCCTATGTAGCAACAACAACAAAAACACTTAAAGGGCATTACTTTAGCCTTCTACTTTAACCATGTGTTGTGCACTTTTAAACATCTAGAAAGACTAGATGTTTCTAGCAAGGACTTAAGTTTCCTAGTGTACATACAAAGTAGCATTGAATAAACTGCAACACTTACTTAACAAAGGCTACACTTTGAAGCACAAAAATAAACAAAACCTTCTTTTAAAGGCTAGAATTTGAAAGCATCTTCCAAACAGGAATATTCTGGCCTAGAATCCTTCCCTTTCTCTTATCAACCCTGGGGGTCAAATATATGCATCTGTGATACTTAGAGATGACTAACAATTTCACTTCCTAAGTCGTTTTAAGAACCGTCTTTCCTATGAATTTTAGCACAAAGTATACTCAGTGTGTTAGTTTACAAACTCGATTTTTGCCATACACTGGCAACCTCTTGAACATATAGACTAGCTGTGAATTAGGACTCATTTGTCCTTCATATATATATTATTTACACAGCATAGTAAAACAAAACTCACAAACATAAGGGACAATGGTCAATCTTGGTTCACAGAAAACACACTGGTATAAAACCCTTTGCATTTTCTTTTCCTTCTTCCTCCTTGAACCAGCACAAATATAATATGTATTGCTCAGAGAAGTGTTCTGATCATTCCATTCCCAAAAGACAGTATTTAATTATGAATTTTTAAAAAAGTGATTTACAAAATGTTTTATTTACTACCTCTACTTTTAATGTACTTTGTGCACTTCTAAACATCTAGGAAGACTAGATGTTTCAAATAAGGACTTAAGGTTGTCTGCTCTGTTCCTAGTAGTTGTAGAACAAACTACACACATGCATACTACGTTCGCATGTAGTTGTTGAATAAACAACACACAAGCATCTTCTAAATAGGATCATTCTAGCCTAGAATCCTTCATTTGTTTCATTTTCCTTCTCTCCCATGTGATATAGGTATATCATGTGTCACTCAGATGTTACAATTTCACTTCCAAAAGTCCTTTTCAGAAGACTGCCTTTCTATGAATTTTAACACAAAGTATACAAAATGTGTTAGTTTACTAACTCTACTTTTGTCATGCATTGGCAACTTCTTAAATATCTAAAGACTACATATTATAAAATTAGGACTCCTTTGTCCAGTATAAATATAATATATGTAGTACAGCAAAGTTCAATGAACTGCATGCTACAGGGCAATGGGTACGTTGCAATTTTCTAGCATACTCTAACAAAACACCTTTTTGCAACTTCTTCCCTCCTACCTCCCTCAGCCCAATGAATGAGTGCAGGCAGTGTTCTATTCAGACATGATTTAACAATTCCAAACACAGTAGTTCCCATTGGTTTTATAAAAGCTATTTACAAAAAGTTATATTCTATTACTTCTGCTTTTGAATATATCAAGCACTTCTAAATATCTAGAAGGACTAGATATTTTCCCATAAGAACTTGTTCACTATGCACACAGCACTGGGAATTGACATTGCATATGCAGCAATATTACAATCTGTGGTGTTTTCTAATATGACTATTTTGTCCTTGAACTTATCCTTTCTCACTTCCCTCTATTTCCAGGCCAGTGGACAAGCACAGGCATATGTAGTATTTAGAGATGGTTGAGCAAATCCATATCCAAAAGTCATTTATAGAGGACAAGCTTTCCTGTGAACATTAACACAAAATGTGCAAAATGTGCTAATTTTACTATTTGGTCATTTATTGGAAACCTCTTTAATATTTAGAAATCGGATGTTGCAAAACTGGGACTCATTTGTCCATAACTATATACACAGCAAAACAAAATGCATAAAATATGCAGAAAACTGATGTCTGAAAATGTCCAAGTATGAAGAAACTAACATATTACTTTTGTGTGTGTGTGTGTGTGTGTGTGTGTGTGTGTGTGGTGCTGGGGATGGAACCCAGGGCCTTGTACATGCAAGACAAGCACTCTACCAACTGAGCTATATCCCCAGCCCTAAAATATTACTTTTCATAAAAAAGTAATATTTTTTATTACTTTTATTACTTGCTCACTCCACATCAGTGAGCAAGTACAGACCATACTACACTCTTCACAGAAGGGGTTTAACAGTTCTAGTCCTTAAAGACAATATTTCATATGACTTATAGCAAAAAGATATTTATAAAGTGATATTTTACTATCTCTACATTTATCATATGTTGGGCACTTCTAAACACCTAGACAGACTAGATGTTTCAAGTAAGGACTGACTTTGTCCACTACATATATGACAGTCTTGAATAAACTGCACACATGTAACAATAGTTCTCATTTAAAAATGTCTTTGAAGTATGAGCATTCTGGCCCTTCACAGACCCAGTGGGCTATAATGTTTAAGTTTTCAGAAGACAAACTTTCCTAGAAATTTAACTCAAAACATAAAAAATATGTTTACTAATTCTATTTTTGTGATATTCTAGCAACCTTTTTAACATGTAGAGACACTAGGTGTAGATTAGGATTCATTTGTTCTTTTTAAAAATTTGTTCTTTTTAGATATATCTGACAATATAGTATTTTGACATACATACATGGAATATAACTTTGTTCTTTATGTAACAGCAAAATAAAATAAAATGCATAGGTATGAGGAAGAATGGTTACTCTTGCCTTATAAGCACACTGGCATGGTGCTCTGGAGGACAGCACACTACTCTGTACTACTCAACAGGGGGTTTGGCTATTGCCCCCCAAACATTTCATAAGAACTTTAACAAAAATAAATTTACATAATGTGTTATATTTTACTGCTTCTACATTTAACTTATGTAGGTACTTTAGAACATCCAGAAAGACTAGATATTTAAAAAAAAGTACTTAGCATTGTCAACTTTTTATATAGTAATGAGGAATAAAATGCGCACACAAAATAATGTTTTTAATGTGGAAAAAAAATGTCTTTGATATATGACCAATCAGGCACAGGACCTCCTTCTCACGGTTAAAGTCTTCTCTGTCCTCTAACCCATTAAACAAATGTGGATGACTGTCACTCCTAGAGGAAATCTAGCAACTCCATTTCAAATGTCTTTTGGAAGACATTTCTGATTTTTTTTTATTGGTTGTTCAAAACATTACATAGTTCTTGATATATCATATTTCACATTTTGATTCAAGTGGGTTATGAACTCCCATTTTTACCCCGTATACAGATTGCAGAGTCACATCAGTTACACTTCCACTGATTTACATATTGACATACTCATGTCTGTTGTATTCAGCTGCCTTTCCTATCCTCTACTATCCCCCCTCCCCTCCCCTCCCCTCCCCTCTTCTCTCTCTACCCCCCTCTACTGTAATTCATTTCTCCCCCTTGTATTATTTTTCCCTTTCCCCTCACTTCCTCTTGTATGTAATTTTGTATAACCCTAAGGGTCTCCTTCCATTTCCAAGCAATTTCCCTTCTCTCTCCCTGTCCCTCCCACCTCTCATCCCTGTTTAATGTTATTCATCTTCTCATGCTCTTCTTCCCTACTCTGTTCTTAGTTACTCCCCTTATATCAAAGAAGACATTTGGCATTTGTTTTTTAGGGATTGGCTAGCTTCACTTAGCATAATCTGCTCTAATGCCATCCATTTCCCTCCAAATTCTATAATTTTGTCATTTCTTAATGCAGAGTAATACTCCATTGTGTATAAATGCCACATTTTTTTTTAATCCATTTGTCTATTGAAGGGCATCTAGGTTGCTTCCACAGTCTTGCTATTGTGAATTGTACTGCTATGAACATTGATGTAGCAGTGTCCCTGTAGCATGCTGTTTTTAGGTCTTTAGGGAATAGACCCAGAAGGGGAATAGCTGGATCAAATGGTGGTTCCATTCCCAGCTTTCCAAGAAATCTCCATACTGCTTTCCAAATTGGTTGCACCAATTTGCAGTCCCACCAACAATGTACAAGTGTACCCTTTTCCCCACATCCTCGCCAGCACTTGTTATTGTTTGACTTCATAATGGCTGCCAATCTTACTGGAGTGAGGTGATATCTTAGGGTGGTTTTGATTTGCATTTCTCTGACTGCTAGCGATGGTGAGCATTTTTTCATGTACTTGTTGATTGATTGTATGTCCTCCTCTGAGAAGTGTCTGTTTAGGTCCTTGGCCCATTTGTTGATTGGGTTATTTGTTTTCTTATTGTCTAATTTTTTGAGTTCTTTATATACTCTGGATATTAGGGCTCTATCTGAAGTGTGAGGAGTAAAGATTTGTTCCCATGATGTAGGCTCCCTATTTACCTCTCTTATTGTTTCTTTTGCTGAGAAAAAACTTTTTAGTTTGAGCAAGTCCCATTTGTTGATTCTAGATATTAATTCTTGTGCTATGGGTGTCCTATTGAGGAATTTGGAGCCCGACCCCACAGTGTGTAGGTCGTAGCCAACTTTTTCTTCTATCAGATGCCTTGTCTCTGGTTTGATATCAAGCTCCTTGATCCATTTTGAGTTAACTTTTGTGCATGGCGAGAGAAAGGGATTCAGTTTTATTTTGTTGCATATGGATTTCCAGTTTTCCCAGCACCATTTGTTGAAGATGCTATCCTTCCTCCATTGCATGCTTTTAGCCCCTTTATCAAATATAAGAAAGTTGTAGTTTTGTGGGTTGGTTTCTGTGTCCTCTATTCTGTACCATTGGTCCACCTGCCTGTTTTGGTACCAATACCATGCTGTTTTTGTTACTATTGCTCTGTAGTATAGTTTGAAGTCTGGTATCGCTATACCACCTGATTCACACTTCCTGCTTAGCATTGTTTTTGCTATTCTGGGTCTTTTATTTTTCCATATGAATTTCATGATTGCTTTCTCTATTTCTACAAGAAATGCCATTGGGATTTTGATTGGCATTGCATTAAACCTATAGAGAGCTTTTGGTAATGTCACCATTTTGATGATGTTAGTTCTGCCTATCCATGAACAGGGTATATTTTTCCATCTTCTAAGATCTTCTTCAATTTCTCTCTTTAGGGTTCTGTAGTTTTCATTGTATAAGTCTTTTACCTCTTTTGTTAGGTTGATTCCCAAGTATTTTATTGTTTTTGAGGATATTGTGAATGGAGTGGTTGTCCTCATTTCCATTTCAGAGGGTTTGTCGCTGATATACAGGAATGCCTTTGATTTATGCGTGTTGATTTTATATCCTGCCACTTTGCTGAATTCATTTATTAGCTCTAATAGTTTCTTTGTAGACCCTTTTGGGTCTGCTAGGTATAGAATCATGTCATCTGCAAATAGTGATAATTTAAGTTCTTCTTTTCCTATTTTTATGCCTTTAATTTCTTTCGTCTGTCTAATTGCTCTGGCCAGTGTTTCGAGAACTATGTTGAACAGAAGTGGTGAGAGAGGGCATCCCTGTCTTGTTCCAGATTTTAGAGGGAATGCCTTCAATTTTTCTCCATTCAGAATGATGCTAGCCTGGGGCTTAGCGTAGATTGCTTTTACAATGTTGAGGTATGTTCCTGTTATCCCTATTTTTCGAGAGTTTTGAACAAAAAGGGATGCTGTACTTTGTCGAATGCTTTTTCTGCATCTATCGAGATGATCATATGGTTCTTATTTTCAAGTCTATTGATGTGGTGGATAACATTTATTGATTTCCGTATATTGAACCAGCCTTGCATCCCAGGGATGAATCCTACTTGATCATGGTGTACAATTTTTTTGATATGATTTTGTATCTGATTCGCCAGAATTTTATTGAGGATTTTTGCGTCTAGGTTCATTAGAGATATAGGTCTGTAGTTTTCTTTCTTTGAAGTATCTTTGTCTGGTTTAGGAATCAGTGTGATGTTGGCCTCGTAGAATGAATTTGGAAGTTCTCCCTCTTTTTCTATTTCCTGAAATAGCTTGAAAAGTATTGGTATTAGTTCCTCTTTAAAGGTTTTGTAAAACTCTGCTGTATACCCATCTGGTCCTGGGCTTTTCTTAGTTGGTAGTCTTTTGATGGTTTCTTCTATTTCCTCAATTGATATTGGTCTGTTTAGGTTGTCTATATCCTCCTGTCTCAATCTGGGCAGATCATATGACTTAAGAAATTTATCGATGCCTTCACTATCTTCTATTTTATTGGAGTATAAGGATTCAAAATAATTTCTGATTATCTTCTGTATTTCTGAAGTGTCTGTTGTGATATTGCCTTTTTCATCCTGTATGTTAGTAATTTGAGTTCTCTCTCTTCTTCTCTTTGTTAGCATGGCTAAGGGTCTGTCGATCTTATTTATTTTTTCAAAGAACCAACTTTTAGTTTTATCGATTTTTTCAATTGTTTCTTTTGTTTCGATTTCATTAATTTCAGCTCTGATTTTAATTATTTCTTGCCTTCTACTTCTTTTGCTGTTATTTTGCTCTTCTTTTTCTAGGATTTTGAGATGAAGTATGAGATCATTTATTTGTTGGTTTTTTCTTTTTTTAAGGAATGAACTCCATGCAATGAATTTTCCTCTTAGAACTGCTTTCAATGTGTCCTATAGATTCCGATATGTTGTGTCTGTGTTTTCATTTATCTCTAAGAATTTTTTAATTTTCTCCTTAATGTCTTCTATAATCCATTGATCATTCAGTAACCTGTTGTTCATTCTCCAAGTGATGCATGATTTTTCCTTCCTTCTTTTATCGTTGATTTTCAGTTTCATTCCATTATGGTCAGATAAGATGCATGGTATTATCTCTACTCCTTTATATTGTCTAAGAGTTGCCCTGTGACATAATATATGATCTATTTTTGAGAAGGATCCATGTGCTGCTGAGAAAAAAGTGTAACTGCTTGATGTTGGGTGGTATATTCTATATATGTCAATTAAGTCTAGGTTGTTAATTGTGTTATTGAGTTCTATAGTTTCCTTATTCAACTTTTGTTTGGAAGATCTGTCCAGTGGTGAGAGAGGTGTGTTGAAGTCTCCCATGATTATTGTATGGTGGTCTATTAGACTCTTGAACTTGAGAAGAGTTTGTTTGATGAACATAGCTGCACCATTGTTTGGGGCATATATATTTATGATTGTTATGTCTTGTTGGTGTATGGTTCCCTTGAGCAGTATGTAGTGTCCCTCTTTATCCCTTTTGATTAACTTTGGCTTGAAATCTATTTTATTTGATTTGAGTATGGACACTCCTGCTTGTTTCCGAAGTCCATATGAGTGATATGATTTTTCCCAACCTTTCACCTTCAGTCTATGTATGTCTTTTCCTATCAAATGCGTCTCCTGTAGGCAGCATATTGTTGGGTCATGTTTTGTGATCCATTCTACTAGCCTGTGTCTCTTAATTGGTGAGTTTAAGCCATTAACATTTAGGGTTATTATTGAGATATGGGTTATCCTTCCAGCCATATTTGTTAATTTATGTTATTGAATATGGTTTGTTTTCCTCTTTGATTATTTCCCCCCCTTTACTGTCCTACCTCCCACTGTTGGTTTTCATTGTTATTTTCCATTTCCTCTTCCTGTAATGTTTTGCTGAGGATTTTTTGGAGAGATGGTTTTCTAGCTGCGAATTCTTTTAAGTTTTGTTTATCATGGAAGGTTTTAATTTCATCTTCCATCTTGAAGCTCAATTTTGCTGGATACACAATTCTTGGTTGGAACCCATTTTCTTTCAGTGTTTGAAATATGTTATTCCAGGATCTTCTAGCTTTCAAAGTCTGTGTTGAGAGATCAGCTGTTATCCTGATTGGTTTACCCCTAAATGTAATCTGTTTCCTTTCTCTTGTAGCTTTTAAAATTCTCTCCTTATTCTGTATGTTGGGCATCTTCATTATAATGTGTCTAGGTGTGGATCTCTTATGATTATGCACATTCGGCGTCCTGTAGGCTTCTAGGATTTGGGATTCTGTCTCATTCTTCAAGTCTGGGAAGTTTTCTCGTATTATTTCATTGAATAGATTGTTTATTCCTTTGGTATGGACCTCCATGCCTTCCTGTATCCCAATGACTCTTAAGTTCGGTCTTTTAATGTTATCCCATATTTCTTGGATGTTCTGCTCATGGTTTCTTAACTGTCTTGCTGAGCTGTCTATGTTCTTTTCAAGTTGAAATACTTTGTCTTCATTGTCTGATGTTCTATCTTCTAAGTGTTCTACTCTGCTGGTAGTATTCTCAATTGAGTTTTTAAGTTGGTTTATTACTTCCTGCCTTTCTAGGATTTCTGTTTGTTTGTTTTTTATAACTTCTATCTCCCTGTATAGTTGGTCTTTTGCTTCCTGGATTTGTTTATGTATTTCATTGTTGAAGAGATCTTTCATTGTCTGATTTTGCTGTCTAATGTCTTCCTTGAGACTCCAGATCATCTGAAACATGTATCTCCTGAATTCTTTATCTGACATTCCATCTGCTGCAGATATTACCTCTTCTAACATTGAGTTGACCTGCATTGCTTGTGTTCCTTTCTTTCCTTGTCTCTTCATACTGTTCGCGTTTCTTTCTGCTTACTGAGACTGTTGTGTTGTTGAATTTCCCCCCTATATATTTGTATTACTCTTGTATAGTTGCAAAGTCTCCTGCGCAGGCGCGGGCAGGGGCTCTGCTCCTCCTCCAATTGGGGCACTGTGCCTACCACATTGGCAGGCCGCTGGGCCTGTTTTGCTGGTTGGTAGCAGGTGCGCCTACCTTGCAGGTGCGTGGGGGCGGCTCTGCCACTCCCAGGTTGCTGGGCCTGACCTGCTGGTGGGTTGCAGGTCCGGCTACCTTGCAGGCGCGGGGGGAGGGCACACACCTATTTGTATTTAGACAGTTACGCGAAATGGAGGACGTAATGCTTGGGGATGAAAGTTGGGGGGAAGGGGAAGGTAGGTGCTCTTGAAAAGAAAGAAGGAGACGGAGATAGATAGCATAGAGGAGAATGGAAAGAACAGTAAAACTTGGAAGGGGAGAGAGAGAGGGAAAAGGGAGAGAAAAAATTAAAATGAAATAGGAAATAAAATTAGGTCTTAGAGATCCATTTTCTTCTCTTCCCGTAGGCAAAGCTGTGCCCTCCGGGCTGAGTTTTGCCCTCAATGTGTCAACAGCAATCCCTGTAAGGCGATTCCTGGGAGTCTCTCAATCCTGTTGGTCCAGAGCCGTTTCACTTCTACGGCCCCTCCTCCCCTTCCTCCTGCCAGCCAGCCAGGTCCTGCTCACTGGAGGCAGTTCCCCAAGGATTTGGTTACACTTTCAGCCCCACCGAGTGCTCTATTTCCCTAACTACTGAGCACTCTCGCTGTCATTCATCTAAGCCCCAGTGCTGTGGAGCTGTGGTCTGGGAGTCAATTGTTTAATTTTTCCGGACCCCTTTGGTGGGCACACCTTCGGAGTCTGGCAGCTAAGACCATTGGTGTCGCTGCTGGTGGTAATAGGAGTTGGGGGTCGAGGATCCCCTCTACTTCCCTCAGCCCCTACAGTCACAACCACACTGCTGGCGGTAGGAGGAGTTGGGGGTCTGGAGTGTCCTCTGTTTCCCTCCGCCCCTACCGTCACACCCTCTCAGTTCACGGTTGGGGGATTTGGGGGTGGGGAGTCTTCTCTGCTTCCCTCTGCCCCTACAGTCACGCCCTCGTCACTGGCAGTAGGGGGAGTTGGGGGTCGAGAGTCCTTTGGCCCTTATGGTCACGCCCACGGAGAGATTTTGAAGTTTCCCGGTTGTTTGTATCTGGTGTGGGTGGGAGTCACACACCTGCTAAAGTAGATTCCGCTGGGAAGGAATCTCTTTGGCCGAACTTTGGTGACTTCCCCTCTCTGCTATGGCGGGCCCCTGGCTCCTTGCCGGAGTGTCCGAAGGGAGGGGTGGAACTGGCTTGTCTCTGGTCTGACACAATCTCTGGTTTTAGTTCCCAGTTCGCTATTTCGTAAAGGGTTGGTTAGATTCCCTTCACGCTGTCTCAGGGGGGGAAGTCGTTCGCCGGGTGGGCGGGGCTGTTAGTAGAGCCGGGAGGGCACGGGCTGTCTGCTGGGCCCGGCGGGGACACTTCTCGCTGCGCCGGGTCGCCACCGCGTGGCTAAGATCCGGGCGGGTGGAGTGGCCGTTCGCTGAGCAAGAATGGGGCCTTCTGGGACAGCGAGATGGCAGGTGCCGTCTGCGGATTCGGGCGGACCGCGCCGCTTGGGGCCTCCGGCCGCTTTCTGAAGCGGCTGGTGGCTGCGGGACTGGATCTCTGCGCCCGCGTGACCGGCCAAGATCCACTTGTCTGAGACAAACTGACACTTCTAATAAACCTACCAATTCCCGGCAGGTCCCCTCTTCACGGAATTTTGCTAGAAGTTCCTCAGTAGGTAGTCTGCCGCTGTTCCAATGGGTCTTTCTGATCCCGTTAATGTGGAGACATTGGAATCGCTGCTTCCTCGCCGGCGACCATGTTGGATCCCTCCCATTTCTGATTTTTTAAAAACAAATGGGCATTTACAAAATGTTATTTTCTAACTATCATAGGTTGGCAACCTCTTTACATCTAGAATGTGCAGATGTAGCAAAAGTTTTCTTTTAAAGCGTTGAGGGGAAAGTTGAGAGCAGATTTTTCATGCTATACACATAGGTCTTCTACAAACTGTCAGTAAATCTTCCTGAAGGGTGGTGGGCATTTCTAACTGGTCAAATGTGGTATGTTACTCTATTGCAGAGCTGGGGCCTTTTGGGAAACTGAGGCAGTGCAAAGACACCCCTCCTTCAAACCCTGATTCCTGTGATCAAGTCAGAAAGATTTCAGACATGTTGCTCAGAGTAACATTTCTTATTGAAAGAATAAGAAAAGGGAAAGGAGACATTTTGAAGGGAGGGAGTGGGTCCTCTTAGAAGGAGAGGGATGGGGCTGGGGTTGTGGCTCAGTGGTAGAGTGCTTGCCTAGCATGCATGGGACACTGGGTTCGATCCTCAGCATCACGTAAATGTAAAAACGAAGATATTGTGTCCACCTAAAACTAAAAAATAAATATTAAAAAAAAAGGAGGACTGGGGATGTGGCTCAAGTGGTAGCACGCTCGCCTGGCAAGCCTGCGGCCCGGGTTCGATCCTCAGCACCACATACAAACAAAGATGTTGTGTCCGCCAAAAACTAAAAAAATAAAATAAAATAAATATTAAAATTCTCTCTATCTCTCTTAAAAAAAAAGTAGAGGGACAGTGTGCCTCTCCTACACTTCAGTTTTAGTGGGGATCCCAGAGAAGTTTCCAGAGCATCCTGCCTAGATCTACCTCTTGACTTTTCATGACAGCAGCATGACATCACACTTTCAAGTCCCCTCTGCCATGACAACCCTAGGTTACCTTGGCCCATGCTGACCACTTCTGGTTGGACTCTTAACTACTCTTAACCATAAATTCTTACAGGTTTTACCGTTAGGTGGAATAATCCTTATCTCCCTGAGTTTTGGGATCTGGTTTGTGAAAAGTGTCACAAAATTCTTCCCTTTCAGGGTAATTTGGGTTCCTCTTACCTACATTATTTGGGGCCTGCATTTCTCCTGAAGATAACAGGTAGTTTGCTGAGGAATGTGACATATCCTATCCACTTAGGCCAGGCAGGGCTGCAGGTAAATTTCTTCTTGGAAAAGAAAGCATGTGGGGGTCAGCACAGTGGGTCCATTTTATAGAATTATTCCCTTAACCTAGTGTTTCTACCACTGGCATCTGTCTGTCCCTTATCAACTCTATCATTTATTTCCCTGTTTGGTAGAAGGAAGGCCAACTGTCAAGGGAACTGACTGTTCCACTCCTGTTGCTCACCTTCCAGGAGGTTAAGGCCCTTGTTGTCCCTGTTGGATGAGGTGAGGTCTCATGGAACCTGCCACTGGGAATGGTCACCCAGGGCCCTGATCTGTTGGCTCCTCTATCTAAAGTGTGGCCAAGATTTTGCGAATCTACTCACCTTCTGGGGCCCATGCCACACCCACCGCCACCCAAAGGTAGTAAGTCCTCAGCGGCAGATTTGCCTGGGCTGGACAGGACTCAGCCCAGCAACTAGGCAACCCCAGGGGTCCAAGGTCTGATAGGCCACCACCACCATCATGTCATCCACGACGGGGGAAAGGTTCATGGTCCTTCACAGCCTGGGGCTGGCCTGCTGGAGTTCCAGTATCTGCAGGGTGGAGGCTGTGTGGCCTGTCCTAGGATTCCCACACTCAACAGCCAGCCTGGGTCCAGGGGACCCAGAGGACCCCCGCGTAGCAGAGGTCCTCACCATGTTTCTCACCATGCTCTCTACAGGATCTCAGGGACAACTTTTGAGAAAACCCATCCCAACTCACAAAATGAGAGACTTTTTATAAGAAATGAAATAAAATTTCATCAAATTCAGTTCTGAGTGGCAGATGGATCAGTGAGCAAGATCCAGGACATTAGCCATTTTCTTTGAGGTTATGTCCCTGAAACTTCACAGGAAAATCTGATATCCCCTCATCTCTTTGATGGGCAAGTCCACCCTCCTCCATTGAGAAGGAAGAGCACCAGAGTGGATACTATGGCAGCGCAGCCCAGAGGACACCTGATGGGAGGCTGAGGAAGGAGCCTATAACATAGATACTTTCAGGGAATGAATTTGAAAGATCATGCACCTTGTCAACCTGGAGTCATACCCCAGAACCTCATCATTAACCTCTTTCAGGTAGTAGCCACCACAATGGTGTGACCCTTACTTAGAAGGACACTGTGACTTATTTCTTAGGCTTTGTGGATTGCCCTGTGGTTGGGTAATGATCAGACCAAATGTTGGGGAAGACTGAAGACAACTTTGCTAGGGTTACTTTTGTGCCATGTTACTATACAGCGTGCACACATAAGTCATTTTTGGACTCCGTTTGTACTGAGATCCTGGCATTACCCCGGATAAGGCCATCCTTTTGGGTCTGCATAATTTCCTAGGTGGTATCACCCTGATTCTTTTTTTTTTTTTTTTGTAGTTGTAGATGGAAAGCATGCCTTTATTTATTTATTTATTTATTTTGTTTATTTTTATGTGGTGCTAGGGATCAAACCCAGGGCCTCACACATGCTAGGCAAGTGCTCTGCCACTGAGCTACAGCCCTATCCCTGGGCCAGGTTTCTTAAATTAGAAATACAGCGGAGGGAATTAGCTGTTCTTCTTGGCGCCTGACTTCTCTCTTGTCCCAGCAAGCTTAGAGGCGCCCCTGTTGGAAAAGATGCTCTTGCTCTCGTTCTAGTACCTAGAAACTCTTTTCTGGAAATGTCATGGCTTTCTCTGTCCATTTTTAGAAAGTCACTGTTTGGATTTTGCATATAGCTGTGAAAGTAAAAACAGGATATATATATAATGCTGGGGATTAAGGAAGAGTTTTGTAACTCAAACCCCAAAGGAGAAGTGCAGGCTTCCTCAGCTTCCCCCTGACAAGGGAGATTAATGTCACTTCACCACAGTAATGACTAGTAGGCAGTGGGAATTAAAATAGGTCTTTGTTATGCCAGGGGAGGCATGAGAATAGAGAAGTTTCCCAGTGCCTCTCCCTTCTTGGTGGAAGGGTTGACAGGTGATGGCTGGGTACTGATGGGCAACTGTGGCCTCCTGTAGGAAAGAAACCAGTCCAGAGGCCCAGGTGCAGGTCCCCGGAGCTGGGCATGTGGAAGGAAGACTCCTGTGTGGACCATATGGTGCTGAGGGTCCAGTGTGGGAGACAAGGAGGCACATGGGCCATCGGTCCCAGATCTTCCCATACTCCTCTTTGGGGCTGTCCAAGCCCTCCAACCATTCCTCCCCCACCTCCCCTCTGCAGCCTTTCTTTCCCCCTTCTAGACTTTCTGGGCTGGAGGGCAGATCTAGAAAGGAGCTGGGGAAAGTAGAGAGAAGGCTGGTGGTTTCAAAGGGCTGGAAGTTGGGGGAAACATCATGGATGCATCATCATTTGACTATTGTGGTCCAGATGCCCCAAGGTACAGATGAGGCCTAATGAATATTATGCCTCTGTCATCAGGGGTCTCTGGTCTCCACTGGGAGAGGATGGCATCCCCCCAATTCTTTCCAGAGTTTCAGGACAGCTCACAGGTGTGCAGGGACAAATCCAAGTTCTCTGATGGCACCTTCCACATCTTTGACCCGAGCCATCTCCTGTCTGACATTCATGGATCCTCCCAGATCCCCGGTGGATCTATGTGTGGTACAATCTGGAGGCTCCAGATTCCCTGAAACTCCAAAACAGCTGCAGCCGGGCTGGCTCCCACGTAAATATGGGGAGAAGTTCTTAGTTTGGCTCCCTTAGCTCATGCAGTTATCCCAAGAAGACCACATCCTGCCGACCGGAAACCAGCCATGTCTGGGTTCTGGCGGGGAGGGGAGCTCAGATGGCGCAGCCAGCACAGCTGGGAAGGGTCTGCCTCCATGTAGGAATTCTATCAAAGACAGATTAACTGGAAGGGAGAGAAATCAGTAGCCAGGACCAAAATGATGAGTGGGTATGGGGACAGTGAGCTTCTGGGATGAGAAGAGAGAAGGAGACAGGAAAGAGAGTATATCTCCAGAGATTATATTAGAGTCCCACCAGGAGGGGACTTGTAGGTGGCGATAGGCCAGAATAAGGATCTTTGCTTGGCTTGTCTGACTGTGCGGGCTACATGGGGGAGGGTCTGCCTGAGAGCTGAGAGGTTTTGTCCACATGCCAGCAGGACCTTTCTGAGTCCCCAGGATTGCTGCTCTTTCAAGCAGTCATCAAATTTATCAGCCAAGTCTTACCTACCCAGTGACTGTGGCTTCTCCCAACAGCTCCCTGGGCTCTCATGGGGGCTGGCTTATTCTCTGAGACAGGGAATCCACTCTTTGAGGTTGTTTGGTCCAATTGCCACTGTCCTCCACAAGGCTTGGCCCTTTACTTGTTCCTAGGAGGATGTGTAAGTGTGTGTATGTGTACGTGTGTGTGTGTGTGCGTGTGTGCATACATTGTGCATATACCTAAGCATTCTTTCTCTGCCCCTGACTGAGCAGCCCCTCGCACAGGAACAGTGACCACGTTGCCATGGTGATAGTGGGGTGGCAGGCCCTTTGAGGAGGTGACAAAGAGGGAAAGAAGCCCCAG
Organism: Spermophilus citellus; assembly: GCF_964194105.1. Lineage (NCBI taxonomy): Eukaryota > Metazoa > Chordata > Mammalia > Rodentia > Sciuridae > Spermophilus > Spermophilus citellus. The sequence goes on along the minus strand of NC_138184.1, from coordinate 24,688,109 downwards.
CAAAGGAGATCCCCATTTCTTCTCTCAGTCTGTGGCCTTGGACAGGGAAGTCATGGGGAGGAGTGGACATGAGGTCCAGTCTGGGTCTTGAGAAGCAGAGCAGGAGATTTGGTTTACAGGAGGTCACCAGGCAGTGTTGGGAGGGTGATGTTGGCCTTAGTGCTTTCAATGGGCTGAGTGGAGACAGTGGATGAAGCTTTGTGGAATGAGAGCTGGGAAGAGCCATTTGCCATAGGACCTGGGAGGACAATGCGGGGAGGGCAACTCCAAGGATTGACTGTGCCAAGTGGAGGAACAGAGGAGGCTTACAGGGCCACTGTGCCTCTTTGATTGCTGCTTCCTTGTCCCGTCCACAGTGACTCAGCACACCCATAAAATTCTCCAGACCTGCACTGCTTAGCTCTTCCACTGACAAGCTTCTTACTTTACCTTGAGTGGCCCTGAGACTTTGCCATTCCCCAAGGCACACTGTCCCTCTCTAATTTCTTTTTTTCCAAACCCATTCACATGTGTCTGACACCTATTCTGTACCCATGAGACCGAAAAAGGCCTGGAGGCTTTTAAACCAATTTTCCTTTGGTTCTATTTTTCAAATATCTAAATTCTTTAGGCAATGGTGAAGCAGAGGGTTATCCCTTTCCTTTCCTTCTAGATTCTAAAATGAATCCTTGGGCAAGAGGGGGAGTGGGTGGCCAGAGCAACTAGGAATGCATAGCCTTTGGTGGTTCTCAGGGAGCAGAACCCTGGCCCTGAGATACTGCAGCCCTGTGGACGTGGTGAGGTCCACTGGTAGAGGGGATTGGTGCCCTGCTTCCCAGAATCCTGGGAAGGAACAAGACCCAGAGAATGAATGGATCCAAGCAGATAGTCACAGCAGTGTTGTGGAGAGGCCCTTAGCGTGACATAGATGCGACAGAGTGAATTCTGGCCAGTGTTATGGTGTGGGGAAGGGAGGAGAGCAGCTGGACCTGAGGGCTGGGCAGACGGGAACGAGACCAGGCCACTCACATGGCCCTTGAAGAGTCAAATGTTCCTGGGCAGGAGGGGAAGTGGGTGGGCAGAACAGCTAGGAATGCATAGCCTTTGGTGGGAAGGTGGCTGTCTTGTGGGCACAGCATGGAGAGACTGCATGCTGGGGAGGGAGTTACCAGGTGATTTCAGGAGTAATAGAAAACCCAGCTGATGGTGCTGTGAGCCTCTTGTGCTGGGAAGTCCTTGAGTGGAGAGCCCAAAGAGGGTATAGCATGATGACAGTGTCACTTGGAACTCAGACACCTTGTGCCTTCCTTCTTTACCATTTACTACAGTTTGAACATGTCCCCTCCAAATCTCGGGTGTTGACAGTGTGACAGGGCTATAAGGCAGGGCCTTAAGTGGTACTGGGAGCCCCTTCCTGATTCTGGGATTTAGGACCTCATCAAAGAGGCTCCATGAAGCATTTGGCCAGCTTGCTGGCCTGCCTTTGCCTTTCTGTCTTCTGCTGTTTGAAGATGCAGTGAGGAGGTCCTCACCAGGAACCTCGCTCTTGGACTTCCCTCCCTGCAGCATGGTGAGAAAGAGGTTTCTCTTCTTTTTAAATGACCTAGTCCAACCTGTGGTGATCTGCTCAACTATTCCTTTATTAATTAATTAATTAATTAATTAATTTATTATTTATTTATTTATTTATTTATTTTTTTTTTTTAGTTTTTTTTTAATTGATTATTTGTCGCATTACATAGTTCATGATATATCATCTTTCATACATTAGACTCAAATTGTGCTTTGAACTCCCATTTTCACCCCAAATACAGATTGCAGAATCACATCTGTTACATATTCGCATTTTTACATAATGGCATATTAGTGACTGTTGTATTCTGCTACCTTTCCTATCCCCTACTATCCCCCCTCCCCTCCCCTCCCCTCCCATCTTCCCTCTCTACCTCCCCTGCTGTTGTTCAATTCTCTCCCTTTTTTTTTCCCTCCCCCTTGCCCCTCATAACCTCTTATAATTTTATGTATCCCTGAAGGTCTCCTACCATTTCCATATGCTTTCCCTTCTCTCTCCGTTTCTCTCCCCCCATTCGTCTCTGTTTACTGTAGTCTTTTCCTCATGCTCTTTCTTCCTGTTCTGTTCTTAGTTTTTCTCCCTATATCAAAGCAGACATTTGGCATTTGTTTTTCAGGGCTTGGCTAGCTTCGCTTAGCATAATCTGCTCCAATGCCATCCATTTCCCCGCAAATTCCATGATTTTGTCATTTCTTAGTGCTGCATAATACTCCATTGTGTATAGATGCCACATTTTTTTTATCCATTCATCAATTGAAGGGCATCTAGGTTGGTTCCACAGTCTAGCTATTGTGAATTGTGCCGCTATAATCATTGATGCAGCCGTATCCCTATAGTGCGCTCTTTTAAGGTCCTCAGGGAATAGTCCGAGAAGTGCGATAGCTGGGTCAAATGGTGGTTCCATTCCCAGCTTTCCCAGGAATCTCCATACTGCCTTCCAAATTGGCCTCACCATTTTGCAGTCCCACCAGCAGTGTACAAGTGTACCCTTTTCCCCACATCCCCGCCAACACTTGTTGTTGTTTGACTTCATAATGGCTGCCAATCTTACTGGAGTGAGATGGTATCTTAGGGTGGTTTTGATTTGCATTTCTCTGATTGCTAGAGATGGTGAGCATTTTTTCATGTACTTGTTGATTGATTGTATGTCCTCCTCTGAGAAGTGTCTGTTCAGGTCCTTGGCCCATTTGTTAATTGGGTTATTTGTTATCTTATTGTTTAATTTTTTGAGTTCTTTGTACATTCTGGATATTAGGGCTCTATCGGAGGTGTGGGGGGTAAAGATTTGTTCCCAGGATGTAGGCTCTCTATTTACCTCTTTTATTGTTTCTCTTGCTGAGAAAAAACTTTTCAGTTTAATTAAGTCCCATTTGTTTATTCTTGTTGTTAACTCTTGGGCTATGGGTGTCCTATTGAGTATTTATTTTTTTTTTAGTTCTCGGCGGACACAACATCTTTGTTGGTATGTGGTGCTGAGGATCGAACCCGGGCCGCACGCATGCCAGGCGAGCGTGCTACCGCTTGAGCCACATCCCCAGCCCCATTAATTTATTTTTTAATAATTATTTTTAATTGAAGATACTTGTAATTTTGTACGCTATTAATTGTTTAAAAAATAGAGATCTTTGTACTCTTCACTCAGTTACTTTGTGTGGTAATTTCTTATGACTCATGGAACTATCAGAAGATCCTAGTCATGTTGCAGTCAAAATATAGAACATTGCCATGAAACATTGTCCAAATATTTACTGTTGTGGTATATAGAGAGAATTGATTTTTGTGAAGATACCATTCCTTTATTAGGCAAGAAATCCCAGCAAACTGTGGTTTTTGTATTTAAGAAATAAACTTACTTCACACAAATGATACATCCTCCAAAAAAATGAGTCATAAATAATGGAAGTAGTGTGTTCTTTTTTAGTCATGTTTAAATATAGCTAAAAAATATCAGTGCACCACTGACTAGAGTCCTTCTTGCAATTTCCATCTGTGTTCCACTTGGCCACATGTCAAGATTTTATTGGTGGAAACTTAATCACTATTTTTTTCCTGCATTAATTTTAGCCCAATAAAGTACCTCGAGTACTAATTAAAGATTTGCACAGTGTGAGTAGCAGCAGCTGAATTTACCCAGCATATGTCACTGAACACAGAAGTCAACTATTTCCAAAGATCTACTGAAGTTGGCCATGGCAGAATGACACTTCTTGCCTCCTCACACTCACCTCCTTCACATTCTGGTCAGCAGTACTGTGTTCGTGCAAATGCATATACAGCCACGCCTTCTTGACAACATTTCTGAATATGTGATGCTGGTCCCATACAATTCCACAACTTGGTGATGCTCCAGCATCCCAGTTTGTGTATGTATATACTGTGATATTTGCACAACGACAATGCACACATTTCTCATTAGGCAATTTCCTGAGATTAAGCAATGCACGACTGTCAAATGTCAAATCCCAGGCCCCCAGTGGGTCAGGTCTGCATGTGTGACTTCGACACTCGCCGGGATACTGTGCACAGAGGTCTTGGGCTCCAAATCCTCACCCCATCCCACTCTGAAGAGGAAACGAAGGCACCATGCTTGTTTTGTGAAAGAAAGGGAGAAGGAGGCTCTGGGGGAGCACCAGCAAGCTCACCTTGTGGTGGGAAAGAGGGACCACAGGAGGTGTGAAGGGCTTTGGGTGGGTTACAAACAGAAAAAAACTCCCTAGGAAATTGCCAAGTGCAAGGCCAACACTGGAGGGTGATCTAGAAGAAATGTAAATAAGCTAGTCCCTTGAACTCTGACTGAGGGAGCAGTAGGGCTTAACTTGGGGGACAGTGGACTGTGCAGTCAGGGACAAGGGAAGGGAGCTGTGTTGAGTCCCTGCCATGGTACAGACAATCTGCCAGGTGCTCACTCTGCCATCTCTTGTCTCCTCCTCAGCCCTGAAGGACGATGCCATTGCTTTTCTTTTCTGATGAATAAACTAAGGTCCAAGGCAGTTAAGTCATTTCCAAAGACTAACAGGCTCAGAGCAAGGATGTCAACCCCAAGTCCAGCTTCATCAGTATCAGGGGCAAGGGTCTGAGGACAGCAAGGGCAAATACTCCTGGACAAGAGGGTGACAAGATGGCCGTGGGAACCTGTGGCCTCTTTGAGGACTCTGAAGTCAAAGAGGCTCCATGCAATGGAGGTCACATCTGTAATACGCGGAGGAGAATAGTCTGTGGGGCAGGTGTCCACTTATTTAAAGAGAGGTCTCTAAGTGGTCAGGGTTAATGCAATAGGACTTCTAAAAAGACCAAGGTGGAAAAGGTCACCCTAACATGATCTTTAGGGTCAATACTATTCTCTGTTCTCTTTTGCCACTAAAGGCAGAGGTGACTGCAGAGATGCACTCATCCCTTAATGACTGCAACAGCACCTTCCATAGACTGAGCATTTTTTTTGAAATTCTTCCTGGTATAAGGTTTTGGTATCATCTCCCTGATTCACGCCTTTTATGTAAAATACCTGGGTACCTGTAGGAATCGGTCAATTTAGGCTCAATTAAAACTCCCAAGGATTGGCATTGGCAGCAACTGCTTGCCATTTCCCCAGCCTGTGTCTGCCTGTATTTGGGGTTGTGGGTTGAACCCATGTGGTATCATTTCTGCCAACTTGGATCAACTTAAATTAATGACCGTGATAAGTATGTTGTTCTCAAGTGTCATAACATCTGGCCAGCAGCCTCTGGGCAGCCCTTACAGTGTTTCATTAAAAAATTAACATGTAAGCAAAGGTGGAATTCTCAGTAATGCCACTAACTAAAATAAAGCTCAGAAAAGGGAGAGGGTGTGAGGGTGGTGGTGGCATCTATATTCCAGATGGGGTGACTTCTGAAGGCCTATCTGTAGAGGTGACATTGGACAGAAACGGAATGAAGTTAGGGGCTAAGCCATGCACAGTTGTAATGGAAGAGGCTCCCAGGCAGGCAAAGATAAAAGCAAGTGCAGAAGGCCTGGGGTGGAAAAGGGCTCAGCCTGTTTCAGAAACAGCCAAGAAACCAGTGTGGCTAAACGGAGTGTAGGAGGAAAGTCTTGGAAATGAGGTTGGGAATTAGTGACCAGATATAGGGCCCGTAGATCCTAGTAGAGGGTTTGGGATCTTTGGAAGGGAAGGAACCACTAGTTGGTTTTGAATGGAGAAGTGCATGAGCTGACTGTAGCACTGTGGGCCCGGTACAGTGAATGGCCAGTGGGGAGACAAGTGTGGAGCTGTCTAGGGGAGAGGTGGTGATGGAGAGGATGGAGCCACTGCCATTTTTCACCAAGTGCTGGCTGAGCTATTGTGTGCTGGAAAATGAAACACCAGGGGAAAAGGGGCCTCAGGATGACTCCAAGTGTGTTGCCCAGAGCAACAGAGAACGAGGTTGTTATTTGCTGAGATAGGGCTGACCTCAGGGGCACAGGTTTTGTGATGAGTGCTGGGAGATGGTCATTGTATATCAATGGAAGGTGCTAAGACATTGAACATGCACATCCAGGCTTCAGAGAAGTCTGCGCTGGAGAAAAATGTTTGGATGTTGTTAGTGTAGAGATATGGCATTTGTAACTTTGCTATTGATTTTCATCTCCTAAGGAGTGAGGACAGAGATGAGAAGAGGCCCCAGGACTGAGCTCTGGGGTTTGTGACATTTAGAGGTCAGCAAGAGAGGAAGGAAGAAATCAGAAAAGGAGACTAAGAAAGGGCAGCCAGCAGGGCGATGGGATAACAGAGAGGGCGGGTGGGATCTGCAGTGCTGGGTGGAAGAGGTGCTTCAAGAAGGAGGGAGTGGCCTGGTGTGGTGGCACATGCCTGTAATCCCAGGATTCTAGAGGCTGAGGCAGGAGGATTGTGAGTTCAAAGCCAGCCTCAGCAATTTAGCGAGACGCTAAGCAATTCAGTAAGATCCTGTCTCTAAATAAAATACAAAATAGGACTGGGGATGTGGCTCAGTGGTCGAGGACCCTGAGTTCAATCCCCAGTGATCCACTCCATTCAGTTCTGCTGATGCGTCAAGCAAGGCGAGGCTGATTACGGACCAATGGACTTAGCAACAAGAACACTGGTGTCCTGGACTAGAGCATGGGTCGTGCCGAGGAGAGAGGAAAGCTTAAGAATGGGAGAAGGGGAACTGGAATATCTCTATTGAGACATTGGACAGGAGCTGTTGGAGATGCAAAGTCAAGAGGAGTTTCCTAAAAATGGGAAGCCTTCTGCCTGCTTGCACGCTAAGTCAGAGTTATTCAGAGTGGGCAGATTGCTGATGCAGGGAAGAGGGGTTGAATGCAGGAGTGTAATCCTGGGGGAGGACCTAGTGATCAGAAGGAAGATTTGTCTTAAGATAAAAGCAGGGACAATTCTTCCATGTCTGAGGATGGAAGGCAGGGGGCATGGGCAGAGCTGTGAGGGGTGTGTGTGTGTGTGTGTGTGTGTGTCTGTCTGTCTGTGGAACATATTTTCTGTTTTTTTTTTTCCCTCAGGGAATTCATGTGCCTGGAAGAAGGCACTCCTACATTACAAATGGAAGCGTAAGTGAGCCTTTATTAGGCTTTTTGGCCTGACAGCTGGACATCTTCCTGTTCCAAAGTAGGACCACTGTATATGGCAAAGATTTGGAACCCAGGCACTTCCCTGACTGGGCATCATCATTTCTATCAGCAAAGTCAGAGGGACAGGATGTCCACACAGTCATTGTGGTTTGAATTTTTCCACATAAGGTAAAAATAATTTGTGAAATGCAATACAGGGAGAAAACGCAAGATACTTAAATTAAGCTTATAATGCTTTTTTTCCCCTTGTTCTCTTTTTATTCTACAGGTAATGAGCTCTTGCTGATATGGCTACTCCCCAAAGTATCCAAAATGACAATGGATACATTGACAATCAACATTTCTGCAATACACTGTGCCAAATCGAATAAGTTCTCTCTTTGGTATCTTTTGCAGGTTGTATATATTTTTTATAGGAGTGATTTTTTTTAAAGCATTCAACCTGCAAATGGACTTTACGGCTGCCCTACTCCTCTCTCCTTTTCCTCCTTCTAAAACACTGCAGATAGCTACTTCCTTCTCTGCCCCAATTTTAATGGCTCTGATGGCCTCTCCTGTGTGCCCCTAACCCAGGTGCTAAGTCCTGTCTGTTTCCTTAAAGTCTCTTTCTCTCTCTCTCTTTTGTGATGTCATTGGTCACTTCAAAAAGAATGTCCTTATCTCTTTTTTTTTTCTGTATGTGAAAGCAAGCCCTGCTACTTTCTTTCAGTCTTTCTCTGTACCTCTTGAAGTCAGCAGGTGATATGCTGATAAAATCCCAAAAGACCAGGATATCTTGACCAAAAAGATTGAGAAAGTGAGGGGTGCTTATGACCATATGACTCAGCTATACCACTCCTTGGTATTTATCTTGAAGAATTAAAGTCATCATACTGTGGTATGCATACCCATGTTTACAGCAGCATAATTCACAATAGCCAAACTGTGGAACCAGATTAGGTGTCCATCAATGGATGAATGGATAAAGAAAACGTGTTATATAGACATAATGGAGTTTTATTCAGTCATAAAGAAAAACAACATTGTGTCATTTTTAGGGAAATGGATGGAACTTGAGAACATTGTGTTAAGCAGAAATAAGCCAAACTCAGAAGGTCAGGGGCCATATATTTCCTCTCATATGTGGGTAGCAAGAGAGGGCAAAGGAAAAGAAAGGTGGTGATGCTGGGGGGTATATTGTGAAAATTAAAGGGAGATTAGTAGAGGAATGAGACCCAGGAAAAGGAAGAGGAGAGAGAAGAGGAAAGTGTTGGGGAGTGATATTGGTCATATAATATTGTTACATTGTGTGCACGTGCAAATACGTATCAATAAATCTCATCATTATGTACAACTAAGTGCAACAATATAAAACGTGGAAATTTAATATATATATATATATATATATATATATATATATATATATATATATATAATCATCATTGCTACCTGCAATGACAGTTACACACACAGGCTGAGGTTGGAGGATCACAAGTTCAAGGTCAGCCTGGGCAACTTAGTGAGTCCTTTTATTAGAATAAAATACAAAAAAGGGATGGGGCTATAGCTCAGTGGTAAAGTTTCCTGGGGTTCAATCCTCAGTGCTGCAAAAATAAAATAATAATGATAAAAACAAAGTAATAATACTTGCCACTGTTTATTTAAGCTTGTTTTGCCAGGTGAGCACTGAGAGCTTTGTGGAAGTAATCTAGCAAATCCTCATAATCTTGGGAGTTGGTCAGTACTTTTATTTTTCTGCAGAGACCTCTAAACCTGAGATGGAACTTTCTGGAGTTCAGAATTAATGGATTGGGACTTATCAAAAATCTGTGGGTTCATTTTCCTGTGCTTTTGGGAAGCCCAGGGCTCAGGCAGCAAGATCCAATTGTACTGAGGGCAAACTCTCCTCTTCAAATGTGCCCTCCTTTATTTAGACACCAATACCCTTGCTGTTCTGGGTTTTTCCTATTCAGCAAAATGAATGAGAAAAAGTAGGATCCCTATTCAAGTTTAATATTCTTCTAGAAATGAAAGTGTTTGTTTCCCTACTTTTATTTCTCAAGCCAAACGAATTAAAAGATTTATAATTTATTTCCCAAGCCAATTATTATTATTATTATTAATTATTCTCCTTCCCTATTTGGAAGTCCAGAAATAGGTTGAACTTTAATTAAAAGCTGCATGATTTGAGCTGGGGATGTGGCTCAGCGGTGGAGCATTTGTCTAGCAATCGTGAGGCCCTTTGTTCAACTTCCAGTACTACAAAAAGCAAAACAAAAGTTTCATGATTCAATCTTGGAATGTGGATCAGACAATAATGAAGCAACCTAATGAACACCCTGAGGGGAACCACCCTATTCCATTGGTTGGTTGAGCCAAATCCTCAGCTAATGAAGTCAGTTCCAGAGGTTCCTTCCATCCATCTTGTTCTCAATCAGTGCCTTTCAATATTTGCACAAAATTTGCCCACATCTAAAGAGACGCACACTCTCACACACTTTATTTCCACATGCTGTTCCCTCAGCCTGGCTCACCAACCCCTTCTTTGCCTGGGAAGTTCCTTACCCCTCAAGTCTCAGGTCAGTGTCACCATCTCTCATAATGCAAAGTGTGCTCATTTGTTCACATCTCTCCCCTTCATTTAAATGTTAAATCATTATAGGCAGATACCTGGTCTCATCACCTTTGGAATAACTCTAGACCTGAGATCCCATGTTGCCCGTAATATGTACCTAATAAAGGTTTTGCAGTAAACTACTTTTGTATCTATGCATCAAAAGCTAAAAGGTCCTCATGCCCTTTGACCTAGCAATCCCGATGGCAAGGAACTTATTTAATGGAAATAATTGAACAAGAGAAAGAAAATGACACAGATGAAAATGATGTAAAACATGTATTTGCTGCATATTGGAAAGGAGTGAAATGTTTATCAACAGAGTAATGGTGAGTTAATGATGGCAGATGATCCTGAAGGAACATGACTCATTCTCTCATTTGTCAAACACATATACAGACAGCCAAGGAGAGACCAAGCGCACAGCAATGAATCAGTACGTCTGCCTCAATGAGCATGCAATCTGCTAGAGTCTTCTAAAAGGACTGTTATAAAACTACACAGAAACAGAGCTACCGGGGATCTAATATGGTAGAAAGCAGGTTACATAACTGTGCTTTATGATTGCAACTCTAAACAGATGAGAATGTGAACGAGGTCTGATGGGCAAACACAGGAATGAAAAGACTCGTGTGGTTAGAGCATAGATGATGTTTTCTTTAGCATTATTACTTTAAATTTTTAGACCATCTCAAATGTTTACGGAAAGAAGAAAACTGCTCTCATGGCTTGGCTCTCCAGGTTGGCAGTGGCAAGAGTGAAGGAGATTGACTTGGGAAGGGGCTTGAGGCAAAGGGATTAGGAGGCTTGGGTCAGGAGGCTGTCCACCTTCAGATCTAGCTGTTTATTGAGGGCTGCAGAAGAAACCATCCTCCTCTATGTTGGGGCTATGTCCTACTTGGGCATGGTGCAACCTCTTCATTGCCAGGTGTGCCAGGGTACACCTGAAGTCTGGGAAACAGGTGAGATGATGAGGGCTTGCAAGAGTTGGTGGCTGTTCCTCATGATAGAGAGAATGCTCCTTATACAAAAGATACCATCAGCCCCCTTCTATAGTTGCAGGAACTGAACATCAGTTGGCCCCAGGTTACCCAGTAGGCAAATGACAGAGCTGGGATTGGAATTCATGCCTTCGCTTTGGGGCAAGGTTCTTTTTGTTTCTCCCCATGGGCCTGGAAGCAAGTGGAGGGGGACGTGTGAGATCTTATTGCAGACACAGGGCTGGATATGGCTGACATAGGAGATGGATGGGGTCCTTTGGAAAGGTAAGTAGCGGGGAGTCTGTCAGTTGAACTGCACGGTGGAGGGTCTGAGGTCGGGCATTGGAGTTTGGACTTGATGCAGTGGGCAGTGGAGAGCCCTTGTAGGCTTGAGGACATGATAAAAGGAAGTTTAATGAAGAGGTGTGTGCCGGTTGGTGTGACAAGGAGGAGCTAGCTCAGGTACCGGGGAAGTTTTGTGGCTCTTGCTCTGTCTGATCAGAGCAGTAGGGACTCCTCTAACTTGTTGGAAACATCTAACTTCAACCTCTAACCATGGATCAAGGAAGGCTGTTAATCCTATATATCCCTTTCTTGTGGATGCCACCACCTGGTCCCCACCTGATACAAACTTGGCCAATCAGAAGACCTCTCTGGGATATTTTGACCTTGGGACCAGAGAGAAATGGATCCTATACCCTTTCTGGTGATAAATCTGTGTTACGTGAGCTTTGGAGATCTATCACTGCTAAAAGTCTTGAGGGTCAGAGAGAGCAAATCCTAGCTAGATTCAAGTCCTGTTTTCCACTCACCCCGAGGGCTCAGTTGCCCCCTGTCAGTGCCACAATGAGAACAACACTCACAGATCTCTTTTCAACCAAGTTAGTCTGGATTGCAATTTTGCCATTTGTAAGCAAAAAAACATCCTGGCATTCAAATTTTGAGCACATTTCTTGAATACACTGTAGGCTGGTTTTGTTAGTATTGGGTCCAAATTTTTTGCATGTATGAAACAACAACATCAACAAAAGTCTGTTCTCATTACTGAGTGTCCGATTCAGGAACTCTGGGTTCTCTGCGGAGAAAAGGCTTTGTGGATCCCTTCAGAGAAGGAGGGACGCATCCCCATCACTTGTGAAGTGAGTAAAACTGCTGCTCAGAATGCTCCCCTGCCTACTTCTTTGCGATTCGGATGGGGAGAAACTGTCGTGGACCGAACGACCACAGAGGACAGCCAGGTACTTCCTGTACAGGTAGCAGAGGTATCTTCTGAACTTCTCCCCAGCGAATGCATAGATGAGGGGATTGATGCAACAGTGGCTAAACGCCACCGTCTCAGTCACGTTGAGGGCCAACTTCAGATTCCTCTTCATGTTGCAGCTGGGAAAGAAGTCATAGAGTTTGAGAGTCTCTAGGAAAATCATAATGTTGTAGGGTGTCCAGAAGAGGAAAAACACGATGACCACCAGTAAGATGAGCTTGATGGCTTTAGCTTTCTTTTGGTTCTTGCAGGAAAACAGGGTCTGGAGGATTCTGAAGTAGCAGAAACTCATGATGAGCAGGGGCAGCAGGAAGCCAAGAAAGTTCACTTCCACGTTGCGGAGCACTGGCCAGATTTCCTGGAGGACCTCGGGGTAGTCACCCAGGCACTCATTTTCTTTTTGCTTTGTGAACATGAACTGGGGTGCCGCTACCAGGATGGCTGCCGCCCAGACGCCCAGGCTGATGGTGACGCCGTGTTGCACAGTCCGGTTGTTCATGGAGTTGGCGGCCAGAACAATGGCCAGGTACCTGTCGATGCTGATCACAGTGATAAAAAATATGCCTCCAAAGAAGCCGATGAAGAAGAGGGCGGTGGTGAGTTTGCACACGGCGTTGTGGAAGCCTTGTTCGCTGACCACATAGTGAGTCCAAAAGGGCAAAGTGGCTACGAAGAGCAGATCGCTCAAGGCCAGGTTCAGCAGGTAGATGTCGGCGATGCTCTTGCGCTTCCGGCTGTTGTTGAGGGCCATCACCACCAGCAGATTGCCCACCAGGCCAAAGGCAAAGACAACAGAGTAGAATATGGACAGGAACACGGTCCCAAAGTCCACGATGTCCCCCACATAACAGGCTTCAGCAGATTCGTCATACTCAAATTCTTCAGTTGATTCAGGGAAGAAGGTGGGCATGGTGAGGACCTGGATCAGAAGGGAAAACAAAGCGGCAGGGTTAGTCCTCATGGGAACAAATCTGGAATTCTAACTGGTCCATGGTGGAGGCAGGAAGGAAGAAACAAATGCCAGTCACTCCCTGCCTTCACACCCGCCATCTTGTTCATCTCCACCACAATCTGGTGGTGGAAGCTGCCACAGAAACCTTTGGCAAGGGAGGCAGCCAGGCCCCCCAACAAGGTCAAAGAGAGGTCCCCAAGAGGACTTGCTCAGCAAGCATTTGGATCTAGGTCTTTGGGGACTCAAGACAGATCTCTTTCATTAATTTTCAAAAGTTTCTCCAAAAGGTGTTGAGTTTGACTAGTGTATAGATAGGGGAAGGAGGATCAAGGACAGAGGTGAAGGGAAGGATAAGGAGAGGTGACAGGGGAAGCTTCTTTCCGCCCAACCTTTCCCCAAACAATTTTCTATGCTCTTTTTTTATTTCCACCGTCACCAACTTCTGTCCTCTCATTTTTCCTCCATGAAGCTAAGCCTGGAGACAGAGGTCTCAGAGACTCCCCTGTTTGGTTTTGGAGAGCCCTTTCTCTTCCTCTTCCTCTTGGAACTAACAAGTCCTTCTTGTCCTCAGCAGGGAATAGGCAGAGTCGTGCTCTCTCATGAATCATCTGTTTTGTGTTGCCCAGGACTTTCATCATTCCCACCTGTGGGAAACCCCTCAAATCCAAGCAAACTGGGACTCATGGCCCATCCTCCAGCCCCAGCTGAAGAGGAGCACTGTCATGATCCAGGGTTTTGCAGTCACAGAAGGATTGACAGGTGCAAGACCAGATGAGCTCACGGTTGGACCCGAGAGACTGCTTCTCCTAGTTATTACCAGCCCTGGCCTTCCCCCACTAACCTTATCTCCTGGTTTCTTTTGAGCAAAAATTGAAAAAGAAGACATTTCTGCATAGGTTGGGCAATCAAGCTTGTCCTCTCCCCACTCTTTTCCCATCCAGTACTTGCTGGACATTTACTCCAGAGGCAACAGACAGGCCACCCTCTCCCTTTGCTCCTCTGGCACCTCCTCTTCCTTGTGAGACCACAGGCAGGCTCAGAAACCCCGAGAGTCTCCCAGCAGGCCTCCTGGTTGTCAGCACCTCCTTCTTCATCAAAACTGAAAGCAGAGCTCATGGTTCTCTAACCAAGGGAGTTTCCACACCCTACTGCATCCTGGCTATGATGGTTTCACCCAGGCAGTATCTCCCACAGCCCACCCAGCTGAGGTATTGCTTCTCCCTGCCCTGCCTCTGGCATGTCTTGCATCTCACCCAGTCTCTTCTGCCATGAAATAGGCCGAGGCTGCCAGTCCTGGACCTTCTCAGTCTGTGATGGAGTGTTTGACCCTAGGAAAAAATGTGTGCGTTCCCTGCTTCAGGCTGCAAGGCCCTTTTCTTGGAACAGGGGTCTGGCTGTGACCATTTAAGTTAATAAGAATTAATTGCTGACCTGATCCTGTTTTGAGTTCTACAAGGGCAAGCTTCATCTGTCTAAAGCTGATGATGGGGAAACAGGAATTGGTACTCAGTGTGTGGGATACTGCTGTGTAAGAGAGGAAACAGTCAAGTCCTCGAAGGTTGTAAGGTAGGGACCCTGGGCTAGACAGTCTCTCTCCCCTTCTGCCCAGTGAAAAGAGATGGCAAAGCTGACTTCAAAAGGTTAAAACCAATAAAAATTTTTCTGCATTTCTTTGTGCCTGTTATCTGTCCATCAGCCCCCAAACTTCTGTGGACTTGAGTTCTCTTGAGGTTGAACCCCAGGTCTGCCCTCTCTGGCTAAGTGATGGGTGAGCTTGGAATCTCTGGGCCTGATGTTCCTCATCTGCAAGGTTGAGATGCAGTCTCACACCTGCCCACAGAACTGTTCTAAAGAGAGAAACTGTTCTAAGTGTGTTGCATACAGCAGGAACTTAGTAAATGCTACTTCCTTCCTGCATTAGGTGAGGCTGCAGAGGTTCTTTGAGCATTTGGACTCACCCAGGTTGCCTGTAGACAATTCCACTCTGGGCATCGTGGGAATTTGGTATTTAAAGGTTATGAAATTTCCCCCTGAAATAATAATTGAAAAATGGCTTCTTTTTAGATTGTTATTTATTTATCTATTTATTTATTTTTTAATCGGTAGATGGACATAATACCTTTATTTTATTTTTTAAATGTGGTCCTGACGACCGAACCCAGTGCCTCACACATGCAAGTGTTCTACCACTGAGCCACAACCCTAGCCCTTTTTAAAAATTATTTTAAGGGGGGGGGTAAGCCAGTTTTTGCTAAGCTTTTACTAAACTGCTAGGCTTATTGCCAGACATTCCATGTGCATTGTTATCCACTGAATCCTCTCTGCAATTCTGAAAGTCCTGTGTTTAGTTCACTGCACTGGATGGCTCCAGGGCTATCTGAAGACTGGGGCAGGACCCTGCGTGGAGAAGGCAGGGACAGTTAAAACTAAGCAACTATTCCGCTAGCTAAGGGGTAAGGGGTCCCAATCCAGCATCCTACCTTGCTGTGTGACTCGGCTGCCACACACACAAGAACACCTTCTCTAATTTGTTCCAAGACTCCAAATAAGCCAGAGGAGGTCCTGATTGGAGGGGCCCAACATCCATGCAAATATATAAATTGCCCCGGGTTCAACATGCCTGGGATCCTGGAGGGATTAGCTAGGCCCCACCTCAGCCACAAAGGGGCCTCTTGTCTCAATGGGAAATTCACACAAAGTCTTGAGATAAAGACCGAATTGGGAAGTGGGTCAATACATCCCTGCAGATGGGACACAATTTCAGGAGATGCTGTGGAAGGGATGACCTTGCCCGACTGGTGAACATTTTACTTACTGAGATCCAAATGGCAGATCTGGCTCAGGACAATCCCTGCCATCCTGAGGATCTGCCCATCAAGGCCACAGAAACCCTCAGCCACCTTTATCCTGGCTCCTTGATAGATCAGATTCAGGCCCAGCTCCTACAGGAGTTCCTCTGAGCACCGGCACAGTGCTATGCATAGAGTAGATGCATGCTAGGCGTACTGTGATCCCTGCTGGGAGCCATGCTACCGAGGGAGGAGCAGGAGG
Source organism: Spermophilus citellus (assembly GCF_964194105.1). Lineage (NCBI taxonomy): Eukaryota > Metazoa > Chordata > Mammalia > Rodentia > Sciuridae > Spermophilus > Spermophilus citellus. The sequence goes on along the minus strand of NC_138184.1, from coordinate 24,672,158 downwards.
TGTGTTTCTTTTGACAGCCCCTATGTGATCCCAAGGGACTAGAGACCTCAGTGCTCTTCACATCCACAAGAGGCACAGCAAGGTCAAGGCCCCGGCTCATTGCACAACTAGAAGTGGGGGAGTGGGACTGAAGCCCAGGCCACACTCTTCCCATCCCTTAATGCCCCCCCCCACACACACACTCAAGATGAAGGATGGCCAGGGAAAAAAGATGGGGACACAGTGACTATCAAACAAAGTGGAGTCCTTGGAGGTAAAATGTCAGCAGGGCCACTGTCTCAGCTTCTTCCCCTCTAAAGAGCAACGTTGGGATTTGTGGAGAGCCAAAGAACGCAATGACACCCAATTGCTTGTTGGGGTTTATCCAGAGATATGCTCAGACACAAGCTCAAGGAAGTATGCACTCAGACCCTCACCACAGTGAGCCTTAAATAGACAAGAAGAGGAACCACTTCAGTACCCATTGGTAGGGACAGACCACACAAAACCACGATAAATCCAAAGAACAGAACATCAAGCAATTGCTTTAAAAAAAAAAAAAGCAAAGCCAGGCAGATCAGTGTTCTGTCATGGAACCATCTCTAAGAGACACTGGTAAATGAGGTACCAGGCATGCACTGTGCTGCTCTCTGTGGAAATAGTGCTGTGTGTATGTTTTGTGTGAGGTCTGAATACCTCTGGAGGGTGGACCAGTGGTGGTAACCGTAGTTCATGCTGGAGGGCATATATGGAGACTAGAAGATGATGGGGGATGGTGGGGGGATTTTAATTTTTACTGTAAACTTTTGGAATTTTTTTTTTTTTTTTTTTTTTGGTACTGGGGATTGAACCCAGGGCCTTGCACACGCTAGGCAAGCACTCTACTTCTAAGCTAACATCCCCAGCCCCCAAATCTCAGGATTACTTTACCATGTACACACATTACCTATTTTGGAAGTGATTTTAAATGTTTCTTTTGGAATTTTCAAGATAAAAATAAACAAAAATATGAAGTATAGGAAAAATTAAAGTAAGTAACCTGGTACAAATACCAGGCACAATGTATGTTTAATAAATGGTATTCGACATATAAAAGGATTATCTATACTTTATGAGAAGTAGTAGAACTTTTATATGTCGAATACCATTTATTAAATGGGTGAATAACTTGCTTAAGGCCAATCAATAGCTTATTCATGGCAGGCTTACAGTTTGGGCCCAAATGTGTGTGCCTTCAGCATTTATTTATTTTTTTTAACTTTGCATTATACCCTTCCCCATATCCCTCCCTCAAGACTGGGAGATCCCAAAAGAAGACTCACATTTTTTTTTTTTTTTTAGCTCTGTAGATCAGAGTTTAGTAAAGAGAGGCCTGATTTAGAACAAATGCTGTATAAAGGTTTATGGAAGGATATATAGTTTTTTTTTATTGGTTGTTCACAACATTACAAAGCTCTTGACATATCATATTTCATACATTAGATTGAAGTGGGTTATGAACTCCCAATTTTACCCCAAATGCAGATTGCAGAATCACGTCGGTTACACATCCACAATTTTACATAATGCCCTATTAGCAATTGTTGTATTCTGCTACCTTTCCTATCCCCTACTATCCCCCCTCCCCTTCCCTCACATCTTCTCTCTCTACCCCATCTACTGTCATTCCTAACGACCTTGGTGATGCTGCCCCCTCCCCCACTGTTTTGACAAGGTCACAGTGAGGATAAGTGCTGGCAAAGCCGCACAGATGGGCTTTGAAACTCATGAAACCATGAGACCCTTTTTGATGTCATTGGGACTTTTTATTTTCATGCTCCTATTCCTGACAGGAAGCATGAGTATGCTTATTGCTAAACCAAATTAAATTTCAGATGGCTAGAACATAACAGGTAGTTCATGCCTTGAAGGCTGTTCTACTACTTCTCAGCATATCAAGGACAAACTAGAAGGCTGTTCTACTATCTCAGAACATTGAGGACAAAACTGATAATAAAAATATAAGATATATGATATAAGAACTAGTGTACCTTGACTAAGAAACAAAGAAACTTTTTGAGAAAGCAGCTCAACCCATTATATGAGAATAAATGTAGGAATTAATTAAAGTAGCTTTACAAGACATAGTTTTAGAATAATGTTAGAAATATTATTTTATTTAAATTCTTAAGTTCAGAATTCTTAAGTTTTTAGCTGTATGGGTCCTTAAGATGCTTTAAGAATAGTTTATAGACTTTAGGATATTTTAAGTAGAAGATTTAAGGGGACTTCCTTTAGATGGGGATCTTCGATTAGAAATAAAGTACAGGTGTACTTTAAACTTAAAGGTTAATGATAGGTTGGGAGACTTAGAGTCTGGTCACGTAGTTTGGCATCTGTTAATAAGAAAACAGAACATCTTGGGAAAATCAGAAAAATGCAAATTCGTGACGCATTTTATTAATGATTTTGTACCCCTAATGATTGCTAAGGAAATGTCACATCCTGGGAAAATGTAAATTGATGACACATTTTTTCTATACCCATAATGATTGCAAAGGGAAGTCACATGTTGGGAAAAATCTGGAAGTTGTAAAATCAATGACGTATTCTATTAATAATTCTGAATCCATAATGATGAGAAAAATTGTAATAAAAGATGACCCAGAGAAAGCTGCATTATAGCTCTCTCTCTCTCTGGAGATTGCTCCAATGGAAAGACTCCTTGTCTCGTTCCTTGGGCCAGCACTACTCAACCTTCAAGACCCCCTGGATCCGTCTGGGACAGGACCCGGTATTTGGTGCCTGAAACAGGGACCTGTAGGTAAGCCCCCTTGGCTTTAGCCCCTATTCTCAGAGTGGATAGGTCATTACCCGTGGGTTTCGAGAACCCCCTGTTAATAAAGCAGGTGAGAGTGGGTAATTAGGTAAGAGAAAAATGGGTAACACAGAATCTAAGAAGCGAGGATTGTTCATTGATATTGTTAAACATATGCTTACAAAAAAGGGAATTCAGGTCTCTGCTTCACAGCTACAAAGGATTTTTCATTTTATTCAGGAATGTTGCCCTTGGTTCCCTGAAGAAGGGACCTTAGATTTAAAAACTCTGGCAAAGATAGGAGAAGGTTTAAGAGCTTATTATTCTTATCATGGGCCAGAAAATATGCCTGTAGAAACTGTAGCGTTATGGCCCTTATTAAGAGAGATGTTAGAACCAGCTCATGAGACTGAAACTTTAAAAACTAAAATTAGTTCCACTGAGCTTTCAACTCCTACTGAGGAAACTCCTTTAAAACAAAAAGCAAAAGACAATGTTTACGTTATAAACGATGATGACGATAAGAAGCAACTCAGCCCACAAGATGAAGATGATATAGAAAAGGCAACTGCTAAATATTATAATGAAGAATTCCCTGCCTTTCTAGGCACAGGGCCTTACAAACCTTTTATAAAATCTCCTACCAAAGATAAACCAGGTTCTAAAATAAAAAATACCCTACCTCCTCCCTTGCAAAATGGAGGATTTAAAGGAGCCAAGAAAGAGGCTCTACAATCTGGAGACTTCGGTTTTACTTTCCCTATCACTTTTATTGATAGAGACGAGGAACCGTATCTGCCTCAGTGGGAACCCCTGCCTTTAAAAACTTTAAAAGAATTAAAACAATCTGTTCATGATTACGGGCCAGCTTCTCCGTATTCTTTACAATTAGTAGATACCATTGCCAGTAGATGGATGACCCCATATGACTGGTTTGCTACTGCAAAATCTTGTCTCCCCAGAGGGACATTCTTGTTATGGAAAACAGACTATAAAGATAGAGCTAAAGAGCGCTCTCGATATAATAAATCTGTAAACAGTGAAGTTACTCTTGATATGTTATTGGGAGAAAATGATTGGGCTCTGCCAAGTGATCAGTTACACTTGCCTTTTCCTGCGTTAGTCCAGTGTTCAGATTTAGCAGTTAATGCTTGGAGACAGTTAGAAAATACGGAAATTAAAGCTTCTGGCTTAAGTGCCATAAAACAGAAACCTGAAGAACCTTTTGAAGCATTTTTATCCCGATTAAAAGATTTGGTGGAAAGAATTACAACTAATAATGAAGCTGCACAAATTATAATTAAACAATTGGCTTTCGAGAATGCAAACACTGCATGTCAGATTCTTCTGAGACCTATTAGAACGACAGGAAGTTTATCTGACTTCATTAAGGTCTGTGCTGACATGTCACCCTCGTATTTACAAGATGTAGCCATAGCAGCAGCATTACAGGGACCAACAAATCCTCAGTTTCTTAAAGGGCTTCGATACAGAGGGCAAAGTAAAGGAAATCGGGGTTGTTTTTCTTGTGGACAGATGGGTCATTTTAGTAAAGTTTGCCCTAATAGAAATTTTCAAACTAGAGAAATCTCACTTCCCAATCAGATGTCTAGACCCCAAACCCCATGCCCGCGTTGTAATAAGGGATTCCACTGGGCAAAGGAGTGCCGCTCTAAATTTCATATAAATGGGAGACCTTTAGAAGGTGGCCCAATGCCAACTGTTCCTCAAAATTCCCCAGTTAATTCTAATAATTTACATATAACTCCCAACCTACAACCGGGAAACTGGTAATAGGGCCAGTCTTGGGCCCTTCCAATAATAGAGGCCATCACCAATCCTTTTCAACAGGATATACTATAAGGGCTTTATTGAGAGCCACCCCAGATTCATCAGGGTTAGATTTGACATCTTCAGAATCAGTAGTTATTCCTTTAGATTCTCCTGTTTTACCTATACCTACTAAAATATATGGGCCTTTACCTAAAGGGTCTCTTGGCCTTATTATAGGAAGCCGCTCTACTTCTTTACAAGGGATTAAGGTTATTCCTGGAGTTATTGATTCTGATTATACTGGAGAAATTAAGATTTTAGTAGAGATTTCATCTCAAAAAACTTTGATTATTCATAAAGGGCAAAGGATTGGTCAGGTCTTGTTACTTCCCTCTTTATCAATAGGAAATCGAGCTATTTCAGAAGATCAAAGAATTTTAAACTAGAGGTTTTGGTTCTAGAGATATGGCATTTTGGGTTCAAAAAATTCAAAACTCTCGTCCTATAAAAAAACTAGAGATTCAAGGAAAAACAATTGGAGGTTTCTTGGTCACAGGAGCAGATGTTACTTGCATAGCAGGAAAAGATTGGCCCTCAACCTGGCCTAGAACCGTGACTCCCTCAGTATTTAGGGGACTTGGAACTGCTACTAATATAGCAAAAAGCACTCAAATACTTAAATGGACTGATAATAAGAATTCAGGAACTTTTCAGACATATGTGATTTCTTCTCTTCCTTTTACTCTATGGGGTCAAGATATAATGTTTAAAATGGGAGTGTGTCTCTGTACTGTCCTTGTAGAAGAGGCTCAACAGGATTTTTAATTGGGGCCATTGTTGAAACAGCAGATTAAATGATTTGGAAAAATGATGAGCCTGTATGGATAGAACAATGGCTCCTAACAATAGAAAAATTACAGGGCAGATTTGTTCATTCAAGAACAACTTGAATTAAAACACATAGAGCCATCCAATAGTCCATAGAATACTCCTATATTCGTTATTAAAAAGAAATCAGGTAAATGGAGATTATTACAAGATCTAAGAGCTATAAATGCTACAGTGGAAGAAGATATGGGTTCTCTACAACCAGAACTCCCCTCTCCACTAGCTGTCCCTAAAGGATTTCATGTTATGGTAATAGATTTACAAGACTGCTTTTTTAGTATTCCATTACATCCTGATGATTGTAAAAGGTTTGCTTTTAGCCTTCCCTCTGTCAATTTGAAACAACCATTCCAACGATTTCAGTGGAAGGTATTGCCTCAAGGTACGAAAAATAGCCCTACTCTCTGTCATAAATATGTTGCATTGGCAGTACAACCAACAAGAAAGAGATAAATATAAAGATGCCTATATTATCCATCATATGGATGACATATTAATTGCTCATGAAAACGTCCAATTGCTTCATCATATTTTATTGAAGTTGACACAATCTTTACAAAATTTTGGTCTATTAATTGCTCCAGATAAAATTCAGCAATCCCCTCCTTTTAATTATTTGGGTAGAATTATAAGTACTCAAGCTTCAAAGTTTAAAATTATGGATTGATCATTTACAGACTTTAAATGATTTTCAAAAACTTTTGGGAGATATTAATTGGATTCGTCCTTTTCTGAAACTCACTACTGCAGAACTTAAATCATCATTTAATATTTTGAGAGGAGACTCAGACCCACGTTCTCCTCGTGTTTTGACAGAAGGGGCTAAACTGGCCTTATGCAAGGTAGGAGAAGCTATTAATAGACAACAATTGCAAAGAGTTGATTATATTCAGATTTGGGATTTTCTTATTTTACCTACTCCTCATATACTCACAGGAGTTTTGTGTCAGTCAGGTCCTTTAGGATGGATGCATATGCCAGTTACCTCTAAGAAGGTTATCTGCTCATATCCTATTGTGGTTGCATTATTAATAATCAAGGGAAGGTATACAAGTAGAGAGTTATTTGGGAAAGAAATGCATAATTTGATGCATTTCTTTCTTTAGTTGATCATATTAGATCAACTAAATATGCTTATGGAACATTCTGAAGACTAGCAAATAGCCCTGCAGGGATATTATGGTCACATTAAATTTCATCTGCCATCTCATCCTTTGTTGTACCTGGTTAAGAACCACCCTATCATTTTTCCAAAATTGTTCTCTTCTGAGCCCTTACCTTCTGAGCCCTAACCACAGCCTTAGTTTTCACTGATGGTTCCTCAAATGGACGAGCATCTTTAGTTATTAATGACAAAACTTTTTATGTTCAACAGACAAAGGAAACCTCTGCTCAGAGGGCAGAAATGGTAACTGTAATTATGGCTTTTACCCAGTTAAAAGATAAAATGTTTAATTTGTATACTAATTCTCAGTATATTGTGAAATTTTTTCCTCATCTAGAAACAGCTTCTCTTCCTCAGCACAGGACTACAATTTTTCATTATCTGAATTCTTTACAAAAGTTGATCCTAGAAGGACAACATCCTTATTTTATAGAACATATTCGAGGACATTGTAACTTTCCAGGAGAACTGTTACAAGGTAATGCTTTGGCAAAATTCATTAACTAAACCCCAAATTTTTACTCCTCAAGAAACTACAGATGGTCATGCTTTACATCATCAAAATCCCTCTGCCCTTCGACAGCAATTTCATATCCTAGGGAATCAGCTAGAACTATTGTTAGAAATGGTCAAACCTGCCCAACATTATTCCTAACTCTATCCATGGGGGTTAATCCTCAGGGTTTAAGACCTAATGATTTATGGCAAATGGATGTTACTCATATTCCTTCATTTGGAAAATTGGATAACGTTCATGTCATTGTTGATACTTTTTCCATGTGATTATTGCCTCAGCAAGAACTGGGAAGCATATAAAGACGTGGTCCAACATCTGCTTATTTGTTTCTCATATTTGGGGATGCCTAGCCACTAAAAACAGATGATGCACCAGCTTATACTTCAAATGCTTTTAAAAATTTTTGTGACATGTTCAAAATCTTTCATTTTATGGGAATTCCCTATAACCCTCAAGGACAAGCTCTAGTTGAGAGAGCTCATCAAACACTAAAGGCTCTAATTACTAAACTTCAAGAAGGAGAATATGAATATAGTTCTCCTCATCATGTTATACAACATGTCTTGTTTGTGATTAAACCGACTTAATTGTGACTATAAAGTCACAATAACTCCCACGCTAAGACATTGGGAAAGTGAAAAAAAAATCAGCAAAACTCTTAGTGAAATGGAAAGGTCTCTTGACGGGTAAATGGAAAGGACCTGATGTATTATTAACTTGGGGGCGAGGGTATGCTTGTGTCTTCCCACAGGATGTGGATTCTCCTATTTGGATTCCTGATAGACTGATTCCACCCAATGTCCAGCCTTCGGAACAGGAAGCAGAAGAGATCGTGCCCTCCGGATCTCCAATACTTCCCACAATTGACCATGGTGCCCGAGGAGGATCTGACAACTACTTTGACTCTATCCTTTTCTCAGTTGAACTTCAACAGTTCTCAACCCTCACCTAGACAAGCATCTTCTACAAGACTCACAAAACCACCGACTTGGGGACAGATAAAACAACAGACTTATCAAGCTCAAGTACTTATTTCTTCTTAGTCAAATTCCTATACACCAGAAAATATGTATATTGCTATGTTAGCCATTCTTGCCTGTCAAGTAGCAAATGTATCTTCTGAATATTTTGGGGCATATTATCCTGACCCACCTATGTACCTGGGGTAAAGAAAATATTCGGGTATTTACCAATGATACTGATCTCTTGGGCGGTGAATCTAATTCTTTTACTAATCCTATGTCAACATATAATTTCAGTTTTAAGGGTCACAGCCATTTAACTCCTCTTTGTTTTAGTATATATAGTGTTACTGAAACTGCAGTCTATTTACAACTTCATTATAGAACTTTTTAAAAACAAATTCCCCAAGTGAGGAAAGAAGTGTGAAGGATCTTTGAGTATTTTCTATTTTAGCTTTAGGTTTTCTTGATTTTAAAGATCTTTTACCCTCAGAAAGGCCTCCTCCTATGATCCAAGACTGTTTAAAAGCTGAGTCCCATCTTGATTATTCATGGGTAGGGGTAGATAGACAATTTGGATTTCCATCTTGGCATAAATGTATGTTTACTGAAACATACATTCTTTCCAAAATTCTTCCAAAAAATTCTTCCTTGTCAATATATGATTTTTCTATTTCTAAACCTGACTATGATCATCGTAGATTTTTGTCATCAAAAATTCCTCAAGGACAAACTGCTATGAGGTCTGCAGTGGAGCCTATGAATAGATGGTACTCAGCTGTATGGGTCACTCCTCTATATTTTACTAAAATCAATAACATTATCAGGTCTATACAGAACTTTATAAGTTATTGGCTTCTTTAGGTATAATACATATCTATAGATGTATAGCATTTATAGATATGTATATGAGTATACATATCTCATTTTGTTATGGCTTGTGTGAGATCCCCCAATGCAATATTATTTAGAGACCAAGGAATTTTACAGATCTCAAAATTAGAAGATGAAACTTATGATGTTGTTTGTGAAGGCTGTACATTAACAAATTGTATTGATCCTAGTATATCAGCACCCAATCATATTTTAATTGTACATCAACCTTCTTATGTTGCCTATTAAATTGGATTCTCCTTGGTATGATGATCCTGGGTTACGAGTATCAGATTTAGTTAATCAAGCTCTAATTAGACCTAAATATTTTGTAGCTGCCTTAATTTTAGGAATCTCAGCATTAATTGGTATAATAGGGTCTATAGTTGCTTCCACTACCGCACTAGTTAAAGAAGTTCATACTGCTCATCCTGTAAATGAGTTGTCACAAAATATTTCTACTGCATTTATGATCCAAGAACATATAGATAGAAAGTTAGAAGCAAGAGTTAATGCTTTAGAAGAGGCTGTCCTTTATATTGGCAATCAAATTCAAAACATAAAAACTCGAATGACAACTAGATATCATTCTCAGTTTAAATGGATTTGTGTTACTCCCCCACACATACAACTATTCTGAAGAAACATGGTTTCAAATACAATGTCATTTATGAGGATTATGGAGAGATACTAATTTAACCCTAGGTATAGAGGAATTACAAGAAAAGATAAAAGACAGTAGTCAAGCACATATTTCAGAAACATCCGTTCCAGAGTTAGCTGATACTTTTGTTTCCAAATTGAATTCTTCAGTCTCCAGCAAAACCTTATTTTCTATTTTAATCAATAGTGGTGTAAGTGTTTTAATTATTCTTGTCCTTATTCTTGCCCTTCCAGTCCTCTTCAAGTTGCTGAGCCGCGGAATTCGTTCAGCCCATCTGGAACTACAGTTACTTAATTTAAAAAATAAAAAAAAGGGAGAATTGGTGAAGGCGCTCCCCCTCCCACTGTCTTGACAAGGTCACAGTGGGGATTAGTGCTGGCAGAGCCGCACAGGTGGGAAACGAAACCATGAGACCCTTTTTGATGTCATTGGGCTTTTTATTTTCATGCTCCTATTCCTGACGGGAAGCCCGAGTATGCTTATTGCTAAACCCAATTAAATTTCAGATGGCTAGAACATAATGGGTAGTTCATTCCTTGAAGGCTGTTCTACTACTTCTCAGCATATCGAGGACAAACTAGAAGGCTGTTCTACTATCTCAGTACATGGAGGACAAAACTGACAATGAACAACATTCATTCCCCGAAAGGTCATGAGAACTTTAGGCACCACGTGGATTATATCAACTAAGAACCCAAGCCCATATCTCTGGCCTCTTAGAAAGCCTAATTAGTATGCTTATTGCACAAAGCTCACCATATGTAGTTTTATTTGATTAAGGGAAAGTTATGTTATACACTTAGGAAACTTAAGGCAAATAAAGATACATTCCCCCCTTTTCTATAAATCCTCTTTTACCTCACATAGGGACTTATGATGACCATAGTTAATATTGGCAGTAAGTGGACTGATGTTCAGAACTTGCCTTTCAGTGAGGGAGATTACAAAGATATAAGAACTAGTGTACCTAGACTAAGAAACAAAGAAACTCTTGGAGAAAGTGGCTCAACTCATTTTACAAGAATAAATGTAGGAATTAATTAAAGTAGCTTTATAAGACACAATTTTTAGAATAATGTTAGAAATATTATTTTACTTAGATTCTTAAGTTTAGAATTCTTAAGTTTTTGTTGTATGGGTCCTTAAGATGCTTTAAGAATGGTTTGTAGACTTTAGGATATTTTAAGTAGAAGATTTAAGGGGACTTCTTTAGATGGGGCTCTTCGATTAGAAATAAACTTTAAACTTAAAGGTTAATGATAGGTTGGGAGACTTAGAGTCTGGTTATGTAGTTTGGCATCTGTTAATAAGAAAATAGTACATCTTGGGAAAATCTGAAAAATGCAAATTAGTGACGCTTTTATTAATGATTTTGTACCCCTAATGATTGTTAAGGAAATGTCACATCCTGGGAAAATGTAAATTGATGACGCATTTTTCTATACCCATAATGATTGCAAAGGGAATGTCACATGTTGGGAAAATCTGGAAATTGTAAAATCAATGATGTATTCTATTAATGATTCTGAATCCATAATGATGAGAAAAATTGTAATAAAAGATGACCCAGAGAAAGCTGCATTATAGCTCTCTCTCTCTGGAGATTGCTCCAACGGAAAGACTCCTTGTCTCGTTCCTTGGGCCAGCACTACTCAACCTTCAAGACCCCCTGGATCCCGCTGGGGCAGGACCAGGACAGGACCAGGGCAGGACCTAATGGTGACAGCATCTCCTGTTCCTGGCGGAGCTTACAGGGCACACAGTTGTCTTTTATGGTCACAGGCCAGGGGCCCTTGAATCCTGAGAGCTCTATGGGTACCTGCTTTGTTGAATGAATGAACGAATGGGTAAGTGATTGGAAGACCTAGTGAAGCAAGATAAGAGACCCATCAACCTCTCATTGTGGAGCCCCAAGAGAGGTACACAGGTCCCAAAGCACAGCACAATCTGAAGGTGGTGTGGGGAACACAGCTTCCTCAACACCCTCCTCTTGTGTGTGCTGCTGGGCATACCTGCTTCTTAAACAACTTCAGCTCTCTCCAGGTAAGTATTGAGAAATAGTGCTGCCTTGGTGGCATGTGTCAGAGGTGACACAGGGTTTTATCTGCCTGGAAAGGCAGAGTAGTCTTTGTGCTGGAGCCAAATCCAACCCAGTCTCAGGCTGGGAATGGAGCTCAGAGGTAGAGCACTTGCCTAGCTTGTACAAAGCCCTGGGTTTAATGCAAAACCAGGGAGAGCCCAGCAAGGGTTCTTTTTACACCAGAAATTCAGTCTGGGAAGACAGCCCCTCTGCTGAACAGTCCCCGAACTTGATAGCTTTAGCAAGGTTGCTCTTTAGAACAGTGGTCCTGAGCTGTGTGGACCTTTTATCTCTGGATCCTCTAAGATGTTCAGGGATTGGGAGATGAACTTAAAGAGAGGGTATTGGCAGCAGGTGGCAGTGTGGCCAGTCCTTGGGGTGGCCCTCAAGGGAGGCCTGCCCAGACAGTGGCTTTCCTTTGTCTCTCAGGACACTAGAACTGGAATGTAAGGATCCAACAGGATGAGCCTTTGCAGCATCATACCCACAAGTGCTGCAAGCAGCATGCAAGCACGGGGCACAGGAAAGGCTCCCCCACCCGAGGCTGTGCATGGCAGCTCAGGGCAGCAGCCAGCAAGAATGAAACGTGTGTCTGATCCCTAGCCAAGGAGAGATAATTTCTGCTCTCTAAAACTCCCTGCTCTTGTGAATTGTGCTGCAGTAAACATTGATGTGGCTGTGTCCCTGACATCAATGTTTATTGTAGCACAATTCACAATAGCTAAACTGTGGAACCAACCTAGATGAGTAGATAAAAAAGAAAATGTGATATATATATATATATATATATATATATATATATATATATATATATATACATATACACACACACAATAGAATATTACTCAGCAATTTTAAAAGAGAATAAAAATCATAGCAATTTTAAATAAATGGATGGAGCTGGAGAGTATAATGCTCAGTGAAGTTAGCTAATCCCAAACCAAATACTGAATGTTTTCTCTGATATAAGGAGGGTGATTCATAGTGGGGTTGGGAGGGGGAGTATGTGGGGAATAGAGGAACTATAAGGAGGGGAAGGGAGGGGGGGCGGGGGGGGTAGGAAAGACGGTGAAATAAGATGGACATCATTACCCTAATTCCATGTATGAAGACACGAATAATGTGACTCTACTTTGTGTGAAACCAGAGATATGAAAATTGTGCTCTTTATGTGTAATATGAACTGTAATGCATTCTGCTGTCATATATAACAAATTAGAATAAAAGAAATCCTGCTCTACTCTGCTGCTCGTCCCCTCACTTCCTCTGGTCACTTCCTTTTCTCAGGCCTGCTCATTTATTTTTTGACTTTTCTTATGGGTGGGTGGAGGTCATCGTCACCCCTCGTTCCTCCTGAGCTTCCTGTTTCCACACTTGCCTTCTCTTTTAAGTGGCCCCTGTCCATTTTCTCCTTCTCTCTGACATGCTTTTTGTGTTGCTCACCCCCCCACCCCCTGCCCCCTGACCCTCTTTTGGTCGTACATTCTGCTTACCATTTTCCAAATCCAGGGTATCTTCTGTTATCTATCTATCTATCTATCTATCTATCTATCTATCTATCTATCTATTTATTTTTACCCTTCCTGGTCCCTGTTTAGTAAAACTTTATGTGAAGGCTGGGTTTGAGCTTCAGCCTAGAGCCAAGGAAATTGTGAGGCTTAATTGTTTTTTTCCCCCTTTGGACCAACTGAAGTCAGAGAGTTGCTCGATCCAAACGTACTGCATGGGATGCCCTGGTTCTTTCAGTGTTCCAGAACTGCATGTTAACCCCAGAAAACCTCAGTTAAGAAGGAGCACATGTTGCCATGCCAGGAGCCTGCCAAGATCATGCTTCATATGCACAATCTCACTGAATTCTGTCTACAATCCTCCATGAGAAATGATTGTCCTCACAAATGGACCGACAGAGGTTCTCAGAGATTTGGTTAACTCTCCTACAATGCCATACAGCCAGGATTTCAATCCCAAATGCACCTCTGCACAAACCTCTGTGTTTCCTGCATTGCATAATGCTTTTCTGCTTGGAGGGGAAGTCTGCAGAATATCGCAGGCCACTTCCCTAGAACTAAGACTCAGAAATAGTAGACACAAGTCCTCTGAAAGAAGCTGGTCCATGATACAACCCTGAAGTGCTTAGGTTTCTCCTTTCTAGATTCAAAGCCCAGCAGGCTGACTCTCAGGGAATGGCAAGTGGAAAATGGGCAGGGCGGGATATTACTTGTGCCTCTGGCCACCACTAGGTGGTATTCACATCAGACCCCCCAGAATCTAGCTTTCATCAGCAGAGGTGAAGAAATTGGGATCATTTTCTCTGGAGAAGAAAAGGATGAAAGGTGAAGGATCAGCCTATTTCCTACCTTCGGATATCTCATGGTGCTTATTTATTTATTTATTTATTTATTTATGACAGTGGAATGCATTACAATTCTTATTACACATATAGAGCACAATTTTTCATATCTCTAGTTGTATACAAAGTATATTCACACCAATTCATGTCTTCATACCTGTACTTTGGATAATAATGATCATCACATTCCACCATCATTAATAACCCCATGCCCCCTCCCACCCTTCTGCCCTATCTAGAGTTCGTCTATTCCTCCCATGCTCCCCTCTCCAGAGCCACAACCTTCCTAGGCGGCCTGTGCACTTTATGCCTGAATTCTGGGAGACCCTGGGCAGGTTGCTGTAGCTCTGCCTCAGTTTCCTGATGTGTTAAATGAAATCATGGGCCAGATCGCCTCCAGAGGCCTTGTCAGCTCTGACACACTCAATTTTTCAACAAAAATTCAACACAAGGAATCAACCTTAAAGACAAATGTGAGTTCTAGGTCAGTGAAAGCATGTGTCTGCTGCCATCAGCCTGCCCAGGGTATGTGACATGCTTGGGTCACAGCCTAGGAATGTTCAGATGAAGTTCTAGTTGGAAGCAGAGCCAGATCTGTTGATTTCCAGCCCCCACCCCTCAAAAAAAGTTCTTGAGCTTAACCTTGCATTAAAAAGGAATATTCTTAGCCTGTCACCACATCTATAGTCCTGGTTGCTGTGCTATCTGGTTTTACCAGATTTGGATGGTTTTCCCATATAGGGTGCTGCTATTTTTACACCACGCATCCCTCAGAATACAGAGAAAGCTGAGGCCGATGGTGGATGGAGGGGGCTTCAAGTCCATGTTAGGGAACTATAAGGAAAAAATTTTACAATTTGTACCCTATCCCCTGTGCAAGTAAATTGAGTGACTGTCTATCCCCAAAGAACTGTGAACTTCACGGTGTTGTCCAACCACCGTGGTTTTATGCAGCACAAATGAACACACCCAAACCAAAAAGTACCAACAAGAGAAACCACACGTGAGGCACCCTGGACCCACACTGGGTTTGTGAGTTGCCCCTATCCAAAGCTTGCCATTGCTTGGGGTTTGACACTCTTTCCTCTTCAAAGTACTTTGTGGTATTTATTTATTTCTGTCAAAATGAACTGTAAAATTTTGAAAGAAAATACTTGATAAAAAATTTTTAAAAAATCAAGACAGAGACAGACTTGTTAGTTATTTAATTATTAATTAAGCCAATATTTATTGAGCATCCTTACCCTTCGGTAGTATAAGAGCAAATAAATATTAAAAACAAGAGATTAATTTTCCTTGCTGAATATCAGGGAAGAGATTCTCTTTGCTTCTTTTTTTCCCCCTTAGGGCATTTACTTTAGAAAAATTGGAATTGTAAGTATTTCTTCCTCTCTTTGAATGTGTATCTGTCCTTTCTTAAAGCTCGGTAGGCTTTTTTGTCTGCTTCACAACTGGGACTAGGCCTTTCTCAAGGACCTGCACATCAACTCTTTGAGATGTAAGAAGCAGAGGGCCTGACTTCAGGGCCCTGCTCCAAGATGCAAACCAACTTTGTCACCAAGGAAAGAGAAGGATGCTGCTCTCCTGGGAAAAAGCCAGTTAGCTAACTCAATGGCCACCCTGACTACCAGGTAAGGTTAGGCTGAAGTCTGCATGAGAGATGGTGCTGTCAAGGCCTCTCCCTTGGTGACTAGCTGTTCTTTATCTGAGAAACATGGGCAATAATGGGGTGTGCCTGCTGGCTATAGAAGAGGATAAGATTTTTATTCTGTCTTTCAATCTCTCAGTGGATCACCTGTGATGTGGATCACATGCTAATTTTCTGTGTGATAAATTCTGAATATAAATGTTTAAGATATAGTTCTCGTAAATGCTTGTTATTGTGTAGCAATGAAACATATCCAGGGGTTGGTCTCACATGTGTCCCCATTAGGACTGGAGATCACGATGAAGGGTCACAAAAAATGTTGCCATTTAGGCTGAGACTTAAAGGTGGGAGAAGCCTTAGGAGTGACAAAGAGGGAGCTGGCAATGAATGGAGGTGGGCTTTGAAGTCAAAGGCTCAGAGGGGCTAGCCCAGGGTGGTTTCTTGGGCAGAGAGAAGGAAGTGAGGCTGGGTTGGGCTCACATGTCCTGGGAACATTCTGGAAAGCCCAGTTTAGCCTGAGTGGAGGCTCAGGTAAGGATGCAGAGAGCCAAGGTGGGAAGCAGAAGAGGGGTGAAAGAGGAGCTGCAAACTTGACCCTAGGAAGCTAAGGAAAAAATATTAAAGACTGAAACAGTCCCACACAAGAGATTGCTAGATGTCCTCTCTCACTCACCGTTTGGTGATATCACCTTCTTTCATTGTCTGAGTCAATTTGTAATGCTGTAAGTAATAGAAAACTGATGGGAGTTATGATTGACAGATGCAAGGCAAGCACCCTTTCTTGTTCAGAGACATAAAAATTGTGTGTGATGGAGATGCACTGGGAAGTGCCCCGTGGAACTGTACCAATTTTGCATTTATCTGTAAGTTCATCTCAGCCTCTCTGGAAGCATCCCATCCCATCCCATTGCTGTGGCTGTCATCTGTTCATTCTCATAGCTGTATAGGAATGCACTGGGTGAATGATCCACAGTTTATCGTTATTTCTATTGTTGGTGCACGTGAGTGTGACTTTCTGTTTGGATCCAGTTTGGACATTATTGCCATGCACATTTCTTATAACATGGATGCATTTGAAAAACCCAATGATGAAAATAGTAATAAATGCTGGAGAGGATATGAAGAAAAAGGAACACTTTTCTACTGTTGGTGGGATTGTAAATTAGTACAATCAGTTTGGGGGTTTCAAAAGACAAGGCATAGAACCACCATATGACCAGTTTGTCCTAGAGAATTAAAATCATCTGACTACAGTGATACATGCATATGCATATTTATAATAGGAGCACCATTTACAAAAGCCAAATACGGAACCAGCCCAGGTGTCCATCAATGGATGAATGGATAAAAAAATATGGTATGTATACACACTGGAGATTTATTCAGCCATAAAGAAAAATTAAATTGTGTCATTTGCAGGAAAATGGATGGAAGTTGAGAACATTGTGTTAAATGGAGATAAGCCAAACTCAGAAAGTCAGGGGTCCTTTATTTTCTCTCATATGTGTAAGCTAAAGAAGAAAAAGGAAAAGAAAGTGGGTGGGTGGATGGATGGGGGGGGGAATCTCATGAAAATTGAAGGGGGATCAGTAGAGGAAAGGAACCAGCCGGAGGGAGGAGGGAAGAGAAAAGGGAAATATTAGGGAATGATATTAGTCAAATTATATTGTTATATTCTGTGTATGAACGGATATATAAAAATAAGTCCCACCATTATGTACAACTGTAATATACCAATTGAAAAATGGAAAAAATAAAACATTTTAAATATTAAAAAAAATCCAGCACAATGTTGAGTCAAAGAAACCAAACCGAGAAATAGACCTCTGAATGAGCCCACACATATGAAGATCAAAACCAGACAACGCTAAACCATGTTGTTTGGGGGTGCAGAGGTAGATCGGGTGAAGCTACTAGGAAAAGCAAGAAAACAATTGCCCCAAAGTCAGGGTTATGGTTATTTGTGTGGCGGGGGCGGGGGGGGGGTGTTCGTGGTTAGGAGGCGGCGTGAGGAAGACTTTTGGGAGCAGGCCAGGTTCTTTACATTGGCCTGGGTGGTGGTTACATGGCAGATGGGTTTTAATAAGTTGTTAACCTTCGTACTGTTCTTTCAGGGTGTTATATTCCACAATAAACATCAATTTAAGGAAAAGGACAAAGGTAGTCTCAAAAGATATTTAAGGAGATGTAATGGAAATTTTTTTTTTCTTGACCCAGACTTACAACTCCAAATAGTTGAACTTTGGTCAAATAATAAGATGAGGTTGTTGAAGCACCCACTGTGGCCAGAGGCCACAAAAATTCCACTGCAGGGCTGGGGATGTGGCTCAAGCGGTAGCCTAGTATGCTTGCCTAGTATGCCTGCAGCCGGGTTCGATCCTCAGCACCACATACAAACAAAGATGTTGTGTCCGCCAAAAACTAAAAAATAAATATTAAAAAATTCTCTCTCTCTTTAAAAAAAAAATTCCACTGCACATCCCTTCTGATGTATTC
This sequence comes from Spermophilus citellus, assembly GCF_964194105.1. NCBI lineage: Eukaryota > Metazoa > Chordata > Mammalia > Rodentia > Sciuridae > Spermophilus > Spermophilus citellus. Next base: position 24,653,966 of record NC_138184.1, on the reverse strand, counting down.
CGAGTGCTTGAAGAGGAAAGGCAGGACCAAGGTTCAGGTGGCAATCTCAGTCTCCTTAGGTTCTTCCGGGCAGATTGAGTGACAGGAGACAGCCTGCTTCTTGGAACTCCCAGAGTGCTCCCTGGGAATCAAAACAATTCCTCAGAAGAGCCAGCTGAGACTTGGACTTCATCATCCTGCTTCAAATGCCTGTGAGCTGCAGAGGGGCATTGTGAGCTGCTTCCCCCATTAGCTCATCTGCTACAAAGTGTTGAATCTGGGCTCATGACTCCAGGGCAGAGGGTGGGCTGGGGAGGGGTAGATTGATGCCCTGAGGCTCAGAAATGATACCAGGGTCTCTGGTTTGGGAGGACCATACCTGACATAGCTGCCCTTCCACATTTGACTGGGGTGGGGAAGGGCTGCCTCCCGGAGTGGGTAGAGAAGAGAACAGAAGTTAGTTCTGAATTGAGTCAGCTCTGACACATTCTCTCCTCTCCTGACCCTACAACTCTGGATCTCTTACAATCTCCCTTGAAAGTAGTCTGTGTTCATACTGGGTGTGGTGGCACTCGCCTATATCTGAGTGGCTCAGAAGGCTGAGGCAGGAGGATCACGAGTTCAAAGCCAGCCTCAGCAACTGCAAAGCCCTAAGCAACTTAGTGAGACCCTGTCTCTAAATAAAATACAAAATAGGGCTGGGGGATGTGGCTCAGTGGTTGAGTGCCCCTGACTTCAAGCCCCAGTATACCCTGCACCCCCTAAAAAAAAAAAAAGAAAGTAGTTTGTGTTCTCAAGATACCCAAGCTTTCTAAGCCTCAGTTTTCCCATGATAGTAACATGTATTTTATTTTTGAACATGAAACATGGGCCAAGCAGTGTGCTGGGACTTTATATACCATGCCCCTCATCATCACAAAAAATCAACACCTATTGAATCCTGGCTTCAAGGACTCATGGACAATGTCCTCTGTGACAGTAGAAAGTGGACCTAGCAAGGCCAAGTTATGGGCACAGTTTCTAAGGGCAGAGGAGCCAGGACTTCTCTCCAAAGCCAAGCAGTGTCTGCAGCCCACTCTGTGAAATGGGGACAATTGGGGCTGGGGATGTGGCTCAAGCGGTAGCGTGCTCGCCTGGCATGCGAGCGGCTCTGGGTTCGATCCTCAGCACCACATACAAATAAAGATGTTGTGTCCGCCGAAAACTAAAAAAATAAATTAAAAAAAAAATTAAAAAAAAAAAAAAGAAATGGGGACAATTGAGGAGAGGGTTGGAGGTAGATTGTAAGGAGACAAATGTGCGGTTGACAGAGTAATTGCTCCTTCCCAGGGGACGGTAAGTACCAGGACAGTCTGAGAGCCAAGAGGGGTCAAATTGAATTTGGACTGAGACATTTCCTGCCCCAATCTCTTTGTGAAAATAAAGCCAAGTGAAGAAGGTGAAAGGGAAGAATCTACCTTGGCCTTCTTTAGGCCATTTCTGCTTTCCAGAGGTCCCAAGTCCTAGTCACTGCCCGCTCCCTTGACCCAGAGTGGCTCCCAAGGCTCAGCAGCCCGTGTGCCCTTCCCATCTGCCTCCTCCCTGGAAGCCTAGGCCCCGTGGATGACCTGTGCAGGGAAGTTTTCTTGACTGTTTTCACATGGTTTGCTATTCTTTACTTTTAATTTAATTTCTTTTCGCCTCAAGTATTCTATATCTAGTATTTAAATCAATAACAATAAGAACTTTTTTTTTTAAGTAGGAGGAAGAATCTTAAATTCCCTCATCTTTCTCTGGACTCAGATGTAAATTCTGTGAGGTTATGATTGACAGATGGAAGGCAAGCACCCAGAAAAAGATAGCCACAGCTGGTCCTCAGCTGTGGCCTCTGAGAAAGAGCTGCTGTGGTCAAGCAGGAACATATTTCCTCTGTTGCTTTCATAATTTCTTTGCAAAGATCACATTTTCCAATGGCACAAAACCTTTCTGAGCCCAAGTGTTCTCACAGTGGGTTATATAAGCACATATCAAAATTGAACAGTAAATTTGTGTCAGAGGTCTATTAATTAAAAACATTTTAATTAAAATGAAAATATGATCATTATAAAAAAATTGCAGATGGTGCCAGACATGGTGGCGCATACTTGTAATCCCAGTGGCTTGGGAGGCTGAGGCAGGAGGATCATCAGTTCAAAGCCAGCCTCAACAACTTATCAAGACTCTGTCTCAAAATAAAAAATAAAATGGGCTGGGGAGTGTTGCTCAGTGGCTAAGCACCCCTGGGTTTGATCTCTGGTACAAAGGGGGGGGGGAAATTGTAGATGCTGCAAAAAATGTTTTAGAAAAAAATCCATAGAACTATCCATAATTCTACTCTCTAGAATCAAGCACAATTATCTTTCAGTTTTTTTACATTTAATCTTTATATGTTTCTATTAAATACATTTATATTTATTGTAAATATTCAGATGTCATTTAAAAATACTCTTTAGCATTAAAAATTCACACATATACAAAAGCAGAGAGAAACTCCTGGCACCCATTACCCAGTTTCAACAATTAACAACTCATGGTTAATATTTTTTAAATACTTTTTTTAGTTGTAGATGGTCACAATTCCTTTATTTTATTTATTTATTTATTTTATGTGGTTCTGAGGATCGAACCCAGTGCCTCACGTGTGCGAGGCAAGCGCTCTGCCACTGAGCCACAACCCCAGCCTCATGGATAATAGTTTATCTGTTTCCCACTTCATAGTACCACTGGATTTTTGAATTTTACCCATAAAACATACATGTGGGTCTCTAAAGGATATGAACTCTTTTAAAAAGCTAGTACTATATCTTCTCTTTAAAAAAAAATAGCAGTAAGACCTCATTATCATCCAGATTCAATTTCGTATCTGCTTTTTTTCCGTTAAAGTCAGACCACAAGTTTTTCTCCATATCCCTAAAATGTAATTGTTAACACTTCTAATTGTGTCCCACTATGTTATGTGTATTGTAGAGGATCTAGCCCACCACACCCCCCCACCCCCCCGCCCACAAACACTCCCACTCTCCACTTTTCCACTCCATTGAACATATTTAGACTGCAACATCCTTGGGAAAAGGCTGGCTCATGAGCACACCAGCATCACACATCTACTCTGATCTCTTCCCTTGGGCCCCGCCCACCCAACCCGCCCACTGAGGTGCACTTACCTTGACCCACTGGGAAAGAGAACCTCAGGATGTGCCAGTCAGCTACCCTGCCCTATGTAGACTCTGCCAGGGGCCAGTATTTCCCCTTTCCCTCTCTCTGAGGGCATCTTTATCTGCAAAGTTAGCCAATAGTGTCTGGTTTCCTGTGAGGTAGACTATCTTTAGAGGCTGCAGCAAGCAAGCTCAGAAGCTCCAGCCTGGAGACCAGCCAATCTCAGGAGGCTCTGAATCTATAAGCCTGGAGGTCTGGAACCGGGGGCAGACCTGGAGAAAGGGGGATGACTGGGACCAGGCCATTTACTCCCACAGGGAGGAGGGCAGGAAACAGGACCTTGCAGTCAGCCCAGTTCAGCTCTCCTTAAAGGGGCTCTTCAGGGAAGCTTCAGGAACTCATGGAGCCTCGGCTTTCCTGCCCATAAAGAGAGCCCATGGTGCTCCCTGGGCAGCATTAGGGTGCAGATCAAACGAGCTTTAACCTTTCTTCTTATTGTGGTCCAGATTCTTCTTGCACCACCCTATGTCTCCTGAATCAACACCTACATCTTGATGAGATTCTCAGGGGACTGGTGAGCACCCGGAGCTTGGGGAGCTTCCAAAGTATCTAGCAGCTCACTACCTGCTCATGTGGAGGGATTCCACTGCATTTCCTTTCTTTGTTTCTTTCTGGCCTCCCTATTGGCCACCTTTGCTTGTGAAGGCTGCAAGACAGATGAAGAGACAGCCTGCTCCTGTGTGCAAAAATGTGGACACTAGCCCTCCCTCCCTCTCCCCACCGCACATCTCTCAGGGCCCTGCTGCTGCAGTTCTTGCCCTATCTTGGACTTCATTCTACAACTATCTGTGCTCCTTTCTGGGATCTGGCCAAGACTCTCCCTCTGGCCCTGTCACTCTTCCTGGACAATCTCATCTACTGCACATTGCTGACTACCTCTGGGAAGTGTCTCCATCTCCAGCTGGAACCTAGATGACTCCCTCTGCCTACTCAAGCCCTTCCCACCCCTCTGTCTTTCTTCTATTACTCCATTGACATTATCCACCCAGAAGACAGAGCATTGAGCAGTCCTGGTGATGAAGCTCAGGGGTAGAGCACTTGTCTAGCAGGTGTGAGGTCCTGGGTTCAATCCCCAACATCACAAGAAATAAAGGAAGAAAAAAAGAAAGAAAGAAAGAAAGAAGCCAGAGATCTCCTTTAAAACCCCAAATCTGGCTGTTTACTCTCCCGAAGGTGCAGTTGGTAGACTAAGCCACCGGTCCTCAAGTGACAATTGGCCAGAAGGGATTGCCTGGTGTCCAGGGTGCTAAGCTGGCTCACTCAGTCAGTACATGGGCTGCTGCTGGAACTTGCAGGGACGCTTGAGCTTAGAAAGAGCCACATGCAGATACTGTCCGTATTCCAAAGTTTCTGACATTCTACTTGGTAAACAGGCTTTGGATTATTTCAGCAACTTCAGCACATTCACGTCTCACAAATCTGGAATATCCTTGAAGCTGGCTCTGGCACAAGGAGGCATAACTGTCATATTTTGAATGACTTCAGTGAGAAGGTCACTTGGAGTTCCTTTTTCAAAAATGTTTTAGATCCGTGGTCAAGATTTCATCAACTTTACATGCTAAAAGAGGCTAAAGGGTATATTTCCATGAAGGTTTTCCATATCCTATAGCTTAAGCATATGTCTGGGTTTCACCTAGACATCAACATTTGTTGACATTGGATATCTAGCAACATGGTTATAATTCCTTTGTGGTGACATCTCTCCCTATGGAGCAATTTAGGATGTGAATTAAGCAACATGTTGTCATAGTCTTATGTGTATGTATGTGTGTTTGTGTCTGTGGGAGAGAGAAAGAGGGAGAGAGAATTGTTTTTTTAAGTACATGAAACCCATCTGTGATTTATGTGACAATGTGTCATTCTTCTCTGGGAGCCTTGTTTGGGCTGAATTATTTCTAAACCTCAATATGTTGAGGCAGAATTCCTGACACCCACTGTAGACTAAAGCAAATGTGTTCCTTTATTAGAAACAAGCCATCATACTTTGTATACAACCAAAAAAAAAATGTATGCCAATCAAAAAGAAAACAAGCCATCATTTGCCACTTAATTGTTTTGTGTGTTTTGAGTCCTTATCTTGCCCAGGTTAGTTTTAAACACCTGGACCCAAGGGATCCTTCTGCCTCAGCCTCTGAGAAGCTCAGACAAAGACATCTGGCATGGGACTCAGTTAAGCACTCCACCGCCGAGCCTCATCCCCACCTTTTTCCCTTTAAGTCAGTAACCATGGGACTCAGTTAAGCACTCCACCGCTGAGCCTCATCCCCACAGATGAGTTCGCCTCTGTACCTATGCCCTACATCACCCACTTGACTCCTTTGTTCTCTCACTCCTAAGGTGTTTACGGAGCATCTATTGCATGGCCTTCCTTATGCTCAGGGATGCTTACTAGAGATACAAAGAGGGACAGGGCAGGGTCTTTTCCTTTACCCTGATTGTCTGTTTCCAGTCTCTTTATGGAGTAGGCAATCATCAGCAAGTGGGAGTGATCAGTCTTGCCTCTTTCCATGGAGCTTGGACCCGCCCCTCTCTCCTACTATTTCTGCCTCTTTTGAGTACTTACCAGGACCAGGAGCAAGGACAGCCAATCAGCAGACACAGCCTTGCTTAATGGACAGTCTTTGAGTCTTTGGCTTCAGGACTCCCAGAAGGTTTATTAATTTATCCAAAGCATATGTCTTGCCAGCAAAAAAATACCTGTGGTAGCTGTATTTCTTGGAGGGAGTGGTGTGTGGTAGCAAAATTGACAAGCCTTTGGGTTACAATTTTTTGTTGAACTACAAGATGCCAGATTACTTGAAGTCACACTGTCATGGCTCAAACGCTGACCTGCTACCCACAAGCTGTGTAGCTGTAAGCAAACTATTTCTCAGAGCATGAGTTTCCTTACTATTAAAAATCAGTGTAATAATGGCAATAATCAATAATACAAACAATTATAAATATTGGTGAGGATGTGGGGAAAAGGATACATGCATATATTGTTGGTTCATTCACTCTAGAAAGCAGTATGGAGATTCCTCAAAACACAAGGAATGGAACCACCAAGGATCCAGCTATCCTACTCCTCGGTATATACCCAAAGGATTTAATCAACATACTACAGTGATGCAGCCACATCGATGTTTATAGCAGCTCAGTTTACAATAGCCAAGCCAAGGGAACCAACCTAGGTGCCCTTCAACAGATGAATGGATAAAGAAAATGTGGTATATATACAATGGAATATTACTCAACCAGAAAGAAGAATGAAATTATGGCATTTGCCAATAAACAGATGGATCTGGAGACTATCATGCTAAACTAAATAAGCCAGATCCCCCAAATCAGAGGTCAAATGTTTTCTTTGATGTGTAGAAGCTAATCCAAAACAAGGCAGGGGTGGAAGGAGGAGGAGGAGGAGGAGGAGGAGGAGGAGGAGGAGGAGGAGAGGAGAAAGGTGGGGGAGGAGAGAGGGAATTTTGTGATTAAGTCAGGGTGTTATATCATAACTGAAAAGAATAAATGAAAGAATATTTATTTATTTTAGTTAATCTAGAAATAATTCTTTAAAAATTTTATTTTATTTTTAATGGTTCTTTTTTTAATAAACAAATTTTTAAATAGGAAAAAAGAGAGAAAGAAAGAAACACATCTGTGTAATAGATTTCAATGGCAAGACTAGTGCTGGGTTAGCCATGTCCCATGTAGAACACTTCCCAATAGTGCCCCAGACAAAGCAGAGAGGTTACTAAAAATGTGGGCTCTCCAGGGCTTTGCCACCATGAAGCAGCAATTCCCTTAGAATTCTCTTTACTCTCTGTCTTCCTCTTCTCACTGCAGCTTGTTCTCTTAGCAAGGATTTCTGAGTGACAGTGACCTTTGCTGTTTCAACATGTTGGGAAATTTTCTCTCTCTCCTCTTTTGAAAGGCCCTTTTATTACACGTAGGGAAAAAAATTAAAGTCAAGTATTATGGACTGAATTGGTCCCTCCCCCTGCAAAATTCCTATGTTGCTCTCCTATTCACCATGTGCTTATATTTAGAGACAGGGTCTTGAAGAAGACAACTGAGGTTAACTGAGGTTATAAGAATGTGGCCCTAAGCTGATAGAATTGGTGTTCTCATAGGAAGAGAGGCACGAGGTGTGTGCATGCACAGAGAAAGGCCATGTGAGGATACAGGAGAGATGGGCCATCTGCAAGACAAGAAGCCTAAGGAGAAGCCAAATCTGTTGGAACCTTCATTTTGGATCTGTAGTTTCTGGAACTCTGAGAAACAAGTTGCTATTGTTTAAGCTTCCCAGTCTGTGGTAATTGTGTTATGGCAACCCAAGCAGCTAAGATATCAAGTTTGAGGTTGATGAATCAGGGTGACATTCTTTCTTCTAGTTTATGGGTTGAAGGCCACTTGTTTAGCTTACTGCAGCAAGGGAGGACATCTGCCTTAGGTATCAGGGAGAATTTTCATACAGAAGAATTGAGAGGAGTTCCATTAGAGGATTTGGTCTTGTGCTGCATGATCTAAGGACAGATACAGGAGGCAGGGTCATTTCTGGTCAGATACTATTGAGAGGTAGGGAGCATTCAGTGATTGGCTGTCTTCATGAATTTCTTCTGGTGGGCAGAGGATTGAAGTGGGCTAGAGTCCTCATTGGAAAAGAAGCAACCATTGCTCACGTGGATCAGAAGTGGAGGTGTTTGATGACTTTGTGATTGGGGAGTGGTCTTGTGTATGCCTGCTCCAAACATGGTCACAGTGTTTCCTTGTCTGTGCATTGTTGATGTTCAGGTGGGAACATCACAGTTTGCAGTAGACAAGCAAGTTTTCACTGTTCTTTTCTTGTACTGGGGAATCCCACATGGTGCATGCCACCAAATGGCAACAGGGAATAGGACCGGGCATGTGTTTTCAGCTCATGCCACTCCCAGGAGTGCTTGGGCACCAGGAGCTTTAATTTTCAACTCTCTATTCAGGGGAGGAAACTGAGGCCTGGGTTGGTTACTGAGGAGTAACTCAAGGCCCCTCAACTGGTAGGTTGGCATGGAGGGTCTTCCAGGCCAGAAATTGACCTACACGCAGTGTCAGGCCTTGGAAACCAGGGCTGCTTCTCTTAAGGTTATGGAGCCTAGAGCTGATACCTTCATGGCCTGCACACTTAGAGTGGACAGCCACGGCTTCTTCCCAAAGGACTTCCCTCCTGTCCCTGGGAAGCCACAGCTGCAGGGGAACAGGGGAAGGGTGATTCAGGAAACCATTTCCTATATGGAAACCTTGGAGCTCCCCCTTCTGGTTGTCAGGTGAACTGCTGCCCCAGACCTGGGCTGAGACAGGCAAGGTCAGCCAGGTGTCCTCTGAGGCCACAAGAGCTAGTGCCACAAAACTCAGCTCAAAGTGGATCATGGACCTAGGAATTAAACCAAAGACTCTGCATCTAATAGAAGAAAAAGTAGGTCCTAATCTTCATCAGGTGGGATTAGGTCCCAACTTTCTTAATAAGATTCCTATAGCACAAGAATTAAAACCAAGAATCAGTAAATGGGATGACCTCAAACTAAAAGGTTTCTTTTCAGCAAAAGAAAAAATATGAGAGGTGAATAGAGAGCCTACATCTTGGGAGCAAATTTTTACCCCTCACACATCAGATAGAGCACTTATCTCTAGGGTCTATAAAGAACTAAAGAAGCTAAGCACCAAAAAAACAAATAACCCAATCAACAAATGGTCCAGGGACCTGAACAGACACTTCTCAGAAGAGGATATTCAATCAATCAACAAATACATAAAAATGTTCAATATCATTAGCAATTAGAGAAGTGCAAATCAAAACCACTCTAAGATTTCATCTCACTCCAGTCAGAATGGCAGCTATTATGCATACAAACAACAATAAGTGTTGGCAAGGATGTGGGGAGAAAAGCAAACTCATTCATTGCTGGTGGGACTGCAATTTGGTGCAGCCAATATGGAAAGCAGTATGGAAATTTCTTGGAAATCTGGGAATAGAACCACCATTTGACCCAGCTATCCCTCTCCTTGATCTATGCCCAAAGAACTTAAAAACAGCATACTACAGGGACACAGCCACATCTATGTTTATACTAGCACAATTCACAATAGCTAAACTGTGGGACCAACCTAGATGCCTCTCAGTAGATGAATAAATTTTAAAAATGTGGCATGTGTATACAATGGAATATTACTCAGCAATAAAAGAGAATAAAATTATGGCATTTACAGGTAACTGGATGGCATTGGAGAAAATAATGCTAAGTGAAGTTAGCCAATCCCAAAAAAACAAATGCTGAATGTTTTCTCTGATATAAGGTGACTGACCCATAGTGGGATAGGGATGGGGAGCATGGGAGGAATAGACAAACTCTAGATAGGGCAAAGAGGTGGGAGGGGAAGGGAGGGGGGAGGGGGGTTAGCAATGATGGTGGAATGTGATAGACATCATTATCCAAAGTACATATATGAAGACATGAATTGGTGTAAACATACTTTATACACAGAGATATGAAAAATTGTGCTCAATATGTGTAATAAGAATTGTAATGCATTCTGCTGTCATGTATTTAAAAAATTAAATCAATTAAATACTAAAAAAATAAAGCTCATATTATACTTAAAAAAAAAAAGAGCTAGTGCCAGAGATTGAGCACCGAGCCCTATGCACGCCATGGTCAGGGACTTGTCTGAACTTCAACCTGTAGGCCTGCAAGGCACATGCTCTCAGCCTATGCTAGAGATGAGAAGGCAGGGATGAAGTCAGAGTTTGCCATGAAGAGTGCTGATGCTGGGCTTCTAGACTTGGTCCAGAGATAGAGCTTCTGGTACTACAGAGTCTCCCTCCTACTTCTGAATTTGTAATGATTTCTAAAGCAAAGCCCTTAACTGGACCATACAACTGAAGAGCCATTTCTGATGTTACAGTTTTAAATGGCTCCCAGTTTTATAAGGTATTCTCACATTCATCATCACAAACCACACAAAACTGGATAAAACAGGTTTATTAGGCATGAAAGTTTTCACTTTAAAATGAAGAAAACAGAGAGACGTAGAGAAAATAACAGGTAAAGCATAGTAATATCCACTGTTTACCATATGGTAGGCTCTGAACTGAGTGCTTTCTATTGATCTAGTTTAGTTCTTCCAAAACACTAGTAATGTCTCCATATTTAAAATGAGGACAATGATGCTCAGAAAGGTTGAGATCACACAACTCGGGAGGTGGAGATGCCCTCTGAGTCTGGAACCCAAATGCTTACTTACCACATTGTACTGACAAATGTGACTCAGTTCAAGCCCCAGTTGGCTAATGGATGGGCAGGAAAGGAATCTTCTCTGACACTCTGGGCAATGTTCTTTCTACCATGTCTTCTCACACAGGAGTCCTATGCAATCCCACTTTGAGATCATGCACCTTTTATAACCTGGTGAGCAGGTTATAAGTCCTGATTCCTAAGCCTCTGCCTAGCACAGGTGACAGTAACTCATCAAGTGATAGGGGACGGATAATTCATCAAGCTGTCCAAAGGCAGAAAAATTTTAAAGGGTGAGAATAGATAGGGGTCCACTAGGCTATGAGGGAGGCAGAGATTCATCTAGTAGACATGGAAATGGACAGAGGGCTTGGTGGGGAGGGAAAGGGGGAGTCCGTGAGGTCCACAGGGTGGGCTCCCCAGTGCCGTAGGGATATCCCCAGGGTCTGTTCATGTTTTAAGTAAGGCAGCCAAACCAGGAGGCCAAGACTGGATGCTGTGATTTCTGAATTTACCACTGGAAGGCCAGATGAAGAAACTGGTTGAGCCACCTTGAGGGTTCTTAGAATCCAGCTTTTTGTACTTCTGTCCCTGAGGTGGGTGCTATAGACCCCACATGGTCAGTGACCAAAGCACTAAACAAAACCCATGCAGGTGACAGCTGGGCTGGAGGAACAGTCAGAACTATCTTTGGACACACCCTTTTCCCAGGTAGCTGGCACCTGGGGGTTTCATGAAACTGCCAATCCCCTCTTTTTTGATTAGCATCACTTCCTCCTGAGCTGCCATTTGCTCAGGGTGATTGATTCAGAAAAATAGATCTTGCTGGGTTTGAATGGGTGACTTCATTTGGAGTTCCCCCTTGAGTGAATATACAATCATGCACAGTTAATGATTTGTCATTAGGGCCTGCAGTCCCATAAGATGATGATGCCTAATGACGTCCTTAGCCATCTTAATTTGCGTAAGTGAACTCTATGATGTCTGCACAATGACAAAATCACCTAATGGCTCATTTCTCAGAACACAGAGACATAATACAGTAAGGTATTTGTATGTGCTTTCTGTTCATAGTGTATAAGAGTTGTATATAGATTGGCGGAGAGTGTAAAATGACAGCTATTTGGAAAACTGTTCTTAGTCACTGTCCCCAGCAAAGTGCATGAGAAGCAGGTTCTGTCCGACTGGAGTGCTGATCTCTAGCGTGTCATGCGTTCAGTTTCCTACTCTGCCCAATGAAAGGAAGGGACCATGCTTTCCGTGGAAACTCTCTGGCTCTGTACAACCGGGTGCTAGCTTCCTGCTTGCCAACTGTAGTAGATTCATAAAATTCTCTTATAGACATACCAGAGGGAGCATGGCGTTGGGGGTGCAGAACTTTTAATTTCAGAGATTCCATCCGGAAGCCTTTGAGAGACACACCTATGTCATATTCTGGGAGGGACAGAAGACTGTGACTTGAGAGAAAGAAAGGAAGAGGGTGAGAGAAAAAAAAAATAAAAGAGGAAAGAAACCATTTCCAGGTAATTAAGACAGTGAGAATGTCTGTGGGCCTCTCTCCTGGTACGGAACACTTAAGATGCTGATGATTTTAAAGTATGTTTTAAGTGAACGGCTGATCAGAAGAGAGGTAAGGGAAATCTTCAGAAGCCAGAATGCAAAACAGGAGAGGTGAGGGAAAGCTAGAGCCTGTGCTGGCCCTGAGCCCTCTGCCTGGTATTTATGGGTCATGTGCCTGCAGTGTGGAAGATAGACACCTGCAGAGTATGAGCTGGCAGGGTTGGGGGTCCTGTCTGCAGCACCCCCAAAGGTCATCCTCTCAGTGAATGGACGAAGAACCCCATCTCACCCCCACACAGAGGGAAGACTGTATAGCCATGCCTGTATCAGCTTCAGCTCCAGAGAGAAGAAGAGTCTCCCCAAAACTCCCATCCCCAAGAAAGTTCCAAGTAATGTGAGATCACAACCCCAAATCCCAGACACCCAAGGAACAGAGCCAGCAGGGTAAGAATCAGCAATTAACACCAAAACTTAAGATCAGACCCATGAAGATTTCAGACAGAGAAGTTGGAAATAAAGAATATAAAATTAGTATGCAAATATGTTTTAAAAAATGAAGGAAGACCCTGGGATATGACATAGACACACAAAGCCATGGCATATAGGTTGGATGATATGAAAGTGGTCAAACACATTCTCAAAATCTAACATACTGAATGACTGGAAATATAAAATCAACACTCTTGGGTGAAGAAGACTGATGAACTTCAGGATTCTGAAGGTTTAACCAGAATGTAGTACAGAAAGACTAAAGGGTGGAAAATACGAAAGAGATTAGGAGACACGGAATGCAGAATGAACAGGTGTCTGCATATGTCTAATCAGTTTCAGAGGATGACTGTGGGGGACAGACTCTGGGATGCCCCCAATCACCCCCACCTCCCAGTATTCATGCCTTTGTGTAATCCCCCTCTTCCACGCTGAGTGTGGGCAGGAGAAACAGCTTGCTTCTATCCATTAAAATATAGAAAAACTGATGGGAGTCCTTTTCAATGATGTCAAGAAGGCTATAACTTCTGTCTTGCTAATAAATTCTCTTGCTGGGCTCTTTCCCCACAGGGACTGATTAAGAATGGCAGCTAGTGCTTCTTGGAAACTCATCATTTGCTGTGTTGGAAAGGAATGCCAGGAACAGAAGAAGGCCAAAATTGCCTTAATTTCAAGATATGAGAGGCAGATGTTTCCTGGTGGGACAAGTGGGCAAGATGTCCAGTGGTATCTCTAGTGATTTGGAGCCATGGAATAATCACAATATTGAAAAAGAGGAAAAGGTCACACTTCGAAAGAAGGTCTGAAGACAAGCAGGGTGAGGTGTTAAGCCAAGAGATTTCCAAGGCCAGGTGAACACACAAACTTTTGCTCTCTGCTAAGAAAATCCAATCATAGCAATGAGTTGACACCTTAACAGACGGGCCTCCACTCCTTCATTCAGAGGCAACTGCTAATATCATTTGACAGAGTACCATTGTGGGTAAAATTTAATTTGAAAAAACAAAAATTTCTCTGAACCCAGGAAATCTCTCCAAAAAGATAGTAGAGGAAGAAAACTGCTTTATTATTGAATAAGCACTAAACCAGAATGCAATGTGCATCACATGCAATCTCTGAGTGGTCAGAGATTGCAAAGATAGAAAGCAACCTCATTCTCTCTCTCTCTCTCTCTCTCTCTCTCTCTCTCTCTCTCTCTCTCTCTCTCTTTTTAATATAGCCAAGCACATTCAACCTGTTACAAAAACACGTTCTCAAGCTAAACAATAATGATGTCAAGTAAGAGAACTTCACAGCCTCTTTTCCACCTTATCTTTATGAGTCTATCTTTATTGGTGAGATCCCTGTGTTGGCTTTATCTGGTGGAGAAACAAATTTATTGTTGCAAATGAAATCAAGGGCTCCCTGGAGGTTAGGCTTGTACTTTTCCATAATAACTAGGAGACAGAGGCTGTGCCTCCCTTGATATTTATGTTAAAAAAAAAAAGATAGCTCTCAGGTCCTTGAGGAACCAGTTCTAAGTTGTGAGACTAGTGAATGGCTTATTTAGTCATGATAAAGATTTGGGGTTTTCTTTCCAAGTAAGAGGAGTCTTAGAACCCCATGCACAGGGTCACACTATTACTAGTTTATAACTGCTCAAATGTCTGACTTAACTAGAAAGTTTCTTACTTCCTATGACAGGTCAAGGCCAAGTGCTGGAGGTGACATATTTATTACCATGTAGCAAAGTGTACAAATCACCCCAATGCCCAAGAGCTTCTTTTATGAAAGGTTTTGTTCCCCCTTCTGTGTTAACAAGAAAACCTTTTTTTTTTTAAACCTGTTGTTCACAGTTTTCTTATTGACTATACTGGATGGTCTCTTCTTGTAGAGATTGATATTAGCCAACAGGTAGCAGTTGATATAAAGGCATGTTTTATGTAAAACAAGAAAATGATATTAGTTGCTTTAAGGGATTCTGGCATTGTATGTGCATTTAAGTAGATACTGTTACTGGATTTATAATTTCATACTTAACTCCCCATCGGGTTACCATGAAGTTTAAATAAAATCATTCTTTTTTAAAAAAAAGTTCTCCTCCCCCACAGCATCACATCTCCTGGCCATAGCAAAGGTAGGCAGCCACTGGATGAGGCAGTGGTAAGGACTTAGACACCTCAGTGGAAAGAAGAGAGAAAGAAATTCTGAATCAGAGAGGGAGAGTTTCTCTTCCATATTTTTATCAGGGATATTGAAACCTCTTATTTTTATTTTGTATTTGATTTTGCACGATTCACTATATTTTCTGGTTTTTTTTTTTTTTTGTACCAGGGATTGAACCCAGGGGCACTTAACTCCTGAGACACATCCCCAGCCCTTTTTATTTTTTATTTTGAGACAGGGACTCACTAAGTTGCTAAGGCCTTGCTAAATTGCTGAGGCTGGCCTTCAACTTATGATTCTCCTGCCTCGGCCTCTTGAGTCGCTGGGATTATAGGCATGTGCTACTGGGCCTGGCTTTGTGATCTTTTGGTGACGGCAGTGAAAAAACTGACTAAAAAAAAAAAAAAAAAAAAACTGACTAAAACTCCAGGGATTTTTAAAACTTAACTCTACATGATGTTTTTACATCATTTGGAAATTTTCTCATAAGTGACATTTTATCATATATTATTATCCAGAAGTCTTTAAATCCATATTATTGTTTCCTTATTTTGGACTTCATAATTGGGTTCACTTCAGTTTTCTTCTTGCTATAATTAATGTAAGAATAATTTAAAATAAAATTTCTGAATGTCTCTGAAGGAATGACCAGTGGCTGACCTAACTCCATTTTGATTCCATCTTTTTTTGTAGAAAGCAGGCTGTGTCCTTCTCTGAGTTAATCCACAATGTATAGAGCAGCAGTTTTGGGGCTGTGACTAAACAACGCTATTCCATTGTGAAGCAGCAGTTTTCCAGAAGCTACTCCATTTTAAGTGCTGAGGTGGAAGGGGACTCTATCTCTTGTTTGTACAAGTAAACAACCACCATTTTCCTGGCACAACCATAAGGCACAAACTGATAAATAAACTAACCATGCTAAAAAGAATGACCATCTAGGAACATATCAAATCAACCAGAAGCACAAGAATGCACAGGCAGAACACCCTCATATCAGGACAACAGGCCTGGAGCTTATCAAAGATATCAGACCACCAAATGATGCAACCCCCTCACTCGAGACCCATGCATCCTGAGACTGGACATGGCAGCACCCTGACCCTGTCCCCTGATCACTTGCCATAAGCCTTGGCCAGGATAATCCATCATAAGGGCAAACCTCCAAATCTCTGCCCTTAGGCTTTAGCAGAGTGCCCTTGATGATCAGGTATTCACTACAGACCCACTCCTGGCTGACATCTCAAGCTGACCCTCCAAGCTGACTCTGTGAGACTTCCTGCACTTTGATAGCTCTGTGGTGTCCAGAACAACTTCTTAGGCTGGTTCATAATCTTATCTGACTACCTACAGTGAGTCTTGCATTCCTATCTGCTCTCTGCCCTTGCTCTCAGTTCAACCTCTTTAAACCCTGTGGCTTCCTTAACCCTTTCTTAGTCATTCTGTAAAACACACACACACACACACATACACACACAAATTTGTGTAAAGTGTGATACGCTACTTGAGTGTTATAGAAAATAGAAATTAAGATTGGAATACAAGAATCTGACATTGCCTGGCTTTTGACTACCAGGTGACCCACAAGTATTCAATGAACCACCACTAATGAAAGTGGTGGGCTGTACGTTTATTGTTGTTCCATAAATTCTGACATAATGGAAGATGCAAATGTTTTTGGTCTATGTTAATGACATAGCTGGCTCATGACACTCCTTCTGAGTTCTCCTGAACCATTGTCTTCTGCAAAAGATCTTGCCACAATCCCAGAGGACTGTGATGGTGAAGCAGTACTGCCTCCCAGGGGGATATGCAGAAACTGGAGCTACTATCCTGGAACCAGAGAAAGTGGGCATAACATGGCCCCCACAAGGCACCTTTAACTCTCCCGTGTGGCCAATGAAGAAACCTGAGGACACTTGGAAAATAACTGTAGATTTTTGAGAACTGAATAAAGTGGTGCCTTCTCTGCATGCAACAGATCCCTCAGTGCATGATCTCATAGACCTTGCATGATCTCATGACCTTGAAGATGGGCACATATCATTATGGGCTAGACTTGGCTAATGCTGGTTGCCTTCACATTGTAAGGCTGGCAATGGACACTTCAAATGTTGCCACAAGATTATTTGCAAAGCCTGACCATATGCTACAGTTTGGTGGCCAGTGACCTGGCCCAATAGACTCAGCTGCCTACTGGACATATGTTCCATTATATTGACGATGTGTTGTCGACCTTTGACTCTCTTGCACATTTAGGGCTCACAGCCTTGACCTTAGTGGTCCATTTGGAGACATGTGGCTGGGCAGTAAAAACTGCCAAGGTGCGGGGACCTGGCTTGTCAATCAAGCTCTTGGGTGTTTTTTGGTTGGGTGAGACAAAAGTTCTTCTGGAAGCTGTTATTGATAAAATTCAGGCATTTTCGAGACCAACAGTGGTTGGTTGCACAATTGCAGACCTAGGTAGGCTTGTTGGGATATTGGTGGGCCTTGAGTCCCCATTGGCCTAATTGTGTCATCCCCTGTATGCCCTAGTGAAGAAAGGGGCATGGTGGGATTTGACTGAAGCAGCTAAGCTGGCCTTTTGGGCTGTTAAGCAGGCTGTTCAGCAAGTTCAGTCCCTACAGCTAGTAGACCCAGCTTGTGTCTTTGATCTGCATGTTCGTGTAACCCAGGAGAGTTTGTGGTGGGGCCTGTGGCAGCAGCATGATCTGCTGTGGCTGTGGAGACTAGTAGGCTTCTGCTCACAGTTATGGAAGGGTGCAGAGGCTCATTGTATCCTGATAGAGAAGCAGCTTGCAGCTGTGTATGCATCTCTGGTGGCCTCAGAGGCCATCACAGGTGCTGCTGAAGTTTTGGTGTGCACCATGTATCCTGTGGCAGGATGGGTGCAGAATTGGGCAGTTACCCCAGGATGCCTATTTGCAAAGTGGGGGTTGTATATGTGTATTAGTCTCTTGTCCCGTGAGTTCCATCAGATTCTAGGACAGGTGCAGTATGTAAATGAGAAAGCACTAGACAGTGCCAATACAGCCATCACCCTTGAAAGAAGAAGCAGCCCCATAGTCTACGGTGCTGGCTATACTTTGGCTCCTTGGACCACTGTTGACATAAAGCCCTCTACTGACACCCTGTGGTATGATGCAGGAATGGACAGAGTCACCAATGGGCTGAGTTATGTACCTTACAGCTGGTGGCACTGCATGAACCAGGACCCCTGATTATCTGTACAGATAGCTGGGCTGTTTTTAAGGGGTTAAATTTGTGGATTACTACCTGAAAAGTAGCAAGTGCCTAGCAAGTGTTAGGCATTGGCCTTTGTGGAGTTAAGCTATGTGGCAGGACCTTTGGGCCATAGGCCAAGAAAAGGAGATAATGGTAATGCATGTCACTGGCCATTTTCTGCTCAGTAGCCCAGAGAATGATGAAGCAGAGGCTTTGGCTAGGGCGCTGTGGTTAGAGTGGGCACCTTCCACAGAGCTGGTGGCTTGGTTACACCCAACTATAGCACGCAGGTGTAAACACTATGTGGAATGTGGTCAAACATCCTTTAACGTGGGATGCCCTGTAGGAGTCTGCCAAGAACGTGTAGTTTGTGTTCAGGAGTATCCACACCCCTGATACCTTGAAGCCATAAATGGCCAGAAAATGCATTGATGTGTCTCTTTGGCACAATGGCAGGTTGACTACATTGATCCTTTACTGAGGTCAGAAGGGGCCATGTTTGCCTTGACAATAGCAAATATCACTACAGGCTTCTTGATTGCCTATAGCCCAGTGGTCAAGCAAATCTAAAGAACTATGATTCACACCCTGACAACATTCATGGCCTTGTATGGCTGCCCCATCACAATAGAGAGTGATCAAGGTAGTTGTTTCATAGGTTGGGATGTGTAGTGACGATCGACTCAGTTACAGATTCAATGGGAACTGCACATTCTATACCACCCACAGGCTGCAGGCATGATAGAGAGATAATAGCCTGCTTAAGTAAGGATTTAGGACTGCAGTCAACTCACCTTCTAGGAAGGGGTGTGTTTTAGTTAGCTTTTTCATGGCTGTAACTAAAAGACCTTACAAGAACAACTTTGGAGGAGGAAAAGTTTATTGGGGGGCTCTAGGTTTCAGAGTTCTCAGTCCACAGACAGCTAGCTCCACTCCCTGGAGCTCTAGGTGAGGCAGAACATCATGGTGCAAGAGTGTGGTGGAGTGAGAAAGAGAGAATCCCCTCACCAGATACAAAATAGGTACCTCAAACGCAGCCACCCAATGACCCACCTCCCCCAGCCACACCCTACATTCTTTCAGTTACTACTCAGTTAATTCCCACCAGAGTATTAGTTCACCAATTGTGTCAAGGCCATTGTAATCTGATCATTTCACTCTGAATGCTCTTGGACTGTCTCACACATGAACTTTTGGGGGACACCTCACATCTAAACCATAATAAGGTGGGCACAGCATCTGGGGGCAGGTGTGAGAGTTCTGAATGAGTGTCCTTGATGGCAGGAACCATTTCTTATAGAGGCTTTGCTGCATCACACAGCAGCCCCAATACAGGTCCAGGTGACAACAAAGGACTTAAGCCTGAATTTGGGAAGCAAGGGGATGTTCTTTTGCCTGCTCCCACTGGATTGAATAGGGGGCAAACTGTGAATTGGGTAAGGCCCTGGGCTGTAAAGGCCTCCGCCTTCATTGTGTAGCCCTGTTAGCCCCAGGGAGAAGAAGTTTAGAGTGTGATCTCCTTGTAACTCCACGGGTAACTAGTGAATGGCCCCCCTGGGTACATGTGACTTGGCCAGGTCCCATAGATGGGACACAGGTTTTAAAGGGCACATTTGCTATTTCCCTTTGGCCGATTATGAGTTCCCCAGTTCTGGTGCACACAGAGCCTGATGAAGTTCAGGGCCAAGCTGTATAAATGGGATTCACTGCCCGGGGAAGCCACCACAGGTGGCCACTGTGCTTTCCTGGGACTTGAAGCTGGCATGCATTCTTCCAGATGGATGTGATTTACCTGGACTAGTGCCTGCAGCTGCTTTGTCTATCTTTTTGCTCTATCCTTTTATCCGTCGGTGTGTCCTTGCCAACCCTACTGTGAACTGGACACACACCTATGCCAGAGTAGCAAACACCTCTGCCTGCTGGATATGCACCCAAGTGCCGGTGAGTTCTGCTACCAGTCTTCCCTGATGAATCCAGATCACGTCCCTGGACAATTGGACATGGCTGGGAAAGACTTTTATTGCCACCTCAATACAAGATGAGGCTGATAATGGTGTTTGGTAATCCTATGTGCTGGGACTTGTTTTGGGTTGTATGTTGTTGCAGTTTATGGCCCATGAATGCAGAGCTCTGCCCTCCTCCTCAAGGGATCATTGTGGAAGACTTCAGATGAGTAGATTGTATGGCGAGGAATTCTAAAGGGGTGGTTTGTTGGGGAAGGCCCAAGATGGTTATAGTTAGGCTCCTCCCTGAAGCTTCCAGTTGGCAATGTTTTTAATGTGTAGGCAAGTCTGTGAACACTCTGGTTCAGTGTATGTACGGAAGGTCATAAACATTTGCTTGTGAGTGTGCACCTACTGATAGTACCCGTTGGTGGTGTGCCTTCTTTGTCTGGTCTGCAAATAAAAAAGGCCTATGGAAATGGCATGGGGTCTGGTCCTCCTAATGAAGAATGACTACCATCCCAATTATGCCTCCCATCTTCTTTCAGCCCTAGCCTCAGCCTCAGCATGACAAACACCTTGCAATGAGTCAACGCTATTCCCCAGGCAATAACAACTTTCTTATTGTTGACAAAACCCAGCCTGACCAATCCTGAGATCATGATGGACCAATTCAGCCCTCATGGAGATCATTCGCTTTGTACAAATCCTAGCTGTGAAGCCCCCAACCTTCGCCCTCACTCTCCTTTCTATAAAACTGCCAAGTCATTGTTAGCCTCTCAAAGACAGAGCTGAGGCCACACATTCTCTCATCTGATTAAAGTTTCTTTCATGCATTTTGCCATTACTTTTCCTGTTTTTTTTTTTTTTAAGGAGAGAGAGAGAGAGAGAGAGAGAGAGAGAGAGAGAGAGAGAGAGAGGCCTTTATTTATTTATTTGGTCCCGTCTGTGCTAAACAAGCACTCTACCGCTGAGCCACAATCCCAGCCCTCTGTTTATTTTTTGGGGTGAGCGGCCAGACCTGATTTGTTGGATTCCCAGAGTCAGGCTTCTGTAATATTATGGGCAATTTTTTTTTCTGGAATATGGGACCAGTGTGAGGGTTGGGACAAGGGACAACTATTTTTTTTTAAATAAATACTGAGCATTAATTTTGCACGTTACTCAGAAAAGGTTAAAATTGCCAGATGCCTATAATTGACACATGCCTATAATCCCAGCTACTCCAGAGGCTGAGGCAGGAGGATCACAGTCTCAAGAACAGCCTGGACTACTTAGTGAGAACCTGTCTCAAAATTAAAAAAAAAAAAAAAGAAGAAAGAAAGAAAAAAAGTTATAATTTATTAACATTTAAAAATCCCCTACATACCACTTTTTCCCTCACCCCAGAAAAAAACCATATGAATTAACCTTTATATGTTTCATAAAGATAGCAATTTTTATTTCTGCTCTGATCTTTATCTGAAGACGAACCTATTTTAGAGTTCTCTGACTCATAATCAGAGATATCTTAGCATTCGTGACCTTAGAAATTTCTAGCTTTCTCCCGCTCCTGTGAGAGATTTTTAAAGACTCTCCTCTCCCTGCTTCAAATTTCCCACCTCTTGGCAGTTATCAGGGGTTGGAGAGAACACCCCTTCTGTTAGGTAGCTACTCAGCCATGAAAAGTGGGCTGAGGAAGAAGGGTAGTAACTTACAGCAAGAGCATTAGACATGTACATCGAAGACAGTCCATACACCCCAGAACTGGGAGCCACAGTGAACTTTATCAAAACAAACATCTGGAAAATGGGGACTAATATGCCAACCTCCTCCAGCCATAGTTAATTACCTCCAGCCATAGTTAATTATAACTCCTGAAGAGAATTATGGTTTCAAGATCATGTCACACCCATCCATCCCTTGTGACTAGGCCATTGTGACCCTCGCAAAGAAAGGGGTTAAAAAAAACAAGGGTTAAAAAAAACTGCTAAAGGAAGTATAAGACAATAAGACAAGAACAACAGGACCCCAAACCCTTATAAAGCTCAGATTCTACACAAGTTACTCCATTTCTTTCTGGAGGGAGTCCATGCAAGTGCCTCTACTGTACATTATTCTCACTTCTCACTCTTGCTTTTTTAGTGTATATTTATTAATATATTGTAGTTCTATGTAATAGTAGGGTTCATTTTCACATATTCATGAACACATATAGCATAGTTTGCTCCATTTCAATTCCCAGTACTTCCTCCCTCCCTCCCCTTCTCTCTTCCTCTAATCTCCTTCCTCTACTATATTGTTCTCTCTTCTATTTATTTATTTTCAATTGGTACATTATCGTTATATATAAAATTGGAAAATACTGTGACATATTTATTCAGGCATATTGCACAATTCGGTCAACTTCACTCTCAAGTTTGTCCCCTTTCTCACCCCTCCTCCTTCTTCCTTTGTCCCCTGCTTCTATCTACAGGTTTTCTATTTTCACGAGATCTCCCCTTTTTATTCCTTTTTTTTTCTCTCTGGCTTCCACATATGAGAGAAAAATTTGACCCTAGACTTTCTGAATCTGGCTTATTTCACTCAGCATTATGTTCTCCAGTTCCAACCATTTACCAGCAAATGGCATAATTTCATTCTTCTGTATGGCCAAGTAGAATCCTATTAGATATCATATTTTCTTTATCCATTTTTCTATTGATGGACTGGTTCCATAACTTGGCTCTTGTAGATAGTGCTGCTATAAACATTGGTATGTATATGTCACCATAGTATGCTGATTCTTGTTCTTTTGAATAGATGCCAAGGAGTGGGATAGCTGGATCATATGGTGGTTCTAATCCTAGTCCTTGGACGAATCTTTCCAAAGTGGTTGCACTGATTTGCAGTCCCATCAATGATGTCTAAATGCACCTTTCCCCCAACATCTTCACTAGCAATTATTGTCGTTTGTATTCTGAATGATTGCTATTTTAATTGGAATGAGATGAAATCTCAGTGTAGTTTTCATTTACATCTCTGCAATTGCTAAGGATGTTGAACATTTGTTCACATGTTTATCGATCCTTTGTATTTATTCTTTTATGAAATATCTCTTTAGATCCTTTGTCCATTCATTGAGTGGGTTGTTAGTTTTTTTGGGGGGGTATTTTTTGAGTACTTTATATATTCTTTATATATATTATTAGTCCCTTGTTGGAAGAGTAGCTGGTAAAGACTTTCATTCTGTAGGCTTTCTCTTCACATTCTTGTTTCCTTTGCTGTGTGGAAGCTTTTCATTCAATGCCATCCCTCTACTTGGTTTTGTTTCTTGAGCTTTAGGGAATCTTATTAAGGAAGTTGGTGCTTGTACCAGTGCGTTGGAAGGGTTTCAGAGGAGGATAGCCTGTGGAGCTCAGGCACCAGCAGAGGGTTCATGGTCACCCATTCTATCTTTTCTCTTATATTTTCTTCTGCAATTTCACGGTTTCTGTTCTCATCCCTAGGCCATCAATCCACTTTGATTTGATTTTTGTGCAGGGTGAGAAATAAGGAATTGGTTTTATTCTATTTACAAATATCCAGTTTTTCCCCCATCATTTCCCCCAACAAACACAACCATCCAGGCCCTGGTAGTCTATGACAGTGCTGTGTTTCAGGACACAATAGGGGACCTACTACAGAATCTTCATCCTAACCAACCCTTTAATAACTTATTCATTCTCCAACACCCTTACAGAAATTCTATGCCTACTCTCTGGTGTGGAAGGGTTTCAGAGGGGGATAGCCTGTGGAGCCAAAGCACCAGCAGAGGGTTCACGGTCACCAGTTCTATCTTTTCTCCAACATGTGCTTTTGGCACTTTTGGCAAGGATTAGATGACTATAATTATATGAATTTGCCTCTGTGTCTTCTAGTCTATTCTATTGGTCTTCATGTCTGTTTTGTGGTCTTCATGCTGTTTTGTTACTATAACTGTAGTGTAATTTGAGATCAAGTATTGTGATGCCCCCAGGCTTGCTGTTGCTGCTCATGATTGCTTTGGCTATTCTGGGTCTTTTATTCTTTCACATGCATTTTTAGGACTATATTTTCTAGTCCTGTGAAGAATGTTATTTGTATTTCATGGGAATTGCATTGAACTTGTAGATTGCTTTTGGTAATATGGCCATTATGACAATATAGGTTCTATCTGTCCATGAACATGGTGGGTCTTTCTATCTTCTAAGGTTTTCTTCAATTTCTTTTTTCAGTGTTTTACGATTTTCATTGTAGAGATCTTTCATCTCCTTAGTTAGATTTATTCTCAAGTATTTTATTTTATTTTTTGAAACTATTTTACTTCTCGCTCTTTCTAATAAATTTCTGCTTGTGATTCTATCTGACTCATATGAAATTCTTCCCGTAGGATCCCAGGAACTGGTGACTGTCGTGACCCCTGCTCTTGCTTGGCTCCTCCGGAAAGTCTTCTTGAAATACGTCCACACCTGAGAGTAGGCTTAGCATTTTGATTAAGGTAGAATGGGTAAGTTATAGGAAGCCTGGTTAAGCAGGACCACTAGCCTGAAATGATACTTTTATAGAATACCAGTGCCTGGGCAGCTGGATTTGGGTTGATTCTGTTATTTATTAACTTTCTTTTTTTTTTTTTTTTTTTTTTGAGAGAGACAGAAGGAGAGAGAGAGGAGAGAGAGAGAGAGAGAGAGAATTTAAATATTTATTTTTTAGTTTTTGGCAGGCACAACATCTTTGTTGGTATGTGGTGCTGAGGATCAAACCCAGGCCGCACGCATGCCAGGCGAGCGCGCTACCGCTTGAGCCACATCCCCAGCCCCTTATTAACTTTCTTGACCTTGTACAAGTTAATTAATAGATCTAATCTTCTCCTTACTCATTAACAAAATGGGGACAATAATAATGACCTCTCCTTCTTAGAGTCTTGGTGAAGATTACAATCACCTGTATATATAGTTAGAATAATTGGTACTGAAAGTAATGGATTTACCCGCTCCCACCCCACCCCCCGACACACACAAATTCATGGGATTGGTTTCAGATTGACTGGAGTTCAGATATGAGCCTAGTTACTTACTCTCTATATAATTCAAGTTAAGTGATCAAACAAAGTTGAGGTGGTCAATGAGTTGATTTTGCATAATAGGTGAGATTTTGATGAGGTTCACTTTTTTGCCTATGGATGTCCAGTTGCTCCAGCACCACTTATTGAAAAGCTTATCTTTCCTAAATTGGTCACCTTTGCATCTTTTTAAAAAATATTTTCTTCTTTGTCAATGGGCTTTTTATTAATTTATTTATATATGGTGCTGAGGATCAAACCTAGTGCCTCACACATGCTAGGCAAGTGCTCTACCACTGAGCCTCAGCCCCAGCCCCGCCATTGCATCCTTTAAATAAATCAGCTGGGCATATTTATGTAGTGCACTCTCTCTCTCTCTCTCAGTTATCTAGTCTAGATCTAGTGCACTAAATCAATGTGTCTATTCTACAACTATGGTGCATAATTTTGGTTGCTATAAATCTACAGTAAGTCATCAAATCAAATGAGTTATTATTCCACTATATTTGAATGTATTTTAGCTACTCTCGTTCCTTTGCCTTTCCATAAAAGGTTTAAAATAATAGAGTTATACAAGCTTCATAAGAAGAATTAGAAAGTATTCCTTGATATATTCTGGAAGCGATTTAGAATTGCTATTGATTTAAAAAAAAAACATTTTATGGAAGTCTTCAGTGAAACTATCAGGGCCTGAGAGTTCTTAAATGAGACTTTTTTACATAATAAATTTAATTTGCGCAATAGTGATAGGGCTATTTTATATAGGGTGAGTTATGATAGCTTGTATTTTTTGAGGAATTAGTTCATTTATCTAAGTTGTCAAATTTTTGTTTGTAAAACGTTTTGTAGTATTGCCTTATTATCCTTTAATGTGTTTAGGGCATCGTGGTGCTATCTTTATAGTAATTAAGCATCTCGTTTTTATTCTTGGTTAGTTTCAGTAGAGCGTTGTCAGTTTCATTCATTTTTTTTCAAAGAACCATCTCTCCTCCTTGATATTCTCTATTATTTTTGTTTTCAATTTCACCAATTTCTTTTTTTAAATCATTTTTGTTTCCTTCTTCTGCTTGCTTTTAATTTATTTTGCTATTCTCTTTCTGAGTTCTTAAAATGGGAACTTACAGTATTATCTGAGGCTTTCCCTCTTTTCTAATGGAAAGTTCTTTACCCTTTCAGCACGACTTTAGTTGCCTCTCACAAATGTTGGTAGTTCGTACTTTCATTCTTATTAAATTGAATGCGATTTAAATTTTTTTTTTCCTAAAAGGGAGGAACCCATAAACTTCTTTGTGCCCTTAGTTCTTAATTTGAATTGAAGGAAGACACAGTTATTGTTATAACTCCATTTGTACCTCTCTAACCTGTTCTCTGAGTCTTTCCCAGGTTATCTCAAATTGTAGGAACAGCCATTTCTGCAGGCTTATACACTGTGATGGGAACTGAGGCAGGAGCAATTATATCCTGATGGAAATGGAATTATTCTCCATTCCCCCAAGAGTTAACAATTTTCTGGGCACCAGCAGGACCCCACAGAACCAGATCTAAAATACTGATCAGCCAGATCAGTTTGACCAAGACTGTTTGATGCCTCTAGTCCCCTGCCCCAATTCCTTCCCTATATAATCCTGAAATTCTTGCACTTAAACCCAGAAAACAGGGTTTAAGACATTGGTTCTTTATTTCTTCCCAGCATGGCCACATCGAATAAATTCATTTCTTGCTCCCCATCACTTATCACTTTGAGCTCTCAAGGGGCTAGGTGGCCAAATCTCATCTCTTGGGACTCCCAGATCAGGACTTGGGGCTAGGACTCCACTAACAGAATAGGACCCTGTAACAAAAGGTAGATTACCAAGAGAAAAGCAAGTCACAGTTTAATAACGTGCATATCTTATGTACATCATGGAAGATACCCAGGGGAAAGAATTAAATTTCAAAGTTGTGGCTTTGAGTTCATGCTTAAATACCATCTTTGACTGAAACTAAGAAAAGTGATTTAAGGCTATTATTGGAGAGAGAGCCAAGAAAACCATACTAAATAAGCTTTAGGTTTGTTATGAAGATTTAAATTGGTGCCTTCTCCAGTGATAAGAATGTTTAGTGATTTAGTGCTGTTCCCGGTACAAAGGAGACATACTTATAAAATGGCTATTGTCTTTATAATTATGAAAGTCTCTTACAATGAAGGCTTCTTCAGACCAGCCAGGAAAAAGCTAGACCTGGTGCCTGGAGAAGAGACAACTTTGGAAGAGTCATCTGGCCCAAGTTCAAGCAGTGGCCTATACCTTGGTACCTAAATAAAAGATATAGTAAGAAACGATTCTTTGCAATGCCTTACGTGGATCATTTTCTGAGGTTGAGGCTTGAGAAACAAGCCTGCCTCAAAGCAAGAAAGAGAAGTTTAGAGAAAAAGAAAGAAAAATGTCTTCAAGAAAAGTTTCCACATCTTTCTGGAGCTCAGAAGTCAAGTTCTGTCTAAAAAGTCTGACTTGTTAACTTACTATTTGTTTTTTCTTGTATAATAGTCTATATACAAAAGTAAATATATGTTAAATGATATTGTGCTTTTGATCAAATGACCTATCAGTTGTCCTGAGGGTGAACATGACATGCAATTTGTCAAAGTGGTCTGTCTCCTACACATTTTTTTAAAAAAAAATCCAGCATAAAGTTCAGATTAAATTAAATCCTGTAATCGAAAATAAATAAATAAATAAACAAACAAACATACATCTCTTACAAAAGGGTAACTTCTACTCTTGTCTTCAAGAATTTTTCCTATACCTGCAGTTTTTCAAATAATCTCAAAATAGTCCCGACACTAAGCAGGCATATTCGGGGTTGGATATTCTGGTCTACCGTCATATTTTGGATTAGCATGTCCCAAAACCCTATCTTCCATTGAGACTTACTTTTGAGCCATGGATTATTTTGAAGTATGTTTTAAATTTCTAAGGACTTAGTGATTTTTCTATTTTCTTTCTGTTGTTTGTTTCTAGTTAGATTCCATTGTGATTAGAGAATGCACTCTGTATGATTTAAATTCTTTTACATTTGTTGAGGTTTGTTTTATAAGACAGGGCATGGTCTCTCTTAGTAACTGATCTTTACACACTTAGTAAGAATGCATATTCTCTTGTTGGTGGGTGGAGTGTTTTGTCAATGTCAATTAGATCCTGGTAGTTGATGGTGTTGTTGAGTTCCTCTATATAATTTACAATCTTGTTTTTATCAATTTTTCAGGCAGGGATGCTCAAGTTTCCAATTATAAATGTTAATATGTCTATTTCTCTTTTAGTTCTTTCAAGTTTTTCTTCACATATTTTACAATTCTGATGACTAGTACATACACATTAATGATTACTATATCTTCTTTTTTTTTTAAAGAGAGAGTGAGAGAGGAGAGAGAGAGAGAGAGAGAGAGAGAGAGAGAGAGAGAGAGAGAGAGAGAGAGAATTTTTAATATTTATTTCTTAGTTCTCGGCGGACACAACATCTTTGTTTGTATGTGGTGCTGAGGATCGAACCCGGGCTGCACGCATGCCAGGCGAGCGCGCTACCGCTTGAGCCACATCCCCAGCCCTACTATATCTTCTTGGTTTATTGAATTTTTGTCATTATGTAATGTCCCCCGCTGTCTCTGCTGATCTGTGCTGAAGTTACTTAGATTAGCATTGTGCACTGCCCTACCCGGCTCCCGTAGTACCTCTTTATCCATCCTTTTTTTATTTCCTTTCCAAGTTATCTATATCATTATATCTGAAATTAGTTTCTTATATACAGCATATAGTTGTGTCATGTTTTCTAGTTTGTCTTTCAGTGGGTATGTTTAGCACATCTACTTTTTATGTAATTATTGATATGTGAAGGTTCAATAAATTTATAAAAAATGTATTTCTTGTTTTGATTTAGTTTATTTCTTTTATGTTGTTGCTTTGTTTACTTTTCCCTATCTTTCTTTTTTTTTTTTTTTGGAGAGACAATTTTTTAATATTTATTTTTTAGTTTTCAGCGGACACAACATCTTTGTTTGTATGTGGTGCTGAGGATCAAACCTGGGCCGCACGCATGCCAGGCGAGCACGCTACCGTTTGAGCCACATCCCCATCCCTTCCCTATCTTTCTGTGTGTTACTTGAGTATTTTCAGGAATTCATTTTGACTTATCTGCAAAGTTTTTGAGTGTATCTATCTGAAGAGCCTTTTTAATATTTGTTCTAGGCAGTTACTTTATACCTCTATAACCTCACTGCCAACTGGTGTCAACATATTTATGGGTCAAATGAAGTATAGGAATGTTATCTCCCTTTACTCTCTCGTATATAATACAATTGCCTTAAGTAGTTCCTTTATTGAACAGTATTATAGTTTTACCTCAAACATCAAGTAACTTAGAAATCTCAAGAGAAGTAAAATTAACTTACCCATATTTTTACTCTCTGTTTTTCTTCCTCCCTGCCTGCTGTCTCAAATTTCCTTATTCATTATTCTCTTTAAATATTTCCTTTAGTCATCCTTTTAGGGTAGGTCCACTGGTGACAAATTCTCCTAGTTTCTCCTCATCTAAAAATGTCTTAAGGGGCTGAGGGTGTAGCTCAGTGGTAGAGAATACACTTATCATGCATGAAAGCCTGGATTCAGTCCCCAACACATACACACACATACACACACATACACATAAACGTAAAAAGGTTTTGAGTTCAACACTTGAAAAATGCTGTGCTGCTTCTTTCTGGCCTTTTTTGGTTTCTGATGAGAAATATGCTGTCATTTGAATTGCTTCTCCAATTAAAATAGGCAGAGCATCATTTCTCTCTACATGCATTCAAGATTTTGTCTTTGTGTTTTAGAAGTTTGACTATGATGGCGTCATCTTGATTTGGATTTCTCTTGGTTGTTTTCTGTTTGGAATCCACTCAACTTCTTTAATATGTACGTTTACAACTTTTGTCTATTTGGGGAGTCTTCAGTCATGATTCTTTAAATACTTTTTCATCCCTCACTATGACACACATATTCTTTCCATTCCTTCTGAGACTTTGATGTAAAAAATGTTAAATATTCTGTTATAGTCTTATAGGTGACTGAGGTTCTGCTTTTTTTCTTTTTTTCACTTCTATTTTCTGTCTGTTGTTCATTTCTTCTCTTCTGCTCTCAAGTTCACTCATTATTTCCTCTGTCTCAATTCTGCTGATCTTACACAATAGTTTTATATTTTTATTATTATTTTTTTCAGTTTTAAAAAGTCTATTTGGTTCTTCTCTATGTCCAAACTCTTTTTTTTTTATGAGACTTTATGTTTTTTTATTTGCTTCAAGTAATTGCTCATGAAAAATATATTTACGATGGCCACTTTAAAATCAGATAATTCTAATGTATCTGTAAAATCGGTATTAGATTTTTATTGTCTCTTTAATTTAAATTTAAATTTCCCTGGCCCTTGTTATAATGAGTGACTTTTCCACTAAGGCCTGGACATGTTATATATTGTGTTATGAGAACCTGGGTCCTATTTAAGCCTTTTGTTTCAGTGGCTTCCTCTGAGACTTCTCCGGCTGGGGATGGGGGCTGCTATCTTGTCACTGCCAGATATGGGTAGGAGCCCAGGGTTCCTATTTTGTGTCACTGACATGGAGGCTCCTTGTTAGTTCTAAGAGGGAGGTGTGAGTTCTGGCTCCCCTTCAGGCCTCCACTGATACCACCTGGCTAGGAGGGACCAAAGTGCCTAATTACTGCACTCCTTGTGGTCTCCACTCATTACTGATAGACAGTGAGGGTTCTGACTGTCCACAGGGCCTTCTGCTGCCACCCTGTGTGTGGGAGGGGGTATGTCAAAAGAAGATTCTGGTGCCTCATTACAGTCCCACGTGTATGGAAGTCTAGGCCCTGCATGTGATCTTTGCTCGCCAATAGTTTTTTTCTATGATGATTGGTCAGAATAGAGAGGTTATTTTCTAAGCTTTTTCTGTCTCGCTGCACAATTTTTTTTTTTTCTGGTCAATAGCTGGAGAGAGTGGGACTTGGGGGCAAAGCAGTTTTTTCATCTGCTTTTCGTAGAGTTTCTGAGTAGTGGCTTTTTCTCTCACTGCTGTGTCATTCCTTAGGTTCCTGGTACCCACCCTGTCTGCTCCCGTCAGTCCACCTGTCTGTTTTCCCTATATTTAATGGGGGCCAGAGGGAAAAGTACAGTGGTTCCATCTTCCCGGGAGTGGAAGTCTATGTGCATTTATTTTAACCACTTTGCTTAACTCTTTTATAGTAATAGGGAAAACATTCTAAAAAAGGATGGTCAGTAAGCAGCGAGTGCTCTTCCTGTGCTGACAGCCTGACGTGGGTATCAACCCATTTTGCAGGTGAGGCATGTATGTATCTGGCCCCAAGTTCTCATGAATAGTAAATGACAGAACTCGGATTCAAAGGCAGGTTGAGAGCATCCCAAACCATCATTCTTAATTCCCACTAGTTTTTACTGTGTCCCTTCAATATCTCATTTCTGGTAAGAACCTGTGTACTCTCAGATTCACCCTCTACCATGTATGTCATAGAGAAGTAGTAGAGGACACATACACTGTCACCACCCTGCCTGATCACAAGTCCCGCCCACTGTTAGCTCTGTGACCTTAGGCTTAGTTACTCAACCTCCTTCTTTCTTACTTATAAAATGCAAGTAAATGTCTAGCAAGGTGGCACATGCCTGTAATCCCAGGGACTTAGGAGGCTGAGGCAGGAGGATCGTGAGTTCAAAGCCAGCCTCAGCAAAAGCGAGGCCCTAAGTAACTCAGTGAGACCCTGTCTCTATATAAAATACAAAATAGGGCTGGGGAGGTGGCTCAGTGGTCGAGTGCCCCTGAGTTCAATCTCAGTACGCACCCTCCACCCAAAATGCAAATAATCATGAGACTTGAATAAATCGGTATTTGTAGAGTGCTGTAAGTACTCAGTAAATCCTTGCTATTGTGCTTTCGACACTATCACACCAATGGTTGGTTCTTCCTGGAAATGTCTTTCCCCAATGTCAACAGTATTCAAGATATTTTTTCCACATGCACCTTGTGGCTGTAAGTACCCCTGACCCACAGTCACTTTCCACTAGAGATATGTGTTCTACTTTGCGAATGTGAGGCCAGGTATCTCACAGGTGCTCAGTAAATGATTGTAATTCTGAGCTCTTAGGAAAGAGGATAATTGTCCTAAGAGCCTTATGAGGTAAATCCATGATCAGTCCCATTTCTCAAATGAGGAATGTGAGGGAGAGGGAGGATAAGTGACCGTCCTAAGGTCACGTGGCTAAAAATGGGTAAAATTTAAAATCAGGCAGCCTGGTCTCAGTGCATATCCTCTGGATCTCTGCTTTACAGTGCCCCTGTGAAGCATCCTATAGGGGATGGGCCTGCGGGTGGCCAGTGTTGGGTGGTAGTGGGCTGGTGGATTGTCAAGGAATAAGTGACTGGGAAGAGCCAGCTGTCTATCTCCATAGCTCAAGTGACTTGTAAGTGGATTCTGGGTATATTCTGAAGGTAGAGGCAACAAAATATGCTGATGAATTAGATATGCAATAGGAAAGAAAGAGAGGTACGGATACTGAAAGCTCTGTCTTTGTCCCCAATGCCCACCCAATAATGAGAACAAAGTTTTTGAGAAAAAAGAAAAAGACATTTTCTTGCTTTGCCAGCAAAGGAGAAACACAGGGGGACTTCTGTCCTGGCGGCTGTGACTCTAACTGCCAACAGGAAACAGTGGGTTTTTAAAAAGTGTATATATGTGCTACATTCCAGCGGTTCCCTGTCAAGACTCATAATTCATTTGTAGCCACGAGAGATGGACATTTCTCAAACCCATCTAGTGTCTGCCCCACAGTCTGGATACCTTCATGCCTTTGGCCCATGAGTCAAAGCACAGATAACTCGGCTTAGGACAGGAAGAAGGTTAATCTTGCTTTCCCTGTGGTTAGGGAGGGGGAGGCAGAGAAAAAAAAAAAGAACAAAAATATCCGTTTTAAAATTAACTACAAGAGCAGAGCAGTAAGGGTTCTATTCAAAGCATGAAGTGGACACCTCTATTATGGTTGTCCTGAGCAACCAGGGGAATGTAGATGTCACTTATTGAAAGGCAAATCCCAGGAAGAGGACTAGATTTTCAGAATATGAGTCACGAGTTTTATTTGGGATCCATTACAGTTTAGATCCTTCAAATGGAACAGACAGCTGCAATGTATGAGTCAAGCTGAAGAGAGAAATAGGGGCTAGACTAGACATAGCAGTGTGGACATCACCCACTTGTTTTCTGGTACTGGGGATCAAACCCAGGGGCACTTGACCGCTGAGCTACATCCTCGGCCTTTTTAAAAAATTTTTATTTTGAGACAGAGTCTCCTTAAATTGCTTAGTCTGGCCTCGGACTTGTGATCCTCCTGCTTCAGCCTCCATAGCCATTGGGATTACAGGTGTGCACATATGCTTAGCTTATTTATGGTATTAGAGCCATGGAGATGAAGGACTGTGCCTATTTGGGTCCACAGAAAGAGGAGAAGATGTCCAAAGGCCAAGCCCGGGGTGTCCTCAGTGCAGACTAAAGTTGGATAAGGGATAGTGACGTGTGCATCTGCTTCTTAGATGGATTTGATCTTTACAGTGAAATCCAATGCAAGGCTGAGGATGATGACCAAGAACTGGCTGTAGAGTGCTTATCTTGATGCTGAGGTCACTCAGCCAGGGCATAGAGTGAGTCATCAGACGATGCAGACAACCTGCACTAGGTTTGTTGGCAGGAGATGCTAGGCAGGAGGCTTTTGTGTTGCAGCCATGAGCTGCTCTGTGGGTTCAGAAGTGGAGCAAGTGACAGGTGGGTTAAGGAGAGTTGAGGCTAGCTGGGGCGACTGCAGAAAAGAGAGACGGGGGCAGGAAGTAGGAGGCTTCCCAGAAATAGTGTCTACTTCCTGCTCCCCGACACCTTGCTTCTGTTTCATCGATGATTGAGGTTTCACCAGTGCCTTCCCTGGTCTCTTTGCTCCTTTTTCATCTCTCTACTCTGCCCACCTCATCCTCCCCTCTGGGCCTCAACCTTCCTCCTCCCTTTTCCCTTCTGCCTCCTCTTCTGTCAGTTTCTCATCCTGCCCACAAAGTAGCTCAGAGAGAAAAGCTGGGACTAGCACTTCAAAAGGCACAGTCATAGAGGCATTCTCTGTTTGACGAGGACTTCTACCTGGGTGCCAAGGCCTGAGCTGATTTTCTTAGAATGCACGTACTGAAGTCTAAGATCAGTGCAAAAAGTCCTGCATCCACAAACGTGCTCCAAGCTTTCCTATTTGTTAGGTGCATTGTGATGCGAAGGCAATCTCTGAGCCGTTCCTTCTACTGCCCTCTGCTGCAAGGACCTCACTGTCCGGCAGAAGACAGAGATGGACCGAGGCAAAAAAGCTATAGTAGACATGGAGATGTGCCTCCCCTCTTTACCCAGCTGCCGGGGATGGAGCCGGGGGACAGCCATCTGCAGAGATTGTACCTCTCTCTGGAATTATTTTGGCTGAAGAGAGCCACTTACTCAAAAGTGTTACCAAAAGCTCTGTCCTTGGCCTCAATGCCAATCCAATAGTGAGGACCAGTCTAGAGAAAAAAAGAAAAAGAAGTGTTATTGCTTTGCTAACAAAGGAGAACCACAGGGGACTCCTATCTCAGAGGCTGTGATTCCGTCCATCAGGGGAACAGAGGGCTTTTAAAGAAGTGAGTCAAAGGCTACATTCCAGTGCAACTTGTCAGGGGTCCTAATTCATCTGTGGTCCTGGGAGATAGCCATGTTTTTAGATCTTCTGGCGCCATTCCTGAAGTCTGAGATACTTAATTCCTGTGGCGAGTGTTTGCTCAAGGACAGATAACTAGGATGGGAAGAAGGGTAATCTTGTTTCCCCTAAGGTGAAGGAGGGAGAGGAGAAGAAAAGGGGGGAAATGTCAGTTTTAAAATAAGCCACTGTGTGGGGTAAAATTGGGGGTTCATAACCCACTTCAATCTAATGTATGAAATATGATATGTCAAGAGCTTTGTAATGTTGTGAACAACCAATTAAAAAAAATTATATTGCTAAAAAAAAAAAAAATAAGCCACTGTGGCAGAGCGGCAAGGGTTATGTCCACAGCAGGAAGTGGACCCCTGTTACAAAAGGTCGAGTCCCTTTTCTGGTGCTGCCTGCTACATCCAATAGCTAGTCAGTACCTGGGTATAAAGGCCTGGCTGCCTCCCTCCACTTGAGACATTTTGGAAGGGTCATCCCAGTGCACAGCTCCCTGGGATGAGCTGAAGCGTTCATTGAGACTACATCACCATTGTAAAAGCTATCTATGCTAAGCCTCAGGCTAGCATCATTCTGAATAGAGAAAAATTGAAGGCATTCCCTCTAAAATCTGGAACAAGACAGGGATGCCCCCTATCACCACTTCTATTCAATATAGTTCTCGAAACACTGGCCAGAGCAATTAGACAGACGAAAGAAATTAAAGGCATAAAAATAGGAAAAGAAGAACTTAAATTATCACTATTTGCAGATGACATGATTCTATACCTAGAAGACCCAAAAGGGTCTACAAAGAAACTACTAGAACTAATAAATGAATTCAGCAAAGTGGCAGGATATAAAATCAACACGCATAAATCAAAGGCATTTCTGTATATCAGCAACAAAACTTCTGAAACGGAAATGAGGACAACCACTCCATTCACAATATCCTCAAAAAAAATAAAATACTTGGGAATCAACCTAACAAAAGAGGTGAAAGACCTATACAATGAAAACTACAGAACCCTAAAGAGAGAAATAGAAGAGGATCTTAGAAGATGGAAAAATATACCTTGTTCATGGATAGGCAGAACTAACATTATCAAAATGGCAATATTACCAAAAGTTCTCTATAGGTTTAATGCAATGCCAATCAAAATCCCAATGGCATTTCTTGTAGAAATAGATAAAGCAATCATGAAATTCATATGGAAAAATAAAAGACCCAGAATAGCAAAAGCAATTCTAAGCAGGAAGTGTGAATCAGGTGGTATAGCGATACCAGATTTCAAACTATATTACAGAGCAATAGTAATAAAAACAGCATGGTACTGGTACCAAAACAGGTGGGTGGCACTTATATGAAAATCACAGATGGTGTGGGGTTTCTAGGCAAGTTGCCAAGAAAGTTCTTGAGGGCCTAAAAGTGGATATACTGCCTTGACTTGACCGCACTTTCAATGTGTTTGAGCAACTGAAGAGCTTGAGCCTGAAGACAGAGTTCAGATCTGCTGCTATTAAAAGAAATTGTTGAAGTTACAGGCAAAAGCTGAGACTGTGGTGGATCATCCTCTAAGGGACAGAATAATTAGGGGCCACTGGTGCAAAACTCCTCTTAGAACAATGGAATGGAATTTGGTTAAGCAGAGGATATAGGTTCACCAGGAGTGTTCTGCCAGCCATCTTAAAAGAAATCCATGGAAATTTTCATTCTTGCCACAGTTATTTCTATGTGGCATCTCATTTCCTCTTACAGCTTTTTAACTGTTGACTTTGACATTGGAATATGTGTATAACTATATAATTCCTAATTCATATTAATTTTAAATTACCTATAACATGTTGATACATAGACAAATATAGTTACCAAGTAGATCCATTTAAGAAGATAACAGTAACTTTTCCTCTTTATACCAAAGAGAAAATTTAACAGGAATTATTGATTTGTGCAAACTTGACACAGCAATACTTGAACTTTCCAAATAAAACTGTCTTCCTGATTTAAAAACAAAACAAAACAAAACAAAACAAAACAAAACAAAACAAAAAAAAACAGGCGGGTGGACCAATGGTACAGAATAGAGGACACAGAGACTAATCCACAAAGCTACAACTATCTTATATTTGATAAAGGAGCTAAAAGCATGCAATGGAGGAAGGATAGCATCTTCAACAAATGGTGTTGGGAAAACTGGAAATCCATATGCAACAAAATGAAACTGAATCCCCTCCTCTCGCCATGCACAAAAGTCAACTCAAAGTGGATCAAGGAGCTTGATATCAAATCAGAGACTCTGCGTCTGATAGAAGAAAAAGTTGGCTCCAATCTACATATTGTGGGGTCGGGCTCCAAATTCCTTAATAGGACACCCATGGCACAAGAGTTAAAAACAAGAATCAACAAATGGGACTTTCTTAAACTGAAAAGTTTTTTCTCAGCAAGAGAAACAATAAGAGAGGTAAATAGGGAGCCTACATCCTGGGAACAAATTTTTACTCCTCACACTTCAGATAGAGCCCTAATATCCAGAGTATACAAAGAACTCAAAAAATTAAACAATAAGAAAACAAATAACCCAATCAACAAATGGGCCAAGGACCTGAACAGACACTTCACAGAGGAGGACATACAATCAATCAACAAGTACATGAAAAAATGCTCACCATCTCTAGCAGTCAGAGAAATGCAAATCAAAACCACCCTAAGATACCACCTCACCCCAGTAAGATTGGCAGCCATTATGAAGTCAAACAACAATGAGTGCTGGCGAGGATGTGGGGAAAAGGGTACTCTTGTACACTGCTGGTGGGACTGCAAATTGGTGCGGCTAATTTGGAAAGCAGTATGGAGATTCCTGGGAAAGCTGGGAATGGAACCACCATTTGACCCAGCTATTGCCCTTCTCGGACTATTCCCTGAAGACCTTAAAAGAGCATGCTACAGGGATACTGCCACATCGATGTTTATAGCAGCACAATTCACAATAGCTAGACTGTGGAATCAACCCAGATGCCCTTCAATAGATGAATGGATAAAAAAATGTGGCATCTATACACCATGGAGTATTACGCAGCACTTAAAAATGACAAAATCACAGAATTTGCAGGGAAATGGATGGCACTAGAGCAGATTATGCTCAGTGAAGCTAGCCAATCCCTAAAAAAACAAATACCAAATGTCTTCTTTGATATAATGAGAGCAACTAAGAACAGAGCAGGGAGGAAGAGCAGGAAGAAAAGATTAACATTAAACAGAGACATGAGGTGGGAGGGAAAGGGAGAAAAAAAGGGAAATTGCATGGAAATGGAGGGAGACCCTCATTGTTATACAAAATTACATATAAGAGGTTGTGAGGGGAATGGGATAACAAACATGGAGGGAAATGAATTACAGAAGATGGGGTAGAGAGAGAAGATGGGAGGGGAGGGGAGGGGGGATAGTAGAGGATAGGAAAGGTAGCAGAATACAACAGTCACTAATATGGCAGTATGTAAAAATGTGGATGTGTAACCGATGTGATTCTGCAATCTGTATTTGGGGTAAAAATGGGAGTTCATAACCCACTTGATTCTAATGTTTGAAATATGATATGTCAAGAGCTTTGTAATGTTGTGAACAACCAATAAAAAAAAAAAGAGAGACTACATCACAACTCAACCTCTCTGTGGACCACGTCCTTGCTTCCTTCTCTGTTTTATAGGTGTTGACCTCAAAAACATTTTTTTTCAATACTTGGGATTGAACTCAGGGGCACTCTAGCACTGAGCTACATTCCCAGTTCTTTTCATTTTTTATTTTGAAGCAAAGACTCTCTAAAGTGCCCAGGCTGGCCTCAAACTTGCAATCTTTCTCCCTTAGCCTCCCAAGGAGCTGTTACAGGTGTGCACCATCACATGGGGCTCCAAAAGCATTCCTTAATAATCAGTTCTCCACACTCTAATATCCATCTTGAAGTCTGCTTCTTGGAGAGCCCGGGTTGCCACAGGTATTGTCTGGGGTCAATCAGGGAAGCGGATGCTCAGGTAGGATTTTATTTCCTTTAGAAATTTGCTTTCTTGCCGGGCACTGTGGTGCATGCCTGTAATCCCAGTGGCTCAGGAGGCTGAGGCAGGAGGATCGCAAGTTCAAAGGCAGCCTCAGCAAGATCAAAGTGCTAAGCAACTCAGTGAGACCTCTCTAAATTAAATACAAAATAGGGCTGGGGATGTGGCTCAGTGGTCGTGTGTGGGAGGCTATCCTCGCACGTGATTTGAGTTACCTCCCTGGTTGGACGAGAGGCGCTTAGACACATCTTTATGTCCAGAGCTTTCCCCACCCTTCTCAGGTC
Organism: Spermophilus citellus; assembly: GCF_964194105.1. NCBI lineage: Eukaryota > Metazoa > Chordata > Mammalia > Rodentia > Sciuridae > Spermophilus > Spermophilus citellus. The sequence goes on along the minus strand of NC_138184.1, from coordinate 24,615,019 downwards.
TGAGGGCTTGTCCATGTGGAAGTGTGTCTGGCCACTACCCCTGAAGACCCAATCGTCGCACCTGACCTTGGGACACTGTCCCCCTTAATCTTCATTGGGTGGAATTTTCCCCAGAATTTTTTGTTCCCCAATAAAAGTCCACTCCCTGGCATGTTCTCACTCTCTCGCTAGCCTCTTTAGTAATCCTCGCTACCCTAATAGGTAGCTTGAGCCTGGAGGTAGGAGAAGCCGTCCTGGAGCTGGTTTAAAGGTAATTAGAGTCTGTCTCTTTCATTCAAACTCCCTTTGGATTTCGCACGTAGTTGAACCTTCATTTTTGAAGCCTGTGCTGGCCGCGGGCTAAAGTCGTGTGCCCCTGAGTTCAATCCTAAGTACCAAAAAGAAAAGAAAAGAAAAGAAAAGAAAATTGCTTTCTTGGCATAACACTAAACCCACACTAGCTCTCCAAAATAGTCACAGTGTTCTTCGTTTGCTACAAAATCATAATTGCACGTCTTGCCTTCTGGGTCTCAAGTTTAAATCCTTCATCAAATGTAAGTTGGTCCCACACCTTCTCTTCCACTGCCACGGTTTTCATTCCAACACTTTGCTTCTGGGGTAAGTGTGAGGACCCATAGGCTATGCCTGCTTCTTTTATGCTGGGATCTTGTATTCTGGGTTGGGAGACAGAGGTCAGAATTTGGGGGTTATAAGACCCGTAGAAATTAGGGGCAGGAAGGAGCTAGAAAGACAAGCATCAAAACCTATGTGAAAACTCCCCTTGCACTCTTGACCTGCCTCTTAGAGTGGAGATACTTCTTCAATCTAAGGGAAGACCATATGCTATATAATTCTCTTCACATGAAGACCCAGAACAAGATCTGTAGAGATATCAAGTAAATTAGTGGTTTTGTAGGGCTGAACAGGAAGAGGTAGGAGTATAGCTAAGAGATCCTGGATTTGAGTTTGAGATGACGAAAATGGTCTAAAATGGACTGTGGTGAAGGGTGCACTGTCTGTGACTAAAGAACAAGCCTTGAATTGCACAGTTTAAAGAGTGAGTTGCCTATGAATGATATGTCCCTAGAACTGTGGTGGTGGTGCACGCCTATAATCCCAGTGTCTCCAGAGGCAGAGGCAGGAGTTCAAAGCCAGCAAGTTCAAAGCCAGCCTCAGCAATTTAGCTGAGGAGCTAAGCAACTTAGTGAGAACTTATCTCAAAATAAAAAATAAAAATAAAAAAGGGCTGGGGATGTGGCTCAGTGGTTGAGTGCCCCTGGGTTCCATCCTTGGCAAATCATCATCATCATCATCATCATCATCATCATCATCACTGAAGAAAGAAAGGGATAGCCCGAGAAGCAGGGGCTCCAAAGCCAGGAAGACCTTTCTTTGGGGTTTGTTCTTGCTGTTCAGGAGGCTCCAAAGCCATGGTCTTTACTACCTTGGAAAAGTCATTCTCTGGCAAAAGAGATAGAAGCCTAAGTACATGATCTGCTAAAACACCCAGTCTTGTGAACACTGGCCCCTACCTACCTCCATGTAGATAAGACGAGGCTCAATATTGATGAGGAGAGACTCAAAGGGGTCTTGGTTATATTCCAAAGAAGCAGAGCCTGTTTCAAGGACCAGGATGTTTCTGAGCAGCCTCTGCTAAGCATACCTGGGCCTGATCCCATCTGAGGACCCTAGGAGGTGGGGCCAGGACTGTGGGGGAGGCAAGTGAGGCACTCTGGGGCCACATGGAAGGAGGTGCTTGCTCTCGGGCCCCCATCCTGCTCTCATACCATGCTAACTGTGAGCACCTTATTAAATTTGGATAAGAACATCGCCCTATCATGCTCTAAGAAACTGGGTCACGCTCCCCTCTCAATTCTTCCATCAAACAATAAGGAAGCTAGCATTCAGACCCTGTTCCCTGGTTCATGTGACTCTTGGGTTATTAATCCTGGTACTGCTGGGCCTCAGGCCCTGTAGGGACTGCCCACTGTGGATGCAGGGAACTTAGAGGTAGGCTGAGGCTGGACGGACCTGAGCCTCCAAAGTGTCTTCAATGGACAGGGAATGCTGATTTAGAAACTGAGTAGAGGGCTGAATGTGGTGTGTTGTCCTGCAATCTGGGGGAACTAGCAGCCTCTTCCTGCTCCAGAAACCCTCATGGTGTGGTACCTCTGGGGCACAGCAAAGAGGTAGGGATACCTGGGAGAGGCTGGCTCTTGGAGAAATGGCTGGTAAGGTGGGCGTGAGCTTTTCTGTGGGCCAGAGGGGAGCCAGATTGTCCTGAAATCACATCCAAGGAACTGGGTGACTCCAGCAGGGGAATTGAAAGGATGAACTGTACCCAGGGGCTGAGGGGGAGTCTTAAGCAGCAGCCTTAGAAGACCTCACCAGGCCAGTGGTGGATTTCTGAACCACTTACAGAAATGCTCCATGGGAAAGTTGGCCCCCGACACCACCTACCTGCTGGGTACTGCTGCCAGATCACTACACAGCAGCCCTCTCCGACCCTCTCTGCTTTCTACCTCCCTCTGCCTTGTGTCCCAAACCTGGAAGAGCCAGGGACAAGAGAGTGAGTCGAGGGAAGAAATGGAAGAACAAGGAGGGGACCCAGGGAAGAAGTGGACCCTCCCTGGCCCTGATTGCTATTTTCTCAGTCCAAGGAACACTGGAGAAGGGAGAAATGCTAACGTGGATTGGAGATCAAAATTTCGACATTATGTAAGAATGGACTTTGAAAATGCCCTTCTAAAAAGACCAACAACAAAAGAGTATTAACACCTGAGAGTGACTCCGAGCCATATCGGGTCTGCCTGAGACGTCAAGAATAAGTCATCACAGTCTGCTATGCAGGCCTGAAGGGACAGTGGCAAGAAAAAGTCACTTTCTACTAGAGCCCTTCTGGATTCATTCAGCCGATAACCTGGTGGTCTCCATTCTAGCTTTACCCAGATGTCCCAAAGTGGTTCTCTTGAAAAAAGTTACATGTATTTCTAAAATTTGTTCAGAATTTAGAAGAGAGGAGGGGTGTGATGTACTGGGACCCTCCAATCCGATCACAGTGGGACACATCTCCCATTTGCTGGTACTATTTCCAAAGCAAAAGGAATTGCTGCAAGCTGAGCACCTACCCTGAACGTGCCCGCTGCAGCTTCGCCCACTCAGAGGCCTCAGAAGTTGTGATACATTTAGGGCAGCCAAGGCAGGAAGCTCTAAGACCAATAATTTTTTTTTTCCGGTACATGGAATTAAAGCCAAAGTGCTCTTCCATTGAGCCACATCACCAACCCTTTTTACTATTATTATTTTGTCTTGAGACAGGATCTTGCTAACTTGCCCAGGTTGGCCTTGAATTTGTGATCCTCTTGCCTCAGCCTCCCAAGTGGTTGGGATTTAGAGGCCTGTACCACCACACCCAGTTAAGACCCAGAACATTACTAGCAAGGCTGGAATTGATATGTGACAAGGGCACAACCATGCTGCTGTCCTGACCGTCTGTGGCCAGCATCAACTAGTTATTAAGTAGCTTGAACATCATCGCTGAGAAAAGCTAGACTCTATAAATGTGTTGATATCTTGCTAATGGATGGCAAGGGATTTTTTTCTTCTAACTCAAGGCAATAGCCCGGGGCTTCAAAAATTTTATGCACAGACAAACCACCTTGGACTTTAGAAATGCAGAGTATGATTCACCAGGTCTGGGGTGGGGCCAGAATTATGCATTTATAATAAAATCCCATTATTTGATAACAATGCTTTGGTCCATGGATGGTATTTATAGTAGCAAAAATTCAAAAAAGAACAGTGGCTCTCAATCTTAGTCATACATTAGAATCACTTGGAGGTATTTGCAAAATATTCAGAGATTCAGATTTTATTGATCTGTATTGGGGATCTAACACTGATATTTTATTTTTTAATTTTTTTTAAAAGAATTTTTAATATTTATTTCTTAGTTTTCGGCAGACACAACATCTTTTGTTTGTATGTGGTGCTGAGGATCGAACCCGGGCCGCACGCATGCCAGGCGAGCGCGCTACCGCTTGAGCCACATCCCCAGCCCTAACACTGATATTTTAAAAACTTCTCCATGATTCTATAAACTGCTATGATTGAGAAGCACTGATTTAGAATCTATAAAAATCATAATTGTTATTTATAACAAGATAAATGTGGTTACAAAGTTATTACTTGCATAAACAAAGAAATTTAATTCTTTGTGCATGCACTGAAAAAAAAATTAGTGGCTTAATCCTACTTCCCAGCTGCACCCCATACCTCATGGTTAGTGTGGGGTGCAGAGCAGGCTGAACTATGTTATCTGCAGGGCAGGCTGAACAAATGTTAGCTGCAGGATGGCCCACGCACTCAAACCCCTCTCTGTCTGGTCCTTTATCACCTGTTTGCGTCAAAGCTGAACATTCAACCCCCACTCAAGGCTGAACACTCAACCCCCCCCCCCCCCCCCGCCCTTGTGCCAACAAGGCAGCTTGCAGACCAGAGGCCCGGTTAGATTTGGGCTATAAAAACTCCCTCCTGCTGGGCCCCCCTCTCTCTTGCTCTCTTGCTCTCTTGTTCTCTTGCTCTGTCTCTCTCTCTTGCTCTCTCTGTCTCCCTTGCGCGCATGCTGTCTGCTCTCTCCTCCCTCTCTCTCTCTCTCTCTCTCTCTCTCTCTCTCTCTCTCTCTCTCTCTCTCTCTCTCCTCTGTTGCACTGCTGCAAAAAGATCTCTTGGTCGCTCCGAGTGTTGTGGTCACTTTCCTTTCAGTTAGAGTACCAGATGTCTGCTGAAAAGTGTCCTTCCAACATTACCATCATCCAGCTTCACATACTGCTACACTAATGTGAAAGCTAGAGCTGGCCCTAGTGAATACATTTTGGTTGCTTTGAACTGTCTGTGCAGAAAGAAGGATACCAGTGGGAATGTTATACATGGAACAGTTACATACCTATGATGAGAGTCCGTGTGAACAGACTCCCATGAATCCTTCTCCCTGGAACCTCACAGTTTACATTTCTTCCTCTGATACAAGTCAATAATGGCAATACCTTGAGACCCATCACTTTGAAAAGTTCTTGTTTTATTAGTGCATATTCATTATTCAGAATGATGGGTTTCATCGTGACTTATCATACATACATGTAACATAGTTTGATGAGATCCACCTTTCCATTCTTTCCCCCTCTTCCCCTTCTCCCTTCTATCTTCATGTTGTGTCCCCACCCACATCCCACATATGAGAGAAAACGTGCACTCTTTATCTCAATCTGGCTTATTTCCTTTAATGTGTTATCACAAGTTCCAGCCATTTTCCTGAAGTGATTTCTTTCTTCTTTATGGCTGAATAATGCTCCATTGTGTATATTTATAGCATATTCTTCATCCACCCATCTGTTTGATGGACACTTAGGCTGATTCCACATTTGGTTACTGTGAACTGTGCCATAATTAACATGGATATGCAGACATCTCTACAGTACTCTGACTTTAATTCTTTTGATAAAACATTCTTAAGTGTTTTTTTATACTAGTTTCCTAAGGCCTCCTGTAACAAATTGCTACAAACTGGATGGCTTAAAAAACAACAACAACAACAACAAACAAACAAACAAACCAGAAATTTATTCTCTCACGATTCTGGAGGCCAAAAGTCCCAAACCAAAACATTGCAGGGTCATGTTCTCTCTAAAGCCATAGGGGACAATTTGTCCCTTGCCCCTCTCTTAGCTTCTGGTGTTATTGGTAATCCTTGGCTTGAAGACACATCACTCCAATCTCTGCCTCATCATCCCATGGATTTCTAACTTGTGTGCCTGTATCTCTGTGTCTCTTAAGGCCGCCAATCATGTGGGATGAAGAGCTCATCATGGTTCTTTTATGACTTCATCTTAACTAATTACATCTGCAATGATCCTGCTTTCAAATAAAGTCATACCTTGAGATGTCAGGAAGAAGATGAATTTGGAGGAAGTACTATTCTACCCAGAACTCTTGTTTCTTTCCTAGAGATGGAAAGACTCCTAAAGCCACTACAGGTGCATGTCAGAAATATGTTACCCAAATACTTTGAAAAATGATTCTCAAATGGGAGGCCTCGAGCCCAGTCTGTTCCTTTTCCAGTAGCTTCTCAGGTGGCCCAGGATGATGGAAAGAATGGAGAAAATGGAGCCTGGTGGAGCTAATGTACTGCTATGTACCACTGAGCCGTGTGACTTTGGTTAAGTTACTTAGACTCTTTTGGGTTGCATGACCTACAAAATGGAGCAGTAGAGGAGGTAACCAGACATCGGTTGGACATTTTCTTTTGGATAATGCACCACCGAAGAACCGTGGTGTTATAGTTGTTATTTGGTTAATAGAAGTATGATCTCATAAAGCTGTGAGGGTACAACATATCATCGCACCAATAAATATTGGTTCTTTTAACATGACTCCCCACCCGGGTACTGGCAATTTCTTACACTCCTGCCCACATGTCATTATTGTCTACTGAAACAGAGCCACCCAGGTTTCCTGCCATGAAACGTGGGAGTTAGTTCTGCCAGGAACTCCTGCTGTGACTTGGGTAAGTCACTTAAACTCTTTCCATCTGGTGGCCCACTCTGCTGCCTACTTAAGTATGAGCAGAATCTAGCTGGACATGGTGGCCCATGTCTGTAATCCCAGCTACTGAGGACACTGAGGCAGGAGGATCACAAGTTCAAGATCAGCCTAGGTAACTTGATGAGGTCCCATCCCGTCTCAAAATAAAACTTTAAAAATTAAAATAAAATAAGGGCTAGGGTGCTTAGCTTTGTGGTACCGCACTTGCCTACATGTGGGAGGCCTTGGGTTCAATCTCCAGAAAGCGGAGAAAAATAAAACAGAAAGAATGAACAGAATCTGACAGCAACGTGCCTGTCAAGATGGAGAGAGTAGATCTAGGCCCGGAGGGTGGCAAGGATCTTGATGTTGGCTCACGTGACTGTGGAGCATCCCTCTTTTGAGTTCAAGACCTAAGTGGTCCAAGAGCGCAACTGCTTCATCCCACCACCTGCCTCTGTGTGCACCTGCCCCAATTTTTTGCTGAACTGTATTCAAAACTCCATGTGGACCTTCCAAGGATTAGTTGGTTTGCCTTTAAAAAAAATGTAAAATTTTATGTTTAAATTTTTTAAAAAATTTAAATTTATGTTTAAAGAAAACTAACAGAAGAGCCCTGGGTTTGGACTCTCCCACTCTCTGTGGTGTGTCTGTATCTGCATGTATGTATTTCCTTGCTCTTTTGTAGGACTTCCTGTCTCTGCAGATTCTTCCCCAGATGATTAGCTCTGGAAGTCATCTTGCAAATCTGTCAGCTACCACAGAACATCCTTGTTTTGCACTCTTCTCTTTCTTCTCCAGGGACCTCTTTCTTGAGGGCTGGTATGTTCTCCTGATACAGGAGGCCTCAACTACCAAATTTTCTGAGTCTTTAGGTATCAAGCTGTGGAGATAGGGATCCTACTCCCAGTTTACTTGATGAGACCCAGAGCATCCCATCTCCACAATAATGATCTGTTACATTTTTAAGGTACAACAATTTTTCCCAAGCACATCATTACCCAGCTTTTCTCTACTGTGACCAAAATATCTGATGTAAACAACTTGGAGGAGGAAAGGTTTGTTTTGGCTCATGGTTTCAGAGGTTCAGTCCATGGTCATCTGGTTCTAAAGCAGAAGCATCATGGCAAAAGGGCATGACAGAAGAAAGCAGAGAGAGAGAGAGAGAGAGAGGAAGGGACCAGGGAGAAGATAAACTTCCAGGGCACACGCTCAGTGACTTACTTCTTCCAACTAGCTACCACCTCCCAGTACTCCATTCAGCAATCAGTTCGTTCTAGTTGTCTATTGAGTTTTCAATCCATCAAGTGGATTAATCCACTGATGAGATCACAGCCCTCATGATTCAATCATTGTCCCAAAGTCCCACCTCTGAACCTCACTGCCTTGGGGATCAGGCTTTCAATTCAAGCCTTTGGGGAACATTCCAGATCCAAACCCTAACACACATTCACACACATTATTTCATTAAGTTTCAACATGCTCATGGAGGTTTTATTCCCATTTTACATGAAGATACCCAGCAATACTGCATCACCTGGGAACTGGTTAGACATGCAAAATCTTGGGCCCAGACCTTCTTACTTGTCATTTGCAGCTTAACAACCTTCTTGCTTTGTGTGCACATTATAGTTTGAGAAACATATAACTAAAACACTAAAAATGGCTCCATGACTTTCCCAGGGTTCTAGAGCAACAGTGACTCAATCAAGATAATTATCAGGAGACAATGCTTCATACTTTGCCCCGAGCACAAGCACATCTTAAGGTCAGTTTCTAGGTCACCTCCACCTTTTCACCCTAAAGAGCCAGGCAGAATCATGCACCCTTCTCTTGTGGCCCCCTGGTGTGTCACATTCTGTCACCTAATACAGTTAGCCTTGTAACAAAATGGAGAAATTCAAATTACCAAGTGTCTTCATGGGATCTTCACTGGATTTATCAGGAAGAACTATATCACTTGGGTAGACTTATCTGAATGGTGGGGGAACAAAGGAAATAAGTTGCTGTGCAAATGTAGGCATTTGTTGTGATGCAGAGAATTTCTCTCTCCACAAAGATGAGGAGAAAAGAATACGGGGACTAGCAGAATCTTGTGGAAAGTAGTGCATTTATAAGTTCTTGGTGGAAACAGATTTTTTTTTCTGGTGCTGGGGATTGAACCCAGGGCCTTCTGCATGCAAGGCAAGCATTCTACCAACTGAGCTATATCCCCAGCTCACATATTGCTTTTTGTTTTGTTTTGGTATAAACTATGGAATAGGTTGTATTTTGCACAAAGTAAAGGGTTGGAGTCACATATTAAAGCTGGCAACTGACCTATATCATAGAGGTAAGAGGCCTCAGATGATTCTGGGTCTGCCTAGCTTCTGTAATTTGTTGTTATCACGTTTTTCTTGGAATCTCCAGGACTTTTCCCAATTCACACAAAATGATTCTTGTAGGAAAGGAAGAAGGGAAGGAGAGAGGGAGAAATGAAGTCCATTCAAGTATCTAGTTTAATTCTCCCTCTCTTTTGCTTCTGTTTGTTCATTTAAGTTTTTTTATAATAAACTATACTAAATTTCTCAATATGAAAGAATAAATGTATAGTTTACAAAATAACAATAAAATGAATACTAATATACCCACCATCCAAATGAAGAAAGGGAATATTGAAATTACCTCCTAAGTCTATTATATCACCCTCCTCAGTCATACCCACCTTCCCACTCAGAGGTAAGTTGACTAGACTGTGGTAGGAATGCTTCCTCTTCTAATTTTATGTGTATCTAAGACATCGAGTGATCCTGGATGTCTTAGGTTGCATCTTGCTTCATTAGATCAACATTTTATTTGTGATATTCATGACACTGCTGAGTATAGTTGAGATGTCTTCATCTTCTCTATTGTATATTCCATTGTACAATGATGTCCCACTTGGTTGAGCCATTACGTTTTCGATGGGTTGTCAGGATTGTTGAGAAAACCCTGCTATTATAAACAGTGCTACCATGACTGGTCTCAAACATGTCTCCCAGTGCGAGGGGTGAGTTTTCATCCATGGAATCACTGAGTCACAAAGAATGCCCAAACTACTAGGTAAGCCCAGCTCTTCCAGAATGATTCAACTAACTTAGACTTCTACCAGGATTCTAGGAGAGTTTCCATAGCTATGAAATCCTCTGTGATGTTTGATATTATTAGATGTAAATTTTTTTGAAAGTCTGGTGGGTGTTAAACAACATCTTATTATGTTTTAATTTTAATTTCCCCAATAACTAATATGGTCAAATGCCTTTTCTTTGTTGGCTATTTGGACTTCCCTGTGATGACTCTATTCTTTTGACTGTTTTAAAAGAGTATTGTGACTCTTTCTTATACATTTTAGAATATCCTTATATATTTAGGATAAAAGTGCTGAAGTCATACGTGTTGCAAATATCTTCTCTTGATGTTTTTGCTTTTATCTCTTTTCTTTATGATGTCTTTCAATGAGAAGTTTTTAATTTTAATGTTTTTGGCTTTACAAGTGGTTTCCTTAAAGATTTGTGCTTCTGTGGCTTGTTTGAGAATCCTTCCCTTGCTTTAAGGATATAAAGAAGTTCTCCTATATCATCTTCTTTAATTTTTTAATGATGTTCTCCTCTCACGATTACATCTTTAATCCATGTGGATAGAGTCTAGGAGTCTATTATGAATAGTGCTGCTAGGAATGCTCTAACATATGTCTTTTGTGAAAAGTATTCATTTGTATTGGACATATACCTTGGAAGAGAATTGATAAGTCATAGGATATACAGATGTTCTACATCAATAGATAATGCCAAAATATTTTCTAAAGTTGTTGTGTTGATTTCCACTCCTTCCAGCAGATTGGGAGCACCTTGCTTGTTTTGTATGCATATTGAATTCAGTTTTCCTGCACCTATTGAGACGATCATGTGAGCAGGCATTTTTCTCCCATTAATCTTTTCATGCAGTGAGTGAATTTACACTTATAGATTTTTTTTTCTAATGAGAGCCATCTTGGACTAAGAGAACCAAAGTTTTGTAAAGGACATTATTAAAACAATTAATTGGTATTGTAAAATGAGCTTATTTGGTAGTATTGTCACAGGAGAGAGGGGAAACTGAAACTCCAAACCTCTGGTTCTTGTGTTCTGATGAGAGAAAATTGAAAGTCAGACACTAAAAGCCATGCAAGAGAACTTTATTATAGGTGAAAGTAAGGTAAAGTTAAGTAAGGCTTAGGCAGAGCACCGTCTGGGGGGAGAGAGGGTCATCTTTGAGCAAAGAATGACAGGAAAACTCCAAATTTATTACTGTTTGATGTTTGCCTTGAGAACTGGGGTCCACCTTCTGCAGTTGGTTTAGCATTACAATGTTGATGGATGTCAGGATTGAATCATCCAAGAAAAATACAGGCATCATGTTCCTCCACTCCTAAACACTTCACTATGAATACCCTGCAAACCAGGATGTCTTCGTCAATCAGGTGTTCAACTCCTCCTTCACATGGGTCAGTGCAATTTTGGGTCCTAGTTGGTCCTCTCTGGAACTGTCATGGTGGCCATCCTATTTATGACCATAATTTCCAGTTTTTTCCTGACCTCAGTGGACCCTGTCAAGAGTTAGTCCCATTAATCCTTCTTTCTTGATGCATTTCCCCAATTAGCCTCCCCACCCACTTATTAGCTCCTTTTGTTTCTATTTACTTACTCTCAAGGCCTGTGTACCAATGTTTTTCCACAGGTTATCATCTACAAGTTATTTATCATCTGCCTTGGCAGTAATGTAAAGAAAACTTTAAGAGTAACTTTCACAATGGAATATTACTCAGCCTTAAAGAAGAATGAAATGATGGCATTTGTCATCAATGGATGGAGCTGGAGAATATCATGCTAAGCAAAATAAGCCAATTACACCCCCCCTGCCACAAAACAAAGGCAGAATGTTTTCTCTGATATGCAGGTGCTAATTCACAATAAAGGGGAGTGGTGCTAGGGAAGAATAGAGTTACTTTAGATTAGGTAGAGGGGAGAGAAGGGGAGGAGGGGGCATGGATGTAGGAAGAATAATGGAATGAATCAGGCATAATGACCCTATGTACACATATGACTCCATGACCAGTGTATTCTATCATACCAGAAGAATGAGAAATTATCCTCCATTTATGCATGATGTGTCAAAATGCATTCTGCTGTCGTGTATAACTAATTAGAACAAAATTTAAGAAGTTGAAGAGCATAATATCCAGTTAACAGATTTCTGAAAGGTTATTTTCAGTGATCACAAAGTAATATTCACCATGTACCCCCTAAAACTTGTTTCTTGCTTAAAGGCAAATAAACATACTAATTATTGCCAAAAAAAAAAGTAACTTGAAGTAAACCTGCCACCTGGACATGCCTTTCCTTGCTCATTGCTCTCTACTACCCAACAATGTTATTGTAGTGATTATTGAGTTGATTTGATTCTTGATTTTGATAATGGTACCCTGGTTATCTAGAGAACATCCTGGTTTTTAGGGTATGCATAGTGAAGTGTTTAGGATAGGAGGAACATGATGCCTGTATTTTTCTTAGATGATGCAGGGGGGAAGAAAAAGCCACTATGTATATGTCACAGGTAGAGAGAGAAAATAGTGGAGCAAATACATTAAAGTGTTACCATTCAATGAATCCGGGAGAAGAATCTATCGGAGCTCTTTGTATAGTCTTGCAATTTTCCTTTTATGGATATTATCCCAAACTGATAAGTATACAGTGAAGACTTGCACCTCTAGAAGATGAGAAACCATAGAGGTAAAATAATAAGGGTCACACAGATGAGCAGGAATTCAAAGTGCAATCATTAACACTTGCTTGGTCCTTTATCTCTTGAGAGGAAGCTGCTGATCTTAACAACACCTTCAGGTGGAAATTATCACCTTTTATTTTAATTTCTGCCTTTATTATTTTGAGATGTGCCTGTATCCATCCATATGTGGCAGAGACACAATTATTGCATACACATCACCTTAATCTGATTATTTTTAATCATAAAGATTTCTCTGGGTTTCTATATGATTTCAATAATGATAGTTTTTCCTTTTATTATATGTTATTCCTCCTGGGACTCCTGTGATAAAAAGTGCCATGATTTCTAAATTCCTTAAGGGGAAACCATGTAATTCCATCCTTTTATCCCTTCTAATGATGATAGCAGGGCTACACATATGCTTGGCACTTAACAAGTGTTAGTAGCCTTGAAAAAAAAAAAAGAGAGGGTTTTAGTGGAAGTTAAATTCTGGGAAAAAATAAAAGACCATCAAAATGTTAAGAGATATAATCGGTCGGGTGGGGTGGCACACGCCTGTAATCCCAGAGGTTCAGGAGGTTGAGGCAAGAGGGTCATGAGTTCAAAGCCAGCCTCAGCAATGGCATGGTGCTAAGCAACTCAGTGAGACCCTGTCTCTAAATAAAATACAAAAAAGGGCTGGGGATATAGCTCAGTGGTTGAGTGCCCCTGAATTCAATCCCTGGTACAAAAAAATAAAAAATAGAGAAAGAGATACAATCAGTTTTTCTTGGCATACAATGTGGTATAAATATCTTGAAAATGCATCTCAAAATACAAACATCAGACCACTTACCTCATATTTCTCCATGTTCATGCCTTCAAAGAAATACTGTGGTTATACCTTAGATCGTGTGCAGACAATGTTCCTGACTACTCTCAAGGAGGAAACAAATATTTGGTGGTAGAAAAATATGGGTTTCATGAGCTTTGTAATGTTTTGAACAACCAATTAAAAAAAGAAAAATATGGGTTTTGTAACTTTTTTTGAGTAATGTATGTGGGGAATTGAATGATATCAATGGTAAAAATCTTTCCAACAAGTTGGGTTTGCTATTATTCATACGTAAGCCTGTATGAAACTCAGGCCTCTGTCTACCACTTTTTGTTAAGCAAATGCTTTCTTACCTTGCAAATCATTGGTGGACTTGAAAAGCAAAGTGTTAACATAAATAACAATCAGAAAGAGAGATTCTCCAAAGACTAATGATATTTATTCAGGACAAGCATAACATTGCAATGGAAATGCACATGTCATAGTAAACCCTTAGTATATTTAAAGAGAAGTTTTGAAAGGCAAAAATAGCAAAGATTACATAAGATATTTTAAAACAATAATCTTTGGCCAAGAGGATTAATACCAAGGGTGGCAGCAGCCCACAGTTGAACAGACAGTTATTGGGTGTCACATTGTGTTAGTCTTTGTGCAAGGTATTGTTCTGGTAAGCAGTGTTTGTGATGGTGACTATTGGGCAGTTGTGCATGAGAAGACTTCCCTCATAAACTCCTGGCTTTATTTTTTCATTAATTTTTGGATTTGACACGATTTTGATTTTGACAACTTTCAAAGTAGAAATCCTGAAAACGTTTCTCCTAATATTATCCACAGTTGTTCTTTTTTTAATATATATTTATTTTTTACTTGTAGTTGGACATAATACCTTTATTTATTTATTTATGTGGTGCTTAGGATCGAACCCAGGACCTCACAGGTGCTAGGTGAGTGCTCTACCGCTGAGCCACAACCCCAGCCCCCACAGTTGTTCTTCATATTGTCAGATGAGAATTATTATTATCATTATTTATTGTTCTACTTAGTTGTACATGACAGCAGAATGCCTTTCAATTCATCATACACAAATGGAGTACAACATTTCAATTCTCTGGTTGTACATAATATGGAGACGCACCATTTGTGGAATCATACATGGACCTAGGGTAATGATGTCCATCTCATTCCACCATCTATCCTATCCCCATAATCCCTCCCTACCCTACCCTTTGCCTAACCTCCATTCTTCCCATGCCACCCCATCATAGATCAGCATCCACTAATCAAAGAAAACATTCTGTCTTTGGTTTTTGGAGACTGGCTTATTTCACTTAGCATAATATTTTCCAACTCCATTCATTTACCTGCAAATGCCATAATTTTATTCTCTTTTAATGCTGAGTGATATTACATTGTGTATATATACAGTTTCTTTATCCATTCATCTATTGATGGGCATTTAGGTTGGTTCCACAGTTTAGCTATTGTGAATTCAGCTGCTATAAACATTGATGTGGCTGTGTTACTATAGTATGCTGATTTTAAGTCCTTTGGGTATGGGATAGCTAATATTATCTACAGGATAACGAGGAGTGGCATAGCTGGGTCAAATGGTGGTTCCATTCCAAGTTTTCTAAGGAATCTCCATACTGCTTTCCTAAGTGGTCACACCAATTTGCAGTCCCACCAGCAATGTATGAGCATAACTTTTTTCCCACATCCTCTCCAACACTTATTGCTTGTATTCTTGATAACTGCCATTTTAACTGGGGTGAGATGAAATCTTAAAGTAGTTTTGATTTGCATTTCTTTAATTACTAAAGATGTTGAACATTTTGTCATATGTTTGTTGATTACTTGTATGTCTTCTGAGAAGTATCTGTTCACTTCCTTAGCCCATTTATTGAATGGGTTTTTTTTTTTGGCACTTCTTCAACATATGGTGCTAGGAAAACTGGAAATCCATATGTAGCAAAATGAAATTAAATCTCTATTTCTCACCATGCACAAAACTCAACTCAAAGTGGATCAAAGACCTAGGAATTAGACCAGACACCAAAGAAGAAAAAGTAGGCCCAAATCTTCATCATGTCAAATTAGGCCCTGACTTCCTTAACAAGACTGCTAAAGCAGAAGAAATAAAATCAAGAATCAATAAAAGAGATGGATTCAAACTAAAAAGCTTCTTCTCAGCAAAAGAAACAATCATTGATGTAAAGAGAGAGCCTACGCCATGGGAGCAAATTTTTACCACATGCACATCAGATAGAGCACTAATCTCCAAGATATATAAAGATGAGAATTTTTAATGCACAGCAATGAGAAAAGCATCCTGGGTCATGAGCCATGGAAGATCCAAATTTTGGCTTTGGCTTCACCACCAACTTACTATGTGACTTTGAGTAAATCACTTTCCCCTTGTGGACATAAATACTCCCATTGGGAAAAAGAGTCAAGATATAATAGGTTGACTACTGGCCCCCCAAAGATATCAAGTCCTAATTACTAGAATTTGTCCTTGTTACTTTATTTGAGAAAAGGGCCTCTGCATACTGATAATTTTCAGATGCGGAGATCATTGTGGATTATCTGCATGGATCCAAAATTCAATCACAAGTGTCTTTATGAGTTAGAGGCAGAGGGAGGTTGGATACATACACACTGAGAAGAAAATGAGAGGATGGAGACAGAGGTTGGAGTGATGTGGCCACTAGTCCAAGATTGCTGGGGCCTCCAACAAGTAGTGGAAGAGACAAGGAAGGATTTTCCCTTAGAGCTCCCAGGAAGAGGCAGTTCAGCTGTCTTACAGTCATCTGGTCTCCAGAACTGTGAGAGAAAAAATTTCAATTTGTTTAAGACACTGAGTTTGTGTTCATTTGTTACAATACCCTCAGAATGCTCATATGTGTTCTTCGATTCACAATAGCCAAGCTATAGAACCAACCTAGGTGTCCTATGACAGATGAATGGATAAAGAAAATGTGCTCTATATATACACAATGGAATACTACTTGGTCATAAAAAGAATGAAATTATGGCATTTTCTGGTAAATGAATGAAACGGGAGGCTGTTCTACTAAGTGAATAAGCCAATTCCCCAAAGGCAGAATGTCCTCTTTGATATGTGGATGCTAACCCACAGCAAAGGAGGAGAAGATTAAGTTCCTTGGACTAGCTAAAGGGGAATGAAGGGAAGGGGGGATGGGAATAGAAAAGACAGTAGAACGAATCAGACATATCTTTTCTACCTGCATATATGAATACATGACCAATGTACTCCACATCATGCACAATCACAATAATGGGATCCTAATTGGAACAAGTTATACTTATTCTATTGTGTATAATATTTCAAAATATCCTGTCCTGTAAAAAATTAAAAGAATATCTGTCTGTCTATCTATCATCTATCTATCTATCTATCTATCTATCTATCTATCTATCTATCTATCTAAATGCTCATCTACAGGACAAGGGAAGATGGTGTTCAGTTCAGGGGCCCACACAGCCCCCTCTGATCTCAGAACAGAGTCACCCTCAACTCTGGGCTGTGTATTCCTTCTCCCCAGAGCTTCACCTGACTCCCACATCTTCATCGTGTCTCATTTCCCTTCACTAATTTAAGAAATCCCAGTCCACCAAGCCCTGTGCCAGGTGTGGAGGAGCAACAGATTAAAGGATCTTAAGGAATTCACAAGAAAGATTGTCTGGGGCACCACTGGGCCCCAGAGCTGCCTCCTTTAACTGCGTTTGCTTCTAGACAAGTCAAGTGCCATAGCAAAAGTAAGCCTTCACCCAGCGCCCAGCTCTGCTGAGTTCAGGAAATGTGGTGGATGGAAATCATCCCACTGCGTCTGGGCTCCCCACATCCTGCACTCAGTCATCTTATACCTTCTGTCCTAGGTGCTGGGCTGTCACTCTGGCCCCACCTGGAAGTGGGCTTGCGGGAACTCCACCTGGGCCTTGCTCAGCTGGGTGGGGGAGGGAGATCTTACAGTTACCACCGTCGCAGCAGGGGTCAGCTATACCAGGGAACCCTGAGTTCGCTGCCAGCTCACCATTGATCTTTGCTTATCGCATATAACATTCTCATAAAAGAGCTAGGGTTTTCCCCAGACTTCGTCAGAACCCAAATGAGGTTGGGGAGGGGAGTTAGCTGGATATGTGTTCAGCCACAGGCAGATGTTTCTAAAAGATTAAACTGTTAGGCCCGAGAGCGTCGTCTGTAAGTGGGAACATGCTATCTCCCATTTCCATAAAGAATTCCCACTCGTGTCCAGGAGGGGAGAAGCAGTAGGAGGAGAAATTACAATCCCTCTTTCCCTTTCCCTTGCTGCTCCTCATTGGAGGAGGATAAGTTTCCATGCTTGACAGGTTGAGGAGAGTTCATCCTTTGTCCTCCATTAGGCCATGTTAACCTATTGGGTCCACCTCTCCTGCCTTCTTGGGAGAACCTAGACCTCACAGCAATGGCATTTGGGCCTGAGACCTGTGTGATAAGGTAGCTAAGTGGGTTTTTATTTTTCAGATAGGTCCTTGACCTTGATAACCTGGCAACGCACCATCCCCCTGTGCTGGTGGCTGTCTCCCCAGTGGGCTGATTGCAAATAGCAGAAATAAACCATATATCTATCTGTCAGCTTAAGTTCTATCCCTGAAAAGCCCCGTTGCTGTCATTGTGTGGAAGAAAGCATAAAGCATTAAGACAGGTGAGGCAACAGTTCTTGCCAAAATACAAAAAAAAAAAAAAAAGTGACATTTTTGCTTTTTTTCCATCTAACATTGTACAGTTCCAATGACGGTGCAGTTTCCATAGTAGAATTCAGCAGTCTGCTTTTCTTTCTGCTTTTCAATACCTTCCAAGTCGTTTCTAGTAGAAATGCTATGGTATTGTAGCTGGAAGCCTTTCTTTCCTTCCCACATTTTGGGTTATTATCTTAGGATAGATTTCCAAAAGTTGGTCCCAAGTTCTCCCGGACACTTTACACGTTATTCTCTGACTCCCAAATCGCGCCTTTAGATGTGCTCTCATGTCCCTTTGCGTGACGGCCGTGCTGCAGAGAGCGTGGCAGAGGCTTCTCTGGTTGTCTTAGTGGTTTTCCTTTTATCTCCTGTGTTTGAAGGAGGGCCCAGAAGCTGACCTAACACACTCTCTCTCTCTCTCTCTCTCTCTCTCTCTCTCTCTCTCTTTTTTTTTTTTTTTTTTTTACTAGGGATTAAAACCCAGGGGCAATTTACCACTGAGCTACACCTCAAGCTGTTTTTAATTTATATTTTGAGACAAAAACTTGCTAAATTGCTAAGGTGCCTGGCTTTCTCTTGCCTCAGCCAGTCACTGGGATTACAGGTGTAATACTACTGTGCACCTGAACTGTGCCCAACTGAGATTACCTGTCTTGCCATTTGTGCAAACTCTTCAGCAATGTGACCCCCAACCCTTGCCCTCATTTCCCTACCCAGAAAACCTTAAATTTATTGTCAATCCCTCAAAGACATTTCTAAGGACATGAGTCCCCCATTTCTTCCTGGTGTAGCTACATTAATTAAATCTCCTTTCCTCCTTTTTTTTTTTTTTTTTTTTTGCTGGGGGGGGGGGTGGGTGGAACCCAGGGGTGCTTAACTCCCTGAGCCAGCACCTTTTATATTTTTGTTTAGAGAGAGGGTCTCACTAAGTTGCTGAGGCTGGCTTTGAACTTGCAATCCTCCTGCCTCTGCCACCCCAGCCACTGGGATACCAGGTGTGTGCTTCCACACCCTACTCCTTTCCTGCTTTTTTACCATTACTTTATCCTTTGGTTTTGGGAAGCAAGTAACTGGGTACGATTTGTTGACATCTCCAGAGTCAGGCCTCTGGAAACATTTTCAGCTACTTTTTCACTTTCATGAGTTCTGTCTTAACACATCTTTTTTTTTTTTTTTTTTTTTAGCAAATTTTCTCCCAAACTTACTAGGTCCTGAGGGATGGTGATGACCTCTATCTGCTCCTACTCCAGATTTAGGATGAAAAGCTAGATGGAGTCAATGGAAGAGTGAGGATAGGAGGGGCAGGGGGACCCAGCTCACTGGTAGAGTGCTTGCCTAGCATCCATGAAGCCCTGGGTTTTATTTCAGCTCTGGAAGAAAAAAAATAAAATAAAACATTTAAAAAGGAAAAAGCTACTGTTGCCTAAAAGCATGTCATGGGCTCCACCCTTCAGACTGACATTATTATTATTTTTTCCTCACAAGCACTCCAGAAGGAAGCTGTACATTTTCCATACAAACAAGCTAAGAATGGAAGACCAATGAGCCGTGAGCCCAACTGCATTCCAAAATCAAAGAGCAGCGATGCCTACGATCTTCATTGGTTCCCACACTCTATATCTCCCAGACTTTTCTAAGATTCCTAATCTGGCAAGATCTTTTCTATCAGTGAGTTTTTAATCAAAACTATGCTGCATAGCAATGACAAAATCTCAGTTATGCTTAAAAAGAATTCATAATTGTTATTATTAATGCCAAGTGTATCTAAATTGCTCATGCAACCCTGGGTGGCCGGTGGGGCAGCCCTGTTGATCTTTGATAGTATATCGGTCTGTTTTATGTTGCTAATAACACAATATTATACAATGGATAAGTTCTCAAAGAGAGTCTTGGACTGGGGTTGTAGCTCAGGGGTAGAGTGCTTGCCTAGCATTTGTGAGGCACTGGGTTCAATCCTAAGCACCACATAAAAAATAAATAAAAAACAAAACAAAACAAAGGTCCATTGACATAAAAAAAAAATTTTAAAAAAAGAGAGAGTCTTCCTCCTCATAAAAGCCCTGCAGCTCACTTGCACCTGATTGGCCAAAGAAAGTTATATGAATGACAGTGATAGTCAGAGGTACTGCAAAGTCATATAGAAAAATGTGTGGACACAGGAGGACTGAGAAGAAATGAGCCACACAGAAACCTCCAGAACGAAGGGTCTATTAAGGTATGTGTTGATAATCAGCTTTGGGAAAGGAGGGGATGAGTAGGCAGGGACACTTTTATGTCCTCAGGGAGAGGCACAGAAAAGGCTAATATTTTAGAGATGAATTTTAAGAAACTTTGCATGTCTTCAGAGCCCACAAACTGCAGGTGTCTTAGAGGCTGCCTGTGGCTGTGACTGAGAGAAGCAAGTCATCGAGCCATGCCACTTTCTCTGCAGGACATAGGAGGGAATCAAAGCTCATACATGAGTGAAGAGTAGATAAGAAAAGATACCTCCTTTCATTAAGCATTTGGGGGGACCTGGTCTTAATATATAGAATATATTTTATTTTGATCATCTTATTGGGCTCAGTGTGTTCTCTTTCATGCTTTTCAGTGAAGAAACATGTATGCATGTATGTGTGTACGTGTGTGTGTGTGTGTGTGTGTGTGTGTTGGGAATTGTTCCCAGACTTGTGCATGCTGAGCATGCACTACCATTGGACTATATTCCTGGGCCCTATAATTTTTTATACAACTGAATTGCAGTTTTCATTAGGTTTACTGCTAGTGAATCTGGTGATTTTCATTTTTGGTACAATTGGGATCACTTTTTTTTTTTCCCTACTGCATTTTAAACTTAGCTATTTCTGGTGCTTAAGAAAGCAATTAAAAGAATGAACTAAACTTATGAATATCACGTTGGTGCATCTCTAAAATACAAAACATTCTGTAATCTGTGTAACTTCAAAGTGAACACAGAACAATATTACAGATAAGCATGAAAAGAACGGGGGGGGGGTAAGGAAAGAGAGAGACTGAGAGAGGGACAGAGAGAGAGAGAGAAGAAAATAATGAAGGAAAGCAAGAAAGAACGTGGAGAGGGAGGGAGAGGAAAAGGGAGGGATTGGGCCTTTCTGAACTTATTGAACTTTACTTACCTTCTAAAAGGTACGATCTCCAAACACGGTCACTTTGAGGGTGAGGACTTCAACATGTGCATTGGGGATGGGACACAATTGGATCCATAACATACACAACATTTGTTTAAATAAAAATATTTTTAAGGAATGAGTGACTTTGCAGTACCTTCTTATGTGTCTCTTTGACCAGGTCCCCTGCCTTGATGGATTATACCCTTGAGCCCAACCTGACGGTGACATCCGACTACTACTATCCTGACACCTTCTCGAGCCCCTGCGATGGGGAACTTATCCAGAGAGACAGCAAGTTGCTTCTTGCCATCATCTACTGCTTCCTGTTTGTATTTGGCCTTCTGGGAAACAGCCTGGTTATCCTGGTCCTTGTGGTCTGCAAGAAGCTGAGGAGCATCACGGACATATACCTCTTGAACTTGGCCCTGTCTGACCTGCTTTTTGTCTTTTCCTTCCCCTTTCAGACCCACTATCAGCTGGATCAGTGGGTATTTGGGACCGTCATGTGCAAGGTGTTCTCTGGTTTTTATTACATTGGCTTCTTCAGCAGCATGTTCTTCATCACCCTCATGAGCATGGACAGGTACCTGGCTGTTGTCCACGCCGTGTATGCTATAAAGGTGAGGACGGTCAGGACGGGCACAGTCCTGAGCCTGGCAGTGTGGCTGATCACCATGATCGCCACTGGCCCATTGCTAGTATTTTACCAGGTGGCCTCTGAAGATGGTGTTCTCCAGTGTTATTCATTTTACAATCAACAGACATTGAAGTGGAAGATCTTCATCCACTTTGAAATAAACATCTTAGGCTTGTTGATCCCATTCGCCATCCTCCTGTTCTGCTACGCCAGGATCCTGCACCAGCTAAAGACTTGCCAAAACCACAACAAGACCAAGGCCATCAAGTTGGTGCTTATTGTGGTCATTGCATCTTTACTCTTCTGGGTCCCATTCAACGTGGTCCTCTTCCTCACGTCCCTGCACGACATGCATGTCTTGGATGGGTGCATCCTGAACCAGCAACTGATTTATGCCACCCATGTCACAGAAACCATTTCCTTCACTCACTGCTGTGTGAACCCTGTTATCTATGCTTTCATGGGTGAGAAGTTCAAGAAATGCCTCTCAGAAATATTTCAGAAAATTTTCAGCTACATTTTCCCCTCCATGGGAAGACAGATGCCCAGGGAGGGGTGGGAAAGGCGGTCATCTTCCCACCCTATGGCCTCCCGCTCCTCCAGCATAGACTACATTTTGTAAGGGGGGGGGGCGTGTCTCCAAGTGTCCTCTGCCTTCATTGCCACTTTTCTCTAAAGAGATAAAAATGACTTCCGTGGGGGCTGTGAAGCCATGTAGGAAAACTCTTAGGAACTTTGGTTTAAGATACAGACATATTTTATATATTTAATCCATTCCTACTATTGCAAGTTAATCTCAACTTTCAAAAACATTGGTACTATTCTAGAAATATTCTAAATATTCCACTTTTTTATTTTTTAGCTTTAGGAGGACACAATATCTTTATTTTATGTTTATGTGGTGCTGAGGATTGAACCCAGTGCCTCATGCATGCTAGGAGAGCACTCTACCGCTAAGCCACAACCCCAGCCCCTCCACTACTAATTTTAATGCTAGCAGTAGGGTATTTTTTTTTTAATATTCTTAATCCGGTGCAGTGGTACACACCTGTAATCCCAGCTACTTAGGAGACTGAGGCAGGAGGGTCACAAGTTTGAGGCCAGCCTCAGCAACTTAGCAAGAACTTGTCTCAAGAGACAAAACAAACCAACGCCTTCCACAAAACCAAACCATAATCTTGATATTGAAGAACTTCTATTCTTGCTTCTTTGATGTCTTTATTAGGCACAAATTTAAATGTTATCAAATCCGTTTTTCTTATCTATTGATGTAACCATATAGTTTTCCACCATTGTTAATTTGTTTTATTATACTGATTTTAGTATCTTAAGTCAACCTACATTTTTCCTAAAAAATTAAAAATGACCCCTTGATCTTGGGATTCTTATACCTGTGTTCATTAGTCTTGAAGTTTCCTTTCTTTTCATGGCCTGGTCAGATTTGGCCTCTTAAAATGTATTGGGAAGTACTCTCCTTTTCTCCAGTTTCTAAAACACTTTGTGTATAAATTTGATATGATTTCCTCCTTGAATGTTTGGTAGAATGCACCAATGAATTTATCTGGGGTTCCTCTCCAGGAAAATTTCAAATTATGCACACACGTTCTGTGACAGAGTCTATTCAGTTTCTCCTCCCTTTTCCCTCTTTTTTCTTATCACCAGCCCTTTCCATTTTTATATCGTGAGACAGGGTCTTACCAAGTTTCCAAGGCTGGCCTGGAACTTGCAATCCTCTTGACTCCTTCTCCCAAGTTGCTGAGATTACAGGCATGCCTGGATAGACTATTCAGATTTTCTAGTTTTGCTTATCTCAGTTCTGAAAAGTTGTGATTTCATTTTATTTGACAAGTCTACTAGCATTATATTGTCCTCAATATCTTCTCATTACCTTTTAAATACATGAGGAGCTAAGTAATGTCCCTTTTCGGCCCTGATACTGACAACTGGTATTCTCTTTCTCTTTTAGATCAGTCTTTGAGGCTTATCAGTTGTATTAATCATTTCAAAGAACCAGCTTTGGCTTTGTTGGTTTCCTGCCTCATCTGTTCATTGATTTCTGCTCTTATCTTCATCTTTTTTGCTTTCTTTGAGCTTAATTTACTGTTTTATATTAGTTTCTTGAAATAAAACCTTCCATCATTAATTGCCAATTGTTGTTCATGTATTTAAATCTACAAGCTGAGTGCAGTGGTGCATGCCTATAATCCCAGTAGTTTGGGAGGTTGAGGCAGGAGGATTGTGAGTCAGTCTCAGCAACTTAGTGAGGCCCTAAGCAATTCTGTTTTCTAAATAAAATTTAAAAGGGGCTGGGGATGTTGTTCAGTGGTAAAACACTCCTGGGTTCAATACCCAATACAAAAAAAAAAAAAAAAAACCTACAAAATTCCCTTAAAGCACTGCCTTAGGTGTATCGTGTACATTTTAATGTAATAAGTCTTCATTATTTTTTCAGTTTAAATTATTTTCTATTTTCCATTGTGTTCTCCCGCTTATAATCATGAGTTACTTAGAAATTAATTTTAAATTTTGAAACATATGCAGACTCTATATATGTGTACACTTTCAGTTATTTGTAATTTGTTGAGAATTATTTTATGATGCAAGATTTGGTTTGTTTCAATAAGTGTTAAAAAGAATGGCCATAGTAGGGAGGGAAAGGGGGGTCATGAACTGAAATCAATTTCCATGCATGTATGAGTTTATTGGGACGAAACCAACTACTATGTTTAAATATAAAGCTCTGAAGGGAAAAAGAAAGAAAAAGAATGGTTGTATTCTGAAGTTGTTGTCCATAGCTGATTAATTAGATTGTTCAAGACTTCTATACTCTTGCAGGCTTTTTCTTTTGCTTACTCTGTGAGTAGCTAAGAGAAGTACATTAAAATCTCTAGCTGTGGTTGTGAATTGTCTAATTTTTTTCATTTTATTTTAGGTTACTTTTTCAGTGTATATTTTAAAGCTACCTTATTAAGTACATACAAATAGAAGATTGTTATGCCTTTTTATTGAATTGGTCCCTTTATCATTTTGCAATATCTCTTTTCTCCAGTAATACTTCACTAGGCCCAACCTCTTAAAAAATTCCTCATGTCGAAATAGCACCAAGCTGAGATCAGGTCTTTAATAGATGGACTTTTTGTGTGTGTGGGGGGGGAGGTGCTACCAGGAATTGAACTCAGGGGTACTTGACACACTGAGCCACGTCTCCAACCCTATTTTGTATTTTTTATTTAGACACAGGGTTTCACTGAGTTGCTTAGCGCCTTGCTTTTGCTGAGGCTGGATTTGAACTTGCGATCCTCCTGTCTCAGCCTCCTAAACCACTGGGATTACAGGCATGCGCCACCACACCCAGTATTAGGAATTTTTGAGGGACAATTCAGATCCAATTCGTAAAGTCTACTCTATTCAGCATAGAAACACTGGCTTTCTTTTCATAAGTATATGCATTGCTTAAACCAAATTACTATCCTATGACTAAATGACCTCTTTTGTAAGTATAATTTAGTTGGTGTTTTTTCCACAAACAGAGAGGGTCGTATTACCACAAGGATATATACAAAATCTAAAAATTGATAGACTCTACTGGAGGCACACACTTGTAATCTCAGCTACTTAGAAGCCTGTGGCAGGAGGATTAGAAAACTGAGGCCAAACTGGGCACCTTAGCAAGAACTTGTCTCAATACTTTGCCCCCTGCCTCCTGGGTTCAGTTCTCAGAAGAGAGAGAGAGAGAGAGAGAGAGAGAGAGAGAGAGAGAGATTTAAAATATCACTTTTAGGTAAAATATTCTCTACAAAAGACTGACTTCACAATTTTTTTTTATCTTTTATTTTCTAGTTTAACAATATAATTTTAATCACAGACAATAATACATTCTGCAAGGTGCAAGTTTAGTGATCTACATGGGATGGTATTTGTTAGTCAACTTTCTTTTGCTGGAACAAAATACCTAAGATAATCAACTTTAAAGGAGGAAAGGTTTATTTTGGTTCACAGTTTTGGAGGTTTCAGTTCACTGTCACTTAGTTCTGTCATTCTTGGGCCTGTGGCAAGGCAGGACATCAGAGCAGGAGCACATGGAAAAGGAAACTGCTCATCTCATGGCATCTGGGAAGCAAAAAGAGCAAGAAAGAGGAGGGAACTGGGGACTGGATATGCCTTTCACTAGGCCCAATCTCTTAAAATTTTTTCATATTGCAATGGCACCACACTAAGATTGATGAACCCTTTTCTTTCTTTCTTTTTAAATAATTTTTAGTTGTCGATGGACCTTTATTTTATTTATTTATATGTGCTGCTCAGAATCAAACCCGGGACTTCACATATGCTAGTCAAGTGCTCTACCACTGAGCCACAGCCCCAGCCCAACATGTAGACTCTTTTTTTTTTTTAAACTTCTTTTTTTTTTAAATATTTTATTTTTTAGTTCTCGGCGGACACAACATCTTTGTTGGTATGTGGTGCTGAGGATCGAACCCGGGCCACACGCATGCCAGGCGAGCGCGCTACCGCCTGAGCCACATTCCCAGCCCCCAACATGTAGACTCTTGAGGGACAATTCAGATCCAAACTATAGTATCATGAGCAAGATTCCCAAACTATAGAATCATGAGGAAGGCAGGAGGATTGCAAGTTGAGACCAGTTTGGGCAACTTAGTGAGACCCTGTTTCTAAAGGTTTATATATATATATATATATATGTAATGAAAAAATAAAACTAAATGATTGGGAGTTACTTGCCAACTTGGAAGTAGAGTTCTTTTCTATCCTAAGATAGAAGTCCTCTGGCATGAATTATCTGAAATCATGAACTAAACAATTACCTAAACCCAACTTTTAACTGCAAGATTGTGCAATGCTTCAAAAACCCATTCAGATACCAGATTGTTACAATAAAAAAATCATCTCTATAATAACCTTTAAAACAGACATACCAGATAAGAGAAAAATCTCCCCAGGTTTCTAACTCCCATTTAATTATGACTCCAATATCAGTGGCACCATAGATTTCCCCAGGAGTGGACCAGAAGTGTAAAATCAAGGGTCTCAGTGTGGCGACTTTACTGCATTCAGTGTCCCCTTCTTTTTAAGTAGACAGAGATGGAGCAATCCTTACAGTGCAGGGAAGAAATATGGGAGGTTCTCCGAAGCGGAAGGGGTTTCGGCAGCTGCTGGGAGTCCCTCAGTCCCTCCTTTTACTTACAGGATTAGCTCCTTTGGTTAGGTCTGATCCCAGGCATGCTGGCATATCTCCTAACTTTCCACTAGTCAGCTCCCAAAAAGTTAATCCTCTGCTTGCAGTTGTTTCGGAGTGTTAGGCTTCTCCAAGAAGGCAGAGTGGGGACTCCTCTAAAGTCCCCTCTGGGGTGCCAAAATTTATGAAAATTCGATTCCCGCTCTTGAAGCCAATTAATGCCAATTTAATAATGAGGGCAGGGTTTTGAGAAAAAGAAAAAGTGAGGTATCAAAGTTCTTAGATCCCCAGTAGGCATTTCCCTCTGCAGTGGGTACACTCAAGCCAACTAGGGGAAGAAAAGAAAACACTGCTTCCCTAATCTCGCTTAACAAAGGGGAGTAAAGTTTATCAAAGTTCTTTAAAACACAGCTGAAGGGGTGTAAAAAAGATGAGAACAGAAAAGCTGGCAGTTCTATTGACTTTTGGTCCCTTACAGGAGAAGCATACTAGGGACAATTTAGGCTAAAATTTAGCTAAAGTTACCTCCACACGTCTAAGGCAGATTGGAATTTGGGACTCTGCATCTGTCCAAAGTAAACCAATGCCATCACACTTAACAGAGACACAGACAAAGACACACAAAGACATAGATTCCCTTTTCAGATTGTCAAAAAAATGAAAGTGGGTGCTGGCCCCAAGCCAACTGGGGCCTTCCCTTCAGACAGACAAACGGATTGGGAGAGCATCCCCCTCAGATTGAGTCTGACAACCCCAGATTGGGAGATTAGTTCTCTTGTCAGGGTGTTGGGGTGGAGACAGACAGGACAATAGAAACAAACACACATAACACAAAATTCGCAGCACGGCCACAGAATTCGCAGTGCATCGTGGATTGCTACCCAGAAACTAAAGGCTCAGGCGGACCGCAGATCTGTCAGCTAAAAAATACTTTACCAAATACTTCACAAAATACTTTACTACAGGCAATCCACTCAGAACCCAGAAAGGGGGGCTGGGGATATCTTCCACAAACCCCGTCGGCTGCCCGTCGGTGCGTCCGCCTGGACCTTTTGCCGACCTCACAACACAAAACCAGAACTGTATGCATCCAGAGTACAGAAACTTACACATAGGCAATGCCTTTACTTACTGGCCGGGTTTTCATCACCTCTCAATCGGGGTGTCTGGGTAGGCTTATTAGGGGGATCCCGGGCGAGCCCCCATATGTTATGCTCGAATTTGGGACCCCCAAAGACCACCAGAGACCCAAGATCGATGTAAGCAGCAAAGAGGTGTTTATTGCAGGCTAGCTTGGTCCTCCGCGCACACTCACAGCAACTGGTGACGCTGAGAGGCCCCGAGCCCAGGGTTTGCAGCAGTTTTATACAGTCTTTGGAGAAGACAGGGACTTCACATACATCATAGCATCTCTTAGCAAATCATCACACACTGTGGGAAAATCAAATAACAACTCTAAAACATGTTTAGCACATTCACTGGCCGGAACAAGTTTGGTAGGGGTGATTGGTCAGAACAAAAGGGGTATTGGTTTGAACTGATTGGTTTGAGCCAAGAGGGGTGTACGTGCTGAACTACATGGTTTCCCAACATGTTATCAACCACCATAAACTACTGGGAGGGTCATCTGGCATCCCAGGTATTTCCCTGTCTCATGCTGATTGGTGGCTGCTAGGGGGTTGCTATGGGTCCCCACCTAGCCTGACTGAGTCAGGGACACCTGGGGCAGCAGATCTCTCCTGTTATTTGTAGATAAACAACTTAGCAGGGTGGGAATGTGCTTAGGAGTGCTCTGTGGGTTTTTCCAAGGACAAAGGCCATGTCCCTTTCTTGGACAGGCTTTACTCTGAGATAGAGGCTGGTTTATATATATATATATATATATGACGGGGTTGTGGCTCAGTGCTTGCCTAGCATGTGCAAGGCACTGGGTTCGATCCTCAGCACCACATAAAAATAAATAAATAAAATAAAGGTATTGTGTATCGGATGGGGGACCATGGCCATCGACTCATTAAGGGGTCCTTCTTCCTGCCAAGGATAATCCAAGCCACCCTAAGACTTACAATCTCAAATAATTAAAATAACAAAGCACAAATACTCAGAAATATTTACAGAAAACGAATCCCCTGATAGATCTAGTCCACATGGGTTCTGGAACTAGATAGTTCCAGTGGTTTAAGGTTTCAAGGGCGGAGCCTAGCTTCCTGATGTCCTGCAGTCTGCAGGTTGATTGACATCTTGGCAGGTCACACCCATCTCAGGTGCTGGGTGGGATCTTTGGTAGAGCTTGAAGGGGAAGTTCATCTGTATCAGGCAATCTATCCCTGTGGGGGGTGCCACCAGAGTTCCCAATGCCAAACTTATCCCCTCAGGAGCCTACTATGCGCAGCAGTCCACACACAGCCCATGAACTGATGGCTCGAGACAATTGTGTTCAACTACAACTAAAACAAAATTTAAAACACACACACACACACACACACACACACACACGCACACACACTAATAATAATAATAATAATAATAATAATAATAATAATAATAATAATAGGACTGGGGATATAGCTTGGTGGTAAAAAGCCTCTTGGTTCAATCCCTAGCACTAAACTAAGCTAAATTAAACTAAGCTAATTCTAACCTGAGGAAGAAATCCATCAGTTGTTATGTTATGATTGGGGTCTATTGTAACCAGAAAGTAGCATTAAAACTTATTTGATAAGGGAGAAAGAGAGGAGTATAGTTAACCTAAGAGACTGCCAATCTGGAATCCCAAGTGTAGGATATCCCCAAGTCCTGGGCTCTTCCTACTCTACCTCCCACATGGGCCAGTAAATCCACTGTTCTGCTCACACAGGCCCAGTGCTTCTCAGCCTGACTGCCCTACTGCCCCGCCTAGAGCCAGCCACGCCCTGTGGACCAGGATTAAGAGGACAGGGCCTTCACCCTGGTGTAACCAGCATCTGTTGGGGACAGGACACAAGCTCCCTCTAGTGGTCTATTTGAGCTGAGTCCTGATTGGATAAAGAATGATGGACAAAAAAGAAAGGGAGGAAAGAGAAAATAGCATATAAAATCGGGGGTGGGGGGCAGCAGCTGGAAAACTACTAATCTAGAAATTCTGTCTTAAGATTCTTGGTAAAATGCAGGGTTTTTTTTTTGTATTTGGATTTTATATACTGGAGATTTCACTCAAGACTGCAAATTAAGTCCTATAAACCTGCTAATCCCCCTTGGAGGTCCTACTCTATAGACAGACCTCATTTGAACAGACTCCCAAAACCTGTGGGTGTTAGAGGAGGGGATACACTTGTTCACCCTAAAGAAAGAATTCACTTCTGCTCCTTCCTTGATCCGTCCAAATCAGTGCATGTCAGATTAGTATTTCCCAGTTGGTTGATAGAAACAGTAGCATCCTGATTTCACGAACAGCTCACTCCTCCTCTGTGACCCTTACACCACTGATTGCTTCCCCTTCCTGGAAGCATCTCTTTTGCTTGAAGGAATCCTGAGGGAAGAGGGCTTTCCCGAGGTCCTCCTCTGGTCAAGTGCCTTCTGATCTGGACCATCCTAAGGGTCAGACACCATCCAGAGGTCCTCTTACAGACCTGAACCTTTTTCCAAGTCCAAATGATAGAAGATGCTCTTGCTCAGGTTCACACAGACAGAAAGACCTGGCTTTGAGTATGTCCTCTTCTACAGTGACTCAGAGAAGAAATGTATCTGCTTGTTCCAGCCTAGGCCCCGGCTGGAAGGGCTGCCTGGGTAAGGCACAGATGGCCATCCCAGCCAGCAGGGCCAGTTGGAAAGCAGCTACCAAGTTCTTGTTTACCGAAATGCAGAGGCGACAGGCCTCATTCTACCAGCTCCCTGGGTCGAAGCTCCCCCAGCCACTGGTCCAGGGTGTGTCCTATACTTCTATGGGAATTCTTCTCCTTTGATATCCACCCTCCGAAACTGTAGAGGAGTAAGCAGTGGACCTTAAGAATGAGAAGGGGGAAACTATTCTCATTCAGTGGTGGCCACATGCCAAACCCTGTACCACCAAGAACTTGGGCTATGTTGACTCCCCAACCCAACTGGGGATCAAACCCAGGGCCTGCCCCCTCCCTCTGCCAGCCTTGGTTATGTTGAGGTAATGGTCACAGGAACTTTTAGAAGAGAGTGTTTTCTCCTGCTTTATAAATGAATCAACAGATGACCCAACTGGTTAGAAATGTAGGATCGAGAGTCAGGTGTTTGCCTGCAGAGCCAGTGCTGTTTTCCCCGCACCATTATATTGATAATAATTCAGGAGGAAACACAGATCCATCAGAATTGGAGAGTGAGGGTGGAGCTGGGGCAGAGGGCTTGCCCTCTACACACCTTGGTCTTTTCTTTGCATTTGTTTTGTCCCCAATTCATCTGCTCCACACCAAGTGGGACAGTACTGTGATGCTGGCTGGAAGACAGCCCTTGGGCATATCACTTCACCAGCACCTGGCCATGTGGAGGACAGGGCCTGCTTCTTCCCTTTCTCCCCTCATGTGGCCCTACTGGATTATCCATGGAGGTGCACCAAGGACCATGATAGACACCACGTTTTTCATGACAGCCAACAGTCTTTACAGGAACAATAACCATCACCATCAAGAGGTCTGTTTCCTTGTCTGGGTTCAAGTTAGAAGTAGGCTGGTAGAGGGTCATTCCACGTGTTATGGTGGGAAATAAAGATTCACACAACAATCCTGACAGCAAAGAGTTTTCTGCTTTTGATTTTTAACATGCAGCAATCGGAACTTTTTAGATGATTCTTCTTCACCCAAGGACATGAAGCTTGAAGATGACTTATTGTGTTCAAACATATATTCTACAGAGAGCCAGATGTGGTGGCTCACACCTGTAATCCCAGCTACTTAGGAGGTTGAGGCAGGAGGATCATGAGCTTGAGGCCAGCCTGGGCAATTTAGCAAGACTCTTTCTCAAAATTAACATTTTTAAAAAAGGGCTGGAAATTTAGGTCAGTGCTTGCCTAGCATATGTGAGGCCCTGTGTTTGAACCCCAGTACCACAATAAATAAATAATGTACATATAAATATTATATTATAAACATTCCACATAGAATTATGATGAACTATGTTTCACTGCCTACGGTTGAGAGAAAACTGATCAAGATGCTTATAAATAAATATTAACTCAGTTTACAAATAATTACTGAGCCCCTATGTAATGATGATTTCTCACATTTTATTATCTCTCTACGAAACACTTCTATATACATTGTTTTATTTGCTCTTTACAATAATCCTGGGAGGTTAGGTAATGTTACCTTCAAGTTGACAAATAAGGATTTGAGGTAAATATACACGTTGTTGGGTCATCGACAGGACCAAATGCAGGAATTTGTACTATACCCCTCTGCCTCATTTACTGCTCTCTTGTAGCCCAGTCATTTTGGGCCAGGTGATAAGACTTGAAGCAAAGGTCACCGGCACAGAAGGAGGAAGGGCATTTCTCTCTTGTGAAGCCCAAAGCAGCAACAGGATCATCCTCTAGGCCAAAGCTGCTGGTTAGGCCATTGGAATTCTCTTTTCCTGCTGTTTGTGCCCATCCATATTGGTGGGCACAGACGGTGGCTTCCCCCTTTGCTGAAGATTTCAGCCTTAAGGATGGAGATCATCACAAGATATCCACAGACCTCTCTGAGAGCACTAAGCTTAGAGAGGTTTATGAAAATGGCAGAATATCAGTGCTATATCCCCTTTCTACTCCTACTGGCTTCCAGAGGGTAAAGGTAGGCTTATTGCTTTGGCATCAGAAGTGAGAACTTAGACTCCAGGCAGGCAGAAGGACCTTGCTGGACTGGTTTCCCTGGAAGCATGGGGGTGATTCACCTGTATTCTTTGCCTTTATAGTCATTTTCTTCCATGTAAACTGACCCAGCTGCAAAGACTACAAGGCCCATCTCCCCTGCCCTTGCAGGGAGAAGAAAAAGAAACCAAACATCTGCTGGAGCAGATTCTGTTGGTCCCATTCACTCCAGTTCCCATGTGTACTTTAGCCCTCACTCTGATGGCAGAAACTTCTCCAGGTGTCAAACCTTGCTGTGAATAAAATTTTAAGAAGCGTCCCTGTGCTCAAACTTGTATATGTCTTCCTGGATAGAGGGTGTCTACAATCCCTGGAATGGGAAAGCATCACGTGACCTGAACATCTAACCCAGAAAGCAAAAGCCACATTGGGTTTTTAAAGGGAGGGGGCTGGGGTGTAGCTCGTTGTAAGAGCGCCCCTGAGCTAATTTCTCTCTCTCTCTCTATCCTCTGTTGAGAGCCACAGCCGAAGGGTCTGGCAATCCTCCTTCAACAGGCCCAGGCAAGAACAGCGGTAATTATATGAGCTTCCACAAGGTGGCACTAAAGACACGCTCACCAGGGGCGTGACCCAGCGAAGCACCCGGAAGGGAAATCTTTCCGGCTGTGCCTTTCCATGGGGTTCACCGGGCTTTCTCTTCCCCGGTACACGTAGGACGGTGCTCCTCTAGCGCTGCCGACTTCGGCTGGGCGGGATGGGTAAGGTAGGCTGGAGAGCCGAGTCACGCAGCCTGCGGAGCTAACGAAGAAGGGCTAGTAGCTTCCGCGCAAAGTCCGGGCGTGGACGTAGCTGGGACGCGCAGGCCAGCCAGGCGCTGGGAGCTCGGGGCTCCTTCTTCCGGAGACCCCGACGCGTTGCCCGGCTACCGCGTGGACTCATCTCCCTTCCACAGTCTCCAGGGCCGGGCCTCGCGGCCACCGAGGCACCCGACCCCGAGCTCTCGCTGTTCGCCTCTCCAATGAATCAGAAGGTGCGCGCAGCGCTGCTGCCTCCCCAAGATGTCGGAGACAAGGTGGAGACACTTATGGTGAGGAGCCTGCGAGAAGGGAAGGAAGGGGTTCCGAGGCCGCCAGCTCGGGCGGATTCGAGGCTCCAGGGGGACCCTCGGCACACTCAGATGGCGCGCAGGATTGGGACGTGCGGGAGTGGTAAAGTTGGGCTGTGGGATTAACGCAAGGCGGGACGGGAGGAGCTGCCGCCCAAACCCTGGGACGGGCTGGGTTGACATCTGGGGAGAGCGGCGGTATTGCAGCGGCCGGGACGAGGTGTCGGGGAGTGTGCCCGCGCGGGCCCAGCACCGTGCACGGTACCAGAAGTTGTTCCGAGTGCGAGTCCTGGAGCGATAGATGAGAGGGCAGCCGGGCAGAGCTTTGAACCATAGCAAGGCCAGGGATCGCGCCGAGCCTGAGGAGCCGTAGTAGCCAGAGCGAGCCGTCCCAGGGTTGCCCCAGGAAGCCAGTGGACCACCGCTTAGGCTCCTCCGGGGCGCAGCCTCTTGACCAGCAGTGGCAGGCGGATTCGCTGGCGCCAAAGACGCCACGCCCCTTGCGGTCCGTACTGGCTGCAGCCTGCGAGCCGCTCAGCCGCCATTGGTGGAGGCGGAGGTGTTGGTGGGCGAGGCCGGCGGTCCCCCAGAGCGTTCTCTCCTAATCCTCGCCGGTGATTGGTGAAGGCGGGGGTGTGGCTATGCTGGGGGCGGGCCCTAGGAATTGGGTAGCTAGCTAGATGAGGTGGCTAGCTTTTTTGTTTTTTAAAAGAAATTTAAAGGCAGCCGCAGCAGCTCTACGTTCATGATTTTGAAAATCTGCTTACCTTTTTTCTATCCCTCCAGCCTTCACCTCCAGATCTGAATTGGATTTAGGATATTTTTGTAGATTAGGAATTATTTGTAGAATCACTTTGCAAACTGTTATTGTTACCTTTGTGTTTGTGTTCTTTTCTCTTTTATTCGCCCTATCCCTCTCACACCTAAAAAAAGAAATCAATTATTCATCTTATTTTCCATGAATAATTGAGCACTTTTTAAAAATTAAGTCTATTCTTGAAGGCTGGAGGTGTAGATCAGTGGTAAAGCACATATTTAGCATGGGCAAAAGGCCACCAGAAAGGGGGGAGGGGAAGGGAAGGAGAGGGGGGAAAGAGAGAGGGAGGGAGGGAAGAAAGAAAAGTCCACTCGCAAATGGTGTGCTATCTACCATTGACAAAATCTTAATTATCTGCCTTTTTTAGTTTACCTACTAGAGGTTAATCGATACTTCTGGCATAAATATATTTAGCATCTGGTCTGTGTTCATAGACCTGAAAAATTATAAATATTATGGGCTTTATTAGTTTATTCAACAAATATTGAGTCAATAATAGTTCCAATCTGTGCTGTGAAATGAAAGATATTAAAAAGATAATTTTTGTCATCCGGGGTCCAGAGGTGAAGGATTTCAGCCTTGAAACAAATTAAGTGCAATACCAGAGGGAGCCTTGGGGAAGCAGCACCTAAGAGAACTGCTGGAGGGAGAAGGGCTGGAGAAGGGCTGGAAGGAGCTGAGGAGGATTAACCTGTCCTGGGATGAGGCACCCTGAGCCCACTGAACTTTATCCTGTGGATGTGTGCTCAAGGGATAGGCCTTGAGCATGTCACATTTCCTATTATGTGACAAGAGCCTTTCATTTATCACTGTTGAACACCTATTGTGCCCAGTTATTGAGATACCACCATGAAGAAGAGTTACCATATCTTTTGTCATGGACCCTTAGTTATAAAGGAGATGGGCATGGGTGCTGCTGCAGGAATCCTGGGGAGGGGGCATTGAACCCAGAAGCAGGGGAGTTAGGGAGCAGTAGATGAATTAGGGTAGAGAGACAATACCTCAGTTTTTCTGGGGTGAGAGGAAGGTAATAGGCCTCCATTATGGCAGAGGAATTGTATTTGAGAGAGAGTGAGAGCAAGCACAAAAATGATAAAGAAGGAGCTGCATGATTCATGAAGACTTTGCAGCCCGCAGTTTGGACTTTATCCTGAGAGGAATGTAGAGCAATAAAAGGGTGTTGACTTTTAAAATTTTTTTATTTCAATAAGTACTAATGACTAATATTCTTTCTTTTTTAGTTCTAAAGATTGAGCCCAGGGGTGCTCTACCACTCCAAATCCCTAGCCATTTTTATATTTTATTTTGAGACACAGGCTCTTGCAAATTTGCTCAGGCTGGGACTATAGGCATGTGCCACCATGCCCAGGGATACTTTGTAGTTTCTAACACATTTATTGGTACTATACTTTCAACACATTTATTCTTTTTTAAGTTGATAAATTTTTAAAAATATTTATTTTTTAGTTGTAGTTGGACACAATACCTTTATGTTATTTATTTATTTTTATGAGGTGCTGAGGATCGAACCCAGGGCCTCGGACATGCTAGGCCAGCGCTCTACCACTGAGCCACAACCCCAGCCTCTTAAGTTGATAACTTAAAATTGTATAAAGCATTAACTCTTTCATTGAAGGGTTTTATACCAAAAAGCACTATGGTTAGATCTGCAGTTTTGAAAGATGACTCTGGCTGCAGGGTAGAGTGTGAGTTAGCCTGTCAAAGAGATGAGGTAAAGAGGTAATTTTTTTGGCAGTCAAGAAGGCAAGAGATGATGTATCCTGAGCCAGGATGGATACAAGACATAAATTTGAGCGCTGTTCAGGAGGTGAATGAGCAAGTGTGGAGTGTGGATGGTGCTTGGGTTTTTGGCCCAGGAAGCTGGGTAGATAAATGGCAGTGCATTCACTGGGATGGGGCATCCTAGAGGAGGAGCAAGTTGAAGGTGAGGGGTGGGGATCGTTCATATTTGGAAATATCATCAGAGGTGTGTGGGGGACATCTGAGCAAGTGACTGTGTGGGCCTGAATCTCCTGAGGGAGATGGTAACTGAAGCCATGGGAGGGGTGTGGAAGCATGGTTCCAGGGGAAATAAAGGAGGTCTTCATTTAAGAGAGTGTCCTGAGAAGTGGGAGGAAACCATGGACACTGTTAATACCTGAAGCCCCCCCAAAAAGCATTTCAAGAGGAAATGAGTAGTGGTCAGCAGTGGTGTGTGAGTGATCAGCCTGAATATCCTAGATTTTCACTTCAGTGGAGCATGAATTTTGAGTTTTGACCAATGGCTTCAATACCTCTGACCTAGGACACATTCACAACCTCTGTGAGCTTCAGTTTGATCTGTAAAATGGATTTAAATAGCTCCTGGGGTTGTGAGATTTACCCAATGCTATTCTGGGAGTGGCCTGGAGGTTGACTTTGCACCCTTGAGACTAGAAACTGTCAAGGAGGCCAAAAGGATGGATATATGGGAGTATATAAGGAGTTAGCACCAAAATGGAGTGACTTATGTCAAAATGAAACTAAAGAGAGCCAGCAGGGTCCTCGTGCCTATTTGCCTTATAGCAAGAACGATCACGAGAGACTTTGCCAAATCTAACCACAATCTTGCAAGTAGCTTTGTTAAACACAACTTTGTTAAGGTCAATTCAATGAAGACAAATTCCTAGTAACAGCCAATACTGCCAGTCAGCTAATGAAGCTCCTGCAGTGAACTCTGGGACCAGTGATTCTTTTTTTTTTTTTTTAATGATTTTATTATTTTTTTTAAATACTAGTATTCTTGTTTAAAACACTTTACATGGTGGACTTCCTTCTGCCTTAAAATTTTTCCCTTTGCAATAACCTCCTCCAATGGGTCTATGATCCATCATAGCACACAGATTGCAGATTTGCAAATCCCCTACTCATTCCTGAATACACTATTTCTTTTTTTCTTTTTTTTTTAATGCAGTTCTGGGTATTGATTTGAGGACCTTGCCCATGGTAGGGAAGCACTCTACCACTGAACTATATCCCCAGCTATTTTTATTTTATTTTTGAGACAGGGTCTCACTAAGTTGCCTTGGCTATCCCTGAGATTCTCCTGCCTCAGCCTCCCAAGTAGCTGGGGTTATAGGTGTATACCAATAAACTCAGTATTCTTTAGAGTCCTTTTAGATTGACAGGGGCCAGACTGGGAAGACCAAGGGATCAGCCAGCAGGACATGGTCATGAAGCTGCAGGCAAAGAAAGCCTTCATGTCTTCTGGGTTTCCAGCCTGATGCCTGGAGAATCCCAGTATGGATCAGAGGAGAAACAGATGTGTGTGCAGAACTGTTGACCAAGTTTCCATTTTGCATCTATTGAGTTTGAGACTCTTATGAGACTGAAGGAGGAGGTGTTGAGTTAGTGGGGCCAGAGATGTGGGCGTTACTAGCATGTGTGTGAAGTTGCCCTGAGAGGGCTGCAGACAGAGGAGATAAGAGGAGCAGCAATATCTAAGTGGCAGGTCAAGGAAAAGGAGACTTTGAAGGAGAGCCAGAAACAAAGAGAAAGAGAAACCAAGACTGAGAGGAGAGGCAATCATCTGTATCAGATGCATCAGAGAATCTAAGTAAGATAAAGACAGGGACAGGACAGGAAAGAACATGCACGTCCTTGGTGAGCCCTCAGAACCACTTTAGTGAAGGATATCTAGCTAGATGGCACACTGGGGGCCCAAGGAATGACTGGCAAAGTGTGAGTGAAGCTGATATAGGCATCGGTCTGGAAAGACGGCTTTGAAGCACCAGGCAGAGAAGAGAAGCCAACAATGGAAGGCAAAGGCCCAGTGTGTGAAGCAGCAGTACTCCTTGATGCTGCAAAGTCTCAGGTGAGGCTGAGAAACACAGATCTCCTGGGATATTGGTTAGCAGAAAAGCAAGACATCTCTGGGTAAGAGGGAGTTGGGCCCATACAGACAAAATGTACACCTTTGCCAGGCATCGTGGTGCATATATCTGGAATCCCAGCAGCTAAGGAGACTGAGACAGGAGGATCACAAGTTCAGAGCCAGCCCTAGCAACTTAGTGAGACCCGAAGCAATTCAACAAGACCCTGTCTCTAAATAAACATAAAAAAGGGCTGGGTATGTGGCTGAGTGGTTAAGAACCCCTGGGTTCAATCCCCAGTACAAAAAAAAAAAAAAAAAAAAAAAATATATATATATATATATATATATATATATATATATATATATATATAAACCTTTGTTTGATTTTACCTATTGTCTTATCAAAACACCTGCTGTCATTTCAGGGCTATTGCAACATGGTTGTAAACTCCAGTCTTTAATTTCTGAATTTATTTAGACCTCCCCAGTGGTTTTCTAAGTCATTGCAGTTATAACTTGTTCATGGTGGCTCTTGGGATGATCTGTCTTTTCTGTATATATATATATATATATATATATATATATATATATATATATATATATAATTTGTGATGATTTGTTTTTTCTGTGAAACAATTACTACATATTAGATATTTCAGTTCCTGTAGGTGATTATGTGATATGTATAATGGCAAACTGAATTTATCTTAACAGTATTTTAGGGCTACAGTAGTATAAAAGCTACTAAATGAGGGAAAAGGTCTTTTTTAGATGGAATTTGCCAAGTGTCTTCTTTGGAAAAGAGGGTTTTTTTAAAAAGTGTGTTTTCACCACCATTTGTGCTGCTGGGTTCTGGGGCTCTGGAAAGAGAACACAGTGTTGTCACACTAGCACCAATGCTAGGAGCTGAGGCTCCTGGGCTGTGCTTGAGGGAGGTACATTTAGTCTTTGAAGGAGTTATACTCCTCCAGATGGTGCCTATAGATAAGCCAGTGTGTGTCACAGTGCCGGGGCTGAAGTAGAGGCAACAAACCTAGGAGTGGCTATTGATCTATAGAGCCATCTGTCACCTCTGTAGGTCCCAGTGAGATGGGAGGGAAGGAGAAAGGGAAAGTTTTAAATGAAGGAAATTCATAGATTATAGCAGAAATGGAACTTCTCATACATTGTGACTAAGCTTCAGGTTTCATTTGTTTTTGACCTGATCCTATAGGATGTATAGCCAAGGGAGCCTGGAAACCAAAGTTTAGAGTTAAACTCAATTGAGTTTGCTTTTCCAAAGCAAAGAGATATCTGTAATTTTTCAAGTAGGACAAAGTGTGGTAAGTGTGGACAGTGGCATGGAAATAGACATGTTGCTCAGTCTGTTTGCTCAGGGAGTAAAATTATTAGCAACACTAAGACTAGAGGAATAGCTCTTGTAGGGCACAATATCCTCAGCAACATTCCAGTGTTATGAATTTCCAGCCATGTGTTTCTCTGGAATAGATGAATTCTAGATAGGGAAGAGGGATGGGAGGGAAAGGGAGGGGGCAGGGGATTAGCAAGGATGGTGGAATGTGATAGACATCATTATCCAAAGTACATGTATGAAGACACGAATTGGGTGTCAAAGTACTTTATATACAAACAGAGATGAAAAATTGTGGTATATATGTGTAATAAGAATTGTAATACATTCTGCTGTCATTTATTTATTTATTTATTCATTTATTTATTTAAAAAAAAAAAAAGATGAGGCACTAGCCTGGAGTTACTGGCCCAGCTGTGGAGAAAGGTGCATAATGTGCTAGCAGAGCTGCTGACACAATGCTCTCTTGTTCTGCAGTTACATCCAGTGATCAAGGCTTTCCTGTGTGGCTCCATCAGTGGGACCTGCTCTACCCTCCTTTTCCAGCCCCTGGATCTCCTTAAAACACGCCTGCAGACTCTCCAGCCCTCAGACCACGGGTAGGGCCTGCTGCTCCACATTTCACTGAGGCACTGGGCTCCATTTCTCAGGCACTGGATCATCTTTCCAGTTAAATCAACGTCCATTCTGTTGGATGCTCAAAGAGAAGCACAAGCTGTGTCCAACTGTGTTTCGTGTATAGTGTTCTCAGTGAATATATATTTTTTTATATTTGATGTTTCTTGTTCATTAAGTGGGATCCTTTCCTGTGCAGCTCCAGAGGATCTGCCTCAGTGACATTTGCATTTTATTGTGCTAGCTTGTGATGTCTTAACTGTACTGCTTGATAGGGAGTGGTTTTCTACAAATAACATCATTTGTGACTGTTTTGTGCTATATAGAGCTCAGCACTATAGGAAGTATATAAAGTATATTTAAAATGGGAGGTTATTCCATTGCTTGCCGTGTGAATGGACAGATGAACATTTGTCAAACCAGGAACACATGGGAAGTCAAGAGTAATTCTATGATGCATTATAGGGATTCCTAAGTGTTTTAGGAAAGAGTAAATACAAAGTCTTTGAGTGGAGATTTTTTTTTTTATAAGGAAGTGATCTAAGTGACTTTTCCTCTTCTTTTGTCTGCCTTCAGGTCCAGACGTGTTGGCATGTTGGCTGTATTCTTGAAGGTGGTTCGCACTGAGAGTCTTTGGGGCCTTTGGAAAGGGATGTCCCCTGTAAGCCACCTTCTGGGTCTGGGTTCTCTTGCAGCACTTTTCTTTGGTAACCAGTCATGTCTCATGTACCTCACCAGCTCCTTAGAAGTGATGGGAGTATAGTGGTCTCCCCTTATCTATGGTTTTACATTCTGTGGTTTCAGTCAGTCCCAGACCAAAAATATTAAATTCCAGAGGTGAATAATTTATAAATTTTAAATTGTGTACTGTTCTGAGTAGTGTGATGAAATATCACATTGTTCACTGCTCAGCCCTATAGGTGAATCACCCGTTTTTATAGTCACTTAGTAGCTATGTCAGGAATCAGATTGACTATTGGGGAATCAGTATTTATGTTAAGTAATCCTTATGTGCTTAATAGTGGCCCCAAAATGCAAGAGCAATGATGCTAGCAATTGGGATATGCCAAAGAGAAGCTGTAAAGTTCTTCCTTTGAGTGAAAAGGTAAAAGTTCGTGAGTTAATAAGCAAAGAAAAAAAAGTGTATGCCGAGGTTGCTAACAGCTATGGCAAAAGTGAATATTCTATCTGAAGTTGTGAAGAAGGAAAAAGAAATTCATTCTAGTTTTGCTGTCACATTTCAAACTGCAAAGTTACAGACACAGTGTGTGAGA
Organism: Spermophilus citellus; assembly: GCF_964194105.1. NCBI lineage: Eukaryota > Metazoa > Chordata > Mammalia > Rodentia > Sciuridae > Spermophilus > Spermophilus citellus. Next base: position 24,573,358 of record NC_138184.1, on the reverse strand, counting down.
AGTACTTAGTGCAGATTGAAAAGGCATTAAATTTGTGAGTGGAAGATATGAACAAAAAACATGTTCTAATTGATAACAGTATGTTGCACCAGAAAGCACTGAACCTAGAGGAAGACTTCGTTCGGCAAAGTGTCCCCTGTGATGAATGACAGCAAGCCATTTACTGAAAGTAAGAGATGGTTACATGGATTTAGATAGGTTTGGACTGAAAAATGTAAGACTTGCACCAGAGGTTGTACCTGCTGATGAAATTGCTGCCACATTTCTGGCAGAGTTGAAGAAGTTCATTAAGGAGAAAGCAACAATTTGATGAAGCCAGGCTCTCCTATAAGAAGATGATCTGTATTCGTGAAAGTGTAGAAGAGGCACCATGGCATAAATCATGGAAGGACGTGCTTGATGGAGTGGAAGAACATTGAAGGCCATGAAGATGTGTTAACTAATGAGGAATTGGAAACACTTGTTGAGTCATGAACAGAGGAAGAAGAAGAGGAAGAAACTGAAGCAGAGCCAACAACATGGATATTATTAAAATTTGCTGAAGTGTTTTGAATTGCACAGACATTAAAGGACAAAATTATGGAGAGAACACAGCATTAAAGTCACCCAGTTCATCACCAAAAGATGACAGCCTCTGCAGCAACACTTGGATGAGTGAGAAAGAGATAACTCTTGAATACAGTGTTCTTCCAAAAGATTTTGGCAAAAAGCCCTTCAACTATCAAAGCTCCCCAACCATTGATATCATCTGCTCCTGACATTTAGCCATCGAGGTTGGTGGCTCTATGATCCTCCTTCTGACCTATTGTCAGAACGTCAGTAGTAGCCTTATACTCTGTCATTCACCTCACTTCATCTCATGAGGTAGGCGTTGTCATCTATTATCACAAGAAGGAGGGTGAGTACTGTGTAAGCTGTATTGAGGGGGTGGGGGAGAGATCCAGACCAAGTCATATAATTTTTATTACAGTGTTATAATTGTATTTTTATTACTGTGCCTAATTTATAAATGAAGCTTTATCATAGTTATGTATATACAATATAGGAAAAAACATACTGTTTGTAGAGTTTGGTATTATCCACTGTTTCAGTCATCCACTGGGGGTCTTAAAACATATCCTCCACAGATAAGAGGGGACTACTGCACTTCCCACCCATCTCTTGTACTGTCACTAACTTCTGTTTGAGGGCTCAAGGAAATATTGTACCTGTATACCTTGAGTATGATTTGTTAGTGTAGCACAGTCTGCAGCAGAAATAGCTGGCCCACCTCCTCCCTCTGCCTGCCTTTCAGTGTATTCTTGCCCCTTACCACATCATTGAAAGTGGGCTGGAACCTCACACCTGTATTTCTTTCTCTAATGGCTTTTACTAGCCCTAAGGACTCACTTTGCTAGGATTGCCAAGGTGTTAAAACTTACCCCAACCCACACAGTCCTCAACCACTGAATAATGGGTTGATGTTTAAACTTCACCCTCTCCCCTCCGATGGAGGACTAACTCTGAGGTGTATTCTTCACTGGTTCCCAGAGTTCCCCAAAGGGACTGAGTTGCCCACAGCTGTAACTGCTTTTGTAGTTCATCCTTTATTAGCTGCCATCTCTCCTGTCTCTCTTACCCACTTCCCATTGGTGTTTTCTCTGCACCTTTAATAAACTACTTGCATGCAAATTATCTTGGGATCTTTTGGGGAAACCCAGCTAAGACAGTATCTAATGGTGTTGGCTCTTTGATTTCATTGTTCTTCCCTCTGGCCTTTTCTGCAGTCCATCGTGAGATGTGTCCCTGGCGTTGGAATTTACTTTGGCACTCTCTACTCTTTGAAGCAGTATTTCTTGCGAGGCCATCCCCCTACTCCCCTGGAATCGATCATGCTGGGTATGAGCTCTCGCTCTGTTGCAGGGGTCTGCATGTCACCTATCACAGTGATCAAGACACGCTATGAGGTGAGTTTGATAGCTCTAAGACTTCAGGGTTGGTACACAGAGCCACTGGGTTCTTGGGAAGTGACTAGTGACTAGTGTCAACTCTTGATTTATAGTCCAACTTAGAGTTGGATGTGGTCACAGAACTCATTTGTGTAGGCAGGCCAAGCCATGTGTGAGCTAGAGCCCATTAGTGCCTTGGTGATGCTGAATAACCTGAAAAGTCAGCTGGGGTCACTGCTCCAGTGCAAGACCTCTATATCAGTCACTGGATCTGTGCTCCCTTTGCAGAGTGGAAAATATGGCTATGAGAGCATCTACACAGCTCTGAGAAGCATCTACCGCAGTGAGGGACACCGAGGCCTGTTCAGCGGCCTGTCAGCAACTCTCCTTCGTGATGCACCCTTTTCAGGAATTTACCTGATGTTTTACAGCCAGACCAAAGGCCTAGTGCTCCATGGTAAGGATAAAGGAAGGTGTGGTGGAAAAGAGGTATCCCTGAGACACTGGGTTCTTGCTGTTTTATTTGTTATTCTTTTGTTATTCTGTTTGTTATTCTTACCAGTTTTAGGATCTGAGCCATACTAAGATTGTGTCCGGTTTGGGGCTGAGTGCTGGGCCACAAAGGTGGGTGTGACAGACTTGGCCATTGCCCTTTGGAGTTTATATGCTCTCCAATCAAAGAGTACTGATGCTACTATAATTTGGCAGATTGGTGTGGACTGGGTAAGGAATAACATGTGTTTTGCAGAGGTTCTGTAATAGTACATCCCAAAACAGTACATTGTAAAATTCCTGTGTCCCATCCAAGGCCTCCTAGATGAGAAACTTTGGGGTACAGACCTGTGAGGTGTATCTTTTTAGAAGACTTATTGTGATTCAAGTTTGAGAAACACTGATGGATTAGAAGTTTGAAGGAAAAAAAATTATTTTCATCCTTGCTGTGTTTCTAGTTAATGTTGTTTTGAGTCCTCCCTTTGGGTAGAGGTAAAGCTGCCAAATCTGAGTTTCAGTTAGGCCCACCTCACCAGTAAGCTTATATTGGACTAGATGTGGGTGAAATCTGTAAGTTGTAAACATCCACCCAAGCAGAGCAAGATGTAGAAAGTTGTTCTGTAGAATGCACCTGCATTCAGTAAAGTGTCTGTGGCTAATTAGGGAAACTGGAATGCCTACCATCCAGACTGGTGATCTGCTGCAGTTAGAATGCTTTGGGAGATTAGCTGTCTCTCCCCAAGCCGCAGGAGGTGTGACCCTGCAGGTCACAGCTTTATTTTATAACAGAAAATGAAGGCAATAAAGCATGGAAGTGAATTTTTGTTTGTTTGTTTGTGCGAGGGATTGAACCCAGGGCCTTATGCTTGTACTGTATCACTGAGCTACATCCATAGTCCCTGGAAGTGTATTTCCCCCCTTTTTATTGGTGCATTATAATTATACATATCAGCAGAATTTGTTATATATTCATACATGCATACAATAAAACAGTATAATTTGATCAATTTTATTCTCCAGTATTTCCCTTTCCTCCCTCCCCTGTTCCCCTTCTACTATTCTACTGGTCTCCCTTCTATTTTTTTTTTTAATTTGTTTTAATTAGTTATACATGACAGTAGAATACATTTTGACACATTTTACACAAATGGAGCACAACTTTTCATTTCTCTGGCTGTACTTGGTGCAGAGTCACACCCGTGGTGTAATCATACATGTATATAGGGTAAAATGTCTGTCACATTCTACCTTTCTTCACGTCCCTCCCTCCTCTTAATCCTCTCTGCACAATCCAAAGTTCCTTTATTCTTCCGCTAGCACCACTATGGATCAGCATCTGCTTATCAGAATACATTTGGTCTTTGTTTTTTGGGGATTAGTTTATTTCACTTAGCATGATGTTCTATAGTTCGATCCATTTACCTACAAATGCCATAATTTCATTTTTCTTTAAGGCTGAGCAATATTCCATTGTGTATGTGTACCACATATTCTTTATCTATTCATCTGTTGAAGGGCACCTAGGTTGGTTCCATAATTTAGCAATTGTGAATTGAGCTCCTATGAACATTGATGTGACTGCATTACTGTAGTATGCTGATTTTAAGTCCTTTGGGTATAGACTGAGGAGTGGGATAGTGGGTCAAATGGTGGTTCCAATCCAAGTTTTCTGAGGAATATCCATATTGCTTTCCAAAGTGGTTGCATCAATTTTCAGTCCCATCGGCAATGTGCGAGTGTGCCTTTTCCCCCACATCCTTGCCAATACTCTTTATTGCTTGTATTCTTGATAATTGCCTTTCTGACTGGAGTTTTGATTTGCTTTTCTCTAATTGCTAGAGATGATGAACATTTTTCTGTATGTTTGTTGATCGATTATATTTTTCTGTGAAGTGCTTGTTCAGTTCCTTAGCCTGTTTATTGATTGGGTTGTTTGTTTTTTTTGGTGTTATGTTTTTTGAGTTCTTTACATATCCTGGAGATTAGTGCTCTATCCAAGGTGCTTGTGGTAAAGATTTTTTCCCATTCTATAGGTTCTCTCTTCACATTATTGATTATTTCCTTTGCTAAGAAGAAACTCTTTAGTTTGAATATATCCCATTTATTGATTCTTAATTTTATTTCTTGTACTTTAGGAGTCTTGTTAAGGAAGTAAGGTCCTAAGCTGCTATGATGAAGATTTGGGCCTACTTTTTCTTCTATGAGGTACAGGTCTCTGTGCCTAAGTCTTGGATCCAATTTGAGTTAATTTTTGTACAGGATGAGAGAGTTTTATTTCATTTTGTAACACATGGATTTCCAGTTTTCCCAGAACCATTTGTTAGATAAACCATCTTTTCTCCACTGTATGTTTTTGGTGCCTTTGTCTAGTATGAGATAGCTGTATTTATGAGGGTTTGTCTCTGTGTCTTCTATTTTGCATTGGTCTACATGTCTATTTTGGTGCCAATATCACGCCTGGAAGTGTATTTTTAAATTTTCAATCCATCCTAAAATTTTTTAAATTGGGTATTTAGAAATAATGTTAAACCTATGAGAAAGGCCACAAGAACAATACAATATATAAATCTTTAAATCTTTTGAGAGTAAGTTGTAGACATGACTCATCTTTACCCTTAAATATCTCAGTGTGTATTTCCTAAGAACAAGGACAGGCCCTCATGTAACCATCTATTTTTTCAAATTCAAGAAGTTTAATACAGGTAAAATTCTTGAACACATAAGTCCATATTCTGATTTCTCTAATCATTCCAGTAGTGTACTTTGTAGTAATTTTTATTTCCAAGAATAGAGGCCAGTTGCTATACCTAAATTTGGGTTTATATAATGTGTTTTTTCAGTGATTAGATTTAGTTATTTATTTTTAGCAAGTGGACCAAGGATATGATACAGTTTTTATATCAGGAGGCACATGACATTGTGCTTGACCCATTATGGATAACTTGTATCACTTGGATATTAGTTACACCTTTTTCTTTTTAATATTTTTTAGTTGTTGGTGAGCCTTTATTTTATTTATTTATATACGGTGCTAAGAATCAAACCCAGTGCCTCACACATGCTAGGCAAGCGCTCTTCCACTGAGCTACAACCTAAGCCCATTAGTTGCACCTTCAAATATTTAATCCTTAAACTTGTTTGAATCTACATCTTTCTGAATTTTGGGAAGAATGAAGGGACAACTTACACTGAGTTTTATCTGATAAATCTGATAAATATGAGATATGTAATTCCATGTTATGTGTGTTCTCTTTCAGACCAGTTGGATGCAGTCTTTATTCCTGTCATAAATTTCAGCTGTGGGATATTTGCTGGTATTCTGGCCTCCCTGGTAACTCAACCTGCGGATGTTATCAAGACCCACATGCAGCTCTCCCCAGTGAAGTTTCAGTGGATAGGCCAAGCAGTAACTATCATTTTCAAAGTAAGACCATAGAATGAGTATAGTTTCTTGTAGTGGATAAGGATCTCTCTCTAAAGCAGTAGTTCTTGTCCTTCATTCATTTGGAATCATTTGAGAAGCTTTTAGAAATCTGCATTCCCAGGTCAAAATCTAGGCCAAAGATATCAGCGATCTAGTGGAAGGGCAGTATCAGAACTATTTTTTTAGGGGCTTGGGGTGTAGCTCAGTAGTAGAGCATGTGCTTAGCATGTATAAGACTGTGGGCTCAACTCCAGCACCAAAAGAAAAAAAAATCAGAAAAGTTTTGTTTAAAGGTCCCAGTAATCCCAGTGTTCTGCCAAGGTTGAGAACCATAAAAGCTTATGTGTTTTTGTTTTTGTTTTGAGGGGAGGGGCACCTATATTAGGATCCCCTGTTCATCAACATGCAGATTGTTTGACTATAGCCCAGATCTGCTGAACAGGACGTCTGGGTGGTCTCAGTACTCTAATTAAGGACATAGGAAAAAAGATAGTCAGAAAAGAAGCATACATATTATGTTCTAGCTGTTTGGTCTAATACAAATGGTACTGAAAATAAAATGTTATAAAAGATATAAAAGGCACTAAAGCACTATTTAAAAACCAGTGGATTGGCTGTTTTGGAACACAGTACTGTTATCACACACCAGATCTTCCTGTTAAAAATAAATGTGAATTTGTGACTCTAATACTGCTCATACCATTTAGGCTGTCTGCTTTCTTATTCTCTGTACATAAAGTCATGAAGTATAACAATAATATATTTTTCAATATATGTGAGATTGCAAATCATTTCAGGTTATGAGGGAGAAAGAAGAGGTGTTTTGCTAGGTGCAGAGGTACATGCCTCCCAGCGGTTTAGGAGGCTAAGGCAGGAGGATCAGGAGTTCAAAGCCAGACTCAGCAAAAGCAAGGCACTAAGCAATTCAGTGAGACCCTGTCTCTAAATAAAATACAAAATAGGGATGGGGATGTGGCTCAGTGGTTGAGTGCCCCTGAGTTCAGTCCCTGTTACCCCCTAAAAAAATGAAGAGGTGTTTTGCCTTTAATTCTTATACAGATAGGGCTACCAGGAGCACACAGTGAATTACAAAAAGTACTCCCTCCTGATAGACAAATGGTAAGAAGCCTACTCTTCCTTCAGCCTGTATTCAGGATCCAGGTTTGGCAAACAAACCTTGGCATGGATTTCATCTGCTACTTGGGGCTCAGTGCTTCTGTGTAGTGTACAGACTATACAACTATACACAATAATCTTGCATGACGTAGGGGGCCTGTGAGTGTTGCTCATGGTAGAGAGGATGCTTAACATGTACAAGTCTGGATTCAGTACCTAGCACCCCTCACTCAAAAACATAAAACAAAAAGATTTTTAAGAAATTCTCTTAGATAGAATAGGCTTAAAGCCTAGCAGGTATGCAAAATGATTTTTTTTTCTTCTTCTGTTACCAGGGATTAAATCCAGGGCTGCTCCATGCTGAGCTACATCCCTAGCCCTTTTTATTTTTTATTTGGGGACAGGATCTTGCCAAATTGTTGAGGCTGGCCTTGATATGCATCTTTCTGCCTCAGTCTCCTGAATTGCTGGAATTACAGGCATGCACCATCACAGCTGGTCAAAAAACATTTTTTAAAGTTCATTAGTTATCTTTTTTTCCTTTTGTGGTGGTAGTGGAGTACCAGGGATTGAATACAGGGGCACTCAACCACTGAGGCACATCTCCAGCCCTATTTTGTATTTTATTTAGAGTCAGTATCTCACTGAATTGCTTAGTACCTTGCTTTTGTTGAGGCTGGCTTTGAACTCGTGATCCTCTTGCCTCAGCCTCTTAAGCCACTAGGATTACAGGTGTGTACCACCGGGTCTTATTCATAGATATGGCATATACTTTAGAAACTAAGACTCAGAAACAAGGCAACAGAGACTCTCTGGTGCCAGATGGATAGTTAATTATATTACTACTTTATTTCTGGAGTTTTGACATTTATTTTCATCTTAGGACCATGGGTTGCGTGGCTTCTTTCAAGGCAGTGTCCCCCGGGCCCTCCGCAGAACTCTGATGGCAGCAATGGCATGGACGGTCTATGAAGAGATGATGGCCAAAATGGGCCTAAAGTCCTGATAAGAGAGGACCAGGAAAGGGTGGAATCTGCTGTCCTGCTTGGTTCCTGTCAAGCACTGCTTTATCTCAGCATCTGGAGTCTGGTGAAGTCCTACCTGGAAAGCCAGGAAGAAACATGTTTGCCTTCAGTCCCTCATTGAAGGAGAGACCTGCCTGGAGGCTTCAGATTCCCAGAAAAGGAATCACCAGTGCACAACACATCCCACTAAAAAGTTGGGACAGAGGTTCGCACATCCTGCAAACTACTTGAAAGGCATTTCCAGAGAGATGTCTGCCAGGTGGTTCTGCTTTAGCCACCTGCCTACACTACAGCTCCTTGAGCATGTGCTGGGGCAAGGAATCATAATCCGGAGAAACTGTAGGCCTCCTTCCATGTCTAAGGAGCTCTACATGGGGAAGACTAGATCTGAGAAGAGACATAGTGATGTCTACCAGGTGAAGACTGTCTGAAGTATACCAGGTGTAAGAAGAAAATATTTCATTTATTTGGTTCCTAATCATCTTCTCAGAGGCTCTGGAGAATGGGGATAGTAACTTCCTAGTCTCTAAATGTCCAAAGAAAAATTTTTGGTGTTGGCCCCTGTACTGTTTCAACTCTAAGCTGTTCTGGCTTTTTTCCACAACTAAAGTTTGGATTAATAAAGTAATATTCTTTATCATTGAAAGCTGTTTGTAAAATTTAAATAGTATATTTATCATTCTGTTTGAAAATAATAAATTAGTTCTAGGGTGGTTGTTAACTTATATAGGTCATTAAAACCTAATTTTTAAAAAATAACCTTGTTTTACATATTATACAATTCATCTATTTCAAGTATACAATTCAGTGATTTTCAGTAACTTTACTGAAAGGTGTAGCCATCACCATAAATTAGTTGTGAACATTTTCATTCCCTAGTAAGATCTCTCATACCCATTCATAATTAGTCTTCATTTCCATCCCCAGCCTACCACTCATCTACTTTCTGTCTATAAATTCACCTTTTCTGGACGCTTCATATAATAATAGTGAAGTCTATTGTATTTAGCTTCTTTCCAGTTAGTATGTTTTTGAGGTTGATTCATGGTGTGACATGTTTGATTCTTTATTCTTTTTTATGCCCAAATAACATTCTATTGTATGCATGTATGGTTGACCTACAGTGTACATGGAGATTTTATGCAGGGCCTCCCATGGATGGTCAACTTCCTTATATAGGATGGCATAATATTTGCATATAACCTACATCATCTTCCCTTATATTTTAAATCATCTCTAAATTACTCATAATTTATATCAAATGTAATGTAAATACTTTGGAACTAGTTGACACACTGCATTGTTCAAGGAATAATGACAAGAAGAGTATATACATGTTCAGTACAAATATAAGGTTTTTTTGGTTTTAACCTTTTTAATGACATTTTAGTTGAGTTTATACATATGTAACTCTAGGACCAGCCAGGCAACTGTGCTTTATTAATCCATTCTTGAATTGAAGAATGTTTGGGTTAATTTCACTTTGAAGCTGTTGTAAATAATGCTGCCATGAATATTCATGTACAAGTGTTGGGATTTTTTTTTTCATTTTTCTTGAGCATATACTTAGGAGTGGAATTACTAGACCAAATGGTAAATGTTTAATACTTTGGGAAGTTTTCAAAAACTGTTTTCCAAAGCAGCTGCACCATTTTACATTCCCAGCAGGAGTGTGTAGAATTTCCAGGTTCTCCACATCCCCTTCAACACTTGTTATTGTCCCCTTCTACTGGGGCTATCCAAGTATTTTCTTTCAAATTTAGATGAGTCATTGCTTTATCCAAGGAGCAGACGGAGTTGTGTGGTCTTGTGGTTATCTTGGGTTCTGATCCACATAGCACTTCACTTAGACATATTGAAATTGTGCCTAGGAAATGGGAATAGTTAATATTTTCTACCTCCTAGGGTGGTAGTGAGGGTTGAGTGAGTAAATGTTTCTAGAACATTGTATTAGTTTCATAGGGTTATATCAACAAATTAACCATAAGCTGGATCACCAAAACAACATAAATTGTTTCAGTTCTGGAGATAAAGCAGAGCATTTACTTCATGCTCTCTTGAAGGTTCTGGAGAACCATTTCTTGTCTGTTCTTCTGGTGATTGATGGCAATCCTTGGTGTTCCTGGGTTTACACATGCATCACTCTGATCCCCTACCTCTGTCTTCATGTTTTCTTCTCTGGGTATGTCTCTCCATGTCCAAATATCTCTCTTAAGGACTCTAGTCACCCAGACCCAGGACCTCATTTTAGCTTGATTACAAATGCATAACGACCCTATTTCCAAAAAAGTTCACATCCACAGCTACTATAGATTAGAATTCCAGCATGTATTTTGGGGGCATGCTTCATCCCATAGCATAAATATATTTAATGATTTATAAGTTTATAATAAGTTTATACTTTGTTTTAAATTAAAATATCCTATTTAAAATAATTTGGGTAGGACTACAGGAGAGCATAAAGCAGTTCCCGGCTTCATAGTGGCACCCAAACCACCAGTGTGGTGATCTCCATGTTGTGAGCCCTGTGCTGGGAGAAGCACTTAAGATTTGAAAGTAGCTATCTCTTAAACTTGGGACATGGTAGCTGTTCCATGTCCTCAGGATCTCTTCAGTCTCCTTTGACCCTTGAGGCCAGAGAACCTGTAGGTGAGGCCCCTTGGGGAAGAGGGGCAGAGATGAATCTGGATGTATGGACTTCCCATGTGGATTTGCTGCCTTACACCTGGTGAATTTCAGTCACTGGAGCTCTGGGGTAGTGTTTCGTTTTGCTTTGAGGGGGTGGGAGTGCAAATAAACAGAAGAAATAGCTTAATTTTCTCCAAACATGAAATAAGACTGAAATTTACTGGAAATCCTGATTCCAGTGGCAAGTGGTCCTAGAACACATTCCAAGCCCCAAGGATAACTCACTTTTTCTCTCATGTCTCATGGGATTGAAGCTCAGAAATGAAGTGACTAGGAGTTCCATCTGGCATTTGAAACTTTGCCCATTGCCCTGTATTGTTTTGTTTCAATTTGAAAACCTGTGTTCCTCATTGAAAAAAAAATTAATATACTAGAAAAAGAGGGGGCGGGGAAAGCCAATGCCCTTACATCATATGTGGTCCTCAGGTTAACTTCACATAGAATTATCTGGGAGCTATTTGTAAACTAAACAAAAAATTTAAAAAAATCTGGGGTTGGGCACTATACCTTTAAAAACTCTCCAAATAGATTCTAAGTGCAACCAGGGTTGAGATCTGCTGTATTATTAATAATTTAAATTTTGCTATTTCTTTATGGTAATCTTTTAGTAGCACAGGACTTAAACCTTCATAATCGTCCTCATCCCTAAAAAATTATTTTTGGTATCACAGAACATAACTTCATTATTTTTTAAATATTTTTTTTTGTCATTGGACCTTTATTGATACTCAGTGCTGAGAGTTGAACCCCAGTGCCTCACACTAAGCAAGTGCTCTGCCACTGAGCCATAATCCCAGTCCAAGTTTCATTATTTTTAAGTGGCTGCATGGTATTGTATTGGATGGAATAAATCTTTATTAATGGCCTACAGATAGAAACTGCATTTTTTTTGTGGGGGGGGGGTGGGTCTACCAAAAACTAACAACCTCAAGTGTACAGTCTTTTTTTTTCGGGAAAACTTTCCGTAAGTGAACACTTGAAATCTGAATTACATGCTGGTAATAGTTCCTCCAGGTTTTGTTTACTGAACACTTAGGCTTGATGTGGTGCACAAACTGTCCTACAATAAGAGAAACTCAGACGACGAAACGGCCCAAGTTCACCTGCGACTCGGTAAGACAGTCACATATGTGGCCCGCGGCCGCGTCCCAGCGCTCCAGCAAGCATTCTTGACAGGAAATACTGAACTAAAGCACGCGAGTCGGAGCAGCCGGGTTAAACCCGAAAATCAACCTCCCGGTTCAAAATAGTCTGCGCTTGCGCTGTGAGTCCGCCTTCCGGAGCGGGAAGTCGCGTCCCAGCGTCGCGCCGCTCCGCCCCGCCCTCCTTCCGCTTGATTTTCTTTGCCATTGGTTGATAATGGGCTATATAAGAACGTCATTTCCGGCTGCCTGTCCTTTCCGCGCTACCCAGGGAGGGATCCATACGGCGTTGTTCTTGGTGCGTTTTTTGGGGGGTACCTCGCGCTTCCTTAATCAGCCTGAACCAGTTTCCTATGCAGATAAAGGGCGCGAAAACTAAAATGAAGGCCCGTGGGGCCTGGGCCGCCTTACGTCGGCGTGCTCTGCCTCAGGCCTGCGGCCCACACGTGGCTAGGCTCCCGGGCCGAGGTAGGGATCGTGGCGTGAGTGGGCTGGGTCCCTTCGCGCCCCAACAGCAGTAAACCGAGACCCAAGGGGCGATCTACACCACCTGCTTGGCTGTTGTGTTTTCTGTTAGCGCCTTGCGGGTCAGGAATTAAAATGCTTAGCAAGGATTTCGGTAACTAGTGATGGCTTGGGGAAGTAAATTCCTAAACTTAGGGTTACAACCTTCTGGGGGAAAAAAAAACCTGTTAAGCTTGGCATATGCTCAAACATGGCGGCTCCTTTCACATCTAGTTACCTTTGTCCGTAATTTAGCTTTATTCTTGTGTACCTTGAGAATCGTTAAATTTAGTTCGCTGGTTTTTTAAATTACCTTGGTATTTTGTGGTTCATGCTATTTTTCTTTACAAGATTTGATATGCTGGGCGTGGTGGCTCACACCTGCAAATCCAGCGCCTCCAATGACTGAGGCAAGAGAATTGCAAGTGAGTTTCTAACTCAAAAAGGACTGGGTATATAACTGAGTGGTGAGCGCCTCTGGGTTCAATTACCGGTACCAAAAAAGAGTTAATTTGCTGTAACTCTTATGCGTCCGTTAATTTTCTATCTTGTTCTTTCACTACCTTGTAAGCTCAGTACCTGACACTGTAGAAGATGAAATTTGGTTGCATTTAAACTTGAAGTTTAAATGGAGCCACCCCTATTGCTAGTATAGATAGAAAGCATTCCTCTTTCACTTCATTCACACTAGATTGTTAACATTTTTCTTTCAGATTCCCGTCGTAACTTTAAAGGGAAACTGTCACAATGTCCGGAGCCCTTGATGTCTTGCAAATGAAGGAGGAGGATGTCCTCAAATTCCTTGCAGCAGGAACCCACTTAGGTGGCACCAACCTTGATTTCCAGATGGAACAGTATATCTACAAAAGGAAAAGCGATGGTCAGTTACTGCTTTCATTTTTTGTTATTTTAGCTGTAAGTACAAGTTTTGACTATGCCTTCTCATGGATAGTACTAAGGGTTTTGGTGGTGGGGGGAGAAAATATTTTTGAATTCTAGAGGGAAGACTATTGATATCTTAGGTTTGGGGATTTGAAAAGATGTGAAATGTCAAGTGCCTTATTTTCTATATTTCCTCCTACTTAAAGGTTTATTTAACTGAATTCTAAGAAGAAAGTACAGCAAAGTGTGGGGATAAGCAACTTTGCTTGGAAACAGAAGATAGGTTATGATAACAACCTGGAGTAAAAGATTTAAGCTTGGGAGTGCAGTGTTGTAACTGAGATGTAGAATGAGTATGTTATCAATGCAGATAGAAAAGGAAGAGTGGCTAGAGGGCCTGGAAGTGGGTAAGAACTTAGAGAGGAGCTCAGGGGTCCAAAGATTTCTACAGAAGAAGAGAAAGAAAAAGATGGGCTTTGCCAGTGCACACTATTAAAGCTCAGGGTGGAGGCCAGTCTTGGCCAGTGAACTTCTGAGTGTCGGAAGTGTGCTACATCAATGGCAGGATTTTCGCTAACACCAGTAGAGTTTATCTCTATGACTGGAGTTGATAGTACTCACTGCCACATACACTCACATTTATCAAAGAATGTGCCATTTGCATAGCCAGTTCACATGTTTTTAAAAGATCCATCTGGGGGTTTAGCTCTGGTGGAGTGTATATTTAATCTTACTCCAGGCTGTGGATTTAATCCCTAGTACAAAAAAAAAATGTTCTCATCTAGGCATCTACATCATAAATCTGAAGAGGACCTGGGAGAAGCTTCTGCTGGCAGCTCGTGCCATTGTTGCCATTGAAAACCCTGCTGATGTCAGTGTCATATCCTCTAGGAATACTGGCCAGGTATGTGCAATGTGCTTAGTTTTTATGGAAACAAAATAGACAATTATTTCTGGAAGTTCTTTAAGGATTTTATACACTCCAAATATTTACAGATTTGAATTATTCCTATAGAACGAACTAAGGGACTGCTCTTGCTTGTTTCAGCAAAAATTTACCAAGCATATCTAGCCTGGTCCTGACATGCTAGATCTGTGGGATATGGCAGAAAAATAAATCTGGGACTGGTTACTGATCCCTGGGCTGACCACTAGCCTCTTACAGAAACATGTCAATCTGCCTACCATTGCTTTGTGTAACATAGACTCTCCTGTGCTATGTGGACGTTGCCATTTCATGCAGGTAATAGTCTCTGGAGGAGAATAAGAAAGGGAGGGTAAAGAAAGATGGTAATATACTTTTCTTTACATTGGGTAACTGATTAAATTTGACCAGACCTCAGAAACGTTTATAAGGTTCCAAACTGTTCTGTTAGGTGTATGCATTTCTCATAGCTAGTACCTTTAAGCGAGGAACTTAAAGGCACGTGAATACCTTATCCAAGTCACTGACAAAGTGATTTACTTGGTATTTGAAACCAGGCAGTATAGTCCAGAAGTAGTGGAGGAAGTGAGGTTGAGTGGGAAGAGCATTTCAGGTAGGACATGTAAGGAAGGACCTGAAAAGACTTTTCAGTTAACCCAGAATTGTTAGATGCTTTTATGAAAGGGTGATGCTTTCTTTCATTTTTAAGAAAAGGCTGTTTTGAAGCTCCCAACTAAATGGGCTGGTTTATGTGACTACAGAATTGACGGATGGTGTGGTATTATTATGAAACCATCCCTGGAGTACTTATTGCTAATTCTTCCTTTAATTCTAACAGCGGGCTGTGCTGAAGTTTGCTGCTGCCACTGGAGCCACCCCTATTGCTGGCCGCTTCACTCCTGGAACCTTCACTAACCAGATCCAGGCAGCTTTCCGGGAGCCACGTCTTCTGGTGGTTACTGATCCCAGGGCTGACCACCAGCCTCTTACAGAAGCATCCTATGTCAATCTGCCTACCATTGCTTTGTGTAACACAGACTCTCCTCTGCGCTATGTGGACATTGCCATTCCATGCAACAACAAGGTAACAACTTTACAGTTTGTAAATGAATACTGTAGAAAAGAATTGGAAATTCCTATGCACATTGTTAGAGCTTGGAGTTGAGGCCATTAACTGGCTGATGAACTCGCAAGTGTAGGTAGTGTGCTACATGAGGGGCAAGTTTTTCGCTAACACTCCATTCTGACCCAGTGAGTGGAGTTTGATAGTAATCCTTGCTACAAGTAAACTGTTAATATATAACAGCGAAGAGATGATATTTGGAAAGCAGCCTGTGTTTTCTTGATGACTTTTGGTACCAAGGGGCCTAAATGATATGGGCCAGATAAGGTGAACAGGGAATTGCTTGCCATTTGGGGTTGAATAGATGTTAACTAATAACCCAGCATACTTGCAGGGAGCTCATTCTGTGGGTCTGATGTGGTGGATGCTGGCCCGAGAAGTTCTGCGCATGCGTGGCACCATTTCCCGTGAGCACCCATGGGAGGTTATGCCTGATCTATACTTCTACAGAGATCCTGAAGAGGTAAGCTTCTTCCACAGAAGGCTGTCACGTGAGCATTGGGCTACGTTGGTGTGTGCTTCTTGGAAACTAAATGTGTTGGTTCTTCTAAACTTCAATATGTATCTTACCAGATTGAAAAGGAAGAGCAGGCTGCTGCTGAAAAGGCTGTGACCAAGGAGGAATTTCAGGGTGAATGGACTGCTCCAGCTCCTGAGTTCACTGCTACTCAACCTGAGGTTGCAGACTGGTCTGAAGGTGTGCAGGTGCCCTCTGTGCCTATCCAGCAGTTCCCTACTGGTATGTATCCAGGGAACTTTTAAATTTTTTAATCTCAGGAAATTATGTTAGCATTAAGAGGTTTTTAGTTAGTGTGCTTATCTACAAATAACCTTGCTGTTGAATTCAAGTGTTTTTGGAATATGTTAGCCTTTGTCTTTGGTATATTATGTGAAAGAAGGCCATGAGTATCTGACAGATGGCTTGTTGGGCAGAGTGGGGATAGTAGTACTTTTGGGGACAGAGCTAATGGCTTTTTGGTATTTTTCTTAACAGAAGACTGGAGTGCCCAGCCAGCCACTGAAGACTGGTCTGCAGCTCCCACTGCTCAGGCCACTGAGTGGGTAGGAACAACCACCGAGTGGTCTTGAGTTGTTCTGCAGTCACACATTAATAAGCAAGGTGGAAATAAGGAAATAATAAGCACCAATTTACGGAGAATAAACAA
This sequence comes from Spermophilus citellus, assembly GCF_964194105.1. NCBI lineage: Eukaryota > Metazoa > Chordata > Mammalia > Rodentia > Sciuridae > Spermophilus > Spermophilus citellus. The sequence continues at coordinate 24,556,943 of NC_138184.1, read as the reverse complement.
CCAATTTCTAAAAGTTTTGTCTATTTCAGTTTAATTCTAGATCAAACTGTTTCTTAAGATTCTCTTAACACTTTTTCCTGGGAGTTTTTCTGAATTTTCTATTACAAGAAACGTATCCTGAAAGTGGACTTCCACTATCATTTATATTGGTGAAATTTTTTGAGAACCAAGATAGTAAATTAGTTTTCACTGCTTACCTTGCTGTTTACAATTTGTGCAGCTGGTGCCCAAGTGACTGTGGCATCTGCATACCTGTGTTGGGCAAACTTGGGGTTTAGTCTTACTGCTGGAATCCATGAAGGGGCCATGATCTTCCCAACACTGAGAGACATTTCCTTTCACCTCATCAGTTTGCCTACAGGCTGTGGTAGGGAATGTTTGTATTATGCTTCTTGAGGAATTTATAAAAACGTTCATGTGACTACATTTCCAGGACCCCTTCTCATGGTGCTGAGGCCGTGAGAGAACTGGACCCCTCCATGCGTAAGCTCTGCATAACAGATCAGTCTGCTGTATGCCTGGCTGGGGGTTTTAAGTATGAAGGGTGCTCAAATTTGATTTCTGGAACCACAAATAGCATTACCAGTCAAGGAAAGGCCTGTGGGAAGGGTAGCCCAAGTACATTGGAGTGGGTGCCAAGAGCTCTACCCAGGATGTGGTATCAGCAAATCATGATTGGAGGTGGTTGACAGCAGGCAGGTTAGGAAAACCCTAGTGTTACATAACACTTTACATAATGGAAAACACTCTACCACAGGTGAGACCCCATGTGGTAAGTGCCCACACCTCCAGTTTCAACCTCTCCTCTAGCCTTATGTCCCATAGGGACCTAGTGTCCTTGAATTTTGTGTGTATGCCCTTGTCAGCAGTTGTGTTTGGCATGGAGGAAACTAGGAAATCAAGATGGGAGGTTATATCTTCTTGACTGTTAAGCTGGGTTTAGATTCCCCTGGGGTCTCAAAAGTCTGTCTCCCTTCATCACCAACCACCTACAGATAACTGGCAAGGTGGTCAAGATTAGAGTCAATTCACTCTTCTAGGATCAAGCAACCCCATAGCTGCAGAACCAGTTCCTTCAAGCCAACCAGCCATTTTTTCCCCCCTTGTACTGGGAATTGGGGCTCAGCTCATACTTGCTGGTGGGAATATAAAGTGGTGCAGTTTTATATTTAGTGACGAACATTTGCATTGTCACATTTGGGGGCATATACTAAAGAAAGGCATGGCTGTTTGCACTGAGACAAATATACATGAATGCTAATTGAGGGGCTGGGGATATAGCTTAGTTGGTAGAGTGCTTTCTTCGCATGCACAAGGCCCTAGTTTCAAACCCCAGCACCATAAAAAAATAAGAGGCCCATCTACAATGCTAACTATTGTATATAGGGCCTGGCAACAGTGAACACGAACAATGTACAGCAACACACGGTGACTTGCCTGAATCTTAGAACCTTGGACAAAGGAAGCATTACAGAAAATTATTCATAATATGATTCCAATTGAAAAAAGTTAAAAATGGGTAAAGGCAAGCTATATTCTTTATAGAGATGTCTCCCTTGGTCTCAAATAATGAAATGTCTAATTTGGGGGTAAAAAGCAAAATAAAATATTCAACAAAATTCATTCAAAAAACTTAGGAATATGTGGAAGATAAAATGTTTAAATATCAACTTTACAACATACGAATGTCTCTCATCCCACAGACTTATCTTACAATATGCTATTGCCACTACCCCATGGGTGGAATCTATGTCCTCTCCCTGTTAACCTGAGTATAACTTTGTGATTCTCTTAATAATATTAGAGACAGTGGAAGTTCTATGTGATTTCCAAGGGATAGAGCATAAAAGTGCCATTCCCTTTTGTCTGGATCACCTGGGACATTTCTTCTTGGAAACTGAGCAGAGATCTACATGAAGACCAAAGTCCCCAGTCCCTGGTCAGATCCCAGCTGAACTCCCTGCCAAGGGTCAGCACTAACTTGCTAAGTGAGTGATGTGTATTGAAAGTGTTGTCCAGTCTCAATTCAAGCCATCTCGGCTGATGCCATGTGGAACACATGCAAGTCATTCCTGTCAAACTGTATATTTGTGAGAAAAATAAGTGTTGTTGCTTTAATCAATTTAACTTTAGGAGAAGTTTGTTAACTGAAGAATAGATACGACATGCCTACTGTCACTTTAATCATACCAATGAACTTTATTGGGCAATGCAGTTGGACAAGAGTAACTAATTATATATACTACAGCCAACTAGCTTCTCCCCTTAAAATTTACAATAAGCATTATCCATGGTATTATAGAAAAGTAAACTCTCAAGCTTTTGTAGTATGACTACTCAACAATACATGATGAAAACTAACCCTCTGTCCTGGGAACATGGGATCTGATGGAGCTAGAAACCTTCCCCATCCTCCAGGACCTTACTCTGTAACTTGGAGAGAGACAGGTATTTGTCAAATGAAGGTGATCAAAAGGGTCACCAAACAGCATTAACGTCATTTGAGATTAAAAATGTAAATTGACTATAGGAAAGATGCCAAGTTCTCATATAATTTCTAAGATGGCTCCAGAACAAATTTCCAGTGAGAAGTCTTGAAGCATGTTTTGAGCAATGACAGCATTGCTAGTATTCACATGTGAATCCTCTAAAGAGCAATGTTACTTTGTAAGTATGGTCTCTAATTTAGGGGCCAGTCATGAAATTTTTTTAGTATTTATATTTTAGTTATAGGTAGACACAATATTTTTATTTGGTGCTGAGGATCAAATCCATTGTCTCACACATATGAGGCAAGTGCTCTACCTCTGAGCCACAACCCCAGCCCCCGTCATGAAATTTTATCCATATTTCTTAAAACTTTGCTAACAGATTCAACCTGCTTTTGATGTGGATATTCAGGAAGAGACTGCAAGGTTTGGCTTGTAAGAAAGTGGTTCTCCATGAACTGGAAAGTTGGTCAAGGTAGTATCAGTCCATTCTGCAAGCAACAGTCAATGCAAATCTGCTATTATCCTGCTAAAATCTGCTATCAGACATAGTCTCCCATACATAACCACTAAAAACTCTGGGAAATGTATTTAAAAGGACTGCTAGAAGATAGCGGAGAAGAACAAAACCAAGTAGTTTCTGGAGGGAAATTGCCCCTTAGAACAGAGTCACTAGGCAAATTTCCTATCTTTTATAGCTTTATCCTTTGGTCAACCTCAGTCCATCCCAAGTAAGGCAGCTAACCCTGGAGAGAGACTGGTGGTTGAGCAACCAGAAGTAGATTGAGGCAACTTAATAAAAATCACCTTAATCCCCAATCATGAAATTCATACGGAAAAATAAAAGACCCAGAATAGCAAAAACAATTCTACGCAGGAAGTGTGAATCAGGAGGTATAGCGATACCAGATTTCAAACTGTACTACAGAGCAGTAGTAACAAAAACAGCATGGTACTGGTACCAAAACAGGCGGGTGGACCAATGGTACAGAATAGAGGACACAGAAACCAATCCACAAAATTACAACTATCTTATATTCTATAGAGGGGCTAAAAGCATGCAATGGAGGAAGGATAGCATCTTCAACAAATGGTGCTGGGAAAACTGGAGATCCATATGCAACAAAATGAAACTGAATCCCTTTCTCTCACCATGCACAAAAGTTAACTCAAAATGGATCAAGGAACTTCTTATCAAATCAGAGACTCTGCGTCTGATAGAAGAAAAAGTTGGCTCCGATCTACATATTGTGGGGTGGGGCTCCAAATTCCTTAATAGGACACCCATAGCACAAGAGTTAACAACAAGAATCAACAAATGGGACTTACTCAAACTAAAAAGTTTTTTTCTCAGCAAGAGAAACAATAAGAGGTAAATAGGGAGCCTATATCCTGGGAACAAATCTTTACTCCTCACACTTCAGATAGAGCCCTAATATCCAGAGTATACAAAGAACTCAAAAAATTAAACAGTAAGAAAACAAATAACCCAATCAACAAATGGGCCAAGGACTTGAACAGACACTTCTCAGAGGACGATATACAGTCAATCAACAAGTACATGAAAAAAAGCTCACCATCTCTAGCAGTCAGAAAAATGCAAATCAAAACCACCCTAAGATACCATCTCACTCCAGTAAGATTGGCAGCCATTATGAAGTCAAACAACAAGTGCTGGCGAGGATGTGGGGAAAAGGGTACACTTGTACATTGCTCGTGGGACTGCAAATTGGTGCGGCCAATTTGGAAAGCAGTATGGAGATTCCTGGGAAAGCTGGGAATGGAACCACCATTTGACCCAGCTATTGCCCTTCCCTGAAGGCCTTAAAAGAGCATACTATAGGGATACTGCTACATCGATGTTCATAGCAGCACAATTTACAATAGCTAGACTGTGGAAACAACTTAGATGCCCTTCAATAGAAGAATGGATTTTAAAAAATGTGGCATTTATACGCAATGGAGTATTACTCAGCACTAAAAAATGACAAAATCATGGAATTTGCAGGGAAATGGATGGCATTAGAGCAGATTATGCTAAGTGAAACTAGCCAATCCCTAAAAAACAAATGCCAAATGTCTTATTTGATATAAGGAGAGCAACTAAAAACAGAGCAGGGAGGAAGAGCATGAGAAAAAGATTAACATTAATCAGGGACGAGAGGTGGGAGGGAAAGGGAGAGAGAAGGGAAATTGCATGGAAATGGAAGGAGACCCTCATTGTTATACAAAATTACATATAAGAGGATGTGAGAGGAAAGGGAAAAAAACAAAACGAGAGAGAAATGAATTACAGTAGATGGGGTAGAGAGAGAAGATGGGAGGGGAGGGGAGGGGGGATAGTAGAGGATAGGAAAGATAGCAGAATACAACAGACACTAGTATGGTAATATGTAAAAACATGGATGTGTAACTGATGTGATTCTGCAATCTGTATACGGGGTAAAAATGGGAGTTCATAACCCACTTGAATCAAATGTATGAAATATTATATGTCGAGAGCTTTGTAATGTTTTGAACAACCAATAAAAAAAATCACCTTAATCCCACTAGCACTCAATGCCAATCATATCAAACGAGGAAACAAATCTATCTATGCTCTCACATGTACAAGGATGGTAATGTATACCTGATAGTAAGGATAAAGGACATCTTTGTGAAATGTCCAATCACAAGGTGCAGCATATGGCAGGCACACAATGAATGTGTCCTTCTTTTCTTCTCAGAAACAATAGTACCACTTTCAGAGTCCAGATTTCACTTCCCCAAATTCCTCTGTTGACCCTTCTCTGAGATTTGTATTGTCTAATAAAACTTATAACAAGGATGTCTGTCTCTGGATGATGGTTCCACAACTGCTTTTGACTAGAGAGCCTTCAAATATGAAATCTTAAGGTCCAGATATTGCTAGAAAAAAAGGAGGCATGAAGGAATTTAGGTAGAACAAAGTAGCTTGGTCCTCACTGATTTGGCCATAAGCACATAGCTGTGGGGTGAGAACTTGCTGGGCAGCCAGCAAGGCATTCTGAGCACTCTGTGCTGGTACAGGGAAGATAGCTGTAGGCTAAGTTCTCTCCTAGGAAATCATTTTCTGGAAGAAGGAGATGGTCATATGGGGTTGTGAAAGGTTGACAGTGTTCCCTTTAAGGTATAAATCCTGGGCTTTTTTTTTAAATTAAAAAAAATTTTTTAGAAGAGTAAACTCAGGAGCACTGACTACAGAGACAGAATTATAAAATCGATTTCCCCTTAGTTGATTCTTGAATTCAAAATAAAAATGTGAAAAGACCATTTCTCAAGACCTTACCTTGAATGTTCCTCAGCACCATTTTCAGGCTTCAGAAGTTCCTGAGTCCTGTGGATCATCCCCAGAGAAGGTTGGTCCTGTGAGTCAACTGTGGAGTGACTTGAAGCAGAGCACCCATGGAGGAGGGGAAGAGGCAGGGATGCCTCTTGGGCACGTTGTACTAATGACAGCCTCCAAAATCCATGAGGAGATCTTCTTAGGCTCACGTCTGGATGGTGCTAAGGGACCCGGGAAAGTTAAGACACTGCCACAATTGCGGATGGAGAAGGAGAATTATTAAAAAGTGTCCTAGGGAGCAGCGGGACTAGCCAAACTGAAGATTCTCCTACCACTCCCCCAAAGATTCCTAGCATTTCCAGGATTTAAAAGATTCTCCAAGTGATTTTGATAAAGGAGATCTGTGTAAAAAATGTTAGACAACACTTCCTTAGAGACCCTACTGGTCTTCCTCTAGGCTTGTGTGCAGAGTAAAGGTCCAAGACAGAGAAATGGGGATGGAATGGGGAGAGAACCAAGAAATGGGATCTAAAGCTTTGAGTGGCATGTAAGGTCATCTCTTGCTATCGAAATTAACAGCACTTTAGCTCAAGACCTAGGATCAGATGGCAGCATGCCGGGAGCTGGGAGTGCCCAAATGGTCTTGTCTCTTAGCTGGGTCTTTTGGGGGTGTTGGGCCATGTCACCTATGGAATCAGATTTCCAGGAGCAGTAAGAAATTTTCCAGTTTCTTTTTGCATCATTTTTGCTATTGTTCCATTGATCAATGCAACTCACCTTCCCAAACCCAGTAACAGGATTTGAAGTAACCCAAGAGTGTGGATATGGGAAGGGATGAGCAAATACACCCACAGAAAAATGAGAAGACCCAAAAGGGGACCAACCATCAAATAAAAGGGAGTTCCCTAACATGGGTTAGGTAGGTGATCAAGGCCTGAAAGCAGAGACCAGAACTAAGCCACCTAGATCACAGCTCTCTCGGGTGTTACCAGAAATCAGAGGTATCAGAAGCCAGGAGTGTCCCTGCACAGGTTCTTCACAACCTCTAAAACTGTAGCCTGTGTTCAAACAGGTCGGGAAACAGCCACAGTATGATGGGAAATTGTGTCCAGTCCAGCATCCCCAAGCTTCTCCTGGGGACACAGAGGTTCGTTGATGGCCCTGTGCAGACGCGGCTTACGACTTGGACTTGGGGACAAGCTGAGTCCCTGGCAGTCCGGATCAGACACACTCCATGTCGGCCCTGGACCTGCCTTGCGCCCTCGCCCTGTCGCCTGCAGAGGGGCTGAGGCAGCGGGCTGTGCCCGGGAGGCCTGTCTCTCCCTCATCAAACTGAGCCTTGGCCACCACCTGGCTGAATCTGCAGAAGCCCAGGCAGTCGGGGGCTCCGAGTCGGATTCCTCCCCACCCTGGGTCGCCAGATAGGGTGAAGACCACAGGCCAGGACGCCAGTGGGCGGGTGTCCCCACGAGCCTACACCTGGACTCCCATCTTCTGGCCCCTATTGTCCTGCTCCACCGTCCTCGCAGCAGCACGTCTGGCTTCCCTCAGGGCTCGAAGCCCCGCCCCAATATCCCCCAGCCAGCCCCCAACGGTCACTGGTCAACTCCAACTGCCCTAGCTTTGCCCCGAGGACCCCACCTCCCTCTACCTGCCTCCCAAGGTGCCCTTGGATCACGTGCTCCCCTGCTGGGCGGGGCTGGCGCTGGGAGGGCTCCCTTGGGGGGTTTCTGCAGGCCAGGGGGTTAAATAGGAGCTGACAGGTGTGTGTGTGTGTGTGTGTGTGTGTGTGTGTGAGAGAGAGAGAGAGAGAGAGAGAGAGAGAGAGAGAGAAGGGATGGGGTTGGGCGGGCATTGAAGCTGAGTGCAACAGGGGTGTGTAATCCCGTGGAGGACTTGGGAAAGGGCCTTAACCTTGAGAGCCTTAGAACTGGAGGCCCAGTGCAGAGGGGTGATGCTGGGGAGGAAAGCAGAGGTGAGATCATGAGGCCTCGGTGCTCTGATGAAGAGGGTTTGGGGTGCAGTGATGTGGGGGATGTAGGGTCTTGGGGTGAAAACAGGACTGTTGATATGCTTTGTCCTTCGTGGTGGTCTTTCCCTTTATAGCTTCCCAGTATCCACATAGTTGCCCCGAATTCTTTCTGCTACTCCTCAAACCGGCCCCATCTTCTCTATCCCAGGATCAGGGAGTTGAAGGGGTACTTAGATCTTGAAAAAAAAAAAAAAATCACTGAAATAGAAGAAAAGGGCTTTGAGATTTCAGCAGGAAGTGCCATTCCTTCATACACCATAAATAAATGGGACTTATAAATTATATAAAAATTCGGGCTGGTTCTGTGCTCAGAGGTAGTATGTGTGAGACACTGGGTTCAATTCTCAGCACCACATAAAAATAAATAAATAAAATAAAGGTCTATCAACAACTAAAAAAAAAATTATAGCAAAATTCCCTTGATCATAGAAACATCTATGATTTCTCCATTTTCCATTAATATGAGAAAGTGATGGTGGTCAAACTATAGAGAGTGAACTCTTAATCCTGGTTATGCCAATTTAAACCATGTAACTAACATCATTATAATGATCTCCATTCCAGCATCCTCATGCTGACAGTGGAAACCTAGATCTGGTCCCCTGGCCTAGGTGGGTGCTATCAAAACCAGAATTATATCTCTGGCTTGCACAGACTAGTTGAATCTACAAATGTATATTTCCAGGCTTTTCTTCCTATAAAATTGTAACCTTTCTGGAGAAGTGGGAAGACATAGTAGCTGTCTTCCCAGTTTTGGCCAAACTGCAATTAAACTCATTTTTTTTTCTATTTATGTCATTCTGTCTTATTTCTGGCACGGGCAGGAGATGGAGTCTAGTTCATTATGTGTATCCGAAATGCATGAATCATTTGCAAATTTGCAGAGTCACTGACAGTGCTAAATTCTCGTGGTAATAATATTTTGGCAGTTTCTACAGAGTTGCAGGAAGCTCTCCTGAGCCTTGGCATTTGTTATGGTTTGGATATGAGGTATCCCCCAAAAGCTCACACGTGAGACAATGCAAGAGGGTTCAGAGGAGAAATTATTGGGTTATGAGAGTCTTAACCCAATCAGTGAATGAATCTCCTGATGGAGTTAATTGAGTGTTAACTGAAAGGTGTGGATAGAGGAGCTGGGCACTGAAGGCTTTGAGGAATATATTTGTATCTGGCAGTTGGAGTCTCTCTCTCTGTTTTCTGATCATCATGTGAGCTGTTTCCCTCTGCCACACTTTTCTGCCCCACCTTAAGCCCTAAGGAATGGAGCCAGCCTTCTATGGACTAAAACCTCTGAAACTGTGAGCCCCTAAGTAAATTTTTCCTCCCCTAAAATTTTGCTGTTTGGGTCTTTAATCACAGCAGCAAAAGGTGACTAAAACAGCACCCAAAGTTCTTATTGGTGCCGGGTCATGTAGATGTGGTTGATGTCCACCCACATGGATGATCTTCAGTCTTCTGCTCCCTTTAGTTGTCATTAGACTACCTGGTGTGTCTAATTAACAAAGACACTCATAATTTGGCAAGACTCTCCAGGAGCTTAAAGAGCACCCTGCAGAAGCCCAGGGCAAAGGTCAGACTTCTCTTTGGTAAGATTAATTCTTTATTATACACTTAGCTTAGTTGATAGCAACATATAAATTATTTTCAATTCTGGGGCTGGGGTATAGCTCAGTGGTAGAGCACTTGCCTAGCATATGTGAGGCACTGGGTTTGATCCTCAGCACCACATAAAAATAAACAAATAAAATAAAGGCATTCTGTCCATCTACAACTTCAAAAATTTTTTAAAAATTATTTTCAATTCTATATCATTTTCTGTTTTTGAATTACTATTTCTATTCTCTTTGTTTTCCTTGCTTCTGATTTTTTCAGATTTCATGTGCTGTATTCGAACTTGAAAAATATTACCAATTCATATATTTTTGGTTTTCAGGTAATTTGCTGTTGTAGTTCGGAGTTATTCTTTGGTCAAATGTTGTTTAAAAGTACTTTTTATGAGTGTTGAACTTTATTATTTATTTTTATTAACATTGCATTGTCAGTGAATTCTGTATTCCATATTCCTTTTAAATTTTGGAGTTGGTTAAAGTTTTCTTTGTGATATAAGACATAGTTGAATTTGGGAAATGAACATTTCCAATGAACATGAACATTTGAAAGGAATATTCTAGTAACTAGGGAGTAGAGTTCCATATATAATTAGATAAAATTATTAATTATATTTAAATAATATGCCACTCATTAATTTCTGAGGTTCGACAGAAACAAGCTAAAGTCTTTTGCTGTTATTAACTTTTTCTGAATTTTTTCTTATATCATATATAGTTCATATATTTAGATGCTATTGTAAATTGGTGAACAGAGGTTTGTTTTCTTACTACTCAGCTTTAGAAAAGAAGCAAATTCTTGTTTGCAGTGATATGGATGCAATTGTAGAACATTGTGTTAAATGAAATAAGCCTGGCACAGAATACTGCATGTTTTCAATTATATGTGAAATTTGAAACAGTCAAACTCATGGAAGCAGAATGGAGTGGTGGCCTCCAGAGGGTGGGTGGGGGAGAAGATGATCAAAGGGTACAAAGCCTCAATGAGGAGGAATAAGAGGTTTTTTGAAATCTACTTCAGAGAATGGCAAATATAGTCAATAACAGTTTATTGTAAATTTCAAAATTGCTAAGAGAGTAAGTTTCAAATCTTCTCACCACAAAGTATTTGAGGTGATGAATATGTTAATTAGCTTGATTTAATTATTCCATATTATATTCATGAATCATAACATCACTTTGTATCCCATAAATATGTGTGATTATAATTTGTTAATTTTATAATAAAATAAAAAGCAACAAAAAAAGATTTCTATTCTTCTATTTCCACTGTGGAGCTTACAAAGTATTCTCCTTTTCCTTATCTGACATTTTTTCCTTTTAACTCAACTGCATATCAACTTCTTCTTTTATTTAACATGTGTGGCATTTATTTAAAAATTATCTGAGCTTCTTTTTTATATTAAGTTTCTAGTAAATTTCTTTATTCTTATGTTTCATATAATTTTAAGTTTTTTAAAAAATACATATTTGTATTTGTATTTATGTCCTTTGATTTTAATGTATAAAAAATTCTTGAGTAAGCCATTTCTACATGCTATGTGATATGAGGGATGTAGGGTCTTGGGTGATCGGTTTCAGAAATATTAAAATCACCTTGCTATCCAGTTTTTTTTTTTTAAATACAGAAACACAAAATTAGGATTACTTTATCCATTTGTTCTATTTTTAAAAAGCATTCTTTCATCAGACAAGACACTAAAACAAGCAAAGTGAGTCACAACTACATTCACTTCTGGGCAGTGGTAGTGCTACATTTACAAAGGTTGCATATTTTGTCATTTGTTGTCATATTTTGTTGCATATTTTAAAATAAAACAAGCAGTCCTTTGAAAGTTTCACTTTATTTGCAAAATAAAAGATTTGTTTGTGTGGACTTTAAGTTCCTTTTTCTTCAAGGAATCTGTCAAAGACCAACCATAAATTCTCCCAAATGATCTGACAAAAATTAGTGGCTTTATGGAAAAATTTTAAAAAGAGGCAGCCTCTCAGGGTTCCCCAGTGGCTTTTGTTGGTAGCAGGATCTGGGCCAGCATCTTATTCTGTGCATTGCCCTTCCAGGGATGGATCTCTGCTGGAGCTTGTTTCACTTCTCCCTGGGTTGTGACTTCCTAATAGGAAAAGCCCCCTAAAAAAATTGCATTATCTTGGAGGTGGAACTGCAGGGGTAAAGGCAGAGATTGTTGAGATCTGAAAAACCTCTGACTGCACCTGGATGGACCCACACACTTGGGAGCTCTCCTCGGTGAGAGCACATCAGGTCAGTGTGGGCTTCCGGTGTTGTAGGGACAGAGGCAGGGCACTGAAGATAGAGGGAAACAGTTTTATTTGGCTGCAGCCAGGTTCAGAGGGCACAGCTTTTGCTGTAATCAATTAATTCCCTGGACCCCAAGTTCAGGTAGTTTCAGAACTTTATACCCAGCATGTAAGGGGAGGGGCTTACAAGTTCACAGTTTGCAGAAGTTCATATAAAAGCAGCTTTTTCTTTCACTGTTTTGGGCAAGTTAACCCTTTAAGGACAACACCTGAGAAGGGGAGAGCTTCTTCTCCCCTTTCTTTCTTCTACCATGGAGCCCAACTGGTAACTTTTCTTATCTTAGAAATGTAGACATAATGTAGACATAAATATTTATTTTAAATGTTTATTTTAAATTGCAGCTGGTCTCACGTGCTGCCAACTTTTAACCATCTATGCTCAATTTATTTGTTTAAAGGTATATATATATATATATATATATATATATATATATATATGCAAGAAGTTTAAATCCTAGGTTGCCCCTGGTTACTCCTTAGACTCACAATCTGGGGCACTTTTTATATTTTCAAGTTAGTAAATCCTTAGAGCATGCCCATTAATTTGGATGGTTGTCTAGAGAAGCAAAAAATCCAAGCTAAATCCAATAAGTCAAAGAGCCATTTGCAACCACAAGAAGTCTCCACTACCATAAACAGCAAGAGCTGGCTGAACTGAAAATAGTGATCTTATAATCAACAAGTTCCACAAAGAATAAAGAGAAACAACATCTAAATTCTTTAAAATTCCAAGCTAGAAAAATATGTCTCAAACACTGAATATTTAAAAGAGGATTTTATCTTCCTACATCTAGAAATACAACTATTACAGAAACTTTCTCTCCTAGTCCACAAATTCCTCAACTGACTTGAAGTAAAAGAAAATCAGGAAATTAAAGAAGTCAAGCATAAGTTTTAGATACTATAAAATATTTACAAAGAAAGGCTTTATGATTTGCAACATATTTTGCAGAGAAAACAACAACAACAACAACAACAACAACAAAACCCAGAAGCAATGTTGAATGTCTAGATTTGAAAACTGTAACATAACCAAGTAGTGCATACTTGTAATCCTGGAGATTTGGGAGACTAAGGCAGGAGGATTGCAGTTTAAGGCCAGTCTCAGCAATTGAGGGAGACCCTGCCTCAGTGGTAGAGCACAAGTCTAGTAAGTGCAAAGCCCTGGGTTTAATCCCCAGCATTGAAAAAAAAAAAAAAAGCACAACATACATCTCACAGGCTTAACCTACACTTACCTGTGTTCTACGTGCCTACTCAGAACCACACATGTTGGAGACATTCTGTCTGATGCTCTGTCTTTCGGATGACTGCAGATTCATACCAATCAGTCACTGTGCAAGCCGAAATGGTAAGTTAATGACAACATGCTTGAAAGCTGGGACTCACAGCACACAAAAAATATTCATAGAAGAAATTATGTATATATATATATATATATATATATATATATATATATATATATATATATATATTATATATATTTCTGGATTGTTGATTTTGTAATTATTTATTTAGGTCCACATAATGAAGACTTCAGTTCTGGCATGACCAAATACACTAGTAAAGATTTTGCCCTGAGTTTTACATCCTGAATTATGGCTTGAATAACTAAAGTCAGTCTCACCATCTGCAAACCCACTGAAATGCATTGCCTAGTAAAGCTCTCCTTCAATATGCTGGGCTGTGCTTCTTTATCCATGCACTCTGTTCTTTTCAAATTTCTCCAGCAAAGAAAGTCCCTCCCCTTTGGCAGTGGAGGTAGGAGTGAGATCATACTCAAATCTAAGAAAGCTGGGAAATCGACCCAAAGGGGAATGATATTTCTTTAAATACTCTTGTTTATGTTTAAAATTATGAGATTTAATCCTTAATGCACTAGAGTGAAACTGACATTGCAGAGAAATGCAGCGTTTTATTCCTGAAGCCTAACACATCCCGGGGGCCCTCTTTCCCCCAGCTCAGTAACCAAGCATGAACACATTCTCTCAACTGTGTGCACAGTCTTAAATATTGCTCTGGAGTGCACAAAACAGAGCATAAACATTTTTTTCTTTAAATCAAGGGTAGAGAATCTTTCTTTTTGTGTACAGCCTCAAACATTTCTACCTACAATAACAGCTCCATGTTCTTTTTTCCAGAATCTACTGACTATGCTGGGAAAAAAAATAGCAGGTGAATTTGAAACAGAAGAAAAAGTCTTGTTACAATTCATATTTTCACAGTAGCAAATAAAGTACTTTCTGAGTTTTTTTCCTGTAAGGCCAGTTTGAGTTATTTATACCAACAATAATCACTAATAAATTGTTATGTTAACAATGGAATTATTGTTAATTTTTTTTTTTTGGTGGGGGGAGGTACTGGGGATTGAACTCAGGGGCACTTAACAACTGAGCCACATCCCCAACCACCCAGTTTTTAAAATTTTTACATTTTGAGACAGAGTCTTACTAAATTGCTTAGAGCCTCACTAAGTTCTTGAGGCTGGCTTTGAACTTGGGATCCTACTGCCTCAGCCTCCCAAGCTGCTGGGATTACAGCCATGCACCACGGAGCTTGGCTGAAATGTTTAGGTGTGACAATGGCATTGTGATCTCTTTAAAACAATAATGATCTGTTAGGCACATATAGCATGTATTCAGACTTGTGGGTGAAATAATATGATGACTGAGATTTGATTTCCAAACTCCAAACACCCCCACCAAACCAAAACAGTATGCAGTTGGGGAGGGAGGTGGAGAGACTGAAGGATCAATAAAACAAACAAACAAAAGACAATGTTAGTAGTTACTGAGGCCAGATTAAAAAAAAATAAGAGAGTCCTTAATTTTGGACTTTTAAGTTTTCCATAATAAACATGAACTACAAAGTTGTGTTGAACTTTGCAATTCACTAAAAAAAAAAAAACCAAATAAATAAAATAAAATTTACTGTTATCAAATATTCATATGAAAATACTGACCATAGAATATAGCTTCTACAGTGAGTTTCTTAAAAGAATGATTCTGTTTTTAACCACAGAACAGTATTTGGCCTTTAGTTGTTTGTCCTTCTTGCTGCTGGGGATCCAACCCAGGGCCTCATCTATGCCAAGCATATGCTTTGCTACAGCCACACCCCCCAGTAGTTTGTTTTTGAAAACAACTACTGCAATTTAATAATGTACAAATGTTAATAGTTTGTTTGACTAGAAATCTATGTTGTAAAATGTCTGATTGGGACTTGCTACACTCAAATCTGTACACAGGCTGATGACATTTGTAATTAGGAAGCAAAGTTACATTTTGTGTGATTAATACAGACACTGCAGATGCTGAGAGATGTAACAAGTTCCTTATTAGTCTTCCTGGATGCTAGTCCTGTCTATCAGTGTTTATTTCTTCAATTCCTGGTTCCATGGAACCTAATGCCTACAGCCTCACATGAGGCCTGAACTGCTTTATCGTGTTAGCCCTGGAACTGAATGGGTATTTGTAATCTTCAAAGCTCAAGCATTACATTTTCCCCCTAAATAATCAAAGAGATGTGTACACATTTTTACAACATACTATATGCATAATCAGCTTATATTATTATTATTTTTTAAAGATTTCTTTTTTAGTTGTAGATGGACAGAATACCTTTATTTGGTTTATTTATTTTTTATGTGGTGCTGAGGATCAAACCCAGTGTCTCATACTTGCTAGGCAAGCGCTGTATCACTGAGCACAACCCCAGCCCCTTTATTATTATTTTAAATAGAAAAATTTCTCCAAATTAAAATTGAATGTCATTTTCTTTCCCATTTAGTCTCTGAATGATTTTCCTTAAACAAAAGTACTATGTTCATTAATGATTCCATTCATAATTTCTCTTTAAATATAAAAGTATATATGTACACATTTAATATATACATGAATATATATATATATATATATATTATCTAATATGAACATCAGATAAAATTCTCAATATTAGAACAAAATCACCAAGAAAGCCACCAATATCTGAATGTGGTTGTCTGTTCCTTTGGCACGGGTAGCTGTGAGGCTGTCATGGTGGGACTCCTGAGTTGTGCCCAGAAGGATGGTGCTCTGTGGAACATTGCTAGTCACCTGTTGGAAGGTGATGGAAATCTGAGATGATGCCAATCAGGGAGCAGTTGGTCACCATTTCATGGTACTGTTGGAAGAGGCATTTGCAGGGCTCCGCTGAAGCTGGAAATTCCCCAGGCCTGTAGCTGTTACCTGAATCTGTGGCCATGAGGAGATTCAACATGAGCAGCATCCACCCCACTGTCAGGACCTGTGATGCTGACATACGTTAGACAGGAGGGTTCTTATGTCTGGACAAGGACATCAGAGGAGCCAGAGCTCCTTCACCAGGGAGTTGGGGGTAGGGGGAGGGAGATAGGAAGCTCTGAGCCTACCTAGTGGGAACCACTGTCCTGGGAACCCTGGGTCCTCTCCCTGCCTACTCTTCTCTTCTCATCAAGCCCTGCATAGAGGTCCAGAGGCCAGGACTGGGACAGGAATCTGAGTGTGCCTCTACTCATTCCTTTGAGTTCAGCCTGGAAGTCTCTTCCTAAGATTTCTTAAGTCTTCTCTGGCTGAATTAAGTGTCCTCCTCTATGCTCTCTTAGCTAACCCTATCAGAGTCCTTATCTCAGCAAATATAAGTGTCTCTTTAGGCCAGAGACTTTATTTTCCACCTCTGTTTATCCCTAAAGCTTTGCAAAAGGCTCGGTCCATAATTACTCCTTGGATGACATTGGAGAAATCAATGGATATAACCCAAAGATTTGCTTATGGCTCATGAAGAACTCTTAGAACTTTTCTTTGCTCCAGCAAAGGGAGGAAGAAAGTGACTTGAAATTGTAGAAACCAGAGGTGCATCCTGATGTGGTTGTTTTGGGGGGCAGAAGCCCTGCTGTATCAGTGTGATCTCGGAAGTCAGAGAGCTCAGGCTCAAGGCCAGGCACTGCCTTTCAGTTCTTGGGGACCCAATATACCTTCTCTGTGCCTTAGTTTTTCATCTGTAAATTTTAGAATAGGAGTGCCATGGCACAGTGTTATTGGGAGAACAAAATACCATATCGAAAGTGTTGGGAGTTTCCCTGAGAACTCTCTGGGCCTTTCAGACACGGCGGTCAGCAAATTGCCAGTGGGCCGCTAGAACTCCCCGGGGCCTTTCAGATAAGGGACCCCTAATGCAACATGGCGGCGGGCAAGTTGCCAGTGGGCAGATAACAAGTTGTTTTGAAAATTTTCTAATTGGTCCTCCCATCTTCTGTGCTCATGAACAGTTCGTGATCCCCATGAATTTTATGCAGGGCGGACATGCGTGCGCCGTAGGTGATGACCTGACCTTTACTATAATTGGCCCTGGGAGCTTCCTGGTTTAAGATAACTGACTTTTGGGGCTGGAGATGTGGCCCAAGCGGTAGCGTGCTCAGCGCCTGGCATGCATGCGGCCCGGGTTCGATCCTCAGCACCACGTACAAACAAAAATGTTGTGTCCGCTGAAAACTTAAAAAAAAATAAATATTAAAATTCTTTCTCTCTCTCTCTCTTAAAAAAAGATAACTTTCACTTTCTATATAAGCTAGCACCAGCTTGCAATAAAGTGCTTCATCTTTATCACTGCTATCTGTGTGTGTGCATTTTAATCTCCTACTATGAACTTTGGCTTTTCAGAAAGCCCTTTGAATATTGTCTGGCAGGTAGCCAAGCTCCAAGCACCTTAGCTGGCAGTGCCTTCAGTATTTATATTTTGTCATTCTGAATGCCCATGCAGAGGTGAGTGTTACACCCAGGGCTGCACTCCCTCCTTCATGGCTTAGCACTCTACAATTGCACAGTGAAAAAGAAAAATGAAAAGAAAACCTGCTAGGCTCAAAACAAGGTAATTTTCCCCTGAGAATAAAAAATGAGTGGGCTGGGGATATAGCTCAGTTGGTAGAGTGCTTGCCTTGCATGCACAAAGCCCTGGGTTCAATCCCCAGCATCACAAAAAAAAAAAAAAAAAAAAAAAGAAAGAAAGACATTAGACAATTTCAGTTTGATTAAAGGAAGCCTCAAGAAAAATGAGAGAGAATCTCTTATTCAATGATGAAACCGTGGACTCTTTCCCAAGACAAAAATGACGCATGGGTTGACAATACTGCATAAAGGGCCAGAAAGAAGGAATTCCAGGCATGAGATAGGGTTGACAAGTTACTGTGTTCTTCAGGTTTTCATTGCTGATACCAAAATACCTGACAAGAACAACTTAGAGGAGGAAAGTTGGCTCATGGTTTCAGAGGTTCAATCCATGGTCAGCTGTATGCAGAAACATCATCATAGAAGAACATGTTAAAGGAGACCTGCTCATGGCACCCAGGAAGGAGAAAGAGAGAGAGAGGGCGGGGGGAGAGAGAGCACTAGGGACATATACAGTTCCCAAGGGCATGCCCCCATAGATCTACTTCCTCCAGCTACAACCATCTGCCTATGGTTGTCACCCAGCAGTCCATTCAAATTATTATTTTCTTCTTCTTCTTCTTCTTTTTTTTTTTTTTTTGGTGGTGCTGGAGATTGAACCCAGAGCCTTGTGCATGCAAGGCAAGCACTCTATCCACTGAGCTATATCCCTAGCCCAATTCAAATTATGAATTCATTAAATGGATAAATTCACTGATGAGGTTACAGCCTCAAGATCCAATCATTGCCTAAATGCTCCACTTCCGAACCTTTCTACCCCGGGGACTGTGCTTTCAACACATGAGCTTTGGGGGAGACAAGCCAGATTCAAGTCCTAACAGTTAACTTTCCTGATTTCAATGTAAATCATAATAACCAACTTAATATATCCATGACACTTGATACTATACATTTCATAGGTAATAAAAAGCTGAAGAGAGCAAATAAACACACACACACACACATACCCCACATTAAGTATGTAAATATCATTTCCCACATTAAGGTAGGGATTTCTCATATCAATTCCAGGTAGTGTTAGATGGTATTGTGAGGAGTGGATTGTTGATAAAAAACATACAGCAAAAAAGCCGGTACTGTGGTTTGGAAGTGTTCCGTAAAGTCTCATGTGTTACAGGTTTGGTACCCAACCAGTGCGTTATTGGGAAGTGGTGGAATCTTTAGGAGGCTGGGCCTAGTGAGAGGGAGTTAGGTCATTGGGGGTGGGGCGTGCCCTTGAGGGGCAGACTGCCTCCCCATTCCCTGGCTGCCCTGAGGTGAATGAGTTTTCCTCTGTCTTGTGCTTCTGCCATGATGTACTGTTTCACTCCAGGCTCCAAAGCAATAGAGCCAAATGACCATGGACTGCAAACCTCTGAAACTGTGAGCTAAAATAAATCTTTCCTCACTTTAAATTGTTTTTCAGGTACTTTGTCTCAACCATGTAAAGCTGACTAACAAACTAGGTTATTTGTGCATGTGTGTAGTGTGTGTGTGTGTGTGTGTGTGTGTTTGTGTGCTCATGCACACTTAAATAGTTCATCTGAGCACAATAAAACCATGTAAATATTTTTTAGTCTTTTTAACCTTAATTTTGTAATGAGAGATGAGTTATTTAGCCCAGAACAGTTTTTCACTTGCCTCCAAGAACAATTTTTTAAAAATTAATTTAATTTTTTATCGACAAATCATACTTGTACACACATAGGGGGCCCAATGTGATGTTTCGATATATGTATACAACATGGAATGATTAGCTCAAGCTAATGAACACATCTAACACCTCACTTATTTTTTGTGGTGAGACATTTGAATTTCACTCTCAGTTGTTTTGAAACATGTGGTCCATTATTATGGACTGTAGTCACCTTGCCTGGTCACAGATCTCAAAACTTACTCCTCTTGTCTAACTGAAATTTTGTAATTTTGACAAGTGCTATAGTTGAATGTTTGTCTCCCTCCAAAACTTATGCTGAGATTTAATGGCTTTCATGAAATTGTTGATACTTTGTATTTAAGAGGTGATTAGGCCATAAGGGCCTGCTCTCATGCATGCCATTGGTGCCATTATAAAAAATTAGTCCCCTTCTTGTTTTTTCACTCTCCGCATTCTGCCATGTTATGATGCAGCAAGAAGGTCCTCACCAGATGCTGGCTCCTTGGTCTTAGACGTCTTAGCCTCTAGAACTGTGAGACATAAATTTTTAATCGTTATAAATTACTCAATCTTGGGCATTCTATATAGAAGCACAAAACAGACTAAGACATCCAACCACACCCAAGAACAATTGCAAGGACTCAAAAATACGCTGGTGATTTGATGTGGAAAATTAGTATTTCACTTCTATATTGTATGGAAACAGTTTTACACATTAATTTAATATAATTTTCATAATTAATTTTAAACATTAATTTATAAGTTAGTAAGTAGAGAAAAATATTAAAATTTTTTGCTTACCAAAAAAGAAAATTTTACATATCATTATGGTCTATTAGTCATTTTACCACCCACTAGTAATTTTTAAGGTATTCATAACTTTTGAAAATGTAAAAGTTTTAATATAAATTCACTTTATATATTAATTTTAACTGCTAGGTGCATGGAAGCAAAGCTACTATAATTGTTTCCAAAAAGTCTTACATATAATCAGATGCCCCTTTCCCCCCCGCTTGGTACCAGGGATTGAACACTGGGGTGCTCAACCACTGAGCCACATCCCTGGGTCTTTTTAAAATATTTTTTTTTAAGAGAGAGTGAGAGAGGAGAGAGAGAGACAGAGAGAGAGAGAGAGAGAGAGAGAGAGAGAGAGAGAGAGAGAGAGAGAGAGAGAATTTTTAATATTTATTTTTTAGTTCTCGGCGGACACAACATCTTTGTTGGTATGTGGTGCTGAGGATCGAACCCGGGTCGCACGCACGCCAGGCGAGCGCGCTACCGCTTGAGCCACATCCCCAGCCCTTTTTAAAATATTTTAAATTTAGAGACAGGGTCTGGGCCTTGCTAAGTTGCTGAGGCTGGCTTTGAACTTGGGATTCTCTTGCCTCAGCTTTCCGAATGGACTGCCCGCTTAGGGACCCCAAGACCCTACATCCTCATGTCCCAGCACAATGTATAAGTCTACCAAATGCTCTGAATGCTATCCTTGGAAAGGGGGTGATGGTCAAGCTGATGCATCTTGAAAGAGCAGAGAATATAGAGACGGGTTAATGCTGGCATCTTCCAGACCCAAGCCTATTTGAGTGAGAGCTCCCATCACTGCACATGTGTGTCACATGCCATGACTGGAAAAGGTCACACAGAAACAGGACACACCTTGGCTTATTTTAGTGAAGTGATTAAGAACAATAATTTGCCATGATATTGGAAATATTGTACCAGTGATTAACCATAAATGACACAGGAAAGAGAGACACAAACTGGGCCTGTCTTAGGCGCTGGGATGGTTGCTAACCTTGGTCAGGTGTCACCCGATAGGGCTGCTTATGGGCCTTGGAGGAGAGTCAAGAGCTGCTTTGTTAATACCTCATTTAGTCTCCAGTTGCCATGAAGAAACTATAGCTGAGCTCTGGGAAAACCCCATTCCCTAGCAGGAGCTCCCTGTTCCATACTCACCACCACCCTCCTCCCAGGCAGCCATTCCTATCCGCTGTTTCTACTGACTCATTCTGGCCACCAAGGGGCAGTCTAGTGCAGTGATTACCAGCACCGAGTGAGTCAGACCTGAAATAAGATCACATTTCCACCCTGACTTTATGACTTTGGGAAGGTTACCCAAGATCACTGTGCTTCAATTTCATAACCTGTAAAAGAAGAATAATAAAATATCTACCTAATAAAGTTGTTGTGGGAGAGGAGAGTAATATATATGAAGCACGTGAAGAAGAGAATATATATGCTTACATATTTGTTAAAACTGGTCAGAAGTTCTAAATTGAAAATGAAGGAATTAATTCTTGCAATAAAAGACCATGCACCTTTTCCTGGTTTCAGATAGCTTTTCTGCTGTTTAAATTTGGTAGCCCAAGGCAGTGTGAAGGGTTAGCCCTGTGTGGCATAGGGTAGAGTACCACAGCTGTTTAACATTTTTTCTTACCCATCAGTGCCCTTATTTACATTTGAATAACAGTATCCAACTTCTATGGTATGGAGTTCAACTGAAGAGGAGGCAGAAAACTCATGTTTATTGGGCATTCACTATACAAAAGACAGAGTACTAGAGTCTTTACAGTTATTAACCAAGTGATTAAGAGGTCAGCTCTTGAATAACTAGTACCTATCAGTATCTCCAGTTTTCAGATTTAGTATGTGACACTGTGGTTAAGTGACCTTCCCAAATTCACAGGGAGGCAAGCTGAAAGGAGGTTAAGAGTAGGGTGACGGTGGGGTGCCCTGGACAGAGGCAGTGAGATGAACCTGTGCAGTCCTGACTTTCGCAGTGGTGTGAACCAGGTGGGGACCCCCACCCAGACCCCTGAAGCCTGGAGCACCTAGCCAGTTACACTGACTGTGACTGTCCGTGACCCTCCTGGCTTTGTAGAGCAGCTGCTGCAGAGAATGGAGGAGGGCCTGGCACCGGGGGTTCCAAGGAGAGTGCAGACTCAGGCAGGTGTGGACCTGCCCTGAGTTTCTCACTCCCCTTTTTCTCCCTGCAAGAAGCCAAAGGTACAGAAAGAAGAACAACGGATGAAGCAGTGTGTTCTTTTATTATCCAATCTGGAAAATTTGCCTTAATTGGAATATTCGATCCATTTACAGGTGGTGTAATTATGGCTATATTCCATAGACTGAATGCCTGTGTCCACCCCTCCAGATTCGTATCTTGAAGTCCTGACTCTAATATGTTGGTATTAAGGGGTAGGGTCTTTTGGAGTTGTTTTGGTTCCAGGGTGATGTCCTTGTGAATGGGAACAGTGCCTGTATAGTAGCAGGACCCACAGTCTCTCTTGCCCTCTTCTGCTATGTGAGCATAGAAGGAGAAGTCATCATCTGCATCTGGGAAGTGTACCCTCCCCAGGACCCAGCCATGTGGATTTCCTGATCTTGGAGGACCTCCAGCCCCCAGAACTATGGGACATGAAGCTCTATTGTTCCTAGCCATCCAGCCTATGATACTTGGTTATAGCAGCCAGGATGGACTAAGATTTTCTTCATCTCACTTTGTACTTTCTATTTGTCTTGCTTGTCTCATGCCTTTTTCTTTCCTTCTTCCTTCTTTCTATATTTTATAATTGATCATTTTTTGAATAAAAATATTTTAATTGAGATATGATTTGTACACAGTAAAATTTACTCTTTTTGTTGTATAGTCCTATGAGTTTTGAGAAACACATACAGGTTGTGACCTGCACCATAGTCAAGATACACAGTAGTTCCATCACCCAAATGTTCTCCTGTGTTCTTTTGTAGCCATTCCCAACCTCTACCTGCTCCTATTCCTGGAAACCATCAATCTTTCTCCATCACTTTAGTATGGGATTTTCTAGAATGTCATATAAATGGTCATTTAGCATGTAGCCTTTCGTGCCTGGCTTTTTTACAGTTAACATTATGCATTTGAGATTCATGCATGTTGTTGCATGTGTCAACACTTTTAACTGCTGAATAGTATTTCATAATATGTATGCCCCAGAATTGGTTTATTCATCACCACGTAGAGGACATGTGAAGGGCACTTGAGCAGTTTCCAGGATTTGGTGATTATGATCAAAGTCACTCAGCACATTCATGTATGGATGGAGGTAATTTCTTTTGGATAACTCAGCAGTGAAATGCTGGGTCAGACAGTTCATTTTTAACTTTATGAAAAGGAAATGTGAAGAAGAGGAAAGACAGAGATTTAAAGATGCCATGTGTCTGGCTTTGAAGGTAGAGGAAGAAGCCATAAACAAGTGTTGAGAAATCAAAATATTCTGCCAACCCAGAAAGCATCCCTGTCAGGAGCGGTGATTTGAATTACAGACTCTGATTATCTGGCGACAGGAGCTTGCCTTTGCTGGGAACTCCTTAAGCAAAGGCACAGTTGAGACTATCCAGTTGCTATGGTAACTTGGCCCTGTTCAAAGGAGGTTTGGTGCATGCTACAGGACTATCAGTATTTACTCTGAATTCAGACATCAGCTGCAAAGGGTAGTGGATTATGAGCGCAAGTTGATGATTATAATTGGGCCACTAGTCTTTGACTTTGGTCCTGCTTGCTTTGAAGAAACTTTCTCACAGAAAACCATTTTGATGTTAAAACCTATAAAACAAATGTGCTGAGCTGGCTCTGGGTTGTTCATCCCTCATCAGGAATGAAGAACCACCAGGCCCCAACTTTTTCTCTCTATGTGCGTCTGTCTCTTTTCTCCATCCCCCATCGCCCCTCACTGGTTTTCTGAATTAACAACGGCCATGCAGGTTGCAGACTTCAGAAAGAAACAGCTTTATTATCAAATTAGCATCAAACCAGAATGTAATGCACACCCCAGGCAATTAGTTGGAGATATTGCAAAGACAGAAGAATCTCACCATTTTACAAAGCAAGGCAGATATGTACACACATGTTTTCAAGACATATGATAACTAGTTCTCAAGCCAGAGGACTTAAGAAAGACACCGACTTTAAGCAGAAAAAGGACATTTGATTCTCTTTAGGGATAATGACTCAAAGTCATTCTTCCATGCCCAAAATGCTTTAGAAGAAAGAAAATGACAGTGTTCAGGAACTTTCAAAGATATCATGAATACATTTTGTGTACAAGATGTCACAGACTGTTTACGCTAAATTCACTGGGCAATCCGGTAACCATGACAGCCATGTTTGATTTATGCAAAGTGAACATTAACTCCTCCTATCACTATGATGGGAGGTAGTTTTGCATCTTGGACTGGAGCTCCCAGGGAAGTTAGCTGGGAGTCTGTGTGCTCTGTCCCTTGTTGCTGAAGTTTCAAAAAGATGATATCCAGGGCTCTGAGGAAGACCTTCTCAAGTTGCAAGGCTGGAAAGAGGCTTATTGAGCTCTTAAAAAAAATTTACATATATCTCAAAGGGGTAGAGACATCTTGCAATTACAGGTTTTCTAAAGTCAGAGTTTTAACAAAATGATTTTTGACAGGGAGAATTGAGTCTTGTTTTTCTTTCTTAGTTTGAATTTTCAGGTGTCTTTGCAGCAGCCATGCAGGCAGTCTCTTCAAGAAAGTCACGTTGGAGAAGGCAAGGTAATGTTTCTCTCCTATAGTCTCCTGAAGGGGTGCAACCTTACAGTATTCTCGACTTTAGTTCAGTGAAGTCAGTTTTGGATTTTCGATCGCCAGAACTGTAAAATAATGCTTGTGTTGTCTTAAGTCACTAAGTTGGTGGCAACTTGTTAATCAGCAAGAAGAAACGGATACTCTAGTTAATATATTCCTTATTATAAGATAAGAAAAGAAATGTGGTGTGCATAGGAGGTCACTGTTACAGCTAGCTTTGATGTGAGAATCACTTTGGAAACACACATAACAGATTTGTGATCATTAGTTTTCTATCCTTTGCTCTGTCCACTGCACTAGACCATAGAGTTTTAAGTAAGATACCGCTGGCACATGCCTGTAATCCCAGTGGCTTGGGAGGCTGAGGCAGGAGGATTCTAAGTTCAAAGATAGCCTCAGCAACTTAGGGAGGCCTTAAGCAACTTGGCAAGACCTTGTCTCTAAATAAAATATTTAAAAAAGGACTGGGGATGTGGCTCAGTGATTAAGTGTCCCTGAGTTCAACCCCTGGTACCAAAACCAAACAAACAAAAAAAGAAAACTAACAAACAAAAAAATCAAATAAATAAAATAAAATAATGGATGCATTAAAGTTTCATGACATGAATATTTACTACAAATAGGGGTGAGTTCCAACCTTGTCTCCTCTCTTCTGGTCCTCATGGAGACTTGTTCATATCATTAGAAATCACCTGGCTAATTACACATACCTAAGAGAACAGTGGTTTGGTGAAGGTGGGGGCACCTTTTTCATTCTGAGTGTGCATTCTCGGCCAGGCAATCCAGATTGCATGGAGGCACCAGGAGTTTTCGCCTCTTCAGGGTCCTCCTATTTGTTCTCTGCCCACCTCAGTTTTTATGTTTACAGTTGCAGGAAAGCCACCATAGTGCCATTTGAAACATTCGTATTGTAGACATTTGAAATATCCCATTTTGTGCAGAAAGAAGAAGGAAAGGAAGGATTGAAAGCCATCTGCCAGCTGACTGAGTCCCTTAAGGCATGTTCACGAAAGCCCCTCAAGGCCTCCACGTGCATCGTTGGAATGGCCATGAGCAGAGCCAGTTGCAAGTGTGGGTTCTTTTTAAAGCTGAGCGCATTACCACCCAACGTTGGAGGGGGTTCTGTGACTACAAAAGGAAGGTAGAAGTGGTGGCCGGGCAATTAGCGGTTTCTGATGCACTGCTCTTCCCCAATTGCCCAGGAGGTTTCAGAAACTCTGCTCCAGCCTTCTGTTGTCTCACTACCAGTGTGTCCAAAATCAAGGAGATAGAAAAATTCATGTCTATTAGTTTTCCACGTGGATCTCTTTGGAATCGAATTCTGGCATTACTGTTCTTATTTCTTGTTCCATATTGATTTTCCTACAATACTTTTTTTTTTTTTTAAATCGAGTAAACATCTGAAAATTCAGCTTCATAAAAATTTATCTTCAGAATGGCTTAAGGAGTTCCACAGATGATAATTTCCTATTTCAAATGAAGATTTGATGTTCTTGAGGAATACCGCCATCATATTCATGCAATTTATACCAGAGATTCTTTTTTTTAATCTTTTTTTTAAAAAAATACTTTTTTAGTTGTACATGGACTCAGTATCTTTATTTTGTTTATTTACTTTTATTTGGTGCTGAGGATCGAACCCAGTGCCTCACACATGGGAGGCAAGCGCTTTACTGCTGAGCCACACCCCAGCCCCTATACCAGAGATTCTTAAACATTCTTGATTCAAGGAGCTTTCAGAATTTCTATAATTCTTTACTACCATAACCCCCCAAAACAGAACAAAACCAAAATGTCAAAAAACTTAATATTTCCTTTTATGAAATATTTAGGTCCCAATATCTTAATAAGTATATGTGTTCTAACAATGTAGTAGTGATTTCAAAACAACAACAAAAAATACCCAGAAATGAAAAAGAAAGATAATATTTTTATCTTATTCTTAAATAACTCACATTACTTATTAATGGGGTATCTGTGTTGTGTGATGCATAACTCCTCAAACTTTGGAATCAGATTCTGACATAACGGTTCTTGATTCTTGTTCCATGTTGATTTTCCTGTGTTGCATTCCTTGCAACAAAAACACTCAGGGTCACTCCAGGGGAACTGGGCTGCATGAAATAACCACACAAGAGACAGAGATACCTTTTACTTTGGAGGTCCTGTCACGGCTCCTCTGACCTTAAGAGTCCTCATAAAGAGAGAGCAAGCGAGTGAGCGAGCACATGCTGACCCTTTTATTGAGGAGAAGCCATTCAAATGAGGCCAGGGGTCAGGTTTCAGGGGGTTGAGTCTCCTTCCTGATGTCTGCTGTCAGCAGGTTGACTGGCATCTAGGAAGGTCACACCCAAGGGCAGAGCAAGAGAAAGGGACACACAGAGTGTTTCCATAGAACATTCTATCCAAAACAGGGCAAAGGTGAATTACCACAAAGGAACAGGTGAGTGTAGCTCCAACCCATGGGGCTGCAGGAAGGCACGCCCACGCATGAAGACACACTCTGATACTTCAAGGATCAGGGAAGTATCCAGGCCACTACAAAAGTGACCAGGTCACTACGAAAGTGACCTACAGAGCTTCTTCCAATCATGGGAAGGAAAATGCTAGTCATTCAGCATGACCACCTCCCACATTCCTGCAATACTTATTTTGTTTTTAAAATTAAGTAAACATCTAAAAATTCAGCTTCATAAAAATTTGTCATCATCCAAAGAAATACATATAACTTGCTGTTGAAATGCTGAACTATCTCAAGCCAGTGGTTCAGGGGGTGCTGGACAGAAGTTGGCTGTTCTGTTCTTCTTGCATGGCATCCCAGGAGCCACACCAGGGCTTCTTGGCAGAGTTTTGGGACCAGAGGACATGTCATACATGTCAACGTGCTGTATGACATGTCATCTGAGCTCCACCTTTGTGGCATATCATAGGGTCTTGGCTTAGGTGGAGGAAACACAGTACACAGGTCACCAAAGAGGGGTTGAGAGAAGGTGATGTGATGTCTACCACGCGGCCTGCGCAGTGGTTTCATTAATGAGGTTCTGGCATTAAGTTAGTTAGAAGAGATCAAAATAAAACACACAGACAGTACCTTATTTTACATTGCTAGGTCCGAGACGGCTCGCCTCCCTGGCTCCCGCCTCAAGCCGCCCAGCAGGGCAGCGAGGATTACTCTGGGCTAGCAGGAGAGAGAGAGAGTGAACACGCCGGGGAGTAGCCTTTTATTTGGGGGGACAAGAGATTCAGGGGAGAATTCCATCCAATGAAGGTTGAGGGGGGGCTGTACTCCAAGGTCAGGGTCAGTGATTGGGTCTCCAGGGTCAGTGGTTACGCACACCCCCACACGGATGGGCTCTCTCATCAGGAAAGGGTCGGGATAACTCCGACACAGCCAGAGTGCCTCAGGCCCTTAACGGGAGTCACCCAATCACGTGTCAGAATGGCTCCCCACAGTGATGGACCCATGATCAAATTAAATCTATATTTCTGAAATGTCTAATATAACTGTGAAATAGGATAGCCCCACTTGCCATGGTCACCGTGGGATATGGTATGGAACTTATATGTCCTCCCAAGGCTATGTGCTGAAAGCTTGATCTATTGGGGGTGATACAAACTTTAGGAGATGGGGCCTAGTGGGAGCAAGTTAGGTTCTTGGGGGCATGACTTTGAAGTGGAAATAGAGACTCCAGCCCCTTTCTCTCTCTTTTTGTTGCCCCCCGCCACCACAAGGTGAGCAGCTTCCTTTGCCTCATGCTCCCACCACATTGTTCTGCCTCACCACAGTTCCCAAAGCAACAGAGCTAACTAACCATAGATTAAAACCTCTGAACTGTGAGCCAAAATAAATCTTTCCTGTTTTTAAGTTGTTTATCTCAGGTATTTTGTCACAGTAACATCTAACAGATTGTGAAAATATGGATTGCTCTGTGTGAAAAGGACAGTGTCACAGAATGACATTATTCAACAGGTGATACCTGAAACAAATTGAGACGTTTCCTTACAAAATAGCAGCCAGTTCTAACAAATGTTTAGTATATTGGTTTGATCAAGGACCAAATTTCATTCTTTTATTTTCATAAAGTGGAAAGATATTATTCTTTTCTTTACTTAAAATATGGGAAGTTTTCTTTATTGGTAAAGGCTTTCAAGTTATATGAATTAGGATTTTCAGAAAAGCCAGAACCCGTAGGATATATGTATGATGATATATATGTATAGGAAGACATTCGTTTTTAAGGTTTCAGCTCATTTGATGAGAGAGGCTGAGAAATCCCCAGATCTGCCACCAGCAGCCAGGAGACCCAGCACAGCCTGGTGCAGCTAAAGCTCTGAGAACTGGGCAGCTGATGGGTAGATTCCAATCTGGGTCTGAAGGTCTGAGCTCCAGGTGCTCAGAAGGCAGGAGAAGATCCATGTCCCAGCTCAAGCTTCCAGGCAGAGGGAGTGCAGATCCAACCTCCTTTGCTTTTTTGTTCTAGTCAGGACTTCAGCAAGTGGATGATGCCCACCCACACTGAAGAGGGAAGTCTTCTATATTGGGTCTATTGACTCAAATGTTAATCTCCTCTTGGAAACACCCTCACAGACACATGCAGAAATAATGCCTAAGCAGCCATCTGGGCACCCCATAGCTGGTTTTGTTGGCTCCTACCATTAACCACGACAGTGTGGTTTAAAATGCTTCCAGCTTATACCTCTCTTAAAGATATGGTAAAGTTATTGGCTGGTAAAATAATTAACTGTAAACTATCTGAGAGAAGTGATTTAGCATTTTCCCTTCACACAGCCCTTTACAAGTGATGTTCCATGTGACTTCTTCCCTGGAACCAATGGTGAATCCTTCATGTAGACGTTGCTGAATTTGCCTGGAAAGAAAAGTCACTGGCTTGGAACTCTTGTGACAATTTTACTTGGTTGGGACCGTTTTTATGAAAAAGAAATCTTGCAGGAGTTGTTGTGCTCAGGGTTGTCTTTGAGAAACCTGCCCAATGCCAATGGAGCCAAGGAGGCAGGTGCTGTTGAGAGGAGCCATCTTGGTCCAGGAGAGAGAGCCTGAGCAAGGTGTGGGCTGGTTCTACCATGCCACAAACGGGATAGAGATCTTTCTAAAATCATCTTACCAGCTGAGAAACTCCTAGCAAATGGGGGAGAGTCATTGGTAAATTTGGATAAAAATAAAGAGTACATTAAAAACAGATCTGCATGAAGGATTCACCGTTGAGTCCCATAAAAGGAAATCACTTGTAAAGGGCTTTGTGAAGGAAGCGTGCTAAATCATTTCTCACAGAAAGTTTGCAATTAATTATTTCGCCAGTCAGTAATTACCATACTCTAAGGGAGGTATAAGCTGGAAGTAGGCTAAATCGTACTGCAATGGTTGATTGCAGGAACCGACAAGACCAGCCACAGGGTGCCCGGATAGCTGGTTAAGCATTAATTCCAGGTATGTCTGGTAAGGCTTTTTTCTAGAGGAGATTAACATTTGAGTCAATAGTCTGAATGAAGAAGACTTAGACTCATATGCTGTCTATACCTTACTGTGCACCTCAGGTCAATAAGTTTAGAAATCATATTTATACTTTACCAGGGGTAATAACTTAGAGTCAGCAGCTTCTATTTTTAGATATCTGATTGTGCATAGGCCATGTATAGGTATAGTCTAAAACAACAGAATGTGGTCATTAGTTCCAATCCATTAACTCACAGTGGCAGCATGTTTCTTGAGAAAGTTTTCTCAAGGCACTTTCTTAACTAACCACCAGATGCTTGGCTGCCTGGTAAACACAGAATTAAGACAAAAATAATTTTTTTTTTTTTTTAAAGAATCAAAATTACATATAAGAGGTTGTGAGGGGAATGGGAAAATAAACAAGAAGAGAAATGAATTACAGTAGATGGGGTAGAGAGAGAAGAAGGGAGGGGAGGGGAGGGGGGATAGTAGGGGATAGGAAAGGTAGCAGAATACAACAGTTACTAATAGGGCATTATGTAAAATTGTGGATGTGTAACCGAAGTGATTCTGCAATCTGCATTTGGGGTAAAATTGGGGGTTCATAACCCACTTCAATCTAATGTATGAAGTATGATATGTCAAGAGCTTTGTAAAGTTGTGAACAACCAATAAAAAAAAAAAAAAAAAAGAATCTTTCCATGAATGCTGGGTCCTGCTTCACGGTGCATCTTTCTCTGGGTAACTGATGTCAGAAATGAGAGTCAGAGCTCCTTCCCTGCAGCATACCCACAATACACTAGCAGATTCTCTTCCTAGCTCTCTCCTTCTGCTAGAATCCTTGCATATTGCCACCCTGCATCCACATTTTCCTTCCCCAGTGATAACATTAAATGAATCTAATACATGGATCGCGTGCCGGATGTTTAATAGCAGAGGTATGGCTGAGTGTGTTTTAACACAGCAAATTGGGAAAAAACCAGTCCCTTACTGAGGGAACACGGCGTCCATTCTTAATGCCAGTCATTACTGGCCAGAACACAATTGTGACTGGGCCCTCGCAGAACAGAGGGAGGCAGACAGAGACGCTGGGTGCGGAGCTGGGAACACACAGAGGCTTTGTCTGGGTGACTGGCAGCTCAGTTGGTATCACATTCCCCTGTTTATCTTTGAAAGTGGGGAACCATGTAGCTACAAATCTGTAAAGTCAAGGTCAAAATCTTGGATGAGGCAGATTAACACCAAAAGTAAAGATGGAAGGGCAAACGAGGAACCATTTAGACTTGTTTCTCTCAGATTTGATCGACAGACTCATTATTATATACCTCCCAATCACTCAAAATGGCCTTATAGTTGCTTATTAAACAAAGCACTCATTTTGCTGTATTTATACAGCACAGCATGGTCGTTGAAAATCTCTGGCTTTTTTTTTTTATCTTTTTTGATCAGATGAGATTAGGCATTTCAAGGTAGTATGATTGTAGGATATTTTAAAATTAAAAAAAAAAACCTTTTACAACATATATTTTGATATACAGTTTTTCTAGGTAAATGACCATTGACTCATTGCTGATATGACTTTATGTGTGTCCAGGGGTCCCCTTATCTTACCCGTGTCACACACATCTCCTTCCTTAAGGTAGATTTCCTCTGTAGATCATTTATTCATTTATACTAATTTTCAATAATCTACCTGACAAAAGATTTGCCTTTCCCTTATGCAATTGTGTTTGTCCCACATTTTTTTTGGGGGGGGGGGAACTATGTGCTTTAAAAAGAAGAGACACCAAACAAGAATGAAGTTTTAGAATTAAAAAATATGATTTTTCAAAACAAAGTGTTTCAAAATTCAGTAAGAGGGATATAATGAAGCAAATAGGAAAGTCTGATAAGAGAAAAACTAGAGCTGGGAGCTTGGAATGAGTGAGAAGAATAAGAAACAATTCAGATCATCATTCGAGACAGTTAACATGACAGAGATTTCAGAAAGAAAGAAGAAAGGAGAGGAACAAATCTATAAAAACATACAGAAAAAAATTTTAAAATGGAATGTTATGGATTTCCAAATGAAAATGGTCCCTCAAGTGAGAATGAAAAAACAAAAGCAAAAACAAAAACAAACCCCTCACATTGAAGAATAGCATGGTAAAGTTTCAAAGGACTTCAGGTTAAAATAAGACCCTTAATATGCGGAAGGTAATTCACAATAAAGTGGTGGGGACACAGTAGGGAAGAATAGCATTACCTTAGATTAGGTAGAGGGAAGTGATGGGAGGGGAGAGGAGGGGATGTGGGGATAGGAAAGATAGTAGAATGAAACAGACATTATTACTGTATGTATATATGGCTGCATGACCAATATGATTCTGCAACATGTACACTCAGAAAAATGAGAAATTATACCCCATCTATGTATGGAATAACAAAGTGCATAAATGCATTCTACTGTCATGTATAACTAATTAAAACAAATAACAAAAAAAAAATACCCTTAACATTTCCAAAGTTTTTGGAAAAAAAAAGTTGTAGGCAAAAAACAAAAACAAAAACAAAAAACAAAAAACAAACTACTCTCACATAAACAAAAACAAAGCCACAAAATAAAATAATTCAGAATAAAACCCACCAAAAACTTAAAAAAAAATAGACAAATGAGATTCCGAAAGGTCTAGAACTTCTCAAAACAGCAATGGAGAAAAAAAATAGAGAAAAGCAATATATTCATAATACTTTTCAACCTAGAATTCCATATCCGAGTAGGCAACCAACCAGTGTGAGGATAGAATACAGCAGCTTTCAGTAAGCAGGCACTTGGAAAAATCTTCTTTATATATACCCTTTCCTTCTAAGGAGGCCATTGGAGGGCTTAGTCTCAAAGAATAGGCAGGGGCGAGCCACACATGAGAATGTCCTAGAGTCCAGGACAAGGTGACTCCATCTTAGCAAAGCAATGGGAGGAAGAACCAGTGCTCCGGGACCAGAGAGCGGGTGGCCTAACACCAGAGAGGAGGACAGAGGATTACAGAAGACCAGAGACGTAAGAGATTACTGCATCGGAATGCCTGAAAATCATTAATCAGTATTTGACAGATCTGCTGGAGTATTTGGAAAAATGAGTGATAAGTAAATTTTAAAACCTAAGCAAATTAAAATAAATAAATGAAAGCAAAACCAGGACAACTATTAACTTCAGGGAAAAGAAAGTCATACAAGGAAAAGGAACAATCATGGCTTATCATAAGACTGTGGGCAAGAACATTCACATCTTTACAGTAATATAAACACTGACTGGTGTAACTTCACTCAGTGAGGGAGGGGAAGGGAAAGGAAGAGGAAGAAGTGAAATGTAAGAAAAATAATCCTCCAAAGGAAGCCAAAGCCTTCAATAAATCAGCATATAAATGGCTGTGTGAATAACGTAGCAATATGGAAATACACAACTAAAAAATAGTTAAATGATGGAGTAGGATGAGGTAGCACTATGAGCAGTTAGCACCTCTCTCTCTCTCTCTCTCTCTCTCTCTCTCTCTCTCTCTCTCTCTCTCTTTCTTCCACTGAGCTGCATCTCTAGACCTTTTTATTTTTAAATTTTGAGACAAGGTCTTGCCAAGTTGCTGAGACTGGCCTTGAACTTGCCATCCTCTTGTCCAGCCTCCTGAATCACTGGGATTACAGGTGACTATCCTGTGCCAACGTTTCACAAGTGTTTGATGAATATAGAAATGAATGAAAATTGCATTTACTGGCACTTATGGTGTATTGGTTTGCTCGGGTTGCTGTAACAAAATACCATCATGTGGGTGGTTATATCAGCAGCAATATATTTTCTTATAATTGTCCAATTCAGAAGCCTGAGATCAAGGTTTTAGCAGTGTGGGTTCCTTCTGAGGACTGAGGGAGGAATATGTTCCAAGCCTCTCTCTTTGGTTATAGATGGCCATCTTCTTCCATCTGTCCATATTGTGTCCCCCGCACCCCCATGTGTGCAAATTTGTATAAAGACATGGATCATGGCCTACTTTAATGATTTATTTTAGCTTGACTACCTCTGTGAGGACTCTGTCTTTAAATAAGGTCACCCAGAGAGGTGTTGGGCATTAGGTTTTCAACACAGGTATCCGGAAGGCAAAGGGACACAGTTCAACCTTAACATGCGGGGACTGTCAGTTGTAGCCATACTTTCTGTGAGGAAGTCTTCTGAAATGTTAGCAAGTTATAGCATTAATTTGGGGTGAGTCCACTTGGAGTCCTGGGAGGTCTTACCTTGTGTGGAGCACAAGGCTACCATTCAACAGGAGTGACACTGACTCAGATGTGGCCTCCTAAGCAGTTTTTCTGGAACTGAGAATGCTGTTGCATGAAGGGCAGACAACAGAATTAAAAAGGAATAAAGAGATAGTGTAATGAGCATTTTGTGGACCCTCCATACTTTGGTTGCATAAATGGTATATCACTCCATTTATTATGGAGTAGATTGAAGATGGGACTATAAAAATTTGCCATTAAGATTTGAGAAGCAGAGGAGTCCTTTAGTAAAGATGGGTTTTTATAATCTATGATCTTGCGGTTTTAAAAACATCTTGATTTCCAGTAGTTTGGGGATCAGAAAGGAAGTCTTTGCAAGTGCCAGTCACTCTTGTTTGTAAGTTTCTTTAGGGCCCTGACCATGAGCGCTAACGTGGTGTGGCACTTACTACTACTCACGTGTGGGATGCACCGTTTGAACAAGTGTACGCCTCTTAACTGATTTAATCCTCCCTCTGGTCCGATGACATTTAATAGAGCACAGAGGGTTATGGGACTTGATAGTGTAGCTCCCGCACTTTAAGAAAGGGATAAGAACATATTGAAGAAAGCAGTCAATGCCATCATGTTTATTGAATGATATTCACTATTTACCAAACCATCTACCATAATAGATAGTTTATAGAAGTTTTAATAAATTTTGAGTGCATAAAGGTGACCGTCACAGAATCTTCCAAATTCAATCTCAGTTGTGATTAGACTAGATGAGACTTTCGTTAAGTCAAGTGTGCAAAGGTGTGTGTATGTGAAGGTTAGTCTTGACGTGTGTGTGTGTGTGTGTGTGTGTGTGTGTGTGTGTAAGTGGGAGGGGAGTGTAGATGGGTATTTATCTGCCTAGAGTATGAAAATAGGAGCCCAAAGACAGGAATTTATTGGTGTGATTCCAACACAGTTCATGGCAGAAGGCTATGATTTGGAGTGTATGGGGTGCAGTATGATGTGCTGGGGTGGGGTGGGTTACTGTGCTGGTGTGGCGTGTGGGGAGGAGAGCTTGGTTGTGTGGGGTGAGCTGGTGTGTGGTGTGGATGGACTAAGCTGTGCTTGCACACAGGCTAGAGCTGGTTGGAAGGTGCCTTGGTGATGGCGGAGGTTTCTCATGGGTATTGAGCCTGTGAGTGTGTGTGGCTATAGTGTGGAGATGGGTTGTGGGTGCGTGTGCGTGTGTGCATGTGCGATATGGCCGTAGCTTACTTTAGCTTTTGTTTAGGTTTTCTTTTGCTCTTTGTTTTGGTCATTGTTTTTGTCTTTGTTTGGCCTTTGTTTGTCTTTGTTTCACTCTTTGTTTTAAACTTTCTTTGGCTTTTGTTTGGTTTTTCTTTAGCCTTTTGTTTAAACTTTGTGTGGCCTTTTTGTAGTCTTTGTGTAGCTTTTGTTTTAAAGTGCATCTTGGCCGGGAGGACCCATCAAAAACACCTTGTGTAATGAAAAAAACCCAGATATATAATCTCTCCCTATATATTCTGCATGCATTGAGGTAGCCTCAACCCCTCAGGGACCTTGGTACAGACAAGGAACCTGTGACACACAGCAACTACTGCTATCTGAAGGTAAGAGAATGTCTCTGGCTTACGTCTTACTTCCTTTTGTACCTCATCCTCAAGTGGCAAGTGAATGGTCGTATGGACCATTTTGTTACAGCGGATTGTAATAGTGGTCAAGGTTGGAAGGGCAGAAAAGAATGGAGAAAATAAGACTGCAAGAAGGAGCAGCAAGTTGATTTCTGATGTGGGCAGAGAGTCCTCCTAGAATGTTTGTGCTAATGTTTGGGATTTGTCTGAGCCTGGGGAGAGGTTCTGAATCCTAACTCGGGTTTCCTCAGATTCAAAGACCCCTGTTGTTGCAGTGAGATCAATGGTGCTACTGAGTTCTTTTTTTTTTTTTATCCCTATTTCTTCTTTGATACTTTGTCATGATTTGAAAATGAGGTTTTCTTTTTATCTGAGTGCAACTGCTTCCCCCATACAGCTGGATTTATGTGTGTGGGATATTCATGGAGCAACAAAGACCAAATCTTAGCATTGTGCTCCCTGTAGACCAGCAAACTTAAATTGAAAGACATGGATGCCTTGTCACATACAGAATCTCTTAGAAATCACAGGGAGTCTTTCAGTTCTATAGTTGATTAAAAAAAAGAGCAAAGAAAAGATGATGTGTCAGGGGAATACAGTCATGAACTTGGCTATGGTACTAGGTTGAAAATGGAGAAAAGGAGAATTTTTAATGCTCTGTGAATAAAATAGGGAGACAGAAAACAGATTGCAGCCAGATGTGCAGAGATGCTGGTTGGTGATTATTTAGAATGACAGGGGAATTGTTGGTGAGTGGATTTCAAAAATTGCTTCAGAGTTACAGAAAAATTGCAAATAGTATGAAAATTCCAGACTGCACCCAGCTTACCCAAATGTGAACATTGTACCAGATCTGCTTTGTCATTCTCTTTCTGTAGCAACAAATAATACATTTTATATTTTGCTGAGCCATTTGAGATTAAATTGCAGGCATCACCAAAATCAGAAAAATACTTTGATTTCATCTAGAGATATCTAGACCTCATCAATTGTCTCTGTTGTCAATCCAGTATGATTGACTGACTTCAGTTGTTCTGTCTTTTTGGTGTTGTTTAATCTGGAATTGTACCTGAGATAGCTATTCTCCTTCACTGACAGTGACAATTTTTAAGTGTGTAGGCCAATTATTTTGTGCAAATGTTCTTCCGAATGGTTTTGGTCTGAAGTTTTCTCATAATTGAGGTCACAGTTTTTGAAGGAATATGATTGCATTTTGACTGTGAATATTCAAATTGAACCATTTCTATCAATTTTTTTTTTTTTTTTGGTACTGGGAATTGAACCCAGGAGTGCTTTACCACTGAGCCATATCTCCAGTCCATTTTATTTTTTAATTTTGAGACAGGATCTTTCTAAATTGTTAGGGCCTCACTAAATTGCTGAGACTGGCCTCAAACTTGCCATCCTCCTGCTTCAGTCTCCAGAGTTGCTAGAATTATAGATGTGCCCCACTGATCCTAAAAATTCTTAATTCAAGGTCTTATTTATCTGAGAGTCACTCAGATTTTAAATCGTTGGTTATCTAAAATCTTTGTACATGAAATTACAAAAAGTTATAAATCCAGAAATTTTAGAGATAATTCCCAAGCATTTACCCAGAGTGTGTCAGAGCTGACCTTTGATTATAAATGGCAATTGCTTTGATACGTCCATGAACTTGGTAGGCTTAGATTAGTATTTCATTTAAATTCTTTTCATGTGTTGGGTTCACGTCTACTGCACTATGCGTGTTCGTTGCACAAATGTGGCCCTTCCTTCCTAAGCTCAGCCAACTGCTGATACTGTTGAAGGAAGAGTTGTCCTGAGGAGCCACCCAGCTCTCTGGCATCCTTTAGCAGGTTGGCAGGGTGTCTGCAGTAATGGAGGAGGCATAGCTCTGCCAAGGCTGTAAGAAGGCCCCTGATCAAGCATCTCCTCTATGTTCCAGAAACCACATACCAGCAAAGAACTCTCCCTTTGTGTCACCAGGAGTCAAAATTCTGAGATCACCAGTCATTCTTAAAATATTCTCTACACAATCTGTGAGGTAGGAAATATTATCCACATTTTACAGATGAGAAAATTGAGATCCAGGGATCAGCCTATGATTGATTATACATGGCTAGCAAATGGCAGAGCCCACAACTCAAACTAAGAATTTTTATGGATGACAGGTATTATTATTGTTATTATTATTTTACTAGTATATTGCACATGTTAAAGTTACAAAAATTAAAATTAAAAAGGTGGGCTGAAAATAAACTACTTCAAAAATAACTTTATACCCTGATTTGGACATTAGTAGACCTGATTTCCTTTCAGGCTTCCTTTATTTTTTTTTTTTAAGTTATTAAAATGCATTCCTTAGATATGCAAATAAAAGCATTCATTTCTCCCGGGCCCCCTCAGGGAAGATCCAGGAGTTAACAAAAATCAGAATGTAGAGGTAGTTGATTACCCTGTTAAGTGAGCTTCTTGGTGAAGTGGAACTTTAACAGGACCGTTCCCTGGATGAGGAAGATCAATGTTTTCTTACCTAACAATGAAATTAAAGGAAAATTTTTGGGGTTCTGCACAGGGTGCTATTTAAGGCTAAGAAGCTTGGCTAGAGGGAAAATGAAGCGTTAGCTGTTATGACTGTCTTATCTGGGCCATGGAAGTCACCCTGTGGTTTGGTAAAGTGTTTTACATACTTAAAGGATTATGTTTTCCCAAGATGAGTCATCTTGGGGAAAATGAAGGCATGAAGACCCCTTTTCTCTCTTTCAGTCAAAACAATTGAGGGTCAGGACGTGGAAGGCTCAGAAGGCCAGGAGGGAATTGTGGATGGGAGTTAATCTTCTGACAACCTAGAAGTCTGCTGGGCAGGGACCACAGAATGAGGCTCTGTACCCTGGGCTCCAGCAGTGATTTCTTCCATTGGCACAGAGAACACTCTTGCATCTGTTGTTTCTGTTACCTTTTAAGCATTAGAGTCAGCTGGGCTCTGGGTGGCTAAGGAAGCATCCTGTTTAAAAACATATTTGAGATTTTGTTATTGATCAGATATGGTGAGGCCAACAGATCAGGAGATGAGCGACATTGGAAAGTTTGTTACAGTTCCTGTTTTAGTCAGATTTTTCATTGCTATGACTAAAAGACCTGACCAGAACAATTTTAGAGGAGTAAGAGTTTATTTGAGGGTTCACGGTTTCAGAGGTCTCAGTCCATAGATAGCTGGCCCCATTCCTTGGCTTGAGGTGAGGCAGAACATCATGGCAGAGGAGCGAGGCAGAGAGAAGCAGATCACAAGATGATCAGAAAGGGGGAGGGAAGGAGGGGGGGGGGGGAGAGAGAGAGAGAGAGAGAGAGAGAGAGAGAGAGAGAGAGAGAGAGATATCCAGAGACAAAGAGACACTCCACTTGCCAGATACCAAATATAAACCCCAAATGCACGTCCCCCAATGACTCACCTCCTCCAGCCACACCCTACCTGCCTTCAGTTATCAACTCAGTTAATCCCATCAAGGGATTAATTCACTGATTGATGGATTAAGGCTCTCTTAACCCAATCATTTCTCCTCTAAAACTTGCATTGTTTCACCTGTGAGCTTTTGGGGGACACCTCACATTCAAACCATAACAGATCCCAAGAGGAGGGGGACATGGGGACATGAAATTAGAGGAAAAGGGCCACATGGGGAAGTACCAGTTTCCTTAGCCAGGAGTCAAGAGGAGAAAGGGGGAAGCAGGGGCGGAAGTCTTTATTGTGGTTTTGTGGGGAACAGTGGGAAATGCAGGGTAAGGGACTAGGCAGGCTTAGAATTGTAGTGTGAATAATTTCTTGGGACTCTGAGATGTAGGATCTGTTCCAAGTTAACTGGGATCTGGCCCTGGGGACATCAGGACAGAGGAATATTTGTTCATCTTGTGAGAGCTTAATAAAGGAGGTAGTTGGAAAATTTGGGCTCTGGATTGGTTGATTTCCATATGAAAGGTGAGCTTACAAGGGTGTCATTGGCTATCTCTAGGAATTAACTAGTCCTGGGGAAGGCAGTCTCTCCAGGATCAGCAAGACCCCCAATGCCAGAGCATCATGAACACAGAAAATAAGAAAATACAATTAATACAGTTAGTATCCACATTTGGAGTGAATGAACACGGGAAAGGAGAGCAACATTTAGAGGCTGGAATAACAGCATTTAAGATCCAGGACATCTGATACAGAGGCCTTCATGGAAAGTGTAACTATTTTTTATGGGAGCCCCAAAATTAATAAGGAAGATAGAGGAATGGATTCTCAGAGATCTACAGGAGTGAGTTGTGTAGCAAACTATCACAAACATAGTGTCTTAAGGCTGTTTCCATTTATTACCTCACTGTTCTGTAGATCAGAAGTCCTGTAGGCTTGTCTATATCTTCTGCTTTGGGTCTCACAAGGACACGAAGTGGTTGTCTGCAGAGCTCCTGTCTAGAAGAAGCTCTGAAATCCAGGCTCACGCAGGTTGTTGGCAGAACTCACTCCTTGTGGTTGTCGGGCTCAGATCTCTGGTTTGCTCCAGTCAGTAATGGTGGGTTGAGCTCTTCTCAAGCTTGGGGTAACTCTGGCCTCATCTTCTGTTGCATTTCTCTGACTCCAGCTAGAGAAAGTTCTTGGTTTTTAAGGGTTTATATTATTTGTCTCACCCAAATCATTCAGAATAATCTCCCTGTAAAATCCTTAGCCTTCACTATGTCTGTAAAGTTTCTTTCGTTACATAACATAACATAAGGTATTCAGAAGTTTCAGTGATTAGGATTTGGATATTTATGGGGCAGTCCATTCAGCCTACTTCAGGGGGCTTAGGGTCAATGCAAATGTGAATATTAAATATACAGTGAGCACATACAATTCCTATGTGTAGTCTAGAGTTTGCAGAGAAATCAGGGAGCAGAATAAGTAGCAGTTACCAATCAACCAAGGCATAAGACCTGGCTTAAAAAATCTGAAATAATACTCATATTATACTCATTTAAAGTTTCTCCCATGGGATAATAATAACATTTACCCTCAGAGACACATGGAAGGGATCTTCACAATACCTTCATGCAAAATGTTTTCAAGAATAACTGAAGTCAATTACTTAAGTTTAGAAACTGGTTTATTATATTTTAAAAGCAAGGTATTAAAGGTCTAACGTGGAAGACAAACTTTTTTTTTGAGGGGGAAAGGGACTCCATCATGTTAGGTCCTTGATGTGGAACTTTGGTGACAGAATCCCACTTTTCACTCCCCCTCTCTAGTCAGTAACCAAGAAAGACTGTCCAAGATCTCTGGGTAAATGCAGAGCACCTTGGTTAAGGAGGCTGGACGCTAACTTATGACATTGTTGTACTGAGACTTCCTTCTTCCTTTTCCAAATCCCCATTTATTACATCCCAAGTCTGAATATTTGTTTGTTTTAGAGGAAAGACCAAGAAGGTCCATCTATGTTGCCAGAGGAAATCGAGAGACACAGGAACAGGGAAGTGTACTTTTTCTCCCAAGACTGGTGTGGGTCCCGAGCCTTCGCCACTTGGCTCGTGGTCTGGAAAGGCCAGGCTGTCCAAAGTGGAATAAGGAACGATATCTCTGGAGAGAGAGAAGGTGAGGGAAGGAGAATAGGGAGAAGAAATGGCAAGGTTCTGGCTCTCTTACTGATCCAAAGGCAAAAAGTAAATCATGAGCAGGAGAAAATATATGTACAGCCCACGGGCATAGGAGATCTTGCTGATCATGTCATGGAAAGTTGGCTCTGGCACTTGCACATGGAAACTTATGACTTAGAGGAGGCAAATATATCCGTATAGTAGGCGTAAGAAATTTTAACTAAAAGTAGTAATGGACAAAACTGTAAGTTAAGCAGGTAAACCTCAAACATTAATTCCAGGCAGAGGGAGTAACAATTGCCTTTTATATAATTAAGATAAATGATGCATTCACAGTCTATTTCAGACTCCCTGTAAGAAACACAAGGGACCAGACACTGGTACTGAGAGACACGGAGAATCTTCCTAGGGCTTCAGTTCACTGAAAAACTAGATTGTGCTTGGGCATCACCTCTTTATAGTCAATATTTATTTAAGATAACTTGGTTCTCAGATAAAGCTACTAAGTTTTCAGAAGTGAATAGAATGGTAGAAGCTAACTAACTTATGTTGAATAAATTGGGGGCTTCAGAACCACAATGTCTTCTGTAGTTGAAAAGCTTTTTTTTCTGTATGGTTCTGTCTTACATATAATTTTTAAAATGAACATTCAAGTTTCCAAGTAGTTCCTTGGTGCCCACCAATGCTATTAGCTGATGTTCATTAGTTATGAGTGTATAGATGACTTGGTGTCAACACCAGGTTAATTAGAGGAAGTTGAGGAATTCTGAGTTAACTGGAAGCCTTCATTCAGGTATTTATTCTCAGTTCTTCACAAGCTTGTGACACATTTAATTCATTCATTCATTCATTCATTCATTCATTCATTCATTCATTCACTCATTTACTCACTCAAATATTTATTGAGAGCCCATGTGGCAGGCAATGAGCTAGCATCTGGAGAGTTTACATTTTCATGGTAGTGGAAAAAAAAGTCGTATGCAACCCCAACAATAATAAAAGCAAAGGAGAAGCACCCCAGGAAGCTATATAATTGTGAAATGACGGTGTTTATTGTTAATCTAACTAAATGACCAGAAAATTTTTTCTCTGAGAGAGGGGTGTTTGACTTGAAATTTTCTATTCTCAAACAGGCATTGCAAGCTCAGGAGGGTATTTCTGGAAAAGAGAATATTACTTAACAAGTGTCCAGGGTAGGCAGAACCATATTTTATGGTTATATTGAATAAAGAGAAGCACAGAGAGCTAGGGGCTAAGTATCTTTTATAGCTCCCCTTTTTCTGACTTGGCTGGTTTTTAGGAATCCTCACAGGTTAAATAAGTTATTATCATGAAACAGATGCTGACATTAAACAAAATGCATACTCTGAAATTATCTGTACCACCTCCAGTATACGCATCGTTCCCTTAGGAGCCATTTATTCCCTAACTGCTTCTCC
Source organism: Spermophilus citellus (assembly GCF_964194105.1). NCBI lineage: Eukaryota > Metazoa > Chordata > Mammalia > Rodentia > Sciuridae > Spermophilus > Spermophilus citellus. The sequence continues at coordinate 24,513,675 of NC_138184.1, read as the reverse complement.
TTCTCCATGAAATTTTAATTCTGTAGATATACGACATATTGTTTATGCATTGTACATATCTCTATGCTTTGTTAATAAAAAGAACAAGATGTTTTTGGTCCCCTGCACCACTTTTTATGCTTTTCACCCAGCTTCCTTTAATGTTAACATTTTACACAACCATGCAGTTCAATTAATAAACTGATAAATTAACATTGATACAACATTATTAACTAACTAAGTCCCTCATCCACATTTCCCAAGTTTTATCCGCTAATATCCCTTTTCTATGTCAGGATCGAATCCAGGATGCCCCATTGCATTTATACTGTAAATTAAAGAGATCTCTTTAATTTTATTTTTTTCTGTGATGGTTCCTCAATCTTTCTTTTTCTTTTATGACCTTGAGACTTTTAAAGAACACGGATAAATGATTTGTAAAATGTATTTCCATTTGAATTTTTCTGGTGCCTTTTCACAATTAGATAGATCATGGTTATGAATTATTGAAAAGAATCCCAGAGATGATGTTCCCTTTCAGTGTGTCACATCTTTACTGATGATGTTACCCTGCTTCATATTATTAAGGTGGTATTTTCTAAATTTCTCCAGTATAAAATTATTATTTTTTATATTTATTAATAAATATTTCTGTGGAGAAGAGATATCTTAAGACTCTGCAAATATCCTGTTTTTCATTGAACTTTCACTTATTAAATTTAGCATTCATTAGTGAATGTTGCTTGAAGAAATTATTATTATGTTGTTCTAATGGTGGTTTATTACTTTCTTCATTGCATATGCATTCATTAATTGGAATTATCCTTTCAGAAATAATTTATTTCTTTTCTCTTCAGCATAGTTATAAGACTAATTTTATTCGATTCATTAATCACATTTATTTGTCACCATCTGCATTCCATCTTGAGTTCCCTCCTATTCCCTATATCATGATTGTTTTTTAAAAAATGTTTTTGTATTCCTTATTGAAATTTCTCATCTTCTCATCCATTGTGCTCATCTTTTCTCTAATTTCTTTCACATATCAATAATGGTAATCTCTGGGTCTGCTTCCATTGATCATTTTGTCTCTTGATTTTCAATTTCCTTTTGTTTCTTCAAATGTCTAGTAATTTTGGTTTTTCAGTTTGTTTTTTGTAAGACATTGTAAATAACAGATTGTAGAGTTTCTGGTTTATGTTAAATTACAGATGGATCACCTTGTTAGGACATGCCTATTTGATCTTTTCTTATTCCTAGGAGTGGTCCCTATCTTGAGGTGAAATCTCCTGGTGTCTCAACTGAAAGCTTGGGGTGTTCACTAAGGTCTTGCAATGTTTCCCCAGTCGTGTGTGAACTCTGAAATTTCTTCTCAGTTATCAGCCTCTTCAGAGATTTTTATTCTTGGGTTTCACACAGTATCCACCTGCATTTGCACAGTTTTGGATTTGGCCAAGTAGCTGAGAGAAAGTATAAATATCTCCCCCACTTTCTGTGATTCTCTCCTTCACCCTTTTATGTCTTAGCATCCCCTAACTCTTGTGTCTGTTTCTTCCTCTCTCTGCAGTGGCTCTTTCTCCCTGCATAACAGTTTGGAAAATATCTTTAGAGAAAAACCAGTATATGTGTGGTTCACCTCCTTTGCCTTCTTCCTCTCAAGGATTATATCCCTGATGTGTTTACTGTTCAGTGCTTGAAAAAATTCTATTGTGTATTTTGTTGAGTTTTCTTGTTTTCACTGGGAGTGTAAATTTGAGACCTGCTACTATGTACTGTATCATGACTGATCTTGTTTGTTTTTTTTTTTTTAAAGAAAGTTTGCAGACTTAGAGCTAGGCATGATGGTGGTTACATGCCTGTAACACAGCAATTTGGGAACTGAAGCAGAAGGATCACAACTCTGAGGCCAGCCTGGGCAACTTAATGAAACCCTGTCTAAAAACAAACAAACAAGCAACATGAATTTCAATTATTCTACCAAGCAGGTGGTAGAACATGCTAGTAATTCTTACCTGATTTGAGTTAAAACTCAGAAAGACTTATGTGGTTAGTCATTATACAGGGTTACCAATTACATCATTATTACTAGAAGAGCAAATTATCTACGAAGATAATCAATCCACATTACAAATTTCTTTTGGGCGTTATTTTTATGTCTAGAATCTTCATAATTTTTAAGACCCCCTTTGTTCAAATGAAACTTCCAAGATCTGCTATATATCAAGAGAGGAAGATAATAAGTTTATGATTAATCACATTAATGTCCATGTTGCAAAGGAATACAAGACCGATACCTGTCAAAGTTTTCACATCTGTCTTCTCAGAGCTCTAAGGGAGAACTTTCCTTTAACCCATTACTGATTCCTTTGATTGTGAATATTTGAATTTTTAGAGCCAGACTCTAGAATTTTATTAATTAGTGTAATAAGCAAAAACCAGGCTTGTGGAGCTCAAATTTACTAGAAGAAATAGAAAAAGACTAAAAACGTTTTACTTAGTAATAGTAAATAAACTGGAAGTATGCCTTTTTTTTTTCTTGAAGGTAAGGTGGCTTTAAAAAGTTTGCATGTGATTTTGTGACTATGTCTTTCTCCCAACCCCGACTTTCAGATGACATCTAGATCAAACATCATGATCCTTCCTAGGATGGCGAGAGTGGAGCTCCATACAAAATCTACTTGAATTATTTACAACTTGAGTAACCAAAACACTAATTAACCAGATGCATTCTACTGCTTCATTTTTTAGGACAAAAAGAAGCCAATGATACCAAGACAAGCTCATAACAGAGATTTAATCACCAGATGTGTACGCATGAAAATACAGGTACAAATGAATCTCTTCACCTTTGGATCTGCATCTAAATTGTTGCATAATGAGTATGAGTATTCAGAATTTCACAGTAAAATCAGCAAAAGAACTTTCAAGAAGAGTTAAACATTTTTGCGGTATGCCTAGGTGTCTCACAGCATTCTAGATTTGGGGAGTAGAAATATTAAAAAAAAAATCTCTGTATCAGAGTGTTTTTTAGTGCAAGCCACCATTTTTGTTCACACTCGACAAACCTATGTACTGTGCACGACAGTCATCCTATGAACAAGACTAATTTTCCTTATGTCCTCAGACTCCACTCGGGAAATTCCTTCCATTTCTTTATCTTAACTGAATCTCCCCAGTCTTCTGAGAATAACATTCTCGAATGGGGCTGTGTCGTGCTTCACATAGCTCCAGGTTTGAGAGTTTGGTCAGTGTCTTCCCCTGCCCCCTTTCAGGCTGCTAGACTTTCACTCTCTAGTTAAATCTCTACATTTTGAAGCTTGTCGTCCATTTCTTTTTTTTTTCATTCACATATTTATTCCATAGTCAAAATAAACCATAATTTAAAGCCATAACAAGTCTTTAAGAGATAAAGTAGAATTTGTGGCACAGATGCATTAACAAGACAGACACCAATCTCAAGTGCAACACTAAACAGGTATTCTCTGTTCCCGTGATGGAGTACACAACAATTACACATAAAATTTCACTAAAGATCTGGGATGAGGCATATAACCCTTCGAAATAAACTGCCCAATGAATACAGGCAGGCTGCAAATAATTGCTATTAACATTTTGCTGTAAGATGGAAAAATTCCCAAGGTGACTACTGACTCAAACCCCTCATTTCATGCACCTGGCCTTAGATTCCATCTTCCATTCTCAGTCACATCCAAATCCAGAAAGGCTTCTGTGCTCCATGCTTAAAAATGCATTCCCAAGTCCCAGAGGACCTCAGCACAGACTTATGTTAATGAGCCTGTGTGCAACCTTCATCCAGAACCTCCAGGGAAATCAGGAGCTCCAAAACACAGTGCAGTGTGTGTCTTTAAACAATAGTTTTAACTGTCAAATGAGCCTGACATCTGACAGGCCATATGCATTTCATAAGCAAACCAAAATATTGTCTTCATATCTTTCTCTTTCTTATTTTTTGAAAAAATGTTAAGTAAATCATCCAAGTGTGGGGGGGGGGACAATGAAATTTCAAAGGGTTTATGCAAAAAAAAAACAAACAGTCCTCTGTAGCCTAACTTATTTGTTTTTGGGCTGTGAAGCCATATAGAGGGCAATCAGGCAGTAGATGGTCCCTCCCACAGTCAGCGCCATGGTGGTCCGGTAAAGCATTTGGTCAGGAAGGCCTCGTTTCAGATGGACGGGCACGCCATCAGATTTCTGGAAAAACTTCTGTAGCTCTGGAACCTTGTTCTTCCCAGCATAATCATAACCAGTGGGACTAGAGGTCAGTTTAGTCGGTGTGGCAAATATGATAGGTGGTGCTTCTGTGGAAACCACTGGCCTTAATCCCTGCAGGCTGAAGGCTTCCGAAGCCCATGCTCCTGTTAATTTCTGCGTGAATCCACTAAATTTGTAATACATGATGCTGGTGTCCAGCTTCCCGCAGCCTCTGCCTGCGCGACGGCCCCAGAGAAGGGTATCGTCCATTTCTTATGGGGGGTCTTCACTCGGTCACTTCTCCTCCTTATTCACTGATGGTTTTATTATCAGAGTCCTCACTTCTTTTCCACTCCAACTCCATTTGTCAACTTGGATAACTTTAATAGTAATGCGAATGAGCTAATTCAACCCTCCAGTGAATTATATTCAGTCTCCTCCATCCATTGTCACGCTGTGGACCTTGTCAATACTTGAAACCACTGCATCAATCAAATAGCACAAACATCTAGCATTTCATTTGCAGCCTTCCTTTTTTTTCCAAATTGCTTTTTAAGTGTCCCACTACAACCATTCTTCACTAGGTGCTTCTAGTTGACTTGCCTTTCCATTTCCCCTGTCTCTTTATGAATTTGTTCACCAATGTATTCATCAATCACTCTTTTATACCTTCTTTTTCTTTATATTACTGGTAGATTCTAAGATTCATTGTTTCAATTATTCTCTTGCAAATTAACTGGCAAATCTCAGCCCTGGCCCTGGATCAACCTATCTATCTTCTCCATGTCTATGCAAACCGCTGAGAATAATTGGAGAGAACCATGGTGGAGCAGACTACCCATCAATGGCTAGTGATCTCATCTAGACCCTGAAAACTTCCTGGTACCCTGGCACATTTCTACAAAATCTCTTTAAAACTTATTCAATCCTCAAATCTCCTCCTCTCATAGATGATACCCTTGCTTCCAATTTCACTGGAAAAAAATGAAGCTAATAGATAAGTACTTTGCTCAGCCAACTGTTTTCTGTCTTCTAACAAAGGCCAACCACTCTAACTCCTCAAGGTTGTGCCCAGAACATTGATCATTTCCTCTTTCTGATTCAGTTTCAATTTCTTCTTTTGTAGCTGGACCTTTTCCATCGGCATCTATGCCTGCTCTCAAGTGTCTCATTTCCTCAATATAACCAATCAGTCACCCCTTTGCCCCCACAAAAAGCCTTCTGGAAACCACATGCATCTTCAGCTACCACACTCTCCCTTACTCCCTTCTCAAACTTCTGGCCTGCATTGTCTGTAGTTTCTCTCCAAATATTTAGCCATTATTCCTTTAGCAAACCCTCAAATCAAACTCTTGTTTCCACTGCTCCATGTGAATAACTTTGGTTATTGTCACCAATTCTCTCCATGCCACACAGTTAAATATGTTTTCCAGTCCTTACATCACCCCACCTCTTGGAATCATTCTATGAGGCTGTTGACTCCCTCTTTTGAAACATTCCTTCCCTTTGGTTCCCGTGATGACACGTTCCCCACTTTCTTCCTACTCTTCTGACTCTTTTATCTTTTGCCATTCACTGTGCTGCTAGGAGCCACAAGCATATATACGATGTATGGCACCTTTGGTTGTAAAGTGACGCCAGCTAGCCACTGAGATGATTATGTTAAAATTTACATTCATATGCAAACTGGACTCCCGCTGTTCACCTTGGCCTGCTACCGGACTCAAGTTACGGGACTTTACGGGACTGCTGGAGAGTTCCCATTGGTTGGGGAAGGATAGTAGGAGGGAATTCCGGAGGAGGTGGGAGGAGACGGGGGGGGGGTTCCGGTCGGCGCGCAGTTCCGGTCGAACACCCTCGTGGGAGGACCGGTTTTTGACTTGCTGGCGCTGAGAGTGTTAGCGGCTTTTTCAAAATAAAGTTTTGTTCCTGCTTGATTGGCTCGTGATTCTGTGCCCAGCCAAGACTGCGGCACTGTGCTGCAAACTTGGAGTGCCCCAAGACTCAGTCATAGTTGTTTCTCATTCCACATCTTGCTCTCAAGACAGTGCCATCCACCCTCTAGGCTCAACTGGCACCCACACTCCATCAGCTTTCAAACTCCATATCCAGCTATACTTCCTCTCTGACTGTCCGTCTGACATCTCCATCTGGACACCTTCAATCACCTCAGAAAGACCCTCCCACCTGCCAGCCCGTAGAAAATCACAGGATTATTCATCCCCACACAATAGCAATGTAAATGCTCATGTGCATAAACCAAAACCATGCATTGTATTCTTTTACACATAAGAAAACAAAGCAGGTCATGTTATTTGTGTAACATTTAGGAGAGTACCATAATTCTTGGGTGTTTTTCTGCCTCCACTATAATGCCTGAGGTTTTGACTCCTAAAACAGCTACTAAAATATATTATTTGTGTGCTTGGGACACCAATCTTTCATCACAGATATTTCTTTCCCCAGAATGGCCAGAGTCAAGTAGATCTTATTTATCAGAAAGGGGTTCTGCTCGGCTCCAGGAAGTAGTTGTCTACAGGCCACTAAAAGTGGTCCCTGGACCACTTTAGTTTGTCCTCATTGCCCCAAAACAAAGCAAAGCAATGAGAGCATCCAACAAGCTTTTGTTTTGTGTCCCCAAGTGGGTAGTGACCTCCAATATAATTAGAACCCTCTTATTCCATTACTTTTTCTTAGTCTTGGCAGGTCCTCAGATCAGTATTGGATTTTTGGTATCTTGCTGTCCTCTGTGGAAAAGCACCCTGATTCCAAATAAATATTTGTAAGAAATTTTCCATTACCTGTCACTGGTTTGTTACCAATGATTTTTGTTCAACTTTTATTGTACTCATTTGTAAACATAATCATTGCCAAGGAGCCAAGTGAATAAGCAGGGACAAATGGAGAAGATGATCTTTAGAAACAGCATTTAGTAGTTAGGACCAATGTTCAGGTCCTGCCTTTTTGTATTTTTTGCTGTGCTGGACTGATTAACACAGAAGCCATTGTCATTACTGTGTAAATCTACACTCGGAGGAAGGCATTAGCCTCTGGCCTGAGAGAAGATTAGCAAGGCTTTAGGGACTACCACAGGCCTCTAAGGGGGTTGGTGAATGTGGAATGAACTTCCTCTGCAGTGAAAATCAATTGCTTTTGTCACAGTTGGAGGCATTGGGGCTGAGCAGTTTTTAGAAGCCTGTAGTGGGGTCATGTAAAAGAAAACCAGAGCCTGGAGTGGAAGGTTTGAAGCACCCCCACCCCATGATCGTTCTGGATTAGCTCTTCTGCCATCACATTTGTGCATTATTCCCCGACAGGAAGCCAGGGGTTTCGTTGGCAGCCAGGGGCTCACCACCCTGTGATGGTTCCTGGTGCCAAATGCAGAGGGCAATCAGTGTTTGCTGAACCGATGCGCCCCCTGAGGACCCTGACTTCTCCATCTCTCTCACTTGCAAAAAGGAGCTATTGTGAGATTGGAGGTGAAAGGAAGTTAAGCCCTTGAATATTGCTGGTTTGTGTCTCATGCCCTGTCTTTGCTCTTATGATTCTTACTTGGACCTTTGGTCTAATTTCACTTTGTCGTTCTTTTAAGTAGTCCATCCATCTCCTAATCTATTACGAACCAGGCCACGCTCCATACGTGGATGTTTCTGGGCTTTCTATCTGGCTCCATTGATCTGCTGTTTTTTTTTTTTTTTTCTTTTCCAAGCCAATATGCTATTATGTCAATGAGTGTAATTTATGGTGAGTGTTGATATTTGGAATGACAAGATTTTCTTCATGTTCAAAATTATCTCTGTTAATCTTGGTTCTTCATACTTTTATAAGACCCATGGGATCATCCTGTCAGTTGTGTGATTATCTGATTTCGATTAGAATTACATTAAATCTGTAGATTTACTTGCACTGTATTGATGGTGTTGCATATTTCTCTTTTGGCATTCAAAAATATTTTGTAAATTTTTTTCACGAGGCTCTTGTGTTTCTTTTAGCTGATATATTTCTCTCTCTAGGTGCCCTGTGGTTTTATGGTATGATGGTCTCTTTTATTTTATATTTTCTGATCCTCCTGATCTATGAAAATGACAGTGATTTTTATATATTGATCCATGTCCAAAAATCTTGTTGGATTCTTTTTTCTTCTTTTTAATTCTAATTTTTTAAATGTGTTTGTGTTGATTATGATTTCAAGAGCAGGGTTGACCAATAATAATAAATGATAGGTGGTTTCCTTGTTGGGGAATCTGATTTGGATGGAGTGTTTCCAAGATTTTACCAGCAGAAGGCAATTCCTTCCCTTCCCACTATGCTAAGAATATTCATCATGAATGGATCCTGAATTTCACTGAATGCTTTCTTAATATTTATTACTGATCATATTTTCCCCTTTCATCTATTATTATAGTAAACTATATTTACATGCCTTTCAAATTTAAACCAGTCTGAGATCGATGTCATCTGGTTTGTATTACAAAATGTTTTACCTGTTGGATTGGCAAAACATTTGGGTTTGATAACCCACTTTATTGTGCCTTGGGGAAATGGTCATTTTCATATATTGCCTGTAGAATGATAATTTTGCAAACTCCATGGAGAGCAAGTTGGCAAATCTACCAAAATGCATGAAATTACAGATGCATGGTGTTACTTTCTGTCTCCATAACAAACACACAATGATAAAGACATAGCAATTGATAGAGAGGAAAGATTTATTTTGGCAACCAGTTTTAGAGGTTTCAGTTCATAATCTGTGTGGCACTTGGAATGGGGTGGTGGAGCAAAATTGCTCACTTCCTGAACATGAAGTGAAAGAGACAAGGAGAAATGGATTGAGGTCCCACTATGCCCTTTGAAGTCATGCCTCCCAATGACCTAAAGACCTCTCATGAGGCCCCGCCTCATAAAATTTCCACCATCTATCAATAACACCAAAATGGGGCACCAAGCCATCTTAGTGAAATGATTTGCCATCTACCTAGTTTCTCTTGGAAATTCCCTGGATGTCCTTGCTTCCCTACCTGCATTGAATCTATCTACATGTCCTGGTCAGCACTGGGCTTCCTTCCTTGCTCACTTTATACTGAGACCCTTAGAAATTTTGAAGCGTATGCTGATGCTTCTAGCCGAGGCAAATCTACTGGGTGGTATCATCAGCACCTTAGGTCATTGAAAACATCTTAGACTTAATCTGTTTGGCATATAATAAATGCTCAATTAATATTTGAATAAATAAATGTGCAAAACTGTACTTTCACTCCCCTCCCCCAGCCTTCCTCCCCTCAGCACACTACTCCATTAGGCATTTAAGCCCTGAGTCTGGCAATCTTCCTGTCAAACCCCACGGCCAATGCATCCTTAAGTCCTCTTAATTTGGCTTCCAAAATCCACCTCCACTGGCCGTGCCCTAGTCAGATTCCCTGTCATTCTCACTGATTTCCTTGCTTCCACTCTTGTCTCCCTCCAGTTTATGATGCAAGGAACCTGAGCGATCTTCACTGGATATAAATGGGAAGACATTCATCTTCTCTGGTCAGACCTTCTAGCACCTTCCTATTTGTTTTGCTGCTTAGCTCACCTTCAAGGTGCTGCCTGCTCTTGCTTGATGGACCCCCTCTACCCCCTCTCCTTGTGTTCTAGTCATCCCCTTCTTCCTGGTTTCTCAAGCACATTGAGTCTTAGGGATTCTGTCTGGAACTCTTTCCTCCCCCACATATGAACGGTTCTCATTTATCCTCTGGATCTCAAATTAAATGTCACCACTCCAGGAAGCCTTTCTTAGCCCCTCAATCTAAATTTGTCTCACGGTTGGATTTCCTCCTAGAGCCTGGTTCCTGTCCCCCAGAGCCCTAATCACTCTTCAGTTATATGTGCAGTAGACTAGTCATGAGGTGACAGATGAGCTGGTAGCATCTCCTTTTCAATCACCTACACTTCGAGAATATAGGCACCTTCTTTGTCTGTCTACAACTGGCGCAGCACGTACAGGTACTCTACTGGGTGGTATCATCAGCACCTTAGGTCCTTAAAAACATCTTAGACTTAATCTGTTTGGCATATAATAAGTGATCAATTAATATTTGAATAAATAAATGTGCAAAAATTTACTTTTCCATCTTCAAGCAGGTGGCAGAGTGTTAGTACCCTACATTGGCATTTGCTTTCAGTCATCTTAAGAGTATATTCTTTACACGTGTAACCCAATGTCATGGAGCTTTTTCTGTTAATGGGATCTGTTGTGGGGTCACAAATAAGTTGTCTTAATGGCCCCTATCTGTAGAGGGCCTTTATGAGTCTTAAAATTAGTGCTGAGAATGGTTCTCCAGGGCACTAATGTCTCACCTATTTGAGGCAGGATCTGGGAGTGGCTCTTTCCTTCCTGAAGATCCTGGCTTCTGACCCAGTCTTTTGCTGCAGATGCTACTCCTGGAGGTGCATCAGGGTACCTGAGGGAGCTGAAAGCACTCTGGAGGTGGACTACCACCCTGATTCTGCTGGCTTTGGCTGGGATGGCTGGCTCTCCAGAGATGCTGCCTACAATAAGTGATCTAGCCTCCTGCTGCATTCAGTTGGTATTAGTAAAGGTATTTGTTAGGTCATTCCAACTCCCTCATAAGCACCCTTTAAGAGGGCTGCCTAATATCGACTTAGTCTTCAAATGAGTATGTGGTATTTTCAGGACTAAGAACTTACAAGAAATGCTAACAATTAAATAAAGATCAAATTCTTACTGATTACATTGCATCTTTATGAAAATGCCCAGATTTCCCCACTCAGCTTCTCTTCTTTGAAAAGCTAGGCTGATTTTAGGAAAGATAAAGTATAATGAATACTTCACTTTTTTTTCCATTCTGGCCATTTCTTTACCACCTCTGTTTCTGGCAAGTATGCAGAAGTTAAGCTTGGGATTTTCCTACCATCTTCCCTCTAGTAAGTAAAATTCCACTTACTATTTTCCATGCATATTCTTCTATCATTACTGGGAATGCATTTCATTCCTGTGTCCCCTCACAGAAGGAAAGGTTAAAAGATCAAGGGCATTGATTTTCAGACAGTAAATATTAAATTGTGAAATGGAAACAAGGCTTAGCAAAAATTCATTTGAGATTTATAAATATTTTAAGTGCTTGAAGTGAATTCTTTCATGCTTCGGGATGATTTGGTATTTTAAGCGTTCGGCCTTTCAGCTTGCTCTTGCAACCAATATGTGGGACTTGCAATTCCTAGTTACTTCCCCTCTCTTTGCAGTTATTCCTAATCATCTGAATGCACAGAGGGTGATAGTGTGGGCGTTAAGGAGAAATTGCTGTCATGGACAGGAAAGACTCAGAGAAAAGAAAAGGGAATACTTTGGGAAGAACATGATCTCATTTACTCAAGCTGTATGCACTTTGAAAATTTATGGGGGATTTTGTGTCCCATGGAGCACCTTCTTAGTTGTTGAGGGGTGACTCTTTTTTTATCTGTCTCTTAAAGTGGGAGCAAAGGAAGAGTTCTGGGGTAGATAATTTATTATAACCATCCTCATCCTTTCTCTAGTGTTAGGTATGCAGTGATACTGTCATTCTCTGGACTGTGAATGACCAGTCAAGATGTTGCCAAGATCCCCCAAGCTGTATGGACAGGTGTGGGTCACCCTAGACAATTGTTCTCACTGGCCACTCATGAGTTATGCTAGTTCTTATTCACTTATCTTCTCTAGACGTGTCTCCTTATCTATTAAACAAAGATACTTGTGATAGTATCTAAGACTATTGTGAGGGTTAAATGGATTAATAAATGTCATGTACTGAGAAGAGTGTCTGACTCACAGTGAGTTGTCAATTCAGAGTGCTATTATTAGCCATCATTAGTAACCCATGTTTCCCAATGGGTGTGATTTTAGGGATGTTAAAGTACATTTTTGTTCTTTGTTATCCTTAGTTCCAAATGGTCTGGCAGCTCACACATCAAGAATCATGCCAGGCTGGGCTTGGTGGTGCACACCTGTCATCCCAGCAACTTGGGAGGCTGAGACAGGAGGATTGCAGGTTCGAGGCCAGTCTCAGCAACTTAGAGAGGCCCTAAGCAACTCAGGAGACCCTGTATCAATTTAAGAAAATAAAAAGAGCTGGGGATGTGGCTCAGTGGTAAAGGGCCCCTGGATTTAATCCCCAGTATTAGAGAAAGAGCCCAGTATCAGAGAGAGAGAGAGAGAGAGAGAGAGAGAGAGAGAGAGAGATATCCATGTCTTAGAGTTTCCTTTACAGTGTAAATGATTATCCCTTTTGCCAAGAAAACCAAGCCTTATGTTTTGTGTCCTCAGGTGGAAAAAGAACATGTTGGAAGGGAGTTTTTGCCAAAGAGAGGGAGGAGGAAGTGGAGACAATTCTTCTAGCTCAAAGGAAAGGAAAGGGGAGGGAGAGAGCAAAAGCTAAAGAGGCAGATGTTCAGCCCTGGGGCTGAAAAAGATCCTGTGTACCATTTACTGATCCCAAAGAAAGAGCTTAGAGGACTCAACAGAGAGGTATTGGACATTTTATTACTCATGCATTCTTTGTGGGGTGGGCGGCTGGGTCGAAACGGAGGGCCACACCATGCCTACAAGCAGGGGGAATATATGCAAGCTTAGGAATATACCAGCAGGTGGTGTGCCCGCTGTGAAGATGGATTTCTTTCATTTTCTCTGCTTTGATACCCCCGCCCCCCAAAGACTGGAGACAAGGGAAGAGGCCCGTTCCCCTCTCCATTTCCTTCTCTGTCACATTCTGAGGAGTCCTTCTTACCTCAACACCAGGAACAACACGGCTCCCTCCGCACTGACTTGCGTTTACCCCCAAAGTAGATGTGCATGTTCTCTCTTTCCTCCAGATAAAACCTCAAAACCATGGTGAAGGATGTGCTCAGTGTGGTAGAGTCATCCGGATGGGTTTTGCAAACGTGTGCATGTGTGCAAGAGGGATTGACACACCTCAGTGGAATAGTGTGGCTGGGCTGCAAGCCCCTGGGGGAGGCCTGTCCTCAGCCCCATCTGGCATGGCCTATGAGTGAGGGCACAGTGTGGCTGGATGCTATCTAGGTCAGTGGCCCCAAGATACAGCTCTTCATTCCCTATGAGCAGTGCATGGCTTGCATGGGGACCAGAGGTTTCCTCCAGTGGATGTGGAAGAGCTGAGGGAACCAGAGGAGGAAGCTATTGAGGGGGAAGCCTGTTGACCAGTGGCCTTGGTCAGGTCAAGTGGTTAGCAGTGTATGTCATTTACGCCAAGTGAGGCCTGACAAGACTCCCAGTGGCAGAGTCCAGCAGAGAAGACCACCACCCAAAATGGCCACCCCTTTGCTTATTGTCTTGAATACACCCAGGTATCTCCATACTCTGTTCTACTTTGAGAAGAAATGGAGGGAGGTGAGAAATAGTCCTTTTAGGGAATTGAATTCTAACTAACTACTCACTAGGAAAAGATGGTTTAAACCAGAAGTGATCAAGGCACCATAAATTTAGAAGTGCAACTCTCTCCCTTTCTTTTCCTTTCCCAACCACGAGATGAGTTGTAATCATCACTGCATCGATTTTATAATAAGGAAATTTAAAAGTTACATCCTTTTTTGTATACTCAAGCTGAGTTTGAATATATTTGATATTTCTTGCTTCATTTGTCGACTTAAAATTTTTTCCCTCAGTATAAATTAAACATTCAATCCATTCTTTTCTTAATTCATGAAATTCATTCATTTCTTAATCCATAATATATTAAGAAGCATTGTAACTCACCATGGCTCCATTTGTCAGCCATGATCCAAGATGGCAGCCACACCCATAAATAAATCGCTAGACTATAAATTGTGCACATTAAAACAACAACAACAAAAAACTTCATCAGATAACTAGCAAATTTTTTCCAGAAAAATCAATCTTCAATCACACGTGGAACATTAAAAAAAATTGACTAGGTACTAGGCCATAAAGCAAGTCTCAAAAAACACCTGTCAAATTATCAAACATTATTTTCTCTAAATGCACTGAAACTTAAAGTTAATGTAACAAAAATAACCATATTCATTTGGAAATTTTACAACATATTTTACAAATTCATTGGTGAATTCAAGGAGAACTCATTCATATTTGAAAGGAAGCAGTTTAATATTTGGGGAAGAGGAAAATTTAATATTTGTGGTGGGCTGCTTAAGTTGTACTGAAGGGAAAAGTTGTAACCATAAATGCATGTGTGAGAAACACTTATTCAAGAATGAAGAAGAACAAGAACATAAACCTAAAGAAAACCCATGAAGAAAAGAAATAATGAGCACATAAAGAAATTAACAAACCAGAAAAGAGAAAAAAGAGAAGACATGAAAACCAAGAGCTTGTTTTTGAAAAAAATAACAAAGTAAAATAACCCCGTCAAGGTTGTAAAAGAAAAATGGGAGAAGTTATAATAAAATAACTATAAAGTAGGTTTAATTATAAATTTATGATTATAACCTGGGGTTATGGCTCAGTGGTAGAGCACTTGCTTCGCATGTGTGAGGCACTGGTTTCGATCCTTAGCACCGTATAAGATGAATAAATAAAATAAAGTATTGTTTTCCATCTACAACTAAAAAAATCATAAATTTATCATAGATTTAAGCAACCATAAGAAAATACCATAGATAACATTTTGTCTATAATCGAACACTTAAAAAATGATTTTCCAGGGCTGAGACTGTGACTCAGGGGTAGAGCGCTCCCCTAGCACGTGCGAGGCCCTGGGTTTGATCCTCAGCACCACATAAAAATAAATAAATAAAGGTATTGTGTCCAACTACAAATAAATATTTTTAAAAAAGTGATTTTCCAACTCTAGTAGATAAATTTGAACAATACCTAAGTTATGGCCTATTTTCTATTAACTATGTATTTGTTCTTAAAAAAACAACTGTTCAAAATACATATAAATATTCTTAAAAAACATAATTGTTGAAAATAATTGTTTCAAGTGGTTAGGAGTTTGTATTATTTTCATCCATTCAGGTTTTCTGAGTTTTAGCAGTGAATGTAGATTTTTAAAAATTCTACTGAAGGACTGTAATGCAAGGAGCTGTGGGAGACCTGTGGGTCTCATTCCCTCAAGCTCCATTCCAAGTTCACATTCTAGTCCTGCAAGGTGAGCCTTCTCGCCCTGGTAGGAAAGTCCTGGCCACCATATTGTTGTGAAGTCTCCAACTCCATTTTCCGTTTTTCCCTTCTGGTGTGAAGTCTTTCTCCAGCTTTCAGTCTCCTTCATTTTAGGACACTGATCCATGAGTCTCTGCAGCCTTAACCCATCTCCAGGTCCTGGAAGTCCAGTCTGTGCCTCCCACTTGAACATCTGCTCCACAGAGAGTGGGGTTGAGGAGAAGGAGTACAGATCAGTGTTGGAACTAATTTAAGAATTGAGAAGGTGGAGTCCACCATTGTGGACTCAATCCTCTGCCTCTTAATGGCTTTTTGAACTTAGTCATGTTCCTTAGATTCTCATTTTGAGTTTATTATCATAATACCACATTATGAAAAATAAAATATATAAAACAACCACCATACAGTAGGTGTTTAGTAAATGTCACCTCTTTTCTCTGCTGTTAGTTATATGCCTGTATTTGTAACTAACCTACTGGTTTGTTGGGAAAGAACGACTTGTGTATGTTGCTCTTGTTTAGCATGTAGAGCTTAACTTTTCTAAGTTGGAGGGTGGTGTGGGGTAGAGTTGGGAAGGAGTAAACATAACTAATTAAGCATGTACCCACAAAATTCCATATTTCTGCTACTGGGAGAAAGAGTTGGTATGCTAGAGCTTTCCACAGAATACAAACATTTGACTTAAGAAAGAGGGGAATGTTCTTTTAAAAGCTGGATGAATTTCTAGCTGGTTGTCCTAGGACAATGGCAGTGTTTTTTTAGGTAAGATGATTTCTTTGTCCTAAATTTAGGACCTTGCACTGATGGATAGCAAGAGGTGAGACCTCCCCCTGCTGGACATGGTGGGGAAGGCAGGGGGTGAAGGAAGCCAGGAACTGAGAAATCGAGATCCCTCCCATGATGTGTTGGGAGAAGAGATGGGCATAGAGTGAGTGGGTCTACACTCCCAGCCAATGGAGAATTCAGTCAGAGTAAGAATTCAGAGTCACAGCAGACTTGAAATTTTCCTCTTTCCCCATGCCAGTCATTTCTTAGAAAGTTGGGGCACGACATCGATGTTCATAGCAGCACAATTCACAATAGCTAGACTGTGGAACCAACCCAGATGCCCTTCAATAGATGAATGGATAAAAAAATGTGGCATCTATACACAATGGAGTACTATGCAGCAATAAAAAATGACAAAATCATAGAATTTGCAGGGAAATGGATGGCACTAGAGCAGATTATGCTTAGTGAAGCTAGCCAATCCCTAAAAAACAAATACCAAATGTCTTCTTTGATACAATGAGAGCAACTAAGAACAGAGCAGGGAGGAAGAGCAGGAAGAAAAGATTAACATTAAACAGAGACATGAAGGGGGAGGGAAAGGGAGAGAAAAGGGAAATTGCATGGAAATGAAGGGAGACCCTCATTGCTATACAAAATTACATATAAGAGGTTGTGAGGGGAATGGGAAAATAAACAAGGAGAGAAATGAATTACAGTAGATGGGGTAGAGAGAGAAGTTGGGAGGGGAGGGGAGGGGGGATAGTAGGGGATAGGAAAGGTAGCAGAATACAACAATTACGAATAGGGCATTATGTAAAATTGTGGATGTGTAACCGACGTGATTCTGCAATCTGCATTTGGGGTAAAATTGGGGGTTCATAACCCACTTCAATCTAATGTATGAAATATGATATGTCAAGAGCTTTGTAATGTTGTGAACAACCAATTAAAAAATAAAAAGAAAGTTGGGGCATGTGGTAGATTTTCTGTTGTAATGGGTACCAGGGCCATTTGGGAAACGATGACCCCAAGAAGGCAGGGAGAATTGAGAATGTCTGAGATTCCTGTTGAAAGCACAGTGACAGTCCCTGTATGCTTGGTACCTTCAGAAATTGCTACTGCTATGACTAGACCTGAAGTGTTTTATTTTAGCAATTTTCATGGTGGGAGACACTTGATCTGAACTTTGCAACATATATGGGATTTGGGTAGGGATATGGCAAGTCTTTAGCATATGAAAAAGAATATACAAAAAATGTTTGGTTTTGACTTTTTTATTTTTTAATGCCTTTCTTTAACTTTCTTAAAAACATTTTTTCTATTCACTTTGACATAATTAAAAAGTCATCAAATATAATTTGCTCATATTCAGTCCCCAGTATTTACCCCTCTTCTCTCTTTCCCTGTTCCCTTCCCTCTACTCTACTGATCTTTCTGCTATTTAATTTTAGATCATTTTTTTCTCTTTGATTAGTGTCTTGTGAATATACCTGATGGTGAGATTCACTGTGTTATATTCTTGTTGGTCTATGAATGCCTGTTGGGATAAAGGGCTTCTTTGCATATTGCTGGCTAGCTCCTCCTTCTGAAAATGGGGACATTTCTGAGAGGTTATGAATCGTCCTTCCCCTCTGAACATCCCTGCTACTTCTTCTTCCTTGGTTCCTCTCCCTTGGCTTGAGGGTTGACCCATCTCTCTTCCAAGGAACCTTCCCTTGTCTGGCCCCTCACTCACTTCACGAGCATCTTCTCATCCATCCCAAGGTTGTGCCTCTTTTTTTTTTTTTTTTATAGGTGAAGGATCTCAAGATGGCAGCTTAGCTCCCCACTGTTGGATGCCCTGGGCTTAAACTCAGGGTGTCCCAGACTGATGGGATGATTTCAGTCATTAGGGTTCGACACTTTAGAGTGACAGGTCGGTCCTTTCCTTCCTCATCACCTGCACCTTGGAGCTATTCCCTTGCTTACACTCCACTCTGCATTTCAGGGAAAAGGCTCTCAGAGATACTACAATTCATCCCTGTGTGTCTTTGCTTAGGTGACCAACATTTCCATCCCTCCACAAGATTTTATGTCTGATTGACACAAATCTTAAGGCCAGATGAAATGTTTCTTTCCATGAAGTTTTATCTGGTTCTGTTGCCCAGTATGTTACCTATTGCTCGTGGACTTCCTGTGCCAGGTTTATCTGTATATTCTCATGTTCCGGAGCATTCTGTCTTTTCTATTGCTTTTCCTGATATCTGTGTCACATTCTTCCCTCAATGCTCTGAGCTCATTGTGAGCAGGATGTTTACCTGATTCGTTCCCTTACACCTCTCAGTGATATTTACATACTTGAGGTCAATAAATTGGTTTTGTGGTCATTAACACACTATGTGCATCCTAGTCACAAATTTGCCTGTATCTCCAGCTGATGGACAAGTTTCTTGAGGTTGTGACTAAGCATGATTTAACTCTGTGTCTGCTACATCAATTGAGCACTGTGCCTGGAGCAACCTAAATATACAATAAATGTTGAATTGAATGGTTGATGGGAATTCCACTAATGATTTAGTATTTATTACACCTTGAAGACTGAAAATTAAATTTTTTCATAAAGCAGGTGAATCTATAAGGGATATTAAGGAGGGGCTTGGGACAGAAATCTAGGAGAACATGGTATTACAGAAAAAGGAAGAGTTTATGTGGAGAGAGGACCAAATAAGGAGACAACTGTCTTAGCAACATGGAGGTCTTTGGGGATCCATTTCTTTTGAGAAAGGAACAGAAGCCAGAGTGGAATGTAATGAGAAATAAATGAGAGCTATAGACATCTCTCATTGATGATTTTAAGAGAAAAATGATGATTTTTGGAGAAAAACAGTATTGATCATTTTGCCTACTAGAAAGGAGGAAAGTAATAGGGAAGGCAAATAGATGTTGGAGTGGGATCCAGAGATATTTTTTCTTTTAAAATGGAAATATACAGCAGGGATTTGTGGTGCACACCTGTAATCCCAGCAGCTCAGAGGGCTGAGGCAGGAGGATCACAAGTTTCAGCCTCAGCAATTTATCGAGGCACTAAGCAACTTTATGAGGTCCTGTCTCTAAATAAAATATATTAAAAAAAAAAACGTCTGGGGATGTGGCTCAGTGATTGAGTGCTCCTGAGTTCAATGCCACTTCTCAAAAAAAAAAAAATTAGGGAAGAAGACCTTCCTAAGAGAAAATATAAAAAGCTGAATAAGAGCTAATAAATTTGTTTACATAATAATTATTTTTGCATCATAAAGGCATATGAAACATCAGGGAAGAGCATTTGTAACCTACATAACAGATGTAATGCATAATTTGGATTATCATAAACTGGAGTGCAAAAACATATTTTTTACCTGTATGCTATTTGTTTCTCAGCCCTCCTTCCTGTCTGTAGCAGAAGATCTCACATTAAAGAACAAAAATATGAAAAAAAATCTCCTTAATGTAATTTAGTTGTCCTTAAAAATCCATATCATACTTTCTGTCTTCATCCTTCTCTGCTGCCCTTGAACTTTTGTATCAATTTCTGTTGGCCCACAATTCACTGTTTCGTAATTACACACTGCACACCTCTTCCAACGTGACCTTGAGTTTGTCAAGAGCAGGAGTGTTCTCAGTGCCCAGCACATTCTTATCACCCACCATAATTGCTGACTCTTGTTGATAAATAGTCACTTAAGTTCCCGGTGTGCTTCAGTGTTTGGAGTGTTAGTTGGGACATTTTCTGCAATTTTCTCACTTCAAAAGGAACATTTTCAGCCCTTTGCAGGCTCTATTGGGCCTCTGCTTAGTCAGATCCCACCTTCTCCAAGAATAACTATGCTGATTTCTAGCGTCATAGATTAGTTTTACCTATTTTTGAACCTCATGTAGAGTGAATCATACAGCTCACATCCTCTGGTGTCTGACTTCTTTTTGCTCAGCATTATATTTGTGAGATTCAAATGTGTGTATCAGTTTATTCTTTTCATTGCTGTGTAGTATTTTATTGTATGAATAGTGATTATAGTTTTAATAATAAACTAATTTTTTTTTTTGCTTTTTAGACAAATGGCCTTTCCTAAATCTATAATACTATTTAGCCAAAGATATGTTTGACTATCCTGTATAGATTTTTTTCTATCTGTATAGATTTCTGAAACATAAGGAATAGTCTTTCTCCTATAAAGCATGACTTTAAAAATGCAAAGATAAACATCAATAAGCATTAATTTAGTTTCCTTCTGTAGAGTTGGGCAAGACGTTGAGTTTCTAGGCTTTCGTTCTGTAGGGCCACCCTGAATATTAACTGGGACACTGGGAGTCACAGTGGGGTGGCCTCCTTGGGTGGAAACCTCCCTTTCCTGACAGCTCTGTTTGATGTCTCCCCATCTCTCGGTTTCCAGTGAGATGAGTCAGAAAATGGGTAAGGAGGGTCCCAGACTCTCCAAGAACCAGAAGTTCTCCGAGCACTTCAGCATCCACTGCTGCCCGCCCTTCACCTTCCTCAACTCCAAGCGGGAGATCGTGGATCGGAAATACAGCCTCTGCAAGAGCGGCTGCTTCTACCAGAAGAAAGAGGAGGACTGGATCTGCTGCGCCTGCCAGAAGACCAGGTGAGTGAGTGGCCCCGCTGACCCTGGCGCCGGCGCTGGGCACCCGCCTGTCGTCTCTGGGCTCCCAGCGCGCCCTGCCTCCTCGCTCCGTGATGCCGGGGTTGGGGCTCCGCGAACCGCTCTCCGGGATCCTGACAGCTCCCTGCTAGGTCCGGACACTGGAAGGCGCTCCAGGGCGATCGGAAGGTGGGAGGGGGAGCAGGGCCTTCCCCCCGGTTTCCAGCTCCCGTCAGCAGCCCTTAAGCAGCCGAGGAGAGCCCTGGCTGCAGCCTCCAGCCTCCAGCTTCTTTTGGCCCTCTCAGACCCAGCCGCCGTGCCACGTCCCCTCAGAGGCCCAAGCCACAGCCAGCGGCGCCCCCCGCGGTGGTCAGAGCACCAGCCAAGCCACGGTCCCCTCCGAGGTCCGAGCGTCCGCCGCGTCCCCGCCCAGAGGTCCGACCACCTCCAGCCAAGCAGCGTCCCCCTCAGAAGGCCAAGCAACCACCACGCAGCAGCCCCCTCAGAGGGCCAGGCGCCAGCCGCGGGGGGTCTCCCATCAAAGCTTCTAGGTTCTGGTAACACCATCTCTTCCCTTGTGTTTCCCCCAGCCCTAAGGTTAGTAGCTGTTGCCTGTCCTTATCGACAAGGGGGCTCTCTGGATGGCCCGCTGTCAGCCTTCCCCAACGAGTGTAACCAATCCCCCCATTAAATCCCCTCTGTTGGAAATACCTGGTGTGGCTTCTGCTTTCCTCCTAGACACTCACTGTTGGTCCCTATTTCACCTGGCTGGGTCCTTTGTCTAGTAGAACTGGAAATCATGAAGTGACCAGTTAAGGTTACTGACCACAGTAACAGATTGAATAAATGATTACCTCCATGCTTGTGCCTCAGAGAGGAGGAAGGGTGACTACTGGAATATCTGTGTTTGTGTAAAAGGAGAAATTCAGTGGGAACCTTCTCCCATCCTGATCAGGTGTCAATCTCAGTGGCAAAGCTACTCATTAGTTCATCTGTTTCGACATAGGGGCAAACCTTACTGCATACCCATAGGATTCTGCGCTCTGTAGTAGGGAAGAGAATATGGAGGTGAACAAGCAAGGGAATTTGTGATTCACCAGGACCAAGTAAGAGAATGATTAGTCAGGTATAGAGTGTAAGTGCTCTAGTATTTCCATAATAAGAGTGTATATTGGACCTTGAGGTCCTTTGAGTAGGGAGTATTGGAACAGGAGTTTGGGGGGTCCAAGGAGGAAATTAGGTTAGGGTGAATAGAAGGTTAGAAGAAGGTGATTCATTGGGCTGGGGATGTGGCTCAAGTGGTAGCATACTCACCTGCCATGCATGTGGCCCAGGTTCGATCCTCAGCACCACATACAAACAAAGATGTTGTGTCCACCGAAAAAAGGTAAAAAATAAATATTAAAAAATTCTCTCTCTCTCTTTTAAAAAAAAAAGAAGAAGAAGAAGGTGATTCATATAGAGGAACAGGAGATCCAGAGAGGTGCATGTCCATTGCTCTTAGGGGTCTGGCTTTTTCCTTTTTAAAAAATAGATGTTAATTTTTGGAATAGTTTTAGGTTTATAATAAAATTGAGGGAAGGTACAAAGATTTCCCCTGGATCCCCCTGAGCTTACTTTCACATGGCCGGCCAACTTTTTAGTCCTTTTATAATTTTGGAAAGTTAATCTGTTATATAAGACGGTAGTGGGTGTTAATTGTATTTGATATTCTCATATCAACTCTGATACCTGGCACCTGTATAGCCCGTTGCTGGGTGCAGATGTTACATAATGTTTACTAATTTAGTAAGAAGAAGAATCGATGGGGAAGCATGTTCACTGGATTACCAGTGAAGCCGGGGGATCTGCATTATCAACGAACAGCCTTTCTTACAACTGTAGTGATAAAGAACAAAGAGTACATAATGAACCACCCTGACCTAAATCATCTATAAATTAATGATCCAGATTATCTGTGATATGTAGTAAAAGATGTGAGAAGTACCAAATTTATGGTATCCAAAGTGAAAGCATTACAAAGATGCAGGATCAGATGAGTTTAATTTGCAAAGCAAATAACAGGCTGGTCACTAAAACTTCAGTAGCAAGTTGTATTCAAGATACCTAGTCATTCACTCGGTCCCTCCAAGGGGCTGGAATAAAAGGTAGCAAGGCCAGGTAAGTTTTAATATGCAGAAACTCATCTGTTAGGAAAGGTGGGAGCAGAAGAAATTAATTTTCTAAGAGTCATGTCAGCTGCGGTAAGTTCAGTGCTGGCTCTTTGCTGGAGAGGGCTTGGAGAGGAATGTTAAAGACAATGAAAGCAAAACTAGCCATGCATTTGTGTGGATCCAGCTTTGCTCATTGTCTTCACCTGAATTCAAGACATCCTGGTGTTGGTGGGTCTTGACTCCCTTGGTTAATTTGTCTTAGTGAGTGTCAGAGAAGGTGCCTCCACAGACTACCATTGCCTTCTCAGCCATGGCCCCGTACCTGGGGACAGAGGACCCCAAAAGCTACCTTCATAATGTCTCATAACTTTGCTTGTGTGCTATCTGAGCCCTACCTGAGAGATTTATTTTCTTTTCTTAGCATCTCAAAGGTCCTAAGGTAATGTATTAAATATGTTTCATTGCCATATATTTCCTTTATTGATACCAGTTGACTATTGCAAATCAAAGGAGTAGGAGATGGGTTAATGGGAAAAATTCACTCGTAAGCAGAGCTACTAAGACATGCTTTAAAAAAGGATAGAAAAAGCTTCTCTGAATCAGACTTGCCTTCTGAAATGGTCCCACCCTGGAGGCTTTGCCTTGAGAGGTTAGGCAATTCTGAGAGAGGACTTTTGGGTTTGTAGTAACTCCCTTGAATAGGTCTTTTCAAAAACCAGAGCATAATTTAATCTTAGAAACCGATTGGAATGATTCCCAGAATCCTGATTGAATACAGTAGTGTTCCTGAATTTGATAAGAGGAAACCTTGGAATTTCCCATTTAGTTTATCCTGCTTTCTCAGTTTTTGAAAAAGATTTTAGTACTTCACACGTTTTCCCTTGCTTTTAATGTTCATGCATTTTCTGGGCTGAATTTCTTTTGGTTCCTCAGTGTTCTGCTTTGGGTAGCTGGAGATCTGTGGTTCTTTGAAAACCACCATGGCCATCATTTGGAGCCCATCAATCACACAGATGGGGGCAGTGCTGTGTGCCTTTGACTCGTTGTTTGACAACATGTCTTATAATGCACCAAACCAAGCCCTGCACCTTAGTAGCCTGGAAAACCAATGTATTCTGCATGTATTTATCAAGCCTATTCATCAAGACCATGTGAACACGACTGTACCAACCTCTAAAAATTAAGGGAAATGAAGTAGGCCCTGGGTTGAGCTGCTCAGATGATATTTATGAGTGGTTTATCCCTCAGTGATGCTGCTGTTAACTCCAAGGGCAGCCCTTGGTCACCTCTAACCTCAGCCCACATCCAGTGATTCTGTCTCCTAGATCTCTCTCCTTTAGTCATTTATTTATTTCTTCATCTCACTTTATTTAATTCTGTTGATCTCCACCTTCCATAATACTTGCACATCCCCAGTTCTAGATTAGGCTCCTGACCTGCCTATACTGCTCTGTTTTTCCAGCTGTTGAGCATAGTCATGTAGGCACAGAGCTGCTGAGCATAGTTGACAAAAGCTTTATAGCTCCCAGGGTTGTGTCACTACAGATGGCACCAACCCCTAGACCAGCCTGCATCCACCAGCCCCACGTGTGTATCAGGCCATGTGTCTGCCTTCAGATCCTTCCTCTCGGACTCAGAGGATGAAGTGTTGGTTCCTCCTCCCCACTGCACACACCCGTGATCTTCTTCTCTTGACTTGTGTTTTCTCCAGGGTCTCTCTGCTGCACGATTTATCTACCTTCCCACTCACTTCAGCCTTTTATTAATCTTTCTCTTTAGCCTTTAACACATTGAGCTGTCTCCTGGAGGCTGAGTTTCCTTCTGGCTCTGCCTCATCTTTTTACTTCCCTTCTCTGACCAATTTAAAAAAGAACAATGTAAACTTATCATCTTTACTTCCTTAAATTCCCTTTACATTTCAGTTGATGGTGCTCTGATTTCTTCCCATAGCCCCACACAGGAATTTCTTTTGTGCAGATTCCTCCAGAAATGTCAATGTGAGGGCAAGCAGTTTATTTGGGAGATGAAGCAAAGACTGGGGAACAGAAGGAAATGGGACAAAAAAAAATGAGGCATTCAATTAAAAAAATATGCATTATACAACTGGCTTCTGCTGTGGGAAGTAGAGTAACTTTTTAATAAGCCTGTAGTTAATCTACCAAAGACACTTATCTAGTGAAGTGTCTCCTCAAAGATATTGTATATTTTAAAAATTGGGTCATTGTTTTCTAATTATTTTGTTTTGAGATGTTGACAAATATTCTGCATACAAGTATTTTATTAAAAAATGCTTTCTGAATATTTTCTCCAAGTTTGTGACTTTCATTTTATTTTGAGAAGAACTGAAAATTTAAGTTTTGACAAAGCCAAACTTATCAAGTTCTTTTATGGGTCAGTTTTTCTGTTGTGTGTAAAAGATCTTTTCCCAGCACAAACTCACATTTTTATCCTTGTTTTGTTCTAGAAATTTAAAAATTTAGGTTTTACATTTACATTATTATCCATTTGGAGTTATTTATTTTGTAAAGGGACTGAGGTATGGTTGAAGTGTAATTTTTTTATATATGTTTATCCAATTGTTCCAGCATTATTTGTTGAAATTACCTTTGCAATTTTACCAAAATCAGCTGATCTCACGTTTTGGTTTATTCCTAGATTTTCTATACTACTTTATTAATTTATGTATCTTTCCTTTCACCAATATACCACTTCATTACTGTAGCTTACTAGTAAATATTGAAATAAGTTAGTGTGAATCTCCAACATTTTTCTTAATTTTTAAAAATGTTTTGGCTGTTCTTTACTTATCCATATGAATTTTCACCATGTCAAATTCTACAAATATATCCTGGAACGATTTTGAAAAGGGTTTTGTTGAGTTAGTAGATCAACTTGGGGACAACTGTAGCAATACTGAGTCTTTGGATCCATGAACATGGTATACTTCTCCATTTATTTAGGTATTTTTGTTTTTATAATATTTAGCAATAAACCTTGCATGTATTTTATTTGTTTTAAAACTATTTTATGCTTTTTGGTGCTATTAAAATAGTACTATTTCTATGTCAATTTCCAATTGATAGTATATAAAACATAATTTACTTTGTTATATCCTGTAATATTGCTAAACTCACTTATTCCAGCTTTTTGTTTTTGTAGAATCTGGAGTTATCTATATTGATAATCATATTGTCTTTGAATAGATGCAGCTTTGTATTTTCCTTTTCAATCCATATGCCTATGTTTTCTATATGTTTTAAGCTGCTGTTTTGGTTAAAATATTTGCAATTTAGAGAAATATTTTGACAAGATTAAGTTCTTGCTAATTTGGCTTTGTGAATCATTAAAAGGGATTAAACCTGAGCCTAACCAGATTAAGTGCTTGGGTTGAATTATCAGTTCATTCCTGTGCTTTCTTTAAAACCTCATTTAAGGATATGGCTCAACTTTCCTATGTGCCATTGACTGATATTCTGTATCATCAAACTAGAGAATAGGCACCAACATACTTTTCGTTTACAGAATCATAGAGGTTTTTATTACTATTAGAATGACTATGGCAGTATTTCCCTAGGATCATCAGGTACTGATGTCATCTTGATGTTTATGACAGATAGTTACCAAAACTCTAAATACATGATGGATTCAATTCCAATTCATTTTTTTAGGGCTAGTCACTTATTGGAAGAAGCTAATGCCTTGAAGAGCAGTCACATAATAATCATCCACATATGGATTAAACAATTGTGACACTTTCTTCCCTAATTCTACATGGGCCTGAGTTGTTTCTTTTGTTTTGCTACATGGACAGTCTCGGAAATTTAGCCTTTATAAGCTATGATATTTATTTATTTATGATACAATAAAGTTAGGACATTTTATATAGATGTTAGCTTTTACATAATAGTGAACTGGTTTTTTTTTCCTGTTTGGTGTTGGTCAGTGGGAATGGTGCATGGAGTATTTTGTGGAGGCAGAGAACTCCTTCCCTGTATTTAGAGAATTGTAATTTCTGTCAGTAATAAGGAGCCCTAGATAATGACCCTTTGACTTAAGAGGCTTCACGATCCTTGCTAAGTAAATAGGTGCCCTGTTCCTGTGCTCTCTTAAAGCTTCTACCCTTGTTCACCAGTCCATTTACTGTGCATATCTTTGCAGGAGAGCACATGAATCAGGATCAGGGAATCTTACATTCATATCTCTAGGGACTGATTCAGGGCGTGGCTGTTGTTATCAACTGAATGAGGCCTATAAATTTACCTAGCAATAAGTCTGGAACAGTGGAAAGGGCAAGGTCTCTCTCTGGCATCAGGTTTAAGTCTAAGCTTTGCTGCCTGTGAATTCCTTTTGTTCAGGTTTCTTACTTTTTCAAAGTCCTATCTTTTTTTTTTAATCTGTAAGATAAGGATATTATCTACCCTATTAGTATTATTAAGTACTTAGCTCATTATTTAGCTGTACTCAGTAAGTGTATACTATTAGAACTGTTATTTAATGAATATCTTGTCATCTTGTCATTCAATCCTAACTACTAGCAGATCCTCTCCAACTCAGTCTCCTCCATTGGTTGATTTGGAGTTTAGGGGATATTGCTGAATAATTTGCCATCAGGGTGGCTGCCAATGCCAGTGAAGTGCCAAGTAGATAATTAGATGCTCATATTATCAAAGATGCCACAGTGACTGATTGCAGTGATACCTGTGGGTGTTCATGCTAATCTCAGCATCTGAGTTTTATATTCAGCAGTATCTGTGGGAAATACTAGTATATGTAGTTTGCTCCATGTTTAAAGATCATAGAGGCAACCCAGAAGGTACTATTGTTTATACTTGAATATAATTTTATTTCTCTCTCCCCCCCCCCTCTATATATATATGTATATATATATATATATATATATATATATATATATTGAACCAAAAGTTCTCTATCACTGGACTATATACCCATCCCTTTTTATTTATTATTATTATTATAATTTTTTATAATTTTTATAATTTTTTTTTACTGGGGATTGAACTCAGGGATGCTTAACCACTGAGCAGCATCCCTAGCCATTTTTCACTTTTTATTTTGAGACAGGGTTTTGCTGAGTTGCTCAGGGTCTTGCTAAGTTGCTAAGTTGCTCAGGGTCTTGCTAAATTGCTGAGGTTGGTTTTGAATTTGTGATCCTCCTGTCTCAACCTCATGAACCACTGGGTTTACAGGCACGTGTCACCGTGCCTAGCTTATTTTTTATTTTGAGACAGGGTCTTGCTAAGTTTCCCAGGCTGGCTTCAGATTTGCTCTCCTTCTGTCTCATCCTCTCATGTAGCTGAGATTATAGGTGTGTGCCACCACTCCCAGCTCATTTTATTTCTAATTTTAAAAGCCTCCCAAATTATAAGAAAAGCCATAAAAATTTGGTTCTAGAATAAAAGTGTGCTACATTTCTAATGCATGGTCCTTGTTGTTTATTTCTTTGATTCTTTTAATCAAGAACTTTGAGGATGCTCTGAAGGTATTCAAATGACATTAGTTTCAAAGACAGTCACAAAGTGTTCTGCTCTCTAATAAACTGAAGGAGATGTCATATGACACTTTTGTTAGAAAGAATGTGAGCAATCCTTTTCTGGGACTACATATTTATAATGAATTTGTTGGATGTTATTTATCCCTTTCCTAAACACAATGTAGTCTCTTCCCCATCAAGTTAGGAATATGTGAACATGACCAAAATTTCATAATGTGAGTGCATATATTCTCTGTCAATTCTTTATGTCGATGGGTAGTAGAACATTTTTCCTGGCTTGGGGTGCACTTGAATTCCATTTGTGTATTTTTATGTTTTAAAATAATCTGCAACAAGTAACCAGAAAAGCAACAATTACTATTATATGCAAATAGGAGAATTTTTTTTTGTACTGGGGATTGAACCCAGAGATGCTCTTCCATTGAGCTGCATACCCAATCTTTTTTATTTTTTTGAAACAGGATCTCACTAAGTTGACAAGCCTGGCCTCAAACTTGTGATTATCCTGCCTACATCTCCCATCTCTCATCACTGGGATTAGAGGCATGAGCCACTTCACCTAGAAAATAGGAGAATTTTTTAAACAATATTTTTCCCAGTCTCAGTCCAGGAAAAAAATTATCATATTAATTTAGACCACAGGCTGTCAGAATTGATAACTACAGAGGGGGATTCAAAGACTGGATTTCTTAGAAAAAAAAGACTACTCAAAGGTAGTTTATAAATAAATAATTATAATAACTGAGTATGGTAGTGGAGGTGGGAGTAGAGAAAGAGAGAGAGAGAGAGAAAGAGAGAGGACCTCACTTACCAATGTTATGAATTTCTCTTTTTCTCTTTGTAAACCAGATTGAGAAGAAGAACCAAGCCAACTCCAAGAAAGAAGTGATAAAGGAGTTTCAAGTGAATGGATGGCCTCAGCCCCTGGACTCACTGCTTCGAAACCCATGTGCCCTTGGACCAATTATCTGGCTTTGAATATGATGCAGGGGCAGACACCTGCTGATATAGCAACTGTCATTGCTCCAAATTCCCATGATATGGGAGTTTCAGGGCAGCCTGCCTGGAGGTGAGAAGGGGCATCTCCATGTGTTCTGCCCCCATTTTAGTGGGTCCCAGCAGCTCCTTGGATTCTAGAACTCAGTTTGTTTCACCTTCAGTCCTTTCCTTCCCGTGATGTGCTCAGATCTCCAGGATCTTTGAGTAAGCATGGCTCATGTGCCAGCCTACATGTTATCCTCCAAACCTCTATTCCCCCCATCCCTGGCATCTTGTTGCTGAGCCTGACTTTGATCCTTGACCTTCTTTGTAATGAATTCTTCATCTGGATTCCTCTCTTCCTCTGTGCTATCTATTTCCCATTTGAACACCTTAACCAGTTCCCTGCACGGAGAGGCACAATTGACTCTGGGGAAGATGTGAGTTATTTTCTGAGTAAGATATCAGGCTTTCATATAATTCAGAAATGCAAAGAAATCCTGAGAGGTTAGGAGTTATCTAAATTTGTGTCAGATATAGCTAGCATGCTGTGTCAGAAGCAGAGAGAAAAGGCATGAATGAGTACCTACTCTTCCCCGAGGCCTGTCTCCAACCTCATGCAAGGCTAGTGAACATCTTGTGGTCCCAGATTAAATGAGAACACACGCTCTAAAATATTGTTTTAAAATGTTTCCTATTTTCTGAGTACAGTGGCTCATGCCTGAAACTCCAGTGATGGGAGATGGGAGACTTAGGCAGAGTGTTTGAGCTTTGTCTGGCCCAGCTGGACACTTTAAACTGAGAATCAATAGCTTTAGAACTGTGTGGCCTTGGGCATTACTTGGCTTAAACCATGTTGTCTTATTGCCATCCTCTCCTGCCCACCTGTCCCTCCTAACTTCAGGACATAGACATATGGCCCCAGGGCACTTTTGTGGGACTAGAATGAGTGCTCAGAGGGTTCTACTTCCATATGATGATCCCCGCTTCCTAGGGAGAGCTGGGCCTGGTGCCTCAGTGCCTTCCCTGCCTGGCCCCTTGACATTTCTGTCTCATTGTGTGGTGGGATTAAGAAAAATAGAGGAGTTTAGCTTGGACGGAGAGGAGAGGTAAGTGAGGGTGGGATGGGACTAGTTAGAGGAGGTTAAGCCGTCCAAGTCTTCCCTTGCTGTGTAGGAGGCCACTCCATGGTGTGTATTGGTGGGGGGGAAGCTGAACTCAGTTATAGTGGGTCAGGGCTGGGGGTTGACTTCCCATCTCTTCATTCTGTTTTGCTCCCACTGTCTGCAGCCCCAAACTCGTGGGAAGGACTTTGATCTCAAGTATGGGTTCCTGATCAGGGTCATTAGAACTAACCCTCACTCCCACTCCACCTGGTCCCTACATATCCCCTACACACAAACACTTGCTGTGGGAAGAGAGATTGTCCCTGAGTCAAATGGAAGGCCCTCAGATCAGCTTTGTGCTCCTGTGAACTAGCGTGTGTGTGTGTGTGTGTGTGTGTGTGTGTGTGTGTGTGAATTTAGCTTTGGGAGAATATCTTTGGGTTCTCATTTTCTTTCCCAGGCACAAATATTGCAGAGCTCTTCCTTACCCATGTCACCCTGAGGAACCTGACCACTGAAGCTCATTGAAAAAAGACCACACTAACACCCCTCCTTCAGGGATCTGGCCTGGATTTAAGGTTCTAATGTATCCAAAGCCTAAGAGGCCCTGGTCTCTTGGGCCACTCTCTCTACTCAGTCCATAGTTGCGGGAAGAGCGGGGTGGAAAGAGAGGGGTTGGATTAGATGCATCTCTATTCAGGCTCCATCTGGGTCTGCTCTAGAAGCAATTTCAGCTTGTTTTAAGGCCAAATGTAGAAGATTTGTTTATTGGATCCCAAAGCTGGGACAGAAGGGTGAAAAATGCCAGCAGCAGAGTCATTCCCCCTCTCCATCATTTCTTTTCTACTTAGGAGGCCATTGGAAGGTCAGGGAGGCCATACCTTAGCCCACTGGGTACAAGGATCATTGTTCTACTAGGAGCGGTTCATCCTGCTTATGATTCAGAGACCCTTTACTTTCCTTCCCAGCATGACCATGTCTTCTTTTTGTTCTCTCCTCTTGTGCATGTGAACAATTTGTGGTCCTGTATACCTGGTGTTTGGCCTATTGCAGGGCTGTGTTCTTGCTCTTCATTCTGGCTCTGATTCTGTGGTCCACAGTCTTTGTACAGGTGCCTCCAGTTCAAACATCATCTCGGAGATGCTTCCCTTAAAAATAAAGTTCCATTTCGGTAGTTATTCTATCACATCAAGATTCGTCCACTTCCTTAGTACTCTATCACCGTGTCTTGTTCATCTGTTTACTTGTTTAATACTGGACTTCTTTTCCTTTTCTAATGTAAACCCCAGGATCATCAGCATCGACTTAACTGCTACATCCTAAGTTTCTGGCATTAGTAAGAATTCAAAATAAAACTTGTTAACTGAATGGATGTTTGATTGTTGTTGTTTTTTTTTTTTTTAAAAAAATAGGAATAACTTTTCAATAGTCTAGTTTTTTTGAGAAGTAAAAGGCATCTATTGTATTTAACAACAAGGAACCTTCAGGGATCTCTGTGTGGAGTGAATGGAAGGTAGGGAAGAGAATTCATGAATGGAGATGCAATTCCCTCCACCTAGCTTGACCATGAGGGGAAGTGGCAGAATAAGTCAATGGCTCGAGTGTTGACCAAGGAGACACTGTGCATGTTGCAATGCTACTGGGAAGGAAGCAGCAGAGTGGGTGTGTGAAGAAAGAGGAGCATATAGTTGAAGGAAGTAATAACCTAAGAGATTTGAAGTAAGAATTGGGGGTACAGATGAGGGGAATGGATACAGAACAGGGGGAGCTTTTCACTGGAAAAGGGGGAAGGAAGGTATAAATTCTGGTGGTTTTGCAGGGCAAATGGTGGGAGTTTGGAGTGGTTCCTGTCTGTGGCTTTGATTTTTCTCTATAAAGTAGGAGATGAGGTAGCCTGCTCGCAATGATGGTGGTGGTGGTGGTGGGAGCCAGAGATTTGAGAACAGAGGAAAGGATTATAGAGAAATCATTTCAACCCACATCTTTGAAATCTTCTAGAATAATTATTTTCCTGGATGAATTTTAATTTCTTTTTATTTATTAATTTAAAATTCAAGACAATATTTTGCCACTCTATACTTGCCCACAACTTCATATTTAAACCTAAGTGATAGATCTAAACTTGGCACCATCATGGTTTCTCATGAAAGATAAAAGAGAGAAATAAAGTCACAATTTCATCTTCACAAGGAATAAATATTCATGGGGAAAATTTGACTATGGGAATCTATAAAAATTTTACTAGATTATATAGTCAAAGATAATAATTTATTTGATGTCTATCTGGTGTGCAGTTCTAACACCAGAGGGTTATGGAAGCTCAGGGCTAGAGGGGTCCTGGGAGGGCTTCCAGCTTGACTCCATAGCTCATGTCTCACTGCTGATAACACCATTAACAGGTTCTTACTGCCTGCTTAAGTAGAATATAGTGAATGAATAAAGACAGTACTGACTCAAGAGTAGGTTGCATAATTATTATTTGGAGAGATTTTGTGTACTCTTCTTATTTGTGAAATAAGTACACACTTGCCTGAATAGTTGCTTAAGGGTAGTGATAATAATGATTTTTAAATCAAGTATCAACTATGCATCCATCTTACACCGTATTGTATTTTGCACTTGTGAATTGGAGAGTAGTCACAGCCCCCAGGGTGATTGAAACCATGACCTTGATCTTACTTCCATCATGTTGCAAATTATAAACTTCTAAACTAAGCTTGATGGAGCCCTGGGATACTTGGAAATGCCACTTTATGAGATGAGAGGGAGGTGGAGACAACCTAGGTCACTCCTCTTTATCAACCAAAGTATATGTTAGTCTCCATGTTGACTTTTGATTTTATATAGATAAAGGATCCCACTGGAATAAAAGAATCTGACAATACATACCTTCACAGCTGAAAGCAAATACTGATATCATCCTTCTCAAAGTCATTTTCTAAATAATTTTCTGAATCGAAGAGTTTAATACTTGGTATTACATCATAGGTTTGGGTTTAGTAGACCCGTATTTCAGTGACTACTTATATCCTCTTAGGGAACAATCCACCTATTGCCATTTTGGTGATTTGACTTTGGTCAACTAGCTAGGTTTATCCAAAGTACAGGTGTGCAAAAGAGCATAGATTAGCAAATACTGCTGATAATTATTCCTATAACTTTAAAACAAATTTGTACAAAAGATTGTATTCAACATGGCACTAAAAATCCATTCCAGTCGAATAAGCTACATTAACTATACAAACTAAATTAAAAACAAATAAAATAGGGCTAAGGAAAGTAGAGAAAAGGGTGGGGGCTATAGCTTCAAGTAGTAGCTTTACTTCACAGTAAATCAAATATCTATCGGATTTGAATCATTTGGCTCAAAAATTTTCCTAAAATTAAATTTTAAAACAATGTTAAGTCTAATTACCAAAGTAACATTTTGATTGGATTTTGAAGCACATGAACTGTCCCAAGGGTCCAAGAGTCCATCCATAATCTGAGGCCAGAAGCCCCTGGAGTAATTGGAAGTGGGCTGGAGAGGCTGGCAGGATCCTCTCTAGAACACAAAAGCTATAAGGATTTCGCAGAAAAAAAGAAATGTAGATATTCCTAAGTAATTAACATCCAGAAAAGAGGTACCCTCTTATGGTAAGAGGGTCAGAATTTCAAAGTCCCTTCAGCAGGTTTGTTTGTCTTGTGAAGTGATATAAAATCACAAGGAAGAAAAATTGGGAAAGTGAGAAGGTGGCTGCAGGTGGCAGAATTCCATTCTGTATGAGTTCATGACAGGCATTCCTGGTAAAGATGGGAAATTATCTGCATCAACTTTAACCAAACCTGCCCTTAATGCAGAAAGAGCTTATTAGGCCACTCATTACTAACCAAATCATACCCGGGTCAATATAGAGACAGACATTTTATGACATATTAAAAATATTTCCTTGGTGAACGAAGTACAACCCAGATTGAGCTTTAAGCAAATATATTTGATAAAGTGGAGATAGCTTATTGTGTCCATCATCAAGATGGTGGGGTATCCTATCATCTAGAGAGCATGGGACTAAATAGACATTCTGGAAAATTTTTATTCATCAAATCACATTTGTATAAAAATCAGAGGTTAGCTTTCCCAACAACTCATATGTCCCTCTCTTTCCAGATGGAAGCTCATTCACAACTAAACATGAGTAGGCATGTGTGTGTCTTCCACAACAAGATCAAGATAAATGACATCATGAGGGACAGAGCATCTCAACCTTACATGGAGTGTCCCAGGGAGCTAGCCTACCTTTCAGCTCCTCTGATTGGTTGGGAGTTGTTTATAGAATTTCCTGGATTTGGCTTTATTTCCCTGGTTCCTGAGGCACATCAATTGGGTTTGCTATCTCCAATTTCTGCCTCAGGTAGAACAGCCTCTGTCTTCTCTCCAGAAAGAAATCTTGTTGCATTAAGAAGAAAAAAGTCTGGTGGTCTGGTCTGTTTTTGTTCTCACTGTGATCCAGCAAATTTTTACATCCTCTATTTTCACTATCATTCTCTATTTCTTCAATTCTTTGAGAAGACCCACTTTTCCCTTCGCTGACAGCTTCTGTTCCTTCTTTTCGAAAGCTTTTTTTTTCAGCTTCCTGAGACAGATCTTCAGCAGACCTTGGTTTCTTGCTGATGGGGATCATTAAGAATCTCTACTGCCAGCTGCAGATTCTTTGCATTTATTTTCATCTGCAGCTTTGGCTGCAAACTAAAAAAATAACCATTTCTCAGGTTTAACACTTTTTTCTTCCAGCTGACGCCTTGCCTACACCTCATTATTTGACTTAAGAGTATAAATGGTGTGGGTTTTTCTTGTTAGTGTGGATTTTGATATCATCAGACTTCCCTGATGTTTTGTCTTCTTACTATGGCAATCTGTCCACTCACTCGTTATTTTCAAAAATGATCCTGTCCATTTCTTTCCCTATGAATTTTCTCCTCTGATTCAAATATCAAGATCAAGCAGTTTGGGTCACATAGAGTATTTATTCAAAACCTCAAGTCCATTATTTTTCTGAGCTTCTCTCTGAGACTTGAGATCTTATCTGATTTGCTCACTGATTTTGGTAGGTGGAAGGTGGGGGCAGGAACAGATAGGGACAAAGAGAGACCATGGCCTTCTCTCTACTCCAGGGTTCCCTGTACCCCTCAAATCAATCTGTACTGCCATCCCTTTCCCTCCTTCCAGGTCCTTTCGTTCTTTCATTTCTTGCCTTCATACATCATCCCAAAATGTTCACCTCTGACCATAATATCTATTCTTCTACAACTTAAACTCACAGAATATATTGGTTCACAGATTTTTTTTTAAAAGTAGATCTGCTAATCTTTCTACATTTTCATTGCTCTGGACTTTATACATATTTTACTGTCTTCTGTCTCCAGATTTGGTCCTTGGTTGCTAATTGAGTGAAACATACACAACCCAATTGTGCTTAATGCAGTGGGATGGTCTCTAGGAGACCAAAGAAGACACCTGGAGATGGGATATGAGACATAAGGTTTATTGAGAAAGGCGTACAAAGAAGATCCCGTGACAATGAGCTGGACAGGTGCTTCCCCAGAAAGTCCAGTGGCAATAAGCTGGACAGGGGCACCTCCATTTCACACAGTGCCTCGAGTACTTCACCAGAAAGCAGCACCTCCTCTCCCCAATGACTTTGTCCAGGGGTGGCTGTCTGGATGAGCACTTCCCTCTCCACAGTGCTCTGATCTGCACCAGCTACCATAGGCAGGGAAGTTTATAGGTTAGGTTACAGAAGCAGCATCAACTTGCTTTGGCCCACTGTTTCTTGGTCAGCACCCCCAAGGAGCTTGGTGCACATGCAAGAAAGTAGTTTTCTACAGATAGCACTAACTTGCCCTGATTCCCAGCGTGCACGAGAGAAAGCCAGGGTCCTGGCCCATACTCACTCTCATTATTCTCTTAATTGGCTAGGTTTTGGGGAACAGAAAGGGGCATTTTAGGGACATGGTGATTTATGTCCTTCTTTTTTTTTTTTTTTTTTTTTTTTTTTTTAAGGAAGACACACAGATTCTGCCTAAAACAGTACCATCCTGACTCAGCAGTTGTTCACCACCAGGCAACCAGGATTGCCCCCGGCGGGATTGCTGACCCACAACAGGTACATTCTAGCTCCAGATCTCTCCAAGCCCCGGAGACCTGGTGCCACAGTCCCAACATGCCCTCCAGGTCTCCATAGGATCATTACATCACTGATGAATCTACCTTCTTAACTTGCTTTCACTGATAGTTTCTAAAAGATGTTCTAGATTGGCATGTTAGAAGTATACATATTTATGGGGTATAGTATGATAATTTGACACATACATACAGTATAGATGAAATCCTGGGATAAAGTCAAGGGCATTGGGCCAAGTATGAGGATGTTTCAGAATTATATGGGAGAAGGAAGAAGGCAGAGACTACCAAAATATAAGACGTGAGGAAGCAGGGTGCTGTGGTGCACACCTGTAACCCCAGCTACTTGGGAGGTTGAGGCAGGAGGATCATAAGTTCAAAGCCAGCCTGGGCAACTGAGTAAGAACCTAAAAATAAAGGAAAAAAGGGTTGGGGATGTAGCTCAGTGTAGAATATTTGTCTAGCATGTGTGAGATCCTCCTGAGTGCAAATTCAAGTGTAATACCACACACACCCACACACCAAAAATAAACAAACAAACAAACAAAAAGACTTGGGGAAGAGAATAGAAATCTTGTATCAAGTTTTACCATGTGGATTGTGAGATATTTCATTCTTCAATGCCTTTTGAAGCCTTCGTTTTTTTAGAGTCTGATTTCTTTTGGGGGAGATGCTAAAGTTCTAACTGAACTCAAGGAAGGCTTAGGTTAGGAGCAGACGCTACCCCAAATTGCTTGTTCACATTTGATTTTCATATGTCAGTGTACTGTCTCCTCTAAGCCACCTTCTCTTGCTCCATTTGAGTATGGAGTGGTGTGAGGTATGGCTAATATTTCTGGTGCCCAGTGGGTGTTGTCTCCCATTGCAAAGGCAGGGTTTTAGGATAGCAAGCTTTATCATCAAATCCAAGAACCTCCTCATAGAGGAAAAATGGAGAGGAGAGAGAAAAGGAAAGAAAATCCCATTAGATAGACAGCATTTAGTAAGTGCCTGCTATAGGCAGATCATTATATTAGATATTTAGCAAAATCACTCCAAATTTTTAGTTCATTTGGATGCAGAGATAGTGTGATGAGGGGAAGTAGAAGTGACTCAGGAGTTAGGAGGTCCAAGTTCTCTCTCTTGGTCTGTCACTAGTTAGGTCATTCTAAACAACTCAACCTGTGGTCTTTTGATTCACTAATCTATTCAATGGAGGAATTGGATTAAAGGCACTTTAAGAAGCTTTCAGGTTCAGAAATTCCATGATTTAAATGGACTATGTTGTGTATTTTTAATAAAAATAATGGAAGACATGTACCATAAGGACAATCACAAGATCTACATGGTTTCTGTGTTGTGGTAGGAGTATCTAGAGAAATTGAGGTACTCTGTTTCCTGAGCTAGAGAGTGTTGGTAGGTGGGTCTATTAAGGTTTACCCACTGATAGGAAATGTTTTTATCTGTTGCTTTTTTTGTGGCTGCCTCTGTCTCTCATCTTTCATAGTGGTTGAACTATATACCCCACCTGCCCTCTATGACTTCTACAACTCTAGTCAGTTAAAAATGTGATCTCTGACTAGAACCCTTTAAATTGTTTTTCTCTTTCTCTCTCTGTCATTTTCTCCAAGTCCCATTTGACCCTTTTTGTTCAGTCATTTTTAATCTCAGAAAAAGATTCCCTCAGCTCTCTCAGATACAAGGGATAGAAGCAAAGATGATGCATCTTCAAGGATTGGAGAGACTGGGGTTGAGCTGGTCTCAGGGATGAGCAAATTGACATTCTTCCTGTCTCTCCTTGCTTATATGCAGACTCTGGATCAGTGATAATGCTGGGGGGCATGAAGTTCTAGGATTTGCCTTGCTTCAGATATCATTTCTCCCTTTTGATCAAATGCTATATATATATATTTTTTTTTTAAAAAATATTTTTTTAGTTGTATATGGACACAATATCTTTATTTATTTATTTATTTTTATGTGGTGCTGAGGATCAAACCCAGTGCCTCACACATGCCAGGCAAGTGCTCTACCACTGAGCCACAACCCCAGTCTGCAATATATATATTTTTTAAAAAGCTAGGGAGGCCAATAGGGGAATGCATGGTTATGATCATTGGTAGAATAACTGAAGGTTCAGCCCAGAAGTATACATATTTATGAGGTATAGTATGATAATTTGACACATACATACAGTATAGATGAAATCCTGGGGTAAAAGGCAATGAGCCCTTGACTCATTATGGTCTGAAAGTGTTTTCTTTCCTTAGCACATTGAAGATCTCACCCCATTGTCTTCCTCTACCAGTCTACTTGTTCTTCTATTGTAAGTAAATTATATTTTCCTTTTGGTTCTTTTTAAGATTTTTTTTCTCTTTAGTGTTCTGACACTTTATCATGATATTACTAAGTATGGATTTATCTCTATTCTGTTCAGGACTCAAGTTTCTTCAGTTTGAAGATTTATGCCTTTCTTCAGGGATATGAAAAAAATTTATGTTGCACAACCATCAAAATAGCAAAAATAAAAAAAAATATTATCAAGTGTTGGCAAGGATGTGAGGAAAATTCTCATAAGCTACTGATGAGAAATTATGTATTATTACACCACCTGGGGGCGCAATCTGGGGCTACTAACAAGGCAAACTATTGTAATCAAACAACTATGATTTTAGGACTCCCTCCTAGAGAAAACTTACACTTTTAGGAAAATGATATGTACATAAATCTATTCAATGAATCATTGTTTGCGATTTAAAAAAAGAAAGAAAGAAATGTCCACCAACAGAGAATGAGTGAATCAATCAGCAGTTAAAAATCAATGAATCAGACCTACCCGAATGAGGTAGATAAATTTGGAAAACAAAATGAGGAGTTTAAAAAGCAAGCAGTAAATGATAAATGCAACATGACACACTTTGTATACATTGTAACAACCCACAATACTGTATTGCATATTGCCCACTAATCAGAAGCCACATGATATCATACTTTCCTTATAATGCAATAGAATAAAATTGACAACAAAATAAGAGGATATCAAAAAACCATCATCTAGGAAATCAAAAAGAAGATTAGAAATAATTCCTGATTTGAAGAAATAACCGAAACTAAACACTGCATGGTTAACAGAATTAGCCAGATGGAGGGAGAAGTGGGCGACTGATGAAAAATCTGAGGTGTCTCCCAAGGTTATAAATCTTAGGAAACAAAAATGTCTGTCTTGAATCAGTTTTGTATCTGGGTTTGTGACCGTGATGTGTGATGACTTCTGACATGGGGGAAGAAAAGGAAAGAACTGGAATACAGCTCTCCCTGCCACCCAAACCTTCTCATTGTAATAAGTAGGAAACAGTAGAAGATAATAGAATGTTGCAGAGTGAGGAGGGATGTAAAATGGACAGTATTAGGGTGGAAGGAAACTCAGAGGATCAGAGAGAGAAGAGCATTAGGAGCAGTCTTGTGCTGGGAGCTGGTGTGGCCAAGCACAGGCAGATGCCTGAAGCTTCAAAAGGTCACAGCTCTGTGTCCTTGAATGAGCACAGCCAGACCTGGCCAAGCATAAGAAGCGAGAGTAAGTAGGAGGGCCATGTCAGCGGAAGTCTTGTTCAAGGCATGGGGTGGGGTGAGAGGAAAGTGCTAGAGGAGGGAGGAAGAGTAGTGGATTCAGATGAGATAAGGGTCAAAGTCATGGCGCAAGTACTGTTTGGAGGCAGCTGGAGGTTGAGGCCAGAGTGTCCTGATTTCCTCACTTGGGGACTCTATGGCTCTCTGGAAGTACCAATATAAAGGCAGGGGAATTTAACTGTACAGAACCTTCAGGTAGAAATGTTCTTCTTGCCTAAACTCAGGTGCTAAATCAACAACAAATAGTTTACCTCTACTAGAACAATTTCCAGTGGTGTTATACCTGAGGCCAGTACATTCCTGAG
Source organism: Spermophilus citellus (assembly GCF_964194105.1). NCBI lineage: Eukaryota > Metazoa > Chordata > Mammalia > Rodentia > Sciuridae > Spermophilus > Spermophilus citellus. Next base: position 24,473,146 of record NC_138184.1, on the reverse strand, counting down.
GATAAATAGCATGATTTATTTAGAGTGGACAGAGTGGAGACAGGGAGGAAACACAGGGCAGACCCCTGGTGAGTGAAACAGATTCCTGGTCCAGTCCCACCCAGATGCAGTAAGGAAGCCTAATATCCCTGTTGCCTGTTTGGATTTTGATAAAGCTAGACCATATATCCAGAGCTTGCTGGGCTTTGTCCTCCTCCTCATCCAGAAAACACACAATGACCACAGAACGAACCAGGAAGGGAGAGAATAGTGTGTATTAACTCATGCAAAAAGTTGGATATTCTCCCAGTAATGTTAATAACCAGAAATTACTAAATTCTCTGTTTGTCTGTTGTGGAAATAAAACCTTCTGGGGATGGATCAAACATATCTGGAAATTACTTGAAACTGGTGGATAGCTAAATGTAACGTGCCTTGGATATCATAAGGAAAATGTGCTGTCATCCAATTACAATTTTTGTTTTTTAAAGATTGGTCCTGGGGAACTCAACCCAGTAAATACTATAGAAATCACATGAAGCTTCAAATGCTATTTTATGTGAACTCCTTGAGTGGAAATTCACAACCTTAATGTCTGGCCTATGACTGATATTTCTAGATGTTTAACTGATTTTATGTTCTGACAGTTTGAATGGTTGTGGGAAAACTGAGGTGTGTTGCCCTGGTATATGTTCAACAATGGGGTTTCTAGGTAGAAAGTCCTGATTTATAGTGCTTGCTATTTTCTTTCTTTTTTATTTTTAAAATTTTAAAAAAATTTTTTAACTACACAACAGCAGTGGAAAGCATTACAATTCTTACTACACATATAGGAGTGCTTGCTATTTTCCCTGGTGTAAATAATTCCATGGTGCTGATTTTGAACTATAAACATGAAGTCCCTGAATGCAGACCTGGGAAGACAAGTTCACAGTTGATTCTCATGAATCAGCACAGGCTGGTATAAGGGAACCACAGTATCTACCCAAGGGCCTCTGTGAAAGCAGAGTTTACCACTGTAAACTATGATCCATAAATATACAAAGGCAGTGCTAAAAGAAAAATTTATAAAATATGTATTTTCAAATTGGGGAACTCAAATGGAGAAAATTGACAGAGGATTTTTTTTTAATTGAGAATTTGATTATTATTATTTTTAAGCAAACAGGATATCTATGCATAATATCAAGTGTTCTGAACTCTTAGTTTCTTTGGGGTTCCCTAGATGGAGGCTGGGACTCTTTTCCTTTGATATTGGTGCTAAAGTGATGTTGACCAAAGAATCGATGGGACCTGCACACTGTGAAGCCAGCTTCAGAATGGCTGAGCTGAGGGTCAAGAAAGAAGAAATGATGTGGAGTCTCCTGAATTTGGGGGAGGCAGCATTGAAATTTAGACCCATGATTTGATATGACAATATATAACTTTTTATGGTTGTTAACATTAATGAAAAGGAGAAAAATAAGTTGTCCAAGAGTTGAAAAAAAACAGATTAATAAACTTTCTAATTAGAGTAAGGTGAAAGAACTTATTAAACTAAAGGTGAATTGGAAATGTCAATAAGACTCCATGGATGTTTCTTAAAGGGATGTTTTATGCTTACAGTGATTTGTGCCGTTGGGTATTTTGCTGTCATCCTGCCAGTTGGAATGTGGAACAAGCTATTTGTAGCCCTAGTGACTGTGGCTTCTAAAGTGGTTCTCTGATAAAAGGAAACAGCATCCCTCGGGAGGACAGCTGATTCCACATCTCAGGACAAGGAAAAGAATCAGAATTAGTCTGTGAATTCTAGACGGAAAGAAACAGGGCTGCGTTAGGGCATCAGAGAATTGCAAGTTCATAATGATGCAAAAAAGATGATACAATGGAATTGCTTGAAACCCGAATTTCCGAAATCATTTTACTGAAAAGGATACATAATGATAGCTCAGATTATGTGAGGTCTATGCTTACATTTTTACAAGTGACTGCTTGAAAATGCAGGACAGCTTTCTTCCTATAAGGAGACAAACCCGTAGCCCAACATGGTCAGAAGAGGGTATCACAGGACACTGTCGCAGTTCAAAAGATCTTTGTGAAGTGTGGTTTATTTGATAGAAAAGGATACAAGCAGATTGAAGAGAATCGGGATTTGGGGCAATGCCAAGAATGACCTGGAAGGGTTATTTCTCTTGTCTTACCAGCAGTAAATGACAATCCTTCCTGAGTACTCTCAGTAGCATTTGCCTCCCACCCCCTGAAACCAGGCTGAATTTTATCAACCACCAGCATAGGTACACCACTGTAAGCTATGTCATGTTGTTGGGGTCACCTCTCCAACAATGACTTACTCTGTGCAGGGACTCAGCATCCTCATTCTGTACTATTTTTATTACCAAATGTCTCTGTGCTTCAGATGACAAATCAGAACCAGCTTTTCTACCATTGTGGAGCTCACTGTGTCTCTCTACAAGGAGAGGAAATCTAGATGTCAGAAAATATCAATGACAATAATGAGCAGAAAACATGGAGTGAATCACATCCAATGGGGGAAAAATAGTATGTTGGCAAAAGAAAAGCATCAGAGCTACCTTAAAAACTAAAAGGGAAAATAAGCCATAAAATATTAATTTTAACTGAGTTTCTCCTAAAGAGATTTTTTTTTAAAGTAAGAAAGCACAGGCAACAAGTGAAGAAAGGTAAAATGAGGAGGAGGAAGTTTGCCCATGAACACACTTGGAAAAAAAATGCTTACACTGTGAGCAACCCAAAGCACAAAAATCAAATGGAAAAACAGGTTGATATAAAGAAAAATTATGTCTTTAAGAACTAAATGTGTGATCAGATGAGAAAATGTTCAGCTTATCACTCATTGGTGCCTATAAAAATATCTGGTTGTTTTCAAAATCTGTATCACGGATTCTCAGTATGGTTTACATAAAATTGGAAAAAGTCCAACTAATGAGAGGTTTATCATCAAAAAGGATGTCACAGTGTCAAACATGTGCAACTAGGAGGCAAAGCCACTTTCTGCAAAGGAGAAGGCAGTGGCAGCCACACGTGGGCAGGGCAGTGGGCAGCACTGTGGGCCTATCCCGGGTATGATGTGGTAGAGGTCTGTGGGGATGTGAGTGGGATCACAGGAGGAACCCAGAAGGAGGGATTGGTGCTTCATTAATACATGGATCCTGGAGAGATGTTTGGCAGGTCTGAGCACAAGGAATCAGTGTTCATTACTTGGGACTGGCAGGTTTGCTGGCTCAGTCTCTGCTGCTCTCCTGTGACATCATGAGCTGATGATGTCATCACTAGTTGCCCCGAGGCTTACAAGTTGAACTGGATGTGAGTGATGGAGACAGCCCAGGGCTCCACACAAATCGTCCTTGTTCCTGCATCTGTGAAGAAAAGATGGGACCCCGGGAGAGAGGATCCTGGCTGTCAACACAGGAGCATCCCTCCTCTCCTGGTTCTCTGAATCACTGAAACCTAATTTGGGGGTTTGCGGGGAGATCCTGCCCTGGACTCTGTTGAATACCTTTTGCAGAGATGTAAATTAAAAAAAAAAAAAAACAGAATGCTCTATGTCTAGATCTTAAATGAGTCAGTGAAACAGAGGCCTTGGAGGCTTCTTGCTTTACTAGATGGTGAATGTCATCCCGAGGACAATAGAAAGCAGACTTCAGTGGTAGTTCCTGGGGAAGCCTGGCTGGTCAGACCCATACCCCCGCAAAAAACTTAAGGGATATTTTGTGAAGTTCAAATACCTCCTGTTACAGTTGGAACCTGAAGTCATATCTAAATGCCATCGAATTTCTATAGTCACAGGCTGGGGAGCCCATAGTCAAAATTACATTCTGCATATAGTTCACTCATACCTGTGATTCACTCTTCTACCCCCCACCCCTTGCTTTCTCATTCAGACTTGATGGATTTTTATCATGTAATGTCTGATACTGCACTGCTTCTTCCTGGCTATTGCCACTACTATTTGAAGTATAAGTAGCTCAGCCCCCTCTCTCCCTGTAGATGGTAGGCAGTGGCTTCTTTTGGGCCACTCCTGCTAGAGGCTTTCCTGCTCTAAATTCTAGTCCTTCAAATACTTCCATTCTGAAGTACAAGCACAGAATATTCATCATCTCTCTCCTCTTGTGGTCAACCTCTGTCTCTTCTCCTACGCATCAAGAGCATTAATTAATTATTCATTGACATTAGTTGTATATAGGATATAATCCATAGTTTCTCCTAAGATCAGGAGAAATGGTGGACAAGGAAATGTCCCCATGGGCATCACCTGAGTCCATAAGATGGTGAAGGTTATTAAAAGATCCCTTAGAATCACAGACCTGAAGAGCAAACTCAGAAATGAGAGTTTATAGAATCTAACACATTCTCATGGACCCATGAAGATACTGAGTCCTGAGGATAAATGACTCGCCATACTTTCTATCATTAAGGACAGTTTAGTAATGGAGGCTGTGAGGATAGATTTGAGTGGGGAGAGGCTGTCAGGAAAAATATCTGGAAGGCTGTTGTAAAAGTCCTGGAAAGAGTTGATGAGCGAATGGACTCTAATTGTTGAAGGAGTAGATCTTCATCTTTTGGATGACAGCATGACCCAACTACCTCATCCCTTTACTTCTCAGGGAACAGACATTCCCAACTGAGGGAATGCTATATATGGTTATGCAGAGGCATGAAAGGGGTCTCTAAATGGTTCATCAAGGACGGAAGGTAGGAGGGATATGGTAGGGGATTCCCAGCACCTGAAAAGGTACAGGCACAACTACCCATGGGTTTGGCCTGTGAACCAGGAGCCAGGGCAAGATGGAGCAATGGTGATCTCTGATAGAGGCTATGAGGTGACACCTGGAGCAGAGAGGAGCCAGGTTTCCTAAATTGTGGCTGAGCAGTAGCCTTCTGGAAACACAAGGTTAATGCTATGGAAATAGGAGAAACACACTCTGGGAAAAGACTCTAGGGCATGATGGCTCCAAAGGTGGCCTAGCTGAATGGACTGCAACTTGCTCACCAGCTCTTACAGGCACTTTGCAGCACTGGAACCAACACCCCTCCATGGGACAACATTCAGTGTTTAGTCTCAACCAATGGTGCTTCCAAGAGTGGTTCTTGGAATAAACTGGATTGTTCCCATGCCCAGTCCCGCCCCTTAGCCCATCAACACAGATCATATAAATACCATTTCTCCCCTTCAACTGACATGCATTAAAGATTTATGGGCTGGGCCTAATCTCCATCATGTGAGATTAGGCCCTAACTTCCTTAATAAGACTCCTGTGGCACAAGAATTAAAATCAAGAATCCATAAATGGGATGAACTCAAACTAAAAAGTTTCTTCTCAGCAAAATAAACAATCTGTGGGGGTGAACAGAGAGCCTACATCTTGGGAGCAAATCTTTACCCCTCACACATCAGATAGAGCACTAATCTCCAGCACTAATCTCAAAAAGCTAAACACCAAAAATATAAATCACCCAATCAGTAAATGGGCCAAGGACCTGAAGAGACACTTCTCAGAACATGATGTACAATCAATCAACAAATACCTGAAAAAATGTTCAACATCTCTAGCAATTAGAAAAATGCAAATCAAAACCACTCTATGATTTCATCTCACTCCAGTCAGAATGGCAGCTATTATGCATACAAACAACAATAAGTGTTGACGAGGATGTGGGGAGAAAGGTACACTCATACATTGCTGATGGGATTGAAAATTGGTGCAGCCAATATGGGAAGCAGTATGGAGATTTCTTGGAAAATTGGGAATGGAACCACCATTTGACCCAGCTATCCCTCTCCTCAGTCTATACCCAAAGGACTTAAAAACAGCATACTACAGGGACACAGTCACATCAATGTTTATAGCAGCAATAAACACATTGTAAATAAATCCACAATAGCTAAATTGTGGAACCAACCTAGATGCCCTTCAATAGATGAATGGATTAAAAAATATGGCATATATACACAATTGAATATTACTCAGCAATAAAAGAGAATAAAATTATGGCATTTGCAGGCAAATGGAGGGAGTTAGAGAAGATAATGCTAAGTGAAGTTAGCCAATTCCCAAAAACCAAATGCCGAATGTTTTCTTTGATATAAGGAGGCTGTTCATAGTGGGATAAGGAGAGGGAACATGGGAGGAATAGATAAACTCTAGATAGGGCAGAGGGGTGGGAGGGGAAGGGAGGGAGCATGGGGCTATTAATGATGGTGGAATGTGATGATCATTATTCCCAAAGTACATGTATGAAGACACGAATTGGTTTGAATATACTATGTATACAACCAGAGATATGAAAAATTGTGCTCTATATGTGTAATAAGAATTTTAATGCATTATTCTATCATATATAAATAAAAAATAAAAAATAAAAATAAAAGATTTAGGGCTGGGGATATAGCTTAATGGTAGAGTACTGTCTAGCTTGCTTTAGGCCCTGGGTTCAATTCCCAGCACTATAAAAAAATTGCTTTGTCCTATTAGGTATTTAATAAGATAACATGTTACCTTATTTGGTGATAATGTCACTCTTAGATATGGTATTTTATAGAGGAGGAAAAAAAGGGTTTAGAGTATTTAAGAATCACACAGCTGATATTTAGAGGACGTGAGATTCTGACACCCATGCAAACTCTAGTCCTCAGCCTTAATTTATTAATAAATACAATGAATTTAGACTTCCTGGTATTTCCCTGCGGAGCTGGCAGGTCTTAGAGGTGCCTGGTCCCAGGGATGGCTGATTTCTGATGTTGCTATCTTCTCCACATTGTAAATGGTCAGGATGATTCCACATGCCATGTGGTCATGATGACCGTTGGTGGTACGTCACAGGAGGTGGTAGGGAAAGTGGCATCACTCCACACCTGGACCTTGCACATCTAGGTGGGATAAGACCATAGCTTCAGATGGGAATTTCTGACATCCCTGGTTCTCCACCCCTTTCTGGCCAGACTCCTGGTTTATGCTGGATCATGATTTCCCCTGGATTTGCTCCATTATCCTTATCATTCATCTTAATTAAATTGGCCACCAGTTATTGAGTGTTTACAATGTGCCAGAAACAGAACTAAGCCCTTTATTTCATATTCACAAATTTGAGACATATAGTTTTATTATTCAGGTTTTATGGAAGAATAAGTAAATTAACCATGAATATTAATAAATGGGAAGAATAAGTAAATTGACCATGAATATTAATAAATGGGAGACAAGCACTCCTTAGAGAATAATGATCCAAAGAGGTCCTATTGGATGGAGTGTGCACTTGCTCAGAGGCTCTTACAGGTACTTTACAGCACAAACCAACTCTCCCCGCCCCACACATGGCACACCATGTAGTGTTAAATCAGAACCAACGATGCTTCCAAGTGCCAGGCACCGAACTAAGACCTTTACATCTACTTAATCTTCACAACTTTGAGATATATAGCTTTTATTATTCAGTTTTATAATAGAAGTAGTAAATTAGCCATGAGCATTAATAAGTTGCCCCAAATTTCATAGCTGGTAAGAAGTAAAGTGGGGTTTGAATCCAGCAACTTGAGTCACTGTGGTTTTTGACGTCCATATTGACCTGCAAGAACCCTCAGATTCTTGATCTTGACAACTTAACTGACTCTAAACACTAATCAAAACTCTTCTTCCTGTTTTCAACTCAGTGACTCACAGGCAATGTTGGCTTCTCAACTTCAAGGTACAGTCTTGTATTTTTTGAGCTGATGACACCCTTCAGCTGGACATCTCCTGCCCCAGAAGTTTCCTGAGGTTCACTGGCAACACTACCCAATGTTCAGAGCTTAACCCTTTGGAAAAAGAACCAACTCCTTGTTCCAGATGAGCCCCATTCCAATGTTGAAAGCTAGCACTATTTCAGTTCTGAAGTCAGGCATACCTTTAGTTGCTATTTCCTGAGTGGATGTCTGTGTAGACCATTTCTCACCTGTTAAAAGACCCGATGAAATCCAAATATAAAATCTGGGTTCATTATGCTTTGTGTCAATCACACGCATTAGGTGATGCTAGCCTGAAGTTATAAATACACCCAAATTGATTAATGGGTCAAACACAATCTACATTTGTAACTAGTCAGATGACTGTCCTGGACAGTTGTGTGGGGTTTGCTGGGCACCTCTTCTCCAAATAGTCATTGAAGGATCTATAATGACTGAGCATCTGCCACCCCGGGTACAGAACTTCCAATATCATCCTTGTCATGCCTTTCTCAGTCAAGAAGAAGGAGAAAAGAGTCTTGAGAATGCACACAGGAAGTATTTATGGGTCACAGTCAGAAGCAGTATTAGTGAGTTCTGCTCGGATCCTATTGGCTGAGGTTCTAACAAAGGACCTCTAAATGCAAGGAGGCCTGGGAGGGGAGTACAGAACCTAGCTGTGTGCTCAAGAAGAAGGAAAGCCAATTTTGGTGCACAACACACTCCTTCTGTCACTCTTCATTTTTGATAAGATATAGTGTGCACGTGCATGTTTAACTCTTCTTCAGTAGGCTCTTCTGCATTTTCCTGGACTCGATTTTTACATATTGATCGTTCTTTGCTTTACTGTTTATTATTAAAGTTTTATATGGAAGGTGGCCATAAAGAAAGTAAATGATACAAGCAATAATACAAACCAAGTAATAGAAAATGACAGTGTGTGAAATGACTTCTGCCTCTTCTATGCCTAGGTGGAAGAGAAAAACGGGAAAATGGCAGAACTTAAGAAAAGACTTACATTTTGGTGACATTTGCCAACATTTTACAACTCTAGGTTGCACTTTGGACACTATTCCACTATATATACATATTCCTGTGATAGGAATAAGGGTAACCTGAGGTCTTTCCTGTAATAATTCACTTTCTTGGATAAGTATGCTGCCCTACTGGGGAGACACTTGTGGCAAAGATCTGAGGGGGCCCCTAATCAACAACCTCCAAGCTCCTGAGGCCCTCACTCCAACAGCCCTTGAATAGCTGTCTCCTGCCTACAATCATGAGAGTGAGCTTGGAAGTGAATCTTTCCCTGGTCTATCCATCACATGGGACATCAGGGCCTTCCTCACCCCAATATGGTGATTGCAACTCCACAAGAAATCCTGAACCAAAGGGCCCAGCTAGGAACCCAGACATACCATATCCAGATTCCTAGTGTGCAACTGATACAAAAATAATAAATGAACTTATACACAGGGACCGTAAGATAATAAGTGCATTTTTTTAAGCTGCTACATTTTGTGGTAATTAGGATCAAAGGAAAAAAATAACAATTAATATGGCAGGCAATGCAAGTATACAAGAGAAGTAAATTAGTTATAAAAATTGGGATGGAGAGGAGAATGCTTCTATTTCTAGATGATTCCAGAACAACCAAGACTATTAAGTGAAATACTGTCAACAAAAAGATAATTCAAAAATAGTTGGATGTAAACTTATTCTGCCAAAAGCAATAACTTTCAAGTTGACATACCTTGATACAAAATAAAAGAAAAATTACATTATAATACCATTTATAATAACAGCAAAACAATAAGATAACTACAAATAAACTTAGCAAAAATTGTGTAAGAGGCATGTGAAGAATGTTTAAAAATATTCCTGTTGGAAACAAAAGCAGACTTGAACAAATTAAAGGATATTTTACATCTATTGATAGAAATACAGAACCTCATCAAAATATAAATCCTGGGGGCTGGGGACACATCCTAGCTCAAGCGGTAACGCGCTTGCCTGGAATGCGCAGGGCGCTGGGTTCGATCCTCAGAACCACATAAAAAATAAGTAAAATAAAGACATTGTGTCCACTGAAAACTGAAAAATAAAAAAATATAAATCCTGCCCTTGTTAAGAAATGCTTTCTTTTTTTAAAAAATTGTTTTAATTAGTTAAAACACTTTGAGTTTAAAAGTACATTTATGCATTTTGGTATATCATACATAGATGGGATATAATTTCTCATTTTTCTGAGTGCACATGTTGCAGAATCATATTGGTTATGCATTCACGTATATACATACAGTAATAATGTCTGTTTCATTCTACTATCTTTCCTATCCCCACATCCCCTCCCCTTCTATCACTTCCCTCTACCTAATGGATAGTAGAAGAAATCAAGGATGAAATAAAAAAATTCTTAGAGGTAAATGAGAACACTGGTACAACATATTCAAAATCTCTGGGACACTATGAAGGCAGTACTAAGAGGAAAGTTTATTGCATTGAGTGCATTCATTAAAATAATAAAAAGTCAACAAATAAATGACCTAACACTACATCTCAAAGCCCTAGCGAAAGAAAAGCAAATCAACACCAAAAGCAGTAGAAGACAGGAAATAATTAAAATCAGAGTTAAAAATCAATGAAATTGAAACAAAAGAAACAATTGAAACAAAAGAAACAATTGAAAAAAATTGACAAAACAAAAAGTTGGTTCTTTGAAAAAATAAATAAAATTGATAAATCTCTGGCCATGCTAAAAAAGAGAGAAAAATTACTAAAATACAAGATGAAGAAGGAAATATCACAACAGACATGTCTTAAATGCAGAAGATAATTAGAAACTATTTAAAAATGTATACTCTAATAAAATAGAAAATATTGAAGACAGTGACAAATTTTTAGAGACATATGACCTACCCAAACTGAATGAGGAGGTCATACATGATTTAAATAGATAAATTTCAAGTAACGAAATAGAAAATGCCATCAAAAGCCTACCAATCAAGAAAAGCCAGGATCAGATGGATTCTCAGCCGAGTTCTACAAGACTTTCAAAGAAGAATTAATACCAATACTCCTCTAAGTATTCCATGAAATAGAAAAGGAGGGAACCCTTCCAAACTCATTCTATGAGGCTAATATCACCCTGATACCAAAACCAGACAAAGACACATCAAGAAAAGAAAACTTCAGACCAATAACCCTGATGAACATAGATGCAAAAATTCTCAATAAAATTCTGGCAAATCATACACAAAAACATATTAAAAAGATAGTGCACCAAGATCAAGTGGGATTCATCCCAGGGATGCAGGATTGCTTCAACATACAGAAATCAATAAACATAATTCCTCATATTAATAGACTTAAAAACAAAGAAACATGATCATCTCAATAGATGCAGAAAAAGCATTTGACAAAATACAGAACACCTTCATGTTCAAAACACTAAAAAAATTAGGGATAGTAGGAACATACCTCAACATTGTAAAAGTTGTATATACTAAACCCACGGCCAACATCATTCTAAATGGAGAAAAATTGAAAGCATTCCCACTAAAAACTGGAACAAGACAAGGATGTCCCCTTTCACCACTTCTATTCCACATCATCCTTGAAACTCTAGGCAGAGAAATTAGACAAAAGAAAGAAATTAAGCAATGCTTTCTACATGTTCTCAGTAATAAGAAGCATGCCCAAACAAGTTAAAATTGCTACATTTTTATTTATAATGACAGTGTACATGGGTAGAGTCATTACTGAGAGCAATTTCCATAATAAAATACAGATGCAGATGTCTTTGAATTCATCCACTACAATTCTGGGTATTCCATATGTGTAATATACTCATTGCAGTATGTTTGCAAGAGTAAAACATTGAAAATAACCAAAATATCAATCAATAGAAATCTGGTCAAATAAATCACAGTATAATCAATACAGTATAATATTATGAATCTGAAAAAAAAAGGATGCTGTTCATGTATCATCAGGAAAATATAACCAGGATATATTGTTAGTGGGGGAAAAAACCAGGTGTTGAGTCAGGTGTAAAATGTGTTACCTTTTATGTAAAAAGGTGTTGAGAATTTTTATTTGTCATTGTTTTAATAAAGAATTCTGAAAAGACACAATGAAGAGAAAAGATACCTTTTTAGCGTTGGGGCATTGTAAGGGAACAAGGTGGAAAGGAGAAATAAGATTGAGAGAGAGAGATTTCATTATATTTTTTACACTTTTGACTTTTGAAATGTAAAATAAAATAAGGATTCTGTGCATGAATAAAAAGGGCGAGGAAAATTCAATTCATTCAGGTGCCACTATAAGAATATGGCTTATTCTTTTTAATTTAATGACATTTAATATCAAGCTAATCCATATTAATAAGCACATCTTCAGTTTAGTGGATTTCACTTCTTAATGACTTCCCAAATAGGATAATTTAAAGTAATTTATGTTCTAAGCTGAAACTATCATATAGGCTTTTGATCTAATTTATTCGTTTCATCATTTAAAATGTGGATGTATATGTATTTATATATGTGGATGTATTTTTTATTTTTATTTACATATAAATTACAGATATAGACATATTAGATATACTGTATATATTTATATATTATGTACCCATAACCAATTTGATTTTCATCAGGAGACATGCACAGTATTAATTATGGTGACTTAGATCATTGAATGATTCAGTGATTAATTAAATGACTCGGACACAGATTTTTGCAGAATGAATGACAGCTCTAATTAGTTCTAAGGAATTGTTTACTCACACTCAAAAATGACTTGCTAGTTATTTTGCATCTGGAAACAGATTCTAAGATTATTCTGAAAGAAAAGATAAAGCTTGTGTAACAACATGAAATAAAAACCAAATAAGTGAAATAGAGGCAATCTCAACTCTACTCAGTGGAAAATGTGATATACTATTACATAAAGACTAAGAAACAAAATTATATACTTAACATTTTTTTACTTATAGAGAAAATAAAACAGCCAAAATAAATCAAAAGGCTAATGATGTCTATATTAGAGTATCAGAATGATTGGTGTTTTTTTCTTTTCTGTGTCTTCCAAATGGATTTCAATGAGAATATAATTTAATAACTTTTAAATAATTTTTCAATAAAAGTGAGCAGGCCAGGGAGACCATGTGTTGATGGCTGCATGTGGTATTTCTTGGTGCTTTCCTGCATGGTGTTATAATGACTGGCCTTCAGACCAAAAGACTGTTGAAAGCTTTTATTAAACTGAAGAAAAATACCAATATAATTCACTTTGCACTTGTTAACTGAAATTCATTGCCAATTGGCAACTTGCTGGATTATGAAGAGAATGTGTTCAGTCAACAATATCTATCAAATTTGTTCTAGGACGCCAGATGATGCCAATGGTGCTATGGGCTGAAAAAGGAATTCATTCAAATCAGGAACCCCAAAGCACCTTTTTTTCCTCCAAGGTACTTTACAAATGCTCGACTTTCACCCCACTCAATTAAAAACAAATCTGTTCTGCGATTGAACAATGCTGGGCAAACTATGTATTATGTTTCATTTATGGAGAGTGAAAGTATCCATTTCCTGTTAGATGCACTAAAGACTCTACCTGTTTAATCAAACAAATTTCTGCAGTATTTCCCAAACTGATTTGTCCACAGAATTCTATTTACACATAGTACCTCCTAATTCCCCGTGGAGTACACGGGATATGCTTTTTCAGAATTTACTCAGGTTTAAGGGTTGATTAGAAAGGAAGCAAAATGTTGTTTTCAAAAGACTGGTGATAAGCATTTGTTCAATAACCAGTTTTCAATTATTTGTTAGTAATGATTTCTCTTAATTGTCTAAGACAATCTTAAAGAGCTTCTTTGTAAATTCTCTTCTCCAGGAAGAACAGGTCCTAGTTTGGACAAATGCTCTCTCAGGGTATTGATGTGACTTTGAAGATAGTGAAAATGTATAAATCCTTGTGAATGACCTTAACCTTCATAGCTAAATGCAATTGGGAAGGAAAAAATTAAAAATAGAAGGCCATCTTAGTAAATCAATACTGAGGAAAGCCGGGTATGGTGGCACATACCTGTAATCCCAGAGGCTCAGGAGGCTGAGGGAGGATGATTGTGAGTTCAAAGTCAGCCTCGGCAACATCGAGGCACTAAGCAAGTCAGTAAGACCCTGTCTCTAAATAAAAAAAATTGCAAAGTAGGTCTGGGGATGTGACTCAGTGGTTGAGTGTCCCTGAGTTCAATCCCTGGTATACCCCATCCCTCACCCCTGTCAAAATAATGAGGCTATATGTGAGCTATGAGCCTTAAAATAAAACTAGATTTATTTATAGATAAAAAAGCCAAATATTGTCTTACTTACTTATTTACATACCATGTTTACTGTCATATTAAGAAAAGAGCATTTGAGCTGGGCATGGTGGTACACACCTGTAATCCCAGCAGTTTGGAAGGCTGAATTAGGAGGATCACAAGTTCAAAGACAGCCTCAGCAATTTAGCAAGGTCTGAAGCAACCTAGAAAAACCCTGCCTCAATATAAAAACTGAAAAGGGCTGAGGATATGGCTCAGTGATTAAGTGGCCCTGGGTTCAATTCCTGGTATCAAAAACAAAAAAGGAGCATTTAAGAACAACTACCCATAGCTGTAAGCTTTATCACTAGGAACATCCAGGAACAGGTTAGGTCAAGTAACTATGGAAGGCAAGAGATTTCATCCTGCACCTGGTTCTTGGAACATGTGTGATGTGGCTATAACCTAGGGAGGATAACTAATTTTCTGTGATGTTCCAGTTCTGCATGCAGCTCTCACACAGATGGAAAGAAAGAAGCAGCTATCCAGGGTCCTGAGACTTGACAGGACAGCTCTTGTCCTCACTAATGAGATTGTTGAATCATTTCTGCAGATTCTATACCTGCATGATGCTTACTCAGATGGCTGTGACTTTGTGTTGTTTTTCACCAATGGTGGGCAACTTTCAGGGTGGTATGGAGACTCTGCAGACTTTAGAACCAAACAGTTTGAGGAATTGGTGTCAGCACCATCCCAGTCATTCTGCTGTGATATGTTGAGCTGGTCCCTGAATGTCTCCGAGCTCCAGTTTCTTCATTCGGGTAAGAAGAAGCATTATCGGCTCAAGAGGATGATTTAAAGGATTAGAAGTGATGAATGAAAAGTGTTTAGCGTAGGTTCTGACATCTAGTAGGTGCACAACAAATGATAACCAAACCATAATAGTTATTATGTATTTAACAATGTTTACAGAGCCCTTCTCTGTGGAAGGGCTTTGAGGGACATACATGAATAAAATATCGTCTCTTGGCTTCTAGGAAGTTTCATTTTAGTCAGGGAGATACAATTTACCTGTTTCATAGACTCTTCACCTATTTGTATAGTGGTGGCCTATATTCAGTGCATTCGATGGGAAAGTCATTTGTTCTAAACAGTCTATCGGTTTGGGATTATTTTTTTTTCTTTTTTAAAAATTTTTTTTATTGGTTGTTCACAACATTACAAAGCTCTTGACATATCATATTTCATACATTAGATTGAAGTGGGTTATGAACCCCCAATTTTACCCCAAATGCAGATTGCAGAATCACGTCGGTTACACATCCACAATTTTACATAATGCCCTATTAGTAATTGTTGTATTCTGCTACCTTTCCTATCCCCTACTATCCCCCCTCCCCTCCCCTCCCATCTTCTCTCTCTACCCCATCTACTGTAATTCATTTCTCTCCTTGTTTATTTTCCCATTCCCCTCACAACCTCTTATATGTAAGTTTGTATAGCAATGAGGGTCTCCCTTCATTTCCATGCAATTTCCCTTTTCTCTCCCTTTCCCTCCCATCTCATGTCTCTGTTTAATGTTACTCTTTTCTTCCTACTCTTCCTCCCTGCTCTGTTCATAGTTGCTCTCATTATATCAAAGAAGACATTTGGTATTTGTTTTTTAGGGATTGGCTAGCTTCACTATGCATAATCTGCTCTAGTGCCATGATTTCCCTGCAAATTCTATGATTTTGTCATTTTTTATTGCTGCATAGTACTCCATTGTGTATAGATGCCACATTTTTTTTATCCATTCATCTATTGAAGGGCATCTGGGTTGGTTCCACAGTCTAGCTATTGTGAATTGTGCTGCTATGAACATCGATGTGGCAGTATCCCTGTAGCATGCTCTTTTAAGGTCTTCAGGGAATAGTCCGAGAAGGGCAATAGCAGGGTCAAATGGTGGTTCCATTCCCAGCTTTCCCAGGAATCTCCAAACTGCTTTCCAAATTGGCCCCACCAATTTGCAGTCCCACCAGCAATGTACAAGTGTACCCTTTTCTCCACATCCTCGCCAGCACTTGTTGTTGTTTGACTTCATAGTGGCTGCCAATCTTACTGGAGTGAGATGGTATCTTAGGGTGGTTTTGATTTGCATTTCTCTGACTGCTAGAGATGGTGAGCATTTTTTCATGTACTTGTTGATTGATTGTATATCCTCCTCTGAGAAGTGTCTGTTCAGGTCCTTGGCCCATTTGTTGATTGGGTTATTTGTTATCTTATTGTCTAATTTTTGGAGTTCTTTGTATACTCTGGATATTAGGGCTCTATCTGAAGTGTGAGGAGTAAAAATTTGTTCCCAGGATGTAGGCTGCCTATTTACCTCTCTTATTGTTTCTCTTGCTGAGAAAAAACTTTTCAGTTTAAGTAAGTCCCATTTGTTGATTCTTGTTATTAACTCTTGTGCTATGGGTGTCCTATTAAGGAATTTGGAGCCCGACCCCACAATATGTAGATCGGAGCCAACTTTTTCTTCTATCAGACGCAGAGTCTCTGATTTGATATCAAGCTCCTTGATCCATTTTGAGTTAACTTTTGTGCATGGCGAGAGAAAGGGATTCAGTTTCATTTTGTTGCATATGGATTTCCAGTTTTCCCAACACCATTTGTTGAAGATGCTATCCTTCCTCCATTGCATGCTTTTAGCCCTTTTACCAAATATAAGATAGTTGTAACTTTGTGGATTAGTCTCTGTGTCCTCTATTCTATACCATTGGTCCACCCGCCTGTTTTGGTACCAGTACCATGCTGTTTTTGTCACTATTGCTCTGTAATATAATTTGAAATCTGGTATCGCTATACTGCCTGATTCACACTTCCTGCTTAGAATTGCTTTTGCTATTCTGGGTCTTTTATTTTTCCATATGAATTTCATGATTGCTTTATCTATTTCTACAAGAAATGCCGTTGGGATTTTGATTGGCATTGCATTAAACCTATAGAGAACTTTTGGTAATATCGCCATTTTGATGATGTTAGTTCTGCCTATCCATGAACAGGGTATATTTTTCCATCTTCTAAGATCTTCTTCTACTTCTCTCTTTAGGGTTCTGTAGTTTTCATTGTATAAATCTTTCACCTCTTTTGTTAGGTTAATTCCCAAGTATTTTATTTTTTTTGAGGATATTGTGAATGGAGTGTTTTTCCTCATTTCCGTTTCAGAAGTTTTGTCGCTGATATACAGAAATGCCTTTGATTTATGCGTGTTGATTTTATATTCTGCCACTTTGCTGAATTCATTTATTAGTTCTAGTAGTTTCTTTGTAGACCCTTTTGGGTCTTCTAGGTATAGAATCATGTCATCTGCAAATAGTGATAATTTAAGTTTTTCTTTTCCAATTTTTATGCCTTTAATTTCGTCTGTCTAATTGCTCTGGCCAGTGTTTCGAGAACTATATTGAATAGAAGTGGTGATAGAGGGCATCCCTGTCTTGTTCTGGATTTTAGAGGGAATGCCTTCAACTTTTGTCCATTCAGAATGATGCTAGCCTGAGGCTTAGCATAGATAGCTTTTACAATGTCAAGGTAAGTTCCTGTTATCCCTAGTTTTTCTAATGTTTTGAACATAAAGGGATGCTGTACTTTGTTGAATGCTTTCTCTGCATCTATCGAGATGATCATATGGTTCTTATCTTTAAGTCTATTGATGTGGTGAATAACATTTATTGATTTCCGTATGTTGAACCATCCTTGCATCCCAGGGATGAATCCTACTTGATCATGGTGCACTATTTTTTTGATGTGTTTTTTTATTCGATTCACCAGAATTTTATTGAGGATTTTTGCATCTAGGTTCATTAGAGATATTGGTCTGTAGTTTTCTTTCTTTGAGGTGTCTTTGTCTGGTTTTGGAATCAGGGTGATGTTGGCCTCATAGAATGAATTTGGAAGAGCTCCCTCTTTTTCTATTTCCTGAAATAACTTGAAAAGTATTGGTATTAATTCTTCTTTAAAGGTTTTGTAAAACTCCGCTGTATACCCATCCAGTCCTGGGCTTTTCTTGGTTGGTAGTCTTTTGATGGCTTCTTCAATTTCATCCATTGATATTGGTCTGTTCAAATTGTGTGTATCCTCCTGACTCAGTCTGGGCAAATCATATGACTTAAGAAATTTATCGATGTCTTCACTATCTTCTATTTTATTTTATTGGAATGTAGGTTTTCAAAATAATTTCTAATTGTCTTCTGTATTTCTGTAGCATCTGTTGTGATATTGCCTTTTTCATCCCGTATGTTAGTAATTTGAGTTCTCTCTCTTCCTCTCTTTGTTAGCATGGCTAAAGGTCTGTCGATCTTATTTATTTTTTCGAAGAACCAACTTTTAGTTTTGTTAATTTTTTCAATAGTTTCTTTTGTTTCAATTTCATTGATTTCCGCTCTGATTTTAATTATTTCTTGCCTTCTGCTACATTTGCTGTTGTTTTGGTCTTCCTTTTCTAGGGCTTTGCGATGAAGTGTGAGCTCATTTATTTGTTGGTTTTTTCTTTTTTTGAGGAATGACCACCAGGCGATGAATTTTCCTCTTAAAACTGCTTTCATTGTGTCCCATAGATTCCGATATGTTGTGTCTGTATTTTCATTTATCTCTAAGAATTTTTTGATTTCCTCCTTTATGTCTTCTGTAACCCATTGATCATTCAGTAACATATTGTTCATTTTCCATATGATGTAGGATTTTTCCTTCCTTGTTTTATCATTGATTTCCAGTTTCATTCCATTATGATCAGATAAAATGCATGGTATTATCTCCACCCCTTTATATTTACTGAGGGTTGCCCTATGGCATAATATATGGTCTATTTTTGAGAAGGATCCATGTGCTGCTGAGAAAAAAGTATATCCATTTGATGATGGTTGATATATTCTATATATGTCAGTTAAGTCTAGGTTATTGATTGTAATATTGAGTTCTATAGTTTCTTTATTCAACTTTTGTTTGGAGGATCTGTCCAATGGTGAGAGAGGTGTGTTGAAGTCACCCATAATTATTGTGTTGTGGTCTATTTGATTCTTGAACTTGAGGAGAATTTGTTTTATGAATGTTGCAGCACCATTATTTGGTGCATAAATATTGATAATTGTTATGTCTTGTTGGTGAATGGTTCCTTTTAACAGTATATAATGTCCTTCTTTATCCCTTTTGATTAACTTAGTCTTGAAGTCGATTTTATTCGATATGAGGATGGCCACCCCTGCTTGCTTACGAGGACCGTGTGCATGGTATATTTTTTCCCATCCTTTCACCTTCAGCCTGTGTATGTCTTTTCCAATCAGATGTGTCTCCTGGAGGCAGCATATTGTTGGATTTGTTTTTTTAATCCATGATACCAGCCTATGTCGCTTTATTGGAGAGTTTAAGCCATTAACATTCAGAGTTACTATTGATATATGGTTTGTACTTCCATCCATGTTTGATTGTTTATTCTTTTTTTAAAAAATTTAGTTTGTTTCTCCGTGATTATCTTTCCCCTCGCCCTCTGTCTTTACTGAGGCACTTCCCACTGATGGTTTTGGTTATTGTTTTTCATTTCTTCCTCGTGTAGTGTTTTGCTCAAAATGCTTTGCAATGCTGGTTTTCTGGCTGCAAATTCTTTTAACTTTTGTTTATCATGAAAGATTTTTATTTCATTGTCATACCTGAAGCTTAATTTTGCTGGATACAGAATTCTTGGTTGGCATCCATTGTCTTTCAGTGTTTGAAATACATTGTTCCATGACCTTCTTGCTTTCAGTGTCTGTGATGAAAAATCCGTTGTTAACCTTATTGGTTTACCCCTGAATGTAATCTGTCTCCTTTCTCTTGTAGCTTTTAATATTTTCTCTTTGTTCTGTATATTGGATATCTTCATAACAATGTGTCTTGGCGTTGGTCTACTGTGATTTTGTGTGCTCGGTGTCCTGTATGCATCTTCAATTTGTATATCTGTTTCCTTTTTTATTTCTGGAAAGTTTTCTGTAATTATTTCATTCAGCAGGTTACTCATTCCCTTGGTTTGAATCTCTGTACCTTCTTCTATCCCGATGACTCGTAAGTTTGGTTTTTTTTATGTTATCCCATAACTCTTGGATGTTTTTCTCGTGATTTTTTACCAGCCTTTCTGAGTTGGCTAGACTGTTTTCAAGATGATATATTTTGTCTTCATTATCTGACGTTCTGGCTTCTACTTGCTCCACTCTGTTAGTGATACTCTCAATTGAGTTTTTAATTTGGTTTATCGTTTCCTTCATTTCTAGAATTATTGTTTGATTATTTTTATAATCTCTATCTCCTGATAAAGATGCTTAACTTCTTCTTTTATCTGTTTATGTAATTCATTCTCAATGTGTTCTTTCGCTGCTTGAATTTGCTGTCTTGTATCCTCTTTAAGGTTCCATCCCATCTGTCTAAGGTGTTCCTTGAGTTCTTTATATGACCATTTTTCTGATGACTCTAGGTCCTCCTGAATATTTAGGCTGTCCTGCATTGTTTGTACTCCTTTTCTTCCTTGCTTTTTGAAGCTGCTCATGTTACTTCTTGTTCTGTTTGACTGCTGAGTTACTGTTTACTCCTATAAATTTATTTGATGCTTGGGAGGAAAGGTATTAGAAGGGAAGGGAAGAAGTCACTAAAGAGAATGAGAGTAAGCAGGTAGAATTCAAGGAAGGGGGGATAAGAAAAATGAAAAGACAAAAGAAGAAAAAAATAGGAAGTAAAAAAAGAAAAAGAATTTTTTTAAAATAATAATAAAAAAATTAAAATTAAAATTAGAAGAAAAAAAATTTAAAAAAAAATGTAAAAAAATTTAAAAAAACAACAAGAAAGAAAAATGAAAATGAAAGAAAAACCCAAATCAAAAAAAAAGAGGAAAGAAGAAAAAAAAAACTAATAAATGCAGTCTTAGAGTTTGATTAACTTCTCTTCCAGTAGGTGGTGCTGTGCCCACCAGGTCAAGTTTCTCCTGTCAGTACGCGGGAACCAATCACTGTGCAGCAGCTCCTCCCAGACTGGGCGAGTCTCCAATCCTGAGTGCCTAGGGCCTCCTCTTGTGTCTAGTCACTTCCCCACTTTTCCTCTAGCCAGGCCCCTCTCACGGGTGCCGCTCATCATAATACTGGCTACACGCCAGGTCTGCGGCTCCCGGGAGCCCTGTTTTCATGAACGACTGGGCACACTCTTCCAGTTTGCCATTCCCTCAGACCCTAGAGCTTGGGGCTGAGAATCCTCAGCGAATTTTACTTGCCCTCCGGTAGCCACTCCCCCGGTAGCTGGTGCAAGAGACCTCAGCAGTCAGCCCTTGTGGGAGCGGTAGTTCTGCGCCACTGGTCCCGCGCCACCTCTGATTCCCTCGGGCTGGCTGTCGCACTCACGGGAGAGCTGGGAGGGGCCCTTACGGGAGAGCTGGGAGGGGCCCTTGAGGTTTCCCCGATGTGTGGAGAGGGAAGGCTAGGGGATTACACACCTATAGCCGAAGGTTTCAATGAAGTTATCTCCTCCACCGCAGTCTGATGACGTCAGTTCTCTGCCAGAGTGGTGTCTCTTGCAAATGGCGACAGTTCGTTTCCCTTTGCCGGGCGACCAATGCAATGGGTGGGTCCTTACTGTCTCTCCCAAGCCCCGTTTCAAACCTATGGCCACTACTTATGAAGGCTTGGTAGGCATTTACCTCCGTAGGATGAGAAGGGCTGACCAGTTGTTTCCGCCGGATGGATTAATGCTGAGTCACAGCTGTTTGTCTGCGGGAAGCAGGCGAACGGGAGCTTGAATTCAGCCGATCCGGGCTCAGTGTGTCTCGGTTTGGGATTATTTACATGCTGCTGTAGTCTATCAAGCCAAGTCCACCAGGGAATAGCTACTGGGCAGCACCTTTTGGATTGAAAATCAATAGTGGTTAGAGCAATAGCTGGAGATGCTGTCTTGCTAGATTGTGGCACAGATTGTGATTGCAGTGGAAACATACAGTGTTAGAAGCCAGTTCCTATCTGGAGATCAGGTTATGAATCTATACATGGATCTTAGGATATTTGCTCTATCTTTCAGAATTGCTGTGAGGATCAAATCAAACCTGAGAGTAAATGTGACATGATATCATTTTATTGACTACCTTTTTATATTTTGCATGATACTCTTTTAAATCAGGGATCACTGATTTCAATTTTCAGTATTTTTCACTGTCAGTATGATTTCACAACTAATTAGTCAAAACCATCTGAGGTAGTATGCAGATTAATGCTGCCAGGAGAAACACCCTGCATGGATATTGACTGCGTGGCAGCAGGATCCAAGCTTTTCAAAACCTCATGTTTTTTGAAAATCTCATTAACATCAAGTGTATTACAGGATTCTCAAAGAAATAGAATCAACTGAATGTGTGTGTGTGTGTGTGTGTGTGTGTGTGTGTGTATGTGTAAAGATTTATTATCAGGAGTTGGCTCATGATTACATAGGCTAAGTCCCAAGATACGCATTTGCAGGTTGGAAGCTCAAGACAGTAGATACTGTAGTAAAGGCCTGAGACCCAGATGAGCTGATGGTTTAATTCTAATCCAAAAGCTGTCCAGGCTTAAACCCCCCCAAAGAGTCAATGTTTCAGTTTGAGTCCAGTGGTAGCCAGTGTCCCAGCTCAAGGCAGTCAGGCAGAAGGAGTTACCTCTTATTTTCAGGATGGTCAATTGTTTTGCTCTATTAAGACCTTCCAACAGATTGCATGAGGTCTGTCCACCCTAGGAAGGGCAATCTTCTTTAGCCAGTCTATGGACTCATGTGTTAACCTCATCCAGAGTACACTCCACAGGAACATCCAGCACAGTGTTCAACCAACTATCTGGGCACCCCCTTGACTCATTAAAATTGACACATAAAATTCACTTATGTTGATCAGATTTTTTCAGAGGTGAGAATATTATAATTTCCTAGCATCTGCAGACTAAGTGGGATAAAAATGATCTAGTTGCAAAGACAAAGAATGACTCATTAAAAAATAAATAATGATGATGATGATAATAATAATAATAATAATGAAAGAGCCCTTCTCAGGGTCAAATGAACAAGCTCATTTCATTTCCCAAAGACAGTTCAAACAAACAACCATTAGAGGGAGCTCTAGTTGCAGTTTAAAAACAAAATGAGCCTCTGAATTGATGTTAGCTTAGAACTCCAAGGTTTCCATATTTTCCTAGAGACCCAGAAAATATAAAATTGAGAAACAGAATTTAAATTGAGCAATACTAAATATTCTTTAACAACACGTTTTGTATACCTGAACTGACTGAGAAGACGCTTGCTTCACAGGTATAAGAGCAAAACAATACAGAGACACAGCCCTGTGGAGTCGAGAGGCACTGGGTCTGTGTCAGCCATGCAGTGAGCAGCTGTGTGCCCTGGTTGGTTGCTTCCCCTCTTACCTATCTATTTCCTTTCTGAACATGACAATAGTAGAGATTAGTACTTATCACATTGAAGTCTGCAGACACTTCAAATCTTAGGGCTCTAAAGACCTCTAGAAGAATTTTTTAAATTAAAAATGTTTTCTTTTTTTCCCAAAGATAATCATCTTGAAGTGTTATCTTCACAAAAGATGATGGTCCAGGAGGGTTATTATTATTATTATTTTTTACCATATTCTCAATCATGTGGATGATACACTCAAACCCAGATTCCGCCATGAGGTTTCAGGGCTGTTTTGGCATTTGTGTTGACAATTATGTTGGTACCTAGTTATCTTAAAGTGACAGCATTGAACTTTTAATGTGTTGCTAAGTCTCCCTGGCTGACATTAAGTTGGTGTTGTCAAAATGACAACCGTTGACTTATAATTACCATTGTACTCATGTTATAAAGACAGATTTTTTTTCCTTTAGCAGGAACAATATGCAATTGAAAGCATTGTCATAGAAAAGGGCTTTCGAGCCCTAAATCATTTGTGCAAACTGAGATTCTGATTTGACATAATGAAAATTACTGCAGAAGAGAATGTACTTGCAACTCTATTTCTATGGTGAATGAGAAGGGAACAGACCGACGGTGCATAACTAATGCATCCAAACACGTGAAAACTGCCTGACCATATAGCACATGGAATAAGCCACACAGTCAATGAAGAGTTTTTCGGGTTTGGAGAGAGAAAATAGTGGGAGAATTGAATCCTCACTGATAAACTCAAGAGACATAGGTCACGGCTGGCAGAAATAAACCCAAGGAAAGTGAAAGGCTCTGGCAGATCCTGTTTTTTCTACTGTCAACACCAAACAGTTCAGTAGCACTAACTGTAAAGATTTTCATTATTTTGGATGGCACAATTTCATTGATTGGTTCATTATAATAACAGATCATTGTTAAATGAAAAAAAAATAGTAATGACTCAGCATGCTCAAAAAATGAAAATAAAACAGGCCAACAAGCAAACAAAACAAATCCCAGCAAATACATCTTTCTATTATTAAACCAATACCAATGTTTTAGCTTTAGTATGAAAAATCCATTACTTTAAACTTGCTAATTTGAATTGATGCAGTTTTGTAGTTTTTGCTTCCAGATGATTATCCTGGAAGTAACATCATTTCAAAAGGACAGAAGCCCACGGTGAGTCTACTTGGCATGGCCTCAGGAGTCCTTGCTCTTTGATTTCAGCACTCTTCCTGCTCCAACACAGTCCCAGAACCTGCTAGATGGAGGGAAAAAGGGAAATGCTGGGGTCAGCTGCCAAGTACTTGATCCATTTACAGATCCCTGGGAATGGATGGTGTTGGGCCCACTTGGCACTCTGGTATTTCTTGTCAAAGCAACTGATTCCATAGACACAGCTGAGGTGTTTTGTTGGCAATTGAGCTGCTTTTGTTAGCTTGCCCCTAACTCAATGAAGTCTTGAGACACACAAAGATGTCGAGAAGAGGAAGTGGAGGAGAGTATTCAGTAAACCCTGGAATTTGAGATAGAGCTTTGCATCCTCCTCCCGGGTTCTCAAGTGTAGTAGTGGTTTGAGACTGAAAGGGAGAGGACAGATATGCGGGGGGGGGTGGGGGGGTGGGCGGGGGATGGTGGTGGTGGGGACAGCTTATTGGGTGCAATGTCATTCACATTTTTGTCAAAAAGTTTCTCTTTCTCTTTCATTGCCTTTCTTCTTCTTTCCCCTTCTGAACCTTGTTGAGAATTTTTATATTGAACTTGTGATAAGAGAGGTAATTAATCTTATCAAGAGGGCATATTTGTCTCATGGAACATCTATCTATTCCTCCCAGGAAGAAGTTTAAATTAGGTCTGACCAGACTTTGGCCCACAGGGATTGTGACAAGATAGAACTGGTTCCTTCTGGAGGGAGCAGGCAGGAAGAGACCAAAAGGAGCAGGTCCAGACCAAGGGAGAAGAGGTTTTTTTGGGGTGCCCACTTGAGATGAATTCTGTATGGATTAAATGTGACCAGAGAACACAGCTCTATCTTCAGGACTTCATGGGTTCAAGTGATGTCCAAGCTCATGGAACACAGTGATGGAGTTATGAGAATATGGTCTCATTTAAGTTTCATAACACTGCAGTGAGGTAGGGATTATCAAACCTACTTCAGAGTTAAAACTGAGCCTCAGCAAGATTGGGTGATTTGCCAAAGGTCATAGGGCTAGACTTTTATTCCAAGTTAAATTTTTTTTTAAGCTTAGAAAGAAAGTTTTATTTAAAGGATAGAATATGTTAACTTCTCTAAAGAGAAGGGATCCAGAGATGGTATCCAAAGAAGTGGGGGTGTCCTGCCCCTTTTATATCTTCTATATTTCCTTTGTTCTCATGCCATATTTCTCCCTTTATCTTGCCTAGTGACCAGGGACCAAAATGTGGGCCAAAATGTGGAGTGATCCCAGATGGGAAGGGAGCAGCCCAGGAGGCATTAATTAACAAATTATACAACCCTCTGCTGCAGGAGCAACAATTCTCTGGGGGTAGGTTACCTTGGCAACAGGTTGGTAGAGAAGAGGGAAGGGCTCTAGAAATATTGGCATTTGATTTTCTTGCAAACCAGCCCCCACTTCCTCGTCAGACCCAATTATTTATTATTTATACTGACTGTCCTTTCTGTCCTCTGGCTTCAATCCCCCATCTGAGAACACAACTCTAACAGCTGTTAGAAGAACATGATGACCAGCCTGGCTGCTTTGAGCTGAGAGGGGGTAATGTGGAGCAAGCAATTTGGATTTACCTTTTAGGAATATTTTGGGTCAGTTGAGGGGTCTATGGCAAAAGCCTGGTGCAGAAAGAACAGGTTATAAAGTCATTTGGGGGTGAGTACTTCTTTTCTGAAATTCTTTTTTTAGTTGTTGATGGACCTTTATTTTTTATTTATTTATATGTGGTGCTGAGAGTCGAACTCTGTGCCTCACACATGCTAAGCAAGCACTCTACCCCTGAGCTATAACCTGAGGAGATGGGTGCTTCTTTGAGAGAAAAAGACATGAGTACTTGAATGTGATTAGTACAAAATAGATGTTGCAGCATCTGGAACATGTCAATGAATATCGTGATGATAGAAACCATTAATCTCTCACCAGGAGGTGCGAAAGCTAAGAAGTTTTTCCCATAGTAAGACTGTTGCAGACAAGGCCTTTATTCCAAGTCTATCTTTTAACCATGCTCCATGGTACTCTTTCTGCCATGTTATCCTGCCTCCCCCTTCTTTACTTCTGTCTCCCAAACTCTCCATTAGCATCCCTCAGCTTCTCACTTGGATCCATTCTAAAGATGGAGCACATGGAGGAGACAAAGTATGGGCTCAGCCTGAAGCTGTACCACTGGGCCATGCTAACAGCTGTCCACACCCATAACCTGCAGCTCTGTAGCAACATGCTCTGCCAACTGAGTCAGAGTGTCCATTTCAACAAGATCTTTGTGTGACTAGTATGAGCATTAAAGTCTGAGAAGTACTGTTCCAACCTACTGTAAGGTCGATGACACAAACTTGAAGGCTATATCATTAACTTTTAAAAACAGGGCGAGAAGACCATCACTTTCAATCCTTTCCATCTCAGTGAAGGGATACAATGGAGTGGATTCACTTCCATAGAGGGGCACAAGGCCACTGTGGGTTCTAATGAACTTAGTGAAGTGTGTCTAGCTCACTATTCATTGAACATCTACAGGAAAGGCACATATTGGATCCCATTCACTCCTCACAAAATCCTTGTGAGATCAATAGAGTTCCATTTTGCAGGCAGGGAAACTGAGGCCTACAGAGGGCAAGTAACTCACTCAGGGTCTCACATTTTGGTTGGTGCCATGGGAGGGCCTTAAATCACTGTTGATAGGCTCCAGCTTGGTCTTCTCTGACTAGAGAACAGACCACCAGAAGTTCCTCCCAGGGAGGATGGGTCCAAAGGATGCCCCTGCCTGATTCTGACTTCAGGAAGCAGTAATCATAGCCTCAAAAGTGAAGATCACCCCCAAGTCCCACTGCAAGGGTATAAGCAGCGGTCTCTACAGCTGAGCTGATAAGAGGAGAGTCTGCCAGGCAGATGTCTATTATCCGTGCATAGGAAAAAGATTCTTTTCTGTCACAGGAGGCAGTCCTAACATCAAATATGCTAGGAACTTAAAAGCCCTTTGGATTTCTAAGAAGTCAGCAAATGCTATTTTAGATTTCTGCTAATATACAAGGGACCTAGAAAAATGAGGCTTCAGGCTTTGGGTTAAATAAGGTGCATTTAAGACACAACACACATATTTATCTCTACTCTCCTTTGAAGCCCCATAAAATAATTGTAAAGAAAATAAACAAAGATGAGTGTAAATGTTGGAACTTGTGTGTTTAGGGAAATATCTTGATGGGTTTTAGGACTGTGAAATATGAGACCTTCTTAGTTAATTAGAACAGAAGGCAAAGTAATTACTCCAAGAAATAAAGGGACAGAAATTTGGGAATTGCCTACTGATTGAACAAGAGGAACGAAGTTTTGGAGTCCTGGGGACAAGAAGTGGTGCAGAGATGGAGGAAAAAATCTTAGCTGGAAAGATACAGATGAGAGGTTTCCTGGGGAACAGGCCATCACTCAGGCATCTCTCTGCTGTGGGAGAATGAGGAGGAAAATATCAAACATCTTGCTTCTGTTGTTTTTCTGCTCAGATCATTTTCATTTTTTTTTTCTGGTTAGACAACCAAAATTTGTAATACCCAACAGGCTGCTACTGGTGCTCTGGGAGGGGCTCTTCCCTACTAAGAGCAAAGAGGGAGGAGTGAGGGTAGTGATTTTGGGAGAGGGTGCCTGGAGGTGCATAGACCAGGCTCATGGGGTAAGAAGCGGCCAAAGTAGGTATATTTCCTCTTCTGACTTCTTACCCACCACATTCCCAGGATCTTCAGTAACATAGGACAGACCTGTTGTGCAGAGGTATTTGGGCTGATGGCATTCCTAGAAATGAAAGAGAAAGATGGCTTCTTGTTTGAGGTGGAGTTGGGTGGACAGAGGAGGCAAGACAACAAATAGAATTACCAGCAGGAGGAGTCTGGAGTGAGTGGCAATTTCCTCCCACCTTTACTATAAAAAATCTGTGGCTGGAAAATTGGGACATTTAGGCTACAGATGTAAGCTCTCCTTTAATTAGTCCTTTGATCTTGTGAGGTGCTAGCATTTTTATCCTCTCCATTTACAGATGAGAAAAATGAGGTCGGTGAGTTTCGGTGTCTTGTCCAATATAATTAGATAGAAAGTGACTGAAGACAAACTTGAACCCGACTATGTATTACTCAAAAGTTATCTATAATTTATATTATGATTCTATTCAGTTAAAACATTTGTATTGATGTGGGTGGGGGCTTTGCACCATCATAACATTGTATATTTTAAAGTATCAATGGACTCCCAAATCCTTCTTCATTTTTGCTTCTTGTGACCTTGCCCACTTTGGCAGATGGCAAGTGGGTAAGGAGTATTATGTTAAACCATGGTCCTGTAAATGTTTTCCACCTTTGTTTTCTCCCCATGGCTTGTGAAGTTGGGGTGACCCAGTGTTAAGGATGGAGCCAAGACAAACACCTTCATCTGTTTGTGTCTTAAATAATTGTTCTATGGGTGCAGACCCCTTGGTCATTAGGTAAAATATTTGTATATGTCCCCTTTTCCCCATTTAGACTGAGCCTTGGGAGGGAGGTACAATTCTTAAGTTTCCACAAACTCAAATATGCAGCCATGTACATCTCTGTGAAAAACAAACACTTGTTGAAATGGAGTTGGATTAAACTCTGCTTCCTTCTAGGTAAGTCTATCTGCCATGTTCTCAGAGCTTGCTGAGAAATGGGTGAGAAATAGGATTGCAGTCATCAAAGCTTAATAACATTCTTTATAAACTTAAAAAAATACTTTCATGCAAAGTCACTTTGACATGCATTTCTGTGCACAAAATAGACCTAGCCCAGGGTCAACTTTAGGTTTCTGCTTTGCTATAGCACCACTTGCTCTATCCATCACAATATCTTTTGGGAGGTCAAGATGATTTGAGTATAGAATGGTGACGGGTCTTGCTCAGGTTATCCAGATCAAGTATAATTTTTCAAAAACTGATTCTCTGATGTATGCTGCTTTACACAACTATATGTAGGAAATTAGGAGCCCCCAGGCCCTCCATCATGGGGGAAATCAATTAATATGATTATCCCTAAGTATACATGTACCAGTGGTTTCCTTATACAAGCACAGCTGGCTTTGGCTACTCTTTGAAACTTGCTTAACTTTTCTCCTGCTGGTTTTATGTTTGCTTTGGCCCAGACTACCTTGTGCAAAAGAAATAGCTCAGCGCTTTCTTTCGAGAACCAGTGGCATGAATTTACAACTTTCTACTGAAATATTACAGCTCACTACTCAAAAACTTTTTAAAACCTCCATTTTTTTATAGATGAGGTCATTGTCTGATAATTATAACTCAGGTAATAAGAAATTCCTATGTTAACTAAAAGGAAATGAAGGACACAATGCATCTCATGAAAAATTTAAGAGTGTTTTATTTATGTCCCCAGGATCTGGTTACATTGTCTTCAGACTGAACATTTTGTACTGAAAATCTGCAAGGGTAGGAAATGTCAGTCAAAATCTTTAATGTTACATGTATGATATTCATTTACACAAGGGAAAAAAAGTCAAATCTTTAAGAGGAAAATCCAGAGGGAATAGAGGAGAGAAAAATTCTTCCTTGAGGCTTTACTGTACTCTTTGGGCACCGGATTGCAGCATAAAATTGTTTTGATTTAGGGATGAGTTTTTAAACTTATATGCTAGTGAATTTGGCTACCTGCCCACCGTCACCAGGAGGAAATTCATGGGATAAGCTAATGCACACTGGCTACTTTATTCTTGGAGAGAAATTTTATTCTCTACCCCAAGAGAATGAATCCATCCAAGTCTTTGTAATGAAGAAGGGCATATATTCACTCCACCTTGGTTCTGATGTTAGATAAATACAGGAAAAATGCATGAATTCAAGGGAAAGGAGTGTGGATGATATGTAAGCCAGAGAGATCCAGCTCAACAGCCTGCCAGGACATTTCAACTCTGCGTATCACCTTCAGGGAGCTTACAGCAGGAGGTGATGGTTTCTTTCTTTTTTTTTTCACAATGACCATCAGGGTTTGGGTATTATTTTCTGTTATTTCTCACCCAAGATTGAAGTGGCTTAAAGATATCAGAAACCACAGAATTTGACTATTTGTCGGAAGGAGGGTCCCAAATTGTCCCCCACTGCCATTACTGCCAGCACTCTGTGAGCCTTACTTTGGGTCTGAGATTGTTATTTAATTAAATTAACTTATTTACTTTTTCTGCTTAAAGTTTTCTGTGGTTCCCGTTGCAACTGGATAGACCTTTACCCACCTAGGTGTCCTCCATGGTCTGTCCTCTGCCTTCCTCTTCACTCCCATTTCCACCTTCACCTCTTGGGACAGTTGAGCTTTTGACTACATTAAGCTGTACAAGGCAGACCTTTCTTGCTTCCGGGGTTTATTCATGCCATCCCCCTCAGTCTAAAATGCCTTGCAGCATCTTATCCTGGTTCACACCTACTCAGCCTTCAAGATGGTGCCTCCTCTTTGCCCTCCTAATACCCTGAGCCCGGGAGAAGTAACTCTGTACCTGAGGTGCAGAAGGGGCTTGTTATTCCTACCTCATTTCTTTTGGTTCAGTTATCTTGGGTCCTGTTCTTTCTAGACCCAGTCAAAGAAGGAGAGTCTGATTTCTCCTATAGCAACCCATGTGTACCAACCCATGAGTTCCCTCAAGGTCTTTTCCCCATTCTCAGCATTAAGGTAGATGCAGGCTAAACTTGGCAGTTGACCTGTGCTCCAACATTACTGGGAGTGTAACAAATGATTGGCAAGAAAGAAATAAGCTATTTATAGTTTGTGGGAGAGTCAAGTCTGTACTGGGTTCTCATAGAAAACGAACAGCAAGCTTTTGTTTTGCTAAATGAAGTATGCACATTTGTGGCATGGGTTGCATTTGTCAGGACCCCAGCAAGATAGATTAAGGCTGTGAATTCTGTTCTCCTTCTGTACCTTGCTCTCACACTCAGCCTTTGCTCTTTGTACACGTTGAATAAATATTTAAAGAGTAATCAAAAGAATTAAAGTCAGCATACTTTAGAGACACATGCATACCTATGTTTATTGCAGTACAATCCAATTGCCAAGTCATGGGATCACTCTAGGTGTCTGGTAAAAGATGAATGGATAAAGAAAATGAGTATATGTAAGCAATGGAGTTTTATTCAGCCATAAACAAGGAAGAAATGATGTCATCTTTAGGAAAATGGATGGAAGTGAAGATCATCATGTTGAGCGATACAAGTCAGATTTAGAAAAGAATCATATGCTTTCTCTCATATGTGGAAGCTAGAAGAAAATAACGGGGTGTGGGGGGAGGCAGGGGGAGTTCATGAAAGTAGAAGGAAGACTCTTGGGGTAAAGGAAGAGTTTGGGGGTAGGAGGAGAGAGTGGTGGAGGTATTAGGGAATGAAACTGATCAAATTATGTTTTTAGTATGCACAAATGCACTGCAATGAAACCCAACATTCTATATAATTAATATGCACCAATAAATATTCTCTTAAAAACAACCATGTTATTTGCCTATGACCAGCCCTGTCTGCTCACTCCCTTGAATTGGACAATTCACAGAAACTGGACTGTGGTCAGCCCTAACCCTAACCCTGACAAATTTCTCCTCTGCAATAGCAGTGGAGACTCAACACTGGAGGATAACACTGTGAGAAACAAACAGCATTAGGTCCACAAAGTACAGCCAAAACAGCACCTGGAGCCAAGCAGAAAAGTTCTCTTTGAGGATTCTTAAGACTGGTTTGCCATCAGCTCTGAGTATACCTACAGATTCAGAAAGTACAGCATCAGTGGTTTCTCCTTAGCACTGACTAAATCCAGGATTTTAGATTTATATACATTTATCTCCTTACTGCCAAAAAATCCTGCTAAATTTAGCCTGCATGGTGACACACATCTGTAATCCCAGTGGTGGAAGGGGGTGTGTGGCTGAGAGAGGAGAATTGAGAGTTTGAGGCCAGCCTTAGCAATTTAGGGAGATCCTCAGCAACTTAGCAACACCCCATCTCAAAAAATAAAAAGGGCTGGGGATGTGGCTCCGTGGTAAAGTGCTCCTGGATTCCCTCTATAATACCAAAATCAAAACTCAGCTAAAATTGATAGCAAACGTTTTTAAATGGCGTTAACCTGAGATTACAAAGAGAATTACAAGGGAGACATTCTTTGCATAGAGAACTTACCAAAATTTTGGAAACTAGAATGAAAATAGAGGAAACACTGGCATCAGAGAGCATGGTACAATATAGTACCTGTTAGATAATTACTAACAAAACATGATCTGCACCTGAAAGCTCTGCTAGAAATTTAATATTTGGATAATACCTGCGATTCCAAATTCAGGTTGGAAAACCTAAAAAAAAAAGTTCGTTTGTTTTTTTAAAACTCATTTAGCTGTATAATGTAGTCTGACCTAACTCATTTGTAAACATGCTGACTTCAGCTGATCGGAGGCTATTTATAAATATTTTTTATTTTTCCACTCAATGTGCACATTCATAAATTTCACTTCATAAACACCAAATATATCACCAGGAATCTCACTATTTTGTACAACGATAATACACCAATAAAATTCAGAAAAAGAAGTAAAGATGTGGATAAAATTTCATTTATACAAATGTAAACACAAATTCTTATATAACTCTAATTGGTCTAGAACAGAGGGAGTAAGGATGAGATTATGGAGTATAAGAGCTAAATCCTCAACTACCTGAAAAAGAAGTTAGAATATAAACCTAATGCTCCAAAATCAAAACATCAAGAGATGACAGTGTAGACATATTATTCAAAAGTACTGCAACAAGCACCCAGGCAATCCTATAACCATAGAGAAAACACCTGGTGCCCAAAGATTCTTTAGTAGGCGGGTGTGGTGATTCATGTGTCAGTAATCCCAGTAGCTTGGGAGGCTGAGGCAAGAGGATCACAGGTTCAAAGCCAGCCCCAGCAATTTAGCAAGGCTGTAAGCAACCTAGTGAGAGCTTGTTTCGGAAAATAAATGATTAAATAAATAAAAAAAGGGCTGGTGATGTGGCTTATTGGTTAAGCACTCTAGGGTTTAATCCCTGCATGGTGATTAAAAAAGAAAGAAAAAGAAAAAAAAAAACTCCTTTAACTTTTTAAGAAATTTATACTAAATAGTTAAGGGATAAATATACTTAATTTATGTATCTACTCAAGATAATGTAAGAGAAGGTTTACCTCTCAACTCATTTTTAAAGAGGTAGCTGAATATTAATACATAAACCTCTCAAGACAGCATGGGAAAGGAAAATTTTATTTTCTTCCTGTTTCTTTTTTACTTTTGACAATATGGGTACCAGAAAGCTTAAAAATGCATGTGTGGCTTGCATTATACTTCTGTTGGACAGCGTTGCTCCAGGACATGGAAGAAGATCCTCTTCTCACAGTCACCTATAGGTCCTGTGAAGTCTGTCTGGAATAAGCACTCCTGTACCCACCCCTCTCCCCTCTTTTCTCCACCATCACAAGTCTCCTCACTTCAGCAACACCCTCCTCACCACCACCACCACCACCTTTTATTTATTTATTTTTGTTGTTGTTGTCCTGTGTGATGCTCTCCAAGGTGGTGCTAAAAACCATATTTATCATGGTTTTTCAACTTTCCTGGAAAGGAACTGGAAAATTCACCGTTCATCCCCCAGGTTGGTCTTGAACTCATGGTCTTGAGTAATAATTCTTTTGCCTCAGCTTCTGGAATAGCTGGGGCCACAAGTGCGTGCTAATATGCGTGGCTTGACTTAGATTTTTCAAAGTCTTCCAAGTAATACATCGACAAGACAAACCAGCCACCCTCTTAGCTAATTTTGATGATCTTCCATGACCAAACTTGGAAGAGGTCTTATGGTAACATTGTCTCTACCTCTTGATTTGATTATACCAAAGACCCTGATTTTATATATATGTAAAATAACTCCTCACAAAGCCCACCAAATATTTTCCAATGTGTTTCATGTATCTACTTATTGAATCTTTATAAACTTATTGAAAATTATTATCATGAAATTCTTTTTATAGTCAAAAATCTCCGAAATACAAAGCATTTTCAACAATGAATCAGCAAGGGGTAATAATAAAATTAGACCAAAAGCCCTATTCTCTTTCAGCTCAAGTTCCCTACAGCAAGTGAAGAGATCAACAGAAAATGCACTCAGGCTCACACAGAAATAAACTAATTAACTAACCAGCTAATTAACTAACAGGCAAACAAAGGAAATTTCTAGTGACCACAGAATTACCAGAAATCCTCTTAGTCTGCATAATGGGACACCACTGTGCCTTCCCAGTATCATTTCTCTCCTCCCCATCCTGGGTGCCCTCTCTTCACCCAGCTCTGCCCCCAGCACCTGTACAAATGCCATACCTCAGCACTTCTTGGGTTTACTTTCTTAATTTCTCTCTTCTGGCTCTTTCTTTCACCTCTACACCCCTGACCTCTTTGTTTCCTGGCACACCCTTTGGGCCCAGAGCAAATGTCAGCTCCATTGGAAACTCCTTGTGTTAGTTTTTCATTGCTGTGATCAAGATACTTGACAAGAACAACTTGGAGGGAGAAACCTTTATCTGGGGCTCATTGTTTCAGAGGTTCAGTCTGTGGTTGGCAGGTTCCGTTACTCTGGCCCCTAATGGAAGCAGAACATCATGGTGCAGGATAGCTGCTCAGTTCATTGTGGCTGGGAAGCAGGGGAATGGGAAATGTCGGCAAGGAAGATGCATCTTTCCAGGGTATATCGTCAGTGACCTCCTCTAGTTACACCTCACCTGACTACAGCTACCACCTTTTTCAAATTATGATTATGAGAGCTGAACCTAATCAGTTCTTGCTAATTTGCACCTTGATGTTCTGCTTCCCTTCTCCCCCATAGATGGGGTTGTCTGAAGTTTGGTGGTAGCTCCAGTCTGGTGGGTGCTGGACCGGCTGGCTGGGCTAATTGATAGCAAGATGCCCTCACACTCCCTTCAAGGCTATTTAGCTGTGTCCCTTAGCCTTTGAGTTTGACTCCTCCCTGTAACTCCCATTTGGATTCATTCCTACCTTATTTTGCAGCTCTGAGACAAAGAATTTGGCTGGAATGTTTCTACTGGTTAACCTCAAGAAGTGGTCTTTAAATTTGAAAAAGATCTTAACTGGGGCTCATTTCCCTGATACCCCGACCATTAAGCATTTATTCTTATTCAAAAGGACACAGAAAATGACTTGGGAGAATTTCTCTTTGAATTCCTGCCTGGAGTAACCCTTTTAACATAAGCAGCACCCAGAAGTTTCAATGTGTGGGTTTGTCAGTCATGCCAGTTAAGTCTCACAGTCTCCTGTGATGTAGACACCCCTTGAGAGCCCCCTTTGGTAACTGAGTCTCTTTTTCACATGCTTGGGATACTAAGTGACTTTCCCAGGGTTCCCAGGGTCTTAAGGAGCAGAGGGAAGGCTCAGGTCAAAGCATATAGACTCCAGAGCCTAGCCAAGTCTGACTACATTTGGCCTCATACTTAGCAGAACAGGTTTGGTTCTCTTGCTCAGAGAAAGCGTGCACCTCAGAGCCTACCAGAGAGTAGCCCTGGTAAGGGGATGCTGCAGGCCAGTGAGCTGAATGAGAATCTCTGAACACAGCTGGCCAGTGGCTGGACACCTCAGCCTCACAGCCTGGGGAGCCTAAGGAAAAAGGGAAAGAAAGAAAAGGCTGAAACTTGAGGACTTGAAGCTGTTTATTGCCTCACCAACATCAATAGTCATGACTGCTTCTCCCAGATTGTTATCCTTAGTTTGCTTTCTGGGAACCCAAATTGCTAG
Organism: Spermophilus citellus; assembly: GCF_964194105.1. Lineage (NCBI taxonomy): Eukaryota > Metazoa > Chordata > Mammalia > Rodentia > Sciuridae > Spermophilus > Spermophilus citellus. Next base: position 24,436,740 of record NC_138184.1, on the reverse strand, counting down.
AAATGCAGAAATGAAGTTGATGAGATCTACTTGGTCAGGGCAAAAAAAAAAAAAAAAAAAAAAAAAAAATCAGAATTGTGAGTAATCACAGGAAGCAAGAGGAAGAATTGCTGCAGTCAGCTTTGAGGCCAGGAAATGGGCTGTCGATGCACACAGATAATGGAAGGAAAAAAAAAATGGGAGTTTATCTCAAATGGCATTGCAGGTGGCTTGAGCCCCGAAGGGGGGCTCACAACATCCTTAGTTGACCTCCTGAAACAGGGCTGAGCAGGGACACTTCATTCACATGGCATGTTAGTTCATTTTCTGCTGCTGTGGCAGAATGCCTGAGGCTGGGTAATTTACAATGAACAGAGATTTATTTATCTTATAGTTCTAGAGGCAGAGAAGTCTAAAAGCATTGTACTGGCATCCGGAAAGGAGAAAGGGGCTTCTTTCCGTGTCCTATAGTGGAAGGTATCATATGGCAATTTTGTGTCTCTTATTTCTGTGTTTTTGTACCATAAATCACAGGCCTCTCCTACTTACTTCCCTGAAGTTCTGTAGACATTCTAGGCTCCTAACAGATCCACAAGTCTTACACAGGTTAAATTTGGCTGCTCCTGGATTTGGGCACCAGGCAGCAGATAGGCAGGTATAATTGAATATGTGATAGGTATAGAAGACACACAGTAGGAAAGGGGAGAAAAATATTGCTTTTTTTAAAAAAATTAGGGCTAGTTCTTGGGGTGAGGATGGTTCACCTATTGGCATTTCTTTGGCTATATATGTCTACCTGTCTTTGGTATTGTTTGGATCTGGAATGTCCCATAAAGGCTCATGTGTTGAAAGCTTGGTCCCCAGCTGGTGCCAGTACTGTGAGATGGCGGAAGCTTTAGGAGATAGGGCCTAGTTGGCATCCCTTTGAAGGATATATTTTGACTATGTACCCTTCCTCTTTCTGCTTCCTGGATGCTATGTGATAAGCAGCTTTCCTCTGTTGTGCCCTCTCCACCATGATTCTTTGCCTTATCAAAGGCTCAGAAACTTAGCAAAGTGACCATGGACTGAAACCTCTCAATTATATACAACCCTTTCTTCTCTTAATTGATTTTCTCAGGTATTTTGTCACAGTAACAGAAATCTGATTGATGCATTCATTTAGTGAATTTATTTACTAGATTTTGGCAATTGCCTAATAAATTCTAATTTCAGTATGGTTGTGAGTTTCCAAATCTGGGGGCTATTTATAAGTTGGGAGACTCATACCCAATATTTCTAACTAAACTTATTTATGGAATTCATGTATTTTGAGGTTTGTAGTTACAATGTCCAAACCTAATGATACAAATATCATGGATAAGTGAAAGTTATTGGTATTATTCTGGCTTCTCTTTACTTTACCCATGAATTCAGGTTAGTGAAGCTTTGGATATATAGCTCTGATTGTTTGAGATTCAACTAAAATAAATGAAATAACTTCAAGAAGGGAGGTCTTTGAAATGTTGGTATTCCTGTTGGCATTTTTCTAAAGAATGTGTCAACTCTAAAATTCACTTTTTGAATTTCAGAAATAGATTATGTTTAACGGGACTTTTGTAGTTTCAACACTCAGGGTATGCCATGAGAATGAAGACTTAAAATATTAAAATTATCTACATCTAGATAAGTGAGTATGATAGCCTTCCAATGTAAAGGTATCGTGGTTTTGCTGTTTGGGCTTGTAAAGCATATAGCAATTAAAAGACTAAAAATATATTACAAGTAAACATTTTGGAATAGCACTCTTAGTAGGAAGACAATAGTTTTTAAAGGAATTTGATTGTGTTCTTGGTTTTCCTGTTAGCTGCTTTTAGCTTGTGATATGCTGTAAAGCAAATGAGCTTGGAACTAGTTAAACCAGTATGAGGTCCAGTGAAGGGAACTCAGACAAACTGATTTTACTTCTCTTTGAATTTTACTTTGCTTAAAGTTGTGGGTGATGGTGTCAAAACTCAATGCATCCTATACAAAAAAAATTTCAGCCAATGTGAATTTTCTCCTTTTGCAACACCTTCATCTTCTTTTGTCTTTAGTCGCTTTTTAAAAATTCTCTGATTCTTTCAGTGTCGTCATATCTCATCTTTCTCAAGTGGAACACCTTGGGTCAAATTGTAGTCTATTCATAAAACCAGTGATAAGAAGAAAAGTTCCTTTATTTGAGGATAGTGCATCTTGAACACCAACATCATATATTGACATTCATCAAATATTCTCTGGTTTGGTAAAGAGATAACCAGTCATTTAAAAAAACACCAAAAGAACTATGCTGCCTAGTCATGCAGTAGAATAAATGGGACTATATTAGTAGCTTTCTGCTGCTGGGACAAAGTGCCTGAGAAAGGCAATTTAGAGGAGGAGAGATTTATTTTGGCTCACAGTTTGAGAGGTTTTAGCCCAGGATCATTTGTCTCCAAGACAGAAACATCATGGTGGAAGGGCATGGTGGAACAAAGCAGAAAGACAGCAAGGAAGGGGCTGGGGGCGAGATATATCCTTTGGGCACGTACCCACTTCCTCCAACTAGGCCCTACCTCCATAGTTTCTATCACCTCCTATTAATGTCATAAAATCATGAATATATCCATGGATTTTATCCACTGGTTAGAATATTCATAATCCAATCATTTCCCCAATCCCACCTCTGAACCTTGATGCACTGGGGACCAAACCTTCAACACACGAGCATTTGTGCTTCTGGATTATGATACAATCCCTCATTGTGTGACTTTTTAATCTTCTCCCAAATATGTTCTTATCTATCATCTATCTCATTTAATTTCACTCTCCAGACCACTTTGGAAAATAGTCCTAGATACCTTTTTTTCAGTTGGGGAAAACCGAGACAAGTATACACAAAGGCACAATATTTATGTCTTGCCTGAAGACTCCAAGGCTCTCTAAGGTCTAATTTTTTATTTTCCTCCCCAGAGAAGTGGAAACCCACTAGATGCTGTGCCACTTACAATAAGTATTTGCACATAGTCCTGCATGAATCTTGTTAATATTAATATTATGAACAACCATGAATCTATTATAAGGTGCTCCAAAGTGCCTGTCTGCCCACATACATGATTTTCTTTGAGGTTCTTTAATCATTCATAATATGTAGCCAATAACTATTTCATTATAAATAGATTATTGAGCACAGTTAGAATCATTTCTACCTGTAGTTATCGCCCTTGGGAATCCTTTATGCTCAACCCTTTTAAGAACTTCAAAACTCCTAACATAATGTCAATTAAATCAGATTAGTTAAAAATGGTTACTGGTGCATTGTAACAGCCCCAAGTTGCAAATGCATGTTTTGTTATTTATAAGCTCTTTGAATGCTACTAAATGTTAACTATAAATATATCACTAATCGAGCCTTGAAATCAAGAATTTCTAGCCAATTTGCATAAGTTCATAAAACAACCTTACCCTCTAACTTGAAGATAAAGTGATTTAAAATCTACTGGCAGATCTGTATAAATGTTCCTGGCATGCTTCTGGGGTATGCAGAGATCTCTCCACTTCCTTGTTGCTATTCCTGAGCTGCCGACCTCCTCCCACCATGATATTCAGCCTCCCCTTGTGCCCAGAACAATGGAGTTGGCCATCTATGGACTGAAACCATGCATGCCAAATAAACTTTTCCTCCTTTAAAATTTTTCTTGTCAGGTCTTTGGATCCCAGTGGCAAAAAAGCTGACTAAAACACATGATAATGGAGATGAAGAGTTCCTCAGATAGCCTCACGAAAAGACTCAAGGAAGAATAATTGAGATTTTAGGCAAGTCAATAAAAATTACTTGAGCAGAGATGCAAAAAGTAAAAACAATGGAAAAATTTAAAAATTAAAGAGAGTGTTCAACAGCCGGGGTTCATATCGAATAGTGTGATAAAATTGAAACCCAAGAAAGATAATAGAACAGAAAAAAAATGTTTGAAGAAATAGTGGCTGAGAAGTTTCCAGAATTAGTGATATAACTAAACTACAACATCAAAGAAGCCCAGAGAACACTGAACAGTATAAGTCTATACATAATCAAACTACTGAAAACCAAAGACAAAATATAAAATCTTGAAGGCCACCAGAGAAAAAAAAGCAAATTACCTAAGAATTAAAGTCAACTCCATTAGAAGTCATATAACCAAAAGATAGTATAGTGTGACCTTTTTACAGTGTGAGACCAAAAAAACAGTTTCCAATGCAGAATTCTTCCCAGAAACATCCTTCAAAAGAGAGAAAAAAAATACTTTGTCAGACAAACAAAATTCATTGTTTGCAGGCTGACTCTATAAAAAATGTTAAAGGAAGTTTTACAGACAGAGGAAATCTGATATATATATAGCCAGTGGCTACTATCCACAAAAGGAAATGAGGAGCTTTGGAAATTGAATTAATGGAGGGAAAATAAGATATCTATTTTTAATTGCTTTCTCTTGTTGAAACTGTTTACAAGCAATAACTTGTAAAATTATAGTATGTGTTTGTAGTATAGTAAAATTGTATGATGAAATACCACAAAAATGGATAGTAGGATTGTAAATATACTATTTTCAAATTCTTCTACTACATGCAAAGTGGTATAATATTATTTGAAGCTAGTCACATTTTTAAATGTATATATCGAACCCTAAGTCAATCACCAAAAACATCTCAAAAGAACATAACAATGAGTAAATAGAGATGTTAAGTAGCCACACAAAAATGCTCAATAAACACATAGATAAATAATAATAAATAATTCAATTAAACTCAGGAAAAGCAGACAAGGAGAAACAGAACAAACAAAATATAGAAAATGACAAGAAAGGTGGCAGATCTTAACTCAATCATATTAATAGTCACTTTAAATGTCAATTTTTGGGGGATGCCTTATATCTAAATCATAACCTCATGTTTCTGATGGCTAGCTTTACATTTAATTCTTGCTTATAATTTCCACATCTTTGATGAAATTACACATCTGATTTTTCATTTTGACTATCATTAAGCTTCATTTTTTTAGGCAGAAACTGTGAACTTCAGCCCTTAACATATCATTCATTTATTTAAAGTTCTAGTCTGATAATTCTAACATCTATTGTATCTGTACCTGATTCTAACTATTGCTTTGTCTCTTCAGACTATTTTTTTACCTCTTTTTATGCTTAATAATTTTTAGTTGGAAGTCAGATGTCATAGTAGACAGTGAGATAACTATTAGTTCCACATAGAGATGTGTGTGACTGCCCTTCTGTGGGGTCTTTAGAGTAGAAGTCTGTGTTGGTCTAATGAGAAATTAGCTGGGCTTGAAATTTTTCTCTCTGTTGAGCCTTGGGCATTCTCTTACACTGCTCCCTTGCAAGTATCCAGTCTGTATCCACTGTTTTTACTCAGTGCTGGTTATCGTGGTGTCTGGGGCATGGAAGGGGATTCTCTTCTGATTAAGCTTCATTTTTAGGCAGAACTGTGAACTTGAGTCTCTGAGGTGTTCCTGTCTCTTTGCCAGATGTAATGCTGAATCCAAATTATAGTCTTGCTTTTCCCCAGCTGCAAGAATGACTCTTTATTTTGCTTTCCTGTTCCCTCTCTTCGCTATAGGTCTGTTTCCAAGAGTGCTCTTTGGGCTACAGTTTGCAGCTTTATCTCCTGCATGCTAAGAACTTCATTGCTTAGGGGGACAGTGGATATGACCAGGATGAGTTCTGGAGTGGCCCATCCCTTCTTCCTTCAGGTTAAGACTAGCTTCATGGAGGAGGCAGAGGAAATGTGTCTGGGCAGTTCTTTCCCTAGGGGAGGATCTTTCTCAGGATTCTCCCTCATCTTTCCTGTGAGTGCTTGTTAGTGTTGCTGAAGAAAAGGATGCAAGCAGGTGCCAACTCCATGTCTGGGGCTCTTAGGGATGTCATGCCGTTACACCAGCTCACTCTTTGCCATTATGGATTGGTTAACAAAGTCTAGCTGAATCTTTTTTACCTGTTCAGGTGGTGATTGGAAGGTAAACAAATGCTTGGCTCCTATTTCTCCATGGAGATGCTTATCTTTCTCCAGATTTCACCTTAGTTGTTTGTCTAATGACCTAAATCTTAGATAAGTTCAAGAAAAAAAATTAATTTGAAGTTTATCCAGATTTATTTATATTTGTTGTTGTATTTATATTTGTTGTTGTAAGAATAAGAGCAATATTCTTTCCATCTTTCTCTATCTTCAAGCTGAAACTCAAAGTTTTGTTATTGTAAACTCATCAATATTTTATAGTTGGGAAAAAAAATTGCTTAGGAAAATGAATACTTGCTAACTGACCCATTTCCATGATGGCCTAAGACCTGGTTCACCCAATAGAATGATAACTTTGACTGATGGGCAGCCCTATGGGTAGGACCTTTGGAAGGAATGATGGATTAGGAAGCAGTTCAGGGAGGAGTTTGTCTCATTGGGAGCAGAAAAATACTGTGGGAATAGACCATTAGAATGGATTTTATAAAGAGATATTATAAAGGTAGACATGAAAAGATTTGTTGAATAGATTGGATAATGGTAGATGGAGGGGAGATGGATCCTAAATTCTTTCTTAGTTTGGGTTGCTTATGAAAATAGTGATGACCAAATTTATTGAGACCGGAAAGTGCAAAGAAAATCCAACATTATTTAAAGTAAAAGAATTTCTGGTATTGGAAGGATAAGATAATTTTGTATTTGTAGCAGTGGTGAATTTAAGGGCCTAGGCCAGTAATGGGTTTGAATGTATTCCCCAAAAGTCCATTTATTGGAAAGTTAATTCATAAATTCATGTAACTGGTATTTGGAGGTGGGGCCTTTGGAAAGTAATTAGGTTTATATGGGGGTCATGAAGGAGGGGCTCCCATGATGGCATTAGGAGCTTTATGTGTAGAAAAAAAGAGATATGAGTTAGCATGATCACTCTGTCTACCATTTGATGCCCTCCACCATGTTATGATGCAGCAAGGAAGCCATAGGAATATGAGCCTTCTACGGGCTGGGGATGTGGCTCAAGCGGTAGCGCGCTCGCCTGGCATACGTGCGGCCCAGTTTCGATCCTCAGCACCACATACAAACAAAGATGTTGTGTTCACCGAAAACTAAAACATAAATATTAAAAAATTCTCTCTTTCTCTCTCTCTTTAAAAAAATAATATGAGCCTTCTATCTTGGGCTTCCCAGACTTAGAACCACGAGTGAAATTAATTTCTTTTCTCTATAGAATTTCCCAGTTTGTGGAATTGTGTTATAGCAACAGAAAATGGACTGAGACAGCCAGACACGAGAGTTGTGGAACATGCTCAAATGTTTCACAGTTCAAAGTGATGTTTCAGTCATACCAATTTTTCTTTTGATATTAATCTTTTAAAAATGGCTTCAATCGAGATATAATTTCAGTGAAACATAACCTGAACATCTCAGAATCTTATAGTGAGTCACATTTATATTACTTGGTAATCTCATGGTGGTCTGTGCTTAAGTTACGTCTGGAACATCATATGATCTCTGCAATGGATGAACCCTACACTAAAAGTTTTCAGCCTTGGGTGAGCAGCATATACATAAAACAACTAAGAAAAATTATTACTTTTTCTTAAAAATTCACATTAATCACATTAAATTGAACTGGGTGGCATAGTTAATATTTTTAAAAAATTTTAACAGATACTGCAACAAATTTCTATATACAACATCTACCCTCAGAAATAAAATATTATAAATAGAGTTGAAGGCCCTGTTCTTCTCCATCACTCAGAGCTAATCCTTTTCTCTTATTGAATATTTATTATTCAAAAATTATGTATATATATTTATATGTGTATAAATATAAAATACATACATATTCATATATTGTACATAAGTTATAAATATATAGAAAAATTTTTGTATAATGAAATGATGACATTTGCTGGTAAATGGATGGAGCTGGAGAATATTAAGCTAAGGGAAATTAGCCAACCCCCAAAATCAAAGCCCAGATGTTTTGTCTGATATGCAGATGCTAATTCACAATAAGGGAAGAGGCTAGGGAAGAAGAGAGTTACTTTGGATTAGGTAGAAGTGAGTGGAAAGGAAGGGACTGGGATAGGAAGGATAGTAGAATGAATCAGACATCATTATCCTATGATTCTACATCATGTACAACCAGAAGAATGAGAAATTATACTCCATTTATGTAGGATGTATCCAAGTGCATTCTATTGTCATACATAACTAATTAGAACAAATTTTAAAATTATGTATATTTTAACTACCTGCATATGTCTCTGAAATCATACATTTATCCCATGCACCCTTCTGCATTTTCCCCACTAAATATCAAGCTGATAAAGATCACCAATGTTCATATCTATAGCTCTAGGTCTTTTTCACAGCTTTATGCTATTGCACTATATGAACATACCACAATTTATCCAATCATTTAAGATCTTTTCAACTTTAAAACATTTTTGGGGGGGTATTCCAGGTAATAAATTCTCAAAAATTTACTGCCTAAATGATTTGTACCAATTTAAAGATAAAGATATATAGTATTTTTGTTGCTCCACATCCTTAAATTGTCTGATTTTTAAAATTTCATGATGAAGAAATTCTTTAAATATCCTGGATATACTTTCTCTGTTAGGTATTTTTTTTTTAGTTTACTTTTATTGGTTGTTCACAACATTACAAAGCTCTTGACATATCATATTTCATACATTAGATTGAAGTGGGTTATGAACCCCCAATTTTACCCCAAATGCAGATTGCAGAATCACGTCGGTTACACATCCACAATTTTACATAATGCCCTATTAGTAATTGTTGTATTCTGCTACCTTTCCTATCCCCTACTATACCCCCTCCCCTCCCCTCCCATCTTCTCTCTCTACCCGATCTACTGTAATTCATTTCTCTCCTTGTTTATTTTCCCATTCCCCTCACAACCTCTTATATGTAATTTTGTATAGCAATGAGGGTCTCCCTTCATTTCCATGAATTTCCCTTTTCTCTCCCTTTCCCTCCCATCTCATGTCTCTGTTTAATGTTACTCTTTTCTTCCTACTCTTCCTCCCTGCTCTGTTCATAGTTGCTCTCATTATATCAAAGAAGACATTTGGTATTTGTTTTTTAGGGATTGGCTAGCTTCACTAAGCATAATCTGCTCTAGTGCCATCCATTTCCCTGCAAATTCTATGATTTTGTCATTTTTTATTGTTGCATAGTACTCCATTGTGTATAGATGCCACATTTTTTTTATCCATTCATCTATTGAAGGGCATCTGGGTTGGTTCCACAGTCTAGCTATTGTGAATTGTGCTGCTATGAACATCGATGTGGCAGTATCCCTGTAGCATGCTCTTTTAAGGTCTTCAGGGAATAGTCCGAGAAGGGCAATAGCAGGGTCAAATGGTGGTTCCATTCCCATCTTTCCCAGGAATCTCCAAACTGCTTTCCAAATTGGCCGCACCAATTTGCAGTCCCACCAGCAATGTACAAGTGTACCCTTTTCCCCACATCCTCGCCAACACTTGTTGTTGTTTGACTTCATAGTGGCTGCCAATCTTACTGGAGTGAGGTGGTATCTTAGGGTGGTTTTGATTTTCATTTCTCTGACTGCTAGAGATGGTGAGCATTTTTTCATGTACTTGTTGATTGATTGTATATCCTCCTCTGAGAAGTGTCTGCTCAGGTCCTTGGCCCATTTGTTGATTGGGTTATTTGTTATCTTACTGTCTAATTTTTTGAGTTCTTTGTATACTCTGGGTATTAGGGCTCTATCTGAAGTGTGAGGAGTAAAAATTTGTTCCCAGGATGTAGGCTCCCTATTTACCTCTCTTATTGTTTCTCTTGCTGAGAAAAAACTTTTTAGTTTAAGTAAGTCCCATTTGTTGATTCTTGTTATTAACTCTAGTGCTATGGGTGTCCTATTAAGGAATTTGGAGCCCGACCCCACAATATGTAGATCGGACCAACTTTTTCTTCTATCAGATGCAGAGTCTCTGATTTGATATCAAGCTCCTTGATCCATTTTGAGTTAACTTTTGTGCATGGTGAGAGAAAGGGATTCAGTTTCATTTTGTTGCATATGGATTTCCAGTTTTCCCAACACCATTTGTTGAAGATGCTATCCTTCCTCCATTGCATGCTTTTAGCCCCTTTATCAAATATAAGATAGTTGTAACTTTGTGGGTTAGTCTCTGTGTCCTCTATTCTATACCATTGGTCCACCCGCCTGTTTTGGTTCCAGTACCATGCTGTTTTTGTCACTATTGCTCTGTAATATAATTTGAAATCTGGTATCGCTATACCGCCTGATTCACACTTCCTGCTTAGAATTGCTTTTGCTATTCTGGGTCTTTTATTTTTCCATATGAATTTCATGATTCCTTTATCTATTTCTACAAGAAATGCTGTTGGGATTTTGGTTGGCATTGCATTAAACCTATAGAGAACTTTTGGTAATATCACCATTTTGATGATGTTAGTTCTGCCTATCCATGAACAGGGTATATTTTTCCATCTTCTAAGATCTTCTTCTACTTCTCTCTTTAGGGTTCTGTAGTTTTCATTGTATAAATCTTTCACCTCTTTTGTTAGGTTGATTCCCAAGTATTTTATTTTTTTTGAGGATATTGTGAATGGAGTGTTTTTCCTCATTTCCGTTTCAGAAGTTTTGTCGCTGATATACAGAAATGCCTTTGATTTATGCGTGTTGATTTTATATCCTGCCACTTTGCTGAATTCATTTATTAGTTCTAGTAGTTTCTTTGTAGACCCTTTTGGGTCTTCTAGGTATAGAATCATGTCATCTGCAAATAGTGATAATTTAAGTTCTTCTTTTCCTATTTTTATGCCTTTAATTTCTTTCGTCTGTCTAATTGCTCTGGCCAGTGTTTCAAGAACTATATTGAATAGAAGTGGTGATAGAGGGCATCCCTGTCTTGTTCCGGATTTTAGAGGGAATGCCTTCAACTTTTGTCCATTCAGAATGATGCTAGCCTGAGGCTTAGCATAGATAGCTTTTACAATGTCAAGGTAAGTTCCTGTTATCCCTAGTTTTTCTAATGTTTTGAACATAAAGGGATGCTGTACTTTGTTGAATGCTTTCTCTGCATCTATCGAGATGATCTTATGGTTCTTATCTTTAAGTCTATTGATGTGGTGAATAACATTTATTGATTTCCGTATATTGAACCATCCTTGCATCCCAGGGATGAATCCTACTTGATCATGGTGCACAATTTTTTTGATGTGTTTTTGTATTCAATTCGCCAGCATTTTATTGAGGATTTTTGCATCTAGGTTCATTAGAGATATTGGTCTGTAGTTTTCTTTTTTTGAGGTGTCTTTGTCTGGTTTTGGAATCAGGGTGATGTTGGCCTCATAGAATGAATTTGGAAGAGCTCCCTCTTTTTCTATTTCCTGAAATAACTTGAAAAGTATTGGTATTAATTCTTCTTTAAAGGTTTTGTAAAACTCCGCTGTATACCCATCTGGTCCTGGGCTTTTCTTGGTTGGTAGTCTTTTGATGGCTTCTTCAATTTCATCCATTGATATTGGTCTGTTCAAATTGTGTGTATCCTCCTGACTCAGTCTGGGCAAATCATATGACTTAAGAAATTTATCGATGTCTTCACTATCTTCTATTTTATTGGAATGTAGGTTTTCAAAATAATTTCTAATTGTCTTCTGTATTTCTGTAGCATCTGTTGTGATATTGCTTTTTTCATCCCGTATGTTAGTAATTTGAGTTCTCTCTCTTCTTCTCTTCGTTAGCATGGCTAAAGGTCTGTCGATCTTATTTATTTTTTCAAAGAACCAACTTTTAGTTTTGTTAATTTTTTCAATAGTTTCTTTTGTTTCAGTTTCATTGATTTCCGCTCTGATTTTAATTATTTCTTGCCTTCTGCTACATTTGCTGTTGTTTTGGTGTTCCTTTTCTAGGGCTTTGAGATGAAGTGTGAGCTCATTTATTTGTTGGTTTTTTCTTTTTTTGAGGAATGACCACCAGGCGATGAATTTTCCTCTTAAAACTGCTTTCATTGTGTCCCATAGATTCCGATATGTTGTGTCTGTATTTTCATTTATCTCTAAGAATTTTTTGATTTCCTCCTTTATGTCTTCTGTAACCCATTGATCATTCAGTAACATATTGTTCATTTTCCAGGTGATGTAGGATTTTTCCTTCCTTGTTTTATCATTGATTTCCAGTTTCATTCCATTATGATCAGATAAAATGCATGGTATTATCTCCACCCCTTTATATTTACTGAGGGTTGCCCTATGACATAATATATGGTCTATTTTTGAGAAGGATCCATGTGCTGCTGAGAAAAAAGTATATCCATTTGATGATGGTTGATATATTCTATATATGTCAGTTAAGTCTAGGTTATTGATTGTGATACTGAGTTCTATAGTTTCTTTATTCAACTTTTGTTTGGAGGATCTGTCCAATGGTGAGAGAGGTGTGTTGAAGTCACCCATAATTATTGTGTTGTGGTCTATTTGATACTTGAACTTGAGGAGAGTTTGTTTTATGAACGTCGCAGCGCCATTATTTGGTGCATAAATATTGATAATTGTTATGTCTTGTTGGTGAATGGTTCCTTTTAACAGTATATAATGTCCTTCTTTATCCTTTTTGATTAACTTAGTCTTGAAGTCGATTTTATTCGATATGAGGATGGCCACCCCTGCTTGCTTACGAGGACTGTGTGCGTGGTATATTTTTTCCCATCCTTTCACCTTCAGCCTGTGTATGTCTTTTCCAATCAGATGTGTCTCCTGAAGGCAGCATATTGTTGGATTTGTTTTTTTAATCCATGATACCAGCCTATGTCGCTTTATTGGAGAGTTTAAGCCATTAACATTCAGAGTTACTATTGATATATGGTTTGTACTTCCATCCATGTTTGATTATTTACCCTTTTTTTAAAAAATTTAGTTTGTTTCTCCATGATTATCTTTCCCCTCGCCCTCTGTCTTTACCGAGTCACTTCCTACTGATGGTTTTGGTTATTGTTTTTCATTTCTTCCTCGTGTAGTGTTTTGCTCAAAATGCTTTGCAATGCTGGTCTTCTGGCTGCAAATTCTTTTAACTTTTGTTTATCATGAAAGATTTTTATTTCGTTGTCATACCTGAAGCTTAATTTTGCTGGATACAGAATTCTTGGTTGGCATCCATTGTCTTTCAGTGTTTGAAATACATTGTTCCATGACCTTCTTGCTTTCAGTGTCTGTGATGAAAAATCCGTTGTTAACCTTATTGGTTTACCCCTGAATGTAATCTGTCTCCTTTCTCTTGTAGCTTTTAATATTTTCTCTTTGTTCTGTATATTGGATATCTTCATAACAATGTGTCTTGGCGTTGGTCTACTGTGATTTTGTGTGCTCGGTGTCCTGTATGCATCTTCAATTTGTATATCTGTTTCCTTTTTTATTTCTGGAAAGTTTTCTGTAATTATTTCATTCAGCAGGTTACTCATTCCCTTGGTTTGAATCTCTGTACCTTCTTCTATCCCGATGACTCGTAAGTTTGGTTTTTTATGTTATCCCATAACTCTTGGATGTTTTTCTCGTGATTTTTTACCAGCCTTTCTGAGTTGGCTAGACTCTTTTCAAGATGGTATATTTTGTCTTCATTATATGACGTTCTGGCTTCTACTTGCTCCACTCTGTTAGTGATACTCTCAATTGAGTTTTTAATTTGGTTTATCGTTTCCTTCATTTCTAGAATTATTGTTTGATTATTTTTATAATCTCTATCTCCTGATAAAGATGCTTAACTTCTTCTTTTATCTGTTTATGTAATTCATTCTCAATGTGTTCTTTTGCTGCTTGAATTTGCCTTCTTGTATCCTCTTTAAGGTTCCATCCCATCTGTCTAAGGTGTTCCTTGAGTTCTTTATATGACCATTTTTCTGATGACTCTAGGTCCTCCTGAATATTTAGGCTGTCCTGCATTGTTTGCACTCCTTTTCTTCCTTGCTTTTTGAAGCTGCTCATGTTACTTCTTGTTCTGTTTGACTGATGAGTTACTGTTTACTCCTATAAATTTATTAGATGCTTGGGAGGAAAGGTATTAGAAGGGAAGGGAAGAAGACACTAAAGAGAATGAGAGTAAGCAGGTAGAATTCAAGGAAGGGGGGATAAGATAATTGAAAAAAAATGAAAAGAGAAAAGAAGAAAAAAATAGGAAATAAAAAAGAAAAAAAATTAAAAAAAATAATAAAAAAATTAAAATTAAAATTAGAAGAAAAAAATTTTAAAAAAATGTAAAAAAATTTTTAAAAAACAACAAGAAAAAAATGAAAATGAAAGAAAAACCCAAATCAAAAAAAAAAAAGAGAAAAGAAAAAAAGAAAAAAAAACTAATAAATGCAGTCTTAGAGTTTGATTAACTTCTCTTCCAGTAGGTGGCGCTGTGCCCACCAGGTCAAGTTTCTCCTGTCAATACGCGGGAACCAATCACTGTGCAGCAGCTCCTCCCAGACTGGGCGAGTCTCCAATCCTGAGTGCCTAGGGCCTCCTCTTGTGTCTAGTCACTTCCCACTTTTCCTCTATCCAGGCCCCTCTCACGGTTGCTGCTCACCACAATACTGGCTACACACCAGGTCTGCTGCTCCCGGGAGCCCTGTTTTCATGAACGACTGGGCACACTCTTCCAGTTTGCCATTCCCTCAGACCCTGTAGCCGCAGGTTTCAGTGAAGTTATCTCCTCCGCCGCAGTCTGATGACATCAGTTCTCTGCCATGGTGGTATCTCTTGCAAATGGCGACAGTTCATTTCCCTTTGCCGGGCGACCAATGCAACGGGTGGGTCCTCACTGTCTCTCCCAAGCCCCGTTTCAAACCTGTGGCCACTACCTATGAAGGCTCGGTAGGCATTTACCTCCGTAGGATGAGAAGGGCTGACCAGTTGTTTCAGCCGGATGGATTAGTGCTGAGTCACAGCTGTTTGTCTGCGGGAAGCAGGCAAATGGGCGCTTGAATTCAGCCGATCCGGGCTTAGTGTGTGTTCTGAGAGGCCCAGACTGTTCGCCCCAGATCCACGTCAGCTCAGCATTGCCTAGTGATCCTGAGCAAACAGATTTAGGTTGTTTATGACTCCCTATGCCTGCACAGCTGAAGAGGTCAGAGACTTGATCTCTCTGCGCCCACCGCCATGTTGGAATCCTCTGTTAGGTATTTGTTTATGAATAGTTTCACTCAATTTTGGCTTGCCTATTTTTTTCTTGATGGTGTGTTTTCATAGGTAAAAGTATGAAAGCTTCTATGAAGTTTAATTTATATATTGCTTTCTTTCTTTTATTGATTGCTCTCTGTGTTCCCTCTAAAAAATCTTTGCCTGACAGTCACTAGTATGGCAATATGTAAAAACGTGGATGTGTAACCGATGTGATTCTGCAATCTGTATACGGGGTAAAAATGGGAGTTCATAACCCACTTGAATCAAATGTATGAAATATGATATGTAAAGAGCTATGTAATGTTTTGAACAACCAATAAAAAAACTAAAAAAAAAAAATCTTTGCCTGTATTAAGTCATGCAGACATCCTCTCATGCTTAATTCTTGAAGCTGTATTATTTCAGATTTTACACCTGGGCCTATGAGTCATGTTGAGGTAATTTTGTGTGTAGGGTGTGATGGGGGTGAGGGTCAAGTGGATACCCCATTTTTCTACTCCTTTTGCTGAAAAAGACTTTCCTCAGCTGAACTGAATGGGGGTGAAAATACATTAAAATTCGGTGGAATCTACTCAACTAGTGCTTTGAGGAAAATTTATAATATTAAATGCACACATTAGAAAAGAAGACATTTTGAAATCAGCAATCTAAGATTTTGCCTTAAGTAACCAGAAAAAAAGAGAGCAAAGTGAAATTAAGGGGAAAAGAAGAAAGACATATTAAGACAAAAGACCAAATCAATGTAATTGAAAGCAGGAATATAGTAGAGAAAAATCAATGAAACTGAAAGCTGGTTATTGGAGAACACTAATAAAACAGCATTCTAATAAAACAGTTAGAAAAATTGGACATCTACATACAAAATAATCTTGTCTTAAACTTTACATTTATTAGGAAAATATGTATTTACTGATCAAAATATAAAACTATAAGTCCTTTAGAATAAAACATCAGAGAAAATCTTGGTGATTTAAGAGTTGAATAAAACATTCTTAAATATGTCACCAGAAGCATGATCCATTTTTAAAAGTTGATAAAAATTGACTTCATTAACATAAAATAAATGTACTCTGTGAAAGACTCTGTTAAAACAAGGGAAATAGGCTGCGGTTGTATGTAGCTCAGTGATACAGTGCCTGCCTTGCAAGCATGAGGCACTGGGTTTGATCCTCAGCACCACATAAGTACATAAAATAAAGGTATTGTGTCCATCTACAACTAA
The DNA here is from genome assembly GCF_964194105.1 of Spermophilus citellus. Classification (NCBI taxonomy): domain Eukaryota; kingdom Metazoa; phylum Chordata; class Mammalia; order Rodentia; family Sciuridae; genus Spermophilus; species Spermophilus citellus. Next base: position 24,420,356 of record NC_138184.1, on the reverse strand, counting down.
AATAATTATTTTTAAATTAAAAGGGAAATGATGGATAACCCTAAATGCCTGAAAGGTCATAGTGCATCCGGAACTGTCACATTTGGCCATTCCAGCCACCTGACATGATGTGAAGAACTCCCTGCTCAACTCATAGAATCTTGAGAAATAAAAATTGTTCTTATTTTAAGTTACTTGGTTTGGGGGCAATTTATTACACAACAACAAATAACCAAAAATTTTCAGGCTGTAAAATTACATATACATTTTGCAAATCTCATAGGATTATACACTTACAAGTTGAGCATTGGACTATTAATAAGTACAGTTATATAGACTATTATCTAATCATGAAAGAACAATGACAAACACCATAATAAATGGCAAAAATGTAAAGCCAATTCTATTAAAACAAGAAATTATAAGGGAATACTATATAATTCAAGATATGCTTTGAAGATTTTTTGTTAATTTAATATACAAGAAATGCAAACTGCAACTTTTGGAAAAGAAGAGAAAAAAAATCTTATTTGCTGGTGATAAAATGCCTGCCAAGAAAATTCCAGAGACTCTGCTTTACAGTATAAGAATTAATTAAAAAATTCAGTGAGGTGATTGGATAAACCATATGTAAATGCTAGGGTCTTTCTGCATGCAAAACAATAATCAGATAGAAATGGAAATATTTAAAAATCCAATTCTCAATAACATCAAAAAGTATAAAATAGCTTCAAAAGTTACAAAAAACCAAGTGAAGAAAGCCACAAAACACTGGAAATGAGAGAAAACATGATCTTAGAGATGCTATATACTTGGCTGGGAAAATACAATATTATCAAAATATTAATCTTTCATACATACAATGTAATTCTAAGAATCTCAATTTCTAATTAGTTGGTTCAAATTAGTTTACAATTCATGTGGAAGAATGGCTAAGATATTTTTCATAAAGTAAAATAATGATTGCACATTTGCTTTTTTCAGTCATTAAAATTTACCACATAAAACTTACTGACATTAAAGTACAATATGGGCATAATAGTAAACAAGTCTGTGAGGCAGAGTACAGATTCCGTACATGAATCCCAGGATGCCTGGGAACACATTTATTCCAAAGGTAGCATTTCAATTCAGGAGATTATGTAATGTACCCTGCTGGTTCAATTGTTCTTTATCTGAAGAATGCAATATTAGAATCAGAGACTCTGTGTCTGATAGAAGAAAAAGTTGGCTCCGATCTACATATTGTGGGGTCGGGCTCCAAATTCCTTAATAGGACACCCATAGCACAAGAGTTGATAACAAGAATCAACAAATGGGACTTACTTAAACTGAAAAGTTTTTTCTCAGCAAGAGAAACAATAAGAGAGGTAAATAGGGAGCCTACATCCTGGGAACAAATCTTTACTCCTCACACTTCAGATAGAGCCCTAATATCCAGAGTATACAAAGAACTCAAAAAATTAAACAATAAGAAAACAAATAACCCAATCAACAAATGGGCCAAGGACCTGAGCAGACACTTCTCAGAGGAGGATATACAATCAATCAACAAGTACATGAAAAAATGCTCACCATCTCTAGCAGTCAGAGAAATGCAAATCAAAACCACCCTAAGATACCATCTCACTCCAGTAAGATTGGCAGCCATTATGAAGTCAAACAACAACAAGTGCTGGCGAGGATGTGGGGAAAAGGGTACACTTGTACATTGCTGGTGGGACTGCAAATTGGTGCGGCCAATTTGGAAAGCAGTTTGGAGATTCCTGGGAAAGATGGGAATGGAACCACCATTTGACCCTGCTATTGCCCTTCTCGGACTATTCCCTGAAGACCTTAAAAGAGCATGCTACAGGGATACTGCCACATCGATGTTCATAGTAGCACAATTCACAATAGCTAGACTGTGGAACCAACCCAGATGCCCTTCAATAGATGAATGGATAAAAAAAGTGGCATTTATACACAATGGAGTATTACGCAGCACTAAAAAATGACAAAATCATGGAATTTGCAGGGAAATGGATGGCACTAGAGCAGATAATGCTAAGTGAAGCTAGCCAATCCCTAAAAAACAAATGCCAAATGTCTTCTTTGATATAATGAGAACAACTAAGAACAGAGCAGGGAGGAAGAGCAGGAGGAAAAGATTAACATTAAACAGAGACATGAGGTGGGAGGGAAAGGGAGAGAAAAGGGAAATTGCATGGAAATGGAGGGAGACCCTCATTGTTATACACAATTACATATAAGAGGTTGTAAGGGGAATGGGAAAATAAACAAGGAGAGAAATGAATTACAGTAGATGGGGTAAAGAGAGAAGATGGGAGGTGAGGGGAGGGGGGATAGTAGAGGATAGGAAGGGTAGCAGAATACAACAGTTACTAATATGGCATTATGTAAAAATGTGGATGTGTAACCGATGTGATTCTGCAATCTGTATTTGGGGTAAAAATGGGAGTTCATAACCCACTTGAATCTAATGTATGAAATACGATATGTCAAGAGCTTTGTAATGTTTTGAACAACCAATAAAAAAAAGAATGCAATATTAGGATTCCCAGTCTTGACATACATCAAACCATATTTTGATAGATGAAAATGAATATATTTGACACGAAGTTTCATCAAGAGCCTGTATTTGTTTTTCTTGCTGTTTTTTTTTTTTAAATATCTTGAGAGGAACCCATGGTCTTACATTGCTAATTCTGCAGATCCTATTTTAAAATCCCAAATTGGAGAATATGAGAAGAATCACTGACTCTGGACACATCTGTACAGAGGAATGTGTGTACCCCAAGTGTGGACATACTGAGTTTATTCCTGGTTATTTTCCTATCTTAAATAAACTCTCCTCTCTCTCCAATATGTACCTGCTACAAAAGGGAGAGAGTGGTGGAGAAAGGAAGGGAGAGAAAAGGAGGGCCAAGGGAAGGACTCTGGAGCAGTTGGTGCTCGGTCTGAAGTGAAGGACAAGGATACTCATTGTGGCCCTCCCTCTGGACTCCACTTTCTGCTTACAACTGAATGGCAGCCGTGATGGAGCAGAAGTTCCTGAGCATCTGATGCTCACCTGTACTGGGCTACAGCGTGGAGATTGTGTTTCATGTGTTATATCTGAATAGTCACTCAACTTTGAGTTTGAAGTTCTGCAGAGTTATGGCAAAAACTTTGATTTTCACTACTGTTACCCTTTACAGACAAACATGGCTGAAATATTGCATATGGCTTCCTTCTTTGTTGAGGGTTAGCCTGTGAGGCCAGTTTGATGCTCATTATTATGGTATCTTGTCGAAGGGTCTATCAATGATAAGTCATTATTTTATGTGTCACTAAAAACAGAAAAAAAATACTGCTAATTAAACTAGGGCCCAGTTTTAAAAATGGTCCTGCTTAATGCCCGCCAGCTTCTTGGGGCTTTGAACTGCCTTTCCTGTGCTCTGAGGGATTTGGCAGGTTCTACTGCCTTGAGCTGCATCGAATTGGGCAATAAGCCATTCTCGCACATTTATCTCAGTAACAAAATGAACCATAACTTCTTCTTCCTCTGGGTTTATAAAATACATGGTTATTGCTTTGAAAGAAATGTGAGACTGCAATACTTCCTTCAACAATAAATATTTACTCATTAATCTAAAATTTATACTTCACTGCTCTGTTTTCGTGTCTTTCTGCAAACACAATGACTTTTTGTTTGATTGCCACGTTGCAGTGAAATCTTTCTGACGACACTTTCCATGTCGTGTAGCACCAACCATGCTTATAACTCAGTTGAAGTGACAACGTTGTGAGCAGCCACGGAGGAGTTTTCTCAGAACAATGACAGTGGTTCTATCTGGCTAACAGTGATTGTGAGACACATTTTGATTTTCACAAATGTTACACCATGAAAAAAGAAAGTATGTTCTAGAATCGATGAAATACATTAAGCTGCTTTATTTCTAAAGACTTTCTTTTTTCCTTCTTGAGCATTTTCTATTGCAGCTTTGCCTCCCACAAACAGTCCTCTCACCTGGCTGGCATGCACCTTGCATGCACAAGTTTGGTGGACAGCAGTTGCTCAGGCAGATTTTGCTTTCAGTAATAGCACCAATGATCTGACCACCATCCCCTGTCGCTGCACCTTCAAGTTGGGGATAAGGAGCTGACTTGTTCAGAGTGCACAGTGCAGCAAGAATTTAAATGTCTCTTGTGCAGGTTTAAGAAAAGCGGGGTTATTTGTGATAGGGGATACACAAGCTTCCAGGGGCTAAAAATAAATTCTAAGCAGGCTCATGAACCTGTTAAACCAGAACTTGAAGTCTCTACCCTTGGATCATACGACCTCTCTCATTTCTGCTTCTTCAGATTTCTCTATGTAATAACTCTCAGTTACTGTTGGCATGATTTTGCTCTGGATCCCCATGGCAGTAACATGGGTCCAGCTCCTGGAGTCTATTCATAGGATCTTGATTTGGTAATTCACATTCTTTGATAGAGACACCTATCACGCAGAGACCTGCCCATAGATTTTCTTTCCACCCTACACCACCCCACACCACCCTGACTTCAGATGTCCATTTTAGATCACTGTGGCATACCCCAGGGTATCCCTCTAGGGAAACTGTCGATGGGATTATTCTCCTCACTCCAAAATGATGTGGGCAGAAGTAACAACCTGCCCAACTACTCCAGGTCAGGAGTAGGACAGATTTTATATCTCATTAGAGCCCCTAAAAGAGTCAATATTCTGTTAAATAACTTCAAGGAAAAACTTAACTTCTGCAAAAGCGTAACCATGGAGACCAGGACATGTCTGACTGTCCAGTTATGAAAAAGGAAGAGAAGAAACATGGGTCTGATTTTGTTCTTAGTTTTGAAGCCGTTACTTTTTGTTGACATCATCCCGCATATGCCCGTCAAGCATGGGATCCTTTCCATATGAACCAAAACGGTAGTTAAGGAACCTAATGGGAACCTACCAAGGCCACCAAACCTCTACTTGGAATTCTCTGATCCCAGAAGTGATAAACAGAGGCAAAGTAAGAAGGAGATGATGTGGGGGAGGTGCTTCCATGTGAAGCTGTGCACTGGTGTGTGGATGGTTAGGAATACTTTATAGTGCAATATTTCTTTTTAAGAATTTATCAGAAGTTTCTTCAAACGAGCACATTTGCAGATTGAGCCATTTTACGAGCTGAATGCAGCACCTGTATTGCCTTAGGGCATGTGTCTTCATTGGTTAAACAAAACCCTGAACTTATAGAAGGAAGCGACCTCTGCCATAGACCATCAATGGTATGACCTTGGTTCGTGCTCTGAATGTGTCCACACTGCAGACTTCCCCTACGTCAAATATGGTGTGGTTTGTGGCTTCTTGCCCAGCTGGCAGCTCTCTGCTTATAAAGAATGCTGCATTGGGGAAACGAAGATGCACATGGTATTATCAACACTATTCAAATTTGTCTTGGCTAAGAGCCTTGCCCATTATAAAACTTCTGCCTTGGTGCCCAAGGCATTCCTTCCCAAAGACCATTTTGTGCTGACAGTACATTTTACTGCTGGCAGAGGCAGAAGAAGCCTAGCAGGCTGTCTTTGGTCCAAAAGACATGGGTTTTATGCATACACTTATGCTCAGTGCTCAGAGAAGCACCCGATTTATATTCTGTCTTCAGATGTTCACCAGCTGGGACAACCTGATTAGAAATATGGAGATAGACAACTACAAATGTGCCTCCAACATGCAGCAGAGTTTCTGGGTTCACGGAGGATCACAGGGTCCCTGGTTCTAAGCAGATTCCTCCTAGCTGGGTGACTGGAAATAGATAGCTGAGCTCTTGATGCAAATGGCTGGGTTGATCACTGTTTCTTCTAAAGGCAGAGAATTCTAGAGGTAGGTCCTTTCTGACTCTCCAAGATGTGTCCCTGAGGCACTAGTAGGGAAGCATGAATTTAGGGGATGTTGAGAGTCAAGGGAAACCTCTCTCATTCTTCTCATTTATTCTGCACCTCATCTTGTTCCTAAAGGGGATTTGAGGACAGGTAAAGAAATGCAGGTTATTAAATGAATACAAGACAGGTGCAGCGGTGCACAGCTGTAATCCCAGCAGCTTGGGAGGCAAAGGCAGGAGGATTGAGAGTTCAAAGTCAGCTTTAGCATAAAAAGTGAGGCGCTAAGCAACACAGTGAGACCCTGTCTCTAAAGAAAATACAGAATAGGGCTGGGGATTGTGGGTCAGTGGTTAAGTGCCCCTGAGTTCAATTCCCAGTAACCATTCTCCCCCCAGAATACCTAAGAAATGGATAAAAAGAAAAAATTTTTAAAAAATTAAAAGAAGAAAATCAAAGGAGACCCAGAGCAAAGGAAAATGACAGAAGAAGAAGAAGAAAAAATGAAGGTGGACAGAGTAGCTGTGTGTTTTTCATGATGACTGTGTGAAAATCACCTATGGTTCCAGGGGGTCTGAGGTCTGCTTTTGCAGAAAGGACCCCTTCTTAATACCAGGGACTGGCAAAGGACACTTCTGTGTTGCAACTGGGGCCTGTTCTTTCCTCTCTCCTATTTTCAAGCCTCCAGATGCCCATGATCTTCAAGGAAGTAACCAGATTGCTGCTTGTCACCTGAAGGATGCTGTCCCTAAGTAAACCTCCAGGAAAAATGGTCAGAGGGTCAGAGAGCAGACCAAGATTCAGAGCCGCGTTGTCTTTGGGGGGGCCTTGGTGAGTAGAGAAGCCAGGGGGATTGCTGTCCTAGTTTTTCCCCACCTTCTTTCTCTGACGTGGCTGTGGCCGCTGGTGAGGAAGGCGTGGAGGTGGCCCTTTTATCTGGCTTCCAAGTCCACCAAGCATGCCCTGTGAAGTCCAAACTCTATGAAACAGCCAGTGTGACTCTCTAGCTATGAGATAATGAGTAAATCTGTCAGTCTTCTCACACCTACTTCAGAGGAAGCCAACACAAGCTGTCTGGGGAGGTAAATGTCTTTAGTTAAATGTATATTTAATAAATGTAATATATAGTAATTGATTTACTTAACATTACAGTAAGTTATTTATAAGGGCCTAGGGAGTTAGAACCAGAACATAGAAACCTCTGATGGACAGAAGCTTAGCATCTAGCTACTGAAAGAAGAGATTCTCTTTAGAGAAGTCTAGAAACGCTGAGCTACATGATGGTTCATGGCTACAATATGGGAGTCAGGGTTCTCTTTTGCTTACTTTGGAGTTTCCAAACCCCATTTAATTTCTGTATCCTTCTTTGAAAAATTAGAATCTTCATAGTTCAATTCTTTATCATTTATTTTTTTCCCTAAAAATAGTGGCATGATGTATGAATGGCATTTATATTTCTAACTGTTAGAGTAAGTAGCTACTGATTCTACTTTAACAAACATTAATAAAGGAGTGGTATTGACTTTTAGGATATCACTAATTCTCCATGGTGCAAGGAAAATTGTATTTCACCCTTGACCTAAAGAGTACTGTTTCTCTTGAGCAACTCTATGGAAAACTCTGTTCTCAGAGACATGGTAACTGTTTTTATTGGAAAGTGGTCTAAGGGTATTCATATATCTCTGTCACTCATTAAGGAGCCAGTTGTAGGTGGGGAAAAGAGTATTAAAGAAGAAAAGATTAATCTGATGAGGTTTCTCCTTGTCTAGGCCAACCTTCTCACCATCTTCTTCATGTGCAATTGCTTCACTTGTGGTGATGGGATCCCATGATGGTTTCACAGAGCAGAATGACAGATTATATGGAGGTGACATATTATAAAAACAGGGGGCTGAATACCCTTTTCTGAAGATGAACAGGATATACAAACAGAAATTTCATCAATTTTGGAATTAGAGAAAGAAGTGGAATTAGAGAAAGCCTGGATTATTCTATATCTTTACGGAAGTGGATGGAACTTAGGTAAAGGAATCAAGAAATCTTCAATTAGCATTAATTTTTTTTATAAAGCACTTAGTGTAAGCATGCTTAGAGGGAACTATCTTGTTGAATAGTCTAAAGAGCTTCCCCACAGTCTCATCTGTGCTATTATATTGCTTGATAAACTGTTTCTTTCTACAAAGGCATTTTCTGGATGCTGGGAGGAGATATCTCACAGGAACAAGGCAGGGTCCTGCCCTCTAAGTAAAATCCAGTTTGGGCTTCACTTCAATTACCACCAGTAGGCCCCAAATCAGTACTGCTTGATTGCTCTTGTGGAAATATGATGGGGAAACAGGGTCCTTTTTCTATCTCTGGGAGTCAAACCAGGTCAATTTGAGCTTGCACAAATCAATAGGGGAAAGAAAATGATCAGACTCCGCCTGTGGGCGCAAGTTCATGTGTGTGAGCGTATGTGAGTCCATGGGAGCAAGTGATGTGAATGTGGAAGGGCCCTCAGGAAACATTTGATGAATGCTTTAATGCCGAACACAGACAGGACTTTTTCTCCCAAGGAGCGAATCCACATTTCATGTGCTTTTTACCTCATGGGTGTTTCCTGTGACAGGGTCTGCAAAGAACTGCTCAGATATGGCTAGATTTAGGGGGCATCCAAGATCACCAGTGACTTAGGAACAAGGAATCCTGCAGCCAAGGATTAAGTGAGATGGAGGAAGAGTTTGGGGTTCCATGGCTCTGACTTGGAATTCTGGCTTTGTCATTTCGCCAGCAGTGTGACCTGGCAACCTGGCTTTTCTGATCCTTGGGTTACTCATATGATAGCTGCAGGTAATAAGGTTTGTCTCACAGAGTTGCTGGGAGAATTCAGTGAAGAAAAAAACTGCAGGCAAAGAGCCTCCACTAACCTTGTTCCAGATGATCCAGTGGTTCTGTGCCAAGTCCCCTTAGTTCCTTCCAGCCTCTGACTTCAGCTATAGATATGGAAGGCATATCAGGTTGTATAAGGTTGGCATCATTTTCTCCTGACAACTTCCCCCCTCAAGGGTCAAAGAATTTCTGCTTTTTGCCCTGGGATCATCTTCCAGACAGCTAGAACAACAGCTCCATAGGTGGCCTGGAGATGGACAAGTGCTTTAGCCTAAGTCTTTCAGATGACACATTTGGGGAGCCTCTCAGCAAGTCTTGGTAGAATTGGATCCTTTGTAATAGTGACTTCTCTAACATAGCAGGTACTGGATTTTTCTTTCCTATTCTTCCTCACCCTGTTTTAGTTTAAGAATTAGTCCCCTCATTTACCACTCAGGGTAAGGCATGAATGAAGCTGGGCTCTATTTGTGTGGGTAGGATAGGGATGGGGGACAGCGTTCCTAGTAGAACAATAAGCGTAGACATGAAACTGTGGCCAAGTCTTTGGGACAGGCATATAGAACTTGTGCACAGGCATATAGAACATGGAACACTGCAGAAAGTGTTTTGTTCAGCCCAAACCATGTTATTCCCTCTTTATTGAGCAAAAAGTTCCCAAACAGACAACATTCTTTCCTTGTTAAGTTTTTCAATAATTATACTGGCTTTATTGCACATGATACCAAAAAGAGCCTCCAATGAGTGCTTCCGATGGTAAAGGCACTGTTATGTTATGACCTACACTTTCATCTTAGTTGATCTTCACCACAATCTAAATTTCAAGTACTTTCGCCATTTCCATTTTACAGATGGAGGTGCAAAGGGAAGTTATCTGTCACCCAGATTAACTTACTAGTCAATGACAGCATCAGGATTCAAACCAGCCAGACTGACTCTGAGGGACGCCTGTGCCTTCTCTGCTTAGTATCGGCCACTTTTCACAGGTGGGCTATGAACATTAAGATGCCTGATGGTTGCATGCATTTGACAGACCCATCGACTCAGTTGTTCTTTAGAGCAATCCCGGGAAATAGGGTTCAGGGATTATTATGCTTATTTTGAAGATAATAAAATAAATCCTGAGAGGCCATTATTCTCTAAGTATTAACGATGACCATTCTCCACTGAGTGGCTAATGCATATGAGGAAATGTGCTGGTCTGGCCAGGAGAATGTCTCCCGTGTACAGCAGCCAACATCACACAGCTTCTCAAACCAGGAGAGGAACATGGCCAGGACTCCCCAGAGGCAGAAGAGGGGGCAGAGAGGACCTAGAGTCCACCCAAAGGCAACCTGGTAGGGCAGGAGAGAAGGAAATAACAGAGGCTTCGTTGACTATGTTGACAGTGCAAGTTCAATGCACAGTGGAACTAGCTCCTCCTTAATGATCCTCATCTGTTAGGGGCAAATGTCAAACAGGGGTCTGTCCTCCTATTTACAGTCAGGGCACTCTGGGGAATTGCTGAATGTTGGGAGGCTGGGATCATTGCATTGCAGCTTTGCTCTCATCCTGAGGAAATTCTACACCAGTGGTTCTCCAGATGTTTGGTTTCAGGACCCCTTTACACTCTTATAAGTTACCCCCAAAAGAGTTCTTTTTAAATTTTTAGGAGATACACATTTACACACACACACACACACACACACACACACACCTATATATATCCATATTAGAAGTTAAGAGCAGGACATTAAAATATGTATGCATTAATTAATTTTAAGACAATAATAATAAATTCATTAGATGTTAACATTTTTATAATAGAAAACCATATTTTCAAATTAAAAATCTTAACTAAAAAGATTGAACGTTTAAAAATTTTTTATTTTTTAGTGCATTGTAGATATACATAATAGTGGGGTTCATTTTGACATATTCATAAATGCATATAACATGATTTTCTCCATTTCAATCCTCAGTAGTATTACCCCTTTGCCTTCCCTCCTTCCCTTTACCCCCTGATACCTTCCTCTAGTCTATTGGTTTTCTTCTATTTATTCATTATTTTTAACTTCACATTATAGTTATGTTTTAAATTGGAATGCATTGTGATATATTCACACATATGCCTAACAATAATTTGGTCAACTTCATTCCTCAATTCCTCCCCTTTCCTTTTATTCCTCCCTCCCCCTTGGTCGCTCAATTCTACTCTACTGATCTCCCTTCCATTTTAGCAAGATTGAACATTTTACATTTGTAAACTATGGTCAGTGCTGGGATGCAAAACGTGGCTTCCTTCATCGATTGTGATTTTGCAGGAATGCCATAGAAAACTTCTCAGTCTTTTTGTCCAGTATTTGTATTCTACTTAGCTACATTTTTCTGGATTCCTTTGCATGCTTACTGCATCTACTTTTCCAACGAATTGTGTCAACTCTGTAGTTCTTGCAGGATGACCTTCTTGCAGATTCACCTTCCAAAATGGGCTGTGGCCCATTATAATAATGTGACTTTTATTAATAATGTGACTTTCTGAAATGGGAGAGAGCCTCTGGAGCAGGGAAACTGTGCATAGTGCACCTGAGTGCTGTGGAGGGCTGTCAGAGCCAGGCCAGAAGTTGGGGCACTTAATACAGACCTGGGGGGGGGGGGGCAAACACAGAGAAGGAGAAAGGGAGGGAAATAGTAAATCAGGGACAATTGTCATGTTTCAGGAAGTACATAAACCTACTAAGCAACAGGATAAGTGTTGTGGAATTTGCTTTGAGGAAACCTGTTCTGACCACATTGCTCTATAGACCTCTCCAACTGGCCAGCTTGTCTGCCATCTGCATTTCCTGCCATTTTTCCCCCAAAACTGAGTTTTCCCTGAGTATACAGACTTTTTTTTTCTCATCTTTTTTTTAAAAAATATTACTTTGTTAATTTTTTTCGTGGTAGAATACACATAACATTTACCATCTTAACTATTTTTATTTTATTTTCTGTTTTTCTTTTAATAGTAGCCATTCCTACACATTCACGCGCATCTCTGTGTCCTTCTAACAGCACCTGACTGAGTTCCTGGCCCAAGGTATGACCACAATGGGTAGCTTTGAAATAGAATAGCATATTGAAATGATCAATATCGTGAGGCTGGGAGACCATATTTCATTGCTATTGAACCCATTAAAAGAATGCACACCTATCTTTTTTGCTAGGAATCAGAGGGCTGCACCGGCTGGGTGTGACCCATAGATTCAGCTCCTCTTTCTTGCTGTGGCTCAAGGTTTGCTATCACAATTCAGTGTGGAAGGGCTGCTCCCAGCCTTTGCCCTTGTGTATTCAAAGCTCAGTGCTCAGGTTCCAGTTCACAGTTTGTAACCTTTGTTGTAGGAGGGAAGTTTCCTTAGAGATTTCCTCTACTTCCTGAAAACAAAACAATCCAAAATGTCAGTTTCCTTTAAGATTTAGATGTTTTGAAGTGAGCAGTGGTGATCTGCAATCTGTCTAGTATGAAATAGTACTTAAAAAAAAAGATTTAGTTTCAGGAATTCACATAATTTTAAGTATTCTCATCATCTTTTCAGTGAAGCAAAGATGGACGAACTTAATGGCTGGGCACGAGTAGCAATATCCAGACTAGGTCACAGGGGTCTAGAGTGTCCCCCTTGCAGATGCTCAGATGCCACATTGCTCTGTTTAATGGTTTGGGGGTTGGTGATACATGTTTTGTGGTTTGGGAAGACAATCAAGTCTACGGACTGACTGGAAGTCAGGAATAGCTGCATGTCATCATCCCATCTCTGCCCCTCTCTCTGCTTTTTCATTGCCAGGCCAAGCAGCTCTTTTTCATCATACTTTTTCAAGAAAGGCTCCTTCTCGGCTTCTGGAAAGCCACAATTACCGTGTTGTGCTTGCTGAAATCCAAATATTTTCAGTGTTGGGCAATGAAGAGCAGGGACATCCAGGAGAGAGGGCGAAGACACTGAATCATTTCCTGCTGGTGCTACTCCTCAGAGACCTGATGTCACGTACACCCTCTGTTCCTCCTCTGTTGACAGTAGGCTACTCAGGCATTGGAAAATACCAAGACCTGTTCTTCCTCCACAGCCAATTAAGACTCAGATGGAACTGGGCTGGGATTCAGGGCACCTAATTCTGGTTCAACTCAGACTGGATTCATGAATAAAACCTAAATAAATATTCCAGGAAGTACATGCATATCTAATGTGTGTCTTGGGCTACCTTTCTGAAATGTAACCCCACAGAAAAGGTCCTTCAAAATAGTTCATGGAAAGAGGTTTTTATGTTTAAATCAATTTGGAAAGTTCTGATCTACTCCCTTGGGAACTTACAATGGATATTAATTTATTAAATGTTTTCATAAATCCTGTAGCAGGTGAACCCTCCTCCCACTCACACGTATATATACACATATGTATATGCCTATGTGTATAAACATATACCCCAAAGTACAGCAGAATTATAGGTGATTTCATGCTTATACTTTCCATGGTTAAAATTTGTTACTTAATGAAGATATCTTCCTGTTCATCAAAGCCATTACTGTTATAATTTCAGGTGCAGTAATATGCTGATATAATTCTATCCTGTACATTTTAGAAGATCATGGAAAAATTAGAGTTGAGAGTTTATCATTTGTACCAAATATTAATTTGAGGTGTGAATGAAAAGGATTACCCTGTTCCATTTTTTAAATTCCCATTTTCTTGAACAATCTCATGGTTGCTAGTATATAACTCTGTAGTCACATGGGGTAGGCAGGGGAAGCAATATCAGGTACTAAAATAATCTGTACTGTTGGATACCCAGGGTCATGAATAAATGTCTAAGCTGAGTGTGCCCTTGATCCAATAGATCACGGTGACTAATTCTCTGGGTTTGGCTTTGACTCAGTCATGTACTAATTTTGTCCTCATTAACAAAATGTCTCCCCTCTTAGCTGAAGTTTTTTCACTTGAAAAAGCCAGATGCTTGTACCTACCCAGGGAACTTTGTGAATTCTCACTAAGTTGCTAAGTGCCTCGCCATTGCTGAGGCTGGCTTTGAACTTGTGATCTTCCTGCCTCAGCCTCCCAAGCTGCTGGGATTACAGGTGTGCATTACCACTGTTTCCCACTTTCACTTGACCACAGAACTTACATTCAGCTTCACCTTTGACATAAACAGGAAGACATTTGGGGAAAGCTGATCCAGATGTTTACATTTGGGGAGGATTGTCATAGATGTGTCATTTCTTTCTTTTTTCCTTCAGACAATTACTATCTATTTTATCTTTCTCTAGATTTTAATTAGTGCATTATAGTTGTACATATTGATGGGATTTGTTGTTACATGTTTGCACATGCACACAGAACTTTATAATTTGAAGTGTGCCATTTCTTGAGAAAGGTGGCAGTACACAGTAGGAGCTCAGGATGTCCCCACAACAATAGAGGAAAGGAACTGGAGCAGAGTGTTCTCTTTTTGGTACCAGGGATTGAACCCAATGGCACTTACCCACTGAGCCACATTCCCAGCCCGTTTTTTTTTTTCCCTTAAATTTTTATTTTTGAGACAAGGTCTCACTAAGTTGCTGAGGTTGGCTTTGAACTTTTGATCTTCCTGCCTCAGCCTCCCAAGCTGCTGGGATTATAGGTATGGGTTACCATGCCTGGAAGAGCATTCTTGTCATTAAGTGCAGAGAGGAAGACTATGGAAATTTTTGAATGCATGCTAGAGAGACGGGGCTTGTATAAGGGAGCCCGGTGGCACAATCCCTCAATGCACTTCCTCCTCAAAGATCTGTGAGCTCTGCAGAAGGCTGTCCATGATCCTCAGTATGCAAACGAGGGTTCATTTACTATCTCATTTCCTCAGACAGAAGACCATCAGATGATGGGGTTGATGCTATCTCCGGTCCTTGCTTACTCTAATGATTCTCAAAATTTTATGTGCATTAAGAAAACCTCAGGACTGACTAAACCATGGATTGCTGGGCTCTGCCAGTGTTTCTTGACTTAATAGTTCTGAAGGGGCTTAAAATTTGCATTCCTAACATAGAAGATGATGTCAATATTGTTAGTTGGGGACTGCCCTTGGAGTAATCCTTTAGAAATATTTTTATTACCGACCATCTTCCCACCAACAGTTTCTGAACTGGTGGACCCACGGAGGACAGGGTTGATGGGGTGGTTTAAATATAACTTGAGGATCCAGCTTCCTCACTCATCAGGGTCCCAGTTTCCCTACAGAAATGTAAGTGGCTTGGTACTTGGAAAAAACAGGGCTTGCAAACTCAAATCCTGGAGGCATCCACGTAGCCCATGAAGATGAATGAACCAGACCGGAAAGTCCAAGCTGAGACTCAGCTCAGGTCAACTGGTGCCAGGTTAGAGTAGGGGCCAATGTTGCCAACTAGCCATCATTGTCACCTTTCTGAGGTAAGAGGCTCAGTGAGGGTAGGTAATGGATTCAAATTAACTCATGCAATGAATGAAAAAGCCCAGATGCAGATCCAAAGAATCGAATTCCACAATCAAAGTTCTTTCTCCTATATAACATGGTCTCTGATCATGGACTATGCCTACGTCATGGCAGGAGCTTTTATAAATGGTTTGTAAACTGGAGAGGACTGGGGAGGCATTACAACTCTGGAAAGTTCCTCTCTGTTCTTTCTTTCTATTGTTATAAGGCAGAGCCACAGACCCAGGGCAAACTCAGATGAATGACGGTGGGTTTGCTAGATGCTCTCAGATCTGCTCTGTCAGATTTAATCCTCCTGCTTCTTTATTACCGGGTTTTCACCCAAGTTCTTGCCCAGGAGCTAATCAAGCCTTAATTGGAAATAGAAATGCAGCCTCTTGCCTGTGTCGCAGGATAATAACAAACCAGGATAGATCAGAGGGCGGCGTGCGTGCACTTGGGCTGCTTCCACTAATGAAGCCAGCACAAGCTGAAATCTGCAGCCCTGTCATGGTCTGTGGTACACAGGGTAAGGTTACCTGCATCAAGCTCCCAAGTGTATTTCTCTTCAATTCCTTGTCAAATCCTTTTAAAATTTGACTAATAGCAGCCACACCAAATATCTCCCATGTCACATCATGCAGAATACAAGGAAGCATTAGAGAGTACAGGCCCACAAGTTCAACCCACTTACAATTTAGAGACTAATGAGCTATGGCAAACAGATTAAATTTGTTCATAAATCCAAGACTCATTTTAGAACAAGTTTTGCTCCACCAACCATCAATCCTTTTCTTTTCCCCTCGGTTTTCTGCAAGGCTGGGGATTGAGATGAGGGCCTCACACATGTTCTACCACTGAGCTACCTCCCCGTCTCTCTAACCATTTATCTTTGGACTTAACATGGAACATAGAGTGAATCAAACTTCATTTAATTTCTCCTCTAGGCATCGCCACTGGATTGACCAGAGATGAAGAAGAGAAAGGAAGAAACAGACATAGAAGAAACTATCAGCCCTCCTTCAGTCTGTCTCCTCTGCTTTGAAAAGTATTACATCTTCTAGGGAGACCCTTGTTTTTTGTTTTTCCCATTCTATGTTGCTGCCAGCTAGGCTCATGGGATTAACTTATGGCTAATGAGATATAAAGAGTCCCACGGCAGCTTCCAGAAATCTTCCTTAAGAGGAACCTCTCTGACCCAGTAAAATTAGGAATGCAATTGTACACCCATGCTTCTCAGAGTAGCCCTATTTATTCACGATACTCAAAGAGGTGAAAGCAACTCAAATATCACTGTCATATAGTGGATAATCAAAATTGGTCTAGACATATGATGGAATATTATTCAGGACATGGAGACACATATAACACCATGGATGGCCCTTGAGGATATTATGCTAAGTGAAATGAGCCAGTCACAAAAAGACAAATACTGTATATGATTGCACTTACACGAAGTACCTAAGGTTGTCAAATTCATGAAGACAGAAAGTAGAGTGGTGGTTGTCAGGGACTAGTGGAAGGGGAGAACCTTTTCCAAATCAATGCCTGGTGAGGAAGAATACCAAGCAGGAAGTCCACTAGGACTTGCATCCTGGAAGGTAGAGGGAAATTGTAAAAGTCCTTTTTTTTTTTTTTTTGGTAGAGGTTGGGGGTGTTTGTCTTTCTAAATATGTTATGTGAAAGCAAATCTTATGAGAGCTAGCTTACAGAAACTATTTGGTAGTTAATTATAATAATGATGGTATGAACTAAATGGAATTGTTAGAATGAAAGTGGAGTGTAGCAGATTCTACTATTCCACATGTATGTTTAATTAATTACTATAGAGACTTATCCAGATTAAAATAAACACTGCAAAAAAATGGAAAAAAAGTTATCATTAAAATCACATCACTGGAGCTTTTGAGTTTAAATCATTTGAGAGGCTTCACAACAAAAATTCCACTGTGACACTGTCACATACAGTCCTTCTCCAGTTGAATGTTTTCAGGGCTGTTCTACCTCCCCCTCCCGTAGCATCAAAGCAGACCCTCTCCCAGACCTGCCCATTACTTCTCTCCTTTTTCCTGGAATTACATCAGTTTCACTATTATTTTCCCATATTACCTTCACTCTACGGACAGCCTCATGCTCAGAATTTCTTTAATGATATGAAAGACCCACCAAAGCTGTCAACCAGAAAGTGCTTGAATGTTTCCTTTCAAATTCTAAGTTGGACATGAAGTTCCCAGTGTGCCTCAGCCCCACTCCTAAATGGAGAGAAATGGATCTCTGTGGCCCAACACAAAGACTTGAAGCAACTTGGATCAGGCACTAAGGACTGAATCATAGACCTCCTTAAATATTACAACCCTGGCAGCCTGAGCTTCATCCACCCATTCTCCTTATCAAGATGGCCAATGAGCTGAGCCATTGTGGTTCTTATGGGCAGAACCATAGCCAAACACCCTTGTGATACTCATGAGAACCCTCCAAACTACTAACCAGCTCCAACTCATGGAAACAGGTTGAACCTACTCAGGTGACTCACTGGAGTGACAGGCTAAGATGCGGAGTATCTGCTTTGAAATCAGGCAGACCTGGGTTTAAATCGAATCTTACTACTCACGAGCTATGGGAGGACGGATAAGTTGCTTAACCCCTGTAAGCATGCATTACCTCAAATGTAAAATGGGAATGCTACTTGCAAGTAGTTTGTGTATAAAGTTCTTGGCATATTTTCTGAGACAAGATAAGTGCAGAATAGACCTGACACAAGGTAGAGACTCCAGATCTGTGAGCTATTGCTGATGTTGGGTAGGGTGCATGTGGAGACACGCTTCTGAAGCAGGTGATTCAGAAGTAGAGGGAAAGAAAATGTGGAAACAACTAAATTTTGGGGGAGATGGGGAATTTGCTTCAGTGAATATTCCTTCTTCTGGCCCCTGTTCCCTCTTCCAGAAGCCTGTTATAGCTTCCTCCTCTAAGGCCTGCACAGTCCTCCTTGGAATGCCCTTTCTGATACTGCTTAGTAGCCAACATTGCATTTTTTTTTAAATAGCCATATTGATTTTTCCTTTCCTTTACCAGCAAAATCCTCCAGGCTCTGTGGACAGAGCAAAGCACTTGCTTGGCTTCTTTCAAGCTCTCTACAAATGTGGTGCATGGCATCAGCACTTCATGCCTTGGTGTGGAAAAAAAATCAACTCAAGAATGCTGCAGAATACCTGTCTCTGAAGAATACCTGTCCCTTCCTGGCCAAGTCAGGGACAGTTGGAACCACTCCATCCGGCCCTGGAGAGATCTGTAGGCTCTTTCTATCATGCTTGAAATCGAGAGTTCAGTGGAATTCCAGCGTTCAAGTTCATGTGTCTTTGCCCTTTAGAGCTGTGTTGTTTTCCACACTCGCTCTGGCTGGTGAGGGCAGGTGGCTGCTGCCAGCTCCTGCTGAGACAGTGCCCAGGAATCCAGATGCTGAGCCCTCACCTTCAGTGTGTGACTCAGCCAGGTGGTAAGGTGGCCCAGTGACAGACTATGATTGTGCATGTGTGACTGGAATTCCTGCAGAGCCCCACTCCCAGAAGATATCCCTGTCCCTCATACAGGCTTTTCCCTTCCTCCTGTATCCTCAACCCATTATCCATTCCACAGGTACAGATCACTCTCAGAAATACAAGTATGATCACCTCACTTTGAGAAGCCATAAATAACTATTCTTAGGGAGAGTTCTAATTGGCCCTATTATTGTATGTATGTATATAAATGTAGTTATTTTCCCCTTTTATGTTTGTAGATAAGACAATCTTTTTAATGCAGTGGGTTCCAAAAGGTTGCACCCAATACATTTGTACCAGCAAATGCCATTTCCCCTCTTGAACAGCCCCGACTGGGCTATGACTGTACCGAATATCCCAATGGCCTGAAAAATGGAGCCTTATGGGAGGCCTGAGATGGAATTATATATTTTCAGGTGCAGAGTAAGCACTGCCCATGTATAGTCCTGGGTGAGATCCTGGGCCTTGGGAGAACCTGGCTCTCCCACCTATCCAACAGTGGGTGTCTATGATCCACCAAGCCAAATTCTCTCTTGTGTAAAACGTTTCTAAACCTGCTATTTACTATGCTGGAGAGAGGTACCACTTTGGGGGCCTCAACTTCTCAACATGGATGAGTTATTAGCTTATTCAAGAGAAAGGATGTTTGATGGCTAGTGATTGGTCGTCAAAGAACAACCAAAGAAGAATGCAGATACACCACTGAGTCTTCCCATTCCCCATTTTCACGGGGCCACTGTGTATGGGACAACAAATGGCCTAATAACACACAAGGATACCACATTTTCGTTCTCCACCTGATCCTGCACACCTAAGCAATGCTGCTTTTATTATGATGAGAGCTTTAGGATCCAAGCAAATACTCAGAAAGTCAACCATCACTGTGTTGCCTGACAAAGCTCCTTACCAATGTGTCTTGTCAAGGCTTCTCATGAGAAATGAGCCGGCTGCTGTTGCTTTCAGGTCCTTTAGAGCAACACTGGAAAGGAAGCATCCTGGACCTGTAACGCCAGCCCTTTAACAAAGTACTGGGGGTGGGGAGAATAGGTACCATGAATAGATGAAGTTAAAAAAAAGAGGCTGAGACCCTTCCACCAAACAGCTACCAGGTTCTAGGCAGTGAAGGGAGAACCAGGAAAGCCAGACTATAATGTTTTTTTTATCCTTGTGAAGTCAAGAGACTCTTGCTGAGTCAAAAGACTTTGCTGACAAAGCAGAGGGACATCTCAAGTGAGAACACTGGGATGAGATTTATACAAATCTCCCTTTTGTGGCCCATTTAGTTTGGATTCATATATTCATATATTCTTCACCTGCTTCCCCAAGTGTTTTCTCATCTAGGACCTTTCAGAACGGTGAATAGCATCTCCTATTTGAAGATCCCATAGTTTTGCTTATATTTTGCAAACTAGAAGGATGGCTCAGAGCCATGTAGGGTGAATAAAGGCAAAGGGTATATACATAAACAATAAGTAGGCATTGGTATTCTAAAACACGAATTAGGCCAATGCAAATCTCTGGGAACAAAAAAATATTTGCCTAAAGAATACATTAAATATCTATGGGTAAAATCAATAATTCAATAAATATTCATTGAGGTCCAATTTCCTTCTGGGTCCTGTACCAGGTGCTCAGGATTGAGTGGGAAATGAAATGGACAACTTTTTTCTCCTTAATAGACTTTACATTTTAATGGGGAAGATAGAAAATAAACAACAGCCATCTCTATCTAGCTCTCACTGTCTGCCTATTATCTGTATTATAGATAAATATTGCTCACTCACAGTTCATAAGAATAGTTCACATAAAGTGGGCAAATTTTAAATTGGGGCTGTCCAGTTTGGTAGTCACTAGTCATAAGTGGCTATTTAAATATTTATTTAAGTTAATTAAACTTAAAAATTTTAAAAAAATTAGTTTCTTAGTCTCCCCACCCCTTCCTGGCAGTAGGGGTATGGTGCTGAAAAGTTGTAGCTCTTGTCCTTTTGGCTGTCCAGCCCAACCCAGGTTCTCTAGGGACACTGTCCTAAATCACCTCATTAGCATAATCTCTGGTGTGACCATGAGGGACTCTTTGTGAATAGCAAAGACACTCCTATCACTAGGATGCCTCTGTGCCAGGTACCAGAGACAAAGAAAAAACATATTTCATATGATACCACAGCTTCCCAAAATGCCTTATGATAGATTATCAACCTTTGAAGTTCAAAAGGAAGAGTTTGCTCATAAACTATCTGTATAAAAATATGAGACTATGAGATGATCATCATTTTTTTGTGTCATTCCTTTTAATGTGTCAAGAGATAAAAATCATATTTAATATCCTTTTGTTATTTCCACACCATCCAGCCACATTTTCATTTCAATAATTCACCCACTACTGCAGTCATTACATCTCACTTAGGGGAGGGCAATAATTGGTGTTTCACTCAAAAAGGACACGTTGGTCTATTTTATTCCCACTAATATCACCTGTAAAATAGTTTTTGAATTTTTCTTTTTTAGCTTGATATGACCTTTCCCTATAATGAATAAAAAATGTGTTCATCAACTGATCCAGTGAACTTTCTTTCTGAAAATCAATGCCTGACTCTATAAAGAGACTTCCTCATTATATTAACAAAGAAAAAAGAGGCTGAGTCACTGGTGGCTTATGATTCATTGACTTAGCAGGACAGTGAGTCACTTGGGCCCTGACTGGTGATGATGAGCATGCCGAAGGGGTGCAACCCTCTGCCTCTGGAGTTGCCCAGGTGGAGCCGGGCAAGGGGCAATGAACAGGAACAGAGAGGGCAGGCTCTCCTGAGGAAGGAGGCAGTAGGATCTCCACAGAGCGGCCAATGAAAGCAAAGGGCTTTCAGTAGGATAGCCAAAAGGCCAAGGAGGAAAGAAACCCAAACTCTTGAAACCAAGGATCTCTGAATTAAAAGGGTTTATTGAGCCAGTGAGGTGCTATCAGAAAAGAAAGGACTAGGTCCCAAGATAAGTTTTGATAACTACTAGCAGCAGGGCTAGGTGGCAGTTGGAAAATGTCCACTAGACCCGGAGCTAAGAGTATTTTTTTGTGTGAAATTGGGGAAGGAAAGCATGTGCTGTTTGCTTTGAACCTACATTGGCTGTAGGTAAGAAGGGCAGGAAAATGTGAAGTGGGGGAAAGATCTGGGCCTGGAGGACAGTCCATGCTTCTGGGTGAGTGGAGTTCTATGCAGCAGGCCATGGGGGCTCTGGAGGTGAGCTATGACAGGGTTTAGGTCAATGTTTCACAACACACATTTTTGTTGTTGTTTCTGTTTACAGCGGTTAATGGATTAACTTCCCTTATCTCTTTCCCAGTCCCTCTTCCAGCCCTTCTAATTAAATTTAGGACATCTTGGAAACTTTATTTTATCAGAGGAGATGAGAGAAGTTTTCAAGAAGCAGCCAAAGAATGAATCAGTCAGAGGTGGGCTTGTTTGTAAAATCTGGAAATCAAAGCAGTTCAAGTGTGGGCATCATAAAACAGTTCTTTTTAACAAAGGGCTTAGTGAAAATGCAATACTCATTCCTAAGAGACCAAAGCAAAAAAAAAAAAAAAAATACAGGTGAGTTCAAGGAAGCTAGAGAGATGGGAAGCATTTAGTAAGCACTTACTATGTGGAGTAATGCACATCTCATTCTATTTAATCTTCAACACTCCTGGAAATTACAGAGCATATGTGCTGGGCAGGAAGTGATAAAATGATATTGCCCCGTTTGATGATAGCACTCAAGAAAGTGCCATGTAACTGTACAAACATGGGGCCTACTTCCAGGCAGGAGGGGACTCTTCTTGTCATCTTACACGCACAGCTTAGTGGAAGTGAAAACGAGCACAGCTTTTTTGGGAGCACAATTCAGCAATATTATGCAAATTTGCCTTTGGTTTCTGCAGAATGTGGATGTGCACAAAATTGCTAAAACAAGGATATCCTTTCCAATGCTGTTAAGGATATAGGAAACATAGAAACAATTGGATTATATAATTTTAAAAAATTAGATCAATAAAGTCCAGGCAGTATAATAAATATCACGAAATACCATTTGAAACCATTTCAAATGACTACGTAGAAGAATAATTAATGATCTGGTAAAATAATGCTTGCAATACATAGTTGGGAAAAAATGATAAAACAGTTTGTAAAGTGTTATACAACATACCATGCACAGTCATCTAATCCTAAGGCCTATGCCTTTTGAATATCAAATAAAATTTCATTACAATTCCTCAAGTATCATCCCAAATGTCACTTCCTACATAGAGTTTTGTGGACTCCATTCCCCAGCTGTGAGTTTCTTCTCTTTCCTCTGTAACCCCAAAGCACTGTGTCTTGACCTGCTTTTGAAAATGTCCATCCTCCAAATTTTATTATATCTTCTTTCATCTTATTATTAAGGCTCAAATGGCTTGAGAACTTAGAATTTCTATCTCTCTAGGTCCCTTAAATAAAAAATGCATGTGTTTTATATGAGTGTAAGATCTCTCCTCTCCTGACTCCCGTGCTGTTGAATGTACACTGACTTGAGACTGTCTATCTTTCACGACAGACATAGGAAGCTTATCTGCTGCCCTTTTCCTGGCCCCATCGCCAAACTTCTCCAGTTGACACCTGCTGTTCCCTTTCAAGGCACCTTTGTCGTCCACGCACCACACCTGGCATTGATCCCCACTGATGCTGTGTCCCAGGTATTTTCATATGCTGTGCACCTACTTTTTATAACTTTGCACATCTCTCAAGGGTGAGCCTGCTTATCTTATTTTAGGAATGACATTTCTTTTGGAGTATAGAATTCGGCTTGGACTTGTGTGTCTCAAAATTGTGCTCTTTTAAAAGATGAGTTTCAGCCCTTAGATTTTTCAGATTGATTTATTTGGTCTGTTCTCAACTCTGTCACAGGATTTTATGTTACATTTTCTTAATGCACTATCTTGTATTTCATTGTAGTCCATTGTCTACTCTTTTGTGTTTTATATTTCTTTGGGAATTTAGAGAAGTTTGAATTTTTTTCACTCGTTTATTTATTATTGATTTGCGCTTTATAGATATGCATAAAGGTGGAATACATTGTGGTATATTTATATATGTACACAGTGTAATTTTGTCAGATTCATTATTTCCAAAAGTTTGAATTTTTATTGCAGTCATTACTTTGGTACCAAGGCCTTTTAAAATGTCCTTTGCTCTAATTCTTTACATTGACTTCCACTAAATTGTTTGTTCAGCTTTAAATTCTACACTTCTATTCCTATCACTCATGCAGCAATTATTAGATTATTTTATTTTCCCTTCTCTCTCTTCTCCTACTTTTAGATGCGTTAATTATAATTTTTAACATGAAATTTACATGCTATTATTCTACTACTTGCTTTGCCTTTGTTTTAATCTAAGATCCATAAATAAAATACATTTAATAATTATCATGAGTCCTTTTGCAAAAAGTTCTCCATTCATTTCTTCATTGAATGAACTTTGTTCACTGAAAGAACTCCTGAGTACAGGAATCCCTGAATGTTTGAAAGTTTGATATTCAAAGGGTAACTTGGCTGGATATAAAGTTCTTGGTTCTCACTCTTTCCTTAAGTTTCTTTTTTTTTTTTAAATTGCTAGAACAGGATTTTTCTTTTTTTTTTTTTTTAAAGAGAGAGTGAGAGACAGAGAGACAGAGAGAGAGAATTTTTTAATCTTTATTTTTTAGTTTCCGGCGGGCACAACATCTTTGTTTGCATGTGGTGCTGAGGATCGAACCCGGGCTGCACGCATGCCAGACGAGCGCGCTACCACTTGAGCCACATCCCCAGCCCCTCTTTCCTTAAGTTTCTTAAAAATGTTGCTCTGTTTTCTTTTTTTCTTTGTTTTTTTTTTTTTACTTTTTTTTTTTTTGCTTTTGTCCTTGTGGTTATTTTAATTACTCTCTGAAATGCCTCTCATAGTTCTGTATAAATCTATTCTCTTGAATATGTTATAATTTTATTTCATTTCTGAGATGATTTTGCCTTTCTCTAGCATTTCATTCTTGAGTTTGGTCAATTTCCATTTCACATTACTTGTCTTTTGCCCATATTTTATGATGAGTTTTAAAATTTATGATTCAAGATGATTTTCATAATTATAAATGTTTATTTTTTAATATTTAACTTAGCTCATGTAATTCTTTTTCTTTGCTCCATGACTGGTATATATGGACAAACATTAGTAGTGAAAGTTTTTATGCCCATTTAAATTCTCTTCTTATGAAAGGTGTGTATAGATGTTGCCTAATCAGATGTTTTCTGATCATTTTAAAAAATGCTTACATTTTTCTGGACCAGAGAGAACATTCAAGGCTAAGGAGTTTGGATAACTTACAGGCTTTTTAAATTCAAGACCACACTCTTTGTTGGTGTCTGGAAGTGCAATTTCTTTAATGGGTGGCCTCTTGGGGTAGGGAAAGGAAGGATTAGCTAGTTTACTAATTTTATGAGACTTTTGTTTCTTTAAAACTCTTAACTTCTACCTCTGGCCTCCTTCTTTCCATTTACCATGAAGATTCAGAGACAGCATCCCACTTTCCCATCCCCCCAAAGCAGTGTGTTCTGCTTATGATCCTGATAAGGTCCCCAAAGCCTCCCCAATCCCATGCATAGCCAGTGTCTGGCTCACCAGGCTTTAGAGCTGCTCTCATTTCTCTCCACTTAGGGTGGAACCATCTTTCTGGTGGGCTCTGGGTTTCAACACAGCCTCCTGCTGTCTTCTTTCTCACAGTCTCTGCCCAATGCTCGGTTTGCACGTGGGTTCTGGAGCTGACTCTGGCCTTCTGTTCTGAATGTTTATTCCCCGACTTACGTGAGTTGGTGACATTAGTCATCTGTGTCTCCTAATTATTCTACAGTGTGGCTTAAGCATAGATTCCCTTGTTTTTTTTGATGATCTGTACGTTTTTTGGAGGATGTGTGAGTAGATGATCATTTAGACAGTTGCCATTATCCTACAAAAATCTGTAATCTCTATTCATACAGTTTTTGAGTGCTTCAATGTATTTTAGAAAAGCCTAATTATCAGATGCAAAATAGAACTGCTTGGGTGTGAAATTGGGAGGATAGTATGTTAGGGAAGGCAGAAACTTGTTTTCTCAGGCTTTTTCCTATTCTTGGGACAGCTGTTGAAGGGATCAACAGATCCCCTCCAGGAGCATTAGAGAGCTCCCTGGACTTGATGTTTACCACCATTCTTTCAAGTTCTGATATTCTATAATAAAATAAATTAGGGTCTTTCCATTAATGCTTAATTAAGAAGAAGATTGGATTACTTTTAATATTATCACAAGCGATAAGGTCAGTTGATATTTCTTGGATTTTCTTTGTACTCTAGATTTTAGGATAAGCAATCATTAGATGCAAATGGAGGGGGGTCCAGAGGGGAATTCATTGCTGCATATTGTGTACCCCTATCAGCATGCTAAGCTAAAATCCCTAATTGGCATGGACAGTTTTCATTTGGCTAGATAATTCCTTCCCTGAGACAACTTCTAAATGCTTTTTCTTCAGAATCATCATTTTTCTGAAGCCTCTGTGCTAGACCTGCTAAAAATGTCTCCACAGTGTTCCCGCCTGCCTCTTACTAATTGGCTTCCATAAGCTTCTGTCTCTGTTAACAAATTTTACATTCCCTTCTGAGTGTTTGGTCTGATGTTTTTTTTTACACAAAAATAAGAAATGTCTTCTGATCATGGTACTTCTCAATATAAACATAATGATTTCACTTTTTTCTTCTAAACCCATTCAAATAGATTTTCTCACTAGACCCTTTCTTACTGAGCTAAGCTGGGCTTGCATTCTCTGAGTATTTTATTTCTCACAGGATAAAACTAAAGCCAACGGAACTGAAGTGACTTGTTGAAGATCTACTTGAGAAAACTAGATTTGTAATTTATAATTCATGCTTCCTCATTCTCAGACAAATGCACATTGTCCACCATATTTCTCTAAATCTATAATTAATGCAGATTAAATTAATCTTCATTGCATTTTAAATCAATAGTAATAGCAATGTGCTCGTGAGTACCAGGGATTATAGTTGCTTCAGTTTTGGGGAAGGGGCCTTTGCATTAAGCTCACATGTCTACTTTAGTAGTTACTGACACTTCTGGGTCACTGATCACCTGAGTTGTTAATTTGTAGTTAATGGGGATTCCTGAAGCATTCGGTGGGGCACATGAGATCATTCAGAGTACCACAGGAGACGGGGATGGAGCAACAAGGAAGAACTAATTGAAAGTTTTGGGATGCTTCCTGCTTCTTCCAAGGCATCTGGAAAGCCAATTCTACCTTCTGGTCTCTGTCAAGGATAAGGGCAAATGGCAGTGCTGGAAGGGAGAGAGGGTGGACATGTTATTATGATTCTGTTGGGGACAAAATCTGATCCCTGGTTTAAGCAATTGTCTTCTCATCTTTATGGCAGGACATGGCATCAGGAAAAGACAACCAGTCTCTAAACATCCCCTGGATGGCCAGTCACAGTCTTTCGCCCACAGAGATGTAGCAGAACCCACTATTGGCAACAAAGGTCTTCCTGCCCTAATGGAAAACACTGGACTGAGAGTATTCTGAGTGTGTGAGCCCAAGTGGAAACAGACAGACTGGAACCTTTTCATACTCATTATCTTCTTTGAGCCTCACACGTCTCTCAGGTGGGTATAATCATACCAGCCTAAGGAAACGGAGATAAGGAAAGTTAATAAATTACCCAAGTAGGAAAGCTAGTAGGTCTTGGAACAGAAAGGACTCAGGTTTGTCTGAATTTAAAGCTGTGACTTAACCAACATGCTAGACTGCCCTGGGATCTGTTGCTAGATCAAAAAGTCGGGTCTTTGACCATTTGAATAGGTGGGGTGTGTTTCAACCTCACATGACTCACCTGCGGGTAGAGACAATGCTTTACAGCAATGGCATGGAGACTGAACAAAGAACTTATGGAAGTGTCTGGTGCACTATGGTCAATCATTCTCCATTGACTGATTTTATCTGGTCATCAGTTTTTTTTTTATCATTAATTCAAAAATCACATATTGAGCTAGTGATATCAATCATCACTTATTTGTTGATCACTTTGTACATGTTTGGAACAATGCTTGGTAATTTCTGCATATTATTTCATGTAATTCTTACCATAGCCCTAAAATGTTGGCATTATCATCATCTTTATTTTACAGGTAAGGAACAGGTTCAGAAAAAACGGAATGGTAAAAGAAGGACAAGTCTCTGAAAATTAATTTTTCTAGATTATTTCACTCAAAGCACAATTTGCTTAATTTTTAAGTATTTTTTTGAAGTTTAATTTTTTATGAGCATAATTCCTGCCCTTCTTTGCCCTGCCTTTTACATTTTTCTGTTTTTACATTTTGTATAAGAATAGGTGGCATTCTTCTTATCCATAAAATACAATGTTTTATAGTACTTTATGCTTATGACTTCCTGTCCAGCCTCTTATTTGCCCAAGAGTTTACAGGGAATCGTTATTCAGTCAAAATATCATTGATTGATCAGTAGATAATTGAATGAGTTAATTAAAAACTATTCATTTACGACAAATTGAGTTTCAGCTGGTTGGCCCAAGGTTGGCTGATGGCCAGGCCAGCTTTTTGCCATTGTTATTGTTGGTGGTGTTTTACCAGATGGTGAGGGCTGACCCTGAGGACCCTGAATGATGCAAGTACTCAGTATGTTTGGAATTTAAAACAAAACTTATTTTCGATCTAGGGTTTCTGTGTCTAGAGAGAAGAAAGCCAGATCTGGCAACCGTTCAATACCATGCTCATAAAAAAGCCAATACGCATGCTGCTTATTTTTAGCTTGGACAAGTCTCTGACAAAATCTACCTCTTGTAACAGAAAGAATAGGGCTGACCTTATCCACCTGCCCCTACCCTGTGTCTAAACTTTATGTTCCGGAATCAGTGCGCTGCTTTCTTTCTCACTACTGTTGGCCACTCTCCCCTTTATGTGCATCAAATTTATGTTTCTTAAATATCCCAAAACATATTACGTTAGCTTTCTGTTACTATAACAAATACTGGAGTTAATAAATTAATAAAAAGGTTTATTTTTGTCTCACAGTTTTAGAGGTTTCAGTCCACTGTCAGTCGGCCTTGTTGCTTTGGGCCTGTGGTGAGGCAGCACATCATGGTGGGAGTGTGTGGCAGAGCAAAACCATTCACCTCATGGTGAAAGAGTGAAAAAGTGGAAAGGAGGGGACTGGGGTTCCATTATCCCCTTGAAGGACATCCCCCAACGTCTTGAAGGCATCCTTCTAGGTTCTACCTCTTAAAAGCTTCTATCATCTCCTAGTAGGACCAAGCCTTTACCTCTTAGACATTTGAGGGACACTCTAGATCCAAACTGTACTCACAGTCCACTTTGATCTAATCTTCCTCATTACCCAAGAGAATGGTGTCATAATCTCTTACTGAATCACTAAAACAGTATTCCTGAAGCTCACTTCAGCTCCAGTCCATTCTCCACACCATGACCAGAATGATATAGCTAATAAATGAATGTTCTGTGGTGTTGCTCTGAAGTTCAGAAGTCACACAGGCTCTTTGTCACCTTAAAAATAAAGTCCAAATGAAAATGTATGGCAGTATAGCACTTCATAGTTGGAACCCAGTTTCTTCTCCATTTGGACCCTCTTCTCCTGTCAGCATGAATCAACGTAGTGCTCCAAACACAGAACTCTCTTCTCATCTCTAGAACATTGCAATGATGTTTCCCATTTTTGCTTGGCACCAGATGGAAATTGATGGTTTTCTTTGTTCCTCTACCATAGACTATTGACTCAAGGGCAAGCATAGAGGGAAGCCAAATGAATATATATTTAAGTAATGAATGAAGATTAAATAATTAGTAATTCTGACCATGGAAGATGGTCATTTGAGAACAACTAGAATAACCAAAAAAAAAAAAAAAAAAAGGAAACAACTTTAAGGTACAGAAGAGCTAGTGAGATATTGAAAAATGACTGGGCCAAGATCCAGGGACCAGTGAAGTTCTAGAAATATGAACCCAACTCATCATAACCTGATATCAAACTCTGATACAGATATTACAAAAAAGAATACTTATAGATAAAACTTATTCTTCAATAAAGATGCAAATACCCTAAATATTTGAAAACTGAATCCAGCAATATTTCAAAATACTAATACACATTGGCTAAGTGGTTTTATTCCAGGGATAAATGGTTGATTTAATGTTTGAAAATCAAACAATGGAATCCTCCAAATTAATAAAATAAACCAGAAAAAAATCAAACTAGGAATAGAATAAAAGTTTCTTAATTATTTAAAAGATATCTACAAAATACTTTGAGCAAACAAAACACTTGAGGATTAAGGAGTAAAAACTTTGTTATTGAGATCAGAAACAGGTCAAGGATGCTCACTTCACTGATTTTATTCAACATTGTTTTGGAGGTCCTAATCAGGACTGGAGGACATAGAAAAATTATGGAGATTGGATGTGATTAACTAAAGCTGATATTATTCACTAGTAATATAATTTACTTAAAAATATCTAGGGTTTTAGGAATCCAAAATCCATGTTAATTTCATATTGCTCTATAACAAATGAACCCAAAACTAGCAGCTTAAAACACCTACATTTATTACCCCACAATTCCCCTGGGTCCAGAGTCCAGGCACACAGCTCATATGGGTCTTCTGCTTCTCAGAAGGCTACACAAAGGATGTCAGCTGGTCCTGTGGTCTCCTCCAAGGTCCTCCTCTATGTTCCTTATAGCCATAGGAGGAAAGAGCAGATTATTTCTTGTTTAAGGTAGACAGAAGAATCTCTAAACTCAGGGAGGGTCTTAGCCACTTTTTAGAGGATTCCCCTGTTCTCACTTAGGATCATTTCCCTTTTGATTAACTTAAAGCCAATTAATCAAGAACTGTAAACACATACACAAAATTCCTTCACATCACCAAGATTAGAGTTTGAATAACTAACCCAGTTATTAGGTTAGTTCAACCTAGCCAAACTAATGTAGCTGAAAGCCATCACAGTTGGAAAACCTTATTGAACAAACATTAATAAGCAAAACTCAGCTGTTTACCTGTGTTCCAGGAACCATCCTAATGATACAAAAACACAAAATGCATAGCAATAAGTCTGACAAAAGATGGGCAAGGAGTCTCTGTAGAAAATAGTACATTATTATTGAAATAATCAGAAGAAGAGTTAAATAAATGAAAGTATAAACCATGCTCATGAACGGAGAGATTCAATGTTGTGAAATTCTCAGGTTTACTAATCTATAAATGCAACATAATTTCAATAAAAATATTTTGTGGAAAATGACAAAGTAATCTTAAAATATATATAAAAGTGGAAAAGACTAAAAATAGGACAGTCTGGAGAAAGCAACTTGGGAAAATTTGCTTTAGAAGATATCAACATTTATTATTAAGCTGATACAAAGAGTTGTTTATACAAAAAGGAGACAAATAGAGCAATGAAGCAAAACAGGTAACTTATATGTGCATACTTGCTTTATGACAGTAGGACCACTGCAGAACAGTGGAGCAAATACTAATCTTTTCAAAAACTGTATGAATATATAAACTTGGTTTCAATAACATTAATTCTAGGAAAGCAGTATGGAGATTCCTTATAAAAATCGGAAAGGAGCCATCATTTGACCCAGCAATTCCACTCGGGCGATGTTTATTCAAAAAATCTAAAATCAGCATGCTATAGCAATACAGACACTTCAATGTTTATAGTAGCACAATTCACAAAAACCAAATTATGAATCGGTTCAGATGCCCATCAACAGATGAATGGGTCAAGAAAATGTAGTATATATGCATAATGGAGTTTTACTCAGCCATAAAGAATGAAATAACAGCATTTGCTGGTAAATGGATGAAAATGGAGAACATTATGCTAAGTAAAATAAACCAGACTCAGAAAAATCAAAGGTCAAATGTTTTCTCTCATATATGGAAGCTGGAGCAAAATAAGGAAGAAGGTAGGAAAGATCAGATATCATAAAGATACAGGGAGATCAGTGGAGTAGAAGATTGAGAGGGAGGCAGGAGGGATGGGAAAGGGGAGGAAATATGGACTGAATCTAACAAAATCAGGTTATACGCATATATAACTATATCACATGAAATTTCAAATATGTATACTCAGAAAGTACCAATGAACTTTGTCAGAATGAATCGGACATAACTTTCCTATGCTCATATAGGAATACACGACCAGTGTAACTCCACATCATGTTCCACCGTGAGAAGGGGGTCGAGACTATAATGGGTTGCATCTCATGTATGTATAATATGCCAAGATACACTCTACTATCATCTATAGCCAAAAAGAACAAATTAAAAAAACAACAACAAAAAGAAAGTCCCAATGAAAAATAAATAAATGAAAGAAAGGGAAATCAGTAGATTAGAAGGAGGAGGATGGGGGAAGGAAAAGGAGAAGGAAAGGTGGGAGGAATAGGATTGCAATCAAATTTCATGCATGGATGATTTTTTCAAAATGAACCCAACTACTATGTATGACTACAGTGCTCTAATAAAAATAGTTAATTCAAGGAGAATTATAGATGTAACTGTGTAACATGAATCAGTAAATTTTTAGAGGCTAAGAGAAGATAATTTTATGATCTCAGAGAAAGGAAAAAACTCTGAATAAATGAATACCAAAAGAACTAACTGTAATGTATAGACTCTTAACAAATCATACATTAAGTTTGAAAACTTTTATTTACCAAAAGATAACATTAAATAAG
This sequence comes from Spermophilus citellus, assembly GCF_964194105.1. NCBI lineage: Eukaryota > Metazoa > Chordata > Mammalia > Rodentia > Sciuridae > Spermophilus > Spermophilus citellus. The sequence continues at coordinate 24,387,881 of NC_138184.1, read as the reverse complement.
CAAAAATCAATTGCTTTTTGTAACATAAAAATATAAAATATAATTCATAATGACATAAGCATATAAAATCCCTTGTAATACATCTAAATGACAAGATATTTAAATTAAAAAAATACACAATTATTGAGATAAGTTAAAAGTGGAGCTCAATATAAATAAAAAAGCTCTTTAAATAAGAGCTAAATTGCAGAAGCATTAATTAAAGAAGAAATTAACTTTGAAAAGTGATGATGAAATTACAGAAGATAAATCAAATGAGAATGTAAAGCAGAAAAGGTTAAAAAGTCAAGACACAGAGAGGACAGAGTTTTGCAACATGTAGAATCAACAGCCTGCTTCTATCTGGCTTATAAAAAAAAAAAACTCTCAGAAATCATTAAAAGGCAGACAAACCAAAGAAAAATGGGCAAGACACTTGAATAGATATTTTAGAAAAAAATAGAAGAAAATATCCAACAAAGAAGTCAAATGTTTTTACTTTAATCAATAATTAGGGAAATACTTGTTAACAAAAATTCATGTGTCAAGCTGGGTACACAATTATTGAGATAAGTTAAAAGTGGAGCACACCTGTAATCCCAGAGGCTTGGGAGGCTAAGGCAGGAGGATCACAAGTTCAGAGCCATTCTCAGCAACTTAACAAGACCCTGTCTCAAAATAAAATCAAAAAAGCCTGACGATTTGGCTTAGTGGTTGAGTTCCCCAGGGTTCAATCCCTGGTATAAAAAAAGAAAAATAATATACCAGAATAGCCAAAGCAGAAAGAATGAGAATAGTAAAAGATGTGGAATAATAAGAACTATCATTTATTTTGTAATGTAGTTCAAAATTATCTATAAAATTTAGAGATGCCCATAATTTAGGATCCAGTAATTCCATTCCTAAGTATAAACTCCCAGAGGTGTGCCATGTGAATCAAAAGACATGAACATCAATGCCCATTACAGCACTATTCTTAGTAGACAAAAACTAAAAAAAAACCTAAAATGTCCATCAACAGTTAAATGAATAAGGACTTCATGGTCTATTCTTTTATTTAAATATGGTAGATCAATGAAACAATGAAAAACAGCTACAGGCAACACAGGATGAATCTCATAAACATTATCTTGAACCAAAGAAACTGGAGACAAGAGTATACTTACATTTTAGTTATTTAAAAACCTTCTCCCCAACAGGAGGCAGACAAAACCGAACTGTGCTTTTTCAGAGAAGAATGCTTAGGTGTTCTATAAAGAGATCCAGGAATAAGTTATCACACGAGTCAGTGTAGAGAGTAGCTTTGGGCAGGAGTGATGGGTAGGAGCAGGAAGAGAAACCAAGGAGGCTTCTAGCATGTATATAATATTCTGTTTCTTGACATTTGTGATGATCACATAGGTATTTAATTTATGACAGATCATTGTCTTGCATATCTGTGTTGTGTTTAAAAATAACAAGACAGAAAGAATTCAGGTGAATAAAAACACCCAAGGTTCCTGTGAGTCCTGAGGAACTTTCTCTTTTTCTTAATCCCCCACTTCTAGAGAGGAAGGTGAGAAAAGGTGTTCCCTTTCCTCGTTGGGGTATTTTACACCATATACTTTTCTTTCCCGTATTGTCTTGTCTCCTACCTCCTCTCCTGTTGAGTGGTGTTGAAGAGCCACCAAGCCAGTCTGCTCTGGAGAGAACACTTTGGAACTGTGAGGGCACTGGAGGGCAACCTCTTTCTCTGTCATTCCCAGCAGGCTATTATTCAACGGCCAGGTATTTCTAGCAAACATGAAGAGGAAGGAGGCATCAGGCTGGATCACCAGGTTTACTTCTCACACTGTCACTGGGTCACTTTACCACGTGGCTGAGTCATGCACTGAAGGCGAGGGCTCAGGATCTGGATTACTGGGCACTGTCTCAGCAGGAGCTGGCAGCAGCCACCTGCCCTCACCAGCCAGAGTGAGTGCGGGGAAACAACACGGGTCTGAAAGGGCAAAGACACATGAACCTGAACTCTGGAATTCCATCAGACTCCAGATTTCAAGCATGATAGAAAGAGCCTACAGATCTCTCCAGGGCCTGATTGAGTCAGTTCCAACTGTCCCTCACTTGCACAGGTTGGCCAGGAAGGGACAGGTATTCTGCAGAGATCCTGCAGCATTTTTGAGTTGATTTTTTTTTTTTTTTCCCACACCAAGGCATGAAGTGCTGATGCCGTGCACCACATCTGCAGAGAGCCGGAAAGAAGCTGAGCAAGTGCTTTGGTCTGTCAACAGAGCCTGGAGGATTTTCCTGGTAAAGGAAAGGAAAAATCAATATGGTTTTTAAAAAAAATAATGTAATGCTGGCTGCTAAGCAATATCGGGGCATTCCAGAGAGGACCGTCAAGACTTTAGGGAAGGAAAAGGAAGAACTTCAATAGCCTCTTTAAGCTACATGTTTTTGTCTTTACCCTCCTTCCAGGTTACCTCTTTTCAAAACACTCCTGTTCTCTAATCTTGCCCAGCAATAGTAACAGCTGCTTTTTCTTGAGTAACTCAAATATGCTTTCAGCTCTGCACACAAAGTCCCTAGTAATATTCACTCTAGTCAAAGGTTTTGCAATCAATACTGCTACTACTAAGTTATTTCAATACATATATATTTTGCCCAGTGTATTTTGGAAAAGATTTCTAGAAATGAGATTACTTGGTCAAATAATGACAGGATAACCAGAACAAAGGAGTGAAAGCAGTGGAGAGTGCTCTTTGCAATCTCACATGCAACTGGAGAAGACTCCAATGGATGGAGGCCCATTGAGCCCTCATCCCTGGAGGGCTCTTCCCTAAGGACTTAGAGCTGCAGGGGATAAGAACAGATCACAGAAAGGCAATCTCATGTAAATAGAAATCAATCTCTTCAATAACTTGGCTTCCCCTCCAGGAAAGTCTGCTCTGCCCTTTGCTGCCTACCACAGAACCCATACCTAAACCCTGGGGAAAGCTTCCCCTCTTTATCACTCCGAAGTCCCCTTGCCCCATGAGATTAATAGAATAGAAGGCTATCATCTCTCCATGGTAAGCCTAGAGGTGACTTAGAAACACTCACTTTAGAACACCAATTTCTGTTTGGCTCAGAGACAGCCATCAATTCATATCTCCAAGCTCTGACCCTGTTTGGTTCAGATCCAGTTAAGAAGTGGGAGTATTGAGCTGAGACCACAAAGAACTGAGAGCTGAGTTCTTTTCTGTCCTTCCCAAACCCTGGTCTCTCTTAATAACACCCACCTCTCATCATGAATAGATGGGTAGGTAGGTAGGTAGATGGATAATTAAAATATAGTTATGCATCACAATGATGTGGATCCATTTTGAGAACTCTGTCATCAGGCAACATCATCATAGTGTAAACATCATAGAGTACACTTAACACAAGCTAAGATGGCTACAATGTCACTGGGTGATATGATCTTAAGGGATCACTGTTGTATATATGGTCCAGTATATGTAAAGGGTTTATCTTTGTACATAAATGGGATTACACTAAAGTTAGTAGCTCTGATTTTTAAGATGGGTTAAATGTGTGATTATTTCAAATATATTGAGTAAAATAAGACAAGCTTCTTTTATTTATTTTTTTTAATACAGTTTTTTTAATATTTTTTTTTAAGACAGAGAGAGAGAGAGAATTTTAATATTTATTTCTTAGTTTTTGGCGGACACAACATCTTTGTTTGTATGTGGTGCTGAGGATCGAACCCGGGCCGCACGCATGTCAGGCGAGCGCGCTACCGCTTGAGCCACATCCCCAGCCCTTCTTTTATTTTTAAAAACATTTGAGATGTAATAAAAATACTTGGGATGGATGTAAAAAAAACACTGTTATGCAATGCATGACTCTAATTATGCCCACAATTTTATGTTCATACCCCTTGACTTCTGAACCCTTATATTCCTATTCTGGATGATGTACTTGCATTTTGAACGAACTATTGTTGTTAAACCATACCTAGAAAACAGTAGAATGATATCTTCAAGGTGCTGGAAGATAATAACTGTCAATCTAGAAGTCAACATTCAGCTAAAATATTCTTCAAAAATGAAGATGCAGTCAAGTACACTGTGGTATAAAGAAAATCTGAGAGATTTTGTTGTCAGTAAACCTATACTAATACATAAAATAAAATGTGTTTTTAAAGAAGAAAAGGGAAAGCTTGGAGTTTCAGAAAGAAGGGCAACAAAAATGGTCCAAAATATCAGTAAATCTAAATGAATTTTGCCTTTAAAAACAATAATAATGAGCCGGGCATGGTGGTACACACCTGTAATTCCAGCACCTTGAGAGGCTGAGGCAGGAGGATCATGAGTTCAAAATCAGCTACAGCAAAAGAGAGGTGCTAAGCAACTCAGTGAGACCCTGTCTCTAAATAAAATACAAAATAGGGCTGAGGATGTGGCTCAGTGGTTGAGTGCCCCTGAATTCAATCCTTGGTACCCTTTCAAAAAAATAATAATTTGATTTATTTTAATACAGATATAAATGGGTGGCAACCATAACAATAATAATAGAGGAGATAATGGAATTAAAAGCTTCTATGGCCCTCATATTATCTGGGAAGTAGAAAGAGTAGAAATTTACATTAAATCTTTTTTTTTAAACATCAGATATTTATTAGTTGCTCAAAACATTACATTGATCTTGACATATCATATACCATACATTTGATTCAAATGGGGTATGAATTCTTATTATTCCCACGTGTACAGATTGCAGGATCACATTGGTTATACAGCCACATTTATACATACTGTCATACTAGTGTCTGTTGTATTCTGTTGCCCTTCCTATCCCCTTCCTATTCCCCCTCCCCTTCCCTCACCTCACCTCTCTCTACCCCACCTACCATAACTCATTTCTCTCTCTCTCTCTTATTTTTTTTAGGGGCATATGGTCATTTCTAAAAATTTTTCTAAAATAATCCAAATAGTATACTACTATAAATTAATGGAAAGAGGAAGAATTGAATTTAATAGTTACCACTCAAAAAAAAAAGAAGGAACAATACGTCAATATAAATACGTCAGAAAATAGAAAGCAAATGATAAGATGCTCTATTTAAATAGCATATCAAATGTAAATACTAAATATGCCAATTAAATGGTGGTAATTGAACTTAAAAGGATCTGAAACCCAGTTACATGTTGCTTTCAAAAGTCACACCTAAAACATAAAAACAGAGAAATTTTCCAAGCAATGCGATAGAAAATCAAATATATCATAAATACACTAAAGAAAGAAAGCTGGTAATATTGTTAACATGCACAGGTCTTCTAAGATCAGGACTGACGTAAAAATGTTTACTATGAATGTTTCCATTCAACGATGAACCAACAATAATAGCTAATGCACTGTGACAAGAAAAATATAATCATTTTGGAAAATGATCCCAGGGAGCAAGAATAGGATACTTGGAAGGGTGAAGCAAGGAAAGATGGAAAACAAATACAAACATGGTATCAAGCTGACAGCTATGAAAGCCTGAGGCTCTCTCTGCTGATATTCTGAGGCCCGTGGATCTTGCTTCTGATAGTTCCTTTAGAAAAGAGAAGAGGAAACTATCTGTGGCTTTTCAACCCCGACTTGTTAAGGGCTGATCCGTGGGGTTTTAACTTTCTTGCACATCTAGGTGTGCATGTGTATTGTAATGGGTGAGCTACAGATTTTTCCCCTCAGAAATTGATAACTACTTTTAAAATTTTACATGAATATAGGGCAATGAATATCTTAAAGAAGAACAAAGCTGGAGGGATCGCTCCTGTCAAATTTTATTAGAACACTATGTTAATAAAGATAGTATAGTTTTCTGCAAAGATAGACAAACAAGGCATGCAACAGAATAAGTCCAGAAACAGACCCCCTGTGTGCTCCAGGCAGACATAACAAAATGCCCATGGACTGGGCATTTATAAAAATAGAAATCTCTCACAGTTCTGGGGAATGGGAAGTACCAGATCAGAGTGTCTATAGATTAGTGTATGGTGAGGGCTCACTTCCTCATAGATGATGGTCTTTTCTCTATAGGCTCACCTGGTGGAAAGGATGGGTGATCTCTCTGGGGTCTCTTTTCTTTCTTTTTTTTTAATATTTATTTTTTATGTGTAGATGGACACAACACAATGCTTTTATTTTTATTTGGTGCTGAGGTTCGAACCCGGGTCCCACCTGTGCTAGGCGAGCGCTCTACCGCTGAGCCACAATCCCAGCCCCTCTGGGGTCTCTTTTCTAAGGTGACTGGTCCATTCATGAGGGCTGCTGTCTCATGATCTAATCACCTCCCAAACCCTATATACTAATACTGGGCTTTTAATATGTGAATTTTAGTGGAACACAACCAAATATGTATTGCATCTAAATGGAGACCCTTGACTTCGACACAGGTGGCACTGCAGAGCAGTGGACAATGACCATCTTCTCAGGAAACAGACAAGTAGCAACAACAAAAAAAGCAATACTGGGTTGACTGGATACTCATATGGAAAAAGAAAACAGAAAAAAACGAACCCAAGCCTGTAACTATACACAAATCTATCCACCACTCATACCACACATGAATCTAAGTGTTAAAGAACGAGCCACAATATTTCCAGAAAACAACTAGTGGAATACATTCATGAGGTTGGGATAGAAACAGCTTTCATAAGCAAAATACATACAGTATCATCCTAAGGTAAAAGCCTGATAAACACAACTAATTAAAGCCAGGAATTTCTGCTTATTAAAACCACCAATAAGAGAGTAAAAAGCAAGCCATTGTATAAAAATACATATTTAATATATGTAAGTTAACAACTACCCTGATACAGAATATCCAGACCATAACCTCCAAAGGAAAAGACAGATAATCTAATAAAAGAATAGTCACAATACATGAGTAGAAATTTCTTGAAAGAGAATAACCAAATGTCTGACTAACAAGAAAAAAGTTCTCAATATTAGTCCTCAGGGAAATACTAATTAAATCTGCAATGAGAGAGGATCCAAGATGGCGGGTCAGAGGGAGGCAGCATTCTTTGTCGCTTGGTGACCTGGGACTCAAGTAGTGAGAATACTGCTTGTCTGTGAGAGATATTCCTGCACCCCTGCGGGAATCATGGTCACTGTGCCAGTCCAGGGCTCCAGGCCTCAGTGTCAGAGTAGTCTCCCAACTACTCATCCAACGACTCACCCATGCAGGATTACCAGGTGCCAGAGCAGGACCATCAGCACCCACACAGAACTTTCAGCCACCCACTTGAGAAGAAATCACAGACGCTGCTCCCACGCAGGACACCTGGCAGATTCCCTCACGCAGGAACTCTGGCCACTACTCCCATGTGGCAATGTGGGGATCCCTGGTTGCCGCCATTTTGGGACTCTCCACAGCAGTGGAGATAGTCCACTACCGCAGTAGCCTGCCTGCATCCGGGGACTTACATAGTCAGCCGACAGCCACACACTGCAGGCCACAGAGATAGCCTCTGAACTCACCATCCAACGCCATCGCTGGGCTGCCTCCACCTGACCTGACACCCCATCACATCCCCTCCAACTTGGTAAACTTCATCACCATCTTCAGGGGGGTAACTCCCAGTTTGGAACTCAGGCTGGCCAGGTATGCAGTTTTTAACTTCTCCCTTTCCTCAGCAGGTGCTAATGCCGCACAGTAACACCCTGGTTACCTACACCATTCTGAGGGTGGAAATACCAGCTAACAACAGACGACCCCACCTATTGGATGAGAAGGGAAGCAAGAAAGATACTGATCTCCAACCCAAACTATCCCTGTTTCTTCCTTCAAGATTTTTTTTCCTCCTCTCTCTCTCTATTCTCCGCCCTCACATCCCCAACATATGTGAAAACAAAGTACTTTGCATGAATTAGGATTTTGAGGACTGGGATGACTGAATAGTATATTGCAGTTGTGTTGTATATTCTTTCCCCCCCCCCCACCACCACCACCAATTTCTACTGTTATGGGCCAGGCTATATGGGCAATGACCAAACAGACTCCATTTTACCCTAAGACTCCGTATCATGTAATAAATGCTTCTCCCGTGGGAAAGCCCCACCTCTGTACCCATTAATAGTTACCTAGCCTAACATACTTGGCAACACAAAATAGCAATTCTTACACAATGTAAAATTGTTCTCTTTGGTTTCCATTTTTCTTGGGCAATGTTACCTTGTCAGAGATGGATTGCCTAGACATTCTCTAACTTGTACCTAACTAGGGTCATTTTGACCCACTTTCCTTTTGCTTGCTTGCTGCTATGCCAACCTGGAAAGTCCCATGGGAAATACCATTGTACCTGTTGCATTGTCTTGCTAACTGCCCAATTCAGCTTCTGTACCTGCTTGCTTGCAGCCACGTCAACCCAGATGTTGTTTTTGCCTTTAAATATCCTAAAATGCTCAGGCTCAGGGCTATTCCTTGCAGAGGTAGTTAAGGGTCCTGTGGGGAGCAGTCACCAGCCAGCTGGCTAAATAAAGACTCTTCAATTTGGACAAAACTGGGACTTGGTGTGTTTTCTGAGTGACCCGCCCCACAACACTACTATTTTAACATTTTTTAATTTTTCTTAATATATATGTGTACTCTACTGTCTTCCCACTTACTTTTCTACCCCAAATTACTTCCTCTCCCTTCTCCTGCTACTAATCTTCCTCTTTAGATTTCTCTTTCACACGTCCTATCATATAATAACTTTATATCCTCACCTCCTACCTCCTCAGCATATCATCCTACTCCTCACCCTTGGTTCCTTGTCCACCATCAGAAACTGTAAACCCTTTTACAAACCTACTAAGTATATTATAGATAATATTTGAATTCACTATTTCTGTACATTGTGACCAAACTTGTAAACGTCTTAATAGTAAACATTTGTTTTTAGGGTGTATATTGTTTATATTGGGATCTGTTAACATTATCCTTCACCTCAAAGGAGAAGTATTGGATCCATATAGGGGCACTATATGCCTATAGGGTGAAAACGGTAATGCCTAGAATCCACAGAGCTAGAAGGGAAGACACACAAGTAATATGAAAAGACAAGGGAAGAAAGTGCCCCAAACAAATCAAGATACCACATTATTAGAATCCATGGCCAGCACAGCAGAAGAAATGACAGAGAAGGAGTTCAGGGTGTACACAATTAAAATGTTCTGTGAATTAAAGGATACTATAAGAGAGCAAATACAGGAAGCAAAAGATCACCTCTACAAAGAGCTACATAAACAAATACAGGAAGCAAAAGATTACTTCAATAGGGCCATAGAGGTTCTAAAAAAACAAACAAACAAACAAACATGAATCCTTGAAATGAAAGAAACAGTAAACCAAATTAAAAGTTCAATTGAAAGCATCACCAACAGATTAGACTACTTGGAAGACAGGACCTCAGGCAATGAAGACAAAATATATAATCTTGAAAAGAATGTAGACCATACAGTGAAGATAAGAAACCATGAGCAGAACATTCTCGAAATTTGGGATAGCATAAAAGAGCAAATTTAAGAATTATTGGGATAGAGGAATGCATAGAGTTCTAAACCAAAGGAATGAGCAATCTATTCAATGAAATAATATCAGAAAAATTTCTAAACATGTAGAATAAATTGAAAAACCAAAGGCTTACAGGATACCAAATGTACAAAATCACAACAGATCCACACCAAGGCACATTATAATGAAAATGCCTAACATACAGAATAAGGAGAGAATATTAAAAGCCACAAGAGAAAGGAAGCAGATTACATATAGGGGTAAACCAATTGGATGATATACAGATTTTTCAACCCAGATCCTGAAAGCTAGAAGATTCTGGGACAATATATATATCAAGCTCTGAAAGAACATGGATGCCAACCAAGAATCTTATATCCAGCAAAATTAAGCTTTAGATTTGATGATGAAATAAAAACCTTCCATAATTAAAAAAATAGTTAAAAGAATTTACAACTCAAAAGCCTGTACTACAGAACATCCTTGGCAAAATATTCCATGAAGAGGAATTAAAAAACAACAATGAAAATCAGCAAAGGGAGGTATTACCCAAAGGAAAAATGAATCAAAGGAGAAACCAAGTCAAGTTAAATTCCAAAAACAAACAAAAATGAATGAGAATACAAATCATGTCTCAATAATAACCCTGAAAGTTAATGGCCTAAACTCACCAGTCAAAAGACATAGAAAAAAAGTAGAGATACTACTCTGCATTCTATCAGATCATAATGGAATGAAATTAGAAATCAATGACAAAATAAATATAAAAGCTACTCCAAAACCTGAAGACTAAATAATATACAACTAAATGAACAATGGGTTGCAAAAGACATCGAGGAGGAGATTAAAAAATTCTTAGAGGTGAATTAGAACAGATACAACATATTGAAATCTCTGGGACACTATGAAGGCAGTTCTAAGAGGAAAGTTCATTGCATGGAGTTCATTCCTTAAAAGAAGAAAAAGTCAACAAATAAATGACCTCACTTTACACATCAAAGCCCTAGAAAAAGAAGAACAAATCAACACCAAAAGCAGCAGAAGACAGGAAATAATTAAAATCAAAGCTGAAATTGAAACAAAAGGAACAATTTTTAAAAATTTGATAAAACAAAAAGTTGGTTCTTTGAATAAATAAAACTGACAAACCCTTAGCCATGCTAACGAAGAGATAGAGAGAAAACTCAAATCACTAATGATGAAAAAGGAAATATCAGGAGAGACACTACAGAAATACAGAAGATAATTAGAAATTATTTTGAAAACTTGTATTCCAATAAAATAGAAAATATCGAAGACATTGACAAATTTCTAGTCATATGATTTGCCCAAATTGAATCAGGATGATAAATACAATTTAAACAGATCAATTTCAAGTGATGAAATACAAAATGCCATCAGACGCCTACCAACCAAAAAAGCCCAGGACCAGATGGATACACAGTCGAGTTCTACAAGACCTTTAAAGAAGAACTAACACCAATACTCTTCAATTTATTTCAGGAAATAGAAAAAAAAGGTAGCATTTTCAAACTCATTCTATGAGGCTAATGTCACCATGATTCCAAAACCAGGCAAAGACGCATCAAAGAAAGAAAACTTCAGATTAATATATCTAATTAACATAGATGCAAAAATTCTCAATAAAATTCTGGTAAATCAAATACAAAAACATATCAAAAAGATAGTGCAACATGATCAAGTAGGGTTCATCCCAGGGATGCAAGGTTGGTTCAACATACAGAAATCAATAAATGTAATTCATCACATCAATGGACTTAAGAACAATATGATCATCTCAGTAGACGCAGAAAAAGCATTCGGCAAAATATAGCACCATTTTTATTTTTAAAACACTAGAAAAACTAGGGATAACAGGAACATATCTCAACATTGTAAAGGCTATCTACACTAAGCCCCAGGCCAGCATCATTCTAAATGGACAAAAATTGGAATAAGACAGGGATGCCCTCTTTCACCACTTCTATTTAACATAGTTATTTAAACGCTAGCCAGAGCAATTAGACTGATGAAAGAAATTAAAGGGATAGAGATAGGAAAAGAAGAACTCAAGTTAGCACTATTTGCCAATGATATGATTCTATACTTAGAAAACCCAAAAAATTCCACCAGAAAACTTCTAGAACTAGTAAATGAATGCAGAAAACTAGCAGGATAAAAAATCAACACCCCTAAATCAAAGGTATTTCTGTATATCAGTGTATATCAGTGACAAATCCTCTGAAAGGGAAACAATTTTTTTTAAGAGAGAGAGAGAGAGAGAGAGAATGTTTTAATATTTATTTTTTAGTTTTTGGTGGACACAACATCTTTATTTTATTTATATATGGTGCTGGAGCTCGAACCAGCGCCCTGCACATGCCAGGCGAGCACGCTACCGCTTGAGCCACATCCCCAGCCCGGGAAATGATTTTATAATAACCATTTACAATAGCCACACAAAAAATAAAATAAAAATAAAATACTTGGGGATCAACCTAACAAAAGAGATGAAAGACCTCTACAATGAAAACTACAAAACACTAAAGAAAAAAATTAAAGAAGACTTTAGAAGTTGGAAAGATGTCCCTTGTTCTTGGATAGGCAGAATTAATATTGTCAAAATGATCATACTACCAAAAGCATTATACATATTTAATGCAATTGCAATCAAAATTCCAATGACATTCCTCATAGAAATAGAAAAAACAGTTGTGAAATGCATCTGGAAAAAAATAAGAGACCCAGAATAGCTAAAGTAATCCTTAGCAAGAGGAGTGAAGCTGGTAGCATTACTATTCCAGATATTAAACCATACTACAGAGAAATAGTAACAAAAACAGCATGGTATTGGCACCAAAATAGACTGGTAGACCAATGGTACAGAATAGAGCACATAAGAGACTAACCCACATAATTACAGTTATCTTATAATAGAAAAAGATACATTGGAGAAAAGATAGCCTCTTCAACAAATGGTGCTCAGAGAACTGGAAATCCATATGCAACAAAATGAAATTAAACCCCATGCACAAAACTCAACTCAAAGTGGATCAAGGACCTAGGAATTTAACCAGAGACCCTGTGTCTAATAGAAAAAAAGTAGGCCCAAATCTCCATCATGTCAGATTAGGCACCAACTTCCTGAATAAGACTCCTATCACACAAGAATTAAAATCAAGAATTAATAAATGGGATGGATTCAAACTAAAAAGCTTCTTCTCAGCAAAAGAAACAATTAGTGAGGTGAATAGAGAACTGACATCTTGGGAGCAAATTTTTACCACTTGCACATCAGATAGAGCACTAATCTCTAGGGTATATAAAGAAATCAAGAAGCTAAACACACACAAAAAAAATGACCCAATCAATAAATGGGTCAAGGAATTGAACAGACACTTCTCAGAAGGTGATGGACAATCAATCAACAAATATATGAAAAAATGTTCAACATCTCTAGCAATTAGAGAAATGCAAATCAAAACTAATATTTTATCTCATTCCAGTCAGAATGGCAGCTATTAAGAATACAAACAACAAGTGTTCGCGAGGATGTGGCAAAAAAGGTACACTCATACACTGCTGGTGAGACTGCAAAGTGGTGCACCAATATGGAAAGCAGTATAGATATTCCTTGGAAAACTGGGACTGGAACCACTATTTGACCCAGCTATCCCACTCCTGGGTTTATACCCAAAGGACTTCAAAACAGCATAGTACAGGGACACAGCCACATCAATGTTTATAGCAGCACAATTCACAATAGCTAAACTGTGCAACCAACCTAGATGCCTTCAATAGATGAATGGATAAAGAAAATGTGGCATAAATATACAATGGAATATTACTCAACAATAAAAGAGAATAAAATCATGGCATTTGCAGGTAAATGGATGGATTTGGAGAATAATACGCTAAGTGAAGTTAACCAATCCCCCAAAACCAAATGCCAAATGTTTTCTCTGGTATAAGGAGGCCGATTCATAGAGGGGTTGGGAGGGGGTGCATGGGAAGATTAGACGAACTCTAGAAAGGAAAAAGGGGAAGGACTGGAAGGGAGGGGGCAAGGGGGTAAAGAAGATGGTGGAATGCAATGGATATCATTACCCTAAGTACATGCATGAAGACATGAATGGTGTGACTCTACTTTGTATACAACCAGAGATATGAAAAATTGCACCCTATATGTGTAATATGAATTGTAATGCATTCTGCTGTCATGTATTACAAATTAGAATTAAAAAATTTTAAAAAACTGCAATGAAATACAACTACAATATACCTTGCAGAATGACTAAAATTGAAATATAAAAATATATCAAAATGTTTATAAAGTATGAAAAATCAGAATATAAATGAAAGTTAAAATGTAACACATAAAATGTTTTCTATAAATCTAAAATACATAAATGGTTGTAGCCATTCTGTAGAAACAAATTTGCTTCAGATGTTGAGACTGATGGTAACCACACGTACACCCAAAGGGTACAAATAGGATTAAAGCCAACATAGGCAGCAGATCCAAAACAGCTCAAGATATCAAGAAAAAGAGGCAGGATGTGGTTTTTTTTTTGTTTGTTTGTTTGTTTGTTTGTTTTTAATCATGGTTACAGGGTAGGGCCTGGATGAAAAGTCCCATATATGGTTTGAACTTGTCACTTTCACTGAAAGAGGAAGCTCCAGGGCTTTCTTACCAGCACACCCCGATGGAGAGCACAGAGGGAGGACAGAGGAGTGAGACTAGTCTAGCCCAAATTTCCACATTTAAATCTCTAGTCTAGCCCAAATGTCTCTCTTCAACTTGACTCAGGCATGCAGCTGTCTGCTCCATAGTTCCACTCAAAGCATCTAAAGAACATTAAGCTAAGTGAAAGCAGCCAGGCTTGAAAAGTCACACATAAGATTCCCTCTCCATGACATTTTAGAAGTAGCAAAATTGTAGAAATAGAATACAAATCAGTGGTTTCAGGGAGCTAGAGTAGGGTAAGGTTAGCTACAGAAGGGCACAAAGAACTTTTCTGTGTGTGATGGAATTGTTCTGTTTTGACTGATGATGATGTTTGTCATGCATTTTTCAAAACTTACAGAACTGCATATTAAATAGGGTGACTTTTTATATGTAAATCGTGTGTGTGTGTGTGTGTGTGACACACACACACACACACACACACACACACTTGGGATTGAACCCAGGGTCACTTAAGCACTGAGCCACATCCCCATCCCTTTCTTTTATTTTGAGACAGTGTCTCATTAAGTTGCTTAGGGCCTTGCTGAGTTGCTGAGGCTGGCCTCAAACTTGTGATCCTCCTGCCTCAGCCTCCCAAGCTGCCACAAAGCTTGCCTACATAAATCTTAACTCGATAAAAAGTTTAAAAAGTTTTTTAAAACTGCTAAATATGCTAAATTAATATAAAATACCCTCTTCTTTTTTGTTTGCCAAGGCTGTTTAAAAAGTTGGAATATACTTAGGATTCACAGAAAAAATTCAAGTGATTATATTTATAGCTCAAATACAAATACTATATTTAAAAATGCTCACAAATTAGGGGGAAAAAGGAAAAAAATACCCAAAATATCAAGAGTAGTCAGGAGGGGCATGATAGATTTCTCATTTTTTTTTCATTTAAAAAAATTGTATTTAGTAAATATATATTGTTTTTCACAAAGAAAATGATATATTTACTCCACTACGAAAAGGAATATAGGGGAGTCAGAATAATCCTTCCCAAATATAAAAATTTGTTCAAAGTTTAAGTATACGGTCTAAGAAAGACATTCATTTTGTAAACAGGTCATTTTTCTTTGTGGCTTTAATTTGCTTTCCTGAAAAAATGAGAGAAATTTGTTAGATATTTTTGCTACCTCACCTTGAGGCAAAATAAACAAATTCTTACTCTGAAAGCAAAATAAACAGTGGCTAATTCAGAGTAGGTAGAAAAGGTAAATTAGTAGAAAAGAAGAGCTTTCACTTTTAGGTTTGGACTTTGATACCATTTCATTTTCCCCTTTCCAATAAAAACAGCGATGCGTTCCTATTTCTAAGCAACCTTTCAAAGATCCATGCTCTCTCACTCATCCAATCTATGACAATGCACTCTGAAAAAAAAAAAAAAAACCAGCCCACCAGCCCTATTTCCTGTTTCCATAGCACTAGCCAACAGAGAACTATGTGGCAATCAGGTTTACAGAGTAGCCTCTTAATTTGTTCACAGAGAACTCAGTGCCAAGTCTGAAGAGTAATGAGCTCTAACTCCATTGACCAAGCCCACAGGGCCAGCTATACCAAGTGCAGGGCCCGTGGGATAAAAGGGTACTTTGAACTGAACAAGAAACAAGAATAACCCTAAGTGCTTCTGAAAGAGAATTTTCTTTAAGCCAACATGCATTCTGTGAACCAGTGAAGGAGAGACCCCTGTTTAATTTATTCAAACTAAACAAACTGTCAGAAGGTATCAGGGCTTTGAAATCAGGTAAAGCCCAGGTCAGATCCCACGTTTAATGTTGCTAAGAAAATTTTAATATTTCTTTAAGCCTCAAGATCTTCATAGGTAGAAAAGGCAATATTGAGTCCTAGATTTGAAAATCAGGAGGATGAAATGGGGTAAAAGCAAAGAGCCCATTACACTGCAGACACTTCATAAACTGTTACTTCTTTTCTGCAGAGGTTTAGTACTGTGAAAAGTTACCGGGCAACCTAGCTAAAATGGTTCCAGAGATGATGACAGGTGTGTGTGTGTGTGTGTGTGTGTGTGTGTGTGTGTGTGTGTTTGTTTCTGCACACACACACACACATGTATATGTGGAGTGTACTTGGAATGGAAACCAAAGAGAATCACATGGGATGATGTGGCTATGTAATTAGAAGTAAAAACTGAAAACTGGGAAAAAAATGATTTGAGGAAGAGGCTTCTAGACACCAAGAGAAAAAGTTGTGAAGAAAGAGGAACAGTTAGCTAACCCATTTTTAATTTAATTTAAATAACCATAGGACCTGGGAAATGTATTTCTTCCAATGCTTCATATTGCCTTTGTAGAGTTAGCTGTTTCTCAGCAATATGGACTTCATTTGTTCTAGAAATCTGGTAAAGTGAGGTTAGGTGAGAGTGGGGAATATGGGGTGGTTTTAATTCCAATTAAAGGATATTTTCAAATTGATCATGTCCAGTTTCTCATGCATATAGTTCCATAACTAACCCTCCGTTTTAGACTTGATGAAATACGGTAGTAATACAGGAATCCCGGGAGACTTATCAACATGCTCACATTCACATAGCTAGTGTGACACCAATACTTCATTCCAGCTCTCCTCAATACTGGGCTAAATTTGTAAGTTCCATTGAGTGTAGGTCTGATGAAGGAGGGAAGGTTATTTCATCACAGAGAATGGCACACTTGGCTAACTAACCTGCAGCTCCTTCTGCCCATTTGTGGGGACCATGGTATGTTATCCTTAGTATTTTGGATACTGACTCTCTGGATTCTGTGACTTAGGCAGGGATTAAATATTGAAATCCAGCTAAGTTAGGGATTGGAAGGGGAAGAGCTAGTAAACCTGCCAAACCACTGGTACCCCTATTGCTCCTCCAGGAAAGGGATGATTCAGCTTTATAGAACTGGGCTCAATTTTGAGTCCTATCGAAATGTAGAAAAGAGGTGTTTCTGCCTACAACGTTAGCATGTGTCTCTGTCAAACAGCCTTTGGATATTAGATTTGCCATCTGCACCATGATGTCTGGTTGCCAGGGTTACATTGCTCGCCTTGAACAGAAAATCAAATAGCTGCCCGAAACCTGCAGGTAAAGGTCACTCCTGGTACAACTTGTATCCTTTCTAGTATATAAAAGGAGAAGTATGGCTGCAGGGAAAGCAAGGACTTTATATTCCTCATTTGAACCCAGGCTGGTGAAGACAGTCTGGGTAGAGACTTTAGAGATGAGCTGTATGTAAGTGGGCATCTTGATGATGTTGCAGAAATTCTGTAAATGGGCATCGGAAATAACTGTCTCTGAGGGGGCGAGGTCCCACATGAACCACCCTATATTCCCCACTCTCACCGAACCCTCAATTCCCCCAACTTCTAGAATGAATAAAGTCCACATTGCTGAGAAACAAATAATTCTACAAAGGCAATATGAAGCATTGGAAGAAATACATTTCCCAGATGCTGTGGTTAATTTAAATAATAGTTTGATCTTCTGCTTTTTGCTGAGAAACAAATAATTCTACAAAGGCAATATGAAGCATTGGAAGAAATACATTTCCCAGATGCTGTGATTAATTTAAATAGTAGTTTGATCTTCTGCTTTTGAGGGGCTCGGACAGACTTTGGAGTGGTAGAAGGGAAGGGAGAGCATATTTTCTGGCCAGGAAAATTTAGATCTGTGGCCCAAGCTTGAAAAGACAGAGCACAGAGTATTCCTGTTAGGAGCTAAAGAAGTAACAGACTTCTTCAAAGCTCATAAGGGGAAGAAAGCTACTAAGGCTTTTAAATTCTTCTTATAATTTTCCTAAGGTTGATATTCATAATAATGTTACTGCTACCGCTGTTTCTGATACTACTAGAATCTGTGGCCAGTATTTCTTCTTAAATAATTTCCAGTGAATATATTATAGAAGTGGTAAAAGGTATAATGGTCCAAAAACACATAAAATGAAGATTTCTCCCTCTTTCACTGGATAACCAAGAACTACTCTGGGAAGTAAGCAATCTAAAGTGTTACTTAAGAAATACTCGGTGCTTATGTGAGGATACATAAGTATATTTGAACAGATGCAAGATTTAATATATATACTGCTCTGCAACATGTTTTTAATCACTTAACACTGTATCTTAAACATGCTTCCACATTAGCACCTATAGAACTAAGTATCTGTGAGACATGAATTTGGCAGCATGTTGCCATGGAAGGAACATGGGCTGTAATTAAGGATATGTGAAAGGATTTGACTAAAAAAAATGATAATAATTCCACTCTGTATAAGAGTGACACTTTTTTTTTGTAACAACCCAAATGTTCAAAGAAAATGCAATTATAATATAGAAACATAGAGAGCAAAACCACACTTGGTTTGATATTAGATTTGCTACCTAGATGACTATTAGATTTCCCCTTCCATATGGATTGTAACTTCTGTTACAGTGCCGTTACATTAGAACTGATTCCTGCCATATATATTATTGATATGTTTTATATTTATGCCAATTCTAGAGGAAGATGTGTGCTTTCTCCTGCAGGGGCAGATTATTACTATTTATTCTCAGCAATAACCATATTAGTTTCCCTCTGCTCCAAATTCTTCCCCACAGGGTGATGTGATGAGAGACTGATATTATGCTGCACATACTGGGGTCTCTACTACAGGCGAGGACCTCCAAAAATATGAATCTTGAAGTTTATATAGGAAAGGACAGCTTTTCCTTCTTCTCTCTAAGAGAAACCTTTGTTCCCTAATGTTAAAAAAAAAGGAAATGTGAAGAAAATATGTATTCAATGGGTCTTACCTTTTGGAATGTAAAGCAAATATCTCCAGGAGGAAGATAAAACAAATATCTTTGAATTTACAACCCCCAAGATGTTTTCATTGTCCTGGTTTCCTCCCGCTTCTGAGATGCTGGGTAGCAAACCATCCCAAAACTTCATGGCTTAAAACAGCAAAAATCACCCTTTTTTGGCACATTTATCTGAAGGTTCAAAATGTTATCGGAGTTTGACTGAGAAATCCTTCTTTTCCATATCAAGTGAGGATAAATCACTAGTTTAATTTCATTGAAGTTCATAAGAAAATTGATTAAACATTTTGTGGAAAATGCTAATTTTTTCCCAGAAGAAAAATTTTATTAACATTATGTAAAGCAGTTCTTAGATCAGATTTGGGACTTTTTTTTTTAAATCATGGTCAATATTTCTCATTGATTTTTTTTTCTATAACAGCTTATTTGAGCTTCAGGTTTAAAAAATTGTTACTGATCATTCTGAGGATATGTATTAACAATGATCATTCTGAGGATATGTATTAACAACATACCTTAAGTCCTTAGTCTATATGAGCCTTTACTTTGGCCTCTGATGGTATAGGACTATACCATCTTTCTTTCTTTCTTTCTTTCTTTGGAGTACTTATATTTTGTAAATGTTGGGTTATTTTTCTATAGGAAATAACTTGGCTTATCAGCCAGTATGACTTGGGGAAATGTAGGAAGCCTAAACTTTAACTTTAGAACTCTAGCTGAGTTAAGAAATCATCAGGAGCATGTCAAGAGAGAGAGGAATAGGTGTGGACATTGGGGATTGATCTGCTCGTATCTTCCCCATTACTAGCCCATTCCCTTTGAGGTACCTTTTCTCAGGAGATTTTATTGTCTTTCTTCAAGCACTGGATTAGAGCTTCAAGCACTGGATTAGGAAGGGAAGGATTGTAAAACAGGGAAATAAATGCTCAGAGGTTTGCTAATATGCCATCCATCACGATTATCTGCTCCTCTGCTCAGCCAGGTGGAGCAGAGCGATCTTTGCCACGTGTAAATAAGATCATGACCTAATTTGCTCAAAACTATGCCACCAATCACCACTATCCCACACTAAAATCCAGCCTTTCTTGTGGCCTACACAATCCTGCATGCTTCTTTTGTCTTCTCTGTCTTACCTGTTCTTCCTCCAGAAATCCAATCTCCAGAAATTCTCATTAGCCAAACTCAACTGAGAGACAGAGGACAAGAGAATATATTAAAATAATCTGTAGCAGTTAACCCCCCAGGGAAAGGGAGTAAAATGAAAGGGGTGAAGAGTGGATCAGGAAAGAAGTGAGGAGTTCAACATGATAGTTGCCTCAAATTAAGAACCACAGGCTTAATTGAAAATACATGCCTTCTTTTAAAATTTTTAAATTTGTCTTAATTAGTTATACATGACAGTAGAATGCATTTATGCACTTTGATATATCATACATAGATGGGATATAATTTCTCATTTTTCTGAGTGTACATGTTGCAGAATCATATTGGTCATACAGTCGCATATATGCATACAGTAATAATGTCTGTTTCATTCTACTATCTTTCCTATCCTCACATCCCCTCCCCTCCCCTCCCATCACTTCCCTCTACCTAATCTAAGGTGATGCTATTCTTCCCTAGTGCCCCCTCCCAGCCCGGCACCCTACCTTATTGTGAATTAGCATCCGCATATTAGAGAAAACATTTGGCCTTTGGTTTTGTGGGCTTGGCTTATTTTCTTAGCATGATATTCTCCAACTCCAACCATTTACTGGCAAATGCCATAATTTCACTCTTCTTTAAAGCTGAGTAATATTCCATTGAGTATATATACCATTTTTTTTATCCATTCATCTCTTGAGGGACACCTAGGTTGATTCCATAGTTTAACTATTGTGAATTGAGCTGCATGCTTTTTTTTTTTTTTTTTGAGGTTTGTCTTGGCTTACCTTAAAGAGTTACCATTGCTTAGTGTGGGGAGGGAATGTATGTGGAGAGAGGACAGTCCCCCCCTCACCCCCGCTGCCACCAAAGACATTCTTCTATGCAAGGGGGATCAGAAAATACCTAAACAAAGGAGAAGGAGACTTTTATTCCCTGTAAGACAGTCACCTTGGAAAACCTTGAGTCAATGAGTCTGTTCCATACAAGACAAATTGTGTATGTGTGTGTGTGTGTGTGTGTGTGTGTTAAAAGAGACAGAGAGTTTGTGCATGGTGTGTACATGGCCAGCTGGGTCTTTGCCTGCTCTTCCTCCCTTTATTTATTTCAATAGCACATGAAATAGCAGACTGGAAAAGTAGTAGCAGAATCTCTAATACAGTACAAATTTGCTGCAAGTACAGGGAACCCAATCCTAAAACTTCACTCCAAGTTGACGCACAGACTAGAAATTGGAATCTTTTAATGCTCAGTCTTGGACCCTGTCAGGCACCCTGCCCTGCCTCCCACATGGTCTCTGGCATAATGACAGTGCAGCATCATTTGGCAGGTCCAATGCACTTTAGATTTAGAAAATGTCAGCTGCAGTAGTTGGGCAGAGTAGGCAATAGAACAGATTGGGAGAAGAATGTGGTGCATGTCAAAAGAAGAAAAAAAAATATGGAGTAAATATTAAACCTAAAATGTGTTTTTGTTGACTTTTCAAATATGCAACAGGCTTATGTTTAGGCATGAGCAAGTCTTAATGCCACTATTTCTATCAACTCATTAATCCAATAGAAAGACTTCTGATCCTCACAGGTGCTAAGGATGAATTATTCCGTAACCAGGCAGGTCACAAATGACAGGTACTCCATCAGCTTGAAGTATTTTTGGAAGCAGTGGCAGTCAGTGAAAACTGACCTGGTTACCGCGGTCAGTTGGAATGCAAAACTATTTTGATGGTTACCATGGGAAGTAGGTGCTACTGAAGAAAATTATTGATTTATCTCTTTAAAAGTCTAATTAAGAATTGGGCTGTATGGGCTTAGTTGAGTCTCCATATAAGCACAGATTGAAAGCCTTACCACTATAGTTAGTATCTGGAATGTTACTCAAAGTGTCTTGGGGAGTATATTTTTGTCTCTGGTTCACCCACCTCCCTCCCTCCCTCCCTCCCTCCCTCCCTCCCTCCCTTCCTTCCTTCCTTCCTTCCTTCCTTCCTCTCTCTGCTTTCCAGCTGTCATGAGGTGAGCAGTTTTGCTGTTCCACAGCCTTCTGCCTCACCACAGGCTCAGATACAATAGAGCCAATGCAGCACGGATGGAAACCTCTGAAACTTTGAGCCAAAATAAATCTTTCCTCCTCTAAGTAGATTTTATCAGGTATTTTTGTCATCATGATGGAAAGCTGACTAGCCCTTATTAAATAATGTTTAATGTTCCGTGAATAATGCCAATCTGCCTTTGAAGCTCAAAGGATAAATCCACACAACTAAGTTTTGGGACTTTGTCTTCTTATGTCTTTAAGTTTTTGAATTTGCAAGTTTGGGTTGCATACACCTTTCCTTCTGATGTGTGTGCATCTTATTTGCAAGAAAATCTCCATATGTTTACAGATATTTATTATCAAAAGATGTATTTAAAAGAAAAGAGCCATTTCCATGATGAGGCGTCAAGAGAAAACAAGAAAGGACAGGTTGAATTTCAGACTTAGGATAGGTCCCAATTCTACCTTAGTGATTGGGAGCCCTTGAGGTTTTATTTATTAAAAGAGTGTCACCAAGTCTTCTTCCAAACTTAAACCATCTGTGCATGTCAACCAGTCCCTGGTTATCTCTGTGTCTTTTCTCTCTCTCTCTCTCTCTCTCTCTCTCTCTCAAAGTGCTAAGTGTAAGTTCTTGAGGCTGTTGTCTTCCCACTCAGACCCTATTTATCCTCTATATTTTCAGACAAATTTAACAACATGGTTTTATGTATTCCTGGCCCACTCAGAAGCACATCAGAAATTGAGGTATGGTAGTAGACAGGAATACAGGAAAAATGAGATGGCATATGTGAGGATCAATAACTCCACTTGCAGATTTTTTTTTTTTTTTTTAGGTTGCTAAGGCTGCTGCAACAAAGTGGTACATTGGGTAACAAAAAAACAAAAATTCACCATCCTATGGTTCTGAAGCTTGGACCTTTGAGATCCAGGTGTTGTTGGGCCCACGCCATCTGCAAGCTCTAGGGAAGGATTGGTGCTGGGCTTTCTCCTGGCTTCTGGTAGTTCCTTAGGTCATGGCAGCATAACTTCAGTCTTTGCATGGCTTTCTCCCTGTGTGCATGTCAAGGCCAAATTTCCTCTTGACCTTTGAATTGGGGGCCTGCCCTTTTCTAGTTTAACTGCATCTTAACTAACCTGCAATGACCTTTTTCCAAATAAGGTCATCTTCTGAAGCATTGGAGGTTAGGACCTTGACATATGAATTTTCAGGGAGGTCACAATTCAGCCCATCACAGACTTAAGTAGGCTCTGTTGATGGAATCACATCACAAAAAAAAATCCACAAAAACTTCAGCCAAGAAGAGGTGAAGTGAGAGGAAAGATGGAGCAGGCAGGCCCTGGGATTTAGATCTGTATTTTTTTCTAATCATGCAACTTCAGCCTCATGGCTTGATGGCTCTGAGTCTTTTAGTTTTTAAATATTAAAAAAAAGGCAATGATGAAACTTTCCTTTCCTTAGGAAGGTTAAAATAAAAATATTAGTACAATCTTAAAAATATAAATCCTATTCATGTAGCATACAGTATATGTTCATATACTTAGTATTACAATAACTTATGTAAAATACAAACATATTGCATTATAGTTTCAGTTACTTCCCATGATTTTTTTACATTGTAGTTGTTAAATATATTACATTTTTATACATTATAAGTTTACTAAGTTAACATTATAATGTTCATTTTAATCAGATACATGCATTTTAAACAACTTGAAAAATGGCTTGTACTTAAGTTTAAAAGGTTTTATTTAAAATTATTTTTAATAGTACATAAAAACGTCAAAATTGTTCCTATTTATGGGGTACCATGTGATGCTCTGATGTATATATACATTTGATGTATACATATATACATTTAGTATGGTTTAAGTTGAAGTAAACATATCTATCTTCTCCCATGCTTATTATTTATTTATTGTGAAAACATTCAAACTCCTTTCTTGCTGCTTTATGTATTATACAGTTATCTATCTATTACCCCAATGTAATTTTTTATATCTAACTATAACTTAGTATCATAGATCAACCTTTCTCTACCCACGCCTCCTCCCTATTCTCCCCAGCCTCTGGTAACCATCATCCTATTCTCAAATTCTATGAGATCAACCTTTTTAGATTCCACATATGTGTAAGATCATACCGTACTTGTCCTTTTAATGCCTTTCCTACATTTTGACAGTCTGAGTTTTCTTCTGTTATGATTTCCCTTCATTCTGAAGAAGTTCTTTTAGCATTTCTTAGAGAGTACATCTGTTGGTGAAACATCCTCTTAGTTTTCTTTTATTTGAAAATGTGTCTATTTTGCCAGAATTCCTGAAGAATCTTTTTGCTACATATAAAATTCTAGGTTAGCATGCCCTCTATCCTCTGTTCAGCACTTTAAAGGTGTTTTCCACAATCATCTAGCCACTATATTTTCAGATGTCAAGTATGTAATATTGCAAATCATTCTCTTGTATGTAACAGGGCATTTTCCTCTGGCTTCTCCCAAGATCTTTGCTTTATCTCTGATCTTCAGCAGTTTCACCGGCATGCCTACAGATGTTTTTATTTATCCTGTGCAGAGTTTGATAACGTTCCTGAGTCTTCCATTGTATATCTTTCAACCCATCTGGGGAGTTTCCAGCCATGATGGTAGGGTTTGTTTGTCAGAAACTTGTTCCACCATACCAGAAGCAGAAGCTAAAGGCTGCTACAGCTCTCTGGGGAGTCATCCCACGTGGCATATGGAAGTCAGAATCCCTTAGAGATGAGCACAGATGTATCAAGGAGTCCTGCTTATGACTATGTGTACCTTTGCTTTGAAGGGGTCATGATGGCGGGCATCTTCAGCCAACATAAAGGTGTGCTGTGAGGACTTGGGGTTTATATTAGGAATATAGACACAGGTGGGGGCATCTGCTAGAGAGCCTTTGTCACTCTTCTTTTTGGGAGTACATAGTGGCTGGGAGAACTTCAGGGATCCTGGACATATGTTGTTGGATAGCTCTGATAGTAGAGACATAAAGTGTCACCTCTTCATTTTGGAAGTCATCACTAGCACAGATACAGCCTCAACATTATGGGTCTTGCCCATCTCAACTACAAGATACTGAACAGGACCTGGTATTTGCTCTTACATGCCTCTAGTTCTGCTTCCATCTCCTCTTTATCCTGAGTTTAAAAAGCTGAATTAAACTGACTTTGGGGGAAGATAATAAAGCATGACTTTGCACACAAAGTTTGTTCTCTATAAGGAAAGGATGATGGCTTTCTTATGTCCAAAGAAAAAGCACCCATTCCACCACCTTTGTACATGTATGAAGACATGAATGGTGTGACTCTACTTTGTGTACAACCAGAGAAATGAAAAATTGTGCTCTATATGTGTACTATGAATTGAAATGCATTCTGCTGTCAGGTATAACAAATTAGAATAAATGAATAAATTTAAGAATCATTTTAAGGCAAACATTAATTTTAATCTAAAGTAATTTTACTTTAGATTACTTTAAAAAAAAGAAAAAGAAACAGCACCCACACTCAAGCTGATAAAGGAAATGAGGGCACTCACTCCCTGAGTCATTAGTGCTTATTGAAAATCTGATAAATTAAACAAGTTCCTGATATTAAACTGGACCTGCTGTCAGAGAGTCACAGCCTTACGTCTGCAAATTATTTATGTTAATATGAAAATCGCTGGTGTGTGATCCAGACTCACTATGATTCATCAAGAACGAGCTTCAGTTAACAGACTGCCTTTAGAAAATCAGGACATTCAACCTACGTTCTACTTAGAGTTGTGTGAATTTAAATGCGTAGAAAACAACATTTCCTTCATCATCAAAGTATCTGGCAGTCTAGAAAAGAAGTATTTTGTTGTTGTTGTTCAAAAACACTGTGGTTTCCAAAGCAAGAATCTGAGAGCATTTTTATCTATGACTAGAGAAAATGGACCATTAGAGAGTCAGAACACCAGGAATTCCAGTATAATTTTAGATTTTTGTGAGACAAAGGTTCTACCCAGAGAATTTTTAGTTCTGGTAGAAGTGCCTAAATAAGTCAAACCAACTTCTCACTCACAGTAGCCAGAGAAACAGAACAAAGCCTTCTTATAGAATCTAGAAGCATAGGAGAACCAACGAGAGAGTGGAAAATTATAGGTCCAGGATCTATGAGGAGAACACAGTGTAGAGAGGTGAATCCAGCACGTGGGGTGACTTTGCCTGGGGGTGAGACCTTAGGAGGAGAGACTGTAACTAATTTTTAACCCAATCAAAAGCATCAGGAGCAAGCTGCTCAACCTGAGGCTTTCTCACTCAATCCTCTTCTAGATCCTTTGGAAGAACTCCTTGTCTATGGGGATTTTCATCGTGGCTCTCAGAGGGTATGCGTGTAAACCATGCTGGGGACAATAAAATAAGGTGCCAACAATAGCAGTGTTAAAATTAACATAAGAACTGAAAAGTGAAATTTGAAGAAGGTTTAGAGGTAGCTAGGAGAAGGGTACCAAAAAAGGAGTCTTATCAGAGAAAGTGTGATCAGTGAGATTAGTAGTGGATGGTGTCATGGAACTCACAATAAAGGAGTATAGAATTCCATGAAAATGCAAACAGTCACCTAGGCCAGATGCTACTGGATGGTCAAAGTAACAAGCTGAAATATATCTGTCATATATAGCAGCACGTGGAGGCTATAGGTCATTTCTGACAAGAGAAATTTTAGGAAAGTGGTAGTGGAGAAGCCTGACTGAAGTGGGGAGGAGGGAAACCAGGTGGCGAGGGACTAGAAACACTGCTTAGGTAATTTTTGTGGTTTGGCTTTAAAAGTGGTAGAAAATGTGGCCATATCTGATGGTTGATTAGGGAGTCAGAAAGAAATATTTTTGTTTGTTTGTTTGGCTTAAGAGGAAAGAATTCAAGCAGATTTGGTGATCTTTCTGAAGTCTAATTCATTTTTTTTTACTATTTATTTTTTAGTTTTAGGTGGACACAATATCTTTATTTTACATTATGAGGTTCAAACCCAGGGCCTCATGCATGCTAGGCGAGCACTCTACCACTGAGCCACAATCCCAGCCCCCTAATTCATTTTTAGAAGTGAGTCCAGTTTTTTGTCTTAATTTTAAGTTCTCTTGAATGTTCTCCTCTATAACCAATTTCTTGACATCATATGTTAACATCAAATAAATTTACACATCCTGTTTTTGGATATATATTTGGAAGCTTTAGAATTGCTGTGAGATGGACTATTTCTATCACAACATGCTTTGCCTAAGGTTTTATAGCTGATTAACAATAAGATGTCCTTCAGGAAGACTGGTAAAGCCAGACGTGAGCACTTCAATTTTACTGCTGAATCCAGAGACTTTCAGGGCTCAGAATCACTCCCAGAGCTGCCATAATTATATGGAGAGAGAGAAAAAAAAAAAAAACAACAACAACCACCTGAGGCCTCCATACCCTAGTCTCCCGAGAGGGTACAGTGAACCTGTTCTATAGACCATGATCATCTTTGGGATAGTGATAATGTACCTCTGGAATGAAAATCTGGAAGTTGGATCTTATAATTGGGCAAAATCTCATTATGTTTTCCCTACTGACTGGACAGTTGGACTCCTTAGCTAGCATTTCTATTTGGGAAAGGGGGCAACTCAACATTCAAAACTCATACATGTTAGACAATTGGGTCATGAGGCTCTATTTTAGTTCTCATCATCAACTCAGAATCTAGACAAAGTTGTGGTCTAAGCAGTCACTGCATAAGGCTTATTCAGGAACTCTTCTTTAGTAAGGAAATACCAATCTAGAGCAAAATGTGTGCATGCATAAAAAAATCAAAGGTGAATTAAGATGAAGTAATCAAGGCATTTGAAGCTTTTGAAAAACTTCTCTTGAAAAAGAGCAAATGGATGAATATCTCAGGCAACAGTTAAGCCTCGGATTCTCCAGATGGTTGAATACATCACATGAAGACCTTATATAACAGAAATGAAACTTAATTACCTCCCTGAAAAACCTATTCTTTCCTTGACAACTTGAGACCCTGTCATGGTCTGGAAACTTAAACTTACTTGAAATACATTCAAGTCCACATTCTAAGCAAGTCACCTGAGTCAAGCATAGCTAATATATTATTAAAACAAGTGGGCTTTTCAATATAGTCTTAAACATCTGGCTCAAAATTTAAAAATCTATGAAGCTAACCAGATTGCAATTTCTGAAAGTGCTAGGCTACTGACTACATTTGGCAAGCAGGCTGGGGTTTGGGTAACAGGGATTTATTCCATATTTAAACAAGTCATCTTTTTGAAACTTCCAACTTCTTAGAACTTCCTATTTTCTTATGAATTTTACTGGTTATATATATTTTTTTTCTTAAAAACGTCCTTTCCCAAAGAAAGTTGCAAATAAACACGTGGGCATACACACACGTGCACACACATGTGCATACAGTAAGAATTTATTTCTTTCACAATGAATATAAATGCAAAATTTGATTAGGGACTAATATGAAAGATCCTGAGTTCTCTAGGAAACACTAAATTTCATCTTGGAAGTGGCAGTGATCTTTTTCTCATTGGTATGATTTTTCACTTCAGAGAATGGATTTGCCTTCTCTGCCTGCACTAGCACCACCCTCTGTGATGACTGCCCTATAACCATCGAGTGTCCCTCATAGCCAAGCTTCCAACCAAGGAACTATTTCACTGCATAAGAAGTATGGTATCTGATTCTTGCTCCTATGATTCTCTGAATTCACCACTTCTCCTATCTTTGGGAAGAGCCAGGATGCTTTAAAAATCATTGTAGTACCAGATGGGAAACAAAGGGAGTGCCCTGTGAGATCAGGGCACTCCCCCGTGAATGTGAAATCTGTATTTTCAACCTGCAGCAGATACATAGAGCTTGAGGACAGGGGGATGAGAGGGGTGCTTCCTCTGAGATGGCACTTAACAACTCACTGAGTTTTTGCTTTCCATTCCAGAGCCTTGGATGCGCTGATCTAAAGGCCTTCATTCTCAGAGATAGAATCCTTCTACCAGAGCACACACAATGGCCCTATTAAATTGGCAACAAGAGACTGTTAGGTTGGGTTCCCTGTGTTTTTTTGAAACCAGAGGCAAAAGGCTAATTATTGTCTGGAGTGTTGGAACCTCATGAGCAAGGGGAAATTGGTTTTTTGTTAAGAAATGGTTTGGAAGTAGCTTCCTGCTGAAGTTAATTTTTGAGCTGCCTTAATATCTTCTACTTTGCTTCTCAGTTTCTCCATCACCCGTGTAGCCAATTTCCTGCCTTAAATTCCTGCTATTTTAATTACTTGGAGTGGTTCCTTAGGACCTTGCTAGATATAGTTTGGGGTATCAGGCAAGAGAAAAAAATCCCTTAAGATGGGATGCTAGGATCAAGTTCTCATCAATTTAAGCACATTTTCAGGGTTTGTCATACATAACAGGTACAATATGGGGTACCGGTACCTTGGCATACTTTCCCTCTTCTTCTATGGTAGAATTTCCATATATTACCCAGGGTCAGGGCCATCCAGAATAACAATTAGTTCCAGCCAGCCTGACCTGAGCCAGTGCAGCCATGTGACTACATTCTGGCCAATGGAACACAGAGGTGATGTGTATAACTTCCTGGAGCCACCCTTAAAGGATGGGGCTTGTAATTCCCTCAACTTTTCTCTTCATTACTGCCTGAAATGTAGATATAAAAAGACTGGAACTCAAGGATATCTTGGATTATCCTGTAGGTTAGCAGATGTGAAAGTGTTAAAGAACCTTGGACTTTGGTGAGTTTAAAGAACCTCCTTCTTAGCCCAAAGGTTGATTGGGACCAGTGACATCATCAGCTGAGGCCAGACATTTCTGCCTGGAGACAAGGAGGATCCAACACCCCTGTCAGAGCCCACAAGGAACCTGATTACAGGATAGAGAGCTTTACCTTTCCCTGGGAAGGTAGATTCCTTGAGCTATCCCATACACTCTCTAAGTAAGAACGAGATAGACAGGACTAATTTCTACAATAGAGAGGCAATTTTAAAACTCCCTGACAGTCTACCTGCAAAGACTCAGACCTCCGAAATAAATGTTTTAAGCTAGAAGAGAATAAGACATCATTCACGGGGGCATGCAAAATTTGTATGTTTCTTTGAAATTCAGTGGGAATGGCCTGAAAGGAGAGTAGGTCAGTCATAGGAAATAAAGAAGGAACATCTTTGAATATATAAAATATAGTTGATGTGACTGTGTGATCCGCCTGATTTTTATATGGCTGGCCTGATAGAATGCTGGTATCATAGTTAGAAAAGAATTATAACTGCTAAACCAGAAACTGTACAGGTTATAGTATGGCTGGAATGGTCAAGGAGATCATGCATACCATTATTATTATTTTAAAATCTATGTTGCAAGCTAAAGTCTGCAGTGATGAACTAACAAAGAATTTGCCAAGCCTTATGCACTGAAGAAGAACTCACATACCAGTAAAACCCAAGAGGCAGGCAGAGCATTGGTGATGAACCACTGGAGGAATCCACTGGAGCTCAATTCTGTGAAGGCAGTGGCAGTGCCTGCCTTTGTTGCCCACTTTATGCCTGGTGCTCAGAACAGGGATTAGCACCTAGGAGCTCTTCAATAAACATTTAATGAATGTATGAATGAGTACATGATTTTTTCCTTTATTTTTAAATTGTTTTTTTTTTCATTTAATGAAGACATTTCTATCCAGAAGGAAAAAAAAAAAAACTCATTTCATTGGAAATAGGAACTACTGTATTTAAAGAAATCTTTATGGACCTCTCTAAAAGAAAACACCAACATACCTACATACAGTTGAGGGAGAGAGCTGTAACTCAAGCAAGGGCAGCAGCAGCAGCTCAAGGGCTTCCCAGGGTGACATCAGGGTCAGGGGCCAGACCTGGGACAGAGGGAGCTGGGAAAGCCAGTGCTAGTCTACGTATTATTAACAAAATCCTTAGGACAAAGAAAAATTAAATCATTCCCTATTATTGAATTAATGGCATGAAATATGAAAAGTCTCATTGTTAAACAGACATTTGTATTAGGTTGTTTATGCTTCATAATCTAGTGAAACAGTTTACAAACTTTATAAATTCTCTTTCTCTATCAACACCTTGATTTTAGAAACATAAGATATTTGAGTTCTTATACTCACATAAAGGAATCAACTATAAACATCTTAACTTTTAATGTTTAAAAGAAATATGTTGCAATTATTTATCTGATTAAAAACTCTTATCCAGAATATATAAAAATACTCACAACTCAACAATGACAAAGATAACTTACTTCAAAAGTGAGTAAAGCATTTAAATAGAAATTTCTCCAAAGAAGTGATACAAATGACTGGTAAGCATATGAAAAGATGTTCAGCATCATTAGCCATTAGGGAACTGCAAATCAGAACCAAATGAAATATTACTTTATGCCCACTGGGATTTTGATAGGGATGGCATTGAGCCTGTAGATCATTTTGGGTTGTACCAACATTTTAACAATATTAGTCCTTCCAATCAATGAATATGGGATATCTTTCCATTTGTGTCTTTAATTTCCTTCTTCAATGTTTTATAATTTTCATTGCACAGGTATTTTATTTCTTCAATTAAGTTTATTCTTAAGTATTTTATTCGTTTTTTTTTTTTTTTTTGCTACTGTAAATGTTTCAGATAAACCCATGGTCATGAGAATAAATCACCAAAGGTAGAAGGTACTGTATAGCCAATGAAAGAAGCAGGCAGATTCAGGATTGAACAAACGTCTATTTACCATGGGCCTTGTGGACAGAAGCACGTGATGGGTGGCAATAAGACAATTGGACCCCACACTGAAGGCAGGAGGAAGGAGTTTATATGCTACAATGGACAGAGGTGAGCCACAGTCAATTGGAAGGTACCTGGTCTTTCTCAAAGACAATTAATATGTCCAACTTAGTTATGAAATATTTTCTTGTATCTCATTAGTCTGGGTATGGTGTGTCTCTGATAATTTTAAAATTCCTTTTTGATTTCCTCTTTCACTAAATTATTCATAGTGTGGTTAGTTTCTATATGACCAGAGTTGTTCTCCTTTATCTCCAAATTGGGGCTACCATAAAATCTTCACTCTTATCCACACAAAGTAGTAATACATGGAGTTAAACTTCTTGCATAAACATATTCACAGGACTGCCTTGACTGAGGACTGCTGGAGGCCCCACCATGTGCTGACCTTCTTCTCTTCTCACAATCTTCTGAGCCTCAGCAGCCACAGACCCTTCAGGAGGCTTGCTAATCCCCTCATGAGTCATGTATCTGTTCCCCATCCTCTTAATTTAAAAAAATTTTATCATAATTAAAATAATATGCTTATGTAGATTTAAAGGCTGGTTTCTCCAGAAAGGCTCTTTCCTGTCTCCTTTTTGAGATACTACATCAGATAGGGAATGAGGCTCACACCGTCATCATCCAGAATGCAGGCTTAATTTCTCTGTACAACATCTCTCCCATCCTTAGCTGTACAATGCTTTCCAGAAAGTAGATTCCCCCTTCTCTTTCTGGGATGTCACTGGGATGCCTGGCTAAGGGAGTTGTTCTGGTGGGTAGATTCTACCAGCTCTGCCTTCAAACTACTGATGAATCTTCTTTTAGCTTCAACCACAGATACCCCCACAAAAGGCAACTACTGCCTCTAGTTCCTGTGTTTCTTGAGTTCTGTGCTCACAGTTTGTTTCTTATTGCCTTCACCATCTGGCAACACCATCTTGGAGCTTAACCCAATCAGCTAAGTCAGTTACCAGGTAAGTATTTCACTTTCAGCCTTTTGAGATTGATGGAGATTTATGTAACTTTTGGTTTTATTTGACCAGTCTTGCATTCTCTTTGTTCTTGTGCAATGGTGACCTTTTTAACTTTCACTTTAGTGAGATTTGTAAAAGGAGTATTCTTAGATTCAGTCTGCTGTATTTCTGGATCAACCTTTTAAGGATTTTGTCTATTTATCAATTGACCTTCATTAATAGATTCCTTGCTCACTTACAAAATAATTATTTAGAGAGTCTGAGTTGGATTACAGAAAAATATGATTTAAAAAATTTTTACCTTTGAATAAAAACCTGGAGAGAATGGAAAAGGCAAAGTCTGAGATGAGAAGAGGCCAATAAGTTCCCACCATATTCTTGCCCTCTCCACCCCAGTATCTTTTTCTGGTGTGCTAAAGAGATTGCTGAGTCTGGCATTGTCCTGTCCCAATGCCAGGACTCAAACCTTATACTGACTTTCCAAAAATCCATTAGAACAGGGTCATGTACCATTCTGGAGTTTCTTATTTTCAAACATAAACTATGAAAAACTGCTTTGTTAATTTGTATTGTGATCATGACTGACCTCATCTTTTAAATTAACAGCTTGTTCAGGAATAGAGATCATCTTTCCCTTTCAGGTGATTATCAATTAGAAAAGAAGAACGATAGATAGATAGATAGACAGATAGATACAAAGATCCCACGAGGACCAAAAAAAGAGTGCTTTTGACTGCCTGGGTCCAATGATGAGGCTAAAATTGTTCCTGAAAATATGGTCTCATTTCCAACTTGGTTAATTTCCAATTCTGAAGTATGATCCCATGGATAGCCATTAGGGGGTGCAAGAATTATAACAGTAGGAGGTCTTCCTAAAGGATGCCACTCCAGACCTTTTCCATTTAAAGGGCAGAGTAAACTTTTTTGTTGTGAATTTTAGAAAAACTTTCAAACCACCCTACACTTAAAAATTTTGCATCAATTTAAAACAAACAACAAAAAAGGGTAGGGGAGAGTCCCTTTGTAGATGCTCTTTTATGCTTGGCTTCTTTGGCTCAGTAATTTTCTCTGAGAGTCCCTCATATTACTTCATTTTGAAGTGATTCATTTATTCTCATTTCTTTGTATTATTCTATTACATAGATATACCACAATTTAATTATCTATCTATTGTCTTTTGGTATATGTATGCATCCATTTCTCTTAGATATGGCCCTAGTCAGGGAGTTTCTGAGTCATGCAATAGGCAGATGTTTAACTTTACTAAATAATGCTAGCCATTTGTCCAATGTGATTGTATTAATCATCCTGTATCAAGAAATAAGAGTTTCAGTTTTTTCACATTTCTAACAATTTTGGTTATAATCAGTCTGTAATTTTAGTCACTTTGACAATTTTAATGGTATTTTATTATGGCTTTACTTTGTATTTCCTTGAACACTACTAAAGTTGTGCTTCTTTTCATATGCTTGATGGGGCTTTCTTTTTTGGGGGTGGGGGGCGGGGGAAGGTCAAAAAGAAGATTCCTCTACTGAGATTAAAATACATGCCCCTGTTTCTTAACTGGGCTTAATGCTATATTTTTTTAAAAAAGAGAATTATGAGAAATCAAGGTATAAATTTCCAGTAATACTCATATGACTTTGAAAGAAATGAAATAGTAAGCAAGAAGACATAGTAAGCAAAAAGAAATAGTAAGCAAGAAAGAGCCCTCACCCTATAGTGCACAGTATTCCCACAGTAAAGTCCTATTACTTCACCATCTCAAATTACAAAACACAAGAAATAATTCACATGCTGGAAGAGCTACATATATGATATAATAAACTGATAGAGAACATACATTATAGATGCTTAAAATGAGTAAAGAAAGCTTCCA
The DNA here is from genome assembly GCF_964194105.1 of Spermophilus citellus. Taxonomy (NCBI): domain Eukaryota; kingdom Metazoa; phylum Chordata; class Mammalia; order Rodentia; family Sciuridae; genus Spermophilus; species Spermophilus citellus. Next base: position 24,353,039 of record NC_138184.1, on the reverse strand, counting down.
GTTTTGGCCAGGTTGAAATGCTAGGTATTAAACTTACATTTCTGGTATAAACAGCTCTAAAACAGGATAAAATAAAACAAACAAGCAAACAAAAAAGATTTAAGGCTTTGGACCACAGAAGTGCAGATCTGTAGTCCTTGAGAAAAAGGAAAAAAACCTTATGAAATAAGTTCCACATTCATCCTAGTATCTGAGGAATCTCAAGGAACTTACAAAATGGTAACATAGGGAAGGAAGCACAAGAAGAGAGCAACTGTTGACCTGAGCAAAGGAATTACACATTGAAAAATCAGAGCTGGAGAAGCAACTGGAATTTTTAGAGCAGGGTTAAAGGAATCCCAGAAATCTGCAATGAAAACCCCTGTATGTCTTTAGCCAAATACTAATCTGTGCATAGAGAGTAAGACTCCCCAAGGCCTAGTAGAGAACAGATACTGGCTATAAGATGAACAGAGGTTCTCGAGATTTTTGAAATGAACATATTGTGGAGGTGACACAAGGATCGGTGATGTTGGAGTGATGACCAGCCAGAGTGGGGTGACCTCAGTGAGCACCTGGGAATTCAGTTGAAATCTCATACAGGCTACAACCTTAGAGTAGTAATACTCTGTGCAATCCAACTAATGACTAAGACCAAGACTTGATAGGCTAAAGCTCAGTCGCCAGTAAAATAACTGTCAGCCAAAACAAAACTCGACATGTTTTAAAGGAGACCAACATAATGCAAACTCTCAACTACATAAAATCCACAATGTCCAGCATATAATAGAAATTTCTAGGCATACAAAAAGGCAGAAAAACATGAGCAAGAACTAGGACAAAAAAGAAAAGGTCAATGGAAATACATCTCAGGAAAAAAATATATATATTAGAATTTACTGATCAGGACTTTAAAAGTTTATATAAATAAATTTAGGGATAGAAAAGAACAAGACTCAATAAGTGAATATATGGGTGATATCAACAAAAAATGGAAAATATTTTTAAAAAGAAAAAAATGGAAATTCAATAAAAGCACAATATTTGAAATAAAAAAAAGATTCACTGGATGAGTTTAACAATAGAGTGGATATTGGAAAAGAAAATATTAGTAAACTTGCAAATATGAAAATAGACATTGTGTAAATGGAAGAACAGAAAGAAAAAATACTGACAAGGCAAACATGTCTTCAGAAACTTGAGGGATAATATCAAGTGGTCTGAGATATGAGTAATTAGGTTGGAGAAGACTCAACAGAGAAAACATTTGAGCAAATGACTAAAAATTTTCTAAATTTGATTTAAAAATTAACCAGAGATCCAAGAAGCTCCACAAGCTGAAGCAGGATACATACAAAGAAACTCTCACTCACATGCATCAGACTAAAATTAATGTAGCCAAGTTAAAGAAAAAATCTTGAAAGAGGCAAAGTAGAAAAAAAATACACATTATATTATAGGAAGTAATAATAAGAAAGATCATTTATTTCTTTTCAAACACAATGTAGCAGAAGCCAATGCAATAATATTAAGTTCTGAAAGAACAAAATGATCAACCCAGAATTATATACCTACCACAATATCTTTTAAAAATTAAGATGAAATACACAAATTACAATAGCCAAAGTATGGAACCAGTCTAGGTGACCATCAACAGATGAATGGATAAAGCAAATTCAATTCCTTCAATAGATAACAAAGATATTCAAACTCTCAAATCCTCTTGGTACCACTATCGGTAATTGTGTCTCAATAATTTTTTTTTCATCTAAATTGCCAAATTCATTGGTAAAAGTAATCAATGGTATTCCCTTAACTTTTAATGACTGTTCTGTAGCAATATCTCTCCTTATACTTATAATAGTAGTGATTTGTGCTCCTCTCTCTTTCTCTGTGGGTAGAGGTTCATGTAGATAAAAGTTTATTGATTTTATTGTATCTTTCAAATAAGCCACTTAAAGTATCTTTGCATTTATCTATTTTTAACTCATTTTGATTTTAATGATTTCTGCTCTAAGTCAAACACACGAGTTTTATTCAGCCATTAAGAAGAATTAAATTTTTATGTCATTTTTAGGAAAATGAATGGAACTTGAGACATTATGTTAAGTGAAGACTCACAAGGTCAAAGGTCTTGTTTTCTCTCATATGGGAAAGCTAAGAGAGGAAAAAGGAGAAGAAAGGTATGTGCGTGGTGTGGGAATTCATGAAAATCAAAAGGAGATCAGTAGAGGAAAGCTACCAAGAGATAGGAGGCAGGAAGGGAGGGGTAAATACTGGGGAGTGATGTTGGCCAAATTATATTGTCATACTATGTGCATATACAAATATATGACAATAAATCCCATCATTATGTTAAAATATAATGAACCAAAAAATTATTTTTAAAAAGTTATTGTTGGAAAGATTAAGTAAAAGTAATATATAGAAGATTTTCAACACTATCTACATTTATTTAAACTAGTTGATATTAAGAAGAAATTTTACCCAACAACAGTCTTTTCAAGTGCACAGGAAACACAAAGATGCACCCACATGCTTGGCCAACAAAAATCTTAATAAATTTAGGATTGAAAACGTTAAAAAAAATGTGTTCTCCAATCATAATCAAATTAAAAATCAAGTTTAAAGTTACATTTGGAAAATCTCCAATTAGTTCAAAATTAAACACATTTCTGTATGACTCACAGGCCAAAGGAAAAACATAAAGGGAAATTACAAAAAAAGTTGGAACTAAGGATAATTAAAATACAATAAGTTAGCTGAAGTAGTCCTTAGATGCAAACTTATAGCTTAAAATGCTTGTATTAGAGAATAAGAGCATCATAAAATGAATAATTTAGAATTTCACCTTAAATAGGAAATAAGATTAAACAACAACAACAACAAAAAATACCAGAAGGAAAAAAATAACAAAAAGCAGAAATCATTAAAATAAAAACTAATTAAAAATAGAAAAGATGCTCTAAGTGGGTTATTTGAAAAGATTGATAAAATCAATATACTTTTATCTACATGAACCTCTACCAGCAGAGAAAGAGAGAGGAACACAAATCACCACTCTTATAAATAAAAGGGGAGATATTGCTACAGAACAAACAGTCATTAAAAGTTAAGGGAATACCATTGATTACTTTTACCAATAAATTTGGCAACTTAGATGAAAAGAATTAAAAAATTATTGAAAGACACAATTACCAATAGTGATACTAAAAGGAGTTGAGAGTTTGAATATCTTTGTTATCTATTGAAGGAATTGAATTAAAAATGAAAAATAAATCTCTAAGAAAATTCCAGGCCTGGATGGCTTTCCCAGTGACTCGACTCATACATTTAAGGAAGAAATGATACTAATATTACATAAACTCCTTCAGACAACAGAAGGAGAGAGAACGCTTTCAACTCAGGTTTTGCTGAAACCTCAGGTTACGTTGAGAACCACACTAGACAAAGATGTCGTAAGAGGAGAAAATAAAATTCAGGAGGCTGGAGCTAACTCAGCTAAGGGAGTGTGGTGGCTCTTTGAAATGTTAACTTTTTGAGACCTGGTTAGTCAAATAAACACTAACCGAGTTGCTGCTGCCAAGGAATTTTGAAGATAGATTTAAGTCCTTGATCAGTTGGAAGTCCTTATAAGCAGGACTGAGACTTCTGATGGAGAACTAGAGAGAGGAGAAATTTGCCTGTGGGCAACACTCCAGCCTCTTCTTGGTCTCCCCTTGCTGACAGCTCCCTTGCAGAATCAGGTTTGCTTAGCCAACCCCACAAGTATGGAAGCCAGCTACTAGAAATCACTCTTCATTCATTCATTCATTCATTCATTCATTCATTCATTTCTGTTTCTCTAGTTAAACCCTGCTGATACAGGAAACATGGCATTTAGAAGAAGTTAGAAAAGTACACATAATTAAATTATGCTGGACCTTACAGATCACGTTAATAAGAAAGGATTTTTAAGTGCAACGGAATATAAACACTTATACAATCCAAGCATTTTTCTTAATAAATAATAACTTCTGCCCCTGGAACTAGAGAAATAAAATTTCAAAACATTATAATGTTGGTGGCATTAAAGAGAAACTAAAAATCATTTTAGCTTTGAGGAATGTATCCCAGGGAAATAGTTGAAATAAAAGAAAAATATATATGTGAATTGGTTAACTGCTGCTGCACAAGAGCAGCTTGAAATATAATACCCATTGACTAGCCTACATTTCTGTAGGTCGGAAGACTGGCATGCAGTGGCTAATCCTTCTGTCAGTGTATTACAAGGCTGAAATTAAGATGTCAATGATCTAAATGATTGTCCAGAGGCTCTGGTGGGAAAATCTGCTTCCAAGTTTGGGTGATTGTGGCAGAATTCAGTTTCTTATGGTTCTATGACTGAGGTCCTATTTCCTTGATTGTGTGCTGGTGTGTGTGTGTGTGTGTGTGTGTGTGTGTGTGTGTGTGCTGGTGCGTGTGTGTAGGGGAGTGTGCACCCTAAGCTCCTAGAGGCCACTCACATTCTTTGCCACATGGTCCCTCTGTCTTCAACAGAGAATCTCTTTTACATAAAATCCTTGTAATGCCTGGAATCTTCCTGATTTCTTGCACCCAGAGGCAAAGGACTCATGCGATTAGATCAGGCCTGCTCCTCTTCCCTTCTTGAAGACAACTGTGCCCCATAACATTCCATCACCATGGGCTCTAAAGCCATCCTGTTCACAGTCCTGGGAATTATAAAGGGTGTGAATGCCAGGATGGAGTCTTGGAGATGTTTCAAAATTCTGTCCACCACAATATCTATTTCTGTCTAATCTGGATAGCTGTCTGGATAGCGAGGCATTCAGAGTATTTATACATGAACTATGTATATATTCAAATAGGTGTCTGCCGGAAATAACCAAATTCTGATTCAAGGCCAGGCAGCCTTCAGTTTAATAATGGGAGGTTATCATCACACAGGCTTCTTCTTTCTATAATATCTTCATGTATGTGCCACCTCTAACTGCCATGAAAGTGGGAAAATTCAACACACAACGGTGAACGGGCAGTGATCATAGGAGTTGCAAAATCGGAAAAATAGGGGCATTATGATAAGGATCAGAGTGAAAGTGGTAGGAGAGCGTTCTTGTGTTGATGTCATTGTGGCATCGAGGTGGGAGTGGGGTGGGCAGAGAATAAGCCAGCGTGTTAAGATAAGCAAATGGATTGCCACTGTTTTTACCCTTTTGGGGTTTCTGCCCACACTAGACAAAATTTTCAAAATATTTGGACAGAAGTAAAATGCATTTGGCAAACATATGCTGCCAGTTGAAGCCAGACTCCCTAATCATTATAAGGCTGTGCAAAGCTGGTTTGCAGGGGGCAGGGACGCTGGGGGAGAGGAGTTAAATAAGGAGGGTGGAGGGCGGAGGAGCTCCTGCCAGCTCTCCAGGGTTGACTCAACTCTGAAGGGCTCCCTTTGCCTTGGCTCTCAGCGGCTCTTGAAGTTCCTGTTTCTGAGTCACTGATGATGAGTGACAGCTAGAGTAAGTAGAAAGTCCTTCCGTCCTCTCTTGAGACTGCTGTCCAAACTCCCTTTCCCTCAGCCTGCCAGGCCCAGATCAGAGTTGCTGACTGCTGTCCCCAGGCTTGGGACCCCCTGCCTTCATGCTTCCAGTGTCACAGTTCATCTGGCTTGCTTTACCAACCAGACCTTTCCTCTCGGAGGCCTGGAGGAAGGACATGTGGGGAGCGAGGCCTCGGGTTTGCCTTCATGCTTCAGAGGGTTTGGTAAATGAGATTTTCTTTTCAACAGTAAAATCACTGGGACAAAGAAACCATGGTTGTTTGAAGCTTGAAATTTGCCCATCCATCTTCTTGGGGGGGATTCATGTTCTAAACTTTCTCAGGAACCACAAAATACTCTAAGCTTTTCAGGAAGTCCCCGATTTGCATTCAAATGTCACCAGTTAGGTCAGAAAGAAAGGCTACTTTAGGACATTCTGTACGGCTGTCTTCTAGTTCCTGCTCTCCACCATTCGCTGAGACATCCTTTTTCCTGTTTTATAAGAATGTTTCAATCGCTGGGAAAAAAAAATCTCATTTTTCCTCTTCTTACACATCAGTGAGGGCTCTGAAGAGCAAAACATATTCCTGCTTCTGACATTGAAGATCCTTGAGTAGACGTGAGTGAGTGAAGAAGAGATTCTGACGCAGTTGAAAGGCAGAGGACCTGTTTGGGTTTGCTTTGGTGTGTTTGCCACTCCAGGGTTCTATCCCTGAGTTTCAATCAGCTCAGTCCTCCTCCTGTTCACAAATGTTGGGAGGAAAGTTAAGTCCACTGCAAGTGAGGTGCTGAAAACTTTTTGGAATTTCCACAAATCTCCACAGCAAGGCCAATGGTACATACAACTTCTCCAGTGCTAAGAGTCTGAAGGCCAGCAAATTTTCCCATGAGAGTCAGGCCAATAGAAGGACCAGGATAGAATGACTGAAAATGACTCTATGAATTTGGAGACCTATGACAAATGTTGGGTTAAACACCAATCAGTATTCAAGAAAGCTTGCAGTGAGATAAGAAGGACTCTAAAAAATGTGATAACAAAAGATATAGAAAGGAAAACCTGGCCACTTCCCTTATCTCCAATCTTTAGGTGAGGATCAAAGCAGAGTGATCTTGGTTGTAAAATTGAAAAAGGTGCTTATAAAACATATGAAGAGTCTCTACCCAAAGGACTTAAAAACAGCATACTAAGGGACGCAGCCACATCAATGTTTACAGCAGTGCAATTCACAATAGCTAATCTGTGGAGCCAACCTAGATGCCCTTCAGGAGATGAACAGATAAAGAAAATGTGGTATATATACACAATGGAATATTATTCAGCATTAAAAGAGAATAAAATCATGGCATTTGCTGGTAAATGGATGGAGTTGGAGAATATAATGCTAAGTGAGGTCAACCAATCCCCAAAAACCAAATGCTGAATGTTTTATCTGATTTAAGGCTGCTGATTCATAATGGGGATTGTTGTGGGGGGCATGGGTTGATTAGATGAACTCTAGATAGAGCAATGGGGAGAGAGGGGAAGGGAGGGGACATGGGGCTAGGAAAGATGGGAAAATGAGATGGACATCATTACCCTAAGTACATGTATGAAGACATGAATAGTGTGACTCTACTTTGTGTACAACCAGAGATGTGAAAAGTTGTGCTCTATATGTCTAATATGAATTTTAATGCATTATGCTGTCATATATCACAAATTAAAATTTAAAAAAGAATAATTTTAACTTGGAACTAAACAAAAAAGACATCCGAAGAAATCCACCTGCACAGTAGGCATTTAACCTATCCCAGATATTCCAAGTCATAAGTGTGGTTCAGCCCTCCCTTGTATCTCAGCCTGCTGCCATCAAGAAATGCATAAACAATAAAAACATCCAAAACTCTCCACTGAGTCCTTCAGGTTCTTTCTTTGGGATTGGTAAAAAGTATGGTTGGAGCCTTTGCGGCTCTCAGGTTCAACACAAATGAAAATAAATACTTCCTAGAGAAGAGGAGAGAAAAAATGCAAATAAGATTCAAAATGCAAGATTGCAAAGTCTTCTTCCATCTGTACAAGATAGAAAAGATAAAACAGAGTATGTGTTTATAACAACCAGTTTGGAAAACGTTGGGCAGTTTCTTTAAATACAATTACCATATAACACAGACAATTCTGGATAAACTACCCAAAAGCAAACAGAAACATAAGACCATACAAGGACTTGTACATGAATGTTCACAGCAGCTGTATTTGGAAGAGCCCAAACTGGAAAGGGTCCAAATGTCCATCAACGTGTAAATGAATAAGAAAGTTGATGTTCCTACATACAATGGAATGCTACTCAGCAATATTCAAAGAGGAAGTATTGCTAGAAAAAAATAAAATAATTTTAACATGAGTAAAATAATTCATATTAAAAGAAATAAGACAGTCGAAAAGACATGGTACAAACTGTATGATACCTTATATATAGAATACAAACAAGTCTGTATCAGGCAATGCTGGAGGTTGTGATATGGACTATTAAGAGGCATGAGCAAACTCTGGAGATGATTATCTTCTGATGATTGTTTTATGGATGTCATCAAATTGTGCACTTTAAATATATGCATTTGGTTGTCAATTGTACAGCAACAAAGCTGTAAAATAAACAATGACTCTTTTCATCTGGATGCTTAACACCAGTTAGAAAGACCAGGAGATAGAAGAACAACTTCCACTGTTCAAGCTCTTCAAATACGTATCATCTGATTGGATGGCGTTGAACTTGAAATGTTTCATGGCTTCATTTGCAATAATTTCCCATGGATGATGTGCTTGTAGGGTAGTGTGATTTTTCCTATCCTGTTACAAATGTTCCTAATTTGGTCCTTGGAATTGAATCCATCAATACTCCTGATATTCAACAAAAGCTGGGGAGATTTTCTACCTTTTCCCCTTCCATGGCAGAAGTGACTTACCATTAGACTGGGGTTAAAGGAAGTAGTCCTCTCTCTGACAGATCTGCATGAAGACAGGCCATTTTCTCCCATCCGTCCCTCCTTCTAGGTGCTAAGTGTACTTGGGTAAGATACCTTCTTACCTGGCTGAAACGGACACTCCCAGATCCTTCATCCGCGTGACTGGGAGTTTCCTGTGGAGTCAGAAATCAGCCTGTTGAACGGCAGAAAGGCCTACGTTGGAGTTAAGGAGGGAGGAAGTCATGGCAAGCTGAGTGGGACCTCAGGTCTGAGTCACATCCTGCATCCAGCTAATAATTATTGTACTATGATTCAGTTCCAACCTCTAAGTTGGTTCAGAATTCATAGAGGAAGGACATGTGACTAAATAGATAATGGATTGTGTCGGGTGGTGCTCTCACTTGCAGTGGCATGATGCATGGAAGGGAAGGATACGGTGTGTGCTGCCATATTCCCTAAGGAAGAGTCCCTCTAGAAATAACATGAAAAGGAAAGGAAAACAGAAGGTGGGGATTCTGTTACTTTACTAAGTTAAACAGTTTCATCCTTTTATCTGACGTTTTGATAATGACAGTTACAAAACGTACTACACATTTACATCACTGAGTTCAAGGAGAGTAATCACTCTTTAAGCTGAGAATCTCAATGCTTCTGGATGGAATTTTAATCTGTGCAAGTATTTTTTGTCATTTAGTTGCTAATTTATCTGAGAATGATACAGAAGAAGGAGTTGAAGGTTTAGGGGTAGGATTATTATTTACTTTGTAAATAAGCCATTTATTAAGTAATTTTTTTCTGAATTCTTTTTTATGTTAATATTTTGCAATTTTGTGTTTATTTATTTTTTTCCTTTTTACTGGTGCATTATAATTATACACAACAGTGGGATTTGTTACAATATATTCATATGTGCACACAATAAAATAGTATGACTTGATCAGTTTCATTCCCCATTCTCCCCTTTCCCTCCTCTCCCTCCCTCACATCTCCTTCTTTTATTCTACTGATCTCCTTTCTATTTTTTTTCAGTTTGTTCTAATTAGTTATACCTGACAGTAGAATGCATTTTGACACATTGAACACAAAAGAAGCACAACTTCTCATTCATCCCGCTGTACCTGTTGCAGAATCACACCAATAATATATTCACACATATACATAGGGTAATAATGTCTGTCTCATTCTACCATTCTTCCCACCTCCATAGCCCTGCTCTCCTCTCTCTACCAGCACTATGGGTCAGCATCCGCTTATCAGAGAAAACGTTCAGCCTTTGTTTTTTTGGGATTGGCTTATTTCACTTAGCATGGTGTTCTCTAGTTCCATCCATTTAAATTAAATACCATAATTTCATTTTTCTTTAAGGCTGAGTAATATTCCAGTGTGTATATATACTACATTTTCTTTACCCATTCATCTGTTGAAGGGCATCTACGTTGGTTTCATAGTTTAGCTATTGTGAGTTGAGCTGCTATAAACATTGTTGTGGCTGTGTCACTGTAGTATGCTGATTTTAAGTCTTTGGGGTATAAACCAAGGAGTGGGATAACTACATCAAATAGTGGTTCCATTCCAAGTTTTCTGAGAATCTCCATAATGCAGTCCAACCATCAATGTATGAGTGTGCCTTTATTCCCCCATATCCTCACCAATACTTATTATTGCTTGTATTCTTTTTTTTTTTTTTTAATTAGAGACAGGGTCTCACTGAGTTGCTTAGCACCTCGCTTTTGCTGAGGCTGGCTTTGAACTTAGAATCCTCTTGCCTCAGCCTCCCAAACTGCTGGGATTATAGGCATGCACCACTGCACTAGCTTTGTATTCTTGATAACTGCCATTTTGACTGGAATGAGGTGATATCTTAGAGTAGTTTTGATTTGCATTTCTCTAATTTCTAGAGATGATGAACATTTCTCCATATGTTTGTTGATAGCTTATATCTCTTCTTCTATGAAGTGTCTGTTCAGTTACTTAGCCCATTTATTTACTGGATTATTTGTTTTTTTGGTGTTAAGTTTTTTAAATTCCATATATATCCTGGAGATTAGTGCTCTATCTGAGGTGCATGTGGTAAAGATATTTTCCTATTCTGTAGGCTCTCTCTTTACACTATTGGAAGATCTATACAGTGGTGAGAGAGGTGTGTTAAAGTCCCCCAATATTATTGTGCTGTGGTCTATTTAAATCTTGAAATGGAGAAGGTTTTGTTTGATGTACGTAGATGCCCCATTGTTTGGGTCATAAATATTTATGATTGTTATGTCCTGTTGATGTATGATTCCCTTGAGCAGCATGAAATGTCCTTATTTATTCCTTCTGACTAACTTTGGGTTGAAGTTTGCTTTGTCTGATATAAGGATGAATACCCATGCTTTTTTCCACAGTCTGTGCGAATGGTATATTTTTTCCCAACTTTTCACCTTAGTCTGTGGATGTTCTTTCCTAGGAGGTGAGTTTGTTGAAAACAGCATGTTGTTGGGTCTTTTTAAAAATCCAATCTGCCAGTCTATGTATTTTGATTGATGAGTTTAGGTCATTAACATTCAGGGTTATTATTGAGATATGATTTGTATTCCTAGTCATTTTAGTTTATTTTTGTTTTTTAACTTGATTTAGTTACTCCTTTGATTGACCTTTCCTTTCGTGTAGCTCCTGCATTTGCTGGTTTTTAGTGTGCTTTTTTTTTTTCTTTTCCTCCTTGTGGAGTATTTTGCTGAGAATGTTCTATAGTTCAGACTTTCTAGTTGTGAATTCTTTTAACTTTTTTTTTTTATCATGGAAGGTTTTCATTTCATCTTCACATCTGAAGCTTAATTTTGCTGGTATTAAAATTCTCAGTTGTCATCCATTTTCTTTTAGAGCTTGATATATGTTATTTCAAGACCTCCTAGAATTGGTTTCCCCCTATATGTAATTTGATATTTTTCTCTCCCAGTCTTTAAAATTCTATCCTTATTCTGTATGTTATTCATTCTCATTATAATGTGCCTTGGTGTGGGTCTGCTGTAATTTTGTACATTTGGGGTCCTGTAAGCTTCTTGTAGTTGATTTTCCATTTCATTCTTTAGATTTTTTTTCTTTAGGGAAGTTCTCCAATACTATGTCTTTGAAGATATTGTGCATTCCTTTGGTTTGTATCTCCACACCTTCTTCTATTCTGACAAATATTAAATGTGGTCTTTTAATGTTATCCCATATTTCTTGGAATTTCTGTTCATGGTTTCTTATCATCTTCTCTGTTCGGATGACCGGATGACTATATTTTCAAGAATGTATATTTTGTCTTCATTGCCTGAGGTTCTGTCTTCTAAGTTGTCTAGTCTATTGGTGATACTTTTCATTGAAATTTTAATTTGGTTTATGGTTTCCTTCATTTTGAGGATTTTTGCTTTATTCCTTTTTATAATCTCTGCCTTTTTACTGAAGTGATATTTCACTTCCTGTATTTTGTCTCTGATACAATCATTTATTTCAAAGATCAGCCTAACTATGTCTCTTCTAAACTCCTTCTCTGAAATTTCTTCTACTGTGTTGTCTATGGATTCTATTGTTGGATCATCTTGTTTGTTTGAGGTGCTTTGTTCCCTTGTTTTTTTTTATGTTATTTGTGTGTCTTCTCATCTAGTGGTATGGATCTGAGGCGGTACAATTTCTTCCTTGTAGCGGTATAGAGTCTACAGTTTTGTCACAGAAAAATTTGTCACAGAAAAATGACGGGACAACAAGTGAGAGACTAGAAGAGGGCGTGAGAGCATCTTGCTATTGACTCACCCATGCAACCATTCTGGCAAGATGCTCTTGCCAGACATTGTCCCATCATTTTTTTTGTGTGTGTGTGACTATAAACAGAAATTATTATCCACAATATAAAGATTAAGTTTACTAAAAGGATTTACCTGAGGTCCAAAAATAAGAGATTTTAAAAACCATCCAGAGATTCTGTTGACTTTATCTTGAATCTCACCATCAATTTCCAAATTTGTCCTGACTAAAGAAGTGTTGAAGATTTTTTTGTGTGTGCAGACAGAATAAGAGGATGGAGCTGTTCTCTATAATATGAACACATGCTCTGTGATCCCTCTGGGTTTGGATCAAAGGGCAATTCCTTGCCACACACACAGCCAGTTCCCCTCAGGGCCTCCAAACTGAGGTCCAAGGAATAATCTGGGTTCCCAATGGTTTGTGAAGATTTTGCATTTATTGTGTATTAACTTACATTCAGGTACTAGTAATGGTAGTTGAGATAGCTTCAATGGCTGCCTTTAATGTGACACTTACCATGGGCCAGGCCAAACCTAAGGGCTTTACATGTATTCATTTCATTAAAATCTCACATCATGTCAATATAAAAGCTGGAACAAATCTCCATTCATAAGATATCTTCTTTATTTCACATCAATCCACTTCAAAGTTTTGCAATCACTCCAAATTTCCGTATTAATTTTCTTTTTCTTGTTTTTAACATGGCCTTTAAGAATTGCCCAAATAGCAGGCTATGTGTTCAAGGCAAATCAACAGGAGAGAGAGAGGAAGAGGAGAAAAAACCTAAAGAAGTTATTCTGTAGTTACAAATGAGAATATTGAGATGAGACTCTGAGTATGAAAACAGGCAGTTGGCCCCATGGAGTATATGCCTGCTATATTACCATCACTTCTCCTAGTCATAGTACACTTAATTGACAAGACTAAGACCCTCAAATATGCCAGATGTTGTGAACTGAGCAGAATGCTCTTGTCTTCTTTCATTGTCTTCCACCAAGTCCAGAAATGCCACAAGAGATTCCATCTCCCATCAGCTTCATTGATTCTCCTCTCTTTCTTTCTTCTTTCTCTTTCCATTTTTCTTATTGCCCTTTAACAATCTTTATTTTTAATCCAGCTAATCCAAAACCTATGTTACTTAATTTAAAATTGGGGGTGGAGTGACTTGAGAGGGTCTCTTCAGATGCAAGGAGAAGAGTTTTAAAATTCTTGGCTTGGACAAGAGGTGCCATCAAAATGATTTAGGATGCCATGGTCTTTGCCTCATTTACTTTCAGGTCATGCTGAATCAGCTGTCTAGTAAAACTTCTGTACTAAAGCAAAGAGCCTTGAGAGTTGATAAGACTGTGGAACCAACCCAGATGCCCTTCAATAGATGAATGGATAAAAAAAATGTGGCATCTATACACAATGGAGTACTATGCAGCAATAAAAAATGACAAAATCATAGAATTTGCAGGGAAATAGATGGCACTAGAGCAGACTATGCTTAGTGAAGCTAGCCAATCCCTAAAAAACAAATACCAAATGTCTTCTTTGATATAATGAGAGCAACTATGAACAGAGCAGGGAGGAAGAGCAGGAAGAAAAGATTAACATTAAACAGAGACATAAGATGGGAGGGAAAGGGAGAGAAAAGGGAAATTGCATGGAAATGAAGGGAGACCCTCATTGCTATACAAAATTACATATAAGAGGTTGTGAGGGGAATGGGAAAATAAACAAGGAGAGAAATGAATTACAGTAGATGGGGTAGAGAGAGAAGATGGGAGGGGAGGGGAGGGGGGATAGTAGGGGATAGGAAAGGTAGCAGAATACAACAATTACTAATAGGGCATTATGTAAAATTGTGGATGTGTAACTGACGTGATTCTGCAATCTGCATTTGGGGTAAAATTGGGGGTTCATAACCCACTTCAATCTAATGTATGAAATATGATATGTCAAGAGCTTTGTAATGTTGTGAACAACCAATTAAAAAAAAAAAAGAAAAAGAAACCAGAACTGGGGTTAAAACTCAATTAGTATAGTGTTCACTTAGCATTCATGAGGCCCTGGGTACTGGGGGGAAAATAAGGGATGCTTTTTATTTTAAAACCTTCTCCCTCCATTATGAATTCTAGTAAAAGCTATATCAAAACTGCACTTAATGGAAGAACTATTATTTCAAATGATCTATCATTTGAGATCGAAATTCACTTACTTAAAAAGATTCATTTGTTTGTATAAAACACATCTTAATAATGGAATTTTATTAGATTCTTATTTTTCATTATTTAATTTTTTAAAAAATGTACTATCATATTATTGTCATTTAGTATCAATGATGATAACACATTTAATAAAGTTAGGAAAATTTTTGGTAAATTTTACAGATTAGAATAAATAATTATGTATAACTGTTTTTTATTGTATATAAATTGCACTATTATTCATGAAATCTTACAAGGCAATTCTAACATAATGACTAAAATTACAACATGCTATTCTTACTTTTATGACAAAAGTTGTTCAAGCCACTGCAATGAGCCAATAAAATTAAAATTGTATCCCTGCAATCAATTTCATTAAGAATAGTTGTATTTGCCAAGAAAAGACAGTGATTTTATTTTACCTAGGTTGATAGAATATTCTCCAATGATTACAATCATTTTAAAGTCTACATGCTCTTAAGAAACAAATACTATATGTGATAGCTTTGTAGAAAGAGAGCATTATACTAGCAATTTTTTATTCTTAAGCAGAAGAGTTAATAAAATTTTAAAAGAGATAACTGTGAAACTCAAAAAAAAAATATTCACAGCGTTGGGATAATGGAATCTTCAGGAGGAAAATGAGGATAAAGTGATCTGACCACGCTAGTGAAAGCTAGAGATGGCCAAAATGTGAACTCAGCTCTGAGTTGAGAAACACACTCTTTAACTACTGCTTTATAGGGTCTTCTCTCTAAAGAAGAATTTATCATTATCAGTGCAAAATAGATCAGTATATCTAACTGTACTAGTTTCTTATAGATCTCCTTTTCATTGAGAGTATGACCGTCCACAGCAATATCTTTGATCTGTTTCTTCTAGGAGTGATTCCTAGGGACTTATAGTCTTCTGGATACTGTAATTATCTCAGGTATATTTGACAGTTCAAGGTGCTGGGAACTTTTTTGTTTTTAATTCTTGGTGTGACCAACGTGCTGTTCCTACTCCTCCTACCTGCCACAAGGACCCAACCTTCAGCCCCACCCAGGCCAACTCTGCAAAAGTTGTCTATAATATTCCCAAACACAAATCCTAACCAAAAAACATAGAGTTTGCTGAAGATTGTATAAGAGAGGCAGAGGAAGTAATTTGCTGGACCATAGTGTTCATTAGCATTATTGAATATATAAGATTTTCTTTGACTTGTAGCCACAAGATTTCCATTCTCTCTCCACTCTAGCCATCACTTTTCAGACTTCTCATCGGCTTTTCTCAGTTCATATGTGAAACAATTTAGCTGTCCCCCTGATTCCACATCTAAGTGTACATGCCTCTAAAAAACCACTGATGGTATTGTCAAGTGGATCAAAAGTTATGGTGTCTGAGGATTTTACTTTGACCTGAGCAAGCAAATAATCCTTCATCTATGAATACCCAACTGTTTTAAAGACAGTAGGATATTGTGATTAATTAATGTAGAAGGAAGCAGAGTGGGTACTCAGGGCCAGTTAGATCCTATCTTTTTTCAGGATGGCTGAGGAGTTGATTAGGTTTTGCAGAGAGCCACTCCTGAAATCTTTAGAATAAAGATGACCTTTTTTTTTTTTTTTTTTTTTTTTTTTTTTTTTTTTTTTTGGTAACAGGGATTGAACCCAGAGGTGTTTAACCACTAAGCCACATCCCCAGCCCTTTTTATATTTTATTTTGAGTCAGGGTCTTGCTAAGTTGCTTAGACTGCTTAAACTTGCAATCCTCTTGCCTCAGCCTCCCGAGTGAGTAGGATTACAGGCATGCCCCACCGTGCCTGGCTTGAACATGCCTTTGTGTTCTCACAGAAATGTTTGTTCCTGGAGAGGTTGCCTCACCTGCCAAATGAGGAGGGTAGAGAAGACCTTTGATAGATTATTTATCTGTACAAGGCCCCTATTGAGACAAATTGGGTTAAGATTTACTAACCCCAATCTCAGAGACCTGATGGAAGGGTCAAAACCTTTCCAGAATAGGCCTCAAACTTGAGTGTAGAAGCCAGTATGGTATTTGCTTTCAAAATACTTTTTAGATTTTACATCTAGCAAAGATCTGTAATATATGGTACAGCAATGATAATGCAGACCAAAGAAATGTGCCATGTGGGTACATATTCTAATATTTCAAACTCTTTATCATCTTTGGCCTCTGCCATACTTATTTGGAGAAGCATAGAGCCCCTTTGGTGAGACTCTGCACAAAACTCTACAGGGGACAACAAACTTTGAAATACCTGGCAGTCATCTTCTTCCATCTTTTCTAATGTTCCAAACCTCATCCTTTATTCTCTTTAGCCTGAGTGAATTACGAAAGAGGTTCAGTTCTGTGACTGTAATAATTCAAGATTTGGTATTGTAATGGAGAAACAGCTACAATGAAGGATCATGATGGCCTCCAGTCATTATTTTTTTGTCCAAACATTGTCCATTTTTTTCTGGTAGCTGGGGAATACCCTTGGGTTGAGAGATACAAGCAAGAACTAACTCTCCTACCTTTGACCTGAGACAAGAACCTAAGAGTCTGCATTTCTCGAAAACTATTGTAGCTAATTTTTATTCCAATTTAAATTTGTTCACCTGTCTGACACAGAGAAAGGTTATGGGCAGAAGCTGGCACAGGAGTGATGTATGGGGAAGGATGAGGGGATGGTGTTGGTGTGTGTAGACCAGGATGTTTTAGCAGGCTGGAAGGCCTTTAGGAATTGAGAAAGTAGAGAGCTAATTTTGGTGGTTCCTCTGCACCATCCTATCCCTTCCTCTGTACTCTCAACCTTAATTCTACTTGATGTACACAATGCAAGCCTGTCACCGTCCCACCATTCCTCTCTTCCTCTGGATGCTGTGCTGCTAAAAGGAGTTGGTATGTAGCCCTTTGAGAAGAGCAGTGATGGCATATATGCACTGACACACCTGTCTGTCTGTCTCCAGATGCATTCTGGGTGGCCTCATTTAAGTAGATGCTGCACACTTATGGCCTTCTAATTATCTCCCTCACCAGCGTGCAGTCTACACCTGCTCTGGACTCTCAAGGGGCTTCCACTGAGCCCTTTCAGATTCCTGTCCCATCTGTTAGCCTCTCCAACCTCATTTTTTGTCAATGTGGCTCAGCTGCATCCAGAGCCCAGTGGTCAGGCCTCCAGCTGCCCTTTATCTACTTCATAATCACAGCCCAAGCTGGGGACCATGACTTGGAGAGTGTGCTTTTTCCTGGCTTTGCTGAGGATCATTGACACACACCCCCTGGAGACCCTGAAACCCTTTCCTTGGGAAGAAGAGAGGGGACCACAAAGGTAGCTGGTGGGCTCCTTTGAAGTAGAACCTGAGTCAGAAATTTAGGTGCTGGGACATGGCTCCTGGGGAGAGACTCTGAAAGTTCACACCAGACTGGAGGGTAGTGGGGAGAGGAGACTGTACCTTCCATTCCAAGGTCTTCTCTTGTCTTGACTTTGCTTCATCTTTTTCGGCTGAAGTGGAGGGTGGTTTTCAGTCTCTTGAAGCTTACTGTATACCAGATAACATCCCACCAAGGTGTTTCTCCCCTCAAAAGAAGTGATAGCTATGTGCTAAACCTTTAGGGAACGGGGACATACTCTGAGTATAAACATTTCCAAAGCTTTAGACTCAAGAGATGTTTCTCTGATCCTGAATAAAGGGATTTATAAAAGACTGACCAATGTAGACAGAAGGGTAGGGAGATAATGACCCACGAGGCTTAGTCTCTTGGTAAGTAGTGGAGTCACAGTGTTTGGAAACGGTCATTGTCAACTGAGTGGGGCCATGTTATCAAGCATGTGCTCATCTGAGTTGAGTTGGGTTTTTAGAGCACAGCCTGAGACAGACTCAAGGTCACGGGATCTACTGAGGAAGGGCTCTTTAAAAGAAAACATGCAAGAGAGGGAAGGAAGCAGGACGAGGAAGGGGAAAGCTGAGGAAGGATGAAATCTCAGCCTGATTTGCAAAACTGAATACCCATTTATACCCCAGGCTTGATGTTACTCTCAGATGACTTCCTGCCAGTACTTCAACCCTTAACCCACCTCAGCTTCACCTTTATGAATCCTGGGTATGGGACTGAGCACTGGAAATGGAAAGTGTCCCTGTTGCAAAGAGCTCACAGTGGCCATCAATGTATAGAGACAAGCAGGTATCTCCGTTATGATGCAATGCACCATCACGGGGCTGATTCTACCCTGTACTGGAAATGAGATCCTTGTCAATCAGCCTCCAATTTGGGGCATACTAGTTTAGAAATCATTTCAAACCTAGTTCTCTTTTCTTTCTTTCTTCCCTCCCTCCCTCCCTCCCTCCCTCCCTCCCTCCCTCCCTCCCTTCCTTCCTTCCTTCCTTCCTTCCTTCCTTCCTTCCTTCCTTCTTTCCATACTGGGGATTACACCCAGGGGCGCTTAACCACTGAGTCACATACCCAGTCCTTTTTTTAAAAAAAAAAATTTTATTTAGAGACAGGTTCTCACTAAGTTACCTCACTGCCATCCTCTTGCCTCAGCCTCTGGAGTCACTGAGATTACAGGTGCGCATCACTTTTAAAAATCCATTTATACTTGCAGGAGAGTTCCTTTAATTTGATGGTTTAAAAATGATTAATGAATTGAGATTTTTGCATCTCTAACGAAATAAACTGTCTGAATACTTCCAACCACAATTTTAAGCTAACAGTCCTCTTTTTCATCACCCATAACCTTCTTTTGTTCTTTATTTTTAACGTAACTTTACACATATGCTTAAATACGCACGCACATCAAATAAATAATTAGATGATGTCGAAAGCTTCACCTTTAATTTTAAGATAAAATTAACTTTATCCTCATATTATCAATGATGGCATATACACAGTAATATCATCATATATTAATAGGCTTCTTAGCTCCTCAAAGAACTTTCACTTGAGAGCCAGAAAACATGGTGTCTTTGTGATGACCTCAGCCATTATAAGGGTTACCTTCTGCTGTATCTATTTAAACTGTTTTTGCATCTTTATTGCCATTCTGGTGAAAAGGGGAACCAAGTTTCAAAGCCCGCTGCTCCTTTATAAAAATTCTTGGGCCTTCTTGATCAAGTGGCCAATCTCCTCTAATAGATCTTTTTTTCAATGTAGTGACTACCTAGCAAGAAAGATTAAAAGGCTCTGGAAATTTGTTAACATCCTCCTTCGCTATAATGTGTTCTTAGCTTCAGGATAATAATTGATGCAATTTATATGAAATAGTTATATGGTTTCCTATTCATCAAAGGATTCTACCAGCCTCCATTTAAAAAATCTTGTCACTATAAAAAATTATGGAGTCATTTTGTTTTGTGATCAGTTGGTGGTTTTCCTGATGTCCCCCACACCTTGGCTGAGACCTCATATAAACTACAAGTCAGAAACTGGGCCTCCTAAAAATAACAGCAAAGGAGAGTTTCTGTACTTTGGCAGGAAAGACTGTGTACTTTAAGTACTGCTCAAAGTACTGCTCTAAGTACTCTAAGTACTGCTCCTGTAAGGAATATACTGATGGCTGCTGGCTTCACAGAGAAGCTAACCTTGCCACAAGGAGTAGACACCAGTCAGACCATACCAGAAGGTGTCCCTCAGGACTTCCAGCACTCTTGTTACCCAGCAGCAGACGACTTTATGAAGGTAGACAGCTCATCCTAGGTTTGACAGAACAAGAATTGGATGTGGACAGAATAAAAGAGATCAAAGAAATATCATTGTTGGCATTAACAAATGTTTGCTGGCATCGTTGTTAATATTCTGTTTTTGAAGGGCATACAAGGAAGCCTTTCCTCTGTGTTCTGAGAGTAACTTCAATCCTTGATTTAGTGGATTATCATGGTGCAAAATGTAATGAAACACTCTTCCAGTGGTGCCTTATTCCAACGGAGCCCCCAGGATTCAGAGTATCTGTGGGAAATCCTAACAGAGGTAACAAGCTAATGAACCCTGGGGGATGTAAGGATGACGGCTCTAGTAACTGGGACAGATGAATGGTCTCACAATGGAGTGTCTTTACCTACGATCATAATGCCCACCTCAAAGCACTATTGTAAGGGTTAAAGTAATAATCTGTGAAAGGAATTTTATTACTTTATTTTAACAGAAGTAAGGATTATGTATACTTGGTAAGGTATGATATTTTGATACATGTATAGGTATTTTGATACATGCATACATTCTGTGATGATTGAATCAGGACAATTAGCATCTCCATTACCTCAAATATTTATCATTTACTTGGGGTGAAAACATTTAAAATCTTCTTTTAGCTGTTTTCAAATGTACTTTATTACTATTATAGTCACCATGCTGTCCAATAGATCACCAGAATTTATTCCTGCTATCCAGCTGAAACTTTGTACCCATTGCCAACATCTCCCCTTCCCCCACCTCCTGCTCTGGTAACCACCTTCTCACTTTCTACTTCTATGAGTTTAGCTTTTTTAGATTCCACATAGGAATCTAAAATCATATAGGTGAGATCATATAATATTTGACTCTCTTATTTCTAGCTTATTTCACTTAGCATAGTGTCATCCAGGTTCCAGCTTGTCACAAGTGACAGAATTTCCTACTTCCTAAAGGCTGGATAGTATCTTGCTGTGTGCCTACACTGCATTTTAAAATCCATTCATCAACTCATAGGCACTACAATTGTTGGCTCTTGTTAAAAACTGCTGCAATATGGGAATGCAGATATTTAGTCAACACCCTGATTTCATTCCTTTGGGTATAGACCAAGGGTTGCTGAATCATATGGGAATTCTATTTTAAGTTTTTTGAGAAGTCATCAGACCATTTTCCAAAAAGCTGTACTAAGATACCACCATCAGTGTACAGGGGCTCCCTTTTCCCCCAAACCCTCACAACACTTGCTCTTTCATCTTTTTTGACAACAGCCAATCTCATAGGTATGAGGTATTAGTTCTTTGGGGTTTTAACTTGCTTTTTTCTCTGCTGGTTAGAGATATCGAGCAGTTTATTGACACAACACTAAAAGATTCATTCAGGATATTGCATGTGAAAGCAGGGAGATCAATCAGGAGGTTCTTACAAAAATCCAAGGTGATCTAGATGTTGTAGGCAGTGGAGTACAACAATGAGTACAGTCAAGACCAGGTCTTCATGTTGCTTACATTCCAGTTTGGAGAGGTGGTGACAAGTCTCATGAAGGTAAGCAGGTAGAGATGGAAAGACCTCTACCTCCAACTGAAATGGAAAAGCAGCAGCAAATCAATGTCCCTATGAATGACTATTAAAACAGAACCAAAGATTAAAGAAATATTCTCAAAGGCTTCTGAATGCAATCAAAATTAAGAGTAATGAGGGAAAGAATTGTAGGGAGAGATATTCTTTCTTTTTTTTTTTTTTTTTTTTTAGGGAGAGATATTCTGCAGCTGGTTTTTCCACTGGACATTGGCCAATGTGTCAGACAAGAGGCTTCATTTAAACTTAAATTGCACATATTGTTCTTTTAGTCAACACATGCTCAAAAATAGTCCTCTAACTTAGTATAAAGACAGTGTCTTTCAATGACTTATGAGCTCTACAATTGGGCCTCCTTATTAGTTCTTCAATAATTTCTTACTTTGATTCCCCATTGGTTACTCTGCTTTGGCCACCCGAGATTTTTTTCCTTGCTTCTCAATCATGCTAAGCATATGCAGTATTCAGAGTCTTTGCACTTGCTGTGCATCTGCCCAGAAAGCTCTTCTTCCAGTTCTTAGCATGATTCCCTCCCTATTCTTCCTTAAGCAATGCGATCTTTTTAATTTTCTCTTTCCTGACATGCTATTTTACATCATAATGCCACTTCTAGAATTTCTTATCCCTCTTCCTTAATTTAGTTTTTTTCTCTTTAGGATTAATCATCATATTCTTTATTACATACGTTCTTGTTTTGATTACTTTCTATTTACTTTCCCCAGAAAATAAATATTATTTAGAATTTTTTGATGTTTTACTCACATTGTCTAAATCAGAGAGTGGTCTGTTCAGGTCCATGATAAACACTGGTTGAATAAATGACTTATATAGTACCAACACTGATACATTTCAACCAGATAGAGTTGAATTTATTCCATTTTGAAGGACATGACAGAAGATGACATGAAGTTCTCTTATGTAGGCAGCATAATGTTTTGGGAAATAAGTGGAGGAGACTTTTGCAAACCCAACCAATTATTCCTCTAAAGTCTGGAGACATGAGTGAACAGTAGAAAATTCAGCAATACCATGTCTGCCATAGATCAACCCTGAAAAGGTGAGAGGGAAAAGGAAGTGATCAGGCTCTTTTTCTGAACTGTTTTCCAAGAAGCATCTTGATTTTTCTTCAGTGTGAAGGAAAAGATCCTACCAAGGAGTGACAGAATCTAGTGGGAAAAAATCTGGATGAATAACTACCAGAATCCCTTTGTACAGTTGCAGAAAAAAACAGAAACATGAGGACAAATATCAAATTTTATTCAGTCTCACCAAATAGCCCCCAAACCTTTTGTATTTCTTTGTCATTTATCTTTTCTCCATGGGACATATTCACCTAAAAGTGGGCCCATAATTTACATAAATTACAACTCCCTGTTGGGCATGACATTTCACTAACATGTATTAAGGGATGGATAGACCTTAGCTGAATAAATAAATGAGGCTAAATGCACAGTACACGGAACCTATGCTTATTCCCAGCGGCCATATTAAAATATTTAGTAATAGATTTGTCTCTGACGCAAGCCATCCAGAAAGAATGACACCCATGAAGAACCAGTACAGCTCTATCAGTATTTACAACTTGAAAGTCACCTGTGTATTTATCACTTTTTTTCCCTAATCACCCCAACTTAGATTCTAACAACATCATATATTAGATACTCTACTCACTTTGACAATGTCCTTAACCTTTTGGTCTTCAGTATTTTCAAATTTCCTAATGCATTCATTCACTTAGAAAAAGATAATGAAATCACTGTTACAGTTTGGGTATGACATATCCCCCCCGAAAGGCTCATGTAATAGACAATGAAGGAATATTCAGAGGTTAACTTATTAGATTATAAGAGCTGTAACCTAATCAGTAGATTAATCCATTTAATGGGTTGATAATTTGAATGGATTACTGGGTGATAACTAGAGGCAGGTGAAATGTGACTGGAGGAAGTAGGTCACTGGGAACACATCCTTTGTTCCTGGCACTTCTCTCTCCCTCTCTCACTCTCTCTTTTTTCACATACTCCTTCCCAGGTTGCCTTGAGCTGTATAACTTTCCCACACCACACCCTTCCACCATGATGTTCTGCCTCACTCAGGTCGGGTGATAAAGTCGGTCAACCAACACCTCTGAAACTGTGAGCCAAAACAGACTTTTCCTCCTCTAAGTTGTTCTTTTCAGGTATTGTGGGTACCGTGATGAAAAACTGATTAACACAGAAATTGAGAAGTGGGGTCATTTCTATGATTATCCCTGATGATGTGGTTCAGAAGACTCTGGGACTGGTTTGTGAAAGGAGTTTGGAAAGATTTGGAGATGCAGCAGACCGGAGAAGCCTTAGAATGTTGTAAGCGGAACTTACAGAGATTCTGGGAGCTCAGAAGACCAGAATGCAAATAGAAATGTGGACAATAAGCTGTGCTCACGAGGTTTCAGAGGGGAATGAGGACTCTGTTTGTAAGGACTAGAGGCCACACATGTTACTTTCTGACAAAGAACTTGTCTGCCTTTTGCCTGTGTCCTGAGATTTTGTGTGAGGCTGAATTTAAAGGTGAAGTAATTAATCTGGTAGAGGAAATTTCAAGGCAGCAAAACATTCAGGTGATGGTATGGGTGACTGTTGGCAGCTTTTAGCTCAGTTTACTGTGGTAACCAGGAGAAGAAAGCAGAGAAGAAAGATTTTTAAAATTTGCAGTTTGACCAGAAAAGCATGAGTAAAACTGGGGCCAAGAAAGATGTGCTTGCTTAAGAGATTACCTCCACTAAAGAGAAGCTAAGTACTTTGCACAGAAACAATTGGAAATGTGCTTTATAGGCAACTCAGTAATTAGCAAGACCACACTCATCACAGGCTTAAGGATGTAAAGGTGGAAACTACTTAAAGAAATCATGAGGGCACCCTGCTCCTACAGGAGTGCCTTATGCTGTTTCCCTAGGGTTTAATTCACCATGCTTAACCACATGGACATTCAGAGGCCACTGCAGCCATAGTACAAGGAGGCCTGGCTACTGTTTGAGATGGTGGCAGACACTGGTATCATCCACATGGTGCTGGTTCTGCAGGAATGCAGGTGCTGGAGTTAGGGCGTTATGGGGGTCTCCACTAAATTTCAAAGAAAAATCTGGGAGGCCAGGCAAAGCATAGCAGAACCCCTGCAGCAGCCCATGATAGGACAATGCCTGAAGCTATGAGAACAAAGCTGAATCTGGAATGCAGACCCCAGAGATTAAGAGATGCCAATAATGTGAAATTTATGCCAAGGAAAGCAGCTGGCTGTGGACAGAGCCGGTCTAAGAGAGAGGACATGTGGGCTGCAAGTGACAAGCTATAGGGGACCACCCCAGTTCTTTAGTACCCACATCTCACTACCATGCACCTTAGATGCTGGATGTGGAATTACAGACCTTATTTAGCCAGGTGGGCTTCTGTCTTGTTTTGGTTTGGTCTCTCCTTTCTGTGCCCCTGTTTTCCCTCTGGAATGGAAGTGTTGTCTCTGTGCCATTGTATATTGGATATATGTAACTTGCTTTTGATTTTTTTTACTGGGTCTTACAACCAAGAGTTGTAAGTAAGTCTCAGGGGAGACTTCAGTCTTGGACTTTTGAACAATGCTGGAACTGTTCAGACTAAGGAAACTCATTCTGCATTGTAAGATGGACATGTGCTTTTGGGGGCCAGGGGTTGAATGTTATGGTTGGATATGAGGTGTCCCCCCAAAAGTGCATTTGTAATAGACACTGCAGGAATGATCAGAGTGAAACAATTAGATTATAAGAGTTGTAACTTAATCAGTGGATTAATCCATTTGATTGACTGATCATTTGAATGCATTACTGGGTGATAATTGTAAGCAGGTAAGGTGTGGTTGAAGGAAGTACGTTATTGGGAGTATTCTGTCTAGGGTTATATTTTATGTTTGGTTCCCCTCTCTTCCTCTCTCTCTCTTTCTCTGTTTCCTGGCTACTATGAGCAGAGCAGTCTTCCTTCACCATGTCTTTCCTTCATAATGTTCTGCCTTCCTTTAGACTCAGAGTGATGGAGTCAGCCAACTGTGAACTGAGACCTCTGAAACCATGAGTCCAAAATATACTTTTCTTTCTCTAAGTTGTTTTTGTCTGGTATTATGATCACAGAAAACAAAAATCTAACTAACACACTCACTGATGAAGTCCTGCCTTTGTACAATATAGGCTTCTTAATGTTTCACTGACCTTTAAGGAGAAGTTTTTCATGATCAGATATTAACTTTTTAGGTTTAGCCCAAATAAAACTATGTTCTAAGCCAATAAGCCAATGCTAATTTGCGTGCCAATAGTGTTTGGTATTTTTATTATCTGTACAAAAATAATTTCTCAGAAAAATCATTTGCTGGTAAGTTCTTTTTCATTATTATTATCCAAAGAACTCTTATAAGACTAAACATCTCTTCAATCATATAAAACTTCCTTTTCTTCAAGATTAAATATAAAACTTTAATTAAAATATGCAAGACAATAAAGTCAAATTCTAATCTCTTTATGTAGTCAATGAAATGGAATTAAAAGAAAGAAGCACAGTGGAGTTTTTAAATTATCAAATCTTTTTTTTTAAATCCATTATCTTCCAAAAAATATATTAGCTGAGATAAGATTTCTTTTTTTATAGGAGGTAGACTTTTCCAATGAAGTTGTTATTATCCACTCAGTCAATATTAAAATAATATAATCAACTAAAGAAAATGTGTCTGCAAAATTAATGTCTGGTCTGTTAATGAACACATATTGCCCCTTTGTAGACCACAATATATATTTATTTCTGTATCATTTAATTTAATACATGTCTGTCTCATTTCAGCATCCATTATGGAAGTAGAGAAAATTTTCTAATTTTATAGAGGGTAATCATGCCAGGAGCAAATAAATGACATTTCAGCTATATGATCTCATAATTTTTAGCATTTGTTCTACAGTATTCTATTACATATCATCCATACCTTCAATCTCCAATCCCACTTACATTGTTTTATCCCAGTTGCCATAAAAAATGTTGAAGTCCATTTGAATGTAAATTGGATGTAAATGCACACACACACACACACACATACACTTACACACATACACACCCAGTGGAGGTGTTCTCTCACCCAGCACACACTATCACATGCCTTGTGCACTGTGAATGATAAATCTTTCTTAAATATCTCTTTTTGTACCAAATTGCCAGCTCTCTTTTTTTTCAAAGACAAATAATTTTTTAAAATAACTTTGTGACTTTGGAAAGTTAACAGGAAAATCATCTTCTTGGTGTTTAGAAGTAAGAGCAGCCTTTGGAAAATGGACTTGTGATGGGCATAAAAGTAAAACTTAAGACTGTCATGTTTTATGAAATAAGAAAAAAACTAAAAGGGTAATTACTGTTGTATTGTGAGCACAGATTATTTTCCACTGACCACTTACTAAATCAATACTTATCAATTAGGCAGTTGAAAAAAGTTTTTAAACTAAAAGTAACATCTGGGTGTGCGTATCAATCCTGAAACACATCCTGGGCAAATTTTCTATTTAAATAATAAAATATATGATAAATAGGTTATTAGTAAATAGGTAGATAGGTAAATTGATAGATGTTAGATAGATAGATAGATAGATAGATAGATAGGTAGGTAGAGAGAAAGCCTGCTGGTTTTCCTTTTCAAAATTTTATGTAACAATACCCCTTCCTAATTGACACAGAAAATTTATTATACATTTATTACATTTAGTGTAAAAAATTCTCTGGAATAATTCAGAATAATAATATCAGGATTGTGAAAGCAAGTGATCATAAAACTTTAATGGGAAAAACACTTTTGCAGATTAAAGAGGTAGAATTTGTTGCTTTAAGTAAAAGAACGAAAAGGGCTGGGGCATTAAAATTCTTGACACTAGTAAATGTATGATTTTTGACTTATACACAAATCTAAAGAATTGAGTGACATTATATAGAAAAAAATACTTTCTATTTCTATCCACTTAAACATCAATTTACCTTTCTTAAAATGTTATATAAGTGTATTCTTTCTAGTTTGATTTTTTTCACACAGCATAATGCCTCTGAAATTTAACTATGCTATTGCTTGCATCAGTTGTTCATTGCTTTTTATTAAAGAATGATTTCAATTGTATAGCTATACCACAGTTTATCAATGCATCTGTTAATATGCACTTATGTTAATTTTAGCTATTGCAAATAAAGATGCTATGAACATTTACATATGTTTTCCTTTCTCTTGTGTAGGCATATAGGAGTGAAAGTGGTAGATGATATTGTAAGTATATGTTTCAAGAAACTCCAAACTGTTTTGCAAAGCATTTGTACCATTTTACATTCTCCACCAGCATTGTATTAGAGTTTCTGCCTCAGCCTCAACACCATTTAGTATGAATCATCTTTTTAATTTTATCCATTCTAATAAAAGTATAATTATTTTAGTGAAACTCTTATGTTCTGTAATAACAAAGGGTGTTGAGCATTGTTTTCATGGATTTATTTGTCTTTCCTATATTTTCTTGGGTGAAATGTTTATTCAAATATTTTGGGGGTTATCTATTCATTACTGAATTTTTTTGAGTTCTTAATATACTCTAGATATATCTTTTATTAAATATATGATAAGAAAATATTTTCTCCAAGTCTTCCTATTCCTATAGTAGAATCTTCTGAAAAGCAGATATTGTTTTGATTTGATGAAATTCAATTTATTGATTATGCATTTGATGTCATATCCAAGAAACAATTGCTTAGCCCAAGGTCAAAAGATCTTCTCTATGTTTTGTAGCTTGAAGTTTTAAATTTGTCTATAATCCACATTGAGTTAATTTTTTAATATGGTGCAAATTAAGAATTAAAGTTAATCTTTTAATACACATTGGATATTCAATTGTTCAGCTTGACTTGTCAAAAAGACATTCTTCTCACCATTAAATTGCCTTTGCACTTTGATCAAAATAAGTTGTTTGCATTGGTCTATTCCTGGACTATTCTCTGCTCTGCTCCATTGGTCTATTGGTCTATCTTTATGTCAACAGCACAGTGTTGACTACTATACGGGGTATACTCTTTCTGTAAACTCTAAGGGAAATTCCATTTTTGTTTCTCCCAATTTCTAGTTGTTGCTAGTATTCCTTAGTTTTGGGTTGCATAACTCTAATCTTGAAGAACAGCCTCCTTACATCCCTTTCTGCTCTGTCTTCACATCACCTTCTCTTCTCTGGGTCTAAAATTTCCTTCTGTTTCACTCATAAGGATACATGAAATGGCATTTAGGGCTCATCTGTATAATTTGGGACAACCTCTCCCCATCTCGAAACTCTTAATCACATCTGTAAAGGTGATGATGATGATGATAATGATGATGATAATTGCCAAATAAGTGAACATTCATAAGTTCTATGGATTAAGAGATGGATATCCTTTGGTCACCACTTTTTAGCCTATCACAATTTGCCCTTTAGCCCCCCAAAATTCATGTCCATTCCACGTGTAAAATACATTCACCACATCCTAACATCCCCAAATCTCAACAGTTTGACTCAAGTAAAAAAAAAAATCTCTAAATATCAATAACTCAATACTCCTGAATCTTATCATCTAAGTCATTTAATAAGGTATTCATGAGACTCTGGGTATGATCCATCGTGTAGAAAAACTCACCTCTTATGAGTCTGTGAAACTAAAAAATAAGTTATCTGCTTCCAAAATATAATAGTGGGCAGGCATAAAGTAAGAGTGATAGACATTCCCATTTAAAAAGAAGAAAATAAGGTGGGTGCAGTAGCACGTGCTTATAGACCCAGGTATTCATGAGGCTGAGGCAGGAAGATGGCTTAAGCCCTCAAGTTTTAGATGCGACTAGACAACATAGTGAGGCCCTATCTTTAAAAATCCCAAAACAGTAAAAACAAATAAAATAAAGAAATCACTAGTCCAAACCAGTTTTGAAATTGTGCAAGGATAATTCCCTAAATGTTTCAAGGTCTGGAATAATCCTCTGTGGCTCTAGGCTCCACCCTCTGTATCAGTGGCTCCAGCCTTGGAGTAATTCTTTTTTCTTGAGAGTAGCATATATTTCTGGATGTATAGTTTTATCCCCTATTTCCTGCTGTACAATCCCTTTTTATTTTCACCCTATCTCTGTCCCTTTCAGATCAAACTGTCAATGTTACTGTTGGCATGACATCCTCAAAAACCTTGTGGCTCTCCTGTGTATGTCATGGGGATTTATGCCATCAGACAAAAGAATCATTCACAGATTTTTCCTGGACAATCCTATCTCTATTCTTGAACTTTGCTGAGATTTTTAAGGGTATCCACAAGCCTTAATCTTGTTGGCACTAGAAAAAGCTTATTCAATCAAAAGATTGGTCTTTTCTTCAGAACTTTTCCCCTCGTAATGAATTTCCTAATTTTAGTATTCTTTGCAATCTGAATAAGCTTAAAATTTCCCAAGTTATCAAGATGTGGTTGCTTTTTGTTTAAATAAGTTTTTTCCTCACCTATCTCTTTCATTTTTGCACTGTATTGTAAGTAGCAAGAAGAAAAAAGGCTATACCTTCAATACTTGTTTTGGAAATGTTCTTAGTTAAATATTCAATTCATTTCTTCCAAATTCTAATTTCCACACAACTGTACAATTCAGCTAATTTTTTGTCACTATATAACTATGACTTTCATCTAGTTTTCAACACTAAGTTCCTCATTTTCTTTTGAATCTGATACTAAAAATCAAAAAAGACAGGAAATTACAAAAAACTCTCTCTCATGGACATAGATATATGAGCAAATCAAATGCATCTATATGTGAAAAAGAACATCACATCACAAACAAGTGGAGTTAATCACAAGAATTCAAGGTTGGCTCAATATTCAAAGGAAAATCAATATAATTCACCAATAATAAGCTAAAGATGAAAAGCCATATGATTAGCTCAATGGTACAGAATTTTTTTTCAGTTTTAAAAAAATCCTGTTTGTATATGTTTGGGTTCTGATTTAACAAAAAAGGTATCATGGAAGAAACCAATGCTACATTTGAAGGTGAGAGTGTCCAGGATTCATTCTGTTTTCTCTCTCTCTTTTTTTTTTTAAATTGGTGCATGATAGCTGTATATAGTTAGACTAATTTTGATGTAATCACACATGCATAAAATTTAATTTCCCTCATCAGAAAAATAATTTGTTGTTTTCACTTTAGTAATACATAGGAATACATCAATGTATTTCTCAGGATAAAAGGATCCTGTAATCAGGCCAGTATGTACTTGAGCAGCAGTGAGCTAACTTATGAGTTCTAAGGGGGAAAAGTGAAAGGATCTCCCTTGGGGAATGACCTTTGCAATCTAAACTCCATGAGCCCTTTGTTATGAACAGGGGAGGGAGAGAAGTAAGAAGGGAGACATCCTTTTCAACAAATTATTTCAGTCCTTGTCATTAACACTTTTACAAAGATTTGAGTCTTAGAAGAAATGAATAGGAAAGATTAGGGGCTCAGGAGCCTTCAAATGTCTTTTGATGTTTTAATGAGATTAGTGAATCTCATCATGTACTTACAAGAAGTCTTTCTGCTGGGAATTGAACAATGCTTCTTTAGTCTACTTCTAAGACAATAGAGGGTACTGATGAATGCCAAACATTTTCCTTTGTGAAATCCCTTCTCTTTGAGTTTTCCCCCTATAGTCTCAGGAACATGTTCTTTTACATTAGCCTTTGAGACAAGAGCAGCACAATATCTTGGAGATATCAATGGATATCCATCTCTTATCAATGGCTTGGAGAAGGATGTATGAGTAAGTTTGTTCTAATAATCATAAGAACTATTATTCCACCCCTTTGACCATTGCTTACAATGAAATCTTAACATGGAGCACAAGGCCCTAGAATGTTAGCACTTTTTTTTTTTTGTCACTTTCCTTGTTCTCCAAGCTTCAGTCACAATTTGTTTTTCAAAATCATAAAGCTAGTGACACAGCCACATTATGGCAGCTCAATTCACAATAGCCAAACTGTGAAACCAATCTAGATGCCCTTCAACAGATGAAGGGATAAAGAAAATGTGGTATATATACACAATGGACTATTACTCAGCCTTAAAGCAGAATGAAATTATGGCATTGAAAGGTAAATGGATGGAGCTGGAGAATATCATTCTAAGCAAAATAAGCCAAACCCCCCAAAACAAAGGCTGGATGTTTTCTCTGATAAGCAGATGCTGATCCATATGGGGGTGGTAGGGAAGAATAGAAGTACTTTGAACTGGGAAGAGGGGAGTGAAGGGAGGAGGGGTATGAGTGTAGGAAGGTTAGTAGAATGAATCAGACATTATTACCCTGTGTACATATATGCTTACACAACTGGTGTGATTCTATATCATGTACAAACAGAATAATGAGAAGTTATACTACATTTATGTATGCTGTGTCAAAATGCATTCTGCTGTAGTGTGTAACTAATCATAACAAATAAAAAAAAAATAAAGCTTTCTTAAACTGTATGTCTTTAGCTGTGTCATTCCACTTTTTTGAGATGTTCTTCCACTCGCTCCCCATTTGGTTAGATTCCTTTCATCCCACAAGTCTCAACTTACTTCTCTTTCTCAGAGAAAACCTCCCCAACACACACCTTGCTTACCTAGGAAATGTAATTTCCATTACACTTACACTTATCAGTCCATAGTATTTCCTCATTGCACTCATCACAACCTGCTGCTTTATATCCATCTGTGATCTTCTACTTGACATCTTTCTCCCTACTAGGTTATAAATTTCATATAGGAAAGTATAAACATGGCTCTTTTATAAACCATTGTTTCTACACTGTATAAACAATTGCTACTAGATAGTAAGTACTAAACAAACACTTGCTGAATAAATATTGGATGGATTACTACCTTTTTACTTTAAGACTTTATGTAAAGTAAGTACTTAGTTTTAAGTTCCCCCTAAATGTTGTTATGATCCTCTTTTAATAGCCTAGCATACCTATTAAATTACATGCACTACTAGAATGCTAATAAAATTATTGTAGCCCAAAAGAATAAGGCACACATTTTGCCTGTGATGATAGATTAGCCTGTTAAAGACTCAAGCAGCTTTACCACCTGTTTTATCCAGTATTATCACCATGGGTTGCAACCACACATGATCAAATAGCTTAGAATAAAAACAGTTTTGCAACAACTTCCAATAAATTCTTATACTTTTCTGTAACTTTCCCAAGTATTTTTTAATAAAACACTCATGCAACAGGAAACAGTTAAAATTTTTGAGTTTTTCAGTGCTGTCATACTGTGTGTTTGACTCAGGGAGGACAATCGGTATAGGAGATTCAAGAAATTTGTGACGGGGATTGTCTACTCTGTTACCAAAATATAAGATTATGTAATTGTGTTCATTTGTTATCTTCTAATTCCTTGGAAATTGCATCTCAAAGTTGAAGTAACAAGGATGAAATGTCCAGTCTATCATTGCACTGGAAGTTCAGCCATAAAACTGCACATTTTATTTTTTGGTAGCTAGACAACTACTGTTTCTAGCTTCAGGGTGACACTGATAAGAGAATTAATAATGTTGACCATGTTGCTCTTAGCCTGATGGTTTGTTTAATTAATTGGTTCCCAGGTGCACCAAATATTATTTGGATGTTCTAAGACATCCATAATGGGGACAGTAAATATCTATAGCCTCAGAATCCAAGAGCTAAATGGGGCTGTCTCTGGATATCAACAACATAACTTCAACATTAAAATACATGTTTTTTGCTTGCTTATTATTATTATTATTATTTTTTGCAGTGCTGGGGTTTAAACTAAGGGTTTCACACATGTTAGGCAAATGCTCAACCATTGAGCCCCAGTCCCAGCCCAAGAAACATGCTTTGACTAATAATTGGGGTGACGGTGTTTCGGAATTTCAACTCAGAATGGCTCTAGGAAGTCTAAGAATCATATAAACAGAAGAAGAGGTTGTTTTCTGTTCTTTTAAGAAACTGGTGGCATGATGAGTATTTCTAGATTTGAGGCATCTCCCTGACCAATTAAGAATGGAAAAAGAATGGATTTAGCCTTCTTGAGAAATCAGGAAGCAGTTGTCAGAATTGGACCCCAATTCTGGAAGAAAAAGAAGATAAGAAGCTTGCATGATATCAGGACTCATATAATGGGAACATTAACAACCATGCTAAGAGTAAAACAGACATAGGGAGAAAAGATAGTGACAAATAGACATTTAGTCCCAGGGAGGATCAAAATGAGTGATATGGGGGGGGTTCTGTGACCATGGGCAGGTCAGGGTCCAGTCAGCTTCCCACATAGGTGAGATGATTTTTTTTTCTTCCTTCCTTCCTTCCTTCCTTCCTTCCTTCCTTCCTTCCTTCCTTCCTTCCTTCCTTGTCTGGGCATTGCATCCAGGGCCTCATGCCTGCTAAGCAAGTGCTTTACCACTAGGCCATGCCCCTAGCCCCTATTATCAAACTACATATATAATGTTCAATATATGCATAATGTAGCATTTTCTCTTATTTAACTTGTGTAGTGCAATGTTTCAAATAAGTGTTAGGAAAGAGGATTATGGTATTTGACAAATTTCTATGAAAATTATTAACTGTTTTATCTCTTTCATCCTCTTCTTTTCTCGAGGAATATCAAATTGATCCTTTTTTCAATATAGCCCACACCGAGATCCCTGAGTTGCCCCTCTTTTTTTGAGACAAATGCAGTTTCCTAAGTAGCATTGAAGAGATCACTGTTTTTTTAAAAAAGAAAAGTTGAATTAGATTGCTTCCAACAAGTTACATTTATGAATATTCAGATTTCTCTTTTATGTTCCTTCTTGGGGGGAAGATGTCATATATCAGGCTGAATGGATATGACTTGACTGCAGCCACCTAGAGTGGTAATTGTCAAGATTGCCCCTTAGTAACCTTTGATGGGTTTTCCTGCAAAATTCTCCAACCAGCCAGAAATAGATGAAACCATTAGCATCACATATGGGACTTTTCCATCAGACCCTGGCTCCAGTGATGCTCCTGACTCTTCCATATGAAGATCCCTCAGTTACATTTCATTTAGGATGAGGTCACATTCGTCCTAACCTATGAATATACCCCCTTTTCTGACTCAAATTTCAAAAATCCCAACTGGTCTTGCTGCTGGCCAAGACCCCCCGATAATTGCACTTTGAAATCCTGGATCTGCCCACCTCTTTCTTCTGCCTCACAGCATCTTGCAGCTGGTCCTCATACACTAGGACTGAGTTGTTTGGACATGATGGGGCTGTCTATCCCACATTCCATTTATGAAGTGCTGGCTGTAAATTGGTCTCAGCTGTTCCCTTCTTGGAAGAATTGCTTGTGGCCAAGGGACCTTTCTCTGGAAATTCTTGGGAGGTTATATCTTCTGCCCTGGAGTAGCTCCTAGTCACTGACTCACAGATATTTAACTTACTAAGCTGAAGCTAGTTGAAGCTGCTGAAGCTAGAGGAAAAGGCTGAGCAGAAGGATAGAGGAAAGAGCAAAAGGAATTTGTTTCTTTCCAAGGGACCATCTTTTATAGCTCAGCTGAATGACCCACCTGTGATCATTCTCCTGCGCACAGGAGTGAAGTACAACATCTCTACCAAGCCTCATCTCCACAAGGGGTGGAAGGCAAGGCAGCCAGCTGAGCATCAGCCATAGCTTTTAAAAACTACAAACCTCTGAGAGAGAAGTCATTGGGGTGGGGGGGACTGGTAACAAGAAATTTGGAGAAAGTAATTAGAGGAAACAATCTTCCTTGGGGAAAGCAAGAGTGGAGATGGTACTTAAAAATCCATTTGGAACAAATGCAGAAGCAGAACTAAAATTAGCTGCAATTGGTAATAAAAACCTTCAGATTCAAATAATAATCAAAAATAACAATAGCTACTGTTGATTGAACACCTGCCAAGTGTGAGGCTGTGGTGCCAGAGTCATTATATTTATTCATCATAATCCCTGCGACAAATCTCTAAGGCTGGTCTGAGGCCAATGCTCAATGCTTTTCATGACATCATGCTACCTCTTGTTGCATTACAAACTCCCATAGGAAAGAGTCATGTGGAACAGGCAGTAAAAAAGCAATGGCTCCTATAGTGTCATTTTCCTTCTCCTTAGCATACAGTACGGTGCCTGGCATGTAGGAGTCACTCAATAGGAGTATAAATACCAGACTTTAATAATGATTAACTTTAGAGGGTGGATCTAAGAATTACAATCTCCTTTGTATTTTCCCACATTTTCTGCATTAAATTGATACTTTTGTAAACTGGAAAATTATGAGCACATATATCTGCCAATGTTTAAATATTTGAAGATGACTTATTTATTATGTATTCTTTTTGTACATATAGCCTATCCTGCATATCACTTGGGGCTTAACTTATTCATACAGACAAATCCTAGGTTGTGTAAATGCTTCTTAGAAATCTAGTTTTGGCACCAACTGCACAAGTGCAGAGCAACATTGTGAAGGTCACTCTGAACCCCAAATGAGGGCCACACAGCCACTTTCTTCAGTGGATGAAGCTACTGCTTCATCTTCTGCTCTCTGCAAAGGGGTTTCTACTGTCATTTATAGACATGCATGTCATGAAGAGAGATAGTCTTAAACATGTCCCTTAAATCACAGTTCTGTGTTTTCATAATTTCCAGTAATGAACAAAAGAATTCCTAGCAAATTCAATAGCAACCAAATCCGAAAATTAGAGAGCTAAGATGACTAAAATATATTTGAGTGTCATGGTTCAGTTTTCTGGAATTATCCCCTCAAATTCTATCCTAAGAATGGATAAATGGAAATGCTTGGCAATGTCACTTTCTGTTTCCCCAGGGAACCACTTTTTGACAAGCACCTGGTCCTCTGCCAGGTATCCTTGACCCAGAAACTGAATTGTTCTCCTTTTGTATAGATGAAGGGAATCGAGGATAGGAGAATTTTCGCCAAGGAGCACAGCCGGTGACTATCTCCAGCCACAAACACACTGTATGGCCCTGAATCCTCTTGTATGTGTGGGTGTGTGTGTCAACACATTTAGATGCCTTTTATTTTATTTTATCTTCAGTGACTAACCTTTAAAGTGGAAGTGACTATAAAGATGAAGCCAAGGCCGTAGTTCCCGCACTCTCTCTTTTTTTTTATTGGTTGTTCAAAACATTACAAAGCTCTTGACATATCATGTTTCATACATTAGATTCAAGTTGGTTATGAACTCCCAATTTTACCCCAGATACAGATTGCAGAATTACATCGGTTACACATCCACATTTTTACATAATGCCCTATTAGTAATTGTTGTATTCTGCTGCCTTTCCTATCCTCTACTATCCCCCCTCCCCTCCCCTCCCATCTTCTCTCTCTACCCCATCTACTGTAATTCATTTCTCTCCTTGTTTATTTTCCCATTCCCCTCACAACCTCTTGTATGTAATTTTGTATACCAATGAGGGTCTCCCTCCATTACCATGCAATTTCCCTTTTCTCTCCCTTTCCCTCCCACCTAATGTATCTGTTTAATGTTGATCTTTTCTTCCTGCTCTTCCTCCCTGCTCTGTTCTTAGTTGTTCTCATTATATCAAAGAAGACAAAATGGCGATATTACCAAAAGTTCTCTATAGGTTTAATGCAATGCCAATCAAAATCTCAACAGCATTTCTTGTAGAAATAGATAAAGCAATCATGAAATTCATATGGAAAAATAAAAGACCCAGAATAGCAAAAGCAATTCTAAGCAGGAAGCGTGAATCAGGTGGTATAGCGATACCAGATTTCAAACTATATTACAGAGCAATAGTAACAAAAACAGCATGGTACTGGTACCAAAACAGGCGGTGGACCAATGGTACAGAATAGAGGACACAGAGACTAATCCACAAAACTACAACTATCTTATATTTGATAAAGGGGCTAAAATCATGCAATGGAGGAAGGATAGCATCTTCAACAAATGGTGCTGGGAAAACTGGAAATCCATATGCAACAAAATGAAACTGAATCCACTCCTCTTGCCATGCACAAAAGTTAACTCAAAGTGGATCAAGGAGCTAGATATCAAATCAGAGACTCTGCGTCTGATAGAAGAAAAAGTTGGCTCTGATCTACAGATTGTGGGGTCGGGCTCCAAATTCCTTAATAGGACACCCATAGCACAAGAGTTAATAACAAGAATCAACAAATGGGACTTACTTAAACTGAAAAGTTTTTTCTCAGCAAGAGAAACAATAAGAGAGGTAAATAGGGAGCCTACATCATGGGAACAAATTTTTACTCCGCACTCTCAATAGACACAGAAGACCCCTTGTCAAGCTGTGCCCTTGAAGGGCAGGTTCCAACCAGGACTGCAGACTTTGAGGCCCCAAAGTGGACACAGCAATGTCATTCTGCAGTAGCCTTGGTTTCCTGCCAAGGGAACAGCCTAGCTCTGGAAGAGAGGAGCCAAGGCTTCTGTCTGTTTAGGAGGAAGTTTTGGTTCAGTCGCCACAGGAGGTCTCCAACTGGGGCCCGAGCAATTTGCAATTAGACATTCTCATTTGCATTTTTCTTACTAACAGCTATTTAGAGATGGACTTTAGATATACTGGCTGATGATTCTGGGAACAGGGTCTGCTTCTATCCACAGACCTGCAGGCAGAAGGGATTTCAACAGAGCCCTCATTTAAATGATCAGGGGAAACACTCCCAAAGCAGATACTCCATTCTATCTCTGATTCTTTCGTAGTAGGAATTTTTTTATTTGACTGCTTACTGTAGCAGATATCTGATCCCTCCCTGTGGTAATTTTGGGTGATCTGAAACAAAGTATTCAATGTTAAGTCTCAGTTTTCTCATCTATATGATGGAGTAAGACTGTGTTCCTCATAGGATTGTTGTACAGATAGTGTTTATAACCCAGTGAAGTTGGCAGATAGGAGACAAAGGGTTCTAGTAAGTATTGGTTGTTATTATGTCAAATAATGAGAGGGGAAATTCTGGGTACCCTGAGAGTGACTAATGGGGATCTGGCTTGGTTTGGGGTACCAGAGGAGGCTTTCCATTTTAGGGGAGATGTTTTAAAGATGTATTAAAGAGTTATGTCATTGTGTCCAGATAAGAAATGACAAAGTGAGTGTCTTGAGATTGTTGCAAAATTTTAGATTTGGAAGCTTCTTTTTTCTTTTGGTAAAGAAAGTAAATCAGAACCTGTGGTTATTAATAGATGCTTTCTTATTCTCTTTTACTGTTTCTAATTGTGCTTGATTAAGCAAAATAAAGGAACGGAATAGATTAGTAGTAGGTGCCTACTTCTAGTGCCCAATCTCCATGGTGGAAATATTCACATTTTGAGTCAGATAATTCTTTGTTATGGGGGTATTTCCTGTGCAATGCAGGGTGTTTGGCAGCATTACTGGTCTCTTTCTACCCCCAGTTGTGTTGATCACAAATGTCTCTGGACACTGACAAAAGGTGGGTGAAATCAGCCCCCATAGAGAATCACTGTTCTAGTGAATTTATCTTAGAATCCTATAGCACTTACAGCAGATAAACCAGTTAGAACTAGTACCCATGTTTGACGACAGGAGAGAACACACCAAAACTAACCAATAAAAACAAAGTTAAAGATTGGTAGACCAATGGTACAGAATAGAGGACACAGAGACTAACCCACAAAATTATAATTATCTTATAACAGACAAAAGTGCCCAAAACATACATTGGAGAAAAGATAGCCTCTTTAACACATGGTGCTGGGAAAACTGGAAATCCATATGCCACAAAATGAAATTAAACCCCTATCTCTCACCATGCACAAAACTTAACTCAAAGTGGATCAAGGACCTAGGAATTAAACCAGAGACACTGGGTCTATGAGAAGAAAAAGTAGGCACTAATCTTCATCATGTCGGATAAGGCCCCAGCTTCCTTAATAAGACTCCTATAGCACAAGAATTAAAACCAAGAATCAATAAATTGGATGGATTCAAACTAAAAAGTTTCTTCTTAGCAAAAGAAACAATCTGTGAGGTGAATAGAGAGCCTACATCCTGGGAGAAAATTTTTAGCTCTCACACATCAGATAAAGCACTAATCTCTAGGGTATATAAAGAACTCAAAAAGCTAAACTCCAAAAAAACAAATAACCCAATCAATAAATGGGCTAAGGATCTGAACAGCAGTTTTCAGAAAAGGATATACAATCAATCAACAAATATATGAAAAAAATGTTCATGAGAAATTAGAGAAATGCAAATCAAAACTACTCTGATTTCACCTCACTCCTATCAGAAGGGCAGCTATTATGAAGACAAACAACAGTAAGTGTTGGTGAGGACGTGGGGAAAAAGGCCCACTCGTACGTACACTGCTGGTGGGACTGCAAATTGGTGCAGCCAATATGGAAAGCAGTATGGAGATTCCTCGGAAAACTGGGAATGGAACCACCATTTGACCCAGATATCCCTCTCCTTGGTTTATACTCAAAGGACTTAAAAACAGCCTACTACAGGGACACAGCCACATCACTGTTTATTGCAGCACAATTCACAGTAGCTAAAGTGTGCAATCAACCTAGATGCCCTTCAGTAGATGAATGGATTAAAAAAATGTGGCATATATACACAATGGAATATTACTCAGCAATAAAAGAGAATTAAAATCATGGCATTTGCAGGTAAATGGATAGCGTTGGAGAAAATAATGCTAAGTGAAGTTAGCCAATCCCCCCAAAAAACAAATGCCAAATATTTTCTCTGATATAAGGTGACTGACTCCTAGTGGAGTATGAAGGGAGAGCATGGGAGAAATACTCAAACTCTATATAGGGCAGAGGAGTGAGAGGGGAAGGGAGGGGGCAGGGATTAGAAATGATGATGGAATGTGATGAACATCATTATCCAGAGTACATGTATGAAGACATGAATTGGTGTGAATATACTTTATATACAACCAGAGATATGAAAAAAAATGTGCTCTACATGTGTAATATGAATTGTAATGCATTCCACTGTCATATATACATACATATTATTGATTTTAAATGTCTATATTTATTTCATACATATTATTAATTTTGTACATATATATATACAAAATCAATAATAAAAATATTCACATAGCACGATTGTTAAAAAGTTCAAAAATAACTTTCTTAAATTTTGCTTTTAAGTTTTAGATATTTTAAAGACCTAACTATACTGCATATAACATATCCAATGAATAATACAAACTAATATTTATTAACCTTGAGCAAAATAATAAACTTTATTTTTGACATCATATTTCAAAAAATAAGGCCATCCTTTAGTGTTTTGGTTTTCATCCTGGTGGCTGCTAGCTTGATAAAGAATTATTATTAGCCTATTAGCTAGTATTTCAGATGACCAAAGACAAAACAACAATTACAATATTTCTTTTAAAAAAAAAACCAAAGTTAACCTGAGTCTTGGTCAGAGTCTGAGGGGAGTCACTGAGCATGACAAATTCTTCCCTCTGTCAGTATGACAGTGGTCTACCTCATGCTTTGCTGCTCTGTCACTGATGCTTATTTTAAAACTGACATCTTTCTCTTTTCCTCTCTCCCTTTCTAACCCGGAGCTGGGGGCTGGATTACCTGTTCCCCATTTTAGGCCAAGAGGGTCACCTGTCTTTGAGCACACACCCACCATAGGGACCAAGTAGTTCAGACTTCAGGGATGGCACCAGAAGATCTAAGGAATGGCTGTCTCCCAAATTCAAAAGTGAATCACAACCCCTCGCAGGGAACATCTGGAATGAACCAGTTCTTCAAAAATCCTCTGTTCTCTGGGATGGGTAGAATCATACCCTTTGGGACAGGATTCCCCTGTGTTTCTCCTTTATTGGCAAAAAAAAATAAAACTTCTTTTTCCTTTTTCTCAAAACCATATTCTCACTGTTGAATTCCCATCATGGACAAGGACCAAGCTCTGGTAACATCAGCTTTGTGAACTGGAGCTTGGTTTCCCAGAACAGGGCTGGTGGAGCAGATACCTGTACCTATTTGGATGCAGAAGTAACAGTCATTGCTCTCTGTAGGGCTTGGGGGTCTGATAAAGAGATGACAGATGAGGAGGTGCCTGGTCAGCTCCAACTGGCCCTCACACTCCTCCACTCCTTGTCCAGTTCTTCTTCTCAACTGACCTCATGACTGGCCACAGCCCTAGCTCATCAACTGGACTGTGGAAGGACTGATGGAATGTGATGAACATCATTATCCAGAGTACATGTATGAAGACACGAATTGGTGTGAATATACTTTATATACAACCAGAGATATGAAAAAAATGTGCTCTACATGTGTAATATGAATTGTAATGCATTCCACTGTCTTATATAAGAAAGCAGCAATGACAGCTTTCTTTCCAAGACTGTCCCACTTGGGTACCTGAACATGCTCTGCTTGTCTTATCAGACTTCCTGCAAGCTCTGATTTGTCTACTACACAGTGCTTCAGGAGGTCTAGTTAGGATTTATTATCCAACCTAATGACTCCTTCTTCCAAAGCCTCAATGCCCAAGCTCCTCCCACAACTGGGCAATGTGAAATTTCTATAAAAATTCAAATCCCTTATTCTATAACATTCATTGTAGCCGAGTGACTAAACTTTGATGACATTACTCTATGCCTGAGAGTCCCCCAGAACTAGAATTTCAGAAGCCATTGCTATATGTAAGACATTGTTAATCACACCCATCCCAAGGGAGGAGACTGGGACATGAACCGTTAATCAGAACAGAGGCTGAGAGAAACAGGGCCATGAGTTAACTTCCTTCCTAATTCAATAGGTAGTAATAAATTTATCTCTGCCATAAAAGCATGCCTGTTTGAAGAACTCAAATTGTTTTGCCTGCACTGGAGGATTATAGACTAGGAGAAAATGAACTTTTTCTAACGTTCCAAAGAGGAAGACTTTCTCTTGAGCAGCCCCGGGTTTACGATTTCGCTGGGCTAGTAAACAGGAGTGATCACACATCAGCCTTAACATTCCCTACGTCTTAGTTCAGGCTCTCTGAAGGGGATAAAAATAAAAGGATTCAGAGCAAGTTGTTCACTCAAGAGAGGATTGAAGGAGACCCTGAGTGAGAGGAGGGGAAGAAGGGCAGGAGAGAGTTGTCATTAAGCAAGTGAGGATCATGGGTGATTAATTGGAGCTTGATACCACTAGGAACCCTTGGAATCAGTGTAGGAGACATTGAGTTATCCCACTTGGCATTGCTGATTTGTGGGAAGAATATTATGTTAAAATTTTAAACCTGCTCTGTGTGGAAGCTCCCAGCTACCAAAGACAT
This sequence comes from Spermophilus citellus, assembly GCF_964194105.1. Lineage (NCBI taxonomy): Eukaryota > Metazoa > Chordata > Mammalia > Rodentia > Sciuridae > Spermophilus > Spermophilus citellus. The sequence goes on along the minus strand of NC_138184.1, from coordinate 24,310,095 downwards.
AGATGCTGACATCTGGCATTTAGCCAGCATGCATTACAATGATATAGCCCCAAGGGAATATGCAGAGAGGCACTAGCAGTACTCTCCGAAGCCCCAGGTTTTGTGCATGTGGTTCAATATTCAGATAAAAACTAGTCCTTGGAAAAAGATCATGAAAAAAATAAAGTGCATGTTCTGTGTCCCAAAAAGTAGTGGTTACCATTGTCTTTGATTTTTTTATCCTTCATCCTGAAATATTTCTCACACATTGTCCTCCCATTAAGTCAGAGCAATGAGCGTATATTTATTTGCTCTGTTTGCTTAGTTCCTATTCTTGTTTGCCTTCTCTTATCTTCAGGGTGAATGGTCATACCCTGTTTCCTCTTCTCTTGATCGAAAAAATCTACCTTTGGGCCAGAGGAAACAGATAGGAAACTGCTCTTGAAAACTTCACAAAGTGAAGATGTCTTAGTCCACTTTGTATTGCTATAACAGAATACCTGAGGGTGGATGAAGTTTAAAGAACAGAGGTTTATTTGGCTCATGATTCTGGGGGCTGCAAAGTCCAAACAGCATGGCACCAACTTCTGGGAATGGCTTCCTGACTCTATTACAATATAGCAAAGAAGCAGAGGGGAGAAGTTATATGTAAAGAGACCAAGCACATGGGTGACCTCACTTTATAACAACCTGCTCTTGTGGTGATTAATTAAGCACACGGGTGACCTCACTTTATAACAACCTGCTCTTGTGGTGATTAATTTGGTCCCACAAGACAATGTATTCTCAAGAGACAGGCATTAATCCCTTCAAAATGGTCAAAACCCAATCACCTCCCACTAAGCCCCACCTCTTTAAAGTTCCATCACCTTTCAATACTATTACATTGGAGACCAAATTTCCACATGTGAACCTCTTGGGGACAAACTACATACAAAGCATAGAATGAAATTTTATTAACAGTGTCCTTTAGGTATGAATTTTAGCCTACTAGGAAAATTGGTCCCATATCCTGATCTACAGGATGGCATGTGTCTACCTGAGGGAGCAGTGTAGAAAAATGTCCTTTCCATTCTCTTCCTCATGATGTGAGTTGGCTGGTAAAACAAACAAAGAGAATACAGGAATCTCATTGCACATTCTTCTCCTAAAGGAAGTGGCTTGTGCTCCTGAGGGTCTTTTGTGCTCAAAAGATGAGATAGGCTAGGAGAAGTCTCAGGGAATTTGATAATCTAGGTCCTGAGGGCTGGTTAGGTGAATTTTTTTTTTATCTTTTACATGTTTTTATTCACATTATTTTTTCTTTCAATTTTCCTTAAAGCAGATGTTTTCAAAATTTTTAAAATTTGTTTTAATTGGTTATATATGACAGTAGAATGCATTTATGCACTTTGATATATCACACATAGATGGGATATAATTTCTCATTATTCTGAGTGTACATGTTGCAGAATCATATTGGTCATGCAGTCACATATATACATACAGTAATAATGTCTGTTGCATTCTACTATCTTTCCTATCCCCACATCCCCTCCCCTCATTTCCCCTCCATCACTTCCCTCTGCCTAATCTAAGGTAATGCTATTCTTTCCTAGTGCCCTCTGCCTTATTTTGAATTAGCATCCACATTAGAGAAAACATTCAGCCTTTGGTTTTGTGGGATTGGCTTATTTCACTTAGCATGATATTCTCCAACTCCAACAATTTACTGGCAAATGCCATAATTTTACTCTTGTTTAAAGCTGAATAATATTCCATTGAGTATATATGCCACATTTTCTTTATCCATTCATCTCTTGAGGGACACCTAGGTTGGTTCCATAGTCTAGCTATTGTGAATTGAGCTGCTATAAATCCTGATATGGCTGTGTCATTGTAGCATGCTGATTTTAAGTCCTTTGGGTATAAACCAAGGAGTGGGATAGCTGCATCAAAGGGTGGTTCCATTTCCAATTTTCTGAGGAATCTCCATACTGCTTTCCATATTGGCTGCACCAATTTGCAGTCCCTCCAGCAATATATGAGTGTACCTTTTTCACTACATTCTTATCAACATTTATTGTTGCCTGGATTCTTGATGATTGCCATTATGACAAGAGTGAGATGACATCTTAGAGTAGTTTTGATTTGCATTTATCTAATTGCTAGAGATGTTGAACACTTTTTCATATATTTGTTAGTCAATTATATTTCTTCTTCTGTGAAGTCTGTGTTCAGTTCCTTAGCCCATTTATTGATTGGGTTATTCAATTTTTTGGTGTTAAGTTTTTTGAGTTCTTTATATATATCCTAGAGATTAATGCTTTATTGGAGATGCATGTGGTAAAGATTTTCTCCCAATTTGTAGGCTCTCTCCACACATTTTTAATTGTTTCCTTTGCTGAGCAGAAGCTTTTTAATTTGACTCCATCCCATTTATGTATTGACTCTTGATTTTACTTCTTGTGCTTGAAGAGATTTGTTAAGGAAGTCAGATCCTAGGCTGATGTGGTGAAGATTTGGGCCTATTTTTTCTTTTACTAGGCACATAGTCTCTGTTCTAGTGCCTAAGTCTTTGATCCATTTTAAGTTGATTTAGGGGAAGTTTTGGGGAAGAAAGGGCCAAGGGTCTTGGAGATTCTTGAGTGTTCTGTTTTGTTCTCTGGCATAGAAACATCCTTAAGAATCCAGAGGAAAAATTACTTGAAGGCAGAAATGCACTATAGCTATCTTTTGTTCCAGAACTCAGGGGAGAGAGAGGGAGGCATGGGAGGAGGAAAAAGGGAGAAAGCAAGAATGGAGAGATGGATCAGAATGTTTCCTGTGCCCAGCCCTGTGAACTGGTGTCATCTTAATTTGGAGATGACATCCCTGAAGCTTAGAGAAATTAGGTTAAACCACCTTTCTTAAGGTGGCTTAGCTGGTCAGTGATAAAACTCAAATTCAAACCCATTTCTGACCTAATCCAAAATACTTGCGCAACTCAACACAAGATTCACACTTGGCAGGTGACTGGGTGAGATGCACTCCCTACAGTGGTGAAGTGAACCCAATAAATGCAGCTACTCAAGTGACACTCATCTACTCATCCACATTATTAATGACAGCTAAATAATACATAACATTTGAGAAATTGCTATATGCTACATACTATGCATGCCCCTTAATCTTTAAGATAATGACTTTCAACCCTGGTAGCACATTAGAATTACTTGGGAAGTTTTCAAACATATGAACACTCCACTTTGGATCAAGTACATTAGGGTCTTTCAGGGTTGGAACACAAGCATTGGTATATTTTTTAAAAATCCCCAGGTGATTGTAATGAACAACCAGGGTTAAGAACAATTGCTTAAAACAACGGCTCATAACATGGGCATGTTTAGAACACCCCAGAGAGTTGGTAAAAACAGATTTCTGGGCTTCATTCTCAAAAATAATGATTCTGTAGATCCGGAATGAGGACCACAATTTTGTGTTTCTAACAAGTCACCAAGTGATGCTGATAATATTTGTCTGGTGACTTCACTTTGAGAAAAATCGATTAGAATAACCTTGAGGAGGATGGATAGTCATTCCTATTTTACAAATGAGTAAATGGAGGCTTGGCCATAACCCAGTCCAAACTTGCACATGGACTTTCACCCATGCCCTTAAAACCTATACTCTATTTGCTTCATCTTGTACAAAAGTTGATCATGTCTGACTTTGCCAAATGTTTCACCTAAAAGCAGATACAACCAGTTTATAGCATTGTGTGAAAGTCTGCCTGATGGGCTGCGTAAAGTCAGTGCCAAATTCTTGCCTGCTGGCAAGGAAGATGAATTTAGAGAGGACAAAGCTAATTGAGCTTTGTTAGTCCAGATAATATTAATTTTCCAATCTTCTTAAGAAAGGACTACTAATGCATACAAAAACACTTCAACCAAGACAACTGCAAAGTACCCTCCTCCCCCATCTATGCTCAGAGTGGATGCTCTTCAGTCCACCACATTGCATGCCTAGGGAGCAAGCATGTTCTTGAGAAGGTATAATTTTTGTTTCCAGGAGATTACAAGGGTAGACCTTAGGTGTCATGATGAAGGAGGGATTTGGGTGATGAGGGACTCAGGGATGATTATGTTGGCCGAGAAGTGAGGCAGACAACTTAAGGACCCAAATCCTACACTTAGGAGGAGAAAACTGCTGCCCCTTTAAAAGATTGTTAACCCACTTTCAAAGTTGTTCTTTCTTTTTTGTTTAGGCTAAAACTTTTTGGATAAAATTATAAGAAATCAGCCAAGGTCATCCAGTCACTCTGCTTCATCTTTTAGGTAACCTAGAGTAATTTGGCTCAAAATACTGAACTGAGCATGCTCAGAAGCATTTGTGTTCACCATCTTTCCTTTTTAAGCATGTTGTCTATAACCTTAGACTGAGCATGCTCAGAGATGTGCCTACCCCTACATTTCCTTTATGACTGAATAAAATCCCCCACCCCTACTTTCTTTATTACAGGGGAATGTTGCTTTGCAAAGAATCCTGGTGCTCTCCATATCTGCTACAGGCAATAGATATTTCTCTACTCTTTCATCTCCTTTTGGCTTTGAACTCACCAAGATGTGAATCCATTAAGTTCAGTTATCGCCTGCCAGGGTGGGTTTAAGTCGTTTGTAAAAGTCAGAAGTTAAAGCCAAATAACACTAGAAGTATTTATAATTTCTGTTTACTCACTAAAAAGTTAAATGTTTAAAAATAATTTAAAACCTAAGGGCACCATAAACAAATAGATCACTAGTGTAATTTCTTCTAGCATTTTATTTTTATCATGGATATGAATTTCAAGATCTCACACACCCAAGTGATTGCACTTTCAACTTCATTTGATTTTTCATTTAACTTCCAAGATGGTTCGAGGGCCTGCCAGATTGTTGGAGGAGGCAGGTCTTCTGTTTATGCTTATGTTTGTATCTTACTTCTTCTACTAAGAAGAGTGATCTTTTTCATTTAGAAGAGAGGGATGGAGCTGAAACCTGCCACAATAAAATTATTCCCTGACTCTACTCTCTAACTTCCATCTTTTCCCTGCTTCAGTGATTTGTTAAACAACCAACAATCTGAGCGTAAACACAAGAAACAGATGCACTTTCCCTAAGGACAGGGCCTGGGATGGACTGTCCTGTAAGTGCCTGAGGGAGTGAGGGCAGTAGGCAGGATGGAGAAAGAACTGCAAAGATGTGAGCTCAGCTGTAGTCCAGCCTCCACTTGATCCCATGGGGGCTTAGGAACATGAATTATGTCATCACGCTGTTCCCATCTTGAGGCCTGGGGACTGGCCTTTTTTATCCTGTGTAAGGCAGTGATTGACAGTTTCTATTGATATGGCCATTGATGGGAAGGGCATAAAATCCCAGGCATTTCCAAAAGTGACATCCAGCAGATCAAGGGGGGAAATCTTAGGACAAATGGGAGCTGTCCAACATTGAGAATAGCTGGGTGATGCAGATCAGATAAAAGGAATCTAAGGCGAACAGCATCTACTAGAGGAACTTGGCAGGCAAGAAGCCTCTTCCCAATGTATATATATACATGTAGCAAGTGCAATAGCCAAGTCACTGATGTTTTTCTTCTGTGGCCTTTTCTTGGGGCTGCCCAGGGCCTTTGGTGGGCTTTCCCACCTCTCTCTATTCATGCCTCTGCTGAGCCCTTAAGAATGTTGTCATTTTGTTTTATTGTGTCTGTCTCTATATTGAGATCAAGAGCTCTTTGAGAGTTCGTACCCTGACCCACCCACCTTTGTGTCCTTAAACCCAGGGTAGCACTAGGCACAGGCAGCAGACCCTGAGTTTGTGTTGATGTGACCCAAAGCTTTCCTGTCCCCTAATTTTCATCAATGTCTCTCAATCTAGTCCCATCTGGGCTACTTTCAATGAAAAGAACACCTTCAAGATCTTACAATTGTGATTTCTGGGGCTGAAGAAATATCTTAATGTAATTACAGTTGTGCAGAAATGAAATAAAGACAGATGGTTCTCTTCAAATAGATGAAAAAGCACAGAAGGTTTAGTTATTCCTGAACTCTTTTTGGTCCAAAGAAAGACCCACTTAGTGACTCTAAAGCAAGAGGCAATAACCTGCACAGAAATAAGAAAGAGGACATAAATCATTCTTCAAGGTACTAACTGGCACATTCAGAGATAGGATTTCGCATAGTAGAGGTTATTTTTTTGTAAGGAATAAGAGCAAAACAACTGGGAATAGAAGTTCATTTCACAAAGCTGGTAACCTCTAAGTAGACGTCGCTATGGCATTATTATGGCATGCAGAAATTGAATTTTTCAAATATGTCCCAAAACATCATCCTCTAGTTAGACTAACATTCTTTGCTTTCCATTTATAACCATGGAAAGTTAGCATTATAATACAATATTCATAAGCAAAAAAAGTAACTTGCACGAAAATGGTGGGACTATTATTTTAACAGGAGCAAAGATTGAAGCAAGATGGTAGACTGAATACATGCTTTTACCTAAAAATCCCTGAAAGTTGCAAAAACTAACACAACCACGTTATTGATTTTGAGTGAAAACAGCTCCATTTATACAACATTTTTAGAAAGATGTGAATGCTAGAGGGAGTTCTCTTGGATCACTGCCTCGCCCTTGTGACTTTTCTATCTAAGATCCATGACTGGGGGAAGTTGGGTGATGTGCCTAATCCTAGCACCCTTTTCAGAGTTAAGCAGATCTTCCTCTAAAGGTGGTTTCCTTTTTCTCTTGCCCTCAGCAAGCATCCTTGATAGCTAGATCATTATACTAAAAAGAAAACTCTCCCTAGCCCTGAGGGGTCTTCGGGTCAATCTCCTTCCTGGATTCATTGTCTTTTGGGGTGTGGATGGTGGGTAGAGAGGAGGGAGCTATGTTAGAGGGATTTATGGAGAGAATGACTAAGGGATTTAATGGAGACTGAGCAACTCAATAGGACATAGGAAGAGAATTTCTGAGATTTTTATTGTTAGGGCTTCTGAGACTGAGACCCAAGGATTGGCCATGAGGAGAAAGCATATGCTTCCCTTGCTTCCTTTGAAATGACCAGTGTGTCCATCCAGGTCCTGAAATGGGCAGCCCCATTCAATTCTAGATTCTGTCCCAGAGCTTTAAAATTGGTCACCACGATAATCTAGTTTGGGGCATTGATGGGAGGGTGCTATGGTACTGGGAGTCTGTGAAAAGCTGAGTCAGCAACTGCACACTACATGTCATCTGACACCTGAAACCCTGACTGACATCTAATGGAATGTAGATCATGCAACTGCCTCAGCCTCCAGCTTTCTGTGACTTGAGTCACTTGCCAGCTTGACTACCTGAGGTCTTTCCAGAGACATCTCCCTTCCATACATTTAGAATCTACCAACAAGGCTCATCGATGTATTTTTGGTATTTAAAAAAAATCTGTCAATATATTTTATATTATTTTTCTATTTATGGATGCACTATAATCATACATAATAGTGGGGTTTGTTGTACATCTTCACAAAGGCACATAACAGAATTTGCTCCATAGTTTTCAGAAGGTAATACATTATCACATGAGAAAAATCTAAGTCATTTAGAAAACATTTCTAATATATTTTACTAGTTAATTTTTAATTATTTACACAAATGTATTATTTGTAGATGGACAGAATACGTTTATTTTGTGTTTTTATTTTTATATGGTGCTGGGGATTGAACCCAGTGCTCACCCGTGCAAGCCAAGCACTCTACCACTGAGCCCCAGCCCCGGCCCCACAAATTTATTTTCAATTGAGATATAGCTCACACATAATAAAATGCACAAATATTACATGTACAATTTTATTAATTTTGGTGTTTACATCCCATCAATCCAGTGAGTTCGCTCATGCCCCATCTTACTTAATCCCTATAATTCCACCACCAGAGCAACCACTGTTCTTACTTCTGTCACTGTAGCCTAATACTTGAACTTCTCATAAATGGATGCTGTTTTGTGTGTGCTTTTCTTTTCATTCAACATAATGTTGGTGAGGTTTATTCTTATTTCTGCATGCATTACAGATTACTTTTTATTCCTGAATGGTATTTCATTGCATGAAAATTGTTACCTTCCTGGGCATGCACACTTTTACTTTTTGAGTAAATATCTGGACATGTAATTGTTGGATCATGGAGTAGGTGTTGAAAAATCTCATACCACAAGAAAAGTGGATGTCGAGGACAAAAATTTAATAGTTATAGCCACTGAAAGCCACACATTACAGAAACGTTGACCCCTTCTCAGGATCTGTTTTAACCAATGGACATAGGCTACATTGAACTATGGCCAGCACTTTCTTGTTCAATGGAAATATCAGCCATATGAGGAGGCCAAGCAGAGATAACTATCGATCACTGCTAGAGAGAAGTTCCCTGGCTCTAGTGTGTCTTTAGAATGTGAGAAATTAGGAAAGAGGATTTGAGAGAAAGAGGCTTATCCTAAAGGTTATTAAATATGGAACTCTGGCTAAAATGGTTTCATGTGGCTATGCCGCACTCTGCTGAAAGGGTAGGAAATTTCCTGTGATCCAGTACCCCCGAGCCATGGGCAGGCAATGGTGGCAGAGCATGAGGACCCTTATCAGTCAAGTTAGAGAATTTGCATTTCATATTAAAGGCAATAGGACACCATTGGATGTTCATAAGCTGGAAAGTCACAGGAACAATTTAAGCCTAGAAAAGGATCTTCCTTTTTCTGGTATGGCAAATAGATTAGCTTGGAGATGACCTAGAAGCAGACTAGTTTAGAGGGTGCTGGGGTCACCTACAGGGGTCAGTAGTATCTGAAACCAGGGTAATAAGGACGGGGAGGAAACTGAATCACAAAGAACAGAAGAGGTAGAGTCATCCTTAAGGGGCTCCAGAGGATGAGAAAGACAAGGAGGTTATAAATGACATCTTGATTTCTGACTTGGATACTTAAGGAAATATAATGCTGTTTGCTGCTCTAGGAAACACTGATGAAGGTCAGATTTTGGAGTGAGAACTCAGCACATTTTAAATGGATATATATGTTTCAAATCTCTGTCACACAAAGCACCATAAACATAGAGACTCCATCTTTTTTATTTACTGTGGTATCTCAATGTGCAGAGCATAGTGAAATGAGATGTTTAGTTGGTATTTCTTAAAAATGAATGCATGAAAACGAGTGTGTTGTACTCTATTATCTGGGAGTATTTGAAAATTTCTGTAACTTCACATACAGAGGGGCATTTGGTCTGCTCCCAGTATTTGTTGAAATAATGAATGAATGAATGAATGATATGTGATAATGAATGGTAGACCAGGTGGCTAGCATATGGGACCCATAACCTTGCCTCTTTCTTTCTTTGCTCTCCTTCTCAAGAACATGTGAATTTGTACCAAGCAATAGGGAACACAGAGAACTGTGGTCCTCTGTGTTTTCTAACTTTATCCCCAACTCCTGTGGCAAACCCTGCAGGCTCCCCCTCAGAGCAGTCACATGGAGTCCTTTCTCACTAAAGACATTCTGATGTGAGAGCCAGTTTTCTGCCACTTACTTTAATGTCTATGAAAATGAAACTAACTGGTAAAAATTAAAGATAAATTAACTGGTGAAGGATAAAACTGAGACAAGATTTATAAAGATATAAGCAGGGGGCAAATTAAAGTACAGGTAGGAGGAAGGAACTACTTAACTGATTATTTTTGTACTTACGGTATGTATGCCACAAAAATGTATTTTCCACAGTATTTGATGATTAATTCTGCATACTAATGCTAGAGATACATCACAGAAAATATGCACAGGGCCAGAGCAAAATGTTAGAGACTTCCAGCTCAGATGAATGGTGCATGTGAGAAGCCAGGGTTATCCCTGCTGAGATCTTTCAGAAAGGGAGAATATGATGCTTGCACAACCTGAATCAATAGGGGAGGAGTTTTTGTTTGCAAGAGCAAGGTTAAAATCCAGGAAAATGGGAGAAATATGTATTATTTCTTAGAGGTATGTGACGTCTTTGGAAGAAAATTAGTCCTTAAAGAGGAGAAAATTGGAGGTTGCCAAATTTTGCAAAGAGAAGCAGAACTCCAGTAAGAATAGCTGCCGTCTTCCTACCTGGACCACAGGTTGCACCCCTTTCCCTTCCTGGCCAGTGGAGGCTCACATGGAGAAGACTGTCCATCCACATCCAAATGGGTGCCAGTTGAGGTGGACCTTGCTGTCTTGGAGTGAAGATGCTGTTGGAGAAGGTTCAGAAAGGAAGCAGAGAGGAAACTTACATGGGGCATCAAAGCAGAGCAGGGGAAGTGGGGAGACAGAGTATGAGGAAGGACAGACCATCTGCACTTTCACAAAACCTGAAAGGAATGTCCTGTTTCTTCCTTCCCCTTCTCATGATGGAAAGGGCTGCATTAAGGTCAGGCTTGCTTCTTGCACAATTCTGGGAGGCACCACAGTCAATGTAAACAGATCCCTAAAGTGACACAGTGCACCCCTGTGCTGTAGTGTCTGCTAGCTTTGGATGAAGCCACATCTGATCTCCCACAGTGATGGGACGCTTCCCAGACATCTTCAGGAACAAGAACTGTGTAAACCTCTAAGTTCACAGTGGGCTTGGTCCTGGAAAAATGCAAGTAGTGATACTCAGGAAACAGGCTGCAGCTCTCATACCCCACCTACCTCACTCCACAGCCACATTTCCTCATTTCCTGGGAGGGTACTCAGTGGACCTTAAAGATTACAGGCCTGACCTACAACCAAGCCTGAGATACAGGCTCATTCGTTGAGTCCCTATTACCCAAGATCCTATAGGACAAAAAAGGAGAGACCCTGTCATACAGGCTCCACACTGTCCAAGACCACGTGTGGCTGAGCTCTGCTCATCAAGTCAGTTCACTATATGAAAGGTCTGGCCGGTCTCTCTGTCCCTGACTCTCACCAAGCTTCTCATCTGTTGATCTTATTTACACTGAATTTTAGTGACAGACCATTAAAGATCCTTCCTTCATAGATTAAAATTCTACCCAAGTATGGAAACCTTATTCTGCCAACTTGGAAATCAGACATAATATCCTAGAAGAGCCAATGGCTTGCAGTTGCACAATAAGGAATTTATTTGCATGTCAAAGTTTTTATTATGTTTTCAAGGATCTGTATTGGAGAATTTCCTAGTTCCAGAAAGGTATCCATAAGGACCTAAATATGAACTGTTCAATGACATACATGCAGAAGTTACAATGGTAAGGCCCTAGGACATTTATATCAGCCCTGTTGTAGTCAGCTTTTTTGCTCCCGTGACCAGAAGACCTGACAAGAACAATTTTAAAAGATGAAAAGTTTATCTGGGACTTGTGGTTTAGAGTCTCAGTCCATAGATGCCTGTCTGCATAACTCTGGGCCCCAATATGAGACAGAACATCATGGCAGAAGATTGTGGTGGAAGAAAGCAGCTCAGAATGTGCAATCAGAAAGCAGAGAGAGTTCTGCTCAAAATATATACTCCAAAGGTGTACCCCCAGAGATCTACCTCCTCCAGCTATACCCTAACTGCCTATAATTACCACCCTGTTAATCCATTCAAGTGGATCCATAAGTACCTAAATATGAACTGTTCAATGACATACATGTAGCAGTTACAATGGTAAGGCCCATCACAATGATAATCCATTCAAGTGGATTAACACATCTATTAGGTTAAGGCTCTCACAACCCAATCACTTCACCTCTAAACTTTCTTGCATTATCTCACACAATAGCTTTTTGGGGATATATCATATCTAAACCACAACATTTAGTCTTTGCATATTCTCATCATAATTACCAAGTTTAGCAAGTTGTAGAATGACTGCAGATGTTGAAATTTTAGGTTTTGACATAATTACCTGGAGAATTTGTCACAACTAAATACACAATTGTCAGAACATTTAAATGTTCCTGAATTAGGATTTTGGTTTCCCAAAAGTAAACAGAATGTTAGATATAGAAATACATTCAACTGTTTTGCACAAAATGTAAATCACATTTGTGTTAGTTTGATCTTTGTTGCTGGACAGAAGCCCTAATTAGCAGTCTTGTTGAAAAGTTACTTTTGTTTAAAGATCATATAGGTAATGAACTAATCCAGCTCACGGTCATTGCCAAGCATATCTTGTTGACACTAAAGGTACAGAATTAGGTTAATAAATGTGATCAGCAAGAAACACAAATATTAACAATAGCTCAATGATTGCTGTGAGATCCAGAAATTCCAGGCTCATCAGGGTGCCCAACTCTTTGTTTGCTTGGGAATGAGGGAGATCCCAGGATGTAGAACTTTCCATTTTAAAACCTGAGTTAAATAGAATGAACTGGTCACCCTATCCCTCACATTCTAGGCTCTGAAGGAATATCTGTCACAGAGGGATTCGCAGAGGAGACCTCCACCAGGTATTCGGCTGCTCAGCACCCCTTTCCCATACCAAGGGCCACCTGAGCCCTACAGTGCCCCACTCCCTGGCAATTGCTTTCCCTCTGCTTGCATTGAGTGTGGAAGGTGCTGCTCTCAGAATAAAATGTAATCATCGAGGAAAGAAGTCTAAGGATTTTTCTTTTGTCTTTCTCACTCTTGCTCTCTGATTTTTTCCCCTGTGTTTGTCTGTCTTCCCAGTTCCCATGTAAGTCTGGAACAGCAGAATGCCCGGTATGTCTGTTTAGACAATCACCAACACTTCTCTTGTCAATAGGATTTTGGGCCCCCCAGTCACTAAGTACACTTGTCTAACAGTGCTATTTGCATCTCTCATGTCTTAAAAAAAAACTTTAAGAATAATCCTTAGAAGAAAAATCCAATAATTCCATTTTGTTGATAAATTTATCTAATTTTCCATTTTAAATACATTTAAATGGAAATTTCAGGTTTACTTCAATTAATGTTTTTAAGTCATCAGCTGTTGCAGGAGGTTGTGTTGGCCTGCCTATATGCTCTTGCTCCCGACCCCACCACTAATGCATGCCCATCCAACTTCCAACTGGTAGCACCTGCCTTTCTTTGCTGAGAACTTTTTCTGGTGTCCAGAATCTACTTTGTCAGTCCACAGAAGAAATGGAGAATTATCACCAGGAGCAGTCTTCAACCTATGATTGACAGGAACTATTATATTAACACTTTATATTCCTTTGCTATCTAGAAGAACAATTCTAAGTTCTGTGTTTTACATCAGCTCAGGAATTTCCTCATGGGATAAGTCACCAGGTACCCATAGTGGTTGCACATCCTAACTTCTCTGCTTTCCCTTCCCTGGCTCACCTTCTCACTGCCCTATGCATATTTTCTCCACCTCACAGTTAAACCAACGGCTCATTAAGCTCTAGGTCAGGTTTTCTTCTGCAGAAACCCAAACTAAAATTCCCACATACAAATCCAAAGCAGTTCATTGTCTTTCAGGTCACCTTGTTAGTTTCTTCCAGAGTATTTTTTACAACACAGGTTTTTATGTGTGTTTACTTGCTTATTCATCTCCCTGACAAAGTTAAACTGAGTTTAATCTGTGTCCATGTTTCTCAGGGCTTGCTAACTCCTCAGTACTGCTCACAAAGCTTTGCATACTCTTGTAACTCAAAAAAATGCTTATCAAATTGGTAAATTCTAAGGCAGTTGATTCAAAACTTAAAATTGTACAGCCAATTTACAAAATTTTGTTTCAAGGAGCATAATGCCACCCCAGGTGTATGTTCACTAAACTTATCTGATATGCAAGAACATTCTCTAGTCAAACCTGGAAACTGAAGCTGTCTGACTCTAGAGTCTGTATTCCAAACTACAATGACTTTTTCTCCATTTGAAAAGCATTATTATTTTCCTATATTATCGCTACCAAAGAGTTTTGTTTGGAACATTACATTACTGTGTGTGACAGAGCTTTGAAAAGCATAAAACATGTCCACTTATGGCAGATACTGTTCACATTTACATGTGTGAAAATGGAAGAGCATGACCCATGTCCATACCAAAGGTCTTCAAAAGACCTGACACCTACAATCACAATCAGAGTGCCTGCAGAGATCCCTTATTTATATTAGTAAAACACAATGTTGCTGCATGTGCAATTTCTTATAGACAGAGCCAAAAATGTAATTTTTCTGTCTGCTAGAAGAAAGATTATTTTTTAAAGGAGGAAACCGTATAACAGCTTTAGTAGCTGTGATTTCTGCAAGAAAAAAAAAATTCAGTGGAATGTTTTCAAAATGCTGGTGAGATGGTTGGTTTTAAAAGTCATGCCAATTAAAGACAAAGAGGTCTTTGGGTGCAGTGGAAGTGAATATGGGACAAGCCAAAGTGTGTAGTGTTGGGCGTGTATGGATGAAACCCAGAGAAGTATTGAGAACAGAAACCCAGCCCAGGCCAGTGGCTGGTCAGCTCTCAGCTTGGCTCTGGCTAACTTTCTCCTTTTCTTTCAGAATCCTGACAGCAAATTTCCTTCCTTCCTTCCTTCCTTCCTTCCTTCCTTCCTTCCTTCCTTCCTTCCTTCCTTCCTCCCTCCCTCCCTCCCTCCCCCCCTTCTTTCCTTCCATACTGGGGACTGAACCCAGGAGCGCTTTAAACAATGAGCTACAACCCCAGCATCTCCCCTCCACCCCCGCTTTATTTCTTATTTTGAGACAGGCTCTCACCAAGTTGCTTAGGCTTCAGTAAATTGTTGAGTCTGACCTCAAGCTTGCAGTCCTCCTGTTGCAGACTCCAGAGTCTCTGAGATTATAGGTGTGCATCACTGTGCTGGGCTATTCTTTATTTCTTATCTCCTGCCAACATCCATGCCCACAGGATCACCTCCCACCTCTCTTTAAGTTAGTTTCACTATGAGCAGAGTCCAAGACTGGAGTTCGTGTGCACAGAATTTATCAAGGCTGTACTCTCAGGAGAAACTTGAAGGGGAAAGAGAAAAGTAAAGGAAGATAGACAAGGAGCTAAGCAAGAATGTGATCCCAGCTGCATCAAGAATTGATCTGGTCCCACAAAGAACTGTGAATTTCACCATAGATTTGGTCCCACATTGAGGCAAGGAGCCATTTGCATCTGTGTCAGTCAATCATTACATTTGGACCGCTATGGGCAGGAATGATAACCTCCTGACAGGGCAACTTCTCTCTAGCTGAGGACATCATTTGGAGAAGAGGCAGCTGTGAATCAACTGAGCAACAGTGTCTGAGTGAATAACAAGAGCAGCCATAGCAGTGGGTTACTGAGTCACTTTATGAGCTGAAGGCACTACAGAGGACTTAGGTCTCGATACTGCCAGTGCTCTCATTTAGAATCACACCTCCATTTTTGCAAATCTTTTGTGATTGGATTAAAAGCAATGAATATTTTACTTTTCTTCCTAGCCAAGAATTTTGGGCCATCTTTTTCCTAATGAACGTCTATAATCATGTGTTTAGCATATGTCAAAATCAAACAAAACCCTGGAGCTTATGTCTTAGCATGTTTCATCTTAGTAGAGTGCCCACCATATGTGAGCCACTGATCTAAGGTCTTTATAAACATTATCCCCTTTAGCTGTCATAACGAGGAGGTATGTTAGTCCCAATACTCTTTTTTTTTTTTAAAGAGAGAGTGAGAGAGGAGAGAGAGAGAGAGAGAGAGAGAGAGAGAGAGAGAGAGAGAGAGAGAATTTTTTAATATTTATTTTTTAGTTCTCGGCGGACACAACATCTTTGTTGGTATGTGGTGCTGAGGATCAAACCTGGGCCGCACGCATGCCAGGCGAGCGCGCTACCGCTTGAGCCACATCCCCAGCCCAGTCCCAATACTCTTAAACAAAAAATGTAAGTAAGACTGCAGAGGCCACCATTACTCAGATGCCAAAACCTGGCAGAAAATGCATCATCTAAAGGAAGGAAGGCAGGAAAGAAGGAAGGAGGGAGGGAGAGGAAGGGAGGGAGAAAGGGATGAAAGGAAGGAATGAAAAAAGGAGGACAGAGGGAAGAACAGGTAGACAGTCTTTAACCAATTCACTTATAAATATTGACAAAAATTATAGTTAAGGACAATTTAAGAACTCTTATTATCACTATGACTATGTAACTAATATTAGTAATATAAATAATATCCAATACAATTAGATAAGAGGAAGAAAAACAGGTGTAAATATTAAACTATTTGAAACACATAGACAAAAGTATTAATGTGTATAGATGCTATGATATTATCACGCAAGAGTCTAAGAGATTCATTATGTTTTAGAACTCAGTGATCATATGATTTCCTCCAGTGCAATTTTTTTCAGACCTAGATTTTCTTAGAACTTGCCATGGATGCCCATCTTGAATATCACTGAGTGCATGAAGTAGAGATGCATCGTAGGGAAAGTCAAACTCATAAGGGACCTTTGTTCTGAAGACTCGGATTGATCTCCTGACATTTAATTGCTAACACTTTTCACATGTGGGTTTTCTCAGTTGATTCACAGAAGGTGAATGATGTAGGTGTGTCTAATATTGAGAGCTGAGGACATTCCGTCAGAATTCCAGTGGGATCACGTTAATTCTAGAGAGAAACTTTGTACTTTATGTTGTCATATTAGGGTCTTTGGGGCTAAACAGTGAAGAAAGGATGTTATTAGCTAATCAGTGTGCTGAGAGATGGGTACACACTCTCCACTCACGAGTGGACTGGGTTACTCCCCCCTCCCAAACTATTTCTGTGATTGAAAGGTATTTTAAATGAATTTGTATATTCATAATATACAAGATTGTGCATGCATACCTTTCTGTAGATAGAGCCAAAATATAATTTGTCTAACTGTTGGAAAAAGATTATTTTTTTTTTTTAAAAAAAGAAGACCATGTAAGTTGCTTCAGTTGCTATGATTTTGGTGGAAATGTTAACTCTCTAATACATTAAATTGTAAAGATTTTGTGGGCATTATGCATTTCAGCTGGGAAGCCTAAAGTAGGAATAAACAGAAGGAGTGTGGGATGGTATGGAAGCAAATAATCTTGAAGAGAATTTTCAACTCTGAAAAAAAATAAATCTGAAGAAGTAAGTTTTGCCGAAACAGGAAGTATTAAAGCTATTCTAAATTCTCATTAAACATATTATTTATGTCTCTAAACAAAGGTGGGATATACTTCCTGAGAAGCAGTAATATTTCTAGAAAATAAAAATGTAAATATTATTTTTGCCTATTAACTCTGAATTGAAAATTATAATCATAAACAAGATAGAAAAGGTAAGTTATTCTTAGGAACTTCACTTGGCTTTGTGACACAAGAAAAGCTACTTAACTTTTCTAAGCCCACATTGTTTCATTTTAAAATGGAAATATTGACAATAACATCATGATAGACTGTTGTTAAAGTGAATAAATCAAACAAAACAAAGTACCTATACTATGATACCTTTTTTGTAAGAGAAATATAAAATAAAATATCATATATATTTGTTCTGAGATACTCAGCAGAATCAAATAAAAACGATTTAACCAACAAAAGAATTCAATAAGGTAGTTAGGAGCATAATTGACATAAATGTAATTATATTTCATATACCAAAAATGGAAAAGAAAAAAAGATATATTTACAAAGGAAACAAAAGCTATAGCAACAACAAACAACTCTTAAACTGTATGCAATACTTGAGTGAAGGAAGCTATTCAATTATCCAGAAAGAAACAGACCATTTTTATTCAATAGGACAATTCAGTAGCATAGATTTAACAATTCTTTTAGGTTTTAAACTTATGGTTTAATACAATATAGTGTTAATTAAAATACCCTCAAAATTTCTCTTTGTTTTCCAGGTTTGTTTTAATTCTAATGATCAAATTAACAAAAATTGCCTTCATTGATGAAAATACTTACAAACATACATTTCACCTGTTTAAATTGTATATTTTGGTGGTTTGTAGTATATTTCCAGAGTTATGCAGCCATTATCAAAACTTAATTTTAGAACGTTTTCATCATCTCAGAAAGAAACCTTGGGTCCAGTATTTGATCTCATTTCTTAACAATAGAATTTTAGATATAATTCATGTACCATAAAGTTTATCCTTTTAAAGTATATCATTCAGTGATTTTTAGTATATGGACAAAGTATGGCTAGTACGGCTATTTTAACAATATTAATTCTACCTATCCATGAACATGGGTGCTCTTTCCATCTTGCAGTGTCTTCTTAGATATTTTTATCCCACGTTTTATATTTAAAAACTCATCCTGATATAATTTTGGATTTAGAGCAAAGTTACAAAGTTAGCTCATAGGCTTCTTGTGTGCTTTTCACCCAGTTTCTCCAAACTTAGCATCTTACATCATCATTAAACATATGTTAAGAGTATAGAATGAACCTTGACACAATACTATAAACAGATCAACTACCTAATTCCAGAATATTTCCATCACCCCAGAAATAAAACCCATAGTCACAGAAGTTACTGTTGGTTTGTTCCTTCCATAGCTGTTGGCAAGCACTAAATCTACTTTCTGTCTCTATGGATTTTTTCAATTTAAACATTTCATATGAACAGATTCATAGTATATATGATATTTTTTGTCTGTCTTCTTTTGAGAAAAGAAAAAAATGAAGGAGTTTTGCCTGATATTGAAACACACTGCAAAGTAGCAATGTAGACTATTAAGTAGAAATAGACAAGTATACAATGGATCCCTCACACACCACCACCACCACCACCACCACCACCACCACCAGCACCATTTAATACATGACAGCAGTGGCAGTTGAAGTGAATAAGAAAGAATGTTAACAAATGATGTCAGGACAATAGCTTTAATACTTCCTGTTAAAATTTATATAAGAAATAAAGTTAGAGACTTCCCTTATGTCATACACAGAACTGAATTATTTTTAGATTAAATACTTAATTATCAAAGAGAAAACTTCAGGAAAGTACCATCCTTATCAGGGTAGGATAAATCTTCCCAAACAAGATGTAAAGCACTAAAACAAAACAAAACAAACAAAACCCAGAATGTAAAAAGTTGATAAATTTGAAGGCATCAAAATTAAAATCTCTCTAATAAACTGGATTATAGCCCAACAAATAAAATGTTATGAAGCCACACTACACAAAATGAACCATTAAATAAAAATATATAAGGAAATTCAGAAGAGAAAAAAATTCTTTACAGAAGAATTTCAAATAATAAATGTATATTTTTCACCCTTCTAGGAGGTAGAGCTTAATTTCCTTCCTCAAATGTGGGCTGGCTTTAATGACTTGTTTCTAACACATGAACAATGGAAAGAGAATTTACAGTGGAGCCATCTGGCAGATGTTATCATAACC
This sequence comes from Spermophilus citellus, assembly GCF_964194105.1. NCBI lineage: Eukaryota > Metazoa > Chordata > Mammalia > Rodentia > Sciuridae > Spermophilus > Spermophilus citellus. The sequence goes on along the minus strand of NC_138184.1, from coordinate 24,290,848 downwards.
AATGATCAAGGTCAGCATCCCTTGTAGGAAGCCATGCTGAAACCACATGTGCTCCGGTGATGTGACGAGAAGCCACTTAACTTCTGTGGTATTCTTTCCAAAAATCTGTAATCTTAGTTCAGTTATGAGGAAATATGAGACAAACCCAAATTAATGACCTTTCTATAAAAAGTCTGACAAGTACTCTTCAGAACTGTCAAAATCATGAAAAACAAGGAAAGACTGAAACTTTGTCACAGATTGAGGGAGGCAAGTGAGACATGATGATGTGGCATCTTGAATGAAACCTTGAAATACAGCAAGATCACTAGTGGGAAAACTGAAGAAATTTGAATAGACTCTATAATTTGGTTTATAGTATTGTATCAAGGTTCATTCTATACTCTTAACAAATGTTTAATGATGATGTAAGATGCTAAGTTTGGAGAAACTGGGTGAAAAGCACACAAGAGGCCTATGAGCTAACTTTGTAACTTTGCTCTAAATCCAAAATTATTTCAGGATGAGTTTTTAAATATAAAACATGGAATAAAAGTATCTAAGAAGACACTGCAAGATGGAAAGAGCACCCATGTTCATGGATAGGCAGAATTAATATTGTTAAAATAGCTGTACTAGTGAAAGCAATGCATTGATTCAGTTCAAGTACAATTAAAATATCAAAGACATTCTTCACAGAACTAGAAAAAAAAAGGAATCCTAAAACTCATTTGGAAGAATATGGGATCCAGAATAGCCAAAGCCATTTTAAGCAAGAAAAGCAATGCTGGAGGCATCACCCTACCTGACTTTAAATTATACTGCACAGCTATAGTAACAAAAACTGGCTTGAAAATAAACATATTCTGGCATTTAAATGACAAACTGGAAAGAACAGAAGACACAGAGACAGACCCACACAGCACAGTGGGGTTCATCCTTGACAAAGGAGCCAAAAACATATATTGGAGAAAAGACAGCCAGCCTGTTTAACAAATGATGCTGAGAAAACTGTGTATCAATATCCCCATCTCTCACCCTGCACAAAAATCAACTCAAAATAGATTAAAGACCTAGGAGTTAGGCCAGAGATTTTGCAACTCCTAGAAGAAAATATAGAGTCAACACTCCAACTCAGAAAAAAAGGACTTCCTTAGTAGGACTCCTAAAGCTCAGGAAATAATATCAAGAGTTAATAAATGGAATGGCATCAAATTAAAAAGCTTCAGCACAGCACACAAAACAGTTAAAGGATGTGAAGAGAGAACCTACAGAATGGGAGAAAATCTTTGCTAGCACTCTTTTGACAGAGAATTAATATCTAGAGTATATTAAAAACTTAAAAATACTCAACACAAAAATCACAAATAAACCAATTAATCAATAAACAAATAAATTAAACAGACACTTCTATAAAAAAGAAAGAAACACAAATGACCAACAAATATATGAAAAAAATGTTAACATCATTAGCAATTAGGAAAATCCAAATCCAAACCACACTGAGATTTTTATCTCACACCAGTCAGAATGGCAGTCATCAAAAATAAAAAATGATAATAAATGCTAGAGAGGATGTGGAGTAAAAGGAACATTTTAATGCTGTTCATGGGATTGTAAATTAGTACAACCACTAGGAAAATCAGTGTAGAGGTTCTTCAAAAGACTAGGCATGGAACCACCATGTGACCCAGCTACACAACTCCTTGGTATTTATCCTAAAGAATTAAAGTCATTATACTACAGTGACACATGCAGACCCATGTTTATAGCAGCACAACTCACAATAGCCAAACTATGGAACCAATCTAGGTATCTTTCAATGGATTAAACAGATAAAGAAGATGTACACACACACACACACACACACACGCACGCACGCACGCACGCACAATGACATAATTACATTTTTCTTTATGGCTTAGTAGAATTCCAGTATGTGAGTGTGTGTGAGAGAGAGGTGGTGCGGGGGGAGGATTGGTTTTCTTTATCCACTCATTTGTTAATGGACACCTGGGCTGGTTTCATAACTTGGCTATTGTGAATTGTGCTACTGTAAATTTTGATATGCATGTATCACTATAGTGATAGCTGATTTCAGTTCCTTTGGATAAATACTGAGGAGTAGAATAGCTGGGTCATATGGCAACACACAACTCTTAAAAGTAGAGTAGAGATGATCATAACAGACAGATGATAGATAGATAGATGGATGGATTGAGCTAGCTTGCTTCTATTATCTTCTTTTTATTTAATGTAATTAATGTTAGAAATATGGGCAATAAACAAGGGGGATAAATGATACAAATAGTGCACTTGTTTTCTGATAACTTGTTTAGCTAAGATTTACACATTTAAGACCTTGCTACACAGAATTTTTAAAAAATATTTTATTCTAATTTCTTATATATGACAGCAGAATGTATTACAATTCATATTACACACATAGAGCCCAATTTTTCATATCTCTGGTTGTATACAAAGTATATTTATATAATTTGTGTCTTCATACATGTGCTTAGGGTAATGATGTCCATCTTAATTTACCATCTTTTTTTAACCCCCTTGCCTCCTCTTTGCCCTATCTGAGTTTATCTAATCTTCCCATGCTCCCCCTCCCAACCCCACTATGAATCAGCCTCCTTATATCAAGCAGAATAGGAAACTGGGAATGGAACTACCTTTTGACCCTCAGTCTACACCCAAAGGATTTAAAAATAGCATATACTACAGGGACACAGCCACATCAATGTTTATTGCAGCACAATTTCCAATAGCTAAATTGTGGAGCCAACCTAGATGACCTTCAATAGATGAATGGATAAAAAAAAATGTGGCATATATACATAATGTAGTATTACTCAGCAATAAAAGAGAATAAAGTCATGGCATTTGCAGGTAAATGGATGGAGTTGGAGAATATAATGCTAAGTAAAGATAGCTAATCCCAGAACCTATTTTTATGAGTATCTAATACTTGTTCGTTCTAAAAAGAGCAATGTCTTGTATTTGACAATCTTTTGAAATGAAAAGATTATAATTTTTAGTTTAAGTGAAATCAAGATACTCTGCATTTTGAGTGACTAATGCTAGAAGAAAGCTACTGTTTGTGTTTTTGGAGTTGTGTGTATACAAGTTTGTTGTTTTGCTTGTGTCTACCTAGTGTGTGTGTTTGTGTCTCTGTATGTTTTAAAGAGGTTCTGGTACTTAACAGTTCAAGAATTATGAAAACCCCTCCCATCCTAATTTCATGGTCCCCTGTCTCCACCCACATCAGCTGCATAGGCATGGGAATGTATTTTGAACTGGCCAAGTGACTTTGGCTAAATGGTGACATTAATATTTTTGAGCAGCTATATGTCAAACTCTATTAGGGGGTAAAGGAGGAAGAGTGTTTTTATACCATATGTATAGCCACTGCCCAAGCTAGTTTCAGCTTGAAATATTCTAATCGCTTGAAAAATCAGAAAAACAATTTTTGTCAGATCATGTATCTCACTTAGGAGTTCAGAGAGTATGGCCATTAAAAGCATACCAGAGAACAGTGTTCAGCAGTTAAATAGACCCAACTTCTGACATGACTCAACTTCAAAACATTATGTTCAGCAGAAGGAGCCAAATGCAAGAGAGCACACGTTCTATGATTCCATTTACATGAAATATCCAGAAACAAAAAAATCTAGAGGCAGATTGGGCTAGTGGTTGCTTGAGCCTGGGGCTAGGGAAAAAGACAGTTTTCAAGAGACATGTAAGCATCTTTCAGGATGACAGAAATAGCCTAAGAATGGATTGTGGTGGTGATCCAGCAACTCCGTAAATTTCTAAAAATTGCCACACACTTATGGAATGTAATTATACCTCAATACAGCCGTTAAATTGTTAAAAGCCGACAATCTTGTGAGGATAGAATTGTGAGGCTCTGCTAGATTTATACTGCTGGCCTGGGGTTGGTATTCAGTGTTTCACTTGAGGCTACAGAGAATTCAAGATCAAAGGTCCATATTGGCAATAAGATAGCTAAGGCAGCCTGATGAGAAAATAACTTAGGTGTTTCCTAGCCACCCAGGATGAGATACTGCCCTTCCAGCATCAAAGAACTAGGGCAACTTGGAGGCAGCTTGCCTGAATACCTACTATTTAGATGCTGGGTCCCACTCATAACTCACCTGTCAGTAATCTACTGTTAGACCACATAATTCCCTTTCATAATTCTTCGCTATATACCTAGAATCTCTATACCCAGAGGAGAGAAAAGCTTACTGAGTTTTATTACAAGTCTTGGGGGCTCAAGTATTGGACTCATCTTCATTCCCAGCCCTTTTTATTTTAAAACAGCATCTTGATTAGTTGCTTAGGGACTCACTAATTTGCTGAGACTTGCTTTGAACTTGTGGTCCTCCTGCCTCAGCCTTCTGAGTTGCTGGGATTATAGGTGTACGTCACTGTATCAAGTTTAGAAAGAGCCTTAAAGGAAGATTTCGTGTACCGGGGCTGCAAGAAATTTTACTGTAGCTGGTACATCAGATGTAAGTTAAACCAAAAAGAAGATTCCAGGAAAGATATAATGAGAAAGATACTTGGGTCCTCCTATTCCTCTCCCAGAATCACACTCAGGTTTAATGCCTGGCACCTAACAAGATTGTCTGTTTGCTTAGTTCTCTACTGGACCAAGAACTGCCCAACTCTTATTAGATCTCCATGTGTATAGCTTCCTTGGGCATGGAAGACAATGCAAGACCCACAACTGTTCCAAGTCAGGCTTTGTCCTCACTCTGGTGTGCATGGGATATGAAAATATCTGTTAGTGTTGTAGCTGCCATGAAACCTGGAGTGGTGATTCCTTTGCTGCTAGTGTGTGTTCAAAGGGAAGAAGAACTAGCAAGTGTCTTCTACAAATGGGCAGTCTTTGAACTATTGCACAGCAGGAACACTGGACATAGTGGGGCTGATCTTCAGGAGGCTGTTAACAGCACTGGGTTGTCCAAGATTCTTGAGAGGATTAGCACTTAGAAGATAATCCCATTATGCCTTGTAGCATCAGACAAAGGAACTCAGTGGAAGCATTATTAAAGGGTAAATTGTAGCTGATATGCAGATCCAAGGCTCTCCCTTGAATCTGCTTAGCACCAAAGCACAGAGTGAATGAACCAATTTCACTCTGTCTTCCATCTTTTCAAAGATTGCTGGGTGGGAGAAATTTTTTTTTCTGCCTCTGGATAAAAATTTACTCAGTCATTTACTTTCAGGTCATTCACTGCTCATGAAAGATACTCTGGTCATTTTGAAGTAAACAATCTCCATCCCGAAATTATTGTTGTAGTCCCATATAATAATGTAGGTTGCAAATTGGATTAAAAATTAAGTCTCCTCTACTTTCCTAGTTAGAACCTTCTGCATTTTCTCCCTTCTCTTTCTCTTCCTGCCTACTAACCTGTTTTCTGACTTATTAAATTTCCTTTGCCCTGATAAATTAGGCAAACAGCCTGATTTCTAAGCAGCCACTTCAACTAGCCAGACAACAGTTAACCTGCCTGTTTCAGCATTTTTATTCTCTGATAGACCTCTCAATCCACTTCATCTCTCCAACTCCAGATAATACTTACCATTGCTGTTGGAGAGATGCCCTGCAATCCCATTTGCTGAGTTGAGATGGAAGGGAATGCACCCTGAATCTTACACCCTTGATACTGGATAGTCCACTGACAGCTCCCTACAAATAAGTTCTATATAAAAAAATCCTTCCTCCAATACCCTTTCATACCCTCAATGTCAGAGAGGAGTTTAAGAGTCATATAACTGTTTGTTTTTTTTTAGTATTTCCTTTGAAAGTTTTTCATTTTAGTTGAATTCCTCACTGCTCAAAATATGATCCCAAGACTGGGGATGTAGCTCAGTGGCAGAGCCTTTGCCTGGCTTGTGCCAAGCCCTGGGTTTCATCCCCAGTACTGCAAAAGCAAAATCAAAATGTGGTTCCAGCCCCAACAGCATGGACATTACTCAGGAGCTTAGAAACAGAAAAGCTCAGGCCCCAATCCAGACTTTAAAAAAAAATCCAAGCCTGCATTTTAATGAGATCCTCAGGTGACTTGTATGCACATTAAATTTTGAGAAACGCTGCTTTAGAAACCCTTTCCACAGTTTCTCCGCGTCTCAAACTCTCATTTCCTGCTACACATTTATAGTTCAATGCCATACGTAGCTTTGTGGTTCTATTTTCAGAAGGGAGGACTGCCAGTGTCTGTCCTCCACGAGTGAAGATTTTTAACTACCCAAGGAGCTCATTTAAATGCCTTTCCATTGCATTCAAATATTCCTCTGTCACCTCAGATGCAATATGCTCCACATCAATTCAGCATTTCCCCACAAACCTGAAATCTTTTCTGCTCCTCTCACCCAGAAGCTACCCATTTTGAGAAACCCAATAACACACAATCTTCTTTGCCTTTATATCCCACAATGGTGACTCATCTGTCTCTCACATGTGCTAATCATCCTTGAGCACTTCGGCCTCTAGTTTTGTTTTGTTTTCACTTACGTTTGTTCTGCCTTGAACTGACATTTAACTTTTCATTCATTTGATAATATTTATTGGGCAGTTCCTATATGCCAACCAATGTTCTAGGTTTTTGATATTTCCTTTGCAAGCTTACTGAGGAGTTAGAGCTTTAGTAAAGAATAAAATAGTTAGAGCTTTAGTAAAGAATAAACTTACTCTTTAGGGGGAGAAAGAGACAAATATAAATTAAAGGATAAATACATAGTTTCATATCATAATGATGACCATAAAGTTGATATCACCAGGTCCAACATCTTCTTTTAATTGCAGGTCATATATCCATCTTTCTTCTCTGTATCTTCACTTGGATATTTACTATGCATTTCAAATTTAGCATATCCAAAGCTAATCTCCCAATTTTCCCTCTAGCAACCTGTTTTCCCAGTGTCCTCCAGCTCAATAAATGTCACCCCACCATAACCCTCCTTCTCTCACTATGCACTTCTAATTCATCAGCAAATCCTCTGCTTTCCAAACAGACCCAGATGATTGCCATTTCTCTCCACTTCCTCTGGGATAGCTCTGCCCAGTTCACCAACATCTCATTTAGATGGCTGTAGTCCTGTGTCCTTTTTTGTTTTGTTTTTAAGTCTATATTCTGCACAGTAGCAGGAGCCAACATTTACAGAGTGAGTTTGAGCATTCCCTCACTCAAAGCCCTTCAGTGGCTTCCAACTCTACTGAGAGTTAAATTCTGAGCATTTAGGTCCTTCAAGGCCCTACAGACTCTTGGGCCCCTTGTTATGGCTTTAACTCGCCTCCTACTTATCTTTCCCTTCTTTTCCACCACAGCCCCTTTGGCCCACTTGATGTTCTTAGAACACACAGCTGGCCCCTCCCAGGGCCTTTGTAATGCTTGTACCACTTTTTCCCCAGATACCCCAGGGCTTGCCTTCTCCATTCCTCCAAATCTCTTTTGACTCAAATAGAATCCCTTGAGAAGTCTTTATTATTTTACTCTCCTACCTTCTTTATCTTTGATGCCATAACCTCTCTCCCTCCCTCTATACACATGCATTAGTTTATCTGTTTATTGTCTGTCTCCTCATTAGAATATGGTTATCCAAAAAATGTATTTTTTATAAGAGTAGAAAATTTTCTTGAGTGCCTGGAAAGAGTAGACATTCAATAAAAAATTGTTGAACAAATGAACAACAATTAATGTACCGAAGTCTACAAATTATTAAATATTATTATTAAATATTATTAAATATTGGGATATTTGGTAACAAGGCAGGTAATGTGGTCCAAAGAAGGTATACACTGACCTCCCCTGAGAAAGAGTTGGGAAGGTGTTGCTTCCCAAATGCAATGAAGAATGCACACTGCTAGCACTTCTCCTGCAGCGAAGTTGAGATTTGGGAATCTGGGGCAAGGTTTGGCTCAGATGGTATTCCTCAACATTGGACAACCATGTCTTCTCTGTACGCCACAGTAGTTAACCCCAACTGCACAGACTCACGCAGAAGCTTTTAAGAAACAGCGGTGTTCAGCCTCATCCCCAGAAATTCTATTTTAATTGCTCTGGGTGAGCCAAGGCCTTGCTGTTTCTTAAAAGCCCTGCGGGTGTCTGGTCCTTGGGTGCTCCTGCAGGGCCGCACTGAACAAGCACATACTTCAGGCAGAACCTCACATGGGACACTGAGGCATGTGACCAAGGACCTGGAGCTGGTGTCAGCCTTTGATGAACCCACAGCCCTATAGAGAGCTTCCCAGGTGCATGATCTAGCTTCCCAGCCAGATCACTGCGGACCCTTTGGGGCTTGGCAGCTCTAAGGGTATGAGGAATTTGGGGATGTCCAATAAAAGAATGTATAAAAAGATTTGGGGATTTTGGAATATAAAATACATGTGGTAAACGACAAAATTTATATTTATTTAACCTGAAGAAGTAGTTAGGCAATTTTCTGACTATTTTTTAAGTGTATACATCTCTCTCACATTAAAACAAATCTAGTGCATAAAAACCCAAATGTGTATAATAGAGACAGAGGAGAGGGTAATTGTATACCTGTGCTACTGGTATACATACACACAGAGAGAGCAATCATGAACAGGGATTCACATCACCCCAACCCTGGGCTGGGCACTGTTCTGAGATTACTCTGGAGCTCATTTCATCCCTATAACACCTGGCTTTTACAACAAACCTATGGAATGAATATATATATATATATTTTTTCCCCTCATTTTAGGACAAGGAAACAGGCATTTGAAAGTAAAGTAAACTTGTCTTTCTTTTTGTATGGATCTAGGATTTAAACCTAAGCAGATGGCTGCTGGGGTCCATGCTGAGTAACCACCACATGGTACTGTTTATGTGTATGTTGTTTGTTAAGGTTTTCCAGGGAAGTAGAACCAATAAGGTATGTATGTCAGGTGGTAATACATAGGATGCAGAGCCTTAATAGTGGTGTCAAATCATCCTATGTGTTAGGAACTGAACTGAGAGGAAGAGATAGAAAAAGAGAGGGAGAGAAAGAGGAAGGGAGAGATGATAAGGAACTGATGTTTCAGTTCAGGTCTGAAGGTCCTAGTTCAAAGGCCATCAGACAGGAAGAATTGACTCTTGCTCAGGGGAGGACCAGCCTTTTTGTTCTATTTGGACCTTCAACTGATTGGAGGAGGTCACCCCTACACATTAGGGAGGGAAATCTGCTTTTGCTCAATTTACTGATTTAAATGCTAATCTCATTCAAAAATACACTCACAGAAATATCCAGAATAATATTGAAGCAAATGTTTGGCATCCCCCATGACCTGGTCAAATTAACATATAAAGTTAACCATTACAGAATGTATGTGTGCAGGTAAACAGGTGTGTGTATGCTATATGTATTACATACTCTATGTGTGAGTGTATGTGTATCTATCTAGATGTGTGTGTGTGTTTGTGTGTGTGTATATTATATATTATATAGGTTTGTGTACACATACACACAGATGTACATATGTGTGTAATGTTTAAAAAATACATGCACACATTTTTTTATAAAAAGATGTAAACACACCTATTGGAAGATTATTTGCAGTATCAGGGTCACAAACAAGTAAGAGTTTTAAAGAGAAAACATTTCTGCTATTATGTGATAACCTGTTTCAAATCCTTTGCAGTGATTTTTTTTTTTGAGACAGATTAATGGAAAGGCACAGTAGTCCTATGAAAAATCTTATGCACTTGTTCTGGATTATTTTAGCATGTGATGGATAAATACAGAGAAAAATGTGTTCCTGTGGGATTTTCCTGCTTAACAAGAAACAAAAGTACAAGATTGTTTTTTAAATATTAAAGGTCTGAAACTTAGTGCCCTGAAGTCTCATTTTTCCATAACTGGTTAATAGATAGTAGGAGAGTGTGGGAGTGGCACTGTGGGGAGGGGGGGAGCCAGGTTCTTGCATGCACATGAATGGGGCAATTCAATGGTGTGTGAGTTCTGGGTTTGTTTTGCTTTGCTTTACTTGTTGTTTTTCTAGTGAATTAGTCCAGGTGCTTAAAGGGTTGCCCAGTACCGTTGAAATATTATTTTTACAAATATCATCTAATATGTTATTGAAACTAAAGTCTGGTTTTATACAATAACAATAAATAATGAATAAGCTAATGGTAACAGAAAATTTAAATAGTCCTCTAATTCCTGTTTTTTGGCTTACTTAAATTTAGAAACTTCCCATATGGGGTTGAAATTCTTTATTGTTTTTGACATTGATAATTTGACCATTTTTGCAACCATAAATGAAAGATCCATCCAAAATAAGCTCACAACATCATTATCTGATCAATTAACTTGAATAGTACCGAGAATAACAAGCACAGAGGAATAATGAACAAATGAAAATTGAGGAAGAAAAATGAAAGTCTCTGAAGCTTTCGAGTGATGTGTAAGAAAGAAGGCTGAGACCAGATCCACTGGTCTTTGTTTTCCATTGTACCAAAGTTGTAGATGGTTAATTAAATATTTGAGTACCAAAGAGACAAAGACACTTTATAAAATACTGGTAATGAGACTTTTTGTAAAAAGGCAGCCACTCATTTATATGATACCTGTTCAAGATATAATTAGCCTATTAAAAAACAAAGAGCAAAAAAAAAAAAAAAAAAGCCCAGCAGTCATTCCTTTGTCCAGTGGGCTGTGTGCTGTGAATGTAGATGAATATTTCACTTAGGTATAAAGCAATCAAATGCATTCAGTGCTCTCTGGATTTCCTTGGGGCCGTGTTTGGCAACCCTGCTCCCCTGCCACATCCCACGTCTCTCCTGAGATTAGAATCTCTGGGAGACAGGGCAGCTTGTACCCGGCCCATTCTGGCCAAGGACTCTGCTCTGGACTCTTCCCTGTTTCCTCACCCAAGAGCAAGGCTACAAGTCTAAGGCCTCTACTCTTAACTTATTCAATAGTGAGTGACCTACAGCAGGTGCAGTTCTAGCTGCCCATGTCACAGGCTTCCCTGGCACTGCCTAGATTTTCTTATTAGACACAACCTTTCAGGCTTAGATCTCATCAACCCACAAGGGAACAGTGGGTCAGCAGGAGAAGGAAAGGACCTGCAGACTTGTCAGAGTTGCAGAACTCGTCTTATTCATCTTCACATTTCCAGAGCCACAGATAGTGCCTGGCAGTCATGGCTGCTCAGTTGGTATGAATTCTACTGAACTTGGACTCATTCTTTATCCTTCCCAGCCCCTGTGTGTGTGTGTGTGTGTGTGTGTGTGTGTGTGTGTGTTTAATGAAACTACCATAAAAATATTTTATTTATAATGCTTAGTATGTGATTGGTTTCAGGTTAACAAACTTAATTTCAAAAAATTTTTTGAAGTAATGTTTGATATATAATTTTAGATGTAAGGTCTGACAAAATATAAATGAGATTTCAAGCCATGTATTAGCCAAAAAAAAATGCCCTTCAGTGTTTGAATGGATAAATGAATTGTGCTATATTTATGCAATGGAGTCATATTTAATCATAAGAACAAGGCTATAGCTACACCCACAAATATAAATGATTCATATAAACAAAATATTATAAGAATCTGAATATGAAATGTGTAGTGTGTGCATTTATTTACATAAAATACATAATAGGCTAAAGTAATCTATGCTACTAGAAGCCATAATAATTATACAGGCAGTAGTTCTCAACTGGTACAAATATTTGGAAATATCTGGAGAGACAGTTTTGATTCTCATACTGGTGGGACTGCTTCTGGCATCTACTAAGGGTGCCAGGGATGCTGCTAAATATCGCACAATATACAGGAAAACTTCTCTTAGCAAAGAATTGTCCAACCCAAAATGTCAGTAATTCTGGGGTTGAAAGAAAGACCCCACCTCAGAGGAACAATGACTGAGAGTGGGCACAGAGAAGCTTCTGGAGGCAGGTATATTTTATTTCTTAATCTGTGTGATTATGCAAATGCATTTAATTATAAAATGCATCAAACTGTACATGTATGATGGGTATATTTTTATGTGTGTATTATACTTTAAGAGAACTTTTAATGCTAAGAAGTTACCTATGATTTAGAAAATCTCTACTTAATTAAAATATACCCTCAGACTCAATTAAAGGATATGTTAAGTAACTCTCAGCTTACATTGACCCAAATCATCTAGACTTAGTAGAAAACAGGAAAAAAATTATACAAAAACTCTAAATGTTTAATGATAAAACATAAAGTAAATATTTCATGCGTGAAAACTTGTACTAAATATCAGGATTTAGGGTGTACAATCATCTCTTTAAAATAGCAATAGTAGGTTCAAAAAAAAAAGCATCATGTACTCATAAAAAATGCATGAATATTTTATTTACCAGAAAAAAAATCCTTGTTGATATGTAAATAGGAATCTAGCCAAGTCACTTAGAATCAAATTTTGTTAGATCAGCCTCTGCAGAAACCAAAGAAGAAAACAACATAGACTGCACAAAGTGCCTCCATGCATTCTCGGCCTCCGCACTGTGACTCTTCTGTTCAGCCGGCACATCTGCAGCATCTCCTGGTCTGAGATGAGGTCCTTTGGTTCGTGAGGTTTACAGGTCTTTTCACAGCATGAATTGCCATTGACAGTATTTTGAATGGGGGAAGTCTGTTGTGGCTGTCCATCCTGGTCTTGCACTTGTTGGTTGGGTTACTGAGAGTACCTAACTTGTCTTCTGAGTTCATAGATATCCAGTCAAGGGAAATCTCCTGTCAAGGCAGAATGCAGGTCCCAAAATCCTAGACTCCAACTCAGATATAAGGAGGTCTGGGGAGGAAGTCAGTGTATTTTGTATGTAGGAAGGACACAAATAATTGTGGTCAGATTATTGTAGTTTATGTAGGTAGTTTATTTACAAAAATGATCATAATTTTCCCCCTCACTTTTTTGGAACCAAAAAAAAAAAAAAAAAAAAAAAGACTGGGCTTGTCTGTTGGATAAGAAGAGTCCCCATCAAGCAGAGACAAGCCATCCCAGCAAGTCCATTCTAGAGCAGTCATGCCCAGCTAATACAGGGGGCTGCCCACTGATGTATGGAGTCTAGCCAGGAGCAGAAAAACCACTCAGCTGTGCTCAGCTCATACTGGCAGAGAACAAAATTATGAACTAAATACCCCAGTGATTTCTTATGTACGCTTCACCTTTGTTCTCAGGCAATAGGACTGGAAGCAGTTGCAGTATTTATTCTACTTGTGTCAAACTCAGTTTTACCCAGAGCTTTTCTGTCTCACTAGTTCAGTAAAACCCATGAATGGAATCTCAGAAACCTAATTCTCTGAGTAACATTAAAGTAGCTATGAGCAGAGGATTAGAAGCTCTGGTGGACACACTTGCATCCCTCCCAGAAGTTAGAGTGGACCATGAAAAAAAAAAGATGATTCCCAAAAGATGACAGTATCCAGGGCACAGTAGCCTTTGATGCAACTCTGGCTCTGATGTTTCCAATCAGTTGGACATTCATTGCTCTGTGGACCATGCTATCACCATAGACACGAGAGCCACCATCTATTGATTATTCTACATGGATGACTTGACTTGAAATACAGAAGATCTCTAGGAAGGACAGTCCATTCAGGATAAATTTGACATTTTTGATGCTTTAGTTTTTCTATTTCCTGATAATTTATTTTCTACCATATTTTACCTTGATGCATTCCCAAGCTCCTTTCTCTTGAAATGAAGGAAGGATGTGTTGGCCCATTTTATGCTTTCACATATTACAGAAGGAAACACATTGCATGAGACTCTTGTTTTTATGGAAAGTAGAAGAATATCTAGCAACAAGTAAAGAAGGAATTTTTGTTAAATGTTTGAATAATAACTATAGAAAGAACTGACAGATAAAGAATGAAGGAATGTTATTTAATCTTACTTAACAGTCTCAGTCTTCTAGTCTTTTAATTTTCTCTGGCTGACTTGTGGATGTGCTTGATTTGAATTCACTTACCCTCAAAAATAACAAAGACTTGGATTGTGGATGTAGATCAGTGGTGGAGCATTTGCCTTATATACGCAAGGCCCTGGGTTCCATCCCCAGCAACACACACACACACACACACACACACACACACACACACACACGATGAGAATGGTGTGTAAGTGGAAAATCCAGTGGAAAGAATTGACAGGACTGTTGAATTTTTTTTAATTCAAAATTCACCAAATAATTCCAGTGTGTATCTATTCATACACCAGAAATAAATTATGACACATGTATAGAATATAACAATTTGCAGCTGTTAAAATAATTTTTCTAAGGAATATTAATGGATATGGAAAAGTGTACAAATTGTTAATTTGCTAATGCAAAATATTACTAGAGATGTAACACATCATCAAGAAATATGATCAATTGGGTCTCTAAAATCAGATATGTTTTAGTGCATTTTTCCCTGGAGTACTTCCTTATGTTTTCAGGCTTCCAGCATTGGGACGTGTTACTTTTTACAATTACAAAACCTTAAAATAAAAATGCAGAATGTATCAAGTAGCTTTTGTCACACCACAGTCATGTTAACAAAATATGTTGCTGCCATAAATAAATTCCCATGTTCCCCAATATGCATATCTCCTATTTGAATTTTGAAATCAGTTTTGTAGTCTGCTGAGGATATTCTTTCAAGGGCAGCCAGATCTAAGCTAAATGAAATATTTACAGGCATCTACAGAGCTTACTTGGTACTCCAGACCCTGTTCTAAGTATTCCATATTTAACTCATGTAGTGTTACAGTAGCCTGTGGGTTCACTGCTGCTGCCATCCACCTTACAGATGAGGAAAATGAGGCACAGAGAATGTAAGTTGGATGGGGTGAAGGAAGACCCCTCCCTGAGTTTGCACTTTTAAAGACTCTTCTAGAGTTCCTGCCTTCTGTGTGAAAGACAACATTTTAGGTTCTGCCCCTCTTGAAAGGGCTCTTCAGAGAGGGGAGCAGAACTTGAATCAGGGGACAACTGATGTGCCCCTTGGGGAATGGAACAGATGATTATATCCTTCTATAGATTTTTTTTTTTATATATACCGAGGATTGAACTCAGGGGCACTTAACCACTGAGCCACATCTCCATCCCTTTTTGATGTTTTATTTAGAGATAGGGTATCTCTAAGTTGCTTAGGCCTTCACTAAGTTGCTGAGGCTGACTTTGAAATTGCAATCCTCCTATCTCAGCCTTCCTAGCCTCTTGGATCCAGGCATGTACCACCAAGCTGGGCTCTATAGATTCATCTTTTGTGTCTGTCGTTTTAATTTAGATTCAACCGATTTTTTATTGAAAATGTTTTTGGTATGGATTTTAGAAGACATTGCTCTAATTTGGGGTGGGAGGGGGCTTTGTTCAACCCGCAGGTCTATTGTATAATGTAGCATTTTGTAAATCCCATTCTGGGTTCATTCAGTCGGCTTTTGCTTTTCGGGATTTAATATTTGCAATTTTGACCTGAAGTAGTTCAGGTAATTTTGAGTTAAATACATCCAAGGGAAGTCTAAATTCTTCTGTAAAATAGTATCTGGCCTTGTCTAAATTTAAGAAAATCCTGAAGTATAGCTCTTTATTCAGCCTGGGTCTAGGTTTAAGTTATACAATTGCCTACATGCCTTGATTGTGGATGGGATAGATTTCAACCAACATAAAGATTTTTTTTTTACCTCTCAAAAAAGTTTAAAATACATGAAAATTCAGATTATCTGATTACCAAAAGAAAAAAAGAAATCAGTGTGAATATTCAGTGTGCATGAAAGTCTCTGAACATTCCTGAATTGGAACTGTTAGTGGGTGAGGATTTTTTTCTAGCATTTTCATTCAATAAATACTTTTGAGCACTTCCTGAGTCTCAAAGGCTCTACCCCAAACTCTTAGATATATCAGTGAATAATGCCAAGACCCCTAGCTTACATCCTAGTTGGGAAGAAAAGCAACAGAGAGTAATCAGTAAGAAAGTTCTTAGTGTGCCAAAGAATGACAGGTGCTTTGGAATAAAGGAAATGAGGGGCAACGTAGAGAGGATCAGAAGCAGGGGCATGTGGGGCGGTTGGGGGGGCAGGTTTGTCTGTCACCTTTTCTCTGGTGATACCTGGACTTAGCCATTTCAATAGCAGCCTTAAGACCCAGTGAATAAGATCACAACCATAAACCATGCCACAGGACAGTTAGGAAGGACAAGCACTCTGACACACAGGGCCCTGGCTAAACTTCCGGGCATTACTGTTAATTTTATTAATCCTCAACACAGCTGCCGGCTGAGTCAGCTGCTATGGGTCTCAATTGGGTCAGGATTCAGAGAAGCCGTCTAATCTGATTTGCTTATAGAGGTTATTAACCAAGTCTGGGCTTTCTCGTAGGGACCTGATCTACAGTAAGAAAAATCAGAAGAGAGTCACAAATCAAGACTCCGTTAGTCAGTATCCATCTGTACTCCCGTAAAATCATATTATTATTGTCAGAATCTCTCAGAAGCATGAGGATTCCTTTTTGTATACCCTGGTCAGTGAATGACAAGATCCTATTATTATTTCTGCATTGCAGTCCCAAGATAGAATCAACTATCTGACTAAAGAAAGCAGCAAAGCTTTTTAAAAGCCATTATTTAGTAGGGAATGAATAGCTGGATAATAAAATATTCATTGTTCTAAAAAAGTATCTCAGAGAAAAATTCTGTACTTACCAGAAACAATAAACTCCCTTTTTTTTCTGCCTTTTTTTCCCATTCTGATATGATCTGCTTCATCAACTCAATATACACATGTGTTCACATGCCTTTTAACTAATCCCTACTAAAGAATAGAAATTCAGAATTTCCTTTTTGAAGCTTGGTCCAATAGGGTTCATCTTTCCTTACACAGAAAGCAGAATGAATTAGACGGTGTTTTAATTTTGTCTTCTGCCCCGTGGTGGTGTCGTTGACAGGTCCTGTGTGGTTTGGGTTCAATGATCTCTCCTGCAACTTGAAAGCCCTCGCTGGTCTAGACCACAGTGGATCCCTGTGTTGAGGACCAAGGTTGCAGCTGTGTTGGAGAACACACCCATGCTCAAGCCAGCTTCCTGGGAAGCTGGTTGCCTGAGGCTGCTAGCCACACTCACTGGTTTTAGGCTGCCTCCCATTCCAACTTGACGTTTAGGTCTTGCGTCGAGTATATCTGCAAGCTTAGCTTCCTCAATTCTCAAAGTAACTTTATTTTAGTGATCTCCTTGTCTGTTCTGCACTGGACCTTTGCTGGGTTAGTGCATTTCTGTTTCCTTTGTATAGTGGGGGATGGGTACTAGGGATTGAACTCAGGGGCACTTGACCACTGAGCCACAACCCCAGCCCCATTTTGTGTATTATTTAGAGACAGGGTCTCACCGAGTTGCTTAATGCCTCGCTTTTGCTGCAAGGCATTAAGTTTTGAACTCATGATCCTCTTGCCTCAGCCTCCCGAGCTGCTGGGATTACAGTTGTGTGCCACCTCGCCTGGCCTCTTGTGCTGCACACAGGCATCTTGCTGGGAAGAGAGCTAGAGGCTAAAGTTCAGCCCATCCTCCACTTGCCCCATCCATGTCTCTGGGTTAAGTCCCCCATTTTCTAATACACCCAGCCGGGGAGAAGAGTACTGGCAGAGAAGTGGGAGTAGGGGCCCTATCAGGAGTCTCCTGTTCCTATCCAACGTTGGCCATCCTAACTTTGAATCCATTCTTACATAAATTGATCCAATTCTCTTCAGGTACCACTTTTCAAATCTAGTAGGGATCATCTCAGTCTGGCCACAAAGGTTCTGTTTCATGAAAACTTTCCTTGCTCTTTTTATGCCCAGGTGCAGAAGTCAAGCACAGTGGGCGCCTACTCACCTTGCTCTTTATATAATTAATAGTGTTTGTTTAGGGTACCTACCTGCTCATAACCCCCTCTTCAGGCAGGTGCCTCAGGTCCCACATGCTATGAGTGTTGGTTGCTAATGACTCAATGGCATCTTTCTTTGTATAATTACCTCCTGGGCAACACAGGCTATTTTGTCCAGGAGGATCTCATCCAGACAACCCAGACAGAAGATAGTGGCTGACTCTTATGCCAAAGACTTTAAGATGTGACCTGCTCTATGGTAAAATTCATGCCCCAGAGAGCACACTGGATTATCCAGAGGCTCTCCTCCAGCTGAGGCCATGTGCTTGCTTAGCTCATTCTCTTGCTTCATCCTATCCCCATCACTCCCGTTCGCCTGAGGTTACCCACTCCATAAATCCTCTGCACCTGGATCCCTGCCTTTAGCTGTGCTTCTCCGAACCTGATCTAGTGCAACTAAGGATGTCTCTTCACTAGTTCTCACCAAAGAAAACAAATGTCCTTTGGGGTAACTTTCCCATCCCTGTTCCTCCAGAGAAACTGTTGTCTTAAAAAAAAAACCAAAACAACAACAACAACAAAAAAAAAAACAATTCCCTATTCCTTTAAGAAATCATAGAATAAATATTCCTTGCAAATTTATTTTTTAGAGGAACATAAAATTTATGTAGTATATACAAATTCACTCCCTTTTCTCACAAACTTGAGCCGGTAGTATGTAGTATTTTTTACTTTGCACCTCAACCCCACCCCAACCACATCAATTTATG
Source organism: Spermophilus citellus (assembly GCF_964194105.1). NCBI lineage: Eukaryota > Metazoa > Chordata > Mammalia > Rodentia > Sciuridae > Spermophilus > Spermophilus citellus. Next base: position 24,272,253 of record NC_138184.1, on the reverse strand, counting down.
TTAGATTATAACCAACTTTCTACATGTCAGTATGTATAGATTCACTTCATTCTTTCTAGGGACTAACAAATGACTTATTTAAATCTGTTGCCAATTCATAGACCTAAGGATATTTCCATTCCTTTAGCATTACAAATTATGCCAAAAAGCCTTCTGCAAACATCTTTGTTCCTCGTGCTAATGTTTTGCTAGTCCAGAGTCCTAGAAATACAACTGTGGCTCAAAGGGCTTATATATTTTAGACCAAACTGACCTCTGAAAGGGTGCCACCAACAATATTTGAGAATATTCACTTCCCCCTATTCTTACCAGTGTGGAATATTTTCAATTCTTTTGAAAACATAATCATCAAAATGTCTTTTCATTTTCCTTGTTGGTTACTGGCGTGGCTGAGCATCTTCTCCAAGCTGAAGGGTCATCTGCTTCTCCTGTGCATGGGCTAGCCAACTTTCATTGGCTCTTTTGTCAAGTTGACACCTTCCTAAGCTCTTCAACTTCTCGAGGTGTCACACATCTCTCCTTGACCTCCAGTACTGCTGTTAAGTTATTCTTTTTATTACAGTCGTATTGTTTGACAAGGATTTAGGGAGGATGGTGTAGTGAACACTGCCCTTCCAGATACTCTTTGCTGGGCCTGCACCCTCTTTCCAAGATACTTTGAGTGTTGGTGCCTAATGGCTTATTGCTGCCTCTTTCAAAGAATCACTTTCAACAAATGAGAAGCCACCTTGCACAGAGCAAGGTGGGGGGCAATCTGCCCCCAGCCGGGGCAGCAGGCAAACCAAGACTGATTGATCCAAGGTCACAAAGACCAGCCCCTTGCCTCAAAGTAGGACACTCTGCAGTGCAATCCATGCTTCAGGCTTCCCATGGGCTCAGGATGAATCTGATTGTATGTCCTTTCCTATAATGCTTTCCTCCCTCCTATTCTCCTTTGAGCATCTCCTCCATAAATCACATATCCCTAGACTTCTATCTCAGTGTCCAATTCTGAGGAACCTAACACAAAACAGGCCATAATACAAATTCACTGAGCTTAGTGTAGTGTCTGATAAAAACATCAGGAGTCATATCTGTGTGCGAAGTCCTGTAATTGCATACCTGCAAAGAAAGGGCATGCTAAATTTCAGAGAAACCCGAAATATATATATATATATATATATATATATATATATATATATATATATATATATATTCCTGCTTTTTAAAAAATATTTATTTATTTACAAAGTGGCACACCTGTATGAAAAATCATGTGTTTCAGTTGGTGCTGACTTAATTATCTAGCCTCGTTAAAAAACAGAAATAGATTTATTCTTAAAAAATCATGACAGGATGCCATGTTGAGGTTATATAAAACCCAAATCTATCCCGAGATTTGCAGGATGGTAGAGAAAGAACAAGAAACTCTTTAATTGCCACAGAGAACTTATCCAGACTTTATACAGTATGCAGGAGGACAGCCCGCCCAGGAGGACATCAGAAGTCAGAGACCTGCCATACACTGTGAACTCTGGTACTTCTCTGTGTTTTGGGACAAAAGGAATTTACTGATTTCATATCCAATCTTTACTATAGCATAGTGTCACAATATTATGGGGTATTTTTGTGCATGACATACTTTCTGCATGTACATTGATATGATATCACTCTCTGAAATATCTTCTTCCATAATGCCAAGTAAAAACTTTGCTTACTATAAGGCAGTTCCAAACTATGGACTTGAATATGCTATTATAAGATGTACAATAAAAGATCTTGTCATGATGTGCATATGCCTCTTCCAATTTAGAGTGCAGAAATTTATTCATTTATTCACTCACTTTTTTAAAGTTTCTAAAATATAAAATACTTATAGATTCACAGGAGGTTGCATAGGAATGTGCAAGGAAGTCCTACACAAACCTTCATGGAACCTTTTTCAGAGCTAACATCTTACATGATTGTAATACAATGTCTGAAGTAGGAAACTGACATTGGTAAAAGCTGCAGAACTTATACAGATTTCTATAGTTACATGCACACCCATTATATATGTGTAGAGTTCTGGGCAGTTTTATCATGTGTGTGGCTTCATGTAACTCACCACAATCAAAATACAGAAAAACTACTGTTACCACAAGCTCCTGGGAGCTTCTCTTCTACAACCATACCTACTCCCTGCCCCACCCACTCCATCCCTAACAACTGTTAACCATGATTCTGTTCTCCATCTCTATAATTTTATTTCAAGAATTTTATATAAATGGAATCAGATAGTATGTGACTTTCTCAGACTGATTAAAAAAAATACAACCTGAGAACAATGACTTTAAAACTTATCTAAGTTCACCCCTGGGAAGTAGTGAAGATAATTTCATTGTTTCTTTCAAAAGTGGGTAGCATTATGTATATACCTGTTTAACTATTTACCTATTGAAGGAGATTTGTGTAGCTTACATTCTCATGCAAGCTTTAACATAAATGCAAATTTTCGTTTCTCTAGGATAAACATCCAAAGGTGCAATTTCAAGTCTGATTTGAGTTTTAAAGAAATGACAAAGCTATTTTCAAGAGTGGTCACATCATTCCACATTTCCACCAGCACTGCATAAGTGATACACTTTCTCTCTTTCTTTGCCAATATTTGTGTTGTCATGATTTTTCTTTTACCCATTTTGATAGATGTGTAGTGATAGAGCATTATAGTCCTACTTTGCATTTCCGGATTGGCTTACGATATTGAACATCTTTTTGTGTACTTATTTGCCAGTTGTATATATTCTTTGGTTAAATATCTCTTAACTTTTAATCCATTTTAATTGGATTCTTTGGGGTTTACTTTTAATGTTGAATGTTAAGAATGTTTATATATTCTAGATGCAAGTCCCTTGTCAGATATATGATTTGAAAATATTTTCTGGCATGTAACTTTTCTTTTCATCTAAATAGAGTCATTTACAGATAAAACATTTTAAATTATGATGAGGCCAAATTTATCCATTTTTCTTCTTCATCCAGAATTTTTTACTGAAGATCTAACATTTATCAAGTTAATGTTGCAAGCACCCTGTAGAAAAAAAAAAAAAGATAAGGTCCTAACTCTAAGGCACTTGTAGTCTAGTTGAGGAGGTTGGAGATATGCCCAAATAATTAATACCATGTAGCTAAGTGATGAGTGGTATGGAAAAGGTAGAAATAGTGTTGGTGATAAGGTAGTGCATGAAGGTTTCATTTAACCATTTCCATACCTCAAAACACCACAAAATGGCATAGAAGCTTCCTTTATATACTCATTTTTTTCCAAGTTAAAAATCATAATTTTTATTGAACGTGTATTAAATCTCATTAATGGCATAAGAATTTTAAAACCATTGTGTCAATTAATAAAAATATCACAGGGCAGTGGGGAGAATCATACCATATTTCATATTTAGGGAACCCTGGATAGTAAATTGCCTAAGGTCACACAGACAGGAAGCGATGAGCTCAGACGGGCACCCCACTCTTTTGATTAATGCTCTTTTAATCCTACCCAGAATCCTCCAGAGATACGTCCTTTTCCAGCCGGTATAAACTCATCAATCTTCTGGCTAAGAAATGGACTGTCTGATTTCTGTTTTAGAAGAAGATGTGATGCAGTTCCTTGTGTGCACAAATGTCAAACAGCTCTTTTTGATAAAAGAAGAATCCATTAAAACCCTTACAGCGGTCAAGATCATGCAGAAAATGGAAAAACAAGTCCTGCCTGTGAGTCATGACAGGCAAACGAGGGGATGGGTATTACTGGAATTCAGCAGCATTGTTCAGGATAGGGGTAAGTGAGGAGGTGAAACTTTCGGTCGTCTTTTGCCAATCTTATGGTTATCCACGTCATCTTCAAATGCCAAACTTGTCACAGGGAACTTTTTTAAAAAAAAAAAATCAACACTAGCTCTGGTGGAGAATCAAAGTGGTGTCTGTTTCTGTCTAAAATACAGTAGATTAGGAACTGAAGCTCTCTTTCGTTCATATGTCTATCGGTTTTTATCAGTATTTTCTTATTTGTGATGTTGCTCAAATCATTAAACTCTTCTGTATTCTCTTTCTTTCATACGTTTATAATTTGGGCAAGATGTTAGGAGCTTGATTCTAATGGTTTATTTATTTTCTTTTTTTATTATTAGTTGTTAAAAACATTACAAAGCTCTTGACATATCATATTTCATACATTTGATTCAAGCGGATTATGAACTCCCATTTTTACCCCATATACTGATTCTAATGGTTTAACAAGAGGCAGATTCACATATCAACCCAGCTTTGCGAATACCTGTGTAATGTCAAATAACCTTTGAACTTAGTCTTCATTCTTGTCATGATACAGCCCCATAAAGTCCATTTGAAAAGAGACCCTTTGACAGTCTACAAACACTTACCATGTGTCTGGGATCCAGCTGCAGAAGATCTTCACTAGGTTTGAACAAAAATGAACCTAAGCGTTTTCATGTAGATTACTATTGACCAGTCAGGAGGCATGGTGTAGGAAAGTGTTCATGAATATGGTACACATTGATTGATTTACTTCAACCACTGTGTATATCTTTTCATCTTTATTAACCAACAGTCAGAATGCCAGTCCTCACACTGCTCAAGGGATGGACTCATGATTAAAGCAGGACAAGTGAGTTTTCTAGGGCAACTTTTAGGGCATTCCAGACAGCAACATGCACTCTGGTAAAGAGAAGACTTACCTTGTTTCTGGATCTTAACCACTGAAAAGATAGATAATCCTAGAATTGCCAGATGGCACCCATGAAGAGAGCTTAACAATGAAGCCTTCAAAGGAAAGTAGAGAGGATGGGGTGATGGTGGGGGGAGAGTAACAGGGAGATTATAGTTCTACTTCTACAGACATCATTTGAACCCCTGAATCCAATATTCCTGAAATTAGAAATATATTTGGACTTTGCACTTAAATAAGCCTATATGTTTCTTTTTATGCCCAAGGTTGACTTGGTTTATCAGTCCTTTTTCCATTACTCTGAAAACAAGCAAACAAACAAACAAAAAAAAAACTAAGGCTGGGTACTTTATGAAGAAAAGAGGTTTGTTTACTTCACAGTTCTGGAAGCTCAAGGCATCACACTGTCATTGGCTGAGCTCTGGTGAGGAATTCCGTGGCCGTGTTGCATCAGGGTGGATGGCATCATGGTGGGAGTGCAGAGAGATCACATGGTGAGAATGGAAGCCAGATCTAGGGGAGGGACCGGTTTTGCTCTTTTTGTTACAATCTTCTCTTAAGAACTAACTCACCATCCCACAAGAACTTAATTCCTTCTAAGGGCAGCACCCACTGTGACCTCCCAGTAGGTTCAAGCTTTAAAAAGTTCCACTATCTCTTAACATCGCCATTCTGGGGACCAAGCTTCAAATATGTGAACCCTTGGGGTACAAACAACATCCTAGCCATAGTAGTTGGGTTTCTGCCATTCATAACTAAGAGTCCTTGGGACCTTTTAAATTAGTTATGACATAGCCTAGTCAATGGCATACCATACACTTGAAGGAAAAGAAGAGAGGAAAGGGGCGGGGGGGGGGGGAAGAAAGAAGGAAAGAGGGAAGAAACAGGGAAAGAAGAGGAAAACTTGGGCTGGGGTTATAGCACAGTGATAGAGTGCTTGCCTAGCATGTGTGAGGCACTGGGTCGGATCCTCAGCACCACGTAAAAATAAATAAAATAAAGATCCATCAACAACTTAAAAAAAAATTTTAAAAAGAGGAAAACTTTCTGTAATGATTGGGAATGATTCCATGATACATTATGTAGGGAAAAGACCACTCAGATTTGTTATCATTTGCATTACTGGTTACAACAATGTAAAGCAATGAACATTATTTAACATAGGTTTATTTTGTCCATCCAGGTGGATTATAAACTCCCAAATACTCTTATTCTATTTTCTTCCTTTCCTCCATAGCCATGGGCAGATTTTTGACTAGATCATGCTCCTTGAGGTAAAAATCTTGTTGAAAACCTAGGTTCCAACCAAAGTTTTTGTGGAATGTTTCACTGGCAGTACTTGGTTTCTCCATTAAGAATCTATTAATCTGTCAAAATGAAAGAAATGGGCAAGGATCTGACCTAGAGTTAAAATAAAAAGGAACTATAATGACTCTTAAGCATATGTAAAATGTTCTACCTTGCTTTTAATAAGAAAAATGCAAGTCAAATTGCTGAGGCCCCTTTTCATCTACCAAACTGACAAAGATCAGAAAGTTTTATAACACACTGTATATAGAGGAGTGTATTAGTGTAGCAAGACTATATCAGGGTACAATTGGAAACACAGGAACCACTTAAAAAGTATTTGAAATTAGGGGAATTTAAAACATGGAGCTGGTTACACAGATAACATGAGGTTCGGGAGGCTCTTCAGAAGTGGAGAAAGTGCTGGAGGTTAGCAACTGTGGGATAATCTGTTACCTCCAGGCTGAAGGGACAAGAGGAGGAGGTATTGCCAGAGCCCAAGAAGCTGGGTCCATAGTTAGCCTGTCTTACAGGACCTGGAGTCGCCCAGGAGGAATAGTTGATAACCCTGGTCTACTCTTCTATGCCCACCTTCAATGCAGAAGAAAAGCAGTGAGAAATTCTCTGGCTTTTCCCTTCTTTCCTCCTTCCATTCTACTACCGTGTGGACCGCGAAACACAAAGTATATACACAGTATATAGGAAAACCTGGAAAATGCAGCCTTTAGAAGTCAGCCCCCACAAAGCACAGCAAGAAGGACCAGGACTGGATCTGAGGACAAATGACTCAGAATCACCAGAGGGGTAGTGTGGTTGTATGTGTAAACCGGCAATTGAAGTCATGAGTAAACATCTCCACGAAGAACATTTGAGATCCAGATCATAAATGCACGTGGCCTTGGACCCTGTGACTCCAATTTTAGAGATTTGTTTTTCATATATACTTCCACGTAAGCATAATTATATAAGAATAAAGTTATTCACTGTAGCAATGTTATTATTAATGGCAGATTGGAGAGAATCTAAATGACCATAATTCAGGTCTCTTACATGAATTTTGACATAATGGAATATTATACAGCTGTACACAAACAAGAGAATATTGGTAATAATATGGAATTACTCTCTGATAATATCTTAAGGAACATGATCAAGGTCTAGAACATTGTGGATATTTTGTATAGTAAATGCTATCATTGTTTTTCAACAAAAGGTAAAATATGTAACAAATCTATCTGACTAATTGGGTATATGTAGATATTATCTAGAAGAGTACAAATTGGTTACCTCCAGGCACAGGAATTGAGAGGCTGGGAGAAGAATGGAAGGGAATCTTGTTAACTGTGTACCCATTTCTACTTTTTAATTTTGTACCATGTGAATACTAATCAAATGGAGATAACTAAAATTAAAATGAAATTTAAAAAACTAGAAATAAACTTTCTTCTACTCTACTAGTTTAGGGACATTAAAATCCCTTTAATGGTGGAAACCAGATCTTCAGAGAAATGAATCCCTTTACCTTCCAAGTTCCCTTCCCAAAAGTGTTTGTTTTTTTCTCCTTTTGCTGCTGTGGAACAATGAGCAAAGGAGACATCCATTCTTACTGCATACATTTACAGAGGGAACAGCCTGAAACCATCAACCTGAGAGGATTCTCAGGGATTTAGAAATCGCCAGGGCAGCTCCACAAAGGCTTTATTCTCATGAAGTTTCTTCAGTGAGAAGCAGCTAAAACTGACAATGTGTTTTCACAGCCGATTTGTTGGGGATGAGGCAGTCGGTCTCAGGAAAATTTCTGGCCCTGTGCTTGTTTGAATGCATACACGCAATGAACCCCTGGCCTGGGGTGAAACCTTTCAACTCTGTCATTCTTCCATAACCAGCTGCTCCTGGCATGAGTCCCAGTGCGTTCCTCACTTGCAGCACTCCGGGCGTCCTGACACTGTGGGCTCTCTAACCTGGTGTTGCGCAAGCGGAGGCTTTGGAAGACTTGGGCACGCAGTAGCCCGGACAGCTCCCTAAGCCAAGCGCGAACCAAAGGGCTTTGAATGAATGAGCGTCGCTAGCACAGTAAATTCCTGGGAGAATGACAGGAATCCAGATCAGGTCATCACGGTGGCTTTAAATACCCAGGGACCATGAAGTGAGGAAGAACTGTCGAAGGAGGAGGGTCACCCCAGCTTTGGAGAGGCTCGGGCCGGCAGACCGCGGTGTTCTCGGAACCAGGCAGGCCCTGGATTTAGTGACCCATCACTCCGCGGTCACGGAGGTCCTGAGTCTCCAATGTTCAGAGGCAGCGGGCAGGAAAGCTCGAAATGTCCTGAAGTCGCGCCTTGGGGCTCCGGGACCCCGGTCCCTACACTGCACTGCGCAGCTGAAAGAGCTCCCGGAGGGGCGCTGGTCCCCGCCCTGGGTTCTTGCAGCTCCAGCCCCGCCTCCTCCTAGGGCGCCCCGCCCCTCCCGGCGCGTGCCGCCCGCGCGCCTGGGGAGCTCTGGAGCCACCCGCGGGGTAGGCACCCGGTATTCCGGCGCAGGCGCGGTTGTGCGCCGCCTCTCCAGCCGGGCTCCCCGCACGCGCCCCCGCCCCGCCTCCGCACGCGCCCCCGCCCCGGGCGCCTCTGATTGGCCGTCAGCCTGGCCAGCAGGTGTCGGTGGCCGCTGCGGCCAGTCTGGCTTGACTGCCTGCGGCGCGGGCGCCTCCCTCACAGCCGCTGCCACCTCTGCGCTCCCGCCTACTGCCCGCTTCCCGGCTCCTGCTGCGGTTGCGGTTCTGGCGGCCGATCCCCCGCGGCGCTGCAGCCCAGCTCTGGCTTGCCGGCTGACTCGCACCCCTTCCTCGCTGCCCGCAGCCTTCTGATCCACGCGCGGCGCTGCGGCAGGTACCCTGGGCATCCCGAGGCGCGGTGGCCTGAACCCGGCCGCCATCAATGACCCCAGCCGCGGACCTTTTCCAGGCCGGCCAGTCCGTGTGAGTATTGTGCCCTCCCTCCCTTCTGGCAGCTTTGCGCCACTCTCCCCTTCCTGTTGCCGCAACTTTTAGGGTGGGTGTGTGGAGGTGTCTCTCAGGTTCCCCAGCACCCCGAGCGCGTCCTGAGCCAGGGCTCCCGGCGTGGCCAGTCTGCCTCTGCAGAGGAAGAAGCTGGATAGGGGAGACTTGAACTTGCTCAGGGATCCTCGCAGTCGGAACCGCCCCCTTTCTGTGCCTCTGGGGCGGGGACCTTGCCTCTGCGTTTCCCTCGCGTTTTCCGATCCCAGCTGGCCACATAGTGCTGGGGCTGCGGTTCACCGCGCACCTACAATGCTACCTGTACGGGCGTCTCAAACCATCCAAAAAGCGCCCCGCAGCAGCCCACCGTAGTGGACTTGACTCTTTCGGACTCTTAATTTCTGTAAAATGGGGCTAATCAGGGAGCTGCCCAAGGTCATGGCTGGTGCTCAGAGCTAGAACCCGAGACCATTGCATCTGGCCCCGCCCCCGGGCTGCCTGAGCAGGGAAGCGCTGTTGAGGGTTGCGGGGGTGGGGTGGGGGGGGTTACTTCAGTTTCATCCCAGTCTCTTCCTCACACTCCTTTAACCCCAAAGATGCCAGACTTGGAGAGGTAGGAAACCTATCCCCAGGGACTCTACAGTACAGATAATCGCGAGAGACCTTCCGGATGAATGTGTTGTGGAGCGGTTCTGTGGTGCGAACCCCTGGACGTGCAGTTTTTGGGGGCACTCTTTCTCTTTCCCGTCACTTAATTTACTGATGTCTCGACGAGGATAGGGGAATTTGTTAGGTACCTGCGTTGAGATCCGTATTGTTCTACTTACTACCCTCCCTTCGCCCCCCCCCCCCCCAAATAAAGCCTGTCCCTGAGGATAACTATCCCAGAGACTCTAAGTGCACAAGGCCTAGATGGACCTGCCTAAGAGAAGCGGGTACGCCACGGGGTTGGTTTCCATTACATTTGCTCACATCTGCTACTAGAAAATACCTTGAGTCTTGACTTCATTTCTGCCCGCCCAACCCCCACCCCTTGATCTGGATTTGTTGATTTGCTTGACACTTTCCCAGGAAAGAGGGAGGGGACCAGTCCCAGGGTATGTAAATACTGTTAGAGGTAAATTGTTTACCCCAGATTCCTGGAAGCAGCTCTAGTGCTGCTGTTGGTGGCATTGTGGGCTGCTTCACAGCTTTGGGCTGGGAAGCAGGTTGTCCCCACCTCTTTTGCCATTATCATCCGAGCCCTCCAATTCAGCCGCCCCTTCCTCAATTCTGAAATTCGGTGATGAGATACTACTTAGATGATTTTTGGTATGACTGACAAGCATCTTTGAGCCTCAACTTTTTCACTTATAAAATGAAATAATATCTGTTTTTAGTCTTTCCAAGGCACTTGGGGTTCAGAGGGTATGATAGGTGTGAAAACTCACTGGGGTTATATTGAAACATAGAAAGAAAATGGTCCAAAGAATCTGGGGCTGGGGTTGGAAATGCAGGTAATTTAGGGAACTTGACAGTGACATCGGGGGTTAGGGTTAGGGTTAGGGTTAGGGGGTTAGACCCTTTTTGCAGATCTAAAAAATTCTCCTTTGAGAGAAATTTAGTTTTGTTAAGGTTTCAAAAATACTGCTTGCTTTCTTCCTGCTTAATGTTCTTTGCCTGGCCATGGATAACTGCATCTCACCTAATTACCCACCCCCTCATCTGTGGGATGTCTCTGTGGGCCAGAAGCTGTATCTAGGGAGTTGAGGACTGTCTGGGGGGGGGGGGGATGGGGAGATTGTGTGTGTGTGTGTGTGTGTATATACACTGTGTGTATGTACACGTGTGTGTGTGTGTGTGTGTGTGTGTGTTGTCTTTTTGGAGATTATGTGTATCTCTATAAGGCAGGGTTCTCTTTTTGATGGGTCTCATTTGTCCATATATGGGGACAAGGTTGGGAGTAGAGAGAGAAAGAGGAGTTGTTTGGCTCCAGGATTTGTTCATTTTTGAGAAAATGAAGTTCTAGCCACACTCAGTAATTTAAACTAGCAGTGAAATAGATTGTGCCCTGTCTTCCTCTTTCCTGCCCAGAGGGACTGGAGGAGAGCTCATCTGTGGCTTTGGCTTTTAGAACAATTGATTCACTCTGTATAAAAAGTACCTTACAGAAAACTTAACTATCTCCCTGTTTTTTTGTCTTCCCAGTTATTATTGGTTCTCGTCTCAAAGGCAAAGTAAAGAGGAATGACTGATCAGACTTTGGCCAATTTGTCTTAACATTATATTAAAATATGAAATAATTACAGAAAAAAACTGCATCCTGTTCCACAATGTATAACTTAATGAATTTTCACAGATGGAATGCACCCGGATAAAGTTCAGATTCAGAACTAAAATATTCCCAATCTGCCCAGTTCTCCTACTGGCATGATTGCCCTTGCTTAGTGATGTCAGACAAGTTTTATTTTCTTTTCTCATTTTAGTTCTCAAGTTAAAATGAGACTTCTTGATTATTTTCTGCCTTCTCTTTTTATGAATGCAAACCAAGGATAGTCATATTTACGTCAGTATAGAAAACTGGAAGGAAGAATTCAGTTTGAGTGGAGATGAGTTGGTGGTTCCCAAAGGCCCTGATCATTAGTTCTTTGATGGTGTAATGAGCCCACCCCAGATACAATAGTGACATTGATAAATGGAGGTCAATTTATTCCCCAAAGAGCTTTTTCAGAGTAAACTAGAATGATACAGATCCAAAATAGAGTGATATGAATGAGGAACAACTATGAATGAGTTCTCCTTTGAAACATACACAATGGGCATATTTTTAATTCCTTAAAGTTAAAAATCAGTGGGGAAATCACAGAATTTCAAAGCTGAGTGATTTATGAACTGTTTGTGCTGTTGCCACATGGTGGCACCACATTGGCTGCAGAACTGAAATATCAACAATCCTCTCACCAACCCTCATAAAAGGATTCCAGGAATAAAGTCCAACATCCCAGTATCTCTAAAAACATTATTTTCAAATACTGCTTTCTAGTATCTGGCAGGCAGGCCTCCTCTTGACCCCTACTGTTATGTCCATGGACAAGACTCTATTTCAGCCCTTTAGAGAGATGGCTTGTGGATCCTGAAAAGATGTGTGTTGGAGGGGGCTGGAGGTGGGACACTAGCCTTTTCCTTAGCAATATGGAGCTAAGGTCATATGTCCTTGGAATTTTATTATATTTTACTTTTTGGTACTGGGGCTTCAACCTAGGAGCACTTACCACTGAACTACATCCCCAGTCCTTTTTATGTTATTTATTTTGAAACAGAATCTTGCTAAGTTGTTTAGGGCCTTGCTAGGTTCTGAGGCTGGCCACAAAGTCGTAATCCTCCTGCCTCAGCCTCCCCGAACACTAGAATTACAGGTGTACATCACCATACCTGAGGGTCCTTGAGATTTTGAAGAGGGTCAATTAGGAAATTAGCTTAGATGTGTTACATCTTACACTAGAATTTCCCAAACAGTTCAAGAGATGGCGTTTTCTTTCCTGAGACTGGTAGCTCTTTACAAAGCACTGTCTGTCCATGGTGAACTTAGACACATGGGTCGGTCTGGCCATAGCCACACTGTTGCTGGAGGAAATGCCCCATGATTATCACGGGGTGGGCCCAAGTCACCAGGAGAAGATAGGGAAGCTCTCTCCAGGTTGGAGATGGCTAATAGGACCTATCCTATGCCCCTGTCAATCCATCACTATTTTCTTTCACTGTCAGCATGACTGAGATACTGTTTAGAAGGCTGTATTCATTTGGTGGCTAACCTTGCCTACAATCACTAGGAGTGTTATATGTTTGCTGTGTGTTATACCCCCCCCCCCCCGACACACACACATACACTGTCTCATTTACTCTTTCACACTTGGAGGTAGGCGGCTTTTCCGTTTTATAGATAAAGGATCTGAGCCTTGAAAACTATGCTCTTTTTCTAACTTTGGGTACTTTGTGAGCCAGAGCAAGATTTGAAAGCCAATTCTTTGAGACTGAGACAGCTTCCCTTGCTGAGTTGTACCCTTCTGCAGGCTGGGAAAAGTCTTGCATAATTCTTTTGTCCTTCCTGGCTCCTAGTCTAGTATTAAACATGCAGCAGCTACTTAAGTCTAAGGATGGGATTGCTGAAAATAGAAAATTCTCCCTTGAGCAAGCATAGAATCCAGACAGCGAAGGATGAGAACTTGGGGTTGAGTCCACACAATCTGCAATGTTGAGACTGAGTATGTGCCCATCAGCATGTGTTGTCTTCTTTCCTGATTACAATTTTATGTAATAGAGGGGTGCTGTATCTATTTTCATGATCTTGTTTCACCAAAACATTTCTTTGATAAGTTGATAACATTTGTTGATCTTTGTAGTTAATTCATTCCTTTGATATACCAGCGCTTAAACATTCCCTGTTGTGGACATTAAGGTATCTTCACCTTTCACTATTATAAAAAAAAGCACAGTGAATATCTTTGATAAGATCTTAAAGAAATGTATGAGCACAAGGTAGGAATCCCCACAAGTTGAATAACCAACCAGTGGCTGTGCTTCTGTCAACCTCTGGCTGTGCCTTAGCTTTACTGGGTTTTGCAGATTACATTCCCAAGAGACTAGAGACTGGTTCACTTCACACTCTCATTGCAGTTTGTTGGAGTTCCTTGTACTCCCAGGTCTGACTGTGACTCTTCTAGGTCTGGTTGATCTGATAAGCATGGAATGAAAGTAATTCACTGCTCATTCATTTTGCATTTCCCTTAGAGGTGATCTTCTTTATATATTTTGATTTTTGAGTTTCCGTATCTATGCTTTATGTATTTTTTTTAAACTGGGAATGTTTTTTTTTGGGGGGGGTTAGATCTCATTTGATGTTTACATTTCTGTATTGTATGAGGCATGAGTCCAACTGTGTTTCATTACAAAAACCATTTATCTCATTATCGTTTCATAAATAATTTATTATTTTCTCATTTATATTGTTACCATCTCTGTCATAGACCACTTTCTGGGTCTGTTGTTGACTCTGTTCTGTTCTTTTTGACTTTTTGTGACTCCTGAACTAATATCATTTCAATTAGTTACGAAAGCCTTCTAATAAAACTTCCCTTATCTTTTTTCTTTAAAATTGTGTTGGTTATTCTTGACCCTTTAGATTTTGAAATGAATTTTAGGATTTGCTCCTTTTCATGAAAAGTTCTCTCTTAATTTACGTTGAATCTGTAGATTAATTAGGGAAGACTTTACATTATTGACACATCTAATTCGTGGACATGATCTCTTGATGAATGGTCTTTTTAGATCATTCTAAAAGATTTACAGCATTCTCTAGGAAGGTATGGAAGTTGTATTAGGTAATTTACAGGTTATTGACAGCTCTGTTGAGGTATGATTCACATACTCTGCAATTCAATTTTATTTAAAGTCTACAATTCAAGTTTTTTAGTAAATTCCCAGTGTGTATAGAAATCAGCATGATTTAATTTCAGAATACTTTTGTCTCCAGAAAAAGAAACTCTGGACCCATTAACAGTAACTCCCTGATCCTCCTACCCCAGCTCTCACCACATACTTAGTCTACTTTGTGTCTTTATGTATTTGACCATTCTGAACATTTCATATAAATGGACTCATACAATAATACAATATGTGGTATTTTCCATCTGGCTTCTTTCAATTAGCATAATGTTTTCAAAGTTTATGTTTTACAGTAGCATTGCTTCATTCTTCTTTATTCGTATATTCTATCCAATGGAAATATCACATTTTCTTTATCTGTCTTGTTGATTACGGATTTTGGGATTGTAAATCCCTTGTAAATGGGATTGTTTTCCCTCCAATTGCCTTTTAAAAATTGGTTATTGCCAGTGCATAGGTATTACTATAGGAATGTTTTGCATATCATTTCCTACCTAGCATCTTTGTTGGTTTGTAAATTTTCTGGATATTTTGTAGAAAGCCATATGTACCACAAATAATGGTGTCATATGTACCACAAATATGGTGCTTATTTCTATCTTCTTCTTGGCTCTCTGGTATAATGCTGAGTAATAGTGGTGATAGAGCCTCCTCTATTTTTTTTTTTAAGAGAGAGGAAAGGGGGGGGGGAGAGAGAGAGAGAGAGAGAGAGAGAGAGAGAGAGAGAGAGAGAATTTATTTATTTATTTATTTTAGTTCTCGGTGGACACAACATCTTTGTTGGTATGTGGTGCTGAGGATCGAACCCAGGCCGCACGCATGCCAGGCGAGCGCGCTACCGCTTGAGCCACATCCCCAGCCCTAGAGCCTCCTCTAAATCTGATGTCTGACTTTGGTGTAAGGCTTTTAAATATTCACTGCTGGGAGTCTCCCTGAGAACTCCCCGGGCCTTTCAAACATGGTGGCGGGCAAATTGCCAGTGGGTGGCTAGAACTCCCTGGGCCTTTCATATAAGGAGCCCGTAATGCAACATGGCGGCAGGCAAGTTGCCAGTGGGCGGATAACAAATTGTTTTGAAAACCTTCTAATTGGTCCTCCCATCTTCCATGATCGTGGACAGCTCGTGCCCCCCCATGAATCTTATGCAGGGTGGACGTGCGTGCACCGTAGGTGATGATCTGACCTTTACTATGATTGGCCCCGGGAGCTTCCTGGTTTAAGATAACTGACTCTCACTTTCTATATAAGCTAGAACCAGCTTGCAGTAAAGTGCTTCATCTTTGTCACTGCTATCTGTGTGTGTGCATTTTAATCTCGGACGACGAACCTTGGCCTTTCATTCACCAAGAGTTGTTGCTTTACATTTGGAGTAGAGACAGCCTTTACCATGTTAAGAAAGTCATGCTTCTGCTGTTCTAGTAGTATGTGTCTTTTTGTTTGTTTATATGTTTATTTGATTTTTTTTTCAGTGCTGAGAATTGAACCCAGAGACCTTTCAATTTCATAGCAAAAGCTCTGCCCCTGAGCTATGTCCCTAGTCCCTGTCTTTGTATTTTAAAATTATGCCCATTCCTTTTCTATATCTTCTTTAATCAATTGAAGTTGAATTATCCTTAGATATGATATTAGTTTATTTGAGTTTTCCTCTCAAAGACTGCATTATGAAAAATCTTACATACTTCTAAGTATAAAGTTATATTTTAGCTGGGCAGGGTGGTGCACGACTGTAATCCCAGTGGCTCGGGAGGCTGAGGCAGGAGGATCACAAATTCAAGGCTAGCCTCAGCACCTTAGCAAGGCCCTAAGCAACTCAGTGAGACTGTCTCAAAATAAAATGTAAAAAAGACCTGGGGATATGGCTCAGTGATTAAGCCTGGGTTCAGTCCCCAGTATCAAAATAAAATATATTTGCTTTTTGAAATTATCCCACTTTGGCACCTCACTCTGAGGGTGATCTCCTTTTTCAGAGAGGTATTTCGTGTTCTTCAACTTAAGGTTCAATGGCTTGAGGGAAGATGAGGCTGGTGGGAAGAGTTTGCAAGGTTAATAAATATGAAGCACTCTGAACAATGCCAGTCACATAAATGTTATTATCATAATTATGTCATGCAGTTAGCAATGAATTGTCAAAGAACATTGATTTGGAGTCCTGAAAAAGGGACATCGTTGGGGACTGTCCAAATGGGACAGTTCACCACACCCAGAAAAAAAATCACCTTTATGTCCATCACTCAATCCCTGTTGAAAATTTTGTATATTTTTTCCAGAAGTCATTTGATATAATATGGATATATACAGAGCTTTCATAAGTTCATTTTCTGAATCTTACTAGCTTTGAGGCTTCACTGGAATAGGAGCTAGCATCACATGAAAACATTCACTAACAAACTGTCCACTTATATATTAGTCCCCATCCTGATGTCTTAACATAGCACAGAGGGTCTTTGCCTACCTAAGCATCATTTTCTTTATAGGTCACTTGCTCCCTGATTATATAGGAGTTTATTGGACCTCGTTGTGCAAATCCATTGCATAATGTAATTGCAAATCTTGCAAAAGATGGAGGAGTTTGTTAAGTGGATGAAACTGGGTTGACAATCTGCAGGGAACAGTTGCTCACTGTGGAACGAATGGGATGCCGGCAGCCTCAAACCTGGTCAGAACTGAAAAAGGGAAACAGGAACTGAGAGAAGATTCCATGCATGCTCCAGAAGAGAACGAGTAGAATGATAAAATAGGAGGAGGGTCTTTTGATGTCTGTCCAATAACTTTGCACAAAAATGATACTCTTCTTGAGCTTGTCAAAAAATGTCAGATGCTCATTGAAGGATGTTTTGTGCTCTTCTTTAAGTTTACTGGGACGATTATGCCCCAAATATGAAAACTTGCTTTTTACTTCACTGTATTGATGAAGCAGAGTATATCTGCATGCTTATATAGCTCTTCATAGCTGACATGACTACAAAGTTGTCCATGGGGTTCTCTTTCTTATTTTTTGTACATTCAGCAAATTTTTATGTATCATTCCATGTTAGGTTGGGCTGTTAGATTGTTTTACACAAATCATGTTCATACTTCTAACTGCTAAATTCCATTCCATCATGGAAGTATCTTATTAATCTATTTCTACATGATGGACTTTAGATTGCTTCTGTATTTTTGGGCTATCACATGGATGCATTTAGTAAACATCTTTGAAAAGCATTTATGCACATACACACAAGAAATTTTGAAGAATATATGCCCAGAATTGGAATTGCAGGGTTTTATTTTATATATACTTTTAGTTTGATCACCCACTGCCAAATTGCTTTCCTGAGTATCTGCACTCATTTCAACTCCTATAGTAACGCAGACAGATAGGGCCTATCACATTAAGGAAATAATACGACAAAAGGAAGGAGAAAGGTATTAAAGGAAAAAGTATGTGTGTATATATGTTTCCATATATATATAAATGTCCTAAAGTTCTTTTAGGAAGCTCAGAGTTTTTGACCTTTTTGTTTCAAGTCTTGCATCACATAAATGATTATGTAGAAATAAAAATAATTAACTTCATATCAATATTTACGGAGTTTGGGAGAATCTATGAAAGTTTTAGTGTTCAGCTGCTCAGTAGTGCCTTTCATCAGGACAGACTGCAAAGGAGGTGAACACTGGTAAATGGAAACCAGGAAGCTACCTCCTTCCAACTCTGTCCTACCTCACCTGTCCCAGGATGCAGACACTGTAATCATTGAACAATTATTTCAATTGTAGAGGCACCCCCCTCCTCCACAGAAAATCTTAATTAAGGGTCTCCAGAAATCTTCACCATAATTGATTTTAGAACTATCAGCAAAAGGATCTCTGCAAAAGAGTTCAATGTAGTTAAGCTTTCAATTTCCTGTTGCTCTACCTTACCATAATTAAATTTGGCCACAGGCTTGAAAGAGATCAGCACTCCAGGTGCTAAACACCCCTTCACTAGTTTTTCACAAACATTTATGGACTATCTAGTATAGTAACAATATACATAATAGTTTGTAAAAGTTTTCAAGGTTTAAAATCCAAAACTGCCTGAATTCTGGGTTCAGGGGTATTGATTGATGTAGAAGACCTTGGTTCGGTAATTCTAAAACAACACTGTGTCATTAATACTGGTATGCAAATAAGTTTGTGTGACAGATTGCTAGTGACTAGAGGACCAGCACAGCTCCTCCCTACCAGATGCTAGTGAGGAAAAGGCAGAGAGATGATGGATTTGACTGGAGGTGGGCTGACTGCTGAACCAAGAGAAACTTCACCCACTTCAAACTCTCTCAAAGAATGGATTCTGCATTTCTGTAAGGAGAATGAAAAGAGCCTTATGAAACTATGTGCCTAAAATTGTTATTGGCTTTTTTATTCAACTCTTACCTTCCTTAGGTAATTATGAGTGGAATTTTCCGTAGTATTTATATATCATAGCTGAGGTAAGAAAAGCACTCTATGGAGTATCATTTTGTGGATTTGATTTAGAGCGAACACCACTGGGGTGACAGATGTGTTCTCCGCATCTGTGATGTGCATATCCATGCTGTGGGCCTACAATTTAATCCGACTGAGCAGGCATTTGGAAAAACAATGCAAGATGAGCCTCAAGGAAGGGCAGGTGCCTGGAGGACAGAGGTGCCCGAGGCTCAAAATCTGTTTGCCAAACTCCTTCAATAATGTTCTAACACTGGATCCTGGTGGCTCAGAGAACTATGTACAAGTTTCCTCTTTTTGGCATAATATGCAAGAACCTCAAAGTATGCAGGGTCATTGTTTATACTTGAAAGCCTACAGGACAGGATCCTGTTGGCATTATTGGGGAAAAGGAAAATAATCCAAGCCTCTTAATGTTTTTTTTTTTTTTTCCTTCCCTCTGAAGGTAGTCTAATCTTCAAGCACTAAGCAGTATTTCTAGCCCAAACCTCTTTCCAGCTTCCTCTTGGAAATCCCTATCTCCAGCATTTTTTCACTAAGGAGCTCCAGCTTCAGAAATGTGGCTGTTGGTGTTTACGTTTTATATAAATGTAGTCTTGTTTTGCTTCTTTTGAAAAACGGTTTGTTCATCATTAGGGATTTTGACTTACTGAAATGACATGTAATCAGAGTGTCTCTTTCTCTTTTACAACTAACTAGAAGGAAAATCAGAGATGCTGTTTTAATTGAATTCCTGTGAATTCAAAGCCTTTTAGAAACATCAGCAGTAGATTTTCAGGTCTGTGGTTCAGCGATGTCAGGTGCCTCTCCCATTCTGGTGCCTGAATGCTGCCGAGATCCCTTAAGGAGGTTTTCTTCCTAAAAGAGTCCCATGTGCTCCCTCCCAGATCTGAATTCTCCTCCCACACTTTCCAGGTACCTGGTCTTGCTTTTCCAGATGCCGCCACTGCTCATTTTCTGTTTAGGTTCCTCTCCCCTCTGGATGCTTTTGATGGTAGACAGCAATGCAGGGCTGACATTTCCCTTTCTCTTCTACAAATGGTCCACACACAGGCAAGGAGGAGAACAAGAAACAAAAGAACAAATGCAGGTTTTTACAAATTTGGGAAATGATTAGAATCACTTCCTCCCCAAAGTGGAAAGTTTGCCTGAAGAAAACAGATCGAGTGGTGTGCTTGGGCCCAGGCACTTAAGAAACATAGGGACCAATGTATACATTCCTAAAGGCCAGGGCTGTCTCTCTTAAGCAGTGGTGGGTAAGGAGGCCCACAGAGGCAGTGAGTACTTTCGATGCTAAATTGGTGAGGCTGGCTTTGAATTTGCCGTCCTTCTGCCTCAGCCTCCTGGGCACTGGGATTACAGGTGTGTGCCACCCCACTGTGCCCAACCTTACTTCTTGATTAGTCTCACCTGAGTTCTTTTCTAGTTTCCCAAAGAACCAAATTTTGGCTTTCACTTCTCTATCTCATCAGTCCTTTCTATGTATTAATCTTTCCTCTCATCTATATTGTTTTCTTCTTTCTACTTCTTTGGCCTTATTTTTCTCATCTCTTATATTTAGATGATTAACTCATTGATTTCACAGCCCTTTTCTTTCCTATTTACATTTAGGACTATACATTTCTTTCTAAAAATCATATGTTTGCATTTCTCAAGTTGTGACTGTTATTATTCCCAAGTGAGTTTTTAAATTTTTCATTATTATCTCTTATAAGTTTTTGTATAGAAACAAAATTTTTTTCCTATTTTAATACACAAAAGAATGTAGTCTGTATCATTCTAGTTCTTTGAAATTTATGGACGCTTGTTTTATGGCCTGGTATAGAGTACTTTTTTCATAAGTGTTCTGTGTTGTCTTGAAAAGAAAGTCATTGGTTCCAGTGACTTACTTTAATGTAAGGTAGTTAATTATATTATTCTGTTTTTCTTAATGATGTTTTGCAGTTTGATTAGTCAGTTATGGGAGAAAGTATAGAGAGGTGAATTTATCAATTTTGCTGGGTGCTTCTTTTGCTTTTTCTTTATATGTTTTGAAGTAATGTGCTGTTGAGTGCATCTTAGTTTAATTTGAGCATGCCCTTTTTAATCTCTAACAATGATTAACATTAAACAGAGACATGAGATGGGAGGGAAAGGGAGAGAAAAGGGAAATTGCATGGAAATGAAGGGAGACCCTCATTGCTATACAAAATTACATATAAGAGGTCGTGAGGGGAATGGGATAACAAACATGGAGAGAAATGAATTACAGTAGATGGGGTAGAGAGAGAAGATGGGAGGGGAGGAGAGGGGGGATAGTAGAGGATAGGAAAGGTAGCAGAATACAACAGTCACTAATATGGCAGTATGTAAAAATGTGGATGTGTAACCGACGTGATTCTGCAATATGCATTTGGGGTAAAAATTGGGAGTTCATAACCCACTTGAATCTAATGTATGAAATATGATATGTCAAGAGCTTTGTAATGTTGTGGACAACCAATTAAAAAATAAATAAATAAATAAATAAATCTCGAACAATGCCTCTTGTTTTTAAGTATGTGTTTAATAGAGCAGTACTGGTTTTCTTTTGCTTAGTCTTTCCTGCCTCATCCTTTGTTTATCTTTATCTAAAAATATACAGCTCTGTATGTTTTAATTTCACCTGTGAAACTATTGGTAATAGTACTAATTTGCTTTATATCTTTCTAACCTCTAAGTTTGAATGTGAAAGTTATGATTATTTATAGTTTTACTATTCACAGATTTGGATTTATTTTTCCATCTTAACTTGGTTCTCTAAGATGATTCCACATTAGATATACAGAAGCCCACCCTGCTTTATCTGTGGGGGTTTTGTTCCAAGCCCCATGGTTGATGCCTGAAGCTGGATAGTACTGCACCCTGTGTATACTCTGCATTCCCCTACATTCCTGCAGTGTTGCCACATACCCTAGAGTTAATCTGCCTTCCACATTTTAACAGCTACTTGAACACAGGACTGGGATTCTGCCACAATCCATCTTATAACTGAGATGACTATTGGGTGACTAATGGGTGTTGTGGAAACACTGGACAAAGGGATTGTTCACACACTGGGTGGGATGGAGGGGTAATGTGCGACTTCATCGTGCTACTCAGAATAGCATGCAATTAAAAATTTGTGAATTGCTTATTTCTGTAATTTTCCATTTAGTATTTTCAGACCACACAGTTGACTACAGATAACTGAAGTTGTGAAAAGTGAAAGTACATATGGGGGGCACTACTGTACTCAGGTGCTCCATCTGGCTGCTTTTTGTATTGATTTAACCCTCTCTATAACCCCACATGACATTTCTCTTTTCCATTTATTCAAAAGCTTTATACTCTATTGTGGTATTATAGCATTTATTATACTGTAAATTTAACATATATTTACCTTAAAAAACTAAACTGAGTCAAAATTTATTTTTGTCTTGAGCAAGTCAAAGACTTTATATTTAACTAAGAGCACCCTCCTACTAAATTTATATGTTAATGTTATCTCATTTCAGGTCAACTTTTTTAAAACCTCAAGTAGAAGACATTCTTGTTATTTTTTAATGTTGTGTGTAATTTATTGACAATATTATTCCACTGCCTTCCAACTTCCATTGTTGCATTTTGAAAATTCAGCTAACAATCTGGGTTTTGTGTTTTTTGTTTTTGCGGGAGGGGTCTACTTTTTCTCTCTAGCTGATTTTTATGACTTCTCTCTGTCTTTGTTGTTCTGAATTTCACTAGGATATCTGTAGTAGTGGATTTCTCTGGATTCACTGTGCTTCTTCAATATGAAGATTGATGTTTACCCAATAATCTGGAAATTTCTCACCCATTGTTTCTTTGATTGTTACTTCTGCACTGTTCTCTACTAGCTCCTTCTAAAAATCTGATAGATAGTAGGGGCACCTTCTTTCTGTATCACCTGAGACCTTTCATGTTTCACTTCCTTGCTTTTTTCCTGCATTCTGGGCTTTGACTTGTACCTGGCTTCTTTTTACATTATCTCTGCAGACCTCATTTCTTTTCATGGTTTCAAACATCATCCATGCCAATGATCCCTAGTGCATATTTCTAAGCCAGACCCCTCTCATGAACTCCTAGAATAACCTATGTGACATTTTCCCTTGAGTGTTAAATAAATGACTCCAAATCAATTTTTTTTTTTTGAAAGCTGAATCCCTGATCATCCCTAAACCTGTCCTACCTGCATTTTTCTCATCTTAGTTGCTTAGGTATCAATCAATATAATCAATATTACATTGATTTTCCCACTTGTAAGGAATGCATTCATTTATTTATTGTAACTTTTAAAATAAAAATACTATTGATACATTTTCCTTCTTTTTTTATTACTAATATTTGGAATCTAGTGCGTATTTTCCAATTACAGCACATTTCAATTTAGGTGCTAAATTTTCAACAGAATTACTTGATTTGAATGGAGTACGCAATTGAAAAAGTACATCCTTATACTGGAGTTGTTCTGAATATATTTACATAATTTATATGTAATGGCCTAATTGGATATCATTTAAATTTTAATTAACTAAAATGAAATGTCCAGTTCAGTTGTTTTAGCTGTATTTCACGATCTCAGCAACCACATATAGCCAGCTGGTGGCTACCGTAATGGGTAATGTTGGTGGGATCAATCCTGTGGGATTATGTTTATAAGTTTTGAATCTTTCATGTATGCGAAGAAAAGATGACCTAAAATGAAAATTCACAGCTGAGTTAAAGGAAGAAGTTAGAGTTGATTTGCATAGCATCTGATATTCTGTTGGTCAAGAAGGCAATCAAGAATTTTCTATGAGAAATTCTCATTTTTGTATATTTGATAATGGGAGAGATGTTGAAATGTAGGAAAAGGGAAAAAAGCAGATCTATAAGAGTGGCCTCTTGCTACTCCTTTTGCATTCCCCACCCTCTTACATCCTATGTTCATTCTCTGTGTCATGTATGCATGGCTTTGGTTTTATTTTTATTTATTTTTTTTCTCTGAAAATTGTTTCAGCATCTCCTTCCTGAGTAGGAAGGCATTCTGGATTGCAACCCAAAACATGATTGTAACCACCTATCATTAATTTTCTTTAAGTGATTCTTCTTCAAATTCATGGAACAATTCCTCAAATAATTATTTTTTTTCAAGAGAAATGGATGTCTTCAGTGCTCTCGTTCTTCTTGTTAGAAACACAAGAATTTCACTTAATTATCAGATGGAGAGTCACAGAGGCTAAGCCTCTGTATTTTTCCACCTTTTAGACTCACTGTTCTAAAGTGGGCTTCTTAAATAAGCCTTTGGGACTTGGGAGGAAAGGCATTCAATACTTAAGACTTATATCCGGTAAACCTAATAAGGGGAAGAATTTTAAGACAGGATCATTAACCTGTATAGCATGGAGAGTTTGGAGCATAAAGAACCCATTTCTCAAGTGAGAACTAACTAAAAATCTTCTAGTTAGCATCAAGAATAAGTTTTGGTTCTTTAAAGACAATATCAAATATTTTGGGAGGATTAGGCTATGGTTAGGCTGAGCCCTAACCTGGCATGTGCAAGGCCTTGGATTCAATCTCTAGTACCCCCACCACCCCACACAAGGTAGAATATAAAATAGTTTGGGATTCAGTCTGGAAGCAAATAACTAATTTTTATGCAAAGCAGTGAATACCCCCACAAACCTGCACAAAGAAGCTGCTTCAGCAGAGGGTCACCATCTGTGTCTATTTTACCCATTCAAGGGGCCTTATTCTTCACCTGTTGCCCTTCAGACAGATACCTGAAAATGTTTCAGGAACCTTAATGCTTGGAACCTTAGACTCATTTGTTTTATTTCTGGGAATGTAGCCTAAGCTGGGAAAAATTTCTGAATGTGGAAAAGCTTTTACCCACAAAGATGTTTATGCTAGTGTTCCCTGAAATAGAGCACAAGGTTGGAGTCAATCCAAATATATTACACTGGGAAATAGGTCCATAAATATATCCACTTGATAAAATATTATGCAGCCAGTACAGGTGATGCTTCAAAGCAATCATACTGACATGTTTTGGGAATGAGGTGTCCCCCAAAGGCTCCTGTGTTGATGCAGGAGGTGAAATTATTATGAGAGCTGTAATCCAATCAATGGATTAACCCATTTGATGGATTAATAATTTGAATAGTTTGCTGGATGGTAGCTATGGGCAGGGGAATGTGACTGGAGGAAGTGGGTCATTTAGGGTAGACCATAGGAATTTTTTATTTTGTGCCCGGCTCCTCTGGCTCCCTTTCTCTGCTTCCTGGCTGCCATGAGCTGAGCTGTTTTCTTTCACCCAACTCTTCTACCATGATGATCTATCTTATCTTGGGCCCAGAGGAATGGAGTTGATCAATCATGGACTGAACCTCTGAAATGGTGAACCAAAATAAACTTTTCCTCTTCTATGTTGCTTTTGTTGGGTATTTTGGTCACAGCAACACGACACTGACTAGCAGACATACCGACATGGAAAATATGCTTGAGATAAACTGTTCAGTGAAAAAGGATGCATAGGATAACAATAACCACACCTGCAAAGAATGGGAGAAAAGAGACTTCAGTGGACTTCAATGGACTTAGCAGTGCTTATGTTTGTTTGATGGTGTCAGGGTGCTTAATTTTCTTTTGTAGCATATGATATATTTTAGGTTTTCTCAAATAGGATCATTTTAAAGAAAAGTGAAACCTAATAAAAATTCTAAAGGAGAACACCAAAAGGAATGAAAGATGCAGAGAACCATTAGAAGCTGCTTCTAGTGGCGACCTGGAAGTGGACAGTGTGTGTGTGTGTGTGTGTGTGTGTGTGTGTATTGGGGGGTGGAGTGTTCCCTTTTACAATGATTTTATAGAATTGAGACTCCAAAAGAAAGAGATGGAAAAGAGGTGGGCTAGGAAGGGTGCCCTGGCTGGCTCAGATGGAGGCAGGCATTGATGGGAGTTGTCTCTCAGCCCTCTGTAGAAATTCAGAGTCTGGGCTTCAGGCCTTACTCCCGGGTTCTTGTTTGTTTGGTGTGGCTCCTGTAGGCTGGACACATAAGCAGTGTTGGCTGTGTTCAGAATCAGTGAATAGTGGACAGAGTCTGTGGCAATTCTGCTGACCATATTATTTATATTATGCTTTTAGAGGGTTGCCTTTGGAGTTTGAAAAACAAAGTGAAAACAGTTTATTTTTCCTTTCTATCCAATTTGCAGTAAATATCCCTGGGCATTACTACAACCTTCCAAGCCCTTCTCGAATTGCTGAACCACTTAAAGTGGTAGCTGTTTTGGGCAGGTTGTGTTTGAGAGTTCTGTAATCTTGTCTTAGAATTCTGTGATGTACCTTTAATTACTCTTAAAGTAGTGAACTTTAATTAAAGTGCATGACCCTAAACCTCCTGCTGATGGGAGATGTATTACCACAGCATAACTGGGTTTGCGAAACCAGCAGTGGATCAGGCCAATGTTCAAGATCATTAAACAACTTCCCTCCTGCCATGGTACTGAATTGGAGATTTCTTTCTTTCTCTCTTTCTTTCTTTCTTTTATCACCTAGAGCAATTTTGTAATCCTCTTTGTTATCTAATAGGATATTATCTAGGATCAAGTCTCTTTATAATGTTATTGCTTATATATGTTTGAATATAACCACAGTTTGAAAGGCTTAGCTAAAGCACAATGCTTTATTGTAAGCTTTCATATTGGAAAAAAAAATTTTTCTTTTGAAAAAATGTACACTCCAGTCTAGTTCAAACATTTATTTCAACTTTCACTATATTGTAACTTCAAGGAAAAGAAGAAAGAAACTTTCTTTTTTTTTTTAACTGCACTCAAGCCATGGGTTACTGAAGAACTCACACTATGAAAATGGTCAGATCATAGACCTGTTGAAATCATCTGGTCCAGAAATAGGGAGACCAGTTATTGGTAGGTCCTCCTACATTTCACCAGGTGATTGTGGTTCCCTGGGGAGACCAGTAAATTCCATGGACATGAGCTCATCATCAAACTTCTTTTGCTATAAAATGAGTGTCTTGGTAAGTCACAATGTGGAGAAACTGACAAGGAATTAAGTGTGGTGAGGCTAGGAGCAATCCAGGAAAAGATGGCAAGATTTTATGTGTCTGCTTATTCCAGCAAGGAATCTCTATCCCCTTTGTGACAGAAGGGGTGTATGAGGTACAGTCATTGCCACTGTACAGTAGACTGTTTCCCTTCCCTCCTCACCTAGTAGTGCTGGTCTCCACAATTGGAAAGACAGGTCCTCAGCAGTAGTGATAAGACAGATGAGGCCTGGAGAGGGGATGTCCATGGATGGGTTGCAGCTGTGCGTAACTGGATTGGACCTGTGGGGCCATGCCCTTGGATCTCACTGCATGCCCATTTTGTACAAAGGCTCACTGAATAAGCACTGGAGAAGAGCCTGACCAGCCCTCACCAGTTTCAACCTGTCGATCAGGTGTTTGAGCACTTCCCCTGCACAGGGTGTGCTGAGCTTCCTCATGGGTCTTTGAATATTACTAGATTGCACCTGCTCCCAAAGGCTCACCTACATACTTCATTCCCAGACCTCCTTGTTCTGATTTTCCAGTTCTCTTCCTTCCCATCCTGTCATATTGTTAAGTGCTACCCAGAGATTGACAGACCCATTCTTCTGGGTGTCTTTCAATCCAGATGATGTAGAAACATTGATCTTCACCACTCTCTTGTAGACACCCCAAATGGGGCTGTAATACTAGATTGCCCTCTTCTAGTTGATGTCAATTGTATCTCACAGAATCATCCATAAATCAGGCCTGAGGTTTTCTGCCTATGTTGGTTGATCATAAAGAAGTTCCCATGAGGACACAGGGATAAATTGAGGAAGAGGAGTCAGTAACAGTTACCAGATAACATAGAGGTCTGAGTCACCTGCCTATGCGGCTTATACTTTCGGAAACTGCTTGAGACTGATTTCTTACCTACCATTTCCACTTGACACTGATACCTGCTCTCCACATGTAGCCTAAAAAGAAAGCTAGGTTCTCCTGGTCACATGGTCAATGATGTCCCATAGTCAGCTGTTCAGTACGAGGGCTTGGTAGCAAGCATGAGGTGTTTCTCAAAAGAAGTTGTGGCCCAGTCTCTGCTCTGACAGTCCAGCAGCTTTTGCTGGGCTTCTTCTGTTTCCCAGAGGCCCTGTGTGACATCTCTGTTTGTTATGAACACTTTGCAAATCACTGGATCTGTTGGATCTTACATAACCCCAGGAACAGAGCAGCTTGCACCACTGCCTGGACTTGCTGTGGAGCCTTTTCTTGTTTTGGGCCCCCCTCAATACTGGTTGCCTTGCAGTTTCCCAAGTAAATGGGTGAAAGCAAAATTTATGTACTGTGTGTCACCTCCAAACTCCAGAAGAGCCCACTGAGCTTAAAGCCTCCATTTTGACTAAGAGGCTAAATAATGATGGAGATTATAACAGCAATAGCATAAAGTAGTGGCCCTATCCTGTCTAGGACAACCTGTCAGAGACAGCTAGACTAAACTCTGGAGGTGTGACTGAGGATATGACTGGTGGCCACTGTGCTACCTCTGTCTGCTTCTAGAGCCCAGGTGAGCTGCTGTAGGGCTAATTTGGAGTGGACATTTACTGTGGGCACAGATGTTTATTCATGGGAAGCTTGGCCTAAAGTACTGTGGAAGCTGGTCTGGAATTTGACTTTTTATTAACTGTTGGAAAAATATCCCTTATTTGGAAATTTTTTTAAAAACATTTTTCTTCTTTAAGGTTGTTATCTGTATTTCTATGTCTTTATCTTATGAGGGCTATCCTTTGGGTCGTTTTCTTATCTATGTATAGAATATACATATCTGAGTTGCAAAGTTATATTGAGTTTTAAACACTTTTAATTTTAAATTATCTTATTTGGCACCAAAGAGTTGGCACTGTTTTAGTAACAGCAGAACTGGAAGAACTTGGTGAAATTTTGCAAGAGTTATTTTTAATAGGCCGCTCTTCAGTCAATCAACCAACACATAGATGCCATCAAAGCACGAGTAATTGAGTGGAGGCGGAGGCTGGAGGGACTCCTGGGGTGAGAGAATTGTCACCCGCTTCTCTTTTAAACCCAGACACTCTAATCCAGCTAGGCCTCTGCCAGTTAGCACTGGGAACATGCCCTGTAGCACTAGGTCCAATATGCAAAACTTTCAAGTAAAAAAAAAAAAAATTCTACTTCCAAAGTCACCTGAGTCAAAACGAACAGATTAAACATCTCAGGTCAAGTTTAAATTATTTAAGTTCATACATTAGGAGGGGACCTTCCTGCAGTCACAGAATGATTCTAGAACATTCAGATCAAATATAAGTCCTGGGCTTTCTAGAGGACATGCTAGAAAATTAAAGTGTGTGGATATTTTGGAGAACATTAAAATGACAACATGGACTACAGCTGGTTGAGGATTTGAAAGTGTTCCTGCAGTGTTCAGCAGGAGATAAGGAGAGGTGGCCACCAGAACTCTGCTTGCTCTTGGCAGAGTTTCATTCCTTCTCTCCCATCCCAGTCATCACAGGTCACACTGTGTGCCTTGGTCCCAGCAGAGCCAATCTCATCATTCCCTTAATCACTGTTCACTGTCAGGTCTCCTAGATCACTTTCATCCCTTGGACTCTGGTCCCCACTTGCCTCTTCCACATTCCCTCCTCTGACCCTATTTCCTCCCATCCCCTGTGGGTGCTGTGACGGTTGGTCATTGGCAGTATCCCCTATGACATCATTTCTCCGATGTGCTTTTCACATCCTCTCCCATCTCCTTCTCAAGCAGGCGTTGTTTCTGTCCTGCCCTCCAGCTCCACGGGAATCTGCACATGGTAGGAATGTCCTCCTTGCTCCTCACTGTTGCCCTGAGGTGGTCCAGGCTGCTGCTTCTCAACAACAACAATAACAACAACAACAATAAAAAAAAAAAAAAAAACTATCATGAGAGTCTGCTACCTGAAAGGAAAGTGACCACAACACTCGGAGCGACCAAGAGATCTTTTTGCAGAAGTGCAACAGAGGAGAAAAGAGAGGAAGAGAAAAGAGAGAGAGAGAGAAGGAGAGAGAGAGAGAGAGAGAGAGAGAGAGAAGAAAGAGAGAGCAAAAGCAAGAGCAAGAGAGACAGAGAGAGCAAGAGAGCAAGAGAGATAGGGGCCCAGCAGGAGGGAGTTTTTATAGCCCAAATCTAACAGGGCCTCTGGTCTGCAAGCTGCCTTGTTGGCACAAAGGGGGGTTGAGTGTTCAGCCTTGAGTGGGGGTTGAATGTTCAGCTTTGACGCAAACAGGTGATAAAGGACCAGACAGAAGGAGGTTTGAGTGCGTGGGCCATCCTGCAGCTAACATTTGTTCAGCCTGCCCTGCAGATAACATAGTTCAGCCTGTTCTGCACCTAACATTACCCACTGCTTTCCCTAGTTGTGTTCCTTCACTGACCCCTGATCCTTTCCTTTAATTCTCTTAATATTTGGGTTCTCTAGAGAAACAGAACTGATAGGATGTGTATATACAGAGACAGATTCATGATAAGGAATTGGCTCGCAGGATTATAGAGGCCAAAATCTGCAGTGTGGGCTAATAATTGGAGTCTCAGGATGGCTGAATTCTAGCCCCACTCTGAAGGTTAGCAGGCTGAGCCCAGAAGAGCCAATGGAGCATAAAATGTCCAAAGGCAATCTGCCGAGGAAGTCCCTCTTAACTCAGGGATGTCATTTGTTCTATGAAGGCCTTCAACTGATTGGATAAGGTCCGCTCACATCATGGACGGTGATCTGCCTTTCTTTTAAGTTTCCTGAATGAAATGTTAATCTCATCTGCAAACACCTTCTAAGTTGGTATGTAAGATTAGCCATCACAAGTTCACCCTTGGTGCACATCTGCATTTGTTTGAACCACACTTAATTTCTACCTGACATGATCAAATTGTACTGTGTATGATTTCCAGGAAACCTACTAACCCTTTCCCCAGAAGAGGATTCAAAGTCCACAAGTGGTGTTTACTCTTCTCCTCAATATCCCATAATTGACATACCATGATGTAAAGTTAACAATACCTAAATATTGTGTTATCAAGTCAGTAGATCTTATGTTACATGATAAAGGGATAGGAGAGAGAAGAAAACAAAGAAATCGGCTGCACACACACATTCATACAAAATAGGGTGGAAATACTCATGACCATGAACAATTCTTTTTTCTATAACCTGGTTATGTGGTCATGGCTAATATTTATAGCTGCCGTCTTCTACTGCCCAGTTTATATTCCCTCGGTCCTCAGCAAGCACCTGAGCAGGGTGTGATCTTTACCCTCCCTTTCTTGGTGACAAGCTTCAGGGATAATTCTTAGTGATTTTGATATCTACAGAGATGATTCTTCTAAACCTCTGGCCTCTCTGCTGCCTGGCCTCCTCTCTCCAGTGACCTTATCCTCAAGCCACTATATTGTTAGCAATTTATTCCATCTTTTATATTAAATCTCCACATATGTCCCTGCCGGGCCTCCCTGGTTCCGAGTTCACAGTAGTATTGGCTGCCCCTGTTGTTTTATGTAGGACTATTTCCTTTGTCCTCCCTCTCCCATTGATTTCCCTGAGTCTCTAGATTCTTCCTCTTGGTCTTTCTGTTTGGGAAGAAATCTGGGCCTGATGAAGGCTGCAGCAACCACACAGCTCTCTGAGAAGTTGCTCTTGGCTCTTACCCAGACCCAACCTTGCCTGAGCTTTTCACCTCCCTGTCTTCCAAAATGGTAATGCCACTGAGGGCCAGGGGGGCCTGCAAGATCTTCCTCTGACCCTTTGGAAGTGGTGGACCGAATGGGTTTTCATAGCTGGTAGGAGGGGAGGTTCCTGCTAGGGTCAGAAGCTCTCTTTCCCCTTTGCTTTGTCATTTCTCTTGATTGAAGGCATCAGCCTTCCAGGTTGTAGACCAGCTGATCCTGAGTCCTTGCTCAGCCTCACAGATAAGAGCCTCTGCAGTGTTGAAGTCACACGACCTACAGAGTCCTGTGTCCTGACTTCCCAGTTAATATCACCGATTGTTTTCTTATGCCATTACAAAATGTTCACTGCAAATGTGGTTTTTTAATGGCTGCTTAATACACCACTGAATGACCAGACTGTATTTACCTAAGTCAGGAAAGATATATGGTATTTTTCTCTGCATTGGAGAGAGCAAGAGCTTTTACGTTTTAAATATTTTATCAAGCAACAAAGTTTTGTGTCTCCCTTTAATAAGTTGTACTCATTTCTAAGAAAGAAATTAGGATTCTAAATAGTCGTCTTTGCCTACTCTGACTTTTTGTCCATTTTTCTGCTGCTTCAGTGAAAAGGCCTTGATTTACCCCACAGGGGACATTCTACTCTTTGTAGTTTATATAGAGTCACACCACCTGGCTAAGAATATGCAAGACATCCCAAGAAAGAAGGCTGAACTATTTAAGAGCTATTGTGAGCTTCCATATTCAAATAGTAACTATTTAAAGGTGAAATAAAAGTGAAGTGTATTATAAATCCATATCAAACTTATAAATATACACTTGACATTAATTTCTCATCATTTGAAATCATCAGTATGTTGACTACTGGATGCCTTTTCCTATTGTCAAAAAGCAAATGTATGAAAAATTTAAACTCTTAATTAATACCATCTCTTTCCTAAAAAAATGTGGTTAAATTTTTACACTGAGTTAGGGAGACATGGTAAGTTTTAATAATTCACTTAATAATTCACTGCTCTGTGGTACAGAGGAGTTGAAATGAGAAAGGGACAGCCTGAGGGAAAATATGCCTCAGGATGTTCAGGCAACTCTATCAAATATTCACAGGAGTTATTTTCAAAGAATGGAATTAGTCATCTTTAAGTAAGTCTTATTTCAGTTCCGTGAGTCTATGGGAGGATTTTTCATTCCATGGAACACAGAGAACATCGGTCTATCCTACAGAAAAACCACAGTGTTGATGTAGGGGCAGAAGAAAGGACAAAGGATCCAAAATTATTTGCCATTCTTTGCCTCATCCTATCTACAAATACACTGTCTCCCCAATCCTGAAGAAGGGTCCCATATTCCAGAATCTATGGATGGTGAGGAAAAGAAAGAGATTTTTTCCCAGGATGCTTTGGATAATCAGAAGTTGGATAAAAATAGATTAAGCATCTCTGTATTCATCATTTATTTCTGAGTCTAAATATCAAAGTCATCAAAATAACTGTATTTTAATGAGGTGGTTTTAATTAATCACCAGTTTGAAAAGCTGTGCCAGGGTGGTACTGGCAGGTGCTTTATTCTAGTGCACAGGAACTGATGATGGCCTGGGTCACAGAGATCCAAGTTGCTCCAAGTGGTGATACTGATGGGTTCCTAGGTAGCTACAGACATGTCATGATGATCACCCTGATAACATGCAAATCATAGATGTGAACTTGTAAGTCATCTCTTGAAGGAGGACATGTTTAGGCCAGTAAACTAAAAAGTTTTTGTTCTTAGAAGTAGCTGATCTTCAGGTTTTCTGTAGCACAAGTCAGATGAGTTTCTTCTACAGTGGGAGAGGATAGTTCTTTCACTAATATTGCGGCTCAGGAAGATGAATATTGGATGGGTTGGGGGAAGCCCGACCTTTTAACCTTTTTTTTTTCTGGTACTGGGAATTGAACCCAGGGGTGTTCTACCACTGAGCTACACCCCCGGCCCTTTTTGTTTTGTATTTTGAGACAGAGTCTTGCTAAGTTACCAAAGCTGACCTCAAACTTGCTATCTCCCTGCCTCAGCCTCCCAAGTAGCTGACATTACAGGCATGCACCAATGTACCTGGCTCAACCTGACCCTTTGGCCCAAGAAATAGAGAGGACCATTTAGTTCACTGTCCCCCAAATATCCTTCCTCTGAAGAACTTAGATGACTTAGGAAACAACTTAGAAGTTCATATTTATGACCTTCCAAGATACCAGGGTGGTCACCGGGACGAGCCAGTAACCACTGAGCGGGAAGGCAAAGAGGGCAGGAGGGAGTGTCTTGACTCTTGGATTAGGACACCAAAGGGTCTGAGGACGTGTCCTAAGAGGGGAAGAGCAGAAATATTCAGCAGAAGGCAAGAAAGCCTAAAGTAAGGTGGGAAGAGTAGCTAGCGCAGCCGCAGGCCTCCCCAGGAAACCTGTGTGTGACCATGACCACGGAGGCCCCAGATCATTAATTGGGCACTGTCAAGGTTTTGTTCAAGCTTTCTCTGGCCGCTGCTCTCCTCTTGCTTCCTCTGTGAGCCAGTCCCTGGGCCCTCATGGCACCAGCACCACCACACCATCTAACAGTCTAAGGTATGGAGAACTGGGCTTGCCCTGGGTCCTGGGAGGAGTCCTTCCCTTGTGACTAGAATAACCCTTTAAACTTTGAATGTTAAAAATACAGGCTCTCTGTTATTTGTTAACACTATAATTGTGTTGTTTACATGTAAATTGACAGTTCTAAGTAAGTGCCTGATAACATAATGTGTTCTCTTTTGAAGATAAACATTCTTTTCTTGTTTACTACTAGCTCTCTCAATCTCTTATTTACTTATTTGTTGGGGGGGGGGGCTACCAGGTTTGAACTCAGGGGCTCTCGACCACTGGACATCCCCAGCCCTATTTTGTATTTTATTTAGAGACAGGGTCTCACTGAGTTGCTTTGCACCTCGCTTTTTACTGAGGCTATCTTTGAACTCTCAATCCTCCTGTCTCAGCCTCCTGAGCTGCTGGGATTACTGGCGTGCACCACCGCGCCTGGCTCAATCCCTTTAGTTTGAGAATAAATGGAATTGTGAATTTTAGCCTACTGTGTTTGATCACAAATTCTGAATTGGTGAAGTTTGAATTAGCGAGGTTATAATGCATATTTTTTCACCATCTTAGGTTCTCTGGCATTATTATGTGGTCTAATTCCAAATGTAGCCAGCTCTTACATTGATGCACTTTTATTACAGTCAGAAGTGTACCAGATTTTTGTATGGCACAGGGAGCTAAGAGCATCATTATCCAGTTGAAACTGAAAGGGAAATTTTCAGTGGGCTGAAGGGCTGTGTATTTTTATCAACGGTTCATTAGTGGTTTTCTGTGCAGAGGAACAATACTAAAACACCCAAAGGATATGGAGCAGATAGGAAAAAAAAAAAAAACAAAAAACCCAAGTGGCTTCACACTGTGTCCAGAAGGGCAGAAAACATAAGTAGGGGATTGTAGACATCTCTCCAATGTTAAGCCACCAGGGAAATATGCTAGACTCTCATACAAACACTGGGCTTTTATTTATTTAATTTTTGTCTTACCTTTTTCACCTCTAAGACCAGTTATTGTAAATAAAAAATGATATCAAAATTTGTATACCAGGCCATTTACTTGCCACAATGTATGGTACATAGGTGTGTGTGGCTTCAGAGTTCAGACCGGGGATTCCAGTCCGTGTACAAGGATAGCAATGAAGGGCCACTGTGAACTCTGGGTGTGCCTGGGAGTGCTGGGAGGTACAGAGTAAGAGTCCCACGTGCTTTGTAAATCCTTCTGTTAGATTGGAGTTTCTTGACTGACATTTGGAGTGGATAATTCTTTGCTGTCTTGTTTATTGTAGGATGTCAAGTAGCATCCCTGGCCTCCCCCTACTAGCATACCTCTAATGATGATAACCCAATATTTCTGCAAACATTGTAATGACCCTGGAGATTACCTAGTTCCTGGTTGAGAACCACTAGTTTAGACTGCAGCTCTCACTTAGGGAAGTTACGACTTCCTTGCCCCTTCGCACACTCCTGATAGCTCTTGCCCCTTTGTTCTCAGTGTGTGTGTGTGTGTGTGTGTGTGTGTGTGTGTGTAGAGAGTCAGTCTAATACCATAGAATTGATTTCATAAGACTTGCTGCCACCAAGTGGGTGGTACAGGCCCACAGGAGCATCTCCCTCACCTTTATCATTGTTGCTTCCAAAGAAGGTCCTACCAGGATCTAATAGGTAGAAAATACAATCATATCTCAGAATAGGGGGATCATGAGATCTCCTCACCAGTTTTCAACTTCTATACGTATTCTCATTTGCCAGAAATAAGATCATAGTGTTTAATGGGGAGAAAGTTTGGCTTAAAACAGCATGAGTCCACAGCCTCATGGGGAATCAGAAGAGGCAGTGGTTCCGATGGAGGTCACAGAGAGTCTAGGAGCTGGTGCCTGGCCATCTTGAGTGATGTCATCCAGACTTTAGGAAGCAATGTGTTTCCTGAACAAATGGGTTCAAAGCTGGTCAAGCTCTCTGTAGTGCAGAAGGTGGAATGTGGGTCTGCAGAGAATCTAGTGACAGCCATTTGTGGACTAAAGTACTTCTGGAGCCAGAGGGGATGTCTTTGTTTATTCTTTTAGTCATCTAGAAATCATCCATTTAGTGCATATTTTCTATGAATCATGTGTTGGACAAAATCCTGAGGACTGAGCATTTGAAGAGATGGATTTGTAAAGGAGTCAAAAACAAAAGTAGAGAGATCAGTCATGGATCCCACCCAACCACAGAATACAGCCAGCATTCTTGCCTGACTGTGGAGCTCAGCCAGAAGTCCTGCCCCGCTGTGAACACAGCCCAGAGACCTGCCTGACCTGGGACTCTCACAGCAACCCTGATGAACCACAGAGCATATCTGGTTGGTCTTGCCCAGGCCAGGAATATAGTCATTGCGCAAACACAGTGTGCTGCCTAATTGCAGAGTTTAACCTGAGGTGAATATGATCCCATAGTTCAATCTGTACCCCCAGGACCCAGTGGCACTGCCTGGCTGGGGAGCACAGCCTGGAGTCCCAGCTGGCTGAGGGCAATTACAGAGCCCATCCAGAAATTCTGCCTGATCAATGACCCTAGCCATCAGCCCCTCCAGAGTGTGGAGCTCAGTTGGCAGAGCTACCCAACCACTTAGGCCATTCAGCAGGCCCATTGACCTTGGAGCATGGGGAGCACTAGCCAGCTAGATACTCTTACATCACCCTGGCACACCTGTGGATGCTACCAGCTGTCCATCCAGAACTCCAGGCTGTTTGAAGTTTGTTTCCTCACCAAGCAAATCTGCAAAGCCTGGAGGAGGTGATTGCTTCCTCAAGAGTGTAGTCATCTGTGCAAGGAAATGAAAATAAGGAAGAACTGGGGAAATAAGAGATCACCAAAGGAAGGTTAAGAAGTTCCAATAACTGAGTCTACAGAAGTGGACATTTGTGAACTGATTCACGAGTTCAGAATAGTCCTCTTCAGTGAATGACAAGAAGCACTGGTGGCTAAACAAACTTAAGAATATAATACATGGGGGGAAAAAGAGGTTTAACAAAGAAACAGAAATCATTAAAAAAAATCCTAGAGCAGAAATATATAATGACAGAACTGAAAAAATTCAATGGAGAACATCACCAGCAGCCTTGCTCAAGCAGAAGAATGTGTTACCACCAGCGGCCAATCTAGCAGGTTCAGGAGCAGCGGAGCTGGTGAAACATTGTGGTTGTCTAGCAAGAAAGTTATTTATTCCCAGGAGTCATGTGCCTGAGATCAAGGTTGAGGCTGATAAGACTCTAGCACAGAGTGTCCACATGGGGGGCATTACCACAGCAGCTAGGCATCCTGCACCTTTGCACAGAAACTTTCCCAGGCACCAAGCATGCCACAGCCATGAAGTCATCAGACTCCAATCTCAGAAGCTGCTCTCCCCTTCTTTGTTACCGCTCACTCTCCACAAGAAACAATCAGAGAACTTGAAGAAGGCCATTTGGATTATTTAAGAAGAGGAAGAAAAAAGTATATTAAAAAAAACAAAAAAACCCTAAAGGAATTTCTAATGTGGTAATGCTGGTGTGCAAATCACTTTTAACTCTGATATTGAAGTTAAAAAGCAAACATTAAAAGCTATAACTATTTGTTGTTAGTTACACGATATAAAAAGATGTAAATACCAATAACCTAAAATGGGAGGGGAGGAGTAAAAATATAGTTATTATATATTAAGAGTTCAGTCACTGTAAGATGAAAATAAGATGTTTTAATCATATTTTGTGTAATAACATGATATTACATGGTTATTTGGTTATCCTCATGATAATCAAAGAGAAAAATCCTTTAGTAGATACATAAGAGATTACCAGGATAAAAAGTCATGAAATCAAGAGATGGGGTGATGGAGCTATGAAACATTGAGAAAACAATTGACAAAATGGTGAAACTAAGTCCTCACCTGCCAATAATAACCTTAAATGTAAATGAATTAGCTCCATCAATCAAAAGACAGGGTCTCTGAGTGCATTGAGAGAAAGAGAGAGAGAGAGAGAAAGGAGAGAGGAGATCCCGGATGAGTTGCTGCCTCTAAGAGACTCAATTTAGCTTTTAGGACACATGAGGCTGAAAACAAAGGAATGGCAAAAGATACTCTATGCAAATGATAACCTACAGAGAGCAGGGGTCACTATACTTTCATCAAATGAAATACCCTGTCAGTCACAAATGGTCGCAAGAGAAGAAAAGCCCATTATATAAAGATAAGGTGGTTAAATTTGTCAAGAAGAAACAATTGTAAATATTTATGCACCAGCAGCAGAGCACCTAATTATATAAAGCTAACAGAGCTGAAAGGAGAAATAAACGGCAATGCAATACCAATAATGGACTTTAATACCCTACCTTCGAAAAGTAGATAGATCACACAGACAGAAAATCGATAAGAAACTGGTGGATCTGAACAACACTGTAGACCAAGTGGAGGTTGCAGACATACAGAACATTCTATCGGACAGCATCAGAATACACATTCTTCTCAAGTTCCCTTGGGACATTTTCTAAGATAGATCATTGTAGATTAGAAGTTTGAAATAGTTCAAGTATTTTTCATGGCTAAACAGTAGTGTAAAACTATAATCAGTAATAAGATGAAAACTGGAAAATGTACAAATACATGGAAGTTAAACTGCACACTCTTGAATAAACATTGAGGCAAAGAGGAAATCAAAAAAGAAAACCTTTTCTTTGGAAACACAATATACCAGTGCTCATGGGAAGTTTATAGTGATAACAATCCACATTAAGGAAAAAAATCTAAAAAAAAAAAAATTCAGTCCTCGAAGATGGCGGAGTAGAGGAGGGCTACAGGACCCAGCAGTTGAACACCTGGCTTAAAAACAGGAAGATGGCTTCTTAGTGAGGTGGGTGATTGGAGCAATTCCCTGAAACTTAATATTGATCTGTAAAAAAAAAAAAAAAAAAAAAAAGCTGTGTAAGTCACAGAAGTCAGAAACGCAAACGTATCAAATCATGCAATAGAGAAGCACCAGCTTGGGCTTCAGTGGCTTCAACGAAGGGGAAGGGCCCCGTAGGCAAATGATGGCTAAAGAAATTTTCAAATGAAGAACTGACATGGGGTAACCTGTGGATTAGAGGGGAAGGCTGAATTTAATAGACACGGAGTCAGTAGGGAAAGTGAATCAGTCAGTAGGGAAAGCAGATCCCAAAGTAACTCCCCCTGGCAGGGAAGTGTTCTGGGCACTGGAAGCGGGTACTGGGCTTCTTGGCACTCTCCACCTCCAGGGAAAGCATTCGCCTTCCCTGATAGAAAAGGTGACGCCTGTTTTGATTGTGTTACTGGAAAAAGCGAATCCCTGCTGATGCTGAGTTTTCCTGATTGGGAAAAGTGTGCACTTAGAAAAGGGGGGAAGAAAAGAGCTTCCAGAGAAAGCTACAGCTCTCCTCTCCTCCTGGTGTGGCTGGAGAAGGTGCATGCTCACGTGTGCACTCTGAAGCTGCCCCTTCCGCCTGCGGCCCAGAAACGGGAGGGCTGGAAACCCTGCAGCTCACCATAAACTCCCAGATGGCACCTGGACCAGAGAGACTGAAATAGGCACAAAGACAAGTTTGCCTGACACATTCAGGCCCTGGATTCCAAGGGAAATCTCCCCCTGTGTGGCATGACTGTGGACACACAAGAGTCACTGCACTCCAGGGCAGAGGCCTGGTATTTCATACTCATATAGGTGAGCGTGAAACCTGTGGGGGTTTTGTCCTGACGCCCTAGAAGTGGATTTGCCAGAAATCCTAGAGCTCCATGCATCCTGCAGAGACAGGCATCCTCTCCTCCAATCGGGAGTGGAGAGCAATTCTCAAACATCCACCACAGAGTTCCAAAGTTTGATCTAGACTAAACCCCAGTTACTAGAATCATTAATGTAGAACTCCGCAGCACCCCCACTACAGAAACACACAAATTGTCAACACCCAAATAGTGCTATATATGGGGAGATTGGAAGGTGAGATCTACAGTCATCCTTGGCTCCTACCACAAAGGCTGGCAGCAGAGAGGAACACAAAGATGTTGGGCTTAACAACTCCCAATCCTTAGCCCAGGGGTTACAAAGGAAAAACAGATAGCAAGAATGAACATCCATCCCTCCAACAGGTTTGACCACCTCAGCAAAAATAAGTCTTTTATTTCTCAGCAAGATTTTTCAGGTTTTATTCTTCATTTTATTTTATTTTTATTTCCTAATTTCTTCTTTCCTTTCTTCATACTCACATTTTAATCTATTATTTTAAAAAATTTAATTAAAAATTCAGACATCATCTCATTATATTTTACTACTGTTTACTTTTTTTCCCCGTTATGTATGATTTTGTATGTGTGTATGTGAGTGTATATGTGGGAGTGTGTTTGTACTCACTTTGTGGATAGATTCAAAAAAGTTTGTGTACACTCATAATTTTTCTTTCACTTTGTTTTTCTTCTGCACCTGTTTATTATTTAGCCTTGATTTTTCTTAGACAGGATTCAACTATATGTCCAAGCTGTTTGGATCTTACAGTGGCTGGTTTGTCCTTACCTTGAGTCTCATCCTTTTTATCTCTCCTTCATCACTTTCTTCCCACACTAACAACCAAATTTTCCTATTCTCATGTCCTTTTTTTTTTTTTTAGAGAGAGAGAGAGAGAGAATTTTTAATATTTATTTTTTAGTTCTCGGCGGACACAACATCTTTGTTGGTATGTGGTGCTGAGGATCGAACCCGGGCCGCACGCATGCCAGGCGAGCGCGCTACCGCTTGAGCCACATCCCCAGCCCCCTCATGTCCTTTCTTCATGTTACTACTTTATGTCAACCTATTATTCCTTGTCTTTCACAGCTTGAATCTGCTAACTACCACCTGCCTTTCCTTTGATCACTTTTAAAAAATATTTCAAACTTTCTCTCACTTCCACACAATACTTTCTTTGTGTTTAAGAAACTGTAATCTCACTAAATAATAGAATTATATAGTTTATGTAAATCATGCCTCTTTTATGTTGTTGTGATTATTAGTATAATGGATGGCATAACAGATACCTGATGTTGAATGCCTGATCTAATCCACAGTTTTGTACTGCTGGTACTAATGTTCATTTCAGATCCCACCATTTCTATATAGGTAGCAATTAGTATAGATGTCAAAGTAGACACTGGACATTTTTCTCAAAACTGTACATCTGCAGCTGATATTAGTGATACTCCTGGTTTCCCCTCCCTCTGAGAAGAGCTGGAAGTGATTGTGCACTTCAAGATCGTAAAGTAGAGATCCTGCTGACAAGAAACACAACTCAGCCAAGCAATAGTGAATCTCATCCTGTACATGATCTGGTGCCACCTGAGACTAACCATTACTTCAACTCAGAATTGTGGAGTCAAAAACCCCCAACCAAAAACCAGGTCCCAAGGAAGAATAGCCAAAAGAGAACTTCAGACCCCACCCTTCAACATCCACTCCTATACCAAACACAGAGAGATTCCTAGAATAAGGAAATAACTATACACATGAGGACACACATAAAAGAGGAAGAGGAATCCATCTCAATTGATGTGCAAGTCCAGGACCTATGAAAAAAATGATGAAGGAAAAAAATCTTCCCCCCAAATTTACACTCCCCCACAAAAAAGGATTCCACAAATATGAAAAAGAATGAAATTCCAGAGAAATATTATAAAACATGGATCATTAAAATGTACAATGAAGTAAAAGAAATCTAAGGAATGAATTAAGAGAAAAAAAATACAGGAGATGAAACACTGAAAAACAACTAATCAGAACTCCTATAAATAAAAGACACAATCAAATTAAAAATTCACTTGAAAGCATTGCCAACAGATTAGATTATGTAGAAAATAGAGCTTCAGGACTTGAAGACAGAACCTCAGGCCTTGAATACAGGATACATGAATTTAAGTACCCAGAATATAATAAAAGGAAAAAAAATAGAACATGATCAGAATATACAAGAACTCTGGGGCACTGTCCCTCTCCTCGGTCTATACTCAAAGGACTTAAAAACAGCATACTACAGGGACACAGCCACATCAATGTTTATAGCAGCATAACTCAACAATAGCTAAACTGTAGAACCAACCTAGATGCCCTCCAACAGAT
Source organism: Spermophilus citellus (assembly GCF_964194105.1). NCBI lineage: Eukaryota > Metazoa > Chordata > Mammalia > Rodentia > Sciuridae > Spermophilus > Spermophilus citellus. The sequence continues at coordinate 24,229,978 of NC_138184.1, read as the reverse complement.
GAATGGATTAAAAAGTGGCATATATATATAATGGACTATTACTCAGTAATTAGAGAATAAAATCATGGCATCTGCAGGTAAATGGATGGAGTTAGAGAAGATAATGCTTAGAGAAGGTAGCTAATCCCCCCAAAATAAATGCTGAATGTTTTCTTTGATATAAGGAGGCTGATTCATAGTGGGATAGGTAACAGGAGCATGGGAGGAATAAATGAACTCTAGATAGGGCAGAGGGGTTAGAGAGGAAGGGAGAGGGCATGGGGTAATTAATGATGGTGGAATGTGATGATCATTACTATCCACAGTTCAGGTATGAAGACATGAACTGTGTGGATATACTATGTATTCAAACAGAGATATGAAAAATTGTGCTCTATATATGTAATAAGAATTGTAATGCATTTTGCTGTCATATATAAATTAAAAATTTACATAATAAAAGAACTCTGGGGCAACATCAAAAGACCAATCGTGAGAATCATTGGGATAGAAGAGAATGTGGAGATAAAAGCTAAAGATTTTAAGAACATTTTCAATCATATAGTCACAGAAAACTTTTCCCATATCAGAAAATAGATAGACACCCACATACAGGACCTCAAATAGACCTAACCAGAAGAGAAGTTTTTCAGACACATCATAATCAAAATGTCTAATATAGAAAACAAGGAAAGACTATTTAAAGCTGCAAGAGTGGAAATATCAGATCACATTTAGAGGTAAATAAGGCTCACTTATGAATTCTCAGCTCAGACACTAAAAGCTAGAAGGGCCTGGAATGAGATATTCCAGGCTTTAAAAGAAAACCAATGCTAACCAAGATTTCTATACCCAACCAAATGCTCCTTCATATTCAGTGGGTAAATAAAAACTTTCTGTGACAAGGATAAATTAAAAGAATTTATGGCAACCAAGCCAGCACTACAAAGAATTCTCAAGGATAAAATGTACCCAGAAGAACCCAAAAACAAATTCTAAAAATCCCAAATAGACAAAGATCAATAGAAGACTAATCATCTAAATAAAAATCAAGACAGAATTAAAGATAACAAAAAAATCAAAATGACAGTCAGTAAAACACAAACACATCCATAATAACACTGAATATAAATGGTCTTAACTCCCCAGTTAAAATATATAGATGAGCAGAATGGATCAAAAAACAAGACCCAACTATATGTTGTCTGCAAGAGAGTCATCTCATAGGCAAGGACACATACAGACTGAAAATAAAAGAATGGAAAAAAATATTCCATGCAGTTGGAACCCAAGTAGCTAATCTCGTATCTGATACCATTTGTTTTCAAGCAAAAATTCATCAAAAGAGACAAGCTTGGTGTGGTGATACATGCCTGTAACCCCCAGCAGCTCAGGAAGCTGAGGCAAGAAGGTAACAAGTTCAAAGCCACCCTCAGTAACTTAGCAAGGACTTTAACAACTTAGTGAGACTCTGTCTCAAAAAATAAAAAATAGGGGCTAGGGATGTGGGCCAGTGGTTAAGCACCCAGGTTTCAATCCCTGGTGAGAGAAATAGGGAGGGAGGGAGGGGAAAGAGAGAGAGAGAGAGAGAGAGAGAGAGAGAGAGAGAGAGAGAGAGAAGGTCATTACATACTGGTAAAGGGAACAATCCAACAAGAAGATATAACAATAGTAAATATATATTCATCAAATGTCAGTGCACTCAATTATATTTTAAAAATACTCCTTGACATTAAATCCCAGATGGACCCCAATACAATAAAACTGGGTGACTTTATATAGACAGGCCATGAAAGCATAAAATCAATAAAAATATATTCAACCTAAATAATACTGAAAATCAAGTGGACCTAATAGATATGAACAGAATATTTTACCCCAAACAGCTGAATTTACCTTCTCAGCAGTTCATGGAACCTTTTCCAAAATAGGCCATATTCTAAAAAAGATATAATCCCATGCATCTTACTGGACCATATGTAATGAAACTAGAAATCAATAGCAAGAAAAATAATAGAAACTACATAAATACATGGAGATTAAACAGTACTCTTTTAAATGAAGAAAGGATCAAAGAAGAAATGAGAGAATAAATCAAGAAATTCTTAGAAACAAATGAAAACAATGATATATCAAAATATCTGAGACAGTATGAAAGCAGAACTAAGAGGAAAATTTATTGCATTGAGTGCCCACATTAAAAAAAATAGAAATCTCCCAAATAAATGAGTTTATACTCCACCTCAAGGCCTTAGAAAAAGAACAACTTAATCTCCAAATCAGTAGAAGACAGAAAATAATAAAAATCAGAGCCAAAATGAATGAAATTGGGAATAAAAAAATACACAGGATCAATGCAAAGAGTTGATTCTTCAAAAAAATAAACAAACTCCTTGCCAAATTAACTAAAAGAGAGAGAGAGAGAGAGAGAGAGAGAGAGAGAGAGAGAGAGAGACCCAAAACAACAAAATTAGAGGTGAAAAAGGAGATATTACCACAGACACTTCTGAAATCCAGAGGATCATTGGAAACTTTTGAAAATTTATACTGCAACAAACTGGGAAATACAGAAGTCACTGACAAATTTCTAGACAAATATGACCTGCCCCCAGATTGAACCAGGAAGATATAAAAAGCCTATGCCAACCAATATCAAACAATGAAATTCAAAGAGCAATTAAAGTCCTGCCAGCAAACAGAAGGCCAGGACCAGATGGATTTTTCACTTAGTTCTACTAGACTTTGCAGAAGAACCAACACAAGTCTTTCCCAAATTATTTCATGAAATTGAAAGAGAAGAAATACACCCAAATACAATGTATGAAGTCACTGTAACCCTGATACCAAAAACAGACAAAGACACTTCCAGGGGAAAACAAAACAAAACTGTAGACCAATCTCTCTGATGAACATAGATGAAAAAAATTCTTAATAAAATATTTGCAAACTGCATATTAAGAAGATAATACACTATGAATAAATATACTTCATCCCAAGGATATAAAGTTCTGTGTACACAAATCAATAAATGTAATTCACCACATAATTAGAATAAAGAACTAGAACCATATGATCACTTTAATAGATGTAGAAAGGACCTTTGATAATGTACAGAAACCACTGATGTTAAAAACTGTGGAGAAACTATAGATAGAAGGAATTTACCTCAGTGTTATAAAAGCTATATGTGACAAGTCAAAAGCAAACATCATACTGAATGGAGAAAAACTGAAAACTTTTCCTCCAAAATCAGGAAAAAGATAAGGATGTTACCACTTCTAGTCACTATAGTTCTTGGAACTAGCCAGAGCAATCAGGCAAGAAAAGGGAATTAAAGGCACATGAGTAGGAAAAGAAGAAGTCAAACTATCACTGTTTCCTGATGACATGATCCTATATCTAGAAGACCAAAAAAAAAAAAAAATTCCAGCAGAAGACTCCTAGAGATGATAAATGAATTCACCAGTTAGCAAGATACAAGATCAACACTCCCAAATCAATAGCTTTTCTATACTGTAATAGTGATTAATCTGAGAAAGAGATCATGAAAACCAGCCCCTTTACAATATCCTAAACAAAACAACAAAAAACAATGACCAAAAAATAATAATAACAACAACAAAAAACAAATTTGGGAATTAATCTAACTGAGGAAGTGAAAGATCTCTAGTATGAAAGCTATGGAACACTGGAGAAATAAATTGAAGAAGACCTCAGAAGATGGAAAGACCTCCAATGCTCATGTTTGGACAGAATTAATATTGTCAAAATGGCCTTACTGCCAAAAGCAACAAATAGGCTTCATGCAATCCCCATCAGAATACTAAAGACATTCTTCACAGAACTAGAAAAAAAACAGTCCTTAAATTTATGTGGAAGAATAAGAAACCCAGAATAGCCAAAGCAATTATGAATAAAAAACATGATGCAGGAGGAATCCCGATACCTGATCTCAAATTTTACTTCTGAGTTATAGTAACAAAAATAGCATGGTGTGGTACTGGCATAAAAGTAGACATGAAGACCAATAGAATAGAATAAAAGACACAGAGACAAATCCACATACTTAGAGCCAAAGGAGCCAAAAATATATGTTGGAGAAAAGGTGGGCTTTCTAACAAATGGGCTGGGGAAACTGTGTATCTGTAGGTAGAAGAATAAAATTAGATCCCTATCTTTCACCCTGCACAAATGTCAAGTTAAAATGGATCAAAGACTTAGGAATTAGATTAGAAACCTTGCAACACTAGAAGAAAACATAAGGTCAGTACTCCATCATAAGATGTAGGCACCAACTTCCACATCATGACTCCTAAAACGCAAGAAATGAAACCAAGAATCAATAAGTGGGATACCATCAAATTTAAAAAACTTCAGTACCACAAAGAGAAATTATTAAGAGAGTGAGGACAGAGTGTATAGTTTGGGAAAAAATCCTTGCCATCTATTTCTCTGACGGGTTAATATCCAGAATATATACAGAACTCAAAAAATTCAATGCCAAAAAAATAATAACCCAATCAATAAATGGGCAAAAGAACTAAACAGACCATTTTTTCCCCTGCTGGTACTAAAATACCTGACATGAACAATTAAAGGAGGAAAAGTTTATTTGGGGGCTCACAGTTTCCAAGGTCTCATTCCATAGGTGGCTGACTGTTATTCTGGGCTTGAAGTAAGGCATGGTATCATGGTGGAAAAGTGTGGTGAAAGGAAATCAGCTTAGAACATGGAACCAGGAAGCAGAGAGAGAATTTTCCTCTCACCAAGGACAAAATATGTACTCCAAAGTTATGCCCCAAGGATTCACCTCCTCCAGCCACACCCTACCTGCCTACCATTATCAGCCAGTTAATTACTATCAGGAAGTTAATGCACTGATTAGGTTTAAACTCTAATGAACCAATTATTTCAGTATGAAACTTTCTTGCATTGTCTTACACATGTGCTTTGGGGAACATACACTATATACACCATAACACAGACATTTCTCAAAAGAAGGAACACATATGGCCAACAAATATATGAAAAAATACTTAACAACCATCACAATCAGGAAAATGCAAATCAAAACTACACTAAGATTTCATCTCACTCCAGTCACAATGGCAATTATCAAGAAGATGAATAATAATAAATTCTGGTGAGGATGTGAGGAAAAGGTATACTGATACAATGTCGGTGGGATTGTAAATTTGTACAACTACTTTGAAAAGCAATGTGGAGATTCCCCACAAAACTAATAATGGGTCACCATAGGACCCAGCTATCCCACTCCTTGGTATTTATCCCAAAGAACTAATATCTACATAGCATCATAATAATACAGCCACTACAATGTTTATAGCAGCAAAATCACAATAGCCAAAATTTGGAATCAGCCCAGATGCCCATCAATAGATGAATGGAGCAAGTGTGGTATAGGTACACAATGGAGTTACACTAAGGCATAATGAAGGATGAATAATGGCATTTGCTGGTAAATGGATGGAAATGGAGAAAATCATTCTAAGTAAAAAAAAATAAGCTAGACTCAGAAAATCAAGGGCTGAATGTTTTCGCTCATGGGAAAACTGGAGCAAAATAAGGGAAAGAAGGCAGTGGTGAAAGAGATCAAATATCATGAAGATCTAGAGAAGATCAGTGAAATGCAAATAGGAGAATGGGGGGGGCAGGAAGAGAGGAAAAGGGGAAGAAATATGGAATGAACCTAATAGAATCATGCACTATAAATACATAAAGGTACCAAAGGCAGTATCTCCTTTAGGTATATGTAGAAAGTGGCAATGAAACATAAATAAAGGAATGAAAGGAAGATCAGTGGAGAGAAAAGGCGGAGGGAGGAGGGAAGGAAAGGGAAGGGATAATGGGGATGGAAATAAAATTCTTCAAATGTATCATTATATCAAAAGGAACCCAAATACTATGTGTAAATATAATACTCTAGTTTAAAAAGGAAAGTAAAGAAAGATCTCAAATAGGGAACCTGATTTTACAACTCAAGGAACTAGAAAAAGAACAAAACTAGGGCCACAGACTACAAGAGAAAGGAAATAATAAAGATTAAAACATAAAATAAATGAAAAAAACTAGAAAAATAACAATAAAAAGATTGGTGAAACGAAGTGTTGGTTCTTTGAAAAAATAAAACTTCCTCTCATTCTAAATAGTCCTTTAGCTTGACTTCCAGAGAGGGAGGGAGAGAGGGAGAAGGAACTTGCTTAAGTAAATAAAACTACAAAATGAAGGAAGAGATATTACATTACAAGTGATACAAAACTGCAAAGGGTCATGAGACTACTATGAGCAATTATAGGTCAATAAATTGGATAATCCAGAAGAAATAAATAAATTTTTAGATACCTACAACCTTCCAATGAATTAGGAGATTAAATCAGTAATCTAAAATCTACCAATGAAGTAAAGCCCAGGACATGATGGCTTCAAAGGATAGTTCTACTGAATGTTTAAAACATTAATGCCAGTCCTTCTCAAACTATTAAAAAAATTGAAGAGGAAAGAACACTTCTAGAATAAATTTATAAATCCAGTTACCCTGATACTAAAGTCAAATAAGGACACTACATGAAAATAAAATTTCAGGCCAATAACTCTGATGACTCTGATGCAAAAATTCTCAACAAAATATGTAGTTCAATAGCATATTTAAAGTATCATGTGCCATCACCAAACATATTAATGAAATTTATTCCTGGGCTGTAAGGATGATTCAAATTAAATCAATAAATATGATATACCACATTAAGAATAAAGAATAAAAATTATCATCTCAATAGATGCGGAAAAAGTATTTTGCAAAATTAAATGTCCATTCTCGTTAGAAAAATATCAACATTGGGTATAGAAGGAATGTCCCCAAACATAATAGAGAACATGTATTACAAGCCTATTACATTTGGTGGTGAAGGGCTGAAAGCTTTTCCTCTAAGATCAGGAAGAGTTCTGGGTATGGTGGCACACACCCATAGTTCCATAGTTCAGGAGGCTGAGACTGGAGGATCTCAGTTCGAAACCAGCCTCAGCAACTTAGTGAGACTCTGTCTCAAAATAAAAAATAAGAATGCTGGTGATTAGCTCAATGGCAGAGAGCTCCTGGATTTGCTTCTCTCTCTCTCTCTCTCTCTCTCTCTCTCTCTCTCTCTCTATATATATATATATATATATATATATATATATATATATATGCCCATTTTTACCACTTCTTTTTAACATAGTACTCAAAGTCTTAGCCATTTAGAAAGAAAAAGAAAACTCATCCAAATAGAAAATGAAGAAGTAAAATTGTTTGTTTGCAGATGACATAATTGCATACATAGAAAACTCTAAAAACTTCACAAAAAACCCAGAACTGTTAATATTTGCTTTATATTTGTAGGTGCACTGATGTTGGGGGTATAAATATTTATAGTCATTATACCTTTTGATACAACAAGGTTATTAGCCTGAAATTTGTTGAACTAATAAATAAGGTAAAAATTGCATGTTGAAAAATCAACATATAAAAGTCTGTTGAGGTTCTATATATCAACAACAATCTATGTAAAAAAGAAATAAAGCAACCCCATTTATAACGGCATCAGAAATAATAAGATACTTAGCAATAAATTTAACCAAGGAGGTGATAGACTTGTATATGAAAGACCAAAAGACATCAATTAAAGAAATTGAAGACATAAACACATGGAAAGATACCTTGTGTTCATGGTCTGGAAGCACTAATATCATTAAAATATCCATACCACCCAAAGTATTCTATATATACAAAGCAATTGCTATCAAAATTCCAATGACATTTTTCAGAGAAATAGGAAAAAAATCCCCAAATGTATAAAGACCTTCATAGAGGACCCAAATAGCTAAAGTAATTTTGAGCAAAAAGACCAAAACTGTAGGCATCATATTTTCTGATTTCAAACTCTATTAGCAAACTATAATAATCAAAACAATATGATACCGAGTAAATACCAATACCCAAGACAACAGAACAGAATCAAGAGCCCAGACTAATATTTGGCACTGACTCCAAGAACTTACAGTGGGGAATGGATAGTCTCTTCAATAAATGATGTTGGCGGGGCTGGGGGCTCAGTGATAGAGCACTCGCCTGGCATGCATGAGGCACTGGGTTTGATCCTCAGCACCACATAAAAATAAAATAAAGGTATTGTGTCTACCTACAATGAAAATATATGTATATATTAACAAAATAAATAAATGATGTTGGGAAAATTGGACATTCACTTGCAAATTGAAACCCTTATCTGACATCACTCACAAAAATGAACTCAAAATGAATTAAAGATTTAAATGTAAGATCCTAACTGTAAAACTACAGTGAAGATACAGTTAACTGCTGTTAAAACTACACAGAAAATGCTCCTTGACCTTGGTGTTGGAAATTATTATTTTTAATTAATATGGCATCAAAAGGACAAGCAACACAAGCAAGAAAAAAAAAAGCAAATTGGATCCCATCAAACTAAAAATCTGTTCAGCAGATGGACGAGATAGTTAAGAGAGCAAAAAGGCTACCTCCAGAATGGGAGATACTTGTAAACCATACACAGCGATATTCTGGAGATAATGACGTACTTACAGGACCCTTCATATTCGTGCCAGGTAGCTGTAAGCTCTGCAATTCACAGGGCATGACACACTGTGCAGTCATTATACTGAGATCGATGGTCCTATTGAATTTATTTTTCAGTAACAGCTTTTTTAAGATAAAATTCAACCAGGATGTTCACCCTGTAACAATTCAGTGCTTAGAGTGTAGTCATAGTTTCTCAACCATCATCTCTCCCTAATTCCAGAATATTTTCATCATTTCGGAAAGAAAACCCATATCCATTATCCTCTCCTTATTCCCCTCCCCCTCCCCCGCATAACCATTGGTCTACTTTCTTTCTCTTTTTTTTATGGACATTTGAATTATAAAGTATGTGATCTTTTTTAAAATCTACCTTCTTTCATTTAGCAATTTTTCAACATTTATCAATGTTGTGGCACGCATCAGTGCTCTGTTGCTTTTAAATGGCTAAATAAAATGCTCCACTGGATATATAGGCTAGGTTTATTTATCTATTCTTCAGTTGGTGTACATTTTTTCCCCAGAGTTTGGCTACTGTGATAATGCTACTGTGAACATTCATGTGCAAGTTTTTGTGTGGACATATGTTTTCAGTTCTCTGGGATATATTATTAGGAATGGGCTTGCTATATCATGATAATTTTATGGTTAACTATTTGAGGACCTGCAAAACTTTCTTTCCAAAGAAGCTGCACTATCTTACATTCCCACTATCAATGAAAAGTTTTGTAATTTCTCCATGTCTTTTTGCCCTACTTGTTATGATGTAACCACCGAGTCGATACCAGGTGATATATAATGGTTTTGATGTGCACTTCCCTAATGGTTAATGATGTTGAGCATGTTTTCATATGCTTATTGGCCATTTGTATATCTTCTTTGGAGAAGATATACAAAATCCTTTGTATGGGTTGGGGATATAGCTCAGTTGGTAGAGTGCTTGCCTAGTATGCACAAGGCCATGGGTTCAATCCCCAGCACCATACACACACAATCCTTTGCCTGTTTTTATAATTGGGTTATCTATCTATCTATGTATCTATCTATGTATCTATCTATCTAGTTTTAAGAATTCTTCACATATTTTGGATATATGCTCCTTATTAGATTATGATTAGCAAATACTCTTTTCCTGTAGGTGTCTTTCCCCTTCATTCATAGTGTACATGCAACACAATTTTTTTAAAAAAAGTTGGTGAATTCCAGTTTATCTAGTTTCCTTCTTCATTACTTGTGCTTTTATTGTCATATCGGAGAAACCATTGCCTAACTCAAGATATTGAAGATTAATTATTCTGTTTGCTTCTAATAGGTCTATAAAATTTAGCTCTCTACTGTAGGTAATTGATTTGTTTTGAGTTACCATTTTTACATGGTGCAGGGTAGCCATCCAAGTTCATTGGTATGCTCATGGAAATCTATGTTTTGGCACTATTTGCTGAATAGACAGGTTTTTGTTTTTTTGTTTTTTTTCCTAATGAATTGTCTTGACACCTTTACCTAATCAATTGACCATCAAGTGAAAGATTTATTTCCAGGCTCTCAGTGCTATTCCATTGATCCGTACTCATATCCTTACGCCAGTGCCAAACTGTTGTAATTACTATAACTTTTGAAATCAAGAAATCTGAGTCATACAACTTTGTTCTTTTTCAAGTTTGTTTTGGCTATTTTTTTTTTATTTTTTGCATTTATGTATGACTTTTTGGATCTGTTTGTCAAACTCTGAAAAAATGATAACTGGGATTTTGATAGGAATTGCTTTCAATCTGTAGATAAGTCTTGAGAATTTTGCCATTCTAACAATATTAAGTTTTCCAGTCTATGTACATGGTATATCTTTCCATTTATTTAGGTCAATTTTATTCAGTAATGTTTTGTAGTTTTCAATGTACATGTCTTGACCTTCTTGTGTTAAGTTTAATCTTAAGTATTTTTTGAGACTGATAAATCCATTTATTTTCTTAATTTCCTTTTTGGATTATTCGTTGCTATTATATAGAAATAGGATTGATTTTTATATATCACTCTTGTATTCTGTGAAATCTCTGCTCTCATTGTTTTAGTTATAGTTGTATGTGCATGTGTGTGAGTTCATGTATATTCATTAGGATTTTCTATGTATAAGATTATGCTTTCTCTGAACAGGAATAATTTTATTTTTTTCTTTCCAACCTAGATACTTTTAGTTTCTTTTTCCTGACAATAATTTCCCTGGTTAGAACTCCCAGGAAATACTGAATATAAATGATAACAATGACAATCTTCTCTTATTCCCAATATTTTTGGAGAAAGCATCCACAAGTATGTTATTAGCTTAAGTGGTTTTGTACATGATCATAGCAAGCTGAGAAAATTTCCTTGTATTTCTACTTTTTGGAGTGTTATGAAAATCCAATAATTTTGTTAAATGCTTTCTTTGTATCTGTGAGATAATCATGTGGTCTTTGTCCATTGTTTTATTAATATGCTATATTATATTGATTTATTTTCATACTTTTAATCAATTTTGTATTCCTGGCATAAACCTTGCTTTGATAATGTTTACATAATCCTTTTCTTTTTATATATTCCCAGATTTGGTTTACTAATTATTGTTGAGAAATTTTGAATCTATATTTATAAGGGATCTTGATTTGTAGCTTTATTTTCTTGCAATATCTTTGTCTGCTTTTGGTATCAGGGTAATACTGAACCCCTTACATTAAGAAGTGTTCTGCTCACCTTTCCGCCTCCTCCTCCTTCTTCTCCTTCCTCCTCTCTTTCTCCCCCACTCCTGCCCCACCCCATTTTGTTTTGTTTTGAAAGACTTTGCAAAGGATTATTATTAATTCCTTCTCAAATGTTTGGTAGAATTCACCTGTAAAGCTGTCTAGTCTCGGGATTTTCTTTAATGGAAGTTTTCATGGATATAGTTTTTGGTTGATAATTTTTGTTTTTGTTTGTATTTTTTGTTTTGGCTTTTGACAATTTCATACTTAGGTATGAATCTCTTTGAGTTTATCTTACCTGGAGTTCTGTAAGCTTCTTGAATGTGCAGATTAATGCTTTTCATCATATTTGAGAAGTTTTCTACTATTATTTATTCATGTTATTTCTTTCTTTTTATCACTCTTGTTTTTCTGAGACTCTGATTAGAAATATGCTGGTGTGCTTAATAGTGTTTCAGAGGTCTCTGAGGCTCTTTTCATTTTTCCTCATTCTTTTTTCTTTCAGACTAGATAATATTAATTGGCTTACCATCAAGTAACCTGATTCTTTATTCTACCAATACAAATATGTTGTTGGGCCCTTCCGGTGTTTTGAGTTTTTTTTTTTTTTTCGTTTCAGTTATCACACTTTCAATTTGAGATACCAGAGTATGATTCATGGAGAACAAGGGTAAATATTTCTTTCCGCATCTAAAAATGTGTAATACGCTCCCAACTGTTTGTGGAACAAATGGGTTCTTGAACTCCATAGCATAAGATTTTTTTTTTTTATCTCTGTGGTGTGTGGTATTTACCATGTTGGATTTAAAGCTCTTATTTTCATTAGAATGGGAATTCTTTTAGGATGAACCTTTCTTTGCAACTTTTCATTTATTGGGAATGCATTTGAAGTGTGCAAATTATTTGTATCCCTGAAAGGTGCTGAATAGCCTCGAATTCCTCATCCTGATTTGATAATGCTACTGCTCTGGGTTCAGCAGAGCTGACCTTCCTAACCAAGTCATATCTATCCCTGAAAGGTTGATGCCCTGTGCTATGAGTTAAAGATTTGTGCATTAGGGCATGTGGCAGAAGACAGCCTGCATTATATTCCTCAGGGGAGCCTAAATTGAGTAGATGTGCCATGAAATTGACTTTGGCTTAAATATATACATTACATATATATATGATTTTAATTTATAATTGTAGTTAGGCATGCATGACAAATTTAGCATGTTAACCATTTCTTATTGTTCGGGAATGTTAAGTATGTTTACATTGTTGTCCAACGAGCTTCTAAAGTAGTAGAATTTTTAACATTGAATCTCAGAGGTTGAAACTCTCTTGATTAATCAAAGGAGATGAAACTTTTGTGGATTATCCCAATGATGTGGATCTGTGCCCCTCCTCCCTGATGAAGTTGTAGAGGTGCATAGGTTGTAGAGGCACATAGGATCCATTTCTGCTCATCTTGGCAGCTTAGATAACTGCTTTGGAGGAAGGGAAGCCTAATATATGAGTTAAATGATATTTGAATCTTTTGGGTGGAGTAGAATGAATTATGCTACTTAGAAGCAGTATCTCACAGTGGGCAAAGTTTGACTTTGATGTGAGACCAATTATATTTGAATGTCTAGGTTTGTAACTTTGGATAAGCTACTTAATCTTTCCAAGCCTCTTTTGTTATAGGAAGAATGAGACTTGCTTAATTACCATAAGGACTCAGATATTTGCTCTTATAATATGACCACCCTTTTTGGTGTTGAAAATCAAATGCTAACTTTATCTCTGATATTTCCCTTTCACTTAGAATATTTTTCCCCCAGACACAAAATTCTGATCCATAAACATTCATATCTTTTTCTGTGTTTTATAATCTCAGCATTATCTAGGCATTTATTTGACAAGGGTAGTTCTAAAAAGCTTTAAGGATATTTACCAATCACACTTGATGCTTTCTAGTTTTAGTGAAAATGCTGAGAAGGTGATTCCTGTACTTTTTTTCAAGAGAGGAAGAGGAGTTCTGTTATATATATTTTATTGGTTATGTTGGTTAGTTAGAATATTTTATTGCAGGGGACAGGAACAATCCTTAACTAACATAAGGAAATCAAGGAAATATTTGGAAAAAGACTTGGAGGATGGAGGGAGGGAGGGAGGGAGGGAGGGAGGGAGGGAGGGAGAGAGAGAGAGAAAGAGAGAGAGAGAGAGAGAGAGAGAAACACTAGGATGACTTCAAGGATCTTGGTATTTGGTATCAGAACAGATGGACAGCAATTTCTCTGGGGGGCTATTGGAATTACCCAGCTCCAGCTACAGTCTTTGAGTTATTTGCTATAGGATTCAAATTTTGGGGCGAAAATCTGTTTGACCTCATTTTAGTCCCGTGCTTATATTTTGCTTAGAGTAACAAGTAGTAGTTTCAACAAGTCTACATGAAATGGGAGGATGGAGATTCCATGAATGAAGTTGGGGGGTATTACCAATTTGTCGAAGGCTTATGGTAGGTATTGGAGAGGGGAAATCACTCTGCAGGTGTAACTTCATAGGAACTACGTGAACTGAATGAAGCTTGGTAGGCAGAAGCCACTTTGATGTGAGCACACTATCGTGTTTTCAATTCAGGTGCTATGAGAAACTCTCTGTTCACCTCCTAAATCTTTATAGTGTTTAGCTGATGTTTGGAAATCCAACTTTATGAAGAATTATAAAATGGGATAGGATGATAAAAAGTCATGTTGCTTGAGAGTTGGCTTTAGGATCTAGTAGAATTCTGATGTATGTCTACAAAGAGATATGTTAAGCATTCATTTTCTCAGAGCAGGGAGGCAGAGTCTAGAGTTCATCTCAACCCAGATTTGACTTCCATGGATGGTACATTGGGCAAGTTGTTTAATCAAGCTGAGCATCCATTTTGTCAGCTATTGTGTGAGACTCATGATTCCACCTTTCATAGTTTTCCATAACAATATCCATAGCATCTAGTACAGTTTCTGATAAACACAAGGTACTTGTCCCCTCTCTCAAACTCCTCACTATCCTCAAAAAACATTTCGATATCTTCGTGATGAGGCATTGTGGAAACAGACCAACAGTGTCTGGTGACTGCCCTTGAAGAGCTCTCTCCTAAGCAGGTGGTTGTGGGCCAGCAGCATGAGATGTCCCGAGGCAGAGGGATGGAAGGGTGGGGCAGAGGGAGCGGCTAGTTTGGTCAGGGAAACTTCTCCAGTAGAGATGCTTCCTGACCCTGGGGAGCCGCCTAGCTGGAGTAGCGAGGAGAAAGGCTGGCGAGGTGTGTTAGAGAACTTCAGGGGGTTTGTCATGATGGAGTGCAGTCATGCCCAGGACTAGGGCAGAGCAATGGCTGGGGAACTGGGCAAAAGTCATTGAGTCAGGAAGTTTGGCCTTTTCCTGGAAAACCTCTTAGCTAATGGAAATCCTTCTGGGTGTATTTACTGTGCCTTGAAATAAGAACGGAGGGGATGCCTGGTATAGACTGAATTATCCGCAGGGATCTGAATGCTGAGGACTGGATCCTGTTGCAGCTGGCGTCATTATGCCCTTCAAATTAACAGCTGCTCTGGCACAGGATTTTCAAATGATACTGACTGATTAATGTTTTCATTTAGCTGAGCTAAGTCAGGGCTTCATAATAGATGTTTCCTCTTGGCCATAGGACTGCCTTAAAAGGTTAGTAATGAATTTTTTTTCTTTTGTTTTGTTTTCCCATTTTCTATCTGTTTTGGAAACACTTATTTAAAAGGGCATTTTTTCACTCAGCGTTCATGTCTTTCTCCCAAATCCTATAAATGATGGAAGCCAAAGGAAACTAAAATACAAACTGGGTTACACATTTGAATTGAAAATTTCTAGATTAAAAACTGAACCACTCTCATTTTCATGCCCCTCCTACAGGCTAACTGGCATTTTATTTATTTTTTTTTTTGCACAGAAAAAATTCAAATTCAACCACCCTTTATTTATGAAGTTAATTTTAGCAGATGTTTCACTAGTCCCTTGGGCAGCGGGGAGATTTGATGACAGGGCTTTCTTTGGGTTTCAGCAGTGACTTACATTAGTGGGTAACATATTGACTGATAAGACTTAGCATGAAAGGAATAACGTCGCTTTAGGTTTTTTGATCTTCATTTCTGACAAGGAAATGATAGAGTGTTTAACACCAGCTAAGAGTGTTTTTCTCTTCGTCCACTTTCCTATGTAGGTGGGCTGTCAGAGCTGCTAGAGATTTACTGGGATTTAATGACATCTGCCTTTGGGACTTTTCGGTTCCCTGTAACTGCATCCTCCACTGGAAGCCAATGAGGATTAATCCAGTTTGAGAAGCAGATACCTTTGTGAGGATCAGACTTTGCTCTGAGAAACCCCAAATAGGCAGATTATAGGACACAGCGTTTGAATATATGCCAATTAAGTTAGATCTTCCGGTTTAGCTAAAGGTTTTAAGTGTTTTCAATTTGTATTGTCAGTCAAATAAAATTTAAATAAAGGTGGTCTCATGATTCAAGTTCAAACTGGAAAACACCATGAACTTTAGGACCACCCTGTTAAAATTATTTTCATATGCATGAAGGGAAAGATTTGGTCAGGGCGACGGCTTCTTATAATAAGCAGCAGGGTAGGATGGTAAACAGGTTAGGAACATAAATTCAGGAGTCAGGTGTCCCCAACTTGTAGGTTGGCATAGCCACTTACCTGCCCAGTGATAGTGGGCAATTTATTTAACTCTCTGTGTCTTTCTCAGTTTCCCTTAATGAAGAAATGCAAATATGATTATAAAAGGGTTCTTGAGAGACTTTAGAGCAAGCCTGACACAAATAAATTAATACATTTCACAAAAAAAGTTAGTCACAGTTACTGTTATTAATTAGTTACTATCATTATCATTAACATCACTTAGACCTGCACGTTTGGCTAATGGAAATAGGGTTTTCAGAAAATTTGATTACATAGAGATTATGCCTGAAGAATGATAAAAACTTAGTGAGTGACAAGCATTATGTATGTAGGATATAATATCCACAAAATGTATAGTAAAATTGGACCCAGTACAAGCTATTGTGGGTTGGCTTTGTCCCCATTTTTTTTCTTGTGCTGGGGATTTAATCCAGGACCTCACACATGCTAGGCAAGTGCTCTGCCACTGAGCTACATTCTCAGCCCACTATTTTTTTTTTTTTTTTTGCCAGTGAGAATAGTACTTATGCTAAGACGTCTCCTCTGGAACCAGATTCCTTGGTTCATTTCATATTTTGGATCTCCTAGTTCAAAGATGTATTCACTTGAATAAGTGATTTGTTTGCCCTTTGACTCATTTACTCACCTGCAAAACTGGTACAATTTTATCTCTACCCTCAAGCCTGTGATAATTGAGTGGGTTGGTACATAAAATGTTTAAGCAGTTCTTTATTCATGGAATGCAATAAATGGTATTGAATTTGGTTATAATTGTTATTTATCCCATTACTAGTGATAGGAATATTTTTATTCAACTGTATTTGGGGCATTGATAATTGATGTCTTGCCTTTTTCATGAGCCCTTGTTATTTTATCTTCTAGATAATTTTGGTTTTTTTTTTAGTATTCTAAAAATGTGTTTAATATAGTAGGATAATTATTTCCTGAATTTTTCCTAGATTGTCATTTGCCTTTTTCTTTTACTTATCTTTATTATTATTTTTGGCTTCGTGAACATTTTGATTTTATACAGTAAAAGGTTGGGTGTTATTTTTGCACAAACTTTATTTATATTTCTTTCTAAGAAAACCTAACATTGTAAAATGGCAGCTCTTTCTCAAATCAATTGGTGCATTTCTCAATCGATAATAATCTTATCTGAATGTTTACTCCAGATTTGGTAAATGGTTTTCAAGTTTAAAGGGGCAAAGTTAGCCAAACTATTTTTAAAAAGAAAAATAACAAGAGGTGATTTGCAATGCCAGGTTTTAAAGTGTGCACTGGGATGAGATTAACTTGCAGATCACAGCTCAGGACAGGGCAGCACAGAGAGCTGTGAGGAAGATGCATGTGAGTCTCTTTTTCTTTCGATCATGTTCATGCTCCATCTAAGTCAGGTATATTGGTCAGTAAATAGTATTGGGGCAGTGAGCCAACCTGGCCAGCTTTGTGAGATTTCGAAGGCCATTTGTTAGTGGTTTAAAACAAAATGAAGTGATAAAAGGAAGCAAGACAGAATGCAAAATGAATTGTTTGATAAAAGGTAGGAGTGCAGCGGGCCACGGAAAGATTAACACACAGTCACTGAAGGTCAATATCAAATGCCCTGGAGAGGGGCTCCCACATCCAGCATGTGTCACATGATAGCTCTGGACCAATCAGCTGTGCCCCAAGACTGATCTTGTCTGCACCGGCCTGCTCTTATGTTTGGGAATGGGGTGGATTTCGGAAGAGGAGTCAGTTCGTGACAGGAATGATGCCTTTGAAGGTGAAGGTCAGTGAGCCCTCGCTCAGTCCAAGGATACAGTCACAGTGAAGCACATCTTTTTTTTTTTTCACACTTTTTTTTTATTGGTTTTTCAAAACATTACATAGTTCTTGATATATCATATTTCACACTTTGATTCAAGTGGGTTATGAACTCCCATTTTTACCCCGTATACAGATTGCAGAGTCACATCTGTTACACTTCCACTGATTTACATATTGACATACTCATGTCTGTTGTATTCTGCTGCCTTTCCTATCCTCTACTTTTCCCCCTCCCCTCCCCTCCCCTCCCCTCTTCTCTCTCTACCCCCTCTACTGTAATTCATTTCTCCCCCTTGTATTATTTTTCCCTTTCCCCTCACTTCCTCTTGTATGTAATTTTGTATAACTCTGAGGATCTCCTTCCATTTCCAAGCAATTTCCCTTCTCTCTCCCTGTCCCTCCCACCTCTCATCCCTGTTTAATGTTAGTCTTCTTCTCATGCTCTTCTTCCCTACTCTGCTCTTAGTTACTTTCCTTATATCAAAGAAGACATTTGGCATTTGTTTTTTAGGGATTGGCTAGCTTCACTTAGCATAATCTGCTCTAATGCCATCCATTTCCCTCCAAATTCTATAATTTTATCATTTTTTAATGCAGAGTAATACTCCATTGTGTATAAATGCCACATTTTTTTTTATCCATTCGTCTATTGAAGGGCATCTAGGTTGCTTCCACAGTCTTGCTATTGTGAATTGTACTGCTATGAACATCAATGTAGCAGTGTCCCTGTAGCATGCTCTTTTTAGGTCTTTAGGGAATAGACCGAGAAGGGGAATAGCTGGATCAAATGGTGGTTCCATTCCCAGCTTTCCAAGAAATCTCCATACTGCTTTCCAAATTGGTTGCACCAATTTGCAGTCCCACCAACAATGTACAAGTGTACCCTTTTCCCCACATCCTCGCCAGCACTTGTTGTTGTTTGACTTCCTAATGGCTGCCAATCTTACTGGAGTGAGATGATATCTTAGGGTGGTTTTGATTTGCATTTCTCTGACTGCTAGCGATGGTGAGCATTTTTTCATGTACTTGTTGATTGATTGTATGTCCTCCTCTGAGAAGTGTCTGTTTAGGTCCTTGGCCCATTTGTTGATTGGGTTATTTGTTATCTTATTGTCTAATTTTTTGAGTTCTTTATATACTCTGGATATTAGGGCTCTATCTGAAGTGTGAGGAGTAAAGATTTGTTCCCATGATGTAGGCTCCCTATTTACCTCTCTTATTGTTTCTTTTGCTGAGAAAAAACTTTTTAGTTTGAGCAAGTCCCATTTGTTAACTTTCTTATATTTGATAAAGGGGCTAAAAGCATGCAATGGAGGAAGGATAGCATCTTCAACAAATGGTGCTGGGAAAACTGAAGCACATCTTAATCATTGATGCTTTTTGTTCCTTCTCTGGTTAAGTTCTTTAATTCCCCTTTCTCCCAACACACATACCCCAAGTCTATTGAAAGAGAGCGTTCTAACAGTTTTATTCCTCTGTAGGAATAAAAACTTTCTTTTCAATTCCAGCAAAAAAACAAAACCAAAAAAAAAAAAAAAACCAAAACAGAACAGAACAAAAAAACCCAGTCACGGTCAAAGTGGGAAGTCTCCAAAGTATTTACCCTTTATTGCTTTTAGGACTTTAAATATTTCAACTTAATCTTTTTACCTTTCTTAAATATTAGATGCATGGCGAGCATGCACACACATACACACACACACACAGCAAAAATTTGGGCTTGTAAAGGTCTCACTCAATCGTTTGTCCTTGACCTTTCTATTCTAGATTCCTTTCCAAATTGTCACTCTTATAGACATTGACTTTTCATGGTGAATCTCCCATTATGTATATAGTTAGTATTGCAACTTTTTTCTTTTGTAAGGTTTTTGCTAACCAATACCCACTAGAAGCATTTCCTGTTCTTCCTCATGCTGGTTATTCTACCAAAGAATAGTGTAGATAATTCTACCTTTGTTTGGGTCTTGCAGTAGCAAAGTTGTATTCATTTGCTTTGCTTTTTAAATCATCAACTTCTGCTAAAGCTCATCTAACTTAGTAGCTTCTATGATAATTATATTAAAAAAACACAACTAAAGCAATTTAGTAATCATGTTGCAGTAGTGACTGGAGAGCTCCTCATCATTGGTTTGACTTTGCACTGAGTTTCCCAGATAGTCAGTTCTTTAGATGTGAAAAGATAGATGCTATCAAGGAAATGTTTCTGCAAGACAAATACATATGAGAAATACGGGGTCAAACAAAATCAAACTGATGCTTTAGCGACACGCTTCTTAGAAGCACTGATGAGCTAGAATGCTTTGTGGAGCCTCAAGAGGGCAATATAATTTGAAGCATTTCTCAAATTTATTACACCACAGAGCTCCTTGTTCTCAGACTGCTTGTGGGAACAATAACCTTCAAAAGACACTTTTGGGAAATGGCGATATAATTAAGTGTTCAAGTTGTATTAATTTTCTCATTACTAAATTTTAAAAGGTACTCGCTGTTGCATCTTGGTTGGATGCACCCGAGGAAATCGAGGGCAGGTAGTGCCGAGCAGGTCAAGGCTCCTTCAACTGCTGTGTGTCTTTGAGTATCCGCTTTCCTCTCCCGGGCTTGCATCTCCTCATCTGCAAGTAGAGGGTCCTGTATGAGGGACCTAACTCAAGGAGCATAGGGATCTTCACCCTAAGATGCTGTTGGTGTTGTCATACCATAAATTTAATCATGTTTCTTGTCAAAAAAGGAGGACGCTTTCTCCATTTCCTAGAACATGTTCTCAGTATTCTCTGTCTTGTCCATTTAGAGCTACTTTATTTATTTCTTTAAAGAGACCATTTATTCCTCTTGAGACTAGGTTGCTGTTTGTTTTCAGATTTGACATGATCAAAGCTGCCACTTCTTTCGCTAACTGGCAACTTAGAATCTCATTTAAAATTGTCAGTAAACCAAAAGCCACTGAGGTTGAAGGGACAAACATGCCACCTTCTGGGAAACTCCAAAGGGTCATTATCACCTTGAATGAGGTGTTTAAAAAGAAGTCAGGCTGCATGTCTGCTGTGCCCTCCAGTCTGATGCTCACTACTTGGGGATGGTGACTGGGGAAACTTTCCCTCTACTCTGAAGCCTTGGGGTAGAGTCGGAACTTGTACCGACTTCTGCTGACCAGCAGGTGCACCCAGCCCTCCAGGCTCTCCTCCCACTGGACTCCCAAAGTGGACTCAAGATTTATTTTCAACAAATACCATTACAGGAGTGAAGAAACAAACATTTTTTAAAAATGTTTGGAATTCCTGTAATGGTTTTCTGGTTAAATCTGAAGATTAGTTTGCATTATACAGTCATGAGGTTTTAAACCATTTAGCAAAAGACTTCTAAGGACTGAAGCTGTTCTGTTCTCTAAGTTTATTGCCATTATTTGGAAATGAAAAGGGCAGATAAACTTTCTAAACTAACAACCAAATAGTGGGATCTTCTGTCCTGAGTTGTGACATGCTCAAAAGAGGAACAGGGAGCTGGGACCTCAAATTTTAAAAGAGAAATAAGTTCTTAAGATTATATAAGCATGGCTGTATCCATATTGGCTCCTTCTCTTTCTCTGTTCTTTCTGAGAAAGTCATGGCTTTATCCATAAGGTATCTTCTACTATATTACAGAAGACACCACTATTAGAATTCAGATGGATTTATCATATTCTGATGGTGGAAAATGTTTAACCCAAAGCAGAAACAACATAGGGTTCATGCTTCGATAAAATCTGGTTGTTTCCAGGTTTTATTTATTTCATTTTATTTTGTATTATTTTGAATGTGACTGCTATTGATATTCTTCTGTAAGGCTGAACTGTGAGAAATGGCTATCTTTAATAGGTGAAAATTTTTATAGGTGAAAATTAGCACTTCAGATTATATGATTATATATCAGATAATAATATCTGAGGAATATGCTTACACACATCTTCAACTATTTAAATGAAAATTGATTGTGTTATGAAAAGATTGTACCGATTTATACCCTTGTTAGAAATCTACCATTGTTCTACCTCCTGCCAATATTTGATATACATTTTTGTTTTGGTGAGTATGTTAGCTTTCTGTCACTGTGTCAAAATCCCTGAGGTAATCAACTTGTAAGGAGAAAAGGTTTATTTTGGCTAAAAGTTTCAGTCTCTGGTCTCTTGGCCCTATTGCTTTTGGGTCTGTGTGAGGAACTAGCCCATCACAGAAGTGCATGGTGGAAAAAATTGCTTACCTTCTGGCAATATTTTGGAGAGACAGAAAGAGGTGGAGTCTCCCCTATAGGGCACACCCCAAATGACATAACTTCCTGCCACTCTGCCCTCCATCTTAAAGGTCCTACCACCTCCCAGTCTTGCTACAGGCTGAGAATTAAGTCTTCAATATATGTACCTTTGGGGACACTCAGGATTCAAACTATAGCATTGGATTTAATGTGTAGTTCTATAAATACCAGTGAAATTAAGGATCATTCCATATTATTTTTGCCATTTCTTCTACAGATGTCTGTTTATATCTTTTGCTCATTTATCTATCAGTTGCTTGGTTTTTTTTTCTGATTTAATTGTAGAAGTTCTTTCTATAATCTAAATATGAGTCCTTTGTCAGTTATATGTATTGCAAATATTTGTTCCCAGTTTTGGGGTTGTCTTTTCACTCTCTTTGTGGTGTCTTTTTATATTGATTTGGAATTGATGTTTTGTGGATGGAATGGATCCAAATTTGTTATTTTGCAGTTGTCCAACACCAGATTCCCTCTGAAATACAAAGTCATTACTTTTATGTCTCAAATATCCCTATACAAGTAATTATATTTTTGCTCTGTTCCATTGATCAGTTTTATTGTTCCTGCACCAACACCACACTTTATTAAATGCCCACACACATCAATCATTTTCTTTAGGAGTCTCAGTCTTTTTTAGCCTTTTGCTTTCTGTATAAATATTAGAACCATCTTGCCAAGTTTCACAAAATCTGTGTTGGGATTTTGACTGAAATTGTGTTGAATCTTTAGACAATTTGGCAAAACTGACATTTTTAACTTAAATCTTCCAGCTCATGTATACTGTAACTTAAAGTCTTTAAATTAAGTTTTATAATTTCTGTACGAGACCTTTGTATAGATTTTGTAAATTTATTCTTGAGTACTCCTTTGCTGAGGTTTTCCTAAATCACACTGTTTTAATTATTGTCATATTTTCTGTTCTCCTCTAGTCTATAAAATGCATTTAGTTTTTATATGTTGATTTTGTGTTCCTTGCTTTAACTCATTAATTTCAATGACTTGCCAGTAGATTCTTTTATAAATTCTACATATACAATAGCATCATTGGCAAATAAGAGTTGTGTTTCTTCTCCCCTGCCATCTTTACATCTTTTATTTCCTTTTCTGGTTTAATAGCTCTGTCTAGGTTTTCCAGTATTATATTTAGATCTGGTAATATCTAATATACATGTGTTTTATGAGAATCTTCAAAAGAATCTTTTCCATGTTTTCTTCTTAAGTTTGATGTCACCGGTGTACTTTTTGTAGATGTTCTCTAAATATTTTCAACGTTTCCCTAATAAGTGTGATATTTTCGGTTCATTTTTTTTGTTGTCATTCTCTGTCAGATTTAAGGAAATTTCCTTTTGTTCCTATGTGGCTAAGAATTTTTTTTAAAATTTTTTTATTGGTTGTTCAAAACATTACATAGTTCTTGATATATCATATTTCACACTTTGATTCAAGTGGGTTATGAACTCCCATTTTTACCCCGTATACAGATTGCAGAGTCACATCTGTTACACTTCCACTGATTTACATATTGACATACTCATGTCTGTTGTATTCTGCTGCCTTTCCTATCCTCTACTTTTCCCCCTCCCCTCCCCTCCCCTCCCCTCTTCTCTCTCTACCCCCTCTACTGTAATTCATTTCTCCCCCTTGTATTATTTTTCCCTTTCCCCTCACTTCCTCTTGTATGTAATTTTGTATAACTCTGAGGATCTCCTTCCATTTCCAAGCAATTTCCCTTCTCTCTCCCTGTCCCTCCCACCTCTCATCCCTGTTTAATGTTAGTCTTCTTCTCATGCTCTTCTTCCCTACTCTGCTCTTAGTTACTTTCCTTATATCAAAGAAGACATTTGGCATTTGTTTTTTAGGGATTGGCTAGCTTCACTTAGCATAATCTGCTCTAATGCCATCCATTTCCCTCCAAATTCTATAATTTTATCATTTTTTAATGCAGAGTAATACTCCATTGTGTATAAATGCCACATTTTTTTTTATCCATTCGTCTATTGAAGGGCATCTAGGTTGCTTCCACAGTCTTGCTATTGTGAATTGTACTGCTATGAACATCGATGTAGCAGTGTCCCTGTAGCATGCTCTTTTTAGGTCTTTAGGGAATAGACCGAGAAGGGGAATAGCTGGGTCAAATGGTGGTTCCATTCCCAGCTTTCCAAGAAATCTCCATACTGCTTTCCAAATTGGTTGCACCAATTTGCAGTCCTACCAACAATGTACAAGTGTACCCTTTTCCCCACATCCTCGCCAGCACTTGTTGTTGTTTGACTTCCTAATGGCTGCCAATCTTACTGGAGTGAGATGGTATCTTAGGGTGGTTTTGATTTGCATTTCTCTGACTGCTAGCGATGGTGAGCATTTTTTCATGTACTTGTTGATTGAATGTATGTCCTCCTCTGAGAAGTGTCTGTTTAGGTCCTTGGCCCATTTGTTGATTGGGTTATTTGTTATCTTATTGTCTAGTTTTTTGAGTTCTTTATATACTCTGGATATTAGGGCTCTATCTGAAGTGTGAGGAGTAAAGATTTGTTCCCATGATGTAGGCTCCCTATTTACCTCTCTTATTGTTTCTTTTGCTGAGAAAAAAACTTTTTAGTTTGAGCAAGTCCCATTTGTTGATTCTAGATATTAATTCTTGTGCTATGGGTGTCCTATTGAGGAATTTGGAGCCCGACCCCACAGTGTGTAGGTCGTAGTGGCTAAGAATTTTTATCTTTTCAAAATCATTCACAATATCCCCCCCAAAAATAAAATACTAGGGAATCAACCTAACAAAAGAGGTGAAAGACTTATACAATGAAAACTACAGAACCCTAAAGAGAGATACAGAAGAAGACCTCAGAAGATGGAAAAATATACCCTGTTCATGGATAGGCAGAACTAACATCATCAAAATGGCAATATTACCAAAAGTTCTATATAAGTTCAATGCAATGCCAATCAAAATCCCAACAGCATTTCTTGTAGAAATAGATAAAACAATCATGAAATTCATATGGAATAATAAAAGACCCAGAATAGCAAAAACAATGCTAAGCAGGAAGTGTGAATCAGGTGGTATAGCTTTACCAGACTTCAAACTATACTACAGAGCAATAGTAACAAAAACAGCATGGTACTGGTACCAAAACAGGCGGATGGACCAATGGTACAGAATAGAGGACACAGTAACCAATCCACAAAACTGCAACTATCTTATGTTTGATAAAGGGGCTAAAAGCATGCAGTGGAGGAAGGATAGCATCTTCAACAAATGGTGCTGGGAAAACTGGAAATCCATTTGCATCAAAATGAAACTGAATCCCTTTCTCTCGCCATGCACAAAAGTCAACTCAAAATGGATCAAGGAGCTTGATATTAAATCAGAGACACGGTGTCTGATAGAAGAAAAAGTTGGCTATGATCTACAGACTGTGGGGTCAGGCTCCAAATTCCTCAATCGGACACCCATAGCGCAAGAGTTAACAACTAGAATCAACAAATGGGACTTACTCAAACTAAAAAGTTTTTTTCTCAGCAAAAGAAACAATAAGAGAGATAAACAGGGAGCCTACATCCTGGGAACAAATCTTTACTCCACACACTTCAGATAGAGCCCTAATATCCAGAGTATACAAAGAACTCAAAAAATTAGACAATAAGATAACAAATAACCCAATCAACAAATGGGCCAAGGACCTGAACAGACACTTCTCAGAGGAGGACATACAATCAATCAATAAGTACATGAAAAAATGCTCACCATCGCTAGCAGTCAGAGAAATGCAAATCAAAACCACCCTAAGATACCATCTCACTCCAGTAAGATTGGCAGCCATTATGAAGTGCAACAACAACAAGTGCTGGAGAGGATGTGGGGAAAAGGGTACACTTGTTCATTGTTGGTGGGACTGCAAATTGGTGCAGCCAATTTGGAAAGCAGTATGGAGATTTCTTGGAAAGCTGGGAATGGAACCACCATTTGACCCAGCTATTCCCCTTCTTGGTCTATTCCCTAAAGACCTAATAAGAGCATGCTACAGGGACACTGCTACATCGATGTTCATAGCAGCACAATTCACGATAGCAAGATTGTGGAACCAACCTAGATGCCCTTCAATAGATGAATGGATAAAAAAAAAATGTGGCATTTATACACAATGGAGTATTACTCTGCATTAAAAAATGACAAAATCATAGAATTTGGAGGGAAATGGATGGCATTAGAGCAGATTATGCTAAGTGAAGCTAGCCAATCCTTAAAAAACAAATGCCAAATGACTTCTTTGATATAAGGGGAGTAACCAAGGACAGGGTAGGGACGAAGAGCTTGAGAAGAAGATTAACAGGGACAAGAGGTGGGAGGGACAGGGAGTGAGAAGGGAAATCGCATGGAAATGGAAGGTGATCCTCAGGGTTATACAAAATTACATATAAGAGGAAAGGAGGGGTAAGAGAAGAATAATACAAGTGGAAGAAATGATTTACAGTAGAGGGGGTAGAGAGAGAAAAGGGGAGGGGAGGGGAGGGGAGGGGAAGGGGGATAGTAGAGAATAGGATAGACAGCAGAATACGTCAGACACTAGAATGGCAATATGTAAATCAATGGAAGTGTAACTGATGTGATATAGCAATCTGTATACGGGGTAAAAATGGGAGTTCATAACCCACTTGAATCAAACTGTGAAATATGATATATTAAGAACTATGTAATGTTTTGAACAACCAACAATAAAAAAAAATAAAATAAATCATGAATGGGATTTCTTTTTCTATATCAATTGAAATAATCATTGTGTTTTCTTTTTTTAATTAGTGAGTCATTGAATTACGTGAACCAGTATTCAAGTTATATCAACCTTGTATTATTAGAATAGACTTCCTGTGGTCATCATGTGCTGTCTTTTACATTCATTTATATGTTTGTTTTGCCAATATTTTGTTTTCATTTTTGCAATTAATTTAGAATGAAACTAACATTGAAAAAATATCTGCATTCTAGTATGGTTTGGGTTATTAATAAGCCTTATAAAATGGCTGGAGGAGTATTCCCTCATTTCTATGCATTTTTTTTACCTTAAACATATGGAATTTGGAAAAATCATTTGAGTTTGATGTATTTGGGAAGTATTATTGATTGATTCATATTCTTGAATGACAATAAGTTGTTTTGGTCTTCTAATTATTCTCAAATCAATTTTAATAAAATATAGTTTTCTAAGAATTTGTCTTTTCTTTCCAAAATTTCAAATGTATTACCCACCTTTAAAATATTTTTCTAATAGTTTTGCATACATGATTTTTCTACAAAGTTATATAAAAATTAACAGATTCCTTATTACCACCTCTTGCAGATGTTTACACCTTTTATCTAAAGTTTCATTTAGTGTTTACCCTATATTGAATATCTTTTCATGTGCTTCTTGGCCACTTGCATGTGCTCTTTTGTGAAATAGCTGTTTCAGTCTTTTGCTTATTTTAAAATTAGCTGCTTCTTATATTGGAATAATTTTTACCTATTCAGGATACAAGTTGTAAGAGATGTTTATTGCAAATATTTTTTTCTCATTTGGTGGTTTGCTTTTTGATTTTTTTTTAAAGAGTGTTTTTGGAAGAGCAGAAGGATTTCATTATAATGAAGTCCAAGTCATGACATTTACTCTTTCTGGATAATGATTTTTGTGTCTTAAAATCTTTGCTTACCCTAAAATTGTTCACATTTTTTCCCTTTGTTTCTTTAGAAGTTTTATAGTTTTAGGTTTACCCTCTATGATAAATGTTGAATTAATTTTTTTTGAGTGTGAGTTGATATATAGGTTGATGTCCCTTTTATTTTTCTAGATGGATATTCAGGTGTTCCAGAATCATTCGTTGAATAGACTCTCCTTTCTCACATTGATTTACCCTGGCATCTTTGCAGTATAATTGTTGTGTTTACCTATTTCCAGACTCTATATCCCATTGTTCTTTATGCCTACGGGTATGGACTGTGTATGGGTTGTGTCCTCCTAAAATTCAAGAAAGAGGGAGAAGATGAGCAACTTCAAGCCAAGGGGAGAGGCCTGAGAAGAAATCAGCTCTGCTCACACTTGCATCTCAGACTTCCAGCCTCCGGAACAGTGAGGAAAGACAATTCTGTTGTTATGTCATCCCGTCTGAAGTACTTTGTTGTGGCAATTCGACAAAACTAATGCAGATTATCTTTAAAAGAGTAAGGTACTGCTGTAATGAGTACCTAAAAATGTAGAAGTGAGTAATGGGTAGAGGCTCAAAGAGTGTTGAGGTAGGTGTTAGAAAAAGCCTGGTTTGTGGCCACAGTCTGAAAATTTGTGCCCCTCCCAAATTCATGCAGGAACTTACTCCTCAATGTGATGGTATAAAGAGGTGAGGCCTTTTGGGAAGTAATTAAACCATGAGGGCTCCACATGAATGGGATTATAAAAGAGGCTCCAGAGAGCTGCCTGTCTTTGCCTCTCTTCTCATGAGGACACACACATTTACACTGTTTGCCCTCCCACCATATGGGAACTCAGCAAGAAGGCGCCATTTTGGAAGCAGAGAGCAGCCCTCCCCAGATACTGAATCTTCTAGCACTTCAATCTTAGACTCCCCAGCCTCCTGAGAGAAACTCTTTATAAATTACTCAGCTTACTAAGGTATTTTGCTAAGTGGCCTGAGTGGACGAAGACAGAAATTGGTACTGAGAAATGGAATGTTGCTATAATAAATACCTGAAAATGTGAAAGTGGCTTTGGAACTGAGAAGTGGGTAGAATTTGGAAGAGTTTGCAAATGAATACTAGAAGAAGCCTAATTTGCCTTGAGTGGAGCGTTAAAGGTGATTTCTCTGAAGAGGAGGAGAACTGTAGAGAAAGCCTCCATCTTCTAGTAAGTGGTTGTGATTAGAATATTGAAAAGATGAATGGTAAAGGCAATTCTGATGCTATCTTAGGAGGAAATGAGAGACAGAGCATGGAAAGCAGGAGGCAAGGTGGTCCTTATTATGAAGTGGCAAAGAACTTGGCTGAAATGTTTCTGTGTCCTTATGCTCTGTGGAAGGTGGAATTTGCAGATGATACCTTGGGCCATTTGGCAGAAGAAACCTGTAAACAAAGGATTGAGGGTGCTGCATGGCTTCTCTTGACTACTTGCAATAAAACGTGAAAAGAGAGAAACAAAGATGGAATTTATAATCAAAGGCAAAGCAAAGCTTAAAGATTTGGAAGATTCTTGGCCTGGCCCTGTTGTCTGGAATGAAAAGGCAAATTCAAGGAGAGAATGCCAAGGATGTAGCCAAGTGAACTTTGATACGGAGATTGGCAGATATGTAAAGAAGCTGATGTTACCTGTCAAGAGAATAGAAGAATGGCTCAAAGGATAATTTGGAGATCTTCCAGGCTGCCACTCCTATCACAGGCCCTGAGTGCCAGGACTTTGAGGACAGAACAATTTGAAGCCGCCTTTGAGACCTGTAAGGAAGTAATGCACCCACCTGGATTCCAATGCTTCTCTTGATTAATATAGCATTACCGTTGGGGCATTTAGTAGTGAGTAGAGGTGGTGGGAGTGAATGTCTTTGTCTTTTTTCTGATCTTAAGGCGCCTTCAGGCTTTTGTCACTGAGTACAATGTTAGTTGCATATTTTTTTAAAAAAATGATTTAACTTTTGTAAATGCCCTTTATATGATTGAAGAAGTTCCTTGTGATCTTGGTTTGCAGAGGGTTTCCATAATGAATGAGTTTTGGATTTTATGAAATGCTTTCTTCTACGTCTATTGAAGGGATCACGTGGCATTTTCCTTTTTTATGTTAACGTGATGAATTAAACAGATTTTTCTTTGAATGATGAGAAAACTGAATTAGATAAACCCTGTTTGGTCATGGTATATAATTTTCTTTACATCTGTTTTCCCCTGTCATATGTATTATAAATGAATTGCCATTTTCTTTTAATTTGTTATATATGACAGCAGATTGTTATTTATGACAGCAGAATGCATTATAATTCATATTACATGTATAGAGCACGGTTTTTCATATCTCTGGTTGTACACAAAGTAAAGTCACACCATTCATGTCTTCATACATGTACTTAGGATAATGGTGTCCCCTCTTTAAATCTTGCTGGAATGGTTTTGCTGATATTTTGTTAAGGTTGTTTGCATCTATGTTTAGGGTTGCCTTCAGTTCTGAAGATTTTTCTGGCATTATGTATGTGATTTGATTTTATCTCTAGTAACAGTCATTCATTAAAGTTCACTTTTAAAAATATAGTTTCCCAGGTTGGGGATGTAGCTCAGTGGCAGAGTGTATGCTTACCTTGGGTTTAATTCTTAAAACTCACCCCTATAGAATTTTTCATAATTTTTAGGTATATACTTCTGGGAGGTGTTTTCCTGAAATATCATCCTTTCTACTCCTGAGAAAATGGCAAAATAATTATTTTTCTTTCTTTGTTTCCTTTCTTGGAAGATAGATTTTTGATTTCTAGCTTTTATTTCATAGTTATATGATTAAAACTTTGAGGAACATAGTATACATATTACTTTTTCAGAAAAACATTACAGTTTTTTATTTTGTAATTACATATAATATTTGTAATTTAAAGCCACAGAATTTAAGAATTCTTGGATATTTGCTTTTGTCTTTTGTCATTTAATGGAAATGCACACAAAATCTGATGTATATAGTTCATTTTGTTGACTAGAATCCTTTCTTTCATCTTCATTTAAGAGTCAGGATGATAATATTGGCAGATAATAAGTTATCTTCTCATTTTCCCTGCGGCCTTTGCTGAAGATGTAATTACTGACCGAGTATGAGGGCAGAGAAAGACGCTTCCTTTATTTACATGTACATGTAAACTCTGTACTCAGTTCTCTTTTAATGATGGAACCGGTTGACTTTGTCCATGTAGAGCTTTCATCTTATCCTCAATTTGTGATTTCTCCTTTGGTTTCCCAGGTCTTGTCTCACGGTCCGTGTTTGATATTAAATCATGGGGAGGAAGCTGGACCTGTCCGGCTTGACGGATGATGAAACAGAGCATGTCCTCCAGGTGGTTCAGAGAGACTTCAATCTTCGAAAAAAAGAGGAAGAACGACTAAGGTGAGCTGCCTGCAGTGTCTGATGGTGTGCACCCAGGTGTGGGTGTGCACCCAGGTGTGGGTGTGCACCCAGGTGTGGGTGTGCACCCAGGTGTGGGTGTGCACCCAGGTGTGGGTGTGCACCCAGGTGTGTGCACACCACTGGCTCTGAGTTCAGATGCCTTGTGTACATCCTTATATTTAAGAGAGAGGCTTAATTAATATTGTGCAAAGGCTTGTCAGCTGCAACACTGGGCATCATGAAACCAGTTCCAAAATGTGACTTTATCTTCTTCCTGTCATGGTTTCGCTGGGGCTGCTCACCCTGTGAGCTGTGATTAGCTGTAGAACAGGTGGTCTCTGGTGATGATGGCTGTTTTAAGTTTGACCCTGGCATTAGTTTTCCTGTTAGCAGATCTTACTGAAGAATAACTGAAGCACAATTCCTGGGAGAATTAGACTCGTGTGTGTGTGTGTGTGTGTGTGTGTGTGTGTGTGTGTAATCTTCTGTTAGAAATCCCAGTGACCATGGTCAAGGGAAAGTAGTCTAAAGACCCCCTACGAGGAAGCAGACCACGGGGCTGGAATGGGATCAGCTAGCCCAGCACCACCCTCCAGGAGGTAGTTTCCTGACTCTTCTGCAGTTGATATTTCCTCATGCAATGTTTTTGGAAATACTGTTGTTCCCAAATTTGGAAGAAGTCACAGTGAGATTATGTGTTGGGCCTGGCGTGTTTAAACGTAATATTAAGTCATTATTTGCTCCTTTCTTCATATATATACATATATATATATATATATATATATATATATATATATATATATATGTATGTATGTTATCCTTTGGAATTCCATAGTTTTATTTGCACTGAGCTCAAAACCTCAGATGCTTAATAATTTATCCTTTGACGTGGTCTCCACATTCAGGCCAAGCCTTGCTGATTCTGCCTCCTTGACATCTCTCCTCTCCCTTTTCCTAGTCTGGCTTTCATTGCTTTTCAGAAGACCTTGAGGTGATCTTCACCGCCCCCTTGCCTTTAGGTCCTCGCATCTACTCTTCTACATACTTGCAACTCACAGAGTGAGCAGCTGCCCGTCAAAGCTGTGACAGGGAGGGGACCTGTCACATTTCTGAACTGACCTTACAGTACCTCTTTTCCCTGCTCTGCTGATCTTTATGGCTCTCAGGGGATTTCCTGGCAGTGTTCCCAGCTGCTGGCCCTGAGTTCAGATGTCTTTATGTCAAATGTGAATGTATTCTTATTTGTCATTTGCTCTCTGTCTCCTCCCCCCAGAGTAGCCCTGTGCAATAGAAATATAATGTGAGACATATACATAATTTAAAATTTTTAGTATTCTTACTGAAATAGAGAAAATTTCATTTCAATACTATTTTTTTTATTTAACCTTATATATCCAAAATATTTGAATTTCAAAATTCATTCAATATAAAATGATTAATGCGTTACTTGACTAAATTTTTGAGGTCTGGTATGTGCCTCTCATTTCAAGGGTTCAGAAGCCACATGTGGCTGGTGGCTATAAAGTCCAAGGGGCAGAGACTTGCTCATGGTTATGTATCCAACAACTAGAAAAGTATCTAATAAAAAATCAATTTATTTGAGGCTAGGGTTGTGGCTCAGTGGCAGAGCACTTGCCTCACACATGTGAGGCACTGGGTTTGATCCTCAGCAGCATATAAAAAATAAATAAACAAAATAAACATATAAGAAATCAATTTATTCTTTAATGAATTTATTATCTTCCATCAAACAAGAGAATATTGATGTATCCTATATGAGGCCAAACAGTGGTGGAAATAAAGTTGATTATACTGAGATGCTCACAGTCTAGTAGTGGAAGCAGCATTATAAAAAAAAATAGGAATTCCAGGGTGCTCCAAAGGAGAGGGAAGACACCCCGTTTTGAAAGGTAGGAAAGACTGACCAGTTTTAAGCTGAGGGGGAAAGGCATGATCAGAGCTTGGATACAGTTCAGCAGCTCCACATTTGGATATGGGATGTAGAAGAGAACAGAGACAAAGAAGACCCAAGGTTTGGCTCGCAAAACTGGTGAATGAGGTTTCATTCACTGAATGAAGAAGACAGAGGAGGAAAATAGTTGGAAGTTGGGTAAGATTGAGAATTCTATTTTAGCTTCAATATTTGAGGTATTTATTAGACATCCAAAGGAGAGATCAGGTTGTCATTTATATGTGGACCTCTAGGGTTCAGGTGGCAGGTTCAAATTAGAGATTAAATTGTTGTGGTGGTAAAAGTGATGGAAGAGTAGATGGATTGGGGAAATGATTGGCCAGGCAGGGCCAAGACTTACTCAAAGTCTGTGGTCTCTATATTGAGAGGTTTCCTTGTGGTAGTATGTTTCTTCTTCATTGTTCAGTTTGTCTCCTCTACTGGACCGTGGGCAAGAATTATGTAGTTCAGTGCTCCAAGCTTCAGGCAAAACCCTGGTACATAGTAGAATTCCTAAATCTGTGGAATGGAAGGATAAATGTGGATTGTAAAGTTATGTGGCCAAATTCAATTGTGGCTTGAATAATCAGTCCCCGTTATGTTTCTTTTGGATCATAAAAGATCTGTGTTTTATGCCTCATTCCTGGAAACTAAAATATGGTAAGCCAAGACCCTGTTAGTGTTCTGTTCAAATCATGGGGACTTGGCTTAGTTCCACTGTGGTCTGGTGCCAGTCTATGTTGAAGAGTTGTTTTTCATTGTAGATTGTAAAGTTATGTTTGGGGAGGAGAGTTGTAAAGGCAACTGCAGACAACTCTACAAGGTGGGTGCCATCTTCCTGATGAACATATGACTTAGCGGTCACTTGCCCTATTGCAGTTCTGTGCCCGTGCATGGTCAGGGGAACCTGCTTGTGCTGGAGAAACATGATGCTTGAATCTATTAGTGAAGAGAGAGGCGTGAACCTTGGCCATAGCACCTTGTGTGGTCCTGGGATTGGACGGTTTTTTTTGTCCTCTGAAGGTCATCATTACAATTTTCCTTCTGCCCATAACCCGTGACATGCCTTAGTAGGTACCTAGCAAACAGGAGTAACACTCTGAATGACTTCAACAAGAATCTTTTTTTTTTTTTTTTTTTTTTTAGAGAGAGAGAGAAAGAGAGAATTTTTTTTAATATTTATTTTTTAGTTTTTGGTGGACACAACATCTTTATTTTTTTATTTTTATGTGGTGCTGAGGATCAAACCCAGCGCCCACGAATGCCAGGCGAGTGTGCTACTGCTTGAGCCACATCCCCAGCCCCAACAACAAGAATATTACTATTGGGTAAAAAGAGATCAAGATACCACAACCCCCAAAACTCCAAAATTATCAATATTTGCCTCACTTTTCTGTGGTACTTGTATTTAAGGTACATGGAAGATCCTAGGAGATAATGTTATGGGAAGAATTTTTGAATTCTTTAATATTTGCTTTTGTGGATCTAGAACTCATCATGGAAGAATTTTATTTTAAGACCTTGAATTACTTTTGTTTTCTCTTGACCAGCCTTTTATTTACCTAGATCTCTGGCTTAGTTTTATGAGGGCAGGTCTTGGGCATAAAGGTTAAGCACTGTTAAGCATTGTAATAATGACCTGTTCTTTAGTGCTGGCATAAAGAGAAGTAAATAAATAGGTAGTAAAAGTATGAAGTAAATGTCCTTAGAACACATGGAAATGTAAAAAGAGAGAGAAAGAGAGTAGGGCGAAAGAATTCCTGAAAAGAGAACTCGAAGGTGTGAAGCAGTTCATTATGAGCCAGCCTTGCCTTGTAGATTCTGCAAAATTCACCTTATTGACTTTCACAGCAGTTTTTATAACATAGTCTCCAGTTACATGGAGGCACCCAAGAACAGACACTGATTTCAAAGCTCGCTCGGAATCACATAATTCATTGGGGAGGTAGGGGAATCAGGATTCTATTTTCCAAATTCACTGTTACATAGAATGGGTTAAGTCTTTTCAAAACTGTATTTTCCCCTTTATCTCTTCTTAAAATAATTCCTTAATATCTTCTAATATCCAGCAAATTTATCTGTCTTTTTTAAGAAAATCTTTTTATAATAAATTTGTAGAAATTAAAATTCAAAGTAAGTCCACTCATTAATTTGGTGGTTTTCAAACTCAAGTCTCTTATTTTTTTCATCATTCTGAATTAAATCAGAAGACAGGCATGGTGTCAAGTATCTTTGGGAGTAGTTTTACATATCCTTTGCTGTTCTTGTAGTTAGGCTGAGTTAGAGGTGAACCTTAGAGGTAAACCTTAGAGTCGTAATTTTTTCCCCTTTGGAAGTTTTTTTAATTATTTATTTATTTAAAAAAATTGTTCTGATGGTCCACTTCCTAATTCTAATATGTTACAAAACCATTTTTTTAATCCATATCTAAGTGTTTGCTTTATTCCCCCAAAGCATGTATATAGATCAGATATGATATTTTGACATGTTTGGAAACATGAGAATCATGCAGCCTGACTGTCCAGGCTGACTGTCCAGGCTGACTGTCCTGGCTGAGGCAATGAGGGGAAAAGGGTATAGTGGGGATTGTGTGGTCTCCATTTTTTCCAAGACTCCTGTCTCCACTTCCTGTTACAACCTGTGATGGGTGCAATCACATCTCAGCCGATGTACATGTCAGCTGCTTGTGTATGCACAGCACTAGGCCTTAGTAAAGGGATTCTGTGGAGCCCAGGTCAGTAGGATGATATGCTCTCCAGCACTGGGGATGTGAGGCACTGAAACTTTAATCCCAAGACTGCTGCTGGTATGGTGGGACCGTGTCAGGGGAGAAGGAGGACTGGGTGGCCCTGAGCATAGCAGACATGCAGTGCAGTACAGTGTTGACTGTGTTTCCCCAAGACACACACAGCATTGACGCTACTGATTGGAGATGCTGGAGGGAGGACAAAAGGAACTTTGATCCTTGCTCCCAACTTCAGGGGCTTTGGGTCTCAGCTACGCTCATCAGGTAGATGTGTAGAAAAGGCCATCTTATCCTGGGTTAATTTTATTTACTATTTTTTGACCAAATGATTTTATACACATAGTGAAAAATAAAAAATGGTTAAAAAAAGAAGAGAGACCTTGTATTCCATGTTTCCATGTTTAGTAGTTTTTGCTTTTTTGTTCTCTAGTTCTCCTGGTGTGACCATCATACATCTAAAATATGTTTTCATTGCACTCTCTTGATGGGTCACCATTAGGCCTTTTCTTAGTTCTCAGCTCTGAACCATGGAGATTTAGCTGGTCTACCTACATTACCCTTATTTTTTTGTTTCTTGGTGATTATATGATTACTTTGGTTTGGTTTTCTTATTAGTCATTTTTCAGACTTATAGGATACAGAAAAACCCCCAAGTCTTGTTCTGTCAACTGCTCCCATCCTCTCTCCATTCTGACAGAGCGATGTCCATATAGTGCCCCTGCCCCCCCCCCTTCTGCTTTATCTCACCCTCTCCCTACAGTGCCTTTTCTCTTCCACATTCAAGGTCAGGGGCA
This sequence comes from Spermophilus citellus, assembly GCF_964194105.1. NCBI lineage: Eukaryota > Metazoa > Chordata > Mammalia > Rodentia > Sciuridae > Spermophilus > Spermophilus citellus. The sequence continues at coordinate 24,193,327 of NC_138184.1, read as the reverse complement.
TTCACATGCTGCTCTGCAAACATATTTGAGTCTCACGTGTTTTGTTTGGGTTGATTCTAAATGCTGGAAAACAACAGGTAGCCCTTATATAATTATGATTGAAATATTGTTTGCTTCCCCCCTCCCTCTTTTTCAGAACTTTATTGAAATCTGTAGGTGGCTGATTGTTCTCCTCCTTTACTCATTACTGTTATGAATTAGGCTAATTTTATTTCTTTGTCTCATTTTAAAGGAGTCTTGGGAGGGAGGGCCGCCGAGTGCTTGCCTGCTAAAGGCCCTGGCATGATCCTAGGGAACATGCAGAGATGAGAGGCCCAGTCAGTGTGCAGTGTGTGCACACAACAGGTCTGGGTGTGAATCTTTCCACCACAGTTACCATGGGCTGGCTGCTGACCTTCTGAGCTGCAGAGGTCAAAACAATTCCAGGAAAGACTGGATTGTTGCTGTTCACCAGCACTGTCCTATCTGCAGGAAAGTTAGCATTTCTTGATGTTTTCACTGTTGACAGAGCCACTGAGAGGGAGGCAACCCACAAAGTGGGCTTGGTCCTTCTGTTATGGGTTTATGTCTTCAGGTTCCAGAATTCCAGCCGTCAGTGCAGCCCACTAAGAACTTATCTGTTTGTGAATTTTTCTACATTTTTCTTTGCTTTGATTGACCTCTCTGCTTTCATTGTTAGATGCTTTAAGATAGTAAACAGGGCTAAATAAATATATTTATTTGAGTGTCTAAACAGGATTCAATGACAATAATAAATTAATTAGTATAAAAACACAGTATTTTCAACTCTCTGCAATACCTGTGCTTTCCCAGTAATGACATTGGTCATCTGTATCAAGGGAAATTTCTCTCTGCCTCCTCTCATTATATAAATCTTGAGAAATCTTTATATAGAATAAAAATAGCCAGGCCTATATTGCTACATTTGAGACTGTGATCTTCAGAAGTCTTACCCAACTATTTTATTTTTTTCTAGAATTTGAGCTTCTGGGGAATCATGGGAGTACAGGACCCTTAGCTGGGGTCAGTGTGGTATTTATGCTACCTCTGGGCCTGGTATCAGGCACTGACTGACAGCCATTGGCCCAGCAGGTTGTTGATGACGGTGTTCATAGCAGAAATAAAGCCTTAGAGAGGAGGAGAGGCCCTACCTGGAAGAAATGCAAAAGATAGCCTGACCTGGTAAACAGCACAGCAGACAGACCTCAGTGAGATTAGGGCTGGGAGTAGGCTAGCCCTGGTTGCCTCTCAACTGGACTCCTGTGTGAGCAGGTACAGAATGTCTGCCATCCAGCTGAGAGCATGGCCTCTGACTTGTCCCTATTCCTGGGGACCTCACCAACTGCGTTTGCTTGGGGCTTGGGCATCTGGTGTGGTGTTCATCCTCTAAGTCATGTTCCTTCCAGGACACCATCTGCCTTTCTGTGTATCTAGCAGATAATTTGAAGAATTTCTTTTTCTTCACTTCTACAAGAGTATCATGATGTTCTGTTCAGATAAATAGATTTAATTTCTTTTAAATTTTTTATTTGTTTTAATTAGTTATACATGATAGTAGAATGCATTTATGCACTTTGATATATCATACATAGAGGATATAATTTCTAATTTTTCTGAGTGTACATGTTGCAGAATCATATTGGTCATGCGGTCACATGTATACATAGAGTAATTATGTCTGTTTCATTCTACTATCTTTCCTATCCCCACAAGAAAAATGGAATGTCACCTCACCCAATATTTCATATGTTTCTGTACATTTCCCAGCATCCCCTGCAGTTGGGTTGAGACCATGTGACTAGAGCCAGCCAATCACCTGTGGGAGCAAGGGCCTGGGTCACTTCAGGCCAGGGACATAAGACCTGCTATGCCTCCTCTACCTCTCTCCTGGCTCTACTGTGGTGACTCTGGAAGACTTGTGTTAAGACATGGCTTCACTAGATGTGGGGGAGACAGATCCAGGACACCAAATGGAGGAATTCCTAATGACCAGCAGGGGCCTTTGTGGAAGCTTGTTGAGTTAAGTCACGGAGGCTTGGGCCTTCATTTGTTCTGGCAACGAAGTCTAGTATTACTCTGACTGATATAGTTAGTGAGAATTAAAAAGGAGCCGACTACTCATTATGCCCCCACACCTTGAATTTACCAATGAAAAAAACAGGTTTGGAGGGGACACAGGCAGGTCCGGCTTAAGTCTGACCTGACTGAACTTGGGGTTCCTGCCATTAGAGAACCCCATCTTCTGCCATTTGGCCTTTCAAGCAGAAAAAAAAAAAAAAACAACTGTGGAAAAATCTGCAGACCTCAGCCAGGATCACAGTTTACACATTTACAAAGTGGTTTTAAAAATGACTGTTAATTGCGTTGTACGCTGGTGTCAAATTGAATCTCAGAGACATAGAAGAGATAGACACAGCTTTTAAAAATTTCTCACTTAATATGTGCTGGCCAGAGCCAGTTAGCACCTGGATAGCTTCCAAAGGCTGCTGGCACACTAATGGATTTGGTCTGTGGGGTGGCAGGGGTTAGATTTGATGAAATTGTTTCCTGTAACTGCTACTGGCCATTAATTGTCAGCATTTTCTGAACTGACAAGGCTTATGCCTTGAAGGGCTGCTGGGCCCAGGCTGGGTGAGCCCAAGGGAAGGAAGGGAGGGGAGAGGGAAGTGATCAAGTAAGAGACAGAGCACTTCCTGCCTGGCTCAGGAGCTGCTGCAGCCCAGAGGCTGCGGTGTGTCAGCCACCCCTCCAGCCTGTGTTAAGAAAGCAGAAATAAAAGCATCTGGGGACCTGTTTTAGTTGCCCATAATGGTATCAATTACTCACTGACTGACCTGGCCCAGGCCCTCTTTGCCATGTTTGGAGCTATCTTCCCTCCCCCACCAGGCAGTTCTAAGTGTTGTGAAGCAATAAATAAGAGCTGCCAGGGGTGTGGAAGACCCACTGCCAGGAAGCCAAGCCCCTCTCAAAACTAGAAATGATGAGTGCTTCTCGTTTATTATATAGACACTTCTTTGAGGATCAGTCACCATTTTTGAAAGGAGAAAGGACACAGGGCTTTAATGAAATGAGTCTGTGATCTTTCTTGAAGATTCATTTTCATTTTAAACAAATGAAAATTTTATTATATGAACTTAATATTTTGAGAGGTTTCTATATCAAAAAGTGAAAATCCTTTGTCTTCACCGTCCTTTGTTTGGGACACTAAAATCCATCTGGTGAATGAATGCGTACCATCCCTGGTTATATTCTTTTCTGAAGCTGTAGGTCAGATCACTTTGCCTTTGTTCAGTTGGGATAAATATGCCTTGTGGTTTATGAAAGAACTGTGTGTACACTGAGTGAGCCTGCCCACATCTCTTTAATGGCCCTTTGTAGCTCTTGGGATTCCTCACCGACACTGGGCGTTAACCTGTCAGGTTAATGAATCTGTCGGGTTAATCTCACAGGAGACTCTGCAAGGTTGTAATTCCTCCAATGGCAGTGATCCATCAGGTCAGCCGGTCACCTGGCAGGGTGTGAAAAATCAGAATTCAGTGCATTTTATGGTGGAGTGGGGGATCTGGCATAGTTCTATTTGGGAACCACTTCTCCACGGGAAAAGGCCCAGTAGGAGAAAGAACCGAGAATTTGGGGACTTGTAGGGGATAGCTCCTTAGAGAGGGTGACAGGGTTGGGGGTGCGTGGAGAGAATCAATCTCAAAGCTAGAAGGCACTTCACAAGATCTTTAAAAATCCCCCTTTTTATTTATTATTGGTAATTTTTCTAATGAGGAAAATGCCAACTATATTAAAGCCGTGGGGTATTTATTCATTTGCTTCAAAATTGTGTTTTAAATGTCGGGAGCCTCCTGGGTCAATGTGAAGTGGGTGAAAAGGCAGGGGCAGAGAGTGGGACTCACAAATTTAATAAGGGCTTAGCCCTTGAGTGACTGGCCAGAGGTGAGCTAAGTCCTGCAAGAGCAATTAGGATGCTGTAGAGAGTGAACAGTTTAACATGAATGCAGATCCATGGGGATGCTTCCATCTTGGAGGAGGGAGTTAAGGAGAGGTGTGTTTCATCTGATCCTTAAACACAGGTGGGATTTTTTTTAGGAGACTGAAATACAGGTTGGTTTGCAGGATACATTGCAGGTAAAATTAATAAGGAGAGAAAAGGGGATGTGTTTTTCTGACCCCAAATCAGGATCTGTGGTGGAGCAGAGGAAAAGTCTGCTTTGCTGATAATTCTGCTTCCACTGTTACTAACAGGGCTGAATAGAGCAGTGCCCCAAGAGCACAGCCTCCTCTTGTTCCCAATAACCTGGAAAAAGCACTCTTTTTATTTGTCTACAAAATGGAGAAACTGAGGCTCAAAAAAGATGTTAGATGACTTGTCCAGCTAGTACATAGTGAGAGGTGGATTCGAACCCAGGCAGGGTAGCCCTACAGTTGGGGTCAGCACTTTACCCAAGTGTTGAAAACAAGGACACCCAGGCACCCTGGGCAGAATGAATGAAATTAGACCTTCCTACAAAAATCTGACACCTATGCTTGCTAAAATTTGGGTTATTTTCAGAAAAAAATGAGATTTTTAAGCTAGAATATGGGAAGTGGGTAGTTGGGACAATACAATAGCCAATGTGACATGTGACACTACATGTTCAGATATGGCTGGTCCAAACAGAAATGTGGTTTAAATACAAAACACATCCTGGATTTCAAAGATCAAGTATGAAAGAAGAATGTAAAATAGCTCAATAATTTTTATATTGATTATACTTCAAATGTTTTTAAAATTACATTTTAAGTCAATTATAATTATTATTACAATAATTTCACTTTTTTTCAAATGTGACTATGAGAAAGTTTTAAATGATATTTCTGGCTCTCTGTTTGGTCTGGAATGCTAAGTTAAGCAGCTTGGAATTTATGAAAGTACAAAGTAAGCTTTCTTTCTGAATTTTGGATGGTGTTAGTCCTATTTTTCATGAATAGTTTAGGTATCTGTAAGTTTTGGCTAATTGTAGAGAGGCCTTTGCTAGGAAGTATTGTCACCTCTGTCATGTGAAGGTGGTCCCTGAATCATGCCTGTTCTTGGCTTTATCATGCAGTTTAACTGGAAAGCGTGGTAAGTTTATGCCACATTCATGACGGAGCTTATGTCTCTTATGACAGTATGAATTCTTTAATATTTCTCTGACATTCATGCTTGACCAAGTCCATCATGATCTTTTAAACAACTAGTGGCTTCAGAATGCCTTCATATTTATAGTTTCTATCACATCTCTGTCACAGTCCCCTCTGGGGGTTTGGGGGGCCAGGAGAGTTTGATGCTGTAGATATAAAAAAGGGGAGTCACCCTAATGTTCTTCTTTGCTTTTTTTGGTCCTTCAAAGCTGTACAGTTACTATGCAGTGATTCTGGATACATTCTCCTATAATCTTTAATAACAATTTTTCTACTAGGTTGTTTTGTGGGTGTAAGTTCTGGTCTGTTATTTTTCCATTGCAAATGTCAGAGGCTCAACTGCTGGCCCCTGATAAAGCTTTGTGCCTCTAATTCTGGGTCTGATCTTCATTCTTCAAACCTCTGAGCAGCATTTCTTTGGCATTATGTGTGCACAGTAATCAGGAATTGAAAGGGAGTAAGGAGAAAAGTTTTCACAGGCATTTGTAAAAGCTGTTTTCTTCAGCCACAGTTATTCAGAATGTATACTATCATTTGTCCATGGTCTAAAAAACAGGTGTGTTCAGATGGACAGTGTGGGGGTCAGAATACCCCTTTCTCTCTTGCTGCTGTGTTGTACTGTTGAAGTGGCAATTTCCTAATTCCCACAGACTTCCTGGGTGCCTGAAAGTAGGAATCTGCTCAGGGCCCAGCTGTTGCCTTCCCTGCTGACCCAATACCTGAAGCCATTGGTCCCTCTTCTGATCCATTTCTTAAACTGATACTTGGAAAAGGATATTCATCAACAATCGTCTCTGATTAGCAGGTGACTTCAAATGAGTTACTTTGTTCAGATGGAGACATTTCTGCCTAAGCCCAGAGATGCCTTGGCTGGAAATTGGCTGAGGTCTTAAATCTGCAGAAGAACCAACCCCAAGACTCTCAGGCCCCAGCAGTTCACCCACCCTCTGCTGGTCTTACTTCATTTCTTCTCCACCAGCTTTTCCTATATTGATGAGTGTGAGTCTGGGACTCAAGCTCCCTTTCCGGGCTGCTTCTGATCCCCATTCTTCAGGCCAGAGGGACCAGAGGGGTCTAGTTCTTTCATGTCCAGTCCAGATGTGATGTGCCCCAGAGCTGGCAGAATCTTTGGTTCTGACCACCTCTGGAATTAGTGCTAGACAGAAGCTGGTTACCCCTAGTCCTCTATTTTGCAATGCATAACTTGCCTTTTATCTCTTGCAGGCTGAGCTTCTCACAGCTACCAGGGCCCCATGTCCCCATCATGTATAAGGTAGACTCAGCTATGACTTTTTCCCCCTAGATACCCATAATGTCTCTGGAGTCTGGGCTTCCTCACTTCCCAAGCTGCTCCTGGCTCCTAGTTCAAGTGACATGATTTTGTGTTGCTCTTAGAATTTTATCATCCCCTCTACCCTGCTGCCTGCTCAACAGTGCCCTGCTTGCCTGAGTGCTTGTATTGGATTCCCTGCTTTTGCCCAGCTCCCAGGCACTGCAAGATCCCAGCCAGACATCAATGGTTGTGGTTCCTCCCTGTGTAGCATCCTAGAGTCCTGAGATAAGGTGGCAGGTCCAGAGGCCTGCATTTCCCTGGCCTGGACTTTTGCTGTGTGGACTTACCCTTTTGTGTCTGCCAATCCTGCTTCACTTCCCCTCTCCTTCCCTCCTGAGTTGGCTTCCCTGGTCCCAGGTTGGTCCCAGATGTGTAGGTCTAGAATCAGTTTGAGGAACCTATATTACTGTGAGAGCATATCAGATCTGTGTGGACCTGAAATAGAACCGTAATGGCCTACTATCTGTTGTGCTTTGGCATATGAGTACAGAGAGAACAAGAGACAGAGGTAGATTAATTTTCACTGTTGACTTGCTTCCTTTATATGGTATTTATTCATTTTACATGAACCTCAAAGCAAAGGCAAAAAATCGTGTTTAATGCTTGACCTCTGATTTTATTTTTTTATTACATTCAGATTTTATTTTTTTATTTGTTTTAATTAGTTACACATGACAGTACAAAGACCTTGACATATCATACATTTGAATCAGATGGGATATAATTTCTCATTTTTCTGAGTATACAGGTTGCAGAATCACATTGGTCGTGCAGTCACATATTTGACCTTTGATTTTAGCTTTGCAAAATATATAAGAAATTATATAAGAACTAAGGGATTCATGGATGCTGGTTTGTTTTGTATCCAGAGGATCCTCAACTAACCTGTGGCCTTGGGCATGTTCCTCTCTCTTTTTGTGCCCTGGCTTCTCCCAATATGTGTGTGGATGCCAGGGGTGTTCCACTGGAGTGTTGAGAAGACTAAATGTCTTTCTTCTCATTTAAACTCAAGGTCTTTTGGATAGCCTTGGAACACAGAAAGGACTCAGGGTAAGAATCCTTAATGACTTACTTATTCCTGATTGGTTTATCTGTCCAGGAATTAAGTCATTATAGTTACCTTTACATTTCCATACCTCTCAGGTAAATTCAAATGATTTCAATGCTTGGTTTTTCTTAAAGAAAGGTGCATTCTAAAAATAAGGTAGTATGTGGGATGTAGCTCACTAGTAGAGTTCCTCTGGGCTTAATCTCCATTAAAAACTACAAAAAATATATATATTTATTTTTACCTACAATCTGTACATAGATGTTTATAGCACTTTATTCACAATAGCCACAAACTAAAAACAATTCAAATGTTCTTCAATAGATGAATGGTTAAATGAACTGTGGTATATCTACAACATGGAAAACTACTCAGCAATAAAACAAAACAAACTATTGATACTCCACTTTAACAAAGTACCAGTGTACTATGCCATGTGAAAAAAAAAATCAACCTCCGAAGTTATATAATTCCTACAACAACAACATTATAGAAATGGATGAACAGTGATAATCAGTGTTTAAAGGCATGTGAGGGGGGAGTGTGATATTTAAAAAACAACATGCAATAATGAAAATATTCTGTCTCTTAAATATATCAAGGCCAATATCCTGGCAATGATCCTGGCTGTATAATCTTATGAAATGTTAACAATGGGGAAACTGGGTAAAGCATACATGGCAACTATCCGTATTATTTTATGCAACTGTTTGCAAATTGTTACATACTTCTTTCAAAAGAAAAAGTTTAGGCATAAGAAAAAAAAAAAGAAAGGTGCATTCTCTTTTTTTGTTATTAGAAGATTCTTTATGAGCAGAAAGATATATTAGCATTTGTTTTATAGCTGTTGCTTAATTATTTAGACCTTTGATGTTTCACTTCTTATTTATTTATTTAATTTGTTCTTATTGGTACATACAAATCATGCAGAATCGTGAGTTTCATTGTGGCATGCTGGTACCTGCACATAACACACTTTGATCAATCTCACTCTTGGTACCTCCCGCTTAGCCTCTGTTTCTCCTGCCCCAGGTCCTCTTCTTATGCTCTATTGGTCTCCCTTCTACTTTCATGACATCCATTTTTTTGTTGTTGTTCTTTTTGTCCCCTTTTACTGCTAGCTTCCACATATAAGGGAACACAATTTGGTTCTTCATTTCTACACACACTTGTGGGCTAACTTGTGGTGGGCGAGTGGAGACTCTTAGTGGCTGAGGGATTTTTCGCCCACAGAATTGGAGACTCTGATACCTTTTATTTAGGGAGGTTGTTATATACATCCTCAGTTTCCCCACATACCCTCTGCAGGAACTGTTCAGCGGCTTTTATTTCTTCCTGATTACAGACACAAAGCATTGCTACATGAAGTAGAAAAATGGGTCAGTGAGCAAATGAGGAGTGAATTTCTGTGAAACCCTGCTTTCTGCTCTGAGAACTCAAATAGAAAAGGGACAGTTTTAAAAATGGAGTTCAAGCTCTGAACACAGGCAGGCAAGCCTGCAGGAGCAGCTGCCCTGGTCAGCTGAGTGCCTCACAGCCCCATGGTCAGGGAGTGCCTCCCTCCTGGGGGATGGGGTGGCCTTCAGTTCTGTGTGTTGTTAGAGACTTCCATGTCCTTGATGTGTCATCGAGGGGATTCTGGTCACTTGTCATGATTGGGAATGACAAAGGATGCCACTATCAGGAAAACTGAATGTCATGCCTCTCTTTTAGCAGTGGAAACCTGTCACTAGAACTGACATTATCAAACCTCTCTGAGGTACATAGAATATTCCAGAGTAAATGATAGGATCTTAGAGCTTTGGTGGAGCTTAGAAATCAGTTTTGGATTCAGGTATAACCTGCTCGTTCTATCCCTGTGGCATCTGAAGCAACACAGAAGGTGAATGCCATGAGCTCTTTCCTAGCTGTGACAGTGTGCATCGGAGTTTTTGTTTTCCAGAGCACTGCAATTGTCACTTAAATTACAGGGTACCTATTGCCCTCCCTCAACAATTGTTCAGAGGAACCTCATTAAGTTACCTAAATTTGAATATTCATCACTTAAAATATATTTGTGTTTTGGAAGTTTTGAATCTTGAAAACCGAATACTGAATTTTTAACAATTTTTATTGATGCAATAGAATTATACATAATAGTGGGATTCACTGTAACATATTTGTATGTGCACAGAGCTGAGCTGTTCTCCCTTACCCTCCCCTTTCCCTTTCTTCCTACCTCCCTGGCTTCCCTTTTCCTACTGATCACTTCTATTTTCTTTTTTTTTATTGGTTGTTCAAAACATTACAAAGCTCATGACATATCATCTTCCATACATTTGATTCAAGTGGGTTATGAACTCCCCTTTTTTACCCCAAATACAAGTTGCAGAATCACATCGGTTACACATCCACATTTTTACATAATAGCATATTAATGACTGTTGTATTCTGCTACCTTTCCTATCCCCTACTATCCCCCCTCCCCTTCCCTCTCATTTTCCCTCTCTATCCCATCTGCTGTTGTTTAATTCTCTCCCTTGTTTTTTTTCCCCTTTCCCCTCACAAACTCTTATATGTAATTTTGTGTAACAATGAGGGTCTCCTTCCATTTCCATATAGTTTCCCTTCTCTCTCCCTTTCTCCCACCCCACTCGTCTCTGTTTAATGTTAATCTTTTCCTCATGCTCTTCTTCCCTGTTCTGATCTTAGTTGCTCTCTTTATATCAAAGAAGACATTTGGCATTTGTTTTTTAAGGATTGGCTAGCTTCACTTAGCATTATCTGCTCTAATGCCATCCATTTCCCTGCAAAATCCATGATTTTGTCATTTTTTAGTGCTGCGTAATACTCCATTGTGTATAAATGCCACAGTTTTTAATCTATTCATCTATTGAAGGGCATCTAGGTTGTGAATTGTGCTGCTAGATCACTTCTATTTTCCATGAAGCCACCTTTCTTTATTTTTTTCCTCTGGGCTTCCACATATGAGAGAAAACACGTGACCCCTGTTTTTCTGAGTCTGACTTATTTCACTTAACATGATGTTCTTTAGTTCTATCCATTTTCCTTAAAATGACAATTTTGTTCATCATTATAGCTGAGTAAAACTTCATGGTGCATATATACCACATTTTCTTTATTTATTCATCTTTTGAGGGACACTGAGGTTGGTTCCATAACTTTGCTATTGTGAGTTGTGCTGCTATAAACATGGGTTTGCATGTATCACTATGGTATGATGACTTCTAGTTCTTTAGGATAAATACTGAAGAGGGGTATAGCTAGATCAGATGGTGGTTCCATTCCTGGTCTTTGGAGGAAACTCCATATTGATTTGCATAGTGGTTGTACTAATTTATAATCCCACCAATAATAATTTAAGTGCTCCTTGCCACATTCTTTCCAATATCTATTATTTTTTGTATTATTGATGACTGCTGTTTTAACTAGAGTGAGATGAAATCTCAGGGTAGTTTTGATTTGCATCCCCCTGATTGCTAAAGATGTTGAGCATTTTTTCATTTATTTGTTAACATTTATATTTCTTCTTTTGAGAAATGTCTGTTTAGTTCATTTGTCCATTTATTCTTCTCTTGTTCTTGATTTTAGAGGAAACATTTTCAGTTTTTCCCCATTCAGTATGATGTTGGCTTTGGGTTTGTCATATGTGGCTTTTATGATATTTACATAAATTTCTTATATTCCTGATTTCTTCAGTGTTTCTAACATGAATAGGTGCTGGATTTTGTCAAACTGTATTGATCTAGATGATCATGTGATTTTTATCCTCAATTCTATGTATGTGATGATGAATTATGTTTATTGATAAGCATAGTGGAACCATTTTTGCAACCCTGGAATGAAACCAGCTTGATCCTGATGTACAGTCTCCTTAAAGTGTTTTTAATATAAATTGCCAATATTTTATTAAGGATTTTTGCATATGCATTCATCAGGGAAATTGGTCTCTAGATTTCTTTGTGTGTCCTTATCTGGTTTTGGTATTAGGGTGATTTTGGCTTCATAGAATGAATTTCCTCCTTTCCTATTTAATGAAATAATGTGAAGAGCATTGGCATTATTTCTTCTTTGAGGATCTGGTAGAATTCATCTGGGAATCCAACTGGTCCTATACTTTTTGTTATCAGAAGACTTTTTATTACTGTGTCAGTCTTGGTGCTTGTTATCAATGTGTTCTGTTTTGGTTTTCTGTAACCCCTTGGTTCAATTTGGTAGCTCATGATGATCTAGAAATTTTTTTTATTTTATTTTTTTTACATTTTTCCAATTTTATTGAATTGAAGTTTAATGCAATCTTGCACAAAGTATGAGAAGCCCTCCCTCTTCATTTCACAAAACTAGTATGACCCTGCCAGCAAGAAAGAGGAGGGAGGAAGGAAGGAGGGAGAAAAAAAAAGGAAAGAAACTACAGACCAATATGCTTTCTGGTAAAATGCTTTTCCAAATACTACCAAATAGAATTTAGCAGTATGTAGAAATAATTATATGCCATGAATAAGTGGGGTTTATAACAGAGATGCAAGGCCAGTTCAATATTCAGAAAGTAACCAATGTAATTTACCTTCTTAAAAGGAGAAGGGAAAACATCACATGATCATATCAATCAAATACAGGAAAAACATTTGACAAAATTTGACACACATACATGATAAAAACCCTAAAAAAATAAAAGAATAGAAGTAACTTTCTCAACTTGATAAAATGTACCTATCACAAACTTACAGTTACCATTATACTTATTGATGGAGGAAGGAACGCTTTTCCCCTGAGATCAGGAACATGAAAACAGGATGCCTGTTTTCTCTGCTCTTAGTCAACTCAGTACTGGAAGTTCTACTTTATACAACAGACAAGAAAAGGAAATAAAATGCACTTAACTGGAAAGCAAGATGTAAAACTCTTCCTATTTGCAGAAATCGTGATTATCTACCTAGAAAATCCCAAGGAATTGTCAAAAAAGTTCCCAGAACTAAAAGTGAATCAGCAAATTTAAAGGTTCAAAGATTATCGTATAAAATCAATTGTAGTTCTATATTCTAGAAATAAACATGTGGGCACTGAAATTTAAAATCCAAGCTTGTATTGGTACTTCACCCCTTATCCCAGCAAAGTTGGAAGTCAAACTCAGGGCCTCCCATGTGTAAAGTAAGCACTCTCCCACCAAGCTAAATCCCAGCTCCTCCACCTCTTTTATCATCAGCTTAACTCTTGGGTTGTCTTCACTTTGGCTATTGTGAATGATGCTGCTGTAGGAATCCATGTTAAGTGTCCACGCAGGCATTTATTTCTGTTCTCTTGGGTCTGTGCTCAAGAGTAGAATTGCTGGTTCTTCTGTTTAGCCTTTTGAGAAACTACCAAACTGTTCCCTGAAAGTGTGAACCATTTTACATTCCCATTGGCAATGTGTGAGGGTTCCAGTTTTTTTCCACATCATTATCAACACTTGTTCTCAGCCGTCTTTTTGAGTGTAGCTATCCTAATGGATATGAGATTGTGTCTCATTGTGATTTAAATTTGCATTTTCTTGATAGGTGATGATACTGAGCATCTTTGCATGTGCTGTAAGGCCATTTGCATGTCTTCTTTAGAGAAATGTCTATTCAAATCCTTTGCTCATTTTTATTAGGATTATCTTTTCAGTATTGACCTATAAGGATTCTTTATATTATGGATAAAACTCCCTTATCAGAAATATGATTTGCAAGTACTTTCCTCCCATTCTTTGGGTTATACTTTCATTTTACTAAAAATGTTCTTTGAAGTACAAAAGTATGTAATTTTAATTTATCTGTTTAATATTTGAATTAGCATATCTAAGGGAACATTGCTTAATCCAAGGTCACAAATATTTACACCCATGTTTTCATCTAAGAATTTTCTTCATTCATTTATCTATTTTTTAGATTTATCTTTTAAACATAGGACTTTGATGCATTTTGAGTCAATTTTTGTATATAGTGTAAAACAGAGGTCCAAATTCATTCTTTTGCATATGGATATACAGTTATCCCAACACCATTGGTTGAAAAGTATATTATTTTCTCATTGAATTGTCTTGGTATCCTTGCTGAAAATCAGTTGACCATAAATGTTAACAGTTTATTTCTGGATATCCAAGCTGTTCTATTGCTCTATATATTTATTCTTATGCCAGCACAACATTGTTTTTATTACTGAGTCCTCCAATTTTGTTTTTAGTTTTATAGATCATGTTGACTATTTTTGGTTCCTTGTGATTTTATATAAATTTTCAGGGTTAGCTTGCTTATTTATGCAAAATACAAAACAAACCAAACAAAAACAGCTGGTATTTTTGACACAGACATTACTGAATCTGTAGATCAATTTGGGAGTATTGCCACCTTACTGAAAAATAAGCCTTTAAATCCATGAACTGGGGATAGCTTTCCATTTATTTAGCTTTCAGGTTTATTTCAATGATGTTTGTGATTTTCCCCATATAAATCTTAAACCTTTTTGGTTTTGTTTTTCCTTAAAAAATTTGTTCTTTTTGAGACTCCAATAGGAGTTTTAAAATTTCATTTTCAGATTGTTCATTGTTACTGTGTATAAAAACAACTACATTTTGTATATTTGTCTTTTAACCTGCAACCTTCTTGAACTCGTTTATTAATTCTAAGAGTTTTTGTGGATTCCATGGGACTTTCTACATGGTATGTAGTGTAATCTGTTACAGAGGTGGTTTTATTTCTTTCTTCTCCTGATTCCTGCTTTTTTTTTTCACTCCCCTGAATGACTGGAACCTGTAGTATAATATCAAATAGAAGTGGTGGGAGACCCTTTCTTGTTCTTGATTACCGAGAAAATATTTAGTCTGTAATCATGAACTATTATTTAAGCTCTGAGTTTTCATAGGTGCCCTTTATTAGGTGAGGAAGTTCCTTTGTATCCCTGGCTTTTTCAGTGCTTTAATCATGAAAGTGTGTTAGATATTGTCAGATGCTCTTTTTGCATCTATTGAGATTACCATGTAGTTTTTGTTCTCTATTCCATTTGTATGATATATAATTCAGATAAATTTTCAGATGTTAAACCCAGTTTGTATTTCTGGGATAAATCCTAATTGGTCATGGTATGTAATCATTTTTGTATGTTGCTGGATTTGGCTTGTTAACATTTTGTTGAGGCTTTTTGCATCTTAATATTGTAAGGGACAGGGTTGGGGTGTACCTTAGTGGTGGAATGCTTGCTTAGCATGTGTGAGGCCCTGAGTTCCATCCCCAGTACCACAAGAATAAATAAATAAATAAATAAATAAATAAATAAATAAGTTTGGGACAGAATTTAATCAAAGATAATTTGCAACATTCTAGGATTACCGTAGAATAATTGACCCTCTGAAGCTAGATGAATTTAAAATCCACCATATCAGCAAAAATATCCCTTGCTTTCTGCTCTTTTTGATTTATTATTTACTCACCCATCATTGCAAAGATTACAACTCAGCATTAAGAGCCTTTTAGTGTAAGGGTTGTACCTATGGTCAAATCTGCACCATCACCTGTTTTTGTGAAATTTTATTGGAACACAGCCATGCCCGTTTGTTGACATTTTATCTATGGATGATTTGGTGCTACAAAAGCAGAGTTGAGTAGTTGTGACAAAGACAAGCTTGCACCAGCCAAAATATTTACTATCTGAATAGTTACAGAGACTATTTACCAACCTCTGTTTTAGAATTGCAGAATTACCCAAAAGATTACTTCAGTAAATCACATTACAGAGGTTGCCCCCAGATTCATGCCTGAACACCTCCTTATTACTAAAAACCCTCCATCATGTGGTTATGTTCTGTATTTCACCGTCTCAAAAGAAGCACTCAATTCCAAATCTCCTTCTATAGCCAAAACTGTTGTAGCAAAACTTCTTCTTGCTCATCTTTACTTTGAATGGTTTAAAAAATGACATCTCATAGACTTGACCTCTGAGAAATATATTCAAGGTTTTGCACAAGAAAATATAAAGATTTGCAAAGTATCATTTAGCTTGTTTCCATCTTAGGGAAGGAGACAAAGTGTATCATTCTGGGAATGTGTTCTGCACACAGTTCTGGACGCTACATTCATTTGTTGTGCTTTCCTTTTATAGATTAGGAAATTGAAGTTCAAAATTAAACAACTCACCCAAAGTTACACAACCAGGTATATCTGATTCTCAGCCATAGGCTCCTTCTATTAAATAAGTGATTCTCAAAAGAAGGTTCCTAGAGAGCAAATTAATACTACTGGGGAACCTGTTAGAAATGTAAATTCTCTCATGTTTCAGACCCATTGAATTAGAAACTCTGGGGGTGGCACACAGCAATATGTGTTTGTTTTTGTGATTTTTTTATCTTTATTTTTCTTTAAAATTTTAAAAATTTATTGATTCTTTTTAGTTATACATGTGAGCAGAATCCATTCTGAGATAACTATATAAGCATGGAATATATCTTATTCTAATTAGGATCCCATTCTTTTATATGTATGTGATGGTGGGATTCACTGTGTACTTTTCATATATGTACATGGGAAAATTATGTCAGATTCATTGGAATGAAGCAATATGTGTTTGAATAAAGCCTCCATAAAGGTTTAGGAAAGACTGGATGTTACCATCCTACCAAGCACTGCTAACATTGTAATAGACAATACTTAGTATCTGATCTTCTCCGAGGAATTGTGGTACAGTCCAACCAATATGACTTCATGCTGTGGCCACACACCAAATTCCTTGCTATGCCTAAGTGCGGGCCAGGGTCTACCAGAGGAAGTTACATGTGGATCACTAATTGTAGCACTGCAGGTGAAGTCTTCTAAGAGATCTATGAGATCTGCAAATTTGGAGCCAAGGTAGGTCAGAAGAAGCAGGAGTGATAGTCTTTGATTCACATGTCTACCCTCAAGTCCTTTTTCTGTGAGCAGGCCCAAAGTTGCACTTGAGATATGGGCACCAGGAAGGAAGATGAACAGAGGCAAGCCAGCAATCCAGGCTGGGCTGGAGGAGTTCTCAGATGAGCATGCTAAGCAGTCAGGTTCATGACAGAACAGAAAGAACACACATCTCAGGAAGGACAAGGACTGGTCTAAAGGAAGAGGTGTCAAAACATCTCATCTGCTGCTAACTTAAGTCATTTGAGTGTGTAAAATAACTATGAAGAAATGCATAGGTATAATTGACTTCATACAGATCTTATGAGGGAAGTTCCAAGGCATAATAAATTTGGAGAGGAAAAAAAAAGAAGTCCTTAAACTGGCAATTTCAACATCAAAGTCTGTCTCATACTATTAACCTTGCAAGGAGATTAAAATATTATGTTACTCACATGCTATCAAATAGCATTTATTCCCATTTTCCTGGAGTTCAAATATTTGCTACAGGCAAATGTTCTTTGTAAATACTAGCCCACTGAGTATTGCTTTTGTTAAGTACCTTTTTAGATACCCATAATAGTCAGCAGAGAGTGTGGAGAATGTTGGAAATGCTGAAGAAATTTGATTATGGGACTTCCCAAAGATTCCTGGGAATTCTGATTGCTTTTCTGGGTCCTGAAGAATATCTGTGGGGAAGTGTAACCTGTGCAGTCTGACAGGGGAATGGTGTGACATTTGCAGAGCAGCAGGAGACAGGAGTGGGAGAGGGGCTTCTGAAGACCGAATAATAAGAGGTGGCAGGGCGCTTCCCGTTCTCAAATAATGAGGGCCAGCTGGGAATGCTCACACTGGCCTGTGCTGAGTGTATCACAGTGTGGTGTGGTATATTGAAATGGAGGGTACACATAGCCCAGGAAGACCTGGAAGGTGAGCCATGCAATTGCAACACGCAGACACGTGCTTCCACTGTAAAACACAAGGACTCCCAGACAGAGATCTCCCAGCTCTGTGTTCCTTCACTCTGGCTCTACCCACTGTCTTGAACACTTATGATTTATGTGTGATTTTCAAATATTTATACATATAAGTATTTACTTGCCCTGAAGTGAAGTCAGTGCACCAAGTCCAAGTGGCCATTCTCCAGATCCATAAATCTGAAACCAACTTGCCTTTGTGGTTTGGTTTAGTTCATTGCTTTGTAGACTTGGCCTAGTTTAGACATCACATTAACAGTGTGAGTTAAGCACTGCTATCCACAGTGAAAGAAAGGTTCAGTAAGGCGAGGTCATGGACCCCAAGTCACCCAGCTCGACTGGCTGTGACAGAGCCTGCAACCACACCCAGCTCTGCTTGCCCCTCCAGTCCTACACACTTGAGCACCACCCTGCAGCCCAGGTTCAATTGTTACTGTCTCCAGTCACTGAATCTTAGATTTTAGAGCTGAAAGGGCCCTCGGCAGATCAGAGTTGGTCCATTTCCTTGTCTTCCTATGGGCAAGATGTTCTTATTTCCATATTAGAGATGAACTGCTGGGGGCATAAGCGTTATGCATGTGCCTTGCACAAGGTCAAAGAGGAAAATGTCAAAGAGAAACTGGAGTCTTGAAGTTTCCTCTGTCAAACCACGTTGCATTTTTTTCTTGGCTCTTCTCTTTCACCATCAACAGCAGACAGTTTAGCTTAAGGGATCCGTGAATAACTTGAGAAAGGTCACCGTAGACTAGACCTTTCTTTGTCAGCCCACTGGTTGGCATGACTGACCATGATTGTATTCTAGAACTCCCACATTGAGGATTCCTTTTTCAGCCAGGGATATTTCAGATCAGGTGCATGAGTCTGGCTGCTTCCTTCATAATGACAGTCTGATTCTGAAAGTTGCCTTCAGTGTATTCGGGGACAAGATGCCTTGTTTGCCCGGATGACAGCAAGGGTGTTCTGTGTATCACTGGCATATTATTATTATGAAAAATTAATCTTGTTTTCTTATAAGCCAGGGTCTTTGACACTTCGTTCACCAAGGCAGTGATCCAGTACATAGTATTCTATTTCTTTTGTTTCCCTACCTTGAGAAGGAACCGGGTAAGAACATCCCAGTGTGTCTTCTCTCCAAGTCTCTCCTGAGCGGCAACTTGCTTGGGGAACCCCTCCAGATGGAGGTTCATACCTAGTCCTACTCTTTACCCTCTCTTGTGCCAATCTCCATGGCAAGGACCACATGGTGCTTGTATATATGAGGCCTTTAATCAACAGAGGAACTGGAATTTGTCCAGTAGCATACAATGCGGCCTTTCTTTGGGCTTGACCTTTATATATGAGCCAAACTAAGACGGGAGCTAGAGAAAGAAACTCAGGTAAGAGCCACAAAATGACGAGAGCCCTGAAAGATGTGAGTTAATTTTAAAAAAAAGAAAAGAAAAGAAAAAGAAAGAAAATAAGTAATGGGTGGTGAACTACTAAATTACAGCCACTGCTGAGGTTGATTTTTATAATAACAGTGAATTTTATTCTGGGCACTAAGAGAGCATTTCATTTCCCTAATTCTAACCAGGGGAGAATAAACCTCCTCTCATAGAGGATGAATGTGTGTTTTTGTAGAGGTAGAGAGATAATTAAGAACTGAAGTGAGTTAAATCATAGGTAGAATTTTAAAGAGAGAAGGGGAGGGCGGGGCAAGCAGAATTCAAATGAGGAGGAAGAAGAGGAGGAGGAGAGAGAATTGCTGGTGAGGGTCCAGAGAGAAGCTTTCAACCAGCTTTAGCTAAATTGTTGTCTCTGGGCCAGGAGAAAGCAGGAAGTTGGCACCACCCATGAAACAAAAACTAAACACACCTGTGTAACCAGGGCCTTCATCAAGAAGGAGTCTTGCTGACCAAGTCTCTAAAGCAGCTCTCTGTTCCTTTCCAGCCCCTGCTCCCCCAGAAAGTGCCAATCTTGACTTCTGTTGGCACAAGTTTGCCTATTTTTGAACTTCATCATATACTACACTATATACTCTTTTGAGTCTGCTTTCTTTAGTTCAGTATTATTCATAAGACTCATTCACATGTAACCTGGATTATTCATTGTCATTGCTCTATAGTATTTTGTTTATTGATCCAATCTGCTCCTAGGGACATTCAGGAAGTCTCTAGTGTGGGCCTGTTACAGTTACTTTTGCTGTGGGCATTCTATCTATGGGTGACCCTGTGGACACATTTCTCTTCCCTGTTTGGCCAGGAGTGGGATTGCTGGGTGTGCAGGTATTAGCTAGAGCAGATATTGCTTGGATTTTCCTAAGCAGTTGTACCAATTTGCAGGTGGTTAGCAGACTCTAATGCAACAAATGAGGAAGCTGAGGCACGGGGAGGTTCCACACACTCTGCATCTTACAAGCAGCAAACTGAAGTGTGGCTTTGCTGGCTCCGGGGCCTTGCTCTTCCCACCCTGTTATCCTCCTTTGCTCATAAGAGATGCTTCATTTCCTGAATGATGACCCCCCTGGGCCAGCCCTGGCCAGCCCTCTATGGTTCACTGCATTGCTGGCTCAGTCAGCCATGAACCCTCCCGTCAAATATTTTAACAAAACCTCAAAGAGCAGCCATTTTTTAAAATGGCATTTTTAGACCTCAGAAAATTTTGGACTACCCCCCAAATCTCACTTTAGCTTTAGATTTTGCATTTCAAATTCCATTAATGAATTTCCTAATGCTCCATAAAGTCAGCTCACTTTTGGTTCATATCTTTGTCTTTGCTGGATAACCTCCGAGGAAAGAGGCCAATTCCATCAGACAGCAGGAGAAAGGGACTGCCAGCTTAGAGCAGAGTCTTCCAGAGGGAAAGCAGCCAAAGTGGGCAACATTCTAGCATGCTAAGGTCCCTTCTATAGCCCTCAGAAAAGGTGCTTATGAATATCATGGAGCTACATGGAGAAATGGGCAAGGAGTAGTTAACAAATAAATAAAGCAGGATATAAAATGTATGACCACTCAAGTTATATCTAGCAAAACACCCACGTACCTGCACATGTATATAAGTTGGACAGAAAAAGCAAAGGCCTAGTAGTGATTGTCTTAGGTTAGTAGACTAGTAGGTGGGTTTATACCCAATATGCAGAACTTTTGCAAAGTGCTTACGTGAGTTTTGTAAAGAAAAAAAAAGAGAGAGAGATGAAAAGTAAAGAAAGAAAGAAAAAAGAGAAAGGAGAGAAACAAACATAAACGAATTTAGTGTTTAGACTTGAGTTCTATTCTCAAAATACCTCATTATGTATATGCAGATATCCCCAAATCTGAAATATCTGAAATCCAAAGCCCTTCTGGCCTTTTGGATGGGGATACTCAAGATGAACTTTGAATGTTGTACTGGATCTTCTGGTATGAAAGAGAGAGCATATTCTTGGCTCTGTTTTCTTTAGAATGGTATGTTTTATTTTCTTTCAAATTTATGGATTTAATGGATCACATTTCTTGACTTAAAAGAGAAAATTAATCATTTTATTTTTAATGGAAAAATGATTTCTTCTTATTGCTCAAAAGTTCCACTCTACTTGGATGGATGGTGAGACATTACTTATTCATTGTTGGCACTTCATATTTATTGAACTAAACAATGGATTAAGATGCACATGAATGCAAATAAGCATAATTTAGTTTATTAAAATTTATTGCTTTACAAAATGCCTTCTCATCATAACATGTGACAATATAGAAAACAAGGAAATGGTTATAGAAATTTAATGGAAATAAAAATAATAAATTGTCTCACACCTTAGAAATAACCACCATAAGAATACTGGCAGAATATTGCCTTCCTAGATATTCAGCATTTATTACCCATTACTGCCTTTAGTGAGTGTTTATTGAGCCCCATGATATGTATTGCTATACTTTGGGGAAAAGTTTATGAGTAGAATAGAAGAGTTTTCCCCCCACAAAACTGACTGTTTATCTGGGTCACTATACATATACATGTATATGGGAAGGGAGGGAGAAGAAGGCAAAACAGAAATTTAGTATACATTTTAAGGGGGAAATGTAGTCTTTTTAGAAAGTGGATGCATATGTATTTATAGGAGTTTTTTTTAAACAAACTGACATTGTATGCATTAATATTATATTAAGCAGTATCCTATGTCATTAAGTACAACTGTTTTACATTATACTGTACTATAATATCATGTCATATCATATAGCACATCGTATCATATTGTACGATTGCTACCTCTTAATCATCTGGCCATTCCTTGACTGCTGGGCATTTGGGTGGTTTAAGATTCTTATAAAGAATGCTCAACAAACAACCTCATATATTATGAAATTTTGTCCTCTTCTCCAATTCTTCCTCTTTAAAACTCATTCCTAAAAATTATAATTACTAGCTTGAGTGTGTGAAATGAAACTTTTCCAGGCTATTATGACAGCAGAGTTGGTTTGCAGAGGGTCGGGCCAGTTACCCACCCAATGTTTGCTCACAGTGAAGCATTTCATATTTGATCTGTTTTGAACACGCCCTGTGTTGAGTTCTTTATGGCAAGTGCTGTTTGGCCAGGGCCCTCTGATTATCATTGATTAAGCAAATAGAGCAGAGTTCCATGTAAGCCATAACAATGTTAGCAGCCCTGTGGACTTAGTACCTCTCCAAGCCTTCCAAATAGGAAGTGAGTGTTAAGTGCAGGTCAGAATAACAAAAGACGGCCTTGTCACCAGAGCTTCCTTTGTTTTCTTTCTGCATAAGGCAGAATGGATCACATTATCCTTCTAAGAGACACTAAAGTCTTGAGACCTTCTGCTGGGAATAACAATGTTATTATAGGAATCTGGCTGAACCCCAAGTTTTGTGACTCTCCCAGGAATTATCATCTAGACTGGATACATGTGGTTGCTGGATTTTGTAGCAATAGGAATTAGCCAGTTTTCCTTGTATTTTAGATATATTATTAACTTAATGAAGACTAAGTTTGATTAAAGACTTTAATCAAAGGAGTTTATATAAAAATAAATTAAGTGAAATACTTGTTTGCTCTGGAGCAGCTTTCCAGCCGTGGAGGTGACGATGACGAGGGCTTTGACAGCACAGTTTGAGTTCTGACGACTTTAACTCTTGTGCTCCGTAGACTCATCTAGAGCATCTGTGACTGATACCAGATTTAGGGAGTGGGAAGCAAGTTTAATCCTCTAGACATTGTCTCTTTCTGATTTCAAAGATCGGTAGCTCATGAAACTTTTGGACATAATTGCTTTGATGGGTAGACCATAATTTATGACAAAACTCTCTTTGGTCCTCTAGTTTTATAAGGCCTGCCCTTCTTTTTAGTAGTAATGAAGTCCTATGATGGCCCATTCAGTGAGCAAAACACATGTGGAAACCCTCTGACTATTATTTTGTGTCCTGATTGCCATGCAGTGGTCCTATTTGTAGAGAAGGCCCTTGGGGTTAAGCAGTAAGTGAGCATCTCTTTCTTGGGGAGGGAGCTCTCCGCTGATGGTCACGGACCCAGAGTGGGCCTGAGGCATCATGACTCTAGACTGTAGAATCTTGACCTCATGTCACAATTTTGGTGACTGCTTTTCTGCTCACTTCCCTTAAGTTATCTAGTAGACCACTATCCCATGAGATCAGTACACTCCCTGGAATTACTTCTTAATTAACTTTTCTGGCACTTAATCATTAAAAAAGGCCTCTTTAATATCTAGGTACTGTGGGAAAGTGCCAGATGGGATTTCTTTTATTAGCAATAAAATAGGGTCCCTCCAAGCCCTATTAAGAGAATTCTCATTAGACCTCGATTCACAGGACCGGGAGTTCAGCAGCTTTCTGTGGCTGTTATGTTGTGGTTTGCATTTAGATGAGTTTCGTAGAGACATTCCAACTTAGTGGACTCCAGACCTGGATCATTTCAACCTGTGCTAACTTTGCAAAGCTTTGTGGCAGTAGCATGTGTTCCATGGTGTTCACGTGACTTAGGGAAAAAGAGAGACGACCCAGGATAGTTTGGGCCATAAACCAGGGTCCATCTGACTATACAGGACTACAAAATCAAACATAAAAGAAGTTAGGACAGGAATTTTAAAGGACCATGAAACATGTGTTAGTGCTACTAAAAAAAAAAAAAAAAAAGCTACAGCAGTTTTATCATGATTGAGTATAAACTATTATTCCCTCTATGGGTGATAATGTGCTACACCTATCAGTTATATAACCTCTAACCTAGTGATTTTTATCTCCAAGAATTATCTTACAAATAAACTTAACACATGAAATGGCATAAAGTGAGGTTACCATTGTGACATTGTTTAAAATATGTACCAATAATGTATTGGGAAAATAAGGTATGGCATACCCAGCTAATGGGAGGCTCTGCTAATATGAAAAGGCAGGAGGAAGCATTCTGTGTAGTAATATCCAAAGATACACAATGCACAAGAAGGAAAAAACAAGTTTCGGGAACACGGAATGATACAATTTATTTTAAAAGGGACAAAAATACAGAAAGACTTAGGGAGAGCCAGAGAAGAAGGGAGAAGGAGAGCCAGGGAACAAAGAGGGAGAAGGTGGGAGCATTCTGTGTGTGTGTGTAACATATCTCTGGGAGTATACATTTGAAACACATCCCTTGGACTGTGGGGAGAGGAATTGGGTGTCTAATGGACAGAATTAAGGGGAAGACTCTTAACTGGAAAGTTTCTTATACTTTCTAAATTGTGAAATGCAAACCTTTAAGACCTCATTAAAACATTTACAACTGGAGCCTCAAAGACATTCATAGTAGGGTCACAACTGCTTTGTGATGTTGGGTGAATATTCAGTGTTCTTCAAAAGTTTATCACTTTTCCCCTGGACTTTATAATAACGCATCTACACATACACTATAGTGTTGCATATGAGTTGTGTCTTTTCTCTTTTTCCATTTTTATTGTTCTCTTTAGATATACATGGCAGTAAAGTGTATTTTGACATAGTGTACTTATGTGGAGTATACCTAATTTTAATTAAGGATCCCATTCTTGTGGTTGTACATGATGTGGTTTTGCTAGGGGGTATATTCAGATATGAACATAGGAAAGTTATGACTTATTCATTCTACTGTCTTTCCTATTCCCATCCCCATTCCTTCCCTTCATTACCTTTTGTCTAATCAAATGAACTTCTGTTCTCCACCCCCCTGTGTTGTGTCGTAGCATCCACCTATCAGAGAGAACATCTGCCCTTTAGTTTTGGGGGATTGGCTTATTTCACTTAGCATGTTCTTCTCCAGATCTATCCACTTACTGGCAAAAGTCATAAGGTCATTTTTTATGGCCAAGTAATATTTTATTGTGTATATATATATATATATATATATATATATATATATACCACAGTTTCTTTATCCAGTCAACTCTTGAAGGGCACTAGGTTGGTTCCATAGCTTAGCTATTGTGAATTGAGCTGCTATAAATCTTGATGTGGCTGTGTTACTATACTATACTGGTTTTAAGTCCTTTAGGTATATGCCGAGGAGTGGGATAACTGGGTCCAATGGTGGTTCCATTCCAGTCCCTCTAAACAATACACTGAGAGAAAAATTCATTTTTATATTCCATTCCCTCACCTGTGTGACTGACCCAGAAATAATAAATACATAGATGGAGACTCCATTAATATTTTGCTGAAACTTAATCCTCCTGGTTTTGTGGAGTACTATGTTGATAAAATATTTTATTAGCTTCATAAGATCTTGACTGATCCATCTGGAGTCTCAGAGATCATTTGATAGAACCCTATTTTACCTATAAGAAGGGCAGACAGAGAAATTAAGCCAGCTAGGTTCACAGCTAGTGAGATACCTGGCTGGTTTTATGTTTTACTTGGTCACCTTAAGGATATATCTTTGGCTCAAGAAAAGACACTTGCTATGCCTTAAGCCTCATTCCAAATACCTCCAAATGATCAGTTTCATCACCAGGCCAAAAATAGTTGGGAAGTGCTTTCCAGTACTCAGAGGATTGCTCGGATGTTCACGATCTTAAAATTACTCAAAATCATTTCATCCATTAAAAAGTTAATCAAGAAAAGGACCTCCTCGTATTAAAGAAAAACAAAATATAGAACATTAAAATTTGAGTCCATGTCAAAAGTGTTAAATAATTGTTCTTATGATTGTACAGCTTAATATGATGTCAAAAATAATTCTTAACAGAAAAACATAGAAAGCATATATAATCATCTGGGCATAAAGGCTACAATTCTTTTACTTGGTGGGGGAGGTTTGGAGGAGGGAAAATAACAGGCATACTTTTTTTTTTTTTTTTTTTTTAAGAGAGAGAGAGAGAGAGAGAGAGAGAGAGAGAGAGAGAGAGAGAGAATTTTTAATATTTATTTTTTTAGTTATTGGCGGACACAACATCTTTGTTTGTATGTGGTGCTGAGGATCGAACCCGGGCCGCACGCATGCCAGGCGAGCGCGCTACAGCTTGAGCCACATCCCCAGCCCCCAGGCATACTTTTAATACTGTTTTATTCCTTATGGTGATAGAGAAAATGGGATTAAATGGTTAAAAATAGGCAGATAATTTCTAAAAAAAAAAAAAAATGTAGGAGACGACGTATTACTTCTGAATAGCCAAAGAAATAATAAAAGATCAAAGAAAGCTTTGATCACTACAGGAAAAGGTTTGGGGTGTGTGGCAAGAGAAGCCAGGGAGCAGCTATGAAGCTCAAGAGCAAACGACACAAAACAGATCAAATATCTCATCTTAGTAAATATGGGTTTGTTAAGCGCATTTCTTTCAAACAGAAAAATAAAGACCCCCCAAATTCAGTAGAAAAACAGTAAATGCTCACGCCAGAGGTTCACCTGAACAAAATGATGCAGATTAAATGAAGACCTAGGTGTGGTGGGAGGCAGGATTTCAGGATGGCCCCAGCATTCACCCCGTGCAGCTCTCCTGGGGGGTCTGTACCCTACATAATCCTCCTGGGATCACTTATGTGATGTGGCACGGCTGTCCTTGAAAAGGGGGGAATTATCCAGATGGGCCTAAGCCCTCTTTAAAAAAAAAAAAAAAAAAGGGGGCTGGGGATGTGGCTCAAGTGGTAGCGCGCTCGTCTGGCATGCGTGCGGCCCGGTTCGATCCTCAGCACCACATACAAACAAAGATGTTGTGTCTGCCGAAAACTAAAAAATAAATATTAAAAAAATTCTCTCTCTCTCTCTCTCTCTCTTTAAAAAAAAAAAAAAGGAGAGGAAGGAAAGTCCTCTTTCTGAGAGAGGAGAGTGAGAGTGAAGGTTTCCACTCTTAAGGAGGCCCTCCTGTGCTGAGCTTGAACAGCTACGTGCAGGACTCCAGGGCTGCTCTGTGACAGTGACCAGGACAGCCAGCCAGCCGACAGCAGGAGCCTCGGCCCCACAGCCTAGCTGAGTGAGCTCTGCCAGCACCCCCAGGAACCAGCTGTGAGCCTTCCCATGGGACATGGGACATGAGCATCCCTGAACCTGAGAAAAAAGCAAGCCAATTTATGGTAATATAATGGATCAAGCCTCTCTCTAATTCTCTTGCTGAAAAGAACTTTAAAAGGTGGGGAAAACAACAATGACAAAACAAATTAAATAACAAAAGTGAAATTTAATGGTTGCATCCAGAAACTGACATCATATAATGAGTACCCAGAGAAGGATCAATTAGGGTTGAAAACCCAGGCAGAGAAACAGAGCAGACAGGTAAGCGTACCCTCTTGAGGGTGTTTGAAAACTTCAGAATTATTTTTTCCTGATTGCTTGAGGTAAGAGATAAAAGGCAAAGCCAAGGATGTTTCATTGTAAGGCATCTAACAAAGTTTAGTCCCAGAGCCCTAGACCTCTGTGTAATGGTGTATGGGGTCCTCCCTCTCCTCCTGCAAAGAGTACCCACCTACAATCTTGGATTTAAGGACAAAGTGGGAAAAAAAGAAAACATCTTCCTATGAACTCCCGTGAAAACTCTTACCCATAAAATAGCCACTCTTGTATCTGCAGCCACACTTTACATTACCTCTGGGGCCCCTCAGAGCTGAGTATTTATAGGAGCTCCAGACCAGCAGTGCTACCAAGGGCCAAACAGAAGCCTGTGCAGATTCTTTCTGCAAGGAACCACCTTCATCCTAAGACTCAAAAAAATTTTCTGTAGAGAAAGTTTTTAATATGAGCAGTTTATATTTTAAAATTACCGATCCCTTGATGAATAAAGTGATGTAAGCAAAAGCCAGAGACAGCAGAACCAGGTGTGTAAAATATATGGACACTAGCATCCATAGGACAGAGTATTAAAAAAAAAGCTTACTATGGTAAAGAAAGCTACAGATATGAAAGTATTAATAAAAAGCAAATGGAAAAAACTCACTAAGATGTGCTACATAATAATTCAAACAAAAACCCAACAAACGCATTTCATAGAAGATTAAACACAGTTGAAGAGAGAATTAGTACACTGTAAGATGAATTTTTAAAAAATCAGAATGAAGTAAAAAGAAACAGATGATAATATGAAAGAGCAGTTAACTGTAAAAGAGGACTGAGTGAGATGGCATCACCAGAATACTAGAAGGGAAAAGAAAGGATGATTTAGAGCAACATTTGAAGAATTTTGAGAAATTCCAACAAGTTGATGAAAGGCTAAAATAAAGATATTCATCAATTCAGCAATTGCCAAGCAGGAGAATAAAAATAAATCTACCTCTAGACTACTTATGGTGAGGCTATAGAACACCAAAGATGTAAAGGTCTCAAAAGCAGCCAGAGATAAAACCTTCACTCCAAGGGAGTAACAACTATACTAATATCTGATAGTCAGCAGAGAGAACACCTCTCTGCTGACTATCAGATATTAAGGGGTATTTCAGATACTAAGGGGTATTTCAGAGTACAACTGTTAAGGGGTATTTCAGATACTAAGGGGTATTTCAGAGTACAACTGTTAGAGTTTGGTGATAGATTGGACATGGGACAAATAAGGAAGCACTTCAATAATACCTATCAAGTTTCTGGAACACACAAGACACTTCATTGAGATTAAGGGAAAAAAAAAAAAAACGAAAGAGAACCAGATTTCAGAAGTAATGTCATTAATTTAGGACCAGCTGAGTTGAAGGTATTTTGAGACAACCAAAAGAAAATGAAGGTCCCTTTGCATCCCATATCTAGCTCACAGTGTCTATCTACTCTTGGTCAAACATCTTGCTGAAATTAGTTCATACTGCATCTATGACAGTCCCTCATCCTATCAGAAATGAAGTTAGTTTGGTGTAAATTGATTTTTGAGTTGTAACTCAACCACTTACTACGTGAATTTGTATATAACATATTCAGTGTTTTAAAACTTCAATTTATCCATCTACATCATGGTAATAAAATTTTATGTTTCACTGAGGCATTATGAGAAATACAGGGATGTTATATCTGAAGAACCTTTGCAACATTATGCCACACAAACCATTAAATAAAGCACCTGTCTGCCTTTCTATTTTACCTTATTTTATCTTTTGTCTTGGGTTCCAATTTCTTATTTTAGCTAGAAAAAAATAGTGTCTTCCATACAGAAGACAGAAGGAAAAAAAAGATGTTGAATAGGTCTGCTTTTCTTGCTAGCATCTGTTAACCAACACACACCATCTGCCCCACGCAGTATCGCCATGTTTCTTACTTCTATTGCCCTGAAACATGATATCAGACACCATTTACTTTGAATGTCTTATCTAATACTGAGCTTTTTTGCATATGTACTTATAAATTTCTGCCATTTAATTTTTGTATTGTCTTATTTTCATAGAGTTTTCAAAAATATGAATTCTTATCTCTTTAGTTTGTGCTTTTCAAAACTCTACAGTCTCAGGAGAGCACAGAACTTTGCACATGATAAGGCATTCCATGTTTGTTTTGTGAATGAATGAGTCAGAATTTTCCATGAAGCCATTGCTGACATGTCCTCCCCTCTCTTCCTTGTCAAGGACACACACACACAATTATATTATCAATTGTCTTTCATTTATATAATTTTGTTCCTTTTTAAGTTGCATCCCATCATGACTTTGACCTTTTGATAATGCGTACATTTTTCATATGATTTGGAGAAATGTGCTTCCCTGGGATCCTTTGCTGCATCTCATTATGCCCAGCTTTTCCTCTCTTCACAGTTATAGATTTCAAGATGAGATGATCACTTTCTCCCAAGGTTTCTGTCATCCAGAGTCATAGTGACATTTTATTTTTTGGTATCTGATCTCAGCAGGGATGGCTTGGATGACTGGGTCTTTCCATTTGGTCTTTTACCATGAGCTTCACAGAGTAGTGTCCAGGAAGCCACAAGGGTTCTTGAGGTCAGGGCTCAGATGAAGCAGATAGACTCCACTTCTGGATGACTGCAGCTGCAAAGAACTGGCAGCCACATTTAATCTACAATATATAAAACATGTCATTTACTTTCTATTATCTTTCCTATTAGTTGTTGACTGTGTTGATCTACATGATGCATAAATCTAAAATACAGGAAAACAGTGGAATCATCAAAATCTTGGCTCTCTGTATGATTTCCAATTATAAATTTTTGTTTTCAGGTATAATGTTCCTTCTCCTAGCAGAGATTCAACATAGAGAGACTGGCTGTTAGTATTTTGAAAACACTGACCCCCAAACAGTGATCATGTGGTCCCCTTCTCTTTGGGAGACGGAACAACAAAGTAGTGTTGTCATTGATAGTCCTGTTTCATCTCCCAGTGAAGTGGATAACTGATTTAAATTGGTTTTGTTTACTCATTTTCAAATCTCCATGTGATATCAGTATATTAAAATAAAACTCAAGTCCTCTGACTTTAGGTTCGTGAAACATCTAGAAGAACCACCCTCAATACTGGCTAAACGCTGAAATCACTTAGAGAACTTTTAAAAAACTGCTATGTCCCAAGATTGTTATGTCATTGGTTTAGTGAAAGGGAGGGAGGTGGGTGGAATTCAGTTGGGAGTGCTTTTTTTTTTCAAACTTCCAAGTGAATCTAATGTTAACTCACTACTTTAGAACTACTTTAGAACAGGGATTGGCAGTTTTATTTTTTTTGGTAAAGATGCAGATAGTAAATATTGTAAGGTTAGTGGGTTATAAACTGTCTGTTGGAAATCCCCGAGTCTGTAGTGCAGAACACTTGGCATTGTATAAAAGCAGCCACAGGTCATATGTAGACTAATGACGTAACTGTGGTTCAATAAACTTTACTTATGGACATTAGAGTTTGGATTTCCTATGGTATTGACGTGGGGTTCTTGTGGGAGTTTTTTCTTTCAACCATCAAAATATGTAAAAACCATTCTAAGTTCACAAAACTAGGCAGTGGGTCTTGTTTGGTCCTAGAATTAGGGGACAAGATTTGTGTGGAGGAGTGAAAGTTTAAGGAGTAGAGAGTTGTGTTAAATGTTGTTTTCTATACAAATAACTGACGGCAGGATTCGACACCTTCATGTGGAGTAAGTTTTCCTTCTGAATAGCAGTGAGTCCATCTAGCACTGCAGTTGGTGTTTCCTTATCAAATAAGTACAATAAAAAATCAATTAATTCCTGTGTTCTGGGGTCCCCCTGTGGGCAGGATGAATTGAGCCAGATACAGAAAAGGTGGGAAATAAGACCATCTATTAGGAATCGAGGACAGAGAAGAAGCTGGCCTCAGCTTTCTGAGCCTTCGCATGTTTTCCTTTGCCAGTCTCAGGGCAGGCTCTTCCACTGGTCTGGGCATTATCCCTGGGAAGAAATGGGACCAGTAATAGATGTGATGGTGACTTGTTCTGATCCCCATCACTGGCCCAGAGAACATCATAAGTCAATGAGTTTGAGTCTTGGAAGTAAGAAACAAAACTAATCTCACTTCCTGACCACAGTTCAGTCTGTCTATAGCATTTCCCTCTGTCCTCTGTTCTTTCTGGCACCCCCAACCCCGAAAAGTCTTTTACATCCAAAGTGGGAATCGATTCTCACTGAGTGTTTATTCCTGAGACCTTCTTGTAAAAAGTATAAGCCTGATTAATAAAAGTTATTTAATGTTGCTTGGTTTAGTAATAGTAGACAGGGAACTTTTTGTTGATGATTGTAAGATTGTTCTTTTTATCCTTTGTTCCCTAATTGGAGCATTTGTCATCCATCAAGAGGTTGACTTGCTCCCCTGACCTCCTCTATCCAACAGAACTTTAAAAAAAAAAAAAATGTTTAGTTTTGAAGAACCATACAAGGAAACTAGGAGGACTAGCTTATAAATCAGAGCAACGCTATTGGCAACACGCACATTTGTTGTCTATTTTTTTTTTTTTTAGCAAAGTTACAATTTAAAAGAATTGAGATTCTGGATCTCCATGTGGTGATTTAGCAATAACAGGTTGCTAATGAGGGCATCAAGACAGAGGCAGACGTTGCCTTAAATTCAAGCTTATGTAAGCTGTTTTAGCCAGGACTCGTTTTTTAAAGGAGGGTGTTCCTTAGGAAGCAACTTGGGTGCTGGTTCTTCCTTCTGAAAATCAATGCCTTCCCCGTCATAAGGGTTAAGATGTGCAGACAGGAATCGCATGGTGAGGAGAAGTGGAACTTTGATGGTCGTTGCTCTTTTAATATCACGCCTAATGGAATGGCATTTTGCAATCTCTCAACCACAGCAGTTTCCTCTTCTCATTCAAATCTGAGCATACAAACATTTCCTTAACTCCCGTTTGAATCCAAAATGTTTATCTGGCAGACCTGTTCAAGTTGAATTCTGGAAGGAAATCAAGCTTTCAAAAACATCTCAGAACATTGTGTCCAGGTTGAAATCAAGGACCATGATTCCCACGCATGTTTTCCAGGCAATTTTCTTTGACTTATTATTATTATTTTTTTTTTTTTCTGGAGAAACTAGATTGGCGCTTGCAAATGGAGAAGGGACTGGTCACAGCCGACTCAGAGAGTCAAGAGACCCACAAATGTCCCTGACAATAGTTATTTTATTCATTTCTAATTCAATCTTATTTGGAAAGGATTTGAAGAGACTGATATCACGACAACTTAACTGGAAGTGATCAGCCAAAGGAACATAAGAACTAGGAACAGAAAAATGAGAAAAGGTCAACAGATGCTACTGTCAAATGAGTCACTGAAGATTCCTGCCATTTGAGTAGGAATCCCCTGGTGTTTTGGGTGTCCAACCAGAAAAGGAAGGTGTTCAGTTTGGTTGGGGCCCTCGGGTAAAGGCTCATCTATGAAGGACAAGATCAGCCACACTGTCCTTATTTCCTGCTCTTTCTCTCTGGAAGGATCCAGATTTGGATTAGGTATGGGGAAGCAGTGAGTATCAGGGATTGATCCCAGAGGCACTCAACCACTGAACCACATCCCTAGCCCATATGTATTTTATTTTTTAATTTTGACACAGGGTCTCACTAAGTTGCTCAGGGCCTCACTAAGTTGCTGAGGCTGGTTTTGAGCTTCCTATCCTCCTGCCTCAGTCTCCCAAGTCGCTGGGATTATAGGTGTGTGTGACTGGGCCCAGCTCCAGATTTGGATGTTGGATTAACCCTTCCATTTCTAGTTGAGATGTCTGATGTCAGAGGACCATAAAACTGCCTCTTTCAGCCCTCTTCTATTGTGATTATTCTTGGAATTAGTTTCCTCAACAGGATACATTTTCCTATTCCTCTGTTGAGATGTTTGTCATTACGGCAGTCTGTCACATGTCTTGCATTAGGACCTTTAGGCCAGTGAGTGGGGAATTAAAAGAGAATTAAAGACAAGCATTTCAGTTGGGCCCAGAGTATAAGGGGGTTTGATGGCTGGTTACATGGGTGGAACAGCAGGATTAGAATGATCACTGTATGATGCTGTTTCATGGACAGAAGACAAATGGATTTTCTTAAAAGATTTAAAAGACTTCACGAGGCCAGATAAGAACAGGGGGGGTATAGCATATCATTTAGACTCTTGATATCTTATCCCCTATTCAATCTGGATTCAAACTGCAGACCCACTATTTAGTTAAATGACCTTGGATATGAGACCTCAGAGCCTCAGTTTGCCCTTGTGTAAAATGAAATGCCCCCTATTTCAGGGTTCTAATGTGGGTCAAGGAACATCATGAACTGCTTGTATCACCTGACACGTTCTGGGCCGGCAGGGCTGTCAGTGGTTACTGTCTAAACCCTGAGCCTGTTGTTATATTGTGATTGCATTTTCATTATTTAAGGAATCGAGCAACTATTCAAAGGAATAAAATTGCCCATCAGTCTGCTGGGAAACAAAATTAGGAGGTGTGGGAGGACCTGGGGACACTAATGGTGACATGACACTAATGGCTGTAGGGTTTTTTGTTGTTGTTGTTGTTCACTTACCTAGAAATGCACCTCCCCTCTGAAAGGGGCTCAGTGCATGGCAAAAGGAGGAGGCCTCTGGTACAGTCACCCTACAAAAGACTTTGCTTTAGAGCTTCCCCCACCCAGGGTTTTCTAGTCCTTTCATGATGGAGCAGCAGCATCCTTAGGTCTTGGGGAATGGAGGCCTCATGCTTTAGAACCCTAAGTTGCTGAGCGTGGGCTGTGACTTGGAATCACTGTGTAGGAAGATGGAAGGGAACCTGCCAGCTCATTTTTTGGCCAAGACACTGGGTATAGAAGCCAAAAATTACTTGGCTTGCAAACAGTTTCTGTGTTAGAGTGGTAGAATTATGGATGATTGATTTTTTTTTAAGTTTGGTTTTATATTATACAGTTATCATATCTCAGGATTATGAGAGAACATATGTGTGAATAAGACAAACACAACAGAGATAAGTTAATAAAATGAAGGACAAACTCATGTAGGAGAGGGGCTCATATCATCTAGATGCTATAGAAATAATAATTGAAAAGATCCCACACACTTAGTGTTACAAAGGGCTAGGACTTAAATCCAACACCAGTGTGTGACCAATGCCAAGGCAAGTCACTTCTCTGAACATCAGTATCCTTATCTGTAAGTCCAGCAATGTTTGCCTGTTTTGGCAACAGTTCAGATTAAATGGGATGATGTGTGTGACCTGCTTGGCTAATAAGTTTCTGTTCCTTATCTCAGTGGTTTGGTGCATGGTGTGTGGAATAAGCTATGAAGAGTTTGTCAAGTTCTTCCAAATGTTAGGTTGACAGAAGTGGGGACAACTTTCACTCTGTTTCCAAGTAAGCCCAACTCATCTCTTCCTTCCTTCCTCCCTCCCTCCCTCCCTCCCTTCCTTCCTTCCTTCCTTCCTTCCTTCCTTCCTTCCTTCCTCCCCTTCCCTTCCCTTCCCTTCCCTTCCCTTCCCTTCCCTTCCCTTCCCTATTTATACATGCCTGTGTATATGGATTCATTCATTCACTTGTTCATTTGGCCTACTTTTGTTGAGTATCTTGCAGTGAGCAAGATGCTATTGATGCAGAGATGAGTGAAACAGGTGATTTCATGTGGAATTTGTGAATGTCTAATGCGAACACCAGAAAAACACCTTGCTTCATGTTATGGTTTAGATGTGCAGGGTCCCCCCAAAACTCATGTGTGAGACAATGCAAGAAGGTTTAGAGGTGAAACCATTAGGTTATCAGACTCTTAACTCTTATCTTTGCTAGAGCCTTAACTGTAGGTGGGTAGGGTGTGGTTAGAGGAGGTGGGTTATGCCTTTTGGGTATATATTTTGTACCAGGTGAGTTGAGTCTCTCTCTCCCTGCTTCCTTGTACCATGTCCTGAGC
This sequence comes from Spermophilus citellus, assembly GCF_964194105.1. Classification (NCBI taxonomy): domain Eukaryota; kingdom Metazoa; phylum Chordata; class Mammalia; order Rodentia; family Sciuridae; genus Spermophilus; species Spermophilus citellus. The sequence continues at coordinate 24,158,213 of NC_138184.1, read as the reverse complement.
TTCTTTTCCTCTGCCATGATGTTCTGCCTCCCCTCCAGCCCAGAGCAATAGAATTGGACATCTATGGATTGAGACTTCTGAAACTGTGAGCCTCCAAATAAACTTTTCCTTCTATAATTGTTCTTGTCAAGTTTTTTGGTCACAGCAGGAAAAAAAAACTGACTAAAGCACGTCGTAAGCACAATCTTATGTGTTTTTATTTAAATATAAAAACATGATCACATTAAAAACATAAGGCTTAGCCTTTGAATCAACAATGGCAGAAGTTTCAAGTTCTTCATGTGTCCAAAGTTGAATATTTATGCACATGAGAACATGTGTTTATTTATATTTGTACTAGCCACCTATTTTTATGAAAAATAAAAGCAATATTTTTCCATGATCTGGCTCATTTCCTTATTGTTTACTGCTTATTTTACTAATACATTAAATATGCACTAATAAAATGCATATTTGTGTTATGTATTAGGAATCCATATCTTCAAAGATCAGTTACTTTGGATTTATGTTTACATTTGAAATTAGTCTCAAAGGATTGTATGTCTAGGCAGTTACATTGCTATTCTTAATTTTAAAGTCCAGTAGTAATGTGGATTGCCACCATCCATTTCCTGTATAATGTCTGAGGCAGTGTCTGAGGCTGGATTACTCTAGACATTTCAGACTTTTTTTTTTCCTTAGCTGTGCATTTAAATTCCTTTCTTGTCTCAGTTCCTGACTTTTCATTTAAGAGTCCCACCTGGTGCATCCTAAATGGCAAAATATTTATTTTCATCCTCATTAGTTTTCTTTTCCTGTATTAATTTTTATCTCTTCAGCTCTTAATTACCATTATAAGCAACATGGTTCCATTCTGTTTGTTTTGCTGCAGAACCCTCTTCCCCCACCTTACTTTTTTTTTTCCAACTGTTTCCAAAGAATTTTAAGCAAGATGAACAGTTTTTAAATGATAACATAGTGGGTAAAAACTTGCTGACATGAATTTTGAGCCAGGAGACTGTACAATGCTGTGAACCATTCAGTAAAGAGGTTACACAGTGGGGCTCCTCAGAGCTGAGTTTGCTAGAGCCTGAAAATGAAAAGTTTTCTAAAATTGTTCTCTAAAAACCTTTTATTAGTTATTAGGTTGCTTAGATAAATACTTAGCATTTGCTCAAGGTCTTTGTTCCTTATGAAGACTTGTTTAGGTGTTAAACTCATGACAGACTCAACCTGAGGCCCAGCTGCTGTGCAGTTTATGAAATCCTTGCTTCAGGGTCAAGGCTGCAAGTGACATATCACCTAAAAAAGCTCTGGCCTTTCAAGAAGCTGTCACAAAACTTCGGAAAATAACTTGGAATTAGGTACTGTTTTGGAGCATGCAGTAGACTGCACTATCATTTTATTGTAGTTTTTATGGAGTTGACAACATCCGAAGCATAAAGCTTTACTTGTACTTGTTATATGTTTGTCTGATCGTTACAAATCATGATAAGAAATATCTTGGATCATTTTGATACAGTTTCTAGCTTTGAAAAGAAGAAAGGACAAGTGTATTTACTAAGTATGGCAACAAAAACTCTGTTTAAAAGCTCACAGTATTTTAATACTGTAGCCTTTGAAACTATGAAGTTTAAATAAATTGATATTAAAAGTCACATTTGTAACTAACTCTGAGGCCCAGTACTCTGGGCCAGCTTGAAAGAGAATTTTATGTACGAGGACAGAGTAAACAAATTATTTTTCATAATTTTCCTTCATGTTTTCTCATCAGTCTCCTAAGGGGACATGTTACATATCAAATTTGGTTTTATTTAAACTGGTTATGACCCAATTGGACTTTACCTTCTTTATGTACATACTTGTGGATCTCAGAAATCTCCAAGGGCACTCATTTGGATTTTATAAGACCATTTAGTGATAGCTACATAACTCTGAATTGCATAAGAGAAAAAAATTAACTAAAAAATGTGATTTTTCTCAATTTAAGCTTGATTCTTCCTACTTGAAGCTACTTAATGATTTTCTATTTATCTCTTTCTCCCCCACATCAGTGAAGTTTTATATTTACTCATTATGGCCATTAAGAGTATATTTAAAATCTTAATTATTTGATCTCTCTAGTAGATATTCGTGTGAATCAGGATCAAACAGAAAAATAGAACCAGTGGGAGATATGTATTAAGAGATTTATGGCAAGGAATAGACTTATACATCTTTGGGAAGTGACTAGAAAAATCTAAAACCCATAAGGCAGGCCGTCAGAAAGGGCAGGTTAGAACTCTGTCATGAGCTGAAGCTGTTGTCCACAGCTGCAAGATCTCATTTTTCAAGGAAGTCTTAGTTGTTCTCATGGCCTTTCATATAATTGAATCAAGATCAACTTGATTATCTAACATGATCTCCGTCACGTACAGTCAACTGATTGTAGACTTTAATCACATCTGCAAAACACCCCTATAGCAATGCCTAGATTAGAGTTTGAGTAACTGGAGACTGTAGCCCAGCCAAGTTGACATGTAAAATTGACATCACTAATGCAAAGCATTTCAAAGTCAGCCAATATAAAATAGACAAACATAATTGTATTCATTTGATATCAGTGGAAATCAGTTGTTCCTTTTGTGTTACAGTGAAACGTACATTGTGAATATAAATGTCCAAGTCCCTCTTATCTTGATTGAGGAGGACATTAATAAGATGATGGGGTGGATTCACTGAGCCTTCCTGTCCTACAGCCAAGGTGGACAGGTGCCTAGATAACTCCTGCATTTCAAGGTACCTTAAACAACCTGATTTAAGCCCAGAAGCTCTGGAAGTCATGGGAAGGCACTCTGAGTTTGCCAAGAATAACTATAATATTGAAAGAGCCAGAGAGGGAGTTACAGATACTGTGATTTGAAAGCATTGACCTCTCCATTTGTATTTTTCTATCTCACCTTCAAGAACAAAACCTCCTTCAAGGCACAGACTGCATATACTCAGAGCAGGGTACAGTAAATAGCCTGAGGGACTCAGTAGGACCCCAGACACTCAACTAGGATCATTTGAGGAGAGGTCAATGAAAAGGTATATAAAAGGCTTTACGGAAACCCCAGATGATATGTTACTACCTTCTCTAGTCTGGGAGGGTTGGGGGAAGAGGCAAGGTCACTGGAAGCCTGAAGAGAGAGTCTGGGACAGAGGCCTGCTCTCATAGGTGTGTGACCTTTGTTTATGGGATGAGATCAGTCTTCTGAAGAGGAGCTGGGGGCATAGAAGTACCTTAACTCTGAAAGTATTTTATTCTTTCCCTTTGATCACCTACCTGCTGATCTTTCCCCTGAGCTGAGCCCACTGAAAATCAGAGGACCATGAGTCTGCTGATGTTGTCCCTCCAAGTCAGCCAGCTGGAGGGCACAATGGAGCATGGATCTGGATGCATAATCAAGAATAATACCTCAGATGTGAGGTATTATTATTATTATTATTATTATTACAGCACCTCTGGGATGTGAACTTGAATAAGCAGTGTGGTTTCTCTGAGCCTCTGTTTTCTCACCTTAAAATGGGATAATCAAAGCCAACTAGCTTGGTGACTTAGGGGCAGATAGTGTGTCAGTCAGCTTTTTGTCACTGTGACCAATATACCTGACATAAACAACTTAAAGGAGGAAAGATTTATTTTGGCTCATGGTTTCAGTCCATGAGCAGCCAACTCCATTGCTTTGGGCCTGAAGTAATGCAAAAATCTTAACAGGCATGGCAGAGGAAAGCTACCCACGTCATGGCAGGAAAGATATATATATATATATATATATATATATATATATATATATATATATAGAGAGAGAGAGAGAGAGAGAGAGAGAGAGAGAGAGAGAGAGAAGAAATGGGCCAGAGACAAGAAGAACCCTCCCAGAGCATGCCCCAGTGACCTGCTTCCTCCAGCCTTGTCCCACTGCCTACAGTTTCCACCACCTCCCAAGAGCCCATTCGCCTTCTGTGGATAAATTCACCAATAAGCTCAGAGCCCTAGTAATATAATCACTTCCCCAAAACCCCAGCTCTGGACATTATTGCAATAGGGACCAAGCCTTCAATACATGAGCCTTTGGAGAGGGAATATTCCAGACCCAAACCATAACAGATAAAATAAAATACCTCTGATGACAGACAGCATCCAGTATGATAATTGTATTGTTATTAGGATAACTGTCACCACCATCGTTATCTCAGCCAACTTAGAACATGGATTCGAGGTTCACATGCCAACAAAGAAAGAGGCCAGAAGTTTCCAGGAGACATTTTAAATTACCTCAGAGTAACTTATGCTGTGGTTTCCATGTTGTTGGAACCTTGGTCCTCAGTGTGGTGGTGGGAGGTTGTGGACCTTTAAGAGGTGGAGCCTTGTGGGAGGTCCTTGGGTCACTGGGGGTGCTGCCTTGGGAAGAATTAAGGTGGTTAGGATCCAGATTACTTCTTACAAGAGGATTGTGGTAAAAACTGGACCCTCACAGTTTCTGTGGCTTCCTGTTTCTGGTGGGGATCTACTCATACCCACCATCTGGAATCCTCACCAGAGCTGGCACTATGTTATTTGTACTTTTAAATTCCAAAACTATGAGCTAGATAAACCTCTTTTCTTTATAAAGTTAAAGTATTTGGGGTATTTTGTTATAATAAAGCAAAAAAAGAAATCCTATTCACTGTAACATCTTACACACAGTATATATTCAAGAATATATACCTTAATCTAAACTCTGATCATGAATAAGACAAAACTCCCATCTCCTCTAAATACACCTTATGACCATATATTTCCATTCTTCCTGACTGACCTGTCAGGGATAATAAAAAAGAAAATTAGTAAACTACCTCAATTTGAATGCCATTCCCCTCCTACTTACCTCATGGTAGAGAATTTAATGACAGAGAAAATAGCCAAAAGATTTTCAATCAGCAGGGAGAAACTGTGACTAATACACATTGCCCTGCTTCACAATTACTACAGTTTGATTTTATAAAAACTGTGTTAGGCAGGTAATAACATTGCAATGTAATGAATGTGCCCACATGTGTAATTTCTCTTGTCTAGAGTAGTAGCGTTATAAAGGAGGATTTATGACTCGTAGGAGAAAGAAAACAATTTTTTTTCTCCATTCTTTTAAGTTTTTAATTGGAACAGAGCCCTATATAACAAAAATAAATAAAGTTTTTAAAAGCAAATTAACCAGAGGAATAAACAGAAGTTTATGAACATGCGTCGGTATTTCATATGTATGTCAGGGAAAGTCATTTTCAAAGAGTTGCATATGAATTGTCACTTGTACAGCACCTTCAACAAAGAACAGTATGTTTTAGAAAAGGTGACAAATTGATTCAAGTGGGTTATGAAATATGGTATATTAAGAACTATGTAATGTTTTGAACAACCAACAATAAAATTAAAAAAAAAAGAAAAAAAAAAAAAAGGTGACAAGACAAGAGGAAGGGACTTCAAGCTCCAGGGCCAGCGACTTGTAGGAAGAAGAAAGGCGGATAAAGGCTGCTTAGCCACGTTTACTAAGGGAGACTTCTCCAGTGCTGTCACCAGGCCCTGAAGGGTCAAATTGTCTTCAGTAGTTGACCTTCCCTGGTGGAAAGAAAAGGTAGAATGTCATTTGTCTTTGTAAATTTACATCCTGATTTCAGGCAGATAGAGGGAGAGCAGGGAGCCTTTGGGCATCTGTTTCTCTTTATTTGCCTTCTGCTCAACAATCCTTATATCAAAAAGGCATGTTTTGGGGTCGTATATTCTGTCTTCCCACAAATGTAGTATAGAGAATAGATGATGCCTATTAAGATAGTATAAATGGCTATACACTTATTTAAGTATGATTTGGAACACACGTTGAATAGGAATCCATATCAAAGCACCTTAAAATTTTCTCCTGGAGAAGGTTCAAAAGGTATCTGTTGTCTTTGCACAAAAGCAATCTGCCCCTTCAAGGTCCTGAGGACACCAGCAATAGCCTTTGGATATTGGATGAAATTGTTACTTGTTCCTTTTGACAGGCACTTTCTGCTGGCTGCCTGGATAAGACTCCTGGCTGTGAATAAAAACCAGGTCAGAGGTTTTGCTACAGTTTATCATATTATACCAATGAATGATTCATGTGCCATCTGTTGACCATAAAGGCAGTTAAAGAATTCTAATAAATGCACGATTTCCACTTCCTACAGTAAAGCAGCGCTGGCATTTACAACCTTCCTGAGCAATAAAATATCAGTAAAAATAAAACTGACAGTAGTCTTTGCTCTTCCTAAGCATTAATCACCTTAAAGCACAGTATCAGGTATCTGCATTCCTATGACTATTAGGTAAAAATACGTTGGCAACATGTTAAACTCCAATTACTTTTTATAATATCTTATATTCACTGAACAAGACTTAATGACTCATAAGGACGATTTGGAATAAATACAGATATTCACCCTGAAATTTTCTCTTTCAGTAGCAATAATTATTAACAACGCTCGTTTCTTCTTGGAGGTAGTAATTTTTGGCAGTTTAGTTCTTATTCGGTGCTGAAGATGTGCTTATTATTAGTACCTCCATCTTTCCCAGCATGCAATTATTTGCATATTTAATTTAGATTTTTTATTGGGCAAAAATAGCAGTATATCAGCAGAGGGAATAGGACTTTAACATGTCAGTGACACAAAATAACTTTAACGTGGAATCAAACTTTAATTGTTATGCTTCTGAGTCACTCTTAGGAATCACAATAATGCCTTTTATGATATCCTGATCATGTTGGACAAAAATATGGGAATAAATATACTTTTAAAAGTATCAAACCCACTAGCTGTGGTGGCACATGCCTGTAATTCCAGCAACTTGGAAGGCTGAGACAGGAGGAACACAAGTTCAAGGCTAGCCTCAGCCACTTAGCAAGGTCCTAAGCAACTCAATGAGATCCTGTCTCACAATGAAAAAAAAAATTTAAAAGGTGAGGGGAGGACTTAGATGTAGCTCAATAGTTAAGCACTGAGCTACAGGTTCAATCCCTGGTGCGGAAAAAATATATATAAATATATATATCCCCAATTAGTTTTTGTGTCTCTGATTCTTTTTTTTTTTTTTTTAATATTCTCTCTCGACTTTTTTCAACATAGGGACTGATTACCCTTTGGCAGGTGAAAATGAGAATGCACGGGAAACACCCACTGGTGGATTAGGAACAGAGACAGGTGTTATGCTAACCTGCCAGTCACTTCTTTTTCCTCTTCTCAATTTTCTCTTCTGAAATGAGAAAATGAACCCTTCTTCTCATAGCATCAGGGTGGGTAGCTTTCATTGGTGAGCATCTCCTATGGACTGGGGAATGTGGGAGGGTAGAATATATCCAAGTAGGTCTTGCATTTTATCTCGTGGTTCAACCTACTTGAACAATGTGACTCTATTTATTATACTGTCCAAGTATATCTAATAAAATACAATATGCAGTAAGATTCTAATTTTATAAATAAATCATGTGTTTATGGGTGCTTGTATCAATTTCTAAAAGATCTAGACGGACTATTCCTAAGTATTGAAAATTATTATTCTGGGTGGTTTCTTTAAGTATTTAAATTTGTTTTAATTAGTATACATGACAGTAGAATGCATTTATGCACTTTGATATATCATACATAGATGGGATATAATTTCTCATTTTTCTGAGTGTGCATGTTGCAGAATCATAATGGTCATGCAGTCACATATATACATGCAGTAATAATGTCTGTTTTATTCTACTATCTTTCCTATCCCCACATCCCCTCCCCACCCCTCCCCTCCCATCACTTCCCTCTACCTAATCTAAGGTGATGCTATTCTTCCCTAGTGCCCCCCTACCTTATTGTGAATTAGCACTCACATATTAGAGGAAAACATTTGGGCTTTGGTTTTGTGGAATTGGCTTATTTCGCTTAACATGATATTCTCCAACTCCAACCATTTACTGGAGAATGCCATAATTTCACTTTTCTTTAAATCTGAGTAATATTCCATTGAGTATATATACCACATTTTCTTTATCCATTCATCTATTGAGGGACACCTAGGTTGGTTCCATAGTCTAGCTATTGTGAATTTAGCTGCTATAAACATTGATGTGGCTGTGTCACTATAGTATGCTGATTATAAGTCCTTTGGGTATAAACCAAGGAGTGGGATAGCCTTGTCCAAATTATTCTGTCTTTTTTACTTTGTTTTCTAAATTTCCTTTAGTCATAAAAATAGTCTCTTCTTTTTTAAAAAGGTGGTAGTAAATAAGAAAACATGCTCACTTCCCTCCTGCCTTATCCACTAAGGAGTACACCCAAAGGAAACATGGAAGTAAGAAAGGAGGTGATATTGAGGGAGAATGCATGCCAAGGACAGGGAAGGTCCAGGGGCCCATCCTTTCAGGCCAGGTTCCAGCTTAGTCAACCCATGAGAGCTGATCCTTGAAGGGAGGGGTTGGGAAGAACTTACCTGGACAGGCTTCCAGAAACTGACAGGTGATGATGGGATTGTTACCACCTGTTGATGTGGTCAGTGCATCCTCTGCCTACTGGCCTCTAACCTGATGCTTGTTCAGTGTCCACAGAGCCAGTGTGGGGCTCAGTCCACAGACTGACCACCCTTGGCATCTACCTGCATCTACCACCTCTATTAAAAGCATCTGGTGATGACTGTTGGTTAGACATGACTGGGCTAAAGCTAGTCTTGTGAATTATCTGCCTGAAATGTATTGAGGGATGGGAGCAAATGGAGAAAATAAAATCTGAAACCTTGGGGCTAGTGAGTTTCCAAGTTAGCCTTTCTTCTTTCGTCCTTTGCACCTTCTGACCTCTTCCCCTATACTATCTTGAGACAGGACCTAACTGACCTTTTCTATAGAAATCCTTCCCTTATTCTTCCCCTGTCAGTGCCAGTCATCACCTTCTGAAGTCGGGTCCAACTTTTCCTGCTTTGTATTTGCACAGGAATTCATTCATCAATGTCTGTGGAACACCTGTTGTGTACGTCCGAGGTCCTGGACAGGGTGGATGTCCTCATGGGCCCATAAAAGTGGCCTATGTTTGTTAGCAAAAAATAAAAAGAATCCCCAACCCTTATCTCAACAGGGCTCCTTGGAGTTGGGCTCTCCGTGTATTTATTAGTACTAGTCTTATTTCTGCAGGTATGGCTATAGACCCAGGCTTAGTACCAAGTTGCTACTAATGAGAACTGGTCCTTGAATTGAGATCTGGGGTGGTATAAATGCATCTGTGGAATTAGCTATGGCTGTCATCATCCTTAAGTATAAAAAGATAAATCCAGATGATCTATATATTGTGCATTAATGTATGTCAGACCATGTGACACAGGAGGTTTTATTCTTCTGGATGGTGGTGTTGGTATGAAGTTACCAAACAGCATCTCAGTTTGAGACACTAGGGTTATTAGTGAGTGACTGTGGATATGAAGCATCTGTTCTGTGGAGTAAAGCTAGTGTCTCCCTGTTATAATTTGGATATGAAGTGTTGAAGGCTTGGTCCCCAAGGCAGCAAAGTTCACGGGTAGGGCTTTGGGGAATTGATTGGATCATGAGGGATCTAACCTCATCAGCAGATTAATCCATTGATAGCTAAATGGACTAAGGGGGTGGGAGGTGGAAACTGTAGGGGTTTGGTTGGAAGAAATAGATCACTGGGGATGTGTCCTTGACCCTGGCCCTTTCTCTCTCACTGTCTTTGCTTCCTGGCTGCCATGAGCTGAGTCGTTTCCCTCCACCTCACCCATGAGCCATGATGTTCTTTCTTTCTCACCTCAGGCACAAACCAGTGGAGCCAGCCAACCATGGACTGAAACCTCTGACACTGTCAGCCAAAATAAATCTTTCCTCCTTTAAGTTGTTTATGTGAACTATTTTTATCAGAGCAATGAAAAGCTGACTAACACATCCCCACAGAAGTCTGTTTTATCTACCTGTCATTCTGTGACCTAGGGGCTATGCAAAGTGAGTTATAACCCCTCCCTGATTACATGCATTCTGTCTCTCTCTTCCATTGTAAAAATAACTGTTCTGCATAAGATTGTGACTCCTTAATGTCATATTTTTGTTGACATAAACAGTTTTCCCAGAAACAGGGCAAAAGTCTGCCCCTGTGCTGATTGACCACAGGACTTCATAGGATTTCTCTATGAAATCAATTCAGACTCCAACCTCCATCACACCATTGAATTTGAGTTAAGTGCTCTAATCTGTAGGTAGGTAACTCCATAATCTTGGGAAGGACTCTTATTTGGAAAAAAAAAAAGCACTTTATAATTTATTTGTATGTTTTTCTGAACTCTATTGATTTAAAAAAAATTTCCCAGAATCCTCCTCTGTGCCATCTAGATCCTTCACTTCCTCTCTGTTCTATGGTGGAGCATTTTCCACTTTCAGCATGTTATGTGATGAACCAGTCGCTGATTATCCCACTTTTGAGAAATGGCGTAGAACAGAAGGAAAGTGTGCCATGGGAAGGGAGCCCCTCTGTGGACATGGATGATGGGTTCTTTGTACATTAGTGTTGCCGGTTGAATGGAAGCAACAAGCTTAGTGGCTGTGGAATGTTAATGTCCTAAAGTTTTTCATTCGGTAGAGCTTTGTGAAGCACTCAACCCAGATTTTTAATGAGTTTGTTCCTCTTAGGATTTGCAGCGTTTGTTAATTAAAGCTAAGCACCTGGCTTGCCAAATATGGTCAGATGAACAACCTTTTGTCGCACGTTCTGCTGGGGGATTCGGGGGAACGTTTGATTGCATGGCATTTAATAGGTAATTTTAAAATGGCAAGTAAATTGGCAATTGATTATATTTTCAAATGAACACAGCCACCACATAAATACTTTGTCACCTTTAATTAGCATCAACATGATACTTTAGCAGTGAAAAATAAATCCAGCAGTGAAAAGATTTTTACAAGATCTATCTAAAGCGTTTAGTGAATACTAGATGCTGCGGTCGGTGCTGAGATAACAAAGGTGAGCACAGGAGTCCACTTGCCCAAGAGGGAGGCAGAAATCAGTCAGAGAAACAAAGAATCACAGAAATCAGTGTAAAATTACAACCATAACGCAGGTCATGAAGGTGAAGGGTCAGAGTGCTGCTTAGATCCAGGTCTGTAGAAGGGATTCAGATACATGTGATTTATTGTAGGCTTGCTCTCCAGGGAAGGGAGGTGTCCAAACCAGGTTGGGGCAGGTGACAGGTGTGGCCTCAGATGGACTGGGTTTCATCTTGATCCCTGGTGTGGATGGACATGGCCCCTGGATAGAGGGACCCCCATCAGACAATGGTCTTATTTTCCAAGGATAGAGGGCAGCAATTGAAAGAATGCGTGTGGCAAGTTATAAAGGGCTCTGTAACATCGACAACATCCACCACAGATGCTGAGATGACATGCAATGTTCTTTGTTCAAAACTTTCCAGGAGCCTCCGGTATCATTCAGAATAAGACCCAAATGCCTGAAAAGGACCGCAAAACCCTGTGGGCTCTGAGGCCATCTGAGCTCATGTCATGAATGCCTTTGGATGAATGCTCATTGCTCAATATGAAGCTCATTGTTGCTCTAGTTACCTGTCCCGTGTGGATTTTCAGCTACCTTTTCTATTTAAACAGCAATGTTTATTTGGAGTATATTTCATATTTCACCAGTGTACGTTGAGGCACAAGTTTTATTGTCTTACCTTTTAATTCAAAACATCTATAATTGCTCTAAGTAGACAAAATTAGAGGCAGACAGTAGAATGATGGTTGCTAGGGGGGATGGAGAGTTGCTATTTATATATTTTTTATTTGTTCTTATTAGTTACACAAGACAGAATGTATTTTGACACATTATATATGTTATGGAGTATAACTTCTCATTCTTCTGATTATATATGATATAGAATTACATTATGTAATCCTTTATGCATATAGGATAGTAATGTCTGATTTATTCTACTGTCCTTCCTATTCCCATTCTCCCTCCCTTTTCTTCATTCCCCTTTGTCTAATCCAAAGTACTTCTATTCTTCCCTCTTATTATGAGTTAGCCTCCGCATATTAGAGACAACATTTGGCTTTTAGTGATTTTGTGTGTTTGTGTGTGGGGAGGGTACTGGTGATTGAACTCAAAGGCACTCAACCACTGAGCCATATCCCCAGCCCTGTTTTGTATTTTTTTTTTTTTTTTTTTTTTTACAGACAGGGTCTCATTGAGTTGCTTAGTACTTTATTTTTGCTGAGGCTGGCTTTGAACTCGCAATCCTCCTGCATCAGCCTCTTGAGCTTCTGGGATTACAGGTGTGCGCCACTGCAGCTGGAGGCCTTTGATTTTGGGGGATGAATGCAGAGTTTGAATTTTACAGGTTGAAAGGAACTTTGGAGTTGAATGATAGAAATGGTTGAACAATATTATAAATGTACTTAACACCATTGAACTGTACACTTAAAATGAGTAAGATGGTAACTTCTAGGTTATGTGTATTTAAACATAATTTTAAAAAGGAATTTTACTTCAAACTAAAATTTGGCATATGGTATGTATGGCTCTTCTAACTCCAGAGAATTTGTTTTGTCTTTATTAAACATGGTGACAATCACTGTTCCCATCTGAAATTGACCCAAAATTGAAGATAGAAGAAAGAAAAGAAAATCTTTAAGGTTCTTTAAAATTTTTTTTAAATCCCCCCACCACACACACACTCAAAAGATTGTTAGATACTGTGGGCTTCCTTACCTGGGCTGTATTCTTACCTGTTACGTCTGTCTTTCCACATTTTGGTTTATCTCTTAGATTTCTGCTGTTTGACCTCTTTTGACAACTTTGTTTTCCAATATCAGTTCCTTTTTTATTATTTACTATCTATTTTTTCCTCCTTTCATTCTTCACCTGAGCTCTATGTTAGTTTTATACAATAGATGAAGCAAGGTCATTGAAATCTGGTTATTTGTCAAAATATCATGCCGCCTCCTACGTTGCCTGGTGCTGTGGGAAGCTTCACTCGCTGTCCCTGTTGGTGGCAGCTTGGAGCAGAGAGGCCCTCTGTGGATGGCATTGGGATCCTTCCTTTGAGATATTTTGAATCATTTCATCACCAGCTGCTGCTGGGTCTGAACCTCTGCCAAGCTCCTGAAGAGACAATGTCATCTGACAGATTTATTCCAATGGCAAGGAAAAGTGTCACTTATAAGACAAGCAGCAAAGGGCTAATTTAACATTGAGAGAGAGAACTTAACAGCAGTGTTGGTGCAGGGCCAGTGTGAGCCAGCCAGAGAGGATGTCTCCAGAAACAGAGGTAGGTTAGAGAAAAGCGAACTGGCTGAACAGGAAACAGAAAGAAATACAAAATGTGGTCTTGAAAGGCTCAAAATCCTAGATGGGGAAGTGAACCTGCAAAATCTGATCATGATAAACTAATATGCCTCAATTTCCATATCGGTTAGCCAGGGGCAGCCTATCTTACTGGTTTCTGAGAAGATTAAATAAACTTGATAGCACAAGATGCTCAACAGATTGGTGAACAGATCAATGTTAGAGGCTACTAGTAGAAATATCTACAAAACACAAAGAAAGTAACTGGCTCTGTAGGGAGTGGAGGGTAGGTAAGTTCATCCAAGAAGGCTTCATGGAGCTGATTGCTGAAAGGCCCACAGGGTTTTGTAATTCTAACTCATCCTGTCACAGAATAGGTCAGCAGCAATACATATATGTGTTGGCAGCCCCATGTGCATTTACATAGGATGAGAAATAGGAGCCCTGTACATAGGTTGAATCCCCTATTATTGCTTGACATTTTTGTTGATGAAATTGCCAGTGTTCTTACCAAAGCAAACTGCCTAAGGAACCACTTAGGAGCTACTCTTAGACATTATTTCTAAATATTGAATGGCCTTGATTGTGTTAAATAACAATAATTGCTAAACATTGTGTTTCAGAAGCCCAGGGCCTGCCAAGTCTCTTGGGAACTACACAAAATATTTTTGTAACAAATTTAGTAATTTCAACATCCTCAGCTATCTACCAGAAAAAAAAAACTAACCAGTAAATATTGTTAATCATCTAAAAATATTGTAACAGAGAAGAGATGCCTTTTTATTATCTGTTCTCCCATCAATTGCCTTGGTCATTATTGCTTAAACGATGGTCCAAATTACTGGGCCTTGCTTCCTCTCCAGGATGGGATCTTGAAACATTTTCTGGTGTCTGAGCAAGAACAGAACATGCAGCACAGGCAAAAAGTCTCTCAGGGCTATTTACCCAATAATTACAAACTTAGAGACGAGAGGATACATGAACTGCATTTTCCATAGACTTTAATCATCTAGATTAATGTTACTTTTGACATTTCACAAAAAAAAAGCATTTATTGTGATGATGAATGGGTATTAATTGTTTAACCAAAGATTAGAAATAAATTTAAATCTAAAGCAATCATAGAAACTTACTTCTTCAGAAATGTTTTTGAAATTTTGCTTTTGATGAGGCTTAATCCATAACCAAATACCACGGCCAGATATAAACCTGAAAGACAGGTTTCTGATATTTGAAAAGGTGGGCCTGGATTACGTTTTAACCCTTAGGTGATCCCATTCTTTATCCCTGCCAGTGCCTGGGCAGAGTATGGGGCACTAAAATAAACATCAAGTCAGGAACGTGGGATATAGAACTGCGATAGAAGAAAGCAAATCCAAATCAAAACACAGCAAAATGGTGCTCTCCCTTGGTCAAAACTGTTTCCTTCTGGTGTCACATCTATGTGTGTATGTTTAGACTTCTTTGCTGTATAGTATAATTTTTAACCTCAAAGTTTAACTAATATGAGTTACTGATTAGAAATATTCTCCATCACAAATTTCTGAGTCTTGATGGTTATGCTATGTTAATTTGAGCCTGGTGATTTCAGCACCTAAATCTTGCCTGCCTCTTGACATCACCATGATGCATGATGCATGATGCTTGTATCTCTATCCAACAGAGAGCCCACCACTGGACCCTGTGGGAGGGCAGGGGATGCAGTGGTCTCTACCCTTCTGGAATTGACATTCAAGTGGAGGAGACAATTAACAAGTGAACAGGGGCTGGGATTGTGGCTCAGTGGTAGCGTGCTCGCCTAGCATGCATGAGGCACTGGGTTCGATCCTCAGCACCACATAAAGGCAAAATAATGTGTCCACCTAAAAAAAAAAACTAAACTAAAGAGACATAAATAAATAAATGTTTTAAAAAATAAGTGAACAAATAAGTAGATACATCAAGTCATTAATCCTAGATTATAAGGGCCCACTGGAAATAAACAGTGCTCCAAGATAAACCTAGCGGGCGGGAGCGGGGAGGGGGCTGCTGGCATTTTCTGTAAAATACTTGATGACATTAACCTTATGTCACTTAATTTCCCAGTACAAACACTCACACAAGAAATTTAATTTAGTATTATGTTCCAGGAAATGAGTCCTCTTTCAAGGATCTGGTGAACTTCCTTTCTTCTTTTTGAAACCGGAAGTTCTATAATTTACCATATTTTTCTTTTTTGCTCTGGCTGCCAGAAAGCTTGGAGAAAACTCTGATGCTCCATGAAAGCAGTGAAGTATTTTTTTCTGGTTAT
The DNA here is from genome assembly GCF_964194105.1 of Spermophilus citellus. NCBI lineage: Eukaryota > Metazoa > Chordata > Mammalia > Rodentia > Sciuridae > Spermophilus > Spermophilus citellus. Next base: position 24,142,621 of record NC_138184.1, on the reverse strand, counting down.
ATATTTTTGCAGCAGTTGGCCTAAATACTACTCTGGTCCCTGTGTCTCCATCCCAGGGGTGTGTTTGTAAAATAGTGACAGTTGTAAGATAGGCTGGGGCTGCCTAGACAGACCAGAGGGAAATATTTTTCAGGCCAGAGGAGAGATGTTTAAAGGAGAGTTTTAAAAAGGAAGTTTCTCAGCATAGTGGGCAATATAACTCACACCTCCATCTCTGCACAAAACTCAGTAAAATCAATAGTATTTGCTAATGGTAGGTGGGAATTGGATTTGTATTTTTGAGATGCTTCCAAGTTTTGAAGCTGAAGTGAAACTGGCCATAGAGTCATAACAAATATCTCTAAGGGACAGACAGACTCATTCCAGTTGCATTTGATTTTGGCTCCTTTTATCTTTTTTTAAATTTTTCATTTCTTCTTTTCCTAGTTTATTGATTTTATTGTATTTCTACATTTATATATGAGAGCATTGCCAATATCCACAAGCAATTCTCTCTCCCATGTGTTCTCTCTCTCTCTCAACTTCCCTGAGAACATGAGATGTGGAAGACAAACAGATACAGGTTTAAAGACTTGCTATGATACCTATTAGCAGAATCTGTAGACAAGATCCTCCACAGGGCATATGGTGGTCCACACACCATTCCCCAAACCAATCCAGTGCAGGCCTATCCTAGTGGCTGTGAGCGCTGGCCAATGATGGGTGGTAGCTGCTCCCAACTCTGGTGAACTTTCCATGATAGAGATAACAATCCCCTTGGGGGTGAGGGAGAAGAGTGAGTGGCTTCTCACAGATGTGGCTGGCTAATCCAGGGGCACAAAAGGCTGTCCCCCTTTTTTTTAAAGTGGGACCCACACTGTGTACAAATACATGCCGTGGGACCCCTTGTGGGACCGATGGAAGCAGACTCCAGCAGAAACCACATCTCTGCTTGGCTCCTCCCCCTTTCCTATCCAGCTTCCTCTGCTACCCTTCTTTTGAAACCACTCTTACAATAAATCAACCGAGCAACACTATCTCAGACTCTGCCCTTTGGACCTCAGTTTTCTGATCTGTAAAACCAAGATAACTTAGTACTTGTAGAATTATTTTGAAGCTTAACTGAAATAATGACTGTGTAGGGCTGGGGCTGGGGCTCAGTGGTAGAGCACTTGTTTAGCATGTGTGAGGCACTGGGTTCAATTCTCAGCACTGCATATAAATAAATGAATGAAATAAAGGTCCATTAACATCTAAAAAAAATTAAAAAATAATGATTGTTAGTTCCCAGGAAGGCTTTAAAAATCAGGCATTTGTAGGCTAATAATCATTGTTATTGTGATGTTAATCCACAGCTCTGACTAAAGAAGTGCTGAAGGCTGAAATTTTATTGAAAGCTTTTCTGAGTGTCTTGTTATTTATTCGGATTGTTCTGGTCATCATGGCCCAATAGATGACAATAGGTGCCCAGTAGACATTTTTCAGTTTCTAAGTACAGGTCTGCCCTCTAGTGGACTCAGTGAATGTTAATTGAAAATCGATAAACTCTTGGAGCCAAATGGTAAACTGTATGTAGATTGTCTGTCCAAGCTTCAGTCTCAATAAGAGACTGAATTAAACATCAAGTCAGGAGTTTGATTGGTTTCTGGTGTCCTCCAGAAACCAATCATGCAACGAATTACCCTTAGAATATATGTCCTTATTTCTTTGCAGCTTCAGCCCTAGGACCAGATAGAAACTTAGATCTCTGTTCTGTCTCCTCATTTCCAGAAAAAATCAGAATGCAGAGGTAAAGTGATTTTTCTACTATCTCAGAGTGAATGAGGAAAACTGAATCCAATCCTTCCTTGGACCTGATTTCCAACTCAGTATTGCTTTTGTGTACTATTGCTGCTGTCCAGGTGGACGTGGACTCTCTCTTTCTCCAGGAATAGGTCCCATTTATTTCATTGCATTTATTCCTAATTATTTCAATACCTTCCAAATACTCTCATCTTTGCTCATGTTGCTCTGGCCCCTTATCCTTTTATTGTTTCCCCAAGACAGCAGGATAGTGCCCTGCTCGCTAACCTTTGCATTGGCTGTTCCCTCTGCCTACCATGTTCTTCCCTGCACCACCTTCAAGTCTTTGCTCAAATGTCACCAAGCCTCCCCCACAAACACTCCAGCTCTCCCTGCTCTACTTTGGCCTTTTACATAGTCATCCTTACCATCCATCATTCCATATGATTTATGTATTTACTATGAAGAGCCATGAATATAAATGCCTTGAGAACAGAGATCTCTGAGTCTTTTACTCACTGATACAATCTATGTGTTTAGAACAGTGTGCACAATGGGGGGGCGGGGCTCAATAAAAATTGGTTGAATAAATTAACCTTCCAAAATGAGTTTGTCACCTAGCAGAGGGAACACTGACTCCAACATGGAAGTTGAGGAGAGATAGAACACATTTCCTAGGTTCCATGAAGGACCTGACCCTGCTGCCTTAATACTGCCCAGCATCCAGTATTGCCATCATGATGAACACAAGAGACCAGTCTCAAGAATGAGGCTGCCCATAGCACCTCCTCTCCACTGTTCTCTACGGGGCCTGCAGGACCCATCTCACCCCCTTGAGGCCAAGCCTTCTCCATCTCCCCATACAGTGCAGCCTCCATTCCGACTCCACCTGCACCACCCCAATTCCCCAGAGTAACTTCTCCTCTGCCCTCTGGAGCTCAGCACCAGCAGCAGCAGGACCCTCGCCCTCAGCTTTTCTCTGAAAGTTGCTATCACTGTCTTAGAAGCCTGCCTTTCTTCAGAGGACACAGCTACTCTGTAGCTTGTTCAAATAGTGACTGTGACGTCCCTTCCCTGTGATGGGCCTGCTCCACCTCAGAGCCCCAGATCCATCTCCCATCTTTAAAACCTGCTACTTGCAGCCCCATAGCCAGTCCCCCTCTTTCCCAGAGCTTCTTGGTACCTGGATCTCCATCCTAATCTCACCTACTGGGACCCTCCCACTCCACTCTGGTGACACATCCAGCATCCTAATCTCCATTCATCTTCCCATCTTGGTCCTTCACTGGTCTTTGTCATCTGCAACACTGTCTTCCAAATTCTTGGCCTTAGGTGTCTCAGTCTCTGACCACCAATTCCTGTCTTCGAGAGGCCCTACTCCAATAACTCTCCATTCCTGGGACAGAGTGGCTTCTACTTTCCACACGACCCACTCTTGTCCTGACCTCCTTCCTACTTGGCTTGGACCTGATGACCCATCAGGATATTTGTCCTTTTATGTCTCAACGACAGTTTCGTGCAGCTATAATAGAAGACCACGCACTGGGTAATTTATAATGAAATGGATTGGCTCACTATGGGGCCTGATAAGTCCAAGATTGATGGACCAGCATTGGGTGAGGGCCTCCTTGTTGCATGGTGGAGACCCGAAGAGAATGTGTGAGAGAGTAAGCAGGGGCTGAACTCACCCTTCCATAGAGAACCCCCTTCGACAAACACACTCCCACAATAATGGCATTAATCTATTCATGAAAGCAGAGCTCTGTGGCCTAGTTGTCTCCTATAGGTCCCTTAACACAGTTACAATGGTGATTTAAGTTTTCAATGTGCTTTTTTTGAGGACACATTTAAACTACAGCACTTTGCATTCACCATCTGTCTTTTCGTCCTGCTCCTTCAGCTGTGCTCATCTGACACATCCCACCTCTGCTTAACCCCCATCCGTCCTCTGTGCCTCACCCTGCACCTGGGCAGCAGCATGTGGGGGTGCAGAGAAGTGTGCCCCCGTGCAGACGGACTGCTTTAGATTTATGATCACAAGAGTCAGTGGCCCAAAGCCCCACCTGGCCACCCTCCTCACTTCCCTGGTCAGTTCTTCCACTCATAGTATCTATGATTCACACCTTCTCCTTTTTCCTCAATCCTTCCTTTTACACCCTGGCCATGTCCCCACTCTCAGCTAATCAAACCTTTTCTTAATTCACTGAGGGAATAAAACCCTTGGGAAGCAAACTATCTTCTCTCTTAAAGCAGATAAGTAGACATTGCACGTGGGTAGCAATGGCCAGTCTGTGGGCAGATGCAGTGATTCCCCAGTGGGTCAGTGAGGGATGGGCGCAGCAGGCCTGTCCTCTTTGGGTTATGACTTCACTCTGGGCTTAGCTGTCAAAGATGTTGATCTTCCAGTGACTTTCTTTTTTTTTAATATTTCTTTTTTTAGTTGTAGGTGGACACAATATCTTTATTTATGTTTATGTGGTGCTGAGGATCAAACGCATTGCCTCACACGTGCAAGGCAGGTGCTCTACCACTGAGCTGCAGCCCCAGCCCCTCCAGTGACTTTCTTTACCATGCTTTCAGATAAATCATAACACAATTTTTAATCAGAGTCCACCTGCATTTAGTCTGCCTGCTAAATGGGTAATAATGTAAAGTATAAACACTTTAAACAGCAGGGTCTCAGAGGCACAGAACTTATCAACGTAAAAAGAATTTATAAATATAGATGAATAGATGTAATAAACAAATGTCTATGTCTTAAAATGCCCTCACCCATGAAGACAACTCTGTCTTTCCAGGACATTCCCAGCAACATTTCCGTCCAACAGTCGAGCTAGGAAGGCTGTAGAGGTTGAGTCACAAGCATCATCTGCTCTTCCCACAAAGGTTCTTTCCCACCACAGGGCTGATGTGGGCCTTCAGTTCTAAGTTGGGGCATCAAACAACAAACCCATAGAGGCTGCCCTAGAAATATACCATCTCCTAAAATGTCTAGGGCTGTCCTGTCATGGGGAAATTACATAATTCATCTTCACCGATACTCATACCCAGGAGGTTCCTGAGGACATAGTGACCTGGGATCCTCAAGTGCTGGGATTAGAGGAGTGAGAAGGTCAAACATTGCAAGGTTTTAAAGCCTGGGAGTGATTTACTGAAAGACTCTTCTGACTGTTGTTATGGTTGGACAAGCAGAAAAAATAGAAGACAGAGATGATCATACTGAGATCATTGTGAGTTGCACCTAATTTTTTTGTGATCCTTAATTTCACAAAGAGAAAGCCAGACTATAAGCCAAGAAAGTTGATGAGATTGGCATTAACGGCCACTCCCTGTGGTAGCTGGCCATGCCCATGGTCCTGGGCATTCCACAGCCATGATGGCTCTGGAGTCGTCCAGCAGTTCACCGGCAGAACTCACGTAGGCCTGTCCACTTTCTCCAAGGATGCTCTTGGATGAGAAACATAATAGGTTGCCTTCCCTTTACCCCTGCCCCAGATCTGAATACCCTATAAAATGTTACAGATTCTGCATTTCAATTATAATTTCCATACTACATTCCTTGTAACATTGTTTCCCAGACTCTGGTGGTGGGCTACTGCTGGCAGACCAGAGAATGTGGGTGGTGAACAACTGTACATATTTTTATATTAATAGTCATGTTTTTGTTTCAATGTAATATTAAAAATTTAACAAACACACAAAAAAAATATAACAAACACACAAAAAAAGAATTTGTCCAAAGCATGGTATCTAATATTTTTTAGATAAAATGATTTTTTAAAATATTAAGTAAATAGTAACAAAGTTAATACAGACATTTGGCACAAATTGTGAAAGTGGTTGCCTACGGATTCTCAGCGAGAAAGTGATGTGCTCAATGGGCAGGGCCGTCTAAAGCTTTAGAGATATATACATATATGTAGATCTATCTATCTATATATATATATATAAAGTTAATTGTATATCTATATAGGCCTTGATATCTGTATATATGTATGTACATACATATACATATATAAATATATAAATTTTAATAGCACCATGAGCCTAAATTCGAGCAATTACGAAATGTAGATTCAATTTTCCCGTTAATTTGTGTAAGTCATCCAAGTGACTTGCTTACATGAATCTTAAACGATTCTAAGTGATTTATCATCACTTCAAGGCAGGTAAATGGCATTTTGAAGCTAAAAAATGCATAGGAAGAGTAGAACCTAGAAAAGAATGATAAATGGGAATAAGGCATGGGAAGAGAGAAAGAAACAGTTATAAGTAATGGGCTAGGACCACCCACAGGATATGGAAAGAGAAAACTCTGGCCATCTATACCTGTGGGAAGCCATTTCTGACACGTGATTGGGTGGCTCCCGATAAGGGTCTGAGACGCTCTGGCTGTGTCGGAGCTTTCCCGGCCCTTTCCTGATGAGAGAGCCCATCCGTGTGGGGGTGTGCCTGACCACTGACCCCAGGGGCCCAATCACTGACCCTGACCTTGGAGTGTGGTCCCCCCTCAACCTTCATTGGATGGAATTCTCCCCTGAATCTCTTGTTCCCCAATAAAAAGCTACTCCCAGGCGTGTTCAAACTCTCTCTCTCCTGCTAGCCCTGAGTAATCCTTGCTGCCCTGCTGGGCGGTTAGAGGAGGGAACCAGAGAGGGGAGCCGTCTCGGACCTGGCAATAGAAATAAGGTAACTGAGTCTGTGTGTTTTATTTCGATCTCATCTAGCTAACTTTATGCCTAGAACCTCATTAATGAAACCACTGCGCAGGCCGCGTGGTGGATATACCAACATTATTGGGTGTCCCCAGAAATGACAGGGCACTAAAGATCTGCTTGTACCTGGGTCGAGTGTCTGGACAACAAGAACAGCTTTAGAGATGGAGATGAGGGTTGGGAAATTGACCTGATCCAGGTATTGGAAACTTCACAGGCTGGAAGGACACACCTGTAATGATAGCTCTCCATGGAGCACCAGAGGGTGACAACACAGTCATTGGCCTCCCTGAAGGCACCTTTTCCTCCTTGACAGCATTTCTTGGAGATTCTGTGCTTTCCTAGCTAGCTTTCTGTATACTCTTCCTCCTCAAGACTTTTGGCACTCTAAATATGAATAAAGACGTTTCACCACTATGTTGGATCCACATTCACTTGGTATTGGGATTATTGTACTGCTTCTTTGTGGCCACATCATGCAACTAAGACAGGAGTGACCCAGCCTGCTATGAACCTTAGGCTCTTCAAGTGCCCATGCTCTCAATACATACAGATTATCTAACCTGGCTCCTGGACCAGAGCAAGTTATCTCCAGTTCTCCAGAGAAACAGGACCTATAGGATGTATATATGTGTCTGAGAGGTTGATTTATTTTAAGGAATTGGCTCATGTGATTATGGAAATTGGCAGTCCAAAGTCTGCAGTGTGACCAGCAGGCTAGAGATCTGGGGAAGGGTTGAGGTTCAAGTCCAAGGGTGAGGTCTGCTGGCAGAATTCTCTCTTCTTAAATACAATCAATCAACAAATATATGGAAAAAATGTTCAACATTTCTAGCAATTAGAGAAATGCAATCAAAACTACATTGAGATTCCATCTCACTCCAGTCAGAATGGCAATCATCAAGAATAAAAGTAACAATAAATGTTGGCAAGGATATGAGGGAAAAGGTACACTCATACATTGCCATACATTGCTGGTGGGACTGCAAATTGGTGCAGCCACTATGGAAAGCAGTATGGAGATTTCTCAGAAAACTTGGAATAGAACCACCATTTGACCCACTCATTCAACTCCTAGGTTTATACCCAAAGGACTTAAAATCAGCATACTATAGTGACACAGCCACATCAATGTTTATAGCAACTGAATTCACAATTGCTAAACTATGGAACCAACCTAGATGTCCTTCAATAGATGAATGGATATAAAGAAACTGATATAGATGCACAATGAACTATTACTCATCCTTAAAGAAGAATGAAATTATGGCATTTGCTGGTAAATGGATGAAGCTAAAGAATACCTTGCTAAGCAAAATAAGCTAATCCCAAGAACCAAAGGCCAAATGTTTTCTTTGGTCTGCAGATGCTAATTCACAATAAGTGGAGGGAGAGAATAGAGATATTTTGGACAAGACAGAGGGGAGTAAAGGGAGAAGAGGGTGGATGGGAGTAGGAATGATAGTGGAATGAATTGGACATCATTACCCTATATGCATATATGATTACATGACCTGTGTAGCTCTACATCATGTACAACCAGACGAATGAGAAGTTATATTCCATTTATGTATGATGTGTCAAAAGGCATTCTACTGGCATGTATAACTGATTAGAACAAACTAATAATAATAATAATAATAATAATAATAATAATAATAATAATAATAAAAATTCCCTTTTCTCTGGGGAAGTGTCTTTTTCTTAAAACCTTCAGTTGTTGGCAGAGACCAACCCACATTATGGAGAGTAATCTTTTTTACTCAAAGTTTACTGCTTCAAATGTTAATCTTGTTTTTAAAATACCTTTACAACAATATCCAGACTTGTCTGACCAAATATGTGGGTTCCATGGACTAGACAAATAAAAGCATTGAGTAGCATCTGGAGTAGGGGTTTCATGCTCTTGGTACTTGCCTCCTATACTTCTTTTTTGTCTCTGAACCTCTCTGCACTTAGAATATTGTATGGCACAAGACATCATCTCCATATATGTTTCTTTAATAAAGAACCACATAAATAAGGGAGGATCCACTTTCACAAGCAAAAGATAGAAACTTTAATAAGCTATGAATTTATGTACTCAGTATAAACTTTAAGGCAATGGATAAATTTAGATTTAAGTTTCAGGATGTGCTTTTTAACATATTTTAAAAATAAAAACATATAATTGTAGCCCACTAAATTAATACTATTCTTCATACCCAAATAATCTTTTCTGTATTAAAAGCCAGACCACACTTCCTGGCTGAGCCAGTCTGTGAGTCCTCACTGTGGCTCTAGTTTTCTCTCCGGGGAAGCAGAAGGAACGTACTGTGTTGTCATTCAACCTCAGGAGGCCTGACACAAAGCCAGAAAACATCATCCTTCCAATCACCCCCAGGGTGGTATTACTAAGAAAACAAGAAGTCAAAAGAAGTTTGGGTTCTCTGCAGTCAGTTTTGCCTCTTTCAGAGTATCCTTGAACCCAGGCAGGACCAGGGCAACCATAGGAATGCAGATGTGGTGTGAGCTTCTGGTAGGTGTCCCGTTGAGCTCTTCTGGTCCTAATGTGCTTTTGTCTCCTCCCTTGCACCTTCTTCCTGCCTTGTCCCAGGATTGGGGATATGGTGACAGGACTCATTGTTAGGGAAGCCAAGATAAATGGATGGATAGGGAAAGGAGATCAGTAGTACCAACACAGAGGATCCCCTCCTGCAGGGAGACTTCCAGCAGGGTTGGAGTTGTGACAGGCAGACAGAGAGCCCAGAGCTTCATGGAACACATGGGAAGACTGTCAGGTGTTGCTGCTGCAGGGTCTGCCTGCCATGTCCCGGGCAGGATCACCTCAGAGAAGGGATGGAGGACTGCTGTTTTCTAATATGCCGTCTCAGGACTTCCCAAGAAGCCCGGCTGAGAAGCAATCTGAGATGGACTTTAAAGGGGGTTATTCATCTTCTGTATAGACAGAGTTGTCTCCTGGGGTCAGAAACCCCTCGCATCACTGGAGATGCTATGTCCTAGAGAAAGACTGCATTAAATGGTGACTCCAATGCCAATACTAAAACAATAATTTTATCATATGCCTCATCATACACGTGTACCTACAGGTGCTATGAATGCATACTTCATCTCTACTCCTGTATTAGCTTTCTGCCATTGTGACAAATACTCGAGCTAATTCACTTAAAGGAAGAATAATTTATTTTGACTCAAGGTTTCCAAGGTTAGAGCCATGATGGGTCAGCTCTGTTGTTTCAAGTGGTTGGTAATTCGGAACATCACGGCTGGAAGCATGTGGTAGAGCTGAGCTGCTCACCTCGTGGAGCCCTGCCATCGAGGTGACAAGTACCCAGGGACCATTTCCAAACCCCACAGGTATGCGAAATGAGGGCTCCTTATAGACCTACTTGCTTCCAGTTGGTTCTAAGAACAGAACAGAATAGCCCATTGTGAACTAGTGAGGCTGGAAAGCTCACGGAAAGAAAGATGCCTTCGTGCAGGATCATGGTTTCGACCCACCTTGTGCCCCTCCCCACGTTGCAGTGGGTTTAGGGTGTACTTGTGTGCCATGCTTTGCCTTGGTTCCATAGTCCAGTGTGGTGGCTGTCAGCTGATGTGCCTCCCCTTCCCCTACCACCACGGTCAAGGAATCTGCAGGCTTCAGGGACATAGGATCCTGTCTCTGGCCTGCTGGTACCATCCCTTCTGGCCTTCTCTTTCCCTGTTGCTCTGAATCTTGCTGCTCGGCCACATCATTCAGCCTTCCCTCTCCATCCTCACCTGTCCTTCCTCCTCTTGACACTTGGACCTGCCCTCTTGTCTCAGATTTAGTTTGACTTACATTTAAGTGAAAACTCAAGTAGTGGCGGCTTAAACAGGTGGGTTCAGCACTGGAGGGGTGGGTGGCTCCCTCACGCCATAGAAGACCCAAGCTCCTGAGGTTGTGATCCACACAACTTTCCAAGGTCAATTCATAGACCAAGGTGGCAACCAGAGCTTGAGCCACCAGGAACAGAGTGAGACAAAACAGGTGCCCCACCAAGCCAAGCGATCTCTCTCTTAAGTACTCTAAACCCCCACTTCACTTCCACTTTTCTCTTATGGATAGAACTTAGTCACATGGCTATATCTCTGCAAGGGCTGCTGGGAAGCATGGCCTTTATTCTGGGAATCAATGGTCCAGTTAAAAATGAAGTTTCTGTCCTTAAGAGAGACCCCTCCTCTGCAGTGACCTAGCTTCACTCACTCATTTATGGCTCTGGGTTTTCTTCTGGGTCAGTGTCTTGGGCTGCCTGAGTATGTATGGAAGAATCTAATCTTAGCTTAGAACCAGCGTCATAGCTGTTCCTTGAGCTTGTCACTCTTCCAGGGACAATGTGACTTCCCATTGTGCTTGCCCAAACCCTCCTTTGGACCCAGACACCTGCTGTGTTATGATTAAGCTCCTGGGAAGGCAAAGCAGCTGAAGACAGATGCAGTTTCTGCCCTGAATCCTTTCTCTCTTCTTTTGTTTAATGATCCAATCTTCACAGACAGAATTAGAAACAGGAACGTAGAGATCCCGAGGCACAGAAATGATAATCAATCCCCACTCCAACTTTTCAGAAGTTCTTTCGGGCGAAGAAAATAAGTAAAGTAATGTACAAAATTTGAAAACTCAACAACTACAGCCTTAAGGTATCTTAGTTCAGTGACTTTCAATCTACAAAGAGGAACTCATTTTGAAAGGAAAACCTCAAGGCAATTTGCAATATGTAAAAGATTAAAAGTGATATTTTGTTTCTATACATTCACTTTATATATTCAAATGTATATTTACTCATAAATTACACCAATCAAACAATGGAATGAAGTCATACTAAGGAGTATAATTATTTTCAATCAGGACATATAGGTGTGGTCTTTTAAGGATACTAATATCCGGTTTATTTCTATGGATATTTTCTGTTTGATTTCTTAATGGAGATGTGGGTACATGCAGTTAAGCAGTTATAAATGGCAACAGTCTTTATAGCTTATCTCACAACTTCTGTTACGCTCTGCAGTTCAGTGTAGGTGTCAGGAGCAGTTTCTTTTGCCCCTACCCAGCACAGAGTGATAAATGACCCTGACAACTAAGGTCAACTCCACTGGTGGTTTCAAAATATTAAAATTTAACATAGTTGATGTCTGAATGTGCATGTTGCTTTTTATTACAACTTTATAAATAGAACCAAGAATATTAAAAATGAAATAAGGCTGGAGATGTAGCTCAGTAACTTGCCTAGCATACGTGAGCCCCTGGGTTTGATCTCTAGCACCTCAAAGAAGAACAAACAAACAAAGAGCTCAGTAAAAAAAAAAAAAAAATGAGAGAAAACCCAGTAGCCATGGAATACCTGGAGTACTAAAGTGTCCATGGAGATAACTCCAAGTGTCACACATTGTCTTTTTGTCTTCCCACAATTGTCTATTGTGATAGGTAATTTTATGTGTCAACTTGACTGAACCTCACGGTGCCCAGACATTTGTTCAAACTTTGTTCTGTGAGGGTATTTCCAGATGAGGTTGGCATTGGAATCAGTGGACTCAGTGAAGTAGATGGCCATCCCCAGTGTGGGTGGGCATCATCCTGTTCATTGAGGGACCGGATACAACAAAGGGCAGAAGACAAAAGAATATGCCCCCCCCCACCTATTTTTTGCCATCATAACATATCATCTCATCTTCTCTTGCTCTTGAATTGGGATTTAACCATTGGCTCCCTCAGTTCTGAGGCCTTTTTTACTGGAACTGAATTATGCCACCAAATTTCCTGGAAACTATAGCTTATGGATCATAGATCACGGTATTTCTCAGCCTCCATAATTGCATGAGCCAATTTCCTATAATAAATCACAGTGTGTCTGTGTCTGTCTGTCTATATATGATATATGTGCATCTACTGGCTCTGTTTCTCTGGAAAACCGCATTACACCTGTACCATGCTCCTCTTCCTCCCCTGATCCGACAGCTCTTCTCAAGGTATGTCTCGTCTACACTAAGAGACAAAGCTCCCTTCTTGCTCCTCCTGGCTGAACTGTTGCTATTGGGGGCCTCACTTCTTTTCTGTTTCTCCCTGGTGACTCCACATTCCCCTCCTTACTCCTTTCTTCATTGTGTTTCCTTGCAGGAGTTCTAGGTGGGGCAAAGAGAATATGGAGGAATCACATTTTTGCATTTCCATTCATTATTCTTGGCATCAATCACAGAGAAGTAAGACCTCTACTAGTAGCTTGCTTCCATGGGTGTGCGGCGGAAACCAGTACACAGAGTGGTCTCTGCCAGAAGGCAGGCACCTTTTATTCCCATGAGAACAGAGAGTCCACGGATGAGTTTTACCAAATACAACACCCAGCTTTTAGGAGTCTGAGTTATGCATGTATCGTGTAGGTTCCAAACGGGAGCATTCGTATTTTTTTTTTTTTTTTTGGTTGGAAATCTTCCCCTGGAATTAGAGCTTGTGTTCTCACCCAGCAGCAACATAATATAAAGGGAAAACCTCAACCTCTTTGTCATTTTCCATGGGCACAATGGAAAGTGGCCCACTATGGGGAAGAGTACCTAAGGCTTTGGGGTGGGACCCTGGGTGCAAGCACAGGCTGCTCTACTCATTACCTTTGTGAGATGAACAAATTTCTTAACCTCTCCATGCCTTGGTTTTCTGATCTCTAAGATGGTGAAAGGATCACTGCCAACCTCAGCCACATGTCATTGCTGTGTGGCTAAAGGGAGTCAGCGTCTGTAAAGGTTCTTATGCCTATGGAAGTTACCTATTGTAATTTTAGGCAGGTGGGCACCTGTGAGAGCCAGTGAGCAGCTTAGTAGTTTTAAACATAAAGGATGCTTATATTTCCACCTCTCTCCTCATTCTCATCTGGTTCGTATTCTAAGCACAGCTCCCAGTGCCAGAAGCACTAAAATCTATTGCTATAACAAAGCATTAGATTTACGAATAACCCTAACCTCATTTTCATAAAGATGGGGATTCCTAAAGATGTCGATGTTGGGAAGGGATATTTATAAGGGGCTGCTTTTTCTGTTTGCTTTCCTGTGAAACTCTGTGATGACTTATAATTAAATGTCTTTTGCCATTTTTATCCATATGAGAATTAATGATCTGTAAACATTTCCAGAATTCCCAAGATCAAAATACAGTCTCAAAAGGCTCCTTAGGTATAATTTATTTGTGTTCCATTGCTGTGCCAAAGAATGCTCAAAAAAATAAACATTTTTAACGTGAAGCCATTTATATAATTTATTGAAATAATGGTTTTAAGTTTTGTTGAGCCCAACTTTACATAATTTTTCCTACAAGCGTTCAGGCATTCAACGGAAAATTCTCAGAGTCTTGGGAGCAGAACAATTTACCCCCATTAGGATTCTGTAGATAACGCAGAATAGCAGAAAAAATGTGGGCCCTGCACATGGGAGACCCAGACCTGCAATTCAGAATCTGCTGTTCCCTGGGCAGCCATTCCTCCTCTCACCTGTTTCCTCTCATGTGCAATAAAAACTTCAAGTCTTGAGCTCTTCCTCTACTTCCTTTTCTCTCTCCATTGTCATCCTCTGGTAGCTCCTATCTTCCAGGAAGGTCTTACTCATGGAAGTATTCTATAACGCAGCTAAAATGCAGGTGAGTGCAGATCTTAGCCCAGGCATATATATTTTGTTTGATCCTTGTAAGTGTTTTGAAATTGGGAAGTTTACATAAAAATCCAATTTGGAGCTTTTATTGAAAAAAAAAAAAACAGTGAATTTGCGATACTGGCCTTGCTTTACAACTCTGTCCAGGCTTGAGTTAGAGGTACATCTTCACTGGGCCAGAGAGTCTGGACTATTCTCCCTTTCACATATTCAGACCCTGGGCTCGGGGAAGCTGATGATCTTCACAAAGAAGCAGAATCCATTCTATTTGACTTTCTGAGTGAGGAAGTCTCTCTAAGAGATGATCCCAAATTTTCATAAATCCATTTTGTTAAGCACAAGTTTAAGAGAAATCCTACCTTCCAAAGCTGTACTTTGTCCTTACTAATTCCTCCAAGAAATGTGCAGGGTTCTGTGGGGAATCTTATAGTTTTAATTGGCCTATGTGATTAACTTACATTCTAATGTGTTTGCTTGATCAGCTCTGAAGGTAGTTAGGTTGGGTATAAAAAAAAAAAAATCTAGCTGCAGTGTGAGCAAGCATTGGGTTATGAATTGGTCCAGGGTTGTTGCAGGTTCCTATACCCGACCTGAGAACCCTGAGGAGCAAGGGTCAAGAGGTTATTTGTGGTCAGTTACTGGGAAGGTGGAGAGCCAGACAGAGTTTGCTGCACAGACAGGTAGGTGAGATAGGCTTTGATTATGGTCAGAAACACTCCTGAGTGATATTTCAGGCTCATGCTTTCACAGAGGTGGCAGAAGAATCCCCAGAATGCCTCCCTCACCAACAGGGATTCTGGAACCAGCAGTGCCATGGAAAACACTGACCAAAGAAGGTGATCCCGGGGGCCCTGTTGCCCTCTCTGAGGGAGCCAGACTCCAACCTGGGTTTGGTGCCACAGGGTGAGCATAGTGGAATGTCGTGGTGAGCCCCTGAACCAGGACAGCCTGGTCCTTGTCTGTCCCCTGACTTTATTCAGCCCTCAGCCCTCATGTGTATTCACAGTTGTACTTGATAGTTGATTTAATTTGGTACTTTTTGTCTCTTAAAGATATTATTATGGTGATACTAAACCAAATATTTAGAACAGAGCACCTATAACCTACCATCATAGCACCTATAACCTACCATCATAACATATCCATATTTGAATTTAGTAAATAAAATTTGTTTCACAAACCACTCTGAACTGAGGTCCAGCTTCTACTTCAACCATTTCACCAAGACTGTTCTTTCTATGGTCAATGACTTTAAGAACCCAAGTGGACATCTTTTGATCTTTGTATTGCTTGACCTCTTGGTAGCCTTGTGCAGAGAGCAACTATGCCCTCCTTGAAGGATTCTTATCCCATATCTCACCCTCTCCTGGTTTCTTCTGGCCTCCAGGCAGGTAGGTGGTTTGGTTCTGGGTTCTCTTCTTACCTCTCTCCTTAGATAATTGCATCTACTCTCATCTCTATGCTAGTGACACCTACATTTATGACTTCCGTCTGGGTTTTTCTTCTCAGTCTCAAACTTGGGTATCCTCCCTCCTGTTACACATTCCTGCTTTGATATTTTAGTAGCTTCTATTATTTCCCCACTCAGCCTCTTCACTGCCAACCTCAGTTACTGTGGGCAACTGAGAGCACTTATCAGACTCTTGAAACCACTGCCCACCCAAAAGGCTCTGCCTTCACTCCTCTGCAAGAGAAGATCTTTGCCAATGACTGGCTGGGGTGGGGATACAAAGACTCAGCCCTTTTTCTTCAGCTGGGCAACTCTAAGCTGGAGCTTCCCATGGGATCAGACTGAAGCAAACACTGGCTGAAACCACAGCCTTTCTTAGCCCATTCCCCTACCAGCTCCTGCTTCTGTATTATTTTGAATATCCTGTGCACGTATTTGAATCCCTATTCATTTTGTTTGAATACTTAGCAACAATAAAAGTTTTGCTAATAACAATACTTAAGGGAACTTTGCACAACTTCCAAAATCTATTTAATGAGGTAGATTTCTTGGAAAAGATCCAAGAATCTAAAAGAAATTATGTACTCTCTCTTTTTTTTTTTTTTCTGGATGTGAGCAATCCTAGATAAGAAAATCATTTACTCTGGGAATTCCAGTTTTATTTGATGGGGCCAGACTTTGTGAGTTTTTGGAGAAAGGCTCAATTTGTTTATCAACTCAGTTTGTAGAAGTTTGATATGAAGTCATTTCCCCTTCTCATCTTTTCACCTAATGAGTAATCACCCAACTGAGACATTTCTTTCTTCATGGGTCTTTTGCTGATTTGTGACCCTTGATTCATAGCTGGCTTACTGTGTATTTCACTAGTCAAGTAGCAGAGAGAAATAGAAAGGCAGGAAGGAAGGAATTCTCATGCAGATCTGGGGTTTAATGTGAACTTTAAACTAGAAGCTCCCTCTTTTCTGTATGAAAGATGCCGACCACTGTTCAACAAGCTGGGCACCCACCCATTGCAGTGTGTTTCCTGTGGCCCCTTGAAAATGCCTCTTCTGTGGCTACCATGTTACTGTGTGATCCCTGCCTCAACACCCTGACAGATTTCTTAGTGCTTATGTATCTTCTTTTCACCCTAAGTACTGGTAATTCCCAACATTCAGCCCTTAGCAACCCCCCCCCCCACCCCTTTCCTTATTAACCCTCAGAAAGCTGCTCACATGCAGCACAGTGATGTAAGCCATGTATGTGACTCTTCACCCCCCTTAGAGTGCTAGTCTGCTTTCTTGCTTTTTATATGTTAAACACGTTTGCTTTGTGTTTAGTGAGTCAGACCTAAATACACTATGTGCTCACCTGGCCCTCATTCTGACGTTATTCTTCCTATCTGCAGGATGATCTCTTTACCAGATGAGTCATGTACATGGAAGATGTCAGTGATCTTTGCATCCCTCATTTCCTGTGTGCTAACATTCTGGGCCTCGTGCTTCTGTTATCGTTTCATTCATGCCCAGGTCACCATTTCTGCTCCCACTCCAGACTTGTCCAGGAATGGGCCTTCGTCCTGTTCTCAAGTCTTTTATTGCTTCTAGAGACCCACTAATTGTAGCAATCCACCGATTCCAAAAAGAGGACACTTTCCATGTGTATCTAACAGTGATGGACAATTAATTCAAGACACTGGTTACCAAAAAATAAACAAGCATGAGAAAAAGACTGGAAAGAAATGACCCCAAATAATAATCCACGTCACCTACCTACCTAACAGACCATACCAGAAACCCTACTACCGTTTTCAGCTTCTCACCACAGTGAACCCCAACATTCTGTTAGACCTAATGCTTTTAAATCTCTCAAATTAGTTTCTTCCTCTTGTTTTTCATCACCCTGGTCTTCATTTAGGACCTCAGCCTCAGTAACCATCACCGTTACAAAGAGACATAAGCAGTATCTCTGCTCTGATCCAGCTGGAACCTTCCGTCTGTGTCAGGAGTTCCACTTTCCAAAACAGTTCTGAAGACATTACTGCCCATCATTGCCCAGTGAAGACTCTCATTTTCTTCTTATCATTTCCTTTTTTATTTGTTCATTCTTTAGCATGACATAAATCAGCCAGAGGCCTCTCTCATCCTCCAACTTATTCCCCTCTATTTCTGACCCCAACCACTGCACCAACCACTCATCACTTTTTAAAGACACGAAGCTCAGATATGTAGCTGAACATTTGCATGAGTTATCCTCTGCACCTACAGTGTCTTCCTCCACTCTCCTGATGGTAATTCCTGTACATCCATTCTGACCTAGCACCTCCCCAATCTCCCACCTCTGCCACCTGATGTTTTTATATACCTGTCTGCAGCACCTCGGACTTTGTTCTGTTGCTGTGTTTTACATTAGTCTGCTTCCTAAGCTAAACTGTAATTGCTTTATGTCCCAAATACCTGGCAGAGTGCCAGGCACATAATAGGAGCCTAATGTATTGGATAAGTAAATGAACAAAAGAAAGAATGAATAAATGCTCCAGAAATCAAGGAACCAAGTCAATCTTTTCCTTTTTTTTTAGCAAAGACATGTAAAATGTATTTAAAATGCAAGTTAACAGATGTATAATAAGTGGTTCAGACTAATTAACAATAACTATTTTGGTGATAATAACTTTTTGAACATTAGAAGAGTTAGGGAACATAAGAATTAATATATCTAAGGGGAAATGAGGGTACTGTGTTTTGAATGGGCATGTTTTAAGACTGTTAAGTACTTCTGTATTTGAATCAATATGTATAATATCAATTTAAGCTTATCTGTTATGAAATTTTAGACATACAATAGTCAAAAATAGTTACAACTATTTAGATTACTCATTTGAATTTATTTTTTAAATCGAAATTGTACTTCATTACTTAGACAGTCATGCACCACATAGCAACATTTTGGTCAACAACAGACCATGTACAAAATTTTGGCCCCTTAAGTTATAATGGCACTAAGAAATTCCTATGGCCTAGTGATATTGTAGCAGTCACAATGTCATAGCACAGCACATTGCTTGTGCTTGTGGTGATGCTGGTGTTAACAAACCTATATCACCGCTGGTCATATAAAAGCTTAGCTCATATAATTATGTACAACGCATAATATTTGATAATGGTAATAAACAATTATGTTATGAGTTGGTGCATTTGCTATACAAACTGTTGTTTTATGGTTATTTTATAATGTACTTCTTATTTTAAAAGAAGTTAACTATAAAACAGCCTCAGGTGGGCCCTTGAGGAGGGATTTTAGAAGGAAGCATTGTTATCATTGGAGATTGCAGCTCCATGGGTATTGCTGCCCTGAAGACTTCCCATGGGAACAAAACATGGAGGTGGGAGACAATGATATTGAGAATCCTGACTGTTATGGTCTGGATGTGAGGTGTTCCCCCAAAAGCTCACGTCTGAGACAATATAAGAGGGTTTAGAGGTGAAGTGATTGGGTTTTGAGAGTCTTAACCTAATGAGTACATTAATCTCATTAGGGATTAACTAGGTAGTGACTGCAGGCAGGTAGGATGTGGCTGGAGGAGCTGGGTCAGGGGAAGCTCGCCTTTGAAGTTTATATTTTGTCCCTGGAGAGTGGAAAACACACACACACACACACACACACACACACACACATTCTCTCTCTCTCTCTCTCTCTCTCTCTCTCTCTCCTTCTCTCTCTGCTTCCTGGTTCCAAGTCCTGAGCTGTTTTCCTCCTCCTTACCCTTCCACCATGATGCTCTGGCTCATTTTGGGCCCAGAACAATGGAGTTGGCCATGTATTGACTGAGACCTGTGAAACCATGAGTCCCAAATAAACTTTTTGTCTTCTAAAATTCTTATTTTCATGTCTTTTGGTCACAGCAATGAATAAGCTGACTAAAACACTGACCCTTTGTGTGTGTCTTAGTTTTTAAAAAAATAATTTTTTTTTTGAAAAGTGAAAAAACAAAATTTTAAAAATTTAAAGCAAGGCTCTTCCACATTTCTTCCACATAGCTCTATCATCTAGAGCTGGATACATTGCAAGTGTTCACACAGCAATGACATTGCCTCGAACCCATGTGTGACTGTACCTTTTCAGTTTTGTGACTTGTTGGTACCTTTGCTCCAAGGCCAATGGCTGTTTAATAGACCCCACCAGAAAGAGTCAAGCAGACAAGTCCCCCGATGTGTGATCTGGCACATGTTATTTCGGGCCCATTATCTGTTTGTGGAATGAGGGGGAGGGACTATTCTAGAAAATCATAAGGTTTTTCTTGACTTCAAATATTGTGGGTACAGATTGATACATCCAAGAAAAGTAGTGAGCACATTATATCAAATGATACATGTGAAGGGTAAAGTACATAATCCTATTTCTGGGCACTCTGATTTTTCTAATTTGTAATTTTGTAATTTCTAATTTGTAATTATGTGTATATCATGTTCTTAAAACTGGTTGCCTCCTAGCTTGCACACTGTTTACAAGAACAGACACATCTCTGGAGGCTGTGCAGTTGGAGGAACTCCACCCATGCCTAGGGCTGCTTACCACTCAGATGCAGAAGGACAGCCACATATAAACATTCTCTAGACAGCAAGCTGAGGAAAAGCCCCTCCTACTTTTTCTCAAAGGGCTTTGTCGGGGATTCATTTTTCCAAATGCCTCACCCATAGTAGGCATTCCACAAAGGTGATTTCCAATCTTTTTTATAAAAGCATGAATAAAGCAAGGAAGTTTCGCCTCTGTCGATCTGGTAAAGGAGAAGTACAAGAAATATAATATTTTAAGATTTTAAAAAATGTTCTAGAGGTTTTTCAATTGTTTTCTTTCAGAACTTAAATTCAGAGAAGGTAGTTCTCTCTGCGATGATTGGGGAGTTTCAGGTAGGGAGAATCAGCTGTGGATGGGCATCAGGGTGGTAAATGCCATAACAACTCTCACGGTGAAATCTGGCATCTCTCCCTAGCTGACATTTACCTTCCCTCATAGTCTCTTCTGGATGGACAAATCAAATATTAATAGAATTAAATAGCAGCTCACATACAATGCATGATGCCTTAAATGTCAGAAAGCATGTGATGATGTCAGCTAGAGAGAACTCTGAGCCTGTATTCAGCCTAGGTAAGTGAGAGAATGAAGTCTGGAACATTTTTATTTTGTTTGCAACAAGCCAGAGAGTGATGACAGCTCCATTTCTCTTGGGAGATAGATTTTATTTTGCTCAAGGTCATATCCACATCAATAAGCTCAACAACAGGAAGAAAATTCTCTAGGGCAAACACATCTATTTCTGTGGATGCCACATGAGCTAGGTTTTGACCAACTCTGGAGGGGGTGCGGGTGCTCATCCAAAAGCCTGGACTGTGGAAACCTTTATATACTAGTGTGTGAATGGGGAATAAAAACACGTTAAATTCTACCATGAACTTAATCTCTTATTCAAAAATTTAAAAAAAAAAGAATTCTATCCCTTGGTGGGACAAAGATGTGAGAACTGCTGTTTGTTGCATGTCTGAGTATTTTATTTTTTTTAACTTTCCTGTGATGCTTTATTTCCAGTAAATTAAAAAGCAAAGAGCAAAAAGTCTTGTCAGGTGCATGTTCAAAATGTACAGATGCAAAGCAAGAGCTGGCCAAATGTTTGATTATTTTGCCTACATGTTTTCCAAACTGTCAGAAGCCTAAGCAGTTAATTGTCAGGGAGTTTTTATTTTCATCTGGCCAGTGCTCAGGCTTCTTTGTAATCCTTTGCCCATTGGCTGAGCTGGTGTTCTGGGAGAAATGGAACACACACCTAGCCAAGTGGTTCAGACCAGTCCTTCTTCGCTAGGGAGAAAGGATGCCACCATTGTCCTCCTCTTTATGGAATTCATTGTCCCGACGAAGGCACAAAAACCAATAGTTAAAATTCAGCGAGGTACCGATAGAGTTAGGCACAGGGTTCTAGCTAGCTGTGCATGCTGGAACTGGAAACCTGGTAAAGAAAGTGACATTTGAAGTGAGTGTTGGAGAGAAAAGAGGAGAAATTTGCCAGTAAGGAAAAGGGGGAAGGTCACAGTACAAGGAGGAAAGATCTCAGACAAACATAGGGAGGGGAGGTTCACACGCTCCAGTAGGTACCATCGAATGTCGCTGGGTAGTGGTGGAGGCAGGCAGGGGCTTTTGAGGCAGATCCATCTGCTCCCAGCTCAACGGTGGCTTGGCACAAAGTCTAGTGTGGTGGTGCAGATGGGCAATGCCGAGCCTGAGCAAGGCCACAGCACGGGCAGGAAAGATGTGTGGAAGGGGTATTTTAGTGGCAAAATGGAGAGGATTTGATACAAGATTAAGAGCAGATGTGAAAAAAAAAAGGAGGGTGGAGGAGTTGAGGTTGAGTCCTAAGACTCCAGAAGGGCCTCTGAATAGAAGTTATGCTTTTTGGGGGAAAAAATACAGGCCTGGGAAAAACCAGTATATTTTTAGACATTTTTAGTTCAGTTCCACATAATGCGATGACCTGGAAAAGATATTGGCAGTTATAAACTCTAGGATAAATACCTAAGTCCCTAGGCGGGTATATGTCTTAGAAGAAAATGTGAGACTAAAGAGGTGAGAAGCACTGGCACACGGAGTCATTTATGACACACTATGGATTACGTAGGGTGACTTAGAACAAGGAAGAGGAGGACAGAGGAGCAGACTCTTGGGAAGAAATAATGAAATGTGAGTTAATCTGAAGAGGAGATCAGGTGGCTTCAAGGGACTCACTGGCATCAGGAAAACAACAGAGAAGGGAGTTCTCTCTGCAATGATTAGGGAGTTACAGGTTGGGAGGATCAGCTGTGGATGGGCATCAGGGCGGTAAACGCCATAACAGCTCTCACAGTGAAATCTGGCATCTCTCCATGGCTGACATTTACCTTCACTGATATTCTGTTCTGGGTAGACAAATCAAATAGAAGTAAATAGCAGCTCACATCCAATGCACAATGCTTAAATGTCAGAAAGCATGTGATGATGTCAGCTAGAGTGATCAAAGCGCAGATGTTGCTGGGTGCCACAGCATGCCTGTAATCCCAGTGGCTCGGGAGGCTGAGGTAGGAGAATTCAGGAGTTCAAAGCCAGCCTCAGCAATGGCAAGGCACTAAGCAACTCAGTGAGACCCTATCTCCAAATGAAATAAAAAATCAGGCTGGGGATGTGGCTCAGTGGTCGAGTGCCCCCGAGTTCAGTCCCTGGTACCAAAAAAAAAAAACAAAAAAAACAAAAAACAAAAAAAGTGCAGATGTCAAGGAGGCCTTTTTATTTTTTTATTATTATTTTTTTAAAATTATTGGTTGTTCAAAACATTACAAAGCTCTTGACATAATGTCAAGGAGGCCTTTAAAAACCTTTGGATGTGACCATACATGACTTTGGCTCTCCAAAAATGGACCATTCAGGATGTCATCAAGGAAACAGAAACCCTCCAAATATTTGATATGAAGACTGTTAAATTCAGGGAATTGATTACTAAAGTATTATAAGAGCTGGAAAAGCAACAGGAAGAACATGATTCTATCCTGAGATCAGGAAATGAGGAAGTCTGCTTCTGCCTTCAGGGCTGGAGGAGAAAAAGGAGCAAAGAGCGTGACTAGAACCTGTAAAGTCTATATTTGCTTGGTGGAGTCATTGCTACTGCCACCATTGATCCTGAAATCACCCCCATCACCGAAGAGAGACAGAGGCTGTTCACCCGCTGACTCCTCCCCGCACTGGAGCATAAACCTGAACAGTGGCACCCGCCTTCCACGTGGAGCTTCACACAGATTCCTGCCACTGGCAGGAGTAACCAACACCCACAGGCCAGAGAGTCTAGGAAGTGCAGTGTCCAACCTTCTAGTCCCCAACCCTGCCTGTGCTACACAGAAGACCATGGAAAAGCAAGAAATAGGCTCGGCCCGACAATCAGTACCTCAGAGAAGGGACTGAGGCTGTTGTTTCCATACACTAGATGCTGTTATTTCTCTTTTTTAAAAAAATGGCATGTAACATGTGTTGATTTTCACTGGGCTTAACAGGATTGCCATAGATTCATCATGATTCGTGCTTACATTTTTATTTTAATGATTCATAAAGATTTAGGGGTCAGTTTTCCTTTAAGATCAGTATGTTCTCTGTTAGAGTGAATTCAGAGAACTGGGCTGCCCTTAGAGGAGTGGGTGGTGGAGGAAGAAGCAGGGTATGCGCTCCACCCAGGACTTGTGTGCAGCCTGACTTTACAGAATAGGACGCTTCCTTCACCCGTACCTAGAACATCCTCCATCGGCCTCTTCTATTCGTGGTCCTCGCCATCTCCATTCCTCTTGGGCTCCTGCTCAGATGAAGTCACTCATGGTCATCTGTGAAGGATCCTGATCTATTTTACGCCCTGTGGCTGATTTGAGAAGATGAGAAATATGATTGGCCTCCCTTCCTCACAGTGTTGTGAAGATAGGAGGTGAGGATGGTGACGGTCAAACTGTACTTAGTGGAACTCCAGGGGCTCTGAGGAGGGTCTTCCCTCAAGTCAGGGAAGCAAAGATGGGTGGGGTTGTTTGGAGGCAGTGGACACTGCCCTGGGACTGTCAGCAGTACCCCAGGAAACATCTCCTGCAGACACTTTCCCACCCAACCTAAGAAGCCCAAGGACTTGGAAGTGTGTCCCCTCTGGTAGGCTAAGATGTCCCCCCCTCCCCCCCGCCCTCAGGCTCCTGGCCAAAGTCTAGATTTATTTTGGGATTCTGCACTAACATGTAATTGATGTGAGTCTGCAGTTTGAAGGTCTTCTCTTTCTTGGCGCTTCACTCATTTCTCTTCTTTCACGGAAAGAATCGCAATGCCTTAAGGTGATCTCCTCAGTTATTAAATGACTCTCTTTAATAACTGGATGCACATCTGATTTCACTCCCTTCCCTTCAGATGCATAAATGTCACGAGACATCTTCCATAATCTCTTGTGGAGGAGAGAGAAGGCATTGTGTGAAATCCTTAGTTTTATTAAATATGGAGCTTACTATCTGTTTCTATTATTTTTATTTACTTCAGTGGGTTCCATAGAAGTAAGTCATGTGAGTTTGCATGTCACATGTCACCCTATTTTCTTATTGTGATTGTCAATCCTTCATCAATTATAGGTTGAATATGTTCAATATAAACTGTGACTTTCTCTTATGGTTTCTTGAGTGACCCAAAATTTTTCAGTGTTTTTATCCTTTCTATATAGAGATAGTAAAGAGCAAAAAATGTTTCGAGATATAGGAAGGACCGTAGATATCTTTACTCTTACTACCACCACCCCAAGGAAATAAACAAACAAACAAATTTAGTGATGGATGTAGTTAGAACTATTTTTTTATTTTTTTTATTGGTTGTTCACAAAATTACAAAGCTCTTGACATATCATATTTCATACATTAGATTGAAGTGGGTTATGAACCCCCAATTTTACCCCAAATGCAGATTGCAGAATCACGTCAGTTACACATCCACAATTTTACATAATGCCCTATTAGTAACTGTTGTATTCTGCTACCTTTCCTATCCCCTACTATCCCCCCCTCCCCTCCCATCTTCTCTCTCTACCCCATCTACTGTAATTCATTTCTCTCCTTGTTTATTTTCCCATTCCCCTCACAACCTCTTATATGTAATTTTGTATAGCAATGAGGGTCTTCCTTCATTTCCATGCAATTTCCCTTTCCTCTCCCTTTCCCTCCCATCTCATGTCTCTGTTTAATGTTAATCTTTTATTCCTGCTCTTCCTCCCTGCTCTGTTCATAGTTGCTCTCATTATATCAAAGAAGACATTTGGTATTTGTTTTTTAGGGATTGGCTAGCTTCACTAAGCATAATCTGCTCTAGTGCCATCCATTTCCCTGCAAATTCTATGATTTTGTCATTTTTTATTGCTGCATAGTACTCCATTGTGTATAGATGCCACATTTTTTTTATCCATTCATCTATTGAAGGGCATCTGGGTTGGTTCCACAGTCTAGCTATTGTGAATTGTGCTGCTATGAACATCGATGTGGCAGTATCCCTGTAGCATGCTCTTTTAAGGTCTTCAGGGAATAGTCCAGGAAGGGCAATAGCAGCGTCAAATGGTGGTTCCATTCCCAGCTTTCCCAGGAATCTCCAAACTGCTTTCCAAATTGGCCGCACCAATTTGCAGTCCCACCAGCAATGTACAAGAGTACCCTTTTCTCCACATCCTCACCAGCACTTGTTGTTGTTTGACTTCATAGTAGCTGCCAATCTTACTGGAGTGAGGTGGTATCTTAGGGTGGTTTTGATTTGCATTTCTCTGACTGCTAGAGATGGTGAGCATTTTTTCATGTACTTGTTGATTGATTGTATATCCTCCTCTGAGAGTGTCTGTTCAGGTCCTTGGCCCATTTGTTGATTGGGTTATTTGTTATCTTATTATCTAATTTTTTGAGTTCTTTGTATACTCTGGATATTAGGGCTCTATCTGAAGTGTGAGGAGTAAAAATTTGTTCCCAGGATGTAGGCTCCCTATTTACCTCTCTTATTGTTTCTCTTGCTGAGAAAAAACTTTTTAGTTTAAGTAAGTCCCATTTGTTGATTCTTGTTATTAACTCTTGTGCTATGGGTGTCCTATTAAGGAATTTGGAGCCAGACACCACAATATGTAGATCGGAGCCAACTTTTTCTTCTATCAGATGCAGAGTCTCTGATTTGATATCAAGCTCCTTGATCCATTTTGAGTTAACTTTTGTGCATGGCGAGAGAAAGGGATTCAGTTTCATTTTGTTGCATATGGATTTCCAGTTTTCCCAACACCATTTGTTGAAAATGCTATCCTTCCTCCATTGCATGCTTTTAGCCCCTTTATCAAATATAAGATAGTTGTAACTTTGTGGATTAGTCTCTGTGTCCTCTATTCTATACCATTGGTCCACCCGCCTGTTTTGGTACCAGTACCATGCTGTTTTTGTCACTATTGCTCTGTAATATAGTTTGAAATCTGGTATCGCTATACCGCCTGATTCACACTTCCTGTGTAGAATTGCTTTTGCTATTCTGGGTCTTTTATTTTTCCATATGAATTTCACGATTGCTTTATCTATTTCTACAAGAAATGCCATTGGGATTTTGATTGGCATTGCATTAAACCTATAGAGAACTTTTGGTAATATCGCCATTTTGATGATGTTAGTTCTGCCTATCCATGAACAGGGTATATTTTTCCATCTTCTAAGATCTTCTTCTACTTCTCTCTTTAGGGTTCTGTAGTTTTCATTGTATAAATCTTTCACCTCTTTTGTTAGGTTGATTCCCAACTATTTTATTTTTTTTGAGGATATGTGAATGGAGTGTTTTTCCTCATTTCCATTTCAGAAGTTTTGTCGCTGATATACAGAAATGCCTTTGATTTATGCGTGTTGATTTTATATCCTGCAACTTTGCTGAATTCATTTATTAGTTCTAGTAGTTTCTTTGTAGACCCTTTTGGGTCTTCTAGGTATAGAATCATGTCATCTGCAAATAGTTATAATTTAAGTTCTTCTTTTCCTATTTTTATGCCTTTAATTTCTTTCGTCTGTCTAATTGTTCTGGCCAGTGTTTCGAGCACTATATTGAATAGAAGTGGTGATACAGGGCATCCCTGTCTTGTTCCAGATTTTAGAGGGAATGCCTTCAACTTTTGTCCATTCAGAATGATGCTAGCCTGAGGCTTAGCATAGATAGCTTTTACAATGTCAAGGTAAGTTCCTGTTATCCCTAGTTTTTCTAATGTTTTGAACATAAAGGGATGCTGTACTTTGTCGAATGCTTTCTCTGCGTCTATCGAGATGATCATATGGTTCTTATCTTTAAGTCTATTGATGTGGTGAATAACATTTATTGATTTCCATATATTGAACCATCCTTGCATCCCAGGGATGAATCCTACTTGATCATGGTGCACAATTTTTTTGATGTGTTTTTGTATTCGATTCACCAGAATTTTATTGAGGATTTTTGCATCTAGGTTCATTAGAGATATTGGTCTGTAGTTTTCTTTCTTTGAGGTGTCTTTGGTTTCGGAATCAGGGTGATGTTGGCCTCATAGAATGAATTTGGAAGAGCTCCCTCTTTTTCTATTTCCTGAAATAACTTGAAAAGTATTGGTATTAATTCTTCTTTAAAGGTTTTGTAAAACTCCGCTGTATACCCATCTGGTCCTGGGCTTTTCTTGGTTGGTAGTCTTTTGATGGCTTCTTCAATTTCATCCATTGATATTGGTCTGTTCAAATTGTGTGTATCCTCCTGACTCAGTCTGGGCAAATCATATGACTTAAGAAATTTATCAATGTCTTCACTATCTTCTATTTTATTGAAATATAGGTTTTCAAAATAATTTCTAATTGTCTTCTGTATTTCTGTAGCATCTGTTGTGATATTGCCTTTTTCATCCCGTATGTTAGTAATTTGAGTTCTCTCTCTTCTTCTCTTCGTTAGCATGGCTAAAGGTCTGTCAATCTTATTTATTTTTTCGAAGAACCAACTTTTAGTTTTGTTAATTTTTTCAATAGTTTCTTTTGTTTCAATTTCATTGATTTCCACTCTGATTTTAATTATTTCTTGCCTTCTGCTACATTTGCTGTTGTTTTGCTCTTCCTTTTCTAGGGCTTTGAGATGAAGTGTGAGCTCATTTATTTGTTGTTTTTTTCTTTTTTTGAGGAATGACCACCAGGCGATGAATTTTCCTCTTAAAACTGCTTTCATTGTGTCCCATAGATTCCGATATGTTGTGTCTGTATTTTCATTTATCTCTAAGAATTTTTTGATTTCCTCCTTTATGTCTTCTGTAACCCATTGATCATTCAGTAACATATTGTTCATTTTCCATGTGATGTAGGATTTTTCCTTCCTTCTTTTATCATTGATTTCCAGTTTCATTCCATTATGATCAGATAAAATGCAAGGTATTATCTCCACCCCTTTATATTTACTGAGGGTTGCCCTATGGCATAATATATGGTCTATTTTTGAGAAGGATCCATGTGCTGCTGAGAAAAAAGTATATCCATTTGATGATGGTTGATATATTCTATATATGTCCGTTAAGTCTAGGTTATTGATTGTGGTATTGAGTTCTATAGTTTCTTTATTCAACTTTTGTTTGGAGGATCTGTCCAATGGTGAGAGAGGTGTGTTGAAGTCACCCATAATTATTGTATTGTGGTCTATTTGATTCTTGAACTTGAGGAGAATTTGTTTTATGAATGTTGCAGCACCATTATTTGGTGCATAAATATTGATAATTGTTATGTCTTGTTGGTGAATGGTTCCTTTTAACAGTATATAATGCCCTTGTTTATCCCTTTTGATTTTTTTTTTTAAAGAGAGAGTGAGAGAGGAGAGAGAGAGAGAGAGAGAGAGAGAGAGAGAAATTTTTAAATATTTATTTATTTTTATTTTTTAGTTCTCGGCGGACACAACATCTTTGTTGGTATGTGGTGCTGAGGATCGAACCCGGGCCGCACACATGCCAGGCGAGCGCGCTACCGCTTGATCCACATCCCCAGCCCCATCCCTTTTGATTAACTTAGTCTTGAAGTCGATTTTATTCGATATGAGGATGGCCACCCCTGCTTGCTTACGAGGACCATGTGCGTGGTATATTTTTTCCCATCCTTTCACCTTCAGCCTGTGTATGTCTTTTCCAATCAGATGTGTCTCCTGGAGGCAGCATATTGTTGGATTTGTATTTTTAATCCATGATACCAGCCTATGTCGCTTTATTGGAGAGTTTAATCCATTAACATTCAGAGTTACTATTGATATATGGTTTGTACTTCCATCCGTGTTTGATTATTTATCCTTTTTAAAAAAAAATTTAGTTTGTTTCTCCATGATTATCTTTCCCCTCGCCCTCTGTCTTTACCGAGGCACTTCCCACTGATGGTTTTGGTCATTGTTTTTCATTTCTTCCTCGTGTAGTGTTTTGCTCAAAATGCTTTGCAATGCTGGTTTTCTGGCTGCAAATTCTTTTAACTTTTGTTTATCATGAAAGATTTTTATTTCGTTGTCATACCTGAAGCTTAATTTTGCTGGATACAGAATTCTTGGTTGGCATCCATTGTCTTTCAGTGTTTGAAATACATTGTTCCATGACCTTCTTGCTTTCAGTGTCTGTGATGAAAAATCCATTGTTAACCTTATTGGCTTACCCCTGAATGTAATCTGTCTCCTTTCTCGTGTAGCTTTTAATATTTTCTCTTTGTTCTGTATATTGGATATCTTCATAACAATGTGTCTTGGCGTTGGTCTACTGTGATTTTGTGTGCTCGGTGTCCTGTATGCATCTTCAATTTGTATATCTGTTTCCTTTTTTATTTCTGGAAAGTTTTCTGTAATTATTTCATTCAGCAGGTTACTCATTCCCTTGGTTTGAATCTCTGTACCTTCTTCTATCCCGATGACTTGTAAGTTTGGTTTTTTTTGTGTTATCCCATAACTCTTGGATGTTTTTCTCGTGATTTTTTACCAGCCTTTCTGAGTTGGCTAGACTCTTTTCAAGATGATATATTTTGTCTTCATTATCTGACATTCTGGCTTCTACTTGCTCCACTCTGTTAGTGATACTCTCAATTGAGTTTTTAATTTGGTTTATAGTTTCCTTCATTTCTAGAATTATTGTTTGATTATTTTTTATAATCTCTATCTCCTGATAAAGATGCTTAACTTCTTCTTTTAGCTGTTTATGTAATTCATTCTCAATGTGTTCTTTCGCTGCTTGAATTTGCTGTCTTGTATCCTCTTTAAGGTTCCATTCCATCTGTCTAAGGTGTTCCTTGAGTTCTTTATATGACCATTTTTCTGATGACTCTAGGTCCTCCTGAATATTTAGGCTGTCCTGCATTGTTTGTACTCCTTTTCTTCCCTGCTTTTTGAAGCTGCTCATGTTACTTCTTGTTCTGTTTGACTGCTGAGTTACTGTTTACTCCTATAAATTTATTTGATGCTGTAGCCGCAGGTTTCAATGAAGTTATCTCCTCCACCGCAGTCTGATGACGTCAGTTCTCTGCCATGGTGGTATCTCTTGCAAATGGCGACAGTTCGTTTCCCTTTGCCGGGCGACTAATGCAATGGGTGGGTCCTTACTGTGTCTCCCAAGCCCCATTTCAAACCTGTGGTCACTACCTATGAAGGCTCGGTAGGCATTTACCTCCGTAGGATGAGAAGGGCTGACCAGTTGTTTCAGCTGGATGGATTAGTGCTGAGTCACAGCTGTTTGTCTGCGGGAAGCAGGCGAACGGGAGCTTGAATTCAGCCGATCCGGGCTCAGTGTGTGTTCTGAGAGGCCCAGACTGTTCGCCCCAGATCCACGTCAGCTCAGTATTGCCTAGTGATCCTCAGTCCCAGACTCAGCCCTATGGAAGTCACTGCACATCGCCCCGGAGGCCTGGCTCACC
This sequence comes from Spermophilus citellus, assembly GCF_964194105.1. NCBI lineage: Eukaryota > Metazoa > Chordata > Mammalia > Rodentia > Sciuridae > Spermophilus > Spermophilus citellus. The sequence continues at coordinate 24,111,620 of NC_138184.1, read as the reverse complement.
GGAGACTCAATTTTCCCACCTGCGAGGCCATTTACCGACTGGGCGGGACGCGCAGCCAGTCAGGACGAGAGCGGCCGTGTGCACCGCGCAGGCTCTTAGAACTATTTTTTTAATTGGTACTGGGGATTTAACTCAGGGGTACTCGACCACCGAGCCACATCCCCAGCCCTATTTTGTATTTTATTTAGCGACAGGGTCTCACTGAGTTGTTTAGTGCCTCACTTTTTGCTGAGGCTGGCTTTGAACTCATGATCCTCCTGTCTCAGCCTCCCAAACTGCTGGGATTATGGGCATGTGCCACAGCACCCTGCTGGAACAATTACTTTTTACCCACACCATAAGTTGAATTACCAAGTCGATTGACCTAATATTGATAAATTGAATCATGACTAGTGGGTTTGGCCAAATATTCCAGAATCCCAGAAGACCCAGTGGGGAGGTGGGACACTTCTCTGAGCACATTTTTGTGGAATGAAAGCTTAGCTGATTTGAACTGAAATAATGCCAGATGTTTCCAGAGTTGCTTTAACTTCCTAGGCCCTTGTTACACATCTCAGATATGTTTCTTTATTCATTTATTTCTTCAATAAGCTCCTTGAGATGACAAAAAAAAAAATGGAAAGGAAAGAAACCAAGGCTTCAAAGAAGTGAATAGCAGCTATGAGGTGCAGAACAACACTCTCACCCTCTCCCCAACATCCACTGTTTGCTCAGCTGCCTGCAGAGCTTTGGGGGGATGAGGGTCCCCGGCACCTCATCAAACAGTGCTCATAGGAGATGTATGGGGTGCAGTGAAGACTCTGGATTCTGGCCTCAAATGGTCTCTCTTTATTGCTGGCAACCACATAGCATGTTTGGTGTTTGTGATGAACTTTAACATTCAGAGAGAATGTCTACATTTTATTCTCTTTCCTCATAAATCTGTGGTATACTGAGCTCAAATGGCCTTGATTTTTTTTTTTATAACACCACTGGGGGCAGCAAAAATGATTCTGCCTGTAATTACTCAATGAGAGTGATAGTACCCATGACATATTAAAAGCAAAACATATTTTAAAATGATCGTGATTATTATTATACTATAAATCAGGTCCACCCCTTGAGACCCACCTCTCGAAATCATTTAAACCATCGCTGGAAGAAGTATTCCACTACCTAACCTCACATTCACTCCATGACAGTCTGGCTCCTGCCTACCACCCCCACTGATCACCCATGAACTCCATGTGGCCGAATCCAGTGGACATTTCTCTGCCCCCAGGATAGACAGTCATCCTCTCTTGGACTTCCTCTTCCTCTGTATTCTTCTCAGTCTCTCAGGCTCCACCTCTTCAACCTTCTTACCTGAGTTTAAATATTTGGGATTCACCTAGCTTGTTCCGAGTCCCTGTTTCTCCCTTGCTATGATCTCTCCCCAAGAGTGGCTCATCTATTCCCATACTTATGAAGATATCTATGAATGTGGCTCCCAAATGTACAGAATTGGCCCAAGTCCCTCCTCTGAGATGCTGAAACATACACTTAGTTGATCTCTTGGTGCTAATCCTCAGGTGTCTCATAGATTTCACTAAAGCATGTTCCTCCCTGTCCTAATCTTCTCTGTCTCCAGAAAAACTGCCCTATCTTATTATGTTACCTTAAATCTCCCCCCTGAAAGAGCCCTCTCTCACCATCCTATCTAAAATTGGTCCCCATGGGATTCTCAGTCTCATTTCCTACTAATACTGTTGCAATTCTCACGATTCATAATTGTTTTGTGTTGCTTAGCTTTTCAGCATCTGAATTCTACTTTAATACATGTTCCATGAAGGGAGGAACTGTAACTTCTTTTCTTTTTATCTGCAGAGTCTGGAAGGGTAGATCCTCAATAAGTGGGAATTGAATGAATGATTGACAGTCTGATCAGTGGTGCCTGTGACCATCAAGTGGTGGCTCCTAGCTGTGAGCTGTCCCTTTGATAAGCAAGTTGGAGCAAAGCCAACAAGTGACATGCATGCCTTCTCCCTGCTGTGCTTCTGAGACACTGCTAACTCATTATGACACCCAGCCCTATAGGGCCTGTGGCAGCCTCTCAACACACAGCAACTCACCCCTTAGCAACTATTAGAGTTGGCCTGGCCTTGGAAAGAGAGACAATGGAATGTTCACATGCTTTTAGTGGGCCACTCTAGAGCAATCTATCAGGAAGAGAGTGAACCAGATATCAGAGGACATTTTTACAGAGCAGACTAGACCTGTCCGAAATTTTTAGTTATTAGACAAATGCAAATAAAAACTACCTCACAACCACTGTTACCCGGTGCTCAAACAACAAATAAATATTAAACACTTTTGCCCAAATGCCATCACAGGAAACTTGACGTGTAAACAAGAGTGATCAAATGTGATGCATACTCAGATCACTGAATTTCTTGACAATACAAATGAATAGCTAGTATTTGACTTTTGTTTCTTTACTGATTTATAAAACATGAGGCTTAATATAAAAAGGCAAAATCTTTGCATATTATGTATCTGAAAAGGGACTTGTCTCCAGAATATATAAAGAACACCGAGAATACAACAATAAAAAACAAGTAATCTAATTTAGATTTGGATAAACATTTCTCCAAAGAAGATTTGCAGATGTCTCATAAGCTCATGAAAAGATGTTCAGCATTATTAGTCATGAGGGAAATACAAATAAAAACCACAATGAGAAACCACCTCACACCCCCTAAGATAGCTATAACAAAAAAGGCAGACAATTACAAGTGTTGGTGAGGGTGTGGAGGAATTGAAACCTTCAAATTACTGCTGGCCATGGTGTAGCTGTTCAGAAAACAGTCTGGAAGTTTTTTAAGTAGTGTTACCCTATGACCCAGCATTTCCACTCCTAGAATTGAAATGTATGTCCACTCAGAAACTCGTATACATACATTCATAGCAGTATTACTTACCATAGCTCAGGGGGAAAAAAAAAGAACCTAAATGTCAATCAACTGGTGAATGGATAAATAAAATACAGTATATCCATAAATAGAATGCTATTCAATAGTAAAGAAAGAATGAAGGGCTGAAGCTATACCATGCTACATCATGGATGAACCTTCAACACACTATGCAAAGGAAAGATGTCAGACATAAAAGGCCAAGTGTGTCCATTTATATGAAATGCCCGAATTAGACAAATTCCTAAAACAAAAGTAGATTGGCAGGGGCTGAGAAAAGGGGAGAATCAAGAGGGATTGTTTAATGGATCCTTGGTTTCTTTTTGATGAGATGAAAATTTCTTTATTAAATGTATGCATACAGCTGTGTGCAGTACAGAAATAAGGTGAGATGTATGCTTTAAAGGGGGAATTTTATGTATCTGGATTGTGGGGGAAATGAAAAGAATTCTCAGACTGTATATCTTAGTCCATTTGGGGCTGCTATAAGAAAATACCATAGACTTGATGGCATATAAATAACAGGAATTTTTTTCTCATACTTCTAGAGGCAGAGACATTTACAATAAAGGCACTGGTCAGGGATGGTGCTTTCTCTCTGTTTCTCCTTATAGGGGATGGGCAAGGCAGCTCTCTGAGGCTTATTTTATAAAGGTATTATTCATCTCACACCTAATCCCATGATCCAATTGACTCTAAAAGACCTTACCTCTTAAAATCATCACATTGAAGGTAAAGTCATCCCATTGTATTTTGGAGGATAAGAACATAAACACTCAGACCATAGCTGGGCACATGCGAACAGGGGATTTAAAACCAGAGAGAAAGTCTCTGCACGAGCAGGTGGTATGGCCTTGAGCCTCTGAAGCAGCTGAAGTTTCGTTCCTTAAACAGTCTCGCTCTCAGTGGAAGGAGTCGCTCGGGAATTTCTACCTACTGGCTTAGGGGAACTACAAAGAAGGTAATATTTGCTTGAATCCCTGGGAGGAAAAGGAGTCTTGCATGAGAAACGTAAACCTCAAAACCCAAGCCTCTACCGCCAAGGGGACTGAAGATCAAAATCTTATTATTCATGCGTTGCAGGATTCCCAAGCAGAGAGACAAACATGAAACTGGCCCAGAATTGAGGACCCTTCTGCGGGGACTCAAGAAAGCAAATGTATAGCTTCTGCAAGACATTTTCCCAGGAAGACTGTATGCATAGGAAAAGCAATCTTAGCTGGAGATGTCTTTTAATCCAAATGATGAATCATGAAGGAAAGGAGCACCTGGAACAGGAGTTAAGAGACACCCCATAAAGGAGGATTAGTAACACGTCCAAGAACTTTGTGTACAGTTTTTATGTTTTCATTGATATCAGTTAAAAATAAACCTAAAAATTTTGAAAAGAACTTAATACAGTCATGCGCCACCTGTTTTCATCAGTGATGGGCCACATACACCATAGTGGTCCCATAAGATTATAATGAAAATGAAAATTTCTTATAGCCTGGTTCTTCATAGCCATTGTTATATTGTAACTTAACACATCACTCAGGCACTTGTGGTGATGCTGATGTGAATGAATCTATTGCACTGCCCGTCATATAGAAGTATAGCCCAGATGATTATGCCAAGTACATAGTACTTAATAATTGACTGTTAGTGCTGTATGTATTTACTATACTTTTTACCATTGAAGTGTACTTGTTCTTTAGAACACTTGTTTTTATCCTTAGAGTGGTGTATTTGCTCTAAAACAGTGTGCTGTGTTACCCAGGTAACATCTTGGGTTGACTGTGTGTCTTAGTCAGCTTTGCACTGCTGTGACCAAAAGACCTTCAAGAATGATTTAACTCTATTATATCTTGGAGCCTGAAGTGAGTGGAAGGAAGCCTCAAGTAGAAGGGACATAGCAGAGGAAAGCAGCTCAGGACCTGGCAACTAGGAAGCAGAGAGAGAGCTGTGCCCTCCAGGGACAGAATAGAAACAGTGACCTGTCTCCTCCAGCCACACCTACCTGACTATAATCACTACCCAGTTAATCCAGATTTGTGGATTGATTCACTGATTAGGTTACAAGTCTCATAATTGAATCTTTCACCTGTGAACATTCTTGCTTTGTCTCACACGTGAGCTTTTGGGGTACACCTCATCTCTAAACCATAACACGGTGTTTATGCTGACATCTAACATCGCCTACCCTGAAAGATGCAGTACACATTTTGAATGTCTTGTGTTTTGTGCTTATGTTGGTCTTCAGCATTTAGATTTTAAATTTTCTGTAGTTCAATCATCATTTGAATGTGAAGCTAATAGGACTGCTAAAGATACAAAAGAAAAAGAAGACTCCACACTTTTTCCAGCTCCTTCCTCTCCCCCAACCCTTTTCCTTCCTCCCTTCCTCCCTTCCTTTTAAATGGGACCTACATTCGTTTCCTCACAGGGCTATAACAGATTACACAAATAAGAGGCTAAAAACAATGGGAAATCATTTGTTTGTTATTCTGGAGGCCAGAAATCTGCAATCAAGGTGCTGGCAAAGCCCCACACCTTCCCATGGCTCCGGGGGGAGAATCTGTCCATGTTTCCCTCCTAGCTTTTCAAGGGGCTGGCAAGCTCCAGCACCCTCAACTTGTAGGAATCACTGAAGTCTCTTCCTGTGCCCTCGAATTGTCTTCCCCATGTGTCTCTTGAAGGACACTTATCATTGGATTTAGAGCCCATCTAGATAATTCAGGATGATTTCATCTGGAGATCCTTAACTTAATTACTTCTTCATCATTTTCCAAATAAGATCACATTTACATATTTCAGTGAATTAGGGTGTGGACTTGTTTTTTAGGGAGGCCATCCCCACCACAGGGGCTAATTGAGTATGTGTGAAAAATAGGTGGGGTATTATTGGCCTTCTTAGGCAAAATATGAAGTCTATAGGGTCATGAGAGAAAAGATTGAACTACAGAAAAATTAAAAATCTAAATGATGATTGAACTACAGAAAATTTAAAATCTAAATGCTGAAAACCAACATAAGCACAAAACACAAGACATAAATGGAGGTAAATATTTGCCCCATATATCATGGACATATCCAGTATGACTTGCATAATCACAAAACTGGGCTCAAAAAAAATGATACCAAATTATTTTAGTGATATATACTATGGTATATACAGTGTTTTACTATAATAACAATAATAGAGTAGAAGTAAAATAGTAGTAAAAATCATAATAGTAGCAGAAACAATAATATTCCTATTCCTATTTGTCAGCTGCCATTTTTGAAGTGGGAAAAAAACGACCCAGAGTTGCCAATTCAGACGGATTTGTTATTTCAGTTAGTGTCCCCAGGGTAACTCGGTTGCTTGGGCTTGATCCTTGGTCTCAGGACTTCTGTTTCCTTCTCTCTGAGCTCAGAGAGGCATGTGTGTGGTGTCAGATTTTGTATTAATATGGCTGGCTGTGTGCCCATTGGACCATGAGCTGTCTGGAAGAAGAGGATTGTTTTTTATCCAGCCCCGAAGCACCAGTACCTCAGATCTGCCTGTCACCCAAAGCATCCTTATTGACTCACATTGATTTGAAAGCCCTTAAGATCCCTCTGTGTGTCAGTTTCCAGGGATGCCAAATAAGACCAGAACAGCATTTTCATATTCCCAGCAAGACTGTTGAAAGGATTAATATTTTATCATAAGTAATCTCCTGCTCCTCTAAAAAGGCATTAAGTGAAAGATTTTTATTTTTTCTACGATGTGCTTAGTTTTATAATAATTCGTTTCTCTATGTAGTCTCTGAAATATTCGTAATGGGGTTTTCGTGTTCACTAATGGTAAATGTGAGATACAGGATTATGCAATATCAGACCATCTTTAGAGTTTGTCTTTGGACATTGAGTCAAGAATTGATCTTTCAGGATTCTGTCGTACTACAGGAAGATCCTGCAAGGTCTCTCTGCCTGTGGGAGGGCCAGGGTTGGCTGCTTTGGGGAGATGGCCCCCTACCTGATGTGCTGTTTCTTTTCTCCCCCTCTCCCCCCTCCCCCTCTTTTTCTGGCTTCCCAGTGAGATGAAGCAAAAGCTGGACGAGGAAGGCAGCAAGTGCAGCATCCTCTCAAAGCACCAGAAGTTCGTGGAGCACTGCTGCATGCGCTGCTGCTCGCCCTTCACATTCCTGGTCAACACCAAGCGCCGCTGTGGGGACTGCAAGTTCAACGTCTGCAAGAGCTGCTGCTCCTACCAGAAGCACGAGAAGGTCTGGGTCTGCTGCGTCTGCCAGCAGGCCAGGTGAGTGGCTGGGCATCCACCACTTTCTTCAACCAGGTGGGTGCAACAGTGATTGATAGATCTGCCTGGAGTATTGACTACAGTAAAGAGATGACTGAGGTGAGGTGTGGCAAAGGATAACTGTTGACCTTCATGAAGAGGATGGGGGTGGGCCTCACGGGGGCATGTGGGTGTGACTACAGAGGAGAGGTATGGGCCATGTTGGAATCGAAGATGCAGCTCCCACCAGGCTTTATCCTTTTAAAATTTCTTATCTGGTCTCATCCTTTCATTCATTCATTCATTCATTCATTGCAAAGCAGACATGGGATTCTTAGGAATTATGCAGCAGCAATTATGCAGGAAATGTGAAGGTAAGGTAGGCAGGTTGCTGATGACCCAGAGACTTAGGGAGATGACTGGATATTGGTCTCAGAATGTATTGGTATATCCCCTGACAGCCTGTTCATTGATTGTGGGGACACTGAACAAGGGGTGATTGGCCTCAGGGCTTGGAGAAAGTTTCATAGTGGCCATGAAATAAAAGCAGGATTGAAAAGGATTAAAAAAGATTTAATACTGTGGACAGGGAGATGATGACCACCGTGTGAAGGAGATGATTCAAATTTCACATCCTCCCTCAGGGACTGACAGCACTTCTTTGACATGTTGAGTATTTGGACACTTCTGAGTTTGATAAGTCAATGTCTAGTATTTGTTTTTTACGACTGCAAAATGTCTTCTGATCCTAGCCCCTGTGGAGTGCACTGTGATTTGTGTTTGTGACATCCTTCCATAATGTCTGTGTTACAGTGAGTGAGCAACACTGAGACTGGCTGGTCCTGAGAGCACACACTCGGGCACTCTGACTTTTCCTTCCTTCCTTCCCTTCTCCTCCCTCTGCCCTGTTTCTTGCTCATATCCTTTAACATATCAAGTCCTAGTATTTTCCCACAGAGGTAGTTAATGAGGATAGCTATTAAGTACCCTCCCTTGTGAAGTAGTCTCTGAGCTGTAAAGAAAAAAGTAGCTCAGAGACACCAACTGAAGCAAAGAGTGGTTTATTGAACACCCATTGTCCAGGGCTGGCCGGGTGCTGCCCAGGTACTGTGCCTGACTTTCAGAGCAAGGAACCTATCTGCGTCTCCAGGTGGCAGGTTAACAGGAGTTGGGGAGTGGGGGATGCCCTGTGACAGAGGGAAGGAGAAGACTGATTGTCCATGAGCATATGTTTGGGAACTACAGATGGAGAAAGGTTCATTCATGCCTTCCACTTCTCAGTAAAGTTTGAGTAAGGCCAGGCACTCAGAACAAGAAATCTGGATATTGGAAGAAACAAGGATAGGTTTGAAATAGCTGCCACAGGAATTTGGGGATCTAGGCTCTTCCCATAGTGTGTTTTGTGCCAGCTACACTTAGCCATCCATGTGCAAATGTAGACAGTGATCTGTTCCTGGGTTGGGAGTTTTCATGGGTTGGGACAGGTCAGAGGGTGATGGGTATCGAATAACAAAAGATATTGAATAATGAAGGAAGTAAAGACAATATCCACATAGTGAAGGGAGAAAGAGCAGAAGAGGGCTGTGAATGGTCTGGAAGAAAATGAGGGGGCCAGTTAATAAGAAGTATCTGGTAAAATTAAAGAGCGCAGTCGTGGTACTTAACAAAGCAAGTTGGAAGAAAAGAAAATTCTGGGTAGGGGAAAGTATGTTTGAATTGGTGATTTCCCAATAGACCAGTTGAGTGGTGACCACGGGAGGGGGAGGTAGGATCTAGACTAGAAAGCAAGGAACTGAAAAGCCAGGGTGCGTGGATTCTGACTGGGGTAGTGACTGGGGTAGTGGCAGCATTATGGGTGTGAAGAATGAGCCAGCTGACAAAATCTTGTCAGGAAGAAAATCTAGAAAGTTAAGAGGTGACAGGAATAAGAAGTGAAAGAGGGTAGTGTAACGGTTGTCATGATTGCACACCCTGTGAGTGGAGTGAGTCTAATGTGTTTGGTCAAACATGGCGCCTTGAACCACACTAGCATTGGTGACCAACTGGTGGACCTCACTGCATGACCGTGGCCCTATCTTTGTTAACTCCATTTGTGTCACTAGATCCTGGTGCACAGAAGGCATGCCAATCTTTGAGAGCTAAATAATAGAACAGGATAATGCTCAATAGCAGCCATAAGCATGGTACAGATGAGTGTTGGGAATGGTCCAGATGGAACTCAAATGGAGAAGAGGATTCACAGGGTGTTCACAGACAAGAGGTGAAGTGAGCAAAACATGCACATCCCCCAGGGGTGTGGCCAGCCTGGAGCAGACCACTCTCAGTAGAGTAATGGCTAGTGGAATTGGGTCATTTGGGTTTGGTTTTTGCAGGGTCATAAAATCATGAAATTATACATCCTAGCAGTTATTAAAATATCTATTCTTTACTGTGCTTCAGTATATTCCCATACAAACAGAAGCAAATGTTTATACTTACACAATTTTTATTCTTTAAAATTTTCTTTATTCCTTTTCTCCCTGGATGATAAAAATCTCCCAAATTGACTAAACCATTAGTAGTATTAAAGAATGTAGTCATTAAGCCTTTGACACTCACATCCACCCCTACTTGATTGTGTTGGGGGGACTATTATTAGTTACAATTACAATCAAATTATTCACATTCATCAAACAGTAGAAATGCTGAATGACTCCCACACTACCTCAGAACCACGCTACTTATAAGAGGGGGGACCTGACCTCAAAAGGTCTTCTTATTCTCCTCCTGTGCTACATCATTTAAACCAAATCATCCCAAACATTGGCCAGATATTGAGTAAGAAGTTGCAAAAATGGCTGTAAGTCTGCATTTTAAAATTCCATTTCATGTTTATAGCAACTTAGGAAAAAAAGAGACTTGGTAATCCTGTTCACCTTAATTTTGCATCACTTCTGGGGCAACATTTATGACAACCCCTGAATCTCAGAAGTGGAGCATGAGGGACTAATGAACTGTTCACAGGACACCTGAGAAAATAAAACAAAACAAACAAACAAAAAAGTGGAGGTTTACCAAGGAGTCCTCCACATTCAGTGAGTCCACCTCAGACTGGGCACACCCTGACTTCTTGATCAAAGTCAGCAGAAAGACAAGGCTGAGGAAAGGTTGGAAATTTGCTGTTTTAATTTTGGATCATATTTTACAGGGATGTTTTCTAGGGTCTTGAGATCATTGTTGACTAAAACCAAAAGACACAAGAGAAGTTTGGCTGATTCTCTATTTTTCCATATTTTCTAAGCCAAGTACAGGCACTTTTTAAGGGATGAAATCCACGAGATGTGGGGCATAGTTTTGACTGATCAAATTTCTCAAAGGCTGAATTTGACAGAGAAGTATGTACAGGTCAGGATACCTCTGATGTATGGCCTTTGGGCTGACAGTCTTTTACATTGTGCTTGGATCGCATTTACATTTTTTTGGAGAATGCCTCTAGCTGTTTAATCTCTCAGTGTTACACATTCATCATGTAAAATATTTAAGGCATATTTCAAGTTGAACCACATATGGAAAATTTTAGATAAAGAACTTTTAGTACAAACAGAGAAATGAAAAGTTGTGCTGCAGTTGTGTACAATGAATCAAAATGCATTTTGCTGTCATAGATAACCTAATTAAAATAAAATACATCCTAACTTGAGATGCTAAAATGTAAATAAAATAGTTTAAAAAAAGAAAGAAAAGAACTTTCAAAACCTGCCCATTTTTTTGGGGGGGGAGCAGAAAGATATTTTACAACAGATTCTTTAAACCTTTGATTTTACCCCAGCATTGTGCTAGAAGATTGGCAGAGCAGATCTTCTGCTACCTTCCATGTTATCTAACAGTTCATCTCCCCAGAATCCCAGGTGAAACACTATCCTTAGTTAGAAGTAATTTTACGTTAGACATAAGTTTTGAGGACCTTATTCCAGCATATTCATATTTAAGAAAGTAAGGTTTTAAAACATTGTATATGTCAGATTCCATAAAGATCACATTTTGTGTGTGTGAAATTTCAAGAAAATAGACAGCAGCTCTGTGAAGGTGACAGATGACAGCTGTCATAGGCCATAGGCAGGCCCGTACTCTACTCCCGACTGCTCATAACATACTCCACCTCTCTTTATGTAAGTGAACCCCATGTTGCTGCACTGGTTTTGTTCCTCACTGTTATCCAGTGGCTACCATATGCATGCAAAACTCATGAGATACCATGTACATATGAGTTTGGGGTCAGGTTTAATTGTAATAAAAATTCTAGACCACCAAAAATTAAGGAGCTAGGAGTTTAGGGCAGACATTTGTCTGACAGTAGTAACACACAGCATCAGCAGTAACTACTAGGGTCTGGAGTTGTAGCTCAATGCAGAGCACTTGCCTAGCATGTATGAAGCACTGGGTTCGATCCCCAGCACCACATAAAAAATAAATAAACAAAATAAAGTTATAAAAAAAAAAGTAACTACTAACTATCGAGTACCTGGGCTGTCTCCAGTGCAGTTCTCCATCCGTGACTCAGGTTATAAACAGCTTGTTTTAGTTAGCTTTTTCACTGCTGTGATCAAGAGAGATACCGGACAAGAACTATTTTAAGGAAGAAAAGTTTATTTGGGGGCTCATGATTTCAGAGATCTCAGTTTATAGATGGCTGACCCCATTGCTTTGAGCTGAAGGGGAGGCAGAGCATCATGGTGGAAGAGTGTGGTGGGGGAAGGTGACTCAGGACATCACATGAGGAAGCAGAGAGTGTCTACTCCATTCACAGGGACAAAATGTATACCTCAAAGACATGCCCCCAATAACCCACCTCCTCCAGCAACACCTTACCTGGCTACAATTGCCATCCAGTTAATCCCTATCAGACAATTAATGCACTGATTATGTTAGCTTTCATAAGCCAATTATTTCACCTCTATAAACTTTGTTGCATTGTCTCACACATGAGCTTTGGGCGGACACCTAATCTAAACCATTACACAGCGCTCATCAAGAGAGAACCCAGATAGTGTACAGTCACTGTGAAATAGTGGCAATCTATAACTTCTGCTTTCTCTTTTTCTATCCCAGTGAAAAAATAGCCTCAATGGTCTATTTGGTTATTTAGTTGAGTAAAAGCATTTTACAAATTTCATCAGGAGGCTGAGGCAAGAGGATTGCAAGTTCAAATCCAGCCTCAGCAAAAGCGAAGTGCTAAGTGACTCAGTGAGTCCCTGTATCTAAATAAAATACAAAATAAGCCTGAGTATGTGCAGCTCAGTGGTCGAGTGCCCCTGAGTTCAATCCCCAGTACCCACCCCCAAAAAAATTTACAAAGAGAATTCCCGTTTAATGGTTGTTGCTATACTTATTTATTTATTTATTTAATAAATATCTTTATTTTATTTATTAATTTTTTTATGTGATGCTGAGGATCGAACCCAGTGCCTCACACATGCAAGGCAAGCGCTCAACCACTGAGCTAAAATCCCAGTCCTGTGTTGCTATATTTATAATCATAAGGTTAGTTCTTCATCAGTCTTCTGTGGCATATTTTTGCATTAAAATGTATTTCTGTTGTGTTAGCTTAAAATTTGCAGCTTTGGGAGTTCAACAGACATCAGATGAATTTATTATAGAATGAATGATGAACTACTTAGTTCGGAAGTTATATAGCAAATTGGAAACTTCTAAATTATTCCCTTCGTCATTTTATGTTCTATGCACATTTATCTTCTTGACATTGTTAAATAGATTCAAACATTATCAATAAGGACATATAGTGGTTGAATTTTAAGATCCTCTGCTGCAAACAGACCCAGAGAGAGCACAGCCCGTGCTCACCAGCCATTAACATTTCAGGTTGAATTTGTTCAAGAATGATGGATGCTCCTGTATTCCTTGGGAACAAGTTGACTTTCTAGCTCTTTGCTTCATTATAAAAACTGTTTTTTCTTTTTTTGGTCACTGTGCTCTATCACATTTAACCCAGACCAATTTGAGAGACTGCTTTCAGGGAATGAAGAAAAAAAAAGATCCTTGGAAATGAAATCAGAACATACTCATCATGATACCTGTGGTATTTGCTTTGGTTTTTCCAAGAAAACTTTGATTATTTTCCCTTGGACTTGAGAATCCTTTACTCTGTCCACTAATTATCTGGTATTCACACAACCCGCATGATTCATCAAGTAGTATAAAGTAGTTTTGGAATGAATTCCACAATACAGTTAATATCCTAATATATTTCTAATATCCCTGAAGAAGATATAATATTAAATAGTGATCAGTATGGGCTAAGGACATTCATAAGTTAACAGAGAAATTGGGAAATATTGAACCTCATTAGAAATCCAAGCAATCGTTTTTTTTTTTTTTTTCTCTTTTAAATTAGTGAATTTTAAAATCATTCCACTTGGTGTTGATAAGGGTAGATTGAAAAAAAGGCACTCTCCTTCTTGGCTGGTGAAATCTTAAAAGGAAGAACTTTTTACCAATGTGTATCAAGCACTATTAACATATCCAAGCACTTTTACCCAGTAATTTCAATTTTGAAAACCTGTAACTAACAGCATAACACAATATTTTTAAAATACTGTCTAAAAATGAGTTGTACTGAATTATTTGTAGTATAAAAAATGCCCACAGGAGAATGATAAATTAGTACATGTTCAACTTGACAGAATACAATGAGACCTTTAAAAATATGTATATTCTATCCTCATGGGTAAAGACTTACACTAAAATGTCAGATTAAACAGGGTATGGTGGCATACACTTGTAATCCCAGCAGCTCCAGAGGCAGGAGGATCACAAGTTTGAGGTCAGCCTCAGCCACTTAGTGAAGCCCTAAACAGCTTAGTGAGATGCTGACTTATCATAAAAAATTAAAAAACATTGGGGATGTAGCTCAGTAGTAAAGTGAAAGTGCATCTGGGTTCAAACCACAGTAATAAAAAAAATTTTTTTAAATGAAAGAAGGAAAAAAGTCAACTTAAACACCACAATGCAATATGTACATATAATCATCACATTCTAAGGAAAACAGAAAAAAGACTGAAAGGAAATACACTATCAGTACTGTTGAGAGTAATCATTCTTTGCAAAATTGGTCAGCTGGTCTACCCTGTGAATTTTGAACTTGCTTCCCAACTCAGAACTCAAGGACAAGGAGAGATGGTGTGGACAGAAGGAGAAAAGTTAAGCGGGAAGACCCATAGTGTGTGTTCCCCTGCCTGGCCCTGGGTGGAGGGACTGCAGGTAGAAACTTAAAGAAGCTGTTTTCACTGTGTAGCTGGGGGCCAGCAAGTGCTGCTCCGCAGCCTATGGAACAGTATGTGATAGAGACTTTCAGCATGGAGGCAGGAGGTCAGAAGTGAGAGCTGTGAGGGAACCAGGAAGTACTTGGTATTTGGCTCAGGAAAGCAGGGCTTAGCAGCAGCAGGAGGGAGGAAGCCCCCAGCCCAGGGGTTTCTCTATAATTGGACCATTAGCAGGGTCTGGAAAGGAGAACACCAGTGACCTCCTGCCACGTGTTCCCAGGACTCCAAGAAAACAGTAGGCAGTGCCTTGGTTTTATCCAGGCTGGGCACAGCATCAGCTGTCCTGGAACTGTTAGGAGGACCCAGGTGTGTGTTTCCCCCTAGGCTGGTAGCACTGGGGGAAGCTCAGGTGGCAGCACTGAAGCAGGCATGGACTTGGACAAACCAAGGAGAAAGGAACATAGGATATTGAATGATTGGAGGATGAACCATCGAATAAACAGGTGGATCCATAACTCCAATCTGGTCCTCCCTGGGAATTTGAACTTGGGTGGATGATGTTTCAAAACAGGGCAGTTAGAGCTGAGTTCTCCTAAGACAGGTAATAGGACATTGACCATGAGTTCAGGTTACTGAGATCCCTGGTCCTGCCACCTCCAGCCTTGGATTATCTGGTTTTCCTCAATTCTTGAAGGTAATAGATCCTTTATTAGGTTACCTTTTCACAGAAGTTTTCTAGAGCTCATTTCTAGAGATTAAAGCAGAACCTAAAGAATCATAACTGATACAGAAAAGATAATGGAATCAGAGCTGGAAAGTAGATGTTTCAAGCTAAGGTGGGGACAAAGTGGTGACCACCTTAGCTTGGGATTAAGACGGGGAGGTTGTGGTTTCTCACAAGGTTTTCAGATCTTCCACAATGAAATGCAGTGTCTTGAAATTGGTGGGTCTAGCCAATAATTAAGTGGTAACCCATGAGATAAAGGGTTCATGACTTCCAAATGTTCATTTAAAAATCCTTTGTGCGTAGAAGACAGAAAGGACTTCAGCTACCTTGAGAATTAAATGTGTGCTGCAGAGACAGGAGTCCTATGGGAATGAAGTTGGGACTGAAGGTTAAGTGATGTTCTGCCAATGCCCGGGAGGTTCACTCACATTGCAGTGGTGGGGATGCTGCCCATCACATGCTCCCCCAAATGGGCGCAGGCTGCTTGGGTTCTAGGAGTGCACTCCAAGCACAGAGCTACCTGGGCTTCTGGATTTAAATAAACCCTAGGAGTCAGTGCTGCCTCACTTGATTGTACCCAGTTTTAGTGTGATTGTCATCTGCTTTGCCTCTAACTCCAGAATTAGTCCTTGGAGACTCATCCAACTCAAGCCAACAAGTGATCAATCTGCTCTTCCTCTGATCAGTGGTCATCATCCTGAGTTACATAGACTTTCTGCAAGTTTCATAGGCCATACCAATAACTTAATGGGATTTGTTTCCAAATTTTCAGCTTCTATTCATGTTTTTTCTGACACTGATCTACTCAAGAAAGTACCTCCCCTTTCCTAACTATACTTCTCTCACTGTACTACAGGAAAACACAGGCCTTACCCAACCCTGTCTCACTGAAACTCAGGACAGAGAAACCTTTGAGTGCACTAGAGAAACAGTTCACACATGCTGTTGGTGTAATAAAAGCAAGGTGTCCTAACAACTGGACACCCAAAATGACTGCTTTTGTGTGATATGCAATTTCTGATTCTTGAGTTTCAAAAAAAAATTGAAGGAGAACCTAAATGACTAAATCATGGACTGTGATTTTTGACATATGACTCAGAGGATGTTCAAAATTGAAAGATATTATGATTGTAAAAAAGACTTCCATTTCCATCTTAGGAACAAGCTTTTTTAGGGCTTGTTTTTTGTTTGTTTGTTTTGTTCTCTTTTGTTGTTGTTTGGGGTTTTGTTTTGTTCTTTTTTTTTTTTTTTTTTTTTTTTTTGTACCAGGGATTGAAACCAGGCATGCTAAACCACCAAGTCACATCCCAGCCCTTTTTATATTTTATGTTGAGACAGGTTCTTGCTACATTGCTTATGGCCTCGCTAGGTTGCTGCAACTGGCTTTGACTTAAACTCCTCCTGCCTTAGCCTCCCAAGCTGCTGGGGATTATAAGTATGCACCACCCTACCAAGCCAGGGCTTGTATTTTTAAAAAAAGAATAAAACTAGGGCTGAACTCCATCTCATTAAAGTAATAAATACTATTTATTTGTTCATAAAGCAATTGACTAAGAAGCTAGCTCTTCATAAGATGCACTTTTAATAAAAATATATGTTCATATGACTAGTTATCAAAAATTTAATGTATTTATGTGTTTGATCAATTTTGCCTTAATAATAGTCAGAATTTATAATTTAATCCATGATAGATATTCTGTACTTTGAGCTACAAGGCTCAAAAATTTTTATTCTTATTTTTTTATTATTTGTTCTAATTAATTATACATGACAGCAGAATGCATTTCAACTCATTGTACACAAATGGAGCACAACTGTTTGTTTCTCTGGTTGTGCATAATGCAGAGTCACACCTTCATGCAATCATACATGTACATAGGGTAATAATGTCTGCCTTATTATTAAACCAATTTGGTACACATGTCCCTGTGGGGGAAAAAATGATAATAGCATGACAAATAAAAGATTATATAAAAGATACATAAAATAAAATTCTATAAGGGAAGTAGAATGGGATCGAATACCTGTTCAAGGAGATAAAAGAAAAATATTAATTATCTAACTGCTAAAGAAGGAATCAGCAAACTAGCCTCCCAGACCAAATCTTGCCCGTTGCCTGCGTTTTTAAAATAGTTTGATTGGAGCACAGTCTTGTCATTTTGTTTCTGCATCGTCTGCAACTGCATTCAGCTCACAGCAACCAAGCCCAGTGTTTCCAACAGAGACCACATGCCCACACCTACCCCCAAATATTTACTATCTGGCTGTTTACAGGAGACGTTTGCCAGCCCCCAGCTCAGATCAGTCACGGCTCATCACCTAAACTTCAGCACAGTTCCATCCCAGGCTAATTGGGACCCTAGCCAGGATGTCAGCTGGAATGAAGGGGGCGTGGATGGGATGACAGCCGTCAGTATTTGCAACAGTGCACATTTTGTAATTTCTGTACTGAGAATTTTAACAGCTGACAAAACATCACACAGGCTGGTTGCACTGTTCCTATTCACTGACCGCAGATCTGCAGACGAGAACCTCCATCCAGACCACTATACTTTCTGGTTGTCGAGCTGCAAGGGGACTTAAGAAATCATGCCACCTTCAGCTCCCTTTGTTGTATCAGTATCTGGTCCAGCATATGTCATCTTTAGCTTTGCTCCTGGGTGTAGTGGAGAAAAGATGCCAGATTTTTTTATCGGTTTAAATTCTGGTATTTAAATTTCAGTACCCAATCTTGAGACCATTAAAGCATTTCCCCAGCATTGCCTTGTTAGCTTTTAATTAATCAAATACATACTCACCAACCACATCAGTGTTAGATATGTCTGAGTGACATTATGCAAATAACTCCCGATATGCCCCAAATACGATTCATGGTTTTAGAGGGAAATTTTTTTAAGAAGTGAGCAATCGCACATTTTGGTCAAATGCTTGAATAAAAGAGACCTTCAAATAGGAAACAGACGTGGAACATAGAGAATGTTCCTCATTTAGCCCCAGTAGATGATACTTTTAAATGAACAGTGAAAATCCAAAGAAATTCTTCTTTAAAATTAAACCAACCGCTTGTCATTGGTTGCGTGTGGTGGGGGATCCAAAGATGTAAAAAGCACCTGTGATTCAGATGTTTGATGACTTTCTGGAGGTAAAACATGTCCATCTCTCAGATCTGCCACCCATTCTTCGGTCATCTCATATCAAGAACATGCAGAGAACCTACAACAGATTACACCCATTGTGATAATGCTGCAATCCTTCTTGCTTTCACAGTCTTTGTTGAGGAGTTACCTCCAGGCCTAGGGGACTGTGTGAAAATGCCTCTTAATAAGAAAAAATAGCTCCTCTACTCCCAGCCAGTCTCAGTCTAGGGTCTAGATATCAAGTACCGCTGGATTTCCCAGCATAGGTTCCAATTTTATCGTTGGCTGGAAGTTCTCTTTAACTAAATAATACAGAAATAAGAGAATCGAGAATGACTAAAGCCTTGCCATAGATTAAACCCTGCACAATTATTAACATTCCCATAAGCATCATTGTGATTCAATAAATATTGAATAGCACAGTAATGTCCAATCCCTCCTTGCTAAGGAAATGGTGAAAGTGTACCCAGAAGTTGCAAGAGGTGTCTCTGGTTCTTTGGAGATCACCAGCAGTGCTTCAGGAACCATGTCTGGGCATTCTTTCTGCTCCCTGAATGTAATTCAACATGAATTACAGCAGCACACAGTAGGGAGCTTTCCTTGCTGCCACCACATGTAACTTGTGATTCAGCTTTTTCCCAACAGTGTTCATTTTACAGTTTCAACTTCATTACCGGTTTTCATGACTGAGAAGATGGGGAAATGCATGGCCTTGGCTTTCAGCATAAAGTTATTGACATGAAACCTTGGGTTTCAAGCCAAAGGCCTGTACCCCTCCTTGACAACCCCTCCTTGATGTCCAGAAAGAGCCCTCTTGGTGGTCTGTCCTGTGAGTTCTTCCCATACCTCAGCTTCCTTAGGCTCATATTTTTTTTTTCTTTCCTGGATACACATAGCCATTGTCCCAGCTTCCATAGGACAAGCTTTATCTAGACAGAATTTTATTAATAACCACTTATATAACTCTATTGCTAGGTACTGAAGACTCTTTAAATATTTTTAATAATGCTATGAAATATTACTAAGGATACTGTTAGGTAGCTACTATTGTTTTCCCCATGTTGTATATAGGGAAAGTTAGGCATGAAAAAGTTAAGTAGCTAAGATTTAATAGATGATATTTTATTAAAGAGCATTGCTTATATATATGGTGTCATGGTTTGGATCTGAAATGACCTTTACAAGGTGGGGCCCACTAGAAGGAAGTGAAATCACTGGGCATGTGCCCTGTAAAGGGATAGTGATCCAGGCCCCTTCCCTCCCCTCTCTCTTTTTCTGAATTGCCATAAGATGAGCAGCTTTGCTCTACCACATGCTCCCTGCCATGATGTTCTGCCTCTTCACAGGCCCCAAAGCGACAGAGCTATATGACCATGTACTGAAACCACTGAAATCGAACCAAAATAAATCTCTCCTCCTTTTAAGTTGATTCTCTCAGGTGTTTTGTTACAATGATGGAAAGAGATGGGATTGATAGAATTAAGCAGCTTCAGTACCATTCTGCATTCAGTTGGTTGTCCTGCATGGTGTGTTGGAAAGAGCACAGATTCTAGATGACGTGCTTGAGTTCAAATCCACCCCTCAGTGGGCAAAATAGAGAGAGTCATGCTCAACCCTTGGAGTGGTGAGAATTAGATCAAGGGAACTTACTTTAGTATCTGACATTTAGATATTTAGATGTCACTACAATTATTATTATTCCTCTGTTGTTGATATAGTCATAGCATTGCTGGCTTCTCTAGGGACTCTAAAGAGAAACCCCCCTTAACCATTGTGGACTGATGTCAACCTCCACAGCTTTTTCCTTCCCATCTCTCCTCCCTCTACCCCAATGCCTGCTTCCTTATCTACTGGAGTCTGGTGTGCTCTGGATGCACATGAAGAGCCTCAATTAAGATTTCAGAGACGCCTGCAAGTCCAGTGTTGAAGGCAGTGACTGGCCACTGTGTTCTTCACATTTTCCTGCAGCCTAATTCATCTAAACAGGCTTATTAATGGGGTGGTATTTTGGGACTAAGGCACCTGATCTTTCAAAGGGACTAAAGTTCACAGAAGGATAATTAAAAGAAATCTCTTTTCCAATACAGCAGAGCCCAGGAGTGGAATGGAACAGTGATGAGCCGCTGTATGTGTTCATCTAGGCAGACTCTGTGTGCCATCAGCTAATTGGCAAGCAGACCGATGCTGAACCATATGCACAGGCTTTGGCAGCTCCCAGCAAGTCCTGCCCACAGAACCCAGGAGCTCTTCTTAGACCATCCTTATCAGATTTCATACCTTCTCTGGCACATGGTACACACATGGAATAATGGAGCCTAAAATATGTATCAGAAAATATTGGCCCTCTGCACTGGAAATTTAAAGTAATGGGAAACCCAGAATTTTCCTTTGTTGACAGCACCTCCCAGAGGAGGGGATTGGTTTGGTGGTCTCTTAGGGCTCTTTTCCATCCTATATTCATTCACTGAGTCCAAGTGCTCCATAGGAGACAGTCCTGGATTTGAATCCTGGACTGACCACTTATTTGTTTTGTGTTCCTGGGCAAATTATTCAACATTTCAGAGTTTTGGAATAATAATACTATCCTCAAAAGGTTATTGTAGAGAAAAGGGGAGATAAGGCATGTAAATCTCTTAGTAATGCCCTAGTTGCAATAAGTGGAATCTATTATGTTCTTTTCATGTTGAGGTTTCTAAGTAGATGTTTTCTTTATATTATAAAATATTAAGCATAATATTATTGCCTCGAAGCATAAAGTCATTTTCTAAATTTGTAGTACTTCTTTTTCAACTCTGCAAAAATAATTTAAATTTTTTTTTGTGGGGGGGTCCCAGAGATTAAATTTGGGGGCACTCAGCCACTGAGCCACATCTCCAGCCCTATTTTGTATTTTATTTAGAGACAGGGTCACACTGAGTTGCTTAGTGCCTTGCTTTTGCTGAAGCTGGCTTTGAACTCATGATCCCCCTACCTCAGCCTCCCAAGCCACTGGGATTACAGGTGTGTACCACCATGCCCAGCCATCATTTAACTTTTATAAAATTATTTTCTCTAGTTTCTTTTCCAATACTGACCTACAGCAGGTAAAGATATTACCACTTGGAAATCAACAAGTGATGAGATTTGAGAACCTTCTGAAAGATTTCTTAGGATCACTCAGTGTTTGAGGATGTTAGATTCAAATCATCATTTAGTAACCTTAAATGTGTATACTTTTAGTGCCCCTAGGAATTAAACAATGTATATAGAAGACTAAAGTTTCAATACAAACATCCATTTGTACTGTATCACATTATGCTTTTCTTTTTTTCTGCTGAAGTATAATGTTTCATCATCAGCTAAGTTCATGTTATAAAGCTAATATTTTTTAACTAGGCAACATGAGTGTCATCTTTAATTGCAGTGTTTTTAAATTTACTGTATTACCAAAAAATTTCTACAAAAAATAATTAAGAATAAAATGACAAAAACTTATGGATCCTTTGTCCACATTATGAACTAATACACCACCTATCCTGGGTAAGCCTCTGTGTCCCCTCCCTTAATTGCATCTTCTTCCCTCCCCCCTCACAGGGAGCCACCATTTTGAACAAGGTAACTCATATTCATTTATTTTTGCATACTTTTAGTATTATTGTACACGTCTTTAAACAATGCATAGCATTTGGCTCATCTTTTATTTCTCTATGTAAATCGTATTATGCTATTTATATCGTTATGGTTTCAATATGAGGTGTCTCCCAAAATCTGTTAACACAGGAATGTTCATAGGTGAACTGATTATATTATGAGATCTGTAACCTTATTAGAGGATTGGTTCATTTGCTGGATTAATAATTTGAATGACGGCTGGGGATGTAGCTCAGTTGGTAGAATTCTTGCCTCACATGAACAAGGCCCTAGGTTCAATTACCAGCACACACACAAAAAAAAATAGTAATTTGAATGAAATAACTAGGTAGTAACTCTAAGCAGATAGAAAATGACCGGAGGAGATGGGTCTCTGAGGGTACATCCTTGAAGATTTTATCTTGTTCTTCTGACTCCTCCTTCTGGCTCCCTACTTCCTAACACAATGAACGAAAAGTTTTCCTCAGCCACACCCTTCCACCATGATATTCTGCCTTGCCTTGGGGCCAGCAATGGAGTCAGCCAAGCATGAATAAACCTCTTAAACTGTGAGCTCCAAATAAACTATTCCTCCTCTAAGTTGTTTTTGTCGGGTATTTTGGTCATAGTGAAAAAAAGCTGACTAGCACAGAAATTGGTATTAGGGTCATTGCTATGACAATACCTGACCATGTGGTTCAGAAGCCTTTGGAATTGATTTATTTGGAAGAGTTTGGAAAAGTTTAGAGATGCAGGATAGAGAACTCTTAGAATATTGTAAACAGCAATTTTGTGGATGCTCAGAAAACCACAATGCTGATTGGAATGTGGACAGTAAAGACTGTGCTCATGAGCTTTCAGAGGAGAATGAAGACTGTATTGGGAATTGGAGTAGGTTACTCACGTTACATTCTGGCAGACAACTTGTTTACATTTTGCCCTTGTTCTGAGACTCTGTGTGAGGTCGAACTTAAAAGTGCTGGACTAATTAATCTGATGCAGGAAATTTCAAGGCAGCACAGCATTCAGGCAGTGGCATGGATATTGCCAGCAACCTTTAGCCAGGTTTACTGTGAGAATCAAGAGGAAAAAACCAGAGATGAAAGGTTTGAAAAACTTGCAGTTTGCCTGGGAAAATGTGTATAAAATTGGAGCCAAGGAGTATATGGTTGTTGAAGAGATTACTGCCACTACAGAGAAATTTAGTCTACACAGAGACAATAAGAAAGGTGCCTGGTGGGTATCTCAGGTATCAGCAAGACCATACCCATAACTGGCTCAGGGGTATAAAAGGGAAAACTCTTTTGAAAAGAGGCCATGGAGGCACCCGGCTCACACAGAGATGCCTAGGAAGTTTCTCTCCAGGATTTATTTCATTATTTTCAGTCATCTCAGCACTCAAACTACTGAAGCCTTGGTCCACGGGGGCCCAGTTGCTGATTGAGCTAGCACAAACCTCAGCATCATGTACGTGATACTAGTCCTGCAGGAATGCAGGATACTGAAGTTAAAAGGTCATTGAGTCCTCCACCAATATTTCAAAAACAGACCTGGGAGACAAGTCAAAGTATAGCAAGGTTGGAGTCTCTACCAACAATCCCTGAGAGGGTGATGTGTAAAGCTGTGAAGAGGAAGCCAAAGCTACACTGCCTGAATGCTCTTAATCCCTCAGGATTAAGAGATGCCAATAATGTGAAGACTGTCAAGTAAAGCTCCTGGCTGCAGACAGAACCAGCCTAAGAGAGAGGCTGTAGGCTGCAACCAGCAAGATCATAGAAGTAGAGCTGCCCAAGCCCTTTGGTGATCACATTTCACTGCCATGTGCCCCAGTTGCCAGATGTGGAGCTATAGGACTTGTGTGCCCAGCTGAGTTTTGGCCTTGCTTTGATCCCATCCCTTCTTTCTATACTCTCATTTTCCCCCTTTGGAATGAAAATGTTTACTCTGTGCCATAATATATTGGATGTATGTATCTTGGTTTTAATCTCAGGAGCTCACGGTCAAGAATTTGCCTTGAGTTTCAGAAGAGTCTGAACTTGGACTTTGGGCAGTGCTAGATGTTAAGACTGTGGAAATGGACTGAATGCATTTTTCATTATGAGATGGATATGAGCTTTGGGGAGCTAGGGTGGAATGTTATGGTTTGGATATGAAGCATCCCCCAAAAGCTCCTGTGTCAATGTAGGAATATTCAGAGGTGAAATTATGAGAGCTTTAGCCTAATAAGTGGATTAATCCATTTGCAGGATTAATAATTTGGATGAACTGAGTAGTAACTGTGGGCAGGTAGGGCATGACTAGAAGTGAGAGTCACAGGGAGCATACCCTTGGGGATTATATCTTGGCCCCCTGGTTCCTCCCTCTGCTTCCCTGCTTCCCATTCACCATGAGCTGAATAACTCTCCTCAGCCACACCCTTTCACCATGATGTTCTGCCACACCTTGAGCCCAGAGCAGTGGAGTTGACTGAACCATGGAGTGAACCTCTGAAACCCTGAGCCCCAAATAACCTCATCATCCTCTAAGTTGTTCTTGTCATGTATTTTGGTGACAGTGATGAAGAATTGACCAAAACACACACACACACACACACACACACACACACACACACACACACACACATATACACTTATTCTGCAACTTGAATCTTTATTCAATGTTTCTGTATTTTTCCATGTTGACATTTATAGTTAATTTATGTTAATGATGTTAATCATGTTAATCTTTGCTAGCTACTCTTCTGACAGAGGATTAATATTTAGAATATGTAAATAACTCAAGAAGCAGCACCTAAAAAAACCAAATAACCAAATTTCATAAATGGATAAATTAATTAAACAGACGTGTCCCAAAAGAACAAATACAAATGACCAAAAAAATATGGGAGAAAATGTTCAACATCGTTGGCAGTTAGGGAAATGCAAATCAAAACTACACTGGGATCTCATCTCCTACCAGTGAGAATGGCAGTCATCAAGAATACAAATAATAAATGCCAGAGAGAATGTAGAAGAAAAAGAACACTTTTACACTGTCGGTGGGATTATAAATTAGCACAAACACTATGGAATTCAGTATGGAAGTTTCTGAAAAGACTAGACTTGAAATCATCATATGATTCAGCTATACCCCTCCTTGGTATTTATCCTGAAGAATTAAAATCATCACACTACAGTGACACATAAATGCCCATGTTTATAGCAGCACAATTCACAATAGCTAAACTAGCCTCATTGTCCATTAATGGATGAGTGGATGAACAAATGTGGATATGTACACAGTGGAGTTTTATTCAGTCATAAGGAAAAATGAAATTATGTCATTTTCAGGAAAATGGATGGAACTAGAGAACATTATGTTAAACGAAATAAGCCAAACTCAGAAGGTCAGGGGTCGTATGTTTTCTCTTATATGTGGGAACTAGAGAAGAAAAAGGAAAAGAAAGGTGGGAAGAAGGCAGGGATCTCATGAAAACCAAAGGTAGATCAGTAGAGGAAAGGGACCAGGGTGGAAGGAGGGGAGGTAGGGGGCCATGCTGGGGAGTGATTTTGGTCGAATTTTATTGTTATATTGTTCTTGTACCAATATGTAACAAAAACCTCCATAATTATGTACAATGATAATGCACCAATAAAAAAATTAAAGATATTTTTTAGATTAGGCAGCTGGAAGTTGGTAAAATCTTCATTAGCCTGGATTTCTGAGTGACTATGTGGGACAGAGCCTCCTACCAACCCACATTAAATATTAGCAAAAAAAAAAAACTTGTGTTTTAAGTCAACTGATATTTGAAGGTTACTATATTAAAACTTATCCTATCCTTATTAATACACCCATTTAAATTGCTCTTTTGTACTCCATTGAATGACTGTACCACAATTTCTGTGTTTCTATTAGTAGATGGTTATGTTGTTTCTCAGTTTTCACTAGTAGAGAGCAAAACTAATAAAACATTCTTACACATTTCTCTTACATACACTGTAGAGTTTTTCCAGGGAATGTAGCTAAGACTTGTTTTTAAGTTATGGGATATACACATATTCCATTTAAGTAGATACAGCCCATGTGTTCTTCAATAAGATTATAGCAGATTAAATTTCCAGTCAGTAGAAGAGATTCCATTGTATCACATCCTGGCTAACAGTTGGTATTATATTTTTTAGTTTTTGCAAACTTGATAGATATGAATATAATTCATCCTCATTGCCTTTAGCCTATATCAATAAAGTTTGATTTGCATTTTGTTTTACACGTGAACTTACACATCTGTATTTTTTTCTCAGCCATTTGTTTTCTCTTTGATCAGTTGCTGTTTGTAAACTTTATCAATTTTTCTGTTTTGTTTTTGTATTTTTTATAATGACAAGCAGAAAGATCATTCCTTTATCTGTGTGTGTGTGTGTGTGTGTGTGTGTGTGTGTGTGTGCATGCGCTACATGTATCCCAGACTATGAATTATTCTTGGCTTTTTTGGCAATAGAGAAGTGACTGCTCATTTCTTTTAAATAAGGAACCCTGTGTACTGCCTTATTTAACTGCCCTTATCCTGCTAATCCATGCTGTAAGAAAGAGTTCTGGACATTCTGGTAACCCATACGTATCTTAGCCTCTTTGGTTCAAGTTGGGAGTTTCATGGCTGCCCTGTGAAGGGCCAGATAAACCCCCTTGCCCAAGATGATTTGTATGTTGAGACTGATAACACCCACCAATAGTCTATAAAAAGTTTTCTACTCATATGATGGGACTTTCTGCAGAGAACTGGAAGGTTCATGGCAGCCCAGGTGACAAGCAATGCAGAGAGCAGGCTGGGCCCCTGTGGTGCCTGGGGAGGCTTGGGGTGAAGGTTCTGCTTGTGGTGTGAGGCTTCCCTCAGTTATGCCTGGGCTTTCTGACTGCCTTCCCCAATACAGAACAAAACAGGGGGCGAGAGGGATAATGGTAAGGCTTCAAGAGCATCCACTGTCAACCATCAAAAAACGAGTGTTTCTTTTTCTTTCATAAGCCATCATTAATTTTGCCCCCTAGGGTTGACCCCTGTTTGGAAGAACTCTGTGCTTTGATGATTCAGCCTCAGAACTATGAGCTCCGAGCTCCTCTAGGGTGGCTGAAGAGAGGATAAGAGGGCAGTAATGCATGTACTCTTATTTTAAACTGGAAAGCGTCTGTCTGAATGCCTCATTATAAATGATAATGATGACACAAGACAATTCTGCCACTTTTAGTTTGTGGACTATGTTCTCATAAGCTCAAAACTTTTGTTATTTTTTTCCTTTCCAAGGGAAAACCATGGATGCAGTGTTTATTTGCTATTCATAATTATTTTGCAAATAAGACCATCACATGCAGGCTATGCTTAAATATTTTAGAGGTCTATAGTTACATCTTGGGAAATATTAAGGATTGGGTATCAGAGTTTTATATTATGTAATTGTATTGTAAGTACTTTCAAAATCATTCCAAAGGATATACACACTGATGTCGTTTTTGATATCTTTGTTTACAAGCTTCATTATAGCATGCATTTCTAAAAATGCTACTTTTTAATTGAAATGAGAAATTATTAAGATATTTTAAAACATTGTTATGTAAGAGTTACACCAAATATATTTTATTTTAAAATAGATATAAATTCTAGAATATGTGTAATATCTAGGAGACCTATATAAAATCCCTGAGCACCAAACTCTTGTCTAATAATCAGGTAAGTTTAACATGAGATCTTGTTAACTTGATTATAACAAGATGCTCATATTTTTCCTGATACCAAAGTCTGTCTTAAAAACAATGTCAGAATTATATTTGTCAAGCCCCAGGGAAAGAATAAACTGTAATTATAATTATGAATTGCAATTATAATCAACTGTCCAGTTGTACAGCTGGACCTGTGTTAAACTTGTCTGCTCTTGAGATGAGCACCTCAGTTGAGTTATTTGTGTTGGCAGCACTATGCCATTTTAATTTCCTTCCATCTTGGATCTTTAGCCCTTGAGATGTCTTTATATACCATGATGCAGCAAGTCAAAGCTACTATATTCTTGAAAACTCTCATGTCTGCAGGGCTAATGTTCAGTGGAAAAGCTATGAAACTTCCCAATATCCTGACTAACTTGAAGAATAGAAAGAAAAAAAAAATTTAGAAGTTGGTGTGAAGTTCCATTCGTGGACTATGAAAAACAATCTACCTGTCCAAATTTCAGAGTAAGTCTAACCTTGAGTTAACAAACAAATCATTACATACTGAGGGACACTATGTAAAATTACTGGCTTGAAATCTTCAAAATGTTGATATCTGCCCAGGAAAGGAAACAATTAAGAGCATGAAGACAGAGCCTACAGAATGGGAGAAAATCTTTCTCACCTTCTCCTCAGTGCATGAATATCCAGAATACACAAAAACTCAAAAAAACTTAACTCCAAAAGACCAAGTAACTCAATGAATGAGCAAAAAGAACAAAATTAACACTTCTCAGAAGAAGAAATAGTGAACACATACATGAAAAAACGTTCAACATCTCTAGCAATTAGAGAAATGCAAATTAAAACTACACTTGAGATATTCATCTCACTCCAGTCAGAATGGCAATTATGAGAATAAAAAGAACAATAGATGTTGACAAGGATGTGAAGAAAAGGTACACTCACATGTTGCTGGTGGGACTACAAATTGGTGCAACCACAATGGAAAACAAAATGGAGATTCCTCAGAAACTAGGAATGGAACCACCATTTGATCCAGCTATCCCACTCCTTGGTATATATCCAAAAGATTTTAAATCAGCATACTGCAGTGATGCAGCCACATCATTTTTTTTTTCTTTTGGTGGTGCTGGAGATTGAACCCAGGGCCTTGTGCATGTGAGGCAAGCACTCTACCAACTGAGCTATATCTCTAACCCCCACATCAATGTTTTTAGAAGCTCAATTCAGAATAGCCAAGCTTTGGAGCCAACTTAAGTTACCTTCAGTGGATAATGAAAATGTGATATATATATACACAATAGAATATTACTTAGCCATAAAGAAGAATTAAATTATGGCATTTGCCAATAAATGGATGGAGTTGGAATCTATCATGCTAAGTGAAATTAGCCCAGTCCCCCAAAAGTCAAAGGTCAGATGTTTTCTCTGATGTGGAAGCTAATCTAAAATGGGGAGGAGGAAGAAAGGGAAAAAAAGAGAGGGAATTTCATCAAAATATAGGAAAGATTAGTTAGTGGACAAAGGGTATTGGTGGGGAGAAAGGAAGGACAGGATAGGGGAAGAACAGTGGAGTGAACCTGATCAAACTTTCATATGTACATGAATATACCTCGATGAATCCCAACATCAAATATATCCACAAAACACTAATTTTTTTAAGCCTATAGATAAATTGCAGAAAGGTCAGTAGAGTAGAGGGAGGAGATCAAGGGGAGAAAGAAAGAGGGCAGGGAGAGTGCTGAGGACTGAGTTAGAGCAAATTATATTCCATGCCTCTATGATAACATCACAGTGAATCCTAATGTTACATATAACTGAAAAGAATCAATAAAAAAGGTTAATACCACCAAAGTCAAAGAAAGATCAAGGAAATGTCTGGTTTAGAGAAGACTGAGCGGACACAATAACTACATGAAATGCCTGATCCTTGATCAACTCCAAAGGTAGACGATAAAGAACATTGGGGCAGTTGGTAAAAATGATAGGTGAAGAATAGGAAAAGAGTATTGCATTAATTTTACATTTCCTGAAATTGATTATTTTACATGGTCACAGAAGAGAGTATCTTTGTGCCTGGAAATTCACAATGATATACCTTGGGGCAAAGCACCCTATTTTTCATGTTATTTCCTCTATGGATGTTTATTGAGGATGACTTGCGCAGGAAGTCTATGCCAAAGTAACCCTGTGGCTGCTGCCCATCACTAAAGTACTGGAGAACTTTAAAATATTTCACTTGGGTTGCTAGTAGTAAAATTGGGGGGTATGACTTCATGGTCTGTCTGTCTTTTGTTCATAATGTTTTCTTTTTTTTTCTTCCTGTATCTTTGCACGGGTCACATGACAGTTACTTTGAGGAAGGGCTCAGCTAGAATTTCTTTTATTTGTTATTATTAGTTACACATGACAGCAGAATGTATTTTGACATGTTATGCACCTAAGGAATACAACTTCTCATTCTTGTGGTTGTATGTGATGTGGAGTTACATTGGTTGTGTGTTCATATATACACATAGGAAAGTTATGTCCAATTCATTTAACTATCTTTCCTATTCCCCTCCCCGCTCCTCCCCTTTATTCTCCTTTGAAGTATAGAAAGTACTTCTATACTTCCCTGTCCCCCATGCCACTTATGGTGAGTTAGCATCCACACATCAGAGAGAACATTCAGCCTTTGGTTTTTTTCAGATTGGCCTATTTCACTTGGCATGATACTCTCCGGTTCCATCCATTTACCTGCAAATACCATCATTTCATTTCCTTTATGACTGAGTAGTATTCAATTGTGTAAATGCATACAATGGAATAGTACTCAGTCAGGTAGAAATTTTGATCTTTTCAAAAATCTCCCTGAGAAGCAGAGAAGCTGGTTCACTCTTTCAGCATGTCTCCAGCCTGTGATGGCTATGGTTAAAAACACAATAGAGCCCTGGGGCTGTGGTTCAGTGGTAGTGCATTTGCCTGGCATGTGTGAGGCACTGGGTTCAATTCTCAGCACCACATGTAAGTAAATAAAATAAAGGTCTATCAACAACTAAAAAAAATACTAAAAAAATAAATAAAAAGACAATAGCTCATAGTATGTGCTTATGGTGACTTCTGTGAAAGATGCTGGTGAATGCAAGATGTTCAGGGGCAACAGCAGGACAAATATCCCTGAGGAAAGGTGGTGGGAGCTGGGTTTGATAAAGTGGGAGTTCAACAGTGAGGCTGAGAGGGAAAGGCAGGCTGGAAAAAGTAAAGAACAGGAGCAGATGGGTTCACCTGAAAGCTTATGGCAAGACTAATTTTCCAAAGACTGAATCTAGGTTGTGGGAAATGAGTGGATTGCAGAAGAAACATGTTGATTCAGTGCCAACACTCTCCCTATTATTATAAGGTGGATAGATAGCCCCCCCTTTTAAAGATGTAGAAATCAAGCTCAACAAGGCAGTATGTTGCCCAAGATCATTGCATCAGCGTTTTTGCACTAATATAACAAAACACCTGAGACAATTAACTTATAAAGAGAAAAGGTTAATTGTGGCTCACAGTTCTGGAAGTTCAAGTTCAAACTTGGATAGCCCCATTGCTTTGGGCCTCTGGGAAGGGCATGGTGGGATTATGTGCTAGGACAGATTACTTATATCACGATCCAGGAAGCAGAGCAAGGCAAGAAGAGGCTGGGGTCCCACAGTCCCCTTAAGGACCTCCCATTGGAACCCCACGTCCTAAAGGTCCCACCACCTCAAAATACAGCCACTCTGGGGACCCAAAATATGGATTTTTGGAGGATAGTATCCATAGTCAAATCATAGCAGCCATGTTCCAAGTAAGGGTAGAAGTAGGATCTGAACCCAGATCTTTGACTCTGGTGTGCTTTATCAACAAGTTTATGTTTCACAAAGGGGCAAAAATAGTTTTGGGAAGGAGAGGAAAATCTTGATTTTTTTCTATAAAGCGCAGATCCCATTCGGTACATAAACAGGTGTACAGGGTAACTGGTGTGTTAAAATTTCACAGAGGGCAAATTAATGTAGAAATGTCTAAAAGAGTTCCCTCTGGAGACAGTCCTGAAGACACAGGTGGCAGAACATTGCTCCACAGCAAGATGGGCCCACAGAGGTGTGCTCAGAACCACTGGGTCCTGGGATGCCTGAGTTAGGTCAGAGTTCCTGTCCTTTGAGCTAATGGTTTATTTCCTTGGCTTCCTTAGCAAAGAGTGACTCCTATGGTTCACAAAGGTCGTGGATCCTGTTTGTGAAGGGTGACAACGTGAGTGTGTGCTGATTCAGGAAAGGAATTCTCATCCTGTGACTTAAGTCCTCACCCCTTGGCAATGGGTAGAGGGTAGTGAGCATATCAAAGGAGAGCGTCCCTGGGAGAGGAATCCTGGGCCCCTGTGGCCCTTGGTTGAATGATATTGAGGGAGTGAGAAAGCACAGACTTCCATTTTCCTCCCAGATGAATAATGTTAACTCTGGGTATTCACTTCTGAATGCCGACACAGGCAACTTCCACGAACTCTGTGGCTTATTGAAATAGAAATGGACGTCTCACAGTTCCTGATGCCAGATATCTGAAATCAAGGTGCAGGCATGGCTGTGCTCCCTCGGAAACATATGAGGGAATCCTTCCTGGACTTTTCCTAGATTCTGTGGTTTGTTAGCAACCTTTAGTACCATCGGTGTGTTTGGATGCTGTTACCAATCTTGCAGCTCGAATCTCGCAAAGATGGGCCCTCAGGACGTTAGACTATGAATGGCATCCGTGTGACTGACACTTCAGAAAGAGATACAAATAGTGGCTAATAGGCAGGAAAAGAGTCACGACAGGTGGCCATGGATGAGAGGGCAATGGCTTTAAGACAAAAGGTAAATTCCTTTAACTCCAGCAAGGATTTCATAAATCTCTCATGTTCCATTTCTATACATGAATTAAGCATGTAGCCATGCCGTCCCTCATCTCAGTGCACGTATTTCGCTTATTTCATCGAACCTTTCATTGAACACTTATTTCATTGAACCTTATTTCACTGTGTTCGGAAGGATGGGATCTGGTCTTCCTCTTGGCACCCCACAAAGTTTGAGCGCAATGCCTGGCACGTTGTAGATGCTCAGCATTGTGGTATCGACGCCTCGGAGCCCAGACTGTGGTTCACAGACCAGCCATTTTCTCCGTGGGGCAAAGCCTGGAGGAACAGATCAGTGATACCTCAACTGTACTAATAGCTCAGATACACATCTATCAACTGTACAGAAAATAGGCCTTGGTTGTGGCAGAGAAGGAACCCCCGGCTCTCTGCACAACCTGTTAGGGGCGGTATAATGGGAGGAAAGTCGCATTTAATGTTCTGGTGATGTTCGTTATTTCAGAGATGCAGAGGTGGAGCGGGGAGAGACCATGCAGAGGAGCCCAGTTTGCTCTGCACCCCTCTCCTCAGCCTGTTCTTTGTCCCGCCCTTTTTCCAAGGGAATATGGAAGATTTCACCATCAGGACTCTGATACACACAGGCTATAAACTTTCTTGGGTCCCGTAAGCCATCCTGAAAAGTTCAAGGGAAACCATCCCAAATTGGTCACAAGGAAAACTTCAGGTCCGAAGAGGACTATTTCCCATTTTTTTTTTTGGGGGGGGGGGTGTGGCTTCCTGTGTTAACTTTTCAACACTATGACCAAAATACCTGAAGAGAAAAAACTTAGAGGAGGAAAAATTTATTGGGGCTCATGGTTACAGAGGATTTAGTCCATGGTAAGCCAGCTTCCCTACTCTGGGCCTTACTTGACATAGAACATGGTGGTGGAAGGACATGGCAGAGAAAGCAGTTGACTCAAGGCAACCAGGAAGCAGAGAGAAGCAGGACGGAGCCAGGGGTAGGTAGAGTCCCCACGATCATACCTCCAGTGACCTACTTCCTTCAGCCATCCCCACCTGCCTATGCATTTCACCACCTCCTATTAAGTCCATTCAAATTATTACCCCTCCAAGTGGACTAATCCACTGATAAGGTCAGAACCCTCATGATCCAGTCATTTCACCTCTGGACATGGCTGCATTGCCTGGCACATGGGTTTTAGAGGAACATTTCAGACCCAGACTATATTACATCCCCAGCCCTGTTCAGAGGGGGTTGGTGCTGTTTTCTTGACGTAGAACTGAGGTTGTTGATGAGTGCAGCTTTCAACACTTTAATACGAGTTTTAAACCATTAATTAAAACTCTTGACATAAATGAAAACCTGCCATCCCCTGGAGGCTGTCTCTACTTTAAATGTATGTCAGGTTCCTAATTCATATATTCTGTTTGCATATTTCAAAAAATTAATGAATTTGTTGTCCTGCAGTTTGTTCCATGGGATCTTATTACAGAGAAGGTTCTGCATTCCAAGTAGTTTGCAATGTAGCCAAGCTACTCACTTGAGTCGGCTGCATATTGTTATAGAACCAAATGGATTATTAAAATATGAATTGGTGTTTAAGGTATTTTCAGCAGTTTATATCCCTCATTTGCTTAATATAGCCCTACTAGTTATCACTTTCCACTACAACACAAGGGAAACCATATCATGTGTCTAAGTAATATGTGTGTGCATGTGTTCAAATAAAAAAAAAAACCCTGATTACTCTCCATGTAGCAGAAAGATTTAATGTCTTTTCTGCTGTTCTGAAGTTTCCAAAGTTTCTTCAGTCAATGCTTATTACTCATGTAATCAAGAAAGCTATGACTGTTATTCAAAAACATGTGATGACCTTCCAGGAAAAAAAAAAAAAAGGCTAGATCCAGGCCAAGAATAAAAATAATCATTTCTATTGGTTATCAAAGAATGGTCAAGAGTTGAAGAGACTGAAGATTCTAACCCTGAATTTCCCCAACAATAAAAATAGACTCATGTGTGTCTACAGTTTAGAAATTATATAAACGAAGCAATTGTTCACAAAATATGCATCACTTACCTGCTCCTGGATGGAATTGAGCAGGGACTTCATGCAGTTGTAAAGCAAGTCTTGGGTCTGGGTTGGAGATAGACCTGATGGTTCTCACGGAGGTCAGTATCATTGTCCGGGGGGAGCTCAGGAATATCTTTTGTAATGGTATTTTGATTATCACAATGGTTGGGATTACTACCGAACTCTAGTGCTGCAGACCAGCAATTCTGTGGTATGTAGGATAATCACAGACCAAGAAGATCCGTTCCCTCTGGAATACTAACCGGGTTCTGTCAAGCAACAACAGGAGACTGTATTGAGTAGGTTGTCTCTGAACATAGAGGAGAGTAAGGACTTTATGACTCAGGCTGGGTATTGTGCTCAGAATGAATGATGGGCCTCATTTCCACCTGAAGAGACGGCGAGGTTTTACTGTAGAAGCGTTCGTTCTCTTCCTCTGGGTGTGAACAGAGATAGTCCACATGATATGTAACTTTTCCTCTTCCTAATAGGCACTGTACCCTGCAACGAGGCCTATAGATGGTATTAGCAGTGCTAACATTTATGGGATGCTTATCAAGTGCCAGGCATGGCCAATACTCACCTATGATTCTATTGGCTTAACGGAGTCATTGTCATCTCTGCATGTTGTCATCCTTACAAACCCATATTCTGAATGGTGATCATCAGCATCATACCCACTTTTTACTACCCTTTTGCTTAGTCATATCAACTCTTAACCACATTTCCATATAATATTCACAGTTACTTTGATGCCTATTTCACAATCTGTTATGATATTGTATCACAATATATTAACTCATTTTCATGATTTTAAACACTGGGGTTTCTTTTCCTATTATTATTTTGCAACTACAGACAGTGTCCCCCATGACATCTTTATATAAATGTCCTTTGGCTTCTGGCTATTTTCTTAAGAAGAACTCTAGGAATAAAACTCTAGGTTCAAAGGCTGTGTATAGTTTTGACTCTTCTTAAATAGTATCACTTTGCTTTCTCACAAATTCTATGAACTTATTCTGCCACCAGCAATAAACATCACTTTCCATATCAACTCACCAATATCAAGTTCTCTCATTTAAAAAAAAAATTTTTTTCACTACTTTTTGGGGACATAGAGCAATTTTTACTGTAGAATTGTTAAATATTTCAAACTCTCTGGATATTTTCCTTTAAAGATTCTCTTCGCCTCTTGAGATGGTTAGGAATATAGAGTTAGAAGCTGAATCCACAGTTATTATTGAGGACCACGAATCAACTCTGAGCTGAATACTGTGTTCATTAATCCTTTGGCCACCTCAGGGAGACATGAAATGGAATCAAATACACATCAATCGAGGATATGGCATTAAAGTTAATACACAAGACGAGGAGACAGATCCCTCTGTGTCAGACCCCTTGGGTGAAAGTGATTCACTGAGACAAGCAGATAAACAAGCGGGGAAAGTACATCATCTCTGGCTTTGGTTCCAAACCCTTTGCTGGTTCTTCATTAATGTTTTAGTGTGTGGTCTGTGTGCTTTGCTGTGGAGTGTGCCGCCAGGCTTGTCTGGATAGCAGCAGGGCAGGGTGTTTATTTTCACCATGAACTGTCAGGAAGGCTGCAGAAGCATTATGCCTTCAGAAATCTCACGTCAATAACAATGCTGTTGACCAGCTACCAGACCCAGGCAAAGCCCCGTCCGTCTTCACCCACCCCCTGTTATGTTAAAAAAACAAATCACAACAAAACACACTAGAGAAACAGCTCTCTTTTCCTGTCTCAATATATTGCTGCAGCATCCTGTCTTTCCAAAAAAAAAAAAAATAATAATAATGAAATTTACAGGGATAAATAAAGATAAGAAGAGCTGAGACATTCCTAAAAGGGGAAGCAAACAGAATAATAACAAATATGAAACTATAATAATTATCTACTTTGGAATCCATTTAGTTGTTTTTAAGTATAGCAATAGAGTAAAATAAACCCAAGACAGGACCCACCTGTATATGCAATCTTCCTTTAAAACAGAGATCAGTGGGAAATTGTTGGTCTCTTAAGTAAAAGGTGCTAAAAAACAGGAACCTCAGCTCCTTGAGAAAATAGTTTATTCTACAGTTAGAGTTAGAATAGATTCAAAAAGAGCATGGAGTATTTTGTCATGCCAAAAAATTACATGGGAATATGGCACAAACATGTAGGAGCCAGGTTGAAGAGCTGGCTCTCATGGCCAAATCTGAAAGGTAAAAACCAAAATAAAGTCCAGTAATTTATTATAAGTCATTAACTATAGGAATTTATTATTACTCAATAATAAATAGATAAAAATACATGCATAGGAGCGACTGGAAGGCTTTTGCTTATAGCCGAATACTGAGAGCTGACTACTGAGTGTGGAATGGGGCCTGGAGCTAGAAAATCATCACATAACAACCATTGTGGTAAAGATTGGTCAGGTAGGAATTATAAGTATACACTGTGTTTAAGGAGCAATATTTATGAGATCAAGATATTTGCACGTCTTTAAAGTGTTCTCCCATTCACTGTCTAGATTAGTGGAGACAGAAATTAGCCACAGTATGTTTTTAAATTTTTTTAAATTTGTTTTAATTAGTTATACAAGACAGTAGAATGCATTTATGCACTTTGATATATCATATATAGGTGGAGTATAATTTCTCATTTTTCTGATAGTACATGTTGTAGAATCACATTGGTCATGGATTTTATATATATATATAATATCTGTTTCATTCTACCATCCTTTCTATCCCCATATCTCCTCCCCTCCCCTCCCTTTACTCCCCTCTACCTAATCTAAGGTAACTCTATTCTTTCCTAGTGCCTCCTCTTATTGGGAATTAGCATCCACATATCAGAGAAAACAGTCAGCCTTAGGTTTTTGAGGATTGACTTATTTTTCTTAGCATGAGATTCTCCAACTCCATCCATTTACCAGCAAATGCCATTATTTCATTCTTCTTTAAAGCTGAGTAATATTCCCTTGAGTACATATAATTCATTTTCTTTATCCATTCATCTATTAAAGGACACCTAGGTTGGTTCCATAGTTTATTGTGAATTGAGCTGCTATAAATATTGATGTGGCTGCATCACTATAGTATGTAATTTTAAGTCCTTTGGGTATAAACCAAGGAGTGGGATAGCTGAGTCAAATGGTGGTTCCATTTTGATTTTTCTAAGGAATCTCCATACTGCTTTCCACAGTGGTTGCACCAACTTGCAGTCCCACTAGTCTGCTGCCACCAACCCCTGCCACAATATGTTTTTAAAAAGTAAGTGGACTATGAAGAGTAGGGGCAACACCTCTCTTCACCCAGTGATCAAAGTTAGTATCATTGATGGATGCTATATTCCTCCACTTGTGAAACCTTGAGCCACACTATATATGCTTTATGTTTACAAACCTCTAAGGAAGCATCAAACACAAACTGAGATGGTTTCCTTAAGAAGGGGATGGACCAACATTCTTCAAGCATGTCTGTGTTATCAAAGACAAAGGTTTTTGGAAATGCTAAAAAGATGTGACAGCTAGCTCTGTAGTATCTGACCCAGAGATTGCATTCTGTTATTTCTGTGAGAACTTGCTCTAAAGAACAAAATTGGGCTCCCTGAGAAAGATGGAATCTGGGTAGTAGACTATATAAAAGAATTGATTCAATGAAATTTAAGAATTTGACAGCTACCATAGCTAAGCAATATAATACTTCAATCCTTAGAAAAAACACATAGTAGTATTTAAAGGTAGAGGGCCATGGAGAATGTCACTTGCAAACAGATATGTATCTATGTAAATATGTGCACGTTTTTAGACGTATACCTAGTACACGTGGATAAAAGGTAAATCTGGATAAGTGTTATGTAAGTTTTTACTATTTCTTTCAGCAATATAACCTGAAAATTTGAAATTATTTCCACATAAATAGTTTAAATTGATAAATACTGACAGAATAAATTCTAAATTCATTATTTAATCTTTCTCCTTATGGCACATAATGCATGCAAATTTCATGGGTATTGAAGCCTACTATGAGAGAAAAAGTCAGAAACTTGCAT
Organism: Spermophilus citellus; assembly: GCF_964194105.1. Classification (NCBI taxonomy): domain Eukaryota; kingdom Metazoa; phylum Chordata; class Mammalia; order Rodentia; family Sciuridae; genus Spermophilus; species Spermophilus citellus. The sequence continues at coordinate 24,073,031 of NC_138184.1, read as the reverse complement.
GACATTATAAACATTGGAGGGTATACATTTTTATTGTGGGTAAATATTCCATTCTGAGGAATATGGGCTGGAGAAATTGTTGCATGTTCACTAAGAAACATTCATAAGAATGTTCAAATATTCATAGCTAACCAATGGTTGGTACAAAAATAAAGCGAAACTGGAATCAACCCAAGCTTCATCACCTATAAAATTGGTAATTTGTGGAATATACACTTGATGAAATTATACTCTATTTACAATGTATGTTTTTAAGATGATCTATGCATCAATGTGAATGAATCTTAGATTCTTATCATCTAATTATTGATGCCTATGCTATGCATGTTTCAGCCTCTGAGAAAGGGAGCAGGGAATAGAGGGGGCCAACTTTCTCTATTAAGAACCTGGTCAAAAAGAGGCTCACAGTGTGCTCCCATTCCCTAAGTGAATAATCACATAACCACACTTTGCTCAAGGTGGGGCTGGCAGCCACAAGGTTAAAATTCTGTTTCCAGGAAGAAGGAAGGAAGGGATTTTGGTGGTCAGCTAACAGGCTCCATGGTATAAACTATTTGAAAGCATGCTCCCTCAAAAGAAATAGCAAGAATTATTTAAATGTGGTAGGATTATGATCTCGTTCTTGATATTTTTCTATATTTCAGAAATGCTAATACTATTTTTAAGCTGGAAAAGAGTATAGTGTTTTGAGATTTGTGGTATAATACCATTCTCAACTTATGAAAATGAGATTCCATTACTATGAAATAAATATACTGCAAGGCAGCTGCCTACAGTGACATTCAAAATTGAGGCTTGATAATAAACACAGGTGGAGCTGGCATCTCACCAGCTGATGCAGTGAGACAATAGTGTAGACACCACAAGCTGACCATATTAATATCGATGACCCTTGGCCATTGCTGATGACAGTTTATGGTGCACTGTTGCACAGCTTTCTCATTTCTCTTCGAAGGTAAAACAACCTAGTCTTTCCTTAATGATTTTGGTACCAGGTCTTAAAATGAACTTTAGATAAGTAAATGGTGCCGATCCAAAAACACCGTTGAATTCAAGATGTTCTTCTCCTCTTTTGTACAGATAAGCCTCTGGCAGGCTCCTCCCTATTGGCAAGAAAGACTCCAGTGGTCCCCTCTCCTCCCTTCACCCCCATGCCTCCCAGATTAGTATATGCAAAATCATTTCTTATGCTGCTACAGGCAGGTTGTTCTGCAAAAATTGGCTTGTGCTCTGGAGAGAAGAGCCCTCTTTCAAGAGATGCCACAGGCTGTCCCTGCTACTACAGGAGACATGGTGGATGCGCAGGACTTCTACCTAAGCCCGTTTGGAGTTCCCTTGGAATGGGAAATATGCACAAAGATCTCAAAGCCCACTCTCTCCAGAGCCACTTGCTTCTCTTTTTTAAATTCACTTCCACCTCATGTGAAACTTTTTCACCCCGGTGATAAGGTCACCCCATGTGAATGGACTTTAGAAGAGCTTATTCCTAGTATTTCCCTTTCTCTCCTCTTCTCCCTCCCCAACCTCCTTCCTCCTTCTAGTCTAGTGATCTCCCTTCTATTTCTTTTAAATCAGTGCATTATGATTACATATAAAGTGTCATGTGTTGAGGTATATACGTACATGGGCAGAGCGTAATTTGGTTGATTTTGTTTCCCAGTCCTTCCCATGCCCTCATTTCTTCCTTCCCTCTTGATCACCTTCCTCTACTCTATTCGATCTTCTCTCTAATTTTGTGAGATCCTTTCTTTTTTTATTATTCTTTCTTTTTTCTCTCTAGCTGCCACATATGAGAGAAAGCATTGAACCCTTGTCTTTCTGTGCCTGGCTTATTTCACTTAGCATGATGCTCTCTAACTTCTGGGACACTTTTGAGTAAAGGGAGTACTTTTAATTCCAGTAAGACCAACAGACTTAAACCAGGACTATTTGGGGCCATTGGACTACCAGGACTACCTGGGTCCCTTTCATTCACAGAAAATGCATCCTTAGGCTATATTTCTAACTTCACAGTGCCCAGGGGCCTGTGACCCTAGATCGGAGGAGAACTATGTGTTTGTTATGCCAAGTCAGGAAAATCCCACTCCATCATGGAACAATTGCCACAAATCCACTGGACCAAGAGTTCTATTCATGGCTACACATCTATCAGAGACAGCCCAAATCTAACCTTAAAGCAGGAGCATTTCACTTTGAGATCACACATGAGTGAACTAAAAGAGTATAAAAATAATCAGGACTTGTCCTGGTTGTACCTAAGAGTCAGGTGTTCGTGCATTTGCTAGGGATACTCTGCTCTTATGGAATTCTAGAAACTTTGATTCCAACAGTCGTTGGAAAACCAACCCAGGATCTGGGCATGTGTGTGTGCTGGATAAACTAAAATCCAAATTCACACTAGTTAGACAAGTTCCAAGATCTGGGACCAAGGGAAACTAAGGTTAGTATTATGCACAAGCATTTCATGAGGAAAGATACTTCCATAGCAGTACAAAAGTGAAGTCTGTGTTCCTTCTTTTTAAAAAGTAATTCTATTTATATGTAGATCTTTCAGGATTTTTAAAGAAACTTTTTACCATAGATAGTCATATTTTATTTCATGATGAGGATATGTTCTGAGAAATAACATCATTAATTTTATCAATGTGTGAACACCACAGAGTGTGTTCAGTCAGACCTAAGTGACATAGGCCAGTCAACCCAGGTGGTCTCTGAACTATATGAGGCTGCTGCTGGAGTACAACATCACTGTTTCACCTACTTCCTGTAAGTTTTGATGTGTATTTTATCATCATCCAATTGTAAGTATTTTTAGTTTCTAGTTTGATTTTTTCTTTTGACCCATGTGATCTTTAAAATTACATTTTCAATTAACAAAAGTAGGTATTTCTAAGTGTATTTAGGTATTTCTAAGTGTAATTTTCATTATTGATTTCAAAATTAATTGTCTTGTGCTCAGAGACCATGGCCCATGGGACAGTCTGTTGAAATTTATTAAGACTTGTCATGGTCAACTTCTCTAAATATTCCACAGGAGCTTGCAGAGAATATATACTCATGAATTGTTGAGTAGAGTGTCCTAGGTATAATCATAAGGCCAAGCTAGGTATTGTGCTAGTCAGATCCGTATCCTTGCTCTCTTTTGCCTGCTTGATGTACCAGTTACTAAGAGGAGCATTGTAAAGTCAGCCACAATCCTCGGCTTATTGACAGGGAAATGTTCTGAGAAATGTCTTCTTGGCAGTTTTGTTGTGCATAATCTTATGGGACCACCATCATTTATATGGCCTCCTATTGACCATCATGTTGTTACCAGGTTTCATGTATCCACCAAATAGCTATTATCAAAAAGACAGACAATAGCAAGTGTAGACAAGGATGTGGAGAAAAAGAAATCCTTGCACCCTGCGGGTGGGATGGTAAAGTAGTGCAGCCATTGTGGAAATCTATATGGAGGTGCCTCCAAAAATTGAAAATGGAGCTGACATACAACACAGCAGTCCTACGTCTGGATATGTGTCCCAGGATTTGAAATCATTATGTCAAAGAGATGCGTGTATTCCCCCATCCATTGCAGCATCATTCAAATGGCCACATTAGGAAATCAGCATAATGTTTCTGACCCCACGTTAGGCCATCACAGGAGCTGGTGGCTTACATTAGGAGCTCCCTTCCAGAAAGAGTTAGGGAACCAATTCAGCCTAGGTCTGAATGTACTCAATCCCAACAGCTTTGACCAGACACAAAATTTCAGACACCCATCTCTTATGTGTTTATAAATCAGTTTATTTTTAATTCCCCAAAATGATAATTGTTTATTTTCTAGACAAGAAATCAGCAGTCCATCTCTCTAATATTGGAATTGTATGTGCTTTTCCTGTTGTCATTAAGCATAAAACAATTCTGTAATTCCAACAAGAGCCTAGTTAGCACCTTATTTAAAGCTTACATCTTATTGTCAATTACAGTACCTGAGGAAAAACAGAAACAGTAAATTTTTTTTCCACCCTCTTTACCTGTCTTCTTGAAATGGGCCACCTAATCATAAAGGGAAATGACATTTTCTCATTTTCTCTCAGGAAATCAATTCCATTTCTTTTGCAGATAAATTTAGAGAATTGGCCCCATAACTCTTTCTGTAATAAAACATGTAAGATGGAAATCAGATGAAAATCCAAATATCTCCCCATAAAATAGTCTGGAGTAACATAAGATCATTTGAGTGAGGAACTCAATTTGAAGGAACTGAGCATTACCTTACATTTCAGAGACGTGTTGAGTTTTGCCAGGAATAGAGAACAAAATCTCCTGTGTGCTCTTGAGGAAGCTGGTAGGGACTTGGTTATTCGTTCATCACCTGTTTAATGAGGGCTGCTGTGTGTAAGTACTAAGTTCCAGCACTCTGGAGTCAGTGTGAGCAGAGCAGACTCAGGCTCTGTGCTCCTGGAGCTCTCAGGGAAAACTGCATGATCCCAGTGAGAGGGGACACTGGGAGGGGAAGGTGCAAGGCTTATGAGTGTGGGTCCTGTGGACTGTGGGGACCAGGTCTGTGACATTACACCTCCTCTTGAAGAATCATGGGAGCTGGTCTGGCAAAGGTGGTGTGGGAGGCTGGAGGAGGAGAAGCCCAGTTCAGGGAGGGCCAGATGTAGCCAAGATTGATTCCTTCCTTGTTTCTCTTTCCGTCTCCTTTTCTTCTTGATTTCCATCTTTAGTAATAAAGCATAGTAGAGATGGTAAAAGACAAAAGGAAGCTAGGCACGAAGGTGCATGCCTATAATCCCAGTGGCTTAGGAAGCTGAGGCAGGAGGATCACGAGTTCAAAGCCTGCCTCAGCAACTTAGCAAGACCCTAAGCAACTTAGCAAAAACCTGTCTCAAAAAAAAAAAGGAAAGAAAGAAAGAAAGAAAGAAAGAAAGAAAGAAAGAAAGAAAGAAAGAAAGAAAGAAAGAAAGAAAGAGAAAGAAAGAAAGAAGGAAAATTAAAAGGTTAAAAGGGCTGGGGATGCAGCTCAATGGTTAAGCACCCCTGAGTTCAATCCTAGGCACCAGAAAAAGGCGGGGGGAGGGGAAGAATACTGAATTATTAGATTATAAGTCTTTCTTTATTTGTACTCCTTAGATACCGGATCTGGATGTGACCTTGGAAGCTAGGAGCATGGGTACCTGCTTCTGCCATTTACTTTATAAATAGCTCCCCCAAGCAGGCCTGCTTTAGAGATGTAGCTCCTGGAACCCTGCCCTGACTCTGCTTTCTTTTCTCTCACCTCTTCCTGCTAGTTGTGACCTTTTCTGGCTCCTTGGCAGTGTCCATCCTGTGAATAGCTACACACTCAAGTTCAGCTGAGCATACAGACCCTTGCATCTACCATCATAAGACCCAAACCTAAAATCCTGCCTCTCCAGGCCCTGTGAGCAGGACTTAGACAATCTTAGGAAACCTGCTCCTTTTCCAGATAAAGAAACTTTAGTGACTCCTCCAGTATGTCTTCTGTCTTCAGCCTGAATATTTTTTTCTTTGAAGGAAATCGACCAAGTTTCATATAGATATCTAGCTGTTCCAGCACCACTGTGTTACAGTCATTTCTCCCCCATTGGATTGCTCTGGGTACCTTTGTTGAGCATCATATAACCATGGAAGTGTGGGTCTATTTCTGGGTTTGCTGTTCTGTTCTAATGATCATTTGTCAGTCTTTATGATGGTACCACACATCCTGATTATTGGACGTGTAAAATAAGTCTCAAGAGCAGATGATGCACATTTTCTGATTTTTTTTCCCTTCTTTTCCAGAAGAGCTCTGACTATTCTGGGTTCTTTGCATTTCCAGATAAATTTTAGAACCATCCTGTCAACTTTTACAAAAACAGCCTCTAGCACCAGGCACGGTGGCGCACACTTGTAATCCTAGAGGCTTAGGAGGCTGAGGCAGGAGGATAGCAAGTTCAAAGATAGCCTCAGTGAAAGCAAGGCACTAAGCAACTCAGTGAGACCCTGTCTCTAAATACAATACAAAATAGGGCTGAGGATATGGCTCAGTGGTCAAGTGCTCCTGAGTTCAATCCCCAGTATCAACCCCCCAAAAAATAGAAAATAAAACAGCCTCTAAAGTTATGATAGGATTATGTTAAATCTACGGATCCATTTGAGGAGATTTAACATCTCAATAATGTCTGATGAGGAACTGGCCAGAACTCAGGGCATCATAAGTGCATAGATGTACACTTATGTGCATAAAGATAGAAGGAGCATAACAAAGATGAGTTATAAGGTAAAGAGGCAATGCTTTGAAGTTAGCCTTGGCAACTATTTCTTGAATATGTCACCAAAAACACTAGCACCAACAACACAAAAATAAACAAGTAGGATTATATCAACTAAAAAAAAACTTCTGCACAACAATGGAAACAACCAACAAAATGAAAAGACAATTTCCAGAATGGGAGAAATTATTTACAAATCATACATCTGATAAAGCCTTAATATCTAACATACACAAGGAACTCTCACAACTCAATAGTAAAAGTCTTTTAGAAGTGTTTTTTAAAAGTAAGCAATTAAAAAATGGGCAAAGAACCTGAGTAGACATTTTCCAGAGAACATATACGAATAGGCAACAGGCACATGAAAGGTGCTGAATATTTTTAATCACCAGGGAAATGCAAATAAAAACCACAATGAGATGTGATCTCACACCTGTTGGGATGGCTGGTATCAAAAAGAAAAAAGACAAAAAATATTGGCAAAGATGCAGAAAAAATGGAACCCCTACACACTGCATTGGGAACATAAGTTGATACAGCCACTGTATCAACTACTCTTACTGTACCAGTAAGAGATTTTTTGTTTCTGTTTTTAAATATTTTTTTAGTTGTAGTTGGACACAATACCTTTATTTTTTAACTTATTTTTTAGTTGCAGTTGGACACAATACCTTTGTTTTATTTATTTATTTTTAGGTGGTGCTAGGATCGAACTCAGGGGCTCATGCGCGCTAGGTGAACACTCTACCACTGAGCCACAACCCCAGCCCCCAGTAAGAGGTTCTTTAAAAAACAAATAGAGCCACTGTATGATCCATCGATGCCGCTATTGGGTACAACTCCAGAGGAAACAAACTTAGTACCTCAAAAAGATATCCACACTCTGGTGTTCATTGCAACCTTATTCACAATAACCAATTTGTGGAAATAACTTGTTCATCAACAGATAAATGGATAAAGAGAAGTGGTGTATGCATTTGTATGTGTGCATATTATTTAGCCCATAAAGAAAAGAAAAAAAAAGGAGGGAATCCTGCCATTTGCAACACTTGGGTAAACCCACAGGGTGTTATGCTAACTAAAATCAGCCAGATGCAGAAAGAAATACTGCATGGTATCATATGTGAATTCTTAAAAAAAAAAAAAAAACTCATGGAAACAGAGTAGAATGGGGTTGGCAGGGGCTGAGGGTGGAGGAATGGGGGAGATGTTAGTCAAAGGGTACAAACTTTTCCAGTTATAAGATGAATAAATTCTGACAATGTGAAGTACAGCAGAGTGAGTGTAGTTTCAAGTGCTTTATAATGGAAATTTTCCAAGAGTGGATCTTAAGCATTAAGTAACATCTTAAAATCTTGACCAAAAAAAAAATAAAAGAAATACAGAAATGAAAGAAGAAGAGGGCTGGGGATGTGGCTCAAGTGGTAGTGCGCTCGCCTGGCATGCGTGTGGCCCGGGTTCGATCCTCAGCACCACATACAAACAAAGATGTTGTTTCCGCCGAAAACTAAAAAATAAATATTAAAAATCTCTCTCTCTCTCTCTCTCTCTCTCTCTCTCTCTCTCTCTCTCTCTCTTTAAAAAAAAAAGAAGAAAGATAACTACATTAAATAATGGATGCGTTGATTTCAGTATACACACACACACACACACACAGACACACACGTCAGATCATTACTTAGTACATTTTAAATATATACAGTTTTGTCAATTATACCTTAATAAAGCTGGAAAAAAGTGAGAGGAGAAAGAGTCTAGGACAAGTCTTGTGGTTTAAAATGTAAAATTCCTTCAAAAGAGTCTATAGAACACAAAATGAAACACACATTTTGTCAAATTTGTTTTACAAAATGAAAACAAGGGACATGCCAGCATAAGAGGGGACTAGCCAGTGTTTAATACCCATTTCACGTTAGAACGGTGCCTTTGAAAACGTAAAGCCTTGGGGCCTCTGCACAGCAAAGAAAACAATCAATGAAGTGAAAAGGCAGAACTTCCATTTGGTCCTAGAGAAGCAAGGCCTAATTTGGACAAGGCAATATGCAGCACGAAAGCAATTAAGTTCAGCAGCCACAAACATAAATGGGAATGCTGTTTTCCTTCTGAGGAGTACAAACACAGCTCTTAAAATCAAGACCAAGCACACGCTGAAGGATGCTTTTAAATTTCTTGAGTTCTCGTCTGAGAGCAGGAATGAGACAAACTTGTCCAGTATGACCCTTGGGCAGGGACGAGACATTTGCTTGTACGTGAGCTACTTCAGCCTGTGCATGGAGGCTTCATGGCCATACGGGTGCCTAGCAATCCTGCCTGAATTGCTCTCAGTATTGTCATAAAGGAAACAGAGAATATTATACTGTCTGTAATTCAAAGACAGCACCAGCAGGAGAGTACTTAAGAACTAGTTGGTGAGGAAAGAATTGAAGAGCCTCATACTCCACAATAGTAGAAGTGAGGATATGAGATAATTAAGAAAAAAGGATTTAATTTATTCTAAAGAATTGTTCCAGGGACCCCAATTCTCTAGTCAAGTAGCATCCAGAGCCTTAGCCTCACCCAAATGAAGCCATAGAGAGACATCTGCATCCCAAGGGCCATGTGTTCCCGGGTGATTTGTTCAAGCTACATAATGGGACTTTCACTCCAATCTCTAAAATGAGACACTACAAGAAACTTTTAGGAGTGGACTTGTAGATCAAGAAGAGTAAAAAAACCTAAATAAGCTAAATAATTTGAAAAAAGTCTATTTGGCAGTGGTACCTTTCAGATTCAATCATAAAACTAAATCTTTTTACTACTTCTAATATATTTAGCTTATATCTCTAATTTAGGGAGGAATCATGCACCATCCAGCAGGTAAGCTATATCTCAGGCATTATGTTTTACCAGTTTTAAGTAATTTTATTTTCATCTTTTTATAAATTTCCTATTTATTAAATTGTATCCTTTATGTATAAAGATTGCCTCTAGGAAACCAAAATTTGTTGTACATTCTCATGCAGGTGAAGCTTTATGTGTGTGTAAACATGTGTATATTGGTTTTAATTATTTAATACTTGTGTTCCCGCCAACTCATAATGCTGTCAACTTGAAAAAATAGAAAAGGAAAGATTTCATTTAAAACAGGATTTGGGAGAGGGATGGAGCTTGACAGAGAAGAGGGATGAAGGAGAATGCAGGATCAAGAAAGAGAGTTTCTTTCTTGAGGACTGCAGAACTGATATGGTTGAGGTGTGAGAGCATTACTGGGGTGGGGGGTGGGTACAGGGTAGTTGGGGAATGATGTTTGCAATTTGGAATACTGAACAATACAAACATGATGGGAAGTGTGGGGAGCCATGAGGGTGTGTCCCAGCCTATGTGTTCATTAGAGATATGATAACTATTCTTCATCACTTCATTTCAAGAATTCACCAAGAAGGGATTGAATACTGCTTGGAGAACACTCTAAAAACTTACTCAGACACCTTCCTATTTAAATCAATAAGATTCTTCCTTTCCAGAGCCCCAAGGGCTAAACATGAAAGAAGCATGTTTTCTATAGCAAAATCAAACAAACAAAATACAACAAAGCTAGAACTTCCTGCCACAGGTACAAGAGGAATCTCCATTATGTTTGTAAGATTGTGTATGTCCAGAAAAGGCATGCACACAGATGTCCTTAGAAGCTTTATTGGTAATATCTCCCCCCAAGCTAGAAATAACCCAAAAGATCAATAAGCAGAATGGGTATATAAATTGTGATGTATTAATATCTTGAAAAACTGTACAGCAGTGTAAAGGAGAGAACTATAGATAATACAACAGCAAATAAATGGACATAATGTGGAGCCAAAGAATCCAGATACAGATGAATACACACTGTGTGTATTCATTATACATATTTCATTATATGCTTTATTGGTAATATCTCCCCAAGATAGAAATAACCCAAAAGTCAATAACTGATATGTGATGAGAGATATCAGAATAATGTTTGCCCTTGAAGGAAGGAGAGTTTGCTAAATGGGAAAAGGCAGGAGGAGCCTCTTGGAATGATGAAATGTTCTGCATCTTGATTAGGTGGTACTACTATGGACTATACATATGTAGAAATCTATGAAGTATGATATTTAAGATTAGTATGCTTTATTATATGTAAGATATGCAACTAGATAATATATTTTTAAAATTCATTGGAACATTTACCCTGGTTCTACCATTTAACAGCTGGGTGGCCAGTGACCGGCTGCTGGGCATCATTTTTTCTCATCTGTAAAGTTATAATTAACAATGCTTGGCTCATGACTTGCTAAAAGATTAGAGAAGGATAAATTGTGCCCAGCATTGTATCTGGGCACCAACCCTCCTTTCTCTCACTATCATGATCTGCAGTCAGACCCCCAACTCGGAGGGCTCCAGTTCTGATGGCACAGCTGGGAAGCCACATGAACCCCAGCAGGTGTAACAGAAGACACTCATAAAATTACCCCAGCTACACTTCTTATTGCAATAGAGGATTTTCGAAGCATGCATAAAGAAAATTAGAAACTGCTAATGCAGCTTGTGTGTTAACCCCAGTTTCTTAATTTATTATTTGTCTGGACCGGGCAAGTCTCTATGTTCCTAACCCTCTTTGTTAAGTGAAAATAGAACTAGACCATTTCCTAAAATTACCCTGAGGATTGATGGTACATTTAACACAGTACCCAGCAGGACACTCTCAACAAATGATGCTCATCTTTCTTCCTGACAATGACGAGAGAACTTGAGATCATTTACAACAGGACTGAAAGGGAGGCTCTGTCCTAAGCCTCTTTCCAGCACGTGGACAACACCTACACATGCTAGATACACAAGGAATCTAGAAACCAGGATTTGTCCCAGAGGAAAGGACAATAAGATGGGCTCTTTACATGACCATCAATGATTTTAGTGCCCGTAGGTCATCAGGCATCATCTTACATCAGCCTTGCCTTTTATAACACTGTCAGCCACTCTTGCAGCTTCTAGGAGGCCCTGAGAAAGACAGGCAGGAGCCAAGGGCACCTATAATTCTCACTATAGTCCTTGGCAACACAGCAGCCCCATAAGAGGTTGGAAGGATGCTTCATGTGAACATAAGAATAATGACTGGAGGGTAAAGAAGCAAGTCTCTGTGGTTGGCCTGCAAGAGGGTGTCCAAGGAACTGCTCAAATAGACGTGGCCTTGCCCTTGAAGGATCCTGCTCTTAGCCAGGTACTAAAAAGAAACTGCCACTGTTAAGAAGGAAAATTAGAAGATCAGGCTCTTTAATGATCTTGTAGATATCTGTTTACTCAAGGGACATGAAAACCAAGTTTGCTGACTGATCTTGAGAAGACAAGTGATTCTCTAAGAATAATTCCAAAATGTATCCTTAAGATCCTTAATGATTGCATAACCCAGAAAACAATAAATTCAGATCCCTTCCAAGATATGAAATAATGAAATTTCTAAAAACTAAAGGAAGCCATCTTGAAAACAGTCCCAAGAAAGCTATGCATTTCTTATAGGGTAAGATCAGATTGGGTGACGGCAGAGTTTTTATCTGAAGCTATGGAAGCCAGCGGGATGTGGCCGGGCATTTCTCAAGTGCTTAAAGAAAAGAATGGACAACTATGAATTCTATATCCAGGGATAAAGGAAAATCAAGATATTCTCTCAGAAGGAAAAATAAAAGAAAATTTAGTTGGCTGTTACATGCTTAAAGTTCATCTAAAGGAAGTTATTGAAACAAAATGGAAATGATTAAAGAAGGATTCTTGGAACATCCAAAAGAAGCAGCAATGGAAAGGGCAGAAATTTGGGTACGTACAATAGACTTTCTCTGTAAGAGTTTCATGAATCATATTTGAAGACCGAAACAAAAGTTATTACAACATCTGACATTCGAACAATAATATTTAAAAGTGGGAAAGAAAAAGGAATCTAAATGAAAATAAGGTTTCCACTTTTCACTTAAAGAAGAAGAAATGAAAATACAATCAATGGTGATAAGGGTTGTAAGTGTACTACAATAGAGCAGCCACTACAAAAACTATACAGAGGTACCCTCGAAAACTCTACAAATAAAACAAGATGGAATCCTAAAAATATTCTTTATGTATTCCTCAAGAAGACAGAAAAAGAGAAACAAGAGAAGGAGAATCCGAAGAAAGAGTAGCAAAAGAAAACGCTAAAGAATGTTCAAAGCCTAGGTTAAACTCTCATAATGAGCTTTTGGAAAGTCCTAATCTTCCCAGCAGAGTTCCGGTCCAGACTCCAAGAGAGTAACTTCTCACTGTCTGAAAGTTCCTCTCAAAGGAGGGTATTCCACAGTCACCAAGAAGAATGGATATGATTCCTTAAGTGACCAGATCTACTCTTAACTTGGCAGCCTCCTTAAAACAAAGTTAAAACCCTGCTATTTACTGTGCAGACTGACTTTCAAGGTGAGAAGAAGACTTTGTGGTAGTAGAGGTTTCACACTTTGGCTTTCCTCTGCACAAGAAAGAGCTATGGCTCAGCCTACTGGTCCAGATGAGGGTCACCAGGAATGGTGCTTACTGTTCTTGGGCCAAGCACAGGACACGGCAGTGAGAACTGACTTCCTTGGCTCTGTGGAGCCTGCCTACCACCTCACACCCAGAACCTCTGGTGTTGCAGAAAGAATGCTGGCCTTATCACCAGACATTCCAGGCTTGCATCCTGGCTTGGCCCATTATTAGTTCTCTATCCTCCAGTTCACGGCCCATCCAACAGATGTTGCTGGTTAGAGGAAGTGCCAGAAGGAATAAGCAAGGTAGCCCAATGCCTACTGCATGGGACGTCCAGTTGGATGGACAGTCCCATTTTCCAAGGCTAGGTTCAGAAAAGTGATTTTGACATCTGTGGCTCTTAGAAGCCTCTATCTAGCAGGCAGTCCCAAGACTAAGTAGAACAGATGACCCAGTGTGGTCATGTTGAGGAAGGACTGTAGCCAATTTAGCTTGGGTTCTGGTGCCAAACCCATCTGCCCTTGGGCAAAACTTTAAAGCTTGTATGCTGGTGTCATCCCAGGGGAACAGAGGGGGGAGCTGCAGCTCCCAGGGCAGGTGATGTGTGATTGCCTGGGATCCTGCAGTGTAGACATCCATCAGGGGATGGAAGAGAGGGCCATATGGGGAGTGTAGGCAATGTAATGCCAACTTAATCCAAAATGGGACTCCAGACTGTTAGGAAGTATGCATCTACATCTTATTTAGCACTCAAATGGAGGAAGAAGTTTTGCTCACATTATGTTGTTTTAACCTCTCAGTCATTTGTTGATTCCAATTTTGTAACTGAGTATTTTGATGCTTCCAGACGTGGTCTTAGCATCATCCTTTTTCCATCTACAACTCTCAGAGCCATTTTGGTGTCCTAGGTCAAACAGAAGGCAGCACAACCCGAGCCTCAATCTGTGTTTGTACAACAAAAAGGCTTCTGAGTATCTTTTTCCCAGTGGTGCAGTGTCTTTGATCTGTAATAAGACCATGCCTCTTGAATTGCCTTGGACAATTCCAGTTTATGTCTTTTGCCTTGGTCTAATTATCACTAGTTCACTGCAAATTACAGCAGTTTTAGTGATTAATGATTTAGTCACTCTATTATGCAGCTTTTTGGGGAGTCCCTTCATAGTTTTTTTTTTTTGTAGTTGTAGGTGGACAGCATGCCTTTATTTTATTGGTTTCATTTTTATGTGGTGCTAAGGATCAAATCCAGTGCCTCACACACGCTAGGCAAGCGCTCTGCCACTGAGCTACAGCCCCAGCCCTCTATCGTGTTTTTTAATATTATCAATCCATAAAAAAAATATTATTTGAGCTTAAAGTTTTCCATGCAGGTTCTTAAGCCTCAGAGATGCACTCTTGGGCATAAGACAGGAATGACTTCTCATAGCGGTAGGATTTTAGTCGTAGATATAAGAGGCCTAAATGCTAGAGGTGATTATACTTGTCTGTAGTTCAAAAGGTCAACTCAAGAGGCAAGAACTAAATAAAAACAAAAAGCAGACCTGAAACTTCAAGAATTTTTCTGAGGTTTCTGGAAATATAATCACAAAGCTTTTATACATTAGTTCCAAGAAAGAGCCTCTCTTTGTCAGATGTTGCTGGCTGATTATAATAACCTTGGCAACAGATTGTTTATGCAGAATTGAATTTGCTTCCATAAAAACCATTTTCTATAGATTTCTCTTATTTTCTCTAAAATAATGTACAGGATCTTTAGGTCAAGGAACATGCAAATATTTTGCATCTATTTCAATGGGGAAAGGTCAAGGAAAGTCAGCCTGACTCTGTGTCTGCCTCCAGTAATAACATCTTCTCTAAATCCTTTTATTTTCGACCTTGGGAACGTGTCTCTCAAGGGTTTATTTATAAGTACCTAGTGTGGTATTACTGGATGCTGAAAGATACTCCATGAATATCTGTAGCATGCAAAATGTCATCAAGAAAAATCAATATTTATATCTAGTTGGTCTGCTTGCAGGGGTGGGGAGTGCTTGGTGAGCACTGAGGCCTTGGATATAAACCATGACCTTCCTAGGCATTTCCTTTGAGAATGCTCTCGGACAATAATCAGAGAGCCCTGTGACACAATCCTCAGAACAGTGGGTACTGGCAGATGAGAGGTTAGACAGATACTCTGTGCTGAGAAATACCAGTGTTCTGAAGGGTGGTGTTTGTATTCAGGCACCACTCTGCACTTGGAATGGGAGAGCTGCCTGCAACCCCAAGACAGGTGGGGAAAAGGAAAGGAAGGGGGCAGCCGATGAATTTGCCTTGGCACAGGAGAAGAGACCCCCTTGGTGTGGAGTGTGAAGTTGAATTCCCTGGAGAGAGTCCTCACTCCCAATTGAACAGTCACACTGTCCCATCCATCACCATTTCTGCCATCACCATTTCTGCCATCACCATTTCTGCCATCACCATTTCTGAAAGCAAGTCCACAGCAGTGTGAACTGGGTAAGCTTTCAATTTTAGAAAAGAAAACTTAGATGGCCAGCTTCATCCATTATTAACTCATGGTCGCTCAAACCCATTGGCTTAAGTATTCCTGGGCCCAAGTCTATTTCAATATGTCTTTCAGAAACAAAAGATGTCTTTTATGACTTTTACATGTAAAAGTGACATCTTAGGCCACAGGCGCATCTGAGCCTTTCTTTCCCCCATAGCCATGTTCTGCTTCAGCTTCATCTGTGCTTCTTGGGTGGGTATGGAGGATGGTAGTGTGGGGGTGAGGAGCCTTAAGTAGGTACCACATAAAAACTACATCATCAGACTCACAAGTGGAACTGAGATCTGACTGTAGGAAGCAGTGGGTTCCTCTTCTTTCGAGTCGTGGTTTCTTGGACACTGGGCATATCTATGGCCATGGTTTCTTGGGTGTGGACCTCAGGAGCTCAGCAAATCTGTGTTTGTGTTATCAACCAGGAGCATATGGCCACTACCAGTGGGAGACGGGCATGGCCAGAAGCAGGTGTGTGTTCATGAGAGAGACAAGCCAGCTGAAGTTCCTTTCTGTATCGACCTCTCTTTTGTGGCTCTGGAGCCTTAATTCCTAAATTAAACTTGGTTAAACTTGCTGGCTTGTTCTCTTGAGAATCTCCCCCAATTGGGCCACTGAAGAGTCAGCTCTGTACCTCAAGACCAGGGAGGAGGAGGGTCTGGCTCCACAGGTTGGGTTTCATGATTCAAATGCTTTACCCTTAGTAAAATCTTTCTCTGGGAACCAGCTGCTTTAGAAAAACAACAACAAAAAAAAAAAACATTAAAGAATGTGCTATTTCTCCGCATCAGGCATTTGAAAAGTTACGTGACAAATTGAGGCCACCCCAGACCTCCTCTTATTGTCTAATTTAAATCACTAGGTGCCCATTTCAGTAGAGTGTTCTTAGTCAGCTTGCATTTTATCTGAAATAATAGACGGAATGGCTTAATGAGTATTCGCATCATGGCATGGGGCATTATGCTTGTCACTTCTAATTCTCACATTTAATAATGTGCTTGATCTACAAATTAGATGGCAGGATTCTTGTCAGTGCAGGAGGGCTTCCAACAAGATGAAAGCTCTGTTCCAATCGTCTCTTCTTCTTCCCAGAACCTCCCAGAAGGAGCATTTCCTACTAAAACTTCCCAGGGACATCTTCACCTTCCACTCCCACCCTGGTACAGTAGTCGCTATTGAATCTGCATGGAAGAAGTGACATTGCCAAGGGACGCTTTAGAACACTAGAAAATGCTCATGGGAGGCTTTGCAAGCCTTGAAATCCTGCTGTGTCTTTGGTGCAGTGTGTTTCCTTGCCTTTCCTTGACCTGCCAGTCTGGGCTCAGTCTGTGGACAAGGAGCCCCTCACAGTGAGACTGGGAAGGGGGTGCACTTGAGGCTGGTCAAGGTTCTGAAATTGCCACCAACTCTCTACTCAGAGGCTGTGCCTGGGATCTTTGCTGACTACATGGTCAGCATCCCAAAGCCCCTAAATACATCTCCCTGGCTGTCTGTTTGCCTCCTGGGCTGTGTCCCTTTTCCTTGGCCACAGAGATTTGGCAGGAAAGCCTGGGAAAGGAATTCACCCCACACTGCAAGGGATAGATATGCCTCACCAAATCCCTCTTTCCAGTGAAGTTTATTTTCACTGGGAAAGTCCTTAAGGTGATGGAGAGGTTTTCTAGAAATATCCAAGACTGTCTTCTGGTGTACTTTTGGTAGTCCCTAGAGCCATATTAGGTCTCTCTTCTCATTTTTGGCTCCAAGTGGTCACCCAGAACCCTGTGAATGGAAAGTGAGGGTTCTGAAAGTCACAGTACATTTCCCGGGTGCTAGGCACTTTGCATATGTTAACAAATTCTCAAAAAAATAATAGGTAGATATTATTCCTGATTTATAGAGTAAGATAGGAAATAGGCATAGAGACTAAGTTTATAACCTGCTCAAGGTCACGCAGCTGATAAGACACTGAGCTTAAGGTTGGCATTGAGTCCATTTGACTTTCTGCAACCGTTTATGATCTTGTAACCCTGTCGCACCCAAATCACCTGGGAGCATGAGGGTACCACCTCCAGCTACAACTAGTCTAGCTTGGGTGCTTCCATCCAGGAATTTAGTCTGCTAGTGGGCTTCATGTTTCAGGAGATCAGGGTCCTTTGGTACATCACAGCTTTCTGGTTAATGTGTCTCCCCCTCTTTGCATGTTCCAATTCTTTCATCCAAACAAGTTGAAAGATCTGTTCCGATCGTCTCTTGCCATCCAGCAAGTTTGTGTTCATTTGATGGTGTTCACTCTACCAGATTATGAGCTCCCTCTCTGTTTTTTGCTCACCACGTTGTCCGTTTGTTCCACATAATAGGTGCTTAACAAATAAGTATGGATTAAATAATTGTTACAGCAGTTCTACGAGATAAGACTATTGCCATTCCCTTTTGCAAGTGAATAAATGGAGACTTCAATTGAGTTCAGATTCAGAGCTTGGTCCATCTGTCATTGAAGCTGGTGTCTGTTACCTGGTGACTATTCCATGCCCCGGCTCCTCAGTCTTAACATTGGTCTGCCCATCTTGGCTTCTGGATTAATGCTGTCCACCTCCTCTGCTTTGTAGCACAAGACCATCATCCACTGGGACTTTGATTTTTTTGTTCAAACATCTGCCTTCACTGGTGACGAGGCAGGTGCTTTGTGCTTAATCACCTCCTTCCCCGACACCTATCAATATTCCCACCTAGAACGTTGTGGGTTCTCAGTAGGCCTTTGAGAATCTCATTTACCTTTGTTTCTGCCAAGCCTCTATGGAGGCTGATGGAAAACCCAACTCAGCCTGGCTTAAAGTAAAGGGAAGCCAGACACGGTGGTGCTTGCCTGTAATCCCAGTGGCTCGTGAGGCTGAGGCAGGAGCATCATGAGTTCAAAGCCAGCCTCAGCAAAAGCAAGGTGCTAAAAGCAACTCAGTGAGATCCTGTCTCTAAATAAAATACAAAACAGGGCTGGGGATGTGGCTCAGTGCCCCTAAGTGCCCCTGAGTTCATTCCAAAAAAAAAAAAAAAGGAAAAGGGAATGCATTAGCTTGTATAATCAAATAAGTCCAAGAGTAGAGTAGTCTAGCTTCAGGTGTGGCCAGTTTCAGAGATCAAACTGTACCTTTAGGATGTCGGGTTTTTACCCATAGCTTTCTGTTGATGGACTGCATTTTCAGACTTCTCACAATAGCAGATGATGGCCAGGGCTCTAACCCATCCCTGTCATAGCCACACAACCTCAGAAACCACCCTATTCCTGGGGGTCAAACTAGATCCTAGGCATGGCTCACACTGATCTAATTTGAGTTCCCTTGTCCCTCTCTGGCCTGTCCGTTGTAGCTGGGGAGACACCCTGATTAAAGGAAGATCCACTTTAAGCTAAGGGTAAGGTCAGTCCCGCCAAAGAAGAGGAAATGGAGTGGGGAGAGGTATATCCTCAGATCTTTGGGGCACTGTTTTACCAGGAAGAGCATGAATAGATGTCAAGCCCTGAAAGCCAGGTTTCCACTACAGTCTCCTTTTAAAATTTTCTAAACTGACCACATACCTCCTCTGACCCAGGCTAGCCCAGCACCGGAGCACCATTAAAGGGGCAGAACCTGACTCCCCATTCCTCTCCTTCCTTATATCCCTGTCAGGACTCCATCAAGCCTAGAGCTGTAAACAGATCCCACATCCTCCTCCCCTGAGCAGAGAGAGTGAGTCAGCCTCTAACTTCAACCTACACTGGTTGTGCCGCTCTGTGGGATCCCAGGGAATGTGGGGCCAGCACACCCATGTTAGACAAGAGGATGGAGCCCTGGGCGACTCCGGCCTCTACCTCCAGACTCTGAGTCGGCCCTTGCTTTAGAGGCAGTCGGGACAAAATTTCCCAGAGTCCCTGCGGCTCTTCTCCAGGCTGCGTAGGAGGTGTGTGAGAAATGCAAACCAGGCTGAAAGTACTACTCCAGCCCCTGCTTGGCTGTCACGCACACAGACATGGTCACGCATATCCACACGTACCACAGATATATCTCTGTGCCCCTCTCCCCCACACTTGTTTCTCCCTGCCTCCCTGCCCCTCTTCCCTCTTTCTCTCTCACCATGCTTTCTTTTATATTTTACATCCTCCTCCTGACCCCCAACTTTTCCTCTTCTTCTTCTCCTTTCACTACTACTCACCCTCACTTTCCTCTCCCCATTGTTCCTCACAAACATATCCCCCTTTCTCTGCACACGTACATGTGATACACATAGCCTCTCTGTTCTCTCTCTCTCTCTCTCTCTCTCTCTCTCTCTCTCAGACCTATTATGCACATGCGTACATGTTTTGCACAACACAGCAGTCCATTCATCTCTCCCTCCCTGCCAGACCCCCAACAGCTGCACATGCAAACCCCAACCCCAAGCCCTCAGACCATGTGTGTCGTGACCACTGTTCCTTCAAAGCTTGGCTCCAGGGATTTTCTCAGGCCATTCCATCTCTATGTGCCACCCAAACGGCAGTCAAATCCTAAACTGGAGTTCTAGCCTCAAAGACTGGACTCACACTCTCATGGAGAGCCTGGGGTGAGAAAGCCAAGGTCAGAGAAGGGCATTGGCTGGGGTGTGGTCACACAGTGCACTATGACAGAGCTGGGCACAAAACCCAGTTCTCTGAACCCCTAGGCCAGTGTTGTTGTTGTTCTTCCTCAGTCTTCTTTGCCTTCTCCTCCTCTGACTCCTCCTTCTTTCTCCTTTTTCCTCTCTCCTCCCTCCTTCCTCCTTTTTCATTTCAGGGCTGGGTGTTGAACCCAGGGGTTTTCAGATGTTAAGCAAGCACTCTACCACTGAGCCACGTCCCCAGCCCTTCTTCCCTGTCTTCTGATAGAAAGTGCATCTCCCGTGTCCTGAACCCTCACTGTGTGATAAGGGAGACACTAGCAGGATGAAGTCAAGATTCGCCATGATAAATTGAGACAGAGAACTCTGGGTGCAGTTGATTTTGAGTCCATGAGTTTGTAAACCCTCAACTCAATGACCAAAGACATCGCAGAATGCATTTAACGGGTCTGTGTCAGCTCCAGACACAGGATAGTTATCTCCAGCCAGAGCTGCCTCTTGATCTCATGCTGAAGGCTGCATGGAGGGACATCTGGACCAGCCTAGAGTGAGCCACCCTGAGAACAGCCTAGGACATAGGGTTGAGCCCAGCAGAGTCTCCTTCACTTCCCGTCCCACCTCAGAGCAGCAGGGCTGAGAGATGGGTCAGAATGTGGCATTGGGCAAAGGCACCAGCATTTTGAAATGCTGATCTTTCTTCGCCAGGCAAAATGACAACTGCAAGAAAAATCTGGGCATTCTGAGATGCAGCTTGGCAAAGCATGTGTTACTTGGCAAAGCCCCCGGTTTACTGTTTGGGTGAAGCAAAACACACCACTCCTCATCCTAACTTCCTGCCTTCTGCATCAGCTGGCCTCAGTTCAGTGGCCCTACCAACAACCCGGGGTGGGGCGGGGGGCGGGGAGGCTCATCTGTTGCCATGGAGGCTATCTAGTTCTTCAGAGCCTGAACCTTGAATCACTGCCTTCGAAAATAAAACCCTCCACTGCTGATGGGGGCAGGGTGCTTACAAGAACTTTCCTGTGTAATTACTGAGAGCTTGTTCTGTACTAAAGACTTTTCTAAGCACTCAGTTATCCTCACAGCAACCCATGAGGCAGATGTGCTTCACCCACTTTACAGATGTGAAAAAAAAGGGGAAGAGGAGTTGATCGAGTACCTTGCCCAAGGAGTTAGGATTCCTATCCAGAGCTGCTGGTTCTGCATTCAAAAGCGTGATGCTCTTTTGAGAAGATGCTCTCAAAAGAGCTAAAAAAAAAAAAAAAAAAATCTGTAGGCTTTCTAAAGGATGGATTCTGGATTAATTCTCATTCGTGGTTTCAATTTTGATGAGAAAAAAGAAAAAGTCACCTCTCTGAGCAATTTATTCAAAGCTTCTCTTGAGAGATATTTTTGGCTATATACAGATGGAGTAGGTCTGTCTATTCCAAGTCCTGGAGTCCACTGTGATAGATAATGCAAAAATAAAATTAAAAAACACCCCCCCACCTCACACATGAGATCTTTGGTCGGGCTCCCACTCTGAAGGTGGGGATTGGAAGCAAATGCTCACGATTTCCATCCCTGAAGGAAGTGTCCCACGGCGTGGCACCCAGAGCTCAAAGCTCCTCAGAGTCTCTGTAGACAGAAGCTGCGGAGGCTTGGAAATGTGGCAGAAGCAAATCCATTTGGGCAGCCTTCTCAAGTTCTAACAACCTGGACCCTGGAAGGGATTTGTGATCCTCCATTGACAATGTGGATAACCAGGATAGAAGATGAGCTCAGAGACTTAGAATGAAATGCTGCTTCAGGAATTCAGCCAAAGAGTGTTTCGGAATTGTGATGTTCCTCATCCGTTCCCATCTGTCAAAGCAACCTTAGATATGCAGATCAGAGTTTATTGCCCTGCTCTCTTGTATGCCTGAGTGCTTTAGCTCATTCACCACCAAAATGAAAGTCAGATTTGATTGGCAGGTTGCATATGTCTTTGGTCCCATGATTTCAACTTATTTTTCAAGTCGAACAATAGCAGTAGCCTTTTTTAAGATTAATATCTAAACAGAAGGACACTGACTATACTTTACTTCAGAATATGAACTTCTATTTTTGTAATAAATGGCTACTTATTTTGCATGAAAATGAGTGAATGAGATGTGCATCTTTTCAAAGTTTGTGCTTACGTCCTTTATATGGGAAAAGAAACCATTTCTAATGCAATCCATTCCATCAAAATGTGGAGCAAAATTTCGTGCATATGCATTTGTGTGGAAGAAAGGGACCCAGCAGCAGAGATCTGGTTAACTTACAGAGAAACAGAACCAATTTATTTGTATCCTTTTCTGAGTGAGTTCTGTATAAGCTGAGGTGTGCTCTAGGCAGAGTTCTCTGGCTCTTCATGAATATTCTGAACCAAGCACACATATGCACAGGCAGTTGCTAATGTGTGACCTGTAGATTTTTCCGAGCTAACCTCTTCACAATAGAAGAACATGCACATTCTTCAAAAATCTTGCTAGATCCTGTAAAAAAAAAAAAAAAAAAAAAAAAGCTTCCTCGATTCTTTCTGATCAATCATTCTGCTACCTTCTCTTGTGTGTGTGTAAAAGAGAGACAGAGACAGAGAGGGGAGCATGGGAGGTCTTCTTACAAATCAGAACTAAAACGACCTGTTGTAATAGCGATTTTAATTCATTTGGAAAAAAAGCTGTGTCCAGGCATGTATTGAGAGCACGTGGTATGTGTGAGTAGGAATTTCTAGTGCCAACCTCATGTTCCATTCAACATCAAAGTGAAATTTTATTTGAAAAGTCGACACTGGTTTAGACAGAGAGCAACTTGATCCACCTGAGAACTGGCCTTGGGAATCACAATGAGCAAATAGCTTTTCTTGTAGAACTTTCTTTTGGGTGACCTCCTGAGTTTGTCCTGCCCACCTAGAAGGGAGGAGGATACTGTACCTCAGAACAGGATGAACATTGCAAGGGTCACATTTCAAGCAAGTGCCTGGAATAACAAATAACAGGTTTCTTCTTGTTCTGAGAGAGCTCCTTTGTGATCTGCATGGTCAGAGAGAAACTTTATCTGTGCTGATTTGCAGGCAAAAGGGTACTAATAACACAGCACTATAAAATGTAAACACATTATGATTTGGTGCTTAATGAAACCAGAGCAGTGTGGGACTTATACCCATTTTACAAATGAGAATACTGAGGTTCGTAGAAGCAAAGTAATTTGCTGTGGTCACAGAGTTAGCAAGTGGTGGCATTCCTTCCATCACCATCTGTTTACAAATGTCCTGGAATGTATATGAGTGGGGGTGGTCAAACTTGGACACACTTTTTCTCCACACTAGGGGGGGGGGTGTACATATTTGTTCCACCCAAAAATACATTCCCAGAGATTTTTTTTCCTTCAGATCATTCCTTTCTGCCATCTGAAGCATGTTTGTATTGCAAGCAGATAGCAAAGCAAACCTCATGGTGTGTAACTGGTGAGAAAGCACATGGTAAAATGAAACCACTCATCAGGTTTTTCTGTAGTACAGCATCTTCAACTTGCAAAGCAAGAAAGTAAAAAGAAAATTTTAAAAAAATAAAATTCACATGCTATTTCCTCTGCAAAATTTTATTAAACTGGGCAGCTTTCAATAAGCTTTAGTGGCTCTCCTTCCCTGCAGCATAAGCGTTGATGGGTTTTTCTCGGCTTGGTTGTCTGGATTTCACAGCTCTCTGTCACCTCCCCTCTGAAGCTGGTAATAGAAACAGGAAGTGGTGCTGTGCCTTTTCTTCACTCTGGGATTGCTTTCTGCCTGGAGCCCGGTGTCTTTCCCCGGGGAGGATTACTGGGCTACCCTCTTTCTTTGGGCTTTTCTGGCCAGGAGGCCAGGGAGGGAAGATTTTTGGCGCTCCATAACCTGTGTCCTGGCATCTGATTCTTTCTCAAGACACTTGAGCTAGATCTCTGGGCAGAAGAACTTGGCAGAAAGAAAACCACTGGTTCCGGTAATTTTAATAGTTAAGCAAGGTTGACTTGTCCTTTATTTCACAATTTACTCACTTTGATTATTTACTCTAATCCTTTCTTAGAGGGCACCTGATGGTTGCCATTGATGTGTTTCAACAGAGCTGGGTCATTTTTGTCCTGCCTGATGCATAAGTTTTTAGCATTTTGTCTTTTAATATGTGTGCAAACATTAAGAAATGATGTAGAAAGGGCATTTTGAACTGTGGGCTCCATTTCAAAAAATGTGGGGGAACTGGTGACTGCTGTATAAAAACAGGTGGAATTTTATTCTTCTGCTGATAAAACAGAAATGTGGTGTGCTGAGTGTCACAGCTGCACGGTGCAGTTACACTGTCTCTGAGGCTGGGGTCAGGCAAGGGAAAAGTCGTGTGTGGGTTTACGGACATTGACCTACTCCGTGCTAACCCCAAATGCAGGTTTCTTTGTTTTATTTTGTTTTGCTTTGCTTTTTTTGAGCAGCAACTGATGAGACACATACATACCAGGGCATTTCCTTACTTGAGCTTGGATTTTCACAGAGCAGCAGCACATCACAATACTGTGACCATCACCCAAAAAAGGACATAAAGAGATTTCTTTGGGTCCTAAAGCTAAGAATTAAGTCCTTGGATTTTCTAAAAATTTATTTATTTTAATCACTGTAATAAATGTCTATACTTTAAAATAGCAAATAGTTATTTTGATGTTTTACCAAAAATAAAAAAAGTAAATAAAGTAGCCCATGCCTCACTCCCCACCTCATTCCTGCTTCCTAAATACAATCATTTTCAAATTTTAAGTATTTACTCATAAAAAAAATTCAGTATGTATCGCCTCATTTCTAAATAGCATGCTTAAAACTGCTGGTCTTGTTTTTATTTTTATTTATTTATTTTTAGAATTTGTCTCTTTATTTCCTTCTTATGTAAAAAGTGTTTTTTATACTTCCAACCCTCTCTCTGCACATGTCTTTCCCTTCCTTCCATTCTAGTTATAAACTATTCTTTGTTCAATTTGCTTTCACTGTTCTATTACTGTTACTATAAAAAAAATTAGCTTTCTGGCATTGCTTTGAGTAGTCCAGAGACATTCTGATATTTGATCTTGTATGTGTGGCTTTTCTTCCTTACCTCCTTGAAAGTTTGCAGAATCTCCTCTTTTCTACCAGCGTTAGAATTTTCACCAATGCGCTTTTATTTCTGTCTTTTTTTTCCTACCATTGTACCTGAGCTCTTAGAGAACCATTCACTTTGGAAACAGCTTTTATCTGGATTGGAAATTTTTCCTGAGTTATTTCTTTGATTATTTTCTTTCTTCCATTTTTTTTGTTCCTTCTAACATGCAAATATTGAACCTCCTAAAGTCATTCTCTAGTTATCTTTTTTCTCCCCTTTCTTTCTTTCTTTCTTTCTTTCTTTCTTTCTTTCTTTCTTTCTTTCTTTCTTTCTCCTTTGTATATTTTCTGGAAGACATCTTCAATTTTATCTTTCATCCTATCTGCTAGGTTTTTAATTTCCACAGGATTTTTTTCTTATTTCTAAGCATTATTTTCTTTCACTTCTCTATTCCTTTTGGCATATAATTTTGTTGCTTCATACCTACAATATATTCTCTTAATAATATTTTTTGATGTTCTCTGCTCCTCTGTTCTTGTTATTTGTCTCGAATGATAGTGACTTCACTCAAGAATCCAATGACCCAGGACTGTCTATTTGTCTTGGAGAGTGAGAATTGATTTGAAGGCTCACTGACTGGTGGCCTTCAGCCTAGGATGATCTAGATGGACTATTTTGGGGGAGCACGGTCAGTAGTTCTTTTCCTTGGAGTTAGTTAATTTTCTCAGAAAGGAATGCTTCAGTCCCTACTGGAGATATAGTCTAGTAGTCAGTTAGGGGAGCCCAGTGGCAGAGGAGGAACAATACCATTATTCAGCATGGGGGCTCAACACGTGTCTATTGTGGGTGCCCCTGATCTTCATACACCTGGAGCCCAAGCTTCCTCTGTATCAGCCTTTCTAGGGACTAATCTCAAGTCTTCTGCTGAGATGGATGAGGAAAGTGTCCTAGCTGAGCACAGCATAAAAGGCAGCCTACCTCCTTTTCCTGCCTGCACTCCCGCATCTCAGAGTAACTGATGCTTATAATTTCTGAGCCTGTTGGGGTCTGATGTGTGAATCAGGTTCCCACCACAGTATCAGCTTCTCTAGGGTGCTGAGTCATTTACTTATGTTTTTTTTTCCAGAATCCCTGATGCTATTACTGCAGCCCCTGTAAGAGTTTTGACTTTTATATCTTATTTGTATTTTAATAGGATTCAGGAGACATCGAAGTAATGTGTGGGTTTAATTTACCTCGTCCAACTGGATACCCCGTCCTTAACTCCTGGTTGTAGCTAGCAGTGACAGTTGAGCCTGCTGAGGACATCCCTGGGAAACTACAATCCCAATGTCACATTGTAGAAGCAGCACAAGTTATTAATTTTCTCATTTATCCAGAAGGATCACTTCTGGACTCCCAGAGTTTTGCATGTCCATCCTAGAGAGGAGAGTAATGCTGGAAGGTCTGATAGGGGCTTCAGCAATGTCTTGCAAACTTATTTTGACCCACATTAAGAAGTTTGGTTTCATCTCACAATCCAGGAGGCAGAAAAATAAACTTCCTTATTGATAAAATTTCGAAAGCAAAAGTTTGGCAAAACAGTGCTTACTTTTGCTAAAAGAGAAACACCCAGGCATTTTTATTCTAGTTCAGTTGCTTATGATTTTTCCTGACCCACTGATGGGTCACAAGCAGAAGTTAGAAAAAAGTAGTCGTCACCTGAAGTCACTCCCTTTCTCAGCATGATTGTCATCTTCCTGCTCTAAAACTTCTCCATCAGCCCCTGAACGTCACACTCAAGGCCCTCAGCTCCTTGCTCCAGCCTGACAACCTCATCCCCTTATGTATGTGCTTTTTACAACAGTGATTCCAGCTTCTAATCCTGAGATTTTGGGTTTCAGGGGGAAAAAAAAGTGTAGATTTTCATTTATATCATGAAGCTAACTGTGGCCACAGAACAGGTCAAAATTAGGAAAACCTCAAGGTCTGCAACTGGTGATAATTGTAATCAAGGTTTTGATGTTCACCCTTCCCATCTTTTCTTGATGCCTACATTGCTCCGGGTTTTCTTGGTTTTTCTTCTTCTTTTTGATATAAAATTAGTTTATGAATTGGTACGCATTTTCTGGTAACCCTTCTTACAAAGCAGTATTATTATGGGAAAATTTATTTTTGAACATGGTGCTTAAAATATGCCACCATAATGGGCTCTGGTCAAGATATACTATAACTTGTTATATCCTATTATTTAGATAGTATTGCCTCTTTTATGACTGGCTATGAAAAACTGCTTTGCACACATTTTTGTATGTAAGTCTAAATACCTGCAAACGCTGTCAGTGTATTTTGAAGGTACACTGTCAAGTTCTTCTGAAAGAACAAATCCATTCATATTCCTAAGAGCATGTAAATGCTTTGGGACTATATATTGGCCACTTCTCAGTATTTTATTTTTCAATTCCTCTTGTTATTTTTTATTCTTGTAAGATAATGTAGCTCTTTCACTGCCTTTATGATTCCTGTGTTTAGTACCATGTTTAGAAAGAACTTCCAAAACCCCAAAATACCATTTTTACTTGAATATAAAATCACTCTAAGTAATATTTGCCAGTTTTTCCAATGAGAAAATGAGCAAAAGTACTTTTGTGGTGTTGAGGATTGAACCCAGGGCCTGGTGCATGCTAAGCACATGGTCTACCACTGAGCTACATAAACTGCTAGAGGAAGAAATGAAGTTACGAATGTCAACTTGTAAATCTACTAATATAGTCATGTGCACTTTTAAAATCAGTCATATATATAGCCCTGTATTAATGGGGGACAGTTGTCTTTTTCTTGCCTCATTTTATGAGCCAGTTTCACAAAAGCTCTTGGCTTGTCTTTGATGTCAGTGTTCCCACCCTTGACAGAACTGCTCCGTGTCACGTGATGCCATTTTTCCGGCACCACAGCTATACTTCCAGCTGAGTTATTTTGAATCTACATAGTTTTCTCAAGCCACAAAGAGAGAGTCTCATAATAACTTTTAACTCAGCCAAAGGTGTACATTGTTGTTCTCCAAAATAAAACAGCTTCCTCTATGATTCATTTTTACATTTCATTAAAAGATATATATATATATATATATATATATATATATATATATATATATATATATATAGAGAGAGAGAGAGAGAGAGAGAGAGACTCTTTTAGAAAAAGTCTTTTAACTATTCTTCATAAATCCTTCTTTCCTCACCCCTACCCCACCTCTGCAATCACTTTCAACTCATTCACTGATTTTCATGATAAGATTTTCCTCTATGAAATATTCTTATATTGCCCCTCATTAATTGTTCAATTTTAGGCATATTTGTTACAGAGCAGGAGGATTTAGCCTCTTCCACTTCGTACACCCTCCTTCCCATCCCCTTGCCCTTGAGTAAACCCATGTTGTAATTCCCTGTTTACATTTTATCTGAAAAGAAATACCAGTCCCACCTGAGCCATGTACCATAGTTCGCGTTTTTCTATTCTTCTTTAAAAGATGTTTTTAAATTGCAAGATGTGTCATACATACCAAATGGTAAATAAGATATATTTGTGCAGCTTAAAGAATAAGAATAATGTGTTAAGGGAAACAACCTTATCCCGGTCACATCTCCCCTGCCTTCCTCAAAGAATGGTCACCTGCTTCACCTCCGTATTGATCTTCCTTTCTTCCTAGCTTGGCCACTTCCATGGGTATTCCCAATTAACACTAACTGGAAAGTGTCAAGGTTAGAAGACATACTATGTAGACACAGCATCCTGCTGGGGTCAAGGAGCACATGGATACCCCAGGTGGTACGTCGTAGTACACGCATGAATGACTGAAGTCCATGTCGACTGCATGTCCCTGGGCCAGTCTCACCTGGGTGTGAGAGAAGCCCAAAGCAGCTGGAAATACCACCCCGCAATTCGGTTCCTTATTCCTTCTCAGACAGAGAGTTATTTCAGAGGAATGTTGTTAGTTGTGGGTGGAGTCTTAACGTGAAAGTGGTTTGAATTTTTATCTCTCTGTGTTCATTGATAATGCCTCCCTTTGTACAGTCAGAGAATTATGCCCCACGAGTATCTGCTGGGGAGGGACAGTGAGTTTTCCTCAGGCTCAGATGTGATTCATTTTGACAAATCTTCCTTGCACATTTGAGAAGAACACGTGCCTTAGCTGCTTCCAAGACTTGGAATGTCAGGGCTTCTTCCATACATACATACATCTTCCCACCAAGCCCACAGGGTCCACCTCCTCTCTGCTCTTATCTACATTTATCTATTTCATCCACCAAACAGCGAGAGAGCTTCTAACGTCCTCAGCTCTGGTTTTTAAAGTTTTTCTAACAGATTTTGTTTTATGTGTGTAAATCTTATTATTTGCCCTATTATATCTTTATTATGGGTTATTCCTTTATCAATGGAAAAATAACCATCTGTGTTATATAATTGTTTTTTTCCTTGTTTATTTTATCTGATTTACTCTCCTTTTTTTTTTTTTTCTTTGTGCTCCTTTGGTGTTCTCTGGCCTTTTCTTTCATTTTTAACTTTCTCTGTGACTTTTTTGATGTGTTTCTTATCAATAGCATATAATTGGACTTTGATTTTTTTAATATTCCTAAGTATCTCTGTTAGATATTGGCTAACCTATTGATGTATATTATGAAAAGCTGGTATGTTTGTCATTTTTATATGCTTTATCAACATACTTTGTTACAATTGCAGCACATGATCTCAACCTTTTTAAGTTGGATGGTGAGGGCAATTGGTCAGGAATCCCACATATATTTTGACCTCAGTCAAGAAATTCTGTAAACGTGGAGCTGGGGATAGAGCTCAGTTGGTAGAGTGCTTGTCTCACATGCACAAGGCCCTGGGTTCAATCCCCCAAACCACACACACACACACAAAATCTGTAAACATTATTGCATGCCTGTGGGGTGCTAACCATCAGGAAGACACAGGGGATACAACAGAGAACATGATAGTCCCTGTCCCGTAAGCAAGGTCAGTTTTGAGGGACTGTAGCCACTTGTTGGCCCCAAAGTTGGTTTAGTGTTCTGCTGCTGTCAGCTTGAAATTCGTAATGAATTTTTAAGAGGACACTCCACAGATTATGGGTTTAGTCTTTCTATAAAGTTGTCCAAAAGATAGAAAACAAGAAATTTCCGTATGACATAATAAATAGTAATGGTGCCTTAATAGTAATAGGAATCATCAGAGGGCATCAGGAGAGCATGATGCATGCTTCTTTTCAATTTGAAGGATCTTCTGGAAATAGTTCATCACTAGATTGAATGGGAGGAGCCAGAGTCAGTCTAGCCAAATGAGGAGGCAGAAGAAAACAGAGGTGCAAGACCCAGGGCCTTTAGGCCACACGATGCCTGTGAACAGGGCAAAGTATATAGGTGTCCCTGAACAGAGCTAACTGGAAGCCCTGGAATTAGAATTATCATCTACAGTAACATATTTTCAAGGATAAGGATCTGAAGAAAAAAAAAAAGAAGAAGAAAACAATGTTCAGATATCTATAGAAGATACTAAACTGTCAGTCTGCATTTTGAATCACACTGACAAGCCCCTTCTGGAACGGACACACATTTTATATCAGGCCCACCACCACGGTAATGGGAGGTAAGTCTGAGGGAGAGAAGCAAGCAATAGATTGAGAAGCAAGCAATAGTTTCCTCCTTTTCCTGGAGTTAATGGAAAGCTATCTTTCTAAAATGCAAAACTGATTGTGTCTGTGTCCTATATTTGAGGATGACCATTCTGACTTCAGCATGGGGCCTGCCTTACAGGAGCGAGCAGGAAGGCTGGGCAAGCAGGAGGGCCAGAAGGCTTTTTGTGTTGCCCGGGTGGGAGGTGGAGGCAGTGGAAAGAAAGCATTAGAAGAGGAAATAAATGATATCGTTCCATCCAACACGCAGGATGGAAACTCTGCAGCGCTTAGTTCTTGGTTAGCTGTGGTTTTGAGAGAGTGTTGAGTCAAGGATGACAGGTCACCCAGGTCGAGCCTGGCGTGAGAAAAGATTTATGGAATTTGAGGACTGCTGAGTGTGAGGTGGGGGTATAAGTGGAGACATCCAATGTGCAGGGTTGACCCGGGTCTGGAGTGGGCCTGGCGTAGAAGAGAGGCCAGGTGCAGCCATAGAGATTCCTGGGCTTACTCTCTGCTCTTTTTGCCCTGAGAGTTCAGAGAGGAATCTGCGAGGGCTGACAGTCAACAGATGAGCCGAAAAGGGCTGAGAAGGAGAAGGACTAGTCAGAGACAAAGGGAAATCAGCATGATGGAAATCAGGGTATTCTAGAAGCTAAAGGAAGAAAGGCCCTTTGGAAGCCACGAAGAGGTCAGAAACATGAACTGCGGGGTGAAGAAGCTCATGAGCTAAGATCAGCAAAATGACCCTGGGACAGAGCAGGAAGGCTTTGGAGAGAGCATATCCAGTGGAATGAAGCTAGGTTTCTTTAAGGAGTGAGTGGAAAGTAAGAAAGTTATAACTGTGATCGTAAGCAGAAGACTCTTGGCTGCTAGGGAGAACGGTGCGATGACCACGTTTTCTAGTTTCGGTATTTGATGCTTTGACATCTGGGGCCTTTCTCACTCTGGAGAGACTCCCAGTTCCTAGAGACAGGCAGTGACTCACATGTGGGTGTGCAAAGCAACCAACCCAGAGCCCACACCCCCACCGTTGCCTTTATGGGGCTTTCAGGCTCAGGGCCACTCTTCCTCTCCTCTGATCACCCAGAGCCAGGTATTGGACAACTGGAGACAACACTCAGCCCCAGAGCCCACTGAAGTTGTGCTATCAACCCAATGTTGATAGCATTACTCAAAACAATTTTACAATACATTACTCAACCCATTATTCAGTCAACTTGAATAATGCCTGTCTCATCCAGTCCTTGCCACAGAAACTAAAAAATAAAAGTTTTTGCCCATGTGTCTCCTCACTCTGTCATGTTTCCTGGCCAATCCTAGTGTTCCCCATGTGGCCCTCCATGATTTGGCATGTTCCTTTTTTGGGGGACCTGTGAATAGAGTGAATTACATTTATCCGGAAGTTGTCTCCTGATAAGATAGCCTTACCACTCTTGAACAACAACCAGCCCTACATTTTATATCCCCAGCCCTTTGTATGTTCATTTTTCACTAATGAAAGAGAGATTTAGCATTGTTCATACTGATGAGAAGGTGTCAGTTGAGAGGGTGAGATCAACAATGTAAGAGAAAGAGGAGAGGAATTTGGGGCAAAAGCCTGAAAGATGGGAGAAGGTAGAGCCCAAGGTCACCACCTTTCCAGGAGAGGGCCTGGGAAGATTGCTGTCAGTAGGGACGTGCTCACAATGCACAGAGGAGGCCTCGTTTCAAAATGCACCCTGTGTCTTCCTTCTTGTGTTACTGCTAACCTGGATGGTGATCCCTGGCCTCCCTTCTCCCCATTCCCCTGTCTTGTCTGTATCAGCCCATAATGACCCTGCAGCCTCATGTTCCTCTCAGACTGGACCCCAGTCACGCCTCTCACACTGATGAGTCTTACTGCAGGTTGTCTTTGTGGGTGATGAAACATCCCGCCCACCCTGCTACAGGGAAGCAGATGTGTCCCAGAAGTCTTAGCTATGTCCCTCATACCCAGGGTCTCTGGAATACTAAATAAGTGTGTGCTGAAAGTGGTCATCATGGCAGTGCCAGCCGTGAGCATTATGAATACCTACTGCATGCAGCATTATGACGTGCACGGTTGAATAGGAGGATGTCCCTGCTCCTTCAGCAGGAGAGAGCAGCTATGAGTTGGGATAGAGGGCAGCTAGAGTAAGCACAACTGAGAAACAATGACCTAATCCTAATCATGGGTGGCCCTAGAGCCCGTTATCTCATTCCTTACCCACTTCTACCACTAGACCAAGGCCTTTGGGGACAAAGCCCTGCCAGACTCAAGAGAACTGCAGCCAGGTACACAGGCAAGGAAAGCCCAGTGAAGCCAGGGGATTCTGACCTTGAAAAGCCTTCTTATCCACAGTTCCCTCCTTTGAAAGGACACATTTACATCCATTTGCAGGCTACTTTGCTCAAAAGCCAGCCTGTTTTTATGAATACAATAGAGACTTTTGCTTTTGTGAAAAAGTATAGAAATATAGCCCTTCCAGCACATGAAGAAATGTCCAGTTTAAAGCAAATCTAGTTTAAAGGCACAAGGCCAAGGCTAAAAGAAGTTACCTCCCAGGACTGGTGACGTGAATAGGAGAAATCAAGAACAAAAGGAATGTTGATTCTTGATCTCAAAAATGCTCAATTGCTGGAGATCCAAGAGGCATTGGCTAGCTCTTTAACCTGCTCAGCCTGACACGGCTGAGGTCAGAGGCCCTGTGCACACTCTGGGTACTGCCAAATCCTCCCCAGACACCTGGTGGCCCTACAGGAGGCCTGGATGCTCTGCATCCTCTTACCCCTCTTGACAACTCCTCTCTGCACATACATTCACATAAGTCCAAGGCCTGGGATATGGTACCCAGTTCCCTTCATTGCTGCACAACTTTGCTGTGGGAACACTGGCCTGTGCTCTCCTTTCCCCCTTCTCTGATCTCAACTTCTTTTCCCTCTCTGGAACTATTCTCAAATAACCACAAATGTCTTTATGTTACTCTGGCATTTATGAAGATTGTGTGTGTGTGTGTGTGTGTGTGTGTGTGTGTGTGTGTAAGTGTACTCATCTATTTTGAATGCAAGCATATCAATTGGACATCCTAATTTTCAGAATCCTAGAAATGCTTCCAACAAAGAAAAAATCCAGTGCTGAGTCAAAAAACAGGAAATCGTCAGTCTGATACCTGAGAATGGCAAAATTAGGATGCAGGCTCTCCCCAGAAAGTAGATCTTGCACTTAGGTTTCAAAGATCTTAGGACATTGGTGGTGGTCAGGGCCACAGTCCAGTCCCATTTTAGCATCACCTGCTCCATCTGGATCATGAGAAGGAAGCAGCAGCTTATTCCA
The DNA here is from genome assembly GCF_964194105.1 of Spermophilus citellus. NCBI lineage: Eukaryota > Metazoa > Chordata > Mammalia > Rodentia > Sciuridae > Spermophilus > Spermophilus citellus. Next base: position 24,039,094 of record NC_138184.1, on the reverse strand, counting down.
CAGACTGCTGCCCACCTGGGATGTCTTTGGTAGCTTTGAGGCCAGATCTTTTGCGGGCAAGTTAATTTCCCTAGAGTAGAAAACCAAATTCCATCTCTTGATCTGCGGCTTCAGCAAATGTTACTTGAAAAATGTTTAAAAATGCATTAAACTCCAAGGACTAGGTCAGCTTGCCTCAGAGTTGAGGTTAGAAACTGTGCAGATGGAGCCTTTACAGTGTTGCAGAGGACAAAAAGATCAAAGGCCGTTTTCAAGTTCATCCCCACACAAGTTTTATGATATAGGAGAACCTGTAAAATTGTGGTGGCAGAGGGTTGATATGATTTCTTTCATCAGTGATGTGGCCATGGATGGTGGCAGGAGAGGAACCCTGGGAGTCCTGTAGGATGTTTCCAGGTCCAACTTGTCAGCTCTGGATCCCCAGCCCCCACCTTAATAAGAGGCTCAGCTTTTATTTGATATATTGAGATTCTCAGTAGATTTCATATTTTAAAAAAAAATTTGGAGAACAAGATTGAAAGTTACCTGATTACCGAGCAAATGAAATAACTGAGTCATTATTGTGTTAAGAAAGCAAGAAGATGGTCTTTATTGTGGGGAATTCACAAGGAAGTGTACTCTTAAGAGTTCTGGGTTAGGGATCAATGGATCTGAGCCTAGACTTGCTAACTAGCTCTGTGACCAGGAGCAAACTGCTTTACATCCCCAGTGGAACTAGAGCATCTCAAATGTTCATTCTGGATCCACAAGTCTGTGATTTTGTGTGTTTGCTGCTTACTGTTCTTAAATATACAAGTATTGATGGCCTCATCCATCCCTGGCAGGAAGGTGAGGATTTCATAGATTTAAGGTCAGCAAAACAGCTGGGGAATTTGATGGCCAGATTACTCCCTGGTTCTTAGTACAGGATTGACCAGAGATGAGAAAGTCTGGAATCTTCCTATTGGCCCCACCACTCTCCTACCAACCTCAGTTCCCTGTGTTTGGAATCAGACAGAAGTGAAAAAAAGAGACTTAAGCAGATTAAGTCTCAAACACACATACATCTATGGAATTCTACAGAAGTAGAGAAATAAATGTTGCACCAGGGAATAAGAAGGAAGGAGGAAGAACAGATATGGAGTGGGAAAGAGAGACAGAGGTTAGGAGTAGAGAGGAACAAATGGGCACACACCCTGGCCCTAATAGTGCTTGGGCTTTCTGTGGTCCTTGGTATTGAAAGGAAAGATTATTGAACTGGCTTAATCCTGTCATACTGTGTGTGTGTGTCTGAGTGTGTTGGGACTGGAGGTACCCAGGGTCGTGCACATGCTAGGTAATCCTATCATACTTTATCAGGCAATTTCTATTCTAATAATAACAAGCTAGACATGAGTTTAGCCCACCACTTCCCAAAACTGGCAGGATAATTTAAGCAATTCAAATGATTCATCTGATTGTGGCCATCAATGGCTCCAAGCTCTGTGGTCCCAGGGTCACTGTGGCAGTAAAGGAACTTAGACCCTCTTTGGAATGTCAAAGGAGAGGGTAGGCTTACTGGTTCATTCAGCCCTCCTATATCCAAGTCTTTGAACCTCAGGATTTTCACCCCATGCAGTGCGTGTTAGGAAGATGAACCAAGCTGACGGTGTATCCGGTGTATCCGGGGGCTCTGAGTAGAGAAGTGGCAGCCCTTTCTGTTTCTGAAACACCTGGTCTCATGATCCACTTGGCCATTTTTCTGACTGGGGTGCAAGTTGAAAGTGGATTTTCTTTTTTCCTCTGAAATCAAGGACTAGCAGCCTTACAAGACAAAGGAATCTATTATCAAGCTACAGTCATTAAAACAGTTTGTCTCTGGTACGTAAATGGACCTTCAGAACAATGGAAAAGAAGGGTCTAGAAACAGACCTCAATCTGTGGGGATATTTAGTTGATGAAGTAAATGACATTTCAGAGCCATATGGGATGGTGTTTTTGTAAATAATGCTAGGACAACGGGTTACCCACTTGGAAAAAATAAAGTTAAATCACAGTTTATATCAAAACACTCCAGATGGTTAAGAAATGAAAATGTTAAAAAGTGAAAACACAGTCTTAGAAGAATACATGAGGGAATTAACTTTTGTCATCCTAATGTGGGGGCAGCCTTTCTAGGAAACACAGAAAGCCCTTCCAACTTAAAGGAAAAAAAAAATTAGTAATCATCTTGACAACTTCTGGCATTTTAAAATTTTTAAAAATTTTCTGCAAGGAAAATATGCCATAAAACACATTAAAAGACAAATGATAAAATAAAGACAGAGATCATTTGCAATCTAACAAATATAGACTAGAACATGTATAAAAACAAAAGAGCTGATTTATTCAGTGAATTAAGAATTCTCATCAATCAAAGGAAACCAAGCCAAGAAAGGAAAAAAGAAAGGTACAGAGAAAAAGAGTATAAAGAAAATATCTGAAAAGAAGCTTAACCTCTCTTATAAGTAAATGCAAATTTAAAAAACTAAAGTATCAATTTTTTAGATTAGCCAACATCAAGCACTTTGCTAGTTCATTGTTGGCAGAATGGGGGAAGTAGAATTTGAATGTGCTGTTGGTGGGAATGTAAATCAGTCCAAGTTTTCTTTTTTCTTTTTCTTTTTTTTTTTTTTTTTTGCAGAACAGTTTGGCCACAGTGATAAAAATGATAAATTTACATGAACTTTGAACTAACCATTGCATTTATGGTAATATGCAGCATAGAAATACACATACACCTAAAAATATTCATTACAAAGTTGCTTTTAATAGCAAAACACTAGACAGCTATCTAAATAGCTCTCATTCGATCCTATAAATAAAGTAGGATGTGTACCCATAGTAGAATATTCCACACTGGGGGGGGGGGGGAATTAGGTATTTTTATATGTGCTGATATGGACCTTTATCCAGGGAGGTGCCATTGTAAATCTGGAGGTTTCGAATATGGCATCTTGGTTGTTAGAATGCAAATCAGAATGTGCACAGTGTTGGAGAACCACAGGGCACAAATTAAATAAGTTATGGATTGGCCATGAAGCAAAACACTTAGGTACCAATGAAACCATTTGTTTATTGATATGAAACAAACTCTAGGTTATGTTCCTGTGAAAGCACAAAATACAGTGCATAAGTGCACAAGAAACTAAATATATATTCAATTTTAAATTTAAAAGTAAATTAGCATTTTAAGCTATCTATTTAGAGTTTGAATGTAATAAGTTGAGCTGGAATAGACCTTAAGGATGTTGTATTCCCAGTCTCTTAGTAGACAGAAGAACCTGAGATTTATGAAGACCAAGGTCACTCAACAAGTTAGTCTCAGGGAAAAAAGCTCCAGTGAGATTTCCTGATCCACCATTCATGATCCATTCTTTTACATGATACTCTGCGGTGGAATTTATTTAGCAATCTTATTACCAAGAATATCAGTTTCCCCAAGTGGGTCTCCATAAAGGATGATACCAGAACACCAAGAGTGGATTCTGGATTCTGAAGTCCAAGCCTCCTCCCCGACTCTGCCCTGGAGAAAGCCCACACCACCACTGGTAACGACCACTGCATACGTGATTAAGGTTGGACAAAACAGTAGTAAAAATCGGCATGAACTAGTGAATAGTCAGAATTCTCGGATATCACTCATGAACCTGGCTGTGGTTGTCACCAGCCCCCAGTTGGCTCCCAGGGCTGAGCATCCTTCTGCATCTCCAGCTACATCTTCCAGCAGATCCCTGAATGGGAGCACAGTCATATCCCTCTGATGTGATCTCCTCCCAGTAATGGTATTCCCTTTTACCTTTCATCCAACTTTAGCCAATCAGAAGCATGAACACTTCCTCTCGGCCATCCCATAGGCCTTGGGAAAGTAGGCAGTGAGTGGCCTTAAACTTCCGAAAGAGCAACTGCCCTACTCCAGCAACATAGGGCACATGGCTAGTACTTCCATCTTCAGAGACTTCTAGATGGAAACTACCTCCCTGCTTTAAGGAACTCTTCTAATGCCACCAAAAAGCAAGAAAGGAGGAGGAGGAGGAGGAGGAGGAGGAGGAGGAGGAGGAGAACTCATTCAGCATTCTTTCATTTTTCCTTGGCCCTGTGTGTAGAATAAGGAGAGGCTATTTCTCTCCTTGCTTTTTTTATTTTCTCTTTTTCAATATTCTTTGCCTCAGCACTGTTTGCCTGGTTCAGAGTAAGAAGTCCAGGCCTGTCTGCCTGCATCTTTATCCTGGGAGGTGCCATTATGGACCTAGAGGTTTTGAATATGGCATTTTGGTTGTCAGAATGCAAACTAGAATATGCACAGTATTGGAGAACAGAATAGAATGTCTTGTGTAGACATTGCAGGTTCTTAGCCACAAATCAATATACAAGTGTATCAGAACAAAAAAAAAAAACATTGAAATGATTTATTGATTTGGAAAAATCAAAGCATTTATCTAAAGTCTCAGCTAAACTGTAATTTTTGCCATGAAGCCCTTTTCTCATGAGTCATGACAACATGATTTCAACCCACTCCCCTTCCAAGGTACAGTTTGTTAGTGTAGAGGCAGAGTAGGGGATCAGTGGGCCCCAGGATAGCAGGAATATAAAGGCAACTTGGTAGCCAGACCTGAGTTCAAATCCTAGCTTCTTCTGGGGAAAAAAATGGATCCTTGCCCTCTACTTGACCTCAACACTAATTTCCTTTATACCAAAGAATTTCATTTAAAAATAAAACCAAATACAAGGAATAAATCATGGGAAGTTCTCCTAAATGTAACCCCAAACCTGGAATTTGAAAAAAAAATGAGAAAAGAAATAATTAGATGTTAAAAACCACCATAAATTCAGTCAAAAGCAAATGACAAATTAGTGTAGTTATTTGTAACTTATATTGCAAAAACTGATTTTTCTAACATATAAATATTCCTTTAAATCCAAAAGAAAAGACCCAACAATTTAATAAATGGGCAAGAAAAGCAAACAGAGTTTTTGGACAATGAAACACAGTTGGCTCTCAAAGGAAGCAATACTTAACTTCCCTTATCACATGATAGATGCAAATTAAAACTAGAGTGGTGTACCAGTGTTTACCAGTTGGATTGGTGAAGATCAAAAGCCATGACAATATGCTGCCCTGGCAAAGATGCTTCTCTGTTGCTGTGACACTATAAATTGGGATAACACTTATGGAACAAAATTCCAATTATCTGTGAAATTCCTGTTGCATAGACCTTTCAACTCTGCATTTCCACTCCTAGGAATTTTCCTTGCAGCTATGTTCACCCATATGCAGCAGGACAGATGAAAAGGCTTTTCCTGCAGTATTTATATGGAAACAACCCCTCTGTGACCCTGGAAATGTGATCGCTAAAATGCCATTCAGTAGGCAAAAGTTAAATAAGTTATGGAATGACCTTGAAACAAACCACTTATGTACCAATGAAACCCTTTATTGATTGATATGAAATGTTCTCTAGGATGTGTTCCTATGAAAACACAAAATACAGAGAGTATGTAATGGCATAGTGCCATTTCTACAGAACAAGTATAAAGGGGAACATTTTCTAGAATTTCCTTGTTTGTGCAGAATTGCACAAGAAACTAATTATATTGCTTGCTTCTGAAGAGGGAATTGGAGGAATGGTGAGCAAAATATTTAAATTTCAAATCCTATACACCTACATATTAAATTGCTTGTATTTTTAAAAATAGTATACAAAAAAAAAAGACAGGTTATTGACTTCACCATTAATGGGTAGTATAGTATTGGTTTGCACAAAATAAGACCTGTTTCCTAGTTTAGTTTTGAGAACTGAAAGGACCTTGCTCATTGGAAGGCAGGTAATGGGCATTCAGTAAGTAGCAGATATGATAATTAGTAACACTGCAACCCAGGCAACTCCAGCCTAAGTATTTCACTATGAACAGTGAAGTTTTCATGCTCTCTTTAACTGCTTACTTAATGTAGCAAAGACCCTGTCTCTCAATTTTCACAGAAATACATTGTGTTTCTATTACAGTTGAAGTCCAGAACTTGCTAATTGACAGTAATCAAATCATTTTCTTGTTCCAGTAGCCAGCTAGGAACCTAATTTAAAGAGGAGACAACCTCGCTTGATAGTTGGATGTTACTCTGAGTGTGATTTTAGATGAATAAAGAAAAAAGGGAATTGCACACATTTTTAATACAAATATGAAGATGCTTTCAGAGCAAATCAAACACACACCAATGACTCAGGACATCAGTGAGGCAGTATCCACTGCAGCTCCCCACCCATGTTTGGTTGGAAGAAGTTGTAAGCATTTGTATCCTGACAATGAAAGGTGTAAGATGCAGGAAGATAAATTGATGTCTTCAAGGCCATACATAAAGCGATGCAGCCAAGGAAAGAATCCATATGTGCTGGCTATTCTTTGCTATCTCTGTCTGCCGATCCTACAAATTAGCAGGAGGAGGGCTGCAAGATCTGCAGCTTGGCTCAGAGTACAAATCACTGCCTCTGGACCAAGAACAGCAGTTCTTCAAATAAACACAGTTAAGTCCTCTCACTTCAAGTTGATTCTGAAAAATGAAAGAAGCAAGTCCCCATCAGCTTATAAGTAAGAAAACAAAAAACAAGCCATAGTCACATGATCTTTACTCTTGCCTCCAAACAACTGATGCTAAAAGAAATCATTTCATTCCCCATCCCCCAGGCTTGACAGCTGCCTGAATGAATAAGAGTCAAACTCTCTGAACCCCACAAAGGAAAGAATCAAGGGTGAGGATGGAGCCAAGAGCCACGTAGACCACCAGAAAGAGGTCATGATGTGCCCTTGCTTTTGTATCCCTACTAATACAGGACCCTGGCCTCCTGAAAACTTCTCCTACCTACCCCCAACCCCATGGATCTGGGGAAGTCTATAAAGGCAAGAGTCTAGACAATGAACCTTTAAAAAAGTGAATCTTTTTTAAAATTAGATTATTCAGACTTTGTTTCTTCACTTTTAAATTTAAAAAAAATAGTTGACATTTGTATTCATTTATAGGGTTACATTGTGATAATTTGATACATGTCTGTGGTGTGTGATGATCCTATCAGGGTAATTAGCATTTCCATTTCCTTAAACGTTTATCATTTCTTTGTGTTGAGAATCTTTGAACTCTTCTCTTTTAGTTCTTTATAAAGAGTATAATAAATTGTTGTGAACTCTTGGAACTCTACCGTGCTGAAGAATATGAGAACCTACCTATGATTCCTGGGTAAATGTTATCTCACCTCTCTTCCTTCTACCCCCACCCTTCCTAATCTCCAGTCATGACTATTTTATTTTCCACTTCTATGAAATCAACTTTTTAAGTTTCTGCATATGAGTGAAACGTGCCCTCTTGGCCTTTATGTACCTGGCTTACTTCACTTAACATAAGGTCCTCTGGTTTCATTCAGGTTGCTGCAAATGATAGGTCTTCATTTTTATGGTAAAATAATATTCTATTGTGGAAACATTTTCTTTACCCATGTATCCATCAATGGATTCCAAATCTTGGCTATTGCAAATAGTGCTACAATAAACATCTGTGTGCAGATTGCTGTTTGATACACTGATTTCATTTCCTTTGGATATCTGCCCACTAGTGGGATTGCTGGATCACATAGTAGTTCTTAACTTTTTTTTTTTTTTTTGAAGTACTGCCTTACTGTTTTCCGTAATGTCTGTATTAATTTACATTCCCAATGACAGTGTATAAAAATTCCCTTTTCTCGCCATTTCACCAGCATTTGTTCTGTTCTCAGTGGGGTGAGATGGTATCTCATTGTGGTTTTGATTTGCATTTCCCTGATAATAAGTGATGTTGAGCATTTTGTCATATGCCTGTTGACCAGCTGTTTATCTTCTTTTAAATATCTGTTCAAATCATTTGCCCATTCTTAAATCAAATGATGATGATGATGATGATTATTATTTTTGGCCGTTGAGGTTTTAGTTCTTTGTATATCCTAGGTAGTAATAATTTTCAGATGTATAGTTTGCAAATATTCTGTCCCATTCTACAGATCATCTCTTCAATTTTTTTTTATTATTTCCTTTGCTGTGCAAAAGCATCTTAGTTTGATATTATGCTAACTTAATTCTTGCCTTTGTTGCCTGTGCTTTGGGGGTTTTATCGAAAAAAGAATTTTCTATATCAATATCTTAAAGTGTTTCCTCTGTTTTCTTCTAGTAGTTTTATTATGTCAGGTATTATCTTTAGATCATTTTTAGGATTTTTTTTTTTTGCTTTTTGGTTTTTTGTTTTTACATGATGAGAGAGATGGGGTCCAGTTTCAGTCTTCTACATATGAGTATCCAATTTTCCCAGTACTATTTATTGAAGTGACTGGTTTTTTCCGCCAGTGTATGTTTTTGGTGCCTTTGTCAATAGCCAGTTGGTTGTAGGGGATATTTGGATTTATTTCCAGGTTCTCTGTTCTTTTTCCATTGATCTGTGTGGTAGTTTTTATGCCAGTACCATGCCACTTTGGCTATACTGTGGCTTTGTAGTGTCTGTGCATACTTCACTTACTGACACCAGAAGGACCCTGAAAAGCAGCCCACACTGAAGTGTCATGATTTGCTGGGCTTCATTCTTGAAGAACACCCTGTTTCTGGTGGGGAACCTAAGTCCAGGCCATTCTGGCCAGTTCCTCCCTAATGCAGGATGTTGTATTCCCAAAACATCCTCCAGTTAGTTATTCCTGACAGCAACTGAGGAAGGAGGGAGAACTGGGTTGGTCTGGGCCACCGGGAGAACTCCCCGGTACCCAGAGCTTCCAGATAGAGTGCTCCAGGCATTCTAGAATGGAAGCACGAGACTTCTTATGGCTTAGCTCAATCAGAGTGTCATGTCACTCCTGCTATAATCTAGTGGACAAGCAATACACCAAGGCCAGCTGAAAGCTGATAAAGAATTTAGATCCCATCTCTTAAAGGGAGAGGTAGGAAGAGATTTGCAGCATCTACGGTCTGCCCATCTCAATGGAAGGATACTTATTTCCTTTACAGCTTGACTGTGAAGCATACAGAATTCTGCTCCAATTTCCAACCACGGATGCACTCAAATCCCAGATGCACTTGGGCTAGGATCCTACATTAAAAGCCCTTTTTGAGTAATTTCTGTGATTTAGCATCTTTTAACTTTTTATAGCTATGAATGGCTGGGGAGCAGGGCAGCTAGAATCTGTACACAAGACCCCCAGCTCGACTGGCCCTCTGGGGCATGGCTGCTGTGCCTGCTAGCAACCTTCAGCAGCTTCATCGTCATCTCCTTTATAAATCTGGACAAGCCACACTCTTCTGCCTAACTGTCTTTCTCTGTCCAACACCTTACACAGAAGGGGCAGTGCAGGGCTGATGGGCACAGGCTCTGGAGCCCAACAGCAGCACACAGATCCTGGCCCTGCCTCTGACCAGTCATATATTTTCAGCAGGTTAGGGAACTTCTGCTTCCTCTTCTGTGAAAGGGGGATTAATAACAAGGCCCAGGGGTTGTTGTGAGGATTAGTAGGTTAATTGAATAAGGTTCAGAAGCTGGCCTGGCATTTGGGGAGTGCAGGTATGTGATGACATTATACCAACAGCTGATATGATCCAGTGAAGACGTGGGCACATCAAGGCCAGACTTGGAGCACACAGCCTGGCCCTGCCACTTACTAGCTGTGGGACCTGGGTAACCTGCACCACCCTCAGCCTCAGTTTCCCCACCTCTCTCCCTCTAATTGCCCTAAGGATCAGAGAAGTAGTGCATGGAGAATCCGGGAGCAGCTGTGGCTAAACCGCAGAGACATCCCCTCAATTCTCTTCCTGCCTGTCCCTCCTCCTTGCCATTTGTCAAATCCAGCTTTGTAGCCTTAGCAAGATCTTTCAAGCTAATGGAAATTGTCACTTATCAACTGAACATGACACTTGCAGCCTCCTAGCCAGGTCTGTCTGCAGATTCCCGGTGACACACGGAGGGGTCCCAGCATGAGGGGCTGTTCTTTTCCATCTAGACTTTTCAGTGTCTCTTGACTTTTCAAAACTGATTGCTCTGACTCAGTGCTCGAGGGCCTTTCCTGCTGTCAGGGCTGCGGGATTCTTATTTTCCAAACACCTGAATGACTGTTGTTTTTCCCACAGCCCTGAATCAGTAATGTCTTCTCACGGGCTCATCAGGACAGGCCAAGTCTGTCCTTGAATTCCGAGGTTTCCAGGACCAGCAGCATCAACTCACCTGGGAGGTGTTCAAAATGCAAATCCCCAGGCCCCTGCTCATACTTGCTAAAACAGAAAACATGGGCACACTGGTCTTAACCCGCCCTCCAAGAGACCCAGATTCACACTAGAGATTAATAACTAATCAAGGTTAAGAAACACCTTGACCCAGCTGGGCGTGGTGGTGCACACCTGTAATCCCAGCAGCTCGAGAGGCTGAGACAGGATAATCACAAGTTCAAAGCCGGCCTCAGCAACTTATGGAGGCCCTAAGCAACTTAGTGAGACCTTGTCTTTAAATAAAAAAATTAAAAGTGCTGGACATGACTTAGTGTTTAAGCATCCCTGGGTTCAATCCCTGGTACTGAAAAGAAAATAACAACAACAACAACAACAACAAAAAGCCTTGACCCAGAAGTCTAGCTCTTTAATCTTTTTAGTTTAGATGAAGTATAATATCACTACCCAATGCACATGTATGATTACACTACCAGCGTGACTGCACCATGTTCAGCCAGAGGAAGGAGAAGTTGTGCTCCCTTTGTGTACAATATGTCAAAATGCATTCTACTGTTATGTAAGACTAATTAAAACAAATTTAAATTTTTTTTAAAAAAAAATGAAGTGTAATAATAAAATGTTCATTTCCTACCAAGGCTATTTTTACCATTCGTTTGCTGGTTACATCCATGTCCTTCTAAAAAAGAGTGACAGTGGGCTTTGGACACACTAATGTTAATGAAATAAAAAACATGATCTGAAAAGTCACCCTGGATGAGGCACTGTGCTGAGTGATTCTCGTATAGTATAGGGTTAAATGGAAATGTCCTTCTCTTTAGTCTCTACAAAGGCCTGATGAAATATTTATCATATCTATTTGTATCTCAGGAACCAAAATATCTGCAAAGTTAAATGATTTGCCTAGGTTCGGATTTGAGGAGAAAGAAAAGATCATGGTGTTGTTGGAGTTTTTGTTTCATTTGGGGGGAAATTGGGTCACCATGACCTGAGTCTCCTTCAAGGACACTGTGTCTAAGGAGCTACTGAGATATAATAATTCCTGAGAGCTAAGCCTCACTAAGTAGAGTGGGCTTGAATGATTCTGGTAGCAAGGCCATCCCTGGGGCCTGTCCTCCGTGCTCAGCCGTCAGCTGGGTGACTGCCATCAGCAGGTGACAGACCCTGCTGGAGAGTTCTGGGCTCCTCCAGGCCTTTGCTGGCAGGAGCAAGAGCACAAAATGAAATTGAGGGGAAACCTGTTCCTATGAAGCCCTGCTCTCAGAGGACAAGTAACAAACACCTGAGTCCCAAATTGATTTCAAATCTCTGCCCTAATGAATAAACCAAAGTCTTCACACTGACCCTAGAGGTATCTGTACAGGGGAAGAGCAACTCTTTCCTTGACTTCTTTAAGAGAAAAAGCCTTTCCTATAACGAGACTTGAATTTTAGTGAGTATTTTTTTTCTCCTGAGATTGAATTAACTACTATTTTCTTAGTGCTAGCTATATTCAAGCACATTAGGTCAAGGAGGCCTCAAAACTTGGCCAGAATAGAAGTTGAGTGGATTAGACAAAGGGAAATGAAAGGAAAGGAAAGGAAATGGGAACAGAAAAGACAATAGAATGAACTAGACATAATTTTCCTATGTTCATATATGAATACACAACCAGTGAAACTCCAAATCATATACAATTACAAGTTATACTCCATGTATATATAATATGTCAAAATACACTCTACAGTCATGTATATCTAAAAAGAACAAATTTTAAAAAAAACTTGGCCAAATAAACATTAGTATCTCCATTTTGTAGGTAAAGAAATTGTTGGTAACTCACCTGTAGTTTACATAGGTACTAAGTACAGTCTAATGTCTAGCCTCTGTTCTTCGGTTTTAGGCTGCAAACTAATTTCCCCCAAAATTGTTCCTTTCTTGCCTTATAGGCAAATGTGTCACAAGTCTGCAGACTTCAATCTCTACTTATTTCTACTTCATTACTCATGTGCCATCAAGGCCTTCTTGAGTTGCTCATGGATTTTAATTGCTGCTATTCTTAATTTTTACCTACAGAATAACATTAGTTAAGCTTCATCGCTGTCAATTTAGTTAGTTGCAGAATACTTGGTGAACCTTGCTGTATATAACAATTTGAATTCACATCATCAGTAGTTCTGTATTTTATTTTCTTGTAACTATTGCACCTGAATTTGAGACTAAGCACCATCTGAACAATTTTGTTCCTCTTCAATCTATTTATTAGCCAGTCTAGTTCTTTTACCTTAGAAAATATGAGAATGAGGCAAATCAGCTATTCGTTCTCTCTCTCTCTTGCTCTCTAAATTTAAAAGAAAAATATCATGTCATCTCAGATAACATCAAGCTCTGATGGCCATAAGAATCTTAATAAAATGTAGATTCTGAGAGTCTGAGAAAGTGTGTGGAGGGCTGCTTGTGCTTTTTTATCAAGCTTCCGGGTAGCGCCCCCTGCTGGCCCAAGGACCACACTGTTCACAGTGGGATGTACACGTCCTAAGCTCTGTCTGCACAGTTCCCTACACGCTGGAGTGGGGGACTTAACACACACCCCTTCATCACTGGCAGCCAGGGTCTGAGAGGATTTTTGTGTGTGTGGGAAGTTCCTTCCTTCTCACTACTGTATTGTTTTAGTCTAATGAGCCAAAAACAGTCTGATGGTCCTAGATGAAGCTTTAATGTGATTCCAATTTCAGTGCTGTCCTTAAACTCAGTTATGTGATTCCAGTCTGTTTTCTAATGAGACTACATCATGTTTACAGATTAAGTTGTGTCATAGAAAAAGAAATTAGAAAGCTGCTTACACAATAAGTGTATTCAAGTGATGATTTTTTTTGTAGTATGATGTTAAGTAGGGTTATTGCTTTTTTTTTTTAAGAAGCAATACAGTGATTTTAGATGTCCTTCTGATGGTTTGGTTCATGAAGATTTCTGTTTGCTTAAACTTTGAAGCAAAAGTCCTGATTTGAGATAAGAACGTAGGGAAGGAAAACAACCTGACCAGACATCAAGGCCCTGACCCAAGAATGAGGTCTACAGTCTGTTCCCAGATTTGCTTCTGGTTGAGTCAGTGAATTGTGTGTTCCCACTGTCCTGAGTAAAATAGGAATAATGAGATTCATACTTCCTGTACACCCGTATTTGGGTTTAATATTGTCTGCACACCAAGGACTCCCATCACTGTATTTTTATTCCCAGCACCTTACCCTGGATTCAACACAGTGAAATGGTCCAAAACATGGGCCTGAATTGAACCAAATTCTACAAAGATGGATGGTACTTATAACCCTGGAAACTATTTCTGAAAATGTGAAGAATTGCCATTTTGAAGAATTCCAAACCCTTCCCACCCACCCATACCTAAAAAATACAGATGCATGGAATTTTGGTCAATGTTTTCTACTGCCAGGGTATAATGAACGCTCCTGAATCTAAAATCCACACAGGCAATGCTTGGTAGTGTTAGAATTCTCACTTTTATATTCTTTGCCAACTCTTATCAAGATTTATCTGTATATTTTGTGCATTTATTTTTTTACTATATTTCTGGTGACCTGTCCCCCTACCAGCATCATAATAGGTGCTTGGTGACATTGTCTTTAATTTCACAGCCTGAAATTTTATAAACACCATGCTTTTTGTTTTGCATTGTTTTAAACTTTTTTTTAATTGTGACATCTTTATAAGAGGTACATCATGGTAATTCAATACAAGTATACAATGTGTAGTAATCCAGTCAAGGTAATAGTCCTTTCCATCTCTTCAATCATTAATCATTTTTACATGTTGGAAATTTCTTACTCTTCTTTTCTAGTCATTTTGAAATGTGCCATAGGTTGTTTTGCCCAATCATTACCTACTATGCTGAAGAGGAACCAGGAGTGATCCTCCCACTCTGCCTTCTGGGATTGGTTTCCCCTACCCTTCCTGGTCTCTAGTGACTGCTATTTCATTCTTTTACAGGCTAACTTACTGAGTGAGAACATGTGATATTTGTCTTTCTGTAAACACTGTTTTTAAAAACTGAATTTAGGGCTGGGGTTGTAGCTCAGTGTTAGAGCACTTGCCTTCAATGCATGAGGCCCTGGATTCGATCCTCAGCACCATATAAAAATAAACAAAAATAAAGATATTGTGTCCATCTACAACTAAAAAAAATTTTTTTTATTTTTTTTATTGGTTGTTCAAAACATTACAAAGCTCATAACATATCATCTTTCATATATTTGATTAAAGTGTGTTATGAACTCCCATTTTTACCCCAAATATAAGTTGCAGAATCACATCAGTTACATTTTTACATAATACCATATTAGTGACTGTTGTATTCTGCTACCTTTCCTATCCCCTACTATCCCCCCTCCCCTTCCCTCTCATCTTCCCTCTCTACCCCATCTGCTGTTATTCAATTCTCTCCCTTGTTTTTTTTCCCCTTTCCCCTCACAAACTCTTATATGTAATTTTGTGTAACAATGAGGGTCTCCTTCCCTTTCCATACAGTTTCCCTTCTCTCTCCCTTTCTCTCCCCCCACTCGTCTCTGTTTAATGTTAATCTTTTCCTCATGCTCTTCTTCCCTGTTCTGTTCTTAGTTGCTCTCTTTATATCAAAGAAGCCATTTGGCATTTGTTTTTTAAGGATTGGCTAGCTTCACTTAGCATAATCTGCTCTAATGCCATCCATTTCCCTGCAAAATCCATGATTTTGTCGTTTTTGGTGCTGCGTAATACTCCATTGTGTATAAATGCCACATTTTTTTTATCCATTCATCTATTGAAGGGCATCTAGGTTGATTCCAGAGTCTAGCTATTGTGAATTGTGCTGCTATGATCATTGATGTGGCAGTATCCCTGTAGTATGCTCTTTTAAGGTCCTCAGGGAATAGACCGAGAAGGGCGATAGCTGGGTCAAATGGTGGTTCCATTCCCAGCTTTCCCAGGAATCTCCATACTGCTTTCCATATTGGCCGCACCAATTTGCAGTCCCACCAGCAATGTACAAGTGTACCCTTTTCCCCACATCCTCGCCAGCACTTATTGTTGTTTGACTTCATAATGGCTGCCAATCTTACTGGAGTGAGATGGTATCTTAGGGTGGTTTTGATTTGCATTTCTCTGACTGCTAGAGATGGTGAGCATTTTTTCATTTACTTATTGATTGATTGTATGTCCTCCTCTGAGAAGTGTCTGTTCAGGTCTTTGGCCCATTTGTTGATAGGGTTATTTGTTATCTTGTTGTTTAATTTTTTGAGTTCTTTGTATATTCTGGATATTAGGGCTCTATCTGAAGTGTGAGGAGTAAAAATTTGTTCCCAGGATGTAGGTTCCCTATTTACCTCTCTTATTGTTTCTCTTGCTGAGAAAAAACTTTTCAGTTTAAGTAAGTCCCATTTGTTTATTCTTGTATTTAACTCTTGGGCTATGGGTGTCCTATTAAGGAATTTGGAGCCCGACCCCACAATATGTAGATCGGAGCCAGCTTTTTCTTCTATCAGGCGCAGAGTCTCTGATTTGATATCAAGCTCTTTGATCCATTTTGAATTAACTTTTGTGCATGGCGAGAGAAAAAAGCCCTGAGTTTAAAAACATCTTCCAAGAGAGTGAGTGACTCTCCGTACATCATATACAACCTATAAGGAGAGTGGGCTCCAGCCTGCTTCTCCCTGAGGCTATAGGTCTTCCTGACCCACTGTGGGTTTGCATTGTACACAAATGGAGCACATAGAGTTGCACCATATGTGCAGCCACACATGTACCTAGGGTAATGATATCCATCTCATTCCACCATCTTTCCTGCCTCCATGCCCCATCCCCTCCCCTCCCTCACCTTTGCCCAAAGTTCCTTCATTCCTCCCATGCCCCCTCCCCCCATTATAGATCAGCATCCACTTATCAGAGAGAACATTCAGCCTTTAGATTTGGGGGATTGGATTACTCAGCCTAGCATAATATTCTTCAACTCCGTCCATTTACCTGCAAATGTCATAATTTTATTTAATGCTGAGTAATATTCCATTGTATGTATATACCACAGTTTCTTTATCCATTCATCTATTGAAGGGCATCTAAGTGGGTTCCACAGCTTAGCTTTTGTGAATTGAGTTGCTATAAGCATTGATGTGATTGTGTCACTATAGTTTGCTGATTTTAAGTCCTTTGGGTAAAGACCAAGGAGTGTGATAGCAGGGCCAAATGGTGGTTCCATTCCAAGGTTTTTAAGGAATCTCCATATTGGTTTCCTGAGTGATTGTACCAATTTGCAGTCCCATCAGCAAGGTATGTGTGTGACCCTTTTTCCCCACATCCTCGCCAACACTTAATATTGCTTGTATTCTTGATAATTGCCATTCTTACGGGAATGAGATGAAATCTTAGAGTAGTTTGGATTTGCATTTCTCTAATTACTAGAGAAGTTGAACATTTAATATCCCTAACTTTTAAAAAAATATCTGAACTTCTCTGGGTCTCCTAATGACTCCCAGGAGGCCCTCCTGAGTTCCAGACTCAGCAATACACTCTGTTCTGGAAGAAAAGACCCTGTTAAGAGCTCAGTCAAGTGATCACGAAATGATTCCGAAATGGGCTTATATTATGTTTTAAGAAATCAATTTACTTAATGTTGACACAATCAGCAGTTTTCCTCTAAATGCTGTACCTGAGCTGGGAACTCACGAAGACTTGGTGACACCAGATGCCGAGATAAAGCAGAGGGGGCGGGGGAAGTCCTTAGAGGATTTACAGCTGCCAAAAAGGAGCCTATTTTTTTTTAAAAAAAAAAAACCTTGGTTTGAATTTAGCTGCAGAAGAGAACTGTACGCCAAGCCTGTCCCAGTTGCCATCCAAGTTCTCAAGCAGATGTTCTCCCCTCCCCATGATGCTGCGCAGCCAGCTGATGAGCCTCGAAGCTGTGCAGCCGGGCACAGGGCTCTGATTGACGCTTCCTTTCCCAGTCCTTTTCCCTACCCACCTAAAATGTCATACTGTCACATTTCAGTGCCTCAGGGGTTGGACTGTTATGGTTAATGAGCCCGAGAGCTGTGGCAATGGCAAGTGTATAGCCACGTTTATATATTCCCCTGGGCCAGGCCCCTGAGCTGGACCAGGTAGGAACCTTGGGTCCCCTAGGGATTTGACTGCTCAGTGAATCTTCCCTTCAGGAGGCCCATGGAGGCTGCCCAGTGCTTTACTTTTGCGTGGACACTGCTGCCCAGAGGGTTGCCCCACCAACAGGCTCTCTCCAGGGCTGGTACAGAATCTTTGCCTAACCCCACAGTGCACCAGGGCAATGCAGAAAGTGTCCCCAATCCCAGCACAGCCCTCCTTCCCCCGGAGTCTTCTAGCATCTGTCTTTGACAAAGCTCTCGCACAGCCCTGGATATCCTCACGGTAATCGATGGACCATTGGTTCCTGCTGGGAATTAACCAAAAATGTGACGGACAGATGTGTGGTCAGAGATCACTGGGGAGCCCCACACCGAATCCATTGCTGGGAAGAAGGCAGAAGGCTTCACTGTGTGGTGCCTAGAGTAATGGAATTGAGGGAAGAAGACAGTCTGTAAGAAAAACAGCAGTGCAGGAGGGCAGGAGGCAGTTTTAAGGAAAATCGTGTCTGTTGAATCAACCATGAGAATAAGAATTCATCTACTTGCAGATTAAGAGCCCTCCTGGGAAGACAAAGAAGATAAGAGCTGAAAAGGTGGTTATGTTTTATGTTTGCAAAAAATATATATATAATCTTGTTGCCTTTATAGAGATCATCTTAGGAGGCATAGTGTGATAGGTACAAACCTTGAAGTGTATCTGAAGAATGCTCTGAGCCAACTACGGGCCCGTCTCTTGATAGAGGCTTAACTTGGCAGCGCAGACAGATCCCTAAATAATTAATTAAAACATCACTGTGAAATGTTCCAATAAAGATTTGTGCTTGGAGAAGAGGTGACAAGTTGGAGGCTTTAGGATAAGAAAGAGAAAAATAGAATGGCTATGAGTTTGGGATTTTGTTGGGTTTTGTTTGTGTTCTAGAATGTTTCCGACATTCTCAGAATTCCTGATGAACTATAAACACACCCAGGAACCAATCATGCAGATTTGATGACTCTCCTGAACCCACCTGCGTTAGTCAGCTTTGTATCACTGTGACACAATACCTGAGATAATCAGCTTATAAAGAGGAAAGATTTATTTTTTTGACTCACAGTTTCAGAAGTGTCTGTCCATGGTTGCTCGGCTCTTTTGTCCAGGTCTGTGGTGAGGACCAAGTGGCACAGAAAAACTGCTCCCATCATGGTGGTGAGGAAACAGAGAGCTTGCTTTTATAACAAAGCCCTTGCCCCCAAACCCATGAAGCTATGAGTCCGTAAATGCATGAATCCACCCATGAGGTCAGAGCCCCCATTATCTCACCACACCTCCCAAAGCCCCTCCTCTGAACTCTGCTGCACTGGAGGCCAAGCCTTCCACACCTGAGCCTTGGGGAGACATTTAAGTTCCAACTCCTAGCACCACCAGAACTCATGTCCAGGACATGAAACCTTATTGGTATCATTAAAGCTCCATTGTGAGCTCTTCTCTGACTCCATTTCCTTCCCTTCCTGAAATGGGATGTATTGTTCCTAGGCATGTTATTTGGTTTTACAACTTACGTCTGACAAAAACGTGTCTGAAATTGCCCTGTATGATATTTTTCATTTTCACTAATGGCATAGTGCTGTACCTAGTGTTCTGACGGGTTCCTTTTAAGGTTAGACACATTAAAAAAGATAGATTGGGCTGTGTGATCCCTTAACAAAGTAAATAATCCCGGTTTATTTCACCATTGTCTGATGGAGGGATTCTGTGCCTCTCACTTCAGTCCAGCCACAGTGACCTCCTTGTCCCTGAGACATGCAGAGCACACCAGGCCCCCAGAGCCTTTGCACTTCCCACTCCTGCACCTAGAGGGCGTTTGCCCCCAATTCCACTTGACTCACCCCATCTTATCTCTTTTCAGAGAGCACTTCCCTGACCACCTTGCATGGAACAGCACTCCTTCCCCACCCAGTCACCGTCTCTTCTCCAATCCCTCTGCATTCTTCTTATGGCAATTACTCCCCCTGATGTAGAATGTATCTTTTTTTCTTTCCACTTAACTTCCTACCCCTTGCACTAGTGAGTAAACACCCTGAGACTGGGAGCTTCATCCACTGTACCGTGTTCACATCAGCACCTGGCTTATGGTGGGTGCCCAGTATATATTTGATGAATGAGCAAGTAAGTGGGTGAACAGAGAATGAACGAAGCATGGTTGTTTGCATCTTTTTCTACACAGGAAATGCCTTAGTGAACATTCTTAGAGACACATACAAGTGCTTCTCTGGGGAGAGTCCCAGGATGGCATTTCTGGACTATTAGGACAGGTATGCCTGTGCAAACTTCACAGAGTACAAATCCCCATAATGAAAGTAATGAACTACTTGGGGGCCAGAAGGCAGCCAGCTGCTGGATCTGTGAAAGGGAGATAAGTAGGCATGCGGGCCTACCTCCTACTGTTTGTCCACAGCAGGAAAAGGGAGCCTCGCCTGCCCACCTAAACTCCAGCTTTCTGGTCTCCCCACTTCCTTAGCCACACTCACAGTAGGACACCTGACCCTCCCCCCATCAGCATGAACTTCCTCTTCGAAAGCACTCTTGAGGTTGGTAGACCTAGTAGTTACTTTCAGGACTGAGCACTTTTCATGGACTTTGGCTCACCAAACCCCATCGTGCCCTTATTATCCTTTGTTTTGCAGGTGAGGAAACAGAGCACAGAAGTTAAGAGACTTTCCCCAAATCAGGTGGCAGAGCTGGGATCGGAACCTGTGCCATTAGTGAATGATACTACTGATAACACAGATTTCACATTGAATGGTGGTCTTATGCAGAAAGTCTGCTACATGCTTCACATTCTGTCACTAACCCTCCACGACCGGTAGAGGAGTCACAGTTGTTATTTCCATTTTGCTGGGGAACAAGGCACTCAGGGCTGGATTAACTTGCCTGATGTGACACTTTGGGAAAGCAAGAGAGCCAGAATTTGAACTCCGTTCTCTCCGTTCTCTCTGTTATCCACAATGCTGTGCTTTCCCAGCATAATTCCCAGGGCTCGCCAGCCTGTCCTGGAACTGTCACTCCTGCTCCATCCTTCAGGGATACTTTCAATAGTAAGATGCGTGTCCCCCAGCCTCTGACTTCCAGGGCACTTTCTTATTGCCTTGACAATTATTTGAGCTCTCAGAGTACAGGTCTGGTCACACATCTGTGTCAGATGTGTATTCTCATCATTTGGTGGTCTGTTATTTTCTGTCTCATTTTCTGCCTCACCAGAAATAGCCTTCATTACACTTAATCTCCATAGGAATGGAGCAGAGGCAGAGGGAGGCCATTAGGAGGTCTTATCAGAATTTCCAAAAACATGTAAGTTCAAGAAAAAATTCTCCAGCCAAAAGATTATGCTATGTCTCCTGTGGGACATAGCATACTGAGAACCAACTACCCATTTGAGGTATTTGGCACAAGACAGGTGTCCAAATTCCATGCTTAAAAGATGTGCTCACTCACACTCAGATTCAATGGCTCTAGTGCCAAGTAGGCACTAGAGCTCTGGCCTTCCTCTGGACACTCTTGACTTAGAATTTATTTCTCAACCCCTATAAGTTAATATCCCATTTTGCAGATGAGGACACTTCAGGTCCAAAGATTAAAAGTAATCAATCCCACCTATGTAGTGATTGATAAATTTTCACTGTTGATTTTTCCTTTTTTAACCGAGGGGCACTCTACCACTGAGCTACAACCCCAGCCCTATCTATCTATCTATCTATCTATCTATCTATCTATCTATCTATTTATTCAGAGTCAAGTTTTTGCTAAATTGCCAAGGCTGGCCTCAAACTTGTAATCTTCCTGTCTCAAGATTCTGGAGTCATTGGGATTACAGGTGTTCACCACTGCACACATTTTTTTTTAATGTTTAAAATATTTTCAGAAATTTTTAAATGTTTAGTCTTTAAAGAAATGATCATGCTTCAGTTTGTGAGACTACACAGAGTTTGCAGAATCATCCTCAGGGATGAGCCTTGGAATCTTTGAAAAAATAAGCAGGCAGTTCCCGTTGGAAAGTTGTCACTGAAATTCTTTTACCTCCCACCCTTCCTAAGCCACCTCACCTGTTGCTTATTAAGGCTGAGAAGCAGCAGTTTGGCCGTTCAAGAACACGTCTAAGACAGAGGGCTCCATGTTGTCCTTTACTTTCCTGAAGCCCCCGGGTGGTACCCTGGTTCTTCTTTGAGTCTTGAGCAAGCTGGGCCATTCTATTTTTAGAGTTCTCTGAAATGCTTCTGAATGGCATGGAGTGTTTGTAAACAGTGAGTGGAGAACTTGTCTGATGATCCAATCATAGTCTTTTAGGGGTATCTGGAACTTAGAACTCAGTATTAGGACTCTTGGTTGCAAATAATAGAAACCCAACTCAAAATGTTCAGGTGAAAAAAAAAGTGGGGGTTGACTCATATCTGCACCCTGTCCCTTTCCGGTGTCAGATCTGCTCTTGTTCAGAAATACTCACCAGGGCATGTGATGGACATCTCAAACTCAGGTCCTAACTTTTATTCAGAAAACCATGACTATTTCAAAGTGATGGGGAAGATGACCCCAGCAGCTCTAATCTTTCCTTCTGCCTAGAGCCAGTGCAGCAAAAGGACAAACCCTGATTCTGAGCGGGTGAGAAGATCCTTCCAGAACCACAAAGACCAAGTTGGAGAGAGAGGAGGGAGGATCCTATAGGAAAAAGAAATGTCCTTCGTGTCAGAAGAATTGGTTTGGGGGAAAGCAACAACTGTCCCCCAATACCAGTGTAAACCCCTCCAGCGACAGAGGGTACCCTTCAGCATGTCCTTGCTGTGGCCAGCTGCTCAGGGGGCAGTTATGAGGAGACAGCCAGGGTGAAACTTTCTTTCCTGCATTTCCTTGGTGCTTGTAAAGCTCAAATAAACATCATCTCCAGAGATTATGATTTTTAAGGGGCTAGCTTTTCTGCATTTTCTTTCTTTTCTGTCATATCATTCTAAATTCTGAAAATAACTTTTGGAGTTTTTGATCAAAATGACAGATGCTTTTTGTCACAAATGGAAATGCTACAGAAAAATAAATTGGAGCCTGTCCCTGTTTACACTGGGTGCCTATGGGTACCACGTGTGCATAGTTGAGAGTTCTCAGTCTGTATGTGTATGTGCTAATAATGGTGACTGCACCCAGGGCCTTGCACATGCTAACCAAGTACTCTACCAGTGAACTACTACACTCCCTGCCCTTTTTTATCTTTATTTTGAGATAGGGTCTTACTAAGTTGCTGGGTCTGGCCTTGAATTTGTGATCTTCTTGCCTCAGCCTCCCAAGTTCCTGGAATTACAGGTGTGCACCACTGAGACCAGCTAAGAGCTTCCATTTTTTAAGTCCCTACCCAAGTTCTGGCTTCCTGGGGCAAGGCACTAATCTCAGTTTACACATGTGTAAGGAAGAGACTCGTCTTTGTAAAGTCATTATAAGAAATTATCGAGCCGTTTTTAATGCTAGGTACCTTAATGCTTCTGTTATGTCTTTTAGTTGTCAAAACAGCCTTATGGGGCCATCATCTCCATGTTATTGATGGGGAACCTGTGTGATGTTAACCTCCATATTGGAGTCCTAATCCTTCTCCAGTAGATTGTGCAATTTCTACAGAAAACTGCTTTCTATTTATGGCCTAAGACAAATCATCCTTGGACCAAATACCCATTTGAGAAAAATGGAGGAGCCAAGAGACCTCACTGTTGTCTACGTAACCATTAAACACCCTTTTCTGAATGCTATATTTTTGTCCTGCTCTCTAAATCACCCCACTCAAAACTGGACCATCCAAAGAGTTTGAGTTCTTCTTTCTATGTTGAAGGATGGCCTTCTCTGTTACCTGTACACTCTCATTCACTCCGAATTTCCAGGAATTTGTCAAAATCTCTGATTCTGCCCCCACTCCTCATACTTTTTATAGGTTTCTTTCCCCTTCAACATCTTCTGTCATTTCTCTGGTGTTTGGGAAAGAAAAGAGAGCTGCTAAATGTGTGTTTGTACTTCTATTGAACTGAAATCCTTTATATTTCGTTTCATTTTTCTGAATTTCCTAAAATGAGGGTTTGTTATTATAGTCATAATAAGAAAAAATAACAACAAAAACTTTCCTTAAAATGGAAGGACTTTAGAAGTATGTTCTTATCTGCATAAAAGAGAAGAATCTTGTCAAAATGTTTCATACTCGCCATTGCAGTGCTATCCAAGAAATGGTTTTCCCTCAGTGCTTCATTGATTGGGGTAAAGGCTGGGGAACTTTGCTATTTCACTAAAATAAAAAACATAAGTTTCTTATTTTCCCAGGCTGGATTAAAAATCTTAATGCAATGAAAGTGTCAAATATAAAGCTGCCATCAAGTAGATGGATCCGTTAGTTTTTCTGTGTAATGAACCAACCCCAAACAGTAAAATAGCAAGCATTTATTGGCTTGTTCTTGGGATGGACTTGGATGGAGGGTCTCACCTAGGGTCACTCATCTCAAGCATCTCTAGTCAACTGGCAGTCGATGGCTTCACTCACCTTTCTGGGGATTGGCTGACTATTGGTTGGGACAAGAGGGATAATTAGCCTCCTAGTGTCTCTCATGGCATCTCACAGCAGGCCAGCTTGGGCTTATTCACATAGGGTTACAGGATCCCCAGGAGCAGCAAGAGAAGGATTCAACATCACTTATGCCACTCTATGTAATCAGACCAAGCGATAAAGCCAGCCCAGATTCAAGGGGCTAAGAAACTAAAGCAAAAAATAAACACTACTTCCTAATGCAAGAGGCCTAATGCAATTTTAAAATTCACCACTTAATAATTCTAATTCTCTGTTTCCCCAGACTTCTGAGGACTCAGTCTCTGGAATGGTTCTACAATAATGTGAAGAGCCGCTTCAAGCGCTTCGGCAGTGCCAAGGTCCTAAAAAACCTGTACCGGAAACACCGGCTGGAGAGCGGTGCCAGCTTGGACATTCTAGGTACCCTGGATGTCTGCGGCTTGGGAGTGTTTGGTGGGTGGACAGTTTGGAAGAAGGCCCGGCCTGGAGCTCCTGCACACTGGAGCACACTCACGTGAGACAGAGAGATTTGCTTCAAGATCAGGTGTTAGTGAGGAGCAGAAAGAGAAGGAAAGGTACCAGACAGTGTTAAAATTTGACTTTGGATCCCAACATCCCAAATGGGCTAGAGCTGACATGGTAGGAGCCAGGAAGACCAAAATATTTCTGCAAACTATGGATATTTTAATTCTGGATCCCTGGAGATGAAAGTTTCTTGCTCATCATTCCCCGATGACTAAAACAGTTGAAAGTCATTTTCATTTGGTTAAGAGAGATGAGGTCCACACTCTGAGGCTGTGCCCCTGTCTTTCTCTTCTTCCTATACCCCAAAAGTCTATTCTTACCAGGCCCAGAGTCTGATGTCATAGGGAACTTACCAGAGCATCAGCATCCTTCTAGGAGAGTTGAAGGATGAATTTTTACCTCTGCTGTTTTTATACCATCACGACACCAAGTTAATTAGAATGAGAGATTATGTTCTTTATACCTTATTAGACCAACCTGTAGGGGAAAAAAAATACTATGAACAGCATGTCCTCTTAAAAAGGCTGTTTTTTATATCTAGATGCATATTTTTTCCATCACTCTGCTGACACAGGTAAATGCTTTTTGTCGATGTGAAACAAGGAAAGGAGAAAAATATCTCATCCATCTCATTTGGAGCTTTCTTGCCAACATTATTTTACATTGTTGTATTCTCAATAAAGCCTTTGGCTGTGTCTTATCTAAAAATATGCCAGCCACTTAGATAACGAGGGAAATAGGATGGAAGTATTAAACTCAGAGAATCATTAGGGCCTTTTGTGGTCGTTGTTAGACTCTCTGTCTTTCAAGCTCCTCAGGAAGCCTAGAGCTGAGAGCAGCCAAGGGTTTTCCACGTGTTATTTTTATCTTCTTTTTACTTATTTTTCTAAAAGTTTTTCACTAGGCAAAAAAGAAATAAAATTTTAAAGTAATGCTGTTAACAGTTTTTTTAATATTTATTTTTTAGTTTTAGGTGAACACAATATCTTTACTTTACATTTATGTGGTGCTGAGGATCCAACCCAGTGCCTCCTACATGCCAGGCGAGCACTCTACCACTGAGCCACACCCCAGCCCTATTAACAGTTTTTTGATTCAAACAGATATCTGAAAAAGTTTCCTGAACAGAATCCATTCACTCATTTATATCCCATCCTCTCTTTCCTCCCTTGTGCAACCTCAGGTCTGCCATATGTACCCCCTTTATGACACCATATTTAAATCTCCTAAGCTTTTTTACCATTCATACAAATTAAGAAGAGCAAACATGCGTGGGGAGTTATCTATAAGAACAGAACACAATTCCAATTTCTTTCCCTTTCTCTCTAAGGCCCCACACGTAGAGAAGGCAGACATGAATCCCACGTGGGCTAATGCAGGGTTTTCAAAATACAAGTGGCATTTTGAAAAAAGAATCATTTTCTGGGAGTAAGTATCTCCACAACTGAAGGAGATTAGGTGCTGGGCCCGCTAGGATTCATCTCCTTTCATCTGTACCTCAATCAGTGTCCACCACGGTACATTCAGGTGACCCCCATGGTACACAGGTGAAAGTTTCTTTATGACTGCGTTCCCAAAGCATGGCCCAATGCCTGGCACATCTGTGTTCTCTATATTGCACTAGTCCAATCTTAGCATTTTATGCATAAAGAGACACTTCATGGAAATATTGGAATCAGTTGATTTAAAATAAGGGGTATGACTGGGGATGTAGCTCAGTAGCAGAGCATATTCTCAGCATGCACAAGGCTCTGGATTCAATTCCCTGTACTAAGAAAAAAAAATAAAGATGGGTATCTTCCTTCAAACTAAAACTTCCTTTTGATAAAAATGGAGACAAGCAGATAGTAGACAGTTAGCGAAGTAGCACTCAAACCTGTGAAGCCATGAGGAGGAAAGTTAGGTACTCAAGTTTGGAAAAATCCTCCAGCGCCTTAGAGGCTTCCTGGTTAGGTGAAATGACTGGGAGTCATTAGCATTAGCTTTACCTGTCACCCAACACCCGTTTAGGGTTGCCATCCTCAATCCTGATGAGCCATTAGAATTACCTAGGCAGCTCTGGAAAAAAATTCAAGTGCCCAGGATCGCCTTCCACCCGCTGTCAATTACTTCTGAATTTCCAGAGGTGAGCCAATATACATATTTTTTAAAGTTCCCTGGGTTATTTTAAGGTACATCCAAGACTGAGAACCTCAGCTAGAACTTCACCATATTAGTTCAGCAGAGTTCTGAATAAGATGTTTCAATCTTCAGCTCCATCCAAGGGCACTTATTTTCAGAATTTTCATTGCCAGAATATAACTGGCAAAAACCATCAGTGCACAATGCATCAGCTATGATCCAGGACACTCATTGTAAAACTCCTCTTGCTTATGACACATCTCCATTACATGGGCCAGTGTACTTTCCCAGAAAACACTTATTATATTGAAAATTCATGTATTGTCTTCTGGGCTGCCCATCACATGCTCACCTTGTCCTTCCATCAGCCCTTCCCCAACCCTCCCCAGCTACCCTCACTCCTATTTTTGCAGCCCATATCAAATGACCAGGTGAGACCCAAAAGGAGACCCATTCACTTAGGGCTGGGAACGCAGCTTATATTCATTACTTTAGTAACATTTACTGAGCACCTACTATGTGCCCTCCTGGTTGAAGTGTTGGGATAATAAATGGGCAAGATCCCGTTGTCTCAGAACCAACATTCTAATGGAGAAACAAGTGAACACATTTGTAAATAATATAATGCCCAATGGTAGTGAGTGCTTATTTATAGTCCCAGCACAACATTTTTAGCAGTTATTTAAAAAAAAAAAAAAAAAAGAAGCACTACCTGGAAAGGTAAAAGTAGCCATTATTAATATACTTAATTATCAGACAATCCAAAGACATTTTTATTTAGTATTAGATAAATGAAGTGGAAAAATAAACCCTGCTTTTATTTATTACCACTCTTGATCTGTTTTTGACATGATTCCAGAAAGGGTCTATTGCATCTTTCATCTGGAATTTGATTGACACATGTGATCTTTTGAAAATACTAAGCCACATGACGTCAGAGGTTCCTTCCACTCACAGGGAGCAGTGGTTTGATGTCGTGTGGCTGCTGTGTCAGTGTTTTGAGGAACAATTTGATGGTTTTCTGCCCTTGGGGAAAATCACATCATCCTAAATGACACCAATGCTCCTACCTATGAATTTAAAGGGAAACAGAGAGAAAGTCATACAGAACTTCAGCTTATCCTCTGAGAAGCTCAGGCCCCCAAAGACGTCTTCAGATCTCTGTCCTCATCCTCTCAGCAGGTGACCTCACCTTCTACCACCCCTGGCAAATGGGGCACACCAGGGACTATCTTGCCTCCCTCTTCTGTGCTCCTGCAGTGAGAGCCACTGCCCCTCTGCTCTGTGATCTGCCCCCTGCCTTGTTCTCTACACCTGATCCCACCACATTCCAGGAAGGCCTGAATGTTACTGCTTGCCTTTCTCTCTTTTTTTGATACTGGGGATTGAACACTGGGGCACTACAACCACTGAGCCACATCCCCAGCCCTTGTTTATATTTTATTTAGAGATAGGGTGTTGCTAAGTTGCTTAGAGCCTTGCTAACTTGCTGAGGCTGGCTTTGAACTCATGATCCTCCTGCCTCAGCCTCCTGAGCTGCTGGGATTACAGGCGTGCACCACCGTGCGGGGCTTCAAACTTTCTCTTAACTGGGCCCTTCCTGTTAATTTATGAACACACCCCAGTCTCTCCCATTTCCTGAACTCTCCCTTCACTGCATTTTCCTCCACTTACCACCCTGCTATTCCTGCGCATCACAGGTGAAATCCAGAAAGTGGGCTTCCTCCTCAACTCTATACCCAACCTCTGCCCCTCCCACGCTGTTCTCCACACAGCAGCCACAGCACATTTCAGAGACACAAATCAAAACACAGAGGTCACTTCTGTGAAGCCTTCAGTGGCTTCATAAAGCTATTGGGATCAAGATCCAAGCACTAATGTGGTCATCGGGACCTGTAAGGCCTGTGTCCCAGTTCACCTTACCTGTACGCCCTCTCCTCTCTCAGCCCAGCCACGCTGCCTCTCAGTTGGGTCCCCAGATGCACCATGCTCTCCTACTGCCAGTCTCTGCACCAGCTGTTTGCTCTGCCCACGCTGATCTCCCACCTTCTCATACCTGATTGGCTGGTTCTGACAGACTAGACCTGTCTTTCCTGCTGAACATTTTCACTATACTGTTAACTGCCCCTTCAGAGCACTTAACATATCTACCACTTGCTACTTATTTATGCAAGTCTTTGACTACACTATATTCTCAAGATTGTCAGGGCAGGCAGGGTTTCCACCTTTGCTCACCAATGTACCCCTAACCCCTAGGTCAAGGTCAGACACCTAGTAGATACCTGTGGACTATTTATTTGGAAGATGAATGAATGAATGCTGAATGAGGTTTTGTCAAAGAGAACCATTCTCACTCAGACTGGGAACTGCAGATGTGGCTTATCCAAAAACTTTTATCTTTAAAGTAAGGAAACTGAGACCCGGGAAGAGAAAGTTTCTTTCTCAGGTCACAGAGCTAGAGTAGATGGACTTCAGGAAAAAAAACCCAAACACAGAGAGTGACATATGGTCAGGCTGAATAAAGATGACAGGCTGCCCACTAATGATTTATTTCCTAAAGACAGCAGTAGCCTACCAAACCCACTACAAATATCCACAGCCAATATCTTCAGTGTTTCCCTGAGGATGCCTCCATGACAGCCTATTTGGCCTGGGATCAATGGCATTTGCCCCCTTTGGAGCTAAGGAATGTAGGTCCATATTTATTTTCTTGGGTTTTGTCTGTGTCTTCCACCAGCATCTAATTCAAAATATATTTATTTTTAATTTTTGGAGTCACCTGATGTCTGGTTGCTATCTTGGGCTCTGAGGTACAGTGATTAAAAAAAAAATGAAAAGCCATTATCCTCACCTCCAGAGATCTCAGCTGATGAGTTATTATGGGAGCACAGGTTAACAATCCTTATCCAGAAAGAAGGCTTAAAAAAGGTCTTAGCCAGTTGCTCTTCCCAGACTGGAATGAAGACCAAGGCTGTGTGTTCACTTGAGAGAAGTGGCAGTAGGTCTTAGGAGACTGAATACCAGGCTTACCTGGTTCATTCTGGGATTGCTTCATGTGGGTTCTTTTCTGCAGAAGAGAATGACCACCATTAAATCCATTAAATCATTAGCTAAAGGCCTCTGTCTGGATAGGTGCCATGGCCTCTAGCTAATGATGTGTGGAATGTCTCTTCACACATCAGAGAATAGAATTGATACTCCTGTTTTTCTGGTAAGGAAGTCACATGTTAGAGAAGAGAAGTAACTTGCTCAAGGTCACACAACTAGTAATTTTCATGTCCAGGAGCTGACTTCACATTTCTTAGACTTTGATATGTGGTTCTGCCTTTGACTCCATATTGCCTGAAAGGAATCGTAGTGTCTTTTGTGTTGCTCTATCAAAATACCTGAGACAGGGTGATGTATAAACAATAGGAGCCTATTTGGCTCACAGTTCTGGAGGCTGAAAAGTCTTAAGAACATGTCATCCATGGTAGAAAGTGGAATACAGCAGGAGATCACAGGTGAGAGGCCAAGAGAGCAAGAGGAGCCCTCCATGATAACAAGCCTACTTGCAGTGGCTAACCCACTCCTATTGAAACAGCATCAATCCACCTATGAGGGTGGAGCCCTCAGGACCTAATCACCTCTCACTAGGCCCCACCTCCCTAGACTGTTGCATTGGGGATTAAAGTTCAACATGAGTTTGGGAGGGAACAAACATTCAAACCATAGGAAAATGTATTGGAAGAAAGTTGCGGGGGATGTCCAGAAATCAGTATGAGAAGAAAAAATACATAGGTTCAAGATTGGAACATCAATGTGGGACCCAGTGACTCTCTCAATCTATTTGCAAGACTAACAATCAAAAGTGTGTCATGGTCAGCTGCCAATTCCAGGACTCAGCACATCAGTACTCATTGATTGCTGAGGGCTAATCATTTTTTTTTTCTCTCTCTCTCCTTTAGGAGGAGGCTTTTTTGAGTCTAACCTGGAGAATGAAGGAAGCATTTCAGGCAGTGACTCAACATTTTATAGGCAGTCAGAAGGTAAGATTGCTTAAGAGATTGCAGCTCCTGGGAAGTTGGAGGAATAGAAACACCATCAGACTGTCAGGGTCTCCCAGTCGTATCCACACCCCAATGCAACCATTCATTGCTATGTGTTAGTCTGTATGAGTCTTCTTATTGCTATTTGGAAGAATCCATCATCAAAATAGGTGAGTATATCCCAAGCTTGGCCTAGAGAGCCCAATCATTGGATATTTTACAATCCACTAGTTAATGTTCTGGAGTTGGAACACAATAATCCATTCACCTGTGCATCTCATTAAAATATGGTGCCCTATAAAGAAAGTATAACCTACTGATTACCTTCTACTTGTTGGTATCAATATAATTGCTCTCTAGAGCAATAGTTAAGGTGAAACAAACTTCTAATAGAATAAAATCAATTTCCCTCCTCTCTAAAGTACTAGACATTGATAACCAGTGCCTCCTGAATCATCCACCTCCTGTGGGAGGCCCACAGCTCCTCTGAGCCGTCTCTGTTCTTTCTCTGGGTTCTGTAGGATGAATTCCATATGTCTACTCAACTAAGGAGGTCTCAGGCCTCCTGTAAGACAGTATTCCTAAGTGCGTCTGTGAGGGTGTTTTTAGAAGAGTTTAGCATTTGAATCAGTAGATGGAGTAAAGATCCACTCAGCAATGTGGGTGGGCATCCTACAATCCCTTGAGGACCTGTGTGTAGTCCACTTTGCATTGCCAAGACCAAAGTAACTGACAAGAAGGATTTAGAGGAGGAAAAGCTTATTTTGGTTTGAGAGGTTTAGTTCATCTCTACTAGTTCCATTGCTTTGGGCCCAAGGTGAGACAGATCATCATGGCCAAAGGGCTGGATGGATGAAAGCTGCTTAGCTCAAGGTGGGGTCAGGAAGTAGAGAGAAGGAAGGAGGAAGGGGCATCAGGAAAGATGAACCTTTCCAGGACACACCCCCAGTGACCCACCTCCTCCAACCAGGCCCCTCCTTGTCTACAGTTACCACCCAGTCAGTCCATTCACAATAAGAGGAACTGATTGTGTTATCACTCTCACAATCCAGTCATTTCACCGCCCAAGTATTACTGCATTAACACGGGAAGTTTGGGGGGACACCCCATATCCAGAACATAACAGTGCTCGACAGAACAAGATGGTAGAAGGGTAAATTCACTCACTCTTCTGGAGCTGAGGCATTCATGCCCTCCTGCCCTCAGACTTAAGAGCTTCTGACGCCTTCAGACTTCAGGGCTTAGGCAAATGACTCCCACAATTCTTAGGCCTTCATACTTAGACTGAACCATACCACCTGCCTTCCTAGGACTTCAGCTTGCATAAAGAACATCATGGAACTTGCCAGTCTCCATAATCATTTGACCCAGTTTCCATAAGAGATAGATGGATGGATGGATGGATAGATAGACAGACAAATCTTTCCTGAAAATTCTCATGAAGACTCCATATTCAGTCACCCTTACTGCCAGTAACATCCCCAAGGGCTACCACATGCTATCATATGGCCTCAGTGCACGGCTATTTGTCACTGACCCTGAAATGCCCAGCCTTGGTTTCAACTCAGAGTTCTAGACTCAGAAATCTAATGCTTAATCATTAGGACACAAAGATCCTATAGGTTTGTTAACCTCAACATATCCTAATCAAGCCCCTTAGCCCCTTAGGTCCACCAATGAGAGTCATCTTTTCCTCAGTTTCTTTCCCCACTTCTACCCATCCACCCATTGCCTACCACCTCTGTTTCTAATCTTAGCCTTTTCTTTCGACTCTGAGGCTCATGGTCTGAGCAGCTCCCTACAAGAAATTCTTCTGTATTAATACTGATTTCAGTGACCATTATGTCAGATAGAGTTCTCCAGAGAAACAGAACCAATGGGCGCCATATGGATATGTATACATACACACAGAGAGATGCATTTCAAGGAACTGGCTCATGCAGTCATTGAGGCCTGGCAAACCTGAAATCCATGGGGTAGGCCAGCAGTCTGAAAATTCAGGCTGGAGTATATGATGCAGTCCTTAAACAGAATTTCTTCTCTGGGAAACATCAGTATTTGCTCTGAGACCTTTCAACTGATTGAATTAGGCTCACCCACATTGCTGAGGGTAATCTACTTTACATAAAGTCAGTTGATTGTAGACATTAACCACATCTACAAAATACCTTCAAAGAAACACATAGATTAATGCTTGATTAAATAACTAGATATGATGACCTAGCCAAGTAACACATAAAACCAAACATTATGTCATTTAACAAACCCTCTTTTACATCCCCAGCAGTTTTTCCTCTCTGAAATACCAGCCTAAACCTTCACTTTTCAGCCTGTTTTCCACATCATTCTGATCCCGGAATCATAAATATGGCATCCAATGTATGTTTTTAGCACCTTTGTCTAGTATGAGATAACTGTATTTGTGTGGGTTTGTCTCTGGGTCTTCTATTCTGTACCATTGGTCTACATGTCTATTTTGGTACCAATACCATGCCATTTTTGTTACTATAGCTTTGTAGTCTAGTTTAAGGTCTGGTATTGTGATGCCTCCTGCTTTACTCTTCTTGCTAAGGATTGCTTTGGCTATTCTGGGTCTCCTATTTTTCCAGATGAATTTCATGATGGCTTTTTCTATGTCTGTAAGAAATGATTTGGATTTTAATTGAAATCACATTGAATCTATATAGCGCTTTGGGTAGTATGCCCATTTTGACAATATTAATTTTGCCTATCCAAGAGCATGGAAGATATTTTCATCTTCTAAAGTCTTCTTCAATTTCTTTCTTTAGTGTTCTGTAGTTTTCATTGTAGAGGTCTTTCACCTCTTTTGTTGATTCCCATTTTTTTGAAGCTATTGTAAATGGAGTAGATTTCCTAATTTCTCTTTTAGAGGATTCATCACTGATGTATGGAAATGCATTTGATTTATGGGTATTGATTTTATATCCTGCTACTTTGCCGAATTCATTTATTTATTCTAGAAGTTTTCTAATGGAGTTTTTTGGATCCTCTAAATATAGAATCATATAGTCAGCAAATAATGATAGTTTGAGTTCTTCTTTTCCTATTCATACCCCTTCAATTTCTTTCATCTGTCTAATTGCTCTGGCTAGAGTTTCAAGGACTATATTGAATGGAAGTAGTGAAAGAGGGCATCCTTGTCTTGTTCCAGTTTTTCACCATTTAGAATGATGTCTGCCTTGGGTTTAGCATAGATAGCTTCCACAGTGTTGAGATATGTTCCTACTATCCCTAGTTTTTCTATTGTTTTGAACATGAAAGGGTGCTTTGATGGGGCAAAGGGGAGAGGTGGGGAGGGAGCATGGGGGCAGGAAAGATGGTGGAATGAGATGGACATCATTACCCTAGGTACATATATGACTGCACATATGGTGCGATGCTACATCATGTACAATCAGAGAAGTGAAAAGTTGTGCTGCTATTGTGGACAATGAATCAAAATGCATCCTCCTGTCATATATACCTAATTAAAATAAATTAATTAATAATAAATAAATATGGCATCCAAAGCCTTTCTAATTATGGCTCCAGCTGCTTGTTTTCCAGGGATCTATGGGACTTGGTAATTCCCTATCAATTGGGTACCTGGTCACCCTATAGCTTAGAAAGCACATGAGAATGTGGACTCACCTTATCCGTTAGAGCATCACTGCGGACACCCCAGAGCTTAGCTAGGGGAGGTACTCAGCAAAAGTTTGTTCAATGAGAACGTGGACCTCTTTATGGCATCACAATAAAGAGAGACAGGGGATATAGGGTCTTTCTCCAGGAAGCGCTTGGGGTGATGACAACTTAGATTTTGTTGGTTCTGATTATTGAAACATTGGGAAAACTCTTTGGGCACTCAGTCAGGAACACTACAGGATGCAGAGCCCCAGGCTCGGCTGCCCTGTGCTGCTCCATCATGTTTGCATTAGCTGGCTAAATCGCTTTGACCTGCACTAACTATGTTGGTTTTAGAAACTTTATTATGTTTGCCAAATGCTAGTTTCTGTTCACATTTGTGTCTTTAGGAGTCTAAGAAGCTTGAATGTTTTTTTTAATTGAGCAAGTGATTAATTAATGAATTAATGTGTTTGCCCCCTGTCTTGTTCCATAAGGAGTTTTCAGCAGCTTTCAGGGAATTTGCATGTGTTAAATAATACATGGCTTGGAGATTATAAATGGAAATAAGAGGCTGAAATCGGGGGAAAAGAAACCTAAGCACCCAACCCTCTCCGACTCACATTCCTGTGCCTGATATAACTTGGGTTTCTGAAGCAAACTAACAGAAAGATGATAGAAATTCCCACAGATATGAAGCAAAACTCCAGTACCTCAAGGGAAGCAGAACTCTTCCCAGCACTTACCTCCAAAAAGAATTTCGTCACCTGGGGAAGTCCTTTGATTTAGACATACTTCTTCCCATTCATTGCCATATACAAAGAGTGTATTTGCTAAAAAATATAATTGCACTATTTTTAAAAGGAATGTTAACTTGTATTCATTTCATTTTTGTGGTTAAAATCACAGGCCTTAGAGACATAGTACTTAATTCAAATCTTAGCTCTTTTATTGTCATATGGTCTCATATCGGTCAAGTTATTTAACCTCTCTGTGCTTCAAATTTACCATCTGTGAAATGGTCTCTGCATAGTCATTGGTTTTGGGAAGGATTCAGTGTGATTGCCCATGTGAAACTCTCAGCCTGGGCCCTGGCATCTGGTTGAACTCTGTGAGCTGGTCCAGTGTTGTGGTTAGTGATGTTGATTTATGGTCTAAAAAAAAAAAAAAAAATTCTCCCATAAGTTTTGTGTTTGCATTAAACCACTAGCACAGCCCTATGTCCTTAGGACATATGATAACTTCTGTCCCTGTCATCACAATGATACAGTATATGCAGGGCAGAGGAGCAAAATAAGAGAATTAAGAAGAGAGATGGTAGTACTCAAAGAATTTCAAAACACCTGTTGTGTCTGGGGTGTGAGATCTGAATGAAGAGTGGGAGTCAGAGGGAGGCAGGCAGGAAGGGCAAGGAACTTGAACTTGCCACTGAAAGCAGTTGGACCTTGTCCTGGCACCCCAAAGGCTTTAAGCAGAAGCGGAAGATAAAGCAGTCATGTGGCTTGCCACTGCATTTTAGAAAGTGCTCCCTGTTCTGCTTCATGTCTAGGACACAGCATGATGGACACCTTGGCCGTCGCCCTACGAGTAGCAGAAGAGGCCATTGAAGAAGCCATTTCCAAAGCCGAGGCCCATGGGGACAGCCTGGTAGGGCTTCCCTGTTCCCTGGTGGGAGGTTGGGGTGAGGGTCCTTGTGGCTGGGAGGTGGTGCAGGTAAGTTGGGAGGTCAGTGACCCAACAGCTTTTACTAGACCAGTGTCCAACCCCATCTGCATGTGTGGTCAGGACTCCTCCAAGACAGTGATACCTCATCCCCTCAATTCCCTTCCCTTGCAGGACAAGCAGAACGAGGCCAGTTACCTGCGGGATCACAAGGAGGAGCTAACTGAGGAGCTGGCCACCACAATACTGCAGAAGGTAGGTGTGCCCTGGCAATCCTGATGGCTGCAGCCTCCCAGGCAGGCAGCATCAGAGACCTGGAGAGCTGAAGAGCAAACATGGGGCCGTGACAGGAGCAAAGGGAGAGCAAGGAGCACCTGGAGGCCCTTAACCAGCCCTGACCACTGTTACTAATTCACATACCATTGACAGAAGCAAGTCCCAAGGTCAAGACCAAGGCCAAGTATACTCTCACTGTACTGGGAGGGACTGCAAAAGCCCTTGACAAAGGGCTGGTTCCCACCCTGTAGCTGAGGGACATACCCCAATTAGGCTCAGGTCTGTCCCTGGTCAGGCTCCTCAGTTTCTTGTTCCCTGGCTCACAGAGTCTTCCTTCCATTATCCTCTCTACTCTAAAAGGGCATTGAAGAATATGCCCATATTCGTGCCCGGGCAGTTTTCTTGACTGCTTCCTGCCTATAGAATCTGAAAGCCCAGAGACCTTGGTACAGATGGCCCCACTAAAACCTACATTACTGCTGGTGCTCATTGGCTGGAGCTGAAGCCACCGCCACCTGATGTTGGTGTCTGCCCTGTCCTTAGGACTTTCAGATGCTTCCTAATGTCAGGACTTGCATCCAGAGACTCTGGTTACCTCTGAAGCCATTAGCCAAAATAAACTTTTTCTTCCTCTAAGCTGTTCTTGTAGGGTAACATCATAAAAGGGTTCTAGTTGGTGTATGGTCTATATCTGTGGGTGTATCTCATGGTTGTACTTCTTAACCGACATGGATTGAAAATATTCAATGAGGGAGGAAAAAGTTCCAGAAAGTTCAAAGGGCAAAACTTGAACTGGCCATGCACTAAGCACTAGTCCGAGTCCACATGAATGAAGGCATGCTCCAGCACACCTGCTGCAGCCTTCTGCCATCTCACAGGCCCTTCATTCCTCTCCAGGACTCATTGGAGCATCATTCCCCTGGTATCTACCAGGTACCCAGATCTGTGATGGTTGCCTCTGTACTGAACACACCCAGGCCTTCTTTTTCTTGTTATTTATCCCTAAACAAGGCAGCCTAGCAACTATTCACCTAGCATTTATAATGTATTAGGTATTATAAATAATCTACAGATGATTTAAAGTACACAGGAAGATGTATATAGGATACATGCAAATACCGTGCCATTTTTTAAAAGGAATTAGAGCATGCATGGTTTTTGGTATCTGCAGGGGAGAGAGGTTCCTGGAACAAATTCTCAGAGGGACAATTATATTTATAAACTGTAAAGAGCAGCAGAACATTCAAGGATTGTATTAGTGAGCTTCTTGTTGCTGTGACCAATTACATGACATAAGTAACTTAAAGGAGGAAGGCTTTATTTTGACTCATGGTGTCAGAAGTTTCAGTCCATGGTCAGCTGACTCCAAGGAAACATCATGGCGGAGGAAGTTACTCAGCTCATGGGACCTGGGAAGAGAAAGAGGAAGAGGAAGCGGGAAGGCTCAAAAAAATATCCAGGATATGCCCCAATGATTGACTTCCTCCAACTAGCCCCCCCCTTCCATTTTTACTACCTTCCAATAATTCCATCCAACTATTCATCCATCAGAGAATTCATTCACTGATGAGGTCAGAGCCCCCATGATTCAATCACTTCCCCCAAACCCCACCTCTGAACATGGCTGCACTGGGAACTAAGCCTTTAACATGGGAGCCTTTAGGGAACATTCCAGACACAGACCACAGCAAGGCTGTACGTGCTATTTTATCATCAGGCAGATCTGAACCAAGCTGATGTTCTATAGAAAATAAACTCCTAAATGGCTAAAAAAAGAAATCCCAGAGGTGGTCCCAGGTCTCTGGCATCCTTCCCAATAACTTGTCCTCATTGGCCTCCCTTCACTCCCACCAGATCATAAGGAAGCAGAAAAGCAAAGGTGAGCAGCAAGTGGAAGAGGAGCCCGAGTGGCCACAGCCCCAGAGCTGCAGCTCCAAGAAGGCGGACAAGGGGGACGCCGCCTCCCCACCAGGCCACCAAGCACTCCCCACCCTCTGGGTGAGTCCCCAGCAGCACCACCAACCCTGCACAAGCCCTTAGCCACCTGTGGTGGTCTCGTGTGCCCACTGGATCCTAAAGGTCAGCCAGGAGAGAAACCAAGAGAGCGAGTGAGTGGGGGCCCAGTGGGGTATGGGAACAGAGAGAGAGAATGAGAAAAGAAAGCACAGGAGGACTGTGGGTGAACACGCAGTGGGGTTTTTTTATGCAGAGACCAATTTAAGAAAAATGAAGATGTTGGTAGGCCATGATTTTTATTCATTCTGGAAAGATGTGTTCTGAGTGAGGGGGAAAATAGTTTTACGATGGCCGTGTGAATTCTTAAACCTAGATCGCTTGCTTAACTGAAACGCAGAAGTGACCGTGAGAAAATTGCCAGGGCCATTTCTGCCACCCAAGTGGTCACCTCTAGATAGGGTTGGGAAGTCACAATGTGGAGCCACCCTCTTTGTCTGTTACCCTGAAATTAAGCCAAGAGCCAAGTCACAGAGCACAGTGGCCTTCCTGTGAGCCCATGGGTCTGGGTTGTTCATATCTGCAGTAGTCACTGAGCCTAGAAAATTCCTTGGGGACTGTTTAAGTAAGCCCAGCAGAGGAGGTGCAGCATGTTGGGAAAGGAGTCAGAGGAGCAGGGTCAGCCAGAAACCCAGGTTTCTGTTAGCTGCTGATGCTTGTGGTCAGAGTCTGGGGCATGGACAGGAACACGTGGGTGCCCTTTAATAGAGGAAAGTCAGACAAGGTGGACAGGCATTGCCAGGTTTTCAGTCTGCTCCCCTAAAGGTCCAGTGACATCCATCCCTATGTGGCTGATTGATAAAAGAGTGTGCCAAGCAGCACACAGTGGCGTGCAGTTACAGGCTCACCTACATCCTAGACAGACTCACCTACATAAACTCCCCACACCCTCACAAGCCACTGGGCACATGGCAGTAACAAGGACCTTCATGGCTTTATCAGAAATTTCATTTCTTTGATTCATCGGCAGAACCTTCCCTATCAGCACACTGTCAGCTTGCTTTACAGCTACTGTCACACGCTCAGCACCAAAGAGAACAAAATAAGTAGAAGACTCAGTCCCTGCATCCCCCCCCCCACCCCAACTTTATTAGCTGGTTAGCAAGGCAGGTGTAGATTCAGTTAGTTAAGACTGGTAAAAGAAGATAAGAGAAGTCAGCGCATAATTGGACACTCAGTGGCAAGGTGGAGATGGCAAAGGCATTTGAGATTCACAGGAGAGAGAGGCCCTTCTGACAATGAGAGGGGAAAGCCTTCTACAGGAGAGAGCAGGGATGCCAATATCCTTCAAATAGCCTGTCATTCAGACCTGTCACTAAATCGCACCTGCCATTCTGGGCTCAGGCTGCATGCATAATATTGTTTTGCATTTGGGGAGTCTTTCTGAAATATTTTCTGCAAACGAGTCAACTTTGGGGGTTCTAAGAATTAGGAATTTCCACCACCCCCAGATTCAGCCATGAGCAAGAGGGGTCAGGGCTAAGTATAGGGAGCTAAGACTCTGCCTCTGCTACTCCTGAGAGGGATTCTGAATTTGCCCTTGGTTAGCTCTGTGAACTTGAACAACTGTATTATTTACTGTCTATTAAATGGGGATTAAAAAATACCTGCCCCAAAGGACAACTCTGATGATGCTTTATGCAGTCAACAGTCTTTATTGAGCTTCTGCTATGTGCGAGGTGCTGTGCTAGGTGCCACAGAGACAGGGCTTCCTTCCAGTTCAACACACTGCACGTTAATCTGGGGGGCACAGCAATACACGTTCTAGTCATTGCTGACCAGAGGGAGGCAAGGAAGGAAGGAAAGCTTGATTAGGAAGCATCCGAGAGATTCTTTCCTAGGTGACCTGAAATCAAGACTTGAAAGATGAGAGCTTTGGGAGCAATGACAGGAAGAGCATTTGCACTGGGGACAGTGTGCATGGAGGCTCTGAGCAGGCCTGTTCAAGAGACAGAACAGCAGTCACATGTCTGGAGCTCCGTGACTAGGGGCTAAATGAGAAGCAGGTATGGGCCACGTAGCACATAGGTGTCATCTCTGAATGAGAGTTCACGTTCTTTCTGGTATTACTTTATTTCTGCATTTCAAAATCAATGTCACTATATCATCAAGGTAGCCCCTATGAGTCATGAGTTGAACCTCTCCATGTTTTGGCCATCCAGGCCCCAAGCCCAGAAAACAGCAGCTGTTGGTGTCTCCCCGACATGCTGGGACCCGCAAGCCCCACTGAAAGGAGATCAGTGAACTCAGTGATCTCCAAGATTACTTTCAGCTCAGAGATTCTCCAATACAGTGGCCCAAGTCACAAAGTTAAATAAAATTAACTTTAATAGAACTCCCATTCTTGGGTCACCCTGGCCACAACTACTTAATTCCACCAGTGTCTAGTGGCCACTCATTGGATGGTACAGATACAGAACATTTCCATCATCCCAAAAAGTGGTTTAGCGGCTTAAATAAAGAGATAAACAAAGGACACAGAGGCAGAAATACATGTGAACACTAGCCAGAGCCTGGAAGATGAACCAGCAGGCCAAGAGTCAGCTCTCAGGACTTCACCTGTCTGAGCCCCACTCCCAGGGGTCTGACTCAGGGGGGTCACGGCCAGAGACTGGGCCTCCACACTCTTACCAGATATTCCAAGGCAATGCCAACAGCTGCCAGGCTTAAGGATGGTGTCTTGAGTAGGGCTTCCTGACCTTCAAATTGTAAAGGACCCTAAACTTTTGGGCCCTTGGCAGGACTTTGTCCTTTCTCTGCCGTTCTCCAA
The DNA here is from genome assembly GCF_964194105.1 of Spermophilus citellus. Classification (NCBI taxonomy): domain Eukaryota; kingdom Metazoa; phylum Chordata; class Mammalia; order Rodentia; family Sciuridae; genus Spermophilus; species Spermophilus citellus. The sequence goes on along the minus strand of NC_138184.1, from coordinate 23,998,185 downwards.
CAACCTTGACACCTGGGGTCTAGGGAATAACGGTGCAGAACCCCAAAACCCTGCCAGCCCCACTGCTTGGACTTAACTGTAATACCCAAACTTAATTCAGCTCTATTCAGATGGGATTTCTCATCTCTTCTCTTGCAAGACAGTTCCGTGTGATTGTTCCCTTTTTAATTTCCTCCCTCATTATGTGGCTCTCGGCTAGTAGGGGGGTCGGTGCAACCTGGCTTTCAAAGCCTTAAGGTGCAATATCCTAGAAGACACTAATGCAAGGGCTGTGATCATTTAATGGCCCCGTGGGCATGTGTTTATGAGAGGGTGTCTGTAATACTCTGGTGATCCTGTCGATAATGATAATGACTGCAGGGACCAGACGCTGACTATGTGCCCAGTGACTAAGATGAACCTCTGTGTGACTCTTCCTCTGTTTTCTCTCTGGCCCCTTTCTATTTTCCTTAGCCTTTTCTCTTTGTGTCTCCCTCATTTCCTCCCTCACAGTTGCTCTTTCCTTTGAATAGCCATAATAGAGAATTAAAATACTTTTTTATTATGAGCATAATTATTGGACTAAATTTAATGCCTCTGTATGACCCCTAAAAGTACAAAGCAAAGCTTTATCAGTTCTTTCTTCATATGGCCACGCTTATCCATCTCCTTGTATCCAAAGCCTGGATAATAAAAATATTATCTCCCTCTTTTAATAACTGTGAGCTCTTTGAGAGTAAAGACTATTCCAAAGCCCATGTTCAGTGTCCCAGAAGCCTGTCCTTTTGCAATGATGATAATCACAGCAATCATCACAACAATTTGTCATTTCAAGAGAGCTCGGTAGAACACATTACTGCTGCCCACATAGGAGACGCTGGGATTGCAAAGACAGCAAAGGCTGCTGGTGATCACAGGGGTGTTTCACTGAGAGCGTGACAGCCAGCAGGTTCAGATGGCAAACCCTGCTGGGTTGGAGCACATGGTTCCCAGGCTTTCATCAGAGGCTGCAGGCACACACCAGGACAGCATGGAAGGGGACCAACTTGAAGCCACGCAGATCCGAGCTCAAACCTCTGTCCCTCAACTACTTTGGGGAAGTTACCCAACTGACTCAGTTACCCATGTGTTCCCAGTCATTTTGAATGGGTTAATGTATTAGAGTCAATGGTGGGGCTTAATAAATGCTCTTATTAGGTCTAATATTTATTAAGTGCCTTCTCTGTGCTGGGTATGATACTGATCCATTAACGTGAGGACTGAGGCTTGGAACAGTTGAAGTTCCTCCAAGATCCCATATAGCAAGAGGAAGAGCCACTGACTCACTCTACCTGAAAGTTCACCCATGAATTAGTGCCCAAAGAGTAAACAGCCACTCCAGGCCAGTCACCGTGGCACATTCCTATAATCCCAGCAACTCAGGAGTCTGAGGATCTCAAGTTCAAGGCCAGCCTGGGCAACTTAGTAAGACCCTGTCCAAAAAAAAAGGCTAGGTGGGGAGACTTGGTGGGTAGTTACAGTACCTCTAGGTTCAATCTCCAGAACCACACACAAAAAAAATTGAAAAGTAAAAATGAATAAGCAAAATCAAAGAGTAAAGAGCCAGTGCCTATTTGGAAGTTCAAATTTTCATGTCCATCTTTCCAAGGTGTTGATGTTCTGAATACAGGAAACCCCACCACCCCCACTCCAGACGTCCCCAGTCCTGCTTCTTTGGTGGACTTTGGGTGGGTAAGAAGGAGGGAAAAAGCCGAGGCTGTGAGTGGTAAAGAAAGGGTGGACACAAAGGCTTGGCTAGGGTAATGAATAAATAAATTATTAAAAATTCCTATTGCTTCCCAGGAGCCAGCCGAGTAGTAAAAGTGCTGCTGTTGCACCATCTGCTGGTGTTTTTGCTTATTGCAGTGAATGCGTGGCAAAACCAGGTCTAGATATTAACTGACTCTTCCACCCTGGCCGGAGGCAGTGGGCCCAGTATCCTGGGCTGGAAGGAGACAGTTCTATTACATTTTGTGGTTGTCAGGTTATAATTTTTTAAATATGTACCAGTGGCTTGTTTTAAATAGATTATAAAAACCTGACATCCCCAGCTCTCTTAAAAAACACAGAATCCATTTTCCCTGTTGGGACTAGGGAGAGAGTTTTCATTTGTTGGTCTTGGCTTTTGTGGGGGGGGGGGCGGTAGGAAGCATTTTTCCTCATAAAAATGGACCCCCACCAACCTCCTACAGACATATACTACTCACATAAGATATAGTTTGAGCCAGCACAAATAAAATGTGATATATTATTTGGTTCCCCTTTTGAAACATGTATTTAGTGATTTACAGTGAAAATCTTGTAGACTTTTGTTTTAAAGTTGGAATACACAGAATGGATTCTGTAGCTGCAGTCATAACCGGACTTAGCGATGAGACTGTCAGCCCCTTAAGAGCCAGAACCGTCATATATCCTGCAAATTCAGGTGCAAACATGAGACTGAGGATCACACAGAGAAGACCATTCCTGCCTTCAAGGAGCTCCCAGTCTTTGAAGGAGTTGACAAGTTAATGTGTGGAAAGACCTGTGTGGTCTCATAGAAAAACCTTTGCCCGGTTCTGGGTGAAATCAGTACCAGGGCTATAAGCCCTCACAACATGGGGTTTGCCTTAGGAAGATGTTTCCTTCTTTCTAATAACATCCCTGCACTTGACTATCAGCCTTGATCTCTGTGCTTTCTGAAAGCCTCTCATTATCTTTCAAGGATTTCACAAAATCACAAACAGTTCCTTGAATCCCCAGCTCCATGAAAACCTTTGGGCTTGTCAAGTGGCATCATCAGAACTGTTCCCAACACTGGGGACAGGGAGTCCTTGCTGTGTCCTCAGAATGAAGGAAGCATTTGGCTGCAAGCCACTTGTGTGTGTGTTTGTCTCTTCTCCAAGTAAAACCTTGCTCTCCAGGATGCAATTATTTCCTCTTACTCCCCAATTGTACCTAAGAAATTAGTGAAAAATAATTCAGACACTTCTGAAAACCTTTCCTCTAGCCAGCCTTAAGTCCACAGCAAGTGTTCATTGACTTCTAGTTCTGTACCACTTACTGTGCCAGGGCCTGGGAATGTCACCACTCACAGGACATTAACTGCCCTTGGGTGCTCTTCTGTCTAGTGAGCACACCAGTCAGAAGACAGATGTTTGCAGTAGAGTGCAGTAAAGCATGAATAAGCAGAGGAAACCAGATCCCCAACCAGCTTGGGGAAGGGGCAATCAGTGGAGTTCCATGGGCCAGGACCTGCTGGAAATGAGACCTGTGCACAGCGTTTTGTGGAATCCATAAGGATGCAACTCATTCGCCATACAACCGTGCTAACTATGGTCACTGCCCTGACAGAGTCTCCGGAGGCCCATTATGCCCTTGCTTCTGCATTCATAGAGATGGGAGCAGGTGGTAACCCTTGGTGCACAGCTTAGAAGTTTCCTTATTTGTCTTGTAAGCCCATCGTCCTCCTAGATTGCTCAAAAGCCCTGTGGGGGGAACTAGAGTTTTCCCGTAGCTTAGGACCCAAGCTAGTCTGTTGCATACTCTGCAGCACAGTGAATTGGTGCCTTGTGCCTGTGCCGGAGGGTACCTGGCCTGCAGTAATGACGTGCTGGATTCTGAGCCACATCTGTCTGTGTCTTTTTCAGACTGGTTGTGTTCTTAGGAAGCAAGGCCACTGAGTGTGTCACCCTCTCCCCAGACTCCAACCATAAAGCTCAGCGTTGTCACCCAGATATCCCATGCTGGCTTTTGCTGGCTTTCTTTGTTATGATCAAACATCTTTTTTAAGCTTTCACCTATTATGCAATCTACTGGGAGTGCAGGGCAAGGTCATTTCCAGAATTAAGTCACTTTGCCAAAGTGTCATAGCGGAGGTGGTGTTTGAGCCCAGGGACAGCTGGCTCCCAAGTCCAACTCCAAACTATGCCACAGCCCTGCTCAAAGCTCTCCCTGAGCATGTCCCTGTGTCTTCTATCCTAAGTGCCTGGGGTGGGCGAGGACGAACATAAGAACATGGAGGAGAGCACATTTGTCACTGGGATAGAAGAGAGAGGTTGCTGTTGGCAGTAACATCAGCCAACAGGGGGAGGCACCCTGCTCAGGAGCCTGAATTACAGATCAGTACTTTGTTTAATGTTGACATCATTATATAAAAGACCGAAATAAATAACCATGAAAGGCCAAAATAAATAACCATGAAAGGCCAAAATAAATAACCATGAAATTCCTTCATTAAATGGCAAAGGAAAAAAAATTGATCTCTACATATTTGTTAAAGTTCTCTGTATACAGTATTTGAGCTTTACATATATGATGCAATTCAGATATGTTTCCTGTCAGTCATTAGAATTCCCATTTCCACAGTTCTCCCTAGGTTTGGGTTCATTGTGTTTTGCTTCGTGGGCTAAATGGGAACACGCTGTGATCATTCTTGGGCTTGTGGATTAACTCTACATTGATTGCTCATCAATTATAACCCATACATTGTGCCATAGCTTTGTATTCCTGTGGGTTTGAAAATCTTGGAGGGGAAAATGTTTTTGTTTTTCTATGACCTAGAGCAGGTCTTCACGCAGTTAGTCCTAAGAAATATGGATGAGGAGAATGGCTGGACAAGAAGGAGCCATGTGAGAACTGGCCCTATAGGATTCTTCTGCACCTCTATGCTACCTAGTAAGCCTAGCCACTTGCAGTGGAATAAACAGGGAACCATTTGTACAGTGACAGTGACGTGGCATTGTGTACTCATTTGCAGCTTTGAAGGTTCACCAGGAAAAAAGTCCATAGTATTAAACATGGTCCTCTGCAAAGCTGAACGCATTCAACCCAGGGACTGTGCCCCGTGAGCTCATCCCTTCCCCTCTTTTCTTCCCACAGCGCTCCCAGTCTGCATTCTCATTCTCTGGTGAAGATATCCTGAAGCCCTCTTCCCAGGAGACTGTGTCAAGGCACCCGAGGCACTGGAGCCAGCATCAAAAGAAGGAGTCTGCTCTGACCAGCTGGAAGAGCATGGATGGGCTGGATGGAAAAAGTAACGGTTTTAAGCAGCCTCTGCTTGATCTGCGGGCTTCAGAAGTGCTGCCCAGAGGCTTCTCAGCAGTTGCATGCCACTCAGCTCATAAGTTTGTGTACACCCATTCAGGGCAGCTGGGCCAAGTCAGAAGGTTTCTGACACAGCACACCATATATAACCTGGCCAGTTTTTTCTAGTTATGGTGGAATGAAGGCTTTTAATGTGCCATCGATATCCCATGTTCTTTGCTGAGACCTGTGAGACGGGTACTCCTGGGCAAGGGTTTTAAAATGACTCGGCTGCATGGCCCCACTGTAGCCCTCTGTTCTTGGTAGACTAGGAGGATGCATCTTATGTAGGACAGACTCACTAAACCAACTTCTTAGGGCATTTCAGCTTTCAAAGGGATTTGGGTCCCAGCATTAATTTGGTTTTAAGGAATTCCTTTCTGAAACCAGATACATGAGTTGAGTAGCACTTGCTGCTATAACAGGTAGACCAAACACTCAAGGGGCTTAATGTAGTCATTTCCTTTTTCATCACACACCTCTGCTTGCAGAGGCCTGCAGAGGCCAAGGTTCCTACACTGTAGCTCCGCTGCCCTCTAGGACTTGAATCTTCTATTAGATCATCCACATTCAGCCAGCAAGTGGAGAAAGAGAGAATGAAGGAGGCAGAGGACCTCTACTCCCTAACCCCTCCTTGGGGAAACACACTCACCACTGTCACTCCCATCTCATGGGCAGAAACCTGTCATGTGGCCACAATTCCATACAGAGGAACTGGGGAATGTAGCCCTGTGTGGCTCAGGTATCCCAGAAATGTCACCCAGCCATGAAAGAGGCTTAGATGGAATAATGTCTATCTTGCCACACCTGGAGATAGCACTTTAATTCATTAGTGTCTGTGTTCTTCCTATTTTTTTCCTAGAATGTTCTAGCACTGCATGGAGCAATTGAGCTCAACATCTGTAACAATAGTCCTTGACAAAATTTGTTAAGTCGTGAGCCTCAAAATATAGAGGTTCAAATTAGCTAGTCACTCTCCTAAAGTCAAATCAAAAGGCTGCAAGATGCTTGTAACCATGTGGCCAGCCGCTGAGGGCCAGGAAGCCCCCATACTCAGGGGTCTCCTAGACCCCGTGACTGTTGGAGTAAAGGTGCCTACCCAGCCTCAGAACACATCTGTTCCTTTCCCACCTTTCTGTGTGGTATGTACATCCACAGAATGGAAACCAGGCACATTTGTCTTCACATGAGAAACTACCAATGGTATTCTCACCCATGGTGTATGTCAGACCCTAACCTGAAAAACAAAAGCAACAAAAAAGATAGCAAAATAATCATCCTACATATAAGCTTCTAAAGATGGAGCTGTCATTTCTACTCTATAAGGAAATGATTTAACCAACAGCTATATAAGCAAAATCCACACAGTGCAAAGAATCATACACATGGAATATTTTTAACTGTCGCTCCAAAGATTTTTCCAAAAAAGATGGTTTCCATGTTAATCCTTTAGCACCTATTAGTAGAAACTGCAGATCCAGGACATTGCAGAGATTCGGTAGCACACAATATTTTCTTTATTTATGTATTGGTTTTTGTTTTTATTTTTAAGTGCATTTTTTTATTTCTAGATCTGTTTCTCTTTCCTCCTGTTTCCCAGCATATTAATATTCATTCGTTCATTCTCTTCCTCTTTCTTTCTTCCTCTGTCACTCACTCTCCCCCCACCACCCCCACTGACCCTCCATGTCCCTCTCCTTATGAAATGTACATTTCCACAGAGAAAGGACTGTAGATTCCACAGGGCTTATGAGAATATTATGTAATAGATCTTCACTAAACAATAATAGCTAACCTTTAAAATCACTTTATAAAGTGCAGGGTCCATTTTATTTATTCCTCCAAGGCTGTTGCTAACTGCTCTTTTTATTTTGTTTGGAAGATAAGAGCATCAATAGGCAGTGAGGTTTCATAACTTGTCCAAGACCCCACAGCTAACATGAGCAGAACTGGTCCTCCCACCCCAACATGGTGACTCCAACATGTGGAGGTTTTCAACTGCTGCTCCATAATATGTATCTCTCTATCATCAAAACAAGCATACAAAAAAAAACCCATCATGTGAAAATTCAGATTTACAAAGTGGTAGGTTTGTAGGATATTTTAAAAACTTCTTCAAAATTCTCCATATCACAAAGTAGTTTCCCACTGAATTAAGAACATTCCTAATAAATTTACAAAGGAATTTTGTTTTCGCAACATGATTGGGTGCATAATTTTCTATAAAGTTAGGCAGTCATGTTAGTTGTACACAAACATAAAGTATAATTCAATAATATCACACACACACACAAAAAAAAGATTTTATACTCTGTTCAAAAATCCATGCATCTCACAAGATAAAAATTTAAAACAAAAAAATTAAAGCAGTTGATTTTCTGAGGAATGTTCAGTCCTTAACATGTTAAAATGTCCATGCCAATCCCAGAGGTCTTGAGGGACATGTGGCATATTTAGCAGAAAGAAAATTACTCCCAGAGGGATTGCTCAGTCTCCTCAAAGCAGAAATGTAGAACAGAAGAGGCCCAGAGGCAGAGGTCATGGTAGAAGGTTAATGTCTACTGGACTATTTTCAGCAACTCTGTTTATACCTCAGAAGGGTTGGTCAGAGCCCGTTAGTACCCTGGGGACACTGTGGTTTAGGGAAACCACAGCAACTTTACCTTCAGCCTTGACAGCACCACTTAGAGCAGTTATTAGATTTCCTCAAAAATGCGTTATCCCTTTATAGAGTTTGAGCACCTACTGTATACACAGCACATGCTCAGTGTTGGGGAAATAAAAACCAGGGAATGGTCACTGCTCTGAGGTGGCTCAGTGAACATTGTATCTGCCAAATTAAAGAGCAGGAATTTTGATAAAGGGGGAACTAGGGCTAGCGGGGTCCCCAAGGAATTTTCCTGTCAGACTAAGAGAATGGGATATTGGAGCCCAGGTACAGCTTTGAGCAGCTCTGGGGGTGCTCAGCAAAGTTCCTCATAGGAATGGAGAGCATCAATAGGCAGACAGGGAGACATCTATTTTTACTAAGGATGGATTTTTCACTGGAGATGAAAGTTAGTCAATTCTTAACTTCTCGGAAGCATCTGGGAAACTAGGATTATAAAATCAGGAGAAAGGGAAGAGCTGGCAGTGGGCTGAATCTTGTCCCACTAAGTACTGGGCGTTGGAGTCTAAGGACCACATTTACAACATGGCCAACCCTGGAGCCTGGCACGGAGTGGCACTCTCAGGGGATTTCCTCTGCAGCTTCCTCACATGGCCCCAAGACAATCTGTAGAGAGCAGGGCTCACGGAGAGCTGAAAATCAAAAGCCCGCTCTTGCCCAGAAGCCTGTTGGTGCCTGTGTTCATTAATAAGCAGTCTTTAGGAACCCAGGATGGGGCCCAAAGCTGGGCAGCAGATGAAGGCACAGCAGTAGAGAAGTCAGGAGGACAAATGACTCTTACCAAGCAGGTTACCACTGTGGGTGACTGGAGTTGCTCCTACTGGGGAATCTGGGAGTCCGTGTAGAAGACCCACCTACCTGCCAGGCAAGAGAGCTGGGAACTTAGCCATGAGCCTCCCCAACCGCTAACTGAGGGCTGCTCTTGGGACAAGGTGATTTCCAGGCACTTCACCCTGCCTTTGAGAGCAATATACGCTCTGGCGCCCAGGTCAAAAACTCAAGCAAAGAATTGCAAGTGGTGGAAGTTGGAAGCCCACTTCGTGTTGGCTGAAGGGGTGAGGGCTAAGGCTTGAGGCAGGGCTCCCACAGGGAAAAGCTATTTGGCTCCTTACTGGCTATCACCAGCTTCCCTGAGAGCCTGAGTGTCCTGAGTAACTCAGCTGCCTCCAGACACAACACTGAAAGAGCATCACATACACATACACACACACACACACACAAAAAAAAAAAAAAAAAAAAAAGAATGCCTGCAAGATAGAAACTCTTTGCCCAGAAAACCAACCACTCCCACCCATAAAGTCTAGGTGGTAATAATAACCCTAATTAACCACTCTGTCAAATACTTACATAGTCAATGGATACATATTATACATAATACACATTAATACATAATACTGATATTGTGGCCACTCTTACTTGCTTTCTTTCTTTATTTATTTATTTATTTTAAAGATTTTTTTTTTTTAAAGAGGGAGAGGGAGAGAGAGAGAGAGAGAGAATTTTAATATTTTATTTTTTAGTTCTCGGCGGACACAACATCTTTGTATGTGGTGCTGAGGATCGAACCCGGGCCGCACGCATGCCAGGCGAGCGCGCTACCTCTGAGCCACATCTCCAGTCCCCTCTTACTTGCTTTATATAGATACGGATGGGAGATATGAGTGGTGAATCAGGTTTTGAATACTATGATGCAATTAAACAGATTAAAGATAAAAATATCTGAGAGCCCTCGGTGTGGCAGATGCTATAATGGATGAATTACATCTCATAATAATCCAGCAACAGCCAGGGAGGGTCACACTGGCAGGCCAGGAAACAGGCTCCAAGGCTCTCTGACCCAGGTCTCTTGAGTAAATTCAGTCACATGGGATCAGCCCTGGATCTGCCTGAATCCACAGTTCTTATTCTTTGCCCTGCACAAAAGCAGCTTCATTCATTTAAGAAGAAGGGAAAAAGAGATATCAGGAATTAATCTGCCCTGAGCAGGTGTGGGTAGCATCCTCCCATGTCATCTTCATAATAATTCAGTGAGAGGTTAGCTATTCCTTTTCATCAGCGAAGGGGCTCAAGCTCAGAGACTTGCACAGCTGCTAAGTGGCTGAGAAGGAGTTCTGCCCAAGCCCCCTGACTTGGAGACTTCTGTCCTTTCTGCTGCACAAACTGGCTCTGGGGCAGAGAAGGCTAATTTGTTTCTAGGATAAGGAGGTGGCTGAGAGGCTGACCTTACCTCACAGGACTTGTCACCTGGAGGGTGGCTTTCCATGTTCCAAGATCATGACTAGCCAGGAGGGCTCAGAGAGGAGCAGGCCACACCTGGGCAGGGAGATCAGATGTGCTCCTGGAATAGGAGCTGTGCCCCTGGGGTTTCGCCATGGATTGTTGCAGAGACAGATAATGAAGGCGGAGGAGGCAGGAGAAAGGGTGCCACTTGGCTTCAGTCTTCCAGGAGCCCCTGCTTACATCAGCCAGCTACTGGGGCTCACTGTACTCCTGGACAAGATAAAAGCCCCACTTTCTGACTTTTAAAGGAAGAGGAATTTGATGTCCTTCCAGCCTGAGCTGCAGGCAGGCAGTTGAAGTGGAACTGGGTCGCTCAGTTGGAAACATATGTCCCACCAACATCCCAATTCTCCTAAGGCTTGGTTCTAAAGTGGGCCTAGCAAGGACAATGCTCTTTGGACAACACCACAAACACTAGTTGGTTTCCATTATATGGAGCAGTGACGGTTTAATTGGCAGAAAATCCACATTCTTTAAGTAGCACAAGGTATGTCCTTGACTCAAGATCCTACAGCAGAGAGCCATGGCCCCAAAGGCCTCTAGCCTAGAAGGTGGAGTCCACACACAAGTTGGGAAATGGCCCCTTTTCAAAGCCCTGGGGCCCTTTTCACCCATCCCCAGCACCCTGCGAAGTCCCTCATTTTAAAACAGCTTCTATTGGCAGTTGCTGTGCCAAAGCCACCTCCCGCTAAAAAAGCACATGTCATCTTACTCCTGCTTCCAGGGACGTGGGCAGATAATGCTTTCCTGTATGCCTTCAACAAAAACAAGACAAAGCAACTTTTACTCCCTCAAAGAGACCAGCCCTGGGGCCAGGTACCAGCCATCCCAGATGACCTGAATTCAGTTCAGACCAACCCAGCCCATGGCCACAGTCTGCCCTTGCCCTAACCTTTTCAGCCAGTCAAGAGCTTCCCTTGCACAGCTGATAACCTAGAGCTGCCCGGAGCCAGGTGAAGGATGCATGTTGAACCAGCTCTACCAGTTGTTCTCTGGGACCTTTACTTTGCTTATTGTCCTTTCCTCCTCTGTAAGACGAATTGGAAATACCAACCTCCTTGGCCTCAAGTCCTTTTCAGAAGGAGGCCTGTGCCTTGACTTCACAGTAGACTTCCATCTCCATCTCACGGGCTGCTGAGTGAAATCTGTGTCCCCAGGGTAGACATGTTTAGCTGTGAGGTCAATCAGGACAGGTGGGGGAATAATTTCCCATTGGTGGGGGGAAGCCAAGGATCTAAGAGACAAAAGCATGACCCAAGGTCAAAGAGCCAACAGCAGCCCTTCCTGCCAGCCCAGGGCAGGAGCAGGGTGATTCTTAGGAGACTGAGGTGGCCATCGACTCAGGTAGAGCTACATCTCCAAGCTTCTCTCCAGCTGTGAGGCCACAAGAGAATTCCTAAGGATCCTTAAACTTCTTCACCAGTGAAGTGTGACCTGTGGGTCTTCCTAAAGACTGTTGCTCCCTAACACCCCCAGGAGCCGGTCATGGGGAGGTGACAAGTGACAGCCTCACCTTGCTCTCTAATGATAACCACTCTCTGTTTTCTTTCTCCTGTCCTCTCACAGATCCGGTTCCAGTGTTGCAGAGCCCGGATGGGAACTGGGTGGCTCTGAAGGACGGTGCCCTGCCCCCAACCCGCCTGCTGGCCAAACCTAAGAGTGGGACGTTCCAGGCCCTGGAGGTGGCCTCCAGTGTGACATCTGCCTATGATGAGATGGGCTCCGAAAGCGAAGAGGACTTTGACTGGAGTGAGGTTTTAAGCAAGCTATGTCCACAGTCCCAGGGTCTGCCCAGGCACCCTCAGCCACAGCCTGCACAGGCCCCGGGCTCTGACCAAGGCCCCTCAGCCATCTCCTCATCTGGGATCTCCCCCAACCCTGAGGCTATGTGCTCTGACTCAGAGACCTCCTCAGCAGGCTCTTCCCGGGATGCTGGGCACAGGACCAGACTGTCCTGGATGCAGAGGAAGGTCCCCAAGAACCCCGCAGCAGAGAAGATGCGTCTACAGGGAGAGCTGGACGTGAACTTCAACCCCCAGGTGGCCAGTGGAGAGACCTCAGACAGCAGCGAGCCAGAGGAGGCCCCACACACTGTAGACCGGCGGGCCAGGCGGTGGAGAAGGGCCAGAGTGGGCCCAGAGGAGCCAAACAAGGAACCATCTTCCACCAGTGCCCATCCCCAGGTAATAGACTGCACCCCTGTGGTTTCAGTGTGAAAATTCAGGTGCACACACTTCTTAAGTAGAATATGCGCCCCTCCCAGCTAAGTGGCCTCAAGAGTCCTGGCTCTGGAATCCACAGAAGCAGATTTTCATCTTGGTTTTACTGCTAAGTAGCTGAGTGACTCATGCCAGGTCACCTCAATGCTCCATGTCCTCTTCTTTGGAGACAGTAGCTTAGAATTCAAAGTGTGGTTTTCAAAGTGTGCTCCCCACACCAGCAGCATTAGCGCACTTGGGAACTTCTTAACCATGCAGCTTCCCAGGCCCCACCCAGAACATGCTAGATCATCTGTCCTGGCAAACCCTCCTGGAGATTCTACTGCATGCTAAAGTTTGAAGGCCAGTGACGTAGAGTTGAGGGTGAGGTTTCTAGAGTCAGGCTGCCTGGGTTCAAATCCAACTGTCTGACCTTGGGCAAGGCATCTCTCACGTCCTCAGTTGCCACATCTGTAAAATGGAGATGGCTCAGAGGAAGGTTGGGACAAGCTCAGACCTGTCCCAGACATGGCACAGGGACTCAGTAAATGCTTTTTCAGTTTGATAACTCAAGGTGCCGTTATCATACTGAACATTCTGCAATTGCTAGCCTTCTGTGATGTGCTAACATTCTGGGATTCTTAGTCTACCTCACAGCCCTCTCAGGATCCTTGGTGGCTCTGATCATGTGATGTAGTTTCTGAGCCCACTTAGAACATGCAATTAAGGCTTTGAACTCTATCCCTAGAAAAATGTACCCATACACACACACACACACACACACACACACACACAGAGCCACGTGCGCACACATGCGCGCACATAGTTTGTCTTGCAATCTCAGGCCATGGATTCTATCTGGGTGGATCTCATATTCCTAAAATCACTGCTCATTCTTAGTTCTATACCCTTTTTTTTTTTTTTTTGCTGTTCCTGTGCCTTTGCCTCTTCAGGGGACGTCCTGCTGAACATCAGTGCAGACCTACCACCAAACCTCATGGAGCCCACTATGGCCTCCTCATAGCAGTAGTTTCCAAACTCAAAAGGGACACACGTGGCCCAGAAAGTTTAAATAATCTCATAGAAGCAACGAATTGTCTGTCATATTTGAAACTGGAAGTCTTATGAGAAATCTAATTATATTGCCATGCCCCTGTAGGCACAGAGTCATTGATCAAATCACCATCAGCTTGACTTCATACCCCGGAGAATCCACATCCACTTCCTGAATGTCATCATGACTCCCACAGTACCTAGCAATTGTGCACTCTTAGTTTTGGTACCACCAGAATCAAACTTGAGTCAAGGAATTGGATCCCAGAAGCCCAAGTGTGAGACAGGGAAGTGAGAAATGTCAATTAAGGTAGGCTAAAGGCAGCTGGGGTTCAGTCCTACCAGAGATTCTCGAGGAAACCACATAGGACACAGCTCAGAATTTTCCAAATGGAGGACAGGAGGCATTGATCCACATCTCCCATCCTCCATTGGTAGAGGGTTGTCCTCACCCAGGATGGGCATTAACTCTGTACATAGCCAGATTTGTGCAGTTGGGACCTGAGAAGTTCCTCAGGTGAGGAAGAGAGATGTGAAAACTTGACTTTGGAAGATACCAGTGGGCCAGAAACTGTCCTTGACGGCTGCAGGCAATTCATGAAGGTCCGTGGGATTCAGGCTGGATCTTTACCAGTGTTTGCTGAAAGACTTTCTCTGACTCCATCAGCCAGATCCAATCCTGAGACCCTCCATGAAAGGCCTCAGAACACAGAATCTAGCATCACTTCTACCTGACCTGCTAATATATTGCCTGTAAAACAGTGTCTTATTTGGTCCAAGCTCTTATTTTCTCCTCCTTGTAACATAAGATTATTAAAAATCTGCCTTATGGGATTGTTATGACCATAGAGTGAAGCAACAAAAAATTCAGTCTAACTGCTGTCAATCATTGTTAACTAGTTCAAGTAGAGACTTTTGAGTCTTGCCTCAAAGGGATGTTCTTTGCCTCGAGAGATGTTCCTGAGGGTCACCCACATGATTCAAATGCCTCATCACTACCACAATCAGGTGCCTGAAGCCTTCTATTTATGACATAATGGCTTTTAAATTATGTTCTGTTGTTAATCTTTTGCAAGGTATAAATAGGGAGAAGGCTCAGGCCAGCCAAAAGGCACCAGGGCCACTCCTTCCCTGGGAGTAACCCTGAACGAGTAGCAATGTCCTTTATCCCCACTAGGTGGAGCCAGTGTGACGCTGCCAGAGGCATCAAAACCCTGGCTCTCTGCGTCCTCCCTTCAATTTAGTTTACTAAAGGGGTGGGGGAGGGGGGCAGGTACCTTCTCCAAGTAAATAAAATATGTAAATTGTTACTTTTTAAGCATATAAATTGATTAACATAATATAAAATGAATATCCTACCATGTAAAAAAATATTAAAGTGTATAGACGAAGTTCCCTTTGATCACAACTCTAAACCCCTGTTATCTTCCCCAAAGTAATTACAGGTATATTTGGTGTCAATCCATCTCCGTGTATCCGTATCCGTATAGTACATATAGAAATACAATTGAGAAAATGTATCTGTGTCGTAGCAAAATTGGCATCATGCTGTCCATATTCTTCCACTCCTGTCTCTTGACAGCCAAGCAGTAGAGGTGTCAGTCAGCACACAGGGATCCACACATTCTATGTGCAAAAGATTACATGAAGGTGGTACGTCAGGGGGAGGGGTGTGAGTGTGGGTGCTGCTCATCTTGAGAGCAGGCCCTAAAGGGTGTATTATCGGTAAAACATTTTAAAACAATAGGAAGTCCTGACAGTCCCTCTGCTTTTCATCACCACATCATGTCATGTGGGGACAATGCTAAGCCTTGCTAGTGATAATCACCTCCTGGCTCAGGCACTTCCAGGGCCCCACTCAGGACCCCTTGGCTCACCACAAAAACGATTCTATTTTAATTACAACAACTTTCCACAATGACGGGTATTTAAAGGCTTTCCAAGGTGTCCTTGTTAGGAACATACTACAGAGATTGTCATTGCACACATCTTTTTATGCGAAAAGTAGAATTGCTGACTGGTGGCGTGTGTGGATCTTTAATTTTAAAATAGACTTGCCAACTGAGCTCCCGAGACCTCGGCAATTTACATAGCCATCGCCGCACCAGTGTGTTCTCGCATGTTGTCAACGATATCATTGTCGGTCTGTTCGGTTTTTGCCAATTTTATGTTAGAAAAAGTTCTTTTTAGTTAGTAGGTTCATAATTACTACCAAGACCAATCAGTTTTTTCCTATGTTTGGCTATTTGCATTTTTCTTCTCTGAAGGCACATTTATATTTTTTCACATTATTTTATTGTACTCTTTATCTTTTTCTTATTGACTTTAGAAATTGGTTTTATTTCCTAATCATATTACAAGTTCTAGTTCTGTGATGGTTACATATGAAAATATTCTCTCCTTTGTCACTTTTGCCTTAACGTTATTTTACCTACAAAATTTTTTCTTAATAATAATCCATCCCATGTTTCCTTTATTATTTTTGTATGTCGTGCCTTAAGAAGACCTTAGTTCCTTGATCTTATGTCTTTCCATTCTTTTCCAAATGCTTTGTAGTTTTTTATTATTTAACTCTTTGGTCAATCTGTATTTTACTTTTCTTATTATGAGGTAAGAGCTAGACTTTTTGATTAAATTGATCACTTGTCACCAGATTAGTAATAGGAGTAGCAGTAGCGGTAGGAATTGAACCCAGGTGTGCTCAACCCCTGGTCCATATCCTCAACCCTTTTTATTTTTTGAGACCAGCTCTCACTAAGTTACTAAGGCTGAACTTGAACTTGCAGATCCTTCTCCCTCAGCCTCTTGAGCTTTTGAGATTACAGGCATACACCACAGCATGTGGCATCATCAAGTTATTATTAAATAATCCATCATTTATCTGCTGGTATAATATTGTACCTAATATTCTCATCAAGTTCTTTTTAATTTCCTCTGCATTGATGTTATTTACCTTTTCTGTTTATAATGCTAACATTTGTTCTCTTTCTTGTTTTCATTCACATAAAACACTCCCCCACCCCCACCCCTTGACCCCGTCTCTCATTCTTTTCTTGCTTGGATTTATCCATTTTATAATCTTCCCAGGAGTGTCAAAGAACCAGCTTTTAGTTTTATTCTTTAATTCTAAGAAGGTGGAGGGAAGCAGAGGTGTCTCATAGTCATTAATTTCTGCTCTTATATTTATTGCTGCCTTCCTTTTGCTTTCTTATTTTCATATATGTTTCTGTATATTCCAATATATATAAATGTGTCACATACACACTCACATTTGTAAAATATCTAATGAATTTTCTCTTAATGCAGTTTTGATTGCATCCCACAGGCTTGGATATGAATGTTCCTATTGTCAAATTTTTCAAAGTAGCTTATCATTTCAATATAATTCTCTTTTTCATCAAATTAAGAGCAATTTAGAGAAATGGATAACATTTTGCTTTTGTTTTGGTTTGGTTTGGGTTTTGATTTGTGTTGCTCATTTTTAACATGCATTATGAACAATGAATATGTCTTATGTGAATTCTGCTGAGAATTTGTTGCGGTTTCCCTTGTGACCTAGCAAAAGGTTGATTTTTGTGAATGTTTATGTGCATTGGAAAAGACAACACTAGGTTGTGCACCGTTCTGGATCTTAACAAGACAGACAGGGTCCTGCTTCCGGACATTCATGTTCATTTTACCTTCATGTCTGCCAGTCTTCATTTCTGACTCCCCACCCTTATTTACTGTTGTCCTCACCACCCCTAAGTTTTCTTAATTCCTATCTCTTTGCACTCTGGCGAGGCACTCATTCTGTGCCGTTTCACTTCGTGCTAGATGCTAGCAAACATTAGCAGATAAGGCCAGCTGAGAGCAGAAGTCCTTCCCCACATTCTCTACCTTTATCCGTGGCCTCAGATCTCCACACATCCCTTTGGACATGGAGCCTCTATATAACCTGTAATTATAAACTGCTAAGTCAATGCACTCTTCTAGCCTCCTAAGACCAATCCCTAGATGTCTGTAGATGGCATAAAATCTGTGGGTTAGAAGTCTTTTGCTCCAACACTCTGCAGGAGGTTTTTACTTTGCTTTCTAGCATATCATGACGAAGAGAAGCCTGAACACAGTCTTTTTTTTTACTTTTTTTATTGTTGGTCGTTCAAAACATTACATAGTTCTTAATATATCATATTTCACAGTTTGATTCAAGTGGGTTATGAACTCCCATTTTTACCCCGTATACAGATTGCTGAATCACATCATTTACACTCCATTGATCTACACATTGCCATTCTAGTGTCTGTTGTATTCTGCTGCCTTTCCTATCCTCTACTATCCCCCCTCCTCTCCCCTCCCCTCCCCTCTACTCTCTCTACCCCCTCTACTGTAAATCTTTTCTTCCACTTGTATTATTCTTCCCTTACCCCTCACTTCCTCTTGTATGTAATTTTGTATAACCCTGAGGATCACCTTCCATTTCCATGCAATTTCCCTTCTCTCTCCCTTTCCCTCGCACCTCTCATCCCTGTTTAATGTTTATCTTCTTCTCATGCTCTTCGTCCCTACTCTGTCCTTAGTTACTCCCCTTATATCAAAGAAGACATTTGGCATTTGTTTTTTAGGGATTGGCTAGCTTCACTTAGCATAATCTGCTCTAATGCCATCCATTTCCCTCCAAATTCTATGATTTTGTCATTTTTTAATGCAGAGTAATACTCCATTGTGTATAAATGCCACATTTTTTTTATCCATTCATCAAGCAGTTACACTTTTTTCTCAGCAGCACATGGATCCTTCTCAAAAATAGATCATATATTATGTCACAGGGCAACTCTTAGACAATATAAAGGAGTAGAGATAATACCATGCATCCTATCTGATCATAATGGAATGAAACTCAAAATCAACGATATACGAAGGAAGGAAAAATCATGCATCACTTGGAGAATGAACAATAGGTTACTGAATGATCAATGGGTTTTAGAAGACATCAAGGAGGAAATTAAAAGATTCTTAGAGTTAAATGAACACAGTCTTATTTTTCCTTTGTTTATAAGATTTTTCTCTTCTAGATGTTTGTCAGATTTATCTTTTAAAAGCAAACATATTGCCAGAATGGTAGGTACTTACTCCTCTGGTGCCTTTGTACATAACACGGTGAGCTCTTTTTTGCACGTTCAGATCTTTTTTTTTTTTTCCAGTAGGGGCACTTTCTTTTATCTTTCTGATTATTAATTTTTCCAGAGCACCCATCGTTTACAGGTTTGATCTCTATCCTCCTCTTCCACGCCTAACACCCTCTCTCACTGCTTTCCCACTTTGTTCTTTTCCTCGTCCTTATAGGAAAACTTCCAAATTGTGTCTTCCTATCACTTACTTCATTTGCCAGTGTTAATTCTGCTGTTACTGTCTTCAAATGCAGGTCTGTATCTGAAGCTGGATTTTCCATTTGTCTGTGGTCTTTCATCCTAGAGATGTCCCCATTTCAGCTCATTCTATACTCTTTTAGTCTAAGTGATTATCCCCTCTAACTTCTCGGAGACAGTATTATTTCTCTCTAATGAGAATGCAAAACCACTATCAGACTTTGAGTCCTGGTTGCTAGAAAAATCTACATGATGCCTTCTGGCTAAGTTTGTTTCCTTTGCTCTGGGGCATTTTTCCATGGGTTCCACCTTCAATTTTTCTGTTAGTAGTTCTTGAATAAGGAGCTGCTCTCTGCACACCATTGTTTGCCAATACCTAATATACAAAAAATTTATCTCCACTTTGCTAAGGTAAGATAGATGCTTTCTATTCTTACTGCCTGGCTCTGTGTTTTTGAACAGGTGGCTAAGAACCTAGCCACAGAACTGAATTACATAGAATGAATGATCAATGAGTAGCAAACCCTGCTGAACACTTTCTGCGTTTTCTGTGTCCTCTGCCCTTGGGGCCTACCTTTCATGACTACATCTCCCAGGATGCAACACCACAACCATGGCTAATTCTTCTCCCAACACCACCTACATGTTTTTGAGTGGATATCTTTTCCAAGTAGCCATAAGACAAGGGGAGACACTGAAGGAACGTGGAGTTAGAGCTTATCCTTAGATGCTTGAAAAGAACAAGTACACAAGGCTCGGATTGTATATTCTTGTTTGTTTGGTGTTGGTTTTATTTTATTTTTATGGTTAGCATTTATCTTTCATTTCTGGACCAAGCTCTGAGGCTGAGAGAATACTAGGGTGGAGTGGGGGGGGGGGGGGGACCAGGAATTATATTCTAACTTCTTATAAGAGGGAAAGTGGATGGTCTAAAAATACATTTTTCAGTCATTTCAATGGGCCTTGTATTTAATGAAAAATTCTCCCATCCTTTGCTGGTAACAAGCTGACTTCCGTAGCTTTTTAGTCTTGCGGATTTTCTTTTCTTTTCTTTTCTTTTTTTTTTTTCTGCATCATCCCACACAATTTTGGTGGAAAATTTGGAGTGGTTGTACGAGAGATGTGTGCCAGATGCCATTTTTAAATGGAAGGCTGCTGATTAATCTTCTGTTGATTGAGGCTTCAGGATTACAGGGGGCTGCTATTTTAGATCCCTCCCGTGTTTCATTTTTGGTTGTACTCATTAGTAAAACTTGTTTTCTTGGGGGTAAATTTGCCCCCATCTAGCATTCTGGATCTTAATTATTCTTTTTAAAATGTTTTAAAGAATCTTGCCAGAGTAAGCTCCTAATTTTATATAACTAATAATCAGTAAATATTCCTTTATTTAATATGTGTATGCCTTGCTCCAGAAATAATCTAAAGTGGTTTACATAAAGATAAGCAGAAGAAAATAAAATTAAAGTACAATGATGGGAAAAGTAGGTCAAAGGAAAATCCAGGGTAGGGAAGATAAGATGAAGCCAGAAGTACCATGAGTTCCCAAAATGGAAACAATGACATCTTACTTGTAGGCAAAAGATAACCAAAATTCAGCTCTGGGTTTCTAGAAGACAATAGAAGAAGGGAGACATGAGCAGTTTTCTGGGTCATGGAAGTCATAATGGGACAATAAAACTATTCCTTCAAAAATGTTGCCTTGAGAGCTGAGATCTAAAAGAAACTGATCCTTTAGATCTGTGTCAGTCAGCTTTCTGATGCTGTGACAAAATACCTGAGATAATCAACTTGCAGGGAGGAAAAGGTTGTTTGGGCTCATAGTTTCAGAGATTTCACTCCATGGCTGCTTGGCCCCCATTGCCTTTTGGGGCCTGTGGCAAAGCAGAGCCTCATGAAAGGGAGCATGTGGTGGAGGAAGATGCTCACCTAGTGGCAACAACAAAGCACAGAGAAACAGAAGGGACTAGAATCCCAATATCACCTTCAAGGGCACACCCCCAATGACTTAACTTCCTTCCACTTGGCCCCTTCTCCTAATGGTCCATAGTGTCTCCCCAAAACACCACAGGCTAAGCCTTCAACATGTGAGCCTTTGGGGGATATTCAATATCCAAAGTATGGCAAGATCCTCATGAAGACAATGCAGAATACAGCACCCTCCACTATGAACTGCTTGTAGTAAACATATGCTTTGCAGGCTGCATCTGGTAATGTCACTCAGTGTCAATCAATGCAGCCCAGCAACCACAGTTCAGTCAAGTCAGGCTTATGAGGGGCCAAGGTGCTCCAGGTGGCTGCCCTGGGTGGCTGCAGGGTTAAAACTGGGTATATGTACAGGAGTGGTCAGCTTCCACCCCAAGCCCTGTTTCATGAGTGCTGTGGATTCTTGAGTTCAAGAGAATGCTCACTAACAAGTGTTGTGAGATCCTGCCTGTGGGCAGTTAGCTGAGCTGGGGGAGGTAAACTGTGCCAAGAGAATGTCCCTAAGCAGGGCCCTACAGTTTCATCAGTATTATATTTGAATTTCCTCCAGAGCACAGACCAAAGGGTGATAGTCCACTCTACCCCTCAGTTCTCTGCCATTAATTTTCAAATTTTTGTAGTCATAGGATCTTTCCTTCAATGACATCTAAAGAGAAGACACATTATAATATGGCTGAAGGCAGAACTGCTCTAAGCCAACATTGCCCTCTCCCTAGGTCCTTTACCCCACGTCCTCAACTGCCTAATCTAGTTCAAAACCAACCTCAACTGCCTAATCCAGTTCAAAAACCAACCTGGAAACAATTTAAGCAGATGTGCTCCGACACCCATCAGCACGAGAAGAATCTTAGTCATGTATTTGTCAAGTGGTCCCTCTTGAGCGTGAGACCTGCCGGGTATGCCTCTGAGATAAACTGGCTGCAGAGGACATGTCTAGACAACCAGAAGCTTGCTGAGTAACCATGCTTCTTACATGTTTTTGTGTCTTGGGGCCTGTTAAGAACCTGGTGAAAGGTCTTCTTCCTGGCAGCAAAAGATGACATTTTACATCTGGGATCAGGGAGTCTCAGGGCCCTGTGGAGACTCTCGAAACAGGGTTTTTAACCAGGAGTCTATAGGATATTAAGGTCATCCTCCAAAAAATGATGACTTTAGTGTTGCAATAGTTAAATTCTTTCAGATTTTATTTTGGACAGATATTAAGTAGCAGAACTAAGTATTAATTAAATGTGGCTGTAAAAACCATGTTGACCCCCATGAAAGAAAATGTGGAGCTCTCCATTCTTTATAGCAAAGACCCAAGAGCCCAGCTCACTCAAAATGGAGAGCAAGTCATCAGGGACCACTGAAGGGAGGAGGGGTGTTTGGGACATACCTCAGTCCCTCCGCCCCAGATCCTGACCCCCAGACCCATTATGGTGAGTATGCAAACAACTGTATCTTAAATCTGCCCTTTCATTATGTAAACATTGACCTAAAGAATTCATGCAGGAAATTTCCCTGATATTTTGTGTGAGATTATCATAATTGTGGGAAATAATTGTTGCCCTGTCAATATGGCATGGTCTGATTCTGTCAGAGAGAAGAATAGAAAGGGAAAACAGAGACGTCAGGCAGAGCCCAACAGTTCAGAGGGGGGAAATATGCCCAGATTAGAGTAAGGACTTTTCTTTTGTTTTTTGTTTTTAAATCAATTTTAAATACAAAGAACTTGACAGCATGAATCCCTACCAAGGCGACTGATCTATAACAATAAAAATTAAAAATAAGTCTTTCAGATAACACTGTGATGCTAAGAATCCCCAGACCTACCCTCCGAGCAGTCAGTCCCACTGACCAAAGTCAAGTCTTTCCATGTGACAACCTCTTCCTTGAGTCAGTGAGAAATATAATGTTAAATTCTGTAAGATGCCAGATGATGTCTTCCCATTTCCTCTGTGCTAATGTGATTAGTGTTTGACATATGTTTTCTGGTGTGTCTGACTGTTGTTATCACACACATTATAATAAAAATAAATGCTTTATTCACCAGAGTATGGAATATGAATAACAGTAGTTTTAGGTTAATGGCAACACCTTGAGAAAAGACTGACTTCTGCCTTCGGGTACCAGAGACAGATATTTTCTGGGCCCTCAGAGAGAGACAGGTCAGTGGTAGAGCCAGCCAGCCCGTTGCTGATCCTACTTCAGCACAGTTGTGCCAAGGGATTCACAAGTACAACTAGGAGCATTTGCCACATAGACTTCCCCTAGTTCTGTTTAACCTGTAAGTTAGACCTTTTCTCCAGAGTCCACTAACATAATGTGTAGAAGCAAGGTGCAGAAACTTTGATATTTAGATCAGGTGTAGTGTCTTTCATCACCAGGACACTAGGATCTATTCAACGAAGGTTGACATGTAACTGTTGAAAGTAATCCTTTAGCTGGGCTCTCTTGCAAAAGGTGAGAGTTTTAGTCAGTTTTTTAATAACTGTTGATAAAAGACCTGACAATAAGCTTACAGGAGGAGAATTTATTTTGCTCACAGTTTCAGAGGTTCAGCCCTTGGTCAGCCAACTCCATAACTCTGAGCCTGAGTGAGGCAGAACATCATGGTGGAAGAGTATAATAGAGGAAAGCAATCAAGGTAACAGAGAGAGCTCTGCTATCAGGGACACAATAGATACCCCAAAGGCACACCCCCAGTGACTTACCTCCTCCAGCCACACCCTACCTGCCTATAATTAATTATAACTAGTTAATCCATATCAGTGGATTAATCCATATTAGTGGATTAATCCACTGATTGGGTTATACCTCTCATAATCTAATGATTTCAGTTCTGAAAATGCTTGCATTGTCTCACACAAAGCTTTTGGGGATACCTCATATC
This sequence comes from Spermophilus citellus, assembly GCF_964194105.1. Taxonomy (NCBI): domain Eukaryota; kingdom Metazoa; phylum Chordata; class Mammalia; order Rodentia; family Sciuridae; genus Spermophilus; species Spermophilus citellus. The sequence goes on along the minus strand of NC_138184.1, from coordinate 23,974,701 downwards.
TAAACCATAACAGTGGAGAAAACCCATAACCTTCCCCTGTCTTCCAAAGTAACCTGGCAGGTAAGAAAACAGGCTCTGTGAAAAATGCTTGTTGGACCAGAGTTGTTTAGCCTACAGGACATAGACATCACTCCCTTACAAGGAAGATAATGAGGCTGAATAAAAAGCGTATAAATTAAAGTAAGCAGGATTTCAGGGTATGCATATTGAAAGGGTAACTGAAAGTCAGGATGGTCTTCTGAGTGAATCCATCTCAGAAAGACTCCTGGAAGAGTTATCTTCTCATTCCTTTAAACACCGCCTTTGTGAAACAAGAGCTTAAACCCTTTGCCTCTCGGGTCCCCTTCCTATTTTGTGGCTCTACCATTTTCCATTTAATGAGCACAGTAACCCTCATCCCAAGAAACCTGTGCATGTAATCCAAAGTTTGCAAACAATATTAGGGGTCCTCAAAGGCCCATCCACAGACCCCATGTTACAATGAACTAATTCTTCTTATGTCCTCATGTGATAAATAGGTCTGAGACATGGACAGATAGTGTCAGGCAGGCTTTCATCTTTTGGATTAACTATTTTATCCTTCTAAATTCATATTCCACTGTCTGTGTATCCAGAGAATAATTAGGCCAAAGCTAAAGAAAAACAAATCTGCAATAAGTTGACAGTTCAGTGTGCTAAATATGTTGAGAAGAGATCAGGGAAAGTCACGGGCGGGGGGGGGGGTGGTGCATTTGTAGCCAGTTGCTGACTTCCTGGCCAACTTAGTTGCTTCTTAACACCACAGTAGCAGAAAAACTATTTGAGAGATAAAGCTCCATTGCTTAGGCTGGTGGTTCAGCCTCTGCAGTCTGACCCAGGCCTGTTTCTCCATACCCCTAAGCTGCCCACCCTCTCTACTTGCCAAGCGCTCTTACACCATGGGTCTCATTTTATATCTTAAAACATTCCTCATCTTGTGAGAACAGCCCAGAGCCTATTCTTCCCATGGACTGTCCCTGCAACCCAAGTTAAGGGACTTCTCTTTCTCAAGCATAATGTAGCACTCTCACAAGGACTTCATCATTGATTCTCAGAACCAGAAAGAAAGAGACATTTCCAATGGATCCTTTTTTTTTTTTTAAATTAATTCAGTGATTTTTAAAATTTATATTTCTTACATGTCCTTCTAATTACATTTACATAGACATCTGCCTTTAGAATTCATTTAATTGCAAACGACCAAGTAAATTCGGCGTACAACATCCTAAAGGATAAAACAATCTGTCACCCACTCAGATTCTTGCTACAAAATGCCGGGTGATGAAACCCTTCCTGTTGAATGACTAACTAGAGGAAAACACCATAATATTTCTTTTTTATATAATTAGCAATATTGTCGATAACGTTTACTCATCCATGCTTGAGTTGGAGAATATTCACCTAGGACACTGTTATCAGAAGTCAGATTTCACCTAACACAATGAATTCCACCATTGTCAGAATCTGGAGCGCTGCTTTCCTCTTGGAATTCATCTCGAGTCCTCTAATAATTGTTCTCTGCTGGTTTTCTTCTCTTGATCACAATGAAAATTTCTTAATTCTCAGCAGTGTGCAATGAAAGCTAACACAGTGAGGATGTATTTCACTGTTGAATCCTCCTTCTAGGCCATTCCTTTCTCCTCCTGCTGCTTATTATTTTCAGTCACTTTTAGCATAATTTGGAATAACTGGTGAGTAACGATGGAAAATAATTGTGAGGAGGATGAGTAGCAAAATATTTCAAAAGATAAGGAAAATAAGAGTATCCAGATCCCCTCATGGCCGGGAGTCGTGGCTCAGTGGTAGAGCGCTCATCTAGCACATGCAAGGCCCTGGGTTCGATCCTCAGCACCACATAAAAATAAATAAAAAAATAAAATAAAGGTATTGTGTCCAACTACAACATCAAAAAATAAATTTAAAAAAAAAAAAGAGCTGAAAAAGGTAAGGGCCCTGCAACCACCTGCACGTAGCTCAAGTTGCTACAGCTCGAGCAGCAACTTAAAAAGAGAAGATCCCTCATATATCTGAGATTTATAAAATAGTCAATGAACGCATATGGCAATTGCAAAATATATTGGTTTTATTCCAATTTTTAAAGGAGTAAATTTTCTCTTTGTTCTCTGGAGGCCTTTGAAGAAAATAAAGCTATGAAAGATCAATCCTCACAATAGAACAACTCCTAGGGGAAACTCAGAAACTAAAACTGGGTCCGGAGGACCCAGATGGTGTGCCATATTATGTACACATGACTATTTCCATGCACATCTCCCCAGTTGAAGGCCTGGAATAGAGATGAGCCACCATCTCCATGGCATCCTGGGGTTCCCTTGGTCTTGGAAAGACCTCATTCATGGAAGGAGTTTAGGAGATACTCACCAGATGGATCAAGATACTCAACAGGTGGATCAAGAGGTAGCTCATTATTAGACTGGAACTCTAGTTATTAAGGGGAGGTCACACAGTATTCCTTACACAGGTGGAAGGACTTTGCTCCATCTCAACATCTCTGCCCTTTGCCTGATCCTGCCTTTTTCTCTCCTTTAGCTGGGTGACTGCTACACTTTGAATCTCAACTCAAGCATCATTTCTACTTGGAAGCGTTCCCTAATCCCTGAGCCTACCTGATTATGGGATGTCAGACATACATACCCATGTACGCACACACACGCACACACACACACACACACACACACACACATACACCATTTTCTCTATACCAAACCACCATGGAAACATGAATAATTGGCAGGAAAGCTTTGGCATGTCTTCCACTAGAGGGCTGGCTGGGGCACTGGGCGGTCAGGTTTGCTCAGTGCTGATGAGAACTCAAGGAGAATGCTGTGAATGAATTAAAAAAAAAAAATGGAAGGAGTCCAAACATTTTTTTCTAAGTACAGATGCTCACCTATCTGAGCCCTTTAGCAAAATGTTAAAATGTATGCATTTGAGTCAGTGGAAGGCTAACTCCCTCTGAAAAGAAAGCAGGTCAGGAAAGAGAGCTGCTTGCTGCTTTCCTGGACTCTCTGTTTCTCCCCTCAGGAGTTACTAGGGACAAAAGGCAGCACGACTTAGCAGAGGGGTCCTGATTGCATGATTCTGCTTTCTTTTAGATATCAGGGGATGTATCAGAGACCGACATCAGCAATGAGGCTCAGAATTCTCGGACCAGCACAGACACCCAGGAGGAGAAGCTGAGAAACAGGTTGTACGAGTTAGCAATGAAAATGAGTGAAAAGGAGACTTCTTCGGGGGAGGAACAGGAGTCTGAGCCCAAGACGGAATCTGAGAACCAAAAGGAAAGGCTGTCTTCTGAAGAGAACAACCATAGTGTCCAGGAAGAGCTGAAAAAGGTAAGGGCCCTGCAACCTCCTGCATGTAGCTCAAGTTGCTGCAGCTGGAGTGTTGGGAAAAGACTCCGTATTGGTTAATGATGTCCCGGGCCTCCAAAGAGCTCTTTCTAAAATGCCAGTCGCTGTGTGCTTGGGAGAGCTCAAGAGAACCCTTCTCAATCAGGAAAATAGTACCACATGTCCATCAGAAGTCTCCCAAGACAGCTTGTCCCCTCCTTCTGTCCTTCATCGGAACAGTCCCTTGTCTTTGGGTCTGTAAGTTGGTACCCCTTGCTCCCTCTCACTGGTTTAATTTTTTAAATGTTGTCATTGCTCAATGTCTCCCTGAGGAATTTCGCTCATGGATTGGGATTCTATGGCCATTCCCCCATTTAAACAATGATGAAGTTTTGTTCCATGATATAAAGGCTTTGTGTTAAAAGCGGTTATCTGGATTGTTCATCCCGGCAGTTTCCAGATCCTGGTTGACTGGTGGGTTGTTTTTTTTCAAACAAACTTTACATGGTATCTCAGGGCTTCAAACAGTTGAAAGTACTCCTTCTCTCAGGTCCCCAAATCCCCCCAACCACTTGATCTTCAGTTCCCTACTCCTCCTTCCCTTCCCCAGTTGCTTCCAAGTTCAAAGAACATGGTTGGAAAACCACAGAAGATAGAGACAAACCCTAGCAGAAAGGGATCCCAGACTCCACCTTGCTTTTCAACAAGCCGCTCAGCGCTCTGCCCACTTTGCCTAGATTTCATGTTTACGCTCCTCTCGGCCATTTTGCAGGCAGGATAGTCCTGCCTGACCCCAATGAAGGGAAAGCAACTAACATAGACAACTAACATTGTCTGATGGTCCCAAGGAAGTAACTAATATTTGCTGCATGTCTCTTTTGTGCCTGTTGCTTTGTGTCCATGAATTCGCTTATTAAATAACCCTTTGAAATAGATGCAGACAGATTTTGCAGATGAGGAAATTGAGACTGGGCTATTAAGGTACAGCCCAAGGCCCACAGCCAGTGAGTTCCAGAGCTTGAGGCTGTGTCACCAACTTGGCCTCAAGTCCCACGCTCCTTCCTTTACAACATGCGGCCTCTTCAGTAGCTCAGACAAGGTTTTGTCTGCTAACATGTAGATTGCTTTGCACTTGAGATACAGTCAGTTCAAAAGATTCTAGTTCATCTTTGGAGCGGTGGTTCTGGTAGAGAACACCTCCTGGGTCTTCTCCCTATTCTGGGTGTGTGCTTCTAAGCTAACAAATGGTTGGTGACCCATGTCTATGGCAAATGAGCTCCCTTCATCTGTTTGGCGGCTGAACTGATGCTGTGGAGGAGCTAGGTGCCTCCCAGGAATGACCATGAGTAGTCAAGAGCAGGCCCTGGGGAAAGCGGGGACTGTCACCCATAGCCAGCCCCTGAACCCTCCAACATCTGAGACTCTGCTGTCATCCATTCCCATTCCACCCCCTATGACCATAAAATCCCCATAAATTTTTCCCCCAGCATATCTATGGGTTGCAGAGTGAAGCTTGGTCCCCAGAGACCACTTCCCAATGGAAGTGGACTCCTCCCACTTACTGCTTTCTTAATGATAAAGGGCTCTGATCTTCTCTGTTATTTGAACTGATGCTGCATTGTAGTCACATTTGTATCCAAGAGCTGAGAGCCAGATGGTAACTGAAGAATGTCACATTATTTCTTACATTGACTCCATGTTCTGCTGGCTTTGCTGCCTGATGGTCCCAAGGATCTAAAAATTCATGCTGTACCAATGGCATGCCAGGCTGTGATGAGTCACACACTGCCACCGTCGTCTGGCTGCAGGGAGTGACCTCCGAGGCACACCCATCAGCCTATGCTATGCTCTCCTAGGCAAATGTGAGCAGGGAAAGGAGGAACCACGGTGGGGAAATCCTAGGGACTGGAATAAGCCCCCCATCACTGGCCTATGCCCTCATTGAGCAGAAAATTAGAAGAGCTGACTTTATTCGGGCTCCCAAATGTGTCAGTTTCTTCAAGTTCAAGTCTTACACCCCCCAGTTTGCCAAAAAACAATGAATATTCAACACTTATCTTCTTTTTGTTTTGTTTTTTTCATTTTAGTACCAGAGATTGAGCTCAGGGGCGCTCAACCACTGAGCCACATCCCTAGCCCTATTTTATATTTTTTTTAAAGACAGGGTCTCACTGAGTTGCTTAGCACCTCACTTTTTGCTGAGGTTGGCTTTGAATTCTCAATCCTCCTGTCACAGCCTCCCAAGCCGCAGGGTTTACAGGCGTGCACCACCATGCTCAATCAACAGATTTCATTTTTTTATGTGCAAAAACCCTTAAAGCAAACAAAAAAAAGACAATTAATATATTTTTCCCATCTGGTAGGATAACGGAAAACAGAAATACAGATTTACATATTGAATATTATATAAAACCAAAGTGTACCACATAGATAGGTTTCAGGATAAGACTGAGCTTGAAACTCAACCATGTAGTTTGCAATCTCTGTAGCCTTTGGTGACTCTCTTAACTCACTGTCACTACTTAGAACAAGCCAGTGTCATTTCTTGCCTGCTTGCTATGCCTCCCATCCTCAATGGTGTCCTTGTCACTCCAGCCTTCTTGGACCCTCCAGTCTTTTCTCCACCCAGCAGCCCGGGCTGACATGCGGTCCCTGTACTTGCTCTCAGCATGTCAACAGGTCCGTGTCTGCCCTGTTTTTTAGGCAGAGCCCACGTTTTTATTGTTCAGTGAATAAACACATCTTGGCCTCATTTGTAAAGCAGGGATAATCATACCATCTTTTAGAGTTGTGAAGGTTGCATTATGCAGTGTAGGCTTTAGCACATAGCAGGATCCCAGCAAATATTAATTATCATATCCCCTTTAACAATCTCAAGGAAAATAAACTTCTCTGTCATGAAAAACACCCATCTGCTGGTACTGAAAGAAGAGTGAGCTTTGTGCCGACTTCCAATCAACGCTTGCAGCGTCAAGACGTAGGTCTGTGGCCACATTTGGTGCTCCTCCATGCTGTACAGAAAGGGAAACTGCATCAGAATGAACCCCCAGGTTCCTGTCTTCAGGATCAGAGTAGCTGTGGCTTCCCCTGTGACCCATCCACATTAGTCTGCACAGTGTACAGATGCATGCACGCACACCCGGGTTGTGGAGTGGATCCGCACTAATGTGACTTTTCCAGAAGCAGCCAGTGCTCCACCCATGTCTCTTTACCTTGGATGTGCCCGATGACCTAACTGCCCAAGAGCTTTCTTCCTGGACAGAAGGTGGGCTGAGAATGCACAGAAATGCCACTCTCAGAAGTTGCCCCAGCAGGTGACTGATGGGAATGTAAATATCCCACCTTCTCTGCCCCAGTGGAGTAGTAATGCTGAGCAAGGTGTGAGCTATATGCTGATCCCCAGTTCCTCAGCAGATTTAGCTCTAGGTACCCACACTTTAATGGCTTAGGAAGGCAGCCTTTCCCTTCCCTCTTTCACATCCCCCTTTCTCTACCTCTGTCTCCTGGGATCGTCTCCCATATAAACCACATGCACTTAGGTCCATGTCTCAGGGTCAGTCTCTGGGGGAGCCCAGTCCCCATATTACCCATCTCACTTCGGTGTAGTAAGTAAGCAGTGTGGAAATCCAAGTCCTAGATGTGAATCATCCTGACCTTACCCAGGGGACCATTCTGCAGCTACCCTCATCCCTGCTCTCTGGGAGCCAGAGCAGAGGAATGTGCATATGTATTAGCATAGACATGGGGACATTGGTGGCAGTTCATGGCTTAGTATGGCTTCCTATCTAGGAATTGTGTCTTCAGAATCCTGATCAGCAGCGGAAGAACCATTTCAGAAACTGGTCTTTTTTTGTGATTGGAATCAGACCTTTGCTATAGATAGACTTATCCCTCCAGTTCCATGAAATGTCTTGCTTTGGCTGGTTCTCGGCGGACTAGTGATGATTTAAGGATGGCCCTTCCTGTCTGAATTTTAACTAGCTGAAGAATGACTGTAAGGACAAACCTTCCGATCAGCAGGCTTTTCTTTATTCAGTATTTAGGAACAGAATCAGTCAGGGCAGAAAATGGCACCAGGCTCAGCAAGGGCTTGGGTTATATAGGCTTGATTTAGGATGGGACAGGTGGGCAATTCCTGGAGTCCATTGTATTGGGGTCCTGCTGACCCATTAGGGTGGGACAGGAATGTGAAAAGGGAATTTCCTGGGGCTTATTCTATTTGCGTCAGGTGACCCATTAGGGTAGGGGGTCAGGTTCCAGTCAGATGGAGTTCCTTTTGGGTTCCTTCCTTCTGGCTGAGTCCTGCGATTTTTTAAAAATTTATTTATTTATTTTAATTAGGTATGTATGACAGCAGAATGCATTTTGATTCATTGTACATAGTTGCAGCACAACTTTATATTTTTATGGTTGTACACGATGTAGCGTCACACCTCATGTACAGTCATACATGTACCTAGGGTAAGGATGTCCATCTTATTCCACAATCTTTCCTGCCCCTATGCTCCCTCTCTACCATCCTTCCCCTTTGCCCAATCAAAGTTGCTCCATTTTTCCCATGCCTCCCCCTTCCCCATTATGGATCAGCACCTACTTATCAGAAAGGACATTTGGCCTTTGGTTTTGGGGGATTGGCTTACTTTGCTTAGCATGATATTCTCCAACTCCATCTATTTACAAGCAAATGTCATAATTTTATTCTTTTATTGCTGAGTAATATTCCATTGTGTATATATACCACAGTTTCTCTATTCATTCATTTACTGAAGGGCATCTAGGTTGGTTCCACAGTTTAGCCATTGTGAATTGATCCTCTATAAACACTGATGTTTATAGAGGATCAATGCACAATGTCACTGTAGTATACAGATTTTAAGACCTTTGGGTATAGACTAAGGAGTGAAATAGCTGGGTCAAATGGTTCCATTCCAAGTTTTCTAAGGAATCTCCATACTGCTTTCCAGATTGGTTGCACCAATTTGCAGTCCCACCAGCAATGTATGAGTGTGCCTTTTCCCCCACATCCTCGCCAACACTTATTGCTCTCTGTATTCTTGATAGCTGCCATTCTGACTGGAGTGAGGTGAAATCTTGGAGTAGTTTTGATTTGCATTTCTCCAATTACTAGAGATGTTGAACATTTGTTTTATATATTTGTTGATTGAATGTAAATCTTCTGAGAAGTGTCTCTTCAGCTTCTTAGCCCATTTATTGATTGGGTTGTTGAGGCTTGGGATTTTAAATGACAAAAGCTTAGGGAAAATATTCTTGGACTTATTTTCCATATCCTTCAATGAGCATGTAGAACTGGGGGTCCATCAGAAACCCTCTCAGGATCTGGTTGCCCAAAGGGTCATGTTTCTTCTTTGAGTAACAACGTGATCCCATCAGACATCAGTGGTCAGCCTTCCAAGCTTTGTGGTCCTCAGAGCCTGGGAATAAGCATTTGCTTCCCCACCACTGGGCAGGTGGCCTTGCCAATGGTTCTGGAAAAAAATCCTGGCTGAAGTGGTTCCTAGAACTATTTGCGTCTAGGAGTGCAGGTTCTGTGCTCCAGAAAGAAGGATGTAAAGAAGGTTCTAGAACTCCTGGCCTGGGCTTGAAAATTACATTTCAGGAACCAAAGGTCTCACAAGTCCCCTAATCTTTTGTGATCTGGATCAGCTGCTCCCAAGGACCCTTCCAGCATCAAAATCCCATAATGCTAGATATGTAAAAGGTTTCATAGGTTTTTATTTTCCAAACTAAGTGTCATTTAAAATACTATTTATGTGACAAAAGATGTGCTGTACTTTAGGAACATGAATGTTTATTAAAGGCCCAAATTAGTAAATTCATGCAGAACAGTCAAATTTGTGTCTCCAATATCCTGAAATATTTTTAACACGGAAAGTGTCTTTGTTTGTTAATTATCACCACAAGTAGCTGAGTCACTGTGTCTTATTTTCATAAGGGAGTCACAGACCAGCAGACATCTACCATATTTATAGTGTCACAGAATTATTCTCATCAAAGTACTGAGACTTTGCTGAACTAATAAATGTCTTTCTCCCCAAATAAGAGACAAATCTTCAAATGGCTTCTCCCAGTTACTGAAGCCACCTGGAAACACAATACTAGGGCAGGTGAAAGGCAGAATTATTGACTATTATCTATTGGTCTCTCAAGTTCGTTGTGCTTGTGACAAAATTTGTGTTGATGTCATGGTGTTAACATTAAGTCAAATGTAGTTTCCATGGGTATCTCACCCTTGTAAAAATAACTTCCCATTCCTGGGAGGCCACCTGGTATCATTTTATTCCCACTTGATGCTACAGTGAATATGGTGTGAGGACCCTTGTAACTTCTAAGCCACACTGGTCTCTGTAGGCCTTATCCCTACTGAGAGATTAACATCTCTAACTTTCTATTTAACTGCTTCCCAGAGGGAGGGAGGGAGGGAGGGAGGGAGGGAGGGAGGGAGAGAGAGAGAGAGAGAGAGAGAGAGAGAGAGAGAGAAGCTTTAGCTGTCCACTTAGAGTTAGAGCTCTTACCCACAACGCTTGAGCAGGCGAGAAGTTTTCATTCACTCATGTTGTCGCTGGTATGATTCATTTCCACAGGGTGTCCAGTGTGTGTGGGCTGGGGGTCAGCCTGGCCAGGTCGGCAGAGTTCCAGCCCTCTCCTGGATCACTTTGGCTTGAGCAGAATATCCTCCTCTCTAGACAAAAGGTGGACAGGACACTAGGGAAAGATTGCCCAGAACTCCAATACAGATATTCCCTGAGTCTCTGCAACAGGCAGAACAGACAAGAAAAAGATATCACTCCAGCCACAGAAGTGGGATGAGACATAGGACAGATATGATTTGAAAGAGAGAAAGGCATAATTGCTCTAGAAGGTTGTGAGTAGAATGGTCCAAAAACCAAGACACTGGGTCTGAGCTCTTCCCAACAGAAGCCCCAAAGTCAGATGCCCTGGAAAGGAAGGATTGTGGGATGTGAGAGGGGAACAGAAGCAAAGATGGCAAAGATAATCCTGTGCATCTGAAGCTCAGTAGAATAAACAGGATTTGCTCCTGGGAAATGTTTCTGGGTAGAGAGAATGTAAAAACAAAAGGAAGGGCGGCTGGGGTTGTGGCTCAGGGGTAGAGCGCTTGCCTAGCACATGTAAGGTACTAGGTTCAATCCTCAGCACCACATTAAAAAAATAAATAAATAAAATAAAGAATAAAATATAATAAAGTTATTAAGAAAGAAAGAAAGAAAGAAAGAAAGAAAGAAAGAAAGAAAGAAAGACAGACCTGGTGTGGTGCATAGACCTGTAATCCCAGCAGCTTGGGAAGCTGAGGCAGGAGGATTACAAGTTCAAAACCAGCCTCAGCAAAAGCAAGGCACTAAGCAACTCAGTGAGACCCTGTCTCTAAATAAAATATAAAATAGGGCTGGGGATGTAGCTCAGTGGTTGACTGCCCCTGAGTTCAATCTCCTGGTACCAAAAGAAAAAAAGAGAGAAAGAGAGAGAGAGAGAGAGAGAGAGAGAGAGAGAGAGAGAGAGAGAGAGAGAGAGAGAGAAATGCATACATACCAGCGTTTCTTACAAACGCAAAGTCCTTAATCCAAAGTAACATTAAAGCAAGCTGAATTTTGCAATATTAAGAGTAACATACCAAATATATTTTATTCTGAGATTCTAAAATAAAGATAATAGCAGGAAACCTCAGAGTTATAATAAATCACTTAGTAAATACTATCTTTTAAAAGCACAGAGTAATCTCAACTGATGCCAAAATAGCACTTGGAAACATTCAGCACATTCAAAGATAATTCTGTAACGTGATGAAGGGTATCCATCTCATTGCAACATGGTGAGATCCTAGATTTTATTCTTTTCTGGATGAAAACTCGTTTTAAATATCAAAGACATCATGAACGTTATAATATTTACTATTGGTCAAAAAAATACATGATAAAGAGATGAATTTGTAAATATTTTTACATAAATGTGTATTTTGCTAATCTAAACAGCATGTACATGTGTTTGAAGATAATAAATATGTATGGCTTTAAGATTCATTTTAAATTATAGGTGAATGATCTGTCATTTTAAAATTATTCAGAAAATAGTGCATGTTTCTTAAGAAGTAAATGAGCAAAACGGATTCTGAAAGGATTAGAAAACCTGAACAGACCATGGAAGAAACTAGCAAAGTAGTCAAAGAATTATTCCTCAGAAAGAAGCTAGTCCCAGGTTATCTGTGACAATAAAGACTATCAAACATTCCCAGTACTAATTATTCCCGTACTCTTTAAACCGTCCTCGAACATTAAGAACCTGGAAAGCATCCAAATTCATTTTATTTAATTAAATCTTAGTCTGAACCTGATACACACACACACACACACACACAAAAAATCATTCACCCCAACCAATTTACATACTAACTCAACATATTAATTCTTCACATGTAGAGAATTTTTAAAATGTTAGCAAATTATAATGTACAATGGCCAAATAGAATTTAGTCTAGGAATGTATGTAATAATATCAATTTTAGAAAATACATTTAACATTTTTCATCACATTTATAAGTGAAAGGGAGAAAAACATGATTATTTTATTAAACTCTTAAATTGATAAATTTCAAAATAGCAACTGATAAAGTAGAGGCATCATTAAAAATTCAATAATGAAGACTGGTTGCTTTCTGTGGGTTTTGGACCTCTTTATGAATTTGATAATGTGTGGACCCTCTTTCCATTAAGTGTAAAGGATGAAAACAATTTGGGCAGAATTGGAGAATTCACCAACTCCGGGAAGCTCAGTCATACAACCCAAATTTTAAAATTTCTCATTAATAACAGGAAGATAATGAAGATATAATGAAGATGTCTTTGTTATGTTTACTATTCAGTCATGATCTGACATTTTCACCAGTGTATTAAATAAGAAATAAAAGTTACCAGCCCTGGATAGCAGAAAACAAAATGATGATGTAGACATCTGAATTGAGATCATAAAATCAACTGAAAACTTTTTGGAAATAAGGAGTGTGGCAGGGTGACCTATCACAAAAGAGTAATAGTAAGCAGAGATTTCCTATGTGCCAGCAATAACCTCTCAGAAAATATGAGGAAAAAAACTATTTGCAATAGCAACAAAAATATCTATGCTAAACACCTACTTAGCATACAATTCAGCAATCCCACTCCTAAGTGTTACTGAAGAAAAATGAAGATCTATGTACATATACACTCACCAAAATCTAGAAACAACCCAGATGTATATCAGCTGGTGGGTGGACAAGTGTTATACCCCTACCATGGAATACTACTCAGCAAGAAAAGGGAACAGAATCACCAACCAATACATACAACTTCAATTAATCTTAAAAGCATTACAATGAATAAAAAGAACTCAAAAGGCTACATATTGTCCATTTAAGTGACATCCTGGAAAAGAGACAAAAAACATGAGTGGTTGCAAGAGGATAGGGTAGGTGGAAGGTTATTAAGAAGAGACATAAAGAAACGCTTTTAATGTAATGGAAATATTTTATATTTTGATTTGATGGTGGCTATACAACTGCATGCATTTTTCAAAACTCATAGATCTATATTCCTTTAAAGGGTGAATTTTTCTGTATATAATATACACACACAAACACACACATATACGCTACACACACACACACACACACACATACATTGACAAATGTAAACATGGGGGATTTGAATAACTTGACTAGAAATGTGTAAGATCCACAAATAAAATGAACTAACTTTTCTAAGAGACATAAAGAAAGAATGAATAAATATTGAAATGTATCCTGTGTGTCAGTGGGAACATTTCAGACTTTTATAGATGTCAGTCTTACATAAATGAATGCATTCATTTAACATAATTCCAGTCATCTTAGTGAAATTCCTTTGAAACTTGATGAAGTTTTTCTGAAGTTCATCTGGAAGAATGAATGTTCCGAAATGTGGTGATAGTCAAGAAATTTTCAACCACAATAATAGCAGAATGGGCAGCACTGGATAAGCAAAAAGATTGATAAGACACAGAAAATACAGAAAGAAATATAATATGACATATGACAGTACATTTAATATCAGTGAGGAGAGATTCTTTTTTCAGATATTGAATTATTCAACAAATTTTTTAGCACATCCTAATTTAATGATTGTGGTTAATCATTTAAGAAAAAACTAAGATTCATACATCATGCCATGTACAATAAATTCTCAATGGGCAGGAGTTTAAAATTTAAGTAAAAGAAGCTATACAATTACTAGCATGCACTAGAGATGGATATTTTGTAACATTCAAACAAGAAAGGTCAGAGACTTCAAAAGATTGAAATATATAGTCACATAAATTTAAGATCTTGTGTTCAACTGAAGAGACTCTTCACAGAAGAATAAATATGATCTCTAACTATTGGAGAAATGCAAATCAAAACTACACTGAGAAGATTTCATCTCATTCCAATCAGAATGGCAATTATCAAGAAGACAAGTAACAATAAATATTGGGGAGGAAGTGGGGGAAAAGGTACACTCATACATTGTTGATGGGTCTGCACATTGGTGCAACCACTCTGGAAAGCAGAATGGAGATTCCTCAGAAAACTTAGAATGGAATGACCATTTGACCCAGTTATCCCACTCCTCTGTTTATACCCAAAAGACTTAAAATCAGAATACTAAAGTGATGCAGCTTCATCAATGTTTATAGCAACTCAATTCACATTAGCTAAGCTATAGAACCAACCTAGGTGCCCTTCAACAGATGAATGGATAAAGAAGTTGTGGTATATACACACAAGGGAATATTGCTCAGCCTTAAAGAAAAATGAAATTATGGCATTGCCGGTAAATGGATGAAACTGGAGATTATCGTGCTAAGTGAAATAATTCAATCCCAAAAAACTAAAGGCCAAATGTTCTCTATGATATACAGATGCTAACATACAATAAGGGAGGTGGGAGGAGAAAAGAATAGAAGTGCTTTGGATTAGATAAAGAGGAATGAAGGGAAGGGAGGGGAAATGGGAATAGGAAAGATAGAATAAATCATAAATAACTTTTCTATGTTCATATATGAGTACACAACCCTTTAACTCCATATTATGTACAACCAGAAGAATGGGAAGTTATACTCCATGTATATATCGTAAGTCAAACTATACTCTACTGTCATGTATGTCTAAAAAGAATTTTAAAAAAAGAACTTACAGTCATCGAAAATCCATAATATTAAAAAGAAAACAATAATTAGGATGACACTGCCTAAATGTAGAAAAGTGAAGAATTATTGTCCTAATAATATCAATATTTAAAGAGAATGCACATAACAATGCTAGTCTTTCTCAATCCACCCAAAAGAGAATGTAAATGGTCAATAAGCATATAAAAATGTCCAATTTCAACTGTAATACAATTTGATTTAATTTAATATAACAACTAACCCAAAAATTATCATATGGTCTACTTTCATTTTTTCTTTCATTCATCAAATGTTTACTGAGCGTCTCATAATAGCAGTATGGGCAGAAGCAAAAAGATTGATAAAACACAGAAAATACAGAAATGCTTCAATACATTACTATTGAAGCATTAGGAAAATAACCATAAACAGAGAAAAGTTTATTGTTTCTCAGTCAATAAAAATGCAGATTGAAAGAATGAGATGCCATTTTTGCCTGACAAATTAGATGATTAAAAAGAAAAGTAATCTATGGTTAAGAGTTCAGGAAACAGTGACAACCCATAATAGCATCTTGGTAACTTGGTAACCCAAAACCATCTAAGTGGACGTAACCTTTGATCCAGTAAATTACTTATCCTAAGGAGAAATGGGGCAAGCAGCCAAGGGTGTATTAATGCAGCTCATTAAGCATTGTGTTTTTATTGTAGTGGAATATTGGAAATGGTCTAAATGTCCAACCATAAGGGATTCTTGGAGATGGGGAAGATGAGGTCCAGAAGACAAATGGGGGATAGGCACTGGAATAGCGGCCTCAATCAGATCTGATTGAGCAGGTGAATTTGATGTTGGGACAGTGAGGAGGTGTTGTTGTGTGTTCTATGCTGTTTTGTTGTTGTCTCTCTCTCTCTCTCTCTGTCTTCAGAAGACAAGTTTCTCTTCTGAAAGTGAGAGGATAATAGACTTGGAGTTTTAAGATTGTAGAAGGGATTTGAAACAGCTATTGCCATAGAATGTGATAAAGACAATATGGAGAAATGGGAAGATCCCCAGACTGCACTAAATTCCTCCATGAGGTCAGATCATGAACATTTACCTGAAATACAAAAAGCCTGTAAAAGAATACAGCAACCCTGAATGCAAATAAGTGCAAAATTAAAAATCCATTCTTGTCAAAGGAAAGGTCTATTCATAGCAAGTCTATTCATAAACCACATCATTCGGCATAATTATACAGTAAGGCTCAAGTGGTTCTGGGATTTACATTAGAACTCCCCACTTCAGAAGTTTCTAGTTCAGCCATTAATTTTCTGGGAACTGAAATTTGCATATGAATCTCAAAAACAGATTGGGGGGGACAGAGGGATAAAATGGAAACTAATTCCATCCATAATAAGAGCAAAAAAATGTGAAGTTAAAACTTGACAAGAAAACTGCAGATCTCCAAGAAGTGTAGCTGTTTTCTGGAAGGGAAGACTGTAAAGATGAACTCTTCCAAATTTAGGTAGAAGTTTCAAATTAAAAATTCGAACCAATTTTTTTTTAATTTTTCAAAAACATTCTAAAAAATTAAAATCACCAGATAAAATAAATAGTCAAAAATGAAGAGGACCCATCTATGAAGATATTATTTATATGTTTTAAAGACACAGTACTTAAATTTGTGATAGACAATTGGATGGAATGGTCTAGAAGCACAACCTAAAATATAAATTAACTCAAGATTTTATCTCATGATTTTAACCCACTTTCCACCCATACTTAGAAAAAAGATTATTTTTTTAAGTTACTGATATTATGGCAATTATTGACTTATTCTTCTTGTCTGGGGGGGGCAGAGGGGATGTGGTAAGAGGAGAAAGTCCTTAATTTTTACTCCAATGAAGGAATAAATGGATCCCCCTGGTGAGCAGTCCCAACTGTAGACATAGGCCAGCTTCTCTTGCGAGGGCTGATGGTGCAAACTGTGGTCTGAATCCCTGCTCATTCACCATTTGTTCAACAAATAACTATTAAGCTATTGTAGGAATCACAATGCATTATGCACGGGAAAGGAAATCTCCCAGCTCTCCTGAGCGAATGTTGCAGGAGGCCGCTGAAAATATGGAAGCACATAAAGGGGAATATGTCCAATAGTGGTAACCAGGGAGTAATGGAGGGAATTCAGAGGATGAAGTCCTACACAGCAGGGAACTCTCTGGCCAAGTGTCTTTTGAACTGAGACCCCCAAGGACAATCAAGCAGGAAAAATTCAGGCAAAGACCTCAGGAGGGGCTCTCCAGGGAGAAAAAGCCAGTTGAGATCCTCAGAGGAAAATGACCTTGACAAGTTCAAGGATCTCTCTGGCTGGAGCATGGTGGTCAAGGAAAGAGTAGTAGAAGAAGGGAGAGCAGGGACCAGAGCAAGCAGGGCCAGGTGGGACACACAGAACTGCTGGCATGATAGGAGGCATACAGAAAAGTTTGAGCAGAGAAGTAACCAGAGAGACCTTACACTTACCAAGTCACTTGGGCTACCACATTCCTTTCCAAGTGAACTTGGGAGGTGATGTCATGTCCTATGGCTTCTTCAAAATTTAGCCCCTTGCCGGCCCCCTGGGCTACTATCAGCAATGGAGAAATGTTTCCAATTGATATCAGGAATAGCCAGTATATAAAAAAAGCAAAAAAAAGATCAATGGCCATGAACGTCCTGGGCTAAGAAACAGTCCTGCCTGCACTACACCTGGCTAGGGCAGGTTTGGCCCAAGGTGATGGCTTCAGCATTCCCCTTGTCTGTGATCTTCACCAGGCCCTAATGGGGCCTTGTCCAGGTGACCTACATCAACAACGGAGGTTCCTACCCAGGAAGGACAAGAAAATTATCTCAGAGAAACATGCAGATACTGGATTTAATTCTGGAACTAAACTAGAGGTGGTACACTTTTAAAATTTCATTTTTCGCCACCATTCGTTTTAGTCGGCTTTTTATTCACTGTGACCAAAAGACCTGACAATAACCAGTTACAGGAAGAAAAGTTTATTTGGGCTCACAGTTTCAGAGGTTCAGTCCGTGGTCAGCCGACTCCATAGCTCTGAGCTGGAGATGAGGCAGAACATCATGGTGGAAGAGTAGATGGAAGAAGGAAGCTCAGGATTTGACAGCCAGGAAGTAGAGAGAGAAGTCTGCTCACCAGTGACCCCAAAAGCACACCCCCAGTGACTTACTTCCTACAGCCCCAACCTAACCACCTACAGTTACCACCCTGTTAATCCGCATCAGTGGATTAATCCACTGATTAGGTTAAGGCTCTCATAACCCTATCATTTCACTTCTGAACATTATTGCATTGTCTCACACATGAGCTTTGGGGGATACCTCCTATCTAAACCATAACACCATTTAAAAAAGGAAAATCTTATTTCTTTCATGAATGATCTTGACCATCACAACCTGGATAGTCCAAGGACGACTAGGTTCTTCCTGGCTCTCTTCTCCTCTGATCTCAGTTATGTCTAGCTGTATTGGTATATTATGCATGCTAATTTATTAAGTTCATGTTCCAATTTCTTTCCACAGTTCTGTTCCACCCTCTTTTATCAAGTCACTCTTCAGGGACACGAATCTGTTCATAGAGAATGTATTTTGACGGGTTTTAGAGGCATCGCCAGAGTGCCTTATGTTTCATGAGAACTGAAACACATTTGCACTGAATTTTTTTCACAGATTTCTGTCAACTATTTAGGGGGACATATGGAGTTTCTTTTCTTACCTTTGAAAAGGAGAAAAATACATGAAATCAGGGCTTTTTGGACAAATTTCCCTGCTTGCTCTGGTGGTTTGATGGAAATAGTTCATAATGGCAAGACAGCCTCTGTAATAGGGGAGAGTAAAGTCGTGAGCAGATGGTGGTGTCTGGATTTTCTTACAGAGCACATTCTTTCTCACTGGTTGTCGTGGGCTACTCCACCCTAGGTGGGCTCTGGAGGGCTCAGAGCAGAAGCTTATCACTGGACAAATCTCCAGTTCCATTGTGTGGCTTGGACTTGATGAGCTTATTCCAGCTGATGTCACTTGGTAGAGACTGCAGATGGCCTGAGGCTCCCTGTCCTTAGACCCTTCTCTTGCTGATCTGTTGTTCACTGATCTGATTGTCCCTTGGATCCTGTTTCTTCATCATCACTTTGTATGGCCCAGTTGGTCCAGGGAATTACACAGTGGGGGTGGTGACCATGGGAAGGATCATGGGCTTTGGAGGCCAGTCTCTGAGCTCCTAGCTCTGCATCTTCTTCACTGCACTGCAGTTTCTTCATCTCTAGAGATGTCATGAGCATGTCAACCACGTCAGGTTGTGGCAAAGATTGAGTGAAATCACTGAGAGTCCTGGAGTAGACCTGAGCAAGATGGACCCATGTTGACCGCCGGCTTCCTTCCTTCCTTCCTTCTTCTCTCCTCTCCTAAACAGTTCTGTTGGATGTTGGAGCATCAGAGCAACATTCAGCAAGGGGAGAAGGTATGGCCCCACATTTACTCTATGCAACTTGAACTGCAGAAAGGCTTTTGAGCCCTGCCTGTAATTCCCCCATTCACTCCATGATCTTCAAAGCTGCCTTCAAAAGAGCTCTGATGAAGTTCTTTCTATTGTTTGTGAGTCCTCTGATCCCTGAAAGAAAGTTCCTTTATCACAGGGCTGAAAGGAGGAATGGAGGGCCCCCAACTTATTACCAATAGCTCCATTTTCCTAAAGCAACTGTGACAGTCATGTCCCTTCCACTCACCGAGGACCTGACATCAAGAAGAACAAATTTAAAATAAAACTTGAATAAATGACTTGGATGTTATTCCATTTGGGCATTTGATAAGCACCCGACCTCTTGGACTGTAAGAAAAGGAGTTTTGGGGTGTTATATTTTCCCCTCTTCAGGAGCCTAATGAATGCTTCTCTTCCTCCCGGGGTTTAAATCTCCTTTCATGGTCTCAGTTTCTACCAGAGCACCAAGCTCAAAAGCAGCACCATCTTGCCTTTGCCCATTTCCTCACTCCATAGCCACACATCTCTTAGTTCTCTTTCCAAAATCTTGCACTTTATATCCTTTTTATCCCTACAACGGCTGCTCCCACATTTGACCCTTGTGACCTTTGATTTGAGCTCCAGATAATAGTTTCCTGCATTTCCTCTCTGCCTCCAGTTTTCTCCAGCCCTAGCTCTGGCCCTCCTATGACAGTCACAGTTACCTTTGTGAAGCACAAGTCTCCCACACTGGCATGTTAAGAGCCCAGGCTTTGACATGAGACATATCTGGGTGCAAATCTCACTCCTTCAGGGCAAATCCCTGGTCACTGGTTGAAGCCTCGGCTCTTTCTATCTCGGTCATCATAGTCCTTGCATCCTGGGACGATTAGGAGGGTTCAATGAAGCAAGGCACATACAGTGCTCACCCTGATGTACAGCAGATGAGGCTGGACACCCGAGGAATTAGCAGGAAGCAGGTTTATTAACGACAGTGGTCCAGAGCAGCTGTTGCCTAAAAACAAACAAACAAAAAAACCTCTGGAACTTGAGTCTGAAAATTCTTTAAACTTTATATACTCAGTGGTGTGGTTATGTATCCATGGGGGCAGGGTATGTAACAGTTACTCTTTGTCCCCTCTTGAGGCTACCCAGAGGTTTTGCAAGTCTTTACCACAGAAAGCAGAAGTAGCCATTTTTGTACATCATCAGGTTTGCAGGCAAATTCAGCTTTTGCAGGATGGAGAAATTTAGCCCTTACAGAAAGTAGAAAGTCTCAAACGATATTGAGTTCTTCAAAGAAATTTTTGCCGATATTCCATTAATAAGAACAATGATGGTGAGGGTCTCTGGAGAAGCTTAATGATGACTCTGGTGGAAGAGAGGGTTCACTATAACCCCAGTCCCTGGCACACAGAGAGCTCAGTAAATGACAGCTAATGATAAAAACTGCTGCAAAAACCTGCAGGGGCACTTCATTACCAGCAGTACAAACCCAAACTCCAGGACCTGTCCCTGCCTCCCTTCTGTCATCTGTCTCCCACCCACAGCTTGCCCTGGACTGTGGTTCCTTTAGCCTAACATCTTCTTGTGTTTCCAGACTCAACCCCAAAGTCACATGGTGGAACCCAGTTGTCTCCTGTACAGGTCACCGGCTGATGCTCACGTGCAGGATAGGTGTCTTGTCTTCTGTTACCTTCTGTTAGTCTTCTAGAACTTTCTGCTTTCTGGGACGGGGATCATGGCTTATTTGCTTCTGCATCCCCTGCAGGACTCAGTGCAGTACCTAGAATAGAATAGATGCTTCCTGAAGGCTTGAACTAAATGAGTGAGGATGGGAAATAGTCAATGATGTTTGGGGCCTGTTATCTTCAATGTCCCAGCAAGGTGATGACCTTTTCTATTGTTATCAGTGTGCACCATTTAGATGACCCCCAGAAAGGGAAATACAGCCTCCTCCATCCACTCTCTTGTTACTCTCTTTTTTAAGAGGGGGAAAGAGCTAGGTCAGTGGCACATGACTATAATCCCAGTGGCTTGGGAGGCTGAAGCAGGAGGATCATGAGTTCAAAGCCAATCTCAGCAAAAAAAAAAACAAAAAAAAACAAGGTGCTAAGCAACTCAGTGAGACCTGTCTCTAAATAAAATATAAAAAAGGGCTGGGCTGGGATGTGGCTCAGTGGTTGAGTTCAATCCCCAGTCCCCCTGCTTTCCCAAAAAAGAATGGGAAAGGGCTGGGGATGTGGCTCAAGCGGTATCGCGCTCGCCTGGCATGCGTGTGGCCTGGGTTCGATCCTCAGCACCACATAAAAATGTTGTGTCCACCGAAAACTAAAAAAGAAATATTTTGTAAAAAAAGAGTGGAAAAGAACAGAATGAGACTTCTCTTTTGAGACTTCTCTTTTTCTCTCCCTCTGTGTGTACACACGTGTGTATGGGTGTGGTGTGGTGTGTGTGTGTTTCTTTATGTATGTGAGGTTGGTTGCTTAGTCTTAGAAGAGACTATTCTGAGTTCTGATACTAGATACGTCCTTCCTGATATCCAGGTGTCCCTTCCTTATGAAATTATGGAGGCAGTAGCCAATAGGTTATAGTGGATTTTCCCCTTTTTAAAATATTTCCATTTTAAAATATTCTTAGCTGGCAAAATAAATATGTAAAAAAAAATAATTGGAAAACAAAAAACAATGAAAGTTTCACTTTTTTGTAATGAATGGTAAAAATCATTCTTTACAACACCAAGCAGGCACAGAAAGATGTTTTAAGAATACAGCATATAAGGAGAGGCAGCTGAGCCAACCGGCCCTCACCAAGAGTGTGCCCACCTCCAGCCAGGAAGCAGGCCTGTAGGGCAAGAGAGAAGTGCTTGAGGAGGGGCCCAGAGCTCTGCACCCAGATGCTACGTGGACACTGGCACATGCTGTTTCATTCATTGCTTTCAGCCTCTTATGCTAGATAGTGCTAGTTCCATTTCATAAGGGAGGCTCAGAGAGGTTGTTATTTGCACAAAGTCACACAGTGTAACTTGAATTCCCCAGGCTTCATAGACCTGTGTGTGCAAATGAGGAGGTGACATCCGCATCAGTCCCCAGCAGGAAACCTCAAGACCATAGCACAAGCCTCCACCATCTCCCTCCATTAGTTTGGGGAGTCCCAGGGAGGGTTATACCATGAGTTCATGAGTAGGTATTTACTCAAGGCCCTCACTAAATGTCTGGAGCTGGCCCAGTCATCATGGAACAAGGACCCTGCCAGGTGCTTTTCAGAGAGAGACTCCAGATTAGCAAGACCATTGCCATCTTGTGATTTTGGTGGGCCTAGGCATTTTTACTTTTTCTTTGTTCATTAAAAAAAAATAGGAAATCACATTTTATAACTGTGTTCATTTAAATATTAATATACTAATATTATATATTAAAACATATTCCTGGACCAAAGGTTTAATTTTTTTCTTGTGATTTTAAAAGAAAGCATTTTCATAGGTGCCAAAGGAATCCCATGGGTGACTACTGGGCCCTTTGCAAGACGCTGAAGTGTCAGTCCCCTGGCCACTGCCCTTCTCTGTTTCTTGATTGACCCATGAACACCTAGGTAGATTGCTTGCTTCTTTGTCTCTCAAAAACCTGTTGTCAATGTCCCTTCACCTTCTACTAGTCTTGCCATTTTTCTCTTGTTATAGGTGTCAGAATAGTCCCCAAGGTAGAGCTAGGAAAATCTCTTTTCTGCCGAGACACCTGTACACATTGCTTAATCCTTAAGGCTTTTTGTCCCGTATCAAATTATATCAAGACTGGAGTGAGTGGCACAGCCCCCCCTCATAACACACAACCTGACACTGACTGTGTGTTAGCCCAGCTGAGACACAATCACAGGTATGCACATGCTCAAGGGCACACTAGCAAGTTCACCCTCTTTAACTCCAAGGTGGCCTCTTTCTGTTCAGCCAGGCAGCCAATGATTGGAGCATGCCCCATATTCTGGGAAGGAGCATTCTCATTTATTACAGCTCAAAATGAGTTTGCCTTTCTCCGTCCAGCACAAAGCTTTGAAAAGAATGATGACACGGGACATTTCAGGAGAATTTGCAAGGATCGCTAATAAGTACTGCACGTCTAGGTGTTTGAATGAAAATATTTTCTTCTTCAGAGCTCTCCAAGCTCAGAATCACCCCCCTGGCAACGCTTCATGTCCTGCATGTCTTTGGATATCAGTTTTTGAGGAAAAGTAAATGCAGTAAGAATTTGTCTATAGCAGCATGTTTTTTTTTAGAAAGAGAAAACTTCTGGGGGATAGGATAGAGTGATTGCTAAGGGTAAAGTTTGTAGGTCATGAGATAAAAAAGTAAAGTTGTCTCCTTCTACCCTGAAGTCCCTAGAGAAAATTTAGGAGATTTATGACATGGTCCT
Organism: Spermophilus citellus; assembly: GCF_964194105.1. NCBI lineage: Eukaryota > Metazoa > Chordata > Mammalia > Rodentia > Sciuridae > Spermophilus > Spermophilus citellus. The sequence goes on along the minus strand of NC_138184.1, from coordinate 23,951,248 downwards.
TCTTTCTTGGGTCCATTGAAATGGCCGCTGGCAGGGTTCCAACCTTGCAATGCTAAACAACGCTATCAAAGATCAGTGCTTCCCGTTACCTCTGTACCCTGAGTGTGGGCTTTTTGTTTTAGCTCATGTTATAGATTTGCATTTGCCAACCCCATGGGGCTGTGACAGATTGAACCCTAGAAGTGGATACCTGGGCTCTCAGAAGTGATGCTTATCATCAGGAGACCAGGAGTGTGGATGCATCAAAATAAACATATCCTGTGGTGGGTCAGCAGCCCAAAGTGCCTGCCATACCTGTGCTAAGGCACGTTGGCATACACTTGACAGTTTCAAAGAAAACCGTGCATTAATCTGGCACATAATAAAATTGTTGTTTAGTATGTGTTTCTTTGATCACTTGAAGGTTTGGATTTTGTTTTGGGGATTTACCAGCCATTTCAGTTCCATCATGTCAGGCTCCCTGGGTCACAGTGTCTCTGAGGTCAGCCTCCTATTCTGTCGGTTGATCGTTTTTCACATTTTCGCCTCTCCCATGAAACTCACATCTGATTCATCTTGTAATTAATATCTGGAGTAGTGTCGACTCCCCTAATGGAGCATGCTCTTGGGCTCTCAAATCGTGCTTTGTGACATTCAGCTCATTGCTCTGGGGCTGTAGGCAATAGAAACAGAAAAGATCCCTGAGCTTTTCATTTTCTCCTGCATGCAGGGCTCCCTGCCAGCCACCTCTGAATCTCCACCAGCTTTTTCTCTGAACAAAATCCTGTCCACTGCTAAATATAGTTTTTGTAACACAGTAGTAGAAAGAAGGTGCTTTCAATTTTTAACTCTAGACTGAGCAAGGAGCAATTTGCATAACAAGCAAAGTTAGCCATGTATGAAATCTGGTCTCCTTCATTGAGCCAAGGACATTAAGGATCAGGGAGATTAGGTGACCCATTCCTGTCATACAAGCAATGAAATTCCAGTTATCCAGCAATGAATTCCAGCTTTCAGTAGGTGCACTGTCCACCCCCAACCCCAGGTCTGAGTAAACAGATCATTCCTAGGTACGAACAAGAGACTCTTGGTTCCTACTGGTGGGAAATGGCATCTAGATCCTGATTTGCCAGATCAAAATGAGGACACCAAGCAACAGAGAGATCTCTTTCTGATTTCATATAATTTTTAAAATTTTAGTCACTTTTCTCAACTGGAGGCTAAATCCCTTCTGAAAATGATCCTGACCACAAACCCTCCAAGTGACACTGTGGCACTCTCCACACACCAGCTACCAGAGACTCCTCACTATGACTTAGTGGCAAATGCAAGTGGCTTTGGGGACCAGGACAGCGTGTCAAGAGGCTGGGGTAGGACCAAAGGCAAGCCATAAGCAAAGGCTTCATCCACTGTGTTCACTGTTTCATCCAAGGACCTGGAGCATAGTCTACATACCACAGGTCCTCAGTAACATGTGCAGAATAAGTGACAGGGACTGCAGAGAACTGGGAAATGTGTAGCTCACAGAAGGCATTCTTGTCAAGAAGGAAAAAAGAAAAGCATTCTTGTCAAAAAGGAAAAAAAAACATGCCAGCTTACATGTCTTACAAAGTGTTGTCTATGGACAGAATGGGACAATCACTTCAATGCACTATTGATGTCCAACCTACCCTTTGATATCATATTTTTAGTTGAAGTTAGAATCCTTCTATTCAAATGTCTTTCAGGTTCTTCCCATTAATAACCTTGGCCCTTTAATGCCCCTGGATGATTAAAAACGTGTGTACATTCTCACACTATCCATCATCCTAAGATGGCTTAACTTTCCCCCCTCCCCGAACTTCTTAGTCATGTGTCTTTCTTTCCAAAAGATATGCAAAGGAATTTCATCTACCAAACAAGGTGCCAACTTTTTAAATACATATCTTATTTGCTAAGAGAAGGATCACAAATCCGTTTTCACACCTACAATGCTGACTTTTCTAAAATGGACATCAGCATACAGAGATGGCTAATTCACACCAAAATCATTTTGAACCCAACTCATCTCCAAAATCTGCCACATGAAGTTATAGGGTCCTGGATAGGGGAGATGCCCTCTGCAGGTTTTTCTGAAGGCGAAGCCTCACGATGACTCTTTCCTTGGATGCTGTCCTTGTTCAGATGGGTCTGCATGGTCTTCCCTTGATCTCATTCCCCTGACAACCCAGATACAAATTTTTTGGTATGGAGCAAAGCCCCTTGAACCAAAAGGAACACAGCTGTCAGGACTGACATCTGTTGTGGGACAGGCATATTAGAAAAGAGGCCTCTGGGCACTAGTGCCCTCACCCAAGGGTAGGAAACCATGTGCACCCATGTGGAAACCCAGAGGCTTCTAGCTGTGAGCTCAGCCACGAATTTATCACTTAACCCTTCCAATCTCCTGCAGAGTGGGAGGGCTATCAGAATCCCCCTCCAGTGAGACAAAACATACAGTAGAATCCACCTAGAGAAACAAAGTTGCCAAAAATCAAGCTATACGTATTATTAATACTTTGGACAGGATACATGAGTCAGATAGCCCATCAAAAGCATTACCATTTTAGGTCATCTTGAAACACTTTGCTGGTGAAACAAAAGTGCTTGTGGACACTATTTGATGCCTAATTTACAAACCCTATGATGGGGTAAACAAACCTGTTTGCAGATGGAAATCCTGACTGCCAAGCAACATTCAGCTCCGTTTATACATCTCAGCAGGACGCCATATGTTCTGATAAACTCAAAGATTGCAGATGATTCTTCATGGTTGAAATGCCTCTACTGCACTAATGACCTGAGCCCGGTTCTGGGATGATTGTAATTTTGAACCCAACTCATCTCCAAAATCTTCCACATCAAGTTATAGGGTCCTGGATAGGGGAGACGCCTATCTTACGTTGAATGTAAAAGCTGGAAGTGACCTGTCAGTTAGGAATATGTTCAGACACAAATAACAGGAAACCTGGACAACAGTGGCTTCAACAGAGAGGGAATTCTATTCTTAATTTTTTTTTTTCATGCAACCAGATATGCAGAGGCTGGTGGTGGCTCCCTAGGGTTCAGCTAATCCACTGCTGTCTGGACCCCGCTCTCTCAGTCCTTCTGCTCTATCTTACTCAGCCCTGGGCATTTATTCTCCCTCTTATTGGCTCATGAGCTGCTTATCTATCTTCAAAGCAGAAACAAGCTGAGGTAGGCGGGGTCAGCTGCATCTATTCCCTTGAACAGGAAAGCAAAGGCTTTTCTAGAAACCCCCTCAGTGGGCTTCCCCTTCAGGCTCAGTGGTCAGAACTATGTCACATGACTTTCTCAAGGGAGGCTGGGAAGCAGAGGGTTGTTCTCCTGTTTGCCTCTGTGGTGGAGGAAAGCAAGGGAGAATAGGCTTGAGACCAGGTATGTGAATTAGCACGAGTGCCTCCCACAGGGCCACCGTGGAAGCCTTTGCCACGACTTCAGTTGATTCAGTATTCTCAGTGCTCTTTTTTACACTCCATTCATCTCCATACAGATGACATAGTGGGTTCCGGAAATGGAAAGTAACTTGGCCAAGTTTCCATTACTAGAGAAGTTAGAGCCCGACCTGGAGTCCAGGTCTTCGACTCCTAGTCCAAACAGCTGCCCTCAGTTCCACACTCTCTGTGTGGTTTGAAGTTCTATTGAGGAAGTAGACTATCATCCAGAAAATCAAGTAATGGATGTTAAACTATCATCAATGGGCAGAGGACAGGCAGCTTCTACTTCCTGCCTCCGAATTGGCAGTAATTCATTGTGAGTCACAAGAAGCTAGGGCAAGTCATACCAGGCCTCCTCTAAGTTCCCTTCTGCCGTGTAGACTTTTTATCTTCTCATCCCTTTGACACATTGATGTTTGTGTGTTATTACAGAATCAAGCTCAGGATGAGTGCCACGATAATGTAGAATTTCTGTGTCATTGTTAATGTGCTGTTCTTGTCTTCTGTCCCCTTCTGTTATTGGACCAAACAGAAGTATTCTGCTGTTTCTCTCTGCAACATCTCCACAGAAGTCCTGAAAGTCATCAATGCCACAGAGGAGTTGATAGCGGAGTCTACGGGGCCCTGGGAGCTCCCGCCAGTCCCTTCGGACCGAGAAAAGGGGACGTTTCCTTTTGGGACAGACCAAGTGAAACTGGATGAACAGCTGACTTCCCTGGAAGAAAACGTAAGAGGGCATGGGTGTGCCCAGTCTAGGGTGAAGGTGTGCAAAGGAAGAAACGGGTGATGCTGTAGACCATCACGGAGCACAGGACACACACACCACCAACACCGTGACCTGTGTAGTCTCAGAAAGTGGCTTAGATGGGGTCCCCCGGAAGCAGATCCTGAGATGAAGATTTGATGCAAGTGACTAGCAGGGACATTCTCCCAGGAAAAGCTGGCCAAGGAATTGTGAAGGGAAGGTAAAGGGGAAAAGCCAAACAGAGTAGATCCAGAGTAGCTTCAGCCTGATTCTGCCCTGGAGCTCTGAAGTGTAACGTGTCTCAGAGTTGTCCTGATCTAAGGCAAAGGAACTGGCACTCCCTCCAGCCAGCAGGCACATTGGTCTCTGCACCCAGGCAATGTGACTCCAAAGGAAGTCCTCTGTATGGACTCAAGATGTTGATAACAAAGGCACACTGAAGTTTAGGGACAGGGATGGTATTTTAAAAATCATTCAATAGCACAGGTTAAAATATAATGAGGAAGACTTTAATAAGGATGATGGCAGTAGATATAGGGACCACTGCAATGGGGTCTTCCAATGAGAAGGAGAGATTGGGCTCTGCCACTAGCTCAACTCTGAATATAGCATGGGCAAATGGGGATTCATAGATAAGGAGCACGGTGAGAGTCACTAGATAGAAAAGTCACTAAAAGGAAACCTCAGATGTAAGAGCAGTTCTAGCTAAATCCACAGGATTCTTGCTGAAGACAGTCCAGGGAAGACTGGACATTCCCTGGGAGATAAAGGGGGAAGAACCTAAATAGATATTGAGATGATCAGATCCCAAGATGGGGGATTCTAGCTAAATTAAGCAGGATTCTTTTGCTAAAACTGGATTTTGTAAAGAAGTACACAAATAGGAGAAGGTTCAGAGCCTGACTAAAGTTTGGCCAAGCAAAAAATCTTGGTCAAGGGAAGTATGTGGAGAATACGAGATCCAAGGAGATCCAGATGGAATATTGGCAGTTACCACTGCAGGGAATGAGGGTTGCTGCCAAAAGAGGCCCCGTCATTACACCTGCTTGGCTCTGCTCCCCTAACAGAAGACACCAACACCAGAACCTGTCTCTTACTGAGCCTTCATGTGCCATTAAAAGCAGGAAGCCTGCCGCCTTTCTCCTGAGGCTTCCAGTTCACTCCAGAGTTACCCAGGTACTCTGAGAACTGGGGAAGACCCTGCTGCACTACCTGCATTACTTTCAGACCACACACAGATCCCAGACTCTACCGTCACTCCCTTTCCACCTCCCTACCCCTTTTCTCAAACTACCTGGCTGATCAAGAGGAAAATGCCTAATCCCAAGTATATTTAAAATATATATTTCTTCTCTGGAAAGAAAATATTTAGGGCAATGCTTAGCTCAAAATAAATACCCCATAAACATTAGATATTCATATTTCAGGTATGTCGCCGACCAACTTCTAAAATATCATGTTAATCCAGACACGGTGGCGCATACCTGTGATCCCAGCAAGTCAGGAGGCTGAGGTAGGAGGATCACAAGTTGGACACTGACCTCAACAACTCAGTGAAACCCTCAGCAACTTAGCAAGACCCTGCTGCAAAATAAAAAAATAATAAGGACAAGAGATATAGCTCAGTGGTAGGGCTCCCCTGGGTTCAATCCCTAATACCAAATATAAATAAATTATGTACATATTTATACATACATATATAGTGTATAGTTATGTATATATGCAATTTATTATATGTAGTTGATAAGTTTCATAATTTATTGTATATGTATGTAAATATATATATTCACACACACACACACACACACACACACACACACACACACATACATAAATCTCCCATTAAACTACACAAAGGAATAAGTTGTTAAAAGTCATTCCAGCTTTCATAACAGATGCACTTTCTCTCATTCTAGGACAAGTACACGTTTGCTACTTTCAAGAAAAAGACATTTGAGAAAGAAAGGAAGTAAAATAAGTCTCATTGGTGATGATACTTTGCCAAAAAATCATCCATTTTTACTGCAGTGTAGGCAGGGGGGCAGGGAGTGTCCCCTCCCTCCTTCATCCTGTTTGTATGTGATAGTCTACAGAGGACCCTCTGTTAGCTCTGGGTCTTTGGTGGTGCCAGCTCCTCCATTGCCTGAAAAGAGCCTGCAGGAGAGTCAGGACACAGGGGAGGAGTGGGACCTACCCAGCTTCTGCAGAGGGTGGGGTTGGGGGGGAAGGTTCGGATACATCTGCCAGGAACTGATTTTTCTACCCTCCTACTTGTGAGAAAAGAAAGAAGGAAAAATTAATTCTTGCATATAAATATCCACAATTATTGCTGAGTATTTTCAGCACATGTCTGATGATGAGAATTTTCCAATACTCTAAACCCAGAGTGACACAGAGAGAGATCTGGACATTAGCCACTCAGATCATAGTCACTGTCACCTGTGGATGTGCCCTTCCCACAAAGCTGTATCACACCCAGGCAAGTGATTCATCTTTCCAGACCAGCAAAGTCAGCCCTGCCTTTGGAGCATGACCGTGAATGCTCTTACCAGAAATCAGCAACTGTTAGTACAGGCATTTTTTGAATAAAGTTGCAATGACAACAAATCAAAATGACTCAAGGTGAAAAATGCCAGTATTCATATCACTTTTAAAAGCTGAGAACTCTCTCCCCTTGGACTCCCATAAAAACCTAAATGTTTATCTGGCTACATCCCTCACTTTCCATCTTTCTGCTCATTCATCTGACTCCCATTAGACCAGCCCTATTGACATTTTGGATTGAATAATTATTTTGTGAGGACCTGTCCCGTGCATTGGAGGCAATCAGACAGCATACCTGGCCTCTGCCTCTAAGCTGCCAGTAACAACACCTTCCTACTCAGGACAATCAAAAACATCTCCAAGCATTGTCAAAACATTAGGGGACTGGAGAGGGGGCAAAATCATCCCCAGATTGGAAACCAGATACACAAATTCCTGCAGAACAAGATCTTCTGTCTTTCTCATCTGTCGCCTAGTCTTCAGTTCAGAGCCTGACACAGCCAATGTTTACTGATGTATGATTGCATCAGATGAATGAAGCCCTTTAAAAAAAATAGAAAGAAAGAAAGAAAGAAAGAAAGAAAGAAAGAAAGAAAGAAAGAAAGAAAGAAAGAAAGAAAGAAAGGAAGAAAGAAAGGTTTTATTTCAGATGCACAGGGGCTCTGTTCTTTAAATGTGTCTATGTGACATAGTTTCTTTTAGTGCCGATGGTCCTAAGACTCACAGAATAATTGATGAGATTAAAGTAAAATATGATTCTTCAGGAAAGCAATGTTTTTTCTTTTTTTTTTTTTTTTTTACAAAGTATGATAGCTGGTGCATAATTCCTGCAACACCTCAATTTAAATGACAATGGTCCGTTTTCACAGTACACATAAAACAGTGGGCCTTTTCTTTCCTCTCCAAGGAGCACACTGAAAAGTGTCTAGCCTGTGCTGAGTTTTCTTTTTGTAAGCTCCTTTTATTGGACACTATGTTTGGGGGGATTCATTAACATTTTTTTTATTTTTATTTTTTTAGTTGTCCATGGACCTTTATTTTATTTATTTATATGTGGTGCTAAGAATCCAACCCAGTGCCTCACACATGCTCGGCAAGTGCTTTACCACTGAGCTACAGCCCCAGCCCTCGTTAACATTTTCAATTCAAAACACATTCACTTGCGATTGATTCAAGAGGCCAGAAGACCCAGCAGGGTCCCGTGGCTCAAGGCTGGATTTGGAGTTGACTGCACCCCAATCCAGCACCTTCCATGCCACTCCCGTTCCCTAACTGCTAACTGCCTCCTTCTCCTCCTCCTGCTTCCCCATCCTCCAGCTTTTCAAATCTCATCTCTGAAGAAACACAGTCTACGTTCCTTTGAATTCTGAGGAAGTTTAATCAGAGAAGGGATGACTTTAATTCACCAGATCACAGAGTCCTGGGCAGGTTGCTCTGTTGGTCTGTCTCCAGGTTGGAATTGAGTTGAGCAGCAGGAGGCGGCCAGAGCTGGTTCTTAAACTGGACTCTGGGTGCGGCTGATTTAATTAAATCCTGGCTTTTGTCCATCTGGGTTGTAAAGAGCTCGCCTTCATTCCTTAGCCTCGTCTACCTGCTGGGGAACCAGGGACTGTCAGGAATAGAAATAGCCACAATATTCTCTCCTGAACCTTGGCCACCGAGTGCCAGGACTCAGATGAAAGAGAACATTTGGTTGAGAATATTCACCTTTAAAAAATGCTTCTGAGGCTTTCAGAGCTGCATAAGATAAAGGAATACCACATTCATATATGCAGTCTACAAATGTTCAGAACTGCTGTTAGCCCACTTAATTAGAGGGGGGATGGGAGTTTTAGATCCTGGAGCCTTTCAGCTTTGACTCCTCTCTCCTGCTGCCTGGTGTTAGGTATGAAATCAGCTCTTATCTCCCCTAAAGACAGCAATGACCTGTGCTAATCCTAACCTGGCAATAGCATACAATGGGGGCTCGGCTCCTTGAGCAGAATGCCTGAGTGTCTCTCTCTCTCTCTCTCTCTCTCTCTCTCTCTCTCTCTCTCTCTCTCTCTCCTGGTATTTTAAATTCCTGCTGTGAAGAGTTTTATTGTATTTGCTCTGGTCTGGCTGGGAGAGGAGCGGTTCAAGAGGGCACTAGTAAGTGAGGCGAGGACAGAGTGACAGGATGCCACAGGGTCAAAGGGCAGGGGTAGAAGAGAGTGGGACTACTCCTCAGGCAGTGTAACCAGAGCCATTGGAGACCTGGAGTGGGAAGAGGCGAGGCTACCTGAAGGAAGCTCTGACCATGGGGATGGGCTTCCACCAGAACCTTGCTGCCTACAGGGAAAGAAATGTTTTCAACTTCTTCCTACTCCTACCTTTACTCTCCGGCTGGTATCTGCCATTGGTCAAAGCCATCCCAGCCAGCCAGGGAGCCAAGTTCACATAAGTCAATCAAACAGGGAACAAAGCAGAACACAGAAGGGTAGAAACAGGAGATCAGCAGAGAACAAGAACAGCTATTCAGACCTCAGGTGTGACTAGTAGCAGCAGCTGCCTTATGGATTCACACAGGGCTGTGAGTGGGAGAGATGAGACAAGCACCAACCTCATTTTCATCTTTGCTGTATGACACAAGCAACTTGGTGTAACCCACACTCCCCAGCCACAGAGGCAGTGGGGGCAGTCCCAGTTTTCTTGTAGCTCTGCCCCATATTGCCCCATGTAATATATAATAGTGGCCTCAGATGCCGTGGAACTGTCCCATGAGAGCCCAGCTCTGTCACCAAGTCCAGGACCCAGCAGAGGATGGTGGTCCTCCTTCTTAAGCTCTGTGTAACACTGACAGCAGCAGAGAGGATATAGAACTTGTGTGGGTGGTCATGATTACTCAGATGCTTCTCTGCCCCCAGAGAGCAAGAAAAGAAATACCATCAGTTACTATCTTATCTTCGTCCCCTGAAGTGTATTTCATGGAAGCCAAGCCCAACGAGATGCATCTCGAGGGCCAAATAAGTTTGGGAAATTTGCATACTCTTTCCAGGAAAATTGAGAAACATATTAACCTATAAGTCCTGCAGTAAAGAAATCTGGTTAGTGCACTTTATTTTAGGGCATTTGACTATGAAGTCCTTCCTTAATGAAATACCTAGTTTCAAACCCTGAATGACTTTGAAAGAAAGACTTGTTGAACTAGGAGCCAGCCAGTGGGGTCACCAGTGGCTAGAATTCGAAGAGGATATAGATTGCTTAAACAAGATAACCATAGTTCTCAATGAATGTGGACCTTGACTAAGCAAGCAACTGCAGGTGAACATTCATCTGGTTGCTAGAATAACGTTTCCACGTGCTTTCCATTTGTTATCACGTGGCATGTAACTTCTGTCTTTTCAAACCAGCAACAGAGCCAATATCAAGCCCATCTAGAACCACAATAACTGTAGTATGTTTATGCTAAAATTTGAAATTTAGAACATAGCAACATTCCAACTAAGATGAAGAAGCACTGCATCATAGGGCAGGGAGGGGAACAGGATCTGGGATCAGCCTTCTTGGGCTCACTTCCAGGTTCCACCTTTTCCCAGAGGTGAGAACTGGGAAAGTCACTGAGTTTCCTAAGACATAAGATATTCTCATGTTTAACATAGTGATTGCAGTGGTCCCTATCTCAAGGCTTGCCATGAGCACATTAAATAAGATAAGTCATATAAAATCCTTAGCTCATTCCTGGCCCAAGAAATACCTGCCATCATCATCATCCTCACCATGATGACCCCCGCCAGCACCTCCATCACCATCCTGTAGTCCTTTGGGCACTGCCATTACTCTGGCTGGAAGTTCCTGTTCAGCTGGTGTCTGTGACAAACCACTCAATGTCCCCTTCCTCCTCATGCCAGGAAAGCAGGTTTTTAGGGAGCACAAAGTAAAGCTGAACATTCTGGCCTTACTGAGGACTTGGAGCTATTTCATACTGTTTTGCCTTGGAAGAAAAAAATAATAATAACAGAAGAAATAGCCTATGACCATGTTCAAAATGTGAACAGCCATGGGTGACTACAGTCCTACAGTATGATAATAATTGAGTTTTGCATGTTTGTGATAAAATGAGGGTTCCAAGACCAAAGTCATGTTTATCCTTTGCCACACTTATTCATTTCGTTTAAATAGTAATTCCAAAGTTTGTTTCACTGTTTAAAAACTGTAAGTTTACACTTTAAAGTTATTAAGATAAATTTACCTTTTTATGCAGATAAGGAAAAGTATTTCAAAAGTATAATAAACTCCAAACTCCCCCACCCTACCCCTCCTTCTTTCTCTCTTTTCCTACCTCCCCAGCCCCTCCGCATCCCCCCCAACACCCGACTCCCCACCTTTATTTTTTCTTCTCCTGTCAAGAGAAGTTCTTTTTTACCTTAAGAGATATGTTTTTTGAAGAATTTCTCCACTTGAATTCCTTTGAAGCAGTCATCATTTCTTTCATTTGACAAAGAACAAGTGGCTATCTTAAACTGTGAAGATCTTTTAGAAACAGAATTTCCCTAATACAATAAAGAAATACAAAAGGATAAGCTGAAATGTGGCGATAGCAACAGACGTTTAATTCACTAAGTCACGCCCCCTAGGTGGCTGGGTAGTCATTTGATGTTGGTCCACTGTGTACAGCACTGCAGGAAGCTCCCACAGCCCAGATAAATACACCTGGTGAGGAGATGCAGTCAAATTCATTTTCATCCACCCTCTACCTGCCTCTGCTCCACTTTGAAATGTTTTGTAAAATTGCCAGTTTAAACACAGATGAATGAATCATGCCCAAGGAACTGACAGAATAGGAACATCTCAGGGTTCTTTGCCTCCTGGCTGATACTCAGCCATCACTTGGTGCTTGACTCCTGCGCTGAAGCGTTTGGCTCTTCCTCAGCTCTGTTATATTTTTAACTCCAATTACAGGAACTGTTGAAGTCCTGACCAGGCACTTCATTCAGATCAACTCTAAACTGCAGTGATCATGTTTTAGAACTTTACATACATCCATCACACCTCCAGAACTTCTCTTTAAGTACTTTCCTTCTTTAGATACATCTTGTTCCCGTGTCGTGGGCTATTTCACCACATTATTGATTAGGCTGAGAAAGTGTTTGTCACAAAAATTCCCACTGACTGGCATCCTTTTGTCTGAATTATTCCAATGATTCTTTCTGTTTGTCCACTTTCAAATTACTACTCGATTTGCTCATTTTCAGTAGTTCCCAAAATTATCCTAATTGACAAATAGATTCCACATGTTTCTCTTTAACATCCTATTTTTTCTAAGAAATGAAGTTTTCCCCTACTATACCCCTTAGGTTCCTTCTAATTTCCTTAACCTGTTTCAAGTAAGCAGAAGGTCATTAGTCAAGCTCAAAATTTGTAATTATTTTAAGTCAGTTTCACCCCTTTCATGTTTTCTAAATTTTTCTCAATCACTAAATGCCAACCAAAACTCTTTCTTTCTTTCTTTCTTTCTTTCTTTCTTTCTTTCTTTCTTTCTTTCTTTCCTTTTCTTTTCTTTTCTTTTCTTTTCTTTCTTTATACCAGGGATTGAACCCAGAGGTGCTTAACCACTGAGCCACATCCCAGGCTGTTTTTTTTTTTTTTATTATTTTTTATTTTGAGACAGGTTCTCACTGAATTGCTCAGATCCTCGCTAAGTTGCTGAGGCTGACTTTGAACTTGCAATCCTCCTGTCTCCACCTCCTGAAAGGCTGGGTGGTGCACCACCATTTCTGGCCAACCAAAACTCTTACTGAGAAAAAAAACCATCACAAGTTTTTCTCTTGATACTGGTTTTTATGAATCACTGGACAAATTCATAATTTACATAGCTCATTCTATGTATTTTGTCCTGTATTACCAAAATCAACTTGCAAATTGTTTTTCCTTGCAGGAAAGTTGGAGGGGACAGGAGGTATGCTTGACATGGGGGTGACAAGATCTCATGCTACCACTTAAGTGTGAAGAATGTTTATAAATGGGGGTTCCCATCCCTTTCCTCCAGTATTGAGTGCAGTTCTCTCTCACTTCCTCGAATCACCGGGGGTCCCCTGAAGGAGTCCCACCAGAACCAGCTCTGCAGACCTGAGTTCAAAGGCCATGTTCTCTCTCCAGGTGTACCTGGCAGCTGGCACTGTGTATGGGCTGGAGGGGCAGCTGAGTGAGCTGGAAGATGCTGCCCGCTGTATCCACAGTGGCACGAATGAGACTGAGTTGGAGGCTCTGGAGGACCAGGTGGCGACGGCTGCAGCGCACGTCCACCATGCTGAACTCCAGGTGAGAATTCTCCTTTCTGTTCAGAGTGGACCTGCAAGGAAGAAAAGGCCCTGCTTGGTGGAGGATTCCACCAAATCCTCCTTTTTAAAGTACAGCCTTCTACTCTCCCAAATTATGACTGTGTTAACACATCAGATTTCCTTTAAAATCTTATACTAGTTTCCTCTTGACAACTTACCTGACCCAAATCTGGATCTCCTTTCTTTCTTTTTTTTTTTTTTTTTGGTAGGGATTGAACTTGGGAGCACTTGACCACTGAGCCACATCCCCATCCCTATTTTGTCTCTAAATAAAAATTTGAGTTGCTTAGCACCTGGCTTTTGCTAAGGCTGGCTTTGAACTTGCAATCTTCTTGTTTCTGCCTCCTGAGCCACTGGGGTTTCAGGTGTGCACCACCACACCCGGCTCTGGATCTTTCAATGGAGATTCCCGTTTAATTCCAAGGCCCTCACCACACTGTTGCTTGCTCAAAGCCAGTTTTCCCCATCATAGACTAAAAGCCCCATAAGGACAGGATTATAGCTGACCAGCTTAACTTAGCAACTCCAGTGCCTAGCACAACATCGGACACTTGGTAAAAATGGGACGAGTAAATGACTGTAATCAGATAAATAGGTTTCTCAGGCCAATATTTTGCAGGAGGAGTAGGCAGGATTTAGAAATGGTTGTTTCAGAATTGATCCCTGTAGTCTCTATAACTTGGTGAAGATGGTTGTTGACAGTTTTCTTGGATATTCTCTTGACCTTTGACTATGGATCAGAACTGATCATGAACAGAACAAGTAATCCTCAAACAGGGGTTTGTGGACATGCTCTTAGGAGCCCATGTCAGGTTTCCATTGTTGTTTGTTTGTTTTTTGTTTTTTCCTTTAAAAGGAGCCCATATGCTGCTCAGGTTTCAGAAACACTGGTCTCTGCAGCATAACTTCAGTACTAGACCCCTGGTTCAAAATATTTCTATACTTTGCATCTTAAAACTGCATCTTTGGTAGCATTGTGGTCAATAGACACCAACTCAGTATTTGGAAGATGCTGCTCCTCCGAGTACTGGCTTTTGACTTCCAGACATAGAATCCAACCCTGAGTTCTTTGGTTTGGCTCCCAAGAAACTTAAGAGTTGAGTTGGTCGTACCCTTTTAGCAAGTGTACGGCTCATTGAGCATGCAGTCTTAAGATAAGATACAGGCAAAACCAGCCCTCAATACTTTCCTTTCTTCTCTCTTTGTTCTTTGTCTTCTGGACTAAAACTTGATCGTTTTAGTGCTTCTTACTCCAGAACCTGACAGTCAGCAAATTAAAGGCCAACACAGTGCTTTCCCATTGACCTTATCTCTGAGGACTCTCTGAGAAAGCCCTTCATCAAAATTGCTTCCAGAGAAGAATTTGATCTTCTAATCCACATCAGTTGCAAATGACTGATAAGATCTTAACCTGAAATTTTTCTTAAAGACTTGTGCAGTTTATTGGCCTATAAATGAAAGGAATGCAACTCTCAATATGAAATTTGAGGAGTCAAACAGGAAGGCATCTGGGGGGCCAGGGAGGGGCCCAGCCTCATAGTGACTCCTTCTGGAAGTTGGCTGTCAGGCAGCTTACCTTGCATTCTTTCACCAGCTACCATAGCTTTGTCTTCACATACCTCTTCTTCCTTGTCTAACCAAGACTGCCTGCTTTGGCCAGGGGTAAGGGAAGCATCTCCCATATTAACTGACTCTTCAGGTTTCAACTGTGCACCTCCTATAGCATCTTATCCCTGTAGACTTTGTCCAAAGATGCTCTCAGTAAATGACAGCACAAGTAAGATTTGTCTTGAGCAGCACAAATTGTAGAGGGACTGGGGAGGCACTGCAGTCTGGGAGTGGTCCACACACACATTGGCTGGTGGCCTGCCTCTGACTACCTATCTGATGCCCCAGCAACACCCAGGTAGCACCATCTCAGCAAAAGGTCTGTGAGTCCCATCTCTCCCCTCCATTCCGTGGTATGCTGTTGGGTATGTCCCTTAGTCCTTTGAGCCACAGTCTCTCCGTCTATAAAAATAACAGTAAAGAGAACAGTCCCCACTTTCTAGAATTATTTTGAAGCATGAATGAGTTCATGTATTTAAGCACTTGTCATAGTGCACTTTTCTAAGAGCAGGGACAGTGCCTTCTTCACTCCAGAGGAAGGGGAGGATCAGTGCTCTTCCTGGACACTGAGTGAGCTCTTGCTCTCTACATCTGCCTTCAGAGTCTTGGAAAGAAATCTGAGCTCTCTGACCTTCCCATGTTGCAAATGAGGAAAGTGATGCCCAAAGAGAGGAGGGAACTTTTCAAGGCCACTTGGCCCCTGAATGGAAGGATGGTTTTTGGACTGGGATCTGCTGGGCCTTGCCTGTAAATCCTCATGCTGTGGCTTTGGATTCATAGAATTATGGAAGAAGAAAGCAAGATCTTTAAATTATACTTGCCCTTTAAAGTTCAAGTGTTGCCTCCTGTGGAATCGGAATAAGTATTTTTTTTTTATATTTCTGTAACAAAATAATTGAGGCAGAGTGCTTTTTTTACAGAAGTTTATTTAACTCCCCGTTTTGAAGACTGAAAGTCCAAGAACAAATAGCACCATCTGTTTGGCCTCTGGTGAGGGCCTCATGGCAGATGGCATCACAACACCAGAAACACAGATGCAGAAGAGATCAAAGAGTGTAATGGTTTGGATCTGGTTTAAATGTGTCCCCCAAGGGTTTATGTGTTGGAGTATTCATTTGTTTGCTATAAACACAGAACACTTTTTGTGTATATGTAACAATTAACCCCACTATTGTGTATGATTATAATGCACCAATTTTTTTAAAAAATTTAAAAACTCACAACACTTTTAACAAGCATAATCCCCAGTGTGGCAATGTGGAAAGAGGTGAGGCCTAGTGGGAGGTCCTTAGGTCACTGAGGGTGCTGCCCACAGAAAGAATTAAGGTAGTTCTCATGGAATCCCTGAGTCAGTTCCCTTCAGAGGATTGTTGTAAACAGAGCAAGCCTGGCTCCAGCCATCTTTCTCTAGCTTCCTGTCTTGGGATGTAATATATTACTCCTATACATGTTCCCACTGTTATGACACCATTTCATATCCACCATGATGTGACACAGCCAAGAGGCCCTCACCAGGGTGAGCTGATCCCAATGCCCTGCCTTTGGCTCTCTAAAACTATGAGCTAAATAAAACTCTTCTCTTTATAAAGCTAGCCTATTTCAGGCATTGGGGGATAGTTATGAAAATAGGCTAATATACATGGTGATACAGGAAGCCAGTGGGACTCGGGATTGCTTTTTTTAAATAACAATTCACTTTAGTGGAAACTGACTGGGGTCCTGGAAAAACTACAACAGTCCCTTGCAAGGGAAGCACCCCGAATGACCTAACCAACTTTCATTAGGCTCCACCTCTTAAAGCTTCCTCTGCCACCTCGACGCCACCACACCACCACACTGAGGACCAAGATTCCAGTATGTGAAGCTCTAGGAGACACACTCAAACCATGTCCAAACCATAACAGAAGTCTTCCTTGAGCATTCCTCCCCACCCCATGCCCATCTAGGTGGCTCTAGGCTAGCTCTCCCATAGTGGCCTGGCTTCCATTTATCCCTAGGCATACTCTGACAGAGTTATTAACACACCAAACTAGCAATTTAAATTCATAAAGAAAAGTTTGTATTTTATCTTTTCATTGCAACACTAAATAGAGAAATGCTTGGTAAAAGTTGAATGGATGAATGTGCATGCGTCAAAGCAGATGTGTTCTTTATAAACTCCAAACGCTTTTAACAACGATTCTTTCTGTACCTTCTCCCCACCGATCCCATGTTTCTGTTGCATGAAGATTTCTGATATCGAAAGCCGGATTTCAGCCCTGACCATTGCAGGCTTAAACATAGCACCGTGTGTGCACCTCACAAGAAAACGGGATCAGAAGCAAAGGAACCAGGTGTGTTTGTCCCTTGCTCCCTCTGGTGGAACATTGCATGAGCTAGATAGTGCAAAAGATAAGATATCTTTGGCTTTACCAAGTTGTATTGATTGCCGTGTCGTGTTTATAGGTACAAACCATAGACACATCAAGGCAGCAGAGGAGGAAACTACCCGCTCCCCCAGTGAAAGGTAAGCTCAAACCAGAACCACAGAGCTACCAAAGGACGAAGGCTGAATTGTTTCCTTTGAGTAGCTCAGAGATCTGAGTTTGAGGACCAGATACAATGGGGAATTGGTACCCAGCTTTGTCCTTATCTTGTCTTTGCTTCTGGTCACCCCAGAAGCAAACACTGGGATAAGGATAGGAATAAAAGTTTATTTGGGAAGTGGTTCCAAGGAAGCACTGGTGGGGGGCAGGGGATTCAGGGAAAGGAAAGATAGGAAGCCAATACAGGTTAATTGGTAAGTTACTTCTTTGGGAAAATGAAGCTAAATCCTCCTGGGGACCTCGGGAAGACTGTGTTGACTGCACCTCAGAGCTTCCTGCCTACAGGGTAGGAAGATGGTGCGTTCGACCTTCCACTCTCATCTATTATGGCTGAGGGATACTTCTGGGTGCACGAACTTCCTGGTACTTCTGAATCTTCCAAGAGAGTGGTGGTGCTTGAAGTTCGATGCTGTTAGAATGTGCTGGAATGGTGACCGTTGGGAAGAAGTATAGAGGACACCAAAAGCATCTTCCACAGTGCGCCACCAGGAAGGGATTCCAGTGGTGCCAGTCAGGTCACCCTGTGTTCATGTTCAGCCATTTCCTTGGATTAAGGAGTCACATAATGATGATGCCAAACTAGAAATTCGGATTTACAGTAGGGGAATAGAAAGTCAGGATATGTGCATTTGAACCTTGCTTTCACCTCTTGGCATTCAATAAATATTTATCAAATGTTTACTTTGATAGTCTATAAACCACCCCCCTATTTTGGACAGTTAAAATGTATCACAGATCCACAGTCCTTTAACTGAAACCTCAGATCTCTTGGTGTTCCATAATTGCTTGTGTACCAAAAAGGGAACATGGTGTCCAGGCAGCATCTGACAGTCAAAACACAAATATCCTTACAGCAAAGCGTGGGGACATTCACACTCCTCATGCTGGACAAGAACCTTCAGTGACCACAAGTGAGTTCAGGTCAGGTTTTGCAATCAGATGATTTTTGACTCCAAACTTATAAAAATGTGCAGATTTTACAGCTTCTTATATTTTTCAGGATTGCAAATAAGAATTTAGGGACTGTGGTGGTTTATCCCTGAGATACCTTTTCCCAGATAGTCACCCATGATGCCTTGACTTATTTGATCCATCATAAAAATAAAAATGTACAGGAAGGAAGTGCCAAGTCAAGGGAAAAAAAAAAATCTGAGTGATTTGACCATCTCGTCTTTCTTCCTTACTAACCACTCCATCTTCTGGGTAATGCCTATTCCTTTTTGTTTCCTTTTAGCTGAAAAAATGGAGGCATCTTCAGTGACCACCATGAAAACATTTAACCACAGCTTTATCCTCCAAGGCTCCTCAACCAACGAGCCCAAAGAAAGGAAAAGCCCCGCCAAGGATTTGATGGTAAATGTCATCATCTCTGTCCTGATACCCTTCCTTTCACTCTTGATGGATCTCCATTCCGTAGTCTTCCTTCTGTGGCTCCTTTAACAGAACCCCAGGAAGCATCCTTTCTTCCTGGCCTCAAGGCCTATTGGGTGTGAGGGGATAAGGGTCTAAGAGAGGGAATGACATCCACCTGGTGGTGGTCACCTCTTCATTATCTCCTCTCAATTATATCTCCAGCTCTTTGGAGAAACCAGGTTTGATATAAGAGAAATAAAAATATGTGTGTAAGGTCTGGGTGAGGTGTAGGAGTCCTTATTCTGTTTTGGATCCAGATTCACTCTTTCCTCAAATTTCTTGTTAGCCATTAATGTCATTTTCCTTAAGAGTCGGCAGTGCCCCTAAACGTGGCAAAGGTGCGGACCGTAGATAATTTGTACCAACTCTAGAGATCATCAGGAGAGGGTTAAAGGATCATTTGCTTAAAAACCAACATAAGCATCAGAATTTCAGAAGATGCTTAGTGCTGCTTGCACAGGAGTGGTGATACAGCTAAGCTGCCTTAGTGACACTTGTTGCGCTGAGGGCAGGTCACGTCTGGGAGGACAAGAATGAAGTGAGAGCAAACTTGCTCTGTTGCCTTCTGGGCATCACCAGCCTCTCCCTCCCTCTTCCCCTCCACCCTGCACAGTCCCTCTTGTGAACATGGAAGTGCCAGGTGATGGCATCATGGAGGACACAGCCATTCCAATGTGACCCCAAATGGCAGCAGAGCTGCTTGTCACCCCTTCCATGGTCAGCCAATATCCCTGACCTTTCACCTTGTTCCTGCCCGTTACTTCCAAGAGCCAAAAAGATGCTTTCTCATACTTAAAGGGCAGACCACGAGAGTCAGGGAAGGAACAGGTTATAAAAAACATGGCTAATGACCCTTCATAGAGATAGCACGTAGGCAGTGGTTGCTGGGAGCTGAGGAGGTGGGGAAGAAGAAGAAACTGCTGATGGTTAAGGGGTGACTTCGGAGTGATGCATATGTATGAAAACTGGACAAAGATGATGGGCAGACAATCTTGTGAACATACCAAAGCCACTGGATTATTTGCTTGAAAATGGTTAGTTTAATGTTGTGTGGCTCTCACTTCGATAGATTATTTTGAGTAAAATAAAAATAAATGACCTTAAAGGAATACACACAGGTTAAAAATGAAGCAAGGCACAATATGCACTAAACAACACACACACACAAAATAAAAAGACAGGGCAGAATATTACTTTCTAACAAAGTAGAACTGAAGACAAGATGTATTCAGAGAACATGCTGAGTAAGGATGTTTTGATTTTGATGAAATAGGAGAGTCGCCCGTCTTGATTCTGCACACAACAGAACAGCACAATCGACGGTGGTGGTTAGTGATTTTAAAACTCTCCTATCAGCCTTTGGCAGTCCCGGTGCACTGGAAATAAATACCAATTAGAGATCTGAATAGGGTTGAGGTTTTTTGATATTTTCTAGTTTTAGGTGGACACAATATCTTCATTTAGCTTTTATGAGGTGCTGAGGATCCAACCCAGTGCCTCATGCGTGCTAGGTGAGCGCTCTACTACTGGAGCCACAACCCCAGCCCCTGAATGGGGTTGTTATTAAGCTTTGATTAAGACATTTTTCTAACATCATACTTTACAGATTAAATTTTTAAGTTTCCATGGATCATTCATAAAAGTTGATTTCATACCAATTCACAAAGAGAACCTCAATGAATTTCAAAAAAGTAGAAAGTGTAAAATCATTTTCTATGATCATAGTGCCAAACATAATCAATTTGCCAAGTGGTTGGTGACAGTGTGCTCCATATGTCACCTCAGGAGCCCGCCCTGGAGTCTGCTGCCCTGTATTAACGCCACCGGAGCTCCACGGCCAGTGACCCACTGCCTCCGGCCATACACAACAGTGCCTTGACCCAACAGCCATCGAATACCGTATGGATTTCCACCTGAGGAGAGAGCCTGGGGTGGCCACAGCATTCCACTGCACAGGGCTGTCCTGATACCTCACCCAGAAAGCAGCCTCAGACTTCAGCATTGCGGTCTTGCCCACTCTCTGCCTTAGGCTTCCTGGAGAATCCAAGACAGCAAACCAAGATGCTGGCTTCCAACGGCAGAGCTCCATGTTCAAAAGATGCATCTTTTCCTGGTTTGCTTTGCTACTGTGTGTTGTCTGTAAAAAATCTTTTTTTGTTTTTCAGTCCCTTTGATTCAATTAGAATTCTGTGTCAACCATTTGTCCCATGGAAAATTATTGGAGGGGGGTGGAGGGAAGGGAGATGGAGATTATCATTTAATTCCTCATCAACATAACCACATCTCTCACAGGCACCCTTGTCTTACAAATGCTAAGGGGATAAGTGGAAAGGCCCCTGTAGCGAGCACTTAGGACGGTGTAACTTGGGGGTCTCTCAACCATCAAGCATGCAGGTGTCCCTTACTTACCTCCTCCTCACCCACCTCATTACCAGCGATTCCCCTTGCTTTACAGCCACAGGCCACAGAATGGAAAGCCCTGACTCGTCCCCATCATGCCAGGTCCATCTGATACAATGTCTCCTTAAGAATTTGGGGTTCCTCCTCAGATTTACTGAGAGTGTCCTCACTCAGAAGTGGAGAAGGGGTGGAGGAAGACCACCGTTAGCTCAGCTTTTTCTAGGGCAATGTCCAGAATCAACATGACTCCGTTGAGCAATGGCCGCACCTCAATGAGTTTTGGGTAAATGAATTCTTGCAAAATATAACTGCGTATGAAAACTTGTGTCCTCCAAAATTGATTTCCTAATGAATATTCAGCACAGTAGCAAAATGACCTTATGGACTAAAAAAAAATGGTTAGGGAATAGCCTTAGAAAATTTGAAAGTATGAAAAGAATCAAGGACAAACTGAGTTTAAGGAACACAAGAATTGACACTCAACTGCATGTTTATGGCCTGTTTGAATATGACTCAACTGCATGACTGTTTAGAGTGTATTAATACAAGCAAGTGGAATTGGAATTTCACTCAATTAATTGGGCATTAGCAACACGTTTACATGTTTTTAAGTGTTTGCTCCTCATTGATTATGGATCTGAGGAAGGAGGCAAGGGAATAAGGTGACTAGAGTTTATTACATGCCAGCTCTAAAGAAGGCAATGTTCTCATTTTAATCTCCATAGCATCCCTATTTCAGTAAGTATACCCATTTTTCAGATTTGATAACCAAGGCCAGAGAGGTTAATCTGCCAGAACCACACCTGTGAGCTAATTATGATTGGAATGCCTCCCAAAAGCCTGCATTGTCTTCAGCCTCTCTATTCTTTAGCTGCCATGTACATTTCCAGCCCCGACTGGCTGCTGAGTTGTGTGTCCTGATCCACTCCTGATGGGGGTCTCTGTATCTTCCAATAATACTCCTTGCTGATGCTGTGTATGTGTTATCCAACAGAAACGACTCCTTTGAAATAAGTAAATCTTTGGCTTTTTTGTTCTGTTGGTGTGATTCCAAGCAAAAACAAACAAAAACAAATTTCGAAAACAACAAAATCTGACTTCCAAATAGAACGTTTTCTTTAAGAGGCATGAAAAGCAACTATTGTTGTGTTCCAGTGTTAAACTCTTCAGTTTTCTTTGACAAAAACGTGTACTGTGTAAGCCTTGCAAAAAAAACAAAACAAAACAAAAAGAAGCCTGCTCCACGGCATTTGAACTTTTATAAAGGTTTCCTTGTGCCAAATAAGTGCAAAGATTTAATTTACTATTAAAAACCATAAGCATATGTTATAGTTCCAGAAGAATTATTTTGTCATCAAGTGATTTTGATCTTTAGTGTCAATATTTATATTTAGATTAATTTTATAAATGAAAATATTTTAATGGTTTAAGAAAATTAGGACAATATCTTTGATGACCTCTGAGATTTATGCTTGCCTTCATGTTATATGCACATTGCCAGGAACTACTGTCAAGAGAAATGATAAAGAAGTAAAAGTCATTTATGAAAATAGTTTGCATGTGTGTGGATTTTTGTCTGTTTCTCGGTTAAAGGAGCCCAGACAAAAGAGTAGAGGATAGAGAAGACAGGTGACCAGCAATTGCACTGATCCCCCACCTGCCTCCCGGTACACCACTCACCCATTGCAGATTCTTCTGATCTCAGTGACCACCTCCAATTGAGCAGAAAGAGTAGTTCTCAAGGAGTATAGTATGATGTGATTTTGCACCCTCACCCCATTTGACAATATTTGGAGATATTTTTTATGCAAACTAGTAGGAGTGTGCGGCAGCCAGTATCTACTGGGTAGATGCCAAGAGTGCTGCTGAACATCCTCCAAGGCACAGGATCGCACCTACCATGAAGAATTATGCAACCCAGAATGGCCATAGCACTTGATATTGAGAGCCCTGCATTAGACATCAGGGGAGAAGCTCCACCCGCCAGCCTCTGTGCGGTGGGCATAGTTGATCCAGAAGCCAGAAGTGACTGTCCCCATCTGTTGCAGGGTGGGAGGAGGTTGTTGCACCTCTAGGGCTAGAGTCCCAAGAATATTCCAGCCAGACCCTGGCCCCTGCCCTCCCCAAATAGGAACAGGAACCCTCCACTAACCTGAAATGAATGAGTGTGAAAATACCAACAGAAGTCCACAGGTTTCTCTGTGGTGGGCTCAAAGGGTTGAAAAAGTTGTACTCTAACTGAAGGAGCTAGAATTTAAAGGATGCTACCACACATCACAGTGTGCCTTTTTGTCCCCACATAAGAGAAAGGGCTGTCTCATTGCACTGAGATACCTGAGAGAGACTGCTAGGCAAAGAGGAATTTGAACGTGTCCTTCACGGAGCAACAACCCAGACAAACACTAGCTACGGTGCCCTCACATAATTGAGGTAATCTTTCATTCAGACAACTTCCAGAATAATCAGAGGATTTAGGTACATCATGAGCCCCAACCACCAATGTCATGCAGCACAAGGTGAAAATCTTTTTAAAGGTGTTGAAGGTAAAAACAGTGATCGGATGGGCTTGAGAACATTTATTTGTGAAGAGCTCATTCTGCAGACGTTGCTGCCCACCAACAGTAACGGGGGGTGGGGGTGGGGGGGGAGCTCAGAAGCTGTGGGTGCCTCCGACACATGCGCAGCTCCTCAGTGGAGACCAGAAGGAGAGACAGACGTACATCAAGTGTGAATCCCTGGGTCTGCTGAGGCTCTATAGCTAGTGTGGTTCAGATTAGAGATCCAGGGTAAAGCTTGTTTGGTAACCAAATGAGAAAGGGCTACCGAATGACAGTCACATGCCAGGCACTAGTGAGTTCTCACACCGTGCATCTGTGGATCTTTATGGTAGCTCTGAGGAGGCCACAGAAACCTCATTTTACACGAGAAAAATTGAGACCCTATACCGAGCTGGTGAACCCCACAGTTCTTTCCAGAACCAACGTTTCCCTGAATAGACCATAAGGTTGTCTCAGATCTGGTTGAAATGAAACTTCTCTTAACATAATATAAAGAAGATGTCTAAGAATACTAAAAGAAAACAAACACAGTAATAGAAAGGTGTTAAGGATTCCCTCCTCGACCAAACTAAGCCCTCTTCTTGACAAGGCCCTGCTAAGCCCAGTACCCACAAGTCAGTTTCCTGAGAATCCCCCACCCTGGATATAAAGACACTTCCTCCCTCCTCACCCCTGACATCAAATCAACTTGCTCTTAGTAATGTTCCATCCACTGGTTCCCTCACCCTGTGAATTGGCTGTAAATTGAGCTCAGGGATGAGCTCTCTCCTATTGCAGTAGCTTGAATAAAATCTGTCCTGCCATTTTTAACAAATGTCCAGTGCGATTTCTCTTTGATGGGGGGGGTGAAGGGTAAATGGGTCACTCTATATCCTTTAGTACCAATTGAATCCCAGAAACATATTATCTATTCAAAGTAGATAAGAGATAGAGATATCAAATATTTAAATGGGTTTTTGAAGACACAGACAAAGGAAAAGGAAAAATTCTTAATCCTCAATAGCTAACCCATGAAGATTTGAGTGAAAACACAGCAGTTTCAACCTCCAATGTAGCTGGTGTTGAGGAATGAGGTGTGCATTATATGGGATGTACCACCATTTTCGTAAAATAACTGGTATGCTAACCAGACATCATTCCTGTCTTCAAAAGCAAGTCTTATGAGGCTCTCAGAAAGAATTATGGTTTTCCTTGCAATTTTTATGTCTATTCTAGGATAATATAAACACAGATGAAACTAATCTATAATTTATTTCTGGTTATCTGGCTCCCCACAATTAATCTAATGAAATTAACATCCACCTATAAAAGCATACACAGGCACACGTAGCCTGTCTCGCACAGCATAAAAGTAGAATACAGATCTTTATTTATGGGCATCAAACTAAGAGAGGGACGGTAATTAAAAGTCCTGAAGATATGGTAGGTGGGAATTATTCTGACTCCTTCAGATCAATCAGCTTAAACTGTAGGTGTCCAGGCAAGTTAATACTGTCACCTAGCTCCAAATGGATATTCGTTAAATCTTTATTTAGAAGAGAGGCTGAGATTTGCAAACAGCAAAAGCAGAGGAGAAATGGAGCCTGGTGGTGATTCTGAACACGGGAACTTTGAGGATAGAAATGAGTCACATGATGATGAATATATAGGCAAAGCCCTTACTGGGGGCTCCGCTTGGGGAGGGAAGGGAAGTGGCAGGCTTTTTGCTGGCTTTACCGGCTGCTTGCAGGGGTAGGCTGCCATTGAGGTATGTTCATTGGCTTTGGGTGCACTGCAGCCCGTGAGGGCTTTTTAACTTCAGCATCCTGGCCCTGTGACAGGGCTGAGTTAAGTAAAAGAGCAAGTAGCAATTTAAGGGCCCCTGGCACCTCCTCTACAGCTTTACCCTTTGGGCACTGGAAGAGTTATGGCGAGGGCACCTGGCTCTGATAATGCACCTGGGGTTGAAAGCTGAGCAGACTGTTTAAGGGTGGGGCTAAATGAAGCACCATGAGTTAAAGCCGGGACCTTTAGTGACTGCCAGGCTATGAGCCAAGGTCCAAGAGTGCAGATTCCTTTGTGCCTCTAATGGTTCCTGACTATCTCAGTGGTAGCATCCAGCATCTCTCTTTCCCCAAGCAATTCAGCTCTGGCCTTATACATACATGGCCTTCTCTCTCTACCCCACCCCCCCAAAAAAAATATCCACCCCACTTTGTGAACACAGGATAGCAACAGTCAGTGTTACTCCAGGGTGCCTGTTAGTGACGGGGGTACTTGGCATTCCAATCGTTCTCCCCACCATCAGGACCCTCTTAGAGAGTTCTGGAACATACACATTTTTCTAAAGAATTCATTCCCCCTGTAGGTTGGTTCTCTGGCTGATCCACCCTTGAATTTGACTCTGCCAATGATTAGGTGATTTCATACTTTAAGAACATGATCATGTGAATGAATCGCTTTGAAGAGATCAAAACCCCAACGTGGCACAGAAGCCCGTAGCAAAGGAAGCTTCTCACTTTGTTGTAGCCAGAAACACTAAAGCAAGAGTCTAAAACACTAAGTCAAAAGTTTCAAGTCTGCATCTGTATTGCCTTAGTGCCTCCCTCCCACCTAGACCCAAAGTAGGAACAATGCTGGATTAATCCACATCCCCAGCAACCAACACCCTTCATTAAATCTTTGTTGAACCGAATTGCTGAACCATTCCCAAAATGTGGTGACTCCAGCAGTCCTGCCCCTGGAACCTGCAAATTATCACCTTTTCAGCTTCTCTGGATTTTCTTCAACCCTTCTTTCCTCAGGCCAAATTCTAATCCTATCAGGAAACTCAAGAGCTTTCCCTCTCCTCCGTTGCCACTAAAAGAGATAGTGCAGAGCCCCCATAAAGACCCCCTCAGCCTTCTACTTACAGTCCAGTCCATGTCACTTAGAAATGGCAATTTGTCCTGAGAAACGCATCTTTTGTCACTTTCTAAACATTATGCAGTGTACTATCACAAAACTGCATACTCAGGCTATGTGGTCGGTAGATGGTATAACCCATTTTTCCTAGGACCACGTAGGACAAAACAGCATGAGATTGAATCAAACACAAGAGAAAAATGATGAAATTGAACACATGATAAAGAGGAATTCTATGAGGCCACTATTTTCAGCATCCTGCTTTACAGTAAACTTTTTTTATAAGTGGAAGGAATGCACACTCAAATAACAATAAAAAGTATAATGTAGTAAATAGACATACCAGTAGCATAGCCATCTATTATCATTATCAAGTATCATGCACTGTACATATTTTTAGGTGCTATGCTTTTATGTGACTGGCAGTGTAATAGTTTTGTTTATACCTACATTGCCAAACATGTGAGTGATGTACAGGCCAGAACATCAGCATGGCTACACATAAACAGGTGCCAGGAAATGTTCAGCTCCTTTATAACTTTATGTGATCATCATTGTATATGCGGCCCATCACTGACCAAAATGTCAGTGGTATGTGGCTGTTATTCCTAACCTAAACTTGCAGGAAGATCAGGAAAGTTTTCTTCAAATGGCTCCTTTTATTCCCAATACTCTCTTCTTTTTTGGTGTAGCACCCGGTGATTTTGTTTCCTTGAGGGAAAGCAAGATTCCTGGAATAAATCTGGTCATTCTCAGTCCTCAGTCTACCTTTCTTTACACCGCCATTAATGTACCTGGCACAAGGTTTGCTAAGTGTGTTCTCCAGCTTTTCATTGCTGTTACAAAACATCTGAGATAATCAACCTAAAAGGAAGAAAAGGTTTATTTTGACTCATGATCTCAGAGGCTTCAGTCCAGGGTTGGTTTGCCCTGTTGCTTTAGGCCTATGACAAGACAGCATATCATGGCAGGAGCACATAACAAAGGAAGCTTCTCACTTCGTTGTAACCAGAAAGCAAGGAGAGAGAGGAGAAGGGGCGGGGTACCAATCACTGCTTCAAAGGCATATCCCCAGTGACCTAACTTCCTCCCACTAGGCCCCACCCCCTAAAGATTCCCTTACCTCCCAATAACACCCCAGGCTGGGCACCAAACCTTCAACACCTGAGCCTTTGTGGGGCATTTAAGATACAAACTACAGCACTAAACATTACTGACAAATAAGCCAACATGTAGGCACTTCTGCTGGAAGAAGGGAGTGCACATCAGTAGAACATCTGAAATCCTACGTAGGCATTTCCTGGCCAGAATTCCTGATTTCCCTACACTCCCATGCCCATAAAAAAGCAAAACATGTAAGACAGTAAAAAAGGTCCAGATCACACCCAAATTACATGAGTATTCAGCCTCCTGAAGCCAGATGCCCCGAAACCATGCATGACCAACCCATGTGCATGAATGATTGGGATGGGGGAAGGGCAAGTGACAAGCAGCTCTCCTCAGAAAATACACAGCTCTTCATGCTCTTGTTTTTTTTTTTTGGGGGGGGGGGGGTTAAATAGACACAGCGCAGAGATATTTTTCTCCTAAGAAATAAATGTTTGACTTGCCATGGCAAAACAAATGTGATCCAGCATCCAGAGCTTTTGAAGGCAATGTCCCTAAAACTGGTCTCTGTTCTCGCCCTTTTTGTCTACCAGCTCCAAGACCTGCCAGCTCATCTGTAAAATAAGATTACATTTATCTTCCTTGTGGTGCTGCTAAAAAGGTTAAACGAAATAACACACGAGGAACCCTTCAGCAGAATGCTTGGTAACCACAGGTACTCCACATTTTGTTTTTGTGTTGTTTTTTCCCTACCTTTTCCTCTTAGAATAAGGAGATCATTCAAATATCAGCACCGTAACTTATCACAGCTCAAAACCCTATACCTCAATTTTAACGCTTACGACACAAGAGATGACTGTTCTGCAAATATTTACTCCCTTCATCTCCTAACTCTGGGAGGCATACATCACCTGGCCATTGAAGTTGGGCTTGGCCAGGTGACTCGCCTCATGAGAGGTGGAGCACACTTCTCCACTCCTTGATCTTGGACTTGACTATGTGAGTTTGGCCCATGGGATGTCAAGAGAAGAGCTGCTGCATAAGAGGCTTGAAATGTTTTGTTTTTCAGTTTTGTAGTTGAACACAATACCTTTTATTTTATTTATTCATTTTTTTAATGTGGTGCTAAGGATCGAACCCAGGGCCTCACACGTGCTAAGTGAGTGCTCTACCGCTGAGACACAACCCCAGCCCTTGAAATGTTTTTTATAGAACTGGATTTGTCATTCACTGGGAGAACATGCTCCAGGCAGTCCACAGGCCCAAGAAACAGACCCAGACCCAATCTTCAAGTTAGAGCTAAGCTCAGCAGAGCCCAGCCAAACTCAGCAGAGCTACCCAAGCCACTCTGTAGACAAATGAGCAAAAATAAACCATTGATCCTTTGAACCACTAAGTTAGAGGGTGTCTCGTTATGCAGTACTATGGTGGCTATAACTTTTCACTACATGAAAAAATTAGTTTTATCCCTTTAGATTTATTCCTGTGTTGGGAATGAAATGAAGATCAGTGAATATCAGAAGTCACATGTCTACATAAAGGATGTGTAAGTCAACACCAGTGCCTACTATTGAGCTATTTGGTTTTGACATTTATCAACTTATGTGTGAAACTTCTGTTACATTTTTAGGAGGATCTCTCTCTCTCTCTCTCTCTCTCTCTCTCTCTCTCTCTCTCTCTCTCTCCCTCTCTCTTTCTCTCTCTATCTCTCTGCCTTGATCTTTCATAAAGCTCCTCTATTCATTGAATTTTTTGATGACACATTAAAGCACAGGAGACATTTGTTATGTTCCCTTAAAAATAACTTATCACATGATGGCCTATTTTCCTCCAGAAGTATTTCCCGTACAAAATTTGCATTTTACAGAACAGTTGGTCATGCCAAACTTCTGCCTCTGCAACTGAGTTATAATTATGACAAAGTACAGGTAAATGAAGTTGCATTTTAAAGAGCTTTCTAGGAGTTGGAAAACTTTGTTATCTACTTCCCATATTGGAAACCTCAAAAAAGTTATTAGAAATATACAGTTTGGCAGAACCAAGTCCTAAAATTTTAAAAAAAAAATCTATTTTTATATCAAAGTTGACATATTTGGTAAAGATAAAAGATTTAAAGCAGTGCTTCTCAAATTTGAATATGCAGACAAATTCTGACTCAGTGGCTCTGGTGTGGGACCAAGATGTTGCACTTCTAACAAGCTCCTAGGTGAATTCAATGCTGTGGGCCATGCTTCTAGTAGCACAGGTCAGCAGAGTTCCTCAAGGGTCCCTCGGGGGATTGAAGCCTGTGATTATGCACCGTGATAACATGTTTATTGATGCCCCCTTTTGCCTCTCTTCCTTCTCTCACATTTCTGCTCCTCATCATGTATCCTGGGATTGCATCCCAAATGAACAACTTGATTTAGAATCTGCTTTGGGAAATAGCCCAAATGAAATCATCTCCTGCACTGCATGTGTGTGTTTGCATGTCTTTCTCCTGCATGGCGCCAAGATCTTCTTGAGGAACTGGGTTTCATTGGTCCTGCCCAGAGACTGGCACAGAGCAAGTGCTTGAGCTCTAAGCTGTGGTTACCTATACCAAGTGACTGAACTGAAGATCATGCAGATCAAGTGAGCAGTTCTTGTGTCCTTCCTGGGGTTGGGGGTTAGCATCCCTCTATTGTGTTGTAACTGTTATAACAAAATACTGGAGGTAGTATAACTTTATAAAGAAAAGAGGTTTATTTAGCTCACAGATCTGGAAGTTTAAGGGCATGGCTCCAGCACTGGTGAGGGCATCATGGAGGATAGTATCACTATGGCAGGAGCACATAAGGGACAATGATTCACATCTCAAGACAGGATGCCAAAGAGCTGGGAGGGCCAGGCTAATTCTTTTTATAACAATTTTCCTGCAGAGAACTCAGTCAGAAGTCCCAAGGGAACCACGTTAATCCTTTAAGTCAGTGCCACACTGACTTAAGGCACTCTCACTACGTCCTACCTCTTAAAGATCCACACCAACTCTCAAAACTGCCACACTGAAGACCAAGCTTCTGTTGATACACGAACCCTTGGGAGACAAACCACAATTCAACCATAACAATTGCCCCAGCTCTGAAGGATAAGGAGGAATCCCAACACCAAGATGGAGCAGAGGACGCTTTACCAAACCTCTCCTCCTCTCCAACCCCTCTTCTACAGAAGGTCGGGCAACCCCAGGTGGTAATGAATGGTCTAAGCACCTGCTCCCAGAGTCCCATGTTCACACTCTGACAACCCATGGGTCGTGACAGGACACACCAGCCACTCTGGCTTAGGTTAGCTGTGGCATTTAAAATGCTGTCTCTGGGCTAAGAGTGAACACAGAGTTTTTGGATACCATTACACCCTCCTGCCCTCATTGTTAAGTCATGGGAGAGTTTGAGATATTCACTCTTTTTCCTGATTTCTTTGAACACAGCCCAAGTGCCCAAACGTGGCTCATCTTTTCTCTCTCCTTCCTCCTTTCCCCATTAAAAAAAAAAAAAACACTGGAATATGGGGAGCACAAATGTTAGAGCAAAATGGGGTTACAGATGGCACATGGGGTATAGAAGACTAGAAGATGGTCAACTGGAGACAGGTAAAAGAAAATAGTAGACCTTTCACTTTTAAACTTTTTAATCTAAAAGTAACCTTCCCGGGGCTGGGGATGTGGCTCAAGCGGTAGCGCGCTCGCCTGGTATGCGTGCGGCCCAGGTTCGATCCTTAGCACCACATACAAACAAAGATGTTGTGTCCGCCGAAAACTAAAAAAAAATAAATATTAAAAATTCTTTAAAAAAAAAAATAAAAAAAAAAAAATAAAAGTAACCTTCCCGAGTACTAAAGATGTGGATATTTGAGAGTACATGTAAATAATTTATAAATAAATATACATACCGAGAGGGTGCCTTGTCGGATATTTTTAATGATGGATGTGTGACTAAAAAGGTTTAGAAACCATCTACCTATTAGAAAACCAAGCTTGGGGCTGGGGCACTTGCTCAGTGGAAGAGCACTTGCTTAGCATGTGTGAGGCACTGGGTTTGATCCTTAGCACCACATAAAAATAAACAAATAAAATAAAGGCATGCTCTCTATCTACAACTACAAAAAAAAAAAAAAGAAAACTGAGCTCACTTCTATTGACACAGATTATTTCCCTTCCAATTGGTTCCTGATGGCACCCCTATTTCCTAGACAGGCAGAAGAACAGGTGGAGAGGTATTCCAGAGACACCCCGCCCCAACCTACCAGTGGTCCTCACTGGAGGAATAAAGTCCTGGGATTTATGTTGTCCCATCTTGGGTAAGAGCCACACTGTGTTATGAGGCAGGTGAACCAGGTAACGGCTTCCTTCTGTATCCAGTCCTGCCTCTCTCCAGTTACACAGTGCCCAAGCCACCTGGCCAGGCTGTGGCAGCTGCTTACAAGCTTGGCAAAGTCTGTGCAGGAGAAGTGCGCTGAGCCTCCTGTTTATCTGTCAGCTCTTAAGACCTTCCATGAGATTCTAGACTCTGCTAGAAAGGGGGCAATTTGGCATGCTCTTGGCACTCAGATGGTCCCTCCAAGACAGCCATGGACTGTCTTGCACCTGCTCTTGGAAATTCAAGGAGACAGAACTGAGGCCAACAGCCTCAAGGCTGTGAGAGCCGCCTTCTTCTCTAGGAGCTGTGTAACAGGAGAAGAAGCAGTTGGCCCAGATGGCTCAGAGCCATGAATGCCATAACCATGACGCATTGAGTGGTGAGGTGACAGGATGATAGGAATGTCATTCCCTGGGCAGTGTGGTAATTACTTAATTGGAGACCAAAGGACTGTTGGTCTGCCGTGGTGGTAATAAATATTTCCTATTGTGCTTCTGTTTTCAAATGACCTTTGCTATTTCCTGGTAATAAGGAAAATTTGCACCTTCAGAGACTGTTCAGTTCTGATTTATTCTTCTCTACTGTTTCATTCATTTCATGACAATGCACCAGGAAATTAAAAAAAAAAAAGTTGCTAAGCCAGTCTTTATGGAAGGACAGCAGGGCAAGAATTCTTTGCCTGGTTAAACATAGACTATGTGCAATGAATGTTCCGTTGTGGACAGACTGTGAAGGAGCATTTACACCCCATTTGAAGTTTGTGTCATTGTAGAACCACCCTCGTGATGAATGGGATGCTGTCATATGGCTACAGGACTGAGGTGCCTTTTCTTTAAATGATGCTGTTACTGTGTTCTCCGGATTCAGAAGCAATTCTTCCTCATAAGTCTGAGCTATTGAAATGCTATCTGGACACAACAGCTTTTGCTGATGTCACTCAGCTTGACATTATCTGGGTGCCCATTGATTGATGAATTGTGTAATGACTGAGCAGTAAGTTACCCTTTTAGACTTGAAGCAGTTAAGATTCTCCTTTCTTTAGCCTGCACTCTGTCCTTGATTGCAGGGAAAATGGACTTCTAGGCTAATGCTGAATAGGTAAATCTAAATGAGATTGGAAAGCCTTTCCAAGCATTATCAGAGCTGTAACCCTATAAGAATTCCAGGTAACAGCTCAGACCATTCAACGTAGAACATTTCTCAACTCTGAGTCGTCCCACTTTACTTTGGATTCTCCTGGAATGCTTTGCTTGGACATTGAAAAAATCCCTCTTCATCTTTTAAGAATGCTCAGCTCAAATATCATCTCCTCCTTGATGATCCCCAACCCTTCCCTAGAATCATAGTGTAACAAAGTGAAGAGTGAGAGGGAGGGTAGGCGCCCACCATGCCACTCAAAATCTAGGTTCACACCTATACCGGTTCACACCCCTAATTCTATTTCCTGTGAAGGCCAAAGCCTTTCCCAAAAGCCTGTGGATTTATGGTTATGGAAGTCAATGGTTTCTGGCCCTTTGTTTTGTGGTTGTAGTCTCTGACTGGTACCACATAAATCCAAACAAGAAATTCAAAAGTTTCACCTTATTCACTTAATTTAACAAAAGAGTAATCACCCAACCCTGGTCGACCTCACCAAAGAGCAGATTGGCAGAGCTGCAAGAAGCAGAAGAGAGAGGATATACACAGCACTTCTTGGTCTGTTCTTGCTAGTATGACAAAATACCTTATACTGAGTAGTTAATAAATAATAGAAACTTATTTCTTACTGTTCGGAGGCTGGGAAATTCAAGATCAAGTTTCCAGTGGATTTGGTGTCTGGTGAAGGCTCACTCTCTGCTTTCAAATGACTCCTTCTCACTGTGTCCTTACATGGCAGAATGGTACAAAGGGACAGACTCCCTTAAAGCCCTTTTATACAGGCACTAATCCCATTTATGAGTGAGACTTCATGACTTAATCACCCTCTAAATTCCCTACTTCTTAATACTACTGCCTCGGGGATTAATTTTCAATATGCATTTTGGAGACAGACAAATATTCAAACCATAATGTTCTGCCCTGGCCCCATAAAATTCATGTCCATCTGTCATACAAAATATATTAATTCCATTCCAGTAGTCCCAAAGTTCTTAACTCATCCCAGCATCAACTCAAAAGTCTTACGTCCAAAGTCTCATCTAAATCAGATATGGGTGAGATTTAAGGTGCAATTCATCCTTAGACATATGATCAAACAAGTTATGCACTTCCCAAACACAATGGGAGACTGGCATGGGGTGGGCACTTACATTCCAAAACGGAAAAATAAAAAGGAAAAAGGGGTAACTAGTCCAAAGTAAATCCAAAGTCCAACATGGCAAACAACATTAAATTTTAAGGCTATAGAATAATCTTTGACTCCATGTCCCATCTTCTGGACATACTAGGATGTAGTTGGGCCTCCCAAGATTTTGGATGAGCCCACTCTGACAGTTTTGCTGGGTACAGTCTACACAGAAGTTCTCATGAGTTAGAGCCTCATGCCTGCAGCTTCCCTAGGTTCTATAATTCAGGGATTTCAGGGGTAGCTCTACCCCATGGCTGTATTAGGCATTGACCCAGGGTCTCTGACATGGTCCAGCTCCCGCAGCAGTTCTCTATCTGAACCCCAAGGCTTCCCAGGGTATAACTGAAATCTAAATGGTCACAGTCATGCCCCCATAGCTTGTGCACTCTGTGCACCTGTATAACTAGCACCACGTGGACGTTGCCTAGGTTTATCACCTTGTGATGAACACAGGTTTATCACCTGTGACTTCCATAGAGAACCCAAGCTGCACCTGGACCCACTGCAGCTGAGAAATACTGTGCCCAAATGTAGGGAGCAGAGACTTGAGGCCGTGCTGGGCAGTGAGCCCATGGTCTCACAGGTACCTTGGTCCCCTCCTTTAAAATAATTCTGCCCTCAGAGCCTTGTCACTGTGGGTCTATGATTAGGAGTGGCATCCTGGACAAAATCCAAAATGCCTTCAGGTCATTCTTCCATGGTCTTGATCAATAGCACCTGGCTTCTTCAGACTCGGACCTAATCTCCTTGCCAAACAGTTGCTTGACCACACCCTTGATGTTCTTTACTGAATATGTTCTCTTACTTTTTATGGTCTGAGAATTTCCCAACTCTTTAAGATCTTTTTTTCCTCCAGATCAAAAATTCCATTTTTAATTCATTTCCTTCTTCTTACTTTTTATGATAAGCAGTCAAGAAAAACTATGCAGCCCCCTCAACATTTGACATGGAGATTTCTTCCACCAGATATCCTAATGCATCACTCACAAGTCCTGTTTTCCAGAAAACAGTGGGACATGAATATAAGTCAGTCAGGTTCTTTGCCATTTTATAAAAAGGGTAGCCTTTCCTCCATTGCCCAGTACAATGTTCCTCATTTCCATCTAGGACTGCATTGGAATTGCCTTTACTCTCAATACTTCTGGCACCTTCTAAATAGTTGCATTTG
This sequence comes from Spermophilus citellus, assembly GCF_964194105.1. Classification (NCBI taxonomy): domain Eukaryota; kingdom Metazoa; phylum Chordata; class Mammalia; order Rodentia; family Sciuridae; genus Spermophilus; species Spermophilus citellus. The sequence goes on along the minus strand of NC_138184.1, from coordinate 23,915,784 downwards.
AAAATCTCTCAGAAGGGGCTGGGGCAGTGGCTCAGTGGTAGAGTGCCTGCCTTGCACATGTGAGGCCCTGGGTTCAATCCCAGCCTCACATAAAAATAAATAAAGATATTGTGTCCATCTACAACTAAAAATGTAAAAAAAAAAAAAAAAATCTCTCAGAAGATTGAGGCTTTCCCTAAAGCTTTGTTTTCCTGTAAGACCTCACCAGAATAGCACTTTACAGCCCAGCCTTCACCCAATACCATGTTCTAAGTCAATTCTACATTTTAAGGTGTTATGTTACAACAGTACCCACTTCTGATACCAATATTTTTTTTTATCTAGGCCCATGCCTGCTGAGATATATATATCAGTTTGATATATACAGTTTGCTCTCTGCTTCCAAGATGGCATCTTCAGACCATGTCTTCGCATGCAAGGGCAAAAAGGGACAAATAGACTTCCTTGAGTCTTTTCATAAAGGCATTAATCCCATTTGCAAGAAGCCTTAAGGACCTAACCACTTTCTAATAAACCCCCAGCCCTTTATACTATTGCACTGGGGCTTAAATTTCAATATTAATTTTGGGGAGATACAAACACTTAAACCATTACACAGCATATCTAATAATAGTTGGAAGTTCAACTTAGACATTCCTGTTATTCAAAAGCCCTCTTTGGCCTCTCACTAGTGGGCTCCCCATACAGCACTAGTCTGATGTATCCTATGGAGGACTCCAGTCTTATCTCCTTCCTGATGCGTTGGCCCCAGAGAAAATGCAGGGCACCTTGTCAGTGTCCCACACGCCCACAAAGGCATTTATCTACAGACAGTTCTATATATGGGCAGACTTTGGGGAATCAATATTAAGATACTGTTTTTCACCTACTTTCATGAGTCATTTCTTCATCTTCATAAAGGAGAATCTTCCTGTCATTTAGCATAGTACTTTATTTATGTGCATTTCTGGATTGATCCAGTGCATTTTGTTATCCATCTATGATTAATAGTAAGCTATTGAACAGTTATTCTGTGGCTTTAATTTTTTAATCACTCTTAATTTTTAGTGTCATAATACATTATAACTAAGGAGACTTCCTACAGAATCCACTCCTGCCTTCTGGAAGCCTGTGGTCTAGAAAATGATGTAAAACACAGAATTCACTAAGGTTGGCATGCCTGTGGAGGAGGTGCTCAGTCAGGGCTGAGTAGTCACGTTGCCTAGAGACAGGCTCAGAGGGTCAAGGATCTGTTTGAAACATCCCTGGATTTCCCTACCTTCCTTCCTGTTTTCTCACGTCTCCTTCATGTTGCCTTATTCTTCCAAAATGATGCATTTGGAGTCTAGGGAGTCTGTTTCTTCTGTGAACAATTGTATGTTCCTTTTTGATCTTGAGGACCTCTATGATAGCTAAAAGTTCTTAACCATGTCGGGGAGGGGGAAATTAGGAAGGCTTCTTAGAAATACACATGCCCCTAGGAAATGATATTGGCCCAATTATATATTTATATTATGCATGTGTAAGAATATGTAATAAGAAATCCCACCATTATGTACATACTTTCCCATAATAAAATATGAAGGAAAAAAGGAATACACATGCCCACCCCTGCTTCTCCCAATTCCTAATATTTCATACAATCCTGTTCTCTAATCACCACCCAACCCAAGCCCAGAACAGGACTGCGGATGAAAGCAGGTGTTTGGGAACTGGAGGTAGACCCAGAGACTAAGGAGAAAGAACAGAGAGGAAGGGAAGTAGGGTCTGGAAAAGCCCCTGGGCTTCCTTCCAGAACTGGGGATCAGTGGCCACTCTACCAGCTGAAAGAGTGGGATAAACTTAGGAAAGGGTAGTACTTTCTTTTGCTCTGAAACTTGATCAAATTGTTGCTTGAACTAATGTCACAATCTCTACCCTTTTTAATTGGCTTTCCTAAAGACACCAGAAATTATCATTCTGATTCACTGAAAGAGGCCCTGTACTGGAGACACCATTTCCGCCACTGTTGGTATCTTATCACCCCAACGACACAATGTGGTGACTGAGTTCATGGCTAACGATTATAGTTTCACAACATCCCAGCTCACGCATGAAGACAAATCTCATTCCATCTGCTGTTTCTGCTAAAGGGTCGGTGATATTTCCACAGTTAATTATAGCAATTACATAGAAAATAATGTGTTTACTTTGAAAAGCCAGATTTAATTTTTGTGATTGGATAGTTTTGACAAAGGCACAACAGATTCTAAGAAGGCAAAGGTCTTCTTTACTCTATAAGAAAGAGTCACATAAAATCCTTTTCTGCTGTAACCATGAAAAATGCTACTGAGAATATTTTTTGTTATATTATCTATTAGTATCTGTATTATACAGGAGATGCAATCAGAAGTGCATTCCTTAAAGATCCTGAGATCTTTAAGTTGTCTTGGAATTATACTCCAAGAAGCAATGATATTGCCCTCCAAACTCCCTGCTATATCTGACAGCTCAGCTAATTCTCCTGATTCTGGTTAAGAGTGTTATTATTTAAAAAGCCTAATATTCAGAGAGAATTAACATGAGCTGAACTCAGGTTAAGACCTTCTTTTATTTAATCTGTTTCCTCGATCTCTTTCCACATCCTATCCGTTTTTCAAGGCTAAATGGCTTTATTTACATATTTGTTCTTTGCTTTCCTTCCTCAAAAAAATGCTTTTAATACAGAATAATTTCCTCCCTGTCTTTATTTTTTTCTTTAACTCAAAATGGAAGTTCCGATGCACATCCTTCTCGCTATTGGCATATTACCACCAATGTAACCCAAATGACAATGATCTGTTGCTAGGAGCCACAAGCAAATATAGGATGTATGGCACCTTTGGTTGTAAAGTGACGCCAGCTAGCCACTGAGATGATTATGTTAAGATTTACATTCATATGGAAATTGGACTCCCGCTGTTCACCTTGGCCTGCTACCGGACTCATGTTACCAGACTCTTGGAGAGTTCCCATTGGTTGGGGAAGGATAGTAGGAGGAAATTCCGGGGGAGTTCCGGGGGACCCGGGGTTCCGGGAGACGCGCGGTTCCGGTGGAGGCCCGCGTGGGAGGACCGGGTTTGGCTTGCCAGCGCCTACAGAGTCTTGGCGGCTTTTTCAAAATAAAGTTTTGTTCCTGCTTGAGTGGCTCGTGATTCTGTGCCCAGCCAAGACTGCGGCATTTGGCGGCCCGTGCGGGGAACGCCTGAAGCTTAGAGGTGAGTAAAATTGCTCGCCCCTGAGGGAAGGCGACAGGATGGGTGCCCATCTCAAAAAACAATGTGTTCTTGTTTTGATTTATTTTGTTTTTATTTCGAGCTCCCTAGCCCTAGAATTTTCTCAGGCGAACTGGGAAAAATGGTTGGCTCAAGGTTTGAAGTTATTCGGCCCTGAGAAAGAGAAAATCGATACAACCATTCTCTGATCCGTTTTTGTTTCATTCTGCTTCAGCTTTGTTTTATCCTATCTTATTGGGTTACGTTACCTTTATAGTAGATTAGAATCCAGTAAAAAACAAACCGAAAGACTGTTAAGTAAATTGTTAGAGGTCCAGACTATGGTAGAAAAAACGCTAGGTCAAGCAAAAGAGAAGGTCTCTCAAGCTAGTCAGACAGAGGAGAATTTAAAGAAAGCAAGCTTAGAGGAAAAGCAGCCATCAGGTGGAGAATTACAACAGGAGGTTGCTACCAACTCCGTTCTATCACCAGAGGGCGTAATTCAACCAACAGCTCCATCTACCGCTGAGCGGCCCTCAACTCCCGTAGTTGATGGACGGAATTCTGAGACAGAACCCCAAAGATTAGCATGCCCTGTACTTGAGCAGGCAGGAGGGCAATGAATTCACCGTACTTTAGATTTCAAAACAATAAAGCAATTAAAGGAGGCTGTAACAACCTATGGGCCGCAAGCTCCCTTCACAATAAGCATGGTTGAATCTGTTACCAACTTGGACATGACACCAGCAGATTGGGCTAACATGTGTCGATCTGTGCTAAACGGAGGACAATATTTGTTATGGAAGGTTGCCAATGAGGAATTTTGCATGGAGACAGCTAGGCGAAATGCAGAAGCTGGTTACCCTCAAAGAAATATAGAGATGCTATTGGGAAAGGGACCTTATGAGGGTCAAAGACAGCAAATTGAATATGACCCTGGCGTATACGCACAAATTGCTGTAGATGCAGTTAGGGCATGGAAAACTTTACAGGGGCATGGAGACTTACAAGGTCAATTATCTAAGGTAATACAAGGAACTAATGAACCTTACGCTGAATTTGTAGATAGACTTATTCAGTCAGCCTCTAGGATATTTGGTAATACAGAACAGGTAATGCCATTTATAAAACAACTGGCTTATGACCAAGCAAATCGTTGCTGCAGAGAGGTCATTAGACCATGGAGACATGAAGATTTAAACACATATATTAAATTATGTAGAGACATTAATGAACAAGGGCAAGTATTAGCAGCAGTACAACAGGCTTTAGATGCCAGGCCAAAAACATGCTATAATTGTAATCAAACAGGACATTTTAAAAGGAGTTGCCCCGTACGAGGAGGGTTTAACAAAGCTGGATATCAAAGGAATAGAATACCAGGTATTTGCCCACGATGCCATAGAGGGAAACATTGGGCTAATGAATGCCATTCTCAAACCACCATAGAGGGTATTCCGTTATCAAAAAACGGACAAGGACCAAGTGTTTACCCACGATATCGTGGAGAAAGGTATCAGGCTCCATTGCCAAAAAACGGACTAGAGGGCCCAATGCCCCGGGGCCCAAAACCACAAATATATGGGGCAATGGAGGAACCCAACAGCACCATCAAGGTAGTGCCCAGGACGCATTATCCATTAAATCCCTCATCAGACAAACTAGAGGGAGCGCAGGGCTGGACATCTGCTCCTCTGCCAGAGAAGTACTAACTCCAGAGATGGGAGTTCAAATCATTCCCACAGGAGTAAAAGGACCTCTTCCCCAAGGAACAGTAGGCTTATTATTGGGATGCAGTTCTTCTACACTAAAAGGACTTATGATAAGTCCTGGGGTAATTGATCCCGATTATGAGGGTGAAATAAAAATTATAGCTAGTTCTCCAAGAGGTATATCAGTAATTTCACCAGGAGATAGAATAGCACAGTTATTAATAATACCCAGCCTGCATGATAAATTTTCCAGTTGTAATGTAGAAAGAGGTTCCAAGGGATTAGGCTCCACAGGTGTAGATTGGGCTATGCTGTCTTTGAATTTAGATTCTCGCCCAATGCTAAAATTAAATATTCAAGGACATGACTTTAATGGGCTGCTGGACACAGGGGCTGACCTCAGCATCATCTCTCGTCAAGAATGGCCAAAACATTGGCCATTACAGCAAGCCACTCAAACGCTTCGAGGCCTAGGAGTGGCAACAAATCCCCATAGAAGTGCTATGGTATTAGATTGGAGGGATCCTGAAGGATGTGAAGGAACTATACAGCCCTATGTATTGGATCATCTTCCCGTAAATTTATGGGGACGAGATGTCCTAGATCAATTAGGATTGACATTAACAAATAACATCAATCCTAACGCGCCCACTACTAGGGCTAAACAAGGCTTTAGGAAAGAAAAAAGATTAAGAGAACAAGAACAAGGTATGACAGCACCTATTCAAATAGATCAAGAAATAAATAGACATGAATTGGGTTTTCATAAAGGGCCACTGAGACAATCAAAATTACTTGGAAATCAGAAAGACCAGTGTGGGTTCCTCAGTGGCCCCTGACTAAAGAAAAGATACAAGTAGCCCATGACTTGGTCAGACAACAATTAGCGGAAGGACATATACAACCTTCCATATCCCCCCACAATACTCCCATTTTTGTCATTAAAAAGAAATCTGGTAAATGGAGATTATTACAAGATTTAAGAGCCATTAATAATGAGATGGTTATTATGGGACCTGCTCAATCAGGGATTCCTCAATTGTCTGCTTTACCAAAAACCTGGCATGTTTTAGCTATAGATATTAAAGATTGTTTCTTTTCAATTCCAATTCATCCCGAGGATAGTCCACATTTTGCATTTACTATCCCTGCACTGAATCATGAAGGTCCTGATCAGAGATATGAATGGAAAGTACTCCCTCAAGGGATGGCTAACAGCCCAACTATGTGTCAAATTTATGTTAATAAAGCAATCCAGCCACTTAGAAACCAAAATCCTGAACTACAAATATTTCACTATATGGATGATGTGTTATTGGCACATAAAGATAAAAACACATTACTAGAATGTTATGCCACACTTACAAACTTATTGAAAAATTATAATCTAGAGATAGCAATAGATAAAGTACAATTAAATCTTCCAATTAATTATTTAGGAGTTCTATTATCCTCAACCATGGTCCGTCCACCAAAAATTCAAATACGAGTAGATCAACTCAAATCACTTAATGACTTTCAAAAGTTATTGGGAGACATAAATTGGATAAGGCCTTATCTAGGCATACCAACAGGAGAGTTAGGACCTTTATTTGATATTCTAAAAGGTCCATCAGATCCAAATTCACCCCGCATGTTAACGCCTGAAGCAAGAAAAGCATTAAAAATCATTGAAACATATATGGAAAATATGCATTTGGATAGAATTGATATAAGTTTGCCTTTATTATTTATTGTACTACCAACAAAAAATATTCCTACAGGAGTATTTTGGCAAGAAGGTCCATTATTGTGGATACATTTATCTTATTCTCCTAATACTATTCTTACTAGATATCCTGAGGCTGTAGGACAATTGATACTCAAAGGAATAAAAGCAGCTAAGGGAGTATTTGGGATTTCTCCCAATAAAATTATTACTCCATATACTATGGATCAAATTGATGAGTTAGCTAATGAGTTAAATACTTGGGCAATAATCATGTGTAAAACTAGTGTTTCATTTGATAATCACTTACCATCTAATCCTTTGTTGTCTTTTTGGTCTAAGCATCCTGTAGTTTTTCCAAAAATGACAAGAAAAACCCCTATCATAAATGCTCCAAATATATTCACTGATGGGTCAAACAATGGTACAGCAGCAGTAGTTACTCCTGATCAAACTTTTACATTTTTAGTACCCAAACAATCAGCTCAAAAGGTAGAGCTTAATGCAGTATTACAAGCTTTTATGATGTTTAAAGATTCTGTATTTAATTTATTTTCTGATAGTCAGTATGTAGTTAATGCTATAGTATCCCTTGAAGATGCTGGTAGGATTTCACCTTCTTCTACTGTTTTCTCTTTGTTTTCCGCTATACAAAGTCTAATCTGGGACCGAAAAGATCCATTCTTCATAGGTCATATCAGGGCACATACAGGATTGCCTGGAGCCCTTAGTATGGGCAATGAACTAGCAGATAAATCTACACATGACATACATATTTTCTCCACAATAGAAGAAGCTATAAATTTTCATAAAAGGTTCCATGTCAATGCTAATACTTTACAAAAGCATTTTAAAATAACTAAAGAACAAGCCAGACATATAATAAAACAATGTCAAAATTGTGTGACATTTTTACCACAAGTTAATCTTGGAGTCAATCCTAGAGGACTGATACCTAACCATATTTGGCAGATGGACGTCACACACTTGCCAGAATTTGGAAAATTAAAATATTTACATGTTACAGTTGATACCTCTTCCGGATTTTTGATGGGCTCCCTTCATGCCGGAGAAAAAACTAAAGATGTTATAGCTCATTGCTTACAAAATTTTGCCACTGTGGGCGTTCCAAAACAGTTAAAAACGGACAACGGTCCTGGTTATACTTCCTCCTCTTTTAAACAATTTTGCTCATCATTTGGCATTACTCACATAACAGGAATTCCATACAATCCACAAGGACAAGGCATAGTTGAAAGAGCTCATCAAACTATTAAAATGTACTTATTAAAACAAAAGGAGGGAATTGGAAAGGGGTATATATCCCCCAAAGATAAACTTAACATAACCCTTTTTACTCTAAACTTTTTAAATTTAGATTCATCGGGACTTAGTGCTGCGGAAAGACATTTGTACCCCAAAAATGTACATAAGCCTAAGGTACTTTGGAAAGATATTCTAACAGGACAATGGAAAGGCCCAGATCCAGTGATAGTCTGGAATCGGGGCGCTGTCTGTGTTTTCCCACAGGATGAACAGCAACCGATTTGGATTCCAGAGAGATTAACTAAAACAATTTCTACAGAAAAAGAAGATGATTTGACTCAAATCCATAACAGCTGACATCCAGAGCTCCGGCTTGGCTATTCTTACATCTGCGACAGTGATTAACCAAGGTGGTTTTTTTTCAATATCTATTTTATTATTGCATTTTTCCACATCATAAAGTTCTATTTTATTTTTGAGCTCATACAAACCTAGGTTAATGTTTTTCTGATCAGTTTTATTTTTTGACTGTGTTTTATTTTTTTGACTGTGGAGTTTTTAAACATTGCAATGGAGATTTCACCTAAGTATAGTTACAAGGCCTTTATTTACTATTGTCTTATGTGTTGTATGTTGTGTGCACACTTCTGTTTAGTGTTGTATGTCTGTATGTGTGTATGTCCATATTTCTTATATGAGGAGCGCTCATGAAAAAATGGATCCGAATTTTTTCTTTATTCACGTGATTTATATGGTTTAATTTAAATTAGGTGAACAGCTGTTTATGATTGTTTTTAAAGATGGTTAACAGATCTGTTTGTTTACTAATTTAAATTAGGTAAACAGCTGTTAAGGATTGTTTTTAAAGGAGTTTAACAGATCTGTTTGTTTACTTTCACCTTTCCTTTTCATTATATTTAATAATTCTGTTCAGGATAATGTCTCTTTAGCATCATTGCCAGAATTTCCATCTCCATCCCAATTCCGGTGAAGACTGAGATAAAACCAAACTACAGCTTCTATGATAGCTATCACAATAAACTGTATAAACTGATGCATCAATGAATATAACTCAACAAGTAATGCTCAATCAAGGACTTGATTTACTTTGGGAGGAAATGGACATATTGATAGACTCCTCCAATTTGAACTGCTTGCAGAACTTGCCTGGACTATATATCAGTTGCATACATTGTAAAATATCATCTGGTGCACCGAATTGTGGTACTGCTGGCATATCTTTGCTGATGGTGTCACCAGTGATGCAATTTCCTTGCCAGCTCACCCCATGTTAATTGTGGTACTGCTGGCATATCTTTGCTGATGGTGTCACCAGTGACGCAATTTTTCCAAAGGAGCCATCAATTGGCTTGGTGTCGTGGCATTTCTGTATCCTCCTCCCTTCTACTAGTGATGGTCTAAAATTTGGGGGCCAACAGAGGTGAGGCAAAGAACCTCACCCCCCCACTGGCACCAAGGCTAAATTTGGGGGCCAACAGAGGTGAGGCAAGAACCTCACCCCCCCACTGGTGCATAGGCCTATCCACAAGCATGGCTGAATGCTGGACCGGTAGTCAGCGACGGGTTGCTCTGATTACAGTGGATTCAACCTAAGACAGGAAGCTGACGCCTAAATGTCAGTTCTCCCATGACAGGTAAGAACCATATGTTAAATTGGACAACCTACCAGGCACGGTCCCTAGCCACATTGCTTGTTGCTTAATTAAACAGAAGGGGGCAGATGCTAGGAGCCACAAGCAAATATACGATGTATGGCACCTTTGGTTGTAAAGTGACGCCAGCTAGCCACTGAGATGATTATGTTAAGATTTACATTCATATGGAAATTGGACTCCCGCTGTTCACCTTGGCCTGCTACCGGACTCATGTTACCAGACTCTTGGAGAGTTCCCATTGGTTGGGGAAGGATAGTAGGAGGAAATTCCGGGGGAGGTCCGGGGGACCCGGGTTCCGGGAGACGCGCGGTTCTGGTGGAGGCCCGCGTGGGAGGACCGGGTTTGGCTTGCCAGCGCCTACAGAGTCTTGGCGGCTTTTTCAAAATAAAGTTTTGTTCCTGCTTGAGTGGCTCGTGATTCTGTGCCCAGCCAAGACTGCGGCAATCTGTGACTTCCTTGCTCAGAAATCACTACTTAATCTGCTTTGCTCAGTTCCCCTCATCCTAGCACCACGATGCCACTGAGCACATGGCAAGGTTGTCAGCCTGCTGGGTTTGACTGTACTCTGCTTCCTCCTGTGTCTTCCAAGATAACCACCATCTCTCACTTTCCTCCTATTTCACCGATCACCCTGGCACGGGCTGAACAAGGAGCCAGTAAAGGAGTTAGACAGAGTGTGACCAATGATATGGAAAAAAAAAAAAAAAGAGGAAGGTGCTACAGAAAGAGAAGGAGTAGTTCACTTTTTCAAACAGGGTCAGGTAAAACGAAACTGGTGATATGGCATTGGGTTGGCAATATGAAGATCAAGCCAACTTGGACAAAGAATAGCCTCAATGTAGCCATGCAGATGGAGACCTGTTTAGTAGGCTAGAGGAGAGACAGATCACAAGCCAGTGCAGAGACTGAGCATGGACAATGCTTTAGAAGAGGAACAGAGAAATGCATCCTTGAAAGGAAAGGATATAAGTCCAAAGGAAGTTTTTGCTTTTGTTTTTTAGGAAGGAGGAGTCTAGAAAACATTTGCATCCTTATGGAATACCATACAGAGGGGCCATCATAGGTGCAAGAGAGAGAGAGAGAGAGAGAGAGAGGATACAGGAGCAATGTCCTTGAGAGGGCAGAAGAGAAAAACAGGTACATTTCATTCATTACAATAAATGGCAAGGCAGAGAGCAGGGTACAAATGCAGGGAAATTTGGAGAATGGATGGCTGGATTATGTTTGTTCCTGTCTAATAGTTTCTATGTTCTCAATAAAGTACGATAAGGTTTATCGCAAGAAAATGAACAAAGGGAAAGGCATTTGAATTTAAGGAGAGAGAAGATATATGAAACCATCATCCATCGTGGAGCCTGAGAAAAGAACATCCCAGGAGGTGCAGTCAGAAGTGCATCACTGACGGCAATTTGTGGTCCTGAATTTAAAACGAGGCTGGATAATAATAGAAATGTTGCAAATAAAGCACTTATCCCCGCTCCAGCGCACAGTGCATGCTCAGTAAATGCAAGTTATTGCTGTTTTGCCACACAAATATTTCTTTATTAGATGAGATCTAATCCTGCCCCAAAAAAATTTTAAAAAAAAAGAACCTAAATCTTGGGGGAGGTTGATTTTACCAGCATTTGTAAACTCATTCAATACAAAAAAAAAAAAAAATCTCTCCAATAAAATAAGAAGATGGAATTCAAAATTCTTGAAAATGTGGATCCAATGGCCTAAGAAATTGACAAAACATGAAGTCCATGACATCAGCGGAAAAGAAGTTGACGAGGACGTGCGTGGCTCCACAGGCTGTGGCTCAGGTGTGTCTGTCAGTGTGAGCGCTGGCAGAGCTTTGTGCAGCCTTGCAGCGTGACAGTGTGGTGGGTCTGGGATCACGGCCCATGACCAGCAAACTAATAATGGGAGGCTCAGTTAAAAGAGTAACAGAATCAATAAAGAAGCTCATATTAACATGAGCTAAGAAAAGAATTCAGGGAAACGATGATTATATTGTGAATATCAGCAGAAATTTAAGACTCAGAAAGGGGACTGCTCTATCCCTGAAAGGAGAGGCACCAATCTCCGGGTCATCCCACTTCTAGAAACTGTATGAGACAATTTAACCTGAGGCTGTAACTCCCACATGGTAGTAGCTGGCCCTTTCCTTACTGGGAGAAAACTGATGAGACTAGAACCAGGTGAACAATGGCAATCAAATCCTTATATTTTTAATTCTGAAACTTTTACTACAGTCATGTTAATGTCTTTACTAATGATTGATTAGCCTAAATATTATTAAAGAATATTTAATAATATTCTTTTGATACACTGTTGATTTGATTTGCCAATATAAAATAAGTAAGAGTAAAAAAAATAAAACTTAATTATGTTGGCAGTGAAAAACTGAAACTGGGTTCTGGTCTTTTTATTTATTTTTCCTTTCTGTAATTTTGAAGTACATTTCACCCCTTTAAAATGTAGAATTCAATACTTTTTAGTATAGTCACAGAGTTGTGTGACCGTCACTACAATTAGTTTTAGAACATTCTTGTCATCCCCAAAAGAAACCACATAGCCATTAGCATTCACTCCCCGTTTTACCCAGACTCATCTCCCCAGCCCTAGGCAGCCATTAATCTACTCTCTGGCTCTACAGATTGGCTTGTTCTGGACAATTTGCATAAATGTAATCATATAATAGTTGGTTTTTGCGGCTGGATCCTATTACTGAGCATAATAGAACTTTCCAAAGTTCATCCAGGTGGTAGCACATATCAGTTCTTCTTTCCCTTTGATGGCTGATAATATCATTGTATACATATATCATATTTTGTTCATCCACTCATAGGTTGGTGGACATTGATATTGTTTCCACTTCTTGGCTATTATAAATAATACTGTTATAAATATTCATGTGCAAGTTTTTGCAAGCACCCAGATTTTCATTTCTTTTGAAACGTCTCTTTTCTCTTGAAATGTATATACCTTGGGGTGGAATTGCTGACTTATGTGGTAAATCCATGTTTAACCTTTTGAAGGACTGCCAGGCTGTTTCCCAAACAGGTGGTAGTATTTCACATTCCCACCTGCAGTACATGAATGTTCCTATTTCTCCACATCTTTGTCAACACTTGTTATTTTCTGCCTGGTTATTGTAGTCAGTCTAGTGGGAGTAAAGCGGTCTGATTTTTATTTCATATTCCCCATAGCAAATGATGATAAATATCTGTTCATGTGCTTACTGGAGAAATGCCTATTCAAATCCTCAGCCTATTTTTTAATTGGCTTTTTAATTATTATTGGGATGTAAGAATTTAAGTACTCTGCATGCAGCTCATTTATCTGATATATGATTTGCAAATATTTCCTCCCATTTTTGTGGTTTCTTTTTATTTTTTTGGTATCTTTTGAAGCACAAAAGCTTTTAATTTTGGTATATAATTCATCTACTCTTTTCTTTCATTGTTTTTGCTTTGATTTCATATCTAGAAAACTATCGCCTATTCTAAGGTCATGAAGATTTATGCCTATTTTTTTCCAAGTTGTACAGTTATAGTTTCTACATTTTAGTCTATGATCCATTTTGAATTTATTTTTGTGTATAGTATGAAACAGTGACTCAGTTTCATTCTTTTGTATATTAATATTGCACTGTCATGCCTGGCATGGTGGCATACACCTGTAATCCCAGGAATCAGGAGGCTGAAGCAGGAGGATTGCAAGTTTGAGGCCAGCCTGGGAAACCTAGTGAGACCTTGTCTCAAAATAAAAAATTTAAAAATCTAGGGAAGTAGCTCAATGGTAGAGCACCCCTAGGTTCAATCCCAAAGGGGGGGAAATTGTTTTATTTATGAAGACCATAAAGAGATGAATGAACGTTTATTATCAAAATGTTATGTGACATGCAAAATGTCAAATAGATTCCTGTGATTACAGCAAAATAAAATAGCATGCATCTGAGAAAAAAATTTCATTTCAAAAAATATTTCATTGTCCCAGCACCAATACTGAAAAGAGTATACTTTCCTCTGTTGAAGTATCTTGTTACTCATGTAAGAAATCAAATGTAAGGGCTTATTTATGGACACTGAATTCTATTTCATTGATCTATATGTTTATCCTTATGCTAGTACCACATTCTTAACTACTGTAGTTTTGTAGAAAGTTTTGCAATCAGAAAGTGTAAGTCCACCAACTTCCTCTTCTTTTTCAAGATTTTTGTTTTGACTATTTGGGATGTCTCATATTTCCAAATGAATTTTAGGATCACCCTGTCAATTTTTGCAAAGAAACTAGCTAGGATTTTGATAGGGATAATGCTTAATTTGTGAATCAATTTGTGGAAGATTGCCATCTTAAGTTTGACAACATTAAATCTTTTGATCCATGAACATGGCATGTCTTTTGATTTATTTCATTTATTTATCTCAAGAAAGTTTTGCAATTTTATGAGTTCTGCCATTATTTTGCTTAATTTATTTCTAAGCATTTTATTATTTTGATGCTTTACAAACTATTTCTTTTTTTATTGGTTGTTCACAACATTACAAAGCTCTTGACATATCATATTTCATACATTAGAATCAAGTGGGTTATGAACTCCCATTTTTACCCCAAATACAGATTGCAGAATCACATCGGTTACACATCACATTTTTACATACTGCCATATTAGTGACTGTTGTATTCTGCTACCTTTCCTAACCTCTACTATCCCCCTTCCCCTCCCCTCCCATCTTCTCTCTCTACCCCATCTACTGTAATTCATTTCCCTCCATGTTTGTTATTCCATTCCCCCCATAACCTCTTATATGTAATTTTGTATAACAATGAGGGGCTCCCTCCATTTCCATGTGATTTCCCTTTTTTTCTCCCTTTCCCTCCCACCTCATGACTCTGTTTAATGTTAATCTTTTCTTCCTGCTCTTCCTCCCTGTTCTGTTCTTAGTTGCTCTCATTATATCAAAGAAGACATTTGGTATTTGTTTTTTAGGGATTGGCTAGCTTCACTAAGCATAATCTGCTCTAGTGCCATCCATTTCCCTGCAAATTCCGTGATTTTGTCATTTTTTAGTGCTGCGTAATATTCCATGGTGTATAAATGCCACATTTTTTTTTATCCATTCATCTATTGAAGGGCATCTGGGTTGATTCCACAGTCTAGCGATTGCGAATTGTGCTGCTATGAACATCGATGTGGCAGTATCCCTGTAGTGTGCTCTTTTAAGGTCTTCAGGAAATAGTCCAAGAAGGGCAATAGCTGGGTCAAGTGCTGGTTCCATTCCCAGCTTTCCCAGGAATCTCCATACTGCTTTCCAAATTGGCCGCACCCGTTTGCAGTCCCACCAGCAGTGTACAAGAGTACCCTTTTTCCCACATCCTCGCCAGCACTCATTGTTGTTTGACTTCATCATGGCTGCCAATCTTACTGGGGTGAGGTGGTATCTTAGGGTGGTTTTGATTTGCATTTCCTTGACTGCTAGAGATGGTGAGCATTTTTTCATGTACTTGTTGATTGATTGTATGTCCTCGTCTGTGAAGTGTTTTACAAACTATTTCTTTATGTCATATTTTCTTTTAGCATATTAATTAAGTTGGGAATTTTTCCATGTTTTCCTCTGCTTTGAAACATTGTATGTAACATGGAACCCTGGTAGTGTGATGAACTTGACTGAAAACTATCTGGACTGGTTCATTTTTTAAGGAAAGGATATTTTCCTATTTTTTATTTCCTTGTAAATCAATTATAAGAATTTATTAAAAAATTGGGGCTGGGGATGTGGCTCAAGTGGTAGCACGCTCGCCTGGCATGCGCGGGGCACTGGGTTCAATCCTCAGCACCACATAAAAATAAAATAAAGATGTTGTGCCCACCGAAAACTAGAAAATAAATATTAAAAAATTCTCTCTCAAAAAAAAATAATTAAATAAATAAATATTTGCATCTAAAATTTTTAAGCCTATTCCTATAAGGGCAAGTAAAGAATTATCACAATTTTTAATAGTTATTTATATCAATTATTATGTATTTTCCTTATTATCAACATTATGTTTATAAGCCTTTTCCATTTTTTAGTCAGTGTGAGACTGTTTTTAATCAAAACAAGGGGTTGCCTTTTAACAGAAAAATATAACACATTCACATTTTTGAGATTACTGATGAGTATAAACTTTTTACTTCTTTATTATGAGCTAATATTTATAATTTACTGTGCTTTCTTGTTGCTCCTTTTTCCTCTTTTCTTCCTTTCATTGGGTTGGAAAATGCATGACATTCCTATTCTACAAGTGACCCATAAGCCACTTCACTCTCATTAAGACATTAAGATGATTAGATACAGCCATGATTCTTGCTGGTTTCTTTATATACCTAATATCGCTCTTATCCTTAATCTTCCTCTTCTTTGAAGTAATATCTTATTTTCCTGGAGTGTGTCATCAATACTCTCTGTGGAAATAAAATTTCTGAGTTGTTGCTTATTTTGAAGATGCCTTTATTTATTCCTTTCTCCTTACATATTGTTTTGTCTGAATGTAGGATTTCAGGTTCAAAATCATCTTCCCCCAGAATTTTTAAGATATTATACCATGATCTTCAATAATCCATTGATGCCAGTGTTGAGGGATGAACATTCTCTACTGATTTTCACCTTTCTTTTTTGCCTTCAGAAGAATAAAAATGTCTGATTTGTTGATGGTACATCCTTGTTGTCTAGAGCTTAATTTATTATTTCCAAAAATATATGATTTCTGACATTACTAGGGACATATTTAATGATGAAGGTGCTTAGTTTGCATTCTTTAGCCAATCACCTTTGCCTTCTCTCTAAAGGTATGATAACCCTTTATTATCACTGCACTTTGAGTGACCTACCATTCAAGTAGATAGGTTTCTAGGGACATGATTGTACTTTTGGCCTATGTGAAAACTGATAATAGTGAATTTTGTTGTAACAGAACTCTACTCTGTTTAATGATCAATACAAGGATTGAATTCTTCTCACCTTATAACATTTCAAATTTTCATCTTTATCACACATGGGTAATCATACAAAGCATAAATATGGCAATCAAGTTCTCATATATATTGAGATGTTTGTTGACTTTTTCTAACTGACTTGGATACCATAGAGTTTCCAGAAGTCCTGGAAACATACATAGTATGTTTATTATATTTATCAGAATAAAAAAAGAATTGGTTGGGCTGGAGATGTGGCTCAAGCGGTAGCGCACTCGCCTGGCATGCTTGCAGCCCGGGTTCGATCCTCAGCACCACATACAAAACAAAGATGTTGTGTCCGCCGAAAACTAAAAAATAAATATTAAAAAAATTCTCTCTCTCTCTCTCTCTCTCTCTTTCTCTCTCTATCTCTCTCTCTCTCTCTCTATCTGAAAAAAAAAAAAAGAATTGGACCTTTACTTTAAATTTAGAAAGATTTCACTGAGAAGTTTTCTGGAAGTTAGGAAAATCTCATAAGGCTATATTATTTGAAGATGTAATTCATGTACTTCTAAATGAGTTTATTCCTGTTTCTTGATAACCAGCTGATTATATTGTTGTTCCCTCCTGCTCTGTGAATCACTTAGATATATTTATTCAATTTCTGTCATTTAGAGAGTGTGACCTGGAAACACCATGAGACTTGAAATCAGAAGCCTGAGATCCATGTCTCATTCTACCTATTTACTATAAGATTTATGAATTGGAATGGGATTTTGATTTCTCTTAGCTTCCTCCTCTGTAAAATTATGATGATGATGATGATGATATTAATACAAAACTTATTTCCATTTGTTAAATGAAATTAACAAATACACACACACAAAATACACTCTGGTGAGACACAAAATACACTCTGGTGAGCAAAATGGCTATATGCTTAGATAAAACCAACAGAGTCTTAAGTATCCATTAAAATATAAGTATAGGATGGGAAAAAGACTCGCTTCTGTTTGGGAGCCAGGACATCGCCAGGTCAACCATCATGTGTCTTAACTCACAGTTGGAAACAATTTTTTTTTCTTAAACTGGAATATGGAAATGCTGCTATTTATACTTGGAAAAAGGCAACTCATGCTCAGGATGATAATCTACAGATCACTCAACCTTTCCGCTTCCCATGGTTCCAGTTTATCTACAAATCATCAGAAACAAAGGAAAAGATAGGGGAGATTCAAGGAAATACCTTCCCACAGCTACCAAGTGTTGGCAATAGGAAAAAAATGCCTTGATTTTTTTTTTTACAGCACCTTGTTATTTCAAAAAAAAAGACCTTTCACATACATTATTTCATTTGTTCTTCCTAACAGGTATATTTATTATGTTTTCTCAAATAGTGTTTTGTTTTGTTTTTCACAATTTATGGATGAAACTGAGGTATAGTGATGCCTGCAGTCAGAGTTGATGCTTGGGGCTTTGGTTACTGAAGTTAATCTACTCTAATAAAAGCTCTCATAATGGACCTCCCCTCACCAACTCCCCAAACCCATCAACATCTCCCATTCCTTCTGAACAACCTCCCCTTGACCCCATGCTGCTACTGAAATGTTCATTTGTAAAAACGTGATAATAAAATAACTTAGAAGTGTGTGGACACATCAGTGGAAAGACAGTATTGTTTTTAATTCCAGAGCTTTGAAAGTTGAGCATCATAACTAGTACCCAGTATACATCTAGGAGAAGTTCATATTGAAACACTGCTGCAGAAATAAAATGAAAATGCCTAAATATTTAATCACAGTCTTTGTATTTTTTCATAACTTTATTTAAACATAATAAAAATTCATTTTACATAAAATTTGTTTATTTATTTATATATTTATTTATTTATTCTCTGCCTCATTTCAGAGAGAGAGTAAATCTCCTTACAGACTTTACAGGGAGAGGAGGAAACTGGACATTTATAAACAGGTTTATAAGGTGAAAAAGAGAATGGTTGGGCTGGGGATGTGGCTCAAGCAGTAGTACGCTCGCCTGGCATGTGCGGGGCGCTGGGTTCGATCCTCAGCACCACATTAAAAAAAATAAAATAAAGATGTTGTGTCCACTGAAAAAAAATAAATATTAAAAAATTCTATCTCTCTCTCTCTCTCTCTCTCTCTCTCTCTCTCTCTCTCTCTCTTCTTTAAAAAAAAAAAAGAGAATGGTTTCTCAGGAGTGCTATACTGTTCTTGTTCATAAAATCAGTTAGGCCTTTCTCTAAGGATTCTTATAAATAGAAACTGAGATATGTAAAAAAGAAAAAAAAATCCTTGACAACCTTCCTATGAGACAGACCACAGTGAGTGTCATTTGTGCTATTTCCTTCCTTGTCTCTCAGCACAGGCTGATGACATCATCCCAAAACAATTCAGCAAGAGCAGCACAGGGGTGGGGGTAGCAGGGTCTAATTGAAATACAATATACATTCTCGGCTTCTCTGCTGACCTGATTTGATCCAGGGGTGGACTTTAGAATATCTAAAGCAATACTGTCTATATACTGCCTCCATCAAATATGGACAAATCTTAGGTAGTAGTAGTTATGCTGCTGACAAAATTAACACCATGGGCTTAAATGCCTAACTTTGCAAATGAGTAGAAACTAAGTCCAGAAAGATCTCTGAAGCCCTGGGTTCACCTTTTAGTTGCTGGTTCAGGCAGTGGTCTGGAAGATCCAAAGGGTGGAGCCAGGCATTGGAGAAGTTGGGTAATGCTTTCCCAAAAGCATTTTTAATAATATAACAACAGGTATGGATAGTCACATATGCCAGCTGGAGGTCAACTCTCCAACACACTAAAAAAGTATAAAAAGCCAAGAAATGATGACTTGATGTCAGAGCTTTTAAACTTGAGTTTCAAGGACCGCACTGTTAGTTTCATGTGAATAGTCCAGGAGAATGGTTTTCAAGGCAGACATTAAACAATGCTACTTTGATCAACTCTTCCCTCTAATAATCTTGTAGGATGCTGTCTGCCATTGCTATTTATTAAAGCATTTATGTGATCAGAGAAAGATGGTTAACAGACATCTCCCCTGCTATGAATGTGGCCTCTGAAGTTTGAAGAGACACAGTGTACTATCAGTTTACATCTCTTGTGCCATCCTACAACCCACATTGAGTTGGCCCAAGTCTCCCAGATCATGGGTAGTAATGCAGAGACACAGATAAGACCAACACAGAGCAACAGAACATTTGCCCAGCTTCTCAGAATCCTGGGGTTTCCCTTCAGGCACCCTCCTCTTCAAGCTAGGGTTAAGTTCAGGTTTATTTAACTGAATACCAAAAAAGCAGAGGCTTAAACACATGAGGTTTCTTGCACATCCAAGAGGGGCTCCCTTTAACATTCTGCTTCCCTAGTTGCAAGGTTTCCTCGTAGTCCAAAATGACTGTCAGACTCCCAGCATTGTGCCTGCATTCCAGGAAGCAGAAAGGAATTTTAAAAAAGCAAAATGGGTACTTTTTTCCAACAGACTCAGCTTCCTTTAAGCAATCTTTTTAGAAAACCCATTGAACACTTCTGCCCACATCTCATTGGTCACGTCTAACAAGGAAAGCCGTGAAATGTTGTCTATAGTCTTTTGTCTGGGCTTGTTGTCTATAGCCCAGATGCTGCAGCCCAGAATAAAATCAGGACTCTCTTTTACTAGGTAAAGAGAATGGGAATTGAGCAGCAACTGCAATTGCTACGCAAACACATTTCAATGAACAGAACAACAAAACAACAAAATATGGCAACCAAGTAGTTTATTTGCTACTCTGGACTAACCCAGGTCAGAAGGTGAGCCAAAAGTTCTGCAGCATCAAATATCTCTTGATAAAAAGGGTACAAATCAAATTTTTTTATACAAAATGAGAACTCCTTCCTTATAACTTCACTCTTTGCCTGAAGGAAACCTCCCAAAACGTCCCCCAAGTGGAGCATTGTAATTATATTTGGCTCCTCTGCTGGTAGCAGGCCTTCCCTGGCCCTCGGGGCCCAGCCCCCAGTTCCTTGTTCTGCATGTCAAAGTGGCCAGCTCACAGGGTCGTGACACAGGCTTGCGGTTTCATGTTTATCTGCCTCAGACATATGTGCCTTTTTGGGAACATCTTGGCCTTCTCGGAGCTTCCTGATAAGGGACGGTCATGGTAACCCAAGAGTAGCAGGTGTTATTCCTCCCCTGTTTTGGCTAAATTTCCACTGCAGTTATAGAAAGTATATAAGGGAACAAACTTTGATAATAAAGTGCACACATGCCTCCTCCTGGATGAAGAACCTTGGTGTCCTGTGTTTTTTTTTTTTATTTTTTTAACCTCGACGTCCCTCGCCGGACTCGGTTCCTGAGGCCGGACGCGGCACTCCTCCTCTTACTATTTTCTTAATTCATTGCTAGTTTTCTTAGCATAATTCTACTATCATAAGGAGGGAGTCCTGGGACTTGTGTAATCAGAAGTAAAGTATCTATAAGTCAGCTTTGACAGTCTTTTTTAAAGATGAGCTAGAAATTCAGATTTTTTTTAAAAAAAACTGAAATCCAAATTTTTAAGAAATATGAAAACTAATTTACATTTTTAGAAGCAACAGGTGAGCCAGACATGGTGGCGCATTGCCTATAATCCCAGCAGCTCCAGAGGCTGAGGCAGGAGGATCACGAGTTCAAAGCCAGCCTCAGCAAAAGTGCAGTGCTAAACAACTCAGTGAGACCCTGTCTCTAAATAAAATATAAAATAGTGCTGGGGATGTGGCTCAGTGGTCAAGTGCCCCTGAGTTCAATCTCCAGTACCAAAAAACAAACAAACAAACAAACAAACAAAAAACAGCGGGTGGGCCTCTATTGGACCAAGACCCAGACTCTACTTGGCAAAGTTTCCACTGCACTCTTGGCCCTTCTCCTCTTGCTATCATACGGAGGCAATTCTTTCCACAGAAAATCCTTCTGACCTTTTCTCCCTGTTCTTCCTCCCTTTTCTTTTTTTCCCCCTCCTTTTCTTTCTTTCTCCTTCTTTTGTCTTTTCTTTCATTTGACTTCACCAAGATGACCGTTCCTCCTTCTGACTTTGGCACCCTTTCCCCCCTTACAGATTTCTCTTAAAAATCCCCTCTGATTAATGCTCTCCTTTCAACATCGGGTTTTAATATCCAAATATGGATTCTGTTCCAGAGTCACTCCTACATTCTAACCTCTAAGAGTCTTCCCTTGACTCTCAGGAAGCTCTGAGCTACAGAAAATGTACAAAAGTAACTATTTTGCCTTCTTAAATCTGCAACAAGAGGCTACAAGCTGAATGTCATCAGCGGTTGGTCACACAGTGTTCCTGACAACTGGCAACCATAGTGACAGTTGGCATATCGTCGGTGTTAAAGAGAAGGTTGTTAATAGTGGGCATCATGACACATAAAGGAGCCTATTCTCTATCTAAACCAGGATAATTGCTACCAACTCACTTGAAGTTTTTATTTTATTTTTTTTAAGATAACCTGGAAATTCCAATTGTTTTCTTAAGAGAGAAATAAGCCTGAATTTTCATATAATACATGAGAGGTGATTCACCTTTATAAAAACAATGGAAGCCTTATATTTGCAACCTTGAACCTATCACACGTACTAACTTACTCCCTAATTGATTGGTGCCTTATCACAGCACCTAGAAGAATGCTAAGCATGTCACAACTAGAAGTTGACTGATGAATGCTGTGGCCAATGGACTTATGCATGCTCTTCTCTTAGGGGGAAATTTCTGGACTATTTCAGAGTTTGGGTAAAGTCAAGAACTAATACCTTGTCTCTGAGGAAAGTAAGGGAGATCCAATCTTCCCAATCAATTAAAACTCTATGGTTTCATATTTAATTTGCTATTATCTAAAACCCTGCGATTATGAAAAATTAGCCTCAGTATACTTCAAGGGAACTTCAGTAACTTGATGTGCTTGACTGACTTTAGGTCACTCATCAGTTACCAATGAAACTGCATTTCACCCGTCCAATTCTTGCCTGCCACCAGAATGGCCAGACTCACTCATTCTTCTCCTGTGAAAAATGCTACTGAATGTGTCATGAATCAAATTGTATGCTTAACCTCCGTAAGAGAATGAGAATATAGGAAAAAAGAACATGGAATTTGGAGGCAAACAAGCCTGAGTTCAAATCCCAGCTATGCCACTTTCTGGTTGTACGTTCTTGAGTGAATAATCAACTTGTCAGGATTTCATTTTCCTCTCCTATAAAATGAGATAATAAACCTCGGCTCACAAAATTGTTATGAAGAGTAAATGGATTATATTAAGGGCCTGGCACACTTTCAGGCTCACAGTGGAAGAGACAAAATATTAGTAGCAATTCCCTTGCTTGTTTAGTGTATGTCTCGGTTCAGCATGTGGTTCTTCTTTTTAGCTATAAAGTGGTCTGACTCATGTTTACCAAGTATTCTCAGATTTTTTTAAGCCCTCACACAGCACTTAGAAGAAAATGTGCGAGGTCTCAATGAAAAAAGTGGGTAAATGGGTAAACTTAAGTAACGGAAACAATTAGATAATTTACAGGTTAGTTCGTTTCCCAGCCATAAAACAACCTAAGTTTTCCCCATTTTAAAATAATAATAATACACATACCTAGAAGTTTTCTGAAGTACAAATTTTTAGCACCAAAAGAAATTTATACCCCTGGTGGATAAAAATTTATATATACTCATACACACATTTATACCACTGATAAATGATCATTGCTCTTAAAAGAAAAAAAAAAGTCAATTTTTCTCTCCTAAGTGGCACATATACCCATATTCAAAGCTTACTCCCATGATAGATGTCAAAGAGAATTTTGTTTTTTCCTTGATTCAAAATTCCTAAACTGAACTTTTGCTATCAACCAAAATGGAGTAATGGGGACTGAACACAATTTCCGGACTGAAACAACAAAAACACAGAATAAAATGTAAGAAAGAACTATTATTAATACACTCCATGTCGAGAGCCACCCATGGGCTTGTGTGTGTGAGTTATGAGCATTTGAGCATATGCGGGGACTGCATGCTGATTGGGCTGTGCGACACAAATGTGCCCTTCTTCTCGCACATGTGATCTCACACAGCACCTGAGAAGGGTGTGATTTGCCAAGATGTCAATCAATCTGCTGACCATAAGATATCACAAAGGAAGACTCCAGCCTTCGAAATACTATCCCTTGCTTTATTTGGGTAGAATATTCTATCGAATGTCTTCTCCCCAGTAAATGGGGGGGGGGGGGTTCTGGTATGCTCACTCTCTTGCTCTTTCCAGTGCTGCTCAGCATGAAGCTGACCCTTGAGGTCACTAAGTTGTACTGCCCCCGTTCTTAGAAACTCATGTTCGTGTGCTGTGTGGTTTCTTCATCATTTTCTTAGTTATTGATACAGCCAGCTCCTTTGGACCCAGCTCATCCCGCCAGCCTTGCCAGCTGGTGACAACTCCATATCAAACAAAGGACAGTGATTCCTGAGGGATGGGGGAAATGAGATGAGCTCTGTGATTGGTCCATCCTATTCCCTTGAAGACTTGTCTGGGCCAGCACAGTGGCACATGCCTGTAATCCCAGCGGCTCAGGAGACTAAAGCAGGAGGATCTCACATTCAAAGCCAGCCTCAGCAACAGTGAGGCACTAAGCAACTCAGTGAAACCCTGTCTCTAAATAAAATACAAAATAAGGCTGGGGATGTGACTCGGAGGTCAAGTGACCCTGAATTCAATCCCTGGTACCAAAAGAAAGAAAGAAATCCTATCTGGACCCTAGCAAAGCCCAGAAGACTCCTGAAGTTCTATAGAAAACATGGACAGTCCAAGGATAGCAGGGTAGTTAGAACCTGCAGACAGAATATTTGAGAAGAGAGAGCATCAACAGAGAGGGGCAAAGTTCTTGGGTCCTCCTCAAGGTTCAATAGAATTCTGATTAGCACACAAGTGTAAGGAATCTATGTGAAGTCTAGAAAAGAGCTTCCTGAATGTTAAAAGGGAATAGTACACAATACACACACAGGCCTGCAAATAACTCATTGTCATCCTGCTTCTCTGGGTGCACCATCTAGTTGAACACACACACACACACACACACACACACACACACACACACTTACATGTAGAAAGGAATTTGTTACAGGGAGCTACCCTGTGTAGTTGTGAGGGCTGCATAAGCAGCTTCTGGAGAGAAGCATCTCTGTGCCTGAGGATAGTCCACAAGGGAAGAAGTCAGTAAAGGAGACTCAGGAAGAAAAAATCAGAAGCAAACTGGAACCAACCCTGGAAGCATAAGCTGGGCCCCTATAGGAAAGGCTCAAGCCTGTTTGAGGGTATCCTGTAGAATCAGGGGCCCTTTTTTTCATGGAACTAACAACACATATCTAGCTCCCCAATTTTAAATGAATGAAGGAAAATTTAGGGAAGGTAAAGAAATTGCAGGTTCAGAGAAAGCTTCATGCTCTTGAGGTGTGGTCAGCTACAAAAGTGCTTCTTTTCTTCCAAATCTGACAAGAATAGCCTTTGTGTACCCCTTAAACTGGAAACATACAAGAAAGGAAATTCTGGGAAATTCAGCTTAGCCAAGTGAATACATTGCAAAGACATTATGCACAGAGAGGAAAAAATGTAATGTGCTTTGTGGTAGCACATATACTAAAAATCAGAATTATATAGAGAAGATCTGCATCCTGCATCAGGATGACACAAGAAGTGTAGGAATAGGAAGAGAAGAAAGAGGAGGAAAGAAATGAACAGAGCATCAGTTGTGTACAACCCTAAGCAGTTTTAGTAAATTTGTAACTGGAGTCTTTCCAATAAAGGAAAGATAGGATGGACAGAAACAGTATTTGAAGAAATAATGAATTTTTTTTCAGAATTTGGTGAAAATTATAACCCTAAAGATACAAGTTATTGAACTTAAAACACAAGAAACACTGAAATACCTACCAAGGCACAATATGATAACATCACTCAAAACTGGTGATAATGAGAAAATCTTAAAAGCAGCTAGAGAAAAAGATGTTACGTCAGAGAAGAAAGAAAACAGATAACAGTAGATTTCTCACTGGGAACAATGGGAGCTAGTAGAAAATGGAACAACATTTTTAAAGCTCTTTAAAAAAAAAAAAGGGAAAAGAAAACCTCATCAACTTAGAATCCTATATCCAACAAAAACACTCAAAAATAAAGATGTAAAAAGATACTTTAGACAGAAAACTAGAAGAATTAATCACCAACAGACCCATGTTACATGTTATCTGAAATGATGAGAAGTTCTTCAGGCTGAAGGAAAATAATGACAGAAGAAAATATGGACCCACACAAAGAAGTGAGGAGGACCAGAGGTAGTAATTATATGGATAAATATCCAAGACCTTTTTCTTATTATTTAAACCTTCTTAAAATATAATTGACTTTTTTTTTTAAGCCAGGCGTAATGGTACATGTCTATAATCCCAGCAAGTTGGGAGTCTGAGGCAGGAAGATCGCGAGTTCAAAGCCAACCTCAGCAATTTAGAGAGACCATCAGCAACTTAGTGAGACTGTATCTCAAAATAAAAAAATAAAATAAAATAAGCTGGGGACATAGCTCAGAGGTAGAGCATCCCAAGTTTCTGGTATCTAGTAGATAGATAGATGATAGATAGATAGATAGATAGATAGATAGATAGATAGATGACTTTTTAAAGAAAATGAGATAGTACAAAAATAAAATGTATGATAAAATAACAAAGGTTGAAAGAGAAGAAATGGACTTTACATGGTTGTAAGGTTTTTCACTATATGTAAAATGGAATAAAATATACATTCTGAACATATTTTATGAACAGACCTTTTAGGCACTAGTCATAATGAGGAAAACAACCCCTATCTCTCTCCTTTTGAAATTTATCTCCTCCTATTCTCTCTCAGGAAGCCTAATCTAGTTGTTGTTGTTGAGCCAAAAAAAACTGTGGAGTAAGACATCACTTTTAAAGTGATCATTTAACTGCTTCAGTTCTATACTATCAATGCATTATGGAGCAAATGATGGGAGTTTTAACATTTTTTGAATGTGAAAGAAATATGTGCCTGTCTATGGGGCAGATTGTTACAGTATTCCATTAGAGCTGTTTCAGTGGTCAAAAGAAAGGAGTGAAGATTCTACCTCCACATCAATTGAGATTACAGTCAAGACTTAATCCAAAAATCCCAGGTTCATTCATAATAAATCCTACAATTAATAATAGTCAAACACTTTTCCTAAACTTATTTCAAAAAGAAAGATTGTATTTACTTTTATTTAACAGATGCGATTCCAAGAACCTCTATTTTTTAAATGAGGAGTTGCATAAACTGCCCAGAACAGATCTCACAATGTCAAAGTCAGATCTTATTGAATAACACACAAATCAACCATTAGAGAGGGAAAACGTGCTGTCCTGAGCATAGGGATTAGAAGGGAGTGGCAATGGGTGGGACATTTCACCTCAGACAAATTACACTGTGCATACTTGTCATTTCCTACATTGGTGGTCTATATAAATTTGGGGCAGAAAAATGGTTTTATTTATTTATTTTTTTAATTTTGTATCTATTTCTCCTGAACTGTTGCAATATAATCAGTTGCATAAATTGACTGCCGCCATTCCAAGAAAAACTCTATCAGCATGAACCAAAGTGAGCAGCTATGATGAAATTTCGCAAGAGCCCAGGATCACAGGAAATGAAGAGAAATATCATATATATGTATATTGTGTAGGAGAATGTGTAATGCTCTATTAACTGCCTCAACCTCATAACAGAGTCATTTCCAAGCATTCTCATCACAGAAACTCCCGGAAAAAGACTTTGAACAAATAATACTTCATCTCCAGTGCCAGGCTCTGTCTAAGTGCTTTTGATACATTTTTCTGGTGCAATCATTACAGAACTCTATGCGGTAGGAATTATCATGTCCTTGTCACAGCAAACTGCGACTTAGAAACTTCAAGTTCTCACAGCTACTAATGGCTGGACAAGGATATGATGCCAAATCTAACTCTTAAGCCCAGACCCTTAAATTCTACACTATAAATAAGCCACTGGATATAGGTAATACTCAAACCATACACATGATAATCAGCCACCAGTCCCCCAGAAGTCCACAAGGGAGATAACTTCTCAAGGGTCAGTGGCCAAGGAAAGAAAAATACCACTCTTGTAGGCCAAGCTTGTGACTGAAAGCTCAATGTACTAGGAAAGCTGAGCAGCAACTCAAAGTCGAGGACTGGTGGCCTCTGGGGACACATCCCTCCCCTAACCTCAACTTAACTCACAGGACCAGCTGGCTGTATGGGAGGCAGGAAAATGAAGAGACAAGAGAGCTCAAGGATAGAGGAGAGATCAAAGAGAGAAGGATGAGGGCTAGGTCAGCTCCCTTGAACTTCCAGATGTTTGAGAAAAAAGAGATAAAAGTGAACATGACCACTCTAGTGTTCTAGGAGCTCCCAACTTGTATTAGCAACTCTGTCACAAAAAAAAAAAAAAAAGGAGGGTAGGCAGTTGTTGGGACAGGCAATCCATGATAGGCCCTGAGAGTACCTGCAGGTTCTGGGTTTGCCAGGAATTCAAGGCTCTGACCACTTTATATCTTGATCATTTTGGTCACGCTGGTTATGGGCGATGAGTTCTGCTCCCTCACATGTTGAAGTCTGAACATTAGAGAAGCACACCGAGGCAAGCATATAAACCAGGGTTTATTTAAAAAGGGGTAACATCGACTTCTCCCCTTCTCCTGGGAGAGAGAAGGGGCCATAGCTGGGATCCTGGTATCCCGAGTAGCAAGGGTGTTCTGCATTTTTGTAGGTCTTAGGCTTCCTTTTTCTCCAGCTCTCTTCCCCTTCTCTCTCTCTCCTTCTTGCGGTTTGTGACTGCTCAGTGGGATGGCCAAAAGGTGGGAAACAGGTGTGCTGAAAGGGGCAGGGCAGGAACAGCTCAGGACACATTAATTAACAACCTTAGAGCTCCCTGTAGGGAGGGGAAATTCCTGGGACAGCTTACCTTAGCAACAGGTTAGAGCAGGAGCAGGTTCTTGATAGGGGTGGAGGAGGGCTCTGAAGAAACTTCAGTCCCTCTGGGGGCAGTCTCCAACTTCCAGGAATCACTCAAAACTGGCCTCCTTCATCGACCTGACTCAATTTACCTATCTATATGGACTGCCTGTCTAATTCTGGCTTCAATTTCTCAGAGCTGTGTTTGCAGGGAGCAGTCTGGCTGGATGAGATATGATCTCCCTCTAGACAAGCTTGTTACTGCTCACAAAAAATTCCAAAAGCACTGTGTTTCTCTCCTGCAATGCAATCTTTGTAAACAGTTGTCTAGTTCCACTGTGTGTTTAGTTCCACTGTGTGTTATAACATGGGAGTTGGGGACATGGAAAAACAGCACAAACACTAATCTCTGGCTACTGCTTTTGCCATGAGTAATAAAGTCTTTTGTCTCTAACCCAGGAGTGTCATGTCTTCTATCATCATCCATGGAAGGCTAACTTGGTAGCTTGCAAGTAGGGTAAAATCTTAGACCCTTCACAGTTCATGACAGCAGAAAGGGAGAATGAAGAAGAAATTTGAATGCACCCCTGCTCCTTTCTTGAGACCAGAAGTTGAATGATATGACCATATGTCAACATTCCCTTCTGTTTAAGTTGACTATTGGAGAGTGATTACTGCAGGGAAATGCCCTCAGATTTCTTGAGTTAGTGCCAATAAGTCTTCAACCTCCCAGATCCCCGAAATGTTCTTATTCAATTTGATTCATGATTGCACATTGGCTTGTTTTAACTCTCCTTTGAGATTCACAAGATCTTTGAAAATAAGAAAAAATATTGACTCTTTAACACATGCATAAATTTTGTT
Source organism: Spermophilus citellus (assembly GCF_964194105.1). Lineage (NCBI taxonomy): Eukaryota > Metazoa > Chordata > Mammalia > Rodentia > Sciuridae > Spermophilus > Spermophilus citellus. The sequence continues at coordinate 23,886,399 of NC_138184.1, read as the reverse complement.
TCTGTACAACATAACACTCTGCCGATACTACACATATAATATGCTAATCATCAACATGTTCCTCGTTGCTATGGTTTGAATGTGTCCCCTAGAAATATATGTCTTGGAATCTTAATCCCCAATGCAACAGCACTGAGGTGCAGGGCCTAATGGGAGGTGCTTAGGTTATGAGAGGTCTGTCCTCATGAATAGATTAATGCTGTTAAAAATCATCAAGTTTGGCCCTCTTTTGCTTCTTGGCCCTTCTGCCTTTGCCATGTAAGAATGAAGAGTTTTTGCCTCTCTGAAGGATGCAGCATTCAAGGCACCATCTTGGAATCTGAATCTCTAAACCCACCAGCTCCTTGACTTGGACTTCCAGCCTCCAGAACTGTGAACCATTAAATTGATTCTTTATAAATTATCTGGTCTCAGGTAATCTGTTATAGCATTGCAAACAGACAAAAAAAAGCATCATCACTATCAATTATATGTGTGTGTGTGTGTGTGTGTGTTTGTGTGTGTGTGTGTGTGTACCAATATATATGCCAATATTATATACTGGTACCAGGAATTGAACCAAGGGGCATTTAACCACTGAGCCACTTCCCCAGCCCTGCCCCCCTTTTTTCTATTGTGAGATAAGGTCTCACTAAGTTGCTAAAGCTGGCCTACAACTTGCAATCCTTCTGCATCATCTTCCTGTGTTGCTGAGATTACAGGTATGAGCCACCACCCCTGGTACTATCAATATTTTAAAATTAAGTAGCTACACTTAATTAAAGATCCTAGGGTCCTCCCAGTCAGTGTGGACAGAAGCCTTCCCTGGGAAGATTTAGGTATCTGCTCTAAATACTCTGTGAACTTTTTTTTTAACCTTTTTGCATATTCACATTTTGTTACTACTAGATATGAAAAGTATAAAGGGCTTGTTATTGGGCACAGAGCCAGGAGAAGAAAAGGCTGCCTGCCCTGCTTTATATAGAAGGCCTTAAGCCTTCGGGCAGGATATGAGAAATTTCTCTTAGCCTCATGAAATCCAATATAGTTCACAAAGAGATTTTAGGCAGGGGGAGAGGAGAAGCAGAGGTTTTTAAACTGAATTTTCTTTCTACCTATTGTTTTCTCACCAAGCCATCTGGAGTTAGGTGCATCTATGTGGGTGCTTTGAGAAACTGTCATCAAAATGGAGTTAGAACTGATAAGAACAACAACAACAACAACAACAAAAAATGAGGTTCGATGTGCAAGGGAAACACAGGGAACAAAGGAGGAAGAAGCCAGAGTCACAGTGACTCTGTGAAGGAGAGAGAAAAGGGTTGGATAAGAAGAATCTTAGACTTCAGCCCAAATCCAAGAAAGTGCAACCGGATTCATGAAGAGTCCTTGAGCTGGAGTCACCCATCAGAGAGGAGTTCCACATCTCTCAAGATCAGGTCTGCATTAGTATCTTTGTTTTCAGTCACTGGCTGGAAACAGCCAATAGGAAAAATGGTCTCAGGGGGATGCAAGGTTGAATTCAGAGTGCAGCAGCTGGGCTCAAGTAGGCTCCCTGAAGCAGGAAATCTGAGTGGTATCATCATCACATCTCCACCCCAGTAGGCAGTCTATGGATGGTTGGGGACCAAGCTTCTAACCAAATCACACAGCTTCATGGCGAGCAAACATAAGAAACAGCTGAATAAAACCCACCATTGTCTTCATTGTAGGCAAGGGATGCTGTCTACTACATCATAGTGTCCCCTTTATGAGGGCCCAAGAGAAACAGCTCCCATGGCTCAGAGTCAGGCAAAGCTACTCCTCCTGCACAACTGGTATGTTTCATCTTGTAGAATGGGGATTCTCTAGCTGATCTTCTCTGTCTTAACTGCTAAGATGTTAAGAGCCAGATTTGGGATCTACTTCTAACACTGAAGGCTTTTCTTTTTCAACTATTCCACTTTTATTTTATCTTCCTTGATTCCCTTAGTCAGTATTACTGTTTTCTATGAATGATTTAAATTGTTTTGGGAAATATCACTAGAAATAATCCCCTTAAAACTAGGCAGGTACCTCTTAGAATTAAGTATTCTAGATTTTAAATGCTTTGTTTGTTAATTTTTTTATGATAACTTTATAAACGAGTCAAATTCTTTCGATCTAAACCAATACTCTCTGATAGAAATAGAATTCAAGCTACATGTAATTTTAAATTTTCTAGCAGCACATTTTAAAAAGTAAGAAAACAGGTAAAGTTAAGACAATTTAAGTCTTTGGAAGTCCATTGTGTATTTTATACCGATAGCACATCTCTCTTTGTACCAGCTACACTTCACGTGCTCAATGGCCACAGGTGGTTATGGTTCCTGGATTGGACAGTGCAGATCTGAACACAAAGATTATGAATGATCAGAGTCAGAAGAGCTTTTAATAACTACAGCTCTTAGTTCTTCCCCCTTTTTTTATGTGGGGGGCGGGGGGGGGGTAGGGATTGAACTCAGGGACACCAGACCACTGAGCCACATCCCCAGCCTTATTTTGTATTTTTATTTAGAAACAGGGTCTCACTGAGTTGTTTAGCACTGTACTTTGCTGAGGCTGGCTTTGAACATGCCATCCTTTTGCCTCAGCCTCCCAAGCCGCTGGGATTATAGGCATGCACCACCACACCCGGTTCTTTCTGTTTTCGTTTGGGTTGATTAAAGATTTCTGAGCTCCTGGAAGTTTCTGATGCAAACATTAGTACTCAAGAAGGATGAATTCTCTTAACAGGGAATTACTAGAAAACTCTAAATGTTTCTGGATATATATATATATATATATATATATATATATATATATACACACATATACATATATTTAACTCCTTGTCACTTTTTCTTCAGTAGATTGTACTTGGTTCCTTCTGAGAAACAATGTAATACAGTATGATTATGAATATCTATCTGGTAAGACAGGAAACACAGATGCATTTTTATTGTTTATTCTGTTCCTTTAGTGTTAAAAAAAATCACTGAAGAGTATTATGGTGTTAAGTTGAAGTATATAATTAAAGTACTAAAAATTGCTATAAGGCACACCTATGAAGTATATTGATTCTCCCTGCTTTGGAACCAGCTCTAGAATTTTATATTTGAGTTTGGATAACGGAAGTTTTTTTCTTTTTAATCAGGGTTAGGAGCCCCAAAAATAGATTTCTGAGAGTTAAGAATATGATTTTTAGGCAAATTATTTAATCTATAAAAGCCTCTATCTTTTATTACTCCATAGAGTAATCTATCTCAGGGAATAGCTATAAAGAGGAATAATATTATATATAAGTGTTGGAATAGGCAAATAGTAAGAACTGGATAAATGGTAACTATCATCACTGTTAATCACAAAAGACAAATCCTGGTATTCTTAACCTGTGGTCTGCAGAATCCTTGGTCCACAGATAAAACTGCAAGATGGTATCTCTAAAATAAGATGGGGAAAAAAAGATTACACCTCATTTTTTCCTAACCTCTAAGGAAAATTTAATGATTCCTTCCATTCATAATGGAACATCACAGTAGTGTTAGGAGGACCTTTCACTTTGTATCAATGGAAGTCACAGACACTTTTATATTGCATTTCTGATGTTACAGACACCTCAAAATATCTTTCATCACCTCTTAAAAATTATAATAGCTATTGTACCTGCTACTATATCTTGCTAATTAATGCATTAATACAGAGGCACACACTATGTTATCAATATATTGTTTTTTAAAATTTTTATATAATTGATTATTTCCTTTGTAATCCTATGTATTTTACTTCAAGCACTCAAAGCATTTTAAGAAGGGGTCCACAGTATTCATAAGACTGCCATGGCATACAAAACAAAACAGGTTAAGAATCACTAAAATTTAGCCCACCTCTTTGATCTAGAGAGTCAACCAAGTTTGACAACTGGGTACCTGCCTAGTGAGCCCCCTCCCACAGTCTGTTAGGGTGTGTGTGACTTGATGGGAAGCCCCTTGCAGTTCTGATTCCACTTTATTGATTCACCTATTTGCTGAGCCTGCCTTCAACCCATATTTGGTACCTATCCGTTCAGGTGCTGTGTTGGATCTTACGAGGAACATCAGATAAGCAGAGAGACTGATTTTCTGGTACGTTCGTTTCACACACTGCCAGCCCACACTAGATGCCAGGGCCCTGATAAAGCTGGCCACCGGTCCTCAAGCCATGGTCCCAGACCCGGCAGCATCCGCATCCCCAGGCAGCTCCTTAGGATGCCAAATTCTCAGGTCACACCCTAGACTTTTGGAAACAGAAACTCTGGGGTCTGTCAGTCTGTTTTACGCAGACCTCCGGGGATGCACGATGGAGTTTGAATGGGAGGTTGGCGGGGCCCTGGGAAGGAGGCTCCCATCTCCCCTGCGGCGGAAGCCCAAGGGACAACGTGGCGCGCGCTGCAGCGGGGGCTGCGAGCCCAGGGCCGCGAGTCCAGGCCGGGGCTCCGGGGCTTGCAGCGCTCCTGCACCGCGGGGCATCCAGCCCCGCTCCCGGGCCTGCGGGATGACTGACAGCAACGCAGCGCCAGCCCGCGGCTCGGGCTGCGCCCGCTCGGGCCGCATCACGTGGCGGCGCGCGCCGCTAAATAGCCCGCGTCGGCCATTTTGTGCGAGAACCGCAGCGCCGCCTCCCTGCTCGCGTCCTCGCGTCCGCCGCCGCCGCTTCCTGCTCCTCCCGGCCGCCGCCGCCGCCGCCCCAGCCCCAGCCCCAGCCAGCCCGGCGCCGCGCTGCCTCAATTCTCTCCGTCTTCTCGCCACTGCAGCCTCCTGACACGGCGATCCGGGCGGGCCCCGCAGCAATTTTATCCCCTCACCGGCCTCACACTAGTATCGCATGTCCACTATCCAGAACCTCCAATCTTTCGGTAAGGTCCACCGCCGACCCGGCCCCGAGGCCCCGCCGGGGCTTTGTCTGGGCGTCCGGAAGATGGCGACGGGGCCCCGGCGACCCCTACCCGGGGACGGCGCCGGCCGAAGGGCTGCGGACCCCGCTCCGCCAGGCTTGGCCCGGCCCGGTTCCGCCCGCACCAAGGGCCCCCGGACTCGCTGGCGAGAGCCGAGCTGGGCCGGGCCGGGCCAGGTCCGCGCAGCCTTGAGGGGAAAGGAGCAGAGGATGCAGGCGCAGGCCTCGGATGGGTCGGGGAAGTGGCCCGGGTCCCCCGGCCCGCGTAACGATTTATAGAAGGACGCTTCTGGATAGACACGTCTATTTTATTAAATGTGGTGGGGTTTTTATTTTTTATTTTTTTCAGTTTTGCAAGGGCACAGTTATGGTTGAATGATGGGGTGGGTGCATTTGAATGTTTCTGTTGTCATCAGAATGTAATCGAGATGACGCACATTTTTATAGGGGCTAGAGAAATTAAGGAGGTATCCATCCCCTGTCGCTCAAAGATTGTGTTGTCTGTCTGTAACACCGGTTTTTAATTCCAGTTATCAGCGGACATACCTGCTCAAATTTTGTTCATTTTCCTGAGTGTGCCTAGGAAGTCTTATTAATGGCTCACTGACAATCCCATCCCCACCGGCAAAATAAAAGCAAAAGCTCTAGAACCTTCCTTGCTAACTGTCTAGATGGGTATTGTACCCTATTTGTAGAGAGTGCTTCTTAACACGTATTTTTCAGCTTCGGATTTTTCTCTTTGCAGACCCCTTTGCTGATGCAACTAAGGGTGACGACTTACTCCCGGCAGGGACTGAGGATTACATTCATATAAGAATCCAGCAACGGAACGGCAGGAAGACACTGACTACAGTTCAGGGCATTGCAGATGATTATGACAAAAAGAAACTTGTGAAAGCTTTCAAAAAGGTAAGGAAGAGGGGATTAAAATAGAATCATTGGTGCATACCTCTGAATTGGATTGTGGTTCCCACCTTCTTTTGAATAAATATGTCAGTGTGGATGAAAATGATGAGACCCAAAAAAGCTGATGTTTTGGGGTTTTTTTTTCCTTCTTCTTTTTTGTAATTAACATCCAGAAATTTGGCTATTCTCCCAGATTGTCTCCCTATCTTAAAATAAGATATACATGTCTTTCGAACAAAATAAAATTTAAAAGAATTTAGATATTAATGTCTCATTTCCTTCATGTGACCTACTGATTCATTTACAAATTAATCCTTGAGGCTTTTTGGGGGATTATAGGAGACAGTCTGTTTCCTAAATACAGTCAAGCCTACTAAAATAGTTAAGTTTGTGTTTTTGTTTTGTTTTCTTTTAAATGGGGAAGTAAAACCTCACTGTATTTAACGAAATGCTGTTGTACATTTGTGTTTTCTAGAAATTTGCTTGTAATGGTACTGTGATTGAACATCCTGAATACGGGGAGGTTATTCAACTTCAAGGTGACCAAAGAAAAAACATTTGCCAGTTTCTCTTGGAGGTGAGTGATTGGGTGCTTCATGTGTAACCTGAGATTGCTTCTAAAATTTTATTTAAAAGCAACATGAATTATTTCCTTTGGTAAAAATCACAAAGTAAATTTAGGTAATCAAGTGAAATATAGACTTAGTATTTATTTTGATAGCAATAAGACTTTTATCCAGTTTAAGTGGTGTTTTTTGGCATGCATGAGGGTATACAAATATGTGTTGAATTGTTGGCTCTTAACAGTGCGTGCCATAGATAAGTGTTGCAATGAACTGTTAGCTGGTTCTTTTTGATGACTGTTTGGTGTTTTCTTAAAGATTAACTTAGGTGTACCTCAGAGTGATTCTACTAAATTAAATTTTATTTTACAGGTTGGCATTGTCAAGGAGGAGCAGCTTAAGGTTCACGGATTCTAAAATGAACCTAAATACTTGGAGAATTTCTTGAATGATTTTGTTCTCTAAAACCAGTGTGGCTGCCTTGTGAAATGATTCTCTGCAGTAAATGGACTTTTCATGTATTTAATCATTCAAACTTCCATTCACATCTGCATGATTACAGAAAACATGGGGTATGTAGGCTAGTAACACATAAAAAAATTGCAGTAAGATGGTAACAAAGCCCCGTATTCATCTTAACATGTTTCCAATGGAAAATATTTTGTTTTGAGTGTTTATTTGTTTATTGTTCAGTTTATTTTCACTTGATTAAATGTTTTTTTGTTGTTGTAATAAACCATGTATGTTGCAGCTTAACAATAAAAAAAAAAATCTATGAATCCTTTTATAAGCAGTTATGCTCCCAAGTCTAAGCAAGTAAGATAGACATATGTTTTGTCTTTGGAAATTGGACTTCTCATTCTGCAAAGACCTCTGATTAGCTGCAGCTGCTATTACACCCAGAAATAGAGAACTTTTGGTATATGTAACTTGTGCTTTTCATTTACTGATTAAAAAATAAGAATATCAGCAGGAATATAAACTCAGCACCACTCCTTGCAAGCCAACTAAAAGTTGTCATGGAATTTATCAATGTGTAGTGTAAAGAGTACCAAGTTTAAAGTATCAAAAGATAAAGACTTCTTTTATGTATTTTTTAACAATTCTGTTAAATGGGCTGCCAACATTAATCTTTTCCCAAAATGCCAGATATTATTATAGGCTCATGACCAATACATCTAGTCACAGGCACTGCCCTGAAAGTTTAAGAGGTGTTATCACTTATCTTCTAGGTAAAAGACATTGGGTTTCAGGTTAACTTGCTCAGAATGCGAGAACATGGCAGAGTTAGGGTGCAAGCTCAGGCTTTCAGGTAGAAAAGCCATATTTGGCTAAAGAAGCAAGAGCCACAAATGACACTGCACCGGTGCTATAAGAAAATTTACAGTACTTATAATTATGAGATTTCTGCAGCCCATCATCACAGGTTCCAGTCTTCTGCTTTCTGTTGAGCAGTAGTTATGTGCTCATTTGTACAACCTGTGCCATTAAAGCCATTTAGCTAAGGCAAAGAAATGCATCCATAAATGTGACCTTTTAATACATTGGAATTTTGATAGTATGAAAAAGGGATATATGTTGCCCTATTTGGATGATACTGCCTTTTTTTTTTTTTTTTGTACAAGGAATTAAACCCAGGAGCACTTAAGCACTGAGCCACATCCCCAGCCCTTTTTATTTTATTATGAGACAGGGTCTCACTAAGTTGCTCAGGCTGGCTTTGAAGTTGCAGTCTTCTTGTCTCAGCCTTCCTAACCACTGGAATTAAAGGTGTGTGCCATTGCACCCGGCTGCATGATACTACTTGTGAGGAAACAATCCCCACAAAGTTTGCCTTTTAAAGTCACTAAGATTTGTTTTTTTTCTCACCCTATCCTAGCTGCAAGAAAGGCTGACACTAGTAAGAGGTCAGTACATCAGAATATGGTGCTATAATTGGTAAGCTTCACTTCTAGAAAAACATTAATATAATTTGACCAAGATGAGAAATTTGAGAAAGTTTTCCAGCCTATTGAGAAGCCTCCACTTTTCTACATCTAATATTGAATAATGATTCTACCTCTAGTTCAGGGATGCTATGGGAATAGCACTTTGGTGAGGCATAATAGAGGAAATAGAACTTTAGTTGAGGCACAACCTTGAGTAAAAGGTTCCTCTAGGGCTGGGGATATAGCTCAGTTGGTAGAATGCCTTGCATGCACGGAGCCCTGGGTTCAATCTCAGCACAATAGAGAGAAAAAAAAAAAAGGTTCCTCTGGCCTTATGGAAATGGTAAAGCAGAAACATTTAACATTCACTTTAAATTTGTCCCAAATAAGTATATTTGCTAAGAGGTGAGCTAGTGCCTAGAGAAGAATTATCTTTTTTTTTTTTTTTTTTTTTTTTTTTAAGACAGCATCTCACCAAGGTGCCCAGGCTGGCCTTGAACTTGCCTCAGTCTCCTCAGTATTTAGGATTATAGGCATGTGTCACTGTACCCAACTAAGAATTTTCTTCTGTTAAAAAGAAATGAAAGAGACTTCATAGATTGGGTGAGGGAAGAACTGTCATCCTGAAACTCGCAGAAGAGCTCTTCTTAGTCACTTTGTATGTCAGGTTGCTCCCAGTGGATGGGATCAAAAGCCTAGAGCAAAACTTCCCTCACTGGATTTTCTGGAGAATGCACATCCTCCAGGATCCCCAAACACTTGTCCAGATCTACCTTGTCTTCAAGGAACAGATTGAGGACCCTTCTCCCTTGTCTTTGAGCAAGCACTGGGAATAAGAATGCATCATATCTGCAGTGTTACTGAAACTAGTTAAAGGATGAACTTGGAATCATCATCCTCAGTTGAAAAAACTGACCAAGAGCTTTTGAGAGCCAGGGAGCAAGACTAACTGCCCTTATCTTGCTTGACATCAGAAGAGGCAAAGCAGTATTGTGTAACTGAGGAAGGAAGGTAGATTATGTCTTACAGGTACAAGAAAAATAATTGTAGCCAAACCAGGTATTCCTTATCTTTCCTGTGTGGAAGATTTTGATCTGCAATTTCTTTAGTGGTTTCTGCTTCAGGGTGCAAGATGGAAAAAATTAAGTAGAGGATAGGTAAATTTGTCCCTGGGCTTTTAGACTTGGCAGAGATCTGGGCAGAACCATTAGAAAGTTGAGAACTTAACATGTTTCCAATGGAAAGTTTTTTGTTTTGAATATTTATTTGTTTATTGTTCAGTTTATTTTCACTTGATTAAATGATTTGTGAGGCACAGCTCAGAGTAAAAAAAGCAAGTTCCTTGCTTTAGTCTTGGCCTTCCTGAGAAAGAAGTAACCCCAGCGAAAAAGCTCACTCTGCCTGGTTAGGGATTCTAGTAGCAGGAGCTGTTCTCTCAACCATCGTAAAAAAGGGGGGCGGTACTGATCACATGAAGGAACAGTTCTAGTCGCAGTCATGATGGCTGTTAACCAAAATAACTTGAGAAATAGAATGGTAATACAGGCTTCTGTGTGCCACCAGCTGGGTTCTAGCTGAAGGAAAAGTCAACCTCATTAGCTCGCCCCCGGACGCCTGTTCATTGGGCCTTTGAGGATTCCTATTACCACACCAGAGGTCCATGTGGGAGGGAAAGGAGAGAGGTGGGAACCTGCGCTCTAACTAAAACCAAGAAAGCCTCATTTGGCAGTAGACTGGAATCACTTGAAAGCAGAAGGTAGCCCAGTGTCATTGTGCTTGTCTGGGATCAAGAGGCCAAGCGAATCAGCTAGAATTAACAGAAGCAAAACTAATATTAAGAAGGCCTCAGCAGTGATAACTTCTTTCAGTCAGTCACTTAACTTCCTTTTTATCAGAATAATGGAAGCATGGGAGAAAACAACAAATCAGAGGAATGGCTGGATTTCCTCCCTCCTAGAAAAACATTGCAGAGAGGAATTGGTACCAAATGTCCTTGAATCTCCTGGATCCAAGCATTATGGAAGATTACAGGCAGCCTGTGCAGATTCTGACCTAAACAAAGAATTAAAAATGGCAATTGAAACCTAGCATTGGTTTGTGAAAATGCCATTGTAGGTCAGTGGTTCATCTGTTAGGTTGTCAGCCTGATGGGAACCTACTATGGGAAACAATATTGGTCTATATAGCTCTGCTCCCTAGAGACTAATAGCGTGATGCTGAATCTTGGTGAACAATCTACAGATTTCATGCAAAAATCAATTATATAGAGCTAGGCACCATTGATTTAAGGTATAAAAGATGTCTAAAGTTCAAAGCCAAATCTAAAGTTCAAAGGCAAAATCCTCTACAGGGAACCTAAGTGATCTCAGGCTCCCTGCAGGGCTTCAGCTGCTACTCTCTGTTTAACTCCAGAGTTTGGAAGGGCTTCCAGGAGTATGGCCTAGACAGGGGCTAGCCCTAATCCCCAAGTTGTCCTATACCCATGCTTGCCAAGATCCCAGACTCACCTTCCTGAGCCCACTGAACAAGGAACTACATGCACAATATGCAGTCTAGGGAGTGGAGACAGAATCAGCACTCGATTCCACATCCACCATGACAAATTCAGGAAAAGACATTGCCAAAGAAGGACTTGGAGAGAGGTATAATTCCTTGAAGTACGAAAAATACCCATGACTTCCTGATCACAAAAGTCTACCCTGAGTCTGTTAGTGCTATTGACCTGTTAAAAACTCAGAGGAAATTTTAGCTTGATATTCAGATTCAACTACTAGCATCAGGAAGAATAGTTCCTGAGTGATTGGACACACTGAATGGGAATCACTAGCAATCTACTTGATAGAGTTGAAACAAAATGTAGGGTACATGAATGATTAAATGAGGCTTTTAAAGAAGAAATTGATGATCATTAAGAACACAAACAATAAATGATGATGAGTATGTCAGGGGAAAGGTACACTCATACATGTTGACGGGACTACAAATTAGTATAACCACTTAAGAAAGCAGTATGGAGATTTCTTAAAAGTCTAGAAATAGAACCACCATCTGACCCAGATATCCCACTCCTTGGTATTTATTCAAAAGAACTAATATCAGTATTCTATAGTGATACATGCATACCACTGTTTATAGCAGCATAATCCACAACAGTCAAGTTATGTAACCAGCCCAAGTGCCTGTCAACAGATGGATGGATAAAGAAAATGTGGTATATATACACAATGGAGTTTTACTCAGCCCTAAAGAGGAATAAAATTATATCATCTGCTGGTAAATGGATGGAACTGGAGAACATTGTGCTAAGTGAAATAAGCCAGATTCAGAAAAGTCAAGGGTTGAATATTTTTTTCTTATATGTGGAAGCTAGAGAGAAATAGGAATTTTTTTTTAAAAGGGAGGGGGTGATCTCGTGAAAGTAGAAGGGAGAATGTTGAGTAAAGAAAGGGGAATGAAGGGGAGGAAGGAGGGATGGAAAAAGGGAGGAACACTAGAATGAAATTGACCAAAATATGCTATGTGCATGTATGAAATATAGCACAATGAATGCCACTTTAATGTACATTTATAATGCACCAATTTTAAAAAATGAAAGACTAATAGAATAGAGGAAGGGATGGAGGAGGAAGGGGGAGGGAAAGAGGAATACTGGGATTGAAGTGGAACAAATTACATGTATGGATGTCAAAATGAAACCCACTATTATGTATAGTGCACTAATAAAAAATTAAAAATGAAGGGTCCGATTAGGGCAAGTATGTAGTCCTCCACTACCCTCTTGTGGCCACTTAAAAAAGACAATGACTTCTGGCATTCACATAAATTACCAAGATTTAAATTGTAGTCATTAAAGCACCAGGTGACAGGTTTGATTTTGTCCACCCTGAAAGGTTATCCAGAAATTGACCTAGCCAATCCTTATTATTGTAATCCATAAAAATCAATTATAATTTGCTTTGACCTGAGAGACATGATAATGATCTCAAAATCTTGCCCTGGGGATATAATAGTCACCTCACCTATAATCTACTAGGGTGTTGTTAGAAGGAATTTAATTTAAATGTAAATAACAGTTTCTGTTTATTACCTCCAGGGAGTGGGCAATTAAGCTAGGAAATAATCAAGATTCCTTAATCGTCACTTGTTGAGGAACACAATCTGGAGTTTTTATACACACAACCTGAATGTACAGTGCTCTCAATTTAAACCTCTGTCTTAGGCCAATGCACTGGTTAACATACCTTTTGGCTACCAGAGGCACACCCACTTAGAAAGGTCACCTGAAGGTATAGTCTGAGAAAAGTGGTGGCTAGATTCCCCCAAATCCTTTTAAGGCCATAATACATGGTACCTTTCCGTTATGGACTCAGAAACAGGATTCATTTTGGAAACTGATTGTTAATAATATCCTCACTTGAAAAACCTTTGGCAGATCTCAACTGCACAAATAGAGGAGGACTGTTGAGAGCCCAGTAGTAATCTAGAAATGGTATGATAGGAATTTGATTCTGCTTGAATCAAGTGGCACCATTGGGTGGGCCCCTCCTTAGGGAATCCCTTAAGAAGCATTGAGAAGTATTTTCACCAGGCATTTTTACGCCTCGTTTTTTCACTGATTTTGCACTGATACTAAAAATTTCCATGATAGCTAATTTCTTTTTAGCACTTATATGAGCCAAAATAGATTCTCTGGCTTGCCATTACAATTTCACCCTGGCAGGTATCCTTACTTCCCTTGATCCTGTCTCCATCCTTTGTATTCACCTGTGAACACTCTTTTTGTTCACCCTGATCATCTGACTACTGTATACTTGCACAGACGAGCTGGACATAATTGGAGAAAAAATATGATTTTCCTTCTCCTTCCCTTTCACCCCCATCCTCCACTGTTCAAGGTGGAGGCTGTGTGTCCTCTATCATTGCATCATTGAGGTTTTGTTTTTTTGTACTGAGGATTAATCCCAGGGGTGCTTTGCCACTGAGCTTTGTCCCCATCCCTTTTTATTTTTGCCAGGGTTGGCCTCAATTTGCAATCCACCTGTCTCAGTGTCCCAAGTAGCTAGAATTATAGGCATGCACCACTGAGCCTGGTCCATCATGGAGATACTTGAACTTCCTTATTTTTTCACCTCCAGATCTTCTGTATGTAAGGCCATGCTTTGTACTTTGTCATCTTCCTTGTTTACAGGATGACATTCACTTGCCCCCATAAAACAAACCCCTTCATGTGTGCCCTGACTACCATCCCCCAATTTCACCATGAATTACTTTCTTCTGACTCATCAATTTTTTTCCCCTCTGCTGGATCATTTTCATGATAGAAACATTCTCTAGTACCTTTCAAATAGAAGGGGGAAAAAAGTCTTCTTTGATCTCATGGTCCCTTCACTACCAGTCTACTTGACATCCATTTGGATAAGTAACAGGAATCTCAAAATTAACATGACTTAAGTGAAAATATTCATCCTTTTCCCCAAACTTCTTCCAGTCTGTCTCTTCTAAGTAGATGACATCACCACCCACATAAATTACTCAAGCCTAAACTTCCATCCTCTTTGAATTTACTACCCCTTGCTCATCCAGTTTAACAAAGTCTAATTGTTTCTACCTGGAAAATATATCTCATATCCATCTTTCTCCACCCTCCATCTTCTGATTCACCCTCCAAAAATCACCTTGGCTTTCCCTGAACTGCTGCAGTATCTCTCTATGGTCTTGCACTCATTGACACAGAAGCCTGGGGATTCTTTATAAGATCCAAATGACACTGGACATGGTGGTGCACACCTGTAATCCCAGCAGCTCAGGAGGCTGAGCCAGAAGGATCGCGAGTTCAAAACTAGCATCAGCAAAAGCAAAGTGCTAAGCAACTCAATGAGACCCTGTCTCTAAATAAAATACAAAATAGGGCTGGGGATGTGGCTCAGTGGTCGAGTGCCCCTGAGTTCAATCTCCAGTACCAAATAATTATTATTATTATTATAAATATTTAAAATATATAAACCTAACATTTATTTTGAAAAAAAAATTTTGCTTGTTTTTCTTGCTAGAGGTCTCTGAATCTGAGTTCTGTAATGATAATTTGATGCAAACTTTTTTGATGTTTCTCTCTTTTTTCTTTGTATCTCTTAATAGTAGGTATTTAAAGGTGAGACCCCATGAGCTGTTTGAAGAATCTGGCAATGACTGGTTTGGGTGGTTTGGTGGTTTGACTCCATTGCTCTGTATATCTGTAAGGGTCCAGCGAAAAGTCAAGTCGGAGGAAGAGACCACCAAGAGACTGACTCATGCAATTGCAGAAGGGGATTTATTGAGGATCCAATTCAGCGCCCTGAGGCTCTAGGCTCACTCAAGAAGCGAGAGCAGGGCTGGGGATGTGGCTCAAGCGGTAGCTCGCTTGCCTGGCATGCGTGCGGCCCAGGTTCGATCCTCAGCACCACATACCAACAAAGATGTTGTGTCCGCTGGGAACTAAAAAATAAATATTAAAAATTCTCTCTCTCTCACTCTCTTTAAAAAAAAAAAAAAAAAAAGATGCGAGAGCAGCCCAGAGCCCAGAGCAGAGGCTAAGCAGTGCTTAAGTACACTTTTTGGGGAGGGCGGGGGCTTTGCATATATCAGAACAAATCATCATGAGGCGCAGGAAAATTAAACAACAACTCTCATACATGATTAGCACATTCATTGGCGGGAACAGGTGTGGGGGGGTGATTGGTCACTCCTAAGCAGGGTACACATTCAAACTGATTGGTTCGGGCCCTGTATGCTTACGTGACAAACTGCACAGGGCCCTAGGCTAAATGGCCAGTAGGGCGTTGTCTTAACTATCTCAGGAATTTCAGGTTCTGGGTGTAGCAGAGAAACTTAACAATACCTGGTCTTTCACTTTTTAATTCAGGCTTTGCAGCTTAGAAACTTTACCCTTTCATATCTATCCTCATGCCCAAACCACACAGCCTTAATTAGGAAATATGAACCCTCTGACTTTGATCTTTTTCATGATTGTTTTGGCTAGTCTATGTCCCTTCTATTTCAGCTTGTTATGAAGGGTCTTCATATATATGGTCTCTGTTCAGATATATATATGGTCTCTGTTGCAACTATTCAACTGTTCCATGGAAACAGGAAAGCTGCCGGACTATAGAACACGACTGCAGATGGCTATGTTTCAATAAACTTCATCTTGGACAGAGAAATTGCAATTTCGAATAATTTTCACATGTCACAAAATTTTATTCTTCCTTCCATTTTTTTTTAATCCAACTATTTGAGAATGTGAAAAATGTTTTTAACTAGCTAGCCATACAGCGAGTCACAGAGGGACAGTACAGCCAGGACATAAGTTAGGCCTGTTGACAAAAAGTCCTCAGGATGTCAACACTGCCTGTGCCAGACTGGCAACTCCAAAAGAGGATATTTTTCTCTCCCTTTCCAAATTGAATAGGAATGTACACTGGGACTCTGGATGCACAGATGCAGCTCAGGTCCTTGGTGACCAGGAGAGACACCAAAGCTTGAAAACTCAGTCAAAACCCAACATTAGGCAGGTTATTCATCTTCCAAACCTCCATTTCCTTTCTATATATAACACGGAGATGATAGTGATGATCTCAGGGACTCGCTGTACATCAAGTCTCTGTAGGGGTCACTGTGCAGGATGCACAGCAATAACAAGGATTTAATTAATGTTAGCTTTTATTATTATTAAGAAAGAAACATTGGTCATGTTAACTTTATGGAAATCAAAGAGATAAAGGATGTGAAAATGTGGAAATGTGAGCTCAAACATGGGATGTCAATTGTCTCTTTCCAAGCATGGCCATGGAATCCTGGGATAAAATAAACACATTAGGTGTGTGG
The DNA here is from genome assembly GCF_964194105.1 of Spermophilus citellus. Classification (NCBI taxonomy): domain Eukaryota; kingdom Metazoa; phylum Chordata; class Mammalia; order Rodentia; family Sciuridae; genus Spermophilus; species Spermophilus citellus. The sequence continues at coordinate 23,870,237 of NC_138184.1, read as the reverse complement.
CACGACCCAGCGGCCCCAGGTCTACTATCACCTTTAGACAAAGAATGAGCTTTGACCTTGAAGGGCTTCATCTCTGTAGCTTAGTAGTACTGGCTCCTCTCATTCTTATTTGACCTTTTCCTTTTCTTTCCTTGATCAGAAATACATGAGGCCTATCAGGTTTTAATCTTTAAACAAACTTCGTTGACTTTATTAATCCTCCCTAATATATTATTTTTTTTGTAGTTGTAGATGGACAGCCCCAGCCCATCCTTAATATATTCTTATTTTCTGTTTCACTAACTTTTATCCTTTTAGCCATTAATTTTCTTTTTTCCACTTTCTTTGTTCTATTTGTAACCTCTCAAGTTAGTGCTTAACTCAATAACTTTTAACTTCTTTCCCATTGTAACCATTTAAGAATGTAAATTGCCCTGGGTTTTGATATTTTGCATTTTTATTATCAATCACTTAGTAGTATATTGTCTAATATCCATTCAATAAGGTGTTCTCCACTCATCAGGGAACTCTGTGGTTTACCTACCGAAAAATCATCAGAAATACGCACCGTTCTCAACACCCTCCCCAACCTGGTTCATTTTCAGTGCTTATAAAAAAAAAAGAATCAATTCAAATATTGTATTTGGAGATATCAGGTGTTGACCGACTTTCCTGAAGATACCATTTTATTTGCACTTCCTCATTCTCTTTGGTGTTTCTATTCATCACAGTGTGTCAGGAACATCTTTGCCTTATTTAACCACAAATCTGCAGGTGTTGAGTGTTTAAAATGGTAGCTGCAGTACCTACAAATGGCCAGTAGATGATGATATTGGCCCACTTAAGACCAGTCCTTAAATTTCATACACTTATTTGCTTGCATTTGAGTTTGTTTTAGAGAAAAAGTCCCCGAAGTCAGAAGAACTGAGGAAATATGCTACATTCTTAGATGCAGTAGGCCCTCAAGAAAAAGTAAATAAATAAAACTTTTTGCTTTAAAAGGTGCATCGAAATCCAGCAACACACCCTCAGGGGACCTCTCATTCCAGAGATCCAGAGATCTCATGAGGAAGGAAGCAGCATCAGTTTCCCTGTACCATTTGAGACAGCTGTTCAGCCACTCCCTGGAGACTCTTTCCTTGGTGCAGTCACTTGGTTGACTTCTTTTGGATTGCAAATGCTCCATCCTCCCAAACTCCCTTTAGAGTTAAAATGGTTGGTGTCCTTATTTGAGAAATTTTCCACCAGAAGAAAACAGGATGTGCAAGTGATGGTGCTTTTGAACTATTAGACATTTCCAAGTGCACATAGGCCCGTGCACAGGCACACCCATATTCTCCCATACATACCCTCCCCCACCCACAACCTCTGAGCTTCTTAGGCTTCATTGTGAATGAAATTCACCTGGTGATTTTGTTAAACTGCCAATTCTGACTCAGCAGACCCAGAGTGGCCCTGAGATTCTGCACATGGAATAAGCTCCCAGGTGATTCTGATGATGAGGCTCTGTCAACCACACTTGGAGGAGCAAGGGTTTGTGGCCATGCAGTGGTATAAGGATAGGAGCCAAAGTTGTCACTTGAGAAAAGCCACAGAACTTGGAACCATAAGCCCTGAACTCAAGTTCAAGCTTCACCACTTTCCAGCCATGTGACCTGATCAAGCCAGTTAACCTATGTACCTCTACTTCCTCAGCAGGAACCTCTAGAGGTATTGTGCTTAGTATTAAAAAAACTGTTATCATGAGATGGCATGTGTAACGCATGAAACATAGTGCCCTGCCATAGAAGGTGCTTGGGCACATGGTTAGGAAATGTAAGACATATGTAGAAAGACAGTGTGAATGGAATACTGAAATAGAACACCCAGGACCACTTCTAGGTCCTCATGGAAATGACCTGTGGAATAATTTCCTACATTTGTCAATCATTAGAATTACCCAGGTCACTGTGAAGAAACATAAACCCCTGAGACCCATCATATTCCAGATCCGGAGCCAGAATCTCTGTGGAGGGCAGGGGTTTGCATTTTTCAACACATGAACTCAGAAGGATTCTTGAGATCAGGCAGGTTCAGAACACTGGATATAAAAATATGAAAACCCACCTCTATTCTGGAAACTAGAGAAAGATGTCCTCTGTCTGAATGGCAGTGTTTTTCTATTTGAGAATGTGAAAAATGTTTTTAACTAGCTAGCCATACAGCGAGTCACAGAGGGACAGTACAGCCAGGACATAAGTTAGGCCTGTTGACAAAAAGTCCTCAGGATGTCAACACTGCCTGTGCCAGACTGGCAACTCCAAAAGAGGATATTTTTCTCTCCCTTTCCAAATTGAATAGGAATGTACACTGGGACTCTGGATGCACAGATGCAACTCAGGTCCTTGGTGACCAGGAGAGACACCAAAGCTTGAAAACTCAGTCAAAACCCTACATTAGGCAGGTTATTCATCTTCCAAATAAAGATATAAAGATGGGACCAAAGGAAGTCTAGATGACAATCTCAACAGGACAATGAAAGATGGAGCAGAGAGGATGGGGTACCAATCACCAGACAGAGCCCCTAAGTCAGAGGATGAGGGCTGGCCTCCGGGCCTCCATGCATGGGCATGGGCACTCCCAGAAGGCAGGAAGTAGGGCTTTGGGCTCCGCAGCAGAGGAAACCATGTGCACACAAATCCTTGCCTGGTTCTGCCCCTTCTGTTGGAAGTGCTAAGAGCCACAGCCAAGTAATACGATGCATGGCATTTTTGGTTGAAAGGTGACACCAGCAAGCCATTGAGATGATATGATTATGTTAAGATCTGCATTCATATGGATATTGGACTCCTGCTGTCCACCTCGGCCTGCTACGGGACTCCTGGAGAGTTCCCATTGGTTGGGGAAGTGTGGTAGGAGGGAATTCCGGAGAGGGACTTCCTGTTGGGGTCTGAGAGAACACTGTGTGGGTCGGTCAGCAATCTTCCCGGGAGCGTACGGGGCATTGGCGGCAGTTTCAAAAATAAAGTTTGTTCCTGCTTGAGTGGCTCGTGATTTTGTGCCCAGCCAGACTGCGGCAGGAAGATTGACTATCATGAGAGAAATCAGCAGGATCATGAATATTTTATGATTTCAATCAGGGCAATTTATCATTATGATACCAAAACTAGCTAGTTAAAAACATTTTTCACATTCTCAAAGAGAAAAACACTGCCATTCAGACAGAGAGCATCTTTCTCTAGTTTCCAGAATAGAGGTGGGTTTTCATATTTTTATATCCAGTGTTCTGAATTTCCTTCTCCCAAGCAGTTCCACTTCTGGAAACTTATGCTGTGGAGAGAATCAGACAGTGGGATAAAAATCAAATACGTTTAGATGTTCACTGCCTTATTGTTTATAACACTGTGCATATTGTGAAACAGCCAACAGGAGACCAAATGGCTGAATACAAACTGAAAGGGAGTTAGCCAGGGAAAGAGTGTGGGGTGAAAAGCTTCAGAAAGAGGGTTCAGCAAACACAAAGCCCTCCCATGGGAAAGCAACTGGCCAGTGCGATCAGAGCACAGGTTGGGAAGAAGAGTTTGCTTGAGAAGAGTGAAGTTAGAGGGACAGGTGGATTAGATGGGGCCTCAGATCACAACAAGAAGCATGAATGTTATTTGAAAGCAATTGTTCTTCCAAGCAAGGGAGCAGCATGCCTTGATTTATTTTAAGAATTGATTGTGCTGCTCTACAAGAAAGGAATGTATGGAAGATGGGAATGGAGGCGGGGAGACTGCTTGGAGGCCACTACATCAGTTGATGGGGGATGATGGTAGCAAAGAGGCAGAGAAGCAGGTGGACAGGGCTTGTTTTAGAGATAGAATTAATAGAACTCACTGTTGTATTGGCCACGGGGACAAGGCAAAGATAACCCCCAGGATCCGATCTCTAGAAACTGGGTGGCTGAAAAGACTCGGGTAATGAAAAGAATTTCATTCTGAACATGGTGAGTTTTAGATGTCTAAAGGAATTGGATTTCTACATTTGGAATTCAGAAAAGATGTAATTTCAGGGGGAATTTATGGAAAATTATTTTAATGACAGATCACAAGAGTTTTTTATTCGTAAGGACATAAGCAAAAAGAAAAATCTCATATTCATGCTAAAAATTCCAGCTAGACAAATAAGAATTGTCTTTATTTGTAATAGAAAGTGCCAGCATTCTGTTCCTGTCTGGTACCCAAACATACACACATATACACTCATGCTTACCCCTTTCAGGAGGCACCTGGACCAAGAAGAGGCTCAGACAGTAGAATATTAAAGAATAAATGAGGTTCTTTAGTAAAAAGTATATACAAAGAAGAAGGCCTACAAGAAATCTACAAAAATCCTAGTTTTGAAGGAGTATTTCTGAAATATCATATGTAGTGTCACACCATATGTGCAGTTATACATGTATCTAGAGTAATGATGTCCATGGTCATTCCACCATCTTTCCTGCCCCCGTGCCCACTCCAATTTTTAACAGCCAGGTTTGGTCCCGTGGCAGGTCACTTCCTGCCCAATCACCAGAAAAAAGCTACTATCAGCCTCCAGCAGGGGGCAACTCACCTTAATATAAACTCTTAAACTTCCAGGGCCTCTCTTATTCAGGCCATCTGCAAATTCCCTAGCCTAGTTTGGCACTTAGTCCTTCGTTTTTATTCTTTTTTTTTTTTTAATATATTGGGGATTGAACCCAGGGGTGCTTAACCACTGAGCCACATCCCCAGCCTATTTTTTAAATATTTTATTAGAGACAGTTTCTCCCTGAGTTGCTAAGTGCCTGGCTAACTTGCTGATACTGACTTTGAACTCTGCATCCTCCTGCCTCAGACTCTGGAGCCATTTATTCCTTTCTTAAAGAGGGTCTCTAAGCACAAGGTCCCTGCTGATGGTTAATGTTCTTGCACTCAGAGATTTGAGCCAGGGAAATAGGGAAATCACCAAGCAATTAGCAGCAAGCACAGCAGGTGTCTGAAAGAAAGCTCACAGTAGGGCCTGGTGGGGAGCAGAACATTGGGTAAGTTGCAGAGTTGCCTAAACTGGAATTATAAGAAATCATCAGACCAGGAGAGCTCAAAGGAGTTCTGGGCTTGTGGTGTTGCAGTGAAGGGTAACAGTAATGGGGTGAGCGTGGTTTCTGCCGAGTTAGGGTTGCTAGGTGTTATCGTTATTATTACTAGAATTGCTGATGTCATTGAGAAGATCTGTGAACTCTCTTTGCTGAGATCTTGGGGGCTCCAGTTGCTTTAAGGCCTGATACAACTAAAATTTCTGTTGAAGCTTTCAGAAAAGCCAGTCTTCTTCATTGCTTTGTCATATTCTTCCAATAAACTCCACCTTAGAGTAGGAAAGGCCTCATTCTGGCAGGACCACCTCCCTTGGGTCTCCAAGTGAGGTGACCAAGGTATCTATCCCTCATTCCACAGGTGGAGACCTGCCTCAAGGAGCTTCCTGACACCTCCCCCAAATTCCAGACCTACCATGTGTTAAGACCGATACCTGAATCTAGAAGGTGGCTTTTCTGATCTTCCAATGACTTCTCTGTTTTTTTTTTTAATTTAACTTATTTATTTGTTCTAACTAGTTATACAGGACAATGATGTATTTCAGTTCAGAGTACACCTATGGAGCACAATTTTTCATTTCTCCGGTTGTACACAAAGTAGAGTCACATCATTCCATTGCTGATAAATCAGTCTGGCAGTGAATATAAAAGCCAGCTGATCGGTCTCAGTTGTAAGTGGGCTTCTCTGTGCCCTAGTTATACTTCCAGTAAATGTGGGTTAGGTGTGTGGGGGTGAGGTGCATATTTATTGTTTATGGGATCAAGGTGATTTGGAAGAGAATGTCTCCCTACATGAAAGGCCTTTCATGGAATTCTTGTTGGAGTCTTATTGGGGAAAAGAGAGGAGGAGATGAGGAGAAAATCGTGGGTCAGGAGAGAGAATGCTGGACTCCACCGACCTCAACCCTCAGTGATTTGGGTAATCATCCCAGTTTCCCCAGCCTGGTTCTTCTCTGGATGAACCAGTTTTGGAGGGCCAAAGATGCAGAACTAAACATGCCCCTTGCAGGGGACAGAAGCTGCAGGATCTGACCCTCTCCCCTCCACTGCTTGCTCACATTCATAGTAGGGAGACCATCTATGAAATCAGGTCTGTCTCCAAAAACCCTTTGCTGCTGGTCTGTTAAAGATAGATGCTTTAGGGGCAGAGGAGAAGTAGCCCAGAAATCATGCCATCCAATCTGACTATTAAATCTAAGAGAAGCCATGGCTTTGTATCTCCTGCCATATTCCTCAACATTTTCCCCTTTTGAGAGGGAAAAAATACTGCCCAAGGGAAGTGACCATCACCCACAAACCCACCTGGCAGGTATGTCATCAGTGAGGTCCTTGTGCTACCCTTTAAAAGCCCTCACCTGCCTTAGCCAGGAAGAGACAGACTACATCCACACTGGAGTTTCACCTTTAATTAAACTTTAATTTGCTCATACTTTGTCCCTGGAGGTACATGCTGATGGGAACTGGTGCCACAGCAACCTGGACGCAGGCCAGGGCCTTGCAGAACACCCAGAGGCAACACCAAGTAAAAATAGATTTTCCTGACTATTAAATCCAGTGCTTCACTCAGGGAGCAACTAGCACTCCCAAGAGAAGCCAGGAACTGCCTTCAGGCAGAGGACGGATGTTTTCAGTAACCCTTTCCCCCAAACACACACACAGATCTGAACAAATTGGGATTACGCAATCAGTTACTTAAATTCATTTCATTTCCCATGGGAATTCACCAGGATGAGTTTGAGAAAAACAAGAGCTTCCAGCCACTCGCATATACGAAGAGCTAACTTGATGCCAGGTGCTCGGAGGAAATGAGAAAACAATTTTCTGCAGACATTGCCAGGGCCCTGCCCATCGTGCACCTGGAGATCACCTCTGCACATGTCCTCTGTATCTACCCTACACATCTGCATCCCTTGGAGGACCTCCTCTGGCTATGGGAGCATGGTATAGGCAAGCAGTATTGTCTAGAAGTGCCAGGGAGCTAATTAATGCCTTGGGCACTTAGGGAATTTCATTAGAGAATGCAGCTGGCTTCATCAACTCTCGATCCTTCTTAGTAATTCAGAAGATCCTAAGCAGAATGGAGTGCTTATTGCCCACCCTGAGCAATTGCTTATTAATTCACCCTTTATCTACTTTTGTCCTTCTCTGACTCACCTCCTTCCTCTCTAACGAGTCATTTTGGGATCACCTTTCAAATAAACTACTTGCACCCAAATTATAGCTTCACCATCTGCTTTTAGTGGGACTCACACCAATTCAGGTATTTAGACTGAACCTGGGTAGTAATGATATTTGCAAGTTGGCTTTACTAAAAAATGAGGCTCTCAGATTCAAATATTTACGGGTCAAAGGCAACGAGTGGCCAGTTATCTGCAGGTCAAATATCTATATATGTAGGTAATAAACATCTACAGGCCAGAACCAACTGGAACCCAAGAGGTCCTGGAGAGCCATCTGGGTGATGGCTGCTACTCTACTCGAGAAGCTATTGGCATGCAAGAAGTGGGGGCTGCTATTATTAGATCTTCCAGTTTTTAGAGAGGCTGAAATTCTACATTTTTATGTGGGTTTTCCCAGTTTTTAAATGTTGGAATCAATTAAAATTTTTAAAAACACCATGAAGCCTGAGAGAAATCCATATAGAGACCAGAGCCCATCCACATTCCACCAGTTGGTGAGTGGATTTGTCGATTGGGCAGCCCCTGGTGACATTTTCCAGAGCACTCTAAATTAGTGAGGCCAGAAGGCATACTGTGGAGAGCTCAGAAAAGAATTGGAAGCAAAAAAAAAAAAAAAAGAAAAAGAAAGAAAAAGAAAGAAAGAAAGAAAGAAAGAAAGAAAGAAAGAAAGAAAGAAAGAAAGAAAAGATTGGTCTTTCAAAATAGGGCTAGAGCAACAGTTACTGAGGTCAAAGAAGAATTTTAGATTTTAAAGTTTGGGCATTCAAGAATAATTTTAAACATGGAGGAAAGATCCAGAAATGATGAAGAGATTGAAGACAGAGGAGAGAGGATAATCTGTGAGCAAAGTTCCTCAAGTGAAGGCCAAGAATGGATTCAGTGCTTTATTATGGGATTATTCTTTAACACAGCTCTCTAAGGTGGGGCCAGGACCACCTGACCCCCCTAAGGTAAAGATTCATCTAAGAGGTTTCAAGGCAGTGGCTCATTCCTGTGTGTGGGGGGGGGGGGTGCTAGGAATTAAACCCAAGGGCTCTCTAACCCTGAGTTACACCCTCAGTCCTTTTTATTTTGTATTTTGACACAGGGTCTCACTAAGTGGCCCAGGCTGGCCTTGAACTTGGCAATCCTCCTGCCTCAGCTTTCTGAGTAGCTGGAATTACCAGGTATGCCACCATGCCCAGCTTGATTCTTTTTAAAATAACATTACTCAGTTATTTTGTTATCTAATTATAAAATGGATTCATATTTATTGTGGAAATGATTTAAAAATATAGAAAAGAACAAGGAAGAAAATATACATTTCCTGTTATCTCACAACCTACAGAGAACTATTATTAATATTTTGTATTTCTACCTTTTTCCATCAAACAGGGACTTTTTGGGGTAATCTGACTTTATTATCTTCATAACCAACCTATCATGTTCCCATGCCATTAGATATTCTTTAAGATATGCCTGTACCCATATACCCAACATCCACATGCTCCTCCTACAGTGTGACACCGGCCTGTTTCCATCAGGAGGTGGGGTCTTTGGCCCCCTCCCCCTTTGAATCTAGTGAGATTATTTTGGAACTTTTGTAATCAATAGAGTGCAACATAGGTGATGATTTGTGACTTCCATGGCTATGTTATTTAGATAACATGGTTCTCTTTCTTTTCACTCTCAAAACTAAACCGCCGTGTTGTGAGGAAGTCCATAGTCCATGGAGAGGCTGCAGGTAACTGTTTCAGCTGACAGATCCACTTAGGCCTCCAGCTGATACTCTAGCATCTGACAATGTGTGAGCAAACAAGCCTTCGGATGATTGCTTCTGTTTAAATTCTCCAGATAAGACCCCAGACGTTATAGAGTAGATATAACCCATCCCCATTTTGTCCTTCCTAAGTTCCTGAACACAAAAACCATGAGAGATAATAAATAATTCTTGTTACATGTCTAAAGAAGTATTACATTTTCATGGATAACTCAAAACTCCCCTCTCTTGGGCTTTAGTTTGTTTCTAATTTCTCACTATTATAAAGAACAATGAAATGAACTTTTACATAGCTGGTTCTTTGCCTAATTAACCATCTCTTTCTGAAGAATAAATCTGTAGAGTGCAATAACTAAGTCAAAGGATATGATCATTTCATAAGCTTTAGAAACACATTGCTAAATTGCTTCCTAGAATGACTGAGTTAATTTACACTCCCACCATTAGTGTATGAGAATGTATAAAAGCATTCAGTGAGTTATTCTTAGTCACCATCCTCTGACAATTTCATATTTCTTTTTCTCAAACCATCATCTCTACCTATGTTGGTCAGTTTTTGAAGTGTATGATTCTAGAATTCAGCAGCAAATGAGTAGATGCCATGTTCCACATTGTGCAATGTGGAATAACCGGAAGAAAATGGTGGGAAACTGCTGGAGGAAACATGGAGTCTAGCACCTTTGCTCAAAACAGGACTCCCAGGAGGGCCGCTGAGGCTGATCACACCACAAAGCAGAAGCTCCTACTACCCTGATTGGATGAGCTTGGGGTAGTAGCACCAGCTGCAGTGTTAACCCTAGAAAATATGCCTGTCCTTACCACTGTCATCTGTTGTTGTTGAGGTGAGATTTACATATAATAAAATTAGTCATTTTAAAATTAATGATTTGTAGGCATTTAATACATTTATAATGTTGTACAACCATCATCTCTATGGTTCCAAAACATTTTCATTTGCCCCAAAAGGAAACCCCATTCCCGTTAAGCAGTTGATCCCCCTCTCCTTCCCTTCAGCCCCTGGAAGCACAATCTATCTTTTGTTTCTGTAGATTGAGCAGAAATCATGTAACATGCAACATTCTGCACCTGGGTGTGGGAAGCCATTCTGACACGTGATTGGGTGACTCCCATTAAGGGCCTGAGGCGCTTTGGCTCTGTCGAAGCTTTCCCGACCCTTTCCTGATGAGAGAGCCCATCCGTGTGGGGGTGTGCCTGACCACTGACCCCGGGGACCCAATCACTGACCCTGACCTTGGAATGCAGCCCCCCCTCAACCTTCATTGGATGGAATTCTCCCCTGAATCTCTTGTTCCCCAATAAAGGGCTACTCCCAGGCGTGTTCGCTCTCTCTCTCCTGCTAGCCCTGAGTAATCCTCGCTGCCCTGCTGGGCGGCTAGAGGTGGGAACCAGAGAGGTGAGCCGTCTCGGACCTAGCAATATAAATAAGGTAACTGGTCTGTGTGTTTTATTTCGATCTCTTCTAACTAACTTTATGCCTAGAACCTCATTAATGAAACCACTGCGCAGGCCGCGTGGTAGACCTGGGTCCTGCATATCATTCACATTGTAGTATGTGTCAGTACTTCCTTATTTTTAAGCTGAATAATAATCCACTGTATGGGCCTACCACAGTCTGTTTATCCATTCCTCATCATTCAGGGATATTTGGGGTGTTTATTGCTTATTTTTAACAAGATATGCATATTAGAACTTGCCCCATCTATGGTCATTCCTTATCACTTTTCTGGCCAAGTCCTCACAATAAGTTCTTTGACTCCATTACTAAGGGATAACCATCACTTTCTAACTCACCTCTAAAACTCCCTTGATTTCTATTGAAGACCTCCTTTGACTTGACTTGGAGTCATTTTCTCTCATGTACTTTGAAAACAAAAACCTTTTAGAGTCTAGTAGACAACTCTATGCAACACAAAGTAGTTTATGTTGTTGTTGTAGTTTATAAAATTGACTTTAAAAGAAGTTAGTGAAATGGAGCTAAGGCAAACCACAGTGTTCTAGAAGGCACTTTTAATTTTTCTAGAGAAATCTGGGCCAAAGGAATGGTTATCAAAAGCTCTCCTTTCTACGATTCTTCCTACACCCATATCTCCTCCCCTTCCTTCACTCCCCTCTACCTAATCTAAAGTAACTCTATTCTCCCATAGCCACCCCCACTTATTGTGAATTAGCATCCGCATATCATAGAAAACATTTGGCCTTTGTTTTTTTGGGGTGATTGGCTTATTTAATTAGCATGACATTCTCCAGCTCCATCCATTTACCTGCAAAGGCCATAATTTCATTCTTCTTTAAGGCTGAGTAATATTTCCATTGTGTGTATGTGTGTGTGTGTATGTGTGTGTGTGTGTGTGTATATATATATATATATATATATATATATATATATATATATATATATATATATTTAAATCTGTTGAAGGACCCCTAATTTAGTTCCATAGTTTTGCTGTTGTGAATTGAGCTGCTATAAACATAGATGTGGCTGCATCATTGTAATATGCTGATTTTAAGTCGTTTGGGTATAAACCAAGGAGTAGGACAGCTGGGTCAAATGGTGGTTCCATTCTAAGTTTTCTGAGGAATGAATCAGACATTATCACCCAATGTAAATATATAACTATATGATCGGTGGAAATCTATATTATGTACAACCAGAAGAATTACACTTCATTTATGTATGATGTATCAAAGTGCATTCTACTGTCATGTATAACTAGTTAGAACAAATAAAAATTTTTTTAAAAAAGAGATGAAGCCTACATATGGCCCCCTTCTCTATCCTATTTCCTTCCCCCAAAAATAACTCCTCTCCAGAATTAAATCTCATTTTCTCTATAGTAAAATAAATGAATAAATAACAAAGGAAATATTAAAAAACAAAAAAAACCTCTCCTTTGCCTTTCCACATGGTTCAATAAATTTAACCACAGAAAAGATGATCATTATGTGTTAGAGCAAAGAGGCTCAGGAAGGAATTGGCCACAATCTCTATCCAACCTCTTTCCCCACCCTCACCTCAAATAGGACTCTCATTATAGTGAGCCACAGAGATGGTGCAAGGAGGATGAAGCTTTGATTACCCCCTCTTTATAACTGAGGTGCTGCCACCTCATTCTTCATGCTCGGTTGTTGACCCTGTGTGGAAACACAGTAGGGCTGTGGCTGACACATCATAATTTTAGGACCTGTGACTCATTCGCTTATTTCCCCTGAAGACTTACTCCAAAAGGGGAAGACATACAGTTGGCTCCACTAGTCTATCTTACTCAGGGAGAAAATATTCATTAAAGCTTAAGATGAGGGGCTGGGGATGTGGCTCAAGCGGTAGCGCGCTCGCCTGGCATGCGTGCGGCCTGGGTTCGATCCTCAGCACCACATACCAACAAAGATGTTGTGTCCGCCGAGAACTAAAAAAAAATAAATAAATATTAAAAATTCTCTCACTCTCTCTCCTCTCTCACTCTCTCTTTAAAAAAAAAAAAAAAAAAAAAAGCTTAAGATGAAACTATTTTATGGCCAAATCTCACTGACCAGTTCCAGTTGTTGGGTTGACAGACTGATTGATTTATTGATTGATTGATGTGATGCTGGGGACTAAACACAATACTCTGCACAAACTAACTAAGCAAATGCTCTACTACTAATCCATGCCCTTAGCCCCTGTTTTGTTTTCTTCTTGATCTATAATACAAACCAAATCTGTTTGAACATACTCAATATGACTCATTCTTGACCGTCTCTGAAGTAAACACTAGGAAAAGTTGCTTTTGGATTCTGTGCAGTATTTACTGGTCCCAGGGGTCAAGTAAAGTTTTGTAATCTGGATGAGAGGTTTTCAGAAGATGATCAAAGATACAAAGATCAAGCTAGGGTACCTCGTGGCACATGCCTGCAGTCCCAGTGACTCAGGAGGCTGAGCTGAGAGGATTGCAAGTTCAAGCTCAGCCTGGGCAACTTAGTAAGACCCTGTCTCAAAATTAAAAACAAAAGCAGATGAGGATGTATCTCAGTGGTAGAGCACCCCTGAGTTCAATCCCAAAGTACCACAAAAGAAAGAAAAAAAATCATCAGATAAGATACCTGAGATCATATACCTCACCCAGATGAGCATCTTTCAATTGGCAGCTAAAATCAGAGTTTCTCAGATAAGTCATCCTTTCTCCTCCCCAGCTATTTGAGATGGAGGTGGTTTCAAGGAGGAAAGTAGGTTTAAAAAAAAAAGACGTTTAGCAATGTAATAAAGGGGTCTATCATTAGCCCAGACTGTTTCAGTCACATGTGCCAAAAACACAACACAAATTAACTTATACATAAAAGGACAATTCATTGGTTCATGAAACTGAAGATTCATAGTTATAGCTGTTTTTAGCCAAGGCTGAATCTAGGTCACACTGTGTCATCCACGCTCTTACCCTCCATACTGTCGTCAATGCAGGCAGTGGCTGGGCTAAGATCGGCCCCAATTGAACCAAAAGCTGGAGAGGGCTGCTTCCCTAAATAAAAGCCAGGTTTTTAGGGTAGGATACAAGAAGAGACTGTACTACCAGAGGTCATATGCTGTGTGTCTTTAGAAAGATGATTTTACCAAGCAAGTTCAAGGCCTGAGATCATGATCCCTTTTGCTATAAACTGAATGGTTTATAAATTCATGTTAGGATCTCCAATGTGGGCTGGGTGTGGTGGCCCACGCCTGTAATCCCAGTGGCTTGGAGGGCTGAGGCAGGAGGATCAAGAGTTCAAAGCCAGCCTCAGCAATTTAGCAAGACCATCAGAAACTCAGAGAGACACTTTCTCTAAATAAAATATAAAATAAAGGGCTGGGGATGTGCGCCCCTGGGTGAAATCCCCAGTATCAAAAAAGAAAAAAAAAACATCCCCAATGTGATCATATTAGAAGGTGCAGACTTTGGTAGGTGACTAGGTCATAAGGGTATGTCCTAATGAATGGGATAAGTGTCCTCATAAAAGAGAATCCATAGACCTTTCCCAAACCTTCCACCATGTGAGGACACTATCTGTGAGCCAGGAAGCAGGCCTTCGCCAGACACCAAATCTGCTGGCACTTTGGTCTGGGACTCTTCGAGTTTCAGAACTGTGAGAAATAAATTTTTGTTGCTTATAAGCCACCCAGTTTATTTAATTAAAATAGTTAATTTTAATTAAATAAACTGGATGGCTTAATTCAGAGCAGCCTGAATTAAGCTGCCTCTTAAGCACCTACTATGCACCCTGCAACCTTCTGAATGCTGTTAAGAACACAGTCATGGGCTAGTGTGGTGGTGCACATCTGGAATCCCAGTCACTCCGGAGGATTGCAAGTTCAAGGCCAACCTGGGGAATTTAGTGAGACCTCATTTTTTTTTATTAAAATATAAAAAGGATGGTCAAATGCCCCTGATTTAAGATCAATTGTACAACAAGACAATTCCTTCCCTTCTTCGTGGATCACAAAACAACATCTAGTAAGAGGAGTGACACAGAAGGTTGCCTCCAGGCAGGGCGGAAGAGGAGGATTAGGTACAGATGATTGATAGAGTGAATGTGCTTGGAAGAAAAGGGAAAGGAAAACTGGGATGGAGCAGGAGAAGGAACTAAGCAAAAATGTGGTTTTAGCTTCAGCCTAATCTGAGGAAGTCTCTGGAATAAGAACTGGTCCACAAAGGTGATCCCAGTTTGTCAGGGGGTGGAAGTCTTTTAATTTTGAGTTAGCCTCTCCATGGCTGTGGGCTGCCCTGGGTGGGAGTGGCGTGCCATATTCCAGGCCAGATGGCCCCAGTTCTGCCAGGAAAATTTGCTCAAGGGGCAGCTGTGAGCCATTAGCTGTCAACCTCCCAACGTTTGGGGTGGGTCCACTGGCTAGAGAAAGAATTTTGGTGGGACACCAACAGTGTCCCCCACCGAAAAGATGACATCAATTACATTTTTCTTTATGTAATGTGTGATACCTACCTATGTTTTGGAAGCAGTTTTTATTCAATTAATTTTTCAGCTATTCAATTAGTTAAATAGCAAAATAAGAACAATACTAGCATTACAGGGAGATTAGTTTAAACTTTAAGTCATCTTTAGAACCTCAGTGATCATTTTAGTCCCAATAATCATAAAAACATAATGATAAGTTAAAGCCACATTGAAAGCTGAGTCTTTCTCAACAATGCCTGGGGTTTGTCAAAAGTATTAAGGGAATGAGGCTGAACACGGTAAATTATGCCTGGCAGCTGGAGAGAGCCAGGTCTACCAGGAAATCTTGGCTTCCTGAAAATGAAAGCCCTGTCTGATGAAGTTAGGACAATAAAAGTCATCAATCATTCGTAACTGAAAGCTTGTAACTGCATGAAGTGGGAGTTGAAAACAGCAAATCTGATTTATCAGTAATGTGCAGAAGATTATGTCTATCTGGACATTTGCTGCAGATATATAATGAGCAGCGTTGGCCAACGTCTTATGCCTTCTTCTATTTGAACATGACTTTCCCATTGGGAATCACGGGTTCATGGGCTGCCGCAACATTATAGGCATTACGTAGACGTGGAACAATCAACTCCTTGCTTAGGGTAGAACTGGAAGCCTTGGGAGTCCAGGGTCAGCAGCAGGCACACCAAAGTCAGTCCTGGAGGCTGGAGGTGTGCACCTGCTATGAGAAATGGCCCTCTTAGGTTTTGTGTTGAGGACCTGAATGATCACACACACACACACACACACATCTGACTTTACTATGCCATTGTATTTATCCGCATAACCTTGCCATGCCAGGAGACCCCTTGAATGTTCATAACAGAAACCTCCTGAAAGACACGTCATAGCAAGCAACAGACAGCTTACTCTTAAGATTCTTCAAACGCCTCAGCAGCCCCATCTCAAAATCCTCTCCATGCTTCTTCCATCAATTATGAATGGTTACATCGAGATCCTTATATATCTTAATCAGGCATCTCATTGTAAGACCTGCTTTAGAACTTCTAGTTCTCAGTAAAATCCAGCTTTGTCTCTGCTCCTTGAAGACTCAGCCAAAGCTCTGCTGAAGTGGGTTTCTGACCACAGTAAAAAAAATCAACTCATTGTTGTCTTATCGTCAAAAGGTTGCACAGGAGACAATGGGTGGGGGCGGAGCTTGCATTGGTCAGTATTTAATAGCTGTAGCTTTTCTCAGGCATAATTCTTTCTTAAAAAATTCATTCATTTATTTATTCTAATTAGGTATATGTGACAGCAGAATGCATTTTGATTCTTAATGCATACTTCTCCTCTGAATTCCTACTTGGTTTTGAAAGGAAAGTGACCACAACACTTAGAGTAACCAAGAGATCTTTATTACAACAGTGCAACAGAGGAGAGAAGAGAGAGAGAGAGAGAGAGAGAGAGAGAGCGCAAGAGAAAGAGAAAGCAAGAGAGATAGCAAGAGAGAGGGGGGCCTGGCAGGAGGGAGTTTTTATAGCCCAAATCTAATGGGGTCTCTGGGTCTGCAAGCTGCCTTGTTGGCACACAAGGGGGTTAAGTGTTCGGCCTTGAGCAGGGGCTTGGGCGTTTGGGCTTGAAGCAAACAGGTGATAAAGAACTAGACAGAGGGTTTGAGTGGCCAGGTCATCTTGCAGCTAACTTTGTTTGGCAAACCCTGCAGACAGCTTACTCAGCCTGTCCTGCACCTAACATTTTTCCCTTTTTGTTTTTCTAAGTGACATGGGGGACGGCATAAAGTCCTCTGGCTACTTCCTGCTTAATGGTGGGCAGCGTTGGACCTAGGAGGGAAAGTGGAGGAATGTTCAGGGGACAAGTCTGAGAACACCAGGGCAGCCAAAAATAACACTCCGTGGCTACAGACAACTACTTTGGTAGGGGTAAAGTCCATAAAAGTTCCTTGAAGCCACAAGTCATCAATGGCATCAAACCATTTCTGAGCGGAGGAGATCTTTGGTATCAGCCATTGGTCTTGCCGTAGGGACTCTAAAGTATTGAAGGTGGCTGGGTTGAATCCAGTAATGTTAAGAGTGACAGCCCGATTGCAGCCAGTGGAAGGACAATCACCTTGACCCATAAACTGAGAGTGGGTGGTGTGGTTCTGGTGCCACGTCGCTTGGATGTTAAAGCGCCATCTGTGGTTGGGATAGAAACTTTTTAAGGTAGGAGACATGGTACCAGAGAGAGTGTCTAAATTCTTGGTCACCATTGGGGTAGTAAGTATGACTGTATGGGGTCCTGTCCAGGGAGGTTCCAATGATTGAGAATGCAGTTCCTGAAGTAAGACTGAGTCACCCAGTTGAAGAGGGTCCAATTCAGTTTGTGGTTGTGCTGGGACTGAGGCAATGATTTGATCCCCCAAACTGCTCCATCCACAGTCTTCTCCATCTGTTTTAGTTTTCATCACTGTGACCAAAACACTTGCAAGAACCATATAGAGAAGGAAAAGATTTTTGGGAGCTTACAGTTTCAGAGTTCTTAGTCCCTAGATGGCTGACTCCACTGCTCTGGGCCTGAAGTAAGGCAGAACACCAGGGCAGAAGGGTGGGGAGGATAAAATAGCTCAGAACAGGACGATCAAGAAGCAGAGAGAGCTCCGCTCACCACAGACAAAATATAAACCCGGAAGGCATGCCCCCAGTGATCTTCCAGCCACACCTTACCCGGCTACAGTTGTAGCCCAGTTAATCCCTATCAGCAGATTCATTCACTGATTAGATTAAGGCTCTCATAATTCAATCATTTCACCTCTGGATGCTGTTGCATGGTCTCACACATGAGCCTTGGGGATACCACATGTCCAAACGATATCACCATCTCAGTGGACGGCAACTCTTAGAAAACCACTCAAGCCAAAATCTTGGCTTGATTCTAGACTCCTCACTTTGATCTCTATAGCTAACCAAGAAATCCTATTGGCTCTGTCTTCAAAGTATATCCCAAAGCCACCTCTTTTCCACCTTTACCATCATCATCTCCCACTGAGATAATGGCAATGTCTCCCTGCATCCAACCTTGTTCCTCTACAGTCAATTTTTCACAGAGGCATCAGTGTGATCCCTTTGAAAACTAAGTGCAGTCATGATGCTTCTCTGCCCCAAACCCACTTCACTAAGAGCTAAAATCACAAAAGTCCTACCAGGTCTTGCAAGGCCCAGCAGGAACTACACCTCAGTTTGTGCACGTGCTGGTGCGCACACCAACACACATGCACATCTTCTCTTCTCTCATGTCCTATGTCATTTTTTTTTCCAGTGAAGTCTATTCCAATATTTATTGCAATCTCTACCCACCCCCGCCTCACACTCCCCATGCCACATTTCCTGCTCTATCATTTTGGAAAACAATTGTTCTTCCAGAGCACATATAATATTACTTTATATCTTGATTATTGTTGTGAGTATTGGGTATTGCCTCTTGTTAAAATGAAAGCTCCCCAAGGGCAGGGATCTTTGTTTTGCTCATAATGAAACATACAAGTCTGGAACAGTGTCTGGCACACGGCAGGCACTGGACAAGTCATTGTTGAACGAATATACTTTTCCTAATTCCCAGGAATCAAATCTGTGGGCACTTTAATCTTGGGCTTTGGTGAAAAAAATAAAATTGTCATTAAGCCACCCAATCTATGATATTTCATTAGGGTAGCTTGAGCATATGAATCCAAATACAATGATTTCCTACAACATGAGCACACCCAGGTAGTCGCCATTCAGGCCAAGAGGCAGAACTAATGTCCCTCTCAATCCCCTTCCTTCCCAAAGTTAGCCAATACACTAACTTCTAACACCAAATATAAGTTCTGCCTATCTTGAAACTATGGAGTCATCAAGCAGGTGGGGAATGATTTTCTAAATAATTCACAGCCAACGAACAAAAAAGAGGAAACTATGAATTAGTATACTAGAAATGAAAACATCACATTTAAAAATCTGTGATACAATCTAGAGGTATCTAAAAGAAAAAATTTAGCTTCACATGAACTTATTAAAATAAAAATGTTGAAAATAAATACACAATAATCTATTTTAAAAAGAACAATTAAACCAAAACAAACAAATCAGGAAAAATAATTAATTGATAAGCATAAAGGCCAAAAAATACAATAGCAAATGAAACTTAGCATAGATCAATAAAATGAAATGCACAGTCTTTAAAAATCTACCATGCACTGGAAGTCTTTTATTTGTTCCACCCTACACTATGTCTCATCTCTGTAAACTCTCTCCAGAGGTCCCTGATGGGTTTGACTGCAAGGAACACCAGCTAGGGGCAGAGAGAGGAAAGTCAGGTTAGAATGTGATTCCTCCTCTCTGCTGGGATCTATCTGTGTCTCATTGCCAAATCAGAGCCCTCTCAAGGAGGCCTCACCCATCACCTTCATCTTCCAGGTTCTGGCCACTGCTCCCTCTCTTCACACATTCATGTGTAGAAGGGATAATTCCCTACTGTAAAATTGAATCTAGAATATTCCCCAAAGGTCCATGTGCTAAGGTCTTGGTTGTCAGCAGCGTTATTGGGAGGTGATGGAATCTTTAAAAGGTGGAGTCTAGTGGGAGGCATTAGATCCTTGGGGGCATGGCCTCAGAGAGGACTAGGGGATGCCAGTCTCTTTCTGATCACCATGACTTAAGCAGCTTGTTCCATTAGAAACTCCCAGCCATGATGTACCATGGTCCAGAAGTAGTGGGCCCAACCAACCATGGGCCCAACCAACCACGGGCCCAACCAGCCATGGGCTAAAACCTTCAAAACTGAGGCAAAATAAATCTTTCCTCTTATTTATTTATTTATTTATTTATTTATTTTAGTATTTTGTTAACAGTAACAGAAAGCTGAGTAACAAAGCCTTCCATTACTAACTTTTGGGATGTCCCTACACCCTGCCCACATCTTTGTAAAGAGTTCCTTATTAAATTCTCCTCAAATTATCCAACTTGATTGTATGTACTATTTCCTAACTGCAGCAATTCCCCCAAATTTCGTGTGTGTGTGTATGAGAGAGAGGAAGTATTTTGGCATGTCTCACCAGAAAAACCTACATGTACACACACACACACACACACACACACACACACACACACACTCATACAGACATGTCAGCATTAGACATATAGGACAAACAATTGCAAATATGAAAAAGTTTTTTAAAAAGATAAATCAACTGTGTGAAACTTTATATCAGTAAATTTGAAAATCTGCAGGAAACATGTTGTTCTCTCTAGGGCAATATAGAAAAAATAAATAAACAGAAAAGAAAGCGCAGTCAAAGATCAACCCTAGGACTGGGGCTGTAGCTCAGTGGCAGAGCACTTGCCTAGCATGTGAGAGGCACTGGGCTGAATCCTCAGCACTGCATAAAAATAAACAAATAAAATGAAGGCATGCAGTCTATACACAATTACAAAAAAAAATTTTTAAAAAAAGATCAATCCTAAATAAGGCACCTGGAGCTAACTTGATTAAATAGGTCCAGAGAATTTCCATTACATAAATTGTTCTTCAGCCTAAAAAACAATGGACACCTCCCCACCTCTTTTATGAAACTGGCATAAATCCAGATACCAGAAGCAATCAATTAGAGGAAAGTGATTGGCTGTTGCTACTTACAAATATGGATGAAAAAATGTCTTAATAAAATCCTAACAAACTGAGTCCAGCAGTGATTAAAAGAATTATATATAATGAATTTATTCCAGAAATGGAAAGGTAATTCAATACCAAGATATCTGTTGCTGCAATAAAGTGCATTAAGATATTAAATAGAAAAAAATCATTATCTCACTAGATGCTGAAAAAATTGATAAAATTCAACACCTGTTTCTATGATAATTTTTAAGGAAACTCCTAACAAAATAAGAATAATGGAAAGTCCCTTATCTTAATGATGAATGACTTCTAAAGACCTGTAGCCAACAAGACAGGGAAGAAGAATTAGTCATGACATTGATCTCAAAGAAGCCCAGTTTTTTAAATTATTATTTTGAAATTTTAAGTTAATTTGTTTTTTAGTAGGCAATATGTTCCCTTCTTCAAAATTTAAAAAGATATAGATGAAAAGACTTTCTCCTAGCCCATCATCCACCTACCCAGTTACTCTCTACTCTCCCAAGAGACAAATAAAATTAGTTTCTCGGTTATTCTTTCAGACCTAGTCTATACCTTTGCAAGCACATTTGGGGGAGATATATATATATATATATATATATATATATATATATATATATATATATATATATATATATAAAATGATAGTTAAACATAGTTAAACACAATGGTAGTAAATGCTGGTGCTTCTCCTTAGCAAAATATTGTTCCTAAAGAGATTCCTCATTCTTGTTTATTGGCCCAGAATACCACATTAGATAAGTACATCATAAATTCAACAAGCAGTCTTCGAAGACATAAGTTGCTTTGAACCTTGCTGTGATAAATACCACTGAAGTTAACAAGCTTTATCTATGTGTTATTTTGCATGTATAACTGTATATGTAGGGTTGTGTAGTAAAGAATTTGGCCTTGTCCAAAGAGAAAGTCTGTCCTGACAGGATCTTCATTCAAGATGGAGACTGGTCATTCCAGATTTTAGGGTGGAGATGTCTATACCCAACAGACATAGTGGAGGGCTGGCCATGCTAGAAAAATCCTCTATATGACCCAGTGTGGGGTATTTGGGTCATGCAGTGTCGACCTAGGGACTGGAGAAACATTCCTACATAATGAAGTCCCAGTAAAAACTCTGAACAGTGAGGCTTGGATAAGGTGCCTTCCTGGTTAGCAATATAGCAATATGTTAGCAATATAGCAATATGTCACATGTTGATGGTGACAGAGTAACATATCCTGATTCCCTGGGAAGAGGACAATGGAAGGTTACGTTTGGAATCTTCCTGGACTCTGCCCATTGCTTCTTTTCCTTTGGTTCAGCTTAAATTCTGTCCTTTCCTGGTAATAAACTGTACCTATGAGTGTAATAGCTTTCATTGAATTCTCTGAGCCCTTCTTTTTTAATTAATTTTTTAATTTGTTTTAATTAGTTATATATGACAGTAAAATACATTTATGCACTTTGATGAATCATACAAAGTTGGTGTATTATCAAACCTGAGTTTAGTTTAGGGAATCTTCCAAACTTGTGTCAGAAATGAAGATGTGCAGTAAGATTGGCAGCCATTAAGAAGTCCAACAACAACAAGTGCTGGCGAGGATGCAGGGAAATGGGTACACTTGTTCATTGTTGGTGGGACTGCAAAATGGTGCAGCCAATTTGGAAAGCAGTATGGAGATTTCTTGGAAAGCTGGGAATGGAACCACCATTTGACCCAGCTATTCCCCTTCTCGGTCTATTCCCTAAAGACCTAACAAGAGCATGCTACAGGGACACTGCTATATGGATGTTCATAGCAGCACAATTCACGATAGCAAGATTGTGGAACCAACCTAGAAGCCCTTCAATAGATGAATGGATTAAAAAATGTGGCATTTATACACAATGGAGTATTACTCTGCAATAAGAAATGACAAAATCATAGAATTTGGAGGGAAATTGATGGCATTAGAGCAGATTATGCTAAGTGAAGCTAGCCAATCCTTAAAAAACAAATGTCAAATGTCTTCTTTGATATAAGGGGAGTAACCAAGGACAGGGTAGAGATGAAGAGCTGGAGAAGAAGATTAACATTAAACAGGGATGATAGGCGGGAGGGAAAGTGAGAGGTAAGGGAAATTGCATGGAATTGGAAGGTGAGCCTCAGGGTTATACACAACTACATATAAGAGGAAAGGAGGAGTAGGAGAAAAATTATATAAGTGGAAGAAAGGATTTATAGTAGAGGGGATGGAGAGAGAGAAGGGGAGGGGAGGGGAGCGGAGGGGAGGGGAGGGGAGGGGGGACAGTGGAGAATGGGATAGACAGCAGAATACATCAGTCACCAGAAAGGCAATTTGTAAATCAATGGAAATGTAACTGATGTGACACAGCAATCTGTATACGGGGTAAAAATGGGAGTTCATAACCCACTTGAATCAATCTGTGAAATATGGTATATTAAGAACTATGTAATGTTTTGAACAACCAACAATAAAATAATTTAAAAAAAAATGAAGATGTGTGGAGACTCCACCCTCTAACCTTGTAGTTGGCCCTATACACCTCGAAAGGATAAATTTGTGCAATTTATCTTATGAAATTCTATTAAATTTCCACAAGAGTTATTTCACTGAGTTGATATTAATTTATTTTATTAGGCCTTGGGAACGATACCCAATCAGATTTTCTATTTGCTTCAACCCATTTTAAACTAATATTTATTTTAATAAAAAATAATGAACAAATTATCTTTGGAATAAAGATAAATAAGAAAAAAAATATTGGTTGTCTTTGTTGGAAGCGGGCAGGGACTTTTTGCTATACCAATTGAATGTTGAAACATGAAAATACTTTCTATTATAAATATTGAACAATAAAGTAAGAGAGGCACATTATTTTAAAATTATTGGTATTAAATGCTCTCTGTCCTCCTCCTCCTCCCTTCCCTACTTCTCCTTCAGAAGCATATCTTTCAACCCTTGTAGCCTTTTCTCCTACTTAGCCTTATATTTCTAAGTAGGATGCTCTTATTGCTACTCTTACATTTATCAATTTTAGAAAATATCTGTTGATTTCCAATTGTGATATCAGAGAATCTAGTTCATTTGTATAATGTGACCACCGGCTCTCCCTTCTTCATCTTTGCAATGTGATTATATCAAAAGTGTTTGGTTTAATAGCCGATGCAGGTATTATTCACTGATGAGCAGAGTAATTCTATAATTTTCTTCCTTCCTCCTGTAGTTTTCTACTTTTCTTCTGTAGTTTTGCTTGTTTGTTTGCAATACTGGGGATTGAACCCAGGGTCTTTTTCATGCTAAACAAGTGCTCTACCACTGAGCTACATGCCCAGCCCTTTATGTTTAGAGACAGGGTCTCGCTCAGTTGCCTAGGCTGGCCTAAAACTTGTAATCCTCCTGCCTCAGCTTCCTGGGATTACAGATATGTGCCACTACACCTGGCTTCTCTGTTTTTATATACTTAATTTTCTACGTTTTTTTTTTTTCCCAAATGATTCAATAGATCTGTTACATGTCTAATTTTTCAAAATGTCCAAACACATCAATTGCCCCCCAATTTTTTTCTTGTTCTGCCTCTCCTGATATTATCAGTGCTGGTTATCAGCTATCATCTGTAGCAGCTATCCAAGGTGATTTATTTCCTTCTCAGAGCTTCCTTTCCTCTCATGAACTCTTTACCTTAACTCTGTTACCCACACAGTCCTACTTGGAAAAAGGTAAGTTAAATTCTGCTTCTTCAAGAGGCATGTTCTCCTCTCCAGGGGCTGCTGAAACTTCCCGACTCTTCTTCCTTGGGACTCCCTCTCTGTTTTTCAAGGTAAATGAGTCCCAAAGTGTAAATTCACCACCAGATCACATTGTTAGCTTAGCAAGTTTGCTTATTCACAGAAAAAACATTTGTTTACATCCATAGTACCATAGTTGATGCAAAGTAGCAGACACATTCACTAATGTCAAAGACTATAATCTGGCTCATATTGCATAAGAGTGAAACAGAACTATCACCTAATCAAAAAAAAAATCTCTTT
Source organism: Spermophilus citellus (assembly GCF_964194105.1). Classification (NCBI taxonomy): domain Eukaryota; kingdom Metazoa; phylum Chordata; class Mammalia; order Rodentia; family Sciuridae; genus Spermophilus; species Spermophilus citellus. The sequence goes on along the minus strand of NC_138184.1, from coordinate 23,845,631 downwards.
CCTTCTATGATTGGTAATTCTTTCATATCTCAGATGTCATAATCTTTGTAAAATTCTCCCTTATTTTTTTTTAATTTTTTTATTGGTTGTTCACAACATTACAAAGCTCTTGACATATCATATTTCATACATTAGATTGAAGTGGGTTATGAACCCCCAATTTTACCCCAAATGCAGATTGCAGAATCACGTCGGTTACACATCAACAATTTTACATAATGCCCTATTAGTAATTTCTTCTCTTTATTACCCTAATGCCAGATATAACATCAGCATCTCACTGCATAATCTAGGTATTTTTATAATTCTTCAGAAACTCTCATTTTGCCTCCAAATTGACCTTCAACAAAATATTTAATAATGTTGCATCTGTTTCTTCAAACAGGAATAAATCTGAAAGTTCTCTCATAAATTTCTTGTGAGCATTCAATGAGAAAACCAGTGTGAAAAAGTTGAACCTAGTTCCTGTCTGTTAGAAAATAGTCAATAAATACCATCTATTGTTTGTATGTTGGAATTATTTATCACCCTTCTCACCATTTTTATTTAGTCATAGAAAGAAATCTTAAAGCATCATTTCACCATCTTCTTGATATTAGACTTATTATTAAGAAGTTTGATGCCAATCTAATTTCCATTCTTTCATAAGCAACCTATTACCTACCCACCCATCCATCATCTATCTATCTATCTAGTTATCTATCCTCTATCTATTTGCTCTCCAGCATCACTGCTTTAGAAATTTTCCATGGCATTTTCTGTTGTTTCATCCATTGTGCTGGGCACTCAATTTAGCACTTTTGATCAGGACATTGCTTTTCTATGATTTTGAGAATTTTATTGTTTTAATTTCTTGAAAATTTCTTCCCCCTATTTCTGGAATTTTTTATTGGATACTATATTTCCTGGACTGGTCCTCTGCTTTTCTTGTTCTCTCTCATTTTAATGTCTATCTTTTTATGACACACCCTAATGTAGTTTTCCATCTTTATCTTTCAGTTGATTGAATTCTGCACTTCATCTTTCCTGCTTAAGTGTTTCATGCACTCTCATTATTGCTATTCCACCGCATTTCTCTCTTGCTTACTGAACAGAGCATCTTCAAATCTGTCCAAGAAGCTTACTGATGGCTTTTTAAAAAATCTTTTCTTCTGCTACTTGCATTGTCTTCATTTTCTCTGCCTAATGTTTTTATTCTTCGTTGTTGTTGTTGTTGTTATTGCTGTTGGGTTTTTTGTTTGTTTTGCTTTGTTTTGTTTTCTCTCCTTCTCTTGTGCATGTTGGCAACATTCCTCTGTTTAGCCTTGGTTATTCGTTCATATTTAGAATTAGTCATTTACCCTGAAGCAGAGGTCTTCAGTAACCACTAAGCAACAAATGACTCCCCAAATCTAGATTGTTCTTGGACACCTTCTCAAAATGCATCTATAATCTCCTGTGATAAAGCTTTTTGAAAGATTTTGATCATAAGCAACTGAGTTGACCAGCCCAACCCTCTTTGGACTTGGACTTTGACTTTCTGTCTGAGCGTCTCCACACAAGACTTTTTCTACAGAACAGTCCAAACACTCCCTTATGACTCCCCATCAAGTCCATGTCATAACTTAGAGGAGAGAAAGATGATAGTAGGCCAGATTTCCATGAATTGCTCTGATTCTAAGGCAATTTTCCTTCCTTCCTAGACATCACAACTTACTCCAATTTTTCACCTAGAAATTATTTTTCTTTAAACCCAAATAATAGTGATTAAGTGAGGTCATGCCCTTCTGCAAAGAAAACACAATGAAACCAAATAAAAAAAAATTAAGGAGCATGGGTCAGGGTGAAGATAAGAGAGACAAGAGCTGAAAGTTCTGGAAGATGACATTTAATAAATATCCATCTGGGGGAGCCCAGGAAGAAACAGTGCAAGGCATTTTTTTGATGATAAATGAGCACCTGTCATTGTATATTAGGTAATTTTACAGAAGAAATAACCAAACTAAGAAAACTAAGTCTAAATTACCAAACTAAGAAAGAAAGTTTAGGTATTAATAGGAAAAAGAAAAAGAGAGGAATTCTAAATTCCTTCCGAAATCTGAAAATGTTTCAGGAGTTCATAAAATATTTTCATTTTAACCAGAAATGAAGCACAGTGTGTCATCAGAAGGAGGATGACTTTCCATCATAAGCCTTGTTGCAAAACTTCTATGTGGGGGCAGAAATGTCTGTTTATGGGAATTATCTGCCAGAGGCTCCACCATCAAGCAGGAACTGTGGGTTGAGAGCTGTGGGGATAATTAGACTGGGGTGTTCAGACATTCATACGTACAGATCAGCTCAATCAAGAGGCCAGAGCAGCATCAAGGACAGTGGTGAGCAAGAGGGTTTGGCCACAGGGGACACAGTCCCAGTGTAATGATCAAGGCCAGGTTCAACCACATCAGTCTGGAGCAACCACTTCCTTTGGCTATAATTACTAACTTTGTAGGAGCAACTCCTGCTTTATTGCACAGAGTGGCAGGTGTGGGGGAAGTAGAAGTCAAAGAGGTGGCAGGCAACTCCCACTGGGGACTGGTGATACCTTGCTATTTGCTTCCAGCTCCACATGAGTGGCTCATACAGGAAGAGCATTTTTCTCATTGACTTTGCACAGGGATGTGTGAAAGTTTCACCCTTTGCACCTGTTGGATCAGGTTCCCAGGCTGAGAGAGGAGTCACCCAGGCAGGTGTCCTGGATGAAGGAACATTTGTAAGAGTGTGCCATCTCTGCAGTGGCTCCAGGTGGGGGGATATTCTGCAGCAGTCTTTTTCCAAGGACTGGGCTGTTCATATAGCTTGTTCTCAGAGCCAGCTTTTTCTTTTAGTACTTGGGTCCACACAGACACTGAGAAGTGTTTGCCTACAAAGTCCTGGGCTGGACACCACACATTGCAGCCACCAAGACCAGATGGAATAGCACCTGTATGGTCATCAGTTGGTCTATATTTGTCTCTGAATCTTTCAACGATAAGTGACCTGAGAGAAAAAAAAAAGTGAGTGAATGATGAGTACTTTTAGTTCACCAAAACAAAGAAAAACAGCCAATGGTTGATATAAAATATGAAGAGATTATTTTAAAATATTCTTCCACATTTTGATATGGTTATATCATTCTATCTTTGTTAGAAGAGTTAAAAAAAATCGTGCATGCTGGCAAAGATGTGGAGAAAGGGAACTCTCATACATTATTAGAAGGAATGTAAATTAGTACAGCCGCTATGGAGAACCCTGTAGAGGAAAAACTAAAACAGCCAGGTGTGGTGGCGTGTGCCTATAATCCCAGGAACTCGGGAGGCTGAGGCAAATTCAGAACAAGCCAGCCTCAGCAACTTACAAGATCCTATCTCAAAATAAGAATAAAAATGGCTGCAGGTATGTCTTGGTGGTTGAATGCCCCTGGGTTCAATCCCCAACATACACACACACACACACACACATATACACACATACACACACACACACACACACACACACACACACTACCAAGAGAACTACCATATGATCCAACTATCCCATTTCTGGGTATTAAAAAAATGATATTAGCATATCAAAAGGAGGCCTTACACCTATATTTGTTGCTGCACTCACTACCCATAATAGCTAACATATGAAACCAACCTAGAAACCCGTAGCTCGGTGAATGAGATCCTAGCATTGGCAGCAGAAATGATTGGAACTGGAGGACTTCTAATAAATGAAATAAATCAGATGCAGAAAGGCAAATACCTCATGTCTTCTCTCTATGTGGAGACCAAAAAAGCTGAGCAGATGTGTAATAGTGATTTCTAAAGGCTGGAAAGTAGGGGGATGGGGAAGTCACAAGATAATGATGGGTATCCAAACAGAGCTAGAGTTCTGGTGTCTTACAGAGTGGGATGACCATAGTTCATGATAACCTAGTATATATTTCATAAATAGCTAGAAGAGAGGAGATCAAAGACTCCAAACGCAAAGTAATGATAAGGAGATAGAAACATTCATTACCCTGACTTGATCAGTACCCACTGTATACATTCGACAAACTATCACACTGTATCCCATAAGTTTTTACAATTAAAATAATAGTAAATAATAGTGCTATTTATTTTTAATTTCCTCATGTCCCATATTTCCACTGGCTTCTCTAAAGCCAACAAGTGCTTCTCCGGTGGCCCATCATATTATTATCTTTTATCAGAAGAGCAAGGTAGGCACATAACTTCAAAGTAAAAACCAACTCCAAGAAAGGAAAGTCAAAATACATCGACTTCTTTAGTGTCTCTGCCTGTTTTCTTTGATTCTCATTAGCCACAGTCTAAGTTATTTTAGGTATTGAGTTCATGCTAATATCTGCAGCTGTCAGTATAATTACCAATGTCATCTTACTGTGATGGTTTTAGAGCTTGAGGTTTCTATATTTAAAAACAACATAATACCTCACCATTAAAATTTTTAAAAATTAAGTTAAAAGTAGTGTCTAGCAGGCTACACACCAATCTCCTGACTTTGCTCCCAAGTAATTTTTAAATTATATTATTTAAAGGAGTTCATTTTGTGCTATCCTCCTCTCTAAAGAGAGGAATTTTTAAATGGAAGAATATGAACAAGACCTTGAGGATGCAATGTGGCTCATCCACTTCTGAGTTTTGTTTCCTTCGTTTTATGATTTGGACTCTAGGATGGACCCCAAAGAACTGGAGGTACAAGATACCCAGATTCTGAGCTGTGTTAAGACCTGTGAAGGCCTTATTTTTGAAAAGCCCCACTCAGTTTTTTTCAACTATTTTGTTGTGGGAGCATTATTTTCAGAGTTTTGCATACATTAGTGAACAAAAAACAGACCCCCTACTTTTGTAGAGCCTTGAGATCCAACTAAGGAAGAATCAGGTTTAACTGAAGGTAATTGAATGGTTGGCATGTTGCATAGATACCTACATTAGTCATGTTGGTCTAGACTATGCTGAGATAACAAACAATCCTGAAACCCTCAGTGGCTTCAGACAAGCTTGTTTTCAACTCACAACATGCACAGTGTAATTTGGATTTGCCCTCCTCCATATCATTCTTGGGGAACCCACACATTGGAAGGCATTCTAGCTGCATCAGTGAAACATATGACCTCTTTGGTCTCCTTAACTGGGAAGGAGGGAGCTAGAGAGTCCCTCACTGACTCTTGAGTACTTCCTAATAGTGAGGAAGGCTACTTCCAGTCACACCCAATGGCCAGAACTAGCCACAGGCCCTGTCTAACTGCAAGAGGACTAGAAAGTTCAGGAAAGCCCGGTGATGTTGCAGTAAATGTCCCTGAAACCAAAGTTACTTCATATTTAATGATTTTACTTTGAAGTTTTCCTTTTGTATTTAAAACCCAATAAATGTTTTTCAAGTCTCCAAGACTTGCATGAAGATCTTCATAGGTTTATAGACTGTTCCCATAATGACAATAGATTGTATTTCCTGAAAGTTCATTGTGTGCCAGCCATTGCTTTGGGTAATTTTGCAATACACAAAAATGTGCTACTCGTTTACTCTTTGCAACAACACGGTGACACAGGGACTGTGCCTGGCTCCGTTCCACAACCGAGGACATGAGCACAGAAAGTCACACAAGTGAACAGCAAGGCCAGTGTGGGTGTCACCTAGTAACACATGAAGACTTGAAGAAGAAACAGCCCGTGGAACATGCAGTATTTGTTTTTTCTGTCTGTACCAACACTTATGGTAACAATAATGACAGAGGAGAGGAAAAGAAAGAGGAAAAGCAAGACTTCTCCTGCCTAATTCAAGACCAGTAGTGAGCGGTTTGCATTCTCTTTTGGGTGTGTTTCTGCCCAGAGTAGTACCATAAAGAAATGGGAGAGATAGGCACTGACTTTCATCCTTCGTAAATGTGAGGCTACAATGCTCACCACGCTCCACGTCCTGGGACCGGATAAAGCAGTTACCCAACAGTGCTGCCCTAATGGAGTTTATTTTGTCTCCAAATAAGCATCTAATGTGATTAAAGAAGGGAAGTTATTAAACAAAGTTCACCAAGGCATTGATTTTCGGTTTTGTCCCTGAAACAAATATAAATGTAGCCAAGTCACTCAAGATGCTGCCTTACCCCAAACCTGGCAATTAGAGATGTGCAGAACATTCATGACTCAGCACATCCATTCACAGTGCGTGCTGTTTATTTAAGGTCTTGTATCCAATGTGTCACCAAGAAGGGCAAACAAGACTCGGCAGCATCCAAGCGTGCACTAACTTGAACACACCCATTACCAGGAGTAAAAAAGCCACACTCGAAAACACACATCATGTGGTCCCATTTATAGGAGGTTTAAGATTAGGCAGGGCTTGCTAATGGGGATGGATATCAGAATGGAGGTTATCTATGAGAGGTGATACAAGACAACATTCTGGAGTGAAGGAAATGCCACGTAACTTGAACAAAGCATTATTTCACATCACAAAAGTTATCAAACTAAGCACTTGAGATTTTATGCATTTTACTATATATAAAGTACGCCTCAATAAACTTTACTGTACTGCCTCCCCAACCACCATCACTAGAAATCACTAAGCAGATAATAGGTTTAGACAACATCTTTACCATACAGCTGGTGTTACTATACAGATGGTGTTAGCTGGATGAGCTTGAGCAAAACATTCAACCTCTCTAAGCCCCGATTTCATTGTGTCTCTTCCAGGTATTCCAGCCTGTGACCCCTTTAGTTATAGTCACAAAAAAGAAAACTCTATTTTATGTAATCTAGAATGTATAGCATATATATATATATATATATATATATATATATATATATATAGTTAGTATTTTAAATACAATAAACTTGATGGCCTATCACTATTACTATTAGAGACAGAATCCTTAGCATTCAACCTCTAGCTCATAGTACCCAAAAGCAGAAAGAATTTAATCTTCAATCTAAAGTCTAGTGGAAAGAACTCAGACAGGTGGACACCTGAACCTCCAGTTTTACAGTTGACCCTGTAGAAGTTATGAAGACAAAAGACAAGAAGAGGAGAATGAGAGGAGCCTTGCTGGTCTGAAGGCTGTGTACTGGCCAGGGCCAGGCCCCTGTGTTTGGCTGTATAGATTGGCCCCCTGCCCAGCTCCAGGGCTGAAGCCCACAAGAATGATGCTGTCTGCAGCTGGGCTGTGAAGATCACCATGAAAGCACCATTGGAGGGCAGAGATCTTTCCAGATGAACATCCAGGCTTCTCCAAAAGGAGAACCTTTCAAATCAGAGCCCTAACCTGGCTGCATCAGCTCTTTACATAGTGATTTCTGCAAGGAGCCGAGCCCAAGGCTGCAGTGGGACTTGGTTCCATCCCTATCTATGTACCCCCCTTCAATTCCTCCCATAAATATCCTGGGAAAACTTACACCCAGTGATGCTCTGGGGTAACCACAGGGGTGGAGACTTGAAACCCTGCAATTACACTTAAGGGCAAGAGGTCTCCTGAGCTAAGTCATGTTAGTGACACACACCACTCCCCTTTGAATCCGTTGATAGAATGAATATCGTCAGAACCTGTAACTGTGGCTCATGTGCTCTGACATGGCAAAATGGTGCATGTGTATAGAAAGGGCCAGGACAGAGGACCGGAAACTTACACCGGAACTCATCAATATTTGCATTTTTAAGATTCACAAGACATCATAAAACTTAATCCTCTGTGCAAAACTTTGTACAAATGCCCCTGTCATTGCCCAGTGAAATACAAACTAAAATAGAACTTAAACCCAAACCATTAAAAACATGGAAAATCAAAATAAAACAACTAATATTTTATCTAAAGGGACAATGCTGAATTTTATAGTCTATCCTTGTATGCTCAGTGCAGGGAACACTTATAAGGGCTTAGGCCTTAGAAGTTGGAGGCAGGGCTTCCTTCTCTGAAAATCTTGCTTTCTTCTCTGTGGAAACACGCTAATTTCAGAAAGATAAAAAAAAGAATGACCCCCCCCCAGCCATAAGAAATCAAATCGATGGGGCCATTCATCCATTTCTTGTACTCTTATTTTTACTTTTGTCAGTGAATTCATTTATAAAACTTTGGGATTTGGTATCAAAGTTGATTGTTTAAACAATTTTTTAAAATTGCTCAAAAGGGGTTAGCTCAAATTTTTATAAATATCAACAGGGATCCTAGACTAGAGTCAGAAATATCTGTGAATGTGAGGCAAGGAAAGTTAATGGTAAAAAAAATTCTTATTTGGCAAGTTTTGCTTTTATATTTCTCAAAATGTATGTGTAGGAGTGGGTGTGTGTTTTATTGTTGTTGTTACTTTCGTATTTTATAGAATCGGGTGAGACCACAGCTCTCAAAGGAGCTGTTCTGTACAATCATTAAGTCATCTTTCAGTTCTTTTTAAATGTGCATTTGTCACATGATAAACCACCTTCCAATTGTTATCACTGAAGCCAATATTCACTGGGCCCTTATTATGTCTTAAGTTGGAAGTTAAGTACATTGTTTGGTTATTTAATTCTATGTTATACTTAATCTTCAAAAAGATCATTTTTTATAAACTCTATGTATTATGTAATCCTCAGGAAAAATCATTTATAAAGGGTAATTTATAAGGAATTTACAAAGAAACGAAAGTGAAAAGGAATCAAATAATTGATTTAATGTCATTCTGCAGGTACAGGATGCAGCATTAACTCACAGGCAGACAACCTGTCCTCAGAGCATAGCTGTGACCCAAGACATTAGCTAGACTGGTTCACTGCTCCATCATGAAGCCAATCACAGTGACAGTTCCCTATCTGAGGCTCTCACAGTGGGTGAGAACCAAATGTCCAGGGATTCCAGCTCAGTTCAAATCAGTGTTCACTCTGCTCTGTGCTATGAACTGAGACTAAGGGGCTGTCAAGAAGTTTTCAATCTGATGGAGGAAAAAGAAAATACTCACAAATCACCATAACACCAGACTGCACTGGATAAGTAATAAAAGAGAATAAAAAATAGAGCTAGGTGTTCTATCAACATGGCAGACTGAGTTGCCACAGATGGTTCTATCCTTCAGACAGACACACAGAAACACTGCACAAAATACGATGCAAACAAATAGCTAATACATAGCTGAAGTCAAACTAAAGAAGGGTCATTCCCAGATGCCATAAACAAAGAGAGAATCAGGGGCCATTGGGATAAGAATGAGCTAAAAACTACTGTAACCCAAAGGGATTTCAGGCCCAATTTATATATAGACCTCAGAAGCTTGTTGATGGAATTTCAAGAAACACAGGGGCCAAGGCAGCCAGCAAGGGAGCTGGGGCCACACAGTTTGTAGGCCAGCAGGCAAGAGAAGGGTAGAGAATTTGTAGCACCATTCATGAATGACACAAAGGAATTTAAAGCCAAAAGCATTATTGGGAGTGCAGAGGAGCACTGCATAATGATAAAAGGAACAAGTGACTGGGAATGTACAACAATCTTATACCAAGAAGGATCCAACATGGGCTTCAGGAAAATATCCAAATGCCTCTTAACTGATGAGTATATAAACATACTGTGGTATATCCATACAATGGAATACTATTCAGCAGTAAAAAAATAAGTGAATTGCTAACACTTGCTACAATGCAGGTGAATCCTAAATGCCTATGCTGACTGAAAGAAGCCAGATTCAAAAGGTCACATACTATATGGTTCCATTTATATGACAAAATCAAAGGCATGGAAAACAGATCAGTGGTTGCCAAGGAATGAGGGTACAAGGGGGTTGACAAAAAATGAGAAATACAGGGGAGTTTGGGGGTGGGGTGATTGAAATGTGCTTTATCTTGATTATGATGTACTTTATCTTGATGATGATGATTGCATGACTCTTGGCATCTGCTGAAACTCAGAACTGTATAAAAAACTGAGAAATTTATTGCATGCAAATGAATTTTAATTGAATTTTCAAGTCTTTACAAGCTCAATAAAATATCTTTGAAATTAACCAAGTACATAGTTGCACAGGAAGCCTTAAGAACTACCTAAGATCAACATCATACACACCAAATTTTCCAACTATAGTGCAGTAAAACTTCAAGTAAGCTATAAAAATCTAGCTCTCAAACCTCACATTTTCAGAAACGAAGACAATATTTTAAGTACTTTCAAATAATCAAAGAAGTCCTGGGGCAATCACCACATATTTATAATAGAATTAAAACAGAAGCATTAAATATGAAAATTTGTGGAGGACAACTGAAGGGTCATATGAAGTAATGAGTACAGCCTGAGATGGATGGAGAGGAAACAGGAATTTCTTTTTAAAATTAATACGCTAACCACTGTGCTCAAGAAGTTAGAACAAGGACCAAACATTTTTTTTTTAAGTTGAAAGAAGAAAATGGTACAAATGAAAACAAAATGAGCTGAGATCACAAACAAAGGCACAATAGAGGACTATTAGCAAAATGATATTAGAGCTGTGGCTGAGGGCCAGGCAAGAAAACTATGAAAAGAATGCAGAATCCAATCAAGTGGAAAAGAGATAAACTGAAGCCAGTCAAGTGAAGCAAATTGGGCCTATTCCAGAGAGGAGTGCAGAATTTTGTGTCCCAAATCAGTTGGTAAAAATTGGAAAGAGATTATAGTTAAAATTGGTGACCAGGAGACAAGTGAGGCATTCGTTTGTAAATAGTCCTATTGAAAGGCTTTGTCTAGACCTGATCATGCCACACTGGTCCCTGGCATAGACAGAGCCCAATTCTAAAAAAGGCCTTAGTGTGTGCTAATCTGTGACTTGGGTAGAGCTAGCTTAGCACAGAGTTTTCTATGACCTCCATTGTTGAGGTCATATTTAATTCTAATGCATTAATATTGGCCTAGCTACATGCACTAGAATTTAAGGTTGGGAAGTAAAAAAAATACATATTTGTTTATTCATTTAAAAATAATAATAACAAAACTAATAAGTACAACAATGTTTTCAAGCAATGCAAAAAAACTGAGAACATTCTAAAAATCCACAGGTAGAAAAAGTATGATTAAACTTTATTTTATTACACAATAGAATAGTACACAGTTTATTTTTAAATAGATCTGTAAATATCAACATGGATAAATTGTGGGGAGTCTTTAGAGAGAAAAAAGACAAGTCGAAAAAAGAATAGACTATACAACACTATTTATATAAACTTTTAAAAAGTATAAAAAAATAAATTGGGTAGAAGAGGATCTTTGAATGCCAGGTTGAATTTGAATTTATTCCATTATTAGACATTATTAGACATTAAGAGCTCATTATTAAAAGAAAAAGTTGTAGGATTTTGATCAGTAAATCCACACAATTTGACTTCTGCCATAAAAAGATCAGTCTAGCAGGGTTCTTAACCATTAGCTGTCCTGGTTTTCTGACCTTGAACTAAAGCTAGGGCCCTAGATCTTTAGGCCTAGAACTCTATCATTGATTTTTCCTGGGCTTTAAATTTGTTAACCACAGACCTTGGGATTCTTCAACCACATGAGTCAATCTCATAAAATAAATTTCTTTGAGTGTGTGTGTGTGTGTGTGTGTGTGTGTGTGTGTGTTCTGCTTCTCTGCACTAATACAGATTTTTTTTTTTGAAATGTCAGGTGGAAAAGACCTTTATCTACAACTCTCTGTCCACTAAAAGGTTATAATTTGGAGCAAAACATTCTGTTGGACCATATAAAGGCCATCGAGAAAAATGAAGTAATAAGTTTCAATAGAATGTAAGTCTGGCTGAAACAGTGGGGTAAGGACTGCTTTAGAGGGGGGCAGAAATGACAGCTGTCTGGGATAGGCACACATTCGCACACACACTTGTTCCGTTCCTCGTCCTCCACTCTTCATGACTCCTGGCGGTCTGACTTCCATTCATAGGCTTTACTTTTAGATATTTACTGTTGTTTACCACTGCTATCTCTCCAAACTCCAACCATTTCTATTTTACTGATGATTGATATCTCTATCCTTGAGCTTTCAAAAATGGTGGGTGGCTCAGGATATAGCTTAGTGGTAGAACATTCACCTAGCATGCATGAAACCCTGGGTTCACTGCACACACACACACATACACACACACACACAAACACACACATACACACAGATGGAATCAGGCTATTTGATTCTACCCAATGCCTCATTTCACAGATTAAAAACTGAGGACCAGGTATGATGGTGCACACCCATAATCTCAGTGAATCAAGAGGCTGAGGCTGGAGGATCTCAAGTTTGAGTCTAGCCTGGGAAACTTAGCTAGACACTGTGTCAAAATAAAAAATAAAATGAGCTGGGGATATGGCTCAGTGGTAGAGTGCCCCTGGATTCAATTCCCAGTGTAAAAAGGAGGAGGAGACGGAGGAGGAGGAGGAAGAGGAGGAGGAGGAGGAAGAGAAGGAGGAGGAGGAGGAGGAGGAGGAAGAGGAGGGGAAGGAGAAGAAGGAGGAGGAGGAGGAGGAGGAAGAGGAGGGGAAGGAGAAGAAGGAGGAAAAGAAGAAACAAAGAAGGTGGGAGAGAGAGAGAGGAGAGAGAGAGAGAGAGAGAGAGAGAGAGAGAGAGAGAGAGAGAGAAATAAAAAAGAACTGAGGATTCTACTAGTCTAGAAATGTGTCCAGAGTCACACATCAGCTGGTAATTAGCTGAGTTGAGATTAGAAGTCAGGTTTCCTGACTACTAATAGAACATTCTCTCTGATAACCTGGCTGTCTCTTGGTCTATATTCTAATTAGCTATGAACTATCTCCGATTACATAAATTAGATATCTTCCGTTCATGTCACATACTACAAGCTTCAATGAACATTGAGAAAGAGAGAGAGAGAAGTCACTTGTAAAAGTGATGAGTCTTAAGTAGAAACCTGGAGGAAAGCATCATTGAAGTCAAAGGGTTAATATGCCCAATTGATAAAAGAGCATCCTATTCATTCAACACATGTTTGTTGAGAATTACTAAGTACGCAACTGTGCTAGGCATTGAGAATACCAAAGTGGTGTCAGAACAGCATGATTTCTACTTGTATATGGGTTTTCTATCTAGTGCACAGAAAATCTCTGCTGTGAAATTGTCCCCTGTTTGGGGCTTAGAACATTTCCTTGCATGGAATAAAGACTCCTCACAGGACTGGGGTTATGGCTCCATGGTAGAGCGCTTGCCTAGCATGTGTGAGGCACTGGGTTCAAACCTCAGCACCACATAAAAATAAATAAACAAAATAAAGGCATTGTGTCCATGTGCAACAACAACAACAACAAAAATTTTAAAAAGACTCCTCACAACCTGTACTAGACATATCTCTTTGTTTGGAATATCTTTTTCTGCGCTGTGTTTGATATGTTCTTAGTTCTGCTTTAGTCGCAGGTAGGTATCTCGGGCACATCCCCAGCTTTCTGTATTTCAGTCCCCTGGCTGACAGGTGGAGGCCCTTTACCTGCAGCATAAGAAGGGAGTGTTCAGACTTCCTTCCTGCAATGGATGAGGAGTGAGACCTGCTGCCCGTGGGGGCCAATGCTCAGTACTGAAGTTGGTTTTACTCTCTCTTCTACGTGAGTGAATTATTGTTCCAGCCAGTGCCTGTGTGAGTTTTTCCTGATAACGCCAACACCTGCAAACCATGCATTGTGTTGACATGCTTGGACGACTGCTTCTGAATGGAAGCAGCAGGTGACACTCATTTAACAGTTTGGCTCAGCCATCAGGATTGTCTACAAATTATGCCATGGTGTGGTAGATGCACAAGTGCTCTTAGGTTCAGTCATCCTAGAGTTGATGCCAGCTTCCCGAGGGTGACAGGCTGATGGAAATACTGGACTCACACTCATGACACAAGAATGGAGATGTAAACAATCTCTCTGGCAGGATAAACTGAAACAATGGATAAGGGTGGAGATGGAAGAGGTTGATCCTAGAAAAAATAGGAGGACCATACCCTGGATCTTGGCTGCCTATGCCCTCCCATGCCACCTGCTGTCTCCCACTGTATCAGATGTGATGATTAATTTTTTTTTACACATCCACTGATTTACTTATTGACATACTCATGTCTGTTGTATTCTGCTGCCTTTCCTATCCTCTACTATCCCCCCTCCCCTCTTCTCTCTCTACCCCCTCTACTGTAATTCATTTCTCCCCCTTGTATTCTTTTTCCCTTTCCCCTCACTTCCTCTTGTATGTAATTTTGTATAACCCTGAGGGTCTCCTTCCATTTCCAAGCAATTTCCCTTCTCTCTCCCTGTCCCTCCCACCTCTCATCCCTGTTTAATGTTAGTCATCTTCTCATGCTCTTCTTCCCTACTCTGTTCTTAGTTATTCTCCTTATATCAAAGAAGACATTTGGCATTTGTTTTTTAAGGATTGGCTAGCTTCACTTAGCATAATCTGCTCTAATGCCACACATTTCCCTCCAAATTCTATAATTTTGTCATTTTTTAATGCAGAGAAATACTCCATTGTGTATAAATGCCACATTTTTTTATCCATTCATCTATTGAAGGGCATCTAGGTTGCTTCCACAGTCTTGCTATTGTGAATTGTGCTGCTATGAACATCGATGTGGCAGTGTCCCTGTAGCATGCTGTTTTTAGGTCTTTAGGGAATAGACCCAGAAGGGGAATAGCTGGATCAAATGGTGGTTCCATTCCCAGCTTTCCAAGAAATCTCCATACTGCTTTCCAAATTGGTTGCACCAATTTGCAGTCCCACCAACAATGTACAAGTGTACCCTTTTCCCCACATCCTCGCCAGCACTTGTTGTTGTTTGACTTCATAATGGCTGCCAATCTTACTGGAGTGAGATGATATCTTAGGGTGGTTTTGATTTGCATTTCTCTGACTGCTAGCTATGGTGAGCATTTTTTCATGTACTTGTTGATTGATTGTATGTCCTCCTCTGAGAAGTATCTGTTTAGGTCCTTGGCCCATTTGTTGATTGGGTTATTTGTTATCTTGTTGTCTAATTTTTTGAGTTCTTTGTATACTCTGGATATTAGGGCTCTATCTGAAGTGTGAGGAGTAAAGATTTGTTCCCATGATGTAGGCTCCCTATTTACCTCTCTTATTGTTTCTTTTGCTGAGAAAAAAACTTTTTAGTTTGAGCAAGTCCCATTTGTTGATTCTAGATATTAATTCTTGTGATGATTAATTTTACAGGTCAACTTGACTGAGCTATGGGATGCACAGTGAGCTGGTTAAACTCTATTTCTGGGTGTGTCTGTAAGGGTGTTTCTGGACAAGAGTAGCTTTTGAATCAGTAGAATGAGTTAAGCAGATGGTCCCCCCCAATATGGATGGATCACTGATCCACCAAGGACCTGAATACAGCAAAAAGGTGGAGGAGAAAGGGAGGGTTCCCCTTTTCTAGTGGACTGCCCGAGCTGGAACATTGGTCTTCTGCCCTTTGACTGAGGCTTACACCTTTAATGACCCTCATTCTCGGGTTTCAGACACAGAATAAAATTATACCATTGACTCTCTTGGGTCTCCTGCTTTATAGACTGCAGATCATGGGACTTCTCAGCCTCCATATTCACGTGAACCAAAAATCTTATAATAAATAGGTAAATATTAATAAGTGTGTGTGTATGTGCACACATGTGTGCACCTGAGTATGTATTCTGTTGGTTCTGTTTCCTGGAGCATCCTGTTTAATTCATCAGGTGTCATAAATGATCACCAAGGAAAGTCAGGGACCCTGTGTGGGGAGTTCTGCCCAAACCTGGTCACTTGTGGTCTTTGGGTAAGACCTGTCTTCACCCAGTGCAACATCATCAATGCTGTTGCTGAAGATTAAATTACTGAAATAAGGTCTTTTTCTGAGAATGAAATAGAAAGAAAGAAAGAAAGAAAGAAAGAAAGAAAGAAAGAAAGAAAGAAAGAAAGAAAGAAAGAAAAGAAAAGAAAGTCCACATTCAGGCAAAAGCCAGAGGAGTCCCAAGTAGGTGAACTTTTGGATGAAAAGGTTCATACAAAATTTTTAGGTTCAGGGGCTGGGGATGTGGCTCAAGCGGTAGCGCGCTCGCCTGGCATGCGTGCGGCCCAGGTTCGATCCTCAGCACCACATACAAAGATGTTGTGTCCACCGAGAACTAAAATAAAAAATAAATAAATAAATTCTCTCTTTCTCTCTCTCTCTCTCCCCCTCTCCTCTCTCTTAAAAAAAAAAAAAAATTAGGTTCAGAGGCATCATCTCGAGAAGCTACCACCGATCTTTTGCTGCAAGAAAATTTTGCCCACTTTGTACAGGACAAATGTTTTAATCAGTTTTGCTTCTGTAACCAAAAGACCAGACCAGAACAACTTAGAGGAGAAAAAGTTGATTTTGGTTTGTGGTTTCACAGGTTCAGTCTATAGTCGGCCAATTCCATATCTCTGGCAGAACATCATGGCGAAATGGTGTGATGGAGGAAGCAGCTCAGGACCTGGCCACTAGGAAGAAGAGAGAAAGCTCTTCTCACCTGGATAAAATATAAAACCCAAAGACACTCCCAGTGATCTATTTCTTCCAGCCACACCCTACCTGCCTACAGTTACCACCCTGTTAATGCATATCAGTGGATTAATCCACTGATCAGGTTACACCTCTCATAATATAATCATTTCACTTCTAAACCTGATGATAAGAAGCCACTCCAAAGGTCCCAAAGGGAACTTAGAGGGTGAGGGAGAAAAGAGAAAGGAAGAGCAGCACCTTCCCACACAACCATGTTGCTCTACTAGTGAAATGGAATAGAAAAAATGGAAGTTGACGGGATTTCCATAGATCTCCACCAGTGCTATAGGCTCCTCCTAAGTTAAAAGTAAGGCCCTGTTTGGAACCAGAAAGAGGCACGAGGAGGAGGGCTTACAGGGCTGGAAATATCTCCAGTCCCACATAAGGACCCTTTTTAAGCCCTGGGACATGGTTGGAAAGGGGCAGTTACAAATTGCCACAGTCTCTCTGCACCCTGACAGGAACAGTGAAGAACATGACTCCAACTGAGAGTGTGATGAATTAGATAGAGAGGATGAAGATCTTCACATCTATCCTGACCTCACCCTGCTTCAACAAGAACAGTGAGAGGTGGGGCCAAGTTCTCTGAGTGGGAGCCAACAGCCCTGAGCTCCTAGGAGGGTAAAAGGAGAGAAAGAGGAGGTTCAGACTTTTAGAGGGCTCATGGATGCTGGTGTTCAAATGACAATAATCCCAGGCCTCTCCAGGCAGCCCTCCAGGTATAGGAGTAAATGGTGCCATTAGGAGGCTTTGGGATTCACATTGAGACCCATGGCAGGCAGGTGATGGTGTATTTATAGGTAGGATGTTTGGGGCCATTTCAAGCACTAATGATCATGGTTCCCACTACTAAGTAGTCTTTAGGTATTGATGTTTTGGGCTGCTCGTGGCACAGAACATCACCACCACATCAAGGGATATGCCATTCGCAACTGAGGATTCCAGTTCCATAAATATGACAGGATATATTTATTCCCACCTACCACTAAAGTTACCCAATCCCCAATTCCTTATTCAGATAAAAAAAAAAGCAGAACAAAAAGCTAGGTGGAAGAGAATATATAACTCTGTAAGGAAAAGCCAGGAGAAATGTTGGAGGCTGCTCCACCCTCTACCTAAGTGAGGCCCCTGATTCAAAGATATTCTAGCTGATGTTGTGACTTGGTTCACTGGGGCATCTGAGAAATTCAAAGCTGATGGAGTCCGGAGACCACTGTGGCCACCTACCCAAAGGATGGCCACCTTTTGACTAAGACAGACAAAGAATCTCTACCCAATAGGCCAAACTCCATGCAATATTCATGGATATGCAGGCCATCCTAACAGCAATTCCCTATTATATATTTACAGACACATGGGCTGTTGCAAATGAGCTTATAATATGACAAATTAATGATTAGACCATTAAGGGCTCCTCTGTGTGAGGATAGGGACTGTGACAGCAACTTGAATATTGGGAAAGAAATCAAATTATTATCTATGTTGATCCCATAGCAAAAAAAAAAAAGAAAGAAAAAAAGAAAAGTTGAAGTGGAACTTGACTGGAACTCACAGCTGCCCTAGCATGTGCTCATCAAATTACTATTATTCTCCTTTGAGTAACACTGAGTAGGGCATGGAAGATCACCTCAGATGCAATAATGTGCCAAATCATAAGACCTCACCCTAAAAGAAACAAAAGCCAAAGACAAGGCACAGTCCTGGGATGCCTGCTGCTAACCAAGCCAAGGTCATATCAACTAGGACATTTGCCCCATACCCATGTGTCAAATTAACCATACTGGATTTCGAGTTCCCAGACACGAACTCCAGCAATGCCTCACTACCATGGACACATCCTGGAGATGGGACCACCACTCCAGGGCACCGTATAGTTGCAGAAACCTCTATTTTGGCTTTAGAACAACATGTCTTCTAATGGGTACAATAGTATATACCGGTAATCCCAGCAACTCAGGAGGCTGAGGTAAAAGAATCACAAGTTAAAGGCCAACCTCAGCAACTTAGCAAAACTCTTAGCAACTTAATGAGACCCTGCCTTGAAATTAAAATAAAAAGGACTGGGGATGTAGCTCAGGAGTAATGCACCCCTGGGTTCAATCCCAGTACCCAAAAGAAAAAGCACCTTTTCCATGTGTTTAGATATCCAGAAGGATCTCAACCCATCAAAGCACCACATCTACTGCACAACCTACACAACAATGCACATGATCCCATAGCATAAGATAAACCCTTTATCTTCCTATTACTCCCACGCAAGTGGGATGACAGAGTCATGGAGTGGAAGAATCAAGTAACCACTACACAAGGGCCATCAGAAGGAATGGCTTACCAGGTATTACAGATCCATCTGGACACTAGATATTGCACTCAAATGGAAGAGAAGCACGGTGTTGCAATGCCTGTTTGGAAATACTGAGCTTGGAGAGAGTGGAGGACCAAGAAGTCACCTGACTAGACTGTGCCTGTGAAATTCCACTTCCAGTATTGCCAATTATTCTCTCTCTCTTCTTTCTTCCCTCTGAAATGTGCTACCGAGGGTGATCTGCGGTCTGGCTTCAGTGGCACTACCATTGGGTCCTCTGATTCAAAGCTGAAGGCAATGATACCTTCAAGAAACTCCTTCTTGTGAGACCTCAACAGAACAAGAGGAATCAGTCAATCAATCCCACCTGTGATTCCTAATCCCTAATACAGCTAGGCAATATCATAGGATATGCCAAATTTGTACAAGATGTGACTTCCTTTCCTAGGTTGGAACACAAATGTGGAAAAGTTTGGGTCTTAGAAAGCAATGGGATCCCAAAGAAGTTGTAACCTCAGGACCCAGACCCATAGTCTAGGTAGCTGTCCCAGGCAGCCCTCCCAAGCAGCCCTCCCTCCAGGTCATTAAGCAAGAACATCTCCAGCCTCTGGATCTTCCTCTGCCATGCCCGGAACAACTCCTGACAAGAATCAGCAGCACTGAATGTTCTGTGAGCTGGAGCAATGTTGAATTTGTGACTGGGACTGAAGTCTTCTGAGTTCCAAACTCCCGTTTTAATGGTCAGCCCATCACATAACAACTCACACCCTCCTCAAGCCAAGATCAACTGGACTTGCTAACTTCTAACCTCCGTGGTAATGGATAACTGAATAGCCCGCAGTTTCGTACAGGAGGAAGAAGTGGCATTTGTGTTATTGCTAACACCCATTTCTGTGTGCATTTACAATTCAGGGACGAGGGAAACAAAGTGGAAAGGATCATACTCAGGTGGGGTGGTTTTCAGCTATACACTCACAGTTCCCCTAGACAGATTGATCCAGGACGTTGAAATTCCTGGTTGAGACCATCCTCCTGAGTCTAATTCTCCTAGTGACTTTAATAAAGTGCTGTCTCAAAATGAGAGAGGCACTGCAAGAAGCAAACCAATCCACATAGGTTGTTTAGGGGCTCATTGGACACAACTCCACCTCCACCGCCACCTGAGCATTCTGGGAAATTGATAGGCAAAGCCTAGATTTTGATAGGCGTTGTCTGCCACAGGAGTAAATTGTGGGAAAGACAATATGCACAGCTTCTCCCCCTGCATGATGCATAGGAGTGACTTTAGACCTGGAACATTTCCTTGCAAAGAGATAAAGAGTCCTTATATCCTGCACTAGGCATGTCTCTTTGCTTTGTGATCCCTGTTCCGGGTTTGATGTGTACTTCTTTGTTCTGCCTACAAGTGTGGTTCAGTGGCCCTCAGGCACATCTCCAGGTTTCTGTATTTCAGATCCCCTGGGGGATGGGTGGAGGACCTTGACCTAGGGCACAAGGGTGGTGTGTGCAGACCACCTGCCTGCATCAACTGGAATGTGAGCCCTGCTGGCCGTGGGGGACCTATACCCGGTATTGAGGCTATCTTGCTCTGTTCCCTCTGTGTGAGTAAAGGGTTTTCCATCCAATTCCTGCCTGTGTTCTATCTGCCTTACCAACCTGACATCTGCCAAACCATTCAGTGGGTTGACATCCTGGAGCTGCTGCTCATGGTGAAAGGCAACAGGTATCACTTGCTTGACAATTACCACGTTAAAACTCCAGCTGGAAGCAAGGAATGACTGCTAAGGGAGCACGCAACTCCAGAACCTGGCCCAGTGGGCTGTGTGATCAAGACTGGGGAGTGTTCGTGAGGCAACAATGGCTCAAGTGAGAGAAGTATGACACAGAGCTCATCAGAGGAGAATGAAAGAATGGGAAGGCACAACCAGCCGAGAAAATAGGTACAAAGGCCGTGGCAGGAGTAAGCTTGGTACCTTTGAAAGACTCAAAGAAGGTTGGTCTGCCTTCAGGGCATAAATGAGAAGTGTCATGGGACTTAGAGGCTGTACAGGGAGATACTGACCATCCCCTGAAGGGCTTCTAGATCATAAAGAAGATTGATTCTGTATCCAGTGATAAATGGGCAGCAGAGAAGAGGTTTGCAGGGAGGGTTTTGGCATAGTGAGAAGCAGCTGTATGAAAAATTGCTCAACATCACAAATCTTCAGGGAAATGCAAATCCAAACCGCAATGAGATACCATCTCATCCCAATTGAAATGGCTATTATCAAAAAGATAAAAAAAAATAACAAAAGCTGCCAAGGATATGGAGGAAAGAGAATCTTTGTATACCGTTGGTGGGAATGTAAATTATAACAGCCTTTATGGAAAACAGATGGAGGTTCCTCAGAAAATTAAAAATAGAATCTGATCCACCCAATCCTATGACTGGGTATTTATCCAAAGGAAGTGAGAACAGCATAATAAAAAGACATCTTTTCATTGTTTATTGCAGCATTAGTTGCAAGAAATGGAAACAACTGATGAATGGATAAAGAAAAATATGGTACATATGTACACTGGAATACTATTTAGCCATTAAAAAATATGAAATCCTGTAATTTCTGCAACACGGATGAATCTGGAGGATATTATGTTAAGTCAAATAAGCCAAGCACAGAAAGACAAATATCACATGACCTTACTCATTTGTGGAATTTCAAACAAAGCTGGTCTCATAGAAGTACCTCGTAGAATATTGGTGACAAGGAGCTGTGGAGGATGAGAGAAAGAGAGGATGGAGAGCTTCATATTTAATATTGGTCAATGGGTACAAAATTATAATTAGAAGAAATAAGTTATGAGGTTCCATTGCACAGTTGGGTGACTATAGTTAAAATATTCTATCACATACTTCGAAATCACTAGCATCTCTCCACAATTTATGTGTATTTGGAAATCTTTCAATACAGTGATTTTTCACTTTTAAGGATTCAAGTTGGTTGACTATCTCCCTGCTTTGATCTCATGCTAGAAGGAACTGTTCCTTTCCCAGTATCATAAAAAATGTTCTTTACAGGATTTTGATAAGTTATAACCACAATAAATAAAAAGTATCTGAAGTGATGAATATTTGATTTGATCATTACACAACGTATAGATGTACATATATGGGAACATTTCACCACACCCATCAAATGTACAACTATACCAAAGGCAAAATAAAATAATGAATAAATAAGGAGATGGGGCTGGCAGCAGTGAGAAAAAATGGATCAGAAAGGAAGAAATGAACACAGAGATTAGCTACAATTAGGAGACATCTGGGAAAGAGTGTACAGTAGCTTACACCAGGGGTTCTCATCAGGGAAATTTCATCACTCAGAAGACACTTCACGATGTCTAGAGACATTTTTGCTTGTCAAGATGTGGGCAGCGGGGATAACAAACTAGCATCAGATGGGTAAAGATCAGGGATGTTACTAAATCACACCCTATAACCCACAGGACAGTTTCTATTACAAAAATTATTCAACTTGAAATGTCAATAGTGCTCAGATGGAGAAACCCTGGCTCAGATCACGGTGGTGGAGATGCAGAGAAGGATGTACTGGAGAGACGATTAAGAGGTTAGAATTGGCCCTAATCCGTGACTGGCTGATTATGAGGAATGAGGGCAAGATTATCAAACACAAAGCTTGGGTCGTGGCCTTGTTTGTCTGGACGAGGGTGGGTGCCACTGAGATAAGGAACATTCAAGGAGCTGATGATAATTTGGTGGGGGGAAGATAAAGAGCTCAGCTTGAGACTTAGGAAATGTGAGATGCCTATAAGACACCCAGAAGAAGTCAAATGAAATTCATTAAGTCCTCAAGTATAGAAGGAGATCCTGAGCAGGAACTATGAATTGAGAGGCTTCTGTGAGTGGTACAGAAGTCATAGACATGAATGGGAAAGAATGAGGCAAGAAAAGGGGGCCCAGGCCTGAGCCTTGTGGAACGTCTGGGAGAGGAGCACACACCAGGCCAAAGTATCTGGAGAGCAAGGAAGATATATCATGTGGCAGAAGCCTATATTAAGG
Source organism: Spermophilus citellus (assembly GCF_964194105.1). Taxonomy (NCBI): domain Eukaryota; kingdom Metazoa; phylum Chordata; class Mammalia; order Rodentia; family Sciuridae; genus Spermophilus; species Spermophilus citellus. The sequence goes on along the minus strand of NC_138184.1, from coordinate 23,822,802 downwards.
GCCTGCTTCCCCATACCCACCTGCTCCAACCAGAGCACCTGCCATCTTTTTAAACTTTACTAAATTCATTAGTTTAAAAAAAAATCTTGTTTAAAGATATTAAAGTTTTAATGCCATCATTTATATTTATTTTTTAAATTGGCCAGTGCATGTTATTTGTCTTTCTATTTTAGACATTCCTATTTTTCTATGGATTCGTAGGACCTTAGGCTATATTATGGTTTTAAATTCCTTGCTATTACATTCTTAATCATTTCCCCCACAATTTATGTTTGTTTGCATATGTTTCAATACAGTGATTTTTCTTTTTTGGGGGAGGGATGAGAATGGGTACCAGGGATTGAACTCAGAGGCACTCAACCATTGAGCCACATCCCTAGCCCTATTTTATATTTTATTTAGAGACAAGTTCTCACTAAGTTACTTAGTGGCTCACTAAATTGTTGAGGCTGGCTTTGAACTTGCAATCCTCCTGCCTCCACCTCCTGAGCTGCTGGGATTACAGGTGTGCGCCACCAGGCCCAACCAGTAATTTTTCATTTTTAAGGATTCAGTTTGGTTGACTATCTTCCTGCTTTGATCTCATGCTAGGAGAGACTGTTCCTTCCCAAGTATCATAAAAATGCTCTTCTACATTTTCTCAGAATGTTAAATTCTTTTTCATATTTAAATTTTAATTCATCTAAAATCTTTTTTTGTGTATGTGTGCTTGGTGAGTGATTGGGATTTTTTTTCCCAAAGTGGTGGTTTCAATGCTAGTTATTGGAGAATATGTTCTTTCAACCGCTCAATTTCTGTATACTAAATTCCACACCCATTAGTCTGATACTGGAGTGTCTTTTGTCCTTTAGATCTCTTGGTATATTCCTGTACCCAAACTAGGCTTTTTAAAAGTACTATAGCTTTATAGTATGCTTTGATATCAAGTGAAGCACATCTGTATTATTTTATAATCAAAAAGAGCTGTAAAGGGGTATGAGTTTTTCTATGTGGGGGTGGATGGGGAAATGTGTGTGTGTGTGTGTTTTGTGTGTATGTGTGTGTGTTTATGTGTGTCTCCTTACATAGTGATGATGGCAAAGTGCCTATGAATGACTAGGACTAGTTGGGCACTGCAAAGAAGTTAGTGCAGTGCCTGGAGCAGATGGTTTCCAGAGAAGTTTGGAAAACTTAAAGGTGAGTTGGGGACTGTAAGGTTCTCAAAGGAGATTAGTGCTCACATAACTAAATTATGAGACCTGTAGATTGAGGCAAGCAGAGAAGAAAGCTGGAATGGACCAATCCCTGCTATTTTTGGATATTATCACCAACTGTATTTCCAGGCTTCCTAGGAAATCACTTTTCCCAGTTCCCAGGAAATCAATCACTGGAGATGCTAGGACCAGCATCTATCCCTTGGAGCAGATCTTACTCCTCAGGTCTGGAATACTAAATACAGAGGGACCCTCAGCTCTATCATATGCCTTATCTTTCATTGGCCCACAGCTTTCAAAGAAAATAAGACTCATATTGTAGTCAGCACTCACTGAATGTCTGACACCCAGTGCAGACCCTGTACCAATACAACAGCAAGGGCCCATTCACACAATGAATGTGGGCATGTGCACACACACAGCCCTCACTTGGGACCTTCCTCTCCAGGCTCAGACATCTCTAAGAAAGACACTTCTCTCTTAAGGCCCTCTTACCTCATAGAGGCTTTTCTATCAACTGTACACGATAGGAAACTGGTATATCTCTAGAAGAGGGTGAGCAGGCCCAGGACCCCCAGGAGCCACAAGGAAGGATGGACCAACACAGACCACTCAGGCTTCTTCCTGGGATAATTCCAGGGTCCTTGAGGTCACTCAGAGGGACCAGGAGCTGCCTGCTACTGCATTAGAAACATTCCTAGGGTTTGGGATCACTGCTGCCCAGGTGTTGCTGTCCCCGCCCCCCCAATCTTTCCTATTTGACCTCTTCTAGATTGAGCTAGCCCTGAATTTTGTCTTTAAAATGCTCATTTTAAAAACGGGGAAGGGGAAAACATTGCTTAGTAATCACTGGGAATGTCCCTGGGCGTAGTCAAGGTGGTTCTGCTATAATACCAAAGGGAATGTCTCAATGCATTGCTTTGTGCTTCAGAAGTACGCGACCCAGGGGACCCACCTGCCTACTTGCCAACATTATCGGTGTTCCACTCCAGCTCCCAAAGACAGTACAGGGCCCTCCACATGGGTGGGGGAACTGCAAAAAGTCATGCATGCCCCAGGAACGCCTAGTCACTACTTGGCCTCTGGCCCTATTTTTCCTCCACTTAGGTTTGGGGTGACAGTGGAGGAAACTAGAAGACATCAAAAGCTTCTTTGCTTTGACAAAGATGGAAGCGAAGCCGGCAATGGATAGGACCCTTCCTTCTCCCCTACACAGGCTTCCGAGGGATCTAGGACAAAGTCTGGCCGCTTCCCCTTCTACTTTGGGTTGAGGTGATACAGAGAGAACTACAAGAGGGAAGGTGAAGTGCTATTTGGCTACAACTTGGCGAGGGACTGTGGGCCCCTGGAGCAGGCAGGGACTGGCTTCAACCACTAGGCGCTCACCCTCTCCCTTCCGCTTCCACCGAAGGCTGGGGCGACCGCCAGTGGAATAGAGAAGGTGAAGAGGTTCTCGGCTTTGACACCGCTGAGGGGGCGGTCCCGAGCGGAGGCTGCGCCACCCCCGCGCCACCTCGCCCCGCCTCCCCGACGCCTCCGCCAATACTTCCAGCGCCTGTCGCCTTTCTGGAACCAGCAGCGCACAGGTAAAGTCAGGGGACCTGGCACCCGAGCCGCGGAGGAGGGAAGAACGGGTGGCTCCCTCCCAGGGTGAGAACTGGGAGGGCAAGAACCGAAATCAGATTCCCGCAGAGGGCCGCAGGGCGCGAGCCCCAGATCCTCGGGCGGCGGGGGGTGGTCCCTGCCCTGCCCGCGAGCTGCGGACGCGTCTTTAACCGAGCGCCCCAACCGAGCGCGAGATGCGCTGGGCGCTTAGATGCCCACAGCTCTGTGGAGACGCAATCCAGAGTGACCCCCCCACACACTCCCCGGACCTGGGGGCGCTGGAGGCCAGGGCCTGGCATCCTCTGGCAACCATCTCCAGCCGGCAACTCTAGGTACCCCTGCCCGGTCTTTAAGGGGCGACTCCGGGCTCGTGGGCCCCGGACACGCACAAACATAAACCTGCCTTGCTGTTGTGCTTGAAAGCAAAGCCTTGCCGCAGCCTCATGAATGTTCATAATAGGAGGAAGGTTTTTCTGCCTGGGTGGTGTGTACAGGTGGAACAATCTGCAGGGGGATTAAAAAAAAAAAAAAAAGGACTTTTAATTTTCAAAAATTGTTTGCAGTTTAAAGTTTCAGCAGAGCCATCCTTCTTTGCCTTGCATGGGGCGGGGGACGCTAGAATTAAGTTCTAGCTTTGGGTCTATCTTGAAAGTTCTGGGTTTAAGCTCATGGTCCTGGATGACGTCTTGATTTGGAGGAAATGAAATGGGTATGTGTTTCAATGGGTGCACGTTTTTTTTGAACTTCTGGAGCCAGGTCCATACACGTGTTGTCATCCTGTGTTCTCTCACCTGCAGCTGGGAAGAAAAGATGTTTTCTGTCGTGACCCGCCAACCGTGTGAGCAAGCAGGTTCGTGTCCCTCAGTAGGCAGCAAGCATGGTTTTGTCAAATCAGGAGTGCCCCAGCTTCAGCTCCGTTTTACCTTCAAGTCCCCTGCCACTGACTGTTTAACCTCATGGGTTTGAAATTCGATTGCTCACCCAGGTTTTGCCATTGGCGTTTCTCAGGTAAAGAAAAGTAATGCTTTTCATCAAAGCCGCACAAAACAAGGACTAACATGCATGTTTCGCTTAAATGGTTTTTCCGGTTTGTATAATCCATTAATTTGGCCTTTGTGGTTTCCCTGACCCAGCTGTGTGTAAATATTGTGCTTGAGAATATTGTTAATTTTGTGATGAATTGTAATGTACTCAAATCTTTCCGGTATTTCCATCCAAATGTTGTCGCTGGCACAGTGCCTACAATAGCCTCCACCCCACCGTGGGTCAGTATTGGGGTTGATCCTGCAGACACAAGTACGGAGTGTTTTCTCTCCCCAATGCACACTTCCAAGTTGCCTTGCCTGCCTCTGCAGCACTTTTTAGAATTGCTCATGTGGAAGCTCAGAAGGCTCTGGCCTCCCCATGGTCAGGTAGACACCTTGCAATTACAGTGTTTGTCCAACCCTAATGACAGCACAGCTCTAGGCTGCATTTCTTAAATGAGTGAGACCTAGCCTAGTCCATTTTGCGTTGTAACAAGCTTTTCTGCTGGGGCAAGGGTTTGCTTAAAGTAATCATAGCTTTTTACTTGAAAACTGCTGAAGCACAGAGGATTTAGGAGGCCAGCCCCGTGGCTGTGGTCAGGAGACTGCTTACATATCTCATCCCCCTCCCCCTTTGAAAGACATTCTTTAGTCATGTCTTCAACTGGGTATTCCTGTCTTCCAAGTGAATATGATTTTAGGAGATAAAGACCATTTATATGTATTGTTTTTTTTTTCTTTTTGTAAAGGGAAATTTGTACTTAAGAAGCTGGTTTATTTTGATTTCCAGGTTTTCCCCAAAACACTTTGAAATGTTAACGCACATACTTTAACATCCCACACACAGACTGATCTGTTACATGCCTTCCAAAGTACAAGCTTAACTTGGCAGATTAAAACTATACCATGTCTTGTTGGGGGGAAAAAATCCCTTAAACCTCTATTACTGACTCCAATGTGAAACTGTTGAAATCTGATGCAGATGTTCGTCTCTGGATTAACTGGTTACTGGCTGGGTCCTGTACTTTCTCTGGAACGACAGAGGAGTGATCTAGAACCCCTTCTGATGCTCTGAAGGTCAGCCCACAGAAGTTGGCTTCCCTCCAGTTGCTATTACAAATGATTCTGCAGTGAGAAGCTTTACGCAAAGTCATTTTATACACGTGGAGCTAGTTATGTGGGATAGATTCCCAGGAGTGAGATTTTGAGTCAGATGGTATGCTCATTTGCAATTTGGTCAATACTGACAAATTGCCCTCCCTCTGGTTTACACTCCCAATGGCAAGGTAGGAGACTAAAAATGCAGGAGTGACTACCTTTAACATCAGGAAATGTCTGTGACTGCCTCTATACTATAGGGGAAACAGGGCTATTCTGAGCCATTGAGACCTGCTGCATGACTGCCCTCCCCAAGTAGTGAGTGTTGTGATGCAATTGGATATTGGAGCTGTATCTAATTCTATTATGACGACACATACAGGCCCTTGTTTATTTCCACGAAAGATGTCTCCTAGAAACAAAGAAACAGTAAAGCATAGGTTATGATGGTCCTAAGAGTAAATGTTCTGGAATAAGGCAGGATTTACCCCTCTGCCTTTCAAGAAAACTTTCTTCAGTGATAGAACTGCTCTGGATCTTCTCTGGCCAATATGGGGGTCACAAGGTCACATGTGGTTATTGAATACTCGAGATGTGACTAGGGAGATTGACAAAATAAATATTTTATTTTAACTAATTTACATTTAAATAGACAATCGGTAATAGACATATTAGGATTCTCTGAATCCAGTGATCTTTCTGTTCTGCTAGTGTTTATTATATTTCAGCCATTTAATATTTATGCTTTAATAATTCAATCAAGATTTTTACTTAGTCAATCATTTTAGTTGACTCTTTTACCTTTTTTTAAAAAATTGGTATAATTTATATGCAGTGAAATGGATAAATCCTAAATTTTACCTCTGAATTGGGTATTCTTGCCTTCTGAGAGTATGTTTTAGGAGAGGGAGGATGATTTATAAGAATCTTTTTTTTAAAGGGAAATTGTACCTAAGAAGATGTTTTACTTTGATTTTCAAGTTTCCCCAGAGGACTTTGAAAGGCTTGATGAGTTTTGACAAATGCACACACCAGTATACCCCTATAGTCTTTTTAATATTGAAAGTATTTCCATCACCCTTGGAAAGTGCCCACATGCTACTTCCCAGTGAATGCCTTCAGGCAATCATTGTTTTGATTCCTGTCACCCTCTTGCTCTTGAACTTCACATAAATGAAATCATTTTTATTTACAAATTTCCATACAGTACTAACTTCTTTTACCTGAGAGTATTTTAAAATAAAATATCATCTCATCTGCTTTAATAGAAGATCCATGTGTTTTAAATCTGTTTTTAAAAATTTTACCTCAAAATAAAATCAAATATTAAAAATAATAATAATAATAAATGTTATCTCAAATGTCTCAGGGGTGATCAGTAACATGCATAATACATTTTTAGAAATACTAGAAAGCTAGATTGTGCACACACTCCCTGCAAACACTGTGTTAGTCTGCAATTTGGAAGGGAAGAATAAATGGGTATTGAAGCCAAGTTGCTACTCCATCTTAAAATCATGGGTCTCTATAAAGACAGAGGAAGTGACATGTACATGATGATGGGCCCAGTCTGTGGATTCTACAAAGACCTGGTTCCTACTTCTCACTCATGTGTCTTCTTGGTCTTCCCATTGTAGGCCTCAAGGCTCTCTCCCGAACTCCAGTCATTGTCACCTTGGTGGTCCTGCTTGTGAGCATTGTGGTGCTCGTGGCTATCACACTCATCCAGATCCGCCACCCAGAGATCCTCCCTCCAGGACTAAAGGTAAGAGCAAAGGAATTGGCATTGAAAGAAAGAAATGGGCTATGACATCAAACACCCTAAAACCATGAGTTCCAAACTGTAACCAGAAGAAAATGGTGTTAAGGCCCATGGAGAAGGTCCAGACCTGCTGGGCTTGTGATAGTTGAGGCTACAGATTCGGGGGGGGTGATACCTACTCCGAGGACTTTGTTGTCTTGCTATGACTGTAGGAACCAAAGATAACAGTTTTTAGCCAAGACCATTCAAAGGCTGTATTTGAAATAGAAATTTTTTAAAGAAACTAATTTTGCCCAGAGCGCCATGATCAGGTTTGATCTAACATTCTGAAGCTACACTTCAAAAGAATTAGACTAAAATCTCCTAAGGATCATGGCAGTTGGTTCTTTGATGGGATGTTTTACTTAAGATCTCATCCCTCGTGAATAACACGAGTAAAAAAAGGAAGAAAAATAAACCTATTCAAGTGCCCAACCATGAGAGGAAACAGATTATCTTGTTGCTCCCAACACATTAGCTAAGGCCTTCAGAAGTTGTTTTCCCAAGCTCCAGGCTTTGCCTTCTCCTAGAAAATATATAAAATTGAGACTGCAACTAAGAGTAATATTTACTCTTTATACTTCTTATCCTACTGCTCCGGTTTGGTGAGTATTTCCTCCTTATTTATCTCATTTAACCCTTGTTATAACTATAGAAGTAGACAACAATACCACTTCCCATTTTGCAAATGAGGAAACCTAGGTGTGGCCAGTGAATGGCAGGATTGGAACTGAAACCTGGACCCTTCTGTTCCCAAGGCCTCTTCACATATCTCCCACATTCCCCTGATCCTGAGTTCTGAATGAAGACCTCAGGAGGAGGGATGGACCTTTGATGGGAGCAGCACACATCCTCCTCTGAACAGGAGGGAGGGTGGAGAAGAAGGGTCCAAATGCAGGAAGGTTTAATGAATTTGGGGAGGGAAAGGAAGGCTAGGACTACCCTGACACTCCAATAACTGGAGCCCCTACTCTGGGCCCTACAATTCAGAAGAACCAGCTGTAGCTGCACTCTGGGTTTACCTCTCCTCCTGAGGGTAGTCCGAGAGGTGACTAAGAGACAGGTGTTGGCAGGGGATATAGACAGAGCAAAGACAGTGGGTTGGAACTGTCCACACACAGGTGCAAGAGTTTCTTTACTGTATGGATTTGCCACCGGTGGGAAGAGGACAGGTTTGAGGGAGAGGGGGCAGGGCAGACACCTCCATTTATAAAATGTTGACTCTGATCCTATAAATGTTAAGGATTGGTTGTTTAAAGGAGTTACCAGCTGATGGCTTTTACTTGTTCTGGGATATAAGTCCTCTGTTCATCATTCAGGGATGTGGAAAAATTGAGAAGTAAATTGAGTAATGAAAAGTACAGTCATGTACCATATGAAGTTTTGGTTAAAACAGACCATGCTGGTCCCATGAGATTCCCATAGATGAAAAATTCCTATCACTTAGTAACATTGTGGCCATTGTAATGTCACAGCACAGTTCATTAGTCATGTTTGTGGTGATGCTGGGGTCGACAAGCCCACTGCACTGCCAGTCATATAAAAGCATAGCCTATATGATTTTGCACAGTGTGTGATATTAAGTAATGATAGTAAATGCCTATGTTACTGTTTATGAGTTTTCTGTACTATATTTTTTATTCTTAGAGTGTACTCCTCTTATTATTAAAAAAAAAAAGTTAACTGTATAAAATAGCTTTAGTCAAGCCTTTCAAAGGGGATTACAGAAGGAGGTATTGTTACTGTAGGAGATGATAGCTTCATGTGTGTTGTCCTGGAAGACCTTCCAGTGGGACAAGACATGGAGGTGGGGGACGTTGATATTGATGATCCTGATCGTGTGTAGGCCTAGGCTAATGTGTGTGTTGTGTCTTGGTTTCTTTAACAAAAACACTTAAAAAGTAAAATAGGAGAACAAAAGAAGGGGAAAAAAAGCTTGTAGAAGGAGGATAGAAGAGACTATTTTTATTCAGATGTACAATGTGTTGGTGCTTTAAAATATTATTTAAGAAGAGTAAAAATGCTTTAAAATTTTTAAAGTTCATAAAGTAAAAAATTTTACAGTCATCTTAGATTAATTTATTATTGAAAACTTTAAAGAAACTTTAAAGAAAACTTTTTTGTAAGTTGAATGTAGTGTCCAATGTTCATGAAGCCTAAAGTCGTGATAAAGTCCTAAGCCTTGGCATTCACTCCCTACTCTCTGACTTACCCAGAGCAAGCTCCATTTGTGGTAAGTGCTCTATACAGGTGAACTATTTTTTATCTTTGATCCCATATTTTTTTCTGTATCTTTCCCTTTTTTTTACTTTTTTTTTTAGTTATAGTTGGACACAATGCCTTTATTTTATTTATTTATTTTTATGTGGTGCTGAGGATCGAACTCAGTGCCTCCAGTGTGCTAGGCAAGCACGCTACCGCTAAGCCACAACCCCAACCCATTTTCTGTATCTTTTCTATGCTTAGGATGTGCAAATGCTTACTGTTGTGTTGCAAGGGCTTGTGGTATTCAGTATGGTGACCTGCTATACAGGCTTGAAGCCTAGAATCAATAGTCTACACCACATAGTCTAGGTGTGTAGTAGGCTATCCTTCTAGGTCTGCTAAGTACACTGCATGATGTCCCCACTGTGATAAAATTGCCAAACAGTGCACTTCTCAGGGGAAATCCCTGTCATTAAGCAGCACATGACTATAAATTCCAGGCATTGTTGAGGGCTCCATTAGAGGAGAGGGCCACACACGATTCATGCTACTCTCCAAGGTTGGGTTCCCCTAGTCAAGATGCAAGTGCAAAAAGATCATCTGGGGATGATCCCAGGACACATGGGGAAGGGAACAGAGAAGTGAGGCAGATGTATGGCAGTCTATAGGGCCCAGTGATCTAGTAGGTCAGCACTGTGGTCAACTGAGGCTCAGTCCTAGCAGTATCTCAGGGAGCCCATGCATCATTCACCTCAGAGTTGTCCCATATGTTGTGACGTCAAGGCAAGCACCTCACTCCTGGTTTTCATAAAAAACACTAACTTCATCAATCATTGGATGACAAGCTGCTCCTAGGGACGTTGCTCTAGTATTTCTGTCATACTATGTGCTCAAGTAGGCTCAGGCCACTAGAGAAAGTCTTCGGGGCAGGTGCGTGATGGATGATTATTCACCTCAGCAAGATCTGAGAGGATGTGGGCAGGAAAACGTCAACACCAGGTCGATGTAAATAATAAGATTATTATCCCCAGATTTCAGATGAGAAAACAGAGAAAGAGAAAGGACAAAGGCTGAAAAATAGCAGAGCCGATATAGAAGAAGAGAACAGAAACAGTGGCCTTAAGCAAGGGTTTGAAAGGACTGGACACACCTTCCACCAACTAATTGACAGTTAAGAGAGAATTTTAAATGTCTTCAGAATCTTGCTCTCAGGCCTTGGCTCCCATTACAGGAGACAAGAAGTTGTATAATATGGGAAGATCAGCTCATAAGGTGCATTCTGCTTAAGTGGGTGGATTAAATGTGGGGAAAAAAACAGATGTTCTGGGCAGTTGAACCAGAAGCAGAACGGCAGCCTTGGCCGATCATGTTCCATATGCAGGTTTTCTCAGGGGATGGAGACTTTGGTCTCCTTGAGTTTTGCAATGTTTGCTGGGGCTGGAGGGGGGGGGGCGAAGAGTACTGTGAAGGTGATAGTAAATGAATATGGGGCTTTTTAATTGTCACATTTGTGTTTTCATGCCATGAGCCCTATTTTGCCTTTCTGTGCAACTGACAGTTGCTATGAAGGGCAGCTCCCCCACAGCCTTTGAAGGACCCTCATGATGGGGCATGTTATCTGGTTGTTAAATCTAGCCTTGACTTGCCTGACCTTGCTTGATGAAAATTTAAGGGCAGAGCAATTGAAACTCCATCAAGGGTCAGAACTGTCCTCAGTCTGAGTTACTGGTGTGACCTGCTCCACAAGATTGAAGAGTAAACATGATGCCATCGCTGTTATTTTTAGTCAGGCCCCTACCTGCTTGGTTATCATTAAGTCCAATAGCTTCCTCTTGAGGCTTCGCCCTCCCCACCCCCAATCACAGCTGTCTAAGAATCTTGGGGCTTCTTGATCCAATGACGAATACCCCAGTGCCTGTTGCCTCTTGCAGCCACATGATGTCACTGTTGAAGATGGGTCCTACACATTCTTAAGGTTTAGGGACTTTTCCCATGTGACCTGCTCAGTTCATGTGAATTCTCCACACTGGGCACAAGATTACAGACTGTTGTAGGTCACACTCCCATGTACCACCAGTATTCCCCAATGACAGCCACTGGACCAGGCTGTGAAGAAATGGGTCCCTTTTAACCCTTATCGAGCCTTGCTCAGCAGCCTGGATTTCTGATGCCGTGGGGCCCATTTTGATCTACATCTTGAAGAACAAATTGGATAATTGGTTTCTTCCTTTCTAGAAAGCCCTTGGTCCACCTCTCATCCAGCCAGTTCTGCATAACCCTAACCTAAGAGCATGCTTTTAAGAAACTTTCTATCTAAACAAAGGAAGACTACAGTGCCATAACAGTTCAGCACCTATGCCTGAACAGTCACCCCTTGAATTCCTGGGAACCCAGTGAAGGAGGCAAACCATGACTACAGATTGATCCCAGGTCTGTTCCCCTATGTCAAATAAGGAAGATGATTATACCTGCCTTATAAAGGCAATAGCACTTACTAAAGCCAATTGCAAAGTTCTTAATATATAGTAAGTGCTCAATACTGTTGATGATGATGATGATGATGATGATGATGATGATGATGATTGATGGTGGTGGTGTTGCAGTTTGAATGCAGGGCCTTGTGCAAGTGAGGCAAACACTCTACCAACCAAGTTATATCCCCATCCCTACTATTATTATTTTTATCATTTAGTAATGACAATAAGCACATCTAACAGAGCTGACCTCATGAACTTTGCTTTTGCTTTTGACAATCACAGTCTTTTTTTTTAAGTGTTTGGACCAGGGGATGCGAAACGGAAGACTTTCCTTTCAGTTAACCCATTGAGTGTGTCTTTGGATCCTTGTGCAAGCCATGCCTTTTTCTGACACCACATTAGAGGGTTACTTGTTACTTTCCATCCAAGCGTTCAATCACCTGACTAGCTGAACTGAAAAAAAAAAAAATCATTCCCATCTCCTCTCCTCCAGTGGATCCACATGACTTCCACTGATTTAGGCAAATTAGCTCTGAAGACTGGTTAAAGACTAATTTTTCCATTTTTAGAAATATCAGTGGGGGATAGATCCGTGTTAGAAATAGAGTTGGGCCTTGAGGCTGGCCCTGTCTGCATATCAGCAAGTGCTGGAGGAACAGCCACTTGAGCAGTCTCTGGCTGCTCCACCTCTTCTGCAAGCTGACCCTCAGCTAGAATGAAAACAAGAATATACACTCTTCCTTCTTTTTGCTCTTTGCCCAGAAGCTCTGGCTTCTTACACAGAGAAAAAATGCATCCATGTAAATGGTTGGAATAAATATTTGGAGCATCTTGTTTTATGGGGTCTGCAGCAGGCATGACAGGTGCTGTGGGAAGGGTAGTGATTAGGTGAGCAACAGGACGGAGGAAAGGGAGGAGGCTGAGACACTGAGGTCTGGTTCCCTTCCTACCTTCAGTTCTGATCTGCACTTTAATCTCACCGTTCAATCTCCACCTGGGACGATTATGAACAATGCTACTCTTGTCTCCACAAGGGATGTCATGTCAGGATTCCTATCAACATTCATCAGACTGAGAAGATGAGATTAAGAGGTTGCCCCAGCTCAAATACCAATGTACACAGGATTTCCTAGTTCAATACAATGGAGAAGCTGTGATTCAGAAGCTGGAGCAACTTTTAAAGAATTTGGCCCCATTCACATGAAGCAAGCATTTGTAATAGGAGAAAGTTGTCTAGAATCGGGGAATTGGGGAATTGGTTAAGTAAATTGTTCCATATCTCACAGAGGGTGTGATGAATATATTGAAATGTTGATATTAGTCTATTTTTCCTGGCAGGAAGAAATGTTCATGAAATACTGTTTAAGAACATTGCAAAAACAAAAACAAAAAACTAGAGAATGATCCTATTTGGATTTTAAAACCTAAAATCTAAACATATGTATATATATGAAGCCATATGCACAGAAGACCATTAAAAAAGGAATGTAACAGGGGTTAATCCAATAAATTAGATTTGTAAATTTGAGGAGCATATTTTCTTTGTTTTTGTTTTTTGCTTTGTTATTTTATTTATTTTACTTGCCTGGCTTTTCTATATATGATAAGAGCCTGTTTCATTGAGCAGCCACTAAGCATTAGGCAAATGGTCTTCTATTTATTTCTAAAAGTAAAGCATTTAAAGACGAGAGAACTCAAGAGAGGCTGGGCATCTTATTCAGCATTAATTGAGAATCTGATTCAGCATGCCTTCATACCAAACTCTGTCTTTTTCCTGCTACCCACCTGCTCACTGGTGTTTAAGTCTCCCTGGGGGACTCGCAAGATGGCCAACATTGAGAACCATGCCTTAGAACCTCTCCTACCTTACCTCTTCTCCTTTCCACAGTCCAAGGAGCCAAGGATGGCTTGGAGACAATCATTATCATTAGGTTGCCTCAACCTACATGAAGCAATGTGAATTAAGGTATTCAGGGTTCTCAATGGCCCACTGGGAAATGAATCCTCCATGAGGCCCAAGCTATTCTGACTCTCACTTCCCTTTTTATTCAGTATGGAATTGTGCTGGATGCCGGATCTTCTAGAACCACTGTCTACGTGTATCAGTGGCCCGCAGAGAAGGAGAATAATACTGGAGTGGTCAGTCAAACCTTCAAATGTAGTGTGAAAGGTAAGGACTTAAGTGTGGCCAGGAAGCCCAAGGAGCATCAAGGTTAAATCCTAAGTCTTTTGGAGACCTTGAGTCAGGCAAGTGAGCCCTGGAGTGGGAATTGGAAAAATACAAGTTCCTCTGCTCAAGCTGCTGCTCATCTTGGGGGGTCACCTGAATCCTATCTGTTTTCCTCTCTGGGCCTTGGTTTCTTTCATCCATAAACATGGGGAATTGTCGAGGACTGTGAATAGTCTGAGACTTTACCCCACAGTACTTTTATAGTTGCTGGTAAAAGACACGAGACTCCTGGCTCAGAAACAAAAGATAGTTTGTTACAGTAATAGCACTGGCCAGGGTGTCAGCATTTTCTTGCAGTGGTTCTCCAGCTCCCAGTTTATACTGGATAACATAAAGACAGCCAGATAGTGGGTTGTATCACAGAACAGAAACTCTGAGATTAAGGAACCTGTACCATTTATAATGGCTGGAAAGCCTGCCTGCCCTTTGTTCTGGAAGGAAACACTGCCTAGAATGCTGTTTGCTGAGAAGATAATTCAGACAAGGGAAGTCAGCACTTGTGCTCATAAGACATGCTGAAACATAAGGAATACATAGGAAATTTTCCGAACAGGGGGAGGTGGTATCTGGGTATGGGAGGAAGTGGGTTTGGAGGGACATAGATGATTCATAAACAGAGATGACTCTATTCCAGTAAAGCTTTATAGATGAACAAGAGATTTTGAATTTCATATAATTCTCTAATTCTCACACGTCACCAAATTTTGTTTTCTTTTCATTTCCTCACCAACCATTGAAAAATTAAAAAAAAAAATAAAATAAAAACTGTCTCAGTTCTCTGAGGTAGCAAAATGGATTTCTCCCATAGGCTGCCATCCTCTGAAATGGAATATTGTCAGAACTTTAATTACTTTCCATTTAAGTCTCTGCCTCCTCCCCAACAAAACATGTCCTGAATTTTATGTTAACTATTCACTTATTCTTCTTTCTTTCTTTCTCCTCCCTCCTCTCCCTCCTCCTCCTCCTTCATAACTGAACTGTATTCCCAGCCCTTTTTATTGTTTTTATTTTGAGACAAAATCTCACTTGGTTGCTTAGGGCCTTGCAAAGTTTCTGAGGCTGACCTCCTGCCTCAGCCTCCTGAGTTGCTAGAATTACAGGCTCACACCACCATGCCTGGCTCTTTCTTCTTTTTATCTTAATTTTAATTGTACCTATTTATGGGGTACAGTGTAATAACTTGATACATGTACACAATGTATAATAATCAAATCAGGGTAATTGGCATTTCCATCTCTCTAAATATTTCTTAGTTTTTTTTATAATGATTGTACATATTTCTGGGGCACAGTGTGATATTTCAATACATGTTTACCTGTATTTCAGTACTTGCCCTGATCAAATTAGGCTAATTAATGTTTCCATCTCTTTGTCATTGTTTTATGTTTGGAGTGTGATTCAAACTTCTCTCATCTAGTTATTCATAAAATATGTAACAGTTCATTGTGAACTGCAATCATCCCACTATGCTGCAGAACACTAGGATTCATTCCTGTTTCTGTGTTTTTGTACCTATTATCCAGCCTCCCACTTTCTCCCTTCACCATCCTTCTCAGCCTCGAGTAATCACTGTTTTATATTCATATCTACGCTTTTAGCTCCTCCATCTGAGAGAGAAGATGAGGTATTTGTCTTTCTGTGTCTGATGTATTTATGTTACATAATGACCTCCAGTTCCATCCATTTTGCTGCAAATGATATATAATTCCATTCCTTTTATGGCAAAGTCATACTCCATTGTGTGTGTGTGTGTGTGTGTGTGTGTGTGTGTGTATAATCTTGTTTTCTTTATCCATTCATCCACTGATGAGGATATAAGAGAAAAAGGAAATTCTTCTCCACTGTTGGTGAGAATGTGAACCAGTATAATCATCATGGAGCACAGTATGGAAGGTCCTCAAAAAACTAAAAATAGATCTATCCATATGATCTGGATATTTGACTTCTGGATATAATCAAAGGAAATGAGATCATTATATCAAAGAGATATCTACACTCCCGTGTTTATTGTAGCACTATTCACAATAGCTAAGATATGAAATCTTCCTTGTTCTTCTTTATAGTTTTGTCTTAGATTTTTAGTTTTTACTGATTTGGGGGGAAAAAATAAAATGTGTATGTACATGATCAAACATTTTCCTATAATTTGCTTTATTCACTAACATTGGGTTAATGTAGAAACTCAATGTTAAGGTTTGTGAACAGTGATACTAATAGCCTTTGGCTTATTTACTTTTCCTTTTTAATGGACATTTGTATTTCTATGGTTGCTAATAAGGTCATGTATTTTTTTCATGTATTTATGGCCTTTTCTGTTTTCTGTGAAATGCCTGTGCATGTCCTTTGGTTATTTTTCTACTGAATTGCTTGACTTTTCTTATTTATTCATCAGAATTTTTAAGACATTCTGAATATGAATGCTTTGTGAATATTATTATAGATTGTTGCTCATATCTTCTTATAGACCGTAGTTTGTCTTTTTTAGTTTCTTCACCTATCTTGATGAATAGACGTTCTCAATTTTTATGTCAGTATAGTGATCACTCTTCTCCTCTATTCTTTGTTCTTTTGTACATTTTGAGAACTCCTTCCCTATCATAAGGTCAGAAAGATATTGTTTGGGCTGGGGATGTGGCTCAAGTGGTAGCGCGCTCGCCTGGCATGCGTGCGGCCCGGGTTCGATCCTCAGCACCACATACCAACGAAGATGTTGTGTCCGCCGAGAACTAAAAAAATAAATATTAAAAATTATTTCTCTCTCTCTCTCTCTCCTCTCTCACTCTCTCTTTAAAAAAAATGCAGAAGTTTAAAAAAAAAAAGAGATTGTTCTATCAACGTTTTGCAATTTTTCCTTTAACAATTAAGTCTTCAGTCCACACAATCAAGCCCAGTCAGTATGTGTGTGTGCATGTCTTTTTTTTTTTTTTAAGCCGTTCTCTTTCCCTCTAAAGCATTATGATCTTTGAGTTGGCCTGGAGTGTCCCAGCTAGTGAGTCCTGAATGGGCTACAAGTACACCCTTAGTTCAAGTCTACAAGTCAGAGACACCAGGCCTATCCTCCCAGCCCCAGGCAGCCTCCATCATTTCCTTCAGTGAGCTGCCCAAATACTTTAATTTCTTGGAGATGATTTGTCTTTCCCTTAGGGAGATGAAGGATCTTATTTGAATAATCAAGGTAAGCTGTGATTGTCTGCCCTCCCAGGAAGATGGCCAGGAGCTCACCTCTCCTGGGGCACAGATATTGTAGGTTAGGTTTCCCAGAAGCAGAGGTCAAGAGAGAGTTTGGGATGTAAGGTACTTTATGGAGATCCTAATAACTGAGAGTGTTCTGGTGGCAGGAAGGGGGCAGAAGAATTAGATGAAATAAGTCAAACTTCAGTGAATGCCTGATAAAGCTCCAGCGATCAGTTATCCTGCAGTGGGTTGAAATGCCGGGAATGGCTGGGCTGCAGGACCCATCACCATTGTCGCTGTGTGTTTTTAGCCCTGGGAAGAACAAGATCTTGAGTGAGACAGCTCTCTGCAGCTGAGGCAAACTCTGAAGGAGCTGAAAGGTGGGACAATAAGTCTTTGTTTGAAGGGGCATCTCCATGGCCCGTTTGGGGGTTCTTGGATGTTTTCTGAGTATTGCTTATAATGTTTTCCACAAACACAGGCAAGCAGTTTCCTTGCTCTGATCTCAGCCAGTGATCCTGTATTCACTTAGTTCAGCTTACTTCTGAGCCATTTCTTCACCTCCAGGCATGAGAGGGCATCAGGTTGCTCCTTTAGAAAAGAGAGGATAGTGAAGGATCGTGATGGAGACTTCTCCTCGTCCCTACTGTATGAGCTCTGGAATGTTGCTGAATCTCTCTGAGCCTTGACCTTCTCATTTCTGAGATGAGAAAAAAATAGTGACAGCAATACCTACTCCCATAGAATGAGTTGAAGATTAAACTGCACAATATATATAAGGGAGAAAGCAAATGCCTGGTATACAGCAAGCACTCAATAAGTGCTAACTGTTTATTCATGGAGTTCCATACTCCAGAGCTCCTGGTGGATCTTCTTGGGTATAGTTGTTCGGTCCTGTAGTCACAGAATTTCTGTCTTTAAACCTGAGAGAGGATTCAGCAGAAATTCCTCATGGTCCTCTAACTGTAGGGAAAGCTAGGACTTTCCTAGAGAAAGGGTCCTTGGCCCACCCTGGATGCCATACTTGATTTAGAAAAAAGTCCTTGGCCCACCCTGGATGCCAACTATGACATGGTTATGGAGCCCACAAGCACATCCAGAAATGGATCTTGTCTTCTTTGATCACAGTAGCCTCAGGGATCCATATATATACTCCCAGGGACTAGAAGGTCACAAACTGAAGCTTAAATTAAAGAGCTGAAGTTTGGCAAGTGTTATGTTCTCTAGGGCATGTGGCTTCTCCAAGGATAATTTAGGTTTCTGGTTTCTCAGTTGCAAACTTCCCAAACTGCCCTGGCCAGTCTGAAGAGGTTGGTGAATATTTGCTCACCCAGCACCGATTACCAGGTGTCCAGGCCCTTTGGGGGTCCCTGGTGGGTATCAGTCCTCAGTCCTCAGATACTGAGTTCATTGGGCACTGTCTAGGCTGGTGATCCTTGTGCTGTTGTCTGTAGCTCTGCCTGCTTTTTTTATTTTTTTCCTTTGAGAGAGATTCTCACTAAGTTGCTCAAGGTCTCACTAATTTCCTGAGGCTAACTTTGAACTTGTGATCCTCCTGCCTCAGCCTCCTGAGCCTCTGGGATTACTGTGCCCAGCAGTGAGGTTACTTTTTAAGAATTATGACTAGGTTAAGATTCCTTATGTCAGCCAGGAGCGGCGGCACATGCCTATAATCCAGCAAGTAGGGAGACGGAGGCAAGATGATCCAAGTTTGAAGTCAGCCTCAGCAACTTAGCAAGACCCTGATTCAAAATAAAATAAAAAGGGCTTGGGGACTGGGGTTGTGGCTCAGTGGTAGAGTGCTTGCCTAGCATGTGTAAGGCACTGGATTCCATTCTCAGCACCACATATAAATAAATAAAATAAAGGTCCATTAAAAGCTAAAAAAAAAAAAAAAAAGGTGGGGAGGTGGCTGGGGATCTAGCTCAGTAATAAAGTGCCTCTGGGTTCAGTCCCCAGTACCAAAAAATTCCTTAACTCTAGAAACATACTCAAGTGTTTGCAGATTAATTGATGTAATGTCTAGGGTTTTCTTTAAAGTCTAGTAAGAATGGGAAAAAAAAGAAGAATGTATATGAAAATAAAATTGGCTATTATTCAACTAACTGTTGAAAGTGAGTGATCAGTCTATGGGAACGCATTTTACTAGTTTCTTAGAAAAGAAAATAAGTAACATGTGCACTGACTGATGCCATTCTGCATAGTTTTGTTGTTTGTGTTAGATTTACTGACATTTTGGAAGGAGAATTTTTAAAAATACTGCTAACTAATCTCATAAGAATTTGCCTGACTCATATGTTAATATTGAGAAACAGATCCCACGTTTGTTGTCTTTTTTTTTTTTTTTTTTTAGCTGTTCCCTACAGGAATTGGGAGTAAGAAAACTTTATTGGTAGGATATAATTTGCATTTTCTTCTTAAACCCCACTTTTTGAATGCTGTTGATAAATCTAGAAGTTTTTTTTTTTTAATTATTTATTGATTATTTAAAGCATTACATAGCTCATGATATATCATCTTTCATACATTAGACTCAAATTGTGTTTTGAACTCCCATTTTCACCCCAAATATAGATTGCAGAATCACATCTGTTACATATTCACATTTTTACATAATGCCATATTAGTGTCTGTTGTATTCTGCTACCTTTCCTAACCCCTACTATCCCCCCTCCCCTCCCCTCCCCTCCCATCTTCCCTCTCTATCTCCCCTGCTGTTGTTCAATTCTCTCCCTTTTTTTTCCCCTCCCCCTTGCCCCTCATAGCCTCTTATAATTTTATGTATCCTTGAAGGTCTCCTACCATTTCCATATGCTTTCCCTTCTCTCTCCGTTTCTCTCCCCCCATTCGTCTTTGTTTACTGTAGTCTTTTCCACATGCTCTTCCTTCCTGTTCTGTTCTTAGTTGTTCTCTTTATATCAAAGCAGACATTTGGCATTTGTTTTTTAGGGCTTGGCTAGCTTCACTTAGCATAATCTGCTCTAATGCCATCCATTTCCCTGCAAATTCTATGATTTTGTCATTTCTTAGTGCTGCATAATATTCCATTGTGTATAGATGCCACATTTTCTTTATCCATTCATCTATTGAAGGGCATCTAGGTTGGTTCCACAGTCTAGCTATTGTGAATTGTGCCGCTATAATCATTGATGCAGCCGTATCCCTATAGTGCGCTCTTTTAAGGTCCTCAGGGAATAGTCCGAGAAGTGCAATAGCTGGGTCAAATGGTGGTTCCATTCCCAGCTTTCCCAGGAATCTCCATACTGCTTTCCAAATTGGCCTCACCATTTTGCAGCCCCACCAGCAGTGTACAAGTGTACCTTTTTCCCCACATCCCCGCCAACACTTGTTGTTGTTTGACTTCATAATGGCTGCCAATCTTACTGGAGTGAGATGGTATCTTAGGGTGGTTTTGATTTGCATTTCTCTGATTGCTAGAGATGGTGAGCATTTTTTCATGAACTTGTTGATTGATTGTATGTCCTCCTCTGAGAAGTGTCTGTTGAGGTCCTTGGCCCATTTGTTAATTGGGTTATTTGTTATCTTATTATTTAATTTTTTGAGTTCTTTGTACATTCTGGATATTAGGGCTCTATCAGAGGTGTGGGGGGTAAAGATTTGTTCCCGGGATGTAGGCTCTCTATTTACCTCTTTTATTGTTTCTCTTGCTGAGAAAAAACTTTTTAGTTTAAGTAAGTCCCATTTGTTTATTCGTTTGTTGTCTTTTTAAATGTAACTTTCTAATTACAAAATAACACATTTCATTGCATGAAAATCAATAAATACAGATAAATAAAATGGAAGTAAAATCATCCATAATCCTACCTTTCAGAAAGGAGAAAATGTCTTCTTTTAAAGTATATCTTATATATTAAAATTGTACATATATCCATATATATGCAGCCTTTATTTATTTATTAATATTGTTATGAGAGCTCTTTACCAGCCCCTTCCATGCTGAACTTCTGAGACCATGCCTTGGTGCCCATCAACCCACAATTGTTTTGCTGTCATTTGTCCATGGTAGGTGGCCAGTGCCACCAAGGTCAGAAGGTTCTGACCTTGACCAAGGCTGGAAAAGCCTACCCTTGCTTATCTAGCACTGTGGATGAAATCTATAATGGAGACATCCAAGTAAAACTTGTAATTAGAGTTCTCAGGATTTAAAAAAAATGTTTTATGGTACAATCACCAAGTTATAGAAACCAGCCTAGGTGCTCATCAACAGATAAATGGATAAAGAAAATGTCATATACATAATGGAGTTTTAGTCATTCATACAGAGTATGGCCTTTGCAGGAAAATGGATGGAACTTGAGACCATTACATTCAGTGAAACAAGCCAGACTCAGAATGTCAAGGATCATGTGTTTTTCTCCTTGTATGTGGAAGCTAGAGAGAGAAAAAAAAAAAAAAGAAAAGAAATGTGGTGGGGGGCATCTCATGAAAATAGAAGGGAGTAGAGTGGAGGAGGTCCAGTGGGAGGGAAGAGGGGAAAGAGAGGGATAGTAGTGGGGGAATTCAAATTATGTCATGTGCATGTAAGAATATGTCACCATGAGTCCCCCACTCTTAACTCTTATGTATAATTAAAATACACCAATAAAAAGCATTTTAAAAGGGGTGAAGCTTAAGAATAAGTATAATTATTATATTTAGAGATAAGCAATAGGAATTAGCATATGTGAAACTCATGTCTACCTACTAGAGGGTAAAAATAAATTTCTAAATTTTTTCACCAAATAATAAGTAAATAAATAAATTCATATCCAGATAAGATGGTTTGTATAGTGGAAACAATCGAGAAAGGCTTTGGAAGAGAATAATGGGTCTAACAATTCCCAAAGGACCAAGGAAAGTTCTGAAAGGGCAGTATTCTCTCCATTCTCCTTGTCTATCCTGCATTTTTTTCTTTCTTAAACTTGGACTTACTTAAACTCAGACCCTGGCCTGGTAGAACAAACTAAGTTACATTCACACAATGGCAGCCAATGCAGTTACTTAAAGGAATGAGGAACATTTACATGCCGGTATGGAAGGCTCACTAGGAAAAGTTAAATGCAAAAAAGACAAGTACAGAAAAATATATATAGTAAGCTACCATTCATCTAAAGGTTACAAAATATGTATATATTTGCTTATGTTAAATAAATATTAGATAAACTTACAAAAAGAAACTACTTATAAGAAAAGGAACTAGATGCCTCTGACTAAATCTAGTTTTGTAGGTTTGGTTTTAGAATTATGTAAATATTTTAATAATGATAAAACAAAAAATTTTAAAAATCAATTCTTAAAATCAAAAGCAAAATGTAATGAACTAGCCTAAGTTTCTATCAAGTTGTTGGTGTAGCAATACAGAAAGACTATTTTAAAATGATTAAACATAGTCATTTGACTGTATATCCCTAGTGGGATCTCTAAGAACAAAAGGAACTTTTAAAAAATCAGAAACTCATTTTAATAATCTTACAGTTGTTGGGAGTGCTGGCACTGGTATACAGAGACTGTTGGTGTGTGGATTATGAAATAAAGCAAATGAGTTATGTTGGAGTTTCTTAATGTTTAGCACAGGAAAAAGAGGCTAAAAATGTCATATTAAAGAGACTAAGTAAAATTTTGTAGTTTTGAATTTGAGTTGGAAGTAGGTTTTTTCTATGTGTGGTTCACAGTTTGCAGTGAACCATAACTCTCAAATTTTGGATACTAAATACTATTTCTTGGTTTGAGGAACCAGGGATCCTTGGAGAAACGGCTGATCCCAGATCTGGGGCAGGAAATGTACAATGTATCAGAAAGCAAAGAAGCTCTCAAAGTCATCTGTCATGTCAAAAGATCTCAGAGGCCAAACTAAAGAGGACCCCACTAGCCAAAGATGAGGCCATCAATAAGAATAACCTCCCTCATTCTTCCTTCCTCCCTTCACCTGACCCCCCTTCTTCTATCCTAGCGATCGCCCTTCTACTTTCATTAGGTCCCGTTTTTGCCTGTTTCCCCCCTTTAGCTTCCACATATAAGAGAAAACATGCATTTTTCCTTTCTTAAACTTGGACTTACTTAAGCTCAGACTTTATCTCTGAGTCTGATTTAGTTCAATCAAAATTATGTTCTCCAGTTCTGTCCATTTTCCTGCAAGTGACTTAAATCTGTTGACAGACACCCATGCTAATTCCATAATTTTGGGCTATTATGAATTGTGCTTTAATAAACATGGGTATGCATGTATTTCTAGAGTATGTTGACATTAGTTCTTCTGGATAAATACCAAGGAGTCATAGAGCTGGATCATGTGGTAGTTCTATTTTTAGTTTTTGGAGGAACCGCCATACTGATTTCCATAGTGGCTGTATTAATTTATATTCCCACCAACAAAGTATAAGAGTTTCTTTTACCTTCCATCCTCCCCAGGATTTATTTATTTATTTATTTATTTATTTATTTATTTATTTTAAAGAGAGAGTGAGAGAATTTTTAATATTTATTTTTTAGTTCTCGGCAGACACAACATCTTTGTTTGTATGTGGTGCTGAGGATCGAACCCGGGCCGCACGCATCCCAGGCGAGCGCGCTACCGCTTGAGCCACATCCCCAGCCCCCTCCCCAGCATTTATTGTTATTTGTAATTTTGATGCTTTGCCATTCTAACTGAAGTGAGATGAAATTTCAGTGTAGTTTTAGTTTTCATTTCCCTGATGGCTAAAGAAGTGAGCCTTTTTCAATCTAATTGTTGACCATTTGTATTTCTTTCTCTTTTTTTAAATACTTTTTAGTTGTCAATGGGCCTTTATTTTATTTATTTATATGTGGTGCCTTATACATGCCAGGCAAGCGCTCTACCACTGAGCCACAACCCCAGCTCTGTATTTCTTTTGATGAGTGTCAGTTCAGTTCATTTGCCCATTTATTGATTGGGTTATTTGCTTTTTAAAAAATTTTGAGTTGTTTGAGTTCCTTATATACTCTGGATATTAAAACTCTGTCCAAAGAACAGCTAGAAAAGATTTTCCCTCATTCTTTTATATATATATATAGTTGTTGATGGACCCTTATTTTATCCATTTATTTATATGCACTGCTGAAAATCAAACCCAGTGCCTCATACATGCTAGGCAAGCTCTCTGCCACTGAGCCTCAATCCTAGCCCTGATATTTCCCCCCATTCTGGTAGGTTCTCTCTTTACTCTGCTGTTTCTTTTGTTATGCCATGTAAAAGCATTTATTTATTTATTTGCTTGTTTATTTATTTATTTATACCAAGGATTGAATTCAGGGGCACTGTACTACAGCTATGTCCTCAGCCCTTTTTATTTTGATTTTGAGACAGGATCTTGCTAAGTTGCCCAGGCTGGTCTCAAACTTATGATTCTTTCTACCTCCATCTTCCAAATCACTGGGATTTCTATCACCTGCAGAAGCTTTTTAATTTGATGCCATCCATTTGTTGATTCTTTCACTGATTTCCTGAGATATAGGGGTCCTATTGAGTCAGTGTGTTTTGAAGTGTTTTCCTTGTTTTTTCTTCTAACACCAAAGACCTGGTTTTATAGTCAGATCTTTGATCCACTTGAGTTTGCTTTTGTACAGGGTGAGAGATAGGGATCTAGTTTCATTCTTCTACATATGGATATCTGATTTTTCCAGCACCACTTGTCAAAAAGGCTGATTTTCTCTATTGTATGTTTTTGGCACCTTTGTCAAGAAATCAGATGACTGTAGCTGTGTGGGTTTGTTCTCTGTGTCTTCTATTCTGTGCCATTAGTCTACATTATCTGTCTATATGCAAGCACCAATCTGTCATTATTATTGCTCTGTAGTATAATTTGTAATCAGGTATTGTAATGCCTCCAGCAATTGCAAAGTCAACATCATTCTAGATGGGGAAAACTAAAAGTATTTCCTCCAGAATCAGGAATAAGACAAGGATGTCCACTCTCACCACTCCTATTCAATAAGGTACTTGAAATTTTAGCCAGGGCAATTTAGGAAAGAGAAAGAAATAAAGGGGAAACAAATAAGAAAGAAGAAGTCAAATTACTCCTGTTTGAAAATGATATATCCTATAATAACAGTTCCACCAGAAGACTTCTAGAGCTAATAAACAAATTTAGTAAAGTAGCCAGATACAAATCAACTTATAAAAATCAATAGCTTTTCTGTATAATGGAATGAATCCACTGAGAAAAACATCAGGAAAATAGTTTCATGCACAATGGCTTCAAAAAGTAACAAAATATCTAGGAATAAATCTGACCAAGAATGTGAAAGACCTCTACAATGAAAATTGTAGGACACGAAGAAAGAAATTGAAGAAGACGGTAGAAAGGGAAAAGACCTTCATGTTTATGGATAGACAGAATGAATATTGTTAAAATGGCCACATTACCAAAAGCAATTTACAGGTTCAATGCAATTCTCATCCAAATACCAATTCTTCACAGAACTAATAAAAATAATCCTAAATTAATATGGAAATTCATATGATAAAATAAAGGATCCAGAATAGCCAAAGCAATCCTGAACAAAAAGAGCAAGTACAGCTTCTAATGATTACAAGTAAAATAGATAGGAAGTACTGAACCAATAATGAGATTTAATATTGCAACATAGGGAATTTATGAAGATCCTGATTCATGCAAATAAGAGAGACAAAAGCAGACAGAGATGGAGAGAAAGAGGGATAATAGAGGAAGGAAAAAAGAGAAAGACAGTATGAGAAGAAGGAATATGGAGGCAATGTGAACCATAACTACTGTTCACAGTAGCCAGGATGTGGAATCAACCTTAAACGTTCATTGTTAGAATAATGAATAACGAAAATGTGTTGTGTATACATAATGGAATACTATTCTGCTCTAAAAAAGAATGAATCCTTTCATTTGCTACAGTATGGACAGAGTGAAATAAGTCAGGCAAACACTGCATGATCTGACTCCCATGTAGACTCTCAAAAGTTAATGTCATAGAAATTGAGAGTTCGCAGAGGCTGGGGAGAGAAAAGGGGAGGGCAGCTGTGAAGAGATTGCTCAATGTGTTAGTTAATAGGAAGGAGAAGTTGTGGTATTCTACGACATGGTAATATAGTTAAAAATAACATTCTGTATATCTCAAGATAGTTGAAGAGAAGATTTTTGAATGTACTCACCATAGAGAAATTTGATAAAAGTTTAAGGTGATATATATGCTAATTACCCTGATTCAATCATTGCCCAATGTATATATATATAAATCCAGATATCAAATTGTAAGTCATAAACATGCACAAATTTTGCCAGGCACAGTGGTGCATGCCTATAATCTCAGTGACTCAGGAGGCTGAGGCAAGAGGATGGCAAGTTTGAGGCTAGCCTGGGCAACTTAACAAAAGCTTGCCTCAAAATAAAAAAGGGCAGGGGATGTAGCTCAGGGGGTTCAATCCTCATAACAAGAAAAAAATTAATAAATATGTACAAATTTTATGTGTCAATCAAAAAATGAAACAAAATTTTTAAATGGTTTCTAAGTTTTACAGGTATAATAATGAAACTCTATGTTTCTTTAAAAGAATTCTTATATTTTAGTGATAGTGGAATGAAATGATATGTGTACTTTGCTTTGTGAGGAAATAATAGGAGAGAATACAGATGCAATAAGAATCATTATTCAAGCCAGGCGTGGTGGAGCACACCTGTAATCCCAGCAGCTCCGGTAGCTGAGGCAGGAGGATCTTGGGTTCAAAGTCAACCTCGGCAACTTTGCGAGGCCCTTAAAAAAGAATGGTTGTTCAAACTGGGAGCTTGATGCATGGCTTCATTACACCATTCTCTCTTATTTTATCTATATTTAAAACTTACATTATGAAAAAATTTTCTTGAAAGAAAGCCTAGGCTCTCTTTTTGTTCACCCTTTAGTTTATTCCCTACAGAGATTGAAAGTGGACCGATCACCATGACCACTTATGACTTAGCATATCTCCCAGTTTTCAAACCAGTAATTTTGAACCCAGTAATTTCCAAAGCTGATTTTTTTTTGTTGACATTGTTGTTTTAATTGAAAAGCTATGTCCCTGCTGTTGGTTCTGGGGAATGCTGACCAACACTGATTTTTTTGCTTTTCAGGTTCTGGTATCTCCAGCTATGGGAATAACCCTCAAGATGCTCCCAAAGCCTTTGAGGATTGCATGCTAAAAGTCAAGGGGCAGGTCCCAGAGCACCTCCACGGATCCACCCGCATTTACCTAGGAGCCACGGCTGGGATGCGCTTGCTGAGGTAAAGGCTGAGTGGGGCCAAGGAGCTCCCATGACTAAAATAGCCAAGAATGTGTTGAATCTTGCCAAGAACGTATCTCTGTTTCTGGGAACAAACCCAAGAGAAAGAAGCCCATATTCTGCCTTAAATTTAGGCTTTCACGATTAGGAAACATTTAGTCTTTATTTTAAAATGCAGAAAGAAACTGTTCTAAAATTGATTCCCTCTACCTTTGTGATTTTACCGACATCTGCTTTAGAAAACAGAAGTGTTTTGACACCGAGAACAGCCACTAAGATGTGTGATAAGTGGGACCTCTAGCTATGTAGCTTCTTCCCATGCACAAAATGTCCCTGAAATCTGCTTTAAAACAATGGGATGTCTGCTTCTCACATCAGTCAAAGCCCTTTAGACTTGTTATGAAACAAACATCCCATTTCATTCCATAAATTCATGCTAAATTTGCAGCTATGAATTTTAGCCCCAGTGGCGTGGTTTTTGAATGTCTCCTTCCCCTCTCTCCCCTCCCCCCATCTTTGATAGAGTATTTCCTTAACCTTGCAATAAAAAGAAACATCAAACATAAATCCCTTCACAACAGAGGCTGCTCCAAGTGTTGGAAGTGAGGCTTGATCTTGATCACCAGTAGACAAGACTCATTCAGCTCCTAAGGCACTTTGTCCATGATCCCAGTCATGGAAAATTATGCATGTTTGGGCATGAAGAAAATAGGAACAGACAGAAGTGCTTTAACATGATCATAAAGAGAAATCACAGCATGCTCACAGTTGGATTGGGTCTTCTCCATGAAGTGCCCCTGTTCTTGCTTGTGGCTTGAAGCATTGGTTTTTCTTCTTCCTGAGCCAAGAGTAAGCCAGTACCCCCGGGTTTTCTTAAACCACTGATGAAGGGGGAAATAATCTCCCAAGTGAGCTTTCTTTTATAGGGAAAATGGCGGCAGATAGGTGCTGTAATAGTACAATGTCATGGGTGATATAATAATGCCATGTTGCCTCTCCTCTGTGGGTCAAAATACTGATGTTTTAATCCAGTGACAGCTGTAATGACCCTCAAATCCCCTCAAAATGAAGCCCTCCCAAAGGGTGAAGCAGGCACAGCTGAAAACTCAACCTTATCCGCTTTCCCCCCTGCCTCCTAAGAGATTACTTACACAACCCCCATGCCTTCCCTAGTTTCTCTCTGTCTCTGTCTCTCTTTCTGTCTCTCTGCCCCTCTCTCTTCTCTCTCTCTCTCTCTCTCTCTCTCTCTCTCTCTCTCTCTCTCTCTCTCTCTCTCTGTAGTACTGGGGATTGAACCCAGGGATTCTCAACCACTGAGCTACATCCCCAATTTATTTATTTATTTTTTTACTTTTAGACAAAGTCTCACTAAATTGCCCAGGCTGGCCTCAAATTTGAGATCTTCCTGCCTCAGCCTCCCAAATTGCTGGGATTACAGGTGTGACCCACCACACCTGACTAGATGGCTCTTTTGATTAGCTGATTGCTAGAGAACGAAACAGGAGCAGGTGGGGTTGGGGAAAACAGATTGTACTTTTATGGAAAACTCTTTTCCTGCTTGGCCAGTTTAAGAGGTCACTGCCTTCTCAATTGCCTTGGCAGGCTTCAACTTGCAAAAGAGATTGCCTGTGTATTGCACACATCTGGAAAAATGCCAGCCAGGGGTTGTGGGGGTTTCCCTTATCACCTGAGGGAGACTACTTGACTGTGTCGTCTAGGCACTCAGCCTTTTGTGTTCTGTGCCTCGCATAGGTTGCAAAATGAAACAGCAGCTAATGAAGTCCTTGCAAGCATCCAAAGCTACTTCAAGTCCCAGCCTTTTGATTTTAGGGGTGCTCAAATCATTTCTGGGCAAGAGGAAGGGGTATATGGATGGATTACAGCCAACTATATAATGGGAAATTTCCTGGAGGTGTGTGGAAACAAATGCATGGTTTTTAATCTTGCTGTTTATCTTGTCCCTTGAGAGAGATAGTTTAAGCAGAAATACCCGCCAATGGAGCATTCCTGCCGTGTGTGCACTAGGGAAACACAGTTGCTCAAAAAAAGCATTTACATAGAGCTGGGTGGGAGGGACCATGGATCATAAATAGGACCAAATGCATGGAGGAGGGGGAATATTGTCACTTCACTAGCTTGTTAGAAATTGGGGAGAGGGATCTAAATTTAATCCTGCTACTGCACATGGACCTTTCGAAGGCTCCACGGCCATCTGGAATTTGCAGCACCCTCAGTCAGTCTGCTTCCCTGAATCCCCAGAGAGAGAGGGAGTCCTCACCCTGTGTTCCCAGGCCTCTTTACAGCCCGGTCCTTACACTTCCTGCTCCTTGGGTGCAAAGGAATGTTATATATGATGCAGAGGATCCAGAATGAGGGCACTCAGATCCTATCCTATCCAAGTCCCATTTTGTCCCCGCTTGAATGTATTTTTAAACTTCTTAAATTGATTGCTGTGGTTAATATTTGGGAAATTTCACATGAAAATCTACACATTGATATCCTCACATCTGCCACTGGGGGAAATGGTCACCATGGACTCCCCTTCCTGCACGGCAACAGAGCGCAGCTTGGGGACTCACTAGCTTGTCACAATCCCCACCAGTCCCCACGCCAAACACCTAATCTGTTTCACTCATTTATGACTCATCTGTGTTATCTGCCAAGCTCCTAGAACCATTTGAATTCACCACCCCTGAAATAAAAGGAGAGGAGTGGTCCTGAATGTTCCCTTCTTAGCAAGAGGAGTTGGGTCTTGGGCGGAGATCCCTGGGCAAGAGGTGGTGCTTTTGGCCTTTCTTCTCACTTCCTTTTCCCACTGTGCAGAAGAACTTGTGGCACATGTGGGTGCATCCACATGGAGTGGAAACCACAGGCGCCCTGGATTTGGGCGGTGCCTCCACCCAGATATCCTTCGTGGCAGAAGAGAAGATGGGGCTGAACATCAGTGACATCGTGCAGGTGTCCCTGTATGGCTACACATACACGCTGTACACACACAGCTTCCAGTGCTACGGCCGGAATGAAGCTGAGAAGAGGTTTCTGGCGATGCTCCTGCAGGTACCTGAGCTGGGGGATGGCAGGTATTTCCTTGAGGGTTTGAGCCCAGGGGAGTGTGCCCTGATTTCTAGTGCCTGCCCTTCTCACTTCAGTTGGAAGTTGATTGGAAATAACAGCATTTTCTAATTGGCTCTTCTGTGTCTAAATTCTCACTGTGTTTTTTGACCACTTTCCAGTGAATTTGAGTAAGAAGTCCAGGGAAGATCCAGAGTTCCAGATGCTTTATAAATGATTCAAGACCTGGGATCCCTTTATGGACACAAACTGTTTTAAGCCAATAGCTACATCAGCCTGAGAATTTTGAGACTCCCCTGGGTGCAGACAAAATGATATTAGTGATCACAAGAGAAATACTTGCTAGAAAGAGAGGAGGCAGAGCTTGTGCAGGCACAGTCTTCTTTCAGATGGGTCTATATTAGGCATCTGGATATCCTTTAATAAGTGGGACTGTAGAGCAACCAAATTCCATCATTATGGTGAAGCCCCGGGGCACAGAAGGCTACCTGGGATATCAGCTGGAAGGCTGCCACTAATATTAACCCAACATCAGTGCAGTTTGTTTCTTTTGAACTTCAAAATCATTTTAAGTACTAACAAAAAGAAATTATTCATTGAGGTTATGATGGCAGTTGTTTTGGCAATTATATTTGGTAAAATTATATTTAAAATATATCGGTTTGGGCTGGGGTTGTGGCTCAGTGGTAAAGTGCTTGCCTAGCATCGTGAGGTACTGGGTTCCATCCTCAGCACCACATAAAAATAAAATAAAGGTATTGTGCCCTCCTACAACTAATGTATATATATATATATATATATATATATATATATATATATATATATATTTAAAAGATATATTTGTTTGGTAAAAATTATTAATGATATTAAGAATTCCTATCCAGAATTATTAATATCTTTTCATTTATTTAGTTCTTTTTTTATACCCTTCAATAAGATTTTTCATGTGGTATTGGGGATTGAACCCAGGCATGCTCTACCACTGAGCAATTCCCCAAACCCCTTTTTTCTTTTTCTTCTTTTTTTATAAGTCTTTTTATACCTCTGTTTTTATTTATTTATTTTTATGTGGTGCTGAGGATTGAACCCAGGGCCTCCCACACCCTAGGCGAGCGCTCTACCGCTGAGCCACAACCCCAGCCCCATCTTTTTTTCTTTATTTTATTTTGAGACAGGATCTTGGTATGTTGCTAAGGTTAGCCTCAAACTTGTGATCTTGCCTCAGCCTCCTAATTGCAGTAATCAGCTGGGATTACAGGTGTGCGCCACTGTACCCAGCCTTCAGTAAAATTTATAGTTTTCATCATTTCTGTGCCTTTGTTGTTAAATGTAGTTTGTGTGTTTATTTTTAAATTTTTTTACTTGTAATTAACACATTTTAATTCTACAAATTAATGAGATTCACTGTGGTATCTCTATACATGCATTTATTAAGCATCCACCTCTTCTAGTTTTTATCAGTTTTTTTCATATTTTTTATAGTCTCTGTTTTTTTTTCCAATTTCAATTGGATTTACATTAAGAACAAATTATGGTGTGGTTTTCTAGTGGAGCTTTTCTCTCAAACCCATTGATTGACCATGGCAGTGTCCTCAAACACTAGGAATGGTGAAGACTGTTGATTTTTGAGCGCCTAAATTGTCACATTGGCTGATCGAACTTAATGCCATAACAAATAATTCAAGAACAAAAGATAAATGATAACTAGTATTTACTGAGCTTCTTAGCACCTGGCTTTTGCTGATGCTGGCTTTGAACTCACTATCCTGCCTCAGCCTCCCTAGTCACTGGGATTACAGGCGTGTGCTATCACACCCAGCCCAATCCTGCCTTGGTTTTTATATAAAACAGATCACAAGCCATAAATGCCAAGCCATAAATGATTTATACTATTTCAGTCATTTAAAAACTATAAGTCAGATTGTGAAGTTGATACTAAACACCAAGTTGATTGACATGATTTTTTTCTCTTTCAACAAATATTTCAGCCATAAGGTGACCCAGGTATACTAGAATCCAAATTGGCTACAACAATTTGTGAAAAATCACAGGTTTTTTCACACCATTGGAGCAGAAAGGGATCTTATTACCTCCTTTGTAGACATGTGAAGATCTTTCTGGAAAACACTCATGGGAGTGAGATTGGATGAGTATTGAACTATAGAATTTTTGCAGAATCCTGTTACTGACCTTAGACAATTGCATTATTTTGTTGTGTACCTCAATTTCCCCATCAGTAAAATGCAAGGTTGGGCTGAATGTTGTAAGTCAGATTTTACTGTAGGAAAAGTACTACACTTTTATGGCTCTGAAATTGAATAGAGCTCAAATTCAATTCCTTATAAAAGGGAGTCCAGAAATAGAACCAAACCCAGTTAGGAATTTGTCATAAGATAAAAGAACACTTTACACCCACAGATAAGTTTGGATAGCCATCTAGAAAAGGTAAAACCAGGTCCCTGACTCAGTGTGTATTTTTTGTTGGTTTGTTTGGTTTTTGTTTTTCTTTTTTTGAATGGGATTGTTTTTATTTGTTTGTTTGTTTGTTTTAGTACTGAGGATTGAACTCAGGGACACTGGACCACTGAGCCATACCCTCAACCCTGTTTTGTATTTTAGAGACAGGTCTCACTGAGTTGCTTAGCACCTGGCTTTTGCTGATGCTGGCTTTGAACTCACTATCCTCCTGCCTCAGCCTCCCGAATCACTGGGATTACAGGCTTGTGCTACCCACACCCAGCCCAGTCCTGCCTTGGTTTTTATATAAAACAGATCACAAATGGATCAAAGATTTATGTGGAACAAGGAGATGTGTGTGGGTGTGTTTTGGAAAAATGATTGGAAACCAGTCCCAATCAACTGCTAGAGGGTGTCCCTAGCAGTTACTAAAAAGAGGCCATCTACACATACAGTGAATGGAAAGATCCCAAAGATATATATTTTAAATAAGAAAAGCAAAGAGACGTATATTCAAGGTGTTATATCATTTGTGTTTTTTTTAAAGGAAAGAAAACAAAATATATTTGCATATGCACATAAGATCTCTGGAAGATTACACACAAAATTGGCCATAGTAGCTGCTTTCAGAGAGGGCTCTAGTGGCTGGAAGCAGGTGGCAGGGAGCCTTCATTCTCATAATATGCTTATTTGTACCCTTTAGATTATTTGACTAGGTAGAGATTCTCTTCAAAAATGAAAAATTAAAGATAACCTGTTTTCACACCAAAATGGAGTTTCCTGCTTCATAGGGCTATCATAAGGGCTGGATCAGATAGAGTGAGAGAGAGCCCAGCGTTGTGCCTGGTTCAGGGTAACTTCACACGCACCTTTCCCATCCCTTCAGGGCTTTCTTAAAAAGCTGGGATACAGTACACCCAGATACAGAATGGTATTTTTTTCCCATTTTCTGTCTTGACATTGGAGAGTAGTAATAGTGAGGATTTGCCAAAAGGAATGACTTCGCCCTCCACCTAACACCTCACTCTTCTTGTACCCACAGAATTCTCCCACTGAAACCAATCTCACCAACCCCTGCTACCCTCGGAATTATAGCACCACCTTCACTGTGGACCACGTATTTGACAGCCTGTGCACTGAGAAGCAGAGGCCAACAAGTTACGACCCCAGTAGCCTCATCACTTTTGAAGGAACTGGGAACCCATCACTGTGTAGGGAGAAGGTGGCTTCCATATTTGACTTCAAAGCTTGCCATGATCAAGAAGGCTGTTCCTTTGATGGGACTTACCAGCCAAAGGTTCAAGGGCCATTTGTGGTAAGAGCACAACCCCCTGAAAGATCTCTGTCTGTGCCTGTAGAATATGTCTCTCTCCCCTTTCCATTTCTGGTACCCCTTTCTTCTTCTCCGCCCTGAAGCCTCCATGTCATATTCCATTCTGGAAATTTCCTCTCTACTTCTTCCAGGCATTTGCAGGATTCTACTATACAGCCAGTGCTTTAAATCTTTCTGGGAGTTTTTCCCTGGACTCCTTCAACTCAAGTACATGGAATTTCTGCTCCCAGGATTGGAGTGAGGTCAGTATTTAAAAGAAAGGAACAGCCAGGTATGATGATGCACACCTATAACTCCAACAGCTTGGGAGGCTGAGGCAGGAGGATCACAAGTTCAAAGCCAGCCTTAGCAACTTAGGCCCTAAGCAACTTAGCAAGACCATATCCCAAAATTAAAAATAAAAGGGACTCTAGCTCAGTGGTAAGGCACCCCTGGGTTCAATCCCTGGTGCCAAAAGAAAAGAAAAAAAAAAGAAGGAACAATGTCAGTACAAGAAATATAGCAACAGAGCATATTCCCTTTGCGTGTATATGTGTTTATCCTGAATTTAGTGTTTGTGCTCTTCTATGTCCACGTCTATAAAATCTGGGTAACGAGGGAACCTACTTCACACCCATGTCATGGATTAATTTTTTAACCACATGCATAATGATAAGGACAGTGTTCAGCACATAACAAGCACTCAGGGGACTTAGGGATTATTATTATGTGACCTTGTATAGGTTTTGTTTAATCACTATATTACATAATCCCATCATTATTTAATATAGCCATTTTTATTACAGAATTCTGGGTGATAAGGTTTTTTAAAATATGACTGTTAACCTTAGGTGTTCTAAATGTGCATTGTAAAGTATACCTGCCCTCTCCTCCTCTCAGTGTCTTAAACCTCCTTTTCAGCTCCCATTCCTGCTCCCCAAATTTGATGAGGTGTATGCCCGCTCCTACTGCTTCTCAGCCCACTACATCTACCACTTGCTTATAAATGGATACAAATTCACAGAGGAGACTTGGCCCCAAATACGTTTTGAAAAAGAAGTAAGTCAAGACATAAGATTGTTTTCTCTTCTTCCTCCCCAAAGAGAGGTTTGTAGCATTTGTGGAAGAAATGTAGACAGTAAAAGGATATTAGAGATTTAAATTTGCTGAGTACAAGCTGATCAGACTGATCACTCCTGACCTTCCTGGGAGAAGACACAGTGGAGACCAGAGTTGCTTACAGGAGACTGTTCCAGTCGAGGAAAGGACTGGAAGGCAAGGGCCAAAGTCTCACTATCTTTATATACCCAGCCTTCAGTGCCAGGGCTAGATCCTGGTAGTTGCTTGGGAAATGTTTGTTGAGTGACAACTAAGTATGTTAAAGATCTGAGCCTTTCCATTCCTGAAAAGAAGTTCTAAATATAACTTGATTTTCAAGAGGATAATAACTAATTGTTCTTCATTTTACACAAATGTCAGATTAAGAGCCAGGCTTCAGAGCATGCGGGATTTACACTAGCACATTAGCATGAAGTAAGAAGTTTCTCTTTAAATGAGCCTAGGGTATTTAACTGCCAAAGACTTTAGGGATGGAGAAGATTTGGCTCAGTGTTATTCATAAACAGACAGATAGACAGACAGGAATGAGTATCAAGTGAACAAAATGTTTAAAAACTGTAATGGCAGCTGTCGCCACCACACCTTATTCTCAGGCAGGACTCAACCTTGGGATACATTTAGCCATCATTCCCCAATTGTGAAGGACTTTCTCATTTCAGGAAGGCTGATGTGAAGCCATAGTCAGTCTGTTCAATATCAGCTTTGGCAATAATTAGATTAAACTAATCAATATCCTGCATTAGGCCTGTGACTGTCTATTTTCACATAAGTAAAATTGAGTCATCTACAAAAAATACAGGGATGTCTGGAATCAAATACTGTTTGTGACATGTACTCTTTAAGCTTTGCTTCCAAACAAATCTAATTACCAACAGGAAAGTACATTAAAAGAATGGAGAATGCCTTTCTATTGAATATCAATTTGAATAGAGAAAACATGCTAGGTTTAAAATTCTTTCTGCTTAAGAATTGTTTGTGCACCCAAGCTAGTGTTTAAACATGAGGGTATAAAAAGACTTTGGAAGATTTGCCACACAAGGACTTAAATTAAAAATATTTTTTGGAAACAGCAACTAACTAAGAAGAGAAATAAACCCAGGAGATGTTACAAAAATACTGAAAGTAAAAACAAATGGCATTTAAAAAATAAAACTAACACTGAAGTAAAAGAGAAAAGCCCATCCATATAACCCAACTATAGAAAATCTCTAACCTGTTAGAGGAATGGTAACAGGTGACAGTATACAGGGACATAAGAATAGCCTAAAATTCTTGTTGTGTCAAGGAAACATACAGATATTATTTTTAAGGCAAGAAAAGAGGGAAAAAATAATATGGGAAAATAGCATTAGTAGGAATCACTAACATAAGATATCGTAAAGAAGTCCAAATAATATCAATATATCATCAGTGGTCTAAACCCACCAATTGAAAGACAGACATTGTCAGGTTAGATTTTTAAAAATCAGTAGATGATTTATAAGAGAAACAGTTATACTTTAAGCATAAGCATATGGAAGAATTTAGAGTTTAAATTTTGTTTTCAATCATCCAGCAAATGCTACCCAAAAGAAAGTTGATATTGTTATTCAATATATGACAAAATGCTCTTTAAAACAAAGAGCATCATTTCAGATGGGGTTACCCCCAATGAAAAATAACTCCATTCACTTTGAATGGTGCAAATTCACAACATGTATGTGACTAATAAAACAGTTTAAAAATATGTAAAGCAAAATTAGATGGAATTACCAGAAGAAGTTGACAAAGTTTGCTTCCCATTTGGACTCATCTCCTGTGCTTAGAACCTCCCTGGGTTCAGCAAATTGCTCATTGTCTTCTTGCTTTAGTCACAAACACCCCTGGGTAATAGGAATGCTTTCACTATTTTTAACTATCCCTTTTTTAGGCTATTAGAATTCATTCTTCCAACTGTTTTCTCTGCAGTGCTGAAGGTGGGACTCCCAATTCTTTGTAGTACTGTGTGGTGTCTGAACATGGGTGAGCCCTTTGACCTCCTCAGGCCACATTTCCCTGTGCAGGCCTTGCAGGGTATACAGTGGTGTGCCCTGTTATAGGATCCCAGCCTTATGCCTTCCCTGAGAACTGAGTCATCTCTTCTACTCCACAGGTCGGGAACAGCAGCATCGGCTGGTCCCTAGGTTACATGCTCAGCCTGACCAACCAGATTCCAGCAGGGAGCCCCCTGATCCGCCTGCCCATACAGCCGACTGTCTTTGTGGGCATTCTTGCCTTCTTCACAGCCACAGCCCTGCTGTGCCTCACATTTCTTTTGTACCTATGTTCAATGTCCAGAACAAAGAGGCGCTCTGAGCGTGTCTTTGACCATGCAGTAGATTCTGAGTGAGCCTTCAAAGCAGTTCCTGGAGCCCCAGGGTTCCCTAGAACCAGCCTGGGGAGCACCATGCAGTGCAAGTGAAGTGGCCACCTTCAGGAAATACTACTAAAGTCAAACACCTAGGTCACGTGCTGCTTGGATACCGACTTCTGCCAAAATGCCTCTTGGGGAATCCCTCAACAATTCTGTGCACATTGCTCCTCCAGGCACCCTTCTATCCATTTGTTGATCTATTGGGAAACAGAGGAGAGACAGGCCATCCCCCAGAGGAAGAGGAGTTTGAGAATATAACAGTTTTATATGGAAGAATTGACCTCAGGGCTCAGTTTCCATTTTCCCTCCTTCAGTGTTCCTTGTGGCAAGACACCCAATAAGCATTTAATCCACTCATATATCTTACCTTGTGACTTTCTCCCATTGACCCTTAACCAAGACTTTCTTTTAGCAACCTCATAAGCATCAAAATCCTTCATATTGGTAGAATATAGTATCTGGGAGAGAAGACTCCCCAAAAAAGTGGCCATAGCCAGGCTTCTGTCGTGTAGGTAGAGCACAGAGCACAGAAGATACACAGAAGTGTCCCAAAACACTGCAGCCATTCCCAAAATGGAGCTCCCAGTCGGGACTCTGGTTCCTAGGTTGCAACCTGTGTGAGTATCCTCCTGCACATCTCACCATCATTGCTCTGCCCTCTTCTAGAACTCATTTACTCCTAGTGAGGGTATTGCATTCCAGAACTTATTGCCTTCACTAGGCTTTTGCTTCAGCCTGCCTTTCCATTATTAGCACGTTCTCTGTATTTTGCCCACCATTCCCATAGGCATCTTTGATAACCACGGCAGGCATCCTGTTCTATGATTTGCTCCTCAGTTCTTTCCTAGGTCTTAGGCCTCTCTGCCAAGCAGCCATAAGACTCAACTTGGAGAAAGAAACAAAAGCTGCAGGAATATTTGCCTCCAACGTGAGATAAGAAGAACTTCAGCAAGTGTAGTAGCTACAAACTAAAAGTCAACACTATTTCAGATTGTCATTTGTTAGATGAAAAATGGAATAAAGAACTCTTATTTTGACTTTCAGTGTGTGCATTTGTTAATTTGAGTATGATGCTCTTTCTTCTAAGGACTCAGGTAGTATTTATGAGAATTTTTAAAAATTAAGAAATGGAGGGATTTTTTTAAAAAAATCAAGTGTTAATATCACCCTTATTCCATAGAGTTCAAAGTAATTTCATTATGATGAAACTCCAGTTGAGTCATACATTTCCATACTTTGACATTCACAACTTGCCACAAGGATGGCCTCCCAAACCACCTTTGCTCCCATGTCCTTCCCTACATAGACTGTGGGTCATCCTTCCACACACTCAAATAATGCATATTTCTCAATGTCCAGTTCCAGTTCTGTCTTCCATAAAACTTTCCTTGCACACACACATGTGCGTGTACAAACACACACACACATATATGCATACACACAATGATATATATCCTGGACCACTTTCTCAAAGCTAGCAACAGAAATTATTACTTATCTTTTTGTGTGTATACATATGGATTTTTTCCAAAATAGACAATAGGATACTAAGGACAAAGCTTGTCATCCGTCACTCACTCATTTATTCAACAGACATCTACAAAACACTTACGATGGGCCTAACACTTTGCCAAGTATGGGTTTGGATGTGGATAAGTGCTATGAATGTAGAATTTACTCTTATTTGTTGATTAGAGTGGTTTCCATAAATGAATGAGGGATGGGAAATAAAATATAGAGATATCAAATGAACATAGTATCCAAATCACCAAGAGTTAGCAAGAAAAAGAAAAACATGTCTTTGCAAGACAGAGAGTCAAGACTGAAGCATGAAGGTCAGTTCTAGCCAATATTTTTAATCTATTTTGGAACTTGGAATAAGCTAATGAAGTATTTCTGGCTTCTTGACACATTAGTGAATTCTTATCAGATGCACCATGGTCATATCTACAGTCTGAGTAAGATATTAGTTACCATGGTGAGCAGAATTCTAAAATAGTCTCCCAGCACCTTTGCCCTCTCTAGCACCTCATACATAAATGTGCTTCTCCTGTGATTACATGATTAGGTGGTTACATGGCAAAAGGGCTTTGCAAATGTGATTATAATCAGTTGATCTTAAAATGGAAAGTTGATCCATGTAGGCCTCATTTTATCACATGAGCTCTTCGAAGGCAGAGGATTTTCTTCAAAAGAAGTCAGATTCAAAAGCATAAGAGATATTCCACATGTTGTTGCCTGCTTGAGGCTGGAGAGGACCATATGAAAGGCTTGAGCACAACCTCTAGAAACCAAGGGCAATCCCTGCCTGATAGCCAGTAAGAATACAGGAACTGCTGTCCCACAGCTATAAGAAACACAATTCTGCCAACAACCTGGATAAAGCCAAGTCCGATCCAAGTGATATCTTGATCTCAGCCTTGCATGCTTTTAGCAGACAGCCCAGTTGAGCTCACCCCAACTTCTAACCTATTGAACTTGAGCACTAAAAAGTGGATATTGTTTTAAGTTACTGAGGTTGTGACAATTCATTATCTAGTCATGGAAAATGAACACGACTATGGAACCCCAAGCCCCAAGGCTCCAACCAGAGCAAGTGCTACGTCTGAAATATGTGGAGAAGGTAAAGACAATGAGGTATCACAAATTGTGTCTACTTACAATAGACACATAAGAAAGGCCTGGGCTTGGTGGTGAACTCTCATGCCGACACAGTTTAGCTAATAAGTGTCTTTGGAGCTGGGGACTCTGAGTTCAGCTTCTGGCCCAGTGAGTCTAAAACCCATCACATCACATTTCCTTTCTCATGTGGCAGCTAGGAATTTAGTTTTAGATTTTGTCGTTCAATATGTCAGTTTACATGTGACAGAGGTGTGGCATGTGGCAGGTGTCATGTCAGAGGGGTGTAAAAATATGTGGAACAATTGAATATCTATATGGAGGAAATTCAACTCCCTTCCTCACTTCATTTTCAAAAATTATTCTCAGGCAGGTTAAAGACCTTAGCATGAAAGACAAACTTATAAAGTTTTTCAAAAAGAAGGTAGGAGAGAGCTGGGACTATAGCTCAGTTGGTAGACTGCTTGCCTCATATGCATAAGGCCCTGGGTGCAATCCCCAGCACCACCAAAAAAAAAAAAAAAAAAAAAAGAAGAAGAAGAAGAAGAAGATAAGAGAAAGGTTTTGAGGCTTCTTAAACACTACACAGGGCTGGGAATGTGGCTCATGTAGTAGTGTGCTCCCCTGGCATGCGTGCGGCCCGGGTTCAATCCTCAGCACCACATACAAACAAAGATGTTGTGTCCGCCAAAAAACTGAAAAAGAATAAAAATTTAAAAATTCTCTCTCTATCTTTAAAAAAACTGTACAAACATACAGAGGAAATTTGTACATAATTTCTATTAAAACACTTATTTATCATTATTAAAAAAAAAACACTACACAATGAGCAGTAGTCAAGAGAGAACACCTGTTACACTGGATCACATTCAAATTAAAAACTCTGTTTGTCCAGCAATACCATGAAAAGAGTAAAAATACAAGCCACAGGGTGGAAGAAGGCATTTGCAACATATACTACTGATAAAGGACTGGTTTCCAAATTACATGAAGGACTCCCACATATCAGTGGGAAAAAGGACCACAATCAGATGGGTCTCAATGGTCAAAAGGCTTGAAAAGATAGTTTGCAAAGGAGAAATCAAAGTGTCAAGCAAATGTTTGAAGAGGTGGTCAATCTCATTAATAGATTGGGTGATACAAATTAAAACTACAATGAGATAACACAACATACATTTTAGTTTTGCAAAAATTAAAAAGTCGGGGGCTAGGTTGTAACTCAGAGGTAGAGTATGTGCTTAGCATGTAGGAGACCCTGAGTTAAATTCCCAGGACTTGGAGGAAAAAAAAAAAAAGAGGTTTGACAATATCAGGATGTAGATAACTGGAACTCTCCTACACTGCTTGTAGGAATGTAAATT
This sequence comes from Spermophilus citellus, assembly GCF_964194105.1. Lineage (NCBI taxonomy): Eukaryota > Metazoa > Chordata > Mammalia > Rodentia > Sciuridae > Spermophilus > Spermophilus citellus. Next base: position 23,781,418 of record NC_138184.1, on the reverse strand, counting down.
AATACAATCTGGAAAACTATGGTATTATTTAATAAGGTAGAAGATAAACATACCAAACAACCAGAAATCCCAGCCTAGGGCATATGCCTCAGAGACATACCAGTATACACACCTGTAAATCATTTTGAGCAGCATCTGAGGTGCCTATCCCATAACATGAATAAATAAACAGTGATGTATCTATACAGCAAAAATATCATATGCTGATGAAATGAAAAGAACTGCAAATTCATGCTTAATATGGATGGAACTTACAAGCATAATGTTGAGAGTAAAAATCAAGTTGTAAAAAAAATATGTCCTTTAATTCCATTTACATCATGTTCAAAACAGGCAAAACTAAACATGCACGGAAGGTAAACTGTAGAGAAAAGCAAGGAGATTATTACTCTTAAATTTGGGGGAAGATGAGTCTGTTTGGAAAGGGATAAATGGGTGTCTTAGTTTGCTTAGACTGCCATAATAAAATATCATCATTTCGTGACTTAAGATAAATTAATTTTCTTACAATTCTGGAGGCTAAGAAGTCCAAGATCAAGTCCAACATCAAGACTGGAAGTCCAGTCAATTAAGTTCCCTGCCAAAGTTCTCTTCCTTTCAAGGCCTTTCTTCTGAACTCTGGGGTGGGAGGGAGCTCTCTGATCTCTTCTTACAAGAGCACTAATCCCATCACAGGGCTCCACCCTCATGACCTCACCTACCTGTAATTATCTCCTGAAGGTCTCACCTCCAAATACCATCGCATTGCAGGTTAGGGCTTCAACATCTGAATTTGAAGGACATATTCAGTCCATAATGATAGGGCTTCTGGGGTGACAGTGTGATTCTATAGCAAGGTAGGCGTTACAGGTGTTCCTTTTTTGAATCATTTATGCATTTTCCGAATGGGCTGTATGACCCTATAAAAATAAAGTTACAGATCTAGCTAATCTTTTTCAATCTCTTTGAGCCTTGACTTCCTTATAGATGAAAAGGGAACTTACAAGCAAAACTAAACATACCTTCCTCCTGGGATAGTTGGAAAGATAAAATATGGCATTTAGCCACTGCCTGGCACAGACAGTAGCCAATAGATACAAGTTTAGAAAAGTATTTCTTTCAACCATATATTCATTTATTTGTTTGCTTATCATACATTCACCAAAAGTCTACTATGTGTCAAACAGTGAGCTACAGGACTGAGGTTGTAACAGAAATGAGACAAACATATGTCCTCTTAAAACACATGAGATTTGAAGGCCCTCTGCTGGAGCCCTGCAGAAAAATCTTTCCATGAGTGAGTTTCTACCAACACCCATCTAATTTAAAATGCTGGAAAAAAAATCACTAGTTCAAAATATTTGTAATATTAAAAAATAACCAGATATTGAAAATTTGATTAGTTAATGTTATTAAGGAATAACTGTTAATCTTTGTTGAGGTGAGACACTGGTTTTATGAATTTCCCCCAGAATCCTTACTGTTGAGAATCTTGTTGAATTTTTTTCGACTGAAATGATATTCTTTTTTTTTAATTTTATTTTGTAGTTGTAGATGGACAGCATACCTTTATTTGTTTGTTTTTTGTATTCTGTGCTAAGAATTGAACCCAGTGCCTCACATGTGCTAGGCAATCACTCTGCCACCGAGCCACAACCCCAGCCCCTGAAATGATATTTCTGGTGTATCCTGTCAAGATTCCACCAGAACAATAGAATCAGTAGGAGATACATATTAAGAGATTTATTGCAAGGGATTGGCTTACACAATTGTGGGGCTGGCTAGGCAAGTCTGCACGACAGGCCATCAGGAAAGGCAGCAGGAACCCTTCAGCATGAGCTGAAGCTGCTGGCCACGGCAGAATTTACTTTTTTTTCTCAGGCTTTAAGATCTTTTAACTGATTTAATCAGGATGACCCAGATCATTCGGATAATTCCCTTTACTGAAAATCAACTTATTCAGGGTGTGGTTGTACATACCTGTAATCGCAGCTACTTAGGAGGCTGAGAGAGGAGGATCACAAGTTTGAGGTCAGCCTGGGCAAGTGTCTCAAAGTAAAAAGATTAAAAGGGCTGAGGATGTCACTCGGTGGTACAGTGCCTGTGGGTTCATTCCCCAGTCCTGCAAAACAGACAAACAACTGATTATGTGCTTTAAACACACCCAACATATACCTTCACAACTACTCTTAGACTAACAAATAACAGAGGACTGTAGCCTAACCATGTTAGCATACAAAATTGATCATCACATTTGTGAATTGATGAGAAATAACACAGGAGGGAGGATATAGATGAGGTAGGACTGGCTCATGATTTGAGGGTCCTTGAAGCTGGGATGATGGATACATGGAGTGTTATGGTTTAAATGTAAGGTATCCCCCAAAGGCTCATGTGTGAGACAATGAAAGAAGTTTAGAGGGAAGGAGGGAAAGGGAGAGACAGAGACAAAGAGAGTGTCAGTCTTTTATAATCTAATCCTTGAAGTGTATCCCTTGGCTGTTGTTATATTCTATGCATTAGAAGTCAGTCACTAGATCTGGCCCTCTCTACAGGTGTAGGGATTATACATAGATATAACTACCAGAAGGCAGGAATCAATTGGGTTCCTTTTAGAAGTGCCTACCATACAGGCATTGCAGTCATCCAAACAAGGGATCATGGGGACTTGCACAAGTTTTGTAGTAATGGAAGAGTAGTCTAAATCTGCATAAATTTTAAAGCTACAGCCAACAAGATTTTTTGTCTGGCCAGTTGCAGGGTAAGAAAGAGAAAGATCGAGGGTGACTCCAGAGTGTGTGGCCTGAACAAATGGGTGGATGGAGTTGCCGTCGACTCAGATGGGGAAAGCCAAACAGTAAAGTTTGAAGGGCTGGGATAGTAAGGATCAGAGGTATGTGGATGCTGATTAAGCTTGAGATAGCTATTTGACAACTAAGTGCATCACAAATCAAGAAGCCATCTTTCAAGGTCTCCATATTTAACTTTTATCATAACACCTTTGAAATCTTATGTTTTAGTAGAAACAATTTTATTCCTTAACTAAGATTGCTGCCAGGGCTAGGGATGAAGCTCAGAACAGAGCACTTGTATGACATGTGCAAGGCCCTGGCTCAATCCCCAGCACTGAAAAAAAAGAATTGCCACTCATTTCTTCAACCTAATTGAATCCACCTAACAAATTTACACCCTCAAAGCTCAATGAATTCTTCATAGTTAAGAGCATGGCTGAGCTGGGTGTGATGGTGCATGCCTGGAATTACTCCCAGCCAGCTCCGTAGACTGAGGCAGGAGGATCATGAATCCAAAGCCCGCCTCAGCAAAAGCAAGCCCTAAGCAACACAGTGACACAGTGAAACCTTGTCTCTAAATAAAATACAAAACAGGATTGGGGGTGTGGCTCAGTGGTTGAGTGCCCTGAGTTCAATTACCAAAAAAAAAAAAAAAAAAAAGCATGGCTGGATCATGGCACTACTATGGAGCCACATGACAGAGCACAAGTAATTTAAAATCCCTCACCATTTTCCTTACCTGCGAAATAGGGAAAATAGTATCACCTCTACTCTAGAAACAAAATCTCTAGTTTTTGTAAGAATCGATAAATTAGGGCTGGGGATATGGCTCAGCAGTAGAACACTTGCCTGACATGTGCAAGGCCCTGGGTTCAATCTCCAGCACCACCAAAAACAAAACCAAAATGATCTAACATTCATAAGGCACACTCAGAATACTGCCTGATATTTGTTGAAGTTCTATATATATTATCTACCCAAATGTTTTCTATATGTGCGGCTGATTCTCAGCCATAATTCTGTAGTTATTCTCTAGAGATTTAAATATCCTTAAAACTGATGCTGTTCACTGGCAGCTTCTGACCCACTCCAGGATCCCAGGAAATAGGAATAAAGTATGAGGACAAAATTTGGTCAAATATTTGAAGATATTAGGGAATTTTTGTTGATTTTTTTGGTATGATAATGATACTGAGGTTGTGTTTTTTTTTAAAGAGTCACTTTTGAGGCACACTGAAGTATTTATGGTGAAATATCACAGATTTGCTATGAAATAAAACAGAAGAGGGAGTAATGAATGAGCAGTAATGTGTACACGGGAGTTTGTTATATTCTCTCTCTCTCTCTCTCTCTCTCTCTCTCTCTCTATATATATATATATATATATATATATATATATATATATATATATATATTCTTCATACAAAGTGTTTTTGATCCAGGAGCTATGCCAATAGGAACTGAAGGCCTAATATAGCTTCCTATGGTATGTATGTGGTACAACTTGGGTTCACAAAATTTGGCTTACTAGGGATTTGTAGCATGGTTCAGTAGTAGAGCACTTGTCTGGCATGCTCATTACTTGGGTTTGATTCCTGCACAAAGACAAATAATTTTGGCTTAATAACACACTAATGACCTCTGAGACGGTATCACTGCTGGTTCAGAAGTACACAAAAATCCTGTTTTCAGCCCCAACACTATCTGTTTTACATGTTGCCACTGTCTTTTTTTAATCCTCCATCTAACTTGTCTCCAGCTACAGTTTTCCTTCCATAGTCTATTCTTACTCTAAATGCCAGTGTAATCTCTAAAACACAAGTCACTCCTCTCCTGAAAGGCTCCTATCTCAAAATAAAAGCTGGTCTTTTCAGGGTCTTCCAAGGTTCCAGATGCATGGCTCCCTCATTCACACCATCTGGCCCTCACTCAGCCCATTCCAGCCTCTTTAGTCCTCTTCACACATGCCAAGAGGGAACTTAACTCCTCTCTCTGCCTGGAACTTTCTTCCCCCAGACATCCATGGTTTGCTCTCTCATCTCCCAGAGGTCCTTAATCAAGTGTCACCTTCTCCTCAAGTCCCTCCCTTCCAATTCTATTTAAAATAGTCATTCTTGCCTCTTTGAACAATTCCACTTTCACATGCCCCACCTTCCCATGCCCCACCCTCCCTTGTGCTTTATTTTTCTCGGTAGCTTTCATCACTGTATGACACGCTATATATTTGTTTATTGTCTGTGTCCACCTAGTAGAATTAAAACTCCATGAGGTGGAACTTTAGCCTATTTTTGTTCACCTCTGTGTCTTAAGTGCCTTGAATAGCTCCTAACACAGTAGGTATTCAGTATTTGAATTAATACATGAGTAAATTAATCTATTCATTGCTTCCTGGTGGCTGCACCAGCATCTCTCCCCCCAAGTGCCTTCGTCACTCATTCTGCATCCTTGTTTACCACCATCTCACTACACAGCATTACCCAGCATGTTCTTGTTCTAATATCATTCTTTTTGGGGAAAGGTGTTTCCATGGTGATGCAGGAGCTTTTCATCTATTTAGCAGACCAAGTAAGATCTCTCAGAAAGCTCTTTGCAGCAAGGTTCTATTTATAGTGCTTTTAAGACTCCAACACACATGAACTTTCCATTCCTATCCTGGAAAGTATTTTATCAGTATAGCTAGTTGGGTGACTTGCCTGTAGCTTTTTAGTAGCTATGTTGGCTTGTTTATTTAAGCAGACCTCTTCTGGTGGACATTTACTATATTGAAAAGCTTTGGATATTCATTTTCCTACTCAGAAAATATTTATGGAGGACCTACTCTGTTCCAGGCCCAGTTTTATGCACTTGGCATATATCAGTGGCCCCATCCTGGACTCCTCTTCTATCATAAATTACCCGACCTATTATTTATGTTATGAAGAATGTCAATGGTCTTGATTTTGCTTGATGATCTCTGTCTTCAGTTCTAACAGCCCATGGATGCAAAATACATACAGATCCAAAGCAAATTTCTTCTGCTTCCTGGGGAGGAAAGGAGTAAATATTTAGGATCGTGGTTAAATAGTAAGCCATTAGTCCTGGAGGCTGTAGTCATTAGAAAAAGCCAACGTTGGGTATCTGTCCTTGTGCTGAGAAGGGGAAAAAATAGTGCTAAATCCATGTCTTTTAACATGTCCCCATGAAAAGACACGGATAACACCATGGGCTCCACTTTGAAATATTACACACGCCACAGATACAGCTGTGAATCTGTGTGTCTGCTCATGCATATACAGTCACCCACCACACTCTCCCAGCTATGCATAATTCTCAAGCCACCCATATCTGTGCCCCTCCTACAGAAACACTACGCCCCTATACCTTACCCCCAAACCCCAGACACTCCTACTTCTCTCTCTCTCTCTCTCTCTCTCTCTCTCTCTCTCTCTCTCTCTCTCTTTCTCTCTCTCACACACACACATACACACACACCAGACACTCTTGCTCTTCAATGCTATTGCTGCTCACATTTAGACAACTCACTATTTTTCAGATACTCACATCCACTTTCCAAGTCAGAGCTGTGCATATTAATACTGAGCCTAGCTCTTTGCTCCCAAGTCCAAGAAGCAGCAGGAACCCAAATGTACAATCTGGAAAGAGCAACATAAGAGTAAGCCCCTTGGGAGTTAACCTTCACCTTTCATGCTAACCCCAGAAGTCATCATGCATGGAAGCCTGTGGACAAAGCCTAGGGATGGCAGAGTTGGTGAGGAGGTCCTTCAGATTTGAGGCCCAGTGGAAAACTAGGGAAATCCTCACAGCTCTGAAGCCTTTAGTGATCTGTTCAAGTTTCATGAGAGTTTTAATGGCCTAAGAACACTTTACTTATTCTTCCCACCCTTGGACAGTTCAGGAAATCCTCCCAAACATAAGGTATTATTTTCCATCCTTTTCTTTCTACATATTTGTCCTGGAAAAATAGATAAGCACACTATAATTATTTGTCCTGGAATCATGGGAAATTAGGTTACCTAGATAATGGCAAACAGAAAAATCAAAGAAGAGTTCAGTTGGGAAGAGTTTATACCAGTCTTTTAACCTTCTTAATAGGCTTCTAGCAAGACTCTGGGAGCCCAAGAGTCTTGCCCTGGGATCCAAATCAACCCTCCAACCTTCCCTGTAAAACCCCCTTGCATCTCAACATTTCTAAGGTGAACTCACTCTACAAGAGAATAATGAATACAATCTGTTCAACACAGTCATTATAAAGGGACCTCCTGCCCCACTCTTTCTCAACTCCACCAGGCCACCTAGGAAAAATGCTCAGGTTCACACAAGCACTGAGGCAAGAGCAAATGAGGTCCAACTTTTGTGAGGGAAAGGCCACCAAGCTATACAGCCCAGCCCTTGTCAAGTTTTGTCAGTCAGCTTTTTATCACTGTGACCAAAATACCTGATAAGAGCAACTTAGGGGAGGAAAAGTTTATTTGGGGCTTACAGTTTCAGAAGTTCAGTGCATGGTCAGCAGACTCCATTCCTCTGGGCCAGAGGTGAGGCAGAATGGCATGACGGAAGCACATGGTGGAGGAAAGCTGTCAGTTCATGGCATCCAGGAAAGAGGATAGGAGGGGAGAGAAAGGAAGGAGCCAGGGACAGATGTAGTTCCCAAGGCCATGCCTCCAGTAACCTACTTCCTCCAGCCACAACTTACCTTCCTACAGTTAGCACCCATTCAAATTATGACTCCATCAAATGGATTAACCCACTAATGAGGTAACGCCCTCACCTCACCACCCAATTGCTTTACCTCTGAACATTCCCTACATTGTCTCATACATGAGCTACATTGTCTCATACATGGGGGGACATTCCAGATCCAAACCATAACACACATGAGTTCAACCTAGGCTGCAGCTCTGAGCTGTCAGAAGGCATGTTCTACCAAGAGAAGAGCAGTCCCAGGCTAGAGTTCTTTGAGGGCAGGGGCTATCTTATATTAACTATATGGCCTTCTTAACACAGGCTTTTGCACGCACAAAAAAGGGTCCAACAAATTAGAGTTTTGATCATTACATATGCATAAATTAGCTAAACAAATGAATCAGTAAAAAATGGTCTGCTTACAAATATCTCAGCACCAGGGTAGTAGTAAACTATAAATTATTTATACATCAAAAAGTATTTATAAAGTATTTTTCACATCACCCATCTTAGTTTACAACAATGTTGAGGAAAATACAGAGAACTTTTAAACCCCATTTCACAAGGAAAAGAGATTAAAGAAGAGAAGTAGTTGGCCCAACATCATACAGCCAGAGAGGGACAGAGCAAAGATCTGAGCCCAAGGATGACTCAACAGACAGTATTTCTTCTAGCAAAACTCTCTGTCTCCCTGCCAGAGAGCCAGAGCAATGACTGAATTTGTTGGCTCATTCTCCTCCATGGATATATCTTTCTTTTTTTTCTCTGTGTCTTCCCTTCTCTCTAAAGATCCTCTTTTTCCCCATTCTGCCCTGTCTCAGGTTTCATGAAAGGATTCTTAACTGTATTAATGGTTCTATATGATATATTTTTTCCTTTTTACAAAGAACACTTGGGTTTCTACCTAAGGTTTCTTTGCAAAGTTTTATATTCTAATAATAGAATGTAAAGAAAACTTAAAAGGCCACTTGTATCTAAGAGCTCCACATATATCTTCTTTCTGTACTAAACCATAGTGATTGGATTTTAAATGCATTAAGCTGATCACTGCCTGCCTCTTATTCTACTATCTTCCAACCTTACTGCATTAAAGGTTCACAGGATCCACTTCCCCTAAAAGAATATAGGTATTACAAGTTCCATTTATACTAGCTAATTTTTTAGAACAATTAATATAAAACAGCAAAATTCAAAAACACGATTAGCAGATACATTGGCTCCAGGACAAGAACCCAGTACCAGTATATAAGATTAGAAATTCAAAGTATCCCAGCTAGTGTCACTGGTTCAAAGTCTTCTAAGACTTCTAAGACTTTGATGACCTGAGGAATACAGGTCAGGGTTAGACTCTTCATGTCCTTGCTCTCATCAGAGTGCCTCTGTCAGATTATGGTTCTCTCTACCACCCCCCTCTGCTAGGTGGAACATAGACACAGTGGCCATGGATGGGAAAGCCTAAATTCATGCTGACATAGAAGATGAGGTTAAAATGTTGCAGGGCAGTAAGGATATCTGCCTGCTGTGATGTGGGACACCCATCCACTCATCCATTCACTTTTGCAGATCTGCTCTACACCTGTCCAAGTAGAAAACATCTCCTCTGAATGCCTCATACATGCCTCTCAGGTTCATCACTCTTCAACCAATGCACATTGTTTGGGATAAAGTACTGAGCGATGAATTACAGCATTTGAACAGCTGCTCCTGTGGTTTGGAAATGACATGGTTCAGAAAGACAATGAAAAAGGGCTTTTTTGTGGTTCACTATGAAAACACTGTGAACTTCTTGGTCAAGCAACACAAGGAATCAGGAAAAATTCCTCTATTCCCATGCTTTACCTCATTGTATAAGGACACAAAGTCTGGGTCACAAATATCCTTGTCTAGATGACAAATCTGATTTCATTAGACAAGTGAATGAGGTCAGTATCAGACTTCTATCTGTCCTGATGCAAGGACTTGATACATGGAAAGATGTATATACACTGGTGAAGGTTTCCTGCACCCGCTGTCTGACAGGGTCACAAGGTGGGGGATGCTGTGGCAGGGCTGCACCATCTGGAAACCGGAACCATGGGTATTTTGTTTATGATACTCATGATATGGATAATAGAGCAAACGTCAATCAATAATAAAAGTACATATTGCCTGAGATTGCAGGAAAATTCCCAGAATGAGACTAAGGATACAATTAAGATATGTCCCAAGGTGTGTTTCAATATCTCTCAGGATACAAACAATAATGTTATTCTTCAAGCCTAAGCAACAAGAAATGTTTATCTGGGGCTGGCGATGTGGCTCAAGCGGTAGCGCGCTCGCCTAGCGTGCGTGCAGCCTGGGTTCGATCCTCAGCACCACATACAAACGAAGATGTTGTGTCCGCCGAGAACTAAGAATAAATAAATGTTAAAATTCTCTCTCTCTCTGTCCCCCTCTCTCTCACTCTCTCTTTAAAAAAAAAAAAAGAAATGTTTATCTGATGGTTAACAATTTATACTAAGCCCAACACACACACCAGTTCTAAAGCCACAACCTGTACAGTAGCCTAATTACAGAAAAACAATTGCTGTGCCAAACAGTACAAGGACCACCATATGTAGTTTACTTAAGTAAAGGAAGATTACGGTATCCCCCTCGAGGACAAGAGGCTAATAAAAATACATTCCCTCCTTTGCCTTACACAGGAATTCATGATGAAAATGGGGAACACATAGTTAATATGAATGGCAAATGGGTTGAGGTGCAGAGCCTGCCCTTCAGCTAAAGAATACAAAGACGTAAGACTAGGTGTACTTTGACCAAGGATCAAAGAAACTCTTTAAGAAACCAGTTAAATAGGTCATATGAAAAAAGGAAATTACTTTGGAAATTAAAAAATAAAATAATGTAAAGTAAATATAGATATATTTTAAAGGCACGTCAGAGTAGTAGGCTTTTAAGTAATAGACTTTCACTATTTTAAGTGTGTTTTATTGGAATTGTAGTTTAGAAGTAAGAAAGTTTACCAATAATCATAGGTATGCTTTAAAGTTAAAGGTTAATGAAATCATTAAAGATATGCTTTAAAGTTCAAAGTTAATAATAGGTCAGGAGACATGTAGTTGAGTTGCATAGTCTAGCACCTAGTGATTGAGGTAAAAACATAAAAGCAAAGATTACAGGAAAATATTTTAAACAATGCACTCAATATCTTAGAAAAAAATGTAACTCTTGAAAATTATGTAACTCAAAGAAATTTTGGGCTTTGAAGCTATTCATTAACTACCTGAAAAAACACCTGTAAAAAAAGGTATAAAAATAAAGGCCCCCTCTAGGGGCAGCAGATCTTTCTGGAGGCTGCTTGTAACTTGCAACCTGTCATCCCATCTCTTATTCTTTCAACAACACCAGTCCTCCTTCAAAACCCCTGGATCTCCGCTGGGGCTGGACCCGGGCAACACACCATCATCACTATCAATTCAGACTTAGTGGAATATAAAAGCCTTTTCAGAACTTCTGTGTGTGCCTGTTTCTTCAAAATACTGAAGATGACTGCAGTCTTGGACAAGTTCAGATACTGAGAGATTGCTCCACCTGGCATTTTTCACTGATGCTTCTCTCTTCCTCCTCCTCTCAGGATCACCCTACTTATTTAGAAACTCCAGCTGAATGGTGAAAAGTTCTGAGGATCTCCTTAGTAGTGACATGACTTTGTCCACAGAGTTTGGAAGTTTAGTAACTGGTTCCACTGTACAGGAATAAATGTGAGTCCATTTCCTACATCTTAGAGGCCAAATGAAAGGGCTTAAGAAAGATATCACAAATCCTTGTCAGCTGACACTTCCTGTAATTATCCTCTATTAAATCTTTGATAATCCCCATACTGCTATTCTCTGCAGGAAGAATTCTGTTTGGATATTCTTAGTCATGTCAAGGGTCTCTACAAAATCAACCAGGTCTTTACAAAGCTCCATCTTACCTTCTTCACTCTGGTGAACATAACGTACACAGTTGGGGGGTGGGGGGGAATAGATAGATATTGATTTTCTTTGGAGAAGATTCTAGTGCTTTCGTCTGTGATATAAAGAATTGGCTGCCTCTGCCTGCTCCTAGAACTTGTTCTGATATTGGAAGCCTATTAGCTTGATAAATTCATTCTGCATTTGTTCATCTACTTAGAGTACTGAAATATTCTTTTCCAACACTGGGCTCAGTTCTGGGAGAATTTATATATTGTGTCTTTCACAGAGAATAAGAATTTTAATCATCTTTTTTAGGGCATGAAACTTCTTTGTATCAACAGCTTCTTATGTTCAAAAGCAACAAAAGTCTCTATCTTTGCTGCAGCCTTCCTGTGTTCCTAAGATCTGTTAGTTTTCTGTTACTGTATAGAATACTTAAGGTAATCAACATAAAAAGAGGAAACATTTATTTTTTGCTCATAGTTTCAGAGGTTTCAATCTGTGGTTGTTAGCCCCTGCTGCTTTGGGGCCTGTGGTGAGGAAGTACCTCAAGGTGGGAGTGCACTGATAGAGCAAACTACTCACCTTACGGTGGCCAGGAAGCAAAAAAAAGAAAGCAACTTCAATCTAATGTATGAAATATGATATGTCAAGAGCTTTGTAATGTTGTGAACAACCAATTAAAAAAAAAGAAAAAAAAAGAAAGCAAGTGAGTGTGGAGCTAAAACCCCTTTGAAAGGCACACCTCCAATGACCTAAACCGGTCCATTAGGTCTGAGTTCTTAGAGGTTCCACCACCACCTAATAACACCAGGCTAGGGACCAAGCTTTTAACACATAGATCTTTGGAGGATATTTAAAACACAAACAATAACAATCTGCTATGATTCCCAAATATTTTCTTGACACTGGACCAATCTTTCAAAGACACAGATACCTAAATTACCTCCTTAGTTGTTAAATCTCACACACACACACACACACACACACACACACACACACACCCCACCCAGGCATCTGGAATATTAAGACAAACTTGTATTACTGAGTGAAGGAGCTGGGTGCTGCATCCCAAGAGTCCTGATCCATTCTAGATTCCATCAGGTTCTTTGGGAACTGGAATTTGGAAGGAAATAATCACCAGTTTGCTAGAATGACCTTCACTTGCAACTCACTAAGTTTTCTGGGATTTGGTAAGCCAATGTCCTTCTAATTATGGAGTGTGTCACACCTGTGGTTTCTAAGCTTACTTCCTGCTTGGCAACAGAAAAGATTCAGAGTTTCCCTATTGATATAACCCTCAGAATGCCTTCTTGCTTATAGAAGCAGCATTTCTGTAGAGTAAGTAAAAATTATCCCAGTTTGAAAAAGTAAAATCTACATGGCTATTCACAGGCAGGAAAAAGAAATACAAACAAAGACAGCTGCAAAGTTAACAAGAAATAATATTTCTGCCAAGGACATGCTACACATTTAAGGTGTCATAGTAACCCACTTCTTTGAATATGGCTTTCTTACTTACAGAGAAAATGTTTTTTAAAATAAAAGACTTTCAGAAACTTGCTGTTTGAAACTTTGTCAGTAAGAATAAAGCATTCCACTCTTGCTCAAAGGAACTAAGTGACTTTAACACAGAAAAGCAACTTCAATTTACAAGTCAGGTGCCAAGCCTGGGAAAAGAGTTTTCTGAACATTTTCAGAAACAGTCTAAGACTGAATGTTGACCCCTTTCACAATCTCACTTTTCCTTGAGATTATCAAAACATTGTTTCATTTAAACTCCAGTTAAACTTCACACTTCCCCATAGTCCTCTAATTCTATATATTTTCCTTCCTTTTATTAAATGTTCCACACTGTCTCTGCTGCAACTTTATTCACTATAGTGAATCAATAGACCTGATTTTTGTTCACTACAGGTTTGTTCCTAGTAGTGTTGGGTTGATTGGGTTTGGACACTGTCTTCCCCAACTTCGGGGTTCCTGGACTACAAATTTTTGAAAACAGATATAACACAAAACTATTTCACTGCTAAATACGAATGCACCTATCATGTCAGATAGTCATGCACATGGCTACCATGTCTATTTGCTCACATTAGGGTTGGCTTACACTTCAGAAAGGTTTTAAGAAGAAAAAAAGTCATCCTGGGGCTGGGCAGGGTGGAGCATGCCTGTAATCCCAGTGATTTGGGAAGCTGAGGGAGGAGGATTGCAAGTTGGAGGCTAACCTCAGCAATTTAGCAAAGCCCTAAGCAACTTAGTGAGACCCGTATCAAAACAAAAATAAACAAACAAATAAATAAAAGGGGCTTGGGTTATGATTCAGTGGGTTCAATCCCTGATACCAAAAAATAAAAACACACAAAAAAAGGAAGCCTGGATAAGGTATGGGAGAAAAAGGGGAAAGGAGAGAAGATGGTTAACAGGATACTGGGATGAGGCTGAATAGGAGGAATAACTTCTCATGTTTTATAATAGTACAGTTGGATAAGTGGTGTATTTTAAAATAGTACAGTTTAAAATAGTACAGTTGGATAAGTGGTGTATTTTAAAATCACTAGTAGAGAAGAATGTTCCCAACACAAAGAAATGATAAATGTTTGAGGGAGCAGATATATCAATTATCCTGAATGATTGATTGATTGATTGCGGTACTGGAGATTGAATCCTGTACATGCTAGGCAAGTACTCCACTGGTGAGCTATAACCCCAGCCCTTTATTTCAATTTTATTTTGAGAAAAGGTCTAGCTAAATTGACCAGGCTGGCCTGGAATTTGCAATTCTCCTACCTCAGTCTCCAGAATAACTGAAGCATTCCACAACACACAAAGCTCCCTTATCTGACCTTTACACACCATATACATGTATTAAAATGCCACATTGTGGCATAAATATTTAGTTAATGTTTTAACTAATATATATATACAGAGAGAGAGAGAGAGAGAGAGAGAGAGAGAGAGAGAGAGAGACAGCGCGAGCGCGCCAGGTATGGTGGCGCACGCCTGTACTCCGAGCAGCTTGGGAGGCTGAAGCAGGAGGCTCGCGAGTTCAAAGCCAGCCTCAGCAATTTAGCGAGACCCTAAGCAAATCAGTGACACCCTGTCTCTAAATGAAATACAAAACAAGGTCTGGAAATGTGGTTCAGTGGTTAAGCGCCCCTGGATTCACTCCCAAGTACCAAAAAACAAACAAACAAACAAACAAAAAACCCCATAAAACTGTGTGTGTGTGTGTGTGTGTGTGTGTAGGGGCTGAGCAGTCTGGGCAACTTTGAGACCTTTTCTCAGAAATAAAATCTGAAAAAGGCTGGGGTGTAGCTCAGTGGTAGTAGTACTTGCCTAGCTTGCCTAAGACCCTGGGTTCAATTCCTCAGCACCGCAAACAAAATTAATAAAAAAGTTAAATCTGGGTAGCTTTTGGTTCACTTCCCTTGAAGAGATTAGATTTCTTTCTCTTTGGGGCTTCAGAAAAACAGGTCTTCATCTCCAGTGACTTGAGAAAAACATGAAACACATCTACTAAGCTGAAGCTGAGAGAAATACCAGGGTCCATCTGGTTACAGGTAGGCAACCCTGGCTACGTAGAGCAAAGAACCTGCGACAAAGCGGGGAATTGGGCGTCTGCTACCCTCCCTGCGCGATACCCACCCCTGGAGGCCCCACTGCAGGAACCCGAAGAACGGTGGCCACCCTGCCCCGCGCATCCACGGCTCTTGCAACAAACAAGAACAAGGGAGCAGCACAGGGGCCGGGGAGAGGGCTTCCAGGACATTTCCTGTATTAAAAAAAAAAAAAAAAAATCGGATGAAAAGTCCTAAATCTACCTAAACTGAAAGTGCCTGAAGGCAGCCGCATAGATTCTAAGTGTGCACCACGCCTCGCCTCTAGGTGATTGGTCTTTCGGCAGGGGCGTGGCCCCACACGTACAGGCTGATTGAAGTAGAGAGCTAGTACAGGTTCCATCTTGGCTCCTGGCGTCGCCCTCGAATTGCCCTTCCTCTTTGCTGATTGGAAGAACCAGTTGAATGTGTTGGAAAGGGCGTGGCCCTGCGGGTAGTTAGCGGTCGGTCCAAAGAGCTAAGAGCGAGCCCAGGGCGCCATCTTGGTTCCTGGCGTCACCCTCAGATTGCCCTTCCTGCCAGTGATTGGACGAGAGGGGCGGGTCTTCCAGGAGGCACTTAGCCCGCCAACCAGAATTCTGTGTGTACTGGGTCAGGTCATCTGGTTTCTGACATCTGTAGCGGCTAAGTTATCTCATTCATTCCTGCACGCCGGCCGTCTCCTGGTGGATAGACAGGGCTTGCTTGAATAAAATTACCGTGCCATTAAAATAGAGCTTTTAGCCCAGCGCGATGCACACTTTAATACCAGTACCAGTGGCTCGGGAGGATCCCAAGTTCGAGACCAACCTGGGCAACATAGACCCTGTCTTAAAAAATAAAACGGACTGGGGACGCAGCTCAGTAGCAGAGTTTGTCCAACATGTTCCAAGCCCTAAATTCAATCCCAGACACACACGCACATATATGCACACACAGCTTGGAAGAAATCCAAAGCAACCTAATGCTGTTTAGAAAGGGGTCTTGAGGTGGTTCTTCAGAGATGTGCTGCAGTTTTGTTTGTTTGTTTTTGGTACCAGGGATTGAACCCAGGGACGTTTAACCACTGAGCCACATTCAAAGTCCTTGTTTTATATTTTATTTAAAGACAGGGTCTTGCTAAGTCACTTAGGGCCTTTCTAAATTGCCAAGGCTGGCTTTGAACTCATGATCCTCCTGCCTCAGCCTCCCAAATTCCTGGGATTACAGGAGTACAGTTTTGTTTTGATTAAAACGCCAGAGGGCGTTTAAGACCTGAGCCACATCCCCAACCCTTTTTATTTTTTATTTGGAGAGAGGGTCTCACCAAGTTTCTTAGGGCTTCCTTAAGTGAATGAGGCTAGGCTGGAAGAACTTGTAATTTTCCTGCCTCAGCCTCCTGAGTCTGGGATTTCAGGAGTGCTAGCACTCCGGGCTGCATTGCGATTCTTAAGGGAAATAGAGAGGGGAACACAGTCTAGGAAAGGAGGAACTCAAGTGTATGAAAGGCCAGGGGGTGGGGGTGGGGGGTGTAGGTATAGTGAGATAGGAGTGGAAGAAGCAGAATGACCAGATCTGTAGAGAAAAAATAGGAGGGTGTTTTGGGGTGAGATTGTGGAATGCGTGTTTGTTTGAAGAATGAAATCCATAGACACAAGGGTGAGAGCAAATAGAGTAATAGAAGAAATAGAGTAATAGAAGAAAACAGAACTCCCCAAGGGGGAGGGATCCCAAGAGAGGGTTGCCAAGGGATGTGTGTTCTCTAGGGGTTTATATCAACCATGGGGTTGAGAAAGTTAGCACCCAACCCTGGGTAAGGCAGTGTGCACAAACTCTTTGTAAACCTTTTGGTCCAGTCAGATTACCCTGCCTTTTTTGGAGGGGGTCTGACCACCAGACAACAGATGTTTCACTATCAGTTGTATGCTTACCTAGGAATCAGCCTGACCTTGGTGAGGCCTGGCTTTTATTGTCTGTAGTCTTTTAGTCCTACTATACAGAAACCTGACCTTGAAGGGGCCCAAGTTGCCTTTCTTGTGCCTCATTATCTTGAAAGACTAAGAAAGGCTCAGCAACTGTTATAAATTTTATTAATTTGGTACTGGCAATTTGAACCCAGAGGTGCTTTAACACTGAGCTACATCCTCAATTTGAGACAGGGTCTCCCTAAGTTGATCAGGCTGGCCTTAAACTTGCAGACCTCCTGATTTGGGTGCCACAGTCATGGGTGGTTATAGATGTTATTTGTTTACTTGGGACACCAGAGATTGAAGCCATCGAAGCTTAACCCCTGAGCCACATCCTCAGCCCTTCTTATTTTTTGAGACAGGATCTCACTAAACTGCTTCTCACCTAACTTGCTGAGTCCGGCTTTGAATTGCGATCCTCCTGACCCAGCCTCCAGAACCTCTGGGATTACAGGCATGCACCAGGCACCCGCCCCGTTACTGATGAGAGATCTGCCAACTAAAGACAACTTGTAATCCCTCAATTAGATAGGGACCAGGTTTTTTTTCTTTCTTTCCCCATTTGCTCCAAAGGAGCAAGTGGGACTACTGAAAATATGTGAATAAGGATTGTGTACTAAATTAATTAGTTTCCCGATTTTGAAAATTGTACTTACAATGTAAGAGAATGTCTCTGTTGTTAGGAAATGGATTTAAGAGTGTAGCGAGAAAGGAATATCATGTCTGCAATTCCCTCTCAAAACGGTCCAGAATAAAATGGTAGAATGGGAAAGCAAACCTAAAATAGTAACATTTGGGGAATCTAGAAATGTAGAAAGGTTTATGGCGATTACTTCTAGTTTGGTAGCATTTCTACTAAACTATTTTAAAATAAAAAGTTAACAAAACTACCGTGATCACTTACGGAGAGAATATGAGAAAAGCCCTAGTACTAAACTATGAGTAACATCAAAGTTTAGACAAAAATCCGAAAGCAGTGAACACTTCGAAGATGTTTTTAAAAATGGGACGCGAACAGTTTTGATGGAAAACATAGCCTTATATTCTTCTTTACCCTGAAGGTCTAGGAAAGGATAACTTTCCTGCAATTCGCCCACTCAAACCACCCAATTCAACTTCATCACACAAGCCCGCGAAAAATCAGCAGGCAATTAGCCGGAGAAGCCTTGTTTTCCAGCGAGCATGCGCACGCACGCAGGTCCCCAATCAGTCGTGCTCACGTCGGCGTCTCTTTACGTCAGGGGCGGGCTCTCTTCTACACATGCGCAAGATCTTACGGGCCTTCTTTCTCGCCCTACGCTGCCAACATGGTGAGTCTCAGTGCTGGTGGCTCCGTGAATGGGGCCATGCCTCTTGACTTTTTCCTCGGAGGGAATTTTGAGCCCTGGAATGGAACCCAGAGGGTCCTGGGAAACGCTTATTGAGGTCCCTGGGCGGTCTCTGCGCGGAATTCGGCCAGTTCTGGGCGCGCGGCCGGCGATCGCGCTGAGGGCCCGGCACCCCGGCGCGCCATGGGCCACGCGCGCGTGCCTCCACCCAAAGCAGCATGGCTGAGACCGTCGTAGCTTCCCCAGCCTCTGGGGCCGAGTTGGACTGGGTGCTTTCGTTCTGGGGCGTGCAGGGCCTTTGGGCCTGGAAGCAGACTTTCCCCCAGCGCCACCCCTGCGGATTTCGTTCATCCAGGTCCTCTCCAGGCACTTGGGCGTGTTCCACTTAGTCGTTCTCTGAATTACCCATGTTGCCTATAGGCTGGGGGACGTTATAGCAAACCTTAAAATATTCACTGTGTTTTCTCTCCCCGCGCTTTCAGGTTTTCAGGCGTTTTGTGGAGGTTGGCCGGGTGGCCTACGTCTCCTTTGGGCCTCATGCTGGAAAGCTGGTTGCAATTGTAGATGTTATTGATCAGAACAGGGTATGTATAAGAAAAAGTATCCTAATTTTGATTTAACGTGGCAGTGAATGGTACCCACTATAGATGATACTGTAATTAAGTGACCTGTTGGGAGCTCTTTGGGTGGCAGTGTTATTTTACCATTCAGTGTGGGTAGGGGTTTCAAGCGCAGACTTGAGTTAACTGTTACTTCTGGGTTAGAGTATTTCCTCAGCCATTTAAACGTGCTTTTGGCCAATTCTAGAACAAAACACTGGCTGTGTTTAAGTTATGTGTAAAACGAGTTCAGAACATACTCAGGCACACAGAAAGCACATTGCACTGTTGTCAGTATTTTAATAATATGTGGGTTGGATGGTTCTGAAAAGACAAGTATTTATTCATTTAAATTGCCGTCGTGTTTTACACTGAAATCCCTGATCTTTGTATTTTAGGCTTTGGTTGATGGACCTTGCACTCAGGTAAGGAGACAGGCCATGCCTTTCAAATGTATGCAGCTCACTGATTTCATCCTCAAGTTTCCTCACAGGTAACTATCCACCAATCATCACAATCCCCTTTCCTTAGCTTTGTTTATACTAGTAAAAGTTTGTTTAATTTTGAAAACCTTGCCACTTTTGTTGTCTTTCTCTTGAGAATACAATAAATAATACAGAAGATTTATAACTGTTCCAGAAGGATTTATATTATGAAGTAAATAGGCATTATTTACTTTTAAAATGACCTTCTCTTTTCTTCTGGTGTCACAATCACTTTTAGCCTTAAAACAACAGTGTGTCACTCTTGTATCTTTCAATACTGTTATCATTAGTTGAATTTTTAATGTGTTGTTTACTAAGTATTTAGCTTTGGGGGTTTAAGTTGTTAATTTTGGATACCTGTATAGTGTTCCAGAAAATATTTATATTCTATATTTGCGTCATCTCCTAACATCTGCCACCACTACCTGAAAACAAAAACCCTAATAGGACAGAAATAAACTTAGAATTCATACAGCCTAAAATGAGTATGACCATTCTGTTGCTACTGTGATTACACCTTATTACATTATTTGAAGAACAGTTAGGGGTGAATCTTGAAAATGCTCATGGAGGATCACAACAGTAGAGGAGTTTCTGGTGACTTGGGTTTTCTTTGGGTAACCTTGTAATTCTTTGATCTCTGAGTGATACATACTGGGTTTATTTTTGGCCACGAGTTGTTGTATGAAGTAAAAACAGGAAATTGATTTCTGCATGTCCACTACTTTAAGTGACATGTCATCAGTGGTGATTTTTAAGTCTAGTAAAATGGATTAGCTTACAGTTTTGATAAAATTATACTTCAATTTATGTCTTGGCTGTGTGAACACCATTCAGTAGGTAAAACACATTGTTGTGCCGGATGGTATGTATGCCAAGTAAGACTATAGTGAAAAGTGTAATGGAATCCTTCCTAAAGGAAAAAGTTTTGTGACCTAAAAACTTTGTTACTTGCTGGGTACACTGGCACATACCTTTAATTCCAGCTGCAAGGGAGGCTGAGGCACGAGTACTACAAATTCAAAGCCAGTCAGGGCAGCTTAATGAAACAGTGTCTCAAAACAAAGAGGGCCTTAGGATGTGACTCAGTGCTTGCGTCTGTGCAAGGTCCTGTGTTCGATCTACAGTGCCAGGGAAGGCCAATTGCTTAATCAGTCGTTTTGCCTCTCTTTAGTGCCCGTCAGAAGTATGTTCGGCAAGCCTGGCAGAAGGCAGATATCAATACAAAATGGGCAGCCACAAGATGGGCCAAGAAGATTGAAGCCAGAGAAAGGGTAATGACTTTGGGTCATTTGAATTCTGACTTTGTCTCTTTTGAAGGATTTGAAGTAAGATAATTTTTCATTTGTTTTTAAATAGAAAGCCAAGATGACTGATTTTGATCGTTATAAAGTAATGAAGGCAAAGAAAATGGTAAGTTTTTAAATCTATGTCCTGTAAGTTTGCTTCTGGATAAGAAAACAGTAACCAGTTTCCATTTCAGGCTGCTGCCTCTTTGGAGCTTACTGTGAAAAGAGGTTGTCCTTATTTGCTTTATTTCATGGTATCCTTAAGAAATTATTCTCTTTATTTGGATTTAGTTGTGGAGAATGGGCCACTTATTGCCCTTTCTAAAAACTAGCATATGTCAGTTTTATGTATGCATATGTAATAAATATTTTTCTTATGTTGATACTTTTCAGAGGAACAGAATAATCAAGAATGAAGTTAAGAAGCTTCAGAGGGCGGCTATTCTGAAAGCTTCTCCCAAAAAGGCACCTGTTGCTAAGGCTGCAATTGCAGCTGCAGCAGCTGCTGCTGCTGCTGCTAAAGCTAAAATTCCAGCAAAAAAGGTAACTCCAGCAGGCAAGAAGGCTCCAGCTCAAAAGGCTCCTGCCCAGAAAGCCTCAGGCCAGAAGGCAGCACCGCCTCCCAAAGCTCAGAAGAGTCAGAAAGCTCCAGCCCAGAAAGCACCTGCTCCGAAGACATCTGGCAAGAAAGCATAAGAGGCTATTAAAAAAGGAATAAAGATTCTTTTGACATGTTGGCAAATCTGTTAAAAGTCCTTGGATTTTAAACTTGTTGCTGAGGCAGGGTTAGGAGGTAGATTGATAAACATCAGGCTCAGTTCCTTAAACTGCCCAGGTTTGGTTATACACAACCATAACTAACTGATCTCATTACAAATCATGATAATTAGAAAGTGACTTTATTTCCTTATGCAAAAAAAATTTCCCACACGGGTAGAGTTCCAGCCTCCTGATGTACAAGAGACTAAAGTTTTCTTTAAAAAATAGTATATGAGAAGAAAATAGACAAATATGCAAATAATATACCCTCTCCCCCAAATTTTGATAATTTTTCTAGCTCTGTCCCCTTTTTTGGAGATAGGGTCTATTTTGCCCTGGCTACTCTTGGCCTCCTGGGCTCAGGTAATCCCCCCGGATTCTTAAAGCTGTGTATCTTGGGCAAACCCCTAATCCCCAAAGCCTGTTTCCTATGCTTTGGAGTGGTTAGTAGGTAATGGTTGTATAGCCTATTGAGAGGCTTATTAGAGATAAGGTAGTGCTGGTTAGAATAGTTGGGGTTCATGAATTAACAATTGAGATGAAAATTTAGAGATCAGAAACTAGCAGGTTGACTTTTTTTGGGATGGCATTTTTTTGGTTGAGTTTGTCAAAGCAGGAGAGTAAGTGAAAGAAACAGGGAAGTTGAAATTTGTTTTGCTAAGTATCTTTAGGTAATCTCTAGGTCTAAGGGGATGAGAATATACATTTGCAGGACAGAAGTTAGTAATTACATGTGGAGGAAGTGGGAGAGCGCTTCTTTGCAGCATTTTGGGTCCAGCCTATGAGGTTGTTAGGATGAGAATGTTTTAGGGAACAATTGGAAATACAAATCCAAAGGACTAAATAAGAGTTGGACCAAATAATAGATTTGGTGGCCAATGATATCTCTTTAGGAAGATTAGCATAAACAGGATAATCTAGATTGAATTGGAAATGGGAGGTAGGTTGGGGAAAAAGGTACTTAAAGTTCACTGCACACATGTTCTGTTACCATGATGAAGGGAAGGTGGCTTGAAGAAAATACTGAAGCTGAGTGGGATGGTGCAACCCTGTAATCCCAGCTATTCGGGAAATAAGAACCCAAGATCCAGGCCTGCCTGAATGATTTAGTGAACCCCTATCTCAAACTTTACAAGGACTAGTGATAAAAGTTGGTAGAACACCCCTGGGTTCAATCCCCAGTATTGCCCCCCCCCCCAAAAAAAAAAGTACTATTCAGATTTAAATCTTAGTATTACTGAGTGGGGACTATACTATCTATGAAACTCATCCAAAAATCAGGGGACCCAATACTTTCCTTATTGTGGTAAGTATCATGAAATGCTTGTGAAAATTAAGTATAGTGTGTATCCTTAATATCAGGTCTTCACATAAAGGATACTCAATAACAGGTTGAATTGTGTTGCTCTAAAGGAGCTTTATGGACAAAATTTGGATAGTTGGATTTTCAGGGAGCCTCTGCTTCAGTTGCCTCAGATATTCAGATAGTTGGCATGTCCTCTAATTCATGGTATTTTTCCTCTCATTTGTTGGGTGAAATACTTTTTAGTATCTAAATTAAAGGCTACACTTAAATCTACCAAGTAGCTGAATTTAATTAATTATGGTACTGGAGATTGAATCCAAGGGAGCTTAACCACTAAGCCACATCCCCAGTCCCTTTATATATTTTTTTAAAATATTTTTTTAGTAGTAGACAGACATAATACCTTTATTTGTATTTATGTAGTGTCGAGGATTGAACCTGATATGTCACACACACAAGGCAAATGCTCTACCATCTGAGCTACAACCCCAGACCCTCTACATATTTTATTCTGAGACAGGGTCTCAATGAGTTGCTTAGGGCCTCACTTAAATTACTGAGGCTGGCTTTGAATTCAAAATCCTCTTCAGCCTTCCAAGCCACTGGGAATTAAAGGCATGTGATATATGTGTACAAAAATTAGTCACATGATTCCTCGTTTTAAGCTATGTTTATGCTGCATATATTCTGTAACTTGTTTCTTTAAAAAAAATGCATTATAGCAATCATATCTGGTTGGCATCTATTAAACCTTCTCCAGAGAGACTACCAATGTGATGAGGTATGAAAAATGTAAAGGTATTGACTTGGGATACAGAGGCCAAGAAGTTCATGATCTGTAATCCACAAACTAGAAAACTAAGAAGTTGGTGCAATTTAGTTTAAATCCAAAGGCCTGAGAACTCAGAGCCATTGGTGTTAAGTCCCAGCCCACTTCTGAAGGTTCAAGAACCAGGAGTTGCTGAGGCTGAGCATAGGAGAAGATAGTTATTTCACTCAAGAAAATTCAGGCCCTCAACAGATTTAATAAAACCTACCTACATTGAGAAGGGTGATCTTTATAAAGTCTGCTGATTCAGATGCAAATCTCAGAAAAAAACTCGCAGACACCCAAAAATGTTTTACCAATGATCTAAGCATCCCTTAGTTGACACACCAAAATTAATGATCAAATCCCCTATTCGTCCACCTATTTCTTTTTACCTTCTTCATAGTAATCCATAATATGAATGTTCATTTTTAAAGCAAATTTTATGATACCTATATTATACTATAATCTCAGCTGTTTGGGAAGATAAGGCAGGATGATTGAAAGTTTGAGGATAGCCTGGGCAATTTAGTGAATGACCTGTCTGAAAATTTAAAAAATAAAAATGGCTCAGTAGTAAGATGACTCTGGCTTCAATCCCCAGTACTGGGGTGGGGGCAGGGGGAATGCTGCTAATTGCTTTTTCTCTTTAAACAGTACTTACCGGGCTGGGAATATAGCTCAGTCGCTAGAGTGCTTGCCTCACATGCACAATGCCCTGGACTCAATCCCCAGAACACCCCCCCCCCAAAAAAAAGATTATGTATCTATCTATCTCTATATATATGTATATATATATATACACACACACACACACACACACACACATATATATATAAAATATATACTGTGCATATATAATATGTATTATATATACTGTGTGTGTGTGTGTGTGTGTATACATACACAGTACTTAAGTAAATATCCTTGTACCTACCTCCTACACAAAATTGCATTTATTTGGGGGACATTTACCAATCAATCAGTGCAGTTGGTAGAGGCTAACAACACAGTGTGTGTGTTTTTCGTACTGGGAGTGAACCTAGCGATGTTTTACCAGTGAGCTACACACCTCCAGCCCCCTTTTAATTTTTATTTTGAGACAGTTTCACTAAGTTTCCTAGGCCAACTTCAAACTTGTAATCCTCCACCCTCAGCCTCCCAAGTAACGGATTGTACCACAGCACCCTGCTTTAAGTTTTATTCTAAATACACAAATCAGAGTGTAACTGTCATGATATTTTCTGCTTAATACTTTTTGTACTGGGTATGTAATGCATTCTTGTAATCCCAGTGACTCAGGAGGCTGAGGTAGGAGGATTGCAAGTTTGAAGACAGCCTCAGCAATGTATTTTTTTAATTAATATTAATTTTTTAGTTATCGACGGACACAACATCTTTGTTTCGTATGTGGTGCTGAGGATCGAACCTGGGCCGCACGCATGTCAGGCGAGCACGCTACCGCTTGAGCCACATCCCCAGCCCCAGCCTCAGCAATTTAGCAAAACCCTACCTTGAAGTAAAAATTTAAAAGAATTAGAGATGTAGCTCAATTGTGAAGCTTTCCTGGATTCAACACCCAGTGCCAAAAACAAACAATAAAACAACATTTTTGTGTCAATGTGTGGTACTAGCGATTGAAAAGAGGGTCTCACATGTGCTAAGCAAGTGCTCTACCTGTCAGCCACACTTCCAACTCAACATTTGCTTTTCTTTCTTTCTTTCTTTTTTTTTTTTTTTTTGATACCAGGGATTGAAACCAGAGGCACTTAACCACTGAGACACATCTTCAACTCTTTTTTTATTTTGACACAAGGTCTTGATAACTTGTTTAGTGAACTCGTTAAATTGCTGAGGCTAGCTTTGAAGCTGTCATCTTCCTGCCTCACTCTTCCAAGCCCTTGGGATTATAGGCATGTGCCACCATGCCCAGCAACATTTGTTTCTTGAAATTTGAAATTTTCTTAGTTGCCTACATGGCATATTTAATTTTAAAGAGAATGTGTGTAATGGGTTGGGGATGTAGCTCAATGGTAAAGTGCTTGCCCAGCATATATAAAATCCTTGGTTCAATCCCCAGTACCACCAAACAACAACAACAAAATGTATATTATCTTCTTGCTGTTTATAGTAATTTCTGTTAATAGTTATTCAAATAGTTATCCTTATTATTGAAATTCTTTATATTATATTTTTGCCTATTTAATTTTAAAGAATTGTGTTAAAAATCTCTGTACAAATATAGATTTATCAGTTTCTTATATTTCAAATAGTTTTTTGCTTTACATATATTAAAATGTGATGTTGCCAAGCGTGGTGGCACATGCCTGTAATCCCAGTAGCTCGGGAGACTGAGGCAGGAGGATCGAGAGTTGAAAGCCTGCCTTAGCAATAGTGAGGCTAAGCAACTCTGTGAGACCCTGTGTCTAAATAAAATACAAAATAGGGCTAGGGATGTGGCTCAGTGGTGGTTGAGTGCCCTTGAGTTCAATTTCTGGTACAAAAAAGAAAAAAAAAAGTGATGTTAGATACATTGAGTTAGTTATCACTAGAACTTTTTGTAGATTAAACTGTTTCTCAGTGTGAATATCTCCCTCTTTTAATGTTTTCCTTGAATTCTATTATTTTTTTCCAATTATTCATATTGTCATACTTACTTTCATTTTATTAATAATTATTTAGTCAATCTTTGAAGAAAATCTAACACCACCCTTCCTTACTTTCACTCTGGCTTAGGCATTATTAGAAAATGCAGAGTCAAAAAAGAGCATACTACAAGGACACAGCCACATCAATGTTTATAGCAGCACAATTCACAATAGCTAGAATGTGGAACCAACCTAGATGCCCTTCAATAGATGAATGGATTAAAAAATGTGGCATTTATACATAATGGAATAGTACTCAGCACTAAAAAATAACAAGATCATGGCATTTGCAGGCAAATGGATGGCATTAGAGCAGATTATGCTAAGTGAAGTTAGCCAATCCCTAAAAAACAAATGCCTAATGTCTTCTCTGATATAAGGGGGGGTGATTCAAAATGGGATAGGGAGGAAGAGCATGAGAAGAAGACTACCACTAAATAGGGAAGAGAGGAGGGAGGGAAAAAGAGGGAGAAGGGGAGTTGCACGGAAGATGGTAGGAGAACCTCATTGTTATACAGAATACATTTATGATGTTGTAATGAGAAAAAGAAAAAAAAGTGTCACATTCGATTGGATAGAGAGAGAGGATGGGAGAGGAGGGGAGGAGTAGGGGGGATAGGAAGGACAGCAGAATAGAATAGACAATATGATTGATGTATGTACATTCCATGTATGTATTATATGTCAAAATACATTCTGCTGTCATGTATGACTAAAAAAATTAAAATTAAAAAAAAAAAAAAAGAAAAACCACCAAAAAAAGAAAATGCAGAGTCAGGAACTCTGCCTCAGACATTTTAGACACATATCTCATTTACTTTTCACATGAAGCAGGTGGAGTGCCTACAACAGAAGTTCCCCTAAAGGAGCTCTCAGACCACAGAGAGAAAGTATAAAGGTGCAACATCAGCAATGCACTGACATCAGAAAAGACTTGAATGATGATTTTCTTGAATCCAAAAGGCTTAGTAACAATACTTGAAAACGAATGTACTTCAGAAGGATTTTAAAAGGCAGAAGTGGGCTGGGGATGTGGCTCAAGCGGTAGCGCGCTGGCCTGGCATGCGTGCGGCCCGGGTTCGATCCTCAGCACCACATACCAACAAAGATGTTGTGTCCGCCCAGAACTAAAAAAAAAGTAGGTATTGAAAATTCTCTCTCTCACTCTCTCTCACTCCCCCCCCCTCACTCTCTCTAAAAGAAAAAAAAAAAAAAAGGCAGAAGTGTTCGTGCATCTAAAATCACCCTATTTGCAATATGGGAAGGAAAGGTTGGAGGGGGCTAGACTGGAGACCATGAAAAGGGAGGAAGGAGGCTGTCTCAGTAATCTAGGTGAGAGAAGAGTAGAGCAAGGAGCCAATGATAATTCCCAGACCACTAACTTGGCTGGTAGGATGCATGACACTCCCTGCAGAAGTTGAGAAAAGATGATGATCTTAGTTAGGACGTTTAGGCCCCTGTGGGTTAGGTAAGTAGAAATAAACGGTGGGCTGGTAGACAGATCTCTAGCTCAGAACTAACTTCACAGTGCCTGCCCAATAGGCACCAGCTCCATGATCAAAGTTATATCTAGGCTGGAAAAGTAATGGGAATGTTTTACAGGACAGTGACACTGATACTCAGGAGTAATAATGATGTCAAAAACAAAATAGCACTTGTTTTGATTTAGTTATTTACAGAGTCTTAAGTGTGTTGGATGAGTGAACTCAGTTAATCTGCTGAATTTATAAATTTGAAACTATTACCATTCCAAGTTGAGAAGTAGCTTGAGCAAGTCCATTATGTTCATAAACAGTGGAGGTAGGGTTTCACCGCAGTCAGACCCCAAACTCCACGATATTAGGTCACACAGGTCAATCAGCCATGAAGTGGGAGACAGGGGCTGTCAATTCATTAGGTAAGTTACTGCTAGCAAGCTCTAGAGCCAGAGGCGTTTATTTTTATACATGGAGGAATTTATCATCTGTTTGGGGATGCTAAGGCATGATTGATGGAAAGTCGGACACATGACTGATGAGAAACGGTCTTGAGCACAGGGCCTGGAGCCTCGCTTGGGCGAACCATGGAGAGAGGACTGCCTCCATCTTCCTAGAGCGGCGCCAGGGCCGCCGGGGGTCGCGTTTACGTCTTGGCGGATTCGGCGCTCTGCGGGAGCTTGCGGTGAGCGGCTCTGGTTGCGCAACCTGGTGCCGGTCCTGAAGGTTGCGTGTTTGGGTCTCGCAGACGCCCCGCGAGAGGCCCACGAGGCCGCCCGAACCCTGTCCAGCCCCTGTTGTCGAGGCACGACTGACCTTCCTGCCCCGAGAGCTTGTCCTCTGGCTCGAGGTACGCTGGGTGGGCGCCCGCGACCCACATCTGTCGTCCCCCGCCTCCCGGGTGGAGCGTTCTGATCGCGGTTGGGTCTGTGGTCACCATCTCCAGTGGGACAGTGAGCGTCTTACCCATTTCACCTGAGGTTAGTTCGCCACTTGAATTTTGCGCTGCAAACCGTTGTTGATTCAGGGATCCCTTCTCTCCAAAGGCTCGTTTCGAGTCTTTGCCGTGATTCCTACAGGTGTTTCTTACAAAATACTCAGCAATGCATTCATGGTGGGGCCACGGGTTTTCTTAAAAGCCACGTAACCAGTGCAGTTCTTTTTTGTTTCTCCATATTTTTTTTTTTTATTGGAGCAACATAATTATGCATAATGGTGGGATTCGTTGTTACCTGCTGCAGTTCTTAACCCTTGCTGCACAGACATTCATTTTAGGAATTTCCAGCATCGCCAGACACATATATTAGAGAATGTATAAAGGGGGGCATTTGCAGCACCTCAGGAATCGGTGGAGAGGATGGTGGAGAACAGTGTCCTAAGGATATCTGGTTCCGTTATAGGAGATAGAGCAAGTGTGGGAAATAAGACAGCTCATTCTCAATGTTTTTTTTTTTTTTTCCTAGCTCTGCAGGTTTTCCAAGACTAGAGGGCAGTGCATGAAGCCAGACGTTATCCACCATGCTCCAGACAGTGTGGTCCCAGGTGAGCTGAGCTTTCTTGTAGCATACTCAGAGGCAGGAAAGGTCAGGAAAGGCCCAGCAGCCTCATTTGATCAGTCCTGTGCTTAGCATTGCCTCCATCAGAGTGTGGCAAAAGAGTATGCTAGGGAGTTGATTAAAGAATATGTTGGCTGGGAAAGAAGAAAGCCCAGCCAAGAAATTCTCCTAGAAAGTGAAATCTACTTGTGTGAAAACTCAAAAGTGTGGTCCATGGATGAGAGTTTTGATATCACCAGGAAGCTTGTTGGGAAAGGCTGGATTTCAGGCCAGTTCTCCTGAATTAGAAACCATGGACAACTTAGGGGCTGGTTAAAATGTGAGGAATGCTAGTCTTCATCACAATACCCAAAGGACATGTACTTTCTCAAGGAGAGTTTACCCTGCATGCTGCCTGCTTAGGATATAATGATACCAAATGTCTAATTTGGAAGGTTTGGTTCTTGTGGGTACTGTGCTCTAGGGGAATGCTGAATTTGTAGCTGAAGCAGCTCAGTGCAAAGATGTCAGCTTAACCTTTGTGAGAGCCTATAGCCCTTGTTGGCACAGATTCAGGTAGCATAGGGAGCAGTTGTCCCCTCCCCCAATCTTGATGGTAGAGGATGAGTTTACTGATTTTTTTTCCATTGCCCTGTGTCATATGCTGAGAAAGCTATGTATATCATGTAATGAATGGATAGATCGTGTAATAAGAAAACTCCATACCCAGAGACTTAAAAGCAAGCAATGGTGGCTACTTTTGTGAACCTTGGTCCATCCAAATCTGTTTGAGCCCTTCAACCAAAATTAGTTCTTGCAAGTCAGGAAAACATTTGTAGGGGCAGTCTGTTCTTTCTTGGCACTTTGCTTGCCTGTTTTCTCAGGATTAGTTTCCACTAAGAAAACTCAGAGCAACAATGGCTTAAACAAAATAAAACCTTCTCTTCTATGGAAAACAAGTTTGGGAGAGTCAGTCCAGGGCAACTACACAGTTATGCACACAGGCTCTTTCATTCTGCGTTACTATCCTAGCACTGGTTCTCATGCTGTAGGCCACCTTATGGTCCAGAGTTGCTGCTTGGTCTCAGGCAATTATGTGGGTATTCTAGCTAGATGTAGAGATAACAAAAGAGGTGAACCTTTCAGCTGAGTTTGAATCCTTTTAGGACCTTCCAAGAAGTCTCTGATAGTATTTACATTTGGGTTTCATTGATCTCACTTAGTTGCCTGGGTTGGGTGCAACCTCAGGTAAAATTAGGGTTCTATTACTAAAGAAGAAAGGGAGTATATGTATATCAATATACCTGTTAGTCTCTGCTAAAGTCTCTGAGGAGTATTTTTCTAGAAGATTCTGGAATCTTCTAGAAGCTTTCCTCAGTTTCATATATGGTTGTAGTAAGTATTGAGATTTATATGACATTGTGTGCCAGGTGAATTTTTAGTGCTTATCTATATTAACTCATTCTATCCTACAAAAGCCCTATAAAATAGTATTGGTATTCTAGTTTTAAAATGATGGAGCTGAGGCAGAGAAGTTTAGTATTCTATCCAGTATCAGGGATGGGATTTGAGCCTCAGATGTCTAGCAGGGATTTTTCAACCTTGGCTCTATTTACATTTTATCTACAGATAATTATTTGTTTGGGGGGATTCCCTATGCATAATTCAGCAGCATCCTTGGCCACTGTCCACTAGGTGCCAGTAGTACCACCACCACCATCACGCTGCAGCTATGATGACTAAAAATATATCCAGGCATTGTCACCTTTCTCCTGGGGGAGGAGGGCAAAATTGTCCCTGTGTTGAGACAAGGCTCTCAAGTCTGCTGTTTGCTACTACGCTGTGCTGCCTCTGTAACCTGTTTCTCACACACGGGAATCAGAGCTCCACTACATAAAGGAGGGGGTAAGTGCTGGCAGAGAACAGAAGCAGTATGATCACAGGTGCACTTCGTGCAGCAGGGTGTTGAGAAGCTTAGTGTTTCAGAAAACAAGATACCAAAGAGCGCATGGATGATTACAGAGGTGTGCAGGGGTAGAGCATAATGTGGGGAAAGAAGGTAAGGTCTATGTTTTCTCTTTCTCTCCTTCTTTTTTTTGTACTGGAGATTTAACCCAGGGGGCTTTATCACTGAGCTACATCCTTAGATCTTTTTATTTCTTATTTTGAGACAGGGTCTCACTAAGTTGCTGAGGCTGGTCTTGAATTTGCAATTCTCCTGCCTCAGTCTCCCTAGCCTCTGGGATCATAGATGAGTGTCACTGTACTTGGCTGCTTCCAGCTTTTGACTGAAGAAGATTAGACATATTATTAACATTTAGGGTGGGTGAAGTGTCTATTCTGCCCTGAACAATAAGGTTGCCCCTAGCTTCCTCTGCCTATTTAAAATTAAAGTCAATTAAAACTAAAAGTTCAGTTTCTTATTCATACTAGTTATATTTACATTTTTATGTTCAAGAGACTGTAGATTTCTTCACATATAGTTATGATTTTTCCCTTGCAACAAAGAGTTTATGGGAGGTATTTAAGTCATGCCAATATCCTACTCTTTGTTGAAATTTCCCCTGAGATTCAGCATCATTGATGTTTTTTGTCAGGACTAATTTTCACAACAAGGACTACAAATCTAGTACTTCTCCAGTTGTATTTCTTTTACTTGGAAGAGACTACTATACAAATAAAAGGTTGCGGGGCTGGGGATGTGGCTCAAGCGGTAGCATGCATGCGGCCCGGGTTCGATCCTCAGCACCACATACAAACAAAGATGTTGTGTCCGCCAAGAACTAAAAAATAAATATTAAAAAATTCTCTCTCTATCTCTCTCTCTCTCTCTTTAAAAAATAAAAAAAAGCATTGTGTTGTGTCCATCTACAAAAAAGGTCCTCTCTCTCTTTCTCTCTTTAAAAATAAATAAATAAATAAAAATAAATAAAAGGTAGCTTCTCATTTTTTTTTTTTTTTGGTACTAGGGATTTAACTCAGGGGTATTTTACCACTGACCCACATCCCCAGCCCTTATTATTCTTTATTTTGAGACAGGGTCTCACTAAGTTGCTTAGGGCCTCACTAAGTTGCCGAGCTGGTCTCAAACTTGTGATCCTCCTACCTCAACGCCTGAGTCGTTGGGATTGCAGGCGTGTGCCACTATGCCCAGTGAAGAGAGGGTCATTCATGATGATAAACTGGAATGGTGTAGTGGATAATTTATATGTAAGTGGTCAGTTCATTTTAAAATTTTTATTTTCTTATATAGCCTTGTAATAAGTACTCAGATGAAGAGGACTCCCTTTCATCTATCTCAAAGTGCTTAATATTGCTGATTCCCTTGGGAATAATAATTCTTGCTTCATAAATTATTGTATGTTGAACAGATTGAGGTAAAAAAATAACTAACACTAAACCCTGTGATGGTTTCCTTCTTCCTTAAGAAGTTGTAGGTGGCTTTGCAGAGGCAAAGGGAGATAGATCTGGTGAAGAGGATGGTAGGTTGGACAGAGCTTAGGTGATCAGGGGCTGATCTATGAACAAGGATTGGGACATGGCCATCTTGTCCCTGGGGTCAAGTGTGTTAGGAGATGAGGAGACACTGAATATTGTCTTCAAGGGAAAACCAGCTTTCTGGTAAGGCAAGATGGTAGAAAGAGGGAGAAAGAGTTGAATGAAAGGAACTCTGTCCCCATGAACTCACTTCTCTGTCCTTAGTAGAAGCTGTGGAGGAAGAAGACAAGAGGAACTGAGTCAAGATCCCTGATGGGTGCTTCAAGATGAATGAACACAGGGTGAAAGACAGATACCTGCTGTGGTCAATTTAGGAAAAATGCCAGAAAAATATATTTGGCTTATAGAAGCAGAGATGGGTTGACGTGATCACCAGGGAGAGAAGAGCAGGTGCTGGGCTGTGTGCTTAGGCTGACAATATTGGGCCCACAGAGATGTGTATATGAAAAGTGGGAATTCTACCTGAGGGCTGCCCCTGCTTAGAGTGCTGTGTGTTTCTCATCATTGTAAACCTTTCACGGGGCTCAGAACTATGGGTTGCAGTAGATTCACCCCTTCCCTGCCTCCTTCTGCGCTTATACAGGACTTGAGCAGGAACCTGTTGTTTTAGGAGGCAGTGACCTTTGAGGATGTGGCTGTGTACTTCACCCAGAATCAATGGGCCAGTCTGGAGCCTGCGCAGAAGGCTCTGTACCAGGAGGTGATGTTGGAAAATTATGCAAACATAACTTCTTTGGGTAAGTCCTCTTCCTCTGAAACTTAGCTTCTGCCTTTGGGGCTCCTAGATTCTCCCTTAGCAGATCTGGGATCTTTAATATCACCAGGATTAATGACCCATGAGCTGAGCTCCCTAATTCCCAGTTTCAGGAGTAGCTGAATGGAGAAAGATCTGGATTCACTTTGGTTTTTAACAGGACTTCCCTGTTGGCTGGTTCCTGGTGGGGACTGTACTGTGAGGGGTTTGCTCTGGGAGCAGAGAGAACTGAGAAGGTTCCTGGTGCCCCACCTTCATTCCTCCAGTCTTCCCGTTCCCTGGAGGAGACCCCGGCCCATCTACTGTGTGTGAGTCTCCTAGGACCCCAGGTATACACTTCCAGTGACTGTGGGTGCTTCCTGTTCTCTCAGAGGCTAGAATAAACTTTGAGCCCTTCCTTAGATCCCCAGATTCTCTCCTCAGGAACCTCACTTGGTCTCCTGGGCATCTGCCTCTTTGTTCACCTGGCAAAGCAGAGGGTAGACTGAGGGAGGTTGGTGGTGACTCTCTCAGCTTCCTGTTCCTTTTCTTTCTCCTTTAGCAGCATTACCATTCCCTAAACCAGATCTGATATTCCAGCTGGAGCGAGGGGAAGCCCCATGGGTCCCAGATTCATGGAGACCTGTTGGGGAAGAGGCCCGTGGAGGCAGGTGCACAGGTGAGCAGGAGAACAGACCATCTTCTTTTCCAGCTTTGACTCTTGTGTGTCTTTCTGTTTCTCTTTCTCTTTTTGTTTTTGCAGTAGTTGGGATTGAACCCGGTGAATTGTATTCCTAACCCTTTTTATTTTTTGACTTTGAGACAGGGTCTCCCTAAGTTGCCCAGACTGGCCTCAAACTTGGGATTTTCCTGCCCCATCTACTGAGTATCTGGGAATATAGACATGTGCCACTGCATCCAGCTACTTCTCTTTTAATATTTTATTTTTTTATTTTTTTATTTTTATTTTTTTTAAAGAGAGAGTGAGAGAGAGGGGGACAGAGAGAGAGAGAATTTTAACATTTATTTATTCTTAGTTCTCGGCGGACACAACATCTTCGTTTGTATGTGGTGCTGAGGATCGAACCTGGGCCGCACGCATGCCAGGCGAGCGCGCTACCGCTTGAGCCACATCGCCAGCCCCTCTTTTAATATTTTAACATGAGATGAAAAAGATATTTCTTCGGAACCATGGCTGTTGTGGGATGAAAATAGTCATGCTTCAGCTCCAAACTAGAAGACTAGATGTTCCATTGTCTCTTATTTTTCTTCAGAAAGTGAAAGGATTGCAACATTTTATTTTTTTAAAATTTTTTTTTTGTGGTGCTAGGGATTGAACCCAGGGCCTTGTGCTTGTGAGGCAAGCACTCTACCAACTGAGCTATAACCCCAGCCCAGCAAACATTTTAAAACTAGTATTTATTTAATTTTAATTTTGTTTTCCAGTACTGGGAATTGTATCCTGAGATATTTTACCTCTGGGCTACATCCCCATCCCTATTTATTTTTTATTTTGAGTCAGAGTCTCACTAAGTTTCTGAGGGCCTTGCCAAGGTGCTGAACTTGTGATCCTCCTATCTCAGCCTCCTGAGTCATTGGAATCACACATATGTGCCACTATACCTAGTTACTTTTACTTTTGAGACAGTGTCTTACTAAGTTGCTGAGGTTGGCCCTGAACTTGGAATCCTCCTGCCTCAGTCTTCTTAGTCACTGGAATTATAGATGTGTGCCACCATGCCTGGTTTATTTTTATTTTTTTTAATTAGTGCATCATAATTATACATAATAGTGGGATTCATTTTGCTATATTTAAATGTGCACATAACATAATTCGTTCAGTCTCTTATTCTCCACATTTCAAACTCTGTTAGTGAAATAGGCTTCTTCTGTTCATCAGTTTAGGAATATAAATATGATATAGTTAAGAACTTCGTTTTCATTTGTTTGTTTGTTTGTTTTATTTATTTTTTTCCTGTATTGGGGATTAAACTCAGGGCCTTGTATATGCTAGGCATGTGTTGTACCACTGAGCTACATTCCGAGCCCTAGAACTGAGTTTTTTAAGAACTCTTTGTGTGTATATTTATGTGAAACTGTACATGAAGATGGAGTCTTCTGATTTTCTCATTTAATAATAAATAATTAGCCTTTGAAAGAACTCTTGTGTATGAAAAAATATATTTATATATGGAATGAATGGGTTTCCTTTTTTGAAATATGTTGAATTGAATAGATATAAAGACTCATCCAGAGATTTAGTAGATATCTATCTAATTCAATTGCCTTGTTCATATACTCTTAATCCTTTGTGCCTTTCTGAGCCTCTGTACCCTGAGTGCTGTTTTCCATTCCCCTACTTCTGTCTTAACACATGAGTCGACTTGGGGTCATCTTGAGAGAGAACCTTTCCTGGCAGCCTTCCCATGGTTATCAGTGTTCCCCTTTTCCATAGCCACCAAAAGCTTTCACCAGCATTGTCCAGTAGAACAATGGAAATATTATATATCTATACTGTCCAATATGAGAGCTGTTAGCTCCATGAACACTTGAAGTGTGGCTAGTATAACTGAGGAACAGTTTTCAATTTTATTCCACTTAAATTAAATTTAAATAGCCATTTAAGGGACTATGGCCACACTACTGGACAATACAATATTAAACTCTTAAAAGTTTCAGTGTGCTTTTTTTTAGTAACTATATCAGTAGGTTTCGAATTCTGGTGTGTGTTAGGCTTACTTGGAGGGCTTGTTAAAACATGGATTGCTAACATTACCTCCAGAGATTCTGATTCAGTAGACTAGGGCAGGGCATGAGAATTTGCATTTCTCACAAGTTCCCAGGTGCTACAGGTCCAGGGAACATAGGAACCATTGTGTGGTCATCAAAGAGTGTAAGCAGCATTTAAAAATTAGAATAGGGCAGGCATGGTAGTGCCCACCTGTAATCCCAGCAACTTGGGAGATTGAGGCAGGAGGACCACAAGTTCAGGGCCAGCCTCAGCAATTAACAAGGGCTTAAACAAGTTAACAAACCCTCTGTCAAAAAAAAGGGGGGGGGCTGGAGATATGGCTCAGTGGTTAAGTGCTCCTGAGTTCAATCCCTGGTACCAAAAAAAAAAAAAAAAAAAAAGAATAGGCTAATACAGGATACTGAGGCTAGATGAGTGCAAGTTTGAGGACAGCCTCAGAATTCTGGCAAGATCTTAAGCACCTAAGCAACTTAGTGAGACCCTATCTCAGAAGAAAAAACAAAAGGGGGCTTGGATGTGACTCTGGTTAAGCACCCCTGAGTTCAATCCCCAGTACCCCCTCCCCAAAAAATATGTAAATAAAATAGACCAAAATAGTATAAAATCTGTTGTGAAGGCATCAATCTTTTTTTTTTCTTTTTTCTTTTTTTGATGATGGTGCTGGGGGTGGAATCCATTTGCATCACTCTTATTAAGGAGGTTGTTTGGTGAAACTTTTGACCCTCTTTCAAGTGTGTGTATATGAGCATATCTGTACTGGATTAGGATCTGAGCAATGAATTGATGACCAGGGGTCTAGAAACACTAAGCTGTGTTAGATTTTGGTGCTTGTAAAGGCAAAAATGGCTTCTATGTTGTAGTGCCTGCAGTGAAAGGTGAGCCTTCACCCCAGCCAGGTTGCTATCTACTGTCTGTGCTGAGTTCTTTTTTTTTAATATTTATTTTTTAGTTGAAATTGGACACAATATCTTTATTTTATTTATTTATTCTTATGTAGTGCTGAGGATGGAACCCAGGGCCTTGCTGAGGTGAGTTGGATGAGTGCTCTATTGCTGAGCCACAACCCCAGCCCCATGTACTAAGTTCTTAGCCAAGCCTGTTATTTCCTCTCAGAAGTCTGTCTCCCAGAGGACACATGGGTTTTAAATAGTGATTGTCTAATGAATTCTTCATAACCAGTAGTGTTACACATTGTTTCTTTTCCTCTCCATTCAGGCTTGTGATAAAGAATATCTCATTAAAAATGATAGAGGATTGGGCACAGTGATACATGCCTGTAATCCCAACAACTCAAGAGGCTGAGGCAGGAGGATCACAAGTTTGAGGCCAGTCTCAGCAACTTAGTGAGGCCCTAAGCAACTTATAAGACCCTGTCTCAAAATAAAAAATAAAAAGGGCTGAGGATGGAGCTAAGTGGTTAAGTGCCTCTGAGTTCAATCCCTAGTACCCCACCACCACCACCACCAAAAGAAGAAGAAGAATAAAAAAGGTAGAGGGTTGGAGATGTAGCTCAGTGATAGAGTGTATTCTTAGCATATGCTAGGTCCTGGGTTTGATCCCCAGAACCACACATACACTCAAAGAACTTGCACAGATTTCATGCCTTGACTGACCTTGGGATCTGCTATTGTAGACAGCATCTCTAGTTCTCTGGATACTGTGTGGTGCTGGAACTGCGTACCCACCTGTCTTTTCCAGTTTAGAGGTCTCTTTCTGCACCTTGCTTCTCTTTATTGCTTTCCCTTCCTGTGTCTTCTACATCCCATTCTAGTATTTCTTTATCCATTTGTCTCCATTCATAGCTTTTCCATCCATCCCATTATTGTTGTCCTTAAGGCATTACTATCTTCCCCACCTCCAGGGCTTTTCCTTTCTATTTGGGGCACCATTGGATGTCTGTCTCTCGCTCTCTCCAAGAATACATGTCCCCAGGGAAAGCTAATGCTGCTTAATCCCTTTCCTTTTCTAGCATAAATAATAAGGGATTCTTATGTTTTCTTTTTGTTATGGTAGGTGGTAAGACCAAGTCTGAGGAGGAGGAGCCAACTCCAAGGCTGAACATGACTACAGAGTCAGAGTCCCACGGACCCACAGAGGAGGGGTTTCCGATGGAGGTTCCCCAAAGCAGGTTAGAGAAGCCACAGCCATGTGACATAGGGAAGAAAACAAACTCAGAGAAAGGAGATCCCATAGATTTGACAGTTCAGGATCATAAGTCTTCCATCGTCAAAAGGAAGGAGACAGCCAGGAAACTGCAAGGAAGCAAGAGTGTTGTTTCAAAGCAGGGCCCTCCTAGGAAACAGGTGTTTCAAAAGTGTGACAAGTGCAGCAAATACTTTAACCCAGACTCAGACCCTCACCAGCATCAGAAAACTCACACTGATGAGAAGTCCTTCAAATGCAAAGAATGTGGGAAAGCCTTCAGATACAACTCAAAACTGTCACGGCATATGAAAATCCACACTGGGGAGAAACCATATGCATGTGAGGAATGTGGACATGCCTTCAGTCAAAATTCCCACCTTCTTCAGCATCAGAAACTCCACGGTGGAGAGAAGCCCTATGAATGTGGGGACTGTGGGAAGACATTCAGCTACAACTCAAAATTGATCCGGCATCAGAGAATCCACACTGGGGATAAGCCTTTTAAGTGTAAGGAGTGTGGGAAAGCCTTCAGAGGTAGCTATGACTGCATCATCCATGAGCGAGTCCACACGGGGGAGAAGCCCTATGAATGTAAAGAGTGTGGGAAAGGTTTCAGTTCTAATTCAGTTCTGATCCAACACCAGAGAATCCACACTGGGGAGAAGCCTTATGAATGTACAGAGTGTGGCAAGGCCTTCCGCCGCAGGTCAGTGTACCTGCAGCACCAGAGGTTCCACACAGGGGAGAAACTGTACAAATGCAATGAATGTTGGAAAACTTTTACTTGCAGCTCTCGCTTCATAGTGCATCAGAGAATCCACACTGGGGAGAGACCTTACAAGTGCCAGGAGTGTTCAAAGGCCTTCAATCAGAAGGTTACCCTGGTTCAACATCAGCGAGTCCACACTGGGGAGAAGCCTTATGAGTGTAAGGAGTGTGGGAAGGCCTTCAAATGGAGCGCAAGTTTTCTTCAGCATCGAAAGTTGCATACCAGGAAGAAACCTGCTCAAGATCCAGGGCCTTCCACGGTAGAGCCCCAGGGTCCATCAGGCCTCTCCCCTTCTTCTCCCCAGCGGGCCTGCTCTGCCTCATCCCAGCCAGGGCCATCCTCTGCACCTCTTTCGCCACTCCCCTCATCTGAAATGGCCAGCTCTTCACCTGCCCAAGTAGCACACTCCTTTCAGGATCTTGCTTCTCCTAAAAGGTCATCCTCTCATAGCCTGAATCCCTTGTCGCACTCCCCGTGAATTTCTCATGTTCTCCATTCCGGACGCACTTTGAGTTATCAGGGTTTCTGCTGGATTGCTGGCCATGCCTTTATCTATACTCTTATGATCTTCTGGAAGACATTATTGTTTTCCCAACTCTATTTTAAGTAGTCACACTTAAGAACGGTGTTTGATCGCTCTCTTTTAGCCCCTGGGTAGGAAATGGCAGTATTTGTCCTTGAAATTTATAGCGTCCAGTTTTGGCCTCTTTCATCACTCTGGCCCTGGGATTACTGGAGTTGAGAGTTTGCAGAACATTTTGGGCTTCAAGGAATGTGTGAGTTGGGCCAATGTACTTAGAAATATAGGGGGAACTGTAAAGCCCACCAGAGGAAGTAATCAGAGAAAGTATCCAGTGATTGCCTTCAGGATTTAGGGAGGGACATTTGGTGGGCCAGTGGCAAAGATCACTGGGGAGAGAATCTGAGCCTTGGAAGTTTTTAATTGCCTTGGTAGTGACGATTAGAAGGATCCTGTGTAACTGTGCAATAGACCAAGAAAATAATCAGGGAAAGAACTTGAAGGGATGAAAGTAATAATGTAAAATTAAGTCTTTAAACTTGATTAGGAGGGAATTTGATTTTTCTATTTGAGTTCCTTTCCTATTCCTGACTATATCTTTGTTTAATTTCAGTGCCCACTCAAATATGTAGGCACAGAAAGTAACTTGTGCTTATGTAATATAGAGGAGGTACCTGAGCGAAGTGATCCCCTGGAGTGGATGGAATAAAATAAGGCAAGGAAAGAAACCCAGCCAAGGCTGGTTACAGTTCTGGCCTCTAGAGGGAGCCCGTTCCAGATCAGTTACTATACAGTCACCTACTTCAGATTCCCCTATTAAATCAGTTTGTGATTGGTGGTACTTGTAAATGAATTTTATAATGAACTACTGTGGAAACACTGAGAAGTGTTTTAAGTATGCTGATCTTTGCAAATGTTATGATCTCACTGGTTTGGCTACATTTTCCATCTAGTGACCAGAGGCTCTGACCCTTCTTAGAATCACTGCTTCAGGACAATTGTAGCCCATGGAAAGGTACTTTTAAAAAATTAAGCGGGAATACAGTATTAAGAAGGTGATGTGTATACTATTGTATTGATACCACAAAAATTATATCTCTAAGGTAGGGTAAAGAGAGATGTTGGTTGGGTTTTGGCTTTGGTCAAGTTTATTGAGATGCATTTTTATACAGTAAAAGCCACCCTATTACTGTGTATAATTTGGTGAGTTTTGACACATGAATATGGTTTTGTAACTAAGATATAGAAAATATCTATCATCCCAAAAAGTTCCCTTGGCTCAGGGAGAATTTTATTTATTCATTATATATTTATCTATTTATTAACTTTTAACTTTATTTTTTTTTCAGTGCTGGTGATCAAATCAGGGAGAAGTTTAAATTGTTGGTAAGATGTTGGGGACTTTTATTTATTTTCATTTCTTCACAAGATTTGTGCAATACTTAGAATTTAGGAGGAGAAAAGCAAAAACCAAATTCATTTTCCAAGCTGTGGGCGGAGCTTCTGGAATAGGAAAGAGCTTGGATTCACTGCCAAGAAAAGCAGTCAAAATGTAGGAATATGGGTTGGGGCTGTAGCTCAGTGGTAGAGCATGTGTGAGGCACTGAGTCCAATCCTCAGCACCACATAAACAATAAAAAAAATAAAGGTATTGTGTCCATCAATAACTAAAATTTTTTTTAAATGTAGGAATATAACAAAAAGTAAGAATACAACTGGTTTCTTTGACATATTTCGGACATAAGACGCTTATACAAAATTTTTGACCTAATCACCAAAGCATTATTAAATAGCAAGGGCCGTAGGGCTTCTAGGAGGGTTATAGCAGGCAAGGAAGTTCAGGGCAAGAGGCTTCTCAACTGGCCAGTCTTCAAGTAGGAGAGACTTCTAAGTATGGTCTGGAGGACAGAAGATTATAACATTCGAAGAATGTGAGGACTGAAGGGAAAATAGATGTTCCTTGACTTACAATAAGATTGCCTCCAATAAGCCCTTTAAGTTGAAAATATTGTGATTCAAAAATGCATTGAACATACCTAATCTGCTGACCCTTAATAGTACAGCCTAGTTGAACTTGAATGTGCTCCAGAACACTTACATTAGCCAACAGTTGGGCAAAATCATCTAATACAAAGCCCACTTTTGAATATATCATATGAGTTCTTGAATATAGTACCCTGTGGAGTATTGGTTGTTGGCCCTTGTGATGGAGTGGAGCTGCAGCTTGCTGCCAGGGTCCAGCATTGAGAGAGAGTATCAGACTGCATATTGCCAGCCTGGGAAAAGATCAAAACTTCAAGTACGGTTTCTGCTGAGTGTTTATCACTTTCCCATCATCCTAAACTCAGAAAATTATAGGTTGTCTATAAATGGATCTTTTCCAGTCCTTTGGCCAAGAGATTTATAGATTTCTGACTAGCAAATTTTATTTTTCAGTTATTTGTTCCTTCATTCAACAGAAACTTAGAATTGTCCCCCACTCCTCGAATTGTTACACAAATGTTATTGTAAACTTCCATAGCACTTACACTACTACTGAAGATAGATGAATTATATGTCATTCTTTATAGTGCAGGGATGATTGTTGCCAGGTTATCTGGCACCTAATACATACTCAGGTGGTTTTTGACAAGGACCATGAGTAACTCTTGTTACTATAATCAAAGGTTCTGCTGCTTTCTGCTTAACAAAAACTTAGGAGACAGAAGTTGGTGAAAGAAAACAGGTTTATTCAAAGGTGGCCCTAAAGAAAATAGAGACTTTTTCTGCCTCAACTCTTTATCTTTGGGGGGGCTCAGGGATGTAAAACTCTTTTATGAGAAAAAGGGATACAGTGGGACCAAAGACAGGAAATACATGCATGTGAGCGTGTACACACACACACACACACACACAGACTTAAGACTAGGTTGTCTAGACAGAGAAATATATTACAATTCCAGTTTCCTTGGTACTTGGCCTGACTGATGGATAGCTTCTCAGTTTCCATTCTCAGCATGAGGAAACTAAGGTTAAAACAGCTTTTACCAGGAATGGAGGGACAAAAATCAGTTTGGGGTTTTTTAATGTCAAAGGGGCTCTGTTACACGCCTAGTGGGGACAACCATCTAAAAATGAACTTGTGCATCACTTAATTTCCAACAATGGTGTTCCCTTAAGAAGTTTCTATGTTCTCTGAAAGTGAAATGTTATATTTAAACATACCAACTCCCCTCCCCCTGTGAAATTGTGATACAATAAGAAATATATCTATATACATATCTAGTTATCTGTGTGTGTGTATATATATATATATATAGAGAGAGAGAGAGACTTCATATATATGAGTCTTGAGTTCCTGGCACAGTACTTCTAAACCCCTTGTAATTTCCAGTGTGATAAGTGTCTTGTATTTGGTCTTAGTCCTGATACTAGGGCATCCAAGACCCTTGGAATCTCCAGAGTAATAAGTGTCCTTTTTGTATGCTGATGGAATGACTGGTGATTGAGGGCCCCTAAATAGCTTAAGGATAGGGGCTGGTTATCAGAAAGATCAATGTGTGAAAATCTGAAAATTTCAGCCTCAGTCCCAACCTATAGGAAGGGGAGAAGGGCTGGAGATTAAGTTGATCACTTGTAGCTAATGATTCAATCAGTTGTGCCTACATAATGAAGCCCCCATAAAATCCCTAAACAAGGGAGTTGGGAGAGTTTTCAGGTTGGTAGATACATTGAGGTGCTGGGAAGG
This sequence comes from Spermophilus citellus, assembly GCF_964194105.1. Lineage (NCBI taxonomy): Eukaryota > Metazoa > Chordata > Mammalia > Rodentia > Sciuridae > Spermophilus > Spermophilus citellus. The sequence goes on along the minus strand of NC_138184.1, from coordinate 23,738,102 downwards.
GAGTGCACCTGGAGAGAGCATGACAGTTCTGTGCCGCTTCTCCCATGCCTTGCCCTGTGTGTCTCTTATATTTGACTATTCCTGAGTTGTATCTGCTTAATAAAACTAATAATATCAAGTAAAATGCCTTCCTGTGAGTTTTGTGAGTCATTCTAACAAATTATCAAACCCGAGGAGTGGGTTGTGGGAACCTATGAGTTAAAACTGGTCAATTTGAAGTACAGATGGCCTAGGACTTAGATTTGGCATCTATACTGGGAGGAGTCTTGTGAACTGAGCCCTTGATCTGTAGGGTCTGACACTAACTCTGTGTAGTTAGTGCCAGAATTGAATTGTTAGAACACTACTTAGTGTCCAGAGAGTTGGAGAATTGTGTACCCACACATTTGGTGTTAGAAGTTAAGTAAAAATATTTCCTACCCCCTCTACTTACCAGTTTGAGATTTGCATAAAGACTGCCCCCTTGCCTTTAGGCAAGGTATATGGGTGTCATTACTGAATTTAATTTGGAGACTTTTGCTTTTATCAGTGACTTAGCTAAATATATTATTTAGGACTCTTTAAATAAAAACAGGAGACATCTCCTTGAATTAAATACATTTAACCTATTGTAAGGATTCCTGCATGCATCCTGAAACTCCAGGGTAAGAATGCAAGAAGGAGCCAGGTATGGGGGTACATGCCTGTAATCCCCTAGGATCAAGAGGCTGAGACAAGAGGATTATGAAGTTAAAGACCAGCGTCAGTACCTTAGCTAAACCCCAGCAACTTAGAACCTATCTCGATAATAAAAAAGACTGGGGATGTAGCAAAATGATAAAGTGCTCCCAGGTTTAACCCCCAGTGCCCAAAATACAAAACCAGGGAGGTCTGGAACCTGGAAAGTCCAAGCAATCAGGAATAACCGGCACACACTCAGGCTTAGTCTCAGTCTCTGCTGTTTTCTCACTTCTGGACCTTCCTTCCCTCTCTGCTTTCTCTACCTGGGTTCATCAGTGATCTTCCAGCCAGTCATGGGGTAGAAGAGCTAGTGGAGTTATAGGAGGTAGGGACATGGGCTCTGTATTTGGGGTAAGCAAGCACCTCTAGCCATGGTTGTATAAGGATCAATAGTAGTTCTGGGGTCTTTCTTTTTGAGACCTACATGTGCAGCCAACTCAGCAGCTGTAGAGGCTGTTATAGATCTTCACCTGGTTCAGTCCTTTTTATAGTGCTCCCTGGGTTTCCTTCTATAATTCACAGCCACTTCAACACAGCATGGAAGCTGGGTTGATAATAACAGAAACAATGTGGCTGCATGATTTCTCCTTTTATCCAGCTACCATTGGCATGTCTCCTGAAGGTTCAGCCTCTGGTGGGGCAATCCCTGCCTTTCTCTTGACTGCCTCTGCCCCAAGCCACCTTCTCTCAAGCAGAGACTTCCTAGTAGCACCTTTGGAGATATCTACACTCCTTGTACTCCATATTGTAACAAGGATTAGGGTAGAGCTCTGCCTCCTCCTACAGTTCAGTCTAGATTGCAGTGTGCTTGGCTGGTAATCCCTAGTGTTTACAGTTTGAAATTGGACTAATGCTGGGTGTGGTGGTGCATGTCTGTAAAACCAGTGGCTTGGGAGGCTCAGGCAGAATTGCTGATTTGAAGCCAGCCTCAGCAACTTAGTAAGACTATGAGCAACCTAATGAGACCCTGTATCAAAAATAGTAAAATGGCTAAGGTTGTGGCTTAAGGGTACAGCACTTGCCTTGCATGTGTGAGGCACTGGGTTTGATCCTCAGCACCACATAAAAATAAATAAAATAAAGGTATTGAGTCCATCTACAAGTATATACTACTACTACTACTACTACTACTACTACTACTACTGCTACTACTACTAAAGAGAGCTGGGGATGTGGAACAGTGGTTAGGCACTCCTGGTACCAAAAAAAAAAAAAAAAAAAAATCTGAATAATTCCCCAGTTTGTAGTCTTTCTCTAGGAGAAGGCTAACACTCAGTATGTCAAAATTAGCTGTGTTATCAAGTCCTCTGGGAACAAGTAGCAATTGAGCACAAGCTAGATGCTGCTACATTCATATTTACCAGTTCAGCTTCTGGACAGAGTCCTGTCAATGGTGAGGGTTTAAGAAGAGTTACAAAAAAGCGATTTCCCTATATGATGGATACCATGCTGTGGAAGCCAAGAAGTCTGGCTTTTCCATCTTTCTTGCACATGGAGAAGCCTGGAGTGCAGGCAAAATCTAGAAGCATCTGTGTCCTCCAGGATCCTGCTGCGGCCCCATCTGTAGTCAGCCTCTGAGGTCTGGCTAAGTAAGGCTGCACCGCTAATCAATAGAGAATCTTTAATAATGCCGGCGTGATGGTGCAAGACAGCGACTCGGGAGACAGGCAGGAGGATCTCAAGTTCGAGGCCATCCAAGTCTCAAAAAAAAAAAAAAAATGACTGGAGATGTGGCGCTGTGGTAAAGCGCCTCTGGGTTTAATCCCCCGCACCACTCCAAAACAAACAACAAAAAAACTTCCAATATTGACAACAGTAGGAAAACCCAGCTCCGTGAGCGAGTCACGGTGGGTCCAGAGCCAATGTACCACCGAGAGGGGAGGCCTCCGGGCTTCCTAGAGAGAACGGGCTCCAGCAGGACTTCCGGTTCGTGGCCAGTGGCAGGGCAAATACTCTCGCTCCGGAGACCTATGTGATCACTTTCTTTTCCAGTGTCTCATGGTCGCGTCTTCTGCTTCCCCGAGCTCCCAAGTCTGCGGCCAGCGTTAGCACCTGGGCCACTTGAGCCTTTAGCTCGATTTGCACCCAGCAGCATTTTGAGCATTTTGCCCTAAAGCTCTTATTGATCCAGCTGCCATCTGCCCACTTTGCGGAGGCATCTTCTCTCGGTCGCGGTCAGAGGCATGGAGACTCACTCAGTACCAACTACTTGCTTCGCCAACCCAAGTAGCCCCTCTGGGGCCAAGATTCTGTCTAGCTTGGACTCAGCTGTGGACAGTGAAGTGCAGTGGCGTGTTTTGAGAAGCTTTGTGCCTTGGCTGTAATTCAGTTATTTCTGGTGGCCTCGCCCAGAGACCATGCCTGGATTTCAGGATGGCAGGATGTAGCAGCCGCTCATAAGAGGCAAACGATAAGAAAAGGAAGAATGAACTTCATGCAATTTGATCAAACTGGGTTGAGAAGCAGCTAGGTCGCTTCTCCACGGGTCCCAAAGAAGACATTACAATTTATAGAAACAAAAGCCAGAAGATAAACATATGTTGATGCAACTAGGCTGTGCTTAGCCAGAGAATATGTCAATCTTTAATTATTCTTGGCCTCCGTCTTCAAAATGAGGAAGCTGATTTTCAGCATGAAGAAATTTAGAAACTGTTTCCCAGTGATGGAGCAGTTATTAGTTACTGGTGCAGTTGGGGCCAGGAGTCCCCTGTGTAGGAGGGCTATCATGATTCTCAGTGAACCAGTTACCGGCATGGGTATAAGCGGGTAGGCGGGTATGGGGGCTGCAAGAGAAGGCCAGTTTCATTCCTGGCTTAGTTCCTCACTTAGATCCAGAGGCACTTCCTTTTCCAAGATCAGATAGCAGTGTAGGAAGCCAGGGAAAGTCAAAGGTGCCCTGGACAGATGAGCTGATTTTAAGTCTGCCTTTTATTAGCGCTCAGAGAAATCAGTACAATACTCTGGGTCCCACCTGGCTTCCCCTTGGCAGTATAGCTATGGCAAGTCTATATGTGTGTCTATGCACATGAATACGTATGATTTTTGGCAAAAGTGGTATATGGTAAAATGAGAGCATCAAGACCAGGAAATAGCTTTGGTTAGAGAGAGCACCTGTCTTTGAGAAAGTCCATTTAATTGGTGAAGTGGAAGCACATGCCAGTAACATTTTCTGGGAACTGGGAATTCACATTACTATCTACAGATGAAAACTGAAACAGGAAAAGTCTTGTAGTGGAATACATTTGCCCTGTAAATTGTGCATGTGGATTAGCATAAACCTGGGGGTGTTTTCTTTCAGCAGATATATTCTGAGCAGCCTCTGTGTGCCATGCCATGGGTTTTGTGAATATGATGGGAAATTGTGATAAGAATCATTTAAATTAGGGCTGGGGATGTGGCTCAAGCGGTAACGCGCTCGCCTGGCTTGTGTGGGGCGCTGGGTTCGATCCTCAGCACCACATAAAATAAAATAAAGATGTTGTGTCTACCAAAAACTGAAAATTAATATTAAAAAATTCTCTCTTCTCTCTCTCTTAAAAAAAAGAATCATTTAAATTATTAAATTCCGGGGCTGGGGATGTGGCTCAAGCAGTCGCGCTCGCCTGGCATGCATGCGGCCTGGGTTCAATCCTCAGCACCACATACAAACAAAGATGTTGTGTCCACCAAAACTAAAAAATAAATATTAAAATTTTAAAAAATAAATAAATAAATTATTAAATTCTTTGTAGACTCATTTATTTTTTTACTTTTTAAACATTTATTTATTTTAGTTTTCAGCGGACACAACATCTTTGTTGGTATGTGGTGCTGAGGATCGAACCCGGGCTGCACGCATGCCAGGCGAGTGCGCTACCCATTAAGCCACATCCCAGCCCCTGTAGACTCATTTATTTAACAGGTATTTATGGCATTCCTGCTTTGCATTAATAGTAACCAAGACAGGGTCTTCAAGGAACTTAAATTTTAATGGGGACACCAACAGAACACCATTGAGGCATAATATGTAGCCAGGGACTGATACATGCTAACAGGGAAAGGTTTCTAAGGGAATGAGGAATGACTAGAGTGTGTGGAGTGAAAGAAGGGCTGCTCTGAGGAGGTGATATTTAAGCAGAATGAGGTGAGGGAGTGAATCAGTCAGAGAACAGCAAGGATCAAAGGTGTAAACAGTCTTACAATGTTATGAGTTTTTAAGCAACAGAAAGAAGGCAAGTACTTCAAAAGTGAAAGTAACCAGGCAGGGCAGATAGAGATGAGGTGAGAGAAGCAGGCACAGACCAGTTCTTGTGTGACTTGTGTACAACTGGGCAAGGCCTCCTTCATCCAGTTGGGAGGTCTCAGTGACCAGATGATGTCTGCACTGTGATCTAAAGACAGGGGAGAGAATTCCAGGTTGGTGAAAGAACAAACACAAAGTCCTTGGTAGGAACGAGTTTGACTTGTTTGAAGATGAAGTGGAGAAAGGAAGCCAGTGTGGTTGGATTATACAGAGCCCAGGGAGAGAGCTAAGGCTGGCTGAAGCTGTAGAGAGATGCAGGGGCCAGATCATGTGGGAACTTGAAGATCATAAGAAAGAGTTTAGGTTTCATCCTAAGAGCAGTTGGGGTCATTGAAAAAAATTTTCATTTTTCTTTTCTATCAGATCAATGAGATTTATAGAATAGCTATTGGGGGTATAAATTGAAAAGTGAATGTGACTGAAAGGGTAAAGTTTCTAAGCTGGAAAGCTTGAATTAAAATGTAAAAGATTAGGTATTATTAAGTTCCTCTGTTACACCCAGATTCCTGAGATAGTTAAGACAACGCCCTACTGGCCATTTAGCCTAGGGCCCTGTGCAGTTTGTCACAGGGCCCAAACCAATCAATTTAAATGTGTACCCTGCTTAGGAGTAACCAATCACCCCTGCCCGCTCTGTTCCCGCCAATGAATGTGCTAATCACCTCTCAGAGTTGTTGTTCAATTTTTCCCGCCCCTCATGATGATTTGTTCTGATGCATGCAAAGCCCCCCCCCCCCGCCCTCTCCAAAAAGTGTACTTAAGCTCTGCTTGACCTCTGCTCTGGGCTCTGGGCTGCTCTCCCTTCTTGAGTGAGCACGGAGCCCCAGCGCGCTGGAATGGATCCCTAATAAATCCCCCTTGCCATTGCATGGAGCTAGTCTCGTGTGGTCTCTTTCTCTGACGCTTCGCCGGACCCTTACATTTGGTGCATTGGCCGGGAACCGCGCATCGCCGGACAGGGAGAACTGCTTTGGGGGTAAGTAAGGCGCCTTTCTCTCTCTTTCTCTCTCTCTCTCCCCTCCTTCTTCTCCTTTTCTCCCCCTTGTTCTTCTTTCGAAATCGCTCAGGTGCGATCGCTCAGGTTCGGTCTCTGGCGGCTCAATGGTGGGCGTAAGTCCCCAGAGGGCATAAGCTCTCAGAGCCTCGGGTGGGGTTGGCAGTGTGTGTGTGTGGCTGTCAGTGGGGAGCGTAAGCTCCCCCTGGCGGTGGCAGGCAGACGTGTCTAAGGAGCCACAAGCCACCCCCCAAGGGATGCTTTGGGGGACTCGGGGGGACGGAGGTGCCCCCCATCAGGTAGAGGGGCGGATGAACCCTCGTCGGTGTGTTTTGCTGCCAACCCGTCTGGTTTTTTTTTTCCCTCTGGTTAAGTCGACTGTCTGTCTTTAATTTTTGCTTCTGAATTTTTGTTAAACATTTACTGTGTGTCCGTGTTTGCATCACGTTTGTATTGTCTCTCTGCGCTTCAGAGTGGCCCACCCTCGGAGTTGAATGGCCCCCAGGAGAGTCCCTCCATCTCTCTCTCTAATCTGCAAAGTCAGAGATATTGTCTTTCAGCCAGGGCTGCATGGCCATCCAGATCATGGCTTCTAACCTTTCAGGACCTCTTCGAATCTCTTCCTGCATGGGTGGGGTCCGAGCAGTCTGCTGGGAGGATTCCACCCGGCGGTATGGCGGATCTGTCCTGTCCCTGTTCCTCCCGGCCCCTCCACTCCCCTGTCCTCTCCGCCCCTGGCCGTCTCCCCTCCCAGGAGGGGGGGGGAATGCTCCCGCAGGTTTGGGGGACGGGCAGATGGAATTGGGGGTGAGGTCCGCGGGGGACCGCCCCTCCTCCCCCTCCTCTGCCGGCAACCGGTTGCCACTGGGCGAATTTGCACCACAGCAGAGTGGGCGGGGTTGGTGGGGGACTGCCCCCCCCTCCGTCCTCCCGGCGAGCAAAAAAAAGCGGCTCGGGGGGCACCCGGCCCTCTCCCCCCGGCTGCAGTGATCACCAAATCCCGGGGCCAAAGAAGCGAACGGGTCTTCCTCGAGTCGGGCTGCTTGGAAATGCAGCCCAAGGCAGATGATAAATTCCATCTAAGGCTAAATACTGAGACTAGGAAAGCAATGTTTTCTTTCCCTCCCGTAATCGGCTTGAATGCAAATAGAGATGCCTGCTGGGGATTTAACAACTTTGACATCTCGCTTTGACTTTTCTCAAAGCCCTGTCCTCATTATTAAATTGGTGTTAATTGGCTTTAGAGATGGGAACCAAATTTTCAGTCACAAATTTGAGTCTCCACTCTGCTTTCTTGGGGAAGCCTAGCACTCGAAACAACTGCAAGAGGAGGATGAGCTTTTTGGGAGCTGGCTACTAAAAAGTTAGGAAACAAAAAAAAACCTAGTGCCTAAGGTCAAACCAAACCAGAGAAAATGATCCTGTGTGTGGAGGATGGGATTAAGGGACTCCCAGCAGCTGCCAGAGCCATTTAGCTCTGGGGAGTTCCCTCAGTTCTTACTTGCACAGTAATGTGCAAGTAATGTGTTGATATTATGGATTGTTTCTTGGAAATGATCTGGGCTGAATATGTATCTAAAGATGATTTTTTTATTGTAACAATCTGGTATCTGAATGGGTTTCTAAAGCATTGCACTATCTTGCAGTTAAAAGTTGGGTTTAAGCAATTGTTTAGTTTGATTTCAGATAGTTCTAAAGAGTTTCAATTTTGAACTGGGTAGCCTAAGGAGATTTCACTAGGTATACAGTGCATTGATTTGGGCAAGGATAGTAAATTATGATTTGGTATCTGTTTCTCTGTAAGATTTTTTAAAAAAGTGTTAAATTAAAACGTTGGTCTGGCTTATTGAAATGACATTAATTAGCAACAGTCTTGGGAATTTTCAAAGCTTAATTTCAGATATGCATGGTAGTGTGTGGTTCTTTCTAAAATTTTTTAGGCAAATTTAATGTAACTTAATGCTACTTTAGAAACTTCAGAACAAGCAAAGTGGCTTAGAGGTCTTAAAGAAATTTCTTCTGATGGTAGAGATCCTATTTCCAGTTTTATGTAAGCAAGTTTTTCTAGTGTAAAAAGATATAAAATTTTGGGAATTGCTTCTTAAATTTGTATCATAATTTTCAACATCCAAATCTGGAAAATATAACTTAAGGTTAAAATGCCTTAGGCCTAAAGTGTCTGCTCAAAATAGCAGTTTTTCCCTGCTCCTTCCAGACCTTAGCCAGGGCTTAAGCTGATATGCAAACAGAAGAAGCTTGGAACTCAGGCCCAAGGAAAAAAAAAGGGTAAAAGTGTCTTTTTATGGGAACTCAAACTAGATTAAACCAAAAAGTAAATTGTATGGCATTTACTAATTACTGGCCGGTCAATTTTTTTTCCACGACTTTTGTCTTTTCTTAGATTCTATGTTTTTTTGAGCTCATGATTTTTCAGACAAGTTAATGTTTTTCTGATAAGTTCTATTTTTGATCAACTGGAGTTTTTTTTTTTTTTTTTTTTTTTTAACATTGCAATGAGATTTCATCTGAGGAAGCTGCAAGGCCTTTTGTGTTATGTGTTACTCTTGTTATGTGTTGTATGTCGGTATGTCTGTATGTGTGTATGTCCATATATCCTGCAGTGATATGACAATTAACAGATGAGGAGCGCTCATAAAAAAATTAAAAATGGATCCAAATATCTTTGATTCATGTGATTCAAATGGTTCAATTTAGATTGGGTAAACAGATAAAAGTAAAGATGTCTTTAAAATTAAACTTATAAGTTTCTCTAGGTATTCAAAAAGGCCCTAATAAAATGTTAAATCTGCTTAAATTAAAAAGTTTACAAGTATTGTTTCAAGATGTGAACAGAAGGAGGTTAACAGATAGAAAAGAGAAACTAGAAGGTTCTAGATATGGATTTAATAGAGGGAAAATGTGTTTCTGGATAAGAGAGTCTATGTGATTAAGTAATTAAGAGGGTTTAAGTAAGTGATAAAAAAGGTCTGTGCAAGTTGGTTATAAGTAAGTTTTTGAGCAAGTAATCTTAAAGAAATTAAGCAGCTGGTTAAACAAGTGCTGTTGTTTTAGAGAATTGTGCTATGTTATTTCTTTAAAAGCCAAACTTGGTTAGCATAAAATCATCAATGTAATTGTGATGTTACTAATGTGTTCATATCTTCCAGGTATACAAGTCTGTAAGGTAGAAGCTTTACAAGCTGGTGTTCTAAAGTTGTATGGTAATTTTAGGTTCAAAGAAAAAAAAAACATGTTGGAGATTCAATTATATCATTTGTGTTCTATAACTGGACTTGTTATCAGTAAGATATGTAAAGTTCTATGTTGCTTTCTACACTGAGACACAATTTAAATGTATTTTTAAGTTAATGAGAGCCTAATCTGGGTAAAGGTTTTATTATAAAACACAAAAGTGCTTTGCTACTTTCCTACAAGAGGTTAAAAGCTTTCAGCCTTTCTTTAATTCATGTTTTAGATGTGATATTATGTTGTGTTAGCTAATATTCATGTGAACTTGAGCAACAATTTATGTAGACTTTGTAAAATGATGTCTAAAAAGCAAAGATCAGCTTCAGAACTATAGTTCTAGTTAGCCTCTGTACTTTGGAACTTTCTGTTTTCTTTCCCCTTAGAGGCTGAGATATTTCTCATAATCTCAGTTTTTATAACTCTATGAGCTGAGTTCTCCAATTCACCAGCCTCAGGGACTATTGTTTGGGGAGAGGCCTGGGGTCTCTTGTAATATTAAAATATATGTCCCAAATTCCTTAATAGAGGCTCTTCTCTGGGAAGAATGGGAAATTAGAAGTTTTTTTGATTCCCTAATTGAGCCCTGTTTTCTTAGACCATCCCTGTTTTCTTGAGGTATTGGTCCCCTAACGATGTGGTTAGGATACTCCCAGTATTTCAGCCCAAACTCAGATAGGGCCAGGTGTGTTTCATTTCTTCCTGAGATAATTTGGCTCCTTCCCTTTGGACCCACCTCACTTGTGTGTTCTAGCTTCCCCTTCCTAAAAGCAGAATATGAACTGAAAAAAGAGTTCCACAATTTACTCTAATTCCTCTTATTTTCCGGTTCTTCTTCTTTCTCTTTTAACAGCATTCCATTCCCTAAACCAGTCCTGATACCCTGCTGGAGTGAGGGGAAATACTGTGAGGGCCACTGGGCACTGTTTGACAGAGGAACCCTGAGAGGTGCCTGTCCAGGTGAGAGAGAGAACCTGGGAACTTATCCTACCTTGCTTCTTCTTTCATTATAATAATTTATAGGCAAAAGATTTTCCTCTCTCATATGGATCATGTGGGGGATGAAAATGGTTACTTTTAAGCAGAGAGTTTCAGAATTGCGGAGAGCCTTCCCCCAGTTTTTTCATTTAATGGGAGAATTTAATTTTCTAATCCATTTTTTGGATGGATTTCAGTTACAATTAGAGGAAGATAGGCTTCTGTGAGCTAGTCTGGAAATGTTCATATCTTTATCATCTATAGTTTCTGTAAGAAAAAATAATGTTTCTGAATATTGACCTAAAATAAACTTTTTGAGGAAGTCACAATTATAACAGGGATGGAAATTAGCTTTCTTCATTTAAAAGAAAATATTTGAATAAGATTAAAAAAAATAAATCTCTAGACCAATATTGTTGTCCTTCTGTATCCACAGATTGTGCACTTGCAGATCCAATCAATCTCAGATTGAAAATATATAGGGGAAAAAACAATGAAAATAGCAATAAAACCATAAAAACAATACAAGTAAAACAATACAGTATAACAACTATTTGCATGTATTAGGTATTTTAAGTAATTTAGAGGGGCTGGGATTGTGGCTCAGTAACAGCGCACTTGCCTGGCCCGTGTGAGGCACTGGGTTCAATTCTCAACACCACATATAAATAAATAAAGGTCTACCAAAAACTTAAAAAAATAAAGGCTTAAAAAAAGTAATGTAGAGATGATTTAAAGTATATGGAAGGATGTGCCTAGGTTATATGCAAGTGCAATGCTATTTTATATAAGGGGCTTGTTATCCTGGGGGAATGGATAGTCCTGGAACCATTTCCACGTGCATCAAGTGCATATCAAGGGACAGCTGTACACCTGTCAAATAATCACAACCAAGATAAGGAACATATTCTTTTTTTTTTTTAAAGAGAGAGGAAAGGGGGAGAGAGAGAGAGAGAGAGAGAGAGAGAGAGAGAGAGAGAGAGAGAGAATTTATTTATTATTTATTTTAGTTCTCGGCGGACACACCATCTTTGTTGGTATGTGGTGCTGAGGATCGAACCCGGGCCGCACGCATGCCAGGCGAGCACGCTACCGCTTGAGCCACATCCCCAGCCCTAAGGAACATATTCTTACCCCCAAAGTTTCCTCATGCCCTTTTATAATCATTCTCTCCTAACCTATTCCCCCTCTGTTCCAGGAAACCACTGAACTCTTTTCTTTCACTATAGATTTGTTTTCCTTTTCTAGGGTTTTATACAAATGCAGTAATTCTGTATGTGCTTTTGTTGTTTGTTTTTAGTTTGGTTTCTTTCATACAATATAATTACTTTGAGATTCACCCTGTTACTGTTTATCAATAGTTCATTCCTTGTTTTGGCTGAATAGTATTCCACTGTATGGATAGACCAGAGTTTGTTTATCTAATTAGTTTATCCATTTGTTTCACCTGATGATAACCATTTAGGTTGTTTCAGTTTGGGGCGGTTACGACTAAAGCTACTATGAACATATCTGTGCAAGTCTTTTTTTATGTTTTAGTTTTAAGTGAAGTCAATATCTTTATTTTACATTTATGTGGTGCTGAGGATCAAACTCAGTGCCTTAAGCATGGTAGGTGAGCACTCTACCACTGAGCCACAACCCCAGCCCCTGTGCAAGTCTTTGTAAGGACATATGCTTTCATGTCTCTGGGGTGAATACCAGGAGTGCATTGAGTAGGTCATAAAGTAGGTTTATATTTAATTTTTGAGATTCTTCAGAACTAATCTGCTAAAGACTTTTTTGATAGGATGAACAAAGGTTCAGTATTGCAAATATGTGTTTTTCATGTTATTTCTGAAAATCTAACTCATTTAAGACAGTTGCTTTCAGTAAATTTATGATGAAAATATAGTATAGATTTTATAAAATGGACTATTTTTGTGATAGGTAGTCTCTGAGTTAGATAGCCTCTACCATCCCCCCACCCCCAATGGTCTGTCCTCATAATTTAAGTCCTTGTGTATCTTGTCCCACACTGAATCATGACTAGCTTCTGATGATAATGTATTGAGAAAATGATGATGTGTGACTTTCAAACTAAATTGCAAATGATATTGTAGCTTCATTCTTGGTCTCTTGGAGAGCTCACTTTTCAGGGAAGCCAGATGCCATGCTGTAAAAACACTCACTTGGGAAAGAACTGAGACTTCCTGGTAACAGTTCCTCAGCCATATGAGTGAACTACCTTGAAGGCAGATCCTCTAGTGTCAGTCAAACCCTGAGATGACTTAAGCCCCAGTGACATCTGATTGAAAACTCAGGAGACACCCTTAGCCAGTAAAATTTAACCAAGCCCTTCCTAAATTTTTGTTCCACAGAAACTGTGAAAAATAAAAATGTTTATTGGTGTTTTCAGCCAAGAAGTACTATAGGGATGAATTAAACATCGGTAGATACTTAATATAATCTCCACAGCACAACTTGTGTTGTAGCTGGAACACAAGTCTAGTTTCCTATGGAAGGAATACAAAGCTCCAAGTAGTGAGACCCTTGATAATAGAGGAGTATATCCAGATGTTCAGATGTTAGTATTCCTGTTCTTGGAGAGGGGGGGAGGATAGTTTTTCTATATAGCAGTGCTTGGTGAGTAATCCATGTCTCTGAAGCTTTTTTCAGAAGTACTGAACTGTCAAAGTAAAACAGTCTTCCATTCTGTTTCTTCCTCCAAGGAGAGCTTCTTGGGTAAGGAAGGAGAAATTTGCTTGGATTGAAAATAGGTAATGTGAGAGAATCATGATGCTTGTCCCATTGACAGATCTATTGAAGGCCCCATTATTCACAAGCTACTGAGCCATTAACCAAGGTTTGGCCTGAACACACATCTGGTATAGGGTGGGAAAGGATTGTAAGGCCAAATGTTAATAGCTTTTTTTTTTTTTTTTTTTTTTTTTGGTAAACCATGACATCTACTGGAGCCCCAGCAGCTCCTATTTTGTATCATCAAAACAAAGAACACAATTAAAAAGCATAACAAACTCATGAACACCTATTATGTGCTAGGCACTACTGTAAATACTTTGCCAATCCATTAACTCATTAATGACTTAACCCTCAACAGTCCTTTGAGGTCGGTGCTACCTTCTGTACTCATTTAGCAGGCAGAAAAACTGGCTGCAGGTCACACAGCTAGTAAGTGGTGCAGCTAGGTTTCTGGACCCAGCCTAGTCAATGCTCTCAATGAATACATATTCAGCCTTTTTTTGGGGATGGGGAGAAGTACTGAAGATTGAATCCCATTGAGCTATCTCCCTAGTCCTTTTTATTTTATTTTATTTTAAATTTAAGACAGTGTCTTGTAAAGCTGCTGCAAGTTTCTCCAAGTTGCTGAGATGTGTCTCATTATTCCGGGTGCATCACAGCCCCAGAACCCAAGCAATGTGGCACATGTGGAGCAGTAGTCCCCTCAGTACCTGTAAGTGCAGCCAGAGTGGCAAACGCGAGAGAACCCTCCCTAATACTCCAGACCAATCATTCAGCGGGCGGAGCTGGCCTGACGACATCCCCAGGAGGAACTGCCGGTAGCAGGGTCGTTGCCTGTACCCCAGCCTAGGCTTGCCAGTCTGTCCCTGGAGTGGTAGTCAATGGTGATCGAGGTAGGGGATCTCGAGACTCGGTGCTTCCCAGGCTCCTGGAGAGGAGGGGGCGGTAAAACTACTTGCGGTGGAGCGTGGCAGCTCTCCCGGAGCCTCGGGCAGGTGCGGTTCCCACGCTCTCTGGGCATTGGCGCCGAGCTGGGCTTGTGGCCCTTGTAAATCAAAGCTCGTTTTGCGGTCTTGGTGACTGATTGCTGATGTGGACGTGTACTCTCTCATTCTACAACCCATGTCTTTGGGATACAGAGGTGGCTAGACGTAACGGGACACGTGTCGTCTCCGTGCGAGGCAGCAGAAGTCTCACCTGTACCTCCTTATTTCTTTTCAGCATAACTTCTCCAAAACCCGAAGGAGTGCGTGAAGCAGGGAGGCTGGCCATGCCCCAGACCACTTGGTGCCAGGGGAGCGAGCATCCTCTTACCCTATGCAGCCCCCCTTTCCTGCCCTTTTTACCCTTTTGACGTCCAGAGGGAGCAGGTATCAGCTCTGTATCCAGATCCTAAATTGTCCAGGCTTGTGGCCTCCATTGTGCATCGTTTACTGTGATGGAGTAGACAGGTGAGAACCCCCCCTCCCCCCAAAAAAAGACATGACTGGATGAAGAAAACTAGTGAATAGGAGATTGATTGGGGTAGGTTTGGCAACTGGGGCCAGCCCAAAAAAAAAAAAAAAATTCTCCTGAAAAGCAGAAATCTTCATCACTGCATACAAAGAAGACCCCTTTCACTCTGTCCTCAAGACTGGAGAAGTTTTTCCTTGGACAAGCAATATCAGTAACTGTTTTTGCAGATTCTAGTGAATTTTCTACACAGACAGGTCATCTTGAGTACAGACAGTTTAACTTCCTTCTTTCCAGTCTGGAAGCCTTTTATTTATTTTTCTTACCTCATTGCACTGTCTAGAACATTCATTTCAATGTTGAGTGGAAGTGGTGAAAGCAGATATCCTTGTGTTATTCATGACCATTAGATGAAGGCATTCAGGCTTTCTTTTTTTTTTTTTTTATTGGTTGTTGGCATTCAGGCTTTCATCATTAATGATTTTCATTGTAGGTGTTTTGTTTTTTTTTAATGCTCTTTATTATTTTTCAATGGTGTTTTAAAGAACAGAAAATGTTAGTATTGATGAAGGAAAATTTATTAGCTTGGTGTTTTATGGATCATGATTGCAGTGTCACTTTTTGGAAGGATGATTGCTTCCCCACTGACTTGCCCTTGCACTGTTGTTGCATATTAACTGCCCATTTACATGTGGGTCTATTTCTAGATTTTATTCTGTTCCATTGATCTGTTTGTCTTTCTTAAAGCACTTGTTTGACCTCATTAAAGTATCATCTTAATTCCTATAGTTTTCTAGTAAAAGTATTGAGGTCATATAGTGTTAGTTCTTCAACTTCATTTTTTTTGTCTGAGATGATTTGGCCATTTGTACTTCCATAGAAATTTTAGAATTAGCTTGTCAATTTCTATAAAACACCTCCTGGAGTTTTGATTGCACTGAATGTGTAGATTCATATGTGGGAGTGGGGTGGGGTTGGGGGTGGTATTGACATCTTTATATAGAATCTTTTGACCCAGGGACATGGGTGTCCATTCATTTAGATCTTTGTTAATTTATCTCAAGTCTTGTATTTTTTATTGAACATATCTTTCATACTTTTTCATAGACTTATTTCTAAGTAATTCATATTATTCAATATTGTTAAGAGTAGATTTCCCATTGATCATTGCTGGTATATAAATTACAATTGGTTTTTGAGTATTGATCTTCTATCCTGCAACCTTGCACCGTTCACATATTAGTTCTAGTAGCATTGTATAATTTTATAAGACTTAGTAGCATTTTATAATTTTATAAGATTCCATAGGATTTTCTAATATTAAGGCTCATGTTTGCAAATAATAACAGTTTCACCTTTTCCTTTCCAACTCCGGGTGACTTTTACATTTCTTTTTCTTGCCTTATGCAGTGGCTAATGGGTGGGAGAGCATGTTTTTAGGAAGAGCCAATCTCTCCAGCATTGGTCTGGCGAGCCACCTAGCTCCAGGGGCTACTTTCCTGAAATGTGAGCAGACTCTGACAAGTGCAAACTCTTTTGGTTCCTTTACCCTTTAGATGTCTTTAGGTCAGCTTTGCTGTCTGGGGAAAAAATGTGCTTTTGTAGCTTGCTCCCAACCTAAGGTTTCAGTTGGGCCTATCAAAGCTCTCATTTATCTCCCTGCGTGCTGATACCAAACAGAGGAGTAATGTGTCCAATCTTCTTCCCTTTCAAGTTAAAAATATTATAACAATTGACAGATACCTTTTAAAGGTTGTTTGTATTTGTGTGCATGTACACTCATATGTGTGCCAACATACATACACATGCATGCGAATGTTCATTTCCATAGGGACAGTATCCAAATATATCATGCTGTTGTTCCTGGAAGTCCAATTTATTTAAAACAATTGCTCATACAAACTTTATAATGAAAATACTATGGATATTACAAATAGGGCTGTTTCTATGTTAGGTAAAATCTCTGCATAGTCAGCCTACACAACAGTCCCCCCTGGCATTCATACCCTTTTTTATTTTGCCTAACATTGCATCATGACTGACCTACAATGATATATACTGAGGGAATGACAGGGTGTGACTTTCAAAGTTAGGTCATAAATGACACCTCAACCTCTTAGATTGCTCACCTAAGGTAGAAGCCTGCTACCATGTTGGGAGAGTATTCCCTCTGGGGAGACTGAAGTTTCACAAGAATAACCAGAACCAATTTGCTAGTCATGTGAGTGAGCTGCCTTAGGGAGAAATCCTCCAGTCTCCATCAAGGTGGAGATCATGGCAGTCCCAGGTGACACCTAAGTGGAATCTCATGAGATTACAAACCAGTGCCTCAGCCACTCCTAAACTGTTGATCCACAGACATTTTATGAAATAATAAATGGAATGTACTGCTTTCAACTACAAAGTTTTAGAGTGATTTGTCATACTGTAGATTCCTAATAGTCTCCATGATAGGACTTCTTTGTGATATTGTTGTTAGTCCACGTGAAAGTAATTAAAGACAAAACAAGCAAAAAGAAAGACAAAACTCTAAGAAGTTAGATTCCTATAACAAAATATATATTTAGACGCCCAGGGTCACTTCCAGCTTTTTGTGGTAGGAGGCTAATTCTCTTTTGTAGCACTAAATGCTTGGTGGGTAGGAGCTATGTACCTGAACTATGTTCAGTAGAATTACCAGAGAGGTGAAAAATAAGTAAGTGAAGCCTGCCTGTCTTCCTACATTACTCCCAAGAGGTCATGGAGTAAAGCTGCTTGTCGATCCACTGATTTTTTGGAAGCATGGTTATTGTAGTGAGGTACTTGCTGATTGGTTGTTGTCCAGCAGGTAAGTCCACCACTGATTGGCTGGTTTGAGGGGTACTTATCACTGATTGGTTCATGTTCAGAAGGTTGCAAAGTACTCGCTAACTTTCAGAATGACATTTACGGAGGTGTGGCATGGAGGGGAGGAGGTGGGCACCCAGGTGAGGCCTTTGCTTCTTGTTTTTATTTTCAGAGCATGTGTGCTGACCGACCTTAAGTTATGTAAATTAACAGCAATTTGGGACTTGGGATTTTGGCCAAACAATAGCTTTTTCTGTTTTTCTTTCTCACTTTTGTTTTTCCTTTAAAAATTTTGAGCAGAGGCCTTGCTAGGTTGTCCAGACAGGTCTCAAACTCCAGGGTTCAAGCGATCCCGCTACCTCAACCTCCCAGGTAGCTGGGATTTCAGGCGCGCACCACAGTGCCAGCTATTTCCTTTCTTGACTATGAGAAATAAGAACTTCAAATTCTCACCCTCCATCTCCCCCACCCCCTTCCTTCAGAGAGACCATCAGGGATTGTCCAGATCTTTATTTGTGAAGGTATGATTCACCCCACCCCCCAATATTACCATGTAAATGATATAAGTGCCAGTTGCTGGGCAGAAACATAACACTAATGAGTTTTTGTAATTATTAGAAAAAGCTAAATATGGAACATTTTGGGTATCCTACCCATGTCAGTACAGGACAAAAACATTTAATACAGGAAATACCCTGTATATACAGGATGTCTGGGAACAGTCACATTTATTTTCATTGTTAGATGAGTCTGTCCCACCCTGGTCTAAGTCCCAGGAAGGACGAAGACTAAAAGGGTAAGTGGAACCGTGGTTTTCCTTGCCAACCGTGGCCTCCAGCAGGATCCCTGGCTCGGGCCTCCTGGAGATGACATAACAAGTGATATTCTCCCCACACCTGCACAGCAGGGGCTTCGGGATCCACGCAGTAAAGTGGGCCGACAGCTGAGAGGCAGTTGGTTAGGCGGGTGTCACTTTTGTCCAAAGGCTGCTGTCTCAGAGACACATGCTAATATATAGGATGTGTCATCTGCCGCAGATCAGCAGACGGCCGCTGCAACCAGGAGTGCTGCGCAGGGCGCCGAGTCACGTGGGTCCGGCGGCGGGGACCACAGAGATGTGCGGCCTCCAGGCGGCCTAGAGGGCCCTTGGGCGCTTGCTTGCTTCCGGATCGGCTTTTAGTTTCCAGCTTCTAAATGTTCGCGGAGGAAGATCGTGGCTGTTAGCAAGTTCCATCGGCCAGGTCTTGGGTTGCCAGATTCTTCGCTGCCCCTGGCGGCTCGTCAGTCTCCTCCTTTGAACTGGGTCCCAGTGGTGGCCTGCCTCTCCGTCACCTGCGCTCGAGCGTTTGAGCCTTGCAGAAGCCGCCCGAGGTAGCAGCGCGACCTTCTAGAGCCGGCGCCCAGCCCCCGGCTGCCCCACCGAGGCGTGAGCCTCATTGCTGCCCCCGCCAAAATCTTGTCCCGACAGCCTCCCTCGTCCGGTATTTACGTTTCTGATATTGTCGTTTCCTCCTTCCCTGGGTGGGGTGTTCAAATCCCTGTTGGGTCTCGGGTCAGCATCAGTCCCTGGGACACGAGTACTTCCCCTTCGTCCGCATTCAGCCATGCCTGCTCCCTGGCTCCAGAGAGACCCCTGCTCAATGCCAAGGTCCCTGTATGCAGTCTGTGAAACCACGTTTGTAGAGACCCAACACTATAGGTGTTGGGGGTCCCCGCTCCAAAGATGGCGCGCTTCTCTTCCGGTGTTAACTTCCCCATCCCCTGAGGCAGCAGCGGGAAGAGCCGCCGTGTGGTGAGCCCTGCTGACTCGTGATCCTTACCCACCAATCACAAAGCGCCCTGTGCCAACTGTTAAAACCATTAAACTGTTAAACCCGGCCCAGCTCTAGAAATGTGCAGAGCTGTTCCTCCATGAACTGGCACTTCTCCAATGAGGAGACTTGTCTGGTGGTTCTTTCAGTAGGGATAGGATAGGGTGGTTCTTTGATCCCTCAATCCACTGCATGTGAATGGACTCAAGAATGCTTTTCGGACTGAGCAGGCAGCTGGAGGATTGTCCAGCTGAGCAGAGCAGTGAAGGAAATGGGGTCATCGAGTGAGAACAGCCCGAGAGTTTCTCCAGTGAGAGGGTGGGTGTGGGTGCTTAGGACAGGGTTCACAGTACTCATGGCTCTTTTTCTTTTAACTTCTAAGGTTCTGCTTTCCCAACCCAGAAGATAGTACATGAAGCCAGGAGACGTACTATCAGCCATGACCCAAACAGCCCCGCCTCAGGTGAGCTGTTTCCTTTAAGTCTTTTCACTCACAATAGCTATCAGGTAATCAGGCAAGGATGAAGAGGGCCTCATTTGGCTAGGCTGTGGTTTCCTCTTCCCTTTTTGTCACCAGGGATATGGCAACGTAAGATATGTGAAGGGGGAAATAAGTGTTTTGTGTGTACAGTGGTGAACTTGAATGTGTAGCTTTAAAGTAGACGTGAGGGAACCCAAACATTCTCCAGCAAAAATGAAAGTCCTGATCACATTCTGCCAGTGAAAGTCCCGATCACATTCTGCCAACAAAAGTTACCTGCTGAAATCAGAGAAATTCTTCACTGAAGAATTGATACATCCAACAAATTGTGGATGTATCCCAGAAAGACCAGTATTGTTTTTCCAGTATGCATTTTCTAAATGCTAGATGCAAAGGCTCTGATGTGGGAGTTTCAGAAAGCTGGGTATTCTCCAGAAATAGGAAGAGGCCAGAGACAGTGGTTCAATATGTGGTGGGAGAAGTAGGCACAGGTATTGTGTGAATCATGGTGAGGACTTTTATTTCTCTTAGAAGAGTCCAGGGGGAGTCCACAGAAGAATTTTAAACAGGGGGAGGTGACATGGTTAGAATTACATATTAAAAAAATTCCAGTCCTTAGTGGTGAATTTGCCAAGTGAGTTAATGAAGAGAATAATTGAAGTTCAGGTAAGAGATTAAGTAGTGTTCTTTCTTTTATTTACTTATTTTGAAAACAGTCTTGATATTTTGTTGAAGTTTTAGGTTCACAGCAAAATTGGGCAGAAAGCACAGAGTTCCCATATGCTTCCTACCATCACATAAAACAGAGGTTTCTATATTATGTACATCTTGCCACAGAGAGGTACATTTGTTACAAAGGATGAATCTACGTCGACACATCGTAGTCCCCTAAAGGCCAGAGTTTACATTAGAGTTTGGGTTTGGACAAATGTATAATGATGTGTATCCATTATTATGGTTTCATACAGGATAGCTTTACTACCCTAAAAATCTTCTCTGCACTTCCTGTTCTTCCCCCTCTTCACCTTAACCTCTGACAACAATTGATTGATCTTTTTACTCTCTCCATAGTTTTGTCTAATCTAGAATGTCAGAGTTGGAGCTGTATGTATGTAGCTTTTTCAGATTGTTTTTCTTCACTTAGTAATGTAGATTAAGGTCACTCCAAGAACTTTCCATGGCATAATAGCTTATTTCTTTTTAGTACTGAATAATATTCCACTATCTGTACCACAGTTCAGTTTGTTTATTCATTCACCTATTAAAGGACATCTTGGGTGCTTCCAGTTTTGGCAGTGATGAGTAAAGCTGCTTTAAATGTCCATGTGCAGGTTTTTGTGCAGACATATATTCTCAGCTCCTTTGATAAAATCCCAAGGAACATTATTGCTGGCATATATGGTAGCATAGTTTTATTTATTTATTTATTAAAAATTTTTATTTGTTGAAGGACATTTATTTTATTCACTTATTTATATGCGGTGCTGATTGAACCCAGTGTCTCACACATGCTAGGCAAGCACTCTACTACTGAGCCATAATCCCAGCCCAAGTAGCATAGTTTTATAATAAACTGCCAAACTGTCTTCCAAAGTGTGTGTACCATTTTGCTTTCCTATAAGAGTTCCTGTTATTTCACATTCTTGCCAGCATTTGGTATTGTCTGGGTTTTGAATTTTGGCCATTATGGTAAGTGTGTAGTGGTATTTTATTGTGTTAATTTATAGTTCCATAATAGCATAATAACTTACAATGTTGAGCATCTTTTCATATAACTATTTTCCATCTATATATTTTCTTTGTTGAAGTACCTGTTCAGGTCTTTTGCCCATATTTTAATTGAGGATTGTTCATAAGAATTATTTTTTTATGTTTTATAACAGTGCTTTATCAGATTTCTCTCTCTCTCTTTTTTTTTGGTCCTGAGGATTGAACCCAGGAATGCTTTACTACTGAGCTACATGCTCGTGATACTGCCGGTTATCGGTGCCAAGTTGTGCTCCCTCACATGATGAAGTTTGAACATTAGAGTAGTACACCGAGGCAAGCATATAAACCAGGGTTTATTTTAAAAGGGGTAACATCGACTTCTCCCAGGAGGGAGAAGAGGGCCATAGCTGGTATCCTGGTAACCCAAGAAGTGAGGCTGGCTTTGAACTCGTGATCCTCCTGCCAGCCTCCCAAGCTGCTGGGATTACAGGTGTGTGCCACTGCGCTCAGCCAAATATTTGCTTGTTGTCTGTGGTTTATCTTCTCATTCTCTTGACATATTATGCCTTTTTTTTTTTTTTTTTTTGAGCTGGGATCTTGCTGTGTTGCTTATGCTGTCTCAAATTCTCACGCTCTCACCGCAGCCTCCCAAATAGCTCGGATTACAGGCACATATCACTATGCCCAGCTAACATATTGTCCTTTTAAAATATGGTTTAGTTATCCCTCTTCTTTCTTTCAAATTTTTCTCCTAAAATATTGTTGACTAGTCTTTCACATGTATTTTTTTTTCAGAAGTCTTTAAGTAATTTCCCAGCCCTACATGAATCTTATTATTATTATTTTTGGGGTGGGAAAGTGAATTTTGTTGAATTCATAGGTGAGTCTGGAAATAACTGACCTTTTTTTTTTAAATTTTTATTTTTTATTTATTTTTTTATTGGTTGTTCAAAACATTACATAGTTCTTGATATATCATATTTCACACTTTGATTCTAGTGGGTTATGAACTCCCATTTTTACCCCGTATACAGATTGCAGAGTCACATCAGTTACACTTCCACTGATTTACTTATTGACATACTCATGTCTGTTGTATTCTGCTGCCTTTCCTATCCTCTACTATCCCCCCTCCCCTCCCCTCCCCTCCCCTCCCCTCTTCTCTCTCTACCGCCTCTACTGTAATTCATTTCTCCCCCTTGTATTCTTTTTCCCTTTCCCCTCACTTCCTCTTGTATGTAATTTTGTATAACCCTAAGGGTCTCCTTCCATTTCCAAGCAATTTCCCTTCTCTTTCCCTGTCCCTCCCACCTCTCATCCCTGTTTGACCTTTTTTTTTTTTTAAAAACAAATTTGATTCTATTCAGAAATTCTATATTCCAATTTACTCAGTTCTTCAAGTAAGTGAACATTTAGTTTTCCTCATCTTGATCTTGCATGAAAATTTCTGTTAGGTCTGTTCTTATTTATTTTTATATAAAAGGCATCTTATTTTCTTCCATTATATTTTCCAATTGTTTGTGATGATGAAGCCAGAATTAAACAGGCAGATAGGCAAGGGTTGGATCCAGAGAATGGAGGAATTGAAATGTTAATTCCTTCAGAGCCCTTCTTCTACCCTGTCAAGATAATCTGCTCCTGCTCCAACCTGTTGCTAAGGTAACCTGTCCCAGGAATTTCTCCTCCCTATATGGAGTTATAAAGTTGTTAATTAATGTGTTCTGGGCTCCTTCATCTGGCCCTTTCCCATCCATCTACTTCTTACCTTTTGGCCATCCCATCAAGCATCTCCTGAGCCTAGTAGCAGGAAGGAGAGAGATAAGGAGAAGAGAGCAGGAGAACAAAGGAAGCCTAGGACATATAAAAAGGCAAAACACCCTCCCTTCTTGGGATACCAGGATACCAGCTATGGCCCCCTTCTCCCTCTTGGGAGAAGTCTATGATACCCCTTTTAAATAAACCCTGGTTTATATGCTTGCTTTGGTGTGCTTCTCTAATGTCATACTTCAACATGTGAGGGAGCAAGAACTTGTGACTGATAACCAGTGGTATCAATGATATTTAGGAAATCTAATAATTATAGTTTACTTATCCTGTATCTAAATAAGTTAGTGAATTTTTTGTCAGTTCTAAGTGTTTCAGTTTATTCTCTTGGGTCTTTAGATACTTTTAGACAGATAGTTATTTTATCTTCAAGCAAAGATATTTATGTTCATTACTTTTCTATATTTATGCTCTTTTGCATAAAACAGAATCCCTGCCTGAGGGACTTACATTCTGGTGGGGCAGATAAACATCGAATAATGTAGTATGTCAGATGATGAAAAATACTGTGGAGAATAACAAGGTGAAGTTCAGAGAGACCTTCAAAATACATAAGAGGGTAAAAAGACATCCCAAACCCAACTGTCTTAAGACAGCACATTTTCCCTTTAATGTTAAGCATATTTTTAGAACTCATGAAACTTGGGATATTTGATGGCAGATGGGAAGGTCAATTTGGGGAGGAAGAGATTGGTAGCATTAGGCTGGAAGGAAAAAGGGTTCAAGAAGCTTTGGAGATGTTGGGAGTAAGGTTTGCCTTGCTGTAAGTGAAGGTGAAATTTGGTTTTACCTGCAAGCCTGTGTTTGTCGTCCTTAGAAGCTTTTGATGCCCAGTTGAAGCGATGATACCTCACAGGATAACTTGATTCAGTCTGCTGTTTGGATTTTTGGGGCGTGCTTTGCTCCTCATCATTGCTCAGTTAAAAGGCTAGCTTCCCTTTGAGAAGTGTCTACGTTTGTTCTTTTTCATTCAGTATCTCCTTTAAACTGAGTTCTTTTCATTGCTCTTGTTTTGAAAGGACCCTCTCATAAGGACCTACATGTAGAGTCAGTAGAGCTGCTGTGAGCAATTTGAATTGCCAGAATTGAAATGTGTGTTTTTTCCTTGCTTCCCCCAAAAGCAGTTCTAGTAGCTTTCCTTTCTCCCTATTCCCCCATGCAGACTCCAGGGCTCAGGCTACTTTAGAGACTCTCAGAGTCAGATTGAAACTATCTGGGTCTTCAGTGGGCGTCATGGAAGGGTTCAGAAGCTCTGGCTCCTAATATGTTATATGTGGTTTTGAAATAACTGACCTTTAATCCAGATTGGGAGGAGGGGCCCAGGTGGCCAGGAGGATATATGGTAAATATGGATTGAGTGATGGTTTGAGGAGTTGGGGAGTTTAAGAAGCTAGTCTCCAAAAGGGAGGTAGCACTAGATTTTCATGAAGTTCAGGGTTTAGCTATGTTTTTAGGGAAGTTTATGAGCCCAGAGTGGGGGACTGGTATGCATTTTGATATTTGACAGATATGGGTTGAAGTTAGAGCTCTACTATTTTCCTGGCTATATGATCTTGGCTAAAGTAATTATCTTTCTGTACTTCAGTTTTATCATTTGAAAAATGGGAATGTTAATTCCTTACAATATATGTGTTGTAAGGATTAAGTGAAATACAAGATTTAAAGTCACTCACCTCAGATACACAGGGCTAATCAACAAACATTAGTTCTCTCCACTCTTGGGAAGATGGAGATGGCCCCAGGGAAGGCAGAGATAGGCATACTCAGTGAGGAGGACAGTCTGGGTAGGTGGGATGGAGCTCAGAAGACTAGGAGATGGATCTGTGTCCAGGGACAGGGCATTTCCAACCTGTCTCTGAAGATAGGTGGTTCAGAGAAGACAGCCAGAATAGGCAGGGTATAGGTTTCTTTCAAGAAAGCCAGCTTTCTGATAGGCAGATAGGTAGAAAATGCAGAACATTTGTAAGTAGTGGCTGCTCTGCACACAGAAATGATCTTGAGGAAGAGGCAGTTGGGGCTGTATATGTGCTTTGGATGGGTAGAGACAGGGTGATTGGCAGCTGTGTTTAGTGGATAATATATAGCAAATACAGTGATGGATTATGGAGTACATGAAAATGGGAAGTACCAGAGGAACAGATCTGTAAAGCCAGGAACACAAGGGTTGACCTGGTTACCAGGAAGAGAGTGCTGGAGGCCAGATTATGTGATTGGGATAGCAATTTGGGGCTCCAGAGTTGTATAGATGGGACATTGCTGGTGCTCCCCATTTTGGGAAACGTGGCCAACAGCCAACTCCTGGTTGGGGTGTTGGGTGCATTTCTTCCTAAGCAAACCTTCTCTGGGGCTTAGGGTGGTGAACCAAGGCTGGGCTATTTCTTCCCTGCAGGTTAGACTGCCTGCCCCCTCTTCCCTTTACTTAGAGCCTGAGCAGGAATCTGTTGTTTCAGGAGCCAGTGACTTTTGAGGATGTGGCTGTGTACTTCACCCAGAATCAGTGGGCCAGCCTGGAGCCTGCGCAGAGGGCTCTGTACAGGGAAGTGATGCTGGAGAATTATGAGAATGTGGCTTCCTTGGGTAAGATGTTTCCCAGGGGCCCTTTGTGAGATCTGTTAGTGCCTCAGATGCTTTGGAGATTCTAGTATCCCTTAGGCCTGGTGACTCCAGAGGGATGCTATCACCATCCTCCAGAGATGCTGGGTGGGGAAATCCCTGATTCCCTTGGTTTTAAAACTGAACTTACACTCCAGGGAAGGGTGTGGTTCTGGGACCTGAGGGCAAGGCCCTTCCTGGCTCCTAAACCAGGTGAGTGCTTTGTTTCTCCATCCTTGCAGTTTTAGGGATGTTGGTACGTCTCTATGAAGTCTCCCAGGAAAGCAGTACAGACATGCTTCCAGAGGGGGTTTTCTTCTAAGTTAGGACCAGATGGAAAAGTTTCTTCCTGAGGAGAATCATATCCCCCTGGTTCATTGTGGAGCACAGTTGGACCTCCTTGTTGGAACTCTTCTGTAGCTCACTTGACCTTCTGGGTGTCTCATTTCCCTCCCTAATAAGCCCAATGGAAGGTAGGCTGAAGTAGTCTCAGGAACAGTGCTGGATGTCTCCTCTTAGCTTTCTTTCTTGTTTTCTTCCTAAAGTAGCATTTCCATTGCACAAACCTGTTCTCATCTCTCAGCTGGAGAGAGGGGAAGCGCCATGGGGTGCAGATCCTTGGGACACAGAGGTTTTGCGCAACGTCAGTCCTGGTGAGTAAGAGAACCTAGTTGTAATGTTTCTTACCTTGCCTTCCTGGTTTACTGTGAGAAATGTTTCTTCTGCTGCAGGGATCAAAGCTCCCAGTCATTGCTAAGGTCATACCCTGTGCGCCTCTGTCCTCACTGAGTTCTGACCCCAAGCCTGGAAAAACCAGCCCCTAGGAGTACACAGCCCCACACTGGCTGCCTATTCATGTGGCTGTTTTCCTAAGCAGTAAAGCTATGACCCAGTAGCTCCAAAACTACTATTTATCTCACTTAGCAGTGGGAATTCTTGATTTTTTTTTTATGCAATTTTTCATTGCAAAGAAGTGAAGTCTCAGCCAACTTTAAGGATTATGTGATCCTGTGGGCCAAACTGATTTGTATTAGAGCTACAAATTTTATTTTTAGGCCTTCAGCAATGACAAGAATGGCTTTGTCTTTTTTTGTATCTGAATCATCTAAAAGTTCCATTTCCCATAATCTTTAGGTCCATATTGTATTTGTCAAAGAGGGGACTGGAATATTTGGCCAGGAATATTTTCCTAGCATAGCCCCAACACACACACACACGCCCAGAATACCTGAAGTTCTCTGAGCTGGCTTACCAGTCTTGGAAGGTTTTGATTACCCAGGTTTGCTTTCTTTTGAAGGAGAATTCCCAGTCTTGCTTCTCATGCACTCCAGGAGTTGATGTATGTGGGTCCTTGAGCAGTGATGCCATGGTGGTCCACCGCTCTCTAGTCCAGCTTCTGTTCCAGCTGCCTTTCTGAAAGAATTTTCTTTTATCCTACCCAGAACATTATATAGAATATTTTAAAGATCATTAGGGTATTATTTAGAATTTTGGGTGGTTTCCTGGGTTATAGGTGGGGCATGGAATCCGTTGTCTTTCTGCTTTCTGTTTCTCAATCTGTGAGATCTGCTGAGCTGTTTCTCTGTTCTTCCCATTCTTGCATCTTTTTTTCCTCTCGTAGGTCTCTGGTCTGTCTTTTTTTTTTTTTTTTAATTTCCTGCCAATCCCTCTTATCTCTTTTTATCTTTTTTGGTTTCCCTTTTTCCCATTGCCTCCTTTCCTTCCCATTCCTGGGGTTCTACTTTCCATTTTCCCTGCCTTAGTTCATTCTTCAGGCTTCCTCATCGGGGCCATTTCCTGGTTGTCTTTCCTGGTCTGTTTTTGAGCATCTCCACTTCTCCACTTGTATGTCAATATTTATCTTTGTGTCTCTCATTCTCCTTTGTGGGTACCTATAGCCATTTCAAGGGTATTTTTCTAAAGATCATTCTTCAAGGGGAAATTGGCATCACCTGACCGTTTTCCTTTTGGCTCAGTAACTAGTAACACTTGTGCTTTATCTGGGCAGGTGGTAAATCCTGGATCAAGAGTGAAGAGCCACTTATAAAGCAGGAAGCCTCTGAAGAGACAGAGCTACACAGCATGCCCAAGGGAGAAGGGCCCAGAAACAATACTCAGCATTTTGGTTTTAAAAGCAAGGCACTAAGGCAGACTTTCAGTCTAAATCCGAATCTGATACTTCGAGGTGGAATGAAGTTCTATAAATGTAAAGAATGTGGGAAGATCTTCAGATTCAACTCAAAGCTTCTTCGGCATCAGATGAGTCACACTGAAGTAAAGCCCTTCAAATGTAAGGAATGTGGCAAAGCTTTCAAGTCTAGCTATGACTGTATTGTCCATGAGAAAAACCACATTGGAGAGGGGCCCTATGAATGTAAGGAGTGTGGCAAAGGTCTGAGCTCCAGCACGGCTTTGAGACTGCACCAGAGGATCCACACTGGAGAGAAGCCCTACCAGTGCAAGGAGTGTGGCAAGGCCTTCCGCCGTAACGCGGCCTTTGTTCAGCACCAGAGGTTGCACACAGGGGAGAAGCTCTATAAATGTAAGGAGTGCTGGAAAGCTTTTGGGTGTAGGTCACTTTTTATTGTCCATCAGAGAATTCATACCGGGGAGAAACCCTACCAGTGTAAGGAATGTGGTAAAGCCTTCACTCAGAAAATAACCTCCATTCGGCATCAGGCAGTTCACACCAGGGAGAAGCCTTATGAATGTAAAGTGTGTGGAAAAGCTTTCAAATGGTACGCAAGTTCTGTTCAGCATCAGAAGTTACACCCAGTCGAGGAGAAGCCCGTCAAGGCTCTTGAGCCAAGCCTGAGCAGACCCCAGTGCCCTCCTCCAGCCTTAGCACCAGCCTTAGTACCAGTTCCTGTCCAGGGGTCATGCCCTGCTCCCGCTGTGGCCGTGCCTTCACTCACATTTCCCAATGCTGTTCTCATTCCTACCTCTGGGCCTTTGTTCATGCTGCTGCCTATATCTGGAACACCTTCTTCATCTACCCAAATAGTCCATGTTTTTCAGAGTTTTACTCCTTCTGTGAAGCCCACCCCAATTATTCTGATC
This sequence comes from Spermophilus citellus, assembly GCF_964194105.1. Classification (NCBI taxonomy): domain Eukaryota; kingdom Metazoa; phylum Chordata; class Mammalia; order Rodentia; family Sciuridae; genus Spermophilus; species Spermophilus citellus. Next base: position 23,709,384 of record NC_138184.1, on the reverse strand, counting down.
CCGTCTCACTCCTCATGAGCTTTTTTTTTTTTTTTTGATACTGGAAATTGAACTCAGGGGCACTTGACCACTGAGCCACATCCTCAGCTCTATTTTTTTTATTTTATTTAGAGACAGAATCTCACTTGAGTTGCTTAGCACCTCAATTTTTGCTGAGGTTGGCTTTGAACTTCTAATCCTCCTATCTCAGCCTCCCAAACCGCTGGGATTACAGGCGTGCACCACCACTCCCAGCCTTCATGAACTTTGTCTTGACATTCCTATGGCTCTTATGACCAACAGATTTCCACTTTAATTTGATTTTATTTGTATTTTTTTCCTTTCTCTTACATGGGTTACTACTGTTTCTATATAAACTCCATTGTAATTTATATACATTTAAAGACTGTGTTCATATAATATATTATTTTCTGGGTAGAAAATGGAAATACTAAACATTTGCATTGGTCCCTTTCAGACTTGAACAACAGTGACTGTGACTGCATCCTAGGGTTACCAGTGTTAGAAGAACTGAGAGGTTACTTAGGTACATTAAGGAAGGTTGGGAAAGAGGACATCCCTGTATTAGGCTGATGTAATTAGAGAGAAGCAACTTCAGAGAAATAGGAGGAGGCATGAAAAATCTGTGGAAGTAGGGAATTAGAATAAATTTCCATTTATGGACTTTGAAAATCAATGCAGATTATTTACCAGGCCATTCACTAGGTAGGTATTAATACTTTTGAAATTGTGTTGCCTTTGTTATGGATCATTGAGGATCCAATACTCTATGCACAAGTTAATATGAAATAATAAAACTTATGCGTTGATAATGGTGATAGCAATCATGCACAATCATTTCTTTACATGTAAAGGAGGATTTTTCACCTTTAGGTTTTTTTTTTGTTTTGTTTTGTTTTGTTTTTTTTTTTTTTTTGAGTACTGGGGCTTAAACCCAGAGATACTTTTCCACTGAGCCAAATCTCTAGTCCTTTTAAATTTTTTTTTTTTTTAATTTTAAGACAGGATCTCACTGAGTTGCTTAGGGCCTCACTAAGTTGCTGAGGTTGGCTTCTATCTTGTGATCCTCCTGCCTCAGCTTCCTGAGCTGCTGGGATTATAGACATGTGCTATTGCTCCCAGCTTCCCCTTTAGTTTAGCTCTTGATATGTAGATGTTTCTTTTTAACTGTTGTTTCCTAAATAAATAGACACATATATACACCAAACAAAATAAATAAATATACACAAAGCCTTTTATCCATGTTGCATCTGTTGTATAAGTTTTTCCTGGTGAGAATCCTGGTTTTCTCTTTGCAAGCACTGATTTCTTCATTTTCTTTTCTCCAGGTTTCATGAGTTGTAAGTATGAATTTGATGACTTACCAAAGAAATAGAAGTGATGATATGAATCCAACTCGGGTTAAATCTGAATAAGCTTCCCAAATTGTTTTTTAGAAACAAAGAGGGCTGCATAGTAGATCAATAACTAGGCTTCTGTTGTAGGTTAATGAAGTGGAATTTTCAGTTGATCCCCCCCCCCCCCAGTGCTGGGAATTGAACCCAGGAGCACTTTACCACTGAGCCACATCCCCAGCCTTTTTTTTTTTTTTTAATTCATTTTTTACTTTGAGACAGCATCTTGCCAAGTTGCTTAGGGCCTTGCTGATTTGCTGAGGCTGGCCTGGAACTTGAAATCCTCCTGCCTCAGCCTCCTGAGCTGCTGAGATTATAGGTATGCACCACCACACCAAGCTTAGTTGGTCTTGTTGGTTGATCCCTTGAGGAGGTTCTTTTATTACAGCTATGCAAAAGGCCGTGGAAGTGAATAAGGGAAAAGAACTTGAGTTATGCATTATTAACATTAATGTAAACATAAGTCCTGAACACGGATGGAAAGGCCATACATTTTTTTCCTTTAGTGTTGTTTGCTATCTATATGTTTCTCCATAGCAAGTAATAAAAAAGGTATTTACATTCTTGTGTTTAAACTTAGTCTGAATTTACCTGTGTGCTTGGGGAAAAAAAAAAAAAGTAATTTTCTGACCTAACTAACTGAAATTCTGATTTTGGGTACCTGTGGTATTGGCCAGATCTTTAGGTGTGGACCATGCTTTGGAGAGAGACTTAAATAGAAAATGCCTGTGGGCTATTTTGAAACATCCATTCATAAGAGATTTAGGAGGGACTGCCTTAGTTCACAGTGGATCTTTAGGGAGACCTCTAAAATTAGTTCAGACACATATATACAAATGTCAGTTAGAACAGAGAACAACAAGTGAAACATGTCCTGCTGGGAAGAGAGGCAAAGAAATCTTATGTACTTATGAAGAGCCCCTGCCCCCATGGCCATGAGTTTTATTTATTAAATTGAATCTTTTTTTGTTTGTTTGTTTTTAAACAAACATTTTATTTTATTAGAGCTTTATAGTTAAACATAATAGTTAGATTCATCTGACAAACTCATACATGCCTGGTAAGTCTACAATTATTTTATTTTATTTTTATTATTTTTCTTTTTTTTATTGGTTGTTCAAAACATTACAAAGATTGCAGAATCACATCAGTTACACATCCACATTTTTACATAATGCCCTATTAGTAACCGTTGTATTCTGCTTCCTTTCCTATCCTCTACTATCCCCCCTCCCCTCCCCTCCCATCTTCTCTCTCTACCCCATCTATGTAAATCATTTCTCTCCTTGTTTTTTTTCCCCTATTCCCCTCACAACCTCTTATATATAATTTTGTATAACAATGAGGGTCTCCTTCCATTTCCATGCAATTTCCCTTTTCTCTCCCTTTCCCTCCCACCACATGTCTCTGTTTAATGTTAATCTTTTCCTCCTGCTCTTCCTCCATGCTCTGTTCTTAGTTGCTCTCATTATATCAAAGAAGACATTTGGCATTTGTTTTTTAGGGATTGGCTAGCTTCACTTAGCATAATCTGCTCTAATGCCATCCATTTCCCTGCAAATTCCATTATTTTATCATTTTTTAGTGCGCATAGTACTCCATTGTGTATAAATGCCACATTTTTTAATCCATTCATCTATTGAAGGGCATCTGGATTGGTTCCACAGTCTAGCTATTGTGAATTGTGCTGCTATGAACATCGATGTGGCAGTATCCCTGTAGTGTGCTCTTTTAAGGTCTTCAGGGAATAGTCCGAGAAGGGCAATAGCTGGGTCAAATGGTGGTTCCATTCCCAGCTTTCCCAGGAATCTCCATACTGCTTTCCAAATTGGCCGCACCAATTTGCAGTCCCATCAGCAATGTACAAGAGTACCCTTTTCCCCACATCCTCGCCAGCACTTGTTGTTGTTTGACTTCATAGTGGCTGCCAATCTTACTGGAGTGAGATGGTATCTTAGGGTGGTTTTGATTTGCATTTCTCTGACTGCTAGAGATGGAGAGCATTTTTTCATGTACTTGTTGATTGATTGATTGTCCTTCTCTGAGAAGTGTCTGTTCAGGTCTTTGCCCCATTTGTTGATTGGGTTATTTGTTTTCTTATTGTTTAATTTTTTGAGTTCTTTGTATACTCTGGATATTAGGGCTCTATCTGAAGTGTGAGGAGTAAAAATTTGTTCCCATGATATAGGCTCCCTGTTTACCTCTCTTATTGTTTCTCTTGCTGAGAAAAAACTTTTTAGTTTAAGTAAGTCCCATCTGTTGATTCTTGTTATTAACTCTTGTGCTATGAGTGTCCTATTAAGGAACTTGGAGCCCGACCCCACAATATGTAGATCAGAACCAACCTTTTCTTCTATCAGACACATAGTCTCTGATTTGATATCAAGGTCCTTGATCCATTTTGAGTTAACTTTTGTGCATGGTGAGAGAAGGGGATTCAGTTTCATTTTGTTGCATATGGATTTCCAGTTTTCCCAGCACCATTTGTTGAAGATGCTATCCTTCCTCCATTGCATGCTTTTAGCCCCTTTATCGAATATAAGATAGTTATAATTTTGTGGATTGGTTTCTGTGTTCTCTATTCTATACCATTGGTCCACCTGCCTGTTTTGGTACCAGTACCATGCTGTTTTTGTTACTATTGCTCTGTAGTACAGTTTGAAATCTGGTATCGCTACACCTCCTGATTCACACTTCCTGCTTAGAATTGCTTTTGCTATTCTGGGTCTTTTATTTTTCCATATGAATTTCATGATTGAAATTATCTATTTCTACAAGAAATGCCATTGGGATTTTGATTGGCATTGCATTGAACCTATAGAGAACTTTTGGTAATATCGCCATTTTGATGATGTTAGTTCTGCCTATCCATGAACAGGGTATATTTTTCCATCTTCTAAGATCTTCTTCTATTTCTCTCTTTAGGGTTCTGTAGTTTTCATTGTATAAATCTTTCACCTCTTTTGTTAGGTTGATTCCCAAGTATTTTATTTTTTTTTTGAGGATATGTGAATGGGGTGGGTTTTCCTCATTTCCAGTTCAGAAGATTTGTCGCTGATATACAGAAATGCCTTTGATTTATGCGTGTTGATTTTATATCCTGCCACTTTGCTGAATTCATTTATTAGCTCTAGTAGTTTCTTTGTAGACCCTTTTGTGTCTTCTAGGTATAGGATCATATCATCTGCAAATAGTGATAATTTAAGTTCTTCTTTTCCCATCTTAATGCCTTTAATTTCTTTTGTCTGTCTAATTGCTCTGGCCAGTATTTCGAGAACTATATTGAATAGAAGTGGTGAGAGAGGGCATCCCTGTCTTGTTCCAGATTTTAGAGGGAATGCCTTCAGTTTTTTTCTATTTAGAATGATGCTAGCCTGAGGCTTAGCATATATAGCTTTTACAATGTTGAGGTAAGTTCCTGTTATCCCTAGTTTTTCTAATGTTTTGAACATAAAGGAATGCTGTACTTTGTCGAATGCTTTTTCTGCGTCTATCGAGATGATCATATGGTTCTTATCTTTAAGTCTATTGATGTGGTGAATAACATTTATTGATTTCCGTATATTGAACCAGCCTTGCATCCCAGGGATGAATCCTACTTGATCATGGTGCACGATCTTTTTGATATGTTTTTGTATATGATTTGCCAGAATTTTATTGAGGATTTTTGCATCTAAATTCATTAGGGATATTTGTCTGTAGTTTTCTTTCTTTGAGGTGTCTTTGTCTGGTTTAGGTATCAGGGTGATGTTGGCCTCATAGAATGAATTTGGAAGTTCTCCCTCTTTTTCTATCTCCTGAAATAGATTGTGGAGTATTGGTATTAGTTCTTCTTTAAAGTTCTTGTAAAACTCTGCTGTATATCCATCCGGTCCTGGGCTTTTCTTGGTTGGTAGTCTTTTGATGGCTTCTTCTATTTCCTCACTTGATATTGGTGTGTTTAGGTTGTTTATATCTTCCTGACTCAATCTGGGTAGTTCATATGTCTTAAGGAATTTATCGATGCCTTCACTATCTTCTATTTTATTAGAGTATAGGGTTTCAAAATAATTTCTAATTATCTTCTGTATTTCTGAATTGTCTGTTGTGATGTTGCCTTTTTCATCCCGTAAGCTAGTAATTTGGGTTCTCTCTCTTCTTCTCTTTGTTAGTGTGGCTAGTGGTCTATCAATCTTATTTATTTTTTCAAAGAACCAACTTTTAGTTTTGTCAATTTTTTTGATTGTTTCTTTTGTTTCAATTTCATTGATTTCAGCTCTAATTTTAATTATTTCTTGCCTTCTACTGTATTTGCTGCTGATTTGTTCTTCTTTTTCTAAGGCTTCGAGGTGTAGTGTGAGGTCATTTATTTGTTGGCTTTTCCTTCTTTTAAGGAATGAACTCCATGAAATGAATTTTCCTCTTAGGACTGCTTTCATAGTGTCCCAGAGATTTCGATATGTTGTGTCTGGGTTTTCGTTTACCTCTAAGAATTTTTTAATTTCCTCTTTGATGTCTTCTGTAACCCTTTGTTCATTCAGTAGCATATTGTTTAATCTCCATGTGATGTAGGATTTTTCCTTTCTCATTTTATTATTGATTTCCAATTTCATTCCATTATGATCAGATAAAATGCATGGTAGTATCTCAACTCCTTTGTAATTACTAAGATTTGCCCTGTGACATAATATATGGTCTATTTTTGAGAAGGATCCATGTGCTGCTGAGAAGAAAGTGTATCTGCTTGATGTTGGGTGGTATATTCTGTATATATCAATTAAGTCTAAATTATTAATTGTATTATTGAGCTCTATGGTTTCTTTATTCAACTTTTGTTTGGAAGATCTGTCCAGTGGTGAGAGAGGTATGTTAAAATCTCCCATGATTATTGTGTTGTGGTCTATTAGACTCTTGAACTTGAGAAGAGTTTGTTTGATGAACGTAGCTGCACCATTGTTTGGGGCATATATATTAATGAACGTCAAGTCTTGTTGATGTATGGTTCCCTTGAGCAGTATGTAATGTCCTTGTTTATCCCTTTTGATTAACTTTGGCTTGAAGTCTATTTTATTTGATACAAGTATGGACACCCCTGCTTGCTTCCGGGGTCCGTATGAGTGATATGATTTTTCCCAACCTTTCACCTTCAGTCTGTGTATGTCTTTTCCTATCAGATGAGTCTCCTGTAGGCAGCATATTGTTGGATCTTTTTTTTTTTTAATCCATTCTACTAGCCTATGTCTTTTGATTGGTGCATTTAAGCCATTAACATTTAGGGTTACTATTGAGATATGGTTTGTATTTCCAGCCATATTTGGTTATGTATGTTACTTAACATGATTTGTTTTTCCTCTATGCTTAGTTTTTGCTTTACTGTACTACCTCCCCCTGTTGGTTTTCATTGTTATTTTTCATTTCCTCTTCCTGTAATGTTTTGCCAAGGATGTTTTGAAGAGCTGGTTTTCTAGCTTCAAATTCTTTTAACTTTTGTTTATCGTGGAAGATTTTTATTTCATCTTCAATCCTGAAGCTTAATTTTGCTGGATACGTGATTCTTGGTTGGAACCCTTTTTCTTTCAGCGTTTGAAATATGTTGTTCCAGGATCTTCTAGCTTTCAAAGTCTGTGTTGAAAGATCAGCAGTTATCCTGATTGGTTTACCCCTAAATGTAATCTGCTTCCTCTCGTGGCTTTTAAGATTCTCTCCTTATTCTGTCTGTTGGGCATCTTCATTATTATGTGTCTTGGTGTGGATCTCTTATGATTTTGTACATTCGGTGTCCTGTAGGCTTCTAGTATTTGGATTTCTTTTTCATTCTTTAAGTCTGGGAAGTTTTCAAGTATTATTTCATTGAATAAATTGCTCATTCCCTTGGTTTGGACCTCTATACCCTCTTTTATCCCAATAACTCTTAGGTTTGGTTTCTTGATGTTATCCCATAATTCTTGGATGTTCTGCTCATGATTTCTTAACATTCTCGCTGAGCTGTCTGTGTTCTTTTCAAGTTGAAAAACTTTGTCTTCGTTGTCTGAAGTTCTATCTTCTAAGTGTTCTACTCTGCTGGTAATACTCTCATTTGAGTTTTTAATTTGGTTTATTGTTTCCTGCATTTCCAGGATTTCTGTTTGTTTGTTTTTTATATCCTCTATCTCCCTATAGAGTTGATCTTTTGCTTCTTGGATTTGTTTATGTAATTCATTTTCAAAGAGATTTTTCATTGTCTGAATTTGCTGTATAATGTCTTCCTTGAGACGCCAGATCATCTGAAGCATGTATATCCTGAACTCTTTGTCTGACATTCCATCAGCTGCAGATATTACCTCATCTAATGTTGAATTGATCTGTCTTGTTTGTGGTCCTTTCTTTCCTTGTCTTTTCATACTGCTCATGATTCTTTCTAGCTTTGTGAAACTGTTGTGCTAATGTTTTTCCCCTTATATATTTGTATTGTTCTTGTATAGCTCCAAAATCCCTCTTTTTCGGAGAAAGACAATGTTAACAGTTCCCAATATCAACAGTACATTATCTAAGCACAAGTTTTCATTATTAATACATTTATAGTTAGATTCTAAGATTATAGATATTGGTTTTAATTATTACTTAATAATATATTCATTAGTTTCATAAAAGTCATACCATATCTGGTGGCATATAGAAAACTTAATTTCAGACGAAGTTTGTTATACTTAGAGGGAAAGGAGTGAGGGTATGAGGTTAAATTAACTTAGCACCTTTGGAGAACCTAACCAATAGACTGGTAATTTATGGAAGAATGTATAGACTCAACCTCCTATCTGTATTTAGATAGTTACCCTATGTATAGATAGCAAAAGTTAGGAGATTGAAAGTGGGATAGAGAGAATACGAATGAAAAAAAAGAAAAAAAAATAACAAGGAAGAAAAGAGAAATAAGAGAAGGAAAAGGAAAGTAAGATAGAAATAAAGAAAAAAATGGGGGAAGGTGGGGTATATGCAATTCCTCTATATTATATTACTTTGGTATAATTCGGTTGTTCATGCACAGTTCTTGGTTTCACATATGCTGAAGTTGTGGAAGAGAGAGAAGATAAGAGAGAAAGAAAGAGAAAAAAAAGTCTCTCAGAACACTGTTTTCCTTGCTTCCAGTAGGTGGCGTTGTCTATTCCTAGCTTGAGCCTCTGTATTCAGGGTAGTGGGTATAGCCAGTGTGAAAGGAAATGAGCTTCCACCTGTATCTTCCCTACCCTAGTCTCTGAGGTAGAAACCAGGTGCCTGTATAGTTGTTGTTTTGCGTTGATAACTACAACCCCCAGAAGCTTGTGGGAAATATTTTGAGTTATCGCAGTTAAGGGTGGGGCATTTGGAAACCGGGTACCTGGATCAGCTGCAGAACCGTGGTGGTAGCCACACCCCCTTTGATGGGTTTTAAGGGTTGATGGGCTTCCTCTGGACTAGCACTCAGGGTGGGGCCGGACTTCTTCCTCCGGTCTGGCTTGGCGCCTGGCGTCTTCCTCCTCCGGTCTGGCTTGGTGCCTTACAATTATTTTATGGGTGCATTGTAATTATGCATATTAGATATCATTGTTATATATTCATTCATGTAGACAACATAATTTGGTCAAGTTCATTCCTCGTTAGTTTCCTTTTTCCTATCCTCACTCCCTCCCCTTGATCTCCTTCCTCTATTCTACTGGTCTCCTTTCTGTTTTCATGAGACATCCATTTCTTTTCTGCTTCTTTTCTCTAGTTTCCACATAGGAGAGAATATGAAGAGTTCTCGAGTCTCCACTGTGGGAAGGCTTGTGGGGGTTGACATTGGCGCTCTCTTGCTACTTATTTGCTTATTGGCTGAAGTAAAGAGGAAAATATTTTTTTTCTTCTTGTAGAACTAATACACTTCAAAATAGCTTTGGATTAAAGAACACAGTAGATTCTAGAGATGATTTAGATTGAGTAACAATACGAATAGGACATATCAGGGCTGGGGTTGTGGCTCAGTGGTAGACCGCTCGCCTAGCATGCGTGAGGCACTGGGTTCGATCCTCAGAACCACATAAAAATAAAGGTATTGTGTCCACCTATAACTAAAAAAAAAAAATATTTAAAAAAAGAATAGGACAGATCAGTCTATGGGATATAAGAGGTGATACTCAGAGCAGTATTGAGTTTTACATGTATTCTTGAGAAAATAAATTTGGAAGCCTATAGTTTGGGTGGATGCTTAGTGGTGGGAAACAATAACAAAATTAACAGAGAACAAAAACAAACCCCAACCCTAAACTAAATTTAGCAGATATAAGGTACATGAGGGAAAGTTGTAGTTAATTGAACATGAATGTTAGCGTCCACACCTTCCTGGCACGCCACTAAAACAGTTAAGAGGTAAAAGATAAAAAGGAATTACAAACTCACAAGGACAATAAAACTGATGATGATAGATAGATAGCACTTAGAAAGCAAAAAAGCCAGTCCAAAAAAGTCTGACTTTTAGCAGACCCCAGAAAGGTGAATCCTAAGACATATTGGCAAAGTGGAGCAGCCAGGCTATAAGGCAGAATGGAGGATTCAGGTACCTTTGAAAGCAGGGGACCCAAGTGGGGCTAAAACAGGAAAACTGGCTGAAAGTCTTTAGAAACCACTTCGATTGTCTGGTCACCTCCCCATTCTTTCATTCTCAGGAATTTTGGAGGATGGGTGCCACATTCAATGTTTGGTCCTTCTCTGTCACCCCCCAACTCTCTCCCCTCTCTGCCATTTGTTACCTCTCTTTAACTTCTGAAAACCTTTCATTCTGCTCTCTACTCTCTAGGTGATTTCTATTAAAAATGCTGCCAACTAGACTCTGGCATCTGCTAAGCTAAAACCACTTTGGTCAGGTCAAAAGAAAAGACCAATGACACTGACATCTCAGATTCCCCAATGAAATGGCTCTACAGAGAAGTTATAACCATGCACAGTTCCTGTCTTAGGTATAAATAAATAGCCAAGAGTATGAAAGGCTGAAATAAGCAAGGGGTGGGGGTGGGGGTGGGCAACGAAGCCCACTTAAAGGAAACATACTATGTAAGAAGAAAATATTAGAGGAGACGTTCACATCCATGAGATAAGAGCATGCTATAAAAAAGAATTCAGAGGAAGAAAAAAACTTCTGAAAAACTAAAAATGCATATCAGAAATGAGACAGTATAAGCACTGGAAAAGAAAATTTCCCTAGAAGGTATTTGATAAAAGGAGGGGAAAATAGCAAAAAGATGTTCAGTATATGTGCTCTAACAGTTAAATAGGCACTAAAGAGAAGGAGATGGAGAGGTTGCAAAGGAAGAAGGTATTAAGTAATTCAACCAGATCCCCAGAACTGGGGGCGGCGGGGCTCCGGGCCTTCATTTGTACTTGTTAAACCTTTAACACACAGAGAAAGGTTATCCCTCCTCAGGCCTCTATGCCTCCACTGGCAGAAATAAAGAGGGGGACTCCAGACCCTCTAATTATCCCCCAATTATCTGTCTGCTCACCGTTATTTCATCATGTCCTTTGTGCTTATATTGGTCATCTCAAGGTAGCCCTGAACTCCAGCAAGTTGAGTCTATTATCTCTGCACATCTCTGAATCTATTATCTATTATCTCTATCCCCTCTGTCATTTGTTACCTCTCTCTAACTTCTGAAATCCTTTCATTCTACTCTCTACAATTGGCACTCATTATTAGCAAAATTCCCTGTATTTTGTCTCAGCCCTGAACATTGTCTTTACCTTCTTCCTCTAAAAAGAACTTTGAGGATATTGCTTTCCTACCTTGCTCTGAAATGGCAGAGTTCCCAAATGGTGGTTGTATTTCTTACACATACCTAACACCATATCTGGATCCTCTTTGTTTCCCTTCGCTAGTTCCAGACCATTTTTCACCCCTCTCCTTTTCTAAGATCCTCCAGTTTTGAATCCTTATATCATCTGGCTGTACTCCCTAGTCTCTGAGTCACAGCCCCTCATTTCTTGGCAATTTTAGTTCCTGGCCAACTGTCATTCTTTTCCCTCGGCCCCCCCCCATTATTTTTCCCTCCTCTTTATTGAGGTATAATTAACAAGTAAAAATTGCATATATTCAAGGTGCATAATATCTCAAAATATTCTTGTCTTAATTTTTGGTGATTCAATGGATAACCCTTCTGATAATCATTTAATTTCTGTTTCTGTTTGACCTCCACCACTCACTCCTTCGGTCAATATGTGGATCTTGTTATCGCCCAAAATGTCACCCACTCTGTGATCTCAGCACTTTAAATATCTTGCTCTATCACCTTTCAAGTTTAATCCTTTACGGTTCTGATGCTGATAATCCTTCAACTTCCATTATTTCCTATTTCTCACTGTCTTTTACTTCCCTTAGACTTGTCCTTTACCTCTGTCTTGCCCATTCTTTCTTCACCTAGCTTTGATTCCAAGGTCGAATCTTAAAGTAATTCCTTTGCAGTCTTGTCCTTGCCCTTCTCTTGCTTTGTCACATTTGATTGACAAAACCCTGGCTCTAAGTACAGTTCTTTGCCTTCTCTGGTCCTGCGCATTTGCTACCAAAAGTGATCTGGAAAAACTACACTGCCATGCTGAATTTGTCTCACTTTAAATCATGACCGGTAACCTCAAGTAGGTCCTTGATGCTTCCTCTTGGTCACTACATTTCTGGATTCCCGGACAGCTCGAGTTTCCTAGACTAGTTAACTTTATACTTTTTTTCTCTTAAACTTTCATCTTCACAGTCTTGGCATTACCTTGATATTTGTGTGTCTTCCTTTGCTAAAGAACAGAAAGCTCCAGAGAATGGCTGTGTCTTCATCCTACTGCCAGAATGAGAAGACACATGCAGCCAATTTGGTCCCATCGTGTCTGGCCTACCTACTTTTTATTGGCCATATCTAATCCTACACCACCATGTTCTTAGTCACTTCCAATAAGCTGTTCCGCCATTTTTAAGGGTCTATCACATTTAGTAACCCACTTCTGGTCCCCAATTCCGTAGAAGGCAGTGTTCAATTGTGGACAAAAGAATCCGCTTTAAGCAGAGGGGATTTGCTATATACTGTTAGTTAGTTCACAGAATTAATTTTATTTCTCCCTCCCTCCTTCCCCTTCCTTTCTTTGTATCAGGAATTGAACCTAGGGGCAAAACACTGAGCCACATCCCAAGCCCTTATGTTTTATTTAGCAACAAGTTGTTGCCAAGTTGATTAGTGCCTCACTAAGTTGCTGGGGCTGGCTTTGAACTTGCAATCCTCCTGCCTTGGCCTCCTGAACCACGGGATTACAGTCATGCACCACCATGCCCAGCCAGCTCACAGAATTTCTAAACAAGGCATAAGATGGGATGCCACACAAACAGAATACAGGAAAAACCACCAACCACAGTACCAAACAGTTCCAGTGGAAACCTAGAAGCTTCCGGGGCCTGCTGTTGGACTGCCACACCCACAGAAGACAGAGGCTGGCCCACAAGTTTTGCTTTGTATTCTGGAGAAAAAAAAATAACAGTTTTTGGATTCTTCCTGGGAACGTGAGAATCATAGTATAGAGAAATCTTAAAATGGGAAATGATTCTCAAAATGTTTGGGGCAGCTATAAAAAATGTCCGTTACAGGCATTAAAAATGACTCTAAATGAGGATGCACTCATGGGTAGGGAAGGACAACATTGAGATTTAAGTTTTTGTCAAATGAATTTAGGAAATTAAAACTGTCAAAATTCCAAAGTGGTTATATATATATATATATATATATATATATATATATATATATATATGACTAGACAGCCTAATTCTAAAGTTTATGTAGAAAGGCAAAGGACAAAGAATAGCTAGAAAATTCTGAAAATCATTTGTGCTCCCAGATGTTACAGATCATGTTCATAGAAAACTGAACAAATAAAAAATAAAATAAAACCAAAGTAACAAATACTAGAATACCCAATAAACAAAATAAAACAAAAAAGCTCAAGTTGCAAAAAACCCACATATACTGTAATATATGATTTGTAGGAAATTTAAAAAATCTATTACAACTCCATCCATTTACCTGCAAATGCCATGATTTTATTCTCTTTTAATGCTGAATTGTATTCCATTGTGTATATATACCACATTATCTTTATCCATTCATCAACTGAAGGGCATCTAGGTTGGTTCCACAGTTTAGGTTTGTGAATTGTGCTGCTACAAACATTGATGTGGCTGTGTTCCTGTAGTATGCTGTTTTGAAGTCCTTTGGGTATAGACTGAGGAGTGGGATAGCTGGGCCAAATGGTGATTCTATTCCCAGTTTTCCAAGGAATCTCCAAACTGCTCTTTATATTGGCTGCACCAATTTGCAGTCCCCCCTCATCCTTGCCAACACTTATTGTTGTTTGTATTCTTAATAGCTGCCACTCTGTCTGGAGTGTTACATAGTATTACATTGTAGGGATTTATGTCTTTCATGTAATCAGTCCGTCTCTTATTATTGAACACAATATTTCAATTTTGAAACTCTTAAATACTTTGATGAAAACCTTATGTATACATAAATGAGGTATTCATGATTTTTAAAGTTTGTAAATTTTTTATAGTTTAATGTATTTTTAATAGTTAACTTACAGGAACAGCACAGAAGAGAGACAACAATAAAAACATGTACTTGCATGTAGGACAACTTAGAAAAGCATAGTGAATGGATGGAATCTACTCTATGATAAAAATGCTACAAACACATCTTAGTGGCTGTCAGTAAGAAATTTACTTGTTTTAAAAAATCCAAATGCTGGCATTGTCCAGAAAAATTTAACAATTTTATTTATAATTGTTATAAAGTTGAACTGCTGAAACTTGTTCACTGAAACATTTTGATTTGCATTAATGCTTTACATCCCTGCATTTATATTAAAAATTCACACACAAATGAAAATGGTAAAACAGCCAATACCTGATTTCTGTCCTCTATTTTTCCACTTGCAATCATATACTTAGGTTCCTTTTGACCCCTTGGGGGGGGGGAATCTAACGTTCAGAACTACCAATAATAGGAAGAAGAGAATTTTTTTTTTTTTTTTTTTTTGAGAATGAAATGTTTCCCATCATAGTGAATTCTTAAGAAAGTTCTCCACGGATGCGGTGGCGTGCTAATTGAATGTCTTTTGGCACAGTTGTTACACGTTTTGCATGGATAGCACACAGGTTGGTGTCTTCAAAAAGGCCAACCAGATAGGCCTCACTTGCCTCCTGCAAAGCACCAATAGCTGCGCTCTGGAAGCGCAGATCTGTTTTGAAATCTTGAGCAATTCTCGCACCAGGCGCTGGAAGGGGAGTTTGTGAATCAAGTTCGGTGGACTTCTGATAACGTCTAATTTCACGAGTGCCACAGTACCAGGCCTGTAACGATGAGGTTTCTTCACCCCGCCAGTAGAGGGCGCACTCTTGCGAGCAGCTTTTGTAACCGGTTGTTTTCCGGGTGCTTTACCAGCCATGGTAGAAAGACCTCCTTGCTTACTCCCCTTCTCCTTTGGCTGGAGCTTGGCGAGCTAGAGGCGGTGAGGTGGCTGTGAACACCTAGTTTGTAATTTTTTTAAAATAAAAAAATGAAGTATATTCGATAATCTCGCAGTCCCTTTTGTTCTCTTTCCTGTTAGCCTCTATTATTTTTCCAGAGTTACTTTATAAGTTATATAATACTGCTTTGTACATTTAGACAAGTTAATAGATGCTATTGAACCAGGGATACTAGAGATGATTATGCCATGAACAACTGTGTACAATGATTCTGTATTTGTCCCTGTGTATCATTTATCACTTCCAGATAGAGCTTTGACATTACCCAGGATGGGTTTGAACTCCTGATATTAAACAACCCTCCCACCTTGGCCTTCTGAGAAGCTCAGACTACAGTTGTTCAACATCACATCTAGCTGCCATTGGTTTTTCTTTTTCTAGTGACATTAATGCTGGAGATAGAGTATTAGAGAATATGGTTCAGCAGAAGGAGGGAACATACCAAAAAAGAGAAAGATTTGGTGTCCAGGAAATGGAAAAGCCAATATTTATAGACTAGTGAAGGGAAAGAAGGATAGCTGTGTACTTGTCCTAAACAATAACTAATTCAAATTGGAGCAGGATGATGGAAACTGGAGGAAGAAAAGGACAAAACATTTTGAATTCCAGCACATCATTACACAGTGCCAGGGTACCAAGATCAAGAAACTAGACCAAGAATTTCTGGGGTGGGTGGGATAGGGAACAGGTCACACATCAAGGAACTGGAATCAGAACAGCACCAGACTTCTCAACAGCAATGCGGGATGCTGAAAGATAGTGGAGCAGTGCCTTCAAAATTCTGAAGAAAACGACTTTCAATCTAAAATTCCATCCCGACTCAGACTATTCTATTAATGCCATGTGCTGAGTTGTTGCGTCTCATGACTAAACCAGTCAGGGTCACTCCAAGTGAATTTGGGAAATAAATAAAGACACAGACACAGAAAGTACCTTTTCTTTGAGTTCAGTGACCGCTCCTCAGCTGCAGCTTCCACAAGGGTGGGGGCGGGGGGAAGGCAGGCAAGAAAAAGAGTGAGGAGCACGTGCTGAATCCTTTAATCGGAGAGAAGCCATTCAAATAGGCAAGGGGTAGGTAGGATGACAAAGGACTATGTGAGTGTAACTCAACTCCAGTGGGGTGACGCCTACAGCTGGAACCACGCCTTATTATCTGAGTTGGGGTAACGCCCAGGTTACTGCGACCTGGTACTGCCATGCCTGGCTGAAGGTAATAATTGGTAGATTATTTATAGACTTAAAGGCATCTGCATCCAGGGCAGCTCCTGACACTCAGTGATAAATGTTCTAGAACTGCTAGAATTGTAGAATCATCATTTTGCAACTATTAGATGAAGATCTGTATAGGTGAGAATCAAGTGGATATTCAATCTAGGCAGAAATTGAACAAAGAGCAGAATATTTGCACTGTCTTAAATATATACTCATGGAAATATATATATATATATATATATATATATATATATATATATTTTTTTTTTTTTTTTTTTTTTTTTTTGCAAGAGAAAGCTCAGTTACTATCTAGAAATCTATCTAGTCAAACCTTGACTGATGACTAAAATTCACACCATCAATGAAGGGCAGATGGAAATTGCTTCTTCCATCAGGATAACCTGAGGAAGCGCATCACTTCTGAGTATTCTAGCCAGAGATGAACTATCTGAATCTAACCACAAGGATGCACCCATTGTGGGGGGCCGCACTGTCCATGAACTAAGCATCCCCTCTCAGCCTTGAGTAAAGCAAGTGGCCTTCACCTTCAAAGAAGTTTGCTTCAGCTCTGGACTTGGGCGTTACCTGATGGGATTGGACAACCCCCTTTTGAAACCTTATCCCCTGCCTTATTTGGTGAAGAACATTCTATCAAAACTCCTTTGTGTATTCCCCCTATAAAAATAAAGAGATTCCGGGTGCACGCTCTCTTTTTCCAGCTCCTTCTAGCACCTTTGAGTGTGGAAGTTGACCCTTAAGGTCGCAGAGCAGTCCGACCTTCCATCTGAGAAACTCATGCCTGCGTGTTGCGTGATTTCTGGGCATTTTTCTTAGTTGAATACTGCAGCCAGCTTCTTTGAACCCAGCCTATCTTGTCAGCACGGGACGCTGGCAAAATCGAGTATATTCTATTTCAAAAAGAGTTTCTGTATTCATAAAAAATATAAATGTCAAACAAACAAACAAAAAGACTTCAGAAAATATTCCATATTAAGGATGACTAAGGAGACATGACAACTAAAGGCAATGCTTGATCTGACTGGATCTTCTACCAGAGGGAAAATAAACTGCTATCAAGAGCATTTTGATCTGTATCTGTTATAAGAATTGTAATGCATTCTGCTGTCATATATAAATTAAAAAAATTAATTAAAAAGGAGAACATTTGGGGGCTTCTTTCCAATATTAGAATCTAGACAATAGATAAAAGCATTGAATCAATGTTAAATTTCCTCAAGTTGAAAACTGAAGATCATGTAAGAGTAGTTGGTTCTATGAAAACATATACACTCAAATAAAACTTCTGGTCCTGAGCACTTTGGATAAGGGGTACTCAACTAGTTCTGAATTTGTCATCCTTTAAAAAACTACTGTATTATTTGAAAATTTACAGGTCCATTCTTTACTGCCTAGATTCTCTCATGAACCTTTGAGAATGTGACTGTAGGCTAGTTGCACCGATCCACACTTTCTTACTTTTGGGTTTGGTTTATACTGCGCACTTTTTCTGCCCCCCCCCCCCATTTGCTTTTCCATCTAACAAACTCCTTTGTTCTAAATTAAGTCCATGGCCTACATCAAATCCTGTCACTTCTATAAGAGTTTCAGATTTTGCTTCATGCAAATCATTTCTTCTACTGTGTTCTAATAATGTTTGGTGAAACTTACATTATCTTTGACAGTTTAGCTATTAATATTGAAGTCTCTACTTCCTAGGATTGCACTTGGCATAGAGTAGATACTAATAAATGCTGGTGAGGGGATCGTTGGCCATGTGAGAGATTTTTTTTAGAACATTCTATCAAATTTAGCATTTTGATAGTGATCTATTGTGTCTATATATTACTTTTGTTTTTTTCAAATGTTTAATTCATATAAGTTAAATCTTTAAAATAAACAAGTATAAAATAAACATTTTAACTAAAAATGAATATTCTATGAAAATATATACATTGAAGTACTTATGGATAAAGGGCCATGATGCAGCAAGTAACTCTTAAATATTTTAGAAAAAAATCTAACACTATCATCTGTTCATCTCTGAGAGAGTGAGAAAGAGACAGAAAGAGAGGGAGAAAAAGCAGATGTTAGAATAGTTCAAAATGTTAACGAGTGAATTAGGCTATATGCTCTTTCTATTCTTTTTTTTTTTTTGCGGGGGAGGGGGGGCAGAGTACCAGAGATTGAACTCAAGGGCACTCAACCACTGAGGCACACCCCCAGCCCTATTTTGTATTTTATTTAGAGACAGGGTCTCACTGAGTTGCTGAGGCTGGCTTTGAACTTGTGATCCTCCCACCTAAGTCTTCCAAGCCGCTGGGATTACAGGCGTGCATCATGGCTCCTGACGGCTGTTTCTATTCCTACAACTCTTCTATAAAGTATAAATTACTTCCACATTAAAAAAGCAACATCACGGTATTTTAGGTATTCAGGAACTAAATAATTTAAATGTACAAGAATATAAGAGTGGGCATGCTTCAGAAAAATAAGGAAATAACCAAGAAAAACAGTCCAGGAGATCCAGAATCTGGAGACCCAGCACAGGAGGAGGATGTCTCCTTTTAGAAAGCAATTGTATCCCGGGGTTAGGCAGAAACCAGTCCAGATTATAGTGGAAGGATAAAAGGACTGTAGGAGGGAGAGCTCCTCAAGGAAAACAACAACAACAAAACCCTGATGGATTGCTTGGGGTGTGTGAGTGCATGAAACAAAACATACTGTTGTCTAACAGGGCGGTGGAAGAAAGCGGTCATAAAGAATAAAACAAGTTAAAACAAATCTCCAGGCAACTATGAAAGAAAGAAAATAAAACTATAACTTATAACTTAGCTTAGAAAATAGTATTCACACAGTCATGACCATGTAAATGCTGTATTTTGTTATGATCAAACCTTATGATATAATAAGTTATAATAAATATTGGGAGAATAGTAGAGTGGGTGGAACTGCCAAAAAGCAAAATCCTTAACAATCGCAAGAGCTCAACAGATTCTATCTAAAATGAATAACTCCCTCTGTGAAGAGCAGCACAAACCTATGTGTCAGCTACAGTCAGTGTCCCCAGTTCTTCCTTCTACCTGGGTTTTGTTTTCATTCCCTTCTTCCAATAGTCATGCACAGCAAGAGACATCTTCAGGGGGTAAACATGTCTCATTTCAAGTCAATGGTTCTACAGCCCTTTCTGATCAGCTAGGGCGTGGCAGTGTGCTGCAGTTGTGCCCAGTAGCACCCAAAGGAGGGCTTGTGAGGGGCTTCAAGGAGTAGATCTTTTGCTTACAGAAGACACACTTAATGAAGTGGACTTTAGGTATTGTCACGTCTGTATGTGGCATTTGTGCTGATGCAGACTTCTAGTGAGTTGAGGGGAGCCAGCCAATGAGGCAGAGGGGAGGTTCAGAGAAGTGGAGACCTGATCACACCGTGCCTTATATTTTCTTTTGGAAATACTTTTAAAAAATAAAATCCGTAAGAAAGAAGAAGAGAGGGGAGGGGAGGAGAGTGAAGGAGACAGAAGAGGAGAGGTGAGGAGAAGGAAAGAATATCGAAGTTCTTCACCTAGATGTAGCTATGAATACTTAGGGTGCATATTGGTCAAGTAATTTTGCATATCTAAGTGTGTGTGTAATATATATATATATATATAATGATTTTCTATCATATGTGATATATATTTGTATGTATATACAAACAATTTTTAAAAACACGAGTGGGGCTCATTCTATTGACCAGGGCTCTTTAAGCTTGAATGTGCTTAAGAGTTGTCCGAATGGCTTCTTAAACACAGGTAACTAGGTCTCATTCACAGAATTTCCACACTGCAGGAAGTATAACTCAGTCTTCCCAAGGACTAGAAGATATGCCCCTGCAGTCCTGCCACCTCAGCCCCTCTGAACACCATAACGCACATCCCCCTTTCTCCCTTTCTCTCCCCACTATGAGGCAATGACCTTTCCAAATTCTAGATCCTTCTCCTCAATCAGAGAAGCATGAAGACTGTGTTGCATCTGCTTCCCAGTTATTTTCTCAATGAACTTATCCTTTTAACAGCAAATGTCTGTGTTGGGGGATTGTTTTTGTCCGTAGATTCTGAGTTGATGTTTATCTGTTTATAAACACAAACACTTATTAAATGCTCCTGTGGAGGGGGGAAAAATCTAGATTTTCAGTGTTTGGGAGATATCTGTTCTGTCCTCTAGGGAGAGAACAAAAATAACTCTCATTTGATGATTGACAGAATCAAAGATAAGAAAACAAACCGTAAGCCACTTTTTGTTTTTTGTTTTTTTTTAAACCACCCTGCAGCCCGCGATATGCCAGATGCTATAGTAATCACTGGTACAACCCAACAGATGATCCTCTTTGTGATGTTTTCTGCCTCACCCTTGACTGATTTACTATGTTCTTTGCCACGTATTTCCCCTCCCAAATGACTACTAATGCTAATTCTGTTTGATTTTCCTCCACCTCAAAACTGTGGAGATAATGAAAACAGGCTGGCAGAGACTTCCGGGGAACTTAGCAGAGCTGAATCTAAAATGATAACTGTGCCTTAGAGACAAACCTATTCTAAAATGAAGTGCTATGTACGTACGGTTTGGATATGGTTTCAGCGTGTGCCCTGATGGTTTATATGTTGCAAGCTTGGTCTCTAGTGCATCAATATGAAGACATGGTGGGACCTTTAAGGGATGGAACCTAGGAGGAGGTCTTTAGGTCATTAGGAGTTTCCCTCAGAAGGAATAAATGTGGCTCTCATGGGACCACATTTATTAGTTCTTTAGAGTTACTATAAAAGAGCAAGCCTTCTCAGCTAGTCTCTCTCTCTGGCTTTCTGTTTCATCATCTGATCTCTCCCTATTGCACATGCTTTTGCTATGATGCTACCCACCATGTTTTGATACAGCCAAGGGGCTCATATAAGAGCCAGCACCATGCTGCTCCAAAACTGTGAGATAAATAAGCCTGTTTTTTTTTATAAGTTATCCAGCTTCAAGTATTTTAGAATAGCCATGGAAGATAGACTAACACATGATATGTTCTAATAACTAATGATACACATGATAGTTAACATATTGGTGGATCAGTAAATAAATATATTCATTCTTTCTCCTAAAAATATTTATGGGAGTTCTCATTATGCTCTAGGCACTGAACTGGGGTAGATAGATATAGTGGTGAATAAGTCTTCACCCTCTTAAATCTTATAATCTTGAGTGGGAGACAGATAGTGGAGCAGATAATTGAACAAGCTATTATAATTTTGGGAAGCACTTGAAAGACTTGTTTTACAGTCTAGAATGTGGTATATTATGGAGAATGTCCCATGTGTATTTTAAAAGAATGTGAACTGTGCTGTTGTTGATTAAACTGATTGCTACATGCCTTTGAGGTCAAGTTGGTTGATACAGTTGTTCAGTTCTTCTATATCCTTGCTGATTTAATATCTAATTTTCTATCAGTGATTGAGGGTAGAGTATTGTAGTCTCCAATTACCATTGTCTCTTTCTTCATAAAATTCTGCCAGTTTTAGTTTTAAGAATTTAAAAAGTTTTTTTGGGGTGCATATCTGTCAATATTCATTCTTCAGGCTGAATTGTGGTTTTAAAATATTTAAATTAAAAAATTAAAGTAGCAGTTAAAAATCTGACATTAATATAGCTATTTTAGCTCCTATTATTATTCTGCATACTTTTAGTCTAATTGTGCCTCTGATTCTAATTTGTGATAATTTAAAAGATTCATATTGTTAATTTTTGCCTTATGATTAGATTTAATCCATTTACATTTAATGTAATTACTAACATGCTAGGATTTAGTCTACAACTTTGCCCTTTGTTGTCTGTATTGTCTTTCTTGTTCCTATGTTCTTCTATTGTTACCTTATTTTATGTTGTATAATATTTTTATGTACCATTCACATTTCTTTGTTGTTTATTTACTGTATTTTTTTTGGAATTGTTTTCTTAGAGAGTGCCATGGATTTTACAATAACAACTTGAAACAATCTAATTCAGATGAATTCTATCTTAATTTCAGTGTATATATAAACTTTACTCAAGTAGTGTCCATTCTTTCCCTATCTGTTGTGCTATTATTATCATACAAATTGCTTCTTTTTACGTTATACATTCACTTATGTAGTCAGCTTTAGCAATTCTATTAATTTCTTGTGAAGCTTTGAGTTATCATCTAGTTTTCATTCTTTTCATCCTGACTTTATTAAATATTTCTGTAGGACGTATCTGCTAGAAGCAAATTCTCTCTGTGTTTATCTGGGAGTGCCTTAATTTCTCCTTTTCATTTGAAGGATAGTTTGCTGGGTATAATTCTTGTTTATCAGTCTTTTTCTTTCAGCACTTTAATAATTCCTTCTACCTTCTAACTCCATGATTTCTTTTGATAAGTCATCTATTAATTTTACTAAGGATTCCTTGTACATGCAGCGTTCTTATTCCTCTTATTCCTTTCAAGATTCACTCTTTGGCTTTTGAAATTTGACTATGACAAGTGTAGGTATATATTTTTTTTTATCTTGTGTGAGTTCTATAGTTTGCATCTTAAATGACCACCAAAAGCTCATCTGTTAAAAGCTTGGTTCCTGGGCTGGGGTTGTGGCTCAGTGGTAGAACACTTATCTAGCATGTGTGAGTCCCTGAGTTTGATCCTCAGCACTACATAAAAATAAATAAATAAAGGTATTGTGTCCAACTGCAACTAAAAAAAAAAAAGCTTGGTTCCTGTGATGGCAGTATTGGAAGTGGGACTTTTAAGAGCTAGGCCTAGCAAGAGGTCTTTAGGTCACTGGGGACCTGCCTTTGAAAGACATGGTGAGAGCCCAGATCTCTCTTTGCTTTGTTTTGCTCCTTGCCCATGAAGTAAGTGATTTTTCTCTTCCACATGCTCTTGCCATGATGTGCTGCCTTACCCCAGCCTCAAACCATTGGGCCAAATGATCATGATTGACCTCCAAAGCCAAAATAAACCTTTTTTTTCTTTATACGTTGATTGCCTCAAACATTTATGATATTAATGGAAAGCTGACTAACACAATGGGGTACATTGAATTTTTAGGTATGTAGATTAACGGTTTCCATCAGATTTGGGGTTTTTGGCCATTATTTATTCAAATTCTCTTTTACCCTTTTCTCTCTCTTCTTGTCAACTGAGATTTTCATCATGCAGATATTAGTGTGTTTGGTGATATTTATGGGTCTTTAAGGCTCTGTTTATTTGTTTATTTTTCTTAATAATTTCTTAATAATTTGTCTTTCTATTTCTAAAACTAATAACCTCTATCTAGTTTAACAATTTGGTCTTCTGCTACACTAAATATGCTGTGGATCTCTTATTAAAACTTTTATTATTTATTTATTTATTTTTGGTACTAGGGATTGATCCCAGGGACTCTTAAATACTGAGCCACATCCCCAACCCTTTTTAAAAAAATATTTTATTTAGAAACAAGGTCTTTCTGAGTTGCTAAGGCCTCACTAAATTGCTGAAGCTGGCTTGGGACTCACAATCCTCCTGCCTCAGCCTCCTGAGCTGCTGGGATTACAGGTGTGCACCACTGTGCCCAGCTCACAATTTTTATTTGGTTATTTTTTGTTATATCTCTATGTATTGATATTCTTTATTTGGTTTGGCAATATTGTCATACTTTAATTTTTTGGATGTGGTTTCCTTAACTCTTTGAACATATCGATGAAAGCTAATATATAATCTTAGTCTAATAAGGGATTGGTTGTACTGACTATTATTTTTTCCCCCGTCTTTGAGTCATTCTTTCTTTCTCTTACAATGTCTTATAATTTTTTTTTTGTATCTGAAAACTGAACATTTTAGAAAACACAATTTAGCAACTCTGTACATTAGATTCTATCCACATGATTTATTACTGTTGCTGACTTTGTTTACTGACTTTTCTTGTTAATTTTGTTAACATAAGAGTCTGCAGTGACTATAGTTTGCAGTCACCAAAGCCCCTGTGGTTAGCTAGAAGTCAGCTAATTATTGGTTAAATATTTCCTCAAATGTTTTATTTAGTCAGTCTTCCATTCTTGACTGAGGGTGTCCTGTGTGCAGGTTGGGCCATATTTTCATGTTTACAAGTCTGCCTTCTCTTCCTCCTCTTATAGGGCCTGAAGCTCACCCAGCGGTAAGTGGTTAGAACCCTTCCGGATCTTTCCTGGGCATGCTTACAGTTCAGCATGTGTACATAGCCTTATCGATCTCCAGAAATATATCAGAGTTTTCCACATTCTATAAATGTCTGTTCCCTAAATCTATCTATTAATTTTTTTTGTTCTTTTTAGATATACATGACAGTAGAATGTATTTTGACATATTATACATACATGGAGCATAACTTATTCTAATTTGGATCCCATTCTTGTGATGGTGCATGATGTGGAGTTACACTGGCCACGTATTCATATATGATCATAGGAAAGTTATGTCCAATTCATTCTACTCTTTCCCGCCCTATTAATTTTTGACTGGGTTCTTATTTTCCCCTATTGACATGGCAGCCTTAGGCAACTGTGATGTTGAACTTTGCTACTTATTGTTTTTGCCAGTGCCCTGGGAATCAGGCATTTCCTGTGGAGTGAGCAGAATTCTGAGTTGGGGCAAATAATGACAATGCTCTGTAAGTGGGGTTTTCTAGAGAGCTGTGAGAATAAAATAGCAGCAGTATTCTGGGGACAGGCCTTCTTGAAGAGCTCAAACCCAAAGGCTGTTGGTTTTCAACTTTTCCTTAGAACTAGGAAGAAGGCTATGGGAATAAGCCAAGGTAAAATACTATAAATTGGAAGGGAGGAATGGAAGGAGGTTGGTTAATGGGGTATGAGAGACATTTGGATAGGAGGAATAATTTAGAATGTTCTGTAGAAGAGAAGGACCACTACGATTGACGACAGTTCACAAAATAATTCAAAATTAGAAAGGAGTTGGAACATTTCCAACACAAATAAATGTCTGAGGTGATAGATTTGTTAATCACGCAGATCTGATCATTACTCATTGTATACAAGTATTGACACATCACACTGTATCTCGAAAATGTACAAAATCACCATGTATTAATTACAAATAAAAAGATATTAAAGACCTCCACAAACCTCACTGTCATTACTGGGTTTTGAATAGCTCCTCTTTAGATTGTTGTAAACCTTTGGTTGATTTTAATAATCGTGTCAGTATCTTCATTGCTTTCATGGAGAAGTGTGAATGTATGGTTGTACACACTCCACCATCTTGAAAGTTCTGCTTATATTGACTTTGGAAAGAGATGTCTTGTAAAAAAAAAGTCCTTTATTATGACTTATATGGTTACTTCTGATGGATCTTGTTTAATTTGTTTCTTTCTTCTTTGTGTCTCCTATAAACTTGAAGAGTGTCTTGAGGTTTGATTAGGTTCTTTTTAGACATTTCTGGTAAAAACATTTCATGGTGATGCTGATTCATTAAAAAAATTTTTTTGTAGTTGTAGATGGACAAAATGCCTTTATTTTATTTGTTTATTTGTATGTGGTGCTGAGGATTGAACCCAGTGCCTCATGCATGCTAGGTAAGTGCTCTACCACTGAGTCCCAGACCCAGCCCAGATGCTGTATCATTTATGTAGCTTCCTATGGGGACTCAATTGATGCCAGGATGTCCTACTGTCATTAATGCTAAATTTAGTCACTCGGTTAAGATGGTGGCCACTAGATCTTTCCACTGTAAAGGAAGGTTTTTCTCTTTAAAATTATGTGATTTATAGTGTAACAGTTTAACATTATGGTAATTTCTTATTCCCCAACAATCTTTCATCTAATGGTTTTATATCCATTAATGATTGTATTAGCATTTTAGCACTGTGACCAAAATACCTGACATAAACAGGAGGACATATTTATTTTGGCTCATGTTTTCAGAGGGTTCAGTCTATGGTTGCCTGGCTTCATTGCTTTGAGCCTGAGGTGGGGCAGAACATCATGGTGAAGGGCATGGTGGAAGAAAGCCGCTCAGCTCATTGCAGCCAGGAGGCAGAGAGAGAGAGGAAGGAAGGGTCAGCGACAAGATATAGTCCCCAAAGGCATGTCCCCAGTGATCTACTTCCTCCAGTTGTGCTCCACCTGCCAACAGTTTCCACCACTTCCCAGTAGTTCATTCAAACTATTAATTCATAAAATGGATTAGTCTACTGATGAGGTGAAAGCCCTCAAGGTCATTTACCAAAAGCCCTACCTCTGAACATTGCTGCATTGAGGAACCAAGTCTTTAAATACAAGGCTTTGGAGGACATTTCAGATCCTTGTCTGAATCAATGTTTGGAGGTTGAAAGAATTATTTTCCAAGTCTATTATTCCTTCTACTTTTATTAACCAATATTCTTTGGTAAAAGTCTTTTTATCCCCTTTCACTTTGAGTATCACTGTGAACTCGTGTTTGTAAAAAAATTATTATTCAACGTTATAATCCATTTCAGTCATTATTCTTATTCTTTTATTTTTTTTTTTGCGGGGGGAGGTACCAGAGATTGAACTCAGGGGCACTTAACCACTGAGCCACATCCCCAGCCCTTTTTTGTATTTTATTTAGAGACAAGGTCTCCCTGAGTTGCTTAGCGCCTTGCTAAGTTGCTAAGGCTGGCTTTGAACTTGTGTTTCTCCTGCCTCAGCTTCCTGATATTCTTTTTTTTTATTATTAGTTGTTCAAAACATTACATAGTTCTTGACATATCATATTTCACATTTTGATTCAAGTGGGTTATGAACTCCCATTTTTACCCCGTATACAAATTGCAGAATCATATTGGTTACACATCCACGTTTTCACATATTGCCATACTAGTGTCTGTTGTGTTCTGTTGCCTTTCCTATCCTCTATTATCCCCCCTCCCCTCCCCTCCCATCTTCTCTCTCTACCCCATCTACTGAAATTCATTTCTCTCTCTTGTTTTTTCCCCCTTCCCTCACTTCCTCTTATATGTAATTATGTATAACAATGAGGGTCTCCTTCCATTTCCATGCAATTTCCCTTCTCTCTCCCTTTCCCTCCCACCTCTCGTCCCTGTTTAATGGTGATCTTCTTCTCATGCTCTTCCTCCCTGCTCTGTTCTGAGTTGCCCTCCTTATATCAAAGAAGACATTTGGCATTTGTTTTTTAGGGATTGGCTAGCTTCACTTAGCATAATCTGCTCTAATGCCATCCATTTCCCTGCAAATGCCATGATTTTGTCATTTTAGTGCTGAGTAGTACTCCATTGTGTATAAATGCCACATTTTTTCAATCCATTCATCTATTGAAGGGCATCTACGTTGATTCCACAGTCTAGCTATTGTGAATTGTGCTGCTATGAACATCGATGTAGCTGTATCCCTATAATACGCTCTTTTAAGGTCTTTGGGGACTAGTCTGAGAAGGGGAATAGCTGGGTCAAATGGTGGTTCCATTCCCAGCTTTCCAAGGAATCTCCATACTGCTTTCCAAATTGGCCGCACCAATTTGCAGCCCCACCAGCAGTGTACAAGCGTACCCTTTTCCCCACATCCTCACCAGCACTTGTTGTTGTTTGACTTCATAATGGCTGCTATTCTTACTGGAGTGAGATGGTATCTTAGGGTGGCTTTGATTTGCATTTCTCTGACTGCTAGAGATGGTGAGCATTGTTTTCCGTGTACTTGTTGATTGATTGTATGTCCTCCTCTGAGAAGTGTCTGTTCAAGTCCTTGGCTCCTGATATTCTTAAGTTGCCCCAGTTGGGTTACTGGGATCCTTTTTATTTCAAATCCCGAGTTCTTCCATCTTGTCATCAGTAGTTTTTAAGCATTTTGTGCTTTCTGGCACAACATGATGTTCCTTGCTTAGCTATTCCTTCTTTACCTCAGCCCTGGAATCAACCATTTCTTTAAGGAGCCCTGGTATGAGGGATGGTAGTTAGAATCAGAGTTGGAACCAGATACTGTGTTATCTTGAATATGGATTGTTTGAGGCTGGGATTTGATGTATTTAGTCTAGATCACAAGTGTGGGCTGTTGGACATTTCTCTGTCCCTTCAATTCTAGCTTCTTGTGAAAACTCAAACTGAAATGACCCCCAGATAGGTCTCTGTGATCTTGGTGCATAAACTGTCAGTTCTCATCTGAACCTATAGGCATTGAGGGTTTTTTACTGTAAAAAAAAAGAGTAAATAATTTATGATTGGGTGACATATCTGATTTATACAACTATCTGATTTCCAGATAACTAATGGAGTGGTTGGCATGTTGAAGGCTTTCGATAAGTGCCTTTTAAATAAATTACGAAAGCATCTTTGTATAAATAGTTATTGCTTTTCTCATAATTCAGGCTGCAGCTTGATGTCACCAGAAGATTAAGTAGTAAATAGAGATTCATGAGTGATAAATTATAAAACAGACCTCACTATTGATTAAAATACAAATAATTTCTACAGAACCTAGGTTTTTTTTTTAAATAAATTGGAGAAACTACTCCCACAATTATAGGATTACTTAAGGACATGCACAAAAATATCTCAAAAATTAAATGCAATATTGGTAGGTAGATATTTGTCACTAGCAAAAGGAAAGTGAATAATCTGAGAATCAGCAACTTTAGTCTTTCCTTATTAGTGGAGAGGGGGGCAAAATTTGGCATTATTTATAGCTCTATTTTGCCAGTGCCCAGATTTTTGAGAAAATAACATTTCTAAGAAAAGTGGTGGTGAGCTAGAGTGTCTTTTGTTCTTAAATTGACAGGTGTTATGTGACAGTGCAGCATCCGTCATGGTAACAAAGGGAAAAGACAGAAGATATGAGCCGTTCCCATTCATCCAGCCAGACACACACAGAGCCTCCCAATAGTTCAATTTGTTCCTATTGAGACACTGACTGAGAGTTTTTTTCTGATTTTTGGGGGGTGTTAATAATCCAGAGAGGATTAAATCTGCTTCAGATCTCTATTCTCATTTTCACCTTATTTGAAACAAGATTCACACAAAATTTTTTCCTCTCTCCTTTTTTCGTTTTACATACACACTGACAAGTTATTTTCCCCATGAATCTTTAAAAAAAATTTTTTTTAGTTGTAGATGGATACAATACCTTTATTTTATGTATTTATTTTTATGTGGTGCTGAGGATTGAACCCAGTGCCTCACACTTGCTAGGCAAGTGCTCTGCTACTGAGCCACAACCCCAGCCCTTTCCCCTGAACCTTTTGAGAATAGTTGCCCATATCACATACCTTCACCCCTAAATACTATTGAAAGAGCAGGAACATTTTCTTATTTATGTACCTCAATATAGTTATCAAGTTCAGGAAATTTAACATTGAACAAAATGCTGTCTTCTAATTTAGAGTCTATATTCCAATTTCACCAGTTGCCCCATTAAGGTCCTTTACAGCTGTTTTTATTTATAATCCAGATCACCCATTGCATCTGGCTTTCACGTCTCTTTAATTTCCTGTAATTTGAAACACATCCTCAGGATTTTTTTTTAATTTTGTCTTTTCATGATTCTAAC
This sequence comes from Spermophilus citellus, assembly GCF_964194105.1. Classification (NCBI taxonomy): domain Eukaryota; kingdom Metazoa; phylum Chordata; class Mammalia; order Rodentia; family Sciuridae; genus Spermophilus; species Spermophilus citellus. The sequence goes on along the minus strand of NC_138184.1, from coordinate 23,679,739 downwards.
ATCATCTAACTGGTTTTGCCTGATGCTTTCTCTTTTCTGGGTTGAGGTTACACATTTTGGCCATAAGGAACGTGTATGTGCTGGGGCCTGGATATGGTTTAAGTGCACCCCTCCTGTTTCACGTGTTGGAGGCTTGGTTCCCAGTATGGAGAGCTGGGAGGTAGCGAAAGCTCTATGAGGTGGGGCCCGGTAAGAGGTGGCTAGGTCACGGGGCGGTGGGGGTAGCACTACTTTCTGAAGGTATTAACACTGACCTCAAGGAATGAGTTATTATGAGAGCAAGTTATAAAAAGGGCAAGACCGACCTCCCAACCCTGGCTTTCTGTCCTGCCACGTGACTGTTCTCTTCTTCTTGCATGAACTCTCACTGTGATGCCGTTTGCCATGATATGTAGCCAGGAGGGCCCTCACCAGAGACGAGATGGAGCTACTGATCTTGACTTTCAGCCTCCCAAACTGTGAGCTATAATAAATTTTTATTTATAATTTTTATTTATTTATAATACATTTTATTGATTTATGATAAATTTTTCTTCATAAGATCCGCAGTCTCAGATATTTTGTTATAGCAACAGAAAATGGGCTAAAATAGTATCCTACTTAATGTATCATATCTTTAGATGTTCCATTATCAATGATGTGAATAATGATCCCTTGGCTAATGTGATGTCTTATCATCTTTCTCCATCAGTAAATTACCATTTCTTCTTTTGTAATTAATAAGCATTTTTATGGGAGACATTTTGAGTGTGCGTAAATATGTTTCTCACCAAACTTTAACTTATTCTTTCCTGAAACATCACCCTAATTTAAAAATACAGATGATGTATACCTACCTAAAATAAAGACGGGGCATGGGGTGAGACCTGAATCAAGTTGTGGTAATTCTACTAAATTGTCCTTAGCAGGTGAGATAGCTGTACAACACAAGCAATGTTGTGATGTCTTATTTTATAGTTGACAAACCAGTTGGGTGACAGCTGCCAGACAATTTTAAATAGTTATAAACAACATCAAAGAAAGGAAGAATAAATTCAAGCTGAGACTAGAGCCTGGTAAGTCCTCAGGCCAGATTCTCCTGCTCCTCAGAGCCAGGTAGACCTTGACTAGGGTGACCCTACAGTCTTCCTGCATTCTCAGGATTGGGAAATCCCTTCATTTCTCTGTTGAGTTACTGACTGTTTATTTTCTAATTAAACTTGATTTCTGAGGCTATGAGTCTTTCCAGGGCAGAAGCATTGTTATTAATGAAGAATTCTTAGTATTGTGAAGAAGGTAGACAAGTCACTGCCTTCTGGCTTCACGGGCATGACTGGACTTGGGCTTCCTCTGGCTCATTGCATATAGTACGTCTCCTTTCTAAAGGGAACATGTGTTCTATACTCATTGGTTCTGGGTTGTTCTATACTCATTGGTTCCTTGACAGACCCCATATGAAGAAGTGGTGATTCAAAAGACTTCAAATTTTAGAAGAACGAAAATTAAGTAGTTTGTCAGTAACAAAGTTCTGCTGGCCTTTTCCAAGTATCTGTGGCCTCAGGATGAAGTTATTCTCACAGATCAATAACAGAACAGTTATTTTCATTCATCTACATTGTGGCAAAGAGAATTAATACATGTGGGCTTACACAAAGATTTATGTACCCAGAAAGTCTCCATAACATTTGTGATAAAGGATACAATGAACAATGTTAAGTGTGCTTCAAGATAAATGACTACTACGATGGCCAGAGACTAAACCTAGTTTTAGTTGAAATATAATAAACACACAATGAGATGTGCGTATCTTGAGCATTTGATGAGTTTGGACATGAGGGACTGACCACCAGCAAAACAAGATATGGAGCATTCCCACCGACCTAGAAAGTTCCCTCTTGTCCCCTTTCACATCAATACCACGCAGAGATGGCCACTGCTGATTTCTGTCACCATCTTTTCCTGTGAGGTGGCTATTGAACAATAACTTGCATTTCAAAAACACTTGTGTCTGTTTTTTGATCTTCAAATACTGGGATCCTATGTATGTATTCTTTTCAGCGTCCAGTGTCTTTGCTCAATACTGTTTGTGAATTTATCCTTATTGTCACACACTTTTTCGTGGTTGTGTAATGGTCCCTAATGTTATTTTGAAGCAAATCCCAGAGAGCAGGCCATTTCATTCATAAATATTTCAGTAAGTAATTCTAAAAGATAAGGAGTTTTAAAAGATGCTACATCCTCACATATTAAAGGAATCAGTATGAAAGCTCTGACCTAGTGCAGTGGGGATGGATGCTGGGGACTCTGGCCTGGGTTAAGTCAGGAACACTGAGGATTGGGGCCAGCCTGTGGCTGAGGACCAAGCAGCAGGTGTTGGGGGAGGCAAAGGCATGGAGACTGAGGGAGAGGGGTGATGCCAAAGTACTTAGTTGGGACTCTAAAAGTATGTGGAATAAAGGGGTGACAACAACCGGGGGCAGGGGGCTTGGATGGAAAGCACCCTTTTCTACTGCTTCTGCTCTTTGGTACTAGTTTTCTGCCTCTGAGCCACACACCTTAAGAAGCCTCTATTCTCAGTGTGTTTATTATGATTAAATATCCAACTGACCATTCTTAGGACACACAGTATCTTTCGATCCCCAAATACCTTTTCATCTCTTCATTTACAATGCATCTTTATCCACATCCCCATTCCCTTTCTGTTGGAATTAAACATTTTTTTTAAAAAAATTTGATTTTGACTAGAAGAGATTGGTCTCATTCCAAGGTTACTGCAAAGATGCCTGCCTACTGTCTTTTCTTGTTCATTAAAAAAAAAAAAAATTCTTTTCCATTTTAGGTTTCTATCCCAAAATATGGTATGTATTGACACAACTTGGCATGCAAATCAGTAACAGCACATTTCATGTTCTTGGTATATTTCCCTGTGCTTGCCTCTATTTCTGCAGCCCTCCTGCTGTTTTCCTGCCTGTGTGTTCTTTTATTCTGTTGATAGCTTTCATTTTGGTCTCCCCTTCGCATCTGGCCCTTCAAGCTGGGCTGTGGTTCTGCACGGCTGTTCAGCGATTGGACTCTCTCCAGCCCCCACCAAATGCTGTCTCTTTCTGTGGCAGCAATGTGAGCTTAGGATGTCTTGCTTATCATGTCTTGAATGATGTATTTTGCTTTGGGTGCAAAAACCCATACCAACTTGAAATGCTATCTGAATATAATAATAATAATAGGAAAAAAAAAACCCTTACAGTGTTATAGCCATCTTTGAGCAAAACCCTCCCCCTTGGCTATTATCTTTCAATAATATTCAGAAAGATCTGCGGGTTATATTGCTAAGTGTCTTCGTGAATGTTCTGTTCTGTTAATATTCCCCTCCTGTGTTGTTATGAATTTTATCAATCCCCTCTCCATAGAAATGAAAAATATTAAATTAGAATTGTTCTAGCTGGTGCACAGAATAAATGTTCCTCAAGCAAAACAAAGAAACCAACAAACAAAACAAAGATACTACGATGGAAAGAGACTAAGCCTAGCTTAATTGAAATATAATTGGCATACAATGAACACATATCTTAAACTATTGAGAAGTTTTGACAATTGTGTACACCCATGTGTCATCACTCATACAAGATAGAGAGCAGTTCCATGGCTCCTGTCCCCTCCAGCCAATACCCACCTCTCCGAGATAGCCAGTATTCTGATTCTAGCACCATAAAACAGTCGTGCCTTTTAAAATTTTTATTTATTTTATTTTTTCCACAATGCTAGAGACTGAACTCAGGACTGCACACATGCTTTACCATAGACCTGCACCTCCAGCCCTCTGCCTGCTCTTGAAAATTATATGGTAGGAGTGCTCTTGGGTCTAACTTTTTTTTTAACTTCTAGTCATGTCTGTGAGATTCATTCATGTTGTATGTAGTAGTATTCTGCTGAATAGTCATACAATCTGTTTATTCATTTACTTATTGATGGGCATTTGGGTTGTGTCCAGTTTGGGACAATTCTGGATGAAGTTGCAATGAACGTTTGTGTACAAGTCTTTGCACAAGTGTGGCAAGAGACTCTAAATGGCTCCCAGAGATCCCTGCCTCTGGGTATTTACACTATTGTGTGGGTGGGACTGGAGACTTCCTCTGACCATCAGAATATGGCAAAGGCATGATTATGTTACAAATGCATGTTCCTCCCTTCTTGTTAGCAGATGCTGTAGACTCTTTTGCAGACTTTGATGAAGAGGCGCAGATGGCAAGGAACTGGGGTACCCTCCAGTCAAAAGCCAATAAGAAATTGAGAAGATATAGAACATTTTCATCTCCCTAGAATGTTCCTCAGTTGAGAGTCTATGAGGAACGGAATCCTGCCAACAACCACATGGATTAGGAAATGGTTCCTTCCCTAATTGATCCTCAAACAAGCCCTGAGCCTTGTCCAGCACCCTGACCAGGTTAGATCTTATGATTCTAAACCTAAGTCTTATGAGAGATTCTGAAGCACAGGACCTAGCTCAGCCGTGGGGATCATCCTCCACAGAAACTGAGGTAATCCATGGGTGCTCTCTAAAGCTGCGAAGTGTGTGGTAGTATTACTCAGAACTGTTAGCTAATACAGTGGGCACATGTTTTTATTTCTCTTGGATAAAGATCTAAGAGTGGAATAACTGGGTGGGAACTGCCAACCTCTTGTTCAAGTGGGTGTATGTTTGCACCCCCTCCAGCAGTACACGAGGGTTCCACTCGCTCTGCATTCTCAACAGCATTTCATATTTCCAGTCTTTTTGGTTTTCCTCTCTGATTGGCATGGAATTATGTCTCATTGTGGTTTTTAATTTGCATTTCTTTGATGACTAATGAGGGATAAACCTGTTTTAACTAGTTACGCAACCTGTTCAAATTTTGTTTTCCTTTCAAGAGAATCATATCTTGTTTGTTGGCTTGTTTATTCCTGTTATTTAAGATGTATAGATGAAAAGACAGGTTCTTGTCTTAAGAGAAATCCTGAATAGAATAAACGTCAATATTTTATTATATGTAAAATCTAAAATGAGGAAAAGAGGTTATGAGGTCCATGATAGATGTAGATAAGTGAGTAATTCAATATATAATTGATAGGTGAAATAACAGGTACTACTATGCTATAAGGTAGGTATTTGTAAGTTGCATTTTAAGATAAGAAATCTGGCCTGGTGTGGTGCGTGGCTGTAATCCTAGCTACTTAGGAAGCTGAAGCAGGAGGATTGCAATTGGAGGCCAGCCTTGTGCAACTTAGCAAGGCCCTGTCTCAAAATTAAAAATAATAAATAAATAAATAAATAAATAGGGCTGGGATGTAGCTCAATGTTAAAGTGCCTCTGGGTTCACTCTCCAGTACAAAAAAAACATGGGATCTGGAATTTATGGAGTCTTATCAGTTGAGATGGGCTAGGCAATACTGCAGTACAAGGTCCACCATATTTCAGGATTCTTCTGTACTCTGTTCTGCATCCATGTTTCCATTACTGGCTAACAGTATCCACCACCTGGAATGCTGCTGATCTCTGTGGCAGGAGGCAGAGACAGCACAGCAAAGCTTACAACAGCCCTGGAAGCTACACCTGGGGAGTAATGTATGCACTTCTGCTCACTTTCATTGGCCAAAGCAGTGACCCCAATGGATAGGAAATGTGATGCTATCATGAGGAGGTTAGCACACTTACCCTAAAGGGAGTAATCTAGACTTAAACAGATCTTACATTTCTAAACCTAATGCTTTTCATCCCATGCCACAGTTATCCCAAATGATCCTTCAAATCAGATAATTTCATTTACTTACTATTTCCATAGTATTGTGTTCTATTTCTAAAGCTGAAATAACACCATATTTATTTTTCATCAGGATAAGCCAGATATCTCATCTAAAAAGAATGTATTTATTTAGCCTTTTTATTTCTATATAGATGTGTATTTTCAATTTCTTCCTTTCCAGTTCAGAAAGCTCTGTTGGTAATGAATTTCCATTAAAGTCGTACAAGATTGGAAAATAAAATAAGTTTCCACACATTTTCCAAAATAATCAACACAAACCCAATGTGAGAAATCAAACAATTATTACCTCCAGGATCAACCCCAGATTATTAAAATGCAATTATATTCAGAAAAGTAACCCAACAGGGGGCCGTGTTTATTTTCTCAATCATTTTCACAATGGATTTTCTCAGGGTCGAGGGGACAGACACTCCCTCCACATTCTTCTTGTAATATCTGAACAATGCTGTAGATTCACCCAGGACTCAAGGATAGAAAAATTTCCCTTTCCTTTATTGATTTCAAAGATACCAATCATAATATTAAATCGGATATGGTCAGATATTTCTATAGATATGTTTCATGTGCTTAGAATTAAAAATAAATTAACCGATGATAATTGAAAATTTTGCATGCATGTTTGAATTTGCAGCTTCTCTCTGAAAACTAGAAGCTGGCAACTCTGGGCCCCATTCTTATGTGGAAGCACTTGGCTGGTGCTGAGCAACAGCTGTCATTTTAGGAGGGCCATGTGTTGTCCACATCTCACAGTCCCCACCTGGGGCCCCTTTACACAAGTGTGCTTCCCAGCAGGGGCACAGAGGAACGGAGGGAGGCATTTCTCAGCATCTTCCTCTCCCTGATTTCCCTGCCCCAGCTGTCAGAAGCCACTTGACGCCCTGAGTTGCTCAGCAGGGGAGCTTCCCCGAAGAGCTGCCAGTAGGGCTGAGAGCCAGGTGCTGTGGAGGTAGGTAGGTACCAGAGGACACAGCTTCGGGATGTGCACAGTCCCCTTGACTCCAGTCACAGATTTCAGGCAATGCCTGAATTCCTCCTGATTTGACTCTTTGGCTTGCCTTTGGGCTTCCACCTTCATTCCTGTGACAGTCCACACCTTGTGCAGTTCCAAGACGTGAAAAGACTTTCAGAGCTGCCTGTGACTTGCCCTTCCTGGGTAGCCTTCTGGTTAGCACCCTTGGCTTCCTGCTCACCCGTTGAACTCACAGCCTGGCAACCTCCTCTGACTGTTATGGCTCAGGCTCTCAAGTGGGTACGGCACTGCTCCGAATCATTGCTGGCTTAAGTTTTGTTATTTGTGTGCATAGGTAAGCATACAAGGTCTGTGCTTCAGGAAGCTGGGTGATGAAGCGACCAATCTGACAGAATGCATAGTGCAGAAACTTACCTAAATGACAAAGTTGACACTGCAGTGGAGTGGGGGAAAGGCCCATCTTTTTAATAAAAGGTCAATTGTATAACTGTATGGGAAAAGCCTCACACACGTGCAAGAATCAATCACAGTGGACTGTAGATCAGAAACAGGCAGGTCTCTGGAAAAATACAGAGGAGAACATCTTCAGGTCCTTGGAATATTCTTTTATTTAGTTCATTTTTGAGTCATTCAACATCAAATGGGATTGAGTGCCTACTGTATATGGGGTTCTGTACTGGGCAGCATGGATACAAGAGTAAAACGACACAGTCCTTGTTCTCAAAGAGCTTTCATTTTAATTGGGGGAACAGACAAGGAGCAAATGATTACAACAAAGTGTGATGAGACCCAAAACAGAATGTCATGGGTGCCCAGAGGTGGGGGTTCCCAACTGGAGGTGGGTTGAGGGAGGGGGGTGATGCCTGAGGGAGGAGTTAGCCAGGATGAGTGGGGAGGAGGGCATCCTGGGAAGAGAAACCCACAGCATATGCAAAGGCAAATAGGACCAGGGCAGATTGCTAACAATTTCTTAAATTCTCTTGGCTTATATGCTGGATTTTTGCTAAGAAGTATTGCGTATTTGCTGTCACCAAAACGTGATCCAATGTCATCAGGGATGGGTATTGTTTTCTCTATTTTACAGGAGTGGGGAGACAGGTGTATTTGGAGCACTTGGAGGATTGATCCAAGTCCATCTAAGCCTCCAGCGGACCCTCAGGTCCTTCTATACCTACTTTTGTGTTCTTTACCCTGTGCTATGGAGCTACTAGCTCAGTCTTGGACAAGAGTTTGGGACATCAGAGCCCTAAGGGCTTTAAGGGAGAGAGGACGCATGTTCCAAGTTGTTTTCTGACCAGGTTTGCAACTGGCCAGGTTAGTGCCTTCAGGTTTCCAGCATGGATAAAGCTAAGGGACTGGTTCGGAGAATGTTATGTGGAAAGGATCTCAAAGGGTTAAGGTCATATGTGTGCTGAGTCAAAAGTGTCCATTTTACGTGGAATGGCTCTAATTGTAGGGAGATGGTCCTGAAAGAAAATGCATATTTGGATGCCATGCCCTCAAATACGCCACTAGGTGGCGCTCAGATACAGGAATAAACTAGCAATGGAGCGCTTTGCAGAGGGTAGCTTGCACGGAGTAGATGAATGTCCTGGTATCTCTGAGGAACACCGTGATGGAGTCAGGCGGCTCTGGACACACACAGGATGACAATCTCCAAGATCTGCGGTGGTTCATTTGTAAACCCTGGGCTGAACATCCTTGTTGGTCCTCTGAGGTCTGTGTGCACTGGAAACTGGCAGGGAAGTTGGAAGTAGGAGGCCAGGCTCTCATCCTGGATCCATAAATGCATTTACCTGTGTGTATGTGTGTGTGTGTGTGGGGTGGTAACAAGTGGATTTGGAGAGATTATGGTACTGTTCCCCTCCCCCATATATAAGTACACATCACTGTGCCCATAAGACCCAACATGCCAACCGTCAAGGAGTGTCTTTTTCTAGATTTTTTTTTTAATGGCTAAATTCTGATTTGGTCCATCAGATATCATCTCTTTTTCTGATGCCCTGGTTTTATGTCCCTTGGGAATTCCATGTAGATGACAAGCAAACCTCTTGGCACTTAAAAACCTCACTTTTCTTATCTGTGATGTGGGGATAGCTTATACCTCCAAGGGCTGCTGAGAGCATCACACAAGAGAAGAGAACTCAAATATATTTGAAAATTGTAAAGTGCTCCATAAAGTGCTTATTGAGGGTATACCTATGGTGCCGAGACTTTTGTTATGCTATTATGTGTCCTTCTAGATAGCACTGATTGTGTGCCAGGTGTGGGTCTATTTGCTTCATCATTCAAAAATCTCAGACCCTGTGAGCCATGTGCATCTATATCCCCACCAAGCTAGTTAGCGGCACAGGGGGCTTCAAACCCAGACTTGTGGCTTTAGAACTTTGAAATCTGGGGCCTCACTACTACCCTGGTTGGTCTCTCCTGATCAAAGGTGCATTCATTGCTGCCATGGAAAACCATGTGCCTTGCTTTTCACATTTTCATATATGAACAGATGGAGGCTTAAAAGCAGTTCTCCCTGTGGGTCTCACCTTCTTTTATATTTGCCTCCAGCCTCAAGGCTCTTCCTTGGGCTCAGCTGTTTCCATTCTCCTCTACTCCTCTCTGCTGGAATGGAGCAGAAGAGAGGAGCAGGGTGGATGGAGAGAGCTGGAAAAGCAGAAAGGGGGTGCCCCACTTTCTGTGTCCTGCTGCACAGCTGTAGGGTAGGAGTTGCCCTTGCAGGAATGAGGAAGAGGTGAGGGGCATCTCCTGCCAACCTCAGGCACCAGTTTGATTCTGTTAGGGATAGTAACATTTTGCCATTGACTTATCCCCACCCTGTTGACTGGAGTCATGCTGGGCATGCAGAATTAGAAAACAGGAGACTCCTTGGGGTGGCAGCCTCCTCTTCCATCTGAGAGCTAGTACCTCCCACCTTGGGCTGGTGAGGTGGCTCCTGGTGCATCCTCCTTCCCTTCTCCTCTCTCACACAGCCTAAGGCAGTCAGAGCCTCTCAGGTCAGAGAGCTTCATCCAGGAGATGGCGGAGAATCTCTACTACAGAGACACTGGACCTGGTACCTTTCCAGTTTTTGTACGATGTGTGTTTTCACAAGTTCATGGTTAGTGTTGGGAATATAAATTGCTTAGGAAAGGGCAGGGAGGTTGTGAGAAGGAGAGGGGGTAGATGTATTTTGTGAAGGTACCAAGCTCTAGTGCCAGCATTGAATGAAAGGATTGAAACCAACTGGACAAGAAAGGGCTCTGGAAGTTAAGGACCCCTTTGGTCCTAAGGTTTGGAGATTCCAAGATGGGGTTCTCTATGTTTGTTTTCATTGAGGTGATAGTGACTGATAATGTTCATTGCCTGCTCTTCTTGCATTTTCCACTGGAGCTATAAATAAGACTTTCCTCAGCCTGATTTTCTAGAGGACAGTTCTAGAAAGAAACCAGAGCAGAACTGCAGAGGGAATGCCCTCCTCCACCTTCCAGGTGTACATGTGGACTTCAGCCAACTCTTCCAGGAGGAGGTTGCTGTAGCAGCTGGAGCCATGACTGGGTGACACCAACCTGGGTCAGCCACACCCTCCTGGGCCCCAGAGTCAATTCTGGCCAACTTATATTGGAATGACAAAATGGGCTTCTCTCTCTGGGTGCCCTGGGGAGGGAATGAGTCCCGAGGGAAACCTCTTCTCCTGGGCCTATTGGAAAGGCAAATATTTAGTCCTATGATTCAGGTCTCTCGAGTCCCATTTCCAGTGCAGCAGGTGTGGTCCCTGAACACAGGGGCCGTCATGTGCCGATGCAAAGTGATAAAGGAACCAGCCCAATATTTGCTAAGTGCTTCCCAGAAGGACTTTATGCAGGAAGACAGGCCAGTGGTGAAATGACTGCATGGGGAGGTTGACATCAGAGGAATGCATGGGTGGGGCACGGTGGGGGCTCAGGCAGTGGCGAGGAGGGAGGAGAGTTCTCTGGAGGAGTGCTGATGCTTGGCTGACAGGGCTGAGTCAGCCAAGTGAGGAAGCAGCAGAAGATCCTCCAGGCAGAGAAGCAGCTTGTGCAAAGGCCCAGAGGCAACCAACCGAGAATGGGCAGATGCTGGGCTTAGCAAGTTGCTTTTTCTTGCTGGGCAAGGAGCCCTGAGGTGGGAGGAAGTCAGCGAAGTGAGTAGGCTACTTAGGAAGGAACACCCAAGAGTTAAGTCAACAACACTGGCAGAAAACCAAATGCTCTCTGGAGGACCAAACACGACCAGGCAGGGCAGAGGACACAGAGCAGAGCTGGGGTTATCCCCTCTTCTGGCCAGGGCTCATGTTGGCATAACATTTAAAGTCAGTCCCTAGGGAAGGGTGTGCAGCCCCAAACTGCCAGGGCAGGAGGAGAAATGCTGGGCCATCACGAGGTACCAGAGGCCAGAGAGAGCCCAAGACATTCATGGCTCTGCAAATCCTCCTTGAGCCCTAGCTGAGGAGCCTGGGTTGTGTCAATCGATCCTCCCCAGCCCCATAGCAGAGGTAACATCCTCAGTCCAGGACAACTCTCAGCTAGAAACGAGAGGGAGACTCCCAGTCCAACAGAGAGGGCCTCCCAGCCTGCCCCATGAGCCTCACTAGCTGTTTTCTCCTTGCAGCTCTGGTCAGGTTTGGATATTGGAGCTCTAGTGACACCATCCCTTCTTCCCTGAGATGGGAGTCCTGGTTGTTGATGGTCAGAGCACATAGGGCCATGGAAGGGGCATTGGTGTCAAATGCCCATACTGGACAGGCCAGTTGCATCCAGTAGGCCAATCACTCAATTCTCAGGACCTGTGATTCTCTACTGTGAAAGGGGTTGAGGTCTCCACCTGGCGGAGTTAAAAACTGTGTAGCGCTGAGGCCCAGACCCAGTTCTGTCCCCCCAGCCATGAGCCAGTGAAAAACCAGCCTCTACCTCAGAGCAAAGCCTGTCCAAGGAAGGGACATGACCTTTGTCCTTGGAAAAACCCACAGAGCACTCCTAGGCACATTCCCACCCTGCTAAGTTGTTTATCTACAAATAACAGGAGAGATCTGCTGCCCCAGGTGTCCCTGACTCAGTCAGGCTAGGTGGAGATCCATAGCAACCCCCTAGCAGCCACCAATCAGCATGAGACAGGGAAATACCTGGGATGCCAGATGACCCTCCCAGTAGTTTATGGTGGTTGATAACATGTTGGGAAACCATGTAGTTCAGCACGTACACCCCTCTTGGCTCAAACCAATCAGTTCAAACCAATACCCCTTTTGTTCTGACCAATCACCCCTACCCAACTTGTTCCCGCCAGTGAATGTGCTAATCATGTTTTAGAGTTCTTATTTGATTTTCCCGCGGTGTGTGATGATTTGCTATGATGTATGTGAAGTCCCTGCCCCTCTCCAAAAAAATGTATAAAAATGCTGCAAACCCTGGGCTCAGGGCCTCTCAGCGTCACCAGTTGCTGTGTGTGCGCGCGGAGGACCGAGCTAGCTCGCAATAAACACCTCTTTGCTGCTTACATCGATCTTGGGTCTCTGGTGGTCTTTGGGGGTCCTGAATTCGAGCATAACACCAGCACCTTGCAGAATAGTGTTCTCTCACCAGCCTGGGCCACATGGACAGGAAGTTTCCAGGGGTTTGGAGGAGATCAATGGTGCAGCCTGGACCTTGGCTTGCTTCCCAGCTGCCTGGGGCTCTTGGTCTGCAGGGGGCAGCAGTGAAACGTGCAGCCAGGGCCAAGGCCCATCCAGGCCAGCTGCTTGGCTCTCCCTGCAGTCTGAATGGAAAGTTCTCCTTGGCGCAGTGAATGCAGCTTGGGTCGATTTGTTTTTAAATGGTTGATGTTTGAGGTTCCTTTATGAAAGCCCTTCACATCTGGCATTCAAAGAAAATAATCAGTCTAGACTATCAGGCCTGATAGCAGCTCCTGTGAAATTTGGGCCGACTTTCCAGTAAAAGTGCTTCCCAGCTCCACGCAGCTCCTGCCCTCTCCCTTCTTCTCTTCTTGTGACCTTTTATCTCAGCAGGAGCCCTGACTAGAAAGAGGGTTCTGGAAATGTGGTGTGTTTCTCATTAAGTTTCTGCAGCATAAAAGTCACGTGATACAGAGCTCTTTCCCTCCTCCCCATTCTCCTTTCTTTATCTACAATCACTCCTGCTGCTGAGGTTTTGTTTAATTGGAAATGTTTAATTGAAAACCGAAATTTTGTTGATATGAAGATTTTTTTTTTTAAAAGTCTGTTTCCAGGGTGCTGATGATATGTTTGGTTCATTTTTTCCCCTTGGCACTGAGGTGGCCAAACAGAAGCCCAAATAGAATCAGTCCCAGGTTATCAGTGCCACTAGGGTCCCAATGTCCCCCTTCCGTTTTTTTCTTTTCATATCTGCAAATTTCTTCCTTTAAAATGCAAAATGTGAGACTAGGTCTTGGGAGATTTTAATGTGGGGCGAGCCCAGATTACTGAAGGGACTCTAGGGAATCCCCGGGGGGTGGGCGTGGGGGTTGTGAGAAATCTGGAAGCTCTCGGAGAGTCACTGCTGTGAACAGCTGTTCTCTTCCTGGTATTTGTGAGTGGCTCTTGTCTGAGCCTGGTGGTCTGTAGCTATGGAGAGAGAGGAAGAGAGAGAGAGAGAGAGAGAGAGAGAGAGAGAGAGAGAGAGAGAGAGAGAGAGACACTAGAGATCACAGGTCCTGGCAACTGCTAAGTCTCCTTTATCCTCTCCTGGGGCCAGAGGCTGAAAGCCCTACGCTGAGTCTGTGAACATGAAGCCACTGGTTGGAGTTTGTGCAGCTGGTGGCTCAAAATAGGCTCCCAGCTTCATGCCTGGAGCAAAGGCCTGTGAGAGCGTGAATCCACCACACCTGTGCAGGTGAGTGTTACAGTCCCGGTGTTGGTGTGATTGAGGGTCCCTCCTCTCCCATCCTCCAATCCTCCCATAGAGCTCAGCTCCTGGACTCATTCCCCGGGGGGTTCCTTCCCTTGGTCTTCAGCAGCGGGAGGGGACAGCCCCCCACCTTCCTTTGAAGAGCAACAGGGTCATCTCCCTGCCCCCTAGATGTCCAGGAGGGGCTGTGCCTCTCACTCTGCCCACTCGGGGCTGATCCTCAGGTTGGAATGCTGATAGCTGCCTGGCTTCTCCCTGACTCGGCCTTTCCCTTCTCCTCCTGGAGCATCACGTCACCCTCTATTCTCATTATTCAAGGAAGCCTCTTGGATTCAGCCCCTCCCACTTTGGCTTCAGCAGAGAGAGAAATGGGGGAGGGGGAATGAGCATGTGTCCTCTACCTCTTACAAGGACACTAATCCCATCAGATCAGGGCCCCACCCTTATGATGTCATTTAACCTTAATCACCTCCTTGTAGGCCCTGTCTCTACAGTCACATTGGATTTGAACAACAGATTAGAAACGGGGGTGGGAGGTGGGGGGTTCATTCATTCCAGTCTGACTGCAACCAACTTCCTGTGAGGCTGGGCAGGACATACTTGTCCTTGTCTTTGTCATCAGCAGAGGATCTGAGGTTTGCTAAACTCCCCTCCAGCTCAGAGTCTGTGGCAAGGGTCAGCAACTGATTGCCCACAGAGACCTTTTTTTAAAAACAGGGCTTTACCGTAGCCCGGCCCTGCTTATTCATTCATTTAGGTATTGTCTATGACCTCCTCTGCCCGTCCTCAGTGGAGTTGAGCAGTTGCAACACAGACTGTACCTAAGACCTGCAAAGTTTAAGATATTTACGATCTGGCCCTTTACAGGCAAAGTTTGCCAACCCCTGGGCTAGGCCTTCAATTTTATTTTATTTCCTGTGGAGTGAGATGGAGTTGTTCCCAGAGCCATGGTCATTTTGTTTTGTGGAACAGGATCCTGGTGAGTGGCCACTTGAATGCTGCAGAGGAGGCAGTTCCAGGACTCCTGCCAGAGAGCAGGTAGAGGAATCTGTACTAGTTGGTATGGGCTGCTATACAGATACCACAGACTGGGTGGTTTAAACAACCCAAATGTATTTTCTCACAGTTCTGGAGACGGGAGATCCATGATGAAGGTACCCTGGGCTTGTAGATGCCACTGTCTTGCTGTGTGGTCATATGACCTTCTTTGTGTGCTAGCAGAGAGAGAAATGGGGGAGAGGGAATGTGTATCCTGTACCTCTTACAAGGACACTAATCCCATCAGATCAGGGCCCCACCCTTATGATGTCATTTAACCTTGATCACCTCCTTGTAGGCCGATTGGATTTAAGGCTTCAACATATGAATATAAGTTGTGTGGAGGGGGCACGATTCAGTCCATAACAGAATCAGAATCCTTTTCTCAGGAGACTTTCTCATTATGCCAACCAGACAAATGGGGAACTAGGGTGGTGGGAGGGTTGATATTCCTTCTGTGTCTTAGGTCAGTTTTCCCAGAAGCAAAACCTGCAAGGAGGAGAATGCATTGAGAGTAAGGGCAGGATGAGAGACAGTGCACAATCCCTCAGTGGGTGGCTTCATCCTGATCCTGTAGGGGAGCTATGGAGTGCAAGTTACAGCTCAGAGTCTGATGCACCTGCATCTATCAATCATTGGCCAAGGGCTGCCTTGAGGGGACACTGGTTTTCAGGCATTTCCAGGCTCTGCAGGTGTGAGCACAGCAGCTCTCACCCCTGAGGATCATTCTCCAACTGGAGCTGCAGGTGCAGGTGGCTGAAGCAAGATCACACAGAAGCCCAGGGGAAGGCCACATAGCATCTACAAAAGGGACTAGAAGGTGTCTGGGCAGAGAGTTGACTGCTGCTACATTCCACAAAGAAAAGTCTGAGTCTGTTGAAAAGCATATACTGGGGAGAGTCTAGGCTGAGTCTGGTAAAACAAGGTCCGGCATATCTGCAAGAATGTTCTATGCTTAGAAGTCATCTGAGGAAGGGACTGTTTTTGTATTCTCCCATTTCCAGACCTGCACATTGTAGGTGCTCAGTTAGGCTGGAGGGCTGTTTGGAGAGTGAGGGATTGGATATTGGGAGGTGGACTGGAGCTATGGATGACAGGCTGGGGTCAGATTTAGAGAGCAGCCACTGCTCAGAGGCTCTGATAGCCATGGAGCCTGCCTGGGCCTGATAGTCCAGCTGGAGTTTTGGCCATGGGCCCCTAACAGTCCTATTCTGAGTCTCAAAGACTTTTTTTTTTTTTCCTGTGTTGAGGGTTGAACCCAGGATTTCATACATTCCAGGCAGGTGCTCTACTGCTGAGCTGCACCCCTAGCCCTTCAAATACTTTCTTTACAATTTTGGAGAGTAGTCTTCCACCCGGGTGTGTTGTGAGCTGGAAGGGCATTAAAATGCTGGGGTGGGGGGAGGTGGGAACATGTGCATGTAGCACAGGTGGATTTGACCTCTGTCTTGATTCTGTATACTTCTCAGAACACACAGAACAGGGGTAGATGATTTCATGTGGTTTTTGTCAGTTTTGTCACATCACCTGAGCCCCCCAACTCCCCACCCTTTGGGAGAATTGAACTGAAAAACTATTAGAAATAATGAGAGTTCAGTAAGGCAGTCAGTTACAAAATAAATGTACAAAAATCAATATCTTTCCTATTTCCAACAGTAACCACTTAGAAAAAATAATGGAAAAGAAAGATCTCATTCACAATAGAAACGAAAGATATTTATCACCTCGAAGCAAACTCCTAGGAGAAGACGTATGTGAGGCCTTTCTTTCCTCTGTCCAGACGTCCTCCTGGAGTGGGGAGAAAAATTACTATGGCTGCAGTGTGGATTCTGGGCCCTTATGCCCCAGACCTTTGCCATGAGAGGATTGGGACCTGGGTTCCCTTGGCTCACTGGGTGGGAATCTTATGCTTCTTCCAAGATCCATTGAAAATATAAGCTCTGGGCAGCTCCCAGGAGGCTGTTGGACCTGCTGGTAGTCCTATGAGATTCTGCAAGCAGTCATCCTACCCCAGAGCAGAGCCTGGGTCACACAGCCTTAAATGGAACAGGGAACCATAGGAAGTGGTGCTGATTTCCTGGAGAACAAGCCAACACTGGAAGACTCCAGGCCTGACCACCTCTCCCACTCTGGGATGCCTCGTGGATGATCCAACCGACTGTGACCAGGGTGGGTGCAAGGCACAAAAGACATTTGATAGGATTTTTCCCAAAGCCAAGATGGTGTCATGTCTGGGATGGGTTAGATTGTGGAAGAAATCCAGGGCTATTTTATTCCAGAAATAGTTTAAGCCTACCTAGTCTGACCCCTCACTTGGGTGGAAGTCTCACTTATATTAGTCAGGATGTTTTTTTCCTTTGAAAATGGCAGAAAGCCTAGCCTAATCATCCATCTTCTACACAAAAACAAAACAATACAAAGTAGGAGTATCCCACCCCTTTCCCCTGGATGCTGTGCATACCAGCTTGACTACAGATTGCCAAGTTCCTTTGACTCTGCCCAGGACCCTGCTTCACTCATGCTCATGGCAAGCCAGAAAGGAAGTGGGGTACCAGTGAGCCCTGGGGACAACCTGATATAACCACGGTCAGGAGAGGTGGTCCATACCCTAGCACCCTGGCTCCCTTTCCCCCTTGGATGACATCACTCCAAAATGGGTGCTCCACAAGGTCTCCTGGAGTTCCCAAGTAGTATGGAGCCCAAGTTGCCCTTCAGCTGTCCTCTGCTCAGTAGTGCATCTCTTATTGGCTGCCTTCTCCTCTCTGTCTCCCTTTCCCATTCCCCTGTGGGAATTCCTGGGATCACTTCTCAACTAAACGCTCTGCATATGAATCCTTATTTCAGATGCTTCTTTAGGGGGATCCTCCAGTGTGTGAGAGAGGTATACAGATTTTTCTAGGCAGATATTTAGCTTTAGCCTCATATAACTGGAGTCTAGGCATAGTGTTTCACGTAGGGTGGGCCAAGTCAGAGGACTCATACAATATCATTTGGATGATCCATGTTTTCCCACTACTTGGTTTTGCTTTATCCTTCGACAGACTCAACACAGTGGCTCCCAGGCTTATATTCTTCCAGCTGAACCAACCTAGCAAAAAGAAAAGAACTTGTTTTTGTTGGTAGTTCAAGAAAGTGTTAGAATTGCAAATCACTGGACTGACTTGCACATCTCTGAGCATTCTCTGAATCCAGGTGAAGAGAATGGTCTGATTGTCATGTGCCTGTGGTTCTCTTTCAGATCCTCTTCTGTATCCTCCCATTTTACTTCCCCTGCACACTCTGGTTGCATACACCAGAAAGAGTGGAAGCAAGGATGAGGGAATTGTGTTTTGGAAGCAGACAAAGACAGACGCTTGTGCTTGTGCATCTGTCTATTTGTTGAAAGGGAGAAACCTTGAATTTAGCTCTAAAACTGGATTACTTATTAACCATCGGACAATATTGGTGAACATTTTCAGAGACTCTTTTCATGAGTCAGACTATTATTTTCCCCTCAAAGTTATGAGGCAAACAGAAAATGAACATTCCAGCCAAAGTCCTGTTCCCATTTCTTTCATACCAGGGATTTCTGTAGAAGAAACCAAACCAAAATTTGACAAGAGGACAGAAAGCCAGAAGAAAAGTAATGTCTAGAGAGTTCCTGCTGTGTGCCAGTCATTGTCTTAGTGCTGTGTAGTTGTGATTTCATTTGATATGAACGCTGCAATGCTCATCTTATAGAGAGGCACACTGATTCTGGGTGGTTCTGTTAGGTGCAGAGGAAGCAAAACAGGCTCTCAGCCTGTTTTGGACCATTTGAGATCTCACCCACAGCACTTCCACTATTATAGATGCCTTCCTTTGGAGAACTGTATTGGGAAAGGGTAGTCAATTCTGAGGATTCTGTGGATAAGGTAAAATTTCTTTCCACTTGTCTAAATACAATAATGGAAAGAAGACACTTTAACCAAGTGGAGTATATGATCATTCAAGGTGTAAGAATCAGAAGCAATCTAGCAGTGGTTGTGAAATCACAAAGCACTTAATGAAAAACGAATTAGTAGTTTGCTCAGATCCAGACTGGCAATACCCATCCATGTAGTTCATAAAGCAGGTAAGTGGGGGTGGGGGAAGGACGGTCTACATTGTGATATTGTGATTTTGACCCCTGAGCCCAGTACAGGGCCCGACACACGGTGAGCGCTAGATATGTATCTAGTGAGTGAATGACCGGATGGGTACACATTGGTTTCTGTTTTTCCTCTTGCTTTTGCTTTCTTTTTAAATTTTTTAAATAGTACTACTGTCCAAATGTCTTTCTGTAACAAGAAATAATTTCTGATTGTTGCATATAGTCCCTAATAGTTCACTTTATTTAATACTTTATTGAATCAACAGTTTGCAATTGTTTGATACATTTAACTCATTCCCCAAACTTTTGGTTTCTTGGGCAGTTCACATCTGGGGTGTACATATTAGACAACAAATGGGCATCCATGTGCTTAAACTTATATGAGTTTTAAAAAGTTTCCCTAGGATATATGTAGAGAAGAATTGCTTCGTTATTATTACCTGAATGAATGTTTTAACACCTTTTTTGGGATACATGTAGCCAAATATATATCTGTCTACAATAAGGAAAAGTGTAATTTATTTTGAAAATTAAACAGGGTTTGCCTTGTCACAGTCTTAGGATAGAAATATCATTTATATCTTAGCCCATATTAGTGCTCTGAAGCGAATTAGTTACTTTCCATGGATTTTTGTGTAGGGTACGTTGGCCACTGGATAAGACTTGAAAGTCTTTTGCTTTGTTTTGGTTTCTGGCATGCTATTCCGTGGGTCTTGGTGGTCTTGTGCTGGGCCTCGGGGCCCTGCCTCATGGAGCTTCCTTCCTATACTGTCTCCTCTCTGCCCCTATCACCTCATTAGTGTCTCTCACCCAGAGGATTCAGATTCCAAAAATACTTGTTGAGTTAAGTGTTGGCAAGAGTGTGGGGAAATCCAAATGAGAACACACTGCCGTGGGAGTATTAATTGGTTCAGCCACTTTGAAGGCAATTTGGCAGCATCTATTAAAATGTAAAAGTGCCTACCCTGTGATTCAGCAATTACCCTTCTCTACATCTTCTCAAGAGAAACGTATGCACGTATGCAGTGGTTCACTCTGCACTCAATCACGATAGTAAAAAGCTAGAAGCAACATAAATGGCTATCAACAGGGGAATGACTGAAAAACTGAAAAAAAAAAAAAAAAATTCTGTGCTGTGCAATAGTTAAGGGAATGGTGTAGACCAGACACACACACACACAAAATTGGGTCCTATGGGACAAATCCAGGCCAGCAGAAGTATTATATTCACTTTGCATGGTATTCCTCCCATGTATTCTATAACCATTTTGGCACAGTTGAATCTTGTTATTTGTGATAGATGTGTTCTGTAAAGTTACTTGGAACAATGGATTAGAAAATACTGAACCATTGATCCTAGGGAAAATATTGGATTACAGTCCTGGGGGCCCCTGGTCACATCTCACCAATTAGTCAATGCATTATCTTGTTGGATGTCTATTTCCATTTAAAGATAATATATATATATATATATATATATATATATATATATATATATAAATAATAAATATAAATATAAATCAATAATATATTTATATTATTGATTCATTAACATTGAACTCAGGGCCAACAGCTCTGTAACTAATGCCTCTATGAAATTTACCTAATACGCATTCTTTCTCTGTAGAGCACACCACAGCTTTCTTGGTGTTGGGAATACTAGACAGCACTCAGCACTACTCTTGGGGCTTTCTGAAACAGTGAGGTCACTAACAAAAAAGTGCAAAGATGTAAAAAGTGTAAATAGAATGTGAGAAGGATTCTTGCTTACAGTGATGGGAGTTGGGAAGGAGGAGGCAGAGAGCCTCCTGTTCAACCTCAGGTGGGAATGGGCACACCACGCCACTCAAAAACTTTGCCACTCTGCATGTGACTGTAAATGACCATGAAAGTGCTATGAACACTGATTCTGAGATTACAAATAAATTTTAGTGAATTGGTGAATTCACTAATACAGAATCTGTGAGTAATGAAGATTACTTGTGTACATCTCTAAAATACAAGGACTCTTTTCAAAACACACCTCAATTGCCATTCTCATTCCTAGATTTCTTAGTTTTATAGAATATCTTAGGCATAGGTGATATATTCTAATTTATCATAATGATTATTATTTGTTATTAAAATAATTCATATTATTTCTGATGCTTAAATTGTCCCATCTTTGGCTAAAAGGAGTTTTTCCAAATTGGCTTAATCCCACATTTGATACAATTAGATGTTTCCAGCTCTTCTGTGTATTTCCTATACCTGACCTTGAATTAGCTATTTCTCCTAGAAGTTTTGGTTTCTTTTAATGAAATGGTACATGGAGATCCCAATATGAGTGCTAAAATGCTCACTGTTATTGACATTTTTCCCTGTACCTAGTTATTTTGAGAGAATACAACTCGGAAATATTTGTCTTATAAAAATACATTATGAATTTGAATCAAGGCTTCCTTTCCATTTTCAGGATTATCTAATTTTTATTTAAGCTCTTCTGTTTTAATCGCATTTCCTTCTTCCCACAGCCCTAATCTTTGTTCTCAAAAACAACCTAGATGATAGAATATCACATAATTACAGGTAGTTTTCTCTCATGTTACAATATAGCCAATCTTAGAATAGTAAAACCAACCACTACCACCAGCCATATTATTACTGAAAGCTATTGTTTTGTTGTTATTATTTTTGCAGTTCTTTTTACACTTAAGACACATTCCATTAGGGTTGTGCAAATTTCTATGACTTCTGTCATTGCACCATAAAATGAATATGCTGTGAAGTTTGTTAATCTTGTGTGTGTGTGTTTGTATTTTGGGATTAATATTTTAATATTTAATTTTATCTTTAAATTATGTAAAATAATTACATGGTATCAAAGTCATATCTAAAAAAATAAATTTAACTAAGTTTACCTTTTAGGCCTGTCTCATCCATTCTATTCTTTCCTTTCCCATATAGATAGCCATTAAAAATCTTTGATTCTTTCTTCCATTAAAAAATAGAATTAAATCTGTATCTATCTATCTATCTATCTATCTATCTATCTATATCTTACCTTTTATATCATAAAAAGTACAATGTAATACACAATTGCATTGTATTTTTTGTTTTAAATTTTTTCCATTTTTTATTGGTGCATTATACTTGTACATAATGGTGGGGGTATGTTGTTGCGTATTCATACATGCACATAATATAACAATATAATTTGGTCAATATAATTTCCCAATATTTTCCTTTTCCTTCTCCTCCTCCCTCTCCCAATCCCTTTACTCTCCATTTGATTTTCATGGAGACTCTCTCTCTCTCCACATTTCTTTTCTTTTTTCCTCTAGCTTCTATATATGAGAAGAAACATACAACTCTTGTTCTTCTGAATTTGACTTATTTTGCTTAACATGATGGTCTCAAGTTCAATCCATATTCCTGAAAATAACATAATTTTTCTTTATGGCTGAATAAAACTCCATTGTGTATACATACCACATTTTCTTTATCAATTCATCTTTTGTAAAATTACACAGTCATTTAATAATGAATGACACCTCGGCTAGTTCTGTAGTTTGGCTGCTATGAATTGTGCTGCTATAAACATGGGTAGGCATGTATCACTGTAGTAAGAAGCCTTTAATTCTTCAGGATAAATACAAAAAGTGGGATAGCTGGATCATATGGTGGTTCCATGCCTAGTCTTTTGAGGAACCTCCTACTGATTTCCATAGAGTTGTACTAATTTACAATCCCATTAACATGTGCTGTATTTTAAAAATCATTTTAGCAATGGTGCTTGGATATTGCTCCATAGAAGATGGAGATATTCTTTCTTCCTTGTTGTTATTATTATGATTTGCAGTAATGACATCAAACCCAGGGCTTCATGTATATTAGGCAAGCACTCTACAACTGAGCTATATTCCCAACCCTTTTATTGTATTTCAGGGCAGGATATCATTAAATTGCTGCCCTTGAACTTGAGATCTTTCCATCTCAGCCTTCGGAGTAGCTGGGATTAATGTACACCACCACTCCTAGCTACATTCCTTACCATAGTTGTATAGAGCTCTTTCATGTGAACATATCATAATTCATTTAACCAGTCCCATTTGTAACACTTGGATTCTGTCTTAGCTGTCATAATAATTAGTGCTGCAACTAGGGACCTTGTACATATATCTCCTTCGAGGTTTTACCAGTACATATTTAGGGTCACTTCCTACAAGTATGATCATTGAGTTAAAAGACTAATGTAATGAATATGTAATTTTACTAGATACCTTCAAATTCTCCTTCACAGGGATTATACCATTTTTCATTCCTTCTAGCAATGAACACAACAGTGCACTATTTTTTTTCCAGCTTCACCAACAGAATATACTGTTGAACATCTGGATTCTTCTAATCTTTGGATGGGTGAGAAATTGCATCCCAATGTAGTTTTAATTTGTATTTCTTTTATTATTGCCCAACTTTCCAAAGAAAATTAAAAAAATGTAAGGACAACATGTACAACAATATACTTCATATAAAAACTGGGATTTCCATCTCTCTTGAAAAATTAATTTGGCAGCATTGAACCAACATTTCCATATGGCATATGGTTGGAACTGAGTTTGGGCATGTGTTTTTCCAGTGCAATAAAGACTCCACTCTGCCTCTTCACTGGATTACATTGCCTGCCTTTCCCTGTTGGCATTTCAATTTGTCACCTCAGTCCTTGGCTTGGAAGGTAGGTATATCAGTTATCTATGGCCACACACACACACAAAATGCTGCATAACAGTCCCAAAGCTGCAGAAGTGTGTGGTCCTGAGCATTTATTGCTGTTGCACGTGGGATACTTGGCGAGGTGGTTCTGGTGACGGGAGCTGGGTTCATGCACATCTGTGAGTGTTTCATTAGCTATCAACTGATCTAGATTGGTTATAATGGTATGTAATAACACGACACCATGTATGTAAAACACTGGTGTGTATTGGATGATGTACTTTTTGTCTAGTTCAAGGCATGAGCTCTCACTGTCTAGGTTTCTGGTTGGCCCTATGTCCCAATTTGAACTCTGTGTTTTGTTATTCTTCAGATCATCCTCATTCCCAAATTTCCCCTTTTTAATCACATTCTGGGCACTTCAGTCTCAGGCACCTGCTCCATATCAGCAGGGTCCTTTTCTCTACTGGGGTCCTTTGGGTCTGTCAAAGATGAAAATGTAGTCTGATTCTGCATGAGGGACATGGCTGGGAGAGAGAATGAATGTAGTTGTGTTGGTCTTAGAAAAGACTTATGTTCCCCAGGAGAAGGGGAAATTCTGGCAGAAAAACCCCCTGTGGACTCAAAACTACAACTCTTCCCTGGGTCTCCAGCCTGCCAGCTTACACAGCCTGATTTTGTACTTGGTAAGCCTCAACAAACACTGTGAGACAATTTTTTTTTTTTAAGAGAGAGTGAGAGAGAGAGAGAGAGAGAGAGAGAGAGAGAGAGAGAGAGAGAGAGAGAGAATTTTTAAAATATTTATCTTCTAGTTCTCGGCGGACACAACATCTTTGTTGGTATGTGGTGCTGAGGATTGAACCCGGGCCGCACGCATGCCAGGCGAGCGCGCTACCGCTTGAGCCACATCCCCAGCCCTGTGAGACAATTTCTTAAGATCTCATTCTCTCTCTGTATGTTGTGTGTATACGTGTGTGTGTGTGTGTGTGTGTATTTATATATACGCATGTACATGTAAGCACATAATCATGTAATGCATAGTGAGATTTCAGTCAATGTCAATGAAGGGTCACTTGTATAATGGTGGTCCCTTAAGATTATAATGGAGGGCTGGGGATGTGGCTCAAGCGGTAGCACGCTCGCCTGGCATGCGTGCGGCCCGGGTTCGATCCTCAGCACCACATACCAACAAAGATGTTGTGTCCGCCGAGAACTAAAAAATAAATATTAAAAAAAATTCTCTCTCTCTCTCTCTCCTTTCTCACTTAAAAAAAAAAAAAAGATTATAATGGAGCTGAGAAATTTCTTTTGCTGAGGGACATGCTAGCCACTACATTGTCATGTAGTGTAGCATGTGTTTGTGGTGATGCTGGTGTAGATGAACCTACTGCCTTGCCAGGTGTTAAAGGTAGAGCACATATAATTATGTACAGTACGTAATACTTGATAATAAATGATTTTGTCATTGGTTTGTGTACTTACTATACTTTTAATTGGTATTTTGGAATATACTCCTACTTACAAAAAAAGTTGACTATAAAATAGTCACCCTATTCTGCTGGCAGCAATCTCCTGTATCTCATGTTTACTGTCTCTTGACTGAATTGAGAGGCCACACTGGGCGACTGAACCTATACCACAGAAGAGTGTGTGTAAGTACACTCGAGGATGTTTACCCATTGACAAAACCACCTCATGATGTGTTTCTCAGACTGCCATGTGTTAAGCCATGCGTGACATTATACACTCTGTTCCTCTGGAGAATCCTGACGATGGAATGTTGGTGGGCAAGGGCTTCCAACATGGGTTGTAACTTGTTTTTGCTTTATTGTCATTTGTTTTATTCTAAACCAATTTAAATATTACACATCATTATGAGAATCAAATTCCTTTGGTTTTGCATGGATGAATGACCACTCCTCACATAAACAAATTCTATGTCTTATCAATATGCTGACTTTTTTTCTTCTCACCGCCCACTCCCTGCTTGTCATAAGTCACTACACAGATTTCTGGTATTAAATGACAACAAAGGGCCTCAACTCCAGATAAGTGTAACTCCTAGAATTTTCTCCTTTATAGGTGAGTTCACATGGTAGTGAGGGGGTACAAGGAACAGCATAAAAAGAAATCTTTTCATGATGCCACAGACTTTGAGAAGATCTTTGTGGTTTGTGTCCCCCAAATACTTAGCCCTTTCCTAAGTACCATTTATGTTCACCAATTGCCCTGAACTCAGGGGCTTGTTTGATTCAGGCCCAAACCGGTAAGGGTGATGGTAATGTAAGAGTGTTTTGAGCCACTTTGTATCATGAAACCTAACAGAATTTACACTTAAAAATGGGAGGCTCTTGTGTGTCCTGGGAATGGGGAATTTGATGCAAATGGTATCACTGAGATAAAATAACTCACTTTTGAAGATCCCGAGAGCAGGTGAGGAAGATCTCAATAGCAACATGGTACCAGAAAGGGCATAGAAGAGGGTGGCAACCTGCAACTATGATGGGCATTCCAGACTCTGGTGCTTTATGGCAGCTAAGGCCAAGATGTTCTTCCTCCATCACCCTATTTTGCAAATATTCCAAGGAGCATGTATTCTGGCAGGGCACTTTTGTGTCATAGGAACCTGTAGCTGGGAGGAGAAAGAAATGAAAGTACTTTGAGATGGGGACTGGTTTCTTAATTCTGCATGCCGTGTGAAATGGTTAGGATATGAGTTGTCCCCAAAAGCTCATGTATGAGACATCACAAGAGTGTTCAGAGGTGATGTGATTAGATTGTGAGAGCTGTAACCTAATCGTGGATTAATTTATTGGATGTATTAGTCATTTTGAAAGACTACTGTGTTGGGTGGTAACTTGGGCAGATAGGGTGTGGATAGAGGAGGTAGTCACTGGGGACATGTCTTTGGGGTTTATATTTTGTCCCTGGTGGGTGGAGCGCTCTCTCTCTCTCTCTCTCTCTTTTTCCTCTGCTTCCTGGTGGTCATGAATTGAGCTACTTTCCTCTACCACTTCCTTCTGCCATAATGTTCTGCCTCACCTTGGGCCCAGAGCTAGAGCGTCAGCCAACCAGGGACTAAACCTCTGAAACCAAACTTTTTCCCCTTCAGGTTATTCTGGTCAGTTTTTTTGGTCACAGTGATACAAAGCTAACATCTGTGGAAACAACAAAACATGACCAACATGCTCTGGAAATCCTTTTCTGAATCCTTTCCAATTGATGCCTTAGCAGAAAACAGGGGCATCACTTAAAAATAAATAATCACATGGTCCCTGAAACTCACCATGGGATGAACCAGGGCCTTATGGGCTTGGCTCCCCAAATTTCGGTCTCAGTTCCCAGATTTCCACATTAAACATCCCCCCGGGGTTGGGAGTTGGGGTGGGGGTGAATGGAGAAAGGAACAAGAAGGCAGACGAGGTGATAATGAATTGCAGTCTTCCACAGGCCCATTGCTTTTTGGAGAAGAGACCATTGAGCAAGCAGCCAGCATGGTTTTGCAGGCAGGTAGATCCAGGTGCAGATCAACGTCCTGCTGCCAGCTGTGTGACTGGAGTCACAGTGTCTAACTCCCAGTTTCCTTGTTGTGCCATGAGAATAGTCACTACTGCACCAAGGTGCTGGTGGAGTGAGATCACGCCTGTTCAGCCTCTGGCGCAGTGAGAGCAGCAGCTAGCTGTTGTTATTGGAAGCCTGATTGCAGCCCGGCAAGGAGAGCCAAGCAGGGAGCCACTTGGACCTCCTGTGAGGGGCCCGGGAAGGGACAGGAGAGGAGAAACACACTGTAGCCTGGCCAGGCAGTGGCAGATGGGGCTGAGAGGGGACTTCTTGATTCCTGATCCCTGGCTCATTCTAATGAAAGGAACAGATTCTCGATAAGCCGTTACCTAAGTGATCAGTGAAAACAGAACAGCCCTGGGGACAGGTATGTTCTTTGACTTGAGGCCACCTGGGCTTATCTGGACAGAGTCTTCAGCTGGCTTTTGTCCCTCCCATATGGCCTTCAGGACAGAGCAACACGCCCCTGGGTTGGTGCATCTCTTTTTACAATGACTTTTCTCTCTGGTTTTCTTAGGACATAAGTGTTCTTGAATTATTCAGGTTTGTGTGTGTGTTGGCGGAGGGACCAGAGATTAATAGGTCTGAAGGGGGGAAACCCCATAAGGAGAATCAATCAGACAGCGATCCTTTCACAAGGAGATACCTCTCTCTCTCCTACACACACACACACACACACACACACACACACACACACACCTACCTCTTTCTCTCAGTCTTTGTTTTAATAAACTTGATGCACTCCCAAGCTGCAGCAATCATGATACAGTCTTGATTTTTCCACATTATAAGGATCAGTTTTCACCACAAAATGGAGTTACATTGAAGAACTGAGTCACTCTGTGTGACATAGCAGCATGGAAGTGTGGCAATGTCAGCGGATTTGGGTACAAATGTCCTGAGTTTGTATCCTGGACCCATACTTAAGGGGCTCTGTGATCTACAGCAAATTACTTATCTGAGTAACTTTGAGCCCAAGTTTCCTCATCTGTGTAAATGATCTTGGTTTGTTCACTTTTTTTTGTGTGTGTGCCTCACGATTTTGCAATATTTGTGTTCTGGTTGAAACTGGAATTGTGATTTGTTTTGGGAGTGAGTCAGTACTGAATATCAATTTTGAAATGTTAGGCGATTACTTATTTACATACCTTGGAATGTTCTGGATCATTTCAGGGTATCAGGGAACAGCATTTTCTGAGGTTCTATGTCAGGCAAGATAAAGAGGAACTGAAGCTTTTTGGATAAGGTGTTAGACCAGGACGCAAGAAAAGACCACTGACTCCAATTAAAATCAAATTAAAGCAAGCTTATTATTTCGACCGGCCGAGCTGCCTCTCCCACCAAAAACCGTGGGAACAAGACAGCCCTACATGTTTCTTGCAGCCCAGCTTTATAGCCCAGAAAGTTACTTAAAGGGGGGGGTTACAAAAAAGTCTGACGAGCTTAACACAAAGGCTAGTTTACATTTTTGCTGGCCCCGACATTGCTATGCTTGAATTCGGGACCCCCAAAAGACCACCAGAGACCAAGATCGATGTAAGCAGCAAAGAGGTGTTTATTGAGAGCTAGCTCGGTCCTCCGGGTACACACAGCAACTGGTGATGCTGAGAGGCCCCCAGCCCAGGGTTTGCAGCAGTTTTATACACTCTTTGGGGAAGGCAGGGACTTCACACACATCACAACATCTCTTAGCAAATCATCACACACCGCAGGAAAATCATAAAACAACTGTAAAACATGATTAGCACATTCATTGGCAGGAACAAGTTGGGTAGGGGTGATTGGTTAGTACAAGAGGGGGATTCGTTTGAACTGATTGGTTTAATCTGTGAGGGGAGTACATGCTGAACTACATGGTTTCCCAACATGTTATCAACCACCATAAACTACTGGGAGAGTCATCTGGCATCCCAGGTATTTCCCTGTCTCATGTTGATTGGTGGCTGCTAGGGGGTTGCTATGGGTCCCCACGTAGCCTGACTGAGTCAGGGACACCTGGCGCAGCAGATCTCTCCTGGTATTTGTAGATAAACAACTCAGCAGGGTGGGTATGTGCCTAGGAGTGCTCTGTGGGTCTTTCCAAGGACAAAGTTTACACCCCCTTCCTTGGACAGGCTTTGTTCTGAGGTAGAGGCTGGTTTTTCAATGTCAGAATTTATGAAGGTCATTAGAGCCTCAGAGAAGGTCGTTTTCTGGCCTGGGAAGGCCAGGATTTATGAGGCGGCGTCACTAAAGTTTCAGAGAGGGCTGCTATGTGGTCAGAGAGAGCCAGGCACGGGTGAGTTCAAGGCATGGGCAGGCATTCCAAGCTAGTTCAGAATTTGCAGTATTTTACAGTAAAACTGAAAATATTTTTTTCATGGCTTTGTGGCGAAATGGCTCCCAATTTTAAGAGAAAATCAGGCTGGGTCTATTAAAGGAAAGACAAATCCATGTCCGCCATTTTTGAGATCAAGAATCAGATCCTACTCAATGTAGAGTGGAGAGCATGACAAGGGCCATTCTTGATAATCTTGGAAATACCAATCTGACCTAAACCCTGCTTTTCTGTGTTTGTTTTGCTCAAATAGAGCAAAAGTGGGGATCATGGATGGCCAGATGCCTAAGATCAGTCTTAGTGTTTCACCCAATAAAGCTGGTCCCTATCCCAGAGGTGTCCCGAGATTGTGAGGAGGCTGTGGTTTGAGGAGCACTATGGTGAGTAGAGGGGTGGAGTGGTGAGGGTTTTTGCAGTGTTCACTGTTGGACTGTGTCTCCCAATAATCCATTTCTTCTTCAAGAACCTGGGAGACAGGCTGTTAGTGGGAGAGGAAAGGTCCTGGATTTAAACTCTGGACTTGGCTGAATATCTATGATAAAACTCACTGGAAGGCCAGGACCATGGGTCCATGGGAGCTCTGAGTTTAGTAGAAAACAGTGACCCTCAAAGCGCCCCAGTGTCCTCTAGTTCACTGTAGGATGAAGTTAAACCAGGGAAGGGAGAATACAGAGGTTTGGGGATTCTAAGCAGCTTGTCAAAAGCCTTCTTCAATAAGGTTTCTTCATATTGCTGTTGGTGCTGGGTCTTCTGACCTCAGAGGAGGTGCCTTCAGGTGCCTGATCATAGCTCCCCATCCCAGGGGTCCTTTTGGAACATTTGTGAAAAGAGGCACAAGATAAGTATAATAGGAGTGCTTCATAGACATTGACCTTTATGCAACTCTAAGCTGCTATAGTCATTATGACCTTTATAGTGATTTCCAATGGACTGCTCTTATTTGTCACAAATGAGGTAGAGAGAAACCTACCCCTGACATTGGCATCCAAGCCTTTGTCATTGTTTCAAGAAGAAAATTCTCCTAGGACTGTACCTTCATGGGATTGTTCCCACTGATGCCATTTTCCTCTAAGCATCTGCTAGGGGAAGCCCCTGGAGCAATATTATCCCCAAGACACCTCAATGTGAATCATATCCAACCTCTTATTCCATTTAAAAAGGCAAACAAGATCTTGCTAGTTTGCTTGCCGTATGCGGTATGTGGCAATTTATCATCTTTATTAAGCACCGTGAGTCGTTAAGAAAAAGATGAGATTTCCATTCCTGGAAAAATAGAAGATTAAAAAATCCAAAACCCTTTCATTGCCAAAAAACTAAAATGTTAGATAGCATATAAGACACATAATGTTAAGTGCATGGATGGCTTTGCCCTTGCAAGAAAATGAAGGAAGTTGCCAGAGACCAGGGATGAGTGGGGGTGGGAGTGAGTGCTGGTGTGACTGACCACCCGGAGGCATCTGCAGCTGCACATGTTAAAGGGGGCAAGGGCACACGCCTGCGAGTGTTGAAGTGGGGTCTTTGCTCCACCCTATGTGAGGCTGTGATCTATAGAGGTCCATAATTCTGGTAAAAAGTTAACTAGGAAAAAAAAAAAAAAAACTTCTATACAGACAGAATGCAAGGAAACTCATGTGTCTCAGTCTAACTTTAACTCTGGGAAAAGGGGAAAAATATCATCTGTGACTCTATGCATGTGGGGGCTGGTACCTGAATGACACTATTTGCAAAGCTTGACAATAAACCAGCTAAGAATTTGAATCAGTTGGAAGCCATATCTGCCCCCGCCCCAGACTCCGCACATGCCAGATCTCTCTCTCTCTGTCTCTGCACATACCACAATTGAGAATAATAGCAAGCAAAAAAAAGGTAAAAATATATTTGTAATCATAGCAAATATAAACATATTGAACTATTTAAAAGATATGGAATCTCACTCTGAAGAGGAAAAAAAATACCAATATACCAATTATAAAGCCAAAGAGGAAAACAATGGAAATGTGAAAATAAATAGCACTAAAAATTGTAATAGGTATATAATAAAATCAAAAGGAAGCTAACTTAATAATGCTGATATCATAAAAAATACACTTGAATCAAAAAAGCATCTCTAAAGATTGAGAGGTCTTATGTAATGATAAAAGTTTTAATTCACTAGGACATAATATTTCTAATCCATTAGGTACTGAATAATACAGCTCTGAGATACATAAGACAAAAATCAACAGAACTGCAAATTCCCTATCAGAGTGGGATGTTTTGACATATTTCTCTCAGTAATCAATAGATCAGAAAAGAAAATCTGTTAAGAATACGGAAAAAAACTTGAATATTCATTCATTTGTTCAATATTTTCTTCATGGCCATAATGCCAGGCACAATTCAAGGCACTAGAGAAATAGCAATGGAAATCTAATTCTTTCTTGCTGTAGAACTCCATGTTCAATAATTTTCAAGCAGTACTGTTTAATAGCAAAAAAATCTGGAAGCAGTGAGAATAACCATTAACAGGAGAAAGATATATTTACACACTGGGATACTACATAGTAGTGAAAACAATGCTACACAAATTAATAGGGAATACAATCAGAAATATAATGTTGAATGAAAAAGCAAGTTGTTGAAGAAATCATACGCTATAATATTATTTCTGCAAAATTTCAAGGAATGCAAATTTAAGTCATATATTGTTTAGGAATACTTATGTCTGTGGTAGAACTATGAAGAAAAGGAAGAGAATACTAAATGTAAAGTTCAAGAAAGTGGGTACCTTAAAGAAAAAATTAAGAAAAGAAAGTGGGTACCTTTGAGGGAAGCTCAGTCTCACTAAGGAGTTTCAATTCTGTTGCTCATATTTTATTGTTGACGATACCAGTTGAATTCATATGTGTTTGTTTCATAATAATGCATTGTAACTTACACATACAGGATATATTTTAGTATATATAAAATATTCCATAATAAAAAATGAAAATATCCCCATTCTTAAGGAACTTTCAATTATCAAGACATACAGAGAAGAGATAAATGAAAATATATAAACAATAAGAGGTTAGGATTGACTAAAGTGAATCAACCCAGGGAGATTTTATAGATAAACTGACTTTAGAGAATACAATCGTGAACCAATTCATTTCTGACATTTGGAAGCTTACCCAGTGAGCAATAAAGGGATTTCTTGCTCTAAGAGTTCCTTCTGATTTACGTTCTGGGATAAAGAAGACATCTGATTTGCATATATGAGTGTATAGTCTAAGTATATGTTTTGGTTATTATTACTGTAACAGACCATCTACAACTTAATGGTGTAAGGTAGTAACTACACTATTCTGCTCATAATTCTGTGGGTCCAGAAATTGGGCAGGAAACATCAGGCATAGTTTGTCTCTGCTCCATGATGTATAAGGCCTCAGGTGGGGATGGCCAGGAAACTTTGACTGGAGCCATATGTATAAGGCCTTGATCCTGACTGTCAGCTGGGTTCCTTGGCTTTTCACCAGGTGGTGTCAGATGGTGCATAAATGACTAAAATGTTTTCACTCATATGTTTGACTCCCACGGGGGGGGGGGGGGGGGGAGGGGAGAGGGGGGAATTGTAGAAAAAGCCAGGAACTGGCTGATCATCTCTCTCTTCATTTAGTCTCTCCTCATGGCTAACCTTGGGCTTCCCCAAACCATGGTGGTCTCAGCATAGTCTGATATGGTTTCCAATGTGGTCCAATGTGGTATGCCACCCGTGAAGCTACTTGAGTGGTCTTTTACTAAGTACTGAGCCATGGGGGACTTAGGTCTCCCCTTAAGAACAATCCCAGCACTCCCGTGTGTAGACTTCCCAAGGCCTGAGATCTCTGCCCTAGTTCTACCAAAGGGATAGCTCTAGTAGCTCCGGAATTAGGTGTAACCTATTGGGTTTGGACAGCCCACCTCCTGCCTTATTCAGGGAAGAACATTCTGTAGAAAACTTTTGAAGTTTCCTTGTATAAATAAACCAAACACGTGCTCTCTCACTCTCTTCTGGGTGTGGAAGCTCCATCGCTGGAGAGTGTGCTGGAGAGTAGGGTTGAAGTTGCAAACCCTTTTATCATTGAACTTGGAAGTCATGAGGTGTCTTTTCTGCCATATTCTGTTTGTTACCAGAGTCTGCCTAGATTCTGTGTGTGCATGTATGTGTGTGTGAGGTTATGGGGGATACAAACTGGGGGGCCCTTTAATAGGAGTAGGGGCCATCTATAGAGGTCGTTTCTTACATCATTGGAACATATATCCTTGGATATGGAGAGAGGAGACTAGAGATGACTTTGGTAGGTACTAAGAAATTTGTTTCCAAATAAAGCCTATACACAGGACTCAGAGCCTTGGGATGTGGTTCACTCTTCTTTCTAACCCAAGTGACTTTGTCACAGCCCTTGCTTTGTTACTGAATGGCAGCTGGGAAGACCAATCCTCCTCTTAGTTCACTTAATGAGAACCTCATGAAGAAAGTGAATGATCCATTAATGATGAACTGCACATTGCAAAATGATGATCTTCTAGTTCTATTATTTATTTTTATTTCTTTTTTTAAAGGTGAGAAATTGTTTGATTATCTGGGCATCTCTTCCAAAACATAAGTTGTGGTGTCTGGTTTGATCAAATTTATTTTTTCAATTATTAGCTGAAACAGGTCTCTGCAGAGGCACTTCCTTCTGTCTACTATTTGGTTACCTAGTGACCCACCTCCTCCAGCCAGTGGCACAATCCAGGAGCTGGTAAGGAAAGCAGTTTCTCAGGTCCCACTCTAGACCTGCTGAATCACAATTAGTCCCTTAGTCAGATACCTTTCCAATGTGCCCATTATGGTGTGCTTATGTCTGCACAGCTGTAAGCATAGGGAATAACTAATTTACTCCTTGAAATAATTCTGATTCTTGGTTTCAGAACCCTCACCTAGTCTAGAAATCCCAAAATCTTGCACGAGGCTTGGCCTGAGGTGATAATCTGGAATAAATATGTATTTTGCTCCTTTTCCTCTTGATCAGGAAAGGCTGCTAAGACCAAAATTGGATCTGGGATGTGTTTACATTCCACGAGGCTTGGGGGGGTTGGGTCTTGAACCCCAGAGTCCTAGCTTTATCTACTTTGAATTTACAATGGCACAGAGCAAGAATCTGTATTTCTTATGCCAAAACCCTGCAGCCATTTCCAATCCCAGTTCATTCACTCAAATCTTGCCAGGGAATAATTGTGTCAGAACAAGGAAATCACCAAGGCTCCGTGACCCAGTCTTTCCTTTTGATGGACACGCGTGTTTGTTGCTGTAAAGGAGCCAGGAGGACGCTGATGGGGGTTCAGCACTGAGAGCCAACTGTGTGGGAAGAGCTGGGGTGGTTTGCAAATTGGTGGATTCATTGCTCTGCACGCGTTCCAGAGAGTTCTTGCTGTACTCCTGGGTGCCTCACTACTGACCCAGAGGGAGTCATTAATCAGCCTGATCACTTTAATTAAAGCTCTCCAATATTTCATTGAAGATTTATATCTATTTTCAAGAAGCTAAAGTTTTAACTGTTGGGTGTAGTGAGCTAAAACCCTGAGTTCCTTCAGCAGCCCAGGGCAGAGCGATGCACAGAATGACTCTGAAGGATTTATGGGGTGCTCTTTGTAAATAGAATAATTACTACTAACCACCATCCCCACTGCCGCCATCACTGCTGTTATTACTAAATAATAGCAGTTATTGTTACTATGCACTAGAAACTGTTGCAAAGTTATTTTATTTAATCTTCACAACCATATAATGAGGTAAGTGCTATTATCCTTATTTATAGATGAAGCCATTGAAATTTCAAAAGGTTAAGTAATACACCCAATGGCAGAGCTAGTGAATGTTGCAGCTGGGATTTGAATGCCATTAACATTGAATGTTAACCATTGCTTCCTCAGATGCCAAACTTTTCATTATGGTTCTCCTGCCTTTAGGACCACAGGACATTGCCATAAAGGTCTTCCCAATCCTTCAATAGATAAAGGAATTGTATCTGTTGGAATGCTTTCCCCAACAAATTTTTGAATACATGTCTCTTTCTGGCTTAAACTTTCAGGAAATGAGTCCCCTCACATTTTTTTTGGATAATAGTCCCCAGGAGGGTAGGCATCAGAGTATCATCACAGTGATTCTGGAACTAGGCCTGTATAACTCTGGCTGGATCTTTCTCTCTGTGGAAGTTTTGTCCTCCATTTAAAATATATAATATAATATAATACATAATATATTATGTCCTCCATTTAAAATATAATAATATACATATTTTTTAGTTGTTGATGGACATTTATTTATTTATATGCCGTGCTGAGAATCGAACCTGGTATCTAACACATGCCAGACAAACACTCTACCACTGAACCACAACCCCAGCCCACTCATTTATTTTTTTATTGGTGCATATGTGGCTGCATCTGCCCCACAGAAGAGGCTTTGCTTCTGTATTCCACTGAAGGAGAAGAGACTGATTACTGTGCACACTTTCTTTATAGGGAGGCAGTTTCCTTACCTGAAACCTTCAGAAACCTGCACTTACATCTTAATGACCTGAATATGATCATTTGCTCATTCTTGAACTAATTCCTCAGATCAGGAAAATTCCATAAGCTGGTGGGCTTGGAAAAATCGAACCTATACTTTTGTTAGAGATTTGGGATGAGGCTGGTTGAGTTAAAACAATAAGAGGACTGTCCCTATCCCCAAATCCCAGATTGGGATAAATTCATTTTCCCAAACTGCCTGGAAACTATATGGTAGGGATAGGATGAAAAAAAAAATGTCAGTAAGACAAACTCCATTTCCACTATCGGGATAAAGGATGATGAATTTGTCTTTGGGTTTCTTTTCTTTCTTTCCTTCTTATTTTGTGTGGTGTTGGTGATGGTGGTGAGTGTGTGTGTGTGTGTGTGTGTGTGTGTGTCCACTCAGACCTTTGTTGGCCTGGGCAGAACCGCCTCTTTCCTTTCCCCCATGATTCCTTTGACCATCAGAAGGGTTGTCTTAGATAAAGCTGAGAACTGGGTGTGCCAGACTTGGGTGCCCACTCACCTCCTCTCTATGGTCTCAGCTCTCCTTAAGGACAATAGGATCTGTCATAATTTTCCTGCCTTCAAAATGGGCCTGGCATTTAATCCAGCATCGTTGCTGAGGCCCTTCTTCCTTCCTTCCCCCTCTTTTTGGATCCTGTTTTCTTGGGACCTGCTTGGAACCCAGCTAGAGCTAAGTAGATGGGCTTGAGTGTGCTCTGCTGTGGTGAGTAAGGTACGCTTGCCAGTCGCCGCCGTTCTGTCTTCACATGGAAATGCTCTGCTCTCAAACTGGAACCACATGTGGGTTCTCCACATTGTGTCACTGGTTGGATTCTATTTGGATAAAAACCCGGCTGATGTCCTTCACTCCCCAAACATTGTATAGTTAAAACATAAATAAATAAATAAATAAAATAAAAACCCAGGAATCTTTTAGAAAGAACACTGAACCAGGGTTCTCAAGAATTAAAAAAAAAAAAAAAAAGTCACCTTCAAAGGACCTAGTCAGAACCTGGCATAGAGGAGATGCTGAATAAGTGGTAGCTGTCATTATCACTATTGTTAATTCCACATTGGTCTCTATGTTAGTCATCTTAGCATCGCTGAGACCAAAGTACCCAACAAGAACAATGCAGAGGAGGAAGAGTTCATTTTGAGCTCATGGCTTCAGAGGTTTAGTCCTTGGTCAGCCAACTTCATCACTTTGGGCCAGAGATGAGGCAGAACATCATGGCTCACAGCAGAGGAGAACCCCGGGTTCTATTCACTGTGGCCAGGAAGGGGGGAGAGAGAGAGAGAGAGAGAGAGAGAGAGAGGAGACACAGGGAAGATGCACCCTTCCAGGGCACACCCCCAGTGACCCACCTCCTCCAGTCATGCCTCACCTGTCAACAGTTACCACATAGTCCACTCAAACTAGGATGGTTAGGTCATAACCCTCATAAGCCAATCAGCCAATCACTTCACCTCTGAATATGTCTGCATTAACACAGGAGCTTTTGGGGGACACTTCAGATCCAAAACATAGTCTTGTTCATTCATGGTCTTGGGCACTTCAATGATTTGAGCTTCAATTTTCTTTTTTTCCTTATGAGGACCCATTTTTAAAAATTGACAATTCACATGCCAATCTAATTTTCTTATCTCTAATAAGAAAATTATTAATAGATAAATCCCATTGACAAATAGATAAATTTAATAGATAAATCCCATTGACAAACAAACATGGTGTCATTTCTTTCATCTTTGAAAATCAAATAAAAAAATGTACTATGTGACCAATAGACATTGTACACACATGTTGAAATGTCACAGTGGACCTCATAAGTGTTCTATTAAAAATAAAATTATTGAAAAAAATGAATTAAAGAAAGAAAAAAGTATAAGAAAATTAAGAAATAAGTTTATCACCATCTTCCCCTTGCAAATTCCTAGAAGGAAGCTGTCTTGACCTGCCCTCACCACTCTTTCTCCTTTCACTCCTTCAGGGCCACTGTTCCCATAAACATGAGCTTCAATTTTCCTATCAAGGAGTCTGACTGCTTCTGCCTATAAAGTGCTAATAGCACCATCTTGCCACACCTCGGCTGGGTTATCATGTAGCTCAAATAAAGGCCAGGGATATGCTTTGTAAACAGTGGTATACCCGGGGTGGCAAGTAGGGTTTGTTTGGCTGGCACCATGCTTTGAGAAATGAATTAATATGTTCTATAAGTGTCAGCTGAGTATTGACTATTGCAGAACCTTATGTTGGAGATACAATGAATAAGCCCCAAGGAGCTCACAGTCTACCTGGGGACACTGAGATTGTGTTTTAATCAGATTTTGTGCTGCTGTGACTAAAAGATCAGCGTAACTATAGAGGAGGAAAAATTTATTTGAGGGTTCACAGTTTCAGAAGTATCAGTCCATAGACAGCCAGCTCCATTCCTCTGGTCTCAAGGTGAGGCAGAACATCATGGTAGGGGGAAGTGGTGGAGGGAAGCCACTCCCATCATGATCTGGAAGCAGATATATACAAATATATACCCAAAGCCACGCTCCAATTCCCACCTCCTCCAGCCACACCCTACCACTTCAATTACCACTCAGTTAATCCCTTTCAGGGATCACTAATTGGGTTAAGGCTTAATCAGTTAATTAATCACTGATTGGGTTAAGGCTCTCCTAACCCAATCATTTCTTCTCTGAACCTTCTTGCCTGTGAGATTTTGTGGGACACCTCACATCCAAACCATAACACCAAAGAGATACAATAAATGCTATTATTAGGATGTGAAGGGATCTGGCTGAGCCTCTGTCTCCCTAGTTATCTCCAGAGTGTGTTCAGCTGAGCAGGCTGTATAGGCAGGTGTCCTCTCCTCACTGTTCTCTGTGTGTCCTTCCTGAAGTTGTGCACTGGGTCAGAGAGGACAACCTTCCTTGGTAGGAGAGGACTGAGGATGAAGAAATAAATAAACAAGCAAATAAGTACACAAATAAATTGTAGAGGTCAGCCCAGGGCTCTCTGGGAGACCAGAGGAGGGCAGCAAACCTGATGTGGATGGGACCAAGCAAGGTGTCCCCAGGACATGACTCTCAATCTGAGCCAGAGAGGGAATTGGAGTTAACCAGAGGAGGTGATTAGAGGCAGGGGAAGGTGAGGAGTGGGATAGAACCAGACCATGTCTAGTCTGGCTAGAGTGCAGCAGTGGGGACATCATGGGGTGCAGGGAGAGGTAGGCAGTGGCAGATCACCCAAGGCCTTTTCTGCCATGTGAAGGATTCAGAATTCATTCAAAGGGCCAGCTGTCTGTTGTGGCATGGAAACTCACCATCTCTTTAGCTGTCCAGTGGAAAATGGATTAGAGAGGAGACTAGAGCAGGGGGCTGTTGCATTAATTTAGGAACCATGGGGAAAAAGCAGACATATTTGGGCAAGAGTTAAGAAGTCCAATCAACAGGACTTGGTGACTGATTGATCAGAAAGGGTGGCAGAGAGGGATCTGAACGTCTTACCAGTTCTCTGGCCTGAGTGCATGGTTAAGGTCATTCAGAGAGATGGAGAAGGCAGGAGGAAGAGCCATGTAGAGAAAACCATATACTCAGCAGGGGTCTGAGGGCTCCAGATGCCACTCAAGAATGCCTCCTGAGGATGGCTGTCACAAATATTGGGATCTGTGGCTGACGTGTCACCGTTGGTCAGAATCTCGGGGCTTCTCTCCTTGTCCTTGGTGAAGAGGGCTTGGCAAGCAGGACAGAGTGGAGGCTCACACAGTGCCGAGTGGATGAGCCCACAGATGCTGATAATTGATATTCTGTCAGCTGACACAGGCCGCAGGAGGGCCCTTGTTTGTGTTTTTGTGGCATTTGCTTGGTGTGACTCAGAGCGATTTGAATGTCTCTTTGCTGCTTGCAGATGTGGCTGCATGGCAATGCATTCCTTTGTCTTGTCCAAATATTAATAAAAAATATTTTGCATAGAGCTGTGGGCGCCTTTCTGGAAGGTCTAAGGGCTTTGAACAGGCTCTGGCTGAGAAAGAATTGATCTCTGCAGGGGAGGAAGCTCTATCTCTGTGTTGCACACAGAGTTCCTCAGCTGAGAATTCACAGCTGCTAATGGTGCAGGGTAGAGAAATCTGACTGGTTTTTTAGCAGCAGCAGCGGCAGCATCTTCTCCCAAGCTGGCTCAGTTGCCACTGTAGGATGGAGGGGAGGGTAGCCCCTCTGATTCTCCTGCGAGCTGACCCAGGAAGGAAGCTCAAATGACATCTACCCCAAGTGAAGCCCTGTAATCACAGACAGCATGACTTTCTCCTACCTTCTAGGTCACTCGCTACTTCTCATTTTAGACAAAGGAACCCTGGGTTGAGAAGCAGGAAGACAAGAAGAGGGTGCAGTTCAGGTGCCAGGCTGGGAGTACCTCTTGAATTTTGGAAACAACCCATGAGGGAGATATTCTCATTTCATTTAGCAAAGAGGATCTGGAAGCCAAGAGAAGCTTAGGCCTTGCCCAAGACCACACAACGAGTCCTGGATGTGTGATTTCACTCCATGCCTCTTCAGTTTATAAAGCTCATGCTCTTTTCTCAATAGGATATAAAGAAGAGAGAGAAGGAGATCCACAGGGAACTAGTGTGCCTACTATGAAAGAATATAGCACCTCAAGGTTCTACCCAAGGCCCAGGGAATCAGCAGGGCTCTGCTGAACCAAAGAGAACCATAAAAAGGGAAATCAGCGTCAGGGTCTAAAATGACCTCAAGAGACTGAAAAAAGGCCACATTAACAAGATAATGTTAAATGAGTGTTATACAGTAGTCATATTTTTGAAGGAAACATGGGTTAGGACTTCCCAAGCATTTCTGTGGGTGCTCTGTACATATAACTGTCTGATTCACTTAGCACAACTATCACTGTCAACTTTTCCTCTTTTTTTTTTTTTTTTTTTTTGGTGCTGGGGACTGAGCCACATCTCCAGCCCTTTTAAATATTTTATTTAGAGACAGGATCTTGCTGAGTTGCTTAGTATCTTGCTAAGTTGCCGAGGCAGGCTTTGAACTTTCGATCCTCCTGCCTCAGCCCCCCATGCTGCTGGGATTACAGGTGTGCCCCACCATGCCTGGCTGTCCACTCATTTTATAGACAAGGACACTACAGCATAGAGATGTTAAGTAACTGGCCAAGGACATCCTGCTAAGGAAATGGGACTTGGACCTGACACAGGACCAGGCAGTCTGAAAGCCCATCCTCTTCACCACTGTGCCTGGTCGACTTCTGATAATGGCTCAAAAATCTGCTTGTGTGGAACACAAGTTGTGCTTGCATTAACACTGCTGAGGAAATAAGGTTATTGCTGTTATTATTTATTATCTTAAAAAATAGAGCAAATGAAGCAGAAGAATAAGCAGAATTAGAGTCGGGCTAATTATTATTCTCAGATGATATTATTATCAACCAAAACCAAAACCAAAAAGTCTCAACTGATAATCTGTAACACTGTAAGATTACAGTAGGAGGGTCATATTTAAAAATAGCAAAATCAATGATCCTTTTCCATGTCAGCAATAATCAGTTAAAAATCCCACTCGAAATAGGAATATAAATATAAAGGTCTTAGGGATAAATTCAATAAGAAATATACAGAAACAATACATAAGCAGACAACAAAAACTTTACTGAGAGACATAAAAGAAAATATGAATAATTTAAGACATACTGACTTAAGAGTGAGAAGACCCAATACTTAGGGGTATCAATAATTCCCTTATTTATTGTTGAGTTGCCATTCTGTTCTCTCTGTCAATATGTTCTGTAAAATTGAGAACATGTATCCATGGGATGACAATAATCCCTAGATTAATTGTTTGGTGCATTTCTTTAAACTATATTTTTATTGTGGGTTTTAAAAATGTGGTAATACATGTTCTTGGTTAAAAAAAAAAATCAAACCATACAGATAAAACGCAAAGAGAAACAACTCGTTCTTGCTTTATATTTCCCATCCTGAGTCCTGCTCTTTAGAGACAATCCTCACTAATGCTTCTAGCTATTTCTTCTGAATATTACCTCCATGTTTTAAAGTATGCTTTGCTGCAATTTGTAGATTGGTCACTTTTGAGTGTTAATTATTGACCTGCTCTGATAGATGAAGATTGGGGTCTTTCCTACCACTTCTTCATTCCTCCCCGACAGCCCTATGGAATAGCACTCTTCATTTTTCCCCCTTCTGGGTTACATTTGTTACTTTCAGCGATTTGCTTATACTTTATTTCTCCTTAGGTCAATATCAGTGACCGGTGACCCCTCATTTTGTTAAATGAGGATGTTCACCCTCTTGCCACTCCTGGGATGTCTCCATTGTCAAGGTGAAAGATGTTTACATTGTGTCCCTTAAAGTCTTATTGTTTGTGTCTTGATTGGTTTTAAAAGTTAAAAACTGGTAAACAGTGATTCTGTTGATGTGACCCCAGACCCAGTGTACCCCCACACCCCCCAATAGTGGTACCCTTCTTTGTACAGGTGTTTGCTTCCCCCCCCTTTTCTTCTTGGGAATTAAAAAGAAAACAAGGACCTTTTCTGTCTTTCCATTGATTGCTTTCATTGTCTCCTTAAGTCCTCATTGTCATGGAAAAAGTAAAATCTCTCAAATCCCCACAAACAGTTCCTCCCCAGCTTCTGACCTTCCATCCTCCATCCTCCAGTATCTTCCAATCTCAACCCCCTCCATACACTTGGCTGGCTGGTTCTGCTGTCACCCAGAGGCCATGTCTGCCCCTTATTTGGTTGGGGATCCTATCCTATTGACATCCTAAGAAAGGACAGGTGGAAGGTAATTCTTCTTACTTCTATATAACTAAAATTGACTTTATTCCACTCTGAGAACTAATAGCTTTTACTTTCATATTGATTCTTGTCTGTATCATTTATTTCTTCTGAAGCTGCAAACTTGTGATTTTCTAATTCTTTTATCCCTCCCACATTTATTAGCCAGCATTCTCCTGATGATTTTATGATCATCAACAAGGTGTAAACTATTATTCCTAAAAGGTGGGGCATTGCCTTATCATTTTCTTTTATGAACTTCAGAGTAAGGAATTGGTACACGTGTTACAGACCAGGTATATACATATATACATATATATATATGATGTCAGTTAAACATACCTGTGAAACAGAGGTGGAAGTGGGCAGAGATCCTGTTCAGACTGTCCTGCAGTGTGGGCACAGAATAGCAGACAGCTGGGCAGCCCTTCTGTGGGGCTAACACATAAGCTGTCCTTGGTGACTTCTGGATTTCCTCCTGCTTGGGAATCAGGAGGACAGGGAGGATTGGAGTGTCCTGCTGGGGACGGCTTCAAATCTCTGCCTTTGCTTCTGCACAGGTCCAGGAGGAGGACAGATCTACATACCAGGAACTCTTCCTTTCAGGCCTCGATGGTGGTGTGGTATTGCACAAGAAATATCCCAGGTACAAACTCGAGCCATTGCAATTCTGGTGTTTTAAAATTTCATGCTCCAGATGTTTTCAGAGTAATTGCTGCGCCTAGTGAAGCTGCGCCCGCCTCGGCTAAGGCAGCCTCCTCCCCGCGCTCCCCGGAGCCCTGTGCTCACATGAGGCTGTGTAAAGGAAAAAGATCCCAAATGACTTCCCAGCTTTATTTGGTTAATCTGTTGTGTTACGGTGAATACTCCTGGGTTTGGAGTTCATTGGAGCTTTGCAGTAAAAAGGAGAAAAGGAGGACATTTAAAGTGTTTTGTAATCCCCTTGTCTCTTGGAGCAAAGAGTCTAATTTCCGGTTCAAAGGAATTCTGGCATAGACAATCTGCCTGGTTTTATTTGTCCCAGGGGGAAAAATGCAACCCATAAAAAGAAAAATACAACAACAACAACAAACACAACCTGTGCTTCTGCTATGGACCTTGTGCGAGGCACAGCAGCTGTGGATATGGGACACAGGGCGTGTGACCACATCCCAGGGTGAGAGACATTTCCACACATCAGTCAGGAGTTTCTGTAGGAAGGAGGTAATGCTCATAGATTCCTTATCAGGAAAGGATGAGGTAGAAGCGGGCAGAGATCCTGTTCAGACTGTCCTGCAGTGTGGGCACAGGATAGGCAGGCAGTCGGCGTCACCTCCATGCTCACTCTGCCCCTGGCCTCTAGACTTAAGTGTTCTGTGCCTCCATCTGCAGAATGGATTGATATGGGAACAGGTGGAACAAGGAGGTGAGGCAAGGCGGATGGGAACCCTGTGTTCACAGCAGGGATTTTAGTAGTGCCTTCAAAAGGACAAAGAACTTTAGAGAAATCTAAAATTCCCCTTCCTTATCTTGGTGAAGGAGGGCCCTGAAAAGGCAGAGCTGGGTAAGAGTTTGGAGTGACCCCAGGAGCTGTAGCCTCTCTGGACAAGAATACGCAGAGTCCAGAAGAATGAGTCTCCTTGCCTTCATGGGCTTCTGCTTCAGAAATTCAGTCTTCCTCTGACTCTCCTTTACTTTTCAAAATGCATGGTTTCAACCCAGCATAGTGGCACACACCCGTAATCCCAGTGACTTGGGAGACTCTGGCAGGCCAGCCTCAGCAATTTGACAAGTTCCTAAGCAACTCTGTGAGACTCTGTCTCTAAATTAAAAAAAAAAAAGGTTGGGGATGTGGTTCCATGGTACATGATTTCCCAATATTTGAATGTTGTCAAAAATTCAAACACTACAGAGAAAGTTCCAGTCTTCTCATCACATGGAGGGAACTACTGTTAATATTTGTTTAAACTTAAAAAAATAAATATAGAGGTATATGAAAAAACATTTTATTACAGAAACAAAATCACTTTGATTCTGCCTTCCCCATATCTACATGCCTCCCCATTTTCTGTGCAATATTGTGTCACCAGCGTCTTTCCTGATCTGCTCCCATTTACACAGCATACTGTTGCCCTGGGTTTGGACGACTCCTCCCTCCTCTTGCCTTGGCAGGGACTCTTTCTCACTCCTACACACTTGCCCTGGAAGGAAGGATGGGAACAGGTACATCTTATGTGTTAGCAAATATTTTCTTTTCCACAAGTACACACCATGGTTATGTTCTGGGGGTGAGGGACACACACTGGCCCCTGATTTGTGCTTT
Source organism: Spermophilus citellus (assembly GCF_964194105.1). Taxonomy (NCBI): domain Eukaryota; kingdom Metazoa; phylum Chordata; class Mammalia; order Rodentia; family Sciuridae; genus Spermophilus; species Spermophilus citellus. The sequence continues at coordinate 23,634,757 of NC_138184.1, read as the reverse complement.
GGGATTCCTACTATTTAGGAAAGTCTCTCTCCATGGTTTTGTTCCCCAAGAAGGTCAGTAAGTCTGAGAAGCTCTTAGCTGGCTCTCTGTTCCTCTGCTGGGACTTCATTTCTTTTCCTTCCCCTTTTCACTTTTGATTTTAGTATAACTTGGGTACAGTGACATGCACGTATCTTATTTCTGCAACATCTTGTAAATGATACTATAACCGTTGTGCAGCGACTACCCATATCCAGGGCAGGATATCCCAGGACCCTGCAGGATTCCGTCTCTTGAACTCCCTTTCCACTGGCCCAACTTAGAAACTCTGGCAGCTTGAAGGGCCAGCATTACCAGCTGGGCTACTACATTTCTCACCCCCAGTCTTCACTTCTTGATCCCGCTCCCCCTCTGTTTCCAAAGAAGTCACGCCCTTCCAAGAACCAGCCTCTTCCCTTCAGCCTCTAGGCTCCTCCCAGCTCCATTTTTCTTGCAACCCTGTTTCCCAGCTGGATCTGATGCAGACCAGACCCCCCACTGCAGCCCTAGCACAGCCCAGAAAGGGTTAAACTCAGGCAAGCACCAGCTCCACACAGTTAATCCGGGATTCTCCGCACTGATCTCTGTGCCTGTCATTTGCATTTCTCTCCTTTGTGCAGGCTTTTCTTCCTCCCTTTCCCTGGGCCCAGGCGCCCACATTAGCATACTGAGCCCGGCGCGCCGGCTGCTGGGGGCCCCCTGCTGTGTGCCAGCCTGTGCAATCTGCAGGCGCCATCAATTTTTCAGCACTTTTCTCATTTCTCATTACAGTCAGGCCCATGCGGCTCCCCCACTCAACACCCTCCTCGGCCGTCCTGCCTGCGAGCTGGCGAGCCAGAGGCTGTCACGTTCCCTCCTCGACTCTCCCGAGCATGCATCCGCTTGTTGAAGCTCCCACCATAATTAATCACAGTATTAATCCTGGCCAAGCCTGTCTTCCTGAATAATTATGTCAACACGCTTGGGTGCCTGGGCCCAACAGAAATTTTACCAACCTTGAGAACTGGACAATATCTCTTTAGCCAGGATTGCTATAGGAGATGGGCTCTTTGCCTACCCCTGGCCCCACACTAACACCCGTGCATGCCCATACGTGCTCACAGGCCTGCTTGCACACGCGTACAGGCATACACATTGCACAAAACCATAGGCATTAGAGAGAAGCTGAATAGTGGAACTCATGGCAAATAGCATTTCTTCTCAAATCAGGATACATGGCTTCACAATGAAGTTATCTTTAGGTACCGAAGTAGGTGGTTGTCATAGCAATTTGTGCATTATTAAGAGTATTGTTCATCCCGGCAGCTAATCTTATAATGAGGTTGGCTCATTATCAGGTTGAGTCAAAGTTGGCTTTTGCTCTGCTTTATGCTGAGGGCCTGGGGTCCAAAGGGGTTCCTGCTCCAGCTCCAAGCTCAATCATTGACTCCCTGCATCCATCTTACTTGGGATCCTATCTTCTCTGTTCTTCTATGGGGACAGATATAGGAGGACTGGGTTGGGTGGAGCTCCTGGTACTTTTGCCTAGTGAATGTCCCATAGCTGGGTGTCTGTTAGAGGTTGAGAAATATTGGACAGCACCTGAGAATCATTTCCCAGGCAACCAAGACCTGGGCAAATTAAAACTGCAGATTGGTTTTCGGTCACTTCCTCTGCTTTCCTTCCACAGCAGTACCAAACCTGCTCAGTCCCAGGAAATCAATCTTTAGGACCAAATAGTATCTCTTGCATCATGACCATGATTTAATGGTAGCTCCTTATTTCCCAGTGGTCACTGCAATTTTGTGAATCCCAAGATTCATGGAAAACTCACCCATTACCTCAAGTTAGTTTGGGTGCCTGATGATTCTTTCCCTCTGGAATCAGATGTCCACTAAATTTTAAATCACTTTTGAGATCGTTTGCTATTGCTTTCCTGATTTGTGTCTACTTGTGTCTTGTACAGATTACTACCAAGGTTTGGGGGGCTCAAGTTAAGGTTTCATGCTTCTTGTGACTTTCATTCCTGTCTTTTAAAATGAAGTGGCTTCTAATGTTGCTTACCCTATGGGTCAAGGGAGCTTTCTCTACAAAGGGAAAAGAGAGCAAAATAAAATACCCCATTGATAAGCTATGCCACACTTAGGCAAGTAGTAGCCATGGACCTGAGAGGTGAGTCTGGAAAAAGAAATGGTTTGTATCTTTACCACTAAATGTAGTATGTCATAGTGAGCAAACATGCTGTCCTTCCAGGGACAGGCCTGCCTGCCTCTAGTCCACGGATTCCTCCAGAGCCTTCCACAGCTTGTATTGCAGCCTAATGAAGAACTAGCGTTTTATGGTAGGTCTTTTAAAGCTCAGTCTGTGAGCAGCAGTGTTACCCAGGGACTAATTAGAAATGTAGATTTTAGAGTCCTTGGACCAACAGTTTCTCAGCTAAATATGATGCACATAGAAATTTTTACCCCCCTGTGAGCATTTCTGTTTGTTTAATTTCAAAGTGTTTTGCTTGTCCCATTTTCCTTTTCAGAAAGCAATACAGGGTGCGATGATGAAGATGGTTCAGACAATGAAACTCTTTTAAAATTTATATAAACTCTTAAAATTCACAAATGGCAGCATCCTAAATACATATTCTCCTGCCACTTGCTTTCTTCTGTAAGGGTCCGGCGAATCGTTGGAGAAAGAGACCACAAGAGACCAGCTTCATGCAATGAGCAGGAGGGAGTTTATTGAAGAGGATCCTAATTCAGCGCGCTGAGGCTCAAGGCTCACTCAGGAAGGGAGAGTGGCCCAGAGCCCAGAGCAGAGGTCAAGAAGAGCTTAAGTACACTTTTTGGGGAGGGCAGGGGGCTTTGCATACATCAGAACAAATCATCATGAGGTGCGGGAAAATTGAACAACAACTCTGAGACGTGATTAGCACATTCATTGGCGGGAACAGGTCGGGCAGGGGTGATTGGTCACTCCTAAGCGGGGTGGGGGGGTGGGGAGGGTGGGGGGTGTACACATTCAAACTGATTGTTTCGGGCCCCTGTATGCTTATGTGACAAACTGCATAGGGCCCTAGGCTAAATGGCCAGTAGGGTGTTGTTTTAACTATCTCAGGAATTTCAGGTTCTGGGTGTAGCAGAGGAACTTAACAATACCTAGTCTTTTACATTTTAATTCAGGCTTTCCAGCTTAGAAACTTTACCCTTTCACTTCACTATACAATATATCTTGGCTATGGTTTTGTATAACACTGAGATATCCTCATTTTATAAAATGGCGGCACGGTACACTCTGTCTGGGAAGTAGCACATTTTATGGGTTTTGAATAAAGTCTGCTCCTCATCAGGAACTTTCCTTTCCTCAGGCTTTGAGAACATGGTCTTGTAAATCTATAACAACCCTTGGGAAAATGGAGACAGTTCATTCCCCCACCCCCACCCCTACTTTTAACTACAGAGTAGCCTGTCTTGGTTTGGGTTTTTCAGAGGAAGATCCTAAAATCAGAATTCCAGTAGGGCTCCTTTGTCTGGGAGGAGATCTCAGGAAGATCCTGTAGGGGAGTGGGGAAGTAAGTGGGAAGGAAGGCAGATGATAAAAGGCCATGAGTAAGTTACCTCTGTGGGCAACAGCGAAGCCAGATTTAAAATTAGGTAGTCAGTGTAGTTAGGTAAATGGGGTCTAATATGGAGTGAAATCTAAAATGGAGGCCATACTGACAATGAATTCCAGGAAACGCAGGACAACTCATGGAATGTTAATGAAGTCCTGGAAAAGCTCTAGGCCCAAAGTCCATCCCAAAGGAATGTTAATGGAGCCCAGGAAACAGCCCCCAACAGATTTGGAGATAGCCCATCCCAAAGAAGTGTTAATGAAGTCCTTCCTGCCCAGATTACTTGCTTGGCCCACCTGTGTCCCAACCCTTCCCCCCTACATTCCATCACCAAAACTATAAAAAGGGGACCGTGTTCGCCCTTCAAGGAATTCCACCTCTTGGGTCCCCTTCTTCCTCAGGGAGAGGTCTTTTCTGCTGTCCTTTGATAAACTTCTAATTTCTACTCTGACCTTGCCTGGGCGTGTGCTTCTCTGGTATTATTCTTCAACATTGGGGAAGCAAAGACTCGTCACCGGCCAACAGCGGTAACAACAGGAGCTAATCCCTCTGAGTAATTCTGGGAGACAGTATAAAACAGGCCTTAGAGTCATTACATCTGAAGAGTGGGGGATCTGATCACTGGGAACTGCTGGTTGCTTGTAGAATGTGGGATATTAATTTCCCTAAACTTCCAGCTTGTCTCATGGGATGGGAATTCCCAGTGGCAAAGAAAGCCCTCAGCCAGAGAAATGAAGCTCAAAGTTGGGCAAGGGGGCATGGTTGATGTATCAACAGCAGCTGCTATTCAAATAGAGGCCAGAGCTTCCAGATTCATCTATATGTTCAAGAAGAGCAAGGGACATATATGTGGTATCTGGAAAATAGATTCCACTTCTAGCTCTTATCCGGGTGGTTGGTGAACTTGGATGAGTTAAGTCACTCATCATTTAGAACTTTATTTCCTTCATTTACCTCTCAATATGGCTCTGAAGATTAAATAAGGATTTTCAATTTTGGAACAAGACCTTCAGAGTCTCAAGTGCTGGTGACTATGGTTACAACTTCCTCCTCCACCCTACAACCAAGTAAGGCAATTGACATCCTTCAGGACTTGCCTGAGGGCACCACCTTTGGTAAGGTCAGAGCCCCCTTTCCTTATAATTATGCCAGTTTTTCTCTAAAAATGCTAACAGTTGAATTAAATCCAATTTTCAGGGGACCAGGATTTCAACAAGAAGAAGGAACAAAATGACTCCAAGGAAAATCCTTTTCATCAAGAGAGCAGAAAACCCTTTCGTCCTTTAGTAGCATGGCTACCATGTTTGTTTCTCTAAGCAACCTAGATTTTGTTTGTTTATTTATTTATTTTTATATGGTGCTCAGGATCAAATCCAATGCCTCACACATGTGAGGCAAGCGCTCTACCACCGAGCCACAACTCCAGCACCAGCAACCTAGATTTTAGAGTCAGAAAGATTCAACTTTGTTCAGTTCATGGGTTTCAAGTATTTCTAGCCTCAGAACCCATTCTTCAAAGAGAATGATACTCAGAAGCTTTGTAAGACAAAAATGCAGTGTCCCTCAGGTGGAATTTGGTGGGAACCCAGGTCCTATATATTTACCTCCTCCTCTGCTCACCTCTGACCGGCCTTGGGCTCTGCAGGTACAGCTTGTTGAGTACATCACTTTTTGGAGAACAAAGAAAAAAAGATGGTGCCCATTGTCACTTCATTTTGAGATCTCTTTAAATGGATCCATGGAACCCAGGTCAAAACTCTTTGGGAAAAGAAAAGACCCAGTTGGGGATGCAGGAGCCCCATCTCAGAGAGAAGGTAAAACTGATGGAGACCCCTCACCCCTGGGCTCTGATTCTGTGCTTTGAGGGATAAGTTCTTGGGTCCTTTTTCTTCTCTAAGCCTCCAGACCCCAGGAATGTCTGTCAACTCTTTCTGTCTAGCTGGCAAGCTCCTTTCTCCATCAACCTTTGCTTCTAGGCATAGAGACGGAGTGAGATTCCTGCTTCCTACCTGGCCCCCAGGGACTGTCCTGCTGGGCCCTTCTCCCTCCTGCCAAGGATGCTGCTTAGGAGAGGGGAATGGGATGCCAGAGAGATGAGTTGACTTGTGTAGCGTGGCTAAGATGGTCTGCAAGCCTCTGGCGCAGGTCTGGCCGGCCCACGTGGTTCTGGGTAGTTTCAGGCCACTGTGATCAGACCTCTGCTGCTTTGCCTTTCCTCTTATCCTGATTAGCCTCCTCTAGGAGGCCCTGTCACCACTCCAGTAATCAGCCAAATGGCACTGGAGAAGGGCAAATTCTTGGCTACAGAGGGGCACATTTTTCTCCAGGGAGCAGCAAATGGAAATGAGGCTGGATGTTGTTAAATGAGTTGGCAAGAACCACACTGACCTTTCTGTTGTAACTGCCACTTCCTGGCAGGTGGACCCCTGAGCTTTGGTTTCCTCGACCATAAAACTAGGGTTGTGTTACCTTCCTCTTTGGGTTGCTGAGAAACTACCTAGAATGATATATGTGAGAGGACTTTGGAAACAGGGAAAGCTACAAGCACAGAAGTAGGTTATTTTATTATTGTATCTTGTTGATGGCTGTGGAGGTACAATTTCTCTAAAGCTGTTTGCTAACCTAACCTCATGGGGATCCTGGAATGGAGTGTGGAAGGTACCTGCTTCTCCAGAGAACCTCTCTCTGCCTGTAAAGAGCTATTCCTTGTCAGCCCACAAGCGATGGGGTTGGGAGTCAAAGCTAGAGCCCCCATTTTAATTTTTTTGAATAAATACCAAGGAGTGGTATAGCTGGGTCATATGGTGGTTCCATTCCTAGTCTTTTGAGGAATCACCATAAAAGAGATGATTCCACTGGGCATGGTGGAGCACACCTATAATCTTAGTAGCTCAGGAGTCTGAGGCAGGAGAATCACAAGTTCAAAGCCAGCCTCAGGAACTTGGTGAGGCATAATCTAAACTTCTTAGCTCCATACTCGAGGCCCTTTACAATCTAGTGAGATTCTGTCTCAAAATAAAACAAAAAGGGCTGGAGATGTGGCTTAGTGGTTATCACCCCTAGGTTCAATCCCTGGGGGGGGGGGCGGGGGGGGGGAAGATTTCCATGTTCCAGGCGGAAGGAAGAGTCTGAGCTCATTTTCCTTATTAACTGGTGACATTTGGCCCCAGTAAACTGCTTGTTAATGCATACTTTACTGATCTTCCTTTCCTTCTCCCTCATTCTTACTTCCTGGGGGTCTCCTTCCAAATAAGCTACCTGTACCCAAGTCTTTGTTTCAGGACCTGGTTTTAGGGGAACCTAAACTGAGACACACAGCCACTTGAGCAACAGTGGGAAGCAGGCTAAGAGGACGTAATAAAATCAGAGGAGGTTAAAGTCTCTCACAACTCTGCAGGTGATTAGGCAGCAGGGACTAGAGGCCCTGGCTGATGGCCTAGAAGGCTCTAGGGGCCCTGGAGCTGCCTGACCCCTGCTGCCTCAACTCCAACTGAGCCTATGGCTTCCAGCTCTGGGCAAACTTGTCCTCAGAATTTTCTCATTGCTGGGTGCTCCTGTGTCCAGCTGGGGTGGTAGAGAACACATAGGTGCTCTGTGAAACACAGAGTTTCAACATCTCAGTTTCAGGATGTAGCTGAGCACCTACGCACGTGGAACTTTTGGGGGTATATCTCTAAAGCATTGGAGAGTTCAGATAGAGGCAGAGGAATGGAGTCTTGGTGCATCTGGGGACGCTAACTGTTCCCCAACTCAAGTGTGGCTGGACATAAAGGGAGGGATGGTTGAGGTGGGAGAAGATTGAGGAGATAAGACTGGTTAGGGAAATTGGGGCTAGGTTGTAAAGGGCCTCAAGTATGGAGCTAAGAAGTTTAGATTATGCCAAGGGTAGCTGATGAAAGTTTTACAAAATCATTTTATTTAATAATATTTGGTTGACAAATAAAAAATTGTAAATTGTATATACTCAAAGTACATGACATGATGATTTGATGTATGTATATATTGTATACCGATTACCACAGTCAAATTAATACATCCATCACCACCTGCACTCATCACTTGTGCCAACATGACTTAAAGACACTTAAAACTGCAAGTCAACAATACAGTATTATTAACCATAGTCACCATGTGGACCACTAGATTTCCAGAACTTATTCATTTTACAACTGAAGGTTTGCATCTTTGACCACGCTGTCTCCTTTTGTCCTGTCTCTTTGCTCCTGGAACCACCATTCTACTCCCTATTTCTGTGAGTGTGACCTTTTCAACATACTCTGGGAACTTGGAGCCTGAGCAAGTGAGAAGTCTTGCACAGACGTGTGGTTGATGCTGAAAAGGGGGGTCATGAGCTAGCAGGGGTGTAGGGAAAGTTCAGGGGAGTTTTGGGTGCCCAAAACCATGACTTCAGCACAGTGCTGAAAAGGCTCTGGGTTGGGAAGAGGATAAGACCATCACTCTTATTTGAAGAGGGAAAGGACAGGAGAGATAAGGACATTACTGGTCCATAGCAATTCTGAAATTCCACAATCAAAAGAGAGATGGGGGAGAGGAAACTCCATTCTATTAGTGGAGGATAGTGAATCTGTATAGGGTGAGCTGATCACATCTTCACTGCTGGGCTGGGCTGGGATGGCCTGTCTTGCCACCTAAGGGGATGACCCCAGCGGAGGCATCATGACACTCTCTCACTGTGTTCCAACGTGGCGGGGGGGGGGGTGCAATTACAGAGGACCACAGGTGTGTGTGAGGTACGTGGGGTTCTGCCCCAGAAGTGAGCAGCAGAATTAAAGATGATTTGACCCAGGAATTGAGTGGGCAATTGGGAAAAGTGAAACTAAACGTGCTTCTTCCCCGACTTCTCATAGCATCTGCACACCACACAGAATCCACACTCTAATAGCAACAGCATGGGAGAGGGAAAAAGGGCACGGAGGTGCTGTGGAAGGGTCCCACCGAGATGCCAGGGAAAGGGGATGGGAATCTGAGTCTTTTGAAGAACCCCAGGTATGTGTTTGTGTTTGTCTCTGTATGTTTCTGTGCATGGTCACTTGTGTACTGCATGAGCGTAGAACTCTGTGTAAGTTATGTGTATATAATGCATGCATGTATGTGTCTATATGCATGTGTGTATGCACGTGAGTGTGTGTGTGTGTTTGTATGTGTGTGAGAGACAATAACAAGAAACAGCACATGGAGATGTCCTGCTGTTAAAGGAGATATTTCATAGTGAGGTTAAGGCTTGGGAAGGTAGGAGGCAGGATATGAGATCTTGGCAGGCTAAGGGGACAAGGCAAAGGGAAAGAAACCAAGCCAGCTCATAAGCTAGAATAGAGTCTTTTAATAAATCAAGGGAAAAAAAAATTTTCAGGGACTCCTCCGGTCTAACGCAGCTTTTCTGGGCTGGGGCACTTTTGTGGGAATCAGCAGGCAAGGAGCTGGATGGCATAGAGGCCCGTAGGAGAGCTCCACTTCCACATTTGTCCTACACTGAAGGGGGGATGCGATCCTTGTACCTGCAGCAACCACACTGTGACTCAGACACAATAAATCAGCAGGCTAAGTGGGGCAGAGGGAAAAGAAAGTGGAAAGATATATGGAACAAGGCCACGGGGCCCATCAATGAGCCCTGAACGGCTGCCTCACATTACTGCTCCATTCTCCCTTTCTTTGTGCTTCTCTTCTGACACTAGGAGACGATAAAGCTAGCCCAGGATGGTGGGGGACCAGCATACATCAGGAGGATGCCCGGTGAGGAACAACTGGGATTTCATGCTAGCCCCACATAGAGCTATGGATTATTTTTTATTGCATTGCATAAATGTAGAAAGATGATATTTTAAAAATATAACTTGATGTTTATATTTTCAGTTCCTTCTTTTTTTTTTTTCCATACTACCCCTCTGACCCCTTCAACAAACTAGGAGTCCCCTGGAGATCACTGTCTCAGGGGACAAAAGTGACAAGTAGAAAGCAGGATGTAGCAGCAGATTTCTTTCTGACCTTGGGCTCTAAAAACTTGGACCCTCAGGGAATGGAGGGACCCTGGGCAAAGACACAATGCTCGGGAGACACATCAGGAGGGAGGAGAGTATTTAGGGAGAGAGGGAGGGATTTTCCCAGAGCTGGGGAAGGGGGAAGCCAGAAGGAAAGAGGTAAAAACACAGGTTTGATGATGTAGGGAGAGAAAGACCCCAGGAGCACTGGAGGCAGCAGAGGCCAACGTGGGTAGGTGAGATCTGAGCGTAGTTTTCTAAGTCCTGTCTCTTTGGTAGTCCTGGGGAGGTGGAAATGGCTATGTGGAATGTTTAGACAGTCTGCTAGAGAGATTCTATTGCCTCCCACATACTAGCATGACATAGAAATAAAAAGACAAAGAAATAGGCTACTGAGTCCAAAGGGTTCAGCAAGAAGGCCAGCCAGCAAGAAGAGACAATTCAGGCATCACAGGGTGGAGATGTCTTAGTTGACCCCTAAAGGGACAGACAGGAGACTTGCTGGCCAGTTGTTCCATCCCATTCTGCTCTGGCTATGCCTTGGTCCTCTGGACATTCCCAGGATCTTAGCTTGAGATTCCCAGAAAGCGGAGCCTGAGACAAGGATTCATATGAAAGTAGCTAATTTAGGAGAAAAGCCCAGAAAGCGGAAGTGAGGGAGTGGGGTGAGTGAGTCAGAAGAGGAGGAAAAACAAGTGGAGGAAGCATAAATGAGCAAGCAACCACCGCAGGAAACTGGCTCAGTTTCTCCGAAGATCCTCTGCAGAATGAGACTTGAAATTGAGAAACAGAGGTGCAGGCCCAGACACCTCCCCACTGTGGCAGTGCAGCATGGAGCGCTGGCAGCGTGTGCGTCACTGGGGTACCTGCAGTGTACCTGCCCTCCACAAACAAGCTCCAATCAAGTGCCTGGAAGGACACAGCATGGAGTATACAGAGGGGCTGCACAAGCCTGGGAAAGGCTGAGGCAAGCAAAGCAAGGTCACGTTACCATCGCCCTGGTGGAATGACCTTGAAAGAGAAATTACGTGGAATAATAGAAAAGCTAGAGAGTTCCATTTGTTTCCCACCTGTGGGTGTAGCCTGAGATCTTATATATACTTTAAATAAAATACATAAATAAATACATAAATTAAATTTAAAAAATGGTTTGGTCTAATGGAATGAATATATGTTTTGGAGTCAGACCAGCCTTGGATTTGAATTCAGGTCCTCTCTCATATTGGCTGGGCGACTGTGGGTTAATCACGTCATCTCTCTGCTTTCTGTTCTTGCATATGCCAAATGGGGAATGATGGACAACACTTAACCTCAAATGGGTGCAGAGGAATTAACAGCCTGGGGATGGGTTTTCCATATGTCTCATTTTACTCCATCTTAGTTTTCCCTTACAGGTGTTGGTTCATTTATTCTAAAAAGAATCTTGTTATTAAAAAAGGTCTTAGTAAAGATATTCCTTGTGGTAAACAGATTTGATTGGAGTGAACCCAGATGCTACTGCGCTCAGGATATCCTGGAGTCTGGGGTGTCCAGAGCTGGACAGCAGGCCACTCAGAGACTGGCCTTCTCAGGTTTCTCTCCAAACATGACGCATGACATAGGAACTTGGTTTCCCAACTGACCTGTGAGAATGAAGCACTTTACCTTGGTGTTTGTTTTGGGGGTGGAAGCAGTAGAGTAGAGGGATTTCCTTCCTTTCTCCTTTCCAATGTCTCTCCCCCAAAGCTAATAAAACCTGGATGTTCTTCAGTTCATTGCTACAAGTGGTGAGAGATCTATCTGCATTTGCAGAAGCCAAATGCAGGGCAGCTGGGGAAGCTGGGACAGAGGCTATGAAAAGCAGTGAGGTGGTGGTACTGCCTGGTGTGCAGCAGTCATTAAAAACCGGCTGACTCAGTGGAAAGACTCCGCAGACACCAAGTCCGCTACCTTCAGAAGGGCTACGCAGGCTGCGCTGTGCAGTTCTGAAAGCAAGGTGTGAACTGTGGAGCAGGTGGTCTGCCCCAGGCCTCCTGGCCCTTGCATACTTCCTAGGACAGTGGCCTCTAGTGAGTAGCACTCACTCTGGGTCCACCTGGATTGACCTCACAATGTCAGAACTCTCAACAGCCCCTCTTCAACCAAGCCTCAGGCAAGGCATCACTTCTTACATCTGAGCCCACTTACTCTGGTCCTCAGTTTCCATTCCAGCTTGACTCTGCCTTTCTGCTCTGTCCTCTGGCTGGACATCTATGTGGTTTTTATAACTTCTTTTCATCCCTGGATGCTATCTCCTAGCTGTCTCCTACCTAGGAGAGTTTAATCCCACTTTGTGCATCATCACATGTACTTGTCAGTTGTTATTGTGAAGATGCTGTATAACAAACAGCACACGTTTATTGTTTTTGCCTATTGGGTCTGTGGGGCAGTGAATGGGGCTCTGCTTCAGACTGTGGGCTTCCGTGGGCCACCTTCCTCTAGTGCCAGAAGCTTCTTGGAATATATCAGACCCTTCATGGGTCAGATGGCAGAGGCACCAGGGGCCACATCAGCCAAAGCAAGTGCATTTATGCTTCTGTTCATTTCTCATCCATAATATGCTCCTGGGCAGAGCAAGTCACATGGCCAAGTCATCAGCACTGGGATGGAGATGTATATCCCACCTCTTCTGGGGGTGGGAGAGGGTACTGCAGAGAAAGAATGTGCATGTATCATTTGATGGTGGGTAGTGAAGGGTTGAAAAGTAATTCAATTTACACACAGTGCCAGGCCTTGTGATCTGGGCAGCCTCTGGACAGTCTTGGAGATTCAAATATCTGACTTCCAAGGAAATAAATCCCCTGTGGTGGTGAGTCGTCTTTCTGTGAATTACCAGAAGGTGCCCCTTGTAGCCAGGCTGTTAAAAATGCTCCTTTTTTTTTTTTTTTGGATAACACAATCCCTTGTCTGGGTGCTTGGGAAATAGAGGCAAGCCTAGAATTCAGCCCCACTTGCTCCCTGGGAAGGACACCCAGTGTGGGGAGCAACCTGTAGCCTGTAATCTCTGACCCTGTGCACACTCAGAGAGCAGCTCATGGGGGCTAGGAAAATACTTTTTGGTCACAGTGAACTCCAACTGTGTGACTTGAAGTGGTGCAGAATAGTTTTCAGTTTTTGTCAATTCAAGTCCAAAAGCTCCTCGCCACCTCCCTTTCAGGAAAAAGTAGAAGAGTAGACTTGTCAGCTAACTACACAGGCCAGAGTCAATGTAAAAGAACTGGGCTATGAAACATTCATAATTATAGAGTAAGGCCCTTTTCTCTTTCCTTGGGAATGACCACAAAACTCATAATAATGCTTGCATTCCAGCATTAGAAGGAGCATCACATCTCTTCAGACAAGGTAGTAACCGATTCTGACTCTACAGGTTCTTGAGTGCAGCGACCTACACCGACTGGTTCCCCAGGGCCAAGGAAGAGGCAGGTGCTTCATTGCTGCCCCTGGTTATCATGGTGGCTGGGTGTGGGAGCAAGTCATTCTCACCTTTGATTTTCCCAGATATCACAGACAAAGTGGAACTCCAGGATCCCCTTCAGCATGATTTCAGTGTGAGCTTGGAGGCAGGACCCAGGCTTTGGTTGATGGGATCATTAACCATGAACTCTTTACCCTGCTCCACAGTCTCATTCTTGCCAGACTTACTCTTGCCAGGGCCTCTTGGTGGGTGTAACTCTCACCCCTTGACTTTGGGCTAATCCAATGATATATGGACAGAGGCTAAGGTGTACCAGTTCTAGATCTAGGCCTTGCCAGCATTTTCTGCTATGCCTCAGAGAAGCACCCCCTGGGCATCCCCGTCAGTCTGGACTCTGGAATGAATACATGTGGTGTTGACATGAGCCAAAGCTCAGTGAGGGCCAAGACAAGCTACATGCAGACCTCGAGACTCAGCCCTCAGCCAAGCCCAGCCGGATCGGCCAACTCCCAGCTGACCTGCAGTTGCATCAGTGAAAATGAGTGCTTATGACTAAGATTTGGGATAGTTTGTTACAGAGCATTACTGAAGCAACAGTTAACTAATACATTCATGTTTTGAATAGACTGTCCAGTGCAATGATCTTGGACACTAGCCATGACTAGGGCATGAAAGCATCCCAGCAGAGAGAGAGGCCACTCTTTTTTTTTTTTTTTTTTTTTTTGACTTTAGGCCCAGGATCTGCATGAAGGAGAAAGTGTGTGACTCAATTAAGATACAATTAAGATCCTCCTCTATGGTGTCTCTTTTATCTACTGTCCTCATTATCTTGGTTCCCTTTCTTCTCGCTGTGGGGATGGTGCTGCTGTCGCATGCTGATGAGTGTGTCTGTGGCCCAACTTCTGAACTAGAGATGTCTAAGTAATTAATTCAGATTTAAGCTCCTCTAGACAGCCCTTGATAGACCCACGATTGAGTGAGTTGAAAGGTCTTGATTTCTCCTGGGCATTTTTGGGGTGCTTAGAGGTCAAGAGTCATTTGGTATCTGTCTATCTAAAGTCAGTCTCAAAGTGAGTTTTGAAAAATGTAGCATTGTTTTAAGTGACTTGGCTTACTCCTGGGAGCCTCTGTCCTCCCAATGCTAGGAAGGTTTTTTTTTTTCTTCATGTTTTTACGATTTGGACACAGAACAATGGCCCCTGTCCCCTGCCATGAAAGTGTTTACTGGGTGTGAGGCTTGGCTGGAGCTCAGGAAGAATATAGTCATCTTGACACAAGACTTTTTAGAGAAAAGTGAGGATCAGGTAGAAATAAAAATATAATTCCAAAAGTGGGGAATTCACTTGAGAAGGAAGAGACTTGGTTTTAAATATTATTATTATTATTATTTTTGTTGGGGAAGGCAAACAATATGCTTATACTTAGCTTTTTATATTTTATTGATTTCTCTCTACCTCCTTTGAAAATCCTCTAAGGTCAAGTCTAGATTTCATCAGAATTAAGTGACATCATTCTTGCTCTGAGATCCTGTAGTGCTTACCACAATGGTTTTCTTTCTTTCTTTCTTTCTTTCTTTCTTTCTTTCTTTCTTTCTTTCTTTCTTTCTTTCTTCCTTCCTTCCTTCCTTCCTTCCTTCCTTTCATCCTTTCTTTCTTTCTTTCTTTCTTCCTTTCTTTCTTCTTTTTTCTTTTTTTGCTCTGTTTTTCATTAAGGAGTGAATTTTTTTTGTTATCAGTTCCTAACACACAAACACACATAAACATAAACACTTGTGTGTGCAAGAGTGCGTACATTTTTATATAAATCTAGTTTAAAGTTTCACTTTCTGTCTTAGTCCGAGATGCCCCAGAAGGAGACCCTAAGGTAAGGACTCATGCCAGTGGGGTATCTGGAAGACGAGGAAAGGCCTGCAGAGGAGTGGGAACATGAACCAGTTTTGAATGAATGGTTGCCTAATTTCACTGGGAAACAGTTTTCTGGGGGCCAGACATCCAGGGTTCTCCAGTGATCCTTACATCCTCATATTCATGTCCCCCTACACTAAATGAAATAATGTGTATGACATATGTGTCCAATAAAACATAATATCGTGGTAGGTGACCAGTCAGCTCTACCTGTTGGCATTGATGCCCTTGTATAAGCCCTTTGCCTAGGTTGTAGGCCACTTCTAACCAATGAGAAGTGACTCCCTTCTAACCAGCGGAATACAGCAAAGGTGATGAGTGTCACTTCTGACATTAGGTTACAAAAAGACCCAGCTTTCTTCTTGCTTGTGCTCTCTTGCTCTTTCCCTCGCTGGTTCTGAAGAAAAACGGCCACAATATTGTGAGCTGCCCCGGAAAGAGCAATAGGTAGTGAGAAACTGATATCTCCAGCCACAGCCACGAGAACCCTGGGCTGCCAACATTCAGGTGGGTGGACCTGCGCTGCTCCAGCTGACCTTTGAGACAATCACAACGTTGGCTATCATCTAGATTGCAGGCGCAAGAGAGACATTGAGTCAGAGGCACCAGCTAAGCTATGTCCAGATTTTCAGCCCATAGAAACTGTGAGTTAGCTATTTTTTTTTAAGTTGCTAAGTCTTGGGGGAAATTTGTTATGCAGCAATTGATAATTAATGTACCACCTGACTTTTGAGGATAGGTCATGAAAGAATTTTCTCTTCCTACTTTGATCTCTCTTTCTCTTGGATCACCTGCTCTGGGGAAGCCAGCCACAGATCATGAGGACACTTGAGAAGTCCTATAAAGAGGTCTGTGTGGGGATAAATGGGGGCCTTCTGCCAATAGCCAGCCCTAACTTGCCAGGTAATATGAATGAGCCATCTTGAAAGCAGATCATTCAGCCCCAGGAAAGAAGACTTGGGTTGACTGCAGCCCCCAAATAACATCTCATTAGTGACCCAGAGTCAGCACCACCCAGTTAAATGGCTCCTCAATTCCTGACTCATAGAAGCTGTGAGATAATCAACATTTACTATTGTATTAAGCTGCTATGTTTGGGGAGTAAATGGTAATGCAACAATAGATTACTGGTGCAGTGTCCAAGAGCTATTCTACCCAAATGAAGGAGCTGAGCCATTTATATAGCTACATCCATCAGTACATGGAGGCGGTTCCTAGGAATGTTAACTACCCAGTCTTTCCTTTTGGGTCTAGAGGGCTTCGGTGGGCAGAAGAGGAGTGCAGGCAGAGACATGCAGGTGCTGTGATTGAAAGTCAGGCATCTGAGTCCCCAAAGGTACCGGTGAGAGGATTTGGGTAGGAATGTTTGTAGGACCTACCAATTCTCACACCAAATTGAAATCTTATCTACATTACTTCCCTCCCTGCAGGTCAACCTAGAATACCCTGTTCCCTCTTCAGGGTCTAGTTCCTCCAGGATGTTGCCTCTGGATGGAGGAAGAGGCAAAGAACAAGCATCTATTTACATCACTGTACCTATCTGGGATGCTCTCTTTGTGAAGCGCTGGTATTTCTTGGACCAACGCCGGATGGTTGTCCATTGTCTCTGAGACACGAGTTCAAAGGCTAGACTTCCTAGTGAGGTGCATGTTTAGGTTTCTTGAAGGTCCCTGTGGTAATTCCCTGATGGATTTGGCCTCCTCCATCTCCACTCAGCTCCCACTAATGGATTTACCCCGACGGCCTTCCTTTGCCTGGTGGACAGCCCAGATGGACATCTCAGGTAGGAGTAGCCAGCCACTTTCTGAGATGTCCAATTGGCCTTTTGGGGCCTCTCTAAACAACTTAGGTACAGGTTATCCTGGGCTCTTATCTGGCTTGTGCTTCCTTCTGTAGGCATATTCCTTGCTTTGATGGACCCAGGGTACCCCTGGGGTGGAAGGGCCAGATTCCCTATCTTGCAGGAATTGCATATCTTTATCACTGACCCCGGGAGCCTTCTCACTTGGCTTTGAGGTAGGAATAGTGCTACCCTCTCTTGGGAGGAATCACTTCTCCCATCCAGCACTGCCTTCCTATTGGTGACTCAGCTGTGGGTCCTACATTTTGTCTTTTTGGAGTAACAGGAAAAGTCTCACCAGGCACTCTATAATATGAATAAAATCCTTTCACCATGCTGGGGAGTAGGTACCCCACATATGTGCATTTCTTCCCTCTTCCTCATTATCAGCAGTGGAGGATGCGTTAGGGTGGTTGGCTTGAAGACCTGGTGTTAAGTACAAAAGTGGGGTCAGACAGGGGAAAGGAAAGGGCTCTTGCCTTCCTGGGTCCTAGAGTGGAGCTGAGCAAGGAGTGGCTGCTATAGGAATTCTCTGAAAGGATGAAAAGCAGAGCTGATACAGGAGTCAACAGAAAACAAATGCATGTAGGCCCCAAAGTCCATGGTGCTCGTGTAGGTGGCCTTACCCTGTTCATCAGTGGTGGGTCTCTACATCTCTACATGCCAGGGCCTTTCCTTCCCAGCTGGGCTTCTCTGCTTGGGCACCCAGCAGCTGCCATCCCATTTGTCTTTATTGTAAAATGTAGCCAAACCCAATGCTCTACCCGCACCCCCCTTACCCCCCACCCGCCCCCAGGGAGCTGCTCAGGCTCCCTCCTCCTTCCCTTTCTTCCTCCCTTTCTTGTTCCATCCATATATTTCTGAATCTACTACAAAGGTCAGAAAAACAAATCAATGAGAAGAAGGACCCAATAATCCTAAGACCTGACTTAGGGATGGGAGGTGGGGAGGGAAGCCGCTCAATAAAATGAAAGAGAATTTAAAAATTCCCTGTACAAGGCACAGCATGGGGTCCCGATCAAAGGGTCAGGCAGCTCTGGTTGTATGTGCACGGGATGGATGCTTGAGGCTGGGGGAGAGATGGGCTCCCCGGCCTTGGTCTCCCTCCCTGTCTACTTTCCATCATACACACAGAGGCAGATTCTCTCTCTCTCTCTCTTTCCTTGTATCCAAACCTCACTACTGATCTGACAATGGGTTTCAGGAGCCTGGCAAGTAGAGGGGAGAAGGCTGCAACGGTCCCATTTGCCAGGGCTGTGTCCAATCCTCACATCCACACAAGAGGACCAGATAAGGTACTGACCTTTATGAAGCCCCAACTGACAAGATGTGTCACTCAGTCACCATAGGATTAGTGGGTAGTCCCAGCATTCTCTTAGGATGAGACATTCTTGTTAGCCCTTAGTGTTCTTATTCACCAGCCCTTCTGACTCTCTGGCTTGGGAGTTAGAAATCTAGAGAGGTTGGCAGGTGGCTGGTGTGGCCAATCCCTTGGTCAGCAGAGCAGGGAAAGAAGGAATAAAAGGCCCAGAGAGACCAAGTGACACAGTAAATGCTTCTGGGTTGATGGCTGATCAAGAAAAGAATTTTAGATGATCAGTTGACCTCATGTTGCATTGTGGAATTTTTATATCAAAGTAATGACATCAGTCATTTCCTATTCATCTATTTATGATTTTACATCTAGTAATGGCCTTTGCAGAGATAAGATGATGACATGTGAGCCAGAGAGGACCAGGCTTGAAGGGAAATGGCCCTGATCCTGGCTGGAGCATATGTTGTTAATAATAGGTTGACCTGGAGCAGGGGATAGCAAACAAAGAATATGGTTGCAGGTAGAAAGTAGGAACCCTGGAGCTTCCTGGGGGCTCCTGCTACTCAGACTGGAAAGTGGTCGATTGTAGTAGGAAAGGGGCTTGAATAGGACCTGGGCTGAAACAAGGGCTTCTCTCAGAAGGTGGACTGAGAAGCAGTTGTCCAATGTGAAGAAAGACATGCAGAAGAAATCCACAGACATGGAGCCTCGTGGAGAGAAAATCAGACTTCATACTAAGGGACCTAATGCAATGTTGGTGCTTAGTAGGCACTTAACATAAATAATAATAAATGGGTTCCCCTAACATTGTCAGGTGTCAACATTGAATGAATTGAAATAACCATGAGGCATTTCTAGAACGTTCTTAGAAGGAGTAGAAAGATGTATGTAATAAGGTATTACAAAAATTTGTGGTTGAAGTAGCATGGGAGGCCCAGAGTTCCTCTACACTGCTATTTGGTATCTGCTTTTCCCCTGAGAACTCATGAATCACCTTCTTGGCAGCCCCATGTTTCCAAGTATTACAAGTGCAAATGTGTGGGTTAAGTGATCTCTAAGTACAATTCTAAGAGTCCATGAAATTTGTGAGCAAATTTCTCCATAAGTTATCTGTTGTTTTGACATCCTTAGTATACTTTGGCACCTGTGGCTTAGCTGTGTGGATGCTGGGTTTAGACAATGGGGATTCTAGGGGAAAGCCTTTTCTAAGAGTAGTTCACCTGGTTGGTTAGCAATTTCACCAAGGATAATCCCTGAGAGGTCTGAGGCATGAATCTCCTTGGAGGAGAAACCTTGAAGGACTTTGAACAAAACTATAGTAGATGGAAAACACAGCTACAATTATTTTCTTCCCTGTGTATACATGCTCTTACAACATGGCTTTCCAGGGCCTCTCCTCAAGACTTGGATCCCAGATGAATGGAGTGGTATGTACCTGTAATCCCAGCTACTCAGGAGGCTGATACAGGAGAATTGCTTAAGCCCAGGAGCTCAAAGCCAGCCTGGGCAACAGAAGGAGACTCCAATCTGAAAAAAGAAAGAAGAAAAAAAAAAGATATGTATTCATTTCCTTGCCCTTTGAATCTGGGACAGCCTTGCATGTATGTTGACTAGTGGGACGTGGTGGGAGTGACAGTGCCTGTTCTGAGCCTAGACCTTGAAGAGCCTTGCAGCTTCTGCTCTCATCCATTTGGAACACCTGACCAGTGATCACGTGAGAAACCCAGGTTAGCACACGAGTGGATGGACTTCATCTCGAGTGGAAGCACCTTTTTGAAACATTGACCAGCCATTACATCACAAGCTGTTGCATCACATGCTACATCATGGACATTGTGTTGAGTAGGGATGAACTGTCTTAGCTGAGGCTATCCCTTATCCAGTCAGTTCCCAGCTGACTGTGAGGCCTTAGTGAGTTGAGTCCTAATGAACCATCCATCCGAGTACAGCTCAGGTTGTCAACCAACAAAATCATTATTGTTTCAAGCCACCACGTTTTGGACAATTTGTTACACAGCAAAAATGAACAGATATAAGGAGTCAATTTAGGAAATGACTAATATAATCTCCAAAATCTTAAGGCAGTCATCACAAAGGCCAGTATGATATTTAGTGGCAGAGACAATGTGTTCCACAAGCCATTTCATTTTTTTCTTGGGCATACAGGAATAGTATACTTCCCCTTCTTCTTGGGTTTAGCTAAGGTCATGTTACTAATTCTGGCAAAATCTAATGTGAGAAGAAATGAGTGGTACTCATTTCTGGGAGGGGTTACAGATTTGAATTAGTCAGGTTTTTGTTGTTGTGACTAAAATACCTGACAACAAAATTTAGAGGAAGAAACTTTTATTTTGGCTTACTGTTTCAGAGGTTTAGTTCATGGTCAACCAAGTGCACTGCTCTGGGCCCAAGGGGAGGCAGAACATCATGGTGAAGGGGTGGCAAAGAAAGGAGCAGTGCTTACCTCACGGTGGCTAGGAAGGGGGGGTGGGGGAGAGAGAGAGAGAGAGAAAGAGACAGAGAGAGGAGAGAGAGTCAGTCAGTCTTAGGGAAGATAATTCTTCCAGGGCACACCCCCAGTGACCCACATCTTTTCCAGCCACACCCCACATATCTACATGTTGACCCGGTTAGTTCATTCAAACTAGATGGACTGATTAGGTTCTAGCCCTCACAATCCAATTGTTTCATCTCCTGCATTACCACAGGAGCTTTTGGGGGACACCGCATATCCACACCATATCAGCATTCTTTATTCAAACTCTCCATCTGCCAGCTGGATGAAAACTTGGTGAACTCAAAGACCATGACAGCAGAACCACAGGTGGAATCAGTGGCTTAGAAGAGAGTACTCCACCTGTATCCATCTCTAATGGTTACTATTTATGTTATATTAAGCTACTGAGATTTAGCAGTCTAAATTTGTTACAGCATCTAGCATTTGTTATCCTGACAAAAGCCTAGAAGATCAGGCACAACTAAGATCCTAGGTCTCTGAGGGGATTTATTTTTGAGAAATTAATGTATTTTTAAAATTTTATATGTATTTAAAAATTAGATAATACACTCACGTGCTTCAAAGATAAAAAAAATAAGGGTTTAGAATGAAAAGTCTATCTCTCACACCTGTTCACTAGCCATGAAGATCTTCTCTTTAAAAGCACTCTTATATATTTCCTGTGTATTCTTCAAAAATATTTTTGTATATGCAATAAGTACATGTATTTTCTGCAGATATACAGATATTAGATATCTATCTACAGAAAATACAAATGGTAGCATGCCTTATATATTGTTGTGTACCTTAAAAATTTACACTAGGGCTGGGGTTGTGGCTCAGAGGTGGAGTGCTTGCCTAGCATGTGTGAGGCACTGGGTTTGATCATCAACACCTTATAAAAATACAATAAAGATATTGTGTGTGTAACTAAAAAATAAATATTAAAAAAATTAACACTAACTTTTGGAGATTTTTCTTTATAGTATAGTAATACCTTAGTTGTTTTTTCCAGCGGCATACTTTTACATGGGATGGACATATTATCATTAATTTAATCATTTTAAGTTGATTACCCCTTAGGTTGTTTCCAACCCTTTGATAAGACAAACAGTACTGCAATGACCCCACCCTTGTACAAGTATCATTGCTTACAAGTTGACACTAAAGAAAAAATACTAGATTGGAATCAAATGGTATTATGATATATGTATTATTGAAGGGGGTTTCCAAATTTCCCTCACAGAGATTTTACAATTTACACTTCTATTAGCAATATATGAAAGTGCCTGTTTTTTTCCAACTTCTCCAAAATAGTGTGATAATTAATGTTTTGATCTTTGATGAGCTGATAACTTCTCTATTGTAAGTGTATTATGAATCTTATGTTTAAGAGTGATGGTTTTCTTTTGGTGAACTATCTATCATTAACTCATCTTTTTTTTTTCCTATAAAAAACAGAAAAAATTTGTAATAGATATTGGATTACTGGTCTTTTCTCATTATTTGGAATCATAGGAATATATAAGATTCATGTTGAGGGTAGAGGGGGTCTGTGCTTAGTGCCCTCCACTGACAATACAGCCCAGAGAATCCAGACTGGAAAGTAACACTGCCCAAGCAAATGGAAAGGAGGAGAATAAAGGAAATCAGCTTTGTTTTGAGATCATATTTATAGGGTGTACCATGAGGTCTGTACACAAGGAGCAACTCAATAAATATTTGTTTAAATTTCTAATTAGCAACTTAATGAAAGCAAAATGATGGAGTTTGGAAAAAAATAATTTTGATTTTGAAGTTCTGAATTTCTTCCAGAACTTGATTTCACAGTAGGGTTTTAGAAACATGTTGGTAATCCTGCCATTCTTCTGCTACATCAATGGCAAGAGATAACGGCATGTTTAAGGCAAGGTCTTTTGCTTCAAAGAGGCTCCCATAATCCTGGGGCTCCAGGGGGGCCGGTTCCCTGGAGTAAAATTGTAATATGTGTGTGCTGCTGGAGATGGGTTCTCCCAGTTCCCACTTGGTCCTTAACATTACTATGACAGAATGAAACAAGACAGGAGACACAGTCAACTTTATGCCCAGGTCCGCTCTCCAGGGAGCTCCTGTGTCTTTCATTTCCTCCTTAATGTCAAAACCACTTCTAGGAAAGTTGCTGGGTCAGTAAGCTTTTTGGTTTGGGTTCCTCCAGCAGTCGATCTTGAGACAAGGGTTTGTGCACAAGTCGTGCACTGGGAGCAAGGGTGAAAGTGAGCCCAAGAAGGGGAAGAAGGGGAAGAAGTCAAATCAGAGGATATTGCTCTCTCCCAATGAAGAGTTCTGGAAGCCAGTGTAGACACATGACTCAGAGTTATCCTACCCAAGGGGGAGAGAGTCAGGGTGTTCGTACATTAACTGTAATCCGTCATTGCTTCTGACCTGCTTGGTGGGTTTCAAAGCAGGGGCAAGAGGTCCTCAGGCAAAGAAATGCCAGCACTGGAAGCTGGGAGACAGGCCAGCAGGCCCTTCAGGGGTCCAGATGTGGCAATAGGGCAGGGCACAGGCATCTTCTGTTGGAGCCACTTAGCTGTAGCTTTATCTCTTGTCTGACTGTCCTCCGTTTCTCCAGCCCATTTTCCTCTTAGCAGCCAAAGTGATCTTTCTAAAGTGAAAATCTTTCCCTTCTCTTTCCTGCATTTAGGATAAAGCACAAACTCCTTACAAGGCTCACAAGGTCCTGAGTGGCTCAGCGCCTATTTACTGTTCAGACTAAGGGCTTATAACCACCCTCTGCCTTGCAGGTCTCAAGCCTGAGATACCTGGGGTTCTCTCTCACCCTGCACCCCAAGGCACTCCAGCTGCACTCACCTTATCTGCCTGCCCTGTCTGGTCTCCCCTGGTGCTCCAGCTGGGGCCAGGACTGGGCCCACATAACTGCTGTATCCAAGCTCTAGAAGCCTTGGAGCAGGCCCTTAAGGATGCAATGGAAGGGATCCATGGATTTAAACCACGGAAAGAAAGACTTCAGAAAAGGCACCAGGCAAGGGAATAAACAGGTGTTTACTAAGTACCTACTTGGAACAGGAGGCTTTATGGTCATTACTAAGGAGTGTGTGGGAGACTCCCCGCTGAAGTTCAGTTTCTGTCTTGGGAGAACATCATGGAATCCCTTACCTCTCCCCCTCTTCTCCAAAGGGCGCCAAGCCGAAGAGCACCAAATTCAGAGGTTTTCTGGACCAATCCCTGCAGGCCACCGTGTCCGCTTGCTGTTCCTGAGTCACCCTGCCAATCAGCACCTGCTACGTCACCTATGCAACCCTTCTTAAGCCAAAGCTTGCAAGCTCACACTCTCTGCCCTCTTCTTCTTTCTCTTCTGTCTCTGCTCTCTGCCTCTTCTTTTCTTCCCCTTCGGGCAGCCCCCCAATACAATCTCTTGGTTGAACCTCTGTCTCAGGTGAGTCACTGGCCTTTCAATTACCCCATTTACTCCTTATAGCAATCCTGTGATTATTCTCATTTACAAAACAAGGACACTCAGGCAAAGAGAGATTAGATGACTTTCCCAGAGTCTCCCAGAGGGTTAGTGTTGCAGCTTGGATGCAAGAGCTGATCTTGCAGAAGGGGAACCCCATGTTCTTTTGTCCCCCTGCCCCACCCACACTCACTCCTCCTTCCTTCCCCTCCCCTTCTTTCTTTTGGTACTGAGGATTGAATCCAGGGGCACTTTACCACTGAACCACATCCCTAGCACTTTTAGTTTTTTCTTTTGAGATAGGGTCTTACTAAGTTGCTGAGGCTGGCCTTGAACCTGCGATCCTCCTGCCTCAGACTCCTGAACTGCTAGGATTACAGGTATGTGCCACTGTGCCTGGCCCATGCACTTTTCATTACACTAGCTTGCTTGCAACTATCTCTGCACACTGTAAGAAATGCCCTATAGATGTGAATCTTTAATCCTCTCTGCTCAGAATGCCTACCCTCCCCCCCCCCCCTTTGGCAGTGAAACCTCAATAAGCTGCAGTAGTAAGGGGCACAAGGAGATCTCGCCCTGCTCCTCCTTCTCATCTTTCCTGGAGCTGCCTGTAAGCTCTCAGAGTCTCTTTTAGTTCTGGACTTCAGCGTTTCACGTGATCCGTGCCGGTCTCCCTGGGACAAAATGTTTATGGAAATCTTCCAGAAGTCCATTTATGAAGTGTCCCACTCTAGAGAGGCCTTGGCTCTCCAGAAACAAGCCCTTTCCATAAGTCTGAGAGGGAATTAACCTCCTAAGGGACCCTGTGCAGCCTTTATGAACCAAACAAAACTGGTTCCACATTGAGTTTCTGTGGGCTTTATTTCATTTTGCCTCCAAGTCCTGTGGCTGTTGCATTAGGCACCAACCTCCACGAGTTGCTTAGAAACTGCCTCGCACCAGCCGGCTCATCCAGGTCCCCGTGTGCATGCGGGCAGAGTGATAAGCACTACTATTTATGTATTTTTTAAAATACAGACATATAATTAAGGAGGACATTCTGATGCCTGTAAAGTCAGACTGGTAATGAGCAGCCTGTGAGAAAGTCCTCAGGGTGGAAGAGAACAGGGATTTTTCAACGAGAAATTGGACAAAGAAGACCCCGACTCACCCCTCTTTGTAAAGTTAGGGTCAGTGCCAATTTTAGGTGACTTGCTTTTAAAAGAAATTTTCAATGCGTGTTCTACTCTGGCCCTGCCTAACCCTTCACAACTAAAGATGTTTTTCAAGGGAGAGACTCTTCAAAATCTATGTCTTAATCCTCTGAACAAGAAAGAAAAAGGGAGAGAGGAGTCAGTGTGTTGGTAGACGTGTTTGTCAGCCCAACTTCTATGTAGTCTTCTGCAAATAGCACTTTGATTTTGCATATGGATACCATCTTTCACAAGGTTTGTGGGGGTGACTCCACCCATTGGGATCCAGGAAGCAGACCCATGACACAGGTTTGGTCAGAGGATATTTCAGATCTGGACCTATGACCCACGTAGATTCCAGAAGTCAGTCCTGGGACTTGGTTAGACTGGGAAAGGTGATGTTTTTTTCTTGTTAGAGTTGTCACCCTGGCAAAGTAGACACCTGGTTCTGCTGGTGGTCATCTTTGCCACCCTATAGGAAGGGCCTGCAGGGAATGAAGCCAAAATAGAATAGAGTTAAGAGATGGAGACCAACTTGTTGAAGCCACTGGAGCCTTTCCAGTTAAATGATTTAATACATTTCCTCTTTCCTCATTTATTTTACTTCAGCAAGTTTAACTTAGTGTTTGTCATTTGTGGCCCAATAGCCACGGGAAAAAATTGCGTCAACCCCTCACTTTCATCAAAGATCTTCTTCCCAACTTTTAGATAGGATCAGGCTAGAAAAACTTGGCTTTGTGGGGGTCTTATTAAAATCTTGAGGTCTCCTGGTACAAGCGTTCCTCCCCCCCAGGGAAAGTAGGTATGGGAGAGAGTCATTATGGGCTCAACAACATGGAGAAGGAGAAAGAAGTCTTAGAAATCTCTTTGAAATCAGCAGAAATATGTACAACAGTGCAGGGGAGGGGTAGCTCATGAGAAACCACATGGGCTAGAGTCCTGGGCTCTAATAACTGCTGGAACATTGATATTAACAGAGGGTGACAAGATGCATGTGTAGTGAGTCTAAAGAGGAGAGGCCCCACCAAGGACCTGAACAGACACCTGTCAGAAGAGGATATATAATCAATCAACAAATACATGAAAAAATGTTCAACATCTCTAGCGATTAGTGAACTGCAAATCAAAACTACTCTAAGATTTCATCTCACTCCAGTCAGAATGGCAGCTATCATGAAGACAAACAACAATAAGTATTGGCAAGGATATGGGGGAAAAGGCCCACTCATACACTGCTGGTGGGACTGCAAATTGGTGCAGCCAATATGGAAAGCAGTATGGAGATTCCTTGGAAAACTGGGAATGGAACCACCAATTGACCCAGCTATCCCACTCCTCGAGTTATACCCAAAGGACTTAAAATCAGCATACTACTGGGACACAGCCACATCAGGGTTTATAGCAGCACAATTCATAATAACTAAACTGTGGAACCAACCTAGGTGCCCTTTAATAGATGAATGCATAAAAAATATGGCATATATACACAATGGAATATTACTCAGCAATAAAAGAATAAAATCATGGCATTTGCAGGTAAATGGATGGCGTTGGAGATGATAATGCTAAGTGAAGTTAGCCAATCCCAAAAAAACAAATACCGGAATGTTTTCTCTGATATAAGGAGACAGATTCATAGTGAGGTAGGGAGGCAAAGCATGGAAGGTATAGAAGAACTCTAGATAGGGCAGAAGAATGGGAGGGGAAAGGAGGGGGCAGGGGGTTAGCAGTGATGGTGGAATGTGATGGACATCATTATACAAAGTACGTGTATGAAGACACAAATGGGTGTGAACATACTTTATATACAACCAGAGATATGAGAAATTGTGCTCTATATGTGTAATGTGAATTGTAATGCATTCTGCTGTCATTTATTTAAAAAAAAGTCAATAAACAAGACAAGCTCTGAGAGGAGACCTAGTTGTTCAAGGCTGGAGGAGTTCAGAGAGGGTAGACAGGCTGGTGGAGAGACGGTGTTTCACAGTAGTTGGGTCAGGGAGGTAGAGGGATGGTGTCCACCAAATGTAACCATTGGAACCACTGTGAATTCGCAAGACTTCTCAGGCTCCTCCGCCCCATGCCTCCATCTGGGTGAGAGGGTATCTCTTATTTTCTTTCCCCCATTCCCTCCTTTGCCTCCTATTTCCTCTTCTTTTCTCCGACTCTTTCTTCATCTTGGGAACTCTCCTGGAGCAGGGGACCAGTGGCAGGACGTGGTTTGGGGAATCGTTTCTGTCTGCTTCTCCACCCATGGGAGTCCAGCATAGGAGCTTTGAATTACATCAGAGCGGAAGTAGGTTAGACGGGAGGAAGAACCAAGCAGGACTCCTAAAAGAGCTGGAATCGGTTGCCAAGGCAACAGGCTGACTCTTTCCCTGGAGGAATTTTTAAATAGGTCACACTTTCCTTTTTATGGAAGGTTGAGAGTCCTGCCAGGAACAATGATGGAACCTGTGAGAGAGTCTCAGCAGGAGAAGGTCAAATTCTGTCAAGTCACAGATTTCCCTGATAGAAATCTGTGCAAAAGGACAACCCTCCTCTCCTCCGTGACCTGTTTGCACAGCCTGGAAAGCACATGTGGTGGTCCCAGTGATGGAGCCACCCATGTGGGTATGGCTTCTTCGTCAGCCTTCCTTGAGGGGGTTAAGCACCCAAGCATCATCCAGGTGCACCCACATTTTTTTACAGTAGGTAAAGTGCTGGAGTGGGGTCCCCTGAAGCATCCCTGTTGTCTGTAATTAGCTTCTGAGGACTTCAGAGCCAGGCTCAACTCTCAGATTTGCCTCTTACTAACCACGAGATGCAACTGAAACTTGATTCCTACACTGTAAAAAACTGGGGAGCGGCTCACCTACCTGGAAGCGATGATGGGGAGAGGAGGAGCTGAGACAGTGCAGAGAAATGGTCCAGCCCTGTACCTGGCACAGAGCAGCCATCCCCACTATCAACTTCCTTTTCAAGTCTTCTGGAAGAAATTGCTGCGTTTAGGGTGGCCACACTTTTTGAGGGTCTGG
The DNA here is from genome assembly GCF_964194105.1 of Spermophilus citellus. Classification (NCBI taxonomy): domain Eukaryota; kingdom Metazoa; phylum Chordata; class Mammalia; order Rodentia; family Sciuridae; genus Spermophilus; species Spermophilus citellus. The sequence continues at coordinate 23,606,528 of NC_138184.1, read as the reverse complement.
TTCCAGCTCGGTTGTCTCTGAGGCCAAGGTGTCTTCTCTGAAGTTCTACCTTATGCAAATCTCACCTCTCCTGGCCTCCTTTATTCTCCTTTTAAACGTGTATTCAATCTGCTTATGATCATTTGATTAATACCTGTCCCTCGGGTTAGAATAGGAAGCCAGTGACTTCATCTGCCACATTTTCCACAGTGTCCCCTGTGCCTGGCACACAGTAAGGGTTCAGTAAATGTTTTCTGAATGAACAAATGAATGATCAGAAACCCTGTTTGGTAGTTGCATATGTCTTTGCTTAATAAGACACGGGGGAAATGAAGACATCACTATCTAATAAATGTAATTTCTTTGGGAAGAAAAAAAATCTTTGCAAACATGAGCCTATGTGATATTTATAAATAATTAAATGGGCCCTTGGTGGTGAAGAAGTAACTAGAGTTACATGGTCTGGTTAAATTTTGCTTTTGCTTGCTTTTGTTTAATGCAGAAATCTTAAAACTTACATCTGCAGTCTCCACCCGCTGAATTCCACAGACTTGCACAGCAGGGTTACTTTAGGTTCTTGGCAGAGGTATTTGCCCCCAGATACCTGTTGATGCTTCTCTTTTCCTTCCCACAGGGCTGTGAACATGTTTGTCCCTTGCACATCCTGCTTATGCTCTTGGGGGCCCCGGCACAGTGATTACTATATCACAGCCTCAGTGTGTGCGCGTGCATGCACACAGGCATGGGTGTGTATGTATGCATTTATGTGCCCGAGTGTGCAAGCCCATGTGAAGACACTAGGGATACAGGTTTAGGAGATAATCTTTATTTGCCTCCTGAGGAATAAAGAAGCCATTCATGTGAGAATGAGTGTTGGCATTGCATTCAGGTGGGTCAAGAAGGGAGCACACAGTTGGCATTAAAGGGCCATTTTTGCCCTTTAATGAATTAGAGGAGTCTGAGGGGAATAAGGAAGCATTGATGAGAGAATCAGAGCTGAGTGATGTCATTCCTTATAGGTCATGTGAAAGTTCGGGGTAAGCAAGATCTCTATTCCTGTGGCTCTCTGGACTCTGCCTTCATCATTTTTGGAGATGAGCTTCTTTGGGGCCCAAATATGTCAGTTTCCTTTATATATAGGAACTACTTAAGTATTAAGCCACTCAGTCATATGGTATTTTGTTATAGCAGCCACACTAGACTGATACACCTTCTATATTATTCAGTATAGACCAAGCAGCTCTAATAAACAGACCTAAACATGTAATGATATGACATGGTAAAAGTTTATTTCTTGCTCAAGAACCTGGAAAGGTGTATGAGTCTGTGTATTTACTTAGAACACTATAAGATAGGACTTGAAGTCCTTCTAGATTCTTTGTGTCTCTGCTAACCAGAGGTTATATGTCTGTGGTCCCTTCTTCTATAATGTGGTGCCCTTGGAGCCGTGAAATCTGAGCTGTGAAATCATGGCAGAGCTTCAGAGGCTGTGTGGTTTGGAGCTGGGGCTCTGAACTCAGACTATCTGGGATTGATTCCTGACTCCATCTTTTCTTAACTCTGTGACCATGGCAGGTGTTTAATCTTTTGAGAAGATCTTAGTTTCTTTAGCTACAAAATAGGAAAAACAATAACAGAGTTACTGCTAGGATTACAGAAGATAAATGTTAAGTAAAGCAGTTAGCACAGTGACTGGCACAAAGTAAGTGCACCAAATAGACCCGAGTGTCAAAAGCTCTGAGTCGAGTCAGTGAGCATGATGTGCTCTTCTAACAGGTGTTACACCTCTTCATCTTCTTCCCACTTTAGATTGGCTAAATGATGTTCATCAGCTACCAGCAAGTCCCTAATGTTTGTCACCTGTACTCCACTGATCAACTCTTTTCAATGACACATCGATCTAGGACAACAGTACTGTATCTGAAATGATGACTTTTGATGAGTGTTGTCAGCTTGAATGTGAGATAAATTAATAACTCAAAAGAATGATAAATTCATAAAAAACACCCCCCACCCTCTCTCAGGCCATCTTTCAGTTTGGTCAAACCAAGTGACATTTATACTGTGTCAGTGCAACTCAAAGGGAAATTGAGAAGCGGGGTTTCTAGTTCATCTGGTTGTGCAAGGCAGGTGAACCTCGTGGATTGCTATCCACAATGAATGATTGAGCTGTAATACAGTTCTGAGGTCATACCATTTCCAACAGAGCAGATATTGTCTAATTGAGGATCATCTTTTTATCCTTAGAATTTAGCGGAAAGCTTGTTGTGTCATAAGTGCTCCAAAACCAAGTACTGAATGAATGAATGAATGAACCAATGGAGAGGCTGTTGGTGTATAAGAAATAAATTAGTGATTTCATGCTTTTGAAGAATATCAATTTTTGTTCTATTGCCGGCTTTACTGCTGTCCCTGGCCACTGTGTCCTCGGGCTAAGAGTTGGTTTTGTTCAATAGCCATTATTTATTGAGTACTTAATGTATGAAGGTTGAGTGCTTGTGGTTGGTGGACATATAATCCTACCAAATCTCTGTTGTTTATTTACTTTTAATTGAGAAAATGTTTTAGCCTGGCAGGGGTTGATATGTCACAAGTCATTTGATCCTGTTAATAACCATGCTCTAGAATCCTTCTGGCTTTAGAAATTGCAGTTTTGAATATTGTTTTTTTTTTTTTTTTGCCTATTATGATCCAGGTATGAAAATCATTACCAAATAAGAATGAGAATGAAATATAAGAAGTCCAACTAGTAACCCAGAGGTGAATCTGAGCTCAAATATCCCACAGCTGCCGGACATTCCACATCATTGGTGAGGAGGGAGACAGGAAGGGAGTCAGTGGAGAAGCCACCCCTGGTGCTCCATGGATTTCATGCATTCTAGTGAGTTCTCCCCAGATCCTATCTCGGTCCCCATCTGGGGCACAAGTACAGTTTTCAAGAATCCAGGAATGAAGTTAAAAACCTGGGCAGGAAGTCACACTTCCTATGCTAATACTTTCCTTTATCTTAAGAGTTGTTGGAAAGCAAAGGAACTGCTCAAACTAGCTAGATATCTGCCCCTTCCCTGAGGCTCACAAGGAGCCATCATGGCGGTCCTCTCTAAGTTCCTTCAGACTTCAGACCACTCGGCTTTCTAGCTCAGTTCCCCATGATCATGTATCCTTCAGCCGGGCCCAGTTTGATAATAAGGATCTGTTATCTGTTCCAACCATCTATGGCTAAAGGCAAAAATCATTGTATATGAATATTAGTGGGGAACTGGCTCCATGCTGGAGTGTAAAAGGGCATGTATCTAGGATTCCCCCAAAGGCCAAAGAGGAAATTCATAGTGTAGAATCTGGGACATCAGCATTTCAAGGCCTTGTGACCCTCTGGGTAGGCCTGCCATGTGGTTCCCACAGAAGACAGAGCCTAGTCCATCCGAATGTCTATAGGAAACCCACTTTTATTGAGAAGTCATTTGTTTATTTAATACTGGGGAAAACAAATAATTTTATATGGTTCTATTCTGATTTTAATTAGAATATTAATCAGCTATACTCTGCACAATTTTGGCTAAAAATCCACAATGCAATAATCTGAAATTCTTAGGAACAGGGCCAATTGAATTTGTATTAGATATTTTGCCCCAGGTTGGCATTAGGGACTTATTATTGCATGTCTTATGTAGCTATTATTATTATTATCAATGTGCATATTGTGCAAATTAAAATCACATTTCATTCAGGGAAAAAAAAATCTCTCTGCTAGCTTGAGTCCTAGTAATCCCAGCGAATCCAGTAGTTTCAACATCTCTCATTGTAAATGTAGCAAGAGACTGCTTCTAGAACACTGAACCACTTACTGATTTTGAAAGGATGTAGTTGACCCTCTGATTTAGTGGCTGCCTTGAGGAGGACTCAGATGATGGTTCTCATTCTGTCTTTGATCAAGAAGCTTTCATCGCTTACAGAAGTGTATGAAAAATTAGGATAGGAAGGTTCAGGATAATGTGACATATTTGTTGGGGTTCTTAGCCTTGTCTGGAGACCAGCCAAGGCCTCCCAGAGGACAGGATGTATAGATCAAGACCTGATGACTGACTAGGAGACAAGCAAGGGAAGAAAGGGTGATGTGTGGGAGGAATGGAAAAAAAATTAGTATAACTGCATTATAGAGGGTAGCTTTGGGGATTGGTAAGAACATTACTGAGTGCTAGGATGGGACCGGGTGACAGAGAATTTGATGCCTGGTAAGGGATTTGTACTTTATCATGAGAGGACGTGGGAAGCCTGTGGAATTTTTAATGGAGCAGTGATATGAGACTTGTATCTCAGTAGGATCTTTCTGGCTAAGAAATAGAACATAGGTTAGAAGGAATTAGTAATAGAAGCAAAGACTTTGGGAAATCATTTCCATGATGCATGCAAGAGCAAATGATGACCAGGACTATGGAAATGGCTATGGGACTGAAGAGAAGTGGATGGATGGAAAGGTTTTAGGAGGTGGAAATGCCAAGTGATAATATTAATTAGAAGTGAAGGAGAGGAGAAGGGATAGGCCAAGGGAGAGTTCCAGGTTTCCTTGAAACACCTCATTAGATGATGGTGCCATTTACTGACATGAGAACTATGGCAAGAGAAGAAAGAGAGTCTCAGAAGAAGGAAAGAAAATGAGTTCAAATTTGGACATGCTGAATTTGAAGGGCTAAAAGGCACACAAAGGATGCTGTCTTGGAGATGTTGTATGTTTGGGTCTGCTCTTCAGGAAGAGAGACCTTTGGGGAGGATAAAGATGAATCCAACACAGGGTAGGTCTTCAAAGCCATGGGTTCTGTTGGAATGTCCCAGGAGAACAAGAACATGTCACATTCTCTTCTCATGTCACATGCGAAGAGAATAAGTGCTAGGGCAGAGTCCTGAACAGTATCCTGAGGGTAGAGGAAGAGTTGTATGGAAAGGGGACTGAGAAGGAGTGGCAAGAGTGGCTCTGGAGGAAGCCAAGAAGCACTGGTGACACTTAAGGAAATGTGTAAGAGAACTGAGCAGGTGTGGTCCACAGTCTTAAAGGCTGCTGAAGCTTCAAACAGGACTGTTATCCAAAGAAGCTGACCCCATTTCCTCATGCCTATCTATGACCCCAGAATCCAGTAGCAAAAGGGTTTAGCTCCACTTATTGCTGCATATTTACATCCAGTTTCTGGTCCTGCTTATCTTTTACTTTGAATTCCAATATATTTTCATAATTAAAATAATTATATATGGTATCAAAAATGTTTGGCATAGTATTTGGGTTTCTACATGAACTCTCTGAAACTGATTAGGACTACGTATCCAGAAATATATAATCATTACTTTTTAAAAATATCTACTATAACCCTCATCACAGAAATGGGCACTTATTTATTTAGTTCCTTGAAAGCAGAAGTGGTCCCCAGACCAAAATATCAGTGTCATCTGATGTAGTTGGAAGAATTCAAAGATGAACCCAAGACTCCTGATTCCTTGTGGACATGCTGTATGTAACTCCCTCTCTCAAATGTGAGCAGGACTTGTGCATACAAAGGGATATCACTCACATGACTATAAGAAGAGGGGATTCTGCTGATATAATTAAAGCCCCTAATCAGTTGATTTTGTCAAAAGGGTGATTATTTGGGCTGGTCCTTTCTTGAAAGAACAAATTCAAAGCATGAAAAAAAATCTCATTTGGTAACCTCAAGATGAAGAAAACTGCCATATTGGAAGAGGGCCTTTGGAGGGATCATGTGGTAAGGACCTGAAAGTGACCTCTAGTCTCTGTGGTATATAGTTAGAAAGAAAATGGGGCCTCAGATCCTATACCCATAGGGAACCAAAAGCTTCTGACAGCCACCATATAAGCTTGGAAGAAGACTCCAAGTTCCAGATGGAACACAGTCCAGTTGCTGACTCCAGCCCAGTGAGAACCTGAATAATGGATCCAGCTAACCTGGGCTTGGACTTCTGAGCTGTACAACTGTGAGATAATTGATGTCTGTTTTTTAAAGCTACTAAATGTGTTACTGTTGCTAAATGTATTTCTGTTACTCAGCAGTAGAAAATGAATATATCTGGGAACTTTTTAGAAAGGCAAATTCTTGGGCCCTATTCCAGATCTATCCGATCAGAAACCCTGAGGGTGGGGGTCTAGCAACCTGGGTCTTAACAAACCTCCCAGATGATTCAGAATCTCACTAAAGTTCAGTTTTACAGGATCTTGGAAGTGCTAGATTAAGCTTCCAGGCTACCCATCTTACTTTCAGAGGATTTTGGTTTTGCTTTTATTAGTATATTATAATTATTCATAAGAGTTGGGTTCATTTTGACAAAACCATATATGCATGGAATTTAATGTACTACATTTCAGTATCTGATTGCTGCCTGCCCCACCTCCACCCCATTCTCCTTCTTCTGGTCTTCCTTTCACTCATTTATTTATTTGTTTTTGATGGGTGCTTTATATACATAAAAGTGAAAGTCACTGTGGGATATTTATACATGCACATAGTATAATTTCGTCAAATTCACATCACATTTCCTCCCCTTTGCTGTCCCTACTCCCTCCCTCTCAATCTCCTTCTTCTACTCCACTGATCTTCCCTGTACGTATATGGCATTTGATCTCCTCTTCTTTCCCTTATTTTGCTCTAGCGTCCACATATGAGAGAAAACATTAGACCCTTGATTTTCTGAGTCTAGCTTATTTTACCTAGCATGATATTTTCTATTTCCATCCATTTACTGGCAAATGCCATAACTTCACTCTTCTTTATGGCTGAGTAAAACTCCATTGCGCATATATATATATATATATATATATATATATATATATATATATGACTTTTTTTAGTCTATTCATGTATTGATGAGCACCTGGACTGGTCCCATAACTTGGCTATTGTGAACTGCAGTGCTATAAACATTGATGTGACTATCTCCATGTGCTAATTTTTGTGCTATTGGATTACACTGAATCTTGTAAGTCTAGATTTAGCTTTGAGGTTACAAATGTCATGTGAATGCCATGACAATAGTTAATAATAAAGTACAATTATCATTTCTGGACCACCTTATATATTAAGCACTTTCAAATACATTATCTTATAGAATCCTCCATCCTTTAACTCTCACAAGATTGTCACACTTCTGTTTTTTTAGGTGAGAAAGCTGAGGTAGTTAGAGCTGGGATTGGACTCAAAATTTAGATTGCTGAATCTGGTATTGGAATAAAATCTGTTTGCATCAGATAGTCCAGCTGCTATTAGGCATCTATTGGTCTTTGGGACACTTTATTAAGTATCAGTGAAAAAAAATGGATTTGTAGAGGTCATGAAACTTGTGATAAGTTCCTATGGACCTTGGACCAAGATTTTTCTCTTTAGGCTTACCAGAGAGTAGAATTAATCTAACTTCCTTTTTCTTTCCTTATACTCTTGTGATGGACACCTGTCTGATTGTAAAACTGAGTCTTGGCTTCTGAGCTGAGATGGTAGCTGGGAGCAAAATGGGCAAAGTCCCGGGGAACTCACCAGGTTAGACACCAGAATCCATGCTGCTTTTATCTTCAGTAATCAATCTTTAGAATGAGTCCTGTATGATGTTTGCAGAAGCACAAATGGAAGTTGGGCTGTCTTTTGATTCACATAGATATATCGATCGCTTCTGTGCGCTTTAGTAGATTCTGCGAGACTTGACTCCACAGAAACCCTGACATTCCTACTCACAAGAACCCACACCAACCACCATAAAGGTTGCGTGTTTAGCAGGCTGGCCTGTAACTTCCTGGCCATTAATTAGGTATCATTAGACTGAGAGTTTGGCCTGGCACTGTCTGTGCACTTGTGGCAACTCCATTATCCCAAACATCGAATCCACTACATGCAATTATTCTTATTGAGTGCAATTATTTTGGTAAACAATAACAAGCTACCAGGAAAAAAAAAAAGCCAAAAAGAGAGGGGGAAAGCTGGGAGAGGTGTAGGATCAGAGACACAAAAAAACAAAAACAAACACCAACAAATGAGCTCAGTGACAGCAACTAGCTCTTTGGCAGGAAAATGGCGATTCAGCCTTGCTGTGAGGAGAATTGCGGGAGCTGAGGGTTGTCATAGGATCCTGGCTTAGCAGGAAAATAGAAATTGATACAAAACAATGAGGAGGAGCAGGAACTCTTTGCTTCAGGCAGTAGGACACAGCAGTACCCTGAGCTACACACCTGACTAAACACCTAAAATGTGGGATGATTATTTGAGAACATGTGTTTTTGTACCCTATTGATCTGGCACAGAAAGTGGATCTTTTTAGAAGCCAAAGTAAGCATGAAATTAGGAGGCCAAATGTATTCATCAAGTGCCAGTAAGGACCTTCAGTTTCAATCCACAGAAATGATTGTCACAGGGTGTCAGCTGATAAGGCTACATAAATTGATAAGGGCTGATAGGGCCAGAGCGCATTCCAGGTGGGCTATCCTTTGTGAAAGCTCCATACAACTCAGGGGCCACAAAAGGCTGCACCCTAATGTCAGAGTAGATGAAAATGAATCTGTCACATCCAACAAATTTCTAGAGCTACACTGTCTGGCGAGGTGCCACAGGTGGCCCCAGAGGACTTGCAATGTGCCTAACATGTGAGGAGCTGAATTTTAAATTTCATTTCATTTTGCTTATTACGATTTGTAAGTTTCAATACATACATGTGACTACTGACTACCCTGTTGGACAGCTCAGGATTAAATGGCACACCAAGAATCCCCACAGAGCGATCAGGATGGGTATCAAGTCACATGAGTGCTGTCCAGGTTGAGTGTGCCAGTCAAAATGGCCCCATGATGTGCCACATATCTCAGTATGAGGACCAGCAGTCACAGACTCCTGCATCATGCCTCATCCTAGCCCCAGCAAAGGGAGATCCAGAAAGGGACACAACCTTGGGGATGCATGAAAAGGAGCATTTTAAGAAGGGCTCTGGGGTGTCCTGATCACATGGGGACAGGCTGGGAAATGTTTCCAGCTCCTACTTAGGGAATGCCAACCTACCCCACCCCAGCAGCGTTTCCCCCAGTGCTCTGTCCCTAGACCATTGGAGGTGATGTGAGGAGCCCTCTATGGGTCAGAGGCAAGTGTGGACTAAACCCCTAAATGTGGGATGATTATTTGAGAACATGTGTCACACGACCACTTAGGGGTGACACCGAGAGGACCCACAGCAGGGCTTGGAGCACATTCAGTGCTCCCCTCTCCTTGCTGAGAGCTTCCAGGCTGCCCTGCTGTTAGCCCAGCAGGACCACAGAAATGCCCAGCACTGAGAAGCCAGGAAAAGCATTCTGTCATTCCACTTTGCAAGGGGCTGGGGTCCTATAGAGCTCCCTCTAGATCAGAATCAAGGAGAATGAGGTGGAGCAGAAAGAAGTCTCAGGAAGGGAAACAAAGTGTCCCCATGGCCCATGATGTGCCATTGCTGAGATTAGTGGAATTATTCTTTGAGATTCACCCAGGGATCTGATGCCATCAGCATTACTTCAACCCGAGTTACAGATGCAGACAGCAGACTCAGAACCCAAGTGACCCACCCAGGGAACACCAGGGGTGAGTGACAGGGTGGGACTGGAACCTGCTGTGCCCTGGCATCCCCAGGTGGCTGGTGGAGTGAATACCACTGGGCTATTTCCCAAGGTCCTGGTGGGCTTTGTGAGCAGGCCAGGGACCCCCTAGTTATCCCCCCACAGGGCTCCTAATTCACAGAGGCCCTGCCCTGCCCCCTCCAGGTTGCTTGCTGCCCCTATTATCCTCTTCCCCCTGGATCCGTCTATCTGCCTCCCAAGCACACCTCCTGTTACAGCACAGGTCAGCCAGGGTCCCAGTCTCCATCAGTGAGTCCATGTGGATTCCGACTCAGGCCAGACACAGGCCCAACTAAGGACTTAAGACAGATTATCCCCAGTCACAAGCAGAGGTCCTGCCTGGCCCACTGAGGCAGGGCAGTGTGACCCCTCAGCCCCTCCTGGTCTCAGTTCCCTCATGTGAATGAGAGGACAGTGATGGTCCTTGGTTAGGTTTGGGCTCAAACCTGGCCCTACCATCCTGCTGTAGCCCTCATGCCAGTCACTCTCCTCACCCCCTGCCCAGCCTTAAGCTCTTCATCAGGTTCTGAGCAGCAAGTGGGAAGATGTCAATGGCACAGGCACAAGCAAAGCACATGCCCAGAGCCACGTGCAGGTGAGTGGCTGCTTAGTCCCCAGGATCTATTTTTGCTCCATTCACATGCTCTGTGACTTTTGGCAATGTGGTTCAGTGTTTAAGAGTGTGACTCTAGAGCCAGATGCAAGTGGGATCCCAGCTGTGTTCATCACTGGCAGCGGGAAAGCAACAAGGAGACCCTTCTGCATGCTCCTCATGATCCTCACTGTAGAATGGGTCAGTAACAGAGCCCTCTCAGATCACGCTGGGGATTCAGTGAGGCAATGCATATGAAGGGCTTCAGACTCTGGCTAAAATAATGCCTGCCATCAGAAGGTGCTGCAGTGTGACGCTTGAGTGGGCAGATGGAGAGGTGGGGTAGTGACCAGGGAGGCATCCAGGGTGCAGGAATGAGCTACTTCCTGACCTGGGTCCAAGTTGCACAGGACTATTCAGTTTGTGAGCCTTCCCTGAGCCGAGTGCTGAAGTCATGTGTGCTTCCTCTGTTTCACACCTCCAGGAAGCCAGCTTCCATTTTTAATGCTGCCTGGGAATTAGCCAAACTCCAGGGAAAACGCTAGGTTTTCAAAGGCTGTGTAACTGATGAGATCCAATCCAGGTCTCCAGGGGTAAGAGACTTCCCAACCTGTCTGGATGATAGATAGTAGAGAAAGGCACACTACGGTGTAGATGTGAGAGATGATAGGACAGGGCTCCTACATAGGCCCAGAAAATGAGTGAATCTAGGGTCCTTGGAGGGTGGTAGTGCTAGCATAGATGGTAGGGGAGGAGCTAGGAACCCCTCCACTCATCTGTTCCTCTTTGTGACTGTTTCTTCACTTTGTGATGCCATCCTGGAACTCTCTCAAACAGAGCGTATATTCCCAGTTTCTAGTTCCTGAAGGAGAAATGTGCTTCAAAGGATGAAGAGCCCTCTCTTTTTGCTGGGGAACCAGCTAGTCATGGCATCACTTTCATTTTTTACCTCTCTTAGGGGATTTGGTGCCTCCTCTATCATCCTTGCCCTGTACAGAAGCCAATCGTGAACCGTATTCAGAAAAAAGGAGACATCAGTCAGATGGGGAAGGCAAGCCTGGGATCCAAAAAGACTGATGTTTGCTTTCTCTGGTCCTCTTTTTCACTTTTCAATGATGACTGTAGTGACACTGAGATACATTTGAGTTGGAAACACCTGGGAATAAAACACTTTCATGTGGACAGAACTTGGGAGATGAGGATTTCCCTCCTGAAATGAACAGAATGTCTTTCTAGAAGAAAGACTGAAGTTGAAGGCTCCCAACACTGTGATTCAGTGGCCATTAACTGGATTATGAGGACTCAGGATTCTTGAAGAACAGTATATACTAACATTTCTTCTTCAGTTACCTTTCTGTTGGTATCTTTGGTACAAGAGTTTCCTTTATGTTAGGGTCTATCTACACAGGAATGTTGAGCTTCTGAAAGTCTAAGGATAGGACAGAGTCCTCTCAGGAGAAGAATCCTATCTGATGAAACATGATACTACCATATTTCTGAGTCTTTGTGTCTGTCTCAACTTAGGACTACTGACAAGTATCAATAAAGGGTCATGTTCAGAAAACAAATAGAAAATATTTGTCTATACTTTAAATGTGACTATTTTGGACTTATTGTTTCAGAGAAGATGGAGTAAACATATTTCTTCTACCCTTCCTACAGCTGAAAACTCTGAATGTTATAATAAACAAACATAAAAAAGCAAAAAAGGCTCTGAAAGGTGGAGAGAAGAAAGTAGATCAGCCAGACATCCTAGGACTCAAGGAACAACATAGCAGCAAATTCCTTGTTTGTATTTTATTCTTAACAAAATTTATTTTTGGTCTTTTTTTTTTTTTGTATCTTTATATCCTGGGTTGGTTGCTGGAGAAGAAGGAAACACAGAAATGTCAGTGGACACAGATAAAAACAAACCTTGCTCTCAGTAGCCAAATGATCATGAAAGATGTAACCTGGAAAGATGAAGAAGTCTTTGATGGTAATTTCCCTAATAGATAATAATCCAGATAAAGACATTAGGAGGGAGCATGTTCCTCCTTATTCCCATCAGCAGAGACTGAGTGGGAGCCTAGACCTCCTTTATACCTAGCACCGTTTCCATTCTAAATCAGTGTAGATCCTGCAGGTCTGGCAGTTCAATAAAGGAAGAAAAGGAAAAAGAAGGCACACAGATTGAAAAAAAAAAAAAAAGATCAATTTGCACAAGACATAGAGGTCTTTGTAGAGGATCCTCAGAAACCTACAAAAGAACCTTTTAGAATAATGAATTGAGTAAGGTTGAAGTAGATCAACATAAAAAAGTGAATTCTATTTCATATACTAGTCATATATGGTGGAACTGAAGTAATAAATGTACCATTTATGTTCACTTAAAAAACAAGAAGTATTCAGTTATATATCTGACAGAGCTTGTACAGGACTTATATGCTGAAAACTACAAAATGTGAATAAATAAATCAAAGGTCAAATAAATAGCTAGACATACAATATTCATAGATAGAAAAATTCAATATATATGTTATTTCTCCCCAAATTGATCTATAGGTCAATATAGTTCTATTAGGAGTCTGGTGATTTATTTTTAGAGATAGATAAACTTATTCTAAAATTTATGTAAAAAAAAGTAAAGGAATAAGAATAGCTAAATAAATTTTAAAAACAAGAGGAAATAAATGACCCAATTTTAATCTTTATCATATGATTACAAAAGTGATGGCAATGTGTTATCAGCAAAACAGAGAACCCAAAATTAAACCATGCTGATTTGTGACAAAGGTACAAAAGCAAATCAGTGAGTGAAGGATCCTCTCTTTTCAGCAAACGGTGTTAAAGAAATTAGAAATCCATAAGCAAAACAAACAAACCTCAATATATGCCCCCATTTTAATAAAAATTAATTCATGGATCATAATCTAAATGGAAAACAAAACTATAAATTCTTGGAAGATAGCATAATAGAAAAATATAGATGACCTCAGGTTTGGTAATGACTATTTAGATACAATAACAAAGTTATGATCCATGAATGAAAATGATAAGCTGAACATCATGAAAGTTAAAAAGTTTGGTTCTACTGAAGACTCTGTCACAATAATGAAAGACAAACTGCAGGGAATATATTTGTAAAAGCCATATCTGACAAAGGACCATTATCCAAGACACACAAAGAACTCTTAAAACTCAACAAAAAGAAGACAAAATAACCTGATTTTAAAAATAGATCAAAGACCTGAACAGAGAAGTCACCAAGGAACATGTACAGATGGAAAATAAACATGGGAAAAGAGGTCCACATCATGCATCCTTTGAGACCTATCATTTGGTAAAGAGTTGTTAGATACGATAGCTACAGCATGATTCATAAAAGACAAAAAAATTTCACTGGACATCATCAAAATTTAAACTTCTTTGAAAAATCTGTTCATCTTTATTGTATTTATTGATTTTTTTTTTGTGTGTGTGGTGCTATTCATGCATGTCAGGCAAGCACTCTACCAGTGAGCCATGACCCCAGCCCAAGACCCTGTTAGCAAGATGAAAAGACAGTGGTATACTTGGAGAAACTATTGCAGAACACAGATTTGACAAAGGACTCATATAGGATACATAAAGAACTCTAAAAAACTCAAAAGTAAAATCACAAGCAATGCAATTAGAAAATGGACAAGAGGCATGAAGTGACATTTCACCGAAAAGGATGTGCAGATGGCAAATAAGCACATGAAAAGATGTTCAGAACTACTAGCCATTAGGGAAATGCAAATGAAGACCATGACTAGATATCACTATATGACTATTAGAACCTCTAAAATAAAATTGATCATCCCAAACACTGGCAAGGGTGCAGAGAATCTTGTTCTCTCATAAATTGCTGGTGGGAATGTAAAATGATACAACCACTCTGGAAAACAGCTTGGCAATTTCTTAAAACTAAATATACACTTAAAGAATGACCCAGCAATCACACTCCCAGACATTTACCTCAGAGAAATGGGACTGATTGTCCATACAAAACCAGAACATAAATGTGCATTGCAGCTTTAAGGGTTGAAACCAGGAAATGACCAAAATATCCTTCAGTGCATGGCTTGAACACTGTGGTACTTCCATACCATAAAAAGGAACAGACTATTGATACACTAGGCTTAAATGGGTCTCAAGAATATTATACTGAATGGGGGAAAAAAGCCAATCTCTAAAGGTCACAGATTGTGTGATTCCATTTATATAAGGTTCTTGAAATGACAAAATTATAGAGATGGAGAACAGATTAGTGGTTGCCAGAGGTTAGGGATGATGAGCGGGAGGAGATGGATATGATTATGAAGGGTTAGCAAGAGGCAGATCTCTGTGGTGATGGAATAATTCTGTACCTTGATTGCAGTAGTGGTTGCACAAATTCATACATGTGACAAAATGACATAGAACTATATATACACATTGTACCAATGTCAGTTTCCTGGCTTTGGCATTGTACTATGGTTATGCAGCAAGTAACTGTGAGGGAAAAAAATGGGTGAAAGGTTCATTGGATCTCTCTGTATTATTTTTGCAACTTCCCATGGGTATGTGATTATTTCAAAACGAAAAAAAAATTTAAATGAATTAAAAAAGCCAAATACTATGTAAGTTTACATTGATACTGTCAATTCAAATTTAGGATTACAGAGTAAATCTCATTGATCTGACATTTCTCCCACACTGAACATCCAGATTCTCGATTGCATCATCGAAAGTATCCATTTTCTTTTAAAAATTTTTACAATACACATCAAACAGTTGCAGAGTAATGATATCAATACTCTCACCAACAATGTGATTACTGAAAACAAATTATTTGGCAGTTCTGCCTTTAAGAAATCTTTTATTAGAGATGGATAGGTGTAATTTAAAATCACTTAGAATATTTTCTTTCTGGTAGTTATGCTCTAAATGAATATACATGTATGTTCATTTGCTAAATTTTGCTTTTGATTTTAGTGATTTTTTTTTTAGAGAGAGAGAGAGAATTTTTTAATATTTTTTTTTTTTAGTTTTCGGTGGACACAACATCTTTATTTTATTTTTATGTGGTGCTGAGGATCGAACCCAGTGCCTCGCACATCCTGGGCAAGTGCGCTACTGCTTGAGCCACATCCCCAGCCCCAATTTTAGTGATATTTTTTAAAAACATTTTCATTTTATAATTGTGTAAATTTTCCCATGATTTCAAGTCAAATCCCCCAAATTAGTTATATTCAGAGAAGCCGAAGTTTTATTCTTTGTATCTTCATCTGCCTATTGTTAACTCTTTAAAAATCTTATGACTTATCTTTCCATTTTTAAAATGTGCATCTGTGTCTATATGGTATTTGAATATGCATGCCTATTGGTATATCTACAACTTTTTAGGAACTATATAACCTCACTACAATGAAGTTACTACTTTACCACTTATCCTGACAACCTCTTCTTTGTACAATCTAGAACTATTCCTCTTGACAGGTATGTAACACTCCACTGTGTGGCTATGCCATATTTTATGCAATGGTTTTTCTACTGATAGGTATTTATATTGTTTCTGTTTTTTTTTCTGCTATAAATAATGCTGCAGCAAATACTCATTTCCACATATCTTATTTTTTCTAGTGTACCTTTGGGATAGATTCCTAAAAGTGAGATCACCAGACCAAATAGTCATTTTTGTAGATACATGGATTGCTTTTGATTTGTTAACAACAACAAAAAGTACAAAAGTGGAATGCAGAATATAAATTCTGTGAGCTTGATAATGAATTTGGATCCCTTGGTTCTTTCTCAGGGAAGTGGGATGCTCCCCATGGTGAGGACCACAGGCAAGTTTGCCATGGAGATTTGGAAGAGGAGACATCTGCCTCTATTACCAGGCCTTGAATGGTTTTGGAGCAACCAGCCAAATCAGGATTGTAGGGGAAAACCTGTGGTGAGGCAAGGCCAAAGTCATCTGTGAGACCTACTCTGCTCTCCAGCCTCCCTGGGAATTGTATACTGATCATTATCCATTCCTTCAGGTTGAAGGACTCCTCTGTGTCTCAGGCATCACGGTTATTCAATCTATTCACCTTAGGGAGTCAATTCTATTAGAAAGGCTAAGAAAACGGAGGTTCAGAAAGGTTAAGTAACTCTCTCAAAATGCCATAGTTAATGAATTATGTAGTCATATTCAAATCTTGATCTATAGGATATTCTGGAAGGTGATAGAGTAAAGCTATACCTCTGGTGATTGGCAATGTAGCTCAGTGGTAGAATGCTTGCTTAGCATGGCATAAGGCCCTGGGTTCTTGTCCAGTTCTGGAAAAAAAAAAAAAGAGATTTCTCTGTTATTACTCCTCTCAAAAAAAAAAAATCCCAAAATCAGAGAAACAAAAAAATAGGATATTTATGAAATATTTGGAGCTCTGAATCATAAGACACCAAGACAGAGAAAGCAGACAAGGGTTAACTGAGTGGTTGCAAGGCGTGTGTGTGTGTGTGTGCGCGCGCATGCGTGTGCACACGGTTTGTTTCCAAGCTTTTTGTCATGCAGAATATAAGAAAAACTCAGATATAAGAGGCCGTAGGAGTGTTAGAAAGCTGGTAAGGTGGCGCACTGAAGACAGGAGTTATTTGAAGGCCCATGCAAGAAGGGTGGGATGCTAGGCTGGGGTCGAGATATATGTCTCAGTTTGCCTTCACAGTCTGTCAATAGCGAGGTCTAAAATGCTTAGGTCTGGAAATAACATGTTATCTGAAGATATAGAAGTAATGCCTAGAAAAAGACATCAAAGAATTAAAATGATCACCTTAAAATAATGAGAACCTGGGAACAGTGATCATGAGCTTCATGACGTGTGGGTCCATCATGCCATTCTCAGTACGTTGTAGTGTGTTTGATAATGTCAGGAATTAAAAATAAAAACAAATGGATACTGTCTGATGAGAAAAAGAGGAAGAGGAGGAGGAGGAGGAGGAAGATGACCAGGATAGCACACTTTGATGTTTGCAGCTGTTTACAGGGAATACCTGGGTGGCAGCCCTGGATAGAGGAAGAAACCTGATTTGTTGACCTGTCTGCTCTCTCAGGTCATAGAGGAAATGCTGGTGTCAGGGGACTGGGCACCTGGAGGACTTTGGGAGTGTTGTCTAGCCTTTTTGGGCTTCAGGGATTTTATCCATAAAAGTGACGATTTGGGGCCCACTCCACATTCTGTAATATTCAGATTTGGCAGGGTTAGCATAGACTAAGGGAATGGGGTGGGACAGGGAGAGTGGGAGATGCATGTCGGATATGTTGTCAGAGGATCTTAAGGTTTTCTTCCATTTTCACTTATTTTCTTCTCCAGTGCTTTGTAATCCCCTTCAACCAATTTAGAAAATGCTCCTCTATCCTCTGGGGAGGATTATATATTTCAATAGGAGCAACATTTGATTATCTGGAGCAGCTTAGCAGGGACCAGTGGCCTCCACTAGTGACAGTGACTAATGAAGGAGCCGGGTGGACAGTGTGTGGATGCAGAGAATACAGCGTGGCTGCGTGATCACCCTTAGTTAAATTGGAGGGTCCAATTTGGTCTGCTGAGCAAACATATTTATAGAGGCTTATTGAACACGAAATTAATTTAGGAGACATTAATCTCAAGGGAACTCGAGTGACAGCAACAGTATGTGGTTGTGGTGGTTAATGGAAGAGAGTTAAAAAAATGAGCTCAGCCTTCACAGCCCTTCCTTTTGTTAAGAAAATATGAGTATCCCCAGGGCTTTAATAGTCTCTAATCCTTTCCCTTGAACAATATAGCTTCCAAATAGACCCTGCGAGCAAAACAGAATCCTAACACGCGCACAGTCTCAGAGATAAACGTCTGGCTGTCTTGTTGGCT
Organism: Spermophilus citellus; assembly: GCF_964194105.1. Lineage (NCBI taxonomy): Eukaryota > Metazoa > Chordata > Mammalia > Rodentia > Sciuridae > Spermophilus > Spermophilus citellus. The sequence goes on along the minus strand of NC_138184.1, from coordinate 23,588,464 downwards.
TTAAGATGAGACGCCATCTGCCCACTTTGACCTCCTTCTTTCTTGTATGTGTGTTTTGGTTGGGGAATATTTATGTTAGTCTATATTTTTTCTTCATATTATGGTTTTGTTCACAAATGGACACTATCAACATCACTGGGAGTCTGTTAGAAAGGCAGACTCTCAGGTCTTGCCTCAAGACTTGCTGAGTTAGAATCTGCATTTTAAGCAGATTTCCAGGTGAATGCCTAGAAAAAGATATCATAAGCTCACTAGAATTTGAAAGCCCTCTTCTCTAAAGTTCTCTCCTTGAGGAGACATTACAACAAAATGAAGAGCCATCTGAAAATTTCCCTCTCTAAATTATAAAACAAATTGAAGACTTTTGTAGCCAAAAAGAAAAAAGAAAAGAAATATGATGAAGTCTAATAGAAAAAAAAAAATCACCTGTGCCCTTGTGAGTCCAATATTACTGTGGTGAACCGTGTCAGGGGTTGTCCTTCCTGACTTTCTTCTAAGTATGTGTGTTTATTATTTTTAAATTCAAAAGGTAACTCCTCATTCAAACACTTCTTTAGCATCTAGGAGGCACTGTGTGCTGGGGATATACTGATTGATAAGATTCTTGGGGAAACAGAAAAACCACATAATCAGTGACTGGGCTAAGGAACTAAACAGATATTTCACAGGAGAAGAAATACAATTGATCAACAAATATATGAAACAATGTTAACATCTGTAGTGATTAGAGAAATGCAAATCAAAACTACACTGATTCCATCTCACTCTAGTCAGAATGGCAATTATCAAGTATACAAGCAATAATAACATACATATACAACATAATAAATGTTGGCGAGGAGGTAGGGAAAAGGCACACTCATACATTGCTGGTGGGACTGCAAAATGGTGCAACCACTATGGAAAGCAGTATGGAGAGTCTTCAGATTTGGAAGGGAAACCACCATTTGACCCAGTTATCCCACTCCGAGGTTTATACCCAAGGACTTAAAATCAGCATACTACAGTGACACAGCCACATCAATATCTACAGCAGCTCAATTCACCATAGCTAAACTATGGTACCAGCCTAGGTACCCTTTAATAGATGAATGGATCGAGAAATTGTGGCATATGTACATAATGGAATATTACTCAGACTTTAAAGAAGAATGAAATTATGGCATTTGCTGGTAAATGGATGAACCTGGAGAATATCATGCTAAGTGAAACAAGCCAATCCCAAAGAACCAAAGGGAAAATGTTTTCTCTGATATGTGGATGCTAATTCACAATAAGAGTGAAGGATAAAGAAGAATAGAGGTACTTTGGTTTATACAGAGGGCAGTGTAGGGAGGGGAGGGGCAATGGGAGTAGGAATAATAGTAGGATGGATTGGACATTATTACCCTATGTGCATATATGATTATATGACCTGTGTAACTCTACCTCATGTACAACCAGAAGAATGAGAAGTTATACTCCTTTATGTATGATGTGTCAAAACGCATTCTACTGTCCTGTATAACTAGTTAGAACTACAACAAAAAGATTCTTGGGGAAACAGACTGTGCCATGGATGGGACTCTCCTGTGTCCCCTTGCCCAATCTCTGCTTTTTCAACTGCTTGTCCTTGTATTTGACCCTTGATTTCAGAGAGACAGTAATTACAGAACATCATGGCTAAAAGGTCTCTTCCATTCTGCCATTACTGGGCTTCCCCCCTTATCCACTTTCCCTCTAACCTCCACTTCTCCATGACTTGAAAAAAGTCATGTTAATTATGAATTAGCTAGTAGTTATTGAGTGTTTACAAAGTGCCAGGCATTGAACTGATTGCGTTGCATGTAGTATCTCTAGCCTTTGCAATGATCTCATCAGGTATTGTTACTATTATCTCTCTCTATTTTACTGTTTGGGAAATTGTCCATGGTCACCTAGATAGTAACTGGCTGTCAATCTTCAAGGCCAGCATTGAGCTCATACACTGATTCATGTTTGGATGTTAATGAACTTTAACACGACTCTTCTGTATATTTAACAGGCTATTGCCAGAGACCAGAGGGATTACCGTAACCCAACAGAGTGAATCTCTAATTCTGATATTTTAGGAAGAGACAATGAACAAGGAAGGCAAAAGAAGTGAGAAGAGGGTCTTTCATGTATACCCCATTTAGTTTTTCAGTGATCTTGTTGCTTTGTTTTGGCTAAATGGGAAAATAAACAAATGTCAAAAGGAAGCACTTCCATATATCTGATCTCCTGCAACAATGTTTACTTAAAATTCCCAGAGAGGAAAATGGCATTGATCTAGAGACCTCATCCTTTAAGACTCAACCCAAACACTTATGATTTCTTTCTTTCTTCCTTTTTTTTTTTTTTTTTTGTACTGGGGATTGAACTCAGGGGCACTCGACCACTGAAGCATATCCTCAGCCCTATTTTGTATTTTATTTAGAGACAGGCTCTCACTGAGTGGCTTAGTGGCTTGCCTTTGCTGAGGCTGGCTTTGAACTCACAATCCTCCTGCCTCAGCCTCCGGAGCCACTGGGATTACAGGCATGGACCACTGCGCCTGGCCACTTCTGATTTCTTAGTCTTTCCTGTATTACCCTGTGTGTTAGTCAGATTTTCACCCCTATAACAAATACCTGAGAAAAACAACTTAGAGAGTAAAAAAACTTATTTTGGCTCATGGTTCCAGAGGCTTCAGGCCACTGTTGGCTGGCTCCATGTCTTTGGACCTCGGGTGAGACATAACATCATGGCTGAAAGGGGTGTCAGAGGAAAGCTGCTCAGCGCATGGCAACCAGCAAGCAGAGATAAAGAGGAAAAGGGGCCAGGGACAGGATATAGTCCCTAAGGTCATTTCCCCAGAACACTGCTGCGCTGAGGACGAGTCTTCAACAAATGAGGCTCTGGAGGATATTCCAGATCCAGACTATAATACCCAGGCTGAGGTGATCAGTCCTTCCTTGTGTGCATGCTGTTAGCATTTCCCAACTCTAGATCCACATGATAGGTTTATACTGAAATACTGAAGGGGACATGCTCAACTTCATGCCAGTCTGTGAAAAACCCTTGATCATGGTATCTAGGGTCCACCTCATGGTACAGCTTTTTATCTAATTTACATGCCTATTTTCCCATTTGACTATATTTTGGAGGGCCAGGACTGCGTCTTGTTTAGATTTTTTTTTTTAATCTCTAGAAGCTGGTATAGATCCAGAGTTTGTGTTCAGTGAATGAAAGCATTAGAAGAAAGAATCAATAAATTATGTTAGGCAAGAAATTAAGACAAAGATTTTGTTTATGTTGCTATCTCATGTTCTGGGGCCCTGAGGTAGGAGAGATGTTTATGATAGATGGAAGTAAATATATTGCATGTTTCCAAAGGTATGATAGCAAAAAATCCTAAATGAAATGAGTGTTCAGTAATCTTTTTCTCCCTTATCTGTGGCTATGGGGAATAGTCTATGGCTTGGAATAGTCTTCATTATCAGCCTTTGTAGTTATAGGATTAAGGAGAATTTGTTCTTATTTTGGAGGGAGATTTAAGATGACCAGTGAAATGGAAGATACCTATAAAAAATGGTTAAAGATCCAGCACTAGCTGATATAAGCAGAAAAAAGCTCTAGAGCAAATTGTTAATATTACACAGAAAATGGAAAAACTGTATGTGTGAATGCACACACACTGAGAGTAGTTTTTTACATCTCAAATCACACTTGTGTTGATTTGGTTTTGGACGCGTCTCAATTCCTAACAGAAAGGGAGAGGAACCTGGTAATTGGCGCTTTATATTGGCTAGAAGGGTTTTAGATTCAATATGCTGGATTTAAATTAGTCATTAAGAAGTGTCTTTTGAGGCCATCTTGAGCTGCGACCTTCTTCCTAGGTTATAGAGAAGGGTCTAGTGGTAGCCTCTACCTGAATTTATGTCTTAAAATACAAGAAATTTGCTATTAAAAAAGTCAGGGTTCATGAATTTCTTGGGGGAGTTTTAACCAGTTAAAATGTGAACAGAATACAACCACAAATTAGTTCCACAAATACCCTCATTTAGTATTTGCAAAAAGAAAAAAAGGTTCCCATCACCCCCATTTTTTTCCAAAGACTAACAATGGGCTAAGACAATTTTAGACCACTTAAGATTAAATATCAGTAATGCTATAATTAGAATAATATTGGATTTCTCCAAAAGGCTTAAATAATAACTCTCTTCCAACCTCTGGTTGAGCTGTCTAGCCTCCCCTGACGGCAACAGAGACCTCTTCCTCTAGGTGACCACCCTGACATGGGTTCTGCCGCCTCTGAAGATCAGGGTCATGCCCATTGTCCCAGCTTCTACTTAAGAAAGAAGTGCTGTTGGCTGGCAGCTCACCTGCATGCTGAAGCTTCGTTTCTCTTTAGTTTTTCTCTTAGTACAGCTTTTGTTAACCACAAGCCTGAATAATCAATGAGACATAAAGGAGGTTCAGAGCATGCCACCTGGGCTAGAGGTAAGCGACTACTTTGCTTTTCAGTTGAAACCAAGATCCTCCTCAATACTCCCGGCCATTATCTAGACTTCCCAAAGAGGAAACAGGAGGGAACCTCAGGTCAAGCCAAGTGTAGAAAATGCATGGTCAAGCCAAGTGTAGAAAATGATCAGGGGATCATTACTATGCCAGAGGATTGTCATCCTGGGTTCAGTCACAAACTCATGCATTGAAGCACTCAGCCCTGAGTTCCTATTTTGCTCTATCTTTGATTCAGCTGCTGGAGACCCAAATGTGCACAAAGATTCAGTCCCTTATGAAGAGGAGCAAAAGGTCAAAGTGTGAAAAACAGATGTGTAAAAAGTATCTGTGGAATAATATGTCATCATCATAGAGGGATGTAACAGGGCAGTTCCCTAATGCTTTCTAAATGTCAGCACACCTTAGGCAAGTGACCATACTGTCCTCTCTGGAATTTGATGTCTTTTTCTAGTTTGAAAAGTAATTCTTTTATAGAGTGTGCCTATCATTCATTCATTCATTCATTCATTCATTCAACAAACACTATACTCTTAGCGAGTGCCAGGCACATTCACAGGTTTCAGGGATATACATATAAACTCCTCTTCTTGTAGTCTGTGAGTAGCAAGTAGAAAGACTCTAAGAATCTAGTGTGACAACCACACCATTAGGGCTATGTACATATGAGAGGGCCTGTGGCACCATCTTGAAAGACTTCATGGAAAGGGATTGACCTGCTGGGTTTACTGGAGTCTAGAATGAGAGAACTGTCCCATTTACTTAGTGGTGACTCACTGGTGGCGCAGGGGATGCGGGGAGGCCGGGAGTGGCCCTTCAGATCATTTCCAGTTGAAAAATGTTCCTGACGTTCTATGAGGCAGCATGTGTGGTAGAGAGAGAATTTCAAAATTGGTGCTTTCTAAAAATGGTGTGATGTGTGGTAGGTACAGTGAGCAGAACCTGGGCTTGCTTCGGGGTATTTTAAATCTATAATTATCTTGCAAATCTGGGGCATTGGTTAAGGAAAGATTTGTCCTTGTCATGACATGCTGGCATCACAAAAATGACTCACTGGGATAAACTCTGAGATGGGATATACCTGGCCTCTACCTTCTAAGGTTACTGAGAAATGGGGATAGGACAGCACTCCCAAGTGGCTATGGGAATGAGCTTTGGAACCTCCTCACCTTAGCTTCTATTCCCAAATTGTTTTAGTTAGCTTTTTTGCCACTGTGACTAAAAGACTTGACAAGAACAGTTTTAGAGGAAAAGTTTATTTAGCGCTCAACCTTCAGAGATCTCAGTCCATAGATAACCAACTCCCTTCTTTGGAGCCCAAGGGAAGGCAGAACATCATTGTGGAAAAGTGTGGTAGGGGAAAGCAGCCTAGGACATGGCTCCAGGGACCATCTCTACCAGTTATTGCCACCTCTGGATCACCAAAGACAAAATCTATACCCCAAAGGCATGCCTCCCAATAACCCACCTCCTCTAGCCACACCCTACTTGCCTATAGTTTCCACCCAGTTAATCCCTATCATTTCACCTCTAAACTTTCTTGCATTGTCTCACACTTGAGTTAGGAAGGCACCTAATTTAACCCTACCACACATCTACCACTTCACTTGGCCAAGCTTCTTTCTAGTCTTCAATTTCTTTATTTTTAAAATAGAAAAGAGTAAAACTTACCTCATAGGGTTATGTCTGAGAATCAAATAAAATAATGCAGGTTACATAGGTTTTTCTAGTAGTTCTTGAGGATATGGATAAAAATGATATATTAGAGAATTTAAGAAAAGGATTTTGTTTTTATGTAAGAAGAAGGCAATTATATATTTATTTTTCTTATTCACTCACTAGTTTTAAAGTCCACAATCTTCTTTCTTGTTCCATTGATCACTCTATTCATTTGTTTAATAGAACAAATCCCTCTTGATAGTCTCCTTTTTTGAATATTCTTACACATTTGTTTTCTCAGGTAGATTTTTAGAATCATTTTATCACGTTTCTAAAATATTTACCTAGAAATTTTGATTGACAGTGGTGCACTTTACATATTTAGGGACAAGTGTCATTGTTTATCTTCCCATTGAAGAACATGGCATTCCCCTCCATAAATTCCTATATTCTTTTATATATTTTAGTACAATTTTATAGTTTTCATCTTATAGGTCTTATATATATTTGTTGGATGGATTCACTCATATAAATGTGAGAGCTGTTTTTGTGTTTTGTCTTCTTAGTGAATTAGACTTTTATTCTTTGTGTATAAGGAATCTACTGACTTCTGCATTGATTTTTAATTAGTTGATCACTTTGTTATTATTTTCAATAGGTTTTAGTTGATTTTCTTGTGTTTTTGAGGAATGCAGTGATGATATCTGCAAGTAATGGTAAGTTGGCCTACTCATTTAGAATTCTAATGCCACTTATTTGACTTTTTAGTTATTTGGCATGTTTAGTATTATACTGTTTGGAATTTTAGTCAGAATGCTTATGTTTTGCCATGAAGCAGGATACCAGCTATTGATTTTGTATATGTGTGTGTGTGTGTGTGTGTGTGTGTATATATATAATTAATTTTACTAAATTTTTAAAGAATGCTATGCTTTTTGGAAACCTGTAAGAAGATCATAAAGTTTTCCCTTTTTGCTCATCGATATGAAAAATATATTACTAGACTATTCTGTTTTTTAATTAACTTTTAAAACACTCTTAGAGTCCAGTGCTAATATGATGTTTGGAATTTTCATAGATATTTAAGAATATCATAATCTTAAAAATTATCATAGGTAAGTTTGGGTACCATCACTAGGCCAGTACCTACTAAAGAACTGTGTCTCTTCATTCCTTCTTCTCCGCTGTGTCCTAAATAGCTATGAGGTTTGATTTCAAAATCACTCACTCCTGAAACAATTTCAATTGGCCAATTTTTTGAGGGATAGTTTCTTTCTGACAATTTCCTCAATTTTGATCTGTGGAGATAGGAGAAAGCAAATTATTTTTGGCTTCTCTTATCAAAGGAAGTTGTCAATGATCACTTTAGTCACTAAGTGAACCTTGGAATTGGCTTTCCTGGGAAGTGATTTCTTATGAGAGGACCTCAGGGGCATCTGCAGGCCTGTGTTCGCTGCCTCTCTCTGTGTGGGGGATGGGAGTCAGAGGTTTAACAGGCCTGGGTCATTCTATGCCCTCAGAGAGACTTCAGTGAGAGGATCCTCCTCTTTGCCTTCCTTGCTCCCTCCCCCAGGAACCCTGCCCCGGGGTATGTAAAATATCTGTGCTTTCAAATGCCTCTTGAACCTCTCCAGATGAAAATCCCACAGGCAAGCCTGCCCTGTCCACTTGCTCTCCAAACCACCTCCTGTCTTCAGGCCAGTTAATGCCAGTCTCGCCTACCCCATCTCCCAGGTCAGGAATCAGGACTCTGTCCTGCCCTATTTCTGCATCCTCACCTGTCCCACTTGATTTGTTGATGAAGGCTGGGACTTGACCTTCTCAATACCAATCTTTAATCTCTACCAATCATTGACATCCTCCTTCGGGTCCTCATCATGTCATTTCATGTGCCACAGACTGTCAGTTACTGGGTGTGCCTGTTCCCCAGACTTCCTCCTACCAGAACTTTTAAAGAATGATTTTGATTTTGATCCAAGTATGTATATAGTTTAAAATATCAAATACAATGTCTACAGTCACTGGTCTGAATTTTATTTTCAATAAAAAGAAAAAGAAGCTAAAAACTCTTTGGAGGGGGGGTACATTTGGCACAAAACCTCATTGACCTAAACTTAAAATCTCATTGCAAAAATGCTATGCTGAGTATGGGGTACCTCCTCACATCCTAATGTAAGTATGATATTCCCTTTTGAAAATTAGAAAATATTCAAATTCTAAAGTTCATTTGGTTCTGAGGATATAAGGTAGTGGATTGTAGGAGTGTAGAGTCCTCAGTCCTCCTCATCCTGCTTCTCAGAAACAACTCTTTACACTCTTCTTTTTAGCTTTTTGAAATTCTATTTTCATATTTTAAGATAAAATGATTTTATCTTCATATTTCTTGATTTATCAATTTTGAACATGTAAGTATATGGACTTCCTATTATAATTAGTGAGGATTTGACTTATATCATCCCGACTGTATTAGTTTGCTAGGACTGTTATAACAAAATACCACCGGATGGGTGGGTTAAACAGCAGAAACTTATTTCCTTACAGTTCTGGAGACTGGAATTCCAAGGGGGAGGTGTCACAGGATTGGTTTCATTCTGAGGCCTCTCTCTTGTAGAAGCCATCTTCTTATGATGCCTTTAAATGATCTTCCCCTATGCACAACTCTATCTCCAATTCTCATAAGGACATCTGGCCATTTGGACCCATTTAACATTAGTCATCTCTTAAAAGACCCTATCTATTTCAAAATTCAGAAGCACTAGGGGTTATGAATTCAATATATGAATTTTGCACACGATTCAACCTTTTATACCAACTATACCTTGCCTTATTCAGTATATGCTTATTTATATCTTTTAAAGTTTATTCAATAAAGTTTACATGTCTAGGGTTGTGCAGTCTTTGTAGCAGAGGACAGTAAGGTACTATAATTGTTACATCCTTTATTATATTTTAGAATATAAGCTTTAAAAATATTTTTTCCTGGGATTAATAATTATTGTTATTTTTTAATATTTATTTTTTTCTAGTTGTAGTTGGACACAATACCTTTATTTATTTATTTTTATGTGGTGCTGAGGATCGAACCCAGGGCCTCACATATGCTAGGTAAGCACTCTATGGCTGAGTTACAACCCCAGCCCTTATTGTTCTTTTTCATTGCTAACTTTCAGTGTACCTATACTTACTTTTTTTCTCAAAGGTTTCAATCAGATATGTCAGAGTACTAATATGATTTTTCAGATAGCTAAAAGTATATATAACACAAAACCAAAACAATCCAAGAACAACCATTAGTTTTGCTTGTCTATTTCTCCTGAAGTGGTGATTCTCTAAACTTGCTGCACAACTGTCATAACTCTTGAGGATTCTCTTTTTTTTTTTTTTTTTTTTTTTTGCGAGGGGGCTTCTGTGTTTCCTTTTTATTTTCTCTTTCTCATTTTCTACCTCATTTTTTTTTCTGGATTGTTTCTGTAGTAGCTTTCTTAGAAAAGACATGCACATACAAATTATTATGTTCCTTGTATGTATGAAAATGCCTTTATCTAATATCCACATGATTGATAGTCTGGGCATGTAATTCCATGTTGAGAATAATTTCTCTGCAGATGTTTGCAGCATGGTCTGCCTATGTCTTCTCTCCTTCGATGTGATCTGTGCATGTGTTTATGTACTATCTGAACACATGGGAATCCTTTGCTCTGTCCTTGAGATCCTTAAATTTTATAATGATGTACCTTATAATGAGTCCTTTTTTAATCATTGTGCTGGTCTGTTGGCAGAACCACCATTTGTTTGATTTTTGTTTTGTTTTGTTTTTGAATTTGTTTGAAATTTTGTTATCTGTGTTCTCTTGTTGTAACTCCTATTATTCATATGTTGGACCTTCTAGTATGATTTTCCTATTTTCCATCTCTGTTTAATAATTTATTTAGCTCCACAAACTAAATAAATTTTCTCTGAGCACCTATTTTCAGTTGATTTTGTTATTTCTCATGGTAAAATTTCTTACAAAATTTGGTGCTTAGGGATAAGTTCATATTTAAGAATTAGATACCAAAGTACTTCACAAGCAGATTAAATGTTCTGGTATAAGGATTAAGCTTGTTGATGGTCTTGCTTTTGTTAAGATAAAGGGACATCCTCAAATGTCAGAATGTAGAGTTCTTTTCCCTTCAGGCATTCAGTTTCTCAAAAGTAGTTGCCCATCTCTTGTCTGGGGTTTATATCTGAACACCCTCACTGTCATGGGGGGGATATGTTGGGGAATGTGGGGGAGCTGGGATTGGGAAATGAAGTTTTCAGGATATAGACTGTTTACTTTTCTACCTGTTTTTAAATCTTTGTATTCATTTTTGAGCATCCTCCAAGTTTGAGATCTTAAATCCTGAAACTCTTGACTTCAGTTCATCTAACATCCAAACCCCTTCTTGCATGGGATAGAGGGCAGAAGCACAATCATATTGCATGCAGGTTTCCAGGGACTCCTGCTTCTCATATCTTTATCTGCAGATTCTTTTTTGGTCAACTCATTTGGACTGCCAACTCTGTTACTACTTCTGTGAAAATTTCTATTTTTCCAAAATTGTTGAATTATTTAGTCTGCTGCTGTCTTTGTGAGTTTGCACATTTTAAAATCTTTTACCAGAGGATAGGAAAGGCAGCAGAATACAACAGACATGAGTATGTCAATATGTAAATCAGTGGAAGTGTAACTGATGTGATTCTGCAATCTGTATACGGGGTAAAAATGGGAGTTCATAACCCACTTGAATCAAAGTGTGAAATATGATATATCAAGAACTATGTAATGTTTTGAACAACCAATAAAAAAATAAATAAAAAAGTAAAATCTTTTACCTACAAGTAAGAAAAGGAAAGAGAGATGAACACATGTGATACAATCTTTAAGCTGGGCAACTTAGGGAGGCACTGTCTCAATCAATCAATAAAAGGGCTGGGGATGTGGCTCATGTTTGTGGTGGCTCAGTGGTTAAGTGCCTTGGTTCAATCCGTGGGTTACCCCCAGGATTAAGTTGGGGGTTTTAGCAGAAGAATAATCTTTCTAGAGGGTGCTAAGCAAAGTGGCACAGATTTTCAACTTAAAATGTAGGCCTTAGGTAGACACAGGACTCTGACTTCTCCCCTACCTGCTTTCCCACTTAGAGGCACTTGGTTAAAATGTGTGACTTCTTGATAGCTCTGGGCAGCTTTCACAGGGAGTTCAGTTTTCTTCAATGGTAACCCTACCTAGACTCCTCCCTGCAATCTGTACCCTTTCTTTGCTTTCCCTGGTGTTCACAAATGCTTCTCTTGGTGCTTTATTCCACTGCTACTGGTTCTACTCAACCACCTTCTTACTTTTGGGGGGAACTTCCTGAGGACTGGGATTAGCTAATCTGACTTTTTACCCCTGGTTTACTGTCTGATACATTATAGGAGTTCAATAATATTTGTTGAGTAAATAATAATATGCTCTACTCCTTCTCCTTAGGATGGTCACTCAGAAGTGAGCTTTGAGATGAAAATTGGTGTGCAGGTGGTTTGAGAAACAGCTCCTAGTGGAATATAGTAAGGCAGTGGAGAACCAGGCTAGGGATGGAGAGAAGCCAGGCAAGGGTGTGATTTTTAGGCAAAGTCAGCAGCTTTGGCCTAATCTTGTAGGGAATCTCTGAGGTGTACATATCCCTCAGAGTTTGTCAAACTTGGGGCAAGAGTTTTCATAATCTGTCACAGGCTAAGATCTGTCCCCCAGTTACCCTAGTTGATCCAGGACTGCCCCAGTTTTGGCCCAGAAAGTCCAGGCACATCCAGTTTTCTACCCTTCCAGGAAAGGACTCCAGGAGCTCAAGGAAGTCCATAGAAGAAATAGCTGAATCCATTAGAAGCCATAGTGAAAAGAATAATGCTTAAGATGTCCATGTCCTAAACCTTGGAATCTGTGAGTACTTTATCTGAATAGCAAAAAGGACTTTACAGATGTGTTTGAACTCAGGTTCTTGAGATGGAGAGATTGCTCTGGATTATCCTGGTGGGCCCAATACAGTCCTGTGCATCCTTCTTAGGGTAAGAGGAAGCAGTAAAGTCAGAGGAGAAATGATGATGGAAGAAGATATACAGTGAATCATTGCTGGCTTTGAAGATGTTGGGAGTCCAGGAGCTAAGGAACCTAGGCCGCTTCTAGGGTCTGGAAGAGGCACAGAAATAGATTCTCCCCTGAGCCTCCAGAAGGAACCCAGCTCTGCCAGCACCTTGATTTTAGTTCCATGAGATCCACTGTAGACTTCTGACTTCTAGAACTCTAGGATAATAAATATATGTCATTTTTAAGTCACTAGATTTGTGGCATTTTGTTACCAAAGCAATAGCCCTAATACAAAGACAACAGTTCATTAAAGCTTGGGGAGTGAAACCAAGTAACAGTAAAAGGGGACCTGGGGGGTGTAACCCTATAACCCCTGCTCCCTCTCAATCAGACTATGCAGTCTGAGAGCTAAAGCTTTAAAATCTATAGTCAGAAAGTTAGTTAACTATCAAATCAGGAAAGTATTGCATAGAGATTAAGCCAAGAGATCTGTAATCTGGAGCACATTGGTTAAACATTGGCTTCGGCATGTTTTAGCTCTGAGATCTTGCTCTCTTACCCAAGCCTCTCTGAACCTCAGTGCATCATTTGTAAAATGGGCATGATAATGAGAATTAAGAGCTGCACTAGGGATGAAATAAATATTTTATAAAGTACCTGGCATACAGTAAAATCTCCTTGCAATTATTACTGGTAGCACCGTAGGATCCCATCTCTATTCAACTGTTATATTCTAAAGATAGTGTGAGCTGTTGGTGGGAATGTAAATTAGTAGAGCCACCATGGAAGTCAATATGAGGTTCCTCAAAAAACGGAAAATAGAACTAACACATGATCCGTCCATACCAAAAGAATTTAAGTCAGCATAATTTAGGAATACATGTATACCCATATTTATGGAAGTACAATTCACAATAGCCAAGTTATGGAACTAGCAGCCTAGGTGTCCATCAACAGATGAATGCATAAAGAAAATGTGGTATATATACATAGTGGAGTTTTTTCAGCCATAAAGAAGAATGAAATTATGTCATTTACAGGAAAATGGAACTGGACATCATCATATTAAGGGAAATAAGCCAAACTGGGAAAGTCAGGGGTCAGATGTTCTTTTTCATATCTAAAAGGAAACAAAAATGGACATCATGAAAGTAGGAGGGAAATCTTTAGGTAGTGGGAGTCAGAAGAATGAAAGAGGGGAGATATTAGAGGGTATTATTGACCAAATTATATTATATGCACATGACTATGCTACAATGAAACCCACTATTCTGTACAATTAATATGCATCAATAAAAAAGAACACAACAAAGAAATAATAAAGACCTTAAGGTGAAAATGAAGCTTGTACATATGAAGAATTAAAATTAAACTTTCCCAGAAAGCATGGCATACAGGGTTTCATGCTCACACCTTGTAAATAAGATGCACCTATGAGAGCTGACTCATCACAATGGAAACTACATAGTACTGAGTTCAAAAGCAAAACACAATATTATATTATTTTAAGTTATCTGCAAGAGGAAGAGAATTGCTGAATTGTAAAATGATCTCTTCCATATTGTGGCATATTTAGCATTGCTTTTCAATCTGCGGTTTGTTTGTGTACTTGAACGCTGGGGTGTTCACCTTTATCTGAATTTGCTCTCTTCCTGAGATCTTTGTTAAGCCCAAGAAAGTCACCCATTGTACTTCTGCCTTCTTTCTCAAGGTTATTTGTGGAGTATTCTTCCAGCCTTTTGATAGGCAAAACAGTCATAATGGGAGGAAATTTAATAAACAACCATTAAGTCGCTAACAGACGTGTCAGGCCTGGTCTAACTAGTAACTTTCTAATAAAAGAATTAGGTTAGCTATAACTATAAATCCACTTAGTGTCCCAGGTCAGCTCTAGCCAGATCCAGATCTGGCCCTGAAGACCCTTCCTGATATCCGGGTGGCTGCTCTCCAGGCAGGAGGTTACTTGGGGTCTTCTGTGGTTTCCATTTGAGAGCAGCAGCTGAAACTCAAAATCAGCAAATGTGAAAAACTGCTCTTGCAGGAGGCAGGAGCCATCCGGTTTGCTGAGAGTAGAACCCGGCCGGAAGTGACGTGTCTGTGCGCCGCTCTGAGCTTCCTCTCTCCCTTCCGGGTCACTCAGAACAGCAGACATCTCAGAGGGCTGTCTCCTACATTCCAGGGATGCTCCTGATTTTGGCTGAATCTCTTTGAAACTTGGTGTCTTTTCCCTCCTGTGTAAATTGGTAGGAGAGAGAGAGGCGGGAAGCCAGGGGAGGGGAGGAAGTCCCTGGTACAGCTGCCTGGTGCTTTGGTGAGGAAGGGGGTGGGTGTGGGAGAGCTTGCCTCACGCCAGCTCCTGGAAATGTGGCTTTTTTTTTTTTTTTAAATTCTCCCAGAGGAGGACCAGTTAAACAACAACAAAAGACATCAATCAAACCTTCTGGGGTTATTTTAAGGCCAGAGGGAAAGTATCTGGATGGAAAAAGGGGTGGGTAGCAGTGGAAATTCGACCCACCTCCCCGTCTCCCAGAGTCCCAGTTTGCAGTCCCCTGTGCCCTCTGCTCACCCTCTCCCCACCTCCATCCAGCTGCCCTGGAGCCTGGCCCCACCCGCCTTCTTCGCCACAAGAACTGCCCTGTCTGTGCCTTGCCTTAGGCGGGGCCTCTTGAGGATAGAGCTCTGTTTGTCTGCACTGTGTGTTGAACTTGGCAGGTGCAGGCCCAGCTCACTCCAAGTCAAACTACCACCTTTCAGAAGGGAGGGCTGGGCCTGGAATCCTCAGCTGGGGATGCGCCCTGGGTACAACCACTGACCTTGGAAGTATTACCCTTCTCCATCCCCCCCTCCCAGGCCTAAGACTGGGCATGACTGGGAAAGAAAGAAGCAGGCTGTGGAGAGCAAGAGTGAGAGAGGCTTCATGGCCAGAGGTCCAAGCCATCCTGGGAGAGTCAGCTGTTGCTTTGGACAAAAGAGTAGTTGTTGGCTGTGCCCAAGTCATCTGGGTGCCTACCTGAGGGTGCAGAGCCAGCTGGAGAATGAGGTCTTGGATCCCAGGGACCAGCCCTCCCACCAGGTCTAGAAAGACAGTGAACACATTCAAGATATTTTCTCCCAATCCCATTGCTTTTTCCCCAGAGGACATGGAATCTGTTGCTCCCACAGAGAGAGGTTGCCCTCCAGGAATCAGAGAGGGCAGCCTACACACCAGAGAGGCAGATGCTGGGGGCAGCATTGGCTTCTCTCTGGTCGACCCCACCTGTGTTAACGACTGCAGATGCCAGCCACATTACCTATCGGCTGTGCAACCTGGAGAAGTGACTGAGCCTCTCTAAATGCCATAGTTCTCTCCCTGCTTTGCAATGGGAATATGGCCTATCACATAAAGGTAAAAGTTCAAGGAGCGTGTGTGGAAAAGTGCTTGCTTGGTTGGTATTGTAACCATCCCTGTTCAGACGACACCGTTCACACATAGTTGGTTCTTACTTTAGCTTCCTAGCAATCCCATGAAAGGGGAAATGTGATGTGACATTTTGTTTTGAAGTTCGAAGGGCTTTGCTATTGGAAATGATGGTATGGGGAGCCCCGACTGCAGCAGTTTAGTACTCATGTTGGGTGTATTTTCTCTTTGGTGAACTGGAGGTAAAACAAAGAGCTCCACAGGAGGTTAACAAGGCTGCACATTTTCTAAGACCCTCTAACGCTACCACAGGTGAGTCAGCTAGTTCTGGAAAAATGACTCTTCCTCTCAACCAGTGCTCTACGTTGGACATGGAATGTGAGCCACACAGGTAATTTCAACTTATCTTGTAGGTTACATTTAAAAAAAAAGTTTTAAAAAGGCAAAATTAATTTCAATAATAAATATTTTAACTCCCATACCTTAAGATATTACCACTTTAACACATAACCAATATAAAATTATTGAGATACTTTATATCCTTTTTTCCATACCAAGTCTTTGAACTCCAGTATGTATTTCACACTTTCAGCACATTTCAATTCCAATGGAAAAAAAAAAAATCATTGGAAATTCCTGATCTGTATTCCACTTTCACAAGCCGTGGGGTTGCCAGAATAGATTCACATACTCCAATGGTTCCAAATATACTTAAAAGGTTTTCCAGTAATGGAATCAAGTATCAGCTTTTAAATACAAACTTAAATGAACTAAAATTAAATAAAATCTGTACTTCAGTTCTTCCGTCACACTGGCGACATGTCAAGTACTTAACAGCTATGTATAGCTGGTGGCTGTCAGCTAGCAATGGTGCAGAAGAGGTATCAGCTGGACCAGTCTATTTCTCTTGTATTTTCATATTCAGAATTCTCTTCACTAACTGCTCTTACACAGGAATTTTTAAAGTCACTCCCCATTTTACAAATGTTTATTTAAAACTAGACAGTGTACTCGGTCCACTTAACTGGTTACACTGCAGGACAGAGCAGGTGGTGGCCTTCTCTGGCCTGCAAACAGATCAAGCAGAAGACTCTGACATAATGACTAAATGAGGGCCCAGTGTCAAGCCATATATTAAATAATTTAAAATCTAATTTCTGTTTCCTTTTTTTTTTGGATAAAAATAAACGGAAATAGAATATCTAAGATGTTCTTCCCATTCACTTGGAACACTGGTCTCCTCCACCCTTCTCTGGGCTAGGGCACAACTGATTGTCTCTTAACATCCCCCAGCAAATAAGCAGTGACTATTCTGGGCCACCTTCTTCCTTCTGACCTCCTCTGTCCTCCCCAAAAACCTCCTTGGGATCGTGGACTTGCTCTCTGCAATTACTCCCTTTGCCTTACCTCCTTCCCATACCATCATTTCCATTAGCAAGAGATGGCTGAGTTTTTACTTTAGAGTTTGACTTCATTTTGTTCTTCTGGGGTAAATTGTCCACTAGTTTCCCCCTTTTGCTCATACTTCCCTAAGCGTATTGGCATTGTGCAATAGGACAGCATCAGGGGAAATTGTACTTACATTTCCAGTATTTTTAGTGTTCTCTATGAATTTCTCCATCATTATTTTCATAAATAGCAGTTTCCTCCTCTTTGCATATGGATTATTTATTGTATTATCTGTTTGGGTTTTTGGATGCCTGTCCTCGCTCTGTCTCTGCTTAGCAGCTTCATCATCCCTTGGTTCTGGATGGTCTATTTTTTTCCAAGTTTTATTTTAATTAACATAATTATTATATATATCTTGGGTGGTCCATTCTCCTTCAGTTTCTCTAATTGTTCCTCCGGATCCCTGCCACTTTTATTTTTTATTTCTTCTGCTATTTTGCTACTTAAATCCTTGGAGGTGGAATTTTTGAAATTTTTGATCTTTTGTAGACAGAAATTTGACTCTTGAGACCTGAGGCAGGAGAAGCGGAGTTTTTGTACCTTTCCTCTCTTCCACTTCCCTCATGAGGAAGGATCCAGATGCAATTCTCAAAGGGAGTGAAAGGATTCTTGGCAAACTGTAGGAACGTTCTTCTTCCCTTTAGTCTCTAATTGCATGAACAGAATATTCCAGAGCCCTGAAATGTTTTCCACACGTGCCACATGAACAGTATATTTTATTTAGAATGTTCCAAGACTTGTGCCTGGCTGTGCTGGGCCTTGTGAAGGGGCTGAGGACACTTTCAAGTTACCATGGCCTAAACCATGTTTCCAGATTCTTCATCAGTTTTATTCCAAGGCATCCTAACATTTTACATAAGCCAGGAGGAACTTTCTTATTGCTTCTGATTCTTTTCTATTTTCAATTTCAAATGTAATTATTTCTTGAATGTGGGTTCTGACTTTATTTCCTTGTCAGGGAAGACCCCCACAATGGGGAGTAGTTGAGCCCCACTTGGCTTTTTCCAAATGTCTCCTCTATTTGTAATGTCTCCCTGGTCCAGGGCTAGGATTTGCACAAATCTTAATGCATTGTTTCCTCTCTGGCTTGGTAGATAACTCTGGTTTTCCCATGATCTTTGATCTCCCTGCCAATTGCCCTCTGCCCCAGGAGTCCTATTGCCAAGGGGCAGAGCAGAGTCAGGACAGGAGGGTAGCAGTGGGGTCAGGGCCAATGGCTAGAGCACCTGGATTCCCATCAACCATGCAACAGCTTCCTATCTTATTCGACTGGTATGGCATGGGACCTAGGCACCTGTATTTTTGGGAAGCTGCTCAGGTTATCCAATCATGAAGCTTGAGCTGAGAACCAATGTGCTACAGAAAAGATGTGCAGTACTCTCATTATGGGGTCAACAGAAAAGGAATTTTAGTTCTTTAATTAAGAATGGAAAGGCTGATCCTGACTGAGGGAGGGTGTGTGTGTGTGTGTGTGTGTGTGTGTGTGTGTGTGTGTTTGTGTGTGTGGTTGAGTTTGAATGGGGATCTATTGGAGAGGGTAGAAATGAAGAAGGATCTTAGCCCACAGGGTGGAACTTACCTAAGAGATTGTTTTAAGAGTGTAAAAACCTGAAGTGAAGCACCCTTGTTCACAAGGCAGGGAGCCCTATTCCACAGTCCAAGCCATGGATGGCTCTTGAAGCCTCTGGCTCCCCAGAACCCCAAACATTCCCCCCTTTGCTTTGGCTGTCTTTTGGGGTAGACTTGCTCTCTGCAATTACTACCTTTGCTTTAGTTCTGACTTTTCTAGGCCTCCAACATCTGTTTTTACCTCTTTACTTAGATTGTTTGCTTATCTAGCTAGTGTGATTTCTGTTTTCTGTGATTGTTCCATTGGAACAATGACTAATACAATAGCTAATGTTTAAAAAAAGGGGGCAAGAAAAATCTATATTTATATATCCATATTCTGTCACTGATTGGATTTGTAAAAATGAGCAAGATCAACAATATTTAGTATTGGTGATCACATGTGAGAATATATGCAATTGCTCTTGCATGTCAGTTCGGTGACCTCTTAGAGCAAGGCTTGACAGTACACATTCATATTCAGAATGCATATTCAATTTGTTTTAGCCATTCTGCTTCATGGCTTTTTGTTTACAGCAAAACACATACATGCAGGATACTCATTGCTGCACTATTTGGGTAATAATGACAGCAGGGGAATTATCAAATGTCTATTAAAAGCAATTGCATATACAAGTGAAATCAATCTATACAAACTGATATGGTAAGATTTGCAGGAAGTAGTAGGTTAAAAACATCAACTTGAACAGTGATGTTGATGGTACAACTCTAAATTATTTTGATAAACACACAAGACAAATATCAGTAAAAATTCTGGTAGGTTACAAATCAACCCCTCCCCCCCTTTTTTAGGGACTATAGCACATTTTTTATTGTTATTTCTCCAATGTGTTTGATATAGTGTCTTTCATTTAGGAGGTAATAAATAAATCCATTGACAAACCAGACTCTTGACAGAGATTACCTCTCACTACCAGAACTGGGTAGTGAGTCCCCAGTGATCCTGGCAGCTTTTACTTTTTACCAAATTGAATTTTAAAAACAATACTAACATATTTAAATCTATTATCTGTTGATAATAGATATAATATTAATATGTTGATAATAGATATAACCTGTTGTTGTCAGGTCTTTTGGTCTTAGCAACAAAAAAGCTGACTAAAACACTAACATGGAGTAGGTTTTTAACACATGCATGGAAGTATCAACATCCAAGTTTGGGGAGGTCCATGGCCTCCTCCTGAATGCTGGAGGCCTCTCCCTATCTCAGAGATGCAGCTTTGGAGTCAGCAGGGCATAATACTCAGTTCTGCCTCTTTCCCTGGAGAGTAGTTCTCCTCTCTGGGCACTGGTCCCATGCCCAGATGGGCCTTTCCTTGAGGTTCCCGTAAACTATTTCACTCCCTTTACTGAGCAATAGGAATTTCACAACCCCTTTCTGCTCCTCTGAAAGCATTTCCAAGTGGGTCTATGGAAATTGTCCCTCTTCCAGATAGGAATCCTACAAGGCAGAATTGGAGTTGTTGACCTTAGCATTTATTCAGGTGATGACTTAGTCTCATTGTCCTTCTGACTAATTCTGACATTTCCAGGACTTGAGGTTCTCAGAGAAAAATCAAGCCCATGTGACAATGGTGGCAGTCTCCTGATATGGCATATAGCCTTGGCATGGTATAAAATATTGCTCATTTCTCTTTATCATCTGAGTAGCTGGAGACCTTAAACTACTCTGACCTCCATTTGACTTTGGGAGTTCCCGATTCACTGCCCCTGAGGTTGATTCTCAGTGTGGGCTTAGGAGCCAAGACTTATCTCTTTTGACTATTTCCCTGCAATCTCCAACCCTTCAGGGAATTCCTAAATTAATTTCTAACATCTTTTTCTTAATGTGAAAATTCATCTGGGAGAAGATGCTCTATTTCTCTGGTGAGCTTCTTCCCTCCAGTGCTTCTTTTCTTTGAGGCCCTTCCCTCTGTCCTTTGCCTCAGGGTGATTGCCATTTGACAGCTGGAGTCTTTTAGAGCACTAGGTCTACCCTTATCCCTTAGTAGATTGACCAGCTTATTCCAGTTTGTCCAGAACTTTCCTGGTTTTAACAATGAAATCTCACTTCTCGGGGAATCTTAGGCAAACCAGGATGATTTAGTCACTCTGTTCCTGGTTGTTTTCTACTATTGTTCTACCACCATTGGCCTAAACTGCATTCACTGGCCCTGTCATGTGGCCCTATGTAGGAGGGGTAGAAAAGTCTGCTGTCTTCCCCAGTCTGAGATGCCCACATGAATCCATGACCAATGTCAACGGGTGCTCAAATCAGAGTTCTCTGTAGTTTTACACTCATAAATAAGACACCAGGCAAGGAGAGGATGATTCAGGATGATGACCTTGTTTCCCTGAACTGCTTGACTGTGGAGTCCCATCTTGAAACATGGGTGCCTGAGGAGAGAAAGGAGATAGGAGAAGGGGCCAGGATTAGGCATTGCTCAGCTTCAACATTTCTGGGTCCAGAGACCTTGAGACACAGATTTGGCCTCTGCTACATGCACAGGCATAGAATATAGGCATCCAGGACCTGTGGAGCCCATGAACAAGGAAGGAAATCTCCTAAGAGGAATTCAGGTGACATTCCCAAGCACAGAGCAGTCCCAATTTCTAGTTTCTAAGCAACATGGGACTTCCTGAAAGGGGGCAGCCGTCCATGAACAATTCACAACTAATATGGAACCACTCATGAGTGGTCCACCCTGATTCTCGCCCAGAACTTTATTAGGGTACTGTTCAGTTGTCTCTGGGTCTCCCGTGTCTCTTCAGTAAGCCAGTTCCCAAATAATTCACCAGTCAGGCTGGGGATATAGCACAGTTGGTAGAGTGCTTGCCTCGCATGCACAATGTCCTGGGTTTAATCTCTAGCAACACACACACACACACACACACACACACACACACTCACACTCACACACACAAAAGTCACTTTCAGTTTCCCTCAGCCCCCAAATCCTTCACTGAGTAAGTTTTTAAAAATTAATATATTTTTAGAGCATTTCTAGATTCACAGCCAGACTGGACAGAAAGTTTAGAGGATTTCCACATACCTATTCACCACCTCCCCCATACCACAGTGGTATTCTTATCATTGATGAACCTACATTGACATCATTATCATCCTAGGTCCATAGTATACAGTAGGGTTTATTCTTGGTGTTATGTATTTTGTGGGTTTGAACAAATATGTAGCAGTATGAATCTATCATTGTATTAGACAGAATAGTTTACTACCTTAAAAAATCCTCTGTGCTCTGTCTTTTCATCCTTTCTCTCTCCAACCCCTGGAAATATTAATCATTTCACTGTCTCCATGATTTTGCCTTTTCCAGAATGTCATGGTGGGAATCAAACAGTGTAGAACTGCTTTTTCAGGTTGGCTTCTTTCACTTAATGATACATATTTAAATTTCCTCCATGCTTCTTCATGCTTGACAGCTCATTACTTTTTTAAGCACAGAATGATATTCCATTGCCTGGATATACCACTGTTTATTTATCCATTCATTTACTAAAGGACATCTTGATTGCTTCAATACTTTAGAAATGAAGAAGAAAGCATCAGTCATTATCTCTGTGAAGATTTTTTTTTGTGGATGTTAATTTTTAACATTGGGTAAATGCTGAAGAGCAGGACTGCAGGATTGGTAAGAGTACACCTAGTTTCATAATAAATTGACAAATGTTTTTCCAGAGTGTATTCCCACATACAGTTAATGGGAATTCCTGTTGCTTCACTTTCTCAGTAGGATTTGGCATTGCAGTGTTTTGGATTTTGGCTATTTAATAGGTGCGTAGTGGTATTTCACTGTTATTTTCATTTGTTATTTCCAATGACATGATGTCAAAACACCTTTTTATCTGTTTACTTGCCATTTGTATCTCTTTTTGGTGAGATGTCAGGTCTTTGATCCATATTTTAATTGAATTATTCATTTTCTTATTATTAAATTTTAGGACTTATTTGTATACTTTGGATAATTGTCCTTTATCAGGTATGTTCCTTTGAAAATATTTTCTCTGGGTCTGTGTTTTCTTTTCATACTCTTGAGAGTCTTTCACAGAGCAGTATGTGTTTTTTTTTTTTTTTAATGAAGTGGGGCTGATCAATGAATTCTTTCATGGATTATGCCATGGGTGCTGTATCCAAAAAGTCATTACCAAACCAAAGATCACTTAGAGTTTCTTCTAAGTTGTCCTCTAGTAGTTTCAGTTTTTAATTTTACATTTAGGTCTTTAATGTTAATTCTTATGATGGGGCAAAATGTTGTGCAGATTTATTATTTGTGTGGTGTGTGTGTGTGTGTGTGTGTGTGTGTGTGTGTGTAAATATCCAGTTGTTCCATCACTATTTGGTGACAAAACTATCTTTTCCCTTTTTTTTATTGATTGTTCAAAACATTACAGAGCTCATGATATATCATCTTTCATACATTAGACTCAATTGGGTTTTGAACTCCCATTTTTACCCCAAATACAGATTGCAGAATCACAACTATTACATACTCACATTATTACATAATGGCATATTAGTGACTGTTGTATTCTGCTACCTTTCCTATCCCCTACTATCCCCCCTCCCCTCCCCTCCCCTCCCATCTTCCCTCTCTACCTCCTCTGCTGTTGTTCAATTCTCTCCCCTTTCCCGCCCCCCCCCTTTCCCCTCATAACCTCTTATAATTTTGTGTATCATTGAAGGTCTCCTACCATTTCCATATGCTTTCCCTTCTCTCTCCCTTTCTTTCCCCCCATTCATATTTGTTTACTATTAGTTTTTTCCTCATGCTCTTCCTTCCTGTTCTGTTCTTAGTTGCTCTCTTTATATCAAAGAAGACATTTGGCATTTGTTTTTTAGGGCTTGGCTAGCTTCACTTAGCATAATCTGCTCTAATGCCATCCATTTCCCTGAAAATTCTATGATTTTGTCATTTTTTAGTGCTGCATAATACTCCATTGTGTATAGATGCCACATTTTTTATCCATTCATCTATTGAAGGGCATCTAGGTTGGTTCCACAGTCTAGCTATTGTGAATTGTGCCGCTATAATCATTGATGTGGCCGTATCCCTATAGTGCGCTCTTTTAAGGTCCTCAGGGAATAGTCCGAGAAGGGCGATAGCTGGGTCAAATGGTGGATCCATTCCCAGCTTTCCCAGGAATCTCCATACTGCTTTCCAAATTGGCCTCACCATTTTGCAGTCCCACCAGCAGTGTACAAGTGTACCCTTTTCCCCACATCCCCGCCAACACTTATTGTTGTTTGACTTCATAATGGCTGCCAATCTTACTGGAGTGAGATGGTATCTTAGGGTGGTTTTGATTTGCATTTCTCTGATTGCTAGAGATGGTGAGCATTTTTTCATGTACTTGTTGATTGATCGTATGTCCTCCTCTGAGAAGTGTCTGTTCAGGTCCTTGGCCCATTTGTTGATTGGGTTGTTTGTTATCTTATTGTTTAATTTTTTGAGTTCTTTGTACATTCTGGATATTAGGGCTCTGTCTGAGGTGTGAGGGGTAAAAATTTGTTCCCATGATGTAGGCTCTCTATTTACCTATTTTATTGTTTCTCTTGCTGAGAAAAAACTTTTTAGTTTAAGTAAGTCCCATTTGTTTATTCTTGTTATTAATTCTTGGGCTATGGGCGTCCTATTAAGGAATTTGGAGCCTGACCCCACTATATGTAGATTGGAGCCAACTTTTTCTATCAGACGCACCGTCTCTGATTTGATATCTAGCTCCTTGATCTATTTTGAGTTAACTTTTGTGGATGGCGAGAGAAAGGGATTCAATTTCATTTTGTTGCATATGGATTTCCAATTTTCCCAGCACCATTTGTTGAAGATGCTATCCTTCCTCCATTGCATGTTTTTAGCTCCTTTATCAAATATAAGATAGTTGTAACTTTGTGGATTAGTCTCTGTGTCCTCTATTCTGTACCATTGGTCCACCTGCCTGTTTTGGTACCAGTACCATGCTGTTTTTGTTACTATTGCTTTGTAGTACAGTTTGAACTCTGGTATCGCTATACCTCCAGATTCACTCTTCCTGCTTAGAACTGCTTTTGCTATTCTGGGTCTTTTTTCTTTCCATATGAATTTCATGATTGCTTTATGTATTTCAACAAGAAATGCCGTTGGGATTTTGATTGGCATCGCATTAAACCTGTAGAGAACTTTGGGTAATATCGCCATTTTGATGATGTTAGTTCTGCCTATCCATGAACAGGGTACATTTTTCCATCTTCTGAGATCTTCTATCTCTCTCTTTAGGGTTCTGTAGTTTTCATTGTATAGATCTTTCACCTCTTTTGTTAGGTTGATTCCCAAGTATCTTATTTTCTTTGAGGATATTGTGAATGGAGTGGTTTTCCTTATTTCCATTTCAGAGGTTTTGTTGCTGATATACAGGAATGCCTTTGATTTATGTGTGTTGATTTTATAACCTGCTACTTTGCTGAATTCATTTATTAACTCTAGCAGCTTCTTTGTAGACCCTTTTGGGTCTGTTAGGTATATTATCATGTCATCCGCAAATAGCGATAATTTAATTTCTTCTTTTCCTATTTTTATGCCTTTAATTTCTTTTGTCTGTCTAATTGCTCTGGCTAGTACTTCGAGAACTAAATTGAATAGAAGTGGTGATAGAGGGCATCCCTGTCTTGTTCCAGATTTTAGAGGGAATGCCTTCAGTTTTTCTCCGTTTAGGATGATGCTAGCCTGAGGTTTAGCATATATAGCTTTTACAATGTTGAGGTAAGTTCCTGTTATCCCTAGTTTTTCTAGTGTTTTGAACATAAAGGGATGCTGTACTTTGTCAAATGCTTTTTCTGCATCTATCGAGATGATCATATGGTTCTTGTCTTTAAGTCTGTTGATGTGGTGAATAGCATTCATTGATTTCCGTATATTGAACCAGTCTTGCATCCCAGGGATGAATCCTACTTGATCATGGTGCACAAGTTTTTTGATATGTTTTTGTATTCGATTCGCCAGAATTTTATTGAGAATTTTTGCATCCAAGTTCATTAGAGATATTGGTCTGTAGTTTTCTTTCTTTGAAGTGTCTTTGTCTGGTTTTGGGATCAGAGTGATGTTGGCCTCATAGAATGAATTTGGAAGAGCTCCTTCTTTTTCTATTTCTTGAAATAGCTTGAAAAGTATTGGTATTAATTCTTCTTTGAAGGTTTTGTAGAACTCCGCTGTATACCCATCCGGTCCAGGGCTTTTCTTGGTTGGTAGTCTTTTGATGGCTTCTTCTATTTCTTCCTTTGTTATTGCTCTGTTTAAATTGTGTGTGTCTTCCTGTCTCAATCTGGGCAAATCGTATGCCTTAAGAAATTTATCGATATCTTCACTATCTTCTATTTTATTGGAATATAGGGTTTCAAAATACTTTCTAATTATCTTCTGTATTTCTGTAGTGTCTGTTGTGATATTGCCTTTTTCATCCCGTATGTTGGTAATTTGAGTTCTCTCTCTTCTTCTCTTCGTTAGCATGGCTAAGGGCCTGTCTATCTTATTTATTTTTTCAAAGAACCAACTTTTAGTTTTATCAATTTTTTCAATGGGTTTTTTTTTGTTTCAATTTCGTTGATTTCTGCTCTAATTGTAATTATTTCTTGTCTTCTACTATATTTGCTCTTGTTTTGCTTTTCCTTTTCTAGGTTTTTGAGGTGTAGTGTGAGTTCATTTATTTGTTGGTTATTTCTTTTTTGGAGGAAAGAACTCCAAGAAATGTATTTTCCTCTTAAAACTGCTTTCATTGTGTCCCATAGATTCCGGTATGTTGTGTCTGTATTATCATTTGTCTCTAAGAATTTTTTCATCTCCTCCTTTATGTCTTCTGTAACCCATTGATCATTCAGTAACATATTGTTCATTTTCCATGTGATGTAGGATTTTCCCTTCCTTCTTTTATCATTGATTTCCAATTTCATTCCATTGTGATCAGATATGGTGCATGGTATTATCTCCATGCCTTTATATTTACTAAGCGTTGCCTTATGGCATAATATATGGTCTATCTTTGAGTAGGATCCATGTGCTGCTGAGAAGAACGTGTATCCACTTGATGATGGTTGATATATTCTATATATGTCGGTTAAGTCTAGGTTATTGATTGTGCTGTTGAGTTCTATAGTTTCTTTATTCAGTTTTTGTCTAGAGGATCTATCTAATGGCAAGAGCGGTGTGTTGAAGTCACCCATAATTATTGTGTTGTGGTCTAATTGACTCTTGAACTTGAGGAGAGTTTGTTTTATGAACGTTGCAGCTCCATTGTTTGGTGCATACAAATTGATAATTGTTATGTCTTGTTGGTGGATGGTTCCTTTTAACAGGATATAGTGTCCTTCTTTATCCTTCTTGATTAACTTAGGTTTAAAGTTGATTTTATTCGATATGAGTATGGCCACTCCTGCTTGCTTCCGAGGGCCATGTGAGTGGTATGATTTTTCCCAACCTTTTACCTTCAGCCTGTGTATGTCTTTTCCTATCATATGAGTCTCTTGAAGGCAGCATATTGTTGGATTTGTTTTTTTGAATAGGTTACTAGCCTATGTCTCTTGATTGGTACGTTTAGGCCATTAACATTTAAGGTTACAATTGAGATATGATATGTATTTCCAGTCATGCTTCTTTATTTATTTATTTTAGTTTGGCTGGTTTTACTTTTTGGTTATTTTCCTCCCCCTTTATTGAGACACCTCCTGCTGTTAGTTTTGGGCACTATTTTTCAATTCCTCTTCTTGTAGTATTTTGCTCAAAATGCTTTGCAGTGCTGGTTTTCTTGTTGCGAATTCTTTTAGCTTTTGTTTATCGTGAAAGATTTTAATTTCATTGTCAAATCTGAAGCTTAATTTTTCTGGATACAGTATTCTTGGTTGGAATCCATTATTTTTCAGCGTTTGAAATACATTGTTCCAGGATCTTCTCGCTTTCAAAGTCTGTGATGAGAAATCAGTCGTTAACCTAATTGGTTTACCCCTGAATGTAATCTGCCTCTTTTCTCTCGTAGCTTTTAATATTCTCTCCTTGTTCTGTACGTTGGCTATCTTCATAATTATATGTCTTGGAGTTGGTCTATTATGGTTTTGAATGTTTGGGGTCCTGTAGGCTTCCAGGATTTGGCAATCCATTCCATCTTTCATCTCTGGGAAGTTTTCCAGAATTATTTCCTTTAATATGCTGTCCATTCCTTTGGTTTGAGTCTCTGTGCCTTCTTCTATCCCAATGACCCTCAAATTTGTTTTTTTTTATGACATCCCATATCTCTTGAATAGATTGCTCATGGGATTTAAGCATCTTTTCTGTGTTGACTATATTCTTTTCAAGTTGATAAACCTTGTCTTCATTATCTGATGTTCTGACTTCTACTTGATCAAGTCTGTTTGTAATATTCTCGTTTGAGTTTTTAATTTGGTTTATATTTTCCTGCAATTCTAGGATTATTGTTTGATTTTTTTTTTTAAGATCTCTATCTCCTGGTAGAGCTCGTTCTTTGCCATTTGAATTTGTTTGTTTAATTCGTTTTCAAAATATACTTTTATTGCTTGGACTTGCTGTCTCATGTCTTCCCTAATATTCCTTTCCATTCGAGTTAGGTAGGCCTTGAGTTCATTCCCTATCCCTGCTTCTGATGTTTCTATGTCCTCCTGTAGAATTAAGTTGTCCTGTATTGTTTGTACTCCTTTTTTCTCTTGTTTTCTCATGTTGTCCACATTACTTTCCAGCTCTATTTGATTGCCATGTTTCTGTTCTCTTCTATAGATTTGTTTTGGTTCTGTATTACTCTGTTGTTTCTTTTTTGTGTTGTTAAACTGTGCCTGCTAACGTGGATTCTGCTGGGAAGGAATTCCGATGGCTGAGCTCCAGTGACATCACTACTCTGCTATGATGGGCCCCAGGCTCCTTGCTGGGGTGTCCTAATGGGACTGTGTGACTGGGGTGTCTCTGTTTGGTTTCAGCTCCCTGTCGAGGCAGGCGGGCAGTCTTCAGCCGCCCAGTATCTCAGGCAGCGGGCAGGCGATCGGTCGCCGGCGGGGGAGTGGACTTCAGCCGCCCAGTCGCGCGGGCAGCCGGCCGGCTGTCCCCGGTGGGCGGGCAATCTCTAGGCACCCTGTCCTGCGGTCGGTAGCCGGCGGGCGGGCGTTCTCCTACCGCCCAGTTACAAGGGCAGTGGGTGAACTGTCGCCGGCGGGCCTGCGGTTTCCAGCCGCCCAGTCGCGAGGGCCTGGCCTCTAGTCCCCTAGTTTCTCCTGCTAGTCTTGGTTTCTCCTGCTAGACCAGATTTCCCCTGAGTGATGGCTCTCGGTAGTTCAAACTGTACTCTGGACCTGCCATTTGTTGGGTGTGGAGGGTGTCTATTTGGGGACCCCGGCACTCTATTGTTTTGTTCCCGTTGTGGGGGATAGAACTGTACCGCTTCCTTCCCCCTCTGAAATCCCGTACTCAGCCTGGGGATCAGTGCGGGCTCATCCAGCAGGATTCCACAGAATTGCAGCCACTTTTCTCCCTGCTTGCTAATTAATTACTTCTCTGCGGCACCCCGCCTTCTGTAGCCGTGGGGAAGGCCAGGCGAATCAGTCAGCCCGGATCCCCGGGGTCGCACAATTGGCTATTGGGATCCCTGGCACTCTATCGTTTTGATTTTTTCTGCTTGCCCCTCCCCCAGCGCTGGCTAGACAGGTTTCATTTTGGCTGCTGATGGGAGGGGGAGTTGAAGGTCAGGTGTCTCTAGTTTTCCCCTAGTCTTTATGCGGGCTTACTCTGATACTCCCTCCCCTGGAAAGCCTAGGAGAGGTTTTATGCGGATTCCCCGATGTATGGGGGATGGGCTGAGTGACACAGACCTGTTTTATTGTTGCAGTCTGTCGGAGAGTGGCGGTGGATACTTCAGCTCTCCAAGATGGTGGCCGCTGATTGCCTTGGTGGAGTTTCCGTTGTGGGGGACGGGACTGTATCGCTTCCTTCCCATCTGAAATCCCGTACTCAGCCCCGGGGTCAGTGCGGGCTTGGCCGGCGGGGTTCCACCGAATGGCAGCCACTTTCCTCCCTGCTTGCTAATTAATCGCTTCTCTGCAGCGTCCTGCCTTCTGTAGCCGCGGGGCAGGCCGGGCGAATCTTCTTTTCCCTTTTTTATATCCTATGTTCCTTTGTCAAAGGCCAGTTGACTATGTTTATGTAGGTCTACTTATGGGCTCCTTATTTTGCTCCACTGATCTACTTGCTTTATCTAGGTTTCTTTCTTGTTTTTGTTTTTTGTGTTTTTTTGACTCTCCATACAAACTTTAGAATCAAATTTTTTGTATCTACAAAATATCTTGCTTGTATTTTCACTAGGATCCCACTGACTCTATCCATCAAGTTGGTAGAATTGACATATTAACAATATGAGTCTTCCTATTCATGAGTAATGAAATATTTCTCTATTTATTAATAATTCCTTTATAGTTTTTCAACAGAATTTTGTGGTTTTCCTTATATATATCTTTATATATATATATATATATTTCATTAGATTTATACCTAAGTATTTCATTTTCGGGATGTCAATGTAAATGGTAAGGCTTTTTACATTTCAGATTCATTGCTGGTACCTACCAATATTGTTATATTAATTAACCTTTGTCCTGCAATCTTCCTATAATTGCTTATTAGCACCTGAAGTTTTTTCTTTTTTAAAGAGAAACCCAATTCTGTGCTACCTCTGCTCCTCTTGGCCAAGTTCTCCAAGCTGAATCCTTTAATGCTTCCCTCCAGTCTTCTGTGTTTATGACTAGAGTGGGGTTCTGGGACCCATTTGATTCCTTTACTGAGAAAGCTACAAACATTAAAAAATGCATGGATATATACAATCTGTATTCAATTAATAGAGAGCTGTGGTCTTTCCAATTACTCATATTGTTCTAAAGTGGATAATATTATTTCTCATGTTATTCTAAAGTAGATACAAATATCTTCTATTTTTCCTTCTTTGATTTTGGAAGTGCTCCCACTTTTTCTATTTCCTGAAGTCAATTGAAGAGTATTGGTATTAACTCTTCTTTAGAGGTCTTGTATAACTTGGCTGTGTATCCCTTTGGTCCTGGGCTTTTCTTGGTTGGTAGGCTTCTGATGGTGTCTTCCATTTCATCATCCTGATTCTATTTGGGCAAATCATATGACTCTAGAAATTTTTCAGTGCCTTTGATATTTTCTATTTTATTGGAGTACTGTTCTCAAAATAATTTCTAGTTATCTTCTGTATTTCTGTAGTATCTGTTGTGATATTTCCTTTTTCATCACATAAAAGAATGGTTTTCTGTACTGTCTCCTCGACTGGTGTTTTAGTTGGTAGTCCTCAGATGAAGACAGCATACAGTCTCAGAGCTGCACCTGCTTGAAGCTCCATTAGACAGGACTCTGCTCCCTGAGGACAGGTGAGCTTTCATCATGGGACCAGAGGCTTGCAGAGCTCAGTACCATTCTCCAGAGAGGGCAAACTCAATTGATAGAAGTCTCTAGTTGTGTATCAGACAAGTGATGCATGAACACTGTTCTCCTGCAAGTATTCTGACCTCTTGTAATTATCCAGTCCATGGCCACTGAATCCTGTGTTTGGTTTGGGATGATATTCTTTTTTTTTTTTTTTTTTTTTTTTTTACTGATATTTCCTGACTCAGGTATCTCTCTTGGAGCTAACATAATTGGCTTAGAAAACTGGGGAAATGAATAAGAAAAGACAGTAATCTCAGGGGAAGGGGACTGGATCATAGCTTCTTTACCTGATTCATACCTCTTTTATTCTGAATAACGGTAGCAGTTGGCTCCCTTGTAGGATGAATGGTGACAGAGGGTAGAATCCAAGCCCTTGTAGAAAGTTAGGGTTGGAACTGATGCCCCGTGTCTTACCAAGGAGATGGTTGTCAGTTATTTGAAGTCTGAAGCTCAATCCTGCATCATGCAATGGACACTGAGATGCTGAGTATATTTGTAGAATGTCCCAAGCTTGCATCACAGAACAATGAGGTTATCACAGGGGGCTTTGAGGTCAGGAGACTCAAAGCCACATTCCAACCATTTAGCAGGTTCTACCAAATTTCTGACATTCTAAATCCCTCTCCTTTGAATTTTCCTGTTGCCAGCTCTGTCCTATCATCCTGACACATCTATACCTTAGTGTGATTTTTCTCTTCTATCTATCATCCAGACAGGCTGTGAAGCCCCTTACCCCCTTGGATATCTGAATTGGACTCATCAGTTACACAGCCTTGAAAATCTGGAGTTTTGCTAATTCCCAGGCAGCATTAAAAATGGAAGCTGGCTTCCTG
Organism: Spermophilus citellus; assembly: GCF_964194105.1. NCBI lineage: Eukaryota > Metazoa > Chordata > Mammalia > Rodentia > Sciuridae > Spermophilus > Spermophilus citellus. Next base: position 23,556,457 of record NC_138184.1, on the reverse strand, counting down.
GAGGTGTGAAACAGAGGAAGCACACATGACTTCAGCACTCGGCTCAGGGAAGGCTCACAAACTGAATAGTCCTGTGCAACTAGGACCCAGGTCAGGAAATAGCTCATTCCTGCACCCTGGATGCCTTCCTGGTTACTACCTCACCTCTCCATCTGTCCACTCAAGTGTCACATTGCAGCACCTTCTGATGGCAGGCATTATTTTAGCCAGAGTCTGAAGTCCTTCGTATGCATTGCCTCACTGAATCCTCAGTGTCACCTGAGAGGGCTCTGTTACTGACTCATTCTACAGTGAGGAACATGGGGAGTGTGTAGGAGGGTCTTCTTGCCACCCTCCTGCTGCCAGTAATGAACAGAGCTGGGATCCCACTTGGCATCTGGCTCCAGAGTCACACTCTTGAACCACTGAACCACATTGCCAAAAGTCACAGAGTATATGAATGAAGCAAAAATAGATCCTGGGGACTAAGCAGCCACTCACCTGCACGTGGCTCTGGGCATGTGCTTTGCTTGTGCCTGTGCCATTGACATCTTCCCACTTGCTGCTCAGAACCTGATGAAGAGCTTAAGGCTGGGCAGGGGGTGAGGAGAGTGACTGGCATGAGGGCTACAGCAGGATGGTAGGGCCAGGTTTGAGCCCAAACCTAACCAAGGACCATCACTGTTCTCTCATTCACATAAGGGAACTGAGACCAGGAGGGGCTGAGGGGTCACACTGCCCTGCCTCAGTGGGCCAGGCAGGACCTCTGCTTGTGACTGGGGATAATCTGTCTTAAGTCCTTAGTTGGGTCTGTGTCTGGCCTGAGTCGGAATCCACATGGACTCACTGATGGAGACTGGGACCCTGGCTGACCTGTGCTGTAACAGGAGGTGTGCTTGGGAGACAGACAGACAGATCCAGGGGATAGAGGACAATAGGAGCAACAAGCAGCCTGGAGGCGGCAGGGCGGAGCCTCTGTGTATTAGGGCCCCTATGGGGGATAACTAGGGGGCCCCTGGCCTGCTCACAAAGCCTACCAGGACCTTGGGAAATAGCCCAGCAGCCTGGGGATGCCAGGGCCCAGCAGGTTCCAGTCCCACCCTACCACTCACCCCTGGTGTTCCCTGGGTGGGTCTCTTGGGTTCTGAATTATGCTGCCTCCTCTATAACTGGGGTTGAAGTAATGCTGATGACATCAAATCCCTGGGTGAACCTCATGGAATAATACCACTAATCTCAGCAATTGCACATCATGGGCCATGGGGACACTTTGTTTCCCTTTCTGTGACCTCTTTCTGTTCATTCTCCTTGATTCTGATCTAGAGGGAGCTCTATGGGACCCCAGCCCCTTGCAAAGTGGAATGACAGAATGCTTTTCCTGGCTTCTCAGTGCTGGGCATTTCTGTGGTCCTGCTGGGCTAACAGCAGGGCAGCCTGGAAGCTCTCAGCAAGGAGAGGGCAGCACTGAATGTGCTCCAAGCCCTGCTGTGGGTCCTCTCAGTGTCACCACTGACCTTGTCCATACTTGCCTCTGACCCATAGAGGGCTCCTCACTTCACCTCCAATGGTCTAGGGACAGAGCACTGGGGAAATGCTGCTGGGGTGGGGTTGGCTGGCATTCCCTGAGTAGTAGCTGGAAACATTTCCCAGCTTGTCCCCATGTGATCAGGACACTTCAGAGCCTTTCTTAAGGTGCTCTTCTTTGTGCATCCCCAAAGTTGTGTCCCTTTCTGGATCTCCCTTTAATGGGGCCTAGCATGAGGAATGATGCAGTGAGTCTGTTGACCTAACCCAACCTGGATACCACTCCTGTGACCTGATACATTTCCTGATGCTCTCTGAGGGCTCTTGGTGTGCCTTCTAGCCCTGTGCTGTCCAACAGGGTAGTCAGTAGCCACACATGGCTATTTAAATCTAAGTATATAAAGTTAAATATAATGATAGCCAGTGTTACTAAACCATGTGGCCTTGTCTTTCTCCCTCTTTGGTGTCATCTCCCTCACCTGCCGCTTCTGCACACTTCTGTGAGAGTTGTGTGCTCTCTAAGCATAGTCACGCCAAGCTCATCCTCCTAAGGACCTTGGGACTTGCTCTTTATCCTCCTTGGAGTACTCTCATTCCACATGGTCACCTGCTGCCTTCTCATCAATTGAGGGGATACATCCCTTCTCAGGAGACCTAACCCCTGTGTGTGTGCTGAGGTGTGCTTCCCAGCCAGTTTCCAACTGTCTTTTGTTCTACCCTTTGTTACACTCCCCAAACCTTGGATCCTCTTATTTTCTGCATATATAATGCATATGGTTTCTTGTCCAAATGTAAGCTACTTAAAGGCAGAGACACTGTCTCTTCTCACCACTGATTGCCTGGGACAGCACCTGGGGCAGGGCTACCATTCCATACCTACCTGTTGACTGCTCAGAGTTTCCCAGGCACTCAACATTTGTGCTCTAACCTCATGGTTCTTGCTCTGCCTGCATCATATCTGTATTGCTAGCATTCCTATTTTTCTTTCAGTTGATTTCTATTCTAACTTGAGTACTTAACTTTAACCTTCTCCCAAATAAGGAATGCTAGAAAAATTTCATGCAGATTTTCTGAACATGCATAAATAAATACATAATTATGTTGCATTTCCCTCCTGTGTGCTGCCTAAAAGTTATCATGCTCATCTCCACCCCTACCCAGCTTTTCTACTGCTATTCCTCACATCCACCCTCATACTTCCGTAAGCTACATTGCCAACTCAAAACGTGACCATGATTCCCCAGCCTCTACTCACCTCTTCACCCTGTGCATCTGTAGAGCTGGAGTTTCAAGGTCTGGAGATTTCAAAATTTAATGGTTAGGAACTGAAGTACTGGAGAATCTGAGTGGAGACCTTGGTTCTTTCCCTACCAGATAGTGACCATCTAGCAATATGACCCCTCTATATGACACTCTTAAAAAGCCCAGCTAACATGCACAACCCAGACCAGTTCAAAGACAACTACCATCCATTTTTCAGAAAACTGCCAATTGGGCCAGGAACCCCCGTAATCACAGTCCACTTCTCCTTAATTCACCAGTGAGCCCTAGATCCTCCTCCATAGCAAAAATGTGACTTGTGTCTGAGCTGATTTCTCAGACACCACTTTGAACTTTAACTGAGATAGATGAAGAAATGAGGAGGAGGAAAAACAAAAAACAACTCTAAATCCTGAACCTCAAGTGTCTTACCTTTGCCTTCAGCTCTTCTGGGAATGCAAGAGGGTCTTCCGGCTCAGTCAGACAGGTGTACTGGGGTCTTACATTGCATGATGCAGATCACCATCAGGTGGGATTACTCCATAAGCAGGAGGCCTCGCAGTTGGGGTATTTTGCTTTTTATCTGTCTTCTTGTTTATTTATTTATTTTTTGTGAATATAAAGTATTTAAGGGCCTTCTCCTTCCCTCTCCCCGGGGGGTCAAATTCTTAGGAATTCCTCCCTTCTTTATTCCCCCCTTTCCTCCACCCCCATGACCATCAGCTCCCCACCCTCTTTGTTCTCCTCTCTTCAGGCCACTTCCTGGTGGCCTTAGCATCCCCTGGAAATTTGTCATTTCTTCAAACTCATGGTGTGTCCCTCTCTTGCTTCTGGGTCTTCTCATGTGGAATTTCCTCTATTGGGATTGTCTTTTCTCATCTCGTTAGACAACTCACTCAGATTAATCCTTCAAGTCTCATTTTAAAGGACTTTCCTCTTGGAGCCTTCGTGGGCCACAGTGGTCACAGATGGGGTAAAATGCCTCTGTCCACTTCCAGGCATCTGTATCTCTGCAACAAAACCACAACACTGTAACGATCAGAGTTTGTGCCAAGGGTGGCTTCTCTGGTGGTGTGACAGAGCCTCATGCTCCTTATGATCTGTGATAGTCCACCCCCGCCCCCAAATACTCTCACAGTCCAAATTAGAAGAATATTCTTGCTATACACTCTCATTTAGAGAAGCCTTTAGGAAAATCCAGAGCCTGCAGGAGTAACCCCTATAGATTATTAGCCTCAGGAGAGAGAGGCTATGTCTCTCTTGTTCATTGCTGGATCCCTGGAACTCAACACAGGGTTGGGGTGTAATACATACACAATAAATATTTATCGAGTCCGTGACTAGATGAATTAATTTCCTTAGACTAAGTGACATTGGCTGAGGTTTTAAGATCTTACTGAAAACAGAGAGATAATAGAAGGAGAAATATGTTAGAAGTAAGCCCCAAAATCCAAAATGGTTTTAAATAGAGACACATCTTAACACAACCAGTTCACTCCCAGGGTCAGGCTCTCCCTTGTTCTCTAAGATGTCCTGGAGACAGAGAGGGTGTATCCTCACACTGCTGCCTGCCAGGCGTCTGCTTTTCAATTCCATTTGCCATCACTTGGAGAATGAGATGGAAAGGGTGTGATAGTTCTGGACCCCTTGTTTCTTGGCCTCTGGCCCAGGTCATTTCAAGGACAAAACCTCTTTCAGAAAAAGCAAGCCCCCTGTTGGAAATAATAGAATCAAAACATATAACATAGTTTTGTTTTTACAAAAAAAGGAAATTTGAAGATGGCATTCTAAAACCATGATGCCTATTAAGTGTAAAGAATAACGCAAAAGAAAATATTATACATTTTCTTTAATACACGGAGTGTAGTTCAAATTGGTATAGGGAAAAAAAAAACCTTCCCTTGCATGTGTATTGATTGAAAAAGGAAAGAATTAAAATGAATAAATGAATCCTCTAATTCAGTAAGTAAGAAAAAAAAACATATCACAATAAACCTGAGGAAAGTAGGAGGAAAGAAGGAATAATATTTGAAGAGAAATAATCAATCAACAAAGAGGAAGTAATAATATAAGTTATATATTCATATTCTTTCACAAAATCACTGAGAGAGATAAAGCATTAGCTATCTAATCTATAAAAATATGGAAGAATGCACAAATATACAAGATAAAAAATGTGAAAGGGAAAATAAAACAGTTATAAAAGAAATTTAAAAGATCACAAGGGATTACTTTGCTCAACTCTATGTAAACATATCTGAACATTTATATGAAATGGATAATAATGTTCTAGGAAATATACTTTACCAAAATTAACTTGAGCAAAGATAGAAATCTTAATAAACCAAGTATTATTAAAATAAATGAAGAAACTTGTCATAGGTCTGCCTTCTAAAAAGCAGCAGGCCCAGATAGTTTCAAGAGGAATTAACCCAAATCTTTAAGAAGAAAAATTTCAATGACATTTACACTGTTTCAAAGCATATATGGAGAAAAGCTTCCAAATCATTTTGATGAAATAACCATAATATTGATACCAATACCCACAGGACTACACAAAGAATAAAATTACAATTCAATTTAGTTTCTATGATGCAAAAAAAAAAAAAAAAAAAAAAAAGAAAGAAAGAATCCCACATAAACCAAAGGGCATGTTAATAGAAAAATATACCAAAACTTGTAGAGTCTAGTCCAAGAATATATGGATAATTTAATAGAAATTACTTAATAGATTGGTTCAAAAACAAGAAATCTTTTTTGCTGTTTTTTAAAAACCAAAGTAGTTACATGGAAAAAAAAACATTGCTTCATTAATTTTTTTAAACATGTTTGATATTTTTATTTGAGATATATACTGGGGTCACATCCTATTTGTTTTGGTGTTTTAAAGTTTCTAAAGTTCTTAATCAGGTCTTGATTGCAGCAGTAAGTTGGGTAGCACCAGCCAGACTATGTCTTGTGGGTTTCCTGGGGTCTGTTAATTGACACATTTTTTTTCCCCTAGTGTTGGGGAGTGAATCCAGAGCCTCCTGCATGTTAGTAAAGTGCTCTATCACTGAGCTACATCCTCAGCCTCTTTAAAAAATTTTATTTTTTGAGACAGGATCTCGCCAAGTTGCCCAGTCTGGCCTTGAACTTTCAATCTTCCTTGTCTCAGCTTCTAGAGTAGCTGGGATTACCAGCATGTACCACTGTGCTCAGCTGGTTGACACATCTTAAACGCAAGTAAGCCTGGACTCTGTAGGAGACAGAGAGAAAGAATGCTGGTCAAGATCCCTAGTCAAGGTGTCACACAGACCCTGTCCCCCAAATAAGTGATAGCATAGCATCCGCCTACCCAGCAGTGGAGCACTCTTAAAGGTTTGAATTTGTTGTGGAGCTCAAAGAAAAGAGTGGCTTGCCTCTTGGTGGAGACTAAAGGAGCTGGCACTTGCGTCATAACAAAGATGACAGCTATTTCTTGAACGTTAAAAATGATTATATATTTTGATGAAGTCAAAGGGTGAAGTTGACCTTGAGGTGGAGGAGGGAAGGTTAACGTGGTTGGGGATGAGCGCAATAGTCAATCATGCCAACCACCACTGCTCAGCATGGCTTGGAGGGGATCAGCGGGAGGGTTTCACCCTTTCACCTACTAGAATGTTCCCACCTTGATAAGCCTATTTGAGTATGTAAGGGGTCAGTGCATATTGACAAAAGGGGTATGAATGAGAGGGGAGGAAGAGGGAAGGAAAGAAGTGGGGGGAGAGAAAGAGAAGGATGAAACAGAGAAAGGGAGAGATGGAGAGAGACTCTTCACTTTAAAGAAAATATTAATTAAAGATCAACACTTTGGTGGAACCTGCTGGCTACTGATTTTGGGTTTGCTGCAATAGCTGCTACATACAGAGACTGCTTCCCTGGAAGAAGGCAGTAAGCTGCCCTACTCCGTGCCAGGTTGACTAGGCCCATTTCTTCTTTTGTTTAAGCACAGAATTTTACTAATTGTGCCCTATAGTTATACCCATGAAGAAACCACAGCCAGGATATTAATATAGTCATTGCCCCCTGAAGTATCTTCATGTCTCTCTTAAAAACAACTATTTTATTTTTTATTAATATGTTTAATTGTACCTATTAATTAGGTTCAGTATGATATTTCATGCAAGGAGTGAATCAAATCAGGAAATTAGCATTTCCCACTCCTGTGATTTCTGTGTTTGGAGCCTTGGAGCTCCCACTAGGGCTTATTTTTGTGCACCTTCTTGCTAGGTATATGTATTCACTTGTCACTCACAAAAGAACTGGACAAAGAGAACCTACATAGACCTTTGCTTTTTTTTAAACATCTTATCATACAACATCCTGATGTAATAATATGTCATCATTGGACAACTGGGCCCTGTTATTAATTAGATCTTCAATGCATCCAGCCATATGCTAGTGTTTTGAGGACAAAATAAGAAGGGGGAGAAAGCAAGGACCAGGGGAATCTGTTTGGTAAGTCTCTGCTGTCATTTCAACTGTAGGGAAATCCATCCCAGGGAAACTCAGGCTGAAGCCACTGGAGGCTTGTGAGTTTCTCCTGCAACCTCCAATCCTCTCTGCCATCTCTCTGATGGTGGGTAGCCAGATTCTCAGTGTCTCCTAGGAATAAGAAGATTACTACAGAAAAACTATAGCCTTTTTTCCCTTAAAGAAGAGAACTGCTCTGCATGACCCTTGCCCTACTTCCTCATTTAAAAACCCTTCAATTACGTAAATGAAAAATAATATTTCTTTATTGTTTTGTTTTCTATATTTTTAATATAGGGGAGTTGAATATCCTTTTTCATATGCTTATAATGGTCATTTATATTCATTCTTCTGTAATTTAACTTCACATTTATTTGCTTACTTTTATCTTGTGGATGTGGTCATGTTTTTGAGATTAATTTATGAGAATTTTGCATGGCTTAAATTATGACCTTGTTTTTTTTTTCCACACTTACTTTCATATTTTCTCCTGATTTATAATTTTACTTTATTGTTGTTTGGCTTGATAAAGAGATATTTTAAATTTTATGTGGTTAGATCTATAATCTTTTATTGCACTTAGTCATAGAAATGCCTTCATTCTGAAACAACTATTACAATTTTAATCAACGTTTTAATATTCTTTTAAAATATTTAACACATATTTCACACATCTGAATTGTTTTTATTGCAAAGCCTGGATTAGATTTAACTTTTAAATTTTGTCTCTCAAAAAACAACCATTTTTCCCCAACACTATTTGTTCAGTAATTCATCTCTCCATTTTAGTACAGTATAAGACACCAAGTTCCTGAGCACAGTAACACCCAGTTTTCTTGGAATAACTTAATCATTATGCATTCCTTCTTGATATTGAACTGAAATCTGTCGCCCTCTAACTTTTAATTCCTGAACCTTCTTTTTCTGCAGTCAAAAAGAGGACCTCTATGACATCATTCTGTCAATGTGTGTTGAGGAACAATGAGAGAGATGATTACTGTCTTGTTTTTTTTTTTTTTTTTTTTTAAAGAGAGAGTGAGAGAAGAGAGAGAGAGAGAGAGAATTTTTAATATTTATTTTTTAGTTCTCGGTGGACACAACATCTTTGTTGGTATGTGGTGCTGAGGATCGAACCCGGGCCACACGCATGCCAGGAGAGCGCGCTACCGCTTGAGCCACATCCCCAGCCCCGATCACTGTCTTGTTGTCTCCAAACCAACTATTATTATTCTTATAAAATCATTCTTAAATAACTTAGCACCATCACAAGTCTTGCTAGGGACTGCACTTTGCTCTTGTCTTCTATAGTGTCACTGGAGGTGAATTAGAAAGCCATCGTCATGGTCTGAAGGCAGTTCTCAGCTGCTGGGTGCAGGAAGCATAGCCTCAGATGTCAATAGAGAAACATTTTTTTCCAAGATGTGTTGGATTTTAAAGGTTTAAAGATAAGGTGAGGGCTGGGGATGTGGCTCAAGTGGTAGCGCACTCGCCTGGCATACGTGTGGCCCGGGTTTGATCCTCAGCACCACATACCAACAAAGATGTTGTGTCCGCTGAAAACTGAAAAATAAATAGTAAAAAAATTCTCTCTCTCTCTCTTAAAAAAAAAAAAGATAAGGTGACTTTGCTCATCGAGTGATGGACAAGTGGGCAGAAAGAAGAAGAACCTAAGATGGTGCTTCTGAGTCTAAATGTGGCACAAGTAGGAACGAGATCTGCCCAGCACTCCTGGGGTCAGCATGGTGACTTTTTCTACCCTGGGAAGAGTCTGAAGGTGTGTGAACTAAATGGCTATTATGTTGGCACTGGAGCATGTAACCCACCGTGATTGCATTCAGATCATTCTTGTGGATGAGCTCCAAGGGATCATGTGGGTCTAAGCTGTGACAGCCACGGTCTGACACAGTGAGAAATTGTGTTGACAGGGGACTGCAGAATCCGGTTCCCTCCATGCAGCATCAGGCAAGGCTGACTCCTCTGTAACTGAGTGGCCTCTGAATACCTGGACAATCCAGTTAGGGGGGATGGGGAGTCTCAAGAGCCATACACTGAACTAACTGTTAATAAGGTTTGTGTCTATTCAAGCAATTAATCCAAAAAAGTAAGGAGATTTGACATGAATTTGCAGAGCAGCTGAGACCAAATCAACCTGTCAAAACAAGTCAAACCTGATCAAGTTAAATCACATAGTAACTAATTGGTTATCTCTCCTAAATCTTGTTGTCTCCAAACCAACTATTATTCTTCTTATAATATCATTCTTAAATAACTTAGTACCGTCATAATTTTCCAATATCACTATCAAACTGTAGCATCTAGAGTTTACCAGGTGATCCAATGAAGTTAGCAGACTGATAATCATTTGCTTTTTTTTCTGTATACTTTATGGGTGCGATATTTTCTGTTTGTCTCTTTAGATTCATTTTCTAAACTTCTCCTTCATGGTCTGTGTCTGTGAGATCAGTTTGTGTGGCCTCAATGGGCAGCTTCAGGAGATCCCATGCTCTCTGGCTTTGTGTGTGGGGGTTCCAGCCAAGGAAGGACACCAGTGTGATATTTTGAGGACATGAGGAGAGTGAGGTGTTTATTCCCTTAGTCCCCTCTGCTCTGTCCCTCGACTCAAGGACACACCTCCTTGCAAGTGAGTCTCTCTAGCAACTCTTTTCTCCTGCTTTTCTTTCTTGGCCTTTGAGACATAGGGGATGGGAACAGCTCCTACTCTGGAACCAGCCTTTGTCTGTTTCTCTTGATCTCTCTCACACTTCTGTACATAGTTCTTTATTCAACGCTCCATCCTTACTCCATTTGACTTTACCATCTGTTTCCTAGGAATATGCGTTTTACAAAACATGCCAGGTGTCTTTCATCCACATTATTTTTGAGAATGATTAAGTAAGCAATACTGAGGTGGATAGAAAAAAAACTCCCCCAGCTTTGATATGGTGGAAACAACTATCCCTATGCCATGGGAGCCTCCCAGGGAGGAGGCGGAGCCTTGTGCACTGTTGTCTGACTGGATGTCAGCCCAGCCATCAATAATGCTCTGAAATAGACCTTCTTATGGAGGTAGATTCCACTGGAAACCAGAGGCTGGGCAAAGAAGAAGCGACTTTTGACAAGCCAGGGAAGCTGGAGTAATAGGAATGAAGAATTGAACATTCAATACAAAAGTGATTAGCCTCCCACCTCCACCGCTGGGCTTGCCAGAGACAGCAGTACCTTACTTGGGTCCCAGGGGCAACCAGGGAGCATGGAGGAACCTATGGCCAGGTAGACCATGAAGGAGGGGTATTGGACCCTCCGATCTTTTAAAAGATGTACTAAAAAGTTGTCATTGAGATTGGGGAAGCTGACACTTCTTTAAAACTGTGTCCCCATGACTTTATTTTGGTTGATGCAAAATTCTTCTCAAGGAAAACTTAGGGTAACCAATAATAACTGCTGGCTGGATTGCTGCAGAAGCCTATCCATGGGCCACTGCATTCACACCCTTTCCATCAGTGTATTCTCCCAGCGGCCACCTGAGTGGTATTCAGAAATATAGATTAGATCCATCACCACTCTTGGTAAAGGTCAGCATGAGTTGGTGGTGCACTTGGGGGAAGTCACACAGAGGACAACCCCACTCTAACTCCTGCTTCCTCTGTGTGCTTCTTTATCTATTTATTTCCTTACACTTCTAATAGGATGACTGTTGGACCACTGAACTGTAACAGCTGAGCCCATGCAAACAGATTAGTGTTAAAATTTTCAGAAGAATAAACACCAAATTGCACAGCCCAAAGCCCTCTGCCAGAAGAGGCAAGACTGAATTGAGCACAGGTATCGCACTGTTCAATAGTAATATGATTCAAGTATGTTATATTATTTAAAAATTTCTAGCAGCCACATTCAAAACAAGCAGGTGAAATAAATTTTAATAATTAATTTTAACATATGAAGTAATAATGTCAAATAATGTTGTGTTGTTCAATGGAAATTTTTAATTTTTTTTAGCCTGCTTCAGGTTATCAGTTTTACACTTCAATTACAAGAAAATGATATTAAAAGTAGAGTTCTTCTGCGGCACTAGTCATGCTTCAAGCACCCAGTGGTCATGGGGCTATGGCTATTATACCATGTGTGGCAGTGGTGAGGCCTTAGCCTAGCAGCATGGGAGATTCTGCATCTCAGCTGCCTTCTCATGTCTCTAAAAGATCTTCTTCTGCTGCTTTTCTTTTCCCTTTGCTTTAACAGCCCCTTAGAACTGCCATGCTGGTCCAAATGCCCACCCCACCCAGTCTTCCCTTCTCCCCAAACCCTTCCCACATTCTTCCAACAGCTTCCCTAGAAGATCTGGATAGGATTAAAGGCATTTGCTGGGAGGTGTAAATGAGGCTTCAAGGACAAATCTCCCATCCCAATTTACCCTCTAATTGCTGGAAGGGACTGGGAGCCCATCACAGTGAATTCAGCAGAGCTTTTACTTAACCCAGGGGTATAATATTCAAGGACTCAGCTAGTGACCTCACCATCTTTCTCCATTCTCCTCAGCTCCTCCCTCATTTTTGCAAACCAAGGCCTCAGAACTCATTCAATATAGCTCCTCTTAATAATAAAACAGCTGCCACAAGCACAGCATGGATGATGTCAGACTTTGTATCTTGATGTCTGGAATCTCCAAAATCACCTGGCTTGATGGGGATGTGGGTTTGTCTGGCCAGAGCCATGGCCGCTTGTACAGCAGCCCGCTTCCAGGACCTCAGCTGTCCGGGAGGAGTGAGCAGACATCTGAGCTGCAAAGCTGTGGGAGAGAGGCTGCTTCTAGGGGAGGGTCACAGAAAGCCATGGATTAGCGAGCGAGTGTCCACAGCAACATGTGCACAAATTGCTAAAGGCGGAGACCACTTCTCCTACCCATGGAGGTTATCTTGATGCAGTATTATCTGCCACTGGTGGAAATGACCCCCCAAACATTCTGCTTCTAACATTCTTTTATTTTTTTTAAAAAATGAGGCAAAATGAAAAATGTGCACACTGATGGATTTGGACAATCTGGAACCTCCCGATGTAATCATCACTCCAATTAAGATAACTAACATTTCTCTTACCCCAGAAAACACCCACAGGCCTCCTTCTAGATGGTGCCTCCTGCAGGGGCCGTACCTATTCTAAACTCATCACTGCGGATTAGTTACTCCTTTTCTGGGACCTCATAAAAATGGGATCATATGGGATGCATTTTTTTTGTTTGACTTCTGCTCAACATTATGTTTGTGAGATTCTCCACATTGATGTATGTATTGGTGGTAGATTTTTTTTTTTTAAATTTCTGAGGGGTATTCCATTAGAAGAAATACCTCAATCCATTTTTTTTTCATTCTTCTATTGGCATTTGAGTAATTTCTTATGTTTCTCTATTATGATTGAGGCAGTTATTTCTTTAGGTTACACACTTAGAAGTGGAATTGCTGGTAGGGTAGGGTTATGTTTAACATTATTAGAAACCACCAGTTGCCTAACATGGCTGTACTGTAACTACAGAAGCTTCTTATAAGTGTTCTGGTTCTTGGCCAGGTAGCTGGCAGGTTTGTCTGGCAACCAATTCATTGTAGCTGGATGAGGTTATCTGTTTGCCCTCAGTCTGGATGTGAGACAACAGAATCTCAGCTTGAACCAGCTTAAACTCAAAGTGGGGTCTCTGGCTAGTGTGGTTCAGTGTGAGGAGGCCAAGGTGTCAGGAGAAAGGATCCTCCACTTTCTTTCTGTCTCTCAGTTCTCCTTTTCCCTGCTTACAATTGGCCTTCTTCAAAGCTGGTCTTTTCCACGTGGCTTAGGTATAGCTACGGATGGAGTGGGGTCCCATCCTTATTGCTTTGCAAGCAGAGAGGGAAATTAGCTTGCAGGTATTACAACAAGCAATCCCACCTCTAAAAATTTATCATACGAATATTCTCAGACATGAGAAATAATATATATACAAGGCTAGACATTGCAGTGTTGTTTGAAATAGCAAAGACAAAAGAATCTTCTGCAGCTGTACTATTAAAGGGGAAAAAAAAGACAACTGGTGAGAAAGCACTTCACTTACTGACATGGAGTGCTCTCCACCAAGATACAAGGTAAGAGAAAAAAATCCGGGAGCAGAAGATGTACACTTTATGTCACCATTCTTGTAACTAAAGGAGAACGAGATAATAAATTTTCTCTTGTTTGTATATACACATTGAAACTGTGGAAGGTTGCCCTTTTATTTTAAATCAAATTGTTAAGAGTGCAGGTTGTGCAGGTTGACCTCCAATTTGCAATCCTTCTGCCTCAATCTCGGGAGGAGCTGGGATTACAGGCATGTGCCACTGTGTCTGGTGATACTTTGATTTTTTAAGTTGAAAATTTTATTCCTGATTGCCTTGGCTTAGTGTTGTGCCTGTCTCTGAACCAATCACTAAGTCTAGGGTAGAGTAATATTTTTGGCAGCCTCCAGTAGAAAGAGTTTGGGGAAACATTTCCCTAAAACAAGAGGAATACTATAAATGTCCATTATAACTAGGTAACAGGATCAAGTGAGCTCCAGAGGCGAGGGTCAAGGTTAATATAGGGACTTTCTGGGCACTGTAGGAAGAGGTCCCTGGAACCCAGGGTGAGGTCCTGCCCTGGTGCTTCTTGGCTAACCTGCTAGACTCCTCTCTCTAATCTTCCCTTCATCTGGAATTAAAGAGTTGCTGGTGAAAGCTCCTTTTCTGCTTGGCTGGTGGAGCTCTAAGGGGGATTTTAAGGCAAAAGGTGTCCCCTGCTGATGGCATTTTCCCCCCAAGTCCTTCTAGTTTATAGATATAACTAATGCTTCACCCACACAAACCGGGTCATTTCTTTGTAAAGTTTCCAATATTGCCTGATTGACCTTTGGTTTCATTCTTTACTTTCCCATTTAGAAAAATACCTGCCCTCTTCTTCAGATCAGTCTGTGAAAAGCAGATCATGAGATGGGATCTACTGGAGGAAAGTTCTTGGGGGAAAGGGAATGAAGGGAACAGTGTGGGGAGCTAGGAAGGATGCATTTATGGCTGGAGTTGGCTTCAACTCTGTGTCCAATCCACACTTGCAGTTTGGAGCTCTGGAGTGTGGATTGGACACAGAGTTGCTTCTACTTTGAAGCAAGGACATCTGCATGTTGCACTCCTGTGAAAATAAATTGTTGGTGGATGGTGTCAGGGGAGGAAACATGCCTAACCTCCTGGCAAGTTCAGGTGGCCAAGAACAGTCTTCCACAGAGGGGGCAGCTGCCACCCTGCAGAAGCTGGCAAAAGGTGTACCTGCCCAGAAGGAGACCTGGGGTTTTTGCACCCCCAGTGTTAGTACTGGTTAGGTTATCTTTAGGGGAGCACCTCCTTCCTTCCAGGCACCTTCAGATGACATTTAGTTCATTGCTATTTCTTCAATCCTCCCCTTACCCACTCCCACACACACTGCTGCAGGATTTCAAAGCAGATCCCAAACATCGTCACATCATAACACTTAGGAATGTATCTTGAAGGTTTAAAGGTATTTTTCACAACCCCAATGCCATTATAACATCCAATAAAATATTTACCTTTAATATTATTTCATACCCAGTCTGTGTTTAAAGTTCCCAGATGGTGTCTAAAACGTCTGTCTATGGTTATTTTGTTTAGAGCAGGATTCAAGCCCTACCTGGTGTCTGTTTGATTGGCTGTTCATCTGTAACACCTTTCCCTGTTTTGCCATTTATTTGCCGAAGACAACAGGGTATTTGGCCTGCATAATTTTCATATTCTTGTCTTAGCTTGTTGCACTTTTTATTATGTTATTGAGCATGTTCCTCCAGCCTCTGTACTTGTAAACTGGCTCTTAGGGGGCCATTCAGGATACTCACCAATACTGTGTTAATCCTTGCTTCCAGGCCTTTCCAAAGGGCAGAGGAAGGAAACAGGCAATTTTTGTTGTTATTGTTATTGATGGATCATATTTTATTCAAGTATTTATATGTGCTGCTGAGAATCAAACTCAGTGCCTCACAGGTGTGAGGCAAAGGCTCTACCACTGAGCCACAACCCCAGCCCCAAACCAGGCCTTTTTTCAACAGATAAATAAATCATAATTTCATACTGTTGTTTACCATTTAAATTTAGCATTACATGGTTTTGTACTGAATTTTTTAATTTCATAATTTTTCTTTTTTTCTTATGCTGAAAACTTTTATTCTTAACAAGAGGTACATAAGGAAGGGTCCTTCCTTCCTTCCTTCCTTCCTTCCTTCCTTCCCTCCCTCCATCCCTCCCTCCCTCCCTCCCTCCTTCCCTCCCTTATCTTCCCACCTTCTTCCCTTCCCTCTCTTCTCTCTCTCTTTCTAAACAAAATTATTTCAACCTTGGTTGAAGTCTCATGGTCCTGGAACCATGTGCCCAAATTCTGTGTTCACGTCTATAAAATAAGCGTCAAAGTTCTTGTCCTCTCCCTCAACCCAACATGGCAGAATCAGAGGAGACAAGGTATGCAAGAGCCTTTCCTAAAGTTAAGACAGCACCCAGTGAAGGAGAGCAGTCAATCCAGGGCCTGTGCAGATCATGGCATGTTTCCAGATCCCTAGTTTCCTTGTTCCAATTTCCAGAGCTTTCATTTCTCTACACTTATTTTCTTGGTTTGTTTTGCCTAAGAACATGTCTGAGTTTGCAATGTATGCCCCCGCCCCCGCTTTATTGTTAAAAAAAAAAAAAAAGGTATACTCACTCCCTATCTAACTATGGTACATTGCTATAAGGTGTAGAAAACTAAGGGAGAACAGAGAAAAGAATGGGAAAATACTTCATTGTTTAAGATTCCATCAACTCCAGGGCTCTCATATTTCCGTATCTTATGTACTTTATGTTAAGGAGGAAGATGATCTAAAACAAACAATACTTTGACACACATTAGGATGTTTTGAATACAGACATGATAGAGCCCCCATGGTGAGAGTCAAGGCATTTTCCTTCTTGGAGGACAGTCCAATGATACCAACATCATCCATCCCCAGAGGCATTAAATGCTGGAGGGAAAAATTAAAAAAAAAAAAAGCACTGCTTTTACAAATGTATTTAAATGTGAGCAATATTTTTCAACTATACTCGGTACTAATCATGGGTCAATTCTTCAGCTTGAGGGGAAAGTACCGAAGTACAACCCAAGCATGTAAGTTAATGACACCGATTTCTTTAAATGTAGCTTCAAGGTTTGCCAGGACTTTCACAATTCTCAAGATGCATGAACTAAAATTCACAGATAAAAATTTTCGGTGACTTGGTTTGCATGCAGTGTACGCTATTCAGTAAGCTACTTTAAAATCCATCTTATAAAATCATATCATGAAATAATCCAATGACAGCAGAAGCTTATTTCATTTTGCCAAATAAAATATTTAATGTTTTCTACTTCTAGTTCACAAGTATATTATTTTAGCTTCTGGATTCTTTAGGTTTTTAGTAGAATAATCTTTCTCTCTTTAAAAGCACATGAAAAGTTAGATCATACTTCATCTTATTAGGAGTAAATTTCCAATTATCTTCAACTTTTTATGTTTAAAAAATGATCAAAACTATCAACATGATTATGCAGTTTTAATAAGTAGTGTGATAATTTAAAGAAAAGCATTTTTTGAAACCTGAAGAGTCTCAAGTTCACAAAGTAGAGTCTATTTTTAATGTATTAAAATACATACTTAATATGTTTTAATGTATGATAGGGTGATCAATAAAATATTTTCAAACTTTTAAAACATTAAATTATGTTAAATATTTGTGAAAAATAAATACAAATTCAAGGAGAAGAAAAGGGGCAAAATTTCTCAATATTAAAGAAGAGCTTCATATATTTTAAACTGGATGGTGATGGGCATAAAATTATTATGAGCTCTAAATTTCCTTTAATATTTTATTAAAGACTGATAGTTTTATGTTTAAATGCCAATATTTGCAGTAAAATAAATATTATCTCCCTTGCAATCACTTAAACTCACAATAAAATCTTTTACCTCTGAATTAAAAATATGCAATGGGGGTACATTGTTTTTTAAAATTCTTTTTTGAGATGCACATACAAGCAGAAATTTGTAGATCACTGCACTATGGGAAGGCCACAATGTCAGAGACAGGAGGTGTTTTCTTCTCCTTCCTGGTCCCACCCTCTCCTCTCCCCTTTCCATGGCCAGCAGACAAAAGAACTCTGTTTGTATCAAAGTCTCCAGCCACTCTGCACTCAGAGTTGCTCTTTAGTCAACTGCCTGTCAATAATGATAATAATAATAACCCAGAGGCGATTAACCACTGAGCCACATCCCCAGCCCTTTTAATTTTTAAATTTTAAGACAGGGTCTTGCTGAGTTACTTAGGGCCTCACCATGTTGCTGAGACTGGCTTTGAACTCGAGATCCTCCTGCCTCAGCTTGCCGCTGGGATTACAAGCATGTGCCACTGTGCCCAGCTGTAACAGATTTTTGAAGTTCTTGGTAGAAGCAGTAGAGAGAGGAGACTTTTTAAGTTCTAAATTCCTTGAATACCCAAAGCCCAAATGTATGCCCTAAACAATAATTTCTAAAGGAGTGTGAGATGATGAAATAAATTGTTTTCTTGTCTCAGTGCAAATAAGCTCTATGGGAGGGTGAGGAGGACAGGGTCAGAGAGCAAGTCGGGGGAGCAACAAGGAAAAGTGCGGGGGTCAGAGCAGATCCTTGATGGAGTCACCAGATTGGTGGCAGAACCAGACCATCAGATATGGACCCCATTTTCACCATTTATTAACCCACAACTTTGGCAATTTCTCTGTGTCTGCATTTCCTGTTCTGTAAAATGGAAATCATCATCATCATCATCACCATCATCATCATCATCATATCTACTTTACACGGTTATTATGAAGGGTAAGTGAGTAAGTACATGTAAAATGCTTACAAAACAGCCTTGTATGTAATGAACACCTAGTAAGTCTCTTATTACAATGATCTGAGAGAAGAGGCTTTAATGCAGAGTCTCAGTTTGTCTCTAATTTTTGAAATCTCTAATATCTAGCATTCTGTCTTCTGGTTACACATAATTTCTACTTTTAACACTTGAGAATTTAAAATGTTTTAATATGGCTGTGGGTGGAGCTCTGTGGGAGAGCTCTTGCCTAACATATGCAAAGTCCTGGTTTTGAGCCCCAGCACCACGATAAGGAAAAAAGAAGTTTAAGTGAAGCTACATAAAATGTAGAAAACTCTTTACTTGCATAAAAAGCATCATAGATGCAAAAAATATATAAATAAACTGGCGCACTACATGAGATTCCAAATCTGTAAATCCTGTTTAGTGATATACCTTATGGAAATTCAAAACTTAATGTCAAAAAGATTAAATGAATTAACATCCAAAGGTGTATCCCATTCTTAGAATCAGTTGCATCACACCTGTCACCTACCATTAACACATTTCCAAGTAAAAAGGCGTGGTGGCCCTCCATCTTGGGATACCTGCACATCCATTGACTAGAGGCTTTGTGTGGAAACTATCCCCCAATAAACCCTGGTGGAAACACTCTCTGAGGAGATTTCCACAAGCACAGAGTTAATCCAGACAATTTGGAAAGGATTGGCTTTGTGCAGTCTTGAAATTGCAATTGCAATGGAGCCTGGGCTATACTTGAGTGGAAATGAAGGATGTGGCTTATGGGACAATTCCAGGGCCTTATGTGGAGTGGTTAGCCCCTTCCTGATAGTAATGTCATTTCCTTCCACTGCACACACTCATTTGCACACACAAACACATGTCTACACTCCAGTGGGAAGCACAGCTTCCCCTTAGAGCATCTGCTTGGGTTGCCATAGCAACTCTTACAGCCAAGTTCCCAGCTGAACAAGTTTCATCAGACACCAGAATGTTTTCCTGCACTGCTCTCACTGAATCTGGATGAGATGAACCAAAGAATGTCTTTAGTGAGAGCAGTGGCAAAGGCCTCTGAAAGTGGGCAGTGGCCGCAGGAGAAGAAGGCTGATTGTGTGTTTGGAGTGACATACCAGGGAAGGACCATATTACACATGGAGCCCCTCTCTGGAGGCTCTACAGGACTCTACAGGATGGCTCTGTGCAGAGCTGGGGCTGGTGGTACCCCAGTGCCTGCCAATATGCCTTCCTTCCCTACTGGCTGGCAGGGATTGAGCTAAACAGAAAACCTCCATTCCCACTTCTGAAACAAAATGAAACAAAAAAGCAAGCAAACCAAATATTATAGTTTAGATATTAGGTGTCCCCCAAAATCTCATCTGTGAGACAATGCAAGAAAATTTAGTGGTAAAATGATTGGGTTATAAGAGTCTTAACCTAATCAGTGTGTTCATCCCCTGATAGGGATTAACTGGGTGGTAACTGTAAGCAGATAGGGTATGGCTGGGAAAGTAGGGTCATTGGGGAGCTCTTCCTCTCTGCTTCCTGGTGTGATGTCTTAAGTTGCTTCTTTCCACCATTCTTTTCAGCCATGATGTTCTGCCTCGCCTGGAGCCAGCTATCTATGGACGGAGACCTCTGAAACCATGAGCCCCCAAATAAACTTTTCCTCCTCTAAAATTGTTTTTGTCAGGTCTTTTGGTTATAGCAGTGAAAAAGCTGACTAAAGCATCAAACCAATCAAACAAACGAAAGGAAGAGAAATCCCTAATAAAATGTATGGTCAAAACAGACTAATGTTTCTTATTGCCATTATGTCTGCAGGACTATTTGCTGCCAGCTGACTGTTGCTGATTTAAACCCACAATTCCGGGCACACTCATTCTGTGAACTGAACTTGGAGCATGGGGACCATGCACAGGGTCTAGAACAAGGTAAAGGAACTCACATGGGAGGCCATGCATACCAAAGCTTCCTCAAGTACAGACCAAGGGCCAGAAATCCATTTAGGCATTTTGGGGAAAAACTATGAGGTGGTGAGATAAGGAATGTTCCTTAAGTTTCTCAAGGTCTTTTTCCTCTAAATAGTCTTTAATTTGAAACTGGGAACAAGTTTGCTTGGGCAGGGAAGATCTTCTTGTATCTATGTGATGGAGAAACTATACAAACCTAAGGATGAAGGCTAAGTGATATCTGAGGAGAATTTATAGCATTTATTAGAAAACTAAAAAAAAAATGACTTAAAACTTTCAAGTGGTTAGAAAAAAAATAGCAAGACAAACCCAAAGATTTTAAGACACAGGATCCAAGTCTTGACTCTGCTCTTTATATTGGCTAAGAAACTTTTGGTCAAGATAATTCACCTCTCTAAACTTCAGTTTCTTTAACTACAAAATGGGTGTAGTAATAAAAATTCCTGTCTCCACATGATTATTACAATAATCAAATGAGATGCTCTATGCAAAAGTGTTTTATAAATGCTATAAAATATTATTTTGAAGCATGGGTATTGGCGTAGAAGGGCCATATATACATAATTCAATTTTTGTCAAAGAAAGCATACATGCACTGAAAAATTTGTACAGATAGCTACCTATAGGTTGAAATCTGTATCTGTGGGAGTATTTCCCAATCCTCCCCATTCTTATCACCATCTCCAAGGAATCTTTTTATACATTTTCATAATTTTACTCTCCAATGGAATTTTTACCACAGATTGATAACGCATTATATGAATATCTGTGCTTTATCCACATAAAGAGTAATTTTTCCCCCATAGGGACCAATTTATGTCTCCTTAGAGGCTGTATTATCCTTGTTGGAAGTGCATGGTTTGATGGATAGCAGAAATAGAGCAGATTTTTCATTGTGCTTCTTTTATATTTTCCTTTCTTCTCTCACTTGCTGTTCTGCTTCTCCTCCTTCCTTTTGTTCTTCTTTTGGTTAGCATGCATTCCTTGTACACTGAGAATATTGTTGTGATTTCAAAAAAATAAAGAGGGGTGACAAATGCACTGAATACTTTCAGACTGCTTCTTTATGTATAGAAAATTCATACAGATTAAAGGGTCAGAGCATCCTAGAATCAAACTGCCTGAATTTGAATCCTGACACCATCTCCTACCTGTGTGTCCTGGGGCACACTGTGTAGCCTCTCTAGGCTTCAGGTTACACGTTTGCAAAACAGTGATGCCTGCAGTGTACCGATATTAAAATCTCATTCATGCCAAAATTGGAGGGTGCTAAGAACATATTCCCAAGGCAGGGAATGCATACAGCTGGGGCTCTTGGATAAACTGCCTTAACCCAATGGAGAGAAGTTTAGACCACCCCCGCCCAGCAGAAAAGGAGGCTTGTCTTGTCCCTTCTGCATCAAACCATGTGGGCTTTTATTTGTGCCTTTCCCATCCTTCCTCAGCCTTAATTAAAAACCTAATTTCTCTATTATCATAACAATGAGTGAAACAACAACTGATTTGTTTCGCCAAATTAATTCTCCTTCAGGGAACCTGGGAGAACATTATTTATCAGAGCAGCAGACAGAGATTTAAAAATGGGAACATCTTTCCAATACAGGTGCCAAATTTAGAAAATGATGAGACTAATATTTCAGCGTTTGAAGGTGCCTTGGAGATTTGTCCACTGCTGAGTTCCCATCACAATTCCCAGGACAATGCTGGCACCCTTGGTGACAATTTGCTAAGTGGATGAGTAGAACTGGAATCACCACGTATTCACAAGTTTTGAATAGTTGTTGCTTGTCCAATGTACTTACAAGCAGAAGCAGGAATTTAATTTGCTTTGACATTCCATTAGATGTTTCATGTATTTTCTTTTGTCGGTAAGTAAGAAAGGTCAGATTTATCTTTTTTTTTTATGCATAGTCAATATGAACAAACTCTTCTAATATTATTCTCTTTGCCAGGGATGAAAGGTATCCCGAGAACTAAAAGCATAAAATATTTCCAATATAGACTCCGAAGTCTTTTTTTTTTTTTTTTGAGTACTGTTCCATGAGATGTGATGGCCTAAAGGGGTGGTGGTGGTGAACTCAGTAAATATTTAAAAATTTAAGGTAAATTTAATAGTTTAGGAACTCCCTCATGCATTTTTTTTTTTTTTTTTTTTTTTGGTACCAGGTATTATACGCAGGGGCACTGGGCCACTGAGTCACATCTCCAGCCCTATTTTATATTTTATTTAGAGACAGGGTATCACTGAGTTGCTTAGTGCCTTAATAGGTTGCAGAGGCTAGCTTTGAACTCCTGATCCTTCTTTCTCAACCTTCTGAGGTGCAGGGATTACAGGTGTGCACCACCGTGCCCAGCCCCCATCATTCTTTTTGTTTTTAAGGATCAAGAAAACTTACTCCTGAAGTGTGAGGAGTAAAAATTTGTTCCCATGATGTAGGCTCCCTATTTACCTCTCTTATTGTTTCTCTTGCTGAGAAAAAACTTTTCAGTTTAAGTAAGTCCCATTTGTTGATTCTTGTTATTAACTCTTGTGCTATGGGTGTCCTATTAAGGAATTTGGAGCCCGACCCCACAATATGTAGATCGGAGCCAACTTTTTCTTCTATCAGACGCAGAGTCTCTGATTTGATATCTAGCTCCTTGATCCATTTTGAGTTAACTTTTGTGCATGACGAGAGGAGGGGATTCAGTTTCATTTTGTTGCATATGGATTTCCAGTTTTCCTAACACCATTTGTTGAAGATGCTATCCTTCCTCCATTGCATGCTTTTAGCTCCTTTATCAAATATAAGATAGTTGTAGCTTTGTGGATTAGTGTCTGTGTCCTCTATTCTGTACCATTGGTCCACCCGCCTGTTTTGGTACCAGTACCATGCTGTTTTTGTTACTATTCCTCTGTAATATAGTTTGAAATCTGGTATTGCTATACTGCCTGATTCACACTTCCTGCTTAGAATTGTTTTTGCTATTCTGGGTCTTTTATTTTTCCATATGAATTTCATGATTGCTTTATCTATTTCTACAAGAAATGCCATTGGGATTTTGATTGGCATTGCATTAAACCTATAGAGAACTTTTGGTAATATCGCCATTTTGATAATGTTAGTTCTGCCTATCCATGAACAGGGTATATTTTTCCATCTTCTAAGATCTTCTTCTATCTCTCTCTTTAGGGTTCTGTAGTTTTCATTATATAAGTCTTTCACCTCTTTTGTTAGGTTGATTCCCAAGTATTTTTTTTTTTTGAGGATATTGTGAATGGAGTGTTTTTCCTCACTTCCGTTTCAGAAATTTTGTCGCTGATATAAAGAAATGCCTTTGATTTATGTGTGTTGATTTTATATCCTGCCACTTTGCTGAATTCATTTATTAGTTCTAGTAGTTTTTTTGTAGACCCTTTTGGGTCTTCTAGGTATAGAATCATGTCATCCGCAAATAGTGATAATTTAAGTTCTTCTTTTCCTATTTTTATGCCTTTAATTTCTTTCGTCTGTCTAATTGCTCTGGCCAGTGTTTTGAGAACTAAGGTATACAAAGAACTCAAAAAATTAGACAATAAGAAAACAAATAACCCAATCAACAAATGGGCCAAGGACCTGAACAGACACTTCACAGAGGAGGACATACAATCAATCAACAAGTACATGAAAAAATGCTCACCATCTCTAGCAGTCAGGGAAATGCAAATCAAAACCACCCTAAGATACCATCTCACCCCAGTAAGATTGGCAGCCACTATGAAGTCAAACAACAATGAGTGCTGGCCAGGATGTGGGGAAAAGGGTACTCTTGTACATTGCTGGTGGGACTGCAAACGGGTGCGGCCAATTTGGAAAGCAGTATGGAGATTCCTGGGAAAACTGGGAATGGAACCACCATTTGACCCAGCTATTGCCCTTCTCGGACTATTCCCTGAAGACCTTAAAAGAGCACACTACAGGGATACTGCCACATCAATGTTCATAGCAGCACAATTCACAATTGCTAGACTGTGGAACCAACCCAGATGCCCTTCAATAGATGAATGGATTAAAAAATGTGGCATTTATACACCATGGAGTATTATGTAGCACTAAAAAATGACAAAATCACGGAATTTGCAGGGAAATGGATGGCACTAGAGCAGATTATGCTTAGTGAAGCTAGTCAATACCTAAAAAACAAATACCAAATGTCTTCTTTGATATAATGAGAGCAACTATGAACAGAGCAGGGAGGAAGAGCAGGAAGAAAAGATTAACATTAAACAGAGACATGAGGTGGGAGGGAAAGGGAGAAAAAAGGGAAATTGCATGGAAATGGAGGGAGACCCTCATTGTCATACAAAATTACATATAAGAGGTTTTGAGGGGAATGGGACAATAAACAAGGAGGGAAATGAATTACAGTAGATGGGGTAGAGAGAGAAGATGGGAGGGGAGGGGAGGGGGGATAGTAGAGGATAGGAAAGGTAGCAGAATACAACAGTCACTAATATGGCAGTATGTAAAAATGTGGATGTGTAACCAATGCGATTCTGCAATCTGTATTTGGGGTAAAAATGGGAGTTCATAACCCACTTGATTCTAATGTATGAAATATGATATGTCAAGAGCTTTGTAATGTTGTGAACAACCAATAAAAAAAAGAAAAAAAAAAGAAAAAAAAAGAAAACTTACTCCAACCTCAAAGTTGTACTCAGAGTAAATAAGGATTAGAAATCCTTTTCAAATATACTTAAAAAATAACTTTTATTTTAGATTGACCCATAACAGTTGTACATTTATGGGGTACAATGTAACATTTCAATTCATGTATACAAAGTATAATAATCAGATCAGGGCCATTGGAATAGCTATCACATTTATCATTTCTTTGTTTTGGGAACATTGAAAATCCTTTCTTCTAGCTTTTTTGGAATATTCACTTAATTGTCATCAACCATAGTTATCCCATAGTGGTACAGGATATTAGGAGTTATCCCTCCTCTCTACCTGCACCCTCTACCAAGATTCTTTAATGCCCCACAATTTTATCTTCATTTCTCATCTTTGCATACCTTTTTTTTAAAGAGAGAGAGAGAGAGAGAGAGAATTTTTTAATATTTATTTTTCAGTTTTCGGTGGACACAACATCTTTATTTTACTTGTATGTGGTGTTGAAGATGGAACCCAGCACCCCGTGCATGCCAGGCGAGCGCGCTACCGCTTGAGCCACATCCCCAGCCCATCTTTGCATATCTTAAGGTTTAATCTCAAGAGTTATTTAATGGAAATGAAATAAAAGTATATACCATCAATGAAGAAAAAATCGCAACATGGAAATCAGCACCTACTCACTTTCTATTATTAGCGAAAATCTCTGGAGGGGAAGGAAAGAGGACTGGGGATGGAGGTGGGAACAGCTGCAGTGCCTGCTTTGCTATGTGTCATCCCTGATGGGTAGATTCAGTAGTTCTTATATTTTTTTGTGACTAGATTTTTTTCTGAGCTGAAAATTGCCGCTACCAGCTATGTTTGGGCCTTTGCTTCAGGCACTCTTGGGGTATGATTTAGGAAGCATTGCCAGTCCTAATGGGATAATTTAGCACTGGGTCCCCAAAACCACATGGTCTGTAGTTCTGTGTTGAAGAATTATAGGTTTTCAAGAGCTGGGAGTCAAACAAAAACCAAGAGAAGAAACAAAACAACAACAAAAAAACCAACCAAACCAACAAACAGAAAAGACAAAGCACCCTCAGAGATCATCCGGTGGTATCCAAACCTTTTTCAAACATCAGAACTTGTTCAAATCCAAGTTTATGTGTAAACTAAGGCAGATAATGTCAGGATCCCTTCAGACCCAGGCCTGGCACCTGGCTGTTTTTTTTCATTCCCAAGGGCCACCATTGCCACTGGGCTAGCTGGAAGCTCCAAGGGCCAGGACATTTATATCCCTCCAGAGTGGCCCTTAGTCTGTGATGCACTAGTACAGGAAGATGAGAGCCCAACTCCTTTGCCTGGGGTCAACACGACTCAGAGATGTGACTCACACTCTAGAGAGCCAGGGATCAAGCCCAGGCCACCCGCTGAGGGACTCTGCCTCAGGTCACACCCTCTCATGGCCTCCTCCCCTTCTCATGCTGTCTTCCTCTACTTCCTTAGAAGTCTCTTTTGGGAGAGCTTCCTTCATCAATCACTAGCATACGCAATTTTTCATTTCAGAGACTCCTCTGGGGGTACCCAGTCTATGACAGAGCCTGACTGATAAAAATGGATGGAGAGAGGTGTAAAATTTCTAAAAGTGAATTAGGGTGATGGCTGCATGACTTTAAAAATAATCATGAACTGTCTATGTCTTGTGGGTGAGTTTTATGATATGCAAATTATGCTTCAATAAAACCATAAACAAAACCAGAGCTGGGGCTGTAGCTCAGTGGCAGATGTAGCTCTGTGGCAGAGCACTTGTGAAGGCCTGGGTTCCATCCCCAACACTGCCAACAACAGCAATAAAAGCAGAGGTGCCACAGTGTGGGAATGATGTCTGCAGACCACGGCTGTGTCTGACTTACTCACTTTCTCTCGCAGAGTGAGAGAGAAAGTGTCTGGGTAGCAGAGGGGAGAATGGAGAGGAACAGTTAACATTACATAAAGTTTCAGAGTTGAAAGGGCCCTTCCAAGCCAGGGCAAAACTTAATTGCTCTGATGCGGCCAGTCTTGAAGCCACATCACTTGGGCTACCCCAGAGATCAGCTGCAGCATCAATAGATAGTTCCCAATGCCCAATACCAATACTGATGCCTTCTTACCTGGAGTTCCTCATCTCTCTGCCTTGGGACTTTTTTTTTTTTTAAGGCACAGAAGTTACTTGCAGAGAGGACAGTGGGGCTTGAGGGTTAATTCTTCTGAGATCAACCCTCAACCCAAGCAAGCTAGGAATTGGCTGGTACTTATTGTCACAGGGGAGTGAGCCCTGGGACCAGGCTGTGGGGCTTGAGTCTCAAGAACAGGTATCTAAGAGGCTGAGACATCCTTACATGCTGAATTTGGCTTTCTGATCTTATTGAGGGCAATTCACTCCTCTATGGGCTCTGGAACATGTTCCTCCCACCTATAGGTTAATACTAAACTATTTAACAACCAGTAAGACCAACTAAAATGGTCCTGAGCGACTGAGCAGATGTGTTCTACACTGTCTCTCTGATGGGTCCTGGCTAGATTGAGTTCCCGGTACCCATGCTTATTGGGCCACCCATTCTAGACTTTTCTTTCCTTCTGTACTCCTTCAGAATGTTTCCTTGGATTATGTCCCAAATAAAAGAACTTCACCCAAGTTTTTGTCTCAGGATTGACTTTTGGTGGGAGCCAAGGTAAAACATGCAGCTTGGGGTAGACCTAGCCAGAGTCTCCAGTCAAGTTCCAATTTCTAGGAAAGGAGGTTGCCAAGAGCCAGGGCTCTGTGGGGATAGTTGGGGACAAGGGAGCCCGGTGATGGGTGTTTTCCTAGGAAAGGAGGCAGATATCCAGCTGGAACTGGGTAGTCATGGCTTTTGCTGTAGCTTGTTGTTGAAGGTTATAGTTTGTTGACTTAGGGCAGTGAGAATATTTCCTGATGACACCAGCCAGTGTTCTTCACATGTTCCCATTGGAATCAGGGCTCACTCTCTAGCCAGAGAGATCTGCAGGTCCTGTGTAGAGCTGAGCTGAAAAGGCAGGGACAAGCAATGGGTGGCTCCCACGCCCCAGCATGTTGGCTTTTGAGAAGGTCAGCCAGCTGGATGGGCGGTCTCTCCAGGATGATAAGGTGGGTGAGTCCTGGGACCAGGCTGTGGGGCTTGAGACTCAGAACAGACATCTAAGAGGCTGAGACATCCTTACATGCTGAATTTGGCTTTCTGATCTTATTGAGGGCAAGTCACTCCTCTATGGGCTCTGGAACCTGTTCCTCCCACCCATAGGTTAATCCCAAACTATTTAACAACCAGTAAGATGAACCAAAATGGCCCTGTGTGACTAACCAGAAGGCTCTACTAGTGCATCCTTGTCAAGGGCCAGTCCTGTTCAAAGCACAAGTGGGTCAGCATTGCTGTGTGTGTGTGTGTGTGTGTGCACGCATGCATGCATCTATATGTGTATATGTGTGCAAGAGAAAAAGAGACAGGCTGCAGTGGTGTTGAGGCTTTCCAGCAGTAACCATAAAACTTTTTGCAGAGCATCTGCTATGGATGAACCTGACAATGTCCGAAGTGTTTTTTTGTTTATTTTTCATTTTTCCCTTAACAATCCTATGTGGTAAATGAGTATTTCCATTTTACAGATATAAGAAGCAAGGCTCAGCTAGAAAGAACTAGAACTGTCATCGGGCCTAGATGAGATCTTTGATCTTATTTTTCAGATGCTGAGCACTCAACTACCAAATACACATACCCATAGCACATTGTTTCTGTGAATCTCCACTGGTTCAAATCCTTATTGAATGTATATCCAATCTGCCTCCCTATAAGAAGCAGAGCACCAAATTATACATGAGCAAAGCAAATCAATATAGAGTGGATGATTGCATTTTTTTTTTTTTTTTGGTACTGATGATTGAACCCAGGGGTGCTTAACCACTGAACCACGTCCCTATTCTTGGTATTTTTTATTTTGAGACAGGATATCACTAAGTTGCATAGGGTATTCCTAAGTTGCTGAGACTGGCCTTGAACTTGTGATCCTCCTGCCTCAGCCTCCTGAGTTGCTGGGAATACAGGCATGTGCCACCATGCCAGGCTGCTGAATGATTGCATTTTAAATGGATTCTCCTGTTTATGAAGTAATGCCAAAAAGAAAGAACTTTCCTTGTATGCTGAGTTCAGAATTTGATATGAAGTTCTGTTTCCACAGGATTTTTATCTCTATTTCCCCTATCACTCATTTAGAGCAATGAAAACAGTTCATATTTATGAATGTCTTTTGAGAAGTGTAGAATCCTTCACTATCTTTCCCAGGTCTTCAAACCTTCTATGCAGGGATTAAAATCCCCATTTCATGGATGGGAAAGGACAGGTACAGAGAGATGAGACTCAGACCAGTGAATGGGGACAAGTCTGGGCATTTCATACTTCTATACCCCTGCCTGAGCATCTGTGGGCTGTTTCTGGTGGTTTCCCTAACCTAAGACTCAAGGAGGAAAATTCTTCCTTTGAAAAAGTTCCCTGAGAGTCTTCATGGCCAGCATGGAGCAGTAGTTTTGTCTTATTAAACTTCCCCAGGAGTGATTTTTCTAGTGCCCAGAAGGCATTTATTTCTTACTGTGCTCTATACAACCTTTCACTTACCCATATTTCCAGAGGGCCTTGATCAGAGCTGGGTTGAATCTGGCTTTTATGCAGCCCATCAGTACTTTCTATGCCCACTTGTAGGAGAAATCAAGCTTACAGGGGCCAGTGGTGGACCAGCCAGGAGTCTTGATGTGTCCCATGTCTGGGGAAATTGCAGGGCTCCAGTAATACCTGTTGTTCTCACATGTCTTTGGGAGCTTCTCCCCATCGATGCACATGTTTGTCACACATCCCTCCGTGGGCAGGTTAGTCCTCAATGTCACCTCCAGGTCCAGGCAACCATGGCTGGTAGGTGGATGGGCTAAAAGAGTGTGAGATGCTCAGTGCAAGTGCATCCCCAACGAGCATGTGTTCTGTTCACAAAGGCTCAGTAGCTGGCATCCCTATTGGATAAGGAACTAGCTTGGGAGTAGGGTAGTGAACAGTGGCTCTTTCTTTCCTGTGAAATTAACCTGCTGAAGCATCAGACCAGGCCAGGGTAGGTGCCATTATTATTCTTATGTAAACTTTGTGATCAGCTGCAAATCAGAGGCACTGCACTCATTAGTGGTCTTTGATTTCTGTTATGGCTGAATGATGCAAGTGGCCATATGTAGACTGTCTTGGTATTTTATAAGATTACTTCCAAAGACATGCTCCACAGACTTTATATATTCTTATTTTGTGTTTGTACTGATAGGATTCAGCCTCTTTCGGCAGTGGAATTGAGTTAACATACAACAGAAGCACATACAATAAAACTGTAAAATATAGCTTAGAAGAACAACTCAAGTCTAGAAAATACAAACAACATCTCTTTTTCTTTTTGTTTCCTGCTTTGTGGATCTCTAAAACTGAGCTTATATTTTTTGATGATCAGGGTATAAATAAAACAGGCAGAAAAGTCAACAAGTCATGATAAGAAGAAGTCAGGAATAGGAGGGAAAGAAATCCAAGTATACAGGCCACAAATCTCTTCATGAAAGTAATAGAATCATGCCTCAATTTCAGCTCTAAACTTTATTATAGCCAATGTTCAAAGAAGAAAAGAGTCAATGTATATTTCTTACTATCAGAGATAATACAACATGGCTGTTTTCCAAGGGTAGTCAAGATTTTAGGACTTAAATCTGCAAGAAATTCCTCAAGGATGATTCCAGAGGAGTCATTCACTGTTGGTGTGGATAGAAAAATTCTCTGGGAAGCCAGTGAGGAGTGGGGCAAGATCAGTCTTGGGGTGACCTGACATCGTTCAAAGATATCAGAGCCCTTGAGAAATTCCTGCTTACTTTCACAAATGTCTCTTTTTCTGAGGGCCCTGGATGGAAGCTGGGCACTGCCAGAATTGAAGGCTTATTCCATGAGAAGGGCCCAGAAGGCAGGGTCACACTGATGGTCAGGAGCGAGACTCAGAAATGAAAGGAGGTTTATGGACAAGGTGGCAACCAGCCTGAATGTTATGTCTGTATCCCTACTAGAAACGCCAAGAACAAAAGAGTGGTGGCTGGGTCTCAGGAACTATCGCAGACACCAGGTTAAAAAACGGAGACAATGAAGGTGGCAGGGTCCCTGCAGAGGGTAACAGTGTCCTAGGTGGAGATTGCCCACTGGGTCCATCTTCAATAGGGCAGAGCAGTCCTACCAGAGTAAGGTTCAGAGTGACATCAGAGCAGTAGATGACAACATGATCAGGTGGTCTGACCCATCTCCACCCAGTTAACCCCACCCCCCAGGGTCATCAGTTTTAGCAGGGGCTTGTCCCCTTGTAGGGCAAGCTTGCCTAGGGGTTTGAATGCAGAAGGTGATGGAGAGACTGTCTGCTTTGAGACAGCTCTTGGAGGAGCACAGGTGCGAGCTCTATGTCCAACCAGGTCTCTGTACGTCCATTGGCAATGTCAAGGGGAGTGAGGTGAATGCTCTCAGGGAAAGCTATAAGGAGCGGCATGTATAACTCAACCAAAGCAGGAACTTGTGCAGGGGAGTAGGACCAATGGAACAAGTAGCATGATCATTTAAAATAAGCACAATCAATGTCTTCAGGGGGAGCAGAAAGTAGGAATAAACAGTTATGAAGAAAATTCATTAGCGGTAGTAGGTGTGATAAATGTATTTGTTGAAATAAAGCACCCAATGGGTGAGCAGAAGAACATTGGGGATTTGACTCAGAATGAATTAGTGAGAGTGACATGAGGTCACTCATTTTATAGCAGGTACCAGAAAGAGAATGGATGGGAAGAATGAGGAAAAACAGTATGGAGGCTGGAGTTAGAAGTGTTGACATTTTTATTCATGACACCCAGAAAGAGGAAAATGAGTAAATGAAGTAAAGAAGAGAAAATGAATATTTGAGGAATTCATGACTAGGATTTTCCAGACTTAATGAAATAATTGAGGGCAAACAGGATAGATACACACAGGCATGCATGTACACACACACATGCACGCGCGCGTGCACACACACACACACACACACACACATACACACACCTAGACACCTTATAAATGCATTGTCTAAAAGCATCAAAGTCAGAGAAGCTAGGTGTGGTGGCCCATACCTGTAGTCCTTGCTACTTGGGAAGCTAAGGCAGGAGGATCATGGGCCCAAAAGTTTGAGGTCAGCATGGGCATCATAGTGCGATCCCACTTAAAAAAAAATAAAAAGATAAATTTCATCACATCTAGATCTTCCATGTACTTCAGTTATATAAATGTGAATAGAAAAACAAATATTCCAAGAACTATACAGTTTCTGATATACACTGTGGAGTTCCTTTTTAAAGAGACCTGAGAAAGTATCTCTAGGTGGAGGCTATGAGATGTTGGGGGAAGAAAGGGTGAGCAAATAATTCAGAAGAGCTTGCTATTGCTTAGATAAGGAACAACTTCCAGTTTGATCTCCAGTACATACCATAACAAGATGGGCTGGAATGTCAGGCCAGCCAACATGGCAGTGGAGATCAAACTGGAGAAGGGGAGGAGCAAAGAGAGATCGGAGGGAGGTAGGAGAATGCTAAGTTCTATTTTTTTTTTAATTTGGATGGGACACATACATAGGGTAATTTTTTTATAGCAGCTAAATAGACTAAGATACCAATCAGTGACAGACCACCACTTTTCTTCTCAACAACAGTTGTGAATCTTGATCCTTAAATAAGAAAGACTCCAGCACAAATTCTTCATAGGGATTGGGGTTGGGAAAACCTCCTTTGTGATAGACTGGATTAAGTTGTGTTAACAAGTGAGAGCCATGCCACCCTTTGCTGTTTCTTTACATTAGCCCCAAGAGTCTGAGAGCTCAGATGTCTCGCCTGAATCCATACTTCACCTTGGTTTCTATTTTCTATATTCATATTTTCTTTCTTTGTCCTTCCATCCTTACTTCTCCTCTGCCCACTTGTAAAAGTTGGTTATTTTCCACATGGTTTTAGAAGACATTTTGTATGAGGCAGAACTGTCTTGATGTCTGTGCCTGTAATACAATGGCTATGAACTGGACTCTGGACCCCTACACATATTTGCTGTGTGAATTTGGACAAATTAGTTCTCTCTGTGCTCCAGGTTCTTTGACTGTAAAAGGGGGAATACTTATAAACTTTATATCAAGGCTACTGTTGGGAATTGAGACCATGCAAGGAAAGGGCTTGGCACAGGGCCTGGAAAGTATTAAGCACAAAAAACACTAGTTTTTTGGGGGTCAACACTATATTCTTTTTCTCTCTTGCCTTTTATTTTCCCCTGGAATAAAGTCAAAATACACTATTTTGCATCTAGTTAGAATGCATCTGATCAAACTGAGGGTGTAAGCTCAGTGGTAGAGTATTTGCCTAGTGAGGCCCTGGATTCTATCCTAATATGGAGAATATATTTTTACATTCATGTGCATGTATTTTTTACATTCACGTGTGTTTGTGTGTATATGGGTGGGAGGAGTTAGAGACCTGTGAGCTCTATGATTGGCTCTTGGAGCCAATCAATACATTCAGTTTACAACTGAAATCATTGCAATTCACGAACCTACTAGATATTGTCTGGCTTTCCCAGCAAGGGCACCTGGTTTGCATGTTAGTGGGTGTCCTATGAGGGACATCCTCTCCATTAGCCCCAAGCCTGCCCAACCTCTCACTAACATGGCACTGGTTTTAGGTCCCTCTGGCTTTAGGACACTTTCTCTACCTCTCAAAGCATCCCTTTTATTATTCTACAAACAGGAATGATTTTGAACTTTGTAAAAGGAACATTAAACAATCTGTGTTAACTTCCCCCTGGCTTCACAGAGCTGTGAACCCACTTCCATGACTGCTCCTCCCTCATTGCTGGATGCAGATCTCTTGGCAGAATCCAGGTCTGGTCCTGCTTCTGAGGCTTGCATCCCCCTCCATGTACCACATCTAGGGGTGGGAAAGCTGGTCCTGGAGAGGCAGAGGGTGAGCCCCTAGGCCCTTTGGGAAGAATCCCATGGGGGTGGGGGCTGTAGAGTGAGTGGAGAAGCAAGTTAAAAGGTGTGATAGAAAGTGCATGAAGCTTTGAAGGCAAAGGATTGCCTGCCCAGCAAATGTTCTTTCTCCACCTGCCAAGTGGAATTTGCTAACATATGGCAGCTACAGTTGGCCACACAGCAGTCTCCTGGCCAGAAACTTCTGGAGACTGGGCCAGGTTCGCCTCCCTATTGTACCAGTGTGCTCCTGCATCTCTGCTTGAATGTGCTGCAGGCATTTCAAACCCCAGCATGTGTAAGACCCAGCTGCTCTCCTCTTTTTCTTCCCAGCCGGGTAGATGCTTATACACTTAGTGAGTTGTTAGCTCTTCCTTAGCCAGGACCTCACTAGAGCCAGGATCCAGCCGTTCTTGAGAAGAGAACCATAACTAGACTATTTGTTGTGATCTTGGAGAAGCCAGGCATCATATTCCAATACCCAGAGCAGGGCCTGGCAGGTAGCAGGTGTTCACTAATATAAGTTGAATGGATGTGAAGGGCTTTACGGAAAGCTAGACTTCTGTTCTCAGCAAGTCTCCTCTAGGTAGAGACCTAATTAGTGTTTGCATTTCCCTGGCATTGGTGGCTGTGATTCACTTCTCCTGCAGCTGCCGTAAGGGGCTGCCCTCACAGAGCAGCCCTTCTTATTTGGAGAATTGCCAGGAAGGGCTCATATCCCCATCCAATGGCAGAGATCAACTTAGGTCAAAGAGGTACCCAGCCCTCAGCTGCCTCTGAGGTGGGGCTTATGCTCCAGAGTCCCCCTTAGGCTCAGGCCAAGGCTAGATTTACTTGAGATCAGAGGTATTTGCTCCTCCCCTTCCTAGGCCTGTTTCTTTCCCTCTAAGCTCCTGGGTCCCCCTCTGAGGCCCTACTCCTAAGGAAAGCCTCTGAAGACAGCCCCCAGAGACTCCTTGCTTCCAGCACTGTCAAACTGGGAAGAGAACTCAGGGGTTTCTGTAACCGTTAATTTGAATTGTCAACTTGATTGGATTAAGAGATGCTGAAGATTAAGAGGCATGAGGGTGTGTCTAGGAATGATTGGAATGTGGGATAGCCAACTGAAATGGAGATCCCCACTAAGTGTGGGCAGCACCATCCAATAGGATGATGGTTTGGGTGAATAAAAGTTGGAAGAACAAGGAATCAGTAGCAGATGCAAGCTGGGTTCTTCCTGAACAGGTTCTTGATTGCTACTGTGATTGTTTGAGGAGATCAGACTCTCTTCTTCATTCTTTCTTTTATTTTTTTTAATTGTACATGGACACAATATCTTTATTTTGTTTATTTTTACGTGGAGCTAAGGATCGAACCCGGGGTCTCACACGTGCAAGGCGAGTGCTCTACCACTGAGCCACAACCCCAGCCCTCTTCTTCACTCTTTCAAATCAATCCCTGCAATGATTCTCCTGAAGCCTTCATTCTCTTACTAGGGTAGCACTGTTGATCTATTTTGTTCTGGGGTTTCAGCCTCTTGGACTGTCATCTATTGGTTTTTCCAGCTCTCCAGCCTGCAGATGGCCATGTGGACTGTCCAGCTTCTGGTCGCGTAAACCAACCTAATAATTTCCCTTTTTATAATTAAATTTCCTGTTGATTCTGTTCTCCTAGAGAACACTAATATAGGGTTCTCTTTCATTTGGCAATTGCCTGAGAGCTGGGGGTATCGGGGCTCTCACTGTGGTCTAAACTTACCCATAGTCTGTGGTGCTTGGGGAGATCCCTTCATGTCCTGAGTTACCCTCATTCCTGCCCCCCGCCCCAGGGTTGCCAGGGCTGTGAAGCTCTGTATTAAGAAAGCTAGAGGGACTCTATTCACAATAAGAAGCTACCATCTCTGTCCTGCCTCCACCTGAAGAAAGGATCCGTGCCACACAGAAAGGCCATAGCCATTTCCTTCACAGTCTTTAGGAAAGGGTCAGACCCACCCTGCTGGCTGCTCTGGGAACCCATGCTTGGTAGCAGGGAAATACATCTTGGAGTATTTTTCCCCCTCATCATTAAACTTTAATTTCAAAATATTTCAATGTATATCTATACCCACAGTGGCCTCCTCTCAAGTGTGATCCACTTGGTAGCCTCAGCCTGCCTGAGGTGTTGCTGGCCCTGAAGCTTTTAGGGAAGACCCCGAAGGGTTTGATATGGATTGAGTTATGACCCCCAAGAGATATATTGAATTTTTTTTTAAAAATGCTTTTATTAGTGCACTTTGGCTATACAGAATAATTGGGTTCATTTCGACATAATCATCCATGCATGGAGATACATTGAATTTTTAACCCTGGCACCTACGAATGTGATGTTATTTGGAACTAGGGTCACTGTAGAGGTAATTAAATGGTAAATTAGAATAAGGTCAAACTGGAGTGGGGGAGGTCCTTAATCTAATATGGCTGGTGTCCTTATGTGAGAAGAGAAGAGAGGCACATAAGAGAGGCAAGAGGCAGAGACAGGAGCAGTGCAGCTGTGAACAAGGAATGCAAAGGCTCACCAGGCACCACCGGAAGCTGGGAGGAAGTAGGGATGGGGTCTACCCAGAGTCTTTGAAGGTGCATTGCATGGCCAGTACCTTGGTTTTGGGCTTCTAATCTGCAGAACTGTAAGAAAATAGATTTCTGTTGCTCTGAGATTTCCAGTTTGCGATACTGTGTTATGGCAAATATTAGGAAATTGATAAAAGGTTGTTTCTAGGACCCCCAGTTACTATGTACCTTATTCTTTGGAGAATCAAGCACCTGAATGGCAGCCAGCAGGAGGAAACCAATTAACTGTTGGTTCCACTTGAGACTTCCAGCACCCATATGGAAGTCAATTTCCAGAATAAGAACCCAAGATGGAATGAAGTTCTCTCCATGGAAAAGCTTTTGGAGTTGTTCTAAGACAAAAAGGCTTGAAGCCGATTGGGCAGAAGAGTGCCCCTGAGGGTCAAGCAGCTGAGTTTTGATCTGAGACCTATCTCCAAGAGCTGGGTGACTCTGGGTGATACCTTCACCCAGAATTGCTCTCCTAATTTGTACAACAGGTTTGGATCAAACATGCCTATCGAGCTTATTTTCTCTGGAAATTAAGCATAGCAATGGGCTCTGGATCTGGTACTAAACCTTTCCCAAAGCTAAGAAGATCTCTTCCACCTGTTTTTTCCAGTCTGTCTTAAAAGACTGCTCCTGCTCTGTGTTATGGTCATCTTGGACCATGACAATCAACTAAGATCCATCTTGAGGATAAGATGCAGACCACGAGGACAAAAACTATACCATGGGATCACAGAGTATGAACAAAGGTTCCATCTGGGAACCTTTGTCTCAGGTGACTTTGTAGTTTCGCCATACTGGACGCAACTTTCGGTGTTTCTTTTCACATTTTCTTCAGGTCATAAAAACATGAACAAACATATACGTATTTGTGAATATTTTTGTGTCCATTGTTTTAAAAAGGAGTAAAAAATGTCTCTCTTTCTGGCTTTTCTCTCTTGTAAATATCATAGTGAATCCCCCCCCCCCCCAAGAAAAATCAAACTTGAAACAACCTTAAAGCCATCAGTAGGTGACACTTTAAGGTTGACTGGTTGAACAAACTGTGGGCCGTCCACACTATGAACTATGAGGTTATTTAAAATAATCAGTTATATGCATATTTATTGACCCATTAAATTTTATCTTCTTCAGTAAAACAGTTTTTGATCAATAAGATTGTCAAGACCACATCAAGTTTTTGTTTTACTCCCAATACCAGGAAGTTCAAAGCTAAACTACTACTCTGTGGAAGTCACTTTCTTCCCTAATAAATGAAACAATGAGCTCCTTTTCCACATAACACCCAGTCTTTCTTTCTTATCTTTACTGCAGTCCTCCCAAACTACCAGTTTGTCTTTTATTAAAAATTCTTTGGAGTCCTTTGTGGCAGTAGGTGAAATGCAAATGATAAGTTAATCAGTAGCTTCGACATGTAGTTTTTCAATGAAGATCTCCAAGGCATTTGGAAAGACCAACTGCAAAGTAGGGTAGATGGAAAGAGCCAAAATAGGGTTAGTTGGAACCAATTCTGAGAAGCAAACTGGTTCACAGCCATAGATCCTCTTCCCTGGTCTCATGGGATTTCTACTCTTGGATAAGCCAGAACTATGGAATAGTGGTTCTCATTGGGAGGGTGGGATACCAACATATTAGAAGCATTAGAACTCTTTATCCTGCCCCATTTCAGATTTCTGTCCCAACTCCTATCTTGTAGAGTGCTCATCAGATACTGATAAAAGACAAGTGGCTTTTCCTGCCTCTTCATTCGTTACTTTTCCCCACCCCCTCCTTATCCCCAGTATTCTCCTACAATTTCTCTAAAGAATCAGAAGCAGTTATTGCTTTCACAGAATTCTAGGCCCAGAGTGGGTAGTTTTTGTCTTGAATTATCAAACACATCCATCTACTTGGATCAGATTAACCAGACACTTGCTAGGTCCCTGGGTGGGTGGCTCTTAGGGTTTGGTGGAGTTCTGGGTCCTGTGCATTGCCTAAGCCTCCTTTACTGACACTGGCTGGTAGACACTCTTCCCAGCCGCAAAGCAACTGGGCTGAAAGACCTCATCTTGCTTCTCCTGTGAATAAGCTGAAGGTTTTGATCGGGCACTCAAAAAAAGCTGGAAAGTCACATGTAATCACTTCTGGTTTAAATTCTTTTTATTTAAATTTTATTTATTTAAATTAAAAGCTTTTTTTAAGACCTATCTGTTTGGCCCTGGAAACAAGATAATTTGATAATTCTGCTTAAAAGGAGAAGAAAAAGGTTTTAGTAGATTGATAGGATGTTACCAGTGCTGGGGCCGAGGGTTACCAGGAATCTAACATTAACAGTGGTACTCAGAGTAAACCACTTTTCCTGTGGCCTCACTTTGCCTGAAAATACAACGAGAGGACTCTTGGAACCACTTTGGCTTGAACACTGCAGGGATGTGAGTAAATTGGAATCAGTTCAGTATGCAAGGTCTCTGGGCAGAGTTCCCAGGTCCATAAGCCAAGCTATAAAGTATTAATGATTCCACTGACCTTGAGACAAATGCCCAGCAACCTCTGGGGCCAGTCCACAGAGAAGGTCTTGCATGGCAGGTAGAGTCTGTGAGTCAGCAAGGGGCAAGAGGCATCATCCCTTCTTTTGATCAATTACTTGCTCAGGTGATACCTGTGGAAAAACAAGCAAAAGGACAGGTGAATGTTCCTAATTCAATGTGATGCGAAATCCATCATGGTGCGGTAGGAACCTACGGGGGATGCTGGGGAGACATGAGCTCCTTTAGAACATCAAGGGCTATGTCAGTGATGGACAAAAGGGGTTTTTGGGATAAGGGGTAGCTCACAGGATCTCTGAGAGTCTAGAGAATCAGGATTGGGGATTGTGTGTGGAGAGACAGAGCCTGAGCTGATAGAGCCACAGCCATCTTGGACCACAGAAATAGGTTGGTGGAGACACCCTGATACTGTTAACTGACCACTGGATTCTGCTGTGTCTATATCATCTCTACCATAACCAGCATAAATTATCCTCTGCCCCTGTGTCAGGGTGGAGGCTCAGGCCCTGGGAAACAGATTCAGGATCCTGGCTGGTAAAGGAAGTTGTGAGGTGCAGGATGCATAATAGACATTCTATAATCAGAGGTGATAGCAGCCATCAGCCTCCAGCTCCAGACCCCAGTCAGTTCTATTTAGTCCCCCTGAGCCATTTCTTAGACCTTTTTAAAAAATTCATTCTAATTGGTTTTGCAGTAGAATGCATTTTGACATATCATACATAAACAGAGTATAACTTCTCATTCTTCTGTTTGTACATGATGTAGACTCAAACCAGTCATGTAATCATACATGTACATAGGGTAATTAATGTCTACTAGCCTTTCTACCCCTGTTCCTCCTCCTCTCCCTTCACTCCCCTCTGCCTATTATAAAGTACCTCTATTTTTTTCCCGTAATCAACCCTCCCTTATTGTGAATTAGCATCAACATATCAGATAAAACATTTGTCCATAGGCCTTTTTTTATATGCAGGCCAGACAAAGAAAGCACACTGCCAAAAAGTTATATAAGTAAACGTTTATGATCTTGAGTACATACACTGAATCAGGGTGTTTATGACCTTGGCTACATACTAAAAACCTAGCCCACCAGAAACCTCAGTGAGGGGAACCTACCTATAGCCATCTTGCACCTGTCAGATACCCCACTTCTTTGGGTTTCTGACTTTTAGTTAAAAGTCTGGAGAGCGTGGGTATGAGTGAGCAAGTCTAGACCACCTGCCTGTGCCCTAGATGTGTGGCTTATTGCTTTTATCTTGGAGACAAGATTGATGGTAAAGACTCTAAATATAGGAAATAAAATTGAAGTGCTCAGCAATTCTCCTTCCACCCTCTAAGAAGGAAGAGTTATTAAACAGTTTAAATTAACATGAACTTATCAGATCTTCTTAAGGATTAGAGGAAAAAAGATTTTTGAAAGAGACTGGTCAAGTTACAAACAGAGAAAAGTGATTTTGAAGGCCCTCATGTCTTCATACATTAGTGTCTCCTTAATTAGGGTCAATCTGAACTTGGAACGTAAAAATGTGATGGAACCCGGTGTCCATCAATGTCCCATAGGATTAGGATGATGCATATTTTGAAGAAGGAACTGGTCAGGGTGCATCCCACCACTTCTGTTTCTGAGGACACAATGAATAAGAGCTCCCTGGATTTGAGAAATGATATCATAACATTTGGGAGACTCAAGAAAGATTGGTGGCAGGTCAGGCATCAAGCAAGGACTTTCAGCCACTCCATGGGGCAGGAGGAACAAAACATCTTTCCATCTCAGGGGCAACCAACAGTATGCCTACAAGCAGGCGGCACTTTTATGAGAAGCAAAACTCCAACATGTACCTTTTCCCTAGCTCCTGACTGTGTGGGAAGGTCTTCAGGCATCACACTCAGGTTTCTCAGCAAGAGGAATCACATGCACACATGAGCTTGTTCTCATCTGCCTGCATGCAGCCTCCTGTGGAGTAGACCAAGTCTTTCTTGAGACAAAGGAAACATAAGTGTAATGTGACTGGATCACAAGATGCTTTGTAAGGGATGGACCTCCCGACTCACTCTCTGGATTCTGACGAAGAGAAAGAGGACCTCTAACAAACACAACAAAAAGCATCTGGCTCTGCAGGAGAACACTTTGCAGGCTTCAGAAGGGAGATCATCTGGGAATGGACCTTGAAGAGGAGAGGCTATTGCTACTAAGGAGGCAGAAGAGATGGTACATGCAAAGGTATGGGCATAGCAAAGGCCCCTAGTCTCTCGTCTGTCTCTCCCACAATGGCTAGTGGAATCTGGGTCTTCCCATGAATCACTGAAATATATTCTCAGGTCCTTCTCTGGCCCTGGTCCTCCAAACCATGATTTGAAGATGAGTCAAACAATAATAGGTATTTATGACAGCATGAGATTTTATTCCTAGAGATGTAAGAAAAGTCATGTCAATGGGAGAGGTTACTATGAGATTTCCTGAAGCACTGATGAGCTTCCATGAGCCAACAATGGTGATGGTGTAGCCTTCCGCTCTTGGAAGTGAATGAATGGATTCACTAAGTGAATGAATGGATCCAGAACTTTGGTCCTGAGATTTTCCACTACTTTTTTTTTTTTTTTTTTGCAAAATTACATAGCACTGGGACTTGAGCTGTGGAATGTCACCATTGGAAGAAGCCCCTGAGAGGCAGAGCAGCAGTGGGGGTCTTTATCATCGGTAGCATGACAGGAACTTACCTAAAGCTAGGCAGGTAACATGGCAGGAACAAGATATGGTATAGTCACAGAAGTGCTAGACCCAATTCTTTCAGAAGCAAGACACAGATTGTCTTCGGGGAAAAAAGGGAAATTGTTGGCTTATATCCCTGAAGTGTCTAAGGATAGTCACAGTTATTAGGTACAACTTTCCAGACACTTGAATAAGGTCCATAAGACATGCCTCTCTTCAAATCTTGGTTCTGCTTCCTTTCAGTTTGCCTTCATTCTCAGGCAGGCTCTACTTCATGGCAGGCCCTGAAAGTTTCCCATATTCATCATAATTGCAAGTTC
Organism: Spermophilus citellus; assembly: GCF_964194105.1. NCBI lineage: Eukaryota > Metazoa > Chordata > Mammalia > Rodentia > Sciuridae > Spermophilus > Spermophilus citellus. The sequence goes on along the minus strand of NC_138184.1, from coordinate 23,514,519 downwards.
AGTATAAAGAGTCTCTTTCCACTGTGTATATAGACCACATTTTCTTTATCCATTCATCTATTGAAGGACCTCTAGGTTGGTTTCACAGTTTAGCTATTGTGAATTGAGCTGCTATAAACATTCATGTGGCTGCGTTACTGTAGTGTGCTGATTTTTAAGTCCTTTGGGTATAGACCGAGGAGTGGGATAGCTGGGTCAAATGGTGGTTCTATTCTCATCTCTGCGCCAATCACTGTACCAGCATTAAGAAGTAAGCTGACGAGGGTCTCCTGTGAACAATTGAATCTTATTGTTCCAAACCATTGATGTTAAGAACGGGGAAGCATGGGTTTTCCCAGGAAGACTGGGAGTTTCTGACAAATGACATCTAAATACTCAGAAAATAAACACATAGATGCCCACTACATCAATTTATCTGGATCTGAATCCGGCCACAGGTGCCTGGGCTTCCCCAACAATGAAAATCCCAGTCTACCCTTTCCAGATCGCTAGCAGAGCCCAGGCTTGCATTTTATGTCCAGGTGCCTGGAAAGCTCAACCAGCAGGCCATAGTCATTGTCAGCCTCTACAGGGAAAGGGAGGGAGAGCAGGAGAACAATTGAATCTGCCCTAATACATCATTCTACCCCAAATGAAAAGATTAAGCAGCTTATTATTTTAACTACATAACCCATTAAAAGAAAATGCATACTCCTAGAGTCATTTTTGATTGAGACGAAGTGTCTCATTAATGCTTGATACACCTGCCCAAGGAGCAAAGAAAGACAGTGAATCTGGTGTCTGCGGACAGTGGCCTGGGGTCCCCACCCAGGATTCCCTCCCTGGGGAGCTTGAGGGCAATAGAGCACACTTCCTGATACCCTGGGGGCAGCACTTGCAGGAGCAAGGTAGCGTGGCGGGGGGTGTTAGGGAAGGAGAGGGCCTGGCCATGGGGGGTGGAGCACAATGAATGCAAACATCTCTGCTTTCTTAGAACTCTGCTTGGGGCCGCTCATTTTCACCGGCTGTGATTCAGTGTGGTAACTTGGGTTTAATTGTCAGGCTGCTGAGATTTTCTGGACAGAGAACCAGGGATTTTTCAAGACAGACAAATCTTCCTTCTGGGGGCCCAGAGAGGGTGAGAAGTTTATCTGAGTTCATACCGTGCTGAGTGTAACGGTAGCTAAGACGTTAGTTGGTTTTTGTGTCACTGTGCTTTTTCTATCTTGCTAGTTCAGGGTATTGTGATTTTTACCACAGAGACACACGATTCCTCTAGGTCGTGTCCAATCCTGCAGGATGCCCTAGCACCCTCTGTTCCCATATGCCCCATGTCTCCTTAAAGCATAGGCCTGTTGCTGTTGCAATGGGGGCTTTCTAGGGCTGCAGGGTCATACACAGCTAGTATTTAGGGTCCCAAGAAATGAACCACCCTGGAACAGCCTTCAGCCAATGAGGAATGAGAATTGGTAGACAATACCCACTTCCCCATCCCTGAGTGGGTAGGGCCCCTCTGAGGCAGGCTCTTCAATTACTCTCAGGGCTGATAGTATCAGCCTCCCCTGGGAACTTGATAGAAATGCAAATTCTCGGGCCCCATCTACTTCAGTCCTATGAGTCCGAAAGAAACCTATGGCGGAGCCAGCAGTTGATGTTTCAATATGTCTTCCAGGTGATTCTGATGCACATACAAGTTTGAGAATCTATTTTACACAGTTTTCCAGAGCTTCCTCAAAGCCTTGGTTGCTCAGGTGGTTACCTGCTTATTAATGGACTCCTTTTGGACCCTCTGCTTCTCTGTCTCAGTTTCCTGCTCCTCAACTGATACTCTCTGAGGTCATCTCTTAAACTTCTTTCCCTCAAATACAGTTCTTCTGCTTTGATGGAGCCCACGTGGTCCAAAGGGCCCCAAACACATCTGAGGTTTCTTTTCCTTATAACCACACTTCGTCCTGGATGGGGTGCTACTTTGGGCCAGTAACTTAACTTCTTTGAGTCTTAGAATTGATAATCACAAGGTACACATTTTAAGAGACATAAATATGATTGACAGACAATTCTCTAAGTGAGAACCTGAGTTCTCAGGGCAGAGGATGTGGGTGAGTAGAGTTCAACATTAATTTCCCCTAATTAGTATTTGAGGCCTAAATAATTCCCAGCAGAGTGGGGCAGACCTAGCAAGTACAGAGCTCATCTTTAAATAAGGCTTCCGCCATCCAGCTCTCCCACAGGCAAAAGCAGTGAGGATTGAGTCTGTATTCTGTCGGAAAATTCCCAAGACTTCTGCTAATAAAATGTAGAGAGTTGACACAATTTGGAATAGTCACATAATATGCATTTATATGTTCATTCTTGCATGTATATACACACACACACACACACACACACACACACACACACCACACACACATCTGCACATTTGTATGCATAATGCTATTGAGACCTGCAATAGATAGGAAGGCATACAAACCTCAACTGGCTATTGTGGAAACTAAGCTAATAGTAGTACAACTGTCTAACACAGTGCCTGGCACAAAGTGCACACTCAATGAAAACAATGAACAAGATAAAACACCTTAAGAAGCTCTTGAGGAAGGCTACTCTTGTAACAAGTCCAGGTTATCTCAACAATGGCAGCTACATGGACTATAGCAAGGAGTAAGAACGTGTCCTAGACACATGGATGTAGGAATCTGGAGCAGAGAAGTCCAATTAGCAATCAGCTGCAAGGGGGTCTCCTCTATCCGGAGACAGGGACCTGAGTGGCACCTCCTGGAGTGTGCCTTTGGTGACCTGGGCCTCCGGCCCTGTTCCACTTTGATCTTGGTTTGAGTTTCCAAGGGAGACACAGAATTCCTGGTGTTAGGTCATGGTTATTGCCATCAAAGCCAACAAAAAGAAAAGCTTACAGCTTCTCAAACAGTATTTGTCTCTGAGACCCCCAGGATACACTTCATATTTTTCTGTGCTGGAGGAATGCACCATCCCACACACCAATAGCTGACTGTTTCTGCCAAGGCACCAACCGGCACCAATATACCACCAAACTACTCTGAGAAATGTGGCAGCGTCACCAAACTACAAAATTACTTCCTTTAAACAACAACAAAGAGTGCCTCTTTCTTTCAACTTTTCAATTCTAATCAAATGGAAGAGTGGTATCAGTCACCAGGAAACACTAACCTATACTGCACACTGCAAGCTGGGTACAAAGGTGGGCACCTGTGGTCCCGGCTACGCGGAAGGTTGAGGTAGAAGGATGGCTTGAGCCCAGGAGTTCAGACCAGCCTGGACAACATAGCAAGACCCCATCTTAGAAAAAGCAAGCAAGCAAACAAAAACTCTGCATATTTACAGTCCTGCATGCATCACTCCTCTTTAAGATACAGCCTTGCTGCAATTTTTCCCGTCTTATTCTCGTAGGCAGGAGTTAGAGACAGAACCCTTCCCTCCAAGTTACTGATGGGAGTGTAGCTGGGATCCAGCTAGCCAGGCTGGGGAGAGCAGAGGTGAGGGGCTTTGCTGCAAAACTGAAGTCGGGGGACTCAGTAGACCTTGATGAGTGTAAAAATGCTAATTGCCTTGATTTATTGAGTGCCAGGCAAGGTGGCAGGTGCTTTCAGATGATATCCTTAGTCGTCACAATGGCCTTCCAGACTGCTAATTACTTGTCCTATGATCCCAGGGCACAGAGGAGTTTTTGGGTCTCTAACCCGGCCATTAGTGAGAACCCACAATTGCCGCCTGGTGCCAGCTGTTTCCATGGGATACTTCTAAAGGTGACCAATGTCACCGTTGCCCCAGTGAGGAGAACAAGGAGGAGCTGAGGGAACTATGTTACTAAGGGTGACTGTAGAGGGAAGTGGACCCTTCTATTTCTTCAAATCAATAATCATAAGGGACACATTTTAAAAGACAATATGATTGACAGACAATTCTAAGAAAATAAATATTTTATAATCTTGGAACAGCATTATCAAAGTACATTTTTCATGTCATAAAATTCACTCATTTCAAGTGCACAATTCCATTCTAGTAGGTAAATGTATAGCGCTGCACAACCACCACTATAAATCAGTTTTACGTTTCCACCCCTGGTGAGATCTCCTGTGTCAATTTACTGTTAATCTCCATTCCTGCCCCAGCCCCAGGCGACTACTAGTCTACTTTATTTCTCTGTAAATTTTGAATCTTGGCTGATTTTAAATGCAACCCTTTTTAGCCTCTGTGTTCTCATTTGTCTAACTGAAGATTAGACAAGAGGCAGCCTCAGGTGGTGGGAAAAGTGTGGACCAGGAGCCACGTGAAGGTCTGCCCAACAGGGACACTCATCAGGAAAGTGCATTGGGTAGGTGCCTCCTCTTGGGTCTTAGTTTCTTCCCTGATAAAGAGGGCATGGAGACATCAGCTTTGCAAGTTTACAGCTGTGAAGACATGCTGTGAACAAGGGAGGTGGCATCATCCTGATTGACAGGTGAGGCAACCAGGGCTTAGCAGGATACATGATGGGCCTCACATCACTCAGCTAGGAAGTGACAGAGCTGGGATATGCTGATCCACAAGCTCAAGTGTTTTTAAATACACCTCTCTGGTCTTCCCAAGGGAATCCAATATTGAGCTGAGGTACTTTTGTTTTGTCTTGTTTGTTTGTTTGTTTTCTGAATTTCTTGGCTGCATAGAATAATTCCCCTCCAAATTTACATACAATTAACCTTCAGTGTGAATCAAGAGACTCTTGTCTTCCTAGCAGCTTTCACTGGCAGCACCCCCTGAATATGCATGCATGCAGCCTTGCAGAACCTGGTCTCTCTTCTAGGTTCCTATCTGTGCAGTCTGTGGGTTCTCTGCCACATCAGGAGTGTAACTGTGGAGCAGGCATCCAGGTACCTCAGTTCCAATATGCCTTCTTGTCCTCAGCATTTCCATTTCAATCTGGGTCCTAGCAACTGCTTTTAACCAAGGAGAGCCACCATTCCTGTCTGATTCTCCAGCTCCCTTAACCTAACACTCAGAATTCACCTTCCCACTAGCAGTGGTGACTCCCCTAAGAGGCAGACTTGCATCCAGCAACTCTGACCTTCATAAACAGGCCTCGTTGTCATTCTGTCACTAGTCATTTGCTGAAGAATCCACTGCTTTTCTGCAACTTCATTCCACTGGCTCTGACATCTGAAAACTCTGACATCACATTTCCACTCATTACATCTTCCAAAATGATTACTTGAAAAAAAAAAAATAACCAAAAGCTCCAGACCCAAGGTCTTGATGAAATTATCAACTTGCCTATAAGGAAAAAGGTAGAAGGCACTTAGCCAGGTGCAGGATTCTGCCCTTGTTCTATGACTGCAAGACCTCCTGTGGGTCACTTCCCACTCAGGGGCACATTGACCCCTTCGCAAAGTAAGTTGAGATAGGTGAGCTTTCATCGTTACTGCTATAGTTTTCTGTAACCTTTCTTCTTCCACCCTCCATCTTACACATATCAAGTTCAGTTTCTTCATTACTTTATGCATTTGGGTTTTAGGAAAGCTCTTATTCAAAAAATAATCCCACTGCTAAAAAGAATGGGAAAAAGCCTGGGTTTGTTGCCTCTAGTTCTAACAAACAATTTAAGACTTTGTAAAAAAAAAATTCTTTCAAAACTGAGCAATGTGCTTGGGATGGATATAAAGTAGTGATGTAAAGCATTCTACAGCTTTCTCTACAGACACCAGTGGGGGAGCCTTCGGAAGTTTCACTTGACAAAACAGAGGAATAAACACCGTGGACATCTGTGCTGCCCGCCTCAGCCCTGGTGTTTGTTAATCTGTGTCAGTCCTAGCTATCTCCTATGTGTAGTGACTGAGAGAGAGTCAGCAGTCACAGGGTCTCAAGGAAGCCAGTGGAATGAAGATGCAGAAAAGCAGATGGTGCTTTGATCACTGGTGCTGCAGTTAGATTTCAGCCAGGGACTTTGTTTATTCCTTTAAATCCAAGTTCAGATAGTTGGGGCCAAGAAGCTGTGTGGTCAATTGGAAAGAAACTCAGAAACTTGAAACAGGATATTAACACAGTACTGCAGTTCAGAAACCAGGACAGCAGGTTAAGAAAGTTACCTTCTAGGGGGAAGATGGTGGCGAAGGGAGTGCATCACCCCCGTGTACCGCGTCACTGTTCGGGAGAATGATGAGTTAGAACAGCTAAAAACTATCTTGTTAGGAATTTCTAGCAAAACTGGGGTGCTCCAAAACCTAGTGGAAGGATTTTCATCGCACGAGGATCAGCTACAGGGGCTCAAATGCGAGCGATTTGTCCGCACGGAGGGTCACACTGCTTATTCAGCAAATCGCCCCTCGGCTAGAATCTGCGGCACGAGCTGGGAAGCAACGAGATAGCAACGCAAAGATACAGCGCTGCGGATTCTGTGGGCTCCTGCCAGCTGTGCAATCACTGTACACAGTGCTGAATTCTGGGTTTGAGACGGGGGAAGGAAGTGGTCCAGTTCAGTTCTCCACACCGGTCAGACCACAGAGGAGGCCAGCGGCCACCATCTTGGAGAGCTGACGTCATCATCCCTGTTTTCGACTGATCGCAGCTCATTCAACTATAGAACAGGTAATTTCAGGCTGCCATTCGCCTGCGTCTCGCAGACAAATTACTCAGGCTCAGTGCTAAAGAACCCGCGGAAACTGCTTCTTGGAGCCTGCTCCTATCAGAACATACACCGAGCCCGGAGTGGCCGAATTCTGGCTCCCGGAACTGCTCTGGCCCAGGGCTAAAGAACCCGCGGAAACCGCTTCTCTGTCCGGATCCTGCTGAGTACTGTGGAGGCCAGAGGGGCAGAGCAGAGCCGCCGTACACTCCTGGAACAGCCCCAGCGACCCGCCGGTGTGGTATCACTTCACCCCAACTGCAGTAGGGGCCAAGCAGAGCTGCCGCCCGAGCCCGCAAAGTAGGCAGACCTGCGACCCATCGGCGGAATAGGCCCAGCGGCCTGCCAGCGTGGTAGACACGTCACACCAATTGGAGTAGGGGCAGAGCAGAGCCGCCGCCCGCGTCCGGAACAGGCCTAGCGACCCACCGGCATGGTATCACCTCACCACAACTGCAGTAGGGGCCAAGCAGAGCCGCCACCCGAGCCCGCAAGGTAGGCAGACCTGCAACCGACCGGCGGAACAGGCCCAGTGGCCTGCCGGCGTGGTAGACACGTCACACCAATTGGAGTAGGGGCAGAGCAGAGCTGCCGCCCGTGCCTGGAACAGGCCTAGTGACCGAGCAGAGCTGCTGCCCGAGCCCACAAGGTAGGCAGACCTGCGACCAACCAGTGGAACAGGCCCAGCGGCCTGCCGGCGTGGTAGACACGTCACACCAATTGGAGTAGGGGCAGAGCAGAGCCGCCTCCCGCACCCGGAACAGGCCCAGTGACCCGCCGGTGTGGTAGACACGTCACCCCAATTGGAGTAAGGGCAGAGCAGAGCCGCCGCCCACGCCTGCAAGGTAGGCAGACCTGTGACCGACCAGCAGAACAGGCCCAGGGGTCCGCGGGTGTGGTAGACACATCACACCAACTGGAGGAGGTGCAGAGCAGAGCCGCTGCCCGCGCCTACAAGGTAGGCAGACCTGCGACCCACCGGCAGAACAGACCCAGCGGCCCGCCAGCGTGGTAGACAGATCACCCCAATTGGAGGAGGAGCACAGCCGCCGCCCACCCCTGCAAGGGAGACTTTTCAACTATACAAGAGTAATATAAATATATAGGGGGAAAATTTCAAAAACATAACAGTTTCACCAAGCAGAAAGAAACGTGAGCAGTATGAAATGACAAGGAAAGAAAGGACCACAAGGAATGCAGTTCAACTCAACTTTAGAAGAGGTAATAGCTGCAGCAGATGGAATGTCAGATAAAGAATTCAGGATATACATGCTTCAGATGATCTGGAGTCTCAAGGAAGACATTAGACAGCAAAATCAGACAATGAAAGATCACTTTGAAGATGAATTACATAAACAAATCCAAGAAGCAAAAGATCAACTATACAGAGAGATAGAGGTAATAAAAAACAAACAAACAGAAATCCTAGAAATGCAGGAAGCAATAAACCAACTTAAAAACTCAATTGAGAATACTACCAGCAGAGTAGAACACTTAGAAGATAGAACATCAGACAATGAAGACAAAGTATTTCAACTTGAAAAGAACATAGACAGCTCAGCAAGTCTGCTAAGAAACCATGAACAGAACATCCAAGAAATATGGGATAACATAAAGAGACCAAACTTAAGAGTCATTGGGATACAGGAACGTATAGAGGTCCAAACCAAAGGAATGAGCAATCTATTCAATGAAATAATACGAGAAAACTTCCCAGACTTGAAGAATGAGACAGAATCCCAAATCCTAGAAGCCTACAGGACGCCGAATGTGCAAAATCATAAGAGATCCACACCTGGACACATTATAATGAAGATGCCCAGCATACAGAATAAGGAGAGAATTTTAAAAGCTACAAGAGAAAGGAAGCAGATTACATTTAGGGGTAAACCAATCAGGATAACAGCTGATCTTTCAACACAGACTCTGAAAGCTAGAAGATCCTGGAATAACATATTTCAAACACTGAAAGAAAATGGGTTCCAACCAAGAATCGTGTATCCAGCGAAATTAAGCTTCAGGATGGAAGATGAAATTAAAACCTTCCATGATAAACAAAAGTTAAAAGAATTTGCAGCTAGAAAACCATCTCTTCAAAATATCCTTGGCAAAACATTACAGGAAGAGGAAATGAAAAATAACAATGAAAACCAACAGTGGGAGGTAGGACAGTAAAAGGGGGAAAATAATCAAAGAGGAAAACAAACCATGTTTAGTAACATAAATAAACAAATATGGCTGGAAGAACAAACCATATCTCAATAATAACCCTAAATGTTAATGGCTTAAACTCACCAATTAAGAGACACAGGCTAGTAGAATGGATCACAAAACATGACCCAACAATATGCTGCCTACAGGAGACGCATTTGATAGGAAAAGATATACATAGACTGAAGGTGAAAGGTTGGGAAAAATCATATCACTCATATGGACTTCGGAAACAAGCAGGAGTGTCCATACTCATATCAAATAAAATAGATTTCAAGCCAAAGTTAATCAAAAGGGTTAAAGAGGGACACTACATACTGCTCAAGGGAACCATACACCAACAAGACATAACAATCATAAATATATATGCCCCAAACAACGGTGCAGCTATGTTCATCAAGCAAACTCTTCTCAAGTTCAAGAGTCTAATAGACCACCATACAATAATCATGGGAGATTTCAACACACCTCTGTCACCACTGGACAGATCTTCCACACAAAAGTTGAATAAGGAAACTATAGAACTCAATAACACAATTAATAACCTAGACTTAATTGACATATATAGAATATACCACCCAACATCAAGCAGTTACACTTTTTTCTCAGCAGCACATGGATCCTTCTCAAAAATAGATCATATATTATATCACAGGGCAACTCTTAGACAATATAAAAGAGTAGAGACAATACCATGCATCTTATCTGATCATAATGGAATGAAACTGAAAATCAAAGATAAAAGAAGGAAGGAAAAATCATGCATCACTTGGAGAATGAGCAATAGGTTACTGAATGATCAATGGGTTATAGAAGACATCAAGGAGGAAATTAAAAAATTCTTAGAGATAAATGAAAACACAGACACAACATATCGGAATCTATAGGACACATTGAAAGCAGTTCTAAGAGGAAAATTCATTGCTTGGAGTTCATTCCTTAAAAAAAGAAATAAACAACAAATAAATGATCTCATACTTCATCTCAAAATCCTAGAAAAAGAAGAGCAAGACAACAGCAAAAGAAGTAGAAGGCAAGAAATAATTAAAATCAGAGCCGAAATTAATGAAATTGAAACAAAAGAAACAATTGAAAAAATTGACAAAACTAAAAGTTGGTTCTTTGAAAAAATAAATAAAATCGACAGACCCTTAGCCATGCTAACAAAGAGAAGAAGAGAGAAAACTCAACTTACTAGCATACGGGATGAAAAAGGCAACATCACAACAGACACTTCAGAAATACAGAAGATAATCAGAAATTATTTTGAATCCTTATACTCCAATAAAATAGAAGATAGTGAAGGCATCGATAAATTTCTTAAGTCATATGATCTGCCCAGATTGAGTCAGGAGGATATAGACAACCTAAACAGACCAATATCAATTGAGGAAATAGAAGAAACCATCAAAAGACTACCAACTAAGAAAAGCCCAGGACCGGATGGGTATACAGCAGAGTTTTACAAAACTTTAAAGAGGAACTAATACCAATACTTTTCAAGCTATTTCAGGAAATAGAAAAAGAGGGAGAACTTCCAAATTCATTCTACGAGGCCAACATCACCCTGATTCCTAAACCAGACAAAGACACTTCAAAGAAAGAAAACTACAGACCAATATCTCTAATGAACCTAGATGCAAAAATCCTCAATAAAATTCTGGTGAATCGGATTCAAAAACATATCAAAAACATTGTGCACCATGATCAAGTAGGATTCATCCCTGGGATGCAAGGCTGGTTCAATATACGGAAATCAATAAATGTTATTCACCACATAAATAGACTTAAAAATAAGAACCATATGATCATCTCGATAGATGCAGAAAAAGCATTTGACAAAGTACAGCATCCCTTTATGTTCAAAACTCTAGAAAAACTAGGGATAACAGGAACATACCTCAACATTGTAAAAGCAATCTATGCTAAGTCTCAGGCTAGCATCATTCTGAATGGAGGAAAATTGAAGGCATTCCCTCTAAAATCTGGAACAAGACAGGGATGCCCTCTCTCACCACTTCTGTTCAACATAGTTCTCAAAACACTGGCCAGAGCAATTAGACAGACGAAAGAAATTAAAGGCATAAAAATAGGAAAAGAAGAACTTAAATTATCACTATTTGCAGATGATGTGATTCTATACCTAGCAGACCCAAAAGGGCCTACAAAGAAACTATTAGAGCTAATAAATGAATTTAGCAAAGTGGCAGGATATAAAATCAACACGCATAAATCAAAGGCATTCCTGTATATCAGCGACAAATCCTCTGAAATGGAAATGAGGAAAAACACTCCATTCACAATATCCTCAAAAAAAATAAAATACTTGGGAATCAACCTAACAAAAGAGGTGAAAGACTTATACAATGAAAACTACAGAACCCTAAAGAGAGAGATAGAAGAAGATCTTAGAAGATGGAAAAATATACCCTGTTCATTGATAGGCAGAACTAACATCATCAAAATGGCGATATTACCAAAAGTTCTCTATAGGTTTAATGCAATGCCAATCAAAATCCCAATGGCATTTCTTGTAGAAATAGATAAAGCAATCATGAAATTCATATGGAAAAATAAAAGACCCAGAATAGCAAAAAAAAAAAAAAATGTTAAGTAGGAAGTGTGAATCAGGCGGTATAGCGATACCAGACTTCAAACTATACTACAGAGCAATAGTAACAAAAACAGCATGGTACTGGTACCAAAACAGGCAGGTGGACCAATGGTACAGAATAGAGGACACAGAAACCAATCCACAAAACTACAACTATCTTATATTTGATAAAGTGGCTAAAAGCATGCAATGGAGGAAGGATAGCATCTTCAACAAATGGTGCTGGGAAAACTGGAAATCCATATGCATCAAAATGAAACTGAATCCCTTTCTCTCGCCATGCACAAAAGTTAACTCAAAATGGATCAAGGAGCTTGATATCAAATCAGAGACTCTGCGTCTGATAGAAGAAAAAGTTGGCTACGATCTACATACTGTGGGGTTGGGCTCCAAATTCCTCAATAGGACACCCATAGCACAAGAGTTAATAACTAGAATCAACAAATGGGACTTACTCAAACTAAAAAGTTTTTTCTCAGCAAGAGAAACAATAAGAGAGGTAAATAGGGAACAAATCTTTACTCCTCACACTTCAGATAGAGCCCTAATATCCAGAGTATACAAAGAACTCAAAAAATTAGACAATAAGATAACAAATAACCCGGGAACAAATCTTTACTCCTCACACTTCAGATAGAGCCCTAATATCCAGAGTATACAAAGAACTCAAAAAATTAGACAATAAGATAACAAATAACCCAATCAACAAATGGGCCAAGGACCTGAACAGACACTTCTCATAGGAGGACATACAATCAATCAACAAGTACATGAAAAAATGCTCACCATCGCTAGCAGTCAGAGAAATGCAAATCAAAACCACCCTAAGATACCATCTCACTCCAGTAAGATTGGCAGCCATTAGGAAGTCAAACAACAAGAAGTGCTGACGAGGATGTGAGGAAAAGGGTACACTTGTTCATTGTTGGTGGGACTGCAAATTGGTGCAGCCAATTTGGAAAGCAGTATGGAGATTTCTTGGAAAGCTGGGAATGGAACCACCATTTGACCCAGCTATTCCCCTTCTTGGTCTATTCCCTAAAGACCTAAAAAGAGCATGCTACAGGGACACTGCTACACCGATGTTCATAGCAGCACAATTCACAATAGCAAGACTGTGGAACCAACCTAGATGCCCTTCAATAGACGAATGGATAAAAAAAATATGTGGCATTTATACACAATGGAGTATTACTCTGCATTAAAAAATGACACAATCATAGAATTTGGAGGGAAATGGATGGCATTAGAGCAGATTATGCTAAGTGAAGCCAGCTAATCCCTAAAAAACAAATGCCAAATGTCTTCTTTGATATAAGGAGAGTAACTAAGAACAGAGTAGGGACGAAGAGCATGAGAAGAAGATTAACATTAAACAGGGATGAGAGGTGGGAGGGAAAGCGAGAGAGAAGGGAAATTGCATGGAAATGGAAGGAGACCCTCAGGGTTATACAAAATTACATACAAGAGGGAGTGAGGGGAAAGGGGAAAATAATACAAGGGGGAGAAATGAATTACAGTAGAGGGGGTAGAGAGAGAAGAGGGGAGGGGAGGGGAGGGGAGGGGGGATAGTAGAGGATAGGAAAGGCAGCAGAATACAACAGACACTAGTATGGCAATATGTAAATCAATGGAAGTATAACTGATGTGATTCTGCAATCTGTATACGGGGTAAAAATGGGAGTTCATAACCCACTTGAATCAAAGTGTGAAATATGATATGTCAAGAACTATGTAATGTTTTGAACAACCAACAATAAAAAAATTAAAAAAATCCAAGTTCATATATGAGTGTGGGTAGGACTTCCTTACCAACTCTCCATGGGGTATGAGCCCATTTGTGAGTGAGACAAAGAGAGGACCTGGGAAGGTGGGAGGGAGGGAGAGAGGAGAGGGAGGTGCAGATAAGAGTAAAGGAGACAGAAAAATATTTAGAGAGAGGAAAGTTAGAAACAGACAGACAGGGGTTGTGACTCAGTGGTAGAGCACTTGCCTTGCACGTGTGAGGCACTGGGTTCGATCCTTACCATTACATAAAAAGGAATAAACAAAGGTATTGTGTCCATCTACAGCCATATATATAAAGAAACAGACAGACAGAAGTTAAACCTGTGGACATGAAGACAGGTGTTGATGAAGGCAGACAGAAACAGAAAGAGATGTGGTCAGACAAAATATTTTTTGACAATAGCTTAAAAGGGACTAAGAGAGTTAAGAGACCTAGTAGCCAAACATAACATGTGGATCTTACTTAGATGCTGGTTTTAATGAACAAACTGTAAAAAGAAAAAGAAAAAATAAAGAAGAAAGGGAAATTTGAACACTGATTGGATATCTGATAATATCCAGGATTTATTGCTAACTTTTAAGTATGTTAATGGACTTGAGATTGTGTTTTCACAGAGCCTTTATCTTTTAGAGATAACCTCTGAAATATTTATGGGTGAAATGATAGAAGGTATGAGCTTGCTTAAAAATTACATAGGGAGAACTGGGTCAGGATGTCCATGGAAGATGATTGAAACCGGATGATGGACAGTTGGGGGGGGCTCCTTATATCATTTTGCTATTTTTGCATATGTTTGAATTTTCCATAATGTGAAGTTAAACATTTTTGTTGAATGCCTACCCTAAGTCAGGCATTATGTGGGGAATCAGATACAGGGTAAACAAGGCAGAGAGGCAAGAGAGACAGACATGGAGGTGGAAGTATGGAGACTATGACAAAGGCAGAAAGTAGCACGGGCAAAGGAGTGACTGCTGTGCTTATGGCCATGTGCAAAATACTGAAGGACGTGGGCAAAATACAGGCTTCATTCCAACTCTAATGGAATATTGAAAATACAGCATTCCTTGTTTCATCCCAACTAGGGTTAAAAATAAGATGACTTGAGTCAGGAACAGTAGTGCACCCCTGTAATCCCAGAAGCTCCAGAGGCTGAGGCAGGAGAATTGCAGGTTTGAGGTCAGCTCAGCAACTTTGCAAGACCCTAGCAACTTAGGGAGATCCCTATCTCAAAATAAAAAAGTAAAAAGGGCTGGGATGTGGCTCAGTGTGTAAGTGCACCTGGGTTCAATCCCTGCTACCAAAAATAAATAAATAAGATGACTTGGGCAGAAATCACGGCACCTATTATCAGCTAAGACAGGGTTCAGCTTCTGGCAAAGCCTCCCAGAGTGTGTTCCTGGGATTCCTTTAGGAGATCAAACCCAAGTCTACTTAGACATACCACTCTGCTCCCCTAGGGTCCCCTGCTTATGTCACTGGCCCTTGGCCTAGAGTGCTGCCTCTGTTGGGCACTTCTGTCCTTCCCTCTCACTGGTCATTGAGATGTCTCCTGGCCACTGCTCCCATTTCTAGTAAGTACTCCTATGTATAGTGGGTAACTCATCCTCCTGGTACTGGTTACTGTGGCTTGTGCTGGGCACAGACATACCTGTTGGCCATTCACACCTCTGCCTGGCTTTGCTTCTATCCCAAGAGCCACTGAGTCACCCTGGCCAAAGAAATTGCTAGTGCCTTTGACATGGCGAAATGCATAAGAGTCTGTGGCAACTGGTGGAGAGAAAGGTTTGTTTCTGCTTTGAATTGATGGAGGTCAAGGACAGCCAGAGCTGGGCTGCTGGTGCTTCAGTGCCTCACAACTCTTCATTCAACAGCCCACTCCACTGTCACTCACAGCACCCTGTCCTCCAAGACACACATGAATCTGTGTTTCCATAGGACAGCCACCACATTGTGCTCAGGATCATTTTCCTTCCCAAGGCCAAACATGACCTTTTCTTTGCATGGTGTATTAGGATGCTCCAGAAAAATGGAACCAATGGAATACTTAGAGATACAAATGATGACTTTTATTATGAGGGGTTTTCTGGTCTGGTTATGGAGGGTCAGCAGTTTGCAAGCTGGAAATTCAGGAAAGCTGGTCTTATAAGTCCAGTCCAAATCAGGGAATCAGGGGAGCCAGGGGTGTAATTCCCAGTCTGAGTCTACAGGCCAAAGAGGTAGGAGTGTTGATGTTCAAGGGTAAGAGAAGATGGTTGGCCCTCTGATTTTTGTTCTCAGGCCCTAAGTGCATTAGATGATGGCATGTTGATGAGGCCATTCTTCTTTATTCAGCCTATGGATTCAAATACTAATAACTTCTAGAACAATGCTCACAAACAAACCTTGAGATAATGTTCCATAAGCTAGC
The DNA here is from genome assembly GCF_964194105.1 of Spermophilus citellus. Taxonomy (NCBI): domain Eukaryota; kingdom Metazoa; phylum Chordata; class Mammalia; order Rodentia; family Sciuridae; genus Spermophilus; species Spermophilus citellus. The sequence goes on along the minus strand of NC_138184.1, from coordinate 23,498,888 downwards.
TGGGTACCCATTAACCCAGTGAAGTTGACATAAAATTAACTGTTCCACATGGCTTTCTTCCCTTGAGATTCTGTGGTCCCCACCACTTCCCACCCCAAAATGTTCAGCCACACAGACACTAAGCTTGGAAGAAAGCAGGTCCTTCCTGCCCATAGTTATCAGGAAGCAGGAGAATGACAGAGAACACGACTGTCTTTTATATCCTGTGCTGTTCCATTCCAAGGCCATGGCTTCCCCTTAGCTCTGCCTTTTTTGCTAGGACTACCGAGTGGTTCTTTGTATTTCAAGGGGATGTTCTGAGTCGGCTGGACCCTGAAGCCCATCCAGCATTCCTCCCCTCAGACCTAAGAGGGAGGGAGAGGTGTATTTTCCAACAGAAGCTAATACTCCCAGTAATGCAGAAATGATTCCTTACACCGTGCTCTAAGAGCATGTCTGAGCACAGGGTACCAGGGTGAGAAGGGAGGCGTGTCACCTTAAGGAGTGGATGAGTCCATGTGCTCCTTCCTTGGTGTTGAAGAAGGATAAGAGGCCGGCATGGATTGTAAAGCACCTGGCCCTTTACATTGAGAGTGAGGCACCTGGCACTGAGCCCTTCACTCATGAGGTCTCTATAAATAACTGTCCCTCCACAAGTCCTCTCCTCTCCTCTTACTCCTCACCAGGAGACCTCTTCTCTGTAAAGCAGGCAGGTCTTCTGGGGCAACACTTCTCCCAGGGCAACTCACATTCAAAACTTTCTCTCTGCATTTGGAAAGTGACTGGGGAGCAGGTAGATTGAACTCAACTAAAGACTGGTAGATACACTAAAAAAGAAAAAGGGAGGTACAGAAGAGAAATGTAACTTGCATTTTGCTTAGATTTTTAGCAAGTGCATATTGTACATCTACTATGTGCTGAGCATTATGTTAGCTTCCATATCTCATGAAATGAATATTATTATTTTTAGAATAATAATAATTACAATAGCAGGTAGCATTTATTGAGCATTTACTCTTTACCAGGTGCTACACTATGTGCTTTACACACATGATCTAATTTCCACAATAATCGAATGAAGTAGTGACTCCTACATTACCAATGAGGAAATGAGGTTTGGGGACAGTTGTGAATCCCCAATCCCACTTATGTCAAAGCTTATCACTCTGTTCCTTCCAACCCAAGGGTTGAACTAGCGGTTGCTTTCTTATTGGACTCAAAGACTCTGGATATTTGTAGCTGCACATATTTGAGAAATATATTACGAGGCTCTGATGCTTTTGTTTTCTAAGACAATGACTGACGGAGTCAGAGAGGAAATAGGCAGCAACAGGCATTTCCTTGATGTAAGCCACTAGACACCCTGAGGCAAGTAAACCCTTCTGCCCAATACCCCTTACCACAGAAGCTTCCTGGGACGTCCTGACCCTCCTTAGGCCAGATGTTTTCTGTCAACCCCAAAGAGGATTTTATGTCACACAGCTGTGATTGTCACACAGCTTAAGAGGGTCACCATCACTGGTCTCAGAAAAAGAGCTGGCATATAGGAGGTGATTTCTTACCATTTCTTGCCACTTCCGCTATCCAGCTTTGAAGGTTGAAGTTTATCTTCATATTTCAACTCTATTTCTGAATTCAGCCAGTCCCACTGATCATCACATGTCTCTGCCATTGAAGAGATTTCCCAGATACATGGAGGTGTCTTTTATCTCAGCAACCCCTTCAAGATTTGGAAATCTGTGTGTTTTCCATAGATGTTCCTGTCTCATCTCCTCATGGGTTCTGTGAGTCCACCCAGGGAGAGGTATCCGGCATCAGTAAGATACTTTAGTATCCTAAAGCTGGGTTACTGGAAGCAGGGACAGCACCCCTCGTTTGAACTTCAGAATCTCAAGCCCTGCTCAGAAGTGCTGAATCAATGTTTATTTTTAACAAGAATCCTTTACTGGAGTTTGAGAAGGATGACAGTCAGTGGTTCTCAGAATTGGCTGCACACTGGTCCTGCCTCCTGCAGACTCTTGATTTCTTTAGTTAGGAGATGGCTTGGATAAAGGAGTTTTATAAACTCCCCAGGTGACCCTTGTGTGCAACTGGGGCTGATAACCACTGACTTGGAGAACTGGGTGACACCTACCTTGGCTAGGTTGAGAGGCTCTGGAGAAGGGACTCATTTGCCAGTGTCCTGCCATTAGGTGTTAAGGGGGAGTGCCTCTCAACTCTGACTCAAGACCCAACCCTCCCTGCTTGTTCTCTGCAGAGACCTCTCTCTTTTGTAACAAAGAGGGCTTCTTTGGCACTGTTTCATAGGAAGATGGAAAATGAGAGCAGGAGTCTCTAGCTGGGATGCCTCCATTGCCTAGAGGCCAGGGAGCTGCAGTCTCTTCTGGGAAAGGAGACATTGCCGACCAGTTCATCTGAAGGTGAAAAGCAACTGGGCACTTTTTCCGAAGATGGAAAAGCAATGAAAGGACTTAGACTTGGGCTGCTGCCTGCCTGGCTCTTAGGAAAAACAGAAGTTACAGATGGGGCAGGAGGAGCAGAAGGGGGCAGGTGTCCAGGGCCTCCAGGCAGTGCTAGGGCTTGTGAATTGAAGTCCTGAGGGCCAGTCCCCTCCCCTGCGGGCCCTCTGCATCCATGCAGGGGTGCTGGGAATCCACCCATTGCCAAGGCCCCACCTCAAGGCTGTTTCCTGTGGGCAGTTATTTTGGGGACAGGAACTCGGATGTTCGGGTGGAAGAGGGGTAGCCAAGGGCCTGGAGGCAGACGGGTGAGAGCAGAGGGCCAGCAGCTCAGCGTCACTGAAATGGCCCCCTCGCCCAGACACTGAGGCAGACTCTACCCGCCTCCACTCTCCTGGCACAAAGGCATGGTCACGTGGCCTCAGGGGCTGCGACTTGAAAGCGCTCCCATTGTCCACGCTGCCTCAGGTTTCAGGGAACCAGACACTGGAAGGACAGACTTCCCCCCATCCCCCCTCAGTTTTAAAGCAATAAGGGCTAAGGCCAACAGCATTTTCCACTGCAGAAGGAGGGTCTACGCATGCACACGAGCCAAACAGACTTCTCCAAGTTTGTTTTTCTGACACATTGGAAACCACACAGTTCAGAGAAAATTCATCTCACATGCTCCAGCCTGCTTTCCCGGAACGTGTCCAGGGACGGCTGTGTCAACACTGCCAAACTCAGCAAAGCCGCCCTCCCGATGGGATGGTGTGATTCGCCAAGGGAAAAAAAAAATCTCAACCCAGACCCCCGGGGGCTAGGGGCACTGCAGAGAGTTCAAAGGGAGGGTGGGCTTGCAATTGGACAAGGCACTTCCCCGATTACACAGTTGTCATTGACCCCTCCAAGGGCCACTGCTGCATCTCTTGTTCCCAGATGGGACCTTATTGTGTGCTCAGCTGTCGACTGTCCTGCTCCTGAAGGCTCCCCCCCCCCCCGTGTGGGTGTAGGGAGGGAAGATGAAGCCCGTGGATGGAGATGTTTCAGATGAACTCTGCTCCAGGCCACTTGGCAGAAGAGATGGGGCTTTGGCTTCCCTGAGACCTGAATGTAAATCACAGGCATTTTCCTAAAGGAAAGATGGGCACTTCTTCCTTGCAGAGCCATGAGAGGAAGAGAAGGGGTAAGGATGGTGAAGGTGCTTACTACAAGTCAGGGACATAATATGTGCTCACTGAATGCTGGTTTCCTCCCATCACTTTGTCCTTGGAGGTCTTGGGGGGGGGGTTCTGTCTCAGTTAGAGGTTAAATTCTCTTACTTGGTTTTTAGGGGGAGAGAGAGAGAGAGAGGACAGCTTCCCCCACCATCAAGAATATTTTGGATATGGAATTTCACAGTCAAAACAGCCCGCCAGACACTGAGTTCAGCAATGAAACTCCTTTTCTTTCCCACCACGGAACAAGTCCCAGTTGCACTGGGTACCAGGAAACTTGACCCAATTCACATAAGGACTGTAGTCATTTCTAGGGTCAAGTGAGGTTCTTGCAATTTGCAATTTGGTCACAGTCTAGCCCAGAATGACGCTGGAATTTTTTTTTTTTTTTTTTTTTTTTTTTTGCCTCTCCTCCTGGTTCGGACTTCATTGGGAGGCTGTTAGAAGCAGGCAGTGAGTGGGGGTCTGCGGTCATCTGCCACAGAGTTGCCAGGGAACACTGGGTAAGGGCCAGCACTAGCTGCTCCATACATGTGGGTGGGGCACAGGCAGACCTGCTGGGCATGTTGCTTGTGTAATTCATACTCTGGGTACAGAGGGTGGGTGGTCTGGTCTCCAAAAGTTTCTTCCTTAAAATCAAATCAGCCATGCTTCCCTTTGACCTCTCAGGCATCTGTACTGTACCCTTTTTGGGTGTGTCTCCTGAGCCAGTTCACTTGTCTGGCAACTGTCAATGCAGCCTATGGGCTCTCTCCCCTGGCAGATGGGTGCCTGCAGGTCTTCTCTATGTCACTCCATGGCTGGGAAGCAGTTCCTGTTGCCTTTCTCTCCCCAGCTTTTTTACAAACTTGCTCTCTCCAGTGAAACACTTGAGGAATTTTTGCCTTCACCAAAAATTCCAGAGGAGAAACAAAAGGCCTTTCTCTTCTCTCTCATCTCTCCCCAAACCTTGGAGAAACCCTCTGCTATTTCTTGCTCATTCTTCAGTGATGATGCTGATGATGGTGATGATGATGATGATGATAATGATAACCGTGTGTGTGTGTGTGTGTGTGTGTGTGTGTGTGTGTGTGTATGCATGCGCATGTGTGTGGACAGTGGAATGTATGGCTTTTCATCCTTGATCTTTAAACTCTGCTCTCCTCAAGTCACTGTAGAGGGAAAATCTGGCTTTGTTTCCTAGCACCTGTTTGCATTAAGTCTGTCCAGTCCTAAACTTGGAGCTGTGTTCTTTAGCAATTTTAGGGCTGGGGATCATTACTTTCCATCCTTCGGGCATCTCTGTCGCAACGGATGATCTCAATTTTAACTTCCAGTGAGTGGGGAGAGTCCCATCAAGAAGTCATGGGAGATCAAGAAGCGGCATGTTTAATTCATGTTTTATGTATCCATCTGACACAGTTACAGAATTTTCAAGTTAACTAGCTCAGGTTCACTCTCGATTGTCCACTAGCCACTGGCCCCCATCTCGTGGCATGACCTTGGGCACATACATGGCTTCAGATCTCTGAGCCTTAATTTTCAAAGTCTGGATCATCTCTAAGGCCCCTTTCAGCATTAAACTTCTAACAGGTGTGTGTCTGAGATTCTGGACAAGCCTCTCTGTACTGAGCCCCGACATCTATGTGAAATACAGTGAGTCCCCATCAGACTCCAATTTCTCTGGTAATGGAGGGGAGGTCTGGTATAGATTAAATATAATCCACTGATAATCCAAAACCCCACGCTTGCCTTTGGTTTTGATCTCATGTATTAGAGGAGGGAGCAAGCTACAAAATTGACCAATTTGAATTCTACCTGTCCCTTCCCTTCTATCCTCTCAAAGACATGCTAATTTGATCTGTAATGTGGCCAAAGGGCAGATAGTAGAAGGGAGGAGAAGCCAGAGGCATGAAAAATCCCCAAACTGGATCATCCACCCCCTAGAGAATGGGCAGTTGCCTGAACAGAATGCTCAATGAGCACTTGTCTTTTTTTTCCAGCCAGCCCCTGTCCCCATTCTGCAGTAGCTATAATCTCCATGGCAAAATGCATTAAACCGTTGAGTTCCTTAGACAAATTCCACCATTTCTCACTCAATGCATAGGCAGGTTATACTTTTTGAAATGGAGAGCCTGGTTAATTGTCATTTGGAAGTAGCAGGATATTTAAAACACCCTATCGAGATGCCAGTCGGAGGAACGATTACTGTCTGCTTCCCAGGTCAATAAAAGCAAACAGAAACTTGCATACATTTTTTATGACTGCCTTCATTGTTACAAGTGTCCTCTTATGAATAGTCCTTCAGGCCTAAATGTACCAACTTGTAAATATTGCTGAAATCCCACAACCTCCACAGGCCTCTCTTGATAGCATGGTCTTTTGGGGACCCTAGAGGTTCCCATCTTTGCCCCAATCCCCAAAGGGGATGCTCACCCTTGCTAATATCCTTGCTGATAAACATCCTCCAAACAATGAATTCAGGAATGGTTCCTGCTCTTAAGAAAGAAGCCCCTTTTCCTGACACTGCATTCAGCTGCAGCCAAGAGTTTCAGCGACTACTTTGGGTCCAGGTGTTCATCCAGTTGGTCTGGGCAGCCTCGCTCTGCCCCCCTTGCCATCTTTATTTCGGTCCTCTCCCAAGACCTTTTCTCTTCCTCTTCTCCCCACAGTTATAGTGGCTGCTCTTTGATAGTCAAATATGTTTGCCCAGGCCAGGGCAAACTCACATGGGTCTAGAAAAGCTGTGTGAATTGGTGAAATTAGTTTCTCATGGCTGCATAACAAATTACCGCAGAGCAAGCAGCTTCAAACAACACCCATTTTTCTGTGGACAGTTCCCTAGGTCAGAAGTCCCAGTGCCTCTTGACTGGGCTTTTTGCATAGGGTCTCATATACAAAGCATAATTCTTATCTGGAGGTTCTGAGAACAATCACACTCTTGGCAGAATCCAGTTCCTCTCAGTTGCAGGATTGAGGTCCCCATCATTTGGCTGGCTATTGACCAGGATTTATTCTCAGCATCTGGAGGCCAGCTCCCCCTATATGCCAAATGAGCCCCTTCACGTTCAAGTCAGACATGGAGACTCCCTTGCACTGATTTTCCTTATACATCAACTCTATCCCTTCTCCTATCTCTGATCTCTAGACCCAGGTTTAAAGGGCTCATGAGGTTAGATTAGGCTCACGTGAATATCTTCCTTTCTTAAAGTCAACTGTGGCATATAACACAACCTAATCACAGGAATGGTATCCCCTCTTATTAACACAGTGTATACCAGGGAGTGGGGATTTGGGGGGATCTCTTAGAAGTCTGCCTATCAAATTGGCTTCTCATTTCTCACTTTTGGTCCATAGTTCCTAGCTTTTCATGTTGGCTGGTGTTGGCCACAACAACCTTTCCTGACCCCTGTGGTGAGTTTTGGGGTACCTGGGTGTCAGGATAAAAGGAATGTACCTGTACTTCTGAAACATGTGCCCAACACAGGGCTATGATGAGAAACCCAGCCACAGAGTACTTCTGAATTATGAACACTTTCTGACTATGTAAGGGGAGAATGATCCATAGATCCATCCTGTATTTAAGTATGCTCTGTGTATATGTGCGCACATATGCAAACACACATGCTGTGAAAACATATTTGCATAAGTATGTATTTTGCAGCCTTAAATAAATTGGAATCATAATATATATGCTATAACTTGTAAATGAAATAAGTGCTTATGTCATTTTCTTCTATTAAAGGGCTGCATAACTTTATTGCATTTACCCAAGAACATGAGCTCTGGAGCTGAAATGTCCAAGTCTTTATTACCTCTAAACCAATTGGCTCATCCCTTTAAAAAAAATTTAAAGTATTTTAAATTTTTTATTGGTTCTTTTTAATTATATGTGGCAGAGAATTCATTTTGATATCATTATACCAGCATGGAATATCTTATTCTAGTTAGAGTCCTACTCTTATTGGTGTACAAGGTGGTGGGATTTACTGTGTTGTTTTCATATATGTACATGGGGGAAAAACTATGTCAGATTCATTCCACTGTTTTTCCTTTGCTTATTCCCCCTTTATTCCCTCCATTTCCCACTGTTAATCTACTGTATTTTTATTCTTCCCTTCACCCCATCCCTTTATTGTGGGTTAGCTTCTACCTATCAGAGAAAACGATCAACTTTTGGTTTTTTGAGACTGGCTTATTTCTCTTAGCATGATAGTCTCTAGATCCATCCATTTGCTGGTAAATGTCATAAAGTCATTCTTCTTTATGTCTGAGTAATATTCCAGTGTGTGTGTGTGTGTGTGTGTGTGTGTGTGTGTGTGTGTGTGTGTATGACTTTATGTACATATGTATTATGTATACATATCACATTTTCTTTATTCATTCATATATTGAAGGGCACCTGGGTTAGTTTCATAGCTTAGCTATTGTGAATTGAGCTGTTATAAACATTGATGTGGCTGCATCATTGTGGTATGCTGATTTTAACTTATTTGGAATGGAATCGCCATTTGACCCAGTTATCTCACTCCTTGGCTTGTCCCTTCTGACCTTTAGTGTTCTCATCTGAAAAATGGAGATGATAATTGTACCTCTTTTAAAGATTGTTGGTGAGAATTAAATGCATTCGTAAAGGAGTTAGGGCACAGCACTTGGCATGTAGTAAATGCTCAAAAGTTATCTTTTTTTTCCCCATCATTTATACTTCCCCTCACCAAATGTTCTTATTCAACAAAACTGGCATACTCAGCGATCCTTTCTATCATTACCTTTAGTTCTGCACAGTAGAATCCATTATATAGACAATAGGTCAGAATTAATTAATCTATGTCTGGAATTCCCACTCTCTCCATGTAACTTGCCATTAACCACCTACAGATTAATGTTACCTTGACACAAGATGAAGAATGGCAAACAGAGATAACTTTATTTTAGGATCAGTGATTATTTTGCTTTTTTTTGTATAAATACATTTTAATAAATAACTAGTAGTTTATTTCAACTTTAAACTCATTAATTCTGAAGTAGGTCCTATCAGTGGAAAGTAATTAGACCTCAAAAGTTATCAATTACTATTGCTATTGTTCTTGGTATATGAATCTTTATTGATGGTCATAAAATTGTTTTCAGTATTTAATCATCACGGATAAGATAATGGAGAGTTTTTGTGCATTAATCTTTGATACATCTAATGATTTCCTTGCAATAGCTGCTAAAAACAGAACCCTAAGCTTGAAAGAGGCATCCTGTATATGTGCTGCAATTTTCCCTGTGGGAAATTTGTGCTCATGCATGCTCCTAGCAGCAGTCATTGTCCCTCAATGGAGCAGTCACACAGGGGCTATATATATATATATATATATATATATATATATATATATATATCCTAGTCCTCCAGATCCAACCCAGGTAATCAGTCACTCCTGAAATGTCACAAGTAATTTATGGATGGAAATTAAAATCTTCATATTTATCAATGATTTACTTTTGTGGTCCAAATTAGAATGGATTCCATGCTATTCCTAAAACCTTGCCATGCATTTTTATATGCTTTCTTGAGGAACAGAATTACAGTTAAATGAACTTTTTTTTTTGTAATTAGGAAAAATATTTTTATATTTTTTCAAAAGCCTAAGTGTAAGAGTTATCCTTGGGCACCAGGGGGAAAATCTCTTCCTCCTGGTCTTCAGGTTGTTACAGATCAGGTCAGTTTGTAGGTTATTAGAGAGGGGAATTTAGAAAGTTAAAAATGAAATAGCTTTAAGACTTCTATTTGAGAAAAAGCAAAGTGTTTTGCTGAGAGAGGAGCAAACCTGCTGGAAGATCAGAAGGTAGGTTAGGGGAAGAGACGAGCAAGCACACACAGTCAAATACCAAATGGCATTGAACTTGAAAACTGGTTTTGCAATGACCCCCATAAGCATGATTGTGTGCAGGTAGGGGCAGAGAACATAAGTGGTTGGGTTGATCTGAGACAAGGAGTAGGAAGGACAGGTGGATCTAAATCCTACTTCAGGGTACTATCATAAGAGTGCAGTAAGCAATGAGCATTGGGTCCAGTCTCCCAAGAGAAGGAAATCAGATGTGGCTGAGGGTTAAGAAAGAAAGGGCAGGAAGAAATGATAGTCTCAGTGTCAAAGAAATGCAGGTGTAATATAATTCCGGGGGAGATTAAAAGCTTGGAGGACAGGTATTATGTTCAGAAATGAATATAATCAAGGTTAAAATTCCTCAAGTCCTGCACCTACACAGGAATTGTGCTGTTGATACGGAGGTGGGTAAATATCACTGAAATTATGGCTTTGTGGGTTAAAATAACTCAATAGTAGAGCTGGCAGGAGAGCAGCCCTTCGAAAAGTTGTGAGTGGGCAGGCAAAAGTTGGATGTTCAACCCACCCTTAGGTGAACAGATTTAGCAATGTGAACAACCAGCCTCTACTTCCCAAGGAAGCACTTTGTTCTGAGAGAGATCTTAGATGCTAGAAAATTGTTTGGATTGAACTAAAACCTGCTTTTCTACAGTTTCTACCTGTTGGTTCCAGTTCTGTGTCCTGGGCCAAAAGCAGGTGACAAATAAAAGTCACAGGAGGTGTAAAGTCATGGGAAAAGACCCCAAGAAACTGGAAGGGAGCCATCTTTTATAGACACAGCACCCCTTCATGTCTTTGAAGATCCTGATTGAATCTCTCCTCTTCCTTGCCATGTGACCAGAGGCACACAAGTTCCCCTGGCTCTAAGTTCCTGTCTCGGATAATAAGTTAATTCTCTCCTGGGAGGAGAGACAGGGAGTCACCTGACAAGAGGATTGTTTATTGAGTCCTCTAGAGAGACAGCTGCAAAACAGAGACTATGGTAATTAGACAGGCAATCTTGGTATCCCTAAAGCCAAAAACAGCTAATTGAGGCAAAGGTGGATTTCCTGAACCTACGTTATAGACTTAATTTTTTTTCACCACGACATAATAACTGTACACTTAGTCAAAACAAACACATAGCCTCTAAGAGACAGAAATAATTTACCAAGCAATTTTAACCACATTATCTCATTCAAACCTCTTAGCAACCTGCACAACAGATTGGATTATTTCAGTTTGAGAGGTTGGAAAATGGAGCACCCCTGTCTCTCCCCGACCCCAGAGGCTAATCAGCCTATTCTCAACTAGTTGAGAGCCTCATTCTGGGCAGGTGTCTACCTGCCATGTGTGGAGGGAGATTTTGAAAGAGTTCTGCATCCGAGGTTCATATCACATGGTGTTGGTGTTTGAGACTCACATGGGCTTGGCAAGGGCAGTGCTACTGAGGCCAGGCAGCGATCACATGCTGCAAGAGAGGCAGCATGACACCCGCCCTCCTGCCTTTGTTGCCAGTCGCCACAGTTGGAGTTAAGGGGCAGCAGTGGCTATTGAGTAGCTTAACTGGGGATAGAGGAAAACAGGCCTGGAGTGAAAGCAGGCTCCTGAAATGACAGCACAAGATCAAACACTGCTAGCTCCAGAAGACGAATTACAGGAGAACTTGACCTGAGCAGGTACCCAGCACTCCTCCCTCCCCTACTGAGGTTGTACACAGCCCCATCTTTCTTCATGCTGTCTACTGGGGCTAGCTCACCCCAAGCATGGCTGTCAACTAGGAAGAAACATTCCCTCTCCCAACTCCTTCTCCCTAACTGTCTGTGACAGGCACTTGGAGAGGCCCTGGGTCCCCAGTATCCAGTGGCCTGATGATTGAACACCTGTGTCCACCTGTGATGATTGAGCATGTACTGTGGGAAGAGCCCTGGGCTGACCTGGCCCTGGATCAGTCCCCACTTTGGATGGTTCATGACGAGGTACCCAGGCTCAGTAACTCAGATTTGTGAGTTTTAGGCCAGTAAGTTCATGGTAATTTGTTACAGAAGTCATAGGAAATTGATATAGAATACAGCTGTGGTACAGACTTGCTCAATGGGTACCAAGCCAGATGTGAGCAAATGGCTTGCACAGACTTGAGCTGGGTTTCCCTGAAGCAGACTCTGAAACCAATTTGAATGGGAGTCATTTATTTAAGAATGTTGAAGAGTGCAGAAGGAAGACAGAAAGGCAAAGAAAGTTATTCTTTCTGCCCAAGTTACCACTGTGGGCAATGGGGATCTTTAGGAGACAGTATGAAACTAACATGTCAGAGATATTCCATTTGAAGGACAGGGAAGCTGGGGGTTCTGTCTGTTTTTGATTGATGTGATGGCTGCTTTTGGGGACCCCCTGCAATTCTAGCTTGTTCTCCATGGTCTTATCAAAGGCATCAAGCAAAGAGTCATAGGGGCTTTTAGTAAGGAGCCATTGTTGCATAAGGGAAGGTGAGCGCTAGGCAATGTGGTGGGCACGGTGGTGTCTGCTAGGGGTGATGTCATGGAGGGTCTGTTGTATAAAGGTGGGCAGCTCCTCATTCTGCAGTGACATGTGGATGCTCCCAGAGTTCACCTGGAATATGGCTGGAGGTCTGAAATCCTAAAGAACTGAGGGATTTGGAGACTCAGCACTTTGGTTTCTTCTTTTACTCATCAGACCTAAGGAATAACTGGACAGTGTGAGCCTTAAACCCCTGGCTTTAGCCACCAGCAGAACAGCATCTTTTTCTGGATGGTGGCCTTTGATGGCAGAATTGGGGCTCCTGCCCACAATTAGCTTTTGTTGCAGACCAGAACCAATTCTGGTGCAGCAAAGGCCACCATAAAAAGGGTATTTCATGAAGACTTGCTTACTGGACAAAAAGAGAGAGCTCGATGGAATTTTGATAGAGATAGAAAAATAAAGCCCAGGAAAAATCAAAGTAACCTAAACTTTGAGCATCTAATGGAAGCAAGAGTCTCATAAAAATGAATACACTCAAGTCTGATAAATAACTCATCTGAAAGGCAACCAGAAGGGTGTTATGTTCCAAAGAATGGCAAACAGAGTCACATGAGCCCAGACCCAGGATTCAAATGGAGAAGTACAGATGAGAATATTCCAGTGAGGCCCAAAGTGGGAGCACTATCTGATTTGTGTAAGAATTAGTGCTGGGCCTGGTGAGTGACAGCTCTCCTTTTGCTTCAGGCCCCACTCTACCAAAGCAGGGGGTGCTCTACCACTGAGCTACATCCACCCCACTACAGCGATCCTCCTGCCTCAGAACCCCAAGTAGGGAGGACAGGCATATGTGACCTAGATTGACAGCAGAGTCTATTACTAAAAGACCCTGGTGGCAGCTCTCCACAGGGCAGGCAAAACCACAGGAGAAAACATTTATTCTAGAATTGGTTCTGGTCTGCAACAAAAGCTAACTGGCCAAAGGGAGTGGAGATACAACTTTATATAACAATGACCATTTTACTCTGGGATTCATAAACAAGACAGTGAGGATGTTAAGAAAATGGATTCGAGACTTCAGAAGGCAGATTTCCAAAACCCCTGTGAAAAATAGGTACAGTCTTGTGGCAAGAGGATCCAAAGGGTGATGTGACACAAGAAAAAAAATGAGATTATTACAATGTAAGAATAAGGCACCTTTAGGGAGAAATGTCCCTGAATACATGGCTCTCAAAAATTCTAGAGGAGGTAAGGAAAATATGGAAGGAGGAGGCAAAGAAGTATGATGAAAGATGTGGACCAGGAAGCCTAAATCCCAGGAAGCCCCTAGACTACCCAAAATGCTGGAAATAATAATAATGACAATCACTGAACATTTATTGAGCTGCTTCTATATCACAATCACCGTGCAAAGCATATCATCCTAATTGACCCTCATTTCAATTTTATGAGCTGCAAAGAGAAAACTAAGGCTCAGAGTGGCAAAGTGATTTGGAAAAGGTTCCACAAAAAGTCAGTGGATCAAACAAAAGTGATCACAAGTTAGGTGGACTTGCAACTTTTCCAACCAACTCATGAAGAACACTGATTCCAGCCTCCGTGGGACTCGGAGGAAGGTTTCTAGTAGATTGCCAACATACTCTGCCTTTGGTACAGTTTTTTTTTTTGGCGAGTTGTGGGGGTACCAGGGATTGAACTCGGGGGCACTTGACCACTGAGCCACATCCCCAGCCCTATTTTGTATTGTATTTAGAGACAGGGTCTCACTGAGTTGCTTAGCACCTTGCTTTTGCTGAGTCTGGCTTTGAACTCACGATCTTCCTGTCTCAGCCTCCCAAGCCACTGGTCTTTGGTACCGTTTTTCTCTAACAATTTTATGAGTGACCCTGGCATAGAGTGTTTAAAGCCACATAGAAAGAATTTTGATAGAGATTCAAAACAACTGTGAGGAGCTGAAGTCGTTAGACACAGGTAGACCGTTGTCCATGATTGGGTTGAGGGGCCCTAGGAGAAAATTGCTGGGGTAGTTTGAGGTGGGGGCCAGATAATTATAAACCTCGCAGGTACTGACAGGGTGTTGTGGTCATGTCTTATGAAGGCCTGGTGGCCTGAGTGTCTGCTTGGCTATCCACTCACACTCTGGCCTGGGTCCCCTAGGCCTGGCTGGTGGTGAGGGGGGTCTGGGCTACACCCTGTGGGAGTGCCAATGCAGTACCCCAGCTCAGGATGCTCTGGCTGCCCAGGGCCCCTCCTGATCCTGGATTCCCCCGAATACTTCCTCACCCCTTTTGCACACCTGCCACCAAGCTATCTGGAGCAGTCATCCTCTCCTGTCTTCCTTTTCAGAGTGATCCTCTGCTTTCTGGCACTTGAGAATTTCTTACAGCTTTTTGTCTATCAAGAGCATCTCTTCTTATTTTTGCATGTTTATTGTGATAGGTATCATATCCTTTTGATATTTTCTATCATTTCTAGGATTGAGCTTAGGAGAGGCAGACGATAATGTCTGCCCATCCATTGAAACCAGGAATTGTTGTCTACATATGCAGCTGAAAACTATGTAATCTCTGTTTGAGGGCCTTGGAAGACAGGGAAATGAAGTTATTTTCTTTTTCAAATCTGTCTCAAAAGGCACAAAGAGCTGCTTATGCTCCTTGCCCACGTGACCGCCCACTTTCTCTTTGTTCAAAAACCCACGCAGGTGCCGCCCCTGGTCAAAGACTGAAACGGCAGTGGCAGTCACAATAAGACCTCAGCAAGTACTTTCCAGACGTGTGGCAAGTTTTTCTTGGTGAAATCTCAGAGGAAGGCTTGGACTATCTCCCAGAGCAACAACTGCTTGTAAAGTATCTAGTGAAATTATAATCGCTGAAGGCTGTGGAGAATAATAACTTATCTGGGTGCTTATAGAATGTTCCAATTTTTTTTTTCAAAACAGATTACAAGAGCCATAGCTTTTCAATATTTTCCAGCATACTTAATTTGTGCTATCAAAAACTCCATAGATATACCTTTCCCCTCCTGCTCTCTTTCCATTCCTCTTTCCTCATAGAAACATCCAGAATAATTTTTCTTTCTTGTCTTCTCAAGAAGAAATAAGAGGAATTAAATTAAGTTTTTTTAAAATCATCATTATTGAGAATTTATACAAATTGGACAGAAAAATTGGAAAGAAAACCCAAATGTGTTTTATAGCTATTTGGACCAGTCCAAGTTTATCTTTGATTCAATCTCAGGAGATTTTTTTTTTTTTTTTTTTGTAAAAGACAAAACAAACTTGGAGAACCAAATTCATCAGAATTAACCATGAGAGACATATAAGAAATTCTGCATAACATAGAAAGGGTCAGGCCTCTCATTGTGTATGCAATGTCCTTGGCTATCCTCTGTAGATGGAAGGTTCTTTTTTTCAATTGATGTTTGTCTGTTTACAGTGCTGGAGATTGAACCCAGGGCCTTGTGCATAGGAGGCAAGTGCTCCACAACTGGGCTACACCCTCAGCTGACTGAAGGTTCTTGGGGAAGCAGCCCCCACCTTATTCTCTGGGTTTATCTCATATTATTTTTTCTCTTGCTCACTTTTTCTCACATACTTCTTTTTCCTCTATGCATAGTCACACATACATACACGGGCATATGATTCAGAGAAGAGTCCCACAAATCAGGGATTTATCTGTGTCATAAATATTAATATTCAATGGTGATCATGAACCTGATTATTTCAGATACTAGCTGAAGTTCACCACGATTTCCAAGATATTTTCATAGTTGATGTCAGATAAAAAACATGTGCTTTGTTAAATTTGGATTTCAGATAAACAATGATTACTGGGATGTATTTATACTAAAAAAATTGTTATTTATCTGAAATTTATTTTTAACGTGGTATCCTCTATTCTTATTTTGCTACATGTGGCAACCCTAATAGGGCAATATATTTGTCAGAGTCTTACCAGAAAAGAGATGACACACCCAAATTGGGTAATTTGAAGAAGATTTGAAAAAGAGATTATCAAAGGGATGCAAAGATGTGACAGTCCCAGGAAACACAAGGGATACTGCAGTAGGTGGGGTTAGAAATAGCAGGGCGCAGTGACCACCTCTAATGGAGTGAGGAGAGAGAGACTCATACCTGGGGATGAGGCTCCAAGGAGCAGGATGCCTGATAAGCAGTGACCTCTGGCCTAGGGACTGCACCCAGCTGGTGGTCTGGAGGGGAGACACCTGTTAATGAAGCTCACAAAGATCAGCTTCCTGGGGCTGGGATTGTGACTAGACGGGCGGGACCCTGGTTCGATTCTCAGCACCACATAAAAATAAAGGCATTGGGTTGTGTCCATCTACAAAAAAGATAGTCTCTCTCTCTCTCTCTCTCTTCTCTCTCTCTCTCTCTTCTCTCTCTCTCTCAAAAAAAAAAAAAAAAAAAAAAAAAAAAAAAAAAAAAAGACCAGCTTCCTAGTGCAGGGCTAATGTAGAAGGGTAGATTTAAGAGATAAATGGAAAATATCTACCACAGGACATCTTAGTGGCTCTGGGCATCCAGGTGACCTGGAGCTAATGCATAATTAGGCCACACCCTTGAGGGGTGGAAACACTTCACTGTCAAATGCCAGCTTCGGAAGTTTCCCTCTGCCCTGAGACAGCCTTGGTGTGTGAGCTCAGACCTGATAAGCTTGAATCTAGCAAGAGACAAATTCCCCTCCGTGGGTCTGTTTTTCTTGGATTTATTTTTCCCTTTTTTCTCTCAAGCATGGGTCTGAGAGAAAGTTCGAGGAAGCCTCTTGACCTATGTATTAGTCACAACTCTCCAGAGAAACAGAACCCACAGAATGCATATGTGTCTGGAGATTGGCAAACCCTAAATCTGCAGAGTGGGCTGGAAGGCTGGAGACCCCAAAATAGCTGATGCTGCAGTTTAAGTACAAAGGTCATCTGTTGGCAGAATGCCTTCTTGCCTTGGGGAGGTCAGTGTTGTGTTCTGTTCAGGCCCTAAGAGGATTGATGAGGTCCACTTACATCATGGAGGGTGATCCGCTTTAAATATGAATCTTATCCTCAGTCATGTTCATAGAAACATCCAGAATAATTTGACCAAATATTTGGACAGTGTGGTCCAGCCAAGTTGACATATAAAAGCACCAGAGCTTGCTTTTTGTGTAGCTCTTGGCCAGAGACACAGAGACTGTCCTTGTTATCCTCCTGTAGTCCAGTTTGGCTACCAAGATGAGACTCTTCCTATTGTAGTTTTGGGATCAGAGCAAGAGAAAGCTTGCATTTTCCTTGCCCTGACCCCCTTCTTTACCTCTCCTCCAGGAGCCTGCAGTAGATTTAGTGATTCAGGAGGGAGGGATTATAAATCTTGGTTCTCTCTGCTTCCATCTTAAATAGATTGGAGAAACTTTGAAGAACAACATACTACAGTCAAGAAGTTCTTTCTCTGCAATGGTTGTACAGAGTTTTTCATCATGGAGAATATTAGAAGCCAGTGTCCTCAGTGCAGTGTGTGCAACCTATTCCTTGTGAGTGTTTGTACTGTTGGGGTTACTGATGGGCCATCAAGCCTAGGAGTTCTTCAAGTTGCCACATGAACAGTTCCTAGAAGAACTGTGATGCTTCTGCATCCACATTCAATGAAGTTCTCGCATCACAAACACTTATGTTTAATTTTATAAAGTCCTCAAGAGGAATGCGACTGTCATTTCTGTTAGTTGATTATGGTAAACAATGTTTAATGTGAAAATGAATTAAAACTTTCTCCATACATTGTGAAAAATAAAGGAAGAAGAAAGAAAGAAAAAAAAATAGTGGGGCAGATATGAGCTGGTCCTGACACTTGAGGAGACTCAGATTCCTTTGCATTAGAAACAATACTGAATTTACATTATACATCAACCTTGGATTTTACACAATGAACTGTACAAAACGATCACCCTGAGAATGTTGAAATCTGGAACCTGTGGTGGTATTCCAATTTTCATATTCAATTGCTCCTCTAGGAGTGTTTCTAAATCAGGATTTCAGCAGTGCCCAAATCAGAGCAAAAATTAAAATTACGGTCTCGTTTTTAGATAAGAGCTTGTGATCAGTGCTGATCTAGGGGTTCCAGGAGTTACACATGTTTTTAACTATGGAGATGAGAGAAAAAGCTTTCACCATGTTCCCAAGGAGTGAATAATGGGAGCTACATTGTCATTCCTATGTTTTGTGTCAAAAATGTCTTACAATCTTGCCATGATGTTTGCCTCATGAATAGGTGGGATCAGTTAACAGCATTTTGAAAAGTTGGTACCATCCTAAATCTTAGATGACAGAGTGTCCATAGAGTATTATAAAATCCCAAGGTCAGCAAAATTCTAAATTAAGAACTCAGCATGTAGTAGATTGAGTTTGATTGTGGTTTTGCTGTAATATGACTAATAATCGGTTGTTGATAAGCTTAGCTAGTCACATTTTACAAAGATTTTAATTCCTCAACAAGATCAGCAAGAAGTTCAATGGCTCACAGTAAAGAAATTACTTAAGTGTTTTGGGTAAATTGTATTTTCAGTCTCCGTAGAGTCTTACCTCACCCAGACCAGAGTGCTGGATAATGTACATGTGTTACCAGTTCAAGGACATCTTGTTTGAATAAATGTTCAATCAATCTCTTACTCAAAGCAAGAACTCCATTTACAGATTTCAAGGGAATTGGTGAAATCATTATTGAAGGTTTTAAGCAGAAGATTAACAAGTTAGATTTGTATTCTATTTTTTATTTTTGTGGTGGTGAGGATTGAACCCAGGGCCTTGTGCATTCGAGGGAAGCACTCTACCAACTGAGCTATATCCCCAGCCCTTAGATTTATATTTTAGAAAGCTCTTTCTGACTGTAATGGGCAAAAGTTATGGAGGGATAAAGATTAGTAGCAAGAAGATTGGTTGGGAGTCTACTGCAATGAATGGTTCAGAGAGTAGATACATCCAAACTGTTCCAGGGATTGTTGAGTTAGTGAGGAGTCATTTACCTGGCTTCACGTGGCCATTAGCCTAGACTCACAGATCTTCAATTATAGGAAGCATAACTAATCGAGGTCACTGCTGTCATTCAACATCGTGTGTGTGTGTGTGTAAACCATGTTTCCCACTGACTGCTATCAGTCAATTATAGATGGCGGCAGTAATGCAAGTGCATTAGAGGCCCTGAGATCCTCTAATGGTGCTTTTGGCTCAGAAACTTCCAATTGGCTGTGCGGACCCTTCTTAAGCTGAACAGCAGTGTAGGACACTGCCATTCACTTCCTTCTTCCTTTGTTCCTTCACTTAGGGGTCAGACAGCTTTGTGGTCTGATAGCTCTTTCAGCCTTCCCCAACTTCTCCAGACTTTCTCTCACAGGCCTTTCTCTTAATAAAATTCTTTGCCTGTTTAATCACTGCTTGGTGTTTGCTTCTGGGGGAACCTGGACTAACACAGGGAACAATCTCCAAAAATATTCTGAAATTAGAATTAACAAAAGCAGCAAGAGAAGAGGATGAGTCCTCTGGGACTCCCACAGATCTGACAAGAGGAGGGTGCACAGTGGAAGCACTCTCAGAACTAGAGAACACCCCGGGGAAGAAGCAGGCTTAGAGTTGGGATTTTCTTTCTATCTCTAAGGTCTCCATAGTGGGGAGGGAGTCTCTGGTGCCCATGAGATCACTCTTTGCCTTCCTTTGCTTCTAACACATATAAAAATATTGCTGTCCTTGGCTTCTCCCTTACCCTGCATTACACACTATAGTGGTGCAGGAATTTCAACCAATTGGATTTACTAATTTAATTCTGGCCTTCCGTCGTGGTAATCCATGCATTTTTTCAAGAACGCAATTCTACAGATTCTTTCAGGCTTTTGCTCCTGTTCTGTCCTCAGCCTGGAAAGCTCACCCAGAATCCTTTGCCTTCTGAAAGGTTTCTTTTCTTCTGGAACATGACAGCATAGGGCTTCAAGTTTCCAGTCACTGTTCAAACTCTAGTTTTGCCATTAAGAGAGGTAGCTATGGTGGCACCGGAGAGGAAAACTTGAGGTCAAATTGTTGCTCCACCACCACAAGCCAGGTGACCTCGGACCAACTCTTTCATGTCTTCATGCCTCATTTTCTTCATCTGCAAAATGGGGGATGGCAAGAACTCTCATCTCACAGAGTTATTGTGAGGCTTGAATCATTCTTAACAATGACTGGTGGGTGATCTGTGCTCAATATGTGTGTGAGTGTAATCCCAGAATTTTCAACCTTCTTGTTCTCTAATTTGTAAAGTGATGGTGTTGGGCGAGAGGACGGGTAGGCAACCATATCCTTCACGGGTGACTTCTTAGGTTGTAAAGCCTAATTCACATACTTGTCTTCAAAGTATCCTTCCCTGACCCACTCCCTTACTCTGGAGATCCTGCAGTTCCTTTCTAGGAGTTCCTCAATAAGTGGGGACACCTCTGCTTGATCCTCATCCCTGTTTTGCTTTATGTTTTGCTTGCTTGTCTACTCCACTGGATTGGAAGACATTTGAGGATATTCTTCCTCAAACAGTTTTGATGTGTCCCCTCTGTAACCTCAGAGTGACCAGCGCAGGAGCCCCAAAATGCATGTGATTAATTAGATGAATTAAAAACGATTTCTAGAGAGGGGTGGTGGCGAAGCTGGGATTTATGATAGTACAGATATGTTGATTGAATTCTCAGTGGTACCAATCGCTGCACTTATGTATGTTTTAAACATTATCCCACTTAACTCCATTAGCCCTAAAGACAGGCAGCACTATTCCCATTTTACAAATGAGGAGAGGTTCACAAAGTAACTTAGTAGGAAGTGGAGGAACTGGGACAGATCCTTACTTTCTTGGCTTCCAGAGACCATGCTTTCATACTGCTTTGCCAGTCTTGGATGCAAATTCCTCAGACTCCTGCAGGCTAATCTGTGTTTGTTATGGGCTGACTGTCTCTGTACTCTGTTTGCCTGAATTTATAAGTCAAAGCCCTAATCCCTAATGGGAGGCCTGGGGGGAGTAACTAGGCTTAGATTAGGTCATGGGAGCAGGGCCTTTAGGATGGGGCTGGTGCTGTTACAAGAAGAGGAAGGGACCCTGCTCACTTTCATTGCTCACAGACAGAGGAAGTCCCCAAAGACAAATGAGAAAACCTATCTATAAGCTCAGAAGAGAATGCTTGTCAGCATCTGAGTCTGCCAGCCCCTTCTTGGATTCCCAGCTTCCAGAATTGTGAGAAATAAATGTCTGTTGTTTGAGCCACATGATCTCTGGAAATTTGTTATAGGTGCCCAGGCTGATTAAGATGTTACTGCTGGGGCTGGAGTTGTGGGTCAGTGGTAAAGCACTCGCCTAGCATGTGTGAGACACTGGGTTCGATTCTGAGCACTGCATATAAATAAAATGAATAAAGTAAAGGTCCATCAACATCTAAAACAAAAATTTTAATAAGAATGTTATTCCACCTCCACCTGCACCAGAGACCCAGAAAATACCATATTGTCCCCTGTCTGCCCATCTCTGGCAAGGGTGGTTATCATTTGGGGCTGGTCCCTCTGGTGGTCCATGTGCTAGACTTCTCCCTCTTCATCAGAACACCCTGTCACCTCAGACCCTTGCCAGGTGGATATATTTGTGTCCCAAAGTTGTTGCTTCAGGACAAGATTCTGATTCAGACTGAAAAGTCTGAGTCGAAGATAGGCTGGTGGGCAGATACGTGGGGAACAGAAGGGCCTTTTGGTCCCTCCTGAATCAGATCTTGGACACAGTCACTTCAGCAGTTGCTTCAGTTTCTTATTTTAGATCGACAAAGAAAGAAAAGAGCGAGAGCCCGAGGAGAGGCGCGAACCTGTTGTGCTAAGCGTGCTCTGGAGGGCCTCTGTTAATAGAAACATAAATCTAGAAGGGCCTGCAAGCCTCTCACTTCACAGTCAGGTAGCTGAAGCCCAGTGAGGTTACTCACAAGGACACATCCAAAACAGCAGAGCCAGGACCCGGAGGAAAGTACCTCCAAGAAAGGCATCAATCTTACAGCAGGTCCCTCCTGCCCATGCCCCCTCCTTCCTTTCCCTCTCCTCCTCTCACACACTTGTCGCTCTTGCTGAGCAGAGGGCTACATCACAGCCACGGTCTGCAGAGGTCAGTTTCCCGGGGAGCCGGTGCTGAGGTTATGCACCTGCATGGTGAGTCGCTCTGGAAGGTCGGCACAAGCACATTCTCCTGTGGTCAGCTCCACAGGGTGCACGATTGTCCTCCGCTGTCAAGGAGCCTGAACAATCTATCTGCAAGATAAAAAAACCTCTCTTCAGAGTTTTAACTATTTTCACCAAACCTTCCATGATCTCCCCAGGCTGCCGCCATGACAACCCTGTGGGCTGCCCTGGGAGATGCAAAAGCCTTTTTTCCAACACCATTTAGCCCATAAAAGGTGGATTTACCAAGAGTAAATGAATCTCCAAGAAAGGAGCTATTTCTTGGGAAATTATAACGGACCAAAAATTTGCCCCCAAAGTAGAAACTCTACTCAAACAATAATTATAGAAGACTCTGAAAAATTGCCCAAGAATTTCCTGAAAGAAAAATCACCAGTTCCTGGTAAGAATATGATGAATTTTCTTTTAAGGAATCAAGATTTTTGTCCGTATCACTTATTTCAGAGCATAAAAAGGAAAAAATGTGAAGATCTCCTCTGATTCATTTCACAAAGCAAATTGAACCTCCATACTACACAGGCACTTGCCGTACAAAATAATAATAATGGTGGCTGGGGATAGAGCTCCGTTGGTAGAGTGCTTGCCTCTCATGCACAAGGCCCTGGGTTCAATCCCCAACACCACAAAATAAATAAACAAATAAAACAAAATAATAATAATGATGAGCCAACCTCATTTATGAGTATAGATGTAAAAACTCTAAGAAGTTACACAGCTGAAATCTATAATAAGAAGCATATGCCTCCCAAGTAGGGTCAAGGGTTCTAGGAATGCAGAGAGGCTGGAAATGAGGAAAGCTGTAAGTAGAATTCATCACCCTAACAGACCATAGAACATGAATGCACTTTTCATCTATGCCTCATGTTTAGGAGTAGAATAACACCTACTTGAGATGCCGCTTATTCCCAGTTCTTGCTCCCATGCTTTTCTCCTCCCTCCCCAAGCCTGTTTTGTGTCCTACATAGCTGATCTCTGCAGACTTGGGTCTCCGGGGTTTCTAGGTCCTCTGCCTCCAGCCTGTGTTCATCCATTGGCTGTTGGCAGAACCCTGGGAGGTAGAGAGAAAGGAGTTGGGATAATTGCTCCCTTCCTGCCTTGCTCCCCAGGTCCTGCAGCTCCTCAGTGGCTGGGTTCCTCCCTGCTCAGCTCCCCTCACAGCACCCCCTCTCCCCCCATGGTGGCCAGCATATTCCTCGCAGCTCCAGTGATCTTTTCCCCTCCCTGTCCCTTCAGGCTCAGGGCCAGTAAGAGATTCTCACTGTTGCTGGTTCCTGGACACCCGTTAACCTCTATATTGAGTTTTCTCATTCAACTCTGTTCCATTAGATCTTTTGCAGTGTACCATTTTCCTTCCAGGATCTTGACTCATTCCTTTTAGCATAATGAATAGTATTTATTTCAAACCAATAAGCAACATTGTATTTATCAGAGTAATTAAATTACCTGATGCAATAATGGGGGGAACCCCTGAAATTTGCTTAGACAATTTTTAGATCAATGAGAAAGTTGAAACTGAAATTACAAACTCTACAGCATTTCAAAATTAATGGAAGATGGCCAAAGCTGGTTTCACAAAAGAATAAAGCCATAAATGTATATATTAGAAACTATAAATGAGGGGCTGGGGTCATGGCTCAGTGTAGAGCACTTGCCTAGCATGTGTGAGGTATTGGGTTTGATCCTCAGCACCACATTTGTAAATATAAATACAAATAAATAAAATAAAGATATTTATTTATTTCACAATAAATAAATCTACAACTAAAAATGAAATAAAATAAAAAGAAACTACAAATAAAAAAATAAGTATTTTGTAGAGGTTAGGGTAAAAACATCAAGGGCAACATATGGAAAGTGTAAAAATAATAAAGTAGAAATTAGTGAATCACAAGGCAGAAAAAGAAGAAACGATAAACTTAAAAATTTGACAAATACACATTAGAAATAAAAAATTAGAAAAGAGAATTAATGTCTTTATTCATGGGGACATTAAGTTTCAGGGACTGCTTGACAAACATAAGTGAAAATTAAATTGAAACCTGGATGCAATGATTGTCTTAGAAAACAGAGATTTCCAAAGTTCACCCTATGAAAGATAATTTTAAACAAGCCGATAAATAATCAGAAAAGAGATTGAGACTGCCATATCCCTTATCCCCAAGCCCACACAGTTTCTCTGATAAAAGATTTCAAACATTTAAGGAGCAGAGACACTTAAACTGTCTGAAGGCACAGCAAGAGGAGAAGTTTCCAGAAGGAACCCAAAATCACACTAATACTTCAATCAGACAGAGCACAAGGAAAACAAATAAACTCATTTAGGAAGATTGATGTGAAAATTAAAAGAAAAATTAGCACCTAGAATAAAAAGATAACACAGAAGAAAAGGTCTCTTTCATAAGAGCAACAACAACAAAAAAAGAGAATATCTTAGGACACTTGGTCAAGAATTTCAGTTTGATGCCCTCACAGAGAGCATGACTTGGTGGGTATTAGTCAGCTTCTCAATGCTGTGACCAAAATACCTGACAAGGACAACTCAGAGACCAATCTAGGTGCTTTTCAATAGATGAATAGATAAAGAAAATGTGATAAATATAACAACAGAATACTACACAGCCATAAAGGAGAATGAAATTATGGCATTTAATGGTAAATGGTTGGAATTGGAGACTTTCATGCTAAGTGAAATGAGCCAATTCCCCAAAACCAAAGGCTAAATGTTCTCTCTGATGTGCAGATGCTAACACACCATCGTGTTGGGGGGAATATATATTCATTGGATTAGACAAAAGGGGATTGAAGGGAAGGGAGGGGAGATGGGAATAAGAAAGGCAGGAGGATGAATCAGATAAAACTTTCCTATGTTTATATATAAATGCGTGACCAGTGAAACTTCACATCATCTATAGCCACAAGAATGGGAAGTTGTACTCCATGTTTGTATAATATGTCAAAATAGGCTCTACTGTCATGTATATTTAAAAAGAACAAACAACAACAACAAAAAGAACAACTCAGAGGAGGAAAAGCTTATTGTGGTTCACGGTTTCAGATGTTCCAGTCCATGGTCAGCAGGCTCCAAGGCAGAAAAATGGTAGAAAGGTATAGAGGGGGAAAGATGCCCAGCTCATGGCAGTCAGGAAGTGGAGCCGGGCGATGGGGGTGGGCAAGAAAGAGGCTGGGGAGACAATAAACCTTTCCAGGGCACACACCAGTGACCTACTAGCCAACTAGGTCTCACCTCTCAGTAATTCATTCAGCTATCAATGCATTACTCCATTGATTAGCCCTCATGATCAGAACCCTCATGATCCACTCATTGCCTAAAAGTTCCACCTCTGAACCTCATTGCATTAGGGACCATGCTTTCAGCACATGAGCTTCTGGGGGACATTAGAGATCCAAACTATAACACCTAGCACACAGGAAAGGAAAGACCTTTCACCTTATTTGTCCGCAGACTGTTGGGGACCGCAAATCAAGTCAAGATGGCGCCTGGCAGTTTGCCAGGAGGAGTGGTTTGTGAGGCAATGCCACCAAGCCATTAAGATGGTGGGGATTCCTTAATGGCTGACTGTTGTTATCTGGATGATGCTAATTGAGTCAAGCTTGTGTAATCAGTTAGGTATATATACCTCTGCTCTTCCGCAATAAAGTGGTTCTCACTACCTTGGGTTCCCGCTACTTTGAGTTCCCGCTCAGTTCCCGCTGAGTCCCCCCCCCCCTTGTAATAAAGCAGTTCCGCTTCAACCTTCAAGTTTCTTGTCACCTCCAGGTTATTTTGCCCAGCCAGACTGCGGCAGCAGACCACCCTGGTTTACCTGGCAGTTGTAGCCCCAAGACAGGAAACATTCCTCCACAAAACTGGAGACAGTGGGAGTAAAGGTTGGAAGAATGATACAGAGGTGATGGGACAGTCCCCCAAATAGGGACTAAAAGCAACACTATATTTAGTGTCAAATTGATACTTTCTGCTGGGTGCACACCTGTGATCCTACTGGCTCAGGAGGCTGAGACAGGAGGATCGCAAGTTCAAAGTCAGCCTCAGCAATGGCAAGGTGCTAAGCAACTCAGTGAGATCTTGTCTTAAAATATGATAATAGGGCTGAGGATGTGACTCAGTGGCCGAGTGCCCCTGAGTTCAATCCCTGGTACAAAAAAAAAAATCGATACTTTCTGCATTTGCCTTCAGCATTGCCCCTAATGACTCTGGCCACCAAGATTTGCAGTTCACCACAGAAGATCATGTATCATTTCATCACTATTTAAGTGTGAATTGTGCACATTAAAACACTTTGTCTTTAATTTGCATGTGGATCAACTCTTGGGCCTTATATGAGGCCCTTTCTCAAAATAAAAAATAAAATGGGCTGGGGATGTGGTTCAGTGGTTGAACACCCCTGAGCTCAATTCCTGGCACACAGAAAAAAAAAGTCAGAAAATAACTGTTTGTGCTAGTTTTATTTAACAGTGTTATAGAGATATAATTCACATATTTAAATTCACCCATTCAAAATGGATAGTTCAGCACTTTTTTGTATATTTGTAGAGTTATATGACCATCACTGAAATTTAATTTTGGAATATTTTTATCACCCCCAAAGGAAGCATACTAATTGGAAGCCACATCCCTCCATCCCCAGGCACACCCTAGGCAACCACCAGTCTACTTTCCATCTCTGCAGATTTGCTATTCTGAGCATTTCATGCAAATTGAGTCATACAAAATGTGGTCTTTTAGGATTAGCTTTTTTTGTTTAGCTTATAATCCTGTTATCAAGATTTATTAATTTTGTAGCCTTTATAAGTATTTCATTTCTTTTTATACTAAATAATATTCCAATTTATGGATATACCACATTTATTTATCCATTCATCAGCTGATGGACATTGGGTTGTTGCTACTTTTTGACTGTTATGACCAATGCTCTTATGAATTCTATTATTTGTGTATAAATTTTTGTGGGGACATATTTTTTCTTGTGGGGGGGTATATACCTAAGAGTAGATTGCTTTATGAGAGTGTTCTGATTTCTTGATATTCTTGCTAACAAAGGTTATTTTCTGACTTTTTTTTTCTGTGTGCCAGGAATTGAGCTCAGGGGTGTTCAACCACTGAACCACATCCCCAGCCCATTTTATTTTTTATTTTGAGAAAGGGCCTCACTAAGTTGCTGAAACTGGCTTTGAACTTTCGATCCACTTGCCCCAGTCGCCTGAGGCACTAGAATTACTATTTGATCATAACTGCCCTGGTGGATGTGAAGTGGTATCTCATTGTGATTTGATTTGCCTTTCCTTGATGGCTAATAATGCTAGCATCTTTCTATGTGCTTATTGTCTGTGTGTGTGTGTGTGTGTGTGTGTGTGTGTGTTTTCATTGCAGAAATGTTTATTCTGAGTCTTTGTCTATTTTAAGTTGGATTATCTTTTCTTATTAACTTGTAAGAATTCTTTATATATTTTGCATACAAGTATTGTATCAGTTGTATGATTTGCAAATATTTTGTCTCATTTTATGGATTGTCTTTCTTTTTTCTTTTTTTTTTTACTTTCTTGATATATTCTTTAAAACAGTTTTTAATTTTGATGAAGGCAAATTTATCATTTCTTTTGTTAATATCATATCTAAGAAACCATTGTCTAACTCAGGTCATGAAAATTTGTGCCTACTTTTATTGTAAGAGTTTTAACTCTTATATTTGAGTCTGTGATCCATTTTGAGAATCCTATACATACTTTTTCATACCTAGAAGATCAATTTCAATATAGAAGGTAAATTTCATTTTTACACATAGATTATGATGGCTTCATTTGTTGAGAAGACTATTCTTTCTTCACTGAATTGACTAACCTTGTTTAAAATCAGTTGATGGGAAATGCAAGAATTTGTTTATGGACTCTCCATTCTATTCTTTTGATCTGTATGTCTATTCTTCTACCACAACCAATTTTTCTTAATTACCATATGGCATAATTTAAAAATCAGAATATGAGTTCTTCAACTTTGTTTTTCCTATTCAAGAATGTTTTGGCTTTTATGAATCCATTGCATTTTTATATGAATCTTAAAAGCTTTCAATTCTGTAAAAAAAAGTCACCTGGGGTTTTGACAGAACACAAATCTGTAGACCAATTTGGCAACTATTACCATATTGACAATATCAAATCCTCTTAAATCACTTCTCTGTTGTCCTCAAATCCTCTCTTTGAATTTGTCTTTCAACAATTTGAATGTTGAGTCTCCTTGAGGTTATCTTACTTGGTGTTCATTGAGCATCTTAAATGTGTAGTTTAATTTTTTTTTCAAATTGGGGAAGTTTTTATTCATTTCTTTAAATATTATCATGGTCACTTAAAAGTGGGAATATGTTCTGAGACAGATTGTTAGGTGATTGTGTCACTGTGTAAATATCACAGAGAGCTTACACAAACCTTCTACAAACTTACATGGTATAGTCTACTATATATCTACTCTAGATAATATGTATTGTCATATATGAAGCCCATCATTACTGAAATGTCATCATGTGGTGCATGGCTATATTCTCTTTATGCCTTTCTCTTTCTCTTCTCCTTCTGAAACTCCCATTATGCAAATATTAGTGTGCTTGCTGGCGTTCCACAGTTCTCTGAGGCTCTGTTCATTTTCTTCCCTTTTTTATTGCTATTTTTAAGACTTTATCAAAAGAATCGTTTGTAATTATTTGATATCACAGCTGCCCAAGACAGTGATTTCATTGGGATAAACAATAGCTTTCTCACAAATTAAAAGGAAGATCTAGGGAAAAAGATGTTCATAAGGGGCTTTGAAAATCTCTAACATATCCCTAACAATGCATGTCTCAGCAATAGCATAATAATATTTGAATAATATTTGTTGACCCATCTTTAGTTTATTGTTTCTTCTGCCAGTTCAATCCTACTTTTGGACCTGATCATGTTTTTTTCCTCTAAACTATTATGTTTTGATTCTTTTAAAAATGATTTCTGTTCATTTATTGATAGTTTCCCATTTGATGAGTTATTGCTGTTACATTTTTGTCTAATTATTTCAACATAGTTTCTTTAGTTATTTAAACATACATATAATATTGACTTAAAGTCTTTGTCTAGTAAATCTAACATCTGCCTCCTCTCATGAATAACTCTCATTTGCTACCTTGTTCTTTTATAAAGGCCAGACTTTTCTGCTTCTCTATGTGTCTCACGATTTTGTCTGAAAATTGGATATTTTAGGTAATAAAATGATGCCACTTTGGATGTCAGTCTCTTTCCTTCCCAAAGGTTTGTTCTTGTTTGCATTTTTGTTATTGTTGTTGTTGGCTGTATTCTTTGTAGAGTGCAAAGCTCCTGTTCAATTAGCTAGTAATCAGCTAATTTGCGGGGAGAGATTTTCTTAAATACCTTGAGTAAATATCTTCCAAAATGTGCTGAAGGACTCTGGGTATAGGGTTATGCCTTTTAATACTCAATTTACAACTCTGCTGTAGGCTTAACTTCCTACTAGTTCATAGTCTCAAGATGCGACAAGGGAAAAATTGAAATGCTTCAAGCATTTTCTTGGAAGATACACAACCCTGCTCATGCACACATTCTTTTGGGTCCCCAGGGATATATGTTAGAGATTTTCAAGGCCCCTTATGAACACCTTGTTCCCTAGATAATCCTTTAAATTGTGGAAAAGCTATTGTTTAATCCCAACGAAATCATAGCCTTGGGCAGCTGTGATACCAAATAATTACAACTGATTCTTTTGATAAACACCCTGAGGATAGGATTTTCCTGTAGAGTGAGCTCTGGGTTAAGTGAGGTAGTAAGTTATGTGAGGGACTCTGCAATTGGGATTTACCCTGGGAGCTATGAGGTAGATCAAATAGTGACAATGCCCAAGGGCAGGGTTCTCTAAGAGCTTCAAGTCCAGTGCCTGGTGACTCTCCATGGATGCCAATTTTCAAGGCCACTTCAGATTTGGGAAGACAGGAATGGAAGTAGGTCAAATTACAATGTTATGAATCCTGCTGTTATTACTGAGATAGGTATTTTTTCTTAAACAAATGGTCTTCACAACTTTTAAAGGCTTTGGTTAATCTACAGGGTTCCAAAGCCTTAGATTTTAACCTTTTTTAAATAACTGTTTTATCTATTTACTTTTTTGAAGAACACATTTAGGGAGGTCTTTATTTTGGCATCAAGGAGGTCCCACCTAGCTTAATTCCTGACATTATTAATCATATGCCATGCTTTATAATAAAAACAAGAGGAATTATAATTCAAATGTTGGTAAAATCTAGGCATCACCAGGAAAAAATACTCATGGACTATGTACTTTGATGACAGATATAAAATCATGTGTAAATGAATTAGGGAGATAGGAATCAGACTGGCATACTACATGATATATAGAATGAATTCTGGATTGGGCTTGCTGGTGAAGAAGTGACAATACAGATAGAGGTTGCATCTCCCAAGTCCAAGATAAGAGAAATAAATTCTTTTAAATCAATGAAATGGTTTTTCATCTCCAAATAATGCAATAAAATTTGGTTGAATATAACTGAATTAACCTGGGCAAACAAACATGTATCATGTCATTTCCTCAATTGTTGTTTGAAATTGAGTAAAAGTTTCCTCTCTTGATTAAAATTTCAAATAAAATGTGCTTCAGGTGAGTCCAAGGGGTGATTTTAATAACAGATGTGTTGACCCATTACAGTGTAGACAGTTTGTCAGGTCTTACCAATGATCTTACCTCCTACTGTGTATCAAGTGATTCATCTTATCATAGAAATAGCACAATAACTTAATAGGAATTAGTTTCCAGCTCTTCACACATGTCCATCCACTCGGTAACTACAGCTTTGTTTTCAGTGAGAAAATTCCTGAAGTCTGTCTAAAAACCTGCTTTTTCTTGTACATAAATCCTAAGTTTTCTATGTCACTTTTGTTGAGACTGGAGGGTATATGGAGCTTGATGTTATCATGTCAAACCGATATCAGGAATTATCAGGAATCATTGTGATTGGCATCTGATAAGAGCAGAACTGCAAGTCAAAGTAACTTCCTCCTGTTTTACCTTCCTACATTGTTTTACCACTGCATAAGAGAAAAGAAAGATGTCCTAAAGGCTAAAGGGATTTCAGAGAGTAATCATCGGGAAAGGAAAATCAAGGGTAAAAATATCCTCCTGTATTATGGGATGAAAAGAAAAATTTCATTATCTTTTATTAAATATAGGTAATATCTGTTTAGTACTATTGTATTTTGTTCTCCTCAAAATATTGCATTTTTAGAACTTAAAAAAACCAACAATATATGCTGTAAATTTAAACTTCAATTTAAAAGTTTTTTTTTAAGTCTAAATAAATTGCTCTATCACAGGTCAGAAACATTACAAAAATATTGTATTTTCTCACATATTTATTTTATTAGTACTATGATTATTCACTTCTAATCACCTCTATTAGCTAGTCCTATTGTTGTTTTGTTTAAATAAATAATAGCATTGCTATAGAAAAATAAATAATACAGAATAATGTACAATTTTAACTAAACATCGACTGTTCATATTTTACAATAAAATAGTAAAACATATATGTATGACTATTCTGGGGATATTATTATTATTATTATTTTCTTTTTTCTCTTTTTTTATTGGTTATTCAAAACATTACAAAGCTCTTGACATATCATATTTCATACATTTGATTCAAGTGGGTTATGAACTCCCATTTTTACCCCGTATACAGATTGCAGAATCACATCGGTTACACATCCACATTTTTACATATTGCCGTACTAGTGACTATTGTATTATTTTATTTCAAAATGGCTGTGTTCTGAATTGGTTCTCTACAAAATAGATAATATCCACAAAAATACAATCCCTGTTATTTCAGGGGTTCTAGCTACCTGGGGACATTGGTGAGAAAGTCAGTTACCCTGAAATTTCTGCCAAGAGCCTGCAGTCTCCATCCAGGTGTTGGGGCAGCAACAAAGCTGGTGGGAAACTCTTGTCTCAGGGAGAGATTGTAAGACTCTATGGTACTACAGGTTGCAAGCCCATGGGAGGCTTCCTGGTGACTCTCAGAAACATCATGTGAGAAGGAGTCTTAATAGAGAAAATTAAGATTGTCCATGAATATTTATGGTCAAGTACTTGTGAATCAGATAGTAGTGTTAGTGCAGCTATATTAAATAGCTCAGGCTGTCATAGCAAAATACCATAGACCAGGTGGTTCAAACAACAGCCATTTATTTGCTCATAGCTCTGAAGGCTAAAAGTTCAAGATCCATGTGCCAAGGGGGTTGGTTTCTCCTGAAGTTTCTCTCCTTTGCTTGCATATGGGTGCCTCCTCACTGTGACCTCACATAGCCTTCCTTCTCTATTGCAGGTGGAGAAAGAGACAGCTCTGGTGTCACTTCCTCTTCTTATAAGGTCATCGTCTTGTTGGATTAAATCTACACCCATGTGACTTCACTTACCTTAATTATTTCCCTAAAGAGCCATCTCCAAAGGTTAAGACTTTTGGGGGAAGACAATTCAGTCTACAACAGTGACTCTCATTGGCACCTGCAGGCAGGCAGAGCTCATAGAGCAGAAATTAGAAGTGAGACAAAAAAGGAGATTGGTTAGAAATGTCAATGTTCATGCTCTCCTGTTTGATTATACAAACCCTCAGATGAAGTCCAGAGCAAAACTCAGCTATGCATTATCTACAAGAAAAGGCTTATTTTATTTTATTCTTTATTTATTTAAAGAATGGTTATTATATGGCACCTAAGTGCAAATAAAAAGAAATCAGAATTCTCAACACTGGCCTCAGGAAAAATGTAATTATAGATTTAAAGACAAAAACAAAACCAGAAAGGGCCCGAAAAGAGATTTTGATATTCATTTTAAATAGGAATATATAGTACATAATATTTTTTCCACCATAGGGAATTTCAAGAAGTGTCTCCCAGTCTTTGAAAAATTTAGCAAATCATTAATTATGATTGAGAGGAATGGAATAATAAAATCATTAAAGTTTATTTAATAAGTATCCAAGGGTCTTTGTGTGCTCTAAACAGAGAACGTATATTCCTTTTTCTTGCATA
The DNA here is from genome assembly GCF_964194105.1 of Spermophilus citellus. Taxonomy (NCBI): domain Eukaryota; kingdom Metazoa; phylum Chordata; class Mammalia; order Rodentia; family Sciuridae; genus Spermophilus; species Spermophilus citellus. Next base: position 23,465,639 of record NC_138184.1, on the reverse strand, counting down.
TAGACCACACACACACACACACACACACACACATACTCACGATATTTCACACTGTTTGCAATGCCACACAACTTGAAAGTAATAACAAAACCCCCTAAACACATGGGATTTTAGAAATGGCATATGAACACAATAAATCTCATTTATATATATAATTATAATGCATCCATTAAAAAAAGTAATGATAATAATAATAACCATAGAAAAGAGATCAGTAGAGTAGAGCAATCAGATCGGGGGAAGGGAAGAGGGGAGGAAAATGGAAGGTAGAGGGAAAGAGATTGATCAAATTATGTTACCTGCATATACAAATATGGCATAATGAATCCAACTACTATGCATAATTATAATGCATTAATTAAAAAGAGAGAGAGAGAAAAAAAAGGAACAAAAGTCTGTTGGCCAGGTGCAAAAAGGACTCCCAAAGTGCAGAAGCCATTGTTTCATGGGGGGAATAAAAGGTGTCTGTAATAACTCCTAGGTCAATGAAAAATGCAAACTACAATTAGAACAATTGAATTATTATCTAACATAACATTTGTGAAACGGGCACCAAAGCTTTTTTTTTTTTTTTCTTACTTAACCAAATGGAAAATCAGTAGCCTTAAATATGTCATTAATAAACAGACAGAATGAAAATAAATGAGCTCCTGATTCCATTCAATAAGTTCAATAAAGAACATCAAATGCAAAAAAGAAATTAATGATGATAAAATGCAGAAATTAATTAATTAGAAACCAGAAAAGCGGTAGAACTGATAAATACCTTTAAAACCTGGTCCTCTGAAAAACAGAAAAACAATAAAATAGAATATATTCTGACCAGTTTAACAAAGATAAAAGAGAAAAAAAACCCAAATCCACGAAATTGTGAGTGAATAAACCATGTGACCAAAATGGTGCTGGACAAAATGGTTCTAAAAACCCTTTTAAAAAGTTTGTGACTAAAAAACTATATAGAGATGTAGTTCAATCATCTGAACTATAGAACTCTTTTCCAGCATATAAATATATATCCTACCATATTTTTCTGTTCTATTGATGGATAGCTTTTTTGGCTGCAACAAATAATGCTACAAGAAACAGTGTCATGCTATGTGTAAGAGTTTTACAAAGGTATTTATTCTCAAAGTGTGATCTCTGGACCAGCTGCATCAGTACCAGGTGGGGATTTGTTAGCCATAAAAATTCTCAGGCTCCTCCCAGACCTGCAGAATCAGAAAGTCTGGGGTTGGGTCCCAGCACTACATTTTAAAGACCCCCTCCTGCAAGGGATGGTAATGCATGCTTTAGTTTGAGAAATACCATTCTAGAAATGGAAAGGTTTAATTGTAGGGTTAAGAGCAACTTGGGGTTTGTAGGATATTGCCAGTTTGCTTTTCTAAGGACTTTGTCAATTTGTACTTTCATCGGCAATGCAATAGGGTTTTTGTTCATCTATAGTGTTATAAATACTTGGTATTAAGACTTAAAATATCACAATGATAGGTGTGAAATAGTACTTTGTTATTTTTGTTTGACTTTCTCTGATTGCTAATGGAGTCAAACATTTTATCCTAGTTTTTTTGACCCATTAGCTTTCTTCTATGAGTTAATCTGCTCATATTTTTTGCCCAGTCGTGGGTCTATGATCTTTTTCTGAAGACATCTCTCAGAAGTTCTGCATGTTTATCAGGCAGGTGCACTGCAAATATCTTTTTTTAGTTTGTGGCTTTGGCTTTGGTGATTATAATTATGCAGAAGATTCACCCTCAATGTGGCAATAAAATTTATCATTCTTTTTTTTTCTAGTTAATGCTTTTTTGGTGGAAGAGTCTTATTCAAGAAATCCTCCCTGACCTCAGTACCATAATCATAACTTTTGTACTTTTCCACGAAACAGGAACAGATTGAGAAAGGGTGGGTAAACATTCAGCAGTGAATACACCAGAGTGGGCCACTGCCCAGTGGCCTCCTTAAGTGCTTTTCCACAAAGTAAGAACCCCTGCCTTCTGTGTCTACCTTTCATAACCCCATCTGTCCACATCCAGGCAGAGACTCTGAATTCTATAAACTAACTGTTCATGGAGTGTTGATGGTTGAATTGATGCTGGTGATGAAGTTCATAATGGAAATCATGTAATCTATTCTGAGAGGTGTAAGACCCACTAGAGAAACACCATGGGCTATATGGAGAACAGAAAAACTATCTTAACAGAAATCTACACAAAGAATTGCTGTTTTTATGTGCTATATTACTGTATTTGGAATACAGATACACAAACAGATTATGAAAGGTTGCTTAACACTGTAAGATGCACTAGCTGGCACATGGATGGATTTACCTTGCTTGAGGATAGAGAGAAAAATACCAGCATGTGGGCTTTTGAAAAAAAAAAGTCAAAGAATAAAGAAATAGAATTGCACTGAGAAGTTACCAAGGAGGAACATTTCTCTGAAAATAACCTGTTATAGGATCCAAAAGAGGGAAAAAGTGAAAAATTTCTTAGCATTCTTAATAGAGTGCTTAGTACACAGTCTCTAGGAATCAATAGCATGAAGCTTCAGAGAGAACAGGCAGAAGTGATAAAGTGTAGGAAGAAAAGAGAAGAAAATGAAATTTTAAAAATGGCTGAAAAGGAAAATACTACACAGAAACCAACATCTCAAAAAAAATATATATATATATAATCTCCACTGACATCAGAAGATATGTTAGATATAAAGGAAAATATAAGTAGTAACATGGAAAATAGACTTGCAATTCTCTTCCAGAAAGCAGGAACTAAAAACTGATATTGAAGTAAAGAAAGACTGATAAATACAAAATAAGAAATATAAAGATAATTGGCTTGCTTGAAGAAGACAGAAGAACTAACAAAACAAAAACATTAGTTCACTGATTGATTAAGAATGTATTTATTGAGCAATCTACCCTGTGCACTGTGTCAATGCTGCATAGAGTCTGCTGAATGTATTAAATAAATGTGATTACTTGCTTCATGCAACTTTCTAATTAGACATTTATTAGAGAAATGAATACACAAATAGATAAGTCCTTGCAGATTTTGGTAAATAATATGTAGGAAAGCAAAATGATAATTAAGGACATAAGAGAAGAAAAATTCAGTTAGTTAAAGACAGATATCTGCATGGAGCTTAAAAACACAGATTGCTTGTTAGGCACAAACAATAAAAATGAAACTATACTAGCCAGATGAATACAACACAGTGCTGGAATCAAACCCAGGTCTTCTTGCATGCTAGACAAGTACTCTACCATTTAGCTACACTCCCAGCCCTGAATACAGCATCTAAATTGTCATTTCCAAATGATAAGATTAATAAAATAAAACTCCTATAAGGGCTCATGTGGAATAACAACACAAAGGAACCATTTCTCTGATGACAACGTCAGAAACTTCTAGAGCATCAAGTCTAGGGGCTTTGAAAAAAGTGATCCACGAATCTCGTAACCAGAAAATTATCTTCCATGTATAAAGTCACATGATTTATTAGATAGACTCTTCAAAATATCTCCAATTTCAGTAGAATGACACAGACATTATGTATGATTACATGTATGATTATGTACGATTACACTCCTGGGGTGACTCTGCACCATGTTCAGCCAGAGGAATGAGAAGTTGTGCTCCATTTGTGTACGATGTGTCAAAATGCATTCTACGGGTCATGTATAATTAAAACAAATAAAAGTCAGTAAAAATAAATACAAAAACAAACAAACAAAAAATATCTCCAATCTATGTGTTCTTCTCAAAGAGACAATTAGTTCAGCCAAACAATAGAAAATGAAAAAGTAAGAGTTAAGTATGAAATTAAGTATTGAAATAAAGCTAAATTACTGATGTACAAGAATTATAAAACTGCCATATCAATGGAGCTTTTTAGGGACTAGAGGGTTGAGTGAGGAGAGGAAAGAAAACATGGTCAGGAGGGTGTGAAGCCAGATGAGCATACTTGGGCCAGGTCCTGTAGCCATCATAGGACATGTTTTTTGACTTCTCCCTCTTTGAGAGAGCTATGTCTATTGTCTTCAAAAGCATATTATATAGGTAATTGAATAAAGTTCTTTTTCTCAAATTATATAAAATTTTCCCAATTGTGTAAGAAAAAGGTGAACATTCTAATACAAAATTTCTAAAAAGCAAAAAGGTTAACCAAAATTGAAGATAAAAATATAATTAAAAATGTAAAATAAAAAACCAAATATTTCTAGTCTATCAAAATAATGAGGACTAAAAACTAAGATACTATCTAGCCTTGGCAAGGGTGGGATGAAATGCACATGGCTTACGCCATGTTTGTAAAAATATTAATTGGTAAGATATTTTCTGGAGGGCAATTTGGCAACATGTGCCAAATGCCTTACAAGTTTGCATACATTTGACTCAGTAATTCCCCTTCTAGATCTTTTTTTCATGTTCCTTTCCTTCATAGATAGCATTTCTCTCTGTTTTTCTTTCAAATTATTTTTTAATTACTTACTTGTGCGATTATAAGATGAATACCTATTTCCATCAAGTCAGAGGTTAGGCTTTTGTACTTATTATTATATCCTAGCATGCAGCATATTTTTGAACAAATGAATGGATTAAAATGTGGTGAGAAACACATATGCACACATGCCCATGTTATAAGACAGTTCTTGGTGAACTAAATCGTGGGCAGTACTAGCCACAGGTGCTGGCTCACACCAGTTTTCTGAATCTTTTTTTTTTTTTTTTAACAATCCTTATTGGCTTCATTTTTAATTTTAAAATCAGGTAACACTTCATTCCATAAAACAGAATCAGTTTTCCTATGAGCCAAGCACTTATCAAAAATAATTTGATGAGTTAACATCAGATTATTTATTTTGCTTACACAAAATAAGGACAAGGGAACGTCACTATTTCACCTGTTGAGAATGGCTGTTCTCCCTCCAATCCAGATTTCTCTTGGAGAACCAGATGTGTCAGCTTGTTTTGATTGACTCCATGTTGTTGTTTTTTTCCCCCTGGAATATTGTCTCTGTTGAAAAATTGGCTTCAAAAAGAAGGTGGCAGCAGGAAAATTTCAGAATCCAAAGCGTAAAAAGTCTTGGGCAGTGTGGGGTTACTTTCTGTCCCTGGGAGGGATCATCCGGTGTCTGAGGCCTGGAGACAGAGGCAAAGTCCCCAGCCGCCCATCCAGGAGATGTCACTCTCAGTAGCGTCTGGTGTCCTGACCTTTGCTCGCCCAGGATGACAGTGGGTAAGGAGCAGCAGGTCACAGGGGGCCCCTGACCCTCTGGGAGACAGAGCTCTCCCTGGGCAGACCCCAGGGCTGAGAGTCAACGGCCAGGGGAGAATCATGTCAACAACTCCCCGCCTGTGGTCCCTGAGGTCCTGGGGCAGGGATGCAGGAGGCAGCTAATGTCATAAGACGTCCCTGTCCCCAGTCAGGCCGAGTGCCTGGCTAAGAGAGGAGAAAGTCAGTGTCCTCCTCAGGGCGTGGCCCCTGCTCCTGGTCTCACTTCCTCCCTGGCACCGCCTGGAAGGGGAGGAAGTGACACCCACCCACGGGAAGGCCGGGAAGTGAGGCCACCGTCACATTCAAGTTCAGGGTGCGACAGCTCAGTCTGCCCCCCAACAGGCCTCATACTCAGCTCCCCTTCACAGGCCATGTCCCTTCTGAGAGTCACGCCCTGCCCTTTATAGGCACAAGGACCCAGAAGTTCCAGGGACACGTCCATGTTTAGGCTCCCGGATCCGGAAGTTCCTCAGACATCCATGTTTAGGCAAATGGATCCGGATGCAGAAGTTTCAAAGGTGCATGTCCATGTTTAGGCACCCGGATCCAGAAGTTCCTCAGGCACACATCCATGTTTAGTCCGTAGCATCCAGAAGTGCCTCAGGTGCACATCCATATTTAGGCTCTAGGATCCGGAAGTTCCTCAGGTGTCCATGTTTAGGCCCATGGATCCGGAAGTTCCTCAGGTGCATGTCCATATTTAAGCCCCCAGGTCTGGAAGTTCCTCAGCATCTATGTTTAGGCTCTAGGATTCGGAAGTGCCTCAGGTGTCCATGTTTAGGCCCCAGGATCTGGAATGCCTCAGGCATCCATGTTTAGGCCCCCAGATCCGGAAGTTCCTGAGATGCACATTCATATTTAGGCCCCTAGATCTGGAAGTTCCTCAGGCGCACATCCATGTTTAGGCCCCCAGATCCGGAAGTTCCTCAGGTGCACGTCCATCTCTGGGCCCTCGGATCCGGAAGTGCCTCAGGCGTCCATGTTTAGGCCCCAGGATCTGGAATGCCTTAGGCATCCACGTTTAGGCCCCCGGATCCGGAAGTTCATTGGGTGCATGTCCATGTTTAAGTCCCCGGATCCGGAAGTTCATCAGTCCTCCATGTTTAGGCCCCCGGATCCGGATCCAGAAGTTTCAAAGGTGCATGTCCATGTTTAGGCACCCAGATCCGGAAGTTCTTCGGGCGCACATCCATCTTTAGTTCGAAGCATCCAGAAGTGCCTCAGGTGCATGTCCATGTTCAGGCTCTAGGATCCGGAAGTTCCTCAGGTGTCCATGTTTAGGCCCATGGATCTGGAGGTTCCTCAGGTGCTTGTCCATGTTTAAGCCCCCGGGTCCAGAAGTTCCTCAGCATCCATGGTTAGGTTCTAGGATCTGGAAGTTCCTCATGGGCACGCCCATGTTTAAGCCCCAGGATGCGGAAGTTTGTTGGGTGCACGTCCATGTTTAAGCCCCCGGGTCCGGAAGTTCCTCAGGCATCCATGGTTAGGCTCTAGGATCCGGAAGTGCCTCAGGCGTCCATGTTTAGGCCCCAGATCCGGAAGTTCCTCAGGTGCACTTCCATCTTTGGGCCCTCGGATCCAGAAATTCCTCAGTCTTCCATGTTTAGGCCGTAGCATCTGGAAGTTCCTCCAGTTTTTTGAATCTTGATCGTGATGATGGTTACACAAATCTATATGTATGTTCAAATCCATAAAACTACTGTTTTTTTTGTGTGTGCATTTTTTAAATAAGAAAGAAAATATAAAAAATACAATCAAAATTCATCATTTCTTACTGATTTTACTACCTTTTGCAATTTCTATGCTGCTGGGGTGATCTGTGCACATTGTATCATATGGTAAAAATATTGTATGGTTGTGTGCTGTTGCACATCTTGTTTCAGCTTCATGTCCAGTGACATTATTATAGCAGCTTGAAGTTGGCCATACAGGAGGGTTTACGCCACAGAAAGGGACAAATACCACACATCAGGGCTTTTCACTTTGGTGAATCAGTTGTTAAAAATCCCCCAGTTTGCATTTCCTATGGATCCAGGCTTTGGAAGCAGATATGCCATGAACATTTGGAGTTTGGACAAGTCTGGGGGAAAGGGCTGGAAGAGCAAGGGAAAGGAGAGTCTCCATCTGTTCGTTTATCTGGGTGTATACAGGAATAGAGACGCTATTAGAGGAAATGTAACAGAAGCTTCATATTTTGCCTTTTTCAGGCAAAATTATTAAAATACGCCTGAAGGGCAAGAATCACTATGATAGAAGCCACCTATTAGGTGAGGGACCCTGAGGCCTGGAGTGAACACCATTGGTGCACCTATTCTAGCTGCTGTGAGTATATTGACTGCTAACAGACTGTGCCGTTCCCTTCTCCAAAGAATTTCCCTAAGTTAACAGAGCTCCCTTGTTTAGAAGGTTATACTTACTTTCCACTTCTCCCCTGGGGTTAGTCCATCGCCAGTAACCAGCTGCCAGGAGGTTCAACAGGCAGGAGCCCTTTACCTCTAATTCTACGAGGCAACTCATGCTCCACAGCTCCCTGCTTAGGCTCAAGCCAACTTCCACTGAGACTACATCCTTGCTGAACTCCTTCTTCTGCCCTCTTTCCCTTATTTTCTTCCCTTGAGAGCCCTCTTCAATAAATGAATTGAGCAAAATCTCCCAATTTCAAGTTCTTTTTTCTAGGTATAATGATTTCTGATAAAGCAAGAGAGAGATTTCATTAGAAGAAATGGTTAAGTCTTGGCCAAGAACTGGGGCAGGTATTAGTTTCTGGGTCTGTCCTACTCCTGTCCCAACACAGCCATCCTATTGTCAGGTCATGCTCCCAAGAAATGGTTCTGCAAATCATCCAGAGATCTGAAGGGAGAAAGATTAGGCCCATTCCATAATGGAGTGTCTTTAAAAAAAAAAACACTGATGTGGAGACACAATCCTCACCCTCCAAGACCCATGCAACCTGGGCAGAATGAGGGAATGCAAGCTTGGCAGAACTGGTATCTCTTTAGATTCTCTAGATCCAGTAAGAAATAATAATTAGCCTCTGGATTTGTGGACAGCAGTGGAAGTAGGATTCAGAGACACCGAGAACTGATGGTCAAGTTGGGATCTTGTCTCTGGATGCTGTTGGACTGTTAACAGCAGTGATTAAGACTCTTGCCTTCACTATTGCAAAGATGTTGCAATAGTGTTGATCGTTGCACCTAAATGGCTGCTTTCTTTTGACTTCACGGGAACCCAGTTTAATTTATGTTTTATTGCTGAAGAGTTATCACAAACGAAGAAGGAGCCCCTAGAGAGTATTGCATACATTTATCCAACATATATTATTAAACCTACCACATGTCAGACACTGTTATAGCTTATATTAGGTCCTATCACCTGGACACAGGCTGTTTGGCTGAGTTAGCCCGCAGGGGTTAACTGGGCAGTAAGTGTCAGATAATATCAGTAGGACAGTTAGGGAAGCAAGGCGTCATAGGCCTCAGCCAACTCCTCAGCTAGCTCTGGAGTTAGAATGGCTCTTTGGAGTTGTTCTAAGTTGGATGAGAGGGCTGGGTCTTTGTACCCCCAAACCTACAAGACATTGGATGTGGGATACCTCTGTGGAGGAGATGTAACCTAAAAGAGTAACTCCCATTGGCTGATGGCTATCCTAGAGAAAGACTTAACTGTGAGCCAGTGCTCTGATCAGGTTGGATGATAAGGACCATGGTTCTGAGAAGCAAACCATATCATTCATTCCATAGACCCCAGGGATGGTTCAGTTAACAAAGGAGATAAACCCACACTTCATAGAGATCACATTCTAATAAAGGGGGAAAGATCATAAAATAAGCAGGATTCACATGAATATGCTCTCATAGGGATCATCTCTTGGTGGGGTAGGTTCACAAGTGATTTTAAGTTCTCCTATTCTTACTAATGTGCATTTCACAACTAACCAATAATAAACATGCATTACTTGAATAATTAAAACCTACATGCCATTTTTAAAATCTCCTGGAAGAATGTCTGAGTAAGAATAGTCAAGATTTACTTATGATTATGTAGAATCACAGGGGGTCTTGTCCAATTTGCTGTTAAAATAAAAAGATGCAAGACTAGATTCAAGATCAATGGAACAAAAAAAAATTACGGAAAGGAACGGTGCCCAATATAATAATTTGGTCTATAATGCCAGTGACATCCAACAGAGTTTTTGAGGGAATGAATTACTTGGAGTTAGGAAGTCTGTGTTGGCCATGTTCTTGCTCAACCTTTCTCAGATCTACAGAGTGTTAAGAAGTTTAAGCAAGAGATGTATGCTAATATGTGTAAGGATTCTGTACATGTAGTGAGTCCTGAAAAGTAGTCATGGGGATGATTATTACTAGAAATCATTAATATTGACTCTGGGTGTATTCAAGATTTTACATAGAACACAGGGGGCACATTCCAGATGAATTAAAGAATTATGTGTAAAAAATTATTACCATCTTCCAAATGAGTTTAACAGTTTAAAAAAGCATACATTAACATCCAAGTGTACCCAAATCAAAAATGCAAAATAATAATTTAAGTGTAATTTAACAAAAAATATTTTTTTTTTGAAATAAAATTCGAGCAGTATTACAAGTCTCCTCACGAAGGCTGGACTTTTTCCTTGCAGAATCAATTTGCTTCCCTCCACTCTGATATTAGCTGAAACTGCGCCTCACGTTTGGAAATTCCTTCTAAATATCTGTTTAGAATTCTGCACTCGAAGCCTACCATTTTCTCTCCTCCCCTTGCCTGATATTTTATATCACCCAAAGCTCCACTAATAGGAACCATCTCCAGAGACATTATCTGACCTCCTCTACCTTAGATCTAATAGTTCCAAGAGTTTTCAGATGTTTAAAGTGTCAGGCACACCATTATCCAAGGAAATATTTTACCTAGCAATTTACCAAGTTCCACAAAATCATTTTCCCAAACACTGACAATGCTTTGTGAAGGATGAGTAACATAAGTACAGAAAATTGCAGGGACTAACCAAACATCCAGTGATTTCACAGATGGATCATTACCAGATCCTTGTGAAATCTTGTTTATCTTGTTAAAGATAAATTAGTTAGAAATGAGCAAAATGGTTTTGATAAAATGACTGTATTTGGCATATGTTTATTCCGACCTTCAAAAGCACTCCAAGAATTACATATGTTTTGATGTTCTGTCTTTTCATTAGCTCTTCACCAGCAAGTAACATTAAAAATAACTTTGCATATGACCGTTTTAAGCAATTAATTATTCATCACTTTTTAATAATGATATGTGTACTTTATAAAAAATTGTGAAAATAAAGAAAAGTTCTAAAAACTGGTAAATTCAATTTTAATATTATGGAATACACAGACCCATTACTAACATTGTAGGGTATTTATTTCATCTTGTTTTCTATGTGCACACAGAGATAGAGTAAAATTAGGGTTTTACTCTACATAAGGATTTGCTTCCTTTTTTAAATTGAAGATTATATAGTAAGTTTATCTATATATTTTTAAATGATATTCTAGAATCTGATTTAGAGATTATTAAGTATACTCTTATGTTGAATTACTGTAATTCACCCAAGCAATTTCTTGTTTTTGGAACATATAGGTTGTTTTTAAATTTTTCACTATTAGATAGAATACCTTTTGACAGACCTATTCATGAATCTATCATTGGATTTCTTATTTTCTCCAAGGTAATTCCTAGAAATGGAATTTCTAGTCAGAAAACACGAATGTTTTGAAGTTTTTTCATGTTAATTTATTCTCTGCACCTCAGTTTGCATATTGTAAATGGGATGATAATAATATAACCTCGCTGTTGACATTGCTCACTGTCGAGAGGATCTCGTGAGATAATTTACTGCAAGTGTTTAGCAAACTACAAAGTAGTACACAGTGTGTAGTCTTTAGCGCCTCCACTCCATCCACTTCAATCCACATTAGGCAGATTGACGAGCTTCATCCCAGCTTGCCCAGCACAGAGGCAGAACATTAGTGAGACTAGCACTTTATTCTCCTGGAAAGTCAACCACACTTTCACGCCACTTCCCTACCTGTGGTTATATATCATAGTGATTTGGGTGGGCTGGAATCAGGCAGTTTTGGGAGTAGAACAAAAACTAGCTTGTTTCCTGCCATCCCCTACCCAAAGGTTCAGCCTCCCACCCCCCACCCCCCAGATGTTTGATCTTCAGGTTTCACTGCTCTAAGCATTTAGGAAGAGGGACTAATAAATATGGTCTTACTTTTTAATGGAAATTTTAACTTTCTGAATATATTCCTAGAATACACATATGTATTCCTGGGTGCGCGCGCGCGCGCGCGCACACACACACACACACACACATGTGCCATGCATATCATTACCAGGATCGACACCGGTTTTAGGGAGATGTCTCAGGGCTAAGGCCAGCACAGCCAGGTTCACTCCCAGTGGCCTCCTGAGTCTTCACAGGATTCCTGAGGAAACGGAGCCACAAAGCCCAGCAGTGTCCCTCCGAAGGCCATCTTCAGGACCAGGGTTCCCTGACCATAAGCTGTCGAAGGGATAATGAGCTCTCAGTCACAAAGTGAAGCAAAATAGAAGACAGACTCAGCCAGTTAAATAAAGTGGAAGTGACTGGTGTGCTGAGGGACAGCGATGGCTCACAAGGAGAATCTCATTTTGTCTTTAATTTGCATATGGTGAAGATTGATTTTCTACGGCTAATCCAAATTTATGACACATCAGGTGATATTTAAAGGACTCAATGGAGCATTTAATAGCCAAACATTTTTCCTGATTAGTACTCACTTGACCTGGTGACCCAGAGATGAATGCTGATCACCCCTCCCCCGTCCTTCCTTCTAAGTGGCTATAAGCTTAGTAGCTGCCAAACAGGCAGCAGCAGGAAAACAGAGCCAGACTGTGGTCAGAATGTCCTGTCATTTGGAAGACTGCTGCTCTCCCAGCACGGGTGGAGGTGGGTGGAGGAGAATTGATGGGTTTGTTTGTCTCCGTTTCAAAAATGACATTTGTCAGACACTTCCCAGATTTCACACTCTGGCCTTGTTTACACAGAATACACTTTTAGAGCATTTGTATTATATCATTGTGTTCCTATACATAATCTCCAGAATCTCCATAGATAGGGATTCTTTTTTTTTAATTTTATTTTTTATTCTAATTTGTTTTATATGATAGCAGAATGCATTACAATTCATATTACACATATAGAGCACATTTTTTCATGTCTCTGGTTGTGTACAAAGTATATTCACACCATTCGTGTCTTCATACATGTACTTAGGGAAATGATGTCCATCTCATTCCACCATCTTTTTTATACCCGTTGCCCCCCTCCCTTCCTCTCCCTCCCCTTTGCCCTATCTAGAGTTTGTCTAATCTTCACATGCTTCCTCTCCCAACCCCACTATGTATCAGCCTCCTCATATCAGAGGAAATATTCAGCATTTTTTTGGGGGGGATTGGCTAACTTCACTTAGCATTATGTTCTCCAACTCCATCCATTTACCTGCAAATGCCATGATTTTATTCTCTTTTATTGCTGAGTAATATTTCATTGTGTATAAATACAACCTTTTATTTATCCATTCATCTGTCGATATTGTAAATTGTGCTGCTATAAAAATTGATGTGGCTGTGTCCTTGTATGCTGTTTTTAAGTCCTTTGGGTATAGATCAAGGAGTGGGATAGCTGGATCAAATGGTGGTTCCATTCCAAGTTTTCCATGGAATCTCCATACAGCTTTCCATATTGGCTGCACCAATTTGTAGTCCCACCAGTAACATATGAGTGTGCGTTTCCCCCCACATCCTCGACAATGGTAGTTTTGATTTGTATTTCTCTACAAGCTAGATTCTTAATTCCAATTGACAAACAAGAAAAGTCTCAGAGAAGTTTGCCAATTTGCTTAATCACCTAGCTAATCAGTGGTGAAGCTAAGCTAGGGTTGCAATTCAGTTCAGGGTAATCCCAAAGCAAGGATCTTTTCCAGTTTATCAGGGCTTATTGAAGATATAAGGTACACTGCCTAGGGTGATATTTGAAACTGAGCAGACATTATCAGGAGTCTGGGTTAAGGGGCGGTAGAAAGAACAGGCAGATACAAGTCAGAGGTCTCTGCAGAAACCTGGAAGCCAGGTATCAAAAAAATGTTGATCCTGGCTTTTATTTCTCCATAGCATTCATCCAGGGATCTCTGAAGAGAATCCATTGGACCTTGAACCTGCATTGTTATCAGGTATAGGTGGATCAACAAAGAGCTTCTCCAGGGAATAAACTTGCCCAATGTTTAGTTTAACATCAGCGAAGGTGTTTTTTCCCCACCAAGATGGATTTGTTTGTTCTCAAAAAAATCCTATAGGTCCTGGTTAAAGATTGCAGAAATCTATCATTTAGTGATTCTTTAGCCTCGTACAAAATTTGGTGGTCTAACATAATAATCTACTCCTACCCCATAGTTCTGTGGCCCAGCAATGTGGGCTGAGGCCAGCTGGGCAGTTCTTCTGTTGGTCTTCCTAAGAACACTCATGTGATTGCTACCATCTAGAGGCTCAGCTAGGCCTGGATGATCTAACTTGACTCATTCACCTGTCTGACAATTGGCTAAGACTATTTTCTGAGCCTCACTCTTCATTCACAAGCTTTTTAAATCCTCTAGCCAACTGGCCTGGGCTTCTTCTCTGGGTTCCAAGAGTGGAAGAGAAAAAGCTGCAAGGCCATGTGAGGGCAAGGCTTGGAATTCCAACACCATCACTTCCACTGCAATCCATTTTTTTTTCAAAGCAAGATATAAAGAACCTGGATTTCAGAGAGTGGAAGAAAGACTATACTTCTTGATGGAGGAGCAAAGGGACAGGAAAATAGATGAGGGAGAAGTCCCTGGTCATTTTTTGCAGTTCTTCACAAGGAGAAAATGATCCTTATAGGACAAAGGAGATGCTACCCCAGTGGTATTCAAACTTTAGTGAGACATGAATCACCTGGGGAGCTTCTGATGATGCAGGTTCTAATTTAATGGGTCTGTGTGAGCTCTCAGAGGATACTCATGCAATTGTTCACAGACCTCAGTTGGAGTAGCAAGGTTCTAATTATTGACATTCAATAGTACCCACTCCCTTTCCTGTGCTAAACTGAATGAAGAATGTATTGGTTTTTTCCAAGGGTAGAGAGTGAACTCAGTTAATGGATTCTGTACATTACAGGTGTACAGTAATTATGCACCCTTGTGGCCTGGATCACATGACTATTGTAAGTACCTGACTCTATCCTTGCCTCTGTTTTCCAGCATGGTTTTATGATCACTGGGAAAAGTCATCAAATTCTAAAATCCTAAAGATCATCAAATACTAAAACTTTTCATTTTAAAACTTTAAAAATGCTGCTGATCTCTTTGATAGGATTTTCAAAGTAGATTTAAAATAGCTTCAGATTTTAAGCATTATTAGGATAGATTGCTTAGGTAAGATGGTTTTCTGAGTCCAGAATAGGTGAAGCCTGTCTGATTGTATTCAATCACAATTATATCCCATTATAACTCCTCTGCCCTTGGGGGCTATACACACCACCATCTCAGACAGACCAATGCTTAGATAACAAAAACCTGGGTTGAAGTCTGGGACTCTGGTAACTGAGAATCTAGAATATATTTCTTTCTGACATGAACGGCTGACGCAATTTGTAATACAATAAAAGTGAATGTTCTGAGAATGTGCTTATTTTTTTTGACTGATGTGTGAGCAATCAGGCATTTATAAACAAGAGTCATCAATAATTACATCTGTTCTTTATGATGTCACCCTAAACTATTTTATTTTTGTCCTCACTAATAGTGATCCCTAGGGGAAACTAAGGCAATGCATAGAGCTCTTACATGAATAGTGTGGCACTACAAAGTAAAATATATATATATATATATATATATATATATATATATATATATATATATATATATAATCAGAAACAGACATAAGTGATGGGTCACAGATGTGCTTATCTTTCTCTTTGAATAAAAAACAAATAAAAATCAGGAGTTAAGTCAACAGCAAGAGGCAGTTGCTTATTTTTAATGTTTGCCCAGATTCCTTTCCCAAAAGGGAGTGCTGAAAATATGCTACAGTTAGATAATGAGGAGAAAACGTCTTGGTTATACATTAACAGAATGTCAGTATTCAAAAGAACCCCACAGATCAACTGATGCAAGCCTCTTACTTTATAGTTGGGAAATCAGTGGTCCAGAGAGGTGAGGTGACTTCCAAGGCCACAGCCTGCTCCCAGTTGTCCTAATTCTCTCCCTTGGGAATTGGAAGGGATTTTACATTCCGAGGTTGGTGTCGTGCTATGGGTCCTTCCTCCAAAATTTCTTGCACCAGTATTGGAAATGTCTGGTTCTGTATTTGAAATTTTCCTGATCTTTTGTTTGAAATCATAAGCCTGCTACCAGCACTATTTCCCCTTTACAACCATTCCATTCTTCCCTGGGAAGTTTCTCATTTTACACTATAACATTTTTATTAAAGTCACACTGACAAATGAAGGAAATAAAACCCTCTGGGGGTTGTTTTTCACCGGCCTCTCTCCTTCTTTCTCTGGTCTATGCTTTATCAACGATAGAAAGGAGAAATAAGAATTTATATTCTAACCATGGTACCCAGCAATCTTTCTAAAATTATGCACTGAATTGGCTTCTTCTGTGAGGGTCTGTGGAGGAGGAATGGAAAGTAATTCCACGCACCGTGCGGGATACTTTACATAGGCAAGCCTATTTAATCCCCATGAGACTTTCCCCTATTTTACTGAGGAGAAAATTGAAGTTCAGAGAAGTTAAATAGCTCACCAAAGATTTATTGATTAGTGAGTGGAAGAAACCCATTGGTCATTACTCTACCAACTGTTCCCAAACGCTTGTCCAGAAGGGCTTGTCAGAAGCCCTGTGGAGTTTTTAAAACATAAATTCTTTGGATTCATCCTCTGGCATTATCTCATAAGTCTGGGTTGGGATCCAGAAACTGTTAATTTTTATTTCTATTCTTTTATTTATGTCTGTTAGCATTTTATACATAACAAATTGTTGCCAAATGTAAAAGTTTAATACAAACCTTTATCTAGCTCATGATTCTGTGAGTAGAGAATTTGGGCTGGCCCCAGCTGGCCATGCTGGGCTTATGCATCCATGGTCAGTTGCCAGGCTGACCAGACACTGTTTGGTTTATGATGGTTGAACAGGTGGTACTCGCTCCATGTGGTCTCTAGGTGCCCTGAAAAGCAGGCCTGTCCAGGTTTTCTTACACGGTGACAGTGTCAGGGGTCCCAAGTGTTTCAAGAGAGCGCTAGCCCTGCTGTTCAAGAACATCTCAAGCATGCCTTGTATCACATTTGCCACTGCCCCATTGTCTATAATGAGTCAAGTGGACAAACCCAGAGACAGCGTGAAGGGACCACACAAGGCGAGGACTCAGGAAGGACATTTATTAGGACCATTTTGCAACCAATCTATCTATGGAGATAAATAAAGATCTTTACTGAACACACATGGGGAATAAGTTTCAAACAGTCTTTAAGGGTATGGAAATACCTTAAGGATGCATTTAGATGCCTCCACCATGATCCTGCCCCATGGAAGCGTCCACTTTCAACGTGGTTTTATCTGGGATGTGCTATGATTTGAATATGGTTTGTCCCCTGTGAAAAACTCATGCTTAAGTTTCACCACCATTGTGAGGAATTAAGATAGTGGAAACTTAATTCATGACAGTGTTCAGAGATGGGGTCTTTGGAAGGCGATCAGGATAAGATGAGGTCATTGAGTAGCCACCACGATGGAATGCTGCTGGCTTTATAAGAAAAGAGAGAAAAGAAAAAGAAATCAAAGACCTCTGGTTTTCTTTACCAACTTTCTGCTTTGTTAATGTATTATCTCTGACCAAACTATTGTCATTTAGGGTAAATATATCAGTTGACTCCACATTTTGAGCCCACCCACCAAAAATGGGTATTTTAAAAAAGCTCCCCAGGTGATTGAAACAGCACACACAGCCAGAGTTGAGAACCACAGCACACAGGTTCTCTGAGCATCAGGGAAACTCAGGCTAGTATTTCTTCCATCCTTTTACCTTAGTGATATACACTGGCAGAGAGTGAGGTCATCTTCTAAAAAGTCATTATTGCTAGAAGTTATGTGGACACAAAAGGTTTCAAGCTATGGTTCCTGCTACAAGTTGTGCACAGTTTAAAAATGGGCAGCCACAAAATATGAAGAGGAGAAGAAAAGGACTATAGGAAAGCATCCAAGAAAGGGATCCCTCCTAGCTGATTTGACAAGAAAGTCAAATAGAAGGCAGTTTCTAAGTTGGGCCAAGATGCATCAGTTAGGAATTTTATATGACATGGAATAGAAAACCCAGCTCCAAATGGCTTAAGCAAGAAGATAAGTTATTGACTCAAATAACAGAAGTCCTGAGTCAGGGCAGCCTTCAAAGTTGATGGGTCTGGTGGCTCAGGGATCTTACTGAAGAGTTCCTCTGTTCTTGTCACACTGCCTTCCACAGTGCTGACTTTGTTCGTTGGCAGATGGGTGACTGACAGCAGCAGGTGGTGTCTTGCTTCCCTTTCACGTGCAGCAAGAGAGAGATGCCCTAGCATCCAAGCAAGAGGCCTTGACTTCCACAGAGTGGGTGGCTTGCATCACATGCCCACTCCTGGACCAACGACTGGGACCAAAGGACATATAGTTCCTGGTTAGTCTGAGCCAAACAGGGACCATCTCTAGGGCTAGATGAGGTGGAGTTAGCTTCCTAAAGTAAGAGGGTGGAAATTACCCCCCGCCCCGTGAGCATCGATGGGAAGTTCAGGATGGAGACTGGGTGCTGGGAGGGCAAGCAGAAGCATCCACTGCAACAGAAGATAGCATTTTAGACAAGGTGTGTGTCAGAACAGAGGTCCGAGACTGAGAAGTAGAGCCTGACTCTGGGGACTGTGAATATCCCACACATGACTGCAAAAGAAGGATACCTTTGCTTAGAGAACGACTTAGCTCTAGAGGTCTTTGGGATATTTTTCCATTCTGAAGAGTAGAGACTTTCATTTTTGGTTCTAAAGCTCCTTCATGTCATTGAGTAGATTCAGGGGTTCTATAAACCTCACACATTGTTATGCAAAGTTGGATGTGTTTGCACATTTTTTTTCTGGAGCAAGATACCTTAACTTTACTCAGATTTTCAAAAGGGCACATGATTCTGGGCAAGTTAAAAAGTCCAAGTAGGGTCACCTGCATCTGTAAACAATGCAGAAGGCTGGCAATTTGGGTCCTTCTAGTTGATATTCTGATTTGCACTACCCTGATTCCTGTCCACCTATACCCTAGATGCGAGCCCATGCCTCTGTTTTCCCATTTCTGTGAATTTTCATGGACTTGACCTAGTATATATGTGATCTTTCCACACTATCTTTTAAATCAATGAGGAAAAGATAGGTTGTTTGTAAATGGAGTTGGAATGTCTGACTATACATTTAGAAAAAACAACTCTTGCAATTTCTATACAAAAATAGATTCCATTTGTTATTAGCAAATAAATGTAAAAGGTTTCAGCATGAATATACCAGAAAAGACATGCCTGAATAATAACATAATTTTAAAGTATGAAAGGAATTTCTTAAGCTCAAGGGCAGTTATCATAAAAGAAAATTAAGTAAGGATTAAAAACCTCTGAACATCAAAAAGTAACATGAAAGATTAAAAGGCAAATAAATTAAGGAATAATATACAAAACATGTGCGGCCAAGGATTAATATAATTAATCTATGAAAATCCTTGTAAATCAATAACAAAAGATGAATTCTCCAAAAGACAAATGGGCTACAGTCATGAACAGTGGTTTACAAAAGATGAATTACAAAGGGCTAATACAGATGTGAAAAAAACTTCCATTTTACTTTTATAACAAAAGTAAGTAAATTGAAAGCAATGAGACTTAAAATTATATCAGTAAAGCAAAGCCATGAGAAAATCAACCCAGGTGTATCCAGCTTATGGAGTTTAAATTAGCACTATGCTTTTTGAAGTGACTTGACAGTTTTCAGTTTATAAAACCATCAAACTATCAAGTAAGGAGCCCTAACCTATGTGCATTTTTAAAATTTTTAAAATTTATCAGTTCCACTTTGGGAATTTAGTCTAATAAAATAGCCACCCACATAGGCAAAGGTATGAATTTCAAGATATCTTATACAATGCTCTTAGTATAGTGAAAAAAAACCAAAAACGTACCACTATTTAATAATAGGATGTTGGTTGAAGAAATCATGCCTCAGTTTTACAATGAAATTCTGAGACTTTTCAAAACAATGTTGAAGAAACATGCCTATAATATGTGACCATGTACAAACCAATGCATTTTTAAGTGGAGAATGTGGGTTATGAAATGATTCCATGTATTTAAGTTCAGAGATGCACAGAGCTAATCACTCAAGTGGTACTGCCCAGAAGAAATATTATATATTCTTAAATCCAGTAGCCCTGTTAAAAAAAAGGTGAAAATAAATATAACCTGCAATATGTCTAATCTGATGTGTATTTCCCCTTATAGGACAGCTCATTTTGCCTAATAATAACACATTTCATGTACCTGGGACTAGTGGCTACCAATCAGGACAGGGCAGATCTAGAGTTATATCCACCAAGGCTTTGGTAATAGTTGGAATAATCAGTAATAAATACTCACTTAAATGACCCTCAAACTTTTCTATTTACTGGGAGGAGGGAGTTGAAAAGAATAATTTTAATACCAAATTAAGAGGAAACAGAGGGAAAATCAAACACACTGACAACAAAGGTAGGAAAAAAAAAATTCTGAGCTCTCCACAGGTAAAAACTCCTAATGTACCAAACCCGTGAGGGTGCTTAGCTATATTAGGGAAACTGGAATTTTTTTTAAATGTCTTTATTTATTCTAATTTATTATACATGATAGCAAAATGCATTTCAATTCATAGTATACATATAGAGCTCTATTTTTCATGTCTCTGGTTGTACACAAAGTAGAGTCACACGATTTGTGTCTTCATAGATGTACTTAGGGTAATGATGTCCATCTTATTCACTGTCTTTCTTACCCCCTTCCCCGCCATCTCTTTTCCCCTATATAAGTTTCTCCACTCCTCCCATGCTCCCCTTGCCATCCCCATTATGCATAAGCATCTTCATATCAGATAAAACATTCAGCATTTGTTTTTATGTGATTGGCTTACCTCACTTAGCATTATATTCTCCAACTCTGTCCAGTTACTTGCAATTGCTATGATTTTATTCTCTTTTAATGCTGAGTAGTATTTCATTGTATAAATATACCACAAATTTTCTTTATCCATTCATCTACTGATGAGCATCTAGGTTGGTTCCACAATTTAGCTATTGTAAATTGTGCTGCTATAAACATTGATGTGGCTGTGCCCCTGTGGTATGCTGTTTTTAAGTTCTTTGGGTATTGACCAAGGAATGGGATAACTGGGTCAAATGGTGGTTCCATTCCAAGTTTTCCCAAGAATCTCCATATTGCTTTCCATATTGGTTTCACCAATTTTCAGTTCCACCAGCAATGTATGAATTTGCCTTTTTCCCCACATCCTTGCTAACACTTATTGTTGTTTGTATACTTAATAGCTGCCATTTTGACTGGAGTGAGATGAAATCTTAGAGTAGTTTTGATTTGCATTTCTCTGATTGCTATAAATGTTGAACATTTTTTCATATATTTGTTGATTGACTGTATACCATCTTCTGAGAAGTGTCTGTTCAGTTCCTTAGCCCATTTATTGTTTTTTTTTTTTTGGTGTTAAGATTTTTGAGTTCTTTATATATCCTAGAGATTAGTGCTCTATCTGATGTGCTTGTGGTAAAAATTTGCTCCCATTCTGTAGACTCTCTATTCACCTCACTGATTTGTTTCTTTCGCTAAGAAGCATTTTAGTCTGAATCCATCCTACTCATTGATTCTTGATTTTATTTCTTGGGCTCTAGGAGTCTTATTAAGGAAGTCAGGGCCTAATCTGGCATGATGAAAATTTGGGCCTACTTTTTCTTCTATTAGACACAGGGTCTCTTGTTTAATTCCTAGGTCCTTGATCCACCTTGAGTTGAGTTTTGTGCATGATGAGAGGTAGGGGCTTAATTTCATTTGCTGCATATGGATTTCCAGTTTTCCCAGCATCATTTGTTGAAGAGGCTTATAGTGTCCCTGCAGGATTCCAACACCTCTCTTTTAAGGGGGAGAACAGTATTAACAGATCCCAATACAAACAATATACAATCTTAAACCACATAGCTGCTATTAAGATGTTTACAGTTTTGTCACATGTACAGAAATGATGAGTTCAATTGTTATCTACAATATTAAAAGGTTTGCATAATGGTTTACAGTTTCTGATGGTGGACAAAGAACTGGGGGTGAGGTGTAGGGTGAGATGTTGAGGGGGTAGGAGGTGATGATATAGAGTTATTAGATCTTAGAAAGCATGAAAGAGGAATCTGAAGATGTTGGTTAGTAGCAGGAGAAGAGACAGAAAGTGATTTGGGGGAGACAAGCAAGTGGGAAGACAATAGAGTACAAAAAACAAACAGAAATATTAAGAACAAAAAAAATTTAAAAGTAGGAGATAAAAGAATATATACCATAACTGTAATATACTACTTAGACATCCAAGTCCTCAGTAGCCTAATCATGAAAAGTATTTGGTTTCATAAATGTTTCAAAGGAGCAAGGTAAATCAGTTTCTTCCTTTTAATTAACTAATCTAAAGTGTCTAATAATTATTTACAGAACTGTGACCAATGTGAGAGCAGGAGAAGAGAGAGAGAAAAAAAAATCTTGAAGGAAGATACAAGGATTGTTTTTGTTGGAGATCAGTGTCTTTCCTGCTTCCCTTCTTGTCCAATAGATGGGGTTGTCTGTTGTCTGCTGGTATCTCCACCCTCAGGATGGTGAAGGTTATTAAGGTGGGAGGGGTGGTCTTGGGGGCAGGACTCCTGGAAGTGGGGTATAGCACTTGCCAGTCCCCGATGGGAGACTGCACCCCAAGGATCCTCTTTGGGACCTGCTCAGTGATGGGGGCGCCTGGTCTTATCTCCTTATATTGCCTGTAGACCTCACAATTCTTGGTCTCTAATTTAGTCTCTAAACTGTATCTCACTCACCTCCGCCCTTTCTACTTCCCAATCAGGAACCTCTCTCTCCAAAGGTCTTGTGGGCTGTGCACCTGTCACAGACAGCTGTTTTGTATTGAGCAACCAGGACCAAGTTTTGCGAGCTTCAGATTGGCTTATCCACATGCACTTGGTTAGCGGCTGCCAACAAGAGCTGGGAGCTGTAGGTACCTTGATATTGCTTCTAAGCCCCAGCCAGTGTTTGAAGCTGGGAGTTGCTCCAAACTAAAGATGGCAACAAAGGTGTCCCAAGGTGGAGGTGCTGCTTTCAGCGATGGAGGGTCAGGTCAGGTGAGGCTGAGTGGTGGTGGTGGGCAGCATGTTCAGAGATGTAGCTTTGTGGAGTGCCAAGTTATGGCTGGTGGCTGTTTCCAGATCTTGTGCTGTATCCCCAGGTGCAGGCTACAGTGTGTAGTGGACTATGGCAGTGGTTGAAGTGGCCCAAGATGGAGGCGACTGGGAGAGCCCCACTTTGGTAGATGGGGGTCCATATGGGAGTGGCAGCAGGGATTCCTGCAGAGGTGAGCAGTCTGGAGTCCTGTGTGTGTGCTGATGCTGGTGGTCCTGCTCAGGCACCTAGAGGTCCTGTGTGAGCGAGTGGCTGGGAGTTTTACTCTGATGCTAAGACCTGAGACCTGCATAGGCATGGCGGTGTGATTCCTGCACAGGTGGGGGTCCTCTAATCACTCACAGAGAATCAGTATTCCCACTACTTGAGTCTCAGGTCATGGAGTGACACAGAATGCAGCCTCCCTACAGCCCACTATCTTCGAACTGGAATTTTGTTCAAGTAAAAATACTGATTAAAAAAAAAAAGTGGCTAACACCTAGTTTTTAGAAATCAGATCATTTCCTTTTAGAGATATCCTAAGTAATTCTACAGAGACGTGATGAGAAAAACATTTAAAGTTTTTCTATGTGTAGATGTTAATCTTAAATGAAGAGTAGGAGAATCCTGCAGTACACCTGCTGATTAAGCCAGATTGGTGGGTGGAAGTATTCCAGAAGAGATAACATAAAAATAGAATCATTAATCACAATTTAAATTATTCAAGTCTCTTCACATCAAGTAGAATTTAAATGAAGAGATAGAAATAGCTTATTCTAGTCACTAGAATACATATGTAACATAGGTAGTGATACTCAGGCAAGGAAGCCACATGAAAAAAAGCAGGTAAGCTGAGGAACTAACAGAATTCGTGTAAGTAAACATGTTTTAACACATTTTAACCTATCGATCAATTTTATTTAACCTTTCCTCTGAACTGCAAATTCTAAATCCTATTTGCTGGTGCCTCCACAAGGACTAACACAGAAACTGATAGGAGATTGATACTAACATACTTGACAACAGACTTAGTGGGTGTTTATTATGTGCCAGCTGCTGTTCTGCTTGAGAGACATGAGGAAACAAAAATTTCTATTTTCATGGAGCTTCCCTCCTAGTGAAAGAAAGCAGACAGAAACAATAAGTATAATAAATAAGTGATTATAAAAATTATAAAGTGATATATGAAAAAATAAAGTATGATACACTCCAATGTTCATAGCAGTATTATTCACTTTAGCCAAGAATTAGAAGCAACCTAGGTATCCACAGATGAATGGATATACAAAATGTTGTGTATGTGTATACAATGTGTATTAGTCCATTCCTGCTGCTATAATAAAATACCTCAAACTGGGTAATTTATACACAGCAGAAATATATTGCTCACAGTTCTGGAGGCTGGGAAATCCAAGACCAAGGTGCCAGCATACTCAGTGTCTAGTGAGAGTTTGCATTCTGCTTCCAAGATGACAAGGTAGTGCTCTCCTTTGTAAAGACCGTAATCCTAGTCATGAGGGTTCTGAGACTTAGTCACTTTTAATATCATCACAATTGGTATTAAGTTCCAACATATGGATTTGGGGCCACAGGAACATTCAGACCATAGCACAATGGAATATTATTCAACCTTATAAAACAACCTTGAGGACATTATGCTAAGGGCAAACAATCAGTTACAAAAGAAAAGTCAGTCGCAAACAATCCAGTTACAAAAGAACAAGTACTTTTGACCCCCGCTTACATAAAGTGCTTGGTGTAGAGTTTGGGTTGTGGTAGGGGGAGGATAAAAAGGGGAGATGCTGTTTAATAGGTACAGAGTTTCCGTTTCCGCAACATGATAAAGTTCTGGAGAATTGGTTGTATAACAAAGCAAATCTACTTCACGATACTGAAGTGTACCCTTAGAAATATTTTAAGATGGTACATTTTGTGTTAGACAGTTTTACATCAACAACAACAACAACAAAAAATTAATAAAAACAGAGCAAAGACAACCAGGGATGCCGAGGGGTGGGAGCTCAAGGAAGCCTCAGTTTGAGTGAATGGTGATAATAGGCCTCCGTGAGAAAGTGGTATTTCAGCAAGGATTTGAAGGAGGGATGGGCTGGCACTATGGATATCCAGAGCAGAGAGAGCAGCCAGTGCAAAGGGCAGGCCTGATCTGAGGGAAGGGCCCAGGAGGTTGATGTGCCCGAAGTGGAGTGAGAGAGGAGAGGAGAGGATGTGTGTGGGGGTGTCAGACCATCCAGGGCCTTTTACCCACCACTGTAAGGACCCCAGCTTCTCTGAGAGCCCTCAGCAGAAGGGTCTCTCAATCTGACTTAGTTTAGAGGGAATCACTCAGGTAGGGGTGGGTGATGGAAGCATGGACACCATGCAAGAAAGAACCTGTTAGAATGGTACAATGTGCTTAATAAGAAATGAATGAAGAAATGAACGGATGGAAACCACAAAATGAAGGTATTTTCAAGCTATCTATTATTGTGTAATGAAGACCCAAATTTGCCCAAAGCCAGTTTTGTCTAGGGCCCTCACTCCGGGAAGCTGATCTCTAGGCCCCAGAATGTTTGATGGAAGGACCTTTGCCTGGGGATTTTGATCACTGGGTTGGCCTAATAATGTGACTTATACATGGGGCTTTGGGACATGCCATATCAGATATCCATTTCAGTTCAGAAACTGGAAATTAAGGAGCTAGAAACCAAAGGTCAGCCAACATGGGCAGTATGTGACCAAACTTCTGTAAAAATCATGGACAATGAGCCTCGGGTGCCCTTCCTTGGTTGACAATATTCCTGAGTACGGTCACAAAGCATAACATCATTGAGGAGTCCCTGGAGAAGTGGACCAAACAGTTTGTATCTGGCATCTTCCCAGAGCTCATCCTATATGTCTCTTCCTTTAGCTGCTTCTATTTTATATCCTTTTGTTATTTCTTTTTAAAAAGCCTTGTAATCATAAATATAGCACTTTCCTGGGTTTGTGAATTGTTGTAACAAATTATCAAAATCTGAGGGAGTGCATGGGAACTCTTGAATTTATAGGCAATTGGTCAGAAGTGAGGGTGGCTCCATAGACCCCCGAATTTACAGCTGGTGTCTGAATTTTGGGCAAATGCGGTAGTCTTGTGCAAAACTGTGCCCTTAACCTTGAGTTTGGCAAACTCATTGCAGCTATGTATTTCATTACAGTGGTTATTGAACTGTATCACATACATTTTATCATAAATTGTCAATTCCCGAACTAGAGGTTTGCAAATTATACCCCATGGGCCCACAGTGGCCCACTGTCTGTTTTCACAGATGAAGTTTTACTGAAGAATGGCTATGCTTATTCCTTTGTGCCTGCTTAATGGCTGCTTTCCTGCTGCATCAGCAGAGGTAAGTAGATGTGACAGGGGTGGTATGGCTGGCAAAGCCTAAAATACTTGCTACCTGGCTCTTTACAGAAAAAGTTTGCCAGTCCCTCACCTGGGTCTGACTTTGACCTAGAAATTGGCCCTCAGAGGGCCACTTCCTATGGGCTAACTCCCATTGTCTTTCATAGGAAAACAGATTAGTAAGATAGCTTGTTTAGGATAAGGAAAGTGAGATGCAGGAATGGATCCCACATAAGAAAGGGCAAGTTTCTAGCTGGTGTGGCCCTGTTGTTCCATTAATGTGAAATGACAACCCTCAAGACTGTACCTTAACCTCTTGTCAACAAAATACATCATATATATTATATATATATAAAATATGTGTGTGTGTATATGTGTATACACACACACACATATAATTTTTTGGTCCCCATGATATACATCCAATTTTAGGATAAGCAATGATAGCAATTTATATTAAATACTTTAAACTGAAGAAATAGATTTTCTAATGTTCAACTCTTTAAAAATATGTCACTAGAGTCACTCTGTCTGAAGATTTTTTTCAAATTCCATTCCAAATCTTATGGAAAGTGAAATGCGAACATAAGATTTCTCCCAAGACTCCAGAGGTCATGTCCACAGGGCTGCCTCTCACCCTGAGTTACTACCTCTGCCGAACTAGTTCTGTTGCTTGCTCCTCTTCTTATGTGCGAATGCCATCCCCATCCCCCGTTATTGAACCATCTTTGACAGTTATGCACTCTTAGACACTCACAAAAGTCCTTACAGGTTTATCAGAATCTTTCTGAAAGTCATGGAAAACAGAAGAACTTGATGTAGCCATCAACACCAGCATCTTAAAAGTGAATAATTATACTAACAGGATTCCCAAATGGGACAACGAGTCACTCCATGGTACCACAGCAAATTTACCAGGGGAACTACAGGATATTTTATGTTTTGAAGGGAAACAGTGACATTCAATATCTACTTGGCATTACAAAGTTTTTAGATCAAAGTAATTCACTGTTTCAACAATAAAATTGTGTTCTATCTACTCAATGAGAACTTCTCTGTGAATCTGGATGTTTAGGCTTGCTCAGATAAAAAGCAAGTACCAGGTGAAGATGAATACAGAACAGAACTTGTGGGTAGGGGCACAAGATTCCAAGATTTGGAAGTTGTGTGTGTTCCATGTGTGCACCTCTGATTGCTAAGATATCATAATTATCTCTATTTGCATTTATATTATGATTTCAAGCTGTCACTAAGTTATCAGGACTTATTAAGCTATTTGAGCTTACTACCTAATAAAGGAACAGTTAGGTATTTCTTTGGCCTAGGGGGTGCCATGGAAAAAATTCCAGGGACACTAAGGGTGCTATGAACCAAGTAAGTTTGGGAACTAGTGTTGTAGTAACTAAAAGTATTTTAAAAAGTCACTTGTTCATTTCTGCCATCATAGGTGCCAGCTCCTGGCAAGAGGCCGAGCATCTGACCTTATCTGCTCTGCAGTGTCCCTGCCCCAGGCCCTGTGTGTGGCCAGTGCAGAGCACCTCAGTGATGGCTCATTTCCTCACCTCTTTCCAGACCGAATTCTTGGGCTGCTCCCTTCTGCCCTGCAGGTGTCCCCTAAACAAAGACAGTTTTCTCATTAAAAGAAATTCTTTGCCCATGTATATTTTTAAAATGTTACTCTTCTAGTATAAACCTTTGTGATGTGGGAGAAGAGGCCCTGCATCATACAGCATCTGAACTCAAGAAGATGGTGAGGGAAAGGCCAGGTCAAAGGCATGACTGGTAATAAAGGAAGAGAAAAGGTCAGTGGTTCACAATTTTACTGTGACCACAAGCCATGTCCCCAGACATATTTAAATCTCTCCAGGGTCCAAACAAAGAGCATGTACCACTCACAAAAGGCAAGCTTTTATATCATCTTGTTGCTTTATTTTCTCCTGCAATTAAATATACGGGTAAAAGCTGGGGAGCAAAACATGGAAGTTCAGTCCAGTAGATATGTCTGTTTTCCCAATTTACTTAAAATTCATAACATTTTTCTTGATCATCATCTTGAGCTCCCAAACTTACTTGGTTCACAGCACACCAACCACCTCCTTTCCTGCATTAGCCTTTATTGCATTGTGATTGAATAAGAACATTATACAACTTTGCCGACCTTGAGTTGGGGTTGGGGAAAGAAACTGATTCTTTTATGAGAGCAGATCTGATCAGGACTTTATGAAGCTCTGCTGGCCCCGTTGGCTCTGAAGTCTGATTAATGAAAATATCCAAGCACTCTCCACCTCCAGCCTGAGCCAGCAATTCCTCTTCCCTATCCATCACTGTCTAGCACCTGAGAGGATGATAGACACACAAAATCATTTCTTATTGTAGCAGAAATCTCTCTCTCTCTCTCTCTCTCTCTCTCTCTCTCTCTCTCTCTCTCTCTCTCTCTCTCTCTCATAGTTATTCTGACACATCTTTACCTGTAAGACTCATTTAAAGGGGTTCTATGTTCTATACTGTGTTGCAAGAACTACCTGTTCCCAGGTTTCTTTGTGCTCATTTGCATTCATCATCCATGGCAAGCAGGACCCCTGAAGTGTTCCCAACTCTAAGACAACCCACATAAGCCCAGTGTATCAATGTCATGGGTAAAGATGGACACTGCATTTTTGGTGCATCTGTTGGAAATACTTGCTTGGAATTATTTTTTTTTTTTATCAGCCCCAGATCACCTGAAATTTTGGGTGTGGAATCTTATACTTCATTTTCTAATGTGTCTAGAAATCTCAATTTGATCTCAACCAAGCATTTGTTTATTTTAACTGACTCCTACGGTTCTAGGCACTGGAGTGAATATTTATGGTAACTGGTCTCCAAACGTTTTCACCACCAATGCCTGTATGCACTTACTGCTCCTCACTTGAAGAGGCAGTGCACTTATCTACCACTTGAATCTGGGCTGGTGCTTTTGAACTGCTTTGACCAACACAATTTGGTGGAAATGACACTGTGGCAATTCTAGATGTAACCTTTACAGGGTCTGGAAGTTTCTGTATTTTCATTTTTTGGAAGCCAGCTGCCAAGTAAAAAGTCTAACTCCCCTGAGACTATCATGTTGTAAGAAAACCCAAGTTACCACATGGACAAGAGATGTGGGGGCGGGGCATCCAGGTTTTGTGGTCATCCTAAGTAAGATGTGAGACATATGGGAGGATAAGTCACCTTGGGTGTTTCAGCCCCAATAGACACCACACAGAGGAGAAGAACCACCCAACTGAGCCCAGCATAGAATGCTTCACTGTGAGAAATCATAAACTTTTGCTTTAAGTCACTAAGTTTTAGGATAGTTGGTCAGACAGGAGCAGACAGTACTTAAAAAGCATTATTTAACTTAGTAAATAAAACAGCCCAACTGTGAGGTACAATCTACTGCCTACATTTCACAAATGAGGAAATTGAGGTTTGAGAATCACATCATCCGCCCCATGCCATGTAACTCGTAACTGGCTGAGCTGGCACGGGATCCCAGGCTACCTGATTCCAGATTATCATCATCACTTAACCAAAATGTACCCATGCCTCTCCACAGAGAATGAGGCTCCCGTGTATACGGGGTATACAGTGGTGCCCTTTGTTCAAGGAAACCCACTAGGATGCTTGGATTAGTAGAGGCTAATCCCTTGCCTTCATGTTTCCCTGAAAGAAGCCCCCAGGTCAGGTTTTTATAAGGATAGTGGCCATGTGAACCATATCTGGCCATGACAGCTGCTGACAGGGACACAAGTGACAAGAGAACAGCTGGGAAAGGAAGTAGCATTTGTTGAGTAGCTGCCATG
This sequence comes from Spermophilus citellus, assembly GCF_964194105.1. Classification (NCBI taxonomy): domain Eukaryota; kingdom Metazoa; phylum Chordata; class Mammalia; order Rodentia; family Sciuridae; genus Spermophilus; species Spermophilus citellus. The sequence continues at coordinate 23,435,624 of NC_138184.1, read as the reverse complement.
TGAGGCTTGCTGTACACTAGTGGCTGATCTAATCCTTGAGTGGCCTAATAAGGGTGGCATCATGATCTCTACTTCAGATAAGAAAACTGAGGTACAGAGAGGTTAAGGAACTGGCCTAGAGTAACCAGATGGTAAATAGCAAAGGTGGGATTTAACTTCAAGTCCGTCCAGCTTCAAAGCCTTCAGTCTTTCTCAGCTAATTTAAACCAAAGACCTGGGCTGAGACCAAGTGCACAAGTTTTGAGATTTTTTAAATGTTGGAGGCAAGGGTTGTTTCCAGTTTTTAATAAGCTTTACTTAATCTACTAAAAGTCAACATGGGGGTGAAAACAGGAAAAGCAACATTAAAAAAAAAGAAAAAGAAAAGACCACACATGGGAACTAGTTAAAATACAAACTTATACAGGAAAGCAACATGCAACAAAAAACTCTTTTGAGAGTAGCCTCCTGCAATAACCAAGGGCTGGGAGGCTGGGGTCCCAGACCTTGATCCCACACACAGACATGCTGTTCATTTCTCCATATCAAACACCTGGAGCTGAGACCCCTGGCTGCTATAGTGTGTTTCTAAGGAACTTTAAAACGTTTTGAGAAATCAAAACAACTTCTAATAATTGCCCTGAATGCATTATGGTCCCTACAAGGTACATTAGCAGAAATTGCAGAATCCCCAGAACTCCTGAGGCCCTGTGGAGTCACTAGTAGTTTCTGCCCACTTAGACAAGGCCTGGCTTGGCAGTCTGCAACCTGAACAGTCTGCTTATCTTTGTGAAGATATTCACAGGACACACAAACTTGCACACATACCTACAAGTATGTGCTTGCATGCATGCACCAGACATGTGCACACACACATGCATCAAGAGTCACAGCTTTCCACCTGAGCCAGCATGCCAAGCACTGTCTTATTTTCCCGTGGGTTTCCTAAGTTACTTAGGAGTCAATTTAGATCATATTCTCCCTGCCCCCATTCTCCCTCTGCCTCTCAGAATGGAGGCCTTAGGTCCAGAGAGTTGTCTGTGTTCCCTGTGGGAAGCACTAGAGACATATGCAGCCTAGCCCCTCTGTTCCTGTGTTGTTTGCTCCTGCTTCATCCCCAGGCATCTTGGGAATGCTCCCATTACTCAGGCCACAGCAGATGCAGAGGCTCTGGAGGTCTGGAGCTAGTGCCCCCTTGGTGGGCTTGTCGTGGGGGGGAAAGCATGACTAGCCACCCCAAGGCAGGCTGTGTCTGTTCCTGACTTTTGGGAGCCACCCTCTGGCCTCTAGTTTTCCCTAGCTACAACAAGGAGGCTGCAGCAGTGATTTATGAGGGCCTCCCACCTCTGACATTCTAAGACCAGAGAGTCTTGCTGTCAGCAGACCATAGTTATGAAAAAGATGAGCTTTTTCTTCTAGCCCTAACAGGCATGGCCCTCCTCAGAAAGTCCTGGGAAGGGTGATGCATGGGTATGTCAGTGAGCTTGTGACATACATACGACTTTCCATCCCTTTACTCATGAGGAGGAAAGCAGACACACATGTGGGACTAGCTTAGTAATTAGATAACAGAGTTGGTCCCCTCTTTTTTACTAAGTAATTGCAGCATCTGGTTCACCCCAAGAATAACTCTCCTAATAAAAGAAGAGGAGAGGAAAGAAAGACCTGATTAATTCTCATACATGTGTTGGTGGAGCTGCTGGAGAAGCAGGCAAATTAAGAGTCTCATTTTGTAATTTTGTTTAAAGCAAAGCAGTAATAAGCACAGTTCCTGCCATCCCTCTCCCCATCTCATAAATGCTTCAGGAAGCTTTAGACAACTGGAGCTTATGAGAAACTCACAATATTTTTGGAGCTATGAAGTCATCTGTAATACCACCAGGAGGATTGGATCTGGGGCTCCTAGCTCCATGACCATATATAATTCCACATCTTGCTTGCTCTTCTGCACACTGAGCTGTAAGATTATGTTTATTGTCCTCTCACAGCTGCATGAAAATGATCTGTGACTCTGTCTGAGGAGGTTCTTTGGTCATCGCTACAAAGCAAGACTTGGGCTTATGGCTAAACAGGCAGGCAGACAGATAAAAATGATAAAGTATGGAAGAGAGAGGACACAAACCTGGAATTGGAGGGTCCGAGAATTACCTTGGCAAGTCATGCAATATTCCTGAGCCTCAGTTTTCTCATCAGAAAAAGAGAATAAGATAGATAGCTGGAGCAGGCAAAAGAAAGGTGGTTTTGAATGGCTACAGAAATAAGAGATGCTGATATGGGCCCAGTAGTATGACAAGGAGAGTTCTCAAGGCAGACGTGGAAAAGAGCCTGCCTGAATCTGGTCTGGTTATGTTATTCTTAAGGACAATGGTCTTTATAATATTCCCCAAGGTCTAGTTTAATTTTATTTTCTTCATCTTTAAGGAGGAGAATGCATTCCCAGGAAGGCTCGTACAATTCCCAGCCCTGGTTCTATGAAAGGCAGAGCAGGGGAGAGGCACCTGGAAGCTGTAGCCACTTTGGGGTGGTTGTCAGATAGCAGTTTGGGTAGAATTTATCACCTCCTTCTCAAGGTCATTCTTCCTATATGCCAATATGTAATAGGTATTTGTTGAATTGATTTGACGAGACTCTAATCAAAGCAACACAAGTAAAATGTCACTGGAAAAGGATTACGCTAGTCAAATGACACTAGTGATCTCATTTATAGCCAAAGATCAAACAGGATAATCAGCTCCCTCCCCTTCCTCTCATGAGTTTTACAGGGACTCCATACATCCCTGAAAGCACAACATCCACAGACCATAGAAGATAAGGCACTCCAGAGTTGGGGGGTCTTTGAGGATTCTCTCTTTCTTCAACTTTCACTTCACACATAATTAAGACCCACTGGAGGGATGGATTTGGCCAGAGTGACTCAGAAGATTAGAGGTAGAGCTAAGAACTTGAGTCCTAGTCTTGTAACTAGGACTCTATTATTTCTTCTGTAACTATCATATTTCTTATAACTATTATATTTTCAATACCCAGGATAGTATCTTCAGTTAGAAAGTGGCTGAAGTTCCAGGCCCTTATTTTCAGTTTTTCCTCCAGAGCATCAAGCTCTGCACTAAGCTTTGGCTAATTCCTTGATGCTCCATCATAGTCTCTCATTCAACTGGGTGCAAGGATTTTGCAGGACAGACTGTTGAGATATCTCAAGTCCTGGTACTACATCATAAGGCTGACAGTGACCTAGAAAGGTCCCAAAAGATGCAACACATCATCTGGAAGGACCTAGAAGAACAGAGTATCCAGGTGTAGGGTGAATGAATAGGAAGATATCTTGGCAGGTGGCTGAATGGGAGAGATATGGGACAACAGGAGATGGGAGTGTCAGGTGGTACGAGGGAGCAAGAGCAAGAAAGGTCTGGTAGGCACTCAGGCAGGTGGAGAAAGAAAACTAAACCAACCTCCTGGAAGTAAAGTGTAAAACGGCAGCTTGCTTCCTCCCCATCCAAATAAATAAATAAATAAATAAATAAATAAATAAATAAATAAATGTACAAGACATAGGACATAACACCAATACAGGTCTTATGTGGGTAGAACAGAACTATTGTTCTAGGATCCTACTAATTACCTTGGATCCAGAAAAGCTTGATCCCAGAGTCTGGAGCGGGTAGTAAATTGTTCCAGTCACTGCAGGAGATAGATAGGAAGACAGATGGGTCCTGCTCTTCTGTGCACTGCACCCAGAACATATTTCATTCAGAAGGAAAAGAGGCACCTGAATTGATGTATGAACATTTGCTTCCAAGTTGTTTTTTTTTAAGAATTAAGAAATGGTCAAAAAATCTAAGGGCTAGAGCCCATTTTATTGGAGTGATATTGCTCAGATAGTCTTAGAGTGGAAACAAGGAGAGGAAGTTAAGGTTCTCTAGTAGCTCTGGTTGGTATCTGGAGGAAAACCAAAGCTTTTAAAGTTCTCCTCCAGCTTCCAGTCTTCAGATATTTTTGGAAACACAGGGTGTAGTTAAATGTCCCATTCTCATAAAGATTTAAGCCTTGAAATCTTTCACTTTATTCTCAGCTGGACCTGGGTCCAGGGTGACCATCACTCAAGTGATTTCATGCTTTGGGGAGCCTAAGTTAGGGCTTTTATGTTCAAAGGACATGGTCCATTGAAGACTTGGAATATGGACTTGCTCTGATCTTCATAGTCTTCAGTTCTCCCAGCCAAAGCAGGCTAACTTAAAAAGGATACTGTATTCCCTTCCTCTCTTCCCACAACCCCCATATTATCAACTGTTCAAGGGCAGAGGAAGATGGGAACATAATGCAATACAGAAGTGGAGGAATTGTGGCCACACCAACAGAATAACTCTCAGGCTTCCCAGAACTTTTCTTCTCAATTAGCAAACACCTCCTTAGACACCCTTTCATCATGAAAGGTAAGCATGAATCTCAGCCAAGCATTTCAACAATTCTTAGGGCTTGGACTTGAGATTTACAAAAAATGATTTTGGAACCTGTGTTCTTCCAGCATAGCCTTAAATTTGCAAAAATTCAGAGAAAGGTACAAATTCTTTCCTTCCCTTGACAGAGAAATAGGGGGTGATATTAATCATTGTACCAGCTCGAGACATCAAGATGGACTGGTTTAGTTCAGCCCAAGACGAGGGTGTAGCATCTCAGGCAGTAAACCTGCACAATGAGGGACCCTGTACCACTGATGACTGGCATATTCTGCAGGGTGGGTAGAAGTCACACTCACAGTGATGGCTAGGAAATCCATTAAAGCAGTGCTGCTTATTCATTCATATTAGAGACCCTGTGTGTTGGGTGGGTGTAGTCAGTGAGGACTAGAACCTTGATGGACACTGTGAGAACCTGGGTGGATCACACCTGCAATATGTTTCCCACTGGCTGAACCCAGTAGGAAGTGAGTGGACAAAGGTACCTGGGAAATGTAATCTTCAGGGGACTGGATGTCGCACAGAGTAGAACAGAAGGGCAGGAAATAAGCCAATGGCCAAATAAGCAAATGATCAGTTTGATGTAAGGGCAAAACCTATAAATAACATGTATAACCAACCATGGTGAACCTGTGAACTCATCTTCCATCCATGGGTCACTAGGGAAGCTGTCAACAGGAGGGAGACTGGGCAAAGTCTCCTTCTTACAATTCAGCTTTGGATCCTTTTCTTGTGGTCCATGCTAGTTGATCTCTGGGCTGGGTGCTTCTTGTAGCAGGTTTGGTCTTTGATATATTGAAGACAGTGAATTTTGAAGTCTCCTTTTCTGAAACTTCTCACTCCAGGATTTGCAGTAGAGCATCTCCATTAATTCTGTGCTTGTATGTCTTCATTTTTCAGATGCCGTTTGCCACTACACCATCCAGTGCAAATGCTGGAGTAGGGACTTTGAGTAGGATTGCAAATAGCTCAGAAATGCCACCTGCCCTCTGCCTTATGGTCAGAGAAGTTGATAGACCTCTTGGGCTTGGGAAAGAGACATCTAATTCTGGTGCCAATGGGAAAAGTGTGCCCTTATCCAATTGTTGTTCTTCTGTGGTTGACTCTGCATAACTATTCCCCCTGAGAAGCAAAGTTACTCCCCCGGGGACACTAAGATGCACAAACAGATCACTGATGGGAGAAAAGGTCATGGGAACTGACCATGCCACCTGGTTTCCCGTGTCAGCAACTTTTCTTCGTCTCATTGCTGGGTCACCAACATTTTGAGAGCGGAAGGCACTTCCCACCCACTGAATGGGATGTGAGTGTGTCCCCTCATTTGTTGGTAGAGTTGAAGAGCAAGCCCTTCCTGTCCCCAAGGAAAGGGAAATCAGTTTTGTTGTCATTGTTTTTTGGATACCAGGAATTGAACTCAGGGGCACTCAATCACTGAGCCACATCACCAGTCCCATCTTGTATTTGTTTAGAGACAGGGTCTCACTGAGTTGCTTAACACCTTGCTTTTGCTGAGGCTGTCTTTGAACTTGCGATCCTCCTGCCTCAGCCTCTGGAGCTACTGGGATTATAGGCATGCTCCACCGTGCCCAGCGGAACCAGTGTGTGTGTGTGTGTGTGTGTGTGTGTGTGTGTATATATATATATATTTTTTTTTTGGTTGCTAAATATTTGAGCTTTGGACTTTTGTGTGAAAGAGGAAGAGAGTATCAGTCACATCCTGAAGGAAGAATGCGTCATGGGAGAAACAAAGGGGGTCTGGGGTGAGTCCGGAAGCTAGAGCTACATCATTTGAAGGGAAGAAGAGGGAGCAAGACTCCTAATTTGGGGTAGTGCTTAGCAATGCCTTTCTTAATTCAGAGACATTACAGAATTAGTCAGAAAATTTCCAGAGAGTAGTTTTTATACTGGAAACAGACATCTCATTAACCATTCTGGATTTGGAGTAGGATGGCCATGATACCAGGGGAGACAAAGCATTCCTCCAGAGCAGGCTGCTGATGATATCTGCTGCTAACCTAGCATGGACAGGCCTGTCTGGAGGGTGCATCCAAAGAACAGGCATTAATCCACTTGTGACTCTACCTCCAGAGAAACATCCAATTCTGTAAAACAACAACAACCCAAGTAGAGTCCCACTGTATGCATCCACCACAGGTCTCTTGCACTTGCTCTTCCCCCTACCCAGGGCTCTTCCTGCAGATGTTTTTGAGAGTCTCTCCCTCATTTCATTCCAGTTTGCTGCAAAGTCACCCTATCAGAAATAGCACTATCCTCAATTATAGCTCTACTTAATTTTTTCTGCAGAGCACATATTACTTCTGGCATCTTTCTGCAGATATTTGTTTATTTTATGTTTCTCCTTCTAGGATGTACTTCAAAAGGGAATTTGTCTATTTTATTCACTGCTATATTCCTCCGTATAGAGAACAATGGCAGGTAGAGGGTTGATGCTGTTAACATCCGTGAGTGAATGGGCCATCAAAATAGAAAAATTAGCCCCTCCATAAATATTTCAAAGAGGTTTCATTTCAAGACACTGAGGTGTCATTCTGAAAACCAAATTGTCTGACTAGCCCCCTCTGCTACTAAAAAGGAAAAAGTTGTCAGGATCCTGAATTATGTGTTGGGCTGTTCCATCAATTGATTTCTCAGCCATTAATTTATCTTTGTGTAGTTGTCAGAGCTCACGAACATCCATCAGCTAAAGCCTATCACTGATAGACGACAGGGACTGTCCTGTCACGTGCTCTCTTGCCTTCTTATTTTTTTTCCTCCTTTAATTTCAATGTTATTAAATTTCCTTCTTTACATTTAGAGAAATACAAAGATCATGTAAAATTAATTCAATACAAAGGGTATACAATAAACCATAATTTTTCTCTGAACCTCCAAGATCCTTGGCTTGCCTCATTGGGAACAGCCCCTGGTATCTTACTGTGGCTGCAATTTACATTTCCTTCACTACAGTTTGGCCATTGGGATGTCTGGTTCTCTATGGGATCTGTTCAGGCTTCTTGCCTAGTTTTCATTGGGTTTTATGCATTTCTCTTATTAATTTGTGGTTCCTTGTACTTCAGATATGAATCCTGTGTCTGCAATGAATCTCACATATTTCCTCCCATGCAGTGGTTTGCATTTTCATGCTCCTAAAGGTGATTTTTAATGACAGAAATTCTTGATTTCAACTTCAAACTTTTATAATCTGTTTCTATATTGTCAGTCAACATTTTTGTTCCTTTTAAAGTATAAGATAATGAAGATTTTTTCTATATATTTTTAAAAATAATTTGGTATTTTGCCTTTCATATTTATGTTGAAAACTCACCTGGAATTGATTTTTGCATTAAGGGTGACTCAATTAATTTTTTTCACAATGAGATCCCATTGCTCCAGCACTATTTATTGAAACATCTCTTTTCACTCTTCTGCAGTGCTGCTTTTGTTATAAATTAAGTATCTACACATGTGTAGGTTAGCTTCTTGGCTCTCTATTCTTTATCACTGATGTATTTGTCTAGATTTTTAACTTAGTTATCTGAACCTTAATTATAGAGCTTAGTAATGATTATTTTATCTGGCAGAGCAAATTATCCTGCTTTAGTTTTCCTCTTTAAAAATTTCTTGGTTATTTCTTGGCCCTTTGCACTTCCATATAAATTCTAGAAAGAACTTATTAATTTTCATAAAAAGAAAAGCTTATTCATGTTTTGTTTGGGACGTTTACTAACAAGAATTAACATTTTATGGTATCAAGCCTTCTGGTTTATGAACATGGTATGCCTGTGTGTGTGTGTGTGTGTGTGTGTGTGTGTGTGTATCATTGTATGTTTGTGTATAAATGATTTTATGATTTAATGAAAAAAAACATATAAAAACATTTACCATATAATGATTTCTGGTGAATAATGAACCACATGTATAACACCAATCCCATAAGATTATATCACCTGTGAAATGATAGTCATCTTAGTTTGTATATACACTTCATGGTGTTCATACAATGATGTAATCATCTCATGACCCATTTCTCAGAATGTATTCCCATCACTAATTGATTCATGACTATATATGTAATTTTTTTCCTGGAAAGTTTTCCTAGTTATATAGTATTATATGCTATTATGACAGGAATTTATTTTATTTATAAGTTTTTTGTTGAGGTACAGAGATAAGACTGATACAAGTGTAAATTGATTCTCCATCTTACAATACTGCCATTAAATTTAATTTATCTGTTGATGGTCTTGGATTTGCTATGTATATGTCATAGCACATTTAAGTAAAGGCAGTTTTGTTTCCTTCCTTCTGGTCACTATTCCTTTTATTTATGATTCTTGCCTTAGAGTATTGGTTAGGAACGCCAGGACAATGTTGAACATAAGGGATGATAACTGGCATCTGTCCCTTGTTTTACTATTTCATATTACACATGATATTTCTTTAGGTTTTTACAAGTAGAAAACCAAATAAGGAATTATTATTTTCTGAGTTCATCTTTACTTTTAAAATCATGAATAAATGTCAGAATTTTATTAGGTACTTCTGCATTTATTGAAAAACATGTTTTTTTTTCCTTTTATTTCCTAATGTGGCAAAATTATATAGCCTGTATATAAGATATATATCATATGTATATGTACACATACATATATACATATATATTTTATATACATATATATTATATTATGTGTATATAATATATGTATCAATGAGGGGTTTTGGATGCAAGCAACAGACATTCATCTCTTCCTAACCTTATCAGAAAATGATCCCTTTCAGAGTGAGAGGAAGGGCTAAAAAACCCAGGTTTCAAAGAGAATAGAAGCTGGAGCCCTTCAGGAATCCAGGGACAGGAATTCAGGTATTTTTGCATTCTCCTGTTCAAAAGTCAGATTCCCAGGAGCAAGCATCTGGTTCGTGTGAAGCATCTACTTCTTGGCCAGGGGCAGGCAGGGCAGAGTGGAGGGAGGAAGATTGGATCATCTAAAGCCAATTCAGAGGGTGTTATCAGAAGATTTGGGAATGGATGTTGAGCAGATGAAATAATAGATATCCACTCTAGATAAGAAAAGAAAAATGTAATGAGAGAGCCCCAGAACAAGGAAGTCATAGAAAAATGAAGAAAAGAAGACAAAATGGTGAGGTTGTTTGAACCCTTGTGAATCCTCTGCCATAAGAAAAAAGCCCCACAATCAAGCAACTATGACTTCTGTGGTTCTTCCTGGGTCTCTTCTTCCATTAAAAATATTGAAAAATTTATGACTGTTATAAAGGCAAATACAATCCAGACTGGATTTATTATTACTTATTTGTTATTACTGTGTTCATTTTTCCTTCTGATCTTAATTAAAATTAAATGTTTCCACAGGCCCCCTGAAGTAACACAGGCTCCAGATGCTGTGCTCACTGTATCTGGGGTCTGTGCCAGCCCTGCTCCTGCCATTTGCTCCTCCTGCTTCACCGTGCCCCTCCTTCACGGGCCGGGTGCAATGGAATTTACCATTCCCATGTCTGTTGGCCCATCTTCCAGCTGTTCACTTTCCCTGTATACTCTCTGGCTACTGGAGCTGGCTTCCACCAAGGGAAGACCAGAATTACTAGTGATTCAATGCCATTATCTAGTAGCTCTTAGCTGGTAAGTGATGGGAGCTAGTGTTGAAATACCTCCAGTATCTTACCCCTCAAAGACAGGCATTCTTCACAGACTCCCATAGGACCTGAACCAGTTAACTTCCAGTTCCTCTATGTGGTGACTTATTTGATAATATACATTTCACTGGCTGCCTTCCCATCCCTGTTTCTCTTACTCTCCCACCAAGTGTTTCCTGGGATCCTCTCTAAAATAAATGATCCATGCTCAAATCCATGCTTCACAGTCTGCTGCTGGAAGAACTCACATTGAGACTATCCCCGTGGTTCTCTTGTATTTGAGGATGAGGAAAATAAGTTCTAAAATTATAGAATTCTAACCAGGGCTTAAGGGATGGCACCTCTACTCTACAGACAGGGGAAGAACATAACTACTTTGGCCATAATTATTTCCTTATAGAATTGCTACTAAGTTGAAAGGAGTGGTCAGTCTTGAATATCTTCACTGTTATAAGAATATAACAGAATATCTCACTGTTGTAAGAATATTGTTCCAGAGGTGTCTCTAGTCACTAGGATTTTTCTGCATGGGTATTTTCTTTTGTTTCAATATCAAATGAAAACATTAACATTGGTTATAGAATGATGAACTGTTTAATTCCATCAAAGCTGGTGAAATCTTTCTTCCTGGTGTTTTGGTTGACTGAGTCACTTGATTTATACAACCCAACAGTGGCCGAGCAAAGCGCTGACAACATAAAGGGTTATGGAAAGACTAATTCATATTAATCATATGAGTTATGTTTTCATTTGCTTTAATGTGGTGGATTTGGCCAAAGGGACAGTAGGCCTCATGACAGCCACTCAGAATGAACATTTAAAGGAATGTGTATATTTGGAAAAAATCACTTTTTTTTTTTTTTTGGTAACATACACAAAGTTCTTTTCAAGATGTTTGACTTTGTAGAACTTCAAGTGCAGAGCCATTATTTACTTTACAACACAAGACAGAGTACCTGGGCAATCTGGAGAAGAAGAATCCAGAAAAATTACCCATATTTTCATAGGATATTTATCAGTGGAGAGCATAACAGACTCCCTCAAGATTCCCAAGACGAACAAGGAAACACATCAAAGACAAGGGTAGACCTTGTTCAGGGGTGGCTAGAGGACAGCTAGCAGAGGTGATGTTATAGGTGGCTGTGAACTTTGGCATCCCCAAGAGCTTGAGGCAACAACCACAGAAATAGCAACACATACGTAGATTCTTTACCATTTGCAAAGTATTTTTATACCTATTGCCTCCATACCTGGGACAGGACACGCCAGTGGTTGCTTTTATATGATAGTGACCAGCATCCCTCACTGTTTCCCAAGTGGAGATACCAAGGCAGAGCCACCAGTCAGCAGTCAGCAGTGAGAAGACCTGGGAGGAGCTCTCCGGACCCACCTTTCCATTACCCGCTGAGTGATGAGGACAAGCCACAGAGCCTCCAAACCTCAATATATTCACCCAAAGTGAGGACTTAATCACGACTCCCACAGGGCTGTTGGGAGAGTGAAGCCGGGTATGTGAACTGCTGCTGAGTTTTATGAGGCTGTGTAAATATTATACACATTATGGTGCTTAACTCAGAGCCCTGCACCTGTAACATGGTGTAGATACTACAATTCCTGGAGACAGTGAGGCACAATATGTGAAATGCCAAAGCCAGATCCCTTATGTAAAAAAATGACAAAGAAAATTGCCGGGAAGCAGTTTCAAAACTCCTAAGTCCACTCTGAGAATACAAAACTAATGGAGAGAGAGAGCGAGAGAGATTGCGATTGGAACAGGTTTATGTGTGTGTATATCATATATATATATTAAAGAAACGTATATATATTAAAGAAAGCTATTCCTGAACCATGAAGCTTCCCACTCTACCCAAGAGGAAGGGATAGGGGAATACTATCTTTGCCTCAAATTTAGCAAGGAGGTTTCCATGGCTCCACCCAGAAAACTGTGGGAGGCATTCCCTGCATTTGGAAATGTTGAGAGAGACCTGCATCTTACTTCACAGTGATTGACAGCAGAACATGGCTGCAAAGTCAAGGGGATGCATTAGGAGGAGGTTTGTCCTGAAGATAAGAGGAATAGAGTGGGGTCTGTAGGAACTGGGACAGAGTACTGGGTCTCCAGGGGCTGTTGACAGGGCTTCAATTGATCCTGGAGCAGAGAAGCATCTGTCTTCATGGAGGAACTCCCAGCAAAGGGGGTTCTTCCAGAAGCCCTCAGGAGCTCTCTCAGAAAAGTGGACAGCTCCAAAGACCTGCCAGACTGTTCACTACCACACAGGACTTTTCCTGTCTCTACTCATCCTCTGTCTCCTACTGCTGATCATCCCCAAGGGACGGGCCTCTTTTCAGTCTGATGGCTCTCTAACTATGACCACACCTTGCCTAGTGACACCATCTAGCTGCAGACTTCTGCCATGATGCCTACAGAATTCACCAACGTCCTGGGATGAAAGAGAGAGCCCCCCACCCAATTTCACCTCTCCCTCTGCTTCTCGGTAAGCAACCCTGAACAGCCTTTGATGCATGACCTTAAACAGGACTAGCTACATACTGTGGAAGAGAAGGCATAAACTCCTGTTTTGAATTTACTAAGAATTTACTAAGAATTTCAGAATAGCAACAGCAGAACATTAAACCAAGTGTGGGGCTTCTTCTAAGTGCGGAGCCCTGTGTAACTGCAACTCATAGCATGCCTACCCTGGCCCCAAATTATCTCCTCCATTAACAAGCACTGATAGAGGAATCTGGATTCTGGTTGCCTTTCAGGGTGGTTTTCTTTAGACTGCATTCTTCTGAGTAACTTGAACAAGCATCAGCCAACTTCTCCTACCTTCTCCAGGCAGGAGACTGAGGCAATGGGAGATGACCAGTGCCAGCTGAACAGGGGAATGTTATGGACATATGAAAGCTTCCACATAGTACTGAAGCTGTGGGTCCCAGAGCAAGAAGAATTACTGCAGGCAGCTTCCATATGAGAGCTCAGAACAGCTAGCACATTGACCTTCCAGCATGAGAGCTACAGACTGACTCTGCTCCCAGTAGACTGGGCTGGCTCTGGGTTGTTGAGACATTTGGGTGCTGAGTGGTTTAAATCCTAGCCAGATTGTCGCAGGAAGCAGTTGCAGCCCCTAGGGAATGGCCTTCAAAACAAGCAATCCACTACCACACAGAAGACCAGTTTACCCCAATGAATGCCTTCAGCGGTTCACATGTCCCTCTCTCCCTGCTTGGTAAGCTCAGCGAGGACATGGACTGTTCCCATCTGATTTCTTGTGTGCTGGAGTGTACCAAACATGTCTCAACATGTTTGCTGAGTGGATGAATAAACAGGTGGATCAATTTCAAAAAGAAAAGTGAATGAGATTTTCACAGAACTTGTCGGGGCTCATTAAAAAGACCAATTCTATCTCCATGTGTTAGTCAACTTTTTGGCATGGTGACCAACATACCTGAAAAGAACAACTTAGAGAAGGAAAGTTTTATTTGGGCTCATAGTTTCAGAGGTCTCAGTCCATGTTGGCCAACTCCATTGCTCTGGGCCTGAGGTGAGCAGAGAATCATGGCGGAGAGGCATGACAGATGAAAGCTGTTCAGCTCATGGCAGCCAGGAAGTAGGAAGAGAGACAGGAACAAGGGCATGCTCCCATTGATCTGCTTCTTCCAGTCACACCCCACCTGCTTATAGCTACACCCAGTTGTCCATTCAAATTGATAACTCATCAGACGGATTAATCCACGAATGCAGTTACAGACCTCACAATCTAATCTTTTCACTTCTGAACGTCACCGTTTTTCCTAACTTAGAGTTTGAGGAGGTGCATATGAGATCCCAATCACAACACTGGGCTTCTTTTAGGTTGCACTCCCCAGAAGTCGACCCCCAGAAGGTAGCTATGTACATGAGGTTTATTGAGGCGATGCTATTATAAGAAGGGGAGCCAGGAGGGAGCAGGTGGCAGATCAAGGATGGGTTTCACCTGGAGCTATTTTGGACTGATCCTGCATTGAGCTCTGGAGCAATAATTGCACCATAGCATTTCCCGTCCTTCACAGCCCATTGTCAGTCAGAGGCTGCCTCTGCTCCAGAAGGGGAGGTGCATAACCTTTCAGGGCAGGGAGATGGGAGCAGCTGTGATCCCTGAGCAGACAACCTTCTCAGCAGGTGGGAGGGGGAGGTGGCAACCAGTCTGTTAGGCCACCCACTCTCTCCCTCCCACAGTGGGCATGCCTCCACGGGTTGGTACAAAGATTTATTCACAGAAAATGAGGAAGCTAAGCTTTGATGCATTAGTCTAAGCCACCTTCTCAACCTTAGGAGTACCTGGTATTTTCTTATCAATCACAAAAGGGGTGCTTTGTTTTCTGTTTGAACACAGAGGATTCTGCTAGGGACCCCAGAGGGGAGAAACGGACAACTGGAAAATTACCAAAACCTTGCCCTCATTTCCTGGTTAGACACTACCTGTGTGGAAGGAGAGGAAGAGAGGAGGGAAGTTTCTTAAAGTCTCAGATGTGGGGTGCCAGTAATAAACATCAGCTCCTCTAGGTTTCTGCTGAAAACCTTTCCCAGCTTTGGGCAACACTTGGATTAAAATCCAAACTCTATACCTCATCCCTGCCCACCTCTTCCAGCTCATTTTCTTCTACTCACCCTCTTATTCTGCTTCAACAGCCCAGCATCTTTTTGGTTAAACAAACAAGCCAACCTCACCGTGGCCTCAGGACCTTGGTGCTTGCTGTTCCCTGCTCCAGAAACCTCTTCTCCCAGATCACCTCTCTAGAGAAGCCAATGTGAATCACTCTATCCAAGCAGGCCCACACCCCTGTCTTACCACCACCTACCGTCTCACCCCCCCAGCACTCCTCCTCTCCGGCTGCTACTGGTTTATGTCTTTTCCCACTCCATCTCTAAAACGCAAACAAGAACAAAGATCTTGACTCCCTTACTCATGGCTGTAAGTTCCCATAAGCAGGCAAGTCAGGGAAGGCAGCTATCTATGAGAGTGGAGGAGGAGAAAGAATCACACATTACATTTAGAAGAAGCTGAGTTTGATATTCCGGGTGAAATATGTGGATGGAAATGCCCAGGAGACAGCTGGAGATGTCTCTCTAGCCTCTAGGGAGTGTTTGAGCCTGGGATATGTATTTCAGAGACCTTCCCATAAAGCTAATAGCAGAAGTCCTCGGTGTGGATGAGAAGGCAGAGGAGAGCCTTAGGCAATACCTGCATTCTGGAGGTTTGCTTTATCATGCTGTCTAGAATGTTCCTCTGCTTCCTCCATTTTTCCATTTCTCCCTCAAAAGTAAGGCTGCAGCTTAAGGATTACTCCTCCTCTCTCTCCAGTTTATAATATCTGTCCTGTTGCAAATGCATAACAGCAAACCAAGTCCCTTCTGAAGCAGCTCTCTCCTTCCTGGCAGTCGGTGGGAGGCTGCCGGCCAGGCTGCTGGCCTTGGCTACTCTGCATATGGAAGTTCAATTACCGGCAATGGGAGGCCCATCTGCAGGGTAAGGGCAGAATACACAATGGAGATTGGTGTACCAGATAGGAGCTTAGATCAAAGAGGAATCCAGAGTTTGTGAAGTCCTTTCATCCTCCCTGATGAAAGGTGATCCATGAAGGCAAAATTATCATGATTATTTCATTGGGTTCCAATTGGAGATGGGCTACCACTTACCCGTATGGACAATAGCTAGCAGCCTGTGCGGATGTCTCTATAATGAACACAGGCAGGTTGTGAACAAATTCCAATGAACGTGTATGTGTGTGTGTGTGTGTGTGTGTGTGTGTGTGTGTGTGCATGCTCACATTTGTGCATTTCTGCATAGGTATTGATCAAAAACATCACCTGGGTGCTCTTTTATTGTCAAAGGGAGCCCTAAAGAGAATCACAGACTTGAATTCCCCAAGTCCTGTAGATTCATAGGTATCATGAAATATGCACATTTTTGTAAATGTGTATAGAAAAGGCATAAAGTAGGGGGCAACAGCAGGAAACAGGAAGGATGTTCGGATTTGTCAGTCTCTCCAGAGAGAGCCCTGAGGATATACCATTCTTAGAATAAAGCTTCCATTTCACAGTGCATCAGTAGGAAAATTAACAAACTCCACTCATCCTGTTCCATAATTCATTCTCTTTGTTTTAGATATTGAGCTAAGCTGGTGACTTAAAACCATGCGAAACAGCTTTTAAATACAGATCTGGGCCTGGCAGTTTTGCCCTGCCAGTGACGGATGACCAACTTGTCCCATCGTTAGGGAGATGGACATCATATCACGTTGTCATTCAAATTCCTGTTCAATTTAACTCTGTGTCCTTCACTGGTACTGGTTGCTGTGCAGCAGAGGATGTGGTTTCCCGGCAGAACATTTTCCTGCCATCCCAGGATTACCATCGTGGCTGGATTCAGAGGTCCTTGGCTTGGGGCGAGGATAAGCTGTTTCTGTGGGCTGGGGGAGGGGACAGTGTTTTCCTGACCCGGCGCACATGTTCTGTTTCCTGTAGTCTGTGTGCCTGGGGAAAGTGGAAGGCCACAGGAAGGTGACAGCTGAGGAAGGGCTACTGCAGCAGTTCCCCAAGGTGGGTCACTCACTGGGCTGACAATTCAGGTAATGCTTGCCTGGGTTGGGGCCTTGGGCTAATTTGGATGCTGACATCCCAGTGACAGGAGCAAGGGGAAAATGAGCTGGGAGCGGAGGGGAACCTTGAAGTGACTCCTCTAAATGTTGGTTGGCTTGTTTTGTGACATGGAACCCTCAAGGCACAGCTCTTCTCCCCTTTGAAGGATGCTGAGATGTCAAGTAGGTGGGCTAGGAATATTTCTTTCTTTGGGGCGAGGTGGTAGCAGTGTCCTCCAGAATCAGATTGGTGACTTCAACATCGCAGGGCTTTGTCCATCTGGGTCTGTTATTCGTTAGTCTAGAACATTTTCCCTGTCCTGTTCTCTCATCCCAGCACAAATAGAGGGCTTTCTCCCAGCAGCCTTGCAAAAGAAATTAAACTCAGAGGAGATTCCTTTCAAAGGAGGTATCAGATTATTGAAGAGTGTATAACAGGTTTAATGGGGTCAGATGGCACAAGTCAACAGCTTCTCCTTGATCCTTTCAACTCACATCTGAAGCTCAAGACCTATCCATATTACCTGGGGCGACCCTGCCATGGGACCACCAGGGCTTCTTTTTCCTTAAGCTTGAATAAGCCCTCTGCCACACCACTTTATACTCTAGTTCAGTTTGAGACTCTAAACATATTTTGTCAGTGTGAACCATCATTTTGAGATCAACCAGGATCACTTTAGGGATATTCTGACCTCTGGACAGGGACCTGCAATGACTACTACCAAGACCCACGAATACTCAAAACCTTCAAGAAGAAAGACTGATCTCTAAGTTGAAGGGAGCAAAGACAAAAGAACACTGTGGGTCTGGCCCAAATAGCATCAGGCCTTGGACTGAAGCTTCTCTATTCCAATGAAGTGAGTTTTACCCCCATTGCCCGCAACTGCCAAACACACAGTCCCTTCCCCAAATGCCCTGTAGCCTCAAAGAAGAGACAGCTGCCTCCCCAGCCCTCATTTAGCACCTGCTTTCTGGGCTAGGGCTGATAAGACAAATCCAGATCAAATTACCTGGCAGCTGGGAGAGCAATGAGATAAGGAGAGGTAAGCGCAGTAGGAGTTCAGTGGAGGAGCAAAGATCACATCGTGTATCACATTTTCCAGGAATGAAATCCTTGCTCCCTCTGCAATCATAGCGGAGGCACCTCCAATCAGTCAGCACCGAGTAGGGTGCCTCAGAGAAAGACCATGCCTTGGGTTTCTCCTAGGGAATTAAGGAGACAGGGTGCTAAGGGACCCATCTATTCTCAGCTAGACGGTAGGAAAATGGAACAAAGGGCAGAGGTGAACATTATAGAAGAGGTGAGTGGCCAATGGCCAGAGACGTTTTAAGCCACAGGAAGAGCACTGAACTGAACAGGAGACTTGAGTTCTTGTTCTAGCCCCTTCCTCTGTCCCTTTGAAAATGCATCCAAACCCTCAAGGCTTTAGTTTGTTGTTGTTTGTTTGTTTTTTTTGTGAAATGGTGGGAGTGAGGATTTCTCCAAGCTAAGATCCCCCCTGGCTTGAAGCTGTTTCAATTTCTTATTACTGAAGTTTTCACAAGGCATTCCTTCTGATGGCTTTCTCTCTTTTATTTTTTTCCCCTCAAATTTGATATGCTTTTATTGGTGCATTATAGTTATACATAATAGTTGGGTTCATTCTGACATAATCATACATGCATGGAATTTTTTTATTGGATCTTTTTAGTTACATATGACAATAGAATTCATTTTGATATCATTATGAAAGCATGGGATATAATTTGTTCTAATTTGGTGCCTAGTATCTTGCCTTCCCTTCCTGGCCTCCCCCTCCTCCTGTTCACTTCCTTCTGCTCTACTGATCTTTCTGCTATTTACATACAGGTTTTTTCTTTTTTTAAAATTAATGTCTTGTAGATATGCATGATGGTGGATTTGTACTGCGTATCAGAGCAAACATTCTACCTTTGACTTTTAGAGACTGGCTTATTTCACTTACCATGATAGCCTCCGGATCCCATCCATTTACCAGCAAATGGCATAAAGTCATTCTTCTTTATGGCTGAGCAATACTCCATTGTGTGTGTGTGTGTGTGTGTGTGTGTGTGTGTGTGTGTGTGTATATATATATATATATATATCACATTTTCTTTATTCATTCATCTGTTGAAGGGTACCTAGGTTGGCTCCATAGCTTGACCATTGTGAATTGTGTTGCTATAAACATTGATGAGGCTGTGTCACTGTGGTATGCTGATTTTAAATCTTTTGAATAGATACTAAGGAGTGGGATAGCTCCATAAATCAATCGCATTTTTATATTCCAATGATGAACCTACTGAAAAAGAAATTAGGATAACTATCCCATTCATAATAGCCTAAAAAAATAATAAAATACTTGGAAATTAATCTAACAAAAGAGGTAAAGGATCTCTACAATGAAAACTATATAGGACACTAAAGAAAGAAACCAAAGAAGACCTTAGAAGGAGGAAAGCCCTCCCATGTTCTTGGATAGGCAGACTTAATATTGGCCATACTACCAAATGAACTACACAGATTCAATGCAATTCCATCAGAATTCCAATGACGTTCTTCACGAGACTAAAAAAAAAGCAGTTATGAAATTCATTTGGAAAAATAAGAGATGCAGAATAGCCAGAACAATCCTTTGCAAGAAAAGTAAAGTAGGAAGCATCACAATACTGGACCTCAAACTGTACTACAGAACTATAGTAGCCAAAACAGCATAGGTACTGTCACCAAAACAGGCATGAAGACCAATGGAACAGAATAGAAGACACAGAGACAAGCCCACATAAATACAGTTATTTGATCCTAAACCAAGGTGCCAAAGACACACATTGGAGAAAAGATATCCTCCTTAACCAATGGTGCTGAGAAAATTGACTTTCTCTTTGATTTTTCCATTTTAGTCAACTAAAGCTCAAAGTGTTGGATACAGGGTACTTTGAAGGTATTATTAAAGCTTTAGCTTTTTCATCAAAACCACTAGCATTGTTTGGGAATAGCATCCAGACATGAGCTCTCAAAATATCAGGGAACTGATGGGATCTGGGGGGTGGGGTGGGTGATGGAACAGTTCAGTATCTTGCTTGTGGTAGTGATTATTTATACAAATCTACATACAATCTGAAATAAAACTCAGAATCCTACTTCAAAAACTGTGAATTGTATTGATGTCCATTTAAAAAATAAAGAAAATTTGCCAGTAATTCTTCAATATTGAAGCCAAAGTCCCTCCTTCACCCAGGAAGCAAAATGAAGAAGAAGAAGGAAGAGGAGGAGAATGGGAAAGGGAGAATTAGAAGAAGAGGAGGAGGAGGAGGAGGAGGAAGGAGAGGTAGATATCACAAAGTGGCCATATCAGTGGTCTCAATTTGTCACCCCTTCCTGTAATCACACCTGTTGCTGTGACCTCTTCTGGCCTCCTGCTGTCTTTGCATCCAGCCAATTGAATTGCTTTATCTAATGGGAGGTTAGTGGATGTGATGCAAATGATTAAAAGAACCCTTGCATTTCTGCCCTTACCTCTGTCATCACCATAACAACCTGCCCAGTCTAGCTTGCTGGAGGATAGGACACACAACAGCCACGAGAGTTATTCCAGCCAAAATCAGTCAAAGGTTAGCTAATTATTAGGTATGGGAGGAAGTTCTGATACAAAGATTGCTAAGGCAACTCAGCCTACATCATCAACACACAACTCATAAGGGAAGCAGATGCTTATTATTCAAAGTCATTTTCTATTTTGAGGTTGGGTATTATGCAGCATTATTATGTAGATAACTGATACAAAAAAGTAAGGAACTATAAGAAAAAGACAGATGGATGGCCAAGGAAAACAGAGCTTAGAAACTATGAGAATTGGGTGTACTTTCCTGAAATGATCTTATCTGTTTTTTGTTTTTTAAAAGGAAGGCCACCTGAATAATGCTTTACAGGAAGAAAAAAGAATCTAGAGGTGTGCCACTTTGTGATTAGTCCAAGAAACTACCCATTAATGAGGGTCTCTCCACACCTTTGAATTTGAATCCATACATAATCTGACCTCAGATACTAACTACAATAATCACAATAATGGGGTAGTGCCATTGTAGACTTACATGCCAACGTGTGGATCAATATACACCCCTACACATGCACATGTATGGGCAAGAGTCAGCCTGTATAGACATATGTACCTAGGCATATTCATTGCATAATGTTCCCATTGTTGTAACTAAGGTGAAGCAAGGATCTCATCCCACAGAAAGAACCTTGGTCTGACCTTCCTGCCAGTAGCTCTATCTGCTACCCAATGCATTTCAAAAGGATACAGCAGTTTGGTTTCAGTTCAACCCAGTAGTGCCATCAAAAGGGAATAGGTTATCCCACTCCTCAGTTTATACCCAAAGGACTTAAAATCAGGGTACTACAATGATGTTGCCACATCAGTGTTTATAGGTGCTCAATCCACAATAGCTAAACTATGGAATCAGCCTACGTGCCCTTTAACAGATGAATGAAAGAAATTGTGATACATTTACACAATGGAATACTACTAGGCCATAAATAGAAATGAAATCATGGCATTTTCTGGTAAATAGATGGAACTGGAGACTATCATGCTAAGTGAAATAGGCCAATCCCCAAAGAACCAAAGGTGAATGTTTTCTTGGTTATATGGATGCTAAATCACAATAAGGTGGGAAAGTGCATAGGGAAGATTAGAAGTACTTTGGATTAGACAAAGAGGAATGAAGGGAAATGAGGGGGGGATGGGAATAGGAAAGATAGTAGAATGAATCCGACATTGCTTTCCTATGTGTGTACAAGAATACACGACCTATGTAATTTCACGTCATGTAAAACCAGAAGAATGGGAAGTTATACTTCTTATATGTATAACATGTCAAGATACATTCTACTGTCATGTATAACTAATAAAAAAAAAAAAAAAAAAAAAAGAAAGGGAATAGGAAGAGAATATCTAATCCGGGCCATGAGACAGGGCAAGAGTTCTCAGAGAGGAAAGATGCTCAGGAGTAGGAGGCCAGTATCAGCCTGGTCTTAAGAGGTAGATCCAGGAACAGGTCTAGTTGATGGCTAGGAATATGATGTCACTACAAAGGGGACATTCCTGGAAAGCTGGGCAGCATATCAGGGCTAGGAAAAATTGGTAAGGGACAGTCCCAGCGAGTTAGGGCTATAGATGCTGGAGCAGGGTGAAGGCCCCCAGTGTGGGGCCTCAGGGTAAACAGAGCCACAGTCTGGATCACCCCGGAGCAGATGTCAGGGTAAAGCTTGATATGAAAGATCCAGGCACAGAATGGTAACCAGGGGAATAGAGAATACAAGTGTTGTGCCTCAAAACCTCAATAAAGATGAGAATGAGGCATATCAGATGTACAAAGTGCAAAGTGATCTGGAATTATCTAGGAACTGAGTACAGATGCCTGGGTCAACTTCTGTGTTCTCCTGGAGGAGCTTATACAGACACTGAGGCTGGGACCGAGCAGAACCTGGGGTCCTGGGGACATATCCAGCCAATGATCAAATCCAGGCAACTGAACTTCTAAAATGTCTCTGAGATCTTTCTGGGAATCTCATCATGCTGCCTGTCTTGACTTTAAACTCTAGACTTCTTGTCTTGACATGTGCAGTGGTCCTTGTCTTTCTGGACAGCTGTCAGAGTGGACTTTTAAAGATACAGTTTCAGTTGCATTGTTACCCCTATCTAAAACATTCCAAACCTTTCTGGATTCTTTCCCAATGTTTTCAATATCTTTACCGTGGCCTACTTTGCCCCATCTATGCAACTCTCTCCCTCTTTACTGCTCTAGTCACAGTGGCCTTGTTTTGGTCCTGAGATGCCTCAGCTCTCTCCTGATTCAAGGCCCTCGCACATGCCTGAATGCTCTGCCTCCCAGTCCTGCTGAGGCTGACTCCTCTTCATTCAGGGCTCAGTTTACATTCCACTCCATCCAGGAGGTCTTCCGGGATTAACCAATCTGAATGAGATTTCCCCAAGGTTTCTTTCTCAAAGCATCCTAATCTTTCTTTTTTTTTTTTTTTTTTTTTTTTTTTTTTTTTTTTTTTTTTTTTTTTTTTAAGAGAGAGAGAGAGAGAGAGAGAGAGAGAGAGAAAGAATTTTAATATTTATTTTTTAATTTTCGGTGGACACAACATCTTTGTTTGTATGTGGTGCTGAGGATCGAACCTGGGCCGCATGCATACCAGGCAAGCGCGCTACTGCTTGAGCCACATCCCCGGCCCAAAGCATCCTAATCTTTGCCTTCAAAACTGTGGTCATAATTGGTAATATTCTATAATTATTTTCGTTTGCCTCCTTAATGGGTGAAATCCCCTTTAGACAGTAGGATCATGAGGAGAGGAACTCGTTCCATCTCATTCTACTATATACCCTGTGCCTAACATGGTGCAAGACCTAGAATCATTGTTTAATAAAGGTTTGTTGAATAAGTGAATGAGATTTGGACACAAGGCAGAGGAAGAGCAAGGTAGACTCTGGTTGGGGAAATAGCCTCTGAGCACCCATGGGCACCAGTGTATCAGGTATGCCAGTGGCTGAATTCCTGTCACATTTACAGCCAATCTTTAGCTGGCTTAGGGATAGGCCTGGGCCAAGAGTCACTGTATATGTGGCTGTTAAAAACAGGGGCATATGCTCCTAAAAAAAGCTGTAAAGGGCAAAAATGTTAGGCTTTAACTCTTTGTCCACTTATAAAATATTACCTGAAACCCTCTTCCGTTCCCTGCTCCATCAAAGACAACATGGGTGTTTTCTCCCTACTCCAACCCCACCGTCTGTCCCAACCTCTTACCAGCCCATTTAGGCAGCTGGTGACTGATATGGAGACACTTCCTACAACCACCTCTGGTGTCCGCTGCTGGCCTACTCCTGGCCACGTTTCCCCTCCAGCTTCCAATCCCCTAGCTCTGTCTCACTCTGCCATTTTGTCCTCTCCATCTTCCCTTGGGACTTGTGCCCACAGTATGAAGCTTAACTTGAACTTGATCACTCTCGGAGGTCCTACAGGTGAAACTGGCTGGAGCTGCCAACCCGCTCCACCGAAGCTGGCCTCTGGCCAGTAGAGATGATTTCCAACTCTGCTTCTGCCAGACCACTAGCACCCATGGTTCTGGTCTTCTCTGGCATTATTTTCCATTTATTTCCCCTTTCCTTTGGTATACCTTAGATCCTTCCCTTCCCTATCCCTTCTTCAATTAAAAAATAAAAGTAAAAAGAAAATCAATGAAGAATGTTAAACTTCCTAGTAAATAGGAGTCTTTTTATATTCCTAGTAAATAGGTCATTTTTTTTTTATTCCCGTTTTTCATATTTACCTAGAGGTAGGAATGGCTAACAATTCTGGGCCATGGTGCCTGCATTGATCACCAAGCTCTAGGTCTCCCATATTACTCAGGTCAGGCTTGAGAAAACCTGGAGATACCAAGATAATATGTGTAACCTAGACTTAATAAAATTGAAATAATTAAACACCAAGCATTACAGCTGCCACAGTTTGTGGTCAGAAAAACAAATTGTTAGAACCAGAGGGCATTTAGTAGTGGGAGACCTGAAATGACCACAGGGTTAAGGGCCTCAATGATCAGAATCCTCTGGCAACCAGCAGCCTGGTTGAAATCCCTCATCAGGGCCAAATCCCTCACCTCCCCTCCTCAGAAGGGCTGAACACAGGCACTTTGTAGGAGGCTTTCAAAGACTTTTTTTTTTTTTTTTTTTTTTTTTTTTTTTTTGCAAGAAGCAACACCACAGAGCACTTATATTTCAGGAAAAAAAAAAATGAGCTTCTCTTGAATTTTCAACATTTCACAGATCTATGCAATCACTTAGGTACCAAAATAACAGAGCAATAGAAATAGAGTTGCTGAACTTCAATTGAGACAGAAAAGTCTCCATATTTGACATACTGGACATTGAAGCACTGAGCACCCTCATTCAGGCACATGACAATGGTCCATCCAAGTTCTGGAAAGAAGCTCTTCATGGATTGTTGAAGGAAATGAGATAAAGATGGATCCAGGACAACGTGAGAAGAAGAGGAGGTTCCAGAGCAGACACTTTAGCTTCCCCCAACAAAGAGATGCAGGAGGGGTAGGGGTAGGGGAACCACTAGACCCCCGGAGGTTAAGCCTACATAGATTTTGTAATTTGTTGACTGGTATTTGTGCATTTTAATTGTAAATTTAAAATATGCATTTAAATAGAATTTTCTGGAGACAATACTTCAATGAGTCCTAATTAGCAGTTTCTACTGTAGGAGGTTCAAGCACAGTGGAAGGGCAGTTCAGGGAAAGACTTTGGATGGGGACAGTATCTCATGTGATTCTTGATGCCATCTCAAGGTAGCAGCCTTCTAGATGGCTTCTGGGTGGAGCCAGTTCTGCTCAGAATACTGTATATTCCAAATGGGATTAGTGTGCTCAAAATGCTAACCCCATGTTCCAGAGAATTTGACTTTCAGTCACAAAGGATGCTAAGATCAGGCCCAGAGCCAGGGTGATTATGGCCTGAGTGCCAGGCATATGCCTGAGGGGCAAGGTCCCTGGAGGCTGCTGTACATTCCATAGGACAGAATCAGACCCCGACCCTTTGCTTGAGAAGGGAACTCCTGAGTCATGGCCTTGGCTGGGATTTGGACTTCCCACTCCCCATTCAGCTTGTGCCTTCCCTCCCCCATCTCTTAGTCACAAGGCCAGGCTTCTAGAAAAGCTCTCTCCTTGTTTTATCTGGCAGAACATTGGGACAATAATTGGACTGGGTTCAACTGGCCAGGAAACCCAAGCCCTACAGAAAAATGCCTCATGAGTCCTGCCAACCTCCCTCTCCTTGCCAGTCCCAGTGCCGGACAAACAGCCTGCCAGCATTTGGATTTTCGAGGGGAAGTAAATTCCGTATGTACTTTTTGGGGACTGCATAAGCAAGTACAACCGCCACTCCCATTATGTGGTTCATGAAAGGGTTTTCACCTCCTGGGTTGGAAGGGAGCTGGTCTGTCTGTAACAAAGGCGTTTGCCTCTGTGGCTTTCTGAAAAAGAATGTGTGTGCTTGTCAAAACAGAACTTTCCTGCGTACTTGGAAGAGTGGGTCTGTCCTCCTGCCAGAAGGGAGCAAGGCCCAGTCTGGATAAAAAGGGGAAAAAAAAATTCCACTCAGCAGCCCTTCGAGCCACTGCACAGGGCAGCCTCCGTCTCTTTGCAAAGACATTTGTTCACTGTTGCAAAGCCAGTTCCCCTAGCGATTTCCCATCACCAGTTTGACTCTGTCTGGAAGGTAGAGAGCTGTTGTGAGGAGTGTTTTCTCATCACAGAAAAGTAAACAAAACTTTTCTCCGTGGTGGGCTGGAGCCCCAGGGAATTGTGAGTCATGTGTTGGTAAACACTCTCACTTTACTTTTGCAATCATTTCTTGCCCCCCCCCCCAAAGTAGGCTGCTGTTATCCTGCGATTGTAGTGGAAACATCCAGATACAAAAATAACCCACTCTGGTACCTGGAGCAGGGCTTTGAAAACCTGCTTGGGGATGAATCAGCTGATGATGAAAACATAGCCCTCTTTGCTCGGGAGTTCAACCTCCCCATGTGGCCACAAGAACATGTTCAACCAAAGCAAAGTCTAGGGCTTAAGTCAGGCATGACTCTCTGGCTACAATAAACAGTACCAATTTCTTCTACAAAGATGATCTTCAGTGTGACTGGCTCACACTTCCTTCTACTAACCTGATGGCTGCATTTCCTTGGTGGCTTCAGATTCCCAACAAAATCTTCATAGAACTCCAAAATTGGACCTAGAAGAGGCCATGCCATCCTCCTCTGTGAATGGATCATGTTTATATAAGACAGATCTGAACAACAGATGTTTGAAGCTTCACGTGGATTCTAAGCTCATGCTTGTGAGAATTGCATCCAAACAATTTGAGGGGTTGAGGTAACTTTTCCTAACCAATGAAAAGTCCTTACCTGGCTCCTGAGTAGGAAGAGAGAAAACAGCAGAATCTAGGGCTAATCTTGCAACTGCCTTGTTCTTGGCAGTTACAGAAGCATCATGCTTTGAACTGCCACCGCCCTCAAGCAACTACTTACATTTTACCAACGACAGAATGGAAGACATATTTGGATCTGGTTCTTAAAACTCTAGTTGTAAGTTCCAGGACAATGATTATTATTATAGCTGGGAATTGTCAGTTGATTTATGCAAACTTGTTTAGATGTAGATGGGACTTTTTTGTAAACTAATATGTGACACCTTACAAATTGTTCATTGGTATCAATAATTTACATCTGTGAAAGTGGTTGTATTGTTTATAAGAACATTCCTAACTCCCTGGAGCTTGGAGGACTGGTGAATAAGGCAAGCAGCTAGTTCCATGCTATACAATACTGCATTAAGAGCAAAACCTTCTCTGTTTACGAGGTTAAATATCAACAAACATGCTGGGCATGGCTGGGGAGGATTGAGCGTTCAAAGCCAGCCTAAGCAACACAATGCACTAAGCAACTCAGTGAGACCCTGTCTCTAAATAAAATACAAAATAGGGCTGTGATGTAGCTCAGTGGTTGAGTGCCCCTGAGTTCATTCCCCAGTTTCCCTCCCTGCCCCCCAAAGATCAACAAACAGGTATTGTGATAAGTAGAAATGACTAATGGGGCTTCAGGAATAGTGTCTTGTGCTGCACCTGCTAATCTCTAAGAGGAATCAGCTACTGGAAGCATCCTTTGGTTTGTGACTGTTCTAGGCTGGAACATATGGATAATAGTAAGAACCTGCAAGAGGGGCCATGCTGGAGATTATATAAATGCATGCTGATATATATATATATATATATATATATATATATATATATATATAAATATATATAAATATAAATAATATATAAATATAAATATTATATATAAGTATAAATATTATATATAAATATAAATATTATATATAAAATATAAATATTATATATGAATATAAATATTATATATATATATATATATACACACAAAAAAAAACAGCATGCATTTAATAAGGATGTATGTCCTTGTGGGGTAATTGGGAGTACACAAGACTCCCTAAGAAGTTCTATTGCCAGGAATGATTAATTCTACATTTATTCAAGCATCTCAATCTACTCCCAGTTTATAGGAAATTTAGGGGAGAGAAGAACATTCTAACATTATAAGGAGGAAAGAAGGGAGCCAAAGCCAGAATATGGGAAGTTTTATGGGACAGAGGACTTGATTCCTTTAATATATAAATGACATGGAAAACACAGGAGGGAAGAAAGGTGTTATAGATTAAAAGACATTTAAGAGATATGTTTAAAGCTGAGTGCAGTGGTCCACCCCTGTAATCCCAGCAACCCAGCAACTCAGGAGGCTGAGATAGGAGAAGTGGGAGTTCAAACCCAGCCTCAGCAACTTAGGGAGGCCCTGAGGAACTCAGCGAGACCGTGTCTCTAATAAAATGTATTAAAAAAAGGGCTGGGGACGTGGCTCAGTGGTTAAATGCTACTGGATTCAATTCCTGGTACCAAAAATAAATAAATAAATAAATAAATAAATAAATAAATAGAGATATATTTACAATAAAACAACGTGTAGACCTTGTTTGGGTCCTGATTCAATCAAGAATCTTTTTTTTAAAATAATTTAGGAAGTTTGAACAAAGGCTGATCATTATCTAATCTTTGCAGTAATATATTATGGATATTAGAAATTAAAGATTAATCTGTTTTTAAAAAGGAAATCTCTGAGATTTGCTTTTAAATGTTTCATCAAAAAATGAGATACAGGGATTCCACCTCTTGGGTCCCCTTCTTCCTCTGGGAGAAGTCTTTCCTGCTGTCCTTTAATAAAGCCTCTACTTTCCACTCAAAAAAAAAATGAGATATAGATAAAATTAGATTAACAAAATGTTGATGTTTGGGTAATGTGTGCATGAGACATTATACTAGTTCTCTCTGCTTTTGTGTCTATTGAAAATCTCTAGAATGTGATTCTGAATAAACAGAAAGTGCTGTGGGAGTTGTGGCAAAGAAATCTTGAGAACTTGCTTCTACCTTCCTTTGGAGCAGTGAGGTTGGCAGAAGCCACAAGGTGAGCTCACTATAGGAAATTATAGTAAGAGCCTATAGTGGATGGGGGATGCTGGCCTGTGGGACATGGGCAGGCGATACTCAAGGCAGCCGATGAGGCTGGTTATTTGTTAGACTAGAATCACAAAAATTGCTGCCTCTGCCTGCCTTCCTTGTCTTGCTTCTCATCCTCCTTCTGTTCATCCTCCAGAATAATTGAACACCCAGCACAATGTTTCTTGGGGAAACAAGGAATAAGGCAGAGATGCCCCATTCTTGAAAAGATGACCCAGTAATACATAGACAATGGTAGAACTAGTTAAAGAATTAGTTAAGTAACAAATGCCTAAGCATCCTTGAGAACATGGTCTGCCAGTCTCCCAGAGTCTGTCAGGAGTAAATCATGGTGGCCACGTGGAGGTGTGAGGGTGGGCAGGTCAGCACTCTTCAAATGCTCTGGAGACTTTGGTCACAGATGATGCTTGGAAACACCAATCAGTTTTCCTCTTATGGTGGCCTTCATGATCTAGATCAGAGACACCAGACCCTTTTCTTTGTTGCTGCTATTCCACCTCATATGGCTGATCTAGCATGGGTGTGCATGGGTGTTGCTTGGCTGGGGGCACTTCCTTGCTGACTTCAATTCTCTGGCCCCAGGACCAAGTCATCTCTAACCGCCCCCAGGAGGCACATGGCACAGGAATACTGGCAGCTGCCATTCCTGGCAAAATTGCCCCACACTCCTGGTTGGTTGATTGCACTTGAGAGTGCATTCGTGTTAGTTCCTGGGAATAGCCATTTCTCACGCTCCATAACTCCAGGACCTCCTGTCCCCACCCTACCTTCTATCCTGACATGGATAGAGATCTTTGACTTAGCTGCTCTTGTTCAGGAAACTGTGATCACCTGCAGCCCAGCTTATTTTTGTCTCTCCCACTCTTTTCTTCTACCTGTTTCATTTGAAAAGCTCCAAAAGATTGTTTGGGCTAATTGAAAAGAATATTTGAATGAGAACAAGTCTCTGGTGAATGAAAAGCCTTAGAGAGTGTTTTGTTCAGAAACAATCTTGTGTCTGCAAAGCATGTACAGTACCTCTAATTGCTTATCAAACAGCTCCAAATACAGGTCTTACTGTCAAGTTGGTGGCTTTTAAACTGGACTCTCTGACACCCCATGTCTCCACAGAGGAACTTGAGGGGCTAACACCGGCAGTGGAAAAGGAATGAGAAGGTAAGAAGGCATCTAAGTCTGCAGAGTCCCACCCCTTCCCCACCTCAAAGAGCTCCCATTGTTTTTATTTCTTTATTTTTGGGGGGGGCTTCAGCTATTGAAGTATAAGATTTGAGAGGAAGGAAGGAAAGCAGGGATGGAGGGAGGGAGGGAGGGAAAGAAGAAAGGTAGTTTTCCTGTGTAAAAAATATCAAAGTTAAAAACCAACTGCTTTAATAGACATAGAGCTTTGTCAAAGGGTTTGAAAAATGACACTCTGGGATATCCAAACATGCCACCTACCTTTTTATTTATTTGTTACGTTAGCAAATCTTTCCTTCCTAGCTATCTCGAAGGCAAACTAGCCCAGGGTTCTTACACAAATTCACAGAGCTGATGGATACAAGAGCAATCAATCCCATTTTCTGTAGTCATTTATTTCTCAATCAAGCAACAACATTCCAGTATGGTGTCCCCGTGGGGCTCATGGTGCCTGGCCACGTCCTCCATGGATACTCAGGAAGCCACTGGAACACCGCAGGAGCAGTGAGGGTGACACTGTGGAGGAGTCAGAGTCTCTCATTCATCAGGAAACCTGACCGGTTCTCTGCTGGTAAAGCAGGTTGATAAATCCAAGTGACCTGGGACAGGCTCCTCCTCATTCCTTCTCCTTCAGTCATTTCCACAGCAGAAGGCCAAGCAACACGGGACAGTGACAGAAAAGTGGCTGCACCATCAATCAGAAAGGAAATCCTAGAGCAGCTAGGAGAGCAGATCTCTGCCTTCGTGTCATCATTTCCAGCAAAAACGATGACAGAGTTATCACCTTATGACCACAGACTGTCTTCGTGTTTCAGATAAACAAGTGTGAACGCCACCTTCTCTTTCTACGAACTCATCAAGGCTTGAGGAATGCAGGAAAGGGAGAAGAGGGCATAAATTGGGGATCAGAAAGAGAGAGATTGTGACAGCTGAATTCCCAGTGAGGAAGCAGACACCCTTATTCCCTGGCCGACAATGGGGATGGGACATTCTATTTATGTTAACAATATTTATGGAGCACATACCCCCAAGGAACACCCTGTGATCTCACTATAGGACTCACAATGATGGGAGACACACGATCTTTCCCTCCAGGAGCTTGTAACCTAGTCAGAGAGCAAAGGGGTATTCAACTAGGTATAATATATAAAGCACAAAGAACAAATGCCATAAGAGAAAATGACACTGAGGAAGGGTCAAGGGTGACACACAACCCGAAAGGCCCAGACTGGGAGGTACCAACTACTCTGTCCCTACCTCTGACCCACACTGTTCTCTTGGGGGTGCTCCTAACCCTACTGTAGCCCCTTCTATGCAAACATTTATGCAGGATGGACAGGCATTTCCGCAATCACTGTGGGGACCCCAAGAGAATTCCCAGATGCTGGTTTATGGGTGCCAGGGAGTAGCAACAAGATAAATGTCATTCATACAAAGGAAGAAAGGCCAGTGGTCTACCTGGCTTGATTTGGAGGCCAGAGAGACACCATATTCCCAAATACCTCTCTGGTTTTCCTCCTGTGCCGTGAAGGATTTATCCTGTACAAACAATACCTTTGTAAGCAGTAGCATCCTGGGTCGATAACGGGCCATTGGCATATTCGTGTGCCCAGATGGCAGGGCTGGCAGGTTGGATAAAGAGAGAATGTGTTATTCAGTGGCTCGGACTCTTCTTGTATTTCAACCTCATCAGGAACTTCAGGTCCTTGATTTCTTCCTAAAATTATTATTATTTTTTCCTTCCCATGCTTCTTGCCTAGATAAGGAATAGTTACCCACTGAAGGAAAAGTGACTACAGAGTTAAGGAGAGGTCCTTCCATCTCCTGTTGTCTACCTGTATCTGCTCCCATCCTCGCCATCTTCCTCCAGGAATGCTGAAGGAGGAGCTAGTCTCCTGCCTGAGGTCAATCCCAACCCTCTGAGTTCTGGATGTCTTCTCTCCTAACTTCCCAGGGCCTCCTCTCCTCCATTCCACCAGTTCCTTCCCATCAGTATTTATAACACGATCTATTCTTCTCAATCTGAGAAAACCAAATCCTCTAGTAACCCATGTTCTCTTCAGCCAATCCTCAGAGCTGAGCATTGAGAAAGGCCCTCCACTTTCTCGCCTCCCATCTTTCCTTCACTCTATCAGGGTGGCTTCTGTTCCAGTCACTTTTCTGAATGTAGATCACTTCCCCTGCCTCCCTACCATAATCCTTACTGGAAAACAATGGCTCATTTTTCAGGCCCACCTTAGGGATCACATCTGGAATGTCATTGTTGCCCTAGACCCTGGGCTGCACACCTGTCATCTCAGTTCCTGTAGCATTTGACCTTTATCATAAAACTGATTGCACTGATTTCCAATAATTTGTGCTTCTCTGAATATAAGCTGGAAGAGAGGGCTGTTTCTTGCTTGCTAAGACATCCCCTATGGTGTGGCACAGTGCCTGGGACAAAGAAAGGCATTCAAGGTTATGGAGTTAGTGACAGGCAGTACTGAGACTCAACCCCTGCCGAGTATGGGCTGGGCTTCTAATCATCCCAACAATAGTGTTCCTCAAGACCAGGGCTGTTCAAATGCCAGTGTCACCTGAGCACCTTGCTAAAAGGCAGATTCTGATTCAGGAGGGGAGGTCCAAGGACATCTGTGTTTCTAACAAGCTTCCCGGTGATGCTGATGCTGTTGATTCACGGGTCATACTTCAAGCAAAGGTCTACCTGAAAAGCAGAGCAGTTTGTAGACTATAGCAGAGAAAGAGGATCACCCAGGATTAAGCTCGAATCCCCAAGACAATATGGAAAGGATTATGGAGGGGGGGGGTTCCTTTGCCTTCTGCCCTCTCACCTCTTTTTTCTCCAACTCAGAACACCTGCTCCCCAAGAGCCAATGAGAAATTCCAAAGGAGGTGCATGCTTTAATTCACAGTTCAATTCTTGACTGCATTTCTCACTCTAGGAAAGATTCCAATTTGACAGTGGAAGATGAGATAAACCCCAAGTTATCAAATTGTGTTTCCTGGATCTGTCTAAACAAATTCCCTTAAAGTCTGCTGAGGAAATGGTTCTGCTATTTCCCCGGTAATCTGGGTAGAGCGCTGATGTCATTCAAAACTCAAAGATCAGTCAGGACAACTTCCTTCTTCTTCTTTTTTTTTTTTAAAGGTGTCTCACTCAAAGAACTTCGTACTTAAAGATGTTTCTCTGTAAGAAATTAAAGAGACAGTGCTCACGAGCCAACCAAACAAGGGAATACCACTCCACAGCTGGATAAGGAAACCAGAGGTACAGAGGGTTGCAATGTGCCCAGAATTACAGACCCTGACTATTGACCATTTCCTGCACCAAGCACACCCAACTCTCCATTTCTTATGAAATTAAACAATCACTTCTTTTACACTTCACAGCCACCATTACCTTACTCTATCATTCCTATAACACAATACCCAGGGCTAGGTACTTTATAAAGAAAATAAGTTTATTTAGCTCACAGTTCTAGTGGGTAGAGGGTTCAAAGAGTGCTGTGAGCTGAGTACACAGTAGGCCTTCTGCACAGGTAGGATCAACAGATATGTCTCTCCCACTTGTCTTACAGGTAATGGAAATGCCCTTCGATAATCTGCCAGGCCAAAATCAACTCCCAGTAAGATTAATCCTCCTCAAACCCTGTGGGACAGATCAGGAAGGAAATGTCCATTCTGCTGCCCCCTAAGCCAAGAGCTCTCAATTTCTTTTGCTGCTTCAGCATCCCCAAGGACTCACGCTATCTTAGATGATCGTGCTACATAGCAGAATTGGGCACGACACCCCTTCCTGCTGAGGTGGGAGAAGGTACTTGTCAGACTAAGAATAAGTGGGTCACTTCAAAAGCCCCCCACTCAATGAGATTCAGACATTACCCTCTCCAGTTGGAGAAGCCCCAGGCCTAATATCCCAGGGTAGATGAACTGTTTCCTAGTCCTCTCCAACTGGCCAGCTTCTCCAACCGTGCTGTCCAATGTGGCCTCTACCCAGACAGAGGCATTGAATCTTAAGCACCATTGGTATGGTTTAAAGGTGGATGGACCCATAGGCTCATGTGTTGGAAGCCTTGTGCCCTGTGCTCCATGAAGGAGCATCTTGACATCTTTCTACCTTTGGGAGACTTCATCTCTAAGCACAAATCTGCCAATTCTGAGAGTGGGTTTAGTAATCTAGGAAACTTGGAGTGGTGGGGGTAAAGTTAATATTACTCCAGAAGTTAACCCTGAAACTAGGATCTTAGAACAAGAAGTTCATGTGGGAGGTGATTCTGGGAAGCACCAGTTTAGAGTGAGGTGAGAGAAGGGAGAAACCCAGTACAGAAGAAATTGATGAGAATGTTACAGATAAAGTCAAGTGTGGCTCCATCCACCAGGGTCCTCTGGGAGACAGTGCCGACCGTGCATTTTGGGTTGAGTGTCGTTTAGTTATTTAATTATAACCCTGGGTCCTCAGGGTGATGGTATTGGATCATACTATGGACCCTTAAGGGATGGGACCTCGTGGGAGGTCCTTAGATCACTGGGAGTGCATCCTCAAGGGAGATTGTGGGACTGCACCCATTTTTTTCTCAGTCTCTTTCCCCGTTCAAGAGGTGATCATTTCCTCCTGCATGTGCTCTTACCATGAAGTGCTGCCATCCACTGCCCTCAACAGAGGCCAAATAAATAGGGCCACCCAATGTTGGGCTCTGAACCTCCCAAACTATGAGCTAAATAAACACCTCTTGACTTCATAATCGCATGTGCCAGGTGTTTCGTTATAGTGATGAAAAGCTGACTTGGACATCATGCTTCTGTGTTGTTGGGATGAGAGGACTGGTGTATTTATCCTCCAAATTCAAAGGATCATTTGTTAATGGATGTTCCTGAGGATATTAACTACTCACAACCCTGATCTATCCCACGAATAAGTCAAACAAAGACCTGCAGTGAGAGAAAGCCTTCAGAGGAGTTACAAATGCTATCAGCATATGGGAATGATAATCCCAAGGGGCTACAGGTGGGGCACTGATAGCTCTGTCACACGTCTCTTCTTACTAGATTGAAAAATCATCACACATACCATCACCCCAATCATGATGTACAGACAGATCACAACCCCCGACCCCTGCCACACACACACACACAGGGTAGTACAGCCAGCCTGGACCCTGGGGCTGTAGTCCGCTGCATTGGCCTGCTCAGATTTCTTCTTTCTGCTGTTCTGATAGGAGAAACTTGTCTGTCTGCTGGCTGCATGGTCCAGGCCAGGTCTAGGATAGCTGCCACACAATGGTTACTTCAAGAGGAAGAATGGATCTCAAGCAGATTCCCCTGAAGTCCTTTGAGAGGTCTTAGATATGGATGCTGGGAGAAGAAAGGTCCCTGGGACCACTAGTATGGTTTAGATGTGGTTTTGCCCACATTATGTATTGGAAGCTTTGTCCCAGGGTCATGGTACTAAAAGACAGCAGACCTTTAAGATGTTGTCCTCGTGGACTTTTAAGAGGCGACTGTGTCGTGACTCCATGACCACTCTCTTGATGGAATTAATTACTACTAGTCTCTCTAAGTGGGTTTGTCTTGCAGGAGTAGATCAGCTGGAGTGGGTTGTGATAAAGGAGCTATCCTGGCCTCTCTCTGATTTCTTGCTTCCTCTTTTCTTCTTGGCATGCATTGCTCACCTCTAAGCTATCCCACCATGATACTATCCATGACACTGTGACTCAGCCAGGGGGCCAACACCAGACACCAGGGGCGTGCCGTTTTGACTTTCCAACTGGATGCTGAGCCAAATAAATCTATCTTCTTGATATATTATCTGACATCAGGCATTTTGTCATAGCAACACCAAACAGAATAAGACAATCATGCAAATCTGGAGCTACTAAGTATCGCCTCTCCATCCACAGGGAAGAGCCTCTGGAAATTGAAGCCAAACCAAAGAAAGTAGGGTCAGGGAATGAGGGAGACAGAAACTGAATCTTGGTGAAAATATGTGAACCCCTGGGCCCAACCTTGCCTGAAGTCAGTCCATTCTTGACTTTTAAGACATATAAACGAATGTTCTGACCTGCTACCTTGATTGGGTCCCTATAAGTTAATTGAAAGGGTCCTATCTAAACAATGCATTTGAGAATACAATGTGAATGCTCTTTGTTGTTTTGAGGGCTGCTTCTTCAGTCATCAAACTCTAAAGAGAGAAGAGCAGCGGCTGTATTCACCGCCGGAATGTCAATGTCAACAGGGTGTGCAATGCCTTTGCTCTGAGGGCCTTGGGGAAAAGTCACATTTTCCAGAACAACAGCTTTGCTTTTGTTTCTTGGACACTGACTTGTATAATTAATTGGGTTTCCTCTTTGCATCGGCTGCTAGGAAGCCCAGAGGGAAATTTTGTTCTATTCTTTGCTCCCTTCATTGCTCAATTTCTTCACATCTTTTATCTCGTGCTCTCTAGATATTTGTGTATACCACTGCAAATCTCTTATTTTCATTCCTTCTTTCTGTTTCTCTTAAATAAGGGGAATTGTAGCAGATGCATTTGTACCCTTCAACTTGGGCTTACAGCTGAGACGGATTAATCCTTGCAATGACAGTAGCGTAGCTCTGAGCTTCTCTCCATTTTTCTGCCTCAGGGCTTTTCCTAAAGCTTCTAGGAATCGCTAATCCACACAGTATAGCACAGCAGGGTAGAGAGTAGACATCCTCAAGAGATACCTTGACTCAAAGGGTATGGAACAGGTGCACCAATGACCCATCCTTCTTGGGGATAGGATGGGATGACTCTCCACCCCTGTCGGTCAGAGGTGCAGTTTTTAGGAACACTCTATGAAGTTCCTTAGAGGGCTCCCAGAGAGACCAAGCTCCAACTGGCAATGACAGATTTTGAATTGCTTTAACAACTCACTTTTTGTTGATTTTTTCCCTTACTTCTTTTATCTCTGTCTTTATATTTCCTCACTTTTTTAGAATCACCTTTCAAAAAACTGCCTGCACCTAAGTCCTTTATTTCAGGATCTGTTTGGGGGAGGATCCAAACCAAGACAGAAGAAATTAAATAAACAAATAAAATTAACAGCCAAACTTTTCTCACCCCATCTTAGAAATGGCTACATGAGACAAAATTATAAAAGGGGAAATAGTGGGTAATGATATTGGCCAAATTATATTGTGGATATGTAACAGTGGATATGTAACAATGAATCCCACCATTATGTACAACTATGGTGCGCCTTAAAAATATGGAAAAAAAAAGATACAGAGTTATGTTTTCTAACAATGCAAACTCAATGTGTTTGGCTATGAAAATGGCAGATAGAGGCTCCCAAAAGGTCTCCATGTAAAGGCAGGCGTCACATCCCACAGCAGTGAGGCTGTGATAAAGCTCTGGAGTGGGGACAATCACTGGACACATTGCAACCTCCTTGATTGCAGAAGAAAAGAAAAACCAGAAAGGAAGGATCCCAGGATTTCAGATGCCTTTATGCAGACAATATCACACCATTCTACTAAAGAGAAATTGCATTCAAAGAAGTGGGAAAACAAGCAAACCCCAAACTACATACTTAAAAGGAATTAGCTCATTATTTCCACATCTAACCATTTGGTACAAATGCCTGGCAGGATGTAACCTTCTCCCTCCCTATTTTGTGAGGAAACTTTCCACAGCGACTGGTTCCCAAGAGTGTGAAGGATTTCCTGTTGTGATTTGTGAGCTGTTCACACTGACTTGATGGTTTGCTTCCATTAAAGCTTCCCTTACACCAGGCAGGAATGATTACCCTTGGGGATGTGGGATGGGATGGGAGGGGATAGGTGACTCCTCACAACCTGGGAGTGGGTGCTTCCCTACTCTGAGATGGTCACAGGTCCCTTCTCTCTGGTTCAGTCAGGACATTCCAGCCTCAGAGAATTCGGTAAACATCACCAAGGGACTTGTGGCAGAAGTTCACAGTCTGCTAACAGGAGTGGAACTAGAGCAGGACCAAACCCCAAATTCTTTTTTAGGATACACAGCCAGGGCAGTGTTCTGCAGGAAGGGAACACATATTAAATGTAGCTGATGGAGTTTGGCTTCACATAAATCTCTTTATAGAAAAATAAAAGAAGGGAAATTGGAGTTGAGTTAGCAGGTGATGGTGCAGGAAAATACCAGGCTTCCTTAAAGGGTCCTGGGAGGCAGGAACAAAAGCTCTGGCCAGGGGAGACCTGGGCTCTGCCATCGCCTCTGTGTCTTTACCTGTCACAGCAGGGAGCTCCGCCACAGAAGGAGCCCCACCCACAGGAGGACCTCCAGAGT
Organism: Spermophilus citellus; assembly: GCF_964194105.1. NCBI lineage: Eukaryota > Metazoa > Chordata > Mammalia > Rodentia > Sciuridae > Spermophilus > Spermophilus citellus. The sequence continues at coordinate 23,397,312 of NC_138184.1, read as the reverse complement.
GAGCCATGATCCTCCAGGCTCTGACATGTGGGTTTAGCTGGTTTGAAGGTCACGGGAGGGCAGGGTTTTAGGACTGGCCTTGGCAGTTCCCAGGACTACCCTCTCCATGAAACATGGAGGAAGAGCAGGCAGGTGACCACAGGGCCCATGAAAAAGCTCTCCCACCAGTGGTCATGCTACAGTCCCAGGCCAGCTCTGCCTATCCAGCTTTCCCTGGATTGCCCTGGGTCTACCTGACTCAGCAAGCTCTGGGGAAAGTCTGGCCTTGAAGAGATCTGATGCAAGGATTGTGAAAAAAATAGAGCCAAGAGGCAGTAATGATTACAGAGGGATTGTTTCAGTCCCTCAAAGACCCTGGGTTCAAATGCCTGACATGGAGCTTCAGGCTTGTGTGAAACGAGAGTAGGCTCTGGGCCTGTTCCTGCTCTGTGACTGGAGCCAGGCAGGGGCCCCAGGACTCTCCAACCCACCTGAGCTGCCATCATTTCCCCAGATGAGATTGCTACACCTCCCTGTGGTGGAGGCAGGGAAGGGGTCTCAACTCAGAAAGGCCAAAGAGAGGCAGGTTCAGGAACCAGAGAACTCACTTGCTTCCAAGAAGCCATGATGAGTCTTCTAAGCCCAAGGGCAGAGTAAAGGCAGGGGAAGCAGAAGGGAGGCCGTGGATGTGTGGGGGTGGGGAACACTGTTCTGGGTAACAAGGCACCATCAGGCTCAGGGTGAATAATCTCCAATGGAAAGAAGAGAGACAGTGTTCTCCGTTCACCTGGAAACAAGAAAGAGAAATAGTAAAATCCCAGGCTGCTCTGGTCAGACTGGGTGACCTTGGAAAAACCTGTTATTTCTCTGGACCCCTGAGATTTTTCACCTCTTGAGGCAGCTCATTGAGTGCTCCAGAAGAAAAGAAAATGGCAATGGGTCACCTGTGTGCAAAGTCTCAAGGAGGTTGTTGGTGCTCAAAAGAGCCAGGACAGCTGGCAGGAGGAGCAGGGGATGGGGAAGTGTTGTCACTCACATGCGCGGGCCCGCGCACACACACACACACATACACACACACACACCCTATGGATGCTCCCCAACCAGCCGAGGTCAACCCTGGCCACACAACTCAGAAGGGAAGGAGCCAGGCTGAGGAATAAGGAGCACCGGGAGGCTGCCCAGCAGCTGTGGCTGAACTATGGTTCAGGAGCAGACTCCTCCTTCTCTCCCAGCAAGTGCTTGGAAATATCGGTATCACTGCTCAGAAACACTGGCAGAGCCAAGAAGGAACTTGAGGGACCACCCCTCCAAGAAAGAGCAGTTCAGTTTTATTTTCCCCCCCTTAGGGTAGCAGGGTTTGTGTGCTTGAGGGCTTGGGTGCTTAGGGTCTATGCAAGTTCAAGTTCAGGCTCTGGGAGACTCTGAGCGATCTTGAGCGTCTTACATTTCACTTCTTTGAGCTTCATTTCCTGGTTTGAAAACCCAGGAGGTAAAAGTGACACTCTGTTTCATAAACTTTAGATTCCTTTTGGATGAAGAATAGCTCCGTGAAATCTCTGTTCCTTTCTCTGTCAGTCGTTTATCATATTTGATTGCGCCTCCGTATTGATCAGTTACTAAGCTTCTAAAGCAAAGATCCTGTTATACCCTCTGTTGAATCCTATGCTGCCCCAAATCTCTCACACACATGCATTTTTTTTAAAAATTTTATTTAAATGAAAATTTTACTTCTCATAACCAAATGTACTTCAGCAGAAATAAAGTTTCCAGCAACTGATAAAAATTGCAAATTAAATTCCAGTGTTCCCCTCCTCCTCCTTTTTCTCTCCTAGTACCTGAGCTCCCTAATTGGATTCAGAGGCTTTCTGCCCAGAATTTGGATTCAAAAGGATGAATCAGTCCCTAGGAGGCTGCTGCTCTGCCGATCTCCCCTGTGCAGTCCCAGATGCATTCCCATGGAAAACATCAAGGGTGACTGGCAGAGTCACAAGTAACATCTTCTGGATGGAGGATGGGAATCAACCCCCAGGATTTCAGTTGTTTGGACCTCTTAGATTGCGGGTTCAGATGCATAATGCAGGAGTCTACCTCTAATTCCCATTTCAGGGAATAACCAGGTAGTCACACAAAGCAATACACAGACAGCCCTACTTGGCTCAGCCCCACACACATCCATCTATCATTCATTCAACAAACACTTGATGGAGTAGCACCAGACAAATGAGCCCTGCCGTTCTGTCCTGCCTCCTTTCCATTCCCATGGCTACCACTCAAGCTCAGATCATCATCATTGCATGTTGATCCATGACCACAGCTTCCTAATAGATTACTTCCACATATAGATTCATTGACCCTGCACAATATTAAGGTAGCTTGTGTTCAAGCTTTGTCTCCAGGGCCTCTATTCATATACACATATTAGAGAAACTAAATTTCTTGTAACTTCCTATTTTCTCTGGATAGAATATCCTTCTACCCTCCCTACCCTTCTGCCACCTGCCTGGAGAACCTCCTTTTGGAACCTCCCTAATAACCCCAACAGAATGAATCCTACTCTCCTATAGGTTGTTGTACCTTGATCATATTACAGTGCAAACAAATCCTATCCACACTTGTCTTCTCCACCTGGCTGTCAGTTTCTTGAGGCCCGAAACTCTGCCCTAGTCATCTTTGTGGATCTGTGCCTTTGAGGAAGGCCCGCAAAATAGTCCCCCAGGATGTGTTAGCCATCTAATCCTGCATTTAAAAAAAAAATCATTCCCAAACATAGGCGCCTAAAGAGAGAGCAAACATTTATAAGCCCTTATATTTTCTGGGACAACTATTTATTATCCTTCATATTTTTCTCCCAGGAATATGAGCATTTCCAGCCTGTGGCCTTTTGAGAGGTTGCAGTCAAGGTATCGGCTGGACTTGAGAAGAGTTTGTTTGATGAACATAGCTGCACCATTGTTTGGGGCATATATATTTATGATTGTTATGTCTTGTTGGTGTATGGTTCCCTTGAGCAGTATGTAGTGTCCCTCTTTATCCCTTTTGATTAATTTTGCCTTGAAATCTATTTTATTTGATATGAGTACGGACACTCCTGCTTGTTTCTGAAGTCCATATGAGTGATATGATTTTTCCCAACCTTTCACCTTCAGTCTATGTATATCTTTTCCTATCAAATGCGTCTCCTGTAGGCAGCATATTGTTGGGTCTTGTTTTGTGATCCATTCTACTAGCCTGTGTCTCTTAATTGGTGAGTTTAAGCCATTAACATTTAGGGTTATTATTGAGATATGGGTTATCCTTCCAGCCATATTTGTTTATTTATGTTACTGAATATGGTTTGTTTTCCTCTTTGATTATTTTCCCCCCTTTACTGTCCTACCTCCCACTGTTGGTTTTCATTGTTATTTTCCATTTCCTCTTCCTGTAATGTTTTGCTGAGGATTTTTTGGAGAGATGGTTTTCTAGCTGCAAATTCTTTTAACTTTTGTTTATCGTGGAAGGTTTTAATTTCATATTCCATCTTGAAGCTTAATTTTGCTGGATACACAATTCTTGGTTGGAACCCATTTTCTTTCAGTGTTTGAAATATGTTATTCCAGGATCTTCTAGCTTTCAAAGTCTGAGTTGAGAGATCAGCTGTTATCCTGATTGGTTTACCCCTAAATGTAATCTGCTTCCATTCTCTTGTAGCTTTTAAAATTCTCTCCTTATTCTGTATGTTGGGCATCTTCATTATAATGTGTCTAGGTGTGGATCTCTTATGATTATGCACATTCGGCGTCCTGTAGGCTTCTAGGATTTGGGATTCTGTCTCGTTCTTCAAGTCTACATCGATGTTCATAGCAGTACAATTCACAATAGCAAGACTGTGGAAGCAACCTAGATGCCCTTCAATAGACGAATGGATAAAAAAATGTGGCATTTATACACAATGGAGTATTATTCTGCATTAAAAAAATGACAAAATTATAGAATTTGGAGGGAAATGGATGGCATTAGAGCAGATTATGCTAAGTGAAGCTAGCCAATCCCTAAAAAACAAATGCCAAATGTCTTCTTTGATATAAGGAGAGTAACTAAGAACAGAGTAGGGAAGAAGAGCATGAGAAGATGACTAACATTAAACAGGGATGAGAGGTGGGAGGGACAGGGAGAGAGAAGGGAAATTGCTTAGAAATGGAAGGAGACCCTTAGGGTTATACAAAATTACATACAAGAGGAAGTGAGGGGAAAGGGAAAAATAATACAAGGGGGAGAAATGAATTACAGTAGAGGGGGTAGAGAGAGAAGAGGGGAGGGGAGGGGAGGGGAGGGGGGATAGTAGAGGATAGGAAAGGCAGCAGAATACAACAGACATGAGTATGTCAATATGTAAATCAGTGGAAGTGTAACTGATGTGACTCTGCAATCTGTATACGGGGTAAAAATGGGAGTTCATAACCCACTTGAATCAAAGTGTGAAATATGATATATCAAGAACTATGTAATGTTTTGAACAACCAATTAAAAAAAATAAAATAAAATGTCAAAAAAAAAAAAAAAGGTATCGGCTGGAGCCTTCTGAAGGCTTGACTGAGAACAGAGGTTTCTGCTTCCAAGATGACTCGCTCACTCACATGCCTGGCGAGTTGGGGCTGGCTTTTGGTGGGAGGTCTCAGTTCATTTCCATGAGATAAGGTTGCAGATAAACACAGGACACTCCATTAAATTTGAATTTTAGATAAACAAAGAAAAAATGTTTATTATAACCATGTCTCAAATTATATCTTTATTTGCAGTCTGGCAATCTTAACAATGAAGATCATTCTACAGAACTTCTGGAGAGTCCTTGCAGCATGGTGGTTGGCCTTCCTTGGAGTATGTACTCCCAGACAGCAGCTGCAATACCGTCTGTGACCTAGCTTCAGTCACTCTTCCCATGATAAGCCAATCCTGATGCCTTGTGGGAAGGAAATGCATGCAGACATGAATACAAGGAGGTGGCTCAGTGGGGGCCATCTTGGAGTTGGCTTCCACAGGGAATGAATTCCCCAGTAGCTGAGTTCTATTTCTAATGTGTCTAGTTATTCTCAGAATGCTAGTAGAACATCATAGTCATTCCCTCTGGGTACTTCTCTTAGATCAGATCTTTGAAAATATGAAACAACCATTCTCAAGCACCTGCTTTAGTGGAAGGGAACGGAAGTTTGAGTAACTAAAACACCAAGTGGGTAATCTAGAAATGTCCAGCTGTTTATACTTGGAATTATAAATTCAGATGTACACAATACCTTTCTTGGTTTTTCAATGTCATACATTACTTGATCAGTCAAGCTCCCTTGCCTTTTATGTCAAAAGCCGTAGTCACATGCTGTTCAAAATTATTTTGAAATGTGTTGCAAAGTACGTGCAAAACAGGATGGCACTTGCCAAATTCCAGAAAATATAATCTAGAATTGAGTTCACCTTGTTACAGACTCAAACTGCAAGACTCATCCTTAGTCCCACTTCTGGGCATTTACATTTGCTATTCTCTCTACCCCAAAAATTCTTCCTGTAGAAAACCTAGCTCCCTCTTATTCAGGTATCTGCTCAAATGTCACCTCTTAAGAGAATGGCATCTACCAGCCTAATACAGCATCTACTTCCCCTCAAACCTGGGTGATTTCTCTCTCAACTTTTCCAAGTTTTCTTTACATCCCTATAATTACATGAAATCTTTTTATTTCTTATCTGTTGACTTGTGAATGTCTGTTTCCTCCTCTTAGAATATAAGCTCCAAAAGAAAGATTTTAGTCTTCTCCCTGTGAATGGAAATTTAGGGATCCAAAGATATGTCTACACTTTGAATACTCCCAGTTCAAGTTGGTGGCATATTTTTTTTCCCAAAAGCTTTATGAGCTTTCTATGTATCTGATTTGAGTACGTTCGGTAGGCCAAAGCCACATCCATAATCCTTTTCAAGACAAGTCTCTCTGGGTCATTTCTGGGCATCTGACATGCTATAGAGCATAAAATCCCCGGAACCTCTTCTATCTTGCTGAACAGATTTACCTTGATGATTTCATCTGTCCTCACAACTATATTCTTCATTTTGATCTTACCTTAAGGTCATGTCTTAATTTGATTCTTTTCCTCACTCAAGCAGCTGGTGATGAGAAAGTTTTTATTTTTCAGTTCAAGTCATTCTATCTTCCCTCTAAATTTGGTTTTCACAATGGCTGTTTCTCTTTCAGTCCATCTCTTTCTCGTGCAACTTCATTATTTATACTTAGTAAGAGCCAGAGGACACTACCCCAATGGTCTGTCTGGAGATTCTTTTAGATTTGTACCCCCCCCCAAAAAAAAATCACTTGGTCCATTTTCATCATCCAGGTTACCATAGGAAACTGGCCATTTGGCTGATCTAGGATGGTCTTGAGTGGGACAACTTTCAACTGCTTAACTTTAAATCACTTTTAAAGTGGTTCACAACAACAATGTATTATTATCATCTCTCATAAGTGTGGTATTGATGGAATGAACTGGGAAGTTCTCAATTGGGCTTCTCAAGTAGCAACAGTCCAGGGGAGCTGAAGTCATCTGAAAAGTCTACTGGGCCATGTGTCCAAGATGATTTCTTCACTCATGTGTCTGGAGATCAGCTAGGATAACCAGAGCAGGCAGGTCTGCTAATCATCTCTCCATATAGCTAACTCAGGCTTTTTCACAACATACCAGTCATAAGCAGTTGGAATTCTTACATGGTATCTGGCTTCTCCAGCTTTGTGCATTCCACAAGCTATGCATTACTTTTTAGAGAGGGGTATTTCTTAGACCACTAAGAAATATCCATTTCTTAATCCACCTACTCCCTGGATTTTTTTTAGTCTATGACTTCTTCACTTCTCACTGCACTGGCCATGATGAGTGGAATTGCACTCACCTTCTAAAGCAGAGGAACTCATCCACCTACTAGTAAGCAGCAATTACAAGGTACCCACTAACACACCCAAGAGAGTTGGAGTAATCTCAGAATTGATTGTGTCTTCTGATACATTCATAGAGTTTAAAGTGGGGATTTTCAATTTGCAGGATTTCTGGGGCATACTTAACTTGATATTCTCATCTGACATCAGAACATAGGATACCTTGCATCTTCATCTGATATCAGAGCCAAATCCACTTGTCTCTCATCTCACCCAAAATAGCATTGTATGTCTTATCTAGACTTTTCCTGAAAGCAGAGCCTGAGTAAAGGACTGGGGAGGATGTAGTTGGTTTGGAATGTGATCTCAGAAAGCAGAAGTGAGAGTGGAGGTGGGAGAAGGGTACAGAGAGCCAAAAAGAGGTGAATTACTAAGTTGTGAGGTATTTCTGTATACAACTGGGGCTCAATTCCAAAGGGACCCCCTAAGGGTCAGAGAACTATCACCTAGAACCATTTGTACAAAGATTGGAAGTTGAGCATTTACTTTCTAGCTTCCTACTCCTTGGGGGTTGCCTTTAAGGGTTAACCATGCACTCAAGTTCATGGAGAGAGCCTAACCTTGGAGAGGTCTTGGGATAGAAAGCTTCAGCACTTAGCAGTGGCCAAATGCTGTCAGCTCAGGTGAGCCTGAGCTTGCCCAGAACCATCTTCTATAGTTATTTCTAAAGAAGTCATCTGGCATGTAATGTGCGCCACTATTGACTTCTAGTACCATTTCCATCAACCTCCTCTTTCTGATCCAAGGCAAAATTTTTATCTCAACTCTTGTTTTTTTGCAGCACACATGAGGCCATTTAGTCAAATCACCGCTAAATGCTAAGGAAGGAATAAGGATTTCTCTTTAGGTTTTCCCTGATTCACACTCACTTTCATTTCTAAGAAGAATTAAATGTGGAAGGCTTTACCTTTTGTTTATCTTGAGGAACAGAAACTGTCTCAGAAAGGTTTCTGTTTCTGCATCCCATTTTTCTTGGAAGAGGGTACATGATGACCAAGGAAAATGAAGACATAACCACATACTACAGTGGATGAGACTGAGATTTGTCTGTTTAGATGTGCCATTTTCACCCAAATCCCATCCCTGGTGGCATTGGGGCTCCTCCTTGTTTCTTCATGTCTAGGGGAAATTGCTTTAGACTGTTTTCCCACCTCCCACAGTCCAAGCCTACAGCCAGTGGGAATGAAAACCCTCTTCCAAACCTCTGCCAAAGTCTTGGGGATTTATGTTCTCTTGGGTCCACTACTTCATAGGCTCCAGCTTCCTTGAATGTTTTATGACACGTCAATCCCAATAAGAAACTCAAGCTTGTGTTCATTTCCAAGAGCAAACAACTATTCACTTATTCACACAAAACACTTATAAATTTGGCCAGTTTTACTCAAGGTTGGGGGATGGGAAGACCTCAAGAAGGGGGTTCTCACCCAACTACTCACAGAATTCAAACCTTCCTGGTTTCTTCTTTCTCCCCCTCTCATTTTTTATCACCATGAGTAACTTTAAGAATACTCTAAGAATCCCAAAACTCCTCCGTTATATAGCTATTCTCTCAGAAAACATGTCTAGTGGACACTTTTATGGACGTTTATGAGTTTTTAACATTTTACTTACTCTCCTTATGAAGGTTTTCTTTTTAAGAAAAAAAAAGTTTAAATTAAAAAAAATTTTTTTAGACAAAGACAGTGCTCTACTTAAGAGGGATTTTGGTGCCAGCTACTAAGATAATCCAATCATCACATATCTTCCACCCACAGGTCGCCTGATATTTGCTTTGTGCCAGCAACTTAGATTATATCCCATCTTCTCCACTTCATTACTGATGCTCAGCTGGTGCACTGCCTGGCTTGTGTCCTAGTTGTCCCTCAAGGCACACCCTTTGCCTAGTCATAGAGGTCATCCATACAACTCATGTCCTGGATATGACCCAAAAGTCACTATGCTATGGTACAAGCAATCGAAACCACTGATTAAAAAATTACAAGAATTTTTTTTTGAAGCAATGATAAGATAGCCCATGGAATTCAGGAAATAGGGACAGCCCCACAGCTCAGGAAGCCTTCATGGAACCTAGAGAAGTGCAGGTCTAGAGTTTTGGAATTATCTCTTAAGTGTCTACCATTGATGTGATACTTCTGGAAAGATCACCAACCCATATTTGTAGATGTCCATCATTTCTATTCCCAGGACAAATAATCGAATTGGCTCATTTTGGAAAAGGCACCTCTCTGTGGGCCTATGAATGATAGTAAAGGGCAGAGGAAAGTGCTAGAGATATGGTCTGTTGCTGCAGGCGAGCTCACAGGAGTTCACCGGGTGGGCAGGCTCATTGAAGAAGGAAGCCACTCTGAACAGGTGTGCTGCAGCCATTTATCAATAGCCTGTGCCACACTCACAGTGGGTTGACCCTCTGTTTTAATATCGCCATCCTGAGAAGCCAAGACCTCCAAATCTTCATGGTATTGATTCTGTTGATTTTTAGAAGTATGCTGTGACATAGATGCTTATGAACGCTTAGCCTTGTTTTAAGGTTTGAGAAACATTTTGGTTTTTCCATCACTGCCATGGTAAGCTGTGGTGCAATTTTGGGGGGTTGTATTTCATGTCATGGGTCCTCTGTATACTCTATGTACTTTGCAGCTCCAGTTGTTGGCTCCCTTCTAGAAACACTTCCCCCAGTTTCTCAGACATTACTTTTCCACCTGCCAGTTTTCTGATTTACCTGGACTCTTCTCCTCCTCTAACCACTTGATGCGGGCATTCACCCAAGGCATTCCACTGTCTTCTCTTTTCTCAGGGCTAGGAAGACATTTCATAAGGAAATCTGGGAATCAATACCAGAGTTAGCTTGAGCCATGTAACTACTTATAACTTACAGTTGGAAATATTGTCCAATCTGAACCTGGATACCTATTTATTGGAAATGTTTATGGGCTATGGATTATCTATGTGATAAACAACCTATTAAGCCCTTGGCACAGCATATTAGTTTCCCTACGTTGCAATAACAAATTATCACAAATGTAATGGTTCAAAACAACATGATTTTATTCATTCATGATTCTGGATAAATTCAAAATCAAGGTATTGGCAAGACCATATTCTCTCTGAAGGCCCTAAGGGGATCATTCCTGTCCTCTTCTGGTGATTCCTGTCACTTCTTGGCTTCTAGAAGTATAAATCAAATTTCAGACTCCACCTTTCCATGGTCTTCTCTGTACCTCCATGTCCTCTCTTCTACTTTTAAGAACACCAGACATTGAACTTATGGTTTACCTTAATTCATTAAGATCTCCTCTTGATCGTTAACTAATTGTATCTGCAAAGACCCCCTTTCCAAATGAGATCACATTCTCAGGTTCTGCGTAGACATGAATCTGAGACAGGAATATTCAACCTGCTACACAGAAATTATTAGATGTCACTATTTCCATGTCATCAATAAATCAGCTGAGGCTCAGGAGAGGAGGAACTTGTTCTGTCATTAACTGCCCAATGGAAGAGCTAGGTTATAGAGTCAGCTCTGTGTCTTGTGTCAAACTCATCTTCTTCCTGAAAGAGGGTGTTATTATCCTCCTTATCTGAAAGGGAAATCCAGTCTGCAAATCCAAACCTAGAAAGTAAAGGCATCAGCACCCCTTTGCCCATCAGCTTCCAGACCATGCCACCTGTGGGCAAAATATCAGAGAGAGACTGTGAGACTTTGTTTTTTATTTCAGATTCAGTATTGAATCTACGATGAGTTCATCTCTCTTGTAGAAATGGAAGCAGTCATGCTATGCACTATAATTCTATCAAACTAAAACAAAACTATCCAACCATGACAAAATGGCAGGAGTTCTGGGTACCACTCTCCTCTGGAATTTCAAATCTACCTCCCTAGGTGACTTTAAGCAAGAAACTTCTGTGCCTCTATGCCAGAAGGGCCTAGCATTGGGAAAAAACCTTCATTGCTAATGTTTTGCAAGTATATACAACATACTTGTACCGTTTACAGGAAAGTGCCCTTGCCCATATATGCTAATATTTACCAGAGTGTGGGCAGGGTAGTACAAAGAATGTGCTCACTATTGACTTTTCACCCCCAAGTTAATGGTTAACTTGGTCTCCTCATTCGACTATGTTTTTCCTAGCTTTGGTCAGAATGAAAAATTCTGAAACACCAAATAGAATTGTGTTAACATTTGTCCTCCCTCAACTTTACTTGATGTGGTTTATTTATGTTAAGTTGAGTCAGGATAGTTTTTTGAAGATATAATAGTTCAAAAATACCATTTACTAACACACTATTTACCATCTAAATATCTGAACAGATGTTAAATGTTCAAAATCGGAGTTTTTTCTTTATATACTCATGGTGTTTTTAAAGGTTAAAGACATCTATTGAAGCAATTTGGAAAATCATTCTTTGCAGATGGCTCAGTTAAAGTAAAGGTCTATGGCAGCACTATTTGGAGGGGAACAGCACGAACTTTGGGTCACACAGACCATGTTTCAAATTTTAGTTTTGTGATCCTCCACCCATGTACCTTGGAGAGTCACATAACCTTAGAGCCTCAGTCTCATTCCTAAATGCACCTCAGATAGTCACTTCATCAAATATCGTGACTTTTAAAGGAACACATAAGAATATGGCTCATAGTAGGAACACATTAAATTCACTCACCCTCTTCCTGACTTGAGTCAGCTGTTTTGTTGAGTCAAGATCCAACATTTTGAAAATGTGGTTAAGAATTTACAATTAAATTCCCTATTCTTCCAAGTCTACTAGTGAGATGGAAAAGATGAATTATTTATATATATATATAATATAATAGTATATAATAATATGTAATTATTTATATATACATATATATAATTTACATAATAGTATATAATAATTTTATATATTTTTTAATATATATTTTTATGAAGCTTCAGGGCATTATTCTGGAAGGAACCCAAGCAGTATGGAATATTTCTTCTCCATTTAGAAAGTGCACCCAAATCTGCAAATTTAATCTGCTATTCTGCCTCACCAGTGGATTCTACCTATTGTGCCTCTGAAATGATATAGGAAGGTTTGAAGGAACACAGTGAAACTGGCAGTGAGCTCACATGATAAATCATTGTTGGAACTGGAGGGATTTTTTGCTTTGGAGGTAACAAGCAACCACAGCCTGCTTTGGTGCCCAGCCCAGATAAAGTGGAGCTAAGACCAGGGCCTATACCTGGTTCCAAATTGTTTACTGTTCAGCACTGTAGGCACATTTCCTGTTGGCCCTGCACAGAAATGACAGATGCCTGTGGTCATGCATCAGGGCTTTCTCTGTCAGAGAAGCTTGTTTAGAAAGGATTCAGACTACTGAGGGAAAACCACCATGAGGGTGAGGAGGGGTAGGCACAGTGTCTGTGTGCAGAATCCCAGACAATGAAGGCAGGAGAATGGACCAGGTCACCCTGGCAGTCCCAGCAGCAAACATGTAAAAAAAAAAAAAAAAAAAAAAAACTCAGTGTGCTGCTCCCCTGCACCAGCTTCTGTTCTCCCAGCAGAGGAATGGAGATAATGAAAAATAGCTCCCGCCTCCCAGGTCAGCATTTCATGCTGGAGATAGTCTGTTAACCATTCAATGCAGCAAGACAGAACAGTCGCCTCTCTTCCCCATAGAAGGAGGAATGCACAGTTAAGAGCAGGTCCTGTGTAGCCTGGCAGCCTGCATTCAGATCCTGTCTGAGTTGCTCCCTAGCTATGTGAACTTGGGCCTCCATAGTCTCACCTGTAAAATACAGACAATAGTAGTGCCATCTTCATGGGCTTGTTAGAGGGTTAAAGGCATATTTATAAGGTGCCTGGTACGTTGCAGGCTCTTTTGCTGTTAAGTTGAATATAATCCTCAGGGAATCCATTTTCATGATGAGCAGAGACAGACCACATTTTCCAAACAGAAAAATCAAGGCACCTAAGTACATCAGCAGAATTTTTAATATTTATAAGTATACGTTTGTGAAAAGTCTAACAGAGGGTGAAAATATTAAAGCATGTTTGGGTTTAGTAGAGAAAAATCCAATAGTTTGATATTAGCGCCTTGTTTGCTTTTGCCACTGATTCTTTCTAGAAAAGGCTTCTAGAGCCCTTTCTATCTTGCAATCCCAGGTGTTCGGCAAATCTCCTTAGTTACGAGTAAGAGTAGTGCCAGGCAGAACTTCTATGTGATGACTCTTGGGAACAAAGCTGAAAACTCCAGTGGTGCAGAGAGAGTCCGTGTGTCTTGGTAAAAACAAGTGTTTCCCAGGCTACAGTCCCTCTAAGTTTACTTTCTAATGTTCCTCTGTTTCCATTTTACTCAGACCCAACCTCACACTAGCTTGGAACATGCCTTGAGCTTGCATATATATATATGAGCATGAATGTATATGCTCAGAGGTGTACTTATGTGCATCCGTGCACACACACACACAAACACATACACACCAGAATTATCTGCATAATCTCTCCTGGCTCTGAGGAAATGGGACTGTTTCTAACTGGATCTAGGCGGGGCTCCAATAGTGCACCCTCACAGGCCCTGAGGTCTGTGAACCAGGCTGTGTCTCACACACACCACCATTCTGTGCCTCACCCACGTTCTCGTCTTCTCAGCATGTCCTGATTCCCAGTCCAACACCCTCCTCCCTAACTTGGAGACAGAATATAGCCCTCAGGGCCCCATGAGACAAAGCCTGTAGTCCACCTCTCATTCCACACTGGAACCCCGGCAAGCCAGTTCCAACCATCAGGACCCACTTAGGGTGGGTGCCCAGGCAAGCTTGAGCACCTATCTATGTGCAGTGGCGCTCCACTCTTCAGATGCAGCCTCTCCTTGCTCGATCCCCACATCCAACCAATTTTCTCCTAATCCATTTATAAATAGCATTTCCTTGTTCCTGGGAAGCATCATGGCAACATGCAGTGATGGGGAAAAAAGGAAAAAGACCTTGAGTCAAAAGACTGCTAATCATGACACCTTAGGGGAGATGCCATAAGCAATCTGGACCTTGATGTCTCCCTCTCACATTTTAAGAACCCCATAAAGTTGATTTTTTTAATATTTAAGGGAAATAATCCTTTCTTGTCCTTTCTGTTCCTATCTGCTCCCTTTGCACCCTTGCACCTCATGCCATCCTCCTTTTCCTCTCCATTTGAGGGACATTTTCATTAATCACCAATTCCTCTGGCTACTTATTTCTGGCTAATTATTCCTTTATTATAAGATTATATGAGCAATTGAAGACTAAGAGTAGAATTTTCAAAGAGCAAGGCTATGTGATAACCTTCTAGTCCCTGGCCAGTATCTAGTTGAATGAATGCATGAACAATGCATGAGGCAAATAGCAAATACATGCAAATAGCAAATACATGTAAATACAAATAGCATGATGAGTTTTCTACTTAGTATGAAAAGCTGCTCCATGCCAACCAGACCAAAGACCCCGTTTGGTAATGTGGATCCCATAAAGATCAGCTATATAGCAAAGACTGACGAGACAAAAGATGGCATCCCACAGAAATGTCCCTGTTTCCACCCAGGTCATTCCGTATCATTGTTGCTCTCCTCCTCTGCCTTAGGATTCTTTCCACAGCTTTCCATCTTGGCATTTGGGTGCTTTTTGTAGTCAATATCTCTCTCTGCTTTACCTACCATCATTGAGTCCTCGTCATTCCACACACCAAATCCTCTCTTGTCTTGAACAGTTACCATTCTATTTTTAGCCATCGCCTTGTTTGTTTGTTTACTATAATGATCCTAGATTCCTCCAACTTTTCCCCCAATTTATTTATCCAGCATAACCACTATATAGTACATATTAGGTCTTAATGCTCTTCCGTGACTACCCACTATACTTAGAGTAAAGTAGAGCTTAAATTTTTGAGAACAAAATCAAAAACAACTGAGCATGACATGTAAGTTAGAATGAAGCTACCCGCTATGATGAATAAAACAAACAAAAAAAAAAATGATTGAAGCACAATATAAGATTATTTCTCAGTAACTCAACAGTCCAAGGTGAGCAGTTTAGATAAGCAGTGATCCCAAAGTTTGATTTAGGAACCAAAGTCCCTTGTATCTTGCAACTCCATTATCTTTGAGGGCTTCATGAACATCCAATTTTAGTTGGGAAAATGAGAAAGAAAGCCATGGAGAAGTTTTGTTGGAAGTTTTGGCCTAAAAATAATATGACCCCATCTAAATGCAAAAGTGTATGAATATGGTCATTGATTGGACAGCACTTCCAGGTAGCAACTCTGTATTCTGGAAGGGACAGTATGATTTTTTGGTGGGAGTTGGTCATCTTCACAACATGTGGCACACAAGGCCACACTTTGTCTGGCTTGCTTTTGCTCCTTCATTGGAGGCCACTGGCATGCTGCTAGTTCTTAGTGAGTCACTCTGCTTTTCTCACAGGGTACTACTTTCCACTTCTATCACATCAAGCCTGCCATCAGTTCCCTAGGCACACCACTGTCATCTTGCCTCAGGGCCTTTATACATCTTCTATTTCTACTCCAAAACTCTTTCCAAAACTACTACTCCAAAAACTCTCCTCTTCTGCCTTCCTCCACCCTTCTGGTTTTGTTGGGCTACCTCTAACAATTTCTTTCTTTTTACTTACATATATCTTCTTCCAAGAGTCTCCTCCTGACCTTCACCACATACAGACTAGTACCTGCCTATTTAGCTTTCTTATAGAGCTCTATTCTTTTTTCTTCCTAATGCTCATTAATGATCATGTAACTAAACATTTCTTTGTGTGTAGCTCTGCTAATGTCTTTCTCCCACCAGACTCCAGGAGGGCAAGAATCATCTTAAGAATCATAATGAGATTCTTAATAGTTCCAAGTGTTTATCTGTAAATGAAGTTTGTTCCTCACCATAGATTCAGGGCCCAGTTCAATGCCAAATATGTTCAGTGAGTGAGTACATGAAGAATAAATGCCTTGTTCCCATGTATAATTAAATTACATTAACTAAGGTGATCTTATATTTATTTTGCATTTCTTAGATACCATCACTTGTCTAAAACCTTTACATGCATTATCTAATTTCATCCTCATATTAGCTTTTCAAAGTAAGTATCTATTTCTACTTTCTCTGTGGGGAATCTGAAGCTCAGGGTTCCTAAGCACTTTGCCACAGTTCAAACATACAGAAAGTGGTAGAAGTGGGATTCATACCTGTAATACCTGTTTCCAAAGGGCCAGGCTCACTATGGTTTTAGAGACAGTGTCCTGCAGGGAAATTTGACCATCAGGAAGGACAGATGGAGCAAAAATGCTTGGGGTCAGAGTTCTTAGTCTACTCTCTGCCCACTTATCTCCATTTTTTTTTTTCTTTCTGTGTAGGCGGATACAGTGATGTGGAGAACAGGCAGTGTCCTTCTGAGTTACTCCATGATATATGCAGCAATAGTTTTCAGGCTGTGCCTAACCTTAAATGACTCTATTTTGTAAAGCAGTAGTTTTTCATGAGTTACTCCATTTGGAGTGCGATAAGGTGGAATGACTCCACACCTTGTATGTATACATAAACAACCACCATCTGTACAGCATAACCATAAGGCACAAGCTGATAAATAAATTAATTGTGCTTTTAAAAAGTGAATACCTATGAACTTATGGAATTAAATCAGAAGCATATGGATGCATGGGCACATTAAGCCCATATCAGAAAAAAACAGGCCCATGAGCAATCTCACCAGAGGTAACCCCCTTACCTGAAACCCATAAAAGTAGTACACCAAATCATTTCAAAATAGCCTGTTGTCCAGACCTGGCCTAGAATAAGTTCCCTTCTCTGAAAGTTCTGTGCCCTGAACAAGTCCTTCAGCTGCTTCTTAATTTTATTCAACCATCTAGTGACTCTTTTGCATTTATCTACCCTCTGCCTTGATTCAGGAATCCCTAAGCCCTTCTGTAACTTATATATATCATTATGTAAAGCCTTTCTGTAACTTATATATATCATTATGTAAAGTGATATGTGTGATTTGAGTGTTATAGACGTTAGTAATTAAGACTGGAGTAAAAGCCACCTTGTCAAAATACAGAAAATTTTGCACTTTGTATTTTAGATAGAGGGAGGTTAATTCTCAGCTCATTTTCTGGCTCTGAGTCTCTCTCTTTTTTTTTCATGTGCAAAATGGTAACATGCCATAATGATTAAATGTACATTTATAGAAAGCATTCAACCCAAAACCTGGCATACAGTTAATACCCTAAAAATGGAGATTATTTTTCATTATCTAGATTAATGTTTTACATCAGATGACCTTTGCTGGAGACTCCAGATCTAAAATTTTAGGATTTGAATTTAATTCTTATAATTACATAGTATTAAAAAAAAGGAAGTCAAAGAACCTGTGATTGTCCAGCTTATGATACCAGGTGATGCATGAGTACTCGGTAAATCGCAACCAATGAAATCCATGTAACTTGTGAATTCATTGTGATTCAATAAATTCAGATATTGTAGAAAGACACAAACGTGTTTGGTTTATGTGAATGACATAAACCTTGCTCACAGAAAGTGGAATATTTGCTTTTTTAATCTTCTCTTTATTTAAATATGTTTTCATAAAATTGAAGTGCTTCTATATTTCCAGGCACTTCATCCACAAAATTCTCCCTTCCATCTTTCGTATTCCAGTATATATAAATTCTAGTAGGGCCTTTAAGAAGTGTGTTGGGTTCAGAAAACCAAGTGATAAACAAGCACAGGCTTAGTCATTGATGCCTGAGGGCTGAAAGGCCCAGCAAATCCAGTTCTCTGTCAGGATTTTCTGGGGCCCCACAGGGAGAGCACAAAAGGGACCAGCTGAGGGACAGAAAACTATCACTCAACCTGAAAAGGAAGAAAGAAGGAACTTTGGTATAAAAGCCATGTCGATGGCTGGGATTCCACTTTAGAAATTTCTGCAAGGTGACTCCAAGCTCATCCTTGCCTTTCTTAGCCCCAGTACCACTGATTCTGTGTTAAATTACACATTTCATCTTGAAGCTGAAGGAGAAGAGGAAGAGGAAACAGGGACTCAACATGGAAATATGATTAGCGGAGCAGGTTAGGGTCTTTTAGTGTAAAATTAGCGAAGTCCTGGACAGTTGGCCACCCCAATCCCTGCTGACAACTGTGAAAGGCATGTACTCTTATTTTGTACTTGTATTTCCTAACTCCTGGCCCTTAAAATTCAGGGAACAAGTAATAAAGCAATTTGTTAGAAACATTATTTTATATTTGAGTAAGAAAACTGTAGTCTAATTCTTCTGGTATTTTAGGATATACTGGAATAATTCACAACACAGATATTGTTCAAAATTAAATATTAAAATATAAACCAAGATTCATTGAGCTAAATACTCAAGACTTGTGATTTTTTTTCCTGTATTATGTTACATTTTAATATAGATTTTACTTAGAAAATAAAATTTCTGATTTTTGAAGGTTATTATTACTGTTTCATTAATAATAACTGCCATGAGCTTCATAGGTTAAATATTTAATTTGAACTCAGGTTATCTGTTTACATATAATTATACAATGCAGGTAAGCAGAGGAAAGTTTGTCATCAAAAAATGATGGCATTTGGGGATGGGGCTGTAGCTCAGTGGTGCCTGTCTAGCATGTGTGAGGCACTGGGTTCAATCTTTAGCACCACATAAAAATAAATAAAGGTACTGTGTTCATCTACAACTAAAAGAATATTTTTAAAATGATGGCATTTGACAATAACATAATTGAATACTTTAAATTTTAATGTTACAAGTTGCAGCATTATCTTATAAAATAAAAATTACAATAACCTGTTCAAATTATTATATAAATATCTGTATTACTTGTTCTAACAGGATCAAATCAAAGCTTTAATTTTATTGAAAAAGTATAAAAGTGTAAAAATTAAAATATTAATATGAATGACATTTTATAAAATACCACTGATTGAAACACTCAAAATTAAAAATTAAATAATAAAAAAGAGTCCCAGATTTAAAACACATGGATATTATGGGTTGGCCTATATGATGGGACTTTAATAAACTTCAGGGCTTTATTAAAAATATAAAAAATGCTATGTTCATCTATATAGATCCCAGATGAACACAGCTGGTTAATCTAAACGGTTTTGCCTATGTTGGTTCTAAGTAGAAAATTTAAGAATAATCCAGGAAAGAAAATGTGTAATTTACTTAACATCATGTCCTGTTTCTGGGAGGAGAAAGAGAAGAGAGGAGCAAGGACACAACAGAGGAGGGGACTCCTGAGCTTCCAGGGGTACTGCCCATCATAGCACATGAGAAAGCACAACAGTTAATGGTGCCTCTCTGCTCTCACTGTGGTTAAGAGAAAGAAATAAAGCACTGACCCTCAGATCAGGCTCAAAAGTCCAATGTCTCTCCTCATTCTTCTTTGCATGTCTTAGTATATTTTGGGATTGCTATTTTACCCAAGGAGACAAGATCCCTTCCAATGTTTGCTAATTTATTGATAGTGACCTATGTTAATAGCTGTGATGGCCAAGGTCATGTGTCAGCTTGGATCAGCTATGGTTCCCAGTTGTCTGGTCAAATGCTGGTCTGGATGTTGCTGTGAATGTATTTATTTAGATACTAACAACCAGTTGACTGGTTGTTAAGATCAACATTAAATCAGCAGACTTTTAACAGATTACCCTCCATATTGTGAGTAGGTTTCATTTAATCAATTTCAGGCTTAAGAGCAAAGTTTTCCCAGCACACAAGATATTATCCTGAAGATTGCATTATCAGCTCTGGCCTGTTTTGTCACAAATTTCAAACTTGCTAGCCCCCACAATTCTTAAAATCTCCCCTCTATATATCTATACCTATATTTCATTCTGTTGGTTCTGTTTCTTCAGAGAACCTTAATACAAGATCCTTCTGAACATGTCTAGGACATTATTACCAACCACTGTCACATAAGGATCCTAATACCATTGAGTTTGTAAGTGTGATACCTGACTGGTAAGTTCCTGTACAGATTCTAGCAAACCAAAGAAAATGGGAGGGTAGGATTCTGCTTTCTCCAGGTTTGTTCTACTGTAATACAGTGACTATGTAAGTCTTGCTGCAAAAGAACCCATAAACAGAAACATTTTGGCTACAGAGGGAAGGGAGTCAGGGCTGCAGAGTTTCAGATACTCAACAGTAATATCCTGTTTATTCTGCAGGAATTTTGATCATGATGATAATTTTTAATAGCTGCAAGTGTTTATCTATAAGACTCAAACATCACTGAGCAGGATTGAACCACATTTTTTTTTTTTTTTGCATTCTTCTCTCTACCAGCAGTTCTATTAGCTTAGAGTACAAAACCATGGGGACAAATCCGCTTTCTACATGGAGGGTTGGCTCTGAAAGCCATTAGTTCACCACTGCTAGGCCAGTCTAATGGAAGACCTACCTAAAGCTGATCTTACCCTTAAAGAGTTCCTTTATGTTCAATTAGCATTACAAAAACACATGCCACAGATTAGGACTCAGTTCAGCCATGTCATTTGTGGGCAACTAATGATCAAATGTTCAGCAGTGAGCTAAGAGTTAGGTGCAATGATTTGGAATCCCCCTGTTCCTTTTGCTTTTAGTTAATTTGAAATCTAGAATTGGGGCATTACAATGAAATGACAACCTCAAGAATAATATTGCATTATATATATATATATATACACACACACACACACACACACATACATACACATATGCATATATGTACATATGTTAGAAAAGACAACTTAAAATCATAAGAAATGGTCTGGGATGGTACCTGTTTGAGAATCTCTTGTTACAGGAGAGAGGTGTCTGGGATTTAGATGTTCAACACTGGCACATAAGTATACTGTAGCTATAGCAGGACAGAGTATTCTTTTTTTTAACTTTATTTATTTATTATTATTTTTTTAGGTGTAGATGGACATAACACCATGCCTTTATTTTTATGTGTTGCTGAGGATCAAACCCTGGTTCTGCCCGTGCTAGATGAGCACTCTACCGCTGAGCCACAATCCCAGCCCCATTTAACTTTATTTTATTTAACTTTTTTAAAGTTGTAGTTGGACATAATACTTTTATTTTATTTATTTATTTTTATGTGGTGCTGAGGATTGACCCCAGCACCTCACACATGCTAGGTAAGCATTCTACCACTGAGCCACAACCCCAACTCCAGAACAGAGTATTCTTAATCCATCAGACTCTAGAAATCTGTATGCATAGGCCATACATCAATTGCCTGGTTATTTTCCTTGTTTCAAATTCCCCCCAGCTTCCTCTCCCTAACCCAGATAAGTATAAAAAGATGAAATAGCAGAGACACAGTTGTGCCCAGACCACCACTGGCCAAAAACAGGTCCTGAGAGTCTTCAAATCTTTTTTTTTTTTTTAACTGTGAAATAAAGTTTACTCATTTGCTGGATCAGACAAGATCCAGAAAGGAGAAGGAGAGCACATTTGAATGGAGTAATGGGGGAAAGGAAAACAGGTCATCCTTTGAGGGTGTAGTCAGGGTTAGGAAGCCAACAGGGGAAAAGGAAGCACCTGGGGGTCCTAACTGTGGGGAGTTGTTACCCACCTGAGTCCTGAGTCAGCAAAATTGAGGTTGTGATTATTACACAAGATTCCCCATGACTTTGGGAGAGGAACTCAGGACTCTGGTGTGCTGTTTGGCAAGGGGAAAGCAGTAGAGTAAATATCCCAACTGCAGCTCCCCTCACCTCCACTTCCCTGCCAGTGCCTCCCATAAGCCACACCAAATAGAGAACAGGGGCAAAAGAGATCCCAGGTAGGATCCACGCCAACCAGCCCCTTGGAAAGACAAATGGTCACAAACTGGCACAACCACGAAGACTGTGACCAGCAGTGACAACTCCACCGCGGAGTACACAGCCCAAGCTCCTTCCAGCTGGGCACCAGGAAATGCATTCTCTCATTTTATCCTCAGAAGAGTTACGCCAGGTCAGCTTCTTGGATAAGGATTCCATTTTCAAACTCTTGAAGCTCCAAAAAAACAAAAACAAAAACAAAAACAAAAAACAGTACCATGTCTGTGGGAGTCAGGAATGAACAGTTGCTGTCACACTATCTGAAAAGAAAAATAGCATCTGATCAGAATATGGGGGGTCGGAGGCACTGATGTAGCCCAGGAGCTCTCCTTGTGTCCCCATGGGCATGACTCCGCCTGGCCTGGAGTCCTGGATTCTGGTCTCCAGTTTTACCACTAGCAAATTATGCAATTTTAGGTAATCAATTTTTCCAACTCTCTGCAGGTTTATGAAATCCCACCTCCTGCCCACCTCAAGGAAAGATCAGTTCCCAGCAATGCAGTCTATGGACACAGAGTAAATGGAAATGAATTACTTTTCGCTTCCCAGTTTGGAGTTTCTAATATTATCCCCCAATCACAGGAACAAAATTAGTCAAAGCCTCAAGTGAGCCATTAAGTTAATACCCCATGAACTTAACTCTCATACTGGATTCATACGAGAGTTTACAATTTTAAACACCATTCTTGGGAAGGAAAACTAAAGGAGGACTTATCTGGAACTTCCTACACAGCTCTCTGGGGTCCTCCAGCTGATGGACAGACTCAAATGTTCTTAACCCCTTACCCTGTTGGCTGACCCATTGGTGGGGTTGGTCATTCATTGCGGAAGCAAAGGTGACTTTCTATAACTGGAATTCCATGCCTTGGTGGCATTAGAATCCATTTAACAAGTTAGGAAAAGGCTCCCTTTGAAGCAGTAAAAGGCTGGAACTCAAGCTCATAGGGTGATTTCCTACACTTCCCCAGGTGGCCAGCACTGGCTTGTCCATCCTGTCCTTGACTGGTGGGCTTATTTTCCTGCATAGTGGGTACAGCCCAGCACCAGGCATAGCAGATGAGGGGTCATTAGCTAGACTGGGAGTTAGGAGACCAGAGTGCCTAACCTGCTCCTGATCTACTGCTTATCCAGCACTTGGGATGGGTAAGGTCATTTCTGGCTTAGGAAACTTTAGTGCTTCTCATTGTTCTTAGTGATACTCTAGCATCCCCTCTGACTGAGATGACCATGCCTGGCCTCGATTTCCAAATGCCCATGCTCTGTGTTGGACACCTGACCATGGCCCCAGAAGCCTCCCTTTCTCTGTGCCACGGGTGCCAGCCACGAAAATTACCCTTCCTAGACCTCCTTATCCACCAGCTTCTGCTTAGGTTTGGCCAACGGGTGACACTAATAGAAGATTAGTGGATAGGAGGGAAGAAAGGAGAAGTTGGGATCTCTCCCCTCCTCTCTCTGCTTAAGTCTCTGACAGTGGCTACACCTTCTTGGTGGGTCCAGCTTCTGTCTCCTAGGCTCTAGAAACATTGCTCCCACCTTAGGTCCTCCAGCCTTCGGTTGACAGTCTCTGGGTCACCCTCCTGTCTCCTATGTGCTCATTTCAGCTTTTCAACTGTCTCTACACCTGGTGTGGATTCTGTGTCTGGAAATTCTCATACACTGGCCTTCTTTTTGTAAAGGGGCCATGCCACTTGTTCTAGTGTTCCCTAAAAAGATCCAAAATCTTATTTTCTTCACCCAGATTGGCCTCCTTCACTTGGCACTTGGCTCAGCCATCCCAGAACAGCCTCCACTTTAGATTCCTAGAGATGGGGTCTTTTTTTCTTTTTACCAAAAAAGCAAGGCCCCTGAGATAGCTTGAGCCCAAGGTTGCATGAAGGCAGCTCACTTCTACCTTACTGAATTTTGAAAAGGCCCAGGGATACCGGTGCTTTCACAAAAGGTCACTGCTCATTTTAATCAAACCACATTGCTCTGCACGGCTGGGCTGTGGTCTTCAGTCAAGATTTCCTACATGGTAAGTTTTCTCTCCTCATGGATAACAGTGATATTTGCTGCAAGCATCTAATAGAGCTTGAAATTACCCTGGCAAGTTGTTTACTCTTCTCCAGAGTGGCGCTAGGCTCTGAGCGCTGTTTATCTAGTCCTGTCATTATTTTTATTAAGTAAGCCCTTGTACTTCCAAAGTGTGCTGTAAGCTCTGTAAATATTTTATTAGCCTTTGTAATTAGTTGTTGTGTCTCACGGCCCTGCTGGGAAGTGGGTCAGTGTGACAGTCCTCATTTTACCACCAATGTGGAAGACAGCCACCCAGATAGGAATGTGGCCTTGAATCTGAGGGCAGAAGGTACAGTTCCTTCCAAGGAAAGGCAGGGGATTTTCTTGGTGGAGTTATAGGAATCGGAAAGTCCAGACACTGAACATGAGAGTAACTGTCCGGTCCTTGCAAAATGGAGTGGTATTTCCTCTGCGCAGGGCTGTGTTGAAATTGCATTAAAAAAATCAGGAAATGTAGATAGCACATAGAAGCTTCCAGCTCAGAGCATCCACTCAGTGGCAACAGTTGGCTTTGCTCTTCCTCTCCCTCTCCTTCTCATTACACCAAGCTGGAGGGGGCGTGGGCAGAAACAGAGACAGCCAAAGTCTAGTAATTTTCTTCGTTTCAGGGCTCAGACGGTGCATTAAGCTTTATTGTGAAGTATCATCTTTCTTGTTTTTTTAATGGTTTACATTAACCTGGTATATATTTGATTATTAGAATCAACATCAAAACCATCGTTTATCCATTATTTATTTCTAGGTAGATCTCTTATAAACTTTTATATAGATGTAAATTTTGTTTGCTTGGTTTTCAAAACTTAAGACTGTGGATTTTTAGGAAGGAGAATTCAACCTATTTATGATTATTGGATTAAGTGATGTGTGCATTTGAACTCTACCATCTTTCTTGTTTTCTATTTGTTATACTTGTTGCTCCTGATTTGTATTTTTTTTCCTAGAATTCAAAACACTAGAATTTTTGAAGTTGTTTTTCTTATTCTAACCTCAACTCCCCCATTAATTTGCAATTATTATTACATTTCTCTATTCTATTGATGGGTACTTACCCATCTTTATTGTCATATTTAAACTTCTATTTTCCATTGAGGTATGAAATTAAATTGTATAATGACTATTCTATCAAGTCGAAGTCCTATCCACCCCTCATTGCAAAGAGAACAATGGTGAATTTCCCACTTGTTATTACCTTGCTCCTTCCACTTCTAGTTTTGCTGAAATAACTCATAATTATATACTCTAACCATTAATTTTCCTTTGTTTATTTACCTTCTATTTTTCAAATTCTGCTTTTATATTTTTCATTTCCATATTTTATTATCATTAGCCACTTAGCTCTTTTTTTCTTAAGAGGGTTATTTGATTCATTTTCATTTTGCAGTTGTTTACTTGCTATTAATTGTTTTAGACTCAACTTGGTTTTTGTCATAAAGCAAAGCCTGAGACCCAAGCTGGTTGGGGAACATCCTCTAATGATAAGGTGTCAGGAGGATGGAGCAGGGGAGGAGGGAGAGCTAGTGCCAAGAGGCATTGGCCAAGGCCATGACTGAAGGTGACTGCTTGCTCTCTCCTGGAGATGGTCATGCAACCTGTCTTGGAACTATCCGTCCAGGAGAAGGAAGAGGAAAGGATTCATACACATGTTCAGGAGCCCCATTGGTTAGAAGTTTGTTATGGACTGTATATTCCCTTGCCTCTCCAGGTTGCAAACACAGGAGATACGAGCAGATTTCCACAGTGGCTCTTGCCTAGGACTTCATAGAGAAGCCCAAGGACATTAAGCAACAAGCACAGGGCATGGGCCTGAGGCAAGATATTTTCAGATTGTACTTACAGGAAGCCGGTGAGATCCTGTGCACGTCTGGTTACCATGGCTGAGGTTTGAATAACACAGATGAAGCAGAGAGAATCTGAAGCAGCATGTAGAGTGAGAGATGCAAGGATAGACAACAATTCACCTACAAATCATTACACAATTCAGTCATGTTAAAAGATTTAGATAAGAACTATAACCCTGATCCCAGACCCTCCCAGTCCCTACACCTGCTCTCCAGATGCAATTTATTTTGCATATTTTGATTTTCTCTCCTGAACTTAACCTGTATGTATTTACAAATACTTTCATACCACCAAGTTTTAGACTCTACTGATTTCCTGCTAAAATAATTCAAAATTATAAGACCCACTTCCCTGCTCCTATCCTTCTAAAAATTTTTGCAAATTAGGTTTTGTTCCATATAATCCATGCTAGCATTATTGTGTTACACATATAATATTTAATTCAGTGGCAAGTGGAGGATTACTTTTTTTCCTGTATAATTTTTCATTTTCCTGAAACTACTCATCCCCTGGTTTTATTCATTCACTTGGGCTTCATGTACCTATAATTTTTTTCACACGATCCATCCAACCTACCATATGTCTAGAGTGTTTCCTTTGGGAATGTTCCATTATATCAGATAACTTGATATCATGACGCTTTATTTCCTCTAGATTCCTTTTGGAGCCTTCATTCTTCCTCAGGCTGGGAGGGCTGACTTCCTGAATCTGCCACAACATCCTCAGAGACTTCCCTTTGTGCTCTTCTGTGTTTCAAGCCATTCCTTGGACACCAGGTCTTTCTCTTTCTTGGTTTCCTCCCTCAATTTCCTGAGCAACTCCAGCCCTTGTTTCCATAAAAGAATACCCATGGGTTCTGCTCTTCACTCCACATCTTTATTTCTTCTTCACTTGAACAATACTTTGACTGCTAACAGAATCCTGAATTGCATATTATTCTCTCTCAGAATTTTGAAGGTGGTTCTCTTTTGTCTTCTAACACCCAATGTTGCTCTTTAAAAAGGTCCATCCAGATTTTGATTTTTTTCCCCCTCTTTGGTAGAGTTCAAGAGTTCTGATTTACCTATGATAGTATGATATCATTTTGGAGGAGATAATTTTTTTCCACTTGTATTTCGCTCTCCCTGGGCCCTCTCCATAAGGAAACTGTGTCTCTTTCACTGGTTTAATATTGCTCTCCATCATTTTCTTTCTTTCTGGAACTCATTCTTTTTTTTATCATTTTATTTTTTTATTTTTTATTTTTTTTTATTTTTTTATTTTTTTTATTGGTTGTTCAAAACATTACATAGAGGATAGGAAAGGCAGCAGAATACAACAGACATGAGTATGTCAATATGTAAATCAGTGGAAGTGTAACTGATGTGATTCTGCAATCTGTATACTGGGTAAAAATGGGAGTTCATAACCCACTTGAATCAAAGGAACTCATTCTTTTGATGCTGAATGTCTTAAAGATTTCTTTTATGTCTTTTATAAGTTTTCTGGGTTTTTTTCATGATATTCTATTCTTGTTTTATAGATGTAACATTTTATTTAATCTCTTGACTGGCTTTTATAATGGACACTTAGAAGGCACTCTACAAATATTGGTTAAATAAATGAACCTGAGGATAATTATTTCAGAATTTTCTTCGGTTCCTGGTGTTATCTTTGAACTCTGTATTCCTTTTGATTTATTATTTTTGCTCAGTATTTTTCTTCATATACGAAGCTGTGTCCTTTGAAACTGGGCTTAACCTGAAAGCAACAGAAAGCAATCTGTCAAAAAAAAATGTAATAGCATGAGTTTGGGCACTTAAAAATGAATTGGGAGGCCATTGTTCTTCAGATCTCGGGGAAATCAGAGCTGATTTTGAACTGAGTTGCAGACACACTCACCTCCCTCCCCTCCATGCAAGCTGACCTTTCAAACATTATTAACCTCTGTTGCTTTTCTATACAACAGACCCCTTACCCCAAAATATCCAGACACTAAGACCATCAGACCACACCAGTCCCTTTTCTTACAAGGCAGCTTTAACTTTTGACAGCACCCATCATCATTCCTGACTAACAAATGATGTCATTTCCAACTCCTCTGTGATCTAAAGCCATAAACACAGCTATCATTTTTTAAAACTTCAGAGAACTTTTTCAAGATTGCTTGATTCTGTGTTTTCCAAGATTACAATCCTAATTAGCCCCAAATAAATGTTCTGTGTTTTCAGCCAGGGTGATTTTATTCTGTCTCTATACCTATGGTGATTTAATCAAGCAGGGTCTATTTTTCTTCTACTTTCTTAACCAAATCACCAAGCCTCTTCCCAATCATCCATTCCATTACGGAAGTTTTGTCTTAAGACTGAGAGATGGCTGCTTCACCTACATTCCAGATAGAAAGAAGGGGGTGCGGGGAGGAAAGATTAAAAAGCACAAAGTGTGGATGTAGTTTAGTCTGGACTTTTCAAAACCGTTCCTGAAAGCCTCATGCAAGGAAATGCGCTTTGATAGCTCATTTACTAAAGTATGCCACGTGACCAGCCCTAGCCACAAGGACCTTTGTGGAGGTATGTGGGCACACTGCAGCCTGAATAAAACCAGTGTTCACTAAAGTCGGGAAAAGGGGGAATGGATGTCAGCAACGAGCAGCGCCTAACGATTGTTCTCTGTTTATATTTAAAAGTGAGACACTGAAAGTCGGATTGTTCATGGGTGCGGTTGTCAACGGAAGGATTTTCCTGTAAGATGATCAGTTGGAGATCTGACAATTTGACAAATTGTCAAAATGTCAGCGAATGGCTGCCAGTTTTTTACTGTCTTTAGTGATTGCTTTTGTTCAACAGAAAATATCACTGGGGAGGGGGATTTGACTCTTCCAAAATAGGTTTAATATTCAATTTATAAAAGTTACAATTTCTAAAATCCTCATTCTTTTTTAAGCTTGTGACTTGTACTTACACATGTTTAATAATTCTATTTATAAGTTTTACATACCTTAGAAGGGGGTTTTCAAATGATAGTTGGACCAGTTACCAGTATCATTCACTAGATACTTTGAAATATTTTTAAGTGCACATATAAACTTAACATATTCAACTTTCTTTTTAAGTATTCATTTATCTGAAATAAGCAAAACTTTCCTGAGCACAAATCATTTTTTATATGTTTAAAATATTAAATTTATGAATATGTTGAATCTAAAGTTATCTCAAATATTCCAATTCAACCTAGAATTACAAACTGAAAGCTAATATCGACTATACATTTTAAGTTGAGTTTAAAATTTTCATTTATAGTTCACAAAAGTCTAGTATTATAAATGCCTAAAATACCTAATATAAATAATTCCTTTTTGACAATCAAAAATATCAATCTGAGGGCTGGGATTGTGGCTCAGCAGAAGAGCGCTCCCCTAGCACGGGCAGGACCCGGTTCGATTCTCAGCACATAAAAATAAAGGCATTGTGTTGTGTCCATCTACACCTAAAAAATATATATTTTTAAAAAAATATCAATCTGATGCTTTTATTTTCTCAAGCTTTTCTCTCCTTAATTCTAAATCTGACTCTAAAGAAGTATCCTCACTTAAGCCAAATTCTGCCCAGAAAACCAAGAACAACTTTCTATTAGAGATTTTTTGGCCAGAGCTTGATTCCAGAAGCTGCAGAAATCCAGAGCCTTCCTGTTCCACTTTCCTCCCTTATGGTTATGTTGGGTCTCTCTCTTTAGTAGCCTCAAATCATAAAAAAAAAAAATCAACATTGATATAGTGTCTAAGACGTTTAAATATTGATTCAGTTTAATGAAGACATTTATATCACAGGCTTTGATACACAAAGAGGCAGTTTTGTATTCTCATATCTCTCATTACAAATCCTCTAGGCCACATACTTCTTACCCATCTCTAAAATGACATTTGAGTGAACTTGAGCTACCTTCCTGAAAGCCACTTTCAGGAGGTCAGTCTACTTTCATCTCCCCTTAACCAAGCATCAAAGAACACCTTCTGTTTTTGGTATATGATAATTTCTGTGTTCTTTATTGGTACAATGGATGAGCTGGTAATATGAACATGATAGCAAGGTGATAAATGAGATCCAACAGCCATAGGCTGCAATCCCAATAATTTTCACAGTAACTTTTCAGTCTGGGGACCTTTATCTTCTTCAAAAGGTTCTTTCTTCAGTCTCTTTCCTAGAGAGTGCACATCTGGTGACAAGCTTTCTGGGGAGGGCTGGGAAAGGGAGACTGCAGGGGAGATCCTCAGTTCAGGGTGCAAGATTTCGCTTAATTCCCCTAGATAAAACTTTTAGTCCTTTTGTCCCACCCTTGACGATGTCTGGTGTCCTTTACCTTCTATATCTTTCCAATTCAGTTGGCCCAGGCCTGTGGGATGGAGGAGAGTAGAGTTGATGTGTAGACATCTTTACCTGGTCCCTTGGTTCTAGCTCCAAATGCTGCCCTGTTACTCACTGCCTCTGGTGCTTTGGAGTCCAGGTTTTGTAGCAAGAATTGGTGGTGCCATGCTCTACTTACTGTTTGATTTCCAAGCATCTATTGAACTCTGTCCTCTATTGCTGTTTCTTTACCTGTATCATTTGTGTGCTTCTTCCTTTTAAAGACTCATTTATAACTCTCCTGGTACCTTATATTTCCCATTCATCATTTTATTTTCTTTGAATTATTGCCCAGTGTGGTCAGGCATTATTTCTTCCATTTGATTCTCAAAACCAGCTAATAAGGCCAGGCATGGTAGCCTACACTTGTAATCCCAGCACTCAGGAGGCGGAGGCAGGAGCATCTTGAGTTTAAGGTTACCCTGGGCAACTTAGTGAGACACTATCTCAAAATCAAAAATAATAAAGGGCTTGTTGGCTCAAGAGGTTTTTGGTGAGGTCTCCCTTCCTGCCTTGCAGACAGCTGCCTTCTTGCTGTATCTTCATGTGGCCTTTTCTCCTGCACATCATGTTGGGGTGGGCTGGGGGTGTGGGAAAGAATCAAAGAACTCTCTGAGGTTTCCTCTTCCTCTTCTTTCTCCTCCTCCTCCTCCTCCTTCTCCTCTTCTTTCTTCTTTTTGTTCTTCAGACACTAGTCATCTTGGAGTAGGACTCCATCCTTCTAACCTGATTTAATCTTAAAACCTCTGAAAGCAGAATCTGTTTACTCACCTGCTGAGCATCCTGCATTGTTCTTTGTATGACTTCATGTTCACTAAATATTTTCTGAAATTTGTGAATAAAATGCCATAGAAATAATATGAAATCTTACAGAAAAAAAAATAAGGAGCATGCCTAAGGCCAAATGTTTCTAGGCCTAATGATTTCTTCAACCTAGATGCTTTCATTATGGGTTCAATCATCATCTTTCTGATCTAAATCTTCCACTGCACCACTCAGCAAGAAGCAGTGATCAATGTGGACCATAAATAGAACAAACTGCTCCTGATTGCTTCTAGATACTGACCTAGACTTGAAGTCTTTCACACACACAGAATTGTCCAAACATGACTAACTCAATCATCAATAAAGGAGAAGGATTCTCATAGAGCAATATGAAGAGACACCAATAAATACAGCCAATAAAAAGTCCGTGTTTCTTGGATTACGAGATCCTGATCAGAAAACATGGTGCTCAGGAAACTATGATGTGACCCCTGAGTTATCCAGCTGCTAAACCCAGATTGCTGTCCCCAATTCTTTATGTTCCACTTGGAGAGAGAGACGTTCCTCAAGAGAAGTGGAGACAATGGATGTTAGTACAACTTGGGCAGCATGGTCCCCACATGAGGGGCTGCAGACAAGCCTGGTGGTTGGGTCAAGAAGGAATGGTGGTCATAGTTCACATGCACTGTATCTCCTTAGTCCTGACATCATGCTAAGTCACCTTTGAAAATATTCCAGGGTCCAGGACCCATTCCCAGAAAGTCTGGGCTGGAGAATGGGCACCAACATGTTTTAACCTCCCTAGGTAAATGAAATGTGCGGTCAAGGTCAAGAACCACTAGTTTATGGGTTGTCATTATTAACCCAGGACTGGATTGTAGTCTGAGAAGATTCAAGTAGCCTCCTGTGCAGTGAAGAATGAGTGCATAAAACTAAATGAGATACCATAGAATATGGGATCAATAATGTGGAAGGTAAACTTGAGAAATAGTGCCTTTAAGTTCAGAAATACTTCCTGGGGTTGGGGTCAGGGTAAATCCTCTTTCTAAAAGTAAGCATTCCTACTTTATTTTTTTCTTTTTTCTTTTTTTAATTTGTTATAATATATTTATACATGCACACAGTAAAACAGTATAATTTGATCAGTTTCATTCCCCAGTTTTTCCCTTTCCCTCCTCTCCCTCCCTCTGATTCCCTTTCTCTATTCTACTGGTCTTCTTTATATTTTTTTAAAAAATTTGTTCTAATTACTTATACATGACACTAGAATGCATTTTGACACATTGAACACAGATGGAGCACAAATTCTCATTCTTCTGGCTGTACCTGCTGCAGAGTCACACCAGTGGTGTAATCGTACATGTATGTAGGGTAATAATGTCTGTCTCATTCTACCATCCTTCCCATCCTGACAGCTCCACCCCTCCCCTAATTCCCTCTGCACAATTCAAAGTTCCTTCATTCTTCCCTACCCACCCCCCACCATGGATCAGCATCCGTTTCTCAGAGAAAACATTCAGCCTTTGGTTTTGGGGGATTGGCTTATTTCATTTAGCATGATGTTCTCTAGTTCCATCCATTTACCTGAAACTTTATAAAAAAGTTTCCAGATGTTTCTGCCACACTGACCCTTCACAAGTCCCCTCCTTTCTCAACTCTCTGCCCAGCCCCAGCCCAGTCCCAGGAGCCAATGCTGCAGGAGATCATAGTCAGGATATAGAAGATGAGTTTGTGAAGTGCTTTCAAAAAATGCTAAGACAGCAGATATACAGGATAAAGAACTGAAATTAGACATAGGAAGGATCATTTTTGTAGAGCAGAAAGCAGAGGCAGAAATCAAACTCTTAGAGACAACTTTCCTGCTATCTTGTGCTCTGTTCAAGAGACTAAGTAGCTTCCCATGCCACATGGTAGATAAATGAAAGCAGACTCACACCAATATGCATCCTGCCAGCTCCTCTAAATTATCCTGGGGATGTAAAAATATCCAAGTGCCCATGAAGAACACAGAGGCCACTCCATCCCTGCTTCATTTCTGGCCTCTCCTCCTATGCTCCCCAGCTCATTCACACTGAATGTGTTGTCCCTTTATCTGAAAATTCAACTCTTCCCCCTTTAAGGCACCTTACCCTTCTTCCAGCCTCCTTTTTATAGGCTGCTCACCCTCAAGGCCTGCTTCACACTGGATCCTCTATGAGCCCCCTTCCCCTTGCCTTTTGGAATGATTCTCTTGCTCTCTTGCTCTCCATGCTGCACCCACTCTGTGATTAAAGCTACTCTCTACTACATTGTGAGTTTCTCTCAAGGGCAGCAACCACCTTTGCCCAGTTCAGTACACACACATACCTCCTAACACGGTGCCTGGAAAAACAATGCTTGCTTTGATAGTTTGGATTTTATCTCCCTTTACTTCCCCTGCAGGTTTCTAGACTAGGCCTTGCTCTTGTTCTTCAGAGAACAAGGGAAAAGAACCGCAGCCACTGATGAAGGGCTTCCCCATCAGGGTGGGTGACTGCAGCCACCCACAGGGTCAGACATCTGGGTCCTCAGGTCTAGCCACCAGCATGGGTGGTATGGTGTCTCACAGACCCATATCATGAGTCTATAAAAGCCAAGTTGACTGGGTCTCCTAGTTCTGCACAATGGGCCCACAGGGCAGAGTCTACTTCCAGCCTGCCCTCCTGCAAGAGGTAGTGAGAATATAATTGCTGAAATTTTGCACAGGGGAGAGAGGATTCCATGCAAGACTTTGGTGATTAATCATCTAAGCAGATGATCAAATTAGAAAGATATATATATATAAATTGTGCTGTACTCCTCAGCCTCTCCCAAAAAAATATTGCAATAATTCTTTTTAAAGTGTTTAGGAAATACTTCTCTGTCCTGGAAAAATTTCCCAAGTACAATTATTATTGACATTATGAGGATAGTTTTTGCAACACTTTCAGGGGAAGAGCTTTTCTTGGAGAAGAGCTTTTTCATAAGAATTCTGTTGGGTCTGATGAGTTTGGGTTCACTTGAGCTCTCAGCCTTACGATTTAAAACCAAGATCCATCGTGGAGGCCAGTATTACTGTCTTCACTTTTCAATTGGAAAAACTGAGACTTAAAGAGGGAAAGTGTCCTGCTCAGACTCACACTGTCCCTCAGTGGTAGGCTTGGCTCTCAGAGACTGGGTGTCCACAGCCAGAGCTCTCTCCACCATCACAACTGCTTCGAAGAAAGGAAGAGGTAAGGGAGGTCAGAGGTTTCACCTTTACCCCCTGCTGAATTTCACAGAGGTTTGTTGGAGACACATAGATCCTGATCTCTACCTCCAGTCACTATATTCTCACCACGTCACTATGTTCTCCTGTGTGGGATGTTGGGTTAGAGGTACGGTTCAACCTGGACCAGCCTTCTCAAGGGGAAAAAGCTTAAGGCCACTGCTCATAGTGTGGAGTGGCTCTACAGAATCTGTTTCAATCCACAGCTTCGGAAATTAAAATCTTCTAATCTGCGACTTAGCTTTTGACCTCTAACAAGGACAGTAAATGAGCAAACCCAGACAATACAAGTACTGCAGAGTATCGCGGAAGCTCAGCCTAGCATTTTAGCAATTAGGGGTACTTGTCCATAAAGCACTTAAAAATCCATTTAGACTGTCCAAGTCGGTTCAAGCTCTTTAATCTTGGATAAAGTAAACAAGTCTGTTTTTAAGGGCGTTTTTTTTTTTTTTCTTCACTATTTTAAAGCAAGGATATTGGGAGAGAGAGAGAAAAAAAAAATAAGACATTCAAAACTAGACCTTTGGACCTCAGTAATGTGTAACAGCTGCAGATGCTGGTCAGACCTTTCGGTGATATTTTCAGTCTGCTAACGCCAGCTCACTCTTCCACAGATTGAAAACAACACATCCCTTGAAGTATACTTTGCTTTTCATTTGTGACTTGAAAATTCCTTAAGGGCAGGGCTCAAACATTATTCTGTACCCCACAAAGTGGAGCTCAGCCTGTGAGGTCTCAGCAAATGTTTGCTAACACCCTGCTCATTGGAAGCAGCAGACGGAGCCCTTCCATCAATGGACGGATCTCACCACAGCCCACAGGCACCCCACTCCCCAGCAAACCCTTCCAATTTCCAAAAAGCTTCAAGCTCCACCTCTTCTCCATGTTTTGCCCACATTGGTCGGACACCTGGACACCTTTCTGCCCTTCTGCCTCTACTCCCATCTCTCTAGGCTGAAGAGAACTTCAGAGGACTTTTCCTGACCTCCTTGGTACTTCCTTTGCTTATTTTTCTGCTACTGGTCTCTTGGCAGTGAATTCGGTGAGGCCTGGGTTCCCACATATTTCTCTGTGTTTATTTGTTTAATGTCTGTTTTCCCCACCACACTCTCTGAAGGAAGAACAAGTGCTTTATTCACCTCTGTATCCCCAGAGCCTAGCTAGCACAGGCTGCCAGCCCAGGTACTGAGCTGAGCTGAGTCACCTAAGGGAAAATGTGCCCCGAACCAAAACAGCTGGGCCACTGGTTCACTACTCGTAAGGCCACGAGACCCACATTTTGCAGGCATGAAGAAAGACTGGGACTTCTTTTCTGAACAACATGCACCTATAAGAGAATTCCTGGGAATAGGTGGTCGGGCTGGGTGGCAGTTCCCGTGTCCACATGAGGAAATGATTTGGTGGAGCAGCCAGACATTGAGAATTTCCTGAAGTCCTGGTCACTTCCCCTGCCTGAGAGGGTTCCCATGAAGCCAGCAGCCAGCTCCTGTGTGCATGTGTGTGCGAGGACAGGTGCGGGTGGCACTGTTAGGCAGCAGCAGTGTGCTGAACTTTGGACCTCCCCTTGGAGACCAAACACTTCAAAGCTGTCTGAGGACGAAAGAACCACAAACAAAGTATTTCATCTTGAGTCCTTGGACACTTACTCAAGGTAGGAAAAAAAATGCCACCAAGGCACCACATTCCATTCCTCGACTCCAGAGAGAAAATGTTGCAAACACAGCACCAAGGCTCCTAAAAAGTGCCCCTCTGTTTTTTGTGTTTTTTTTTTTTTTTTCATTTTGATCTCCTATCAGGACTGAATGCTTTTTGGCTTTTCCCCCTTTTGAAATAATTTAAGAGTCACAGGAAATTATAAAGATAGTACAGAGAGATATTATGTACCTGACACCCATTTTCCCCAAGGGTTACATCTTACATATTATAATACCAAAACCAGGAACGTGACTTCGATCCCTGAATCCACCATTACAATCCCGTGACCCCATCATAGTCACAGTCACCCCTTAGACCCCACATTCCCTAATCCCTGGAAACCATTAATCTATTTTCAGCTCATGATTTTGTTGTTTAAAATACAGTACATGACATTTTGAGATTGACTCTTTGCATTCAGCCTAATTGTTCCTGATCCATCCAGACTATTGCATAAATTAATATTTTATTGCTTTTGGGGGGTGGTGGCTACTTACCATAGTTTGTTCACCCGTTGAGGGGCATTTTGGTTGTTTCCAGTTTTTTCACAGTTATGAATAAAGCTGTTATAAACAATCATATAGAGGTTTTTGTTAGGTCAGCAGTTTTGATTTCTCTGCAAGTGCAATTTCTGGATCATATGAAAAGTGTATGTTTGGTTTCTTAAGACATGGCCAAACTACTTTTCAGAGTGACAGTATCATTTTGCATTCTCATAAGCAATACCTAAGGTCTATTTTCTCCAAATCTTTGCAAGTACTTGTAGTATTTCACTACTTTTTATTTTAGCTGTTTTAATATCTGTATTGTGGTGACTCATGTTTTTAATGTGCATGTCCCTAACGAATTCAAATCAGTTTAAAATCTTTCTTAGAATTAAATTATAGAATCACAGAAATACCATTCTAGAGCTCTAAGTGTCCTGCAGCATTATCTGAACCCCGCCCTTTATTTTATAGTTGAGAAAACTGAGGATCATAGAGATTAAATGAGTCGTCTTCCACAGCAAGTTCATGTGGGATCCAAAAGGCAAACTAGGGTTTCTGACTTTGAGTACCAAGACTGCCTAGCACCAAGATGTACACATAACGATGTAGGTACTCAAAAGTGAGTGTGGGAGATTGAATGTGTTCACAATCTGATAGTGAGGTGGCATCAGACTTGTGAACCCCAACACCCTGGAATCAAGTTCTATTTTTATTTTTTTTAAGAGAGAGAGAGAGAGAGAATTTTTTTAATATTTATTTTTTAGTTTTCGGTGGGCACAACATCTTTGTCTGTATGTGGTGCTGAGGATTGAACCTGGGCCTCACGCATGCCAGGCAAGTGCGCTACCGCTTGAGCCACATCCCCAGCCCAAGGAATCAAGTTCTAATTCTCACTTTCTATGTTCTCTCTAGGGAACCATTTCAGCCACCTGACCCTCAGCCCCTCACTTGCAAAGCAGTTAAAGGAAGGGACTTGACTTCCATTCCCTGTCCCTTGACTGGCTGGTGTCAGACTCTAAGGCAGTAAAGAACTTAACATAGGATGATACCCAGTTTTCCTGAGTAACTTTTTAAATATCTCAGGACAGTCCTGCATGAATGCTGGTGGCTTCACAAGCTAGCATCTATCATAAAAAAACTGGAAGAAGGATACTTTGCTAAAGAAGCATTTTATGAAATAAATGTAGTTGCTCCTAATTAGGCAGCAACTACAGGTTGTTGTTGTTGTTGTTGTAGTTTTCAATTTCTCACAACTATCAGATTTTCAGGTCTAAAAAATTATTTGGTAGCTTGCTGGCTCTGTCTATTTTTCTCCAGGGGATTGTCCTGCAATCAATTAAAGCCCCAAACAAACAAACAAATAAATTGGAAATTCAGAGCAATAATCCAGTTTCTTGCCTACAGTAGACTTTTCTTACTCTGGGATGGGAAAATACCAATAAATATTTGGGACAACTGAATAAGGACAGTCTTGCTCCTTCTTTCTCACTTGCATGACTTTATTTCCTTTTCTTGCCTTATTGTGTTGGCTAGGACTCTCAGTACTTCTATGAGTGTGGAAATCCTTGCCAACCAACACCTTTGCAAAAAAGCTTGCAGTCTTTCACCATTCAGCATGGTATTAACCGTAGTTTAGTAGATGTTCTTAAGTTGAAGAAGTTCCCGATATTTCCACTTTCCTGAGATTTTTTATTATGAAAGGCGTTGAATATTATCGAATACATTTTCGGTATCACTTGATATAATCATATGATTCTAATTCTTTGACCTTTTAATATGATGAATTATATTGAATAATTTTCTAAGCAACCTATCCTCTAGAATAAACTCCACATGATCATGTTGTATAATTCTTGTTATATGTTGCTGAATTATATTTGCTACCATTTTGTTTCAAAATTTTGCATCTATGTTGAGGGTCCTTACTTTCCTTCCTTTGGTATTATCTTTGTCTAGTTTTGGTATCAGGGTGATATTGTCTTCACAAAATTAGTTGGGAAGTGTTTTTGCCTTTTTTTATTTTCTGAAAGAAGATAGTGGTGAATCAGTGTTAATTCTTTAAACATTTGGCATCATCCTCCAGAGAATCAATCTGGACATGGGGATTTCTTCTTCAGGAGTTTTTAATATGAGTTCAATTTTGTAATTAATCGGGTCATTCAAATACTCTGCTTCATATTGGGTGAATTCTAATGGTTTGTATTTTTCAAAGCCATGCACCATTTCATCTAAGTCATGAAACTGCTGTGCATGGATTTATTCATAGTAGTCTCTTGTTACTCTTTTAAATTCTGCAGGGTCTGTAGTGTTACTGCTTATTTCATTCCTGATATTAGTGACTTGTGTCTTCTCCCTTTTACTCTCTGTTAGTATTGCTAGAAGGTAGTCAATGTCATTGATCTTTTCAAAGAACCAAATTTTTGTTCCATTGATTTTTCTCTATTGCTTTCCTACTTTCAATTTCATTGATTTTTGGTCTTCTCTTTATTATTTCCTTCCTTCCTTTTGCTTGCTTTAGGCTTATTTTGCTCTTCTTTTTCATTTCTTGATGTGGGAGCTTAAATTATTGATCTCAAGACTTTTCTAGTGTAAGCATTTAATGCTGTCAATTTACCTCCCAGCGTAGCTGTAGTTGCAAATTTTTATATCAAGCATTTTTGTTTTCATTTAGTTCAATGCATTTTTTATTTTCCTTGAGACTTCCTCTTTGATCTATGGATTTAGAAGTTTGTTGTTTAATTTCTAAGTGTTTGGATATTTTCCTGTTATTTTTATTATTGACTGGTAATATGGTTTCCATGAGGTCAGATAAAAAAAACCAACTCTGTATAATTTAAATTTTTAAAATTTTGTTGAGGTCCGTTTTATGACCCATGATATGGTCTCTCTTGGTGTGTGTTCCTTGGGCACTTGTGTAGAAAGTGCCTTCTGTTGTTGGGTAGAGTTTTTATAAATGTCAATTAATTCCAGCTGGATTATGTTAGTGTTGAGTTCTCTATCTTTCCTGTTTTCTGTCTAGCTATTCTGTCTTTGTTGAAAGAGGGGTTTTGAAGTCTCAACTATAATTGCAGATTTATCTATTTCCCCTTTTAGTTCTTTCAATTCTGCTTCACATACTTTATAGTTCAGTTGCTTGATGCATACACATTTAAAATTGGCACTTTTTTTCTTAGTGAATGGACTGTTATCATTATGCAATGTCCTTCTTTGTCCATAATGATTTTCTGTGTTCTGAAGTCTACTTTTTCTGACATTAATGTACCCACCGTTGATTTATTTTGATTAATGTTTACATAGTATCTGTTTTCATCTTTTACTTTCAACCTGCCTGTACTACCATATTTGAAGTGAGTTTCTTGTAGATAGCACCTATTCACTAATTTTTAAAAAATCTACTTTACCAATATATTTTAATTGGTGCATATGTTCATTTATATTTAATGTAATTATTGATATTTAAGGCTTACATCTGTCTTTTTATTTTTGTTTTCTGTTTATTCTCTCTGATTTTTTAATTGTTTTTATTTCTCTACCTTTCTGTGGTTTCCTCAAGCATTTTTTAGGATTTCATTTTAACTTATCTAAAGCATTTTTTTTCAGCATACCACTTTAAATACCTTTCTGAGGTTTATCTGCTTTACCTTCTTCTTCCTTTCCTTTTTAAACTCCATAACAAAAATATTATCTTTTTTGTCATAGTGCCAAATGTCTCTTAGGTGGAACAAGACAAAATTTAAACAGATGGAATGAGACATAACTTACATACCACACAACCTACCCTTTTAAAGTGTACAATTCACTTTTAATATGTCCAC
The DNA here is from genome assembly GCF_964194105.1 of Spermophilus citellus. NCBI lineage: Eukaryota > Metazoa > Chordata > Mammalia > Rodentia > Sciuridae > Spermophilus > Spermophilus citellus. Next base: position 23,357,244 of record NC_138184.1, on the reverse strand, counting down.
AGAGTTGTGCACCATCACCACTACCAACTTTAGAACACTTTCCTTATCTTAAAAAAAAACTGAATTCCTTAGCCATTAGTCCCCAATTTACCACCCTCAGTCCTAAGCAATCACTATCTACTTTCTGTTTCTATAGATTTGCCTAGTCTAGATCATTTCACGTAAATGAAATCATACATTATGTGATCCTTTGTTACTGTATATGAGAGTTTGTGTATATGTGTGTGTGTGTGTATAAATATGTGTAACATCTATATGTTATACATAAACACAATGGAAGATCATTTGGCCTTTTAAAGGAGATCCTGCCATTTGCTATACCATTTTGTCAAGTGCTTTTTTTTTTTTTTTTTTTTGCATCTATTGAAATACTGGTGTGCTTTGTATATCTTAATTTTTATCTTTCATTCTGTTAATATAGAGTATCACACTGACTGATTCATTGACTGATTTGCATATGTCCAGTCATCCTTGCATTTCCAGGATGAATTGTACTTGGCCATGGTATATTTATTTTTAGTTTGCGGTTGAATTTGGCTTATGAATATTTTATTGGAAATTCAGGATTGTTATATTGGTGTTTATCAGGGATGTTGGTTTGTAGTTTTCTCTCTCTCTCTCTTTCTTTCTTCCTAGTCTACTTTCACATGTTACTGCCTCATGTTCCCTTTGTAACCTTTCTGAACTGTCTCAATATTTTATATTATCCAGAAAAAAAAGCAAGCAAAACTGAAATCTCCTTTAGACTAGTTCTGCAAGAAACTAAGCACCTTTCTGAATATTTTTAAAATAGAGACTGTAGATATGACCTCTTATTCTAAATTCCTTCTGTATTTTTCTTTGTGACTTCTCAGCTCTGTTTCTGTGGCTTACTGTACTCTCTTGGCATTGCTTTGACATAGACATCAGCAAAACTTTTTATTTTCTTTCATTTCCCAATACGTCACTGATATATTGCTCTATGAGTAACAGGATGTACTGAAGGTTTGAGGATAACAAGAGGGAATTGGTGCACATGGTATTTGCAATAGTAATAAAAGTGACCATTCTTGCTTTGGGTACAATTCACCAGCTGGCACCCACTGACTACTGAGATTGCTTAGGGAAAATCCAAAATGCCTAATGTTAAATTATCTAAGTAGAGCAATTTCTCCTTTTTTTTTTTTTTGTTTTTGATGTTGTTGTTGTTTGTTTCATTTTTTAGTTGTCAATGAACCTTTTTTATTTATATGCAGTGCTGAGAATCAAACCCAGGACCTCATACATGCTAGGCCAGCACTCTACCACTGAGCCACAACCCAGCCCTCCTTTTTTGATTTAAAGAACACAAAAACAAAAAATGGGCCAGGGGAGCTTATTTATAACCAAAGAGCCTTGAATTATTTTCTCCCTGAGAATAAACTTCCTCTTCCCAAACACAAAATTAGTTATAGCTAGTTTTTTAGCAGCCTTTATCCCAATATTTTTAAATGATCACATTTTTTTAAAACCGACAAGTTTTTTCCCCCAAAGATGTGAATATATCTATACAAAAAGCCTTTCAAGGCTTTACAATCAAACCTGATCACATTGCATGCTTCAAAGAGCTCAATTTCCTCATCTATTAAACTGTGGACACTCTTCCCCCCTTGATGGAACCATGGTGCTATGCTTGAGCTACACAGTGTGTGACTAATGTAGCGCTCTGTCCCAGTTTGTAGCACACAGAGCATGCTCCACCTGCTAGCTGGCCTGACAATGTGGAGAGTCAACTTAAAAGAAATTGGGAGTGCCCTGAAATATTGGTGAAGGAGTTCCCACAACTTACCAAATACCCGGATCTCTTTCCATCTGTAGAAAATCCACTTTCTACAACTAAAAGAATTTCAGAAGTTAGCCAGAGGATGAATGGGGTCTCCAGAATGCCTCTTCCCAAAATATCTTCCTCTTCATACTCACCCCATCACTGCATAATGTAAAGATACATGTTATTTTGACATTAAAGACATGAAAAAAAGTGTCTATTAACTTTTAATTTTTAAAGTATAAAGTTCCACTGTTATGATCTTAATTTAATGTGCTTTTTAATAATGTAAAAATATTTACAAGAACTTTTTTTTGTTGTTTTAGGTGCACATATAGCCTCACTATCCCAATCTTTTCTCAGCCGTCAATTCCCCTTGAATTGTGTTGTTTTGTTTGTTTTTCAAAGAAAAGGAAAGAATGACGTGGTGCAGTAGCTTTCCCCTGAGTTTAACTAGAATTCCTTCTCACATGCTAAATTGAGTTACCCTGTCAATGCCCCCCCCCCACCCCAGACCTTCTGAGCTTTCGGTATTACTAAGGCCTGACTTGATGACAGCCGTTTCCTCTGGGTCAGAGGGTTTTCAAAGCCATTTTGGAACTTTCTTTTCATCCTGTTTAGGTATAAATGGCAATTCCAGAAGATAAGAGATGGGGGGTTTAAGGAGGCTCCGAGCAGACTTTCAAATTCCTTCCATATCAAATCCTTAAATGTTAATAATATCCCTGTCTTGGTCTGAAATTCCTCAAACTCAGAGCCCAAGAACAGGACTTGGTGAATGTGGATTTTGGGGAGATCTCAGGAAGCTGAGGTAAAGGGACAGGGGCAGAGTGAGACAGGGAAGGAGGAGAAACCACCAATGAGAATGAAGAGTGGCCATCGTGGCTGTGGACAGACCGGCTCAATTCTGTTAGGCCTTTTGGCCAGTGTACAGATGGCCTTCTAGAATGTTCCATCCAAAAGATGAGAGGCCAGATGTTTGTCTACTGGTTTTCATTGTGCACTGGTTAAAGGTGGCTGCCGGGCTGTCACCTCCCTATACTGGCAGCCTGTGCTTGCTTGAGATCTGTCTGAGGCTTCAGAGATGGCTCTGAGGCAGAAACATGGGAGATTTTCTTCATGTTTGAGGAGGACATTGTTATGTGAGCCCACGGGGAACTTTCTACCAGAGCTCTGATGAAAATCATAGCTGCGCTGAGCACGTGTCACAGGGTGCCCAAAGGACCAGCTGCGAGCACATTGTCCCATCTGAAGCTACTGTTCCCCACTGTGCCTAGGGTGCTGCTCCCCAACCAGCTATCACCCACTCACCACAGTCTAGTCCACAGGACATTGGCATGGAATTTTAACCTCCTCTGATTGGTGCAGGGGCTTTACGAAAAGGACCACCCTCCTCAACTTTTCTTCTGACCTATCCCTTTGTCCATGTGCTTCCTTTTGGGAAGCACTCCTATGTGTCTGGAAGGAATTTGCAGCTTTAAAAATGGCCCCAGTGAAAGTCACCATTTAAGAGAACATTTTGGTTGATCAGAAAGGAAAGTAGCCAAGAATGATCTGATCCTGCCTGGAAGGTCTCTTGGACCTGCACACATTCCCAGTGTCCAAGAAAATCCTGCAGCTGAATTTGGCACTACCCTCTGCTGCCCCTTTACCAGCGAAGTTGTCCCACTTGTTCACACAGGTTTACTGGACCATCGTGCATGTCATCAGGGGCCTGTTGAGGGTCATGCAGTCTTCATTTCTATGCTCAGGACCTAATGTAGTGCCTGGGACAAGAGGAAGGAGGGATTAGAGAAAGGAGGAGGGAAGCCAGTTGCTAGGAGACAAAACGATTTGCTTGTATGAGGGTTGCCAAAGATAAGTCATTTGACACAAGTGGGGAATTCCCAGAACTCACCATTTAAAACAATTCCTAGCTGAAACACATTGCAAAATGCCGTACTTAACTTAGGCACTTACTTTTGCTCTTATTATTGTTCAAGAGAGATGCTCCAAGGATCAGTGACTCAGACCACCAGGTGACTTGGCTGTGGTTTCCTATGAGTCAGGCCTACCAGACAGCCAAGGACAGAGGTGAACAGGAAACTGGGCCAGAGGAAAACCAGAGAAATGGAGAGAGACAACACAAATGTCCAGGAGGCTTCCGCCCAGCTCTTGCAGGCCAAAAGGGCAGACAAACCGTGAACTCCCGGATCCTCATGCGTGAGTGGATGCTGTTGTTCTCACTTCAGCTTGAAGGAGCAGGTGAGCAGCACTGGTAGTATACCCTGGGGGCTGTGGCCACCTCCTTCTCCAGTAGAGTCTGCCCATATGAGCCCACAGGGAATGTAGATAAGAAAAAAGTAGGCTGTTTTCCTTGTGTATGTGTTTAGGTAAAGAAACACAAGACAAGATAAGAGCATTCACATAAACTGTGAATTCTCTCTCTGTTCTCTGTCCCCTGCCTCCTCTCTCCCTACTCTGACAACTTAACAATCCTAATAGCTGCCTGTTCCACAGAATATGCACCATTGGATGTCACCACATGAATCAAGAGAAAGAAAGGAAAAGTCTGCTGCTTTTCCTTGAAAGCACAAAAGCACAATGACATGAGATGTCATCGGACAGAAGCAGCACGGCAACCCTGGGCCTCCCGACAGCCTCTGGCAGCTGCTGCTCTTGTCTGATCCAGCCCTCAGGACAGTTGCCATCTAAAGCAACCAGGAGAAGCAGAAATGTAAGAGACTCTCATCACACAAATTGCTGAGTGTTGTGCACAGGAAATGATATGTTGCATTTGTAATTCTATTTACTGTGGATAGAGCACTTTCCTGTATTCCCTGCAATCTTATGGCAGCCCTGAAATTATCAGTATTTACAGACGCAGTAACCAAGACACAGAGAGGCTCAGTGGCACGCCCTATGCCACATAACTAATACTGGGAGGAAGCTGGCATTGAACTTTGGTTGTCTGGACTTTAGCCAAATGCTGTTTTCAGGACCCTGCAGCAAATTCTTACTACCTGGGTACCTATAGCCTCTCTTAACCTGCCTTCTCTCTCCTGAGAAGAGGTGTTGGTACCTCAATCCTGGCATGCCAGAGATGATATATGGCAGATATATATGCAACTTGGAGAAATATCGACTGTGTCCAAAAGGAGATTTTGGTTCTGATACCTCTGTTTCACCAACTTCTAGAAGAAAGACAGTGAACTGATTAGGTGGATGTTCAGCTAAAATTAGAAACACTGAGTTAAGTATTTGTTAAAGTCACTGTACATGCAGTGCTAAAGTCAGGAAAAGAAAGCTGGATGAGGGAGACTAAAGTTCTCCCAGAGCTGGAAAGACTTTCTGAGCTGAGTTACAAGTATCTAGGAGGCAGCGGGGCCAGAAAATGTACTCTGTGGCTCCAATGCTGCACTGTGCATTCAGCCCACATGCCCTCTGGTGTGTGATTCTACCTGGTCCCTAGGCCTCAGGGACAGCACTCAGGGCCTGGGCCCTTTCTAAGAAGGAAGGTATCCTAGTGCTGGTCTGGTGCCAGTCGCCTTGTACAGTCCCTGCCTCCATAAGATGCTGTGGAGAAAAGGAGGAGATCTGCTGTATGGGAGCCCACTGCAGACCAGTGCCAGGGACACAGGGCTATCAGGGAACTGGGTGCTGTCTAGATTCTCAGCCAATCAGCATCACAGAGAATGAGAGCCCTGGACATGGACCTGGTTTGTGGTTTTAAATAGCATGCAAATGCTAGCAATTCTGAGAGGTGTGGTTCCAGATCGGATCTCCCTCCCATGCTCTAGACTCATCAGTTGATATCACCCAGTTGGATATGTCACACTCTCAAACCTAATTGGTTTAAAAAGGAACCCATAACTCATTCCTCTCACCGGATGCTGGACTATGGACATCGCCTCTGAGCAGCTGTCACCTTCTCACTCCTACATTCTCCCATTACTATATCCCTCGAGGGTCCCAAATCTATCTGCTTCTTGTCCTCCCCAAGGCCTCCTCCCTAGTCCTCACCTCATCACCTCCTACCTGAATCACTGAAGTCACGTGCCTTCATGGGCTTCCCACTTGCACTCCGCTCTCACAGAGCAGCCAGGATGGCCTTCCCAGATCACAGAGAAGATCTTCATTCCTTGGCTCAAAACCCTCCAGAGCTGAATCAGATCAGCCACTAAACTCTAAGGGAACCAGCAAGGCCCTGCAGGGTACAGCCCGACTCCATCACCTCACCACAAACGGTCTTTCTCTACTTATGGCCTCCCAGCCCCTCCAATTCCTCTGCAGAACCAAGTTCTTCTGCCCTTTAGGGTCTTCACACTGGCAACCCCGTGCCTGGAATTCCACCCCCCACCCTGTCTTTTTCAGTACTGTCTCCTTATCTGGCTAGTCTGGGTTTAGTGCCACCTCCTCAGACTTTGCCAGAGGCCCTTCCTGGTGGCTCAGTGGAAAGATGAGACCCCCTGTTCTTCACCCGGTGTTTGCTCTCCTTGTGAATACCATGATTCGTTAGTATGTCCTTACCTGGTGTTCTGCTTTGGTGTTTGGCTCTCCCACTGGACAGGAGCTGGTGAGGAGAAGGACCGCATCTCTCCTGTTGGCCCCTGCATCCCCACAGCTTAGCAGTACCTGCTGTAGAAAAAGCAACCAGTAAGTAGTTGCAGGATGAATGAGCAAATGAACTTAAAATTAATAAGTAAAGTTTAAATTAGAGCTGTTTGCTATTTGTTCCCCTGAGAGTCTCAGCCCACCCAACTCCCAAACCCTGACTCTCCTCAGTCCACCTGAGCAGCCCAAGGAGCCCACGCAGGTAAGGCTGTATCAGGAAGGACTGCCATCAGGCAGCCCTGAGAGGCTTTCCTTCAGTCCTTCCTTTATTAACTCAATAGGTGAGCCCATGTATAACCAACATAATCCTAATGTCGTAATAGCTACATCTAAGGAGATTTATCTAGGTTTTCTCATTGAGTCTTCTGTAGAACCCTATGGAGCAGTTTCTGGTATTTGCTCCATTTTACAGAGAAGAAAATCAAACCCTGGTGAGGTCAGTGACTTTCCTTAGGCCAGATGTTAGTTAGTACCAGCAGGACTGGGACATCTGCTGGACACCAGAGGCTCATGCTTCAACCCACTCCTTCCCAAAATGTCACTGCTATTCAATATACTTTAAGATTCACCAATGAATCCTGAGCTCCCTCATTATAGGAGTCAAGTACTCACCTTGTGAGATAGGTCTAGATTATTCTCTCTCTCTCTTTTTTTAAAGAGGGGCTGAAACCCTTATTTTTGAAGCACAGTCACATGGTTCTTTGTGAAGGGTAGGGATTGAATGCAGCTCCTCTTCAAGGCCGGTGCCCTCCCAGTTCCTGCATATTTTGCTGCTATCCCCAAAAGAAAGGAGCAGAGAGAACTTGTACATGCACATACTAGGATCTCTGAGGTGTGACCTATGGGACAAGCCACTCCCCGAGAAGCTCTGGTGCTTTTCCACTTGGAAGAGTGATTCTCGAAAGCCATGGATCAGGGGAGAGGGCCTGGCTTTGGAGTGAGACAGATGTCCTTCAGTTCTCCACTTTGTCCCCCACGGTCTGGGTGGCCTTGTGCAATCTACCTACCTCTCTGAGCCTCTGGCACCCTTGAAAAAGAGGGTCCGGGTACCAATATCAGGGACTAAGTAAGATCTAGAAAGGAAACCCTTCATACCCTGATGGCCCATAGTAGGTCCCTATCGACTGGCTTGGTATTTTTAACTTCCTTATCCACTGGGTTCTCAGGCCAGGGAAAGGAGACACTATAATTAGGCTCCTCTGCTATGGAATTCCTCAGAGCCTCGTGCCTCTCTTTTTTCCTCCAATTGTCTCTCCCTTCCTTTCCCACCCACCATTTGAAGCTGACTGTTCTGTCTGCAGGAAACGTATTAAATGAGACAATGTTTGTGTCATTGCCTCATTTCATGCTATTTGCTGGCATGTTCCTCTCTTCTGGTCTTTGGGAAATGCCTGAGATGTGGTCAGGTGGGCCTGTGGACAGTCTCCCAAGCACGACACACACCATGGTTGGAAGAAAATTTGCATTAACAGAAACCAATCTGAGAGCGATGTGTCCATGTGGGTGCAGACTCCAGAGATGCAGGTCTGGGTCCACATCCAGCACCGTTACTGGCTGTGAGCCTAAGGCTATGTTTTGTACTATCTCCAAATGCCAGTGTCCTCATTCACAAAACTTATGGGATTCTAATTAGAATAATGTCAGACAGTGTTTGGAAACATCTAAGACAATGTCAGGCATATTGTGAAAGCATGATAAATGACCAAATTTTAGAGTAGCTAACACAGCGCTTGGCATCTAAAACAGGGATTATCAAATTATAGCTGGACAGTGGTTCAAATTCATCCTACTGCCTATTCTTATAAATAAAGTTTTATTGAGACACAGTCATACCCATTTGTTTCCATTATGAATGGCTTTCTTGCTACAACTGCAGAATTTAGTAGCTGCAATGGAGACCACTTGCCCACAAAGCCTAAAATATTTACTCTCTGGCTCTTTGCAGGGAAAGTTTGCTGTCCCTTCACCTAAAGCAAACTATAGATGCTTGGTTAATTCTGATGAAATGGAATCCAGCCCTACTTCCTCATCCAAGATATGAGAACAGTAATCACACATGAATGCTGACAAACTCACTCCAAAATATAGCAGTCCTTCACTCACATATTTGGATGAAGATGTGCATCTTTCTTAGTCCCATCCTCTTGGGTCAGGTGCCCTCTGAGTTTGTACCCAGTTCTTTCCACATTCCCTGGCACCCTGTATGATGTTACCTTGGGTTCTTGGATTCATAGATACCTGGACATCCCCCAACTCATGTCCCAGTTCAAATTCCAGAGCTTTGAAGGAAGGGACAGGAGAGAAATCATTGAGCTTTCCGATTTCAGTTTACCATCTTGCTTTTCTATTCTCTCTGGCTTCCTCTCTTTAGTCTCTCCCTTTAGTCAGAATTCTCTTTAGGTTTCTCTTTGAGTCTTTCTCTTCCTCTTCCATACTGCCTGCCCTTTCTATAGCATTGATTCCTGCTGGGAACAAACTGTTGGTTTGATTTAAAAACTTGTTTTAGGAAATTGGGGGGAAAGTTTAAAAAAATGCTCTTTTCCTTAATGTCAACTAATCCCCTTTCCTTCTTGAAGCTAGAAGATTGCTGTTGACCCCAGAGCATAAGGGCCCAAAATGGTCATAGGGTATCCTTGGTAGCTGCTTATCCAATGTATCAGCTAGAATTAGGTACAGCTATACTAACAGAGATCAAAATAATAATAGTTTGAATATGATAGAAACCTCTTTGTCTCTTATGTAAGGATCTGGAAGAAGGCATTCTAAGGCCCAGGGGCCCCAGTTCTCTTACCTTACCACTCTTCTCCCTAGGAGGAAACCATCCTCTTCACAGTCCAAGATGGTGGTTGAAGTTCCAGCCATCACTTTCTCATTATAGGCAGTTGGATGAACAAATGGAGGAAGCAGAAGGGACCAAGTGTTTGCGCCACTGTTTTTAAGGTTCCCCAGCAGCTGTCACCTGACACATATGCTCACATCTTGTTAGCCAGATGAACACACTTAGTTGTAAGGGACTATGAGAAACAAACCTTTTTCCAAGTGGTTGAATGCCCAGATGAAAACTGGGGCAGGGGGAGGGTTTGGTTTACTAAGGGAGATGGGGAGAAAAGATACCAGAAAGAAACCCATGGGTATGCCTTTGTTAGGATTGATTTCAGCTGCAAATAGCAAAAAAAAAAAAAAAAAAAAAAAAAAAAACCTCTCAGTCTTCCCAGCGAATAGGATTTTTGTTCTTTAATTTTAAAGAAGTGCAGCAGTAAGTAGTATAAAGTTTGACTTTGACTTTGCAGTTCATCAGGTCACAAGGGACCCAGACTTCCACTTTGTCTCTTCAGTGTCCTGGCTTTATTTCCACGGGCTATGGTCCTATGGTGGCAAGGTGCTTCCTGTTTCACATCCTTGTGCTCTGGTCCTAAGGCCAAGAGTGGAGAGGTGGTGGGAGAGGGTTTCCTGCTTGTGATTCTCTCTTTTTGTATCCCTCACCCTGCAAAACCTCTACTAGCTTCTCCTTCCATCTCCTCTGTCAGCCTTGACTCCCTGGTTCCCATGCCTACTCTAAACCAATCATGAGAAAAAGGGAATAGTTTTGCCAGTTTGGTTTACACCACTCTCTGCCTGAACAGAATTAGCACTCTGCTGGCAAGGAAGGAAAAGGAAAACTCTTCTGATATGAATGCAATAGAAAGATCCACTGTCATCTGGGAGGGGGAACATAGTCATTGTTTTCTCTTGCCTCCAAGAGCATGATACTTGGAGTATTCCTGGATAAAAGGCAAAGAGGGAATTGAATTTGGATCACCCTCAAGCTTCTTATAGCAGCTATTTGTTATCAATGTGTTTTGTATTAGTACAAAATCCAAAAGTGGAGATAAAATCTGCTCCATGAGTCTTCAGACTTGGGCTTTCAGTTCAGTTCTCTGCAAGGAGCTGCCTCCACAATGCTCAGAGCTATTTTCAGGTGAATGTTCTGGACAGAAAAAGAAGCTTCCTAAAAATAATTTTGCAGTAGCAATCATACGTCTCTGGGAAAGGATGTACCTTATCTTGTTGATAGGCCTGAAATCCTAATAGGCCATCAGCCCAAACTGGACTACTGGTAATAATGAGATTAAATTCCTCTCCACTGAAAATAATCCTCCACCATTCCAGCAGCCCAACAGCACTTTGCAAGGCTACCATCCAAGTAAGAAGCAGCAATGAGGAAACCACATCTGGATTTGCAATGTAGGGCTGGAGGCTCTTTCTATAGTGAGAAGAAAATGGAAAGTGATACCACCTTGGGTCTCTACCACACAGTAGCTGTTTTATATGTATTGCTTAATCAAAGCCCCACAACCATAAATAAAGTTGGCTTCCATACTGTCTGAAACCTCTCTCCTAGGCTGGATATGAGGGATTGCATGACTGGTTTTGGAGGTTGAGATCTGGGACTCTGAATTAAGGCATCAAGGATTGGAAAGAGACAAAGGTGATATGCAAGACAAATTCATCAATGAACAGCAAGGGTCTAAGTTTAAGAACCCAAGTGCACTTCAAAGAGTTATAACAAATCATAAAGAGATCTAATGAGTTTTCATTAAAAAAAAAAACCTTCAAGGGCACATATGGAGCAGAAATAGCCTATGGCTTTGCTTGGAGAAATGATTATCACCATTTCTTAGGGAGCACTCTGAGGTTCAGAGATGCCAAGCATGTTGCCCAGATGACACCATTAGCAGATCTGGCCTCTCATACTTGTTCCAAATCACTGCTTTTTCCAATGCACCAGATAGCTTCTCTCAAGAAGAGAGGCACCCCCTGGATGTGATACTGGGTGACTTTGATCCTGATGCTGGATCCTTTGGGCTGCAGGTATAGCCACTATCAGAGATGGTCTCCTCTTGTTTCAGCCTCACTTCCCTGCCTCCACAGTCCCCAGTTCCCCTTAGATGAGTCCCCTTATGCCTTCACCTATAGGGTCAAGGTTATTAGTCTCAATAAAGACAAAAAGCATGACCCTCAGACTATAACCCTTTAGAAACTATAGCAAAAGATATATTATGAGGATTCTTTTGGTGGCAGGTTATCAAAATCAAACTTGAACCAACTTAGAAAAAAAAAAATAGGGATTCATTGGAAAGGCCCTGGGGTAGCCAGAGTGGGGGAAGGGCAACTCTGCCGCTGGGCCTCAGAGAGACCAAGGGTGAGAGACACAAACACCGCAGGCTCTCTCCCCAAACCCCCTTCTTCCCTCCCTCTTTCACTGAGAATGCTCCTCACCAAATAGAAGATGGCATTTCCTAACATCTTACAACTTATAATGCTGTAGTCACTGCATCTTTTGCCTCATTTTTAGTCCCCCGCCCCCACCAGAAACTCTGAGAAGGAACCATATTTTCCGTCAGGTGCTCACTCCTAGAGAAAACATCCATTGCTAGAGAAGCATGTGTATGGTGGTGGATGGTGGACAGGGGTTGAGGACAGAGGTCAGAGAGCCGCCACACATGTACAGCGGACTTCCTTATGTATCCCAGGACAGCTTCTGAGAGAGAGGTCTGAAGAGAGCACACTACCCCATTTCAAAAGGTATCTTCCATGACACCCAAGGTCTGGGGGCAATGGATCTCTAATTACCTCCTGCCATCAAGGAAACAGATGCAAAAAGAAATGTTCAAGGAATTCACCCAACTTCTGCTGAGACTTTGGTGGGATAAATCATCTCCCCCAAAAGATTAAAACCTCAGACATGTGTCCCACATGTGTTTGGAATCCATATTTATAAACTCTGCTACTTGAGGAAGTCCTAAGCCAAAACGTTAGCTCGTCATGACCTAGAAAACCGGGCAGAAGCAAAATATAAACTCTCTGCAGTTCCACGTCCCAAATTATATAGAACTGCTACAAAATATAAATAAATAAATAAAATGATAAGATCTACAAAAGATAAGCTCACAAACAAAAATAACAAAACCTCTAAGGTAAAACAGCTTGTGTTGGCAATAGTCAGCACACATACCATAAGGGAGGATAATAGAACAACATTCTGAAAGGAAACAACAAGTATGCTAAAATTATGAATGACAAAAAAATGAGAAATTAAAACCCTCAGAAGAAGGTACTGTGATGCAAAGAACTTGAACGTGAAAATAAATGCATAAAGCTTTTAAAACAACTTTACTGAGCTTGAACTGATATATATGAAATGCACCTACATAAAATACAAAATTTGATGTTTTGCTATATTTGAACACCAATAAAACCTGACTTGTAATTAAGAGTGAACTTATTACATCCCTAAAAGTTCTCCCTTGTACTCCTTCCTTATACCCCTTCCTCTCATCTTCTCTGCACCCTCTCTTTAAGTAACCATTGATCTGCTTTCTCTCATAGATGAGTTTGTATTTTCTAGAGTTTTAGATAAATATTAATACATCTTGTATCATGAGATACATGATATAAGAAAGAGATACAAGAAGCAAAAGAGTGGGATTTAATATGACTTCTGTTTGCTCTTTTCTTGCGGGCATACACATGCCTAAAATATTCTCTGTGACTTTTTGAGTGTTTGAAACATTTTCATGTAAAAAGAAAGGAACCTGGAGAGGAGGGTGTAATGGAAGTCAAGCTGGGGTGAGGCTACCATATCAACTGCTGTTATAGTTTTGTAGGATGAAACCTATCAGTAATATCAACAAAAGCAGCTCGAACAGTGTGGTGGAGGACAAACTCTGCTTGTTTCTGTGACTGAAGAGTCAATGAGAAGTCAGGTAGAAGTCCTATGACTGTTCTCTCAAGCATGGCTTCCTGGCCAGGACCTTGCTCTGTGCAACATACGACTGTAATTTGACCTCACCGGTCATCGCTCCCCAAACCTACCAATGTATTGAGAACCTACTTCTCAACAGCCATTCTGTGGATACTCTTTAGGTAAAAAAATAAAGCTTGAATTTCATATTATAGCATGCAAAAGAGATCTTTCCCACCCTTTGAGAGTTAATGTAGACCTATATCTCTACAGTGATCTCCTGGGTTGGAAATGCAGCTTGCCTGATCACTTATCTGGCTCTTTGGAATTTCTGGATGCTCACCTTAGCTCCCATTTTGCCTGTCTTAACCCCTCCATCTCTTCCACCTTGATTAACCTGTATTAGGTATGGCTCTACCTGGGATCCATTATATTACATCCTATTTTCTCTTTTAGCTACTTTTCCTTCCAACTAATGGTATCTTTTCCATACAGACTGTATTCCACATATCTTTTGTGTTTGCTAGAATCTTATGTCACATATACAGCCTAGTACAATCAAATCCCCAACAAAACCGGAATTTCCCCCTTCAGTATGTCTTATAGTTATCTGTTCCATTTATTCTTAAATATTTGCAATAAAAGAGAACTCCCCAACCATGTCTCACTTAGGACAGTTCTGTTTGATAAAGTGTTCTTTCTTATTTTGAGAAAAACTAACAAAATAAAGTAAAAGTTCCTCCCTACACCCCCCACCCCCGGCCCCATGCACTGGCCCTAATCTGAGCTCCAGAGTGGTAACTACCCAACACCCGAAAATAGGGTTTCACAGCTTTGTGGACTATTGCATTCAAATCCCTGCTCCAGTGCTTGAGCTACTACTCTGAGCCTCAAATATTTCATCTACAAATGAGAATATTAGTGCCCACTTCATAGGATTATATTAAGGTCATATAAAATAATTCATGGAAGCCATTTAGCACAACACAGTGTCCAGCACCACATAAGCACTCCAAAAACTCCAGGTCTGATTGCTAACTATTCAAGAGAAGATATTTTACCCTACAAGATCCTTCTTGCCGAGCTGGGGTTGTGGCTTAGTAGTGGAGTGCTTGCCTAGCACATGTGAGGCACTGGGTTCAATCCTCAGCACCACATAAAGATAAATAAAGGTAGGTGTCCATCTACAAAAAAAAAAAAAAAAAAAAAAAAAAAGATCCTTCTTGTCTTCAGTAGAGCCAAGTCTCTGAATTCTGAGCCCAGGGGTATGGGTCCTGGATTTGGGATGGGGTACGTTGACAGCTTCATTGTGCTTGCTAAGAAGTATCAAAAATGGATTTAATATTAAGATGAGGACATCAGGATCCCTGAGATAGTTGATGAACACAACAACCTGAGTCTGGCACTAGAGGTGACCCCTAACCTTTCACTGCTCACCAGGTCACAGGGGCCAGGCCCTCCAAGGTGCTGGGGCTCAATCACAGCCTCTTGGACCTTTCTAGTTATGAAAAGCTTTTGGGGACTTGGAGTGTGGCTCTGAGCATGCATGAGGTGCTGGGATCAGCAACACACACACACACACACACACACACACACACACAGGCATTAGTTTCAAAAGATTTTCACAGAAATCATCAGTTCATCTCCATAACAAACCCAAGTGGATTATCAACACCATTTTACAAATAAGAAAATTGAGGTTCAGATGAATTAAAGAACTTGACTGAAGTCATAAAGAAGAGAAGTAACTACCATTTATTGACTACTTATTGACTGATAGATTTCTATCAGGTGATTTTACATATGTTATCTCATTCTATTTAAAAAGCAAACTATCCCTGAGCAATACTCATTTTTAAATGAAGAAACTGAGGCTCAGAAAAGCTAAGAAACTTCTTGAGGCCCACACATCTATAATAAGTCCATTGACACCAAACTATATTTTCCACAATTTCAGGTGGAATGGAAGCGACAAATTACCCCATTGGCTTGGGCCACGTTTTCCACCAGGTGTGTTATAAATCTTGTTGGTGGAAAACCTCTGCCCTGCTCCTATGGCTGTTTCCTCAACCTAAGCATATCATGTTCCTGGATAGAGAGGAATACAGCAGTGAGTGGGTTTGGGGATCCAGCTGTAGTATCAGAGGCCTGCTCTGACCAGCCCAGTGAGTTGTCCTCATCACTATGGAATAGGGTGGGAGAACCACTCCACCTCTTATCAAAGAAAAAGGAAACCAAAAGTTGAGACTGCTCAGCACTTGCTCCTCCAGCAGGGGTAAAGAAAGCTTTATCATGTCTAGTGTACGAGAGTTACTAAAATCAGAGATAATCAAGCTCAAAAAGGTTGATGGGTTTACTTGAAGGTCCCACTGGGACCTAAAAGGTCTTTTGTGTTTTTAATCCCAAACTACCCTGCCGCATACCATTAGTAAACCAGTCATAAAAGAGGAGGAGGAAGTGTGTCTTCACTCCACAGTGAGAGAGGATGTGGTGGGAGCCCTCAAGACCAGGAGTGATCAGTGTTCTCACTTGGGGTGATTTTCTTCCCAGGGGATAATTGGCAATGTCTGGAGACAGTTCTGTTATCACAACCTGAGGGGACAGAGGAATACCACTGGCATCTAGTGAGGAGAGGCCAGGGATATTGTTAAACACTCTAACTCGCATAGGACAGTCCCCACAAAGATTCACCTCCCCCCAAAAGAATCCTGGCATAGAAGAAGAGGGGCTCTGAGGACTGACAGCCTCAGGGTAGCTTCACAGGTCTCTAGAAGTTAAGTGGGGGTATTCTTTAACAGCTGCTCTGAAATCAAGGTGCAAATGTGAGTCCACCCCAATGCTGGTGTTCCCAGGGCCGCTCACTGGTTTCCTTTAGGTGAGTCTAACCGGGAAAACAAATTCTGAGCTTGCTTCCCAGCAGGAAGCCAAAGCAAAGGGTGGCAATTAAATGATAGCAAGAGGTAAAGTTGCAAGAAGACTCACACACGGGGGTTTTAATCCGGATTCTCCTGAAGCAGATCCTGTGCTGAGAACCTAATAAAGGAGAGGGGAGTCAGGGTGAGAGCATGCAAGGTCAAAAAGAGGAGGAAGCCTAGCAGTGGAGATCCGATCACAGGCAGGACCACAGAGAGTTTCGGCTGATCCTGCAGGGAGCTCAGGAGTGTTAGTTATGCCTTAAAAAAGGAAATGGACTACAATCTTCCCAGCCTGTTAGTCATTGGTCTGGGGCCACAGTGGAGAAATAAACTCCCAGGAACTTCAAGCCCAGGTGGGCTCCAGTAGCCTGAAAGAATCCTCCATAAAAACACCGAAGGTGCTGGCTGTTGGAAATGAAGGCATGCAAATATGGTGCACATAAGAAGGGTGAAGAGGGATCTGAAGGGATCCGGGTCAGCCCTTGGCGGTGCACATGCAGTTCAGTGGAAGTGGCAAAACCTAGCCTCAACCCTGGTTGACTGTGGAGCAGCATCACCCCCATCCCAAGTGCAGCTGCTGGGACACCTGTGCGTTCATTCTCCACCTGTGCCGTTCACCTGTGTTTCTTACTCAGCCATCCCAGGTATGAATGCCCCTGCCTTTGTTACTTTCCTGTCCTCAACATATGCTTGGGATTGGTTAGTGTGTTGCCCAGATCTCCATGCTAGCGTGCTTACTGATATGACCCAGATGCCAATCCATCAGTCAAACCCCCCAATCTGTACCATGTGAACCATTGTAAAAGTCTCCCCAGTATTGCTGCAGTTGCTGGGGGCTTCATATGGTCCCCTGTGCACCTGGGGATTGCATTAAATATTTAAACCTTAATCAACTTGGACATAAACACAGATCCTTTACCCATTTCCACAAAGAGCCCACTGATGCCCAAGGTTCAGCAGGGTTTTAGCCTATACACTGAAATTGCAGGGATCGCAGAAAGAAGTGACCTGGATAGAGCACCGAGACCAGCCTCTGGCTGGCTCCTTTCTTCTCTCCCTACTTTCCCCTTAATATCAAAATTTAAGTCCTTTTCTGGGTCTTGCACAACAGATTAAAAAGCTTCCTCTGAGGATTGCATTTGCCCTTGGGCTCCCACTGCCACCCCAGTGGCTCATCAATATATTTTTTAAATGTTTTTTTAATAGAGAATTACAGTTATACATAATGGGCTCATTTTAACATATTCATACATGCCTGGAATATATTTTTCCTTAGTCCTTCCACTGTCTCTCCCTTCCTTCCTTCCCCTGGTCCCCTTCCTCTATGCTACTGGTCTTCCTTCTATTTATTCACTGCTTTTTTTAATTGGTGCTTTATAAATATACATAAAGAAGGAATCCACTGTGGTATATTCATATATGCATGTGGCATAATTTGGTGAATTTCATTCCACAGTTCCTCCCCTTTCCCATCCCTCCTCCCTCCCGGTGGTCCCCTTTCTCTGCTCCTCTGATCTCCCTTCTATTTTGATTGTCAATATATTTCTTCCACATAAATATAGAGGGACTATGGGAAATGCCCAGGCTTCCCACCACAAGCCTTCCTTTAAAACAGACTAATATTTGTGTGCCTGTGCTCTTAGATCCATGCATTCCCATTGATTTATTTATGTGCTTATTTGTTTATTTAATGAACTTAATTTCTCTGTCGTTGTGATAGACATGTCTCTTAAAGACAGTCTATTTGGGCCCAATCTGGAGTCTTTGCTTTTATCTGATTCATTATCACACCTTTGAGATGATTGACACATTTGATCTCCTTTCTCTCATGCGTCTTCTTTAATGTTCTTTGCTTCTTTTTAATTCAACCTTTTTGCCAAATGTCTTTTGTGTACTTGCTGTTTTTTTTTTTTTACCCAGGTACCTCAAAAGTTGTGAATTCTATTCTTCCTGGTTTAATGGTCACCCTTTACAGCTCTAAAAAGATTTGATCTTATATAATGTTGTGCCAAGAAGGACCCAGGACCTGTTGACACCCTGCATGGAAAATAAGAGATGCAGCCATCTTTCATTTCTTTCCCACAAAGGTCCATTCCCATTTTTTTTTTCAGCATTTTCCAGAGGGACAGCTTTAAATCACTGATATGGTTGCATTGAACTTCAATGTAACAATCCATTCCCGGCATTCATTGTTCTGATTTTTTTTCTTTCTCTATTGTTTTTTACATTTGCATTGTTCCTGATACAATTCAATGTTATCACTCAATAGGTCTAACTCTAAATTGTATCATTGTTTATTACATGTAGATCATATTTTCCTCATACTTGAGTTCTTTCTTGTGACTTATTTCTGTGATCCCTGCTCTACATTTTTAAGAAAACAGAATGAAGAAAGGTAAATTGTATCCTTTCTGAGACCTTGTCTGTTTGGGAAGTTCGGTCCATTGTCTCCCCTCATAATTATTCAATCATTGTCTGTAACATTGTTGCACTTTCCTCTGATTTTCAGAGTTTCAGGGAAAAAGGTGAGTTGCTGGCTTGATCTTATTTATTTATTTGTGGTATCTGGAACTGAACTCAGGGGCACTCAACTACTGAGCCACATCTCCAGCCCTATTTTTTTTTTTTTTGTATTTTATTTAAAGACAGGGTCTCACTGAGTTGCTTAATGCTTCACTTTTTCTGAGGCTGGCTTCGAACTCCCAATCCTCCTGCCTCAGCTTCCCAAGCCTCCGGGATTATCTACATAGTTACATATAATTTTTTCCTTCTTCTTTTTTTTTTAAAGTTTGGCAGGATATTTCAAAGTATGCACTTTTGTATATTATTTTTTCTGATGCTTGGTAAACCCTTTTAATCTGAAGGTGCTCATCTTTTTTTGGCTGAGGAAAATGACTTTTGTTATACTTCCTGAATCCATTTTTCATGGCTCTTATCTCTGGCTCATGATCTCAACCTTTTTACACTTAGAAGCAATCTTTTTACATTTCTGAATGATCAGAGAATTTATTCAACCATCCTTCAAATTCAATGAATCTCTTTCCTATCTTATCCACTATGCTATTCATGCTGTTCAGGGTAGATTTCTAAATTAAGGAATTCATGTTTTTTATCAGAAAGCAATCTAAGTTGATCTCAGAGTCTCTCTCTCTTCATCATTTGAGTGTCCTCTTGAATCTTCCGGAGGAGGCAAGTTAGAGTTCCTTGCTTCCTGGGGATGCAGTCCCAGTGTGTTCCCAAGATTGCAGTAGCCCTGGGGCCTGCCAGTCTCCTGCCTTTGCTAGAGGTCTGGAGATGCTTGTGTTATCCAGTGCTGCCACTGTCCACAGGAGGTGGGGACACCAGCTAAGGAAAGCACCAGGAAGTACCAGGATTTATGGTGAGCTGAGAGGTTCTCTTGGGAACTCTGAGCAAACCTATGCTGTATGGAGCTTTGTAGCACTCTCTTGGGACCACTGGCCACTTTAGGCAACTCCATTTCATTAGCTGTGCTCATCAATCCACACAAGGACAGGTAATGAATATCCGGCTTGCTACACTTGATGAACACTAAGAAAATGTATGCATTTATTCATTGATTCATTCATTCAGCAAATATTTC
The DNA here is from genome assembly GCF_964194105.1 of Spermophilus citellus. NCBI lineage: Eukaryota > Metazoa > Chordata > Mammalia > Rodentia > Sciuridae > Spermophilus > Spermophilus citellus. The sequence continues at coordinate 23,337,628 of NC_138184.1, read as the reverse complement.
TTGAGCACTTCTTTGTACCAAGACTGCTTCTATACTTTAAAGATACATTGAAGATAAGAAATTTTACTCCCATCGTTATTTTATTAGAGTCAAGAGACAGATGATGTGAGATAGATAATGATATAATATCAAGGAATTTTAAGTACTATGAGGAAAAAAATCCATGTGGACAAGCTAGAGAAAGAAAAAGTGCTATTTTGATATGCATGGTCTGGAAAGACTTTCTTAAGAGGTTTATTAAAGCAGAAACTGACATACAGTGAGGAGGAAACTGAGATGTCTTTGGGAAGAGCAGTTTAGGCAGAGGGAACAGCAAGTGCCAAAGGTCCCAAGGCAGAAAAGTACCTGGACTCCTTAAGAAAAAGCCAAAAAAGCTGAAGCTACAGGAGGGAGATAGAGCAAGGCAGTGGGGAGTTCTGAAGGGCAGCATGCTAAGTCACGTTTGCTTTGTTAAGACACACAGACCATACACAGAGTTTCCTGTGAATAGGCTGCACCATTCAAGATGCAAGTCTTAATAAAACATCTGCACAGCTCAGCCCCGGCCGGTAGGTTGGAATTACGCTGCTGTGATGAGTCCTCTGGCCACATGGGCTCCCTGTTGCAGAGTTTAACTAATCTCCATCAAGTTGGGCAAACCTCTCACTCTCTGTTGTTCCTACACCTGGTCCTATGCTTCAGCCTTCCCAGCCTGAGCCTTGAATCTGCTAGTCCACGGCCCCTCCATTCTAAGTTCACTATGGCCTCAGCAAGGGTTAGCCAACCTGCTTAGTAACTTAGTCACTCATCTCCAGACTCATCACCCTGTGCTTAGAGTTCTGCCTGCTGCCTCTGTGGTTGGTATCCTCCTAACACTCCCCAGAGTCATCCTGGCACAGCTCTGCCCCAAGTCCTGTTCTGCTCCCCAGTCCCCATTCTTCCTGTCCTTCTCCCATGAACCTCAGTTTCTGAGGTCCCCACATGTCCCTCCCCAAGCCCATCTGTATTTGTACAACTAGACACCTACAGTGCTCACCTGGCTCTACATCCAGGCTGAGTGATGCAAAGTGATGAAATCACTTCCATTTTTTTTAATAAGCCAAGACACTTGTAATTAAGGGGAAAGAAAAGGTTATTTTCAAAGGATATTTACTAGGATTGAGCAAACCATCTGCTGCCCTCTTTCTCGGCAGACCAGGTCACTGATCTTTCTTAAAGGTCTTAGTCTTTCTGAAAATTTTTGTTTATACAGGCTTCAGACACACCTTTAAACTTTATAATGCCAATATTTACTTGGGACTATGTTCAATGAGAATTTAAATCCTTCAATGAATGGAAGTCTTCATCCATTTTTTGCTGCTATGACAGAATACCACAGGCTGGGTAATTCATAAACAATAGAAGTTTTGGGCTTAGTTTATCTGGAGGCTAAGAAGTCTAATATTGAGGGGCTGGGTCTAGTGAGGGCCATTTTGCTGCTTCATTCCATGGAGAAGACAGAAAGGCATGAGTACATGAGCGAGCAGGAGGGGGCTGAACTGGCTTTTAAATTAAACCCACTCGTGCAGGAATGACATTAATCCATTTATAAGCTCGCATGACCTAGTCACCTCTTCAAGTTCACACCTCTCAACACTGTTGCATTGGGGATTAAATTTTCAACACATGAATTTGGGGAAAGATGCATGTGAACCACAGCAATGGATAAAAATATAATGATTTATATCAATATAGATTTCTATCAAGAAATTCTTTCCTCGTACTCATTTTGCAGGAACCTATATGGATTTCCCATCAAAATATTTTCTCTAGTCATGCTAAATGTTAGAATCTATTCCAAACCCCCTGCATGTTATCAGGCGAGCAACACCTGGGTGAGTTATAGGGCTGATATATCACTGTTTTAGTCAGCTTTTTCACTGCAGTGACTAAAGGACCTGACCAGCACAATTATAGAGAAGGAGAAATTTATTTGAGGGATCACGGTTTCAGAGGTCTTAATCTATAGAAGGCCAGCTCCATTCCTTGGTGCTCCGGGTAAGGCTGAACATCATGGCGGGAGAGGGTGACAGAGAGAAGCAGCTCACATCATGGTGACCAGGAAGCAGAGAGTCTCCATTCTCCAGATACAAATACATACACCAAAGCCACACCCTAATTCCCACCTCCTCCAGTCACACCTTACCACTTCGGTTACCATTCAGTTAATCCCTATCAGGGGATTAAATCATGAATTGGGTCAAGACCCTTAAAACCCAATCATTTCTCCTCTGAACCTTCTTGCATTTTCTCATGCATGAGCTTTTGGGGGACACTTCACTTCCATATCATAACAATCACAAAAAAATATCTTCTACAATCACACAGAATCTTCCTTTAAAACTCATTTTTTCCCATGAGAGAACAAGTCATTTCTACAATTTATGAATCAACTGAATTGCTGAGATGAGTACCTGTCACCTACCTACCCCTATTAAGGCACCTGTCAATTGACACTGTCTACACTGTCGAGCCACACAGTCAATGGTGTTAATTGATCACCCCATGGGCTGTGTCTTAGAGAAACTAGTCTAGTATAATGTAGGAGTAGTGTAGCCAATGGCTCAGCAACATCTGAGCCACCGTAAACCAGGTGACCTCCAATATGCCTTGCAATCTGATGCTGCCAATAATAAGAACACATGTCCTTGTAGATATTCAGTGTCTTCAATGATGGTGTTGACTAGTATCACCTTCCAGAGAGGATGGTCTTCAAAATGAGTCCAGTCAGTGCTGAACTGATCCAGCAATGGTTACTGTCTATGGAAAAACAAGATCAGAATCAAGCAGCCCAGAGAGACCTGAAAGCACACATCTCATCTTTGGAGCCAGCCTGCTGTGGATTCTGAAAACTTTCTCTTTGGTGTCAAGAATAGCAGTTGCTTTGACCAGGTAACTTTAGAAGATGAATTGACCCAGGTTGTTCTAGAATTCACAACCTAAGCAGCAATTTCTCAAAACTCTCTCTCTCTCTCTCTCTCTCTCTCTCTCTCTCTCTCTCTCTCTCTCTCTCTTTCTTTTTTTTTCTTTTTTGGTAGTAGAAGGGGCACAAATTATTCATATACAAATTAAATAGCAGTAATTCACAGGCTGCAGATTTCATGTGTAAATTTCAATCTCTGAGCAGTGACTGATGATGCTGGGGGAAAGCGTACCTTCAGCCACCCCATGTGTTCAGCTGTCTTAACTCCTATGTAGAGCAGGGACTGTGAGAAACTCTAATACATCATGTGTTTCTGTCCTGATGACCAGCAGTGTAAGCAAAGTAGGGATTTTAATGACAGTGATAATTTACATATCCATGGCACAAACAAAATGTGTCCAATCCCCCGTTCTTCCACATTGCAGGGGTCCACATTTGCCTACACACAGTTGCCTTTTCCTGTCTGGATCCATGACATGCTCAATTGACAATGGTGGTACCCATCAGCTACTCTAATGTTGAGTACCTTCCTTCCAGAGAGACCCGATTGTCTTCAGTTCTGTTGTCACAGAAGGAGACCCACAAGATCCACAAGATTTAAGCCAGATTGCCTTATTTGAGACATAATCAAAGAGTAAAGAATCAAGCAGGGAAGGGAAAGAAGCAAATGACAGATGTATCATCAAGCCAATCACCATCTTCAGCAATTGAAGTTTCAATCCCAGTAAGGGACTCTAGGGTTCCACATGGAGAGCTCACCTCCAAGTTGGCTTCAACCCTCAGGAATATTTATACACCAACCTCCAATGACACTGGGGGTAGGGTCCTAATTAGGCCAGAGGAAACCCTCCAGCAATTAGAAGCCTGGCTTCTGTGTACCACAATAAGCAAGAGGACAGAAGTAGATGCTCACAGAGTTTGTCTCACCAGTTCTCACAGCAAGAGTGGCATTTCCTGGTTGTCTCCAAGCTGAGAAGATCAAGCAGGATACATTCCTTGCAGGAATGCAAGGGTGCAGATCAGGCAGGATACATTGCATGAAGTTGTGCAAGGGTGCCCACAAGATGCGTACCTAGAAATAGGGGTGTGAGGTTTTTGGGTTTTTTTTGTTTTGTTTTAAGATATACCATCAAATTGCCTTTTTAGAAGCATTCATCAATTGATATTCTTGCCTACGGTACATCTGAATACCCTTTGCCCTGCTCTGGTATTGCTATGAAACATGCCATACTGTGGTCCTCACCTTTCCCCTTCATTTTCTAAGATATAATTTACATATGCCACCTAACAATACATATTGTGTGTAAACACCACCATAATTAAGATAAAAATTAGTCCCATCAGGCAAAAAAAAAAAATTGCACACATGCCTCTTTGCAATTAACCTTTCTTAGACACCAAGACCCTGGTAATCATGGACAGGCTTTCTATTTCTATAGTTTCACCTTTTCGAAAGTGTCATATAACTGAAATCGCAGATGACATAACCTTTCAGGTGCAGCTTCTCTAATGTGGCATAAAGCAGGAGAGATGTCGCTGTGTGTCTAATAGCTCATTCCTTCTCATTACTGGGTTGGAGGTGCTGCAGGTTGCTTATCCACTCGCTCAGAGAGGAACATGTGTGTTCTTTCCAGTTTTTGATAACTACAAATAAACATCCACTTTCAGGTTTCTGTGTCAACATAGTTTTCATCTCATTTGGGTAAACATCTATATGTGCTATTGCAGGGTCATATGATAAGTCTGTTTAACTTTATAAGAAACTGCCAAGGGCTGGGGTTGTGGCTCCATAGTAGAGCACTTGCTTAGCACGTGTGAGGCCCTGAGTTTGATCCTCAGCATCACATAAAAATAAATAAATTAATTAAATAAAGGTATTGTGTTCAACTACAACTGAAAAATAAATATTAAAAAAAAGAAAAGAAACTGCCAAAATGTTTTCCAAGGTGCCTGTATCATCTTGCATTCTGACATGCAATGTTAAGAGTCTCACCAGGGCTTGGTAATAATGGTGAGTCTACCTTCCTTCCTTCCTCCTTCCTTTCTTTATTCTTTTCTTTTTTTCCCCCTTTTCTCTGTTTCTTTCTCTTCCCCCTCTCCCTCTGTTTTTTAGGCATTCTGATTGTTATATGTAGGAGAATCCAGTGATTTTTTTTTTTTTTTTGGTACTAGGGCAATTAATGACTGAACCACATCTTCAGTCCTTTTTTATGTTTTACTTAGAGACAGGGCCTCACTGAGTTGCTTAGGGCCTTACTAAATTGCTGAAGTTGGCTTTGAACTCCTCCCGCCTCAGCCCCCAGAGCTGCTGGGATTACAGGCAGGAGTACCCAGTGATTTTAATTTGCATTTTCCTATTAACTAATGATGTATCCTTATTTATTATCCAAACATCTTTTTGGTAAAGCACTTTGAATTCTTTTGTCCATTTTTAACATGATTATTTGCTTTCTTATTGTTGGATTTTGAGATTTCTTAATATATCTAGATACTCTGTTAGGTATATAATTTGCAAATATTCTCTCCCAGTCTAAAATCTGCTTTTTCATTCTTAAACAATGTCTTTCAAAGAGCAAATTTTGATGTGGTCAAATTTATTATTTTTCTTCGACGGACCTTCTTTATGGTATTGTATTTAGGACATCTTTGCCTAAAGTATATTCACAAAAATTTTATTCTATATTTTCTTTAAGAAACTTTATAGTTTTAGGTTTTACATTTAGCCCTGTGATTAATTTGGGTTATTTTGCTGATGGTGTGAGGTAGGATCAAGGAGTTTTACCTATTTGCGTATGAATGCCTAGGTGTTGAAAAGATATTCCATTAAATTGCTTTTGTAATTTTGTTGAAAATCAAACCAGCATATATATATATGTGCATTATTTCTGGATTTTCCACTCTGTTTCATTGACCTTCATGTTTATCTTTCACAAATTCATACCCTTTATCCCTGTAGCTTCTTGATAAGTCTTAAAATTTGTTAGCATGAATCCTCCAATCTCGTTCTTTAGCAAAAAAAAATAATAATAATAATGTTGGTTTTTCTAGTGTCTTTGCTCTTCCACATACATTTAGAATCACTTTGTCAATGTCTACAAAAAAAAAAAGGCTGTTGGGATTTCAATTGAAATTATATTGAATGTGTAAATCAAGTAAGAGATCATTGATATCTAAATTATACCAAATCTTCCCAATTCATAAATACAGTGTATCTCTCTTTATTTAGGCCTTTTTTACCCTTTCATCAATGTTTTGTGATTTCAGCATACCTAGTCTGAACATTATTTTATAAAATTTATACCTAAATATTTTTTATTCATATTTAAAATGGTACTTTTTAGCCAGGCATGGTGACACCCGTACTCAGGAGGCTGAAGCAGGAGAATCACAAGTTGGAGTCCACTCTGGGCAATTTAGTGAGACCCCTGTCTCAAAATATAAAAGGACTTAGAGTGTGGCCTAGTGATAGAGTGTCCCTGGGATCAATCTCAAGTACTACAAATATACATAAATAAATAGATAAACAAATTTTAAATAAATATACTTTCCAATTCAACTTCCAATTGTCTGTTACTAGTACAGATGCTCTTCAACTTACAATATATCCCAATAAACCATCATAAATTAAAAATATTTTAAATTGGAAATGCATTTAATGCACCCAACCTACCGAGCATCACAGCTTAGCCTACCCTATCTTAAATGCACTCAAAACATTTAAATTACCCTACGCTTGGGCAAAATTATATAACACAAAGTCTAGGTTGCAATAAAGTACTGAAGAGCTCATGTACTTTATTGAGGGCTAAGAATGAAAAACAGATTGGTTGTGTGGGTATGCTTCCTTACCATCGTAAGTTGAAAAATCCAGAGTCAAACCATTATAAGTCAGGGACCATCTGTACTTAACTGATTTTTTTTATGTTAACTTTATATTTTGCAACATTTCTAAGCTTCCTCATTCAAACATTTTTTTTAAAAAGAATATTCTGAGCCAGGCTCAGCAGTATATACCTGGAATCCCAGTGACTTGGGAGGCTAAAGCAGGAGGATCACAAGTTCAAGGCCAGCCTCAGCAGCTTAGCAAGATCCTAAGCAATTTAGTGAGACCCTGTCTCTAAATAAAGAAAAAAAATTAATATTTTTTTAAATGAGCTGGGGATTTGGCTCAGTGGTTCAACACCACTGGGTTCAATCCCTATACCAAAATAAATAAATAATATTCTGTTTTATTCTAATACTCTTATACTTTTGTTTTTAGTTTTAATTTCTTAATCCTCTCTGAGTATACTTCTATGTATGTGTGGTATAGGAGTATAATGCCTTTTTTTTTTTTGCTAAACTTTTTTTTTGAAAGGTTCAATCTTTTCTCCACTTTTCAACAAATCCTATTACAGAAAGATTCACATATAGGTGAGTGCCTGAATGTTCAGAAAATATACTCCATGTGTAAATGCTAAACATACCAATACATCACTAACTCTGTACCATCACTTCTTCATTTACTTTCCACCTTATTCCAGAATGGATGGCACACAGGGTTTTGCCATTCTTTCAACATTAGAGGTGACTAGTGGGACATACTAGATGGGGTTACTTTGAATCATTTTCATCTCCGCAGCAGAGTTCTGGTGTGACAGACACTCTCCGAGGTCCCACACTAGGGGCACTTTAATTGGGCAGAAGTTTTCTGCTTAAGATCTCAGTATATTTAGTATGTGCATGGAACAGTCACAAAATAAGAGCCAAAATGTGTCCTTAGCTGTCATTGGGTGAGTGAGTGGGGGAGGAGGGAGAGCTCAGCAATTTCTTTTTCATTTTGCCACATGGAACTTCAAGGAAAAAAAGGAGGGGGGCATGCTCAGAGGATGTCACCCTGATCTAGGAGGCAGAAAAGAGAAAGCTCAGTATCAGGAAGAGCCTCTCCTGGCCAGGGGTGAGGAACAGCCCAGGAATGCTTTCTAGCCTGGGGCTGGCTGCACCTGCTATATTTGGGGTCAGTCTCCTCAAGGCACTGCCTCTGCAGGATTCATCAAGGGAATTCCTGGAAATTTCCACCGGCTTCCTCTCCTCCAAATGGTAGCAAGTGGCTTCTCACTGTGACAGCACTTGTGTTTTGCAGTCGGGTTTAAGCTCAATTGTCAATTTACCCGGGCTTCTTGGAAAATCCCCAACAATTAGTGCCTTTGAGGGAATGTACATGAAATTTTCTTAAGTGCACAGTTTATTGTATTTCTTTTAAATCATATTGACTAATTGGGGCAATGATTTCAGTACTAATGATAATCATGTAAGAAAGGGAGGAATAATGTAATAGGCAAGGCTGGTGGTTCTTTGGTGAGCACGTGCACTGTCTGGGGCTCAACACAGGGGTTGCTGTCTTCAGAGACACTGAGGGAGGAAGGGAAGGAGTCAGGAAGATGTGCTTGAGAAGGTGGTCTGCTCTGTTCTCACTTCTCTCTCTTTCAGCAGGGACACTCCCCCTCAGCCCAAGCAAAGTATTTCCTGTCACAGGACTCACAAGCAGGCCTCATCTGCCATCTGCCTTAGCCCCTATCTGTACCAGTCTCGCCTTAGCCCTTGGAGACATGGGTTCAGATGGTTCAGCCTCCATGGAACCTCTCTACTCTTCTAAAGCCTCCACAAAAAAGGAAATAGGAGGAAAAAAACAACTAAGGTAGCCTCAAAAGAGCTGTGAGGAGAGGGAATACTCCTGACCACCCCCAACTTCAAGGGCCCTTTTACCATTAGGGGAGAGGGCTCAAGCTGGGAGGCAGACACTGATCAGATTGATAGAAGGGTGGAAGGGAGGAATTTAGGAATTTGGGATCCCATAATCACCCTAGATTAAGCACTACGCATTTTAGATCAGTCAGAGGGTTAATGAATTGAAAAAGAGAGAGAGAGAGAGAGAGCAATCAAAACAACCTCGCAGAAACCCTCTTAATTCCCACAACACTCTCAAAGCATTTGCATCCATTAACATTCCCATTTCGAACCTCACTGTCTTCTCAGGACTGAACTTAACCCCACAGCTTCTCTCCCCAGGCTCCTCCCGTTCTGCCACACTTGAGGATGCAGGATTGTATTTCAAACCAGCAAATCTCAGCCTTCCCTCTGCTTCCACATGGTCCACATTCCAAGGCACGTGTATCAGTCATTTCCCAGGTTACACACAGGATTCTCCACCAGGGAGGCAGAGAAGGGGACACGTCCAACATTCTGCGGGGGGACTCATCAGATTCAGAATAGGTAGAATGTGTCTGGCTTGAAAGAGCCTCAGAGTTTCTAAATTCCTTCCGAGCCACTTGAGAGTCACTGATTTAATTAAGCAGATGACATAATTTTCTTCCTGCCCATGTAACAACCATTTCCAATCTTGGCTTCACATTCGACATGGCCCCCTCCCCCAACCTTTATTCACTTGGTTCTTTTTAATGTAGGAGTTTATCAAAGGATTACATTTTCCATCTAGAACACTCAGAGCCAGGACCAATGGGGAAGAACAGACAGTAGGATTAGAGAAGATGGGAGTTCTGGGGCCACCTGGGAACAGAGAGTGGAGACTTCAAAGACCAACAAGGGTGGGTAACAGCAGCAAGAGCTGGGTGGGTTTCTGCTCTCCCCACCCATCAGGGGTTCTACCACAGGGTAGGAAGGACAGAGCAGCAGGTGGGGGAGGGGAGTCCCTGCTACCCCCATGGGGCACCCTGGAGGATTCCTGCAGCTAAGTGGTACACAGTGCTAAATGCCTCTCTCCCTCTCTTCTGAGGGCATTCTCTGGTCCCAGGTGCATGGCAGGTCCACATCCAGTCAGGCCAGAAAGCTTGGGAATAAAATGCTTCTGAAGTTAGTCAATGAACAGAGAGCTTGTGTCCTCACACCTTGGTGAGGAACTGAGGTATGTCCTGCAGTACTTCCCAGAGGGTCCAGGGGGCTGGAGCCCACCAGTTCTCAAGTGGCCTGCTCATCAACACCCCCTGCACTGGATTCCTTTCCTTCCCTGTCCCACTCTCCCATTCCCTCATTCCTGCTTTCTGGAATCTCCTCTTAAATAAATCTCCTGAGTCCTTTTCTGGGGTTCTCTTCTAGGAATCACCCCTCCCCGCCCCCACCCCCACCCCCACCTCAGGGATGAATTCAGGTGACTCACTGTGGATGAAATAAAAACCAAGATCAGGTCTTTTGCTCACTTACTGGGGAAGAAAAGTTCTCCTTTCCAGCACACAGAACACAGCTGCCATGTTGGAGGTGGTTGGAATCTGCTGAGAAAGGACATGAGACTGATGGAGTTGGGGCCCACCATCGCCCAAAGGGGTCACACACCTCAAGGCCATCAGACACTTCCATCTGTACCCCTTTACCTGTAGGCCTTCTCAAGCATCTCAGAAGGCTGCTCTCTGCGTGCACAGAAGTTAGATGTTCCAGGGAATTGATACTCTCTAGGAACAGCCCCCAAATGTTGATGGGGAGTTGTTACCCCATCTTCCTAGCCCTGGAGTAGGGTGACACAGGCAGGTGTTTTGTGTGTTTTCCAGAGTTTTACAATGGAGCTAAGCTTCCGGCACCCTAGGAGGTCCTGGCTGATGCCACACTGGTTTGGAGCTATCTTCTGTCCCCTGCCTTGCTTCCCCCCCACTCCCAGTGGTACATCCTGCACTTCCCAAATCACATTTCAAATTCTTGCCTCAGGGTTTGCTTTGGGGAATGCTAAATTAAAAGGTGACAACTCCAAGGACAGAGATAAAATAACAGAAAGGAGGAAACCTAGTCTTAAGTCATCATTTGAACCCCAGATCAAGCAATGCCTCAGGCAATATGTTGCTTTTTTTTTTTTCTTCCTTAAACAAATCTGAATATTTTTTTGTCAGTTGTGACTCTGAGTCTTAATAGATATGTCTAAAATTCTGCAGAAACCACTGAATGACACTAACACTGCCATTCCAGGCCCTTCACAAAGTGGTCCAGGCTTTTGCTTCTCTGGTTCTCCTCCCCACCCTCCTCCATCTCCACACACAGGCCAGCCACGGCTCCTTGCTGTTTGCCCTTTGGTACACTCAAGCCACCTCTGCAACCTGGCACATCCCACTCACCCACGGGTCCCTTCTTTTCTCTGTTTGACTGAATGTCCTCCATCTTGCTGGGCCAGTTCTGGAACTTTTCTTTGTTCCCTGCTGGAAAACCAGAGTCTTCTTCATTTTCTGGTGAGATATTGTTTCTTCCTCCTGGCACATTCCATGTTCCTCTTGGGTTCATAATAGAAGAAACATGTTGTAGGAAAGTTGCCAACTATCTTAGAGAAGAGGGGACTCTGGATGTTGCTCCTGTTTTGCTCCTTGCTCTGCATACTGGTTACACAGGTAACTGTAGGTATGTTCTATGTCAATAAAATAGCTTATTTAAGTTGAAAATATCCACTGCAGTCTAAAGTCCTCCTGGCACAGAGAAAGTCCCTTTTCCTTATGAACACTGTGATACATTTGGTTATGAAACTTCAGGGTGAAGCTGAAGAAGAATTGGAGCTTCCCAGAGTGGGGAAGGCCAGGATCCTCAGGGAAAGAGAAGAACCCACACAATTGTTACTCTGTTACCCTCAGCTTTCAAGGTCTTATCTAAGATCCCAACATTTTTGGATCAAACGGATTTTTTTTCTGAACTAGAATAAAGTGTGTCCACCAACACAGAATGTTCTGTGTGTCCAGAGATGCAGAATGAACTGTGGTTAGCACATGTGATTCAGGAGTAGCAGTCAAGAGCCCCCAGAAGAGGATGAACTCTGAAAATTAGCATTTGACTGCACAGAGTCAATCAATTGGGTATTGGACAAGCCAAGTTGAGTTCCTACCAGAAAAGCAGGAGCCTGACATAGTTTTCTATGGGCGTGTAAATTTCTTGAGGTTAAAAATAGCAATCATATGGAAGGATAGGAGGTGGGGGGTGGGGTCTATCCTCTTTCCTCAGCTCTAAGCCTAAACAGGGTGCTAGATGTTTTCATGAGTTAATGAAAAGTGGAAAGACGTGAAGGACTTCGTCTACCCTAGATGCTAGAAGTGTAGCTTAATACAAAGAACAAGAAAATTGTACTTGAAGAACCAGGTCAAAGTCTCCTTTTACCTCTTTGAACTTCAATCTCTTCACCTATATAATAGGTGCATTAAAAAAAAAAGTACTTTTACTTACTGTAAAGTGCTTTTCAAATATCTACATTGAGAGGGTTGTTTTGGGGACTGGCATTCTAAGTTGACATAGTTTACCAGAACCAGAACCATTCCTTGTAATTTCTCTGCTCCACAAATGCCTCGGCATAGATGAAACAGTTTAGACATGCAAATAATCATGGGTTTAAATTCACATGGAGGTATGAATCTTAGTAGATTCCTTTCAGAAAGAGCAGGTTTTCTTTGGTGGGAAAACACTGAAAATTTCAATGGGGTAGGGAGAGGCCACAAGAGAAGGAACCTGGGCCTTCAGTGGCTTTATTGTAAATGCCATTTTTTTTTAAAAGGCAGCGACACCTTCTTTGCCATACAGTCACTGTTGTGTGCTATTGTGTTCGTGTTCCTGTCTTGTTGACGTGGGCAGATGTTATATGAACTTTGGAAAGGAATAAGCCAGCTGTGGAATGTACCTTCTCAGAAGCAGCACCTGCTGAAGATGCACCTGGGCTCCCTCCTCCTCCCTCTTCACAGTGGGGGATATGATGTCTACCAGAACCACCCCCTCAGCATCCCTGGAGGGCCCTGCTCAGCTCTGGGGCAACAGCCATCCTATAGATCAGGCCTTTGGACTTTTATGAGGCTACGAATCTCCTGGGAGCTTTGTCAAAATGCAGGTTGTGGTTCAGCAGGGCCCAGGTGACCTGAGATTCTGCAAGCTTTCCCAGGTGATATTGACGCCCATGGACTACACGTTGAGGAATAAGGCTATAAATGCTTGCTAAAGTAATGAGTGAAGAAGCAAATGAATAAGGAACAAATTAATTTGTCAACTTGCCATTATGTATATCATCAAATGTGACTCTTTCATCTACCAAGAGACTTACCTGTCTGCCCCTCCCAGGAAATTGCAGCCCATTATTTACAGCCAGCTGTCTGCCAGGAAGCCAAGGATCTATCTTCAGTCACGTGTTCTACCTCTGCTTTTGAGCAGCAGCTGCCTGCCCCTTGGGTCCCCCTCCTCCATCCTGTGCCCTGTAACTCAACAGGTAGCATTTGATGTGAAGATGAAAGGACCCGCACACCTGGGTGTCTGCCCTACTCTTCAAGCTCCACTTCCTCGACATCAATCACTCCAACCTCTCATTGATCCAAATTAAAAGCTAGTCTACCTGGCTCCTGGGCCACAATTTTTGGTTCATGAATGACCTCCAGGCCAGCTCTACCCAACCCCCAAAAGAGGTGGTGGGGCCAGCCAAGTGGTCACTTCCCTCACTCAATATCTGGGGAACCAACTTTATGTGCAGCTGGCTTTCACTCTCTTCCCAGCCTCCCAGGTGCTATGTTGGACAGGGTCTGAAAACAGGAAAGGGAAGACCCTGAGCCCAGACTGCCAGGTGGTCTGCCTCCGAGGAGCCTCTTGGCACAGATTCCTTCCAGCCCCCTGATATTGGGGTGTGCTCTGGTTTGAGTAGAATCAGAGGTGAATTAAGAGGTTGGCCTCCCATTTTTCACGGCTTTTCACTGAGAACAAGACTTTGCCAGAATCAGTTACCAAGAACAAGAACACCTCTCCATCTCCAACACCAGGCAGGCTCTAAACTTTCTTTCTGACCCAAAGAGAGGTCCTTCTGTCCCATTTGAACAAAAGAAGTGCCCTCAGTCTGGAGGACTTTGGTTCCCCCAGAACATGGCTAATGACCCTTGAGGGCAGCTGGAATTCAGCAGAAGCAATCAATATTCCTTGAGCCCCATGCACTGTCCATTCTGCTGAGAATACAGTGGTCAACCAGACCTACCTGCCCCTCCTCTCCCAGAGCAGATGTCCTCGTGGGCCAGGAGACAAAACAATCACATTAATCAATAATTAAGATATTTTCAGTTGGTCCCAAGACTCAAGACAAGGAAACAAGGGGATGCAATGCCAGGACAGAGGGGTCAGGAGTGCCTTTATAAAGTGTGACATTTGAATCAGTAGCTGAAAGGTGACAAGGAGCCAGCCATGGGGAAACCTGGATACAAAACAGAGTGTGCCACTGATACAAAGTTCCAAAAGATGAAAGACACTGAGCCCTATAGGAAGAGAGAGAAGGGCAGCTTGGTTGGAGGGTGGGAGTGTGGGAGATGGGGTAGGTTTGGAGAGCCAGGGGCAGATTGTGAGGGCTGCTAGTTTATTCTAATGCAGTGAGGAATCACAGGGACCTTACATGGGGATGGACGCGATGTGACTTACATTTTAATTAACATACTAGTGTCTATATACTAGTGTCTATATCCAGTTAGGGACTGGAGAGGGAGGTGGGGCACACATACAAAGTGGAAGTAGGAGCAAGAAGACCAATGAGAAAGTGGTTGTGCTCATTTATGATGGTGGCAAGGACCCAGAGAAGTGGCTGGCTTTGCAAATATGGACAAAACACCTCATGGAAATCCCCACTGGCTGGCACCTTTCCCTGCCCGCACCCCACCCACCCCGACAAATGCCTGCAAAGATACCTTAGCGCAGGAAGCCGTCAGTCCTAGATAACACTCTCTAGAATCTTCCTAGCAGAAACTTTGTATCCTTTGATCAACACCTGCCTATACCTGCCCTCCAATCCCTAACAACCATCTTTCTCTTCTCTGCTTTTATGAGTTCAGCTTTTTTTTTTTTAGTTTTATTGATCTTATTTTTTTAAATACACGACAGCAGAATGCATTACAATTCTTATTACACATATAGAGTACAATTTTTCATATCTTTGTATATAGAGTATGTTCACACCAATTCATGCATTTATACATGTACTTTGTTTTTTGCATTATAATTCTTATTACATATATATACCACAATTTTTCATATCTCTGTTTATATATAAAGTATGTTGACACCCAAATCGAGTCGTCATACATGTACTTTGGATAATGATGTCCATCACATTCCACCACCCTTGCTAATCCCCTGTCTCCTCCTTTTCCCTCCCACCCTTCTTCCTATCAGAGAAATGCAAATCAAAACTACTCTAAGATATCATCTCACTGCAGTCAGAATGGCAGCTATTATGAAGACAAACAACAGTAAGTGTTGGCGAGGATGTAGGGAAAAAGGTACACTCATACATTGCTGATGGGACTACAAATTAGTGCAGCCAATAGGAAAGCAGTATGGAGATTCCTTGGAAATCTGGGAATGGAACCACCATTTGACCCAGCTATCCCTCTCCTCAGACTATACCCAAAGGACTTAAAAACAGCATACTATAGAAACACAGCCACATTAATGTTTATAGCAGCACCCCTTCACAATAGTTAAACTGTGGAGCCAACCTACATGCCCTTCAGTGGATGAATGGATACAAAAAAATGTGGCATATATACACAATGGAATTTTACTCAGCATTAAAAGAGAATAAAATCATGGCATTTGCAGGTAAATGGATAGAGTTGGAGAAGAAAATGCTAAGTAAAGTTAGCCAATCCCAAAAAACAAATGCCGAATGTTTTCTCTGACATAAGGAGGCTGACTCATAGTGGGGCAGGGAGGGGGAGCATGGGAGGATTAGATGAATTCTAGCTTTTTTTTAAATTTCATATGTAAGTAACATCATGCAGTGTTTGTCTTTCTGTGCCTGGCCTATTTCACTTATACTAATGTACTCCTGGTTCATCCATTTTATCCCAATGACAGGATTTCCTTATTTTTAAATACTGAATAGTATTTTATTATTCACATTTTCTTCACTCATTCATTCATTTATTGATAGACACTTAGATTAATCCAGTATCTTGGCTATTGTGAATAAAGTAATGCAATGAACATGTTAGCACAGATCTCTCTTCAACATACCAATTTTATTTTCTTTGTATATATACCGTGATTGCTTGCTGGGTCATATAGTTGTTCTGTTTTTAATTCTTTGGGCACTCCAAAACTGTTTTGCAACATGACTACACTAATTTATATTCCCACCAACCATGTGCATGTCTCTATTTTCTCCACGTCCTCACCAACATTTGTTATCTTTGTCTATTATCTTCTAATAATAACCATTCCCCCAGGTGTGAGCTGGTATCTCCTCATGATTTTAATTTGCATTTCCCAGATGATTAAAAAGACTGAACCTTTTTTCACATACCTGTAAGGCCGTTTATATGTCTTCTTTTTTTTTTTTTTTTTTTTTTTTAAAGAGAGAGAGTGAGAGAGGAGAGAGAGAGAGGAGAGAGATAATTTTTTAATATTTATTTTTTTTAGTTCTCAGCGGACACAACATCTTTGTTGGTATGTGGTGCTGAGGATCGAACCCGGGCCACACGCATGCCAGGCGAGCGCGCTACCGCTTGAGCCCTTGAGAAATATCTAGTCAGGTCCTTTGCCTATGTTTTAATATGGTTGTTTTCCTGTTATTAAGTTGTTTAAATTGCCTAAATATGTTGAATATTAGGTTATGGATTACAAGTATTTTTTGCCCCATCCTCTGGGCTATCTCTCCATTCTGTGAATTGCTCCCTTTGATGTGCAGAAGCTTCTCAGTATGATTGGGGCAATCCTATTTGTGTCGTTTTGTTGCCTGTGCTTTCGAGATCATATGCAAAAAATCATTGCCTAGACCAATGCCAGAAGCTTGTCCCTTGTTTTCTTCTAGTAGTTTTATAGTCTCAGGTCTTTTTAAGTCATTAATTCATTTTGAGTTGAGAAGGGTCTAATTATGTGAATGCTCAAATTTTCCCAACACTCTTTACTAAGGAGATGATTCTTCTCCATTGTGTGCACTTGGAACACTTGTCAAAGATCAACTGACCATTGTATTAGTCCAACTTTTGTTACTATAACAAACTACTTTAGGCATGTTACTTATAAAGAAAAGAGTTTTATTTTGGGTCCCAGTTCTAGAGGTGCAAGGTCTTGGGGCTTTATCTGGTGATAGATAACCTTCTTGGTGGCAGAATGCTAAAATATAAAAGAGCATCACATGACAAGAAACAGTAAGGATGTGTGTGTGTGTGTGTGCGCACACGCATGTACACATGTGTATGTGTCCAGCATATACTCTGTCTCCCTCTTGTTATAAATCTACCAGATCCCATCATAAGGGCTCCATCCTAATGACTTTACCTAATCCTAATCACTTCCCAAAAGTCACACCACTCAGCACTGTAGGCAGATTAAATTTCCACCCTCTTAATACCATTAACATATGATTTGGAGATTAAACTCTTACATGAGTTCAGGGGCCCAAACCAAGCTGTGAATACAAGATTCTCTCATATCACTCTGTATGCCTGTATTAATGGAAATACTCTGATGATTTGATTGCTGTAACTCTGTAGCATATTCGAAATCAAGTAGTGATGCATCCAACTTTGTCCTTTTTTGATCAAGATTGCTTCGGCTTGTTCAGGGTGTTTTTATTTGTTTCTTTGGGGTTTTTTTCACCATACAAATTTTAGAATTTATTTTTCTACTTCTGTGAAAAATGTGATAGGGATGGCATTGAATCTGTAGATTGCTTTAGGAAATATTGACACTTGAACAATATTAAGACTTCCAATCCACGAACGTGATGTTTTTCCATTTATTTTTTTCTTCTTTAAGTTCCTTCATCGATGTTTTATAGCTTTCTGTGTACAAATTTTTCATTTCCTTAGTTAAATTAATTCTTAAATATTGTTGGTGCTATATAAATGCAATTGTCTTCCTGATAGGGGTAGTGTTATGGTGAGGATCTGAAATGTCCCCTAAAGTGTCGTATGTTCAGAGGTGGAACTTTTGGGAAGTGATCATGAGGGTTCTGACTCATGGGTGGATTAATCCATTGATGACTGAATGGACTAATGGGAATTGGGAACTAGTTGGAAAAAGTAGGACACTGGAGGTGTATCCTGGGATTATTTTTATCTTTGAGCGCTCTCTCTCTCTCTCTCTCTCTCTCTCTCTCTCTCTCTCTCTCTCTCTCTCTCTCTCTCTCTCTCTTCTCTCCCCCTCCCTTTCTCCCTCCCTTCTTCCCAGCTGCCATGATCAGCCTTCCTCTGCCACCTCTGCCACGTCCTCTGCCTCACCTCAGGCCCAAAGCAATGGAGTCAACTGGCCATGGGTTGAAACCACAAGCTAAAATAATTTTTTCCTTTTCTAAGTTGTTTATTATCAGGTATTTTGTCACAGTCAAGGAAAACTAACTAATACAATTTGTTGTTATAGAAACACTACTGATTTTTATGTCAATTTTTGTATTCTGAAATTTACTGAATTTGTTTATTCTAAGAGGTATTGTGTGTGTGTGTGTGTGTGTGTGTGCAGTCTTTAAGCTATACATATGACCATGTTGTCTACAAAGATAATTTCACTTTTTTTCTTTCAAATTTAGATACCACCCCACACCTCTCCCTTCCCCACTCCTAACCTACCTTCCACTCCTTTTCCCCCCTACTTACTGTGGCAAGATTATCAGTGAATATGGATTAAAAGTGACCACCCTTGTCTTGCTCCTGATCTTAGAGGAACAGCTTTCAGCTTTCCACCATTGAGTATGACGTAAGCTGTGGGCTTGTCATATATGGCCTTTATCATGTTAAAGTTCATTCCTCCTATACATAATTTGTTAGGAGTTTTTAGCATGTAAGGCTGTTGAATTTGTCAGATGTTTCTTCTGGATCTATTGACAGGGTCCTCTGATTTTTATTGTTCAGTATGTTAACATAGTGTACCACATTGATTGATTGGCATGTGTGGAAACATCCTTGTGTCCCAGGAATCAATCCCATTTGATCATGGTGCATGATCCTTTTAATGTGCTGTTGAATTTGGTTTGCTAATATGTTTTTGAGGAGTTTTGCTTCTATGTTGATCAGGGGTATTGGCCTGTAATTTTCTTTTCTTGTATCACTCTTGTTTGGCTTTGGTATCAGAGTAACTCTGGCCTTGCAAAATGAGTTTAAAGGTGTTTCCCCCCTTATTTTCAAGTTTTTTTTTTTGAAGAATTAATTAACATTAATTCTTTTTTAAATGCTTAGTAGAATTTACGAGTGAAGACATCAAGTCTTGTGCTTTGTTTTGTTGGAAAGTTTTTGAGTGGTTCAACTTTTTAAATTATTATCGCTCTGTTTCAATTTTCTGTTTCTTCATGATTCAGTCTTGGTAGGATGGATGTTTCTAGAAATTCATCCATTTCTTCTAGCTTATCTAACTTTTGGTATATAATTATTCATAACAGTCCTTATGATTCTGATTATTTCTGAGATATCTCTGTGTTTCTGTAATGTTCCCTCCTCTCACTTTTAATTTTATTTACTTGAGTCTTTTGATCTTAGTCTAGTTAAAAGCGTGTCAATTTTGTTTATCTTTTCATAACTTAATTCTTAGTCTCATTGACTTTTAAAATTTTTTTAGTCTCTCTTGCATTTATTTCTGCTCTGATTCTTATTATTTTTTTTTCCTTTTGTTGACTCTGGGCTTACTCTGTCCTTCTCAAGCATACCACATGTGCTGGAGAACAGTTGTGTTTTGTGGGATGGAGGTTCTATACATGTTGTGAGGTGCCTTTGATCTATAGCGTTGTTCAAGCCCACTCTTTCCTTATTGATCTTCTTTCTGGGTGATCTATCCATTGTTGAAAGTGGGATACTGAATTTCCCTACTATTATTATATTACTGGGTATTTCTCCCTTCCATTCTGTAAATATTTGCTTTATCCATTCAGGTGCTCCAATGTTGGACATAAGTATATTTACAATTTTTTAAATATATTTCTTGATGAATTGCCCCCTTTGTTTTTATTTAACGATTTCTTTGTCTCTTGTGACAATTTTTAACTCAGTCTATTTTGTCAGATGTAAGTTTATCCATCTCTGTTCTATTTTGATCGCTATTTGCATGTAGTGTCTCTATCCATCTCTTCACTTTCAGCTTGTATTTCCTTAAAGCTAAAATGAGCCTCTTATAGACAGAATCTCGTTGGATCTTGTTTTTGTTTTTTTAAATCCTATCAGTTACTCTGTCTTTTGACTGAAGAATGCAATCCGTTTTCATTTAAAGCAATTATTGATAGGTAACGATTTACTATGATTCTTTAAAAACTGTTTTCTGACCACTTTGTAGTTTCTTCATTCCATTATGCCTGCCTTGCTGTCCTCCTTTGTAATTTGATTTTTTAAAAAATTTATAGTGGTATGCTTTGATGTATTTCTTTTGTTTTTCCTTGTGTTTATTGTCTACAGAATTTTTCTTTGTGGCTAGCCTGGGACATGCATAAAACTTCTTATAGTTATGATGACTTTTTTGGGGGGTGGGTACCGGGGATTGAACTCAGGGGACTCAAGCACTGAGCCACATCCCCATCCTTATTCTATATTTTATTTAGAGATAGGGTCTCACTGAGTTGCTTAGGGCCTGGCTAAATTGCTGAGGCTGGCTTTGAACTTGCAAGCCTCCTGTCTCAGCTTCCTGAGCCACTGGGATTATAGTATAGGCATGTGCTACTGCACCCACCTGTGATGACCTATTTTAAGCAGATAATGCCTGAACTCTGACTTCTACTCTTCTTCACTTTAACGTCTCCTGAGAAGGGAGATCACTTGAACCCATGAGTTCCAGACCAGCCTAGGTAAACAGCCTTTGAGTAGTTGCCTGGATCACATAAGGTAATGGATGTCACATCCTCAGCTCTGTGTCTGGCACACAGTAGGTACTCAGCACATAGTGGCAGCTAAGATGAGTGTTATTAATTATCCACATTCACAGACCAAACCCATCCTGAGTTTCCCCAGGGCAGCAGTAACTGTGAAGGGCAGGAAAGTGGCAAGGGGAATAGACCTGCAGCCATCAGCATAGCTGGGCTTCCAGACAGCTTTTTGTTTTTTTCTTCCCCTTGCTGCTTTAGGATGAGGTCTGAAAAGCTAGAGAGATAATAAAAGCTATATAACAGAGAATTGTCACATCCACACCAGAAGGAATAGAAGTATTTAAAACCATGGAAGCCTTATCTGAGCTGTAGTGAAATTACTTGTGTGTTGATAAAGGAATTATTGAGAAAGATGGGATTTCCTGCAAATCTTGACAATTTTCCTCTATTTTGCAGACTCCTAAAGCTGGAGGGAATGAAGAAGGCTGATTTTTTTTCATTGCATTGGGAGAGAAAACAGAAGCCCAGTGAATAAAAGCAACTTGCTCCAAAATAAAACTAATTTGTATAGATCTTAAGTTCGTTTACCATCAGAAGCAGAGCTTGGTAACCAGACTTCTGTGCCAGTTGGACATTTTGGGAAATAAGCAGAAGAAATCTGAAAGGACTCTGAGAAACAGAGGAGAGAAAGCCAGCGTCTGTCCCTAACAGCTAGGGATTTTCCCATGAGATGCTAACTCCCTCATCTTTCCTGGTTTGTGGGTTTCAGAGAAGCTGTTCAAGCAATCCAGGCTAACCCAGAGTAGGATGCATGATTTCACAGAGGCAAGGTCTCCAGTATTTTATCCACCACCTCTGACCATCAGAGACCAACAGGGAGGCAGTGGCCCCTGGAAATCTGTGTGCAAAGGGTGAAAGGCAGGTTACAATATGGAATTCAAATTCGTGAGTATTAATGCTTGTTATGAAATATTGCCTTTCAAATAGGACTGCCGGAATTCCAGACTATTGAAGGATAAGGTACACATTTAATAATAAATATGAAAATTAAAATGGACTGTTTCAGCAGTAACTCACCCAGCATCTCAGATATCTGTGTCTACTCACTTCTGTTCACTTCTTGGGCACACTGCCCAGAGTTAACACTTCAGATACCAGAAGAGAAAAATCCTTTTCTCATTCCTTCACTCAGATAAAAGCATGATGGCGTAGGCAAGCCATAGCAGTCAGACAGAAGTCCTCAAACTTTCTCAACTCAGAGCGCCCTTCATTAGCAGAAAGGACTCTACCTCAGCTATCACCTTAGGAAAAAAAATCCAAGTATAGTAGATGAGGATAATAAGGTTGCCCTTGAGGAATCACCCGCCCTTCCTCCAAATGTCCACGGAGTTGCAACGTCTTCCTGAAGTTCTTCGGCACTTTCAGAGTTTGACATCTTTAATTAATTAGAGTGCAATAGGAATATCTGTAAAGATTTTAGTAATGAATCTTTTTATTTCACAGCTGATAAAGACTTCATTTTTGCCAGGGAAAATAGCTGGTCTCAGTATCATTCCCATTTTTTTTCCTTGTCTCAAAGCCTAAAACAGCAACTAGTTTTGTGTTATAGCTTGCAGAGTTGTTTAAATTTTCAATACGTTTGCTATTAAATTTCACTGACTGATTTATACTTTCCATCAATAGCACCATTTGAATTGTTATTTTTAAAGATTATGTACTTATATGATTATTTGTTTTGTTTATTTTTTTTTCTCTTTTTAAACTTTTCTTCCTGAACATATATGATAAAGTTGGTAGAAAATAAATGTGATAACCCTTCGTCTCTGATGGAAATTGTTTTTTCTTTCTATTTTCCTTGCCTTCTATGTCAGTTGGCCTATACTATATTTTAGACCCAGCTCAAATGTCTTAGACTATTCTTTACCTGCCAATCAGAATTAGTCCCTCCTTCTCAGGGATGCTATTGCCCTGTAATCCTACTTCAGTGACCACACTGATGATATTGCATTGCAATTTGGAGAGTATGATGCTTGGTGAAACATCCATTTCTGGAGAGGAGAGTCTGTTAGTGGCCTTCTCAGAGACATGACATGATAAACAAGCTATAAATAATTGTTTAACTTTACCAAACTTTCTCTCCCTACAGACAAAGTGTTGACAACTTTCCAAATAACCAGTGGCCAACTTGCCCTAAGAAATGAGAGCAAGCTACCAAAAAATAATAAACACATTCACAAGGATGCTATCTGGGTCCTCCCCAAAGCATATCCTGACATGGGCATTCTAGCCTGCTACCTATTCAGAGTAGGGAAGTGAGAAAGTAAGACAGGTAAGAGACGGTGGCGACCATTGGTGATTGATGAGTGTGTTTCTATGGTGAGCTTCTAGGTCTCAATCCCATGGGAGACCTCTGGAAAAGTGGGTATATTATGACTCCAATTTTCCCCACCTGAGACATGGGGAAGATGGAGTGTTTATCCACCAACTCCTGATTGTTTATGATTATGAACTTCCTGGAGCATTGATTCCCCAGCTCTTCTGGCTGCACCTGCAAATGGGCTGTGCATACTCCTATAGTCAGACAAAACACTCAAGCAGAAAGATCAGGAACATAGAGTAGGAAGAATGTCTTAAAGGGCCAGCACTGAATAGAATTACAAGGTACCCAGTTCAGCCAAATCTATTCCATCCTTGGCCAGATTTTATCAAGAGAAAGTTCCTATTACTGAACATATCCCTCTAGCCTTGTTCAGCTCCTTGCAGCCATACAAAAAAATATCTAGTCTTTCTCTCCCATGATGGCTACTGTCATATCCAAAGACCATTGCTATATTCTCTGTCATCTCACAGATTGGCCTCCTTGTTGTATAATAACCGGTGGTGCCTGTCACTCTTTAAAAATCACGGTTTGAAAAAACAGAGGTTTTAGAGAGATTTTACAAATTTTTATATCATAAATATGAATCCTGAGAGTAACTTACTACATTCTATTACACCTCCCTACTCCAATGCAAACAGAGACTCAGGATGTCTTTATGATGACATTGTGTGATAAGGTGTTTGAGCAGCTGGTTTATGGTTCATGGTCCTTTAAAGCATGGTTTTGAATAATGCACTTAATCCTAAAATGTTATTCAAACATTAGATTAGTCTCTGTGACAGTACAAGGTGACCTGGTCAGTTTTAGCACAGAATCATAAATGCAAAATAATAATAATAATAATAATAATATTTACCACCACAACCATGAAAGGGTTCTGTGTCAAACTCTTCTCTTTCCTCTGGGAGATGTCAAATTTGCTTATTTACTTATTTATCTCTGCTTTGCCCAGTTACAAAATAAAGTTGTAGAGATATATACATGATTTCAAATAATGTAAGTAAGAAGTGAGAACAAAGGGAGAAATCTGAAGTAGGTACAGGGTAGGTCAATACACACAGTGAGGGTCAAAAGACCCTACACAATTGATGGAGGTCACAAATTCAGATCCAGACATCATATGGCCAAAGGAAAGAGGGAATAACAGACATTCAGAAATACCACAGATTCTCTCTCTCTCTCTCTCTCTCTCTCTCTCTCTCTCTCTCACACACACACACACACACACACACACACACACACACACACACTATCAAATCAAGGAAAAAGAAGAAAAGAGACATGGTGATCTAAGCTTGGCAATTCTGAGACCTTCCAAGCCAGGGCACTAGAAAACTGTATTCTTATTTTCTGGGCACATAGTATATGTATAGAAATTTAAAACATGAAAAACAAAACTATGTATTGCTTAGAGATACATATATTTAAAATACAAACACATAAAGATATGTGTGGGAATAAAAACCACCAAATTAAAAATGAGGGTAACCTCCAGAGGGGAGCAAGAGATAATCAGGGAGGTTCCCTGGAGACTTCACCTGTGTCAATTAATATTTTATTTTTCATGTTGAATTATGTGAAAATTTGTTATACTGTTCTTTGTAGTTTTATATCAGAATGCATTTTGTTTGTTTTTTTATTTTATACTGGGGATTGAGCCCAGGGGCATTCAACCACTGAGGCACATCCCCACCCATATTTTGTATTTTATTAAGAGACAGGGTCTCACTGAGTTATTAGGGTCTTGCCAAACTGCTGAGGCTGGCTTTGAACTCGAGATCCTCCTGCCTGGGTCTCCAAAGCTGTTAGGATTACAGACATGCACCACCCTGGGCATCTCAAAATGCAAGAATGGAGGCAGCAAGACTGCTAAGGAAGCCATTAATGTGGCCCAAGGGAGAGGCAAAGGTAAACCAGACAACAATGGAAGTAGTGTGGTTGTAAAGGAAGGGGACAGATTTGATATATGGATTTGGGGAAAAGCCAACAAGACCTACCAATAGGTTGTATGTGGATTTTAAAGGAAAGAGAAACGTTGGAACCAACAAGGTCTTTGGCACCACAAACTGCAGAAATGGTGGAGACATGTAATATGTAGGGATGACTTGGAGGGGAGAGTTGGATGGGGAGAGTGTGGTAACCAGTCTTTGGACATGTGAAGTTGGGGTGTCTAAAATATACACAGGTATAGACATGGAGGAGAAGATTGAAGCGGTGAGTGTAAAACTCAGAGTAAATATCAGATCTGTTGATTAAGATCTAAGTGGCTCCAACATGTACATTTTTTGATTCTTTTTTTATTATTAGTTGTTCAAAACATTACAAAGCTCTTGACATATCATATTTCATACATTTGATTCAAGCAGATTATGAACTCCCATTTCAACATGTACATTTTATGCATGTGCATGAGACAAAAGATGACCACCAATAGAATTGGGATAGAGAATAGGTTCAAGGTAAGGGTCTTGGGCATTGCAGCATTTAGAGATGTGGAAGAGGAGTAGCAGCGAACAAAGGAGACCAAGAAACTGTGGGCAAAGGGGTCAGAGAAAAAAAAGAAGGGTGCGTTATCTCAGAATCAGAGAAGTTTCAATGACAAAATGAAGGAATTAATTGGATCAAATGCACATTAATAAAAAGAATAAAAATGAAGGACAAAATGCCATAGACTCTCAATATGGGAAGTGGTTGCACTGGAGTGGAGGGGGATGGCAGAGATACTAGGGAAAGAAAATACAATATTATATTCTTGAAGAGAGAACATAAACATTGACTTTAGACATTGATAGACAAATACTAAAATGCATGTTTAAAATTAAAAGTAACTACAAGAAGATGAGAAATCGTATACAAATTCTCAAATCAAGGCTGGGGTTGTGGCTTAGAAGTAGAGCGCTCACCTGGCATGTGTGAGGCACTGGGTTCAATCCTCAGCACCACATAAAAAAATAAAGATATAGTGTCCACCTACAACTAAGAGATAAATATATTTTTTTTAAATTCTCAAATCATTAAGAATAAAAAGAATCAAAGAAAATGCAATTAATGACTAAAAGGCAGAACAGAGGAAAGAGAACATAGTAAATAGAAAAATAAAATTAAGTTTATATTATTTGTATATGTAATTGCAATAAATATAGATGGTGAGGAGAGGAGGATGAAGAGCTTCTGAAATGGCTGAGGGTGGAGCATGGAAAATCCTTCTATCAAAAAGAAACATTAAAAATGGAATATTTGTAATAAAAAACTATTTTAAAATTCTGGAGATTAACCAAAGCATACAACAATTTAGAAATGTTGTCTCAAGGTAAAACTACTCAAGAATAAATAGTTTATTTTTTTAATTTTTTAAATTAATTTTTTTAATATATGACAGCGGAATGCATTATAATTCATATTACACACATAGAGCACAATTCTTCATATCTTTGGTTGTATATAAAGTATATTCACACCAATTTGTGACTTCATACATACACCAATTTGTGACTTCTTTGGATGATGATGTCCATCATATTCCACCATCCTTTCTAACCTCCTGCCCTCTCCCTTCCCCTCCCATCCCTCTGCCCTATCTAGAGTTCATCTATTCCTCCCATGCTCCCCCTCCCTACCCCACTATGAATCAGTCTCTTTATATCAGACTCTTTGGAAATCTGGGAATGGAGCCACCATTTGACCCAGCTATCCCTCTCCTTGGTCTATACCCAAAGGACTTAAAAACAGCATACTACAGGGACACAGCCACATCAATGTTAATAGCAGCACAATTCACAATAACTAAACTGTGCAACCAACCTAGATGCCCTTCAGTAGATGAATGGATGAAAAAAAGTGGCATATACACACAATGGAATATTACTCAGCAATAAAAGAGAATAAAATCATGGCATTTGCAGGTAAATTGATGGAGTTAGAGAAGATAATGCTAAGTGAAGTTAACCAATTCCCAAAAAACAAATGCTGAATGTTTTCTCTGATATAAGAATAGGTAGTTTAAATGAAAATAACGCCATTCAAAATAGCATCGAGTGAATAAAAAACTAAGGAATAAATTTAACAAAAGAAGTAAAGAGATTGAATAAGTAAATGAAAAATTTCCCATAAATAAGAGTATAGGACCAGATGACTCCACTGGTTAGTTCTACTAAGACTCTTAAAGAAGTAACACTAGAATTAATTAAAGAATTAATACCAGTCCTTCTTTGAATCTGTAGATTCAATATAATATCTATCAGAATCTCAGCTGGATTTTTTTTCTTTTGCAAAAATTATCAAGCTCATCCGGAAATTTTAATGAAAATCCAAATGACTCAGAATAACCAAAAAGTCCTTGAAAAATAATAGAATTGGATAGCTTACAAGTTTCAATTTTAAAGTTACTATAAAACGAAGAAAGTATAGAACCAAGACATAGAGTCAGAATAGAACAACCAAAACTAAACCCTTACATTAATGTTCAATTGATATTTAAGAAATGTGTCCAGGTAAATCAATGGGTAAAGAATAGTGGATTTGTCTTTTTTTTTTTAGTACTTAGTACAAGGACAATCAAATATCCCTATGCAGAAAGATAATTTTAGACTATTAACCCATGCCATAAACAAAAGTGTAAAATACTAGCATACCAAATGATGGCAAGGATATGGATAAACTGAATATAAAATGGGACAGAAACCTTGGGGACAAAATTTGACAACTTCTTAAAATCTAAACATGACTATGCTGTACAACCCAGATATTCTACTCCAGGGCATTCACACAAAAATTATGAAAATACATGTTTATACAAATATTTACATGCAAATATTCATAGCAGGCAAAAAGTGGAAACATTTCAAAGATTCATCAAGTGATAAATGGTTAAGCAAGATGTGGTATATCCATTCACAGGAATACTCTGATAATTAAAAAGGAACAAATCACTACCACTTGGATGAGTCTCAAAACTATTGTGTTAAGTAAAAGAAGCAAATGCAAATGCATTTAATAATTCTTTTGTGTAATGTCCACAAAAGGTAAGTATACAGAGACAGAAAGTATGACCAAGAAAATGAAAAGAGACTATGAGTGAGCATAAAATATATTGTTGAAATGATAGGAAAAAAATGTTCTAAAATTAGAATGAATCCATAGTGCATAATTTGTACACTTATAAAATATTGTTCAATTATATAATATACTTAATGTAGGTCAATTTTTAAATTATTTAATATAGTTTAAAAATCTTAATGTGTTCAATTCACCCACCTAAATCAAGGAGACTCTCGGGCTGAGTTTGAAGTATCCAACTTCATGTTGTTTAAGAAGACACACATAAAATAATAATTTCTAATATTTATGAAGCTTTGACTTGCGCTCTATATTTAACCTGTGACAGGTTTATGAAATAGTGTTAATATTCATCTCATCTAGTAGATGAGAGGCTGGGGCACAAAGAGACCACGTCAGTTGCTCCAGGCTTCAAGGAGAGGTAGTGATAAAGATGAGCTTTGAACCCTCCTCATTAGCTTATCTGGCTTCTCTTAGGTAGGAATGTTTATGGAAACTATAAACAAAACATGAAATTTGTATTGACATTACATAAATAAAAGTCAGGCAGAAGTCATTATAGATAAGAACTTTATATTGATAAAAGGCCCAAACTCTCCCAAAGATACAATTAGTATAAACCTTTACATTCGCAATATAAAAACCAAAAATGTTAGAAATTCCAGGGAGAAGCAAATCTACAAATTCGCCATCAGAGGGGAATATTTGTTTAACCCTCTCATAAATTAGGCAAAACCTTAAGGGCATGAAGAATTTAAATATTTTAATATAAACTTAAGAGAAAAATAGAATAAGCAAACATTTTTTTGAAATCCATATGAAATTTACACAAAAGCTGACCATGAATTAAGCCACTTATACATACACACACACACACACACACACACACACACACATACACAAATAAAACCTCAAAAAATTTTTTTCCTAAAGCAGAAATCCTGCATATTCTCTGATCATAATGACATTCTAATCTTATGATTAGAAATCAATATTAAAAGGCTATCCAAATAATCTGGATGTGACCACTCACTTCTGTAATCCAGCTACACCAGAGGCTGACACCAGTTGGAGAGAAAATTAAAATTTCAGATTTCAAGCTGGAGGCCAGCCTGGGCAACTTAGTGAGGCCCTGTGTCAAATAAAATTTTAAAAGGAATGGGGTGTAGCTCAAGTAGTGGAGCACTTGAGTGACATGCACAAGGCCTTGGTTCAGTCCCTAGTATCACAAAATAAAAAGGGGGATGGGACAGTAGTCAAAAATACATATATATATATATATATATATATATATATATATATATATATATATATATATTATATATATATGTTTATATAATATATATATATATGTTTGTTTAGGAATATTAACACATTTAAATAGGCTGGGTGCGGTGGTGCACACCTGAAATCCCAGGCACTCTGAAGGCTGAGGCAGGAGAATTTCGAGTTCAAAGCCAGTGTCAGCAAAAGCAAGGTGCTATGCAACTCAGTGAGACCTGTCTCTAAATAAAATACAAAATAGGGCTGGGGACAAAATAGGGCTGGGGATGTGGCTCAGTGGTTGAGTGCCTCTTATTTTGATCCCCGGCAGCAAAAAACAAAACATTTAAATACAAGATTTTTGGATAAGAGAAAAAATTTTAATGGAAATTATTACCACCTGCACATGTACAAGTGTAAAAATACCACATATTAATGGTGTTAATTCTCAGCATATAATGGAAAACTAAAATGAATGAACTAAGCTTAATATCTGGAAAATTATGTAAAAGCTCTATAAAACAGTCTTAGAAAAGTAGAGAGACTTTATAAACCTTAAAAGTAGAAAATAATAAGCTAGAAATCAAAAGAAAGAATAATCAACAAACTCATTCTCTAAAAAGAATCACAGATATCCCTCTGACGAATCTGATCAAAAAAATGTAGAAGACACAAACAATATTAATGACCAAAAGGAAACATGTCTTCAAGAAAAGATTTTTGTAAATTAGAAGACACTATGCATATAACCGATAATTACCAGCAAACGTGAAAATCTATATGTAATAGATGATCTCCTGGGGCAAAAAAGTAAATTTTTAAAATTAATTAAAGAAGAAACAAAATCCCAAGAGACCATGATTGGTTGAAAGAGAGAGAGAGAAAGAGAGAGAGAGGGAGGGAGAGAGAGAGAGAGAGAGAGAGAGAGAGAGAGAGAGAGAGAGAGAGAGAACTTCCCTAGAGCAATCACAAGATGATATGGTTTAAAAGCAAATGATGTGCTGGCGAGGTGGTGCATGCCTGTAATCCCAACAGCTCAGGAGGCTGCGGCAGCAAGATGGCGAGTTCAAAGCCAGCCTCAGCAAAAGAAAGGGACTAAGCAACTCAGTAAGACCCTGTCTTTAAATAAAATACAAAATCTGGCTGGGGATGTGGCTCAGTGATCAGGTGCCCCTGAGTTTAATCCCCAGTATGCCCCCTCGCCCCACAAAAAAATAAAAGCAAATGGTGCCAAACCTTAGAAACACATATGCCTTCTCTTCTAGCAATTTGATTTAGGAATCTATCCTAAAGACATACTCTGAGATGTTCAAGAAGTTATATGCGCCACAATGTTTCTTGCTTTGAGGTTTGTAACAGCTGAAGAAGTGGGCAATCTATATTTCCCATGAAAATGGGTTAGTTAATATAGCAGAGCTCTCCATATGATGGAATACCATGCTGCCTTTAAGAAAATGAATTTGACCTCTATGTGCTGACATAAAAAGATTGGCAAAACATACCGGTCAGGGAGAAAATCAAATTTCAGAACATTATGTGTAGTCGGATGTACTGGAGCTGTCCGTTTTGTATGAATGTCAATAAGTAAAAAGGGGCCCGGCGGGTGCTCACTCCCTGCTTCCATTGACTGCTTCTGCAAGGGTGGGCAAGGGAGTCAGGACTCAAGAGGGGATGTTGAGGTCTTCTGTTTTACACAGAGCATATATCCAGGTATTGGATACACTTAATAAAAAAAAAAATGTAACTATAAAAATAAAATGAAGAATCCAAGCACAGGACAGAGATTTCCCACAAGACAAACCGTAAGACCCTTTCCAGATCTAAGATTCTATGACTCACCCTTGTCTTGGAGCCCTCCAGACCAGATCATGACAAACCATGAAAAAAGAGAACAGCTGTTTACATTCACATTCTATCCTCTGTCCCAGCCAGAGCAAATGACTACTTTTCCTGTTTTGCCCTTCAGAGCTAGAAGGCATTGGCACCTTTGAGTACGTTCACTCCAAAGACACGTCTCTTCTCTCTGCCATTGTTCCCACTTGGCCCCTTAAACTCCACAAGTTAAGCAAGCACTTCTGTGGTGAGACTCAGCGGGCTTCTTGTAAAAATGTTGACTTCCTTTTGGACTGAAAAAAACAAAACCCTGTTTTGTTGTTTGGTCTACAATAGGACTAAATTGGCAGCTGGACCTGCCCCAGAGGGGAAGGAGGTGGATGTGGGGTTTTGCAGGCATCACAACAGCAGCCTGTTGGCGGAACTGAGTTCTGAATTCGTCGGTAACATCTGTCCACTCCTCCATTTCTTCCCTCCCTGATTTCTCTGTCTTGTTGGGTGACCTATGAGCCAGAGGCCTGGCTCCATTCCCTGGTGCTTTGTGCTGCTGTCTACCACTTCCAACTCCTTGACTGCTGAGCTGTGGCGTGAAAATCTGGAGCACAGACTCCAGTAGCCAGTTGTTCCTTCAAAGCAAATTATCCCCAAATTATTGGCTTGAAACAGCCATGTCCTGAGCTCGCCATTCTGAGGGTCATCCATTCAGGCTAGGTTCAAGTGGATGATTAATCTGGCATCAACTGGGCTCCCTCGGAGATGGCAGAGGCTCCAAGTCACTCTGGTCACTCTTCTTTAGGGGATGGGCTCATTATCAGCTGGGTTACAAGGGGTAGGTGGGACACGGGCTTTCATCCTCCTGCAGGCCAGCCCAGGCAAGATCACATGCACAAGATGGTTAAATTAGTCATTTCCAGACACTAAATACTCAAGACAAAGGAAAAAAACCCATCCTATAATTTACCTTCTTGCTTCCATCATTTGAATGAATGATCAACTCTTGTAGAGTCAGAGGCAGATCATAATCATTCCAAAATCTAATTCCAAAGCATATTTCCAACTGAAGGTGATACTTTGGGTTTAATATCAGAGATGGCAGCAAAGGCATCTCTTGGTAATTTTCTCCCCTCCCTGCTTTCTGAGGAGGGGAAGACAAGCTTGTAATTCTCAGAGATGCCCCACATCCCCTGGATTCCAGTGTGTTAGTTCATCAGAGATCATCTAGCCCAAGTCCTTGATACCCAGACTGTAATCTGAATTGTGTAAATTTGGGAGGCAAGGAAGGGTGGAAGAGTCAGAAAACAGCTTTAATTTAAGCTCAGGTAATGGTAGCCTAGTGTGCCTGCTGCTATGTCACACTTCAGTTATTCACCTGTACCGTGGTCAGGACTCGGCTCCCTGGGAGAGTTCTGGATCAGGGGTTCTGTGAAGGAGATGAAAGGAATAGAACCAAAAGCCTGAGCTTTTCAAGTAAAGAAGCCACCCACCCCCAATCTTGATATTAACATTCAAGGCCACTTTCCAGGATGGTGGCCTCAACTCTTCTGCTAAATCCAAAGGTTTTTGTTTCTTTCTTTATTTTTTTTTTCCAGTAATGGGGGTTGAACCCAGGGGCACTCTCCCATTGAGCTATATCCCTAACCCTTTTTAAATTTTATTTTGAAACTGGGTCTTGTTTAAGTTCCCCTGGCTGGACTTCAATTTGCAATCCTCTTGCCTCAGCCTCCTGAATAGCTGTGATTACAGGCGTGGGCCCATCTTAAATTCAAAGGTTTTAACAAAATACAAATCTGCGCATTGGACATATCACGCCAACCCTCTCTGCTCCCAAAACATCATCTATCTTATTTCTCACAGTTCCAGAATTCTTTTTCAGAAAGCAGGGAGGGGAGAGAATTTCCAAGAGATGTTTTGGCTAGCATTTCTGATATTAAATCTAAAGTTTCACCAAAAGTTGAAGATTTAGCTTTGGAAATTGGATTTTGGAAAGATTATGATCTGCCTCTCACTCTAGAAGAGTTGATCGTTCATTTAAGTGATATACATGGAGCAAAATAATAAAAATTTAAAAATTTATCTTAAATTACAGCCTATCTCTGGTAATCCCTGCAGTGGCACTGATGTTGCAGAAATGGAAAAAGGGGAGATCCATGTCTCTGAATGTTCCTGGTCTAATAAGACCTTCAAGGAGGTGTCCTAGTATTTGGAGTGCAATGAGGTAACTTCTGTAATGAGGTATGCACAAGATAAGAGCAGAGGAGGATTTGCACCAGTCACCAAGCAGAAGAGAAAGAGCAAGAATAAAGACTGTGAGGAGAGGGAGAGTGTGGCTGATTCCCAAGAGGGTACATGGCTCAGTGTTACTATTGCATAGTGTAAGGACAGGAGGACACAGAGTGAGGTGAAGGCAGGAAACAAGGTCTTCACAGTCCTGCGAAGTATTTTAGAGTCTGTCCCAAGAGAATGAGGGCACCATTGAGGAATTAAAGCAGGGTAAACATGTCACTTTATTTTTTATTTTTAAAATACCATTAATAGATGAACAGAAAGGCAGTCAAGATACTTTTATCATTGACAGATGAAAACATGATAATTGTCTGAACTAGGGTATTCTCCATGAAGGCAGAGGAAAACAAAAACAGGCATGAGAGAAGCCTAGCACAAACAATAAATGTGACTTGGTGGCTGGTTAGATACGAGGAAAGAGACAAAAAAATTTTGATGACATTTTTACATGGGCTATTGGGCAGGTGATAGAGTCGTTGGCCAAGTTACAAAATGTGAGAGGAGAAGTAGGTGTTGGGACAGATTTGGATGGAGGGAGTAAGCAATGAAGTATGACTGGCATGCTGAGTTTGTCCCCTGTGGAAGAGTTTCAAGGGGACGACAGAGACTTTGCTCGTACGTCTCATGGGCGTGGAGGTGAAGAAGCCTGGGATACCGGTGGGATTTGTAGTGAAACTGAAGCAGAGAATGCTGGGAGACAGAGCATGGAGCAAGAAAGAAAAGAGATAGACTGAGCCCTAGGGAACACAAAACTCCTAACGGGGGAAATGTGAGCTGGAAAGCAGAAAGCCTCAAGGAGGGAATGGCCATCCGTGTCATCTCTTCCTGTGAAACCGGGAAGATGAGCCTGAAAGTGGTCACTGTATCAGCCAATAGAGGCCACTGGTGACATCAGTGAGAGCTTCCATAGTCAGACAGAGCTCAGTTCTGGAGAAATGGAAGTAGGAGAGGTCAATTTGGAGAGAAAGCTGGTTGAGATGACACTTTAGAAACATGGTATGGCCGGCTAGGCGCGGTGGCGCATGCCTGTAATTTTGGCAACTCCAGAGGCTGAGGCAGGAGGATTGGAAGTTTAAAGCCAGTCTCAGCAATTTAGCGAGGCCCTAAGCAGCTCAGTGAGACCCTGTCTCTAAATAAAATACAAAAAGGGCTGGGGATGTGGATCAGTGGTTAAGTTCAATCCCTGGTTAATCCCTTGTAATAATAATAATAATAATAATAATAATAATAATAATAATAATAAAGAAACATAGTCTGACTATAATAAAAGATACACAATAGGGGCTGGGGATATAGCTCAGTTGGTAAAAGTCCTTGCCTAGCATGCACAAAGCCCTGGGTTCAATCCCCAGCACCAAAAATCAAAAGGACACATGACATTAGGTGGAAGGATACACAGGATATAAATATGTATATGTTTAAATGCCTTCTGGAAAATGGGGATTATCATACTATTCTTAGAAGGATTAGTATAAGGATTAAACTAGTGCATGTATGTTATGTGTTTAGCAAAGTACCTGGAACATAATTAAGTGTCTGAAAAATAGAGGATGCAGTAATAATTAGATCATTAATAATGACCATAATAACAATTGAGTTCAAACCATCAAAGGAAGTGAGTTGAAGACACAGCTCACAGAAAGAACCGTCGATAGGCCAAAGGAGCATGAGGGGAAGGGATCCAGACTGAAGGTACATGGACCAATTGCATAAGGAAAAGGAGCCCTACTCATCCAGTCTCTACCAAGCACTGACTATGTGCCAGGTACTCTGCCAGGTATGACGATACAAATGATAACAAGAAAAACTGTCTCTTCCTTTAAGGAGCTCAAAGCTGCAAAGAGACATGTGCAGTAAATCAACTATTCCAGTGTGATGGATGGAGTTCAAGTCAGGGTTGTGTAGAAACCCAGGAGGGAACCCTAACCCTCCAGGTCTTGGATGGTAAGACCTAGAAAAGGTGATATCTAGCCATAGACATGATTTCCTTGACAGGAGAAAGTTAGGAAGGCAGTAATGAAGGGAAGCAGGAGGGACAATGTGCAATGGGGTTACATTAGATTGAGCAGAGAGCAGAAGAATTCATGCTAGGGACCTCTTTTCTTCTGTAGTATGGGAAATGTATCCAAGACCTGGGAATGGGTTTGGAATAGCTGCAGTGGAAGAAAAGAAGGAACTGGGCACATATATACATGCTAAATGGTATTGAGGGCACAGATGGGATTTCTTCATAGGGTTAGCTAGACTGGAGCAGTTGCATGAGGTTTACAGAATGGTGTTGCAAGGCTAAGGGTGCTGGCCAAGAGAGGATCATGCAATGCTTTCCAAGATAGGGGAAAGTAAACCAAAAGGGAACTGGTTGATGACACCCCCAAATAGGAAGGACATATGGAAACGAAAGCACAGAGAAGTCAAAAAGTGAGTATGGTACATATGAGGGATCAAGAACCCTGGATAGACAAGAGGCTGAGCTCAGAGAGACAGACACACAGAGAATAACAAGAAAAACACACACCAGGGGTTACAGGCATGGGAAAATTGAGAGGAAAGCCCCAGAGAACAGAGCAGATCAAGGAGCTGGAGAGGTAGGAGGCTGCCAGGATGCTAGATGGAGAAGAAAGGAGAGCTGATCTCCATCAATTTTATGAGTGTGGAGGTGGGACGAAGGCTAGGGCAGGAGAGGTCTGGGGCTAGAAGCTCAGACATGGGCTGCTCATAGACAAGGGCAACCCTTAATGGATTTGTAACTGTTCTTTCCCTAATTCCTGTAAGATCTTGTGCCCCAGCTATTTTTGTTGTTGTTTAAAAATATATAGTCTCGGAGATGGAGAGTGACCTGTTTTCTTCTATCTCCAAATTATGTTCTCTTGCTCACCCCAGAGCTGTTCCTTTGTTGTCAAGTGGGCAAGGCCAGAAAGTACAAATTTACCACTTGATGGAGACACTGTGATTTGCTTTCCAATAATACTTTTCAGTCACTTCAAACTCTGCAGACCTAGAGCTTTTCCTTCAGCCTTGTCAACTGGACAAGTAAATAAGCAATTTGAAAAGTATATATGAAATGATGCACTGAGGGTCTGCAGGAACACCTGAGAGGGGCCAAATCGGTCTTGTGGGGATCAAGAAAGGCATTTGGTGCCCAACGGTAAGGTCTACCTCCTTCACTTCCCTGGCTGCCTGGCCTGGTCATAAGTACACATGAAACATAAATCACAAAAAAAAAGCCAGGCAGACCCAGAGCCTTCAGGAAAAGACATTTTGTGCCATGCTCTTTGGTGAAGTAGAGATGAGCAAAAAGCATTGACGTTAATTTGGATTCCTAAAGGAAACTACTAATCAAAAGTTTGAAAGGCACACCCCCAAACTTCTAAAGAGCATCAGTTTTGAGTGATAGACAGTGGCCACAAGAAAGGCAGAGAGCGCTACACCAGCAAAGCCCCTCCTGCCTCAAACAAGATTTCCAGGTAGAGCTCTTCTTAACTTGGGCTGACTGGCTGCTCAGTCTCCTGGTCCTGGGTTTTCAAGGAAATATAGTCCCTGATAAGTCAAACATTGACTGGTGGGTTGTGCCACAGGCCAAACGAGACAGTTGCCAGGATTCCTAAACAGCATGGGGTAGATGATGGGCCCTTCCTAACCTGTAAACACACCGACTGAACACGAACCCAACAAGGGAGGCCACCTCCCCATGAAAGCACACAGTATGGAGAGACATTCAAGATTGGGGAGAATCAGGGACAAAGATTTGAAGGCAGGTTTGTTTTTTAGGACATGCTCACAGGTGAGACTAGTAAGGGAGAAAAGGAAGTAGGACAGAGAAAGAAGTCAAGGGAGACTAAAGCCCTTCAGGTAGGTTCAGCCTGA
This sequence comes from Spermophilus citellus, assembly GCF_964194105.1. Lineage (NCBI taxonomy): Eukaryota > Metazoa > Chordata > Mammalia > Rodentia > Sciuridae > Spermophilus > Spermophilus citellus. Next base: position 23,300,260 of record NC_138184.1, on the reverse strand, counting down.
TCCCTCAGGGAAGCTCTGGACTGTAGCTTACAGCTTACAGTTGTCCTTCCCTCAGCCAAGAGAGTTGGGTCTGAGAATCCTTCTCAAGGCAGTTCTGGGTCCTTAGTTAAGGTTGAGAGATGTACCCTCCCTGGCATGACCAGCTCTTCACAAACAAATGGGCTCCAGGAACTAAAGGACACTCTTCTGTTACTGGAAGCAAAAATTCACCAGGGCCAGGGAGAGACACACAGATCTAGCAAAGGAATCTGAATGAACCTGGGCAGAGCACAGTGTCTACTCTGGATCTAACCTTTGTCTATGAGGTGAAGGGATGACCAAGAGAAACCCTTTGGATTTGAACACTAATTTCTTTTGTGGAACCCCAGCATCTGAGGAACATCTAAAAGGCCCCCATCAAGTGACCCCTTCAGGGATCCTTTCACCCAAAGGAGGGTCTGAGCATGCCCTGATCTCTGAGGAGAGCTAGTTTTTCGAGGACAGCCAGTCTTACATTTAAAGAAATTCTTCCCCTGCTACTATGAAGTTTGGAAATCACCCTATAATAGCTCTTTGTTCCCTCTGTGTATTAGGTGGGCATAGTGGATATGAGATGGTAACTAGGTGTGGTAGGAAAGTCATCCACTCCACACTAGGAGAGCAGCAATCCTAGCCCCTGAGAACACCCCCCCCAACCTGGAGGCCCTGAACCCTCAGTAGCACTGACTGCATTCCCAAGAGAATTCTGTGGAAGGCCCTAAAATTAAGTATGCATGAAACACCCCTCACTTTTCAGCGTGTGACAGTGAGAAGGTGCCTGAGTATAAACAAATGGAGAGGGTCAGAAAGAAGCCAGCGTTGGCATCTGGTAAATAAAGTCCTTGGAAATGAAAAATGCAAACTCCCCCACCCACACACACACACACACACACACTATAAATACAAAAAGAAAAAGAGGACCAAAGGGAGATGTGTGGTTCCAGGAAAGCCTTGCTCTTCATCTAGTTAAACAGATGCCTGAAAAATAGCTTTAATTTCACTCCAGGAGCAAAGATACAAACTGAAAGAGTTACTGGGGATATGAAGTTCTGAATTCCTAACTTTTGTGATTGTTCAGCAGATATTATATGTCAGGCAGCCCACCCTTGCACTTGTGGAAAGGTGAGAAAGAAGGCCGTAATTAACCAAAGTTAAACAGGACCCCAGGAGAAATAAAACCGGGGAACCAAAGAAGGAAATTTTTTAATGCACACCACCGAAATTCCAAGGTGTTCCGTAATTGTCAACTTACATGCTACCAATCTGTGAAGTTACTGTGCTCTTCAGAGAGAAAAACTCCATCAGCATCCAGATGACATTGCAAGTCACGGACAAACTGTACAGAAATGCCCTAAAGCGGAAGAAGCACACAATGGCTGGCTGGGTTCACTTAAATCATTTGTCGGCTGCATAAAATTGAGAAGTTTCATCTAAAAATCCCAACTTTCCGGGGTTTTATTTGTTTGTTTGTTTTTGTTTGTTTGCTTTGTTTTCTTTTTTTCTTTTTCTGAAAACTAACCTTGACAATGCTGGACTCAGGATCCTAAGGTAATGGTGAGTGGTAGCTGGGTAGGTAGTTTCTTGTTCCTTTTAGATGGAGACATTCACTTTTCTTGGTGGTGAGGTGACCTGGCAGCCCAGAGATCAGGACACCTGTACCTATGTAGACATCACGTGAGCAGGCAGGTCCCTGTTTCCTTGCTGTGCCATGTCTCTTTCCCTTTCTAAATTCCCTATCTTTTTACACCCCTGCTATCACGCACTTAACTCGAGTAAACACAAGTCAATTCTGCTCACTGCAAGCATGGAAATGCTAAATGTGCAGTAAACCAGGAGGTGCCAATGATTAGGGCTCTAAAGTGGCCAGTTTCTGGGGAGAGAATAGCATCAGTACCAATTGCTGAGCTTGGCTGTAACTTCATTGCACGTGTCATCTCCTTTAATCCTCACAGTGGCCCTCTAGGACGGTCCTATTGCCAATTCCATTCTACAGATAAGGGAACTGGGTTTCATAAGTTGTGGAGTTAAGATTGGACAATTAGGGCTTTGCTATATTTTGGAACCAATAGAATCCATGGAAATTAAGACTGGGAAAGGGTTGAGGAGCATGTGTCTACCCAACTATATCATGCTCCAGGATGGGGCAGATAGCTACATCTAGGAGGCTAGAAAGGTGTGCAGGGTCTGAGTAGGAAAGTTGATGCTAAGAGATGGGGGTAACTCCAGGCTGAGAGTAAGTAGCCCAGCCCAGGAGAATCAATTAGGTGGACACATTTCCTAAACCAAAACTGAAGCTGGTCTAGATCCTGGGGAGTCTATTTACAAAGGAAAGAAACTTGGAAATGAGAATCAGTACTGGAAAACTGGCTTTATAATTGACAGGGTGTCGAGACCCAAGCCAGGTGCTCAAATGATGACAATAGTTAATATTTATTGAGGTGGCTCTAGTACATGCTGGGCAGCACTCCACATGTATTAACTACCCTGTGAAGTAGGAACTACTATTATACATATTGCACAGATGGGAACACTGAGATGCAAAGAGTGGTTAAGTAACTTGCTCAGCATCCCAGTCGGTAACTGGAGGAGGCGACACTGAATGTCATTAGTTGTTTCCAGAATCTGTGATCATAAACCCTACATTTGCCACTCTTCTGGTCAAGGGCCAACCAGACAAACATAGAACAAAGGTTTATGCAACCAGAACTTCTGAGGATGCAGTAGCAGGTGTCAGAAGCCAAAACCTAGATGAACAGGGTCAGAGGCCTAGCACAGGAAGACTGACCTCAAGGGCAGAAATCCTTCATCAAGCCCAGACCTCTTTGGGGTGAGGGAAATACAGGCTTTCTAATCCCATAGGAGGAAGGGTCATTGTTCATGGCCCTTGATAGGGTAATTTTCCTGGAATCTATGGATTCATAATGGATATCCTTATAGCCAGAAATTCCTATCTGTATTTACCCTGAAGAAACCCTTATCAGTGCCTGCTACAGAAGGAAGACACTGGAGCCCTCTTCAAGGATGATAATGATCATTGGGTTTATAATAGCAAAGAGGGAAACAACCTATGTGTCCATCAGGAGGGGAATATTAAGTTACTCATAATAAACCCAGTCTGGGGAACAGACATCCATAATAAAAATATATACCTCACAAGTGGAGAATCCAAGATTCAAGAATCAGCCATGCAGCTGTGCCACTTACCTCCCTTCAATAAAGAACTTGCTATATATGGAATGCAATGAGTGGACATCCTCCACCTGCAGAACTTTGGGGACTCACTGCAGCATTTGAGTTGTGACCGTATTCTCCCTTAGAGTCCCCTGGACATCAACTGAATGCCTGGCATATTAAGCTCTGGGCATTTCTGCCCAATGAGACACTTCTCCAAAGGGTAATGTTCACCCCCAGCTCCCACGGCACTGACAGAGATTGTCAGATCTGCACCACACAAGTGCTCCCCTTGCCCAACCCAGATCCCCTCCTTTTTTCATAGGCATCACCCTGAAATAACCCCCTTAAACTCCTTACTCCTTCAGTGTCTGCTTCCTACAAGACTCCAAACTGACACTTGCGGATGACAGAACACAGCAAATTATGACAATGCATACACTAAGCCACCATTATGTAAATGAACAAACACCTACATAAATAATTATTTTTTTAAAGACAGAGAAAAAGGGAAAGGGGAGGGAAGCGAAGGGAGGAAGCTCAAACACCCACAAGGTATATATTTTTCTATGTGTGCATATATATGTAGGTATACGTTGAAAAGTTTTGGAAGAGCCTACCCAATTGTAATAGTTTGGGGGTTATGCTTTGGCTTATCTGTATTGCTTTAATTTTCTTTTTACAAGGAGAAAGCATTCAGGCGTTACTTATGTAATTAGATATTTTTAAAACATATACCAGCCCTTGGGAATCCAGCTGGCTTGGGCCATGACTGAGTTTATTCAGAGAGGGTTCTGAGCATCTCTGCTTGAGTTAGGAAGCCCCAGAGTGGGGACCTAAACCACCTAGAAGTGTTGCATCCTGCAAGGGTCTGCCAACCCTCCTGCCCACTTCCATTCCCTGTCTCTGCTGGAATAGACAACAACCACAGTGATACACTGAGAAACTATCCAAAAAGATCGATGGAGTGTTTTAAATTGCATGAGAGTTTCCTGGCTTCCCTGACCACACTGTGCAGAGATGCCATAACTCCCCAGCCCAGCATCTCTAGAATTGCATTTGTAAATCTTCCTGCTACATGGCATGGAGTGCTTCAGAGGATGATGCTGGGTGATGTTAAATCTAATCAGTGGCATGGACAGTTTATGCAAGAGGAAGCCTGGTTCCTTACTTATCTGCCAGAACTACCTCTTTCACCTTTAAGAATTTAGAGTCTTTTCTCTCTCTCTCTCTCTCTCTCTCTCTCTCTCTCTCTCTCTCTCTCTCTTTCAGATTCTCCCACCTATGTCTTCCTTCCCCCAGTGTCCTTCACCAATGCCAAAGGGGCAGACTGGGGACCCCAGGCATGAGACAGCAAGCAGACACAAGATGGAAGCTCTGTCCCTGGATTGCTGGCCTGAGTTCTCCTCCCTGGCACTGACAGGCTGGTGTTGGGTCAGAGGTTTGCAATCTGGATGTGGGATGAATGGCTTTTTGTAGCATGCCCAGAGGAAGAACTTGAACTGGCTGTGTCGAGGCTATTACTGTTTAGGAAATTACTATTACTTTTATTTTTAGATACCAATAAAAATGACATCTGGGGCCAGGACAGATAAATGTACTATTTAAGAGAAACCAGAAGTCTGAGTTCTGGCTGGGGTTGCTCAGCCAAGCATGGTGGGGGAGCTGGGAACTTCTTGGAGGAGGTTCACTGAGGGATGAAACAGAACTCAACTCACAAAACAAGTTGGAGGCAGAAGTTCTGAAAGGTTGCAGCATTTTCAACTTTAGCTAACTTGAAACTATGAATTCCTGACCACAAAGTGCCTTAAGTAAAGTACCATCTTCCAGGTATTGAGCATTACCTGGAAGAATTACATGCCCTGGCCTTACACTCACCAAATACTCAAGGACATTTTGCAACTGTAGGACACTGTCACCTCCATTCAACTTATGGAAAGAATAAATAATACAACTAAGGTCACACAACTCATGGGTAACAGGGGTAGGTGTGGCATGGGTCCTGGTGGAATTATCATGCTATCCTTTCACTAGCCTTCAAGGCCAAGCAAGATTTTGCTTTCAGACTCCCCTATCCCCCGCCATGTGCTATTCAGACCTTTTTATCACCCATATCTTTGTGGATACCCATCCTAGAAAATGAACAAAGGCAGGAAATGAAGCTCTCATTGGACTGATATCAATCTCAGCAAACACATACAGCATCAAGCTTGCAAACAGGCTAAGATGTTAACCTGGAGGTGGGGACGCCTGAATCCCTCCCCATGTGGCACAGGTAGCTTACACTCCTGCTCTACCACTCATTTTTTTTTGTAATAAGTCCCCACTTCCTTAGTTTTACCTAAACCAGGATCTCAGCCAGAATACCATATTATGTGTAGTTGTTCTGTCTCCTTAGGTTTTTCTTGGCTATGACAGTTTCTAAGACTTTCCTTGTTTTTGATGACCTTGGCAGTTGAAAGGAGTGCTGGTCAGATATTTTGTAGAAAGTCCTTCAGCCACTCATGCCACTTTTTACCCCCCAAAAAAACCTCTTGAGAAAAAATTCATGCAGCTACTAGAAGTACCTCTTATGTACTTCACAGTTGGAGAATAAACTTTAAATACGAGGACAAAGGCCTTCAAGTTCATTCGCACCATAAACACTGAGTCCTCAATAGGTACAAGGAAAGCATAGGAGGAGGCCCAAATGAGGGAGCAAGGAGAGGAGGGTCTCACTTGGAGAAGCGTCATGTAATGCCACCTGCTTTCTTCCTCCATCTCATTCTCTCACCTACAAAATTAAGGGTTTCCTCAGACCAGTGTTTCTCAGAGTAAGGTAAAAGGCCACCTGCATTAAAATCCCAAAGATACTTGTTAAAAATGAAAATCATCAACCTCATTTAGGATTCACTGAATTCCATCGCTCTGGTCAAGAACCTACTTGAAAGGGAAAACAAAAGATTGTAGTTGATTTTGAAGCCCAGGTAACATTGAGAGCCACAATGAAAGATGATAATGAATGGTTCACCCCCCTCCCCATAGTACATGTACTTTGCAGCAGGAGGCTGCAAAGGCAGACAGATGAAATCAGGTAAGTGAAATTGCACTGAATTCTAGAAGGAATGGTACAAACAAGGATTGCTGGGGACTCAAAGAAAGGGAATGATCCAGATAACTGTGCATGGTGTCAGGGAACAGAAACAGCATCACCTAGACCTGAAACATGAGTGTGTGGAGATGGGGGTATATGAGATATTAGAGCCTGGTGGGGTTGGGTGAAAGTTTGGGGGTACAGAATGGAGACTGTGGTAAAATCCAAGGTGATTGTAGACTTTAGCATAGGTGGCCAAGAGAACAGAGGTCTTCCTCAGAAAGACGAGTTTGGTTTTAGACATGTTTATCACACTGATGGTCTTGATGAGTGACATGTCCCGTAGGAAGTTGGGGTCCATACATAAAATTCAAGCGTGTGTATTTGGTGGGGGAGGGGTGTCCCACACATTTGTAGGCTTTGGAGTTGGAACAGAGCTGGGTTTGAGCTGCCCTGTCTTACCACCCTCCAGCTGAGCAATCTTCAGCCAGGTCAATGGGCTTCTCTCAGCTTCACTTCCCTCCTCTGGGAAGTAGGTACAGCACTGACCTTCAGGATCATATTGGGGATTTAGTGATATACCATCTGTAAAGTCTTCAGACTGCACCCTTGGAAAAATCATCATTAATTCACATTCAGGATTAAAGTTAAGGTTGAAACTATGAGACAGACCTTTAAGGAAAGAGTGTAATAAAAAGAATAGATGAAGTTCTGAGTCTTAGGGAAACCAAGAGTCAGGGGTCAGCAAAAGAAACTAATGTCAAAAACTAAAAAGCCTTAAAATTAGAGAAAAAACAACAGTCTCGTGTAGGAGGAAGTAGCACTGATCTTCCAGGGAGTTTTGACAGTCAAGTCAATATAGATCCAGGTTTGAATCTCTGATCTTCTGCTTACTGACTGGAAAATGAGATCTATTGGAACCATTGCTCAACTGTAAATCTGAGTGATGCTACTTATGACGGCTGGTTGTCATGATAAACAGCCAAGATGCCATAGGTAAATCTTGTGTCCCATAGAGGGATCCCAGTGGATGCAAACCAGGCAAGGATAGCAAGTGTTTTACAGAAGGGGCAGCAAGCAGTGTCTAGTGATGCAGAGAGACTTACAAAGTTAAGCACTTGAGGAAAATCCTGCATTTGTAATTTCAGTGATTGGGAGACAGGTAGAAACCAGTGGAACTGGCTTATGAAAATGAAGATAGCTGGTATGGATTCCTAACTAAGTGCCTCCCAAACTTATAAATTATGGCACACAGAGCAAATTATATTTACACAACACAAAGGGATGAACCACTGAAGATGCTTAATATCAGTGAAGATGATTCCAGAGGCTCCAACTGTTCCAAGCTCTGTCCAGCTGCTTGGAGGACTGAGGGACCAGTATTCCAACATTCTGTCACCCATTCTGGCACCAGAATACCAAGTTACACCAGTTGGGCAGCTGTGATCTATTGCCTGCCCCCATACAACCAAGAAATTAGCAACAAGAGGTGCACAATGATTATTGAAAGTTGGGGGGGGGTTCCCCATGAACCACTAATTTTAAGCAGATCTTGTCAAATGTCTTACATAAATGGCCAGCTATTTTAAACTTTGTGGCCCACACAATTCCTGTTGCAACTATTTAGCTTTGTTGTCTGAGAGCAAAGAAACCTTATTCGATACACAAATAGATAGGTATAGCTGTATTTCAATAAAACTTTATTTACAAAAACATACCGGGTCAAATTTGTCTAGTAGGCCATGTTTTTCCAACTTTTGACTTTGAACTTCAAAATCTGGTAACACACTTCCATCAGAATCACCAAACACATAAGAATTAAAAAAGGACTGGCATTACCAAATTTGGATGAGGATATAGAGAAACTGGAACTCTCATACATCGTTTAAATGCTACGTTTAAATGCTCAGCAGTCATGTACAGCTAATACCTTCTGTAATGGGCAGTGCAGACATAGAACGCTTCCCTCATTGTAGAAATTGTCACTGGACATCCTGCATATAGTTCTTCTTTTTTTCTTAAGCCTTACAATAGTTCTTTGAGGTAGTTTTTCAGTTAGTATGGATTGGACTGCCTGGAACAGAAAATCCCAATTCAAAGTGAAAATTTATCATTTATTTTTAAATAAATAATGTTTATTTATATCAATCCAAAAGAGAGGGTGATCCCAGGAACAGCATCATCGATGAGGTTATCAAGAACCTTCTGGTCTCGGTGCTTTGCCATTCGACTGCCTTCATTTCAAGTCTAGTTCCCCATGTGACTGCAAGATGGCAACCAGTGGCCTTTGAGATAATGGGTCCACAGCTTATATCCCCCAGGAGGAAGTAAAAGTTCCTCTCTTCCAATCTGATTGGACCAACTGGGGTCCCATGCCCTTCCCTTAACCAACAACAGATGCCAGAGATTTTTGCATATTGCTTGAGATGAATCTAAATCCCTCCATGGAATTAGGGATTATAAAAAGTGGAACAAAATCACAGTTCTGTTAGAAAGGAAGAGAAAGGAAATGGATATTGGACAAATAAGCAATATTTTCTGAAACTGTGTTACTATTCCCCTTTCATGAACAGGGAGATTGAGACTCAAGGGATTAAGTCACCCCAGGTCATAGGACAGAGCAGAGAATTAATCCAGGGTCTGTCCTAGAACAGTCTATGTCACTGCCTACATGCCATACAATATACACCAGTCATATTCTGTCACTCAGCAGCCCCATGCCACCATGCCACTGCAGTGGTTGTCACCCCATTCCTGATTAGTATTAGCATGATGAATAGCTAATAAGGCGAAACAGCAATGAACTTGCTCTGATCATTGCTCTGTGTACACAGCTTCTGGTTGTCTGTTGTACAGGACACATTATGCTGCCTTTCTCCCTCCAACCTCTCCTTTTATGTTAAATATATGATTTTTATCCTCAGAAGGGGGATTATCTCCGAGCAGAATTGGCAAGGTTAAACACTATCTATAAAACACATTCAGCTGTGCCATGAAATGAATTACATAATATATCAGTCATCTACCTGGCTCTCAAAAACCTGCAAATGCATTTCTGTTCAGTATGGGTGAGTATTTTATATTTTGCCTCCCTTCCCATGAAGGTAAAAATGACCTTGGTTCTTAGGAAGTGAAGATATATTGAACGGGTTAGGATCAACACAGTTCCATTTCATTTAGTCTCCACTAAAATTGCAAGGAGTGAAAATAGAGATTGAATTTATTTTACTATATATTGCCTCATTTGAACTTTAGTAAGGCATTAGCTTCTAAAGAAAACCCTCCCCCTTCCATAATCTCTTATTGATGGGATGTTAAGGAAATTGCCTTGACTTTATTGATTCTGAGCTATGAGGTACAATGTACCCGTGGTGTGTTAAACTGAGAAAAGTGTGCTGGGCTGGCTATCGCTGCAGAGATGGAACTTGCTGACGGAGCAGCACTTTGGCCTTACCCAATATGCGTGGCTATTCTCCCCAAAGAGCAAATTAGTAGAACGCCAGGTGCATCGGAGCCTTCTCACACAACCTTGCTTTAAACAGAGCAAGGAGTAGGAGGAGAGGAGCCTCTTGTCCTAAGGAAAGAACAGCAAGACCAGACCCCACCAAGCCAAGGCCACTTTCTCCACATCTCCAGGTCCCTGAGGGGCAGGAAGCCCCCTTCAGAAGTCTCCCAAGTAGCTCAGAAACTGTGTACAGCAAGAATGTTTCACTTCTCCGAACCACAGAGTCCTCAGCTATAATATGATGTAGCAGGGTGGAAAAGTTGTCATTTGTCCAGTGTGGCAGTGCATTCTGGTAATCTCAGCTACTCAGGAGGCTGAGGCAGGAGGGTCTCAAGTTCAAGGCCAGCCTTGGCAACTTGGCGAGACCCTGTTTCAAATTTTAAAATACAGAGTTGGGTATGTAGCCCAATGGGAGAGCCCCTCTGGGTTTAATCCCCAGTACCACCAAATACACAAAGTTGTTATTTTGGGATGGCACCAGTGTCTCTTATACATTTATTAAGAAAATGGCTATGATGGGTCATTTTGGGTAAGGAGGACAAGATCCCCAGAGAATGGTCTGCAAGGGGCCAGTGGAGCAAGCTGGTAGCTAACATGCCCTGCATTAAAAAGCTATCGGCATTCTGTGGGGTTGGGAGAGAATCCTGTGAGCAGTAGAGATGAGAAACAGGTGGGAAGAGAAGACACTGGGGCCAGTCTGGTGAAAATAGGACTTTTAAGATCAGGAGTATCTTTTTACATTGATTGGGTCGAAAAGTCATTCACTTGCTTCCAAACCTGTGATAATATCTATCACTCACACAAAAAGTGGTTCCGTGTAGACTAAGAGGGAGGCAGGGCGTGGGACAAGGAAGAGTTCACAGTGCACAGTGCAGAGAGGGGAAAATACCCCAGGAGGTGAGTGGGGATAAAAACAGGAGTTGAGAAATGACCATGAGAACCCTAGCCCCGTGCATTACAGATATCTCAGGGAGGAATCGAGCTGAGAGCGGGGCAAAGCTGTCTCTGTTAGATCTCAAAGGATCCTCAGCTCCCTGGACCACAAGGGAATATAATTCCATATTCAGCAAGGCTGAGGGGAAGCTTCCCTGTGTGACAACAGTTCACGATTCCTCCTCTTCCTCCCTGCTCTCCACTTCCTATCATTTTTTAAATTTTTTAAAATAGTTATAGGCGGACATTATATCTTTGTTTTATTTATTTATTTTTATGTAGTGCTGAGGATCGAACCCAGTGCCTCACAGGTGGTAGGCAAGTGCTCTCCCACTGAGCTACACCCCAGCCCCACTTCCTACCATTTTTTAATAACGTGTTCAACTGACCACAGCCATCATTCAAGAACTGCCTTTCTCTGAGACAAACGAGCTCCATGGAATATCACATGGCTCCTCCATATTCATGGGAGTCCAGCTTCAGTTGCTCTGTCTTCCCTCACCCCTCGCTCCTCTTACCCACCCCTCATGCCCCTGACCTATCCCCTCCCTCAGCTTTCACTTCAGCTTCCTACCTGATAATCCTCCTGCACCCTCCTGGTAACACTACCCATTCCCTACAGCTCCATGGGGAACTGCCTTCCCTCCATCTCTTTATTATGAGCATCCTAAAAAGCAGTTAGCATCCACAGACACCCATCAGAAAATCCTGCTTTGTTCCTACTCTCACCCAAGTACCATGGGTGCTGGGATGGTTAATTTTAGGTATCAGTCTGCCTGGATTAAGGATTACCCAAGTGGCTGGTGAAGTGCTATTTCTGAATGTCTCTGAGGGTGTTTCCATGAGAGACTGACATTTGAATCAGTGGACTGAGTAAGGAAGATCCGTTCTCACCCATCCTGGACTGAGGACCTGGATAGAACAAAAAAGCAAAAGAAAGACAAATTCACACTCTCTCTTTTGAAGTAGAGGCATCCTTCCTATGCCCGTGGACATCAGAAATCTAGGTTCTCCATCCTGTGGTCTCCAGGATTTGTATAAGCAGTTCCCCAAATTCTCAGGCCTTTGGCCTCACACAGAGTCACATTATCAGTTTCTGTGGTTCTGAGACTTCATAACTAGGACAGAGCCACACTACAAACTTCCCAAGTTCTCTGGCTTGCAGATGGTCGATCATGGAATTTCTTGGCCTCCATAATCACATGAGCCAATTCCCTTAATGAATTCCTCTTACCTCTGGATGGATGGATAAGTAGGTAGATGATTGATTGATTGATTGATTATTTTTTCTGTCTCTTTAGAAAACTCTGGTTAATATAGTCCATAAGGCCCCAATGGATGTATTACTCATAAAATTATGTCACAGGTATACAGCCAGAAATAAGAAAATGATCTCCAGTTGAAGATGCTTTGGGTTCTCAAGTCAGGGCTGATTTAGGAAAACGAAGCGTATCTTTGTGGGCATTCCCTCCCTTCCACATGCATGTCCTATACTAACCTCTCTTCCACCAAATTTTCACTTTTATTTCTTCCCCAGAACATGCCCCTCACTTAATAGCCAACTGACCTAATGGACCCCACATAGAGATACTTAGCTTTGTAAAAAGGGCCACTAAAGGAACTGCATAGAGGGTCATAGAGTATCTGCCACCAACAAGGGAATGTTTAGGACAATGTGTTTGGGATTGACGATGCAGATTGACCTTTGCCTGCTGACCCTGCCAACCCTCTCAGAAAGAAAGAAAGATAGAATTGCATCACCTGCATATGTCCTCAGAGCTCAGCTCAGTTTCTGCACAGAGAAGACAGTCTATGAGTGTCCACTGTCCCAGGCAATCCCAGACTAAGGGGCCACCGCTGCTGAAAAAAATGAGCTTGCCCACCTCTGATGACCCCCAATTCATAGATAAAAGCTTTCCCAGGCCCAACAGAGAGGCACTGTCCCTTCCTTCCTGGACGTGATAATGAGTCACTTTCTCAGGCATGAGATCTGAGGGGAGGGAAGGTTAAACAAATAAATCTCTTTCTTGCTGATATTGCACTAAGTCTGTTCTTTTTTTCTTCATTTTAGAAAAAAAGTGGAAGGAGTTGAAGATGGGATGGGAGGCGAGCGACAAGGGTCAGGGAGGAAAAGTTACAAGGGTGCAGAAAGTTCCAGTGTACAGCAAATGCATGTTGAATGAACTTCAGCTTGAGGTGACTCTAGACATTATAGAGGTCACAGACCAACGGTTCAAATGCCTGCAAGTGGAAATGAGTGCAGCCAGCCACATAGGTAATGAGGGCCCACTGCTCCCAGGAGGGCTCGAGCCCTTTCTATGACTGATACCCTTTCTCAATCCCAGACAATTATTGCCAAGCAGATATGTGGGTCCCCTGTGACTAGAGATCTTCCTATTTTTTTTTCCTCAAGAAAAGTTAGAAATCTATGTTTTCATGGGGAAAAATATGCACTTTGAAACATTGGAAACCAGTTCAAAAATTGTGAATGCTACACCAGTCAATCAAAATGCACCTGAAGACTGACTGGATGGAATCCTCTCTGTTTGGTGTGGAATAATGATTCTCAGACTGAAGCAGGTGTTACAGTCCCCTATAGAACTTGGTAATAACACAGATTGTTACACCCATCCACCTCGGGCTCCATTTCTAATTCAGCCGTACTGGGATAGGGACCCAAAATCTGAATTTCTAACAAGTTCTCAGGAGATGCTGATGGAGCTGGGTTTAAAGGGTTGTGGCCACACTTTGAGATTCACTGCCCCCATGATGGACTTTCTAGCAGTTTGAGTAGAAAGGGCTCACTCTCTCCTTCAGGGCTGCCTGTGAATGAAGTCATGTGTGACCTCTGTCAGACTTGTATTTAAAATAGGAGCCTCAGGCACTAATTCCTGGACACTTTCATTTCCTGATTATATTTTCCTGAGAAGGTCTGGACCCCTAGTGTCATATTGTCTTAAGTTCCAAACTTAGAAAATGCTCTCCTAAAGAAGCAGGTGCCCCTTAGACCTATGACGCTCAATGGCATTCGATCATGTTAATATTAGATAAAATCCAATATAAATCCTCATGGTGTCAGGGGTTCTGCAAGGTTGTTCTAATTGCCTGAAGCTTAAAACACATTTTTAACCTCTTCTGCCATCAGAGAGTCAGTTCCAACTAGGCCAGGGGAAATTTATAAACCCTTGGGGGTCTCATTAGGACAGGAGAGCACATTTCTGGTAACTAAGAAGCAATGGGCAAGCAAACTCTCTGCTCCAGCAGGACTATGTTTAACCAGGGTTTCTTTTATTTGCTTTTTTAGTTTTTTTTAATTGCCTTTAAAAAGTTTTTTTTTAATCGACACATAAAATTGTATATATTTATGGGGTGCCATTTGATATTTTGATACGTGTATACCTTGTGTAATGTTCAAATCCGAGTAAACAAATCTATCTCATCAAATATTTATTATTTCTTTGCATTGACTACATTCAAAATTCTTTCTTCTAACTTTTTGAAATATACAGCATAACATCATTATCTATTGTCTCCCTACTCTGCAATAGAACACCACAACTTATTTTTCCTGTCTAATTACCATTTGGTGCCTACCAACCAACTTTTCCCTATCCCCCCCACTGAGAGAGAGGGAATCTAGCTCTCCTAGAAGATCCACAGCTAGAGCCCCAGAATGACAGCTCACAATGATGGATCTAGGTACATAATCCCAAAGGTTCCAAGATGCTCTCACTTATCCCAAGTACTGTCTGTCTTCTCCTTGAAATCTCCCAATATTTTTTCACTAAGGTATAAAAACAAGAGACTAGCAGACAACTCTTATGATAACCATTCACATCACTGTTTGGTATCTGGGGAAGACCATCACCCAGGGCAGAATGTCACCCTGCAGGTGAGTATAAGCACCTGTGACTAAGGCAGCCACAAGACCCCTGCTCTGAATTTGGTGGGTTCCACTGGAGGAGCCCCCAATGTGGACAGCTGTGAAAGCTGAGGAGTGAGGCAGCTGGATGGAGCCTCCGGAGTGGAATGTAGATTGGGAAACCAGTATCCATCCTGCCAAGATTCTGCTTTTGCAAATCTGCTGCTGGTGCTCAGGTTTCCCTGATGACTCTTTTCTTACCTCCCCACCACTCTTCTGCAACCCTGCTAGCTCAGATTTAAGGGTCTCTCATAGGCTAAGGTCCTTGTCCCCTCTCACATGGGCCCTGGGGCCTATGTTCCTGCCATGTTGGCCTCACTGAATCACTCCTGCTGTAGCTTAAGGCCGCATCCTCTCAAGGAATCCTGGACCTGTTAGAACCATAATGGGACCTGAGCACCATTTTACAAAATGCATGTAATGAAAACTGAGGACCCAGTTGGACAATGACCCCAACGTACTTGGCCACCATGAGCAACTATACTTCAGAAAAGGAGTCTGTGGATCTGTTCTGTCTTGTTTCATCCAAGTGTGTCACCCAAGTGTCCTGGAATTCTTTAGAATATGGAGCAAAACCCTACATGTTTCAGGGATATGCTCAGGGAAGAAATGGAGGAAAAACTTTTAATGTGGATAAAAGAACATGGGAAATTGTTTTGTTTTGTTTTTTAATATATATTCAAAAGGAGTCAACCCTTAAGTACAGGAGTACTTAAGTACAGGAGTCAGTCTGGATATAGTCATCATGCCCCATACCCATGGGACTTCTTTGAACCTACACAGCTTTGCCTGTGTGAGTTGCCTAAGAGCACGGCCACTGAGAAGCCCACCTCACAAGACCCTGCCAGCTCTCATTCATAGCCAGGCCTCACTGCAAGGTAAAGTTTGGGTCACATGCCTGGGTACCAGATGATAGGTGAAAGAAAGTACAGAGGCCGAGGACATGGAGCTGAGCAGAAGGTCACACAGAGTTGCTGGTCCTGGCCCAGGTGCTCATCAGCTGCCTGTACCCCTTTTGTGAGATCTCCCTGAGCCTCAGTTTATTCATCTGTGAAATGAGATAATAACACCCATCTCACGCTGTCTTTATAGGGGCTCAAAGTGCTCCTGGTGCTCAGCAGGCTCCACCTGTGTAAATTTTTGTCTCAGGTCGGATTCCCTAGAGCTAAGACAAGAATTTGAGTACATGTGGCTTTTTTCCTGAAAATATGCTCCAGAGAAAGGGAACAAGGAGGCCAGGATGGGGCAGGGGATTACTAAGCAAGGAAATGGTCTCCACTGGGGTCTGCTTCAGCCTTCTTGTGTGGGAAGTTCTGGGATATGAATGGCGACACAGACTTGACTCCTTCTGGAGGCCAGGGGCAATTGCCCATTCGCTGTCCCTACGTGGGAAAGAAACAATGTGTCTGGTTAGCCTTCTTGGGGATGTAGCTCCCATTGGGCTGAGGACAATTCTCTAGAGAGAGCAGCAGCTGGGACCACTTTATGTCCAAAATTTCTAGCAGCTGGGAATACACCCTTTGGTGAAGGAGATCTGGGTTGGGCACCACCAGCACCCACCACACCTCCTCCTTCGCTTCTCTTTAGTACCATAGACCCCTCTTACCTGTGGCTTCACTTTCTGTGGTTTTTATTACTCATGGTCAGTCACAGCCTGAACCATGAATCCCATCATCACCAGATGAGGGTGAGTGTGATAGAGTAAGATATTTTGAGAGAGAGAGAGAGAAACCATATTCACATAACTTTCATCAGGGTACATTGCTATCATTGTCTTATTTATTATTTTAATTATTGCTGTTAATCTCTTACTGTGCCGAATTTATAAACTTTACTGTAGGTATGTATGTATAGGAAAAAAAAAAACAGAGAGAAATTTTTACTTTGGCTCACAGTGTTGGAGGTGTCAGTCCATGGTAGATAGGCTCCGTTGTTTTGGGCCTGTGGCAAGGCAGCACATCAAGGTAAAAGCACAGAGTGAAGAAGAAACTGCTCACCTCGTGGCTGGGATGAACACCCCCAATGACTGTAAGACCTCCACTAGACCTTGCCTGGTAAAGTCTCCCCTGTCTACCTCCCACTAGACCCATGAGCTGGGAATACATGGGCTCCAACACATGGGTTCTAGGGGACACTGCAGATCCAAGTTATAGCACCTGCTGACTCAGAACCACAGGCTAACATGACCCTCAGGTGCTCTGTGTGCACTGAGGCAGGGGAACCGCTGGGTAGGCACTGTTCCTTTCTGTCTTCCACAGCACTGACACAATGCTCGCCACATTTACTGCAACTTCGACACTAACTTATTGATGTCCAAAAAAAAAAAAAATGAGAACATGAAGCCAACAAAGAATCTGGACCCCACAGACTGGGATTTATTTTCTTTTCCATATATTTATGGGTGCATTATAATTCAGACTGGGGTTTAAAACCCAGTTTGTTATCAACGAGATAGGTGACCTTGGGTCAACGACTTTACCATGCATGCCTTTTCTTCTCCTTGGGTGAAGTGAAATGAAGAATAATTTATACCTCACAAGGTAGTCATGAAACAAAGTAGTCAAAACACCTAACTGTGGGGGAAAATGGAGGAACTTTGATTGGGCAAAGGGGAGGGAGGGTTGGGGAGCAGGTATGGGGGTAGGAAAGATGGTGGAATGAGATGGACATCATTACCCTAGGGACATGTATGACTACATATATGCTGTGACGCTACATCGTGTACAACCAGAGAAGCAAAAAGTTGTGCTACAATGTATACAATGAATCAAAATGTATTCTGTTGTCATATGTACCTAATTAAAATAAATAAAGAAATTAATTATAAAAAAAAAAGAAATAGAACTTGGGAAAAAAAAAACTAACTGTGCCAAGCACATAGTAATATGGGAAAAAAATTAAAAGAAAAAGATATTTCCAAGGCCTAGCTTAGTGCTTGACATACATTAACATATAGGAAACATAACTGAAATGAATTGAGTTGGAACAGGTTAGCTTTCAGCCTCCAAGGAAACAGAATGTCCACATTAGGAGGAGGGAGTTTCAGAAACTTTGATCTCACTGCCTGCTTTCCTCTTGTGCTTGATGGTTTTCACAGAGTATCATCAGCTGTTGACACATGGGAGGATTTGTCCCTGCCTACGCAAAGTCTTTGCCTTGCGACATTCGGGGGATGGATGGAGATGAGTGAGGTCGGAGACCATGTGGCCTTGGCATTTGGCACACACAGGCCGCCACCCTCCAGACTTCAAAGCAAATAG
Organism: Spermophilus citellus; assembly: GCF_964194105.1. Taxonomy (NCBI): domain Eukaryota; kingdom Metazoa; phylum Chordata; class Mammalia; order Rodentia; family Sciuridae; genus Spermophilus; species Spermophilus citellus. Next base: position 23,282,378 of record NC_138184.1, on the reverse strand, counting down.
AGCAAACTGGTGCTGTGCACCAAATTCAGCGCTGGCCCCTGTTTTGCTGGATCTATAAGGTTTTAATTTTATTTTAGTTACTGGAAGACTTTTAAAAATCAGGAGAATTGGGGGGAGGGAGTGGAATCTGACTTTCTGGTTTCTCTTAAAAAAAATCAGCATCACTCGATCCCCAGGCCTGCTGGGCAGCCGTTAGCTAAAGCTAAGAGCAGCTGCTCTCTTTGGCAGCCTACACGTCCCACTTTGCCACAGCCCATACCGTGCCCTCTTGTCATGCTTCACCTAAACATATTCTCTCTTGGCCTCCATCCACCTGTCTCTATCCTCTCCTTGACTGGCACCTGGAGGGACAGAAGATCCCAGGAAATTTGCAAAGAATTTTGGCCCTCATAATCCAGGGAATGAGGCTTTGAATGTATTGTGTCTTCCTCTTAAGCATCAGGGAGACCCTTAAGATCTAATATAAACATTTTATGTTTTTCATTATTCGAGCACTTAGTGTGTACCAAGATTTCTGCATAATTTTCATGTTTTATCTTTATAATAATTCTGAGGTGGATGTTGTGAGTCCCATTTTGTGGATAAGAAAAGTGATGCTCAGAAAGGTTGATACACTTTCCCAGGTTCACATGGGAGGCCAGTGGCAGAATTGGGACTTAAGCATGCATCTGGCAGACCCTAGTGTTCCTAAGCCCCTGGCTACAGGCTTAACTTCATATATGTGCACTTATGGGCTGCAAGATGGTAAACCCCCATAGATTACAATACACTAACTCCATCATCTGAAACTAGTTGAAAAGAAAGATAAAAAAATCAATCAGGGGCTGGGTGCAGTGGTGTACCCCTGTAATCCCAGTGCCTTGGGAGGCTGAGGCAGAAGGATCACAAGTTCAAAGCCAGCCTCAGCAAAAGTGAGGCACTAAGCAACTCAGTGAGACCCTGTCTCTAAATAAAATACAAAATTGGGCTGGGGACGTGGCTAAGTGGTCGAGTGAGTTCAATCCCCAGTACTCTCCGCCCCACCAAATATATATATATATATATATATATATATATCAGGGGCGAATACTGTTGGATGCCTACTCTTTCCTATGTCTTTTAAACATGTGGTCAAGCTCCATCGAGCAAACCTCTCAATCTGTATGCCGGTGTGGGAACAGAGCTCTTCTGCGGCTGAATGCACACTCTGTCAGCAAGCCAGGAGCTGATGGTGCCTTGAGCTGCAGCTGAACTTCAAATGGGGCTTCTCCCTAGTGACTAAGTTGCTCTCCACATACTTCTGCTCAGCCATGGTATCTCTGGAGCCCTCTTGTCACCTATCTCGGATGCCACCTTATCATCTTCTTGGGTTACTCTCAGAATTCTGCCCCTACCTCCCCACCCCTGGATTATCCCAACAATGTAGAGTGACAGGGAACACTCAGGACTCAAATCAGTTCTCCAAAACTTTATATCACTGCTCACTGCTCCTCTTTTATTTTTATTTTTTTTTTTTTGGTGGGGGGAAGTACCAGGGATTGAACTCAAGGGCACTCGACCACTAAGCCACATCCCCAGCTCAATTTTGTATTTTATTTAGAGATCATATCACGGAGTTGCTTAGTGCCTTTTGCTGAGGCTGGCTTTGAACTCTTGATCTTCCTGCCTCAGCCTCCTGAGCCACTGGGATTGCAGGTGTGCACCCCTGTGCCAGCCACTGTGCCCCACCACTGCTCCTCTTAAAGGGAATTTTCTCAGCTTTCTGTGTGCTATAGGATTTTGCTGAATTCATGCTTTGATGAAATGTTAAAACTAGGCAGGTTTCCATTTCTCCATTCACACAGATTCATCTCTTGCCTACAGGGATTCCTTTTCTTTGGCACTCCTGACAGAATGGTGATGTAGCCTGTGTTGATACCCTCAGAAATAGGAAATTTATTACCTCAGAGGGCACTCTGTTCTTTATTTCCGAGCACTGAATTGCAAGAAACTCTTCTTTTAAACTATCTGAAATCTCCAACATTTTTATGTTATTCATTCATGAGCAAACGTGTCGAGCACAGATTTGGTTATGACATAATATGACAAATGACAGCAAATCCACTCAAATTGAACTTACCCAATAAAAGGTATTATTGGGGGGGGGGCTGGGGTTGTGGCTCAGTGGTTGAGTGCTCGTCTAGCCTGTGCAAGGCCCTGGGTTCAATCCTCAGCACCACATAAAAATAAATAAAATAAAGGCATTCTGTCCAACTACCAAAAAAAATTATATATGTATGTGTATGTATGTATGTATATATATATATATATATATATATATATATATATATATATATATAAAATCAGGAAAAGGGCTTTAAGGGAGGCTTGTCCCAGAGTTCAAAAATACCACAAAGGACCAGGCAATGTTTCTCTTCCACTCTGCGTTCCATGCCATTGCCCCATCCTTAACCTCTCCGGGAAGCTCCTGGGTCAACCTTTGTGTTAGTCCAAAAAAAATGGATGCTGCAGTTCCAGGCCTCTCATCTCATCCTGCAGAGGAGCCAAGAGCAACCCGTGAGCTTCTTCTCCCAAGTCCTAAGGCTCACTCTTATTGGCTTAAATTGGGTCACATGTCCATCTCTGAACCAATCACTGCAGCCAGAGGGATGAAATATGGAACTGGGGTTGGAGTGTCTATCCCATCCACACCAAAGACATGAAATGAGGGAGTGAGAAATTCTCTAAAGGGAAATGAAGATAGTGTTGACTAGAGGAGAAGATATAGACGCTGGAGAAGAACCTACAAGTCTTTACATTTTTACAGCTGCCACGCTGATTATTTAGGTTAGCAAGTTAAATAAAACTCAAATCAAAGAAGCCCATAGCATGGTGGGAACACTCTTGGTTACTACACAGGTTCTTGTCAGTGCTGGTGCCCCAATCTGGAGTAGCAAGAACACATACCCTCTTACGAGAAATCTTCAGGCATTTGAAGACACCTCGCCCATCTTTTCCAAAGGCTTCCCTAAGTTAAACATTCCTCCATCATCCAGTCGTAAGCCTTGTTACTCCGTGTATCAGACTCAGACTATGACAGGCTCTAGCTGTGGATAACATGAATGACAGGCACAGAACTGAACCTGGGTCCAGGAACAGTGGGACTGTGTTTAGGACAGGATCCCCCACAACTTGAAAAACAGGATCGGAGTCAAGTAGTTTCCTGGGGAGGTGATTCCAGAAGATACCAGCAGGTAGGGAAGGGAGACAGCCAATGCAGAGTAAGTTAATGAGCAGGCTGTCACGGTGGGCACGGTGCCAGGTGAGTCAGCTGTGTGGGTGGAAATAGAATACGTAGAAGTCATTTCTACACCGGGACATCCAGCATGACTTAGTTAAGCCCAATGTGACTGTGAACCTTACCCCTCCTCACCCAACTGAAGGAGGATCAGCTCATCTCTGCCTTGGCCAGATTCCAAGCTTCCTGTGGCTGTTCCAGCTGCACCTAACCCTGGGGCATTGTGCCAGAGGGACACTAGAGTGGAAAGAGGTCACCGTTTTTGTGGATTGTGGCTAAAATACCTTGTCTTTGCAAATTTTACAAAAACACGGTACCTTGGGAGTATTTTATCCCAAAGGGCCTTGGAAGGAAGCAATATAAGGGAAGAGACCTGAAGCTTATGTTTATTTAGCTTCAGGTGACAGAACACCTGCCTCAAAGTGGTTCCCAAACCAAGAAAATTTACTGGCACACAAAATGGAAACCAGACGTGGGTGGTGTGTGGGATTCATACAGCTGCTTATGCTCACCAGGGACCCAGGGGTTTTTTTCTGCCTTTCCTTTCTTCCTGCTCTGGTTTAAATGTGTCCCTCAAAATTTCTCATGCTGTGAACTTAATTCCCAAATTCACGTGTTAGTGATGTTTGGAGATAAGATCTTTGGAGAAGTAGTGACGGTTAGATGAGGTCCTGAGGATGCGGCGCCCATGGTGTGATTAGACAAAAGGGGACCTGTGTTTGCATGCTTGTGCTTTTCTCATCTGGTGATGCCCTCTGCCGTGTTACAATGCAGCAAGAAGGTCTAGTCCAGGAGGAATGAAAGTGTGCAGGCCACTGAAATAGGGGATGAGTAAACCAGCCTAAGGACAAAGGAAGATCCAGAAAAGGGCTGGGGTTTTGCTCAGTAGTAGAGCGTTTGCCTGGCTCGTATAAGGCACTGGGTTTGATCCTCAGCAACACATAAAAAAAAATAAATAAAATATTGTGTCCATCTACAATATATATATATATATATATATATATATATATATATATATATATATTTTAAGATCCAGAAAAAGCCCCAGACCCTGTCACGATGGGCAAAAGGTTGACATCTGCAGCTGAGGGGGAGAAATAAAGAATGTCCATACACTTCTGCCCTTTTCAATGCTTCATTTACTCAAATCACTTAATACAATTTCACTCTATAGGTTCTTAATCAAGAAAATGACAATTCTTAATGCTAGGTACTGCAATAGACAGAATCAATTCACAGCAAACAATTCTAGATTAATTCTAAGCACTGCAAACACACTTAGTCATGACAGGCTCATGACAGACATTCCCTCTGCATGCTAAGCTTAAGTGTCAAATCTAAAGTCTCAAGCCTTGGGCTTTAAGTCCAGCAGATGCACACTCACTCAGACCGTGGTGATCAGATGAGGAATCAAGGCAGTCTTCTCCTGGGTGGAGCTGATGGCCAGTTGAGGAGAGGGCCGTAGGGAGAAGTCTCGGCTCTCATCAGGGTCAAGATGTGGCTATAGAGTTTGAGATTGGTGAGGAAGATGCAGAGGATCAGGAAAATGATGAGAAGAGTTAGGATGTCAGTTCAGACCCTCATCAGGCTCTCTGGCATGAGGACATCAGTGTAATCTGGCTGAATGTCTGTTCATTTGCTCCATCACTTATACTAAATTTTGGGGCTTCTGACCACCCTTTGGCTCAGGCCTAAGGCCATCCTTACAGATGCAAGACAGCTGACTTCATCTATAAGGGGAGAAGATGGCACAACAGAATGATTCAAGAGCAAAGGCCCAGGGCATGGAGAAAGGGCTGAGCTGTTCCACGTGGCTGGAGAACAGGGAGGGCTGGGTGTCTTTCAGGTAAGCATGGCTGGTGGGCAGTGGGCACATTGCCCTGGACTTTCAGCCAGGCTTCCCCCATGAACATTATCCTGAAGATGTTAAGTAGGCCAATGAAGAATGTTGAGTGACAGAGGGACATGGTTACATTCAAGTTTAAGAAGGCTGTTTTTTGTTGTTGTTGTTGTTTTAATGGGTGTGGAGGAGTGATGGATGGGACTCCAATTAGGAGTCAAGTACACATCATTTCAAATTCTGTAGAACTGGCCTACATGGTGTTCCACCTGAAACAGACTCCTCACCCCCTTACACACATACTCAGCTCTACCAACTTCTCCTGAGGGATCCTCAGAAATCATCAAAAACAGCTTCTCTTCCAATCTTAGGCCATTGTCAGCCATCCTGCAGTTGCTACTCCTGTGTGTGCCTGTGAACACATATGTGTGTATGGGTGTGCATGTGCAGATGTTATAGGGTGCGGTTCATCCACTCCTTGCTTTCCCCCTTCACCAATGATCCTCAAACTCCCTGCAAAGAGACCTTGAGACAAACCACAGTGTCCCCAAGAAACCTCCTCTGTCCCTTGAAAGTTCTGACCAAGAAAGAGGAATGAGTTGGAAACCAAGACAGCTCTGTACTAGGTCCCTATATATGATCCTGGGACAATATTTTATGTTCTCAAGTCTCTGTTTTCTCTTGTGTAATATGGGGAAAGGTATTCCAGGTCTGTGAGCTTAGAAGGATAAAATAGAAGGGAAAGACTAAATTGTTGAAATCTGAAAATTAAATTTTCTTTTTTTGATCATCTGTATGGAGCAGGCTTATGACAATATTGATAAGAGCAGTGCTTTCTTTGGACCAAGCAACTTTATTACCCCTTTTAATTCTCAGATGCCAGATAAGGAAAGGAGGCTTAGAGGGATCAAGCAATATACTCAAGGTCACAGAGCTAGTTAGGAGCAGAACTAGGCTTCAAATCCAGTGCTGACTGGCTCCCAGGGTTCCCTGTTTATTGCCACTGGACTGTCATCTTATGATGGCCTAGTAGTCACTTAACCACTGAGCCACATCCCCATCCCTTTTTATTTTGTAATTTAAGATAAGGTCCCACTAAGTTGCTTAGGACCTCACTAAGTTGCTGAGGCTGGCTCTGAACTCATGAACCTCCTACCTCTCAGTTTCCCAAGTTGCTGGGATTACAGGTGTGTGCCAACATGCCCAACTCCCCTAGTAGTCTTGTGACTGGTACTCCAAACAGATTTCAAAGCAGAATAGTATATATCTTTCTCCTATTCTGGGAAAAGACAAGAAGTCCCCAAATATCAGGTATATAGTTGAAGAAAATCAAGACTTAACAAGATCTGACTTTGGAAGAGTAAGGATAACTTCTATACAGAAAATACATTCTCGTCTGGGGTGACTGCTGGAGTTAAGGACAGAGAACAGAAGACACAGGCAAAGTCCACTTAGCTTTAGGATAAGAGCACAGGACAATGAGGACATTTCCAGGTTTACTGGGGAATATATGTAAACACATCAAGGTCAAACCCAAGAAAACAATCGATCAGCAAGCATTCACAGGGCACATATTATATGCTGTGATGAATATCATACCACCAATTCCTTTTCTTAACTGTAGTTAAATAAACATAAAATCTGCCATTTTAAACATTTTAAGTATGCAAATCTACAGCCTAAAGCATGATCCTATCGTCTGTCATAACCACCATCCATCTTTCGAACTTTTCCATTTTCCCCAACGCATCCTCTGTACCTGTAAAACACTAATTCCACCTTTATGAGGAACCCAATGTCGCCACATGCACCAACTCCTTTTAAGCAGATGTCACTCTTTACATTTCATGTCTTACACAGCAGAGAAGTGGGCACAGAATTGACACTTTGATTTATTTGCTCACTTACTCCTTCATTCATGCCAGCATGTCTAAGTCTGAGCTACAGAATAATCAGCAGCCTTCTGCTGCCTGATATGAGCTATAGTAAGACAGGAAAAGCATAAAAAGGTCTCAGTAACTTCTGAGCTACATTTCTCACAGGGCTGTGGGAGGGCTGGCAACAAGGAGAAAGGATGTATTTTTGAGAGGATAAAGCCCCCTTATTATAGCATTACACAAAATTCCTGCTGCAACAGTTTCCTTCAGGAAAACTCCAGGCGCGGTCAGTACCGGTGTATGTAAAACAATGAAGACATTCTGAAGTCCTATTTTCAAAGCCAAGAATAAGCTTCAGGAGTGCAAGGAAATGTCACCATAAAAATCTGGGGAGAGGGAGGCGTCCTGGAGACCACATCAATTCAGCTTTTCTCTGCACTGCTGCTTATTGACACACCTGCCTTGTTCTCCCCAGAGTGGGGAAAGGGAGCCTTGTTAGGGAAAAGAATTTTGCTAGATGCTTCTTAAACTCCCAATGGCGGTTTGACTTCCTCTCACTGAAAGCAATAAAGATCAGGTACATGTACTACATTTTTTTATATCTGTGTTCGTGAAGCAGGGAAGCCCATGTTTGTCCGTTCCTTTCCAAGGAAGACAGAGTTACATAGGTGACCGGCTTGTTGAACCAAGAGTAGAGAGCAAGTGATCTCAACTTCTGCACCACTTACATTTCAAGCCATGTAAGTCTTTGTTATCGGGACCTTGTGTGCATCGGAGTATTGTAGGGCATTGAGCAACTTCCCTGACCTCTACCCATTGGATAAAATAGAAACATCCCAACTCTACCACCGAACTGTGTTTGTGACAACCAAAAATTCTGCCAATTATTGCCAAAGGTCTTCTAGAGGGTATGATTTCTAGATTTATTTAAAATAAACAAACAAACATCCAGGTGAGGTGGCACTCGCCTGTAACCCGAGCAACTTGTGAGGCTGAGGCATGAGGATTACAAATTCAAGGTCAATGTAGCAAGACCCCGTCTCAAAATAAAAAATGAAAAGAACTGGAGATGTAGCTCAGTGGTAAAGTGCCTCTAAGTTCAATTCCCAAGTCTTAGTTGGGAATTCCCAGGTTTACCCTGGGAATCAAGGAAAACAAAAAACAAATTTAAATTTCAGATAATCAGAAAACATTTTTAATGTAAAATATATCCCATTGTAATTTTGGGGACATATTTATACTAAAAAAATTTATCATTTATTTGAAATCTATCTGGGGCAAAATCACCTCCATTTGAGAACCATGAACGAGGATGACCTACCATCCCAGTTTTCCCGGAACTTTTATGACTTTAGCAGCAAGAGTTCAACATGCCAGGAAACTCCTCAGTCCCAAGCATGCTTGGACAACTGACCTCTTTAGAAGATCTAGCCTCAACCCTTTGTGCTAGTTTCAGTTTTCAGACTCCCACAGACCCACAACATCCTTGATAGATTCTGGTGCTTTCAATGGATGGAAAGCCTCCATTGAAAGGTTGATGGGTAGGGTTTTCAATGGGAACTACTAAATGGCCCTATGTTTGCAGAATTGTTGATTTGCAAACACATTACCAATAACAGTTCAAGTCAGACTTCAAAGTGGTCTATTGATTTTGACAGCTTCAGAGTATTCTTCCCAGCAAAAACATCTATATCCCAGATATTTCATCTTAAATAATCCAATACTCCAAGCTAATGGGACTTCCCCATAGGTTAGTAAGACTCTAGCTACACTTTGTTTTTTTTTTTTTTTTTGTTGTTGTTGTTGTTGTTTTGTTTTGTTTTTTTGGATTGTTGTTGCCTTCATTCAGAATTTTATTGACTGTTCTTCCCCCTCCCCCAATCCAGGACTGTTACTAAGCAACATGAATTTCTGTCCCCGCTCCCACCCCCCATTATTTTACATTGGGTAATTCAGCAAAGTGAGACTTGGACATGAGGGCTGGTGTTATTGTGGAAGATTCTCCTGTACTCATTTATCTATTGCTACCTAGGGTATAAGTCCACAGACCTCCCACAACCCCACTCTATAATTCCCCCTGCCCCAGAAATCTGGGCTTTAGGCAATAAGAAAAGAAAATCCATCTTAGTTTCTTTAGCCATCTTATATTATCTTACAATTGAATTAGCTGGTGGAATAGGGCGGTGAAAATAGTGTTCTCCAAGAATTTGGAAATGAAACCATTTTTTTAAGAAACTTAACTGAAAAAGTTTCCACTCAATGACTGTGACTGACTTGGTAAGTTTTCTCCTGAGGAATCTGAGAACGCTCCATTATTCCCATCAGTACATCTGGGATTGTCTCCGAGAGGCAGGATGCAGTGTGATCACCGTGGTGTGCTGGAGCCTGCCCGTGCCAGCTCACAGGAGCCACTGTGCAAACATCTCTTCTGGCTGCTGAGTTGAAATCAGCCTCAGTGGGAGTATTTACACCCTGGAACTTGACTTGGCAAATGTTACAAATCAGGGCTTATTTCATTTTTAAACTTTTCCTAGAGAGTCATTTGTTAGACATTTACTAGTATACCCTTGAATTAAATGTAAGCATAATTAATACCTAGAGGCTTGGCCGGTTGAGTAATGCCATAACTGGAGAAGGACTTTAGAAACAGCCTGGGGCATTCTGGTGGCATCCCCAAGGCTGCAAAATTGGTCATTGTCTTACCAGTACCTAAGCAGGGAAAACTACATATGCTCCCATCCTGGGGTCAGGGGTATCCTGTGTGCTCATCTGCTTCAGGGCCTCTGGGAAACCTTTTGAATATCATTTGGTTTTGTGAATGTAATTTGTATTTATAATGTAGGCTAGTACTATTTCTTCTTATAAGTTAATAAATCAGCATTGCAGACCATATATCTTTGTTGGAGCTTGTTACAGTTTGGCAGTGAGGTATCCTCCAAAGCTCTCATGTGAGACAATGCAGGAATGTTCAGAGGTGGTATTATTCGATTATGGGACTATAACCTAGTCAGTGGATTAATCCATTTTATGTGTTAATAATTTGAAAGCACTATTGCACTGAGTGGTGACCATATAGACAGGTAGGATGCAGCTGATGAAAGATCATGGAAACATCTTTGGGGTTTATATTTTGTCCCTGGTGAGTCAAATGCTCCCCATCCCCAATCCCTCTTCTTCCTGGCTGTCATGAACTGAGCATCTTTCCTCTTATACCCTTCTGCCATAATGTTCTCCCACACCTTGGACCCAGAGCTATGGAGTTGGCCAACTACAAACTGAACCTCTAAAACCACAAGCTGAAATAAACTTTTCCTCCTCTAAGATGTTCTTGTTGGGTATTTTGGTCACAGCCATGAAAAAAACCTGACTAACATAGAAATTGGTACCAGGAGGTCATTGTTGTGAATAACTTGACCTTGTGGTCAGAAGCATTTAGAAATGGTTTGCAGGAAGAGTTTGGAAAAATGTGGAGATGCAGAATATAGAAGCCTTAGAATGAGGCAAGCAGAACTTAATGGGTGATTCTGGTAAGAACTCAGAAGACCAGAGTTCCAACAACACCAGGTTCATGAGGTTTCAGAGGGGAAGGAGAACTCCACTGGAAATTGGACTAGAGACAATTCGTGTTACTTTCCGGCAAAGAAGTTGTCCGCATTTCGCCCATGCCCTGAGAGTTTCTGTGAGGCTGAATTTAAAGGTGACAGACTGATTAATCTGGTGGAGGAAATTTCAATGCAGCATAGCATTCAGACAGGGACATAAATATTGCTAGCAGGTTTTAACTAAGTTTACTGTGAGAATCAGGAGAAGAAAGATTTGAAAAACTTGCAATTTGACCCCCCCCAAAAAAGTGGGGCCAAGGGAGATATGGTTGTGAGGAGATGCTAGTCACTAAAGAGAACTAAGTACTCTATACAGAGACAATAGAAAATATGGCTTGAGGGCATCTCTGGAATTGGCAAGGCCACAGTCATCCCAGGTTCAAAGGTATAAAAGTAAAAGTTCCTTTGAGAAGGGACCCTGTGGGCAACTTGCTTGCACAGGAGACCTCGGAAGTTGTTTCACCACAATCAGCTAAAGCCACTACATCCATGGTACCACAAGGCCTGGCTACTGCTCAGGATGGTGGCAGATCTTGATATTGTCCACGTGGTGCTGGAATCTGCAAGAACAGAGGATGTTGGAGTTAGGGGGTCATGAAAGCTTCCACTGAAATTTCAAAGTAAGTATAGATTTCAGACAAAGTATAGCAGGGTCAGAATCCCTTCAGATAGCCCCCGAGTAAACATGTGAGAAGGAAACTGAAGCTACAGTGGAGACCCCCAAGATTAAGAGATGTCAGTAACATGGAATCTGACTACTGCTTTACTCAGCTTTTCTCACTGCTGTGAGAAAAAGGACCCAACCAGAACAACCGTAGAGGAGGAAAGGTTTATTTGAGGGTTCACGGTTTCAGAGGTCTTAGTCTGTAGAAGGCAGGCTCAAGGTGATCATGGATGATCATAGAGTATGGCAGAGGGAACCAGCTCACGTGATAATCAGGAAGCAGAGAGAGAAAGAGTCCACTCTCCAGATACAAAATGTATACTGCATAGCCATGGCCCCCATGAACCACTTCCTCCAGCCACACCCCACCTGCCTCCAGTCACCACTCAGTTAATCCCATCAGGGAATCAATCCACTGATTAGGCTAAAGCTATATCCCAATCATTTCTCCTCCAAACCTTCTTGCATTGTCTCACATGTGAGCTTTTGGGGAACACCTCACATCCAAACCATAACATCTATCAAGGAAAACGGAAGAAACAAGCTAAGAGTGAGGCTGCGTGGGCTGCAACCAGAAAGGCCATGAGGGTGGAGCTACCTTAGTCCCTTGAAGAGAGCATCATGGTGCCAGGTGCCCCAGATGCTCAATGTGGATCTACAGAACTTATTTGCCCAGCTGGATTTCAGTCTCGCTTTGGTCCCATCCCTTTTTTCTATGCCCCTATTTCTCCCTTTTTGAATGGGAATGTTGACTCTGTGCCATCACATATTGGATATATGTAACTTGTTTTTTGATCTTTACTGGGACTCACAGCCAGGATTTGACTCTCAGATGAGATTTTGGACTTGGACTTTTGGGAAATGCTGGAACTGTTAAGACTATAAGGACTCTTGAAAATGAACTAAATGTGTTTTTCATGGTGAGATGGGCATGAGTTTGGAGGTCATGTTGGGGTGGAATGTTGTGATTTGAATATGTCCCTTGAAAGCTCATGTGTGAGACAATATATATCAATTCAGAGGTGATAAATCAGATTATGAGAGCTATAACCTAATCAGTGGATTCCTTCATTTGATGGATTAATAATTTGAAAGGACCCTATACTGAGTGGTGACCATAGGCAGGTAAAGCATGGCTGGAGGAAGAAGATCGCTGGGTATCATGTCTTTAGGGTTTATATTTTTGTCCCTGGTAAGTGAAGCTCTCTCTATCTCTGCTTTCTGGGTGTCATAAACTGAGAAGTTTCCTCTGCCATGTTCTTCAACCATAAAGTTCTCCCTTACCTCAGAACTATGGAGTCAACTCATCATGAACTGAACCTCTGAAACCATGAACCCAAATACAAATTTTCTCCTCTAAGTTGTTCTTGTTGAGCATTTTGGTCCCAGCGATGCAAAACCTGACTAGCAGAGAGCATAAGCATAGTGGTTACGTGCCCAGGTGTTGAACAGAGTCAGTTTGAACACCATCCCTATCATTTTCTGGCAGTCATAACCTGGAGCATGTTGCTCAGCTTTTCCAAGTCCTCATCTTTATCTTTCCTTCTGATTAAGGTCCAGCTCAGATTTTCCCATCTCCATGCACACAAAGATTGCAGCACACACAGATCACACCCTTCTCTAAACCACTTATTTTATTTCTCATCTTGTCTCCACCAACTAAATTTTATGATGCTTGAAGTCTAGAACAATGTTGTATAAATGACTCTTTTACTCCCAGAAAGACCTTTCCCTATGCTTCCCATAGAGTAGGTGCCTGATGCAAGCTCATTAATAAGTTAATTCATTAATAAAGATCTGTGGGGTTTTTCAGGAGAAGTAAAAGGTATATTTCACACTCACTCATTAAAAGTGCCAAACCCCCACTGCCCATTGCAAGAAATGACTCCAACTCTATCAGTCAGGATGCTTTTGGATACAGGGAATAGAAAGCTCAAACTCACACTGGCTTTCACAAGTCTAAAGACAATATAGAAGTGGAAACAAGTCAGCTACCAAGTGATAGTGTCTTTAGGGAGCCAGGATCTTCTATCTTGCCACTCAGCTGTCCTTGCTGTTGATCTCTTCTAGGGTTAATAGCAGGGCAAAACATCAGTATCACACTCTCCTGGCAAAGTCCACAGGAAGGGACACCATCTCTCTGAATCTGATTCTTAGGAGTGTGTAAACCTTTGCTGGACCCTTACTCCCCATCACACAAAGGCTTTTTCTCATGTCTCATTGGTCAGGAGTTGACCGCATGCCCTTTACTTACCTAATCCCTGACAAGGAAAATTGGGTTAATATGGACCATTAGGATGAATCACATGGGGTGGGATAAATGATCAAAGAATGCATCTCAAGGACCCCCATAAGATCTGCCAAGTGTGTCCATGTGACCCTTTTTACACCTCCATTTCTTCCTTCAGCTCCAGTCGCCTGCCCCATTGACACTGCCTAACAAGTTATTGCCTATATAACAAATTCAGCTTCCTCGCCCCACTAAGGGGTCATCATTGCCTCAGATGATATTTTATTCTTGAAGAAGTAGGCATTTGGTGAGAAATCTAAGTAATCCGTAACCTCAGGACTATGGTGTATATATAAGGTGACTTCGACATGGGAATCTCACTAATTCAGCTTCCCCCATAGGAAATTTCCATCTGATATGCAATGCAACACTCCTCTATTGAAGTCTCATCTTTCAGGTAATAGTTAATAAGAATGTGTTATCAATGACAGGGCTTGCTTACATATGCTCCAGGAGAGGAAAAAAGAGATAAAAGAATCCACAGCGATGTGATGTCAAATGACAGGATCTTCCACATGGCTGGCGAAAGATAACTGCAATCAGTCTCATAATCTCTTGTTTTTCAGTTGGGCTTCAAAATGTGGCATCCAATCCAATTGCTGTCAAAGGCATCTTCTACTCAGGAACTTTAGAAAGGCAAAGGATGTAAATATCCTGCAATCAAAAAGAGGTGGGTGTCATTTGCCTCCTCTTCCCACCTCTCGAGAGCTTTACTGTGCCAAAGAAAAGATGGAAACACATCCAACTTTTTTTCCCTCTGCCAGATTTATATTAGTAGCAATCATTTTCCAAGCACTTAGTATGTCTCTGGGCCCCTTTTATGTTTATGTCATTTAATTTCTACCACAATTTTGTGAAACTGCTAATAAAACCATCTGTTTAAGCAAAGATCCAATGCTAATGTGAACTTGATCTAATGTTTTTCCCCCATACTGTCTCCCTCTATCCTTACTGGGCCTAAAAGGTGGGTTACTGTTACCCTCCATTTTACAGATGAGTTAATGGAAGCTGAACTGTATAATATTTTGATAAAGGTTAGTAGACTGTAAGTGGAGGAGCTGAGTCCTGACCCGAGGTCTCTGGGCCCCAAAACTACCTTTGCACCCTACTCAATGCCACACAAACATCTAATCTTTTATTTCCTCCAAAGTCTTATTATTCTCTGAAGCCCTGTTGAATCCCTAGTGCACTGAACCTAGGATTGCAATGTAAGCTGGAACTTTCAGGAGCAGCAAATGACAATAGGCAAAGTAAACCCCAAGCCTTCCCTGGTACTAGGCTGTATGTCCACCCACATTTGTGGTTCCATCTCCCAGCCATGAGCCCTTCCCATCTGTGGACACCTCGCCCACTTCCTTGGAACTAAAAGGAGATTTGCTTCCCCTAATTACCAAGAAACATGGGCCCGAGTTTAACCCTTGAGCCCAAGTCAGTGAGAAGCCCTCGAACAAGGGTCTGTAAAGATAGCTCATGAGCTAAATTCAGCCTAAAGCTTGTTTTTACAGCTCACAAGCTAACACTGGGTTTTACATTTTTAAATGGTTGAAAAAAATCAGAAAAAATAATATTTTGTGACACATGCAAATTATGTGAAATTCAAATTTCAGTGTCCATAAATAAAGTGGTGTTGGAACATAGCCACACTCACTCCATTTACATGTCGTCTATAACTGTTTCTGGCTACAATGGGAGAGCTGAGTTGTTGCAACAGAGACAGTAGGGCCTGCAAAGCCTGCACTATTTAGCAGAAAAATGTTTGACAACTCCTTCCCTAGGAGGGCTCTGAGCCAGTCAGCAACTCTAGCATTACACGTCCACCCAACAGAACCCATTCAATAGGACACAAATGGTACTTCTAGCCCTACACAGAGCCTAGGGGTAGTCACAAGGCCTCACAGACAAGCTGAGACCTTGTAAAATGTACCTGTCATTTTTCTCTTAGCCACTTTAGGCTTATTTAGGCACTTTTGTTGCTGAAATCCCTAGAGGCTAAAAAGACATTCCCCCATGCCTTTGAGGACAACTGTTAAGTTGCAGGCATCAGCTCCCATGCCCAGATGCACAACTGCCCATAAGTAACATCACCACAGCCCCCACAGAATGCCTTCATCCACTGGACCTTTCCTCAGCTCAGTAGACACACATGGCTGAAACCATGCAGCATATTACTGCCCCTTCAGGTTTTGCTGGCTGCCATGGGCACAATCACTAAAATTAAGAGAAATGTCTTTCTCTTCCCTCTTCAGATATAGTAGTGCAAAATTTCCTTTGAATTTTTAGTGAAAAGAACTATAATAGATGCTGTCAGTGCAGCAGTTCTGGCTCAGGTGTGGGTCATCGATGAGTGGACTAGAAAAATCTGGGAGACAGACACTGTGTTGTGTCCCAAGCATCCACCCTGCCCACTCCACAGGCAAGTGCCTGGTACACGGTTGATCTTCCACACACGTCAGCTCCTTTTCTTCCTTTCCCCCGCCCCCCAGAATCACACTCCCAAATATTCAGACCTAGAAACAGAACAAATGACCTCTCATTTGTAGTTCATGCAGCAGACTTCCTTTGCGTTACCTAAAGAGCATAACTGACATGGGAATCACAGAAGCTGTTTTCTCATGTGCAAAAGCAGAAGTCGGGGTGGAGTTCAGGGATGGGGCAAAGGGAAGAGGTGGAGGGTGGAACAGGAAAAGATAAAGACCCAGAAATATTATCCAAAAAAAGACTTAGTCTTTCTGAAAGGGTTTGAGCCACTGAGGGAGCTACTGGGTTAATGGATACAAGTTGGTGATAGCAAATTGTTTCTTTCCTTAAGTGGAAGGGATTTGACAGTTCTGGGGTTTTAAATGTAATGATACTGAAGAATCCAGTGTATTTAACCCAGACTTCAGCTGTCCCTGGTCCCTGCATCCTCAAGCTTGGGAGAGCAAAGCCTACTCATGGTCACTTCCTGCAGGTCCCACCCGCCCAATCCCCCTCCCCAGGACAATCCTAATACAAGTCTCAATGCCTCATCCAAAACTTGGGGCCAAGTGTGTTTCAGAATTCAGAATATATTTTAGAAAGGTGATTTGGTGCATGCAGCACATTTTACGTAACACCCCAGTGGACATTGGGACATCTTATAATCAATGGCATTAATATTTTTGCAGCAGCATGCATGCACATCCACACCAAAGGAAATCAATAAAGTCTATAAATAGCCTCCCTTTAGTTCAGGTTAGATATTTCTGGCAAATAATATTAGTTGGGTCAGATTTTGCTTCTGTTTAGATTAGAACCAACTTTTGGTTTTCAGAGTTATTGGATCTTAAGATTATGGATAAAGAATTAAGGACCTACAGAAGGATTTTCTTATAGCAGCATTATTAAAGTTTGAAAGGAAAATGGATTCTGGTTTTCATCCTGGATGACACCTCACCAGATTCCTATTTGTGAGAGACAAAGATGAAGCCAGAGCAGGCTCTAGTCCCCGAGAGCTAGAGTTGAGCTAGAGTGACTGGCTGTGCTGTCATAGGCTTGCAGGGGAGAGGATCCCCTGTGAAGCTGGAAACTGCTAGAACCCAAGGAGTCAGCAGGAACAGGAAGCAAAGAGGGGCCAAGGCAGTCCCCAAAGAGCCAGATTAAGTGTGGTATCTTGGGGACACGTATGAGGTCAAAATGGTCAAGTTGTAGTCTCAGAACAGGGAGGGTAGGAGGAATGGACATTCTTCTTTGGGACTGGCCTATGCACGAGGAGTAGGTCAACTAAATTGGACGGATAGGCCCTGGCTAGCCTGGACTTAGCTCCAGAAGCCTCTGCTGAAAATCTGCCTTCACTACCTGGACTCATGGGACAGGATTAGGTCATCAGATTAGCTAAGGGCAGGCCTGGCCTCCAGGGGATGGGAAGAGTGGTTTCTTCCGCCTGAACCACTCTTGTGACATATCCAGAAGGTGTGTTTTTGCAATCTCTTCTTCATCAATTACTAAAAAGCCAAGTGACTCTGGTCTATAGCTGTTTTCTCTTGCCACCAGGGTATGATTTAGAAAGTGGACAAGTTGGGTTTGATGATTTTACACCCAAAATTCAAAGCTTAGTTCTCAAATCCTTATTTGGGATCCGGCAGAGGTCACAGCCAGGCAGGTATTTGGGATTAAATTAATCCATTTAATGATAACAACCTCATGTTTTCAATATTGTATCATGGCCCCTTGTTCCCACCCTTACCCCCACCCACTCACTGGGTCAACTTCCACCAAGGGAGGAGGGATCAATGGGTAATTGCTTCTGCCTTCTTTTCTTCTGGAGGATAACCCTGGGAGGCTTCTGTACCTGTCTCAGAAATTCTAGAGCAATTAGGCTCCCCACTTCCAGCAGCAGTAACAAATAATGCGCCCTTACATTGGTGTTTTCCTCCTTCCCTGCTTGTTCTTCCTCTTGCCTCTTTCCTGCTTCCTGGGATCACTTCCCAAATAAGAGGCCTACAAGCAAAACCTTGTCTCCAGGTCTGCTTGAGGGAAATCCAAACCCAGACAGAGAAGTATTATTGTTTCCATCTCCCTTTCACAGACAATCAGTCAACAATGAATATTTAATGTTGGCTGATGAATTAATAAATGCGAGATTCAGGTGGGAGGAAAATGAGATGAGCCAAATATTGAAAAAAAAGAAAAGTTTCCTTAAAGGAAAGCAGAAGAGAGAGGATGTCACAACCAGCTGCTTTCTGCCCCAGGCCCATACAGCCCAGTAATGGTGTGTGTGTGTGTGTGTGTGTGCGTGCGCGCGTGTGTGTTCTCTTATTATTTGTGTGACTATTGTAAATGTGCTCCTGAGATTGCTAAGCTGGTGATCTACATGGGCCCTGGGCAGAAATGGCTTTGACTTCCCACTGAAACCGGAGGTTCTTGGGAACCCAAGTGCCTTTGCTGTAGATCTCCTCTCACTGCATGTGGCCAAGAGGAGCTAATTTTCTCTCCTCATGGGGAGCAGGCCAGCTCCTTGATGGTGAAGAGCATTCATGGCCAGAACGAGCGGTGAGATCCACTCCTGAGGAAGGCCTCTCCCGGGTGAGGGCCCACACCGTCTTGGAGGATCTTGGACCTGGCTGGCAGTTGTAGCAGATCGGACAGACAATGTAGCCCAGTGACTCAGCCTGGGAGGTGGGTCAGGGAGATCTCCGGTGCAGTCAGCTGGAGTTTCTCAGTGTGGTTAGCATCCCCATAGCAGGTCCATGATTGGCAGAGAAAGATGACAGCATGGTTTCCTCCAATAACTTGGTCTGATTCATAGGCCATTCTTGGAGACTTCAGGAATACCTTAATAGAGAATTTTCAAAATACTAGAGTCACTGCTAATAATTATTGTGACATAATTTGTCCCCCATGAATGGTGAAGCCTAGGGACCGATGGTTACAATACTCTAATTTTTAAAAAGCCTGCCTAGAGTTCCTCATTCATCAAAGTGTGACAATGATCTCAGAACTTGGACTGCCTATGCTGGAATCTCGGTTCTGTAGCTGGCTAGGTGTGTGCCGTGACATGTCTATAACACAGTTGTCTCCCTTGTAAAATGGGTAGAATGTTAATAATTGCCTAGGAGATTTGTTGTGAGGATTAAATAAGACATTGCATTTAGAATACTTAGCACAGAGAGTAATTGCTTAATGCCTGCTGGAGAATATTATTAGCCTGACACTAACCTCAGCTTCTTGATTCCCAACTAAGTCTACAATTGTGAATGCTGATGACTTGATTTGGCCATCCGCTGTTTGAAGACCCTTTTCATAGAGGAGTTTTCCATTTCTTAATTCTTCATTGTCAATGATGTCTGCTTCCCACTGGAGCTGCTCAGAATACAGAAGCTGGCTTTCCCAGCAGGTTTTGCAGCCAGGGCACAGACTATTATCTAGGATCCACCAACTGTATACCATGCTGGACTTTGACACAGGAGCTCTTAGACATTGGTGGATATCTTCTCTCTCTCTCTCTCTCTCTCTCTCTCTCTCTCTCTCTCTCTCTCTCTCCCCACTGCCCCCCCCCAGCTTCAGAGTTTTGTTTTGTGTTTTTTTTTAAGTTGTAGACGGACACAATACTTTTATTTTTATTTATTTATTTATTTGTACTCGATGCTGAGGATCAAATCCAATTGCCTCACATGTGCTAGGCAAGTGCTCTACCACTGAGCTACAACCCAGCCCTCTCCAGGTTCAGGTTTGTGGCACAGGCACAGAGGTGGCAGCAATACCAACAATAGTGCCCAGGGTTCAATGATGGAAGTAGTAGCTTTTTCCCCAGATCCCTTCTGCCATGTGATTCTGGGTGTTGCTTCGGACTACTTACTCTCCACCTCTGCTCTCCACCTTCCTGGAAACTCTCTAGCCATCGTGTCCTTTTTATCAAATTCTCTTCTGCTTCCTTCAGTCACGGTTGGCTTCTGATGCCTATAACTAAGAGTCACGACTGATGCAGCTACATTGCAATGCAACAGAGCCATGGCCTGCAGCTCACAATGTGTACACCTATGAGCGTCTCCTGGAGCCACCAGTAATCCTATATATTTAAATATGAAGCCAATGCAAGCTATGACTCATGGAACCTCATAGCTTCGTACCTGCATCATGGAGACAAGGTTCCTCTCAATCCATCCTCCATGCTATAGTCAGAGCAATGCTTAGAGAAGCCAGATATGAACCCAACACCTCATCTTCACGTTAATGATATTTGGTATGTTCATAATCTGACCATTTCTCAACCATGTCCCCTCTCTCCATCCAGCCTCCATCTCCAACACACAAATATCTACTTGTGCAGAAAGATTGGGTTCCACTGCTTGTAGCTCAAATACTAAGGTCAACTCATCATTTACCCAGCAAGACTATATCAGAGGTCACCTCCTCCCAGAAGCCTTCCTCTCCTTGTATGAATTAGGCATAGAATTCTCTTGGCATAATCCATTGTCAAAATTTGTGTATCCTTTTTATAATTGACTGTGTCCTTATATAGCTCTCCTTTGATTCCTGGGCGACAAGGATGGTTTCCTTCATATCTGTGCCCTTACTCCTCAAGTAAATTAAGAGTTTGGTCAACATCTGCTGCATTACTAAATTGTCTCTAGGTTTCCTTCCTCCCCTGGCACCCCTTAGTTCTTGTTTAGGCCTCTATCAGATCTTTTATTCCACTCTGCAGCACCCGGCAGTTATTGGTAAACATGTCTTGTCCACCTTTGAGCATTACGGTCCAGGGTCCAGGGTCGTGTGCACCCTATGAGGGTTTGTGAAATTGGTTTAACCTGAGTCAACAAGGTGAGATGGCAGCCTGTATTGTTCATGTTTACTGCATTATGGAATTGTGAAAAACCTATCCAAGCTCCTTTTGAGATTCTCCTACTCCTTTTCTTTTCCCCCCAGTGTGAGTGAGCCCTACCAGATCTTGCTCACAAAAACCTCTTTATCTCTGAGCTTGGGGTTTGACCCATCCATCTTCATGTAACCAACCAGTGTATGGTACCAAACTCTGAAGAGGACTCAAGAGAAGCCAGGTGACTTAAAGGGGGTAGGAGTGGATGGTTGCAGATGAGGGACCCAGAGGTCTGGGCTCTCTTCCTGCCTTAGTAGATCCAGGCTGCCCCATTCTTTTGTTTCTGAAGTTTCCTGGTCCAGGCCCTCATCAGGGACATATCCAGCTCTGTCATCTCCAAGAAAATCAAATTAGGCTGGAATTGCATGGTAAAGGAAGGAGACCCTCATTGTTATACAAAATTACATATAAGAGGAAGTGAGGGGAAAGGGGAAAAAAACAAGAGAGAGAAATAAAGTACAGTAGATGGGGTAGAGAGAGAAGATGGGAGGGGAGGGGAGGGGAGGGGAGGGGAGGGGAGGGGGGATAGTAGAGGATAGGAAGGGCAGCAGAATACAACAGACACTAGTATGGCAGTATGTAAAAAAGTGGATGTGTAACCGATGTGAATCTGCAATATGTATACGGGGTAAAAATGGGAGTTCATAATCTGCTTGAATCAAATGTATGAAATGTGATATGTCAAAAGAGTTTTGTAATGTTTTGAACAACTAATAATAAAAAAGAAAGAAAGGAAAAAAAAACTTCCTCCCCCCAAAATCCCCAAAACCAACCAACAAGCAAACAATAACAACAACAACATAAAAGCAAAAACTTAAAAACTATACATTTTTAAAAAATTAAGCTGGAAAAGAAGACACTAAAAAAATCCACACAGCAGCCTTCAGTGATGAGTATAGAAGAGCAGATACAGACAACACTGATGGCTATATTGAGTCACGGATATCTGCACCCAAGGCTTCTGTTGTAAAGTGACTTTTGGAAAAACTACCTGTTCCTCTCCTCACGGCCCCCACCCCTTGCTTCCCTTTACATCCTGAGTCATCTGCAATATAGCCTGGTAAGCTCCCAATACACCCTGCCTGGCATCTCATTTCATTCCACTCAAGGACAGCTCAACTTCCTGTTCCCTCTACCACCTTCAACTCCTGGTCTCTCTGGTAGGCAGTGAAGTGAAAGAATTCAGGAGAGCATAGAATCAGGCAGACTTGGGTCCTTCACATGGCAAGGTACCCTCAGTCTCACCTTCTTCATCTGTAAAATGGGACCAGTGTTGCCTATTTTGCAAAGTTGGTAACGGGATGGCCAATTTAGTACCCTAAAACACATCCCACGAATGTTGATCCTGTTCCTTTCTTGACTCTGATCCTGGCAGCCTGGGAGCCTGAGGCTTACTGTATTGGCAGCCGCCCAAAAAGGGTCAGAGGAAAAGAAGAGGAAGAGAGAGGAGCCAGTGGGCTGGTGCAGATGCCAGAAATGAGAAATAATTGAGCTGTTTAACAGTAAAGGATGATTCTCCCAGGCTTGGAGGAGAGGTCCCTGGGCCACACCTGTCATAAAGCATCAGGAAACCATCAATCCACATCAAAGCAGTCAATCCCTTAGTCTCTGAGAGTTTAAATCATAAACACAATCAATACTAGACTCTGAATGTTGCAGCTGCCCTTCACCCAGAGGCTCCTGGAGGGACCACAAGCAAAACAGGTTCCATGCCAACTCACCCAGGATCACTCCTTGAGGAGTCCAGTTGCATTCTGGGCATCAAGGGCCAAAAGTATCCATCCATTTAAGACATCTCCATTTCTGAGTGATTTTGCATAACAAGGTGCCCCACCAGAACTAAAAGGTTCCATGCAAAAGTGGGACTGTATTATCACTTTTCTTGGGTCAGATTCCCTAGAGACAGAACCTGTCAGCTTCCTAGATGTGCTCATACCCTCAATAACCCTTCGTGTTTTTAAAAGGCTTTATAGTATGTGAAGGTTTTGGCACACAGTATCTCATCTAATCCTGCAAAAGTATTCTGTGAAGTGATTCTTGTAAAGAACAAGGATGCTTTTTTCCTCATTGGAAAAAGTAGAAATGGGATTCAGAGAGTGTAAGTAGCAGCCAGCCTGTGATTCATAGGACTGGGACCTTCAGTTTCTGTCTAGACCAGGTCTCTTATTCTCTCTATTCACGATCAACGTTTTAACATTTCTACTACCGGATATTGAGTTTGGCCTGGAGCTGCCTCTACACATTTTAAGTTTAGCTTAAAGCTTTCTCTATACATAGTGAACTGTAACCTAACTTGATGGGTAAAATAGACTAAATTGATTCTTATAACAAGTAACTGAGCTTCAGTCACGACAAGCAGCCAACTGTTCAAACCTCCTTCAAATAGGACAGATGTGAGCCATAACTGATTGGGTTGCTCTGTATCTCATTTCCAACTTTTTTGGTATATCACTTTCTCTTCTTTGGCTATAACTATAACTTCCTGTGTGGTAGAGAAAGGTATTATGAACCCATTTTAGTTCATACTGCTGCTGCCTGATTCTAGAATCACAAACAAATCCAATTAAGATCCGCAAAATTAGATTTATAATTTTTAACATGGGTCTCTTCCTTTCCTAAACCTTTAAATATTTCTGTTTCTTGAGCATTGTGACCATAGAGTTATCGCAGCTTTCATCTCATAAAAATAAAATAAAAACAGTCCCATCACCTAGACTGACATCTTGCTCATCTTTACAGCTCTAGCATCTAGTATGGTCCTGTTTTCCAAATGAACTCAGAAGCCACTGTGGATGCAGCTAAAGGGCACAAAGGCAGACCATGCATGCCTGCAAATGCCCAACGTAGGCAATTGCACTTATAATCCCATAAACTTAGGGACTTAGGTAGGGCTGTAATCAAATAGAATCTCCATTATAGAATCTATGTAGGTCCGTGTGGAAGACGCAGGAAGTAGTGTTTTAAATATCCAAAAGCCTTCAATATGTGAGGATTTTTTGCTGAAGGAACTATTCTATTGTAGGTCAGGGAGGTTAGATCCAAAATTGCTCAACCTAGAATTCGAGACATCCATGAATGGCCCCTTGCCTTCAGTCTTATTGACCTTCTTCCTATCTTTTTTTTTTTTTTTTTTTTAGTGTGCCTTTTTTTCTTCTTCTTTTAATGATGGTTGTTTAAGATCTAATAATGGTAACCCCTGCGAACATGCTCCGTGTCATTGCGGAGAACCAAGAAGGCCACCAACTGTAACAATGTTTGTGGTTGTGATTTTTTTTTTATTTTATTGTTGGTTGTTCAAAACATTACATAGTTCTTAATATACCATATTTCACAGATTGATTCAAGTGGGTTATGAACTCCCATTTTTACCCCGTATCTACAGATTGCTGTGTCACATCAGTTACATTTCCATTGATTTACAAATTGCCTTTCTAGTGACTGATGTATTCTGCTGTCTATCCCATTCTCCACTGTCCCCTTACCCCTCCCCTCCCCTCCCCTCCCCTCCCCTTCTCTCTCTCCATCCCCTCTACTATAAATCGTTTCTTCCACTTACATAATTTTTCTCCTACTCCTCCTTTCCTCTTATATGTAATTGTGTATAACCCTGAGGCTCACCTTCCAATTCCATGCAATTTCCCTTAACTCTCACTTTCCCTCCCGCCAGCAGCACAATTCACAATAGCAAGATTGTGGAACCAACCTAGAAGCCCTTCAATAGATGAATGGATTAAAAAAATGTGGCATTTATACACAATGGAGTATTACTCTGCAATAAGAAATGACAAAATCATAGAATTTGGAGGGAAATGGATGGCATTAGAGCAGATTATGCTAAGTGAAGCTAGCCAATCCTTAAAAAACAAATGTCAAATGTCTTCTTTGATATAAGGGGAGTAACCAAGGACAGGGTAGAGACGAAGAGCTGGAGAAGAAGAATAACTTCTTCCTATCTTGTGCTCCAGTCACTTCAAGCTACTTGCAATCCTGAAAATGTCATCCAAATTCCAGACACCTCACCTCTTCCTGTGCCATTTTGCCTTTGCATTTTCTTCTCCTTGGGAATCTTCGGTTCAGTGATAGCAGCTAAGGCAGATTCTAAGTCTCTATATGCCACTTACTCCATTCCCTAATTGACTTTGAGGAGATTGGGTCAATTTCAAGGATATTTATTGTGATATAGGAACTAAAGTCAGAACACTTCATGTGACCCAGGAAGATCAAAGTTCTAAGCCTTCTAAAAGCCCAGGGGCCACAAGGGACCAGTGGATCCCCCTGTCCAGGATTAAACCAGAGATTCTTCAGTCCAGAAAAAAAAAAAAAAAAAAAAAACAGGGGCTTGGGCAAGTTTCTCTAGGAGTTACACTAAAGACAAATATCCATGTAATTTATGTTGTTGTTGTTGTTTTCTAAGGTTGGAACTGGGAATTTTTTTTTTTTTGTCTGAGATTTTGTGATATTTTTATCACTTCCTCTCTCTCTCTGCTTTTCCCGCAGAAACCTCTCAGCCTGCTTCAACATTCTGCCCTTCAGGGAATATCTGGGGCATCCAAGATGGGAAACAGTTGCCATTAGAGAGAAGAAACTCCTGAAAGTTTAGATAGAAAAGTTTAAGGATTGGAAAGATAGGTGCATTCTGCTGTCATATATACCTAATTAAAATAAATTAGATTTTTTTTTAAAAAAGAATAAGTGTGACCCCTGGATCTTTCTCTTTATAAAAAGCTCTTTTCTTACCATAGGAGTAAGGTATTGAACTTAGGATCAAAGAGAGAAGGGGAAAAAAAAGTCTCAGAAGGACAAAGTCCTTCTGCTTAAATCTCACTGCATAACACACGGACTTTCATGAATCCAGAAGGCAAATATTTAGCATAAGAAGCTAGGTGTAGTCAGTAGACATGAACCAAATCCCTTCTCATTTCCTGATTGGTTTGATAATGATAACACTGTTGAGTCCCCACACCAGTTTCTACCCTCAGGCCATACTGAGAGCCTTTTCTCCATATTTTATTTGACCTCCTTCCATGAACCCCATCTCCACTAAACATGGATCACTTCTGGCCTTGATAAATCACTTTTCCTGATGCTACACAGATGACTTTAGGTACTAAAGAAAACCAAAACAACACTAAAAGTTTCAGATAAACTATTAAACAACAGGAGTTTGTTGCTCATCTCTACCCAAACCAGTATTAGAGACCTTTCCACAAAAATTGGTAGAAAGGGAAGGAGGTGCACGGAGGCAGATATGTATTAAGCATCTGATGTGTGCCAGACACATCATCAATTGTATTTCATGCAATCCTCCAGTGTTTTGGTGAGATACATGTCATTGTTTTCTCTAAAATCAAAGGAGGTTAGAGAGTTTTGCAGCTTCTTTGCCAAGATATTTTCACACTTTAAAACCTAGATCTGCTTGATTTTTAAATGAATCATAGAATATGCTGAATATTATAGGAACCTGAGACTTCTCCAGGGCATCCTTGAAAGACTGAAGGCATGGTTAGGCATACAAGGAGAGAAAAAAAAAAAAAAGAGCAAAGGAAAGGAGACAAAGAGACAAAACGAGATATAGGGAAAGGAGTAGAAGAAAGTGAGGACACGTTGGTATGGCATGAAACTGTGATCCAAACAATTATCTCAAACATTCCTCTGTCTTGGCCCTGCTCTGGAATATCAGCTAGTTGCTGAGGACAAAACAAAGCCCTCTTATGTAAAGGTGCTAAATGTTCAAGACATTGCTATATATTTGGCTCATCACATCTATAGGACAATGGAATAGTGGTGAGAGAGGTGTGTTAAAGTCACCCAGTATTATTGTGTTGTGGTCTATTTGGTTCTTGTATTTAAGAAGTGTTTGTTTGACATACATAGATACCCCATTGTTTGGGGCATAGATATTTATGATTGCTATGTCTTGTTGATGTACGAATCCCTTAAGAAGTATGAAAGTCCTTCTTTATCCCTTATCACTAACTTTGGTTTGAAGTTCACTTTATCTGATATGAGGATGGAAACCCCTGCTTGTTTTCATGGTCTATATGAGTGGAACGTTTTTTCCCACCCTTTCACCTTTAGTCTGCGGGTGTGTTTTCCTGTGAGATGAGTCCCCCTCGTAATATAACACAGAGTTGGGTCTTTCTTCTAAATCCAATCTATCAGTCTATGTCTTTTAATAGGTGAGTTTAGGCCATTCACATTCAGGGTTATTATTGAAATGTGATTTGTATTCCAGGACATTTTGGTTTATTTTTGGTTTTTAACTTGACTTGCTTTCTCCTTGGATTGGCCTTTCCTTTAGTGTAGTTCCTCCCTTTGCTGATTTTCATTGTTGTTTTTCATTTCCTCCTATTGGAATATTTTGCTGAGGATGCTCTGTAGTGTCAGCTTTCTCATTATAAATTCTTTTAACTTTGTTTATCATGAAAGATTTTTATTTCATGATCAAATCTAAAGCTTCATTTTGCTGGGTATAAGATTCTTGATTGGTAACCATTTACTTTTAGAGTTTGGTATATGTTGTTCCAGGATCTCCTGGCTTTGAGGATCTGGGTTGAAAAATCTGATAAGATACGAATTGGTCTTCCCCTGTACATGATCTAATTCTTCTCTCTTGCAGCCTTTAAGATTCTATCCTTATTCTGTATGCTAGGCATTTTCATTATAATGTACCTTGGTGTAGGTTTGTTGTAATTTTGTGTCCTATAAGCCCCTTGTACTTGATTTTCCAATTCATTCTTCATATTTAGGAAATTTTCTGAAATTATCTCATTGAAGAGATTGTGCATTCCTTTGGTTTGAATCTGTGTCTTCCCCTATCCAAATAACTATAAGATTTGGTCTTTTGATGCTATCCCATAATTCTTGGATGTTCTGTTCATGGTTTTTTATCATCTTCACTATGTGGTTAACTTTATTTTTCAGATTGTATACTTTATCTTCATTATCTGATGTTCTGTCTTCTAAGTGATCTAGTCTGTTGGTGATATTGTCTATTGAGTTTTTAATTTGGTTTATTGTTTCCTTCATTGCAAGGATCTGAAAAGCAGTATGGAGATTCCTTAGCAAACCTGGAATGGAACCACCATTTGACCCAGCTATCCCCACTCCTCGGTCTATACCCAAAGGACTTAAAGTCAGCATACTGTAGTAACACAGCCACATCAATGTTCATAGCAGCTCAATTCACAATAGCTAAACTGTGGAACCAACCTAGATGCCCTTCAGTAGATGAATGGGTAAAGAAACTATGCTGTATATACACAACAGAATATTACTCAGCATTAAAAGAGAATAAAATTAGGGCATTTGCAAGTAAATGGATGGAGTTGAGAATATTGTGCTAAGTAAGCCAATCCAAATCAACCAAAGGCCAAATATTCTCTCTATCAAATATTCTCTGATAAGTGAATGCTGATTCATAATGGGGAGGAGGAAGCATGGGAAAAATGGAGGAACTTTGACAGGGCAAAGGGGAGGGAGGGGAGGGAGGGTGCATGGGGGCAGGAAAGATGGTGGAATGAGATGAACATCATTACCCTAGGTACATGTATGACTGCACATAGGGTGTGATGCTATATCGTGTACAATCATAGAAATGTAAAGTTGTGCTGCAATTGTGAACAATAATCAAAATGCATTCTGCTGTCCTATATACCTAATTAAAATAGATTAATTAATTTTAAAAAGAAATTAAAATTAATTAAGGGAATTTTCAGATAATGCACAATTAAACATATGTATTTTGTTTACATAAAACCAGATGAGTATTTGCTTTCCATTAACTTGGTTTAGTTGTATCATATAAATAATAATAAAATAATGAAAACTTACAGCACCAAAAAAAAAAGAAAAAGAAAAAGAAAAAGAATGGAATAGTGGCAGGTGACAGCTCCCACATGCATTTTCACCCCACTCAGTATGGTCAACATGTATATGAGGGTGGGACAATAGCCAAGGGAAATATGCAGGTTGTAGGTAAGCTCATAATTTGTCACACCTTCACACCAACATCCTTTAAATATTAGTTCTATTAGTTCAACATTTGTTTAGAGGAGAAGGTAAGTCCTAAGTGGAGGAAGTGCTAAGCCACCCTCTTTTACTTGTTGGAAAATAAACTATGTACAGAAAATTACACTTATCATGGGTACTCACTGAGTTTTCACAAACTGAACTAGCATTGTTACTAGTACCCGGATTTTTTTAAAAAATAAAATTATACCCAGAATCTTCTTTTATGTTTGCTTCTTTGTCTCCTCCCAAGGATTACCACTACATTGACTTTCAACAGTAACAATCAACTGTCCGAGTTTGGGGATTTTTTTTTTCTTTAAATGGATGAAGCGATAGACTATGTACTCTTTTGTGTCTGCTTGACATCAAGTGAGACCTATCCATATTGTTGGATGTAGTTGAAGATTGTTCAATTCCGTTTGCTGATTGCATTCCATGATATAAATATATTGCAATCTATTTCTCCATCCTGCTGGTGTTGGGCACTTGGAAAGTTTCCAGTTCTTGCTACTATGAATAGGGCTGCTATGAAAAATCTAGAAATATCTCTTGGTGAACATATGTAGATATTTCTGTTGAGGAGTTATGTAGATAGAGCTAGACATAGACATACACAGAAATAGAGACAGAGAAAATGCAAGGTCATGGGGGTGGGGCACATGCTTATCATTAGTAGGGATGCTACCAAACAGCTCCTCAAAGTAACTTCCCTAAGCCACCTTCCCATCAGCTTACTGTATAAAGTCCACAATACAGTTTTTCTAGGGGTTTTGTTTCTTTTTTATACAGGCCCTTTAGCAGGCTGACCACTTCCAATCCTCCATCCTTAAAAGACATATACAGTTCACTTTCTAGGAATTCTGGAAAGTGCCATTTTCTCCATTTTGTTTTATTTTAAAGAAATCTTAGGACTTTGTACCTTTGGTGGACTGGCATTCTGACCCAAGAGGCCGTTCCTTTCTTACCTTACTCTAGAAAACAAATTCATAGATGTAGCCAGACGATGTTCCCACTGGGCCAGCTCTATTTCCCTCTTTTTCTCTGCCTCTCAGTAAAATCTATCAGCGCAAGTGAGTAAGAGTGGGATTATCATGGGAATTGCTATAAATCTGCCCTACTTTTTTTTTTTTTTTAAGGAAAGCATTTGCAAGCTTCAGTTCCTTAGCAATTACTAGTAATAAACTTCTTGGTCACACCTCACTTGACACTGCAGGTTTGTTAGCAACCAGCAATGTGATCCTAAATAATATCCTTCCTTCCCTTAGCACCATGCTCAACTCTGGGAAAGTCAGAGGGTCCCCTGCTTTAATCCCCATGCCTTGAAATTTCAAATCCCCCAGTACCCCCTTGACCGTCTCCCACCCCTAACCCACTCTTCAGCAATGCCTTCCTAAAGGCATTCCTAAGAACACTCCAGGGTTTGGAACCAGCCAGAACCAGCATGACTATTGGGCAAGACATTCTGAACCTGGACCAGGACCCATGTGGGCCACATTCTTCTTGAAATTCTCTTTCGCCCATGGGTACAGCTAACTAGATGCCCAACGAGCTACAGGATTCATGCTCTGGAGTTGTCCCAAGGCCACCTGATGTGCAGACTCCTTCCACTGGCTGGTGCAGTATTTCTTCCAGAAATACTGGGCTACAGATTGTGCTGATATTGCTGATTTAGGGTGACCCTCACTCACATCCAACATAGAATGAGGTGAGGGCTCTGAATTACCAACAGTTCACCACCAACCCTTGCCTTGGGTCAGGTGCATGGGCCCATGGATTAGCTCCCACAACATACTCTCACAATTGGCTCTCACCCCAGTGCTGCCTCTTGTTTATAGCTCCTGAGGGAAGTAGAAATATTTCACTCCATTCTCCCTAGGGCAGTCACCCTATCCCCTTTCTGGCTCTGCTCCCTTCCAGGCAGTCCTCCGGGTTGGCAGTACCTATCGCCTCCAAGGGCTTTCAGGACTGTCTCCACACAGCCAGTGGACCTGTTGGATCAATGTCCTTTCTTCCTATCAGTCAATGTGGTGACATCATGTTCTCTCAAGTCAATTTTTCTTATTAATGTTTCTTTTTTTATTTGTTCTAATTAGTTACACATGACAGTGGAATACATTTCATTTCATTGTACACAAATGGAGCACAACTTTCCATTTCTCTGGTTGTGCATGATGTTGAGTCACACCTTTGTGCAATCATACATGTACCTAGGGTAATGATGTCCTTCTCATTTCACCCTCTTTCCTACCCCTATGCCCATTCCCCTCCTTTTCCTCTGTGTTGCCCAATCCAAAGTTCCTCCATTCTTCCCATGTCTCCTCCCCCCATTATGGATCAGCATTCATTTATTAGAGAGAATATTTGTGTTTTAGGGATTGGCTTACTTCAGTTAGCATGATATTCTCCAACTCCATCCATTAACCTGCAAATGCCATAATTTTATTCCCTTTTAATGCTGAGTAATATTCTGTTTATATATACCACAGTTTCTTTATCCATTCATCTATGGAAGGGCATCTAGGTTGGTTCCACAGTTTAGCTATTGTGAATTGATCTGCTATCAACATTGATGTAGCTGCATCACTATAGTATGCTGGTTTTAAAAGTCCTTTGGGTATAGACCTCACGTCAATCTTAAGGGACAGCAATTCCATGCAGTAATGGTTCCATCAGCCTGTCTGCTGGTGTGGAAGGCAGGGGTGCAATTAATTTTGAAAGCAATCAGTCTAGGAATACAGTGAGTGCAGTCTGAAAAGTTTAAGAGAAGACACTGTTGGAAGTCACGCTGTGCTACAAAATCCTAAACAACAAATTTAAAATGACAAGAAAAAGAAGTCTCATTCAAATTTTCCTACATACTCTGGAAAATTTTTGCATTTGTAGTTGTGATGGTCAATTTTAGGTGCCTGTGACTAGGCTATAGTCCTCAGTTATTCAATCAAACACAAATCTGAGTATCGTAAATGTGATTAATGTCTATCAACCAGCTGACTTGATATAAGAAGATTGTCCTCAATAATATGGATGAACTTTATCTAATCAACTAAGAGGCCCAAAGAGCAGACCTGAGGCTTTTGTTAAAAGAAAGTCTAACTGTGCACTGCAGTTCTTGCTCATGCCTGAAAGTTCTAGCCTGTCCTTCCTGACAGCCTGCTTTATGGATTTCAGACTTGCTTAGTCAACCTCACAACCCCATAAGACAATTCTTTACAACCGATCTCCTAATATGTGCCTATCCTACTGGCTGTTTCTCTGGTTGGCATGACTGATACAGTGGTCACCATCAATGAAGCAAAGTTAACAACCTTTGAGAGAGTTGCTAAAAGCCATTATTCACAGGTAGCATCATGAGTAATGAGGAAGCCAGCAGTAAATACATGGCATTAGGGAAATGCAGAGGCATTAAAATCCATTTTGTTTCAATGCCAAGCGTTCCAAAGAGCCATGGCGCTGTGTCACTACCTCTCTCTCATAGTGGGAGATTAACCAGGAATAGTGCATTTCATCAAAAAAGAACATGAAGAAATGGCTCTTGGGCCTAAAAAAAAAGAAAAGACAGCCTGGATACCATGGGGAAACTTGACATTCACTGATAGAACAACCAATAAATACCTCTACTCACTATTGTCAATCTTTTCCTGACAAATCACTATGGCTCAGATGGACCCATGAACTTTTTAATACACTTATTAATCAACTAGTCTATACAGTCAGGGACAGGGGAAAACTTTTTTTTCCTGGGGTTCACACCCAGTATGAGTGATCATGCATTCCTGCTCACTTTTGTTGCCTGATAGGTAATGAAGAATCTGGCTTCTTCAGAGTTCCTTTTACCTTTAATAACCTGGTTCTTTTCCCAAGGAATTCAAAGCATCTTTAATTTATAACTATAACAAATTTCATGTCAGAGGATATGGGGTTTTTAGTTTGGTTTAAAGTAAAGTCCCCTTCATTTGTCCACCCAAGGCCTCTTACTTCATTCAGAGAAAAGATTTCACCATTCCATTCTCAGACCACGGGCATCCTCTTAGGGTAACTCTCACCTGGATCCATAGCAAACACACAGTCCAGACAAAGTTGGCTTTGGGTGAAAGTGCAGGGACACTCAGCCAGGAGGCCTTGCAAGTAAGTTCTATCCAGTCCTCCTCTGGTGGTTGAACACAGTCGTGCTGCCTACACTTGACCTTAAGGCAATGAAACCACTGTGGCAAGCATTTCCACACATGGTGCTTTGACTCAGACCACTGTGCATAGGTGGGTCTGGAGCAAAAGGATTACTAGCCTGGAAGTCAGGTCCTCCAAGTCCAAGCTCTCCAAATAATTATCTCTGTGAAATGAGGAAGGCTTCTTTTCTCTCCAGACTTCAACATTTTCATCTATAAAAGGGGTGAATTTGTTGGAACAAGATACTAAGGTTGCTTTCCGTTCTCACATGAGGCATTTTTTTAAAAAATGTGTAACATTTAGAAGGAAAATGCAAAAATAATGTAACTCTATTTCTTCTGCTTGTGGGAGTGCAGTTTTAAAACTAGGTTAGGTAATACATGTATTCTCCTTTATTTTGTTCTCCATTTGATTTGTAGAAATCAAATTAAACATCAGCATTTAGAGGGATATATTAGGCAGGACAACTGACACTTGGTAGGATATATACCGCCATCAACACCTAGAGGGACACAGGAACAGCTGAATCAGCAGTCCAAAAATGAGAGAACTTGATCTTGACTGGGTTCACAGGCAAACTTGGTTTAACCAACAAGGGTTTTAAAAGTATGAATGCTGATGCCTTTCAATGGAGCATGGGTAAGAGGCCAGGTTCTACCATCATAGCACCATCTCCCCAACTCCCTGTCCATTACACTTCACTCATGACAGATCCCACCAAGCCACCCAAAGGCATTGAGTTTAGGAACACAAATTTATTACCCCTCCCTGAGAACAGAACTAAGAAAAGTGCTTTTTTCCCCTTTCCCGTTTTGCCTCCACTGTATTTCCCAGTAAATATTATATGGTCAGTGAGGGTACCAAGAAGTTTGTACTTCCCTCTATGGGTTAATTGTATCCTGATATAACACAGCAAGAATGTGAACTTGGAATGAACATACTTGGGCCCAGTTTCCAGCTCTACCATTTGCTTCTTTACCCAGAGCCTCCAACTTATTTGCCTTCCAGAGTTTCTGCTGTGATCAGCAAAAAATATCTGGCACAGGGGAGCTCCCAGCAGGAACTCAATAAATGCTAATTCCTCTCTCATCCCTTGCAGAGTCAGCCTGAACCTCTCTCCAATATCTTCTCCAGGGAAAAGGTCTCCTGGGCCCATCCAGGCTGGGCTGTGGTGTGCAATTCCTCATTAACAGATGTGAAGAGCCCAGACATCGACAAGCTGGAGTAGAGGTGCACAGGGTGGTTCCTTTTGCAATTGCTCATGAAAGTGGAAAACAGCACCATGAACATGGTGACAGTAATGGTCAAATGCAAAATTCCCTCCTCAAAATGCCTAAGACACCACAGCTTTTGGTAGCCCCCTTTTTTTTTTTTAATCAAAGCAAAGATTTCTTGAAAAAAAAAATCACATAGCAAAGGAAGCCAAAGGAATGTTGATGCCTGTCCCTAGAAGCCACATATATCTATTTTTGGTTCCCAGTAAAGCCCAGTACACTGTAATTAACATAATAACATGCTCGCTTCTATAAAGACAGATGACACAGTTGACCCTCAGGCCCCATCTGGGCAGAGGACGTGTGCTGTGGGTTGTTTTGTCAGCTGGGGACCTGGATTTTTCATTGGTACTCTCTCATCTAGTTTGGATTAGGACCAGACATTTGCAGGAAGACCAGAAAAGATAAATGTGGGGTCAACAGGACCTCTAAGGGGAAAATCAGCAGATGTGAAATCAGGAGGCATCATGGGTAGAATTGGTATGGAATTTTGTTCAAGTCCCTTCCATAAAGATCATTAGGCTCTTGAAGCCCTGGGGAATTAAATCTTCATCTTGGTCTTTTCCACCCAAGCTGGTAAAGGACTCAATACAGTCTCCCTACTAGACCACTTCCTTGGAGATGTCATACATATGCTCTCAGGCCAATGTCTTTGAGGTACAAAAAAAAAAAAAAAAAAAAAAACTCCAATCATCCACAGGTAGGAAGCTATGGAACATTATAGATTGCACATGGGTCATCTTAGGTGGTAAAGCTTTCTGAATACCCTTCCTTACAGATAACACTGTCCCCCTACCTGGAACCTTCTCTTCCTGCTCCACTCAGTAATCTTGACTATGTGACTCCAGTCTGCTCTTCTCCAAGTCCACTAGGTGATCCAAGTTTTTCAATATTACATTTAAATTCTTTTGGTCCCTATCTACCCTTGAGTCATTGGTCTCTAAACACTGGAATCATTCTGCTTGTCCACGGGAAAGAAAGAACAAGGAAATCTCTTACCCAACCTCATTTTCCTCACTTGTAATGATAATCTCTTAGGCCTCTTCCATTTCAGAGATCCTAATCTTAAGACTGGCTTGTCCAAAGGTGAGCACGGTCTGCTATAAGCCTATCATCATCAGATATGTGTGTGTAAGTGGCTTTGTTGTGCACAGACAGGTAGAAACAGGTGTGTGTATGTACATAAAGCTATCTTTTATGAAAGCCATCAGAACCTACAATTATAAACACCTTAGTCATGTACATGGTAGCATTCATCCTTCACAATAAATTTAATAAAAGCAGAGAAGGTATTGCTACTCAAATCCAGATCTTCTGACTTTGGACCAGAGACCTCTTTGTGACCCCACATTGTATCCCTGGTAAGCAGGAGCACTGGAAGTTTATAAGTCTCAGAATAAATGAATAGGGCATTCTTCCCTTGTTTCTCAGTTGGTGTAATGCTATAGTTAAGATTGGACTCTGCCTTAGCCTGACCTGTATTTGAATCTTAACTCTGCCATTTAGTTGCTGTATACTCTTGAGCAAACCACTCAACTGATACTCTGTAAAATAAAGGAATTAATAATATACACATCAGAGGGCTGGTGTTGTGGCTTAGCAGTAGAGTGATCATGTAGCACCTAGGAGGCCCTGGGTTCAATCCTCAGCACCACATATAAATAAATAAAGTTATTGTGTCCAACTACAACTAAAATAATAATAATAATAATAATAATAATAATATACACATCAAAATGGAGTTATAAGGATTAAATCAGGTAGCCCATAGAAGTGTTTAGCACAGATACAGCACTAATCAATGATAGCATTAATTGAATTAATATCAAATATTAACTTGTATTGATCCCTCATGTGTTTCCTGCCACATGTGTTCTGAATAATTTTAATTTCAAAAATCCAGGAGCAATACGTCACTCAGTAAAGAGCTTGAGTCCAAAGTAAGGTTAGATGAGCAGGTTCAGAAATTAGTTTTGAGAAACTCAGTAGAAGGAAAGGCACCACCTCTTATAAAATGCTGTGGTCTTCCAGATTATTGGGTTCATGTGATTCATGTATGGCCAACACAGAGAAAATCATGTGTTGATAAACAGAGCTTCCCAAAAGGAATGACTGACAGGTCACTTTAAAGGAGCATCAATCCCATAAAAGGCCCAAAATAACCATAAGCAGCAGCAAGACACTTGGCTTTTAGCATAGTACCACCTCGCCTGCATGGGGCAGGAAAGATCTAGCTGGAAACATCATCAGACAGAAAAAGGGTCTGCAACCAGATCAACCCAAGTCACCTTTCATGGTGGAAGCCAACTCATCCGAAGTTGGGTTTTAGACTACTCTTCTCCACAATCCAAATACCCAGCTGCTGCCCAGACCTGGTTCCTGGAGAAAAGTTCTCCAAAGCCCAGATCAAATAAAGCATTAGGACTCTAACTATAAGGTATCCAAAGTTAAAGGCAATAGAGTCTACTTCTTGAAACCAGCTCACAGAAGGTTCTCACCCCACTGCATTTGTTTTTTTTTTAATTTTTTTGTTTTAATTAGTTATACATGACAATAGAATGTATTTATGCAGTTTGATATATCATACATAGATGGGATATAGCTTCTCACTTTTCTGAGTGTACATGTTGCAGAATCATATTGGTCATGCAATCACATATATACATACAGTAATAATGTCTGTTTCATTCTACTATCTTTCCTATCTCCACATCCCCTACCCTGCCTTCCCATCACTTCCGTCTACCTAATCTAAGGTAATGCTATTCTTCCCTAGTGCCCCCCCCCACCTTATTGCGAATTAGCATCCACATATTAGAGAAAACATTCTGCCTTTGGTTTTGTGGGATTGGCTTATTTTGCTTAGCATGATATTCTCCAACTCCAATCTTTACTGGCAAATACCATAATTTTACTCTTCTTTAAAGCTGAGTACTATTTGATTGGGTATATACACCACATTTTCTTTATCCATTCATCTATTGAGGGACACCTAAGTTGGTTCATAGTCTAGCTATTGTGAATTGAGCTGCTATAAATATTGATGTGACTGCATCACTATAGTATTCTGATTTTAAGTCCTTTGGGTATAAACCAAGGAGTGGGATAGCTGGGTCAAATGGTGGTTCTATTTCCAGTTTTCTGAGGAATCTCCATACTGCTTTCCATAGTGGTTGCTCCAATTTGCAGTCCCACCAGCAATGTATGAGTGTACCTTTTTCACCACATCCTCACCAACATTTCTTGTTGCCTGTATTCTTAATGATTGCCATTCTGACAGGAGTGAGATGAAATCTTAGAGTAGTTTTGATTTGCATTGTTCTAATTGCTAGAGATGTTGAACACTTTTTCATATATTTGTTGATCAATTGTATTTCTTCTTCTGTGAAGTGTCTGTTCAGTTCCTTTGCCCATTTATTGATTGAGTTATTTGTATCAACTGCATTTGTTTTCTAAGTAATTGTCTAATGCACAATCCCTTGGCCTCTGGGAACCTTCTCAGAGAATACAGTACTTCTAAACTGGTTTTATCTTTTAACTATACATAGGAGAGTGGAGGCTTAAGTATCTTGGAAAGAAATCCAAGGACAGATGAAATGGAACCAAATAAAGAGCTCTGGTCCAAAACTGGGTGCCAAGACTGGATTCTGCCTCTATCTCTTCTCTGATTTTCCCTGTCCCCCGAGACCTGTGGCACAAGGCTCCATGCAAACGTGACACTCCATCTTTGGGTACACTCAGGGAATTGCAAGCTTCCAAGGTGGTGATGGCAAAAAAAACTCTCAAGCCCTTCATATCCAGAGATTCTGCTTAACCTTCCACTCTGTAGACCTCAGTCTCTTAATAAATAAAATAAAATAAAATAAAAACATGGAGCCTGGACAGGCCTCTTTAGAACATTCATTCTCAATGGGAATTATATTGCTCTGGACCTTCAGGAATTCTGGGGGCCACCAAGTACCTGTTTATCCAGCTTAGTCTTAGCCTTAAGCTAATCCTTACCCTCAATAAGAGATGGCCCATTCTGTCTATGCATGGGGTCAGTTTAGGTTGTCACCTAGCCTTGGGAACACTTCTGGCTTTGAGTTGGTAAGGGCCGAAGATACTAAATATTCTGCAATGCACAAAATAGTACCAGAAAACAAGGAATTTTCTGGCCTAAAATGGCCAAAGTTTCTCCACTGAGAAATATTGATATGGTGGGATTATAGTAATTATAAATAATGATATTAAACTCAGAGGACAACTTCAAATGCCTTTAGAGCCAGTCAGGGATTGCAGGATATGCCCCTCCTCAAGATCAAATTCAAGGATTCAAATTCAAGTCTTTAAAATACTGCCAAAATATCCCACATGCAGTGCATTTGACTTTTGACCTCCAGATTGTGGCCTTTTGATAAGGGTCATGAAGATAGTCATGACAAATTAAGTGAAAAAAGAAAGAGTATTAATTCGTATGATCCCATTTTAAACATATGTATTTTCTCTTCATACATATGTGTGAACCGATAAGATTTATATATCTGCATATCAGCATGGGTGTATATGTGTGTATGCAAAAATCATTTCAGAATACAGAATGAGATTTGGTGATAACAAAACCAAAGCTGCTTGGGTTGTCTCCTGAAGTTTTCTCTAGCCACGAGGAAACATGAACCTTTTTAGCAGATATTGGCAACGGCTTATAATGGAGGTCCCCTGGGAATCATCTATGAAAAGAAACAGCAGCCACAACTCTGGGGTCTGTGCCTGTGATTGTCATCACATCCCAAATGAGTTTTCCTAACCTTCAATCAGACTTCTGATGGATGTAAATCCACACCCTGGGCTCAGCGTGCGTAGCCACAGGAACTGCAGCAATGCTGAGGGGTGGGGTACGAGCTGGGTGGGGAATGGGAGGAAATCGGTTGCAAAGGAGCAAACCATTCTCCACTCGCATGTTCTTCTGTGAGGAAAACACGTGTGCTGGCCACTAAGACAATCACTTCTGGGCTCAAAAACAGGAAGAAATTCACTAAACACTACATCACCAGCACAAAGAGCAGAGAAGGTTTGCCAAGAGTGTGGCCCTGCCTTGACAGGATACCAGCTAAGTCTTTAAAGACAAGACCCACTGCCAGGCTCATGATTTCTAAGGCAAAGGCACAGCCTCATTTGCCTTAGGCCTCCACTCATAGACTCTCTTAACTTGGGCCGATCTTTGTCAAGAAGGAGCTGGGATTATTTCCCCATTTGTGTGAGGACTGAGAGTTTTTCTGAGCTCCTCTGTTATGCCAAGCCCCAAACCTGAGTCATTTCTTCTGCTCTTGACAATAATTTCTTAATGAGCTTGGCCCCTTACGTGTACTATCTCATTCAATTCTAACAAAGATAATATAAAGCAAAAAGTACTGTCCCCATATTATTGATAAAGAAATTGTGGCTCAAGGAGATTCAGTCCCACAGCTACTAAGTGTCAGGTTTCAAATCCAGATCTGTTAGTGCCACAGTCTTTAGCTTCCTGTGCTTATCCACCCTTGCACACCTCCAAAGGGTGACCAATGGAGCTGAGGTAGGTCCCATGGGCAGGGAAGCCATTGCAACTGATTTTCCTTGAGGATAATGTCCAAAGGTGTGAGGATCTCTGGAATTAAGCCTTAGAGAAAGGACATAGACTAACCATTCAATTTATCAGCTGTGCCACTGAGCCCATGGTCAGAAATTTATCCCTGTTAAAATTAAATGTAATGAGTAATGGTATTTGTTTGTAGTGAGAGCTGATGTAGGAGAAGGGATACACATCACTTCCTCTCAGATTCCACCCAACTTTGCTAAATAAAATATTAGTTCTTTCTTATCTAATGTTGCATAAAAAAAAGTCCCAAACTAAGGGACTTAAAACCATCACCATTTATTTAGTTCCTGATACTGTACACTGGTGATTTGGGCTGGGCTCTGGTGGTGGTCCTGTCCTTGGATAGACTCCCCCACACATCTGCAGTGAGTCACATCTCAGTTGTTGTTGGACTTTGTTAATTTTTTTTTTGGTGGTGCTGGGGATTGAACCCAGGGCCTTGTACATGCGAGGCAAGCACTCTACCAGCTGAGCTATATCTCCAGCCTGACTTTGTTGATTTCTGAGGCCTGACCTGGACAATGGGGCTGCTCTGGCTCTGGTTCACTTGGTTTCTTGTTATCCAGCAGGCTCATCAGCTGAGCCCCATCATTAGACAGAGGCTGGGGTTGTGGCTCAGCAGTAGAGTGCTCGCCTAGCACGAGTGAGGCCCTGGGTTCGATCCTCAGCACCACATAAAAATAAGTAAAATAAAGGCATGGTGTCCAACTACAACTAAAAAATAAATAAAAATAAAAATTAAAAATAGGTTTTCAAAGAGAAAAGTCCACAAAACTTCCAGAGACCCAAACTCAGAACTGACCCAGTGACACTCCTGCCACTTTGTATTGGCTAACGCAAGTCACAAAGCCAACCCAGATTCAAGGGGTAGGGAAATAGACTTCACCTCCCCATGGGAAAAGCTACAAAGCCATATTACACAGGGATATGGTTTTAGAGGGGGGGCGGGACTTGTGGTCCTTTTAGAAATAACACGCCACAACTGGCTTAATGTAAATCCAGTTACTAATCCCATGATGCTTCCCTAAAGATGGCCTCCCTCTTGCCCCTCCACATTCAATTCAAATATCCCTGGAGCATCCTACAGGGAGATGCTGACTCCCAATCCCCACCCCACGTCTACCTCATTTCCTGCACCTTGTAATTAATATGTTTCTTCAATTCTTCTAGAAATTTTTGCTTAAAGAAATGCCTCCTCATACACACCCTAATTAGAGTAGGATAGCCTGATGCCTCTCCTTTGAAGGACCCTAGCTCAGTTGATTCTCTATCCATTTCTTCACACACTAATTGTTCAAAAAACAAAACAAAACAAAAAAGTATTTATGAGCTCCATAACATACCTAGCTCTGCTCTAGCATCTAGGAAAATAAAGGGAAGAGTGAAACCAGTTCCTGCTCTCAAATAGTTCATAGTCTAGTGGGAAAAATAGACACAAACAAGACCCATTTTTTTAAATCTATTATTGTAAGTGCAATCATAGAAGTGTTGCATCCCAGAGGGTCACTAAGCCTTGGGTAGGGGTGGGGGTAGGGTAGGCTGATGCCTGAAAGAATCCTAAAGCCCACGAACTACTGGAAGGTGTTACATGGAGTAGAAACAGCAAGAGCCGTGAACAATAGTGGGAAATGGCGTGGTGTGGGTTGGAAAATACATCAAAGCACAGAAAGGAAGTTGGAGCCTTGGGCCTTGTGAGCTGTGTTGATGATTTTAGGTTTTCTTCTGAGAGCAATAGGGCTGAAAGAGTTCAAACTTGAGCTTGGAATAATATGTAGTTTATATCATTCTTGCTGCTGGG
This sequence comes from Spermophilus citellus, assembly GCF_964194105.1. Taxonomy (NCBI): domain Eukaryota; kingdom Metazoa; phylum Chordata; class Mammalia; order Rodentia; family Sciuridae; genus Spermophilus; species Spermophilus citellus. The sequence continues at coordinate 23,240,653 of NC_138184.1, read as the reverse complement.
TCACTTGGGAGGGGATGATGGGAATTCTGTCTTGAGTATCCTGGACTTGGCTATTGGTGGTGAACTTGAGGAGAAGGTGATGCTTCTGATAAGTACTCCATGGATTACAAGTGGCAGAAATGGTAGATTGATTGACTAGAAAGGAGGAGGGCCTCAGGTTAACACTTCCAGTTCAGGTGACTGGGTATAATCACCTATAACAGCATGGAACACAAGAGAAAGAGTAGGAGATTATGGGCAAGTGGCCTAGGTAAGATTGAGGTGCTTATGAAACCTCTTGGTGGAAGTATTGAGGGAGAAGTTGGATACATTAGAATTAAGCTCAAAAGAGAGGACTAGAGTCATGAGCTCTAGATCAGCATGAAACTGAGAATAAATAAGGGAGAGGATGCAGCATGGAGACAAGAAGAATATTTAGGATGAACCTTAGGGAACATCTACATGTAAAAAGTTCTTAGCAAAGGAAGAACTCATGAAAGTGAAAGAGAAGAAATAGCTCATGGGAGAAAAAGAGAAAGAGTGAATGGTGCAATACTAGGAGAAACTGGGGACTTCATTGTCAATGGATACCCAGGGAATAGAAAATTCAACATTATGGAAGTGATCAACCATTTCCAATGCATCTCAGTAAGATGAACTCTTGAAAATAATGCGCATTTGATCTGGCAGTTTAGAAAAGTAATTCTGTGACCTTAATTCATAGCAAACAGTTGTTTAATGGTTCCATAGTCTATAGTCTATGCAAAGACTTTTATTTGGATTTTTCAAGTAATGTTTGCAACAACCCTTCAATTAATAATAATTAACCTTTATTGAGTGATTACTATGTGTCATAGATTGATTAACACTCTTTATGATAATCACATGAGGTAAGTTTCCATTGCTATCATTTTAAACTAGGGTTAAGGAGTTTACCCAAGGTCACACACCTGGGAACTGATGGACCCAGGCAGGTCTAGCTGGGGAGTCCATGTTCTGCACCATAGTGCTGTACTGCCTCTCCCCTTAAATGTTATCTTCATGTTGCAGATGAGAACACAGGACCCAACATCACAGAGCTAACACATAGCATGGCCACCATGGGAACCCAAGTTTGCTATTAAACACTGCTCTGCACAGTACTAGCAAGGGCAGCCCTGCAGAGTGGTGGGTCAAAGGCAAACCACCAGAAACTAAGGCATACTGGGGAGGTGAGGAGTGGAGCGATAGGTATGTTCCCACCAAGGGACAACATGCAGGAGATGCAGAAACAGGAAGCAGGCAGAGAACTCTTCCAACTGTAGACTCACCAAGAGGGTTCTGGAGAATATGGAAGTCCAATCTTTCTAGGTGAAACGTGGGCTCACCAGATACTTCAGCAGGACCCGGGAATACTAGATATATGGCTCCTTTCCTCCTGCCAAAGTAATCATTCTAAACTTCAAAGTGGCTTTCAAGGGAAATCTGGCTGCTTCCCCCAAGGGCCAAGCAAAACCAGCTTCTTAAAGAGAGTAAGGAGAAACAGGTTGGCTCTCTAGAAGTATTCACCCAGTATGCCAATTTATATTCAATGTGATTCAGCAATTATTTATTGCATTCCCATGGGCGTAGACCAGCTGGAACTAAACTTGGTAATTGTTTCCCACCTTATTCTGGGCAATTACATTCCAGCTGATGGTACATACATCGATATAAATTGTTCACCGATAAACATGTCCCTTAAGAGACTTTATTTATCTTTTAGAAGCTTCATGAAATAATCATACAGATTCATCATGCCATATGCTGCCTTTAGACTTTATAGGGGATTCCCCATTAACTTTAATGGGGAAGGTTGTAACATGTCTCCCCCACCCTCTCCCTTGGCATAGATCAAGGTTAGTGCATGGCCAATAAAGTCATATTTTTCTAAAGACCTATTGGTTCATTCCTGATCACCTCCTCAGTGATCGTAGGAGTACCTTCTCCAGGAAGGCTCTTGTGTTTTGTCTTCTCTCTGGTAGAATGGCATTCCTTACAGGCTCACACTTGGTCCTCAGTCCCTATTTTCCAGCTCATGTTTATCTTACGGTGTAAAAATTCTTCCTCTCCTTGAGCTAATGTTCTTCTACTCACTGTTGCCGCTAGTCCCACCATAAATCATGGTTAGACTTCTGTGGGCACTTCCAGGTGCTTCTGTAGGTGCCCTGGGCCTTCCACATTTTGTACTTACCCAAAAGCTCTGACCCTTCAGGTTTCCCTCCTGCTTTGTAATACACCAATTTCTACTATCTGATTTGGGGATGGTTTGGGTTTGTGTGTGTGTGTGTGTGTGAGTGTGTTTTGGAATTGACTTTGGTATTAGGGAAGAGGGCAAGCTATTGTAATAAAAATAAATAAATAAAAAATAAACTTCCAAGAAACCTGGGTTTTGAAAAGACTTATTTTTCCTTGCATGTAATTGTTCTGGGGGTGAGGGGGCAACTTTCCTCCACTCAGTCATTCCAGCTCCAACTTATTGCTCCACAATCTTTGGTTGCATGACCAAAACCAGGTCATAGGTACCTCTCATGTCTGTTTGGACGTGTAATGTAAGAAAAAATAATTCAAGAAAAAAAATGGACTTTTTGATCATGTAACAATCGCCTGGAAGTAAAAATTTGCACATTCCTACCCATGCCCATACTTGGTCCCAGAGGTGTGTCCAGCTGCCTCATTCCAGGGCAAACTCTGCTACTATGTATGGGAAATGGGGAGAAGGGGTTTTGTGGGCATCTAGCATTTCCCCCACATAATCTTACTAGGTTAGCTTCTTCTGGAATGAATGACTGAGAATCCGACACGGTTAAAGGGAATTTTTCATCACAATAACATTTTTGTAGAAGAATGAAATGTAAACGAAATGAAGAGCTGGATAGTAACCTTTGCCATTGTGCCTCAGACCTTCCTGAATTGTCTTCAGCTAGTGTCAGACCTTAGTAGAAAAGGATACTCTTGGCTTCTTCCTCACACAAAGCATATCTAATCCATCCAAAAATAATGTGAGTTCTTCCTTGACTACATCTTCAGAATCTAAACATTTCTCACCACTATCCACTGCCAAGCCAAGTGAACATCAACTCTCCTATTTCAGTAGCTTTCTAATGATGGGAATTCTGCCCTCCTATCATTCTAATCTCAGCACAGCAGCCAGGGGGATCCCTTAAATCAGAGCCTGTTATTTCTCCTATCGAAATTTTCCAATGATCTGTTAATAGTATGTGTCCCCCAATGGAATGTGATCTGGATGAGGACAAGAAGCCATATCTCTACCATTCAAAATATCTTAGGTGCTTGGTAATATTCATTGGGATGCATGAGTGAATGAAATGGCAAGGGACAGAGACAACTCCTGTAAGGGTAAGTACATTTAATCAAATGCATGAAAAAAAAATTATTTACCATTTGTACTATCCTCTAAATCAGTGCCTCCCAGTGAGAGAGAGAGCAATAGTGTCCAGAGAGCATGAACCATAATTCCTTAACTGAAACCATGGGAGGAGTTGACCAGAGAGAACATGTGCCCTACAAGAAGAATCTGGAGGAGAGTCCAATCTGGCAGGGGATAAAGAAAGATACCAGCAGGGCTTATGAATCAGTTAAAAGAGATTCAGAATAAAATTGGGGTTTGTGGAGATATCCTAGAAAATAAGGCCAACAGGGTATCATGGACTGGTAGGTCCTTGGAACCTATAGATTCAGATAGAAAGAAAATATCAGTATTCTAAGAAATGCAATTCAAGCAGAAGTGGTGGTGTGCTTTTTCCACGACACCAATTAATATATCTTTTAATAGCAGCAGCCAACATGAGAGAAGTTGGGAAAGAAACAGTATCATCATGCATAGCTGATCACATTGTAAACCTTTAATATATCCATCTTTGGGGTCATATTAAGAAGAATACTATCTTAGATAGGAAGCCTATCTTAGATTTTGCCTGAAGGAAGATGTTAATAGAAGGAAACAACTATAAAAACCAAGACATTCATACAGCAGTTATCACCATAGCCATGTGTACTACTAGGGAATGAGTCAGTAAATGATGGTATAGTAACTCAGAGGAATATATGTCACAAAGCCTTAAGAAATAATTATGAAAACCACGTAGAAACACTAATGTTGCTCATAACAAAAATAACATTCTGTATGTTTTACATTAGAGGCTAAAAATCTTTAAAATTATGTTCATAATATAACTTAGACTAAAGGAGAGTATCAAAAATATTTTTGTCAGTGGGTAGGTTATTATTTTTCTTTTTCTAAAATTAACTTTAATTACTAAAGTTCCAGAGTTCAGTCTCTGACAATAGAAAATGATTTTGCATAAAAATGAAGGAGGGCAGGAAAAGACACCCCCTTTCTTGGTAGCTGGTCAGCTACTAATGCCCCATGAAATAGCCCAGCACTGGGAAGTGCTGAAGAACATGAGGCTCAGGTATTCTTCCCAGAGTACTGTCCAGCCTAGCCATAGTGAAAACTGGGTCTATCCTACCTACCCAATTTATGCAGAAAATCACTGGAACATTGGGCATGGAGGCCTCTTGGAGTTACAGTGGTCATACCACATTCCCTGCTATAAACAAGAAAAATGTGAGATGGTGAAACTCTTGAGGATACTTCCTGCCTTCCAGGCAAAACACGGAACACAGCATCTGGCTCAAAGGCCAGGGTGGGGAAGACTCAGCCTTCTTGAGTTAGCTGCTGAGGAGCCTCTGGCCCTGGAGCCTATGCTGCCAGAGAGCAATTATTCAATTAGTCCCTGAGCCTGCCAGCCCTTTGCTCTCAGAACAACTAGAGTGCAAGTGTAAAAGGAGAATAATTCCTTCCTTTCACAACTTGTCTTTTTTAATAGCTCATTTTTCCAAACTCTTCTACACCCAGTGATAACGGCCATATAATCTCAGAGACAATGCTTGTCGAGGTCACATCACCTCTTCCCCTGACTCTGAGCAAAGCTACATTTTAAAATTCCCCCTTTCCAAAAACTGTTGTCAGCCCTAACCTGAGTCTTTTCCACAGAAAAATATCCAACCTCTTGTAGTTCTAAGCATTTGAAAGGCAAAGAAGTATCCCACAGTTCAACTCATCTGGAAGTCCTATTAATGTAACCACTTTCCACAGGGCTGAAATCATATTACCTGCTTCCCTCTCCTCCACTCCACTGACACAGATAGTCCGTACACCTCAGAATTATGATCACCATCATCACGGTCCCCTTTATTAAGTCCTTGTATTGTGCCAGGATTGATGGTGCACACATAACTTTCCCATCTATTTCATCTTCCCAACAATCCTACGTACTAGATACTGTTATCTCCATTTTGTACAGGAGAAAACTGAGACATAGCAAAGCTAACCAACTTGCCAAGGCCAAATGCAAATTGAAATATTGTACTTTGATTCGAGAACCTGTTCGTGTCCAGAATGCCCTCTGCCTCCTACATAATTATCAACAATAAAAAAGAGACAAAGCACTAACAATGGAAAAGATTCCAAAGATTAATTTGCTTTCTAACGTATTTTTTATTTTCTTGGAATTAAACACAACCATAAAAAAAATTCACCTGACTTGGGGAGAGGGGGTGTTAAAAAGCTTCTAACAATAGCCCAAACCTGAAAATGTTTCCTTTCAAAATAAGCCTCAAATCCAACTTTTTGCTCTGGAAAGGAAGGTATGAGTCTTAAATTAAAACAGAAGTTTAACCAAACCCAGTGATACTTCTAGGTCTAAGTATCTCTGCCCTGGACCTGTCAATTTTGTTGTTGTTTTGTTTTGTTTTTTGTTTTGTTTTGTTTTGTTTTGTTTTTGAGAGAGAGAGAATTTTTTTTTATTTTTTTATTTTTTTTATTTTTTTATTTTTTTTATTTTTTTATTTTTTTAGTTTTCGGTGGACACAACATCTTTATTTTATTTTTATGTGGTGCTATGCCAGGCGAGCACGCTACTACTTGAGCCACAACCCCAGCCCCACCTGTCATTTTTAAAAGACTTTTCTTGTTGACTTGAACAAAAATGTTACCTAGCATGATGACTTGAGAATCCTCACCATGCATTGGTAGGATTTGCCTCAAAAGTCTTAAGGAAAGCAGGTAGAATGGGTGTGAGACAGAAATATGAGAGAACAGGACAGAACACCAGAAGGCACTCTCCAGCCTGCACAAGAGAGGTGAGCACAGGTAATCTGGATGAAGCAGGAAGTCCCGTGGGAGGCAAATGCAACCCCCAGCTAGAGAGCTGCAGGAGTGTCCTGGCAGCAAGAGGACACCCCAGCCCCAGGCTCCCTCAGATATCCTGGTTGGGTTGGGGGTCTTTAGAGAAGGTTGGTTTCTCATAGGCCAGCAGGTAGGAAAGCCACATGAAATTATAGAAGCAAAGCACAGATCTCACCATGGACATAACTTCATTTTTATCCACAGGGTGGTAAGAAAAGAATACCCAGTTCCAGTCCTAAAAATAAAGCCATCACAGAGCTGCCTGTTCAAAGACCTCTGCAATTCCCCCAACAACCTACAGGATAAAGCCCTGACTCCTCCACTTGCCACACAAGTCCCTTTGTGATCTGACCCCTATTTCCCTCTTCAGTTTCAGCTCCCAGGATTAGGTCACCCCATACCCCGGACCCAGTGTCCCCATTCTTCCCCAAATGCACCATGCCCGTGCTGACCTCTGCACCCTCTTTAGAACACCCACCTCCACTCTCCCTGCCTACTACCTTCTTTCACAAAGCCTCACTTCCTGCCTTCCACATCCTGCTCCCCAGTTCCTCGGCCTTTCCTTGGGGCTCCAAAAAGCCATTCGTCCCTGCTCAGCTGCTCAGTGTGTGGTGTTATGATTCTTGGTGGTCACACTCCTCTCCCATCAGCTGGGCCTCTCTCACCCCATTCCTGTTGGCTTTCCTTGAGGCTCTTCAATCAAACCCTATTGACATGTGAAGAGGATTATTTAGCCAATAGTCTAGGTAACCCTGTGTCTAAGTCAACTAGTCAGCACTACGTTAGAAACCAACATAAGCCACAAAGACCTGTGGAAAGCAAGCCCTAGAGTGTTGTGTATTAGATGCCACGGGTACAGGTGACCCAGGAAATACACCTGTATGTGGTGCCTGCAGTGAACTGGACTCAGTGGATGTTGGTTGAAACCAGGCTCTCTGTGGGCCTTGACTCCTTGTGTCCCTACAGACAGCATTGAATTAATATTTATTATCCCTTCCCAGAGAGACTATAGCTGTCAAAATTTCCCTGAATAATTCCTAGGAAAATTTCTTTTAGCACAGACTAGCTTTATTATTATTATTATTATTATTATTATTATTATTATTATTATTCAAGAAGAAAGGAGAATTTTAAGAAGAAAAAAATTGAACCATTCAGGAAGTCCCCCAGCATGGGGTCCCCATCCCTGCCTAGAACACTGACACCTTCCAGTATGTGCTCATTCACTGGTTCTGCAATCACAGCAGCAGCAGTGGCTCTGGAAGTCCAGCCTCTGGGCTGTTGTACGACAGTCTCCTCTTCACTCTCTTCTGCCATGGTCATTTACTAAGCTGTTTGGCCCAGTCTCCCTGGCCACATGATAAAGGGCAGTGCTCACAGCACCTGCCGTTTTTATGATGCAGGTCACTTTACTGAGTCATCTGTCAGTGTGCCATCAAGCGCACTGAATTCTGAGCACTTGCTTCCAAAACATCCCTGGCTATTCAGATGTCTAAAAGTCTCCTCTGCTGTATTTATTTTAGCATAGACACAAGATTGCCTGGCCTTCTAGCTTAAGAATACTCTCCACTTTGTAACAAGGTTTGACATAAGAGGCTCAAGAAAAGAGATAGGAATTGTCTTTTTTTTTTTTAAAGTTTACCTTCAGAAAACTTGCTTCTCTAAAGTTAATTCATATCTGGAAATCAGCCAAGAACTCCTAGGCCAGTGTCCCTCAAAAGTTCTCTCCCCTGGGCTTCTAGGGAATGCAATAGGATTGATTACCAGAGCAAGAAGGCTGGGAGGTCCCAGGACTGGAATTCCTCCCACAGAAAGACAGAACTAGGGTTTGATGCCAGGACCCCTCTAGTTCTGCAGCTGGGGCTCAGGTCCTACTGTGCATCTGTGCCTCACTGCTTGGCACAAATTCCATGTGGAGAAGGCACAAGCTGGGGCTTTCCTCCTTACTTGGTCTAGCTGCAGGACTTTCCTCCTCTAGAGAAGTAGCTGTATGTCAGTCCTCATATAGGCTTGGACCAGGCCCCCAGAGCATTCTCTACCACTGTTACTGACCCTAGGACCATACTGCCTTCCCAGGGCTCCTAGAACCAGCTGGAATTCTTGTGGGGACCTGGAGTTCTGGTCCCTGGAGTGAGAGACAAGCCTGGGAAGACTTCCCTAGCATTACCTCAATGCCCAGTTCTCTAGCAGGATCCTCTTCTGCACATGGAACTGTTCTAATTTCTAGCCAGACAATTGCTCCTTCTTGAAATTCTCTGGAATAAAACCTGCCTGCAGCCTCGTTCTTGTTGTAGAAGAGGAGATAGCTCTCTGTTGTACCCCAGGACCTAGCCAGGCTTAGAGTCTTGTGCCAATCCAAGCTTCCCTGGGAGGACCCAGAGCATTTTGATTGACAGAGCTGTGGCTGAGGAAAGTGGGGTGACCTGCAGCATGTGTCAGCCAGGAGGGATTGAAGCCACTGGGCTGAGCAATGGGCAGACAGCCAGGGCATCCTGGAAGCAAGAAAGCCCAGTTGTGGGTGGGGTCTGCTAAATGAGCTTGGACTCAGGAGCTGAGCACTAGCTCTGAGTCAGCTTCAGGGTTCAGACCTGGGGACAGGGATAAGGGCAGGCAAGAGCAAGAGCAATGTGGAACCACACTGTAAGTGCTGGGAAGAGGAGAAGGAGAATTTGGGGCTCAGAAGAAACTTCTTAACTCCCTGTAGAGTGAGAGCAGAACACACATGGAAACTTCCTGGGCCTCCAAGATCCTGACAAAGGGTCTCAATTGTGAGGAGAGAGGGCCTTCCTGTGACTGCAGCCAACAGAGGGGTGAATCATCTCCTTCATGGGCCAGAGAGTGTCTCTTTCCTGTGCCCACCTACACCCCTGAGCCCAAACTAGCCATGAGGTATTTGAGTTTTCCAAGGAGCCTGCATAGAGAGGGGTCTTTTTGTCATCAGCAAGGACAGAACTTCATCCACCCTTCTTGCCTCCTGCTCTTTCTTTGGGAGGGGGTAACCAGGGACTGAATTCAGGGGCACTCAACCACTGAATCCCATCCCCAGCTTTATTTTGTGTTTTATTTAGAGACAGGGTCTCACTGAGTTGCTTAGCACTTTGCTTTTGCTGAGGCTGGCTTTGAACTCACGATCCTCCTGCCTCAGCCTCCAGAACCACTGTTCTTTTAAGGGACAAAAGTACCTTAGATTCTCAGAATGGCAAAACAAGTACCACCACAAGTGTGAAATTATTAACAACAGTCTTGGATCCATTTTTCTTATCCTAAGGAATATCCTATTCAACATACAATATTGTTAAGGTCATAGAGCTCCTATGCTCGGATGAACTCTGTCCCCCAAAAGCATTACTCTGAAAAACCAGACACATCTTATGCCCTGGTGATACAATGATGCCACTGCTGGAGATGTCTTGAGACACCTCCTACAGAGCCAGCAGAGACTATTTACAAGGCACTGACCAGAACCAGTGTCGCTATCATAAAACCACACCTTGTTTTGGCCCAAGAATGGAATTAACAGTCTATCTGTCACGACCAGGATCAGACATCGGAATCACACCAGCTTTCCTATGTGTTTTTCTAAAAGTTTTATTGTTTTACATTTTACATTTAAGTTTGTGATACATTTTGAATTCATTTTATATAGGTTTCAGACTGAGAGGAAGGTTAAATTATGGATGTTCGGTCATACCAGCACCATTTTTGAAAAGACTCTGGGTGTCTCTCTCCCTCTCTCTCCTTCTCTTCCCCTCCCCTCCCCTCCTTGAATTGTTTTTGCACTTCTATGAAAATCAGTTAGGCATATTCATGTGAGTTCCTTGCTGGGTTCTTTGTGCTGGTCCACTGATATTTGTCTCATCCACTATGTCCCTATAGTTTTGATTAGTGGAACTATATAGTAAGTCTCAGAATGAGATTCTACACAAATTTATTTCAGGAAATTGAAGTCTTGAATTATTTTTTTCCCGCTTTATTCTCTTTTTCAAAATTATTTTATTTCCTTTGCCTTTCCATATAAATTTTCAAATCATCTTCTATATCTTTTAAAAAAGTCAATCTTGGATTTTTAATAGTAAATGTATTAAACCCATATATCAATTTGGGGAAAACTGACATTTTTATTGAGCTGATTCTTCCAATCCCAAAACACAATGTTTCTCCATTTATTTAGAGCTTCTTTGATTTCTTTCATTTAGTGCTTTATAGTTTTCAGCATACAAGTCCTATACATGTTTCATTAGATTTACCTAGTCCTGTACATTTGATTTACATCTAAGTGTTTCATTTTTTGACTGAGTGATTATAAAAGGTATTGTATTTTTTAATTTCAGTGGTCATGTGTCTACTGCTAGTATGTACAAACACAATTTATTTTTATGTTTATATTGTATTATATTGCCTCGATACACTAACTTAATAGTTTCTCTCTCTTTTTTTTTTTTTTTTGGAAATTCCTTGTAATTTTCTACATGGACAATCATGGTACTTGTAAATATGAACCAGTTCATTGCTCCCTTTGTCTTCTCTCTCTGTAAACCTTCTATTTCTTTCTCCTGTTTTATTGCACTGGGTAGAAATTCCAATACATTGTTTCATTGGGAGAGCAGACCTCTTTGTCTTGTTCCTAAACTTAAGAGTAAAATCTTTAGTCTTTCACCAGTAAGCACAAAATTAATTGTAGGACTTTTGTATGCTCTTTATTGAATTGAGGAGATTCCCTCTACTCCACTGGGGATTGAACTCAGGGGCACTCAACTACTGAGCTACATCCCCAGCCCTGTTTTGTATTTTATTCAGAAACAGGGTCTCACTGAGTTGCCTGGCTTCTTGTCATTGCTGAGGCTGGCTTTGAACTCGAAATTCTCCTGTCTCAGCCTTTCAAGCCACTGGGATTACAGGTGTGTGCCACTGCACCAGGCTCTAAGAGCTTTTTAAAAAAAAATCATAAATTGGTGTTGAATCTCATCAAATACTTTTTTTGCATTAATTTAACATGTAGTTTTCTGATTGGTTTTAAATGAATAGTGAATCATCCTTGCATCCAGGGAATAAGCTATACTTCATCTTTTATATATTTTTCCCATATTAATAAATTCTATTCGCTTTTGTTTTGTTCAGCATTTTTGCATCTATATTCGTGATGTGTATTGGTCTGTAGTTTTTGCTCTTTTTTTTTCCTTCTGTAATGTCCCATTTTGGGTATCAAAATAAAATGAATGGGAAGTGTTCCCTCTTCTTTATTTTTTGAAAGGAATTTGTGTTGAGTTAGTTCAAATACTTCTTAGAATTCTCCAGTGAAAACATCTGGGCCTGGTGATTTCTTTTTTTGAGAGTTTTTAAATTCTGAATTCAATTTCCTTGCTAGTTAAAGGACTATGAAAATTAGCCTTCATGCAAATGTGGGTGAGTTGTGACAGTGCATGTTTTTCAAGGGAGGCTCCACTTCCTCCCAGGCGTCAAATGCATGTGTGTACAGTTCCTGGCAGTGTTTTTTTTATCATCTTTGTGTGTCTTCAGGGTCCCCTGTTTTACTCCTGATGTGGGTCATTTATGTCTGCTCTCTTTCTTCTTTTGTCAGTTTTGCTAGAAGTCCATTAATTGTATTGATTCTTTCAAAAGGATCATCTCTTAGCTTTCTAGATATTCTCTATGCTTTCTGTTTTAAATTTCATTGATTTCTGCTCTTAATTTTACTTCTGCCTTCTTGCTGCTTGCTTTAGGTTCATTTTGCTCTGCTTTTCCTAGCTTCTTTTGGTGAGAGCTATATTATTGATCTGAGACTCTTTCTCTGCATTCATTCAGTACCGTAAATTTTCTTAATAGCGTTGCTTTAGCTATGGCCCACATTGTTGATAGGCTGTATTTTCATTTTCATACTGTTCGATGTATTTTTTTTTTTATTTCGCCCTCCAACTTCCTCTTTAACTCTTGGATTATTTAGAAGTGTGTTGTTTAGTTTCCAGTTATCTTCCTGTTATTGATTTCAAATTTGATTTCAGTGGGGTCAGAGAACATAACTCTGTGTGATTGCAATTCTTTGAAATGTACCAAAGTATATTTAATAGCCCAGAATATTGTCTGGCTTGGTGTTCCATGAGCTGTGTTCCACGGGCAATTGAAAAGAATGTGTATTCTGCTGTTTCGGTGAAGTGTTCTATAAATGTCTACTAAATCCTCTCGGTTGATTGTGTTGGCATCTATCAATTCTCTTTTTTCCTTCAGTTGACATTTTTTCTGGTTCTTGTGTTAACAAGGGATTTTCACAGGATAAGTCTCTAGTTCTTATTTATTTATTTTTTTATTGTTGGTCGTTCCAACATTACATAGTTCTTAATATATCATATTTCACAGTTTGATTCAAGTGGGTTATGAACTCCCATTTTTACCCCGTATACAGATTGCTGTATCACATCAGTTACACTTCCATTGATTTACATATTGCCATTCTAGTGTCTGATGTATTCTGCTGTCTATCCTATTCTCTACTATCCCCCCTCCCCTCCCCTCCCCTCCCCATTTCTCTCTCTACCCCCTCTACTGTAAATCATTTCTTCCACTTGTATTATTCTTCTCTTACCCCTCATTTCCTCTTATATGTAATTTTGTAAAACCCTGAGGATCACCTTCCATTACCATGCGATTTCCCTTCTCACTCCCTTTCCCTCCCACCTCTCATCCCTGTTTAATGTTAATCTTCTTCTCAAGCTCTTCATCCCTACCCTGTCCTTGGTTATTCCCCTTATATCAAAGCAGTCATTTGGCATTTGTTTTTTAAGGATTGGCTAGCTTCACTTAGCATAATCTGCTCTAATGCCATCCATTTCCCTCCAAATTCTATGATTTTGTCATTTTTTTAATGCAGAGTAATACTCCATTGTGTATAAATGCCACATTTTTTTATCCATTCATCTATTGAAGGGCATCTAGGTTGGTTCCACAATCTTGCTATCGTGAATTGTGCTGCTATGAACATAGATGTAGCAGTGTCCCTGTAGCATGCTCTTATTAGGTCTTTAGGGAATAGACCGAGAAGGGGAATAGCTGGGTCAAATGGTGGTTCCATTCCCAGCTTTCCAAGAAATCTCCATACTGCTTTCCAAATTGGCTGCACCAATTTGCAGTCCCACCAACAATGAACAAGTGTACCCTTTTCCCCGCATCCTCTCCAGCACTTGTTGTTGTTGGACTTCATAATGGCGGCCAATCTTACTGGAGTGAGATGATATCTTAGGGTGGTTTTGATTTGCATTTCTCTGACTGCTAGCGATGGTGAGCATTTTTTCATGTACTTATTGATTGATTGTATGTCCTCCTCTGAGAAGTGTCTGTTCAGGTCCTTGGCCCATTTGTTGATTGGGTTTGAGTTCTTTGTATACTCTGGATATTAGGGCTCTATCTGAAGTGTGTGGAGTAAAGATTTGTTCCCAGGATGTAGGCTCCCTGTTTACCTCTCTTATTGTTTCTCTTGCTGAGAAAAAACTTTTTAGTTTGAGTAAGTCCCATTTGTTGATTCTAGTTGTTAACTCTTGCGCTATGGGTGTCCTATTGAGGAATTTGGAGCCCGACCCCACAGTATGTAGATCATAGCCAACTTTTTCTTCTATCAGATGCCGTGTCTCTGATTTAATATCAAGCTCCTTGATCCATTTTGAGTTAACTTTTGTGCATGGCGAGAGAAAGGGATTCAGTTTCAATTTGATGCAAATGGATTTCCAGTTTTCCCAGCACCATTTGTTGAAGATGCTATCCTTCCTCCATTGCATGCTTTTAGCCCCTTTATCAAATATAAGATAGTTGTAGTTTTGTGGATTGGTTACTGTGTCCTCTATTCTGTACCATTGGTCCACCCGCCTGTTTTGGTACCAGTACCATGCTGTTTTTTATCGAGGTGAAACAGCTGAAGGCTATCTTGTTGGGAATTTCCAGTGAAATTGAGGTGCTTCTAGTTCTTATTTAAACCTTCTGTTCTATTTGACTTTGGGGAAAGGGGGACCTTATCACTGTCTGGAGGGGATGAAAGTCCCAGCTTCTAACTTGACCTTCTCGGATTTGACACTGGTGAGGGTGAAGAGATGCCCGTACCAGCAATGAAAGTGGGGAGAATTCTGGGGTTCCCATTTGGCCTTTGCAAGCACAAATGGGGGTAGCATAGGTCTGTGGTGTTTGGCTGGAGTACAGCAGTTATCATCTAAAACTTTCCTCTTTCTCTCTGCAACTTTAAAATATATATATATTAGTTGTAGTTGGACACAATAAATACCTTTGTTTTATTTATTTATTTTTATGTGGTGCTGAGGATGGAACCTAGCGCCCCGCCCATGCTAGGTGAGTGCTCTACTACTGAGCCACAATACCAGCCCCTAGTCTGCAACTTTTGTTGGGACTTTATGTTTTTAAATCTATGCACATCGGTGTTTCTGGGTTGTAGCTTCTTCCGCTCCAAGTTTGGCATACATGAGGCAAAAAGAAAACGCAGAAAACTCATCAACATGTAGTTTTTCGGGTCCTCAGGTGCCCAGCTGGTCTGCTGACCTTCTTTCCTCTACCTTCCAGTATCTTCTTATGTTTGTTTCAAAGAATGTCCAGAGGTTTTTGTTTTCTTTTTTAAGTTGTTCTAAGTGTGAGCATAAAAGTATTCTTCTTCTATTCCATCTTCACAGAAGTCAAAAGTCCAATGGCACACTTTTCATTCATTTTCTTTCAATCTTTTTCCTATGCATTTCTAAAAACTTAAAAATGTTCATGTATAAATTATTTTTTAAGCTTAGCATTACAATATAAATAAGATTTTAATGGTTATAGAATATTCTATCTTACTAAGATCAAGTAATTTCTTAGCCACTTATTCTTCTTAATTACTTGGATCGTTTCCAAGATTTTATCATGCAATTCCTTCAGCCCTTTCTCTTAATGAACATGTGACTTGTTTCCCAGATCTACCGATTAAGTGTCACTGTAATTAATATCTTTGTGCCAGGTGCAGTGGCACACTCCTGTAATCCCCACAGATTGGTAAGCTGAGGCAGGAGTTCAAATAGCCACTAAGAGTTCAAAGCCAGCCTCAGCAACAGTGAGGCAGTAAGCAATTTAGTGAGACCCTGTCTCTAAGTAAAATACAAAATAGGGCTGGGTATGTGGCTCAGTAGTTGAGTACCCCTGAGTTCAATGCCCAGTATCAAAAAAAAAAAAAAAAGAAAGAGAGAAAGAAAGAAAAAATTGTGCATGAAATTTTATTTTTTTATTTGTAAGTTATTTTTCAGTATCAGTTCTAGAAATGGAATTACTGAGATATATATATATATAGATATAGATATAGATATAGATATATAGATACATAGATATATAGATATAATACATATTTTAATGGATGGTTTAGAATATGTCTGTAAGAAACATCAATGGACACGTACCTATAGCATTTGGATTCAAAGGAATTCAAATGTTTTCACTCCCATTTCAATTTGAGGCAGAATATCACCAGCCTAAGTTAAACAGATGTGACCATCATGGTCCTCCTGCTGGGGTCCTTCATCAACCTGCTACTCAGCCATCATCTATTATCATTTGTGTCTCAGACATGTCACCTCCAAACAATGATCAGCAAATCCTTTAATACCCCAGTCCCATGTTTCTTAGTTTCATCCGGGTGTGTATACTCTAGCAATAAATTATTTTAGAGCATTCATGTGTGCTGTGGTGAGAGTTTTTATAGCCTCCATAAGTCACTACAAAATGAGGGTTACACCTGTGCTATTCAAACCAGTAGCCACTAGCCACATGTGGCTATCTAAATTTAAATTAAAAACTCAAGTTCTCATCTGCACTCTCCACGCTTCAAGTGCTGGAGAGCCACATGTGCCTCGTGGCTATTATGTTGGACAGCAAGGATTAGAAATTTCCCATAATGGCAGCAAGTTCTATGGGACCAGGCTGGCAAAACAATTCCTCTTGGGATTCAGCTGTCACAGAGAACCTTTGTTTCATAATTACCTTTCCACAAATCAATTGAGATCTGAAATGAAGTACATCCTCCTATTCATAGAAGACACAAAGGGGCACCCCACCTAGAGAGGCTGACGGTAATTATAATCGTAATCGACCTTTGAGGATTTACTAGGTGCCAGGCACTCGGCTAAACACAGCTGCTTCCCCATAACCCTAAAGTGTGGGTACTATTTTATACATAATGAGAATTTTCTGGTGTAGAAAATCTTCTCCCGTTCACTGTAAGTAATTTGTTTGGAAGAAATTCTTAATATGATGCTTAGGGTAGAGGGTAAGACTACAAAATTGTGTCCAAAGCATAAAAGGCATCCACCAATTTGCTCTATTACAATTTATTTTTCCGAGGGAAGGCAGCAGAGAGAAAAAGTTATCATTAGGAAGACGAAATGTGAAGCAGAGCACCTCGATCTCTTTACAAAGCCCCGTGTGAAGTAAGAAGAAGCCTGAACCCTTGTCCATAGAGACCTGCAGGCAGCAGTCCCAGGAGAAAAGGAGGCCATTGGTCTGGGATCTCCCACTTCAAAGTCAAAAGGAAAGTCTGGGGTCCCCTGGTTCAGTGCAGGTTTCTCACTCTGGTTGCTGGGAGAAGAGACAGTACAAAGTCAGCCAGTGCTTTGGGTAGTCCCAGGATCCTGCTCCCGGGGCCCCCAAGCAGAGGGGATGAAGGAAACTTGTAGTTCCTTGAACCACTTGATGTTTCCAGGAAGAAGCAAGGTGAGGCATCTTTGCAATTCTGTATGCTGTGGAGTGGGAGTCCCAGAACTCCCTGAGATATGGGGCTTTAAACCTGTCACAGTAAATAGTCAGGAATTAATACACCAACTCCCTGGCCCTGGCAGTGCAATTTGCCATCTAAATTGTTACCTTCCCCAGAACGGTACATAAACAAGATGAGCAGGTCACAGGGACTTTTCAGCAGACGTGGTACTCATAGGTAACCAGCTCTTCCCCAAGAGGAGGGAGGGGAAAGAAGATGAAGGGAGTTGGCATTTCGTGCATGCCTGTGTGCACCAAGCAGGGAGACGGGTACCTAGCAGGTTCTGCATCTTTGATCTCTGCGACGTCCTATAAGGGAGAAATTGCCATCTCCATGCTGCCAGGACAATAAAGGTCAGAATCATTTGCCCAAAGTCACAAAGCTAATGGGTTAAGGAGCCACCCTCAACCTCAATGCGTCTGACCCAAATGTCTTGCTTCTCCATTGAATCAGGTCTAAAACAGTTCTAGGAGAAAGGCATCAATTTTGTTCCATAGGGGGAAAAAAAAAAAAGGTCCTCCTTTTACCCTTCCTGTGCACCCTCCTCCAGCTGCCTAGTTCCTTTGCTTCCTACAGCCACAACTGCCCCTCCCTACGCTGACTGTTTAGGGCAGCTGCAGCATTCTGCTCACATGAGCAAAAGGCAGAAGAGCTTGCAAGTTTATAATCTCCGGGTGGTCCTTAGTCAAGGACTGACAAAGTGGGGAATCTAAAAACCCAGCCCCCTTGCCTGAAATCAAGACAAGCCCTGAGTTGTGACATGGATCACCCTGTGGAGCCAGGTTGAGCCTGGAACTCTACCTGAGTCCACACCCTTGTTGATTCCCCACCTGCTCTGCCTCCCCACTCCCTTCCTGGTTTCTTCTGAGGACATCTCCCTAATAAGTCAATTTCCCAAGCATCCCTGCCCAGTGTCTGCTTTTGAGAAACCCACTCGAATATGAAGCATTTCCTGGCTAAAGGCAGACAGGTTGTATCTGGGACAGGGCTGACTTAATGATTCAGGTCTGTTCTCCTTCATGAATAAGTTACTCGACGTCAATACCTGTCTTTCAGTGTTGGCTAGATTGCCTAGCACATGAATCTCGACCCTGCTGATAAAACAGGTGTGGATCTGGATATTAAAGGGGTTAAAATTTGAACCCAAATCAAAAGTTTGACCTATAAAACCTCATTCAAAAAGACATTGGTTCCCTTCAAAAGTTCTTGATATGACTGGTATGACCACTCAAGCAGCTTAGGGTACAAACCAGTCATATCCCTTCTATTCTTCTTTGTCCAGTTCCTCACCTTCCCACCTTATCTGGAAGAAACTTTCTCCTTTGGACTTCTCTATCCCCATCTCCCAGTATTCTTTAACTTTACTCAGACTTATGAGTCATGCCTAAAGGAGAGGGAACAAGAGCCTGTAGTCTCCACTTCTACTGTGGCTTCTGTTTCTGTCACATGGTGACCCCATTGAAAATGGGGGCTGCAGAGTTGGATCAGAGCCTGCCATGCCCAGACACACAGGATGCAGCCCAACTACAAGGGTGCCGTTCTTACATACCACCTTGTAACTATAGGAGACAAACATGTTGTCTGAAACTTGCACAACTGTGCACAAGAGGTCACTTGTACAGGTCCCTGTATAGCACACTGTGTTGTCTCAATGGGCTTCAGGGTCACGGTTCTTTTAATTCATATTCATAGGTTCAGCCAGTTCCATACACGACACTGGAGGGTATCCAGTCTCAGCCCTTCTCCCTATCCTGGCCCTAACTCCCACCCCCTTCCCTCTACCAAAAGACACCAGCCCATGGTCTCTCTTGGTAAGCTGGGTCACCATCCCAGGCTTCCCTTCCTCCTTGGTTTGTCCACCTTAGGGCTTCTTGGTGTCCTCTGGCCAGGGCACCTCCGTTGAACAACCCAGTGCATGAGGGAGGACTAATGTCTCTGAATATCAGCAGCTTGGGGTACAACCAATCCTAGCCCCTGTATTCTTTACTCACTCAATTCCCACTTCTCCTCCCACAAAGCTGAATTGTAACCCCAGAATTTACATATTGAATCCCTAACCTCTAGTCCCTTGGACTATGCCCATATTTGGAGATAGGGGTCTTAAGAGATACTAAAGGTAAAAATAGGTCATCTGTGTGGGCTCTAAGCCAACAGGACTGATGTTCGTGTGAGAGGAGATGATGACCCAGAGAGAAGAGAGCATGTGAAGATACAGGGGGCGAGTTGCCATCTACAAGCCAAGGAGAGAGACCTCAGAATAAACCTGCCAACACCTTCATCCTGGACCATGTGGTAATGAATTTCTGTCATGTAAGCCACCCAGTCTGTGGCACTTTGTTATAGCATCCTAGCAAACTAATATAAAGCCCCTTGCAAACTTTTCTTCTTACCTTCTGCCAGTTCTGCCACCTAAGGGGTATTGGGAAGAGTCAGCTTTGTTCAGGTACATAGGGCCCCCCCTCTCCCCCTAGAGCCCACACAGATGTTCTCCTCTTCTCACATTGTTAAAGGAACCATTCTCATGTTCAAGGTGTCTTCCTGCAGCCCCCCAGCTGGAGAAGAAACAGGCATCTTGCTCTATGATGACATTTTATTACCATAATCAAAGCACTCAGCTACCCCCACCAGCAATCCGACTCCCCAACCCAGGTCTACACGCTTTTGTTCTTGCCTTGCAGCGTGAGAGCAAGAAGCCTGGGTCCTCCTGATACTACAACAAGGAAATGACACCACTTACTGCTCTATTTCACCTTCTAGAATTGGTACGGGAATATACAGAATGTTATTTTTCAAAAAAAAATTTTTTTTTAACTGCTTGGAAGGAAGTCACTGCTTTCACCCATGGAAAATGAACAGGAATATAATCTCCCCCACATTCAGAACTACCTCAAACGCCTAAGGGACTTCCCTAGAGAGATCCAAAGCAACACAGGACCCCTGAGACGGAGTCACTACTAATTTGGTTCCCTGGGTCACCCAGAAATGGAAGCATGTGGCCTAGGGAGAGGGAGGCTGGTATTTCCTCTCCACTCGCGGGACTGCAGTACACTTTACATTTCCCAAAGGCCATAATTATTTTCTGGAGAAGAAATTCAAATGACCCAGATAGTTAATTCAGTGAGATTGGCCCAAAAAGTATTTACCTAAAAGGCAGTTTTGTCGGAGAGAACATCACAACACAGTCAGGCCTTGCTCTCGTTGCCTGCAAACTGCAGGTGCCAGATCCAAGTCTGAAGCCTAATGTAATTAGAGGGGGCAGGAGGTTTGGGAATTTGGAAGGCAGAGGGAGGGAGGGAGGGAGAAGCAAAGAAAGAGGGAGAGGAGAAGGAAAGGAAAGAGGAAGGGAGGAGAGAGATGGTTTCCTTATGAGCTACCAATGCAATGCCCCTTGCAGGGGCTATCTATGATTCTCCTGGAGCCTAAGAGTTCCCTCTGGGTGTCCCAAGTTGCCACACCTAATCCACTTCACTGGTGAAGAAGCTGGTATTATTTGGTCAATCCAGAAGCTTCTTGATCTGCCACAATGGTCCTGAATTCAGGCAAAAAAGAGACATGTTATGTATTGGGCTTCTTCCAATCCCAATAAGAGAAATTGTTCCCGGCTAAGCAAGAATGGTGAATGGGCTTAGAAGAAGCAAGGGAGACCTAGAAGCATTAGACCAATCTTAGGCACTCAGAGAATGTCAATCACACAGTCTGGCTAATGAGAGTTCAATGATTCAAGATAAAGGAAAAATACATCCTGCTAACCTATCATTTGAAGAATTATATTTCTACACATATAAAAAGTATAAACCAGGCACAATGGTGCAAGCCTATAATCCCAGCAGCTTGGGAGGCTGAGACAGGAGGACCACGAGTTCAAAGCCAGCCTTAGCAATGGTGAGGCACTAAGCAACTCAGTGAGACCCTGTCTCTAACTAAAATAAAAGAATACATCTGGGGATGTGCTCAGTGATTGAGTGCCCCTGAGCTCAACCCCCAGTATCCCCCACACACAAAAAAAGAAAAAAAAAGTGTATATAAATATTTATCCAGACAGGTACTCATGACAAGTGAGTAGCCATATAGAAATTAAGCACAAATGAAAACTTTTCATTTCTTCAGATTTGGGGTCTGTTTATGTCATATGTAAAGGATCTTGCTTCCACTAACTGACATTTTTTCATGCCCGAGCTTGGAGCTGAGTCTGCCAGGATCTTTTACACACTAAACCAGTCTTACCACTTTTATGAGAACCCTAAAAGTTCGGGACCACACAGAGCAAAAATATCCACTCTCTACGTGATCCTGGGTCAGCCATTCATCTTACCCTGCCTCAGCTTCTTCCTCTGCAAAACAAAAATAGCAAGACCTCCTTCCAAGGTATTTGTGAGAACTAATCAGTAAATACAAACATTTTGTAACTGTTATATTCTTAGTTTGAAGGGATAAAACTTAGGTGAGGCTGAAGATAAGGAACAAAAAGACCAATAAGAGTAAAGTGAGAGCCAGAGACATGTGGGGCCCTTCTGAGGAACTAATGGATTTAGTGCTATTTGAAGAAAAGTCCAAGAGCAAAATAGAAATACTTCTACAGCCTCCTCCCAATTCCAAGATCGTGGCTAATTGCTCAAGGACCAGTGTCTTGATATTCAACCTGTACCTTCCCATACAACCACGCATTAAAAGCATAGCTCAGGGGTTAACAGGATTTCCCTCTCCCGGGTTTCCTGTGTCAGTCTGAATCTTCCCAGAAAGAACATAAGCTCCTTGTCTCACACAGGATGTCTCTGTGTGCCCCACAGACCTGGGCACAGAGTTGGTCCAGAGCAGACCCTCAATAAATATTTGCAAATTTTGTCTGTTGGGAAGGAGGTCTGACTTGGGCCAGCTGCATGGCAGACTCTCTGCCTCCTCTTGGCTTGTGGCCACCTGTCAGACTGCAGAGACATAGGCAGGATGTGATTTCTAGCACCTCTGGAGAGAAAAACCTTCTTCTTGGTCTTCAGAGGGAAGACAGTTGATATTCAAGGTGGGGTCCTGGAAGGCTGCAAAAGTCACAGCGAAAGCCCCGGATAGGCATTGCCAATTGGTGTTTCTAGTGACATAGGGAAGGGTCAGGTGAAAGCTGGCAGGTACTGTCACCCAGAATATTCTCAGCAGGGTCCTCAGGAGAGAGAACAAATCGGAGAGGGCAGGAAGTCACCAAAAGAGCCCTGAACTCTGCAGTGATGTGCCCCCCCCCCCCCGCCCCCTGCACGTCTGGCCACCCGGCAGCTCCAGCAAGGAAACAACTTCTTTTTGTGGTCTGACCCTGGCTGGCTGCCAGGGCTTCAACAAGAGCCTTGTGATGTGCACTTTTGAAATGTGTTGGTGGCGCGGAATGGCATGTCTAACTCGTGTTTAATGCCCATCAGCATTTATGTCTCTTTCCCACGCCCACGGAGGCAGACTGGCTGCATGTGGGGAGCTGCGGTGGCCTGTGTGCGGACTGTGTGACACTTCCTTTTACCCCAATCCCGGCCTCTGTCCGTCCTAGGGTGTGGCTTCCTTGGAGGACAAAGAGAAGACAAGAGTAAGTCATGCATGAGGTTAGCTGCCAGTTTCACAAGATACCATTTTAAGTCTTCATAACCATTCTGCAAGGAGATATGGTCCCCGTTTTACAGGTGGGGAAACTGAGGTTTGGAAAAGTTAAATCTTTTGCTCAGGGCAATGCAATTAAACCTGTGAAACAGGGATTCCATCCCAGCCTATCTCCTCCAGGAATCAGACTCTTCCCAGACACATCAACTGGGCCTCTCATAAGGCCCCAGGGTCATTCTTCTTGAAGACAGAGGCAACCATACTCCACATTTCCATCACATCCTAGATAACCATGGACATTCAGAGTTTGAAAAGGACTCATATAGGTTGGGTCAACTCATTACATGCTCCTGGTTTGCTTTCAGGATTTCCGACTTGATGAGGGGGTGTTAATTCACAAAGTATGCCTATCAAAGTGTGAACGACACCAGGATTATTTTTTCCCACTCATCTCTTATTGTTCGATTAATTATTAATTAAGGCAGCTACTGCTCAGCAGTGTTGATAGAGACATACGCTGACTTTGGGTGGTCTCTAGGAAACGCCCCAAATTGGTCTGTGAGGGTACATAGTTTATTTGGGAAGCAATCCTAGGAAGTTTCAGTAGGGTAGCCAGGCAGTGAGAGCAGGAAGAATAGGAAGAAAACATATGGGGGGTTAACCATCAGGTCACTGCAACTGAGGCTCAGTTCCCCAAGCATTCCCTAGGAAACTGTATAGAATGACCTCAGAGCTATGCCATCCAAGGGACAAGGGAACTAGGACTTCTGTCCACCAGTCATTTTGTTTAGAACAGGCTAAACACTCTTGTGATCAAAGTCCTCAGGCAGAGAGATACTCAGGTCTGAGTTCAGAATCTGTCAGCAGCTGTGGGCATATCAAGGTATCACGGGGATATGGGTAGCATTCAAAGAGCAGTGCCCAAGTCCCCATGATGGTCCCACACCAGATCTCAGGAATGCAGGACAAAACTCTTGCCTTCTTGACCTCCTCCTCCTCCTAGTTGATTGATATCTACATTGGAAGATGCTACAGCTTGGTCTCTAGGTCGCCTTGCTTGTCTACATCCACACCTTCTCAGGCATCTCAGATGGGAAGAAGAAACCAAGGGTTATTGCCGGAAGGAGTCTGAGAGGATATAGATGGGGCTTTTTATAATCAATCAAAAGCAAACCTTCTGGGAAGAAGAGCGCCAACCTAGAGATCTCTCAATGCATTGGCTACGGTGCCAGTGACCATGCTCAGGTACTGCAGTGAAAGCCTTCAAGACTTGTAGGATTTGCACACTCTTCCTGGAAGTTGCTCATTAGGAACTAAATGAAGCATAATTCATAAGTCAAGGAAGATTAGGGCATAGGCTGAATGGATCATATGCAGCCTAGATGAGGGTGCTGCACCCCATGCCCTGTCATGGTACATTGAGGGACTCCCTGCTTCCTAACCTCCCTTCACTGATCCTCCTCCTTCTTTCTGTGTCTGTGTCTGTGGGGATTCCTTCTGCTGGTCCCTGTGGGCTGCTTCTGTCCCCATCTGTTCTCTCTTTCCCCCCCCCCATCCGCCTCTCTCTCTCCTTCTCCCTCCCCTTTGCTATACACTCTTTATGGCCACTAGTTCTCTAAGGTTCTCAACCATTATCTCCTGTCTCATTCTTCTCCTTCATTCCCTCTCCACCCCTCTCCCTTTCCCTGGGCTCCCCAAGCCTCCTTCCCCAACCTCCTTTAGAGATTTGTGTTCATCCATAGGAGGGATTTGGAGTTGCAGCAATAGGAGCTGCATAAATAATTAGTGGAAGGAAACAGAGCATATGTATCCCAGTCTATGTTGCCTGTGTAGGCGGCAGATGGAGGCCTGACAGGCTCATCCATTGCCAAGGACTGCTCTGAGTGTCAGTCACCAGCGGCCCTCCATTCAACTGCCCCTTTTAGCCGCGATCAACATTTCAAAAGAGAACGCACAAGGCCTACAGTAGGTTCCTATAATTCACCCAAGGGTGCCTGCCACAGGGAGACAAGCCGCATTCTTCTCTCTGAGTGAGCTATTTTTAAGAATGCTCCCCCTCCCCGTTACCAGTTCCCAGTTCAGCCCAAGAGCTGAATTAGATTCTTTCTTCATTTTGTCGGCTCCCCCTCTCTGTTATTATATAAAACCATTTCAGCCCTTAAGGAGCTGGCATCTGACATCCACAGCTACTGAATCCCCAGAACAGAGAAGGGAAGGAATAAATAGAAGGGAGGGAAAGAAATGTTCTGTTTCCGCTTCAGCAACATGAATCGTCAGAGAGTTAAATAGCAACAAAGTATTTGGTGTTAATCTTTAATATTCCCAGGAACTTGTCACCTCCTCCTTCAATCCCAGAGCTGCCTTCCTCCGAGTGATTTTGGCACCTCTCACAAGATATCACACCTTCTATTATGCTCTAAAAAAAGTACCCACCAGAGGGGAGTTCTTAGTGATTAGACTGCTGGGGGAAAGAAAAAAAAAAAAAGAAAGAAAAAGAAGCTGTTCCTTGCTATTTACAAGAAAATGACTGGAAAAGGATGAGCCATGGATTTCTTCTCTGGCAGTCTTTCTTATTTTGAGCAGACCCTGTCTGAGCTCAGCCTCTCATGCAATCTCTCATTTCCCTGGGCTCCAGAATCCAAGGGTGGCACCTGACAAATAAATATCAAGGGGTGGAGATGGCATCAAAACAGGGAGATGGGCAGAGGCTTGGTGCCTGACACCTTGGTTGTGCCATTACCGAGAGCAGCTCCTTCCTACTGGGGACAAGGCAAGCCGGTGACTTGCTTTCACACAAATGACAGGATTCTTCCTCTAACATACACCATGTGGTATGTATTCTCCATATGGGTTCCCCAGAGGCAGATTCTGAGATCAGAAGGCCAGAGGGGCAGTTTATCTGGGAGGAGAACCCAGGAAACACCTTGGAGGAGTTGGAAGTGAGGCAGAAGAAAAGGAGTCCAGCAAGGGTGTGTTACCACCCTTAATCCCCTGGGATTAAACTGGAGGGCCAGTGTGCTGGAGTGTTTTCTACCAACTCTTCCCGGTCCTTGGTCAAGGGCTGCTGGAAGGGCCTGAATCCTCTGGCTCTCACGGTGTGTGCACAGCTGCAGAGAATAACTCCAGCAAAGACATGCTGGTGCAGTTGTTGGAAACACATCACCCTGGTAAGCAGGAGGGGTTGTGGACATGGCACCCACCGTGAATATCAAGCACCAGAATCATTTGTGTTTGGGATGGATAGTTTCCATAGAAAGAGCGTAAATCTAAGTTTAACAGATAAGCGCTGCCCTGACTATACCAAACCTCTTCTTTTTGAGTATCTTCTGGGTTTTAAGACACCATGTCACAAGAGGTACTGATGTCATTACCCTAACACCAATGGTCATAAGGACTTTCATGGAGGAAGGGCTTTCCTGTTTGTAGAAAGGTCCTATCCTCACCCCAGATGCTCCATAGGACTTTGTGAAGCTGAGCAGTCCTTTCTCTCTTCCTCTGGCACCTGCAGACCTAGAGTGTACCCAAGCAAAGCAGAACAAAGCAGGAAAGAGGAAGGAGATGAGTAGCTCCCTCCATTGCCAGCCTGCCAGTTCACCTCTGCCATCTCTTTCCAGAACATGGATCTTTTGTAGACAATCTTATTGTTATATAGCATGTCCAGTAACATGCTTCTCCTCCTAGCTCCATGAGGTCCAGGCCTTGATCTTTTCCAGAATTGTACCAGCAGGTGGTAGATGTCTAATCCCTTTTCTCAAATGAATGAATGAACGCATGTCATCCCTGCCCACTTAGGACCTCCTTCAGCACCTCATTATCTATAGGACCAAGTTCAAACCCCTTACACGAATTCAAGGCCCTTTCCTATTTCCCACACTCATTTGTGCCCAAGTCTTATGCCCTCCCATTATTCCTCTACACTGGGGCTATTGACCATTTGGTCAAAATTTCAACTTTTTTAACTCCTTTGCTCTTTGCATACTCTGCCCAGAATGCTCTTTTGCCTTTCTTCTGCCTGTGAAAGGGCTACATACCCTCAAAAAAACCTAACCAAAAAAGTCTTTTCCAATGTGAAATCACTCTCACCTCCTTCTAGAGGTATAATATAAGCAAATCATTACACCTAGCATGTGTTGGGAGCACTGGCTAAAGGAGATGACTAGCACCCTTTTAAAAACACTCTGATATTTACAAAAAAATAAATGCCCCTAAGTATCCAACATGAAAGCTTTCAGAACTGATTTGGCTTTCCTTATACATTTTTCAATTTAGAGTATTTTGTTTCGTTTTAATTCATCAAGCTTAGAGAAAGAGGCACCAGAAACATTCTGGAGTTTAGGGACTTTAGAGGTCTTCCTATTGGTCTACTTCCAGGAACTAAAATCATTAATTCATTCACTCATTCAGCACACTGTGCCAAGCATCATGCAAGACCTAGGGCCTAAGAGTAGAGATTTACATGTGACCCAGGCCCTGCCCTTCAGGCCACACACTCTGAGGGAAGTGACCAGCAGAACGTTACAGATCATTAAGACATTTGAAAGGGCCTGCTTTAGAAAATTTTTTAAATTATAATAATGAATTAGAACCTATTATATAAAGTAAATAGCCAAGAATCCACACTGATGAAAAAGAGTAAATAAATGCATAGTAGAGAAGGGACAGCTCTTCCTTACAGAGTTCTAATTTAATAAATATACAAGGAGTGATGGGAAAAGAAAAAGTTGCCACTTGGCAATCACCACATTAATAATGGTTGCAGGCAGTAACTCAATGCTAATGCAAAAGTTAGAGGACAGATGTATGCTAAGGATGAGATATTTGCATAACCTCAAAATATCTCCCAAGATACTTCTTCTTTACAAAGGAAGAGCAGGAATTTTTAGTGTGGAAACCTGACAGATGCACCTTAACCAGGTGATCAATAGCACCAACAAGAAGACATGTTGCCATCATGTCTTACAAGCCCATAGTAAGAGGGTTCTACAAAATTACTGCCTAGCATTTTTCAAAAGTGTCATAGTTATAAAAGGCTCAGGAGGCAGGACAACCAACTGCAATGTGGGATCCTGGTTGAATTCTGGGCCAAAAAAAGCAGACATTAGTCAAATAATCAGCAAAATAAGAATAAAGTCTATAGGTCAGCTAGGAGGGTTATCTCGTTGTTCATTTCTTGGTTTTTACTCATTGAAAGATGTTAACATTAAGAGAGTCATGTGAACAGTACACAGGGTACTATTTTGAACATGTTTTTGTAAATTTAAAGTCATTTCAAAACAACAAATCCAAAAAATGTATGGGGTGGGGGGAAGCCTATGCTCTTTCCTCATCTTTCAGTATCAAAACACCCAGGGAGGGGATCTGAAATATTTTTCTAGTTTATCTCCATCCCCACAGGACTGAGGCCTCTCCAGGGACGGTCCGTTCACTCTGGGGTCCTGTGGTGCTGGTGTACAGGAGCTCCCCTATCACCTGCTCCCCCATCTCCCACCCCTTACATTCTGAGGACCATTGCTTAGAAATAAGAAGAGAGTCCGTGGAGAAAACTCTGTACTTGAGAACAATGTTATTTGAATATCACACCTTTGATGAGAAGAAAAGACAGTGCAGAGTTGGTGGGATGGGTAGTTTATTTGCAAAACAGAGCACAATCCTCCTCCTGTCTCTTGTTTAGACCTCTTTGCAATGTACCTTTCTGAACCCTCTATCCCTCCTCCTTGCATCTGTATTGCTCTTGCACTTACTTTGAGCAACAGACAGAAGTGACACTGAACCAAAAGAGGTCTTGCCTATTTCTGCTCATTCTGCTTGAACCCTGTCGAGGTAAAGAACCCTAAGCTAGCCTGCTGGAAGATGCAGAGGTCCCATGGCACAGAGACAAGCCAACAGTCAGCCACTCATTAGACACTGGAAAGGAACAATACCTGCATGAACCTGCTAGTTGACTGCAGACTTGTGAATGAGCCTCACCCAGACCAGAACCACCTGGCCGTGTCCAGCCAAAACAGCTGCCTCACAGTGCTGTGAGTTAAATAGATGGCCATTGTTTAAAGCCACCAAGATCTGGCAGTGTTAGTCACAGAGACTGGACAACTGATAGGGAGGGTAAGACTTCTATTTCTCTCTATTCTAATCTCTCTCTATTGTATATCTCTCTCTATTCTATATCTCCAGGCTCAGGGACGAACACTGGGCAAATGCAAAGATGTGGATCCTTGTTTTAAAGAAAAACAGTCACGCTAGGCACAGTGGCACACGCCTGTAATCCCAGTGGCTCAGAAGGCTGAGGCAGAAGGATCATGAGTTCAAAGCCAGCCTCAGCAAAAGCAAGGTGCTATGCAGCTCAGTAAAACCCTGTCTCTAAATAAGATACAAAATACAGCTGGGGCACTAAAAAATAACAAGATCATGGCATTTGCAGGGAAATGGATGGCATTAGAGCAGATTATGCTAAGTGAAGTTAGCCAATCCCCAAAAAACAAATGCCAAATGCCTTCTCTGATATAAAGGGGGTGACTCAACATGGGGTAGGGAGGAAGAGCATGAGAAGAAGATTACCTCTAGATAGGGAAGAGAGGTGGGATGGAAAGGGAGGGAGAAGGGGAATTGCATGGAAGAGGGAAGGAGATGTATAACGATGTATAACGATGAGGATCATTATACAGAATACATGTATGATGATGTGAGAAAAAAAGAATTGTGTCACTTTCGAATGGGTAGAGAGAAGTGATGGGAGGGGAGGGGAGTGGAAGGGGGGGGAAAGGAAGGACAGTAGAATAAAATAGACATTATTATTGTGTGTGTATATATGTGACTGCATGACCAATATGATTCTGCAACCTGTACACTCAGAAAAATAAGAAATTATATCCCATCTGATTCGAATGTATGATATGTCAAGTTATTGTACTGTCATGTGTAACTAATTAAAACAAATTTTAAAATAAATAAATAAATAAAGCTGGGGATGGGACTCAGTGGTTGAGTGCCCCTGAGTTCAATCCACAGTACCCCACCCCACCCCAAAAAAAGAAAAAGGATGGTCACAAATAACACCAAAAGGTCTCTCCTCCTAAAAGAGAGAATATGGACCCCTCCCCTACTCAAAGGAAAGGGATTCCTTTGTAAGAATGAGGAAGCAGAGCACAGGCAAGTCCAGTGGGCAGCTCCTCAGTATGTGGGGAGCTGCTGGGACAATAGAGACAGAAGCAGCTCAGTGATCTCCCTGCACAAATCTTATTAACACCTTCTCCCTGAGGGATGGTCAGCAGGCTCCTGAGGCTCAAGTTAGAGGACATGCATCCCTGGGAGTCAGACAGGCTGGGTTGAGGTCAGCACACTGGAGAAATACATCTCAAAGGACTGTCATAGAAAGGATAGGAGGAGGAGATGGATGGCCAGAGGGCTAGCAAGGGTAAGGCAGGAGGGAGCATGAGAATATGTCTGGAGGCCTTCTCGGTGAGTACCAGCCACAGAGTCTTCTGAGCCGGAGTTGTAGGTGCCTCCCAGAGGCTGGGAACAAGAGGGGCGAGACTCCCAGGAGATGAGATAGTAGCTAAATTCCAGGTTACCTCACAGCATAAGTAGCTTTGCTTGATGTTTGAGGTCCTCACAGTCCATTCCTCTATGCTTGGGCCCCTCAAAGGCAGAGCCCAAGAACAAGTCTGGGGAACCCATAATGCTCAGTGCAAAGTGAGATTGGTGGTTCTGAATGGTGTCAGGGTGTGTATCTCCATGAAGATGGTGGATATTGTGTGCTGTGTTTGTCCCCTCAAATGAGAGTCTCAGTCCTTGCTTCAAAAGGCATCCCTAATCCTCACTCAGATTCTGTGGGAGAGAAGCTAGATGTTTACTCTGTTCTGTGTTCTTGTCAGAATTCAGAACTGGTCACTGGCTGGGATGCCCTGTCTTTACTTGTCTGAGGACATAGGTTTATTCCCCAAGGTCACAGCTTATCTTTGCTCTCAGGAAGTGCCTTCTTGCCCTGGACACTAAGGAAATGGCCTTCAGTGCCCTTTCCCCAGCTCTATCTCCCCTAAGGCGGATCCTGGTTTTTCCAGGAATTGGCTGTCATCTGGCCACTGAGCTGAGAACCACACAACCCAGCTACACAGATCACAGGAAAACAGTACTCTTCAAAAGGCAGGCTGCTTATATATTATAATTAAGGAATTATTTATCATTTATTTCTATACTGAGAGAAAGAAATGGAAATGAAGGGAAAGAGAAAAGAACAAAGTACTCAAAAGAAATATGGTGGTCAATATTTATTAGGTAGGCCGACCAGCAATAGTGCACTCAGGGGAGGCATTCCTTGACGTGAGCCATCTTGGTGGGCAGAAACCACCCCCCAATACCCCTCACCTGGGACTCCTTCCTGCACTCCAGGTCTCCTCTATGCTGCCAACCAAGCTCCCAGAATGCTGCACGCTGCCCTTGGCTGAAAATTAAACTTGGTTTTATTCCAACCCAGCTCAGCTCTTTCTCTGTTGTTCCCCTCAAGAGGTAAGACAGCTATTAAAATAAACAGCAGGGCTCTCAGCCACACACTCCCCTTGTTAATTCCCATGATGAACCCTGAAGGGGTCAATAAAGAATAAGCCCATGATTAATTATTTAATGATGGTCTCCCACTTCCAAGACTGGACTGTCTTGTTCCTCAAGGCCTCTGTGAGGGGTTCACACTGAAAAGTTGAGGGTCTCAGACCCAGGGGAACTCATCTGCCTTCAGGGATTTCTCAATGGACAGGTGGACATGAAGGGTGCCAAGGAGGGTCTCTGGCAGAAGGTGAGGCCACTTTGGGGTGAATCAAACTTTGTCAAGTATCATCATCACTTGCAACAAGGCCCTTCGTAGGGTCCAGGCCTCATGTTTGCCTGAAAGAAGTTATCTTCACCTCCCCACAAGAGGCCATATTTGGCTTTTATCAGAAATCCCCAGGCAGTAGGTTCCACCCTGAAACTCAACTGCTCCTCAGGGATGGAGCAGATTTTTTTTTCCAAAGTGGCAGAGCTTCCTTAAAGCCACCATTTATAATGCAAGTTCCCCTGAGAACTTGAGAAACATCCCTTAGTAACATTCCCTAGTAGACTCATCTGCCAGACATGAATCTCCAAGAATCAGACCCTAAGATAGGGATTCAAGCGCAAGTGGATTCTTTCTGGAATAAAGGGAAGTGAGGAAGTTGGGCAAGAAGGGGAGAGCCACCAATAACGGGTACTTTGTTGACCATTTACCAATATGGGTCAATGGAGTTTAATGCCCTGGGAGAACTGGGAGCCTTGTAGAACACAGACCTCATATTATTCTCAGCTTAGCTGGGGTATTTTTATACCAACTTCCACAGTCTTTGGTTGAGGATTAGCAGGGAGCATGGGAAGGGAAGAGGGATGTTCATTCCCAGGCATGTACAACCTTTCACGTGGATGGGTCAAATGGGCTTCAGTGACCAGAGGAAGCATTCAGGAAAAGAAATGCAGGCTCTGGCAGATGGAAGTCAGACCAGCACACCCTGGGGTGGTGAGGGCCATGAGTATGAGCAGGGATTCCCAGCCTCTGCCACAGGCCTCTCCATGTGAACAACATCCCAGCAGTGGTGGTTATAAATAACTTGATCTATTCCCTCAAGAACCAGATCTTCCATAGGCAGGGGAGGAAAGTTCTGTTATCTGGAGAAGGAAATCGTGTGACTTGTCCACCATTGCACAGTTAATAAGTGGCTCCAACTCTCTGATCCAATATTCCAAATTCTTGTTATTTGAGCAGGGCCAGAATGAGGAATTGGCAGCCAAAGAATGGGACATGGAATGAATGAGGAAACCCTGAAGACAAATATTAGCTACCATTTATTGAGCAGTTATTATCTGCTTTACCTCGTTCTAAGTTTTCTAATGTGTATTTTTCAAAGGAAATCTTTGTAATATCCTCATGAGTTGATACTATTATTTTCTTCACCTAACAGATGAAGAAACTGAGGTACAGACTCAGACAATTATTGTGTGTTCCCCCTTATATGTGCTAGGGGTGAAAAGTGATATGAAAGTAACAAGGAGATTAATAAGGAAGGGGATCAGGGGGAGAGGGGAGTAACCAGGGTGGGTATCATCAAAGTATGTTATTTGCATGTGTAGATATGCCACAAGGAACCCCTTTATTCTGTATAATTAAAATGCACTAATTAAAAATAATTTCCATTGAGTCTGGTTCATTTAAATCACAGATTCTGCTGCGCCCTGGCCCTCAGAAGCTCTAGATCTGAGCTGCTCAATAGAGTATCCATGTGGCTCTTCCTCACAGTGAACCATTAAACCTAGAAGGCCCAAACTTGAGACCCAAGTAAGGCACTTGGAATATGGCTAGACCACGTTTGAAGTATAAAGTACATACAAGTTTTTTAAGGTTTGGCACGAAAGTAAAAGATATAAGATCCCATTAATAATTTTCATGTTGATTGAGTGTTAAAATCAGTGATCTAACTCAAATATATTCTTATTAATTTCACCTGGTTCTTTTTACTTTTTAAAATATGACTACTGGAGCATTTAAAATTACATACGCGACTTTCATTGCATTTCTATTGGAAGGCACTGTTCTGGAAGTTCCTGAAAGAATTCTCAATCTCTTTATCCCACGTAAAGTGACTCCTCCCTCAGCCCTCCTCACGTTAGTGAATGGCTCAGGACACATGTGCACACACAGTGATAGCCACACAGCTTCAGATCAGCTAATTTTTAGTGCCTCATTCTTACCATGGAAACAATAGCCAATAACCATAGATATTTGAAAAAGGACATGAAAGAAAAAGACCAAACTGAATGAGGGGAAAAAGAAATAATGGAAAGAAAAAGGAATCAAAGAAAGCAAAGAAAATGCAAGAAGCAAAGATTGGGGGGGTAGTTTTAGACCCTGAAATTAATGTTCTTATAGACAAAAGAGAAGATTTTATATCTATGAGACAACATAACACTATGGAAAAGGAACACTCAGCAAGCAGAGCTCCTAGGAATTAGAAACTTAATCTCCCAATTTTTTAATTCAGTAGAAAGGTTGGAAGAAAGTAAAACAAGAAGGCAAAGAATTAGATAATAGAATAGCAAGGATAAGAAAATGAAGTAGTCCATAGTGCTGTGTGAACTTTTTTTTAACCATGACTCTTTGTAATAAATGCTTCTCCTATTGCACTGCAACCCGGTACATACACATCAATCCTTACACGGTGCTAGTATGTGCTACCTAATATGCTGTGTTAGTCAGAGTTCTCCAGAGAAACAAAACCAGCAGGTCATCTGCAGATGTACAAGAGGAGATAATTCCCCTAATCATAGGGGAATAGGCTCCCATAATTATAGAAGGTGAGAAGTCCGAGGTGCCATCTGCAAGCTGGAGATCCAGTCGTATAATTCAGTCCAAGTCCAGGATAGCCATTGGTACAACTCCCAGTCCAAGGCCAAAGCCCAAAGAATTGGCAATGGGGAATAGGGAGAGGGCATTCATATAAGTCTTTTGGTCTAAAGGACCAAGAAGCAGAACTCTGGTGTCTGGGGAAACAAAAAGATGGATGTTCCAGCTTACAAAGAAAGACCTAGAATTCATCCTTCTTTCAACTTTTTTGCTCTGTGTGGGCCTGCAACAGATTGTATGATGCCTGCCCAGAGTGGAAAGGCTTGTTTTTTTTTTTTTTAACTCAACTTACTGATTCAAAGGCTAACTTCTTCCAGAGTGACCCTCACAGACACACCCTGAAACAATGTTTTACCAACTATCTGAGCATCTCTTAATCTATTCAAGTCGATACATAAAATTATCCATCACATAGGAGACTCCAATTGCCTATTTTATTCTAGCTTATTTTATTTTGGTTTTTAAAAATGTTCCTTACAAAGCAGTATGGAGATTCCTCAGAAAATTTGGAATGAAACCACCATTTGACCCAGTTATTCCATTCCTAGGTGTACACCCAAAGGACTTAAAATCAGCATACTGTAGTGATGCAGCCATATCAATGTTTATAGCAGCTCAATTCATAATAACTAAACTATGGAACCAACCTAGGTGTCCTTCAACAGATGAATGGATAAAGAATATGTATCACAGTATACACAATTGAATACTACTTAGCCATAAAGAAATGAAATTATGGCATTTGCTGGTAAATGGATGGAACTGGAGATCATCATGCTAAGCAAAATAAGCCAATCCCCCAAAAAACCAAAGGCTGAATGTTCTCTCTGATATGAGGATGCTAACTCACAATGGGGGCATGGGGATAGGGAAGAATAGAAGTACTTTGGATTAGACAAAGGGGAATGAAGGGAAGGGAGGGGAAATGGGAATAGGAAAGACGGTAGAGTAAATTGAACATGACTTTCATATATGATTACATAACCAATGTAATTCTATATCATGTACAACCAGAAGAATGAGAAGTTATACTCCATATATGTATAATATGTCAAAATACATTCTACTGTCATGTATAACTAATAAGAATTTTTTTAAATGTTACTTACATATACTAAAGTGGTATTTCAACTTTTTATTGGTTTACAACATGAAACATGAAAAACTCTTGTCTAAAGGATGCAACACTTAACCTTAGAACTTTGTGAGAAAAAAAATGGGAAGAAATCAGCAAATAAAGGACAAAAAAATTTAGGAATTGGAGGACTTGCATCTTCTATTTAAATATTACACTGTGAGCCTCAGAGAGTGTAAGACTCACACAAAGATATTTCATAATCAAATATCAGGACATCAAAGATAAAAAGAGTCCTTAAAAATTTCAAAAAGAGAAGAAGCTAACAAACAATACAAAGATACAAAGAATCATATCACACATCTCAACAGCAATTGTGAATACTAAAAGCAATGAAGCTAAGCCTCCATTCTGGGGAGAAACTAATTTCAAAATGGAATTTCACTTCTGGACAAACTCCCAATCAAGTATGATGTAGAATAAAGACAGTGCCATGCAATGACTTAAACATGTAGCCCCCATAAATTCTTTATTAGGAAGCTATTGTAGGATGTGTTTTAGCAAAATAAAAACATAAACCCAGAAGTAGAAGAAGCAGGAGATGAATCAGAGGAATCGGTGACAGAAAATGTGAGGAAAACAGATCTGTCTCAAGACTAGGAAGAAAGAGAACAGGTAGGAACAGAAAGTAAGACTATCCGGGAAGGTCTCTGAACAGTGGGATAATAGGTTATTTGTCACATTTAAGAGAAATATTGACAAAGTATTACCAGATCTGTGGTAGTACTGGGCATGGATTGGGGATGAGGCAAAGGTCTTGGATACATAGAAAATTAAGCAAGGGAAAAAGTGAAGTACATCTTCAAGAATGGAACACAATCGTACTATACTGCTTGATTTAACTATGAGCAATCTTTTCATGGTCTCAATAATGTAAACACAGATCTGATTAACCAAAAGTTGTGATGTATCATTGAGATTGATGGGGAGTGACAGTGTAAGTGGTCATTGGATGCTATTTTAGAAGAAGTTAATAAATTGCATACACATTGACACATTAAGAAAGAGCATACAATTCAAGAATAACATATAATACAATATGCATATTATTTAGTGGAAGGAAACAAGAGATAAATGTGTTTGCATTTGGATATTTGAAGATAAGACAAGGGGACCATAGAAGGAATTCTTATATTATAAGTCTTTATAGTCATATAAGATTTTAATGTGCAGAATTTACTTTGTGAGAAAATTTAATTTCTTTAAGAAGAGTCATCAAAAAACCAGGAAGTATTTTTGTTGAATTTCTTCAAACTATTGATTCAGTAGAAATGAATAAGTAAATGTATTTTTTACATAGAATGTTTATTATTAGGAAATCAACCTCCTCCCACTTGCTCCATGCTCATGTTGAACACATTCTGAAGATAGTTTCTCTTGGGGGTTGCTAATCAGGATCCCACCAATCCTATTCCAGTTTGGCCAGCAAAGACTACATGTGCTCGAACAGCAAGATCTGAATTTTGGAGAAAATGATGAAGAGTTGTGGTTTATCATTGGGAGAAACTGTACTTTCCTCCCTAGTGAACTGCTGGTCCTGACTAGTGCAACCCTGGTTCTTCTTGGACTGCCCTCATCTCCTTAGATGTATTGTGCTGGTCTTAGACACAGAGGGATTTCAGGGAGTGTCCACACTGGTGGGAACATATCTCCAAAGCCAGAGACAACTGTGTCAAAACTGACTAAAGAAAAGAAAAATAAATGAATCAACTCTCAGGCAGGCATGGTGGTACACGCCTGTAATCCCAGTTGCTTGGGAGGCTGAGGCAGAAGGACCTTGAGTTCAAAGTCAGCCTCAGCAAAAGTGAAGTGCTAACCAACTCAGTGAGACCCTGTCTCTAAATAAAATTCAAAAATATAATTGGAGATGTAGCTCAGTGGTTGTTTCCCTGAGTTCAATCCCTGGTACTCCCTCAAAAGGAAAAAGAAAAGAAAAAAGAAAAAAAGAACTCCCCTAAAGTTATTTAAAAGACAAACATGGCAGGGTGGGTACTGGGATTGTGGCTCAGTGGTAGAGCACTCGCCTAGCAAGTGCGAGGCCCTGGGTTCGAGCCTCAGCACCACATATAAATAAATAAGATAAAGGTATTGTGTTCAACTACAACTAACTAACTAAATAAGTAAATAAGACAAACATCTCTGGGGAAATGCAAATGATTTTTACTGGCAAAGATATCTTTCTCAGTGATTTTATTACTTAATAATAATATGAAATATTTTCTTAGATGAAATAGAACAGACTCTATGTAAGCAAAGAGCCCCTTAAAATTGTTTTTTCCAGGTATTCAGATTTCTGACGGGACACCTGGTAACAAAGGAGGCAGACAAAGCCCCAGAAGTATGACTTAGCCTCCTCCAGCTTACGCTCAATGTGCAGAGGAGCCCAGGGGTCCATCCTTCAGGTCTCCTCTTGAAGTAGAGGTGAGGGTGTTCATATTGCCATGCAAAGTCTGAGCAAAAGTAGTTTTGCAGCAACCAGAGCCAATCAGAAGGATCCAAAGCTGAAGGTCCCTCTGTCCCCAGTTTGAAAACACCACCTCTGCCTTCTGGTTTTTCCTTTCCTTTTGCTTGACTGAATTTCAGAATATAGAATAAAATCTGCGCATGCCTCATCCAATAACTACTCTTAATTGTGTTGCTGCTGCAATGTGTAGTAATGCTCTCTATGATTATATTGCTGTACAAATCCCTCTCATGCACGTTAATTCACTTGACCCTTAAAACTACCAAGTGAAGTCAGTCGGCAGAGCATCTTATAGAAAAATGAGGCACACAGACACTGAATGTCTTTCTGGGAACACACAGCCAATAACCATTAGCGGAGAAGCCATTTCATTTCCACCCAGGGTTTTCCCTCAAAGGAAATGGAGCTGCTAATAATAACTATATATAATATAAAAGTACCATATTCAGCAGAAACAAGAAAAAATAGAAATTAGAATAGGTATGTGGGCTGGGTAAGGAAGGTCAACGAAGTCCTACACGGTTGCTATGATTTAAGACATTGTAGCAATCTAAGCAAAAAAAGAAAATAAAATTAGTCATAAAGCTCGAGTTGTAAATGGTGAGGGAAGCCAAAAACCCAACATTATAGATAAAACTATCCTTGAAAATGTGTGTTTCCATTTTTCTCATCTCAAGGATTATCCCATTCAAATCAGCCCCACTTAGGAATCACCTGGGTCTCCCACCTAATGACTCACTCCTAGAAACACACAACCCTGTTATGGGTGTAGCACAGGTTCTGGGGAACATCTACAGGCTCAAAATCAACACTTCCCTATCAGCATCTCGAGAAAGTAAAGCACAGCTTCCAAAAGGAATGATTGGTGCTACCTCGATCTGCTAAAGAATTATTTCCAAAGCCTGCAGAGAAGAGTCAAGAAACTTATGTTCCATTATAGTGCTGTCAATCAAGAATTCCCCCTGAATCTTTGATTGAGTTCCATTAACATCTCAATGATTCAAGTTCTCCATCTGCAGATGGAATATAATCCTTCCAACAAGTGCTGCTAAAACAAGCCAAGAGGGAAATAGTTGTAAGTTACATCTGGGAAGACCCTCACAGAGTGTTGTTGGCACCTTCTGCTTATACCTTCCTACTACTTTCTCTTTTTTTGCTAGAATTCAATTTTGGGGAGAGGGGTCCTCATGGGTCAAGATATACCCCCATTCCTTTGGGCCAAGATATGGAAACATGGATCAACTGAAATCTTTGAGATTCATCTGGAAATTAGAACTTTAAATGCAAAGACATAAAGCTAAAACATCTGATGAAAAGACCCCAGATGAGATTTGGATTAAGATTCTCATGAATCCTTTGGTTCCCATAGTCTGAGCAATCAGTTTTTTTTTCTATGATTCTATAAACCATCCAACACCCTTGCAACAAATTATTTTTTAAACTAAATTAACATGCCCAGGCTTGGTGGCACAGGCCTGTAATCCCAGCAACTCAGGAGGCTGAGGCAGGAGGATCGCAGGTTCAAAGAAAGCCTCAGCAACTTAGCATAGACTTTGTCTCAAAATAAAATATAAAAAAGGCTGGGGATGTGGCTTAGTGGTACCAGGTTTAATCCCTGGTAACAAAAAATTAATTAATTAATTAATTAATATGTCAATTCCTGTTGCTTCTTATCCAAGAACTCAAACAGACACAGAGAAAGAATGTGCATGAGGGGGCAAATCTTTTTTGACATCTCTTACTACAGGACAATGTAGTATAATAAAACCAGGGCCCCCCCTCTTAGGTTTGCAGACAGTTGATTTCTTGTATCCTCACGTGATAGGGAGAAAGAAGCAGTAAGCTATCTTATGTCTCTCCTTTTAAGGGTACATCATCTTATGATGATTACGGTGTCAAAACCAAAATTGCCTCTAAAAGCCTCCATCTCCAAACACCTTCACAGTGGCAAGTATGATTTCAAAGTATGAATGGGGTAGGGGGAACTCAAACATTCAGTCCATAACAACATTCAAGATATTTCATTCAAACAGCTGGCAAAAAATGTAGGCTGGGAGCTCAGCTGGGAATGCAGATTGGAGGACCTGTAAGTGTCCTCTCCATGTGCCGTGGGCTTTTTACCACCTACAGTCTAGGTTTCAAGATGGAATATTCCAAGAGACCCAGGCAGAAGCTGCTGGGCTTTTATAACCGAACCTTAAAACATATCAGAATAGTACTTTGTGGGAAGCCATTCTCGCACGTGATTGGGCACCTCCCTGATTGGGTGTGAGGCGTTCTGGCCAAACTGTGTCGGAGCTAATCCCTGCCCTCTCCAGGTGCGAGAGCCTGTCCGTGTGGGGGTGTGACTGACCATTGACCCTGAGACCAATCACTGACCCTGACCTTGGAATGCTGCCCCCCTCGACCTTCGACCTTCATTGTATGGAATTTTCCCCTGAATTTCTTGTTCCCCAATAAAAGGCCACTCCCTGGCGTGGCTCTCTCTCTCTCTCTCTCTCTCTCTTGCTAGTCCTGAGTAAGCCTTGCTGCTCCACTGGGTGGTTTGAGGTGAGAGCCAGAGGGGAGAGCTGTCTTGGACCTGGTCATAGAAAAAGGTAATTGAGTCTGTGTGTTTATTTCGATCTCACTAGTTAACTTCTATGCTACCAACCTCTTTAATGAAACCAGCGTGCTGGTCGCGTGGTAGAGTACTTGGCTGCATTCTAGTTGTTAAGCAAGTGACTAAGCCCAATGCAGATTCAAGGGAGGGAAATTAGAATGTTCTTCCTGTGGGAGGAAAAAAACATGCTCATACAGAGAAGGAAGGAATTGATAGAGGTCATTTTTGAAGACTACCCCTGATATCAGCCTTAAAATGACAGTTGATTGCCGCAGTCTTGGCTGGGCACAGAATCACGAGCCACTCAAGCAGGAACAAAACTTTATTTTTGAAAAAGCCGCCAATACTCCTAGGCCCCGACAAGCCAAAAACGGTCCTCCCACACGGGCATCCGCCGGAATCGCACGTCTCCCGGAACCAGGGGTCCCCCGGACCTCCCCCGGAATTTCCTCCTACTATCCTTCCCCAACCAATGGGAACTCTCCACGAGTCCCGTAACATGAGTCCGGTAGCAGGCCAAGGTGAACAGCAGGAGTCCAATTTCCATATGAATGTAAATCTTAACATAATCATATCTCAGTGGCTAGCTGGCATCACTTTACAACCAAAGGTGCCATACATCGTATATTTGCTTGTGGCTCCTAGCATCTGCCCCCTTCTGTTTAATTAAGCAACAAGCAATGTGGCTAGGGACCGTGCCTGGTAGGTTGTCCAATTTAACATATGGTTCTTACCCGTCATGGGAGAACTGACATTTAGGCGTCAGCTTCCTGTCTTAGGTTGAATCCACTGCAATCAGATCAACCCGTCACTGACTACCGGTCCAGCATTCAGCCATGCTTGTGAATAGGCCTATGCACCAGTGGGGGGGTGAGGTTCTTGCCTCACCTCTGTTGGCCCCCAAATTTAGCCTTGGTGCCAGTGGGGGGGTGAGGTTCTTTGCCTCACCTTTGTTGGCCCCCAAATTTTAGACCATCACTAGTAGAAGGGAGGAGGATACAGAAATGCCACGACACCAAGCCAATTGATGGCTCCTTTGGAAAAATTGTGTCACTGGTGACACCATCAGCAAAGATATGCCAGTATTACCACAATAAACATGGGGTGAGCTGGCAAGGAAATTGCATCACTGGTGACACCATCAGCAAAGATATGCCAGCAGTACCACAATTCGGTGCACCAGATGATATTTCACAATGTATGGAACTGATATATAGTCCAGGCAAGTTCTGCAAGCAGTTCAAATTGGAGGAGTCTATCAATATGTCCATTTCCTCCCAAAGTAAATCAAGTCCTTGATTGAGCATTACTTGTTGAGTTATATTCATTGATGCATCAGTTTATACAGTTTACTGTGATAGCTATCATAGAAGCTGTAGTTTGGTTTTATCTCAGTCTTCACCGGAATTGGGATGGAGATGGAAATTCTGGCAATGATGCTAAAGAGACATTATCCTGAACAGAATTATTAAATATAATGAAAAGGAAAGGTGAAAGTAAACAAACAGATCTGTTAAACTCCTTTAAAAACAATCCTTAACAGCTGTTTACCTAATTTAAATT
Source organism: Spermophilus citellus (assembly GCF_964194105.1). Lineage (NCBI taxonomy): Eukaryota > Metazoa > Chordata > Mammalia > Rodentia > Sciuridae > Spermophilus > Spermophilus citellus. The sequence goes on along the minus strand of NC_138184.1, from coordinate 23,198,950 downwards.
AAACCATATAAATCACGTGAATAAAGAAAAAATTCGGATCCATTTTTTCATGAGCGCTCCTCATATAAGAAATATGGACATACACACATACAGACATACAACACAAAACAGAAGTGTGCACACAACATACAACACATAAGACAATAGTAAATAAAGGCCTTGTAACTATACCTAGGTGAAATCTCCATTGCAATGTTTAAAAACTCCACAGTCAAAAAAATAAAACACAGTCAAAAAATAAAACTGATCAGAAAAACATTAACCTAGGTTTGTATGAGCTCAAAATTAAAATAGAACTTTATGATGTGGGAAAAATGCAATAATAAAATAGATATTGAAAAAAAAAAAACACCTTGGTTAATCACTGTCGCAGATGTAAGAATAGCCAAGCTGGAGCTCTGGATGTCAGCTGTTATGGATTTGAGTCAAATCATCTTCTTTTTCTGTAGAAATTGTTTTAGTTAATCTCTCTGGAATCCAAATCGGTTGCTGTTCATCCTGTGGGAAAACACAGACAGCGCCCCGATTCCAGACTATCACTGGATCTGGGCCTTTCCATTGTCCTGTTAGAATATCTTTCCAAAGTACCTTAGGCTTATGTATATTTTTTGGGTACAAATGTCTTTCCGCAGCACTAAGTCCCGATGAATCCAAATTTAAAAAGTTTAGAGTAAAAAGGGTTATTTTAAGTTTATCTTTGGGGGATATATACCCCTTTCCAATTCCCTCCTTTTGTTTTAATAAGTACATTTTAATAGTTTGATGAGCTCTTTCAATTATGCCTTGTCCTTGTGGATTGTATGGAATTCCTGTTATGTGAGTAATGCCAAATGATGAGCAAAATTGTTTAAAAGAGGTGGAAGTATAACCAGGACCATTGTCCGTTTTTAACTGTTTTGGAATGCCCACAGTGGCAAAATTTTGTAAGCAATGAGCTATAACATCTTTAGTTTTTTCTCCGGCATGAAGGGAGCCCATCAAAAATCCGAAAGAGGTATCAACTGTAACATGTAAATATTTTAATTTTCCAAATTCTGGCAAGTGTGTGACGTCCATCTGCCAAATATGGTTAGGTATTAGTCCTCTAGGATTGACTCCAAGATTAACTTGTGGTAAAAATGTCACACAATTTTGACATTGTTTTATTATATGTCTGGCTTGTTCTTTAGTTATTTTAAAACATTTTTGTAAAGTATTAGCATTGACATGGAACCTTTTATGAAAATTTATAGCTTCTTCTATTGTGGAGAAAATATGTATGTCATGTGTAGATTTATCTGCTAGTTCATTGCCCATACTAAGGGCTCCAGGTAATCCTGTATGTGCCCTGATATGACCTATAAAGAATGGATCTTTTCGGTCCCAGATTAGACTTTGTATAGCAGAAAACAAAGAGAAAACAGTAGAAGAAGGTGAAATCCTACCAGCATTTTCAAGGGATACTATAGCATTAACTACATATTGACTATCAGAAAATAAATTAAATACAGAATCTTTAAACATCATAAAAGCTTGTAATACTGCATTAAGCTCTACCTTTTGAGCTGATTGCTTGGGTACTAAAAATGTAAAAGTTTGATCAGGAGTAACTACTGCTGCTGTACCATTGTTTGACCCATCAGTGAATATATTTGGAGCATTTATGATAGGGGTTTTTCTTGTCATTTTTGGAAAAACTACAGGATGCTTAGACCAAAAAGACAACAAAGGATTAGATGGTAAGTGATTATCAAATGAAACACTAGTTTTACACATGATTATTGCCCAAGTATTTAACTCATTAGCTAACTCATCAATTTGATCCATAGTATATGGAGTAATAATTTTATTGGGAGAAATCCCAAATACTCCCTTAGCTGCTTTTATTCCTTTGAGTATCAATTGTCCTACAGCCTCAGGATATCTAGTAAGAATAGTGTTAGGAGAATAAGATAAATGTATCCACAATAATGGACCTTCCTGCCAAAATACTCCTGTAGGAATATTTTTTGTTGGTAGTACAATAAATAATAAAGGCAAACTTATATCAATTCTATCCAAATGCATATTTTCCATATATGTTTCAATGATTTTTAATGTTTTTCTTGCTTCAGGCGTTAACATGCGGGGTAAATTTGGATCTGATGGACCTTTTAGAATATCAAATAAAGGTCCTAACTCTCCTGTTGGTATGCCTAGATAAGGCCTTATCCAATTTATGTCTCCCAATAACTTTTGAAAGTCATTAAGTGATCTGAGTTGATCTACTCGTATTTGAATTTTTGGTGGACGGACCATGGTTGAGGATAATAGAACTCCTAAATAATTAATTGGAAGATTTAATTGTACTTTATCTATTGCTATCTCTAGATTATAATTTTTCAATAAGTTTGTAAGTGTGGCATAACATTCTAGTAATGTGTTTTTATCTTTATGTGCCAATAACACATCATCCATATAGTGAAATATTTGTAGTTCAGGATTTTGGTTTCTAAGTGGCTGGATTGCTTTATTAACATAAATTTGACACATAGTTGGGCTGTTAGCCATCCCTTGAGGGAGTACTTTCCATTCATATCTCTGATCAGGACCTTCATGATTCAGTGCAGGGATAGTAAATGCAAAATGTGGACTATCCTCGGGATGAATTGGAATTGAAAAGAAACAATCTTTAATATCTATAGCTAAAACATGCCAGGTTTTTGGTAAAGCAGACAATTGAGGAATCCCTGATTGAGCAGGTCCCATAATAACCATCTCATTATTAATGGCTCTTAAATCTTGTAATAATCTCCATTTACCAGATTTTTTTTTAATGACAAAAATGGGAGTATTATGGGGGGATACGGAAGGTTGTATATGTCCTTCCGCTAATTGTTGTCTGACCAAGTCATGGGCTACTTGTATCTTTTCTTTAGTCAGGGGCCACTGAGGAACCCACACTGGTCTTTCTGATTTCCAAGTAATTTTGATTGTCTCAGTGGCCCTTTCTGAAAACCCAATTCATGTCTATTTATTTCTTGATCTATTTGAATAGGTGCTGTCATACCTTGTTCTTGTTCTCTTAATCTTTTTTCTTTCCTAAAGCCTTGTTTAGCCCTAGTAGTGGGCGTGTTAGGATTGATGTTATTTGTTAATGTCAATCCTAATTGATCTAGGACATCTCATCCCCATAAATTTACAGGAAGATGATCTAATACATAGGGCTGTATAGTTCCTTCACATCCTTCAGGATCCCTCCAATCTAATACCATTGCGCTTCTATCGGGATTAGTCGCCACTCCTAGGCCTTGAAGCGTTTGAGTGGCTTGTTGTAATGGCCAATGTTTTGGCCATTCTTGACGAGAGATGACACTAAGGTCAGCTCCTGTGTCCAGCAGCCCATTAAAGTCATGTCCTTGAATATTTAATTTTAGCACTGGGTGAGAATCTAAATTTAAAGACAGCATAGCCCAATCTACACCTGTGGAGACTAATCCCTTGGAACCTCTTTCTACATTACAACTGGAAAATTTATCATGCAGGCTGGGTATTATTAATAACTGTGCTATTCTATCTCCTGGTGAAATTACTGATATACCTCTTGGAGAACTAGCTATAATTTTTATTTCACCCTCATAATCGGGATCAATTACCCCAGGACTTATCATAAGTCCTTTTAGTGTAGAAGAACTGCGTCCCAATAATAAGCCTACTGTTCCTTGGGGAAGAGGTCCTGTGGGAATGATTTGAACTCCCATCTCTGGAGTTAGTACTGCTCTGGCAGAGGCGCAGATGTCCAGCCCTGCGCTCCCTCTAGTTTGTCTGATGAGGGATTTAATGGATAATGCGTCCTGGGCACTACCTTGATGGTGCTGTTGGGTTCCTCCATTGCCCCATATATTTGTGGTTTTGGGCCCCAGGGCATTGGGCCCTCTAGTCCGTTTTTTGGCAATGGAGCCTGATACCTTTCTCCACGATATCATGGGTAAACACTTGGTCCTTGTCCGTTTTTTGATAATGGAATACCCTCTATGGTGGTTTGAGAACGGCATTCATTAGCCCAATGTTTCCCTCTATGGCATCGTGGGCAAATACCTGGTATTCTATTCCTTTGATACCCAGCTTTGTTAAACCCTCCTCTTATGGGGCAACTCCTGTTTGATTACAATTATAGCATGTTTTTGGCCTGGCATCTAAAGCCTGTTGTACTGCTGCTAAGACTTGCCCTTGTTCATTAATGTCTCTACATAATTTAATATATGTGTTTAAATCTTCATGTCTCCATGGTCTAATGACCTCTCTGCAGCAATGATTTGCTTGGTCATAAGCCAGTTGTTTTATAAATGGCATTACCTGTTCTGTATTACCAAATATCCTAGAGGCTGACTGAATAAGTCTATCTACAAATTCAGCGTAAGGTTCATTAGTTCCTTGTATTACCTTAGATAATTGACCTTGTAAGTCTCCATGCCCCTGTAAAGTTTTCCATGCCCTAACTGCATCTACAGCAATTTGTGCGTATACGCCAGGGTCATATTCAATTTGCTGTCTTTGACCCTCATAAGGTCCCTTTCCCAATAGCATATCTATATTTCTTTGAGGGTAACCAGCTTCTGCATTTCGCCTAGCTGTCTCCATGCAAAATTCCTCATTGGCAACCTTCCATAACAAATATTGTCCTCCGTTTAGCACAGATCGACACATGTTAGCCCAATCTGCTGGTGTCATGTCCAAGTTGGTAACAGATTCGACCATGCTTATTGTGAAGGGAGCTTGCGGCCCATAGGTTGTTACAGCCTCCTTTAATTGCTTTATTGTTTTGAAATCTAAAGTACGGTGAATTCGTTGCCCTCCTGCCTGCTCAAGTACAGGGCATGCTAATCTTTGGGGTTCTGTCTCAGAATTCCGTCCATCAACTACGGGAGTTGAGGGCCGCTCAGCGGTAGATGGAGCTGTTGGTTGAATTATGCCCTCTGGTGATAGAACGGAGTTAGTAGCAACCTCCTGTTGTAATTCTCCACCTGATGGCTGCTTTTCCTCTAAGCTTGCTTTCTTTAAATTGTCCTCTGTCTGACTAGCTTGAGAGACCTTCTCTTTTGCTTGACCTAGCGTTTTTTCTACCATAGTCTGGACCTCTAACAATTTACTTAACAGTTTTTCGGTTTGTTTTTTACTGGATTCTAATCTACTATAAAGGTAACGTAACCCAATAAGATAAGATAAAACAAAGCCGAAGCAGAATGAAACAAAAACGGAGCAGAGAATGGTTGTATCGATTTTCTCTTTCTCAGGGCCGAATAACTTCAAACCTTGAGCCAACCATTTTTCCCAGTTCGCCTGAGAAAATTCTAGGGCTAGGGAGCTCGAAATAAAAACAAAATAAATCAAAACAAGAACACATTGTTTTTTGAGATGGGCACCCATCCTGTCGCCTTCCCTCAGGGGCGAGCAATTTTACTCACCTCCAAGCTTCAGGCGTTCCCCGCACGGGCCGCCAAATTCCGCAGTCTTGGCTGGGCACAGAATCACGAGCCACTCAAGCAGGAACAAAACTTTATTTTTGAAAAAGCCGCCAATACTCCTAGGCCCCGACAAGCCAAAAACGGTCCTCCCACGCAGGCGTCCGCCGGAATCGCGCGTCTCCCGGAACCGGGGGTCCCCCGGACCTCCCCCGGAATTTCCTCCTACTATCCTTCCCCAACCAATGGGAACTCTCCACAAGTCCCTTAACATGAGTCCGGTAGCAGGCCAAGGTGAACAGCGGGAGTCCAATTTCCATATGAATGTAAATGTTAACATAATCATATCTCAGTGGCTAGCTGGCGTCACTTTACAACCAAAGGTGCCATACATCGTATATTTGCTTGTGGCTCCTAGCAGTTGATGTGCAAGTGATTTATATAGGAGAAAATGGGTGAGAGGGCAAGGGAAGCAGGTCAGAGAAAAGGAAGACATCCAACAATGGGGCCATCTTGGACAAAATTCCAGCCTCAACCTGATTGCAAAGACGAGCTGTGGAATCTAAACTGTACCTTAGGGTAAGAACCAACTTCATAATCTTACATGGGTCAGAAACTGGTGGCCAGGAGAGGACATTGGGGACATGAAAACGCACGCACACTTTCCACTTTTCTAGACATGGGCAACTTAGCTCCAGTAGCTCCACGGGCAGACCTCTAAAAAGAGTCATCAGTGCTACCCTGAAATGGAAAGCCCACAGATGTGGGAGAGAAGGTGCACTGAAATGTAAGAGACTCAGGGGGATCTGAGCAGAGGACCGACTCCATCTGTGACAACTGACTTAGGTGCCTTGGAAAGAGAAGGTAGAAGTGAGAATTTGTCATTGACAAATCCTCATGTATTATTTCATTCCATTCTCACAGCTGCTCCATAAGATAGGTCTTAGAATCTCTATGTTCCTGAGAGAAACCCCATTCTTGGAAAGGTTAAGTAATTTACCCACAGAAAAGAGTCAGAGCCCAGAATTATATTATTCTAGGGCTCTGCTCCTTCTTTAAACCAAAATAAAGTGACAGAAGACTAGGAAACTCAAACTATGCCTCTTGCCACAAATCATGCTTGGAATGTACCCTTTGGGTACAAAAGCTTAGGTTTCCCTCTGATACCTCACAAAACCGTATCACTTGTAGAAGCCTCTGTACTCCAGTGGAAGATGTGGCAAGGTTCTCTAGCATTCAAGTCATGCTATTCTTGGGAGCGATGGGAAGGACTCCGTCGCTCATTTAAATCAATGGTTCTCAATGAGGATGGCAGGTGAGGTCCTGTTCCTACCACCATCAGGGGACATTAAGCAACATTCTAGAGACATTTTAGTTGTCACAAGGGGCAGGAGGGTCTTGCTACTGAAATCTAGTGAATAGAAGCTAGGGATGTTGTTAAACATTTTACAGTGTGCAGGACAGCCTCAACAATAAAGAATTGTTCCACCCAAATTGTCAATAGTGCTGATCTTGAAAAATCCTGCCATACAATGACAAGAGTCTCCGGCCAAGAGAGTAGAACAGAAAGGAGCCGTGACTCTCCCATCTTTCACGTGACCCAACATCTAACTCATATTGAAAACAGAATTTTGGATGGTAGGTTTTTGTCCCCAGGAAATACAACTAGCTCTTTTCTTTCCCTTTTTAGTAGCCTGTTCTGGTTAGACTTCCTGAGTCATGCCACATCATGGCTTTCCCAATGACCCACCGATATATGACATTCTTGGACCGGAGAAGATAGCCAGCCATCTTCTGGGGGAAGAGGTGACAGTAACTTTAAAAGTGAGAAAATGGATAGTGGATTGTGTTTCCATAGCGATCTGTGTTCTCTACCTACTAGTCTGTTGCTTCTTAATCATAGAATCTATTTAATGGATGAGAGAAGACAGTGATGTGTCTCAACATTTGGGAATGTTGCATACATCCACCTTTAGGTAAATTATGGCCATAATTTCAATGAATGGTCATGTTAAACATTAGTTAAATACCCAAACAAGGGCTTCCTTTTCAAGTAGTCACCTTGGGAGGCTGTACGTTTATTTTAACAAGTCTTCCCTAGCTCAAAATGTATTCATACTTCATCCTTTAGAATTGCCTTCCAGTTCAGCTTGGAACAACAAAAGGAAAAAAAACTCATTATCTCAGAATCATACACTTTATTTATGATCCAAAATGGTATTTCTCACTTTGAAAAACTACTAGACTTCGTCAGATATATCTATGAACAGATCTAGGGCATTTCTAGACATCAAATATACTCTCAGAAAACGGAACTTTGCAAGATATTTATCTTCAGAAACCACCTTTTATAATGGATTTAGGTTACAGTTTAGAATAAGATTATGCCCAAGGTTAAAGTAAGCCTTGAAATATTCACTGTTCAATTCCATCTTAGCCACGTTTATGATAGTCTGTATTGATGTAGCCATGCTTTGGTTAACCTTGGCATGGAACGAATATTTTCACATGGGCACCCCTTCTGTTTCTGGTATTGAGTTGCTAACTGTAGCTAGCACACACTGGTCTGGGCACACTGTAGAATAAACAGACATGTGGACAGACGATTATAGTTCCAGACAATATTCAAACTATGTCACAACTGATGGGGCAAAGGCATCTGTTTGGCCAATCAGCACAGACTTCAAGTTTCAGCAGGGACCTGTTGGGTTTGAATTAACCCTTTAGTTGCTGGATTGTGGGGCCATCCAGAGGTTCAAAGCAGAGGCTGAGGGCTAGCATGGAGGTATATAGGTAGGATTTTCAGTTCTGTGTTGAACAACTGGTGTCCATTAGTGCAATATGAGCTCTGGTGGTAATAATAATAATAATAATAATAATAATAATAATAATAATAATAATAATAAAGCAGGATAGGAAGTACACACAAGAGGGGGCACAGAGAAGGGGTCATGAGCCATGTAGATGCTTGGCCACCTCATCCCACCTGTGAATTCCACTCCAGGTACAGTGGGGAGTTAGCTCCACAAGCTTGGACATTCTCCAGCTGACGTGTCCTATGTCACACTCTGTCTCTCCATATTCCTGCACTTGGCCCACTCTAGCTCAGCCCAACAGTGAGAGCACTTGTTCTCTGTGTGGCAATCTGCAACCAGTGGAGCAGAGATAAGCAGGGGAGTGCTGGAAGACACTTCAGGCTTCTCTTTTTCAACAGGGAACCCTAGGAGTTCTGCTGGCCTTCTCCAGTCTCAGGAGACTCACATCCCCTTCATAGAAGCAACCTCCGTAAATTCCTGTTCACCAACTTTTCCTCCTCCACTCTCTCTGCCCCTCAGTCTCACCTCCAGAAATAACTACATGAGCCTTTATCTCAGGCTTTTTTTTTTTTCAGAGCAACCCAAAACAAGATGGTAAAAGTGAGAAAGAAGGCAAGGTGCAAGCTGCTTCATTGCTTCCAAATAGCAGAGAGCATTAAAATCCAGGAACCATAAGATCTCAGAGCAGTCAACCTGGTCAGTCACTAAAACTTCTGAAAAACACAAGGCTCAGCTCCTTTCAAAGGCCTCAGCCATTTGGACTAACCAGTATTGATTTCCCTAAACATGTATCAGCTTCCAGAGAGCCATGCACAGTACCCAAGTAAGGAAAATGATACCAAGTAGAGTTTTCACATCTTATCTACATCCTCTTACATTTTTTTGAATTCTTGTTTTCCTGTAACAATAGTTTTATTTCATCCTTTTCTTTCTTTGTTGTCCTTACCATTCATCTTTTCAGTTATCCCTTGGCCCCCTCCAGCTTGCACACCCCTCCTATGACCGATTTTTATCATCAATCTGAAGCCCTGTGTCCATTCTCCTCCTTTCTGCCATTTCTCACCTCAGATCCTCAACTCAGCATGCTTTAGTGACTGCCTAGGGTCACCTGTTGCTTGCTACCACAATCCATTCTTGGCTCATTGCTAGGAATACCTTCTGTCAGACACAGTGCTGGGATTTGATAAAGAAACCAAAAATGCCAAATTCTACCTTCCTCCCAATGAGTTTGCTAAGATGCATTTGCCATTGTACAAAGGGAAATGTGGAAAACAGGGCACCATTTTGGTATTTTCAGACTTAAAAGCCCAACGCAAAACCTTCGGGCAAAGTGACTAGGAAGTATGATCAAGTGCCTAAAAGAAGGAAGGTGTCTCTCTCCCCCACAACTGAAGACAAAGCTCTCCATAGTCCAGCACCCAAGACAGTACCCAAGTGCACATGACTGAAGAATGGAGGAACACATGTGCTTAGTGGTCCAGCTGCCTCAAAACAAAAGGAAGAAGGAAGCAGAGTCCCAGGGAAGAAATGATATAATAGGGCCCCCCTCCCAAACAGGAGGTGGAGAGTCTAATGAGGAAGAGGAAAATGACTATAAAACGCATTTGTATGTCCAGTTTACAAAGGCATTTTGGAAACAAATAGAACAAAACAAAATTACAAGGAACAAAGTTGCAAGGATAGTGATAAAATAAGTTGTTCAATTTAGCATCTCTAAGAAAAAAAAAGAAAGTCTTAGTTCATATGTTTCTCTTCACAGAAGTGTAATGTTGTTCATACATGCCTTTAAAAAAATTGGTTATAATCAGGTTGTCACCAAGAAAAGACAGCACAGACACTAAACAAAATACCTAGGAAGTCAAACTCCACTCTGTATTATAAGGACATGATAATTCCAGAAGGGGGATGCATAGCCGAGTTTGAACATGGAAGTGGGACAGTCCAATGTGGCTTATATGTCCTCAAAGTTGACCCAAAGACGTCAAAAGTGGGATCAGGGAAATTAGTTGTCCAAAGACTGGACAACTTGCAGTTAGCTCCCTTAGCTCTGCTTCTGAGTTGATTAGAAACTGCAGTGATGCTGACAGCCTGCTGGTGCACCCAAACCCATCCTACTGTTCCTTCTGGCTACGTGATGTCAAGGTCAAAGAAAGGGCTCTGCCTTAGTGTACCACTGTGCATTTCTACATCTGCATCGTATTACACAGAAGTAGTACTTGTCCATAAGTGAACAGGACCTGGGTAGCATTCTGAAATCTAATTAATTTAGTTAAAAGAAATACTGGAAACACTCAATTGGGAAGGAATGAAAATGGGCAAGAAGCTAGACCATCAGCACCTTTCTCTCCTTAGGAGCCTGTTTTCTCATGCTTCTGCATCAGGCTCCATAGCCAGGCTTACTGTCAGTCAAAACTAGATTGTGTGTCTCAGGAGAAAAATGCTCATTGAGCATCATGGACACCTAACTCTTCTTCTATTCTTAGGGTTCCTCTTTGGAATCTTTTACCCCCAAAGCACTGTTTCTTTGGTATTGCTTTCAGAAATCTTTGAAATGGGTAAAGAAAAGTCACTTTGGCTCCACAGCCCACTCTGATGATTAGCTACTTAGATATGGTTTGAATGTTTCCCCCAAAGGTCTAGGTGGCCGAAGCATTGTCCCCAGTGAGGCAGTGTTGCAGTGAGGCTTTGTGGGAAGTAATTAGGTCATGGGGACTCCATCTTTGGAAAGGATTAATGCTGGTCTCCTAGGAGTGGATTAGTTCCCACAAAAGCAGTTGTTGTAAGAAGAGCAACTTACCACCTCTCAGACCCCTTGTTTCCTTGCTTGCATATGTGTCCTTACTACAGATGGTTCCATTTCTGTTTCTCCACATTTTGTAATGCAGCCGGGGATCCTCATCAGGACACCAGCACCATGCTTCTATCGTTTCCAGCCACCAGAATCATGAACCAAGTAAATCTCTTTTTTTTTATAAAGTACCCAGCCTCAGTTATTATGTTATAGCAACATGAAATGAATTAAGACAGTACCCATTCCCAGCTTAGCTCACCAGAGAAGTTTACGCAAAGAACTCAACCCAAATCCAAGATAAAAATGAAATTAAGACTCCTCCCACCATTATAAAGTTTCCACACAAAAATTACAATTCTTAGAGAATATCAAAGTTCCAACAATGCAATCAGCTTTCCATTGTCGCCTGAGAGAAAGTAAAATCTAAAATCAAATCTCCCCCACCTTTCTACTTAAAGAATTCCATGTCTCAGAATAGCCTTTGCTGATTTTGTTTCCTGTGTTGGGACTAAGCTGAGGGATCACTCTCAGGAACCAGGATGGAATCTTGATTTCTTCTTCCATAGCTACAGCACAGGGTGGCTTCTTGGTGGAACTGGTGAGCCCCTACTGATGTCCTTCAGGAAAGATTTATCTCGTGCTGAATACTCCATGACTTCCACTTCCCCACATTCCAAATAAACAGTCCACATAAGCATATCTCAGTTTCAGTCATATACCACAAAATGACCCCCCGGCACCTCAAGAGCTTATCAATCATGTAAATGCTATTTTCCTTATTGTTATGGTTTAGATCTAAGGAGCTTAAATGATTGGATTCCGAGAGCCTCAACCTGATCAACTAACTGGGAGGTAACTGTAAGCAAGTGGGGTGTGACCGGAGGGAATGGGTCACTGGGGATGTGCCCTGGAGGGTTCATCTTCCCTATGGCCCTTTCCCTTCCTTGCTTTGCTTTCTAGACTCCATGAGCAGGGCATTCTCCCTCTGCCACGCTCTTCTGCCCTGATGTTCTACTTCACCATGGTCCCAGAGCAATGGAGTCAACCAACCATGGACTAAATCTCTGAAACCCGGGGCTCAAAACAAACTTCCCCCTCTAAGTTGTCCTTGTCAGGTGTTTTTGTCACCACCGTGCTGAAAAGCTAAGTAACACACGTATCCCCAAGAAATAGGGAGGGAAAGAAAAAAAAGCAATGCTTTTATCACACCACCTCCTCGAAACTGGCAATGGCTCTCCATTGCTTAAAGGAGGTACATCTTTTCCCCAGTGTTTAAGGCTTTCTGGGATCCAGCCAAAATTTATTTCTCCATCTCTGCGTGCTATCGATGCCATTTTACCCACTTCCAATGTCCTCCCTCCTCCTTTCAATCATTTCCCTGCCTCAGCCATTAATTTAGTTCAGATGCCACCTTTTCCATGAGGTTTCCCTGGGCAGCCACATCCAGTGGCATTTCCCTCCACCTCACCCTTCTCCCATCCCTGAAGGACAGCAACCTGTGTTACTCACCCACAGTATTGACCCTGGGCTCCCTAATGGTAAAGACCAAAATTACACCCCCTATGGCCTTAGCAAGAACCAGGTACACAAAATATGATCGAACCCTATGGAAAATTTGTTAGTCAAAAAGTCACACTCTGATCCAGGCACAGCGGCGCATGCCTGTAATCCCAGCAGTTCGGGAGGCTGAGGCAGGAGGACAGTAAGTTCAAAGCCAGTCTCAGCAAAAGCAAGATGCTAAGCAATTCAGTAAGACTCTGTCTTTAATAATAATGTGGCTCAGTGTTCTAGTGCCCCTGAATTCAATCCCCAATACCCAAAAAATGTCTCACTTTCAATTCATGTGAAGTAGGCTTTGCTTGCAGAGAATAGACTCTATTCTAATCAGGCTAGGGAGGAGCAAATTATTACAGGGTATTTTCAGTTTATTTGATCTCTAGAAGCACTCAATAAACAGGTTAATTTTTCTGAAATGATTCCCAAAGCCACAGAAAAAAGATGACCCATCCAAAGAACAGATGCCTCTCCTACAGGTCAGGGGCCACTGGAGATAGAATCACAAGCATGTAGAGCTAGGTGTCTGCTCACTTAGCCCTTCCATACTCATGTGAGTACACCTGAAAGGCTGACTCTAACTTCTACCCTGAATCTGATCTGCAAGGAAGTCTGGGAAATGTAGTTCTTGGCTTTCTAAACTTTGCACACTACAGGAAGGGTAAAATAGATGTTGAGTCAGCTCATAAGTGTTAGCCTTGCCTCTTCACTTCACTGTGGGGAGAGAGAGAGAGAGAGAGAGATAAGGGAATGAGAATAAACAAGAAAAAGGAAAAATTCATCTTAGTGATCACTATTCACCCCAACTCTGCCATATAGTTAATAGTCCAGAATCTTCAAATAGATGTTTCTGAATGCTGAGGTAGTATTTTGCAAACATTCATGTAAAAATCATTACAGACTCCCTATTTGTCAAAATTGTTTTTATTATAATATTATTTAAAATGCAGAAACATGAAAATAGCTATAAAGTTCTCATGGTAACAAAGTCTTAAAAAAAACGATAAAAATTAATTTGCAAATTAAACACAGGCAAAAACTCTAAAATGAATGAATTTCAAACCAACATTTCTTTAGCATGATTAATGATGTTGTTTTGTTCAAAGTAAATCACCAATGGTGGGACCTAATAGTAGAAAAATTCATTTGCTCGTTTTACATTTCACATGTTAATGGCCTGATTCTTTTGATTTTGATCGGGATGGCCCATTGTTTCAGTCTCTGTCAGTATCATTATCATTATTTTTCCTTTTTAACAATGAACTCATTTTTAACCACTGATTTTAATGGGCCAATCAATTTAATGGTGCACTCCAAAATAGAGTACTGAAAATTTTAAAGCACCATTTAATGAAAACTTCTTCAGTGCATAATTACTAATACCCTTATTGTTAATGAACTGTGGAAGGTTGGTTTGTACAAAGAGATGGTTCATGCACAGCATTGCTGCACCTGCGGTTCCAACCGCCACAACGCAGGCTCTTTGGAGGGCCACATGTATATACCACTGTGTGCAGGTTATGACTAGTCCTCCCACCTACTTCCTCCATATGAACTGCTGGGAATCCTTTGTTCCCATGGGTTCATTTAAGCTTTCCTTGGAACCAACATGCTCATCAATATAAATGTAAACAGGAATAGTACTTGGTTAAGATAGTTCTTATGAAAGAAACAGGATCATCCCTGCAAATCAACAAAAACAAGTCAGGAAATCCATCAGGGGGAAAAAAAAAACCTGTGCAAAGAATATGAACAGAAAAATTTTTAAATATGGAGGCAGAATGGCCTACGAGCCTGAGAACTAATACTCACACTGACACAATAAATTCGATGACCAGTCACAAAAATTATGAGACGCTGTTTTATATCCATACAATTGGCAAAATTAGAAAGTCAGATAGTACCAATATCTTGATCATCATGGGAAAGCATTTGGGAGGAAAACCTTTATATACTAATTACGGGAGAGAAGACTATGTGTGTAGCCAGTGGAAAACAACCTAACCTTACTTAGTGAAATTAAGTATGTCTACATTCTGTGGTCCAGAAGTCCCATCCCTGGATATACATCCAAAAAGATCATATGCTCAGGTACTTGAAGGAATATATGAAAGGGAATTATTTTTGCATCATCTCCCCCTAGTTAGAGGTTCATAAAGCAATACTGATACTGATAAGCATTTTCTTGGTTACAAAATTTAGAATGATCTCTCTGGTATAACACCAGGTCAAAAATGAAAGCATATTCATATGCAAATGTGCATTTTCCAAAGATATATACTTAAGACACATGCCAAACACATCAATGGGAACCCTAGAGAGATGAGATATGGGAGTGTGCATAAAGAATAGAGACAAGAACAAGTGAAAATAAATAAACAAAACAAAATAAAACAAAAAGGAGCTCTACCTCAACTTACAATAACAATGAGAAGCACATGATGAACTCCATCTAAAAGTTCAAAAAGGAAAACTAAGTGTATGGATATGTGATAAATTTTTAAAAATGAAATCCATGTGAATTGGTGATTGAGTTGGATGTGGAGGTAAGATAAAGGGAGGTATTAAAAACGAAGCCTAGCATACTAGTGGTAAAATGATTTGACAAAGATGACATTTATGAAAAAGGAGAATATTGGAGAACTGTACTAGGGGAGGGAGGAAGTGAAAATTAAGAGGTTGATTTTAATCAAGGACCTGAGAGTCATCCAAGCAGAAATACAACGCTGGATTTGAATAAATAGGCCAGGACCTCAGAAGAGAGGTCTAGGATGGTTTATATTACTTAACCCTCAGGCTGATGTAACAAAGAAACTTCAAATACAGACACTTAATAAAGCAAAATTTTACTGTTGTATAATTCTGCTCCATGAGATAATTCAAGAACCCAGGATTATTTCATCATTTTCCTCCATCAACCCCAGAACATGTCCCCATTGAAACTGGCAGTTACCACTTGGTCTATATCCCAGCCTGTGGGAAGGAGGGAGGAGAGAGAATCCAAGGCAAGTGGCTTGTCTTTAAAACGGAGATTAACCAAAAGTTGCACACAATTGTGCTCATATCCAGTTGGTTGAAACTTGGCCAAGTCTCAAAGCTGACCTCACCTAGTCACAAGAGAAGCTGGGGAATGTAGGGTCTACCTGAGAAACGCAGGGTCTGGCTGACTCTACTACTATGGAAGAAGGGAACAATAAAACTAACAAGGCAACTAGTAGTCTGCCCACGCAGGCAGTTAAGAGTCCTAATCAAACATGCATCTAAAAGACAAAGATGCAGATAAAGTAATGTAAGATGACAAAATAGATAACTAAGAAAAACAGAAAGAAACCGAGCCCTCATAGATCCCACTGTTAATGATGCTGTTGAAGTAGGAAGATCCCAAAAAATAGATTGAAAACCAATGGAGAGGGCTGGGGGTATAGCTCAGTTGGTAGAGTGCTTGCCTCACATACACAAGGCCCTGGGTTCAATCTTCAGCACCGGAAGGAAGGAAGGAAGGAAGGAAGGAAGGAAGGAAGGAAGGAAGGAAGGAAATCAGTGAAGATATAGGAAAGAAAGTCAGCAGTGTTTTGTTAAAGGAAAACAACAACAACAACAAAATCTCCCCCAGAGAGCAACCCCACTCCAATGAGAGATGGGAATTCATGAATAATATTTCAACATCCTTATTCTGCACAGGGACAGTGTCTCAAGAGATACCAGAAAGTGGAGCCCCAACTGTCCACAACAGTGACCTATTCATTAGTTCACCCTGGGTGGGCTTCTTTTCCTTCCCCTTCTCACCTCCCTAAATTCCTGTGGGCTTCTGGGGATCTGCCTGGCAGAGATTCCCCCACTAAGACAATGCCTCAAAATGCACTCTGGTAGTGTTATCATGATCCTGTTGCTATGACTCCACACTAGTGCTCAGGGCGGCCAAAGCTGGAGCCTTCCCTCAGGGCCTGTGCCACAGACCAGGGGATTTATTACAAAACCCAAAGGCCTGTATCTCCAGGTCACATCATCTCACAATCCTGCTGGCTCTGGCTATGACAGATCCGACCCCACTGAGCTACAACAACAACAACCAAAAGGGAAAAAAAAAAAAAAACCCACCTCACTAGACATTCCACTCCCAAGAAAATAAATAAAATCTGCGTCTCCAATGGCGAGGTCGGAGGATGTTTTATTTTCACACATTTGCACTGCACCTTCACAGGCCGAACCCATGAATCCTCAGTCTTTATCTCGACACTATATTAAATGGGAATTAAACTGAGTGATAGTAATGGCTTTTCACAAGTTCAGAGGGAGGAAGCCGCTGGCAGTGCTGGGCACAGTGGCCCATAGGGAGGAAGGCAGCTCTGCCAGGGAGCCTTGGGCAGGGCTTCCAGTCCTGGGTGCAAGTCCCGCTCCACACCTGCTTAACTCAGATTGCTCCCCAGAAAAATCTAGCAACACAGAGGACCTGGATTTAACTCACACTCTCCACAATGTTCACAGGAAGCCCTATTTATTGGAGCTGCCTCCCTGGGAGCAAAACAACTTTGAAGCAAGACATTGTTTTGAGATTAAATTTCAGCGTTTCAGAATTGTTTCATTTCTACACACCTGTAATCCCAGAGGCTTGGGAGGCTGAGGCAGGAGGATCGTGAGTTCAAAGCCAGCCTCAGCAATTTAGCAAGGCATGAAGCCATTCAGTGAAACCCTGACTCTAAATAAAACAGAAAAAAGAGCTGCGGATGCGGCTCAGGGGTTTAGCACCCCGGAGTTCAAACCCCGGTATTAAAAAAAAAAAAAGAATCATTTCCTTTCTGGAAGTTTTGAAGTTTCCCTTAACATTTTAAGTCTTTGTCTATATTCTCGAAGGACAAAGCAGAGTGGAGAGAATGACAACAGGCAAAGGAGCAAAGCCTATTTCATTAATCTACCCTTTTGGTTCAAGAACATGTGTAGCTATTCTTTATTGTTTTGGGGTCAAGTATTCCCACACACAGATGAAAGCTTTGGGCCTCTCCCCAGAATGCACATGTGAAATGGTGCCTATCCTACCACTGGTCCTCTGATTAAAGACCTCTGCCAAATGAGAAGGAGGAAGAGGGGTGAAAATAAGAGACAGCAAGAAGAAAGGGGGTCAATGAAGAAGAAAGGCTTGAATGACTCTTTCCAGTTGAAAATCACTTTCACGTACGGTACAGTCATGGACACCACAAAGCAACCCTGTGATGATCTAGATCATTCTGCTACAGGAAGGTATAGGAGGGGTTCACGACTCCAACTTGGGGTCAAAAGGCATCTTGGAAGAGATGTTTCTAAGGGACCTGAACCACGAGTAGAAATTCACCAACCAGAAGGGGCAAAAGAAGGTGCAAGGTTTAGAGAAACAGATGTGCAAAAGTTCAGAGTTAGAGAAGGTTCAGATGAGCCTGGAAGAAAACCTTCCCATCTAAGCCCTGCCCCATCACAGCACACTATCCTCAGAGCGGGCACAGATGCACTAGAAGAAATAAGTCAACTGAGATGCATGGGGACTTTTCTAAACCTTTGTTTTTATTTCTCACACCTGTTCCATGTTTCCTCCTTGAAACTGTCTTCCCTCACATACCCCTTGGGTTTTCTGCCATCTTGCTGACTGCTTCTTGCTTGGATCATTGTGGTCTCCTCCTCTCTCCAATCTGAGAGATTGGATCCAGACTTCAGTCCTTGGCCTTCTCTCTTCCATTCTCTCCTCTGCATTGGGCTGTACATACCAACGGAATGCTGGTGACTCCTGTGTTGCAACTCCCAGCCACCTTCTTCCCTGCAGCCGTGTATCCCATTGCCTACCTATCTCCACACGGACACCTGCTAGGCATCTCAAATACAGGTGCAAACCCAGAGTGCTCCTGCAGTCTTCCCCAACTCCAAAAAGAATGGCAGCAGCTCAGGCCTAACCCTCAGAGCCATTGCAGACTCCCCACCTTTCTCCATCTATGTCTGATCCACTAGCAAATCCCTATTGGCTCCATCTCCAAAACCTATCCAGAACGAACCATTTGTTACGATCACCTCTGGCCTAGTTTACTTCAGAAACCTCTTCATTGTCTCCTTTTATCTACCTTTGTTTCCTTTCATCTCTCACCCTTATAGGAGCCAGCTCCTGTTAAAACTTGTCAGATCATGCTCCTTCTCTACTCAATACCATCCGAAGGCTTGGTCTTCTGAGTAAAATCCTAAGTCTCACAATGATCCGTGATGTTCTGCATCATGTGCTCTCCTCCCCCATCCCTACCATCTCATGGACTTCTCACTTGCTCACACCCAGGCAACCACACTGCTGTAGTTTAGAGATGGAATGTCCCCCCAAAGGCCTGTGCACTGAAGGATTAGTTCCCAGGTTAGCCCTGTTGGGCAGTGGGTCCTAGCAGGAGGTCTTCTAGACATCAGGGTAGGCTTTTGAAGGGAACAGTGGGCCCCCTCCTCTGACTCTCTTTGCCTCCCAGCTACTACAAGGTGAGCCACTTGCTCCATCACGTGCTCCCCACCATGATGTGCTGCCCCACCACAGGCTCAAAGTCTACAGAGTTAAGCACTATGGACTGAAGTCTAAGAAACCATGAGGCAAAAAAAAAAGTTCTTCCTTATAAGTTGATCATCTCAAGCATTTGTTACAATTTGTTAGAGTAACACAGCTAACACACACATACACACACACACACACACACAAAATTTTATGTACCATAAACACATGAATCCCACTAAAACCTCAGGGTTTTGGCTGTTGGCATACCCTCACCTGGAAAGCTCTTTCCCAACAGTCTATAGGGCTGTCTCCCTCCTTACTTCTTTCACTGACATATCCCTTCTCAGTGATTTCTCTGACCTCTCTGCCCAAATACTTTCTGTCCCTCTTCTCTGTTTTATTTTCTCTTTGACAGTTTTCACCATCTGACACACATTTCATTTAACTTGTATACTCTCTATCTTTCCCCCTAGATAAATAAAGGGAAAGATAGAGTTTTTATCTGTTTTGTTCACTGTGCCTTGAACAGTACCTGGAACATACTATGTGCTCAATGAACATTAGCAAATATATAAATGCATAACAGGGACTTAGCCTTGAGAGTCAAGTTTTCCATTGAAGAACTATATGTTCTTCAAAATATTCTAATTTCAAAAAATCTAAGAGCCCTGAAAAGGAGGGGATAAATTTATGCCGCAAGTTGGAAAGAGAATGTATGCTATCCATTTTTTTACATTAGTCATTATGAAGAAATTTCTCTTGTCCAAAGGGAGAAGATGGGGGCTAGAAGACAGGTATAACTATAGTTCAGTAACAATCTGATCTGTATTTGAAATTCTGAGAATGAGGGGTGGGTGATAGAATCCCCAGATAGAAAGAGAAATACCCAAGGACGGATGGGGACTGACACTTGCTGCCTGGGGTAATTTAAGTAGATGAGGGATTTAAAATAGCAAAGTGCTGTGGTCAGCTTTGTATTCTAGAAAGATCATTCAGGTGCAATGCAGAGAATGGATGTTACAAGGGGTAACAATAATAGGGGCAGAAATAAAAGATGGAAAACTCTGCAAGTCAGTGGTGGATGAGATCTGTAGCAGTAGAAATAGGTGAAAGATGGGTTAGAGAGACATTCAAACAGTGTGAATGATCAGTGGTTGGCTGGGTAAGGCTGGGTCAAGACAAAGTGAAGCATCAAGATTGGGACCCCCAGTCCTGCTGTATATCTGATAAACAAAAGAGAAGGAGAAAAGCAAGTTTGGTTGGGGACCAGGAAGCTGCTTTATGCCTAATGGCAACAAGAAACTCATAAAATTCATTAGTAAAATGTTTGTGAAGGAGTTGGCCCTTCAACCATAAAACCATGACCACTGGGCCTGGAAGAGGACATCTAGACCAACACCTTCCTGTCCCCTAAGCAAGACCATGAGAGGGGAGCACTCTTCCACCCACAGAGGATGAGGCTACAGGGGAAGGGATGAGCTAGTTGGTGATCCCAACCAGGGTTCTAAGAGGTTGAGCCTAGCAATGGCTCAACCTGGGTGTGTTGGATGGGACTGGTGGAAAAAGGCCGAGGAAAACAAATGAAGGAACAAAGAAATTTCAGTTATGGTAAGAATGATTTTTTTTTTCTTTTTTTTTTAAGAAAGAGTGAGAGAGAATGAGAGAGAGAGAGAATTTTAATATTTATTTTTTAGTATTTGGCGGACACAACATCTTTGTCTGTATGTGGTGCTGAGGATCGAACCCAGGCCGCACGCATGCCAGGTGAGCACGCTACCGCTTGAGCCACATCCCCAGCCCAATGATTTTTTTCTTTTTAAGCCTCAAGATTGAGATAAACCTGAGGCTGATCCCTCAGTGTGGTTTCAGCTAGACAAATCACCACTCTGGGATGCTAAGATCATCTGTAAGTGGGGAGATTTGATCATTTACCCCAGAGACTAAATGAGACAGCATTCAGTGCTTCATAAACATTAATTCCATTATGTCACCCACTCTCCGCCTCACAACCCAATGGACCTCTGCCTTCCAAAGCTGCTCTTACTGCAACTCCACCCACAGTTTCCCCATTTAAGCTCGCCCTTCTCCAATTCCCAGGTTATTGCTCAGAACTCTTCCTAACTCCTTCACTTTCCTCCCTGGGGCTGGGTCCATCCACAAAAGCGTATAAATGTTCATGGCCGAAGAAGTAAAGCTGACTATCTGCCTGGACTTTTCTGGCTGGCATGTAGAAGCCTGTTAAGGTTCTGCCTCCCATCCCATTTTTAAAAGAATGTACTTGCTCAGATCTGTTAGAAAGACTCCTCTCATGTATTAATTATGTCCCCACTAATTACACAGAAGGGATCAACAGCATTATTGGAAGGGATGGGCATGGAACAACCAGGAAAAGGAATGATGAGCTCAGCTTGGGCCTCACACTTGAGTCCAGTCTAAATTGCAAAAAAAAAAAAAAAAAAAAAAAAAGATTTTGAATCTTTTCTTTCTGTGCACACAAAGGGTGGAAATTTCCAGTCCCTGATGTAGTAGGCTAACTGGAACTGCATATGAAGGGGGGCTGAGAATGAAAGAAAGGAAGAGAGGAACATGTATTTCCTAATTCTAGGACACCCCCCCTCTCAGCCATATGACACTCCTTCTGTTTAATAATTGGGTTCAAGAAGAGCAAGAGGAGGAACCCTCACACATTCAATGCCCATTTCCCATGTCAGGGACATTACACTGTAAAAGAAGTTGAGGAAATGTGTTATTTTGCAAGCACAAAAGGAAGGTAAAAGCTGTAAGACTTGGAGGCCCAGAGATTGGGCCTAAGCCAAGGACCCATGCTGCCTCCTTATTCCAGCAGCTTCCCTCCATCTGGAGCCAGCAGCACCTTGGACCTCCAGAAAACCCATCAGGCCCAAGCTTCAGAGAAGCTACCTGGACCCCTCCTGCCAGGGCCATTGTAGGAGTGATGGAGGGCCCCTTGTACAGGGCCCTTGTAGCAGTGATGGAGGCCTTTCCAGGAGTGGTCAGCCACTACCACTCACCAAGGATAAGGGCCTCAGGTTACCAGACAACCTGTGATAAATGGGCACTCAGAGCCATCCAAGGACAATCCACCTAGCTTGCCTCATACCTTTGGAAACTGCAGTCTTGTGAGCTGCCCTGAGCCAGATGTTCCTCAGGGAGGGAGAATAGGTAAAAAATTGATATGTGTTACTTTTGTTAAGGAGAGGGTGGAGAGAGGAAAAGAGGTGGAAACGCTTGCTTTAGCTTATCTGCATCTGAATGCTTTAAAATTATTGATAAGAAAGTTTTACTTTTTAAACTTAGGCTAAAGAAAATGAGAAAATCCACATTAGCCATGAATAAATTAAAACCACACATCTTCATCCTGGAGATAAACCCTAATTGGTGTCTACCTTTCCAAGTTTTGTTATGCAAATAAGATTCATATTTAAGATATTCATAGCTTAGATATGGTCCATTAAATAGTATAACATATCATGCACATCTTTCCAAGTCAGTAAGTAAACATTATGTTTTTAAGAACCACCTCTTATTCTGTTGTACGAATGCATTATATTTCTGAAATCAATCTGCTATGGGTGGGCATAAGTTTATTTCTGTTTTTGTTGTTGTTGTTGTCGTTTGTTTTGTTTTTAAACAAAAATAATGCACTGATGAACTTCCTTGTTGCTAGATTATGGCATGTAATTATAATTATTTTCATAGAATTAATCTAGAAGTAGAATTAGAGCAAAGAGGGTGTGCACATTTAAGAGTCTTAATAGATACTGTCAAATTGTCTTCTAGAAAGATTGCAAGGTCTACGATCCCTTATCCCCACAACACTCTGAAAATTGAAAATGCCTTCTTAAATTTAGTATATAAAATTATGTGGTGGGAACCCCTGACCTGAATGAACACAAGGTGATTTACAGCCTTTAATTATCCCATTTAGTACCGAGTATTTGGACATTTCACTATAGACATATAAATGTATTTGATGGTGGATATTGCCCTCATCCCTGTGAGGAGTGTTATATAAGACATAATACATACGTCATATTGCTGTATCCAGAATCTGAAAATAAAAAATTCAAATTCCCACATACTTCTGGCTCCAAGGATTTCAGATAAAGGGTTGTGAATCAGTGTTAGTACACAAGAGTGCCATTTTCTCTATGTACACACCAATACACAATTTTTTTAGTTATTTTCATCTTTGCAAATGATTGTAAAAATCCTAAGTGAAGTGAGGCATTTCCTCGAGTTATCTGACCATTTGAGTGTCTCCTTACTTAACCCATTAGCTGTTGTTTACATCCCAGGACCGTCAGCTCCAGCTCTCCCTCTGACCCTCTGATATGTCGGTGCTGCTGCTAATGATCTCCTCACACCCCTGAGGGACCCCTGACCCATGCTACCCACATCAGCTCCTCACCCTCTGCCTCCTGGTCTCCAGGTCTCCCTTTTGGCAGGTGGGACACCATTTTCTTCTAACCTCTGGGTATTAGACAGAGGGAAGGAGATGGTCCGGAGCAAAGACATCCCTGGTCATACTATTACTGCATATAGTTTTCTGTTCCCAGGAGGTATAGGACATTGAAGGGGGTGTGGTGTGTCAATTCTACTGAAGTCTCACACCTATAGCAGTTACAGTTTCACCAATGGAGCCAACTCACCTCTATCCATTCACAGATAGGATCATTTTTGCTATCACTGTCAAGTCAATAGTTCAAATGACCATGAAATTATAAATAAAACCATACAGGGAGGCTGAGCCCAGCAGTCTACTCTCAGAAATGCCCCTGATATCATTTAGACCTAAAAGGATGTAGGGAATCCAGGCAGAATGATTCAGGGAGTACCTGGAGGAGAGTCAAGGGTCAAGACATGTTCATATGCATGTGGCACTGATACCAAGTCACATGGATTGTCATAGCTGCCCCGGGTGTCTGGAGGCTGATGGCTCTGCCTGCCTTGAGATGCAGATTTTGAAGCAGAAGCCAGCCCTTGGCTGGTGCAAGAAGTGCTCCCCTCCAGTCCCGCCCCTGAGTCCCTCACTGAATCATTCACAGGCTGGGCCAAGGCCTCAAGAGCACAATGGGATGGGCTGCAATCAGATGCTTCTCTCAGAGAGTGTAGCTCCAGCCTGGAGGAAGGATATCTGAATCCTGGTAAAGAGCGTCTCTGAGCCCTTATAAGAATAGCTGCCGCCACCTGTAGACAGCAACAACCAAAAAAAAAAGAAAAAAAGAGTCTTGATGCAGAACCTTCAAGAGAGCATCTGAGATCACCCGTGTCCTCCACACAAGCAGAGCTTCAGTGTCTGGATGCCTGAGACTACGCAAGCAGGCTTTGGGAAGTGGGTCAGTGGGATTCACAGGTCACGTTTCTGCGCACAGTGAATTCCAGTGGCTCTTAATCTGGCCTACTGATGGGGTTTGAATATCAGCTCTACTACTTGGGTTACTCAAATTTTTTGTGCCTAACTTTTCTTATCTGTGTAGTAGAGAATAGTATTACCAGAGTAATACGAGAAAGAGAGAGAGAGAGAGAGAGAGAGAGAGAGAGAGGGATCAGCTGCATAAAGTTCATGAAATAGTGCTTGGTGCATGGTAAGCAAACAGTAAATGTAAGCAGTTATTATTATGTTTTATTACTATTTGGGGGGATTATTAATTTATATCACATGAAGAATAAAACGATATTTGATCATGAACCTGGACAGTTCATTATAGAAAATACTAAAGGAACAAACAGTTAAAAAAAAAAAAAAGTGTTGTTTTCAAGGCTCAAATTCTAAGTGCTAGACCAAAGAGAATCCATAATTTCTCTGGTTAATAAAATGAATGTGAGAACATGTGTAGGAAGAGGAGAATCCCCAGAGTACAGAAAAAGGAACACAATGAGGGGCTGCAAGGAAACCCACTAGGGCACTGGGGACCAGGCAGCAAATCTGGGTCACAGTGGAACTTACTTCTTGACAAAAAAAAACAAAAAATTACCACCATGATATTACAGCGAGGAGGGGTCCATGATTTTAAAGAGGTTCCAACAGTAGCTCTAGTCCAGCAATACAGAGAAAGAAAGAAATTCTTAGAGTTGAGGGCGTAACATCAAAGAGTTATGAAGGATCAATTCAGGATAAAAACTCCCTTCAGAAACTTAATGAGGGATATTAACTCCAAGCTGGGATTCAAATGAAATGGCAAAAGGAGAAGGGACACAAGGTTTTACTACTTATTTTCTCTGTGTGTACGTACATATAGACACCAAGGGGATTGGGGAACAGAGTGAATGTTTGCTGAGCGTTGATCCAGTCTAATTTATTACTACATATGTGAACCTAACAGAAAAAATGGGCAACCATACCAAAAATGTCAATAATGGGATTCTGTGTGTCAGGAACTCTTGGTTCAGGTTTTGTTTTAGTGTTAGAGAAGGTGTTAGGTCTCAATATCCCACTTCTTAGGAAGCTCCTTGACCTTTGCATAAATGTGCCCACCTTGTCCCGAGCAACCTCACATAAGGACACATAAATGAATACAGACACAACATATCGGAATCTATGGGACACAATGAAAGCAGTTCTAAGAGGGAAATTCATCACCTGGAGGTCATTCCTCGAAAAAAGGAAAAACCAACAAATAAATGAGCTCACACTTCATCTCAAAGCCCTAAAAAAGAAAGAGCAAAACAACAGCAAATGTAGCAGAAGGCAAGAAATAATTAAAATCAGAGCAGAAATCAACGAAATTGAAACAAAAGAAACTATTGAAAAAATTAACAAAACTAAAAGTTGGTTCTTCGAAAAAATAAATAAGATCAACAGACCCTTAGCCATGCTAACGAAGAGAAGAAGAGAGAGAATTCAAATTACTAACATACGGGATGAAAAAGGCAATATCACAATAGATGCTACATAAATACAGAAGACAATTAGAAATTATTTTGAAAACCTATATTCCAATAAAGTAGAAGATAGTGAAGACATCGATAAATTTCTTAAGTCATATGATTTGCCCAGACTGAGTCAGGAGGATACACACAATTTAAACAGACCAATATCAATGGATGAAATTGAAGAAGCCATCAAAAGACTACCAACCAAGAAAAGCCCAGGACCGGATGGGTATACAGCGGAGTTTTACAAAACCTTTAAAGAAGAATTAATACCAATATTTTTCAAGTTATTTCAGGAAATAGAAAAAAAGGGAGCTCTGCCAAATTCATTCTATGAGGCCAACATCACCCTGATTCCGAAACCAGACAAAGACACCTCAAAGAAAGAAAACTACAGACCAATATCTCTGATGAACCTAGATGCAAAAATCCTCAATAAAATTCTGGCGATACAAAGGCACATCAAAAAAATTGTGCACCATAATCAAGTAGGATTCATCCCTAGGATGCAAGGATGGTTCAATATACGGAAATCAATAAATGTTATTCACCACATCAATAGACTTAAAGATAAGAACCATATGATCATCTCAATAGACGCAGAAAAAACATTCGACAAAGTACAGCATCCCTTTATGTTCAAAACATTAGAAAAACTAGGGATAACAGGAACTTACCTCGACATTGTAAAAGCTATCTATGCTAAGCCTCAGGCTAGCATCATTCTGAATGGAGGAAAATTGAAGGCATTCCCTCTAAAATCTGGAACAAGACAGGGATGCCCTCTATCACCACTTCTATTCAATATAGTTCTCAAAACACTGGCCAGAGCAATTAGACAGATGAAAGAAATTAAAGGCATAAAAATAGGAAAAGAAGAACTTAAATTATCACTATTTGCGGATGACATGATTCTATACCTAGAAGACCCAAAAGGGTCTACAAAAAAACTACTAGAACTAATAAATGAATTCAGCAAAGTGGCTGGATATGAAATCAACACGCATAAATCAAGGCATTTCTGTATATCAGCGACAAAACTTCTGAAACGGAAATGAGGAAAAACACTCCATTCACAATATCCTCAAAAAAAAAAAAATACTTGGGAATCAACCTAACAAAAGAGGTAAAAGATTTATACAATAAAAACTACAGAACCCTAAAAAGAGAAGTAGAAGAAGATCTTAGAAGATGGAAAAATATACCCTGTTCATGGATAGGCAGAACTAACATCATCAAAATGGCGATATTACCAAAAGTTCTCTATAGGTTTAATGCAATGCCAATCAAAATCCCAACGGCATTTCTTGTAGAAATAGATAAAGCAATCATGAAATTCATATGGAAAAATAAAAGACCCAGAATAGCAAAAGCAATTCTAAGCAGGAAGTGTGAATCAGGCGGTATAGCGATACCAGATTTCAAACTATA
Source organism: Spermophilus citellus (assembly GCF_964194105.1). Taxonomy (NCBI): domain Eukaryota; kingdom Metazoa; phylum Chordata; class Mammalia; order Rodentia; family Sciuridae; genus Spermophilus; species Spermophilus citellus. Next base: position 23,171,560 of record NC_138184.1, on the reverse strand, counting down.
TTACAGAGCAATAGTAACAAAAACAGCATGGTACTGGTACCAAAACAGGCGGGTGGACCAATGGTACAGGATAGAGGACACAGAGACTAATCCACAAAGCTATAACTGTCTTATATTTGATAAAGGAGCTAAAAACATGCAATGGAGGAAGGATAGCATCTTCAACAAATGGTGTTGGGAAAACTGGAAATCCATATGCAACAAAATGAAACTGAATCCCCTCCTCTCGCCATGCACAAAAGTTAACTCAAAATGGATCAAGGAGCTTGATATCAAACCAGAGACTCTGCATCTGATAGAAGAAAAAGTTGGCTCCGATCTACATATTGTGGGGTCGGGCTCCAAATTCCTTAATAAGACACCCATAGCACAAGAATTAATAACAAGAATCAACAAATGGGACTTACTTAAACTAAAAAGTTTTTTCTCAGCAAGAGAAACAATAAGAGAGGTAAATAGGGAGCCTACATCATGGGAACAAATTTTTACTCCTCACACTTCAGATAGAGCCCTAATATCCAGAGTATACAAAGAACTCAAAAAATTAGACAATAAGATAACAAATAACCCAATCAACAAATGGGCCAAGGACCTGAACAGACACTTCTCAGAGGAGGACATACAATCAATCAACAAGTACATGAAAAAATGCTCACCATCTCTAGCAGTCAGAGAAATGCAAATCAAAACCACCCTAAGATACCATCTCACTCCCATAAGATTGGCAGCCATTAGGAAGTCAAACAACAACAAGTGCTGGCGAGGATGTGGGGAAAAGGGTACTCTTGTACATTGTTGGTGGGACTGCAAACTGGTGCGGCCAATTTGGAAAGCAGTATGGAGATAACGGGGAAAGATGGGAATGGAACCACCATTTGACCCTGCTATTGCCCTTCTTGGACTATTCCCTGAAGACCTTAAAAGAGCATGCTACAGGGATACTGCCACATCCATGTTCATAGCAGCACAATTCACAATTGCTAGACTGTGGAACCAACCCAGATGCCCTTCAATAGATGAATGGATAAAAAAAATGTGGCATCTATACACAATGGAGTACTATGCAGCAATAAAAAATGACAAAATCATAGAATTTGCAGGGAAATGGATGGCACTAGAGCAGATTATGCTTAGTGAAGCTAGCCAATCCCTAAAAAACAAATACCAAATGTCTTCTTTGATATAATGAGAGCAACTAAGAACAGAGCAGGGAGGAAGAGCAGGAAGAAAAGATTAACATTAAACAGAGACATGAGGTGGGAGGGAAAGGGAGAGAAAAGGGAAATTGCATGGAAATGGAGGGAGACCCTCATTGTTATACAAAATTACATACAAGAGGTTGTGAGGGGAATGGGAAAATAAACAAGAAGAGAAATGAATTACAGTAGATGGGGTAGAGAGAGAAGATGGGAGGGGAGGGGAGGGGGATAGTAGAGGATAGGAAAGGTAGCAGAATACAACAGTTACTAATATGGCAGTATGTAAAAATGTGGATGTGTAACCGATGTGATTCTGCAATCTGTATTTGGGGTAAAAATGGGAGTTCATAACCCACTTGAATCTAATGAATGAAATATGATATGTCAAGAGCTTTGTAATGCTTTGAACAACCAATAAAAAAATAAAACAAAACTTTGATTATAAAAAAGGACACATAAATGAAATGCAACAATTAATCCAGAAAAGATCCTGCAGCATCTTTCTCTCACTCTGATCACTTACAAAACAAAAACAAATTTCCCCATGGAAACCTGTAGCCTCTCCTGTTAAACACAGAGACTGCTGGCAACTTCCATATAGCAGCTTCATGTCATACTTGTCTTCACACACAAAATTTGAGGGAAAAAGTCTAGCAAGGGGATCCCAAATTATTGACAGTGGTCATCTGGGTGGTAAGGTCAAAGATGATTTTTATTCTTTTTTTTCTAAACCTTTGTTAAAACCTGAATTTTAAAATAATGGCATATGTTAGTTGTATAGCCATATAAAATTAAGCTAGTTTCTTTCTTTCTTTCTTTCTTTCTTTCTTTCTTTCTTTCTTTCTTTCTTTCTTTCTTTCTTTCTTTCCTTTCCTTTCCTTTCCTTTCCTTTCTTTCAAGGGAAAAACAAAAAGTTATTTGTCTCTTTGTATTCTCAGGATAAAATGCACCTTTCTTTGTTCACAAGGTCCCATAGGATCCTGTTCCTTTAAAGATATTTTAATTATTGGGTTAAAAGAAACTGCTGCTCTTGTTAGTCCAATGGTCAGTTATTAGCATCTTTACCTGGCTGAACCTACACAGGTCCTCATCCTCAGCTATGTGCTGTTCTCTCTACCTGCAAATCCCAATTCCACTCAATCCCATCTTTCCTCCTTCTTCTATCTCCCTCCCTCATTAAGACTTCAAGTCTCCCAATCATTATCAAAGTGGCCTTGACTGACCCCTCAATATTGGACTTTCCAAGATCCTATCCATTCACGCAATAAATAATTACTAAGCACTAACGATGACAAGCCAGCATAAAGGTATGCAGCAGGGACACAGCAGTCATGTGACCCTCTAGACATGTTATCATATAATTTGTCTGGGATCTTATTTCTGATCTCCTTTAATAAACTGTGAACTCCTATATGTCAGCCTTTATGTCCTACATGCCACTAAACAGTCACAGCTCAACATACCCAGCACATAATAATCACACACGACTTGAATACAAAATAAATGAATGCCTCAAATTCATTAAAAATGTTGTCTAATTTATTTTTCTTCTGTTCTAGTTTTTTCTTCCTTTTTTTTAAACATTATCACTCTCACAATTTATCTTTTGACAAAAGGAAACAGCTGATAAAAGAAGCCCTCTTTTGTTCTGAGTTTCCTGGCCAGGTTGCTCAAGTCCTGTTTGCTTTGACCGCCTCTGGAGTGCTTGCTGGGTGAGGTCAGGGAAGGAAGGAGAGATCCCGCCAGCACTGGAGCTTCAGGAAGCCAACAGCAAGGCTCCCGCTGTGTGCAGGGAGGGAGGGGGTGGAGGGTGAATGTCCAGCCTAGACAAAGCCCAGCCTAAGGAAAAAGGTATGTTTCAAACTTATTCCCCCATCTCCGGACCTGCTCAGCAAAGGAGTCTGTGCAATCAGGCTACAGAACCCTAGGACAGATGGGGACACTATCCCCAAAGTCTTTGCTTTTTCCTGGAGAGGCAGAGCTGGGAGGGTCTCAAATCTGTGACTCCTGGCCTCTACTCAAATATGACGTCTGAGTGATGAATCACCTACAGTTATTAACTGAGCACCTATGTTGTTCTCAGCACCTGTTCAGGTAGGCGGGTAGTGGGGGAGGCAAGTTCCCAGCCTTGAAAATCCCCAGAATGTGAGTGATACGATTTGTGGTGTCCATAAAGTTGTGCAACTCGCCTGAGTGAATCAGAGTCTGAGGCCCTGAACACCTTTGCAGGAGGAGGAGGCGTCTTCGGGCTGCCCCTCCCAGAAACATAGGCTCAGAGTCCCACCTTCTCCAGGCTTCTCCAGGCTGAACCCGTTTCTTTGTCTTGAGCATGCAGGAGTCCTGAGAACCAATGCAGGAGAGGGAAAGGGATTACCCCTGACTGAGCACCTCCTAGGCATGTGTAAACACTGACACTATGTAAGCAGAACTAGACTATGTGCTTTGATAATCAAGACCATGAGACACCTGCTGCAGAGCCCCCCAGCACTGTATTGCTTCCTCATTTCTATTATACACTAGCATAGGGTTTCCAAACCACACCAAGTGACTGCTCGGTGGCAGCTTGCAGTTTGTCTAAATTGAGCAGAACAGATTTTCCAGAACATTGCCATCTCCAGTCAGATCTATTAGCACCGAACTAAACCATGAGATCTGGCAGCTCATAAACGTACCTTCCACCACACCGTATCTCTCCTCACCTTCTACTCTCTCTGCTTCCATAAGAGGACATACAGGAGGAGCCATTGTAGGTGTTCGATAAATATTTGCTGAATGAAAGGAGAAAATATGGCCTGAAGACAAGAGGAGGAGGCCACAGAGGTAGAAGCAGGCCTGATTTCTTCAAGAAATGTTCACTACTACCTTGTTGAGAGGTTGTGTAGACCAAAAGGTCCTTCCTCCAGCACCCATCCCTGCCGAGGAAAACATAGGAATGAATGACAATATCATTTATAGGAGCAATAAAAGTCCATAGCTATCCATTACCTCTTCAGATGACTCCTGCATGTATGTAATTGCAGTAAAACATCTCAACCAGCAAGAACAGTGGTTAGCGTTAATGAAGGAAAGAGTGTCTTCTTAAAATGCAATGTTTTAGTCCTACTCAGGCCGGACCTTTAGAGCTAGGATCTCAGGGTTATTGTATAGGAACATACACATGGGAAAACTGAGGCTCATACCAGTAACTGATCCTTGGCCACACAACCAGGTAAAAACAGGGTTTATTGTTCTCCTGCCCATTGTCACCCAGAATTCAGCCTAGAATGAGAGCAGATGATCGTCAGAGCAGGAAGATTGAATGGCCAGAAAGCAAAGGTTGAAATCAAGTTAATGAAGAAACCAGAAACAAAATATACCAGTGTGTCAGGAACAATCCTAGAGAAATAGGGTCAACCAGGAATACATTAAGAAGGGGAAGATGCTGTTGTATCCCTCCAAAATTCATATGCGGAAACTGAATTACCAATATGATGGTATTAGGAAGTGAGTCCTTTGGGGGGAAGTGATTAGATCCTGAGCATACAGGCTTCACAAATGGGATTAAAGGGGGCCTCCAAAAGCTAGCTAGTCCCTTCCACCTTGTGAGAGCATAGTGAGAACTTACTATCTCTGAGCCAGTAAGGGAGACCTTCCCAGACACAGCATCTTCTGCCATCTTGATCTTGGAATTTCCAGCCTCCAGAACTGTGAGGAATAAATTTCTGTTGTTTATAAGCCACCTAGTTTGTGTTCTTTTGTGCAAGCAGCCCAAATGAACTGAGACAGAAGGCAATTAAGAAAAAATGGAAGACTGGCAGCATCAGGTATTGGCGAGGAAGATGGAAATGAGCACTCTTGTACAGTAGTGGTGGGACCGCATGTTAAAAGAGCCCTTCAGAGGGCAATTCAGCATTGTCTAGTAGAATTTAAAATGTGCATCTCTACGACCCAGCAAACCCACGACTTCCCTAGAGAAGCATTTGCATATGTGCACAGTGAGATGTGTTACAGGCCGTTTAGTTTATTAAAGCATTGCCTAGAATCATGACACATTAGAAACAACTTATGTATCCAATCATAGGGATGGATACAGAAAATGTAATATATTCACACTATGGAATAGTACAAAGGAATTAAATAGAGCATGAAGATCCAACCAGGACCACCACAGCTTATACCATGTCTTTATATGAATTCAAAAAGGATAGTCCCATCTGTGTGAGCCAATTAGAAAGAGACACCCCTTTCTCTGGGCTGAACTAGCAGAGATGGACGGAGTTTCCACCTCCACATACTCTTCCCGCTGTGTGACTAGAGCCTAGTTCTGAATCCAGCCCTACCAACCAAAGGACTCCTGAATGGAAAAACAAGTTGTAGAATCATATGTGATTAATTTAAACACCATTTTTTTATATTTTCTCTAAGGATATAAATACATAGCATACATGTTCATGAATAAACTAGAGACATCTATCCCCACAGTAGCAATTACCTCTGGTAAGAACTATTGGTAAAAGTGCCCTTTAACTTTTTCCAAAGTGTTGTAATTTTTCACAAGGAGAATACATTTCTCCATAATTTGCATCATAAAAATTAAATTTTAGACTAAACATATAAAACATGGGAAGGTGGGTCCTTGAGGCAGAAGGAGAAACTTAGGACACCCTAGTTGAGCCTCGTCTTGCCCTCACCATGTCAGCACCAGAGGTGAAGGCACCCTGTATGGGGTCCCAAACCTACACCAGTTGTTCATTCTGCCATGAGGTAGCTTAGAAAGTGATAGAGAGTTGTATTGGATGGGGAAAAAAAAAAAAAAAAAAAAAAACCTTTTTAGAAATCAGAAAAAAGTGGGCCCAATGAGACTCTCTCTCTCCTAGGCACACTTGCAAGCTATCTTGTGACTTCAACCCCAGAATCCCAGCCTCAGAAACTGGAAGAAAATAGGAGGAAAGGAGTGGAGCTTCCCCATCCTCATCCTCTCCCAGGGACATCATTTCCCAATACCAGCAGCACCTCTCTGCCCCTGTAGAAAGTGGTGAGAAAGTCAATACACCAACCTGAACAAGATCAAAGGATTCATCCCACGACTCTGGGGGGGGGGGCTTTGCACGGTGAAAAGAAGGTGAGAGAAGTTGACTGGTCTTGAAATTGTTTTTTAATGGTTTGATTTCACGGTCTTCTTGTTACTTAAGTACCATTCATCTTCCTCCAAATCTCTAGCAGGAGTTTCATATGGCTTGGCAGCTCAATTTCCTCTCAGCCTACTGGATGAGACCAAAGGTCCACTGGTCACTTATCTAAGAAGGCACATTGGAGCCATTAGGACCCATATCACCAGGTCCCAGCATCTTTTTCTTTGCAAGATTTACGGCCCCCTTGAGAATGGATTTATATCTCTGAACACTTGCTATTCTTGTCACCTCTATTCGGTGGCAACCCTTGTATTGATCGTTCATGCTTTGGATACTATTTAATTATCTCTCAGAACAATTGACCACTCAGTCAAGGAGACTTCACTGAAATGACGATGATGTTTGACTTGAATGTGCAACGTAAAAGAACAAGAGTCCCACACCATTTCCTGCACATATCTTCCTTCCCTTTACCTCAATCACCCACCATCATGCTCACCCACCAGCAAGTGGGACCATGATGGGTGGCCCAGGTGGATTTCCATGTTACACCTTCTCTCTCAGGGACCAGCCCTTATGTCATATCCCAAAGCCAACTCCACACAATTTGACTCTCATAATAGGAATATTATTTCTCTTCTGATGACTGAAAGAGAAGAAAAAAAAATGTGGAGTGAAATGATGACAAACAAAATAATGAAAAACTAAAAGGCCAATTCAGCGTTTAAAAGCCACGACCATGGAAGGATAAATGGTTCTAAGCTGATCCCAGCATCATCTTGCTATTCTTGAACCTCATGTCTTGCTCCAGTCTCTCCATCTCCTCAGACTTGCCTGGCAAAGCCCAATACCTTTGTCTTGGTCCACGTTCCTGCTCCTTCTGGCACCATAGTTCTCCCAGAAGTCAACCTGAGCCAAGGACTCAAAAGGAAAATGTTTGGGAAGTGGAAACATCGCCTAGGATGAGAGGACATGAGACAGGGAACCAAAGAGAGTTCTTGAAGGCAAGGAGGCCCGATTCCCTTAGAGACCTCAGGACTCATTTCCAAGGTGTCCCACCTGAATGACAAAGAAGTTGAAGCATTACTTCTCCAACTCCCACCCACCATTGCCTGAGAGCTGCTCCTGGGGAGCCACTTCTCTGGCCCTTTCAGCCTTCCCAGCACACTTTGGAAAGAAAGCTCGAGCTAAAAGGACATGCATACAGTTGGCAGCTGTACTCTGTCCTGGAGGGTGGATCCCAAGGACATGGGTAAGTACTCCCACAGAAACTGCTATAGCTCTTCGTCTCCCTGTTGCCTGGCAAACTCTTATTTATCTTTTTAAGATCCAAGTGAAATGTGACCTTCAAGATGTCACCTCCTTCCACACTCCCTCCCCAAGAGGAAGAACTAATAGCTTCCTCCTTCAAGCTCCATTAGCACTTTGCACACATTCAATTAAAGCAGCAGCCATGTTTTGTTCTGCTTTGTTTGACTATTATTCCCAAACAAACTGCACAATTTGAGTGTGGAAACAAGTCTGAGCCATCGAGGTATCTTAACACCTTCACCCATTCATTTAATTTGAATTTACTAGCCTCTATCTTATAGCAAGGACTGTTTCAGGTACTGGGAATACAGAAGTAAAGTAAAATAAAAATTCTAGAACCCTTGCTTTCTTGATTTTAATGTGTGTGTGTGTGTGTGTGTGTGTGTGTGTGTGTGAGTGTGAACGTGTGCATGTAGAGGTGACAGATTAAAAACAGACAAATTAATGTATAATATGTCATTGGTGATAAACATAATGAAGAAAAATAGAGCCAGGTTGGAAATAAACACTAAGCATTGGGGATTGTCTTTTAGATGAGATGGGGAGGGGAAGATCTCTCCTAAAATGACATTTCAACATGGATGTTTGGTAAAGTGAGGGGTGGTCCCTAAAGATATTGAGGAGAAAAGTAATCTGGATAAGTAGAATCATTTTTGCAAAGGCCCTGAGGTGAAAACATGCAGGGTGTGCTCTGAGAACAGCAGGAAATGCATAGTCTGCTCAGCTCATGGCCGATTTCACTGTAAGATCCACCTAGAAAACCCCATCTTCTTTTGCTGAGCTTCCTCATCCCATGCCCAGCTCTAGTGCTATACTTACCATATAATACTATAGTCTCATGCAAGGTCATCAAGGGTAGATAGAAACTGTCTCTTCTGATCATTTTTTTGTTCCTTGTACCAAACTCAGTGTTCCTCTGTCATAGATGCTCCTTACACTGACATCCTTATTATCTTCCATTGAAAACTTGGAAAAATAAAGATCAAGTCAGAGAAAAGGTTCATTTCCATGCATATATTCTGTACTTGCTACAGTGCCTACTTGCAAAGGAATATTGGGAAATTCAGCTTCAGAACTGTTGGTGACAGTGGCCATTCTTATATTGAACTAGGATTCTTTGGGTGGGGGGGGTGGTATGCAGCCCTAAAGTGTATAGCTCTTTCCCTCAAGGACATTGGATTGACTCCAACACTTGCAGACATTTTACAGATGGACCAGAGTAACTGTTTGTGGATGAATTTGGCCTTCAGTCTTCTGGAAATCACCAAGGTTCTAGGTCTCATCCTAAGGCAGAGGCCGCACCTGCTCAGGGGTTGATTCAGACAAGGGCCTGAGTGATTGTATTTCAAGGTGCTAAAAGTTGACAGCATGTTCCAGAAAAAAAAAAATCCCATGAGCCTTCACATTAGTAAGGACATTTGGAATTGCAAAGGCAATTGTGTTTTTTTCTTTCCAGGACTCTACTCTTCCTTTAGTGAATTATACCTTTCCTACTCCAAGAATTTTCTTCAGGAGAGGGTAGAGTTGGCAATCACAGTTCCCTTGATTACAGGGTCGGGATTCCATGACATAGGTACTATTAATATTTACATTTTATGAATGAATAATCTTAAGGTTCAGCCAGATGAAGTATGTGCTCAAATTCACTAATCTAGGGGTCACACCCAGTTCTTTGTGGTTCCAGGGAACTTGCTCTTCATAGAAATGACAGGGAACAGAGTAACCATGGGGCAGAGGGGACACAGCCAAGTACCAGAAGCTACCATGAAGGCAACATAGTACTAGTGAGTTTAGGCCCAAGAGCTTATGCAAGAAATAAGGTAGGGGCTGGGGATATAGCTCAGTTGATAGAGTGCTTGCCTCCCATGCACAAGGTCCCCTGGGTTTGATCCCCAGCACCACAAAAAAAAAAAAAAAGAGAGAGAGAGAGAGAGAGAGAGAGAGAGAGAGAGAGATAAGATAAAGGATTTGCAGAGGGTAGAATCAACTTTATTTTTTATATTTTTTTATTTTTTATTATTAGTTGTTCAAAACATTACAAAGCTCTTGACATATCATATTTCATACATAGAATCAACTTTAATACCGAGCTAAAGAACAAGCTTCGGGAATCCAAATGGATTTTAAAGAGTTAGAAGTCCTCATAGACACTGGCAGGGGAGGCGGGGGAAGGGGGTTAAGGTATCATCTACAAAGATAGTAGAGTAGGACAGCCTACAGTCCCTCAGGGACCTCTGGGGAGAGATGAGATGATTCTCCTTTCCTGGGTTACCAGGAGTCAGAACAAGACTCCCTGTCTGCAGACATTTGCCGTATGTCCAAGAGACCATCCAAGGTGACCCATTTGAAGAGGACATTCACATACCAATTCAAGTAGGGTCACCCTAGAAATACTGCCAATTTGAGGTCACCCCTGGCCTGTTATTTGAGTATCCTCAAGAGCAACTAATCCAGCAAGGTATTATCAAGCCCATCAGTGATAACCTTGGTGTCAATATCTGATTTCAAGGGGCAGGAGGCAGCACAGGCCCTCCCAGGGGACAGTCCTGCATCAAGGTCATCTGGTTATAAGTGAGAGAAACGCAATTCAAACAAGCTTAGGAAAAAGAGGCAAAACCTACCCTATAAAAATCATACCACAGGAAGGTCAAGTCCCCTGGAAGGAGGGACCTAAGAGAAGTTCAGTCTCTCACCTTTTCTCTTCTCTTTGCTCTCTGCAGGAAGGCCTCATTTCCTTCCCTCAGGCTGAAATCCTGATCCCCAGGAGAACAAACATACATTCTCTTAACTCCATCATCCAAGAAGAAAACTCCAATTAAGTCCCAGAAGAGGTCCTGATTTGTCCATCCTAAAACCAATCACGATTACCAAGGAATGAGGTATTGTAGTTGTCCCCACCAGTCAAGGATGTTGGATACCAAAATGACAGCCTTTACGAACCTCAAGGAGCTTTTGCTGTTGGGTATAGGAGGAACAGTCCCCCAAAGAGAATGGAAGCATGACAAGGACGTGACCCCACAAGAACTGCTGGGACCTGGGCAGTCACACCAGTGGTATCTACTTCAGCTCGCAGATTTTTCACCCTCACCAATCCTACTCCTACCCACCCTGCAGGGAACACATCTACTAAAGTCCTTCATTTTATGTGGCAAACCAGTGATTCTGGGATCTCACCCATGTGAATAGGAGAAGAGTGGTCTTTGTTATGGAGAATGGGAAAAGAAACAAGACTAATACTATTTGCTAGGTTCCTCTGTTAAAATCTTCATGGTGCATCCCTAATCCACACAGCAAGGTCAATAGTAGTGTCCCATCTTGCAGATCAGGAAACTGATATTGAGAGAAGCAAAGGTGATTGCCTTGGGTCACAAAAGGGACAAAAAGGGGGTCCAGGTGAATTGAGCCTATCTTTTCACACTGGTAGCTCTGCCAGAGGAGATACTTCCCCAACCTATGGAATCTCTCCCCAATAACACTTGCATACTGGCTGGAAGGTAGGGTGCCCACACTGGGGGTAAACATCTTATTTGGCATTTTTTTCCAGCTTGTTCTCCTACCTGCCTACAGATATCTGCATGGAAGGAAAAAAAAAAGTTTCTGAAGTCCAGACCCCTAGGAAAAATAACCCAAGCCATTGAGTGATGGAGTCTTCTTTGAGGCTTTTGGTGTACAGTTGACAGAACCCTTTACAGATGATTGCAACAGGATATTAATCAGGTCCTCTTGTCCATGTGGAATTGACAGTTGGTACCCTTAGATGAGAAGAAGGTGGTATTAATCATCCTTGCATTTTAAAAAGGTGACACCTCCCCCCGACCCCACAGGGCTTCTTAAGAGACAGCAGAAGTAACCACTCTACAATCAGTCACTAGCCTGTTCCTGGACAATACATACAGACAGCAGTAAGAGAAGGACAAAAGAGGGGATCAATGGAGAGATCTGTATAGCTTTGTGGTGGGAACATCATCCCTGGCAAGACTGAATCCTTGCTTCCCCACAAAGGATGGGGAGATATGAGTACTTTCTGTTCCTCACACCCATGGGGAGAACTCAGAAGAACCCCAGTGGAAGGCATCCCCTCTCTCTCTCTCTCTCTCTCTCTCTCTCTCTCTCTCTCTCTTTCTCTCTCTCTCTCTCTCCCTCTCGCTCTTTCTATTGCTGGCAACAGGCAGAAGGCAATGCATTTGGAGCTCCAGAGGATTTGTAAATGTCTCCTGAAGATTTGTGACCCCTAGGAACATCCTCATCTTGCCTGGAGTAGGAGGCTTAGAAGAGACTTAGATGAAGAGGGTCCAGGAAGAAGGAGAGGTCACCTCCACTTCAGAAAAAGGAAATAGAAGGTTAGAAGGCAAGGCAGGAACTCTGAAGTTTCCCACATGTCCCTAAACCAAGAGAGGAAATGCTCCCTCAGAAAGAAACTAGGGACATGAACTGCCGGTAGAGTTGACAGGAGTTGGGGCCACTCCTGAAGAGTGTTCAGCAATGGAGACAGGATGAAACTAAGCTTTACCCAAAGAATCCATACCCATTTCCTACACCAAGAGGGATCTATAAGAAAAGACCCCAAGCTTCTGAGAGCCCCAGATTGAAGTAGAGAGACATCAAGAGCACCCCCACAACAGGAGAGTTATGTAAGTTGACCCCTGCTTCCCTGGCAATGCCACTGCCCCGGTGTAGACAAGCAAGAGACAGAGGAGGGAGGGAGAAGAAAAGAAAGTTCCAATCTCTCTCTTCATCCTTCCCACTTGAGCCACGTGTGTAGATAGCAATGCCAAAATCATGGTACTGAGTGGGGTTTCCAAAAGAACATGGCTGTGTGTAGTGATTGGAGGGGCCAGAAAGTTATGGAACCTGCCAAGATGAATTAAAGGTCAAGAAAGGCAGATGTCGCAGAGGAAAGGAGTGAGCGTAGGGATAAATGTCTCATGCTTGCATGCCTACCCTGCTGACTGCTCTCAATGAGATACTTGCATTTTCTTAATTGATCTACTCTTCTTAACCCTTCTGAGACTTCCAGAGCTCATTTTTATGTGTTCTTTTAGGGATGAAAAACAAAACCAGAGCTCTCTATCTCTGCTTTGCTTGTGTCTGCTTGGCTCATCCTCTCATATAGCAGGGAGGCTTTCTCTGGGTGGCTGGTAAGAGGTTACCACCCACTCCATCTTCAAATCCTTCCTATCTGTAACCTTAGGAACAGGTTTCAACCATCTCTAGTTGAAAAGACTCAGGGGAGGAACTTGATTGGCCTTGCTTGTGTCCCATGATCCCCCTTCCACAGAGTCAGTCTTGTGATTGGCATACCCCCCCCCCATCACCATGTGTTTGGACTTGGGGAGGCAAAGTTCCCCAGGATACAGCTGAAACAAACAATACTAGAGATAGCCACAGGATACTAACATGCATCTGAAGTAAGCACAGCTTTCATTCTTCAGACATCTTGGAATTCCTGTTCCTCTGTGTAGTTCTAAAAGATAGTTTAAATTATGTGGGCTTTAAAAAATTCCTTTTAATAGAATCAAAGTGATGATGAAAGAAAATAAAAAGTGAGCGAATGAGATTTCCATAGTTGAGGATCCTCTTCCCTAAAAATTATAAAGGCCTATTTGTAAATAAGAACCTCTCTTTGGCCATCCTTTTTGCCTCCCCTTGGATAATAAATGATTAAAATGTCATGTGTTCAGTGTCTACTGTTTGGACAACACAGATCATAAGAATATTGCATCTTTAAGAAAGTTGTGTTGGATAGCCCTAGTTTTAGAGGCCTAAAATACAACTGGCTGAACTAAGAATATGTTGGTGATCACAGCAAGTCAGAACCCTGAAGGACCAAATGCCCCGAGGGCAAGGCCATTCCTCTGAGATCAGGATCTTTGCAGAAATTGCTGGAGGTTAAATGTGGCTCGGGCATTGCTGTGGCACTGGCCTGGCTGCTTCTTCCAGGTAAGAGCCAAAGCCCACCAATAGGAGATATGCAGGTACTGCTGGCTGGAGCAATAGCAGCTAAAGGCAGGAATAGATTTGCCTTGCACATTCCTTTCCCAAGAAGAGACCTCACTCTGGGACCCAAACTTTTGGGGGAGAAACAGAAATAAAGAAAAAAATCACTTAAGTTAGTCTTTCCAGAGAATCCATAACCTTTTCCTTTTGCTTTGTATTCCCTCCCTCTTTACACACTTTCAAATCTGAATGAAACCTAAAAAATAAAAGTCTAGAGAGATTTGGATCTGAACATCCAACCCAGAATACTCTTTATTTATTAGTTAGTTGGTTAATTTGTTTGTTTTATTTATGGTACTAGGGATTGAATTCAGGGGTGCTTTACAACTGAGCTCCATGCCCAGCCCTTTTTATTTTTATTTTTTATTTTGAGACAGGGTTTCACTAAGTTGCTTAGGGTCTTGCTAAGTTACTAAGACTGCCTTTGAACTTGGGAGCTCAGTCTCCCTGTCTTCTAGGATTGCAGATATGTGCCACCAGGTCCATCACCAAATCCCACAACTCCTTTTTATAAACATATCAGAATCAACAATTCCCCTGGGTGATGACTAGTTTGTCCTAGTTTTCTTTGCTTACCTAGTCCTTGACTTGGTGTTGGTATTTAATCCATGTTGGGATTTAGAAAATATTGCTGCATTAATGGCGTAAAGAGACAGTATAGTTGCCTAAGAAAACATTTATCTATTAAATATAGGCAAGATAGCCTAGCATGTATCCTGGGTTCAATCCCCACCATCACAGAATAATAATAATAATAATAATAATAATAATAATAATAATAATAATAATAATAATAAAGGTCAAGAGGGGATAAGAAATCTAAAGATACATCACTGAAGCCAGTGGCTGCTGGAGCACAAGATCATGAAAATCTTGGTTCTGACACTGGTTTGGGCTCTATTAGAGACTAACTGTGCTCCTTGGGCCTTGGTTTACTAACTAAAAATGGAGGTACTGACTGTTGCTCTGAAATTCTCCACATGGTGGGCTGGGGATGTGGCTCAAGCGGTGGCGCACTCGCCTGGCATGCGTGCGGCCTGGGTTCGATCCTCAGCACCACGTACAAACAAAGATGTTGTGTCCGCCGAAAACTAAAAAGTAAACATTAAAATTCTCTCTCTCTCTCTCTCTCTCTCTCTCTCTCTCTCTCTCTGTTAAAAAAAAAAAAAATTCTCCACATGGTGACACCTGGCCATCCCTTCTTCAACCGAAAACAACTGTTATTTTCTTTTCCCAAAAGTGTATGATATATTTCCGCTTTAATGTATGAAATATGATATGTCAAGAGCTTTGTAATGTTGTGAACAACCAATAAAAAAAAAAAAAAACAATAGGGGCTGGGGGGATAGCTCAGTTGGTAGAGTGCTTGTCTTGCAAGCCCAAGGCCCTGGGTTCAATCCCCAGCACCAATAAATAAATAAATAAATAAATAAATATTGGTAGGAATAAGAGCGTTTATTCAGGAGAGTTGATTAACCCTTCCCTTCAAACGTAAATTTGGGAGTGTCCCTTTTGGCTGGGGCTAGCTTAAGTGACCTGTAATTAGGTTGTAAAACTGCTCATGATTATGTAAATGTCTTGCTGAGCCCACAGGAGAAGTATTCCCTAACCCCAGAGGAAAACTGGAAACCTGACAATGTTGGACTTTTGAAAGCAGAGAGGGACTGTATGTGAAACTCCGGGACTTGGTTAATGCAGGTGGTCACAAAATTACAGGCAAGAAACTTAATTTTGTTTTAAAGGTCAAAGAAACAGGCATCTTCAAGTAGGTGAGAAAATACCTACATACACTGTATTTTACAAGTGTTAAATACTTACATGTCTCTGGTTTGGGAAAAAAAAATGCTAGTGAGTTCAATATAATCATTATTATCCTCAGATTAAGAAAACTGAAACCAGGAGAGATTCACTTTGATTTATTCACATTACTGAATGCCTACTAAGTGCCAGGCACTATCCCAGCAATGCACATGTCAGACATAAAAATTTCAGCCCGATGAGGGATGTAAGATACCGAACAATGATAATACAGATAAATACTTAATTACAATAATGTCAAGATCTAAGAAAGGAAAAGTCTAGTCACTCAGGAGCAGGTAAACAGCAGTGCAACTCTCTAACTTGGTGCAGGGGTCAGAGGGAAACTCTAAAGAAATAAGCAGGGACCTGAAGGGTGGGTAAAAGGTCACCAGGTAAGGCAAGTGAGGCAAAGGAAGAAGTCCCAGACCAATGGAGCATGACAGTCACGGACTCCGAAGCTGATCCTGGCCCTTAGACTGTGCAAGGGTCCCTAATGGTGCCCTTTCAGGATCCAATCTCCCTTCTCAGCCCTCTGCTATTTTGCTAGTATGCATTTATTTTTGTGATTATTAGACTGATGCCTGCCTTCCACAGTAAGCAACAGTTACAGGAGAGACCCTGCTTCCCTCTGTACCTTCAGCACCTAATCCAGGCCTGCATCAGAGAGAACAGGGGCCTATATCCATTTTTTTGAGTGAACAAATGAATAAAGCTAACAAGTGTGAATAATTGTGTAATTAATGAAAAATGGAGAAATAGATAATAACAAAAAACTTGACCTTCAATTAGTAGGAGGTCTTTAGTGTATTGCATGACCCATAATGCATTTGCTCTAAATAGCAGTTATTTTTTAAGATAGTAGCTAACCTAAACTCTGGTAATAGCTGAAGATTTCCTTTTCTCACGGTGATGATATCCGTTTTTTAGGGTGAGAGAAGAGAAGCGACTTGTTTACATACCACAGGAACTCTCAACCAGAGGCTTGGTCCCAATGACCTGGCTGCCTCTGGATAAAAGGTGCATGAAAAATGGAAAGGCTGTTTTTTTTTCTTCTTTCTCACCCTGCAGCATCTCACCTATCATGAGCTCATATTATCAAACTTTGAACATCTCCATACCTCCATCTCAGACTTTCTTCTGTCACCTGGACAATTATTTGCTTAATATTTTTCTTTAAATCAACCTAATGTGTTTCCATTGAAATGTTCAAAGGAAAGAATACTCTGACTTTTTTTCTTAAACAGTGAACTGCGATAAACACAATAAAAACAAAAATATCTTGAGTAAGTCGGAATATGAATGTGTGGGAGAGTATCTTAGCCTGAGGCCTGCTCTCTCTGCCTTCAACCAAGAAACACTAAAGGAACTTCATGCCTAAGGAAACTGCTCGCAGGTAGGAAGTTCAGGAAGAATGCAGTGTACCTAAAAGGGTAAGTATGAACACAGTTGACCATTTAAAGTAAGAACAATAATAACATATAACATACGTAGAGGTAGAGATACATGAAAGTAAGAGCAAAAGAGTCAAAAGAGGGGAACATGGATTTCATGTTGTAAGGATCTCTCATAATTCAGGCTGTGATAAAAGTACCAATTTAAAACAGACTGCAATAAGTTAAGGATCTGTTTTGTAATTTTGAAAGTGACCACTAACAAAATGATTCCATAAAGCACAACTTAAAAGTTCATACAGGACATAAAGTGGGGGGGGGGGTGAGGAAATTAGCAAAGATATATTAACTTGGTAAAAAGAAAAAAAAAAGCCAATATAAACCACAAAACTTCAATAGATCTGAAACTTGGGGTAGGGGGAATAAGCTTCATGGTTTTGATTCTATGTTTTCTAATCCTGCATGCCTGACCCACCTGAAATCTGTCCCCTCTTACCCCAAGAAGTAAGTGCTTATCTACCCAAAGGATATGACAAAGAAGTCATCCCATTACTAGAAGTGGTGCTTGCAATCAGATATCCATACCCTCCTGATTTTTCTCATGTTAGAGCAGAACTAGGCTCCACATGAAGAGGCAGAAACCACTTCCAAACAGAGGACTTCCTTCAAACCAGTGGTTTTGCCCACCAAATGGTGTTGGGCAATGTCTGCAAATATTTTCAGTTGTCACAGCTTGGGAAAGGGGACTGGTGGTGGCATCTAGATTGCAGAGCTGCTGCAGAACATTTAATATTCCACAAGACAGCCTCCGACCAAAAAGTAGTATCTGGCTCAAAATGTCACTAGGGCCAAGGATGAGAAACTCTGTTTTAGAACAAACTAATCACAACACCAAACTGGATTCTTAAGTCCAAACCAAAAAGAGAATTGGCAACACAAACACACCTGTCCTGAATTCCACACTGGGAGAAAAAGTTTTACCCCTACTTTGCTGGAATCAGATGCATGGTTAACACGGGCATTCTTCTCAGAGAGTTTGGTGACTGGTTCTAGAACACACAAAAAGCTCTCTTTTCACAAAGTTGAAATTCTGGAAGTCAGGTAAAGTCCTTTCCTAATGATAAACCCCAGAGAGACAGCACTATGGAAATAGAGTAATGCAATGAAGAGATGCTGTTTTGACATGACACATCCATGAGACCTACGATGGGTACACGTGACCTCCCTAACTCCAGAGGACCCCAATCTCATGCCTTCAGCAGTTTCTCAGGGAGGCCTGAATCTCTTTACCTGTATTTGCTTTACTTGGTTGTACAGGATGCAGCCATGCGCTTCTCTGTTTCCATGGCACCTGTGTACTGAACCTCCCAATGCTTACCAGCGAAATGCCACCAGGCATAGCTGTCACCCTTGCCTCCTCATTCACTGGAAGCACAGGCTTCTGGGGCCAACATGCTTCCTTCAGAGTAGCACCCAGCCTCAGGGAATGCTGCCCTCCTGTCTCCTGCTGACAGCCAGGGCTCAGCAGAGCTTTGGAGGAGAGAAAGCGAAGTTCCTTGGAGGCCTGCTGATCCCTGACAGGCATCCCCAGGGATTAGGGCAGGCAGAGAATTCTCTCAGGGCAACATTTCTACTGCCCCATAGGCTTCCTTCCTGCTAGGTATATGCAGGGGAAGGGCCAGGAGTGGGACAGTCATGTGCAAGGTCAGGGAAGGAGGAAAGGGAGGGCTAATATTTCTGGGAAGGCTAATCTCTCCAGCCTGTGGCCCTGCACAGAATCTTCCCATTACTTCTCCTCAAAGTTCTCTAGTAGTATCAGCTGAGGGAAATGCAAATAAGACCCCCAAGGACTCCCAAGGTAGACAGTGCACATTCATGCTGAGGCAGGGGCTGATTTTCCATTCAGCTGAGTTGTTGCAAAGCTATCACTGTGCTCATGGTAAGTTTCTCTCCCTGAGTGGCTCATCCACAGCTGTACCAGCCACCATGGTGTAGACCTCAGCCAGCACCTGACCATTCACCAAGCCCATTTCCACCCCTTGATCTTAATCATATCCATTCTCCCCATCCACACCCCCACTGCCTGTCTTGCTTCAGGTAGATCATCTCTTGCCTGAATGCCTGAAGACCCCCACCCATCTTCCTCACCTCCTGTCTCCTGACAATCCCTCTCCCATATCTATGGGTATACCAATTCTTCCCTTGTGATTTTTCAGAAACACAGTTCTGATCACCCCCCTGCTTTAAACACTTAAAAGACATGCCCTAGCTTCTAGAAAATTCCAAATTCCTTCGGGCTGAACAAAAGGTCCTACTGGAATTCAGCCCTCCTTTTCTCTTGAGCTTATCTCTGGCCAGTCAAACCCAGAGAGGGTGATAATTAGATGAGTCCGAGAGAGAGAGAGAGAGAGAGAGAGAGAGAGAGAGAGAGAGAGAGAGAGAGAGAACAAAACCTCTGGCCCCCTTGCTTTGCTCTTTTTGAAGGTCATCCAGGTCAAGGCAGCTGTTTACGGGCCAGGGAAATCAGTTAGAGCTGTCTCTAAAGGGCAACAGCATATGCTTCTTACCCAAGTCTCTAGTTCATACCTCCTGCACCCCTCAGAAGAGCATCTTTCAGGATTCCAGCCTTCAGCCCCTTTCCCATTGACATCTAAGTAACAAGGTAATGATGAGGCTCCCTCCGCTCCTACTCTATTCTCCAGGCACAGTGCTAAGCCCTTTACCTGTCCTCTTGTCCTATCTCATTTCATCTTCAAAAAAAGCCCTATGAGGCAGCATGACTATCATCCTCATTTTGCAGATGACCAAACTGAGACCAAGAGAGGTTAACTAACCTGAAAGTCACACAGACAGACAACGGCAGAGCTGGGAACTATAATCACAAGCATGCCGTAAAATACTTGGCCATTCTGTTTCCTAGGTGCAGGTGGGGAGCAGAATGAGGAGGACACTTTGCAGGTTGTTATTTATTCTTCTGTGTAGACTCTGAGCACATGTTAGCAGCTGCTGACTTGACCTCTCTTTTGCAAGGATTTTTAGGTCCCTTTGAGGGTTTATGCATCTTGTTAAATAGGAAGGATTCAGAAGTATCTTGATGGTGAGCAGAAGCTTGGCCTACTATTCCTGGAAGAATTTGGGAGTCTTGGCCAAGTCTGGTTAGAAAAGGAGAAAGTTCTACTTGATGTCCCTCATATCAAAGGCTGCAGGCGGGGAATCTCAGTTCACAAAGTAACCTCCTACACAGTGGATTTCAACCATTCCAAGGGATCCTCTGGGAACTTGAATGGGTGTTCTGGCATCTCAGTGATAGCAACTGACTCATATCCTCTCTCCCAATGGGAAAGCCTCATCACCTTCCATGAAAGACAAGAGGTGGGACCATAGCCTGAAAAATGCCAGTCTGTGTAAGAGGAATGGTCTTAAGTGTGAAGACCTACACTTGAGATTTCCTAGAGGTGGCTGATTCCTTTAAAAACAAAAACAAACAAAAACAAAAAAAACAAAACAAAACAAAAACAAATGTCTCCAGCTGCCCTTCTCCCCCTTGCTGTTCTTCATCTATTTTGTTGTTGTTTAAAGGTCAATGAAAATGTACAGCACAGGTTATTCAGAACCTCTGAGGATGAGACTGCTTTTTTCAAATGGGAATTCAGCACGTGTGCTGTTTACCTCCCTGCACAGTACAGAGGAACTATGCCTGAGGACTAGTGGAGTGAGGAGGTGAACTTGACCAGAGTCCACCCGGGGTGGGTGGGATGGACATGCATTCCTGGCATTCAGGAGAATACCTGCTCCAAGATTTATGGGCTTCATTTTAGGTTTTAATGGTTTCTGTCAAAATTCCATGAGGCTTTAGTGACTGATGGAAAGCAAGCAAAGGGAAAGAGTACTCCAAGTTATTGGAAATAGCAGGTGGGAAGGCAGGGCAAAAGAGAACACGCATCTGTTTGTCAAATGTTTACTGGGCATCTAGCATACATCCTTGACTGAGTCCCATGGGGACGTGTGACTTTTGAGGACACTCCCAAGGCCTTGCAATTCTTGGTTTCTATGAGAGAGTGGAAGTCTATTTTCATTCTTTTAATGGGAGAGCAAAGACTGACATTTTAGAGGAGCCTAAGTTCATGCGAATGCTTCTCCAACCAGCAGTGAAGCTTCTGGAAAATGGAGCCCAGGAGCTGACCCAGGGCAGAGGTACAGAGACGAGGAAATGCTCATTGCTCTTTCCTGGTCCTAAACCCTGCACATCTCCAAGTCCCTGGCAGAGTCATACACCTGTTCACGCAAGATTTTGAACCTACCGATGTCTGCCAGACTTATGTGTCTGAGAACCAGACATGCTCCCCACGTGCCACCCATACCCTCTTACCTAACAGCCCAGGTGGTGTCCACAGCAACCCCCTAGGCCCTTTCCCACTTTCTTGCTGCAGCCTCTCAGAAATAAATGTATTCAATGCAAAGGTACCAAATGGATACAACGGTTGTTTTTAAATGCTGATTTCATGTCCCTCCCAAAGGTACTCTCCTTCTTTTTAATTTTACATCAGATTGGTGATAACAAACTCTAGGGCAGATTCATCAAAGGAAACTGATAATTACTGACTGTACATTTTATTTTGTTCATTATTTTGTTAACACCTGATTCTGAAAAATACTCCTTACGAATGGGCTGGAAGCTGGCATAAAAATTATTAGTAATCACAAGATGTTTTTTGCATAGAAATAGGTTTATTACCTGCCAGCTGCAGTTAAGTATATGGGACTTGCTTTGTGGCAGCCAGCAGCATCAGCAAGTACCTTTCCACCTTCCTTCAGGTGACAAACATCTTCTATCCTTCAGGCTGAGATGTATTTTGCTTTGCAGAAATGCATCTTGTCCCAGCTGGAATTCCTTCCTGATAGGTAGAAAGTATTAGATTACTGAGGAAGAGAAGACAGAGGTTGGACAGTACCAATACGGACATCAAGGAAGAGCTATCCTGAGGACTAGTTGGGGTGGCACAGTGGAAGTCTCCATCATTGCTGACAGTATCAGAAAGAACTACATCAGTCTCCTGTACTGTGTAAGGAGGGTACCTTAAGATGCTTCTCAACATCTTTCAACAGCTTTCTTCTCTTTGGGGAGGATCTTGGTTTGTGACACTTACCAAAGGTAGAAGTTAGAACTCCTCTTGCCCAGCCACCCCAGCAGGCAGGTTACAAGCTCTATCATTTTGACACACCCACATGAGATTTTGGGAAACTGGTGCCATGAATTTTGTGCTACAGAGAATCCTGATGAGCATTGCTGCAAATTATTTTAGATAGCCTCCAAGCCTCCTACTCAGGGGTATGAACACAGTATTTGTGCCCAAGCATACACCTCTGAGAGCACATCTAGGACCAAATCAGACTACTGTTCTTGGTCACAGGGCCTTCAGGTCTGTTCCTCCAGCCCTCTCAGAGATTCTGTGAAATATGTAATATTCTTGAACAAATTCCCCTTTAGCTTAAATTGGTTAGAATGAGTTTCTGTTTGTCCCTAAGATTCCAGACTGTGTCCATAACTCCATATAAGCTGCAATTAACAGAAGTCCAAGGGTAATTTGCTGGCTTCCATAACCAAAAAACTTCAGGACCAGGTGTGGTGGTGCACACCTGCAGTCCCAGCAGATTGGGAAGTTGAGGCAGGAGGATCACAAGTTTAAAGCCGGCCTCAGCAACTTAGCAAGGGTCTGAGCAACTTAGCAAGACCCTGTCTCAAAATTTTAAAAATAGAATAACAAGGGCTTGAGACATGGCTCAGTGATTAAGTGCCCTGGTACCAAAACAAAACAAAATCTTCAGGAATGATCACATTTGGCGGGCAAGACTGACTGTGTAATTTGCAGGGCCTTGTGCAGAATCAAAGTGCAAGGTCCCTTTTCAAAAATTATTAGGAATTTCAAAATGACATAGTAGGAGCATTAAAACATGCACAGGACCCTTCTAAGCTCAGAGCCTTATGCAACTGCACAGCTTGCATGTCCATAAAGATAGCTCTGCCAGGGGCTCAAACAATGTCACCAGGACCCCAAAGTCCTTATCACTACCTCTTAGCTGAGCCTTTTTTTCCTGTGTTGAAGTCTTCAAGCTGGCTTTCTTTGCATGGTGTACCCCAGGAATCCCAAGCTTTAAGAGCCACAGAGAAAGGGTCCCTTTCCTAAAATTTCCAAAAGAAATCCAGAATTTGTTGTAACTGGTCAAGCTCCTATCACATACCCATTTCGGAAGGTCAAGCCATCCCTACTCTAGAGCCCTGTGACCTTGGAGTGGAGGAGGAATAAGAATGGGCCTATAATCCCTGCAACTCAGGAGGCTGAGGCAGGAGGATCAGGAGTTCAAAGCCAAACTCAGCAAAAAAAAAAAAAAAAAAAGAAAGAAAGAAAAGAAGAAGAAAAAAAGCAAGGCACTAAGCAACTCCGTGAGATCCTGTCTCCAAATAAATATATAATAGGGCTGGGATGTGGCTCAGCAGTTGAGTGCCCCTGAGTTCAATCCCTGGTACCCACCCCTCACTCCCCTACCCCCAGCCAAAAAAAAAAAAAAAAAAAGAAGAATGGATGGAAGGCAGGTAAGCAACATTGGACCAAGTACGCATGAACAGTAGGAAACATGACTCCTTAAGAAAATGTGACAGAGAGAGTTGAATGTTCAATGCATGCTCTGCTTATTTCCAGTTTCCCTTCACTTAGGTTTTGACCTGTGCAAAAATCATGGACTGGGAATTAGTTAAAAGCTAGCGTCCTTCCTCTATTTTTCTCCTCCTCTTGGAAGCCACATTTACAAGGTGGTGGAAAGTGCCTGATTGGCATTGCATTATACTTACATTAGCAAGAAATAAACCTTTTAAAAATAAGCTACTGAGATGTCTGACTTTGTTTCTTACTATAGCAAAGCACAACCTATTCTGATATAGTACATTTCAGAAGATAGAGTAAACAAGGTTTCTCTGGCTCTTAGTGCTCCTGAATACTATATGATCAGAGCATGTAGGAGCACAGTTGATACGGTTAGGAAAGGTTTTCTGGTGGAGAAGATATAGGTAAGATTTGAATAATCAGAAAAAAAAGGATCATTACATGTAGAGGTTTGTGTGAATAAATGATACCCTATGAATCCATAACCTTAATAATGCTACCCTAAGCGTGATTATTTCATTGACTTAATATGCTGAAAATTGTACATTCATTCATGCTCTCATTAGGATGCGAGAGGCTGGAGAATGTAACAGATAATCTCTCTACGTTGTTAGCCCTCTAGTACATCATCCCAAACACCATAAGCCCTCAGTTGGTCTGGGGAAAAGCAGAATATAGCCAGATGTACGCTTTCATCTCAGGTCTATCAAGCAACATTCCCCACAGGCCAGTTCAGGACAATGCATGTCATAAAGGGTCCAGGAAAAAATTCAGCTGATTCTCCATCATATTGGCACATTAAAGGCTTTGAGAATTCCCATAGTAATGAAACCTATTTAACTTTGTCTGTGTGTTTTCTGAACTGATTAGACCACGGTACCTCTTTTTCCCATAACGCTGTCAAGGGATACTTATAGACACTATGGCATTTCCTTTGTATAACAAAAAGGTCAAAGGTAATAAAATAGTATAAATGTTAAATACCTGCAGTTCAGACCTATCAGCCTCTATAAAGCCAGAAAGACAGTTATGATCAATACTCA
Source organism: Spermophilus citellus (assembly GCF_964194105.1). Taxonomy (NCBI): domain Eukaryota; kingdom Metazoa; phylum Chordata; class Mammalia; order Rodentia; family Sciuridae; genus Spermophilus; species Spermophilus citellus. Next base: position 23,147,049 of record NC_138184.1, on the reverse strand, counting down.
GCTAACTTCCTGTTCATCCTGGGCTAAATCCCAGATACTGAGATAGAAGCAGGAGAAGAGGCAGATCCTTTGTATCCATTTAGAATGTTCTTTGCGGCAAGTAGCAAAGAAGACCACGTCAGCTTAAATAAATAGGAGTCACCTTTTTTTCCCTTCCATAACAAATTTCAAGATTTCAGGGTCAGTGCTTCTGACTTTGTCTTGACCTCTCCCTTGTGGTCATGATATAGCTGCCTAGATTCTTGATTTCACATCTATGTTCAAGACAGGAGGAAAGGGGCAAAGACATGATGCCAGTTTTCTCTATTGCTTTAATCAAGGTAGTTAAAGCTTTCTTGGAGTCTTCAGAAAGTAAATTTTTTGTTTCTCACTGGTCTATGTTGCAACTGGAGAAAGGCAGGGAATGAGCCTAACCTATCTCAGTGCAAGGGAAGGCGGAATGGACACTGGATCAGTTGAATTGCCTGCTACATTCTGCTTCCAAATGTAACCACAAAGACTCAGAATCTGCATAGAGAAACTTTATTATTTCAATATGTTATTATTTCTGTATGTTAAATTCTAGCTGATGCTGCCTTTGTTTTAACTTTAACTTTAAATTTCGGATGCCACTCAACCTGAAAAGCATATAGGATTGTTGGGCAAGCAGCAGCTCGACTTTACATCCACTCCTGCGTATCTGTTAGAGTTCATATTAGTTTGGACTATTATTTGTTTTCCCCATCCTGAAATCTTTCTCTATCAGCTAGATCTCAGGCTAATTGTTTCTCAGTTTTTTTTTTCCTGCTCTGGAAAGTAATTGTTCCTTTTTATGAAGAGCCTTTGGAATCCCCAGAGTAAATTTTGTTTAGGCCACATAGATTATACTTTATTTCATAAAGAACATATTTTCTAAATTTGGTAAATCACATGAAACTTCAACCAACTGTACACGGACAGCCTTACAGATATATTTTTTTAAGTACATAGCCACTGTTTAGTTATATGGTGCTACTTATTTGGTGTTAGACACAGTGTTAAATATATTGTATGGAATATTTCATTTAATTCTAACCCTGTGAGGTAGGGGCTTCCTCATCTTATAGATGAAGACAGAGAGATTGAGAGAGACTTGGACTTGCCCAAGTTCACACAGTCAGACAGTGGTAAAGGATGGACTTGAATCTAAGCTGTCTCAGAAATTCACACAGGGCATGCTCAGCTGATAGGAAATTTCATATAGGCCTTCACCATGCAAAGGCTGTGAAGTAGAAGTGGGTGTCTTCAGCAGTCAGGGGTTTCTTTTGAGGGAGTGAGTACTGGGGATTGAACTGAGGGGCACTTGACCACTGAGCCACATCCCAGTCCTTGTTTAGAGACAGGATCTCACTGAGTTGCTTTGCACCTTGCTTTTGCTGAGGCTGGCTTTGAACTCATGATCCTCCTGCCTCAGCCTCCTGAGTTGCTGGGATTACAGGCATGTGCTACTATGCCTGGCAAGGGGTTTCTAAGACTCTGGCAGGCTTGGGAGGCCAGGAGGACACTCAGGTATCACCTAGGGTCCAGGTTGAAGTCCAAGTAAGGGCAGATCTCCCCTGCAACCCACCCTTACACACCTGTGCATAAAGTGTCCAGAATAGGGGGGGAGGGGTAGAATCATTCTCATTGGGGCCAGAGGGATTCAGCCTACATCTTTCATTTCTACCCTGGTCAAGGCTGTTCCAGAGCCACAATCCCAGACTGAGAAGTTGAGCTTCATCAAGACTTCTGAGGAGGTCTTGGAACCATGCCAAGTTCTAGATGTCCCCTTACTTGCCCAAGCACTGTAATGCTCCAGAGAGAAAAGCCTTCTCTGGTTGCCAGTCGAGATGCACAGACCAGTTCCACCCACAACATGCTCAGGCATGCTGACCACACTGAAAACACTGATTGGTCAGATATGTTGACTGTGGTCTTAGGTCAAGTTCTCTAAAAGCAGACTCTAAGATAAAGACTGGTGTACTGGTGCCAGGGGAGACCTGGGAGGAAACAAGGGAAGCAAGACAGGGGAGGGGAGGAAGCCAAGCAAGGTATGTGCCTTGGAGAGTGGCTTCAGTCTGATCCCACAAGAAGCTCTGGAGTGTGAGCTACACCTCACAGTCGTCTGGACATGAGGCAAGGGAGCTGGCATTGCATGTCTTCCTTGACTAAGAGCCACTCCCTATGTGGGTAAGCATGTAAATTCCTCCCTTCATCCACACACATTCAGAGCCAGCTGGTTCTCTGTGCATGTAGACAGAGCAGGTGCCAGGAGACCAACAATTCTTTAATAAGAAATGCAGATGCTGGCTTTTGGAGGTGAACACCAAAGTCAGGAAGGGGGTCACAAAATGATACAGGTGATCTAAGATGTGGCAGAGCTCACACCCTGGATTCAGACCTAGCTGCAGCAGCCCTGATAAAATACTGAAGTATGTGACTCCAAAGTGTCACGGGGAATGTTCGTGTGTGATCTTTCTGGCCAATGAATCAGGAAGTATCGGGTGATGATAATAAGTGATAATAATAAGATACTACATGTTTCTGAGATTTTGTTTACCTAATGTTTTAAAAATTAATGTTAGTCTATTATAGTGCATGATACAAAAATCAGATTCCTATTTTCTAATGAATAAATTTCACAATATTTATGAGAACTGTAGGAGTTTCTGAGTCTGTCACAGAAATAAACTTTATACAAAACTCTGCTCATATATTTGGACACCTGCACTTAGTCACAGGTGACTACTTACTGCTCTTGAGAAGTGCACATCATAACATCATGACTTTCATGAAGGATAGGACTCCAGAGGAATAGGATTCGTTGTGAACAATAAAATATATGAATAACTTTTATAATAACTTTAGTGAGGTATAATTCATATGCCATATAATCTCCCCATTTAAAGTGTACACTTCAATGGTTTTTAGCATACTCACAAAATTGTGCAGCCATCACCACAAATAATTTTAGAATATTTCCATCACTCCAAAAAGAAACCCCATACCCATTTACAGTCATTTCTCATTTCTCCTCAAATCTCAAATCCTCAAAAAGTAAATAGGGCTGGGGAGCCATCCTTCTTGTTCCTTTTTCCAGAAACCATATAGAAAATCTTCTGGAAAGAATCTTTTTGGAAAGTCTCCTATTATCCATGTTTGCCTGGGAGAGCTACAGCTTTTGAGTGCCTTTCTGAATACTAGGCTCTTTTGACTGGCAAATCAACAGAAAAAGAAAGTCTATGTGGACTCAGTGCAGCTGGGCTAATGAAGCTGGCCCCCTGTCCCAGTGCTAGAGGAATGTGAGTGTTTGCACGATTCTCTACCCTGAGAGCAGCAGTCTCCTGCACACTAGGCAGGGGAGTTGGCCTGGTTTCCTTCCTGAACACCAACGGGATGTCAGGTGGGTCCCTACAGAAGGCCTGCATTTCCCAATCCTGAATTGGGGAAAGCAGAACATTCCTTATACAGGAAGTTGGCAGTGCTACGTGGTCCTGGCTGAGCCAAGTTACAAATTTCTGTAAAAGCCTCCCTACCTTTTGGGAGAAGAAAAAGGCAAGGGAGCACTCTGCCTGTTATAAATCCTTTAGAAATAAATTGACAACACTACTAAGAGATTTCTAGCTGACCAAAATATTTTTATTCTTTCAACTGAAGCAAGGAGTCAAGAAAAAGTCATCTCTGAGACACAAGGTTGTTAAGTCAATTAAACATAATTACCTGTGTGTAACTTTGCTGTATAAAAATGTTGGCTAGAGTCACCGAGTTGGGTGCATTAAGTAAACATTCATATGAAGACCTGTTCCACCAACATAGAAGAATAAGGCAGGAAAAGAAATACATTTTCTGAACATCACATTGGCCACATTAAGAGGGCTCTGTGATCACATTATTATGTGCTTTGTCTTCAAACAGAGACTTCCCTGTCTTTTTCACCCATAAGCAGAAAAAGTCCTCTCCATGCTCATTATCAGACTCACGGAGCCCGTTCTCTCTGATGTGTCTCCCTCCCTCACTTTGGAGCTCCACTTCCTTGAGATCTGTCATTGTCACCTTTATTATAATGGTGCCTTACAATCCCACAGCTGGTGACACTCGGGGGAGGAGTATTCTGATGAGGAGGGTGGGGGTGCCTGGGAGACGTTGGTGATGGAAGTTTCCACAGAGGCTACACTGAAAATTTGCAGAGAGAATGGAAGGCAGGCAGGTATTTTTCCACCCAGTTTTACTCCCCTGGTCTCATGTAAGGAAAAAAAAATGGTAAGAAAAGCTATTGAAAGTATTCGTAGAAACAGAGCTTACTGTTACACCAGTTGTAACAGGCAGGAATATTCCCGTCCCAGGTAAAGCAAGCAGAGGCTTGTTCCTACAGAGACCATTGTTGAGTAAACAGGTAGGGGTTGTGTGCTTTCTTTGTGTCATATGTAGGCAAAAGGAGCTTAAAACACAGATGATAGGAAGGAACAAGTGGCTGGTTTCCTCGTATCAAATCCAGTGGTTAGATAGCTAACCAGACCAATAGGATCTGAAGGACTTCTTTCATTCTTGCTTAGAGATTATGCCTTCTGTGGATGCTACCCAATTAAAAGAAGGACAAAGACTAGCAAGTACAATTCACCTACATTTAGGGGTAGAATTGGACCAGGATTTCACAAAAAGGCAAGAGCAAATTAAGTATTTTTAAAAGCTAAAGGATTGTCATACTGATCAGTAGTAATACATTAAAAAAAAAAAGGTTAATCCTACCAGTTAGTAGGATTTAATCTGTTTTGGTCCAAAACAACTGAATTTCATCAAGTTCATTCAGAGATGTGACTTCTATGATGGTTTATGACACTCTAGAGATGAATAAAGTCATGCATGTCTGTTTATCTGTCTATCATCTATCTATTTTGGGTATTTTTTTCTCCCTAAGAATGAACAACTATGGAGACAAAAATAGATTTATAACATACCCAGTAGTGTGATGAGTTGCAGAAATCAGATTTTTAAAAAATCATTAGGGACCTCTCACTGGTTTTTGTTTTTGAGCCTGAAATTAAAAATGTGCTGCCAATTTAGGAGAGAGTGGGTCTAATGCCATATGGAAATTGCCCACAAGTTGCTCTGTCATTTTGAGCAGGAAAAAAGAATAACTATGGGAAAGGGAAAATATATACACTCTGAGAGATAAAATTTATTGACATAAAATATGGACTCCATAAAGTAAAAATATACAGAAAGTCTATTTCAGATAGAGAAATACTGCAGAGGAAACTCTTCTGCTACAAGGGTAGAGAAGGCCAAGTTAAGAGAAAAGCCAGGAGACTTATAATCATTTGCAAGAGGAAATAGGTTTAGGCAGTGAAATATGACATCTCGCTCAAAGTAATCCAAGGGCAGTTTTCGTAGAGGTGGGTGATTCTGGAAGAGGTTATGAAGCAAAAAAAAAATCACAATGAAAGTGAAAGCTGTTGAGCCTCCTTCAGGATAAATTCCAAATAGATTAAGGATAACAATGTAAAAATAAAAATAGTGTTATTATAAAACATTAAAGCCTTCTTCTATAACTTGAAGCATAAGAAAGAATTTCTAACTATGACCCAAAATGTAGAAGATACAAAATAAAAAGTTTATTACTTTCTCTACATAAAAATAAAAGTCTCCAAAATGAGAGAAATATAGGAAAAAAGAGGAGGAGAAATAACAAGGATGAGGGGGAAAGAAGGGAAGAGAGGAGAAAAGGAAAAACAAGAAAACCCCACAAAACATCATAAGCAAAGACAAATTGTAAAAAAAAAAATCATATCACAAAGAACAAATCTTCCTAATATAGATCTCATAAAAATTTATGTGACCAATAGGTAAAATATATAATCATTAGTTCAAGGAATTAAAAAGAAAAATATTCAGATGTATGAAAATATGTTCACCTCATTCAAATGGAAATGCAAGTTCAAATTACAGGGACATCATTTGTAAAATTCCAAAAGTTTGATGATGCAGTATTAGACTGGGTTCTACCACAGATCTTAGTGTAAATAGTTTATTTGGGAAGTGATCTCAGGCAAACAGCAGTAGAGAAAGAAGTCAAGCTAGGATGTGTTATCAAGCCAATTGCCACTCTGAGTACCTAGAGCTCAGGTGGGAATCAGTGGCACAGTGTAGAATGCTCTTCAGAGTCACCCCTGCTATCAAGAAAGCAGTGGTATGTACCTATCAACACCCAGTCCATTACCATTTGATGGTTGCTTGTGGGGAAATTACTCTCAGGCATTTCTGCCCCATCCATTCTCCATGCTCACCCACAGGCCAAACCTGCTCTCTAAAACCAGAAAAAAGCTCTGGGGCAGAGGTTTGCAGCTGTAATTCAGAGATGACTGTCTAGAGGGTATGGTTGAGACACACACAGTGTTTTCACACACCCTCCACTAATGAAACTGCCAGAGAATAGTCCCTCTCACACATTGCTGGTGAGAATGGAAATTATTACACCACCTGTTGTCATTGGGAGTGCCTATGAGACATTGGTTCTTTGACAGTATCATGCGGATTCTTCTCTCCTAGTGCATGCAGCATGTGTGTGTGTGTGTGTGTGTGTGTGTGTGTGTGTGTGTGTGTGTAACTCAGGACCTTGCTCATAGACCTTGCTAAGCACACACTCTATCACTGAGCTACATCCCCACCCAGTATAAATCCACTCCTGGGAATCGGTCCTACAGGTAAGATTTGCACATATAATAAAGGACACATGTGCAAAATTATTCATACACAATTATTTGTAATGGCAAATGCTTGAAAACAATGAGAAGGTACTTTAAATCAATTAAAGTATCATGGGAAGCCATGCAGTTATAAAAACAAATAAAGTAGCATTCTGGGTACTAATGTGATACGATTTCCAGGATATGTTAGGTGACAAAAATAAAGTGCAAGAAAGTGATACCCATATTTGTCACAGAGAAATCAATATAAGTATATGATACAGAAGAAGTTAATAATAACCTTAAGGTGAAAAGGGAAATTGCTAGTACCTGGTGGTTTATTATATATATATATATATTTTTTTCCTGGATAAATACCTGAAGAGTTTTCTAAAACAAACACTAGTTCTCTATTCTATACAGCTAGTGACTTGCAGCCTTTCATATCTGAGGGCTAAACTCAATGTTGAGCTAATAAGGTAGTGTAGAAATTTATGTCAATAAAAAAAAGAACATTCTAAAAGAAAGTTCAATTGAACTTTCAATTGAAAACCATGGAAATTTTTATTTAAATCTGTTGGAAATAGATACAATAACAAAGTAAAATAGTTTTACTAGAAAAAAAAATATAGCAAAAAGAAAGAAAGGGAAAGTCTACATCAACTCAATCCAGTCAAGTTAATGAGTCTGGCTCAGCGTCTCAATCTGAAAGAAATGTATGATGCCAATTGATGTCTAGTGGCATGGATATGATGCACTTTTTCACTCTCTGTCATATTTTTGATTTGTTAGTATGTTTTACATGTATACAACCTTGAAATTTACATGTGTATATTTTGCAATCTGGAAAAAAATAGTAGAAATGCAATAACTAAATCACATACTAGAGAGAGAGAGAAGAGTAGAAAATAATAAAAATGGGGGGGCTTATCAAGCCAGGTGTTGATCTATAGGAATCCAGATTACTGAAATGGAAAAGAAATTTCTTGGAAGGATATGGGATAGTTCGCAGAATCACCAGGAAGGTAGAAAAAAATCAAGGGCTTGAAAGACAAGCAGAAACCCAAGGAAGCTAGGTAGCTGTAACCACAGAATCATCTGCTGAGGATGCTGTTGCCATCTCACCTATTGACCCTGGCCACCTCTCCCATATCTAGGGAAACAAGATGTCAGAACAGACGTTTCAATGAGATACCAGGATATGATGGTCTTTACATGTTCAAGTGAGATGTGAGGCAGGTTGCCAGGCTGAAACACTGAATAGATGACTCAAAATCTGGCATAATGAAGACATCAAAGGGATGAGAGGCCACAGTTGAAAGAGGATCCTTGAAGAGGACCTTAGAAGGGCTACTGTGGACTCCCTCCATGCCCCAGGGAAAGGAAGTCAGAGAGTTCCAATAGAGGAGCTGCCAATGAATCCACAAAATGCCCCCAACAGAGTCGCCTTTAAACATTGGCTGGAGCCAGAGAGCAGTAATCAGCCAGGTAATAAATGTTGCATTCCTCTTACATGTCTTCATGGGACCAACGCCAAAGGGGTAAAATATATAGCAACTAGTCCATGGGGAGGATCTGATAGAGAGTGGAAGACATCAATTCACCCTAGTTGGGAAGAGAATTTTTACCTCCAACTGAAAATAGAGGTATGGGTTAATAAATAGAGGTGGTATTTTTGTACCTTAGTAACCACAGGTCTATGTTTCTTGACAAAGACCAGGAAAGTTATGGACATTCAGGACCACCCTTATGGAGCAAACATAAAGGTAAGGCAGGATGAGGTGGACAAATATAAAGTAGCTTTTAAGATCACCAGTCCCAATTACAGTAAATTGACAATTGCATAGAAAAGAGACATTATCTCTGCAGTCACTAAAACATTTAAATTTTCTCAGTTTCTTTTGTGTCATCTGCTCCAATGAAAGCCCCAAATAGAAGCATCTGATTGGTAGCGCTGAGACCTCAAGTCCATGTCTCATCTGCCATATCCAGTTTCTGGCAAAGCTCTGCCTGGGGAATTCCCCAATCTCAGGGTAAGTGTTTGGAAGATGGATTCTTATTAGAATGAGAGGCTCTCATGGGTACTTCCTTTTTTGGGAGGGTGGGGGGCTACTGGGGATTGAACTTAGGAGCACTTGACTATAAGCCACATCCCTAGCCCTTTCTTTGTATTTTATTTAGAGACAGGGTGTCAATGAGTTGCTTAAGCACCTCACTTTTGCTGAGGCTGGCTTTGAACCCGCGATCCTCCTGCCTCAGCTTCCCAAGCCACTGGAATTACAGGTGTGTGCCACCATGCCTGGCTTCTGATGGGTATGTTACCAAGCTAAGAGATCACAAGAGAGAGAAGAGAGGATTCCAAGGAGAGTGGCATAAACTCTGCCCTCAACCAAGCGGTCTCCCTCCACTGCAGCAACTACAGCATCAAAGCATGTCACTTTTATATAGAACCTTATAACTTGAAAAGCTCTTTCATTTTCTCTTGTCAACAATGCAATATCTCTCTGCATTCCAAATGGTGACCTGATCATAGTAGTATTCAATAAATATTTGTTGAAGGGATGAATAAGTAGAGGCGTGAATGGGTATAAAAGAATTAAACCCAGTGGTTGAAGTACAGGCTTAGCAGTCCATCAGCCTTGTTCAACCCTGTCCAGTGGCACTTACCTGTGGTCATGGAGATGCTGTCTGTGCTGTGCTTAAAATGAAACTGAGGAATTTAATTTAATTAATCTAAATTTAAGATCCACATGTGGTTCAGGGCTATTTGACCAAACAGTGCAGATCTGAGTTCAAATTCCAGCTCTGTTTATTGAGCAAATTAATATGAGCAAACTCCTTAATTTCTTGAAGTCCTTAATTTCCATAAGTGTGCAGTGGGAAAATGATGCTCCCCTTTCCACTGGCTGTTAAGAGGTCTCAAATATGAAAGATGTTGTTCACTGGGTTATGAAGGGAAAAACTTCAACCTGGCAGAAGCTCAATAAATGGAAACCACCGTTTGGGATATTGTGACTTCCACTACCACTGCTGTTACTGCTACCACAGAGATGATACCAAGGCTCAGAGAGGTTGAAAAGCCTGTCCATCATACAGCTAGTGCATAGCAGAATGGGATCCGAATCTCCTGGATTCATTATAGCGGTGGCTTTTCCAAGATCCCATTAGGGCCTTAGCATTGTTTGTGTGCTGAAAAGTGGATTTTCCCACCAATGTTGCAAGTAACATTCATATTGACATAGATTCCACAGGGATTGGTAAAAGATAATTTTGTTTAAAAGCAATACAGAATTTATAGCAGCTTTTTGTCATTATGTAGATCCTCAATCAACAGATACTGAAAGTACAACTATTATTAAAATGAGGCATTTCGTAGTCTTAATTTCAAAAAGGCATCCTTTATCCTTATTGTTAACACTTCCCTTTGAAACCAGTATAAAAGAAAGAAAAGACACAGGATATTTACAAATACACAAAAGAGTTAAATATATATTTTTCAATGTGACACAATAATACACAAGGTATAATTCCCTAAAAGATTCTGCAATAATCAGCAACTATAGAAAAAAACCAAGCTCTGAGTTTAATTTTAAAAACTAATTGCACATACTGAGAATGGGAGAAAAAAATGGTTTAAAGCATATTATGGGAAAGATCCAGAGTTTTAGAACAGTGATCCTGTGTGGAATAAATATAACTCATATAGCATATGCAGATCCACTGGAATGAAGAAATACTAAAATCCCATATTTTTTACCTTGAACAAAAGAAAGAAATCAAGCTGTTGACAGCAGTACACATATATAGTTTGAATATTCACCTAACGGATATCTACACAAAATTATTTTACTAAGAAGACTGAAACAGTTAAAAATCTTTAGAAATTTTTATTTAAGACTCAGGATAAACCTGCAGGGTGACGTGATTATTAAAATTAAGCCAAAAAAACTGAATCATCTCTGCCCTATTAGCACACTTTTTCCATGTAACAAACCATCCCCAAACAAACAATCTTTCAGTAATTATCATTTTTTTTTTATTTTTCAGAACCTGTACCATGTCACTTATAATGACAATTTAAGAATAAGGGTCATGAAAATCAAGTACTTTGAAGAAGGGTCGATGGGGCTGGGATTAGCTTGGTGATAAAAGAAGCACACTAATAAGAAAAAGAATATGTATGTTAAGTATTTTCTCCCTTGATTACTTACAGTCTGGTTCTAATACGATTTATAATGGCAGAAGAAATGCTTTGAATGGGTGATTCCTTGAAGCAACAGAAATTCAAGCACCTTCTTCTTTTCCTAAATTGATTTGATTTCACAATTATAAAATTATATGAATTCAGAGTTTCATGTGGGAATGACACAGGCTGACATAGACATTTCTGGAAAGTCCCAGTGGAGATATATAAATTTCATACTTTTCAACTTTTCTTATTTTTATCAAAGAAATTGACTATTTCTTGTTTCTCTTTTTGAAAGAAACCAATATGGTCTTTGTTTCTTTTTCTCCCCCCACCAAAATTCTATAATTATAAATTCAAAATATAAACAGATTTGAAAATAGGTGATGAAGAAAAAGCTTTAATAGAACAAAAGGAAAATAGAATAAAATGCAAGTCTAACACTGCATGAGAAATTGTGATAAATATGCAGTACCTCTGTATAGAAGGGTGGTTATGCACATCCTTGCTTGTCCACCTAAAAGGAGCATATGAAATAAAATATATGTTAAAGAAAACCCATACCAGTGTTAAATATGTTTATTGTATATGAAACTTACTTATTGTAAGATTTAGAATTAAATATTAAGTTCATCCAAAAGAATAAACCTTAGTAACTAATAAATTTGAAAATTTGACCATGATAAAACTAAACATAGGTGGGTAGGTAGGTAGATAGATAAATGGATAAAGGTTTTTAACAAACAAAACATTAAGGTAGCAATGCAAACAGAAATGTCATTTCTTTCAGTAGCATTACTGAGAAACACATCAGAAATGATTGTATTCTTTCTGTAAGAGAATTTTTTTTTTTAGCCAAGTAGTTAAAAAAATTCAATCTGTATGTTCTCCTCTTTTCCAGGCCCTAAGTTATTTTTTGCTGAATGATACAAAATAGAATATGGACATTTGCTTCTGGCACTGTGACCTCCTTCAGGCCCCTGCTGGTGCTACCCTGATACAATGTATTTCTGGCACACAGTTGTGATATAAACCACCAGTCATTCTCCAGAAACACTCAATTTGACAGCAAGTAAAAGTAAAAACAAAACAAAAACAAATCTCTTTTTTAATATCAAGGAAGAATGCCACCTTAGAAACACATTTCCTTCTTTGATAAGACACAAGATTTTTAAAAAATAATTAGTTCAGATAGGTAACCACTCAACAATGTATTTTTCTTCAGTAGCTGATCCATATGTTTTCCAACTGAGACACAGCATAAACCTCCATGTGTTTAAAAACGCCATACCCTCCACCCCAGGACATACACAGTCACATACACACGCGGGATGGAACTTACCCACTCATGACTAAACCATTTGTGATGAGATGGTGAGGGTAGGGGAAAAGGACTGGGAAGCGTTTTTATTTATTTTTTATTTTTTACAATAGGCATATTTACTAAACAGGACATTTTGCTCTGTATTTTGTTTTAGTGTGTGTGGGGGGGGATCATAATTGTATTTTGACTTTATATGGTATGGGTGGCTCAGTTCACAACAGAAGCACCTGCAGCAAATTAATTTGTTGTAGCACATTAATTATCTCATAGCTTCTATTTAGGCTGCAGCTGTTGCTCTTATGTTAATAATATTTTTTTTATCACCACTGTATACAACAGGTTATGGCAATAATAGAAATATCTCTTTCTTTTTGGGCTATTCCCCCCTGTCGTTTCCATTTTTTTCTATGTCAGAAGGGAAGACTGAAAGAAATTCAGGCAAATTAAGCCCCAAAGCGCACTGTAATTTTCTATTTCTGAACTGATTTGTGAGAGAATGGGTAACCGAAATTAGCAAAGAATCACCCCACACAAAGATGGCGCGTGCAGAATTTGTGAAAGCGAAAAAGAAGACGAAGGACAAGCAAAAGAGGGACGGAATACTGCAGTGCTGGGGTGGTGAGTGTTTGGATGGGGGCGGGGACAATGCTGCAGTTTTCATGAAATAATAAGGTGGGGGAAAAAAGGCATACAAAGAGTAGGTTTTTCATTGTTTGTAAAATATAAACACAGATGAATTCTGTCTTTGGTTTGTTCATGCTTTTCACTCTGCACAGCAGGGATGTTCTTAAGAAGTTGCCCTCTGCGAAATTTCACTAAATGGGAACCGTGGACCCTGCATGATGGGATTATAATCACACCAGCCACTCCTTTTACATAATTTTTGTTTAAAATCCAGTAAGACTCCCTGTTTTTAATATATATAAAGCAATAGACATGTATATGTCGATAAACTGAGAGTTTGCGTCCCCCTATAGCCTAGTGCAAGCTAAAACAAAAAACTGGTAATATTACATCTAAAAATCTCAATGGATTCAAAAACAATATGAAAATTTTTAGCTGACAAGAACATGTCTGCTGCCTGCAGTCCCTGCAATAGCTCACCATGTTGCCTACTAACCGAAAGATCAAAAATTATCGATTTCATGGCGCTGCGTGCTCTGGAAAGAAAAGCTACTTTAAAATTTGCATTGTTTAAGAAATGAGTTAAAAGAAAAGAATCATTTTTTTTTTCTGAACACTTTGGAATGTGAAAATGGCTTGTTTTAATCTTATCCATGATTTACTATAATTCTATTATTTTTAGCAGCTGGAGTCCAGAAATGATTTTTTTCGATGAATTTAGGATTTTGCCGCAGTATACATCTGCAGTCCCAGAATCCTCCGGTAAGTTAATCCTTCTTGCGATGGGAAACGCCTTTAACCTTCTTGTGAATGAAATATCTGCAACCATTTTGAAATTTTTAATAGAGAGGTTGCGTGTATCTTCGAGCGCATGTGGGTGTTGGGGGGGTATGTGTATCCAAAGCATGATTTCTTAGCAATGCAGCGGTATTTGTCTTAGTTCTTACAAACATTGAGAAACATATGTCTCCATGTTCTTTGAATATCATGGATGATGCCTCCATTGCTTCTCCTTCACACTTTCTATGGTAGCCATTAAAACGTACTTCCTTAGTATGGCAAACCAATGAAGGCCTTGAGAACACAAAACTCCAAGCATGAAGGGCGTTCCTGGCATAACTAAGGGACCAGGCCACGGCCACCACCATGGCCATCGGCTCTGTCTTTCACTACCCCTCCCTTGCTCTGCAGTGCACATTAGCTGCAAGCTTTTCCACAGTGGCTTTCCGCTGAATTTGCCCAGTGGGTTCCTAGATTACTTCTGTGAGCGAGAAAAGCCAACCATGTAGTCTGACAAGAGGTATTTACAACTACTTAGCCTGTTCAGCTGGAAAGAAATCAAAAGATAACACTGAACTCTGAGATGATGTATTGCAAATCAAAAGTCCCAATCCATAAATAGCCCACTTGATGAACTGCTAAATGAAAAGCTGATCCTTATTTTTGTCCAGTATTTTCACATTGCCATGAAGAAATATTTTTAAAAGATCTTCTTAGAGTCAGGTTTGTTTTTAAATGCATAGGAGATTGCTTAGTGTTACCTTTCTGCTAGGAGGGGATTCTTCCCAAGGGGATTCAGTCTAAAGGGGACCACACCCTAGCTTCGCAGCTTGTTTTCTACCATTTCTCCTTATTTTCAAGTAGGATTGACTAACAGTTACAATTTTACATTAAATTAAGTGACCTAATCAAAAGGAGCCAGTCAACGGTTTTCTGTCTTAGGTGCTCAATAAATGTTTAATTAATAGATTTGATAGACTTAAGGGAACAGACTTTCTTTTTCTTTAATGCTAACTTGATTAATATTTTTATCCGAAATGCAAAAACAAACTGGGCATTTATTTATTTTTTCCCCAAAGGTAATTCAAAAGCATATGTTTTGATGAAAGGATGCTTTACGCTCAGGTTATGTAGCCAACAATTGATGTGCCAGTGGTCTGATACCTTGACAAATAAAATCTTCTCTTTTAAAATCAGCTGGAGACACTATTGGTTTCTAGGAACACAGCCTAAAATTTAGGACCATTTGTCTGACACCATTTCACAAAATTAATTTTTGTCACACCCATTTTACACCAAAGGTGGAAAAAGATAAGTGTTTTTTATGAAATATGTTGCTGAAGGTCAATTTTTTAAGTTTCACAAAATCACTCATTAGGTATCTTGATGCTGTATTTCTCTTTAGTTTAATGATAATATGTGTCTTAATTTCACATAAATTATCCATCTCATATTTTTGGTGAGACAACTGGAACAATTTGTTTTATGAAAGAAACAAAAATTCTGAGCAATTTGTTAAATTCAACTGACTTGTTTTAATTCCGGTTCACCCAGTAATTCTAGTATGCTTGAATTTAATGGGAAAAACAATATGCTGCATTGTTGCAAATTTTACATTTCCTTTAATACCATCAATAGGGATTTAAAAATTTTTATTCTAAATTTAGATTAAAATTTCAAATTATAGAAAAATGCTTTATTTGGGCAACTGAAAAAAGAAATATAAATATAGAGGTGCTTTTAGCCTTTAGACCTTCTAAAGATGCAGATACTTCCTAACCAGTTTTAATAGTGTGCTTTATTCAGCAAAATTAACTAAACACAGAAAAAAATTGTTAAAAATATTCCTCTCATAGGGGTAAACCAGCCATTTGATTTTAAATGCATGACTTTCATTGAATTTCGAGTGTATTCTTTAACTCTGCTTTTGATAATTAAAATTGGAGGTCAGTACCTGGAAATGCCATTTACACTTTTTGAGTTCCTACTAGAAACATTGCTTTGATAAAATACCCTTTTCTGTTCAATCTGTTTATGACCAAGTTAACCATGATCAGCAGCAGCATTAAAATTTACAGAATTACTAGCAAAGATACAAATGAAAAAGTCTTTCTAAACAATGGGTTCCACTGAGCATCATGTTAGTGTGTGGACTTTTATCACTGCAGTGGTTCACATGTGCTATGGTGATAGACAGCAGTTGACATTATCACTATATATAGTAAAATACTCTAAGACAGAAAAATAAGAATTATATAAAAAAATACGTTGGCCATAAAGCATCAGCTATGCCAAAAAGTACAAACACTACCTCTACGAAGAAATGAGTAAGTAGGTTTCCTGCCTGTATTTATGTATAAAGACCTATTGTTTGCACGCATTAATTATAGTCCTGGGATAAAAGCACTGAGATAACTTTCACTGTTGCTTCTTGTACTCTCCCTGTTGTTTTGGAAGAAAAACAAGAATAATAGACTAGAAAATGAATTGATCATAATTGTTCCGGTTTTGACAAATGCCAATCTTGCTGAATTACAATGGAGACATTTCCAAGGGAAATTAAGAACCAACTTCAGCTTTATTAAAATGAATTAGAAAATGGTTTTGAAGAATAGAAAATTAGTTTCAAAAAATTAGAGGTTGCCGAATCTATAGCTGCTTCTATAAACATCATACTCGGATTTCTCAAGTAATACCGTAGGAATGAGATCCTCCCCGCCCCTAAGAAAAATCCTCACAAATACATCTATCGATACCTAGTGACACAGTGGAACCAGATAAAAATAGAATCTATACGAATTAACCTAATTGACATTGCTCTGGAGTAAATCCATTTCCATTAGTTATTTATTCACAGTAGGTACTCAAAAGACTTGTTGAATTGTAGGCTTGGTGCCCAGTCCACCGAGAGTTCACCGCCTTCGGGAGTGGGAATGGAAGGCAACTCTGCCGGCGGTTCCCATCCGGATTCTGGTGGAGTGGCGGCTGAGGTGGGGGATCCACCACCCGGACCGTCAGGGGGAGAGGCTTTGGGCGCGGCGGGACTGGGCTGCGAGCCAGGTCCTGCAGGGAGCTTGTGGCCCGACGGCAATGTCTGCGAGACCCTAACTTGCACCCCGCTGGGAGCCCCCCACCCAAACGTGGGGCGGCGGCGTCCAGCAGCGCTTAAAGTCGGGCGGGCCCCGACCACAGCGCGCGCGCCACCGCCCGACCCCGAACTTCCGCCCTTCGGGAACCTGTCCCACCCGGCCAGGGGCCGCGATCTAGGTGCCGCCTCTTGCGGACCGCGGAAAGCGCGCGGCGACTCCGCGTTTGCTCTCTCGGTCTGCGGACGCGCGGAAGGGGGCGTGCAGCTCGGGACAGCAGAAGACTCCTGAGCCACCCTCCTCCAGCGCGGCCCGCAGGGACCTGGCTTCTCAGCTTCCAACCTCTGGGCCCTCACGGAACCCCCCTCCAGGCTAGCAGAGCCGAGCGGCCGTCACCCTCCACCCGGGGAGTGTCCAAGGGACGCGCAAACTCCCCGCCTCCGGCCCCATCCGGCGACGGACGTCGGCGGGCCGCGGGGCACGGGGACTACTTTCGCGCCCGCCCGCGCCCCGCCCCTTGTCCTCGCGCGGCGGAACGCTCCGCGCTGCGCCGGGCGGCAGGATACAGCGGATCCTGCGCGACTTATAAGAGGTCCTTGTGAGGCGCCATTTTAAGCCTCTCGGTCTGTGGCAGCCGCGCTAGCCCGTCCGCGGGAGCCGTGAGCGAGGGGAGGCGGAGACGGAGGACGGTCCAAGGAGCAGCTCCAGTCCCCGCCGAGCCGCCACCGCAGGCCGAGGACGTTCGGACTCCCGCGGCGGGAGGAGCCTGTTCCCCTGAGGTGCTTGGGCGCTCCTTTCCTTATCCTTCCTGGGCTGCTCCGGTTCCCTCTTCGGAGCCAAACTTCGTCGCGGGCGCGCGGTCCCGACGGCGGGCGGGGAGCCGGGCCCGGAGCACCTCGGAGGCCCAGGCTGGGAAGCGGGGGCAAGGGCTGAGGAGCGGGGCGGGCCCGCCCGGGGCGCGGAGGGCGGTGGCCGGGCCGGGCTCTGGCCGCGCTGCCCCGGGGGCGCCGCTGTTGGGGAGGGGGTGTCCTGGGGGCGTCCGGGAGCCCGGATGGCCGGCGGGTGGGGGTGGGGTTGGGGGCCGCCACTGGCGTCCGGGCTCCGGTCGCGGCCGAGTTTGGGGGAGGGACCCTGCGCCTCGGGATGCGCCGGCCGGGTGGGGGGCGGGGTGGGGCCGGGGGCTCCGCCTTCCAGCCCGCGGCGAGTTGGGGTTCCTTGCGGTGGCGGGGACACCACCCTAGGTCCCGTCCGCTTTAGTGGATGGGTCCGGGAGACATAGCAGGTTTCCTTTTTCGTTCTTAAGGAAAATAAGAGAATTGGTAATATTTTCTTAATGCTCTGGCTATGTGAGTTTGAATCCAAGCAACTTTAAACCTTAGACTAACCAAACTCTTAGTGCAGTCGGCACGATGCGTCAGTAGGGTGTGCACAGATGAAATCGTGTCTTCCACCTCTATTTTTCTCGTAGGGTGCAGATGAGTGAAAGCAAAGCGACTTGTACTGGTTGTCTTGGGTTTGTGGCAGTGGAGACGAGACCCTAGTAAAAGAGAGGGGGTGGGGGCGAACGGTGACTCGCTTACTGTTTCTTACCAAGTGAGCAGATTCAGCCTCTGACTGGGAGAATTAGAAATACGTTAATCCAAGTAGTTTTATGGCAGCTAAACTTGATTTTTAGAGGACATTTTCTTTTGGGAGAAACGAAAATTTTCCTTGATTCCAAATTGGCTAAATAAATAAAATTCAGGCATTGCAACTTTGTTTCAGTGTTTTGTCTGGAGAGAGAACTTTGAACCTAGACTTTCGAAGTTTAAGTTCCTTCCCATAGCCCGCTCCTGAATCCGCCAAGCTCGAAAGCTTTGGCGGTGGGGTGTAGGTTTTTTTTTTTTCCTTCATTTTCTGTTCCCCTTTGGAGGGAGCATTGTCTCATACTTTGTATCTTCCAGACATCTGTGGTCTCCCCTCCCCCCCGAGTTTGTGAGTAGTGAATGAAGAGAGACTAAGCTGCTGGTATGCAGAGGTCGGCAAAAGGAAATCGAGGAGTGGTTTTAGTGAAATAAGAGCTTTGTATCATGAATAATGGTGGCTTAGACGAGACATCAACTTGAAGAGACGGCAGCATTTTCTTTGATAAAGTCTAGGCTAATGTTTCTCAGATCGCTAAGTTGTAAATTATTTTGTCTGGAATTTATGAAGCCATTATTTGTTATTTGGTGAACATTCAGTATCTTTAGATGTTTTTGTATTAACTTTATTCGAAGAAATATTATAGATCGAAGTATTATTTACTTTATATTGGTGTTTGCTGTCTGCCTAAATTAGTGACATAAACTTATACTTTGGAGGCTTTTTGTTTTGCTACATTTATTTTTACATTAAAACCATCCAAATCTCCGAATTTAAAACAAAATAGCCACCGCCACCACCACCACAAAAAACAACTTAAGATTTGAGGATGCCCTTTCACAGTAGACAAAATTTGATTAATTTGCCCCCATATTCATTACTTTGACCTAATCTTTGTTCTTAAGGCCATGTACAAGGACATGGCCCTGAAGTGATTGCAACAGTAACTTGAAAAACTTGCAGAAGTCTTTTCTATAGGATTAAAGGAATGCTGAGACTATTCAAGTCTTAAGTCCTTGAGGAGGGGGGAAAACTGCTCTAGAAAGGTTACTTAGTATTGCATATAACTTAAAGTTCTGTGGAGTCGAGTCCTAGCCTGAGAGTCTCAAAGACCAGAACAGTTATTTAAAAGTTTATAGGAAAAACCGAATTTTTAAAAAGTGGTTAATTAAAAAAGGGAAACATTTAACAGTGTTTAGGAGTCAAGAAGTATCCAAGAGATGTTGGTTTTTTATTTGTTTTGTGTTGTTTGGGAACTGTCTGTGATTTGATTACTTCCTTTACCATGATTATTGTAGAAAATGTGCAGTCTAATATTAAAATTTATCAAACTTAATCCTAATTGATGACAGGAATAAAAATTGTTGTAAATGAGGGTCTAAATGCTTGTTTTCAAAACACTACTAAAATAGAAAGGGAAAACCAGGAGCCACATTTCAAACATTTCTATAAGTATACTTTGAAATGTGGCAATTACAAAACTTGCAGAGATCCTTTTTGTTGTTGTAAGATAGAACAGATTGAAGAGCTCATAAGTTATTAAAACCCCTGAAATGGATTACATATGTATATTCAGTCAAATGGAACATTAGTGTTATTAACCTGAGGTACTGTATTAATCAATCATAAGGTGATTTTATTTCTCTCCATAATCTAGGCTGATAATAATTGTAGATTAATAGGTGGTAAATTTTAAGAGAACTTTTTGACATTGGTCAGAAGTATGACTTTAATCCAAGGCAGAAGGTAGAACTGGACAAACTTCTAATAAACAATACTGGTAACTCCTTTGTAGTGCTGCATGTTTTTTTGATTGTTTTGAAAATATTATTGTTAGCTTTTTTTGTTGGCCTCTTTTAAACTATTGTTAAAACAACTTTACTTAAAATATTTTTATTCCATAAAAGTAAATGGTAAAAATAGGAGCTGCTTCTGCTTTGTACAAATCACATACAGACCATTGCCTCCTGTACCCTATTGACAGGATACTCATTTTCAGAGTCAATTCTCTTTTAACAGACTATTGTTTATATAATATTTCTCCAATACTGACAGTGATAGATAACTAGGCCAATAGGTTAAATTAAATACACAGTCCTCTGTCTTCACAAAAGGAAAATATGTGCCTTGTTTTAATTTAAAATGAGTTAGGCATTAACTCCTATAGGGGTTCATCTTTTATAATCTGGAGAAAGTTCTCTATTTCCTCTGTTTACTTAAGAAAGTTGCCTTTGTGTTTACTGCAAGACTCAGCTTGACTTGGTTTGAAACCTAGATTTATCTGTTGAGGCCTGAACTCTGCTGTCCTTGAAATATGCATATAATGTTTTTTCCCTAAGGAAAAAGAAGCTCTTAAGGAGAGAAGTCAAACATATTAGAAACCCATTTTTAGGGTTTGTGTTATGGGCATCTTTTTAAAGACACATTTCCTACTCCCAAAGTCTCTTGAGTCCTGAGGCAATAGAGTGAAGTAGTGTTAGAACTGTTTTCCTTGCATGCTTTGGTCATGTTGACTGCCCTCCAGTGGATATAATATAATGCTTGTGTTTTTCTTATTATTATTCAACAAAGTTTATGTGGAATGTGTATGAATAGTTCTGATGAGAGAATCAATTTGAAACCTTATGAATTCTAGAATAATTTATAAACACTACTAATTAAAAGACTGGTATGAGTAAATGTCATTGCTACCAATATTTGAAGAATAGTTAAATTAAGGAATTAATTTATTAATATCCCTTTGCTTAAAATATAACAATAAACCAAAAACTCATTTAAATGCTTTAGGAGATAATCATTTTTAGTCATTGAAAAAAAAAAAACTAAAAACCTCAAAACATTAATGAAGATGGGAATTGCTAATTTGTCTAAACATGAATAAGTGCTCTATTAGGAACTAGATAAGTTAGTATATGTGAACTAAAATACAGTGCTGTAGCAACTGGACTGTAGGGTCTCTGGTACTGAGTTATGGGCCATAACCCATTGAATTTTTCAGTGAAGACCTTTTTCTAGGCTCCTTAGTTGAAGTTTATGCATTTCTGTTACTAACATTATTTTCTGAAAATACTTATTTCAAATCAGAGTCTGATTACTGACAGAAATGAAGCTTGTTCTGGATTAGATTTTGGAAGTCAAATGGTTAGTTAATGGAAAAATCTCAAAGAGTTTAGGTTTTTTTTTTTTTTGTTTTTTTTTTAAGCTGTCTCCGAGACTGCGGTTAAAATGAAATTATAATGTTAATAGTGTAGGGGAGGAAAATGATAGTATCACTGATTGTTCCGCTTTGCCTTTGGCATTCAGTATAATTCTGTGGAAACATTGATTTTCGACTATAAGAAATCTATAGTTATTATTTCTAGTTGAGTGTTTAAGACAAGAATGCCTTAAGTAAATGGTTATCTCAAAATGGGTTAAATATTCCTCCATAAACAGTCATACTTGGGCTGTCCAAGTTAACTGCTTAGTATTTGCAGCATTTATATCTAGCAAGCTTTTTTATTTCCAGTATTTGGAAAGTTGGGTATTTAGTCTCCATATTTAAATGTTACTGTGACTGGACTGAAAAAATGCAAACCATAGACCACCATTGGTTTTTAAAAGCATCATCTGAAAATGGCGCTGCATGCAGGCTTCTGTTTCTTTTTTCTTTTTTTTTTTAAGATTTTTATGAGAAATGAAAGTAGATTTGAAAGTTCTTTTTAATTTACACAAAACTTATTGAAGGGGCTGGGGATGTGGCTCAAGCGGTAGCGCGCTCGCCTGGCATGCGTGAGGCCCGGGTTCGATCCTCAGCACCACATGCCAACAAAGATGTTGTGTCCGCCGAGAACTTAAAAATAAATATTAAAAAAAAAAAAAAAAAACTTGGTCTTTGTCTCCAATGCCAATTCAATAATAGGGACATGTTTAAAAAAAAAACTTATTGAAAAAAAGTCTTACTAGAAATTTATCTCTTGAAATTGATTACTTCTTCATTAATATAACACACAGCAATTGGATGTTCAAGAAATATGATTCTGTAAGATTGCTTTCAGAAGCCATATAGAATTTGGTCTTACTACATTGTAGTAGAAATGGCTACTCAGGTATTTTTAGGGTCAGGAAGATACTGGGTATCTCAGACCACTCAGAACCTCCAATGGGAAAGCACCATGTCTCATGGAAGCAGCTAGTTGTAAGCAGCACCAGGCATCATGTGAAAATATGGTTTATTTTGCCAGATCATCATCCTCTTCATCTTTTTTTTTTTTTTTTTTTTTGGCCTACAAGAAGTAGGAAATTCGGATTAATATACATCTTTCAATGTGCAAATATTAGCATATGAAATTCAAATGTTAAGACGTTCTTCAGCCCAAATAAAATGCATCTATTGTAGAATACTGCTAATTTGTATATAGTACTGCTGTCTGTAGTAGTAGTATTTGGTATATAGGTTTTTGTGGTGATATTTTGAAATGACTGGTTCTTGAATTTATGTAATTTAGCAAATAACTGGTAAGTTTTTATTTAAGCACTTGGAAAATGCCTTCTATTAATTGATGATAAGGAACTTAAGAAACAGTATTCATATTATTAACTTGTTTGTGAAGTCTGGGAGACCCACACTTTTAAATTAGAAATTAGGATGGTTTGATTCAAGAAAGAAGGGGCGAAATAACTTGCTCATTTCATTACCTGACCAGCTTAAATACAGTTCTTTATCATTTTAAAGGGAGTATCAAAACTTAACCTATTAAGACACTTAATGCTGGAAAGATTCTGTATAAACACAATTTCTGTCAACCTCAAATTTTACACTTTAAATCATGTCCTAGTTTTCATCAGAAGCCTTAGCATTTTTAAGCATAACTATTGGTATTATACTAGATTTAAAATTTTAATTAATTGAATGTGTTTTACTTAATCCCTTTTTAGTCAATACAGATTTTATGCAACAGTTTAATAGATTTAAGTTAAATATTTTATTCTAACAAGGTTTTTTATTTCCAGACTTTGAAAAGTTGACTGATCATAAGCCAACATTGGTTTTAAAAAACATTACCTGAAAATAGTGCTGTAGGCTGTAATTCTTATAAAGTATGTACAAAATGCAAGCTGATCAGTGAAACTTTCATAAAGCATTAATCTCAGGTGCCTCACTTCCCCCTTGATTATCCCACAATTCCCAGTGATTTTATGGAGCCATTTTAAAGTTTCTTTTATAATATTTCAGAAGTTTTCTTAACTCTGATTTCTTTTGAATTTTTGGAAAAGCTTCCCCCTCTTCCTCTGACACTTTGAAGAGCTTGAACAGCTGGATGATGATGGGGTGAAACTGCTTCATAACATTTGTCATTTTCTCCTCCATTTATTTCAATTTTAAAATTTTTTCACTAATGTTTCCATGATTTTGCTTGTGATTTAATGATTCATGAGTTGCTGGACTGATACTTTCTTTTTAACTGATTTGAAACAGATATGTTAAAAAAATGAGGGGGTGTGGTTAGCTGACTTGTTCTTTAAAGTTTGTCAGTCTTCATGTCATAGACCTTAGCCCTAGTTAATACATTTTATCTTAAATGCTAGTAATTGATCCTGAGTTGGAAGTAAAAGTGTTACACAAGCTGAAAGATGAATTTAATGAGCTTTCATTAACAGTTTTGTGATAGCTGAAATAATAGTGATACATATGTATGTTATGTAACACTATTGGACACTATTCACATAAAAATATGAGAAGTTAAATTTACTACAGAGTTTCTTGGGAGTGCAATTTGAAGATAATCTGAATAATTTGATGCACTGAGAAGTGGTTGTTGCAAAGTTATCCCAATTTCCCTTTAATACAAAGTAAACTGATTGAAGAGCTATAACAGACTTTAAGTACTGTACTCTTTTTTAAGTATAATTAAAGTGATTTGGGGTAAGGGTATAGGGAATGAATCTGTCTTTGAAGTTTTCATGTACTAGATGAATGCCATGTGTATAAAGGAGGAACAAGGGATTCTTGGTAACATTTTTAAGTGTAGCTGATCCTGGAAGCTTCCAAATGGAATTCCAGTCCCCTGTATAGGAAAACACTGCATTCCATTCTGAGATGATTGAAAGAATGAAATGATGTCAAATAAGGTATATTATCTATACCTTATAATTCATTTAGATGAAAAATTGTTGTTTAGGAAAAATAATATGATAAGGCTGTACTTAAATAGAATTGTAAATTTAATGTGTCAGTTTTCTGGCATTTTGCCAAATGCTATTGTTCATTTAGCTTTTTAGCCCAACTGATGTTATTTTATATCTGAGTTGTCTTCCATATATCATTAATCCCTACTTTTAATTTTGCCGTCACTTTTTTGGCTTCTGAATTATAGATGAGAAATGAAAGGCTAGGAAGTTTATAGAGATTAGACATCTAGGAATACCAGAAGATTGGTGGTCATTATTGAGGCAGAGTGAATATAGTTAAAATAATATTGTTTAATATGGGGAAGCTGGGAACACTAAAATGGGATTGTTTTGTTGTTTTTGTTGTTACACAGTACTATTGATCATACTTGAAGAATACTTTGACTATATGCTAATGGGTCTTAGGTTTGTCCTTTTTTTCATTATATCCCAAATCCTTAAACATTTGTCTAGAAAGGACTAAGGCAAAGTACGATTTAATGCCTCTTCTTTCTCCTTGACTAGAAGCTAGAACCTACTTCACACCCCAACCTTCCGATCATCAGGCTATATTAAAGGTGCATCTTTACAATGAAGGAAGAATTGCATTTTGGTCGAGGCCAGTCCTGGTGCATGCCTTTTCAAGGAGTTTGTTACTTTAGTTATACCTTGTTCTCCCAAGAATCTATTTTAGTCCCCATCTCCCACTTACCATCATCTTTTGAAATCCATTCATTATGACTTCTGGAATGCATTATTCCAGAATTACTTCTTGGTCATTCTCAAAGTTCCAAGCTTTGATTTTAATGGTATCAAATTTTACTACCCACTACTTTTCTTGATTTCAAACATCTTCCTTGGTCATTCTCCTCCTTCCTGGAACACTTTATTAGGTCCTCATTGTCACTCTCTCCTTTTTAACTTGGTAATATCGGTACCCATATAGAACAGTGCTAATTTCAAATCTGGTTTATGAACTCTTTATTGCCAGTACGAATTGTATTAAATTTATTTCAAAACGTGAATTACCTGTCACTAAGTTCACTGAGTTCAACTGGCTTTTTTTTTTTTTTTTTTTTTTTTGAAGCAAGACTTTTTGATGAAGAAAGCAGTGTTTTGATTTATAATCTGGCACAGAGTCTGTTTTGGCACTTTGAGTAACATTGGTGTAGAATATGCTTCCAGTATCCTGACCGCTTAGTTCTCTGATTTCTTCTCTTGTGATCTTATTTTCCACCTTAATTCTGTCACATTCCCATTGTCATATCCTAGAATACCTTTTTTGTACCAGTAACTTTGCCCTCTCTCCCCATCTCATTTCAGGCACTCCACTCTCTTATTCCTTTAGTAAATACTTCAGTTCCAACAGCCCTTCTACAGCCCCACTGGAACCTAGTCTACCCAGACGAAATTTCCCATCAGTCACTCTAATTTATACCCAAGTGAAATTTCATTTTTAATTGTAATCACTTTCCTTTATATGTGCTCAACAACCTTGTCCTTCCATGGGACAATGCCCAGTGATCCATAATCTGTTAGTTCACTTTGTGACTATCTTGTACTTTTCCCTCTACAATGTAATGTCCAATACTTCCTTTCTACTTTCTCACTCTAACTTAATGTCCTTACTTTCCAGTTCACTAAGAATATTGAGCAATTGGAAGAATTCCTATAAGCTCCCATATGTATTACTGTTCCCTTTACATTCTTCTCTGATGCTGTGAATGGATGTCTCCAATATTTGCTCTTAAGGTAAAACTGACCAATTCATTGTAATTGTATACTAGATGACATTCCCTTTTTGCTTTCGAGAATATTACTCTGCCTTTCATTCATTCTCCCTTCTCTTGCATCCTTGGTATTTTACTTCTCTGCTGATTCTTCCCATAAGCACACTAAAGTGCTATTATTTATCCCATTTAAAAAAATCTTTTCTACCATTTCTTTTTTCACTCACCACCCTAGTCTCTGTCTCTCTTTAAGGCAAACACTTTGAAATAGTTGCATATATGTGCTATTTGCCCCCTTTTTTTGAACCCCTACCAGTGTTACAAATTTTTAGTCTTCATATCATTTAACCTATTTGTAGCAATTAGCCCATTTGCTAGCAACATTTGTTTCACTTGACTCTGTCTAGGTAGGTTTTCTTTCTGCCCTACTGGCTGTTGCTTCGTTGATTTTTCATCCATTTCTGTGACCTCTGGTTGTCCATATTTGTTATCTAACTTTAAATAAATGATGTTTACAGCTATTTGCTAATGACTTCCATTTTTTTTTTTATTCCTAGCCTCGGTTGCTTCTTAACTCTAACATTCTCATATTCTGCATATTAACATTCTCATATTAACATTTTTGATATTAATAAATCTAAAACTGACCTAGTTTCTCCCAAAGATTTATATATATATTTTGCCTTTCTTAGATAAAACTCTCTTACTCAGGCTTAAGACTTTGCAGTTCCTCACTCATCTTTCTCCCACCCTCCAAAATTCTTTCTGTAAATCCTGTCTGCTTTTCTTTCAAAATATATCCAAAAATTAACCATAGCCATGCTGTCTTAATCTTTGCCTGGATTATTGCAAAGGCTTTCTAATTGGTCTTCCTTTAAGTGTATTCTCAACACAGTAGCTGTTGTAATCCTTTTTAAAGCAATAGATCATGTAACTTTTCTGTTCAGAAATCTCTAGGAGGTTTACTTCTCAGGAAAAGCACAAGCTCCTATGTGTTCAGACCATGACCTTCATCAGTAGGTATTACTTTTCTCTTCTTGCTGCCATTTGACTTTTTTTTTCCTTAAATTGATCAAACATTTATGGACTGATGTCAGATATCACTTCCACAGTGAGATATCTTTGTTCACTCAATTTCACTCTTATTATACTCATGTATTTAACTTCTGGCAGTTAATCATACTGTGATGTGTAACAGGTGTTTACTTGCTTTTTATTTTTCCTCTACAGGCTTCTTTTCCTGGCTTTGTATTCCCTGGTATCCAAAACAGTGTATGAAATTTATAGGTATTCAAAAAGGTTTGTTGAATGAATATTCCAGAACCAACCAGCTTTTGTTTCCTTTTAGCTAATGCCCCATTTAATTTTCTGCTCCCTTGCACAGACTGAAAGAGATATCTTATATACATGGTCTCCAGTTTTCATCCTCATTCCAGTTTGTGTTCTTATTCCAGTGAACATGCTTTTGTTGAGTTCACTGCTGAACCTCTGTTGTCTAATCAGATGAATACTTTTTTACTTTAGATTTGCTGGATCATTCAGCATCTGGTGCATTTTGTACTTTTTTCCTTTTAGAATAGCACTGTCCAGTAAAATATTTTCTATTGGTGGAAATATTTATCTGTGCAGTCCAATATGGTAGTGTCCAGATATGTGACTGTTGAACATTTGAAATGTAGCCGTGTGACAAGAACTTATTTTTTAATAGTAAATTAAATTTAACTGTTAATAGCCACATGACTAGTGCAATTTTAAAAACACCTCTTTTTTACTTACATATCACTACTAGACCTAACTGCTCAAGCCAGACACCTAGGAGTAATCTTTTTTTTTTAATTTTTAATATTTATTTTTCAGTTTTCGGTGGACACAACATCTTTTATTTTTATGTGGTGCTGAGGATCGAACCCAGCGCCCCACGCATGCCAGGCGAGCGCGTTACCACTTGAGCCACATCCCCAGCCCTAGAAATCATTTTAATTCCTCTTATCTAATTTCTCTCATCTACTATATCCATTTCATCGGCACAGATAAAGTAAGCATTACTACAGTCTAGCTATTTTTTGTGCCTAGCACTGCTATGCTAGCCTAAGCTAATACCCATCACTTGGACTATTTTTTGCTCTAGCTGCTGTACTGGTATTTATTCTTTATGTTTTCCTTCCAGGTTTCAAATTGTAGCTAGAACCAGCTTTTTAAAGTGCAAATGACAGCTTGTTCATTCATGTACTTTATAACCTTTTATGAGTTCTGATGAAATTTAGAAGAGAGAAAAACATTCCTTCCCAAAGGCTAGAGTATCCCATATAATCTGGCTGTTTTCAGCCTCATCTCCTTGCACTCACCCCTCTCTGTATAATCAAACCACTCTGATCTGAAGATTTCTTCTTAAAAGATGAAGTTCTTTCATGACTCCAGACCTTTGCATATAGTATTTTTTATTTTGGAATGTGTTTTGTTTTACTCACAGGCTGGCTCTTTTGCATCTTAATCGCATCTGCTTGAAGGTTGTCCTTCAGAAGTCTCAGGTTATTCTTAGTGAGATCTTCTGCTTGGTCATTATATTTTCCTCTGACACTTTGTTGCTTAGTTAATCACTCTTTCTTTGTAATTGTTAAGTTACTGTCTGTCCCTCTCAATGCAAGAACCATATTTGTTTTAATTACCCTACATCTAGAATCTGTTAACAGTTTCTCCCAGCATATAGCTGATGGATAAATATTTGTTGAATAAATGAATGAAATCTGTACATTGCATTATGCTGTTGGTATTTCTATTTCCTGAAACTATTGAGTAAATAAAGGAAACATGGGAAAGCTTTCCTTGGAACAAACAAATCTTTTGAATATGCAACAATTGGCAAATTGAGAAAAAAATATGCCATTGGGATATTCATGTGTAGCACCAGGTTATGACTCATTTACTGGTTTATTTTGGGATTCACAATAGAACAAAGATTAGGGGCTGTTTCTTATTAAAGATATTTATATTAAAATAAAAAGCAGTTACATTTTTAAAATAAAAGCTTCCTAGCTTCCTTAATATTCTCTTCCCAAATATTAGAGAACCTAGGGTAAGGCTCTCAACAGAAGAAAAATGTCTTTCTTTTGGGGGAATAACATAAATTTAACATGGTGGTGGGGGACAGAAGGTTGCTAAAGATAGGAATCTATGTTTTAATGAATACATGTTTCTTAGGGAGCTGATGTTAGGTTACTCTTTGGGGTCAGGGGTTTTTGTTTTTGGGGTTTTGCTCTTTTTATTTTTTACCTTGAATTACTTCCTAATGTTATTCATAGAACTTCGACCATGTTATAATTTATAACATACTATTTAGCTGGGGGTAGCAGCAGCAGCAACCTATGACACTTAAAAGTGTAATACCAGGACCATATACCAGCCCCTCTAATAAAGAACTGCTTAGTCATCTGTAATTTTAGATGTTCCTAGTTAACCTGATTAACACCTTGGAAGGATCTGCCAGTTTTAAGGGAACCTTTGAGCTAACTTTATATGGAAAATAAAAGTCATGCATATATTGAAACTGCATTCTGGTTTATTATATACTAGTCTTACATTCTGGTTTATTATATACTAGTCTTAATGACTGGAAATGTTTTTCTCAAATAGTCTTGGTGTATCATTGGGTTCAGTTTTGTGTTTTTCACACAGAAAACATTGTGACCTTTCTTTGTAACCTGTTAACCCACTTGAAACTCTTTTCTGTTCAGGCCTTCGCATTTAAGCTTAATATATTTACTTAAAATATAAATTCATTTACCTAAAATGTATAATAAAATGAGGAGTTGACAAACTATTGCATACTTCTGTTTTTGTAAGAATGTTTTTTTACATTTTTAAATGGCTGGAAACAAGTCAAAAGAAGTATAATATTGCACAACATAATGAAAATGATATGGAATTCATATTTTGGTTTTCATGAGTGAAGTTCTATTGGAAAATAGCTATGTTCATTAGTATGATACTATCTGTAGCTACTTTCAAATTTTAGTCACAGAATTGTGTAGTTTCAACAGAGAACCTATGGCCCACAAAAAACTTACTGTCTGGCACTTGACAGAAAGTTTGTTCATCCTTGTTTGTTCATCCTTGTTCTAGATGTATTAGTTCTTCATAAATGAAACCTTCATGGATCTGAGGCATTTAAAAACCTCTTAGGTTATATATAATTGTTGGATATCTAAGCCTTTATATTACATTTTGTGTGTGATACTGTCTGCTTTTTGAGCATTTTTTAATTGGCAAACTTAGTTTATCAAATGTTTAAGGGCTTAATATATGCTCAATACTTTGAAAACAGTGAGGAACTAAAGAAACAGTCTCAACCCTCATAGAATTCATTCATTGAGCTTTTTTTTTTTTTTTTTTTTTTTTTTTTTTAAAGATCAGTTATGTGATTTTGATAGGGAAGGGAAACTTGTAACAACTGGAGAAGAGGAATGTTATCCTTAATGTGCTATAAAGCAGGTGCATTAAATTACTTCTAGAAGCCATTGAGTCCCTGCCAGTAATTCTGCCTGTAGTTCTAGACATAGAACAGATTAACATGGAAACTTTCTTTTCTTTTTTTTTTATTGGTTGTTAAAAACATTACAAAGCTCATGACATATCATCTTTCATACATTTGATTCAAGTGAGTTATGAACTCCCATTTTTACCCCAAATACAAATTGCAGAATCACATGGAAACTTTCTTGAAGTAAAATATTCCTTTTTTTTTCCTTTTTGGCATATCTAGTGTTGTATACAACGTACAACGTGTTGTATACAAGGTACAACTTCAGTAGTAGGGAATATGTAGCAATATGTAGCAGTTCAGATCTTGGTAGGATTAAAGGATTTTTTAAAAAATAATTTGGCTGTGGTTATTGTTCAGAGGATACCTATATCTAAAATTGCTAACTAACCTTACTTTTATCTGCAACACTGATCTTACCATTTATCAGTAACTTGCATGTGACTAAGCTACAGAGAGACCTGAAGACCTGGATTTGCATTCTAACTGAGCAGTTCATTAGCTGTACTCCTGTATTGACTGCTGCTAGTTAGTTTTCTCATGTGATAATTTGGGGGAATGATGCCTCCCTACTTTGTGAGGTTGCTAGGAAGATTAAAGGAAATAGACTAGGCTCAGAACTGAAGTTGTGGCCTTAATTATGTAGCCTTGTTTTAGTATGTTAGGGGAAAATTGAGTGTTCAAGTTGATATCTGGTAGTATCTTCAAATTATGCTATAAAAGATTTAGGACATGATGGTGACATCATCAGAAATTTGGCATGCTTTTATTTGAGTCTTAGAGTGCTGACTTTTATAGGATAAAAATTATGAAAGAATGAGAATCTTTAATAAATTACTTGTCTAAACATAAAAAATTGCAGTAAATATTATTTCCTTGCTTTAGAAAAAAAATATAGGTTATTTTTCCAAGAATATATCACTTTTTATTATATTTTATTTTTAGCAATTTGTTTTTGCCATTGAGGCAAGTTTCCATGAGTCTTTTATAGTCTCTTTCATAGGCAACTCTTTCATAGAAAATATATCCTTAGCTTTGTATTTGAATATTTGGCTAAAAGTGTAGGGCTAAACAATTTCACAAGATACCTTCTTGGACCAATACTTTTTAAAATAATGTTATTATTTCTATATATTTAGTTCTGTAACATAGGCAAAATATTGTTTTGGATTTTGCTAGGTTGTTGAGGCAGGCCTTCAACTTGATCCTCCTGCCTCAGGCTCCTGAGTCACTTGCATTACAGATCGCACCATCATGTCTGAGTGACCTTTTCCACCCTAAACATATTCTATGCTTTGCATTTAATCACAACATGGAGTAATTCTGCCTATCCTTACCTGGTGAGCTCCTCCTCTGCTCAAATGTCACTTAGTTAGAGAGGCCTTCCCTGACCAACCACTCTTGGTTAGAGTGGCACTCCTCTTCTACCAGTGACATTCTTCTCACCTTGTTTATTTTCTTTATAACATTTCTCATTCTCTTAAATTGTCCTGTTTTTATTGTGTAGTTCTGTAATAGTAGAATATAAGCTTTACTAAAGTGTGGCCTTGACTCTCTTACTCTTTGTTATTGCAATGCCAGTAACATAAAAGGCACTTAAAATTGGTTCAGTGGATGAATATGTATTTCATGTAATGAGTAAATTATTATTTATTCAGCCTTTGTTGGTGGACATATGGGTAATTTCTACCTTTTTCTCTGAGTATTTCACTGTACAGACCTTGTGTTATGCTTCTATGAACATTCCTGCAGGATACATATCTGTTAGAAAAATTGAATATTTTTAAGTTACAAAGTACTTAAACTTAATTCAGCGAATAGTGCCAGCTTACTCTAAAAAAATTCTGCTAGTTTAATGGTATCCTTCTCAGCAATCATTGCCAGTCTGATAAGCAAAAGGTACATGGATTTGGGGGCTGAGGCTGGGGCTCAGTGGCAGAGTGCTCACCTAACTCATGTGAGACACCGGGTTTGATTCTCAGCACCACATAAAAATAAATAAAATATAGGTATGGGTCCATCTGCAACTACAAAAAAAAAAAAAAGGTACATGGGTTTAAACATTGTAAACATTATTGCTCACTTTCTATTTTTCTTTGAAATGCTCTTTCTTTGCAATGTATTTTTTTATTCATTTCTCTCATTTTTTTTTGTACTATGGATGTTGGCCATTAGTCATGTTTTACGTGTTCCAATATATTATTTTAAAAATTACATTATTTGTAGTGGGGTTATGTCCAGAATTAAAATGAATGTGTGTTGTGTCTGTGTGGGTTTATGTATATATGTATACATTGTGTGTTCCTTTTTGGTTTCAGAGTTTCAGTTTCACTTAACATTGATTGGGCTTCTTAACCATGGCCTTTTGTGTTTTTCCTATACTTACCCAAATTTTATCTCTCTCTCTTTTTTTGTGTGTGTATTTGATGAAATGTAATGTAGTAAATAAGAATGAAAAACTTTTTTTAGAATAACAAGCCAGTTTCTACTAAAACTATTAATCATATCTCCTGAATAGCTCAATTTTAGTTATTTTAAAAAGACTAATGTACAGATATTTTTATTTTAAAATTGTGTTTGAAATGCTGATAGCTATTTTCTTATTTTCATTCCATTACTTTTACATACAAAGTATACAAAATAATGAAACCTATGCACTCACCAACCACATTAACATTTTGTAGTTAATGCAGTTTTGTTCTGATTTTTTTTATTTTGATTTTTTTTAACAAAAAATACTATATAAGAGTTAAAACCATCTTTGATACCCTTTCCTATCCCATTTCCATTGTGTCTCCCCTTAGTATGAAATGGCTGTGGCACATTCTTTGTATATTTTACTACATAAAAGTATAAGGCATTATTTTGGGGCTTTTAAATATAATTAGCATGAAATTATATCTTGGAAATTATGAAAATGTGCCTATGTAGATCAAGCCTGTATGTGTAAAGTACTTTGAATAGCTTTGTTCTAAAATATCAATCTTTTTGTTTGCTTTTGTTAACAAGCAGCAGTATACTGGAGAAAAACAATGTCTGCTTTTTGTATTAATTGGTTTTTGGAGGTGGAGCAAAAGATTATTTTAAACCCCTCCCCCGCCCAGGACGAGTACTATTATAAGATTGTTATCAATCCAGATTCTGTGTGAAGTTACTCATTGATGAAATTAACAATAAATTAATAAATGTAAAGGATATTATCTTAATCCAACTATTTTAAATAGTAAAGTTATATTCTGAGACAGAATTGACTGCATGTGTTTATAAGGGGCTTATTTTGCTGGGTTTGGTGGAGCGAGCATGCCTGTAATCCCATCGGCTTTGGAGGCTGAGACAGGAGGATCACAAGTTCAAAGCCAGCCTTAGCAAAAGCGAGGCGCTAAACAACTCAGTGAGGCCCTGTCTCTAAATAAAATACAAAATAGGGATGGGGATATGGCTCGTTGGTCGAGTGCTCTGAGTTCAATCTCCTGTACCCCCAAAAAATAAAAAATAAAGGGAATTATTTTTATATAATATGTACACATACTCCATAAAAATAATAAAAGGTTACATTAAACATTTATCATGCTAAAAAAATACATGTAGCCAGAAAGTTAAAAAAAAAAAGTTTAAGCACTTAATCTGCATAAAAGTTAAAAACATTTTTAGGGTGGATGGTGTTGATGTGATAAATATGTTAGATAGGTGGACATAACTATAATCTCAGACAACTTTCAATAGTTGACAAGACTTTGGGTAGGTTGGTCACTTGTATGATGCCTTCTGTGAAAATTATATTAACTTATGATCTGTCAGTACTTATTTAAATAAATATTTATTTCAGTATTTTGGAGATATGTGTCAAGGGACTTAAATATTCTTACCCTTAAGCCCAGTAGTACTACTTGTAGAATTTCTGGTAATGGAAGAAATGAGAAATGAGGGAAGGACAAATTAAACATCCAAGAGTGGGAGGAAAGCTTATGTATATGTGTATAGATACATGTTCTACAGTTACTTTGTTGAATGTAATATCACTATAACTAAAATGCCATCATTAACTGTGTGCTGGTCTTACCAAGTTATGGAAATGACCAGGAAACCTTTTAGACTGAGCATATATTATTTTATGCTGGGGTAGAGAAAACAGTTATTGGGAGAAGGAAGAGATCATTTGGGGGAGCATCTTTATTTTCCCTGCCACAAAGACATTTTATATTTCTAATAGCCACTTGTGCACTAAGACAATACCAAAGGCACATAAACTTTAGGTATTTTGGAGAAGCAAAGGTCTTTTGGTATTTGTTCCTTATTGCCATTCCAGGAAGACGACTCCCAAGACACACACATAGCCAAAGAGTAAAAACAGAAAGAAACCTAGAGTGAAATGTGACTTAAAAACTTATTGAGTGAAAAGTGCTAAAACAGGAAGATTTTGGGAAATTGCATTAATTTTTGCAATGGCAAAGCATTGTCAGGGACAGTTGGTAAAAATACACATGCATGTGCTTTTAGATGTACAAATTAAATTATACTAATAACTTTTTTAATCTCTGGAGATACATCAAAAGTTTCTGATAACTCCTGAAATAGAGTAGATTTTAATAGAGGGAAAAAAATGATTGCCTGTGTTCTAGTACAGATTGTGGGAAAGGTGAATTGTTAGTATGAACTGCTAGTATAAAGCTGTCATTTTTATAACACTTGCGTTAATTTTAAATGGTAAAGTAACTCCCAGTTAGTAGTACTGTACCTTTTTAAAAAACTTAATAATTAAGATAATGTTGTCCTGGTGATTACTGGAAAGATAAGTTTAAGGTGAATTCCAAGTTTGTTGTATTAGAATTCTCATGTGACTCTGACAGGAGAATTTATAGAATATAAATCAAATAGCAAGATAAATTTTGAGGTATTCTTTATAAAACATTTAATTGGAAAGAGTATATACTTACATAGCAGACAAGACCAAAGTAAAGGACACATGTGTCCACCAGCACCTTCTTTCTTTGTCAAAACATAACTTGGGAAAATAGTAAGTTGGTGGTAATACAGCTTTTAAACACAAAGCATTCTGATGGAGTTAGTGATCACTGCATGTAAGAGCATTTAGTATTTCATGATTTTTAAGCACCTGCCTGCCCATCTTAGTTGGTACGTAGATCTTCCCACTTTTGTTTCTTATAAATCTTTTTGAAATGTCTGTTAGTTGGCGTTTTGGTCTCCTGCCTGCATTGATAGTCTTTGTCTTTCTCCTTTATGCTCTGGAAGCATAAATAAAGTTCTATTATATAGTTTACTTATTCTCTGTAATGTATGGGTGTGCAAAGTTAAAATATTTCTTTACCCCCACATTTTTACATTTTGTCTGTTTCTGCAGAGTTGAATTTTTTTTTGTTGGCTTTTCTTGAGTTTTTTACTATGATGTTAAAGGTTGTTCTAAAGTGATTAGTAAGTCTTGGCTTCTTGTAAGCTCAGGGCCTGGCCCCTTTAATAATTGGCAGGGTGTGGTGGAGGAGAGCCAGGCTTTGGCCTGGAAGCTCTGGTTAGAGGAAGAATGAGGAAGGTTTTTCCTTTAGGGCAAGACTCTGCCCTACCTCTCCCTGGATGGTCCCTTCAGTTTCGTTGGTGAATAATGTTCAGAGTTTTGGTTTATTTGGATCTGTGTGCAGAACATTATAGGAGTGAGGGGACCTATGCTGTAACTCTGTAGTTCTCCATTTTTACTTCTGATTTTTACTCATACTTGCTAATGGACATTACCCCACCCTCATCTCAGGGTTGCAATGAAGAGTGAGAACAATTCTTAGGTGTTGAGAAGTCCCCAGCATACTAACGGATTTTGTAAGTTTGAAACACAAACTTACTTTTTTTTCTGTAAAATCATATAAATCATGTTCAAGTTATCAGGTCAGCCCACAAAGACAAGTTTATCTAGTAACATGACTAAAATATTTTGACTTGCATCAACAGTGAAGATCAAATCCTATATTTCAGTGAAGCCTGATGAATGGAAGCATATAACCTGTAGACATGACATGACTGCTAGTTGGTTTCTGAGTTTGTTGACATTGACCAAAGGAAAAGTTCAGTATAGAATGTTTTTAATATCCTTTCCCAAAAATATACTGGGAGCTGGAATGAGGAACATATTTTCCAGGTGGGGTGGAGAGTGATAAAATAGCCAGTCATAAATACAAGCAAAAATATAAGCTAAAACACAGCATCCATGTATAGAGAATGTGAGTGCCCAGCACAGTATTTCTCAAAGTGTGGTCTGCACAATATATACTGCATCCTAAAACATTCATTTAAAAAATTAAGGTTTCTACCAGGCATGGTGTCACACACCTGTAATCCCAGCAACTCAGGAAGCAGAGGTGGAAGATTGCAAGTTTGAGGCCAGCCTTAGCAACTTGGTGAGACCATGTCTCAAAATAAAGGGTGGGGATATAGCTCAGTGGTAAAGTGGCCCTATGTTCAATCCACAATCCCAAAAGAAAAAAAAAAAAAAAAAAAAGAGGTTTCTATAATCTCCTTCAGTTCTGCTGAATCACAATATTAAACATATAATCCATTAGTAAATTGGCTTAATAAATGTCTTATTCCATATCTTTACACACCCAATATGTTAATTTGTAAATATTCAATATATTAATTTCTAGTGCTTACTTTATAATTAAGGATATTCTGTCACTAGAGTCTATTCTGTAACTGTTCTCATTTGGAAATGAGTTCCTGTGTGATTCAGTATTTTACATCAATATTGTGTAGTAAAGCTAAAATTCAGACATCATTTAAATTCTAGAAGTTTTATATATATGCAACAATTATTTTTGATACTGATTACAGTAGTACCTGAGTTGGCAGAATTTGTATTTATAACAAATCATTGCTGAAGATTTGAATTTAGAAAAATTTTACTAGTAAACCTGATTTTGTGTTGCAAAGTCATTTTACTTAGTGGGAAAAAAAATCTAAAAATCACTGTTTTGATCCACTCACCAAAATCTGTTTTATGAAGTTCTTTTAGGTGACATTGTAATGTATCAGAGAAGAAAACAAATAACTTATAGGTGTTTTTAAAACCTGTTGGGCCGCCTCCTCTGTCCAGAGGGCATCTCTGAATTGTTTTGTTGTTGTTGTTGTGTGTGAAATGTTAAAATAGAAGAGATCTTTACCACAGAAGTTTTTTTTTTTTAATTTTTTTTTAATTTTTAGTAGTTTCCCCTACCCCTTGACTTTCATTATTAGAACTACTAAGCTTTCTCATCAATATCTTGAATAGCCATAATTTATTTTTCTACTAAAAAGAGGTGGCAGTTAAGGAAGAGCTTTAATTAAAAAGTTCATCAATGATGGAGCTCTGGTTGGTGTGTTTGGAGGAGATTTTGGGGGTTTCTGTTTCACTATATTACATAGATGTTTGGTTTCTTTTTGTGTGTTGCGTGCGTGTTGTGCAGGTGGGCATAGTCCTTGACACTTATAAGGTAGATATCTCAGTGACTTCTGAGTATTAAAATCAAACTATGTTTAAATCCTAATGACTTTTAATTAACTTTTTTCAGGGTATTTGAAGTTTAGTGTACAGCTGCTTTGAAAATCCTGCGTGGACAATGGCTACTCAAGGTTTGTGTCATAAAGCTTAGTTACTGAATTGGGGCTCTGCTTCATTGCCATTAACCCAGTCTGGCTCAGATCCCCCTGCTTTCCTCTCTCCCTGCTTACTTGTCAGGCTACCTTTTGCTCCATTTTCTGCTCACTTCTAATGGCTTGGTGAAATAACAAACAAGCCACCAGCAGGAATCTAGTCTGGATGACTGCTTCTGGAGTCTGGATGCAGTACCATTCTTCCACTGATTCAGTGAGTAACTGTTAGGTGGTCCCCTAAGGGCATAGATAATTTCATCGCTGAGCTAATCCTAACTATCATTCTGCTTTTCTTGGCTGCCTTACAGATTTAACTTTATTTCTAAAAGTAACAAAAAGGTCATATCACAGATTTTTTTTTTCAAAGTAAGGTAATATTTTCAGTGTACTAATATGGTTTCATTATTACAGCTGATTTGATGGAGTTGGATATGGCCATGGAGCCAGACAGAAAAGCAGCTGTTAGTCACTGGCAACAACAATCTTACCTGGACTCTGGAATCCATTCTGGTGCCACTACCACAGCTCCTTCTCTGAGTGGTAAAGGCAATCCTGAGGAAGAGGATGTGGACACCTCCCAAGTCCTATATGAGTGGGAACAAGGATTTTCTCAGTCCTTCACTCAAGAGCAAGTAGCTGGTAAATATTAATGCCTTACTGAAAGAATGTAGTGTTTAGAATGAAAGTTTTCTTGGAAAATTAGGATGTGATAGCTTCAATAAAATGAATGGGATGGTGAAAAGAGAGTAATTCTGGTGAAGTCTGAACTTTGGATAGTAAGTGTTGAATTTACCTTTCCCAGATATTGATGGACAGTATGCGATGACTCGAGCTCAGAGAGTACGAGCTGCCATGTTTCCTGAAACGTTAGATGAGGGTATGCAGATACCATCTACACAGTTTGATGCTGCTCATCCCACTAATGTCCAACGTTTGGCTGAACCATCACAGATGCTGAAACATGCAGTTGTAAACTTGATTAACTATCAAGATGATGCAGAACTCGCCACACGTGCAATCCCAGAATTGACAAAACTGTTAAATGATGAGGACCAGGTAATCAATCAATCACATAGCTAGCTTTTCAATCTGCCTTAAAGGAAATTCTCAAGGGAATAGTTTCACAATAGTTCTTCAGAATCAGTATTTGAAAACTAATGATGTCTCTTAATTCCTGTGTTAAAGGTGGTGGTTAATAAGGCAGCAGTTATGGTCCATCAGCTTTCTAAAAAGGAAGCTTCCAGACACGCCATCATGCGTTCTCCTCAGATGGTATCTGCCATTGTGCGTACCATGCAGAATACAAATGATGTGGAAACAGCTCGTTGTACTGCTGGGACGTTACACAACCTTTCCCATCACCGTGAGGGCTTGTTGGCCATCTTTAAGTCTGGAGGCATTCCTGCCCTGGTGAAAATGCTTGGGTAAGAAAATATGTCAGAGTACTTGAAACTAAGACATAAAGAGAATGCAATCACAACATTTCTGATGAAGCTTTTTTCTCCTTCCCAGTTCACCAGTGGATTCTGTATTGTTTTATGCCATTACAACTCTCCACAACCTTTTATTACATCAAGAAGGAGCTAAAATGGCAGTGCGTTTAGCTGGTGGACTACAGAAAATGGTTGCTTTGCTCAACAAAACAAATGTTAAATTCTTGGCTATTACAACAGACTGCCTTCAGATTTTAGCTTATGGTAATCAAGAAAGCAAGGTAAAAAAATTGTTTTGTGGTTTTCATGGTGCATAGGAGACCTTCAGTGTGATACAACACAGATCCTTGAAAATTCATAGTATTCTTCACCCTTTGTATGGACCCTAGACAAATTGGGCATCTCTGTTTCTTTAAATGTTTTGAATATGTGTAAAGCACTATGCAAAGTACTAGAGGTATAGCAGGCAAACTTCTTTTTTAGTTTTCGATCATGGGTAGGAGAGAGGCATTGAAATAATGAACTAATTACTAATTCATGTGTTAAGAAGAAGAGAAGCTATGAGAGCACATAAGAAATGAAATTAACCTTAGGAGACCTGGGAGGGAGTGATAGTTGAATTCAGCTTTAAAAGATGACAAGGTATTGACTAGGTAAAGGTTAGGTGATGAAATGGCATCTTTCAAACTCCTAAGGAGGGAGGAGCATGTAGATTCTGGAATTTAAAAAGTACATAACTGGGCATAGTGGCATACCTGTATTCCCAGCGACATGGGAGTTTGAAGCAGGAGGATCACAAGTTTGAGGCCAGCCTTAATGAGACCCTGTCTGAAAATTAAAGTCTAAGAATGTAACTGTGGTAAAGTGCCCTTGGGCTCAATCCCCAGTATAACAAAAATAGAGAGTAAAGAGGAATAACCGTTTGAGGTAAGGCTACTATTGACATAGATCTTGCAGTGCTTTGTAGGAATTACTAAAAGTAAAGTGGGAACCATAATCTTCAGCAGAGGCATAAGGTGATGGGATTTGTTTGTAGAACATTAGGGATAGGGTCTGAAGGTAGAAATATACAGGAAAGTGAAGAACCAGAATGAATGATTATTTTACGGTATCTCTTAAAAGTGGATATGATAAAGAAAATTAGAATGTCAAAGATGAGTTTCAGATATCCATTCTGGTTTAAATTATCAACGAATCAGTTTTGATACAACTTTCATCACTAGTGCATACCAACATGGTTTTGTTTTGTTTTTGCTTTTGCTATAAACAGCATAGGAAGAAGGAAATCAGACCAGAGTTGATGTTGTCTTGGGAGAACTGGGATTCCTGAATTTTAGTGCAATGCCATAGCAGGAGAGGTTAGATAAAGCCCTAGTATTCCTAGACCTCTAGGGTCCAGGAATACATTTTAGTCTGAAGGCACGCTGGCTTAAATTCTGGTGTAATAAGTTAATAATATGGCTTTTCTCACACATTTGACCAAGATTCCATGACTAACAATATGTATACATCTTTCTAGCTGATCATTCTGGCTAGTGGTGGACCCCAAGCTTTAGTAAATATAATGAGAACCTACACTTATGAGAAACTACTGTGGACCACAAGCCGAGTACTGAAGGTGTTGTCTGTCTGCTCTAGTAATAAGCCGGCTATTGTAGAAGCTGGTAAGTATGTGTATTTCAAGATCTTGTGTACAGTGTCTGTAATTCTGATTAGATTACTTACTTTAGGACAAGGGGAATTTACCAACTGAAAGTAGATAGTCCTATTGAATTTATAGCCAAGATCACATTCAAAAAAGGGTATGTTCTGCTTGTCCCAGGTTTGGTGCTATTTAAATTTAATTAAACTCACATGCAGTGTTTTGCTTTGGTATTCTGCATTGTCAGTGAGCTGTTGGTCTGTTGTGAAAAACAATTTTTACTGTTTCTACTGTTCCTCTGTTGTTTTCCCTGTAAGTATTTTTAATGAGGCAAATATTGGGTTAGTTTATATTGTGTACATGTTGGTGGTAGGAAAAAAGAGTACATGGTTTGCACTAGGGTCTTTTGTTAGAAGTCTTGGAAACCGTTACTTTTCAGCTATCTAGCGTCCTTTCTTCTTTCTATAACCCACCTAGTATCATCTACCTAGATTCTCAAACCAAGCTTCAGATCACTACTGAGAGAGGAAAAATATAAAGGCATTTAATAGAAGAAAATGTTGGGATATAGAGTTAGTAACACACTTTGTCCTGTTTGTTAATAGTAATTTTACTTGAAAATTTATGGGAAAGAAGGGGATTATGATTGCCTGGATTGGCTTGCTGACAGTGGGATCCATAAGCTTGAGCTAGGCAAGTATGGCTGAATTCATAGAACAAAAGGATGTAAATTCTGTAAGCTTTTCCAGAGACCACCCGTATTATTTGTTTAAAAGTACAGATAATTAGGCTAACTTAATCATAATCCCTAAAATTTTTTTTTAAGTGAAGATAAACAACTTATTTGAAATGACAAAAGGTCTGTTGGTAGCTTAAAATTTATGGAATGGAAGCCTAGGAATATTCTATTCTTTTTTTTTTTTTTTTTTTTAAGATTTCCAGTAAGTTATTCTAATGTTTGTTTACTCTGAACATACTTAGCACCTAATGTATTTTAAGCAACGGATTAGGCACATGATATACCTTGGGTAACACATAGGATTCCTGTGCTTATTCTCAATCTGGGGAATGTGACAAAAATAAATTGGAATGCATGTTTTGTGAGAAATGAATAGCAAATAATGAAAACAGAATTAATGGTGATGGGAACTGGCTAATTGGAAGGGGCATTACTACAAAGGAAATATTAAATGGGACTGCATGATAAGAAGGAGCCCTTTCTATTGTCTAAATGGGGATAGTGGTGGTAAATGCTTTGAAGGTAGAGAAAAGAAAGAAATGTGTAGTATGAGTAGGAAAGAGATTGTGGAGCTTCACGTGCTGAAGAACATGTAGATAGATAGAATTTGGTAATAGGGTGAATGTCCCAGTGGTTGATGAATTAGGCAGGACAATATCATGCAGGACTTTCTAGGCTCCTTTTGTTTCTGGAGTTGTGTGCTTTATTCCAATTTTGGTGTAACTTCGGTTAGTTTGGAAGAATCGG
Source organism: Spermophilus citellus (assembly GCF_964194105.1). Lineage (NCBI taxonomy): Eukaryota > Metazoa > Chordata > Mammalia > Rodentia > Sciuridae > Spermophilus > Spermophilus citellus. Next base: position 23,104,139 of record NC_138184.1, on the reverse strand, counting down.
TGGGATCTGAATTCTAAAGGGTTCCCTAAGGTTATACTTATCTTAAAGATAATAAGAAACTATAAACATTGATGTGGCTGTGTCCTAGTAATATGCTGTTTTTAAGGGGCACAGCCATTTCAGTGTTTATAGCGGCACAATTCACAATAGCTAAACTGTGGAACCAACTTAGATGCCCTTCAGTAGATGAATGGATAAAAAAAAGTGGCATATATACACAATGGAATATTACTGAGCAATAAAAGAGAATAAAACCATGACATTGCAGGTAAATGGATGGCGTTGGAGAAGATCCCAAAAAAACAAATGCCGAATGTTTTCTCTGATATAAGGAGGTTGATTCATAGTGGGGTAGGGAGTGGGAGGGTGAGAGGAATAGATGAACTCTAGATAGGGCAGAGGGGACGGGAGGGGATAGAGGGTTAGCAAGGATGGTGGAATGTGATGGACACTTATCCAAAGTACATGTATGAAGACACGAATTGGTGTGAACATACTTTATATACAACCAGAGATATGAAAAATTGTGCTGTATATGTGTAAGAATTGTAATGCATTCTGCTGCCATTTTTTAAAAAAATCAATTAAAAAATTTTAAAAAGTAGAGGGAAACCATCATAAACAGGGAAACAATTTTTTTAGTGTACCAGTTTTTGCCAGGAGAATATTAATATATATTAAATTTGGGTCTCTGGGTTTGCCTTATAAAATTTACTATTTTGTATATAGCCCCTGGTGGGATTTTTAACTCTTCAGCCCAGTGAAATAAAAACAGAAAGGAGAACTCTCTACCTAAAATTACTGATCCTACCAAATAAACACAAGCTTTTCTCTCCTTACCATAGTCCATTTGCCTCACATTATTTAAAAATCTCTGTATAAACCTGTTGCAAAAGAAAAAAAAAAAAGCTAACAAGAAACTTTGGTTGTTGAGCAGTGGCATAGCACCAGAGCAATGCGTTTGGAATATTAATACTAACATTGTGTGGATCAATAGTGTGTCCAAAAGTTTAAGAGAACCAGATCACTGAGATGTTATAATAGGAATGAAATACTTTGTTTTTAGAGATATATATGGCAAATTTGTCAATGTTTGAGACTTCTGAAAGATTCAGATAATATAATAGTAAGGGACTAAGGGAGCAATCAAAAATGGTTTGTGGTGGGAAGAACATAGGTACTGTGAAGATAAATGAAACTATCAGAAGGATTGCTTGTTTTTTTTTTCTTAAAATAAGAAGCTGGCATATTCAGAGTGACTGAAAGATAAATAGGTATCTGGTAAACTGTATGGTACCAGGATGCAGGTGAAGGCAGAACTAGAAATTTTAGAAGTTCTTTTAGTCTATGAAGGTTAAGATAGGAAGAAAAGTGGAGAGGGTCGGGGACAGTGTCTCAAAGTCATCTGCCTGGGACTTTCACCCTAGACCTGCCAAATCAGAATGGTTGTATGTTTTTAAAGTCTCTTGAGATATTCTGATGAGCATGATCCATTCTCTTAGTGTTGATAACTGTATAGAGGGAGGGAATGAAGTCTTAGTGGAAAAGAAAGTTGTCATTTAACAAATTCAGAGCATCAGTTTTATGCAGATCACTGTAGCTGGAGCTACTGCAAGGAAAGAATCTGAGATGATCTGATGAATGAACAAGGGAAAGTGTCTCTCACTGCATTCAGAAATGTTATTAGTTCAACAGAGATGGGTGAAGTTAAACTAGTATGGGATTGGGTTTCATTTTATATGCCTTTTCCAGAATAAATTTCTCCCATTAAAGGTCATAAATGATGGAAAGTGTGAACCTTTGGGCTAATATATTTTGGAGTCAGTGACATTTGTTATAGAGTCTTACTATGTTGCTCATACTGGCTCAAGCTATCTTTCTGCCTCAACTTACCGATTAACTGAGACTATAAGCACATACCACCACACCAGGCCCATCAGTGACTTTTATATGGCCACCTTTCAGAATTGGTTTCTACCCCAGGAATTTACATAGTTACTTCAAGACCTTTGCTCAAATGTCACTCTCACACTGAAGTGACCTAATTACCTACTTAAAATTGCAGTGTGCCCCCCAATTATCCTGTTCTTTTTCTTTGTAGTGCTTAATACCTGTATTTTAATTTATTAATTGTATATTTGGTATCTGCTACCTCCCTCATACTAGTGTATGTGCAGCTCAGAACAGGGTCTGGTACTAAATATTTTTTAAATGACTGCATGGATGAAAAGAAATAAGTAATAGAACTATTACCTACAGGGGGGCAATGAAGATAATGAAGACGTTTTCCATATAGGAAAAGAAAGAACGGTAGATATTTCACAGAAGTTGTCACTAGTGAGGTGAATTGTTAAAGAAAAACCAAAGTACACCCTGGAAAATCAGGAATAAAGTAGTCAAGGAGGTGGGGAGATTGACTTTGAAAAGAGGGAGATTTATGTGACTGTAGAAGACATTGAGAACTTTCAGGAATGTATAGCTAATGGCCGTTGCATTATATCCTTTGTAATTCTTTGTAATTTTCTAGGTGGAATGCAAGCATTAGGACTTCACCTGACAGATCCAAGTCAACGTCTTGTTCAGAACTGTCTTTGGACTCTTAGGAATCTTTCAGATGCTGCAACTAAACAGGTAAATTCTGAGGTAGCTGGTGCTTTGGTGATAGGACTTAGATGAATATGTACTAAGCATCTGTTTTTATCTCCATAGGAAGGGATGGAAGGTCTTCTTGGGACTCTTGTTCAGCTTTTGGGTTCAGATGATATAAATGTGGTCACCTGTGCAGCTGGAATTCTTTCTAACCTCACTTGCAATAATTACAAGAACAAGATGATGGTGTGCCAAGTGGGTGGCATAGAGGCTCTTGTACGTACTGTCCTTCGTGCTGGTGACAGGGAGGACATAACTGAGCCTGCCATCTGTGCTCTTCGTCATCTGACTAGCCGACATCAGGAAGCAGAGATGGCCCAGAATGCTGTTCGCCTTCACTATGGACTACCAGTTGTCGTTAAACTCCTACACCCACCATCCCATTGGCCTCTGATAAAGGTATGTTGTCAAATAGAATGCCGTCAGAATTGAAAATGAACCACCTTTAGCTATTGGATGACTGTCTAGGCATAGGGATTGATAAATAGGAATTGTATTCCTTAAGAAATGTGGCTGGAATGAGGTTCGGATTCTGAAATTTTGTGTAGTTATTATTGCTTTTTAGTTAATGCCAATCGTTTTAGTGATAATTATAGGCTAAAAAAATGATTTTGTTGACTTGTATGCCATTTCTTCCCTCTTATCTACAGGCTACTGTTGGATTGATTCGAAATCTTGCCCTTTGTCCAGCAAATCATGCACCTTTGCGTGAACAGGGTGCCATTCCACGACTAGTTCAGCTGCTTGTTCGTGCACATCAGGATACCCAGCGTCGTACTTCCATGGGTGGAACACAGCAGCAGTTTGTGGTAGGTAAATCTTTACTATAATATCTGGCATTTTAAAGGAATGTATAAATTGAAAACTTCCTCAGTTATTGGCTCACCCAACCCTCTAACTGCAGGACTGATGATGATGAAAAAAACTAAAATGTTTCTATGGCTGCAAAGAAGATACAGAGTAAAGTGGTCCCTAGTGACATTTTCTAGGACATGTTTTTGGCATGGTCTTAGGCAGAGAATGTGGGAGTATAATTTGCTACTGTAGGGTTAGAAACTTAATGAGTGCTGTCATTTAATGCATACAGAGGCTTACCTACTTAGGAAATTCAGTAGAGCCTTAATTTGAATACCAGTCTGTATGATTTTAGAGCTTCTTATCCTCCACTAAAAGATACGTTTTGCTATAAATGCTTTACAGGTCTTTTTACTGTGTCTTCCATGTGAGGTTTTAAACTGTTTTCAGACCTAAGAATATAACATAGAGTTCAAGAATAAGTAATACGATTTTTGAAATCTTTACCCATAATATTCTCATCCTAAAGCTCTCATGTCAAGTTAGTCTCTTAAAACTAAGTGTATAATCTTGTAAAGATAAAAACACTTCTGATTCCTGAGACCTTCAAGATTCCGAACTTGAAAAAGTTTTCTTATTTAACCCATTTTTGTCCCCTGTCCCAGATGTGGAACACATCTATAAAAACTTAATACATTTATATATAATTCTGTAATATATGCTTATATAATAGTAAGAATATGATTATATTATGTACCTGTGTCAATTTCATTGCAATAGCCACAGAATATAGAAAACTTGGGATTGGGTAAAATTAGGTTATTTTAAAACAATGACAAACCCTACTGGAAAAGATCTTAGGATTCCCATATTGCTAATTGTTCTGTGTATTCACTCATATTGTAGCTTTCCTTTCTCCATTTATTTGTTATTGACCCATTTCCATGAGGTAGCTTAATAGAATGCGGATGGGAACCTTTTTTAAAATTTCAAAGAAGGAAGTTGTTTATAAAGCCACTGAAAGCAGAATCGTAACAAAAAAAAAAAAAAAAAAAAAAATTAACCCAGAAACAGAAAGCATATAATAAACACTTTACAAAAGCTAACTTCCTTCTTCTATATAGTTATTGTTAAAATAGTCTTGGTATGAAGAGTAGATTAACTAAGTATTTCACCAAATAAATGTAGATGTCCAAAAATAGGTAAAATAGCAAGAGGTAGTCCGAGCATTATTCTGTGTGTCATCTCAAACCCTCTTACCTAGCATGGTTGGTATCTTAGTATAAGAGAATTACCTTTGGGAATCAAGGCGTACAGAAATCGCAGAATTGGTCATTGGTGTCCCTAGGGTTTTGTTGTGGTACTACCGGGGACTTGCATTTTCATTTACCCCTTGCATAGTGCACATATATTATAGTTATATTGTTTAGGAAATAATGACAAGCAAAAATTGTGTGTGTTCAGTATAGGCCTAGTTCTTTCACTTCAAATATTAATGATTTGTGGTTGGTTGAATCTGCAGATATGGAACCCATAGATATAGAGGGCTGCTTGCTTTGTGTACAGCCCTGGGTATGGAGGAGGGGTGCTGCTTGGAATTAGTGCTGTCGGGCGCCTCCTTTCAGTGACATTTCACATGATGAAATCTTCCCTCGTTCCTGAACTAATTGTAGATTATGGGGACCTTTGGGTATATAAGTGAATAATTATAGTCTAGTAATTGCTGCTCAGAATGAAAAGCTTTTCAAGTTTTATAAACTTTAGAGAGAAGACTACCCTATATGTTAACCATATTTCTTTTGGTAGGAGGGTGTCCGCATGGAAGAAATAGTTGAAGGTTGTACTGGAGCCCTTCACATCCTAGCTCGGGATGTTCACAACCGAATTGTAATCAGAGGACTAAATACCATTCCATTGTTTGTGCAGGTATGTTTCGTTTTCAAGTGAGGTATTCTGATCTAGATTTTATGTGTTCTTACGTTTTCAGAAAATTAAGAGACCAAAATAGAGACACCAATACTTAATTTTATGAAAATGTCCTTCATTTTCCTTTGTCATTAGAAGGAGAAACAGTGAGACTAGACCTTCAAGAAGAGGGGAGAAACTTCACATTACATTTTTAGGGTTGCTCAGGTTTGGAGGATGGAAGCTGGCCTGCCAAGGCACAGGCATCCAACCAGCTCTGGTTTTTCTAGATCTTAGATTCAAATGGCCTCTGAAGAAAGGATTTGTAACTCAAGAGTATTCTAGATAGAATTCCAGTGTTCTAGAGCATTATACAACCTAGGACCTAAATTCAGAGAATATGATTTGAAACCAATAAATGCTGCTCACACTCCCAATTGGGAATGTTTGCACCGCAGTGGGGTGCTTGCCATGCTTTTAATTTTAGATTTAATTAGGTCTTGTTTATGTGTTTTCTCCTTAGCTGCTTTATTCTCCCATTGAAAATATCCAAAGAGTAGCTGCAGGGGTCCTCTGTGAACTTGCTCAGGACAAGGAGGCTGCAGAAGCTATTGAAGCAGAGGGAGCCACAGCTCCTCTGACAGAATTACTTCACTCTAGGAATGAAGGCGTGGGTAAGTAGAAAAGGAACAAAAGCCTAATGTACGGACAGTAAAGCCTCAGCTTTTCCTCAATGGTGGCCATTTTTCTCTTCCTTTCCCAGCAACGTATGCAGCTGCTGTTCTATTTCGAATGTCTGAGGATAAGCCACAGGATTATAAGAAACGGCTCTCAGTTGAGCTAACCAGTTCCCTCTTCAGAACAGAGCCTATGGCTTGGAATGAGGTAGGCAAATGTATTCACGTTGATCTGGTAGTTTGCAAGAGCAGATTGCTAGATTGTTGTTTGCAGCACTCAGTACATGTTCATTTTCATTGATGATATCCCTGGATTGAGTGTTGGTTGTCTTTATGCTGTTCAGCAACTGCTTTGAGGAAGAAGGAAGTAACCAGTTCAGAATCATCATAAATAAGTTGTCCCTTAGAATTCATAAGGAAGATAATAGATTAAAAGGTTTATCGTATATTTTTGAGGAAGGGTATATAGGAAAGAGGCAGAGGCAGTGTTAAGCAGTTAATTCAAGTCAATTTATTGATACTTTTTTAAAAACAGTTTTTCATATCTAACAAATACAAGTAGAAACAAATTTTTCTTCAGTACAGGATTTCATTGAAACACTGTAGTAAACAAAATTAAAGCCAACCTGGAAGTCTGTTTTAATAATAGATAATAATAGACCATATAATAATAGACTACAGAACATAGTCATACAATATATTTGTTGAATGAATGGAAAGAAAAAAAAAACCTTAGATTGCCAATTTAACAGTGAGTAATGTGTTAGTTGGGTTTTTAATAGACGTTAACATGTTCCAACTTGAGCCACCCATCCCCTATGCCAAACCTATTCTCATAGGTCTTCTCTGTCTTAGTTAATGGCAACTTTGTTCTTCCAGCTGCTCAGGCTAAAAGTCATCTCTTTTTCCTACAGTACATTGTGTCAGCAGCTCCTTGGAGGGGGCATGGGGGCATTGTGCCCATTGGGTTAATTGCTATATCTCTAGCACCAAAAGTGCAGTGTCTGGCATATAGTAAGTGGTTAGTATGTTTAAAGAATTAGTTAAATGTATTTATTTTGAGGGAGGGATGTTTAAAGGATTCTGATTTTTAAAGTGTTTTTGTAATATTGCCTTCCATTACTTTTGTAATCTTCAGAGAATGCAAGAAAGTATAAGTTGAGAATTTTCTTTTTTTCCTTGTATTCTTTCTTACCTGTACTCATTTATCTAGACTGCTGATCTTGGACTTGATATTGGTGCCCAGGGAGAGCCCCTTGGATATCGCCAAGATGGTATGTCTCTCATATTTCTCCATATTTAACTCCAGACCATGATAAAGTTATAAAATTTTATGACAGAGCCAGTTTGCTCATCTGGGAAACCAGTGTTGGCAGGAAAGTAGTGGCTGCAATTAAAGGCAGTTCTTAAATTCCAGAGTCAGCAATAGTATTTTTTTAATTGAGCATAGGGAATTTTGAACCACACACACTGAGCGTGCAGCAGGATCACACCACCAAATACACGTCACTTCTGGGTCTGTGCTGTGTAGGATGTTCCAGTTGCCTGGCTTTTTATTCTTTTTGGTCAGAGAATCCATAATACCCTTGTCTGCAAATCTATAATCTCAGATGGGGGGTATGTGTGTATCAGTACTTATGTAGTTAGTTTTGAAAAGCTAACTTGAATCTGGATAATAAAGATGAAGCATAGAGTAGACTAATAACTCTGAACCTTCTTAAATTCATAATCTCATCTGGTTTTACCTAATTCCTAAACTCTGAAACTCATAGCCTTCTTACCATGACAGATCAATGTCAACCCTTTTTAAGGTGTCATTGGAAGGAGTGTCTTGAGTTTTGTTTTTCGTAGGTATAACCAAAACTTCACCCCATCACACTGCCTTGTTATTATTTCCCTAATCAATGCCTAAGAGGCCACACAGTGGATTGCCGTTTTTTTCCTCGGGCACCTTAAGTCTCTTCCAGGGTAAAAGCAGAGTGTTCAAGAGTATGTGGATGGTATGACTGAAACCGCTGGTGTGCTTCTAGTGAAACACATGGCTTATGTGGTCTCACGGGTGGCCTGGCTCTTGAGGCCTACAGTGAGTCACTGCTTGGCTCAAGAAAGCTAGAGGTTCAAGAGGTTGGAAAGGACTGTTTTCTGACAAGTTTGCTACTAAACTGTGGCTGCCCTAACCTCAATGTCAACCTGTGTGTTTCTTCTCCCATTTTGTTGCCACCCCAAATTTTCTAGATCCCAGCTATCGCTCTTTTCACTCTGGTGGATACGGCCAGGATGCCTTGGGTATGGACCCCATGATGGAGCATGAGATGGGTGGCCATCACCCTGGTGCTGACTATCCAGTTGATGGGCTGCCAGATCTGGGACATGCCCAGGACCTCATGGATGGGCTGCCTCCAGGTGACAGCAATCAGCTGGCCTGGTTTGATACTGACCTGTAAATCATCCTTTAGGTAAGAAGTTTAAAAAAGCCAGTTTGGGTAAAATACTTTTACTCTGCCTACAGAACTTCAGAAAAGACTTGGTTGGTAGGGTGGGAGTGGTTTAGGCCTATTTGTAAATCTGCCACAAAGATATATACTTTGAAAGGAGATGTCTTGGAACATTTGGATGTTCTCAGATTTCTGGTTGTTATGTGATCATGTGTGGAAGTTATTAACTTTAATGTTTTTTGCCACAGCTTTTGCAACTTAATACTCAAATGAGTAACATTTGCTGTTTTAAACATTAATAGCAGCCTTTCTCTCTTTATACAGCTGTATTGTCTGAACTTGCATTGTGATTGGCCTGTAGAGTTGCTGAGAGGGCTCGAGGGGTGGGCTGGTATCTCAGAAAGTGCCTGACACACTAACCAAGCTGAGTTTCCTATGGGAACAATTGAAGTAAACTTTTTGTTCTGGTCCTTTTTGGTCGAGGAGTAACAATACAAATGGATTTTGGGAGTGACTCAAGAAGTGAAGAATGCACAAGAATGGATCACAAGATGGAATTTATCAAACCCTAGCCTTGCTTGTTAAAAAAAATTTTTTTTAAAAAATATCTGTAATGGTACTGACTATGCTTGCTTTGAAGTAGCTCTTTAATTTTCTTTTTTCTTTCTTTTTTTTTTTGCAGTAACTTAGTTTTTTTTTTTTTAAGTCTCTTGTAGTGTTATGTTATAGTGAATACTGCTACAGCAATTTCTAATTTTTAAGAATTGAGTAATGGTGTAGAACACTAATTCATAATCACTCTAATTGTAATCTGAAGAAAGTGTAACATTGTGTAGCCTTTTTTGTATAAAATAGACAAATAGAAATGGTCCAATTAGTTTCCTTTTTAATATGCTTAAAATAAGCAGGTGGATCTATTTCATGTTTTTGATCAAAAACTTTATTTGGGATATGTATGGGTAGGGTAAATCAGTAAGAGGTGTTATTTGGAACCTTGTTTTGGACAGTTTACCAGTTGCCTTTTATCCCAAAGTTGTTGTAACCTGCTGTGATACAATGCTTCAAGAGAAAATACGGTTATAAAAATGGTTCAGAATTAAACTTTTAATTCATTCGATTGTGTCACTTTTTTTCCTTGACATTAAGTGTTATAGGAGTCTTAAGTTTACCCAGCCTACCTTCATCCTGAGCAAAATTCACATAGTGAAAGTAATAATTTTAAGTTGTAAAGAGAGAGAAGACCTTACCTCTCCATAGGATTATTGGCAAAGTTTCTTTAGTACTTGGCCCTGGGTTTAAAATGCCCACCTACTCCCCACCCCCAGTGTATTTCAGCCTAAAACATTGTGATCGATTCTGGGCTTTTTGAGAGAAGAGTGATTCTAACTAAAGAGCTAGTACTCCTTCACCCTAGCCTCTTGGTGTAGTTATGGGTCTAATCAAAGGCCTCCCCAGTTCAAAAGTATCTGGGTACCTTGTCTTTGAGCTACACTAAGCTAAAAGAAGTAGAGAAAGCTGAAAGCCAAATAATCACCCTCTTTTAGATGGTGTTTCATTTCTTTAAGGTAACAAGTACTTTTTAAAAGTATACGAATTTGAATTTCAAGCACCTTTACCCAAGTGTGACTCAGAGAAGGGAATTTCTTCAGCTCCACTTTGAACTGATAATTAAGCATGTTTAAGTGTCGATGTCTATCTATCTGAACATAATCAGAGAGCCCAAACAGGTCTTCTTCCACACCATCTGCCAGATGAGCCAGTCATCCTGGTGGTAGGTCTGACAGGGTTCATTGCTCAGGACAAACTTGTAAAGACTTGTGTTTTTAGTCTTTTAAAGTGAAACTGTTTCATGCGTAAGGAAACCTGTTGGTTTACTATGTTTAAAACATAGTGTCTGACAAACATGCATTGAGATCAACTTCATCTAGGGAAGACTTTTTGTAAATATTTCTTTCATAAAAACAATGTTATTGGGGTTGAAAGAGGGTGCCTGATGCATGACAGAATCAGCCAGTACTGATAGGTTGGTTAACATCAAGAACTGTGTTAGGGGACTGAGTTAAATATATTGACATAGGTGCAGTAAAATAGGATGAAGGACAATCTAGAGTTTACATGTCAATAGTATTTATGTAGACTGTGTTTAGACTGTTAAGATGTGGAACACCTATAAAATGGGTTAAAGGATTTATAAGCTAGACAACATCTTAGAACTTTTGCCTACTGCTATACTTTTGAAGTTCCATTTAAAACACTCTGATCAGCAGGATATTCTGGAATGTACTTAGAAGCACTAAGGGCAGTTAATCACCAAAACATTTATGAAGAGAGAAAGGCTTGTTCTAGTAGCTGTCAAGCCTAACTTTATAAAGAGGTAGTTAGCACTATTGTTGGCACAGCACCAGAAATGTGATAGAGAAACTTTGGAAGTAGCATAGGTCAGGGAGGAAAACTTTCATAAAGCTGCAGAACTAACTATTAGATGGCCAAAAAAATACCCATTACCACAAAATGTCAGGGTTTTAAATAAAGGTAGTACCAATACAGGTTTGGGTTTTGCCTCAAAACTCCAGGATGTCTGTGGAGCATGATGTGACACCCCATGTTGCAAGCCCATGTGTCCTGGTGTCTTTGTTCACACAAAACACATTCTATATAGTAAAAGAGCCACAGTTTCACACAATATGGGTGTAGGTACATTACAAGATCTCTTTCATACAATACTGAACAAAAGCAATTTACCAATGCATGCTATAGAACTTAATTTTTTAAAAGGGGGAAGGGAACAAGCTATTTAAGGAAAGAATTCATAGATGGTAAAACTAAAAAATTATGAAGTGCTTAGATGACTACAAAACCCAGAATGGTCCTTAACCTGAGGAGGGGGAGGTGCCATAGGCTCTTTCCTGTAAATTGAAATGGTGGGACTTGGGGAGGGCAGGGAATAACGCCAGCAATGTTGAGCTCTGGCCAGGAGTGGTCCACTGGACAAAATGGTTCTGAAATACCAAAAACTTCCCTGTTTTGTGTGCAACACCGGAGATTACTCCCTGCTTAAATAGAAGGGGGAAAGAGTCTTCCACTGCTCCAAAATACTTCTGAGAAGACTCCACACCCTGAACCTTAGGGCTGTTCCTCCAGGAACAAATATAAAAGGAGGGGTGGAGGTGTTATAGTTACAAGGAGACCTGTATCTGTTCTGTGCACCCAACAGGCAGAGCCCCTGAAGCTGATCCAGGCCTCTGGCTGCTCGACTAACTACCCCGTACCCTGGCAAGATCCCACACTCTGGCAGATCTAATCAGGCCTGAACCATAGGCATCTCACAGCAGGACTTAAATCTTGAGGCCTTCTTACCGTGGACATGAAGTGGACTATGAGAGGGCAAAGGAAACTGCCTGTGGTGGGACATAGAATACACTGAGTCACATAGTAAGCTCTGAATACCTACTGATGGACACAAGGGTTACAGAGTCACAGTCTTGAATTCAACCAAACTGCGGGGCCTTGTGGGCAAGTAAAACAGCACCCCCCTGAGTGTTTTCTTATCTATGAAATGAAGCTAAGGTGGCCTGCTGTGCAGGCTGTACTGGAGATTGAATAAGGTGATGAACATCATTTTTTAGATGGGGAAAATGAGGCCTCAAGAGAGGCCAAGGGATGGCCTCAACTTGTTGAAGCTGTCCAAGACCCAACCCAACCTTCCAGATTCAAGAGTAAGCCTTCCCCAGGACAGCAGTCCTGCATCCTTTCACAGTGCACACCAAATAACTGCACTTGACTTGCAGGAAAATAAAAAACCTCCCTGTTTTGTGTACAACACTGAAGATTACTCCCTGCTTAAATAAAAAGGGGAAAGAAGAACCTTCCATTGCTCTGAAACACTTCTGGGAAGACTCCACACCCTGAACCCTAGGGCAGTTCCCCCTAGGAACAAATAAAGGGGTGGAGGTGTGCTGGGAAAATAGGGAGACCCATGTCTGTTCTCTGGACCCAACAGACAAGACAAAGCCCCTAAAGCTGATCCCGGTAGAATATGAGGCAGAAGCTAGAAAGCTTTCCAGGATAAGGTGAGTAGGTGGTAATAGTAAGGGAAAACGATCTTGATGCCATCATCCCATCGACTTGGGCATACTGTCTAGGAAGGCAGCATTCCTGTGCCTTTTGCATTCCTGTAGGCAAACTCAACCTATCTGTACTGGTTAGTAAATCTTGCCCAGTCCTCCCCAGGACTACTGAAATCAGTTTGTCCCTGGAACAAAAAAGTCCTGACAGGTAAAGTGGGAGGAAGACAAGGGGCTGAAACTACCTTCCAGAGGCTTGCTCTGGAGTTGCAGTTGGGAAAAAGATCTTTCCCATAGAGAAGCAGATCCAGAACTGTTTCTGACCCTGCTTTAGCAGCACAGGCAGGGCCTACTTTAGTGGAAGCCTACTCAGGCCACACAGAGAGAATTCTTGATCATGGCTAGCAAACCTGGGCTTCCCAGCTGCATCCTACAAGAGCCAACGAGTCCATTCTGAACCAGTTGTCTAGGGCCCAGAATTAGTGAGAGAACTTCAGTCCCAGGTTCTGGGTTCAGCTGACTTTTATTGGGTCCAGGCCCAGCTGTGGCTGGTGATGCAGCAAATGTCTGGGAGAGGACCTTACCCACGCAGCCAAGGTTTGGTGTTGCAGAGTGGGCCTGCGCTAGGTGCCTTCCTGCTTCATGCCCACGGCTTGGAGGATTTCCAGGGCCAAGGAAGCCACCACACTGTCAACAGATAAACTGTGAGAAAGACCAAAGTAGACAAGACTTAATAGGCATGTGTGGGGTGAAAGGCCTTGATCAAAGGGGTTGTCCTTTTCATTTAAGCATTAAGTGGGACAGCAGCTTCCTAGAGCTCTGTACATGACCTCTCTGGAAAGCAGAAATAAGAACCCCTGCTCCGGAGCTGTGAGGTGAGAATCCTGCTGCTCAGCTCTGGTGGGGCTCAGATCTGGCCATGCTGGTGTCCTTAAGTTAGGCCCTGACTCTCACACATCATCTCAGCTTTTTCTGCCAGGATCACTGCTACTGCACTATAAGGACCTGACAGCAGCCAGACTGCTGAGCCTGCACCCTCAGGGGACCTTCCCAGCTCCTTCCTGGAGCAGACTTGTGGGTCCTAGAGCCACTCTGCATCCTCACTGGCCTGTCCTGCTCCATTTTGCCAGTTCCTGGCCAATCAACCAGGAGCTTTGGGTTTCCTGCTCTCTGAGGTGTAGATGCGCAATTAAAAACTAAGTGGAAACCTGGTCACCCCAGCACATTGTTTGAGACACTTGTGAACCTATGATTTAGCAACTGTTAGCAAAGAAAAGAATGACATTCACATAGCACTGACCCTTGAAGTGTAAAATTAGCTCATGGCATACTCTTGACAGCACAGAAATAGAGCTGTTACCACATAAACGGTTGGGTGGGGGTGCCACATGAAAGACGGGTGGCAGTGGGATGGGGCTGCAACCAGGACATGGTGCCATGAATTCCTGTTCTGTGCATCAAAGGCCCCGGGGAACAGCGGGAATGCTTTTGAACTCTGGCCTGCTCCTGGCTGAGCCCAGGCTGGTCTGGTGGGGCCAGACTGCCACCCGGCCTTCCAGAGCAGCCCCAGAGGGGCTGGCCAGGAAAGCAGACCAGCCTGCGGCAGAGCAGCATCAGAAGAGAGAACTGCCACCGACTCTGGCTGGGCCATCTGAGCCAAGTCCAAAGAAGGCGAGGTTTACCTGGTGTCGATGTTTGGTTGCTAGAGTGATGTGTGGGTGCAGGAGAGGCCACCACCTGTGGAGCGCTAAGCCTTATTTGGACAATTTAAACCACATTTGGTTCTAGCTCCCCTGTATTGGTTTAGTACAATGTGTTAGCTTTGGCTTAAGGGCAGGCAGAGGGCCCCGCTAGGTGAGGAGCCCCACAAAGGTTGACATGGGAGAGCTGGGGCTGGGACTCTCAGGGGCTCTCTGTCAAACTCCACTCCTCAATGGCTCCCCTCACCCCCAGTGCCCTGCTTGGGGTGACTACACCACGACTCTGCAGAAGGCCAGGATCCATGGATACTCACAAACCAGCACAGCAGGCCTGCAGCCCAGCCCCAGAAGTCCATCCACATCTGACACCACAGGAGCCCAGCAAGGTGGAAAGGGACCTTTCACCTCCAGGCCAGCCTCTCCTAACCTCACTGGAAAAGCTGGAGAAAAACCACTGATCCGTTTTTGGCAGAGGAGGAAAAGGGGCTGGGGCAGGCCAAGAAGTGGTGTCCTCCTCCCCACAATCCAGCATTCAACAGGACAGGCGGGCTGCCACAGAGCCACTGTGTAGACTCTTCTCAACAACACGGTGGCCATGTATTAACTCAAATTAGTACCAACCCGAAACACGAGCAGGGAGTTCACAGAACCCTGTGGTTCAGAAAACAGAAACCACAGGAAATGCCTGTGATGCACGTCACACACTGAATGAGGGTCAGGCATCCCTTAGGGCGTGGGTCCTCCCCAGGGTGGGGAGAGCAGCTGGGATCAGGAGACTGGCCTGTTCAACCTCTGGCCACCTCCCTCAGCTCTGGGGGCAGTGGCCACAGGGAGGAAGGCTGCATTCACCAACCTCGACCCCGGCCTCGCCGAGGCACTGACTTCAGAGTGAGGCCAGTTGCACGGCACCAGCTGATAAGGGATGGGTGCTAGACCACAGTGAATGTGGGCACCCCTCCCATGCCACCCCCTGCAAGTTCAGTGGGAGCAGCTGTATGTTACTGTAGGATGGTCCTCCAGTGACTCGTTCTCATGGCCAAGTGTCGGCGTTACCCTGGGCTGAGATGCCAGTGCCTGCCCTCAGTGTGTCACATGCTCCTGGGGGACAGACCTACCCCTGGCCTAATAGGGACCTTACTTCTAGGATGTTCTAGACACACAGACTGTCCAGCTGAGGCACAGGAGGCTGGCCTAACCCCACACTCAGCTTCTACGTGTGGACTGCTCTGTTCGTGTGTTCCCAATCCCCCCCCCCACCCCCCGCAAGTCAGCTGATCCTCGCAGGCTGAGCTGCCAGTTCTGCCCCAGGCCTGCTGGGCCTGCAGGTCAGCCACAAGGTACTGATGACAATGTCTCTGGCTGAGGTGCCATGGGGGCATGTGTACGAGGCCAGCAGGCACTGCCTCTCATCAGGCTCACTGCATCTGCACCTGGTTACCGCCCACCCAACCTCCTGGCATGTGGTGGGGATACCGCCATTCTGCAGGGCTTAGGCCTTCTTTCCCCATGTTGATCCCCGCTCCCCTCTTCCTTCCACTACAGTGAAGCTTCCCAGCAGGTAGAGGGCACAGAGCTCCTCCCCACTGAAGTGTCTCAGTGGCAAGGACAGGCTTGGTGGGAGGTGTTGGTTCCTGATATAGGAAGAAACGAGGGGAGAGGGGTGGTGGAGAGCATCTGCCAACCCTGTGTAGGCTGCTCGACTCCTTCTGGGCCCCACGTACCTAGCACCTGGAGCCAGTTGCTCCAGAGCCTGCAGAAGGCTGCCAGCATTCTTGAGGCTTTCTAGGTGCTTCTCATTGGAGGTGATCTGCAAGGGAGGTGAGGAGAAGAGAGTAACCAACTGGTCCATCCCGACTCGCCCTCATGGATGGGCACCCTGAGTGTCAGCCCACGTGGTGCTGAGGCTGCCTGTGGCACTGGAGAGTGGGCCTCCAGGCAGTCTGCAGCGCCCCCAAACCCCGGAGCCCAGAGTGCTACTGACCGTGAGGATATAGGCAGGAAAATGTGACCCTGGGGTGGGCACAAGGGAGTCCACTGGGGCTGGAGTTGACCAGTTCAGGGTGGGTACCTGTGGGTCCCTCCCTGTGGGTCCCTAAGGATGGTTTGTGGTCTGGAAGCCTGAACATTCCAGTTAAAGCAAAACCCCACTGTCAGTGCTGGGACCCAGCAGGCCAGCTACTAACTGGAGATCTGCCCTTGGGGCTCTGAGCCTAACATGATCCCTTTCATGTGGACACAAGGATCATACTTCTGAGTGCCTGGGGATCTCAGGAGCTGAGAGAGGAGGAAACAACCAAACCCCAGGAAGTGTGCCCAACTCATCGCCAGTCCTGGGAACAGCTCACTTGGCATCCCTGACTCGGCTACACCCACCTGTGGGGGTCACAAACTCTCAGGGCTGGAAGGGGCTTGGATGGGAACTGACCCAGCCTCGGCACCCACAGACCTCAATTCAGCCCCTACATAAAATAAGTCCACCTCCTGTGAGGCCGAGACAGAAGCTTTAGGGTGGAACCTTTAATTCTACTATTAGACTTGATCCTTTGTTTTGAATTTTGTTACTGGGGAGTGAACCCAGGGACACTTTACCACTGAGCTGTGTCCCCAGGCCTTTTCATTTATTTATGTTGCACCTTTTAAAATATTTTTCAACTTCTAAGTTGTCGAGGGTCTCACTAAATTGCTGAGATTGGTCTCAACTTGCAATCTTACTGCCTCAGTGTCCCCATTTGTTGGGATTACAGGTGTGCACCACCACACCCGAAAGACTTGCTCCTCTTAATTCAATCTTTGATTGTTAGCTTAATATTGTTGTGATAAACACTGTGTGGCACTTTCCATTTCAGAGGGCTCTGCAGTTTCCCAAATGTTCTCATTTAACCTTCCCAGCAGCCTCACCTTGTAAGGTGAGTACATGCCATGTTTTCTAGGTAATCAGGTAATGGAGGCCTAGTGAACTTCAGGGCCCACTACAAGAATGCACATGCACTTGATCCTCTCCCCACGAAGCTGGCCCTGGCTGGCCTCAGCTGACCTCACTGCCCAAGTGTTCTGTGTCTCTCCACTTGATCATAGCCACCTAGGCTGGATTAGCATCTCCCTTGTTCTCAAGAAGGTCACAGGGTAATTAAACCTTAACATGGACCCTGAACTCCATGTGAGTGAATTTGCACCTCCCCCAAGATCCTTTCCTACTTCGGGAGTGTGCTAGAGACCAGCTACCAGTTCAACTGGCATCAGCTGTGATTTCTGCAAATATGTGCATCTTAAAAGAATTGTATATAAATTTGTTATGAAATCTACACTCAACTTGGTGAGCTCAGAAGACTGCTGTTTGAAAATGTCATCTGGAGTTCAAGAAGTCTGAGGTAAGCACAAACCTATATTGAAGGTGCACTGTACATCAGAGCTCTGTGTAGATTCCCACCTGACTTCTCAGACTGCCTCAGACAGCTCAGCTGAGCTACACCTAGGCTCCTGGACCCAGCCAGGCCTGCCATGGGAATGTGTGCAGAGGGCACACTCCAAGGAAGTCACCCCACAATTTTCAAAGAAATAAGAGAACTTTTACCTACAAGGTTGGTTAGAAGGTGCCAATAGAAAACTACGGTGAGAAGTGTGCAATCCAAGGAAGAGACCAAAAGAGTATCATATGCAGTGTCATAAACGTAAGGCATTAACAGAGCCCCAAGCACTAAACCATGTGATCTGACCATGCAGCTGAACTCTACAGTTAAACATCAAGTCCTGTCCTGTGTACAAAAAGTACATTAGAAAATAAAATCTTTAAATTATATCAATCAGGTTCCACTTCTGCGTAAGACAGAGAAAACACATGCCACCCTGTCTGTCCCTCTGAATGCAACTATCAAACCTAGGGAGAATGCACAGGCCAGCTATTTGAAAATGCCAGAAGGTCAACAGCAATAGGCCAATTTGGGGAGAACCCTGAGTTCAAAGCACCTGCCTGGTGGAGAGTTTATCACTTGTCTCCAGTGCAGGCCAGCCCAGCCTCAGCAAACCCACAGCCCAGAGGGGAGGCAAGAGTGGGCAGACACCGATCCAGGGAAAACCCAGCTGGAAGAGTGGAAAGGGAACTCCCCAGAGCTCCTAGAGTAGACGAACCCCCACACCTTGCTCCTCTTCCTCCATTGTGGTTACCCTAGGACCTGGGCAATTCTACGGGGGCTGCAGTGGCAGCTGGTGGCAGCAGTAGCAACCAGCAACAGGAATCTGTAGTCAGAACTCCTCCTCTCTGCTCTTCCAGTGTTAGTAACAGATATGGTGCAATTGTGGAAAGGGGAGGTTTCTCCCCAGACAGAAAATGGGAGACCCAGGAAACCAGAAAGTACTGGGGAGATTCCTGAGGAAGAGCTTAGGAATGCAACCCAGTACTACTGTGTATGGAATCCCTGGGTTCATCCACAGCCTAGTCCTAAATGCAGACCCAAGACTTGGAGAACTGACCTAACAGATATATCTGTTCACATCCCAGAGTGACCCCTGGGGAAGGGACATACTAGATAGAGGCACACAACACTGCAAATCCTGTGAGACATTCAAAATGGCAGTTCCAACCTGCAGCTGAAACTAGCCAGCATAATTGCTTGCTTAAACAAAAATATCAATATTCTCAATAGGGTTTCAACAAGAGAGAGCCTTATACTGCAATATTTAAAATGACTGGGATAGGGCTTAATGGTAGAGCACTTGCCTAGCATGCTCAAGGTCCTGAGTTTGATAACCAGCATTGTAAAAAACAAAAACAGAGGAGGAGGAGGAGGATGGGGAGGGGGAGGGGGAGGGGGAGGGGGAGGGGAGGGGGAGGAGAAGAAGAAACACACACACAATGACCAGGGTAAAATTCAAAATTAACTGGCATTTGAATAACCAGGAACATCTCAGTCACATAAGGCAATCAATTCAACACAGTAAATACAATAACAGATGTTATAATTATCTGATGAAGACTTTAAATTGTTATAAAAATACAAACAAGCACTGGTACTCTTAAAAGAAGCATTAGAAGAGAATGTATCAGTGAGAATACAGAAGGTGCAAAAATAAGCCAAATGGATATTTGAGAACTAAACTGGGCCTCGGAAAGCCTCACTAGACTGACTGAATGGTAACATGGAGATCAGAGTCAGGGAACTTGAAGATGGATGAATAGAAATCACCCAATCTGAGCAACACAGAGAAAAGATATTGTAGCCACAGATGAATAGCCTGTCACGAACTTGTGGGGCAATGACAAAAGTTTGTACCATTGGAGCTACAGAATGAGAAGACCGAGAATGAATGGATGAAAAAAATATTTGAATAAACCATAGCAAAAACTATTCCTAGTGATCAAAGAATGTTGAGTAAATCACTAACAAGAAAAATCCAAAGAAGTCAGGATTAAAACTTGTCATAACCAAAATTGTTGAAGACAAAGAATCTTGAAAGCAGACAGAAAAACCAAGATGCATGAATTCAAGGGTAACAATGATTTGAATTACTATAGATTTCTCATGAGAAACCATCAAGACCAAAAGAAAGTAAGTGGAGCATCTTTAACATGCTAAAATAAATGCATTATCAAACTGTAATTCTGTATATAGAAAATATGACTCGGGAATGATCTATCATTCAGGAATGTTGGTGAAATAAAGACATTTTTAGATGAACAGAGCTGCTCTAAAATAAAGGAAGTTCCTCAGAGAAAAATATCATAAGGAAAGGAACCTCAGGATGAAGGAAGAGCAAGAGAAATGGTAAATTAACAAAATGTTCTCTTTGCCTTTCATGATAGAATAGCAAGAATTATGAGATTTTCAGTGTATGTACATGTAGCATAGAAGACAATTGGAAGCCAGGTGTGGTGGCACACACCTGTCATCCCAGTGGCTCAGGAGGCTGAAGCAGGAGGATCACAAGTTCAAAGCCAGACTCAGCAAAAGTGAGGCACTAAGCAACTCAGCAAGACCCGGTCTCTAAATAAAATACAACACAGGGCTGGGGATGTGTGGCTCAGTGGTTGAGTGCCCTCGAGTTCAATCCCCAGTACAAAAAAGAAGACAATCGGAACACGAAGCAGGGAGGACAAAGAAACCAACGAAGTAGCCAGGTTGCATATTCCAACTCAAGTGGTGAAATATTATCTTAAAAACACTGAGAAAAGCATTTTATAATCCAAAGAGCAAACACTAAAAAAAAAAAAAAAAAAACTATACAAAAAGATAGTTAAAAAAAACAGTAGATAAATTTAAAAAAACATAATACTAAAAATACTCAAGTAGCTTTATAAAAGGCAGCAAAAAAAAAAAACAGAGAAAGTAGGGAAATGAAAACACTGGAAACAAACATGTAAGAATTATATTAAATGAAAATGATCTACCAGTCAGAATGGCAACTATCAATAATACAACCAACAATAAATGTTGGCGAGGATGTGGGGGGAAAGGCACACTAACACACTGCTGGTGGGACTGCAAATTGGTGCAGCCAATCTGGAAAGCAGTATGGAGATGCCTTGGGAAACTAGGACTGGAATCACCATTTGACCCAGTTATCCCTCTCCTGGATCTATAACCAAAGGACTTAAAGCAAATTCTGACATATTTCAATGCTATAAATCCAACAGAATATATCACAATCTCTAATGATAACAACTATAAGATGCGGCTGAAAGAAAAACCAAATAAATGAAAATACTGTGTTCAAAAATTGGAAGGCTCCATACAATAAATATTAATTCTCACAAAGTATGGTTTAATGAAATTCTTATCAAAAATACCATTAGGAATTTTTGTAGATATAGAATAACCAATTCTAAAATTTGTATTGAAAGGCAAAGACCTAGAATAGCTTTAACAATTTTGAAAAATCAGAATAAAGTTTGAGGAGTGTACTACCCAATTTTAAGATTTACTATATGGTTATAGTAACCATGACAGTGTGGAATTGGCGGGGGGACAGACATAGAGATCTATGGAAGAGAATAAACCAGAAATAGAATCATACAAATATTGTTAAAATTTTAAGAAAGGTGCAAAGGTAATTCAATGAGGGAAACATAGTCTTGGGAGCAAATGATGCTAGAACAAAGAGAAGCTTATCTGCAACAGCATGAACTAGACACACTTTTATACCTCCTAAAAATGTAATGCAAAATAGATCTAAATGCAAAATATAAAACCATAAAACTTCTAGAAGAAAATACAGGAGAAAAATCTATGTGAAATCAAGTTTGTCAATGAGTTTCTAAACTCAGAAACATGATCCCTAAAAGAAAAAAAATTAACAAATTGGACTTAACAATATTAAAAACATTCATCTTTGAAATACTGTTGAGAATGAAAAGATAAGCCACAGACTGTGAGAACATATTTGCAAATCCCACAGCTTAATAAAGAGCTTGTATTCAGAATATATAAGGAACTTTAAAAAAAATTCAACATAAATAGGAGAACCACCAAACCAACTTCTTAAAGGGGCAGAAATTCCGCATACACAACTCACCAAAGATGACACATGGGTGGCAAAAGAAAAATGTTCAACATCATTTGTCCTCAGGGAAATGCACATTAAAACTGTAATAAAATACCACTAATACTTAGTAGAATGGCCAAGATTCATAAAACTAACAACAAATGCTGGTGAGGATGCAACATAACAGAAACGCTTACTCACTCACTGCTGGTGGGCATCCAAAATGGTACAGCACTTGGGAAGACAGTTTGGCAATTCCTTGTAAAAGTAAACACAGTCACCAGGTGGCCTAGTGATTGCACTCTTAAGTATTTACTCAAGTGAAATGAAAACTTGGAGCCACACAAAAGCCTGTATATGCAGAAGTCCACAGCAGTTTTATTCATAATCACCTAAATGTGAAAGCAACTATGATGTTCTTCAACAGGGAAATGAAGAGCAAGGAAGTCATTATGTGTCACTTAGAACCCAAGCACACCTGTGCATTCTGACTTTTTTTCAAACGAGATTATCAGTAAGTTCAGGTAACTTTTGAAGAGAGTTTTAATTTGTCTTCCTAAATTATTTTGTCCCATGACACCAAACCGTTTTCTATAGCCAAACTTGAAATATTAAAATTCCTAATTACTTTGAAATCAATGATCCTTAAACCGAATGGCTCCTTTCTTCCAGAATTTGGTCTCCTTTTAAACCACTGAAGGTTATGAAATAGATGGGAACCAAGCTTCTTTTAGAAGCATTCCACTATATCTTAATAGACAAGGTGACTTTTAACATTCTATGTTCTCAGTACTTAATCTGCTCCAAAGTCATCCCACCTATTTTTCTTTTGATCTTCCTAAACAAACCGAGACCCACAGAGAAATATTACCATTTTAAGTGAGGTAGAAGGGACATTTGTCCATTTTGATACTGAATTCATAGCTAAGTGACCACTGCAGAAATTCTCATGTCTTGGGATGACAGCAATCAAGAAAAAATGCTGCACTGATTCTTTTTCTTAAAAAAATATCTTTATTTTACTTTTTTTTTTTTTTTAATGTGGTGCTGAGGATCGAACCCAGGTCCTCCCATGTGCTAGATGAGCGCTCTACCGCTGAGCCACAATCCCAGCCCCTGCATTGATTCTTTAGAAAACAAATGTAAAAGAGGACTGGCAAAGAGTGTCCACAAACTACCTTATTCCTGTAGTTACTATTTTCATTACTAGCACTCAGTTAATATACAAGCCAAGATAAGCAAACTCAGTTTTATTTTGCAATAACGTACTATCACAGAGGTTGCTGAAGCTCCAAGTCCATGAGTGGTTTTCAATACTTCAACATGTCAAATGGCAGGCACCCATTGCCTGAAAACAAAGTCGTGCCTGTCTTACATTTCTCTACTTAATTATGAAGACGCAACCGCCAAGTCTGAAGTGCTAGTCCTTATCTAATGCTGCTGAGGCATCTGCCTGGTAGACGTATGAATAAAATCAATCAGAGTGAAGCAGGAATTATATTAAATACATGAAGTTCACCTTGTAGACAGGTTTTGTTCAAAATAAGGGTCTTTGAGGGATAAATCCTAAGAGCTGGCAATGTGAGTTTAGAATTAAAATCAACTTGGAAAGACAATCCCTCTATTTCTGTTTAGTTGAGGATGGTTGTGTGACTGTGTGTGTGTGTGTGTGTGTGTGTGTGTGTGTGTCTGTGTGTACATACAGGTTGAATATCTCCTATCTGCAAGATTTGGATCATAAGTGTTTAGGATTTCAGATTCTTTCCAGATTCTGGAATATTTGTATATACATGAGGAGATAATCTTGGGGTGGGAACATGAAAATTCTGAATGTGAAATAAATTTAGGTTTCATATACACCTTGTAATAATAATCTGAAGGTAATTTTATATAATATTTTTAGGAATTTTATGTGTGAATTAAGTTTCATGGTGTGGAATTTTCCACTGTGGTATCATATAATTGCTCAAAAAATTGAAAATTTTGGAGCATTTCAGATTTTAAAATTTTAGTTTAGGGATGCTCAACCTAGGTATATGCGTATGTATGCACACACAGTGTAGTTTCATAATACCAGATAACACACTTTGAGTAAATACACAGCTTTATTCAACTTTCTGCTGTGTTAATCAACCTGGTGCTGTGTTAATACAGCATTCATGCATCATTTGGTATATCCCAGACACTGAAAAGAGATGCTTGTGTCCCTACCAGGCACACAAATCATAAGGTAGTGGATTTATGCACAACTCCCTGCATACAGAGTTTGGGTTGGCTCTTTTCTCAGTTTCAGCCTTCCCAAAGGCAAGCTAGCAGGAGGAGCCACCTTATGCCTTCTAATAGTGGCAGGACCCTGGCCAGCCCCTTCAGTTTGTAGGCAAGGCTATGAGAGCAGAAAGGACAATAGCTTGCCCCAAGCACAGTGGCCACTGAGGGACAAATCCAAGCCTGGATCCTGCACCCTTTTTCTAAGGCCTTCAAAAATGTGCAAGTCAGAATGTACTTCTGCTCCCTATCACCATGGCGCATCATGAATTTATGCTTATAAATTATTCTCATGAAGCTCATAAAATGCTCCAGTGTGGGCTTCTGCATTTATAAGTGTTTTTTGGTGTGGAGAGGTTCGCAGCTGGCTGCGACTGAGTCAGACATGGGCAGGCCGTGGCACTTTGTTTATGAGTATGTAATAACATCTGTCTATGCCTCTAGTGATCTTGAAATGTGTGTGGCAAAACGAAGCCAAGTTAACTTTCTAATCATGAGTTCCTCCCAACAGGCCCAGGCAACACTGACGGACTAGAAAAGAATCAGGGGGGTGAAGCTGACATCAGTGGGAGCAGCCCAGGTGCTCCGTGGTGCTTGTTATTACAGACACACACTTCACACAGGGGAGGATTATTTTAATTCTGTGGGCTTCAGATCTTATAAATACAAGTAAAAACAAGCAGGTAACTATGACAACTCTACTTCAGAGAGATTTGATTTCAAAAATAAACCTATGCATTCATTCCCTTTATATTGTTCCCTCAACATATGCTTTGCCCTCTCTTCAGATGGGGTTTTCATGCTACTTCAAAGCCATTTCTCTGACATCTTCAGACATGCCGTCTTCTTGCCACCTGACACCGGGATGAAATCCGGAGAAGAATCTGGTCAGTGTGATAGAATCTGGCATTCCCTCTCCTACCTTCTACCTGATGTTGCAGTGTGCATTATGGGTCTTTCTAGAAACTTCTATAGCTGATGCCAACGTCTCGTCTTTTGTATTCAGATCAGAGAAATGCCATTTTATCACATGCTGCTCTGCATCTGGGCCCATGTTCTCATCACATCCTCCATGGGATACTGAGGTCACCTGAGACTGGAGTATTTTCATGCACATTCTTCAGCTGCCTTGCCTCATCTGTGCCTTTCCTAGAGTCCGTTTAGAAACTTCATCTTCCTTAGCAAAAACAAATGAGGCCCCTAATGACCAGGGCTGGTAAGCAGGGAAATGATCTGGAAAAAAAATCTAGAGGTGTCTTCTCAGGGTTCCTGTCAGTGGATCCACTGATAATCAAGAAGTGTGGAGGTCCTGGTGGAGCCTATATCGGGGCAGCTCAAGGAAAGAGGTAGTCCTGCAAATTAGGCAGGCCTGATATTTAGCTCATACCCCCATGAATGCAGGTTCCCTGATGGAAGACAAAGATATTGCAAAAAAAAAAAAAACACCCTGAACGGTATCTCAGCTTAAGCGGTGCCATCTTGGTGTCCAGGTAGACCATTTGGGAGGCATTCTTCCATTCTCTCACAAAGCAGTTTAGCTTTAACTCACTAGGAGAGCTGCAAGCAGCATCAAGGCCCAGGGAAGTATTGGCATCTTCCTCAAGTTGAAGAAGGTTGGGATAGGAGAGAGAGAAAATGGCAGATCACATTTTATTCAAGAGCACCCATGAGTCTCCATGTTGTATATTCCAAAAGAACTGGGATGAAGAGAGATGTGCCCTTTACTGCCGACCATTGTTGCTGATCCTCATCATTTCCAGCAGGAAAAGGAACCTTGGAGTTTCTCTCTCACATAGAACCAGAGGTTCCGGGTCCTGACTGATGGAGTCTGTGGGTCATATGCACCGTTCAGCAAACTATTCCTCATACAGAGACCAAGACTCATTTGGCAACTCCTCTCAGAGCGTGGCTACCAGAAGGCTTGGCACCTCTCTTCTTGGATAGTCTAGTCTGTCCTTGCTGGTGATGGGAAGTGAATTAATGGTTCACTGGGTAGCCACTGTGGGCCATTGTCTATACTTGGGGGCCCCTGCTAAATCAGAGGCCATGAAAATGACAGACTGAGGATTTGAATGTTTTTCTTTTTCACCCCATTATGTGTCTTCTTCACAACAACCCTATGAGAAAGGTCTTCTATGGTCTCTGTCAGAGGTAGGTGACGTAGGTGGTCACTAGTGGAGCTGGACCCGGATCTGCTGACTCTCCTGCTGCCCACCCTGTGGCTGTACTGTGCTTTGCCTTCCCTCAGCCCAGTTACCATGCGGCCTTTGCCTCCACTCATTAGAGTCTGGCTGCAGCAGCAACCAACAGAGACAGGGCCAGTGTGTGGTGAAGGTGGAGCTGGCACCTTCTAAGAGTAGGGAAAAGGCTGACATTCCACTGTGGGGGGAGCCAGCCCCAGCTTCTGGGAGCCCAGGTCCCTGAGGAAACAACTTGGCCTGCAGAATTTAAGACATCAGCTTCTGGAGCTGGGTCAAAGTGGGGAGCAATGCTGTCTCCACAGACATTTCCAGATTTGGAAAAGAAGTGTTCAAAGGATGAATCTGAACGATCAAGTGGCACGGGAGAGCAGACATCAGTGAGAACACACTAGAGTTGAAAATTTTTCTTCTCTCTCTTGACCTTTTCCTCCTCCCCCTGGTGTCTGGATGCTTCTCAACCTTGCCCGACACCCCCATTCTCCTCTCCTGCCCACTCTTGTCTATACTTGGGGGCCCCTGCTAAATCAGAGGCCATGAAAATGACATACTGAGGATTTGAATGTTTTTCTTTTTCACCCCATAAGACATTATTATTTTCTAGAACAAAATTATCCATAGCTGCCTCCTCCTTCATTTGAGGCCAGCCAATTCTCTCAGCTCTCCACAGGGCAGTAAAAATGCCCTTATTGCTTAGAAACTGTTCATAATTACATCAGTTTCTAGCCATTAAATCTGGTAAGTTTAAAGTGCTGAATATAATATAGCTGGTCAGGGAAATCTTTTAGGGCTGATCCAACTAACTATCTACAACAGCCAGGTCCAAAATAAGTGAGGAAAAAACAGTTTTAATTGACAAAAAATTATAGTTGTGGACCTCTTGTGAATATGAGAATAAACTAGACTTGACCCAAAGAAAGTTCTAGTGAAATACAGGATCAGGACATACAATTTTTCCCAGGGAGACCTAAACCAAATGCTTAGAAAGAAAAGCAAGAGAAAATAGATTTCCAAGGTAGTGGCAATGGGACATCAACCAAGGGATGTGGCTGAAACTGTTTCTCACAAGAGAAAATGCTTGAGTCAGAGAAATGCAAATCAAAACCACCCTAAGATACCATCTCACTCCAGTAAGATTGGCAGCCACTATGAAGTCAAACAACAACAAGTGCTGGCGAGGATGTGGAGAAAAGGGTACACTTGTACATTGCTGGTGGGACTGCAAATTGGTGCGGCCAATTTGGAAAGCAGTATGGAGATAACTGGGAAAGATGGGAATGGAACCACCATTTGACTCTGCTATTGCCCTTCTTGGACTATTCCCTGAAGACCTTAAAAGAGCATGCTACAGGGATACTGCCACATCAATGTTCATAGCAGCACAATTCACAATAGCTAGACTGTGGAACCAACCCAGATGCCCTTCAATAGATGAATGGATAAAAAAAATGTGGCATCTATACACAATGGAGTACTATGCAGCAATAAAAAATGACAAAATCATAGAATTTGCAGGGAAATGGATGGCACTAGAGCAGATTATGCTTAGTGAAGCTAGCCAATCCCTAAAAAACAAGTACCAAATGTCTTCTTTGACATAATGAGAGCAACTATGAACAGAGCAGGGAGGAAGAGTAGGAAGAAAAGATTAACATTAAACAGAGACATGAGATGGGAGGGAAAGGGAGAGAAAAGGGAAATTGCATGGAAATGAAGGGAGACCCTCATTGCTATACAAAATTACATATAAGAGGTTGTGAGGGGAATGGGAAAATAAACAAGGAGAGAAATGAATTACAGTAGATGGGGTAGAGAGAGAAGATGGGAGGGGAGGGGAGGGGGGATAGTAGGGGATAGGAAAGGTAGCAGAATACAACAATTACTAATAGGGCATTATGTAAAATTGTGGATGTGTAACTGACATGATTCTGCAATCTGCATTTGGGGTAAAATTGGGGGTTCATAACCCACTTCAATCTAATGTATGAAATATGATATGTCAAGAGCTTTGTAATGTTGTGAACAAACAATAAAAAAAAAAAAGAGAAAATGCTTGGGGTTGGTAACCCTGGTGTGATTTGATAAGTATGAGAACTTGAGTCCTGAAAAAAAAGAGGAATCATGTGAGTTCTGCAAACTTGTCCCAAACACACCTTAGCCAGTCCTTAGAAATACTGCATAAGGCCAAACTGAGGTGTCTATTTGACAGTGGAGTCACTAACTTTGTGTTGTGAGTGGCGTGGTGTTTGTGTATGTGTGTGTGTGTGTGTGTGTGTGTGTGAGAGAGAGAGAGAGAGAGAGAGAGAGAGAGAGAGAGAGAGACTGACTTTGAGATGGAAAAGAAGTAGACTAGAGAAGTAGCCTAATGGTGCCCATCTTCAGCCTTTCTCTAAACTCTTCATTGGATAGAGCGGAGCAAAGTAGAGAAATGTCAGGTCAACAGGCTAAATAACTGCACCCCCCAAGCTTCCTTTTTACCTGTTTCCTTACATTACAGAGTGAAAACACTGTTGGCTACTAAACCACTCTGTGGTGATTCAGCCGATGCTCATAATATAAAGTAAAAACCATCAAATATAAAAACACATGTGGACCCTGACTGCAGGGATATGCAATAAGTATGGGTACCTCCCAAGTTAGGAGCCATGTATGTGACTCCCAATCCTTGCTCCTAAGGCCCTCTGTCTATCAGAGGGAGGCAGAAAAGAAAATCAATCACACATGAGAGGAGTACACTCAAGAAACTCTTTTGGCAACTGCAAAGGGCCTATGCATATTAGAATAATTCTGAGGTTGAAAAGGCAGGGTGTATCAAGTGCCTATTGGGTGCTGGACTCCATTTAGATTCTGGGATGAGGCCTCATTGGTATCCAGTCAGAGCTTTCACTGTGAAAAGGATGGTTAAAAAGTAAAGAAGTAATTTGAGATGGCAGTAGGTGTCTATAGGTGGCAGAGCTGGGGACAGATGATAAGGCAGAAGCAGCCATGAGAACACCTGGGGGATTTGTACTCCAAAGAGGGATCACAGGAGCCTGGGGATGTGGAAGCAGGGACCGTAGGAGGATGAGAGGCAAAGGGGGCGAGGCGCCACCTCCAGGAACCCAGCACCAGGTCCCCAGCACGCTGACCTCGGTCCTTCTCCCTGCCTCCACTCCCCAGTGAGGTGCAACCTGGACCTTCACCCTCCACGGCGAGAGGACGGCCCAGTGGAGCTGTGAGCTGCAGGTGACAGATGAGGAGGCCAGTAAGTAGAGTGCTGCAGGCCCCTTAGTGTAGGGCTAAAGTGTCCAAACAGTCCCTGGGCAGGGGCCAGGGAGTGAGAGAGAGAAGTCTGCATTCTTTTTTTTTTTTTTTTTTTGTGCTGGGGATGGAACCCAGGGCCGTGTGCATGAGAGGCCAGCACTCTACCAACTGAGCTATGTCCCCAGCCCTAAAGGTCTGCATTCTTCAGGACAGGGAAACAGAAGAGATTTCTATAAGAACTAAAGTAAACGCAAGCACTCTTCAGAGAAGAGGAGGTACGGATGAGCACACAAAACTTACATTTGAAAACAGGCAACATGGGGTGGAGGGGCGATCACCTACTTGACCATTTTTAGTCATCTTTTCAACAGAATTATTATATAAACATTTTAATTTTGGGGTAAGTCACCACTTTTTTAACACATGGCAAAATTGTCACCTAAATGAGTGAAGTCTTCAACCCCCTCCTGCAACACATGGTAACAGAGGAAAGTCAGTTGGTTATGGCCGGCATGAATTCTGCCCATACTGACATGCTCTATTGAACAAAAACATCTTTGCTGTAGTGAATTCACAATTAAGGAAGGGTGACTGAGGAGACGACACAGACTTGGGACCCAGTGTGGGTCCTCAAGGCCCTCAGAGGAACCCAAGTTCAAAAACCCTAAGGGTATCAAGTTGGGATTTGTAGTGTAGGACACAGGGCCCTAGTGTCAGAGGGACAGGAGGGCTCCAAGTGGTGAGGCCTGAAACTGGAGGCTGGGCCCTGAGCCTCCAGTCTGGAGGGGCCACTCCTGGGCCAGCTGGCACATCTGTAGCCACAGGTAGGCAGGCCACAGAGCGGCCAGCTTTGGGAATGAACAACATGTCCCTGGACTCAATGTCAGTCACCCTGATCTGGCACTCCCTCAACAAGTGTCAGAATGAGGCTGAACACAGTTGGGCCCCAGAAGCAGGAGCTGGTGGAACCATTTGAGCTAGGAGTCCCCTCAGTCCTTCTTTGACCTTGCTCTGACCTCCACACTCCACCTCATATGTACTTCTGTGACTTTCCAAGGGAACATGAGGGACCATTGAAATTCCCTCACATTAACCAAACTAGGAGGAATATAGAGCAGGAAGGAGAATTAAAATTAAAACACACTTTGGTTTACACGATTAAAGCTGTCAGGCGCCAATTAGTCAAAATTTAGGCCTGTACTGACTGCCGGACAGATGAAAACTCCCACGGTGGTTGTTATTTTTGTCAAGGAACTTGATCAAATACTGCCAGACTCCATTTGGAAACGTTTAAATAACTACCATTTTGAGAAAATGAAGAGCCCCTTTGAGAGATCTCACCCTGCCCTCCCTCAGGTGGGAGCAGAGTCTGAGGACATTCTCAGTGAGGCCTGGCTCCGGAAGCAGAGAGGGCAATCCTGAAATTGCTAGATTTTCAGTTCAGACAGACAGGGCAGCTGCCAGCGGACCCCAAAGCATTCATTATGCAGGACTGGGTGGTGACCGGTGTGTGTGTGTGTGTGTGTGTGTGTGTGTGTGTGTGTGTGTGTGTATGTGTGTGTGTGTGGTGGCAGGGGCTTGAAAAACTCACAACGGAGTCTGCTGACCCACACTCTCTGCTCTGGGGAAAGTCTGATGGGCCACTAGGACCCAGCAAAATTTGTATGCATGGGAGACAACTTCCTGCCCAAGTGTCAGATTGACCTTGGGGTAAAATTAACTAAAGCAAGGTCTCAGAGGCTGCAGAGGACTACTTCAAAGAGCCCAAATATTTCTCTGTAAAAGTCTCTCAACAGGCAGAGTAGACTAACCTCCTCAGGCCTCTATGCTTTGTCCTCATGGAGACCAGCAAGGACAGGGAAAGTGGGGGGAGTGGCTGGTGCTGGTGGCAGGGCAGGGTTGAGGATCCTGGACTGAGGAGTTGTGACTACATGTGTCAATCACTCATGTGACCTCCTGTGAAACCCCAGCACTTCTATAGAGACACCAAAGTTTTGGTCCAAGGTCTCCAGTGGGTAGAGCCAAAGCTTCAGAAAAGCCTCAGGCTGGCTGCAGACGGCTCTCACATCCTTGAGGAGCAGAGAGGACACATGAAGAAAGGCATCTCAGAGCCAAGGTCCCAGGTTCTGAGGCCCAGAGGGACTCCGTCCTGCATGGTGAGCCACCACAGGGAGTTCCCAGGGACAGGCTGTTTGGTTTCTTCGTTGTTCCTAATGGCTCAGAGCACACGTTCCACCTCTCAGAAGCCTAAGAAGGTGACACCAGAAGAACTTCAGGTGCCTTTGGACGACCTAGAGTGCGAATAACTTAAGTGGTTCATGGATGCCAGCTCAAACACAAAAGTATCCTTCGAAGGTTTTCACTGAACAAAGGCAGGAAAACAGTTTGGACTACAAAAGGATTTCAACAGAGGGGAGACCAGGGGGATGCTATTCTTCCTTCTAACCCAAGTGCTAGCTCTCCTACCTTCGCACAAACAGCCTCTTACTCCCACGGTCCCTTGATCATTACACAGTGCATACTTGTAAAATACCACAATGTACATAAATATGTACAATTAATTATGTGTCAATTAAAAGCAAACAAACCCACTCTGCTCAGCAATCTGCTTAAAGAGCAAAGGAATTGGTGACAGGTGGATGCGACTGCCTCTGCCCCAGTCTTCTAACCCTTATTGCCCCCTACCTTAGCACTATACATCCTGCATGGCTTAGGTCTTCATATGACAACCACCACAGTGAAATGTCATTTGCATGCAGAACCCAATTGTCCTCAGAGTGCCATGAATCCTACGACTCTCACTCACAGAGGAGGAAACAGCTACCTCCAGAGGCAAAGTGACCAGCCAGGACCTCTCTGACTTAGAATACTTGATCTCTCAACCATCTAACAAGCCTGAGAAGGAGTGCAGGGCTTTCAAGCCAGGAGCGGAAGCCAAGAGGCATACAAGATCAAGATCATCTATGACACAGGAGAAAAGCCGATTTGGTGGCTCCATGGCCTAGGTTACTACTTCACATTAGTGTTCCTCTACTTGGGGTGATTTAGGTCCGTAGGAGACATTTGGCAATTTTCAGTTCAGACAGACAGGTCTGGTTGCCACAACTGGGGGCAAAGGAGAGGTGCTACTAAGGCCTAGTGGACAGAAGTACAGGCTAGCCCCCTGGGATAAAGAGTTACACGACTCGAGATGTCGACAGTGCTGAGGTTGAGACACCCGGGTAGACCCCCAGATCCTTGCTGGATCAGACTCTGGTGCCTCTCATGTCATACTCTATGTGTACAGTGTCTTTCTTCAGGTTACCCACCTCCACGCACCACTCCTTTCCCCCATCCTAAGGTGGAATCTTGCAGCAGCATTTCTTCTGTGGCACATGGGCCACTGGCCATCGCTTGGATGAATTCTACTCCAGGGTTGACTTGGGCTTCAAGGTCCTTCTGAGCTTCCCAAGGCAGAGAGGCTCTAGCAGATCATCCTTAAAGGCCCTGCACCCCACCATCCCCACATGTAGCTCCAGTAAAGACTCAGATCTCCAGTTTAAGGCTCTGCGTGTAGCTTCAGGGCCAGCCGAGGAATAGCACCTTAGCAGTGTGCAGGGGCCGGCCGGCCGGCCCCTCAGCTGCTCTCTGTACCAAAGTGCTCACTGGTTACATAAATCCAACCAAACCAGCAGACATTTTTATAGCCTGACCAGTGGACACTCAGATGTCATCAGGTAGTTCTTTTTCCCATATGACCCACTTGAATGAGAACTGGAAGCAAGCCTTACTGTATTCATATGAAATTAGTTCTGTATGAGTTTTAGAATATATCAGAATTTAAGCAAAAAAAAAAAAATGTGTGATGAGCAGAACTTCCCTTACCCCCTCAGTATTTGGGAATCATATTCAGGCCCTCACATGTTAGGCAAGTGTTCTTCCACTGAGACTCAACCCCAGCCCCAGGTCTTCATTATTTCACATTTAGGATATAGTCACTCAAATGTATTCCTTGGGAATGGATAATTCCATCCATCTCCATTAACTTCACTAATCATTTCAATATAAATCCATGAAAAGAATAAAGGTTACAGACTATAGGAGTCTGACATGTCACTCAACATGTCCTTTTACGAAAAACAATCCTAGAAACAGAGACCTGGCCTGGAGAGATGAACAAGCCCCAGGAACTCATGGTCCCGTGTAAGTGCACAGTCTTCCAATATCTGGATTAGGCGAGAGAGTACAGCACGATCCAGAGGCTCCTGCAACCGAGGGACACCCTGAGACTACATCCACTTCATGACATTACAAACTGGCACCGTGAGTCAGCTGCTACCTCAAGGAGATACACGCATTAATAATGAAATGGATTAAGATCATAAGATCTGTTTTAATAGAATGCAACATGTAAAGATAAGAATTTATGAAAAGTAAATTATGTACATTACCTACAGAACCAAAGGGCCTTCCTTCATGGTATTCTTTTAAATAGAACAATCTTCATGTCTCTTAAAAAATTATAAACATCTGGTTCTACAGCTAGTTTCCTATAAAATTAAATAACTTAATGAAGTGTATAATAAAGAATGTGCACATGATCATGTTGAAAGTGGGCTGGGGAAAACCTGTCACTTTTTGGAGCCCAGGCAACACAGGTGATGTATTATCTTCTACCTCTACTTTAAAGGTGCAATGAAAAGACTGTTCATTGGTGTGAACTGTTATGTGTGAAAATTATAAAGGAACCTTTTTTTTGTATTAGCTAGAAGATATACACTTATAGAACAGATAACACACACATGCAACACATACACACATACATAACTGTATACTGCACAAATACCACACAAGATTGTTGCTAAAGTTTAAGGGTAAGAGATCACTCAGAGAGTAAGAACTGTAATACAATATAAAATCTACCTGTGGGGACAGGGAACACAGAGTGCAGAGAAAAGAGGTGGCAATAAGGCATGGTCAGATAAGGGAGGAGACAGATCTAACAGAGAGAGGGTATAACAGCTGGGGCTGGACCGCAGGCTGGGAACTCACTTCATCCATCAGACCCAACCCACCCAAGGGCCTATGGCCTACAACAAGCCTTGGCTGGCTCACAGCCACTGCCACCCACTTCTTTCCACAAGGGACCCAAAGAATTTTTCTGCACATCTGTGGGGGTTCTTGGTCCTTAGAGTTGGAAATCAGAAATAAAGTTGAGACTCTCCCTTTCCTCCCTAATCCATTTTAACTTTTTGTTGTTTTTCTAGGAGTACACAGAAACTGGGGTGGGGGGAGGAATCAGCAATTCAACCTTCCGCCTTTCTTTCTTGGAATCAAGGTAGCTTTCTGTTAGTGTAATGGTAAGAGCTAATGCATATTGAGTGCTTACTATATGCCAGTTCTGTTCTCAGCACTTACAAATAAATTACCTGATATAAGTTTTTAAGAGTTAAACACTAGTAATGTCCTCATTTTATGTATCAGGAAACTGCAGAACAGAAAACTTAAGTTTCTAAGAAAAATACATGAAACAGAGTAAATTAAATTCAAATCTCATAAAAATAACAGTGTCTAAGAATTAAGTACATTTTTGGTTTTCTATCCATCTGTTTTTGTATTATTAAAATAATTGGCAAAATTACTGTGATAACTTTTTTCCTAAAAATAACCATCTTTCTAAATTATTTTTTAACCTTTTATACCACACATAATTTCTATCTAATTGTTATAGAACTTACAAAACTGTTTTCTACACTTTTCTATTGTTTTCTCACATTCTACTCCATCTTCATATATTAATAATTTAACAACTTCATTGACCTATAGTAAACTGACAAGTGGAATTCATACAATTTGTTGTTTGGACATAGGTATATAATTGTGAATCTAACTCCTCAATCAACATGCTGAATATATCTATCATTCACAAATATTTCCTTGTGCCCATCTGTAATCCATCCTTTCTATACCTACCCCCACCTCCAAGGAAACAAGTGATCTGCTTTCTGTCACTACATACTACTTTGAATTTCCCTAAAATTTATACAAATTAAATCATACAACATATGCTTTTTTTGTCTGGCTTCTTTCACTCAAGTTGAGATGCATGCATTTTATAGCATGTATCAATAACTCAATGATTCATTCCTTCTGATTACTGAGTAGTACTCCATTGTATGGACCAATGTATCTGATTACCTAATGATTGACATTTGGGTTGTTCCAAATGTGGGCTATAATAAGGTCACTCTGAATTCTCATGGTTCATATGAGAACATGGTGAGAGTGGAGTTAGCATTTCTGATGTACTACACTTCTTTGAAGATCCAGATTTCAAGCTGGCATCTCTTTCCTTCTGACTGAAGGGCTTTCAGCTTGTGTATATTTGAAAACTCTTTTATGCCTTGATTTCAGAAGGTTATTTTTGTGGGGGGACTGGTTATAGAATTGTAGGTTGACAGTTTTCCTTTCAATAAAGATGTGATTTGTTTTCTCACTTGTATTGTTCATGAGAATGTGCCACCATCCCTACTTTTGTTCCTGTGTTGATAATGCTACATCTTCTTCTGTTTTAAAGGTCTCCTTTTTATCACTAATTTTGAGCAGTTTTATTGTGATGTGCCTTGGTGTAGTCATCTTCATGCTTCTTGAGCGTATTGGATCTGTGGATTTATAGTTTTTACCTAATTTAAAAAAAATTCAAGCATTAGGGGCTGGGGATGTGGCTCAAGCGGTAGCGCCCTCGCCTGGCATGTGTGCGGCCCGGGTTCGATCCTCAGCACCACATACAAACAAAGATGTTGTGTCCGCCGAAAAACTAAAAAATAAATATTAAAAAAAATTCTCTCTCTCTCAAAAAAAAATGTTAAAAAAAACAAATTCAAGCATTAGTTCAAGTACTCTTGCTACTCTCCTCTTCACTTTTTCTCAGGGACTCCAATCATACATACATTAAGCCAAAGTTATCCAATAGTTCTATTTTCTTTAAAGAAATTGTATTTCATTTTGAATAGCTTCTATAACCATGTGTTCAAACTATTTTTTTTCTTTTATAGTGCCTGATCTGCTGTTAATCCCATCCTGTGTATTTTTCATCTCAGACACTATAGTTTTCACCCCTATAAGTTCTTAGTTTTTCTCTTTTTGTCTTCTATGACTCTGCTAAACCTTTTGCACATATAGAATATAGTTGTCAACACTCACGTCTATCCATTCTGAGTCTGCATCATTAGATTGATTTTTCTTCTTCATGTGCCCTCTAAACTTTGTTGCCAGACTATGTAAAATTTACCTTGTTGGGTATGTGATATTTTTGTACTCCTAAAAATATTCTTAGTTTTTGTTTTGGGATACAGATGGCTACTGGAGACATTTTGATCCTTTGGGGTCATGTGTTTCTAATTTTCTAGGTGAGTCTGGAGCAGTGCCCACTCAGTCTAGGGCTAATTATTCTCCACTAATTTCTGCATATTCCACTTGATGCCCTGTGAACTGTGAGTACAGGCAGTGTGTGACTGCCTGGGCACTGTGCCTTTACTCCTTCTTATGGTTATTCCCCAGCCTCACTCAGGTGCTCATTCGTGCTGCTTAATACTCAGGGGACCATCTGTCGATCTTGGGGTTCCTCTCCAGTGCTGTGTCCTGGGAGCTCTAGCTGCCTTGGCCTCCCCTGACTCTCAGTTCTGTCTTCTCAAGTCAGGGAATCTGCTGCACCCCACTTCAGTGCCCCTCCAAATGCTGTGGCAATTACCTCTTTGTTTGCTCTCTCAGGGTCACAATCTTTCTCCTGCCTGATGTTTAGTATTTTAAAATAATTGTTTTATGTTTGCTCATCCTCCTCATCCTCCTCCTCTCCCTCCCCCTCCTCTCCCACCTCTTCTTTTTTGCTTATTTCAGGCTGGCAGGAAAATCAAGGCCCTTTTATTCATCTTGACCAGAAGCAGAACTCCTCCTGTATTAATTTGCAATGCTTACATGTCAAAAATTATCTAATGTTTCCTCTATTGTTGGTTATGTGAGATGTTTCCAATTTTTAAAAAATTTTTTTACGTGCATATGCATTAGTTTATATATACTCCAAAGCTGCACAGCAACATAGCCAACCAACACCACACATCAATTCAGTCATGGTGAGAATATTTTCAGGAAATAAAGGTTAATTAACATTCTAAAAAGGCCTAGGGACTGATTCATGAATTTAAAGATGGGTGGCAACTACAGAATCGTAAATTCAATTGTTCATAAGAACATTTGGCACAGATATCTCAAACTACCAGTACAGTCATTTATATCCTATGGAGTTATGTTCCAATTTGATACTGCTCCAAATAATTGACATTTCTCTGAGTATTGCATTCCATGGACTCTTGTGACACCTATTTACAGATGTCCTGTTTACATGGTGGCAGGGAAGATAAAAAGGGTTATTAAACAATATATCTTCATCACAGCTAAACAACTCTGATGTGCCTGGGTTCAGTGATCTGTCATTAATAACTCTGCATAGGGTGACCTGAGATGCCTTTACTCTGCACTATTTCTAAACTGGCTCAGAGGCCCACATGCCAGTGGGGTAAGTAGAGTAAACTGGATTGTTCTACCATCTGTGTGCAAAGACACAGGCAATCTTGTACAGCCCTTGGTGTCTGGTAAACACCCTAGAAGAAGCAATTTATATATTACTTTCTATAAAGAATGTTAGGACAGTGACAAAGCAGAGCTACTAACATGTGATTTGCTATTCGGGCTTCGGGGATCACCTAGGTTGGTGATCTATCATTACAGAGGAGGTCTAGATGTTCTACCCTTCACCTCTGGTTAGAAACAATTTGCTGGTTACAAAGAACAATTTTATAGCACTTTGTTAGGGGTTACAATAAAGCATTGGTATGGATTTTGCTTTTGAAAGTATTTGTCTTATTTGACCTGATATTTAGGTGATTTTGAGGCAAACCATTAAGTACATAGAAACAAAACATTAGATCAAAAGATCAAACTTAAAAAGAATGCCTACAGGATCAAAGCCTCAGCTCATCCTCTCTTGCTACAGGAACGTAGAGCAGAGGGAGCAAACATTTCTTTTGAGAAATACTCTTTTCAAAGAAAGATCAGAATCCAGCTCTTAAAGAATGGCCAAAGGGTGGGGAGATAAGGGGTGGAGAGAAATCAGTAATGGCACGCAGAGCAAACTTTTCAGTTGCTAGTCCTAACAAGTTGGTACAGCAGTCATGTCTGAATGATCCTGAGAGAACAACCCAACTGTTGGTGAATCTGCTCAGAATCTTTCCTCACGTTTGCAGGGTCCAAGGTGATGCAATCGGCCCAGGAAATGTGTAGCTCTGCCATGCCTTCCAACTAAGACAGACCCAGCTGCTGCTCCTACTGGCCCCCAGGCAGAGCAAATGGTTAATGAGCTGTCCCATTGGGCCCGGACTTTATTTATGAGTGCATTAAAGACCAGAAAATTGACACAAAATGGGACTTTGATGCAAAGTACCAGGAATCGGTCCCTTTGGAAGCTCTTGATTCCAGACAATGACAGAATGTAACAGCTTGGACTCACACTGATGCACACGGGCCTGACTTAGCATCTCAGAGGAGGGACTGAGCTAGGGAAGGTGTACCTATGAATCTCAGACGTCTGCCACAACAGCTAATTTCAAATTGCACAGGTTTCAATTCACTGACTAGGTTCAAATCTCTCGCTATCCTGTAGCTAGCTGATAGCAAATGTGGTACAGGTTTGTAACACATGCCCAATTTAACAAAAGAGTTCTTTTGCCAGAATGCTGAGAAGTCCCAATATTCTGGTTCTCTGGACCTTTCCAAAACCTTCACTTCAGACCTAATCTATGCTCTCAATTTGTCCCAGAATCAAAGTTTTAGACTGTCCCTTGCTGTTTCTGTGGACCCTCCCAGGTCAAAGCTTCAGCCCTTGAACCTCTTTGGTTGACAGGGGAGGTCAGAGGATAAGAGCAGGTGATAGAAGAAAAAGAGAAGATTGAGACAGCCTGACCAGAAGGCAAATTTCATATTTTTTCCTTCCCAAAGAATATAACAGAAAGTTAACTACCTAAAATCAAATTCTGCATGGAAAGAAGCAATATGAACAGAAGCAAAAGATAAATAATAAACTGGGAAAACAGTTTCAACATTTATTACAAAAGTCTTATTTCCCTAGTTAAAGAGCTTCTACAAATCAGTAAGTATGAGGTTAACTCAAACACAAAAACAAACTGAACTGGACAGAATACATGAAAACACATG
The DNA here is from genome assembly GCF_964194105.1 of Spermophilus citellus. Taxonomy (NCBI): domain Eukaryota; kingdom Metazoa; phylum Chordata; class Mammalia; order Rodentia; family Sciuridae; genus Spermophilus; species Spermophilus citellus. The sequence goes on along the minus strand of NC_138184.1, from coordinate 23,064,487 downwards.
CATATGAAAGGACGTGCCCATGGTTTTTAGACAGGAAACTCTGTTCATGCTCACTTACTTAGGTAAGTAATGAGAAGAACAGCAAGATGCCATCTCCATCTATCTGATTAGCAAAGACAAAGCAAGGGAGGAGAGAATGGGAAGAAAAGGTGTGGAATGGATAATGGCTGAAGCTTGTGTAAAAGGGGGAGGAGAATGAATATCTGCCACTTCCTTGCAATACAAAGCGTCTCTTGGGTTATATGCAGAAAATTAATTTTTTTTAAAAAAAGGCCTTCTCCAGAGAATTTGGTGGCTAACGAAGGGATTGGATGGGAGAATGCTCATTTTATATTCTTTCTACTGATTGAAACTTGCCATACAGCTAGACATGTCTGTCAATATCTGGGGAAAGAATGTCTTTTCTGGGGACTCCTTTTGATAGACATGCTGATAGGTCTGGCTGAATCTTCAGAGATCAATACATAACAATTTCCTTTAAGATAATTATGGTACATTAGAGTCTGTGAAGGTCTTGCACACATTCTCTTCTTGAATTCTTGTAACCACTCTCTGAGATGAGCATTGTTTTAATCTTCTGACATTGGAGCGAGGCTTAGGGCTTAGAGGACAACTTTCATTGGCCAGAGAGTGAAATTCCAGAAGTGAACCAGGTAGCTGCATTTTTTTCTAGACTTTTCTAGCCCAGGACTTGGGCTACAAACCCACTCTAAGCCAGGGGAGGAAGCATTTGAGGGACAGGGGAACAGCTGAAAGGCTAAGACTGGGGTGACCAGCAGAGGTTTACATATATAAGGCCCTGAGGCCTATTCAGGAACAACTAGACCTTTAGGAGGAGGAGGCAGAACATGTGATAAAAGCCTTTCCAGGGCCCTGGTAACACCAGAAGCTGTTGCCATAGCTGTGGCTAAGGAGAAAGGGAAGCTGGGGTCAGGTGAAGAAACATGGCCCCAGGCTTGCTTTCAAGAGTAGACAGGAACATGAATTTAAAGCACGGCTTCCTGCTGAAACCACAGAGTACCTTCTTCCTTCTTTTCCACACTAAGGGCTTCCTTTCTTCACATGGTCCCTACTTGCCTCTTGGCCCCAGTATTTCTGGCAAGACTTTTCACCTTAAAGTGACAGTTGTTCAGGAGGCTTAACCTATTCAGGTGAGATTTGCTTTCTGGTCAGCCTGTCTTAATCTTCTCTTTTTCTTCTATCACCTGCTATTATCCTCTGACCTCCTTTGTCCACCAAACAGGTACAAGGGTTGGAGCTTTGACCTGGAAGGGTCCACAGGAACAGCAAGGGACAGTCCAAAACTTTGATTCTGGGACAAACTGAGAGCTCAGATAAGATTTGAAGTTGCTCCTGAATAGGTTAAGTCTCTCTCCAGGGGATGTCCTCAACACCAATTGCACTTCATGAGTCATAAGTCAATGGGCTTCAGAAGCTCAGCCCATGTCTGTCTTGGTGGTAGGATGTTGCAATTACATCTTGTACTATGCTGTCCATGCAAACTGCTTATTGCAGACAGCAGAGGGAATAATGCAGAAGGCTTTGAAGGATCCTCATCATCAATCTCAGCATATCAAAGAGCCTGGCAGTAACCCTAGGAGCTTATGGAAGAAACTCAATGGAAAATGGCAAGATCAGAGTGGGGACTGGGTTGGGGGAAAATAAGGTGAGACGAGCAGAAATGAGGATCACTCAGCAGGCAAGGCCACAAGGTTCGCGAGGGCCAAGTATGTAAAGGGGTTAGGGGCTTTTTTCTTCTAACATGCAGGAAGAAAGAAATTGCTTTTGTTTAACTTGGTACATGGAAAGAAAATAGGACTGAGCAGCAGAGAGAAGGATACAATTTCCTGCTGGCTCAAGAACAGAAATGATTTGAAGACAGAAAACAGAGCTTCCCTTGGTTTTTGCCCCTGGGATATGGATTTTGGCTGTGAATGGAATATGATGCTTATCTTTATATTGACTTTTCTTGGTCCAAACTTGAAAAGCAAAATAAGAACAAATGGGGCCACCATGGATGAAATTTGATTGTGTAACTTTGCTCTGCAAAGAACGGCACTCCAAGTTATGGCTGATGAAGGGCATGGTCCCAATTTGCCTTTCACCAGAGACATTAACACTCCTGGGATGTTTTAGTTCATTCTGTACTGTTATAAAAGAATACCCAAGACTGGGAGATTTAAAAAAGGACAGATTTATTTCTCACAGTTCTGGAAGCTGGGATGTTCAAGGTTGAAAGGCCTTCCTCATGCAAAAGCCTTCTTGCATTATCCCATGGTGAACATGGAAGAGAGAGGGAGAGAGAGGGAGACAGGAGGGAGAGGCAGACAGGAGGGAGAGAAGGGGAGAGAGAGAGGGGCCAAACTTGTCCTTTTATCAGGATTCTACTCCAGTGATAAGAGCATTAATCTCTTCATAAAGGCAGGGCCCTCATGACCTCTTAAAAATCTCACCTCTCATCTTTGTTGCACTGGGGATTAAGTTTCTAAAACATGAACATGAACTCTGGGGGACACATTCAAACTATAGTGGAAGGGTTGAACTCTCTTCAAACAGCCCATTTTCCAGCTAGTGACTGGGGTCTTGTGGAAGTGGAATTTATCACAGTAAGAACTTCACATCCTCATGGAATGATATTAACACTTTCCCAGGGAGGCACTGCACGAAGGTGAAGCCAGGTTTGGTCATGAATATTGTTGTCTACCAGGGGACATTACACACAGGGACATTTGAGATGGGGCATGCACAGCCTGCTTTCTTAAACAAGGCTAAAAGTTCTTTTGGATGTTGATCTCATGATCCTGTATAAATATAACCTGATTGGGTTAAATGAGTTACTTTCAGGCTGCATGAGCCTGAGGTGGGTGTGAAAATACCTAACAGGGACATAGTGACTTCTTTGACAGGATGAAAATTACACTAAAATTTCAGTTTGAGTCTAATTATTATCTATGTATAGTTTTGTGGGGGAAACTAAACTTCAAGAAATCTCAAAAACAGAATAAAAAAAGAAAAAGAAATAAAAGAAATACAGCAGGTATGAAGATCTCTGTGGCTATTAGAAATAATCCTGTTTTCCCTTCCTTACAGAATCCAATTTCACTCAGGTATCTGCTCCTGCCTGACATGGTTTGACCTGGGGAAGATGCACCCACCTGAGCACCAGGGTAGTTTCCCACTGGTCTGAGCTAATCCTGGTAAAGTGACTCTCTTATTTGGTCAATGAGTCTTCAGTGAAACAATGGAAGTCTGCTGGAGACCTCTGGGAAAGACTTTGTTCTCCAAGATCCAAGCAGGTCATGGAGACCCTTTGGAGACTGTGTCTTGATTTGACATCTGGAACTGCTACAGATATTCTGCCATGTCCAGGAAAGCAGCTCATGTGAGGAAGAGGGGAAATTCAAGAAAGATGAGCCAGACGGTGCCCCGGAACACCCTATACCTCTGGATTCTTTCATGAGAGATGGTTTAAAACAATTTGGCATGCTATTTTTGTTATTTTCTGATAATATAACAACTAATATGCAGCCTTAAGAATACTTTGAAGGATACTTTTAGTGTATCAGTACTCAGGACTCAAGAGAAAGACCTGCCAAGTCCACTGCTGAACTTGTCCAATGGCCATGTTATTTCAGGGAAGAACTGCTCCTTGCAGTAACTTCTTAAAAAGCCAAAATATCCACCCTAGTTTTGAAATATGGTGGCCAAAGATGGTAAACCTTAGGGCCCCCCTTTGTTCTGGTTCACAGCAGAGCAGACATCACCATGCAGGGTCTCCATCTGACTGTGAGATCCAGATCCATGTCAGAGAGTTGCAGGGAGAGCAGCAGAAGCAGCTGCCAACTCCTGAGGCTTTCCACCTTTCTGATTTTGTTTTCTACTATAACTGATCACCCATACATTTTTAATAATTTAGTTAACCTATTTGAATTGTTTTGTTATTGCTATTGTACTTAAAATGTTCCTAATTTTGAAATAACACACCATCATCTGCATGCACTGAATACATTTAAATTACAACTATTGTTTACCGAGGTGGCCATTTCAGATACCAGCAGGAGAGGACACCAAACACTAAAATGACTGGAATAAATCACCAAGGGCAACTCGGTACACTCGGAATTCTCAATTCGATTTTACAATCACCTGGACCCAATACCCACTGACAATATCATAAATACTGTCATGAAATTCCCTTAGAAATTTAGCTGCATTGAAAATATCCACAAAACACAGGTTAGTTGAAAATGATTTTGGTGCCTGAACACAAGCACCTTAGGCTGAGAAAGGCAGAGGTGGAAGTCACCTTTCACAATGATAAAAGCCTGACCAGTTTTCTGAGGCATCCACAGACTCTCAGGTTGGCAGTGGCTCCGGAGTCCACGTGGGTAGAGTAGGAGGAATTCTGGGGCACATTCATCTAAACTCTCCTCACTGTATAGAGGAAAGTGAAAACTCAGGACAGGAAGGGGGATGGGGAACTGATGAAGGAAGGGAGTCATTCTCAAATCAGAGAGTAGACCTGAACCCTGTATCTTCTCATTCGATGAACTTTATTTTGGTATAAGACCTGCTAAGTTCTCTGTCATATAATATTATAAGGACGGTGATGATGACAACTAAGTTTATTGAAGATTTACTATGTGCCAGGTACTTTACATATGCCTTTATAATCATGCAACAAATGGACGAGGAAGTACTATTATCATCACAATTTAACAAATGGGAAATTAAGACAGAGGTTAAATAATTTCTACCCAATTGAAAAGCAGAGGAGCTGGGATATGAACTCTCAGTCTGCTTTCAAAGCCCTGCTCTTACTCTTAGGTTACTCATCTTCAACAGACTTCCACTCCTCAATGAGCCCCATCTACCTGTGTGGTGGTGGTAGTATTAGTGGCTTGTACTGGGAGTGAGGTTAGGGAGTCCCCAGGAGCTGGACTTGATTCATTACTGAGGTAACAAGTGACTCAAAGCAACTTTGTAAAGCAGATGTCCATACATGCTGTCCAGAATTATTGGGACACCTCTGGGTTATGAGCTCCCTATGGGAAAGGCCTGTGAAACTCATAGGCTGAATATAATCTCTTGATACTTGGGACCACCCCTGTCCTTCTATATTCTTGCCTATATGCAGGAACCCTGGAACTACAATCCCCAGATTCCCTTGCCAGTAGGTTCCAGATTAGATTCTGCTGGAGAGATCAATCAGGATATTTGGAAGGCAGGCAAGAGAAACTGTTATTATGCAACATATGTGAGTTTGCTAGTGGCTTCTAGGCTTCTTCCTGAGAATTCAGTAGCACTAAAGGTTGAAAACTTTTTTTTTTGGGGAGGGGGGTAGTTTTCTGTGATCCTTGTAAGCCATGGTTTCTGAATACTTCTTCTAAGCTTGACTCCATCCTCTTCTGTCCATGATACCATACAATCCAGAGAATCAGGTCCTCAGTCAACCATAGACCAGGCAGCACTTTGCCTACAGATTTATAGCAGGTGAAAAGTGCTCATAATCACTGATGGTACTGCATCTATTATGTGATTCTTCCAATGAATGGAGACTCAGATACCCCAATAATATCCTGCACCATTTATAGCAAATGACAACCCAGCTTAAAATATAAGAAATTCAGCTTACAAGATAATATATAAACTCAACCAGAGAGCTTCCTGCAAATTTTTCAAAATTGGCTTTTGGATTTCCTGATGGTTGACCTATTTCACTATTTCTGTTAATAAGAAGATACAACATTATGATTTAAAGGAAAAAAGCATTAGCTTTTTCTAAGAGTTTGAATATTTTAAAAATGAGTTTAAGAATCACTATTCACTCCCAAATCAGTCCCCCAAAATCAGTCCTCTAAAACCTTAATACTCTTCCACTATTGTGCTGTCCACTAGTATTTTCCTGATTTAAGAAAAAGAATTCAGCAGGATTGTACTACTTAGAAACATTTAGATCCTCCTATTCTTGTTTTCCCCCTATTCAATCAAAAAAGAAAATGAGATTTGACCTAGATGTAAGAAATACGGATCCCAACAACCATGATTATATCCTCTGCTGCAATGAGTAAATCACTAAAAAATTATGTTCTCTGAATCATATTAGAAGAGTGATGACTTTAGGAAGGGTGTCATCTTTTATGCTTACTGGGGATCCTCAAATCATAGAGGTCAAACAGAAGAGACACTCCAAATACTTAAGAACTGGCATGGCATGAGACTGAGCAGTCAGAATGGGCACCATGACCAATCCAAAGCAATGCACACTGTGATGTTCTGGGTGAATCTCAGCCCAGGAGTAAAGCATCAGATTTGGAATACCTGAACTTCTTAGAGAATCACTGAAGGTTATAAGGAAATGGAATAATTCATTGAGTTAGAATGAGTAAGGTAGAGTTAGGAGTAGAATATTTGCAAAAAATGGCTGCAATTATTCTCCTCTCTGTATCCACACCTGACATTGTAGCTCTTCCCATTGAAATGTAGTCTATTTCCCATGCTTGAATCTGGGCTGGCCTCGTGATTTGCTGTGGCCAACAGGATGTGACAAAAGCAATGTTGTGTCAGCTCCAAGCCTAGGACTTGAGAAGCTTTGCACACTTCCATTCTTCTTCTGGGACCTCTATCTATGTGAAAAACCTCAGCTAGCCTATTGGAGAATAAGAGGCCATGTAGGGCAGAACTGGGCCAGTTGTTTCAGCCAAGCCCCGAGACACATGAAAGACCCAGCTGAGATCTGCAAAGCCTACCTGATCTACAGCTGACCTAGCCCAGATGAGAAGACCAATCAAGACAAGCCAAAGACTCTCTAGCAGATTGTAGCCTACATGGCTACCTGAAGAATCATGAGCTATATGTGTGGCTCTTGTTTTAAGTCAATACGTTTCAGGGTGATTTCTTAATACAGTAATATTTAACTAACAGTTGTGGAGGGTCTTCTAAAAATTTGGATGAGGAAACTCTATGTTCTATTATCCTTTGCTCAGAAGGAGAAATTTATAATACCAAAATACTACTTTTGTATTGCTTTACTTCCAACCACTATAGCCCATATTTTCCCACATTGCTAACTTGTATTTATTATAATAAACTTAATGGTTATAAAATATTCCACTGAAGGCATATTAAATAATTCATCTACTCATGTCCATGTAGGTAGACATTTAGATGGCTTACAATTTCTGAGAATTATAAATAGTTTTACATATATAACATACTCCATATTTTGGATGATTTCTTTAGGACAGATTCTTAGGAGCAGGATTACCAGGTCAAAGTTATTAACAATAATGTGGCTTTTGCAATAGGCCATCAGACACTTTTCACAGGGGCTGAACCAATTTTCATGGACACCAGCAGATGAAGCGCATTGGTTTCATAGAACACTTTCCAGCACTGGATATATTTTATTTTTAGGAGGTACAAATTTACTAGATAAAAAATTGAAAAATGAGAGCTTTGGTTACATTTATTTGAATGGATAAAAGCCTGGAGCAATCATGGAGCTGTCTGATTTATATACCACTGGAGAAATGAGGTTGGCATACAATTTTGAAAATGCAAAGAACTAAGGAAGAGGTAAATGCTTCTCAGATATTTACTTCTGGAACATCTACAGCATCTCTAAATTGTAGAAGCCAGTGGTTACTTTCCTAAAATGATCTTTTAGAAGAGGAACTCTCATTACTATGCACATAATATTTGGATATGTATAAACTACCTATAAATGTATATTTATATAGGTGATTACTTAACAATCACATTGAAGGAATAAAAATAACTCAACAACAAACTCTGTAGGATTTTACAATAAGTTTTCACTGATATTTTTATTGGAATTAGTCTGTGGTTGCTGAACACTACCCAAACAACATGACTACACCTGGGACCTGGGTGAACTCCACAATACACACACACACACACACACACACACACACACACACAGTCACGGCACAGCTTGGTGAGGCTCCTGTGCCCGTCTATAGCACACCCAGAGAATTGTGCAAAAGCACCACATGGATCCCAGCTAGGAGAACACTGTGGGGACACCTCCCCAGGCCTGGTGCAAGAGACCTTTGGCTAATAGCAGTTAAAGCCCTGAAGTTTATTTAAAAAGTTCATCTTCCCGTCTCTTTTATAACCCAATTTGATCATTTCACAGATTTTTTTTTCTGATTTCTTCACAGGTTTCTTTCTGATGTAGAATACTCAGGACCTGGAATCAGAATAGGGAAGCAGCTAAATTCAGATTGTAAAAGGGGGCCATTCAAGATTGTGTGATATTTCTTAGGTTCAGGGACTTGTCCAAGATCTCACAGCTTCTCTGGATGGAGGTGGATAAAGCCCAGAAAGGGTCAGAGGAGGCTGTTGTATCTCAGTATAAAATGAAAAGCCATGATTTCAGAATCCTTTATTGCCTAAGGATCATCCACATTGCCTGATGCCTTCATTAGTCAAGAATGAGAACTGAGCAAGATGGGGAGAAATCAATACACCGCAGGGATGGTGCCACTGATGGAGAATATTGTACTAACTAGGGTCCCCCCCCCCTTTTAACTGGCTAGCATTTTATTTCATTTTAAAATGAAAAATGCTATTCAATCTTTTAAGACTAGGGGAAATGTGCATTTCAATATAATGACAGAATACAATGGACTGAATCTTCCCAGGACCCGAGATACCTTCTAATTAGCTCTAAGTTATATATTGTGAACTGATATAACACATCAGCACTAATTTATTTAATGCATATAGCCAGCTGAAAAGATTTCACATCAATCCTAATTTATTTGACTTTCAACCAGACAATTGCTTAAGTACTGGGTGGAATGGCTGATCATTATTTTCTGCAGAAACAGGCTTTCTGGTGTACTATGTATGAGTTAAATGCATTTACTTTAAGTGATGCAGTTTAAGTATCTTTATTTTAAACATCTACCAATACAAATGAATAAACATGAAGAAACAAACAAAATCAAGAAGCTGGACTATCAGGCCATGCACACTGTCAGACATGTCATTGCTAAACTATTTAATAAGCAAGATACTTATAAAGACAAGACATGCCCATGAAATTAAGTCAATTTGAATCTGTGATGAATTTAACATCTATTACTAAAAGATATTTGATGTTTATTATCTATAGTAAGACTCAGTTTTAGGTTCTAAAATAACCCTGGCTTCCTGATTAGTAAATATTTTTGTAATATTTAATATACTTAACATTTTCTATTTAACATCAACACTGTGGTCCAGACCTAACTGATACTGTATGGCAAGAGTCTGACAAGAGCAAGGGAAAATTATCATGTGAAACACGTGCACCAAGAAGGAAATGTCTTACAGAAACCACTGATCCAGGAGTATTCTACCCTGAGCTATATCCCCAGTCCTTTCTTATTTTGAGACAGGATCTTGCTAAGTTACCAGGCTTGAACTTGAGATCTTCCTCCCTCAGTCTCCCAAGTTGCTGGAATGACAAAAAAACCACGTGTGCACATGCAGGCATGTGCATGCTGCATGTGTATGAATATGTATCTATCTAGATATACAGACACTCTCATTGCAAAAAAAAAAAATGTTGGGCCAGTAGAAAATTGAACAGATATGTTAAAATGTTGACTGTCAGTTTAAAGTGTTTAACTTTCCTCTTAAGAGATGGAGTTTTCCTCAAGTCATTATTGAGTAGAAACAAAGTAGTAGCTGAATCAAAACTTAATGAAACTGTTTAAGCATGTTAGTAATCAGGGTTTTCATAAAGAAGCCAGGATTAAGAGATAGAAAAGGTGTGCCAGGGAAGGCTTTGCTATCATTTCTGCTTTTAAATGTCTGGGTAGTCATTTGAAGAAAGAACACAGCAGAACGGTTGGTTGGTGGGAACAAAGCAGTGACAGATTATTCTCTGAATGACCAAATCTGAGCTCTAATGAGGTGATTTTATGAAAACTCAGCATGTTGTAATGAACCATTTATATAACTATTTGCAAAGCACTTGAAACATTCAGAATATTGCCCGGTTGTAACACAGGTATATTTGCTGTCCAATTATTCCTCAAGTTCTTAAATTTGGAGATGATTTTTAAATGAAGGCAAATGATAAAATTCCTGATTCCAAATATAAAATTTACAATGAATACCTGTTGGCACTATGGATAATTTTAAACATTTCAAGGATCTATGTTAGTAAACATCTGTCTTTGGCTCTATACATGTTGATTTTAGATAAACATGGTGAAATATTCAAAAGTCTAAATCATTTATTCCTAACTCATTCAATATAGGCATAAGGGAATTTCAAAATATTAAAGAATAAGTGACACATCTCTTAAATGGAATATCCTAGAAGAGTCTATGGCAAAAGATTGAAAGAATTGTACATTCATGTCAGAAAGAACAAAATCAATAAACATTCAAAAATCATGAAATGCCAAAATTCAAATGCAAATGTTATAATTATTTTTAAGTCATTATGTTTTAAAAATTACAGTCTTGCCTCTGATAATAATTATTTGGCTTTTTACTAATGTTGACACTGTCCTTTTATCAAGAGTTTGGAAGAAAATATTTTCCTATTTTCGAAGAATATTTAAAGAACTTCAAGCTCAGGAGCTGATACTGAGATATTTTATTCTGCCCAAATTAAGATTAAATCACTGAAAGTGTCAGAGCAGGAAGTAAAACTCTAGGGAGGCTATTAACAATTTAGCATTTCTAGTTCATGCTGGAGAGTTAATTCCACTTGCCAAAGAAAATAGGAGAAGTGGTATTCATTAAAATTAAAATATTGTGACTGCAGACATGTACCGCCACCTTTATATTAGAGCACATCAGGAATTACATACAAATGTCCCCACGGATCCGGTGAGGTTAGTGAGGTCTCAGCTTGATTTCTCTCTATTTCTTCACACAGAAAAATACAGACAACCAATTCTCAATTATTCGCTAATGGAAGGAGGTTGCTGCATACATGTCTAGCAGTGTCCTCTGAGATAAGGGTTTTCCCGGGCCAGGGAATAGTTATGATCTTTAAGATCACAGCTGTAAATTTGCTTTTTCTGCACAGTAATTTACTTCTGACATACTCTAGTCTATAACTCAGGGTCACCTTGGGCAGTGTGCCCTGGGACTATCCCTGTGCCACAAGGCAAGCTATGTGTGGGAGGACAGCAGCCTGTGGAAGTGACTGGCATGGAACCCAAGGACTGCATGGTGGAGCAGAAGATGAAAAGTGATAACCAGGAAGTGCTCAAAGTTCCCCAAGATTTCTCAGAGGTATTTGAGATGAGGCTGGAGAGATGAAATCCCTACTGCATATGGATTTGATGGAAGCTCTTTGAAGACTGGAAAATGTGAGGTAGTCGGTATCATATACAAAATGGGCCTGGGGGGGTCCCTTCTTCCTGGTGAGGAGCTACTTAGCATCTCTAAGACAAAGGAGAAGGTCTGCCTTTAGGACAGTGATGGATAGATGAGCCTATGAAGCCAACAAAGAACTTGGACATGTTAGCTCAGCAGAAACATGGAGACTTTTCACAAGGATAAATATAACATTTAGGGATCTTAGTTTCAACTCTAAGTTACAGAAAGAGAGCAGAATGTAATGAAGAAGGGGTACCAAGGGACAGTGTTATGCTTCTGACTTTTTGTGGGGGGTACTAGAGAATGAACTCATAGAATGAGCCACATCCCTACTGTTTTTCATTTTTAATGTTAAGTTAGGCTCTCATGAAGTTGCTAAAGCTGGCCTCCAATTTGTGATCCTCCTGCTTCAGCCTCTGCAGTAGCTGGGATCACAGACTTATGTATACAGTGATGTTTACATACTCTTCTGTAGGAAAAATAAATTTTATAATAAAAGAGTTAAATTAAGGAAACAATTGAACTATATGTGCAACTGAAAAAGTTAGACAAGCAATAGCAAAACAAAACAAATTCCAGCTGGGTGCTCCTTATTAGAAGTACTTCTAAAACATACGTATGGAAAGGCTAAACATTATAGAAAAAGAATAACACAGAGATATGGGAAAGTTAAAATTATGGAAAAAGACCTACTAGGAAAAAGAAATCTAACATAATTATATTAATTAAAAAAGAAAAACCCAACTGGCCTTAAGATAAAAACCATTGCTGAGCATAGTGGTGCATGCTTATAATCCCAGCGGCTTGGGAGGCTGAGGCAGGAGGATCATGAGTTCAAAGTTAGCTTCAGCAACTTAGTAAGGTCCTAAGCAACTCAGCCAGACCCTGTCTCTAATATATATATATATATATATATATATATATATATATATATATATATATATATATATGGCTGCGAATGTGGCTCAGTGGTTAAGCACTCCTAGGTTCAATCCTTGGTACAAAATATACAAACAAAAATGATAAAAACCATCATTAAAGATAGAGAAAACCACTACATAAAGTTAGAAGTTTCATCCATCAATATAATAAAACAATTCTAAAATTGAATTTATCTGGTAAACTAACCTCAAAAGTAAGAAAGAAACTGTGAACTACATAGAGAGAAACATACAGATTCAGAAACTGATGATGAAGCAGATACAAAATTTAAATATGTGTGTATGAACAAAATAATAACAAGCTCAACTTAATGGACATATGTAGAGCTTTATTCCCAACACTCAGACTCTGAGACATATTTTTCCAGTGCATGTATTAAACATTCATAAAAAGTGATCACATACCAGGCCATACTGTAAGTCTCAAAAATTATCAAGAAACAGAATTCATACATCATATTCTGTGACCATGACACAATTCAATTAGAAGTCACGGAACAAAACAACTCATGGGTTTGGAAATCTAAGGTTATACATATTTATAAATGACTTAGGATTCAGAGATGAGATTAAATTGCTAAAGAATTTAGAACTGAATGAGAATAAAACTGTATATATCAAACTTTGGTGGTATCAATGACCCTAGGAGAGTTATGTACAGCCCTAAGTACTGACACTTAGAAAAGAAGAAAGGTAGACAGGTAAGGAGTGCATCATAAAAATCAATAGAGTAGAAAAACAAAAACAGAATAAACCCAAGGGAAATAGAAGAAAGGACACAAATATGGCAGAAAACATAGTGAGTAAGAAGCAAACACGCGGGAGTCCAGCCTGGCCCATGTAGTGAGACCTTGTCCGAAAATAGAAAATAAAAAGTGCTGGGGATGTAGCTCATGGGTAAGGCATCGCTGGGTTCAATTTCCAGATTCAAGGAAGGAAGAGAGGAAAGGAAGGAGGGAGAAAGAAAGAGAGAGAGAAAGAAAAATTCCGAAGTCCAGAAACCACAATACAGCTGTCAATGACAGCTTGTGTTGGGACGCCTGAACCAGACGTCAATAAAGAACACTGCTCCACAGCAACGTGCGTTAGCATGAACCGACTTCAAACATATAGTACTGACAAAAATAAGAAAATTATTTAAAATAAAAAAGTTTCGGGGGGGGGGGAACATGGCCACCGACGAGGAAGCAGTGACTCTAATGTCTCCACATTAACGAGATCAAAAAGACCCTTTGGAACAGCGGCAGTCTTCACACGGAGGAACTCCTAGCAAAATTCCATGAAGAGGGGTCCTGCCGGGATCTGGTAGGTCTATTAGAAGTGTCGGTTTGTGGCCGCTGGGACTCGGGGCCCGGGGACTGTGGTACTTGCCGGCGGTCGCCTCCCTGGCCCTGGGCCCCGCTGGAGCTCGAGCCAGAAAAACACGGACCGGGACGCAGCGCGGCTGGCTAGAAGCCGGGAACGCCGGGGGCGGACAGAGCGACAAGGGCAGCGCTGGCTGTGGAGGCCGTGGAGGAGAGAGGCGTGGGAGCTCGAGGCAGAGACACACCGGAGAGAGCGAGCCAGCACCCCGCCATCATCCCGAAATAGCGAGAAGAGGAAGATAGCGGCGGGAAGTGAGTAAGCCTCTCCGTTTTCCGTGCCCCGCACCGCCGCATCTGAAAAGCTGAGACTGACAGCCGCGCCGACTCAGCATTAAGCCATCCAGCCGAGGTGGCTGGTCAGCACTTCTCATTCTGCGGAGGTGGATGCCTGCCGGGCCTTCGTGGGTAGTGGCTGCAGGGTCCAGGCGGGGCTTGGGAGACAGTGGGGACCCGCCCGTGGCATTGGTCGCCCGGCAGGGGGAGGCGAACTGTCGCCGTTTGTGGAGGACACCACTGTGGCAGAGGGCTGAAGTCGCAGGGCTGCAGCGCAGGAGATAACTTCATTGAAGCCTGCTGCTACAGGTGTGTGGACACCTGGCTTTCCCTCTCCACGCATCGGGGAAAACTTAAGAGCCCCTCCCAGCTCTCCCGTGAGTGCTACAGCCAGCCCGAGGGAGTCAGAGGTGGTGCAGGACTGCCGCTCCCGCCAGGGCTGACTGCTGAGGTCTCTTGCACCAGCTACAGGGGTGTGGCTACTGGAGGGCAAGTAAAATTTGCTGAGGATTCTCAGCACCAAGCTCTACAAAATTAGGGTCTGAGGGAATGGCAAACTGGAAGAGTGTGCCCAGTCATTCATGAAAACAGGGCTCCCGGGAGCAGCAGACCTAGCGTGTAGCCAGTATTGCAGTGAGCGGCACCCGTGAGAGGGGCCTGGCTAGAGGAAAAGTGGAAGGGATTGGACACAAGAGGAGGCCCTAGGCACTCAGGTTTGGAGACTCGCCCAGTCTGGGAGGAGCTGCTGCACAGTGATTGGTTCCCGCGTACTGACGGGAAAGACTTGACCTGGTGGGCACAGCGCCACCTACTGGAAGAGAAATTAATCAAACTCTAAGACGGCATTTATTAGGTTTTTTTTTTTTTCTTTCTTGATTGGGGTTTTTCTTTCATCTTCATTTTTCTATCTTGGTTTTTTTTCCTTTCTCTTTTTTTTCTTCTTTCTCTTCTAATCTTAATTTTAATTTTTTTAAATTATTATTAATATATATTTTTTAAATTTTTGTTCTTTTTTAGTTCCTATTTCTTTCTTCTTTTGTCTGTTCATTTTTCTTATCCCCCTTCCTTGAATTCTACCTGCCTACTCTCATTCTCCTTAGTGACTTCTTCCCTTCCCTTCTAATACCTTTCCTCCCTAGCATCAAATAAATTTATAGGAATAAACAGTAACTCAGCAGTCAATCAGAACAAGAAGCAACATGAGCAGCTTCAAGAAACAAGGAAGAAAAGGAGTACAAACAATGCAGGATAGCCTAAATATTCAGGAGGACCTAGAGTCATCAGAAAAATGGTCATATAAAGACCTCAAGGAACACCTTAGACAGATGGAATGGAACATCAAAGAGGATACAAGACAGAAAATTCAAGCAGCGAAAGAACACATTGAGAATGAGTTACATAAACACCTAAAAGAAGAAGTTAAGCATCTTTATCAGGAGATAGAGATTATAAAGAATAATCAAACAATAATTCTAGAAATGAAGGAAACGATAAACCAGATTAAAAACTCAATTGAGAGTATCACTAACAGAGTGGAACAAGTAGAAACCAGAACGTCAGATAATGAAGACAAAATATATCATCTTGAAAAGAGTCTAGCCAACTCAGAAAGGCTGGTAAAAAATCATGAGAAAAACATCCAAGAGATTTGGGATAACATGAAGAAACCAAACTTACGAGTCATCGGGATAGAAGAAGGTACAGAGATTCACACCAAGGGAATGAGAAACCTGCTGAATGAAATAATTACAGAAAACTTTCCAGAAATAAAAAAGGAAACAGATATACAAATTGAAGATGCATACAGGACACCGAGCACACAAAATCACAGTAGACCAACGCCAAGACACATTGTTATGAAGATATCCAATATACAGAACAAAGAGAAAATATTAAAAGCTACAAGAGAAAGGAGACAGATTACATTTAGGGGTAAACCAATACGGTTAACAACGGACTTTTCATCACAGACACTGAAAGCAAGAAGGTCATGGAACAATGTATTTCAAACACTGAAAGACAATGGATGCCAACCAAGAATTCTGTATCCAGCAAAATTAAGCTTCAGGTATGACAACGAAATAAAGATCTTTCATGATAAACAAAAGTTAAAAGAATTTGCAGCCAGAAAACCTGCATTGCAAAGCATTTTGAGCAAAACACTACACGAGGAAGAAATGAAAAACAATAACCAAAACCATCAGTGGGAAGTGCCTCAGTAAAGACAGAGGGCGAGGGGAAAGATAATCACGGAGAAACAAACTAAATATATTTTTTTTAATAATAAAAAAAAAGGATAAACAATCAAACATGGATGGAAGTTCAAACCATATATCAATAGTAACTCTGAATGTTAATGGCCTAAACTCTCCAATAAAGCGACATAGGCTGGTATCATGGATTAAAAAAACAAATCCAACAATATGCTGCCTCCAGGAGACACATCTGATTGGAAAAGACATACACAGGCTGAAGGTGAAAGGATGGGAAAAAATATACCACGCACACAGTTCTCGTAAGCAAGCAGGAGTGGCCATCCTCATATCGAATAAAATCGACTTCAAGACTAAGTTAATCAAAAGGGATAAGGAAGGACATTATATACATTTAAAAGGAACCATTCACCAACAAGACATAACAATTATCAATATTTATGCACCAAACAATGGTGCTGCGACTTTCATAAAACAAATTCTCCTCAAGTTCAAGAATCAAATAGACCACAACACAATAATTATGGGTGACTTCAACACACCTCTCTCACCATTGGACAGATCCTCCAAACAAAAGTTGAATAAAGAAACTATAGAACTCAATATCACAATCAATAACCTAGACTTAACTGACATATATAGAATATATCAACCATCATCAAATGGATATACTTTTTTCTCAGCAGCACATGGATCCTTCTCAAAAATAGACCATATATTATGCCATAGGGCAACCCTCAGTAAATATAAAGGGGTGGAGATAATACCATGCATTTTATCTGATCATAATGGAATGAAACTGAAAATCAATGATAAAAGAAGGAAGGAAAAATCCTACATCACATGGAAAATGAACAATATGTTACTGAATGATCAATGGGTTACAGAAGACATAAAGGAGGAAATTAAATAATTCTTAGAGATAAATGAAAATACAGACACAACATATCGGAATCTATGGGACACAATGAAAGCAGTTTTAAGAGGAAAATTCATCGCCTGGTGGTCATTCCTCAAAAAAAGAAAAAAACAACAAATAAATGAGCTCACACTTCATCTCAAAGCCCTAGAAAAGGAAGAGCAAAACAACAGCAAATGTAGCAGAAGGCTAGAAATAATTAAAATTAGAGCGGAAATCAATGAAATTGAAACAAAAGAAACTATTGAAAAAATTAACAAAACTAAAAGTTGGTTTTTCGAAAAAATAAATAAGATCGACAGACCTTTAGCCATGCTAACGAAGAGAAGAAGAGAGAGAACTCAAATTACTAACATACGGGATGAAAAAGGCAATATCACAACAGATGCTACAGAAATACAGAAGACAATAAGAAATTATTTTGAAAACCTATATTCCAACAAAATAGAAGATAGTGAAGACATCGATATATTTCTTAAGTCATATGATTTTCCCAGACTGAGTCAGGAGGATATACACAATTTGAACAGACCAATACCAATGGATGAAATTGAAGAAGCCATCAAAAGACTACCAACCAAGAAAAGCCCAGGACCGGATGGGTATACAGCGGAGTTTTACAAAACCTTTAAAGAAGAATTAAAACCAATACTTTTCAAGTTATTTCAGGAAATAGAAAAAGAGGGAGCTCTTCCAAATTCATTCTATGAGGCCAACATCACCCTGATTCCGAAACCAGACAAAGACACCTCAAAGAAAGAAAACTACAGACCAATATCTCTAATGAACCTAGATGCAAAAATCCTCAATAAAATTCTGGCGAATCGAATACAAAAACACATCAAAAAAATTGTGCACCATGACCAAGTAGGATTCATCCCTGGGATGCAAGGATGGTTCAACATACGGAAATCAATAAATGTTATTCACCACATCAATAGACTTAAAGATAAGAACCATATGATCATCTCGATAGATGCAGAGAAAGCATTTGACAAAGTACAGCATCCCTTTATGTTCAAAACATTAGAAAAATTAGGGATAACAGGAACTTACCTTGACATTGTAAAAGCTATCTATGCTAAGCCTCAGGCTAGCATCATTCTGAATGGACAAAAGTTGAAGACATTCCCTCTAAAATCCGGAACAAGACAGGGATGCCCTCTATCTCCACTTCTATTCAATATAGTTCTCGAAACACTGGCCAGAGCAATTAGACAGACGAAAGAAATTAAAGGCATAAAAATTGGAAAAGAAGAACTTAAATTATCACTATTTGCAGATGACATGATTCTATACCTAGAAGACCCAAAAGGGTCTACAAAGAAACTACTAGAACTAATAAATGAATTCAGCAAAGTGGCAGGATATAAAATCAACACGCATAAATCAAAGGCATTTCTGTATATCAGCGACAAAACTTCTGAAACGGAAATGAGGAAAAACACTCCATTCACGATATCCTCAAAAAAAATAAAATACTTGGGAATTAACCTAACAAAAGAGGTGAAAGATTTATATAATGAAAACTACAGAACCCTAAAGAGAGAAGTTGATGAAGATCTTAGAAGATGGAAAAACATACCCTGTTCATGGATAGGCAGAACTAACATCATCAAAATGGCGATATTACCAAAAGTTCTCTATAGGTTTAATGCAATGCCAGTCAAAATCCCAACGGCATATCTTGTAGAAATTGACAAAGCAATCATGAAATTCATATGGAAAAATAAAAGACCCAGAATAGCAAAAGCAATTCTAAACAGGAAGTGTGAATCAGGTGGTATAGCGATACCAGATTTCAAACTATATTACAGAGCAATAGTGACAAAAACAGCATGGTACTGGTACCAAAACAGGCCGGTGGACCAATGGTATAGAATAGAGGACACAGAGACTAATCCACAAAGTTACAACTATCTTATATTTGATAAAGGGGCTAAAAGCATGCAATGGAGGAAGGATAGCATCTTCAACAAATGGTGTTGGGAAAACTGGAAATCCATATGCAACAAAATGAAACTGAATCCCTTTCTCTCGCCATGCACAAAAGTTAACTCAAAATGGATCAGGGAACTTGATATCAAACCAGAGACTCTGCGTCTGATAGAAGAAAAAGTTGGCTCCGATCTACAGATTGTGGGGTCGGGCTCCAAATTCCTTAATAGGACACCCATAGCACAAGAGTTAACAACAAGAATCAACAAATGGGACTTACTTAAACTGAAGAGTTTTTTCTCAGCAAGAGAAACAATACGAGAGGTAAATAGGGAGCCTACATCCTGGGAACAAATCTTTACTCCTCACACTTCAGATAGAGCCCTAATATCCAGAGTATACAAAGAACTCAAAAAATTAGACAATAAGATAACAAATAACCCAGTCAACAAATGGGCAAAGGACCTGAACAGACACCTCTCAGAGGAGGATATACAATCAATCAATAAGTACATGAAAAAATGCTCACCATCTCTAGCAGTCAGAGAAATGCAAATCAAAACCACCCTAAGATACCATTTCACTCCAGTAAGATTGGCAGCCACTATGAAGTCAAACAACAACAAGTGCTGGAGAGGTTGTGGAGAAAAGGGTACACTTGTACATTGCTGGTGGGACTGCAAATTGGTGCGGCCAATTTGGAAAGCAGTTTGGAGATTCCTGGGAAAGATGGGAATGGAACCACCATTTGACCCTGCTATTGCCCTTCTTGGACTATTCCCTGAAGACCTTAAAAGAGCATGCTACAGGGATACTGCCACATCGATGTTCATAGCAGCACAATTCACGATTGCTAGACTGTGGAACCAACCCAGATGCCCCTCAGTAGATGAATGGATAAAAAAAAATGTGGCATCTATACACAATGGAGTACTATGCAGCAATAAAAAATGACAAAATCATAGAATTTGCAGGGAAATGGACAGCACTAGAGCAGATTATGCTTAGTGAAGCTAGCCAATCCCTAAAAAACAAGTGCCAAATGTCTTCTTTGATATAATGAGAGCAAATATGAACAGAGCCGGGAGGAAGAGTAGGAAGAAAAGAGTAACATTAATCAGTGACATAAGATGGGAGGGAAAGGGAGAGATGAGGAAAATTGCATGGAAATGAAGGGAGACCCTCATTGCTATACAAAATTACATATAAGAGGCTGGGTGGGGAATGGGAAAATAAATAAGGAGGGAGATGGATTACAGTAGATGGGGTAGAGAGAGTAAAAGGGAGGGGAGGGGAGGGGGGACAGTGGGGGATAGGAAAGGGAGCAGAGTACAACAATTACCAATAGGGCATTATGTAAAATTGTGGATGTGTAACCGATGTGACTCTGCAATCTGCATTTGGGGTAAAATAGGGAGTTCATAACCCACTTCAGTCTAATGTATGAAGTATGATATGTCAAGTGCTTTGTAACGTTGTGAACAACCAATAAAAAAAATAAAATAAAATAAAATAAAAAAGTTTCACAGAAAGGACAAAAAAAAAAAAGAAGCAAACACGCACGCACACACACACACACACACACACACACACACACACAGAGCCAAGAGGTGATTCTTAGAAAAGATGGTTACAGTAAACAAATCTCTGGAAAGGTTGCTCAAGGTAAAAAAATGAAACAACACAAGAAATGAAAAGAGGAGCATAAACAGAGGTAGAGAAGAGATGGACGCAATTAGGCCCTAGTGGCTCCGTGTCCCATGGGCAAGTTATTTAATCTCTATACCACTTTGATCTCATCCTCTGTAGATTAGGGGTATCCAAAGAATCAATCTAATATGACTGCTGTGAGAATTAACCTGGTTAATTCTAACTAATATGCCTGGATCCATCTATGGCAAGAAAAACCAATATATGTAGTGCTAACTCTATATCATTTTGTCCATTTTCCTTTAGATGATGGACTATTTTATTACTCTTTTTGAAGAATAGCTTTTGGTTTTTGTGATTTCTATTGTTTTCTATGCCTCTAATTTCTCCCGTTATGTTTAGCATTTTCTTCCCCTGCTTTATTTATTTTGTTCTCCTGTTTTTTTACAAGCTTCAGTTCAATACATTTATTTTTAATGTTTCTTGTTTTAAAATTCATGGTTACTGCTAATTTTTTCTCTAGCTAAAGTTTTTAAGTTTTGCTTCAAACTTTATAATGCTATTTCTTCAATTCCATATTGGTTTTAAAACACGCCTTCAAATTCTTTTGACACTCCTCTCATCAAAAATGGAATCTATCCAGGTGCCATGGTGCACACCTATAATCCCAGTGACTCGGGTAGCTGAGATAGGAGGATTATTAAGTGTGAGGCAAGCTAAAGGTCAGCCTGGGCAATTCAGTGAGACCTTGTCTCAAAAAAAAAAAAAAAAAAAAAAAAAATTAAAAGGCTGGTGATGTAGCTCTGAGGGAGAATGTTCCTTCATTCAATCTCCAGTACTATACATAAACATACCAATAAATAATAAATCTTAATTTTCCTCTTTTTGCATATAGATCAGCCTCAGGACTGACCTCCAATGGATAGAAGGTGCTACTTATGAAGCCAGCTTCTGCATGGTTCTGGAGCTCCTGAGATGGTATCCTTAGACCTTAGCCACCACATTCTGGGGAGCCCCTGGCTACATTAAGAAACTATATATTCCAGGCTAGAACAGCCAAGAGGCTGGAGGCTCCCTCCCTCCACCCAGCTCCTGGAGAATAGATGCTCTTCCTCAGGTGTGGCATACCAAGATGGGGTCCCCTGATAACCCTCACCACCATTGGCTCCCAAGGCAGGTCCTCCATGCTGGAGGTTCTGGAAGAGGGAACTCAAAAAGGATAGAGGCTCCCACCTCCACCCTGCGCCTTGTTCATAAAGCAGGGACATCATTCTGAGACAAATTGATCATAGTCCCTTTACCCAGCTCCCGGGGTATAGCTTAGATTTTTCCTAGGGGAAGAGGCAGGCCTTAAGAACAAAGAACTACCAATATTCTCCTCAAGGAACGGACTTTGAAATGGCATGAGGAAGTTGGAGCCCAAGGATACTTTCTCAAAGACAAAGATATAAACAAGTTGGGGGAAGCTGGTTTCAGTGGGGCAACATGCTAAAATGTAGCCCACCTTCTGAGAGAGAGAGAGAGAGAGAGAGAGAGAGAGAGAGAGAGAGAGAGAGAGAGAGAGAGAACACGAAAGAACATGAGTGTGAATGCTCAGAGGAGCCCTGTAGGTATCAGAACAAACCTGAAAGATTATCTCAAAAACTACAATGCAGAGAGACACAAATTCAACTAGATTAGATAGTAGGGCAATTTTTGCCCTAAAACATTCTTGAAAACAATTACAGCAATGAGGCAGCAAGTAGTAAAGATGAACAGCTGGATGTGATACCAAAGAGCCATGTGTCTTAACAGAGATCACAGAAAGAGACAGAGCCCTGCTAAAGCCATGATCTTCCCAGGTGACTGGATACACGGGAGGATGCACTCACTGCAGGGAAGGGGTGGGGGTAGAGAGGAGGAGAACAGACTCCACTAAAATAATCCAGCTAGGCACTAAGCAAATAAAAAATAACAAGCTCCTGGGGAAGGAGAACCAGTAACCAGAGTTGCTACATTATCTAAAAAATTGTCCAGTTTCCAACTGGAAATCATAACCTACACATACACATACAAACCTTCCCCTATGTAAATTCTCTCATCTGGCTGTTCCTGAGTTGTATCCATTCATAATAAACTGCAAGTCTAGGAGTCAAAAAATAGGAAAATATTACTGACACTCAGAAAGAAAAAAGGTAATGACAGAAATTGATTATGAGAGGACCAAAATGTTAGAATTAACAGACAAAACATTTCAAAGCAGTATGTTCAAATAACTAACAGAAATCATGTTTAAAGTAGGACAAGAAAGCATGATGACATTGTCTCATCAAATGGAGAATATTAAAAGATTTCTTTTTATAAAAGTGAGATTCTGATGTTCAGAAGTTTAAGAGATGAGATGAAAAATTCATCAGAGACCCTCAAATATAGATTTGAAAGGGCAAAAAAAAAAACAATCAGCAAACTTAAAGATACGTGGATAGAGTTATGTAATCCAAAGAAAAGAGGAAACAAGAATAAAGAAAACTGGACAAAGCCTTAGGCAAATGTGGGTACCATCAAGTGTACCAGCATGTGTACAGTGGGAGTACCAGGGCAGAAGAGAAAGGATCAGAAAAACTATTTAAGGAACAATAACTGAACCCTGACCAAACTCAATCACTACCTACAAAACCAAGAAACACTCTAACTTAACAGTTGAAATTTCATCTTTCTCCAGTTGATGTTCATTTAACCAGTGGCACAGGCAAAACCCCATAGTCCTTCTTCATCTCTTTCCCTTACACCCTACTTCCAATGCAAGAGCTAGTCCTCTATGTACAACCTGGACAGTACATCTCAAGTCCAATCTCTCCATCTCTACTCCTACCATATCAGTTCATTGTAATCTGCACATCTTCTGGTACAGGAGCTCCTAACTAGTTCCCTTCTTTCACTCTTTCCCACTCCAGCCCTTTCTTCCCATGGAAGCCATAAATCAAAATCATATTATTCCTTTGTTTAGAATCCTCTGAGGGTTTCCCACTGTAATTAAAATCTAAACTCTACCAAAGTGACATTTGCTCTGGTACCTGTCTACTTCTCTGTCCTCATCTCCTATCATTCTCCCCTTGTCCACCATGTTTTAACCTCATCAAACTTTATTCCTTGAACAAGTCAGTTCAACTCCCTATAGGGGCCTTTGCATTTGGTCCAGTCCTAGAACACTCACTCTCCTAGTATTCTGCATAACCAGCTCCTTCTCAGTGCTCAGTTCTTAGTTATCAGAAAAAAAGCCTTTCCTGACTGTACCTTCCTTAGTTTTTCTGAATTAAAGGAAGATCAGAGTATCTGAATAAACATTTCCCCCAAAGAAGATATAAAAGTGGTCAAAAGCACAAGAAAAGATGCTGAATATCACCAGCCATGAGCAAAATAAAAATTAAAATCACAATGAGACACAACTTGACACTCACTAGGATAGCCAAGACCATAAAAGGCAAACATTAATAAGGATACGTTTAAATTGTGAAGAAATCAGAACTCCTGTAGGACACAGCTGGTGGGAATATAAAAGGGTGCAGCCACTTTGGAAAAGAGTCTGGGAGTTCCCAAATGATTAAACATTGGGTTACCAAATGTAACCCAATTGATCTCAGCAATTCCATTCATGGGTATGAGCCCAAGAAAAACAAAAGCGTATCCAAACAACAATATATGCAAATTTTCAGAGTAGCATTATTCATAATAGCACAATGGTGAAAATTTCAAATGACTACCAACTGATAAATGGATAAATAAAATGTGAGATATGTCCATACAATGAGATATTATTTGGGGAAAAAAAGGAATACTACAAAATGGATAAACTCTGAAAGCATTATATGAAGTGAAAGAATCAAAAAAGGCCACTACTGTATAATTCCATTTATACTGACTACTCAGAACAGGCAAACTATAGAAACAAAAATTAGTGGGCTTGAGAGAGGGGAGAAGCAGGAATGATTACTAATGGACGTGAGGTTTAAGAGTGATAAGAATTTGTAAAATTGATTATGTGATGGTTGCCCAACTGTGAATATACCAAAAACCAGGGGATTATATACTTTTAAATGTGAATGATATGGCATATGAATTTTATCTCAATAAAACTGTTATTAAAAAACTGATATATTGTCCTGTCTCCATCCCTCAAAGCTGTGTAAACCCCATGGACATTCCTGCATTTTCTTATATGGTTCACTAATCATCATGTATGGCAGCATCTAGAATTGTGTCTTGTAGGTTCTACAAATGGGCATTGAAATCTTTAATTGAATTAGTGCTATAGTTTTGGTCTGGAATGTCCCCTAAGAGCCCATATGTTAAAGACTCGGTCCCAGCTTGGAGCTATTGGCCAATTGTGGAACCTCTAGGAGGTAAATCCTACTGGGAGTTCTACACGTCACTTCATGGTGTACCCTTGAAGGGGACAGTGGGCCTCCAACTCCTTCCTCTCTCTTTGCTTCCTGGCCAAGAGGTGAGTGGTTTTTCTCTGTCACGTGCCCCTACCACAATCTGCTGTCTCGCCACAGTTTAAAAAGCACCAGGGTTAAACATCATGGACTGAACCTCCAACACTGAGAGCCAAAATAACCCCTTTCTCTTTATAAGTCTGTGGGCTCAGGCACTTGTTACAGTAGTGGAAATCTGACTAATACCCGTTTTGAATATGTCCCTCTAGTCTTTCATTCTTTGTTCGTATATTTTTCTTCACAATTTTAAGTTAATATTATGTCAGGCATTTCCCCCAAACATTAAAACTCTTCTTACACTGTTTAATGATTGAAAATTTTAATGTAAAATATGTGATTACATCTATGTCCTCAGCAATCCAAACTCATTTATTCCGACTTTGAAATACTGTCATTTACCTTTTTAAATTTTTAGTTCCTATGCAGCTGATTATTGAGAATGATAAATACTCCCACCTAAGGATTTGGGAAACTTCTATGAAAGAAGGAAATGATAGGAGGCAGTTTCAGCCTGATATTTCCCTAACCCTTCTCCCACATCTCTCCCTCACATCCTGCCCACATATATTTACTGAAATACAGTAACTGTTTTTTTCTTGGTTAAATAATACATCCCTCTGAACAACAAATTCCTTATTATAATGGGAAAGTTAAGATAAACAGCTAATATTGAGTAGAATTGTAATTTTGATGGAGAAATTTACTAAAATATTCCAGATGGTGTTCTGATGTATCCTGTAGCACAGGGCTCTGCAAACCACAGACTGGGGCTATGTCATTCCCTAGAATACCTTACAGTGATTACAGACAAAAAAAGATGTAGTTTCTGGTCCTGATGTTGGGAAAGCTGCTGCCAGTTCTTCTGCTTTTATATGTTTACTGTTAACTCACAGATGCTGTGGGGAATTAGTCACTTGAACTCCCTCTTCCTGTTGATACCATTTTATTGACCCTTTCACTAATAGGTATATCCAACACTATTGTCTCAGGGATTAAGGTAAATTATGAATGAGTCTAAAGGCAAAAGTTGCTCTCAATTCTTTATCTTAACCTCTTGAGAAAATCCTAATGGGGGAAAATGTAGGTAAAAAAAATAAGAGAAAAATTACTTTTTTTTTTAGTTCGTCCATTCCATGAGTGTTATGAGACATAAATAGTAATAGATGAAATTTTCTCTGGCACAGATAGTTGGGAAATATTTTTAAAATTTAAGACGCAAATAAAAATTCAGTGTGTAAAAAGTTTGATATTCTAATGTAAGAAGTTCAAATTGGTATGGTTGTCAGGATAGTTTTTTAAAATGGTTATTTGCATATTTTAATAAAAATGAATAATTGGATTTGGCTTTTTAATTCAGTCAGTTGGCATAGTTTTACCTAGTTTTTAGTTCAAAACTTTAGTTTTTTTAAAACACAATAGTACTGAAAGGCAAAAATTTAGAATAAATGTTACAAGAAATATTTGTGTTTTGGATTTGCTGCCACTATTCTAAAACATTTTAATGAGGATCTTCTCTATAGTTAGGGTACTATGCAGAGTGCTGGTAAGAAGAGAGGCCCAGGGCTAGTGGTGCCCACTGGGAAATCCTGATGAGGGGAGGGGTCAGCCAGCCACTAGAATCATTCACAACTGACAGCAACAGATAATCAGCAGTATAGTCTCTGAAGTCAGAATAACTCGACCAATAGTTCAGACATCATTGATGGACCCTTGTGTTTCCAACCATGGCTTGCAAAGAAAATGGGCTATATTTGGAATGTAGAGGTCTTAATCAGCAACGTCCCCCATAACGTGAAGAAGAAAACAATCACATCCAGAGACTCAAATTTATGACTTCCAGGGTATGTTAATTTGGTTTAAAAAAGAATTGTGGCATGGAGGAATCAGTACTGCAAGTTATATTATGGTGGGTTTCCAGGAATAAAGGACTGTGTCTAAAAAGATGTGATTAGCCTAACAGGACTATGAAAACAAGTTTAGATGTTTCTTGCATGATTTCTAGAAATAACATTCTTACTTAAATATAAAATTACACCATTGTAGTGAATTTACAGGATGCGTTACTCTCTCAAGTGTACATGTGCGACTCCTCTGGGATGGAGTGCTGAAGACTAATACATGGAAGGACTTGTGATTGCAATTTATACAGGTTGAGTATCGTTAATCTGAAAATCTAAAGTCCAAAATGCTTCAAAATCTGAAGTTTTCTGGGTGCCAACAGGATGCCACAAGTGGAAAATTCTACACCTCATGTGACAGCTTGCTATTGAAACACAAAATTATTTAAAATAGTGTATAAAATTACCTCAGGCTATGTGTATTGGGTATATATAAGGCACAAATGATATCACCAGATATTTTATCCCAAGATTTCTCATTAGGTATATATAGGTATCCCAAAATCCCAAAAAATTCTGAAATTTGAAAGACTTCTGGTCCCAAGCATTTCAGAGATAAGTGAAAGCCTGTACTCTTCATACTCTTCAAAACAGATAGTTGCCATCCTAAGTTAGGACTTCTTTTCCACTGAAATTCAATGACTCAAGAATATTTAAAAAATACTTTTCATATCATATATGCCTGATTATCACAACTCATCAAGAATGAGCAAGGTAGTGAGGCTGGGGCTACAGCTCAGTGCTAGAGCACTTGCCAAGCATGCACAATATTTTTTAAAAAATCAGGGAGAGGCTACATACGATTGGAAAATTTGCTACTTGAATTCTGATTCTAGTCCTGCTGCTTACTGGTTATGAGAATTAATGGAAACTCTTCTGAAGGTTTTGAGCTCTGTTTCCTTAATCTTCCTAAGAAGATTAAGGCACTGCACAGGAAGCACTCTCTTGCTCCAGGGCACCTGACAAAAGGCAACCATCAGCATGATGAGATAATCTAGGAGGAAGATCCATGTAGACCACGCACTAAAATGCAGGGATGTCACTATTATTGCCCCATAGTGATGATGAATGTGATAATACAAGCCAATTATTGAGACCACAACACAATTTTCAAAGACAAGCAGAGTGATGGGATCCCTAGCAGCCTAATAAACCTAACATACATTCCTCCTGTTTCTATGGGACTGAGGGTACCCCTAACCTTTCCTGGCCCCATAATCTAGGTCAGGCACTGAGAACAAGATTGCTCCACTGTCCTGGACAAGATTCCTTTTCTTTGTCCTAAATTGATCATCAGAGCCCCTGTTTTAAATAAGTCACTTAGCCTGCTATGGAACAAGTTTTAAGATTCAGTACTTTAATTCAACTACATGTTACTACCATTTTTATTTATTTATTTTTTTTAAGTCTGAAAACTGTCTCTAGATCTTAATTGCCAGGTCTGTCTGAATCTTACTTATTCTCTTTAAAATGCAACAAACTTGTATGCTGGGAAGGGGCTTCCTTCTAAGATCTTACATTTCCACTAGCTACTTCAGGGGGCTCCTTTAAGAGAAGAGCAGTGTTAATTAGGTTGGTGATGGCCTCTGAATACCTTTTTCTTAGAAGAATCAGTCTTGGTTGGAAACTCAGCATTAGTGTGAAAAGAACTAGGGGTATAAAATATTCAACAACTCTTCCTTATAGAAGCCTTATTTCCTGCACCCAGAAAAATCATTACTCAGATATCTACTGTACCCAGTGACTGGGCGGGCATTGCAGGTAACGCTTCCACTTCATTTTATTTGTTATAAGCCCCTCATTTGGATTGTGTAGTCGGTATATCTACCACAATTTGACCTACGTAAGTAGCATCACTCGAAGCACTAACTGCATGCCACCTGCTCTGGATGAGCAGATTTCTCAGCCCCATTTCAGATCCGAGGAAGTAGAATCTCATGCAGGAATCAAGAATCTGAATTTCTGCAAAGTTCTCTAGTGGTTATCAAAAACACTAAAGTCTAAGAACCACTGGTATAAGAAATGATCAATGCTTACTTCCAGTCAAATTAATGCTCAGTATAGACTAGTACCTAGGCTACATCTCAAATGTATTACCACTACATTCAAGATTTTTGCTTCACTCAAGTTAGGCAAAATCAGAAATAAGTGAGTGTCAGTGATTTACTGGATGACATTTCAAAATTAAGGTGCAAACAAGGACATTGTTGGAAGTTATCTTTATGAATGGGGATGTGAGAAAAACTTTTCAAGCAAGGCTCTGAAAGTACAAATTAAAGGCAAAAAGTTGATATTTTTCTGGTGAATGAAGGACACTGTAGGTAAAATTGACAGATATGATAGTTAGGAGATGATATTTGCCACCTTTGGATCTAGATTTAGGCATCTATCTATATATAAGCAATGCTTGTAAATCAACTAGAAAAAGCCAGATAAACCAAGAGACAAATGGACAAAGGTTATAAAGAGAAAATCTGAAGAAACATTTGCAGAGAAAGTCAAATTGGATTTATGAGATATTATTTGTACCCATCAGAAGGGATATAAATGCCTGGCAAAGATGTGCAGGAGCCAAGAAACTTCAGGAAATGTTGTAGAGATCTGACCCAGGAAAACCACTCTGTCTAATAATCTGACAGTATTAACTGAAAGAAAGTATATCTGTGCCCTAAGCCCAGCAAGTCCACTTCTGGATATATATTCTAAAGGCAAAGAACTATATGTACATATGGCAACATGAATGAAGTTTAAAAGTATAATGTTAGGTTAAAAATGTTTTTTAAAAAAGAACAAGATCAATAATTTAATTTGTATAAATAAAAAAATACACCTACATATCTAAAAGAGCACTAATACATACACAATAGCTTTGTGTATATAGACTTTCAAACTCCATTCATGGTGCAATATGTAAACACACATATATATCAAGGATGCAGATTGAGGACACACATTAAATACATAAGAATGAGGGGGATAGGTATTAGAGAGAAAAAATATTAAATCCTAACCTATAGCTGAACAATAACAACAAAACAAAAACAAAAACAGGTGCATAGTATATCTATCTAGAGAGAAAAGCTTTAAATTCAGAAAAAGAAATAAACACTTTTGATAACTAGGATTTCTACTATTGACTAAAACCAAGTGGTCTCAGCACCATTATACCATAGAAAGTGAATTCTTCACCAGCTGGCCAGGAGCTGATGACCAGGAATGCCACAGCCAGGCTCACAGTCTTGCTGACTGCCTAGCAGGTGAGGCTGGCAACAATCACACCTGCAAGTCTGATGAGATTCTCCTATTCTCCTATTCAAACCTCAGTCCCACAAGATGAGTGGAGGGCAGGCACGATGGCAGGGGTTGAATTAAGGATGTCTTTCCTAAGTTAAAAAAAAGCAACAGGCAAAATAAGGGCAATTCAAAAGAACCAAGGAATAAAGAGAAATAGAAAACAAAAACACAGAATTGAAATGTTTTCCCTTCTTCCTTGTGGGTTGTGTAGGGCAGTTACTTTCCTGGAGTCATAGACTGAGAAGACAGCAAGCTTGCACCTTGAGTTTCTGAGCCCTTCCATGATTTAGCAGAATTTCCATTATTTGGCTTTGAGGAATCATGATTGCCTGTCACTGCAGTTTAAGCCCACTAAGAAGCCAATGTTGTCAGCCCAAGCTCAGGGTTCTGAGGTCAAAGAGGCTTCAGCTGGGGCCTTAGAATTACAGGGCAGCCCTGTCTCTTACTTCAGTTCATGGAGCAGGTTTTGAAATCTCTGGTGTGCCCCGCCTAAGGGTAGGCAACCAAGAGTACACTAGAAGATGCAGGTCTTGCCCTTGGGGACAAGATATCTGGCTGTGTCAATACACCTACTATGGCTATTAGTCAACTGTCTGCAGAAGAAAGATAAACTGACTGAGGAGAACTGTTGAACACCTGTTTCCTTTATAAGATCTTTTATCAAATACAGTGCATTTATGGAGTGTGTACTCTGTCTAGAACCATACAAAGACCTGTGTATTCTATGCTCCGAGCTAAACAAAGGCACAGAACTGTAAAAATACCCGAGTCTTACTGGGGAAGAGAGGAAAGATTTTAAAAAATTAACTAACGGTCAAGAATCAGAGAAAACAAGGCACAGAGAACTACCATCAGGTATAGAGGGTCAACTGCCAAATAAGGGGGCAACCACGTGGGGCACAGACAGCAGAGGGCAGGCAGAAATGGCAGGGGGCCTTGAAGGATGGGTGGGGTTTGGACAGGCAGAAACAACAATGTGGAGTCATAAGCAAAAGCATAAGGTTGAGGTGGAGGCCACCTCTCTCTGGGCCTCCGCTTGGCAGCCTTTTCCTCTCCATTTCATCAAAGGCAACATGAGGGCATTTCCTTCCTTCAACTCATACACTGTGATCTTAGGAGAGTCTCCTCCAGTTTTCTCGTTTTCCAACCAGCATCTCGTGACAAACTACACATACTGCATTCTTGAGTGGAGGAAGTGTTATACTCTAACATTTCCTTGGAAAAACATAAGAGCCACAAGAGTAAAATCAAATGGTTGACTTTCTGAAGGAGATAATTACCCACCCAAACTAGATCATTTACACTAGCAGGGAGACAGGCAAGGACCAGTAGGGCTTGTTTCGGTGGTGAGAATGTCCCTGATTTCTTCACAGTGCAGCCTACAATTTTCTGATGGTTTAAATGATATGTTTTTCTTTAAAGTACAGCTTGACATCATACAGTGAATGCCTAAAGACTACAAAGTGTGTATAATGGAGATATTTTTTCCCCAGTAATTCCCAAGGTAAAACCCTTCTCTTTTTAGAAAAATAACAGTATCCATTTGGTTACACAGAAAAGTGGGAACACTAAAAGAAGCTCAGAAGTTGGGGGAGTCTCAGGGAATTTGAAGAATTAAGATGAACTAGAGGTGAATTTATGACAGAGTCAGTTTTTGAAAACTTAATCCCTTCATCGGTTTCTTGAAAGAGTTAAACTCCAATTAAATATAAACAGGAAAGCAGACATCATGTTATTCTGTAATACATGGTACTTCTGATACAAATGCTTATGCATCCAGTAAATTCTAAAATACATGTTGGAGTCTCAGGTGAACAGTTTTCAGAGACACGGAAATTGCATATAAGATGTTCTTGGCACTGAAGAGGGTATTTGCAATTAAAAAATGGATTTTATTTTCTAAATAAAACACATACAATATGTAAATAAATTACACGTGTTCACATATATATGTGTGTAAATAAATATACACCTAAATAATGCACAGGTATGTTCAATAATATAAAACCAGATCTTCAACGTCTTTCAGGAGGATCACCATGGATAGTGACTGGGCCCATGGAACCCTCACTAGCTGGGGCAAAGCTACATGAGCTGTGAGTGTGGCCTTGTCTGCTGCTCGGGCTCCCAAGAAGAAACTGCTCTGATCTGCACTCTTTTTTTCGGCAGGTAGCAAGTACACAGTATTCCAATCACGAGTAGTACCATCGTACCTCACAAATCAATATGGACAACTCTTCAAATTTGATTCTTGAATACAAGTTTGCAGCTAATTCCTGCAAGAATTTCATTATTAACTGAAGTGCAATTTAGAATCTTTGATTGAAATGCCTGCCTGCTACAATTCCCAATTCTCTTCTTCAACTAGATTACCCAGCATTTGTTGGAAAATGTGTTAACTGTTAAGTTAAAGAAAATTATATTTACATACTTGTATATATACAAAAATACATATTTGATTCAGTAATATTGTAGATAACCTCCTCTGTTAACAAAGAGTAAAAAAGAAAATACTAGGTGAATGGCAGACTTAAGGGTAAAGAAGCTGGCAGTCAATAGGGGAACAACTGAAGATTTCTGAATAAAAGAAAAAACTCAAGTGAAATATGTATTTCAGTGGTCATCTCTAAAGTCCATTTTGTAAAAATGTTAAGCATTTTTCAATGACATTTCTTTTTTCCTCTGTTTTAGTCACATCACCTGGACTGAAGGATGAACAGTTTAACTATTTTGAGGCCATTTAGAAATGGTCCTCTATGACACGGCATGTTTTAGGAGAAACACAGTAAAAGGCCCAGAAGATAGGGACAGCATTAGTCAGACCAGCAATGAGAGGCAGAAGACAGACCCCCCTCTCTTCCATCCAGAGCAGTGCTACGGGACACTGAGGAAAAGGTTTTCTATAAGGGCTTCAAATTGAACACAATCTCTTAACCCACCGATTTAGGGAGAACAGCATAGAAAAGACCAGTGTCTGATGACATTGCATCTGTATGCTAGGCTGCTCCCTGGAGTGTCCAAGTTTGTGATTTGATAGAACAGCATTGAATTTTTGCTTTAAGGTGATCTGATTTATTTATTTTGGTGAAATGAAAATAAAACAAAAGAAAGAAGTTTGGAAATTAGCCTCTGGCTTCTAGAAGAGGAAATAAAAGGTACAATCTAGCACTGTCTTCATTTACCATCACATCCTAAGAATATATTGAAGAAGTTATCCTGCTGGAGAAAATCCATAGGGCACTTTGTCCAGGAGCAAATGATCCTGAGTCGCTGGCCTATTTAATTTATCTCATTATATCAAATGCACCTTTTAATCACACCAACAAATTGCTTCCATGGCCATTTATAATTTGATTTTCTCACTTTTCACTATAGAATCTCTACTTCTTATCATCTCCGTCCTCTTGCCCTTACATGGGCAGCAGGTCACTGGCTATTTGCTTTCTCTGTAGTTTCCAGGACACACACTCCTCCAGGATCCACTGAAAGAAGCTGCCTCAGAATTCCTGACTATTAATATAATTAACACCTTTTCATTCTAGAACAGGCCCATAGTCACCTTTCAAGTGCAGCAATTATGGAAATAAGACATCCAGATGTGTGGTAATTTCATAATAACTACACACCTATGAAGTGCCAGGGGAGGCCACAAGGTTTCAAACCTGCTTAAGTATGCAATGATGCTAATTAGGACGATAACTTGTATTTATGCGGCGCCATCCTGCCCCAGCAACCTAAACTAGCATCAAGGCATACAATTAACAGTTCCAAGTAAAGAGTGACAACATTCAGAACTCGAGTCTTTTCAGCAAGAAACAAACACAGGCAGAGAAAACCTTAAGGCACACTGGCATCTCTTTTCTTGTGGAACAGGCTATCCCAGTGAGTCAGAGGTGAGGGGGCAAAAATGAGATGCGAACATCTCCCTTCCTTCTTAAAGTCTTTTGGGAAGAGGACCTAACTCCTAACCTAAGAGAAGACCTGGCATGAACCCTGAAAGATGCAAAATGATCTGGATAGATTGGGAGGGTCAAGACGAAATAAATAGGATAAATTCAGATTTCCACAAAGACAATTAACTTGTGCTAAACATGATGGGGAAGATGAGGCTTTGCAGCAACATGTGTGAAAATGGTATCTGAACACTTCAAGTGATGTGACTTCTGGGGGCGGGGATGTGATCCTAAGTGCTATCAAGAGAAAACCTGTATAAGCATCAGCAAGGGAGGTGACCAGTTCCATTCTTTCCATTCGTGGACAGAGAATCACATTCACCTCTGGCCAATGCATTTTTAGAGACAACACACAAAAGAGGCCAGAGCAGTGGAGGATCTGAAAATTAGAATGGGATGGGATCAGAAAAGCAGCAGCTAAGAGAAGGTAGTATAGTGTGTTAGTTGACTTTCTGCCACTGTAACAAATACCTCACATAATCAACTTATAATGAAAAAAGGTTTAACTTGGTTCAGTTCAAGTTCATGATTAGTTGGCCCAGTTGCTTTGAGCCTGTGATGAGGCAGCATGCTAGAGCGGAAGGATGTATTGAATAAAAGCATTCACTCAAGGTGAGGAAGCAAAGAGAGAGAGAAAACAGCTGAGTTCCCACGATCCACCCCCTTTTTTTAATTTTTTTTTTTTTTTAGTTATACATGGACTCAATATCTTTATTTATTTTTATGTGGTGCCGAGGATCGAACCCAGTGTCCTACATGTGCAAGGCAAGCACTTTGCCACTGAGCCACAACCGCAGCCCCCACCATCCCCTTTGAAGGACATGCCCCCAGTGTACAAAGAACTCCCACCTCCTGAAGGTCCACAGCACATCCCAACAGCACCAAGCTGTGAGCTACCAACACATGGGCTTTGGGGGGGAGGGCATTCTACATCCAAACGACAACAGCTGGGGATGGCAAAACAGAAGAGACAGGATGGCTATATACAGGTATTCCTAGAGTGGTATTATAGAAGAAGGACTGGGATGATGATGATGACGATGACGACGATGATGATTTTGGGGGTATCAGGATTGAACTCAGGGGCACTTGACCATGGAGCCACATCCCCAGCCCTATTTTGTATTTTATTTAGAGACAGGGTCTGAGTTGCTTAGCACCTTGTTTTTGCTGAGGTTGGCTTTGAACTCGCCATCCTCCTGCCTCAGTCTCCTGAGCCACCGTGATTACAGACATGCGCCACCATGCCTGGCTGGGCTGGGTTTATTCTAATTTTGCCCATGAGCAAAATTAGATTCCACTGTTAGAAGTTACAGGGAGGAACTGTGTCTCCATAGAAGACATATGTAAGCCCAATATAAAGCCGTGAAAGCTGCTAGGCCTCCTCCTATGTGATTTGCTCAAATAGAAATTGGACCATTCCTTATAGTTCTTGGGTAAGAAAATGATGCCCTGGACAGAAGTGAGGGTGAGGCTGCCCCTGCCAAGAAGAGTAAACCCTGCAGCCAGGGTGGACATAGGAAAACTGCAGCCTTGCTCTTCTATGGTGCCAGCCATACAATCTTCCCTGGATCCTTACTCCTTTTGGTTTTAATCTTTTTTTTTTTTAAAGTCTTTTTAAATTACCATACAATAAAACTGAGCTTTTTGTATATACAGTTCTCTCAACTTTTAGCTAGTTAATTTCATGTTCATCACCAACACGTAAATCTTTCCATCACTCAAGATGTAGATCTTTTCATCACTGAATATAATTCCCTGGGCTGCCCCTTTCCCCAAACCCTTACTGATCTCTTCTCTGTCCCTATAATTGTGTCATTTCAAGAATTTCTGACAAATGGAGTCATGCCCTATGTAACTTTGAGACTGGCTTGTCTCAGCACGGTGCTTTTGAGATTCATCCAAGTTGCTGCAGGTTCCAATAGTTCAGCTTCTTAAACAGGACTATGTGGAGTATCACTGGGATACTCTGAAATCTGTTTTTAAGGTTTTCCAAACTTTTATGGCTCAATCTGGGTAGCAGTAAATCAAGTGTAAGGAAATTATGTTATCTCCTGCCTCTAATATTCTTTTTCTTCGTTTTGGTATTTAATTTTAAATAAATTTTAACTCTAAAAAAATGTATACTCACCAAAAAAACTAAATGCCTCATATTGCTACATTCATACATGAATAAGAAAAGGAGTTTTTGTCTCTACGGCTTTCACCATTAAAGGGAAACACCATTCATGGTTTGGTGGCTATTCTTTATAATCCATTTTCTAAACTTATATGACCTTATAATATTCAAAATATATTTATAAAATTTGGCTCTTACTATAAATACAGTTGTACAATCCAATACCATAAATGCTTTTTTAAATATCAATACATCTAGTTCTATCTCATTCTTTTTAACAATGGTGTAGCACTGCATTACAGAGGTGGGCCAAAATTTATGTAATCAACATCTACTGATGAACATTTTACATTTTCTCCAAGTTTTCACAAATCATGTAGCAATAAACATCTTTATCTTATGTATTTTAGGGTTTATAAATCATTTCAATGATGAAAAAAGGTTTTTGTAAGAAAGGGTACTTATGGGAAAGGATATAAGATTTGACCAATGGTACTGCATCAGGGAATAAAAGTACAAAACTATACGGAATTACTGAAACTTAAGTATCAAAATTAAAGTTTCCTGACTTGTATGAGCAGGAAGATGTTTCTGATTAATATCGCATTAACTGGCCTTATCTCCACAGGCCTGGTTAACCTGTTTCTCCCCTGAAGGTCAGAGCTACTTCCTGCCACAGACTTTACAGTCCTACCTTATTTGAGCTTCCTGGACTCACTGGACTGGAGTCAATGCCAAAGAGATTGGAAATTGCCAGCACAAAGATATTCTGAATCTCTACGAAACCCTCATGCCTATTTCTTCCTTGTTGCATTCAATCAACTTCTATCAACTGATCTCCCCCGAGCTCCTAGGGATTAAGTTTACTTTCCAAAAAAAAAAAAAAAAAAAAAAAAAAACTGACCCTATGCTGACTTTTTATGAGTTTTACAAATTATCTGACAATCAGAGCACATTTGGACATCTGCCAAGGTTGCCCACTGCTCACACGCTATGCCAATTCCTCAGGCGGTGCTTACCTTGGAAATTTTAAAAGGCAAAATCAAAATTAGGTTACAGATAACTACTTTCCTACAAATCCAATCCAGAAATCAGGGTCCAGGGGTCCCATGGAAACATGGAAATACAGTTACAGAAGCATCAATGATACTGTAAGAAGCACATGCATTACTCAGATGACAGCAGGCAGAAGTTCAGAGTCAAGTCACAGGCAGAGAAGTCATGTTTACATCTAAGCCACCTAAAAAAATCCAAAAAACCTTTCACTAACAGCACTTGTGTTTTAAAAGTCCTTTTATTTCACTTGGACTTCATAATATTTCTGGGGAACAGAGTTGAGGCTCGGGAATAGTCTAGCCAAGGTCATGTTGTCATGCTCACACTGGCTGCAGAGGTCAGAGAGAAACAAGTTGGGGAGGTCAGAGGACGGTGCAAGAGGCAAGCCGGAGTGGCCAATCTCTGACATCTCTACAGGGAGTTATGTGAGATCTGCAGTTTAACATTTGGCATTGTAATTTCCCAAAGTCTGAAGGGAAATTTAACACACAGACTTCCTCACAAAAATACCAAAGAGGTCTCAAATTCCCCACTACTGGGCTATTACTGAAACACCCTAGTGAACTCTTCCAGCAACCATTTGATTGAATAGAGAGCATGGTCACCAAGCTGACTCTGCTATCTGTTGACTCTGTGGGTCTGGACTGTAATGATTCATTAGCATAAGAGATCTCTAGTTAAGTCTGGATTGCATCAGGCAAGTCTGTCCACCTGGGGGCAGGGAGCTTCTCTGGGCCAATACCTGAGGAAGTGGCCCAGCAGTGATGCATGTAAGAGATTCATCAAGAGAACAGCAACTTGTGGGCAAGTTAATCCAAACCTGTCTTGTACTCTGGGGTTCCTGACAGCTAATCTACTCCAAGTACCTAAAGAAAATGGAGTGTTCTAGGATAATAACGTGTGCAATTATAGAATAATACTGGAATGTTTAATATAAATTCCTTGCCTTTAGATCCTTGGGGGGGGGGGAGTGAAAACAAGAAGAAAAATGTCCATCTAAGGTTTTGCCTATGCTCTTCATTTCCTGTACACTTCCTAAACCTCAGAGTATCAAGTGTCTCAATGCCATTCAGGATCCCTCAGTTTCTTATTTGTTCTGTTTGTTTAGACATATTCTTAAGAATTTTACAGATTCAAGGTAGTAATGAACTTTCTGCAATCTACTTCGCTCATCACTCCATAACATTTCACTAAATTCACAGAATCTCTAAAGGTGTTTGAGGCAAGTTTCTTAACACTTTCTTTTATCTTTTTGGATTATTTAATGAGTGTTTCCTAATAATTCGACTATTAATAACTTTTGCTTTTTTCTAGAACCTTATATAGAATAAGTGATTGGTAAATGTTTGTTAAGATAGAATGAGTAGATCTAGTATTGAGGGAAATAAACCACAGTTGTAATTAGTAGTTTTCTTGGGACTGCAGTGTATTTTTTTTCCTTCTGCTTGTCTTTCTGTGCCTTCCATATGTTAAAATAAATAATTGCTAAAGATTAAGTAAAATGTAAAAGTGTGGGTCTGTTTAAATAGCCCTGTTTTATTTTTCATCGATTTGCTAGGTAGTCTTTATGCAGATGTTTTGTTTATTTATTTATTTATTTGGCCACAGTGACCAAATGATTGGATACAAACAATTTTAGAGGAAGAAAAGTTTATTTGGGGCTCACAGTTTCAGAGGTCTCAGTCCATAGCCAGCTCACTCCAGTGCTCTGGGCCCAAGATGAGGCAGAACACCACGGTGGAAGGGTGTGGTGGAGGAAAAGTGGCTAGAAACATGGCACCAGGAAGCACTGAGGGTTCCTCACTGGGGACAAAACATAAACCCCAAAGGCATACCCCCAGAGTCCTACCTCCTCCAGCCACACCCACCTGCCTACAGTTACTACTTAGTTAATCCCTATTAGGGGATTAATTCCCTGATTAGGTTAAAGCTCTTACAACCCAATTGTCTCACCTCTAAACTCTCCTGCATTGTCTCACACATGAGTTTTTGCGGGACACTTAATATCTAAACCATCAGAGCCGGTTGGAATGCTGTCTGTTCAAGAAAGGGATAGCAAAAAAAAACCCAAAAAAACAAAACCAAAAAAACACAACTGGCCCATCTGATAGCACAGGATAATCAATGAGGAATATGATGAATTCAGATTCCTGGGGACCATGATAGAAGACAGTGATTCACTTGGTGTGGACTATGGGCCAAGCGCCTCCAAAGCAGCAGGGCTGTGGACTGGTACTGGGGAACCACTAAGCTAAGTAAAACAGTGACAAATCAATAAAGCGCCAGGCCTACCTAGTGCTTAGGTGCTATTTATTATATAAGATGTCAAGATTTTTAAAGGAGAATAAAAATTCACAGGACATTATAACTAAGAAAAACATCAGAGTGATAAAACTCAGGATAGGACAAGGTTACATTTGCAGAACTGCTTCTTTTTCCTCAATTGTTTATTATGAGATATGTGTTGCTATGGTGAAGGGAAGAGGGCTGAACATGGAGGGCTTTTAAAAGGGGGTTGCCTTTCGAAGGGGGCTTAACCTTATTTCTGGGCGTTGGGTGGACAGGCTGCCTCATCTGCTCTCAGTTGCAGGCCTGTAGAGCCACTTATCGTTCGGTTAGCCACTCAGGTTCTTTGTTTCTTCCTGTCAGCCCTAGGGCACCCCAAGCCTTAGCTATAAAGACAGGGTGTCCCACCTGATGGTCTAGACGCCTTCTAGCTCTACATTTCTGGGCCTTTATGATTTGGGAGAAGTTTTTCATGGGCTAGTTCTCTGTGTAGGCCGTGGAGAAAAAGATCAGTGCACTCTCTTTAAAGCATATCCATAAATATATATAAAAAGTGAGCCACAGGAAGCATCTCTGCCGTGGGCTTGGCAGGTACTCCTCTCTGCTGGCTGCCACTTCCCTCCCTCTGCTTCCAGGGCTCTCCAAATGGGGCAGGGGGAAGTGCCCGTGTGAAGCTACATAATCAGTTAAACAAAGAAAGATTTCCGAGCCTTTGAAGTGCTCTGCTTAAAGAAAGATATCCGAGATGTATGTATTAATATGTGAGAATATATTTGAACTTTGTGGAAAAGAGCTACAAATAGTAAAAATGTCTCATGTTCAATTAACTCCTGTTTTAATCTATCCTTTGAAGGAGTGGAGATAAAGACTCAGACAAAGGAAGAGGGGAAGGGAGAAGTGAATGGGGCAGAGACGCCCAGAATGTCACAAGATCACCTTTAGAAGAGACTGCCAAATGAGGGCCCTTTTCCTAGGGTTAGAGAATTTAAAACAGGATAAAAATGTTATAATGTTGAGGGTGAAAGGGAGAAAGGTGAACAAAAGTAAACTGATATTTACACAAATGTGCCGAACAAAACTTAGGATTCGAAATGACTTTTAAAAAGTGCTTTTAACAATGGCACCTTTATAATAGTGGGTTGTTTTTGGTTTTTGGTACCAGGGATTGAACTCAGGGACACTCGACCACTGAGCCACATCCCCAGCCCTGTTTTATATTTTATTTAGAGACAGGGTCTCACTGAGTTGCTAAGCACCTCACTGTTGCTGAGGCTGGCTTTGAACTCGGATCTTCCTGTTTCAGCCTCCAGAGCTGCTGGAGGTACATCACTGTGCCTGCCTTATAATAGTGTTTTTTGAAAGACAAGTAGGTGGATAATTAAGTAATGAAATAACAGTATTATATATAGTCATTAAGAGTATACGTTTTAAGTCAGTTTTCTTCAAAAGTTGTGCTGGGAGCTAAGGTAGGTTGCTTAACACAGGTTAGCCTCATGGTAAAGCTCACCAGCACAGTGTCAAGAATCACATTCCACAGCCTGAGATTTAAGGGCTGATGACAAATCATCAGCATCTTCACATACTTATCAATTTCTACTTTCGATTACAAATTCCTAACTAGTAAGAATATTGCCATCTTCACATTGTCCTCATCAAGTTTTATGGAATTGGAGATTACTGAAATTATATCTCAATGGTGGCTAATGTCTCTTAGAAACAGACTAAAAAGAGAACAGACAAAATTAGACTCCACTTTGCAAACAAGTCACAACCACTAATGACATAAGATATAGGAAAATCATGGCCTGTGCCATGTGCTAAAGAGTCCTATGCATGATGTCAAACTGGAGGTAATTATACCCTACAGGTAATTATAAACAAGTGTACTGGAGGCACTGGGAATCGGGGGAATTGGAGGTGAGTGGCATCAGGACAGAAAGGATGGACTTGGTCTTTGAGTATCACCAAAATTCTTACCTCAAACTATTCTTATTATAGATATTTAAAAGTTCCACCCCAAGTCTCTAAGGGAATATGTAAAAAATGGAACATATCGACACAAAGCAACCCAAATAAAAAATGCTCTGCCTTCTATAAAAGAAATACTTAACCTGAAAACAGGAAAAACTGTGTCACAACTCTTTTTAAACCTATTATGGAACCAGGCCAGGCTAGGGGATGAGGGGAAAAATGAGGGCCCAGCTCACTGTGCCTTGCAAACTCCTGAGGCCCAGCCTTGGCCCTCCCAGCGGGACCCATTCCTGTCACCAGAACACAGAGATGGAACATCTCTGCAGGGAAACACTTCTTGGGCAAAGGGAGGCAGCAAGAGAGAGCCCACATGCAGGAAAGGGTCTTCCCATGTTGAATTTAAAGCTTCTAAGAAATCTTAACAGAAGTAGATGGTGGGAGAAGTTCTAGGGCCTTTTGAAAGCTCTCCAGTGTTACTGGGGTCTGGCGGAGGGAAAGAAAAGTATGTCAGGAGGGCCCTGTGGACTTCTGTCCTGTGTCACTTGTGGATAAGCCTAGAAGTCCACTTCTCAGGGTGAAGTCCACGTATTTTAAGGCTTAAGGAGAGAACTAAGGTACAGGTTAGCAATGGGGAGGGGGGCTGATTCAAAGATGCAGGAGGGGAAACAACATCTGAAACTTATTTGACCTCAAAATCTATGCCCACCCTCCCTCCTCTACAAATGCCCATGGTCCATCCCTCCAGCCACATGGAATTGTGATTGAAGTGGTGGATAGCATGCCACCCTGTGGCTTCCCACTGCTCCCAGACCTCAGTTCTTTAGTGGGCATCATCTGAGCTTCCTTTGCCTCACGCCTCCTTCATGTACTGTGTAGTTAGACCTACCACGCCGTGTCTGTACTGAACATGTACAGATTTTTCTTGTCATTATTCCCTAAACAATACAATATCTCAACCACTGACATTGTATTGGGTACATTAATCATCTACAGATGATTTAAAGTGACAGGAGGATGTATATAGCTTATTGCAAATACCACTCCATTTTATATAAGTTCTGCAGCTGGTAGTGTCCTAAAACCAATCTCCCAGAGATACTAAGGGACAACTATTTTTAATTATATTATTTGTATAAAAAAAGAAGTTTGAGTGTTAAAAGTTCAAATCCATATGGTTTTGACAAGCTCCTTGCAAAAGGTAGGGTTGAGGATCAGGAATAAGTCACCATCTCCCTCTGTCACTGTTGCTATCTGGAAGGGCCTATGTGAGGGAAG
The DNA here is from genome assembly GCF_964194105.1 of Spermophilus citellus. Classification (NCBI taxonomy): domain Eukaryota; kingdom Metazoa; phylum Chordata; class Mammalia; order Rodentia; family Sciuridae; genus Spermophilus; species Spermophilus citellus. Next base: position 23,021,504 of record NC_138184.1, on the reverse strand, counting down.
AGTGGACAGGAGGGAAGGGGGAGGGCTGTACCTGAGGGGCATGTCAACATCAGCCACACCTGCTAGGACAGGAAAAAGCGTGCATGCCCATACACACACAACAGAAGAACATACCTACACAGGGAATTATGAGACCCAAGTGCAGAATTCACCTACAACCAAGACTGCACGGCACTTGATGATTTATCATTCACCTTTCCCACAGTGTAAAGTGTTACTGTTCTCATTTCACAAAACACAATCTTCACAGCCTGTTAGCAGCAGAATCAGCCCCAACCACAGGCAGTAAATCCAAACCTGACTCCTCTCCCACTGCGGGGGAACCAAGGGCAGCCCTCTGGCTTTCCCATCCTTATGGGAACCCTGCATGTCAGGCAGCTCTGGATATGGCAGCCCTGAAGTTCTGTGATCAGGGGACAGGCTGGCATCCATATGACGGATGGACGCTGAGCACCTTTCTGTCTGTCCTCTTTTCTGAAAACCAGAGAGAAAGATGATGAGAGTTAATCAAGTTCTCATCGCCTCATACTCTCCTCTCAAAGGAGAGGCATTTCTCAACTGGAACAAAGCAATTTCTTTGCCAAGGAAAGCTTTTATGTTCACCTTCAAAATAGCATTTCTGCTTTGCAGAGAGCCTTTCAGAGGGACACCTTCTTTGAAAGGGAGGAAGTAAATATGAAGAGAGAAAGTGTCTGTAGCTCCAATTTTTCTCCAACAGGATTGGAGTGCTTTGACATAATGGAGTCTGGCACCTGGGAATCCAGCTTCCCTTCCCCCCAACTGTGACCCAGGTGTGGGGAGTCTGCAGCTGTGGACACACAGAGTGAGGGCCCACAGGAGACTACCCTGCTGCATAATGGAGGCCTGAGTGCTCCTGCTCTGAGAAGGTGGGTGTCACTGTCATGCTCTCAGGCTTCATAAAGGAATTCCAAGGTGTTTAAGAGAAGTAAACATTACTTTCTGGATTATGTGGGTTCCTTATTACTTAGCCTTACCTCTTGATTTGAAGACATTCCCCACTGACCTTTCTACAAATTCCCTTCTTTACTCACCTAGCCTTTTGCTTTAAAATGTTAAAGACTGCCCTTAAAATCCTAATGGGATCAGATGGAACTTAAAAAATATATTAAAAATCCCACTTGCTGGGACATAATTTACCAGGAAGCTCTCCAGTTAGTTTCCTGAAGGGATGCCAGGGAAGAGATCCAGTGTGTTGTGGAGGGTACAGTAGTGTATCAGGACTCTGCAGAAACACAGAACTAAGGGACAGTGAGAGTACATATGCATACATGTGTATATAAATACATGCAGAGATTTATTATGGGGTATTGACTCATGCCATTATGGGGGGTAGAAAGTCCCCAATCTGTTGTCTGTGAGCTGAAGACCAGGAGAGCTGGTGGTGTAGCTCAAAGGCCTGAGAGCCAGAGAGCAGATGGTATAGATTCTAGTCTGAGTCCAAAGGTCTGATAACCAGGAAACACCAAGGGAAGAATATTGATGTTACAGCTCACACAGCAAGGATACTAGATCCTCCCTTCTCCCACCTTTTTGTTCTGTTCAGGCCCTCAGTGGATTGGTGATGCCCACCTGCCTGAAGAGGGCCATCTGCTTTACTTAGTCTACTGATTCTCTGCTAATCTCTTCTAGAAACAGCTTCATGGACATCCCCCAATTAATGTTTAACCAGCTATCTGGGCACCTCTCAGCCTACTCAGGCTCACACATAAATCAACCCCCACAAGCAGCACAGTGGGCATTGTCAGCAGGGGCCAGAGACCAGGGTAAGATTCTGAGGACACTGCCAGAATCTGCCCAATCTCCTTGAGTCTCTTTTCTGGTTGGCACCCTCTTCCAGGGATGTGCACCAGGGGATCTAGACAGAGGATTGCTCTTGGCTTTCCAGCCAACTGCACCTGGGAATTCGCTCCTGCAAGGCTGCCCTTGCCAATAACTGGCGTGAACATCATGTATGAAGGCTTAAGTTTCCTAGACCTGAGTAGGGACAAATTCTGAGGCATAATCTTATACCTAGTATCCTCTCTGCAATCAGGATGGAGCCACCCTCTGGACATACTGAGACAGTACGTTTGTTTGGCTTCTTCCCATTTTTTGTCTCACTTCCCTGTAGGTCTGCTGGAGCACTTTCACAGTATACAACTTGCACCTGGCTCTTTCTTTCTGGGTCTGCTTCTGAAGGACCCCCTTAAGATGGAGTGCACTGCTAAGGACCAGTAGAAACAGGGCTCTTCTGATGAGATGGGGATGGAATTATCTCTACCCACCAATTTTTTGCTTTGGGTCATCCTTTAGCAATAGTGGGAATTATACTGCAGAATCCAGACTTGTCCATATAGCTGGAGAAAAAAGAGCCTTTTTTTTTTTTTTGAATACAGTGGCTTTGCTTACCAGTGAGTTTAATCATATTCACACCTAAAGACCCATCTAATACTGTTGCTTAACACTTGTGGACAGTGGGGGCGGTAATGGCTGTTGTTTTCCTCAACAGTGATTAATATTATTTGCATAAATTTCTAGAAGCACTTAATACAAAGAAACAAAGTATCCACCTAAGCACTGCATGAAAAATCAGCATAATATTAACCAATAGAGGAAATTAAAAAGGAAAATGTCACCAGAAATTTTCGCTTATCAATCTTCATTCTTCCCCTTTAACACTGTTTCCCCGCTACTTATATCACATTTGCATAATTAAATTGCTGGAAGCGTGTGTTTTAATTTGGATGGAAAGTACATATTATTTCTACTGTATAAAAATTATTTGATGTTTGATTGAGTTTTTAATGCTCACTCTTCAAATTACTAGAGAGAAAAATAGTTTTGTTTTTCTGTTCTTTATTTTCCCTAACCTATTTGACCATGAGGCATTCAGATATTGTTAGAAGGTTACAAGTACAGAATTAAGACCAAACTAATGCAAAAATAAGTCTCTAGGAGATGGGAAATTGGAGAGCTAATGCTTGGGCCAGTCTATCTGTGGTTCCAGACTCTTATTTGCCACGTGAACTGGGTTGGGGGGGTCATCTTCCTCATTCATTCATTCATTCATTCAAGAAATAACTTTTGATGTCTACTCTGGGCTAAAAAGGGATTAACTAGACTGCCAAGGTATAATATAATAGTTGCTAGCCACACATGACTATATAATTTGCTAAATTAATTAAAATCAAACAAAATTAAAATCCAGGTCCTCAGCACTGATGTACTTAAGAGTGTCCAATAATCACCTATGGGCAATGGCTGCTGTACTGAATGGGACAAACACAACTCATTCCTATCATCGCAGAAAGTTCTACTGGGCAATGCTGAACTAGATGATCTCTAAAGGTTCTTTCATCTCTAATGTGTGATTTAATAATGTGAAAATGAGCCCAGGTTCATACAGGAAACCACTCTCAGTGCCAAGCTGAAGTGCCTGCCATTTTACATGCACTCACTGGGAGTGTTTCAGAACTGGACAGGCAGGAGTGAGTACACAGGGGATGAAGGGATCCATTTATGCTCTTGAAAAAAATTAAGAACCCAGAAAAGGAGAAGACACATGTGCAAACAGTACAAGCAGGCATGGAGACAAGAGAGTAATTCTTAAGGTGAGTACAGAACCAGCTTTCTCAATTTTTCCAAATGGTAACCTAGCTCTCTCCCACCTCTGAAGCATCCCAGGCCAGTGACATATCTGGTATTTCCTCTTGATTAAAAGGCTTCAGGGCGTGGGGTATGGAGGTACATCTCTAATCCCAGCTGGTTGGGAGGATTGCAAGTTTGAGGGCAGTCTGGTCAATTTAGTGAGATCCTGTCTCAATATAAAATAAAGAGTTGGGGATGGAGCTCAGTGGTAGAATGTCCTTGGATTTAATCCCCAGTACTGCACACAGGGGGAAAAATAGGCAGGATTATGTTGCAGCATTGACAGAAAGGGAACAAGTTGATTTATATGGGATTCAATATTTGTAGCCAGGCCCTGTGGACGGTGAGATCATTTATATTATTTTCCAACAGATAGTCACATGAACTTGATCATGGGTCTTACTTTGGTATTATGGTGGATAGAGATACTTATCTCCTTGACTTTGGACTTAATCATGTGATTTGATTTGGCCAATGGGATGTTAATGGATATGATGCAAGCAGAAGCCTGAGATGTACTTTCATGATTGGATTTTAGTCTTTTTGTGCCTCTGCCACTGCCTTCAGAAAATTTTGCTCTGACTAGTCCATTGGCCAACCTGCCTTTTGTACTCAGCCTCACTTAGATCAGCTGGACCCAGATGACCTACAATCACATGATCCAGAAATAAATGCTATTGACGTATGCTACAGAGTTTTGGGGATATGTTGTACATTATTGTGGTAATGGATAACCATTATAGATGGTTTAAAAAAAAAAAAGGGTGGCTAGTCCCGGTTAGAAAAAGTACACCATTTGACACTCAGTTGTTGGACAACTGAGTTCTTTGAAGGAGCTGGGCAGTTAGTGCCACTTTAAGCATGATGAAGACAAACCAGATCAGCATTGACAATATAGTTCTATTTGTCAATGTTCACCTACACTATGGGAAGTCTACTAAAAGCATTACAGCAACTGAGGGAGAAATGCAGATGTTAGAACTTTGATTTTACAAAATGTATACGTTCCCAGTCATCTTCATCAAGTACATTCTTTGTTTCTATAATAAATTCTTTGTGCTCTATAATGGAAAGGGAAAGGGAAACCTTTGAAATTAAACCTTTGAATTAAATCATTCCTTGAGAACCTTCATTTTCTCTCTTCTCTCACACCAACTTTATCATCAGAGACCCCAAGGCATGAAATCACTAGAATATAGCAATATCTGGCACAGAAGAACAGATGAACACACACATGAATGGCAAACATGAACCCCATCATGCCCTCCCACACTCCAGAATCAGGTAAGGTGCGGCAAGTGCCAACTCTCATCTCTGCCCCTTGGACCCAGGGCTGAAATTCTGTTGCAGGAGGTTGGCTGCATCCTCTGGTAGCAGCCAGAAGGGTGAAGGACAAGGGAAATGAAAATGTGGGGGCTTCAGCTTGCAATCAGGAAACCAGGGCAAGTGACTTTAGGGTAGCCATATTTGATCTTGAAAGTTCCCGGAAAGAAAGCCCTGCAAAGCATCCCCATGAGGACCCCATTCCTACATTTCACTTTCCTAATCAAGATGATGTCTGTCCCTCAGAGAAGACAAACAACTAACTGAACAACAAAAATGAACTTTAGATTTTTTTTTCAAATATTGCTTTAGAAATGGAATGCAATCTGAAGTGACTGTAAAATGGTTTCATAAATAAAAATTTTTATATATTAAAAGTCAAGGCAGCATAAAATTGCAACAGATATGTTAGATGAAGTAATGAAGTAATTTGGGGTTTAAAAAATTTTTAATACAGCTTGTGACAGATTCAATGTAGGTGCAATAGAACCAAATGCCATGGTGGTTCAGTGAGTGTCCCTCCCTCTGATGAAGGTCTCAGTCTGGAAGAGTGTGGAAGCATATGGAGAGAGTCAGTTAATGTGTCCATGGTTCAGAATCAAGCTTCTCTATCTAAATTTTTATGCAGGGAAAGAAGCAAAGCTATACAGTCACAACAGAAATGCACAGCCATGGGCTACTTCATGTTCTCAGGAAAGAGATCAGAATGGGGAGGAAAAAAGGGATGCCCAGAAGACTAATGGACTTGCACTACAATCTACGCTTCCATCCTGAGTTTCTATTGATCCTGAGGTTTCTAATAGATTTTCTGTCTATTTTGCAATCAAAGCTGATTTAGAGGCCTCTAATAATTAGGATGTTGCTACTGTTATTAGAGCTAAAGTCATATAAGAAATGCATAGGCAGCTACTGCCTAATAAAGAATCAAATGAACAAAAAAAAGTAAACGGCTGGCAAGCTGTGGTCTTGTTTTAATTTGAATCCTCACGAGTTCCCATCGCATTGTAGACACACATAAGGATGAATAAGCCTCTGTCGCCGTGGAAGTTTCTCTCTCCAACTAACGCTAATTATCTTCCCATTTTCTACCACAGTCCTCGTGAGGTGATTACTGACGGGGACATAAATGGGACCCAGAAGCTGCAGCAGGGCTGATGGGTCCTTCTCTTTGGTTTTACACAATTTATTTGAAAAGAAATGACTCACCTAGACAACACGTTAAGCATCTCTGTTATCTTTATATTTTTCAACACTGTAAACAGGATCATGTTCATTAATGTTCCAGTGCGATAAGCTTGTATATGCTGCCCCTCCATGTTCTTCACTTTAGCAGCATCATTAGAACCTTGGTTGGGAAAGCTCTGGGGAGAGGGTGGGCCTTTTTCCTTTAGGACTCTCATCAGAGCAATAATAAAGCTGAAAGTACCATCACCCATTCAGAAACAGAGAGACTCCTGCTCCCAGAGGACCCAGGGGGCTGCTCTTGGTGCTTATCTCCAGTTTGGAGCACAGAAGCCCTGGAGTTTCTTGGAGTGCTCCTGCACCAAGCATGGATTTCATCTAACCACCTCTAAAGGAAGTGGGGAGGGTCTAGTAGGCACCTGGGGCTGCAAATCGCAACTACTCTGGTAGTATTTAACCAGGGCAAGCTCATCACCCAACTGCCTGGTCCCACTAGTCCTATGACCCTTCCCTATTTCTGAGATCAACAGAAAGGCTTTGGTGAGTAGCTGCCCTGGATGACTTCAGAGCACTTGGTTTGCAACCCTGGTATATGCTTTCTTATACTGTATTTTTTAATAATATAATTTGAATCTCTCTTCTCCAGTGGGCTACAAAATTCCTTGTAGGCAAGGAGATTTAAAAAAAAAAATTAATCCTAATGTCTCGCACAATCCCTTATAGACATTCAGTTCTACTTCTCCTTCTCTCCTTTCCTTCCTCTTGTCCTTCTGTCCTCCCTCTCTGTGTCTGTTATCTATGTAAATCCTATGCATTCTGCTCAATGCTAGTAGGGAGTGAACAAGCAGTTTCTAAACTCTGATCTGTATATAGAAACTAGATAATAAGGATGTCATGAAATGCTATAGTGGGGGTGAGACAGGAGGTCATCCAGCCCTCATCAGAAAATGCTCTACATGGAGACATACATAGATAGCAGTGATTTGCCAGGGGAATAGGTAAGGACAGGAGGAGGGTGGGAAGGAAACATTGCTCCAGTAGTGGGAACAGATTAGTGGTGTCCGAGTCCAGCTGATGGAGGGAACTGTTAGGGGTCTGAAGAGCTGGCAGGTATAGAAGAGGAGGTGTGGGAGATACCAGAGAGAAGCAAAAGTCAGGAAGGATTTCCTAAACCACATCCAAGACCCCAGGCTTCCTCCTGAGGGCAGTGGGATTGCTGTCCAGTCTTTCAGCAGGACAGGGAAGTGTTCTCATGAATGGACACTAGGCACTGACTATATGGATTGCCTCATGCATGGAGGACACAGCTCCTGCTCCCTGGGACTCTTTTCTTCTTACCTCTTCAGTTTCCCACCACTTCCGTTTGGATAAAGCACAAAATCCTGGAGTTTAATTTTATCCTTTTTTTTTTTTTTTTTGGGGGGGGGTGGCAAGGACGGGGTTCCTACTTTAACTTGCCTCATAAGTAACACTAAATTTCCTCTTTGACAACATTAGTCCTACCCTTTTTGGCATACGGAAGTTCCTGATTCCACTTCTGTGCAGAATGAGCTCAGCAACACTAGCCTAGCGCTCCCTCAGCACCCAGATTGGGCTGCCCGGAGGGCAAGAGGTAAGTGGGCCGGCAGACAGGAGGAGAAGCAGGGAGGGAGGGAGAAGGAAGGAGAAGAATCCTACCATTTAATTCCTTTAGACTTGTTTCAATATTTTCAAACTTTTGCTTTTAGATTATGTGAATTTTTGTCATAAGCAACTTTTAATAATAACTGTACAATTAACAAGGGAGTATATTTTTTGTGTTGCAGAAAATAAATCTGAAGTAAAACAATTGAAAAAGGTGACAGTACGTAGATACTCTATCTCTAGTTCTCCTCCTCTAAAACAAATAGTTTAAGGAATTGTTTTCCAAGTATTTTTAGGTCTGGATCATTTAACATGACAAGAAAATGGGACAGTCACTGGACTTGAGGGCACAATCACATATGTACTCTGCTTTCTTCTGATGAGTTTCAAACTTTTCTAATGACTTAAAAATAACCTACAATACATGAGTCATTACTCAGGGTTTGTCTTCAAAGAATGTCAATTACAGAATTTAGTCACTAAATCCCCCTTCTTTAGACAGAGGAATGAACATTTAGGGGAAAAAAAAATCCAAAGGATTTGTAAGTAAAAATTTATACCTTTTTTAAAAATAGAACAGGAACTAAATAAAAGCTGTAGTTCTAGCTGAGTTCAAAGGCACACTGCAACAGCTTTCAAGTTTATCCCAATGATCAACTCAGTCCAAAGTCATGCATGTGCTGACTAGACATGTCATGTATATATTGCTTTTTTAAGTCGTTAGCATGCAAAAATGTCTTCATGCTTGAAAAAAATGATAAAATAAGGAATTCTTAGTTTAAATACTCCCAGTTCAGAATCCATAGTCTCAAACTGTGAAACAAGACCATCCATAAGACCCTAGCAAACCAGGCAGGTATTTTGCTCCCCAGCTCTCAAAAACTAAGAGACAGTTGATTTCCTTCCAGGGCAAGTGTTTATCTTGCCAACTTCATTTCTCCCTCTATGCATGCAACATTCCATTCTAAAAGCTTCTTTTTCTCTTTCATAAATGGTTCTCTCTTTCCTGCCTCCATACTACTCATGCTATTCCCTGAATCTAGAATGTTCTTCCCTCTAAATATACACATGTCCAAATCATGTGTTTCAAAACTCATCTCTAGCACCGCATTCTCTATAAAACTTGCCCCACTATTTCCAGAGAAGATGGGCCTCTCCTTCCTAGGGAATGTCTGGGCCAATTGTCACCCTGCATCATGCTGTCTACTCTGGGCTCACTGAGAGTGGGGGAACTTCAGGGTAATACTTAGTGTGCTGCTTTACTTACAAGAGGCATCAGTACCTGTTACCTGCATGAGCAGTTAGGTATTAGGAAGGTATATGAACACACAGATTTGCCAAGTTAAAAGTAAGTAAGTAGAGAAATGGCAGAAGAAGCATAAAGTCTAAAATGTGAAAGGATGCATTTTTAATACAGGTATATTCATCTCCAGCAAATTACAAGTTGGCATTTCTGGGTCCCTAGGGGAACAAGGTGTCCTGGAGGACAAAGTCAAGGCTATCATTTTTAGCATCTATGAAAAAGCCTGGGTTTGGGCAAGTGTTTTACTTAATGTTGTTTATTTTTCAAAACAGCTCCACAATGTATATATCTCTGCTTTGCATAGGAAGAAACTGGGGTTAAAGGAAATGAGTGAACTAAAAGAGGTTCAACTACTGAAAACTCTTCTGCCTCCAAAGTCTGCCCACAACTTTATGTTCTAATAAAGAGAAATTTAGACATGCACAGTGAGTCCAGTAAAACAGGGGTAAATATGTGTATAAGACTCCTTTAAGTGAAGCTAGTTTTAAACCAGGAAAAAATTCAAAGAACCTATCTGCATTCTATTTCCTAGAACTTCTGCCTTCATGAATCCTCTTGCCTATTAGATCTGGCATTATCTTCATGGTTGAGAAATAAAATAGCAGCATCCAGCTGCCCCTCACCAGTGTGAGCCAGTCCTCAGTTCTCAGCTTCTGGGAGACGCGGAAAGCTCAGTGACTCCCGAGCACTGTTGGTCTTCTGTAATGTCACCCAGAGCTAGGCCTGTCTCTAAATGACCTGAGGAATCTTGAGAAGCAGTGGTCTGAATGGTTCACAGTCTCTAAGACACAGGTCCAATCAGATGGGACTGCTGCAATCTTTCCATCTCTGAACATATTCAGAAGACAGGGGCATCTCTAGCATTCAGGCCATAGAAGAGGTCACCTGAGATGGAAGGATGAACTCTTACTGAATTCACTGCACAGCTCCACTCCCAACTGACCACTCACAATAAAAATCCATCTATCCTCTCATACCTATCTAACATAACTCCCAGAAGGTAGTCAGAGACACTTGTGACTTGACTATGGACAAAACAGCTATAGACCTTTGGGAACATCCTTAAGGAAACCTGTCTATCTATGACAACTCCAGAGAGCTGACCTCTAGGTCGATTTGAATTGAGGTGATTATGCCCAAATTCTCTCCCCTCCAGCCTCTATACCTGGATCTTTTTACAGGCCAGCATGGAACTGTTGTACAAACCACCATCCAGCATTCTATGGGCAGAGTAATGAGAGCAGCACTAGTACTGTTGGTAGTAGTGATTAGCAGCTTTTAAATCCCTGTCCTTCCAATAGAACAAACTCTAGGAAAGGCACAGCCCTTAAGAAGGGCAAAAAAATAGTGTCTTCTCTACCCTCAGTCTATTTGTCAAATATAAACATAAGACTCTGATTTCTCCTTGGAGTTTGGGGCACAAAAAGAAAGCATATACATTCTCTATGAAGGAATTTTGCTACGGAATTCAGGGCCCAGGGCATTTTATTCCACCTTTCAATGATATAACAAGCTTTTGTGTAGTTTTTCCCCTGTAAAGAAAAGGAAATATCACGTTGGTGCTAATCTCAAGGACACACATCTTTCTGAAAAATAAGACATGGATTATTTTGTCCATCTTGCCATTAATATGAACATAAATTCTCTGTTATCTCATGGATACATTTTCCAGGCACATGGTATATATTTTATAATTTAATTCTACATTATGAGAATGTGATTTGTGAAAGTTGAATCTTAACACAGATCTTTTCTATAGTTTACGTCTATCTGATATTTAGCAAATTTAGCATTCTCATATTTAACCTAAGAAGACAATAAAAGTGTAAGTTGAAGAAACAGTTTCATAAAATCCTAACTTGGTTGCTTCTGTCTCTGCTACAAGAGATAGCATGTAGCATGCTCTTGATCGTCTGTTTTTTATTTTGTTTTTGTTTTGTGAGTCATTAGCCCTTTTATTAAGAATAAAAATTATGGACGCTTCTTCCAGAAAAATATGCCTGAACAGAAAAAACAAGTTTTCATGTAACTGATTTTATTTCATTAGAATTCATTTCCTTAACAAACAGAAGGTAGAAATAATCTTTATAGACAATTATTTATCTTTCTCTATCCTTTTTGTGTGTTTATTATGCATATAAACTAAAAAGTAATTCTGCTCGGGAGTAAACTTCAACTTGAAGACTTAATTGTTGTTTAGTTTGCATAGGAAGCTGAAACTGTGGCATAGTCTCTGACTGTGTGTGTCTGTGCATGCATGTGTGTGTGTGTGTGTGTGTGTGTGTGTGTGTGTTAACAGTAAACAAAATCAGGTGCATCAAACAATTCCCAAATCATCAAGGACTCTTGTATTTAACTCAAGGCTTACTCTTTGCTGTGCCTTTCAATAATTGTCACTGTGTTTGGCAAGGTCTACCTCGCTGGGCTGCCTCTGCTCTGTCATCACAGAAAAGATGCAAAAATCCAACTTGCTACCCTGAAGTCTTGGAGCCGAATCAGCCTTCAGAGGAGTTGGGTGGTGCTGCCAGAAGCACACATTTCTCTTTCTGCAAAGAAATTAAGGAGGCTTTGCCCTTTTGGAGACTAACCTTCAGGGCCTCTTCTTCCAACATGGAGAAGTTTATAAAATGGTCTCTACTCTCCTCTTCTAGAATGAAAGATCAAGATGTCTCATAAATTCAGTAATGGGGACTATAGGACCTTGTCAGGAAGGATCTTCTTCATTCATATGACAAAAATGGAAACAGAATTCTAAGTGCGTCACATGATAAACTTCCCCCATGCAGACTGTACTGAGAATGGATTTTCTTTCTACCCCATCCAGAGGTGTCTTGGAACTTCATACCCTCCAACATGCTTGACAAATCCCTGAACAAGCTGGCCATTCAAGGACTTGGCTGTCTTTACAGGATTCACTACCAAGGGGGGAATACCTGTGGGACTGTTTGCCAACAGCCAGGTGCCAGAGTGCACAGCAGTAGAGGGTAATGGTGCCTCCTTCTCAAAAGCAGTTAAGTCTAGGGCTCTTTGACTGCAACAGTATGCACTTGATGGACATTAGTCATAGACTGGTTTCCTGGAAATGCTCCAGGAATTTCACCCAGATACAGTCTAAAGAAAGCAAGATCACTGTCTATCTCTCTGGGATGGATGGATATATATCTCACACACTTAAGAAGGGGACTTGGGGTGTCTCTCTGCTGTTCTTAGGAGATATATACGCGTATACACACACATACATATATATATCTCATACATATATATGATACTGAGAGTGAGAAACCCCAGGGATTCTACAATGGGTAATATTTGACGGGCACTGCTTTATTCTTTTTCTTCTTGTTCAAGCTACAAGTCCTACAACTGCAGTCCTCATCCATTCTGAAACACTACAAGATGCTTATTGGTTGCCTAAGAGAAGCTTTCCCCTTGGGGACAACTTTCCAAAAGGAACTTCTTCCTGACAGAGAAGATCCCCACTGCTTGGCGAGGCTCTAGGCCAGGTGAACACAAAGGATTCCTTTTAGTCTGCTGCATCCAGTAGTAGGTGCCCCATTGACTTCTGGGGTTATCTCCAACCACAGGCCAGGGAGCTGATCTTCCCTCCTCTCTGTCACCTGATTCAATAACATATGGTCTCAACAGGGTGCTATTGCTCCCAAAGGGGTGTACATGGGGGTTAGATACTATAATGGTTTATGTACCTCCACATGACCACAATACATAGACATATCAAAATATTATACAGAGAATTAGGGGAAAATATCTGAAAAGGTTCTTTGGGTGCATAATGGAAAGGTTGACAAGCACTGCTAAAGTATACTTCAGAAGGGGACTTGGGGTGTCTCTTTGCTGTTCTTAGGATATTTGGCCACAGCCTCCTACTCCTTACTCAGCTCTTGGCTCCTGTTTTCCACTTGGCTTTGGAGACCCCTGACTCCCCTCCCTTGTAAATGCTATAAACATCATTGTAGCTACTGAAGAGCAATTAGAACCACACGCCCCTCACAGTGCCTACTGCCAAGGGCTCATCCTCAACACACTACTGACTGTGTTCACCACAGTATTTATTGACAGAATCAGAAGGGATTTGTAATTCCAAAGAGAAAACATAAAATTCTGCATCAAGTTTTGATGTTCCCCAAAGTTCTTAACCACATTGCACCACTGGGAGGTCCCCCCATTCCATTTTGTTGACCCCTTTATTTCAGGTAAGAACTCATTCTGCCCATGTTCTTGGTTCTAGACCCTTCTGGCCACCTACAAGAAGCTAAAAATAGTCAATACCATACCACCACTACCACCACCATCACCACCACCCCCACCCCCACAGGACAGTGTCCTTTGGATTTGCCCAGCAGAACAGTTCAGCTCCTCTTTGATCAATCTTCTCCCTTGGACTAGATTCCTCATCCCACAGAACTCAAAGCCTAAAAAGGAGACTGCTTAGCATGCAGGAATGCAAATGACTCAGAGGACCTAATCTAAGGAACTGGTTAACAGGAAATATGCAAGCCCTTAAAGTCAGACAAGGCCACTTTACAAAAGAACAGGTCACAAGCATTTTCAAATTTCAAGGCAAAAGAGAACAGTGCGATGTTCTACCCACTTGGGTTTCAGAATGGTACTCATGTTTCTTAGAATCTGCTTCTCACTTTTTCTTCTCATAGTTTTACTGTGGATTCTTGTTCAAGACCAGCACTCTCTGGTAGCTTTCCGCTTTGGGCTAGGGAAAGGACTTGACTTTGGTGTACCCTATGGATGCTCTTGCTCACTCTGTAGAAATTTAAAGCTTCGTGTCTATTGCTCATGGATCTTTCCATCTTTAAGCCCTCTCTGGACATCCAGTTCCCACTGGCTCTTAGAATAAGCCAGCATCTATCCATTAGGCATTAACTTACCTCCCTGACTATAGATCAGCTAGGGCTCTAATCAGAGGGCCAGTGAAATGGGCAAAAAACTGTACTAACATATTTGATCAACTATTTGAAATAGAAGAGTGATAACATGAAGTCAATAATAACTAAAGCAAAAAAGTAAAGTCTATGCTTACTAGATTATAACTTGGTTCCAAATCTGTATTCATTACAGACACGTCTAATTGCAGATGACAACATGCCTCAGTGTTCCTAGTTTTATTTCCATAGGGTGCACTCATGATATTAGTAAAACAATGCTGGATGAAGTAACAAATAGTGACCCATTCCTCCCTTCACCCCAAACTTAAATGACTTAATTCATTGGCGTTTAGTTCTTGTTTCCCCTTACAGATATAGTTCATCACAAGTTCAGAGGTGGTTCTTTACATGGTGCCTCAGAAACTGATGTTCCTTCCATCTTGTGGCTCCAATGACCCATGGAAGTCTCAGAGCTTTTTTATATAGTTACCAAGTGAGCAAAGGGACGGCTGAAAAGACACCTCTGCTCCAAAGGAAACTCAGCTCAGAAGTCACACACCTGTGCTCATACACCACTGGTGGAACCTGAATGAGAGGAGGCTGGGATGTGGAGTTCAGTTACAAGCAACACCATGCTTGGTTTATCACTGGCCACTCTGTCACTGCCATCAGTCCAGAGTAGATAAGCAGAGGCTGTATTGGGATCATGAACTTGTGGGGAGGGCCTCACAGGTCCACAGAGCCCCAAGCCTCACTGGCTGCCATTTTCATAGACTGCATTCATTATGAATCAAGCCTGCATGGATGTTTCTGAATTTCTGTGGAGCCTGGTTTTTCACTGCTGTGTTATAGATGAGGCATGTTTTCAGTCAGCTCAGTTAGTATTAGTTTCTAATCACAAACACTGTGTGTCTTTGGTACCCGGCCCCTTCCCTGTTAGACTGGGAACTCTTTGAGGACAAGATACAACAGAGTACTCCTTGTGCTTTCTGCTCTTGAATTGGGATGTGAAGAAGCTTGATATTTGCTAGCTTACAACAGAGGCCTGGAAGGTCTCACTCAGGGCAATCAAACTGCCAGATTCAGGCAGCTCACCGAAGAAGCTGTGCTTACTAGATTACAACTTGTTTTTCCAAATCTGAATTTATTACAGATACACGTAACTGCAGATGGGCACTGCAGTTACGTGTATCTGCAATCTTCTCTAGGTTAAACACTTGACCTCTGTTACATTACGAAAGTCCAGAATGGGTTGGTGACCTCACCTGTACTGGTAGACACCCCTCCCCCTACTGATCTAGGCTGTCTTCTTTCCCCTTCCCCCACATGTGCATCAAAAGCACCATTATGCTTCTGTTCATCTTTCTTGAAGGAGTTGCTCTTGACTCATTTACACATTGGAAAGCAGTTAGGAAACTACTATTTGCCAAGGCACTCGCTGTGCTCATGGTAAAGACATCATCTAAAAATGTCTGTCTGTTACTGAGGCTTGTTCCCCAAAGAAAGATCTCCAATGGCAGAATTATAGAAAATGAGGATAACTTTCAGGAAGTACCCAAGAGACAGAGAAATTCTGAAGTAGAGTGGGATTGCTAGCACTCTTCAATCACCCCAGAACGGTAAATTCTTGGTCCTCCAACACCTAAGATGGGACCTGGGTTGAATCTCAACTTTCAAACCTAAGAACACTCTTGGGTTTAGCAAAAGCCCCACAGAACATAACTTCTCTTATTAGATGAATTATTCTATAATTCTTTACCTGTCTTGAATATTCAGTGATTACTTTTTTAGAGTTATCCTTTCTATGATTACATTCTTTTGTTTTATGACTACATTCTTAATAGAGATATTGAGGTAGAAAGTCTTCAGGGCAGTATTCATAATCACCCTCCTTACTGTACGAGAGCTGTCAAGATTGTTGTTGGGGAAAATATTTTAGAAGGTCTCAAATCAAACTGCATAATCAGGATCCGTGTTTTATGCAAATTAGAAGATATATTCTTAACTGCATCATAGGAACTAATCATCCCGGCACCACTGCTCAGAGAAAGCATCTGCCATCCAAAATTCAGAACAATAATTCACAGTCCATGGAACGGTGTAGCACCACAGATTAGACTTGTTAAAAATTCATAATGATTTCATATAAAAACATTACATTTTTATAGTTTCAAGAAATGACAGGGTAGGGTTGGTATAAATGTTTAACTAGCATTGTCTCATTTTTCACACTTTGTTTATTTCATTATTGGGTGTGCTAAAATGAAATAGCTAGCTTAAAAATGTCATCAAATTAAAAACAGAAAACTTGGGAACAAATATTCTATGTGAACTATCTTTCTAGCCCTCTGGCTCATTCCACCAACTTTTGCAGGCAAACACCTGGATATTTTACTTAATTTTCACATAATTTCTCCTTATAGATAGCTTAAATTGTAAATCATTCTGACCTTGGTGAGATGAAACATAGGTCATGGCCTTTAAATTTGTTTCCATATTTAAGGCCACTGTGGAAAGACCTATCCCCCTGGGTTCTCCATGCCAAACTGCTCTTTGGCTATTCTGTGATTCTGGATCTTTTTCTATAAAGGAAACAGAATTATTAAAAAACCATCAAGTCTGATTATTAGGAATTTGAGATGTGACAGTCACTGGGATGTTTCAGACACAGAGATGAGACCTGGAGCTGCCTGGCAGGAATATGTTTGATTTGCCGTTGTCAAGTGTGTATCATCTATTGCCCTGTCCCTTGATAGTCTCTCCTGTTTTTAAATCCCCAGTGATCCTAATGTTTCTTTTCTGATAAATCACTCACAGAGGCCCAAGGATGGGGTGAAATTCTAAATTTCAGCACCAAAAACTATATCCTTACTACTAACTAGTGGTAGATCTCAAAGTCCATGCTCTACAAAGCAGCACAAAGGGACAGCTTTGGGACAGTATGGGTGGTATGACTGCTTTTTCTGGGATTCTTAATTTTCCCAGTCATTTATGTAATGTCTGAATTGTTTTCATGTACTGCTTATACAATCAGAATGAAAACAAAGATTTAATTTGCTAAGAAAATTAATGCTCCTGTGGTCTGTGTGTCCACAAGGCAGACAGGATCAGGGTGGAAGTTAGGTAAAACCAGGCAAAGTCCACAGAGCCAGGAGTTCAGGAAGCAGCTCTGAGTGGCAATAGCAAGTCCTAGGTAGGATCAAGGCAGAGGGGACAGGAGATCCAAGGGAGGCAGCAGCCTGGGAAGTATTGTCCAGATGGAATAAAGCCTGGCAGTTTCAAGCGGCAGGTTGAAAACGGCCCCTCCCTGCACCTGGGGGAGTGGAATTTTGAGTTTGAGGGATGAAGACTTAGGCCCATGCTTTGGAAGAAGGCAAGGGAAAAGAGGACAGCAGCAGTACAAAGTGAGATGATGAGCAGCAAGTGAGAATCAGGGATCCATGCAACCAAGAGACATGAAGCCTTTCTGCTTGCAGACATCCTCTGCAACCACAGAACAGTGTGGAAATAGAAGGAAATGGTGACCCTAGAAGGTGAGAGTACGTGAAGACATTTGGGTAAATATTTGATTCTCATAAAAACCTGTGAGGCTGAGGGTATGTAATCTCTCATTCATTAATAAATGTTGAAGGAAATTAAGCAACTTGTTTAAGGTTGCCCAGTGCAGAGCTGAAGCTGAAACCTAGACCTGACACAAACACCCTGCCTTGTCATGAAGGAGATCTTGCAAGGAATAAGCATCAGCTCATCAGTGGCTGAGCCACCTGTGGGAAGGCGCTGGTGGTACATGGGCAGAAGGCCTCTCTGAGTGTGAGAAGATGCTGGGCAGGCATCTCAGCCACCACAGCCTCAGGGTAGGTGGAGCTGAAGATGAAAAATGTCCCTCAGTGTCAGGTTCTCAGAGTGGGACACCAAGGTCTCACAGCTCAGGAAGGTGTGGTTAAGTACTCCCTGAACCTAAACACTGTCACGTGTGTTTGCTCATCACTGTCCAACACCAAGCATAGAGCCACACATACAGTTGAGCACGTAGTAGGGCTCACATGTTTGTAGTATGCACTTACAAATGTAATGGCTTAGGTACAAATCTGCAGCCTGCCAACCCAAAAACCTACCCAACTCCTCTTTAGTCTGTATTTTCAAGAAGATGGGGATCTGATGAGTGCCTGTTGCAGCAGATGTCATGGCAGATCCGGAGACGAAGAAAAATCATACAACTAGGGACTGGGGTTGTGTCAGCGGCAGAGTGTTTGCCTAGCATGTGCAGGGCACTGGGTTCGATCCTCAGCACCACGTAATAATAAAATAAATGTATTATGTCCAACTTCAACTAAAACAACATATTTTTTAAAAAAATCATAAACTAACACTTTGCACCTACCATGTATTGGGCACCATTCCAATGGCATTTATAGAAGTAACTCATCTGCTTCTCCCAACTGCTCCATCCAAGAAGAGTATTATTAGACACCCATTATATAGATGAGGAAACTGAAAGCACAGACAGGTCTTAGTAACATATGCTAGTAAGTTCTGGAACCTAGGTTCAACCCAGCTATTTTGACTCTAGAGTCCATGCTTTTCACAATTATGCCACAATGCCTCTCATGATCTCTAGCCATGGGACAGTTAGGGCAAACAGGAAGTAGGCTCTGATGAACAGACAGGCTACAGCCCATCAGGGAGGAGCAAATACAAGTTTGCAAAGAGAATTCATTTCCTTAAACTACATGCACTGTACAATTCTAGGAGCTAGGAAGACAGCAATGAGGACAGAAATGAACACATTTATTCATCACAGTGCTTATACTCTTAGAGTTATAAATAATAGAAAATAAGTAAATGGGGGTGGGAATGAAGCTCAGTGAGAGAGCACTTGCCTGATATGGGAGAGACCCCAGGTTTAATTCAGCACTGCAAGGAGGGGCCAGGGGAGAAGGGAAGGAAGATGGAATGCAATGACAAGGCAAACAGACACAACACCATAAGATGGTGTTACCTGGGAGAAAGAAAGCCAAACCAGGAGGCAGAAGATGCAGAAGCAGGGCAAGAGGCACCACTCCCTGCACACTGGTCTCCAACCAGTTGACAGGTGATGTTTGAGTAAAGACCAGAAAGGAATCAAAGAAGAAAGCCATGTGGGTATGTGTAAGAATCTTTCATCAAGAGAGCACAGCACATATAAAGGCCTTGCAAGACAAGCATGCTTGGTGTGTTTGAGAAACCGCAGGTTTGTCTAGACTAGGGTGAGCAAAAAGAAAAGTCATAGGAGTGGTGATGAGATGTGTATATGGTGGAAATCAAATTTCAAGGGCCTTGTAGATAAGGTAAGGACTTGGATTTCCCTCCAAGGTAAGGTCTTCAACATCATGATCTTGTGGCTGTGTCTAGAAGAGGCTATAGGATGGGAGGCAGGAGTGAAGCAGGAAGACTAGCTCAAGGCAATCAAGTGATTTACCTGAGAGGTGATGGGTAAGGATACTAGAGGTGGAGGTTAAAAAAATGATCCAATTCTTAAAAAATGTTCAAAGTAGAGTCACAGAATATGTGGATGGATGGGAGTAGGAGGGAGAGAGAAGAGTTCAAGACCATTTGATGTGTCCCCTCACTGTCTTGGGCCACTGCTCACAGGGCACCTGCTGCAGAAGCATTCCCTACTGATGCAAGGTCTGACCTGAGAAGTATGACATTGCCATGACTGAGACAGCAGGCACGATGGAGTAGCAGGCTTGGGGAAGGCATAAGTCTGAGGTATCCATGAGTCAGGCAGGCAGGGAGATATGGAATAGGCTGTGGTTCTATTAGACTCGAGTATGGGGGCCTGGGCAGACTGAAGGTACAAGCATAGAGTCCCAAGTATAAA
The DNA here is from genome assembly GCF_964194105.1 of Spermophilus citellus. Classification (NCBI taxonomy): domain Eukaryota; kingdom Metazoa; phylum Chordata; class Mammalia; order Rodentia; family Sciuridae; genus Spermophilus; species Spermophilus citellus. The sequence goes on along the minus strand of NC_138184.1, from coordinate 23,001,664 downwards.
GATGCTAATAAGGGCAAGGAACTGCTGAGCTCCCTGAGGGGTGAACACCTATGGAGAGGAGAAGTGGTCTTAAGATTGAGGCTTCAAGCACTCAACAGAGACACCAGCAAAGAAGTCCTAGAGGATCAACTGGTATGTTGGAAGGAGAAGCAAGAGAGCTTGGTGTCCTAGGAATCAAGGGAGTGAATGTTCCAGAAAGAAGAGTCATTGGAGTCATAGTGGCCAAGTAAGCAGAGGACTGAGAACTGATCATTCACCAGCTACTGATAAACAAGCTGTGGGTACCAGAGCCTGGCTGGATGGAGACAGTGAGTCCAGACAACACACCCAAGGAGTTTTGTTGGGGACCGGAGCAGAGGAATAGGGCAGAGCTAGGCAGGGCTAGATAAGAACGTAGGTCCAGAGAAGACTTAATCAAAAAGATGGGGATATATTTGCATATTGAATTAGGATAAAAAAGACCTACGAAAGGGTACTCTGAGACTATAGGTGAGAGAACAAGGAGATGTGCTGGGGGCAAGTCCTGGAGGAAGAGGGAGGAGCTGAGTCTGGGGCAGAAACCGAGGGCTTTGCCTCTGCGAAATATGTAGAGAGCTCACCAGCTGAGAGAGATGATGGTGGGTTTGGACATCTCTAAAAAAAAATTTAAATAGAAAGTTGTAAACTTAGATTTGATTGGGGGAAAACTCCAATCTGATAAGATAAAACTGAGGGAAAACATGCAACATTAATCACAATTACCGATTTCTCAACCTGTTGTTCAAAGTACTCTCAGACACAAACTCAACTTTTTCTAGGATCAGACATGAGATGGGCCATTCTCTGTGGAAGTAGGCGACTGGATCCAGAACTTGTTGGACTCCATAAAAGTGCTTAGGAGCTCAACCATGCTGTTAAGAACACATTATTATTTGGAGATGATTTTATATTACAGTATTACTATGAGATTAAGTTTTCAAATTGTAATGCCATTAACTGGGACTTTTTTTTAAAAAGCAGAATTTTATTGGGTGGTGGATTATTTAAATGCTTATTAGTTTGTTTAACCAGAACATTTTTTAAAAGCAATTTTAATTTCTTATTGGGTGGTGGGTTACCCAAGTATTCATTATTACTCATAATTTTTGTGTGAGGAATATTCATATGAAAACAAAATATGGCATTTTACTCAAATTTTGATATGAAGTGCAGGTTTCTGCCATAACATCTTTAATGAATAAATAAAAATGACAACATCATTTTTTAACAGATTCTAATATTTTGGTGTTTTTAGGGAAGGTGGTTATCTTTGTAGTTATATATCATTAACAAAGTAAAAGCTACAGCAAGCTTGTAAAACAGTATAGCTGAGTAAGCCTATACTTGGGTGTTCTGCTATTCATAATATCACATGGGTATCTATTTTCAGAGAAGAGTTCTAAACACTCAAGCAAAGATTAATTTCTGTTGAAATAAATTTTGCTGATAAGCGTATCTTACTGTATTCTAGTTTCCTGGGAGCCCCATCAGACAGATGCCTCTGTCAACCAGAGGGGCCCCCTGTGTAGCCATGTCAGAGAGAAGACGCTAACCCTAGAGTATACAGAAGGTTCTTAGGTATGATGGTACTGTCATTTTTTTTTTAAAGAAAAGACAATTTTAACAGAAGCCAGAATTCCAATTTGTGACTGAACTAGAGGTTGACATATTTGAGGTACTCATGAAGCAGAGATGAATTAAGAACATTCAAATTAGCAATATGATTCTCAAAATAAACCCCAGAGGATTTTGCCAATTCTTCATTATTTGGGGTAAATACGATACACTATGATATTTATAATGGTTAAAATATCTGGGTTTGCATCCTATTTTCACCATTTACTCACCTGGCCTCCTATGCTCCAGTTTCCTCAACTGTAAAATGAGGCTAACATCCTCTTCCCTCTTAGGGTTGTTCGGAAACTATCCACGTCAGTGACTCAGCTCAACAGACAACTCAATACGTGCTGGCTTTTACATCATTGTTAAGACAATGATCAACACAATAACTTTGAGGAAAGCTGTTTTCCAGTCCATAGAGTTCCACAATTAACAGTTAGTGATAATAAACAGAATATCCCTGGGAGGAGCACTTAGCAGCAGAGAGCAAATTCAGCTTCATGACAACTCAGAGACTCAGGAGAACCAGGTACCAAGAGAACAGAGCCTTGTTCCAGTTGCACTGTTGCTGAAGCCTTTCTGTGCAATGACATAGCCTCCAGAACCATTCACCACAACATGCAGCTGGCCAGTGTCCAACCTTTGTAGTGATAATGGAGGCAGCAAGCTTGTGCACAACTCCATAGTGGACTCTCCCCACCATGCTGCCCATTCCCAGGATGCCCTGGGGCCAATGGTGAGACAATGCCAGGGGCTCCAGCTCTCAGTGGCCATGTAATTAAGCCTAACAAGGCACACGGAGCTCCCCGGGGGGGGGGGGGTAACACAGAGATGCCCACAGTAATTGGCAACAGGCCTCTGGTTCCCCAGAGGCTGAGGATTATGTGTTGGCAGCAGGGAAGGGCCAGGGAAGGGTCAAGGCCTTGAGGGAGGCCAGATGGAATCACCTATCTTCATGCATAAGTCATAAGCAGTTCTATTGACTGCAGTGAGCTCTCCTGAGTGAGACACAGCAAAGCCAATCCCTGGTTTGGGGAAGCAGGCCACAGAGGCCGCTCCGCTCCTGTGCTGTGAGGCTGCTGCTGGCCCACATCTCCCTATGGCTCCAATAAAGCTGACTTTAGAGCTCTGGTTCTTGCAGACACAAGCAATAAAAATATGTGCATCATGCAGGGTGTGTGCTAGTTTACCTATCACTGCATCCTTCATCCAAGCTATGGACCGCTGACAGGAAAGGTGTGCATGTTCAAACAGAAATATGCCTTTACTGAGGAAACAAGAAGGATAAAAGTGTGTAATGTAGAAGGACATATACCTGGGTCTTGAACATTATGATGATAATTGTCATTTTCACAGGGTATATTTGTGTGCATGTGCAGGTTTATGTGTATTTTCATCTTTTATCAATGGCCTTTTCTGTGCCAAGCATACTTTGCTAACTATCCCCTATAGTTCTCAAGTAAGGGCCCTGGCAGGTAAATTAGGATTCAGCTTTAAGATGTTAAGTGATGTGCCCAAGGACACACAGCAGGTGAGGAATAAGTGAAGATTTGAAAGCCACATCTAAGTCTCTTGTCTTAATTTAGTCACTGGTGATTGAGTGGAGAGGCGCACTTAATCCTCCCCCCACTCCACTTCCGGGCCTTTGCTCCTGAACTGATCGATCTGCAACAAGTATGGCCTATCTGACCTCCATGAGACCCTGTGTGGGGCCTCTTGCACAAATTACTACATTATTAATGTATTAGCAAGTGGGTATTATCATTTGAACAAATAAGATAACTCCTGTACTTCTGGCTAGTTAGTTTCACAGTTTTATTAAATCAATATTCTTTTCCTAATACTTCCAGTGCTGCTCAAAGTCTACTTGTGAATTCTTCACTAGACAAACAAGACAGAGGACCATAAATAGGTATGCCAATTTTGAATGACATTATCATTTTCAAATAAAAGGAAAATAAATAAAAAGATGTTCAAAGAAGGATGTTAACAAATCTTCTAGAAACAAGTGGACAGACATGAATTAAAGCTCCAGTCTTTGATATAATGAGAGCAACTAAGAACAGAACAGGGAGGAAGAGCAGGAAGAAAAGATTAACATTAAACAGAGACATGAGGTGGGAGGGAAAGGGAGAAAAAAAGGGAAATCACATGGAAATGGAGGGAGACCCTCATTGTTATACAAAATTACATATAAGAGGTTGTGAGGGGAATGGGATAACAAACATGGAGGGAAATGAATTACAGTAGATGGGGTAGAGAGAGAAGATGGGAGGGGAGGGGAGGGGGGATAGTAGAGGATAGGAAAGGTAGCAGAATACAACAGTCACTAATATGGCAGTATGTAAAAATGTGATGTGTAACCGATGTGATTCTGCAATCTGTATTTGGGGTAAAAATGGGAGTTCATAACCCACTTGATTCTAATGTATGAAAAATGATATGTCAAGAGCTTTGTAATGTTGTGAACAACCAATAAAAAAAAAAAAAAAGCTCCAGTCTTCTCTCCAACAAATATACATGAAAGTATATGGAACTGGCTAGAGACAGACTAGATTCTGAAGAGGGAACCTCACAGACTCATATCTTTTTTTTTCATACCTTTTTTTATGGCTTCCATAACCACTCATTCTGGATTTTCAGAAGCAACCTATAGCATAATACTTCATAAAGATATGCTCCTGAACCATCTGGGGGACCTTATTAAAATGCACTCTGATTCAGTAGGCAGGGGCCTGAGATTATACATTTCATGTAAATTCCCAAATAATGATGTAATTATAGGTCAGGGACCACATTTGGGGGAATAAAGGGCTACAGGTACTGTTATTTCTGTGACATCATTGAATATCCCAGAGATGGCACTATTTCATCATTTTTATTATGTCCTGGATTCTGAACCCACCAGTTCATTTTGCTGCAATATCTGATCTGGAAAATCTAGTTGTCCTATCGGTGTATGACATGAATAGACGTTCAAGTCACACTGAAAAAGTCACAAATGCTTCATTTAAAAGGAGGAAGAGAATAAGCAAAAATTGACAATATGTGGCAGACTCATGATTTTGAACTTTGATACAAATTTAAAATAGCAAATTCAAAATAACTTTCAAATAACCAGATTATCTTCCATGTCCTGATGTTCTTACAATTAACTGGGAAGAAAGTGATATATATATATATTTTTTTCTTTTTTTTTTGGGGAAGTAAGACAACTACATTTTCTTATGCAGCCAGAAAATCAATATAACATAGCAATGATGATGATGATGGGCACACTGATGATCAACAGTGACAATTGCCATAGTCGAGCAATTATGTTCCAGACCCATGCTAAGCTCATTGCTTATACTACCTCATTTAATTCTCACAACAATCTTATGAGAGAAATATAATTTTCCCCATTTTTTAGATTGGAAAACTGAGACCCAATGAGGATAGGTTATCCAATTGTTTACCAAATAAAAGATGAAAGAGGAACCCAAGACTGCCTCCCACAGACCACTGCTCTTTATGGTTATGCTAAACGAGCTCTCTTGATTTCAAATGCAGCAGCAGCATAAATTTTCATCCACTTCAATGTAAAGACTTATGATAATAAGACCACAAGGAAATTAAGGGCTTTCAGAAAATAAAATTAGGACCATTGATTTTCATGATTAAAACATGTGGTTTTAAATCAAATACTCCCTATTGTGAAGTAAATTGTTCAGGAATCATTTGGATACACTCCCTACTTATTTCAATAAAGGATGATCTATTAATTACACATACTTGACAGCTTCATGGGTTAAATCCTCCAATTCAGAAAAAACAGTATAGTTTCACAACCATACTAACAATGGCACCATTACAAAGATGGGAAATGTCCCCAAAGCCAATAGTAAGCAGCATCTAGTGTCTCGTCTCTCCGTGGCTGAGAACCTTTGGGGGCTTAGAAGGAGTCCCAGTCAAATGGCCTCACTACAAGAGCACATAGATTCTCAACATTTTCTTAAGATTCACTTCAATGGAAACCCAAGGCTAATAATTCTGTGGTGATTTTTAATAAGCTCAATAAACAAAGAGGGACAATAATTAGGTTAAGTATGGATTGGGATGGTCTTTTATTTATATATCATAATATTGGAAATACAGAGTAATTCCCAAGAAAATATGTACTTTGGGGAGTGAAATATACTTTGTGTTTTAAACAGGACAAAACAGTCATATTATTTGGTCTAAAGTAAATACAGATGATCCCTAACATGTAACTCCTCTAGTTCAGATTTTTAAAAAATTTCTATTGAATATCTATGACATTCAGTAGAAATTATACTTTAAATTTTCTTTTCCTGGATATCAATATATGGCATAGCATGCTCTTGAGATATTGGGCAGCAGCTCCCAGTCAGCCATGCAATCATGTGGGGAAATAACCTATACTCTGTAGTGCACTATTTTATTTACTAAATTATAATATTTCATAGATATATTCAGCGCATTTTGACCTAAGATATTTTCAGTTTACAATAGTTTTATTGGGATGAAACTTGAAGAACATTTGTATGTGACAATATTTAGTTCAGCAGATTCTCCAAATGAAATGCCCTAAATACTTATCTTTGGAAAATATGGCTGAACACAACAGAGTGCACACACACACATGCACACATATATTTACTGTGCAACACATTTATTATTTTTATATGTCCACAAGATACTATTATACATCTGTATATTTACCGTACCATGTGTTCATTTCTCAGTCTGTATATCTGTTTACTGTATTATATGTGGCAGATGCTCTACATGGGAAGTATATGGGGGGAAAGATCCTCATGCCAAGGTTGAGTTCTGTCCCTTTTTTTGATGCCAGGAGGGTACTTAATTTTGTAGATCCCTAGACTTGTCATACCAACATACTATTCCCATGAAGGGTTCTTGGATTTCTCAGATCCATTTGCCACAATTCTTAGCATTTTATACTCTGCTCAGAAACAACTCTCCAAATTGGTTTATAAATAATTTACTTGGTTTTTGTCAGAGTTTATTCTGTTATTCAATCCCTCTATAGAATTTTTAAATTTGAAAGTCACATTTTGTTTTATGGATGCAATAATCTTTCAAGTCTCTATGAGGATCCTAATTAGATCTTTTTTAAAAAAAGTCTTGTTTCTCATATTATCTTGTGTTGTTCTGCGGGCACTCTGGATATGAACCTTCCTCAAATGCCCAGGAATTCTTCCTTATCTGTTCATGGTAATAAAGGAAGATCTATGGGAGTGAGTACCGGGCAGCCTGATGAGCTGCTTTGGCAATTTTTAGGATCTTGCTTTGATTTCCTTGGGGAACTGAGAGCTGTGGGCAGTCTTGCCTGCAGTCAGTCAGTGACAAATGAATGAAAAGTAAGAAGAGACTTCAGGGAGGAAAAGGGATGGAGGGTTGAGCATGTCCTTTGGGGGGAGGGCAGTGGCTCTGAGGGATTAGGGCAGCCTAGTTCAGAAACCAGTACCTCTTGTGCCAACCCACAAGAGGGAAGATCCTAAGAGCAGCTTCCAGGATAGGACTGGGCCTATGCTCCATCCTTTCTCTGGGCCCCTGCTTTTTCTGAGGCCAGGATTCTGCAGAGCTTCTCAGTGTACCTGCTTCTTGCCTGTGGTGGTTGGAACTCTCCTAAATTCTGAATTTCTTCCTGTCAAACCAATTCTGTCTTCTAGAAATTTCTCAAATTAAGTATCTTATTGATACTCTTCCCTGTTTTCAGAGAGATTATTCATTTTTTACTTATTTTTATATTTTGATCACTTTGATAGAATTTGAGAAGACACATGAAATTTTCACCATCACAATTTAAAATCCCATGTGGAAATATGTTTCATATATAACAATAAATCCCACTATTATGTACAATTATAATGCACCAATAAAAATCTGAAAAATATATTTTAACATACTTATGTATGTACACACATGTACATGCCTACATGTTTCTCTGAATATCTATGTGACTAGAAAGAAATAAACCAAAATATTAACTATGGTAATTTATGGGTTATTAGTTTAAAGATGACATTATTTTCTTCTTCTTTACTCTTATGTATTTCCCTAGTTATTGATCCTTCCCTCTTTTTCAATGTTGCAATTTGTTAAAAAAACAAATTCACGTATTATAAAATTCAACATTTTAAAGTGTACGATTCAGTGGTTTTTAGCATACTCAGAGTTATACAACCATCACCACAATCATTTGTAAATCCCCCAAAGAAACCCAGATGCTTTAACAGTCACATCTTATCCCCCGCCTTTCTATCCCCTGGAAATCCTAATATTTCTTTAGCTTTGTAGATTCCATAGGTCACTAGTCTATCTATACATTGTCTATTTGGGGTATTTCATTTAATTGAAGTGTACAGTATTGGTGATTAACCTGTCTCCAAGGTTCATCTATGCTGTTTTATGTGTCACTACTTTATTCCTTTTTTTTTAGAAAGAGAGAAAAAGAGAGAGAGAGGGAGAGAGAGATTGATTTAATATTTATTTTTTTAGTTTTCGGTGGACACAACATCTTTGTTTGTATGTGGTGCCGAGGATCGAACCCAGGCCGCACACATGCCAGGCGAGCGCGCTACCGCTTGAGCCACATACCCAGCCCAACTTTATTCCTTTTTAATGGCTGAATAACAGTCTATCCATGGAAGTGCCACATTTTATTTATCCAGTCATCAGCTGATGATCATTTGGGTTGTCTCTACATATTATTTTCCTTTTTGCTGATAGAATCCAGGTCTTTGCATATGCTACATCAATACCCTACCACTGAGCTACATCCCAATCCATTTGTTTCTACATTTTTGCTCTTATGAATACTGCTGCTGTGAATTTCATGTACAAATTGTGCATTACCTTTATAATTTAAGAAATTAAAAATTACAAACATTTTAAAAATAGTCTATAAGCCAAACTCTTAAGTAATTTGGATTTGCATTTCTCCTACTACCATAAAGTATATGGTTTTATTATACTTTTAAAATTTATCTAGTATCTGAAAATACCTAGATAAAATAAATGAAGTTTAAAAAGTAGACATTCTTGCATTAATTGGTGAACAACTAGTAAATTCAATTTTTTTTCGACAAGACATGGGCATGAATTAATGATGCCTATAGTACTTACAACCATTATTTAAGAAGACAGGCCTTCCTTTTAGGAATATCATCTTGAATACATTTCATTCTCTTAACATACAATACTCAGAAAACAATACTTGTGTGCTGAATTGAAACCTGCTAGGCTGTGAAAAAAGGGGGAAAACCTATTTTGCTGCCCACTCATAGAACGCAACCCTTAGAAAGGGATTATTTCCATTACATTTTCATCAGGGACTAGCAAAGAAAAGTATATCATGTTATTACAGAGCCTGGAAAGGTAATGACTTCCAGGTTGCTAAGCAACGCCACAATGTTAAAGGCCCCAGTATCTATGATCTCTAGAGACACTCTCAAATTTCATTAAAACCTACTCATAACCATTACACAAAAGGCCCATGTGGAGTTTATAAACAGGCTTAGGTTCTTGACATAATAATGAAGAATTAAAAAAAACAGGGGCATCAAAACTTTGTGATACTTAATACCAAATATGTTGACTGAAATCTGTAATGTTTCTAAAGGTGTTTCACAGAAAGAAAGTACTATTAGTTTATAGTAAATAAAAGTATTTATATCCTGAAAAAAAATTATACATGGAACTTTGAGACTTTCTTTGAAGAAGGGACAAATATGTTGTGTGTATCAGAAATAGAAGTAAGGATAATTTAAAATGAGAGCCCCAATCATGATTTGCATCAAGAAGGGTCATGAGAGCAGCATGCTTTCAAGTGAAATAGGAAATCAAGATGCAACAGGAAATAATCCTCAGGAACAATTTCAAAACATTTCCCTTAATAATGATGTTAGAAACAGCTAATCACTGAAACAGAAAAAGTGTGCTGGGCTTCAATAACAATTTCATATGTATCATTGAGATGCTAGCCTAGGATATTCGGTAACTGACCAAGATGCCAATCAGACTTGATGTCTCTATTGCACAGATGCAGGCCCCCTAATCTCTTCCAACCATCTCTTAACTGTTCTCAGCAGAAATAGTGGAAGGAGATCATGTGATTAGCTTGGTCTTACTCTTCAACCCTATAAATCAAAATACCTTTTTAAAAAAGCAAAATAATGGTGACATACCTAAATGGAAGAGGGTCAAACACACACAAGACCCTGATGAGGTCAATCCCCCATACCAAAAATACAAACATAGATTAAGTGGGTCATTTATTGTGATACTGGATATTTAAGGCATTCTTGAATAAAAATTATGCAGGCATATGAGATCATAGGTTTGCTATGCTTAACAGGTAGTTACAGAGTGGCAGAAGAGCCTTATTACCCAAGTATTTCTTTTTAGCATCCAGTTTCCCAGGAACACTCACTGACTCAAGAAGCATAAATCCCAGGGGCATGAAGAAGTTCACTGATGAACTGATGGGTGGTTGGCTCTCATATACCCACGCACAAAAGTTAAAAAAAAAAAACTCAAATTTTGCAGAAATGTGGAATTTCATGAAATCAGTGATGGTGGAAGAGTCACATAAAAAAACCTTTAATGTGTAAGGTTCTGAACACACAGGAAACAATACAGGATGATTAACAGCTGAAGAAGAGGAAATCTGTTCAAGGGTGAAGATAGAACAGGCAATTGAAAAGGGAATATTAATTTGAACAGCAATGGAAAATTGATGAAAACAAATAATTTCACAAAAAGGAACATTTTTTATGTTAACATTTTTATGAATAATTTTATAATGTGCCATCATGTAATTTCGATAATGTGAAATTTTGACAAAAATTCTAGCATCATTGGTAGAGCCCCAAGTGATGGAGTGAAAGGGGCCATTCTATAGGTCTTCTGAGGGTTCATATGGAACCTGTATCATCAGAGAAAGGCTGCTCCTCTCTGACTCCCATGGGAGGGGGATATGGGAACATAACACTCTGGGTGGGATAACTTACATCCTACCTGGCATTGGAAAGAGTCCCAGAATTCTGCAGGTTCCAGCAAGATCCCTTCCTCTCAATCACATCTGTCTGGGGCAGCTAGGTTCAGTCTTATCACATGTTGCATCCTGTTTATGTCACCACTATGAAAACCTAGGTCCCCAGGCCAGCCCTCTTCCCCTGGGCTCTCACCCCTATGAGGCTGTGTACATCCCTTTATCTGACTCCCTTGTTCATGCCTCATCTTGAACCCCTTCCACTGGGCTCCTTGACAGTCACGAGCAAAATCTATATCTTCAATCTCTTCCAGAATGCTCCCTTTACTCTCTTGCTCAAACCAGGTTTTTCTCTTAAAACATGCTTCCTGTGTAGGTGACTCTAGTACACCTTGAACCACTGAATCCAGAGAATCTCCTTGGTTCTCATGGAATTATCTTTGACTATTCTCTTTGTCTCTTGGCCTCAATTCAATATGTCAGCAAATTTCAATGTTCCAGCTTCAAGATCTTTCCAAAATATGACCACTGCTTACCTTACCCAAGCTCAATCAGGACTGTGGGATGACAATAGCCTCCTAACTTACGTTCTTACCCCTCACCCTTTTCAATGACTGTTCTCAAATACAGATACCAGATTATCTCATGCTTCTGCTTACAGCCCTCAAAGTTTCCCACCTCCCTCAGAATAAGGCTGGTCTTTATAAAGTTTCAGAGGACCTTGGTGACTTTCTCACTCCATCTCATCCTCGCTGCTCCTCCTTGTTCACCTTGCTTTGCGCACATGGGCTTCCTGACAGTTCCTAGGACATAGCAGATGGGCACATGCCTTGTAGTCTCTGCAACTGCTGTTCCCCTGACCAGTACAGCTCTGCTCCAAATACCCTCTGGCTGCTTCCTCCATACTCTGGAGGTCTTTATTCAGATGTCACCTCAGTAAGGCCATCCCTGGTCACATTACCAAAAAGTTAAAAATATCCCACTGTCCTTCCTGTTGTTCTTTCCTTCTTCATGCTTTTACTATCTAAACTACAACACAGTTCAATCAATAAATGATCATCTGATTCTCCCCCAGTAAGCTATACTGCAGTTTTGTTTTGTTCTGTTTTATTCATTGATATATCCCCAGCATTTAGAACAATGTCTGCCACATAGGAGGCACTGAATGTCAGCCAAATGCTAAATAACTCACTAGTAAAATATCTTCATAGTGTTGTTAAAAGACAAATTTATTTTAATAAATTTTAGTTTCATTTTTTAAGAACAAATCCCAACCAAACATTTAGTCATTACTGACTAAAATAGGTAGTCGCTTTAAGAAATCTACATTAAGTGGCTAATTTTCCATTATCACTTATTCTGAATCAGAAAAGGAATTCCCATTTACAAACCACATATCTAATTCAGGTCAAGTATTTCTTTTGAATTAAGAACAATAGTTTAATGCAAAAAAAAAAAACAACCTTAACTTTACAACAGTCTCTAAGATAGATATTTAAAATATCAACTGCAATATTCGTTTATCTTCAGCTTTTTCTATGGTCATTTAAAAACTGAAGACCCAAAAATCAACTCTAGTTCTCTGCTTTAACATGTGGCCTATCTACTTTGAACCATCCTATTAAGGGCAAATACAAGATTCCTATGAATATAATGTAGACATTAGCTTTTGTTTATTTCAGATTACATGTATGAAGACACAAATTGGTGTGAACATACTTTATATACAACCAGAGATATGAAATATTGTGCTCTATATATGTAATAAGAATTGTAATGCATTCTGCTGTCATTTATTTTAAAAAATCAATAAAAAATTAAAAAGAATATTTTAAATTAATTATAATTATACAAAATGGAAAATTCTACGTAGAAACATCTAATGTAGATGTCCATAGGGAAGGTCCTCCAGAACAATTTTCATTGCTGTTTGCAACCACAAGGAAGTATTTTTCAAAAATGTTCATCCTAACACTTAACATTTTTTGAATACTCATCATTTTGAGAAGTTTTGTTAAAAGTACTTCATTAAAGAAATCCCAAATTACCAGGGACATCTACAGCATTCTGCAAGGCAAAAGCCACACCATGAAGTTGATGATGGTTAAAATGACCAACTCAGAATCAAGAAAGTGCCATAGTAAATTAGAATCACTATAAATTGAACCAAAAAATATTCCCCAAAATGGGAATATTCAAGGTTTGAATAAATAAATGACCCCTAATAGCAAGCCTTCTTTCTTTCTTTCTATTTTTTTTAAGTTGTTAAAAGGCAACAGAACATTAAACAAACTCCAGGGACTCGTAGCTTTTCACTTACATTGGGTGGAGTCTCAATGAATTAGTGCCATGGAAGGAAGCAGTTTTCCTGCAGCTCTTCTCTCTTTTTGAGCTATATTGTATCTGTTACCAAGGATAGTAGATTGGCCCTTCTCACATTTTAAATGTTCTCTCCCTCGGGCTTAAAAATGGATTATTTCTTTTGCTTCATGAACACTATCCTATTTTTATAATTTTTACCTCTTCCTTTAAAAAGTTGTCAGTGTGGGGACTAGGGATATTCATACAGTGTCAGTGTATCTCTCCAAGGATTACTTAGTAATTGCAAGAGCAGCATGCACCTATGATGGAGAGATGTGGCAGATGGCTCCTCAAACAAGCAACTCAACTTAGCATCACCCGAGTGGGACAGCTGGGCATGGTATGCTTCCTAATGTGATACAACATGAGGGCACACTACTAATGAGACAGTCTGACCCAAAATGTGATGAGGAAACATTCAGATTCTTATAAAATGTGAGCCATTTTGCAAAACAACTGATCAGGCTTTCAAAAAAATCAGTATCACAAGGAAAAAAGGCAGAAAGACTATTCTAGATTAAAAAAAAAAATTGATTAAATTTAGCATGTGAGATTTGGTTGAGATACTGCTTTGAAAAACTGTAAAAGTCACTGTTGACAACTAGAGAAAACTAAAGGTGAGCTAGATATTAACAATATTATGAAACTGTTCATTTTCTTAGGTGTGATAATGATATTGTGGTTAGTTACCTCTTCCTTTATGGTAACTAACCATAAAGGTTAGTTACGATATGTCACGATGTCCGTACTTTCACATGGTTTAGAAGACACATATAACAGAGAAATACGTTAAAATAACAATTCTTGATTATGCACCCATGCATCATACTATTCTTAACTTTTCTGTGGTTTTTAAACTTTTTATAATAAAAAAGAGGGTGAAAATGTTATCAATGGCAGTGGGACCTAAAGGAGGAGAAAGGCTTCATAGAGAATGTAGGAATGTATTTTATTACCCAGAATTTCAGGAAGGGGCAGGGGATCTGATTCTCTTGAGAAAAGAAGTCAAAAACAGAAGGAAACTTATATTATGCAGGGGTTATGAACATCAGACTGAGGAAGGGAAGGGGAGCAGCCCTCAGGAGGAGCCTATGGGTTGGGTGGAGAGTAGCAAGGAGCTGATGTTGGAGGGGAAATGAAGTATCCTCAGAGTGGACTTTCAGGAAGCTTTCTGTCACATGCACATCCTGGGGTACCTATGGTGGAGCTCAACATAGTCCCTCATGGTTTGTCAAGGCACTCTTATTTTACTGACAGCAACATAGAAGACTAGCCCTGAGAGGGACTGGCTACAAATGACTCTGTTCTACTAGCTACATGCCTTCTCTGCCTGTCCTACTCAAAATCTCAGGAATGTCTTCTCAGAGAATTAAGTGAAAATTTGAGCAAGGTATTTCTTTTCTGTGTTGGAAAGATACAACAAAATCATTCAATGAATTCCAGAGCCAACTTGCAAACTCTATGGCAACCACTGGCAGAGAATATTTTCTAAGTATAAATGGGAATGTATGGATTCAAAGCAAGAGCTCTCTGGGAACCTCTTAAGAGTATCCTCTCAGAGTTTAAGAAAAATTGTTCAAAAAACCAGATTTCATTAAAAAATGATTATATTTACATTTTACTAAGTTGTTATATAATGTTTCTCTTACAAATTTTACTGGATTCACACCATTCCCCATTCTTTTTTCCCTTTAAAAAATAATAAGCAGAAAAGAAAACCAGAACCAACCACCACCAATAAAACTAGATCTTAACTATAAGAAAACTGGGCAGGAGTGAGAGAGACATCATTTTGCTTATTTATCACACCTCAAAGAATATTTCCTTACTTTTCTAGGAGAAGTTAGGGTCAAGGCACTCTTATTTTACTGATAACACATAGAAGACTGAGCCCTGAGAGGAACTGGCTACAAATGACTCTAAATGATACTAAATAACTACAAATGATTCTGAATTTTACAATCCAAATTGGCCCTAAAATAGACAAAGAATAGCTACAGAATTTCCAGTTTATTTGATCTCTCTAAAGTTTTAAAGACTCTCTGTATTTAGAAATGCTAGGCTACATTCATTTTCCGTAACAGAGCATATCTGTTCTCATGTAGAATGAAAAACACCAAGTGTCTTATGTGAGCATTTGGAAGGAAAATGATGGGGAGCACAGCAAGATTTTCTGAAGGCCATAGGGTAAAGAAACTCCAAGAAATATATATTTGTAATACATCTTTAATTGTAATCACCTTCAGAATTATCCCATATCACACTCCTACCACCTCTGCTGCACCAGGTACATGGGCTGAAAGTGACTGGGAATTAGCAACAACAGCTTATCTCAATCACCCTCCCGTGAATCACTCTTCTGCTTTCATAGAGTAGTATATATTTAAGCCAATTTAGGCACAAATGGGTTAGTGATGGTTCATGTGCAGTCAAATATTTTGAGTGTCAACATAAGCTAGCTTTAATTAAGAGACAAGTAACCAATCTACAATCATTACCCTGGGAAAATTCCCACATATCAAGTTTAAGGAATAAGTAAACTTGAGAGATTCTTGAAGGATTCCCATCACATTTTAATGCTAAAGTACAAAGCATAATTATAATATCTCCCAACTTCCTGTAAATTACAACAGATAATTAAATTGTTAGGTTCCCCCAACATTCTTTGAATGTTCTAAATAGACTATGAAGAGCACCCAAGGGGCAAAACATCCCAACTCATTAGCAGAAATTAAACATGTTTCTTCCTTATTGAAAACCGTGGTTTCAGAAAGTTACTGTCACAAGATTGGAACTTTAAACAGAAATGTCAAGAACTCAGGGCCTTTGTGATTAATCCCTCCTTTGCTGGAGGGATCTGCCACCTTATTCCCAACAATGCCTCACTAATAGCCAGGGCTCACCACTGATACGCTCATTACCTGCCCTTGTAAATTATGGGGCCACACATCCTCTCTGATTCCATCCAGGTTGACTCAGCTTTGGGAACAGAAGGGTACTCCTCCATCAGGGATTTATAAGAGACAGCTCCACCAGTTGAGAACATTCTTCTCTTTAGATATGCTCCTGCAGGAGTGTACACTTAATGACTGTTTTGAGGTAGGTCCTTAAGTAGCTTGTCTTTCCTTTCTTAACTTCTTACAACTAAGAGAATGCATTGATCAGGCCCCCTTCATGCAATTACTGACACCAGGTAATAAATATGGATTGGCCCCTGGCTCTGTGGAATCTGTAAGGTCTGATCTTCCTGCTCCCATGAGCAGAGACTGAGAGGCGGGTATCATCAAAGTCACAGGAAATCTTCACTAGCATTCCTTATGCCACTCAAGTTTCTATCCTCTATCTATCTGCACATTCAATCTCATCCATTGCTCAAAAACTTGGCAGGGACATGGCAGAGAAGATAGAAGCACCAGTTTGTGGACTAACTAAATGCCTTTTAAGGTCCTTCTCAGTCAAAATATAGACTGAAGAGAACATATGAACAATTGCCAATGACGAAATTATATTCTGTGAATGTTTCTTATTCAGCTCAGTAATACTTACTAGATACCCATTACATGCCAGGTACTATGGTGAAGCATTACTTCATAGTGAAGATAACTAGAATTCAATTGGGATGATGCCATTACCCTTTTGTTTTAGAGATCAGAATTTCCTAATTTTAGTAACAATGTCCAAACTCCAAATGCTATCATGGCTCATATTTGGTAGACCCTGGCCTGTTTCTGATGTCTCCCCAAACTGGCTCCATAGATTTCTGGGCCTTTATTCAGGAAGTGCTGCTTCCTTTCCACATCCCTCTAAGCTCAGTTTAAACATCACATCCTTGCCAACTTCCTCCCCAAAGGGACTGTTCTTGTGAAACTTTGCTGGCTCTTGCAGTACAGCAGTGATTGCATTCTACTCTGTAATTCAGTTGACTGTTTCTGAATCTGTCCTGGCAGAGATCCTTGAGGGCAGGAAGATCAGACCTTACTGTTCTAGTATCTCCAGTGCAATACTTTGAACACAGTAATAACTTTAGCTATTATTTTCTCATAAAGAAAAGAATGAATCTCTCAGGTGCCTTCTAGATCAAAGTTTAGTTGAATTTGGTTTGATGAATACTGATTGATTTGTAGAATCCAAATCAGTACTAAGAGCAGCTGTACAGAAGCTGGGTACTTGGAAAGAGGATGGACTATGGGCAATCCAACTTAGGCTTGATACCAGCGATGCTATTTCCTAAGCTACTGGCATTGGGACATTGCTTCCATTCACTGAGTCTTGGT
Source organism: Spermophilus citellus (assembly GCF_964194105.1). Lineage (NCBI taxonomy): Eukaryota > Metazoa > Chordata > Mammalia > Rodentia > Sciuridae > Spermophilus > Spermophilus citellus. The sequence goes on along the minus strand of NC_138184.1, from coordinate 22,984,369 downwards.
TTTTAACCTATAAAATGGTAATAGGCACTGGGGGTGATCTCTAGGACTGCTGTGAATATAAAAATAAGACTGTGTATCAAAAGTCCTTACACAAGCACTAGCACTCAGTGGAAACCAATGTCAGAAGTCAAGTTTTTACTGACAATAAGATTACATCACTACCCTGACAAAAGGGTAATGTGAAGGTGAGAACAGAAACTAAGCCAAAAGTTACAGAATAATGGCTGCCAAAGAATTAAAGATAGGGAGTAGCAGGATGAAGTAGAAGAGGAATGGAATGAGTCCAAAAGTGTATGCGGGTATTATATTATTCTTTGGGTAACTTGTTGCTTTTTCTCTCCAGAAGTACTCAGTTCAATACTCAGTTGAAGTAGAACTGGGCTTCAGGATGGGCAAATTCAAGGCCACAGTTGAATTGATGAGGGCCCTAGAATCTCTCATTGTGTGTTTTATATGACTTGAACCCAATAAGACTGACCGAGTCATTTAGAGAGCTTTCAGAGGATTCAAAGCACTTATCACAGATGGCTGCACACGTTACGGGTACTCTTGAACAGCTGAATTAGAAACATTAAGGGATCAGACTGACTTATAGGGGCATACTCCAGGAGACAACAGGAAAGTATATTTTTTCCACTGGAAATATTCAGTCTGTTTTTTCTTATTAAGAAAATAAGTTATCATGATAATTTCAAATCAGAACATTTTTGCACCTCACTTTCTAGAAATTACACAGCAAATAAACAAAAAGATAAACATAGGGTTCAAAAACATATTTGGTATTTGACCTGAACTCATATGGGCCCCATGTATGGTACAGTTTTAATACATGGGTAAAAATTTATACATTTTGCTGCAGAAATATGTGCTTCATAATGGCATTGTCCGGGTGTTTCCTGTGGGTATCACGTACTGTGTGAGAATTATGCTAAATAAAAATTGAAACTTCTGAATTCCAAAATAAATCTGGGCCCAAGAGTTTCAAAGGAGGGATTGTGGATCTTTACAAACTTAATCATGTCAGACATTAGGCCATATTTTCCAAGCTTTTATCATTCTCTATCAAATCAACACTCTTGCTACATTTACATATCACCTGTATTATCATACTTTCTAGTACAGTAGTTTCCCTTATTTACATTTCCTCTCCCACACCATGGTTTCAGTTACCCACAGTCAACTGTGGTCCAAATACATTAAATGGAAAATTCCAGAAATAAGCACTTCATAAATTTCAAATTGCACATTGTGCTCAGTAACACAAAGGAATCTTGTGCTACCATGCCTGGGGTGTGAACCACCCCCATCTAGCATATCCATCTGGTCTTTGTGATCTGTTAGTCACTTGGCAACTGTCTAGGATATTAGACCCACTGTTGCAGTACTGTCCCACAGTGAAAGAACAGTGATGCAATTCAGATATGCCAAATAAAAGCCAAAGTACTTCCTTTCATATCATCCCAAGAGGAAAGGTGAATATAGTATAATAAGCTATTTAGAGAGAGAGAGCACACATTCACACAACTTTTACCAAGTACATTGTCATAATTGTTCTATTTTATTATTGTTAATATTTTACTGTACCTAATTTATAAATTAAACGTTATCACAGACAAGTATATATAAGAAATAGATATATATTTACAGAGTTCAGTACTATCCAAGGTTGTTGGCATCCACAGAGGTACTAGAAAAGGAGGGACTACTGCACTTGCCTTCAGATCCTTTTTCCTTAAATAACATACCTTTTAAAGAAATGCCTTATATCCACTGCAAAAGTTGAAGGTCTGAGAGGTCTGTTCTCTGGTTAAAGAGTGAGATTCTAATAGAATAGAGAGGTGTTAAAGACAGAGTAGAATGAAACTGAGATCTTTGCTTCAAATCATCAGAAAGCTCAAAAGAAAACTGAAAAAGAAATAACTACCTTTCTGTATGACTCAGTGTCATCTGTGCCATGCCAGCACACCATCTCCAAGATCCTATGCTTTGGGAAACTGGCCTAGACTGTCATCGTCCTGATACTCAGGAAACAACTCTGCTGAGAGAGGAAGTCTGTTTGGGGTTGGGGACATGGCTGCACAAAAGCATAACATAGCTGTGAAGAGGGCTCATTGTTTTTTCTCTTTTTGTTCTGTCACCCAAAACCTGTCAGCTGGATTCAGTGGTCACTTGCTGCAACTGTTTATTTATCAAATTGGCACCAAAGTAATTTTGAGTACAACTCTCTGGAGCATTCACAGCCTCCACTTGTCAAAGGACACCTCAGAACAATAGGACCTAGATGTGTAACACAGACTGACCAACGAAAAGGACCTCTATCCTTTGTTAACTACACTAGCCACTGTAAGTAATGGCCTTCACAATTGGTAGAGTAAGATTTATTGTAGAAAGAAAATACGTCAGTACTGAGAAGTACCTTCAAATAGATATCATCTACACATATTTTTGTAAAAATAAAATAAATTGGATACAAGGGAGAGTTCTTCCTTAGAGTAGCATACTGGGAGTTGGAAATGTTGGAGGTTAGAAATCTCCATTTTCTAACCATTTCAAAATTAAAAATATAACTACACATTGATTAAACTAAGTGATCAAAATTAACATCACCAGTAAGGGGAAAACATCATGAGCCTCTGGATGTGGTGGACCAATATCACTACTGAGGTATTCATGAATCTAATCATGAAGAAACATCAGACAGCCCCCAATTGAAGGAGATGTTGCATAAGCTTATACTCTTAAAAATGTCATGAAAGACAAAGAAAGACTGTAGGATTGTTCCAGATTAAAATACACAATCCTGGTCAGGTATGATGGCCACAAGCCCATGATCCCAGCAACTGTGGAGGTTGAGGCAGGAGGACAGAAATTTTGAGACTAGTCTCAGCAACTTAGGCACTCAGCAACTAAGCAGACCCTATCTCAAAAAAAAAAAAAAAAAGGGGGTGGGGGGGCTGGGGATGAAACTCACTGGTAAAGTGTCCCTGGGTTCAATCTCTAGTACCACAACAAAAATAAAAATAGAATCCCAGACTGTATTTAATATTAGAAAAAAATATATAAATTATTAGAATAGTTGACATAATTAGAATATGGATGTCAGAATAGTAAAAGAACTGAATCAATGTTAAATTTCCTGATTTTGAATACTAGTTAAGAGAATATCTTTTTTTTTAAAAGGAAATACATGCTATGAATTCAAGAGTATAAGGCAACCTCTTACCCTCAAGCAGTTTATGAAAAAATGCATACGTATGCAAATAGGAAATGATCAATATTAAAAATAGGTGACTGTGAGAAAGATAAGTGGGAGTTGTTTTACTACTCTTCCAACTTTTCTGGAAATTTGAAATGAGGTCTAAGAAACTTCTCCCAGTTCACGAGGCTGACATGGAAGCCAACATCATACTCCCGATTTCCATTTGGACTCACCATCCTTCTGAGAATCCTCAGCAGAAGCTTCTGCTCCTTTGGATCCTCCCTGGACATCAGCAAATCAGCAAAACATTCCACATTTTCAGGGGACAGGCTGTCTGGGTTTTCCCCTCCATACAGCTGAACCAGTATAGACAGACACTTGGATGAAACCTCAAAAATTTCAGGATCCTCACTAGGAAGCTGAAAAGTAATAAATAGGATACTTTAAATTCCATTGAAGATAACGTTGGTATTCCTCAAAAAGTACAGTAAAATTTGGCTCAGAACATCTGTCTGAGCAGAAAGTTTGACTAATTGAATATTTTTTGGAATGAATCTATTGTAAAGTTATAGGATAGCTCAAACACAAGGCTATTGGCACAAAATCAAAAGAAGATCCTGTAGTCTTTTTTTTTAAACCAAAGGAAAAAATGAGAACTAGTAGAGGATAGAGATGTATTTTACATCTGGCACATGCATGGATTCATCTCTATTTACGGGGGGAAGGTGTTGATGGATTTTTCAGGGGCAAGTTCCTTTAGATTCTCATTTACCCGTAACTTGCTTAGGGAAAATCCACTTTCTAGAGAATATTAAGGAATATTTTAGCCTTTCCTGCATCCAAATCATCATTGACTCTACAGAGGGGAGATACAGCATTGGTTCTATGTATACTAAAAGATACAACATGAAATAGTAATCATATTATAAACATTTTAATCTATTTTTAGTTTTTATTTTATCTGCAATATCTTTATTGAGATGTAATATTTATACCATATAATTCACCCAAAATGTATAATTCAACAGTTTTTAGTACATTCACAATCATGCAACCATTAATACAATCAAACCCATTAAAATTATTTTTGGTGCTCTGGATTGAACCCAGGGCCATGCCACACTAAACATACACTCTACCACTGAGCTATATATCCAGTCCCTGCAATGAATTTTAGAACATTTTCATCATCCCCAAATCTTACTTTAGTAAGATTTTTGCTATCCCTTTTTCCTGTGCTTTTTGTTTTTATAAGCTGGTGGACATTGAGAGTTTTCAATTTTAGGCTATTCTCAATAATGGTGCTGTGAACACTGTGTACTTATTTTTGTGCAAGCTTATGTTGTTTCTTTGGGGTATATACCCAGGAGTGGGATTGCTGGGTCATGTGGTCACTCTATGTTTAACCTTTTGAAGAACTGCCAGGCTGTTTTCTGAAGTTGCCATTTGCAACAACAATGTCTGAGAGTTCTAGTTTCCTCACATCCTAACCAATTCCTGTTATTACCTGACTTCTGCATTCAGCCCTCCTAGTAGCCATGGAGTATGATTTCCATTTGTACTTTCCTGATGGCTAATGATGCCGAATCTTCTCACATGCTTATTGGCCTTTTGTATATCTTTTTTTGGAGAAATAGCTGTGCAAATCCTTTGCCCATTTTTAAAATAAATCATGTGCAAAAAAATCAATATAGCATGTGACTTTTTATGATTGAGTTCTGATAGTTCTTTATATTTTAAATATGATTTTAGAAAAACAATTTTCCATTCTGCAGGTTCTCTTCTACTGTCTTAATAGCATTCTTTGAAGCACAAAATATTTTAAATTTGAAGAAGTTTCATTTATCTTTTTAATTCAGGGTTTATATACATGATTTTTGCAACATATCTAAGAGTGCACAACCAAGCTCATGAGGACTTATATGCTTTTCTTGGTAAGGATTGCTTTGGTTATCCTGGGCCTCTTATTTTTCCAAATGAATTTCATGACTATTTTTCTTTTATTTCTATGAAGAATGTCATATGAATTTTAATGGGAAAAACTCATAAAATATGTATAGCACCTTTGGTAGTATGATCATTTTGACAATATTAATTCTCCTATCCAAGAACATCAGAGGTCTTTCCATGATGTGATCCCATATCTAGAAGACCCAAAAAAAAAAAAAACATGAGAAAACTTCTAGAACTCATAAATGAGTTCAGTAAAGTAGGAGGAGACAAATCTAACACCCATAAATCAATTGTGTTCCTATGTTCCAATGATAAATCGGCTAAAAGAGAAATTAAGAAAATTATTCCATTCACAATAGCCTCAAAAAACATACTTGGGAATCAATTTAACAAAAGATGAGCTTTACAATGAAAAGTACAGAATACTAAAGAAAAAAATTGAAAAATACCTTATTTTAATTTTCCTTCAGTTCTATGCATTTTAAAATTTTCCTTTAAGACTTCATCTTTCACCCATCAATATTTAGAAGTGTGTTTTCTTTTTAGGTGTTGGAAAATTTCCATTTGTCCTTCTGTTATTGACTTCTAATTTGATTCCACTTTGGTCAGAGACTACTGTATGATTTCAGTATTTATTTTAGTTATTTTTTTTATTACTCCTTATTTATAGTAATCACTTACTACCTTTCTGCTTTTGTATAAGTGTTTGCCTTTTGAATATTTTAAACTTTCTTTTACAAACTTCCTATCCTATTTTCTTTCCTCTTAATAATTTTTAATTTTATTATCTTTAAGAACATTCATGTTACTGCCATTATTAGTACTAAGCAGGCCATAGTTGATACCTACTACTTACTTTAATGTTAGATCTAGTTCACAGCTGTTCATTGCTGCTGCTATTGTTAAATGGTTATCCCACCATTCCATTTTGTGGTAATTAATGGTGTACATAGGCACTGGACATTTATTCTAATGAGGTAATTGATCATTATTGTAGCTGCTGGTGCTTGTTTCCCTTTTTTCTGAAGAGGAGCTAGGAAGCAACTGGTACACTACAACTTCATAGGGCACAGACTCTGTAGCTGAACTATATCCCCAACTCAACAACGAAACAGTACACCTTCCTCCACACACAAACCAACCCTACTCAAGCTTCAATAATACTATAACACATAGAACAGGGGAGATAAAAACTCCAAAACAAAGACTAGATCCAAAGTAAATATGACTAGAAGGGAACATCAGGTCCCACTCTTTTTTTTTTTTCTTTAATAGGTACTTTTTTAGTTGTACGTGGACACAATACCTTTATTTTATTTTTATGTGGCACTAAGAATCAAACCCAGTGCCTCATGCATGTCAGGAGAGCGCTTTACCACTGAGCCACAGCCCCATTCCCAGGTCCCACTCTTGGACATCTATACCTACAGCAAAATCAGAGAAAGAACTCCAAAAAGATTAGAAAAACACATACCATTATAGCAGTTTAATAATGGTAAATTAATCCAGCAGTTCAGCAGCAAATCTACAGGCACTGGTGGTGAAAAATAACACTTGAAATACACTGAACTTACGTGATGAAGCAAATGGAAACCAACATGGAAGTCATTACAAAAGAGACAACTACATGCCAAAGGATGTCCTCAAAAAACAGGAAAAAAAATCTACCTCAAAAGATGTGCAAGTATAAGACCTCTGAAACATGAAGAAACAGGCAAACAAGTCTCCTCCTATCTAAAGATATAATCCCCCAACAAAGGAACACACACAAAAGGTGACAAAATTTCAGAGAAAGACTGAAAAATTGATTATTAAAAGAATTAATGAGTTAAAAGAAGATCTAAGAAATTAATTAAGAAATGAACTAAGAGAGCAATTATAGGAGGTAAAAGACCATCTCAACAAAGAAATAGAAACTCTGAAAAGGAACCACTCAGAACTAGAAAGAACGATACAATAAATCAAATAAAAAATTCACTCGATAGCATTACCAACAGACTAGATTACATAGAAAGCAGAATCTCAGGCCTTGAAGATAAGGCATTTGAGCTAGAACACTCAGTAGACAGTAAATAAAAATAAATAAATGCCATGCTCAGGATATACAAGAACTCTGGGGCAAGATTAAGAGACCAAACATGAGAGTCATCAGGATAGAGAGGGAATAGAAATACAGGCTAATGGCATTAAGAAACTTTTCAGTGAAATAATGTCAAAATTGTTCACATCTTAGAAATGAGAAGATCATCCACACACAGGATATAGAACCCCAAATAGACAAGATCAAAAAAGAACCTCCTCTAGACACATCATAAACAAAATGTCTAAAAAGAGAATGATAGAATATTAAACGCTGCAAGAGAGAAACATCAGATCACATTTAGAGGTAGACCAATACAACTCACATTAGACATCTCAACTCAGAATCTAAGAGCCAGAAGGGCTTGTAATGAAATAATGCAAGCTCTGAAAGAACACAATTGCCAGCAAAGGTTGTTATATTCAGCAAAGGAATCATTCATAATTGTATAAGAAATAAGAACTTTCCAAGATAAAGATAAAAGAATTCATGAATATAGAAATTACTAAAGAAATACAACAGAAAGAACTCAAACCTCACAGTTCTCAAATAGTTGAAGCTTTCCAGAAGAACAATTAAACAAATGAAAATTAAAAACAAGTTAAATCTATGAAACATACCAAAATGACTAGAAATAACAAACATGTCTCTGTAATAACTTGCTTCTCAACTTTCCAATTAAAATACATAGATTAGTAGACTGGATTAAAAAACAAGACCCAATTATATGCTGATTGCAACAGACTCATCTTATACACAATGATTATCAACAGGCTGAAAGTAAAAGCATGGAAAAACATATTCCACACAGAATCTGAAAACAAGCAGCTATTCTCTTATCTGCCAAAGAACATTTCAAACAAAAATTAATCAGAAGAGATAAGGAAGACAGCTAAGTGCTGTTAAAAGAAATAAACCAACAAGAAGATATAATTATAGTAAATATTTATGCCCCAATGTTGGCACACCTAATTCATAAAAACACTTCTTCTAGTTCCAGGTAGACTCCAATACAACAATACTTGGTGATTTCAACACACCCCCTCTAAACAAGAGACAGGTCATCCAGACAAAGTCAATAAAGATACTTCTCACCTAAATGAAACTATAAATCAAATGGAGCTAAGAGATATCTATGGAATATTTCAACCAAAACAGCTGAATACTCTCTCTTCTCAGCAGCTCATGAAACCTTTTGCAAAACAGATTATATTTTAGGAATCAAAGAAAGTGTTAGTAAATCAAACAAAACTGATATTATTCCAAGCAACTTATCAGATTATTATGGATTGAAGTCAGAAATAAAAAGCAAGAAAATTTATAGAAACCACATAAACACATGGGGATTGAAAGCCCCTTAAATGAGGAATGGGTCATTAATGAAATAAGAGGATAAATTCTAAAAATCCTAGGATCAAGATAGAACACCAATACAATTCCAAAGTATCTGGGACATTATGAAGGTAATACTAAGAGGAAAGTTTATAGCATTAAAGATCCACATAAAAGGGCTGGGGATATGGCTCAAGCGGTAGCGCGCTCGCCTGGCGTGCATGCGACCCGGGTTCGATCCTCAGCACCACATACTAACAAAGATGTTGTGTCTGCCAAAAAACTAAAAAATAAATAAAATTCTCTAAAAAAAAAGATCCACATTAAAAACCAAAAGATCCTAAATAAATAATCTAGTGCTATATCTAAAGGGCCTAGAAAAGAAGGAACAAATTAATTCCAAAACCAGTAGAAGACAGGAAAAAAAAAATAAGATCTAAGCTTTAATTGATACAATAGAACATTAAAAAAAACTACAATGGATCAATGCAACAAACTTCTATACTTCTAGATCTGATAAACAAATTCAGCAAAGTAGCAGGATACAAGAACAATGCTCATAAATCAACGTCTTTCTTATACTCCAAAAATGAGTCTGCTGTGAGGAAAATGACTCCAGTTACAATAATCTCAAAAAATACTTACGAATAAATCTAACTAAGGAGGTGAAACATTGCCACAATGAAAATTATAAAACACTAAAGAAAGAAATTGAAGAAGACCTTAAAATGTCTACCAGGTTCATGGTAAAATTAATACCAAAAGTAATCTATAAGTCACCATTAAAATACCAATGACATTCTTTTCAGAACAAAGGATTATAAAAACAGCCCTAAAATTTATATCAAAAACCCAGAATAGCCAAAGCAATCTTAAGCAACAAGGGTGAGGCTGGAGGTATAACAATACATGATTTCAAATTATACTACAAGCTACAGTAACAAAAATAGCATTGTACTGACAAAAAAAAAAATAGAAACAAAGACCACTGGAATAGATTAGAAGTCACAGAGACAAATCCATATAAATATAGTCATCCAATTCTTTGACAAAAGTGCCAAAAGCATATATTGGAGAAAAGATGGCCTTTTAAATAAACTGCACTGGGAAAACTCAAAGTAGATTGAAAACCTAAGAATTAGACCAGGAACAGTGAAATTGTGAGAAATCAACCCAGAGGCAATACTCCAATACATTGGCCTGGGCATTAAGTTCCTTAATACAAGACTGCTAAAGCTCAAGAAATAAAACTAAGAATAGGAATATCATTAAAATAAAAAGCTTTTGAACAGTAAAGGAAACAAGAGTATGGAGAGAGAGCTTACATCTGCATCATGTACAGCCAGAGGAATGAGAAGTTGTGCTCGATTTGTGTACAATATGTCACAATGCATTCTGCTATCATGTACAACTAATTAGAACAAATTTTAGAAAGACTACACATATCAAAATTTAAAAAAGAGAGAGAACTTATAGAATGGAAGAAAATCTTTGCCAGCAACTTTTCTGATAGGGGGTTAATATCCAGAATATATAAAGAACTAAAAATACTTAGCACCAAGTCCACTAATAAGCCACTCATAAAATAGGCAAAAGATGGTAGTGAGACCCTGCCTCAAAATAAAAAGAGCTTGGGATGTAGCTCAGGGGCAAAGCATCCCTGGGTTCAATCCCCATTACAAAAGATAAAAACGAAGAAGGAACATAAACAACGATAACTGTTGGCAAAGAGTTGGGAGGAAATGAGGTACACTTTACATTGTTGATGAGACTGCAAAGTAGTACAACCACTTTGGAAAGCAGTATGGAAATTCCTCAAAAGACTAGGAATAGAACTCACTGTATGTTCCAGCTATCTCACTCTTCAGTATTTATCCACAAGAACTAAGATCAGCATATTATAGTGATATATGCATACCTATGTTTATAGCAGCACAATCCACAACAGCCAAATTAAGAAACCAGCCTAGGTGCCCACTGACAGACAAATGAATAAAGAAAAGTGGTAAATATACACAATGGAGTTCTACTAAACAACAAAGAAAAGTGAAATTATGCCATTTGCTGTTAAATGGATGGAAATGTAGAACATCACGCTAAATGAAATAAGCAGACTCAGAAAGTCAAAGGTCAAATGTTTTGTCTCATATACAGAAGCTAGAGAGAAAAAAGGAATAAAAAATGGAAATTTCACAAAAATAGAAGGAAGATCAGTAAAGCAGAAGCAGGGGATCAATGGGGAGTAAGAAGGGGTGGGAATGGTGAAGAGGAAGGGAATGAAGTTGACCAAATCACACTGGGTGCACATGAATATAACACAATATATATCAACTTTATATGCAATTATAATGCATCAATTAATTAATAAAAGGAATATCAGAACAGAGAAAGGGGACTGGAGGAGGGAGAAGAGGAAAGGAGGGAGTACTGTGGATTAAATGGAAAAAATCATGTTATATGCATTTATGAATATGTCAAAATGAACTCCACTATTATGTGTAACTTTAATGCACTAAAAGTAAAACTATTAGACACCTGGTAATACCTGGCAATGATCCCTGAGAGATGGGAGACAAATAGCGTCACACTAGAAACTTGATAGGGTTTTTAGAGCAAAGAACACAGAGGGATCAGAGGTGGATTCCTTAAATTGTCTCAGCACATTTTATTTTCTTTTACTTTGTACCAGGGATTAAACCCAGGAGTACTTAACCACTGAGCCATCTCTCCGGCCCTTTTTTTATATTTTATTTTGTGGGTTCTGTCTCAGTTCCTATAGGGCCTCGCTAAGTTGCTAAGGCTGGCTTTGAACTTGCTATCCTCCTGCCTCAGCCTCCCGAGCTGCTGGGATTATAAGTGTGGCCATTTATGTTAAAAAGGCTATTTTCAGGGCTGCAGTTGTGGGGCAGTGGTGGATCGCTTACCTAGCATGTATGTGGCACTAGTTTTGATCCTCAGCACCAGAAAATAAATAAATAAATAGATAGATAAATAGATAAATAAATAAATAAATAAATTGTGTCCATCATGAAATACTACTCCACTATATTCAAAACAGAAAATAACCCAGGAGGTGGCTAGGATTTGGAGAAATTTGAGCACTCATACACTGTTAATGGGAATGTTAATGGAGCAGGCACTCAGGAAAACAGACTGGCAGTTCCTCAAAAGGTTAAACACAATCTTGACGTATAACCTAGATAGATACTCACAATAAAGAAGTATATATTTATGCAGCAATTTGTACACAGATGTTCAGAGCAATATTACTCATAATAGCCCCAAAAGTGGGAACAACTGAAAACTCCATCAACTGAAGAATGGACACACAAACATGGTACACTTACATGGTGAATATTATTCAGTAATAGCAAGGGATAAAGTACTTATACATGCTACAAACATGAATGAGCTTGGTACTAGGCTAAAAGAAAGATGAAAACATCACATTTTATGTACTTCCAAATATATTAAACACATAGCATAGACCAATTTATAGAAACAAAAAGTACATTAGTGATTGATTAGAGTTGTAAAGGGGAGGGAATAGAGACTGACTTCTTATGAGTTTGAGGTTGTTTTGAGGAATGATCAAACAATTCTGGAATTAGATAATGGTTGCACAATTCTATAAACATCAAAACCATTGAAATATACACTTTCAAAAGGTTAATTTTATGGTACGTGAATTATTTCTCAATGAAACCACTAAAAATACCAATTCTACACAGTCTCCATGCCAACTGAAGAGGAAGGAATTAATTATAACTTATTTTCCTAGATCAATGACATTCTGACACCACCAAAGACAACAGAAGGAATAAACTATAGAACAAGACCCCTCATGAATACAGATGTAAAAATCCTAAATAAAATCATAACACATAAAATTCAACATTATATTAAACAATAATTACAACTAAGTGGAGAATGTTCTAGGGATGCAGGTGTAGTTCAACATTCAAAAATTTACCAATGTAGCTGGGCACAGCAGCACACACCTGTAGACCCAGCTACTTGGGAGGCTGAGAAAAAAGACTGCTTGAGTCCGCAAGTTCAAGATCAGCCAGGGAACACAGGAAGACCCCATTTCAAAAAACACAAACACACAGAACTATCAATGTAACATACCATATGTATTCATTTCCTAGAGCGTCCCTAACAAAGTGCCACAAACTGGGTGGCTTAAAATAACAGAAAGTTTTTGTCTCACAGTTCTGGAGTCTAGATATCTGATAGCAAGGTGTTGGAAGGGCCATGCTTCTTCCTAAACCTCTGGGGAAGCACCCTTCTTTGCCTCTTATAGCTCACAGCCCTAGAACCCCAGCTCTTCTTTGATTTGTGACCACATAATTCCAACCACTGCCTCTAACTTCACAGGGCCTCTCTCTTGTGTCTTTGTCTCAGTCATAGTAGATGTGGGACCCACCATACTCCAGTGTGACCTCAATTTATTCTATCTGCAAGAACTCTGTTTATAAATAAGGATACTCTGGAATACTGGAGGTCAGAGTTTCACTATTATCTTTTTTTGGAAGATACAAGTTAATCCACTATATCATAACCCAAACCACATGACCATCTCATCAGAAAAAATACCCGACAATAACCAGTACCTATTTATAACAAAAAATCAGCAAGCTAGGAGTAGCAGACAAAAAGGATGCCTTTTCATACCACTTTTACTGGCCATTGTTTGGGACATTGTGGCCAGTGCAATCAGTGCATCCGCCCTCCTACCCAGACCTCTGCCCTATAATATCCATACTGGAAAGGAAGAAGTTATTTTATTTGAAGAAGAATGATTCTCTGTATTAAAAAAACACATGTAATTTATAAACAAACTACCAGTGTCTGTAAGTTCAACAAAATTAAAAGGTTTAAAAGCATCACACAAAATTAATTGTATTTTGCATGTAAACGACAATCAGAAATTAGAATTAAAAGAGTACCAGTAAAACAGCATCAAAAAATTATAAATCCTTAGAGATATGCCTGAGAAAAGATGAAAAGATCTATACTTAGAAAACTACAAAATATTGGTAAGAAAAATTAAAATTGACCTAAATAATGGAGGAATACACTTTGCTCATCAGCCAAATGACTCAAAATTGTTAAGATGACTATTCTCCCCAAATTAATCCATAGACTCAATATAATCTCAGCTGAAATACCAAAGGGTTTTTTTGTTTTTGGTAGAAATTGATAAGCTGATTCTAAGTTTCACATGAAAATGCAAAAGGACAGCCAAAACAAATCTGAAGGAGAGCACACATATAGACTCAGATGAATACAGGCAACTGAGTTTTGACCAAGGTCAATGACAACGCAGTTGAGAACACATTTTTGACAAATAAACAATATGTGAAAATTTTGATTCATACCTTGCATCATTTACCAAAATGAACTCAAAATAAGTTCTAAGCCTAGAGTTAACACTCTAAAAAAAGCTAAAACCATAGACTTCTAAGAGAAGAATAGGAAAAAAATAGTTTTGACCTTAGGTAGAGGAAATATTTCTCCGATAAGGCTGCTAAAGCATAATTTTGAGAGGAAAAACTGATGAAAGCTGATATTGACTTAAAACATCTGCTCTTCAAAAGACAAGGTTTAGTTCATAATATGCTTAATAAATAATAGGTAGTAATACACACACACACACCGTCGCAAAATGCCCCTCTAATGGAGAGCTAATGAAAAGTATTCTTTCTGAACAAAAGCCCTAAAAAACTGTGTCCCTCCCTACTTCTGGGAAATGTACATTTTATAAATGACTGCATTCCCATTTTTGTCTAACAACCAAGACTCTCAAAACCCAAACCATGGCTGGATATACCCATTTGCCATCCTTCATTTTCTCTGATTTTATTATCCTGTATTTTTTTGATGCTAACTTTCTTGCAAACATTCTTATTAGCTACCTCAAATACTAAGTGAGAGAGATGAGATATGAATACAGACATGCATATGTACGACTTGGAAATATTCCTAAGTAAACTTACATTTGAATTTTAAGAACTGTTTTATAGTAATCTAAAATCACAGTTGTACTGTGTTTACTAGTCCCTTTATTCAATTTATGCAATACCATGCATTTCAAAATATTTTTAATTATGCAGTCTATTTTTAAAATATTGCCTGGTATAGTGTTTTGTCAAAAATTACATGGGGATATTTATTTTCAAAGAAGAGAATATATTAACAAAAAAGGAAAAAATAATAATACAACATATCCTGTCCTTTTTATGCTGCCTAAAAGCATTTGAAGAACGGAAGCCCTCTATTTGTTAGGACATCTTTAACAAGCCTTCTCATTAGACCATCAGTCCTGTTCCTTTTTATTTTCATGTATCACTCTTGCCAAACTTAGCTGAAGGGGCAGCAGAAAAGGGTACATTTATGCAATGAAACATTCTGGTTGGAGACACTCGAAGGCATCAGACTCGGATATGGTTTTGGAAGGGAAAGAACACTTTCTACTGGTAAATGAGTTGAGGTGCTTAGGGATCTTGAGGATCAGAGATCAGCAGTGAGACTGTCAGGGAGGACAGCCTGAGAAAGAAATGGGAATTGGCTTGGTGGCGTAAGAAAGACACACTGACTAAACAGCTTAGATTATCAAACAAAAAAGAAGGAAAATGTGATTCACATCACGTTTGAACGTGGTAATTCCAGACAATGCACGGAAATATTACTATCCCTATTTTCCTAGAGAAATAGGGAAACTTCAGTCTGCTCTGACCCTCCAGGTGTATTACATTCTTAAATGTGGAAACTTAGAATAAAACCTGCCACTACCTTTATTTATTTGGTTATAAGTTTGTACGTTGCATTCAGGATTTTTTTAAAAAAATTCCCCAACAAATAAAAAATTACAAATAGGAAAAATGGGCCTTGACTTCTGAGATTCCTATACTGTCCTAACTTTCATAATGCATTTCATGGTCTCCTTGTCAGGAACTAAAATATGGAAAACCATAGGTCCCTTTAAAAGCCATAAACAAAGGCAGAAGGATATTTAAACAGTTCTATGGAAGTGGCCAAGTTTAAGAACAACAGAAGATAAATATATTAAAAGTGAACTCTAAGATGCTAAGTTTTATGGAAAAGCTTTGGCCTGATCATGTCACTTACTGCACTATTTTAGACATTCAGGTGGATTCTCTCGGATGAGATGTAGCTTTGAGATATCCACCCAAGAAGTAACCAAACGCCCCACTATGCTTCCACACATGCCCCCCTGCAATCTATTCCCACATGGGAGCCACAGAAACTTTTTTGAAAACTTAGATTACATCACTTCCTTGTTGAAGCCTCTATTTTCTTCTTGTTGCATTTTGAACACACTAGACACTCTGCTATGGTCAACAAGATCCTACGTGTCTCAGGCCCTGGCTTTTCCTCCTGTGCTCCTATGCCCACCACTGCACTTGCCTATTATGCCCTAACCAGTCTGGGCTTCCTTAACTAAGCCTACCAAGCATGGTGCCATGCAAGGTGTTTGCATCTGCAAATTCCTTGGTCTGCTGTCCATTGTCTATTTTCACAACAGCAGTTCCACATTAGTCACAGCTCGATCCAAATGCCACCATCTCAGAGTCCTCTGTGGCCACCAGTACACACACCAAAAACCCCTCATCTTATTCCCACTACCTTTCTTACCATCAAACCCACTTTGTTGTGCTGCAGAATAGCTCTCTTTTCATTAGTCAGACCAACTGTCACTCTCAGAAATGAGCACACCCATTCATTTGCCTCAGCCCATAAAAGCTGACTTGACCTCTTCTGGGAACCTGATACAGAGCAGACACCCAGTAAACATGTGCTAAATAAATGTACGAATACACATGCTGCATTGGCAAGACACCCAAAGACAAGAAGAAGATACAGAGATAACCTTGAATAATGTAAACTGCAAATGATGTAAGCATTTATATGCCAAATATTATTGCTCCAATGATTTTTGTCAACAAATTTCCCTGTAGAGGAAAATGTGAACATATGATCTTTATGAAAACACAATGACAGCCATATATTTCCAGGAAAATAATAATTTGATGAGACAGTAACAACAGGAACACTGCAATAGACATAAGCCATTACACAGAAATGAAAAGAAAGTAGCTATAGATGTAGGACAAGAGCTTAAAGACCTGACAGAAAAGATGTAAAATGGTAGGCCCTTAGACAAATTGGTCTCCACCAACTTGTACTATTCAATCAGTAGCATTTTAAATACTTACTGTAAGTTTCCAAAATTTAACAATTGGAAGATCTCATGTAAAAAACCTAAACTTCCCATTTTTTTTCTCTGGCAGGTAGAAGGCAGGTTCTCATTACTCATATCTACCACTGAACTGAGTCTGGCAGGAGTTCTCTAGAGCCTCATCCTACTAAATTCCTCACTTCTAGAACGATGCCCTCAGGTCACAGAGTACCTCTTTCTAAGCATATGGTTTGTCAATTGCTGTACCCTCAAAAGACAACAGAAAAATGATTTGATTTCTTGAGTGACATAGGTAATGCTTCCTGATACTGCTCAGGTTTCCAAATGTGTCAGAAGGAAAAAGACAAGGAGAAATGACATCAGCAATGAACTTGATAGGAACAGAACCTGAGAAAAGGAGGAATGTCTGGAGTAGCAAGGAAGATGGGGCTACAAAACAGGTTTGAAGCACCCCATGTGATAAAGAAGGCATACTGTGATTTGCATAATATCTTGAGGACAATTACCCAGGAGGACAAGCCAGAGAGAAAGGAGGAAAATATTTTGTTCAAATAAGACAGCACTTGGGCATGGACAAGACTGGAGCTAGAACAGGAAATTACAAAGCACCCTATGAAAGAGTGCTGGGGACAGAACGTCCTGATGGGCACTCTGTGATATGCTGACAGTGCACTGAAATGTACATGTGATGTGAACATTACAAAAGGATGCCCAGGCTACAGCCCTCCAGAGCTCCATTTGAAATGGAATGGCATGACAGTTAACAGGTGAACTGCTAGGGACCAGAGAATGGCACCCATAAGCCTCTCTTTTGTCTCTATGCATGGGAGATAGCAGGGAGTAGAGGGTACATTTATACAATGAAACATTCTGATTGGAGACACTTGAAGGCATCAGACTCGGATATGGTTTTGGAAGGGAAAGAACACTTTCTACTGGTAAATGAGTTGAGGTGCTTAGGGATCTTGAGAATCAGAGATCAGCAGTGAGACTATCAGGGAGGACAGCCTGAGAAAGAAATGGGAATTGGCTTGGTGGCGTAAGAAAGACACAGTGACTAAACAGCTTAGATTATCAAACAAAAAAGGAGGAAAATGTGATTCACATCACTTCCCGAGGAGACGTGGGTTTGGGCAGAGGTTGTGAATAGGTATGAAGAACTCACAGAAGGACCAAGCTAGTCTAACTGTAGAAAAACACACGTCTCTGAGTAGTAAGGCTCCCTCTGAGAGAGCTCCAAGAAGGCGGAGAACTAACCTCTCTGAGAAGGAGGGTAAGGAATTGCACTTAGGTTGCAGAGGCCAATTCTGCAAACCTGAGGTGCATGGGGGCTCTTCCCACCTAGGCAGCAGGAAGTGGGGGAAAGGCAGGTAAGCATACACACAGCCTCTTTTAGGAGCTGAACCTGGAAGAGACACACATCCCCTCTGTTCACTTCTCACTGGCCTGACCTTGGTCAAACACATGGTTCCACTGAGCTGGAAGGGAACCTGAAAAATGTAGTCTTTATTTTGGGTGCTGAAGGAGTTAACAAGCCACTCTAGCATATTCACTACATAAGTTAAAGGTCTCTCTGACCTTGGTGCTGTTTCTTAAAAGCAGATGAATTCCCATGTGAAAAATGGAACACTATTTTTTGGCAAAGACAGAAAATTGAGGCTGAGGGAATTGGGTATAAGCAAGCCCTATTAAGCCATCCCTTACCTTACTATTTTTCTACCCAATTAACTATCTTATCCCAAGCCCCTTTGCTTTATTACAGTTTCCCAACTTACTGTCCTTGTCCCTTTCAGTACAGATATAACCTGCTTGGCTTCTTCCAGGCCTCATTTCCTTAGAGGACTCCTGTGCAATATAAAGCTTGTATTAAATAAATTTAAAAGTTTTTCTCTTATTTATCCTCCTTATGTCAATTCTCAGGTCCAGGTGGAATCCTATGGACAGAGGTGGAGCTCTGACACCCCTATTACATCACAAGGAGAATGGATGTAGGTGTACAACTTGAAGCCTCTGCTATATGCACCCCATGTGTCAAGAAGGTCCTGATGTTGAAGGAACAGCATGCACAACACAGGTAGTCCCTCTATCCTGCAGCCCTTGCTGGAGATAGGTAGCCCCTGAGTGCATGGGCATGTAACAGAACATCAGGCCGGTTAAGTGCAGTTTTAGACAGGGCTGTTAGAAAAGGTTTCTTTGAGAAATTCCCCTTGAAAATGGCCAGTGCGGTGAGGGCAGGAGCCAGGTTAGCACTGGAGGAAAGAGGCTTTCAAGGTTAAAATGCCAAGTTCAAAAACCTTGTGACATCACTTTAGAATGCACCAAAAAATAAGATGGATAGATGAAAAAAATGGTAAAATACAGAAAAATGTTAATTATAGAATGTAGGTGGTGGTTATATAAGGGCTTACTATGCAATTCTTTCAACTTCTCTGTATGAAAACTTTTGTAATAAAAATGTTGAGGGAGGGGGAAAGCCCCATGATGGGCCTGTGCTTGGTATTTCTAAGGCGCAGCAAGGAAGCAGCAGGACTGAGAAGCTAGAAAATGAGGCCAGGAGGAGAGCAAGATGACGGCCTGAAAGAGATGGTCATCCTGCTGCTCTCACCACAGCTACCGTGGCTGTTCTCCTGGAGATGCGATTAAGGCCATGGATATACAAGTATGAAACGCAGGGTACAGGTTGCAGCTTCGGTTCTAAATCTAGGACTCCTAAAAAGCACAAGCACCATGGCAGGCATGCCACTGCAGGTCTCTTGTGGAGGGGGCAGCAGGTAGCACAGCCCTACAGTGGGGTGTGGAGTCTGAAAAGCTTTCCTTGGGGAATCCTCACCAGCACTTCCATCACCACTGCACTGCAGAAAAAGAAAGCTTCTCTCTTCAGCTTCACCTGCATTAGGGAAAAATCCTGGCACCACCTCAGGGGACCAAGGTTACATCCTAGGCTGCTTTGTCTTTGCCATGCAGAAACTGGTGAAGAGCACAAGAGGGATCAGATGATGGGGTTACTCTTTGTGAAGACTTCTGAAAATCTCCCCCGGAGCCAGAGGTACGTGGGTTTCAGTACAAGGTCAGTACCTACTGTTACTATGGCACCCTCCTGTGGGGTTTTTTGGGCTGGGTTTCCTCAGTCCTGCTTCATCTGTTTACAGGCTTTAATCTGCCTCTGTCCACAAGAAGGACACCAAAATCTTAATCTGCTACTGATTCCAAACCCTTTATTCATTTTTTTTTATTTTATTTTTTAAAATATTTATTTATTTATTTATTTTAGTTCTCGGCGGACACAACATCTTTGTTGGTATGTGGTGCTGAGGATCGAACCCGGGCCGCACGCATGCCAGGCGAGCGTGCTACTGCTTGAGCCATATCCCCAGCGCCCTTTATTCATTATTTTAAGTTTATTCCTGCACTTTTCCTTTGCAGAAGTCTTGTGAGACACAGAAGATGGATGTGTGGAAAAAGCCATAAGGAGAAGTCTTTCTGTTCAAGACTTTCTTGGCACGTCCCTCACATTTATTTCATAGGATCATTTTAATGAACAAAAACATGGATGGAATTATTGTTAAAATTAATTTGCATCTTAATTTAGAATTTTTTTAATAGTAATAAATCTTTACACTAGGTATCTGACATGTCTCTGAATTTACTTAGGTCACACTTTGTGTCCTTTAAACATTTTTCTTGTTAACATTTATTTTTGTTCTTTTTATAGGATGATTTTAGTCACTTCTGTGAAAGGGACTTTCCTTCATTTTGCTTTCAAGTTAATGCCAATCTAAAGAAAAGACATTGAATTCTGTGCAATGTGAACTTACGTATCATCTTGTTTTATAGTAGCAACCTATTTTTTATTTCTTCTTTTCTAGGGAAAAAAAAAACAACCTTACCTTACCAGTTGCAAGCAATGATCACTTTTAGGCTGAAGACCTACTTCTCTTAACTTACAGCATTTCCTATAACCCACTGCCCATCACTGTCAACTACTAGTGACAGTAGAAGGTGCTCCTCTTCTTCAATTTTAGTGAAAAAGCTTTTAGTCTCCTTTATTTAAAATGTTTACTACTGATTTCTAGGAAATAATTTTTAGCATGTTTGGAGTAATATTCCATCTCAAATGGAGTTTAAAAAATGAAATATGGCTAGCTGAACATGTAGTATCAATTTATTCTCTAATCTCTTAAAATATTAAATCATGTTTTTCTAGCGCTTGAACTATTTATGAATTCCTCAAACTCTATTTGGTTATACTGTTACTTTGATGTACTGCTAAAATCGATTACTTTTTGTTTTTTTAAACTTCTTACCTACAATCCTAAGTGAAAGTAATCTTCAGGTGTTTTAACATGTTTTCTAAGACTTCTTATTACAGCTTCATGAAAGCTTTCCATATTATCCTGCACTCTGAGTCATTTAGGGAGCACAGGAGGAGTCTATTCCTTGGAAAATTTAGAACTCACATGTAAGACCATCTAGGCCTGGCATCATTTTAATGACAGCTCTTGAAGATGAAGAATATCATAATACCACAGTCCACTTTGTTTTTTCTTTTTCCATAAGATGATTTTGGTAGTAACTAATGGAATTCTAATATTTACTCTTCAAATTGACAGTCATTTTAATTGCTTATGAAAGAAATGTTAGCAGGAAAATAAAGAGCAAAAGTTTTCCTCTTTCCCTCAGGTGCAGAAAATCTGATTCTGTTCTGTCATTAAACAGTCCATAGAAATATTATTTCTAATTAAGGACATCTTTTAAGATACCTATGAAATCAACAATTAACTTTAAAACATAAAAAATTCTCACTGGCTGAATTGCCTGGCAATGTTTGCTTTGATAATCATATGTATATTGACATCTTTGAATTTCTACGGGGTATAAATATGAGATTTATTTGTTGAATTGGCATTTCACATTTTTCTACCCACTGCAATAAAATAAATTAGATCTGTGGATTCTTATTTTTAAAGATGATCAAATTTTAACAACTGTTGAAACTTTATATTTTTAATCTATTCTGATGCTACACTCAATAATTTACACAGTTCTAAAAAAAAACCTACTTCTCTACATATCCAAATATAATGCCTTGATGTTATACATATTTTGCATTTATGTGGCTTTACTTCATTTCTGTTTCTTAATGCTGTAGCCACAGAATCCAGACTGAATGTTTATGAGATGTCATTTTTACCTCAGCACAAGAAATTTTTAAAAAGACTCAGAAGACGCAGCACTCATGATATATCAAGAACTATGTAATGTTTTGAACAACCAATAAAAAAAAAGATGTAGGAAAACAGGTACATTTCCACATTTTAAAGAGAATGTAAACTGTTAGAATCTTTTAGGAAGTTATATAGTAATTAATATTTATTAAAATAAAAGCATGTTTTTATCTAGCTATCTCATTTTAGGAGTTTATTTAAGAAAAGAAAATTATAAGAGGTTATGAGGGGCAAGGGGGAAGGAAAAAGAGGGAGAGAATTGAACAACAGCAGGGGAGGTAGAGAGGGAAGAGGGGAGGGGAGGGGAGGGGGGATAGTAGGGGATAGGAAAGGTAGCAGAATACAACAGTCACTAATATGGCATTATGTAAAAATGTGAATATGTAACAGATGTGATTCTGCAATCTGTATTTGGGGTGAAAATGGGAGTTCAAAACACAATTTGAGTCAAATGTATGAAAGATGATATATCATGAACTATGTAATGCTTTAAATAATCAATAAAAAATAAATAAATAAAAAAAAAGAAAATGAGAAGTACAAAAACAAAGTGGAGACATTTACTGTATCACATTTATAAAAGCAGACAACTAGAAACAACCTGAATGACCATGAATCAGGAGGTGTGTGAATTGAAAAAATAATTGTATATTTACACCATGAAAAACTATGTAGCTGTTAAAAAAGAATGAGAATGACTTATAAACAATGACTTGAAAAGATACCCACAATATTACAAAATGTTTACTATAGTTCTATTTATAGAAATGACAGCAAACACTCAAAAATGAACATGTCAAATGTAAACAGTGGATACAGGGGGAGGAAGAGGGCTTAGTTTTTCTTTAATCATTTCTAAATTGTTCCAATTTCTACAATGTACTCAAAGTACTGTTTGTAATTAAAATTCTATATCTGAAAATAAATCTGCCTTTCTTATCCGTAAATGTTAAAAGGAGGAGGGAGGGGTTAGGATTTCCTAGGCATGCTTTGTAGTGTCAATAGTGACATGTACCTGGCTTACCAAAATGAATGGAGGGGCTCAGCCTGCCTGCGACAGCTCCAGGAACAGACTTTCAAAATTTCCTGTGGTTCTCAAACAAGGGACAAAGAAACTTGGAAATGTTACTTTCTAGTTTTAAGATTCAGAAGTATATTACAAAATTATGTGGTTTAGAAGTCTGTTAAAATTACCATTTAAAAACTCCAGGATATTAAAAAATACATGAAGTCCTCCTCATTTTAAAATAATTCCTTTCTAAATAATTCCTATCTTAAAGACTAGATGTGAGGTAGAGACTATATTCTGAAAGAAAAAGAATGGAGATAACACATTTTTTCTTAGAAAAGGTTATTTCTATTCAAAATAGATATAGCAAAATTGGGAGGCTAATAAAATAAGGTCAACCTCTTTCTAACAGTAAAAACTTGTCAAACCAGGCAATTTTCACAACTGCTAGAAGAAAATTCTCTATATAAAATTGTTTAAAGGTAGTTAAGGCTTTATTATCTAAACATTTAGCATGAACTCCATAAGGTAAAGTCTGGGTTTTCTAAATTAATGGTTAATTTATTCAAAGTGACTGATCCAGAATTAAAATTAAAACAAGACTTTGTCTAAAGCTTTATGCTATAGAACTTTGTTGCCCACAAAGTGCCTTTCCTGGGAGCTCTGCTCCATGTACCTTCATGATCTACACAGCACTGCAGGGGACTTGACCCTTCAGCTGAAAGGGAAGGTTTTGCACCAATAGAGCTGTTAGGGTATCTAATTTTAGAGCTGCAAAGAAATTGTTGGAAATACCCTTGGGTACATTATTTTAGCACATTAATGAGGTTGTTCACAAAGAGTGTTTATTACAATAAGAGATGGATGTTTATTAGATCTGTAATATGATTACAGAACATGCTGTATGGGAAGGGCCTCTGGGAGCCATAGGCAGGGTAATTTTGCAGGCATTAAACCAAAACAAAAAAGCCAAACATCATTATCAAAACTGCTAACTTTACTGTATCACAGTTATGGGTAAATATCCACACTATTAAATATCCACATTATTTTCCTATTTCAAAAATGATGCATAGGCATGCTTTCTGAGCTCACAAACCATCAACTGGGCTTCCTCTGGCAGTGGCAAATAAATAATATAAAACAAAGGAAATGCACCGAGTTTGCTATTTACCTTAAATATAGTCCACTTTTGAAGACACCTGGGAATTTTGTTAATTGTAGCCATAATGGTTTTTCACCACATTTTATTGTACTACTGAATAATAAAGATAATATATGACCAGCAATAATACAACAGAAACAGAGGCAAACAGTGAGTGGGCAGAGCGTTTGCCATGCACCAAGGGCTATGCTAAGAGCTCCTCATGCATTACTCCTTCTTCCTCCCAGCAACTTTGTGGGGGTTACAATTTCCTCTCTTTTGTAAGGTGGAAAAGGAGCCTTATTAACTTGCCCATGATCATTCATGTGGTAACCATTGAAGCCAACTTATGCAGCTAAACAAATGGGTGCTCAGGGCTAACCCATGTGATTCAGGGAAATGCCACTATCTTCTGCCAAGTGGCCTCATACAGAATGTCAGATAAGTTAGGTAACATTATTTTGTCTCCAATTTTTAAAATGCATCCATTTCTTTGTTACCTGGAAATGTGCATTTCCATGGTACTATGCTATTATCCATGTTGATAACACAGCAGCAGTAGTTTCCACAGTTTAAAAATCAAGTTTATGTATTGAAGACCAGGAATGACAAAGTGAATTGCAATCAGTATGACCTTAAAACACTTTAAAAAAAAAAGCATGGCAAAATATCTATTATCCATCAGCACTCCAACTTTAAATGAAATCTTCCTTATTACCCCCAAAGAAACAGCATAATATCTCTGGAGTCTATTTCTCTCTGATGAGCCAATTGAAAAAAGGTGTCTTTCCAGAGGGGGACCAATCCTGAAAATTTCACTTTCTCTGCAAAAGCATGCAATATAAAAACAATGTCTTCTTTGTAACCCTTGGGAAATATGCAAGAATAGCTCTCCCACTTGGAAGCTGCCACACTCATTTCTTGAGCATCCATGGAGGAACCGGTTCCAGGATGTCCAAGGATATCCAAATCTGCAGATGTTCAAGTCCCTTCTATAAAATGATACAATACTTTCATATAACCTAGCACATCCTTTTGTATACTTTAAATCCTCTCTAGATTACTTATAATACCAAATGTGATGTAAACACTAACTAGTTGTTACACTGTATTGTTTAGGGAAAAATGACAAGAAAAAAGTCTGCACTTGTTCAGTACAGACGCAATATTATGCACACATAAAAATCTCTCACAATGAATCCCACTGTTACGTATAATTATGATGTACCAATAAAAATTAATTTTAAAATAGTTTCATTTATAGAAAAATAATAAGAAATTTTGCTAAAATACTGAGAAAGGGGAAAAGATCAAGTTACAGATCTGTATGTATACTATAATCACATTGTATAAAAAGGGGTATATATATTTTCATTTAACACACACATAAATACATATAACTGTGAAAACAAACATTATTTTTATGAACCGATATATATATACATATATATGTATATATATGTATGTGTTTTTTACCTTTTAACCCTTCCAAAGAGTTTGAATTATTTTTACATAATTATACATATATTAGTTTCAAATGAACCTATATACTAGTATATAGTATAGTGTTTTTTTAAACACATCAACAAGGAATAATCTTAATAATATACATATTATATTATACATATATGTGTACATACACATATATGCATATAAATATATGCATATATATGTATATACATATACACACATTCATAGATACAAATAATTTTTATTGGAGATTACATAAGGATATATAATCTCCGTGTGTGTGTGTGTATTTTTTAATTTTAAAAAGAACAGAAGCATATAAAATGTATTTGTTAAACACTCAAAATGTTTAGAGATGGGCTGGGCAAAACTCAGTGGTACAACAGTTGTCTAGTATGTGTGAGGCCTTGGATTTAATCCCCAGTACCATGGAAAAATAAAATAAATAAATAAAAGAAAAAAGTAAAATTCTGTAAACTATGCAATCATGAAAATTCAGGAGGGAACTAATGGATCAATAAGAGAATTTACCTGCCTATAACCAGTAGGACCAGTTTTTCACTTTTCATTTGCACTCTATTACCACATATGTGAAGTTCTAGCATGAAAATATATTACCTTATTTTATATTTTGATATTTTACTATGCTTTCCCAGTATTAATGGTCAAAGTGTTTTAGTTTGAACTAAATTAA
Organism: Spermophilus citellus; assembly: GCF_964194105.1. Taxonomy (NCBI): domain Eukaryota; kingdom Metazoa; phylum Chordata; class Mammalia; order Rodentia; family Sciuridae; genus Spermophilus; species Spermophilus citellus. The sequence continues at coordinate 22,958,036 of NC_138184.1, read as the reverse complement.
AGAATAACTTACAGGAAAAATGAGTTTTGGTTCGTAAATGGTCAATTTATTTTTCTCTCAATGATAAATTAAGGGAAACTGATCACTGAGTTAAACATTGAATTTTCTGTATTTGCAGTGTTTCTGCATAATGGATTTTGTAATTATCTTGGCTTCTGCATTCCAAACAGCTTTGACGTATCATTTATAAGAAATGTGAGTTTCCCACTTTTGCCTCAAGTGAATCTTTAGTTATGAGCTAAGCCATAATTATAAAAAAGTTATGAGTTAAAATTTTTCCCCTTCAATTCACACTGACAAAAAGAAAGATAAATACAGTTTAAGCAAACAATTTACACTTAAATTTATTTCTCTGTAAAATATACTACATATTTAAAGTCTTTGGTTCAAGAGATGTGCTCCTGATGGTAGAACATTTTCTCAGAGAATGGATCACATATTTCAGGTGTTTAGTGGTATCCTAAAGACCTGAGGACCTAAGGACAGTTTAATTCCAAGGACAGGTAGAAATTTTAGAAACTTTACTAATGATCAGATTATCCAATCAAAGAGAAAATTCAAATACCTATTAGAAGTTATATACAAACTAATGATCCAAATTAACAATACACCCATTTCTAGAAAGGATGCTAATAAGGTCAAATCAATTAAGGCTGATTTTCCTCAACTTGTTTTAGCAGATCATGTAGACAAGGCCCAAAGTAACTAAAAAATTGCTAAACAAAGCTCCATATGAATATAATAGTAACTTTGAACTAAATATGTGATCAATTACTCTTTGACTTAAGTGATACTTTAATGGAAGGGAAATAGAAAAACTGCACGTTAATGAACTTAAGAATATTCCTTGTTGATGTGTTTTAAAGAAACACTATACTATATAATAGTATATAGCTTCATTTAAAATTAATACTAGTTTTTAATAAATTATATTTCATTATTTATTAGATACTTCAATATCTCTTAAATGAACTTTACAAGAATTTGAAGGGGCCATCAGAGATCTTCTAGTCCAACCACTGTTTGGAGGCAGAAAACTGTCATTTCAATTCCCTGGTAAATCTTTCAATAATCGGGATGAAAAAGAAGCCTTTATGCATTATGTCAATCAGATGTATGGGGTCACTGGATATGAATGTAGTAGGGGCCACATCCCAAAATGGTCTGACTGCATGGGGATGGGGACCAGGTGGCCATGTTCTTTGATAATAATTAGAAAGCAGACCCAAGGGCTGCTGCTTATGTTGGAAACCAAAGCCTCCAAGTCCTCTGCAACAGAGGGACACAATTCAGCTCCCTCAGGAAGGACAATGAGAATTAATGTAGATTAACAAATGTTACAGGTAGTATACCTACAAAACGCCTCATCTGCATTTTTTCCTTAAAATAATTGCTATTTTTAACATTTCATAGATGTAGCAGTAGGTGCCAAAACTTGGAACTTCCCACGTTTGCAAGTGGAAGGTCTGGCAACATTTTTAAAGTGCAGGATAGATTTCAATAGAAAAAAGAATGTGATATAGGTCAATAATACTTCATATTGACAGCGTGTGGAAACAATAATGTATTTGATATTTAGAGTTAAATAAAATATATTATCAAAATTGATGTGAAAACAAAAAAAAAAGAAAACTTTATGCTCTACTAAGTTGTATGCAGCTATTTATTTTGGAAGTAAAGAAATATTTATTATAGTACTACAAAGTCTTTTTTGCTTTTGCCACAGGAAAGTCAACCAAACTGCTCTTAATCTCCACTAAATAGAACAGGATGCTGACCTTTGCTGGCAGAATTAAAGAGTGAATTTTGATGATAACAGCTACTATGAGAAACTCAAGAGTTGCAGAGCTGTTGAATATTTATCAAGTTTCTTACTGCACTGGCCACTGTCAGGAAAGATGGAAGAGAGGTGTACTTCTAAATCATCTAAGCAGCTTGTAGTTTACCTGGCAGAATTGATTCTGGAATTTCACATCCTAAATTTAGAGAAAACTTCACTGTTTACTAAAAATGATAAGGTATATTACAATGCAGACACTTCTCTCCATCTGATGGGAAGAACATCAGATATATCTAGAATGGAAGGAACTGGCAATGAGCTGTTATTGCTTCCATGCCATACACACTGTACTCTGAGCAGATCAAGAGAACACCTTGGTTCCCACTCATACAGGATGAGCAATGCCTCTAAGTTTCCAAGGCTGGAGCTGACTACCATGTGTCCTGCCCTGCTTCAGGAATACTAAACCTGTTTTATCTCCCACACCCAAATCAAAGCAGAAATGATCTGAATCCCTTTGCCGACTTCCACAGATGCTTAGACATTAGTGTGCTACTCTCCCAGAGAAGAAATCCATACTTCAGAAATGTTTTTTTCTGATTCTAATTAAAGGAATATCAAATAGTGACATGTATTTTCTAATTCTAATTAAGAGAGTATCAGAAAGTATCTAGGAGCAACTTTTTGAAGGATATGGCGAAGAAACTATTTATTTATTTTTACAAACCTTTTTGATCCTGGTAGAGCACCTGAAAGCATTAGGTCCTGGAAGAACAGAAGGCCAGTGGGGAGGGTTACAGAAAAGCATGTGCAAACATGACTTGAGGCTCAAGGATGGGAGAAGGGAGGGGCCCGAAGGCATAAGGACCCCAAGTAGGAGGGGTGAACATCAGGACCTTTTTCATTTGCTTACTCTTTGCAAAATTAAAACAACTTTAGTGTATTCTAAATTTTAAGTACATCTTTATTGAAAAAGAAAAAAGAGGAAGAACAGCACAGAAAGGCATTTTTTAATAAAAATTTGTCTAGAAATACCGTATCAATCCCTTCGTTTCTCCAATCTTCTTTTTGTGTTCTTTATATACACAGAATATGATATAAATCAGACCATGACATAATTTGGTTTTGTAACCACATTCTAACAGTATATCCCATTCTTGCAGCTAACGTTTATTTGTTGAGAGTTTGCCATGAATGAACATGTTGAAAACTTCTAAAGGATAAACTAGGAACTGAATAGGTATGTGACTTCCAATCAAGAAATGCATGAGTTCAAAAATTGTAATCCCCTCCTCTCATATACACACATAATAACCTAAATAAGAACTTTTCAAGATAAATATCTCTGCAGACCAGAAATTGAACAAACACACACCAGCTTGAAGTTCAAAAAGCAGCCATAAGTAGCTCTCCCAAAACAGGATCTTCAATGTAGTAAGAGCACCACTTCTAGTGTGGCAAGATAAAAGCTAAGTGTAAAGTGTGAGGTGAGGGCTGGGATTCTGTGTCCACATAAAGAAATGAAGCAGCTATCTCAGCTCTGGGTCCCCTTAAACAAGGTGGCTCTATTGTTGAAAATATCACGAACAGAGGGGCTTAGGGCTCAGTGGTAGCACACTTGCCTGGCATGTGTGAGGCACAGGGTTCAATTCTCAGCACCACATATAAATCAATAAATAATAAAGGTCTAGCTAAAAAACATTAAAAATATTATAAACAGAACCTGCAAAAACAGGTTTACTGCAGGCTTAGTATCTGGATTTGTGATTTACCAAATATTACTGTGAGATTGAAATCTGGGCCTCTCATCTATTTCTAGATTGGAGGACCCAGGGCAGAGCTGAGGTAATTATGAAACCAGGGGTCAGCTGCTATAGAGAAAAGAAATAAGAGCATCATATAACACAAACAACTTCCACTCTTGATGAGCCTAAATAGGAAGGAAGACTAACATAGATAAAGAGAACCACCAAATACAAGAACCATTAGATGCTTCCCTCAAAGATCCATATGTTAACAGCTTGGCTTCCTCGGATAGTGCTATTGGCAGGTGCTGAGAATCTTTAAGAGGTAGGGGCTAGTGGGACCTCCTTAAGTCCCTGGAAGCATACCCTCAATGGGTATCTTGGAATACCCAGTCTCTCTTGCTCTCTATATTTCTGGTTCAGTACATAATTTCTTGCCATTGACATCCATACTTGATGATGCAACCAAAGGTCAGTTCTGAGACTACACTAGAATATGTGAATTTTGAGCCTCCAAAACTGTGAGCCAAATAAAGGTTTCTTTACTTCCTAAGTAACCTGTATTTTGTTATGATAATGCAAAGTTGACTAACACAGTTGCATTGACTATTCTAAGGTCCCTTGTATTTCATATAATTTTAGAAACAGTTGGCCGATTTCTACAAAAGTCTGCTGAGATTTTCAGTGGGGTTGCGTTGAGTTTATATTTGGGAAGAATCTGTAACAATACTTTCAACTCATAAACAGTTAACTTCCCATGCATGCAGAGGTTCTTTAATTTCTCTAAGCAATGTTTTATAGTTTTCATATGGTTTGTCAGATTTATCCCTACTATTTCATATATCTTTTTAATATAAGGTTGGATTCAATTTATTTAAATTTTGTTAAGGATTTTGGCTCTATGATCATAAGAGATACTAGTGTGCAGTTTTCTTGTAATGTCTTTGTTTTTTGGTATAAGGGTAATGCTGGCCATATAGAAAGAGGAAATAGAACTACTCTGATTTTCTAGAAAAGTTTTTATAAAATTCTTAATTGTTTGGTTGAATTTAATACTGAATTCACCTGGGGCAGCAGATTTCTTTATGGAAACATTTTAAACTAAAATTTTAATTTTATGAATGATAAGGTGCTACTCAAGTTATCTATTTTTTCTTAAATAAGATTCACTTGCTTCTGCTTTTAAAGAATTTTTCAATTTCATCTAAGTTTTTTAGTTGATAGGCATAAACCTGTTCAGAATGTTAACTTCATAATGTCTGTAGAATTTGTGAGGATGTCTCTCCAGATTCCTCTTCTCATTGTCAATGAGTTTATTAATTTTGTTATATTTTCAAAGAACTGAATTTTGGCTTAATTTCTCTACAGTTCTCCTGTCATTGACTTGTGCTGTGATTGACACACACACACACACCCTAAATATAGATTATCCTAAATATACTTCTACTCTATTTGGGTTTAATTTGATTTCCTAGACTCTTGTGGTAGAAACTGAGGTCACTGGCTGGAGACCTTTCTTCTCCTTTTCTAACATAGGAGTTGTGTTCTATAAATTTCCCTCCCTATAAGTTCTGTTTTAATAGCATCCCATAAATTCTGCTGTGTAGTGCTTTTAATGCCAAGCATTAAGCACTCCATATTTAACTTCACCTGACCCTTGTCTTTTTTCTTTGCAGCTACTTCCTCTAGCCTGTCAATTGTGTGATATATCAGAAACTGCACACAAGCAATCAATCTAATCAGTAAACAAAAATAATAGTTGTTTCTCTTAATATTTGCAGAACTGAAAAACATCTTGTGACTAGGCAATAAGATCAGATGTGCATCATCTGATCCTTCAACAGTCTGATCAAACTTGTCTTGCTGTGAGAAGGTGCCTGTGGTTTTATAAACAACCATCACACCCTATATAAAACACTCCTAAATCAGATTCCCTGCAAGATGGACTTTGAACAAGAGTCCTCCATCTTTTGCATCAGCCAGCTTTTCAAATAAAGTCACCTTCCTTGCCTGAACTCTTCGTCTCTTCAATGAATTGGCTTGGGGTATGTGAAGCAGCTGGATAAAAGTCTGAAAGATGATATATCATGAGCTCTGTAATGTTTTGAACAATCAATCAAAAAAAAGTCTGTTAACATTTTCATTTAGTTCAAATTTCTAATTTTTTATTTTTCATTTAACCCATGCTTATTTAGAAATGTCCACCACTTTAGATATTTGAGACTTTTTCTAAATATGCTTCTTTTGATTTTTAAATTTAAAATCATGGTAAGTTTTATATATTTATAAAATATTATTAACATGTAGTACAAAAGTTACATAAAATTTTTATGTATTTATAAGTTTTCAAATGCTTTATATGACTTGAATCATTTTAGAGACTTGTTTTATGGCTCAGAATATGAGCCATCTTAATAAAATGTTCATGCACTTGAAGGAACATATTTTCTACTTTTGTTGGTTGTTCTATGAATATCAATCAGGTCAAATTGGATAGCACTGCTGCTTCAAGCTACCATTTCCTTGCCCATTTTCTATTTGTTCTATCAATTATCAAGGGAGGAATACTAAAATCTAATTAAAATGAGAATTTGTCTTTTTGTCCTTATGTTTATAACACGTTTTTTGCTTCATTTAGCTTGTTCAACACTGTTATGTCTACTTAATGAACTGTGCAACTTATCATTAGAAAATGACTTTTTATTCCTGGTAATATTCTTTGTTATACAATCTACTCTGGTTAATATTAAAATAACCATGCCAGCTTTCTTTTGACTAGCATTAGCACAATTCACCCTATTTTATGACTTTACCTTTAACCAACTTGTGCCTCTTATATTAAGGCAAGTCTCCTGTAGGCAGTATGCAGTTGGTCTTGATGTTTTATTCCACAAATGGGAGGGAAAAGCTTAAAGTGAACTGTTGGCTTATGGGAAAGAGATACCACTGATTTGTTAGAAGGTATTGGGAAGCTGGGACAAGACAGAAGGTAGAAATATTATCAATTGTTTTTTCTAAGGAAACATGGATACCATAGAAAGTGATAAATGTTAAGAACATCTGAAACACACCAGATGCAGTGGCCCATTCCTATAATCCCAGCAGCTGGAGAGGCAGAGGCAGGAGGATCCAAAGTTCAAAGCAGTCTTCAGCAACTTAACAAGGCCCTAAGCACCTTAGTGAGGTCATGTCACAGGAAACAAACAAACAAAAAAAATGGGATGATGATGTTGCTCAATGTTTAAGTACCCCTGGGTTCAATCCCTGGTACCAAAAAAGAGAGAAAATCTGAAACATAGAGAAGATGGAGTAAGAAAGAAAATAAAAATCACTTGTAGTTCTATCACCCAGAGTAAACCACTGCAAGCATTTCAGTGTGTGTCCTATTATTTTTAGAAGCAGTCCTCTCTTTGCATGGACCATAAAAATGACCATGCAGACTAACACCATGCAAATGATATTAATGAATGGGAAAATTAAGATTGCTCTGTTTCTTAAAATTTTTAATCAAAACATTAAAAATCTCTTATTATAAACATCTAGGAGAATTTAAAAGGAAACCTTTTATTTAGCACTAATTTGAAACATTGAAAATCAAAGTGTTTTATTTATTTAAAAACACTTATCAAGGGCTGGGGTTGTGGCTCAGTAGTAAAGTGCTTGCCCAGCACATGTGAGGAACTGGTTCGATTCTCAGCATTGTATATAAATAAATAAAACTCCACTGACAACTAAAAAATATTTTTAATAAATAAAATAAAGTCATTGTGTCCATTTACAACTAAAAAAAATTTTTTAACCAACCACTTATCAAGAGTTGTTTGAACATTTCTGAATAGTCCTTGTCTTGTACTAAAAGTTTCAATGTGAAGAAGAGACACCCTTTCCATGCCTCTTTCTAAATCTGGATCAACTCCCAACACTTTATCCTTTGCACTTGTTCGCATGCATATGTGCATGGTGCAGGGGATAAAGCCCAGAGCTTCATGCATGTCAGTCAAGCACTTACCACTGAGCCACATCCCCAGGCCCATCCTTTGCATTTTCAATGTCATAAAAATATCTCTAAGAGTTCCTACAATTCAAAGTTGTGGGCAAGCACCACTTCTTCTGGTGCAACCTCATCCTTTTCATGAAAACCATCTTTCTCATTTAGGTAGATAAATTCTCCCTAGGTTCCTCAGGCTACGCATCTAGAGCCACTCAAAGGGCAACAGTGCCAACATTTCTGCAGTTGTTTCTCTTTTTTTAATTTTTTAATTGATTTTTAAAAAATAAATGATAGCTGAATGCATTACAATTCTTATTACACATATACAGCACAATTTTTCATATCTGGTTGTATATAAAGTATGTTCACACCAATTCGTGTCTTCATACATGTACTCTGGATAATGTCTATCGCATTCCACCATCCTTGCTAACCTCCTGTCCACTCCCATACTCTCCCACCCCTCTGCCCGATCTACAGTCAGCTGTTTCTTTTATAACTCCATTTACTTTCCATTCAAATTTCTCTCCCCACATTATCACTACTTGTTTCTTTGGTGCACTTTCATCTTTGCTGAATGACTCCTTTCCATTATTCATTTTTGTAAAATGGTATCTGCATTTTTCAGTAGGGGGCAAAGAGGCAACAGAATCATATGTTTTGGAGTCTGTGTATGAAATAAAAAACAGGTACACAGTAATCAACTGGTAATGGACTTAGAAATAGGTGGCATGATTGGTCATTTATGATGATGCATGTTTGTTAATTACATAGTGATTTACTGACTGAAGAGCTGGTAGCAAAGTTTGTACTTCATGCACTTACTCCCAATATACCATGGGAAATGAAATTTGGACCATGTTATTAAGGGGACTGATATTGTTTAATTGGAATTTAGGCCTAGCAGAATCATGCAAAGCAAGGACAACCTCTGTGTATGTGCCTATTAATTGTAAATTATGCTGAATGTTATTAGTTATTAAATGACTTTAAATACAAGTTATATATATTTAAGTGTATGTATGTATATACACATACACACAAATATATTTATATAAAAATGTATACATATATTTATAATATAGATAATATTTATATATTTGTGCACTGGGGACTGAACCCAGGGGCACTTTACCACTAGCAACATCCTAGTCCACTTATTTTTTTTCAGGGTGTGGGTACCATGGATTGAACTCGGGGGCACTCAGCCACTGAGCCATATCCCCAGCACACACACACGCGGGTGCAAGCACGCTCTCTCTTTTTATTTATATATATATATATATATATATATATATATATATATATATATATATATTTTTTTTTTTTTTTTTTTTTTTTTTTTTTTTAAAGAGATGGGGTCTGGGTTGCTTAGTGCCTCACTTTTGCTGAGGCTGGCTTTGAACTTGTGATCCTACTGCCCCAGCTTCCTGAGTTGCTGGGATTACAGGCATGCACCACCACACCTGACTCCTTCTATTTTTTACTTTGACAGTGTCTTGCTAAGTTGCTTAGGGCCTCTCTAAGTTGCTAAGGCTGGCTTTGAACTTGCAATCCTCCTGCTCCAGTCTCCCAAGTCACTGGGATTACAGGTGTGTGGCACTGCTCCATGTTGCTTTATAATTTACTTTGTTTGTTCAATATGTTGTAATTGTTTACTATGGCAATAAATACTGAATTACATCTCTTTTTTATTAGTTTCATTGTATTATACAGAAAACATAATTAACTAATACATAACTGACCGCCAAGATACTTCTAATTTTTCACTACTAAAAACAATCCTACCCAGAAATTCTTTGCTGTTTGCCAATGTGTCTCCTCAGGGTAAATTTCTAACCCTTTTATTGCTGAGCCAAAGGCATGCTCATTTTATATTGGATACTATTATGGGTTAAACTGTGTACCCTAAAAAGATGTGTTGAAATCCTAACCCCTAGTACCTTGGAAGGTGATCTTATTTGGAATCAGGGTCTTTGCTTAGGGCCTCACTAAATTGCTGAGGTTGGCCTTGAACTTGTGATTCTCCTGTCATAGCCTCCTGAGTCTCTGGGATTATAGGTATGCGCTGTCATGGCTGTTTTGTTCTTAATATTATTATTTTGTAATTGGCAATCACGATTAATAAATATTGTGATATTTCATTTAAACTTATATTAAAATATTTTTTCCACATTGTTAACATGCTTGGAAAAATCATATTTAATGGTATCATAGAATTCTATCTTAAAAATGAAATGTAATTTATTTACAATTGGTAAACATAGGTTATTAACAAAATTCTTCATGCTAAAAATAATTCCATAAATATATCTGTTTTCACAATCAAATTCTGTATTTCTGTGATTATTTCCTATGCATGATTTCTAGAAGTAGAATTCAAATGTATAAATTCAAAAGTATAAATAATTTTAAGACTCTTGATATATACCAATTTGCCTTTTAATTTACCAACTTTCATTCCATAGTTGGCTTCCAACTTTGAGTTCCAGAACTCCAAAAACCATGGGTAATTACCATCATCATCAATTCTTCGATAATATGTGAGATATGCATGTGTAAATTATACTAAAATTTGGATGTATTCTGATGTGGTCCTAATTGTTAACCTCTATAACTTTACCTGCATGAGAGTGCAATTACTAAGACTCACTTTCCTCAATGATGCACATAAAAACTCAAGCATTAGTGATGCAAAAATATCATGATCCTAGATTTCTAAAGTCAAGGAAAGTGTACTGGGAATAAAAAATAAAGTGCACCCTTAAAATCCTTTTAATTAACTAGACTTTGTTTTCGACATGACCCATGCATGTTTCAGTTCAACATTCAAGTCTTTCTTCCATAATACTCACACTTCCTCTTTCTCTTTGGTCTGTTCCTCTGTCCAGTCTTGTTATGTTAGGGAAACACATCCACACTAAAGCATTACTACTTGAAAGGGGGCTTAAAAAGAAGACAATGGAAGGATGTTGGGTAGGTCATCAATGGGGGTAATTTTCTAGAGGAGGTGTCTCAGGCACTCCTTCTTTCCATCACAGAAGTGAATGTTTTCCTACTCAGCTTAGAGCAGGCAGCCTTGATCACTAACAAAATGCTATTTAAAAAATTAGATATGAAAAGTGCTCTTTATGTGTAATATGAATTGTAATGCATTCTGCGGCCATATATAACAAGTTAAAATTAAAAAAAAAACAGCATTAAAAAAAACATACTTCAACATTACCACCATTTCAAGACAAAGGTGTAAGAAGTAATGGGAGAGTACACACCTACAATTCTGGGGACTTTGTTTCCCTAAAACTACCCAAATATAAACACTGAATGTCAGAGCCCTGGGAATTGCTGTTAGAAAATGGTACTGAAGCTGTGGCATCTATTTGACTGCTTAGAGGCTTCTATGATCACCAGTGCTGCTGGGATCCTAGGGCTGGGTTTTTATATACGGCAGTTACTACAAGTATAGCAATTTTCAGAAATACATGAGTCCCTGGGCAATGCTAACTGCTCTTTCATGTTCTGTTAATCAAATATGGGGTATAGGTTGTTGCAGAAATCAGGCTGCCCAGTGAATGTTAGAGAAGAACCTGCCAAAAGGGCAACCTCTAGAAAGAAGTCAGATGATATGATTTGAAAGCAAGTGAACTGGTTAGCCATAAGCATTACCACCTCTTGAGGGGCTAGTTCAGGTATGGTAGAAGAGCAGGGGTGCAGACAAACTGGATAAATTTGTACTTGATTCTATGTCTTACTAGATTTGGTCTATTCTCAGTTATGCTAAGAAAATACACTGTACATGTTAGCTTTTCACTTCTTTTCCTACAAACATATTTACTGAATCCTTTCTCTATACTAGGTCCCAAAGTGAAGCAAATAGATATGGCCCTTGCCTTCAAAGGACTTATAGTCTAGTGGGGGGAGGAAGACATATACAAGGGATTTTTCTACCACATTTCAATTTATTATAACCTTTATTAGTTATAGTTTATAATGATTGCCATGTGAGAATTCAAAATTCCTCCTGAAATTATCAATTATGTGCAGAACTTTGCATATGTCAGGGTCTAGGCATTTTTATGGGCAGAGAGTCTAGAATCATCAGTTTCTCAAAGTAGACTAAGGATATCTTTCTTTTACATACAGTTCACTATGATTCTCCTACAATGTGTCCACTCTGCAATCCATTATCAACTATAGGCAAAACATTAATTGGAAAATTCCAAAAGTAAATAATTCATAAATTTCAAACTGCATGCCATTCTGAGGGTTCTCTGGACACCAACACTATAATACCACTACAATTGATCTGATAACTGAAATAGCTAATAATTGACTAACAGGTGGGGTAGGATATACGTGTGGATACGGTGGACAAAGGGATGATTCATGATCTTAGACGGAGCTAGACTGAGAAATTTCATTATACTACTCAGAACAACATCCTGGGGATTCACAGGGAAAGTCAATAAATAGTAGCCTGTGTCATTCACCTTACTTCATCTTGGCACATAGGCACTGTATCATCACACATTTTTTTAAAAAGAGAAAGGGTGAGTACAGTATAATAAGATATTTTGAGAGAGAGAGAGCGCGCGAGCGCAACCACATTCACATAACTTTTATAATATGTTTTAATTGCTCTGTTTTATTATTAGTTTTTATTGTTCATCTTTTATTGTGCTTAGTTCATATACTAAACTTTATCAAAGGTATGCATGTATAAGAAAAAAAACAGTACAGATGCTCCATAATTTACAATGGAGTTACATTCAGATAAACCCATCATAATTTGAAAGTATCTTAAGATGAAATGCCTTTAATACACCTAACCTACCAAACATTACAGAAAGCAACACAGCTCAACAAACATCTTGAGAGCCTATCACTAGCATATTGCTAGCCTGGGAAAGGATCAGAATTCAAAGTACAATTTCTACTGAATGCATATAACTCTCAAACCACAGTAAAGTCAAAAAAATTCCAAGTCAAGCCATCATAATTGGGGGGCATCCATATACGCCGTTTACCCAGAGTTTTAGGCATCCATTGGCAGTCTTGGAATTTATCTTCCACAGACAAGGGAGATCGATTGTGGTTCATAAACTATGGATTGATAGGTTTCATATTCTGTTAAGGATAGATAAGTAGTTTATTTTCATAGAACCATATGTGGAAAGAACCTCAAAAACTAGCAAGTTCACTCTTCTGTCTGTAAGCCAAAAGCCTCAAAAATTATCCAAGTAAGATGAAAACTGAAAGTCTGTTTATTTTTTTCCCACAGGAAAGCAATCCAGCACCTCATCCTGTAACCTATTACATTTTTAAACAACCACTGTAAAATTTATCTTTGATCTAGATGTGCTCTAGTTTAGGTCCTCCATGGCCTTATTACTATTTTTCTTCACTTTATATACAGCTATAAACGTTTGTTAATCTTTCCCACAAAAGATACATGGCAATGTTCTTGTCACAGGCCATTTTTAAATCTAATGGCACCAGTGATAAATGTGGATATACACAATACAGCTCACATACATTAGGCAGACGCCTGGCCAATAAACAGGAACCTAAGTATGATCAAGTTACTTGTAACAGAGGCACTGTCCCACAGAGCTGGGAAAAATATCTCAGAGAATGATTTTTATCCTTGGGTAATTACCTACTCTGAATGCCAGGGCTGCATCGCCATGAGACACCTGGGATCTAGGATGAACAATGTAAGAGGCTGCTCCAGGAGAACTCCAGGGAAAATCAGGAAGACCTATTAGCAATTGACACTCTTTGAGCAAACCTGACTATGTACTTTTACATATGTAAATATTCACAGTAAATAACCAGAAGAAAAATTGGAAAAAGAGAGTTGACAAGAGGGGCCTTTGGGAAGAATCTGTAAACAACAGTGGGGGGAGTCTACAAAAAAAGTTCCAGATCTGCTGAGTAAAGATCCTGAGCTAAGCAGAGGGGTCGTGTCTCAGGCCAGCTGGGTGGAGAGAGAGAGAGAGGAGGAGTACTAAAAAAAAGAAAGAGTAGCCATCACAAAAAAAAAAAAAAAAAAAGAAAAGAAAAGAAAAGAAAAGAAAAGAAAAATAGCAAGCAGAGGATTAGGGTAGATTCACATATAGGATAACATGTGATTGAATGAAAATTTTCACAGAAATGACACTCAACTGCCAAAGTGAGAAAAGAAAGCAATTCGCTTATGAAATGCAGCCAGGACCCTGCTAGGTACCTTCCCATATATCACCTTGTTTAACCTTCCCAGGTGAGAATCAAAGGTGCCTCATCCAAGATCAATAAGCTGTGTGGCAGTAGAGCCAGGCACTGAGTTTTTGATTTCTGACTCCAAGTCCAGGGTGCCTCCACTTACCTGGCAACCTCTAGCCTAGAATCACATTCCAATTTAAGTAATTGGGGGATAAAACTGTATGGAAATGGGCTTCACGAATTTCAGGAACTAGCTGTAGTACAAACCAATAAAAGTTGTCACATAATCCTAATTTAATCCTGAACCAAATGAAATGCCACTTTTGTAAAGCCCCAATGGCCAGATACTGGCATTTTTATGTAATTCAATGTATCACAAAGGCATTTAAAAGAAAGAAAAAAGGCGTTAGCCCCGAAGGTAGAACCCAAAGTTGTGCTTCAGTCTTACAAAAGGCAGGAAAAGGATGGGGGAAGAATACATAACGCATGTTAAATATTTAAATGAAAAATCCTAAAATATCAACACTTTAGAACGCCATGTCACGTGTTCTAAGCTGACCTCCTTCCTTTATCACAGGAACTCCTAAAGTCAGCCTTCAGGTAAAACCTTCCGATTTTGAACATGGCAGATGCCTATCACCCTGTTTAACACACCTGTGCTGCCGGCAGACAATCACCTGTCTGCTCAAAGTTCCTGGTTCTCTGCCCTTCAATGACCTCAGAATCGATAGAAAACTCCCCAAGCAGCACCTAGGCCCCTGAAGCATCAAGTCTACATTGTAAGCTTCAGTCTCTACTCTTAACACTCCAAGAATTTTTCATCATGGCCTGTTCTGGTTGTTAAAATTCAATTACCTGGGATAGACACCTGTTCAACAAACAATTCTGAAAGATGCAAATTCCTCCACAACAGGAGATGGGACTGCCTACTCCCTTTTGAGATTTAAGTCTAATCACTCAAACTCGGCAATGAGCCATGTAACAGGGCAGTTATTACAAGTATAGGCAGAGTCAAGCTCATCAGCTACTGGGTGAGGCTGTTCCCTGCATTTTGAAAGCACATCTTAATCATTTATATTTCCCAATTAACTCTAAGGAATTGGATATGACTACATAAAGTAGAAGTGTAAGATAACTTTTATCTTTCCTAAACAAAAAATGATTTATGAAGTCTACAAGCACTTTTCCTCATTCATGTTTTCGGGACAAAATGCAAAAGTAGCCTCATTCAGAATCTCTCCCTAAACTATGCAAATTGCATCTGGAGATGACTCCTAACTAAGGGCATTTTTCAAAACTTAAAAAAAAATACAGAATGGATTTCTAATCCAGTAGATTATGTTTCAACGAGAGTATTTCTAAGAGTTGTACGAGTTGTCCACAGGACAACTAGAATTGTAGTGGGGAAAGTGTGGGCTTTGAGATCAGACATCTAGCCCTATTATTCTATATTATATATTCTGTAAGCTTTAGGGTTCTTATTTGTAAGGTGAGGATGGGCTTTTCATCATAAACAAGGAAGGACTAAATGAGACCAAAGGTAAAAAGCACTGAGAGCAGAACCTAGCTCACTGAAGCACAGGATACCATGTGGCAAATATGAAATCACTTTCATAGGAGATATATTTGTTCAGTACTTACTATGTGTCAGGTACTGTTCACTTAATCCCCATAATATCCTCATTATCTAGTTAGTATTATTAACCCCATTTTAAAGGTGAGGAAACTATGGAATCCATAAATTAAATAACAAGTATTGCTATTTAATATTTGCCCAATGTGACAATTGGTAAGTGGCAAAGCTAGGTGGCACTTGTGCCCAGAAGTTCCATGCAATACTGGCTTTCCTTGCTGCTGTTACTGTTTTACTTTTACCTACTTCTTGTATTTTATCTTCCATGTCATTTTGAATTTGTGATTGCATGGAATGTAGATAACAAAAGAAAGTTTCATTTGAGAAAGGGTGACTGCATGTTCTTTACATAAAAAGACTTTGGAGTTAATTGGAAAAAAATAAAGCTAAAATTAATTTAATTAAAATTATTCCAGGGAACAACAATTTGACTTAAAAACATTGGAAAATTTTATAGACACTGAAGTGATATGTTTAAAAGTTTTTTAAAAAGTAACTCATTTTACTTTTAATATATTCATTTTATGAAGGAAGTTCAGATTACAAAAATATCTTTAATAATATAAATATTGGGAAATAAACACATGAAAAGATGTTCAATACTATTCATCATTACTGAAATGCAATTTGAAATCACAATGAGGCATTACCACACTATTTTAAGATGGTCAAATATTTAAAATATTTTTTTTTAAAAAAAGAACTGATAATATCTGGGACAAGAGCTCTCATCCATTGCTGGAAGGATATAAAAGCCACTTGACTTTGGAGAATGTTAGATTTCCTAACAGTGGGTCATCTTACTTTCTGGAGTGAGCTCAATTTGATCACTGTGCCAGAAATTCATTGCTTGCCATTGGTTCCATCTGTATCCTTCAGTACATGTTCTGCGATGATGGGCAGATTTCCTTAAAGCCTCCCTCCTTCAGAGTAAGACTGTTACTTTCCTCCATAGAGGGCACTTAAGGCACATTATAGGAGTCAGGGGTTCTCTTGCTGGTTCTGGTGACCACACCACTTATGTGGGTGTAATGGCATTGGTCATGGGCTGCCTACACCATGTGCCCAGGACTCAAAGTCCCTCAAGGATCCCCAGTCCTAGCCAAGGTTATTATCCTACTGCCTTCCCAACAAGGATACTGTGCACTCCAAGCTTCCCCACATTCACTAGCACCCTAATTCCTTCTGTCTGCCTGCATCCTACAAAGGTGCCACCCTCTGTGGACCTTCTTACAGGCACTGAGCACTACAAGTCTTCTGCCCACAGTGACACTTGCCCTTGCCTGCATGCCCACCCCTGGCTCTGATTCTCCTGATCCCTGGGGGTTTGTCTTCTGCTCTCTTGTGGACTGTGGGCAGCTCTGGGCTTTGCAACCCAACAGACTTTGCCACTGTATTGTGGGCTGCACCCTGCCCTCTCGATTGAAGTCTGATCTATGCCTTTCAAGTTTGTCCTTTCACCTCGGTTTTAGGGTACCTCTTTTAAAATCTTAGAGGTATTCTATCATAGCTTAATAATTCTTTATATTAAAATTTTTCTGTTTAAATCATTGTGTGCTTTCTGAATCCTGATTAGGCTCAGAATGACATAACATTTTATTCCTGTACATATGGGTAGTATTTATAATAGTGCATTTTATATTATCTTTATTTTCCTTCTAATTTTATTATATTTTGGGGTAAAGATTTTAGCCCATACAATTACTACATACTGGAATTTATTGATACTCTTTTAACACAATACTTGGTCAGCTTTTAAAAGATACTTCCCAGAAAATAAAGATGGTACAGTCTCTATTTTCAGAGTGTGGAGATGAATATTCTCCTATTAGATCAATCTTACTAAAATACTCATATTGTCTATAGCAGCTGCCAACAAACGTCTAAAGAGCTAGAGAGTAATTAATATAGGTTTATGGGATATAAGGTTTCTGTTATAACTATTCTGTTACAACTCTGCCTTTAGGAGGCAAAGCAGCCATAGACAATGTGTAAATGAATTGTGTAGCTGTGTTCCAATAAACTTTATTTACATAAACAGGGTGTAGGCTAGATTTAACCCACAGGCCAATCCCTGCTCTGTCAAGCAATGAAAAACGTATGTTCAATATATCAATACAATTGGATTCCTCCCTATATGTTTTTAGTTCTTCTCATTTTATACCATCCCACACATTTGATACAAAAAGGTTCATAGCAGTTATATCTTCTTATGGACTTTATTCTTTATACGATCCCTCTTTTCCTGTTAAAGAGGATTTTTTTTTTTTTTGCATTATACCTTGTATCTAAGATAGTGAAACACTTAGAAAGAACAATATAAAGACCAAATATAAGTTTCAATAAGTCCATTAAGAATAAATGAGTTCAACTGGAATAAACTCACCTATTAAAAGGAAAAAAAAATCTCAGACTGGCAAACACTGAAACCATATCTATAAAATATACATGTGAAATAGAGTGCACTCAGAGTTTCCCTTCAGTCTTTCTTAAACTATTTTTAACCTTTTTGTTATAAATGTAGGTATTATCTTATATCTCATATTGTGTCCATTTACTTATCTTCAATAGGGCATTTTTACATCTTTTATACATCCTTTAAGCTGTATAGTTTATTAGTTTTCCCTGTCTGTTCACAGAAGCCTGCTTTGTTTCCTTCCCTTTTCTGTGAGAGGACAGGATTCAGCCCTGATGTTCCGTGATGTAGCAATTTTGCTGCTGTCCTGTAACTTCATGCAACATTCTATACCAAAGATCTGTCTAGTTCTCTGGATTTTGTGTCCTTCCCTCACTTCATTGTAAGCCTATGGGCCACATTTTTGGTGACTGCTCTATTCCTTATTTATTTAATATAAATCAGTAGTGATTTTTCCCTTTTTAAAATTTCCCTTAGTTGAAATAAACTTTTACTCATTGGATACAACTAAGACTGCAGAATTATTCATCAAAACTGCATCTGTCCTCATTGAAGCCACAGGGTAAATCCAGCAGTTTTTCCAGCACTCAAAGCTGCCTTCCTCTGTGAAGGGTGGCAGCCATAGAGATGCATTTCCTTGGGTTGTCTGTGCTGTCATCCTTGGAGCCACAAGGCTGCCTTCACTCTTCAGGAGTTTTTATGGAATTTCATCAACAGGCCCTCTGGCTGGCTGCTCTATTGAAGGGCAAGTACTGTATGTTGGGTCCTCTTTAAATTTATTCAAAACTGTTCAGGTGGTCCAAATTCTGAGTTTCTGTTGGGTTCTTTTCATATCTTCAGTTGTCTTGTGTAGTCTCACCCGTTTTTATTTAATTTCACCTATTTTAAATGTTCCATTTTTGTTGGGGTTGAAAAAGAAGGTGCCCCAGGTCTATGTCTGTGTTTTCAAGTTTCTGGAGAGTCCTGCAAGCCAAGTGTAATTCCAAAATCTCCTTTGGAAAGGGAATTGATTCCCATAATGATTTACTCTTCCTTCTTGGAATTCATTTGTTCAATTCTTTTTAACCTCACATTAAGAAAGTAATTAGATTTGAGATTCTGCCTTACTTAAATATCTATCTAAATAAATGATAAGCTTCCTGGTTTTAAACCATAAATTTAGTATTTCCAGAGCAAAAAAACCTTTCAAAGTTCTTTTGGTTCTAGTTTTGAGGGGGATTAAAATACATAGAGCTCTCTTTCCACGGACCCGTAAGGTCAGAGGAGCTGAAGAAAAAGAAGCAGAAGATTCCAAAATGGCAGCGGGCGCAGAGAGATCAAGTCCCTGACCTCTTTAGCTGTGCAGGCATAGGGAGTTGTAAACAACCTAAATCTGTTTGCTCAGGATCAGTAGGCAATGCTGAGCTGATGTGGATCTGGGGCGAACAGTCTGGGCCTCTCAGAACACACACTGAGCCCGGATCGGCTGAATTCAAGCTCCCGTTTGCCTGCTTCCTGAGGACAAACAGCTGTGACTCAGCACTAATCCATCCGGCTGAAACAACTGGTCAGCCCTTCTCATCCTACGGAGGGAAATGCCTACCGAGCCTTCATAGGTAGTGGCCAGAGGTTTGAAACGGGGCTTAGAAGAGACAGTAAGGACCCACCCATTGCATTGGTCGCCCGGCAAAGGGAAACGAACTGTCGCGATTTGCAACAGACACCACCATGGCAGAGAACTGACGTCATCAGACTGCGGCGGAGGAGATAACTTCATTGAAACCTGCAGCTACAGGTGTGTAATTCCCTAGCCTTCCCTCTCCACAAATCGGGGAAACCTTAAGGTTTCCCGTGAGCACCATAGCCAGACGCAGGGAATCAGAGGTGGCTCGGGACCTGCGGTACGGAACTACCGCTCCCACCAGTGCTGACAGCTGAGCTCTCTTGCACCAGCTACCAGGGGAATGGCTACCGGAGGGCAAGTAAAATTCGCTGAGGATTCTCAGCCCCAAGCTCTACAAACTTAGGGTCTGAGGGAATGGCAAACTGGAAGAGTGTGCCCAGTCGTTCATGAAAACAGGGCTCCCGGGAGCAGCAGACCTGGCGTGTAGCCAGTATTGTGGTGAGCGGCACCCGTGAGAGGGGCCTGGCTAGAGGAAAAGTGGGAAGTGACTAAACACAAGAGGAGGCACTAGGCACTCAGGATTGGAGACTCGCCCAGTCTGGGAGGAGCTCCTGCACAGTGATTGGTTCCCGCGTATTGACAGGAGAAACTTGGCCTGGTGGGCACAGCGCCACCTACTGGAAGAGAAGTTAATCAAACTCTAAGACTGCATTTATTAGTTTTTTTTTTCTTTTTCTTCTTTTCTCTTTTTTTTGATTTGGGTTTTTCTTTCATTTTCATTTTTCTTGTTGTTTTTTTAAAATTTTTTTACAATTTTTTTAATTTTTTTCTTCTAATTTTAATTTTAATTTTTTTATTATTTAAAAAATTTTTTTTTCTTTTTTTATTTCCTATTTTTTTCTTCTTTTGTCTTTTCATTTCTTTTCAATTATCTTATCCCCCCTTCCTTGAATTCTACCTGCTTACTCTCATTCTCTTTATTGACTTCTTCCCTTCCCTTCTAATACCTTTCCTCCCAAGCATCAAATAAATTTATAGGAGTAAACAGTAACTCAGCAGTCAAACACAACAAGAAGTAACATGAGCAGCTTCAAAAAGCAAGGAAGAAAAGGAGTACAAACAATGCAGGACAGCCTAAATATTCAGGAGGACCTAGAGTCATCAGAAAAATGGTCATATAAAGAACTCAAGGGACACCTTAGACAGATGGAATGGAACCTTAAAGAGGATACAAGACAGCAAATTCAAACAGCGAAAGAACACATTGAGAATGAATTACATAAACAGATAAAAGAAGAAGTTAAGCACCTTTATCAGGAGATAGAGATTATAAAAAATAATCAAACAATAATTCTAGAAATGAAGGAAACGATAAACCAAATTAAAAACTCAATTGAGAGTATCACTAACAAAGTGGAGCAAGTAGAAGCCAGAACATCAGATAATGAAGACAAAATATATCATCTTGAAAAGAGTCTAGCCAACTCAGAAAGGCTGGTAAAAAATCATGAGAAAAACATCCAAGAGTTATGGGATAACATAAAAAAACCAAACTTACGAGTCATCGGGATAGAAGAAGGTACAGAGATTCAAACCAAGGGAATGAGTAACCTGCTGAATAAAATAATTACAGAAAACTTTCCAGAAAAAAAAAAGGAAACAGATATACAAATTGAAGATGCATACAGGACACCGAGCACACAAAATCACAGTAGACCAACGCCAAGACACATTGTTATGAAGATATCCAATATACAGAACAAAGAGAAAATATTAAAAGCTACAAGAGAAAGGAGACAGATTACATTCAGGGGTAAACCAATAAGGTTAACACCGTATTTTTAATCACAGACGCTGAAAGCAAGAAGGTCATGGAACAATGTATTTCAAACACTGAAAGACAATGGATGCCAACCAAGAATTCTGTATCCAGCAAAATTAAGCTTCAGGTATGTCAACGAAATAAAAATCTTTCATGATAAACAAAAGTTAAAAGAATTTGCAGCCAGAAAACCAGCATTGCAAAGCATTTTGAGCAAAACAGTACATGAGGAAGAAATGAAAAACAATAACCAAAACCATCAGTGGGAAGTGCCTCAGTAAAGACAGAGGGCAAGGGGAAAGATAATCATGGAGAAACAAACTAAATTTTTTACAAAAAGGATAAATAATCAAACATGGATGGAAGTACAAACCATATATCAATAGTAACTCTGAATGTGAATGGCATAAACTCTCCAATAAAGCAACATAGGCTGGTATCATGGATTAAAAAAACAAATCCAACAATATGCTGCCTCCGGGAGACACATCTGATTGGAAAAGACATACACAGGCTGAAGGTGAAAGGATGGGAAAAAATATACCACACACATGGTCCTCGTAAGCAAGCAGGGGTGGCCATCCAAATATCAAATAAAATAGACTTCAAGACTAAGTTAATCAAAAGGGATAAGGAAGGACACCATATACTGTTAAAAGGAACCATTCACCAACAAGACATAACAATTATCAATATTTATGCACCAAATAATGGTGCTGCAACATTCATAAAACAAATTCTCCTCAAGTTCAAGAATCAAATAGACCACAACACAATAATTATGGGTGACTTCAACACACCTCTCTCACCATTGGACAGATCCTCCAAACAAAAGTTGAATAAAGAAACTATAGAACTCAATATCACAATCAATAACCTAGACTTAACTGACATATATAGAATATATCAACCATCATCAAATGGATATACTTTTTTCTCAGCAGCACATGGATCCTTCTCAAAAATAGACCATATATTATGCCATAGGGCAACCCTCAGTAAATATAAAGGGGTGGAGATAATACCATGCATTTTATCTGATCATAATGGAATGAAACTGGAAATCAATGATAAAAGAAGGAAGGAAAAATCCTACATCACATGGAAAATGAACAATATGTTACTGAATGATCAATGGGTTACAGAAGACATAAAGGAGGAAATCAAAAAATTCTTAGAGATAAATGAAAATACAGACACAACATATCGGAATCCATGGGACACAATGAAAGCAGTTTTAAAAGGGAAATTCATCGCCTGGAGGTCATTCCTCAAAAAAAAAGAAAAAACCAACAAATAAATGAGCTCACACTTCATCTCAAAGCCCTAGAAAAGAAAGAGCAAAACAACAGCAAATGTAGCAGAAGGCAAGAAATAATTAAAATCAGAGCAGAAATCAACGAAATTGAAACAAAAGAAACTATTGAAAAAATTAACAAAACTAAAAGTTGGTTCTTCGAAAAAATAAGATCGACAGACCTTTAGCCATGCTAACGAAGAGAAGAAGAGAGAGAACTCAAATTACTAACATACGGGATGAAAAAGGAAGTATCACAACAGATGCTACAGAAATACAGAAGACAATTAGAAATTATTTTGAAAACCTATATTCCAATAAAATAGAAGATAGTGAAGACATCGATAAATTTCTAAAGTCATATGATTTGCCCTGACTGAGTCAGGAGGATACACACAATTTAAACAGGCCAATATCAATGGATGAAATAGAAGAAGCCATCAAAACACTACCAACCAAGAAAAGCCCAGGACCAGATGGGTATGCAGTGGAGTTTTAGAAAACCTTTAAAGAAGAATTAATACCAATACTTTTCAAGTTATTTCAGGAAATAGAAAAAGAGGGAGCTCTGCCAAATTCATTCTATGAGGCCAACATCACCCTGATTCCGAAACCAGACAAAGACACCTCAAAGAAAGAAAACTACAGACCAATATCTCTAATGAACCTAGATGCAAAAATCCTCAATAAAATTCTGGCGAATCAGATTCAAAAACATATCAAAAAAATTGTGCACCATGAACAAGTAGGATTCGTCCCTGGGATGCAAGGATGGTTCAATATACGGAAATCAATGAATGTTATTCACCACATCAATAGACTTAAAGATAAGAACCATATGATCATCTCGATAGACGCAGAGAAAGCATTCGACAAAGTACAGCATCCCTTTATGTTCAAAACATTAGAAAAACTAGGGATAACAGGAACTTACCTTGACATTGTAAAAGCTATCTATGCTAAGCCTCAGGCTAGCATCATTCTGAATGGAGAAAATTTGAAGGCATTCCCTCTAAAATCTGGAACAAGACAGGGATGCCCTCTATCACCACTTATATTCAATATAGTTCTCAAAACACTGGCCAGAGCAATTAGACGAAAGAAATTAAAGGCATAAAAATAGGAAAAGAAGAACTTAAATTATCACTATTTGCAGATGACATGATTCTATACCTAGAAGACCCAAAAGGGTCTACAAAGAAACTACTAGAACTAATAAGTGAATTCAGCAAAGTGGCAGGATACAAAATCAACACGCATAAATCAAAGGCATTTCTGTATATCAGCGACAAAACTTCTGAAACAGAAATGAGGAAAAACACTCCATTCACAATATCCTCAAAAAAAAAAATACTTGGGAATCAACCTAACAGAAGAGGTGAAAGATTTATACAATGAAAACTACAGAACCCTAAAGAGAGAAGTAGAAGATGATCTTAGAAGATGGAAAAATATACCCTGTTCATGAATAGGCAGAACTAATATCATCAAAATGGCGATATTACCAAAAGTTCTCTATAGGTTTAATTCAATGCCAATCAAAATCTCAACGGCATTTCTTGTAGAAATAGATAAAGCAATCATGAAATTCATATGGAAAAATAAAAGACCCAGAATAGCAAAAGCAATTCTAAGCAGGAAGTGTGAATCAGGCGGTATAGCGATACCAGATTTCAAACTATATTACAGAGCATTAGTGACAAAAACAGCATGGTACTGGTACCAAAACAGGCGGGTGGACCAATGGTATAGAATAGAGGACACAGAGACTAATCCACAAAGTTACAACTATCTTATATTTGATAAAGGGGCTAAAATCATGCAATGGAGGAAGATAGCATCTTCAACAAATGGTGTTGGGAAAACTGGAAATCCATATGCAACAAAATGAAACTGAATCCCTTCCTCTCGCCATGCACAAAAGTTAACTCAAAATGGATCAAGGAGCTAGATATCAAATCAGAGACTCTGCGTCTGATAGAAGAAAAAGTTGGCTCCGATCTACATATTGTGGGGTCGGGCTCCAAATTCCTTAATAGGACACCCATCGCACAAGAGTTAATAACAAGAATCAACAAATGGGACTTACTTAAACTGAAAAGTTTTTTCTCAGCAAGAGAAACAATAAGAGAGGTAAATAGGGAGCCTACATCCTGGGAACAAATTTTTACTCCTCACACTTCAGATAGAGCCCTAATATCCAGAGTATACAAAGAACTCAAAAAATTAGACAATAAGATAACAAATAACCCAATCAACAAATGAGCCAAGGACCTGAACAGACACTTCTCAGAGGAGGATATACAATCAATCAACAAGTACATGAAAAAATGCTCTCCATCTCTAGCAGTCAGAGAAATGCAAATCAAAACCACCCTAAGATACCATCTCACTCCAGTAAGATTGGCAGCCACTATGAAGTCAAACAACAACAAGTGCTGGCGAGGATGTGGAGAAAAGGGTACACTTGTACATTGCTGGTGGGACTGCAAATTGGTGCGGCCAATTTGGAAAGCAGTTTGGAGATTCCTAGGAAAGCTGGGAATGGAACCACCATTTGACCCAGCTATTGCCCTTCTCGGACTATTCCCTGAAGACCTTGAAAGAGCATGCTACAGGGATACTGCCACATCGATGTTCATAGCAGCACAATTCACAATACCTAGACTGTGGAACCAACCCAGATGCCCTTCAATAGATGAATGGATTAAAAAAATGTGGCATTTTTTTAATGGAGTACTATGCAGCACTAAAAAATGACAAAATCATGGAATTTGCAGGGAAATGGATGGCACTAGAACAGATTATGCTTAGTGAAGCTAGCCAATCCCTAAAAAATAAATACCAAATATCTTCTTTGATATAATGAAAGCAACTAAGAACAGAGCAGGGAGGAAGAGCAGGAAGAAAAGATTAACATTAAACAGAGACATGAGATGGGAGGGAGAGGGAGAGAAAAGGGAAATTGCATGGAAATGAAGGGAGACCCTCATTGCTATACAAAATTACATATAAGAGGTTGTGAGGGGAATGGGAAAATAAACAAGGAGAGAAATGAATTACAGTAGATGAGGTAGAGAGAGAAGATGGGAGGGGAGGGGAGGGGAGGGGGGATAGTAGGGGATAGGAAAGGTAGCAGAATACAACAATTACTAATAGGGCATTATGTAAAATTGTGGATGTGTAACCAATGTGATTCTGCAATCTGCATTTGGGGTAAAATTGGGGGTTCATAACCCACTTCAATCTAATGTATGAAATATGATATGTCAAGAGCTTTGTAATGTTGTGAACAACCAATAAAATAAAAGAAAAAAGAAAAATAAAAATAAAAAAAATAACAGAAGCAGAAAAAAAATACATGGAAACTCAAAAGTTCATGAAATTCAAATAAAATTACTTCAACCTCAGAAATATTCTGAAAGACACATAAACAGGTGAGCTCTTACCAGTGGAATAAGCAGGCTAATGAGGTCTGTCAGTGGTTTGCAGAGCACTAGCAGGTCTTCGGCAGCCTGAGTGTCCCCTCCTAAACCAGATTTCTGGGCCTAGAAGAGTGGGAAGATAAATAAAAATGGGTCTTGGTGATTAGTCAGCTTAGCTATAGGAGACAGATCCACTCAGACTAGCAGACGTAAGGGTCTGGAGAAGCATTCTGCCTGGGTCCCTGACAGGACATAGAGGCCCCAGAAGAGAGATAACATGACAAACAATGCACATGCTGCCACTGCCACCAGCTCAGGATTCAGAGGCAGACCAGTGAGCCCACAGATAAAGAAATAACAAGAACTGCTGCTGGAGAAAGGGTGGTGACACTCCACATGCTGAAGAGGATAAGCACTTTCTCTTTCCTACCTTCCTGAGATGAGGTGCTTTAGCCCCATTTCTTAGGTGAGAAGACTGAAGTTTAGAGAAACTATGTCATTTGTCTAAAGTCCTACAGATAATGAGTGACAAAGCTATTTGATTCCAATTCATGTATACTAACCTTAGTATTTTTATGCAGTGTGTGTGTGTGTGTGTATAATTAAATTTTGCTATGTTTTCCTTGCATGCATGCGTACACCTGCACAGAGAACACCTTCTAGAATATTTACTTAATATACCACTGAATGAATAGGCTTCATATACTGATCTACATTTCTTATGACATATAAGCTTAAACTACCTAAGAATAAGAAATGAGTGAATGGTTTTTACTTTAAGTGCAAATCTCCCAGGAGTTTTATAGAACTGTCATATTCCAAAGGACATTTCTATAATAGAGATGAATTGTTTTATATTGAAAAGTAATATTGATATTTATTGTGTTTGCCATAGGATGTATATATTTCATTCATACTTTTTCTGATTTTACTTTTATTCAGAAAAAAACAAACCACTTTTAGATGACCTTTGCCTGAACTCACGGAGCAGGCTGCCCAGGCTTGGATCATTAACCTGGACTCCAAGATCTTTCTCATGAATGCCAAGTTTGCTTCTGCACTTCAGACCTGTGAACAGAATTTCAGATGTCTGCCTTTTTTTTTTTTTTGGTTCAAAATGACTTGATTTAAAATGAGATACTTATCTTTTAGCGATATACACCTCTCTACAGCTATGGGGAACAATAGTGATCATTAATTTGGAAGCTTGGAGCTTCCCTCTTACCTACCTCACTATTGGAAAGGCAGAGCTTCCTCCCAGAAAATAAATGTGTTGCACTGTCCTAGAGGCCTAAACCTTCTTGAATCTTGGCGGTTGGTCCTGTGCTTTCTTAAGCATTGTCTGACATGGAATATTGGCCTTATCACACTAAACATTTAACATGTCTTCCTTTAAAGTAAATTGATTCCCTCTTGGTAAGGCTAAGGCTGTGTTGCAAATCAGGACCTAGGCAACAGCAAGGGGCATGGTGTCCCTGCTTCTTTTCCAAACCTCATAAGCAAGCAAGCACATGGAGCAAAGGAGCAAGCCCACAATGGGGAACTTTTCCACCAGGATGTTTGGTGGTGCTCTGGATCCTCCAAGATCTGCACAGTTGTTTATTACTAGAGCCAAGAAACATCTAGACTCTGCCCAGCAATGGTCATGGGTTCCAGAGAGAGAATGTTGCAGCTTTGTAGCACAGAGAATTGCATGACAGGAATGCATTTAGAAATTCAATTCTCTTCACAAAAGTGTCAGCACACAATGGAATCTCTGTGCAGCAAGGGCTACGTGGAACAGAAAACAAAGGTTCCAACAAACAAATGCAGAGGCCCAGGTTTGCTCTCTTCCCAATACGTCTTCACTTCTCAGAATCACGCTTCCTCTAATGAGCCTTCTGACAACTAGATCTGTGGCCCTTTGGGTGCATCTTGCACAGGGTTCCTGTCTCTACACTGTCAGCCTCTGTGCTCTCCAAACCCCTTTCTAGAACTTACTGTCACTTGTCATTGCTATACAGTAACTTTTCCCATGACTAGCCATCAGATATTCTTGACCTACCTAACTGGTACAGTCCAGGTGAGAGAACATAGTGGTCTAGGTTAAGGTTTGAGAGGAGTAATTGGATGTTAGATATTTAAGGTAAAATCTATATTATTTGATGACAGATTATATGTGGAATATGAAAAATGAAAATTTTAAGATGCATGCTCAGGTTTTTGTTTGCACAGCAGGGTGAGGGTGGCATGACTTGCTGGCAGGGGAATGGGTTTGGAAGACAAATCCTGAGTTCAGTTATGGACTATGGGATAGGGGGTGGTCACAATAATTAAGGTGCTGTATATATGTAAGGATCTCCCTGAGAACTCTGGGTAGAAATAACAAATCTAACAGTCTTAAGATATAAAACCTGGGGATATCAATATTTACTATTAAATGTTTAATATTAAATAGCAATATAATAGGATATAATATGAGAGAGAATATAGCCAACTTCTTGGCATAAAAATGTGTGGATTAATACAGTTTTGGGATGTCTACCTTTGCTACATGAACCTAGTGCACAGAAGCAAGTGCTCCAAGAGGTCTGCTGATAAACACAAAGGGAGGCCATCTGTACAGAATGAGACAGTTTGCTACCCATGCAGTTGCTGGTAGGTTTAAGCACATGCTACAGCACAACTGTCCATGGTATGGACCAGATCAGTCCAATTCCACACTCATTGTGTTCCCCAGATGCTCTCATGTGCATGCTCTTGATGCAGAGATGACCAAGACTCAGTCTTTACTCTCCAGGAATTCACAATTAAATTTAAAAGATAACCAGTTTCCAAACAACTTCACAAAAGACAGTACAAAACTTCTACAATAGAAATAAAAACAAAGTTTGGGTGGCATAATGTGACAAATGACTTCATCATTTGGATGATGTTGAATAAAGTCTATGTGGAGTATGTAATTTCGGAAGTTGGGGATTTCACGAGGAAAGGCAAGGGAGTAATAAGAATCAGGATCCACTCAGAAGATGGTGATGGGAATGCTTGGTTTGGGTATGGGCAGCATAGAAGCCTGGCAGATGAGACATCATGTGGCTGAACCATACAAGAGCCTGAGTGTCTCCCCAGAGAGTCGTAAATATATGTCATAGATAATGAGGTGTCACTGAAGTTTTCAAAGGAAAGGATATGATCAGGACCATGGGCTACGGCAGAAAAATTTCACCTGCACTCAACAACTGGGCCAGGACAATTCATGGGGAAGAGCTACAAGGGGAAGACCACAGAAGAGTCAAACTGGATAATTCCAAGAGATTCTAAAAATAGAAACTACAGCCTCCCCAATCATAGATAAGCTTTATGTGCATGTGAGACTAAAATGCAGTGACCCTATCTCAGTCTTCTAATGGAGATTCTGACACTTGCCTACACTCACTACAATACACCTGCAAATTATCAACAGTTGAACAGACAACTAAAGAATAATGTAAAAAGCTTTCCTACACCCACTTCAGAAATGACAGAAAAAAACCTAGGAATGGAAAGTTTGGTAACCTGGGTTATATTACTAAATATTTACCTTCCTTAGAAAGGCCATCCCCAGCCTCAAAACTGAGTTTGGCCCCTTTCCCATTAGTCATTCTGCAGCACCCTGTAACTTTCAATTGTTGCATTTTTCAATACAATAAAATGAAAATTGGCTTATTATTTGTGTATTGACCATCTTCCTTACTAAACCGTAAGCTCCCTGACAGCTAACACCCTTTTCTTTCTTGAACTCTACTTAAATTATAGGTGCCTAGCCCTATGCTAGGCTCCTAAGTACAAAATAAACCACCAAACTAATAACTCACAAGCCTGCTAGGAGTTAATCAGCAAATATGAACTAAGGGCCCTTTCACACAGGACACAGAAATGAGGAAGTCATGGTCCACAGTAAGCTCATTATAGACAAGAAATTGAGTACCTTTCTTCTTGTTGCTGATTATGATACAGCAACCAATTACTGGCTAACTTCCTGAGCCAAGTATATGCAAGACACTTAATTTTTATACATACATACTGAGTTTCACCACAACTCTGCGAGTGGTTATCATACCTGCTTTACAGATGAGAAAAGCGGTACTCAAACAGGTAAAGTGATTTGTTCAGGCCCACACAGGTGTGCTTGGCCCTTGAATAGAAGATATTCCAGTTTGCAAGGCCCAACACTTCACCACACCAGTGAATCTAAAGCACATTATTTTCTACCTCTCTATATGTCACACATAACACTCAGAGGGTTAAAACTGGACCAATGCTGAATCTCAGGGAAACTTGGGGGCAGTGATTTTACTCTAGATGGAGATTCTGACACTTGCCTACACTCACTACTCATGGATCAAACCACTCTCTTCCTTGGAAAAGAAAAGTACTTCATAAATCTAACCACTGTTATAATTTACACACTGCCACTCTTCAATTCTACTTTAAAGAAGTTTCTGTATAAAGTAGATAGAGATTTTGAGTGCAGAAGAATCCCTAGTGTGGAGTATTTTGTAAATGGAAAAGGTGACTGATGGTTTTGCAAAGTACTTACAGCTCCGTGTTTCAGGTGGCTATGCCTTTGATGAGCACTCCATTTCTTTCCCCAACTCTTTCCCCTAACTCAGTCTCAAGGACTCTACCTCTTTCAGACTGATGCCAGGTATCATGGAGATCAAAGCCAGAGGTCGAGGCCAAAGCAATATGTGACAGATATTATAAGGAAGGATTCAGAAAGATGATAGCATTAAAAGACAGTGTTAAAGATTATGAAAAAATTAAAACCAATGATCTATTGGCACAGTAGCCAACGGAAAAAAAGATAATTAGAAAACATTTGTATTAAGGAGTTTTCTTTTAAATACCCCTAAAAATATATCTCATCACTTGTGATAAAGGAGAATTTCTATTATCTGGGCTTTTAACTTCTGATCCTTTTTATTAACCTACAATTTACAAGACATAGTCTTTTATAGACTGATATCACCAAGGTATTTATCTCTTGAAGAATTCCATAAAACTACCACTGTAGTTTTATATTCTCTGAAGACAGACTCTGTAGAAAAAAGGAAAAGCTAGAAAAAAATACAGTAACTCAAGATTCCCAAAGTACTTAAAATGCTTTTCTGTTAATTTAAAATGATTATAGATGAGCAAGTAAAAACAACAAGATAATACGAAGGCCATGTTAACTTACTGGCTTTATAATTTGGGTTGAACACTTAGTAACTAACAGATTTGTTCCAAGGATTGTGGAATTATTTATTAAATCATACTCGACAAGCCAAATACTTGACTGGCTTAACAGTGCATAAAAGACACCATATATCATAGTGATAACCCAGGGTCTAGGGATTCATTCTTGGCTCTGCTACTCTGACTCCTGGCAAGGTATCAAAACAGTTCAGTTCAACTTTAGCTCCTGCATATATCTGAGCTAGGATGCTACTATTTGATATACCTCTCTTGTAATTTTACCAGGCTTTTAAACATCACAATGAATTCATATTGGTTATGTGCCTTTCTCTTGATCTATGAAATCAGCTGAGTCAGTTGGCTAGGAGAGAACATCAAATGAATTAGGCATGTGGAGACATATCACATGAAAGCACTCAATAAAACCACATCTCCTTCTGTCCTTAGGACATGATACTAACTAAGCACAGGTTAGACTTCAGGCCCAACTGAATTTTTCTATAGCCAATGAATATACCTCTGATTCTTCAAATCACCTCACAATTCCATGTTAACAGTTATAAGGGAAAGCAAATGAGAAAGTTTATATGATATACATACATGTTTACATGTATCTTAGTACATCAAATGTGTGTGTGTGAAAAAACTTCCAATCCATTATTTCTAGAAAGCTAGCCCCTCCTGCTGATGAAGTCTGGACATGAAAATCTGCACCCTACTTGGCCTGCCCTAGGATGCACCTCAGGGAAGTGCTTTCCTTAGACAGAAGTAATTTCCCAACTAATGCTAAGTCTTTGCTTACTATGCCTCTCTTGCCTTCCCTTAGGATTTTGTGATCAAATCCTCTCTTGACATTGGTCATCCCAAGTTGGCTTTTGGTAGTCTTGAATAAAATGTTATTTTTAAAAAGATAATACTCATCAGAAACAACAAAGAGGAAAGTGTAACTTGGAGTAGGATTGTTCAAGATGTAAGAAAAGTGATTCACTACCTGCAAAGCCAGGCGTACAACGCTGGATGTATACGTCAGTATTCCATGCAAAATATCAAGCAGGGAAAATAGCAGTGTGGCTGCCATCTCATTGTTGTTTTTATTGTCCACATCCAAGCACAGTGTGGCAGTTTCAGTGAATAGATTACAGACGTGACTGACAAGTCCTGAGGATAAAAAAAGGAAAAAACACTCATCATAAAACAATGTGTCACATGAACCAGACAGAGAGGCATTCTTACTCTATGTTGCATAAACTTCCAATCCTAAGCAATATACTTAACCATATTCACTGGGCAAGCTATTTAAGATCCAAGTGATTCTGATGCAAGGGTTCCCAAAACACACTTAGAGAATAATCAGAGGATTCTGACACTGAAGGAAAAAGTGTTATTCACAAACATGCTGTCCACTGATTCCCCATTGGAGGTCAGCATTCTTCAATTAAAAAATTAGGGACCATGATGGCACCCATTATCTCATGAGGTCTATAAGTAGTAAGTGGGTTATTTCCAGAAGATAATGCAAAAAAGCAATTTTTTTCTCATGAATTTCAACAATGTAAGATTAATAATGATTTTAAGAAATTTAAAATTTAGAAATTGCCATGTCCTATCATTTTGACTCTGCAAACCTATTAAAAGTACAGCTGGTTCTCATCAACTTTTAGTTTTATGTTATCTGCCATAACAAATACATTTTCACATTTTGGTAACATTATTATTTACGTTTAACTTGGCATTTTTATTGTTATTATTATTTAGCATTAGCCTTTGAATTTATAAAAGTGAATGAGATATAAATGTGATTAAAATAAAATGATGTAAACCTAAATAATGAATAAGACCTTGGGCACCAGTGAAACATCAACATCTTCTTTAAAAATTTTTTTTCCAAAGACAATGTCTTACACAAGCAGATTATGGGAGAGAATGGTAAAGAAATACAACATGTATTGAAAGCTGGATGGCATTCGATCCACAATCCATTTGCCCCCAGCCCCCAGGTCAAATGAATGGAAACCCTGCCAGCCACAGCCATTCAAGCTTTGGCATCTCTTCCAGACAGCGCATATTGTTGCTTCCAGCAAACCAATCTAGTTTTCTTGTCAACTATAAAAGCAACTAGTTGTCATTAAAGGCAAAGACACACCAAAATTACAAAGTCATCAAAACTGTACTCCTTGTGGCAAAAACAGGTATAAGACACAATTAACAAGGTGCTTTAAAAAAAAATTGAGCCCTAAGGTTGAAGATAAATACACTTGAAGAGAAAGTAGAATGAATTATTGTCAAAGTCTCTTTATTAAATGACAAAGTCTTATAGCACATATCACCAATGACGAAGTGCAGAGAAACCAGGCATGACCAGGCATTCTCCATACAGCTATTATGCATCACTTTTGTGCATGCTATGAAATAGTACTTGTCATCCCTGAGATGCAGATGGGGTAGAAAGACTTTAAAATGAAGTATTTGGTAAGCATGTACTGCAAGAGAATGTGTATCCCTTCTGGGGTTCCTGAGGAATTTATAGCATATCATATAGAAAACTGGTGGTGTCCAGCTTGGAGCAGCAGAGAAGGAAGTGGCTCTTCAGAAAGCAGAGGTGACCCATGAGCAGCCATCTACATACAGCTTGAATCAGAGTAAACCACTGGCAGGCCACAATGTTCTCCCCATGTTCATTCAGTTTTATATCAGAACATCCTTCCTTAAAAGGATGAATGCAATCAAATCCCTTCTGGGAAGGGAAGACTTTCCAGCCTGCTACGGGAAAAAAATAAGGCAAGAAGTGCCCAGCTCTGATTTTGCACACTGAAGTCACCAGCTTCCCCGGGAAGGTGTTCAAATGAGATTAGAAGTATGAGGCAAAAATCTTTTTCACTATAGTGATAATGCCAGAAAGAACCACCAATATGATTTTAGGTGACCAATCTCAGCCACATTTTCAGTTTTCTTCAGAGCCAGAACTTTCACTTAGGGTCAATATATATGTTTTTCATGTCTCAACTATTTATTACAAAAACAAAGAAAGTCAGAGACAGTTCAGTAAAATGAACCCTTTTTTCAACAATTATCAACATTTTGTCAATCTTGTTTTATCTACTTGCTAATAAAACTATTTTAAAGCAAATCAGATACTCTTTATTTCTTCTGTAAATACTTTAGTATAGCTCAACAGATAAAACTGTTTGACCTGTACTGTCATTACCACCTAATAAAATTATTTTCTTAATATACAAAATACATTATGTTCAAAACATTTATCATTGTATAAAATGATTCTTTTATACAATGGAATACTCTAAAAAGGAATGAACTGCTGATTCCCACAACAATAATGGACAAATCTCTAAAACAATGCTGAGACACAGACCCTAGAAACAAAGAAAAAGTCTACAAATTGAGTGATATGAACATATTTGTTTAAAATTTCAAAGAAAACCCGTCTTTGTTGATTTATATCAGAACAGCACTTGCTTCTGGGAGAGGCGCAGAATAGGATTTTCTGTGGTGACAGGAATGTTCTATATTTGATGGGATGCTGGTTACAAGCATGTATGCTTTTTTAAAATTAAATGAATTTTATATGTAAGATTAGCATATTTCACTGCATATAAATTATACTTATTACATATTATTTTTAAATGCAGAGTTAAAAAAACAGATTGTGATATACTAGAGAAATGTTTGAGAAGATAAATGAAGAGGTGTGTGTGGTTTTCCCTGGGATAATAAGAACATTAACTGAGCCCTTGCTGTGTCTGGTAGTACATATGCTTACTGGAAGAAATGGAGAAGTAAATTTTTTAGGAACTATAAGTTAGCTTTTAAAATATGCTGAGTTTGAGATAACAGAAGGGCATCCAAAGTGTTGATTTGCAAAGGCAGTTGGAAAGTAAGCCCTAAAGTCTATGTAGCAGTTCAGACTGGGAAAGGGGAGGTGGGAGATGACTGGAGAGAACAAAAAAGTTCAGAAGAGACAGGCAAGATTGAGAGGCAAAGACTGAGGACTGAGTAAATCCCAGAAATGGTCAGGGAAACAGGAAATGGAGGCACAGGTGCTAGAGCAGGAATCAGGATTATGTAAGGCCATGAATATCAAGGAATGATTAGAATTTAAAAAAGAAAAGGGGATGTCAAGAATGTCTAATTGAAGATCAGTAAGATAGAAGAATAGAAGGCCCAAGTTCACTACCCCATAGAAAGGCCAAACAGCAACTATCCCAAGAGAACACCTTAGTGAAAAAAAAATAAAAACAGACAATCTGCCTGAGACACCTTATGGTCCACAGAACTGAATAAAAACTGCATGAAAAGGGTAAGAGAAATGGTCTCACTGTGCATCACCCTTCTCCCTCTCCAAGTGGACACAGTGTCCAACAAAGAAGTTTCCCCCAGGGACAACAATTTACTATAAAGAGGGAAAAGAGAACCAGAGGTGAAATCCAGCTCTTCTACCTCTTTGAGATGCTTCTCAGGAAGCCCCCACCTATCCCACCTAATGAGGAACACAGGGATAAATGTCATGGTTAGACCACCAGGAGCAGAGTGGAAACAAAGAAGGGAGACAGACTTCACAGTAGTCAGCATGCAGATCTTGGTGGTAGTTCTATGTACCTGCCAGCATACTGCCCAGTCAGAAGTATATGTTGTCAAGCCCATCTGAAAAGCTCCACTGGTCAGTACTAGAAGTGGTGATTTCTACCTGGCTTGAATCCTTGAATATCAAGCCTGCAGGACCATCACTGAACCTTAACCTAGAGCTCCACATAAGGAGGGAGAAAACTATAGCAGCAATTTGTTGCAAAGAGCAGGGGTTAGATTTGCCATATCAAAAAGTTTAAAAGTGTTCAACCCAAAGTCCACCTTCAAGCCCTGCCTAGGCAGGGAGGCAAACCTCAAATATGCATATCCACTGAAGATAGCAATTGGCCCCATCCATCCCAATCAGTGAGTCCACCCAACCTCAGGGCACCTCCTGCACCTTGTCCAACTGATGAACTCAAACAGTGGTACCATCTAGCTAGAGAATATGCTTTGAGGTCAAGTTCAATCAGAGGCAGCTGTAGCCTGACTACAGAGCTCAGTCAGATAGCAGAGACCAGCCACCTGAACCATTCAAACTCAGAGCAAAGGCAGTGGGCCACACACTAGAGAAACTGGAAGCATACAATGCCTGCCTAGAGTCATTATCATTTAGTCCATCCAGAGTCACAGCTAAACTAAATAGTGAAGATCCTTGCCAAAGAATACCTGTAAAAGAAGAGGTAGCTATCTCCTCAAATGTGTGGACACCAATGCAAGAAACAGGATTACAAAGAATCAGGAAACCATGATGCCTCCAAAAGAAACCAACAGAACTCAAACAATAGACCCTAAGGGAGATATATAAAACAACACAAATGACTTAGAATGATTCTCTAATATTCAATGAGCAACAAGAATACAGTCATGGGCTGGGGTAGAGTGCTTGCCTAGCACTGCATATAAAAAAAACTAAAACAAGGGTATTGTGTTCATCTACAACTATAAATATTTTTTAAAAAGAATACAGTAATATACCACATAATATGTTCATTAATTATACACTATAAATATGACAGTGATTCCATAAGATTAAAATGGAATTTAAAAAATTCTGTTGCTTAGTGATATAACAACCATAGTAATATCTCAGCACAATGCATAACTCATGGATTTTTGGTGACACTGATTTAAACAAACCTAAAGCACTAATGGGAGTACAAAAGTATAGCCACTCACAATTATGTGAAGTACATAATACTTGATAAGGAAAATAAATGTCTATGTTACTGATTTATATATTTGCTATAGTATGCTCTTTATTATTATTTTAATGGGCTCCTTTTATTTATAGAAAAAAGTTAACTGTAAAACAGCCTCAGGCATGTTCTTCACTAGGAATCCCAGAAGGCATTGGTACCTTAGGAGATTACAGCTCCATTTGTGTTGGTGCCCCTGGAGACCTTCAGTGGGAAAAGATATGGAGGTGGGGGACAATGATACTGAAGATCCTTGTCCTATGTAAGCCTAGTCTAATGTGTTTGTGTCTTAGTTTTTAACTAGAAAATACTATATAATAAGTATATAAAAACTTTTTTGTATAACTGTTCATGTGCATTTTAAGCTAAATGTTAATGTAAGAGCCATAAAATTAAAAATTACAAAGCTTATAAAATAAAAAGATACTATAATCTGAGACTAATTTATATTTGAAGAAAGAAAAAAAGCTTTGAATGAATATAGCATAGCCTAAGTGTACAATGCTTGTAAACCCTATGGTCATGCACAATAATGCCAAGGCTTTGACATTACTATTTCTAGAGCCACCCAAAGCAACTTCCAGTTCTGTAAGCTCCATTCATGGTAAGTGCCCTAGACAGGTATGCCATGTATTATGTTTTATACATTTTACTGTATTTTTTATGTTTAACGGGTTTAGTTACACATATATCATTGTGTTGCAAGTGTCTACAATATTAAGTACAATCTGAGAATCAATAGGCTATACTATGCTGTCTGCCTGTGTAGTACTACCTAGGTTTGTATAAATATATTCTGTGATGTTTGCACAAAAAAATTGCCTAATGATGCACTTTTTAGAATGTATCCCCAAAATAAAGAAATGCATGACTGTTTACAGTTTTCTTTTAAACAACTACATGAACTTTGGAAAATAAGACACAAAATGAGGCTAGAAAAAAATCCAATAGAAAGATTCAGTGAAAACCTAGATCAAGATGAAGAATTAGTGAACTTGAAAACAGACCATTTGAAATGATCAAATCAGAGAAGCAAAAAAGACAGCAAGAGAATGAATAACGCAAATGAGAATTATGGGAGACCATCAAGAGGCCTAAATGTATAACAGAGATTCAATAAGAGGAAGAAAAACAGACCCTTATATGTGCCGGAATGGCTATGATCAAAAAAGAGATCAGTGTTAGCGAGAATATGGAGAAAGAAAACCCTTGTACTAGTATACTGGTAGGAATGTAAATTAGCACAGCCATTATGGAAAACTGTATGGAGGTTTCTCAAAGAATTAAAAATAGAATTACCACATAATCTAGAGATTATATTTCTTGGTATTTGCCCAAAAGATCTAAAATTAATATATCAGAGATGTCTGCATTGCCATGTTTGATATATCACTATTCACAATAGTCAAGTTATAGAATCAACTCAAGTAACCACCAACAGATGAATAAGAATGTGTGTGTGTGTGTGTGTGTGTGTATAGAATGAATAAAGAAATGTGATGTATGTACACAATGTAATACTAGTTCAGCCTAAGAAAAATAATAAATTTCTTGATTTGCAACACAGAATTGGAAAATACTATGCTAAGTGAAATAAGTTAGGCACAAAAAGTCAAATGTGTAATCTACAATAACTGAACTCAAAGAAGCAAAGAATAAGAGTGGTGTGGATACAAGATCCTGGGAGATGGGGAGATGCTGGCCCCAAAACACAAAATCTTAATTACTCAGGAGAAATAAAGCTTTTTCATCTTTATAGAACACAATGGTGAATTAAGGAAATAATGTATTGTACATTTCAAGGTCATTAAGTACATTTTAAATAATCTCATTACCAAAAAAGTATTAGAAGTTGTATGTTAAGTAACTTATTCAATGATTCCACTGTATCCATAAGTCTTAACATCACTTTGTTCCCATACATATAAATAACCATGATATCCATTTACAATTAGTTTTCTTAATTAAAGAAAAAAAGAAGAATGTCTATATAAGAGAATTCAAAGCCTGAGAAAAGTTCACTGATCTGGAAACTTTCAGGTCACAGAAGACTGTCACTGATAAAACTTGTTAGGTATTATGGACTGAAGTTAGACTTTAAGTTGCCAGAACTTCTTTGATGCAATTTTCCATATACCATCTAGATTTTTACATATTTGCTATTTTTCCAGAACTTGCCTATAAAAGAAGTTAGAAAATACAGATTCTTGGAAGGAAAGGAAGAGAACTTGAACCTACTTTTGCATAAGGCCAACAACATCAGTGATCCACAGTTCCTAAAGAATTAAAGGGAGGTTCCCTTGCCAAGCCTCACAGGATTTAAGGATTAGATTGCTAACATTGACAAAGTTGGCGAACAGGCTAATACATGATGTATTTTACACAAGTGAAGGAATAATTCTAAACATGAAGCTTTGCCAATCAAAGTAGCAACCTTTAATCTGAAGGTGTAGGGTAGGGGGCAGTAACAGTCTCCATACTATTTTTTATTCTTTTCCACAGATCAAGAGAAAGATACTCCACCCTCCAAACAGATGCTGTGAAGCTGAAGGATATTAAGCAGGCTTCACTCTGCAGAGTGAAAACTGTTCAAGGAATCAAAATGGCAGCAGAGATGGATGTACAAATCCTTCACCTTGGTCTTGCATTAAGAAGGCTAGAGATGTCAGGGGATAGCCAGGTCTGCATCCCTGGGAATGACCAAGATAGTCTTTTTTTATTTTTCCTTTAATCCCCCCTTTCTCCCTCTCCTCTCTTGATTAGATTCAGTCAGAGGTGGGAGGCAGTAACTATTCATGGTTTAGGTCAGCTCTGCTTCAGACCCTGGTAAAGGCACAGCCCCTTTTTATTCCTCTTGCTTCTTTCCACTGGTTCTAAATAATGCATACCTACTTGAGGTAAGAGGTACCCTTTATTGCATAATATTTTAAAGACTGAAGCTTAAACACTGAGGCAAATAAACAGGGTAAGCTGCAGCCAAAATTGTCTCGAGACCAGAA
The DNA here is from genome assembly GCF_964194105.1 of Spermophilus citellus. Classification (NCBI taxonomy): domain Eukaryota; kingdom Metazoa; phylum Chordata; class Mammalia; order Rodentia; family Sciuridae; genus Spermophilus; species Spermophilus citellus. The sequence goes on along the minus strand of NC_138184.1, from coordinate 22,918,142 downwards.
GACCAACATTTGTCTCCAGTAGCTAAAAGTAACACCCTGCATAGACCAGCATAATAAAATAGGATTCTGTGCAGTGCTTTCTTGTCATCTCCCTCAGAATTGTATAAAGGCATATGCGACAGCATTCTAGTACTCCAAGTCCCCTGGTCAAGTGCCATCATAACTACTTCTTAATACTTCATCCCAACATTTCTAAAGAAATTCATTAAGTCAAAGAACCCATGAATGATTTTGCATTAATTATAACTAACTCATCAAAAAAATCAAGAATTATTTTGTATTAATTACAAGCAAATCCCTAAAGGAATCATCCCCATAAGTTATTTTCAAGTGTTTAATGTTCCAGGAATATTAATGTGCATGAGTTGTTCCCAGCTCCGGTCACTGTGTCCTTTTTACATTATTACTTTTTTCAAAATGTGTAGGAGTAGAGAGCTAATTTAAGAGTATACTTTGAACTAAGCTTTTGAAAGTACTTCACTTTTGTAACGTTAATGATTTGAACACAACACTTTAAATCCGAATGCAACCACCCAAAATAGAATCTTTCTTTTGGATAATTTTACATTTACATCATGCAAAGATGTGGTCATTTCTTCTAGGGATCATTAAAGTCAACCTAAGCAGAACATCTGGAAAAGGAATATAAAAGCATCTGTAAAATTCAATGTAGGTAAGTCATTCTTACCCACATTGACCAACGCTTAACCACCAAAACCAGAACTTACATTAAATCAGCCGAGATAAAAGTCTGCTTTTAAAAGCAGAGAAAATCTTGGAGGGTGATGAAAGTGGCAATGCCCCTCTTGGTCACACTAATAGGGTTTAAGTGGAGGCAGGGGTGAGCTGTGGGGTTCTGAGTCATGCAGCATCCAAATGCACTCAACCTCTCCTGCTCAAAGGCCCATGAGCAGAAATGACCCAAATGAAAATACATCCAAATATCCCTGAGGTTTAATAATTTCCAAGCCATTTCACAGTAGATGATTGTGTCTGCTATTCCAGCCCTGTTAAGCATATGTCCAACATGCTCTCACAGGTTGGCTGAGGCACTTCGTAAGAGGCCACAGGTATCACACTGTGCTTGTTGCCAGGCCAACGTCCCTGGCTTTGATGCCCCTCACATATTTTCCCTTCCCACTTTGCAGTTTCTGTAGTTTTGGCTTCTTCATCTAAAGGCCTCGCCCCTCCCTCTGCCAAGCACCAGGGCTGGGAGTTTGCCTTTCCCCAGTCATGGGCGGGATATCAACAAGTTTAGCTCCATTGAGTGTGACTAGCTAGTTCACAAGTAAAGCAACTCACTGGGCATGTAATATGAAAGAATCTCATGGATCATGGGCTCCTTGACTATAGTCTGAGGCTAACGTTTTAATTATTTTCTTCCAACCCAAAGGACCTCTGTATTCAGAACTTTTATTTAAATCACTTTCCTAACAAAACTTTGTACATGAGAGTATTTTACAAAACAAACTGGCCCAGCTCCCTTCAGATAGCACAACTATCCCTGGAATCATATGATAAGCCCAATATATTATATTGAATTATTCCAAGTATGTAATGAATTCTGGGTACCTAACCTAAGAGACTGCAATGCCCTTTTCTGGTTTAAGAAGAGTCCCTAAATTTTAACTACATAAAATCTCTGTGGCCAAAAAGTGGCCCGAGTTGCATACTTTTTTTTTATTGGTTGTTCAAAACATTACAAAGCTCTTGACATATCATATTTCATACATTAGATTGAAGTGGGTTATGAACTCCCATTTTTACCCCAAATACAGATTGCAGAATCACATCGGTTACACATCCACAATTTTACATACTGCCATATTAGTGACTGTTGTATTCTGCTACCTTTCCTATCCTCTACTATGACCCCCCCCCTCCCCTCCCATCTTCTCTCTCTACCCCATCTACTGTAATTCATTTCTCTCCTTGTTTATTTTCCCATTCCCCTCACAACCTCTTATATGTAATTTTGTATAACATTGAGGGTCTCCCTCCATTTCCATGCAATTTCCCTTTTCTCTCCCTTTCCCTCCCACCTCATGTCTCTGTTGAATGTTAATCTTTTCTTCTTGCTCTTCCTCCCTGCTCTATTCTTAGTTGCTTTCATTATATCAAAGAAGACATTTGGTATTTGTTTTTTAGGGATTGGCTAGCTTCACTAAGCATAATCTGTTCTAGTGCCATCCATTTCCCTGCAAATTCCATGATTTTGTCATTTTTTAGTGCTGCGCAATACCCCATGGTGTATAAATGCCACATTTTTTTATCCATTCATCTATTGAAGGGCATCTGGGTTGGTTCCACAGTCTAGCAATTGTGAATTGTGCTGCTATGAACATCGATGTGGCAGTATCCCTGTAGCATGCTCTTTCAAGGTCTTCAGGGAATAGTCCGAGAAGGGCAATAGCTGGGTCAAATGGTGGTTCCATTCCCTGCTTTCCCAGTTATCTCCATACTGCTTTCCAAATTGGCTGCACCAGTTTGCAGTCCCACCAGCAATGTACAAGAGTACCCTTTTCCCCACATCCTCGCCAGCACTTGTTGTTTGACTTCATAATGGCTGCCAATCTTACTGGAGTGAGATGGTATCTTAGGGTGGTTTTAATTTGCATTTCTCTGACTGGTAGAGATGGTGAGCATTTTTTTCATGTACTTGTTGATTGATTGTATATCCTCCTCTGAGAAGTGTCTGTTCAGGTCCTTGGCCCATTTGTTGATTGGGTTATTTGTTATCTTATTGTCTAAATTTTTGAGTTCTTTGTATACTCTGGATATTAGGGCTCTATCTGAAGTGTGAGGAGTAAAAATTTGTTCCCAGGATGTAGGCTCCCTATTTACCTCTCTTATTGTTTCTCTTGCTGAGAAAAAACTTTTCAGTTTAAGTAAGTCCCATTTGTTGATTCTTGTTATTAACTCTTGTGCGATGGGTGTCCTATTAAGGAATTTGGAGCCCGACCCCACAATATGTAGATCGGAGCCAACTTTTTCTTCTATCAGACGCAGAGTCTCTGATTTGATATCTAGCTCCTTGATCCATTTTGAGTTAACTTTTGTGCATGGCGAGAGGAAGGGATTCAGTTTCATTTTGTTGCATATGGATTTCAGTTTTCCCAACACCATTTGTTGAAGATGCTATCTTCCTCCATTGCATGATTTTAGCCCCTTTATCAAATATAAGATAGTTGTAGCTTTGTGGATTAGTCTCTGTGTCCTCTATTCTGTACCACTGGTTCACCCGCCTGTTTTGGTACCAGTACCATGCTTCTTTTGTTACTATTGCTCTGTAATATAGTTTGAAATCTGGTATCGCTATACCGCCTGATTCACACTTCCTGCTTAGAATTGCTTTTGCTATTCTGGGTCTTTTATTTTTCCATATGAATTTCATGATTGCTTTATCTATTTCTACAAGAAATGCCGTTGGGATTTTGATTGGCATTGCATTAAACCTATAGAGAACTTTTGGTAATATCGCCATTTTGATGATGTTAGTTCTGCCTATTCATGAACAGGATATATTTTTCCATCTTCTATGATCTTCTTCTACTTCTCTTTTTAGGGTTCTGTAGTTTTCATTGCATAAATCTTTCACCTCTTTTGTTAGGTTGATTCCCAAGTTTTTTTTTTTTTTGAGGATATTGTGAATGGAGTGTTTTTCCTCATTTCTGTTTCAGAAGTTTTGTCGCTGATATACAGAAATGCCTTTGATTTATGCGTGTTGATTTTATATCCTGCCACTTTGCTGAATTCATTTATTTTAGTAGTTTTTTCGTAGACCCTTTTGGGTCTTCTAGCTATAGAAACATGTCATCCGCAAATAGTGATAATTTAATTTTTATGCCTTTAATTTCTTTTGTCTAATTGCTCTGGCCAGTGTTTCGAGAACTATGTTGAACACAAGTGGTGAGAGAGGGCATCCCTGTCTTGTTCCAGATTTTAGAGGGAATGCCTTCAATTTTTCTCCATTCAGAATGATGCTAGCCTGAGGCTTAGCATAGATAGCTATTATAATGTCGAAGTAAGTTCCTCTTATCCCTAGTTTTTCTAATGTCTTGAACATAAAGGGATGCTGTACTTTGTCAAATGCTTTTTCTGCATCTATCGAGATGATCATATGGTTCTTATCTTTAAGTCTATTGATGTGGTGAATAACATTCATTGATTTCCGTGTATTGAACCATCCTTGCATCCCAGGGACGAATCCTACTTGTTCATGGTGCACAATTTTTTTTGATATGTTTTTGAATCCGATTCGCCAGAATTTTTTTGAGGATTTTTGCATCTAGGTTCATCAGAGATATTGGTCTGTAGTTTTCTTTCTTTGAGGTGTCTTTGTCTGGTTTCAGAATCAGGGTGATGTTGGCCTCATAGAATGAATTTGGCAGAGCTCCCTCTTTTTCTATTTCCTGAAATAACTTGAAAAGTATTGGTATTAATTCTTCTTTAAAGGTTTTCTAAAACTCCACTGCATACCCATCTGGTCCTGGGCTTTTCTTGGTTGGTAGTGTTTTGATGGCTTCTTCTATTTCATCCATTGATATTGGCCTGTTTAAATTGTGTGTATCCTCCTGACTCAGTCAGGGCAAATCATATGACTTTAGAAATTTATCGATGTCTTCACTATCTTCTATTTTATTGGAATATAGGTTTTCAAAATAATTTCTAATTGTCTTCTGTATTTCTGTAGCATCTGTTGTGATACTTCCTTTTTCATCCCGTATGTTAGTAATTTGAGTTCTCTCTCTTCTTCTCTTCGTTAGCATGGCTAAAGGTCTGTCGATCTTATTTTTTCGAAGAACCAACTTTTAGTTTTGTTAATTTTTTCAATAGTTTCTTTTGTTTCAATTTCGTTGATTTCTGCTCTGATTTTAATTATTTCTTGCCTTCTGCTACATTTGCTGTTGTTTTGCTCTTTCTTTTCTAGGGCTTTGAGATGAAGTGTGAGCTCATTTATTTGTTGGTTTTTTCTTTTTTTGAGGAATGACCTCCAGGCGATGAATTTCCCTTTTAAAACTGCTTTCATTGTGACTCATGGATTCCGATATGTTGTGTCTGTATTTTCATTTATCTCTAAGAATTTTTTGATTTCCTCCTTTATGTCTTCTGTAACCCATTGTTCATTCAGTAACATATTGTTCATTTTCCATGTGATGTAGGATTTTTCCTTCCTTCTTTTATCATTGATTTCCAGTTTCATTCCATTATGATCAGATAAAATGCATGGTATTATCTCCACCCCTTTATATTTACTGAGGGTTGCCCTATGGCATAATATATGGTCTATTTTTGAGAAGGATCCATGTGCTACTGAGAAAAAAGTATACCCACTTGATGATGGTTGATATATTCTATATATGTCAGTTAAGTCTAGGTTATTGATTGTGGTATTGAGTTCTATAGTTTCTTTATTCAACTTTTGTTTAGAGGATCTGTCCAATGGTGAGAGAGGTGTGTTGAAGTCACCCATAATTATTGTGTTGTGGTCTATTTGATTCTTGAACTTGAGGGGAATTTGTTTTATGCACGTTGCAGCACCATTATTTGGTGCATAAATATTGATAATTGTTATGTCTTGTTGGTGAATGGTTCCTTTTAAATGTATATAATGTCCTTCCTTATCCCTTTTGATTAACTTAGTCTTGAAGTCTATTTTATTTGATATTTGGATGGCCACCCCTGCTTGCTTACGAGGACCATGTGCGTGGTATTTTTTTTCCCAACCTTTCACCTTCAGCCTCTGTATGTCTTTTCCAATCAGATGTGTCTCCTGGAGGCAACATATTGTTTGATTTGTTTTTTTAATCCATGTTACCAGCCTATGTCGCTTTATTGGAGAGTTTTAGCCATTAACATTTAGAGTTACTATTGATATATGGTTTGTACTGCCAGCCATGTTTGATTATTTCTTTCTTTCTTTTTTAAATTTAGTTTGTTTCTCCATGATTATCTTTCCCCCTGCCCTCTGTCTTTACCGAGGCACTTCCCACTGATTATTTTGGTTATTGATTTTCATTTCTTCCTTGTGTAGTGTTTAGCTCAAGACTCTTTGCAATGCTGGTTTTCTGGCTGCACATTCTTTTAGCTTTTGTTTATCATGAAAGATTTTTATTTCGTTGTTGTACCTGAAGCTTAATTTTGCTGGATACAGAATTTTTGGTTGGCATCCATTGTCTTTCAGTGTTTGAAATACGCTGTACCAGGATCTTCTCGCTTTCAGCGTTTGTGATAAAAAATCTGTTGTTAACCTTATTGGTTTACCCCTGAATGTAATCTGCCTCCTTTCTCTTGTAGCTTTTAATATTGTCTCTTTGTTCTGTATATTGGCTATCTTCATAACAATGTGTCTTGGCGTTGGTCTACTGTGATTTTGTGTGCTCGGTGTCCTGTATGCATCTTCAATTTGTATATCTGTTTCCTTTTTTATTTCTGGAAAGTTTTCTGTAATTATTTCATTCAGAAGGCTACTCATTCCCTTGGTTTGAATCTCTGTACCTTCCTCTATCCCGATGACTCATAAGTTTGGTTTTTTTATGTTATCCCATATCTCTTGGATGTTTTTCTCGTGATTTTTTTTTAATTTTTTATTGATTATTTAAAGCATTACATACCTCACGATATATCATCTTTCATACATTAGACTCAAATTGTGTTTTGAACTCCCATTTTCACCCCAAATATAGATTGCAGAATCACATCTGTTACATATTCACATTTTTACATAATGCCATATTAGTGTCTGTTGTATTCTGCTACCTTTCCTAACCCCTACTATCCCCCCTCCCCTCCCCTCCCCTCCCATCTTCCCTCTCTATCTCCCCTGCTGTTGTTCAATTCTCTCCCTTTTTTTTTCCCTCCCCCTTGCCCCTCATAGCCTCTTATAATTTTATGTATCCTTGAAGGTCTCCTACCATTTCCATATGCTTTCCCTTCTCTCTCCGTTTCTCTCCCCCCATTCGTCTTTGTTTACTGTAGTCTTTTCCACATGCTCTTCCTTCCTGTTCTGTTCTTAGTTGTTCTCTTTATATCAAAGCAGACATTTGGCATTTGTTTTTTAGGGCTTGGCTAGCTTCACTTAGCATAATCTGCTCTAATGCCATCCATTTCCCTGCAAATTCTATGATTTTGTCATTTCTTAGTGCTGCATAATATTCCATTGTGTATAGATGCCACATTTTTTTTATCCATTCATCTATTGAAGGGCATCTAGGTTGGTTCCACAGTCTAGCTATTGTGAATTGTGCCGCTATAATCATTGATGCAGCCGTATCCCTATAGTGCGCTCTTTTAAGGTCCTCAGGGAATAGTCCGAGAAGTGCAATAGCTGGGTCAAATGGTGGTTCCATTCCCAGCTTTCCCAGGAATCTCCATACTGCTTTCCAAATTGGCCTCACCATTTTGCAGCCCCACCAGCAGTGTACAAGTGTACCTTTTTCCCCACATCCCCGCCAACACTTGTTGTTGTTTGACTTCATAATGGCTGCCAATCTTACTGGAGTGAGATGGTATCTTAGGGTGGTTTTGATTTGCATTTCTCTGATTGCTAGAGATGGTGAGCATTTTTTCATGAACTTGTTGATTGATTGTATGTCCTCCTCTGAGAAGTGTCTGTTGAGGTCCTTGGCCCATTTGTTAATTGGGTTATTTGTTATCTTATTGTTTAATTTTTTGAGTTCTTTGTACATTCTGGATATTAGGGCTGTATCGGAGGTGTGGGGGGTAAAGATTTGTTCCCAGGATGTAGGCTCTCTATTTACCTCTTTTATTGTTTCTCTTGCTGAGAAAAAACTTTTTAGTTTAAGTAAGTCCCATTTGTTTATTCTGGTTGTTAACTCTTGGGCTATGGGTGTCCTATTAAGGAATTTGGAGCCCGACCCCACAATTTGTAGATCGTAGCCAACTTTTTCTTCTATCAGACGCAGTGTCTCTGATTTGATATCTAGCTCCCTGATCCATTTTGAGTTAATTGTTGTGGATGGCGAGAGAAAGGGATTCAATTTCATTTTGTTGCATATGGATTTCCAATTTTCCCAGCACCATTTGTTGAAGATGCTATCCTTCCTCCATTGCATGCTTTTAGCCCCTTTATCAAATATAAGATAGTTGTAACTTTGTGGATTAGTCTCTGTGTCTTCTATTCTGTACCATTGGTCCACCCGCCTGTTTTGGTACCAGTACCATGCTGTTTTTGTTACTATTGCTTTGTAGTACAGTTTGACCTCTGGTATCGCTATACCTCCAGATTCACACTTCCTGCTTAGAATTGCTTTTGCTATTCTGGGTCTTTTGTTTTTCCATATGAATTTCATGATTGCTTTGTCTGTTTCTACAAGAAATGCCGTTGGTATTTTGATTGGCATCGCATTAAACCTATAGAGAACTTTGGGTAATATCGCCATTTTGATGATGTTAGTTCTGCCTATCCATGAACAGGGTACATTTTTCCACCTTCTGAGATCTTCTTCTATCTCTCTCTTTAGGGTTCTGTAGTTTTCATTGTATAAATCTTTCACCTCTTTTGTTAGGTTGATACCCAAGTATCTTATTTTCTTTGAGGATATTGTGAATGGAGTGGTTTTCCTTATTTCCATTTCAGAAGTTTTGTTGCTGATATATAGGAATGCCTTTGATTTATGCGTGTTGATTTTATAACCTGCCACTTTGCTGAATTCATTTATTAACTCTAGCAGCTTCTTTGTAGACTCTTTTGGGTCTGTTAAGTATATTATCATGTCATCCGCAAATAGCGATAGTTTAATTTCTTCTTTTCCTATTTTTATGCCTTTAATTTCTTTTGTCTGTCTAATTGCTCTGGCTAGTACTTCGAGAACTAAATTGAATAGAAGTGGTGATAGAGGGCATCCCTGTCTTGTTCCAGATTTTAGAGGGAATGCCTTCAATTTTTCTCCATTCAGAATGATGCTAGCCTGAGGCTTAGCATAGATAGCTTTTATAATGTTGAGGTAAGTTCCTGTTATCCCTAGTTTTTCTAGTGTTTTGAACATAAAGGGATGCTGTACTTTGTCAAATGCTTTTTCTGCATCCATCGAGATGATCATGTGGTTCTTGTCTTTAAGTCTATTGATGTGGTGGATAGCATTTATTGATTTCCGTATATTGAACCATCCTTGCATCCCAGGAATGAATCCTACTTGATCATGGTGCACAAGTTTTCTGATATGTTTTTGTATTCGATTCGCCAGAATTTTATTGAGAATTTTTGCATCCAAGTTCATTAGAGATATTGGTCTGTAGTTTTCTTTCTTTGAAGTATCTTTGTCTGGTTTTGGGATCAAAGTGATGTTGGCCTCATAGAATGAATTTGGAAGAGCTCCTTCTTTTTCTATTTCTTGAAATAGCTTGAAAAGTATTGGTATTAATTCTTCTTTGAAGGTTTTGTAGAACTCCGCTGTATACCCATCTGGTCCAGGGCTTTTCTTAGTTGGTAGTCTTTTGATGGCTTCTTCTATTTCTTCTTTTGTTATTGGTCTGTTTAAATTGTGTGTGTCTTCCTGTCTCAATCTGGGCAATTCATATGCCTTAAGAAATTTATTGATATCTTCGTTATGTTCTATTTTATTAGAATATAGGGTTTCAAAATACTTTCTAATTATCTTCTGTATTTCTGTAGCATCTGTTGTGATATTGCCTTTTTCATCCCGTATGTTAGTAATTTGAGTTCTCTCTCTTCTTCTTTTCGTTAGCGTGGCTAAGGGCTTGTCTATCTTATTTATTTTTTCAAAGAACCAACTTTTAGTTTTATCTATTTTTTCAATGGTTTCTTTTGTTTCAATTTCATTGATTTCTGCTCTAATTTTAATTATTTCTTGTCTTCTACTACATTTGCTGTTGTTTTGCTCTTCCTTTTCTAGATTTTTGAGGTGTTGTGTGAGTTCATTTATTTGTTGGTTTTTTCTTTTTTTGAGGTAAGAACTCCAAGAAATGAATTTCCCTCTTAAAACTGCTTTCATTGTGTCCCATAAATTCCGGTATGTTGTGTCTGTGTTATCATTTGACTCTAAGAATTTTTTCATCTCCTCCTTTATGTCTTCTATAACCTATTGATCATTCAATAACATATTGTTCATTTTCCATGTGATGTAGGATTTTTCCTTCCTTCTTTTATCATTGATTTCCAATTTCATTCCATTATGGTCAGATATGGTGCATGGTATTATCTCCACGCCTTTATATTTACTAAGAGTTGTCTTATGGCATAATATATGGTCTATCTTTGAGTAGGATCCATGTGCTGCTGAGAAGAACGTGTATCCACTTGATGATGGTTGATATATTCTATATATGTCGGTTAAGTCTAGATTATTGATTGTGCTGTTGAGTTTTATAGTTTCTTTATTCAGTTTTTGTCTAGAGGATCTGTCTAATGGCGAGAGCGGTGTATTGAAGTCACCCATAATTATTGTGTTGTGGTCTATTTGACTCTTGAACTTGAGGAGAGTTTGTTTTATGAACGTTGCAGCTCCATTGTTGGGTGCATACAAATTGATGATTGTTATGTCTTGTTGGTGGATGGTTCCTTTTAACAGTATATAGTGACCTTCTTTGTCCTTCTTGATTAACTTAGGTTTGAAGTTGATTTTATTCGATATGAGTATGGCCACTCCTGCTTGCTTCCGAGGGCCATGTGAGTGGTATGATTTTTCCCAACCTTTTACCTTCAGCCTGTGTATGTCTTTTCCTATCATATGAGTCTCTTGAAGGCAGCATATTGTTGGATTTGTTTTTTTGATCCAGTTTACTAGCCTATGTCTCTTGATTGGTGAGTTTAGGCCATTAACATTTAAGGTTACAATCGAGATATGATTTGTATTTCCAGTCATGCTTCTTTATTTATTTATTTTAGTTTGGTTAGTTTTGCTTTTTGGTTATTTTCCTCCCCCTTTACTAAGATACTTCCTGCTGTTAGTTTTGGGCACTATTTTTCACATCCTCTTCTTGTAGTGTTTTGTTCAAAATGCTTTGCAGAGCTGGTTTTCTTGCTGCAAATTCTTTTAGCTTTTGTTTATCGTGAAAGATTTTAATTTCATTGTCAAATTTGAAGCTCAATTTTGCTGGATATAGTATTCTTGGTTGGAATCCGTTATTTTTCAGCGTTTGAAATACGTTATTCCAGGATCTTCTCGCTTTCAAAGTTTGTGATGAGAAATCTGTCGTTAACCTAATTGGTTTACCCCTGAAAGTAATCTGCCTCTTTTCTCTCGTAGCTTTTAATATTCTCTCCTTGTTCTGTACGTTGGCTATCTTCATAATTATATGTCTTGGGGTTGGTCTATTATGGTTTTGAATGTTTGGGGTCCTGTAGGCTTCCAGGATTTGGCAATCCATTCCATCTTTCATCTCTGGGAAGTTTATTTCATTTAATATGCTGTCCATTCCTTTGGTTTGAATCTCTGTGCCTTCTTCTATCCCTATGACTCTCAGATTTGGTTTTTTTATGACATCCCATATCTCTTGAATAGATTGCTCGTGGGAATTAAGCATCTTTTCTGTGTTGACTATATTCTTTTCAAGTTGATAAACCTTGTCTTCATTATCTGATGTTCTGACTTCTACTTGATCAAGTCTATTTGTAATATTCTCGTTTGAGTTTTTAATTTGGTTTATAGTTTCCTGTAATTCTAGGATTATTGTTTGATTTTTTTTTTAATATCTCTATCTCCTGGTAGAGCTCGTTCTTTGCCATTTGAATTTGTTTGTTTAATTCATTTTCAAAATATATTTTTATTTCTTGGACTTGCTGTCTCATGTCTTCTCTAATATTCCTTTCCATTCGAGTTAGGTATGCCTTGAGTTATTTCCCTATACCTGTTTCTGAAGTTTCTATGTCCTCCTGTAGAATTGAGTAGTCTTGCATTGTTTGTAATCCTTTTTTCCCTTGTTTTCTCATGTTGTCCACGTTACTTTCCAGCTCTTTTTGATTGTCGTGTTTCTGCTCTCCTCTATAGATTTGTTTTGTTTCTGTATTACTCTGATGTCTCTCCTTTGTGTTGTTGAAGTATGACTGCTAACGTGGATTCCGCTGGGAAGGAATTCCGACGTTCGAGCTCCAGTGACGACACTACTCTGCTATGACGGGCCCCAGTCTCCTTGCCGGGGTGCCCTAATGGGGGGGTGTGACTGGACTGTCTCTGTGGTTTCAGCTCCCGGTCGTGGCAGGCGGGTAGACTCCAGCCGCCCAGTATCACAGGCCGCGGGCAGGTGATCCGTCACCAACGGGAGGGCGTTCTCCTACCGCCCAGTTACGCGGGCAGTGGGTGAACTGTCGCCGGTGGGCCTGCAGTTTACAGCTGCCCAGTCGTGAGGGCCTTGCCTCTAGGCTCCTGGTTTCTCCTGCTAGCCTTGGTTTCTCCTGCTAGACCAGATTTCCCCTCAGTGATGATTCTCGGCAGTTCAAACTGTACTCTGTGCCTGTTTTGTTGTTGCAATCTGTCGGACAGTGGCGGTGATACTTCAGCTGTCCAAGATGGTGGCCGCTGGTTACCTTAGTGGAGTGTCCCTTGTGGGGGGTGGGGCTGTACCGCTTCCGTGCGGGCTTGGGCTTGGCTGGTGGGATACCACCGTGTCGCAGCCACTTAATTCCCTGCTGACTAGTTAACCCCTTCTCTGGGGCGCCACGCCTTCTGTAGCCTCGGGGCAGGCCGCGCGTATCAGACAGCCTGGATCTCCGGGGTCACACCGTTGGCTTTTGGGATCCCCGGCACTCTATGGTTTTGATTTTTTCTGCTTGCCCCTCCCCCAGCTCTGGCTAGACAGGTTTTGTTTTGGCCGCTGATGGGAGGGGGGGGTTGGGGGTCAGGTGCCTCTAGCTCTCCTTTAGTCTTCATGCAGGCTCACTCTGATAGTCCCTCCCCCTGAAAGTCTAGGAGAGATTTTAAGCGAAATCCCCCTATGTATGGGGGCTGAGCTGGGTGACACACACCTGTTTGTTGTTGCAATCTGTCGGCGAGTGGCGGTGGTTACTTCAGCTGTCCCTTTCTCGTGATTTTTTACCAGCCTTTCTGAGTTGGCTAGACTCTTTTCAAGATGATATATTTTATCTTCATTATCTGACATTCTGGCTTCTACTTTTCCACTCTGTTAGTGATACTCTCAATTGAGTTTTTAATTTGGTTTATCGTTTCATTTCTAGAATTATTGATTTTTTTATAATCTCTATCTCCTGATAAAGATGCTTAACTTCTTCTTTTATCTGTTTATGTAATTCATTTTCAATGTGTTCTTTCACTGTTTGGATTTGCTGTCTCGTATCCTCTTTAAGGTTCCATTCCATCTGTCTAAGGTATTCCTTGAGTTCTTTATATGACCATTTTTCTGATGACTCTAGGTCCTCCTGAGTATTTAAGCTGTCCTTCATTGTTTGTACTCCTTTTCTTACTTGCTTTCTTATGCTCCTCATGTTACTTCTTGTTCTGTTTGACTGTTGAGTTACTGTTTACTCTTATAAATTTATTTGATGCCGTCGCCGCTGGTTTCAATGAAGTTATCTCCTCCGCCCATGACGTCAGTTCTCTGCCATGGTGGTATCCCATGCAAACGGTGTCTGTTCGTTCCCTTTGCCGGGTGACCAATGCAACTGGTGGGTCCTGACTGTGTCTCCCAAGCCCTGTTTCAATCCTGTGGCCACTGCCTATGAAGGCTCAGTTGGCTTTTACCTCTGGAGGATGAAATCGTTGCTTATGAGAACAGGATGAAAAAGCTCAATGTGGAATTAAAAAAACTGCAGGGCTTCCATCAGCAGAGTGAGTTAGAGGTGAGGAGAAGCCTGGCGCTCAAGCCGCCTCCCGATAGGAGTCCACAAGGTCACAGTTGGCATCCAGAATTGTTTAGTGCTAAGCATGCCCCCCGAGTTGCATACTTGAGAATAAAAAGATTTAGAGAATGAACTCAATTATAAAATCCCAAAATGAGAAGTTTGTTAACACACAAGGTATTTTTTGCACTGAAGACAGACTCATTTTGATTACTCAGCTAACGTGGCTTAGGACTGCCTTAAATATACCTGGAACAATTTTGTGAGAATATAGAAACAATTTTGTGAGAAGTGGATTATTAATTTCATTGGGAAAGGTACCGGGAACTGAACCCAGAGTTCCTTTACCACTGAGCTATATCCTTAGCTCCTTTTTTATGTTTGATTTTGAGATAGGGTCTTTCTAAATTTCCCAGGCTGGCTTCAAACATGCACTCCTCCCGTCTCAGCCTCCTGAATCTCTGGGATTATGTGTGTGTACAACTGTGCTGACTAGAAGTGGACACTAATTTCACATCTAAAATTTAAAACATAATGTTGTTCATGATCAATTAAAAAGACAAATTCTATTAACTCAAAGGTATACAAACTTGTTTTCCCACTTCTGCCAAGGAATGGATGAGTAATAAATGATTGATCATATATTCTAATACTCAGGAAAGCACTAGAATGAGAGGGGTGCAGCGGCTGGGGATGTGGCTCAAGCGGTAGCGCCTCGCCTGGAATGCGTGCAGCCTGGTTTGATCCTCAGCACCACATACAAATAAAGATGTTGTGCCTGCCAAAAACTAAAAAATAAATATTAAAAAAATTCTCTCTCTTAAAAAAAAATGAGAGGGGTGCAGAGGCAGGAAAAGAAATCCTCTGGTGGGGAGGATCCCTTAGCAGCAATACTGCTTGGGTTTTGCCCTGAAAGCCTGCAAGCTTTGTCTAATTTAATTTTGACTTCAATTCAGCTCTTGCACATCCTCTAGAACCTCCCCCGTCATTTATCTCCGAGATGGCAGGTAAACATCTAGGAAAAACCCTGCAACTGTTTTCATTCACTGCTTAATTCTCAATATGCTGAGCAGATAATGCTCATTTTACAATACTGGACAATGGAAAAACTACAACACTTAATAATGGTTCCTTCCCTTCAGGGCCTAAAGACATCAACACCTCAAATAAGGTACTAGGTTGGTGCCACTTGTCGGAGGAAATGAAGATCAAAAGGAGGGCAGGGAAAGTACCTGTGGGGAAAAAAGGACTTCCAGACATCTGGATTTGGACTACCAAAGGGAAGAGGAAAGACACCCTGGGTTTGTTCAATACACAGTAAGAAGGATTTCTATTTGGAAATTGAATATGCTTTATTCAGACAACTTGTAGGAAGGCTCAAGTAGAAGACCTGTGAAGGACAGCTAAGAGGCTAGGGCAGAAGAGTAGAGTGAATTGGTATTCAGACTCCTGAGACTCTTTCAGGATAGAAGGCCCTAGATTGTATTCTATAGGCAATGCAAATTGGTAAAGATTTCTCCTGTTGTTTCTTATTATAAAAGCAATATATACTCATTATAGGTAAATTCCCATTTTCATTTGTTCTTATCATACTCAAAAATTCAAACAATGCAAATGTATGCACTTGTGTGTAAAAGTATGATACAGACAATGAACAGTTTGCTGACATCTTTTCCTCAAATTCACCAGTTTGCTACAGTTTCTTTCTAAGCATATGAAATATATGTAAATACACCGACTATGCATCATGCACAGAATATATTTTACAACTCACTTTCCTCACTGAATAATATATCAAAGGCATCTTACTATATACACATACACATATATGTATGGCTAACTCATTGTTTCAAATGACTGTAGTGTCCTATTTTAAAAATAAAATTCCATAATATCATTAACAATCCCTAGAAGGAAAAACTGAAGATCAGCTACCGTGTGGTTATTGTGCAGGAAACATTCCACCAATTCCTTCCCTGGAGTTCCAGACCCAGTATAAGGAGGGAGAAGAGGGCACTGCTCTGAGAAACACCATCTCACATTGGAAAACCACAAATGGAAGTGATGATGCCTCACCCCAAGGATAGTTTCCAGGAGCTGGGCTGTACCAAGAATGAAAAAGGAAGGGATGGCCAGAGAAGGGAGACTTGGGGGACAGGGGCTTCAAGTGCCAGCTCCAGGCTCCCAGCCCCAGCCAATCTAGGGCTCAAGAATGGCTTTTGCCTGCACTAAAACTTTTTTTGTTTTCAACTTGTCCAGTTTAAGTTTCTGATATATGCAGGCATGAATCTTAAACAATACAATGAACTGGAAAGTTTTTTGTTGTTTTAAATCTTCTTTTAATGAAGGAGATTAACAGTCTCTAGTTTAGTAGTTTTAATTTGACTCCATACATTATTTTTTCTCCATCCTTCCTTTTCTTTCAATCTGTTATTTATCATTTTTATAGGAGTCCAAAGTTGTAGAGCAGTCCCTGATCTCTTTCCTCTTCTCCAGAGGCAACTTCGTTCACATTTTTTACTCGATCTTATTTTCTTCTAATACATTAGCAATGCTCTATCAATATTCTTTTTAGTTTCAGGCATATTCCGTTGACTTCCTATTATGGAATAGGAAAATGCTGCTCTCTTTCTCCATTCCTATCTCACAAGTGCACAGTTCCCACTCCTACCTCCTCACTATGCTTATCTCTTACTTTTGATCAGATGAATATTTAGTAATTATATTGATATGATTATACAAACACTATTCCCAAATAAATAATGTAGGAAATTATGATTATTTTTGCATTTACTTTTTATCCTCCCTGGAGTTAGTAATTCATAAAACTCATTGAAATGCTACTTTGACAGCACGAAGGCTGAAAAATGTCCACCCCCCACCCCCACCAATCATCCCACTGAAAGATATATCCACACATTAACTTCTGGAACCTTTGAATAGGATCTTATATGACAAAGGGGATTTTGAAAACATGATCATAAATCTGAAGATGGGGAGATTATTCTGGATTATCTAAGTGTTCATAATGAATCACAAGGGTCCTCATAAGAGGGATGCAGGAGATCAGAATGAGCAGCAGTAGGAGTGGTGACAGAGATGAGAAATTTGAGTATTGCAAGAAAGGGACAATAGTCAAGGAATGCAGGTGTCCCTGGAAATTTTTCAACTTGATTTTTCAAAGCAAGGAAACAAAAAGCTTCCAGAAGCAATGAAATCCTGCCGACACCTGGACTTTAATCTTCTGACTCCATAAGAGAACTTTTGTGTTGTTAGCCACTAAACTTATGGCCTTGTTACTATGGCAACAGGGAACTATGGAGGAAACAAAAGCAGTTGCCTTGGCTTGGTCTTCCATCTTTACCAAGCAGTCCTTAGCTACTGTTCCTAGTAAAAAAGATGTACTTCTGATTTGCCATCAACTGATAAACTGAGAATTTAGAGAAGCAGTTTGATAATACTGGAGACATTCCATAGTCAGTATGTTGTTTTATTAGAAATTTCTACAAATAGGCTAAATTTTGGTTGGACAAAACAGGAAGAAAACAGCATTTTTCAAATTATAGTTAAAAAAAATCATATTGGACTGGGAGCCTAGAGATGCAGACCCCGATCCTGCACTATAACGACCTGTGTTACTGAGCTTCAATCTCCTTGTGTTAGTCAGTTTTGCATTACTGTGACAAAATATCTGAGCTATCAACTTATAAGGAAAAAAGGTTTATCTTGGCTTGTGGTTTCAGAATTTCAGTATGTGGTTACTTGGTTCTATTGCCTTTGGGCCTGTGATAGCACAGTACATCATGAGGAGGAGACAGAGGAAGCCTGTTCATCTCATGGCATCCAGAAAGCAAAGAGAGAGAGAGGGGAAGGAGCAGGAGTCCCAATTATCTTCAAGGGCATAGCCCCAATGACCCAACTTCCCTCTGCTAGGTCCTACCTTCTAACGGTTCCACCACCACCAACATAGCACAGGCTGGGCACCAAACCTTTAACATGTGGGCCTTTGTGGGATTTTCAAAATACTAACTATAGCACTCCTCATTTGAAAAAAAAAAAAAGCTTCATGTGATTTCTGATTTTAGTATTGTAAAAAAGAATGCGACAACTGAATCATATTTATCTTTAAGCCTGTTAGAACTCTATATTAAAAACTATTTCCATATATTTTCAATAAACTCACAAAAGAAACTGTGACTACCATTTGTAAATCAGTAATCAAAACCTAAACACAGACATTGCAATAAGGCAGTACAGAGAAACTTTAATAACATCAAATACCTTTATGATCCTTACCAGGCGCCAGCTATTATTCTCAGTGACTTAACCCACATCCTTCAATAACTCCATTTCAAAGGATGAAATTCAGGCTCAGAAAGGTAGTTTGCCACAGCCATGTGGCTCCATGGTGTATGTTAGTGCCCACCATGTGAGATTGCTTTTCAGTAATTTCTAAAAGGACTAGAAATAGAAAAGGAAGAAATTAAGATTATCTAGTAAGTCTGAAGTGTGAATGTAAAAAAAAAAAGTCAGATGTGTATTTAAAAATAAAATCCATGACAGAAAAAGATATGAAAGATAAAGGAGAGGGCTTCACTTGAAAAGCCGAATCCCTCCCATCACTAGAGAAACACAGGGCTTTTTAAAAAACAAAAGTAAATAAAAAGAAGGGATAGAAAAATCACTATGGCACCAGGCATTCTACCTTAAAAAAATCTGCTTCATAGAAATCATACTTTGCAAAACTTATTTTCACATTTGTACACAGCAGGTGTATCATCCCATGACAATATTCTACTTCAGTGGCATCTTTCTGCAATAGTTAATTAACAGGTGCCAGTCACAGCAAGCCCATGCTGGCTGATGTTGCAGGAGATGCAGAACTACATTAGATATTCAACACCAGTGTTGTCAAGAAAATGACAACAATCAGCAGGGAGCGCGTTTCATTTTCAGTTGTTTGGTGGAGAAAATAAATATTAGTTAGGAAGAATTTGATATGCAGCTTTTACATATCAAGTTTCCAAAGTATTTGAAGTTACACTGAAAATCAATTCAAGTTAAAAGGAGACTTCTAAATGTTCACTTAAACATGAATGTAAAAGATGAAGCTGGCTGAAATAAAAACACAGGGAAAAAAATTAGGGTAACGTGGGTAAAAGCAAACAAGAATAATTCAGCCCTTATTCCTTATCTCCTTGTACCTGATTCCTATGTGCTCTTAGCATATTCAAACTTCTGGAAAACTTGCATTTCCTTAGCTTACTGGACACACTACTCTACTGGTCTCCTCCCTGGCCACTCCTTCTCAGTTTCCTCCCATTCACCCCTAATCAAGTATACGTTCACTCATCTGGTGAATATCCACTTTCCTCCTCAACCATAAAATCTATAGGAGCAGGAAACATATCAATTTGGGTTACTTCTGTATCACTTAAACTTTGCATTAAGACTCATAGTATAGTATGTGTTTAAGTAACATGTGCCAAGTTATTGACTTGACAACATGACCAAAGGAGGGCTTCTAGGAACTTGTTGATTATTAATAAGAAATCCCATTATAATTAGGAGATGTGCAGAAATGAATAAAGGTCACCCAAAGGAGAACAAGCAGAGGCTGTTCAGAGCTTGCTAGAGTAGGAGACTTGGCATCATCACTTGGGTTTGGCAGAAACTTGAGGCAGGTAGGAACAGAACAGCTTTAAGAGAAAAGGCAGGAAGCCTTTTGACATTATGAATGGAAACTATGGGCATGGGGAGGCTAGAGGTAGGTAGCCTAACTAGAAGCACAGCATATTTTTATTAATTTTCCAAAATGGGAGCGTATTTGGCTTTCTAGGGTTGGTCCCAAGCTGAAAGTTGGGGAAAAAGTTATAAAGTAAGTTGAAGTCATTGATCAAGTCATGTGACTAACTTGGGGAATTGTTACAGAGGTGGTGGTTTTGCTTCCTGGGCCAATCACTATGGAGTTTGGAGATCAGAATTATACTCTCACTTATCATCTGGCCATATCTATTTGTAGGTTATCTCTCAAGGGTAACACAAGACGCAAATCCATTAATGTCAGGAACAAGAAAATAAAGCTTATTCTCCAAATTTTCTCTCAAAATCATGGAGGTTTAATTTTGGCAAAACAATAAGGAAATGAAATAAACTAAAATACAAAAAAGTTAAAATTATCATTATATATAAATGATGTACTTGTGAACCCGAAGAAATAAAAAGAAACTGTTACCAGTCAATGTATAGCATTCCTTAATAGACAATGCCCAATAGAACTACCTGATTTTTTAACATGTAAAATATTTTAAACTTTTTATTAACTCATTGTAACAGTGAGGTTCATTCAGACAATCATACATGCATAGAATACAATTTGCTCCATTTTCGTCTCTAGTGTTCCTCTTTCCCTTCCCTCCTCCCTCCCCACAGTCCCCTCTCTTCTACCCTATTGGTATCCTCTTCTTTTTTTTTTTTTTTTTTTTTTGGTATCAGGGATTGAACTCAGGGGCACTTAACCACTGAGCAACATCCCCAGCCCTATTTACTATTTTATTTAGAGACAGTTGCTCAGTGCCTCACTAAGTCTCTATAGCTGGCTTTGAACTCACATCCTCCTGCCTCAGCCTCCCAAACAGCCAGGATTACAGGTGTGCAGTTCCATACTGGCTTATCTACTGTTTTTCAAAATGGTGCTTTTGTAGACATAAAGGTAGAATTCACTGTGTTGTGTTCATATGTGTACATAGCATAATTTTTATCAATTTCACTCTGCATTTTCTCCCTTTTCCCATCTTTTGTCTCCCTCTCAGTCTCCTTCCTCTACTCCAAGATTTTCCCTCCTTTTTCATGGTATATGCACCTCTCCCTCTTATTTTCTCTTCTTTTGCTTTAGCTTCCTTGCATGAGAGAAAACATTTGACCCTTGATTTTCTGAGTCTGGATATTTCACTCATCATGATGTTCTCCAGTTCCATTCATTTACCAACAAATGTCATCATTTCATTTTTATGACTAAAACTCCATTGTGTATATATACCACATTTTTTAAATCTATTCATCTACTAACAGGCATGTGGGCTGGTCCCATGGTTTGGCTACTGAGAACTGTGCTGCTATAAACACAAATGGGGCTGCATCCCTGGAGTAAGCCGATTTTAGATCTTTTGGACAAATATTAAGGAGTGGGATAGCTGGGTCGTATAGCAGTTATATATTCCTAGTCTTTTGAGGAATCTCCATACTGCTTTCCAGAGCAACTGTACTAATTTGCAGTCCCAATAAGGTATCAGCATACCTTTTCCCCCATATCCTCACCGCATTTATTATTATTTATACTACTAATTGTCATTCTAACCTAAGTGAGAAAATCTCAATGTAGTTTTAATTTTCATTTTCCAGATTACCAGAAATGCTGAACATTTTTTCATATATTTGTTGGCCATTTATATTTCTTTTGAGAAGTGTATGTTTAGTTATTTTTCCCATTTAGTAATTAGCTTATTTGATTTTGGTGCTAAGTTTTTTGAGCTTTTTATGCATTCTGGATATGAATTCCCTGTCAGAGGAGTAGCTGGCAAAGATTTTTTTCCCATTTTGTAGGCTTCCCTTCATTCTCAGTCATTTACTTTGCTGTGCAGTAATTAATTTGATGTTACCCCACTTATTAAGTCTTCCTTATTTCTTGAGCTTTAGTGCTCTTGATAAGGAAGTTGATACCTATACCAGTATGTTAGAGTGTTGATGCCAATATGTTGGAGTGTTTTTGTTGCAAAGTTTCTGGTCTAATTTCTAGGTCTTTGACCCATTTTGATTTGACAGGGTAAGAGACAGAAAGATAGTTTCATTCTTCTAAATATGGGTAATCCAGTTTTTCCAGAACCATTTGTTAAAAAAGGCTACATTTTCTCCAACCATATTTTTGGCACTTTTGGCAAGTATTAGATGACAGCAACTATATGGGTTTGTCTCTATGTCTTCTATTTCCATTGGTCCTTGTGTCATTTTTGATGCCAATGCTATTTTTGTTACTGTATCTCTGCAGCACAAATGGAGATCTAGTATTGTGATGCCTCCTGTGCTGCTCTTGCTTAGTATTACATTGGCTATTCTGGGTCTTTTATTCTTCCAAATGAATTTCAGGGCTGATTTTCTAATTAAGAATGTCACTGGTATTTTGATGGGGATTACACTGAATCTATAAAACACTTTTGGTAAGATGGCCATTTTCACAAAATTAATTCTGTCTGTCCAAGAACATGGGTGGTTTTTCCATCTTCTAAGATCTTCAATCTCTTTCTTCAATCTTCTATAGTTTTTCTATTTTTTTTAATTTTTTTTCTTTCTGAAGTTGTTGTGAATGGGATAGTTCTCCTGATTTCTTCCTCAGGATATTCATTATTGGAGTATAGGAAAGGTATTAATTTATGAATGGTGATCTTGTATCCTGCTTCTTTCTGAATCTGTTTATCAGATATAGAAATCTCCTAGTGAAGTTTTTGGGTCTTCTAGATATAAGATCATGTCATCAGCAAACAGATAATCTGACTTCTTTTCCTATATGTATTACTATAATTTACTTCTCTTGCTTGATTGTTCTGATTAGAGTTTCAAAAACTACACTGAATAGGAGTAGTGAGAGTGGATACCCTTGTCTTGTCCCTGATTTTAGAGGAAATATTTTCAGTTTTTCTCCCTTCATTATGATGTTCGCTTGGATTCTGTCATACATAGCCTTTATAATGTTGAGGTATGTTCCTTCTATCCTTAGTTTATACAGCATTTTTAACATGAATGGGTGCTGTTTTTTGTCAAAGGCCTTTTCTGCATCTATTGAAATGGTCATAATTCTCGTCTTTAATTCTATTTATAGGGAGATTTACATTTATTAATTTGTGTATGCTGAACCAACCTTACACTCGTGAGATAAAACCTACCTTCTTAAGGTGTTTTTTATGGTTTGCTATTACTTTATTAAGGATTTTTGCATTAAGGATGTTCATCAGGGATATGGATCTGTAGTTTTATTTCCTTGATATGTCCTTGTCTGGTTTTGGCATTAGGGTTATACTGGCCTAGAGAATGTTTTGGGGAATATCCCCTCACTTTCTATTTCATGCAATAATTTGAGAAAGACTGGTGGTAGTTTTTCTTTAATGGTCTGGAAGAATTCTGCTGAGAATTCATCTGGTCCTGGGACTTTCTTTGTTGAAAGGCTTTTAATTGCTGCTTCAATCTCATTGCTTGATATTGTACTATTGAGAATTTCTATATTTTCCTGGTTCAATCTGAGCAGGTCACATATGTCTAAAAATTTGTCAATGTTTTCTAGATTTTCTAATTTACTGGAATATAAATTTTCAAGGTAGTTTCTAATGCTTCTTTGGATTTCAGAAGTGTCTATAGTGAAATCTCCTTTTTCATCTCTAATTTTATTGAGTATTCTGGTTTTTGTTTTGTTTTGTTTTGTTCCTTTGGTTAGGCTAAAGGTTCATCAATCTTGTTTATCTTTTCAAAAATCCAACTCTTTGTTGCATTTATAATTTGTATTGACTTTTTATCTTTTCAAACAGCCAACTCTTTGTTGCATTTATAATTTGTATTGACTTTTATTCTCTATTGCATTCATTAAAGCTCTGATCTTAATTATTTCCTGTCTTTTACTGAAAAATAAGTTTGTTCTTCCTTTCTAGGGTCTTGAGGTATAGCACTTAATTATTTGGGATCTTTTTTTTTTTTAAATGTAGGCACTTAGCACTATATAAGCTTTCTGCTTAGAACTTCCTTCATACTGTCCCAGAGTATTTGATATTATATCTGTGCTCTCATTTGTTTCTAAGAATTTGATTTCTTATTTCTTCCATGATTCATTCCTCATCTAAGAGTATTATTCAATCTCAAGTGTTTATGTGGTTTCTATCATATTTCTTGCTGTTGATTTCTAATTGCATTCCATTATGATCTGAAAAGATGCATAGGATAATCACAATTTTTAAAAAAATATTTGCTAATACTTACACTATGACCTAGGGTCTATTTTTGAACAGGTTCCATGAGCCACTGAGAAGAAAATGAATTTAGCTGTTTTGGGGTGAAATATTCTATAGATGTTTTAGTCTGCTTTTTTGTCATTGTGACCAAAAGACCTGGTCTTTTAGAGGAACCACTTTAGAGGAAATTTTTGCTCAGTTTTAGAGGTCTCCGCCCATAGATAGCTGACTCTATTCCTCAGGGCCTGAAGTAAGGCAGAATACCCTGGCAGAAGAGTGCAGTGGAGGAAAGTAACTCAGGAAATGCCCACTGGGAGGGAGGGGCGGGGAGACAGAGATACTGAGACTTCCCTTACCACTGACACAAGATCCACCTCAACAAGCTACAACCAACTACAACCTACCTGCCTATAGGTACCACCCAGTTAATCCCTGTTAATAATTCATTGATTAAGCTCTTACAGCCCTGTCATTTCACCTCTAAACCTTCTTGCATTGTCTTACACAAGAGATTTTGGGTGACTATTCAGTCCACTTATAGTATTATTTAGGTTGGAAGTATCTATTGATAGTACATCTTGATGACATACTAGTGGTAAAAAGGTTTTCCTGAAATCACCCAGTATTATTGTATTGGATGTATCCAGGACAATGTCAAGTAGTATTTTGTTGTTGTCTTTTTTAGGTAATCAAGGGAACTGATATTTGGGACGTAAATATTTACAATTGCTATATCGTCTTGTTGGACTGTTCCCTTTACCAGTAGATAGTGACCTTCATCTCTTCTGATTAATTTTTGCTTGAAATCTCCTTTGTTAGATATGAAAATAGCTACTCCTGCTTGTTTTCTGACTCCACTTACATGGAATTTTTTTTATCCTTTTAGTTTCAGCCTATGAATATCTTTGCCCATGAAATAAGACTCTTGCCAACAGCATATACCTCAAACTTGTTTTCTTGTTGAAGTCAATTCTGCCAACTATATCTTAATTCAGAAGACAAGACAATTTAGATTTGATGATAATATGAATTGAGGCTTGTATTTCCTGTTTTGGTTTACTTGCTGTATTTAATTTGGTTCAAATTTCATTTAGCTAGTTGCTTATCCTAGAGTGTTTCATCCATTTCAGAACTCTGGGATTTGTTTTTGAGTTTTTCTGTATGTAGTGTATTTTAAAATATTTTTATAGTGCTGGCTTAGTGGTCCTGAATTCTTTTGTTTTATCCTTATCATGAAAAAATTTTATTCTAATTCTAAAAGATAGCTTTGCTGAATATAGCAATCTTGGGTGGCCACTGAGAGCTTGGAAAATTTCATGTCAAGCCTTCTTTCATCTTATGGTCTGAGTTGAAAAGTCTAGAGTGAACCCTACTGGCTGACCCAATGCTTTTCACTGGTATTTTGGTGTTGATGCTTCTTTCTTGATCTTGTCTATTTAGGGTCCTATATGCCTTCTGTATGTATATGTCTGTCTTGTTTCTAATATGTGGAAATTTTCCTGTTACATCTCATTGAGATGCTTTATCTCTATGTTCTCTTCTGTCCAAAGGACTTTCAAATTTGGCCTCTTGATGTTGTCCCAGAGTTCTTGTATATTTTGATCATGATCTTTTTTCCTCCCGACTGTATACCGAGTTTTTTAGTTCATATATTCTGCCTTCAAGGCCCGAAGTTCCTTCTTTGAGCCCTAACATTCTATTTTCTACATAATCTAATCTATTGGTGTTACTTTTAAGTAAATTTTTAATTTGATTCATTGTGTCTTTCATTTCCAAGTCCTGATTGGTTTCTTTACAGTCTCTATTTCTTCATTAAAATAGTTTTTTACTTCTTGTATTTGCTCTCTTAATTTGTTCCTTAGATGATTTTTTAGCTCACAGAACATCTTAATAATTAGCCTTTTTAGTAGTCTTTCTATAGAATTTCGTCTACTTTCATATCAGTCAATTCCTTTTTTGTGGAACTGTAAATTTGGGGGAAAAAACTTGTTGGTTTGTTTTTTTCCTCATGTTTTCAGAGGTCTTGGACTTGCACATCTGTTGAGATGGATTCTTACTCTTATTAGGATGTATCCTTCAGTGTTTAGTTGTCTTTTCTATTCTTGGGACATTTCAGTTTTTTTCTATATGGGTAGACGTTCAGTAGCATGACCCAAAGTCCCATTCTAGCTATTCCTATCTTGGTGCCTGGTTGTTGGTGTTGGTTATTGTACCTCCTATTGAAGTTGAAGTGGTTGGAGCTTGAATGGGGCTAGTTTGTGCAGAGAGTTAGATTTCCTCACAATATGGCTGAGTTGTGAGTGTAGTTCAACAGCAGGATCTCTAGCCTGTGAATTTGTAGTGTCTCAACCCTTTCCAAGTCCCTCTCAGTAAAAAGGGTGCAAGAAATAGCAATAATGGTAACAACCAAATAAGCCTTAAAATAAATGTCAGTTGCCTTCCATACAATTATAACATTAATTGCCACTTGAAGAGAAATAGGGGGTCAGCATCAACAATAAGTAGACATGAACTAAATCTAACATTAAATGGCAGTGTCTACTATGCTATCCACTGTATTAATAAGCACATCAACCTGAATGTTGGGGGTAGAAACTATATAAACTAAATAATTCTATCAGATAATGAAATTAGAGATCCTTACATGAAGAGAAAATGGGGTAGGAAGGCAAAGGAATTTGAAATATTTAAAAGTGAACAGAGGAGACGTGGTAGAGAAGTAGCAGGTGAAGGCTATAGAGGAGAAAAAAAACTAAAATTAAAGAGTGAAAGGAAGAAGGAACAAGAAAATTTGACTATTAGAGGGTGGAGAAAGGAGGAGTAATAAGAGGAACCAAAACAAACATACCAACAAAGAAACAAAAAATCAAACCAAAACACACACACATAAAATTTTATCCTCTAAAGTAAAAACAAGGCTAAGTAACAAATAGATTAAAAAAAGCAATTAATATGAAAAAAAATACCCATGTGCATGCAGATGTGTGCGCGCGCACACATACGAATCTATCAGAGCAACAAGAACACACACATACAGACATATGTAATGGAAAAGGTTAAGAAAAAAATTATTAATGAGAAATGGAAAGCCTTGTCTCCACTGAGGTGATCAGAGCAGAGATGATGAAATGGGAAGTTCCAGCAGCTGAGGTTTAGTTCTGACTGTCTTTTCGAACTTTGTAAAAAGATATTTAAGATTAGATACATACCCTCAGTGGCTGGGCTATGTAAGTGCTATATAAAGAAGAAATGTAACACATTACAGAAAGATTCAAAGTGAGAAGTGAGAAGTGAGACTTAAATAAACTGAAAGGCATATGGCCTTCAATGGAAAGTATTCATAAAGACACAAATATAATACAGACTGGCATATAATTAATATTGGTGATCAAAATCTTACTAGGATTTTTGGAGAAAAATTTTATTTGAAAAGATATATATATAAGAATAGGTAGATTTTTTTAAAAAAGAGAGTAAGTCCCTATCCTATCAAACATCAAAGTATATTCCAACACCACAATAATTAAAATACTGTGATCCAATACAGGAATTAAAAGCTTTACCAATGGGGAAAAAAACAGAGTACAGATACAGATAATCAGGAATGTGCATTAAAAATATGTGAGTTCTTATATAAACAAGGATGTGAAAATATGAATTTTAATTTCTATTTTTTTCTTTTTTTTGTGGTGCTAGGGATTAGAACCCAGGGCCTTGTGCATGCAAGGCAAGCACTCTACCAATGGAGCTATATCCCCAACCCTTGAATTTTAAATTCTAGAAGGAATAGTACTGGTATAACTGCTTAACTATTTTAAAAATTCAGGAATAAAACCCTACATTTCACACTATTCATATAAATGATTCAGTCTGATTAGAGCTTTAAATATAAAAACCAAGCCCTCAAGTGGGAAAGGATATCAAAAAATGTGACAGAAAACATTGATGGAGTGGACAATGAAAAGTTTAGAATTACTACATTTCAAAAGACTCAATAAAGTTAAATCATTTTTTAACTTATGAAAATGTGTTAATATACATAATACACGAAGAGCTCTTACAAATTGCCAAGGAAAAGATAAATAGCCCATTTACTCACAAGTAAAGCATAAGACAGCTATTTACCAAATAAAATACAATTGATCAATAATTATATGAAAAGTGCTCATTTTATCCATTAAAGAAGGCTACTTGGATGAGCAAGTGAATAAAGAGACAAGAAACCATTATAAATGAGGATGTAGAACTACTTATAATAAAGAAATATGCCTAAAACATAATATGGATAATCAAGTTAGAAAAATCCATTTTTGCTTTTTTTGGCATATATATTACAGGCATTTGAAAGTAACTTTTGTAATTGAATCTTTCCTATTTTTCAAGCACTATGTCTTTGCCACACATTATTTTACCTAATGCTCCTAAGGCACTCAGCTATTATTTCCACCACTTTGAGAAAGCAGCTTGTTCAGAGCTGGAAGTAAGACACAAACCCTGGCAAGCTATCTCCAAACCTGATTCTGCCTCAGAACCTAATGCTGCTTAGTAAGCGCTACACATATGGGTAACTCAGGTCATCTCTGGGGAGATAAGTTCACATTTAACTTCATACACTTCTGCATTATTTAAATTTTTATAATGAATATGCATTGCTTTTGTGATTGGAAATGACACAGATATTTTACATCTTGTAAAAAAATTAAAAAGAAGAATGATTGACAGTACTTTAGCATTTTTAAATTGTGGCTAGAAACTCAATTAGCTAAGGAGTAAGGCTTCAGTTTGAGCTTCTACAATACCAAATGAAACTTTTACTGCATTCTGATACTTCCGTGAGGTTTTCAAGAAAGTTTCAGGTGTCTGAGGTAAGAGAGCTAGATAGCAAGAAAAGAAGTATGACTTGGCTGGTTGTGGGACAGTAAAGTGCTGGTTTTGCTTATCTAATAGGATGGCTTCGGCTCAGGGGCAAAAATGTGAAAATCAAGAATTTGGATCATGGAGCTGAGAAATGACATTCTTGAGTGATCCTTCTTGGAGGTCTCACAGTAAGAGGGATCTCATTTCTTTCAGGAGCCACCCTTCACACTTAGACTTCATCTCAGACCCTTCAGCCTCCTACAAACCCTTTTCCCTAAGTTACTGACTTTCCTATAAGTTTCCTTCATCTCTCCCTTTCATCTGAGAATATTCCAATTTCTCAATTCCTAAGGAAATCAACTGGCCTTGGTGCCCCCTTAAAATATCATCCTATTCTTCTTCCTTTCACTAACAATGTAGACAAATGTCCCTTTTTTATTTTTTGCACCATTAAAGGTATGACTAGAATTTTCAGAGGTTATTTTTACCAGCTCACACTTCAGATCTGCTTATTTATTCCTTTTTTCTTTTTCTTAATTATTTTTCAGTTTTTGATAGACAAAATACCTTTATTTTATTTATTTACTTTTATGTTGTGCCAAGGATCAAACCCAGTGCCTCATATGTGCCAGGCAAGCACTCTACCACTGACTACAACCCCAGCTCCAGGTCATTTCTTCTTTATTTTATTTTGCAAAGCATTTGTTTTTATTTTAGCTGTGGGCTGTTGTCTCTAACATGGGAGCTTAGATCCTCAGGGTAAACGGTTAGAAAGGGAAGATCACCAATCAGCTGGAACCTAGAACATAAGCTAGAATCCCACAAGGATGACTTGAACCCTGCTTGTTCCCTTCCAGGGAAGGGAGGTCAAGATCAATGGTGGTCCACATTTGACCCAGCTATCCCTCTCCTCCGTCTATACCCAAAGGACTTAAAAACAGCATACTACAGGGACACAGACACATCAATGTTTATAGCAATACAATTCACAATAGCTAAACTGTGGAACCAACCTAGATGCCCTTCTGTAGATGAATGGATTAAAAAAATGTGGCATACATACACAATGGAATATTACTCAGCAATAAAAGAGAATAAAATCATGGCATTTGCAGGTAAATGGATGGAGTTAGAGGATAATGCTAAGTGAAGTCAGCCAATCCCAAAAAACCAAATGCTGAATGTTTTCTTTGATATAAGGAGACTGATTCATAGTGGGATAGTGAGTGGGAGCATGGGAGGAATAGACGAACTCTTGATAGGGTAGAGGAGTTGGAGGGGAAGGGGGCATGGGGTAATTAATGATGGTGGAATGTGATGATCATTACTATCCAAAGTACATGTGTGAAGACATGAATTGGTGTGAATATACTATGTATACAACCAGAGATATGAAAAATTATACTCTGTAATAAGAATTGCAATGCATTCTGCTACCATATATAAATAAAAAAAATTACATGAAAAAAAGATAAATGGTGGTCCAGATGTTGCTGTGTGTCAACAAGGTGAGTCACAAGAGCAGCCACAGAAGTCCCTTATGGTTCCTTCTCTCCCTTCATTTACCCAAGTAGTTCAAGTGGAAAGAAAGTCAATGTCTTCATAAGGAGCCCAGAGAACTTAATGAGAAAACTGGTCATAGGCCAGACAAGAGAGTGGAGGCTATTAACACAAAAGGAGGCAGCAGTGTGTGGTTTATAGTCTCAGCACAGCATCCTCCTGTCGTGATGGTGTGCTTGGTATTCAACACGCATCTCTTGAGTGGCTCATATGGTGCATTCTTCTTTTTTATTTATTTTTTTCTTGCTTTATTTTATTATTTTTTTTAATTTCTCATTTTTCTTTTTTTTAAATTTTGATTTGTTATATATGACCACAGAATGCATTACAATTCATATTACACATAGAGCACAATTTTTCGTAGCTCTAGTTGTACTGCAGCTTGTTTCTCACTTTTTTATTGGGTTCTCTGTTGCTCATCACTAACTGGCTGGAAACACAGTCCTTATGGATGCAGGAATGGTAAGTGGTCCTTCTGAAGACTGATTGTCTAGGGGGCAGTAGTTTGACTGAGGGCGTGATCTAACTCATGCTCTCATTCTCTTGCTTCACTCAGTGCCTCACAATCAGTAAGTGGAGCACTTCTAGTAAGAGAGTCAAATCCTACTAACAGCCCAGTGAGCTGAAGAACAGTAATATCCCCCTTCCTGGCATAATCTTGCCTCCTCATGACACTACCTGAAAAGGAATGAATGCTTTCTCCTTAAGCTTCATACCCCTCTCCATCCCATACACACACTAACTACAAATCTATTCTTCTCTATTTAGGAAATGTACCCTCTGTGTTGTTGTATTTTCAAGGAAGTGAGCATTAACACACCCTAAGAGTTGGTACACTGGTACACACAGATTCTGTTATAGTTCAGTTACTCAATTCATCTCAATCAGGAAAACTTCCCTCAGATGTCACCTCCTGCCAACCTTGACCAGGAAAATTCTAATCTCTAGATTCTAAGCATCATAAGGCCCAAAACACACTAATAATAATTTACACAGGACATAACACATAAAATTATCACATATGAATTCTCTTTCTCCTTACTTTAATTACTAACCTATTGCAGAGGACCTTTCAGAATAGGCCAAAGCCATGATGAGGTTTTCCTGTTCCAAAGCCATCATTTGAAATCTTGTTGGCAATGCCATCTTCTCCCTCTCAACTCAAATGTCTGTTACTCAGTCTCCTTTTCCATGTCTCTCAAACGACTGTGTGCTACAGCTCCTTTTCTCTTCCAGTTTTGATATTGGACACCACATGCCAAATTTACTGTATTAGTGTTCTTTCTACCTCTGCTTTCTGTCCCCAAATAGGGTAAGCCTAATCTTGCTCATTATCAATGACATGATATTGTCTCACTACTACGAGAGCCTGAGCACTGTGCCGTCACTTACCTGGGCAAGTACGAGTCCTGCCCAGTATTCAAAACCCTCCACTACCTCCACCACAGACCACACCTCCAGCCAGAACCCACCTTCCCCATGTTCAGTCCTGCCTCTGTGCTCTGTTCCACCGCTCCCTCCAGCTGAGGGGGGCTTGCATCTTTTGCCCACAGTCTTTGCCTCAGTTCAAGGTGTTCTACTTTCTCCTTTTTCCTTACTTTCAACTTCTGTTCATATCCTCAATTTTGATCATCTTGTATTGATTTTTTAATCCTCTCACATAAAAAAGCCTCTTCCCATCTAAACTGCAAGTTCCTCAAAGGAAGAAATACTTGTAGAATAAAAAACACATTTAAAAATGTTGGAAAAAAAAAATATATATATATATATATTTGAACTGAGCAATGTGCTTTTTGAGCACTATCTGCAATGTCTACCATAGTCTGGAATACACGTGTTAGTAAATACTTTAATTTTTTAGTTGTAGAGGGACAAACACTATCTTTATTTATTTTTATGTGGTGCTGAGGATTGAACTCAGTGTGTCACCCTCATGAGGCAAGCACTCCATCACTGAGCTACAACCCCAGCCTCAGTAAAGGAAATTGACTTAGATAAGAGACTGTGAGACTTCTGGCGGTAAAAGGAATGGACAACGACTTCTACATCATTCTACCCAGAGTATACATCAGTACCTAACACCCACCAGCACTCAAAAGATGTCTGTGTGAATGGTAGTGAAAAAAGTAGATAAAGGAGGGAAAGAATATCTAGGTAAAAGTTATGAATCTCATGAAAAAGATCAGTAAAAATGAGTACTAACCACTCAGAAGATAAAGGATTCTACTGGTAATAGCAACAACAACAACAAAAGATATCTAAGAATAAGTTTAATAAGAATTCTACAAGTTCTATATAAAGAAATAGTTAAAACACTATCAAGAACAGAAAAATAGATCAAAATAAAGAAAGTCATAGGATAGGAAAACTCAGTATTAAATAACTATCAATTCTTAAATTAATCTATCAATTCAAAGTAATAGCAAGAAAAATAGAAGTCAATATGGTTTTTCACTAGACAAGCTATTTCAAAATTATTAGGGAAAAAATTAGAAAGCAAAATACTAAGAAAACTGCTAAAATAATTGGATGCAGAAACTATGGCAATGAAAATTTAAAACACGAGTTGGGGTTGTAGCTCAGTGGTTGAGCGCTTGCCTAGCATATGTGAGGCACTGGGTTCAATCCTCAGCTCCACATTAAAAAAAAATAAGTAAAATAAAGATATTGTGTCCATCTACAACTAAAAAAAAAAAAAGATTAAAAAAAGAAAATTTAAAACACGTAATCATACTGCAAAAATTCAAGAGTTTGTCACTGACACATGTATAATCAAATTAAAGGAAAAAAAATGAAGCCTAAAATCTATGCAAAAATTTCTGTATCAAAGCATGACAATGGAGAAAAGATGGACTATTAAGTTGAGTGCTGTTAAAAATGTGCAGTCATAAAATAATAACTTCTATACTCAAGACAAACTGCAGGTAGATCAACTATCTAATAATCAAATCTGAATCCATACAATTAGTAGAAGAAACTATGGTCATTTTATATTTTTGAGTTAAGAAAGCATTTCAATATAATATCAAATCCCAAATAGAATTCAATGTTTTTTTTAATATTTATTTTTAGTTGTAGTTGGACACAATACCTTTATTTCACTTATTTATGTTTATGTGGTGCTGAGGATGGAACCCAGGGTCTCACAAGTGTGAGGCAAACGCTCTACCACTGAGCCACAACCCCAGCCCCTCAATATGGTTTTTAACTAGCAAGCTATTTCAAAATTATTATGGAAAAAATTAGAAAACAAAATACTAAGAAAACTGCTAAAATAATTGGAAGCAGAAACTATGACAATGAAAATTTGAAACTTATAATTTAAGACTTACAAATACTTAATAAAAATCCTATTTCTGTAATAAGATAAAACATTAAACTCAAAAGACAAACAACAAAGTGTCAATCTTTGTATAACATATCGCAAGGATCAGTTTTCATTTGTGTGTAAAGAATTCAATGTTAACCCTACACAAAATATATGAGGGAACTGCTTCTCAAATGTTAGACAACAAGCTGTTCAAGGCTCTGACTCTTGTGTAGAAAATACATGAAATGAGCCCCATACTCTCCCTGGCTTTCTATCTGAAGGAACTTTCCAGACTAAGATACAGGTGGCAGGTCCCAAGCAGAGCATGGCAGTCTTACTTTGCTGTGGAGAAGTTGGAGACTGGATTTAGTGTTTGCTTAGAGAACTAGGTTTTCTAGGTAGAGTAATGAAGAGCATGGAGCTGTTCAGAAAAGGAGCCTAGGACATCTGCAGGGTAGAACCCTAAAGTGTCAGACCAAGTACTAAGATGTGGACAAGATTACAGGAGTTGTGGTAAGGAGCAGTATCCTGAAAGTTGTAAGCTGCATGGAGTCTGAAGATCTCACAGATCTGGGGGACAAGTTCTGACAATCCAAAGGGAAAATATTTTGCCAAATATTTGAGTATTTAAATGAGACCCCATGGTAACAAAAATTAAAAAGAAGCTTGGAAAGATTCAAGCTAACACGATTAAGTAAATGGCAACTGGAAAAGAACTCAACATTCTCTAAAGATAACAAAATACAGATTCACAATATACTCTGCAGAACTGCCAACTTGCAATACAAAATTAGTATTTATATACAGAAACAGGAAAATGTAAACTGTAACTAGGAAAAAAAGGAATCAAATAGAGCAAAATAACCCTAAGTTATCTGGTAGTTTAAAGTCACTAGTGACAGTATATGGAGAGATATAAAAGGAAATGTGGTCATAATGAATTAACAATTATAACTCTTTCAGACATAAAACCTATAAACCAAATGGAAATTCTAAAACTAAAAAATATATTAACTGAATGAAGTATTCTCTAGTTGGGATGAAGAATAGACTAGAAACAACAGAAAACAGCCTATAAACCTGAAGATTAAGCTATGAAATTCTCCATTCTGAAGAGGAAAAATATTAAAAATTTAGCAACAGTGATCTGCTGGATGATGCCAAACAAACTAATATAAACATTTTATATACATAATAACTGGGGTTTAGGATAAAGAAGAGAGAATGGAGATATAAGAAATAAGGGTCATGGTTTGCCAAATTTAGGAAAAACAAAACATATACTTGCAAGTTCAAGGAACTCAGTAAACCTCAAACAGAAAATTGCAAATAAGATTATATTTAGACACATTAATAGACAAATTTCTGAAAGTCAAATTTGCTATGCCAGAGATAAAAGACTTTTATATTGATTTAAAGGTCAATTCATCAGGAACACACAACAATCTTAAATATAAGCACAATTAATAACAAAGTTTCAAAATGCATAAAGCAAAATGTGATTTAAGTAAAGAAAATCTGTATTAACTGGAGATTTTAACATTTCTCTCAATGATAGAAACACCGGGAAAATCTCAGTATAAACTGGGTATGGTGGCGCATGCCTCCCAGGCTCCCAGTGGCTTGGGAGGCTGAAGTGGGAAGATCACAAGCTCAAAGACAGCCAGCCTCAGCAATTTAGTGAGACCATGTCAAAAAAGAAAAATAAAAAGAGCTGGGGATATAGCTCAGTGGTAAAGTAACCATGGGTTTAATCCCCCTGCACAAAAACAAAACAAACAAAAAAGCCCTAACTCAGTGAAAAAGAAAAATCAGCTTTGAAAAATCTAAATAGTACTCTCAAGCACCCTGATATTGATGACTTCTAAAAAGTGCTATGCCCAACAGCAGCAGAATACACATTATTTCCAACTACACATCAAATATCTGGTAAAGTACCCATGGGTTTAATCCCCCTGCACAAAAACAAAACAAACAAACAAACCAAAAAAAAAAAAAAAAACCCTAACTCAGTGAAAAAGAAAAATCAGCTTTGAAAAATCTAAATAGTACTCTCAACCACCGATATTGATGACTTCTAAAAAGTGCTATGTCCAACAACAGAAGAATACATATTATTTCCAACTACACATCAAATATCCAAGAGATACTACATGCCTGCCTGAAATAATGTCTCAGTAAATATTTTAAATTGAAATCTTACAGTGCATTCTTTGAACACAACTAGAAATAGATCAGAAATCATTATCAATAAACTAACTACAAAATTCACAAATGTTTGGGAATGAAAGAACATACTTCTAAAATACTCAAGGGTCAAAGAACAAATCACAAGGGAAATTAGAAAAGATCACAAAATGAACAATAATGAAATACCACAGTGATCAGGAAGAAATCTGTCACATTAAACACTCTAGCAGCAGCTTTAAATTAAATTCTATAAATTTCCACATTACAAATCTACAAAAGCAGCAGCAGCAGCAGCAAGTCCCAAGAAAAAAGAAAGGGATTAATTAAGAACAGAAATAAATGAAATTTTAAAAAAAGAATTGATGCTTTTAAAACTAGTAAAATTTATAAAATCCATAAGAATATTAAAGAGGAAAAACACAAATAAATACAATGTAATACCATTCTGCAGTAGAAAGGAATAAAATACCGATATATGCTACAAATGTATAAACCTCAAAAATACTGTGGGAAGTGAAAAAGGCCAGATGCAAAAGACTATGATTTCATTTGTGAGAAATGTCTAGAAAAGATAAATCTACAGAGACCATTCACCTATTCTCTTGCCAATACTTTTACTGAGCTAGAACTCAATTCTAATAAGTGCAATAGAACAATGGTTTTCATTTATTGATAAAAACCCTTTTGTAGAACTCCTCCCGAAGAACCCCAGTATTCCGTATTGATGAGAATAAAGATGCTCTGATGAAATGGCGAGAAGGATGTCTCGCTTGTGATTGCCCCTTGAAAGCCACCTCCTCTAAAGTGGCCTAGGCAATCAGGAGTAGACCAAACAGAACAGAAAAGCCAGAGTTAAGAATATCTGTGAAACTTCCAAAGTACCACAATAGAATTCCAGTATTTCTTAGCAGAATGTCAGCTGCTATCCTATGTGTAGGGTGCTGAGAGCAGGATACCTGGGCAAATGTTTATTGATTAGCACAAAATCTGTAGTGAGCTTATATCCTGGGTATAACCTATTATATAATGGTAAGGGTGGGAGACTAAGTTTTAACTTCTGCATAAGATGGTTAAACATGAGGATTTTTTCTTGTTCAAAAACACATATTAATTCCTCCATTCTGTTCCTGCTTTCATTTGAGCTTCCTGAGTGGTATATAGGACCCATTTATCTTCACTTTCTTTTCCTTACCTGTTAAAATAATTTCAAACCTATTAACTTTAATCTGAAGAGAGATTAACTGAAAACAGTAGGACACACAGTTCCCTCTGGCCCATTATTTTCTATATAATCTGTAAGTGTAGTTCTGATTTTCTTTTATTAATTTCATGACATTTTTATAGAATCAAAAGAATACTGACAGTATATAAGTAAATTATGAAGCACAATAATAAAACAAACACCCAATAATATTATACTCAACTGAAAAAAATTAGAATATCATCAATTCCATGTAATCTCCCTGAATAATTCCCCATAGATATTTTGGTCATTTTGAATTTTAAGTGTTTAATTCCTTTGCTTTGCTTCCACAGTATTATTGTACAAATATATTGCTTCGCATACTACCTAGTTTTGCTTTTCAGTTTTACAAAATTAGTTATCATACTACATAGAGAATCGGGGAGAGGGGCTTGCTTTTATTTCTCACTCAATGTTTTGTTTTTAAACTTCATCCATATTGCTGCATAGACCTGATTCATTCATTTTTACTGATGGACAACATTCCTGTACATGATTTCAGCACATCATTCTATTGATGTTTATGATCTATAAATAGTTTTGTACTTTTCTCTCCATCTATGTAAGAGTTTCCTGAGGATATATTTGTAAAAAAGGCATTGCTTGGTCATTGGATACACAAATGTTCAATTTTATAAAATAAAGCCAAACTGTTATCCAAAGTCGGCTTATTGGTGTACACTTCCATTTATACTGTTCACTAGAATCCATAGCTTCACCAGCAATCTTCCATCTTTTAGAAGAAAGGAATGCTTTTTCTCACCACACCGAATTTAATTTCAAATGCTCATAGCAAATCAGATTATGATAAAAACTATTTCAGGAAGCTGGACATATGATATCTAACTGGAGATCCGCAGGGCTGCCAGTGGAAGCCTGATGGCTCTAGGAAGAGCAATGGAAACCAACAACCTCAACAAGAGGCCAAAACATAATTAACAAATCCAACATGTATGAAAGGTTTTAGTCCTTATTTATACAAATAAGCCTGACTGATGCCAACTCTTCCTTAATGCTTCCATTCTGTCAACCTAAAAGCAAACTATTCTGCAGACTCCAGCATCAGCAGGAGTTCAGCAGTATACCCCATCTCCCTCCAGCCGCATAAACACTGAAAAGTCAGATTAAAGGAGCTCTAGAGTCTGTTCACTCTAAGATTCCTGAAGAATACCTAAATTTTTCAGAAATCATCTATTTAGGTTAGAATGTTAAAAAATATTACAAACGGTCACTTCTGAACTGGCTAAAAAATTAACCTAAATACTGATGTCTTTTTTCAGTTAAATTTAACTGACAAATGTAACATATGTAATTAGCATAGATGCTTTCAGAATATTTTTTTTCTTTTTAAAAAGGAGAAACCTGGTTATTAATATCTGACATTTCAATGTCCTGAAATGATCTAAAACAATACTGCATTGCCAAAGAACAGAACTGAATCTTACTTATACAATTGAATATATTTTTAAAATAAGCAAAGACCTTGAAAAGAGCAACACTAGAAATCGTTAATTTCAGAATCTCAGCTCTTGGAACAATTTATTTGGATCAGTGTTTTGATTTTAGCAACAGAAAAAAAAACCACTTTGGTTATGTCCTACTACATAAAACAAAGCAAAAAAATAAAAATTAAAAAGCACCTCAGAGAAATAAGAGGTCTATAAACTTCGAGTATTTGATTTTGAATTAAGGCTGAGCACTCCCTTGGTCAGATAGGGAAGGCTCCTCCCCAACACACTGAAGTGACCTGACCCTGCCTCCCTCCCTTCATGTCTCTGCTCAACTAGTACCAATGACAGGAGAGGCCCTCCCAAGTAACTCTGCACACAGCTCTTCCCTTGAAGTGCTACCCTCTCTCTGTTCATGTCACCAGATGACATATTTTTACTACACAGATTAGTTACTCTCTCATCTAGAATGCAAGCACTGTTAATACAGGGCCTTCGTTTTATGCCATGTTGTGACCAGTATCCAAAACAGTGGCTGAAATTTGTCAGCTCTCAACAAATATTTAAATAAATGAATATGGAATGACTAAGCAAATGGAAATAAAAGCCATTTCTGTTATTCTGGACTATAAAATGCTTCAGGCCTTCAGATTGATGTATGCTAATATGGAAGTATAGAGCATAATTTTGAATTTCATTTTCCATCAATGTCTGATTACCTACTGATTAAATCTGACAAGCTGCAATGGGAGAAAAATCATTATTAGATCTCAACCTATCATCTATAGCAAATAAATGTAGCTAATCATATGTTTTATTATACATAATAGCTTTTAGAGAGGAAAATATATGGCCACAATGTCAGTGTAAAAAATGCTCAGTGTAACTTTGCTCTCTACATCTGAATTTAGCCACATGGATATATAGTTCTACTTAGGTCTTTAAACATAAACTACGAACATGTATTTTAAGATAAAATTTCATGTGTAAGTGGGTCATTTTCCATATAATCACGAATCATAATTTAAAATGCACTGGAGTTGTTGCTTTCTATAATTTGTGTACAGCATGTATGTATATGTTTGTCTGTGTACCTAGATACTTTCATATAATCAGAGACCCCAAAATAGAAGAAAATTAGTACATTTGTAACCTATTTTTATATCAGTTTGTCAACAAAACAAGGATCTACATCAAATAGACAAGGGATTAGTTCAGAGAGAGAGAGGCAAACAGAGGAATGAATGGAAAACCTCAGGCCTCTGTTACAGAAGCACGAGCCAACAGAAGTTACACCAGGCTGCAGCATCTATTTTCTCACCCCATCCTCTGGCCCCAGAGACAGGAATTCAGGTGATCCAATCAATCTGAGAGGATGGATAGATGGTTCTCCTAAGTGCAGAATTAGGATGAACATCCGCTGGAGGAAGAAGAGTACAAGTGGACAATAATTCATGCACCCTTTTTTTTCCAAGTTCTGAGTTCAGGAAGGGGCTTTGAGGAAATCCTGCATTACAGTCATTTTTCTTCTTGCTGCTGCTTTCACTGCTGTTTTCCCCCTTCCATTTTGGACTCTCTTAATTTTTCTTTACAATTCTATAAATTTCTCATCAATTATTCTTCCTCTTGGTTTTCTTCTTGCCTTGGAAGCATTAGTCTGGCATTAGTGAATAATTTTTCCTATTCTCTGTTACTTAAGTGTTTTGTTGTTCAGACCACAGTTCTCCAAAGTGATCCATGGGAATGTGATTTTAAAATATTACAATGTATTCAATAGTTATTTTTACAAAAAAGAAAATCCCAAACTGTTCTTTTCATGGGACCAACACATCACCCTGCTTAACAGAAGGGGTGGTGCTACTTAACCTGAAGAAAGAGGTTGGGCAGCATGACCCAAGAGAGGCAGAGTGGAGGATGCCAGAACTCTCTGCAAAAGTATAACACTGTGTGTGTGTATGGAACAAAGCATGTCTGC
Organism: Spermophilus citellus; assembly: GCF_964194105.1. Taxonomy (NCBI): domain Eukaryota; kingdom Metazoa; phylum Chordata; class Mammalia; order Rodentia; family Sciuridae; genus Spermophilus; species Spermophilus citellus. The sequence continues at coordinate 22,877,796 of NC_138184.1, read as the reverse complement.
CAGACCAAATGAGTGCACCAATTATGTTATCTAATGTTAACTAGGTTATCAAAAAGTAAACACATACCTTATAGATTCCTGGGGGAAATGAAATTTTAGGAATACTAATAATACAAACAAAAGCAAACAAACTCATAGTGGGATTTGGAGGGGGAACATGGGAAGATTAGATGAACTCTAGATTGGGAGAAGGGGTGGGGGAAGGGAGGGGGCAAGGGGTTAAAAAACATGGTGGAATGAGATGGACATCATTACCCTAAGTATATGTATGAAGACACAAATGGTGTGAATATACTATGTATACAACCAGAGATATAAAAACTCGTGCTCTATATGTGTAATATGAATTGTAATGCATTCTGCTGTCATATATAACAAATTAGAATAAAAAATTTAAAAAAGAATGAACAAAAAAATCAGAGCAATTTTGCTCCTTCATTTTCCTCAGCCACAATATGATATTAAAAATGATGATAAGCTAATCATATCTGGAAAGAATTCTGCTAAAAAACTGGAAACTATAAAAACTATTGTTAAATGAATCTTGCCATGTATTTTACCTTGATATTTTAGCAAGAAATTATGTGAAGCCATAATAATTAGTAATAAAATTTAAAACTAAGTTTCTGCAATGGAAAAATAGTACTCAATCCAGTAATGCCATACATTTTTAGAAACTTAATGATAAATATTCAGAAACCTCTGTGAGGTTTCATATTTTACAGTAAAATTCAGTAAACCACAAATCACTAGGCAAGACATTTTCTTCTATACAAAAAAAAGTGGATGACGTAATATATAACAACATCCCAAAATGGATGAAATTTGATTGTTATCAATTAATCACTGGCAACTTTTAGAAAATATTGCTAAAATCTGAAGCAGCAAGTATTAACCTATATTGAGACAGACTAGACCAAGTACAATTAATTCAAACATAAGTCCACTCACAGACTTCCAGATTCTGTCCCTATAAAGAAATACTCAAATAATTATGTTTTCTATGAGCCAATTAAAAATATGCTGAAGACACATTTTGAGAACAAATCATTTATTTACTAAAAATCTATCTTAGTAAAACCTCTATAAATAAAACTACTGATAAAATAACTGCCTCAATTTGAATTTTTAAAAAATTTTTCTCATGTTAAGGCCACAAAGTTAACACCACATGCAAAATTTATTCCTAGCATCATTTACTGAGAAACTAATGCAAAAGGGTCACTGAATGCCAGAAATGCACAATGTGTTAGAGGAAAAAATGAAAACAAAAATAAACACATACATAACTATAGACTCAGATAATATTTATAGAGTACTAACTTTGTGAAAGACAACATTCTGATATATTCAGACTCATTTTCATGTAATACTTCCTAGGTTAGATATAATAATTAAGCCTATTATTACAGGTCAGGCCACTGAGGCAAAGAAAGGTTAAGACTTGGTTGAGGTCATAGTGGATATAAGCTGCACAGCTGGACAATCTGGGCCAATAGTAGCTACTCTCAATCACTAAGGCAATGATATGGTTAGTTTTACAAAACCAAGATCTTTCAAATATAGGCAAATCTTTAAAATATTTTTTAATGAGACATAGAAGGATGAGGGGGGAAAAACACAACCTGTACCACTTTCATCATGGCTAAGGTCTTAAAATTGATGCTAAACTTGAAGATGACATGCAGTTTTTCTACACTAAGATTCTAAGATTTTGTATTTAAAGTTGTCAGTATGCTATCTAGCAGAAACTAATATAAACCCACACTTTCTTAACAATTTTATAAATGATCAAAATGCATATACAGACACAAAAGAGATTATCCACATAAAAAAGTGTTGTATGAAAATACAACAGTACTGGATACCACAAAAAAAAAAAAAACTACAATTAAAAAGGACAAATAGCAGATACGTTGAGCAACTGGAATTTTCTTACACACACTGCTGATTGGAATGTACATTAATCCAACACTTAAAACTAACTGGCAAAATCTATAAAGTCTAATATATACTCAGCTTTGACTACATAATTTCAACCCTAGATCTGTGTGTTTGTGTGTGTGTGTGTGTGTGTGTGTGTGTGTCTATGTGCATATGTGTGATTGCATCCAAAATAAATGAAGGGATAGGTCCTCAAAAAACATGTAAAAGAATACCAATGGCAGTCAAACTGAAAATAAGCCAAATGTTCATTAAACAAAAAAGATAAACTACAAAATATTCATATACTAAAAACTTACCAAAAAACCTTATAAAAAGAGAAAATATGAATAACTCTCACAGAAATTATGCAGGAAACAGACATGAAAGGCATATTTTATAATTTTTTATATGGCCTTCAAACAGGCAAAACTAATCAACAGTGATAGAAATCAGAAGACTGATCAGTTCTGGGTGGGAACATTGGTGGCGGGAGGGGGAGACTTGGAACTTTCTGGTATGAAATGCTCCTTTCTTTGATCCATGTGTTGATTTTGTATGTGTATACATCTCTATATTCAACTTAATATTCATTAAGTTGCATGCTCAAAATTAGTGTGTTACATGTATGTTAAACCTCAAATAAGTAAAATAATAAAATAATCAAACAATTTTCACATTGATTTAAATAGTTTCCAAGTAAATCTCAGTAGCTTTTGATAGAAATACATCATATTCCAATAGTTTGCAAGAAGAAGTGATATACTGGGGAAATATTTTACTAATTATTTAAAAATAAAAATTTTTGCATAGCTGGTATATGGATTGAAAATACACCTAATTTAGGAAGCACCTCAATGGTACATTTTTCTACTCAGATCTATGCATTGTTCATGAGTTTTAGTTTTTAGTTTTAATAGTTATTAAGGAAAGTAGCAAAATAAAATAAAAATGACAGGAGGTTCAAATGGCTGAATAGAAATGTCCACCACTCACCTCTTCCTCCACTAGGAATAACCAAAGTAAAAGGTATATAGCTGGATTTAGAGATAAGTGAATATAGGAGAATACCAGAACTCATCAAGAGAAACTGGAAACACAACAATATGCTAAGAAAAATAAAATATGCTGTCATAGATCACCCCAGATCCACAGCCAGGGGAGGGAGGAGTCTCCCCTTTGCAGGGTTAAGGGTGAAAGAGAAAAACCATCAAAGCAAATGTAATCCTAGCTGAAGTTTCACAATCCTTACAGGCATGTAGCCCACTTAAGTAACCTGAAATCTGCACAGTAGACTTATATGGAAAAGGATTTCATACCATCCTCCAGTGAACCCTGATTACTGTAGCCAAGAATCATTTTGAAAAGGAACCTACTATCTGAATTTGGATGGCTCTGAAAGTCACAAACCCCTGGGTATTCCCATCTCTTGAACAACATATACACTCTCCACTGCACTGGCCTGGAGGGCAGTGATACTGTGAATCCAACTTGAATCAGAAGAACAACTGTGACCTAAACTCACTTGGTTCCCTGCACTGAGGGAATTGGTGTTGTGACATAGAGGGAAACCAAGGATAGTGTCCTCAAGAACTGGAGATCAGGGCACTTGTCCCCTCAGACTGAGGGCATGAACCAAATGCACATGGACCTACATCAGTGCCAGGTTTGAAGGCGGGAAGCTACAAGGTTCCAGCTGCCCCTACCCCTGTGTCACACTCAAGCACATGTTACTGACAGGTCAGGAAAGGAATATTACAGTCCCTTCTTCTGTCATGCTCATAGGGACATGTTGAGGACCCTTGTGAAATTCCATGGCTCCAGCCATTGCCTCAACTCTGGGAGCACATAGCTAAGGGACAACAAGAGCAACTTTGGCTTGCCCTGGCTATGTCCCACTCCTGCTCATTCCCAGATGGGCATTACAAATGAAGAAAGCAGAGACCCTTTGGGGTGATGACCACAGAGAGCACCAAGAAGAACCAAAGAAGTAGAGAATAATAATACAACTCCTATAGCTATCTTACCTATATGTTTTCTGCCACTCAGTCCCTGCACATGGTCTGAGCACACACTGCTAACAGGGCTGGGTGTGAGTACCACAGAGGGGATGCTACAGTTCCAGCCATCTCCTCTCCCCATGCACTGTATGAGCCTATAGCACTGGCTAGTCAGAGAACAAAAGTGTGAGGCCTCTCATCACTGCTGGGGTTACCAGTGACAGAGGCATTGCTAGTAGCAGAGCTAGCATCCACACTGCCTGAGGAAACCCCTACCATCAGATAGGGGCCACTATTCCCATTGTAGTTGCAGCCACACAGTAAGCACACCACACTCACTGTTGTCTATACCACACCTGCCTGAATTGCTACTGTCCACACTACTGCATGATCCATAGAGAAAGTGGGTCTCTCTGACTCTGTAATGCTACACGCTGTGTTCAAAGTCATTAAGCACAAAGAATAAGGAAACCATACTATGATGCTCAGCTAAGGAAACCACAGTGATGCTCAGCTTTAATCAAAACCAAAACTGTACAACAAACCAACACCCAAAGAAACATGTTCAAGAGAAAACTGCTTAATAATGTCACCCCATATAAGTGGTAGAGATATCTGTCCAATAAGATGCAAAGTTCTAAATGTAGCAGTACAAGAAATGTAAAAAAAAAAACAAAAAACAATGTAATCTGTCACTTCCAAAAAACATAACTCTCTAGCAATACATTCTAAAGAAATAGAAATGAATGAAATACATGATAAAGAATTTAAAAAGATGATTAAAATAAAAAGCTCAATGAGATCCAAGAAAATACAGTAAATACAGATTAGCTCAAGTAGAAGAATATATACAGGTCTTTTGAAATATCCCAGTTAGATATCTCAACATTATAAAAGCTATCTACACTAAGTCCCAGGCCAACATCATCGTAAATGGAGAAAAATTGAAAAGATTCCCTCTAAAAACTGTAACAAGACAGGGATGCCCTCTTTCACCAATTCTACTTAACATAGTTCTTGAAACTCTAGCCAGAGCAATCAGACAGATGAAAGTAATTAAAGGGATATGGATAAGAAGAGAATTACTCAAAATATTACTACTTGTCAACGATATGATCCTATACCTAGAAAACACAAAGATTCCTCCAGAAAACTTCTAAAACTAGTAAATGAATTCAGCAAAGTAGCAGGACATAAAATGAACACCCATAAATCAAAGGCATTTCTGTTCACAATAGCCTCAAAAAAATTAAATACTTGGGAATCAACTTAATGAAAGAGGGAAAGATCTTACAATGAAAACTAAAGAATGCTAAAGAAAGAAAGAAGACCTTAGAAGATGGAAAGTTCACCCTTTTCTTGGATAGGCAGAATTAATATTGTCAAAATGACCATATACGAAAAGCATTTTACAGATTTAATGCAATTACAATCAAACTCCCAATGACATTCCTCATACAAATAGAAAAAGCAGTCATGAAACTCATCCAGAAAAAATAAGAGACCCAGAATAGCTAAAGTAATTCTTAGCAAGAAGAGTGAAGCAGGTGGCATCACTAAACCAGACCCTAAACTATACTACAGAGCAATAGTAACAAACCATGGTATTGGCAACAAAACAGAACTTGTAGACCAATGGTACAGAATAAAGGACACGCAGAGACTAACCCACATAATTACAGTTGGCTTGTATTAGACAAAGGTGCCAAAAACATGCATTGGAGAACAGATAGCCTCTTAACAAATGGTGCTAGGAAAACTGGAAATCCAGATGCAACAAAATAAAATTAAACCCCTATTTCTCACCATGCACAAAACTCAACTCAAAGTGGATGAAGGATCTAGGAATAAAACCAGAGATACTTCACCTAGTAGAAGAAAAAGTAGGCCCAAATCTCTATCATGTCAAATTAGGCTCTGACTTCCTTAATAAGACTCCTATAGTGCAAGAATTAAAACCAAGAATCAATAAATGGGATTAATTCGAACTACAAAGCTTCTTCTCAGCAAAATAAACTATCAGTAAGGTGAATAAAGAGTCTACAGAATTGGAGCGTTTTAGCACACACACATCAGATAGAGCACTAATCTCTAGGATATATAAAGCACTCAAAAATCTTAATACCAAAAAACAAGTAACCCAATCAATAAATGAACATTTCTCAGAAGGTGATATATAATCAACAAATATATGAAAAAATGTTCAACATCTCTAGCAGAGAAATGCATATCAAAACTACTTTAAGATTTTACCTCACTCTAGTCAGAATGGCAGCTATTAAGAATACAGACAACAATAAGTGTTGGCAAGGATGCAGGGGAAAAGGCACACTCATACATTGCAGGTGGAATTTCAAATTGGTGTAGCCAATCTGAAAAGCAGTATGGAGATTCCTTGGAAAACTGGGAATGGAACCAGTATTTGACCCAGCTATATCACTCCTCGGTCTATACCCAAAGGACTTAAAAACAGCATACTATAGGAATGCAGCCACATCAATGTTTATAGCAGCACAATTCATAATAGCTAAATTATGGAACCAACCCAGATACCCTTCAGTAGATAAATGGATAGGGAATATGTGGTACATATGCACAATGGAATATTGATCAGCATTAAAAGAGAATAAAATCATGGCATTTACAAGTAAATGGATAGAGTTGGAGAATCTCATGCTAAGTGAAGTAAGCCAATCCCAAAAAAACCAAATGCTGAATGTTTTCTCTGATATGAGGATGCCAACTCATAATGGGGATGGGGGGGTAATGGGAGGAATGGAGGAACTTTAGATAGGGCAAAGGGAAGGCAGGGGAAGGGGGGCATGGGGGGTGGGAAAGACGTTGGAATGAGATGGACATGAACGGTGTGAATATGCTTTATATACAATGAGAGACATGAAAAATTGTGCTCTATATGTGTAATATGAATGGAACTGCATTCTGCCATCATATATAAAAAATTAGAATAAATTTTCAAAAGAAATATCCCACTTAGACAAAATGCACAGAAAGCAAAGAAAGCGTACTGAAGACCTATGAAACACTATTACAGGAACACATATCCACATTTTTTAAATACCTGAAGATGAGGGGGAAAAATTAAAAGCATAGAAAACTTACTGAATGAAATAATAGAACATGTCCCTAATCTTGGGAAATGGATATCCATTTATTTATAGGAGATTTATATGACCTGAGATAGAAATGACAAGAAAAGATTTACACTATAGCATATTATGTAAAACTGTCAAAAGAATAAGACAAGAACAAACTCCAAAATCTTCAGGAGAAATTTGCTAAATCACTTTTAATGGCAACACCATTAGATGAACAAATTTCTAAGCAGAAACACTACAGGCCAGGAGGGCACAGAATAATACACCCCAAGTCCTCAAATAAAATAACTAAGATTACTATACCTAGTTAGCAAGGCTACCTCTCAAAAATTAAGGAGAAATAAATAACTCCCAAGACAAGCAAAAACTAAGGAAATTCATGACTACTAGACCAGCCCTACAAAAGTTGCTTAAGAGAATTCTAATCTCAGAAGTGAAAGAAAGATAGCTACCATTGTAACAGCAAGTGAAAGTATAAATTCTCTAAGTAGATACAATTAAGAGAAGTAGAAAAGAATCAAACAGTGGGGCTGGGGTTGTGGCTAGGCGATAGAGCACTTGTATTGCATGTGTGAGGTCCTGGTACATTCTCAGCACATAAAAATAAATAAATAAAGGTATTGTGTCCAACTATCACTAAAACATAAATACTAAAAAAGAAAAGAATCAAACAGTAAACCACCAACCCACAAAGATGAGCGAGAGAGAAAGAACTGAACAAACAGTATTCAAAACAACTATTTAAAATCAACAAAAAGACAGAAACAGTCCTTAACTATAACTTTGAATATAATGCACTAAATTCCCCAATTAAAAGACACAGACTATATTAATGGATTAAAAAAATAAATACTCAACAATATGTAGGTCACCAGTAACACCCACAGACTGAAAGTTAAAAAAATGGTAAATGACTTTCTCAGTCAATGGGAATCCAAACCAATAGCTACACTTCTATCTACCAAAATAGACTTTCAGACAAAAACTGTACGGAGAGATAAGGAAGGTTATCATATAATGATCAAGGTATCAATTCAAGAAGATGTCACAATTGTAAATGCATATGCATTTAATGTCAGAGCACCCAATTTTGTAAGAACAAACAATATTATGGACCAAAAGAGAAAGATGCACTTCAATACAAATACAGTGGTGAATTTCAACACCCTAGTTTCCTCAATGGTCAAATCATTCTGACCAAAAATTCAACAACAAAAAAATCACAATTAAACTAAAATACAAATCATATAGACTTAGCAGACATTTACAAAACATTCAACAGCTGCAGAATACACTTTCTTTCCAATCAGTTTATGACACTTCTAGAATACATCATTTACTGGGCTGTAAAAGAAGTTTTTAACAAATTCAGAAAAGTCACACTGCCTTTTCTGATCACAATGGAAAAAAAGGAAGTCAATAGAAATAAAAATTTAGAAATTATACAAATGCACAGAAGCTCAACAACATGCTCTGAATGAACAGAGGGGTCACTGAGTCAGTCAAAAATATAATAAAAATACCATGAAATAAATGAAAACAGAAATGCAATATACCAAAATTGTAGGATTCAGCAAAAGCAGAAGTACAGAGAGGAAAGTTTATAGTAACAAGTTTATAGCAACATTTGCACATATCCAAATGTAGAAAGGTCATTAAAAGCCTGATGATACATCTCAAGGATGTAGAAATATAAGAAAAAAATGTAAAATACAAGAAATAACTAAGAATAGGAGAGAAATAAAGACTGAAAAATACAAAAGATGAATGAAAACAAGGAGTTGGTTTTGTAATCAAAGAGTCATGTGTCACCTTACCTGGTTCAGACCTAATTGCAGACATAATTACCTGGGAGGCTAAGGAAGGTGGATCACAAGTTTGAGGCAAGCCTCGGAAACTTAACAAGATTCTACCACAAAAAAAATTTTTAAAAAGGTTGGGGGTGTAGCTTGTGGTATAATGCCCCTGGGTTCAACTTCCCATATAAAAAGAAGCAAAAAAAAGACAGGTCTTGTCTTAAATTCAGTGTTTGGGAATGTCTTTCTATCACCTCCATTTCTAAGGGATAGCTTCGATGAGTTCAATATTTTTGGTTGGCAACTGTGTTGTTTTTTTTCCTTTAGCATTGAAAATATCATGTAATTCACTCCTGATATGTAAGGCTTCTCTTGAGAAGTTTATATCTAGCAAATCAGAATACACTGTATGCTTTGAGGACCCTTCGTCTTTAAACTTCTGAAGCTTGATTACATCTGGAGGCAGATAGGTTGGGTTCAATCTGATTGATGACCTTTGACTTTTTTTGTAGGTGAATACTTCCATCCTTCCCTGGGAAGTTTTCTGTTATTATCTCTTTGAAAAAGCTTTCTACCCCTTTTACATTCTAAAGTCCATCTTGAATCCTAATAACTCAGATATTTGCTCTTTAATGCTTTCCCCCAAAGTTCTAATAAGCTTTCTTCATCCGATTGTATATTTTCAAATAACCTATCTTCAAGCTAACTTCTGTATGGGTCTATTCTGCTACTGATGCCTTCTAATGCATTTTTCATTTCACTTAATATACTTCTCAATTCAGGGATTTATTTTTCCCCACAATTATTTCAATCTTTCTGGTACATTTCTCTGATAAAGTACTGAACTGTTTCTCAACATTTTTTTGAAGTTCATTGAGTTTCCTTTAAACCCCTATTTTAAATTCTCTGTCCAAACATTTATACATATTGGTCCCTATTCAGCTGTTAGAAGAGCTCATCTGAAAGTTCTTGATGCTTTTTTTTGTGGGGGGGGGGTAGGGGGGGCATGACAATGATACCTGCACAATGAAGGAATAGGTATTTATTCCATTCTTCATAATTTGGCTTTGTGTCTGTCCTTCCAAGAACTCTAAGAAGATAGCTCATTTTCTCTGAGCCTGTGATCACTGCTGCCATCTCAGCATTAAGTGGCACCCTAGACCCATGTTTGTGATGAGTCTGTGGTTGATGTGTCTTCACAGTCTCCATTTTAGAGAATGCCCCATTCCTGTCTGCCCCAAATCTACAGTCAGTATGTCATTCAGATGAATTGGAGGAGTGCCTGAAAACATGTAGTCTGTTCCCAGACACCCTAATGCCCAGTCACCAGCCAGTGTCAGGCACTGTGGGATTCCCTGTAGAGGATCACTGGAGGTTCTTACTCCACTGCATTATTACTCTGGCACTCCTAATATTTATGAAGCAAAAGTGAAAATAAAATTAGAATGAGTATCCTAATGATAAATACTTGATTATGTGGATTGAATAAAACTCTTTGGATGACCAGTTGGTCAAGATATGGTTAGGAGGATTGAGTATTGTATGGTCATGCTTCCATCTCATAAAATGGAACCACTTCCAATTATCCTTTCTTTCTTATATCAGATATAACAAATATCCTGTCTTTACTTTTGAACTTTACCTTCAAAATAGGTTTCAGGTGTTCCATGCCAGCTGCATGTAAGAGAGGTAGAGCAAATATCTCCATATGGAAGGTGCACTTGGTGGAAGCCCAGGATTAAAGAAAGCAAGTCCTAGTGAAATTCCTGAGAGGTGGGTTAGCATGGTTTTAGTCCATGCATAAAAACGACTTTTCTAAACACTAGCCAATTGTCTAAAATAAAAATGTATGCCACTGGTCACTCAGCAAATCAAGGGAGAAGAAAATAAACAGTGTCTATAAAGGGTTGGGGGGATCTTGAATGATCAGTAATATTGGCCTTAAAGAGAAGACAGTGTTTTTAGGCCATTACACAAACGAACGAACAAACAAAAAGCCTGGTATGAGAAGCAGAAAGAAATGCCTAGGCTAAGCACTCAGTATTCTGGAAAGAGGTGAGTCAACTCTTGGTGTGAACACAGGGAAGGAAGGATGCTTAGGTTGGAAACTCTATCTCTGAGCCCTTTCCCGCAGGGGTATCCTGAGCTGGTTTCTGGATCTCATTAGTCTAGTTTTTGTCATTTGTACAATGAAGTACTTGAACACATTATTTTTAAGAATCCTCCAACTCTAAATATTCCATGATTCAAAAATGATTTATTGAATAAAGTTGAAGGAAACAAAATTCAGATCAGAACAACTATTTTCAACAGGAAAGAAAATTCTATGGGTACAATTAGGAAGATGGGGGGGGGGTGACCAACTACAATGTCCAGAATAATTAAGCTGAACATTATTAACAGAATGGAAATAAATGACATATGATTTATTCAGTTATTCATAGCTGGTGACAGAGCTATCTAGAGAAGAAGATTGGAACAAATTCAAAATTTGGTGCTTGTATAAAGATCTTATTATCTGCAGTTCACTAATACACATATACGTGTGTGTGTGTGTGTGTGTATATATATATACGTGTGTGTATTACATATGCATATAAGTGGAAAGCACTGATATCTTACTTTTTATTAAAAATGTTAATGCTAGATCATTGCTCTTTGGGGACTCATTTTTTAAGAGTTCAAAATTATATAGGCTTTAACAATAAAATGCATACAGAGACATAAGAAATCTAAGTGATCTCTTGACATTTGACTAAAAGTCAAAGCAGTGGACCACAAGACAAATAGAGCACTTCACCCATGAAGGTGGACTATTAGCTTTGTTTCATGATCTGTAAATGAGTTATTAAATGCCTCTATAAAGTTTTATTACTGTTTTAATCCCATTAATAACTGTCTTCACATTAAATGTTCTACTGTTTGCTGAATATGGCAGCAATGTGCAGCAATAATTACTGCCTGACATTAGAGTTTTTTTCCTCTAAAACTAAGGATATAAAAGAGAAGGCGTTAGAGAAATTCCGCAGCACTAATTCTATAATTTAAAGGAAAAAGCCAAGAGCCAGATGTTAGCTTCTTCCTTTGCACAAGTATAACCTGCTTGATTCCACATTTCCATCTCTAGTTCCTAAGTGTCAGCAGCCCAAACATAAGGGAATAAAAGTGAATGTATGTTTCAGCACTTTGTGAAAGCACTCACAGAGAAAACAATCTACATCTTAATAGCTTTCTTTCATTACATTAACTTCTCCCCTGCAATTCGTCTTGGAGATTGCAGGAATGTTCATAAACACTGGCAAGGATAAGAATCACAGAATCTTAGCACGATGAGCGCTCTAGGGGCCACTGGACAACCCCCTACCCCACTGGAATTGCCTTTGTTATACTTTCCTTCCAGATTCCTGGGCACTCACAGTGCAGAGCACTGACTATATCCAGAAAATGACCTCTACATAGTTGAGTCTCTACCTGTTGAAAAGGTCTTTCTTATGCTGAACACAAAGTGGGCTGCTCTGGAACTTTCACTAGAATCCCAGGTCTTGCCTCCTCAAGCTATTCGTAGCATTAACGTCCTCCCTGCCAACAGGAAAGGGAGACACATCCCTGAAGACATCTCTCAGGGATGTGGTTATTCATCCAACCTACAAGCCAGTCATCCTAGCCTCTTCCACCACTCCTCAGGAGAAATGGCTCCCACTTGCTTATCATGAATGCCCAAGGATAAGTAGCTTCCAGTTTCATTAGCAATGCTTAAGATATTTTACCCACAAGTATACTTGACATTCTTCCTCTTAGGGATGAGACAACTGATGTCCCACAGTTGGTAGCACACCCAGTACTTCCCTCTTGAAACATGTGGTAGGTCATTTAAAGAAACAAAGAATATGAGTATCCAGACTCATGGGGTACTTTCAGAACAGGGCACTCACAATGTCCCTGTTGACCCCTGCTCATTTGAGACTTCCACCTGTTGAAAATGTCTTTCTTAGGCTGAACACAAAGTGGCTGACCCAAAACTTTCACTAGAACTCAAGGTTCTATTCTTTGGAGCTACTTAGAGCAGAAATATATGGAACACAGATAAAAATGTGGAAGAAGCAGGGCCATGATAATCAAGATAAATTAACAAAAACCCTCAAGTTAAGACATTATCAACATAACATACTAAATGTTTTATTCATTTTTAACATTTTATTCACTTTAAGTTGCTAAAATGGGAATTTAACATTTCTTTGACTCAAGTTCTATAGGAAATATTCAAGATCTTCTGACTCTACAGTTTCAAGGAATTGCTTCTAAATTTGATTTAATGTCTTTCAAGCTACATATATACTAAGGGGGGTATTTAAATGTGGTCTTTGTGGTCGAAATAGTTTGCTGTCCATAAAGGATTATGCTTCTTTCCAAAATGTGGAAATACTGCTGGGAATCTGTTGCTTAATCATGTACTCTCTGCTTCTTAACGTGGCCATGAGACGGAATTTCTGATCAGCAGAATGTGAACAAAAGGGATGTGAATCATTTCCCCACTGCTTTCCTTTTCTTGATTGTGGTAAAATATATAGGACATAAAACCTTACCATTTTAACAATTTTTAAATGCACAATTCAGTGACAGTAAGTATGATCACAATGCTGTATAACACCATCCCTATTTCTAGAACTTTTTCATTACAGAGAAGCTCTGCACTCATCAAGCAGTTAACTCCCAGTCTTCCTTCCCCTGACACTATAAACCCCATTCTACTCTATGAATTTGCTTTCTGACAAAAATGGAATCAAATAAAATTTGTCCATTTGTGTTTGGCTACTTTCACTTAACAATGATTTGAAGCTTCTTCCACATTCTTCATGTCTCTGAATTTTATGCCATTTTATGGCTAACATTTCATTGAATACATATACCATATTTTGTTTATCTTCTCATCAGAAGTCAAAAGTAGTTTCCACCTTTTGGTTATATAATATTACAACAAACATTTGTATATGTGTTTAAGTTCCAGTTTTCAATTCTTTTGGGGCATATTACAGGAATCAAATTGCTGGATCATATAGTAGTTCCAGGTTTATGAGGTGCCACCTTATTGTTTTATACAGTGGCTGTACTATTTTGCATTCCCACTAGCGATGCTTGAGAGTTCCAATATCTCCATTACTTCATCAACCCTTCTTTTAATTTTTTAATAATAATCATATCATCATACATGTGAAATAGTCTCATTGTGACTGTTGGGTGGTTTGTTCTTTGTCGTTGATGCTGGGGGTTGAATTAATGTGAATTTCTTTTGCACTGCTCCAATGACTAATAAAGCTGTGCTTTTATTCATCTGCTTATTAGCCATCTGTGTATCTTCTTGAGAAGAATATATATTCAAGTCCTTTATACATTTTGAACTTGTTTGATTTCCATTTGTTGAGTTTAGAAGTTTTTATATATTCTACATTATAATCTCTCATCATATATATAATTTATAAATATTTCTTCCATGAGCTGGGATTCTAAAGAAGCAGGTAGGTATGCCTTCTCTTTTACTTTACCCTTCTGCCTGCTAAATGCAGAGGATTCCAAGACCATAGAGAATTACAGAGTCATGAAATTCAGGGGACATGTGTTACATGAAAGAAAGCCATACTACAGACATGTAACTGATAATTTATTTTATGCTAATTCACTATAATTATAGTTCATTTTTCTACTATCTAGGATTATTCAACCTGAGGATTCTCTGTCCAAATGTACATTATATTTCTTATTGTATGATCTAGGAATCCATGATCTCCATTTTCCAGATCTCATCTCCATCAGTGTCTATTAAATATGGCCTCAAACCTTCCTGAATTAGACTTTTCTTTATTCAATTATATGCTAACAGTATTATCATTTAATCTAGGCAGACATTTATCTATAGCACTGAAACCTTTTACTTTTAAAATGAGATATTTTCTACCCATATTCATAGGCACCTATATTTCTTTGTAACTTTTTAAAAACAGTGGCTCTAAGATCATATTTGTGGATTTTTATGTACTCTCTACTAGAATCTATTTGTGTAGGTAAAGTTTAAATCATTTAAAATAGGAGATACTGTTTTAGAATCTAATCACTTATTTGGGGCTTTCCTTCTCTTTTTTTCATTATCTACTTACATGATTCCATGTGGAGATGAATCAGCTATTTTTAGTATGTACTTTTAAATACTTATGCTAATTATATTAATTATCCTTGAAATTTTGCATATATTATCATTTAATTTTCAAAATAAACATATGGAATAAGCACCATTATCCCTAGAGATATTAAGACCCAAAGAGTCTCAGCAGATAAGTTGTAGAGTCCAGATTAAAGCCCAAATAATTATCATTACCATATTACCTTCTTTTATTCACATACTAATATCTGAATTCTTCCTTAAATAATGGACTTATAGCCTCTTTTTTGGAAGACAGCTTCAAAAATCTCTTTTAGGAACTCTTTGTGATATCTATAGGAGGCAGAACTAATTGTGTGCTAGTCCTTGATGCTGTTATAGATTCCCACTTTTTTAATATCCCTCCTTACTCTTTTTCATTAAGTATTTAATCTGATCTAGTAAAAAAGCTTGTTAAATATTTTCTTTTATAATGAAATGCTTTCTGATAACTGATAAAATGGCTTTGATATTTCAAGAGCATTTTAGACATTAAGAAACCTAAGTGAATACTAGTGCAGAGGCTCTAGAGAAGAGGTATATCTATGTAGTCCATTCTATCCCAGTGAAATGGTAAAGGCAGAAAAATGGAAAGACCTATTACGAATACATTGTTCACCACATTTCAAAACTGAGGTCAGAAAAGTTGAGGAAAAAAATAAGATCACTGCATGAAAATTTTCAACTTTCCAAAGTTTGTCTTCTAAATTTAAGATTGTGGTCTGTCTTTGCCAGTGATTTTCATCATGTTCCAGTGAGATAACATCTGCACTTAGGAGCTTATTAGCCAGCTGGGTCCCAAGAGTATGCCCTCATCACAGGAGAAACTGAGAACCTATTTCAAAAAATCAAGCAACATTTCAAATATTATTCATTTCAATAGCCTTAAAAGAATCTAATGTATAATGTCTTACACAGAACAGATTCTAAATAAATATGCACAGAAGGAAGAAATATGTGAAGCACATCATATGGATGAAGTTAAAGGCCAAAAAAAAAAAAAAACAACACATATACAGGGCATTTTGTGACTGAGATTGTGAACAGTGTATTTATCTAGAAAGGGAACACTGAACATTCGATTTATTTTACATAGTCACTGAGTATTCACTAAGCAACTATGACACAGGAGGAACTGTGCAGAGGATGTAGCTGTATGGGATAGATAGGCTCCTTTCTTCAGTTTGAGAGAATGAAGAAACTTCTGGATATGCATGGTGGTGCCATTATGCATAATGTGAATACACTTAATGCCATTGAACTGTTACAATTAAAAATGATTAAAATGGTAAATTTTAAGTTATGCATACTATAATAAATAACTTATGTAATGAAATCACATTATACAAAAATGAAACAAGCCAATCAGATAAAAGGGTACATACTAGATGACTTTTTGTATGACATGACTACAATATGCAAATCTATAAAGATAATTCTTAGCTGCCTGGGAAGAAGAAATTACGGGGACATGGAGAGTTATTGCTAATGATTATGGGTTTCTTTTTGAGGTGATAAAAATGTTCTAAAATTTTGTAGTGGTTATACAACTCTGAATACACTAAAACCCACAGAATTGTATACTTTAAATGGGTAAATTTTATAGTATATACTAAAACTATATTAAAAATTAAAACAGTGACTGTAAATTAGCCAAAGTGCAGGACTAAGCAATATTATTTACGCAAATGTAGTCTCCCCTTTCTCACTCTTCTTTGTTTCAATCCTTATTCCTTTGAGTGGACTTTCAAACATATGCCCAGTAGGGACCTCAGAAACAAGTCAACTGCAATCCAGCAATTGCAGTGGGGCGGGGGTATAGGAGGCAGAGAGTGGAGTAAAACAATCAAAACCATACTCACAAAATTGGCCCTTGTCATTATCCGGTACTTCCTGAACCCCACAGTACTCAGGATTAGAGCTATATAGGAAACTGGGACGAACAACCCCGCACTTTAGCCTTAAGTAGGCAAGAGATATAAAGGTACCTAAGACAACAGGCCAAGGATGAAATAAACACCAGAGCCAAACTAGGAGAAAGGCAAGACTGCGAGAATTTCTGGAAGATACAAGGTTCAAGCAGATGCTTTGGTTCCCCATTTTTTTCTATTCTCTCTATCCATAAACCTAACAGGGGAGTCTCTCATCAACTCAGCAAGTGAAATAAGTGCGAGACATCAGGTTTCCCACATCTCATGTAGCACCTCAGTAAGACTAATATTCTAATGCATTACTAGAAGAGTAAGATAGCAAGGAGCCCTATGACTATTAATTTGTAGCATTGCCTTTTCCTATAAATAAGAGTCCAAGACAACTTCAACTTTTCAACTAAATAGTAAGAAAAATGATGGCGATTCACATACTGAATGTTTTCAGGTTACCTTCCTGGCCTACTCTCCACCCAGCATCTGATCTGTATGGGTGGCATCATTGAACTCTCTTGACCTGTTTTCCCACAAGGTTCAGCCAAAGGCAGCCATTGGCAGGAGATTGAAGGGTGCATGAGAGTAAAGCTGGGCCTCTCCTCTGAAGGTCCCGATTCTTGTATGGCAGCCCTCTCTGTGCAGTTCCCAGCCTAGGGCCCATCTCCCTTCCCTCCCTGTGTCTTGCCCATGATATTTTCAGTATGGGCATCAAATAATATTTTATATGTTTTTGATCGTTGATACTATCACCAGAAAAAAGTCATTTTTCACCACATTTTCCTAGGATAAATGTTATTTTTTATTTGTAAATTTATTTCTGGAGCAATTTCTTCTATTTTTGTCACTTTTTTTTTTTTCTGGTGCTGGGGATTGAACCAGGGCCTTAAGGATGTTAGGAAAGCACTCTTCCACTGGCTTATATACCTCATCTCTATTCTATTTGTAAATATTTCTTTCATCTGTTCAATTTCCTCTGTCCTCTTCTGTAAGAGCACCAATTATGCCTATGTTGCATATCCTTTGTCAATGACATCCATCATTGACTCTATTCAAATTTCTAAATCACTGATTGTGTGTGGTTTCATGTGACTCTTCCCAGTTGGATAATTAGACTGAACTTGATGCATGAATTATAGAAAGTGATGTAAAGTTCTGATTCCAAATCTAGGCGACCTTGATAGATTAAAGAGGACAGATTAAATAGGGTCACATATTCTTTGCAATTCTAATCTACAGGTTGAATCTCTTTCCCTACCCTTGACCCAGCTGGTTTAGTGATTTCCTTCAACCTATTAGATGCTATGGAAGCAACATGAGATTGCCAAGGCTACAAAGCAAGAAGCTTTGCAGCTTCCCTCAGACCATCTATGAATGCTTCCACCATGTCAAACAGCCTGAGTCTCTTTGAGAATGAGAGGCCTGTGGAGAGGGAGGGCCTCAACCCCAGTCAAAGCTCCAGCCATGTGTGTGAGTCTAGTTGACACCAGTAGAACCCAGCTGAGGGCCAACCCTCAGAAAAGAGGGTAAATGAGAGCACCGTTCTTTTAAGTCACAATTAGATTATCTGGCAAAAACTAATTCACTGATAAGACTTTTTATTAATTAAAGACTAATTAATTAACCTTTCTTCTTCATATATCTTCATACTACTATGAGGGCAGCATGCTCATCATTATTATTTTATATTATAATGTCTATTATTTCTTGAGTTGAATCACAGTTTAATAACTACATTTTACAAGTATGTTGACTTATAGGGATTTCAGGGTCCACTTAAGAGAGTTTGAGTTAGCTATCAGATGGGCTTACCACTAATTTTGTAAACAGAACTTATAGAAACAGTTTTACCCATGTCTTTATTATAGATATTTACAGCTTCTTTTCAGGCTATGTTGGCAGTGCTGACTCATAGCAACAAAGATCTTATGGCCTCCAAACCTAAAGTATTTAGCATTTGGTCCTTTGCAGGAAAAGTTTGTCAGTCCTTGATGTACACCTCATTTTGAAAGACAGTCTTGAAAGAAATCTAAGAGCTATTAAGTGTGCTTTCTTTTTCTTAAAACTTACCCAACTCTTGGTGATTATCTCGTCATTTGAGTAAACACCGATTTAGATAGTTTAATAATAAAACTTTGATGAAATGATTATTTTAATTTCTGACACTTCGTAAACCACTGAAGACAAACATAACTGCTTTAAATGTTTCTGTGGAGGTGTTGAACTTTTTTTGGTGCTGCATTGTGTCATGTAAATCCATTGTCCTGACAGCTTTGCTGATAAAACTGAAGCTGGAATTAATATCCATTATTGAAAGGTCATTGCACAGGGATGAGCCAGCAGCCAGTTTTAAAATGTTAATAACTCTGATATTTTTCAAATACAAACAAAAGGTTCTATTTGGTTTTATAATTCTTTCCCCAAATGTTTCACTTAAAAATGAAAATGTTTAAGGAAAAAGTTTAAACTGAGTAACATACTATAGTTGCATGCTGGTGATAATGTCAGTGCACCTACTCATCAGTATTAGTGCACACTGCGTCAGACCTAGCAGGCAGCAGGCATGGTATTGAGGCCCTCCTATGTTATCTGCCATGCTTAACTAATTCTAAATATCATGATCAATAACTTTCCTATGTTCATATATGAATACATAACTAGTGAAATGTCATATCATATACAACCATAAGAATGGGATCCTAATTAGGATTTCAGAAGTTATACTCCATGAGGGTATAATATCCCAAAATATACTCTACTATCATGTATGTCTAAAAAGAATTTAAAACTTAAGAACACCATTATTTTATATATATATTTTTTGGTGGGGGGTACCAGGGATTGAATGCAGGGGCACTCAGCCACTGAGCCACATCCCCAGCCCTCTTTTGTATTTTATTTAGAGACAGGGTCTCACCAAGTTGCTTAGTACCTCACTTTGGGTGAACTTGTGATCCTCCTGCTTTAGCCTCCCAAGTACTGAGTTTACAGATGTGCACCACCACACATGGCCAAGAATGTATTTTATTGTATGTTTATGTCACCTGTTTTGTTACTTGGTACTTCAATTCATGCTTAATGCAGATTTTCTTTGAGACTTTGATAGAAGTTTTGTTCATATGTTGTCTCTATATTCACATAAAGAGGAAAACATGAGTAAAATTAGTTGGCTAAGATGTTCTAGAGAACACTTCCCATTTAGTACCTGATGCTTTTCATTTTCAACTCAGAACCGTCGATGTTCATATCTTCCGACATCTTTTGTTTCTCCAGAGTACTAGAGCGTGTCCAGAGTACTCTGAGGTCTCCAGGTTTCCATCCAGGGTGCTCACCCCATTCTGCAAGGTACAATGTGCATGTGGCAGCAGCAGTAGCTATGTCAGGACCACCATGTGGGCTGCAGTGGTTGAGGTACTGATTTCAGAAACACCTCAATATGAGGTGGGGAAACATGTGCCTTAGAACTCATCCTTATGGCTACTTGTCCCTTGCTGTTGGTGTGTTGGTGCAGTTGGACACTGACTGATACGATGTTTTAATGAGACACTTAAGTCCAGAAAATAATCATTTCTCCTTTATATTACAGTTCACTTATACTGTGGTGATTTTTAGAATATCAGAATTAGAATTAGTCCTGCAGGTTCGGAAATAAAAATTTAATCCTGTACAAAATGTAATGAATATATAAACCAATGAGGAAGCCAGAATTTGACAGAAACAAAGATTCACAAAAAAACTTCATCAAATATATAGGGCAGCAAATTGTCCAAGACTCTTCACGTGACCATACTCCACTGATTCTTCACATACTCAAGGTTTACAAATATTCATAGGATCTTTCACCAACTTTGGAAAAATAAACCCTTGCATTTAGCAGCTAGGGGGTTCTGAGAGCAGGATAACATGAAGCCAAGTCAGATCTGGGCATTCTGAGGACTAGGATCAGGTAGTTTTTAAGGACACAAATCTTCCCATCCCCTCCCTCCTGGAGTCTGCCAGCAAGAGGCAGGATGGAGTTCCTGGCCTCTCTGGAATCCCAGAAGCCCCTACTCTTCCTTGCTCCACCACACTCACAGCCCCACCGCCCTTCTCAGGCTCAAGATCACCTGTGCTCATCAGGACCGTTGTCTCTACTTGTGCTGAGGCGAGAGGATTCCCAGGTCATCCTCTTTCTTTCTCTCCTGCAGTCTAAGCAGCAAGAGGATTTACATATTCCGTTTGGAGTTCATAGTCAGTTATCAGAAAAATCCCTCAGATTGTCCACTTCTCTTCACATCCCTTTACCTTCTGACTTTATGTGAAACCTGCCTTGCAGAGAACCTTGTCTCCTCTGCAGGCCTTCAAGTGAGAGAATCCCTCTGCCTCACAGCTTTTACCACAGAGCTTTCATGGTATTCCTTTCTTCCACACCGGTGCTATTGGACCAAGGGTCAGCAAACTTTCTTAAAAGGCCATTTGGTAAAATATTTTAGCATTTGTGGACCACATAGATTTTAACTACTCAATACTGCCATTACTGCACAAAACCAGCCACAGTCAATACCAACATGAAGAGACTTATCTATGTTCCAATAAAACTTTATTTGTAAAAGTAAGCAGACAATGGTAGGCTGTAGTTTACTGAATCTCAGATCAGCAATCTGCATCACCTACTTCACCCACAACTGCCATCATCCCAGACCACTACACATCACTTCACCTAGTTCCCTGAAGGTCACTGTTACTCTCTCCAATGCTACTTCTACCATAATTATTTTTCTGATTTCCACTTTATACTCCAGGTTTTGAGACTGAAGGGTGTTATGCTTAGGGGAAGGGGAGGGACTACAAGAAGAAAACAAAATTTGTGAATGTAAAGTTGTCCCTGAGCCCCTGAGCCCTAAGCTTCACAGCTGTAGGGTAAACTCACCTCTGTCCCCTGGGTGCTCTGACTTGAAAAATCCATTCAATACAAATTTCAGGAACCACCTTGATCACCTTACAGACAATCCTTCCTGACTTCTTAATTCTCTAAGCTCCTGCCCTCAGAGATTAATCCTCTGTCCCACCTCAGCCATGTGATCCTAAGCTTTCATGGGTCAGCAGCTTCACACCTCTGTAAGCTCACTTTCAGCCATCTGACTCCTCATACGCTGTCTTAGCTAGCCAGCAGAGCTACTCAGAGTCTAAACAGCATTATTCTGCATATCCTGCTTCTGTGCCAGAGGCAGAGTGGAGATTGTTTTGAAGGGGTTCATGGTGGTCTTTTTTTTTTTTTTTTAAATTGGAGTGGACATCAATGATCTACAGGAAACTAACATTAGAAGAACTATACTGTTCAAAGCATCAGCAGCTGGCACTAATAAGGAGTTTGGAATTCCTCAAAAACTCCCATTCCAGAGCATTACCAAAGTTTGATTTATATCACACCTCCCATGTCAGGGCTGGAGCGGGGAGCCCATCTGAGAGAAAAAGCCCACATCCATGGCATTTGTTACAAAAATCATTGGCAATTTTTTAATATCAGTTGCCTGAGGCTCAAATATCAATTGAGGCAAAATAAAAAATCATCTAGAAACTTAAAAGGAAGAT
This sequence comes from Spermophilus citellus, assembly GCF_964194105.1. NCBI lineage: Eukaryota > Metazoa > Chordata > Mammalia > Rodentia > Sciuridae > Spermophilus > Spermophilus citellus. The sequence goes on along the minus strand of NC_138184.1, from coordinate 22,855,278 downwards.
CTGTGGAAGAAATACCTATATATCAGACTTTCAAACACTTAGATATATTCTTGAGGGAATCTACAAGGCTGTGTGCATGCATAGCCCTATGCACATGACTGGGAAAGCAGAGGCCAGTCTCTCTCCTCCCGCTGATGCCCTGCACAGACATGTAAATTGCATTAATATTGAAGGCACGTCTCCAACACATACAGTCTTTTGGCAAAGACTGGGAGACATGATGATTTAAGAAAATGTCTGTCCAGTCATTAGCCGACCACTGAGCTAAATGAACAGAAACTTCTGTGGCCAGATACTACAGGGCATATAGACTTTACCAAATTAATGCCAAAATGTCCTTATGCAAACAAACAATTAAAAAGGCAATAACAAAATAGCCTTATGGCAGGATCTACTTTCCAGAGTTGACACATTATGTCATCTGAGATATCTACTTTTCGACAAAAAAAAAAAAAATCATAAAACATTCCCAAAAACAAAAACTAAAAAAATATGACCCCCACACAGGAAAAATGTGCATAAACACTTTTTATGGAAGACGCACATGCTGGACTTACTGGACAAAGATTTTAAAACAGCAATATATAAAGAATTATAGAAAACCATATCTAAACACTTAAGGGAAACAATAAAAATGTCTCTCACTAAATAAAAAATAACAACAAAGAGAAATTATGAAAGAGAATCAAATGTAAATTCTAAAGTTGAACAGCACAATAAGTGGAATAAAAAATTCTCTCACTGATCTTAGAAATAAAATTACAAGTGCATGCCAATAAATCAGTTAAGGTAGATGAATTTTTAGAAAGACAAACTATTAAACATGACTCAAGAAGAAATAGAAAATAGACTTATGACCAAGAGATTGGCTTTATAATTTAAAAAACCCACAAAGCATATGGATATAAGCAAGTATGGTTTACTGACTGTAATAACCCAGGGGCCATCTTTAGAGATTAGAAACTAGAGCGTACTCTCTAGCCCCTAAAAATTCTGTCCTTTGCACACTGAAAGTACAGCTACATAGACATAAAATTATCTAAAATCTCATATGACAAAAGATCAGTTTAAGGATTTGTGATAAGGATCTTGTCATTTAAGTAAGTCTAGACATACATGAGGTTCATTGGGTATATTTCTCCCAATGTAGCTTCTTGAATAGCTTCTTTCAATCCTGAAGCCCTGTGAACTTTGAACACAAATTATCTGCTCCTCTACATTCCCAAACTGTAATGATGAGACACAGAAAGAACAAAATACTACAGACCCACTCGCTTAAAAAGAAAAAAAAAGGAGGAGGAGGAGGCATTAGAAGCTGAAATGTTGGTGGACACATTTTCTTAGTTCTCTTTATGCCAAGGGGGAACATATGTTTTGCTTTGGACAAAATTCTGCTCCCTGAGAATGTTCCTTTCTGGCTCTATCTTCTACCATCTGAATCATTCCTCCTTTTCCTTAAGATTGAACTATATCTGTGGATGAGGAAATTACTCAGCCCAATTCTGTTCATACAATTTTGGAAGGCCTTGAAACCTCTTAGCATTCTGAAAAGCAATGTCACTGTCTTTAGCCCCCACTGGTGTACTTCTAGCAATATGGTTCTATTGAAAACATTGTTATTTCCTATAAGCCACTGATGTTTACTCCAAAAAACAAGAGCCCACCCATTAATTCCTTTAAACATTGTCCATGATAACTTTGGCAGAGAATCGGGTTACTGTGGGAATAATGCTGTTAAGATACCGAGTATCCCTGGTAGCTAGCTGAGACAGTGTATGAGGAGTCAGATACCTACAAATAAGACCATAGAGATGTAAGGCTACTGACACAAGAAAGCATGGGGTCACATGGTTGAGGATCACATGGTTGACTAAGAAGTCAGGCAAGGAAGGATTATCTATAAGGTGTAATCTAGGTGGCTACTGAAAATTTGTGTTCAAAATAAAGTACTGTTTTAGTGTGGGAAATTCTCATGAGGCTATATTGAAGTGATTTAACTGTGGAAAACTGAGTATACACTGAAATGAATTTGTTCAAATATTTATATTAGTGATTATTTCAATGTTTTCAGATATCATTTCAGATGACTCAACATGAATGAATGAAAGTCATGCTACAAGATGAAAAAAATATATTCAATAACTTGTTAGAGTTGGAGCATAGGTAGATATGCCCTGAAGCTCATGAAGCATGAGTGTCAGGGGTCCTCAATACTTGAATGGTTCTAAAAACATAGAAAGTGTAGGGGTGGGGAATTTTATGCTTTTAAAATAAAAATTAAATAAGCCATCATTAAGACCAAACATGGGAAAGAATGCATTCTCCCCATCAAAAGCAAACAAAGAAACCTACAACAAGTCACAATTAAGAATGCACAAAACATGAGCAAAGAACTTAACTAGCACAATTAGAGAACAATATGCCATAACTGAGCTAGGATGAATTAAATATTAGGTAATCTATTAAATATAATCCATCCAATGAACAGATTCAAGAAAAATCATTTGATAGTTTTCATAGAGGCCAAAAAAGAATTTGATAGAAGTCATTATTTATTCTTGATTACAAAAGAAAACAGATAAATTTAAAATGGATGAGTATTCTTGATCCGGGGGAAAAAAATCTGAGATAAAACCAAGATAATATTCTCTATCCCATTCTCATTGTTTCTTGCAATTAGATGAGAGGAAAACATGGAGTTATGAAAATTGAGGGAAAAACTATCATTATTTATAATTATGATGATTATGTAACTGGAAAACTGGAAGAATCGTCTAAAAACTATTATGACAAATTCTAAAATTAGGTACAAAATACACAGAAATCAAAAACTTTCAAATGCACATTTTTTTAAATTAAAAAAGACATAAGCAAAAAAGTCCTAATTTTAAATAACAATTAAAGGACAAAATAACTAAGAAAAGATTAACTTAAGAAATGCTCAAAGTCTAAACCAAGAAAACTACAAAACATCACTGAGCACACACGTGTCCTGAATAAACAGGAAAATGTAACTTGCTTTTAGATTCAATACGGCTTGGTATAAGCATAAATTGGCACATTACTTAGAATAACCTGTAATTATTGCCACGACTTACAAATGCACATACCCTTTGATCTAATAACTCCAATCTCAGGAATTTACCCTAGATATCATCTTGCTCCTATCTGAGAATATGTATATATTAGATTATTCATTGCACAGCTGTCTATAATAGCAAAAGATTGCGTATTATCCAATTTAGCGAATTATGCTATATTCATAAAACAAAATAAGATGCTGCAGTGTAAAAGAATAAAGATGTCTATGAACAAAACTCCACAATTGTTGGCAATGTTTACTATTGGAAATAAGTGCATAGTTCTCTTAGGGAAGGAAAAAAATTATCAACATTTAAGCATAATGCCTACATAGAAATAAAACTCGAAATTCTTATGGGCAAATGTCCAAACAGTCATTTTGAATCATTTTATTCATTGACAGATTTTGTCTGAGCTTTATTGTGAAATATTTTAATAAAATATTTTACTGGTCAAAAAGCAAAACATGCTCATGACTTAAAATATTGTACAGATTTGCATAAGATATAAAACAAACATACTCTTAACCCATCCAGTCTCATTTTTCAAGACTTTTTTGATTGGCAGACGTAAGTCTAAAAACTATTTCTTGGTTTATCACCTTCATTCCAGGAGTGATATCCCTATTGAACCCCACTTTGAATTTTTGCTGGCCACATCATTACTATTTCTAGATGCTTATCATGTATTTTGACTTACCAACTTTAAATAGTACTTCTTGATGCTCTGCTATGCAAGAGGAAGAAACTTACCAATGGACAAAACTCAACAGGATTAGACATTAATTCTAAGAAACAGTTACCTTGTTCATAAAGTAGCTTCATATTGGAATCTTTGCAGGCAACCAGATTGCTGAGTAGGGCAATCACACTTTGCATGGTATTACCCAGAATGCTCTCCTGATGTTCCTGTAATAAATTATAGTCTCCATTACAACCACATAGAAATAAAATTACATCATCATAAAGACAAATGAGATCAATACCTCCATTCTTCCCACAAGGTTAAAGAATTATTTTTTGCATTGTAATGACTCATATCCTTCAGGGTTAAGACTCTTGCCATCAGGAAGTTAAGTGAGCTGAAAGGCTGAGTAAATCACTCAAAAATCAGCCAGAGGTTTGCATGCATTCCTTGCCCAAGAGCTGAGCAAGAGCCACATGCTCCTTTGTGCTTTAGGTGGGTAATAAGTGAACAAAAACCAAGCATATGGAATTTAGAAGACCATACTTGAAAGTGAGGTTTAGATCACAAAAGAAAATTACTCTAAGAAGTATTTCCTCATTTTCCAGATTATCCTGGTACTGATAATTCTGAGATAAATTTAGCCTTGTACATCCATGTTGTAATATGACTTATTTTATTACTGCTTCAGTGCAATAAACTACATTTGGGACCTAAAGAGTAGATTTTGCTTTCTTCACTACACTTTTCTTCACTGCAGAGTGTAACTTAGGTCCTTAAGAGAATGTGGAAATGGAGTAATTCTTCAGTTTCTTCTCCTCAATTTAAGGACAAATAAGGTAATTTCTTAGTAGTTTGTAAAGAAGCAAAAAAAAAAAACTTGCTTTTTTTTGTTCCCTTTTTCATTCCTCTTTTTTAAGAATTAAAAGCAGATTAAATTAGATTTAAAATTTTTCATGATTCAAAAATGAAGAAAAATTCTTTAAGCTCCAGAAGTAGGATGAGGCAATGAGATGCACAAGGTGCAAAACTCAGGCAGTCTTCACGTATAGGCTCACACAAGTATTCATTGAGAGCTTCCAAAAGCCTAGCTGGTCCCCTGCCCTGTAACCCCTCTACTGAAAGCTAGACCCATCCCAAGAAGTAACAAGTATGCCAATTGGGTAGGCTCTATTTAAGCCTTGTCCTATTTTTCTCTTTCTTCCTCATACATAAAGAAATATATGGTTTACTCTGCTTTTAAAAAATATAAATCACATTTATTAATTCATTTAATTAATGAATGAATAGCTATTTTGTGCCAGGTACTGTTCTAGGAAATGGAGATATACCAGTGAACAAAAACAAAGTCACCTGTTCTCACATAATAGACCACAAACAACAATATGATAAATAAATTGTCCACTGTGTGAGAAGGTAACAATGATCTGGCAAAAAAGGGACAGCAGGAACACAGGCTTGAGAAGGCAGTGGGGCAGTCCATGATTTTAAATTGGGTGGTCAAGGTGAGACTAAGAAACTGTCACTTTTAAGAAAATTTTATCTTTTATACATGCTAAAACATCTTCGAAGTGCTGGGATTAATTCATGCTAAATAAACTTCTTTCAAAATAACTTTATAATTATGTTACAAAGATAACATGCAGTTTCCACAGATCTTCACACAGATTTCCTGATACCAGTAAATATTACCATCTTAACTAACCATAAAACCAAGAAATTAACATATAGTACTAATAAGTAAATTACAGTCTCTATATAAATTTCACCATTTTTTCCTTACTGTCCTTTTCTGTTCCAGAATCCAATCCAGGATCCATGTTGCCTCTGGGGTTAATTCATTTTTGCAGCAAATATTTACTAGGTGCCAACTGTTCTAGATACTGGCTTATATCAGTAAACAAAACAGAGAAAACAAACCACCAAAATTCTTCCCCTATTGTTTACTTTGTAGCAGAAACAGAAGACAATAAACAACAAACATCATATTACATGACATATCAGAAGGTAATGGGTGGTATGGGAGAAAGGAAAACAGCAAAAGGAGTTTGGGGAAAGGTGGTTTGAAGGGAAACTTGCTGTTGAATACAGCAAGCAAGCACAGCTCCTTCAGAGGACAACATTTGAGTCAAGATTTGAAGGGAGGGGTGGTGTTTTTCTTTTAATACACAACTAGGTATATTAGCTAATTTGTTTTAGGATTGTATTCTAAAGTGACATTGCCCTATGAGTGACATCTTTGTCTGATTTTAGTGTCAATGTCATGCCTGCCTTGTCCATCCATTTTATTGCATTGGTATTTATTGTACACCTAATCTGAGAGATTTGGCAGAAGAACTCATTCATAAAAGCTCTGTATATCTTTGCTAGATCTTTAAATTTTTTTTAAATCTTCTACATAGTTTATCTATACCTTACCTCAGGTTGGGTCAAATCCATTCTCCTCAAAAATCCTCTATAATGTCTTGAGTTTTCAAAGACATTATAATAAAATCCACACATACTTTTCACTTACATCTTCACAAATCTTCTCTAAAAACCAATTTACATTGTCCTTTATACCATATCCACTATCTTGTGGGTCAGACTCACCAACATTTTGTTTATACTATTGGACTTTTCAAGAAACCATCTTTCCTTTTTTTGCTTTGAGTGAGTCATTATGAATGTCCACAAATGTTCCCCTACTCTGAGGTATACAGTAGGACGGCATTCCCTTGCCTGTTTGTAACTGGAAATGACAAAGAGACTTCCTTCGGCCAATTAAACTCATCTGGGCAGAAGCTCTAAGAAGTCAGTGAGGGCATCATCATCCTACCTTTCCTCTTGCTCCTGGGACCTTCCAGATGGTAAAATGTTATGTAGAGATGTGGTGTCCCCCAAAAGCTCACGTTTGAGACAATGCATGAAGGTTTGGAGGAGGAATGACTGGATTATAGCCTTAATATAATCAGTGGATTAATTTCTACTGGGATTAACTAAGGGGTAACTGGAGGCAGGTGGGGTGAGGCTGGAGGAAGTGGCTCATTGGGGCATGGCTATGGGGTATATATTTGAAGCTGGCGAATGTAGTCTCTCTCTGCTCACATGATGTGAGCTGCTTCCCTCTGCCACACTCTTCCACCATGATGTTCTGCCTCACCTTGAGCCCCGAGGAATGGAGCCGGTTTTCTATGGACTAAGACCTCTAAAACCATGAGTCCTCAAACAAAATTTTCCTCTCCTAAAATTGTTCCGGTCAGATCCTTTAGTCACAGCAGAAAAAAAAAAACTGACTAAAACCGAGAGTCACCAACAGCCTGGCTCCCAGAGTAAGAACATGAAGCAGGCCAGGAGCCCCTTAATATACACCTGGTTTCCAGAACTTACAAAAATGCCAATACTGCATATGGCTCTGAAACTCTTCTCTCAACTGACTTGTACCTCCCACTGATGAGAGCTACTTGATTTCATATGGGTTTTACCACCTACATCTTGGTTTAATTTAAGACCAGCTGGTTCTTTCCAAATACTGATGCCTAAAAACTTCTAGCTTTAGAAGCACCCACTTAAGAGCACTTTTATAGTGGATGTTAATGTTTGACTGTTTCTCTGACACCAGCTTAAGAAGATTAATGTGAAAGCAATGGTCTGCCACCAGTTTCATCTAATTATTCTTACAGTTGGTTGGAAGGAAAGGGTGATTAATAAGCACCAAGATGTCACTACATGTTATTCATGATAAAGTAACTAATGATACATAGGAAACTTATACTTGTGAAGGAAAGTAAAGCTAATAAATCTTTTATTTTTGGTCTTGTTTGGTAAAATGACACATACTGTTCCTTATTTAAAGGCCCTTCTATCAGAAAACATGGGTCAGTCTCACTGGAGATAAACCTATTTGATAAACATGGGTTTTTTTATGACTAAATGTGCCTTTTCTATGATACTCTTGACAGTATTTTCACTCATTCTGAAGCCAATACTTTTCCTGTGTTCTTGGGGTGAGTGCCACATATTGATACAGGTATTTTCTTTTGGTATAAAAGCCCTTGAAAGCTGTTGCCTTCAGACACTGAGAACCCAGGATCAGATCCTAGCAAACAAGGTCCTGGCTGCTGTCCTGAAAATCTTGGATGCCTACAGATAGAAGGCTACTGCCAACCCTACCACTCGATCTACAGAGGTGTATGACACTGAAGCATGCCCTGGTTACCAGCACCCCCACTAGTGTTATTACTAGGGGTATTTTGTGCATCATTACCAAAAAATATCAATTTATACCTCAGTCTTATCTGAATTTGATGCACAGAATAAAGAAGAAATTAATCATCCTGCAACCACAACTGGTTTCCTTTCCTAGACACTATTTAAAACATTATTTCTTCTTGTTGTTGGGTTTTAACCATTCATAGATCCTGAACTTTATTCAGCATAAAGTGAACTCTATTTAAAAAATTACAGAATCACCTTTACTTGCTTTTCCTCTTATAAGCATCCATTATTCTAAACAGCATAGATGAGGGAGACTTCAGAACACAGTAACTGCTCCTGCTCAAGATGAGGACATGGTTCTCTAGGGGAACTAAGACAGCTATTGCTAAGGACTAGATCATAATTTCCCCGGAAAGAATGCTAAATACATGTGAAGAGCAGTTGAGAAGGTGTAAATGTGAATTAAACACACTTCTATTAACTTTTATCAAATTCAGTTATTTCATCTCTCTCAGCAACTTTAATAAGATTTGTTCTTGTTCACAACCATATTAGCCTACAAGGGATAAATTATGCATTGAAAAGCACCACATTTACTTGTTAAAGTCAGAGTGGAAGATTATACAAAGGGAGAAACATGAGAGTAAATATGTGGGACAGAGTTCCTCTTGGGCATGTCTGAGAGACTGGTGGAAGGAGATAAGGGACACATAAGTTTGGTTCAAAGACTGCAGGCTAATGTTGGAGGGGAGGGATGGTTCTGATCAAAGACTGTGTCATCATTAGATGCTCCTCTGGGACAGCCCCTTCCTTTCCTCCAAATTTACGTCCCAGGGTAAAGGACAATAACAAAAGGCTGAGTAAAATCCTTTTTTTTTCCCTCCAATCCCCATAGCTCACTAATAAAGCATGGAGTCCATAGCACTGGTATCCTGATATGTTTAAGGAGAGTGGGGGGAGGGAAAGGAGACAACAGAAGCAGGTGATGACCTGCAACAGGACCTTCAGAACACAGGGCTTAAGGCACTGGCAGCACAGGGTCATTCTTGTCATGTGGCAGGAGAGCAGTCACATGGGCCTGAGCAGAGACAAGGCAGCACTGAAAATGCACTAAGAATCTTCTGAGCATTGTGGCCTGTATTCCAGCACTCCCCTACATCATCTCAGTTCATGCTTATGAAAGCAGGGTCACGGTTGCAGTTCTCCTATTTTTACAGATAGGGACTAAGGTAGTCGGGACAAGTCAAACTTGTGAAGCTCTCTGGGATTTTGTCTGTGGATGGCAGAAGTTATGCCCTGATCACCATGGAGCATAGCCACATGACCCCAGGACTGAGGCTCCTCCTGAGGTTGCGGGGAGGTCACCCGGCCAACCAGTACACTCAGGTAACCAAAACCACTTGTGGCTCCACCAGATTATTTGGGATGAATTAAAAAGAGTCTGGAGTAAAGGGGTGGAAGGGACAGAGGAAGTACTGATTTCAGGCTGCTATGATAACACTCGTCTTTCTTCCTTTCATGCCACAATGTGCCGTGCCTTATACCACTAGGATCTTCTGGTTTCAAAAGAGCCCTTATTATTTATCACTATGCTGGAAAACATACAACCCAGGAATTACAATATAGATACTAGCAACTGCAGTAAAGAATGAATCAGCATATTACCCAAAAGAATAAAAACACACACCAGAACCATCATTAATAGCACAATTTTCAAACATCTGTATTAGCATTGGCTGATGGATGCTCTTACATCTTCTGTGAGGTGAGCTCACAGAACAGGCATTATTGATGCCCCAGAAAAAGCAATTCTGCTGTACTTCATGACGAAAATATTTAACTCACAATGTCTCAAGTTTTCAATTCTGCAAATACTTCAATGAAATTTACACAGGTGCATTAAAATAAGTTGGAAATCATAATCTAGAGCTTTATTAATTAATAACATACTGGAATATATTTTACTATATTTAAGTTTTCATAAGTGTTACACATCTTTTAACAATAGGACAAAATGTATTAACTCCTTTATCCATAATCCATCAATAAGCACAGCTGACCCAATTTGTGTGCCTATCACCATAGTATGGGGACATTTAATAAACAGAACAGTTGAGAGCTCTAATAAAATATAGCATTTGCCAGCAGAGATAATTAGAATTGAAGGAGCAAAATTCTAGTGTTTGGCAACACAGATGAAACAACTTCATTAAAATGTACAGCTTCAGCAAATGAAAGGCAGGAGAGCACTGGACCCTGAAGAATCGGCCTTCTCAACACTAATTGCTTCAGTGCTTTAAGAGGACAGCTCTGAAATACCAAGGGCACAGCAAGGAAATGCCAGTAAAAAATGACCAGCCCGGGCTGGGGATGTGGCTCAAGCGGTAGCGTGCTCGCCTGGCATGCGTGCGGCCCGGGTTCGATCCTCAGCACCACATACCAACAAAGATGTTGTGTCCGCCGAGAACTAAAAAATAAATATTAAAAATTCTCTCTCTCTCTCTCTCTCTCTCTCTCTCTCTCTCTCTCTCTCTCCTCTCTCACTCTCTCTTTACAAAAAAAAAAAAAAAAAATGACCAGCCCTTCCAAAGTGGCCTCACTATAGACAGGGCCTTACACTTCATTCTAATACCTGATAGTGTAAGGACCACTGAAAGACCTCACATATCGCAAACTGAAAGTATGATAGGCTTGTTGAAGCATTGCTCACAAAATAGCTAAGATAAAGAAACAATCCATATGTGTGTCCATTGACAAATGGATAAAGAAAAAGTAAAACATAGAAATACATATATGATATTAATGTGACACGATATAAATGTGATATGCATATAGTGCATATAAAACAGATAAATGTGATGCATGTATAGTGACTATAATGGAATATTATTCAGTCTTTAAAAAGACAACTGCCATTTTCCACAATATAAATGAACCTGGAGGCTCATATGCTAAATTAAAGTAAGCCAGGCACAAAAAGAAAAATATTGCATGATACCATTTCTACATGAAATCTTTAAAAATTAAAGGCTGAATATACAGAAATAGAGGATAGAACAATGGTTACCACAGATGGAGATGGTAGGGAGAAAATGCAGAGATGTACGTCAAAGTAGACCAAATAGTAAATATGTACTGCACATACAAGAACTACAGTTAATAACACTCCTTCATATTGGGGGTTTTTGTGAATTAAGTGAATTTGTTGTTGTTGCTGCTGGGGCTTGAAGCCAGGACCCTGTGCATGCAAAGAACATGCTCTACCACCAAGCTACCTCCCCAGCTAAGTACATTTCTGCTGCTTTTGTCATAAAAGAAACTATGTGAGATAATTCATGTTACACTAATTCACTACAGTAATGGTTTACAATCAATGTGTATCCCATAACATCAGGCTGTAAAATTCAAGTATACATACCAATTTTTTTTAATTTAGTACAAGGTCTAAGAAGTCAAGGTAGAAAAACTTTTGTCAACTGAAACTAACAATGAACTATGGCCACTCTCTTCTGTCTTTGATGCAGGTCAGAATCTAAAAGAAAACAACTAAAAACTACAACTAAGCCTAGGTATAAGGATCCAGACAGAAAGAAGAGCAAAAATGCATTGAAGTATTGTGCACATAAATATCTATGATCACCTGGACAGAAACACATAACACTTTCTATTTAGCACATATTTAGATTACATTTCCTGAAGGAAAAAAAAAGTATATTTTTCTAAGAATGCTAACATACCACCCACACACTTGTACAACAGCACCAGGATGTGATGGTGTTCCCCCTCATTGTCCTTTGCAATTACTCTATTCGGCTAAATTCCGAGATATAAGAATACCAAGCTCAGAAGACAGCCTTCACAGAACTCAAGTGAACTCTCTCTCAGGGAAAGAGGACTCTTGTGCAGGTTACTGATTTCTCACAAGGCGGTTCCAGAGGCAGCTCACAGTCAAGGGGATCTAAACTGAGCCCACTGCCTCCTTTGCCTTTGCACATTCTTTCATGATTCCTTCTTCAGTGAAAAGCCCCATAGCCTGCCCAGCTACTGTGGGAATCATGGGGACTGCTAAATCATTTGGACTTCTGCCTCTTGTTATTCTGCCTCATTCCTACAAATAGCCACAATATCCCCACTGTCACTGCCTGAGATTGAGCAGTCATCATTGTTGGCTGGTACCATCACAGCCCCTACAGAGAGTCCCTACTTCCCAGCACATGTCCTCAACTGGACTCTTTTCTAATGTAGCAGAGAATGTTCTCATTCCTGGGGCTTCAATCTAGGAGGCTGCAAGCCAACTGCCGGGGGGTGGGCAGTGGGTAAATTTACAGTAGGTTCAAGATCACTGTTCCCATGGTCTACTTTGTGTTTAAACCCCTGGTGACATTTAAAGTCCTGAAAAAAGGGGAGGCCACAAGAGTCATGGGGTGGCAGAAACAAGGATACTGATGCCCTAATGTTTTCAGTCCCACAGAGGTTATCATTCTATGGTTTTGGAAATAGTCTCATGACTTATTGGGCCTCGGGGCAAAGAAGAGGGAAAGGAGCAAGCTGAATTAAACTGAAAGAACACAGGGTAATTTAAATTGATTCAGTTATTCACCTCATAAATACATAGGTGGGACTTCTTGGGAAGAAAGGTCAAAAAATTTGGGGGTCCCAAGTGGAACTATTTGGGTTAGATGGTGTTGGGGCTGGGGCAATTGCCACTGGGCATTTGCTATACCAATTGCAAAGTCGTTTTTGAGCTCCTCTGCCAACATGGTCAGGGTTTCTGGGGCTTCAGCAGGCTCCTGCAGGAGCTGAGGAGGCTAAGGGAGAACCTAGTCACATGCTTTTCTCTCATCTGGAGCCAAAATTGCATGATGCTCTCCCACCATGAGTCTCTGGGTACAGGAGTAAGTCTCTTCTTTCATTTGAGGCATCATCATTTGAAGGTCTCCCTCCACTTTCTGATTAAAGACGCAAGGGAGTTTTAAATTATTTTAAAATTTGATTGACAGAGGCCCTCTAGCAGCAGATAATACAAGTTATAATTAGTGATACATTCCAGCTGGCACAACAGGGAGGGTTTGGATCAACTGGTACCATTTGCCAATCAGTATGCTGAGCTCATTTTTAGGATCCCAGTCCTCCGTCAAGGGCAACAACAATGTGCTGTGAATGCCCTTCTGGCAGGTTAATTGTGTCGCTTGGCTTTCCCAGCCCTACCCTTTCATGTTACTTAGGCTTCTAGCAGGAAGCTTCCATCCATTTGGCTCCTGACAGGGCCCTGTGCCTCAAGGCAGGTGCACTGGGCCAGAGCCAACGCTGCTCAGACAGGAGAGCCTGGCAACACAGCCAAAGGGAGGCTGCCAGCACCAGCATCCCTAGGGAGGGACTGTGCACCTTTCGTGTGTCTGTCTGGAGTGTTGAAAGACAGACCAAACTGCAGAATAATCCCCTGAGCTAAGACCCAGCCCAAGGAAGGGAGGACAAATGAGAAAATACAAATGTGCATCCTGACACAAAATTCCCATAGCCCTCTCCTTATATCCCTGCCACTGTGTATCCAAAAGTAAAATAATAATAAAATCTTAAACTAAAATCACTCTTAAAAATTCAGGCCAACTGTGGTTTCTGGGGGCATGGAAAGGTTGCCCCTCTTGTGTGGGGTGGGGTGTTCATCACCTCCCTGGGCCTGCCTTTAGTGCAGCCCTTCACGTGAGTACAGTAAAGTGTTGCCCAATGCTGAGCCCCATGAGGGCAGAACTAGGAGTCAACCATGTCCCCAGGGCCTAGGCACAGTGCCCTCAGAAAAACTAAAAATTAAAGAACAATCTTGCTCAAAGTTGCTTAGGCCAATACAGCTGTGGGGAGGAGCAGAGACAGTTTGAGAGAGGCTCCTTGAGGAAATTAATTGGTAAGCAGAAATTGCCTTCAATCCAGAAATTAATATGTACTGCACTCCTAAATTTCCTACATAATAGTGTGAAATAGAACTACAAAAGGATAAAAATGGCCTTTCTCAAAGTTTTCAAACAGTATCTACTTTTGAATAACATGTAATAAATGATAAATTCTGATATTTTTACTTGAAACATGTAAAATTACTGTCATGCTAAAATCATCATGTACTCATGAAGCATTTTTATCATCATGGGAAACCAGGCTCTTAAAATTCTGTAACACTGGCACAATTTTAATGTGACTTTCTGTAACTGGCTCACAAAGAAGTGTTTCTTCCTAAACAAAAATATTAAAATTGGTGTGAAAATGAAAAGACAATACCTACAACTATCATAAGACAGTTGTCAATCACAGGGGTCTTCTACTGTGGGAACGTACAACATTTGGCAATGGGAGTATCCCTTGTGTTGGTGCCCACAGCTCCTGTCTGGAAGAGGCCCTGGTAAATTCTGCAGAAAGACAACCTCAGTGGGCACTGGCTAGAAGTTTATTTAAACCTGAGGTTTGGTGAGCCTAAAGGAATGGAGCAACAGAGCAAAACTGGGCTGAAGAGCTCCAAGCCGTGATTTGCCCCAAACCAGCCAAAAAACAAGGTGCAAAACCAAGAATCATAGACTACCAGACCCTGGAAGAATCTCAGAGACCTGTGTAGTACAAACCTTTGATTTGGAAGATAAAGAAATTGAAATTCCGAGAAAGCAATGTAAGGAGTAAAGGCCAGGACTAAATCTCTAACTCAAAAGTGTACATTCCTTTCTCATCAACCTCACAGCCCCTCACGGTTCATTGCCTAAAAATCACACCAGGACATACAGAGCCAAGGACATGACTTTAAAAATGATTTTTAAAAATTTCCCCACACTGAATAATACTGTAAACGCTGTTCACTGGAGCTGCAGATTTGGTTGTTCTTAACCCCTGCTCCAGTAGGTCCGCTCTTACCTCCCAAAAGTAAGGAATTGGTCTGCTTTCCCTGAGTAAATGGGAACACCTCAATAATGCCACTGAACTCAATGCCCCAAAAGAAATACTTTCTGGATCTGATAGGATTTTTGAAACAGTTTTTGCAGAAAAAAGGCTGTCTCTAAGGAAGTGACAGCCATCTTCCAGTCAGAGATAAAATCTTAAACAAGCAGCACCTTTTTTCCAATAAATTATTCTGAGAAGATGACAAATCAGACACCAGGGGAACTGCATGCACATACATTGTGTCTTCAAAAATCAGCAGGGTAAGGCAGCCTGGATCTTTGTCACTCACCCTAGAATCTGCTGCATTTGGTATTTTATGCATGATCACATTTCTGTTCTTAATCTCCATAACCGAGGGCAATCACTTTTCTTTTCTTAGGCTCTACTTAGATAATAACCATTATATTTGTAATAATTACTCTTTGAAACATTCAACAAGCTCATTTTTGACCATACAATGACAGTAACCACACTATCTTGGAGAATATGTTGGGTGTGACAGGACAAATGATCCCAGAAATTTTTCAACTCCAAGATAATCTTTACTGACATTTATTATTATTAACTGGAATTAGAAAATAGCCTAAATATATGTATAAACTGAGCATGTTTACGTGGGTCAATAAAAATGTTAAAAGTTTCATGCTGGACAACCAGAGAGAGAATGAAGAATCCTGTGATGTGAAAGGTTTAGGGAGAAAGAATTAATACACTCAGACATATGCTGGGTAAAGAAAAAGCACAAGGAGATTCCAGGAATCAGAAGACTGATCAACCACATCAAGGGAGAAAGTGACCATACAGTGGCATGTCCCCATTTCTCAACTCCAGAAGAGAACTTGAGAGAGCTTCAATTATTTAGGCTAGGCCAGGTTGGGAGTCTACTAAGGGCTTTGAGACATCAGCTAAAATCCAACCATGCTCTTCAATATCTCCTCTAGATCAAATACCAATGGGTATCATAGCTATATGCTAAGTATCCAAGACTCATCTGAGTGTCCATTTGGTCATATCCACTGCTTCTGCATCAAAGCAGCAGTTCCACCAGTCCACGAGAATTCCCCTGAATTCAGAAATTGGGAGGAGGAGAAAGGGAAGGCTTTAGTGTTTCCATATTTTTTAACTGCTATATCCCCCCCAAACAAGGTTCAGCTTTAGGAACTTAGATTTCTAGAAGGTTTAATTAAACTTTCCTCATGCCAGTCCAAGAGAAAAATCAGAAAAACAAGTGTTAAGAATGAAGAGACACTGGAAGAATAGAAGCAAGAAAGACCAGGGAGGAAGAAAGGATAGGATAGAAGGAAAATGGAACAGATGGCTTTCTCTAGTAAAGAAAACTATATTCAAATATAGTGAGGCTGAACTCAGGTACAGTGCATGGTTTCTACAGGTGCTAAATCACAAGATCTTCAATTGCAATCAAAATTCACCTGATTCTAAAGCTGCCATTTCTTACTAAGATGACTTGACAGACCTAGTGTGGCCAGCCACTGGACACACCTCCAGTTGCTGAACATCATCAAAGAAATGTGCACAGAGACAGCAGCTCTTGAACCTATGCTTCAGCACTGCTGAGGGTCTTCCCAATGTGACCCACACCATTCTCCATAGGCAGGGAGCAGAAAAGCAAGCACAGTCTTTCTCTCTGATTCTCTTTACCTCCAAACACCAAGTTGTTTTTTGATTCATGAAGTACACATGTCAGGATTGCTTTCTTACCGCCACTCTCAGTTGGCTGGCCCCTGTGAGTACATAGAGTCATAATGCCACAGGTCCTCCTGCACATGAATTTTGATGAGCTGCCGCTGATTAAACACTTGGTCCTCTAAGGCTGACTGGCTGGCACAGAATCCTGTTAGTGTGCATGACAATAAACAGGTACACATGATGGTTGCCATGAGCCTGTATTGTATAGAGTGAGCACAGAAGGAATACTGGTCTTTAACAAAGGCCTCTGAGCTTCAGGAATATACATATACCATTCATGGAGAAGTGGACTTTATTATTACTTAATCTTATCAAATATCTTAAAATGTCACCTCTCAGGGTACAAAAGAAGCTAAATAAACCAACCAACTAAACAAACAACAAAAAAAACACCTGTTTTGGAGATACAAGAAATAATCTCTATATCAACATTAATACAGTTTCAATTCTGAACCATTTCACCATGCTTAGAAGCAGGTTCTGCTATACCAGGCTAGAGAATCCACCCAGAGAGAAAGCAAAGACCTAAGCTATAGCATCCATGTCTAGATTATCACCAGAACTAGTGATAATCACTAGATTATCACCATTAGGGGCAGGGAAAGGGGTACATGCTCAGGTAGCTGGAAACATTTTGTTTCAAACTCTGCAATGATAGCCAGCCTTTCCCCTACAGCAACTGACAGCACCCAGCTGCATCATTTTGCATCAGCTGCATTATCCAGTTGCACAGCTGGAAGCTCAACCAGACACAAACAGCATAAGATGCTGCAGATTATATATGGAGAAATGATGCTTAATAAGACGTGATCTGTTGGGGCCTCAAGGCGACTTTCAAGGTACTTTTTTGTATTAACATCATTTGATGCTAAATCCAATGCTATGTCTTTCCAATTACTCCCAGGAAAGAAGACAAAGAGAGAAATCTGAATGAGGTGTAAAAATGTCAAATTACAACATTTTTGAAGCTTTCTGACTGTATTCAAAATTTTAAAATTTTTGTACAATGTTATTGTTTGAATATAAGATGTCCCCTAAAGGTCCTGTGTTCATGGAGGAATACTGAAGGTGAAATGATCAGATTCTGAAAGCTGGGTAAACAAGAAGCACACTAATCAATCCACACTAGTTTGAGTGGGCTAACTGGGTGGCTAATTGTAGGCAGGTCGAGCCTGGCTGGTCACCGAGGGCAGGCATACCCTGGAGAGTTCATCTTTCCTGCAGCTCCTTCCCCTTTGTATCTGCTCTGCTTCCAAGCCACCACGAGTGGAGTGAAGCAGAAATCCTCTGTCATGCCCTTCCACCACGATGTTTGTCCTCACATTGGGCCCAGAACAATGGAGTTGGGCAACCATGAACTGAACCTCAAACTGTGAGCCCCAAACAAACTTCTCCTCCTCTAGGTTGTTCTTGTCAGGCAGTTTGGTCACAGTAATGAAAAGCTAACTAATACATACAGTCTCATTTATTTGTGGACTGTGGCAAAGATCAAATGCAAGTTTTAGCACAAATTGACATTCCCCTCTCATTTATGAGAATACACACTACTTGACTCAAGAACAAGTTGTGTTATTATTAAGAGAAAACAAATCCTCAGAAGCCTGCCTTTCTGAGACACCCAGAGACTATCTCTCATTTTCATAACTTTGGCAGATTCAAAGAGCACAAACAGCACTAGGCAGGGTCTTCTCAGTGTCTCCTCCTGAGCAGGTGTAGCCTCGCATTCATGGAAAGGGCACCAAGTCTCTGCTGGGCTCCCTTCAGTGTATCCACCAGGAGGAGCATGAGACCTACACCTACACAAACCACTGTTGACCTCCAACTAATAATAGCAAAATACTTCCTTGCAAGCATAAGCCTCACAATGTCATTCTGCTGGCCTTAGAACCAGGACCATGGGACTGATTGTGGTCTTCAGACCCTGAGTGCTCTTGCTCGCTGCCTGCTATAGTCCAATCCACTCCAGTGGCCCAGTCTCAGAATCCAACTGAGTTAGTCCAACTTCATCAAACAAATACTGACCAAGAGTGGGTGGGAAGAGAGAAAGAGGATATATAATTATGAGTTATCACTTTTCAATCACAGGGATTTATAAAACTGAAAACAGAACCAATTTGAACATAGTGAATGGTTTGTAGTTAAGCTCTCACATTAAAAGAGGTTTTAATGTTTCCAAAACAAATACAGATGGACATCCAGATATACAATAAGCCTTTGCAAAATAATATGTGAACAATTTGTTCACATAGTCGTCATTTTGGGTAGTTTTTCCAAAGTCTTTTGTCTTATTTTCTATATCTTTGTCTTATAGAAAATCCAATATTTTCTAAAAAGGGAAAAGTAGATAATTTTCTTTGCACACAACTGAAAATATATATAAAGAACAGCATGTGCTAGGCCTACCTCAGATTCTGTAGTGTCCAAAACTGGCACCCAGACACCAGCTCTTGGAGAGATGTCCACCCAAGGGGTGGACAGGACAGACAAACATCTCAGGGTAAGAGGTGCTGCAGTGTGCTGACCAAGGCAGGCCAGAGGGTGAGGCCTGGGTGAGATAAAACTCAGGAAGGAGATGAGAATGGAGTTGGGCAGAAGGTAGCAACAGACTGGAGAGAAGCAGAGAAGAGATCATGGCTTCCAAAGAATAGAGGAGACATGGGAGCATGTTTGCTGAGAGACAGGGAAGGAGACATTGCAAAGAATTACTTTGAATTCCTGGCTAAGATTTTTGGAATCCACACTAAATCTTCACAATAAACAAGTACCTAGGATATTAATCATGTTGGGGTTTAGTGTAGTAAAAACAAACTAGAAGTAAATCACAGAGATACCAACTATGTCATCTTCAGAGTGGGTGGAGCACCACAAAGCCTTGCTCCTGCCAGCTTCTCTGAGCATCTCAACTCCTCTCTGACAAGGCTGTCATCACCTGACCTCCATACTTCCCTTTCTGCTTTCAGTGGCCCTGTGGGCCTCGGTGCACTGACTTTAGACTGAATCTAAATAAAGTAGGTTATACTTCGAGCTGGGAAGGTCAGCACCCTCTCTGGAGCTACATTAAAGCAAAGGGGCAATGTCTTCTGGAAGTTTTTCAAGAACTTGGATTCTTAACTATTCTGATCTACAAAGTTCTGCAAAATGTAAAGAGCAAGTGCTAATACTGATTACCAATTTTGTTCTTATCAGCAAATATCATTTAGCAGCTGTGGATATGCTAAGGAACAACTAGATGAATTCTGAAGTATCCGCAGAGCCTCTGAACTTCAGAGACATTTGTCAGTACAACTCAGTTTTGTTTTCAACTTTAGAATCTAACTTCTTTTCGATGTAAGCTCTTAGATAATGATATTTATGGCTTTCAAGAGATGGGGTGAGGAGAATATAAGAAATTCTGGATGTGAGACACGGATATCAAATAGTGGAAATGAAAGAACAGAATATTATTAGCTATTTTCGTTTTTTAATGGAACTCTCAGGCTTCTATATGTGCCCAAGAAATGCCTCAGAACTGCAGTGTGGCAGGAAGCCCAAATGAGGTCTCAGAAAAGATAATGGAGCTTTAATGATGGAAACAGTAAGAAAATTAAATCTAATCATATTCCATTAAGCATACTCTTAGCTCCCATTTTTACTAAATTATTTTATTATGATTTTGCCTCTGTCTATTGAAATAACCTTTTATGGCAATTTGATTTGCAAGCACAAATAAGTCTCATTTATTTTCCACTATGAAACCCTGTGGGATTAATAAGAAGAGATGGATCATCTAAAAATCTTACCCATTCTACAATCAGGAAGTATGCATTCAGAAAGATGAACACTTTGTTTTATATTTATATTTGTAAGGAAAGCATTATACCATAATTACAGTCTCATTTAACAGTAACATAGCACCTGGCAACTCCTGTACCAGCCTTGAAAAGGCAGCCAGAATCATGCACTCTTCGTGTGCCGTTGTGTCTTACACCTCACCTTCTCCAGCCTTAGTCATTTTTCTCATCTTCCTCCCACTTTCCGATGAACTTTTACCATGTTTGCAACACTTGGTGATTATTGACTCAAACTGCTGGGTTATGTGCTTCCAGCAGGATATTCCTGCACAGCCATCTCGATATGAATGCTAGGGCATGGCATGGTGGATTATAGACCATCTTGCCATCTGTCCAGGGACACAGACAAATGATATAGCAGAGGAAGATGGCAGTAACTGTTCACACTCCTGAGAACATGAGCACCTGTCATATATGCAGGTTGTATTTTAAAGAGTCTTTCCAAAGCATGTTTGCTTCTGAAAAATGTCATGAAGGGAAAGTTACGATGACTAACTGAAATTGCAATTCACTAATTTAATGGGTTTCTGGGCAAATCTTGACTGAGCAGATTAGAAACTAGAGGACTTAATGAGGAAAATCTCTCACATGTAAAGAATAGTATCAATGGGAGGAGAAAAGATTGGGAGATGAACATTAGTAAAGAAATAAGATTAGTAATATAGATGAATCAATTAATAGCATCAATTTTCATAAACCAGGATATGTGGGAGAAATATGCAAAAACACACTAAAAATAGGGTACTTTATTCACCTCCCTCAATCTAAAAGAGATGAAGCGAAAAAATAGTATAGATAAGGAAGTCTTGAACAACAGGCTCATTATGATCTTTCTTATAGAAAGAAGTCAAATGCTGAATTCTATAAAAACAACAGTTTTTAGGTATATACCAAAAATGTATGAAAATTCACCACAGCATATAAAATAATTAATTTGAAAAGGAAATTTAGAAAACAATCCCATAATTTATATTAATATCAAAAGACTTTACATTTAAAAACTACAAAACATTGCTAGAGAAAATCAAAAAAGATATAAATAAGTCAGGCATGGTGGTGCACACCTGTGATCCCAGCAGCTTGAAAGGCTGAGGCAGGAGGATCACAAGTTCAGAGCCTGCCTCAGCAACCTAGCAAGGCCCTAATCAAGACCCAGTCTCTAAATAAAATATACAAAGGGTTGGGGATGTGGCTCAGTAGTTAAGCATCTCTGGTTCTAATCCCCAATACCAAAAAAAAAAAAAAGGAGGAAGAATAAATAAAGGGATGATATTCTATGTTCATGGTTTAGAATACTTAATATTGTTAAAATGTCCACATGCAAAAGAATAAAGTTCCTTCCTCACTCATATCTTATACAAAAATGAACTCAATATTGATTTAAATACTTAAAAGTAAAACCTAAAACTACAAAAAATATAAAAGAAAACAAAGCTTCAAGACATGACATTTGGCAATGGCTATATATGTTATAAATAATGCCAAAAGCAGAAGCAATAAAAAATTTGATGTTTTAAAATATGAAAAATAAAAATGTCTGTACATCAAAGGAAACAATCAGTATACTGAAAAGAACATCATATGGAATGGGAAAAAATATTTGCAAATCATATGTCTTATAAGGGATGATTACCTAGGATAAATAAGAAACTCCTACATCTCAAAAAAAAATTGGAGGAAACAATTTGAGATAGCACCATGCACTTATAATCATAGCTATCTATAATAATTTGTTCTTCACTTCACATAAGAAATACAATCAATCAACAAATACACGAAAAAATATTCATCATCTCTAGAAATTAGAGAAATACAAATCAAAACTAAGATTTCATCTCACTCCAGTCAGAATGGCAATTATCAACTACAATAAGTGTTGACAAGAATGTTGGGGAAAGGTACACTCAAACATTGCTGGTGGGACTGCAAATTGATGCAACCATTATGGAGATTCCTCAGAAAAAGGGAATGAAATCACCATCTGACCCAGTTATCCCACTCCTTGGCTTATCCCCAAAGGACTTAAAATCAGCATACTATAGTGAGGCAGCCACATGAATGTTTAGAGCAGCTCAATTCACAATAGCTAAACTGTAGAACCAACCTAGGTTCCCTTCAACAGATGACTAGATAAAGAAAATGTGGTACATATACACAATGGAATATTACTCAGCCTTAAAGAAGAATGAAATTACAGCATTTGCAGATAAATGGATGGAGCTGAAGACTAGACTATCATACTAGGTAAAATAAGCCAAACCCAAAAAACCAAAGGTCAAATGTTTTCTCTGATAAGTAAATGCTGATCTATAATGGGGGAAGGGGAATGAAGGGACTTTGGATTAGACAGAGGAGAGTGAGAGGAGGGGAGAGGGTGAGGGGATGGGAAGGGCAATGGAAAGAGACAGACATTATTACCCTATATACATGTATGATTACATGATTACACTACCAGTGGGACTCCGCACCATGTTCAGCCACAGGAAGGAGAAGTTGTGCTCCATTTGTGTATAATGTGTCAAAATGCATTCTACTGTCATGTATAACTAATGAGAACAAATTTAAAGAAATGTTGTTATTATTACAAAAAAAAAAACTCTTGGTGAGAATGTACAGAAATTAGAATCCTTCTACACTGCTGGAGGAAGAAATGTAAAAAATGGCACCATCAAGGTCTTAGGTACTAGGACTGCCAAGATAAGTAAGAGCTAGGCTTGGCCTTCAGTTGAGTTTATCAAGCTGAAATCAAGTAGACTAATGAATGCTATTGACAACTGAGATACTAATGTATCAACTGGTGTTTCACTGCCTTAATCTAATTACCTATAAGCTAATAGTTCTTTCTCACTCTATTGAAACTATATACCTACCTAAGGAGTGAAGTTCAATTTGTTCATTAGCATGGCAAGCAGAATTCTAAGACCCCATTACATGCCATTAAGAACTTTGCAAAGGTAACTATATCATTAGACTGCTGACTTTAAGATTTGGAGATTATGCTGGCAGGTCTAACCTAATGACATGAGCTTTAAAAAGGATGAGCAATTTCTTCAGTTGGTTTGCAGAATATGAAATTGGAAACATTCAAAATATGACAAGCACTGCTAGATAATTCTATTCATAATGGAAGGATCCATGGAACAAGTAGTAGCCTTCAGGAGTGCTTCTTAACCAGCAGCCAGTGAGAATGTGAACACTTCAATCCTAAAAGAAGGAATTCTGTCAACAATGTGGATGAACATGGGATACTTCCACTGTGACTTCAAATAACAGCACAGTCTAGCCAATACAATACTTTCAGTATTGTGAGACCCTAAGTAGAGGATCATGTGGGGCCTGACTGGAATTCAAACCCATAGAAACAGATAATAAATGGATATTGTTTTTGTGTTTTCTTGTCCTTAAAAATTAAATAAATTATTATCAAATATATGGTCCATGTTTAAATTTCTTATTTTCTTGCAAAAAGATTTTTCAGTTTAAGTCGCTCACGTTCATATTAGTTACACTCTAAGTTCCCTTACTCTGTATTTTCCTCTTTTTGTTTGATTTACTTGTTGTAGAAATTAAAATTGCTTTTACTGTAATAATTCCCACAGACTACATCCTCATAGTGTCATTTATGTGTTCTGACCACATTATTTTACAATGGATCTCTAGAAGTTTTGCACCTTATAAAACTGAACATATGGAAATGTTTGAAACCCAAATTGTGCAATTAATATGTGAACAGAGGTATGCAGCATTCACTTTCCTCTTCCACAAAGAAGAACTGAAGTAACAGGCAAACAGCTCTATTTGAGGTAACTGATCATGGGAAAAAGCTAGATTTCAGTCAAAGAAAGACTGGAACTATTTAAAACTCAGAGACCTAGTAAAACAACACAGAAAGATGAACAAAGCACAGTGGGAACTGCCATCTAGAGTTCCCTGGCCAGAGAGCAGGGGAGACACTCCTTTGGAGTGGTAATAATAAACAAGACAGGCCCCCCACAAACTTCATTAGCACAGATTCCAGTGTCACAGATTTAAAGCCCACTTGGGCGTGTAACCTGGAGTCTATGCAGTAGCTTTGCTTTAGAAAAGGATCTCTGACATAATCTGACAATCCCAAGATCGCACACTGCTATAACTAAGTGCCATCCTGAAAAGGGGGCCATTGTCCAAATTCATATTATATAAGGGTCAGAAATTCCATGCACATTCTCATCTCCCCCACAAACATTCTACCACACTTGTAGCCTCATAAACCCAACTTAACCCACTAGAGTCACTATGGCCCAGCAACCAACCTCACTTAGTTACGAAAGATGGGTGGGTATTTCAGTACAGAGGGAAGCCTTTAAGAACAGCAAGATCAGGTGCTTGTGCTCTGGGACCAAATGCATGATCAGACATGGGTGAACACTCAACAAAGCCAGGTTTGCAAGCAGGTGTCCATGCAGTTCCTGTACTCACTTCACTGCTCACATCTGAGCACATGACACTATTGAGTCCAGGAGCTAGCACCACAGTTCCTGCTGCCATAACCACGTAATGCATTTGGGTATGCTCTGTTACACAGGCTGAGAATGAGTGCTGAGGCTCCCACTGCCCGCTCCCAACCATGTCCTGTCTAGACTCTTGCTCCTATTGGACCTTAGTGTGAGCACCACATATGAGGTGCTATAGTTCCTGTAGCCACCTCCTTTCCACACATAGTCTGTGGGCTCAGGCCACTGGAGGTGTTTCAGGTTTCCCACCAGTGCTCAGGTGTTCAGGGCCAGAGGCCTATAAGAGAAACAGCTTATCTTGAAAGTTCCTGAGAAAAATTTCATTGCCTGACTGGTGCCACCACTCCCATTGTTGGGGTGGCCACACAGTGAGCACCTCACACTCACTGCTATCTGTGCCACATCTGCCTAAGTGTTCCCTGTGTGGCCTTTGGAGACAGTGAGTTTATTCAACTCTGTCATATCATTGTGTCCCAAGTCATTTATTACAGCCAAAGAAATTACAGAACACTCTGGAGCTGGAACCAAAGCCAGCAATACATTCTAAACTGACACCTGAGACATAAACATCCTCAGGAGCAAGTCATTTACCATAAAGGCCACTCTACAAAAGTGGAAGAGAGAACTCATGCACTAGATGTGTAAATATAAAGGCTGGAGCACAAAGAATAGGAAAAACTAAGGCAACATGGCACTTCCAAAAGAACACATAACTCTTCTAGCAATAGATCCCAAAGAAAATATGGATGAAATGCCTGGTAAAGAATTTAAAAGAATGAGTATAATGAAGCTCAACAGACATGACCAGAAAAAATTCTTAAATAATCCTCAAAACTACAGAAGAAAAGCAATGAATCTATCTAAGGGAGCCCCCATTAGACTATGTTGATGGAGAACTGGAGTTATTTGATTATAAGCCATGGTAAAACTAAAATTCATGTTAAGTGAAAGCAGGCAAAGAGAGGTCTGCCTATAATTGTTTTTATATGTACACATATAGATAATGTGTGCATATACATGTATATATAGAAACAATTCAGATGCACACATGCTAACATGTTAACTATGAATTCTATTACACAGAAGGTGACTATAGTTAATAATATTACATCATATAATTCAACACTGGAGATACATTGATGGATTTTTTTTCATTTTTTTAATTGAGATGCAAAACCTAAATGATCAGGACATGTAAAATTGTACAACTTTTATTTCTCGTTACAGTTTGGTTCTGTGACTGAATTCCCCTCTGTCCACCCCTTCCTCATATCATATCCCAGGTTGAATTTTTTTTTAGGCAGATAGTCCATCTCCCCTCCCACACAACTAAACCCCTATTGAAAGCAAACAATGAATTCTGTATAGTAGCACCTTGAGCTGTCCTTTGGATACACTTTGGTAACAGAAATCCAAACTATGTTGCTGGGGAACTGGATTAAGTAGCAGACACTAGTCACATGGGAAAACCCAAGGCAGAACCTGGTTTCTGGGCAGTTCCTAATGACAGAGTACTGCCCATATTCAATCACGACTTTCTAATTACTGCCCCAAGATGAAGGGTTTATGCTGGATATTATCAGAAGTAAACAGAAAACAGAATCTTGAAAACACAAATATAGAGATTTCTTGAGAGGGCAAAAGCTCTGCATGGTAAAGGATCTCAAAGGTAAGGTCTACCATTCATATCACACCAGGTGGAGAAAAAAGAACGACCAACTCCTTAACACAGCAGGTACACTGAGCCCTCCTAACATGTAATTTTCTGAATTTAAAAAAAAATTCTGAAAAAAATGTCATTTCTAAACACATCTTTCATTACTGGAAGTCTATGACTTCCTGGTGGGCTCAAGTTAATAATCCATAAAATTCTAAGGCCCCTTAGGGATGCATGGACCCATAGAACATTATAAGATCCCCTAATGTGCAAAACTGATCAAAGCAGAGAAGTCTTAGACTTGCCTATCCAGCTCCATTCTCTCCTGGGAAGTTATCCGAGGAAGAAATAGAAAGACCTGACTTTACTTCAACCTGCTATGTTCTGCCATCTATCTAAATGGGTTTCAACACTGCTTACTTTGCAAACTAAACCCTCTAAAATATTAATTGTGTAAAAGTAGCTTAACTGGAGCTATGGAAAAACTATAAAATGTTTTATAGTGAAATAAAATAAAAATCCAGTGCTTCAACAGATACAGAGCATCTCAGGAGACCAGACAGATAGAGAGACATATGTGAGCAATCTCCCAGAGCTTATGAGTAATATATTTCAAAGGTAAACCTATCATGGAGAGCAAAATGAATCATTTTTACAATGAAATCTAGAAATTGCCATAGTTATATAGCAAAGCAGAAATTATTCACATGTGAATCATGTGGGGACAGCATTAGAAAAAAAGAACATTATTTCTGCTTTGATCAATTTAGATCAAGAACCATGCTATGAATTTTAATCTAAGAAACATCAAACATAAGTGAATATTTTTTGTCCCATAGGATATACATACCAAAAGACCCAAGTAGATTTCATATTTAATCTCAGTTGCTGCTTCTCCAAAGACTGTTTTGTATTGTTTTTCTCAACCAATTAAATGGTAGACTTATTATTTTAAAAAAAATGGCATTGTGCTCATATCCTATTATTGCTATAAGGAATTACTGCAAACTTCAAGGCTTTCAACAATGCACTTCATTGTCTTACAGTTCTAGAGGTCAGAAATCCAACACAGGTTTCACTGGACTAGAAATTCAAGTTCCTGCAAAGCTTCCTTTCTTTTTGGAGGCTCTAGGGGAAAATGCACTTTCTAGCCTTTTCTAGCTTCTAGTAGCTGCTGCATTCCTTGGCCTCTCCCAATGCCAAGCCTGCATTGCCACTTGAGTCTTTTTCACAACATACTGTGTCACCTCCTTCTTCAATATTTACAGGACCTCAAGATCATATTGGGCACACAGGATGATCCAGCACAATCTCTTAATATTAAGGTCAGTGAAATAATAACTTTAATTCTACCTTCAATCTTAATAAACCCAGTGCCGTGTAATATATTCACAGGTTTCAGGGACTAGGATGTGAACATTTGGGGGCTGGAGGCATCATTCTGCCTACTACAGGTACAAACTCTGAAAACAATCCCTAGCCATACCACAAGGGAGAATCAATAAGAAGAGTGTCCAGAAAAGGTGTTTATAAAGTGGATAAGTTACTGAACAACAACTACTTGTCAACATCTACAAAAGTAAAAATTACTCAATAGTGCTTTACTCGCATGTCCCAAAATGTACTCCCCACACCAATGACTCTCAAGTACATCTTTCTAAATGTAAATATAATGATCAAATCCTTCTTTAACATTCTTCTTGAGAGGACATAAGGTCAAGTCCAAACCCCTTAGCATGAACCGGAAGCTCATCATAGGCTGGCCTCACCACCAATTGCCCTTGAGCATGTACTCACTCACACAGGCATTTAGTGAGCACCTACTACTGGTAGTAAGCAACCTAAGTGCAGAACACAGTGGTGACCAAATATGAAACAATTCCTGTTACAGGAAGTCAGTTATCTAGTGTTGGGTTTTAATCCACTAATTTCACAAACATAAAGTCACATATACTGACAAATATTCTTGAGATATGAGGACTTTCTGCGCACCTGTGACAAAGGTATCTTTGACCCAGTCAGTCTAGATGATCCTCCAGAAGAGATGCCTGAGGGCACAGAAGATCTTGGGGACTCATGTTCAAAGGATAGCAGAAAGACTTTAACAAGCCAAAGGACAGGCACATAATGCCCTTTAGGGAAGGAAACAGCAAGTACTGAAATGGTAAGTATTTTCCTCCTGAAAGGGAAACCCAAGCATCCCAAAGAACTGCACCACTGCATGTCTGTTATAACTGAATTACACTGTATTATATTTGTTGACTTATGTCTGTCAACACAGCGTGAGCTCACTAAAGCCAAGAAGCCATTCTTCCCCCTAACTCCAAGATGCCCAAAAGAGCAGTTGACTGAACAGCAATAATTAACAGATTGATTAACAGAAATCATATACAAAACAAAACTTCCACATGAGATGGGGGATATAACTCAATGACACAGCATTTGCCTACTATGTGCAAGGCCCTGGATCCCATCACCAACTCAACAAACAAAGAAAAATCTCCATAAGATAATGATTTCCATTTACTTCTCTCCCTGACATAGTCCAAGGACATAAAGGTAGGTAGATCTGGCTGAGAAGATAAAAACAGATGCCTGTTATTTATCACAAAGAAAATTGGCAAATGGATATAAGTATTTAAATCAAGAGATCAGGAAAAGAATAAAATAACCCTAATGAAAAAAGAAATGGGAATTGATTAAATAAGTTTTATTAAGGAATTAATGTAATAGAATAAAATCAATAAAATTGGTAAGTATCCAAAAACAAGTTCTTAAAGGGGGAAAAAAATCTTTAAATCAAACACTAGCTATCTTAATGTAGATCAAACGGAGAAGTCATATATATATATATATATATATATATATATATATATATATATATACACATATATACATATATAAATAAATAAATAAAATTAGGAGGAAAACAGGGTAAATAGCAACACATATTAAAGTATTCATACACTGCTATTCCAGTAACAGAATAGATACTATAGAGAAAAAAATCAAATTTCCAAAATAAAGACGACAAAAACTTTAAAGGACTATAACTGGGAAAGAAATTTTTAAAGTTGCCAAAGAATAAATAAATGGGGGAAAAGATGAATCTCCTGTCTAGAAAAATTCCAAATAGCTTATGTAAATATTCTGCCCTCAAGCAGGTAGAACTTAATTTCTCATGCTTTGAATGTCAGAAGTGCTTAGAAACATGTTTCCAAAGGGTGAAGTACAGAAAAGGGGAAGGAGGTAACTTCACAGTAGAGAGGCTGCCAAACCTCAGCCACATGGTCCACGTTAATAGCATCAATGGCAGGTCATGTTGGCTGCAGGTACCACCGACATAACGTGATGAGAATGGTACTTCATCTCCATAGGTTCCCTCCCCCACATCCATAACACTTGTCTCAGGAGAAAAAGAATAATGGACACACCTGAATTAGGCACCATCTACAGAATAGCAGTGCTACTCAAAACCGCCAAGGTCATATAAATCAAGGAAAGTCTGAGGAACTGCCACAACCAAAGAAAATTAAGGAGACATGATAAATATAATGTAGTATTCTGGGTGTGTCCCAGAAGAGGAAAAAGGACACTAAAGAAAACTAGTGAAATCTGAATAAAATATTGAATCCTTCACTGTGATAAATGAACCATAGTAATGTAAAAACTTAGGGAAAGTGGGTGAAAGGATACAGGACCTACCTATACTACCTTTGTAACTTCTCTATCAATCATTTAAAGCTATACTTAAAAAATTGTTCCATAAAAAAGTGGTCAAAAAATTAGAATCTCCTAAAAATGAACTAAGCCACATAGTTTCAGAGCTAACTTTTAAACAAATTTTCTGTGAAGGGAGATAAAATTTCTATACTTTAAAAAATGGTGACATTAGTATGCTCTAACTTGTATGTTTTTAAAAATAATTTTAGTTGTAGACGGACACAATACCTATATTTTATTTATTTTTCAAAATTCATTATTTATTTGGTGCTGAAGATCAAACCTGGTGTCTCACCTGTGAGGCAAGCACTCGACCCCTAAGCCACAACCCCAGCTCACGTATATATTTTATACTATAAGTAACCACTAACAAATCAACAGAATGAGATACATTAAGAACACTATAGACAAATCAAAATGAAATTCTAAAGAATGCTCAAATAATTCACAAGAAAATTTTTAAAAATAAAACAAAAAAAGGGTGGTAAAATAAAATGGCAGACAATATCTAAACACATAAATTTACCATTGAAAAAAGAGATTTGAAGAGTAGTAGATCAAGGGGGAAAAATGACCCAACCACACACTCTACAAAAAACTCCTTTAAAATACAATGATAGACAGCATGGTAGCACATGCCTGTCATCCCAGTGGCTCAGGAGGATTTCGAGTTCAAAGGCAGCGGCAGCAACAGCAAGGTTCTGAGCAACTCAATGAGACCCTGTCTCGCAATAAAATACAAAATAGGGCTGGGAATGTGGCTCAGTGGTTGAGTGCCCCCCGAGTTCAATCCCTGGTAGCAAATAAATATATAAATAAATACAAAGGTACAGGTTGAACATTAAAAAGATGGGAAAAGATATGTTATGGAAACATTAATCAAAAGAAAGCAAGAGCCAGGTGCAGTGGTACACACCTGTAATCCCAGTGGCTCAGTAGGCTGAGGCAGGAGAATCCAAGTTCAAAGCCAGCCTCAGCAATTTAGCAAGGCCCTAAGCAACTTAGACCCTGTCTCTAAATAAAACATAAAAAAGGCTAGGGATATGGCGCAGTGAGTGGCCCTGGGTTCAATCCCTAGTACAAAAAAAAAAAAAAAATTAAAGAAGAAAGTATGGCAATATAAATATAAAAAAGTAGACTTTAGAGGAAAGAAAATTACAGGATCATAGACAGTATATAATGATAAGATTACATAATGATTCAATTCACCAAGATGACACAGAAACCCTAAACATGTGTAATCCAAGAAACAAAGTAACAAAACATTGAAGCACAAACTGAGAGACAAATTGATAGAAAAACTAAAAAGAAAATCAGCAAGGACACAGAATAACTCCACAACACCTTCAACTAACAGAAACTAATCAATATTTATACAATGTTATGAAGAGTACCAGATGCATTCTTTTCTAAGCATCCACAAAATATAAATGAAAATAGACCATATCCTGGGCTATGAAACAAACCTCAAAATATTTGACAAAAATGTACCTATACACACATATTGTACCAACATGTATTTTCTAGTTTTGATATTATACTATGGTACATGTTACAACCATCAGTGGAAACTGGATACAGTATGAGACCTGACTGTACTATCTTTGTAACTTCTTATAAAATTATAAATATTTCAAAATATAAAATTTAAAAGTAGATGACACACAAAAAAATGACAGACCAATTTCATTTACAAATATTCTAAACTCCTTTTAAAATTTTTGCATACTAAATCCAGCATTACCTTAAAAACAATGAGTGTTCCACATGTAATTACTCACTAGATATGTAGTGAGTGGCTGTCCAATCCCCGAGACTGCCATGCTCCAGATGACAGGTGAGGTTGGGGCAACAGACATGGCCCCTCACCCTCACAGGACTATTTAAGATGAGGTAGAGAGGAAGGGCCTCGGTACACACTGAAGGTGAGAAGGAAGAGAGAGCAAAGGTCGTAAGGTGGGAATAAAGTAGGCTCATTTGTGTCCTGTAAGTAGTTCACTGTGATTAAAGCACAGTCAGGAAAAGGAGAACAGGGATGACAGGAGATGGTGAGCAGCAGCCACAGTCGCATCAGGTGGGCTTTCACAATGGTTGGGTTTTATGTTTTAAGTAATAAGAAGTCAGTAAAAATAGAAGTACACTGCTGTAAGTTTCTTATATAAGACATGGTGTAAAGTACACTTCTAGATAACTTGAGCATATTTAATTCTGATATAGAAAATAATATGCCATGTATAGATAGGACATATGTGGGATAAACATGAATAGAAATAGATGAAAGAATCAGAAGAGACCTAATATTCATGCATCATTAACTATACATGAGACATCTGGGCCCTAAATATTCATGATAGAAACAGAAATAGAAAGCAGAAAATATTCAGTACCTACCTAGTGTGAATAAAGCCACACATTATTGACATCTCTTTAAGCCTTATATGTTCTTTGCTTAACAAACACAAAACACATGAATACTTAGAAAGAGCACTGTCAAGCTACAGCAAGGGCCAACTCCATGTCTCTGTCTCTCTTATACAGCCAATATGTGTTATTGATCCAAGATACTTTTAATCTGTGGACCTTCTTTCTCTAATTTCTACTTGAGAAAGGTTGATGCAGCAAAGAGAAAAGGTAGATATGAACATATGGGTCCCCAGAACTCAGGTATTTCAACCTGCTTGCACCTCACCCTATGCCCTGCTTCTCACTGCATGTAACTGATCGATTTTGTAAATCAAATGATGTTGAGATTACTTATTTGATCTGGGACTCTTTACATTCAGTGAGCTCTCAGATGCTCTTAAAGCTTATTTAGAGGTCACTATTACATCAAGGTAGTTATCTACATGATAGTAGGCAGACTGGCACAAATTGAAGATACATATTGTCAGTCCTACTCTAGTCACTGAGAAGGAAAATAACTGATCCAAAAGAAGGCAGGCAAAGGGGAAAAACATTAAATACAGGAAACAGATAATGGTGATCCACATAACAATGTTTTGGTCAATGATAGACTGTACATACAAGATCCCATAAGATCATAATGAAGCTGAAAAAAATCTCACCTACAAAAACATCAACAATTACATTAAGTAGAAATGTTCCAAACCCCACTATCTTCAAGAAAACAACTTTAAATATAAAGACATAAATCATTAAAGAGTTGAGGTATGGGAAACAATATGACATATGACCAAGGGTGATATTAACATCACATAAATTTCAGGATAAAGAATACTGCCAGGAATACAAAGAGTCATTTCAACAATAAAGAAATCCATTCATAGAGACTGCTACAATCTTACATTTAATTTTCACATGGAATAACAGACCTTCAAAATAGAAAACAAAACTGATACAAATGAAATAAAAACACAATTGTAGTCAAGAGATTCCATCACTACTCTATTAAGTGACAGACAGGGAAAAAGAAAACCCATAAAGATATAAGGAACTTGAACTACAGTGACAAAAAAAAAATTGACCTAATTGACATTCAGAGAACACTCCAACAACAACAAAAAGATACACATTCTTTACAAAAATATGGGGAATATTCACCAAAACAGACCATATACTGGGTATAAAGAAATTATATAGGATGAAAATTATACAAACTATCTTCTCTAACTATAATGCAATTAAATTGAAATCTCTGTATGTGTGTGTGTGTGTGTGCGCGCGCGCATAGTATGGCTTACATATAGTTTGTGTATACCCTTCAAGGGTTCAGATGCTGGAAGCCTGGTCCTCAGTGTGAGTTGATGGCACATTTGTAGGAAGCAGCTAATGGAAGGTAGTTAGGGGGCATTGCCCTCAGAAGGCATTAACACAGTTCTCTCCAGATCCCAGACAATTCCCTCAAGAGCAAGCTTTTATAAAGAGAACACCTGGCCCCCAAATCTCTCTGGCTTACTCTCTTGCCATGTTGTCTCTCCCTCTCACACATGTTCCTGCAAGATTCATGTCATGATGCAATTAAAAGGCCCTCATCAGAATTGAGCAGATGCTGGCACCATGAACTTGGAACTCAGACTTCTGAGCCCAAATTAAACAGAATTGGGTACACTGCTATAGCAATACAAAACATTTCCCACGAATATTGGAAAATTTAAAAATACTTGTAAATAATCAATGAATGTAAGATGAAATCAAATGGAAATTAGAAATTAGGCTGAATAGGCAAAAAATAGCTTGTTAAAATTTGCGGGTTGGAGGGCCAGAGTTGTGGCTCAGTGGTAGAGCACTTGCCTGGCATGCCTAAGGCACTGGGTTTGGTCCCCTGCACCACATAAAAACAAAAAAAGAAAATAAAGGTATTGTGTCCATCTACAACTAAAAAAAAAAATATATTTTTTAAAAAATTGTGAGTTGGAACTAAAGCAGTGCTTATAGGGGAAATCTATAGTGCCAAACAATCATTATATTAGAAATACAAGTCTGAAACCAGTGACTTACAATCCTACATTAAAAAACTGGAATAAAAGCAAGAAATGAAACCAAAGGAAACAAAAACGGATATAATAAAGAATGAATAAAACAAAATGAAAAGAAAAAAATAAAAAAGATAGTTCTTTAACAAGGTAAATAAGTAAACCTCTGGTCAAACTAAGTGGGAAAAGAGAACAGAAAATATAAATATTCAATTTCTTATTATTGTTTAAGCAGTATCAGAAAGGAGAGGAGAGACATCACTATAGGTGGTCAGATGATGCTAATAATAAACACTGCTATGCCAATAAATCAGAGAAATGAGGTAAAATATATAAATACCTTGAAAGACATAAAAAAAATACATGTGGGCATGGAGGTGTAGTTCAGCAGGAAAGCATGTGTTTAGCATGTTAGGACCTGGGTTAAATCCTAAGTATAGAAAAAAAAAAGGAAGGAATTGGAAGGTAGGAAGAAAGATTAAATAACTCTATATCCATAGGCAAAAATGAATTTTTAGTTTAAAACCCTGTCACAAAGGAAATTCTAGTCCCAAATGGGTATGCTAATAAATTTTACAAAACATTTAAGGAGAAAATAACAATTCAAAAATAAATATATATAAATATATACACACATACTTGTGTCTGTATCTCAACAGCTCTCTATATGTGATATATACTAACATATGATTATTTTAACAAATATATACTATATAAATATGTAAAATGTTATATATAATAGTATATATTTATTATATATTATTTACTCTGTGTGTATGTTTCTAGTATATATCTATTATATATAATATCCCAAAGATATAAAATCCCAAAGAAAATCAAAGATGGGAAAACATTTCACTCATTCTTTGAAGCCAACATTGTCCTGACACAAAAATAAGAAAAAAGATTACAAGAAAAAAACTACAGACCAATACGCTTCACAAAAATTCCTAATTTTTAAATGTTTTACTAAATCAAATTGAATATTATATTAAAAGAGTAACATAAATATATATATATATATATATATGAGAGAGAGAGAGAGAGAGAGAGAGAGAGAGAGAGAGAGAGAGAGAGAGAGCAGGCAGAGAGGCTTTAACCTCAGATATAATTTAGGCTTAACATCCAAAAATCAATAAATACATAATACTAAAAAATAAAATCTATCTGATCATTTCTATAAATGCAAAAAAATAAAAAACAAAAATCCATTCATGATAAAATCTCCCAAAGTAGAAATGAAAGGAAATGTCTCCATCTATTTAAGACTTATATCAAAAAAACACTATAGTTTATATCAGACATAATGCATTCCCCCTATGATCTGACAAGACTAAGATATCTACTCTGAGCATCACACCTGTACAATAATAATATTGTACCAGAAGCTCTAACAAGTAAAACACATACCTTTGGAAAAAGTAATACTGTCTTACCTTACAAAGTCATGATCATCTACAAAGAAAATTCTATAATTGTATTATATAACAATTAAAAACAAAAAGTGAGCTTAGCAAGATTGTAGGACAAAAAGTATACAAAAATCAATTGCATTTTTACATGCTAACAATAAAAATCAAAAATTGAAGTAAAATACCACTTAAACATATTAAATACTTAAATTTGACCAAAGTTGTATGAGACTTATACAACACAAACTACAAAATATTGCTGACAAATATTAAAGAAGGTATGTATAAGACATACATCAACTTCATGGATCTGGAAACCTTGTTCTTCAGATATCAATTCTCCTCAAATTTACATATAGAGACCAAAACCCCCAATAAATACCTCAACAAGGTTGTAAGAGAAACAGGCTGATTCACTTATAAGCAAATTCAAAGAACCTAGAGTAGCTCAAATACTTAAAAATGAACACATTTAGAGAGTTTACAATAATAAGACAGTATGATACTGACACAAAGATATATGAAACAATGGAACAGAGAACAGAGTCCAGAAATAGACTCACATGTATATGAGTGATTAATCTTTGACCAAAGATGTCTATGCTAAAGGGACAATATTTTCAGCAAATGATACTGGAAGACTGGATAGCTTCAGGAAAGAAAATGAATTCTCACTTCATAAGATATATGAAAATTAACTCAAGTATATCATAGATATAAATTTAAAAGAAACTATTAGGGGGCTGGGGATGTGGTTCAAGCGATAGCACGCTCGCCTGGCATGTGTGTGGCCCAGGTTCAATCCTCAGCACCACATACAAACAAAGATGTTGTGTCTGCTGAAAACTAAAAAAATAAATAAATAAATATTAAAAATTTTCTCTCTCTCTAAAAAAAATAGAAACTATTTGGCTTCTGAAAGAAAAGAGGAGCACAGTTTGTGAACTTAGGTTCAAAAAGTATTTCTTAAATTAGGACACAAGAATATTATGAAGGTCATATATAACTTTATGTGTGACATTACAAAAACGAAAATGCAAGCCACAGCTATAGAAAAATATTCTGCATATACATCTGAACTAATATTTGTATCTATATGAAAAAAGAACCCTCCAAGTGAACAAGAATACAAAAATGGATTTTGTACATGCACTTCACCAAAGATGATGTACATGTGGCAAATAAGTCCATTAATAGAAAACAGTAGGAAAATTCAAATTAAAGATATACTACTATAAATCCATACTAATGTCTAAAACTAAAACGGATAATCATACCATATGTTAGCAAGAAAGGGGAATAACTATAATTTTCTCACTGCTAATGGCAAAACTAAAATGTCAGAGCAGCTTTCAAAACAGTTTTATATTTTCATAAAGTTTAAATATACACCAATTATATAAATTGGACATTCCATTCCTAGGCATTTATCTAAGAGTAAAGAAAGCATATTTTCACACAAAAAAATTGTGCACAATTGTTCATTGCAAAATAGCCCCCAAATAAAAAAAACCCAAATGTCCATCAACAGGTGAATACATAAATTTTGTATATGCACACAAAAGCAATGAAAAGAAACAAACTTTTCACGTGATAATGCAGATGAACTCAAACTAACTATACACAAGGGAAGAAGCCAAGCAAGACAGAGTACGTACCTTATTATTCAGTCTATTAAAACTGTAGAAAATGCAAGCTAACTACAATGACAGAAAGCAATTATGCAAGACAGTACTGTGATGTCAGTAAAATGGTAGAATACAAAGTTCCTACGAACTCTCATACTGCTACAGAGTCACTAATGATGGTAATCACTCCTAGATAAGAATATCTTTGTGGAGGACCCTAAGTCTACCTGAGAGTTCCAGCACTTTGAGGAACAAAAAACCTGAGAGAGAACACACTGGAAAGGGGAAGAAGGTAAGTATGTCTTGGTGCAATAGAGAAGCCCTCATGGCCCACAATTTCTCCCATTGAGGGAAAGTCAGGGTAAAATGAGTGCCTGCCTTCGCCAGCCTTAAAGAATGGTACTCAAAAGGCCTTTAGGGCCTGATCCACTCCACTCAGAATATTTAGAGATCCACACAGATGAATTATATGAAGGCAGCTATAAGCAGGGAGAAAGGAACTGGGTGTCAGCATGGCAACCAGCATGTCTTTTTCAACAACCAGTCATGGATCCTGCTAACCGGCTCACAGACCACTAAAAGGAGCTCTTCTCACTATGAATAACACATCCCAATGCACAGCCCACATGAATCTCTGCAAATAGTATACAGATATGAAAGAAGAAGGTATAGATAATACATATATATAGATAATATATAGATATAGATAATATATACAGAGATATATAAAAGTAGGTATAGATGTTAGAAGCAAATTTGACTCTATTGGACAGACATAAGGAGCACAACATTAAACTCTTTGGGGCACTGCTCTAAGGAAAACAGACAAAGAGACTCTCAGTACCACTCCTGGTTTTAAAAGATCAAGGAAAGAAATACAACCCTAAGACTTCTCCATTCAGAAAATGAAATGATGATGCACCCATAGAAAAGATCAGGGAGACACCTAA
The DNA here is from genome assembly GCF_964194105.1 of Spermophilus citellus. Classification (NCBI taxonomy): domain Eukaryota; kingdom Metazoa; phylum Chordata; class Mammalia; order Rodentia; family Sciuridae; genus Spermophilus; species Spermophilus citellus. The sequence continues at coordinate 22,816,568 of NC_138184.1, read as the reverse complement.
AATCTCTAACTAGAGAGATATAGTGAAAGTCTCTCTTCCAAAGCCAATCAGTAAAAACTGGAGTTCATGAATACCACTTCAAATGCAAAGACAATACAGAACATGTAAAATGAAAGAAATATGACACCAGCAAAGGAACAAAATAAGGCTAAAGCAGTTGACACCAAAAAAAAATGGAGTTCTATGAATTTCCCCAAAATGAATTCAAGTTAATCAACTTTAAAGAAATTCAGTGAGCTACAAAGGAACACAGACAACAATACATTGACAAGATGAATTCAACAAAGAAAAAATAACCAAACAAAAGTTCCAGAGCTGAAGAAAGCAACACCTGAACTTTACAGAAAAATTCAACAGAGCATTTTAACAGCAGCTTTGATCAAGCAGAAGAAGTAATCAATCAAGTCAGAGACAAATCATTTGCAATTATCCATTCAGAGGAATAAGAAAGAAAAAGGGAAAAAAGGACTGAAATCTTGTGGAATTTATGCAACAGAAACAAGGAAACCAATGTACATATTTTGAGAGTTCCAAAAGAACACAAAGAGAAAAGGCAGAAAGCTTTCTCATACGATTGATGACTGAAAATTTCCCGAATTTTGTATGGGGAAATGATCATCCAGATCCATAAATCCTAAAGAATTCCAGATAGTGAAGACATCTTTATATTTAATCTAAGAAACATTATTATAAAATCTTTAAAAGTCAAAGAGAATTTTGAAAGCATCAAGAGAAAAACAGCTTATCACATACAAGGGGAACTACAAAAGACTATCAGATTTCTCAGCAGAAACTTTACAGGTCAGGAGAAAGTGACATAATATGCTCAAAGCACTGGAAAAAGGAAAAATGCCAATAAAGAATATTATACAGGAAAAAGCTACAAGCTGTTCTTCAGGAATGGAGAAAGACAGACTTCTTAGACAACAAAATCTGAGACAGTTCATCACCAGTAGACTTGCCTTATGAGACATGCTAAAGAGAAATCCTCAAGTTAAAATGAAAGGATGCTAACAATATGGAAAGTACATGAAGGTAAAAAATAACTGGTAATGGCAAATTCATGGTCATATTCAGAGTACTGCTACTGTTAAATGGTGCTGAATTCAGTTTAAATTCTAGCATAAAAGTTAAAAGAAAGTTAAAATAATTATCTTGTTAATATATAAAAATATAAACTGCTATATCAATAACAAAATGAGGGAGGAAAGAAAGAGAAGTTTACAATGTGGTTGAAATTAAGTTGCAATCCACTTAAAATATACTGTTATAACTAATCGATTTTTGTGTAAGCTTCCTGGCAATTACAGAGAAAAATAAACCTATAGTAGGTGGATAAAAGTTAAAAGGAATCAAAACAATTCACTATAAAAATCATGTCTCAAAGAAAGGAAGAAACTACCAGAATTTCCAGAATATAATGAACAATACGCAATACGAAATTCTTACATACTGATAATTACTTTAAAAGAAAATGGATTAAACTCTCTAATCAAAACACAAGAATAAGTAGATTTTTAAAAAGTAAGTTTCTCCATCCGGTCCAGGGCTTTTCTTGGTTGGTAGTCTTTTGATGGCTTCTTCTATTTCCTCCTTTGTTATTGGTCTGTTTAAATTGTGTGTATCTTCCTGACTCAATCTGGGCAAATCATATGACTTGAGAAATTTATCGATACCTTCACTATCTTCTATTTTATTGGAATATAGGGTTTCAAAATAATTCCTAATTATCTTCTGTATTTCTGTAGTGTCCATTGTGATATTGCCTTTTTCATCCTGTATGTTAGTAATTTGAGTTCTCTCTCTTCTTCTCTTCATTAGCATGCCTAAGGGTCTGTCGATCTTATTTATTTTTTCTAAGAACCAACTTTTAGTTTTATCAATTTTTTCAATGTTTTTTTTTGTTTAGATTTCATTGATTTCCGCTCTGATTTTAATTATTTCTTACAAAACATTCAAGGAATTAATACCAATACTTTTCAAGTTATTTCAAGAAATAGAAAAAGAAGGAGCTCTTCCAAATTCATTCTATGAGGCCAACATCACCCTGATCCCGAAACCAGACAAAGACACTTCAAAGAAAGAAAACTACAGACCAATATCTCTAATGAACTTAGATGCAAAAATCCTCAATAAAATCCTGGCGAATCGAATATAAAAGCATATCAAAAAAATTGTGCACCATGATCAAGTAGGATTCATCCCTGGGATGCAAGGCTGGTTCAATATACGGAAATCAATAAATGTTATTCACCACATCAATAGACTTAAAGATAAGAACCACATGATCATCTCGATAGATGCAGAAAAAGCATTCGACAAAGTACAGCATCCCTTTATGTTCAAAACGCTAGAAAAACTAGAGATAACAGAAACTTACCTCAACATTGTAAAAGCTATGCTAAGCCTCAAGCTAGCATCATTCTGAATGGAGAAAAACTGAAGGCATTCCCTCTAAAAACTGGAACAAGACAGGGATGCCCTGTCTCACCACTTCTATTCAATTTAGTTCTTGAAATACTAGCCAGAGCAATTAGACAGACAAAAGAAATTAAAGGCATAAAAATAGGAAAAGAAGAACTTAAATTATCGCTATATGCGGATGATATGATACTATATCAGACCCAAAAGGGTCTACAAAGAAACTACCAGAGCTAATAAATGAATTCAGCAAAGTGGCAGGATATAAAATCAACACGCATAAATCAAAGGCATTCCTGTATATCAGTGACAAATCTTCTGAAATGAAAATGAGGACAACCACCCCATTCACAATATCCTCAAAAAAAAAAAAATACTTGGGAATCAACCTAACAAAAGAGGTGAAAGATTTATATAATGAAAACTACAGAACCCTAAAGAGAGAAATAGAAGACCTTAGAAGATGGAAAAATATACCCTGTTCATGGATAGGCAGAACTAACATCATCAAAATGGCGATATTACCAAAAGTTCTCTATAGGTTTAATGCAATGCCAATCAAAATCCCAATGGCATTTCTTGTAGAAATAGAGAAAGCAATCATGAAATTCATATGGAAAAATAAAAGACCCAGAATAGCAAAAACAATGCTAAGCAGGAAGTGTGAATCAGGTGGTATAGCGATACCAGATTTCAAACTATACTACAGAGCAATAGTAACAAAAACAGCATGGTACTGGTACCAAAAAGGCGGGTGGACCAATGGTATAGAATAGCGATACCAGATTTCAAACTATATTACAAGCAATAGTGACAAAAACAGCATGGTACTGGTACCAAAACAGGTACCACTTTCCCAAAATCACGGAATTTGCAGGGAAATGGATGGCACTAGAGCAGATTATGCTTAGTGAAGCTAGCCAATCCCTAAAAAACAAATACCAAATGTCTTCTTTGATATAATGAGAGCAACTAAGAACAGAACAGGGAGGAAGAGCAGGAAGAAAAGATTAACATTAAACAGAGACATGAGGTGGGAGGGAAAAGGAGAAAAAAAGGGAAATCACATGGAAATGGAGGGAGACCCTCATTGTTATACAAAATTACATATAAGAGGTTATGAGGGGAATGGGATAACAAACATGGAGGGAAATGAATTACAGTAGATGGGGTAGAGAGAGAAGATGGGAGGGGAGGGGAGGGGGCATAGTAGAGGATAGGAAAGGTAGCAGAATACAACAGTCACTAATATGGCAGTATGTAAAAATGTGATGTGTAACCGATGTGATTCTGCAATCTGTATTTGGGGTAAAAATGGGAGTTCATAACCCACTTGATTCTAATGTATGAAATATGATATGTCAAGAGCTTTGTAATGTTGTGAACAACCAATAAAAAAAAAAAGTTCACCCAAGAAAACAAAGGCAAATGTTCAGAGATGTTTGCCATTTTATTTAATCAAAACTAGTATCATTTCATTGACGTTTCTACTTTCTTAAAGTATGCCAGGCACGGCAGTACACACCTGTAATCCCAGTGGCTCAGGAGGCTGAGGCAGGAGGATTGCGAGTTCAAAGCCTGCCTCAGCAAATCCAAGGTGCTAAGCAACTCAGTGAGACCCTATCTCTAAATAAGGGGTGGGGATGTGGCTCAGTGGCCAAATGACTCCGAGTTCAATCCCTGATACCAAAAAAAACATAGGTATTCTCAGTTGTTTTGTTCATAACTAAACTTTATGCGATCTTATGTTTCTGAAGAATTTTGAGAAAAAATAATATTCAGTGATTACATACTGAGAATGTATAATCACTATTTTACACAAGGCTCTTCCAACAGTTCTTTGCATTTACCTATAGTCATTTTACTTTCTGCTATGACAGGGCTCTGAATACATGTTTTTGGTGTCATGTGACCGGACAATGCTTGACCGCAGCAAGCATTTTATTTTTTAACACAAGTCTGAAACCAACGTGGCCAGTGTCCAATGACTGGGCATTTCTAGATAGTCCAGAGTTAGGAAAGAAGTTGAATGATAACACTTGCCCTGACCAAACATCAGGGGAGCCACAAGCAAACCATCTTGTGTGAGGGCATCACATTGAAGGACACTGGCCTTTCCTACTATTTCATCTTTCAATTAATCAACAATAAAAACTCAAAACTACAAAAGCTTCCAGTCTTGGAAAGTACATTTTTAACATTTACTCATTTACTTGTCTCCTATGCTTTTTAACTAGACTTCTTTAGAGAGAAAGAAGAATGAATACTATTTTTCCCCCCTCAAAATGAAGCCCAGGACTTAAAGCAAGTCTAGAAACAAGAATGATGATGAGTGAGCCAGTCAGCTTTCCACTACAACAAGACACACCTGAGATAAATACACTTAGAAAGAAAGGCTTATTTCGGCTCATAGTTCCTGAGTTTTCAGTCCATGGTTGCTTAGCATAATTGCATTTGGGCCTATCGGAAGGCAGCACATCAAGGCAGAAATATGTGGTAGCGTAAGGCTGCTTACCTCATGACAGCCAGGAAGCAAAAGGGCCAATATCCCCTTCAAGAGCATCCCCCAGTGGCCTAACTTCCTCCAATGAGGCCCTTGTCTTTTAAAGGTTACACCTCTTCCCAATAGTACCATAGCTGGGAACACCTCAGATCCAAACTACAGTAACGGAAATACTCAAGATCCCACTATTTGGGAGAAGCCATATGTAAGTGACATATTTTCAGTCTGTGCCCTGAGGATGGCTCAACATATACTAAGCTCTAGTTTAGCCATTTTCATTGGATATAATTTATAGTTTTAATGAAAGCAATCCTCTTTCAAACCAGCTGAACTGATTATGTAGAAACTAGTTCTTCTTTAGCCCGGGTGTGCTAATCTAAGTTTTACTTTAGTTTAGCCCATTAAGCTAACATGATACTGATCAAATTAGTCATTTTTTCAGGTGCTATATGACCAATTTCACTTTATTCACTCCAGTATCAACAGATTGTACCCTAGCCCTACAAAGTTACTTTCCAAATATGTATTTATGACACAAGCTTCCAGAACTGGATATGTTTTCTGTGTGTTTTAAGTCATCTTTGTATGCAATAGAAATTCATTATACAGCTCCATTCCGCAAATTACAAAAGCCCTTAATGGGGGCAAATGTAGGTTGAAGAATGACATTTATCCTGCATATAATAGGTAGTCTGCATAAATTTCAGAGTATCTTCTTAGGTCAAGTGTTCTGATATTTTAATCAAAAATCATTTTATTTCAGACATTTTTTCCAATGTGCAAGGCAGAATGTTATTAACAGCATATTGGACACAAGCATGAAGGTTCTTAAAATTATAAGAAACTTTCTGACCTGCTTCCAAGAACTAACTCACATTAGCTGAGTTGCAACTAGAATAGAGCAAAAAAATTTTAAAAGACTGAAGCACAGGATTGAAAACTTTTCTTAAATGCAATGTAGCTGCCACTCCATACTACCTTAATGACCCAGTGATTAAATTCTTTAGGCTCCAAGGGTCCATAAAGAAACTCTTTTCTAAAGACACAGTTCACTTGAAAGATTTACTAAAGTTGCTTCAACTGCTATTTTCAAGAATTGTTAAAACAATATTATTGTCAAACTAGTGTATTGCTAATCACATTTTTATTGTTAACATTTGCCACTGAAATTGCTCTTCAATTGTTTGTTTTGGAACAGACTCATAAAATATCATGACAGCGATATTTTGGCACATATTGGAAAATCTGCCATGAATAAAGATTTTTTCCAATAAAATAGAGTTTGCCTATATTACTTGGCATTAAAATGATTTACTGAAGTAGCCAAAACATAAACCACTGAAATAAAATGAGAGAATACAGTTATAGCAACATTCAAAGACTGATACATCCAAATTCACATTTAAAACACATTTTAAAGCAACTTCTACACTTTGGAAAGTGGCAAACTGGAAAAAAGAACATCCTTCATCCTGCTCATCTGGCAATTCTACACATAAAAGCCAAGTCATCAGGATGCTTCTGAGGGCTCACATTCTTCAGGAACACACATTTATTAAGCAGATTCAGGATGCCTTACTCCTGTGGACCCAGAAGATTGCATACACTAGAAACCAATTCAGCTTATTCTAATGCTCATCTTTCATTCCCTGCCGAACACTGGTTCTGCCAAAGAAAATTCAGAGTTCTAAAGCAGGTAGGCCCTGCCGCGGAAGTGGTACCCAGGTCCCAGGACAATCACCTTTCCTACCTTTCTCCATTGCTTGGCCAGCTAAAACTAGGGCAACTTCCAGCTGAAACACAGATTTGATTGAAATGCTGCCCACTCTGCTCTGTCATGTTATCAGAACTCCTGGGACTTTGGATCAGACCTCAGACCATCTCTGTCTCCCATGCTCCCTTCCCCACAATTCCTTTGGTTGACCCTAAAAGCCTCCCTTGCAGCTTCCCGTTTTCATCCTGTGGTGGCTAAAGATGCAGGGACACTCAAGTTGCCAGTATATGCCCGTGACCTTAAGCCAAATTTGCTCCACATCCCAAACCTGTGACTGATCAGTCTACTTCCACATTGCAGGAGGACAGGGATTCTAAAAGAATCACCCCAACCCCTTCTCTCTCCAGGTAGAGGCTACTGTCTGGTTTTAAAGGGCCTAAATTACTTGCACAAATATGAAATAAACGTAGTATATGACCCTTCAGGATTTCACCCAGAATATCCTTTAGCCTCACTACATAACCCCTTCTCTGTGACCTCTGCTCCATATACTGAGGCCTCAGTTCTCACCATGCCAGGTGCTGATCTTGCCTTTCCCATTCCTCAAACTGCAGTGCTTCCCCTTCCTCAAGAAAACTCCTTTGTCCTGAGGCCCTGTGGAAAGGTCACTACTTCTGTGAGACAGCAGCTGTGACTTCTTTCCTCCAATGATGTGCTACACATCGCTTTTTCCTGGCAACATTATTGTAGAAGGCCTTGTATGCAGCCTTCCAGACAGGAAGAAGCACTGTGCCTCCTGAGTGGGCCATTACAATTACAGATTGCTTTTATTTCCTTCCAAAACAACAAAAAATACTTTTAATTGGCCATGTAACAGTTTGAATCCATCCCTGGAACTCCTGGTGGACCATATAATGCCTGCTGTCCCTGAGACTTCCACATGGCTACTCTCTACACACAGGACAGCAAATTCAGCATTCTGCTCCATGCCTCTGCACTTGCCTCCAGGCCTGCAGGAAAAACAACAGAAGCTGCCAGCAATTTCTGCCCATCAGAAGAGACAGGCTTACTTTCTTAATGAAAAACATCTAGGAGATGTACTGGTGGTAAAAGCATACCACACGGGGACTTTAGAAAAGAACAAAGAAGTTACAAAGCCTGTAAGAAGTTTGTAAGCACATCAAACATGAACAGCTATTGGCTGTGAGTAAAGAAAAAAGTCATCAAGGTTCAAGGTAGACCACAATCTGAGTGAGTGAAAAGCTCTTTTGTCATTTTGTTAATGGGCAGTTAGAAGGCATAAGGAGTAGCAAACATGCAGGGTGCCACACAATCTCCTCATTACTCCTTGTCCTGATCACAGCATTGCTAGAAGCTGTCATATATATGTTAGACAACACCTAGGCCCTCAAACTTAGAAAGCAAACTGAACTGAAGTACATACTGTGTTTCCTTGACTCTAGGAACCCGTCAGTTCTAAGATGCACCATTATTTTATCAAGTGCTAAGAAAGAAAAATGTTGCCAATTAAACTATGACACAGTTTCTTATTACTCGGAATTTTATTTTCTTTTTATTGAAAGAGCTCTTTCAGATGTATTCAGACAGATTTTTATAATATATCACTCTCAGGCATTTATAACAAGGAAAATAAAAGTGAAATAAATTGGTTTAGGCAATGACAACCAGGTCACCTCACTGAAAGCAATTGTAAAACACCATTGATTTGGAAAATATACCTCAGTTTCAGAAATGTTAAACTCTGAAAAATGTGTGATTCATAGAATCAATAAAATATTGTCATGTATGGCTCAGTGATAAAAAGTTTAAAAAGTCAAGGTAACAGTTCATGGGATAATGGCTACGAAGACCTTCCACTGATTAAAAATGTATTTAAACAGAAAAAAATCTAAGATTATTTAACTCAAGAAAGACAAAAGTAGAATAGGAATTTAATAATGCTCTTCAAGGACATCAAAGTGCTGCTCCATGAAGCAGTGTTTTAAAGTCCCTTATTCTTTACTTTTTAGCATGAAGATCTCCTTCTACAAGAAACCTGAGTTTGGGGCTGTTTTGTTCAGAGTAAGAGCATCTTCCCAGACATATCTATGGGGCTAGGACCAGCTTAACTCCTGACCTGAACAGATATGTCCCTTTCTACTCACTCCCTACCACAGTCACAACCGCACGACAAGGGCTTAAACTGTGGCAGAGACTAATTAATTAAACTTTCACTTCAGTGTAAAATATGAAGTACTTGCTAGGTGCTCAGTACACAAACATTAATATATTAAGTAACCTAAAAGAAAGAATTTTCTATATCAGAATTTTAGACCTTGAGATGATAGCCAAAGGGTAGAAGGAAAATTTCTTCTCACAAAAGGTGAATTAAACTTAGCAGTTTAGAAAGCCTCCTGCCACAAAGATGAATCACATCTATCCGTTCTAAATACACACATACATACACACACACACATTTATTTTGGGGGTGGAGAAAGTAGTGGGGAATGAAGGGGGGGGGGGCTCTCTACCACTGAGCAACATCCCCAACCCTTCTTTTTTGAGACTTGCTAAACTTCCCAAGCTCCTCTTGAAATTGTGATCCTCTTATCTCAGCCTCCCAAGTCGCTGGAATTACAGGCATGCACCACTGTGCCTAACTCCATTCTGGCTTTAGAAATCTACAACACTGGTTACTTTTCAAATGCATACTAAATGTGGTGGTCTGGATGGTTTGGGTGGCTGGTCCCACTCCCAACCATGTGGCCAAACTTAGCACCTTGCTGTACATTATCCTCCAAAACAAATCCGCAAGTATTGTTCATCCTTCCTACTAAAGGTGTCTATTAGTATACCCCTTGGCAAAACCTAAAAATTTGCTTTAGACAGCTCCCAATCACATTTCTTCATCTCCATTTTCTATATCCCTTCTCCTGATACTGCCTGAAAACCCCCTTGTAGTGTATTCAGTCCAGGCTCTTGTCTTGTATATTCCATTCAGCATGGCAGCTCTATTCCATCTGGTCACCAAAGCCATACTTTGAGAATGCTGCCCATTACTACCCTTACTCCTCATCCAATGTCAAAAGCTGAGGGCTATGGTTTGAAGGTGTCCCTTCCAAAATTCAAGTATTGTCAATGTGACAGTTTTATGAAGTGAGGCCTCAGGAGGTGTTTAGGCTATGAGCTCTCCTCCCTCCCCAATGGGAAGCTTCACACAGCATCATGCATGCTTGCCCTTCTACCTTCTGCTATGTGAGGCACAGCTTGAGGGCCCTCACCAGATGCCAAATGCTGGTACATTGATTTTGGAATTTCCAGCATTTAGAACCATAAGAAATGAGTTTCTTTGCTTTATAAATTACCCAGTGTGTAGAAGGTTATTAGCAGTGCAAATGGACAAAGATACTCAAGATAACCCAGCCAGCATTCCTGAAAGGGAAAGGGGCACCTGTAGCTAAGAAAAATGCAGTTTTTATGACATAGTCATAATAGCATAGAAAAAATTTTTGTTCTAGTATTTGAAGATGACTCAAGAAAATTTGTCAAGTGATAAAGCTAATGAAGCTAATGCTCCATTGATGGCCATGGTAGGTTAGATTGACCTGGCTGCAGAAAGTTACCCACCTTTGTGTCTTTTTCTGTCATTGAGTTCTGGAGGTAACACACTTGGTAAACAGAGATAACACACCCATGAACAAAAGAACCTTTTGCCAAGGGCACTCCTTTGCTCTAAACACCAACTACATTTTCAGCCTAATTCTGGGGGTGAATAGGGATCTAAATAGGGATTTATTAGAGGTGACTCTACAAATAGGAGCCATAGATGATATTTAAGATGCATTCAATGAATAGAAAAAAACATGGTAAAAGAAAACTAAGCCATTCTAAATTCTAAAGAAGACAATTTTCTAACCAGACATAAAACTGATGGTTTGGTACCCAGTAATGTTCATATTGAGAATCAGAAAATTCATACCAATTTTAGCAATAATCATCCTGCCCTCTGTCCACAAAACAAACTCAGATAAGGCATTCTATGATGAAAACACATATTATTCAATGGAAATAAGATGCAAATGACTTGTGAAAGGGGAGGTCATTAAATAGTGTCTCCATACAATTTCAGAGCATATCATCCCTTTACAGATAAGAAAGCTAAAAGATCTAATGAGGTTAAGTGAGATGATGAAGAATATTCAACCCTTTGAGTTAGAATCTGGGATTTAAAAAAAAAAAAACATAGCTTGGTAAAAATCTTTAGACTTTTAATATTTCACAGCCCATTTCCTTTCTTACCAGAATTACTTCAAAAATGAGTGGGATCAGTTTGCTTTCTTCCACAAGTCTGTTTAAAAAAAAAGATAACCACACATTACAATGTGTATATTTAAACTATACATTACACTATATGTATTTAAGCTATTGCCCTGATGTGGAGCAAGGAAGTCCCTGTGTTTAACTGTTAAATTCTGTAACCAAGAAACATTATGATTAAATGCTCACTTTTAATACACTGAACTATAGCTATTAAATACAAGAAATATGAGTCTTCTTTAAAAGTGACTACTATCTTGGTCTTATTCATCTATAAAAATGAAATCTTAAATAGACTGATATTTTTAATGTGAAAATTAATTAAAATTCACAATTATTATAAAGAATATCAAAAAGATTTGCCAGTTCAAAGAATGTAACCAATCCTCAGTACAGTTAAATTATAAGCATGTGACACTGTAATTTTTTATATATGCCTCATTAGCTGTCTTCTCGGCATTAATGAATTAATGTAAAATGAATTTTAATGGCCTTTAATTTTTAAAAAATTGGACACCAATCATCCAATACACTCTAGGCACTCTGCCTCATCAAATCTAGTTATAAATTTTCATCAATTGTAACAGAATAATTTTTTCATGCAATTTAAGAGAAACTAGCCTTGATAACACCAGAACTATTCAAAAGTCAGTTTTTATTAAGAATATTTCAATCTTTAAATAGTCCTTTAATCCTGGGTTCAGCAAACTTTTTGCTGCAATAGTCCACGTAGTAAATATCTTCTGTTTTGCAGGCCACACTGTCTCTACAGCAACTACTCATCTGTCATCACAATATGAATGCAGCCATAAATAATACAGAAACAGTTCATGTTTATGTTCCAACAAAACTTTATTTACAAGAAACAGACAATGGGCCATTTGGGGGCCACAAGCTTGCTGGCTCCTACTTCTAACAAAAAAATAATTCCATTGTAATATTTTATTAGAATTAACTTCGTATGATAAACTACAAAGCTTAAGATGAGCATATTGCATTTTTGTAGATATGTGCAGTTTGTCTATTTTACAAAAAATACCAGGTGGAAACAAATTTTATCATCTGTTTCCCAGTAGCTTGTTCACAGTAACACATGGATAAAAGAAATGTCTATGAGAGTAACCATTAAAAATATCAGTGTTTACAAATCTGTGTCAAGGTAAGAGATAGAGAGGTTTCCCAACAACTAAAGCAGTTAGAAAGACCTATTTCAATGTCCAGAAAAATTAAATGTGATTACTGTTCCCCGCAGCAGCAATCACAATAGCCAAGATATAGGAACAACCTGGGTGCCTACAATGAATAAGTGGATAGAGCAAGTGTGGTGAAACACATGACAGAATAATTTTCAGTTGTTAAAAAGAAGGAAATTCTGTCACAGATGAATCCAGAGGATGTTATTCTAAATGAAATAAGCCCGCACAGAAAGAAAACACTACATGGAAACATGGCCGCCGACGAGGAAGCAGTGACTCTAATGTCTCCACATTAACGAGATCAAAAAGACCCTTTGGAACAGCGGCAGTCTTCACACGGAGGAACTCCTAGCAAAATTCCATGAAGAGGGGTCCTGCCGGGATCTGGTAGGTCTATTAGAAGTGTCGGTTTGTGGCCGCTGGGACTCGGGGCCCGGGGACTGTGGTACTTGCCGGCGGTCGCCTCCCCGGCCCCGGGCGCCGCTGCACTCGAGCCAGAAAAACACGGACCGGGACGCGGCGCGGCTGGCTAGAAGCCGGGAACGCTGGGGGCGGACAGAGCGACCAGGGCAGCGCTGGCTGTGGAGGCCGTGGAGGAGAGAGGCGTGGGAGCTCGAGGCAGAGACACACCGGAGAGAGCGAGCCAGCACCCCGCCATCATCCCGAAATAGCGAGAAGAGGAAGATGGCGGCGGGAAGTGAGTAAGCCTCTCCGTTTTCCGTGCCCCGCACCGCCGCGTCTGAAAAGCTGAGACTGACAGCCGTGCCGACTCAGCATTAAGCCATCCAGCCGAGGCAGCTGGTCAGCACTTCTCATTCTGCGGAGGTGGATGCCTGCCGGGCCTTCGTGGGTAGTGGCCGCAGGGTCCAGGCGGGGCTTGGGAGACAGTGGGGACCCGCCCGTGGCGTTGGTCGCCCGGCAGGGGGAGGCGAACTGTCGCCGTTTGCGGAGGACACCACTGTGGCAGAGGGCTGAAGTCCCAGGGCTGCAGCGCAGGAGATAACTTCATTGAAGCCTGCTGCTACAGGTGTGTGGACACCTGGCTTTCCCTCTCCACGCATCGGGGAAAACTTCAGAGCCCCTCCCAGCTCTCCCGTGATGCTACAGCCAGCCCGAGGGAGTCAGAGGTGATGCAGGACTGCCGCTCCCGCCAGGGCTGACTGCTGAGGTCTCTTGCACCAGCTACGGGGGTGTGGCTACCGGAGGGCAAGTAAAATTCGCTGAGGATTCTCAGCACCAAGCTCTACAAAATTAGGGTCTGAGGGAATGGCAAACTAGAAGAGTGTGCCCAGTCATTCATGAAAACAGGGCTCCCGGGAGCAGCAGACCTGGCGTGTAGCCAGTATTGTGGTGAGCGGCACCCGTGAGAGGGGCCTGGCTAGAGGAAAAGTGGAAGGGATTGGACACAAGAGGAGGCCCTAGGCACTCAGGTTTGGAGACTCGCCCAGTCTGGGAGGAGCTGCTGCACAGTGATTGGTTCGCGCGTACTGACGGGAAAGACTTGACCTGGTGGGCACAGCGCCACCTAGTGGAAGAGAAATTAATCAAACTCTAAGACGGCATTTATTAGGTTGTTTTTTTTTTTTCTTTCTTTCTTGATTGGGGTTTTTCTTTCATCTTCATTTTTCTATCTTGGTTTTTTTTTCCTTTCTCTTTTTTTTCTTCTTTCTCTTCTAATCTTAATTTTAATTTTTTAAATTATTATTAATATATATTTTTTAAATTTTGTTCTTTTTTAGTTCCTATTTCTTTCTTCTTTTGTCTGTTCATTTTTCTTATCCCCCTTCCTTGAATTCTACCTGCCTACTCTCATTCTCCTTAGTGACTTCTTCCCTTCCCCTTCTAATACCTTTCCTCCCTAGCATCAAATAAATTTATAGGAATAAACAGTAACTCAGCAGTCAATCAGAACAAGAAGCAACATGAGCAGCTTCAAGAAACAAGGAAGAAAAGGAGTACAAACAATGCAGGATAGCCTAAATATTCAGGAGGACCTAGAGTCATCAGAAAAATGGTCATATAAAGACCTCAAGGAACACCTTAGACAGATAGAATGGAACATCAAAGAGGATACAAGACAGCAAATTCAAGCAGAGAAAGAACACATTGAGAATGAGTTACATAAACACCTAAAAGAAGAAGTTAAGCATCTTTATCAGGAGATAGAGATTATAAAGAATAATCAAACAATAATTCTAGAAATGAAGGAAACGATAAACCAGATTAAAAACTCAATTGAGAGTATCACTAACAGAGTGGAACAAGTAGAAACCAGAACGTCAGATAATGAAGACAAAATATACCATCTTGAAAAGAGTCTAGCCAACTCAGAAAGGCTGGTAAAAAATCACGAGAAAAAAATCCAAGAGATTTGGGATAACATGAAGAAACCAAACTTACGAGTCATCGGGATAGAAGAAGGTACAGAGATTCAAACCAAGGGAATGAGAAACCTGCTGAATGAAATAATTACAGAAAACTTTCCAGAAATAAAAAAGGAAACAGATATACAAATTGAAGATGCATACAGGACACCGAGCACACAAAATCACAGTAGACCAAGGCCAAGACACATTGTTATGAAGATATCCAATATACAGAACAAAGAGAAAATATTAAAAGCTACAAGAGAAAGGAGACAGATTACATTTAGAGGTAAACCAATACGGTTAACAACGGACTTTTCATCACAGACACTGAAAGCAAGAAGGTCATGGAACAATGTATTTCAAACACTGAAAGACAATGGATGCCAACCAAGAATTCTGTATCCAGCAAAATTAAGCTTCAGGTATGACAACGAAATAAAGATCTTTCATGATAAACAAAAGTTAAAAGAATTTGCAGCCAGAAAACCTGCATTGCAAAGCATTTTGAGCAAAACACTACACGAGGAAGAAATGAAAAACAATAACCAAAACCATCAGTGGGAAGTGCCTCAGTAAAGACAGAGGGCGAGGGGAAAGATAATCACGGAGAAACAAACTAAATATTTTTTTTTTTAGTAATAAAAAAAAAGGATAAACAATCAAACATGGATGGAAGTTCAAACCATATATCAATAGTAACTCTGAATGTTAATGGCCTAAACTCTCCAATAAAGCGACATAGGCTGGTATCATGGATTAAAAAAACAAATCCAACAATATGCTGCCTCCAGGAGACACATCTGATTGGAAAAGACATACACAGGCTGAAGGTGAAAGGATGGGAAAAAATATACCACGCACACAGTTCTCGTAAGCAAGCAGGAGTGGCCATCCTCATATCGAATAAAATGGACTTCAAGACTAAGTTAATCAAAAGGGATAAGGAAGGACATTATATACTGTTAAAAGGAACCATTCACCAACAAGACATAACAATTATCAATATTTATGCACCAAACAATGGTGCTGCGACATTCATAAAACAAATTCTCCTCAAGTTCAAGAATCAAATAGACCACAACATAATAATTATGGGTGACTTCAACACACCTCTCTCACCATTGGACAGATCCTCCAAACAAAAATTGAATAAAGAAACTATAGAACTCAATATCACAATCAACAACCTAGACTTAACTGACATATATAGAATATATCAATCATCATCAAATGGATATACTTTTTTCTCAGCAGCACATGGATCCTTCTCAAAAATAGACCATATACTATGCCATAGGGCAACCCTCAGTAAATATAAAGGGGTGGAGATAATACCATGCATTTTATCTGATCATAATGGAATGAAATTGGAAATCAATGATAAAAGAAGGAAGGAAAAATCCTACATCACATGGAAAATGAACAATATGTTACTGAATGATCAATGGGTTACAGAAGACATAAAGGAAGAAATTAAAAAATTCTTAGAGATAAATGAAAATACAGACACAACATATCGGAATCTATGGGACACAATGAAAGCAGTTTTAAGAGGGAAATTCATCGCCTGGTGGTCATTCCTCAAAAAAAGAAAAAAACAACAAATAAATGAGCTCACACTTCATCTCAAAGCCCTAGAAAAGGAAGAGCAAAACAACAGCAAATGTAGCAGAAGGCTAGAAATAATTAAAATTAGAGCGGAAATCAATGAAATTGAAACAAAAGAAACTATTGAAAAAATTAACAAAACTAAAAGTTGGTTTTTCGAAAAAATAAATAAGATCGACAGACCTTTAGCCATGCTAACGAAGAGAAGAAGAGAGAGAACTCAAATTACTAACATACGGGATGAAAAAGGCAATATCACAACAGATGCTACAGAAATACAGAAGACAATAAGAAATTATTTTGAAAACCTATATTCCAACAAAATAGAAGATAGTGAAGACATCAATAAATTTCTTAAGTCATATGATTTTCCCAGACTGAGTCAGGAGGATACACACAATTTGAACAGACCAATATCAATGGATGAAATTGAAGAAGCCATCAAAAGACTACCAACCAAGAAAAGCCCAGGACCGGATGGGTATACAGCGGAGTTTTACAAAACCTTTAAAGAAGAATTAAAACCAATACTTTTCAAGTTATTTCAGGAAATAGAAAAAGAGGGAGCTCTTCCAAATTCATTCTATGAGGCCAACATCACCCTGATTCCGAAACCAGACAAAGACACCTCAAAGAAAGAAAACTACAGACCAATATCTCTAATGAACCTAGATGCAAAAATCCTCAATAAAATTCTGGCGAATCGAATACAAAAACACATCAAAAAAATTGTGCACCATGACCAAGTAGGATTCGTCCCTGGGATGCAAGTATGGTTCAACATACGGAAATCAATAAATGTTATTCACCACATCAATAGACTTAAAGATAAAAACCATATGATCATCTCGATAGATGCAGAGAAAGCATTTGACAAAGTACAGCATCCCTTTATGTTCAAAACATTAGAAAAATTAGGGATAACAGGAACTTACCTTGACATTGTAAAAGCTATCTATGCTAAGCCACAGGCTAGCATCATTCTGAATGGACAAAAGTTGAAGGCATTCCATCTAAAATCCGGAACAAGAAAGGGATGCCCTCTATCTCCACTTCTATTCAATATAGTTCTCGAAACACTGGCCAGAGCAATTAGACAGACGAAAGAAATTAAAGGCATAAAAATTGGAAAAGAAGAACTTAAATTATCACTATTTGCAGATGACATGATTCTATACCTAGAAGACCCAAAAGGGTCTACAAAGAAACTACTAGAACTAATAAATGAATTCAGCAAAGTGGCAGGATATAAAATCAACACGCATAAATCAAAGGCATTTCTGTATATCAGCGACAAAACTTCTGAAACGGAAATGAGGAAAAACACTCCATTCACGATATCCTCAAAAAAAATAAAATACTTGGGAATTAACCTAACAAAAGAGGTGAAAGATTTATATAATGAAAACTACAGAACCCTAAAGAGAGAAGTTGATGAAGATCTTAGAAGATGGAAAAACATACCCTGTTCATGGATAGGCAGAACTAACATCATCAAAATGGCGATATTACCAAAAGTTCTCTATAGGTTTAATGCAATGCCAATCAAAATCCCAACGGCATATCTTGTAGAAATTGACAAAGCAATCATGAAATTCATATGGAAAAATAAAAGACCCAGAATAGCAAAAGCAATTCTAAACAGGAAGTGTGAATCAGGTGGTATAGCGATACCAGATTTCAAACTATATTACAGAGCAATAGTGACAAAAACAGCATGGTACTGGTACCAAAACAGGCCGGTGGACCAATGGTATAGAATAGAGGACACAGAGACTAATCCACAAAGTTACAACTATCTTATATTTGATAAAGGGGCTAAAAGCATGCAATGGAGGAAGGATAGCATCTTCAACAAATGGTGTTGGGAAAACTGGAAATCCATATGCAACAAAATGAAACTGAATCCCTTTCTCTCGCCATGCACAAAAGTTAACTCAAAATGGATCAGGGAACTTGATATCAAACCAGAGACTCTGCGTCTGATAGAAGAAAAAGTTGGATCCGATCTACAGATTGTGGGGTCGGGCTCCAAATTCCTTAATAGGACACCCATAGCACAAGAGTTAACAACAAGAATCAACAAATGGGACTTTCTTAAACTGAAAAGTTTTTTCTCAGCAAGAGAAACAATAAGAGAGGTAAACAGGGAGCCTACATCCTGGGAACAAATCTTTACTCCTCACACTTCAGATAGAGCCCTAATATCCAGAGTATACAAAGAACTCAAAAAATTAGACAATAAGATAACAAATAACCCAGTCAACAAATGGGCAAAGGACCTGAACAGACACCTCTCAGAGGAGGATATACAATCAATCAATAAGTACATGAAAAAATGCTCACCATCTCTAGCAGTCAGAGAAATGCAAATCAAAACCACCCTAAGATACCATTTCACTCCAGTAAGATTGGCAGCCACTATGAAGTCAAACAACAACAAGTGCTGGAGAGGATGTGGAGAAAAGGGTACACTTGTACACTGCTGGTGGGACTGCAAATTGGTGTGGCCAATTTGGAAAGCAGTTTGGAGATTCCTGGGAAAGATGGGAATGGAACCACCATTTGACCCTGCTATTGCCCTTCTTGGACTATTCCCTGAAGACCTTAAAAGAGCATGCTACAGGGATACTGCCACATCGATGTTCATAGCAGCACAATTCACAATTGCTAGACTGTGGAACCAACCCAGATGCCCCTCAGTAGATGAATGGATAAAAAAAATGTGGCATCTATACACAATGGAGTACTATGCAGCAATAAAAAATGACAAAATCATAGAATTTGCAGGGAAATGGACAGCACTAGAGCAGATTATTCTTAGTGAAGCTAGCCAATCCCTAAAAAACAAGTGCCAAATGTCTTCTTTGATATAATGAGAGCAAATATGAACAGAGCAGGGAGGAAGAGTAGGAAGAAAAGAGTAACATTAATCAGTGACATGAGATGGGAGGGAAAGGGAGAGATGAGGAAAATTGCATGGAAATGAAGGGAGACCCTCATTGCTATACAAAATTACATATAAGAGGCTGGGTGGGGAATGGGAAAATAAATAAGGAGGGAGATGGATTACAGTAGATGGGGTAGAGAGCGTAAAAGGGAGGGGAGGGGCGGGGGGACAGTGGGGAATAGGAAAGGGAGCAGAGTACAACAATTACCAATAGGGCATTATGTAAAATTGTGGATGAGTAACCGATGTGACTCTGCAATCTGCATTTGGGGTAAAATTGGGAGTTCATAACCCACTTCAGTCTAATGTATGAAGTATGATATGTCAAGTGCTTTGTAACGTTGTGAACAACCAATAAAAAAAAAAAAAAAAGAAAACACTACATGATCTCACATATCTGTGGAATCTTTAAAAAGTCAAATTCATAGAAGTAGAGAGTAGAAGAGTGGATACCAGAGAGGCTAGGGCTGGAACTGGACAGAGATAGGGAACACATTAGTCAAAGTGTACAAAGTTCAGTCCGCCCAGAGGAACAAGTACTTGTGTAATATTGCATAGCTCAGTTACTATGCTAGTAAATAATATATTTTCTATTTCAAAATTTCTAAAATATTTTAAATGTTCTTACCACAAAGTATATGCAGTAATGAAAATATAAGTCTGATTTAATCTTTGCATGATGTATATATGTAACATAAAAATTACATTTTATCCCACAAATGTATGCAATTATTATTTGTCAATTTAAATAAAACTTAAATAACAAAATATTTAAAATAAATATGTAATTTCTGTAAGGGGAAAAAGGTTTTGATTACAAGTTGTAAGTTCATGTATATTTTCTCACTGTCCTGGGCAATGGAAGGCTCAGATGTGAGGATGTAGCACCTCACACTAAGCCTGGGTAGGATGAGATATGCACAAGCTAAAGACCAAGCACAACTTCAGGTCCAGCACATTCATCATCTTCTTTCTCACTTTCCTAAATGTTAACTCTCTATTTTACTAACTTTGTCTTAAGGCTTCATGATATAAAATATCATTAGGTCCAGGATGAAATATCCAAGGGCATATATCTCAAAGTTATCCTAGCAATTAAGGCCAAGAAAGTCCCAAGAACAAAGGTACCACTACTTCTCCAATGATAACTAGAAGTCCAAGTCTCCCTCTATTTATTATAGGCTGCTGTATCATTCAGATATAGAAGTGTGCACTCACAAGACCAACCTGTTCATTTAAAAATATAATAAGTTATAACCAAACTAAACTACCGTAATTCATACTAAAAATCAGAATACATTCTTCTCCAGATCTCTGCATAATGAGCAGGCTGGATTGTCTTCAAAGTCCCCTCTAAAATGTAAAACTCCAGGCTTTACATTCTTCTGAACAGTCAAAAACGACAAATTTTGTTCCTTGATTTAACATAATTCAGATTACACTAGTAAATTAAAAGGGAACTCAAGCAAAGTTTAAAAATGTCATTAAAAATTCTATATTGTTTTCTATGATTTATGAACTAACCTTACATGTAACTCTAAAGCAAATAAAGAACCAGGATGTCTGCAAACATTTACAACTATTGAAGACTCATTTTTTCAAAATTTTGGAAAGTGATCAACAAGTGGACAATGAGATGAATATGCTGGGTTTAATCAGTACTTAAAAATTAAAAATGAAGCAAAGAATGTCCTAAAGTGCCAAACCTAGAACTGTTCTATAGTACGCTGGACAGGGGCAAAAAAAAAATTGTTTTCTTTATTTACTCATTTTATTTCACAGTGAGTTGTAGATGAACATCTGATATCTAAAAATTTGAAGAGACTCTTCGTACACTGCTTTTGCTCTATAAGATGATGACAATAATGAAAGCTGGCTGAAGGGCTGATGGAAATTCGTTGGATTACTTTTGCAACTTTTCTGTAGAGATAAAGCTATTACAAAATAAAATGTTTTTCTCTTAATGAGTCCCAAATTCTTTGAGTCTTCTCTTTGAGATGAAGTGTCTATGTCTTCTGCCTTTAAACCTCGGCAGAATTGTGACTGCTTTGACTAACAGTAGCATGGAAAAGATAGTTTGTTATTTCTGCCTATACTCTATCTTTTTCTGAATTTTCTTTTAAGTCATTTATAGTATTTTATAAAAATATTTATTCTAGGGGCTGGAGTTGTGGCTCATTGGTAGAGCACTTGTCCTGCATGTCTAAGGCACTACATTTGATTCTCAGCACTGGATATAAATAAATAAAAATAAAGGTCCATCAACAACTAAAAAAATATTTTTAAAATCCTCTGAAAGGGAAATGAGGAAAACTACCTCATTTACAACAACCTCAAAAATAAAGTAAGATACTTGGGAATCAACCTAACTAAAGAGGTGCAAGACCTCTACAACAAAAATTACAGAATGCTAAAAAAAGAAATTAAAGAAGACTTTAGAAGATGGAAAGATCTCCCTTGTTCTTGGATATGCATAATTAATATTGTCAAAATGACCATACTACCAAAAGCATTACACAGATTTAATGCAATTCCAATCTAAATCCCAATAACATTCCTCATAGAAATAGAAAAAGTAGTCATGAAATTCATCTAGAAAAATAAGAGACCCAGAATAGCTAAAGTAATCCTTAGAAAAAGAGTGAAGCAAGTTGCATCACTGTAACAGACTTCATACTACAGAGCAACAGTAACAAAAACAGCATGGTATTGGCACCAAAATAGACCTGTAGACCAATGGTACAGAATAGAGGACACAGAGACTAACCCACATAATTACAGTTATCTTATATTAGACAAAGGCACCAAAAACATACATTGGAGAAATGGTGCTGGGAAAACTGGAAATCCATATGCAACAAAATGAAATTAAACCCCTATCTCTTACCATGCACAAAGCTCAACTCAAAGTGGATCAAGGATCTAGAAATAAAACCAGAGACACTGTGCCTAATAGAAGAAAAAGTAGGCCCAAATCTCCATCATATCGAATTAGGCCCCTACTTCCTTAATAAGACTACTATAGCAAAAGAATTAAAATCAAGAATTAATAAGTGGGATGGATGCAAACTAAAAAGCTTCTTCTCAGCAAAAGAAACCATCAGTGAGGTAAACAGAGAGCCCATAGCTTGGGAGCAAATTTTTACCACACACACACACACACACACACACACACACACACACACACACACCAGACAGAGCCCTAATCTCTAGGATATATGAAAAAATCAAAAAGCTAAACACCAAAAAAACAAATAATCAATAAATGGGCCAATGAATTGAACAGACACTTCTCAGAAGGTAATATACAATCAATAACAAATATATGAAAAAATGTTCAACATCTCTAGCAATTAGAGAAATGCAAATCAAAAGTATTTTAGGATTTCATCTCACTCCAGTCAGAATGGCAGCTATTAAGAATACAAACACAGGGCTGGGGTTGTGGCTCAGCAGTATAGCACTCACCTAGCACATACAAGGCCCTGGGTTCAATCCTCAGCACCACATTAAAAAAATCAATAAAAAAAGGTATTGTGCCCAGCTACAACTAAAAAAAAAAAAAGAAAAGAATACAAAACAAACAACAATAATTGTTGGCAAGAATGTGGGGAGGGGGAAGGCACACTCATACATTGCTGGTGAGACTGCAAATTGGTGCAGCCAATATGAAAAGAAATATGCATATTCCTTGGAAAACTGGAAATGGGACCACCTTTTGACCCAGCTATCCCACTCCTCGGTCTATACCCAAAAAGGACTTAAAAACACAGCCACATCAATGTTTATAGCAGCACAATTCACAATAGCTAAACTGCGGAACCAACCTAGATGCCCCTCAACAGATGAATGGATAAAGAAAAATTGGTATATATACACAATGGAATATTACTCAGCAATAAAAGAAAATAAAATCAGGTAAATGGATGGAGTTGGAGAACATAATAAGTGAAGTTAGTGAATTCCAAAAAGTCAAATTTTTCTCTGATATAATAAGGAGACTTGTTCATAGTGGGGTTGGGAGGGGGAGCATGGGAGGATTAGACCAACTCTAGATAGGGCAAAAGGGTGGGAGGGGGAATGAGGGTAGGAAAGACACTGGAATGAGATGGACATCATCACCCTAAGCACATGTACGAAGACACAAATGGTGTGTATATACTTTATATACAACCAGATATGAAAAATTGTGCTCTGTATGTGTAATATGAATTAAAATGCATTCTGCTGTCATATGTAACAAGTGAGAATAAAAACTTTTAAAAAATAGTCTGAATACCATTTGATGCATAACTAACAACTGAAAACTTATTAGCATAAAGAAATAACCATTTTCCAATGCTTATGGATTCTACGAGTTATGAATTTGGACAGGGCACAGTGGGGATGAACTGTCTTTGTTTCATGATGTCTGAGGCCTCAGCTGGGAAGACAAAGGCTTGGGGTGCTTACCACAGCTCCTCTGTCTGGCTAGGCAGGGATAAGTAAAAGAAAGCTCCATTAACTATTCGCCTGAGAGCCTACTGCTGCCCTCTCCCTGTGGCCTTGGACACTCCAGAATGACAGCTGGTATTGAGAGGGTGCTTCTGAGCAGAGTGTGTCTGGAGAGTGAACACTCCAAGAAAACCAGAGGAAAGCCACATGGCCTTGCCTAACCCAGCCCTGGAAGTCATGTAGTGTTGATTTCTCTGGGTTCTAAGTGGGAACAAGTGAGTTATTAAAGTAGTCCAGAATCAAGTGGAAGGCAACTAGACTCAAACTCTTGGCAAGATGTGGCATAGTCTCTTTATAGAAAAGAGTGTAGGATAAGAGATACTTTCATGGCCATCTTTGTAAAACAGTCTGTAACAAATAGAAAATGTTTAAAATATCACTTCACCACAGTCTGAACAACTCTATTTTATAGAGTCAGAAACCAGTTAATAGGTCACTAAAATGCTATAAGGGGGGAAACTGTGGGCATTGTAGTAACACAAAACAAAGTCATACCCACTTATTATTTCAACATTCTGCGGGTCAGATGTCTATGTTAACCTCTTGGAGTCATACAAAGCCAGAATCCAGGTGTCAGTTAAGCTAAGCTCTATCTAGAGGCTTAGTGTGGAAGGGATCTATTTTCAGCCTCCTCTTGTTGACAAAATCAGTTCCCTATAGGAGAACTGAGGTCCCTGTTTCCTTGCTGGCTGCCAGCTCATCTCCTTCATTCCTTTCCATTTGACTCCACTATCTCAAAACCAGGAAGGGAGGCTCTCTTCCATGTCCAATCCTTCTCAAGCTTCAACTCTCTCCATCTCTGAACACTAGGCCAGACTTCAAGGATTCTTATGATTGGTCAGGCCCAGCCAGATATTCTCTATATTTTAAGGTCAACTAATGTGGGACCTGAACTATAATAACCCTTCACAACAGCACTAAATTAATGTTTAATTGAATAATTAGAAGAAGGGTTACAAGGACCAGGGGCTGGGAATCTTAAAGGCCATCTTAGAATTCTGTCTATTTCAGGTCTAAACTTATTCCCCAATCCAGTTCCATCTCGCCCCTGCTTCCCTTCCTAAAATGAATTCATATTTGATTCTCTGAATAAGCCATTTCTGGTCAACTTGCATATCGACCCCAAACAGAAGCTGGACTTGGTTTAGTTTTCCAACACTACTGGTTAGGACTTTTACATTTCATATTTGTTCTATAACTGACTGAGCATTATACTACAAATATAGCTTTTGTGTTTACATAATTTACCAGTCTAGTGGACCAATGACAGTCATTTTAAATTAAAAATCTCTAAAATCAACTTGAATTTCAAATTACTGATTCAGTGAACCAGCTTCAAAAAGAAATGGTTTCCTAATGTTTATAGTATGATATTATGTCTACCCTGAAAGCAATAACATTTGCAGCTTTTCTCCTTGAAATGCTTGTCCTTGCCTGCAATGCTTGCTAATCCACTTACACAGAATTGCAGAACACTTTAACAAAAATGGAATAATATATACTAGGAATTGTTTTTCACATACACTAAAAAGGGAAGGGTTGATATTTTAGATTTTGCATGAATAAATTTTAGATCAAGCCATTTTAAAAAGATCTACAGTGTCTTAGGAGCAGGCATTATTATTCTTCCCTGAGGATGTTTATACCCCAGAAGGCACAAAACATATCAAAATAACTTAATTCAAGTTATAAGGCTGACTGCTTCATTCACTAAGAAAGTCCCAGAATTAAGTTACAATATGAAGATATATTAGAATGTACCTCCTACATAAAGAAACTTCCCACTGCCTAAAATAGCATGAAAAAGATGAATTTTAGCAAGAAAATTTTTGGTGAGATTAAAATCAAGTGTTTTCCAACAGGAAAAATATTTTAAGCAGAAATAGAAGATTTTTACGTTGCATACACTACTTTGCAAAATATTTTTACACCTAATACCTCAACAGATGCTCGATACAGTCCTGTGATAATCCACATCTGTTGAACGAAACAGGGCTACAAAGTGTAACTATCACAGAAAGCGAAATGAGTGTACTGTAGTCAAGAGGATCTCCACAAGGCATGCAGAACTCTTTTTTCAAGGTATCCCTGATGCCTCCAAACTGCAGACACTGGCATATACCTGAAAGTCCTATTTATCCAGGGTTTAACATGAATTGCCCCTACACAGGCAGCAATGCTCTTGATCACCAGCAGAGGGCTGTGGCCCCTCATTCCCACATCCTGCCAGTGCTTTAGGTCCTACCTGGGTCCAGAACCTCCCCACCACTTCCCTTCCTGTCTTTCTGAAGCCTGTGGCTCTGCAGCGGGTCTCCTTTCTCTAAGGATTCTGTGACTCCTTGGCATTCTCTGCAACATATGACTCTATATCCATCTCACAGCTCATGTTGAAACTACAGCAAAAGAGGCATGTTCATTCTTGCACCAAAATGGGGAGGAGACTTAACATAAAGAGAAAGTATCAGTAAGATAAAAGAATTAATAGTAGCACAGACTGAGGCAAGTCCCTAAGAGAATCATCCAATTGTATATATGGTCAGATTTTCTTTTCTCCTACAGATATAATTACTATTCTTTATTATTGGGTTCATATCAAATGAGATATTTTAAATATCGCTTTTAATGTCATGAATCTGTTTATTTGCTATAGTCTTTCTTGTCCTTTTCATGAAATGAAAACAAAATTTTTTGTTTTAGATTCTATTTGGAATCAGACTGAGATTTCTCCCATTCATTCAATAAATATGTATTTAGTGCCTCTTAGTGTCATGCTCTGGCTAAGTGAGAGCAACATTAAGTATTATAAGTTGTATGATTGATATTTAAAGTTAAAGATCCATAAAGGGGCTGAGCGCCATGGCTCATCCCGGTAATCCCAGGGGATTGGGAGGCTGAGACAGGAAGATCGCAAATTCAAAGCCAACCTCACCTTTTTGCTTAGCGAGGCGCTAAGCAACTCAATGAGATTCTGTCCCTAAATAAAATACAAAATAGGGCTGGGGATGTGGCTCAGTGGTCAAGTGCCCCTGAGTTCAATCCCCAGTACCCCACCCCCCAAAAATTCCATCAAAGCGGGCTGGGATTGTGGTTCAGCGGTAGAGTGCTCGTCTAGCACGTGCGATGCCCTGGGTTCGATCCTCAGCACCACATAAAAATAAATAATTAAATAAAGATATTGTGTTCAACTACTTCTAAAAACAAATATTTTTTAAAAATCCATAAAAGGTAGAAAAGGAAACAGAATCCTCTGAAGAGCTGGGGTAAAGGCTTCAAAGTGCAACCAAACCAATAATGACAATGGTAACAAACAGGGATTACAGCTACTATGTGGAACATACAGTTCAGAGGCATTATTAGTCCTTTTTTCTTCAGATGAGAAATGGAGGTACAAAGAAGTTGAATAAATGGATTAAGTGGCAAGTAATAAGGCAACTTAAATGCGAGTTCACATTCCACAATATAGGTTACTGCTTGAGGTATACAGAAATGGGTTATTTTTTAAAATATTTTTTTAGTTGACAGAACTTTATTTTTATTCATTTACATGCGGTGTTGAGAATCAAACCCAGTGCCTCACCCATGCTAGAAAAGCACTCTACCACTGAGCTACAACCCCAGCTCCAGAAATAGGTTATTGACAGAGACAGAGGGACAGGTAAGCAGGGAAGAAAAGCAGAGAGCAATGAAGTATGTCCTGGGAAAAAGCTGCAGCATGGAAAAGCAAAACCATGGCTCAGTAAGCGCAATGGAAAGTAAGTGGGAAAGCAAGTTTATTAAATATGTGGATGAGGTAATAAGAGGATCAGGCTGGAGGAGTAGGCAAGGGCAGATCACAAATGATCCTGCTAAGAATACTGCAGAGAAGCTTGAACATGATCCTCTGGGTGAGAATTGGCAAACTACAGCCTGCAGGCCATATGCTGTTGGCTACCTGTATTTGTATGGCCCACAAACTGAAAACAGATTTTTAAATGGCTGAAGAAAAAAAATTTTAGACTGTAATATATAAAAGTTATATGAAATTAAAATTTCAGCTTCCAGAAATAAAATTTTAGTGAATCATAGCCATGATCCTTCCTTTGCACACTGTTCATGACAGCACTGAGTAGCTCCAACAGAAACCATATGGCCTGCAAAGCCTAAAATATTTACTACCTGGCATTTTACAGGAAGTTTACTCTTCCTGTAAACTCTGTTCTAGATGACTGGGTGTCATTGTGGGTTGGGATAAGGCAAAGTGATATCATTAGTAGCATTTTATGTCTCCAATCGGGAGAATGGCCTAGAGAAAAACAGGATCAGTGAGCAGACAAGGAGTACTCTCTAAGAGGTGATAAATCAGTCAAAGTAGGACTCCGTTCGAATCTATAGGAAAAGATGAGATACACTAAATGAGACTGTAGCAAGAAAACTACTGGATACAGGAAAAAGATCTAGAATGATTCCAAGTACTTGATTTGTGTTCCCAGGAGCCACCAAGAGTGATACAATGAACATCACAAGAAGCAATCTCCTTTATTGGAGCTCCCTGTGTGTGGAAGCACTGTGCTTAGTACTTTGAGTCACTTAATCCTTCCTGTGAGGCAGGAATTAACCTGACCCTGCCAAGGGGAAAAACTCACATTGAACCTTGTTCAAGGTAACACAACCAAACGGTTTCAGAGTTCAAAACCTTAACTGCTCTGAGATACTGTTCTAAGATAATGTACAGAGGAACAGCATGTTTGGATAAGAGATTAATTAAGTTTGAAAAGAGGAGTGAAAGACTCAAGGCAGAAACCTGAGACATATCAACACTTAAAAAGTTACTAGGAAAATATAAAATAAAAAACTGGTCACAATATTCACGAGCTGGGAAGAAGGAATGTCAATGGCAGTAGAATGGAAGAGAGTAAAAATGAAAATAAAAAATAATAAAGCTTAACACCCTGTTCACTTTTTTTTTAATTGTAGATGGATCCAATACCCTTTATTATTTATTTATTTTTTAATGTGGTGCTGAGCATCAAACTCAGTGCCTCACACATGCTAGGCAAGCGCTCTACCACTGAGCTATGACCCCATCACTCTTGATGTTCAGAGTTTAGATTTGATTCCTATTCCTGTAGGTACATTATTATTAACTTTAGCAACCCTAAGCTCGTTTTAGGAGCTATTTCTTAGATCAACTTGTGATTCTATGGTGCTAAGAATAGAGAGCAATGATCAACTTGAAACCAGTGAACTAATGCTATTTTGCTGACTATGAAACCACAGATGGGTGATTGATCATCATTCAAGTTCATGTTTCCTAGAACCACACCAGACCCTGTGTGTGTGTGTGTGTGTGTGTGTGTGTAGCAAATTTCCAGTTTTATCCCAACTACAGCAAATAATTATTTTTAAATATTTTATATAACTATATGTTATTTGCATAAAATGTATATAAGTATAGTAAGATGAATATAATATTTCATTAATGTTATCTAGGGGGAAAAGTATTACACTGAAAATATATAATGCCACCATTGTCTTTTTTTCTATCCATGTACGACACAGTATCAAACCTATCTTTAAAATACCAGCTACCATTCACTGGGCATGAACTCTGTGTTGCACTGAGCTCTGTGCTTGAACATCCCTGCTTCATTCAACACCTATGAATTCTGAAATTTTGTCCAATTACAGAGGAAGACACGGAAGACACTGAAGCACAGGCTGCTGAGGCAATTTGTTCAACCTGCAAAGTCAGTCATGAATCAGATTAGAACTGGAATCTGCCACTATCAGAGCCTATAAAATACATCATATTGGGATGGGAATTGGGAGAAAAGTCCAAATTCTAGTGATTTTCTTAACATTTTAAAAACAACTTTCCATGATGTTAAATATTCATATAAAATGAGTTGTTATATATTTACAGCTTTATAACCTATCCACTTATTTAACTAGTCTCCCCCTCTGGATGGAACACTGTTTTACAGGATCTATTCTTATACATTAGAATGAAAATAAAGGTAGTAGGGCTAAGGGATCACTTCAAATGAATTTCAATTCTGAATTTTCCTAGCTTTGTATCCCTGGAAATTTACATAAACTTTGAGCTTTATCTTCACCACATGCAATACTAACAAATGCCAGTGAAGCTTTTAGCATTGTCTGGTACATTAAAAAAAAAAAAAAAAAAGCCCTCCAAAAAGAGACACTGGCTGTCTTTACTTTTAATGTTATTATTTCAAATAATGTTTTAGGGGGCATTCTTGTAAGTACATATTTATATGTATGTTTTACTATTTTCTCAGGATGTATTCCTAAAAGTAGAATCAAAGATATTTAAGATTTAATCTTTTTGTCTTTTTGATAGCCACTCTGACAGATTTTAATTTGCATTTCTCTAATGATTAGTGATGTTGACCATTTTTTCATATACCTACTGGCCATTTGTATGTCTTTTTTGGGGGGGGAGGTCAGTGTACTGGGTACTCTACCACTGAGCCGCTTCCCCAGCCTTCTTCATTTTTTATTTTGAGACAGAGTCTTGCTAAATTGCAAAACTAGCCTCAAACTCAAGATCCTCCTGCTTCAGCATTCCAAGCAGCTGGGATCACAGATTTGCACCCCCACACCTGGCTATGTGTCTCCCTTTAAGAAATATCTATTCAAGTCCTTTGCCCAATTTTTTTTTCCATCAGGTTGCTGTCCTACTATGAATTGGAGTTTCTTATATATTTTAGATACTGACCTCTTATTAGATGCATTATTAGTTTGCAAATATTTATTCCTATTCCATAACTTGACTCATCTTATGATCACTATTTCCTTTAGCTGTACGAAGCTTTTCAGTGTAATGTAATCTCTCATTTGTCTATTTTTGCTTTTGTTGCCTCAACTTTGGGGTTTAAGGGATATACTAATTTAAAAGGCAAGCAGCAGTATATGAAAGTGAATTTCATATTTCATTAGACTCTCAAGTACTTTAAAAAAAAATGATGTGGCTTTCCTTCTCAGTTAACTTGCTATCTTAACATAATTTTCTTCGCTTATTAATGAGGTAAGTCTTTCACATGTTTATTGTGAGGAACTGGCTTTTCATGTCCTTTTCTATTTTCCCTTTGGGCCTATGCTATGTTTGAATCTCATGAAAACCCAATGAAATCTATCCCTACAACCTGCCCGAATGGTTAGGCAAGATTTACAATGAGGCTGAGAAAATAAAATAGCAGGAAAATGTGGTACATTCTGAGGGTATGAAATGTCTCAGCAGCATTTACCTCTCTGAAGAACCGTGACTAATCTACTTGACTGCCTGGTTTTTTCCCCCTATGTAATAATATGCCACAGCAAAGAATGCTAAGTGGCAACACATGTTCAAGATGGTATTAAAAATGTCCCAAGAAAGTCGCAGAATGTTATTTTACACTCGGACCACTGTCTAATCTGGCAGCTCCCTTTAATTATATCACAAAGGTTCCATCTGTACAGCAAACACTGATATATTCTGACCAATAACTGTCACCACACAGAATTAGAAGACTCTTGACATGGGAAAGGTTTGGTACTGAGACATGACTGATGAATCAAGGGTCTGTGTGTTAGGCCTCACGTTACATTCCATTCAGCTCATCTTCACCAAGCTGATTGACAGGGGCAGGTGTATGCAATATTCAAACAATGTATAACTTTATCAAGAGTAAATAAACAAGAAAGAATTCACATCACAAGTACTTTGTTAATTCCAAAATGGCAGATCACCTTGATAAATCACCAAAGGAGTGTGGAAACATAGGAACAGAGCTTGCTATGCTACAACTTGCCAAATAAGAAATTTATTCTTTCAGAATTCAGGAGATACACTGATGGCATCAAGAAACTTTGTTCAGCCATCACTTCTAGAGTCAGGATGCCATAAACTGATGGTTTTGCAAGCTGTAAATACAAATAAATAATGGTTGCTGAATTAGACTTGATGACCAAACACAAAATATATGGGTGTCACAGAAATGCTTTATTTTGAGACAATGTTTTCTTCTGCCTCTGTTTGCAGTGGTGCACAGTTTGACACCATCAGAAGCAAAATAAATCTGCATTACCAGTAGAAAATAACCAAAAGGTAATAACTGATCAGTCAAAATTCAAAGAAGCTAACAAGAAAAACT
This sequence comes from Spermophilus citellus, assembly GCF_964194105.1. Lineage (NCBI taxonomy): Eukaryota > Metazoa > Chordata > Mammalia > Rodentia > Sciuridae > Spermophilus > Spermophilus citellus. The sequence continues at coordinate 22,784,861 of NC_138184.1, read as the reverse complement.
GGGAACTCCCACCAAGCAAGGATGAACATGTGTATCAGTTAAACAAATTGTCCCTACGTCATTATTTGGATCCAATGCCACTGTCACCTTTACACATTCCTTAAAAATTAAGCAATGAAGTGAAGATGTTAATCTGATGTTAAATAAATAATTTAAAGACTATTCCTTTTAAATTCTGAAAATATTGATGCCTATAGTGGCTACAAGAGAAAATGGAACAGTATAAGAATAAAGTGTATTGCTTTAATACTAAACCTTGTGTACCTATGAGAAACCAAGTGTTTCATCAAAACACATCAACATTTGGATGGCTAATCGCCTATGAAAGCCTGTGAAGGTTTGAGTTTCATCAATGCCACCATGACTGCCATCTTCAATTCCGCACTGACATCCTCATCCTAACACTCAGGGAAGTCCCACAGATGCAGAGACCACTCACAGCTCTCTGTCAGCACAAACCCCACAACAGAGACATTTCTTAGCACTTTGTAGATTGAGGAGGCTGCCAGTGAACTTAATTCAACGTGAAATCAGGAGCCAGAACAGAGCTCAAATCCTGGGAGGACAGGGAAGAAAAAGGTAGAACTGATCCAGGAACTAGAATCACACCATGAATCCAATTCTAGCAGGAGCTGCAGGATGGTGAAAAGCAAAGAAGGTGCCAGAACCTCAAGATGGATGATGGCAGAGGGAAATGAAGGAGAAACATGCTTTTGTCATTATCCACATGATGCTAAGGCTAACTGTGCTGAGAAACTGAATTGCTCTTAGATGTAAATGTGACACAATGAGACTTACAGCACAGTTTGACTTTAAAGTCCACTGTGATAGTGACTTGTGTTCCAAAATAAAAGCAGCTCTACTGAGTAGAACAAAAAACAATGGACCAAGAGGTCCACTAATTTGATCAAATTGTTAAATTTAATGATTAATTTGATCTTGCTTCAAGTGAATTGTGGGGGATGGGACAAATTGCCTCTAGAGCCCCCATTTTCTTCCTGCATAAAACGAAGACACTGGCCTAACCATGTCTTTTTACCCTGTACCATGGATGTTCTGCATCTTGGGGCCTGGAGGAAACATACAATTCCTAGAGAAAGCAAACAGCCCACCTTTCAGCAGATTTCCTATGCAAACCAACCAATCCAGAGCTCCTACCTTTACACACCTCCTTAATTGAGCTTTGTAAACTCCAGTCCACTATTCATCTGTCATAATCCCTCCAGAGACAGGTACAGATACAGGTTGTAGGGTCAGCCCTTACAACCCAGAGCCACTCAAGTTGTGAAACTAGCCAATCCTAAACCTATTTACTGTTTTACCTGTTCTTTTCCACATAAACCACAATAAAGGTTTCTATCCACATCTTCCTGTGCTTCCTGATTACCCTGATGCTACCCCCTTCTGGTTCCAGTGGCGTGGTGCTCCCTCCTCTTGGGATCCGAGTCTAACAGACTATCTTTTCAATGTCAGTCATCTCATTTTGGTTGGCTTTACCCTACCTGAATAATAAAATATACATTTTAAAATAGCTAAATGATCTCCAAAGTTCCATAAAGTTCTAAATAGCTGATATTTTTAAGTTCATATATAAAGTTTTATTCTTTAGACCAAGAGTTGGCACTTTCTGAAAAGTTTCAAAAGTAAATATGTGGGGCTTTGGCAGACATAAGGATCTCTGTATCACAGTTGTCTCTCAGTTTGTAAGTTTTACAACGCTTTAAAAATGTAAAAACCACTCTTACCTCGCAAGCCATACAAAAATAGGCTGCAAGCCCATTGGCCTTCTGGATCACAACCTGCCAATCCTTACATTAGAGAAAAAGGGAAAGTTGACAGACCTTAGGATGGCTTGCAAAACCCAAAAAAGCATCATTGACTCCGAACTCAGATTTAAAACCGCTCTACAATGCACAACTGGGGAATCAATATTTGTACAATAAATTCCAAATTGTTTCCTTGTAAATCTCACACTGGACAAAAAAAAAATTATTTCTAACCCAGAAATAATTGCTAAGTGCTCACATGACGATGAATTCACATCTACACTGAAAGAAAACAATGAGGAAATATCACTGCCTGAAATAACTACCTGAAATAACTCTGGCCAGATTCCAGTAGACACAACTTTAACAGGTTCACCAATCCAGAGAACCACTGCAAGCACAATATGTCTCCTCTAAATATACTTTTGCAACTTGTAGATTCCTCTAGAACCAGATAACATAAACACATCCAACTTAAATACATCAACACTTGCTTTAGAATTGGAGGTTCTATTTCACTAACAGCTTTCAAACATGGTTAAAAACCACAAGTCATTAAACCAAGAAAGTAAAAAAAATCCCAAAATGCTAATTTTTCAAGGGTAAAATAAAGGTTTATGCTAAGACCTATTAAAAGGACAATTTCAGTGGAAGAACATAAAATACCCCAGCAAAGCCAACAATTAGGACAATTTTTATTTCCAAATTTTTCCTAATTTTAATATCAATAATACACATTGGACAAGTACACAACACCAATCCTAAAATCAAGGCAGGGAGAGAAAGTGGGTAAAGAAAAAAAAGAAAAGCTCTTGCCAGGCGCAGCAGTGCACAACTGTAATCCCAGTGGCTCAGGAGGCTGAGGCAGGAGAATCACAAGTTCAAAGCCAGTCTCAGGAAATCAAGGCACTAAGCTACTCGGTAAGACCTTATATCTAAATAAAATACGAAATACAGCTGGGGATGTGGCTCAGTGGCTGAGTGCCCCTGAGTTCAATCCCTGTTATATAGCCTCCCTTCCCACCACTGGAAAAAAAAAAAAAAAGACCAGCTCAGAATTTTGAATCTTTTACACTTGCGTTATCTCCTGAAATTCCTCTAATTTTAGTAAGAAGCATAGAGGTGAACCCTATGTGCTGAGAACAATGGAACATGGGCTATGTCCACAAACGAGGAAAGAGCAGGTTAAAAATGGATGCTCAAGAGTGCAGCCCCTGTTGGAGAAATCCTCTAATCTGCAGAGTGCTGGTGAGGAATAAGTAGGAAACCACACAAAGTGACCCTAAAATGGAAATGGGAGCCTCAGAGACTGGCTTGCTTCTCCTTACGAGGCTTTTCTGTATCCAAAGGCACCCTGAGAAGCAACATGTTGTTTCTGGAGAAGTCAATTCGTTCTAATTTTAAGAGTGAAGTTTTGCTTTAGTAGTTATTTTACTCTCAGAAATTTCATCCAAGGAAATGCTTTAGCTGTATAACTTGAGCTAAATGAGGAGGAAAAAACACTCTAAATGGCTTATTTTAATAACAGAAAAACATCTCAAACATAGCCAACATTTCTGAGGATTTGGGCTTTTTTTTAAACCAGTTATGAAATTGAAATTTGTATAGAATTTTAAATCTACATCAAAATATGATAAGGCCTAATTAATATATGTACACGGAAAGGCAAACTCATGAATAGAGTGTTCAAAATGAGTCCACAAAAGAGGAAAGAACAGGTTAAAAGATAAATCCCAAGATAAATCCTAAAAGAATGGCCCCTCCCCATGCAGTTTCTTTCAACTATTAAAAAATTTGTTTACACTACTTTATAGGGTGCTAGAGCTGTGGTCTGTATTCTTGTCACCAAACATTTCCACCTTCTGTCTTCTAGGAATTCCTCCTTCAATCTTTCTTCCTCTGATCATGATGAAGGGGAGAAAGAAGGAAGGGAGAAGGAAGAGAGAAGGAAGGGGGAGAAAAAAGGGAACTCTTCTATAATAGAGACACTTTAAAACTTAAAGCTCTAATTTCCCAAATTTCCTGATAAACTTTTTCTGCAGCTGAACTTCATCATGATGAATGAGAATGGGGACAGAGGAAATGGCCCCAAAGCCTGAGCAGACACTAGTAAGGGCTGAAAACCTGAGTTGTAACATCCACTGTATGTACACTCTGGCTAGCTCAGCTGGCTAAATATATATATATATTTATCCTGGCTTTTGTTTCTATAAATAGTAAGGCTTCTTTAGGACCTACCACCGTAGATTAGCTACTTGCCCACTTTGGGTCACACTGAAATTAAATTTATTTTTCCTTTGCTTATGCAGGTGGGTAACTGAATGCACATCATGGGAAACCAGCAGGGCCTCTGACCTGGGGTATCAGCAACACTTTTAAAGTACTGTCTATGGATCCAATGGTAAAAACATCTTTATTTTCCAGAGGAGGGAACTTAGGTACAGACAGGTTGACTAACTAGACTAAAATGACACAGCTAGCTTTGTTACAGTCCTTTAGATGCTGCCATAATCTTAGGAACATGCAGGTCTCTTTGAAAATATTTCAACATTTAATAAAAGCAAATATAAAAAACTGCCTCCTCCATTAAATGGTAAGCACCCTTAAGGTAAAAACTGTATCATATTCTTTATCCCTGTCATCATTCAGTAGTTGCTGATAAGATGTTAAATAAATCAATGAATCAAGGAGTCAACAAATGAACCAACAATCAAAGAGGGAAATTACTTGGAAATAGGAGACCATAAGGCCAGAATATTTTTACTGAAGGATACACCATTGATTCACGGTGAAGTTCATTTAAGAGATCCCTAAAAATTTCATTTTTCTAAAAAGCATTTTTATGATCTTGTCATAAAAGAAATGGCTTTAACATTTTGAGGAAACTAAAATGATAGCAATGTTTCCTAGGTATAGAATATAAAGAATACTTTTGCAATTCAGAAAGATAGCTAAATTTTGCTCCCAAGAACTCAAAGTTAAAATTCAATTTCTTTACGGAGGGAAATTTGCTGAAAGCTAATTAGCTCTTATTGGAAACAAGCTACTGGAGTAATGCTCTCTCAAAGAGGAATGGTTTGGTGCAACCTACTGTAAAATTAAGAAAGAAAAAAAGGGCAGAGCTCAGGAGAGTTAACAGATTCCCCCCGAGAGTAAAATTGCACTAATGTGGAAAACAATTTACCTCTTTGCTATAAACTCCGCAATAAACTAGATTTGCCAAACCAGAAGTGTTTTTGGTTTGTTTGTTTTAAATAAGTGTTGTCATATATGTCTTAGCCCACATTCTCTTGCTTTAACAGCATCCCTGAGACTGTGAAATTTATAAAAGGAAGAAGTTTGTTTAGAATCACAGTTCTAGAGGCTGGGAAAACAAAGAATAGGTGGCCATACCCAGTGAGGGTCTTGTGCTGCTTCATAACATGCCAGAAGTCATAAGGCAAGTAGGCATGTGGAGGGGAGAGAGAAGGCAGTAAAACTCCCACAGTAGCTAACTCATTCTCATAGGAAATTCATTAACCTATTCATGAGGGCCCCACCCCCATGGCCCAAGCATCTCCCATGAGGCCACACCAACCCATACTGCTGCACAAACTCTCAGGCACACACTGGAGCCATAGAAATATACAATATAGATTTGATCAAACATTTGCTTTATTTTGAAAAGGAAAAAAAAACTTTAATGGTACTAAGGTTTTTGAGGGTTTCCTTATCCAAGAATACTCCCATAAAATCAGAAAAACCACCTAAAAATGATAATGCTTCACTTGACACAGGGTATCTTAATGTCCCAATGGTTATTATTTGGTATTCTAAACTCAGTGATTTCCAGCCACACTAAGATATGTACCCTTCAAAGAACATGATGCTAATGGATTCAATTAATAAGTTAAATTTAGAGAAGTGGGTCATGGTTATTTGTATATTAGAAATCTATTTGCACAAAACAGGTCGTTGTACTTGATATACATTTTGCAGTCAAGCTTTTTCCTAAAAAATCACTGCTACCAAGTAGATGGGAAAGATCTGAGTTTAATGAGTTAGCATTTTATTTTTTTAAATTTATTATTTATTCTAACTTGTTATATAAGTCAGAATGCATTTCAATTCATAGTACACATATAGAACAAAATTTTTCATGTCTCTGGTTGTGCACAACATATGTACTTAGAGTACATATGTTGTCTTCACATATGTACTTAGAGTAATGATGTCTATCTCATTCCACCATCATTTCTACCCCCAAGCCCCCTCCCTTCCCCTCCCAACACTTTTCCCCATCTAGAGTTCATCTAATCTTCTCATGCTCCCTCTTCCAACCCCACTATGAATCAGCCACCTTATATCAGAGAAAACATTCGGCATTTGGTTTTGGGGGATTGGCTAACTTCACTTAGCATTATATTCTCCAACTCCATCCATTTACCTGCAAGTGTCATGATTTTATGCTCTTTTATTGCTGAGTAATATTCTATTGTGTATATACAGCACATTTTCTTTATCCACTTATTTATTGAGGGGCATCTAGGTTGATTCCACAGTTTAGCTATTGTGAATTGTGCTGCTATAAACATCCATGTGGCTGTGTTCCCGTAGTATGCTGTGTTTAAGTCTTTGGGGTACAGAGCGAGGAGTGGGATAGCTGGGTCAAACAGTGGTTCCATTCCCAGTTTTTCAAGGAATCTCCATATTGCTTTCCAGATTGCTGATGGGACTGCAAATTGATGCAGCCAATGTATGAGTATGCCTTTTTCCCCACATCCTCGCCAACACTTATTGTTATTTGTGTTCTTAGTAGCTGCCATTTTGACTGGAGTGAGATGAAATCAGAGTAGTTTTGATTTGCATTTCTTGGCTTGCTAGAAATGTTGAACATTTTTTCATATATTTGTTGATTGATTGTATATCACCATCTGAGAAATATCTGTTCAGTTCCTTGTTCCTTTTATTGATTGGGTTTTTTGGTGTTAAGTTTTTTGAGTTTTTTATATATCCTACAGATTAGTGCTCTATCTGATGGGTGTGTGGTAAAAATTTGCTCCAATTCTGTAGGCTATCTATTCACCTCACTGACTACAGAACATTAAAGAAAGAAATTAAAGATGACCTTAGAAGTGGAAAGATCTTCCTTGTTCTTGGATATGCAGAATTATTATTGTCAAAATGACCATACTACCAAAAGCACTATCCAGATTTAATGCAATTCCAGCCAAAATCCCAATGACATTACTCATAGAAATAGAAAGGTAATCATGAAATTCAGCTGAAAAAATAAGAGACCCAGAATAATCAAAATAATCCTTAGCAAGAAGAGTGAAGCAGGTAGCATCACTATACCAGCCCTTAAATTATATTACAGAGCAATAGTAACAAAAACAGCATGGTACTGGGAACAAAATCGACTTGTATACCAATGGTACAGAGTAGAGGACACAAAGACAAATCCACATAAATACAATTATCTCATATTAGCCAAAGGTGCCAAAAACATATACTGGAGAAAAGATAGCCTCTTCAATAAATGGTACTGGCAAAATTGGAAACCCATATGCAGCAAAATGAAATTAACCCATCTCTCTCATCATGCACAAAACTCAACTCAAAATGGATCAAGGACCCAGGATTTAAACCAGAGACCCTGTGCCTAGAAGAAGAAAAAGTAGGCCCAAATCTTCATCATGTCGGATTAGTCCCCAACTTCCTTAATAAGACTCCTATAGAGCAAGAAATAAAATCAAGAATCAATAAATGAGATGAGTTAGCATTTTAGATCCTTGCCAAAATAAGGGTGATAGTTCTCAGCACTGGACTATTTTGTTTTGGTTACAGTAAGCAAATATGGAAAATTTATAAACCTGACCATATATTAGTATATAAATAAAAGTAGATACAAACCAGAAATGGAAGAAAAATATTATACAGTGATAATCACAATACAATAAACTAGAAGTGAATATTAAAGACTCAATTTTCATATATCAAAATGACAAAAGTCATGTACACTAATTTGATACAGGTTTCACACAAACTGCCACTCTTATATACATAGTGAACAGAACAGGAAATTGGCACAAATTAGACTAGGGACAATTTGGGAACATCTTTCAAAATTAGAAATGCTCAGTCTAGAGGTTCTCAATGGTATTTGTGCATTTAATCATCTAGTAAAAATGAGCAATTGTTGTTTAGTCCTAGAGATCATGATTTTATTGGCCAGAAAAGACCAGGGCTTTAGAAATTTGAACAAATTCCCAGGTGACACTAATGTACAAATATTGTACAACTGTTGAAGCAATTCCACTTCTAATCATTTACCCTACACATGTAACCTATGTCATTAATTTATCAAGAGGTTAGAAAAAATAAATATTCTCCAAAAGAGGACTTACTTGTTAAATCAATATGGAATATTCATAAAATGCAATATTATATCTTAAAAAGAGGAAAAATTGTAAAATACATTCCAATAAAGCTTAGGGGATATAGCTATAGTTTTTAAAAAGGTGAAAAACGGGTAGTCGGCATGCTACCATCTATGTGAAAAATAATACACACACAAATTAATAGTAGCCATCTCTTTAGAGTTCCGTGTATGTATATATAACATTATTCACTGTTTGCAATATCACAAGATTAGAAATAAGTCTATTCATTACAACCTAATTAGATAAAGTATGGTATAGACACACAAGGTAAAATCTCACCACTATAAAGTACAATGTGGAAGCTCTCTACATGTTGATATAAGAAGCAAATCTTGAGAATATTCTGTTAAGTGAAAAAGAAATCAAGGGACATAAAAACATATATAATGTTATTTGGGTGTAAAAGGAAGAAATGAGAAAATATACCTTCACATTAGCTTGCATTTGGACATGAAAGAAATAAAAGCAGTGCACCATAGGTCATGCTAGGAAATGAGACAAACAAGGAAAGGAATAAGTCTTTTCAATGTCTTTTTACTTTACATTGTTATCTTTCCAGGGGGGGAGGGGGGAGTATTACCGATTCCAAAATCTTCCACTTAAAATATATTTTTAAAAATTCTAGTAGGGAAATAAAAACAAATCCCCAAAGTCTAATTATTGGTTACTCTTCCCTCCCCAACATTTAAGGCTGGTGCATGATCTTGTCATGTTTCACATGGGTCCCAGGACCAAGGACCACCCTAAAGTATGTGGGAGCTAGAAGATAACCAGAATTAAATGCTTTGCTCTTGACCCTTGGAGCCTGCACCAAAACACGTGGTGCCACTGTTATCTTAACACCTTGTTTCTTGAAAACAGGCAGGCAAAACAGAATCTATAAAGACCCCATGTAATGTAAAATTGGCATGGGGGGGGCAGTTAATCCATTTAACAAAACGATTTAGGTATCTCTGCATATCAGTATTCAAAATTAATTGTGCTCTTTTAAATAGTTATATTGTATTCTATATTATGATTACATAATTCAATTTATATTCATATAAAATTATATAGATCATATAAAATTTTCACATTTTAAAAATTATTTACCTCAGGCTGGGCATGGTGGTATATGCTTATAACCCAGCTATTTGGGGTAAAAAGATCACAATTTCAAGGCCACCCTGAGCAAATTAACAAGACTATCTCAAAATTAAACAAAAATAAAAGGTCTTAGGGGATGTAGCTATAGTAAAGCACCCCTGGATTTGATCCCTAGTACTGGAAAAAAATTTGCCTCAGGAGAAATCTTTGTGCATATGGGAGTTTTCCTGCAGAACAGATTCTTAGAAGTAGAACTGAAGTTTGAAGGTTATTCACCTTTTACACTTTAATTAGACACAGTGAATAAACATTAAGAGATTCAATATTATCAACAGTCAGGGGAATGCAAAATAAAAGGAAGTTCCATTTTTATTTACTAGTTAGCAAGAATACAAATAAACACTTGCATTAAAAGCATTTCAGATGGGGCTGGGGTTGTGGCTCAGCTGTAGAGTGTTCACCTACCACATGCGAGGCCCTGGGTTCGAGTCTCAGCATCACATATTAATTAATTAATTAATTAAGGTATTGTGTCCAACTACAACTAAAAAATAAATATTTTTTAAAAAAGCATTGCAGAGTATGTGTGTGTATATATGTATTTATACATATAATTTAAGTAGCGCGACATTGTTTAGGAAGCACACACTAAAACAGTAACAACATCAACCTTAAGGGAAGAGAAGTATAAGAGGCAGTTGGGGGTCAGGGGGGTTGAGATACGAAAACCCAGGAAATCTCCAGATTCTACTTTTCGAATTTAAGAGAAAGACAACATATGAAAACACTACTTGCTCAAATAAAACAAAAATATAAATTAGCCCACTGAATTCTGTTTGTAAACTCTGCTTAGGGAATAAAAACTAGAGTAAATTAATTTTTAAGCCTATTTTATGATCATTTTTAAAATAAAAATGGTTTTATAGAAGCTATCAATTACCTGTTTCTACTTCTCTAGAATTCTCCTCAAGCACCAATATGAGGAAATTTAACTGAATTAATAGAGTTGGCAAAAAGGAAAAGGCGTACAGAAAACATGTCACAGGAATGAGCTAAAGTCGACATTAAAAAAGTAAATGCAATCTGTTCAATCTCATGAGAAGATAAAATTAGCATACAGCATTAGTACTTGATGTCAAATGCCTAGGAAAGAAGAAACTATCTGACTTTCTACTCAACTTATAAGACAGATTTACTCTTTAGAATTAACTAATTCTTTAGGAAGAGAAAATGGTGCTTTCCAAGTGAGGAACTTGGGAGTTCCATGGCCAGCACCTTTTGGAAGACTCTAAAAGGCTTCAGGAACATGGAGTTTTCATTGTGCTCCCCGAGTTCTTTTGCAACACCACCCAGAGAGGACCAGGTAGTATTTGTATGGCACCTTCGGGAAATGGATAAAGGAAGGTAGCCAGATTGCAAGCTGGACAGCCCCAGCATCATGGACAAGACCAAGAACATGTGGCAATGGTGACTCATGGCACACACAGGTACTCCCACACACCCAGCTTTCCACTCTCTAAAGTAGAAAAGCCTTTCTTATTTACTAGTAGCAAGTAAATGGTAATGCATGATAATGTAGCATTTCTGTGATTAGACAGCGGTCAAGAAAAAACACAGGTGGTTGGAAACGTGTGATTTAACTCTTTATTTAAAATGAACCCATGACTCTGGAGGCCCTGCTCCTATGGATGGTATTCAAAGCCCAGAAAGACCTCAGGTATCACCTGCCCAACACTAATTGTTTTCTTGTTTGAAAGCAAGGAAAACCTCCTCCTATGTTTCCCTTCTGTGGCCCTAGGTATTCTCAGATGAACTATGCCTGGCAAAACTAAAAGTATTCTAGCAACCAGTGCTAATGCAATCTGGCATTATTCAGTATATTCAATAACAGCAAAATTTCCCCACCACTTAAAGAATAGTATGTCAATTGAATAAAATGGTAGCAACTAAGATTCAATAAACACTACTGAGATTTAACAATATTCAATGAAAAATGTGGCACCAATTTTCTAAAACTATATGTAATAGTTTTTTCCCTTTAAAGAATTTATCATTTTGAAAGCATCATGCACTTTACAGGATGCAAACTCAGGTAAGGGATTAAAAATTTGAGCACAAGAGCCAGCACAGCATACATGACAGTACAAACCAGGAAATATGAAAAAGTACCACTTTGGCAGCTCAAATGTTGGTGTTTTAGAATCTCATCATCTGTAACAACATTTCCAGATCACATAAAACACATTTTATAGATGAGAAACAAGACCAAGAGATTTGAACTTACAGTACCTGGTAAAAGTCGGGTTGTGTTCAGTCATCGCGACCAGCAGTTTGAGAGCATACGCTGGTACTGGGTCTGGCTCCATGAGGATGTGCTCATACCTGAGGTGACAAAGGCATTAAAAAACACTCAGTAATTTCCCTCACTTAAATGCCCCATTTAAACAACAGGAAAAAGAGAGACCATAAGGTACAAACATCTGAGAAAAATAGATATAAAATTATGAGCTAGAGGACATACAGGTTACTCAACCTCAGAAAGCTTCCACAGACTTCACTTCCCAATGGTAATGACATTGACCTACTTCACAGAAGACGGTTGTCAGGAATATTCCTTCAGATCATCTAGCACTAAGCCCGTGAATACAGAATACCCTCACATTTCAAAATTCACTAGAGGTCTCCTGGCACACAACACATAGTTGCACTCATGGCTAAGATGCAGCATACAACACAGTAAGGACACACAGCTGAATCACAAGGGAAGAATTCCATATGCAAGTTTCTATGTGGACTGAGAGTATGCAAGTGCTTGCTCTCTCTCATGTAAGCAAGTTCTGTTTCCCCCAGACCCCACCTTCCCATTGAGGGGCTACACTCAGCACAAATTTTCCCCAAGCATTGAAAAATGTAGTATGTGTGTGATGTTTCTGCCTAGGGAAGCAGATGAGAGACTCAGTGGCCACAATTTTTATGAGGGTTTGCTCACACAGCCAACCTCTGACACGTCTCAAAATTCCAGACTCCCAGAAGGAAAGCAGAGGTTCAGCACAGTCAGGTCCTGTGCCTCATCCAGACACATCAAACTACACTTATCAGCTAAATATGGCCTAGGAGCACTCTGAGAGCCATCTTCCAAGATGCCTAGCTTTATGTGGATAGCTTTATGTGGTTAGCGGTCTCAGGTTGGGTATGTTAACTCTTCTGCAGAACACTCGTACAATTAATACTTTTAAAGTTTGACCAAATTAAAACAATATTATCAAATTAAAACATATTACCAAAGAAAATAAAACTCAAAATGCCTTCATCAAAAGTTTCTACAACAAACTGCAGACTGTTCTCCCATGTTCTTTGCTAAGCAAGAGGCTGCTTTGTATACATCTTACCTATTTAGGTCCAGTGATCCAGTGAACAGCACTGTGTAGATACTCAGTAAATAAGCATCAAATGAGTGAGTGAATGGATGAAAAAACAAAACTAACCAATCAACTTTATGACTTATTTCTCTGGAGTAGCCAACAACTAAAAAGCAGGGAATAGAGGGCTTGGGGAGGACTCTCTAAAAATACAAAATGGATATTTAAAAATCCTACAAATGAAACAGATGCTTTTCATCTAGAGAACAGGGCCCCGGGCTCTTACTCAGAGCTTATTTACTCTCATTTTGGAAATTATTATCTAACAAGCTTAATTATACAGCCTCTAAGCCCACAGCCATTAAAAAGGAGCCTAGAAAAGGGAGGAGAGGGACTATTACAGAAAAACAACCTGAGAGTTACAAGAAACAGGACTAAAGCATAGGGGGAAACAAACAAAGCAATCCCAGAACTCCAAGCAGAGAGCAGACAGGGGAGCATTTAACAGAGAAGCTGCCTCAATTGGGCCCCAGGGCCTGCTGCATACTACAATGTTCAAAATGGGGGTAGTTAAGAAAATGTTATGCTGGAAAGAGTGTTCTGTTTAAGGACACAGGAAGTACCATATATTAGAATGGTTGCTTAATTTTTTTTTAATCACAGCATTTATAAGATTTGTCCATATATTATAAAGATGAAATACTAACCACTCATAACATGATAGTAGATCAAAAACATAGCACAGGATGAAATTAACCAAACTATGTCAAGTGCATGTTAGAACACATCACAGGAAATTCCAGTTTTAGGTATAATGCACCAATTTTTAAAAATTTAATGTTTGTAGAAAAAATGCAGCAAAATCAAGTATGAGTGATGTCAAGAAAAAAACAAAATATTTTCTCACAGCAATAAAATCAAGTAAATATCTTAAGAAGTTATAATGCATTTGACAAACTTTAGCTACCAATACACATTTTCTTTTAAAATGGCCTAGGAAAGAGAGAAGAAATAATCTGTTCCCTTCTCTAAGTATTCTTAAATAAAGAGCTCTTATCCCAAGTTGGGGTACCCAAGAACACTCATAGATTCAATGATTTCCTAGAACTCAAAAGAACTTGGTAAACCTCTTCTGCTAGTTATGACGCATTACAATGAAAGGACACATTAAAATAAGCAAAGACAAAAGGCAGAATGCGGGAGAGACAGGCACGAGCCGTCAGTGGTCATCTCCCACATCTCCTAGTGCAGTGGGACAGAAGTGCTTGATCTGCTTTGTGACAATGTGGACAGTGTAGGAAGTACCGCCAAACAGAGAAGTTCACCTGAGCCTTTGTGACCAGGGCCATTACTAGGCATGGAGAGCTTGTGTGGCTGACTTTAATTACTCAGTCTCCAGCACCTCCAGAGGTCAAGGATCCCACTATATCACATCCTTAGCATACGTTATGTGGCATGGCTCAGGCTCCAGGTATACAAAGACATTCTAATAAGGCAGGATGTTCCAAAGACCAGTAAGTCATCTCCCAGGAGATAGTCAAGAGCCAGTGTCTTTATGAGGTCCAGGGTTTAAACACCCAACACCTTCTAAGTTAAATCTTTGATTCACACATAGTTAAAACTGAGAGGCACTGACATTGAGATCAAAAATAAAAGAATGCCTCCTCCACAGGATACCTGTATTTGGAAACCAAAGGCCAGGCCTCTCAAATTGAAGGTGAGAAGCTTCTGAAAAAATGATTCACATACCCAGGATAACTAGCCCCTTGCCCAACCCCAGACAATATTGAATCACGGAGGGAAGAGGTCAAAACCCCATTAATTTTTTTAAAAGGTTCCAAATGATTTTCCTACTTACATGCTTGACTGGAAAGCATAGGAGAAAATAAGGACAGTGATTTAGAAATATAATAGAAAAAAACACATTCCCAACAGGCTGAAAAACATACTTTAAAACAGTCTTGACAGGCAACATGTAGTACTACATTTAAAAACAGCGATGAAATTTTTCTAAGTGTCCTGAGGTTGTCTGAGGTCACCTGACCTTGAAAAAGAGGGGGAGTGCCTGGGGGCCTCAAGCAGCACAAGCCTGTGTGAGCCAACTCTCCCAGAGAATCTCATTCTATTAACTCCTTTTTGGGGGGAAAGTATAAAGTTCATAACAGACATGTTTAAAATACAAATATTAAATATATTTTGGTTTAATCGGATAATTTTGTAATGAGCAGCAAGATCTAGCCAAAAGCATGCTACAATTTACTAAGCTTATCTTCCAAAGACAGATAAGCAGCTGATAGTAAATGGTTGCCACACACCTCTGAGTGTAACTAGGCCAAAAAAAAAAAAAAAAAAAAAAAAAAGAATGAGCCCTGATTCTTGAAACTGCCTCAGAGGGTTTCAAGAATCAGAGGAGCACTTCAAGTTCCCTGAACCTGGCTGTAGGTCGCTATCATAATTGACAAACAGCACCCTGAGCAGTAGTGTCCTTGGATCCTATCCCTCTACCTCCAGAATCCTCTCCAACCAAGAGCCAAGCAGCTAGAATCCAGGAAGGAAAAGCCATTCAAACTAAATTCATATCCACTTGGAGAGAACATTGCTAAAAATCACATATTCTTGACCAAGGTGAAAAGCCAAAGTATGGGATGTCTTTTCCTCCTCATTCTTCACTCCCAATCCTAAAAGAAATGAATCTGTATCTTGTCCAAAGCCTGGTACAAATAGGGCCCAATTAGGTAGGCTGGGAGAAAACTGAAACACGCTATCCAAATAACTCTGGATCATGGTTGAGAGGCTTTTCTGAGGGATATTACCAAAGAATTGGCCAAAAGGAAGTGTCTTCAATTTTGTTGAGTAGAGGAAGGAGACACTGTATCATAGTGAAGTTGATTCCACAAGGATTAAGTCACAAATTCACTTTTCAATCTCAACGGAGTACACTCAGAATTGGGACATGGGGAAAAAGTGATTTAAAAATATTTAAGAAAAAGAAGATCCTGCTAATAAAGTACATTATAAAATCAAAATAATAATTAAGTTTAGAGTGGAATCAAGAATATACATAATAACAGAAAGGAAAGAAAGGTGACACCTAACATTGGACAAGAAAGAGTAATTTTAGAGTGAGACACGTCAGGCAATACCTATGGAAATGTATCTCCAATGGATTAAAAACGCAAGTAAAAAATTTAAACTTCATGAGAAGATAAAAATATATTCCTGAGTAAGCAGTCCTCTTTAGCATGACAACAAAAATATTTATAATTTTGAAGTTTTAATTTAAAAGTTAAATATTTCTCAATAGCACAACCACTACAAATATCATAAGGGGAAATTATTTGTAGAATATTGGTAAAACCAAGAGTTAATATTCTTACTATAGTCATTTGTTGATTAATGGCAGGATATAGTCTAAGAAATGCATATTTAGGTAATTTCCTCCTTATATGAACATCATAAAATTTACTTGTCCAAACTAAGACAGCTACAAATGTCAACAGGTGATGTAATCTTATGGGACCACCGTTGGATATGTGGTCTGTCATTGATAGTAACATCATGCAGTAGTGATGACTATTTAAAGAACTATTGAAAATCATCGAAGATACCACTGAACAAATAAACAAAATTCATGTAAGGTTAATTAAAATGACCAAGAAATATGGGTGAAATGGTCTACTTCATTAATACCTGAAGGAATACGTGTTAGAACTAACAGGGGAACAGCAAAATGGGCAATTTCATAATAGAAACCTAGTAGGATAAACTGTCCATCTTTTAAAAAAAAATTGGCAAAACATTTCAATTGTCTTTGAATTATACATAAAGTTCAACACAGTAATTCTACCCCTAGAGAGTCAACAAAAGGAAATAACAACATGCTCAAAGACGTAGTCATAAAAATAGTCTTTGTAGCATTTTATATGACAGTAAAATACTGGAAAAATAGTTACTAGAAGTTCCCTAACTGGGAATTGTTCAGATGATTTTTAGTACAACTATAAAGGTAGATGTAGATGACAAGCAGTTTACAAGATAGCCAATAAAATATTGTTATATAAGTAGCCAACATACAATCACAAATGTAGATATTTACAATAAGATGACTGGGAGTGGGGGCAGAGAGATAGGTTACAAACAGGAACTTTCATAAAGTATTAAGTAAATCTCCTAGGAATGGAGAAACCATACAGTGGAACAGGAAAACACTAACTCAAAACGGCAGACAAAGGGCAAAACAAACAGTTATGAACAGCTGAGTAAATACTGCAATGTTCTACAATCTATAAGAGAATTCTAAACAAGAGAATGCTATGAGGAAGAGAGTGTTAAAATGTAAATCTAACAATGCAAGATAGTTCTGGAACTTGAGAGCTTAGAAGAAAGAAATGGCTGGGTTTAGATAAAGAGGATGTCACCAGCGAGCATGGTAGTGCACACCAGTAATCCCAATGGCTCAGGAGGTTGAGACAGGAGGATCACAAGTTCAAAGCCAGCCTCAGCAACTTAGTGAGGCCCCCCCATCTCAAAAAATAAAGGGCTAGGGATGTGGCTCAGTGTTTAAGAGCCCCTGGGTTCGATCTCTGGTAACACCCACACCACAAAAAAGCAAGTTTTTTTAATTGATGCATTATAATTATATATAATAGTAGATTCATTATGTCATATTTATACATGCATATAACATCAATAACATTCCCCTCTACCTTCCCTTTCCCATTATTTTCTCTACTAGTATCTCTTCTATTATTATCATAATTACTAGATTTTAATTATATATAATAGTGAGATTCATTGTGATATATTTGTACATGGACATAGCATAATTTGGAGATTTCATTTCTCATTACTTCCCCCATGCCCTTCCTTCCTCCCTCTCAATCCCCTTTCTCTTCTTGGTCTCCTATTTTCATGAGATCTCTTTTTTATTTATTTACTTTTCTCCTCTCTCTACAGCAAAGATTTTTAGGTAAAAATCTTTCAAAAAGGCTAAAGAATCTTCCAGGAGCTGCTACAAGAAAGAGCCAAATAACTTACTATTTCTGGCATTTTTAATAGTCCCATCCAAAACCTGAGCCAGATAACATCTTGAATCAACCCCCAAAGTTTATGATAGAATATAAATCAAACAATTAGTTATTATCTTAAGGACTTACTAGTCGTGTGATTTTTATGTGCTCTGAGTTTGTGATCCTTTGGCATTTGGCATACATATATAAATACCAGAGTTAAAAGGATGTCCATGTTGATAAAGAAATAGACAATCATCAGTCTACTGGGAGGGTCAACAGAGGGGTGTGTGTGTGTGTACACATTAACTAAATACACACATGTAATTTTCAGAATAAGAGAAAGGTACAATTTTAAAATAAATATTAAATAAAATTTCAGATAGTAAGCATGTTCTCTCCAATCAGATGAAAAGCAAGTATTAAGTCGTAAGAAAGGATTCTAATAAAGAAAATATACCCAAAGAACTGGAGTGAAAGAACTATCCTTATTCAGAGAGAACAAAATTATGTTTATGTCCTATTATTGACTCTTACTCCCAAATTATCCTAATTTAGATTCCTGCAGGTTATACCCCCAGAGGGTAAAATGCACCCATTTAGGCAGACTCAAAACATGATAAAAGCATTAAGTAAAGGGGGAAATATAGAACATTATGATGCCTCTTTCTGAGGTAAAATATTTACAGGTTAGATTTTATTTGAAAAAAAAATTACCCGAGGAAAGGTCAAAAATGAAATAGTCCTTCTATTCTGACTCCCAGAGATGACCAAGTTCATACTTATTTATATCTATTTTAACATAGAATTCTTGTGACCAAAGGAGACAAAGATGTAATATAGAACCATTCAGCTGTCTTGAATCATAAACCAAAATTAGATCAAACTCATGATTTTTGCTAACCAGTGTGTTGCCACTAACAAAATCAATTTCTAAGTTCCAATTTCTAAAGGAAAATACAATTCTAATGTGTAAGGAATATATGCCCCTCTCAGATTCCAAAATACAAAGCCTTAATAATTCATGCAGTCATTAGGGCCCTGATGATTTTACAGGTCACAAGAGAATTATAAGAAAAGAAAGGCTGTAATCATTTTCCGCAGGAGAAGAATGTTGAATGCCATACTGCCATAAAAATATTGTAAGCATATTTATATCAGCATGATCTCTTTTCAATATAAAACACTCAAAATCTGAAACGAAATATAAAACTAAAATACACATGGATGAAATAGCTCTAGCCTACAAAGGCAAAGAGAATGGCGAATTTTTCCCATGGCTTGCTATACCACTTAACACCTCTGAATATCCTATCCAAACAGCCCCTCTCTTTTTCCCCTTCCCATCATTCACTATCTCTCTATATTGTTTACCTTTTTTTTTTCCTCACTACTAATAATTACTTGAAGTCATATTACATAATTATTTGCTTACTGCTCTGCCCCCTCCACAGGAATGTACTTCACTGAGGGGCACAGTTTCAACCCTGTTCACCATTGTATCCACAGAGCATGGTGCAGAGTTCATTCAACATGCATTTGCTGATTGAACTAACAAAGAAAAGAAGGAGAGAGGAAGAAAGGAAGCACCATAATCTGCATGTGCATAATTCACAACGAGTCAGAAAACAGATACTCCAATTGTATGAAATTAAATCTCAATAAACCCATAGTAAGGTGAAAACAGCTTAAAATGTGTTTACTGCACCTACCCTGCCAAACGCACTAGCTTAGCCAAGTACACCAGAGTTAAGGTTATTTCCCCTGGAGATTGCATAGCTGAGACAGAGATGCGGGTCTCCACTGCTGCTGCCTCCCCAGCTGCCTATCATCACAAGACAGCATCATATTGCCTATCAGTGAGTGGCCTGGGAAAGGATCAAAATTCAAAATTCCAAGTACAGTTTCTGCTGAATGCACACTGCTTTCATTTATCATAGTCAAAAAAATCATTAAGTCAGCATCTTAAGTCAGGCCATGGGTATTTACATTTGTATGAATATTAAAATTTCCACTCCCAAAAAATAGCCAAGATGTATTTCTGAAGGACCTAGTCCTAGTTAAACATTAAAGAGATGTGTCCTCACCTTATGTAACATATCTCAGGAAAAAACGTTCGAACAGTCAGCATTAGAATATTTTCAGTACTAAGATTTCATTGATAATGACTTTGATAAACTTCTGAGAGGTGCTGATGTTAATTAAGAAGGTCAATTTGGGCTTAAGTTCCATTAAATACTTACTGCCTTGCCTCTTCTGCATCAACCTTTAAAATTAAATCTTGTCTCTCAGCTGAATAAAAACCATGATAATTTTCTGAGTATATGTGGTATCTTTCTTCCCAGAAGAGGAAAAAAAGAAAACCTCATTAATCATATAGAAAACTCAGTTAAGTTTCTGGCATTCCAGTTACCTTGAAGAAAGGAGGAAAAACTGAAAGGAGAGGAGAAAGCAAGGGCATACATACCAAGATAATAGCAGGGCCAATATATGAATCCAAATATACTAGCCACAGGAGATACAGGTTTCCAGTGGCCAACAGCAGCAACTTTAATAAGTACAGAGTTTCCTCAAACTGGTGGCAGAAGAGGAAGGCAGAGGAATTTCAAGAATGAGGAAGATTTGACAAACTGTTGCTGGCTTAAAGATGAAGGAGGCTCTTGAGAAGAAATGTGCATGTCTTAAGGGACATAGGGCAGCAAACATATGAATATTATGGTCCTACAACTATGTAGAGCCACCCAGGAGAGGAATGCTAAATGCCATACTGTCATAAAAATATTGTATTGAATAGTCACCCCCCAAAATATACGACCAATTCCTAACATATAGCCTTACATGGAAAAAGGATCTGCAAATACAGTTAAGGATCTCAAGTTCACCTAGATTTAAATGAACTCTAGAGTCAATGTAGGTGTCCTCACAAGAAAGAGACACACATGGGAGAAGGGCAAGTGAAGACAGAGGCACAGACTGGAGTAATCTGGCTCCAGGGGATAGAGGCAAGGAGGGGTACCTGATCTAAGCACAGTAGGTACAGGTATGGAAATGTCAAAGTGAAACTCACTAACTTAATAGGACTGAATAATTATAATAACAATTAATAGAACCAAATAATTATAATAACAATTTTTTAAATCCCTGCAGCCATTGGAAGCTAGGAGAGAGGCATGGCCTGGATTTCCCCTCAGAGTTTCCTTAAGCAACCGACACTTTCCCATACCTTGATTTCAATTTCTGGTCTCTTAACACTGTTAAAAGAATCTATTTTTGAGTTTTAAACCAGTTGGTTTGTATTAATTTGCTGCAGGAAGCTAAAAAACACACACACACAAGAAACTGAATTCTGCAAATAACCTGAACAGGTTGAAAGCAGAATCCTCCCCAGAGTCTTTAGATAGGGGCCTAGCCAGCAGACTCTTTTACTGTACCTTAGCAGAGAATCCAGTCACCTCCTAGGACTTGGGACAGAGTGTAACCTAATAAAT
Organism: Spermophilus citellus; assembly: GCF_964194105.1. Taxonomy (NCBI): domain Eukaryota; kingdom Metazoa; phylum Chordata; class Mammalia; order Rodentia; family Sciuridae; genus Spermophilus; species Spermophilus citellus. The sequence goes on along the minus strand of NC_138184.1, from coordinate 22,763,728 downwards.
GGATGTGGATTTAAGCAACTAGGTTTGTGATAATTTGCTATGCATCAAAAGAAAACAATGTTTAGCATTCAATTTTCTTATATTATTTCATCAGTTAATCTTTACAATCCAAATTTATGTAAGAGTTTTGATAGTGAGCATCCTTGTATTGCTCCTGACCTTAATGACAGTGTCCTTCATGAAGTTCTTCCAAAGCTAGTAGCGAAGGATCACTAGAGTTCTGGGAGACGTTAACAGGGAGGCTGTGGGGAGAGTGTCCTAAAGACACAGAATACCGAGAAAACTCTGCTTTAGAAAGTAAAATGGGTGAATTCAAAAGCAGTTTCAAAAGAACACATTTCTTCTGGATTTATTTTACAACATGCAGACCCACAGCTTTCTTTAAAAAAAAAAAAGACAACGACGACGACGGTGGTGGTGGTGGTGGTGGTAGTCTGGATGTTTAGTTAATACTTTGGTCAACATTTTTATTTACATGACTTAAAAACCTCTTCAATTAAAATTCCAAAAATTTTTGGCTTTGTCAAAGAGTAAATCCATAAAGGCAGAGGCTATGTCTATCTTGGTTATTCATAATCCCCACAACTAGAAATATTTACATGCCATAGTTGCTCGTAGTATTTGGATAAGCAAATGGGCTGATGGAGAGAGAAAACATTTTCTCCACAGCTTATTTCACATAGTTCTACAAACTACCCAGAACTCTGCCTCTTCTATACCTTTGTAAACTCCATTCTTGCCTGGAATGCTCCATCCCTCTCTATTCATCCATACTGAAGTTTCAAAATCTGACTGAACTACTCTCTAAAAATGATATTGTAATCTGCATATAGTAGGCACTAAAGAAGTAACTAAAGTTCCTTTCTTTAAAAAGTAAAGAATATACACTGGGAAGAGGTAATGGTTCCTTCAGATTCATTAATTTACAAAGTAAGCAATTCGTTCACAGTATTGATGACAATTTTGTGATCATTAATTTTATGTTAACTTCACTGGGCCACAAAGTGCCCAGACATATGGTCACATGTTATTCTATGCATGTGTCTGTGAAGGGACTTCAGATGAGATTAACATCTGAATCAATACATTGTGGAAAGCAGACTGTCCTCCTTAATGTGGGTGGGCCTTAATCAACTGAAGACCCAAATATGACACAAAGGCTAAGAGGGAGCTCCCTGGAGCTGGGACAGAGAGGTCATTCCCTCCTTTCCAACTAGACCTGAAACAATGTCTCTTCCCCAGTGTCAAGCCTGCCGGTTTTGGGGACAGAAGCCACACCATTGGCTCTCGTGGGTATCCAGCTTGCTGAACACAGATCTTGGGACTTCTCAGCATCCTCATGTGAGCTAATTCTTATACATGTCCATATTACATATGTACATATACATATATCCTAATGGTTCCGTTTCTCAGGAGGACCCTAATATGATGTTTATTTTTCCAATTGATCTTTCATTCATATTACTCAGCAGTCCTGATAAGAACATAGGCATTGTTGGGAGTCGCCCCTGCTCCAAAGACTAACTTCCCCATCCCCCAAGAAGAGCCATCCAATGGTGAGCCCTGCTGGCTCACATGATCCTGCCGTCCAATGGTGAGCCGTGCTGGCTCACATAATCCTTACCCACCAATCAGATTAGCCCTGCTGGCTCACCTGATCCTTACCCACCAATCAAAAAGTACCCCCTGCCAACTGTCAGACCATCCCCCGGCTCTATAAATGTGCAGAGCTGTTCCTCAATAAAGGGGCATTTTCTCCAAAGGCAAGCCTTGATGGTTCTTTCAGGCATCATACCAAGGTTAAATTAGTTTCCTTCCTGAGAATTTGTCAGGAGCTACTAGAAAAGAAACCACCTTTCTCTAGGTATCTCTACATCACAGGAGCCACTTAACCCCCAAAAGCACAAAGCCTATCTAAGAACAAAATCACGTAGTTGTTGGCAGAGTAGAGAGAAGGGGAGAAAAATACCTACATGAGTATTGTAGACATAAATCAAACCCCTGAATTCAGCTATATTTGGTGCCAGCAAAAGCCTTTGATTTCTCAGTTATGTGAGCAAATAGTTTTTTAAGTTAATTTAAACTGGATATTATTGTTTTCAAATAAAATAATCTTGACTAACAATACTTTCCTGTAATAACTAAGGAGCTTACAATACTTTGCATAAAACAACTGTCACTTTGGCTTTATCTAAAGTACTATTTAAGGTCAAAGGAGGATTAAAACTTTAACAGCCTTAAAAGTATCAACATCACTATTTCTACTTGCCAAATTGAAGTGGATGCTATCAGCTCCTATGAATATTAGAAACTTCATAATTAAGCCATTATATTTGCATACCTAGTAGAGAAGATGAATTTTCCAGTATTAACATTTCTAAACATAATTATCAAGAGTCATCTTCAAAAGCCAAATTCTTTGCCAAGGTTCTAGTTTTCCAGAGTCAAGAAAGCTAAACTAATGTGCTACTTGTATTTCATTGAAAAAAATTACAAAACATTACTGAGTCCTTACTATATATGCCAAGTAGGCAGAATAAGCATTACCAATTTTAATGATCACTTCATGTCTATAAAGTATGTACTATTTGTATTCTTCTATTACAATCTTCATTTTAAAGATTAATAGGATAGATTAAAATAATAAGCCTAATAAAAACAGTAGTGGTGTTAAACATTTGTCAAGAGTGTACTACAGCCCACACACCATACTGATGTACAAGAAGGATCCTATTTAATCTTCACAATTATCTTCTGGGATAGGTACTATCTTTGGCTTTATCTGCAGATGAGAAAACTAAGGCTTAGAGACTGAAATGCACAGTCCAGACCTGTGCTCCACATCAAAATCAGTCTGCAAGTCTGAAGACATCCACACCACATCTTGGTAAATTCCATACTACTACTTGAAGTGCATTTAAAGTTGTTTAATAAAAACTTGAATTTCTCTACATTATTTGTGTCCTTGAATTGCCATACGGTTTAAATTTGTATTTTCTTCAATTCCTCATCTTTGAAGACAAAGAAACAATAAAGGAAATATGCATTATATATTTCAGCTCAAATGAGTAATACAGGAGCACTGAATTAGAGTTAATAACTCTAATATAGACTTAATTTTATAAAAGATAGTTGAAATTCTTAACAATGACCAAAATCAGAATGCAATTACATCTGGTATCTATATTGTGATAATTATTTTTCTTAAATGAGAATAGATCTTGTGAAGTAGAACAAGAAGAGGGAAGCATCAGGTAAGGCTGCTATTCTAGAAAACTTGTCAAACTGAGACTGCAACCTAGGTCTTAAAAGAAACCATGAACAGGCACTCATACTAACAAAAATACTTAATTTTAGATACTAATACATAAATCAAATATTAATTTAATTTTGCAAAAAAATCATTTAATAGTGATATGTGACATACTTTTGTATTTAAATTACAATTTGATAAGATTCACTGTTTCCTGAGCTATATCATTGTAGTGTTCCACATTTGCCATGGGAATTCTCAGTAACCCATCCTACTGTGTTATGGGAACAACAGAATAAAAGGAAAAAATAATCTGTCTCTGTTAACTCATCACCTGTCCCACCAACTCTTTCAACACTCCCCAAAACATCCTATTTGTAACTAAAGAGTTTGGGGAAAGGGTAGCCTTCCTTCCATCTCTATTATTTCTGAGTAGAGCCAGAAGTCTCAATGTCTTACAACACTGACCTTGGATCATGAAGCTCACCCCAAGCCAGGACCTCCTTTAAATCTAAAACTTCAGAGTCATGTGTCTGGCAAAAACATAGGAAACTCTAAATGAATGTTTTTGAGATGGACTGAGGTTGTTCTGGGTCCTCTAAAGTTTAACAGTTACTGTCTGTCTCTAGACTTCTTCAACACTAAATATACAAATATATGTTCATAAATATAAGGACTTTAGACCCCAACTCCATCACTGGACCTAGTTTAACAGAAGCTTCCAGGATGGCCTACACTTCTCTACATGAGTGCAGCAGCAAAACACTCACTGGGGAAGTAAGACGTCTCTCACAAGAGCCAGAAGATTGCCTTCAGAATCAATGTTTACTTCCTCCTCGCCATTCCCATCCTCCTGGTTCACAAGTAGAGATGTGGTTTCTGACAGCAACCGCAAGCTGAAGAGTCTCCATTCCACTTGGAAGAGGGAAAAAATGTCAAGAATGTGACTACACCGAGAAAAAATTACAACAGATTATGCAACTGAGAAAATTCTACTAATGTGGTCTCACTTACCATTTTGACTTTGAACCAAGGAGACCAAGGGTGGCAGGATATAATCAACAACCTAAAAGAAAGGATGGGAAAGACTTGGTTGAGAACTTTCTATTAACACAAAACCAATCTAAAGCACTATCTAAGAGAGAGGAAAATAACAGCTAAATTTATCCTAGACTTAAAACCCTTCATGACATTTAATAAACCACCAAGCTCATTTAACTTTGAAAAAGTGCTCAGGTCAAAATGACACTATGAAAACCAAAACAGTAATTTCTCAAAACCTTCAGTGCTTATGAAAGGAACTTTTAGTGTATATGCAAAATCTGGCTGGCAAAGGTTGGTATTAAACCACCAAATTATATGCATAAACTGTTGATCATTACTTAAGTTTAAGCTAAACAATGATCAAAATGTTGGTGAAAAAGAGAAACACTAATTCATGACTTATCAAATACATCAAAGGACTATGACAAGGTTATTATGGTTATTTTTGGAAATAGGCTCAAGAGATGTAAATACGCTATATAAAGCACCCTATGAATTCCCATTTACAGTAGACACAGGACACTCAAATACGGTTTGAAACTTAACACAAAAGCTTAAAAAGATTTTTTTCCTTCAAAATATCAATGAAGAAATGACAAATCACTACTGCAATCTAATCCTAAAGCCTAATTTCTCATTTGATGGACTGCTTTTGCTGTGCACTTGTCCTATCCATACTGGCAGGCAGGAGGAACTATGCTATACACAGGCATACAACACCTTGGTCCAAACCAATGTACTGATGCCCTGCACAGGTGATGACTCTCCACACATGCTTGGTGGCCCATGAGTCTGTGTTTACATGTAATATTGTATCTGGATATTTATAGGGACCCTAAGAACCAGGGATATTTTATTCACCCTCTACCACTAAGTAACAGACATCACTCAAAGCACAGATATCATGCTCCACCTAAGGTATTTGGGGAACTCCAAACTTCCAGTTCAAAAATCAGAAACTTGCAAAGAAAAGAAATATATCCTACTATTGGTATCTATCAAAATGATCAACACCTATGTTGAAGGTTTAATAGTATATATTCAGAGAGGAGTGAAACTAAAATAAGTGGTAGACATATCTATCTCAAGGTTTGAAGAACAATTATGATCGAAAAAGCAAGACTGTCAGACCAAAAAAAATGAATATATAAAAAGTAACAGTTTCCTGTTTACCTACAGCAACCAAAATAACTGGAAAAATATACCATTTACAAAAATAGAATTCTAAGGTACTGTTTCAGTTTAGATATGAGGTGTCCCCCAAAAGCTCATGTGTGAAATGGTACTAGAGGTGAAATGATTGGGTAATGAGAGCCTTAACCTAATCAGTGGATTAGCCTACTGATGGGTATTAACTGGGTGGTAACTATAGGCAGGCAGGTTTTGGCTGGAAGAGGTAGGTCACTGGGGGCATTCCTTTGGGGTACATATTTTGTTCCTGGAAATCAGAACTCTCTCTGCTTCCTTTTGCCATGTCCTGAACTGCTTTCTTCCATATCTTTCTACCATGATGTTCCGCCTCATTTTGGACCCAGATCTATGAAGTTGACCATCTATGGACTGAGACCTCTGAAGCCATAAGCCCTCAAATAAACTTTTCCTCCTCCAAAATTATTCTTGTCAGGACTTATTGGTCATAGCCATGAAAAAACTGACTAAAACAGTACCTATGCTATAACCTTCATAGAAAGACACACAAACACATACAAAAAATTAAAATTGGCAGGTACGATATATAGACACCAATGGATTTCTGGGTTCCAGTCTGATGTAAAGAGCCTGGAAATCATGACTATCCTTACAATGAGGAAAGAAGGGGGAGGGAAGGTGACCAAACTGAAAATCAACAAGTTTTTTTTAGATATATCAGAGAACTAAAGTCATGGGGCAAACTATCATCCCTAAACCTGGAGGGGCAGGCAAATAGGGAAACCAAAGCTTGCAGGGGCAGAAAACACACTGGAGCCACAATAGAAAATTAAAGGGCACCTGACTAATAGTTGGGGACTGTGCATTAATGGAGGGCAACTTCAGAGAGAAAAAAAGTTTTAGGGAAGCCCTTACACTTTGAGGATTCTGACCTCTAAAGCTCCACCAAGTTCTCAGGGTAAAGACCAGGTAAGAATCTCCTGAAGCTTCTGGCAGGGGCCAGGGGAATTTGAAATGTGCCCAGGGCACTGTTTTCTCCTTAACAAAGACCCAGACTCAAGGGAACTCTTTTACCAGAGCCAAGCCTTCTGTTTTTGACAGAACTTAACTGACCTGGCCTTTCTGCCTTTTCTACAGGGTAGGAAAAGCAGAGAAATCCTTGTGAAAGCCAAAACCCAGGAGCACATGCTCACCAGAAGAGTGACACCTAGTCCAACAAATTAAAGAAGTCCCTTAACCCAGTATCTTACCAGTCTCCTATAGTAAAACAGCATTACAACTGAGAAAAGCTCCAAGACAGAGACTTCATTTAAAGAAGACTTCCTCAGAAAAACCCAAAGACAAGAGGAAAACAAAATCAAGGACACTACAAGAAATGTTAGCCTCTGAAACCTACAGCTATCAGACAATAAACACAGACGGGCTCAGCCTTTGATAACCATAAAATTGCACACAAAAGTCCCATTTTCCTCAGTTCATTTTGTCCAATACCTGATGTTGGGATGAAATATTCAGTGTTGAAAGTAAAATAAAAACAACCTAGAATCTCATACCAAGGGTAATTATCATACAAACAAAAGGTGAAGAATGTTTTTGTCAGTAGAGCTGCCTTATAAAAAAATGTTCAAAGTTGTTCTTCACAGAGAAGGGAAATAGGGCAGAAACTTATATCTACATAAAGAAGACCATTAAATAAGTAAATTAATGAAGGTCGATTTCCTGCAAATTATTCTGCAATTCCAATGCATCAAAAGTCAAAATCCCAAAAAGGCTTTTTAGGAACTCCTCATATTGATTCTATAATATATATGGAAAGTGAAAGGTCAAAAATAACAGAAAGCATGGGGCAAGCATGGTTAATCATATCAAATTTCTGAGTTTATTATGATGGAAATAAAGTGGTACAAGCACAGGTCTAGACAAAGAGATCCCTGAAATAGAAAAGCAAGTCTAGAAACAGACACACATGGTGTTTTGGATTTTTGGTGCCATGACTTAAAAACTAGCAAGAACAATTAGAGGAGGACAAGTTTATTTTGGAGCTTATGGTTTCAAAGCTCTCAGTCCACAGAAGGCTGGCTCCACTCCTCTGGGCTTGGGTGAGGCAGATCATCATGGCAGAAGTATGTGTTGGAAGAAAAGAGGCTCACACATAATGATCAGGAAGCAGAGAGAGCTTTTCTCAACAAGAGCAAAATATAAACACCCAAAGACATATCCCCAAGGACCCATCTCCACCAGCCACACCCTACCTGCCTACAGTTGCCACTCAGTTAAGCACTGATTAGGTTAAAGATCTCATGACCCAGTCATTTCACCTCTAAACCTTCTTGAATTGTCTCACACATAAGCTTTTGGGGGACACCTCACATCTAAATCAAAACACATAGCAATTTATAAGTGGCTACCAATAGCAGGGGTCAGAGTATTACTTGAGAGCATAAGTACAATGAACCATGTACTTTATTTTTTAAAAATCGGAGAACTTTTAAAAAAATTACAGAGCTTAAAGAGCTAATGGCAAAAAGAAAAACTTTCATAAGAAAATATGGAATAAAATTTGTGATATTAGAATAAGAAAGGGATTTTTTAATTGATACCTAAAAAGGACAAACTAAAAGGTGAATATTATCTTAGTTTTTTGTTTCTGTAACAAAATACTTGAAGTTGAGTAATATATAAAGACAAAAGATTTGTTTAGCTCAGTTTTGGCCCAATCAGCTTAGTCTATGTTGAGTGCCTCATGGCAGATGGCATCTTAATGGCAGAAATAAGAGCAAGAAGTCAGAATGATTCAAGAATCAGGCTTTCTCTCTTTATAACAACTCACTCTCTTGGAAATTAATTGGGGTCCTGAAAGAATTACATTAATCTCTTCCAAGGGCAGCACCCCTAATGACCTAACCATATTCTACTAGTTCCCACCTTTCAACATCATTACTGTGAAAACTCTGAGAATCAAGTTTATAGCACATTATCTTTGGTTTCACACTCAAACCACATCCAAACCACAGTATTATCATCCCTTGGCATTCAAAGTAGACTAGTTCCAGGAACCCTTACAGATACCCAAATCTAATGATGCTCAAATCCCTTACATAAAAATGATATAGTATTTGTGAATAAAACCTCTGTGCATCCTTCCATATACTTTTTGATCATCTCTAGATTTATAATAAGTAATACAATGTAAATTCTAACTAACCTGTTAACACTGTACGTTTAATGAATAATGACAAGAATAAAGTCTACATATGTTCAGTAAAGATGCCCTTTTTTCCTAATATTTTCAATCAATGGTTAGTTAAATCCATAGATGCAGAATTTACAGATATGAATGGCTAACAGTACTAATAAATCTAAAGAGTGAATACATGTAACCTTGAATACAAACCAAATGTAAACTTCTGTGTCATTCTCCACATTTTAAAAGAGGAAATCTAATTATGGCATCATTTAACTTTTTAACTAACAGTTTTTCTTTGAATAACTCAAGACAATTAAAATTGTACCCACCCCATGTGATATAAATTTAATCCTTACAAGTGAGAGTAATCCTTTAGGAATAACAAATAGAAGATGATAATGTGGGAATTAAATGCTTTTTCAATATATAAGTGAACAGAAAAAGTTTAGAAGATCGACTAGCTCCTATTGGTTGAGTAATGACAGCTAATTACATTATAAAAAGAAGGCTACTCAGTAAGAAATTAATTGAAAAAGTAATATTACATAATAATGCATATTTAGCAAGCCGAGCTAGATAAAGAACATAAAAACTAAAAAAACTAATCAATATTTCTCATATTCCATTCAATAACTACATAGATCAAAATAATAAATACTTTTCAAGAAAAGATTATGGTTTTTAAGACCCTAATAAGAAAAAGAAGATCATGTGTCTTTTTGGCAAAATGTGCACTTAAAAAGATTCTAGAAAAAAAAAACCCATGAAACATAAAAATTGAAATGTTAGTTACTTCAGGGATTCGGGATGTAGACAAAGAAACATTTGGTTCCTGGACTAATTTCAAGCAAAATAAATAAATTCAATAAATACAAGAAAATATACCAACATATGACCATATAAATCTCGAGGGTTATTTTCTCAACTCTCAAGAAAATATAGATGGGAAATATGTACAACTAACTTTTATATTTTTTAGTTGTAGATGGATCCAATACATTTATTTATTATTATGTGGTGCTGAGGATCGAACCCAGTGCCTCACACATGCTAGGCAAGCACTCTACCACTGAGCCACAACACTAGCCCAACTAATATATCTTAACATTTATGCCAATATGAACTCTATGTAGGGTCACATTAGTTAGAGTGCATGCATGCGCAAGCATGTACAAAACAGAGAATTATTCAGATGAGCAGATAGGATGGAGGTAAGGGGATTCTATCACCTCCACTATTGAAATTTAATACCTACAGTTTTAACAGAAAATACAAATGATGAATATGTAAGCAAAACAACTCTTTAAACTTTTTTCTTGAGGCCACTTTTTAGACCACTGCTGTAACTCTATTCATATAAATTTACCCTTCAGCATGAATAAAATAGAAAAAGTATTGAAATCTATAAAAGTGCCTGCTCTATAGGGTGCCAATTTGCTTTTGTGTCCTAGTTATCAGCTGAAGTCACACTGAATTCTGCGGTTTAAATAAAATTCTCAGCCCTTAATGCTGTAAGCAATCTAATGGCCTCCCCAAGTTTCCTGGGAACTTGCCGAGGCTTATTTTACTTTCCCATGGCTCACTGCCAACTCTGTTTCCACCTCACTTACTCTTATATTTGTTTTTCACCTTAACCTGCTCTTTCCTTCTGAGAGACTGGATATACAAAGTTACAATGACCCACTGTCATGGACAGCAACAGAATCTGACCCCATCCTCTGAGGAACCAGAGGGAAGCCAAACCAAAGCTCTGCAGCCATTAGTCTGCTTCTCTATGCTTTGTGCCCACTTCTCTTCCAAGGTAGGGCACAACAGAGAAAGCCAATACACTGCCCTAACCAATCGCATAAGATGTCCCACGTCTACTTAGACCACCTGAGACTCTCCATGCCAATGGCCCCAGTCAGAACATACCTGAAGTTTTCCCTTTTTTCACTGTTTAACCCACCCACTTCTTTACTTCCTTTGGGTGCAAAAAGATGGCTGACTCCCTTGCTATTGCAAGCTCTAAATAAATAGCATTTCCATTTGGCTGGTCTTTATTGGATTCCACCCACCTCTGTAGACATAGAACAGTTTCTTTTTAAGGATTAAGTGCAAACATTACACAGGTCTTGCTATGTATTAGAATTTGCTAAGAGCTTGCAGTAAGAGAGAGATTATGACAGCAACACCAGCAATTTAAAGTTGAATATTAACTATCCTTATTATTAATCATCTTGAATTACCTGCAAAAAATTTACCTTTTCCACCAACCTTTCTCTACCAGCTCTGGGTTTGTGCCCCACTGCCTGACTTGTTGGCTTCTAGGATCCCTCTTTGTTCTTGCCTCCTGTTCTCTTTTATTTCCCCCACCAATGAATAGCTGTTCATTTCCTAACAAGACAAATTTTAGGTACTTTATACCTGTCTTCTCAGCCATTCCCTAATCCCACCTACAAAAGAAACTGAAACACAGTTCAGACACATCTAGGCCTTATAGCTATAAAAAGGCCCGGCAGGTGTTTCACAGTAGCTGCTTTCTCTGCCTTCCACCAGACCATCATCCTGGGAAGGAGCACCTGTTGGGCCCCTAGGATCCAAGTCGACATCTTCTCCCAGGGGGGTCACTCTCTCCTAAACACACTTTTAAACAGTAGGTATTTATTTTCTTCCTTCAATAACCACTGATTTTTACCTAAAACTGTGACTAAGTTCCCTTAGGTTCTGGGAAATACCAAGTCTGATATCATATCAACACAATAAATGAATATTACACTTAAACTGATTAATCATGTTGCAGATGTTTTTTGTTTTAAAAAATAATGAGTGATTCATGGTGGACTTCAACTAGTATTTTAAAAAGTCACAAGAGGGGAGGGGGGATAGTAGGGGATAGGAAAGGTAGCAGAATACAACAGACACTAATATGGCATTATGGAAAAATGTGAATATGTAACAGATGTGATTCTGCAATCTATATTTGGGGTGAAAATGGGAGTTCAAAACACAATTTGAGTCTAATGTATGAAAGATGATATATCATGAGCTATGTAATGCTTTAAATAATCAATAAAAAAATTAAAAAAAAAATAAAATAAAATAAAATAGTATTCTTTAAGTAAAAAAAAAAAATGCAATACAGCATAACAATAATGGAAAACCTCCCTCACAAAAAAAAGACAAAACCCTAAAAACTCTCTGCCAAGTCACTTCTGAGTGACAGTGAGGAAAGCATGATGAAAATCTGACACAAGATGTGGCAGAGAACATGCCCTAGACCTTCAAATTGGCATAGCTTTGCCTATTGGTAACAGGTCTCCTTATCAAAAAGGAGGGACTGAGCACACTTTGGCTGAGTTAGAAAATTTTTTTCATCAATGTTTTGCCCTTCCAAATTATTCCACAGAATTCATTAAAAACATATGCCATTAACCACTGAAATTCTAATTAGAGTCCACTGCACCAATGACTTTTAACAAAATTCCATTGTCACTGTTTTAGCTGCAGGGATAATACACCTTTATAAAGAGCAACCTAAGGAATTTTAATATTTAATGTTAGTGTTAGCAATTTCTTAAAAACATTCGGCAATGCCAAAGTTAATTTGAGGACATGCCCTAAAATCAAAATACTATTGAATTCTTTTTAAAGATAGAAATTACTGACTCTAGGAAATTTTTATTTCTTTGCTCAAAAACTAGAATCTTCATTTAAATAAGAAAGTGCACACAAAATAGTTACTGTTAAAATGATCCTCAATGGCATATCCCAAATGAGATGAATGTCTGATTTAGGGACACTATAGATGGCTCTGGAACACAACCTAGAAAATAACAAACTAACTTGGATTATGCAAACACTGATAGCACTAAATCTCATTTTTTTTCCTTCAACAAGCTATTAATACACAAGATGATTCTTTGTTCATAATTTAACATTTTCCATTTTATGAAATGTCAAAGAGCTTTAAGCTATAAAAAACCATGCAACCCTATTCAAACTACCTTCTCTTAAAGAAAAACGCAACAATCCCATAACTTACCGAAAAATGTACCTCTAAAAGGTAATCATTTACAATGAAAGTATGTTTTACATTATTATTTTTATAAACAAGTTTATTTTACGTTGATTTTATTGATGAAAGTAAATTGCTTGAAAAGTTTTCTAAGTAGTCAACTAAATTCTTATTCTACATTTGAAAATGACTCATCACTGCTTCCATTTCAGGACACCCTAATCAACCTGGAACGCCTGATCGCACCATCATTAACACGGCCACCTCAACTGTCAGCCTCTTCTCAGCAGAGGCTGCCTCAGATACACAGGATGAGGTACCACAGATTTAACATCTACCTCTACTTCTAGAAGAGGCCGCTCAGAAAAGCAATCTCAAGACAAGCAGCTAAGAAAACCAGACAAAATATTGGTTAAACAATCTTCTTTATAATATTAAATAGCTAGTAGATGGCAAGAATCCTCAAGACCATAACAGGTTAACAAAAATTTAAAAAAGTGATTACTGGCAAGACTATGAAAAAAAGGGCATGCTCATGTATTGCTGGTGGGAAAGTATAATCAGTAGACTACAATGTAAGGGATGATGGCAGTATCTAACAAAAGTACATATGCATTTGCCTTTTTATTTGGATGCAAAATTTTTTTCAAGGAATTTACCATCAAGATATACCTCCAACAATAGGAAACTGCATATGAACAAAGTTATTTATTATTTTTAATTGCAAAATACTAGAAACCACCTAAAGTTCTACACAGACTAGCTGAACAGCCTATGGTATGAATACAAACTCGATTGCTATACTGCTCTAATAAAGAGGAAGATAAATATGAACGGATAAGAAATAACATGCAACATTATTATATAAAAAAGCATAACATAGAAGACAATATGTGTTACCAACTCTATAAGGAAAAAAAATGGGAAAAGAACATATACATTGACTTTACAAAAAGAAACACTGGAAGATAAGCCAGAAATCAACAAAGGTGGTGACTCACAAGGGTAGGGAGGACATGACAGAGCATCAGTTGAGTGCAAAGGCTCTCTATATACCCTCTGAATATATCTTTGATAGTTTTGATTTTCAAACCTTGTCAATGTTCTACATGTTTTAAAACATTAAAATCAACAAGAGGGGAAGTACATCTAAAATTGAAAGCATTACCAATAATAGCATTTTATACACACATATATTTCTTAGCTCCATTTCTTGGAAAAGTCTAGGAGCTAAGACATTCCAAGAAACAGACCAGAGCACACTTTGTGTCCCGATCTTAGTCTGTAATGTTCTTTCCCACTAAAAGAAACCAGAGCTCCTCAGAGAAATGATTAATTCTAAGGCCAGGATGGAATAATAAATTGAGGCCACAGTATCTTATTGTGCCAGAAAGTAAGGAAATGCTAAGAAAAAAAAAAAGGCAGTGTCACAAGGACACAGAAGTCAATTCAAATGGACTTACACTGATCAAATCTTGTGAATTTCAGCACCAAAATAATTTAAACAATAATGAAGCCACTGATAAATACAGGAAAGAGTGGTAGACAAAATGTTGCCCCCTCCAAAAGAGACCCACATCCAAATCCCCAGAACATTTTGATTTGTTACTTTACATGGCAACTGGGACTTTGCAGATTTAAGTTAAGGATCTTAAGAGGGAGATTATCTTAGATTATCCTTATTAGAATCCTTGTAAGGAGGTCTAGAAAAGTCAGAATCAGAGAGGATTTAACACTGAAAGCAGAGGTAGAGACGGAGATGTGAAGATGCTACTCTGCTGGCTTGAAGATGGAAGAAGTCAAGAACCAAAGAATACAGGTGGCCTCTAGAAGCTGGAAAGGGAATGAAATGGATTCTTGCCTTAAAATATCCAGAAAGAACATAGCTATACTGACAATTTGATTTTAGCCCCAAAGATTCATTTCAGGCTCTGACCTCTAGACCTGAAAGATAATAAATTTGGGTGATTTAAAGTCATTAAATTTGTTATTTGTTATAGCAACAATAGGAAACTAATACTGACATGAGTTCATACCAATGAAAGATAGTGAAGATGTGTATTCATACTAAATAACTTCGCAAAAGAAAAAAAAATTAAATATACATGTGAATATATAGCTCACATTCACCAAGTTCTAAATAACACTTTTTATATTTATGAAAATTTTTAAATTCAAATATAAGATACTAACATGCAGTTAATCTTCACAATATGAACACACTGAAGTAAGTAGCACCCAGATGAAGAAACAGGGTATCACAAACCCTTTTGTAACCTCTTCCAGTCACTGCCTAAACAGTGACCACTGGAGGGTAACCACTATACTGACCTGTAACAAATTTTTGGCTGTTTTTAAATTTTGTACAATTTTAGTCCCATATTAAGTTGGTGCGATTTATACATATTGGTAAGAGTAACTATAGAATCATTCATTTTTTCTTCTGTATAGTATTCCACCTTATAACTGTCCCATAACATATTTCTTTATAGACTGGTGATAGGCACTTTGATAGTTTCCAGTTTTGGAGCTAAACATTCCTGCATACATATTTTGGTGAAGCTAAGTTCACATTTCTGTTAAATGCATATTTAGAAGTGAAACTACTGAATTAATAAGTCATAGTATATACACATGATCAGCTTCTTCCAAACAGTTTTCCAAGCTGATTGTACCAATTTATACTCTGACCACCAGTTTCTGAGAGTTATGTTTTTTCTACATCCCCATCAATACTATGAACTCAAATAATAAGCTTAAATGACTCAATATTAACCTCCACCCTTTAGTTTTAAAAAAATTAATGCTATATAATAAGGTTTAGCTTGGTTTTTAATGTCAAATAGAACTGCATCTTAGGCAAATTATATCATTAGACTTTTCCAATAAAGAAGCCTTTATTTCTTTGCTATTTAATGTTTTTTGAAAGCACTGTAAGTGGAAACAAATTCTATGTACAAATAAAATTCCTATAGTTTACTGACTACTCTGTAGGCCAGACTAGTGACTTCCAACTCTGAGACACTAAATGGTCTAGAAATTCAGAAAAATCTCAGTTAAGACACTTGTGCTCAGGAAGAGTTAAATGCATTCAGCCACTTCCATATAATACAGTATTGATCAGGAACCTTGAAGACAGTGTGTGCTCAAATTTCAAACAATGTTAGGCTCCTTGGGGTGTGGATCTTCATATATTCCAGTCATGCTCAAAAAGAGATAATTAGAAGATGTCCCATGAGTTATGGCATTAAAAAATATTTTTATGAGGCTGTAAATTGTAATGATAACTTTTTATCATACTAGAGGTTGCAGTTTCAATAATTAGTATGCTTGCATTTCATGAGTAGAAAATAAACTAATTAAATTTCTATTTAAATGCAATTCAGATATTTATAAACACTGGATCTTAACAAATTAGCCATGAGGTTACTGTTCATTAAGCAAAGGAATCAATAGCAACATCTCAGCAAATAATGTCTCAATCGTAGACTTAAAATTCATTGCTGTGAAAATCACCACGTCAAACAGGGTTTCTAGGTATGATGGGTGTGGTTACTTGGATTAACACTCACTGCAGACAATGAAGAGTGCCAGATAAAATATAAAAAACCAAACTCCTAAAAATAGTTAAGGTGTCAAAAACAGTGGGGGAATTTTCAGGCCAATTTCTGGACAAAAGCTTAAGCAGAGCCTAGCCAGATGGTGCCAGGAGGTAGTTGCCAACACTACCAACACAGGGCTGCCGTGGGGTCAGTTCCTCCCAGGATAGGAGCTTTTTGAGTGGGTACCTGCTGAGAGAGGACTCAGCTCTCAAAATGAGGGACCAACCTCTGAACACACTCGTGCTCCAGAACAAAAGTGTGTCCTAGGGAATCATGGTCTCAGACCTGGACTCTCAGGAATTTGTATACTCAGATAACCTGAGTGTGAGGCAAGGTCCCAACTGGTAGAACACTTAGATGGCTGGCGGAAGGAAACTCTCTGGAGGAATGAATGCCCACACTAGGTTTCAGGGAATGCCCACAAATGGATGTCAAGGACAATGAGCAGCAAGGAGTGAACCATCAAACCACCATATAAATATAATGATTTGGGCATAAACAAGATGTAACAGACACCACAGACTACAGAAGAATTTTGCTATCTTATTCCATGGGAATTATCAGACATGCTGTATAGGAAACCTACATTTTTAAAGTGTAAATAAATAAATCACAAAGAGAATATCTATAGGGAACAGGAAATTATAAAAAGCAGTAAACATTCGAAAAGAAAAAAAGACAAGCAGAATTTCTAGAAATGACAGAACTGCAAGTGAAAAATAACCAAAATTAAAATCTGAATGGCTATACTTGAACACAGAAAGAGAACCAATAAAGTCATTTAGAATATACCACTGAAAGAGAGGATGAAATACGCAGAAAGACAGAAACTTAGAAAATAGAGAATGTTTAACGTACACATGATCTAAATTGCTGAAAATGGAACAAAAGAGGGAATAAGCTGACTTAATGGCAGAGAACTTTCCAGACTGATGAAAAAGGACAATCCACAGAGTCTGAAGGCACAGAAAATCTCAGAATAAATTTTTAAAAGAAATTCACATTTAGTTACAACACAGTCAATCTACAGAACACCAAAGATACCTCCCACCAAAAGAAGAGTTTTAGAATGAGACCAAGGAGACAAAGATTCCTTCAGAAAAAAAGCCTGAAGACTACAGCTGATCCTCTCCAACAACAGTCCAAATCAGAAGATTATAAAGTAGTATCTGTGCAATGCTTAACAATTATGGCAAAAATAACTGCAAACTCAGAAAAAAATATCCCTCAAGAAATAATGACTTCATCAGACAGTTTGGCAGCAACTCACCTAAGGTTTAAAAAAAATGGTAAAGGGTATATTTCAGTCAAAAAAAGACAAAGTGAGAATGAACAACAAAGGAAGTAGCAAGAATAAATGAGCTTCCTATTAAAGTGGCGATGTTAAGGTTTGTTGAGAGTGTTTGAAACAAACTTGGAAATGCAACAATAACATAAGTATCATGAGGGAACTAAATGGAGGTAAATAGGTTGAGCTGTATTAATTAAGGAAAATAAGTTTCAAGTTTTAATAAGTTCACATACATGATATTAATTTTAGGGTAAGAGGTAAAATAACAGTGTATAAATACCACCTTACATGGGGGGCGGGAAACATAAATAGGACTAGAAAGTAGAGGTGGGACAAAAGAAAACATTTATGGCAAAAGTGTGAAAGAAGACAATAGAATTAATCCAAATATATTAATAATCACACCATGTAAATGGAGTATATGCTCAGTTATAAGTCAACATTTATACGAATTAACTTTTTAAAAATTATATATAATGTATATAGATATAAAAATAAAGAAATGCTGGAAGTAAAATGACACAGGAATTATCAAACAAATATTAACCAAAAGAAAGCTTGTATGTTTATATTAGGATGGGACAAAATAGACTTATGACAAAATACATCAGTAGAGATCAAGGAAGTCATTTGCAACTATAAAAGATGACATAATTGCATATTTGTATACAATTAATGTGGCTTCAAAATATATAAAACAAAATCTTTCACAACTATAAGAAATAATAGTAATGAGATTTATACACACTTCTCTTAAAAGTTTATAATATAAGCAGATCAACATATTAGTAAGGAGAGTGTTAGAGTTTGCATCTGGAATATTCTCTAGTTGATATTCTCTAGCTTTGGTCTCTAGTTGATGGTGCTATTAGAAGGTGGTGGAAATTGTAGGAGGTGGGGTCACTGGGGATGTGCCTTAAAGGGTATATTTCATCCTAGACCCTTCCTCCCTTGTGCCCTCTCTGCTTTCTGGCTGTGTGAGGTGAGGAGCTTTCCTCCACTGTACCCTCTGTCAGGAAGTTTCTGTCCCATCTCAGCCTCACAGCAATGGAGCCAGCTGACCACACACTGAAACCTCTGAAACTAGGAGTTGAATCTTTCCTTATCTAAGTTGTTTCAGATATTTTATCCACAGTGACAACAATCTGAAAACACAGAGAGGAAGGATTTAAACAAGATAATCAATAAATATAACCTAATAGCCATATATTGAATATTGCACTGAATACCTGTAAAGTACCCATTCTTCTCATACAAAATATCTACAAAAAAATAGGATGGGCTATAACGTCTTTAAAAATACAAACAAATTGAAACCACAGAGTATATTTCCAAACTTCAAAATAATTAAGATAGAAATCAATATAGAAATAACTATAAAGCACCCATATACTTGGAAATTTTAAAATAAGTATATTTTATATGCAAACCCACCATGAGTCAAGGAAAAAAAATTTTTTAGAAAATATCTTAACCAAAAGATGACAAAAATTCTATATCAAAGCTTATGAGATGCTGCAAGAACAGTATTTAAAAAGAAACCATCTTTTGGTGACATGATATGTACATCATTACCCTAAGTACATGTATGAAGGCACGAATGGTGTGAATATGTTTTGTGTACAACCAGAGATATAAAAATTTTTGCTCTATATGTGTAACATGAATTGTACTGCATTCTGCTGTCATATATAACAAATTAGAAGAAAAAATAAATAAAAAGAATATTTAACAAGAAGATAGCTATTATAGAATTACAAAATAAAAAAGAAATGGGGCTGTGGGGTGCTGGGGTTGTAGGTCAGTGGTGGAGAACTTGGCTAGCATGTGTGAGGCACTGCATTCAATTCTCAGCACTGCATTAAATAAATAAATAAATAAAAAGGTTAAAGGTCCCTTGACAACTAAAAACATTTTTTAAAAAATTATGAGTGGGAGAAGGAAGTGGTTTGTGCTAATTAGTTATGAAAATCTGTCTAGTATGTTGAGAAGCAAAGAGTTTGGAACTGTAACTGAAGAAAAATGAGAGTTGTGGAGGAGGGGAGAATTTGAGCATGCTGTAACTTTAACTAGAGAATGGACTCTTGAGCCAGGCTCTATCACTGACTGCAAGTGATCGATTTCCTTACCCTTAAGCAGTCCCTGCCTTAATTTAATATAGTGGCTTGGAAATAACAAGCACTCCATAAATAATGCCTACAGTTGATATTTTAATCAATAAAATTTTATTATATTCATCCAAAAAAACTATCTTTAATGCAATTGAAAACAAATAATCTAAATATTTATCAGGAAAATAATGAATAAAAGACCTAAAGAAATAAGGATTATTAGAGCAGAAATAGAAACATAAGAGGAGACTGGCAAAACTGAAAAGTGGCTCTTGGATAAAGTTAATAAAGCTAACAAAACTCTAGTTAGCTTGTTCAGGGAAAAAAATATATATATATTAAAAAACACGTGATACTAGATCACACTGCCACTAAAGGCAGGAAGAAAATATGAATCTCTTCATGCCAATAAACTTTTAAAACCATATTAAAAAACAGAGAAACAAAATTAAATAGAGGGGCTAGAGTTGTGGCTCAGTGGTAGAGCACTTGCCTGGCATGTGAGAGGCCCTGGTTTCGATCCTCAGTGCCGCATATAAATGAATAAATAAAATAAAAGGTCCATTGACAATTTAAAAATACTTTAAAAAACTAAATAGAGAAAAAAAATTGCATTAAGAGAAAACTATTCTATAAAGATGACCCTCTTCTTCCCTTAAAACAAATGTCTTAATAGCTTCACAGGAAAATGCTAGCAATATTAGAGAATGAAACAATTCCCACTCTTAAAGGATATAAAAAGAGGGGACACACCCCTATTTTTTATCATAATTATTAGCACATATTAATCGTACAATAAAATGAGTTTCATGGTGACAGTTTCACACACATAACATCCTCCGATTGTATTCATTCCACTGCCCTCTCTTATTCCTCATCCCAGTCTCCCAAGTCCCTTCCCTTCCGCTGCCATGTCTATTTTTTAATATTTTTTAAATTATAATTGTTGGTGGATCTTTAGTTTATTTATTTATATGTGGTGCTAAGAATCAAACCCAGTGCCTCACACATACGAGGCAAGCGCACTACCACTGAGCCACAACCTCAGCCCTGTCATGTCCCTTTTTCCCCCCCTTACAAAACCTGACAAAAGCAATAATCTTCAGAGGTCTAGTATGATATTAGTATAATTATCATCAGGGGACAGAAAGTATAAAGGATTTCATGATAAAAGGACAACTCAAGAGAATACTTGGATGAATACTTCACTAACGTTTATCCAAATGGTCACTAAATATGTTAAAAGGCTTCATTAAGTCCTGAAAAAAAATTAAAGCTATGGTGAAATAATACTATACAGATCTGTTAAAAAGTCTGAAATAACCAGCGTTAGGCAGGATGACAAGCACCAGGTACTATGCTGCTGAAAGTGAATGACCACCCATAGGGAGAACTGAGTTCACATGTACCCCATAACCACTGAGTATGTATCCTAGAAATAACATGTGCGTAAGTACACCAAAATACATAACAATATTCACGAAATACCATGGATAAGTTCCCAAAACTAGAAGAAACATAATGCCTATCCAGAGTAGCAAGGATATTTTAACATGTTTGTATACACACATTCATACTATGGAACTATACTATACACCAATCAAAAATTTAACCTGAAACCACAGGAAATTGTTACTCCTACTTCTCAAAACCACACCTGAAATCTTTGTGAAATAGCAATGGGACTGTTCAAGAACCAAGATCAATAATCATTAATCTCCAAAACTGTTACCATGGCCAAGTTCCTTAAGCAACATATTACTTCTCCCAGCCCCACTGGTCTGCTCTCATCTTCTAGAAGGCTGCTCTAGCCCAGCTGAATCATCAACCAAGTTACTAGTCCTTGGGCACAGCTCCTCCTGAGTATTTTTATACTTGCTACTGCCTCTGCCTAGAAACTTCTTCCCCCAGATTTATCACTTGTCTATCCAAACATCCATTATTGAAGAGAAAAATAACTACTTATAAAAATCACTTAACTCACCCACTTACACTTTCATGTTTCCTTCATAGGACATCCTACCACTTGGTGTATTAAAATTTATTTGAATATTTATCATCTCTCTCTCTACTTATAGGTTCTATAGGGATTACTACTTTGTTTCATTTCTATCCTTGCCCTGTGCCTGAAGTAGTCCTTAGTAAGGAAAGGCAATCAATTAATACTGAAGGATCACTCAGAGCAGTTAGATATTAAATGTGAATATAATAAAATTTGATCCTCAGCTTTAACTTAAATCACACCCCCCAAAAAGAGAGTTAAAAAAATTCATTGAACTTTATATGTTTCATATTTGCCATGATTCCACACTTCCTTCCTAGAGCTAAAATAAGAAGTAAAATGGAGAGTAAAGATTACAGCCAGGTGCCATGGTGCATGCCTGTAATCCCAGTGCTCAGGAGGCTGAGGCAGAAGGAACAGGAGTTCAAAGTCAGCCTCAGAAATTTAGTGAGGCTCTGTGTCAAAACACAAAATAAAAAGGGCTGGGATGCAACTCGGTGGTTAAGCACCCTTGGTTTCAATCCCCAGTACAAAAAAAAAAAAAAAAAAAATTACGGTGCTGGCATTTACTGATGATCTTTTAACAACTTTCTCTAACACAGTGAGTTCAAACACATCAAAACAAGCCTTAAAATCAGATACAGAAACACTTGATACTTCAAATCATCACCACCCTTGACCTCACTGTAACCACCACTAAAGTACATACTATCTTGTTAAAATGTTAAGGAAAATTCTTTAATATGCAAAAGGATAAAATTTTAAGAAAAAATGTTGAATTAAAAACTATAAAAGAAAGAACAAACTTCATGAAGGAGTTGTGATAAACTTACTGAACATAAGAAACACACACACTGTTCACTTTGCCCGGTGCAGTGGCGCAGCCCTATAATCCCAGTGGCTCAGGAGGCTGTGGCAGGAGGATCACTAGTACAAAGCCAGCTTCAGCAAAAGCGAGGCCCTAAGCAACTCAGTGAGACCCTGTCTCTAAATAAAATACAAAATAGGGCTGGGGATGTGGCTTGGTCATCGAGTGCCCGAGTTCAATCCCCAGTACCAAACACACACACACACACACACACACACACACACACACACAGTTCACTTTTGAAGCCTGGAAAGTTAGTGGTATTACCATATTCACATTACAATATTTGAAGAGTTAAAACATTCTTCTAAATACTATTTGATAATAACTGTATGAAAATCAGCAACTAAAATTCCAAAATAACATTCTTCCACTGATTTTAACAATAATTCCTAATTAAGAAAGCAAAATACAGACTCCTTTTCTAGCATTCTAAGCTACATTTTTAAAATCTTGATTTTCAATATGCATATACTATAAGCCCAAATCAGAAATGAACTAATTCTAAGATGTCACAAGCCAAGGAAGGCACTGTTTAAATGAAGCATTCAATGCAAAAAGGGAGGGCTGGGATTGGGGGGGATATGAAAGGATAATGTGAGGAAATAAATTCCAGAATTAAGTCCTATAATGCCATCTATATGACTATGAAGGGGTCAAAAAATGTTTCTTTATAATTTCTTCAGTACAATTCTAATTTCTAAGTTCAGTACTTTCATTCATCCTCATTACAGGCAGTCCCTAACTTAAGTGACTGTTCTCTAAAATTTTGCCTATTGGGTTTTTTCAATTTGAGAAATATTTTCAAATCAAAACCTTTGCTGGCTTTTGCCCAGCAAAACCAGGGTATACTCTATTATCCAAAAGCAGTCACTAGGGTTTGGGTCCCTGTACAAATCACCAGTGCTGCAGTGGGAGGAGCAGGAGTGGGGGACAGGAAGGGGAGGATGAGACCGTGTCTCTGTTCCAAGGCAGCTTCCAAGAACAGCCACTCCCTGAAACAACTGCTATTGCTGCTTGCACGGCACACTAGCTGGCTAGTCTTCCCAGGGTGCTTTTCTGATAAATGGCAGAGGAAGCCTTCCTTCCCTCTGCTCATGTCAGCAGCACCCAGCTCTCCTGAGGATTTCCCTAAGGATAAAGGGGTTCTCAAATGGGAGCAATTTTGCCACTGAGAGGACGTAGGTCAGGATTTAGAGACATTTGTGGTGGTCACATCGGAGGATCCATGGAGTGAAAGCTACTGCCCCGAGTGAGCAGAGGCTGCTAAACATCCTACAATGCACAGGGTGGTTCCACAACAAACTGTCCATCCCAAAATGCCCAAGTGCCCAGGTTGAGAAACCCTCTTGCAAAGGTTTATATTTGGTTACAACAAATAATCAGGCAAGGAGGAAGAAGAGGCTGGAATAAAGATGTAACCAGAAGAGCATGAAAGTCAACAACAAAAGGAACAGATTTCCTAGACCCATCCTGCTTTTCGAGATGGTTACTTCATACGAGGAACCCATCTGAGCTAAGAATATGGAAAGCAGGTCCCTTTATACAGAATTACCAAGGAAATGAAAAAGAGCTTTTTTCAAAAGTCGAAAAAACTGACCGTAGAGCGATAATCTTTCAACAAAACAGGATATTGAATTATTGCTTCAAAAGCCGACAACGTGACCTTGATAAATTCTTCTGATGCTGTCAGCCCTAGGAACACATTTAATCATTATTAGTAAAGGTGTTTACTTTCTAAATCTCAATATCGAAATGCCTCAAACATTGTCTGTTGCATGGTCTACTCACCTATGGCTCCATCTATGTTAGTTTCTCCCGAGTCGATTGATTTAATATGACTCTGAAAAATAGAAAATAAAAATTTTTAATAAATGTAAATTTAAAAATAACTTTGAAAAAAAATTTAGGTAGTTAATATTCCTCCTAAAACTGTATCTACCATTTTTAATGAAACAACTCTTAAAAAACATTAAATACACTCTACATATTATGAACACTATAATCATAGTTTTAAAAAATGACTTTAATACTAAAAGTTATAAACTATATTTTTTTAAAGAAATTTTTTAGTTGAAGATGGACACAATACCTTTATTTATTTTATGTGGTGCTGAGGATTTAACCTAGTGCCTCAGATGTACTGGGCAAATGCTCTACCACTGAGCTTCAACCCCAGCCCATAATTATTTTTAAATACACAAATCATCATCCATGAGATTTAATGCTGGAATACATTCATTAGCAACTGAAAAGGTAAGAATGATCCAACTGATCCATAATGATTTCCAGCAACATGCCACACTTACTCTCAGTACCTGGGATATTAGAAAGAATGACACCCCATTCCTTGCAAGAGCTCTTCCAGCCCACCTGCCTGGTTCTCCCCCACTCTCCCAACTGATATCATTCATGTTTTTAAACATTTTTCTGCATATTCACATATCCCTAAATAGTGTATTGTTAGTTTGGGCATTTAATCAAATTGCATCCCTTTGATACAAATGGAAAAGTATGTAGCCATTAAAATGCTCAGAAAAAGAATATTTTTAAAAAAAATATGGATAAGTATTAAAATACTTATGTTAAATTCAAAAAGTAGAATAGAAACACACACACACACAAACTGTGTGTATATACACAGTCTCAATCACATATGTCATAGGTATAATTTCTTCTATAAACAAATGCATACATATGAATAAAATATTAAGGACACAACATATTAACAGTGGTTATTTCTGGGTGTGGAGTTGTGATTTTATTTTTTTCATATTTCACTATAATCTTCCACATTTTCTCTAACAAGGCTGCACTTTATATTTTAAATGAATAAGCATAAATTACTCTTAAAACAAGAAAAAAAATCTTAAAGATGTATTTACTTTCCAGGTTATAAAGAAAATCACAATCTAGAAAATGAAAACTGAAAATTCCAGATATTCTGAATTCTCCTTTTCTATCTATGAATAAACAAAGAAAAAACAGACTAAAATATAAATTTTAAAAGGGCGATAATTATAAGCTTTTCATAATAATAATCTGGCTAAAATAGTTTCAAGAAATTCCAAAATGGGACATTACTTTTGTAAATAAATATGAATTTGATGCTAAAGAAAATATTTTGAGGTACCTTTGGCTACAATAAACCTACTTAATGGTCTAAGTCTTACTGCAGATGACAGGCACATAGCATTGTCAATGCCATGATCCTTCTCATGTAATCACTTTGAAAGAATATGTAGATAATATACAGATGCTGGGGACATGAACACTAATTTTCCAGAAGGAGGTCACAGAAAGGACAGGCATCAGTTTCTTTCAGAACCCGAGATGGGAGGTGTGCTGCCACTTTTCCTTTTCTGTACTCTTGGGATTTTCTAAGCACACATTTCTTTTTCTTTTTCTTTTTTCGGTGTCAATGAGGGTTATCAACATGATGATATTATGGGTTTCTTATAACTTCTTTATACTTCCCCTATTTAATTAAAAGTATTCCTACTGGATATTTCATTAATTTACCAATTTTAATTTTTTTTAATATACTTCTTCATTCTTAGTGTAACAGAACATAATGAGGTAAGAGAATGGGTTAGGAGGCATTGGAGATTCAAGGAGAGAAGATATGAACAGTCATCAAGGTGAGCGTCAAAGTATATAAACTAAGAAAATAAACTAGATGTACAAGTCTGAGGGAGAGCTCAATTAAGACAAACAGTCATGTATTCAGGGTGAGAATAATGCAAGCAGTATTACCGCTTTTAAAAATATAAGAGGGCTGAAGCTGTGGCTCAGTGGTAGAGTGCTTGCCTGGGTTCGATCCTCAGCACCACATAAAAATAAATAAATAAAGGTGTGTGTCTATCTACAACTAAAAAAATTTAAAACAAAATAAAATTAAAAAATAAAAATAAAAGAGTGTTCCATCTTTGCTTTACCTACAACAGAAGCCAAAAGCTACCAAACTAACATTCACAGATAATAAAAAATCTACAGAGGTCACAAAGTGTGTCCTTTTTTGATAGAAATACATAATTAACACATAATGTACTTTTATAAATTGATAAGGCCAGAACTGAAGAAAATACAACAAAATCCTATTCTTTAGCTCGTTAATCAAGCGTGTTTTCAAAAGAACCAAGAAATTCAATGAACATTAGGTTAATATACATGGTGAGTTCCCTATTTTCTGTCATTATCTCCCATTTCCAAGCCCAGTTCAACGGAGGCCCAAAACAAGTATGGTATGCACACTCCTCCCAGCAGCTCACCAAAAATCTGACTACTAAAACTTGAAGAAGCAGCCAGTTATGATAACTGTTCACTTCTACCAATAAGAAGTGAAAACAGCAATTAACCGCTAAGTAGTACTCTTTAGCCGAGAGTCTTTGAAAGTTGATATTGGTTTAAGAGTACCCTCCTAAACCATTTCCAAACAGTAGTCTATCTAAAATATAAGAAGACCAAAACCTTGTTTCACTTGAGGGTGGGGGGCAGTCTACAAAATGCAAATTTCTATAGTCATATTTCCATATACTAGTATAGAATTTTTCTGCCAAAAAAAATGAAAATAAAACAAAACCCAAAGATAAATGCCTTCAGGTCAAACAGGCAATCTGTGCTCTGGTGCCTTTATGCAAACTGAACCCAGCGTGGGAAGCACAATTCCAATGCCTTCTCTATCTTGCTCCTTACGACCCTTGAAACAGTGGACATCACATGGACATTGATGGCTTGTTCCACGCCCACTTCATTCAGGCCAGCATCTCCTGCAGAGCTGCTTCAATGGAAGCAGCTTGGCAACACCTTGTTGCTGTTGGACACAGCTCTTAAGGTACACTACGAATGAAGACCTCAAATTAAGGCACATTTTTAAAATATAAAATGATAACATACCTGCTACATGGTAACTACCACTTTTATTTTTAAAAATATTAAAAATATTTTTTGTCTCCAGATGGACTAATAAGGCCTTCAAAGTACAATGCTATGGATGATGGATGCAAACATGAATGGACTACCTCCTCATGTCACCAGCCCCAAAGAAACACTGTGATATGGAAAGCTTCAAGCCACTGGGCTGAGTACTGGGTTACAAAACATTTACAGTTGTATACCCTTCCCATGCCCCCTTCCCAATTTTAAGATATGTTTAGGAATTCTTTGCTTAATCAAAATTATAAAAGAATTATTTTAAGGCAGAAAACTCCAGAGGTTTTACTTCTAGTAGGGTGTCTGATGAGTTGCCCTGTCTTATGACATGGATAGGGGATTATCACTTGAGTAACAGTTTTGATGACTTCTTGAAATATTATGAATTAAGTCACAGAAGCAATGTCCAACTCTCAAGAGTTCATAATAAGTTCACAAGAAGTGTAAGAAAAAATAAATCCAGGTCCTGAATTTCCATCAATAACTTACTCTCTGTAGTAGTATTTCATCAATGCCATCAACACTGAGTATAAGAAAGGTGAAAATACAGGGAAAGCTAACAAGATACAATAAGAAAAACAATTTTAAAAATTCTGGAACTAGCCATGATTCAAACAAGGAAAATGACCTGAACAGAGCCAAAAGACCCATCTCCATTTCATTTCCCTAAATTCCCTTTATTTGGGTGAGATTACAATGGGAGGGGGAGGGAATAGTGCTAAAATTTTTTTCTCAAAATCACGATGAGATGTTTGAACAAGGAAAGTTATTTTCCAGGTTCTAAATGTGAGTACTAAGACGACCCTACAGAATACTCAAGAGTACTCCCACACCTCCCTTCCTCAAGGTGGCCAACTCCCTTTTCTTTGGACACGGTATTGCAAGGAACAGGTATAATACCTGAAAGCCTATAAAGACTTTTAAGTTAGACTCTTGTTAATTCCTTGAGAACGTACGGTGGGCAGAAAAAAAGAACTAAAGGAAGAAGAAAGAACACAGGATAATTGTACCTGAACAAACATGATGCCAAAATAAGCTACAAAGAATAAAACTACTCTTGACAGTGATGTGCTGGTGCAACAGGATTATAAATACTTAGAATTATAATCGTGCTAATATGGTACCCATATTCTACTTAAGAGCCAATAAAAAGCAAGTTAAAGATAGTGGTCTACAGATGACAACTGTAATTAATAATTTGTAAATTCATCAGTGAACTACCAAAACCACATACTTTGTAGAATTTGGGCTTCAAGGGACTACAATGATAAAGATTTGAAATTGAACACAAAAGGACCTCTACTGCATTGCCAGAACCCACTGTTTCCTGTCAGTAATATCCATTCAACACTTGTACTTAAAAACATCATACTTCACCATATGATGAACCTTTAGAAAATCATATTCTCACTTGTGGGTGGCAGTAATTTCTTTATTCCAAAATAACCATAAAGCTGAGATGCCTACTTCATTTTAACTAGATCCTTCTGTGGCATTTTGAAAATCTCAGTTCAGTTTATTACAAGTATCAAAGTCAGACTGGAGATGCTATCTGACAAGTACCTTGGCTTTTCCTTTGTGTACAGCTTTCTCATTTTATTCAACAATACACACTGTAACTACAACAGACAAGGGAAAAGATAACTCAAAACTATATCCTAAACAAAAAGATAGTACAATGATTTAGTTTTCATTTCTACCTATGTCATGACATCAAAATTAAAGAAAAAACTAAGCTGAGTTTAACTCGGAGAAATGCCAACACAATTGGACAATGTAAGCCTACATGAATAACAATGAGTACATATTCTTAGCATTCCATGTTCACCATTTTATTTTAAATTTGTTCATGATGTTTAATACCAAAATCAATGAAAGTATTTCTGAGGACTAACTTACCCTATTTGGGGTGATCTCTGAACAAAATACATTATCAGGAGTGAATGTATTTTTCTCCAAATGTCAAATTTTATTACAGTCAACAGATTAAAAATATAAAAAGGTCACTTCCCTGAAGACAAATAAATGCCACAAGAATTTTTAAATTACCTCATATTGACATCAAATTCCACAAACAGAAGGATAAGACATTTTGAGTAAGAACATGAAAAACTTAAGTGCTACTCACAAGAATAGTTCCATAACTGAAAAGAAACTCTTCTGTTACAACTTGAGGTCGAAATACCTGTGTGTGATGAGAGTTTCCACAGATTAAATCCCGAAAACCATGAACAGATTTTGTTCAAGAAAGACACAAATAAAAATGGTTTTTCTGAATTGATGTTTCTCAGCTTCAGTTTACAAAGAAGTGAGACAATTTATATTATCTTTTCCCTAAAATGATGGTACAGTACCTGAGAAGTGACGAGGTGAAGTACTACAGGCATCAGGGGGAGGCACATCTTCAGCTGTTTTGCTTGAACTGTGGATGGGTGTTTACGACCAGAGACATTAGCCAAGGCGTTGAGAATGTCACCTGTGAAGCATCCCAGAGCAGGCGCAGAGGTTAAAGGATCACACGTGGAGGTGCCCATGGTCATTGCTAGATTACTAATTAATTTCCAAATAATGGGTCTAAATGGTATGAGCTGTGTTCTTTTTATTCACAGGTACTGAGTTTAGAAGACACCATGGCCACTGGAGACGAATGTAATATTCTGCATAAAAGCTATCAGTTAACTCAATCTCTCATCTAGAATTAAAAATAGAATTTACAAATAATTATTACACACTGGTTTTAGAAAATCTTTTTGTATTTTCCAAAGTTCATCTATATTGCTTATTTCTCTTATAAACAGGAATAATTACCTTAAATTTTTAAATGAACAGATAGTGGATCATGACTTTTAAAAACCAAAGGATATAGAAGTAAAAAGAGATCAGTTCCCACAACCTCCCTGAACTCAGCTACCAACTGGGGGGGGGGGGGGGGACCTCTCCTGATGTTTTAGTAAAGAGCAAAAAGTTATTATCAGTTGATCATGAAAATATTTTCATTATTTTGAAGTTCTGAATTTCTATTTCTTAAGTATACTTTATCGAAACAGTTTGAAGCAAACTATATTTTAAACACTTTTGGCTAATAGCTACATCTGCTGGAAAAGCATGCAAAGGGATTTAAACTACACGTACATTTTCCTTATTTAAACTTCTTCAAATAAAAAAGTGATTTAATTGTAATAAACATTCTTTACAAATCATTATCAGATATTTTTACCTCTTTAAGGATAGTTTTTCAAACCAAAGACATCTTCAAACATTGAACCTTAAACCAATACTGTCAAAATTCTTTAATATTAAATTTTGACATTTCAGTTTTTTAAATTCTATATATGTTCAAGTTCTTTTATCAATTTTAATTTATGCCTCTAATCTTTTTTTAGGGGTTGGAGGGGTAAGCAGGGATTCAACCCAGGAGCACTTTACCACTGAGTCACATCCCCAGCCCTTTTTAAATATTTTATTTAGAGACAATTCTCACTAAATTGCTTAGGGTCTTGCTAAATTGCTGAGGCTGGCTTTGAGTGATCCTCCTGCCTCAGCCTCCTGAGTAGATAGGACTATAGGCATGCCACTGTGCTCAGCTATGGCTCTAATCTTAAGAGAAAATTATTTTCTTCAGATTTAGGCAGGGATAACTTTTGAGAAATTACCTGAAATAATCACAGAAGTCCAATTTAAAGCAATTAACATGTTTCCTTCTGTTTATTTCTAAAATTCCCAGATTACCTTAGATAATACCTCAATATAACATTTAGCCTGCTCACATCTCAAAAATATCACTAATGCCAAATAATTAAAGACAGATAAATCTTGAAACTACATTTAAGGAGAGTGTCGTTGCACTCTCCTGTAAAAACAGACAAGACAGTGCCTAAAAGCTAAGTCACAGAAAGGTAAGCAGCAAGAGGGCCTAAGGTCAAGACTACAATTTACAGAGGATTGTTGGCAGTTCCTGCACCATGTGACGGATGAGAAGATCCAGGCATCTAGAGAGGTATTCCCCACTGCCTTGCTGCTCCTTGCCTGGAGTGGTCTTTCTGCTGTCCCTCTCGATGTACATCACCAGCCTACAAATGGGAAAGGGCACAGATCACCTCTCATGATAAGACATTTACCAACATCTGTCCCAAAACGCAGCCAAGGCAAGGGTTTCCAGAGGACCTGGTCCCAATCATGTGGACATTTAGATTCACCAATTTTTCAAGCAGAGACAATAGTGATAGTCAATTTCTGCCTTAGAAAGTTCAAAATGTTTATGCAGAAAGAATATCGGGCAACTTTCAATCTGTCTCCTAGAGTATTACAAAAGAATGCCTTGATTTTATTTGCCTTTGGTCAATGGAAGAAAACATTATTCTCCAGATGATAAATGAAAGGCAAACAAAGATGTCTGCACATAAGAGCTTTTTGTGTTCCAAAGATTCCAAACATAACCACAAGTTGACCTGCACTTTTGGTGATCATCAGCATTAAATTTGATTGGAACCCCAGGCAATTCATATGAATTCCTATTCTTTTAGTGAACTGTATGCATAAATGCAAAAAAAAAAGGTTTCATTTTACACTGGGTTATATAGATAGCAGGTACTGTCTAAACATCTGGATTGTACATGTCTACTAGTTTTATAATATCTTTTAACCACAGCAAACCACATCAGTATCTGAATGAAATATTTCCAACTCAGAACTAGAAAACACAATGGACCATGTGTCAGACCGGGCCTGATGCAAACTTCAATGGATCATTTCAGCTTTTATTCAGAAACAGAACTACATCTACAGGAATGGATCCCCTTTTCTGGTGGAAAACGAGCCACTGAACAAAGGAGGGGACTGGGCTTTTATAGGTTGTAGGTGATTTAGTGAGCATGTCAGTCTGGGCACTCAGGAATTTGAGTTTGGGGGCTGGGGGCCCATGGCCAGCACCTGGAGAAGAGTTACCTTAGAAGAGATTAGTGTTTCCTAGAGGCTATCACTTTAGGTTTGATGAAACAATTTCTTCCTGCCTGCATCCAGTATCTGAAAGGGATTTACCTTGAGAAAGATGAAACCTATCAATATCTGGCTTTTTTTTTTTCAGCCCATTTTCCCAGGCCTCACTATTTTGGCAATTTTCATGTTCCATATCCAATAAATCATGATTTAGATGTGGTAACCCCCCCCCCGAAAGCTCACATGTGAGACAATCCAAGGTGTGGAGGAGAAATGATTGGATTATAGCCTTAGCCTAATCGGAGAGTTGGTCTCTGATGGGATTAACTGAAGTGGTAGGGTGTGGCTTTGGTATATATATTTGTATCTGGCAAGTGGAGTCTGTCTTTTGATCACATGACATGAGCTGCTTCCCTCCACCACCCTCTCCCACCATGATGTTCAGCCTCACCTCCAGCCCTGAGAAATGGAACCAGGCTTCTATGGACTAAGACCTTTGAAAACACAATGGACCTCAAACTTTTCCTCCTCTATAGTTGTTCTGGTAGTCATAGCAGCGAAAAAGCTAAAACAGACCATGACCTTAAATATTTAGGATGCTGTTGCTGGTTGAGGCCCTCCCCACTTTTTCTCAAATGAGTTTGATGAACTCAGTCATTTTCACAAGTTCCCATTCCCCGCAACTCTCTAAATGATGAGTTCATGGATTTCATCATGGAAAAAGTCCCTTTGCAACAACTTCCCAGTCATCCATCTCTCCATTTCTGTTTTCTTACGCATCCCACTCAACTTTTGCTTCTCAATTCCCACTATAAACTGGAAAGAGGTGGTTTTGTACATAATACAGATACATAGACATACTGATATCTTGACACAGAATTCATGTGATTGTCAATAGATTTATCCATGCATTTGCCTTTGTTTATTACTATTTATAACCCCATAAGTGAACACACAGGAAGTTAGTCTAGATTCTGCATCAGTTCGCATCCTCTGTTCTAGTCACTGATTATAGATAGCTCTTGCCACACTCTAACAAATGTAAGGCACTGGTTAAAATATGAGAGAATATTGATGCATCACTAGGAAGGTATCAGTAGTACTTGAAAATAGCAGCATAAAACTTTCTGATAATGAATAACCATAGAGGAGCAAGACCTCATTCCCTTTTATGATAAATGGACTATAAAAACATCAGTCATGTAAGTTGTCATGTACTGAATGGAGCTGTCTTGGAGTTCCTAGTCCTGAAGAATCATCATGGATCATAGCTTCTAAGAGAATGGCAGTAACTCCAAAAACCTTTTAATTAGTTGGGACCTGTTCCATCAGCCCAACCAAGGAGAAGGACAGCCCTACTTCTTCTTGTTTTGCTTCCCAAAATGGGTTGCTTGACATCTCTCTGCTAAGCTTTGCCATGGTCAGATTTGGACAGATTTTCCAAAATTAAAGATGGCACTTAAGTGTATCACTTTTCAAGATAGGTTTTTGCAGAACCCCCCCTGACTGTATCTGGTCTCGTTTCTACTTGCTAAAATCAAGCACTTCCACTGTGACCATTCATTCCTCAACTTCCTGGGAACTTTTATAAATTTAATCTGACATTTCTTCTCAATTCATTAGCCCTTGCTTTTCTTCACTTTCTTCATGATTGGAACTACAGATTAGTCAGTTGTTCATGAATATAATGAAATATCTGAGACAAGCTACTTATGAAGAATAGGGTATTTAAAGCTCACAGTTTTGGAGATTTAAGGGCTCAAATCATCTGTAGATGGTCTTCCTGCTGGCAGTCATGAGGCACCACACAGCATCCATCATGCATCAAGAGACAGAAAGCTCTCGTGTATGTGTCTGTGTGTGTGTGTATGTGTGGTCTCTCCCTCTTCATATAAAACATCAGGACTCAACCATGGGAGCTCAACCCTAATAAATTAATCTAATTCTAATCAGTTCCCAAAGGACCCACTTTTAAACGCTGTGATCAGATTAAGTTTTCTCTTCTAATGCCTCACAATAGGAATTATTAACACATGAAACCTTGGAAAACACCAAAACTATATCCAAACCATAGCCAATTATCTCCCACAATCTATTATTTGACTACACTCTTGCTGCTCTTTATTTTCTTTGTACCCATAAAGCCACATGAACTCTGGATGCATCCAACCATCTATTTTCTACAGAGAAGTAAACTAATGGAGTAAATGTATTCAACTATAAATGCGTTAACTCCACTGTTGAATGACCCAAATGGTATCAATGATTCAAGTGGTCACCTTGGTCATCTTATTCCCAAAGTCTATTTTCAATATTTTCTTCTTTTCAAACCACCAACCTTCCATGTTATATGAGATTGAGTGTTGTGCCTCCAAAGTACGAACACACAAAGAAAACATACAGAAACCCTTCCTTTCACAACAATGGATCTATCCCTTCTTCCATCTATGCTAACCCTTTCATGGTTTTCTAGCAACTGCCCTTCTGTCTCATCTTCTGCCAAGTGTCTTAAAAGGAAAACCTATAAATACTACCTCCACTCTTCTAGATATTTGTTCCTCAATCCTGCTCTATCTGGTTTTCACTCCCATCACTCTCTAAGGTCACCTCAAATCCAATAGGCATCAGTCTGCCTTTACTTGTCGTGACAAGTCAATGTTATTGAATACTGTTCTCATGCCTCCTGTTTCTCTATCCATCATGACATCATACTTTCCTAGTTTTCTTCTCCAGCTTCTTTGGTTGTTCCTTCACACTGTGTGTGCTCCTAAATCTTCAAGTTTATTTTAAAAAATGACTTCTAGGCCATTACTTTCCTCTTTCTATCCTTTTGACCCAAGCCATCCACTTTAATTACCTGCCATATTAACAGACACCTTCCAATTCATATCTGGAGCTAAAACCTAAGCCAATATATTCAACTACTGACATGATATCTGCTTTTGTTTGCCTCAACTACACTTCAAATACTATGCAACCAAAATAAACATCATTATCTCACCAAACCTGGTTGTCTTACAGCTATGGTATCCTACTCTAGACTATTGTTCTTTAGCCTATAAAGGAAACCAGAAACCCAGCAAGTCAATCTTGAAATGTTCTTCAAACCCTTAGATTCTCCACTCTCTAGCCAAGTGCAATCTACCATATTCCCTTGTCCTAGACTACCACAATAGCCATCCAGGTAGGTTATCTGCTTGTTTCTGTCAATCTAGCCCCTACACACACTACATCTAATCTATTCTCATCCATCCAGCAACTCCCCTATTATAAACCCTTCTATGGCATCTCATTATTCTTAACATGACAGCTCTCAAAACTCCTTATTACCTACAAGGCCTACAAAATCTGGCCCCCAACTACCTCTCCACTTCATCATGCTTTTTCTATCCTTCAATCACAATGTCCTTCTTTTAGTTTCTTAAACTCAGTACTTCCCACAGAAACAGGCTATTACCTTAACTTAGATGGCTCTTCTCTCCACTTCTTGCTAATACATTTGCATCTATATGCCATAATTCCCTACAATTTTCACTCATTTCCCTAAATAAAATCCTTATATATCATTATATCATGGAAGAGAATGCATTAAAGTCTTACCCAACTATAGATTTCTAATACATATTTTTTGATTACTTGATGACACTCATCATCCTTGTAAACTTTAAAGGACTAAATCTGATTCCGATAATCACATCTTTCCCCTTCTGGGCACAGTTTCTGACACGAATTAAGTACTCAATAAATATTAGATGAATAGGTAAATACAGCTGTTGAAATGGCCTTACGGTTTTCTCTGTCAATAGCAATTGCTTGGTCTTTATTATTCCCTAGGCCCTTTTCTTAATTCTAATATTTGATGTATGTTTGCTTAAAATTTATACTACTGGATTATATAAAAGGTTAAAAAACAAACAAATGAATCTGCATAGAAAAAAAAATTCCAGGAGAAATATCAGAAGGCTCATAAATTGGGGGAATGTTTTACATTTCATATCACAAAAGTTTAATGTATATATACACACACACATCTCTCAATTAGAAAAAGACTAAAGGCAAGAAAAATAAAATGCACACAGAATTTTAAAAGGAAATATACCCAGAATACAAATGACTCGAGCAAAAATATATTCCACTCTTCTCATGAGAGAACTATACATTAAAATGACATCTTTTGGGGCTGGGGATGTGGCTCAAGCAGTAGCGCGCTCGCCTGGCATGCGTGTGGCCCGGGTTCGATCCTCAGCACCACATACAAAACAAAGATGTTGTGTCCGCCGATAACTAAAAAAGAAATATTCTCTCTCTCCCCCTCTTTAAAAAAATAAAATAAAATTTGCTTTCTAAAAAAAATAAAATAAAATGACATCTTTTCTTTCATATACACTCACAACTCGGGAAGTTTGATAACAGACTCCCATGGAAACTCTGAGGTACTAATACTCTAGTAATTCATTATTGGAAACAAGCAGGTACAAATCCCACAGGGAGTATTGTAGTCTAGACTCTGAACATCCCACAAAGGCCCAGGAGTTGAGTACATACACTATGGGAAAGTGGTGGGGCCTTTCCTGGGTCAGACCCAGTGGAAAGAAGTTGGGTGACTTAAGGACATGCCCTTGAAAGACATACTGGGACTCCAGCTCCTTCTTATCTCTTTGCTTCTTAGTTGACATGAAGTGGGCAGCACCACGAGGCAGTACCTACAGACCCAAAAGCAATGGACTAACAATTATGGACTGAAACCTCAGAATTATGAGCCAAAATACTGACCTGCGCATAAGTTGACTATCTCAGACGTTTTGTCACAGAAAGGAAAGCTTATCTTGAGCCTGATTGCTCTGGCTCAGGTTTTGAGGACTGTTTTGAATAGGAGCCATGAGAATGGACAGCCTTCCCTCATTTCTGAACTTAGAAGAAATACTTTTAGTTTTTCTCCATGTAGTACGATGTTAGCCTTGGGTTTGACATAAATGGCCTTCATAATGTTGAGGCAAGTTCCTTTGATCTCTAGCTTCTCCAGAGCTTTTAACATGAATGGGTGCTGGATTGTGTCAAAGGCCTTTTCTGCATCTATTGAGACAATCACATGATTTTCTGTTTAAGTTATAAATCACATTTATTTATTTACATCTGTTGAACTAACCCTTGCATCCCTGTAATGAAATCCACATGATCATGGTAAGTTATCTTTTTGAAGTGTTTCTGAATGGTTTGCTAATATTTTATTAAGAATTTTTGCATGTATGAACATCAATGATATCATCTCAGTCTGTACTTTCCTTGATGTCTTTCTCTGGTGTGGGGTTATAATGGCTTCATAAAAAGTATTTGGGACTGTCTTTCAATTTTGTAGAATAATTCAAGAAGAGTGGTGTTAGTTCTTCTGTAATGGTCTGGTAGAGCTCAGCTGAGAATCCATCAGGTCCTGAGTTTTTCATTTGGGGGGAGGCTTTTAACTGCTCTTTCAACTTCATTATTCGATATTGGTCTGTTTGGGTCTTCTTTATCTTCCTGATTCATTTTGAGTGGGTGAAATGTGTCTAGAAATGTGTTAATGTCTTCCAGATTTTCCATTTTGTTGAAGTATAAATTTTCAAAATAGGTCCTGATACTGCTCTGGATTTCAGAAGGGTCTGTAGTGATATCTCCTTTTTCATCTCTTGT
Source organism: Spermophilus citellus (assembly GCF_964194105.1). Classification (NCBI taxonomy): domain Eukaryota; kingdom Metazoa; phylum Chordata; class Mammalia; order Rodentia; family Sciuridae; genus Spermophilus; species Spermophilus citellus. The sequence goes on along the minus strand of NC_138184.1, from coordinate 22,725,690 downwards.
TTATTTTCATTTTCTTATTTTTTCTTTTGGTTAGTTGGGCTAAGGGTTTATCAGATGTCTATCTTTTCAAAGAACCAACTCCTCATTACATTGATCCTGTGTATTGTTTTCTTATTCTCAATTTCATTGATTTCAGTTCAGATCCTATCCTTTACTAGCTTGGAGGCATTTTTTCTTTTTCTGAGGCCTTGGGATGGAGCATAAGATCATTTATTTGGGATTTTTTTTTTTAATGTAGATACTCGATGCTATAAATTTTCCTCTTAGAACTGCTTTCACATTGTCCCAGAGATTTCGATGTTATATCTGTTCTTGTTCATTTGTAAGATTTTGATCTCTATTCTCCCCTCTTCTTTGATCCATTCTTCATTTTAGAATATCATTCAACCTTCAGGTGTTTCTAAAGTTTCTATTCTTGCTCTTGAACTCTAGCTTCATTCCATTATGATTTGATAAGACACATGGTATTACATAGATTTTTTTTGGGGGGGGGGGGTGCCGCAGTCTGGCTGGGCACAAAATCACGAGCCACTCAAGCAGGAACAAACTTTATTTCCGAACTCCCGTGAATGCCACCCAAATGGCCCTCTCAGGGACGCCACACAACAACCGGAACTCTCTCACCATCCACTGGGCTCTGCAAGAACTCAATGGGGAACTCCAAAGTAGTGGGTGCCTGAGGCAGCAGGAGCCTCCCCTACTGCCTGAGCCGCCCTATTGCCGGACAGTAGGGGTCTATATACAATTGAATACACAGCCTGTTTCAATCCAGCATCATCCAGTTACAGAAATTATACACAGCTTAGCTTAATTATCATCTTAATGGCTAGCCTCTCAACCATTACTTCTGGCAAAATGCCAGGGGCCATTCCGACTTGGCTGTGGCTCTCAACAGGCGGGTATTTGCTAAGATTTGCTTTGTAGTCTAGAATGATTTATTTTGGAAAAAGTTCCATGCATAGCTGGAAAGAGGTGGAGTATTCTGTAGGTGTCAATTAGGTTCATTTGATTTATAGTATGGTATAGATTGGAAATATATTTATGATTTGATGACCTAATTGGTGATATGGGTGTACTGAAATCATCAGATATTATTGTTTGGGGATATATATGAGATTTAATGTCATGGAGTGTTTTTTCCATGTAACTGGGGACTTCGAAATTTGGGGCATAAATGTTTACTATTATTATATCTTCTTGTTGGGATTGTTCTCTTTACTAGGATATAATGAACTTCTGTGTCTCTTCTGATTAATCTTTGCTTGAAATCTGCTTTGTCAGATATGAGAATAGCTACTCCTGCTTCTTTTACCTGAACCATAGCACTGGAGTATTTTTTTTTTTTTTTTGCCATTCTCTTACTTTCAGCCTGTGAAGTCATTGCCTATAAGATTAATCTCTTGTAAACGGATGCATCTTGTAAATAGATGCATTCTGCTAATCTGTGTCTTTTAATTGGGGAGTTTGAAACCATTAACATTTTGCATTAGTATGGATAAGTGTTTGAGGTTTCCTGCTATTATGGGTTTTCTTCTTTTGTTATAGTTTATCCTGTCTTGATTCTCATTTAGTGAATCATTCTATTGAACTTCTTTTGTTTGGGAGCTTCGGGAATTGTTTTTTAGTTCCTGTGTTTGTGATTTATCTTTGAGTATTCCTTATAGTGCTGGCTTAGTGCTCATGAGTTCTTTTAGTCTAATTGGTGATTGGAAAATTTTTATTTCACCCTCAAATTTTAAATCAAGTTTTGCTGGACATAGTATCCTTGGATGACACTTTTTTTCTTTTAGGGCTTGGAATATCTCATTTTGGGCCCTCCTTAATTTTAAGGTCTGAGTTGAGAAATCAGAAGTGAGCCTTATTAGTTTGCCTCTAAATGTGACCCGATATTTAGTTCTTGCAGCTTTTAATATTCTTTCTTTATCTTCCCTATTAGGCATTTTGATCATGGTATTGTAAAGGTAAAATTTCTAAGCTCTTTCTAAACCGCAAAGCCTGAGTTAAAGTGTAAAAGACCGGGCATTATAAAGTTTTGTAAGCTACAAGGCCTGGGTTAAAAAGTAAAAGACCAGGTATTGTTAAAATTCCTCTGCTACCCCCAAAACCTGTAATCCCTGTAGCTGTTAGGACAAAACTGGAACTGCCCAGTAAATATTCTCACTGACTCCCTGGTTGTCTAATAACCTGGGACTCTGTGTAGTTTGTCACGTAGTTATTTAGGCCCTAAAACCAATCAGTTTGAATGTGTACCCCACTTAGGAGTAACCAATCACCCCTGCCCAGCCTGTTCCCGCCAATCAATGTACTAATCACATCTGAGAGTTGTTGTTCAATTTTCCGCGACTCATGATGATTTGTTCTGATGTATGCAAAGCCCCCCCGCCCTCCCCAAAAAGTGTACTTAAGCTCTGCTTGACCTCTGCTCTGGGCTCTGGGCTGCTCTATCTTCCTGAGTAAGCCTGGAGCCTCAGCATGCTGAATCAATAAATCCCCTCCTGCCAATTGCATGAAGCAGTCTCTTGTGGTCTCTCCCTCCGACATTTCACCGGACCCTTACAGTATGACTCAGCAAACTTCTTATTTAACTAAGTCCATTTGGGGTCTTGTAAGCCTCCTGTATGTGAACATCTATGTCATTTCTGATACGGGAGAAGTCTTCTGTAACCATCTCAATGAAAATATTCTTTATGCCTTTAGTTTGTATCTCCATGTTCTCTTCTATCTCAGGTTTGGTTAATAATCAAAGAGATATTGGGGGGGGCGGAGTATATCTGGGATAAAGCAAAAAATGGAGGCCAGCTAAGAGACTGAGGATTTGAAGACAGCAATGAATATATGTTAAGTTACTATTAAAAGGTCTAAAACTATGGAGGTAAATTCCAATTCAAATTGGAAAACTGAATCCGAATACTTTATGTCCCCTTTTTTACCTACTCCCCTTGGAAAGTTCTATCAGTGTTAAAAACCGGAAACTGTACCATTCACAGTCAGAACTTTCAAAGAATTTCTTAAAGGTGAGAGTACAGATTAAGAGGATCAAGGGATGGAGATGTAGCTCAAGTGATAGCACGCTCGCCTGGCATGTGCGGGGCGCTGGGTTCAATCCTCAGCAACTCATACAAATAAAATAAAGATGTTGTGTCCACCGAAAACTTAAAAATACTAAAAAAATTCTCTCAAAAAAAAAAAAAAAAAAGGATCAAGAGATGGCAAAAGCACACATGAAGGAAAAAGCTACATGGGGGAATAGACAGAACCCCAGCACCACCTCAAGCCCTAAATGGCAGGGAAATAGGATAAGTTTACACTTACAGGATAGTAAGAAAAGAAAGTTTCTCAATTCTATAAACAATTTTTAAAGAAAATAAGTAGCAGGAAACCAGGGACAAAGGTAATGCTAAATACAAAGAAAGATCAGAGAGAGAGAAAGAGAATGTTAAGAAAAAATAAATGAAGGAATTGTACTTTGAGAAATTTCATCTGAGAGCAGCACAGTTAATGATTGAGATGGGGAGAAAGCAAGACAACTACGTGTTAGAAGTACACAGGCAGGAAGGAGAAAAAGAAAACACAAGATAAAAGAGAAATGGGCTGCCTGGAAATGGTTTGAGTAGAAGACAAAATTCAAGTAGTTCATCATGGAGAGAATGACATTTTCACCATGAGAAGTAAATTATATGGGTTTTAGAAATGGAGAGTTCAAGCTCCTTGCTTTAACTTTACCTGGGGTCCTCTATAAGGACACCATCACCACTGCTCTCCCCCATTCCTATCCTTCTAGAATATTTCTACTCCCTTCAAGTGCCACTGAGCTCTATTGCCTATCAATTGGACTACCCCATTGCCTATTTTTACTTTGTATCTTCCTATGGGCAGTAGGCTACTAGAATAAGATATAAATTATGGATATCCATCCTATTTGGATTCACATTAGATAAGTTCACCACAGGTTACTAGTTCCTTACTGAGCCATATACTATTTCCAAAGAATCAAAATACTCCACTAGTGTTTTACTCCATTCTAAGTTCATTTTTTATCAGTCTACTACAGATTCTTTGACTTCCTTTCCCCATACAAGAACAATTTGCTTTAAATATGGGATGCATTTTTCCTCTCTTCCATTTCCCTGCCAGAATCCTCAGCAAATTCATTGTCCAATTCAATACCTCTGTTTGTAATTAAAGCTTTTGTCTCTCAGCTTATGACAGCCAAGTGATAAATGGAATTTTGGCCCAAATTCAAACTACAGTGACCCTAATATATCTAAGGGCCTTCTCGGATTAGTTCTTTACTTCCCAAATATGTAAATGGAAGAGACATACTTAGCAACTAGCAGAATCCAGACATTGGCTATCTGACCTTAGACATGAAGACTAATATTATAAGTGACAAATGCAAGTATAGAATTTCCCCTCTCTATCAAGATAGTAAATCGTATCAACAGAAAAAACTATAGAAAGTAGAACCAACAACAAAAATTTAAAAGGTGCAGGGATGATAATATCTATTACAGCTCCATTTAAAGAATCAATTCACCCAGTATAAAATCTTGGAAAATGTTTGCAATGGATCTTGAACGACAGTTAGTTATCTAAAATGTAAACATGTTATAACTATAACTGCAGCTACAATTTAACATGTAATATCTCTATTGGAGCAAATCAACACAGACCTGGCAAATTTCTTACCTGACAAAGACAACCCTTACCCCCAATTGAGAGAATACACCAACAAGTGAAAGAACAACCAGTATGTGTTTGTTTTTACTCATCAAGGCAAATGGGTCATATTAACTGTCTTGCTGCAGAGCTATGCCAACTCTCCTGCTCTTGACCATAAAACAGCCTGCAAAGATCTGTAAGTATCATACACCTATATTATTTTGATGATGTAAGGAAGAGTCAGCAGCAAGTATTCTGGAGGACTTAGGAAGTCACTTAAGAGAAACCTCATTAAAAATTCGGGGCTTACCACCTCAGTAAAGTTCTAGGATTAAGTGGTCTAGAGCAAGTTCAGACTCCCGGGCTAAAAGTCTGGGAGTCTGATTATAACAAAAAAAGGAAACACAATATGTGGTGTGATTTTATGAATTTAGAAGGCAATACATACCATCTTTGGATCTGTTCCTTTCACTCACATTTATGAGGAGCCTTAAAGTTGCTAGTTTTAAAGGGAGTTGGATTAAAAGCTCTGCAGCAATTCCAAGCTGCTCTGTAAGTGGCTCTGCCACCTAGACCTAACATCCAACATATCTATGGCGCTGAGTAGCTATGGAAAATATAACTCCAGGAAAGTACCAACAGGTCAATCACAATCCATCTTTGTGCTTTTAGAGCAGAACCTCATTCTCACCTGTGGATGACTCTTGTTTTAGAAACAGCTTCTCATAGAAAATAAGCACGTATCTGTATATGGGGTAAAAATGGGAGTTCATAACCCACTTGAATCAAATGTATGAAAAATTACATGTCAAGAGCTATGTAATATTTTGAACTAATAATAAAAAAAAGAAAATAAGCACGTGACCACTGACGTCAAATGAGCTTATGATCTGAGCTACATATCATTAACCTCACTTCACCAAGCCACTAGGTTTTGGATACACATCAGCAAACCATCATCAAGTAGGTTGATAAATATAAGAGACTAAGCTTGGATAGGGCCACAGTGTACACACTACATACGAAGATGGTTCCTATTTCTCCAACAAACTTCTCTGAATTACCTCCTCTCAATTCTGATTAAGAATAATTTGTGGGCTGCGACTGCAGCTCAGTGGCAGAGCACTTCCCTAGCACATGTGAGGCACTGGGTACCATGCTTAACACTTCATAAAAATAACCAAAATAAAGGTATGCTGTCCATCTCAACTACAAGATATTTCTTTTTTTTTAAATAGAATTATTTATGAACAGGTGACTGAAAAAAGAAAAATGCTGATTCTGATTAGTGAATGATTCAATACGATATGCTGGCACCAAATGAAAGAGGACTGTCACATTACAAACCTAATCAAAAGTGTACCTGAGAAGAACATTCTCCAGTGAGCAGAATTTCAAAACAGATTTTGTTGGACTCTGTGTTTAACTGAGATATGGCCACTGGCTAATAGTTTAGTAAGACGGTCAGGGACATAAGACTGGTGGCAAGAAATTCTAGGAAAGAGGTTTGCTGATAGACCTGAGAATGGGAAAAAAGTATGAAGACATTTGTATGTGATGTGGACGTCAAAGAGTATCCATTTCAGAGGAGGCCCTCAATAATCAGGTAGATGACATATTCTGCAAATGGCAGTCAAGATTCCTTCTCCAGTCACTCCAGTGCTCGTACAACAGGTCCATGTACTAAGGGGATGGGAGGTGGCAAAGATGGAGTGTATGCATGGGCTCTGCAAAAGGAATGCTCATCAATGATTATGTAGATACTGGCCCTCCAATCAAGAAGAAAACCAATGCTGAGAACTTGGTGTAGTGCCATTTCCTCAGGAGAACAACCAGTTGCCTAAAATAGGTTGATTTGTAGAAGGAGCAGCAAACTATTCTCACTAGAATAAACACAAATCCCTGCACACAAACTTCACCAACCTATAAAATGAGGTACAGACTTAAGAAATGCTTCACTTACAATCATGTAATCAAAATAGCAATGCCTCTGATCAAAGAATTTGGCAATGAGCTCAAGCCTACGAAATTCATAGTCTTGGCTGCAACTATCACATACACAGCCCTTAAGAGAAAAGAGGAATAGCTTATGGAGAATTCAGTCGTGGTGTCAAAGGAGGAAAAATCATGCTGAAACTCTGGGCTCTATCTTAAAACATTAAAAATTTAAAACATGAAGTATGTGTTTTGAAATGGCACCAAAAAAATGGTATTATCTCCCCACACAGTTCTGGGAATCAATAAGCAGAAGAGATCCTCTCTCATGATTATAATATTTTTGCCTTCAGTCACCATGACTTTGAGCTCTGCTGGGTTGTTTCCTAGGAAGAAAGGGTTCCACCAGAAGATACAACAACTAAACTAGAAGGTCAATCTGGGAATACAGGAGGCTTACTGTACTGGTTGGAGTACGTCATCTTGATTACCAATGAAAACTAGGTGGTTGTTTCACAGTGAAAATGGGCAACTAGAACACAAATGTTCTCTGAAGAACCTCTTGGAATGACCATAAAATCTAGTAGCTGAAGTGAGAGAAAACCTCAGCACCAAGAAAAGTCTAGTTCACTGAGGATTCAGATCTTTGAGGTAATTTACATCCCTAGTAAAGTGCAAAGATATGATTCAAGTGTATATACAATACTAGAAATAGTTAATCATAGAGATTTCTAATTCACATTACAAAAACACCCTCAAGAAGCCTCACCAGGTAGATCAAAAGTTGTCCTCCTGCACTGTGGATATAAGATAGTGGTTGTGTTTTTCTTACTTTGACAATATGATGGGGTAGAAACAGTATTTGGTTATCATTTTAACTTGTATTTCTGATTATTAATGAGGCTGAATATCTATTCCTATCATGAATCTCTCCACAGTACAGAGATTATTATGTGTGATGCAAAAACTTACAGATTTTTGTTAGCATGTAAGTTTTATTTATGATTCTTAGGGGATAAAGTTTCTAATTTATATGTAGCCAAACAATCAGTATTTCCTTTTATGGTTTCTTTCATTGCCTTTCTACTCAGAACAACCTTCCTTGCCCATATTTAAACATATTTTCTTCCAGATGTTTATGGTTTCTTTGGGGTATATAATTCTTTAATCCATCTGGAATTGACTTTTGTATACTATAAGCAGAGAAAATAATTTTTCCCACACAGTTAACCAATTATCCAGAGTAAATATTTCTTCTTTAAAAAAAAATCTTTCAAGATCAAAGCAGATTTTCTTTTATTTCACTGATTATCATATTAATGCAATGCCATGGGGAAAGAGGGAGAAAAAACTCTAGGAAAACCCGATTCATCAGGAGGCACTGACATTTCAGGCTCACAGCAAACCTATACAATGAACTTACAAGACTATTCATCCTCTAAAAGGGTTATCATTTCTAGAGACACATAAGGCCCTATTTTATCACCTGTCATATTCAATATGAGAATGAAGCCATTTGAAGAAATAGGTGGACATTTGGGGGCTATCATATCATCTTTATCTGACCCTGACAGCTCAGTTTCACTGCCTGTCTTACACTAGATGGATTTGAGAGCTGACATCATAGAAAATGTGCTGAAATCTAATCCATAAAAGACGACTGGTGATGATGGTAAGCAGGAAAATATATCTGCATAATGTAGCAAAGGTTATCACGGGCTCCTGATGTGGGGCTTCAGTTGTCAGGCAGATGGGCAGCATCATGATTTGCAGAAAGCCAGCTGCTAGTGGAGTTTCAAGGGAAAAGAAAGAAAAGAAGTGCACGTTTCCATACAAACTCATCACAGAGAATTTTAACATCTCTCTATAGCCTGCAGGCTTGCTCTCTTTTGCATATCTTTATATTCAACCTTGCATCTTATATGCACACTAATATAATACCTGGGCTACAAAACACAAAGAAACAAAAAACAGTCGTTTTCCACTGCTTGTACCCATATTTGTTTCTGGGAACAATTTGTTATTGAAGTAAACCTAAAAGTATGAAAAATTTTGAACTTTCACTGACTTAGAGATCCATTAACCTTTAAAACAACTGGCACCTATTGCTAACATTTAGTTTTTTTCTTTTCATTGGTTTTTCTTATAAGAGTGAATCAGTTTATTGTATAATAGCCTAAACACACAAGTGAAGAGATAAATAATGTGTTTTCCCTACCCTCCTTAGATAATAAACTTGGTATTATTCTTCTTTGCCTTTTTTTTAATGAACTTTCATACAAATACATGCAACAGAAGCATTTTGCCATGTGTGTTGTTTTTAAAAATGTCTTCAAAATTAAAATAGAAAGCTGCCTTGTCATTGTTTTTACTCATCTAATGAACATTTCTCTAAGTTAATCAAATAGATCATATATATTACAGCTATGTCATTATTTACTGAGCCAGTTCAATATCAATGGATGTAACAAAGCTGCATTGGATACCTTCATGCATATATCTGGAAAAATTAGTAGTTTGATTTCTAGCAGCTAAATATCAAATGCAAACATTTTAAACTGAACTTATGGGTATTCTCAATAGAAATGTGTTTCCACAACACTTTCCAAAAAAATCACAGCAACTCACATTTCCATGCAATGTGGACAATCAGTGAAAAAACTTAAAATCTCCAAAGGAAAAAGACAGGTCATAAAAATAAAGCAAATGTAAAAAAAATATAACTGAAAAATAAACAAAATTTAAAAACCTCACTGGATGGGCTCAATAATGAATGCAGATAAAAGAAAAAGGTCAGATAAATTTAACTTATAAAATGTAAAAAGTACAGATAAAAAAAAAAAAAAAGAAAAACCAGAGTCCCTGGAACCTGCAGAATAACAAAACACTTTATATTTGTATTATCAGGTCTCAAAAGGGGAGGAGTGGGCAAATGAAATTGAAAAAATATACAACGAAATAATGACTGAAAATTACCAGATGATATAAATCTATAGATTCAAGAAACTGTGAGCCAACACCAAACAAGATAAATCCATAGAATCCACACCTAATGTACATCCCAATTAAACTTCTAAAAGGAAAAACGTCCCCACTCCTGCATGGCCCAAAGAAGAAATAGGTATCTTCAAATCTACCACAACAAATGCTATGCCCAAAGTCATTAATCACAACCAAAGAAGCTACTGGAAACACACACTATGGTGCCTAGCTAGAATCAAAGCCAGTATTGAATAACAAATCCAAACCTCCAAACACATCTTCAGGATGTGTAGAAATATGTTACACCAAATGCAGAAATATCAATGAAGACACACGATAGCATGACATCTCCAAAAGATAACTCTCCAGTAAGAGATTCCAACAAAATCAGAATTATGAAATGCTTAATAATTCAAAAGAAATATTTTTTAAATATCAATGAGATCCAAGTGAATACAAAAACAGTTAAATGAAATTAGAAAAACAATGCAGGATATGAATGAAAAATCCAGCAGAGCTTCTGAAAAAGAACTAAGAGAATTCTTAGAAATGAGGAAATCAATAAGTCCAATTCAGTTGAAAATCTCAGCAACAGACTAATCTATAAAAGAAAAGCCCCATATTACATTAAAAGGCAACTCCCTTAGACTAAGAGCAGTTTTCTCAGCAGGGTGGGATGGAATGAACATATTCCAAGTCCTCAAAAAGTTCTAGTCTTTGCTTCCTTGTATTTTAGTTATTCTTTCATCTTTCCATTATAGCATTAAACAATAAAATAACCACTATATTATTATGCCAAGCAATATCATCCTTCATAAGGATGGAAAAACAAAGAACTTCCAATTTAAAAACTGAGGGATTTTCATGACCAGCTTTACAAAACATGCTTAAGGGAGTCGAACACACAGAAGTGAAAGGTAGCATGTGAAACTATCAACTCCCACTAGAAGAGTAGATACACAAAAGAAATGAAAAATGACCAGACACTATTAATACACCAAACAACAAAGATGAATAAGTTAAAGGAAAGACCAAAGAATATTCAAAACAACTAGAATAAAAAACTAGGGCTGGGGATGTGGCTCAAGTGGTAGCGCGCTCGCCTGGCATGCGTTCGATCCTCAGCACCACATACAAAGAAGTTGTGTCAGCCGAAAACTAAAAAATAAATATTAAAAAATTCTCTCTCTCACCTCTCTCTTTAAAAAAAAACTAAATGAAGGCATAATTCAACCATTTCAATAATAACCCTGGATACAAATGGACTTAATTCTTCAACTAAGAGGTACACATTGGTTGTACAGATAAAGGAAAACAACAAATCCAACAATATGTTCCCTACAAGAAACTTGCTTCACAAATAAAGACACACACAGACTGCAAGAATGAAAATATAAATTCCAAGCAAATGGAATCCTGACCAGGAATAGCTATACCTATGTCAGATAAAATAGACTTTAAAACAAAAACTATAAGGAGAACACATTACCTTCATTATCATGCATTACCTTAATACAAGACCTGAAATTCCAAAACTACTAGAAGAAAACACAGGGGATATACTTCAACTTATTAGTATAGGCAATTATTTTCTTAATTGGGCCCCAAAAGCACAGGAAGCAAAAGGAAAAACTGACAAACAGGGACTACATTAAACTAAATAGTTCTTGCATAGCAAAGGAAACAGAATGAAAAGAAAATCTACGTAATGGGAGAAGATACTTGCCAGAAGGTTAATGCCAGAATATATAAAGAATTCAAAAACTTAAGTAATCCAAGCTGGGCATGATGGCATATACTTGTAATCCTAATGATGCAAGAGCATCACAAGTCTAACCTCAGCAATTTATTAAAACTCTCAGCTACTTACCTGGATCCTATCTCAAAATAAAAAATAAAAAGGACTGAAGATGCAGCTTAGTGATAAAGCACTCCTGGTTTCAATCACCAGTACAAAAAGAAAAAAGAAAAATCCACTGAAAAATGAATGTATAATCTGAATACACTTCTCAAAAGAAAAGCAAATAACTGATATATTTTAAAATGTTCACATTAGCCATCAGCTAAATGCAAATCCAAATTACAATAGGTTTCACTCCCAATTAGAATGTCTATTATTTTAAAAAATAATCGACATAGGTGAGCATATGGAGAAAAAGCAATTCTCTACACTTCAACTTATTAGTACAACCATCATGGAGAAAATCATGGAGAAAACCATGGAGGTTCCTCAAAAAACTACGGTACTACTCACAACAACTAAAATAGGAATTAGCCTAAGTGCCCACAAACAGATGAATGGATAAGGAAAATATGGTGTATATACACAATGGTTTATTATCCAGACAAAGAAAAAATGAAAATATAGGGTCGACACTCCATCATGTAAGTTCAGGCACTGGCTTCCTTAACAAGAACGCTAAAGCTCAAGAAATAAAACCAATAAATAAATGGGATGACATCAAATTTAAGAAGCTTCTACTCAGCAAAGGAAATAGTAAAGAAAGCCTATAGAATGAGAGGTAAATCTTTACCAGCTGCTCCTCAAAGGGGATTAATATCCAGAATATATTAAGAATTCAAAACATTCAACACACACACACAAAAATCAAATAAATGGGCAACAGAACTAAACAGACAATTCCCAAAAGCAGAAACACAAAATGGTCAACAAATATATTTTTTAAAGTTGAACATCTTTTAACAATCAGAAAACACAAATCAAAACTTTACAAGATTTCTTCTTGCTCCAGTAGAATGGCAATTATCAACACAAATAATAAATGATGGTGAGAATGTGAGGGAAAAGGTATGTTCATACATTGTTGGTGGGACTGCAAATTAATACAATCACTCTGGAAGATGGTATGGAGACTCCCAAAAAGTTAAGTCATGGAACCACCACATGACCCAGGTATCCCACTCCCTGATATTTATCTAAAAGAACTAAAATCATCTATACAACACAGACACTTCAATGTTTATAGCAACACAATTCACAATAGCAAATTATGGAATCAGATACCTGTGAACAAATGAATGAATCAAGAAAATGTGGCGTATGTATACAACGGAGTTCTACTCAGCTGAAAAGAAGAATACAATGACACTTGCTGGTAAATAGGTGGAAATGGAGAGAACACCGTGCTTAGTGAAATAAGCTAGACTCAGAAAAATGAAGGATTGAAGGTAGAAGCCAGAGCAAAATAAGGGAAAAAAGACAGTGGGGGAGGGGGTCAAATTACAAATACACAGAGACAGTTCACAGAGCAGAAGGTGGAGAATGACAAGGAGGGATGAAACTCTTCAACAAATGGTGCTGGGAAAACTGGAAATCCATATGCAACAAAATGAAACTGAATCCCTTTCTCTCGCCATGCACAAAAGTTAACTCAAAATGGATCAAGGAGCTTGATATCAAATCAGAGACACAGCATCTGATAGAAGAAAAAGTTGGCTACGACCTACATACTGTGGGGTCGGGCTCCAAATTCCTCAATAGGACACCCATAGCACAAGAGTTAATATCTAGAATCAACAAATGGGACTTACTCAAACTAAAAAGTTTTTTTCTCAGCAAAAGAAACAATAAGAGAGGTAAATAGGGAGCCTACATTCTGGGAACAAATCTTTGCTCCTCACACTTCAGATAGAGCCCCAATATCCAGAGTATATAAAGAACTCAAAAAATTAGACAATAAGATAACAAATAACCCAATCAACAAATGGGCCAAAGACCTGAACAGACACTTCTCAGAGGACGACATACAATCAATCAACAAGTACATGAAAAAATGCTCACCATCTCTAGCAGTCAGAGAAATGCAAATCAAAACCACCCTAAGATACCATCTCACTCCAGTAAGATTGGCAGCCATTATGAAGTCAAACAACAAGTGCTGGCGAGGATGTGGGGAAAAGGGTACACTTGTACATTGTTGGTGGGACTGCAAATTGGTGCAGCCAATTTGGAAAGCAGTATGGAGATTTCTTGGAAAGCTGGGAATGGAACCACCATTTGACCCAGCTATTCCCCTTCTCGGTCTATTCCCTAAAGACCTAAAAAGAGCATGCTACAGGGACACTGCTACATCGATGTTCATAGCAGCACAATTCACAATGGAAGACTGTGGAAGCAACCTAGATGCCCTTCAATAGACGAATGGATAAAAAAAATGTGGCATTTATACACAATGGAGTATTACTCTGCATTAAAAAATGACAAAATCATAGAATTTGGAGGGAAATGGATGGCATTAGAGCAGATTATGCTAAGTGAAGCTAGCCAATCCCTAAAAAACAAATGCCAAATGTCTTCTTTGATATAAGGAGAATAACTAAGAACAGAGTAGGGAAGAAGAGCATGAGAAGACGACTAACATTAAACAGGGATGAGAGGTGGGAGGGAAAGGGAGAGAGTAGGGAAATTGCATGGAAATGGAAGGAGATCCTCAGGGTTATACAAAATTACATACAAGAGGAAGTGAGGGGAAAAGGAAAAATAATACAAGGGGGAGAAATGAATTACAGTAGAGGGGGTAGAGAGAGAAGAGGGGAGGGGAGGGGAGGGGAGGGGGATAGTAGAGGATAGGAAAGGCAACAGAATACAACAGACACTAGAATGGCAATGTGTAAATCAATGGAAGTATAACTGATGTGATTCTGCAATCTGTATACGGGGTAAAAATGGGAGTTCATAACCCACTTGAATCAAAGTGTGAAATATGATATATCAAGAACTATGTAATGTTTTGAACAACCAATAAAAAAAAGAGAAAAAGGAGGGATGAAAGATGGGAAAGGGGAAGAAATAGAAATGAATTTAACAAAATCATGTTATGAGTAGTAAAGGGAATTTCACCTTTATGTATATACAGATAGTACCAATCAAAAAGAAACGAGTGAGGGCTGGGGTTGTGGCTCAGTGGTAGAGCGCTTGCCTCACACATGTGACGTACTGGGTTTGATTCTCAGCACCACATAAAAAATAAAAATATTGTGTCCATTTACAACTAAAAATATATTTTAAAAAAATAAAGGAGTGAAAGGAAGATCAGTAGAGGAGGGAGAAGAGGGGGATGGAGGAGAGGAGAAAAGGAGGGATGGTGTTTAAAATCAAATTCCTTCCATATTTGGTTTTGTCCAAATGAACTGAATTACCATATATAACTACAATAAAAAGAAATATACTGATAACACTGTGATTTAAAGGCAGCTTACATATGTATTCTCTGGGGAATTATACCACAAACTTTATATATACATTGTTTTTAATTTTTAGAAATTGCTTTATTTTTATCTTTCTTTAATTATATAAAACATGTATATGTTTATTAAATTTGGACCATAAAACAGATACATTCAGAGATGTATAGCTCATCCCTGGCTCTGCCTCCCTATTCTCTTCCCACCTACTAATTTACCATTGTTGCTCATTTTTTTTTATTTACCCTACATTTTTTCCTATTTGAAAATGTTAGCAAATGTACCTATTATTCCTGTTTTCACCCCTTTTCCTAGATAACATGTAGTATGCTAAATGCTGCTCTGCACCTTGCTTTTTTTGGTGGGGGGGGGGGGGGTAATGTATCTTGGAGATGACTATGGTTATGGATATTCTGTTCCTTTTCACAGCTGTATACCCTCCATTATGGGGATTGGGTTACACAAGATTTCTAAAGATGGTCCTTCTCCAAGAATTCTACTCCTAGCTACTCAACCAAACAGTAATGTAGGTACTACTGAGAATAGAGTTGGAAGGGTGTGAAGTTCCAGTTCAGTTAACCTTGAGATACGGAGAACATCTGGGTCAGCCTAATCTAATCAGGTGAGACCTTTGAAAGCAGATCATTTCCTCTGATGGGTGGCGGAACTGGACAAAAATGCTTGAACCATGAAGGGAATTCAGGGCATGAGAAGTGATCTTGCCAGGAAGAAAGCTAACAGCTACATTGTGAACTTCTAATCTAGAAGACTTCAATCCTATAGTTGAAAGAAATTAATTCTACCAATCACTAGTGAACTTTGAAGGGAACACGGAGCCTCAGATGAGAATCACAGCACCAGCCAACATCTATGACTTCAAGCCTGGGAGGTCAGCAGTAACAGAGTGCCCACCCTCCTACCCCATAAAACCATGAGTTAAATAGGGATTATCTAAAGTCACTGAGATTATGGCAATTTGTTTCAACAAAAAATAGAAAACTAACATGGAGAACACCACAGTTCCCCAGCGAGATTCCTGGTACTGGATGCTTGGGTAGTTATACCTGTGCTGTGTCATTTCACTTCTCATGCAGTCTCCTAGAAGCAAGACAGCTAGGTTAAAAGGTAAATAAATACGTTTTTTTTATTTTCCTTTGTTGAGGTCAAGCATGCCTACTCTAGAAATCCAAAGTCTGAAATGCTCCAAAATCTGCAATTTTTTTGAGCACTGACATGATACCACAAGGGAAATAGTTATCTTGCCACACTTGACTCATGTGCCTGGTCACAGCCAAAATGCAGGCACAGTAACAATACTGTATAAAATTACCTTCAGTCAACATGTATAAAATGCATAGGAAACAAATGAATTTCATGTTCAGACTTGGGTCCTATCCCCAAGATATCTCATTATGTATATGCAAAAATCCTCCCCCGAAAAAAGTGCTTCTCGTCCCAAGAATTTCAGATAAGGGATATTCAACCAATATTTCTGGAGTCTTCTTCAGAATAGTTATACTATTGTGCATCTTTTACACTGGCAGTGTAAAAGAGTGCCAGTTTCCAGAGCCTTGCCAAGAGAATACATTGTCAAATACTGCCAATGCATTAAGTGATAAATGGTATCTTAGTGTAGTTTTAATAATTGGCATTTCAATTAAAATGAAGCAGATTTAGCATTTACTCATAAGTTTAAGGGTCATCTGCTTTCCTTTTTCCATTAACTGGCTGTTCATGGACTCTTGTCTATTCCTGTCCAATCCTTTTCATTTACTTTGGGTTTCTGTGCTCCATGTCACAGGTCTCCCTCAAATATCTGGTGATTTTTTTTTTTTTAATGACACTGAAGTGTGGCTGGAAGTTTGTACATAGAAATAGGGCTTATGACAGATGGCCTCCAGTGTAGGACAAAATTCCACTGGCTGTAGTAGGGAACACTCAAATGTCAGCCATTGTGGGGCTTTTATCAGAACCCCAAGAGCTTCCCCAAGATGACGCTCCAAACTCTGGACAACAGTAGGTAAGTCAAGCTGCAAGCAGTCCGAGTTTGAATGGGAAGGTAGCTAAGGCCCTCCCAGAGTAAGTTTACTTTCATACTGTCATCTGCTTTTCCACAAGCTCCTCATCCCCTCTTAGCCACACTATGCAGAACACCTCTCAAGAGCCCTGCTACAGTGGGAGAGGAGAAGTCTCCCAGATGCTCTGTGTAGGAGGAGAGCTATGGCTCAAATCTCCATAGCAATTTCTCACGTATGCTTTCAAAGTATCTGGTAATCCCATCTCATTACCATTCCAAAATATTATCAGGTAGTAATCATGTCTAATATTGTCCTCATCCCTTGCAGAGAATAAGATATTTCAGCATTCTCCTTCCACTAAATAAATGAGCAAAGATTTATCCGTCAGCTTTCCAGCATCCAAAATGCAAAGTTACATGGAAACAACACTCATCCACTTTTAGTCATCTTTCCCTCTGCCATTGTTGTTTTATGCCTTTTTAACTCCTTTACTCTCATTCACACAGAGAAGACAGAAAGTTGAACCCGAAGATGACTGCTAAAACTACCTTGATTAGAAATCATCCGCCATCTGTTCCTCTCCTCCTGGAATTCCTGGCACTTCTCGTGTGAGGCCTCCTGGACCCACACTCCATCTTCCTTATTGTTTTCACATGGATTTTCCATGTCTTTGTCATTGGCTCAATACAGTTCAACGTGTTCTTTCATATGGACTTTCAAAGCCGCAATGACATCCCCAGCAGAGACCATTGTCTCTCAGTTCTTCTGTTGATTTTCCAAAAAAACCTGCCTCCCCATAGTGTTTTCATTAATTGTTAAAATTCTTTTCTGTCTCTTTCATTAGTTCTGCCACAGTAAGAGCTGCCTGGTCTTCCTGTTCTTTCTTCTTCAAGAGCTACGTCTTGCAAAACTGCCTGGAGCAAACCTTGACCTACTAATTTTTCCCCTACTCAGTACCAGTTGAGGACAGGTGCGCCAATGCAGGTGAGGAAAGGGAAGCAAGGTCATCTTCCCAGAGCCTCCCAGTCTGGGGCAGGCTGGCCCCACCTATTCTTTCAGCCCTACTCCAAATGTCCTGGACACTTCTGGGATAGGAATAGGACTACAGACCCCAATCATCACACACAAAGCATCTGCATTTAGGACCCTGCAGAAGCTCCAAGGTCAATATCCACCTTCAGAGACCCAAGATGAGGCATGTCATCTCTGCCACACAGTGCAGGAAGAATGCAGCCCACCTTGTCTCACCTGTGAGATCCGCTCTCCACACTTTCCCTGCTGGCTCTGTTGCTCCAGAGAATCAACATGGAGTCAGTCAGGATGTGCCTTCAGGCCATCTGTTTCCTGTCACTTGTAAAGTTTTCTAAATATTCATCCAGAGACACACAGAAGTCACAGCAGTTCCCTGGGAGGACTGGATGTGCCATGAGTCCCCAGACACTGAACATCTGAATGGTTTTATTCCTCCCAGTTAAACAGTCTTTACAGTTAGGGTTGCAGGAAATGTTTTAGATAGAGTGATCTGAATGGCTCTCTGAAGGGGAGAAACCTGAATAACCCAAGGCAGCTAGCCAAGCAAACACTAGGGGGGAAGAGATCACAGCCACTGGGAATGCAACTGGGGAAAGACTTAAAAGCAGTACAACAGGCTTAGTGTATTCAAAGAGTAAGAGGAGCATTCTACTCTCATGTATAACTAATTAAAACAAATTTTAAATTTTTTTTTTTAAAGAGTAAAAAGAAAACCCGCTTACTGGAAGCAAATGAGCAAAAAGACTACAAAACAAGGGCTAAGAGATGGGCAGGAACTGGATGAGGCCGCGCAGAGTGGGTCCTGGTGAGGAGCCTGGCTACTATTTTATTATGTCTGGGTAGTACCAGAAGAGTCTGAGCAGAGTAGATGAGTCATGGTGTGTAGATACTTCTGTTGCTCTACAGAAACCAGACTGAGAATGAGAAATGACCTAAGAACACAAGTTGAGAAACTTAGTTCATCTGGTAGAAAATGATGGTAGACATAAGGAAAGATCAAAGGCATTACTTGTGTAATGAATACAAGTGACCTCCACACTTCCAGCTATCATGGACTAACAGGAACAGGATTCACCTTCCAATCTAAAACAAAATATTCAAAACATCAATTTTAAAGACAATAAGCAGAAAATAAAGAAGGATATAAGTAGTAAACCCCCAGAGATGAAAAACAAAGAAATCTTATTAGTCGCTTCTAAATACCCTTGAATTAGACGTGATCAACTATAATATAACGACATGCTAGAAGGTAAATAAGAGAAAATCACATAATAAGGAAAATACCTTCCATGTGAAGAGTATATTCAATTATAGCCATAGTCATGAATTGATATTAGTATTTGTCAGCACTTATCTGTGTGAAAAGACATTCTCAAAGATTAGCCAAAGCTCACACCAAAGATCATCACTAACAGATGAATAGCTGAAAGTGACTTCATGATGTGGACACTAACTTTGACTACCAGTTAAGCTAAATGTTATCTCCCCTAAAAAAAAAAGATTTTTTTTCATTAATAGAACTGTATTACAAAAAAAAATTTTTAACATTCTCAATCATTATTTTTCTTCTGTCAATTAAAAGACACGTGGGAATTTGCCTTGTTATATAAATATCAACATAACAGTCACAATTTTTCCATTTTGTCCACAAAGCCTAACTGTGAATTCTCTGGATATTTACAGGAAACGGGGAAAATAAAAAAGAACTGTACGAATTCCTAATCCAGATCAATCTCAGCATTGCACTCTTTCTTCTTATTCCAAAACAAGTAAAAACCTAGAAGAAGTGAACATTAAACCAGATTTTCAGGGAACCTCTGGGTTTCAACAGAGCATGGACCAGATTATTCAAAGTTAATCATAAAGCATCAGAGCTTGAAGGGAACTTGAGGGACACACAGGGTTCTTTTATAGGAAGGAATTGAAATGCAGAGAGAGGAAAAAAAAACAAACAAACAAAAAAAAAACAAGCCCCAGCCCAGAGTAAGTCCTTGAACTCCCACCCAGCTTTCTTCCTACTTCACAAGGCTGCTCCTCTGGAGCCTTCACAGCTACTCATTCCAGAATCTCACAATAACCAAAAAAAAAAAAAAAAAACCATTGGTTCTAAAAATCCTAAGGTACAAAGGAACAACTCTAACACCCTGCCTCAGAGTGGGCTCAGATCTAGATAGAGTACCCCAGGTATTTTCACACCCCGCTTCAGATTTAGAATCTTCTCAGGTTCTTTGTGTTTCTAAGCTGAGATTGTAAGACATATATTAAACTCTTGGAAATTTTTAGAAAAACAGTTTTCAATACCAGATGCATAAAGGCCAAGAAATATCCTGAAAAACGCATATAAAACTACTAATAAAACGTGAACTAAATTGAAGTCATTGATGAAACCATCCGAGAAGATCATACCTTGCTTGGCAGCTGAGCAGCAACATCTCACGATTATGCATCACAATATACAGAAGTACCAGGAAGGCTTTGGCTCTAATCGAAGTTGAGGGGCTGTCAAGTAGACGGATAATTGTGGAGACAAAATCCTGTGGAAGACATTTAAAAAACCTTTTTGAGAAAATGTGAAAAATCCAGGATGGTCTCAATTCCCAGAGTAAATAGATTATAATAAATAGACAGCAAAAAATAAAGTATCAGCTACTGTTTTACATTTAATTTGTTCTAGACTCCATACTAAGTTTGATATGTATCCTCTCATTTAATCCTAAAGTTTTGCCATAAAAATTGACAGTAGTATCCCTGTTTGATAAAGAAAAAATAATCTTGAAGAGGTAAGCAACATACCCAAATTCAGAGCTGGATTTGAATCTAGACCAGCTGAGTAACAAAGCCCGCCTCTTGACTCGTTAAACACACAACTCAATGTGTGGCAATCACATGTGCATTCAGATGTCAATCTGAGCAAACCCACACATGCAGAGATTATATCTCTAGTCCACATCTGAGATCTTAAACACAAAATGAACATTTCTTAAGACACAACAGATAGAATAGCTATTGAGAGTGCTATTTGCCCTCTTAACAGGCAACTGTATTATTATTTCATGTGTACATTGATACACAAATATAAAACACACACATACACACACTGTCAATAAATAGAAGAAGCCAGAGATATAAATACTGTGTGCTTACGGAAGACTCAGGGAGCTCAATTTTTTGTTTTCCTGCCATGCCTTGGTGCCTTTACACTGAATATTCTATTGCCAGGTGGGAAAAATTTACAATCATAAATGTGTTTTTAAATAACAACTTAGACCCCTTTTTAACATAAAAGAAAATAGAAATAAAAAGGGTTTGGGATGTAGTAAAGTACAATTCCCAGTACCAAACAAAACTAAAAACAAAAAATCAAACCTCAGGCCTTTCCTAGTTCAGATATCAAAGATATAGGGAAGATTGATTAGTGGAGCAGGAGGAGACTGAGAAGGACAGAGGAGACAGGAAAGGAGAGCAAATATGGGATAAGTTTAACAAATTTTAACAAACTCACATTATATGCATATATAAATATGCCACAGGGAATTTCACTCTTTCTGTATATTTAGAAAGTACCAATAAAAGACAAATTTTTAAAAAAGAGCAAAAGGAAGATTAGCAGAGGAGGAGGAGACTATGGGGAGGGAGAGGGAAGAAAACAGGGATTGAAAAATTTCTTACACGTATGATGTTTTCCAAAATGAATCCAACTGCTATATATAATGCTCTAATTTTACAAAGAAAGGGTGTGGTACAAGAGGTAAAAGGGCAGAGAGAAAGATTCATAAATCTATCGGAGTGGAGAACATGTTCATAAACGATTTATTTAAAGAGAAAAGGTGTGAGAGACGTGAGAAAGGGGAATGTTAAATTCCATATGGAAATAAAATGCAATAAATAAAAAAAAGAACCACATAAAACTAGTGAATGTGCTTTGGTTCATTAGTAAAAAAAGTTAGTAAAGGGATAATTTTCTTGTCATAAATATCAATAGTGTACCTAAAAAATAAAAGAAACTACAAAACTAATCCCTTGAAAATTGGAACCTCTAATTTTTTTCTACATAGAATCACATTAACACATTTCAAAAACACTGCAGGCAACATTCATAAATGGCTATTTCATGGAAAGAAAAATAAATGAGAATCTAAAGATTTCAGCTGATGAAAAGCTGGCTCCATCTGCTGTGGTCTGAGTGTTTTTCTCCTCCCACAAAATTTTAAGGTTGAAATTTTCACCATGACTCTGTAAGTATTGGGACTGTAGGAAGGTGATAAGGTCTTGTGGACTGTACCCTCACAAAAGGGTCCAGTACCCCCATAAAAGAGGTGCCAGGGACCTTGTCTGCCCTTTTGACCATGAGAGGACATATACAAGATGGCATTGTTGAGGAATACATTCTTACTACACACCATATCTGCTGGCTCATTGACCTTGGACTTTCTAGCCTCCAGAACTGTAAGCAACAATTTTCTGTTGTTCATTCATCATCCAGCCTGAGGTATTTTGGTTAGAGCATTAAAAATGGTATAAGTTACCACCCATCCAAAATTAAAAAAAAAAATAACCAATGATGAAGCCCAGGTAAACTGTATTATCAATCTTAAGCAGACATCATTAAACAAGCACTTATAGACATGAGAAACATCCAAGTAAATCGATTACATAAGAAAAGGAAGTTAATGTGAGCTGGGGTGGTAGCTCAGTGGTACAGCACTTGCCTAAGCATACATGAGGCACTGGGTTCAATTCCCAGCACCACATAAAAATAAACAAAGGTATTGTGTCCATCTACAACTAAAACATATTTTAAAAAGGAAGTTAATTGCATAGAGAGAAGGAAAAACAAGTGCAAAAATTCTTCAAAATACAAGCAAGTTGAATCCAGCAATAAATCGGAAGTCATTATGACCAAGTGGGGTATATCCCAGAAATCCAAAACCAATTCAACATTTGAAAAACCAATGTAAAACATTACATGACAGATATGAAGAGAAAATTTACATGATAACCAATTGATAATGAAAAAGTATTTGATAAAATTCAACTATTTACAATTTTTTGAAAATTTTCACAGCAAACTAGGAATAGAAGGCACCATCCTCAAACTGAAAACAGATATCTAGAAAAACTCTACAGCTACTATCACATTTCACTGGATACTTCTAGGAACTGGGAATTAAGCAATGATGTCCACTCTCCTCACCCATGATTCCATATTTTACTGAAACCTATAGCCAATGCAACAAGGAAAAGGAATATTTAAAAGACATTGGAATTGGAATGGAAGAAATGTTAACAGATATGACTGTAGAAAATCCCCAAGGAATACACCAAAAAAAAAAAAAATTCCCCAACAAGTGGGATTAGCAAGACCTGGTATATTTCTGTATATTAGAAATGAGTAATTGGAAAACAGTGTTTGTAAAATAACATCTTTCAATAGCTACAACGACAAACTCGTTTAAACCTAACAAAAATAGATTCTTTTGGGGGGGGGGGAGAAATATACTAAGGATTGAACTCAGGGGCACTTGATCACTGAGCCACATCCCCAGCCCTATTTTGTATTTTATTTAGAGACAGGGTCTCACCGAGTTGCTTAGCACCACACTTTTTGCTGAAGCTGGCTTTGAATTCGTGATCCTCCTGCCTCAGCCTCTCGAGCTGCTGGTATTATAGGCGTGCGCCACACACCAGGCCAAAAATAGATTCTTTACACTGAAAATTGCATAAATATAAAAGATTGATAAAGGTTTAAGGACAGACGTTCTATGTGATAGAGTAAAAGATCTAAGTTAAAGATAGCACTTCTCCCAAAATTGACCTAAAAAATTAATGCAATTTTAATCAAAATGACAGAAGGATATTTTATACATACAGACCAACTAACTTTAAAACATATAAAGAAAAAGGAATTAGAATTGATCAAACAGTTCGGGTGAGAAAGAAAATCACAATGATTTTCTGACCAAAAACTACAGTAATCCAACAATGTGGTACTCACAAAATGATAGCCATATAGTCCAAGGAAACAAGACACAGAGTTTAGAAATAAAATCAAATAGTTTATGACAAAAGTACAAACGCAGTTTTGAAGAAAGGATATTCTTTTCAACAAAAAATGCTGAACAACTTGATATTCACATGGGAAAAAAATTAACTTCAGATTTACTAAACTTTAAACCATCTATGCAAAAATTAACCCAAAACAGACTGTATAATCAAGCAAAATGTAAAACTACGAACTCTTAAAGGAAAAAAAATGTTAATAATCTTCAATTAGGAAGAGTTCTTAGATATGAAATCCAAATCACAGATCACAGTCCATAAAAGAAATAATTGACAGTTAATTAAAATTAAACTTCCTCTATGAAATCACTGTAAGATATATATGAACAGAAAATACTTGTATGAAGAACTCTCAAAATTAAGCATTAAGAAGTTTTAAATGCACAAAATATTTCAACAGATATTTCAGCAAGGATGTCAACTACCTTTTGAAAAGATGCTCAATATGCTTAATATCATGATCATTATAGTAATGCAAATTAAGATCACAATGAGATACCAGTATACATTCATTAGAATGACCAAAGTGAAAAATGACTGTATGGAACAATTAAAATTTTTCTACATTGTTAATGGGAGTGGAAAAATGGTACAACATTCTGGAAAATAATTCAGCAGTTTGAAAACTAATATTAAACATATACCGATATGTGTTTATTCTAATGCAATGAAAATTTATGTTTACAAAAACATACTTGTACACAAACAATAGCCACATTATTCATGGTAGTCACAACCTGAATGCAATACACATGTCCTTCGTGAGTATGTGATACATCCACATAATGAAATACTACTAAGCAATAATTTTTACTCTATAAAAAAAGCACAAATGAGTTTCAAGTGTATAATGTTAAGTAGAAAAAAAATGGAGAAAGTATATCTGTAAGGTAGGAGGGATGAAACTGGGAAAGAGTGGAATGAATCTGACCTAACTTTCCTATATGAATACACCCCAGTGAATCTCACCATCATATACATACACAAAACACTAATTAAACAGCAGAAAGAACAGTAGAATAAGGGAAGAAAACAGGGGGAGGGATGAGGGAAAAGGAAGGGGGACTAAACAATTACATTTCATGCTTTTGTAATTATGTCAAAATGAATCCTATTATCATGTAACTAAAAGGAACCAATAAAAAAAAAACTAAGGTAGACAGGTCGTCAGTAATTGCCAAAATTGGGATGGGAAAGTCTTACTAAAAAAAGGAGCTGCACAAGATCATTCTTTGAGATGAGGGAATTATTCTATACCCCTCTGTGGTGCTGACAAGAGTCTATGTAGGTTTTTTGGTTCATTTGTTTATACTGGGGATTGAACCTCGGGGTTAACCATTTAGCCACATCCCCAGCCCCCTCCACTTTTTTTTTTTTTTTTTTTTTTTTTGAGACAGGGTCTTGTTAAGTTCCTTAGGGCCTCACTAAATTGCTGAGGCTGGTTTTAAACATTTGATCCTCCTGCCTCAGCTTCCCAAGCTGCTGGAATTACAAACATGTGCCACCATGCCTTGAAGGTGTTACTCTTCTGAACTCAAAAACAAAATAAAACCCAGTGAATTGCACTTAGTATGTACAATTCTAAAGCAATACAAAATTTTACTAATATATACATATATCAGACCAATTCAAGCAAAAACAGGACAGACATTTCTGATATACAAGGTATTCCATCATTCTTCTTGATATATAAGACAGAATTAGACAAAAACATGGTACACAAAACAAAGAACACTGTATAATGCCAAAGGCCACTATTAACAAACTTATTACAGCAATGAATGCAGTAGTGAATGGTGTACCCTAAGTAGTCCAACAACCCCCCTTTCTAAAGTAAAAACTACACAAATGTGATAAGTAACAAGCTTAATCACACCCCTAAGTCCAAGCCTACCAAAAAGAAAAAAAAATACACAGGATATAGAAGGCCTAAATAATATAAACAATAGATTGGTTGTTAGGAGTATACATCAAAATTCATGCTCAAGTAATATGAAATAAACTTTTTTTTTTTTTAAATCAGAGGGGGCAAATGCCATATTTTAATTCAAAAACAGATGTAACAGGGCTGGGGTTATGGCTCAGTGGTAGAGCACTTGCCTAGTACATGCGAGGTGCTGGGTTCGATCCTCAGCATCACATAAAAATGAAGAAATAAAGGTATTGTGCCCAACAACAAATTTGAAAAATATTTTAAAGAAACAGATGTGACAATGCATACCAAAGAACTATAATGGTCTTTAAGATAACAGAAAACATGATATAGTACACCTCCAAGGAGCCTACAACCAGACTAAAAAATAAACACATACCTCCACACTACCCCCAACATGTATGCACAGGCTGTATGAGCAATGATTTATAAAGCACATTGGAAGAACAGGATGAACATACCCATCTGTGTGTATGTACATGTTTTCCTCAGAAACATAAGGAAATAAACCTTTTTCTTAACTAATCATGAAATGTTCCTTTAAATTGGTCACAAAGAAAACCTTAATTAAATCCATTAAAAATCATTTTTGAGAATATAAAAAATGAAATTAATAAACACATCAAGGACCCAAAAGTTTTATCTGAAAAGTTTTAAAACTGTTAAGTGACCTTAAAAAGTGGGGGAGAGGGGAGACAAAATTGCAGAATATAGTAAAAACAGTACATATCGGAATCTATGGGATACAAAAAAAGCATTAGTTATACAATGTATAAATAGATATCTAAGTGAAAATCAAAGAAAAAAATACCTAAACTAAATGCCCAACATAAAAAGCTGAAACAAAATATCCAAACTGAGACAAAAGAAATGAAATAGGAAAGATGCACACAGAACTATTAAGGTAGAAAATACAACAAAAGGAAAATAATTAAAAATGGTGGCTCTCTGAAAAACATCAAGAAAATAACTCGCTGAATTTATAAAGAAAAAAGAGGAGAGAGCAAAGATATAACAAAAGAATAAAAATAACTATTGCCTGGGTTTGATGGAATGAAGTAAAAGCTGACTCTAGGTATTATCTATGGAAATAGTTCTGTTTTATTGTTGTATATATGCCATTGTGTGAATATGTAAATATTTCTGTATCCACTCTACTCATGGACATTTGAGTTAGAGTGGGTACTATTATTAGGGAAGCCATATGGACATTTTTGTACATGTCTTCTTATGAACACACACATCCATTTCTCTGGGTAGGTACCTGGAGTAGAACTGCTACCTTCAGAGAGTCTCAATTTACTCTCTACCAAAATTAGAGCTTTACATCTGTACCACCACTTATTATCAGCTGCCTTTTTTGTCTAATTCTGGCTTTTATCTCAAGAAGAATGAGGGAATACCTTGTAAGTACTTAACTTACATTAATGAACACAAATGGTCTATTTAGATGGCACTTTGCAGAAAGTTCACTATTCCTTACTTTAAAGCTATCCAAAATTCTACACTCCTTATCCAAACTGATAACTAAAAGACTCAAGACGATGAAAAAAGGAAATCTATTTTAAACCTCCTTCACAAAGGAATACAACAGAAGACTAGTATAAATAGCAAGAAACCAAGAAAATGAACAAGTGCAAAGAAAATAAAATTGACATGGCTGTCTGGCTGCCAAGCAACACAGCTAGCCTAATGGTCCTTGCCAAAAAGTGGTAGGGGAGTGGCAGAGCAGTGGGGTGGCGGAGCAGTAGGGTGGCAGCCAGGGTGGGATGGAGCGCAGCCTGTGGTGGTGTGGAGTCTGCTATGCAGGTGTAGTGGTCCTGAAGCACAGTGGGCCAGCACCGAGTAGGCTGGGGCAAGCTGACCCCGTCATGCCACCGCGGCCCAGCTTGCACACAGTGGGGATGCCCACTACACAAGCTCACTCAACACAATGCTACAACTACAGACACCCCACTGAGCATGCACAATTCAATGACTTCAACCTCCTCCTTCCCCAAGCAGGGAGAAAATGAAAGCAAAGCAAACCTGAATGGGCTTCAAGGATAACCAATACTGTGATTACGATTTCAAACCCTAATTAGCATAAATGTGGACCAATAACAGTGAATCATGTGATATATAAACCCCTACTCTAGCAATCTTGGGGACAGAGAGTTCTGTTCATGTTCTTCAATAGATCCTTCCATCACACTCACTCATCCTGGTGTGTGGAGTTCATTCTCCAAATTCACAGGACAAGAACCCAGGAAGAAAAAACTGATGGTGAACTGCTGGGGTCTGCTGCAACAGCAGAGGGCACAGCCCACCATTGAGAACTGCACCTTATGCAGACCTCACCTGCCAGCAGAAGCAGAAAAACTATTCTTGTCCGCTAGCACAGAAAATCAATCTTCATCTCAAAGCTCCAGTTTCAAAATCATAAGTGTTTTAGCTTCTTTTAAAAATGTTTAATGCACACCAAATATATGTGATCTTACTCAGTTTTATATTAAAATAAACATTTTTTAAACATTCTAGATTTAAAGAAAAATTGATTAATAGCAACAAAAAAAACACGAGGGAAAAGCTAAAAAGAGAAATGCAGGACAAAGAACACTAGATTCTTAGTGATAATGAAGCCCTTGAATAAATGGAATGGTAACATAAGATGTTGTTAAAGAACTTGAGATCCAGTGTCAAGAAAACCTAAATATGAAGGCCACATTTCTTGGCAAAATAATCTCTGATCTGGTTTCCTCAACTTTAAAATAAAGTGAAGAAAATATCCAGGCTGGATACAGTGACTGAAGGCTTTTGTCCATCCAGATTCTAAAAAATTCCATAAAGCATAAAACTGCAAGAAGTACATTACTATTATGGAAAAAGACAAAATACAAAAAAGAAATGCAAGTGTATTTAAGAATTTTAAAAATTAAAATAAAAGATGTCATTAAATGATACTATTATAGTTCTTAAACTACAAAGATTCCAAATAGGTTGTTAAAATTTACATAAGGAGGGGAGCAACATTATGACACTATGTATCTGTCAAAATGAATAGATACATTGGGGAAAGACCTGAAATACTTAAAAGTTATTGCAAGAATCAGTATCTTTATGTATTAACAACTTTAACCAATAAAAAAAAATCATGGACACTGAAATAAAACCACCAACTGACACAACCAAGCAAAAAACTTATAACTCTAACCTCGAAAAACAAATGAGTTTAGGAAGACCTGGTATATTTTTATACACTAGAAATGAATAATTGAAAAACAATGTATTTAAAGGATAATGCTTCAATACATGTAACAGAGATTGATTTAAACCTAACAAAAATATGGTTGTCCTCACTAGTAGTCAGGGAAATGCAAAGTTAGAATAAGAATCTGCTTTATGCAAAGCACACTAGCAAAGATGAAAGTGGGTGGCAGTTAGTGCTGCAGGATCCCCGGTAAATGAATAAATCTTAAACATAGCTGGCAGTACACTAGATGCTTATTCCTTCTGATAGCTAGCAGGAAAGAACTTGTTATTTCTCAAAGGCCTTACAAATGTTATTTTGTTCTAACATAGCTATTGTATCTGAAGAAATGCTGACAAAGTGATGACAAGTGAGTTTTATGTTAAAAAAATGCTCATAGTAGTATTGTTATAAGAAACAAAAACAGAAAACAATTTTACCATGTAAAAATAAAATTGGTGATTTGTTAAGTCTTAATTGTAACTAATACATCATCTAATACGCAGATTAGTGTTCTTCACTTTAAAAAAAAATGACATATCTCAAAGGGAAGGAAGGGGGAAAGGAAATAGTAGAAGTGGTGCTGCATGACACCACAGATAGGCCTGAAAGGGTCATGAAGCTGCACCTGGTTTTCCTGGAATACTTTATTTTAGAACCCAGCCACCATGCTATGAGGAAGCCCAGCCTGTGGAGGTCCGTACAGAAGGCACACAACCCCCATCCCTAAACTTCAAGGGAATTTCCACTGAACAACTAGCACCAACTTGTCTGTCATGAATGAGTCATGAGGAAAGTTCTCCAGTACCACCTCAGCTAACACAGCATTGCACGTTACAGAATCATGAACAACTCACTGTTCTTGTCTAAGCTACTACATTTTTCAGTGGTTTGATAACATAGCAATAACTAAATGAAACATAACTTAAGCATATAAAAAGAAAAATTTTCCAGATACAAAAAATTTTCATACAGCAATAGATTTTAAAACACAGAAAGGTCAGATAATAAGTGATGATGATGTCTATTATATTTTTATTAGTGTAGTATTACTCAGCCATTACTAAATCTTGCATAATTAGTAACATGCTTATGATTTGGAGTCAACAAAAAAAATTAAAATATCAGAAGAATGACATAAAATTTATTCATAATACAACTCTGAATAACTTAAGATAATGCAGTACAATTTTAAACATAACCCAAAATGCCTTCTACCCTAAACAAATTCCCATTTAGTCATAAAAAAAACTGAATAAAAAGTAATGACTTTGACCCTCTACAACTAATTAACCAGAGCTCCATATTTAATCTTCAGAACAGGCACCATACTTCTAGAACAGTATTCCTCTTACAACATTTGAGGAAGGAAGATTACAGGCTGCAGGCTAAGACTTAGTGTCAAAGATAAATAATCAACACTACCTTTAGAGAACCAAAAAATGGCCTCGGGTCACTACAGTTTGCAATCTACTCTGCATCCAACTTTGATTTAAATTCACCTTGTCATACAGCTCAACATACCTAAATATTACATACAGTGAGAATAGTAAAACTTAGACCACTACCACTGCTTGACCACAGTAGAAGCTGTTGAGTTCTATAACTCAAAGCACAGCACAAGTATATGTCCAACATTCACCACCAGGAGTGAGTGGTGCTCACTGGTGATTTCAGAATAGGCATCTATTCTAACTACAGACGATATGGTGAGCCATTCAAAATGTTAGGAATTTGTCCAAAATATATGAAATATTCATCAACAAAAAAATTAATCAAAATTAAACAAAATAGTAAAATATTCCTCTTATGTATCTCATAAAGACAGAATTATTAAACTAGCAATGAGGAAGAAATTAGCAATGAGGAAGAAATCTTCAAAATTATTTCCTGCAAATTTCAAGAGGTAAAACTGATGTTCTTCAACCCTCTGTCAGCTAAAAATAAAGAAATATAGCCTGGCCATCCACTAATAATAGCCTCAAGAAAAAACAATGAGAAATTATGTAGATAGCTATACAGACACTATTTTGCAATTTAATAATGTTAGAAATGAAAAACACATTGATTAAATCTGACACTGTTTCTGATAATGCTTTCCTTAAAGGAGTTTACCCAAGTAAAATGTCTTTTAGAGAATGCATATTAATGTAGACTAAAAATATCATGTTTTAAGCTCAATCTGATTAAGATGCATAATTTCCATATTGCAAATGCTTGATTAGCAACCATTAAGTGTGAATGATTAGTAATTTTGCAAGAAAAAAAAACAGTATATTTAACATACAAATTTTTCACAGAATAATTTTACATGCATGAAATTTCCTGGTGATCAAGACTTCACACTTATTAATCATTGTTGTGCTATGTAGCCAAAACTAGACTGCTAAAATTAAAATGGACAATAGCTAGTGTCAAAATTAATAAGCAAAGAAAAAATTTAAAAAGCAATAGAGTTACCAGCCAATGTCAATAACACTACAAGGAAGCTATCTCACCAATGTGTATCAACAAATTCACCTGTTAAATACAATCATTTTAAATATTAATACTGAAGTCTTGAAGTGACCTCCAAAGCACATCAAGTCTAAAGTATGCATTACCGATTATTCAGCTATGAAGTTACAAGGTAAGGTCACATGCCTTAAAGGAAAAAAATGAATCCATGTAGTTTACACGAGTTTTTTTTTTTTTTTTTTTTTTAGTTCAATCAGCTAAAATAAAGAAGAGCCGAGTTCCAAGAGTTTTACATGTTATTTTCTAACATCGAGAGTGTGGTACTCAGTTGTGAGATAAAATCTTGCATTTTTTAAAGCCACACCAATGATTTATTTACAAAGCAATTTACTAGTTGGTTGTAATTTTCATGTTTTCCCCCTTCTTGTATGTGTTAACATATAGATCACTGCAGGTCATAGCTTTTTCAAATATTTCTTGGTTATCTGAAGCTCATTTTCTGGTTGATTCCTCAGGAAGAGCTCAGAGGAACTGATCTCTTTCATTCATACATATCTGTCTGTAATCTCTGCAACGTAAGACATGTTATGGTTTGGATAGGAGGTGACCCCCAAAAGCTCATATGTGAGACAATGTATGAAGGCTCAGAGAAGAAATGTTTGGTTTGTGAAAGCCTTAACCCGATCAGTGAATTATTCACCTGACAGGACTGAGTGGTAACTGAAGGCAAGTGGGATGTGGCTAGAGGATGTGAGTCACTGAGGATGTCTCTTGTATAAATATCTTGCATCTGGAAGTAGAGATCTCTGCTTTCCCATCATGACGTGAGCTACTTCCTTCTATCATGATCTCCTATCTTGTTGTTCTGCATCCTTGGAGCCCTGAGGAATGGAGCCAGTTGTTTATGGACCGAGACCTCTCAAACTGGGGGCCCTCAAATAAACTCTTCCTCCTCTATAATTGTTCTGGTCAGGTCTTTTAGTCACAGAAATGAAAAAGCTAAGACAAGACATAAAATGATTGAATGTAAGATCCTTGACTCACATCTTTTTTACTTAGCCATCTTAAATACCTTTTCCACTGAATTCTGGCATCAAGTATTGCTGTAGAAAAGTCTGATGACAATATAATTTTTTTTTCTTTTCCGTGTGACTTGGTCCTTTTGCTTAGAAGTCTAAAAGGCTTTTCTCAAGAACATCTTAGTGTTGCTATTAGAGAATAATTTTCTTTTTACTTCAGGAAAATACTTAATCGATTATGGATTTCAATACTTGTTCCATTTCTTTTAGATTTCTTTATATGTTGGATTTTTTTTTTTTTGGGGGGGGGGGGTACTAGGGATTGAACCCAGGGCCTTATGCATGCTAAGCAAACACTCTTCCAACTTAGCTATATCCCCAGCCTCAGGGATATTCACTTTCTTCTCTAAAACTCACTTTAATGTTTCTAATTTTCTCCCTTAATTTGAGCTTTTTCTTCTTCTATTCCTAATATCTTATTATAGGTTGGATATTGCTAATCCAAAAATCTGATATACTCCAAAATCAAAAACTTTTTGCACTCTGACATGAGGCTACAAGTGTAAAATTTCACACCTGACTTCATGGGAGCTGACATAATCAAAATATTGTATATAATTACTTTCACACTTTAATTACTTTCAGAGGTGGAAGATCAATGAATGTGATGTTTAGACTTGGGTCCCATTCCCAATGATTCTCATTATGCATATATGCAAATATTTCAAAATTCAAGCAGTTTAAAATCTATTTCTCGTCTCTAGCATTTTGGATAAGAGACTCCACCTAATCTGGGCACTGTGATGCACACCTGTAATCCCAGCAGCTCAGGAGGCTGAGCCAGGAGGATTCCAAGTCCAAGACCAGCCTCAGTAACTTAGTGAGACCTAAGCAACTTAGCAACACCCCGTCACAAAATAAAAACAAAAAGGACTGTGATGTGGCTTAGTGGTTAAGCAATCTTGGGTTCAATCCCTGGTTAGCCCCCTCCCACCAAAAAAAGGATACTCCATCCTCAATTCACAAGTATTACAGTGTCATTCTTTTGTGTTCCTTTATAAAACTGTCTTCATGTTGGCTTTTCCCTTTATTTCCTCGCCTTCCTGAGATATGCCATTTCTCAGTATCTTTCTATAGGTATAGCCATTTCTTTTCTATTGCTGATTTGTCTAGTTCTTTAATAGGTTCCATTAATTTCTTTTTTAAATATTATAGTTTTCACATCCTTTATGGTCATATTTCATCTAATAATTCTTCATTATCCATTAGGATGTTTTTCAAAACCACTTCTTGTACTCTTTTATACTACCCGTTTATGGGCTTAACCACAACCAATTTATGTTGGTGGCGTTTAAATGACATTGATTTTACAGTACTTTGGGGAAGGAGGTTCTAGTTTGATCCCTCACAGAAAGGAGTGATAGATCTGGGTAACATTGTAATTTTTATGATGCTAAGGCTCTTTTCTGTTACCATGAAATATAAATATGGCCTCTTAGAGCCAGGTCCTCAGTACCTTCCCAGTGCCTCCCTTCCTGGTCCCCTCCACACCTTTGCCCTCAGGGTTCTCACCATATTTAATATGTCTCCTAATTCTGTTTTTTCCAGGATAAGGTACTGTCTTCAAGGAGAGAGTCATTATTGGGTACTCCTAAAAGCCCTGAGTTAATCTTGCCTACTCCTAGCCTACCAGTCTTTTTATGCTCACCCAACACACTGGAAGCTGTGAAGCCCTTTTTATGTTTCAGTGACTTTTCTAAGAACTGCGTGCCAAGTTTTCTATCTTAAGTGAGCAATTTTCCAATAAGGGGTAAGCACTTGCTGGAAATTCCTAGATTCTCCAATTTACAGGACTGCCACAATTCACCTTCTCCTTCCCTCTGTATCTTTCCAAAGAGCTGCTGGCATCCCATGTACATTCATGATTTCACTCTACCTGCTCATATCCTAGGGTTTGTGTAAATACTTTGAACATTTTTTATAAAGATATTTGAGATTTAAAAATTACACACAGCAGCATTTCTCCTCCCCAAATCTGACCCCAAGAGGATTATATAATGCTTAGTTTTTAGTATTTCTTAGTTTAATTAGAATTCACAAGCAAGAAGGGCTATGATGTTCATTATTTCATCTGAATAATCTTGCCAGTACGCAATTATAATCTAAGGTCAATTACAGAACTGTACGCTGAAGTATGGAATTCCCAGGTCAGCAACCACAAATATTTTTTCAATAAATATTTCATCCCACAAAATAAAAGCACCAAGGCAATTCTAAACATTAATCTGAAACATAGACCACAGCTCAAAAGACCAAGACAATGGAGAGAGAGAGAGAGAGAGAGAGAGAGAGAGAGAGAGAGAGAGAGAGAGAGAGAGAGAGACGAACGAACCCAGAAAAGCCATAGCCAACCTACCCATATCATGGGTAGGCAAAAAGAGCTAATGTTACATTCCTCAAATGTTCCACCAAAAAAAGTTTCCCTCGTTCACACCCATAGAATAATCTTAAAGCTACCAGATTGTCCTATGCAATTTTGTGATTTACATGTGAAATTTACATTCATGCTTTCTGAATCCTAAGTAGATGGAATGGGAAGAACCCAGTAGACTTTTAGAAATTATTTTTGAAAGCGAAACAAAATATTTTTTTTTTAGTTAACTTCAGATTCTTCCCAAACTAAACAAGTATGGCAACAGTCATCCATGAAGAGCTAAAGATTGAAAGAAGATGCCTAATTCTGTCACTCATAAGAGAATTAAAAGGATAACATTTTTCTTGCATCTGAAACATGTGATGCTCAGCTAATAATACAACTACCACAAGACAAGTCAACTCACCCCACTGGCTCACCCTAAAGCCCCATCACATTCTGTCATTTTTAAATGCCACATCACTAATCTGTCAGAATGTTTCCATTAAAACATGTGTGGTAATGTTCAAAGTCAGTGGGTTTAATAAGCCATACCATTTGCAATGAAGGATAAAGTTCTGAAAATTTGGTATGCTCTGGGGCTTCAGGTAAAATTTAAG
Organism: Spermophilus citellus; assembly: GCF_964194105.1. Classification (NCBI taxonomy): domain Eukaryota; kingdom Metazoa; phylum Chordata; class Mammalia; order Rodentia; family Sciuridae; genus Spermophilus; species Spermophilus citellus. The sequence continues at coordinate 22,690,125 of NC_138184.1, read as the reverse complement.
AAATAGAAAAATGATAATTACAGTGTTTCCATCTTTAAATATCCTTCTAAAGAAGAAAAGGAAACTGGAGATCACAAATAGTCCCAAAACCCAATAAATGAAAAGATGGGAGCCTCTTGTTGTTAATAACATTGCTAATAAGAACCAAAAAGCAAATCAGGAGCTTTAAATAAAAACTCTTCCCCTTCCAGAGGAAAATAAGTAGTGATTTTTAAACACTTATTTTAAACACATAAGCCCCAGTTCTCATTTTTGCTTTTGAAAAACAATTTTGCTTTTGAAAAACATTGCTAACATGGACATAGGTGAAACCTCTATTGCACCTTCTCCAATTGCACCTTCTTCCTTCTGTCCACAGCTCTCTCCCCCACTTCTGTTCAAAATATCTGAAGCTGATGAATTAATGCTGGTACCGATATATTTTACTATGTAATTCTGCACCGTAAAAAATATAAAGACTTGGAGCCAGGCATAGTGGTGCATGTCCATAATCCCAGATGCTGAGGCAAGAGGATCACAAGTTCAAAGCCAATCTGGGAAACAGTGAGACCCCGTCTTAGAAAAATAAAAAGGACTGGAGTGTGCCTCAGTAGTAAAGTGCCCCTGGGTTCAATCCCCAGTACCAAAAAAAAAAAAAAAAAAAAAAAAAAAAAACATACATACTCATATATATACACATACACACACAAAAGAAAAAAAAAACACACAAAAAGACTTCGGCATCCAGGCTGGGGTTGTGGCTCAATGGAGGAGCTCTTGCCTAGCAGTGTGAGGCAATGGGTTCAATTCTTAGCATTGCATATAAATAAATAAAGGTCCATTGATAACAAAAATGTTTTTAAGAAAGACCAATATATATTATGTTTTGCAGTTTGTCTTTCACCCAAAGTTCTGAGATTTATCAGTGTTAATACTTTTCAAGCTAGTTTATTCATTTTTAATTACTGTACAACATTGCACCACATAGATACATTAGTTTAGTTACACAACCTCTTGTTGGTTGACTTTTACATTGTTTGCCATCTTACTTTATTATGAACACAATACTATGCTAAACAATTTTCACATATTTATGTGTACACATATTTCTGTATATATTCCTAATAGGAATATTTATTGCTATGGTATGTGCATCTTCAGCCTCTACGAGAGAGAAAATTGTACTCCAAAGCAACTGTTAAAAGAACTTCTGCTGGTCCATTCCTTTATCAACAATTCTTATTGTCAGATTTACACATTTGCCAGTATAAAGAGTATAAAATAGTGACTCATTTTAACTTTCATCTTTTTCTCAACATCCTGTTCAAGCTTATCAACCATTCCTGTTTCTTCTGTGAAGTAACTTCACATGTTAAGTCCACTTTGTCCTATCTTTTACTTGTTGTTATTAAACTATTTTTCACATTTTTTATGTTGGACACTAATCCTTAGGAAAGCTTTCCCTACAACAAAGTCACAAAGAGTTGATTAAATTTTATTTAAGTTTTTCTTTTCATATTTTACTCCTATAATGTAAGGAGAGAGACCCAACACTCAGAAATCAATAGGAAACCAATTGAAAGAAAGAAATGTGGTACATGCAGACCATGAAAAACTGTTTGAAAAAAAGATAAGGAACATTCTATAAACAGCTATGAGTTATCTCTGAGATATACTTTATATATAGTTAATGTATCTCAGAGATATATTAACTATATATAAACACAAAAAGAGATATATAAAAGGTGTACCCTTCATCTAAGAAGGGAGGGATATTGCAGAACCTATCAGGGTTCTTTTCAGAGCCAACTTAACAGATTCAGTGGACTATCCCAGATCATGTTTTCTACCCATTTGCTCAAAATCCAAGGCTTACCAGCAAGGTAGCATCAGATGCCAGGCAGCACAGCTCAGATGCCATGAGAAAAGAACTATACTGTGTGGGAATGGGAGCCACCTTGACTTAGAGGGTCATACCCCATAGGTATCAACATCTAGAAACAACCCCCTGGGCGGATCTTCCAAAGAGTTACAGAGGATCTCCTCAGAAACAAAAACCATTGCATTTAGGGAAGTCCAAAGTTACACTTCCTACCAAGTATTTATTATTTTCCCAGTCCAGATGCAACTTACCACCCAGGGACCATTTTTAACCAGAAGGATTCCTGCTTGGTAACACAGATGACAGGTTCATCTTTTCAGGTTCCCAGAGACACAGATAAAGATGAGACAAAATTTACATTCTCAGAAAAGCAAAAGATTTCATTATATAAGGAGAGAAGTAGACAGAGATGAATAGACAAAGAGGGAAACATGTACACTTTTATGTGTAGAGATAAAAATAGAGATATTTGCTTATATTCTAAGTGGAAAATTAAATGTTACCCTAGAAATATTTACACTCAATAAGAAAAATGGAGAAAATGTAGAAGATAAAGATGGAAACCAGACTTCTCTGAATTAGTCTTCTCTTAAAATGACATTGGAACCAAGATAATGTTTTACATGGTTATAAAACAAATGAAGCCAAAAAAATTTTTTAAAAAACATGTCATACCTAAAAAGTGTACACAATTGGTGGCTTAATAAGACAAAGAGTTATATAAAAGAATGTTAAATGAATTAATTAATTTGACTGTATATTTCTAGTTGGAAATACCCAAATACAAAAGAACTAAAAAAATTTAAGTTAATAAGTTGTGTTCAGAATCATGTTAATTACACTGTTATTGTTCGGAATATACAATATAAATATTATAAAACAAAATTATGTCATTAAGATTTTCTATTTAACAGAAACAAATACTAATATAAAATAGTGTACTTAAAAATACACTTAACATTTTTTAATTTTTTTTTAGTTGTAGATGGACACAATATCTATTTTTATGTGGTGCTAAGGATCAAACCCAGTGCTTCACAAACACCAGACAAGCACTCCACCACTGACCACAACCCCAGCCCAGTTAATATATACTTTAAATACTTATTTCCTAGCTCTGTTCATTGCAAAGATATAGAGATAATAACCAAAACAGTAGTAAGGAATACCCATACCAGACTATGGACCCTTAATACTAGTTTGCACTAGAAAAACCAGGACTCCTTGGGAAAAATGGATGATTTCAGATCCCGAGAAGAAAATGCACAAGAGAAGTTGTGCAACTACTGTTGGATCAGTAACAAGAAAGCAAAGACTATTCACACAGACAAAAAACCTGGGAGACACCTTGCACAAGTTTCTGAAAAAGAATACTATGTACAATGAATTGAAACACGTCAAAATCTCTTTTTAAAATTGGTTCTTTTTAGTTATACATGATTTTTCAGTTCATAAGTACACAAAAAAAGAATCAATCTTTGGAAAATAGAAAAAAATCAATGCATTATCCTGAAAACCAGAAAATAAGTGAAGCATTTATCCTGCCTTTGCTTGTATAAACTGTATCTCAGTACAACCAGAGTTCATAAGACCTCTTTTCTATAGAGGAATCCTAACTAATGAATAAAGAATGATAGAATTTAAAGACATACTATTATGATTAAAATATATTGACATAATTATCATTGATAACTCCTAAAGCCATTAAGTGAAAGGCTGATAGGGAAATTTATAATCAATATATTGCACTGAAACTTCCTGAAGCCACTGTTCACTCAACTCAGAAAAGAGAAAGTCAAGCAATTATTATGTGTCTCCTATTATACGAAGAACATACAACCAACGAAGTATTCCCCCCCATTCAACTTGAATCTCAAACCTGTTAAAAGCATTTACAAATACAGAAGTCATATGTCAAAGGATACCACATTTTCCATGTTGTTTGCTAGATTCAATCAGCAAAAAACAGCTGTGGAAAAAAATCTGATTAGTTTACTCAACACACTCATTACAAAGAAGGGAAAAGACATAAGGGAACACAAATACTGAAAGAGAACTGAGATCAATCAACATAAAATAAGAAACTTAACAGGGCTGGGGTTGTAGCTCAGCGGTAGAGCCCTCACCTGGCACCCTGGGTTCAATCCTCATCACCACATAGAATTAAATAAACTAAATAAAGGCATTGTGTCCAACTACACCTAAAAAATAAATAAGAAACTTGATTTGATTCTGATTCAAATAATCTATTTTTTTTTTAAAGAGAGAGGGGGGGGAGAGAGAGAGAGAGAGAGAGAGAGAGAATTTTTTTTTAATTTTCATTTTTTTTTTTTACTTCTTGGCAGACACAACATCCCTGTTGGTATGTGGTGCTGAGGATGGAACCCGGGTCGCACGCATGCCAGGCAAGCGCACTACCGCTTGAGCCACATCCCCAGCCCTAAATAATCTATTTTTTAAAAATCATTTTTTATGAGATAGTAAAGAAAATGTAAATTCTGCCAGGATATGTCAGAGAATATATTGGGAAAGTATTAATTTTTTAATGTTGAGTGACATTATGAATGTTTATTTTTAAAAGATTCCCATCTACTACACCTACATATGAAGTTGTTACACGATAATGTGATGTTGGGTTTTGTTTCACAATAATACAGAGGGAAGACCAGTGTTTATGTGCCAAGTATAAATGAAGAAAGAATATAAATAAAGCACAATGAGCCACGTATTTAAAAGTGTTGATGGCAGGTATACATGGGGCAATTACATTATTCTCTCAACTTTATACATGAAACTATGTCTTGAACACACCCACCCATCCCTTGATAACCAAGGCTACCATACTAGTTTCACATCAATCATTCTTTCCCTTCATCTCTACAGTTAGCTTCTGATTTTTTTTCCAACTTAAAGTATGTATTTGCAATAATCACCCAGCACCTCTAAGGTTTCTTTTTTAATATTTTTTAGTTGTAGTTGACACAATACCTTTATTTTTATTTGTATGTGGTGGTGAAGATCAAACCCAGGGCCTCGCCCATGTTAGGCAAGAGCTCTACCGCTGAGCCGCAACCCCAGCCCGCACCTCTAAGGTTTTTAGAGTAAGAACTTGCAAGGCATCTGTTCAGCTATCCTGTCAGAAACAGAAGTCTTTCAGATTCTGTTCTTGTTCTGTTTAGACTTTCTAAGTTCTAAGAATAGTCACCTTCTACTGATACCCTGAGGTCAGACAACTAAGCCCATTTTCCAAGTGGCATGATTTCTGAGTCAAAATGTAAAACAGAACCACAAATTCCAGCAATCCAAAATAACTTACTGTGGTTCACCAAATTTAAAAAGATGAAAATTATGGGGGGGGGAAGAATCATAATTTACCATGTGACCTTGAAATATCTTGGCTGAAAATCTTAAAGATAAAAAAGTAAGTTGAAGGAAATGAAGGGACTATAACCATGGACTTAATAAAGCTCTAAACCAAAATTTTTGACATATGTGAAGATATATATTCAGGGTACAATGTTATCATTTTTACTGGAAGTGTAGCTATTTGCCAACATACATAAAACCACAGTGTTATATATAAACTACACAGGAAAAGGGACTTTTTTTATAAATACAAGACTAAACTAGCAATTTTACTTAAAAATTTATCCTAAGAAAATAACTATGAATGTCCATGCAAAAGGGTTTAACCATAAGAATGTTCTCCATGGCTTAAAGACAGAAAATTTAAATGTGTAATAATGAACTGTTGGAGTACATTGTGATGCCTTCATAAAATGGATGTAATAATCTTTTAAAGTGATATCAAGGGGCTAGGGTGTAGCTCAGTGGCAAAGCACTCACATAGCACGTGCGAGGACCTGGGTTCGATCCTCAGCACCACATAAAAACAAAGAAATAAAGATATTATGTACAACTACAACTAAAAAATATTTAAAAATAAATTATATTGAAGAACTGCAGTAACTGAGCTAGACATTCTTATCCCCTCATTGAGTAGTTAAATATTTATCAAATATACAGTTGATCTAATTTCTGTGAGAAGAGTCTAATAATGTGTGTGGCAGCAGGGAAGGGGGAAACATGTAAATTAAATGTGTTTAAGTATATGAAGTTGAAGAGATAAATATTAAAATGGTTACAGAGGTTACCACAGTAAGCACTTTATTCTAGTTTTTTTTTGTATTATGTATTCTACATAGTCTGAATTTACTATATGTGAATATGTGAAACCTAAAATTTTCAAAAGTTAAAATCTGGTAAAAATTACATTAAATTTCCAGGGATATTGTAACTGTTGAGGTCATAATAGGGAATATCATAATGGCCTCATCTAGCATCTATCTACCCAATAAAGAGCAAGAAACATCCATGAACACCCAAACTCCTTCAACCCCATCTTGTAATGACTGCATGTCTGCAGGACACAAACAGCTTTGAAGAACCAGAGAAATATAACTACAAAGTAAACCAGGAAAAAAAGTTTATAGGGCAAATATTAGTAGATACACTCAAACCAAATCTGCATGGTTTCTTCTTATACCCTATCAGATTTTCCAGAAGCCTCTTATTCACTTGAGAATTTAAGTTGAAACAGTAGTCTCCCCTTTTCCATGTTGTTCCAAGACCCCCAGCGGATGCCTGAAATACTAATCCCTGTAACATGCTTTTTTTCTATACACATGTATCTATGTGTTTAAATTATAAACTAAACTGATAGTTTTATAAATTAGGCACAGTAAGAAACTAGCAATAACTAATAGTAAAATAAATATAAAAATATAACAGAAATTATGTGAATGTTGTCTTTCTTTCTCAAAATACAGAATTTTCAAGCTAGGCACAGTGGTGCATGCCTGTAATACCAGCACCTTGGGAGGCTGAGGCAGGAGGATGGAAAATTCAAAGCCAGCCTCAGCAACTTAGTGAGATCCCATCTCAAAATTAAAAAAAAAAAAAAAATAGGCGGGGTGGGGGGGGAGGCTGGGGATGTGGCCCAGTGGATAAGCGCCCCTTGGTTCAAGATCCAGAACCAAAACAAAATACAAAATTTTCCATTCAATATTTTCAGACCACAGTTGAACCTTGAAAAGCAAAATTACAGATAAGAGGGCACCACTATAATCAGCTCCCTAACATCTAACCATGATTCTAGAATCACATAGTAAATACCATTCACCAAAGGTTTGAAAGTTTCCTGAGAGGGAGGGGGGATTGAAAAATGTTCTGTCACTTTTTGTTTTGCCCAATTTTTCCAATTACTGAAATATGGAAAACACATGATTTGTGAATCAAGAAAGTCTTCTGTTACTATGGGGGTGATTGCTCATTTTTTATATCACAGTATATAGAACGCTTGTTTTGTATAAAGGATTTTTCTGCCATTTAAGTACAACTACAGGCAAGCTGATCATGTTGAAGATAACGACACACAACAAAACCATCACAAGTAAGGCAAATGGCTGCTGGTTAATGATTATGTAAAAGAACACTGATACCCCAGTAGCTTATGCAGGTGACAGTATGAACAGATTCCACCAATACCTAAAATACACACAAGAAAATGAGTATAATTCAGAGGAAAACAAACTACAGCACCTAGTTAATGTGGTTTAAGATGAAAACCTAGCTATGGTTTCATATCTCAAACAGATTAATCACTAACTGCAAATAACAATGAAAACTTCAAGTATACTGCTAATTTAAAATTTCTGAACTCTAGATTTTATTATAATAGAAAATAACATTGGCTTAAATGACTACTAGCTAAATAACAAGTGAATGTTATTTATAGCATCTACCTTTCTAGAGAACAATCTAGTAATATCTATGCAGAGACTAATCCATTAACAGTAGAGGCAACGTATTAGAGGTGAACACAAAGATGTATTTAATAAGATGATACTTGTATTGGGGCAAGTGGGAACCGAACAATGGAAGGCAAACAGTTCAATAAGAGGGAAGATTCCAATTATTGGAGCTCCAAAAATTACATCATCTAACAGATCATACGTTTTTGGGCGAGGGACATAGCTCAGTGCTAGAGCACATGCTTAGCTCAGGGCAGGGAAGGGAAGGGAAAGAAAGTGGGGAGAGGAAAGAGAAGAAGAAAATGTTCTTAAGGAATATTTAATATCATCAACATATTGTGAAAACAGATAAATTAACATTTTTATCCTAACTTTGTAAACTAAAATTTAGACAAAAACTAAAATTAGTTATCTCTAAATAGTTGAGATTACAGATGATTCTGATTTCTTCTTCTAAAATGTCTTCAATAAGCAAAATTTTTTTATTGAGAAAGATAGGAATGGACCTCTCTTAAGAACTTATTTTCTAGGCATCAGTCTACTCAGAAGAACCACATGTGCAGGACACAAGAAACTTTGTATTGGCTCCCATATCCTTTCATCTATCACTCGACACCCACCAAAACCAAACACTTGCGGGGGCAGGGTGAGGGGGAACCTCATTTTAGCAAGAATAATGTGAATAAACCTGTTCCTCAAACACATATGTATGTACAAATGCATGCACTTTTATCTTCTTTCAGTAAAAATAAAACAATAGCCACTGTGTCAAACAAAGCCCATGTGGAGGGCCAATATCACAGCCCTACATCTTTCCTCTTTCAAGATTGCCCCAAATAGTTTCACATTTTAGGGAAGCTGACCCGCTAAGTTCTTCCCACAGCTCTGCACCTAGCATGCTCCTTCTCATAACCTCCTCAGGGAGGCCTTCACCAACTCCTCCTCACACCCCACCTACACTAAAGGAGACTGGCTGCACATCAATCCTTGCAGTCAGTCACTCCGTCCCATTACTGTTTATGATTTTCAGAACACTAGCACCACCCACAGTTATTTTGTTTCCTTGTTTACCATCTGCCCTGTTAAAAGTATAAACATTTATATACAGTACTTATATCTGCCATGAACTTGGAGAAATAGTCAACACACAAAGTCTCATTTGTGAAAGAGTTCCAAATTGCTAAAAGTACATGGCCCAGAGTGAATGTCCAATAAGTGGTAAAATGTTTTAATTAATAAAAAATAAAAACTTACATTTTAAATGAGTTTTTTGATTATTATTGAGCTGTTATAGGCACATTTGAAAAACTAGAAGAAAGAACATGCACTTCTATTCCAGCCACTCAGTGGAGCTAAAATTCCTGGATAATAAACATAAAACAAACCCAAGATGACTGAAAGGTAAAGAGAAGGAAGCAGAACAGCTAGGGGCCTTGGGACTTGTGTTCCTCGGGTTAGCTTTTTGCCTCATATCCCAGAGTGGGTTCTAGAGAGTCTAGGACCTTGGAAACACTGACAGATACACATACACAAGTACATAAGAAAACCAGCTCTCTCAAACCAAAGGACCTAGAAACGGGCAGACAGGGAAGAGAGAAAATTTAGTTAACAGTTATTTTACTTAAGTTCAACACTATGAAAAATCCAAACCCCAGATCCATCAGCAAAAGGTAAGTAGGATGCCATGACCCATCCTCTCATGACCATAACAAGTCACCCCAACACTATCCCCGACCAAAGCAGTGTCAGAAAAAAACAAGTAGAGATGTGGGACTTTCATCCCAACTCTGCAACAGCCAGGTCCCTCTTCCCGCACTGTGGTGTCAATGAAGACTTTATGAAAAGCCTAGATCTCTAACCACACTAAACAACACACTTCCCTTCTCTCTCCCTGCCAGTATCAGGAAAGGCACAGTAGGAAGCCTGCACATTGACCTTTCACTAGGAATGAGTAACCCCATGCCAGCCAGGGTAGGCTACCAACAGAGGAGGCATAATGGAAAGTCTCAACTCTCCCTCTAGCCCAGCAACAGTGGGCAGCTCTTCCACCAGCTCAGGTATCAAAGCAAATCCACTGGCACCTGGAATTCTGCCCCAACCCAGCAGTAACAAGGTAGCACCCTCCTTTGCCCAGCCAGTTTGGTGTCAGAGGGAGCCTAATAAAATAGATTTAAATAAAATCTAGAGACTTAATACCACCCAAAATATCTCATAGGTAGAGCTGCAGTTTTGCAAGACGAAAAACTTCTGGAGGTCTGATTCACACTAACATGAATGTTCTTAATACTGAACTCCAAACTTAAAAATGGTTAAGGTAATAATTTTTCAGTTTTTCTCCCCAATAAAAAACTTTAGAAAGTGCCAATACTAATCAAAATTAAATTGTTACTTATCATTCCATATGTTTAATTCCTCAAACATTTAAGAACATGAAAATCAGTTACTCATTATAAGACAAAAATCATATTAATTAATACATCTTATTTTACTGCCATTGGAAAATACGATATTTTAGGTTTAATAAATCCCCATCTGTGCTAAGAGTTAAATTAACTTCCAAAACTGGGCTTCTTACCATAATTCATGCAATAAAACTACTTGAGTGTTACTTTTTAAATAACATTTAATAACTTGGAAAATTTAATAGCAAAAACTAGACACATAGATTGTCGGAAAAATACTTTATCTGAGGGTAAGTTTTATTGTGGCATATTGGTACATGCACATAACATTTAATTTCATTAATATCCCTCCCCAATAACTCCCCTAGCTTTCCCCTTCCCCCATCCCCTTCTTTTGCCCTATTGGTTTCCCTTCTGCTTTCATAATGGCCCTTTTATTCTTTCTTTAACCCCCACTAGCTTCCACATGAGAAAAAAAACACAACAGTTGCATTTCTGAGTCTGGCTTATCTTGTTTAACATGATGCTTTACAGTTTCATCCATTTTCCTGCAACTGACGTAATATTCTTATGACTAAAGAAAACTCCATTTGCATCGGATTTCATAAAATGTGTATTTAAGTGGTCCCATTTGAGACTCAATAGTGTTACTTCTACCATGTTTTCCAAAACTTAAAGTATCTTTGACTCATTACCTTCCACCTTATGTATAGCCATCACTTTTTTTCTGTAAACCTCTTTACACACTTCACTGAACACTAATGTTCTCAGAAAGGACTTTTCAGACCATAAAACTCAAATGGAATCACCTAGAGATGACATTAAAATGTAGATTCTGATCCAGCAGATCTGTAGTGGGCCTGAGAATCTGCATTTCTAACACTTCCTAGTGATGCTGATGCTACTGGTACATACATCACTCTTCAGCAAGGGGTGAGAGAAGTCACTTGTTACAAGGATACTAGAGAGATCTGTTTATGACATCCTGGTAGGAATGTAATACTACCCCCACAATCATGCATAGACATAATATTGTTAAAGTGGCCATATTACCAAAAATAATCAAGAGCATTGAAACAACCCCCATCAAAATACCAATACCAAGGCGAGCGCAAGAGCGAGCACACTCACGCATAGTATCTGTGTTAGGTTTTTGTCACTGTAATCAAAATACCTGAGAGCAGATAAAGTTTCTTTTGAGCTCATGGTTTCAGAAGTTTAGTTCGTGACTGGCTTACTTCATCACTCTGGGCCTGAAGTGAAGAATATCATGGCAGCAAGGCACAGTAGAGAAAAGTTGCTCACCTCATGGTAGACACCAGGAAAATATAAACCCAAAAGGCACACTCCTAGTGACGCATTTCTTCCAGCCACACCCTACCTGCCTACAGTTACCACCCACTTACACCATTCAATTTATCAATCCAATGGATTAACCCACTTTATTAGGTTACAGCTCTCAAAATCTAATCATTTTACCCCTGAACATTGTCACAATATAGGAGTTTTGGGGGGACAGACACCTCATACACAGACCACAATAGTACTCTTTTTATAAACAGACATGTAGATCAACACACCAGATGAAGACAAACCCACATAGTTACAGTCATCTGATTCTTGATAAAGGTGCCAAAAATGTATGTTGGATAAAAATGGCCATTTTAACAAATGGTGCTGGGGAAACATCCCTGTTTAGAAGAATGTAAATAGACCCTATGCAAAAGTCAACTCAATATGGATCCAAGCTCTAAGCATAAGAACAAAAACTTTGCAATTGCTAGGAAAGAATAAAGGGAAAACAAACATATAGGCACAGCCAATGACTTTTTGAATAAGACTTCTATAGTTCAGGAAATGATAGCAAGAATCAATAAATGGAATAGCATCAAATTAAAAATCTTTGGCAAAAGAAACATCCACATGAAGAAAGATTACTGAATGGGAGAAAATATTTGCCAACTACTCTTCCAACAGAGGATTAATATCCAGAACAAAGAATCCAAAAAATCCAACAGACACACAATCCATCCAATAAATGATCAAATGGATTGAACAGACTTCTCAAAAAATACAGCCAGGCAAGGTGGCACATGCCTGTTACAGAGACCAGGAGGCTGAGACAGGAGGATTGCTAGTTCAAAGCCAGCCTCAGCAAAAGCAAGGTGCTAAGCAACTCTGTGAGACCCTGTCTCTAAATAAAATACAAAATAGGGCTGGGGATGCGGCTCAGTGGGAAAGTGCCCCTCAGTTCAATCCCAGATACCTCCCCCACCCAAAAAAAAAATGGCCAAGAATTTTCTGATAAAATTTTCAACATCTTTAGTCAAAGAATTTCTCAAAAACCATACTGATTCCATCTCACTCCATACAGGATGACAACAATCAAGAATACAAATGACAATAAATATGGGCCAAAAATACAAGCTGGGGTAAAGGAACTCTTATACACTGTTGGTGGCAAAGTAAATTGGTACAGTCACTACAGAAACCAGTATGGAGGTTTCTCACAAAACTGAGACTAAAACTACCATATGACCTAGCTATAGCATCTTTGCTATTTATCCAAAAGAATTAAAATCAGTACACTCTAAGGATACATGCATTACCCATGTTTATCAAATGTGTATATGTTGCATTTTCTTTATCAATAGATAAATGGATAAGGAAAATGCAATATATACACACAATGGAGTTTTATTCAGCCATAAAGAACAAAATTATGTCATTTGTAGGAAAATGTATAGAACTGAAGAGCATCATACTAGGTGAAATCAGCCGCATTCAGAAAGACAAGTACCATATGTTTTCCCTCATATATGGAAAGCAGTGGGGAAATGGGTGGGAGGGACTTCCCAAAAGTAGAAAGGACATTAATAAGGTAGAAGATGATAATCAGAGGGGAAGGAGGAGGAAAGAGTAAGATGTACCTGAAAGTGAAATGGATCGAGTTATATGTGTGCATCAATAGGCCACAGTGAAATACAGCATTCTGTATAATTAATATGAACCAATAAAAAAGAATGATAATATAAAGGAATATGAGAAAGGAGATATGAGAAGGGTGGGATGGCATCATATCTGCTACATATTATGTATTAGGTAATGTAGATTCGTTTATTGTTTCAGATTTCTGTTTAAATTTGGAGGGCTTTCATAGGATTGGCTAATGGGCAAGTGGCATGGCTTCACTTAAAGTCGAAGCAACTTAACACTGAATGTCCAGCAGTTACTGGATTTGGAACGTCTTTGTTGTTCAAAATAAATTTATGTGATGGAGACCCTATAGAAAAATAAACATGGTTGATTTAACTCACTTTAAAAAAGAATGTAATACTTATAAATTATACTATAGATAATACAACATCAAAGGATTAGGGAGAGACTAAAACCGAGAAAGGGGGCTCCAAAAGTGATTTGGTTTGGCAGAGTATCAGACAAGAAAGGAATAAAAATGGGTCAGAGTAAGCAGAGAATGTGAAGGGATCCCTCCCAAAGCAGGAAAAGGATATGGAAAAAATAGGGCTGAGGTGGATAAGACATAATAAATGCCAACATATAGGAACGACTCGAATTTTCTCATTTTTCATTACTAAAATGGGACAAGCAGGCAGAATTCATTTATTATATTTCTATTTTAATAATAAAATGTTCTTATAATGTCTTCAAAGGAATGCTGTATGGTACAAAGGTTTAGAAAATTCAAAAAGATCTCCTGGGATGAAAAATAAACTCTACAGAGATGACATTATCTGTTGAACCAATAAAACTATATAAGAAAACAACTTTTAAAAGTAGAATAATGGATGAAATTGAAGTCAATTCAAACCTTTTCTTGTATTAGTCTTTGAAGATGAATCCCACAGGACAACATGGCAGTGAATAAGGTCAATAGGTACTGCTGAACTTTGCAGATGGCAGAGGCCAGGGAATTTATTATGGAGTTTAGTCCCACCTTCTCAATAACATTCTGGAAGGCAGTAGGAGACTGGCGAGTGATTCTACACAAGGCCTGCAGAGAAAGGAGTGCAATTGCAATCGTCAGACAACTCAAAGCATATTAACCATTGCCCCAAAAGAGAACATACACTCCTGTGCAAAAACAGGAAGTACTAACCTTGCTCCTTTTTTATTTTGGCACAAGAAAATTTAAACATAAAAGGAGAACAGTAACTAGCTGCCAATAAAATTTAAAGTGGTTTTAAAACATCAGTATTACAACAATAATCACTAAATTGGTAACTAATTCACAAGTCTATAAGAAAACTTCCTTTTTAAGTAATAAACATTAAATGTATTTTTGTTCTTTTTAGTTATATATAACAGTACAGTATAATTTGACATAGTTATACAAACATGGAGTACATCTTATTCTAATTAGGATCCCAGTCTTATGGTTGTACATGACAGAGATTCACTGTGTATTTATGCATGTGCATAGGAAAGTTAAGTCAGATTACTCCACTGTCTCTCCTATTTCCTGTCCACCCTCCCTTTCCTTCATTCCCCTTTGTCTGATCCTCTGAACTTCTATTCTTCCCCTTCCCCTCCTTGTTGTGTGTTAGTATCCACAGATAAGAACCTTTGGCTCTGGGGGATTGGCTTATTTCGCTTAGTATAAGAGTCTACAGATCCATCCCATTTTCCAGCAAATGCCATAAAGTCATTCTTTTTAGTGGCACAATAATATTTCATTGAGTATACTTACCACATTTTATTTATCCATTCATCTATTGTAGGGCACCTAAGTTGGTTCCATAGCTTAGCTATTGTGAATTGAGCCGCTATAAATATTGATGCAGGTTCGTCACTATAGCATGCTGACTTTAAGTCCTGTGTGTATATATACTGAGGAGTAGGGTAGCTAGGTCAAATAGTAGTTCCATTCTAAGTTTTCTAAGGAATCTCCATACTGCTTTCCACAGTAGTTGCACCAATTTGCAGTCCAGCAATGGATGAGAGTGTACCCTTTTCTCTACATCCTGCCAACATTTATTGTTATTTGTATTCTTGATTGTCACTATTCCAAATGGAGTGAGATAAAATCTCAGTGTAGTTTTAATTTCCACTTCTCTAATTGCTAGAGAAGTTGAACATTTTTTCATGTATTTGTTGATCTCTGGTATTTCTTCTTCTGTGAAGTTCTGTTCAGTTCCTTTGACCATTTATTAATTAACCAGACCTTAAATTATATTACAGAGCTATAATAAGAAAAACAGCATGGTATTGGTACCAAAACAGACCTGAAGGCCAATGGAACAGAAGACACAGAGACAAACCCACATAAATACAGTTATCTCATACTAGACAAAGGTGCCATAAACATACTTTGGAGAAAAGACAGCCTCTTCAACAAATGCTGCTAGGAAAACTAGAAAGCCATATGTAGCAGAATGAAATATAACCCCCCCCCTCTCTCACCCTGCACAAAACTTAAACTGGATCAAAGACCTAGCTAGACATTAGACCAGACAACTTTCATCTACTAGGAAAAAAATATAGGCCCAACACTCCATCATGTTGGCTTAGGAACTGAATTCTTCAATAAGACTCCTAAAGCACAAGTAGTAAAATCAAGAATAAATGGGATGATATCAAAGTAAAAAACTTCTTCACAGCAAAGGAAACAAGAGCATGAAGAGCGAGCCTACAGAATGGAAGAAAATCCAAAGCCACATGCACCTCAGAGCATTAATCCTCATGATATATAAAGAGCTCAAAAAACTTAATGCCAAAGTGGGCAAAGGAGACAATAAATGTATGCTTTGTGCAGGCACTAAGTTCTGAAAACTACTAATAAAATTTAATATTTAACACTGTTTACTATATGGAACACTATCTCAGACTGTCTAAAAATCATTAAATTCTTCCAAGCATATGTAAGAAAGGTAGTGTTACCCCATTTACAGATGGGACTAACACTTAGAGTATTTAAGTAATTTGCAAAATGTCAGAGCCAGGAAAAGGCGGAGCAAGGATTCAAACACAGGTAAATTAGCCCTCCAGAGCTGTTGCTAGATTGTTCATACTTTTTCAAACTATCACATGAGTTCCTCCTCCCTGATTTATATTCTACCCCAGTCTATAATTTTCATTAACAATAAAAAGATCAAATACAAGACAAGTTGTTAGAAATATGATGTCTAGAAGTCAGAGGAAGCAGGAATGGAGGAAATGAGGAAAACATTTTTCTTAGAACTTGGAAAACATTTCATTTTCTGGAAAATCAGGGGGAAAATATTTTTTCTATCACCAAGAATGAGTTTCCTTTTAAACTTTTTCCTATTGATAATATAAGGAATACAAGTGTTGGTTGGTATAAAATTGAATCTTTCACAAAATTAAAATGCTCTAAAGCACGTTTTCACTTAATGCTAACCCTTATTTCCAGTCTTCATGAAAATGCATCTCGCTAAAAATACACTGATGTAACAATAGTAGATTTTTATATTTATTATGTATGAATTTTAATTATTTTATAGCACATGTATTATACGGTAAATTTATATATATATATATTTTATATATACGTATGTGTATGTGTGTGTGTATCCCCCCTCAAAAAAGCAAGTTTCAAAATAGAAACACAGATAACATGAGAACAAAGTAATAAGATGCCTTCAAAAGTTCAAAAACTCTCCAATAACTAAACCCATAAATACTGAAGTGAAGCAAATGCCAAAGATTTTTTTTTTTTTAATGGTGATAAAAATGATCAATGAACTGGGCACACAGCCCATAATCACAACAACTCAGAAGTTTGAAACAGGAGGATCACAAGATCAAAGCCAGCCTTACCAAGTTAGCAAGTCCCTAAGCAATTTAGTGAGAACCTATCTCAAAATAAATAATAAAAACAAAACAAAAAAAAGGGTGGGGATGTAACTCAATGATAAACTGTCCCTGGGTTAAATTCCCATTAACAAGAATGAAAAAGGAGATGAAGGAGGAGGAAGGGAGGGGAGAAAAAGGAGGAAGGGAGGGGAGAAAAAGGAGGAAGGGAGGGGAGAAAAAGAAGGAAGGGAGGGGAGAAAAAGGAGGAAGGGAGGGGAGAAAAAGGCGGAAGGGAGGGGAGAAAAAGGAGGAAGGGAGGGGAGAAAAAGGAGGAAGGGAGGGGAGAAAAAGGAGGAAGGGAGGGGAGAAAAAGGAGGAAGGGAGGGGGAAAAGGAGGAAGGGAGGAGGAAAAGGAGGAAGGGAGGAGGAAAAGGAGGAAGGGGGAAGGAAGAGGAGAAAGGGCGGAAGGAAGAGAAGGGGGAAGGAAGAGGAGGAAGGGGAGGAGGAGGAGGAGGAGAGGGAGAAAAAGGGAAAGGCGAAGAGGAGGAGAAGACGACACAACTAGAAACAGAATATGCAAGAGCTCTGAGACATTTAAAGACCAAATTAAAGACTCATAGGTCTGGAGGAAGGGGTGAAAATACAGAATAATGACAGAGAACTAATTCAGTGAAATAATGGCAGAAAGTTTCCCTAATCTTAGGAATGAGATGGACACTCAAGTACTGCAGACATTTAGAACTGCAAATAGACATGAGTTGAAAAGAACCTCTTCACGACATATTATAGCTAAAATGCCAAAAATTCAGGCCAAAGAAATAAGTTTTAAAATTGTAGAAGCACCAAGTCACTTATAAAGGCAAACCTATCTGAATGCCTATAGATTTCTTAGCAGAAACTCTAAAGACCAAGAGGGCAAGTGATGATGTATTTTAAGACTCAAAATAACAGAAAATAACTGCCAGCTTACACAATGATATTCAGCTAAGGTATTCTTCAAAATCAAATAAGAAAAACCTTCCAAGATAAGCATAAACTGAAGGAATTCATAACCACTAAGACAGTACAGCAGAAGATACTTAAAGAAATCTTACACACTGAAGAAACCAACAAGAGAGCCTGGGAAAGAATAAAGCTCATTAAAAGAATGGACAATCAAATAAGAACTAGGAATGAAACAAACATTAGAAATAAAATAAAATAAGGGGAAGTAAATGCATCTCTCTCTGCAACCACCTAAATGTAACTGATCTTAATATTCCAACAAAGAAACAGGATTTAAAAATAAGACCTAATTTTGTTATGTGCAAGAAATATACCTTACCAGTAAAAATATTCACCAACTGAAGTTCAAAAAGAATAGGAAATGATACTCCATGCAAATGGAATCCAAAATCTAGCAGAAGTAACTATTCTTATATCTAACAAAGCATATACTGAGTCAAATTAGTTAGAAGAGACAAAGAAGTTCATTATGTGTTATTAGTAAAGGGAACAACTGAACAAAAAGATTAAAATTCTAAGTATCAGTACCCCCCAAAATCTCAGTGCATCCAATTTCATAAAACTACTCAAAAGGACAGATAGGCCCTAATAAAAGGAATGATCTCAATGTACCATCCACACAGAAAATCTATAATGATACTACAGAGTTAAATTATACTTTAAATCAAATGGACTCAACAGACATGTACAAAATATTTCATCTAACAACAGGAGAATACAGTTTCTCTTCAGCTGCTCATGGAACTTTGTCTGAAAGAGATGTTAGGTCAAAAAGCAAGTCTTGGCAAGAAAAAAATGAGAATTCCTTGTATCTTATCAGGTTATATAATAATGGAATGATATTCAAAATCAAAATCAAGAAAAAGTACAGAAATTATAAAAACACATACCAACTAAACAGTACACTTTTCAATAATGAGTGGGTGACTGAAAAAATCTAGTGAAAAAATCTAGTAAAAAATTTAAAAATTCTTAGAATCAAGTTGAGAATAGAAACAATGTATCAGAATCTATGGGATAAAGCATAGGCAGTTCTAGGAGGGAAATTGTGAGTGCCCACATTAAAAAAAAAAAAAAATCACAAAGAGCTTAAGTAACTTGATGCATCCCAAGATCTTAGAAAAATGAGAATAAACCAATCCCAAAACCAGTAGAAGGAAAGAAATATAGAGCAAAAATTGATGAAATAGAGAAGAATACAAAGGATCAATGGAAGAGTTGGTCCTTTGTAAAGATTGATAAATACCCAAACTAACCTAAAGACGCACCAAATCCAAATTAATAAAATTATGAGAAAGGAGATGTTACCATTGACACTACAGACAAAGAATCATTAGGAATTATTTCAAAAAAATATATGCTAACAAATGGGAAAATATGGAAGAAATGGACCGATTTCCAGCACATACAAGGATATGGAAAACCTAAAGAGGCAAATAACAAACAAGAATATGAACATAGTAATAGAAAGCCTCCCAAAAAAGAAAAGCCCAGTACCATATGGATTCACAGCTGAATTTTACCAAATGTTTACAGAATATTTAATAATGCTCCTCAAATTATTCCATGAAATATAAAGAAAGGAAACACATCCAAACTCATTCTATAAAACCGGTATCATCCTGATACCAACACCAAACTGGACACATTAAGTTTCATATCAGTATCTTTGATGAATATAGATGCAAAAAATCTTTTTATAAAATACTAGCAAACCAGGCTGGGGTTGTGGCTCAGTAGTAGAACACTCACCTAGCACATGAGAGGCCCTGGGTTCGATCCTCAACACCACATAAAAATAAGTAAATAAAGGTATCATGTCCAACTACAACTAAAAAATACTAGCAAACTGTACTTGACTGCCGCAGTCTGGCTGGGCACAATTCAGGAGCCACTTGTCAAAAGAAACTAACTTTATTTTTAGAACTACACAAGCCAAACAAAACAGCTCCTCAGGAAAAAACCCTCAGAGCCCAACTGCCACGACCGGCTTCCCACAAGCCTCTCACCCCAACACCAGCCTCTCCACCTCCCACAATCCTCCTGCTCTTGAGGCCGATTGGCTGGGTCGTGTGGGCGGAGCCAAAGAAGTCCCCCAATGAGCAGCTCCGTGGTCTGAAAGGGCAGGCAAACAGCCCAATGAGCATCACCGCAGAGGAGCCAATCAGCTAGATGTTGCTGGGGCCACTGTGAGCCAATCATCAGCGGGCAGCTGGAAGTTTGCTGGCAGCTGGAAGTTTGCTGGAGCCCCTTTGGCTGTGGCTCTCAACACTTGACAACATATTTTTTTAAAAATCACACAAATGATCAAGTTTATTTCATTCCTGGGATATTAAAAATGATTCATATAGACAAATCAATAAACTAATATAACACAAATAGAATCAAGGACAAAAATCACATAATCATCTCATTAGTTGAAAACAACGCCTTGGACAAAATACAACACCCCTTTATGATAGGAAAAAAAAAATCCTTAAGAAATCAAGATATACACCTCAACACAGTAAAAGATATATATGACAAAGCCAACATCACAGTGATTAGGGAAAAGTAGAAAGCATTTCTTCTAAAATCAAGAACTAAGATTCTTTTATTCAACACAGTTCAAAATTTTAGAGCAATTAGGCAAAAGAAATACAGAAACACAAACAGGAAAGGAAGAAGTTAAATCATGCCCATTTGGAGATGATATAATCCTGTACTTAGAAACCTTAAAGCCTCTACCAGAAGACTTTGATGAACAAATTCAGCAAAGTAGCAGGATGGAAAAAAAAAAAAATCAATAGATTTTGTATTCTTCAGTAATGAACCCATGGAAAAGAACATCAGAAAAACAATCCCATTCATAGTAGCTTCCAACACACACACACACACACACACACACACACACCCGTCCTTAGGAACAAATCTAACCAAGGTGGTGAAAAACCTCCACGAGGAAAATGACAGAATGCTGAAGAAAAAACGAATACACTAGAACATAGAAAGACTTCCCATGTTCATAGACAGGCAGAATATTGTTAAATTGGCCATATTACCAAAAGTGATCTACAGATCCATTGCAATTCCCATCAAGATGCCAATAACATTCTTCACAGAACTAGCAAAAGCAATCCTAAAATGCATATGAAAGAACCAAACACCCCGAATTGCCAAAGCAATCCTGAGCAAAAAGAGCAACGCTGGAGGCTTCACAATACCCAATTTCAAATTTTGCTAGAGTCATAGGAACAAAAACAGCACAGCAATGACATAAAACCAACAAGCATATAAACCAACAGAATAGAACAGAAGCAAAGACAAACCCACATAGTCATTTGATTCTTGACAAGGTGCTAAAAACATTTTGGAGAAAAGATAGTCTTTAAAAAAAATGGTGCTAGGAAAATTGGATATTCATATGTAGAAGAATGAAACTAGATCCCTATTTCTGACTCTGTGGAAGTCAACTCAAAATGGATTAAAGATCTAGGCCTAAAATCAGAAATTTTGTAACTGATAGGGGAAAACACTTCACCATATAGGTATAGGCAATGGCTTCCTATTCTGATTAGAACTCCTATAGCTCACGAAATAACAAGAATGAATAAATGAGAGTGCATCAAATTAAAAAGCTTTATCACAGCAAAGAAAATGTTTAATAGCATGAAGAAACAGCCTATTGAATGGGAGAAAATCTATTCCAGATACTCTTGTGGCAGAAAATTAATACCCAGAATACATAAAGAATTCAAAACCACCACCAAAAAAATAAATGGGCAAATGAAAGGAATAGATCTAAAAAAAAAAAAAAGTACAAACAGCCAACAATTTTCTCAAAAAATGTTCCTTTAGCCACCAGAGAAACAGATCAAAACCACAATGAGATTCCACCTCACTCCACATTGGAAGGCAACAATCAATAATACAAAATAAAATAATACATGCTGGCCAAAATATAGAGAAAAAGAAACTCTTATACACTGTTGGTGGGAAAGTAAATTAGCGAAGCCACTACAGAAATCAGTATGGAGGTTCCTCACAAAGCTGAGACTAGAACTACCATATGACCCAGCTATAGCACTCCTTGGTATTTATCAAAAAGTCAGCATTCTTTATGTTTACACAGCACAATTCACAACAGTCAAGTTATCAACAGTGAATGGATAAAATTATATATAAACACACACAATGGAGTTTTATTCAGCCATAAAGAACAAAATTATATCATTTGCAAGAACATGGATGGAACTGGAGAGCATCATGTTAAGTGAAATAAGCCAAACTCAAAGACAAGTACCACATACCTTCTCTTATAATGGAAGTTAGTGGGGAAAAAAGGTGGGGGGGGGTCTGGGGAGAATAGCATGATAGCACAAAGGAGATGATTAGGTTTAGGAACAGGATTAGGAAATGGGGTGGGGAAAAGGAAAGACAGGTACTAGGGGGTGAAACTGATCAAATTATATCCCTATACAAATATGCCACAATTGAACCCAATATTCCATGTAATTAACATGTGCCAATGAAAAAGCTCACTTGTAATGAATCTAAAAAAAACTGCTACTGAAACCAAAACAATCATTTTTTTTTAATCCAATTTTTGTTTAAAGAGCATTTTAAATACTGCAACCAAAATATTTCAAGAGAGTTAGAATCCTCCCAACAGTGATTCAATGCAGCAAAACAATTAATCTCATTAACAATGTAATAATTCTTAGAGAAGCTGACACAGCAAAACTGACTTTCAATTGGTATAAAATCCCTGATTATAATGCTGAAATTTACTGATAAAAGATATGTCTGTATTACTTCTAAGTAGCATTCACAACAACATGATGACAATCTCAATGTCTCCTCTTCAGAATGCTGTTCAAAAGCTTAAAAAATTTTCCATTTTGAAAAGCTCATGCAGAGGACAATTTTTAGTGACTTCTGAATATCAAATTCAGTTGAATGCTTCAGAGCAACAGAGATGATGTGGAGTCTAAGCACAATAGTGTTTGTACTTTCTGAATCAAAACAAAAACAATGTCAAGTTCAATCTTCAGTGATTTGGTTTTTAAACACTTCATGAAACAAAGTTTGAAAATATATTTCATAACTGTAAATAACTGTTCCAATTCAAAATTCCCTTCAAATATTTCTTCAAATAAAAATTTGATACAACTCAGAATTTGAATTGTTAGTCTTTTTAATAAAACAATTTCTAAAAAACAGACTAAATCAGAAGTGAAGGTGGCATATTTATTACAAACAGAGTCACCAAGGGAAGAAAAGAACCATTTCTTTTCAGTCTTTGAAATGATTTCTCAACATCATATGATATTACCCTGAAAGCTTTTTCAAACTATACACTCTCTCATCTGAGCCTAGAAAGATCTTAAAGATGTATCAGGATAAATTCAAGGTGAAGAGAGAGAAGAGAAAGTAGTTAATTTTGCTTGAAAAGTGCTCACTTTACCCATACCTCTAGTGAGAGTAGTGAGAACCACTACCCCACATATTTTTTGATACCTTTTCATCTCAGCACTTCAATAATTATGATTACACCAGTCAGTTCCCCGATAGGAGCCATTTTACTCAATCTAATTTCTCAAGTCCCCACTGTGATTCCTATGAAGAGATTCCCTATAATCCCAATAATTCTAAGATTCACTTTTATCTATTCAACACATTTCCCCAACTCAGGTCAACTTCCTCCAACTACCAATACCTATGAGTGATGTCACCACAAAGGAAAAGAAATAAGTCATCTTTCACTTTAAACCACACTGGTGTTTTCTAAGAGCTAGAAGGTCTCAGAAACCCTCCTAGTCTTTAGTACCCTCCCAGGGCACTAGTTCTCACACTTCAACAGGTTAAACATTATCTGGAGGAACACTGAAGTGCAGATTACTGTGCCTCATCCTCACCTACCATCCCTCATTCCCTAAAGAGATTCTGATTTAGCAAATCTAAATTGGGGTGCAAAAAATTGATGTTGATGCTGCTTGTCTGGGGACCACACTGATATAGGGGAATCTATGGGGCCAGACCTCACTAGGAGAAATGACTCAGAAAATCAGTGCGAGGCAGCAAATATGGACAGTTACAAGTGGATCAAGAAGCAGGTTCATGCCTCAGAGCTAAGCAATGCTATCCCTCGCCCAATGCTCATTCATTCAATCAACATCACCAGTCTTGAGACACCTTCCATGTGTTCAGGAGAGGAACAACAGGGCTCCTATTTTTACACACCAATAGGGAAAACCATATATAAATAAGTGGAATACAGCTGTGTTCATTTCTGTGAGGGGAAAATGAGAACCAATCACAATGGGAAGGAAGAGGAGCCAGGTACATCCTAACAGAGGAGGTGACACATAAGGTGAGACCTGAAAAATGAGGATTTACCATGTGAAAACCTAGCAGAAAACATCCCAGGTACAGGCAAAAGAAAGGGGAAAGGTCCCAGGACTGAAAAATGTGCAAAATCCTAGAAAATATCCAATTATAAGCTTGACTGAGGCATACTAAGTAAGGGAACTAGTGTTACAAGACGGGATAAAATATGCAATGCAGTGGCAAAACCATGAACGATTTTGAATAGTCATGGTAAGAACTCTCAATTTCATCACCAACTAGGTACATTACCCTCCATGACACATTCCTTAGAGGCGAATATGGAAAAAATAATTGAGAAGAAAGTTCGCCTCTAGCAAGGCCCCCAGGGGAGGAAGCAACTGTTATTTCTTGCCAGGAATGTATGCGAAGTATCTTCAGAATACACATTCCTAGTTTCTTTTTATTTATTTATTTATTTTTTAGTTTTAATTGGACACAATATCTTTATTTTGTTTATTTTTTTTAATGTAGTGCTAGGGATCGAACCCAGGGCCTCACTCATGCTAGGCGAGCACTCTACCTCTGATCCCCAACCCCAGCCCACAGATTCCTAGTTTCTATAACCTGTCTTTAATTCTCATATAAATCTGCTCACAATATAGGTGTAATGTTCTTAAGATTATGATATTAGGATCACTCTCCCCTATTATTTTCACTTTTCCCCCCCTCCCAGTAAAGAGGGAAAGTTAATGTAAGTAACCTCCTGCCCTCTACTCACACTTGGGAGAGGAGGTTCCCTCAAATTCTGCAGGAAAAGCCCTAATGTGCAATCAACAGACCTGGCATCAAACTGAAAGATGCACAAAACAATTATGGATTTCAAGGAGTTCATTATCTGTAACACATTATAATAAAATAAACTAACATAACTAGTTTGCTAAGCAAAGTATGCTCACTGCTTTAAATATTACCCTAAAACTGAAAGCACTTATCAATTCATAACTTCTGCCTACTACTTTAAATAAAGTATTGTGAATCCCTCTGGAGAGAAGGGGAAAAGTCGTTTGAAATTTTAAGCAGAAGAGGAGACACAATTTCATGAAGTTCACTGTGTATGGAGAACAGAACTGGTGATGCATAAAATTGGCCTTTGGAAGACCATTTAAGAAGTTAGTCCAATGGTCCAGGTGAGAGACAGTGGTGTCATGAATTATGAGATAGCACAGTAGCTGCAGAGGGAGGTAGACAGATCTGCATTAGGATCACGGGGCAGGTTGACTAGCAGGCTATTAACAGTGACACAGAAGGAGCCAAGTGAAGGGAACATTAAAAATGACTGCTAACCCTCACTCTCCTTAACCTATCCTTCTTAACCTCCTCCCAGTTTCAGACTGCACCTTGTAAGGAAGTGGGACAACAAGAAACAGAGTGCTGAGTCAAGGAGGGGAAGAGGAGACAGAGGAGACAGAGTAGCAGTGGCCAGAAGAAAGAAGAGTAACACTGAGTAGGAAGCCAGAATGGTGGAAGCTTATTACACCAAGGGAGTAAATTAACTGATAAAACACATCAGTAAATATAACAGGAATTATTGGAGCCAAGTTTCTCCAGATTTACAAACATGGCACAGGGTAAGACTAGAAATAATCCTAAAGTATCAGATTAAAATGAGAAGCATCAGTACCAGTAGTCATAGGAGTGTTACATTATAATGTACTGAAAATAGTGGCAATCCAGGAGTCCTTAATGATATAGATACAAATATACACACATGCACACACATGGGAGAAGGGGCAGTGGTGCCTTGAAAAAGAATACCAACTAACACTTAAGGCCTGTTTTTATATAGTTCATGAATAGTACAAAATGTGGTTTTTACATTTTTAAAGGACTATTGAATACAAAACAAAAACATGCATTAGGGACTGCATGTGGGGAAAAAAACTCATAACATTTATTATCTGGTCTGTTATAGAAAGTATTTAGCAATCCCTGGTGTAAAAGAAATGATACAAATGAATGTCCATCATGTGGCAGCTGGACAGTTAGGAGCCACCGAAGGATGCTATGGAGGTATAATGAGGAAACTCCAGATAGACTGAAACGGGGCCTCATGCTACAAAATAAAAGCTGTACACTTCTTAAAATTATAAATGTCACGAAAGACAGTCCGAAGAACTGCTTCAGACTGCAGAGACTAAAGAGCTATGAAAACAAAATACAACACATGAACTTGAATAGGATCCTGGAGCAGAAAAGTAAAGAAGACACTGTTGGGACCATTGGCAAAATCTCAATGAAAAGTCATTAGATTCAGAAGAATGTTAAGAACAGAGTATAAGAAGCACAAGATGAAAAAAATCTAGCTTGATGCCTCAGATGAAGAAAGGAAGGGCTAGAAGGTATGAAAATTTGGTGGGAACAATTGGAAAAACTTGGCCAAGAAAAGAAACGATGCTGAATATAAAGATGAAAAGCTGACATAAACCCCATAAACTATAGTTCAAAGATGCCTTGAGGAAATTCACTCGTGTACTCCAACTCCTGATAGTTTCCCCATGATTAATAGCATAATGAGTTGTTGTTTTCTTTTAAATTTTTAAAAGATGTTTCTGCTGGGGGGGGGGGGGGTAGGTGTGTGTGTGTGTCTGTGGGGGGGGGGGTAAATGGATAATATATACTCTTTCTTAACGATATTCAAAGAGCAGCATTTTTAGCCCTTGATCTTCAAGATTACAGAGGTGATACAAGAACTGAAAAGAAATCATAAACATCCACAAGTTTCAGCAACATGAAAGTCATTGGTGACCAAGGATCAGGTTCAGAAGCATTTAAGATAGTTACCAGATACTGACGAAGAAACACGGGCCAGAAAAGAACAACAGTATAGTGCAGAAACTCTAAAGCCGTGTGTTTGTGAAGAGTATGCTTGTGAAGGTACTTTTTGCTATGTTTGTTTTTGCTTTAAGGGGAAAGGGCACAGATTAAAAAATACTTGAGTCCCAACTACATGTATCCAGTGGAGAAGGAAAAGTTCAAGACTCAGGAAAAGAACAAAAGTCGCCATAGACATGAAGTTCCCAAGGAGGAACCAAGAAGATGATTTGGAGAAACATGAAGAAGTTTGTCCCTGACAGGAGCAAGGACAGCTCATCAATTATACTATGAGGGAAAGAATTGAGAGGTCTACATATAAATAGGTCAATAGGTATGGAGAACAAATAATTTCCAGCAGATGTCCCCATTTTTCTCTGAGCAGTAAGGACACTTCATTCAGTGAGGACACAGGATGAAATGTGGGATTAGAAGTTTAAGAAAGTATGAAACTGTCACAGAGAAGAAGCTGACAAGAGAAGTACAGTAAGAGTGCCACATAATGTTCAAAGCCAGATGAGACTGGTAACCAAAAAGAGTACTTACATAAATCCTATGAAAAAGGCTTGCATTTGTTCAGAGTATTAAATTGATACAACCATGCAAACACATCTTCATACATAATTGTCCTTTATTATATAATCATGTGCACAAAAGAGCAGACAACTAATAAAAATATAAAAAGACCACAGATGCCTGAACATTAAAATTAGCTTTTCTGAACCACATAAGATAAAATCTTTTAACACAAAATCTGAGCGAGGTTACTAACAAGAAAAAGGAGGAAACACTAAAAATATGACAAACCAAATCCTGTGCCCTATTGCCACAGTTTTCCACTATCACCTCCAAACAGCTTTTAAAATACTGTCATAGTCCTACAAAGTCTTACTGGAATTTCCTCATAGCCCCCAAGGTTTTCCACTTCAGGAAAAAAGAAAAATCAAATTATTGCTATCACCAACTATTCCTCTGAGATTTCTGTTTTCTACTAATTGAATTAAGTTTACTCTTACTCTGGCACATGTCTTCAAACTTGGCATTTAAAGATATGTCCCCAAAAGATGTTCCATCTTACCGAAATTGCTGTTATCCTAAGAGAATCAACGGTGGAATGTCTGAATAGGTACCATAAAACAGGTCCAACTTCTCCTGTAATGAAGCCCTGCGCCTGAGCTGAAAAAGTTGTGCAGACATTCTCAATAATCTTTGCAGCCATGTGATTCACAACACGTTCTTCCTAGGGAGATCAAACAAGGAGAAATCCAGAGACTATTATTTAGTAGTAGGAATACATGCATGTCATTTCTTCAGACAAATCTCTACCCAATAATTTCTCTCAAAACCAAAGTTAAAACTAAAAACTGTTATAACTGATAAATTCAGTAAAATTGCAGGATACAAAAATAAACATAAAAATCAGTAACATTTCTCTTTTCGGGGTATAAGAGGGTAGTGCTAGGGATTGAACCTGGGGTTTTACACACGATAGGCAACACCTACCACTGAGTTACACCCAACCCCAGCCCCAATCAGTATTATTTTTATACATCTGAAACAATCTGAAAAATAATCTCATTTACAATGCAGAAAAAAATACACTTATGAGTAAATTTAACCAAGAAAGTGAAAGATCTATATATTGAAAACTATAAAACCCTGATGAAAGAAATTGATGATACAAATAAATGGAAAGTATTCTGTGTCCATGGATTGGAAGAATATTGTTTAAATGTCCACAATTCCCAACGAGATCCACAAATTTAATAATATTCCTATCAAAATTTGAATATCATTTTTCAAAAAAATAGAAAAAAATCAGCTCCCATTCTTATGTAACCAGAAAAGACCCCAAAATAGATGAATAAATCTTGAACAAGAGAAAATCTGGAGGTTTCAGACTACCAGATCTCAAAATGTACTACAAAACTATAGTCAATATAGCATGAAAACAGGTCTACTCATCAACAGAAAATAAAGCCCAGAAATAAACCTATACATTCACTGCCAACCGATTGACAAAAATGCCAACAACATACAATGGGGAAAGGAAAGTGTCTTTTCAATAAACAGCATTGGGAAAACTGGATATACAAATACAGAAGAATAAAAGTAGACCCTTACCTTAATCCTTATATAAAGAAATCAACTCAGCATGAATTAAACACTTAAATATAAAACTTGAAATTATAAACTACTAGGGAAAAAACAAGAAAAACTCCTATGACATTGATCAAGGAAGATATTTCTTGGATATGATCCCATAAACACAATCAATGAAAAACAGAAAATGGGTTCACATCAAATAAAATCTGCACAGCAAAGGCAACAATTAATACAGTAAAGAGACAACCCACCAATTGGGAGAAAATAATTATAAATCATACATTGGCTACAGAGCTTATATCAACAACACATAAGGAACTCAGACCACTCAACAACAAATAACCCTATTAAAAACATGGGCAAAGGACTCGAGTAGGTATTTCTCAAAAAAATAAGTAAAAATGGCCAATAGATATATAAAGTTATATATAATAGCTCAAAATAGATATATAATATATATATAATAGCTCAAAAGTTCTAATTATCAGAAAAATGGAAATTAAAACCACAATGAGATGTAATTCCATATCTGTTAAAATTGGCTATTAGCAAAAAGATAAAAATCATACCTGTTGGCAAGGATGTGGGGAAAGTGAACCCTTGTAGACTATTGGAAGCATTGTAAATTAGTTTAATCATTTTGGGAAACACCATGGAGGTTCCTCAAAAAACTAAAAGTAGAACTACCATTTGATTTGGAAATCTCATAACCAAAGGAACTGAGGTCAGTATCACAGATGTCTTCTCTCCCATGTTCACTGCAGCATTGTCCACAGTTGCCAAGACACAGCTAACACTACCAACCAAGCTTCACATTCACCAAGCACTCTGCTCAACAAAAGAACACACTTTTCCAAGATCACACAAAACAGTACCAGATTAGGTCATGCTATGGACCATAAAAAGCATCTCAGCAAACTCCATACTCAGAAATGACTTTGTGATGAATGACAAACTTCAACAAACAATAACAGTTTAAAACCACAAAAGTTCTACAAGAGATCATAAGAATACACTATCTTGAGTAGGCAAAGCTTTTTAGGACAAAGAGGCACTAAGAATGAAATATATACATTTTAAACTTCATAATTTCAAATTTCTGCCCATAATGACACATTAAGCCTCACAGTTTCTCAGTCTGGGAGAAAATTTATAAAACACTAATATTAAATGTCTAAGCATACTATTTCATGGTATATTTTAATTTAAAATACTGAATGGAGAATTATATGTATAATATAATCCTACATTTGTTTAAAATATACACAACCAAAGGAAAAGCATAGAAAAATAACACTGATAATGATGATTCTAACAGGTGTAGGTCACAGGAAAAGGAGTCTACCAATGCTACTTCACCCATATTTTACACTGTCTGGATTGTTACAGTATGTGTGCATTACTTTAATATGATGTCTTTTTTGTGTAAAAACAAAAAGAGGCCTGAGGCTGTAGCTCAGTGGCAGAGTACTTGCCTAGCATGTGTGAAGCACTGGGGGGTTCAATCCTTAGCACAGCATAAAAATAAAGGCATTCTGACCATGTACAACTACAAAAAAAAAAATTTAAAAGAGAAACTATTCAGTGATATTTAAGTCTAAGGCATGGCTTTGCATTCTACCAGCTATATGATTCAGGCACATTCACCTCTGTGCCTCAGCTTCCCTATCTATAAAACGAAGATAAAATGAGGCAGTTTGGTAAGTGTTTGTGCCATCTGATTGCCTTAACAATCCAGATCATGGAAAGTACATGTTCTCTATAAGTGTTAATTTTTCTTCTCATTACTACTAGTAGCATACCGTATGAACTTTTGATTGCCAGAACAGAAAATTACAATGTACTTTGATTTCCTCAAACTTCTGGCATATTTCAAGAGTACTAGAGAGAATGCTTCCTCCCAATTTATTTCCTACCATGCAAACAGAATAAAGGCCACTTGTAGCCTCCCTCTGTTCCTTTATTCACTGCACTTAAGAAAAATATGTTGCCTGTTTAGCAAATTTGAAAAAAAAAAGTGAAATGGATGTGCCTAAGTGCTCAGTTTACTTGTTCTCGTTGGGGGTAGACCCACTCATACTCAAGTTGTCTTCTCATATAATGTGTACTTAAAACACTAGGAGAAGGCTGCTCTAACTGGGAGGTACTAAGCTGCCCTCATGTGGCGGTTTAATATAATATAAGGAAGTCCATTTGCCCTCAGAATCTATGACCTCATTACATCATATATGAAGATGACATTTTGTTCTGGATACTTTGTTCTGTTCTTTCTTTTGCTTTTACTTCTACATAAGGTTTTAAAACCTTCTCCCCAAATGTGGGAAGGAAAGATGCTATTTATGGGGGAACCTTCACTTATACTTTGTATCACAATTGTCAGTCAATTCCTAGAGGATTCATTCCTAGCCCTAGAAAACCACATCTATTTTAGCACCTAGGTTGCAAAGAGGTCCGGAGTCATCTCAGTGCTCTATAAACTCGGAGGCTGTCAGGCCAATTCAGTGTGTGACTGCCTGAAATAAGCTGTCCTAGTCCCTCTGGAATCCCTTGTGGGACGTAACACAAGCAATAAGACTAGTGCTATTTTCTGCTTATTAACTCTTTGGAAGGGCCAACTAGACTAAATTATCATTTAATCAAAGCCCTCTTTTCATAATGTCGTGAGAATAAAAACTGATTATTAGAAAAATATCAGGGTTACTAATGAAAAGCTGTACTGTTTCATGGTGTTAAGTAGATATAATGTATTGTATGCAATCTTAAAAAAGAAAGCTTTGCTGCCGGTTTTAATTACATGCCTACTTTTCCAATAAAGAGAGCCAAAATTAACATCTAAAATATTGACATTATTTTTACTTTCATAGATTTAGTAAAACTATGATCTTCCCTCTAAAGGTTTCAAGGTACCTGCAGTTATTTTACATAGTTTAGTATAGCTTTAGTAACTCTCCGAACCTTAAAGAACATAAGATTTTTCATTTCTTACAATATAGTGGGCAAGAAACCTGATGACACTACCTCTCTGAAAGCAACCAAAAATGATAGATGTAATAGAATAAAGTTTCTTTAAAACATCTACAAACTAGCACCAAATTCTTAAGCCAGTGATTGTGTAGTGCCCAGAGGTACTCAACCTGGTATTTGTACCATAATTATTTCTCTGACAAGGTAAACAAGAGGAGTGAGGGCAAAGCTGAAGTCCCTCACAAGTAGGAAATGCAATGAAGACTCCCCAGCCCAGGCCCAAACACAAGTAGTCAGCAGTGGCCACAACTGAGTACAATACACGTAAACAAGAAGGAACCCCCACCAGACACCGTGGACCAACTACTCAGAGGATCACGTGTTTGAGATCAGCCTGGGCAACTTAGCAAAACCCTGTTTCAAAATGAGAATTTTTTTTTTAAAGGGCTGGGAGGTGTGGTTCAGTGGTAGAGTGCTTGCCTAGCATGTACAGAGACCCCACATTCAATCCTCAGTAATAAAAAAAAAAAGAAAGAAATAGCTCCACCATCTCTATGACTCCCTATTGAACCGAGTTAGGGGTTGAGGACAAACCCATAGGAAATGAAACACACAGTCAGCCCTCATTCGATTTGCAGAGTATCAGCTTCAGAACAGCAATGGTTGCTCTGATAGCTGACTTTTTAGCATCAACAACTATGGCCAGAAGACAATGAAATTCCATCTTTAATCGATAATTGAAAATTACCATCAGCCTACAACTGCATTCCCAGAAAAAATACATTTCAAAAGAGAAACAGATTAAAATAAATTTTTTAAAACCAAAGACATGAAGTAAAATACTAAACAAATAGAATAATAAGATGGTACTTACTCTAAATACAATTATGCCAACAATTATAATAAACATAAATTGAATAAAATAATTAGGAAAAAATAACTATAAAGTAATCTTTAATAATACTAAGAGATATCTAAAAGTCAAAGAAAGGATGAAAAAGGAAGACTGGAGAAGATACGCCCATTATACAGAACCCAAAGAAAAGAGAGCCAGTATAGCTATTCTATTATTAATTCCAGACAACACAGGCAAAAGCATTATTAGGTATTTTTTAAGGTCATACCATAATGATAAAAATTACAACTTACCAAGGGGGAACCTAATTTTTCTATATAGGTAATAACACCCAAAATGCATAAAAGTGAAATAAGATTAAAATTGCAACCCTACTGTGATGGTTAATCTGAATTGTCAACTTAAATGGATTAAGAGTTCTTTAAGATTTAAAGATGCTTTTGGGTGTCTGTCTCACTGAGGGAGTTTCTAGGAATGACTGGAATGTGGGACTGAAAACTGAGGCAGAGAACCACCCTAAATATGGGCAGCACAGTCCAATAGGTTGGAGACTTGTATAGAACAAAAAGTTGGAAGGAGGAAGCAGCAGCAGCAGACACAAGCTCCATTCTTGAACAGGTTATTGATTGCTGCTGCAATTGCTTGAGGACATCAAACTCCAGCTCCTTCATTCTTCCAAAGCAGATTCTGCTCAAGTGACTTTCCAGGCCTTTAGTCCCGGAATGGGGAGGCATCATTGTTCCCTTTTATTCTGAGACTGCAGCTTCTTAAACTGAGTAGCTAGGTTCCTCTGGCTCTACGGCCAGCAGACAGCCATTGTGAGATTACCCAGCTTCTGGTCATGTAAGCTAATCTAATAAATCCTCTCTCTCAATGATTATACATATACACTCAATATATTTTATATTGTTGATTCTGTTCCTTTAGAGAACCCTAATACACCTACCAAAAGGAAAATTTTAAATTGACATCTTATTACCTGATAAGTAGACCAAAAACGAAACAAAAAAAAAAAAAAAATCAGCACAGAAGATCTAGATTTATCTTCTATCTAAACAAGTTAACAAGTTTAACCTAATAAGAAAAAACTACATCACCAACTATTGACAGAATTCAAAAGGAAATCTCAATAAATTCCAAAAGACTGGAAGTATGCATACATTATTCTCTCTAACCATAATACCATTAAGCTAAAAATAGCAACAAAATGATGACAAGAAAAACCAGAAGGGCAAGTATTACATAAGAAAGTCTGTTGCTTTTCTGCTTCTTAAGAGTACAAGGCATATCATGGGCAAAAGAGTCAAAGGAACATGAAAATTTATACAGTGCCCCATCCCATGTAAATCCTGAAAGGTGTCACTGCTGATATTTCACCCATTCTTCAATAACAAATCCAGCAAAGCCAAAATCTGAAGCCTCCCTATATGTCCCCCACTGCAGAAGGAGAGAAGGTACTACCTCAGGCTTGCAACGACAAGCTCACATGCTATTAACTCCTCACCCCCAGGGACTCTGGAAGCTGGTCTACGGGGTTCAGTGTTACCTGAGAACTGTTTACCACATAGACTCCTCAAAGGTTCACTTCAAAACACAATAGGTAACTGCACACCTGGTAAACCATTTTGCATTAGAAAATCATGACTTTGAATTATGTTCATAGCAATATCTAGAAGTTTAAAAAATTATCTTACTGCATGAACATAGCCTACCTTTTCCACATACAAGGTAAAAGGGAACTGAGAGTCCCCAGCAAAAACCCAGACACTCCTGGTACATACAGTTCTTAAGAACAGAATGTAATGATTAAAAATACACAACTATACATGTCAGCACTTGCCAAAAAATAAGAATTTTAACTCATTTCTCTCCTTATATAACTAGTGCCTAAAATATTGTGAACACATAACAACATTTCTAGTATTTCTTTTTTAATTCAAGTATAGTCTAATATAAAAACTGGTTCTCTCAAAAAGAACAAAGCTCTAATTAACAAATGAAAATTAAATTTCCTCTTAAAGGAATTTTGTTACAAAAAAATTATCTAGTAAGCTATTGTTCAGAAATGAATAATTAAGCCAACAGTTTGTTATGAACTCACATTTTAAATACAACATATGCCAGGTGTCAGTTTAGCACCTATAATTAAACAGACAACTACTCAAGCTATATGGCTGATTAGAAACAAATTACTCTTCCCCTCTAAACATGTGGAAATTATCTAGGAGTTATTTTCAGCTTCTATGTTGTAGAGTGACCTGCTACCTTCCCAGGGGGGTAAAAAAAAAAAAATACCGAAAAAAAAAAATTCCCAGCCTCCATATTCCACACACATATACAACATATGTCATTCAAATACAATGTCAAATATTCGTGAGGTCAACACAGCAATCAGCCCAAGGAGGGGTGGTTCTTTGCTACTGTATACACATAGGAAGGGCAAGACAATGGAAGAGAAAGTCCTGAGACTCAAGGGCCTGAGTCAGAAGCACATGGCCTGTGCACTAGTTTTAGTTTCTTTTATTTCGCTTTAATAGGAAATGCTGCTAAGCGCAGTCCCCTGGGCTTGGCCAGTTCCAGACCTCTAGAAAATGGCACATCTGTGGACTCCCGGTTCTAAGTCTCTGAAATACCAGAGCAGCTGTGGGACTGAGTCAGAATCACCATCAATGCCTTTCTTCCACACTGCCACTCTTTTGAATAGTTGGATCAGATCTCCCAATTTTTTTGTGTGTTCCATCACAAGGTTCTCACCTGCTTCTATCTTAACATTTCTCTCAAACAAGAACAAAAATATCTAATACCTCTATCACATGTTAGTTACACAAATCATGACCATAGGGCAAATTGATCTATTTGGAAAATAAGGTCATAAAATCTTAGACACACACACACACACCCACCAAAAAAAAAAAAAAAAAAAAAAAAAAAGCTCCTGAAAATTATTTGAACATGCTTATTTTTGTCTCTGAATAAGGTACAGCTTCCTCTCCACAGAGAACCTACAACACAACACAGGATAAGGTAAGGTAAGGTATGTGGCCAAACAACTGAAAATACTTCATCCTACAGGTCCTTGAGTAGATGTACAAGTTAAGGCTCTCAAAAGTACTAAGAACAAATGAGCATGTCCAGCCTGGCTTAACCCAATGTGCTCCAACTTTTTTGGCTAGAAAACCTTTCATTCATATAATGCTTATAAATATCCCATGACAAAGCTAGCCTTCTATGAATAAGGAACATGGTAATTTATTATTTAGAAGTAACTTTGCCTTTCTAAGAGGTCTACCTATCAATAAAAATTTCTATGCTGCTTTTGTCCCAAATCAGATTAGAAAGAAGGAAAAGGGGTTAAACGAAGAATCAATGATTCATGTTCAGTGAGGCACATTTTGTGGTGCTGAGGATGAAACCCAGGGTCTCATGCATGCAAGCCAAAGTACTCTACCACTGAGTTACACCCCAGTCCTCAATTTTGACACAGTTTTGTGCACATTTTTATGAAGTACAACTATTACACAGTGGGGTAACTAGCATATCCATCATCTTGAACTTTTATAGGTTTTTTTTTATACAGATTACATTTAGATTTTAAATGGAAAAAAAAAAGGAAATAAGCCAAAGAATATCTCGGTAGATGTAAAAACAAGAGAAAAAGCACAATGATGTGAATATACTGGTGTCATAGAACTGTACACTTAATGGTTGAAATGGCTAGTTTTAGAATAAGACAAAAATCATAATTTTTTTTTCCTAGTACTGAGGATGGATTCCAGTGGTGTTCTGTATTTTTTATTTTGAGACAGGGTCTTGTTCGTTGCTGAGGCTGGCCACAAATTTGCAATCCTCCTGCCTTAGCCACCTAAGTAACTGGGATTACAGGTATGCATCACCATACCCCACAAAACCACAGTTTTAAAGAGAAAAATGGAATAGACCACAATCTTGACTATAAGGTAATGTATCTTTGCTCTTTAACAAAGTGGGGACGAAGGTGATAGATTAAACTTTTTCAGGTGGTTGGAATCTATCTCAAACAACCCTACATGAAGGAAAAATTTTAAACTAGAGCTAGAGACTACCTGTGAAATAACAATACATGTCAAAAATAATAGGCTATCATTAACACTAGATAAAGCAAGAGTTCATAGTCTTAAATGGCTTAGTAATCACACCAGAAAAAAATAAAGCTAATGAAGTTTCAAAACAAATTAGTTAAAAGCCAGGTACAGAAGTAGGGATTAAAAAACAACATTTCTGTTTATGAATACATGAAGACAGGGCAGGATCGTAATTAAACTTTGTTTATTCTGCCTCCAGTCAAGGCATAATACATTAATGTTCCCATTAAATATTCAGCTGTAAAAAAGCTGGACATATACCACAGTTAACTTGAGTAATAAATAGATTAGTTGACTGTGATGAAGAGTTCAAAGACACTTCAATCAGGTGTCATCTTAATTTGTCTTTTAAATAAAATCTGTCATTGTTAGTATTTTCATTGTCTATGCCTTCCATTTCATGCCAATATCAACTAATTCTCCTCAAATTAATTTACAGATATATTCTCAACATCTTAACAGGCAAACACAAAAAGTTGATTCTCTACGTGCAAATGAAAAGGAGTAAAACAAACAGCTAAGAAACTCTTGGGGGAAAAAAGATGATCTTGGTAAAGTGAAAATTCTTGTGTATGTCTCTTTTTTAATATTTATTTTTTAGGTGTAGATGGACACAACACAATGCCTTTATTTTTATGTGGTGCTGAGGATCAAACCCGGGTCCCGCCCGTGATAGGCAAGTGCTCTACCGCTGAGCCACAATCCCAGCCCCTGTGTATGTCTTTTAATCTCTAAAATTCAGAGCTATTAATTTTGATAGCCTGGCACAAACATAGGCCAAGAGAAACAAGCAGGGCCCAGGAAGAGACTTTACACTGATAGGATGCAGGTGACACTGCAGAGCAATAGGGACAGGACAGACTTCAACCAAGTGACATGGGGTTATTATCTATACTGATTTCAAAACACTAGACACACACACACACACACACACACACACACACACACACCCCTAGATGAAAGCTCTAAATGATAAAAGAAAAAAAATAAAATTTAAGTATAATGGATTTTTTTTTTTTTTTTTTTTTTTGGTACCAAGGATTGAACCCGGGATGCTTAAGCACTGAGCCACATCCCCAGCCCTTTTTTTTTTAGATTTTATTTATAGACAGGGTCTCACTAAGTTGTTCAGTGCCTCGCTTTTGCTGAGGCTGGCTTTGAACTCAGATCCTCCTACCTCAGCTTGCCGAGCTGCTGGGATTACAGGCATACACTACCGCGCCTGGCATAATAGACTATCTTGATGTTCAGAGTAGGGAATCGGTGAAGATCAAAGAGAACACATCAAAAGAATAGATTGATAAATTTAGCTACATTAAAAGATATTTGGGGGCTGGTGTATAGTTCAGTGATGGAACACTTTCCTAGCATGCATGAGGCCCCAAGTTCAATCCCTAGAACAAAAAAAAGAAAGAAAATTAAAAACTTCTGCCTATCATGGATACTATACAGAAAATGAATAGAAAAGTATCTGCAACACAAAACCTCAAAAGCTGAATATGCAGAATAC
Organism: Spermophilus citellus; assembly: GCF_964194105.1. Lineage (NCBI taxonomy): Eukaryota > Metazoa > Chordata > Mammalia > Rodentia > Sciuridae > Spermophilus > Spermophilus citellus. The sequence continues at coordinate 22,651,533 of NC_138184.1, read as the reverse complement.
ATACAAAATTCCTACGGGTGAAGTGCCATTGATATCTCACTTTTATTGACCAGTTTAAAAAATAAAATCATAAATGTGTATGCACATCAGCTGCAGGAGCACATGCCCATAACACCAGCTACTCAGGAGGCTGAGGCAGGAGGATCAGAAGTTCAAGGATTGCCAAGGGAACTTAGGAAGACTGTCTCAAAATTTAAAAACACAAAAAATTTAAAAGACTGGGGAGGTAGCTTAGTGGGAGAATGTCCCTGAATTCAATCTCCAGTAGTATGAAAATAATAAAGCATATTATATGCGTGCATGCATGCATATGAATGCATACCTGCATACATTACAACAAAACAAAGAGGGCAAAATGTTAAAACTGTTGAATCTAGCTGATGAAAATAAAGGTGATCCTTACAGTTCTGTTTCCTCTCCTGTTCTCCAATTTCAAACACTTTATAGTATAAATGGTTGCAAGGATACAGAGTCCCACAAAGTATCGGAGTGGGGGGAAACTATTGGTGTAAGATGTGATAAGCACTTTTCAAAACAGGAAACAGAACCAGATGAATAAAAAAACACAAACATCCTCATTAGCATTCACAGAGACACATATTAAAACTACTTGAAGAAATCACTTAATGCCCATCAGGTTGACAAAAAACTGCAAGTCTGGCTATATCGAATGATTGAGAAGAAAGAGGCTAATGGGTGTTCGCAATATTCTGCTGGTAAGAGCATAAATACGTACTGGGTAACATACACTCAGGCATATTCCAAGGACAACATACTATTCTGTGGTAGAAATGAACTATAGTTTATACAATCAACATGCATCAACCTCAACTAGTTTTAAGCAAAAGAACTAAGTCTCAAAAAAAATATGGTGCCGTTCCCATTTAGAGTTCAGGATTAAGAACCAATCAATTCCATGTTCAGCAATACTCTCAAAGATAAAGACATCATAAAAACTTAAGGATGTTTACCAAAGTCAGAATGGTGGTTGTCCTTGAAAGGAGGACAAGATGCAATCCAAGAGGGACAGAGAAGAATGCTCCAGGCTGCCAGCACTCCTTTTTTTTTTTTTTTTTTTTAAGACAGTGAGTATGTGACAGTGTTTTCAACTGTACATATACACTTCACATGCTCTTCAGTATGTGAGCCATATTTCATAAGAAATTACATTCAGAAATACCAGTAGTACTGGAAACTGTTGAAGATAAAAGGCATAAAAATCATTTTACCTTAAATTAGGTCCCCCAATGCATTAGACAAATTTGTTATTTCAAGATTTGCTATACTCAAAATTGTTTTTGTAAAGATAGAAATCCTTTATTAGGGAAAATAATCACCCTCTCTTATCCGTCTGGTAGTTAGCATGTATGCTGCCAACATGCATATTTAACTGCTTTTCAAATAGAAAATGGAAAATTTCATAGACTACACAATTTAGACTTCTCCTCTAAAAAATATAAGGGCCCTCTCGTACATACCAAGACAATAAAAAGCAAGTGTATTACTAAAATATAAAACTATTTCGCTATTTCACAATTAATAATTGTTTAATAACAATGCACGTGGATATAAAATATTATTCTTCCTATTATGTGTCCACGGAAAACATAGTGGGAGGGGAGGAAACAAGATACAACCTCAAAGACTATAATCATCTTTTAATAGGAAATAACAAGTTTTAAAAATTAAACATAGTATAGAGGGTCCTCAAAAGACTATGCATGGAACCGCCATATGATCCAGCCATATCACTCCTTAGAATTTATTCTGAAGAATTAAAGTCATCATACTACAGTGAAAAAAAAAATTAAACATAAAAAGTTTTGAGATTTTATGCTACTAAAGAGATCCCTAAAATACTCCTTCATCCTTTGTATTCCTGATTTTCTTTTCCTTTTGTACTTATGTATTTGACATATTCCAATTTATATTTTTATCTCATCTCTACTATAGGTGAGAATCACCTTCTTCATCTGTGTGACACAAATGCTCCCAGCTTGAGGCCTTGAATGATGAGGCCAAACATCTTTTAACTGTAAGTGAAAACAAGTTAATTCTTGTATTATTGATAAAGTATGATTTATCATACAATCATATATCCCATAGTGACAAATGACTAAGCACTCAAAACCACAGGCTGAGAAGTGTTCCCACTTCATTTCCCAACCACTAGGGGGAAGCCTTGGCAGGCTTTTCCACAACGGGAACATAACTGTCATCACATAATATGTGAAGTAAGGAATGCCAAAGGAAGATGTTTATCCTGATATGTCTTTTTCATTCCTGAAGGAGTGTTTTTAGCCTATGGCTTTGCCTTGGGTGAAACAATGTCAAGTCGTATAAAGCAAACAGAATGCCAACCTTTTAGGCGGGTTATCAAGTCCTTTACATGGTTACACACAGGAGCAACATGCATATATGGGGGCCATGAGAGGTGAAGTGAATAAATTGAAAAAAATTACATCACATAAAAAAATACTACTCAATATTAAAATCAGGGGATACTAGTGGGAAGCTTCCACATTTCTAAAAAACTTCAATATGGCAACCTGACAAAATAATCAAGGAGCACCTGAGGCTCAGAGAATTCTCTATACATATCTTGCTTACCAAACTTCTGTAGCAATAACTTAAAGTGGGGTACATCATTAACAGCATGCTATTAAAAGCTAGTTAGTTGTTTATATCTGTTACTATCTTTTTAAAATCAGGCCATTAAACAAGTGAGTGAGAAAGCCAGTTCTTTTTTATACTTGCTCCACTGCAGGTCACCTGCTAGGGGTGGCTTGTCAAGATTATTTAAATTCAGGAGCAATACTTGGTTGACAAGCTCCTGCACTGCTGCAGGCTACAATCCTCACACAGTGCCTGGAGGGTTATTACAATTGCGTGTCTACAGAGGACAACAAAGGAGCCTTACCCCTTCCCGAAGGCACCTCATTAGCACCGTGTAAGCAGCCAAGGGAACGGCCCAGCATTCTCTGGGGTTCTTTTTTTTTTCTTCCTAAAATGAAGTAGAAGGAAAGACAGTGAAGCTAACAGCACAAAAGATATTAACCCATTCAAGAAAGAGGCACAGTTCTAAATACATGAACTATCTAAAGCTTAATATTCTATTTAACTTAATACTTAATATCTGACAATTACAATCAGATCAAGGGTCTTTTACTGCAGCGTATACACCAAGTATTTCTATCTCCCACTATTTTACATATCATGTTGACAAGATTCCCCTCATCAAAAGCTAGATAAAAATAATTGAAAAATGAGAATATGGTTCAACCAACAGAGAAACCATTCTATTGATAACTGAAGATGATAGCACAAATAACCCTACCCAAAAGGTACTACAAAATCTGGAATCATTTGAAAGCAGAGAACACACAACTTTAAGTAACATCCATAAGACAATAAGTTACCAGGTGAGATAATGTGCTAAATAAAAATAAGCAAATGTAATTAGCAGGGACACCGATTTTAATGACATCACCACAATTGTCCCACAGAAGATTAACCAAATTACCAAAACCACCGCAAGAACATTCCTGCAACCTATCAAAGTAAATCAGGTGCCACACAGGAGGGTGAAAAAAAAATTTAAAGCACAAAAAAATAGGAAAATAGGTTCTTTTTTTTTTTTTTTTTTTTTTTTAAACAGGCAGAACTGAATGCTCAGAATGGGAAAATAAAACAGAGGAAGCAAAACGCAGGGCAGGTATGTCTGTCCCCTGTGCAACTGGCCCCTGGCATGCTTGCTGTGGGAGCCGAGTTGGCAGATGGAGCATTGCCTTTCTAAAAGGGGAGGCTCCTGCATGGCTGAGGATAATGCATGGAAATCAAGCATGTGAATAACAACCACTTTGAGGAGTATAAGTGGCATGGGCAGAAGCAGATGCAGGCCACCACTCTCTTGGAAAGTGGCTTCCGAAGCTCTGGCTTCCTCATGTGCGTCAGCAAAGAGAAACTGGACAGTAGTTCGGACTTGGATGTAGATGGGGATGACACTCTGGAGTATAGGAAGCCACTATACATGGAGACTGGTGTGATCACAAGGCAAGGAGCCTGGTGAAGGCACAAAGAGAAGCACTCCAGGGCATAGTCCTAAATGGTGACATCTTAGCATCCACATCACACTCTAATTCTCTAAATGGGCCAGTGACAGGATGCCACCCACCAGCAATGGTGAAAGCAGCAAAGTAGGAGGCCATGCAGAAGACCTGCATTAAGAGCAACATTGAGAAACAAACTGAAGGTTCAGTTGTAACTATGTTTGAAGCCCTGAAAGCTTGAATCCGGGAGCTTGAATGGTAGCTATCTAGGGGAGACCAAAACAAATGCCTTTATCTGTATGGGCTCACACTGATGTCCCGTAGATCCAGTGTTGGCAAATAAGCTACTAAGGATCAGGCTGCAGACCCTGAGTGCCAAGAAGCTCTGAGCTTGGTGCAATATCATCACAGCACCTGGAGACCTTTGGAGGATCTACTTGTGAGCTAGCCACCTAGGCAGGCCTTTCCATGAGTGAATAGCTTCACCTGGACCCAGCCTCTGTGACCATGACCCTCTCCCCTGTATGCATATGCACATGCATACACACGTAAGACACAGGACTCTGGAACCAGAGTGGAGGCTGAGGCCCAGGCCCTGCCTGCTAGCTCCCACCAAGCCTGGGGAATGAACATACCTTCCATGCCTCTGTTCCCAGGGTCAGGCAGTAGAGTGGGGGTGGGGAGTAGACGGGCAAGGGTCCAGAGGTACAGTTCCCACACACATGCAAACACTAGACTGAAGCACATGTACTATAGACCATGTATGTTTACAATGCTGTGTATAAATGAGGCAACTCCTTTGCCCTCTACCCCCTCCCTTTTGGTTGTATGACTTTCTTTTAAAGAACTTCTGGAAGCTGTGTTCAGGGCTGGTTGGATAGCTGTTTAAAGAACCTCTGAAACCTCCTTCACAGCTGGTTGGGGGTTCAGCCCATCCACTTCTTGGGGTGCCTGCCTCTCCTTCTCCTATGTGCTCAGTGGTATATATTTCTTCTCCTAGACATGGGTTACGTGCCCTGAGGGACATGACCCTCTCCTTAGTCTTAGCTCTTGGGGCTGCTCTCAGGACCTAGGAAGTAGGTCCTGAGCTGAAGCAGAGGCTGAAATGGGGGCTGGTTGAAGGCACCCCTGGCCGTTCCTCCTGAGGGCCCCAAAGTATGACGCTGTGCCTGCATATTCTATAGAAAGATAATTGTCCTTTCCCTTTTGAAAACTACTCTTGACAAGGATTAAACCAAAATAACCAAAAACCTGATAATTCCACAAAAGCTGTTGCCTCACTAAAAGCTATTTTTATAGACCCAGGGATTAACTTCCTTTTTTTGGTACGCTATAAGATGTAGTCATGTCATGGCCACAGAATCATCCCTTTATTAAAAAAGGTTACCCTTTATCCAGTTTAAAAATAGACACCAAGGAACAACATTCTCCAAATCTACTGTAGAAACAGACATGTGATGCTGTGTATTTACATAAAACTCTAGTGTGAATGACAGAAAGCAAATCAGCAGTAGCAAAGTATGCTGAGGAAACTTGCAGGTAAAAGTATATTATCTTTGATTGTGGCAATAGTTTCACAGATATATGTGCATATATCAAAATTTATCAAATTGTTATCTTAAAAAATGTACACTTCATTATACAGCATTATACATTAAACTGGGAGAGAAGGGGGCAGAGACAAAAGAACAACTAGATTCCCATTCCTGACAAGATGACAAACTACGTACCTGATTAATCTTCTAATGAAAAGAAATGGTTTTATTTTGACATCAAGATGATAAAGACTAAGTAAAAAACTGAAGAATCCCAAGCACGGTATGGATATGCTGAGCACTGAAGTCTGAGTTTACTCTGAGGGCCTGAAAAACCTGATAAATTTGACCTTTAATGTCAAGGCCTTGGGAGCCCTAGGGAATGACAAAGTGGACATCAACTCTCCAGCCTCATCCCTAAAGAGCTGCAAGGAAAAGTGCCTTTCACAAAAACTTGGCACATCAGAACATCACACAGGGAGACGTTCCTTTACAAGAGGAGGGAAACAAGAAGCTGCGTGTGCCGATTAAGAAATAGGACTGTGTTAATGACTAAGCAAAAGCTCTAGTGCAAGTATCTCCATATATTTTTATACTTTTTTTTTTTAATGTTGAGGATTGAACCCGGGTGCATTATACCAATGAGCTACATACCCAGCCCTTTTTTAGTTTTTATTTTGAGACAAGGTCTCACTAAGTTGCAAAGAGTCTACATTGCTGAGGCTAGCCTCAAACTTGCAGTCCTCCTGCATACACTATTCATACCTTTAAAGAGAAAACACCAAGTTTCTGCCTGTGTAAAAAATGAGACAAAATAAGAATATACATCTCTTTTTGCTGGTATTTTCAAAGTTAACTCTGAATATAAGAAAGTATTCATAAAGTTTCTTTTTGAAAACTAGGCAGATATGGAACAAAAATTAAAAAAAAAAAAAAGACTTTTCCCTATACACTTGACCTTACTTCTAGCTTTCTGGTTCATAAATGAGTTTGCTCTTCAAAACAAATTTACATACAAATATATTCAACTGAACATGTACAAAAAGCTTCCTGAATAGAAAGAAATAATGCTAGTGGAAATTATTTTTAAATATAAGTATGGAGAAAAATTGCTTTTGGTGCATTAGAGTACTAAATATCACAAAGATAGCAATACTTTCCTAATTGCTACACATAGTCAGTACCAGTCCTAACATTTACTGGAAGACCCAAAATTCTCCTCGAATTTATCTGCAAAATCAATGCATTTTTTTTTAAAAGATGATTTACAGACCGGACAAGCCGACTCAAAAATGTATTATGACATGTAAAGGGCCAGGAATAGCCAAGACACTAATGTAAAGAAAGAACAAGAAAGATTTGCTGTACTATCAACACTAATTATGAAGCCAATTTTAAATATTCATATTTTATAACAATTGGTAGCTACCTCAAAGTGATGATTATTGAGAAAGTTGGTTTAATATGGATCTAATAATATTCAGGTTGTGTAACATTTCAGCAAGTTCAAGAACAAAAAACTTAATCAGAATTTCCTTATTAATTTAAAACCTACCAGTATCTGCTTAAAACCGAGTATCACATGATATGACTAACCCATAATTTATCAATATCTATTCAATGTTTTTTTATAAAACATTAGTGGAATATTAAATTTTCTCTTGGTGAGTTCAATAGCACTTCCATATTGTAACTTTAGAAACAAGAAGTCAAATCCTGCCATTCTATATTAGTCATATTAAAAGCCAAACCTGCACAAAGTAGTGTTTTATTTAAACTGAAAGGGGGCTCTATATTGAAAGAAACAATGGTCTTCTCCTACCTGAAGGAGTCAAAGATGGCAACAACTTAGGGAACAATTTAAAGACTTTTAGTTCATTATTTTTAAGATATGGTCTGAGAATCTCCTACATGTTTAAGGAAACTAGGCACTGAGAGGGAGGGAAGAAGAGAAACAAGGTCAGCTAGAGAGAAAGACACTGAGAAACTCTTCCCCAAAAGTAGTTTCTCCTAAGTTCCTTAGGCATGCTCTAAAAGTCAAAAAAACTTTTATAGGATATTAAAACTCGTCAGCCAGGATGTGTTGGAACATGTCAAACAGCAACAGAGTTAATCAGACAGTCTCACCTGGGTGGCTACAAGATAGATCAGCTCCCCAAGGGTCGGTAAAAGGCACTGTTTTAATTTGCTGTTCCTGAAGTTCTCCCTAATTAATTCAGTTAAGAGAGCAATTGCCTGAAAAGAGAAAAGCATATTAGTTCAGGTGTATCACTCAGTTCTTTAAATTATAACGTTAAAAACAAAACATGCCACAAATTTATCTCCCATTTTTTAGAAAGTATGTTTTCAAAGTATGGGAATTAGAGGAAATCATTTCCCCATCTTTAAAGAAGTAAACAGAAGTTTACAAAGGTTCCATCAACTGAACTAGGCCATCCAATTCACTGAGACACCAGGACACAGATTTTACCACACTACATCCCTACTCTTCTCCAGCACACTACAATCTGAAATGTTCTCACAGTATAGCAGACTTTTACATGATTCCTTTAAAAGTCTGAGAGGGGGAATGTTATACCAATGTTTCAGTGTAATCTACTCCAAAATTCAGCAGCTTAACTTGCTAGGAGTCGGACTAAGAAAATCACATACATATTGAATTTGTACATAAGAACACAGGTTAATTGAATAATGAAGTCAGAATGGTTTTAGAATGATACATACAGAATGACCCCATACTAAGAAGGAAAAATGTCTGTAAATATTGTGGATGAATTACTCTAAAACAGTGAAAATCAGAATGCAGTGCACAGATGAGACTATTTCTTATCATTCATTGGAAGACACTTGAAAAACTGAAAGTGAGCACTTCAAAAATTTCAGAGCAACTCAACAATGCCACAACATTCAAGCATGCAATTGCTGGATTTTGCAGATGCATGTGGGGCTACAGCACTATACAGAAGACACACATTGAAGGAACACTTGTTGTCAAGGTATTTTTAAAGAGCTTTTTTGAATGATAACATATATACAGTAACTATGTATATGCCTGTGAAATCATCACTATAATCAAGACGGTTAACATCACCTAGAATGTCCTCAAGGGCCTCCCTCTGTTTGGCTCCTCCCCAACCAGCCTCCAATATACTTTTGATCAGTAGTTTGCATTTTCTAGGGTTTATGTAAATGGAATCATATATTTTGTATTCTATGGTTTCTTTCACTCAGTATAATACATTTGAGATTCACCCACATTGTTGCACTTATCAAGAGCTTATTCCTTTTTATTTCTGTGTAGTATTCCATTGTTTGGATGTACCATAATGTGTTAATCTCACTACCCAATGACTAAAATGCAGTGAATCCCTACCAGAACACAGGATGAACAAAGAATGATGCATCATCACATTATCCTTTTCAGTATGTCATTTCCACAGTTTTCCTTTTCTTTGACCTTCACTGATCATCCACTAGGACTACACTGAATCATCTAAAATGTGCCTGTATTCAATTTTTTACCTACAAAGACAAACTGTCACCAACACACTACCCTAAAAGAATGGCTCAAGTAAATATATGAAAGAGAAGGAAGGATGAAAGAAGAAAGCTTGGAATATCAAAAAGGAATGAAGAACACAGTAAGTGAAAGTATAGATAAATACAATATGCATTCTTTTTCCTATTACTTTTTCTGAACTGTTTCATAGTTAAAGCAATTATATCAAAAATTGTGATTTTGTTCTAAATATATTTATAGAATATATTTAAGGCAATTATACAAAATGAGTAAGTCTAAAGAGATGAAAAGAGTTAAATTTTCTGTACTTCACTTGAACTGGTAAAATTATGACACCTGTGAACTATGATAAGGTGTATGTAATACCTGGAGCAAGGATTACAGACGATTTATGCAAAGAGAAACACACACCACTATAAAAAAAAAAAAGTCAAATGGAATTGAAAAAATGTTCAGTTACCCTTGGAAAATAGTAAAAGGAAAACATAAATGAGAATGAAAGCAAACAAAGTAGCAGGCTTGAGATCAAATATATCACTAATTATATTAAATGCAAATGATCTAAATATAGCAATTTAAAGACAGTTCAACAAAGTGGAATTTTAAAAATGGCCAACTATATGCTGCATACAAGAAACTCACACCAACATATCGATATAGGTAGGTTGAGAATTAAAAACATAAAAAAGTAAATCAGGGAAGCAGTACTCAAAAGCAAGCACGAATGGCTATGTTAATATCAGTAGAAGAGAAACACTGTAGAACAAGTCAATCCACCACCCACCAAAAAAAAAAATGCTAATCATCAATGTGTATCACTGAATAAGAAAGTCACAAAATACATGGAGCAAAAAGAATAGAACTGGAACGAGAAAGATAAATACACAATTAATGTTGTAGACGTCAACACTTCTCTCTCAGGTACAGAAAGAAAAATACTGCATGATCATCCTCTGTGAAATCTTAAAAAGTAAGACTTGTAGAAATAAAAAGTAGAATAGTGGTTACCAGAGGCTGTGGGTCAGGTAGAGGGATAGGGGGTTGCTGATTAAAAGGTACAAAGTTACAGTTAGACAGGAGGAACAAGGACCTACTGCATAGAATGGTGACACAGTTAATGTGTATGACACAACTGTTCAAATTTTAAATATTCTAACTATAAATAACTATAGAAGGTGACAGATATGCTAATTTGCTTAATATAATCACTTTATAATGTATACATGTTAATATGTCACATTGTAAACCATAAGTAGATAATTATTTGTCAATTTAAAATTTTTTAATAAATTGATAAAACAAGCAGACAGAAAATGAGCATTCATCAAAAAGATAATGGAATACTACAACCTTATGCACATAAATTTCATAACTTGAATGAATGGACCAATTCCTCAAACACAAATTATCACCACTCACTCACTAAGGAACAGTTATTTGCAAATGACATGATTCTTTACATGTCAACTAGGAATGTGATCTTCCTAGAGTTTGGCAAGTTCATAAGATTCAATATCAATATTCAAGAAACAATTATATTTCTATATATTAGCAATGAACACATGAAAATCGGAATTAAAAACAATGATATTTACAATAAAAATATATAATACTTGGGTGTAAATCTAACAAAACATGTGAAGAGTGTGTGTGAAACTATACAATGCTGTTAAAAAAATAAAATGTAAATCAATGAAATGAAGACCTAAATAGAGATATACACTATGTTGATAGATAGGAAAACTCAACATAATGAACATGTTAATTCTTCCTAAAATGATAGTCAGGTTTAATGCAGTTCTTATCAAAATCCTGGTAATTTGTATAGGTATCAACAAGATTTTAAAATTTACATGGAAATTCAAAAGAATTAGAACATTCAAAAACCACTGTGAAAAAGAACAAAGTGGCTGGAATTATTCTATTTGACTTCAAGATGTATGTACATAAGTACAGACAACTGATTTTTGACAACAGTTCAAGATTTATGTTAGGGTTTAGATGCAAGGTGCCCCCAAAAGGTCATGTGTGAGACAATGCAGAAGTAGATTATAAGCAGTAGACCCTCAATGGATTACTCCACTGGTATGGATTAATTGGATGATAACTGTACACAGACAGGGTGTGGCTAGAGGAGGCAGGTTGGAGTTCTGCCTTTGGGGTTTATTTTGTCCCTGGTGAGCAGAGCTCTCTGCTTCCTGGTTGCCACATCCTGAACTACTCTTCACCACCACACCCTTCCACCATTATGTTTTGTATTACCTCAGGCCCAGAGATACAGAGTCACCCAACCATGGATTGATCCTTGGAAACTGGACCAAAATAAACTTTTCTTCCAAGTTGTTATTGTCAAGGTTTTGGGTCAGAGGAACAAAAAAGCTCACTAAAATGACTTACATACTTTCTGTAATCAAGACAGTATGGCAGTTTTGATGGGACAGACACATGGCCAATGGGACAAACTAGAGAATCCAGAAATAGCTATACATAAGTACAGACAACTGATTTTTGACAACAGTGCAAAGGCAATCCAATGGAGAAAAAAAACAAACTTTAAAAAAAGAAAAAGAAAATGGTGGAATATTTGGAAGTCCATAGGAAAACCAAAAAGTAAGACTTAACCTAAATCTAACACTTCATTCATATAGTTACCTCAAAATGGACCAAATATAAAAAACAGAACTATAAACTTCCAAGGGATGGGAGAGGGGAAAAAACAAAATAAATCCTCAGGATGTAGGGCTAGAGCTAAGGAAAAAAGGTAGACCAACACCAAAAGCATAGAGACATTGTACCAGAGAAGACAGTTGGCAAATAAGTGAAAAGATGCTCAACAGCACAAGAAATGAGAACAAAAACCAAAGTGAGATATCACCATACATCTATAGTAATAAAAAATAGAGAAAACATCAAAAGTTACTGAAGATGGTGAGAAACTGAATCACTCCCACCTTGATAGTGAGAATTAAGAAAGGTACAATGTTGAGATATGATCCCGTTATCCCTAATTTTTCTAGAGTTTTGAACATAAAGGGATGCTGTACTTTGTCGAATGCTTTTTCTGCATCTATCGAGATGATCATATGGTTCTTATTTTTAAGTCTATTGATGTGGTGAATAACATTTATTGATTTCCGTATATTGAACCAGCCTTGCATCCCAGGGATGAATCCTACTTGATCATGGTGTACAATTTTTTTGATATGTTTTTGAATCCGATTCGCCAGAATTTTATTGAGGATTTTTGCATCTAGGTTCATTAGAGATATTGGTCTGTAGTTTTCTTTCTTTGAAGTCTCTTTGTCTGGTTTAGGTATCAGGGTGATGTTGGCCTCGTAGAATGTATTTGGAAGTTCTCCCTCTTTTTCTATTTCCTGAAATAGCTTGAAAAGTATTGGTGTTAGTTCCTCTTTAAAGGTTTTGTAAAACTCTGCTGTATACCCATCCGGTCCTGGGCTTTTCTTAGTTGGTAGTCTTTTGATGGTTTCTTCTAGTTCCTCAATTGTTATTGGTCTGTTTGGGTTGTCTATATCCTCCTGACTCAATCTGGGCAGATCATATGACTTAAGAAATTTATCGATGCCTTCACTATCTTCTATTTTATTGGAGTATAAGGATTCAAAATAATTTCTGATTATCTTCTGTATTTCTGAAGTGTCTGTTGTGATATTGCCTTTTTCATCCCATATGCTAGTAATTTGAGTTCTCTCTCCTTCTCTTCGTTAGCATGGCTAAGGGTCTGTCGATTTTATTTATTTTTTCAAAGAACCAACTTTTAGTTTTGTCAATTTTTTCAATTGTTTCTTTTGTTTCGATTTCATTAATTTCAGCTCTGATTTTAATTATTTCTTGCCTTCTACTTCTTTTGCTGTTGTTTTGCTCTTCTTTCTCTAGGATTTTGAGATGAAGTATGAGATCATTTATTTGTTGGTTTTTTCTTTTTTTAAGGAATGAACTCCATGCAATGAATTTTCCTCTTAGAACTGCTTTCAATGTGTCCCATAGATTCCGATATGTTGTGTCTGTGTTTTCATTTAACTCTAAGTAGTTTTTAATTTCCTCCTTGATGTCTTCTACAACCCATTGATCATTCAGAAACCTATTGTTCATTCTCCAAGTGATGCATGATTTTTCCTTCCTTCTTTTATCGTTGATTTTCAGTTTCATTCCATTATGATCAGATAAGATGCATGGTATTATCTCTACTCCTTTATATTGTCTAAGAGTTGCCCTGTGACATAATATATGATCTATTTTTGAGAAGGATCCATGTGCTGCTGAGAAAAAAGTGTAACTGCTTGATGTTGGGTGGTATATTCTATATATGTCAATTAAGTCTAGGTTGTTAAAAGTTGGCTATGATCTACATACTGTGGGGTCGGGCTCCAAATTCCTCAATAGGACACCCATAGCACAAGAGTTAATAACTAGAATCAACAAATGGGACTTACTCAAACTAAAAAGTTTTTTCTCAGCAAAAGAAACAATAAGAGAGGTAAATAGGGAGCCTACATCCTGGGAACAAATTTTCACTCCTCACACTTCAGATAGAGCCCTAATATCCAGAGTATACAAAGAACTCAAAAAATTAGACAATAAGATAACAAATAACCCAATCAACAAATGGGCCAAGGACCTGAACAGACACTTCTCAGAGGACGACATACAATCAATCAATAAGTACATGAAAAAATGCTCACCATCGCTAGCAGTCAGAGAAATGCAAATCAAAACCACCCTAAGATATCATCTCACTCCAGTAAGATTGGCAGCCATTATGAAGTCAAACAACAAGTGCTGGCGAGGATGTGGGGAAAAGGGTACACTTGTTCATTGTTGGTGGGACTGCAAATTGGTGCAGCCAATTTGGAAAGCAGTATGGAGATTTCTTGGAAAGCTGGGAATGGAACCACCATTTGACCCAGCTATTCCCCTTCTCGGTCTATTCCCTAAAGACCTAAAAAGAGCATGCTACAGGGACACTGCTACATCGATGTTCATAGCAGCACAATTCACGATAGCAAGATTGTGGAACCAACCTAGATGCCCTTCAATAGACGAATGGATAAAAAAAAAATGTGGCATTTATACACAATGGAGTATTACTCTGCATTAAAAAATGACAAAATCATAGAATTTGGAGGGAAATGGATGGCATTAGAGCAGATTATGCTAAGTGAAGCTAGCCAATCCCTAAAAAACAAATGCCAAATGACTGCTTTGATATAAGGGGAGTAACCAAGGACAGGGTAGGGACGAAGAGCTTGAGAAGAAGATCAACATTAAACAGGGATGAGAGGTGGGAGGGAAAGGGAGAGAGAAGGGAAATTGCATGGAAATGGAAGGTGATCCTCAGGGTTATACAAAATTACATATAAGAGGAAATGAGGGGTAAGAGAAGAATAATACAAGTGGAAGAAATGATTTACAGTAGAGGGGGTAGAGAGAAGAGGGGAGGGGAGGGGAGGGGAAGGGGGATAGTAGAGAATAGGATAGACAGCAGAATACATCAGACACTAGAATGGCAATATGTAAATCAATGGAAGTATAACTGATGTGACTCTGCAATCTGTATACGGGGTAAAAATGGGAGTTCATAACCCACTTGAATCAAACTGTGAAATATGATATATTAAGAACTATGTAATGTTTTGAACGACCAACAATTAAAAAAAAGAAAAAAGAAAAAAATTAAAAGAAAGGTACAGCCACTCTGGAAATGATATGGCAGTTTCTTTTAAAAATTAAGGGGGAAAAAAACTCAATTACTGCACTCCTAAGCACTTATTTCAGATAAAGGAAGACTTTCATGCACAGAAAAAAATGTTAATAGATATTCATAGCAGTTTTATTTGTAAACGTCAAAACTGAAATGACCCAGATGTCTTTCAATAAGCTAATGGTTACATAAATTGTGGCAAAACCATCCCAAGAAGACCTCAGGAGGAGAAAATAAATTATCAATACACACAATTACCTAGATGTATCTCCAAAAAAAATAGGAATGAAAAAGAAATCCCAAAAGGTTACATGTTACATGACTATTTATACAACATTTTAAACATGACAAAAACATAAAAATGGAAAAAAGATACTGAAGGTTGTGGGAGTGTGAGACCACGTGCAGTAGGGGGAGGCTAAGGTGGGCATTAAAGGGATCCTGAAGGATCATAGCAGTGATGAAATTTCTCTTTTCTTTAACTGTCCCAGTGTCAATATCCTGTGGTAATAGCATCCCATCGTTCCCAAAGATGCTATCATTAGAGAAAGTAGACATAGCATACCCAGCACTTTTCTGCGTGTTTTTTTTTTAAACAATTGCATGTGAATCTACAATTATGCCAAAATTAAGAATTTAATTAAAAAGAACCTCATACTAAACTCAAAACTCAAATCCAGCTTTCTGCTTCAAAGGTGGATGCAGGGATTTACAGCATTTTTTCCATTTTATAATCCACTGGTCCTTTTTGTCAGTAACCATCACTGGAAATTTAAAACGTTTTAATGCTGTAGACCCTTAAAGTGATAAAACTGTTTGGACTGCCTCCAGCACAATAGAAATTGCTTTGGAGCTCAGTGTCTTGTAAACAGACACACATCATATAATTTATTCTAGCAATGCCACAGCAACCTTCATCTCACTTGCAAAAGTTAACTTTGGATAGCATTAAACCAGACTCAATGGGTAGCGGCTCCCTGCAACGTTATTTGTATGGGTTTTCCATTAATCTTTAAAATTTACAGAAATATTAATATTAAAAGGGGAAACTAAAAATAATGAACAAATACAATACAGAAAAGGGAAATACTAAGGAGAAAAAAATGTTCTTATTGACCTAGGTACAATGATATTTTTTAAAGGCCAATTCTAAACAGATAAAATAGATTTAGTTCTTCTTTGAACTCAAATCCATTTAATATGTGGGTATTATTCTTAGGCATGTTTGTCTTAGACAATAAGTCTATTTTTAAAAAAAAACCCTGAGTAAAGAAAATGAATAGTTTTATTGTTGTTCTTATTTCTATTACAATTTGAGGCCTATGTATATCATTATTGATTTTTAATTAATTTAAATGGTTCTTCTGTAACCACAGGCATACCCACAGTTGGTTGATGGGTATGCAGACAGTCATTTAAAACCGTATAGTCATTTCCCAAACTACTACTTTGAAATCAAACCCATTTTATAACAAATGTGACCAAGTATAGTCAGGTCTTTTGGCTTTATCAAAAGTCATCTAATTGCTATTAAAAAGGTCAATCGCTTCAGTTCCATATACCCTCGACTGAGTTTCTTAAATCAAGGGCCAAAAGAGAAGCAGATGAATTAAGATCCTAATAGCTTGCAAGGTCTACAGTTTAAAACTAGCCTGCTGATACTTGTACAAAAATAATTTGCCTGCTCTTGACCCTCAAAATGTAGTTGTTCAATGTCCAAGGTAATGTATGTGTAATTAACAGTTACAAATAGAAACTAAATTAAGCTCCAGATCCAGAAAGTTTCAGACATTTTTTATATGGTCGGTGTTTTACCCTGTTTACATTCAATGGGAAATTTGGCAATAGTGATTATACTAACAATCTTTTTTTTTTTTAAGAGAGAAAGAATTTTTTAATATTTATTTTTCAGTTTTTCGGTGGACACAACATCTTTATTTTTATGTGGTGCCGAGGATCGAACCCAGTGCCCTGCACATGCCAGGTGAGCGCGTTACCGCTTGAGCCACATCCCCAGCCCTATACTAATAATCTTTTAAATCATACACTGTCCAATACTGTTTCCTGAACTCTAAAATAAGAGGCATCCCAAAATTTTTCAAATGGAAAGAGAATGCCAATTCTCTGTCCAAGCCTTTTCTTTCTTGAAGACTCACGTTTAATATCTCAAAATTCCCTTGGACACTTGATTCTATAAGCCTCATACCTTTTTCCCCATTCATGTTCAATTTTATTGATATTCAATCTGAAACTTCTTTGGATCTTATATATCTCATCAAGTCTTATCAAGAAAAATCACATCTATAGATGTGAAACTTCAAACCCTCATTTTCAGTGTTGGCTAAAAAAGAGGATGAACACCCTGGACACATAAGGGCTGGACACATGCAGAAAGATAAAAATGAAGAGAATACAATTCTGTTCCGTATGTAATAACTCTGAAAGTGTCCTTGACAAGGTTGTAAGAAGCTCTCTTTGGTGACATCTGGACATCAAAGTTTTAACATTAGCTCTAATTTTCTGCGTGTTAATTAACTGCATTAAAACTGCATCTGTAATTTACATCTATCTCCTAAAACTAAATAATCAGTCAGAAGTAAGGACAACTATCTTGTCAGTTCTTTATGGAGCCCTAGGTTTAAACAACCAATGAGTAAATTGGCAGATTCCTTCTCTCAAAAATAAATAAAATATGAAAGTAGATATATCAAACAGTTTTTCAGTCATTTAAAAAGTATGAACATGCTGTTTAAATGAACTGTCAACTTCCTCTGCTTTTTTCCCCCACAAATATCAACTGCAGAAGAAATTTGTTTTTGGAGACTAGTTACCAGGTCCCTCTTCCTCAACCTCCTTTTGAGATCAATCCTTTCCAATACTGGCCCTAGTCTGTTCAGCCTTCCAAATGTGGAAGACAAAAGGATCCTGGCTCCCTTCAGGGGCCATCTTTTCTCCCATAATGTGGTACCATCAAGGGCAGGGCCACTTTTAGCCAGCAAGACTCAGGAATCAGAATAAAAGATTGGCTGAAGTTCACTCATTCATTCTAGTAGTATCCCCAAGCAAGTCTCCAAGAGAATCCTAGTCCAAAGACCTTCTGGAGCTGCCGGGTACTTTTTGTTCTAAAATTTCTTTAGGAGCCATTGATCCTATCCATTTCCTTCTAATATCTAGGTTAGGTATAAACACCTAAGTTAAGCATAAATAACTTTATGGTTAAGTTAGGCAGAGTCACCCTTCAAAAGTGATAGTACTCGTGCTGTTGCTCACTCTTCCTGGACACAAAAACATTTCACAGATCCTTTACAGTTGGGTGGTACCATGTTACTAGCTCTGGCCAATTGGCTGAAATTGAAATCATATAGTATATTCTGCATACCCATCTGACCTTGGAAACTTTTAAAACACTATGCTGGATGGAGATACCACATAAAATGGAAGCAGCAAGTAATGCTGAAGTCAGCTGCCCCTCACCCCACAGCTAAAGAACAAGTCTCAGATTTTGACAGTCTTCATTACCACAACACAAGCTTGTCTATCCTGAGACAACTAATTCAGTTTCAGGAGAGCACTCTACTTCTATGTAATAATGCAAGAGTTCTACTACTTTCAAAGAATCATTAACAAAATAATCAGTAAACTATTGCATCCACATCTTACAGAAGAATTGTCTGGCAGCTAAGATCTGCTATTGACATTTATGTCATGGATCTGACACGGGGGTGGCAACACACCAGCCACTAGAAAAGTAGTCCATGAAAAGTACACTGAAGATTGTAATCCAGACAAGGCAAAGCCCTGAAGATAGTAAAAAGATCAATTGTCACCAGGGGGATTGTGGGGGAAGGAGGGATTAACAAACAAAGCATAGGAGATTCTTAAAGCAGTAACAATATATATCATATTGATGGATACATGTTGTCAAACATTTTTCCAAATCCATAGAAAAAATGTACATCTTAAGACTGTTTTATACTGCTGAAACAGAATACCACGAATAGGTGACTTATAAAGAACAGGTTTAATTCTTATAGTTATGGAGGCTGAGAAGTTCAAGACTGAGAGGCTTGCATCTGTTAAGGGCCCTCATGCTGCATCAGAGAAGGCAGAGGGAGGTCAGAGAGAAACAGAAGAGGAAGGGAGAAAGGTAGAGGGTGTGATGCCGGGGTCCAGCCCTAGCGGGGTCCAGGGAGTCTTGAAGGATGAGTGGCGTCGGCGAAAAGACAAGACAGGAGTCGTTCCATTCGCGCAATCTCCAGAGAGAGCTAATGCAGCTTTCTCTGGGTCATCTTTTATTGCAATTTTTCTCATGATTATAGATTCAGAATACGTCATTGATTATATAATCTAAAACTTTGCCAAGACATGACATTTCCTTAACCATGATTGGGGGTACAAAAAAATGTAACATTAATTTACATTTTTCCAGGATATGTCCTTCAGTTATATAATTATTAAAAGTACAGAATCATTAATAAAATACGTCACTAATTTACATTTTTCAGATTTTCCCAAGATTTACTATTTTTCCCAAGATACGTTATTTTCTTATTAACTAATGCCAAACTACGTAACCAGACTCTAAGTCTCCTAACCAATCATTAACCTAAAGTACACTTGTACTTTATTTCTAATCTAAAATTCCCATCTAAAAAGTCCCTTTAAATCTTATATTTAAAATATCCTAAAGTTTATGAATCATTCTTAAAACATATCAGAAACCTATACAACTAAAGACTTAAGAATTCCTAAACTTAAGAATCTAAATAAAATAATATTTCTAACATTATTCTAAAACTGTCTTATAAAGCTATTTTAATTAATTCCTAAATTTATTCTCATAAAACTGGTTAAGCTGCTTTCTCAAAGAGTTTCTTTGTTTCTCGGTCAAGGTGCACTAGTTCTCCTATCTTTATAATCTTTCTCAATAGAAAGTTCTAAAAATCAATCCACTTTCCACCAATATTAACTATGCTCATCATATATCCCTATGTAAAGAAAGAAAGTTTATAAAAAGAGAATATATCTTTATATGTTTTAACTTTCTTAAATGTAAAAATGAGACTACATGTGGTGAACTTTGTGAAATAAGCATACTGATTAGGTTTTCTAAGAGGCCGGAAATATGGGCTTGGGTTCTAGTTGATATAATCAATGTGGTACCTAAAATTCTCATGACCTTTCAGAGGATGATTGTTGTCCATTATCAGGTTTGTCCACAATGTACTGAGATAGAAGAACAGCCTTCTACTTTGTCCTTGATATGCTGAGGGGTAGTAGAACAGCCTCCAAGGCATGAACTACCTGTTATGTTCTAGCCATTTGAAATTTAATTTGTTTGGCATTTAACATACTCATGCCTCCTGTCAGAAACATAAGCATGAAAATGCAAAGTCCCAATTACATAAAAAAAGGGTCTCATGGTTTTGGTTACCACCAACCAGCGTGGCTTTGCCAGCATTCATCCACACTGTGACCCTGTCAAGACAGTGGGAGAGCGGCTTTGCCAACACTTTTTCTCACTGTGACCCTGTCAAGACAGTGAGTGGGGGATCGCCTTCACCAATGTGAGGGACCAAACTTGGCTTTTTTATAACAAACCTACCTTAGTGACAATGCCATTAATCACCTTTTACTAGGCCCTACCCAGAACTGTTGTACTGGGGATTAAGTTTCTAACACGTGCTTTCTGGGGGATACATTCAAACCATAGCAACTTTCAACATCAAGAGTAAACCATAATGTAAACTATGAACTTTGGGTGACAATGAGGTGTCAATGAAGATGCAGCAATTTTATAACAAATGTACCACTGTCCCATTCAGATGCAAAAGGCTGATAATGGAGAAGGCTATGCATTGTGTCGGGGCAAGAGACATTGGCTATCTCTGCTCTTGTCTCTTATTTTGCTGTAACTGTTCTAACAAAAAAAGAAATTTGGTTTTCGGTGACTAGTTACCAGGTCCCTCTTCCCCAACCTCCTTTTGAGGTAAATCCTTTCTAATAAAATATAGTACTCAATCTTGCCTTGCAGATTAAAAAAATTGCTATCCATTGCTATAAATCTGTAGTTCATCATATTACTCATTCTTTGTCCATTTGTAATGGATTGCAGGTAAGATAT
Source organism: Spermophilus citellus (assembly GCF_964194105.1). Taxonomy (NCBI): domain Eukaryota; kingdom Metazoa; phylum Chordata; class Mammalia; order Rodentia; family Sciuridae; genus Spermophilus; species Spermophilus citellus. The sequence goes on along the minus strand of NC_138184.1, from coordinate 22,630,586 downwards.
TCTGAATGCTCTCCCATTGAAAATCATTTTTAAATGCTGTTTAAAATATCCTTATAAAATGCATAGCTGAACTGTCATGAAATTGGGAAACTTCGAAGACTAAAAGCAGAGTAGAAAAGGAAAAAAAGAAAAAAGGAAATGAGATAGGTAAGCACTCAGGATACTTTAACCCACAGGACATGTGCTGAATTCTGGTGACCTTGAAATGACATTTTGAAATGGAACAAGAGGCAAATCTCAGGATCTGTCCACAGGGTAATATAAAAATAGGAAATCATTCACATTAAGTTGGAACCCCAAGTACATACGAATAAGAAATGAACCAGCTTGTAAGAGAGCATAGCAAGGAATTTTGAATCATTGATACTAAATAGAATAATGGAGGTGGGGGGTAAATCTCCCAAGAGAATCAAGCCAGGCCTAAAAAAGCAGGTCTGCAGCTCATATTATGCTTCTTTTGGGAGAACTGATTCAAATACCTAGGAGTCTGCTAGGCTGGTCTACATGGCCTCTAGTTAGTAAAGTCAAAACACTATTTTTTTCCTAGCATACTCTAGAAAAGTGGTTCTCCAATTTTAACATGTATCACAATCACTAGATTTGCAAAAACCCAGGCTGCCAGGTCCCATCCTCAGAGTTTCTCATTTAGTAAGTCTAGAGTAAGGTCTGAGATTATGCATTGTCGACCAACTTTCCAAAGACATTGCTGCTTTTCTAGCACCATACTTTCAGAATCACTGTTCAAGTGCTCAGTGGTGCTACACGTTAGAATCACTGGCTTTCAAAACTATAGATACCTGCATCCACCTCCAGAGATTCTGATTTAATAGGTCTCAGGTACAGCCTGGACATCAACATTTTTAAAGTCTCCAGAACTCCAGTGTGTCACCAAGGTTGAGAACCACTGGGCTAGAGAACAGAATCTGAAAGTTCAGTCAACTAAAATGCTGATATGGTTCAACAGAATGCAATCTGCCCAGCCATCTCCCAAACCACCTCTCCTGGGTGGACCTATAAGATATGTCTTGGTAAGGGGGATGATAGCATCCCTTAAGAGGTTTAAGGTAGCTATCCTTTATAGGTCAAAGAAAACAGTGAAAAACATTGACAATGTGATTGGGTACCCTGATCAAATGAGAATAACATGATTCAGAACCTGTCACAGTACTAGAACTTAACTGCAGAGACAAAAGTTGGCACAATTACCCTATGGAGTTACACAGCATTGTCATCAAATCATTCTGACCCTAAGACTCCGACACAATGGTAAACTAACCATCACCTCAGTTCACTAAGTTGTCACTTCATATTTAATAAGAAAATATTGAAGAAAATTAACTCAAGCCCCTGTATCAATGATTCACAGACTCATTCCTCTTAGCCAGATCCCAAACCCACATTGGTTCACAGAACTATAAAATTCCTCAACTACGCTGGCAAATCCATTGAAAGAGACCCCTATGAAGAGGTCTTAGGTGAATTTTCCAGAAAGTCTTTAACATTTATCATGTGACTGGGCAATAGGGAAAAAAATACCCATACCCTTTGAAGTTATTAGATAATGACTCTGAACTTGAACCGATATCTACAGAAACCTAAAATGCCACTATAATCCAGTTGTCAGATTAGGAGCTTATTAAGTTCAGATACTACATGGAATCATAGCTCAAAGTCATCTCAAATTTGTCCCAAGAACCAAGGGACCCAAGGTTATTTTCCTAGTCCCAGAACATTTAATAACTGGTAAAGTTCCCACACAGGGTCCCTCCTCAGTGGGCAAAAGCCACTGGAACTACACTTACTCTATCAGCTCAATGACAGTAAATCAAGCAACCCCATATTCACAGGGAACTTCAGAGATCAGTGCCAATAAAGACCAGAGAGGTACAGAGATGGTGATTTCCACCACATTGTATTGCCTGTCCAGTGCAGAGACCACATAGGTCATGGAGAATTGCCGCAGTCTGGCTGGGCATAATTCAGGAGCCACTTGTCAAAAGAAACTAACTTTATTTTTAGAATACCCCCCCCCCCACTTCCAGCACCACAAAGCTCTTCAGGAAAAACCCTCAGAGCCCAACTGCCACCACCAGCTTCCCACAAGCCTCTCTACCTCACCCACCCCTCCTGCTCTTGAGGGCGATTGGCTGGGTTGTGTGGGCAGAGCCAAAAAAAAGTCCCCCAATGAGCAGCTCTGTGGTCTGAAAGGGCGGGGGAAACAGTCCAATGAGCATCACCGCAGAGGAGCCAATCAGTTGGCAGCTAGAAGTTTGCTGGTGCCGCTGTGAGCCAATCATCAGCTGGCAGCTGGAAGTTTGCTGGGGCCCCTGTGAGCCAATCATCAGCTGGCAGCTGGAAGTTTGCTGGGGCCCCTTCGGCTGTGGCTCTCAACAGAGAATGACTACAGATTATTGCAAACTTAATTAGGAAAAGATGCCTATTGTAATTGCTGTTTCAAATGTGGCATCTTCACTAACACAAATGAACCCAGCTCCTGGCACCTACTATGCTTTCTTTTCTATTCTAATCAGTACATAAAATCTGAAGATGTTTCTACTTGTTGGATTACCCCATATCAAATGTCCTGCTGTGTCTTAATACAGCCCAAAGGCACCCTGATCATCTCAATGACATACAGAACATCAAACTGTTCCATTATATTGGCAGAATGTTAACTGGACCTGATGAGCAGAACCGTAATTTATAAGCCAAAGAGTAAGTAATAAATCGTGAAAAAGTTTAGTCTGCCATCTGGATAGTCTTCCTAAGAGCCCAGCATACTGGGGCACATGAAGATATTCCCTTCAAAGTGAAAGGCAAGTTGTCGTACCTTGCATTACCCACCAAGATAGAATTATTGAGACTGAATTTTGAAGGCTTCGACTCATTTACTGAGAATTGATAAGGCTGCTAGATTTGAGAAGGGCCCAATACCAAGTCCTGCAGCAGAGCCATGCTGAAGTACAAAGTGTTCTTCCAATTGGGTCTTAAGACCACAGACCTAATGCTATTGGAACTGTCTGGGGCAAAAAGGAGCTACAAACAGCCTGTAACAAACTCCAGCAGCAGAAACAGAGCACAGATCCCTAGGACCGGGGAAGATGGCCTTACCCTCTCCTCTAACAACCATTATCCATTTGAAAAGTAGCTTTTGGCTTATTTCCAGGCCCTGGTTGAGACTGCATGATTGACCTTGTGACACTATGAAAACTAACCTGCCCATGCTGTACTGAGTGTTACCATAAAATTGGTTATGCACAGCAGCATTTCGTTTTAAAATTGATATTTATGAGACCAAGTTGAGCAAATTAATTCACTGCATGGGCAGATGACTGAAACTCCTTTGTTATCTTCTCATTCCATTGCCTCATCCCCTTCCTCAACCCATACCCACAGACCTCATGGAGTCCTATAGTACCTCTCAAGAGGAAAAAGTACAGGCCTGGTTCACACATGGTCTATACGGTATGTCAGCATCAGCAGATGGACACTGCACTGCAATCCCACTCAAAGGTACCCCAGAAAGACAGCAGCTAAAGGAAATCCTAGGTTCACAGAACTTTGGGAGGTAATCCACATTTACTTTAAGCAGAAAGAGATGACACAAGGGATGATCCATAGCAGCTCAGAGGCAGTGGTTTACAGGCTAGCCGGCAGATCAGAAACTTAGGGGGAAAAACCTGTACTTAGGAAGAAAAAAAAAAATCTTGGATTGAAAGGCACAGATGGAGCTTGAAATGAGACAGCAATATAAAGACATTCATATTTCACATGTACAAATGCCCACCATATCAACAGTCACCTAAAAGAATGGAGCCATCCTCTATGCATCTTTCATCAATTACCCTGTGGTTTGCTCAACAAGCCCATGTACAAAGAAAGCCAAACAGAGGCACGTAGGAAGGAAGCCAGGCAATGGCTCAACAAGGGCCCCCACTCACCAAGGCTGATTTGGCTAATGCCATTGCTGGTATCCAACCAGTCAAAAACAGAAGCCAACACCAAGCCCTGATATGGCTTCATACACTGAAGGGTCCACATAAATTATACCAGAATCCTCTGATCATGAAGGGGACAGTATATTTTTTCCTCTCAGGAATAGATGGCTATTCCAGGTATGGATTAGAGACCCCTGCTCCCTGGGCTTCTGCCAACTCCACCATCTGTGCTACTGCCCCTTCCAATCAGCTTCCCAAACACTGTTCCTTCTTGGTTCCAGGAATAACAGTACTCACCCTACCCCTTCCCTTTGGGCCAAGAGGAAAACTCCACTATTACTACTAACTCTGGACAAGTGTACCACCACTTTGTAAATTAACTATCAAATTATCTCAATTTGAGTATTCCATCTGTTGGAAACTAATATATTCTCCTTTTGAAAGGTTCATGTTTCTGTTTTCCCCTTATTGGTTTGTGCAACCAATATTGGAAATAAAAGCATCCATCATAATACCTGGGATGTAGCCTTTCCTTGTGAACACCTCTACTATATTATAAACTTAGACTGATCAATGAAAACCCAGAAAACTTCATTTGAGTAACAGCCTTTTAAACTTTCCCAAACTAGCCTTTTAAGCTTTCCCAAACTATTAGCTTATCCTTCTGAGTTAATTTTACTCAAATTAAAAAAGAACTGTTGGAATCTCAAGGGACAATATAACCATGTCATGTCAATATCAATTTCAATCCCCTATTCTCGACTACTCACCATGCAAAACTGCCCACCAATGGCAGTGATGTATCAGAAATACAAAGAATGGTCCTGTACTCTGCAGAGGCATCCCCAACCTACAGCCTACCAACAATGATGAGAACAGTAATAGTGTTCAAACAAGTGCCTTTGTGGGGACCCTTAGACATGATGGAAATGTCAATGCATACAGACATTATATGGAAATCAATCAGTATGGAGGTTCTTTATAAAACTACAAATATAACTACCATATGATCCAGCTGTATCACTCATTGGTATCTACCCAAAAGAATTAAAGAAGACATACTTTAGAGATAAATGCATTCCCATGTTTCTAGCAGTATAATTCACAGTAGCCAAATTATGGAACCAGCCTCAACAGCTGAATTATAAAGAAAATGTGATATATATACATACACACACACACACACACACACACACACACACACACACACACACACCCCTAGTAGAATTTTATTCAGTCATCAAGAACAAAATTATGTCATCTGAAAAAAAAATAGATAAAACTGTGGAGCATGATGTTAAGCTAAATAAAGCCAGACTCAGAAAGACAAGTATCAAATGTTTTCTAGCTAGTGAGGAAAAAAGGGGAAAGGATCTCATGAAAATAGAAGGGAGACCATTAGGTTAGAGACAGAGGGCTGGGAAGAAAAGAGGAAGGGCAAGGGGAGGTACTGGGGATTTAAACTGATCAAATTATATACATGAACATACCACAATGAAATACACTGTTGTACATAAGTCATATGCACTAATAATATATTTTTTAAAACAAGCACTTTTTTTTAATCAATGCAGAGTACTATGGCCAGGAATTAGCAGCTACACTGGAAAGAGACACATAACCTCTTCCTCTCCTCTGCTGCCTTCTGACCACCAGAAACAATCTGATAAAGATGAAGAAACCATTCCAGATAGGAAGAAAATTGGCCTACTGCTGTGGCAAGTCCCCTCTTCTGTACGTAATAAAAACACCTACAGGGGCATAGATGATACGTGTATATTAAGGAACAACAGACATTTTTATGTAGTAACAGAACACAAATGTGTTCACTACATAAATGTTGTCTGATGAAGCCAAATTACCTTTGTCCTATTATTAAAATTGAGTCTTTTAGATGTTTTAGTAATTTAAAAGTTATGGCACAAAGGACATAATACCAATATTACAACTTTGAGCTTGCTATATATTACTAATTTTATTTACTTGCTACTATATTCATAAAAGTTGTATCTCCAACTCTCCTCAAATAGTAGAAATATAAAAGAGGCTTATTTTAAATTGCATTTTTCTGCTTCAGGGATCAGCTCTGATTAGTTGTGTTTTGTGCAGTTCTTTCCATCACCAATTCACTCTCCATGTTTCTTTCATCTAATAGAAAATTAAATGTGATGCTTTGCTAGGTTCCCAAGGATTACTAAATTACATTGCATTCAAATATATAAACCTCATAACTGCTGCTCTAAAAATATAGCAAAGGTACATTCATAGCACCCCAGGTAAAATAAGCATCAAAATTAGTCATACCAGAAAACACAGAAGCTAAAAATGGTTCTACAAGATGTCAGATAAGAAATTAAATGAATACTGTCATTATAAGAAATTAGGAGGCATGCCTTTTAAGAATTATTTTACATGAGATCTTTAATTTTTTGCAAAAGTGATTCAAATATGGCAGTTCCCCAAATGATATGCACTTGAGCATCATGGTTTAACAAACTGAGAATGTTTCACTTCACCCTACACAAAAATGTGGTGATTATTCAACTTTGACTTCATCATTTTCAACAAAAATTTGTCTCTCATGCTGTCAAAAAAGAAACAGAAAAGATTGAAATTTTGATTGTTACTGAAATTAAAACTTATGGATTAACATAGAAGAAATTGTCAGTTTTACATATTCAGTCTCTTCATCCAACAATTGGAATGTCTCTATTTCATGATATTTATTGCTCAATAGGTTTTTCTTTCCCCAGCATCACTGAAGTATAATTGATGAAAAGAAATTATGCATAACCAATTTTATACATATAAATATGTAAAATAAAGAAGTTGGTTTAGCAGAAAATATAGTGAAATTAATTATGTAGGTGATTAAAAATGATATAAGTTCAGGGCTACAAATCCAGAAATTATCATGCACAGTGTTTCATGTGACATGTGGCATCTTATGACCCTTTAACAGTCTACAAACCAACTGAGAAAACTACATCAAAGCAGCAGCAGGGTACAAAGTACTTTGTGAAAACATTAAACACAACAAAAAGGGAAAAGATGTAAACTAGATTTCACCTCCAAATCCAACAATCAAGTTTTTCCAGAAAAGCATTCAATTTCTACACATTGCCAACAACAAGAACACCTTACTTTGATATAGGTTTCAGATATTAACAAGAACAGCTAATTTACTAAAAGATCTTCTGGCCTACAACATTATGTTTAGTGCTTCTTCTTGGGATATATAATCCATCACTGTTGTTAACCCAGACCTCATGACAGGATGCATTTAGACAGCACTCCATCCAATGAGAGAGAACATTTTCTCTGAGATTCCAATATGGCATCATCTGAAAGCCTAAGCCTGCCTTTGATTCCCATTTGCTGCTGAGCAGCAAATGTCATCTTGAGCCTAATTCACAAAGCATTTGGAGGGCAGGTGAGGCTGCTGTACTCACCCATGCTGAGGCTTCCAAGCCCCATCTTGCCAAAGAATGTGTGAATGTTGGCAAGGTCAGTTCCTCAGCCCTGACCTTCCAACCCCTGCTCACTGTCCTTACCTGATGACAGTAGCTCCCTGTTCACGCAACTCTCCCCTGCTGTGTTCCTGTCCTTACACTCAGCACCATTGACATCCACATGAAAGACACACCAGCACCCTGAACACAGTTTCTTGACCTCATTATTCCATTCCTTCACCTTTTCCTTCTCCCCAGCTTAACCACTCACCCACAAAGTCACATCCCAGATCCTGACATCTCTAACACTTCAAATTCAAACGTTACCTAATTATCACTTATATATTCTAAAACTTCATTATTCAGTGCCTTTCAGCAATTTTTTTTTTTTTTTTGCACTGATCAAGAATTAGCCAACCCTTGCTCAGAGCTTTTCTTACTAACCTTCCTTCATGGACTAGGCATATTAGGTTCTGGGGTATAAGACTCAAAATCATAGGGTCTCATGCAAGAGGGTTTGGAGTGACCCCAGAAGCTGAACCATCTGAGACCGTCACACAACTGGGCAGACTGACTTCATTCACCCCAAGTTCTTCATCATAGATTTGGTTTCTATGGAGCTCTCTTCTCTTTCCCTGGGAGCAGCCTACCCTTTCTCTGAGACAACAGTGTCACCTCTTCTCCACCTCTAACCCCTTGGGTGCCACTTACGCTATTTCCAGTGGTGATTGCATTGCTGCATGCAGTCCAACATCAGCAGCTGTTGGATAGGAGACTGCTCATTCTCCCACCACCAACCACACCCTCCACTGCATTCACTTAGTAATCCTTTTTTCCTGCTATAGTGATAAACATGTCCCCTCTCTAAGGCCAATAACTTTAGGTTATTTCCTCCTACACATTTTAAAGACAGCTCATTTCTAGTTTTCTCTACAGACATCCCAATCTGGCTTATACCTTGCAAATTGTCCTTTGCGAGTCACTAATAAACTTCACCTTACCAAATGCAACAGAAATGTCCATTTTCTACTTTATAAAATAAAAAGCTGACTTTTCTCCTTTGTAGAACACACTCCTCTCTTACCTTCCAACAAAGCAATTCTCCCAAGTTTCTTTCTACCTCATCACCATTCCTTTTCAGTCTCCCTTATTACTTCCTGTTTGATTGCCTCCCCCATTAGAGAACTCCTTGAGGGCACACTGTCTGCCCTGCTCATCACTGTCTACAGTGCTTAGACCGTTACTAAGTTCAAGGATGGTGCTTGTTAAATATTTGTTGACTAGATGAGGAAAAAAACCTGATCCACATTTAACATTCTACTTAAGATTAACTTAAAATGGATTATTGGTCTAAATACAAAACTCAAGACTAAAAAATTTTAGAAAGAAACAGAGGAGAAACTATATTCTTGGGTTAGTCAAAGGTTATTTTGTTTGTTTGTTTTGGAAATAAGATACCAAAACCATAATCCGTGAAAGAACAAATTGGTAAACTACCTTAAGGTAAATTTATCAAAAGGTAAATTTATTCAAGGTAAATTCATCCAAGGTAAATTCAATTGATGAATGGATAAAAAAAATGTGGCATCTATACACAATGGAGTATTATGCAGCACTAAGAAATGACAAAATCATAGAATTTGCAGGGAAATGGATGGCATTAGAGCAGATTATGCTAAGCGAAGCTAGCCAAGCCCTAAAAAACAAATGCCAAATGTCTGCTTTGATATAAAGAGAAAAACTAAGAACAGAACATGAAGAAAGAGCATGAGGAAAAGACTACAGTAAACAAAGACGAATCGGGGGAGAGAAACGGAGAGAGAAGGGAAAGCATATGGAAATGGTAGGAGACCTTCAAGGATACATAAAATTTTTCTTAATTTTAATCAGAATTTAGAACTTTGCTCCTTCTCAACTCCATCTTTGCTGTAGTGACAACTGAGGCTGTGGTTCAGTCTGACATGCAGTTCTTTGTCCACGCCCAAGAGCTACACTTCCTTGAAGTAACCAGCCTTAATCACTCAGATTAAGGCTCATGTAACTTCACTGGAGGGCACCACCCCAGAAGATCAAGTTATGCTCCTGGCAGGCAGGCATGCTGCTGGAGGATGGGGCTACCCTAAGCCAGTGTTGGGTGGAGGCCAAGACCACCTTGGAAATAGTCATCCATGTGCTTGAAGGTAAAATTCATGGTTCCCTGACCCATGCTAGAAAAGTGTGAGGTCAATTCCCAAGGTGGCCAAACAGAAGAATGAAGTCAGGCTGGGTCATGCAGCAGATGCAGAATAACTGGTACTTTGTCAATGCTGTACCCATCTTTGGCAAGAATGGCCTCAAGGTCATCTCTTAAACCTTACGTAATCTTTGCTTTCTCTAATAAAGCCACATTATCCAGACCAAAAAAAAATTAAGAACTTCTAATGAAATTATGTCATTTTCATAAAAATAAATGAAATTGGAGAGCACCATGTTAAGTGAAATGAGTCAGTCACAAAGACAAATATTATGTTTTTCTATATATGTGGAAACTGGGGCTAGGGGGCAGGAGATGACAAAAATAGAAGGGAGACCATTAGGGGAGAATGGGTGCAAGGGGAGAGAGGAGGAGAGGGTAAAGAGAGGTACTGGGGAGTAACATTGAGCAACCTGTTATATGCATGTACGAACACACCACAATGAAGTCTACTATTCTGTATAATCAACATGCACCCATAACTTTCTTAAAAAATTAACTTTTAAAGGCAATAAAAAGATAAGTTACAAGCTAAGAAAATACTGAAAAAAAAACATTGGATCAAGGATTTGTACTCTGAATATTAAAATAACTCAAAGGTAGGCAGGCATGGGTAGATGGATGGGAAGGTAGATCACACTCAAAACTTATCAATAAGAATCAAATAATCTTAAAGATAGTAGTTTTCTTGAGACCATCTGATCCATACCCAACCCACCACATCACTTGTGACATCCTTCCCAATTGCAGAGTGACTTGGATTTTCACTAATTACACCTATGTCATAGGACCTCTGCTATTACCACTCATGTTAAGTTGCCTGTCTTGTACCTTCTTATTAAGCTAAGTGAAATTAGTAATGAGGGAATGTAAATGTAAATCAATGTATTTTATGTATCCTGTATGTATAGTGCTATGCATATATGGGGGGAGAAAGAAAATATTAATTCATCAGTGGAGTCATCTAAGCCTGGAACTTGTTTTATGGAAAGATTTTTAATGAATTATTAGCAGATATAGAGCTCCTCAGATTTTTCTGTATCTGTTATCAGATTCAGAAATATATAGGCAACTTCTCTAACTCATTTTAGTGACCAAGTGTGTAGGCAGAAAGTTGTTCAGGTGAGTATTATGGTCTAGGTATTAGATGTCCCCCAAAAGCTCATGTGTGAGACGATGCAAGAACATTCAGAGGTGATATTGTTACAAGAGCCTTAACCTAATCATTGCATTAATCCCATTATGGGGATTAACTGAGTGATAACTGAAGGCTGGTAGAGTGTGGTTGGAGGAGGTGGGCACTGGCGGCATGCTTTTGGGATATATATTTGGCAAGTGAGCATAGACTTTCTGCTTCCTAAATGCAATGCCCTGAGCCACTTTGCCTCACCAAACTCTTCCACCATGATGTTCTGCCTCACCTCATGCCCTAAGGAATGAAGCCACCTGTCTATGGATTGACACCTCTGAAACCATGAGGCCCAAATAAATGTTTCCTCCTTAAAATTGTTTTCAGATTTTTTGGTCAAAGCAGCAAAAAAAGATTAATGAGTTACAAAAATACAAACTACTAGGTTTGTTGGGTTTTGACTATTATTTTATCTGTTTTTACTTTTTCTATTATCTATTCTTTCTAGGTATGCAAGCATGTGTAAGTACATAAGTGCAACCATGCAAGTGCACAAGCATGTAGGCAAGTGAGTGCGCAGGCACGCAGTTGTGTGGGTAGGTGTGTAAACATTGGGTATGCAAGTGCATACACATGTAAAGGTATGACCGTGTGTAAACATTTAAGTGTGTGGTTATGTAAGTGTACAAGTATGTGAGTGTGAACATGTAAATATGTGATTGTAAACAGGTAAGTTTACAAGGACATAAGCATGTGAGTGTGCAAGCATGCACATGTTTGAGCATGTGTGAGTATATAAGTGTGCAAGCATATGTGTGTGACCATGTGAGTGTGCAGACATGTAAGTGTGTGGATGTGCAGACGTGTAAGTGTGAGCATATAATGTGAATATGTAAATATGCAAGTGTACAAGTGTGTATGAGTGCAAGTATGAGAGTATGTGCAAGTACATGCTTGCATGTTTACATGCTTGCATTCACACACTTACACATTTATATATACTCAGTTTCACTTGCATGCTTATGCACAAACCTGCATACTTACATACTGCACACTCACATGCTTACACACATGGTTACGCTCATGCTCACATGTACTCACATCACACTTATATGCTTCCATGCTTGAACACTTACATGCTTGCGTACTTTCACAATACTTACATACACTTAGATGCTCGCATGCTTAGACTCATGTGTACTTACACTTACAACACACACTTACATGCTTACGCACTGACACTTGCACTTATACCTTACATACTTACATTCATACATGCTCACATTTACATGCTTACACACGTTTGCACTCACATCCTTACATACTTTCACACACTTGCATATTTACATGCTTACTCATAAATGCTTACACACATGCTTACACATTTACTTATACTCAAATAAGAATGACTGTGCAAGTGTGTGTGAGTCTAAGTATGTACACATACATGTGGAGCAGCCCTTCACAGGCTATTCCAACTCAAAGTAAACACAGTTCCTTACAGAAGTGGCTTCAAAGCTAGGGGATGATGATTTCCAAGCAACCCTGTGAAATGCTGCTGCCAGGAAGCAAGCACATCTTTGGAGACAGTGGCAGGGTCACGTCAAAAGGAGCAATGAGTAAACCTGAAAGGACTCTCAATGGACAGATGTGGGCCAAAAAAAGCAACAAAAAGACTAATGACCACAAAGGAAATAAACATGTGTGTATGTTTATATATATTTCTCAGTACAAAAAAACCTCAATGGATGTTTTGGAGATAAAGGCATGAGCTTATCATTTTTAAAACTGGCCTATAAAGGGAAACAAGCACATATCCTGCCTTGCTAAACACATTTTAGAATAACCAAATGGTTGATCAAGGAAAATTCCTCTAAGAAAAACATTCAACTATCAATGGAAAAGGAGTTACTGAATGGAAAAAATCATTACTTTATAGTCCTCAAGAATTAATACATCTAGACAATGATAATCTTTGTTAAAAGTTTTAAATGAAAGTGAGGGATAAATTTATAGTAAGACTAACATCTGAAACTATCGAGTAATCCTAATACACAAATAACGAGATAACCATATGTATGCTTTTCTCTGTGAGGCAATGGGAAATACCACAGCACCAACTAAGAATTCTAACCCCCATCACAACCGTCCAAAAAAGTGAACTTGGATCTAATCAAGGGGCTACATCTAACCAATCTTTTCAGGCAATGCAGGTGATAGGGGACTAAGTTAAATGATAGCATAAAGCCACAAAAAAGTTTGACATTCCACTTTCAACTAAGACAAATGGAAATCTCTCTGTAATAAATGAATGGTACCAAAAGTAATAGGGAAATTCTGATAGTACTTTTTCGGGTGTAATAATATAATCTGGGCTATATTTTTAAGTTCTTTTCATGAGAAAAAAAATGAGTGTGAGGAAAATGCGATTTTCTTGAAATAAAAAAGAGAAAGGGAGGGGAAACAAGATGAAACAAGATTTGCAAAATGTTGATAATTTCTGGAAGTAATGAAACCTCATTATTCTACTCTTTTATATATATTATGAAAATATTCCACAATAAAAATGTTAAGAGACTAACCTAATGTCAATATTCCTTTCAATTCTAGAATTTTCTGCATCTATATTCAGTTTCCTAAAATATATTCACTACATGCTTGAGACGACATGCAGCATAGTACCAGAAATATTCCTTACAAATTATTACACTTGGGGGATAGTAGGGGATAGGAAAGGTAGCAGAATACAACAATTACTAATAGGGCATTATGTAAAATTGTGGATGTGTAACCGACGTGATTTTGCAATCTGCATTTGGGGTAAAATTGGGGGTTCATAACCCACTTCAATCTAATGTATGAAATATGATATGTCAAGAGCTTTGTAATGTTGTGAACAACCAATAAAAAAAATAAAGATAAAATAAAAAATTAAAAAAAACAAATTATTACACTTAAAGAGCCCCAGTAATTAGAATGGCAAATGTATTTTCAATAAACTAAAGATGACTGTATTTTTCTATGGAAAAGAAGCCAATAAATCTATAAAAAAAAAAAAGAAAAGATCATGACCAGTTCTTATCTGTAGCTAGGAAGAGATAAAAGAAACCTAGAGTATATCATAAGGATAGCAAAATAGATTTTTTTATTGGTTTCTTCTGTGTTTTAATATATATTTATATATATTTTATATATATATTATATATATACACATATACATACACACACACACACACACACACACACTATACTTTTATCATCATTCTTTTAATCATTTGTTTAATCCTTAAGCATTAACAGAGTGCCTGAAATACATATGCAACTTGGCTGGCTTGGCACTGTGGGATACAAAGGGAGTAACAAAGTAAGATTCTTATGCCTTTAAAATACTTACTGGATCTTCAGCCTATGTTTATTATTCATGGGTATTAAAATGATTAGAGAAAAATTCATCAAACACCTGAAGTTTTTAATGAATGATTTAGTGAAAAACTATATATAAACACCCAACTGCATTATACAGAAAACTAGTCTCAAAAGCTCTGAGCCAAAGGTTCACCAGTGGCTCCACACAGTCCCGAAGTCCCCTCAAATCATGTGCAAGATGTTGCATGAATTTTTCTGGAGAGGATATCCTGGATTTCATTAATCTGATTGACCTAAAATGTTAACAATCACCAATAGAATGAAGCCAAGTTTTTTAGAAGAAACTCCTAAAAATATGAAAACACTATACTGTATAATACCTGCTGAATTTCCATACATCTGCTTCTTTCACAAGATAAATTATTAAACGTACATAACATTTTTCCAGTGTTTGAGTGACATCTAGTGGTTAAACTGTCAAATCCAATTGCTCACAAAAGAACTGAAAAGTGCTTTAAGAAATAAAATTTAAAATGGCATCACGAGGCCTGGGGGTGTCACTCAGCGTCTGGGCACACACTTAACATGAACACAGCTCTGGGTTCAATCCCCAGCATAAAAATAATAATAAAGACTGCATCACAAAGGAGCACCTGGCATGATTTCAACTTATGATGTAAACTCATTATCGAATAAAATTTCTTTCACTATGTAATATGCTGAATTCAAAAGTTTACTAGATAAACAGAGTATTACTTTTTTTTAGTGAAATAATTATTTCTCCCAAGTCTGCATCCAAACACCAGTGAAAAGCCAGGAGGGAAACAGTGCAAGAATAAAATATACAGAACCTCAGGAACTAGTGCCTGGCCTCTCAGCAGAGGCAACATCAGGAATACTGTGTTGTGAGAGGGACAGCAACAAGAATTGGAGAAATACTGAAACACTACGTACCCAGCATCCAAAGAGAAGGAAGCACAAGCCAAGAACTCTAGCTAACAGTACAAACCACTGTGCAGTTCAGCTCTCAGGCAGCAGCAAAAGCATGTACCAAGAGGATCAGACCACAGGGGAGGAGATCCCATCACCCAGGGTATGGACAGGTCCCAAGTTCCTGCAAAGGCCCTCTGTCCAGACCCTTGAGGATTCCTATCACAGCAGAACATTACAGAGGGTTCCAAGCACTAAGATGCCACAGGGGTTAAGGGCAGCATCACAATACAGCCTTGGCCTGTAGCCTGTCTTCCCCTAACTAAGCCACAAGGCAACTCTCCTCTCCATGTACCTTCCACAACACCCACCTTCTCACCTCTCCCCCGCGTTGTGGGCTGAAGGGGAGCTGCCCTTCTAGGGAGGAACCACCACAACCCACGGTCTAGTTCTGAATATATGATCAGTCTTTCCCATACAATACCTACAGGTGTCTAAAACAATAGTCTATGACTGAGATTCACTTGGGCCTGTTGCCCAATGCTGCTGTTCATTACTCTCAATGCTATTCATTCAGCACTGACTAGCACACTGAATGTGACACCCTTCACTCATTCTTCTGTTGATGGAATATGGATATGGATTATTTTAAATGTGGGGCTATTATAAATAATGCTGTCAGTATGTATCTATTTGTGTCATTTGGCACATCGAGTTTTAAGGTAATGATGCTGGGTTACAGGTAGAAATGTTTTCAGCTTTAGGAGACATGGCCAAGAAGTTTTCCAGAATGGCTACATTCATTCATACTCCCCCTAGAAGCATCTAAGAGCTCCTTCTATCCAGTACTACCCACAACCATGTAGGATTGAGAGACTTTTTCATTTTTGCCCATCTGGTGACCATTTTTGACACTTCACTTTTCTTTTCATTTGCATTTCCATGACAACACAGCATTTGGAATATTGAACATTAGAATTTATATTGGACAGACTTCTTGGATATTATAGTCTGCTTTCAGATATTATAGCAATTAGCAAATCTGTCACTCTTCTAGTATATCCAGGAAATAAGTATATGTGTAAGTACATGCAAGTATGCGTAGGTGACTAAGAACCTGATGCAAGTCACCATCACCTCTCACATTCTACACTAGTCTGAGTCTACCTTACCCTGTCCCTGAAATAGAGTGATCCTTTTAAAACATAAGCACAACAGTGTACTCCTCTGTTCTCAATCTTCCAGTGGCCTCCCATCTCATTTTGAATAAAATCCCAAGTTCTTATCACATCTTACAACAAATCTACATCATCTAGTTCCTGACACTTCATCTTCTACCAATCGTCTCATCAGCCCTATATTCACCCCTCCTTCTTCCTTGAAACAGGCAAACCACACTTCTTTTACCTCTAGCCTTTTGCAAATGCTATTCACCCTGTCTCAAACACTCTTCTGCCAGATAGTTCACTTCATTTTTTCAATTCCTTCAATTCAGGCCTCTGCTTGGATGTTTCCATCACTACAGAAAGTTCATTTGGACAGTACTTAGACAAATAATTCCTTTAAATGCTCCAATACCACATCATCAGCTTCTGCTCTACCAAAGCCCCTCTCCTTACCCCGAGTTTTTGACCCTAAAAGCTTTGGTATTTTTTATGCATTTTGACTCTTGACTCTTTCCCATTCCAAGGAATAAAAATCCATTACCAATTGACCATACTTCACATTAACAGGACAGGTAGAAAGCCATTTTCAGTATTCAAAGTCACTCATAAGTAGTACAATAGTAGTATTCACTTCACAGAACTTAAAATTATTAACTAAATAAGAAAAAATTCCCAGTATCAGTACTTGAAAGAAATGACTGATTGATACTAGAAATATCCTTAGTGCATGAATCATCATTAAATACTGGAATCAGTTATCAAGAAATAACTGACAACTGGTGAGGATGAAAACAAAATCAAGGTGAAAAGCCAAAAGAATTTCAATTTGAATTACACAGAATGATTCAAAAAGGCCTTGTATTCTGCCACACCATCTTCAGTAACAGACAACTGTTGTAAATAAGCTTAATTCTATCCAGATCCTCATTTTACAATTGCCACAATTCCACAAAGAAAAATTAAGTGAAGGTCAACATAAAGCTGTATGTTCTAAACCACGGGGGAAAAAAAATCTTTTTTGTCATTCATAACATGTCAGTAATGAAAGAAATTACCTCAATAATGGGTGTATTTTCCTGGAGCTCAGTTGTGTGTGAAGCCAGCAAACCAATTACCCGAGCAACTTTGGCCCGTCTGTAAATGGAGAGAATACAAACTTTGAAAAGAAGAGTTGGGACCAAAGAAGTCAATACTAGCTGTCACATGCTTTAGATATAAGAATATGAAATAAAAATTCAGTGTAATAGGACAGGCCTATAATCCACACGTACAATGCCCAAAGAAGCCATCCCTCATGTATAAGGAGAAACTTGGAACAACCATGTCCTTTGTAATGCTATTATGTTGACAAAATTTAAACAAGCTATGGTTTAATAATGAAACGGAAAATGGACTTTTGAAAAGGCCTTAACCTGAGACAAGAGAGAAATACTAATTAACCCTTTTATGTGAGTACACAGGCATTTGGCTTAAGGTCTCTATTCCACTTTTACTGAGCTAATGAGTTTCTATATAGGTGGTAAATAATATGAGCACCGTTAAAAAGATTATTTGTATTTTAATTAATCCTATTTAGTTTTAATGATGCTTTTCTTTGGCATCTAGCAAAAAATGAAGTTGATAAATAATTAAATTAAACTTCAGACCTCGGTGTGGTTTGAAATACAGGAAATTAATACTTTTTTCACCAGAAAAGAAATTGGGAAGTTGATGAGAACCACATTTAGTGACACCTGCCTGTTTCCTGGCTCATCAGCATGCACTAATTTTCACAGTTCCTTAAACATTTCCAGGACCCATGCTACTCAGAAGTAGCATAGAGAAAATGTGCAGTGACACTTCTGACAGATAATTCTTACGGAATTCAATTCTCTTAACATATGCAGATAAAAGTCCTAGCCATTTAATGATTACCATCCCACTTCTGAATATAAAGACTGTACTTTAAAAGTGATCATTTTGAAAAAGATTTGGTAGGATATTATACCAACTTACAAAATAAAGAAGCTTCCAGTCACCAGTTTGTCATTGTTATGCCTTGGATCCTAAATGTCTCCCAAATATCCATTAGTTAAAAGGCTTGGTCCCTAGCCAGTGGCACTACTTTCAAGTTTTTTGAATGAGGTATTTGTCACAGCAACAGAAAGCTGACAAACAAGGCCACTGAGTAGCTGCAATTGCAACCAAGTCACTTGCTTTATTTCCACGTGTGCAATTCAAACAGGTAGCTGCATTAAGATCTAGTTGGGATTTTTCACAATTGTAAAACAAATGCTTGTTATCAAAAACTCACCAATGAATAGACAATATGAAACACAAAACCTGTTTTCAAAAATAAGCTCAAAAATATTTATGAAGGGCTGGGGCTGGGGCTGCCTAGTACAGCGCTTGCCTAGCATGTGTGAGGCACTGGGTTCAATCCTCAGCACCACATAAAAATAGATAAAATAAAGGTACTGTGTCCAACTACAACTAAAAAATTTTTAAAAAATTTATGAGACACTAAATCATTTCTCAATCTACAAAATTAAATATTAACAACTAGATTTATTCAACTAAAATAAAAATATATCACAACATGGTAATACTTCTAATTTCCCCAGAAATAATTTCAAATCAAATAAGAGAAAATACCCTACCTAAAAACACTAATACTTTTCAATTATAAACTTAAAGTAATAATGACAGTAGTCCTCAGTTTATAACAAAAACTTATATACAATAATACTCTATATACAAGACCCTCACAAGCCTGTCGTTTTCAGAATTCAGGTTTCTTCAATATGGCCACTCCAGGTTCTAATCCCCTCCCCAACTCAGCACAGTCTCCTAAGAACCATCCTGTATCCCCAAGAACATCTGGGGCAGCAGTGTCCAACAGACTTCCATGTAATAACAGGAATGTTCCATGACCACACTCTTCAATGCAGTATACACTGAAAACATCACTAATCATGCACATAAAATATGCCTGTTGCAAGCGAGAAACTTAATATTAAATTTTATTGAATTTTACTTTAACAAACTACATGTAGTTAGTGGCTATCATATTAGAGCTTAGAGCTGATTTAAATTTTTGTAGTTACTGTTCATTTGTTTATTCAATTATTATCTACCTCCCTCAAGGTCAACCCTTAAAGTCAATGAAGGCAGAGCTTTGTTCTGTTCACCATTGTGAACACTGAGACCAGTGCTTGGAGTACAAGTATGCCCTTTCTAAATGTCTGCTAAACAAAAATGATCACACCATCAAAAACTAAGTTACTACATGTGTTAGCAGGAAAGGAGTGGATAAAACATATGGCTGCACATTGCAGAATTCAGAAGTGAAGCAGAAGTGAAAGTGAATTCAAGGCTGAAGTGAAGCAAAGCAGAATTCAAGGCTAAAAGCATTAAATGAGAAATTCTTATAAACTAAAAACTGTATGACCTACAAAAAATATAAGGTATGATCCCTCATACAACAAATAACAAAGCATGAAAGTAAAGCCAAAGGGAGTCAGAAATTTCAATCTACTTCTTCCCCAAGCTCAGCAATAAAAAGTGAGCATACACACATTCAAGCATCCAGTGGTAAGACCAACAAGGCTAATGGAACACATGTATACACCAAACTCTACACCCTGGAAGAAGATGAACACTCTTACTCAATGGAAGACTGTACAGGACAGTATCGATGACTAGGAACCACATGTCCTATGCATAGTCTTGAGTCCACAGTGAGAAGAATGGGGGCAACAGTGCCCTGAGTAGTTACTCATCTTTTATGTGCCTGGGTCTTGGTTACCTCATAAGTTCAGAAGGACTAATAATATGTACTCCCTCAAGTTGTAAGAATCAAGGGACATAATCCACATGCAGAAACTATCTTGGAGTCTGAATTGAACAGGTTAGCTACCATTATTGACCATATTCGTGGCCTAATTTTAAAAATTGATTTGATACAAGACCACAAAGATAAATTAGAACACTCCCAAAAGCAGAAATATTACATAGAACTCACTATTATAATAAAAATAGAGAAGTGGAAATGATAAGCAAAAAAGCCTTGACACCAACAAATTTAGAAGCACTTCTGTGTATATTTTACAATAAGTAAAAAATGAAACCTCCATAAATCACAATCATGTTAGCAGACTAGACACTGATCCCTTCAAGAATCTGTTAAAATAGAAAAATTATTTTAACTCCATGATAATTAGAAACAAAGAAGGGCTGAAAGTGGAATAGAAAGTCCCAGATGACAAACAGAATCACACAGCGAATAAAAGAAATCCCTAAGGCCGGGCGTGGTGGAGCATGCCTGTAATTCCAGCGACTCAGGAGGCTGAGATAGGAAGATTGAGAATTCAAAACCAGCCTCACCAACTTAATCAGGCACTAGCAATTCACTGAGACCCTAGGGCTGGGGATGTGGCTCAGTGGTTAAGCACCCCTGAGTTCAATTCCCAGTATAAAGAAAGAAAAGAAAGGGAGAAAAGAAAAAGAAAGAAACAGAAAGAGAAAGAGGAGAAAGAAAGAGGAGAAAGAGAAAGAGAAAGAGAAAGAAAGTAAAAGAAAAAGAAAAAGAGAGCAAGAGAAAAAGAGAAGAGAGAAAGAGAAAGAAAGAGGAGAGAAAGAAAGAAAAAGGAGGGAGAAAGAGAAAGAAAAGAAAGAAAGAAAGGAGAGAGAGAAAGAAAAAGAAAGAAGAGAAAGGAGAGAGAAAGAGAAAGAGCGAGAAAGAAAGAAGAGAAAGAAAGAGAAAGAAAAAGAAAATACACCTGTCCACCAGCCAACAGATCCCACCTATTGATACACACGTCCTCTCCCTTAAAGGAGAAACACTAAACAAGCATGGAGGAAACTGGTGTTACCACGTTATACATCATTTAATCATATTAAGTAAGAATAAAATATCGTCAGGCATTTGAGAAATAAACAGCATTAAAAAGCAGAACTATAATGAAAAAGAAGTGACCTACAGGTTCAAGAGATAAGCGCACAAGTTTTATAATACTAATGCCTTACCTTAAATATTAATTATATTTAATCCTAATATATCTCAAAGAATTTTTTTGAAACAATCCTAACATTTATCTCCAATACAAAAGTATATTTCATACCAAATGTAGGCAGGAAGAAAGAACAGAGAACAAAAAAATAAAAACTTTCAAAAATGATTATTAAAATTCACTAGAAATCCTAAAAAATAAGCCAGGATAAATACCAAACTTGATGACAGAGAGATACTGAACAGCAAGCAAAGAGCAAGGCAGTTCTTCAAAAGACTGAACACAGCATGTCAACTACTAGTTACATTTGTGATGAAAACATTTAAGTTCAGACAAAAACTGGCATATGAATATGAACTAATACTTAAGAGATGGATGAACCTTGACCTACAAAAAATATAAGCCTGCAAAATGACAGAAGTTAGGCACAAAAGGTCACATACTGTATGATTCCATTTATTTGCAATGTCCAGTATAGGACCCAAAAAAAAAATCAACATAATGTAGGTAGGTGGTTTTCAGAGGCTAGAGGAACAAAAGGGGTACAAGGTTTTCACTGGAAGATAAAAATCTTCTGAAATAAGATAGCAGTGATGGTTGCGCAACTTTGTATGTACTAAAGCCCAAACTCTACACTTTTTAAA
The DNA here is from genome assembly GCF_964194105.1 of Spermophilus citellus. Taxonomy (NCBI): domain Eukaryota; kingdom Metazoa; phylum Chordata; class Mammalia; order Rodentia; family Sciuridae; genus Spermophilus; species Spermophilus citellus. The sequence goes on along the minus strand of NC_138184.1, from coordinate 22,608,737 downwards.
AGTTGATTTTATAGTGAACTGTACCACAATAAAAAGGACAAAGTGAGAAAGCAAAAGAGTTTGAGAGAAGAGTCAGACAAATCCCACACCCATACTGCTCCTATTTTCAGGAGCAGAAAAGGATGAAATGGTGGAAGGAGTTAAGAATTTAGTAGAGCAACTGCTATAACATGTTTGTAAAAAGATTCCTACATATGGTCTGGTAAAAACTTGCCTGTACTGGAATGAAAAGAAAAGTTCAGACAAAATAAAGCAAACTCAAATAAGATACACACAAGTTGAGGTTGGTCCCAGTTCCTGCAGATCTACAGTCAGCACAGGGGAAGACAGCACAAGTCCAAACTGTGGCATGGAGGTGAATGTGGCTGCAGGGGCAAGACCACCTCCCGGAGCCACTGGGTCTGAGAGAAACACCTAAGGAGGCAACTACTCCAGAAGCAGAGCCACGTACAGGCCTTCTTGGAAAAGTAAACAAAACAAACCTACAGAATAATGAAATTTGATCAACTAAGAAGAGAATTTGATCATAGAAATGGAGGAAATGTTCTAAAAAGATGAGCATTTATAGCTGGGGTGGTGGCTCAGCGGTATAGCGCTCGCCTCGCACATGCGAGACCCTGGGTTTGATCCTCAGCACCACGTAAAAATAAGTGAAATAAAGGTATTGTGTCCAACTAAAAAAATAAATATTAAAAAAAGATGAGCATTTAACCACCTCATCTTATTCAGATGTAAAACTATTACTAAAAAAAATAGAAAAAGTACTTCCCAAAATTCATTTTTTTAATTTTATTTATTTATTATTTATATGTGGTGCTGAGAATCAAACCCAGTGCCTCACACATGCTAGCCAAGTGCTTTACCACTGAGCCACAACCCCAGCCCCAATATTCATATCTTAATGGACACTTAAGTGGCTAAAACAGTCTCAAAAAATTTGGACCTTTCACAATTTCAAAACTTAAAACTACAGTAATCAAGACAGTGTGGTATTAGCATAAAGTCAAAGATCTAGACAAATGGGATGGAGAGCCAAGAAATTAATCCTCACATGTATGTGTAAACAATTTTCAACAAGGGTACCAAGACCATTCCATGGGGAAAGGAAAACCTTTTGACACATAGGTACAGGTAAAACAATATCCACACACAAAGGCAATCAAATTTTACCCTCAATTTACACCATTTACAAATACTAATTCAAAAACATAAAGATCTAAACTTTAAAACAAACTATAAAACTATTAGCAAAAAAAAATAGGAGAAAACTTTATGGCTTTGGATTTCACACTGACGTTCTAGATAAAGCACAAACAAGCAAACAAAAACTACTTGAATCAAACTTCATCAAAATCAAAACCTTTTATAAATCAAAGATCACTACAGCACAGTAAGAAGGCAAAAAACCCTCTGGACGAAAGAAAATATTTTCAAATATCTTATTTGATAAGAGTTAATACCCATGATATATAAAGAACAAAAATAAATTACTCAATTCAAAATTGGGCAAAGGACTTGAATAGACATTTCTCCAAATAAGATACAGATAACCGACAAGTACCTGAAAAGCTGCTCAATATCACTAGTCACAAAAGAAATGTAAACCAAAACCATGATCTCCAACTGGAAGAGCTATAATCAGGAAAATAAACAAAGACCAGCATTCATAGAACATGATTCACAATGGCCAAAAGGTAAAAACAATGCAAGTGTCCAACAGATGAAAGGATACATAATATTAGAACAGTATTTGACCTTAAAAAGGAAGGAATCAAATTCTAGCACATGCTATAACTTGGATGGACCTTGAGAACACAAAGCTAAATGAAATAGCCACACACAAAAAGACAAATATTCATACTTCTACTCATATAAGTACACACAATAACCAAATTCATAGATATAGAAAGTAGAATTGAAGTAACACACACAGGTATCAATATAGAGAGAGAATGAGGAGAAACTTTAAAATTGTATCGTGACTCTAATTTTGTTTTCCTATATGCAGAACAAACTTGGAAAACTGAACAAAACTAGAAGCAGCAGTTTCCTTATTGAAAAAGAAGGCTCCAATCAGAAGCCTTGTCTACCTTAATATTTATCATTTTCCTCAAAACTGTTTTACAGTTAAACTTCAATTTAAAAAATGAGGAAGTTTTAAAGCAGTACTTGGAAAGAACTAACGCCTACTCTAATGTCACTAGGGGGCACTCCATTCAAAGATAGAAGCTTTAAACAAAAGTATTTTAATAAAAATTTCAATGGTTCCTTTTCAATGAACATACAACAAATCTCATTAAATGCTCAACTATCACCTTTTTCTTTACACCAAATTTTACTTTGGGAGAGTAACATTGGAAGATGCATCAGGATGATTAACTAAAGCATTTTGTGCACTTTGCCAGCAGGGAAAAACAATTACTATCATGCCACTACCACAATTCACAAAATTCTTTCACCTCCCTTTTCTCATATGTTTCTCCTAATAATCATGAGATAAGTATGCATGATAATAAGAACTACAAATTCCACACCCCCAATGTATATTAAGCACCCACTAAAATGTACGCGCTGTAAAAGATTTTCCACATATTTAGTTTATCAGGTAGTTACACTATCCCCATTTTACAGATAAAGAAAGTGAGGGTCAGCAGTTAAAGCAATTCTCCCAGGGGGAAAATCTGCAATCCACCACACCCAGGTCTGCCTCTGTCCTATGCACACTTCCCAGGAAGCAGAGACTCAGAAGAAGATTTCAGCATTTGGCTACATCTCATTGGCAGCCAGAGCCCTGAGCCCTCTAATACCTGATGCAAATGTGCTTTTCACTCTGGCTCGCAGAGTCCATAAAAAGTGCACTTCTTCCCTCAGGAGTTTACAGATCACAGGGAAGCTATGTGCTGGAGTACATAAACAAGTAGCAACGGGAAAACTCACAGGAGTGTAACAGGAAACACAGAATCCATTCCACAATGAATACTCAAGAGTAACAGTCAATAAAGTATCTAGACATTGCTTAGAAAATCCCAGAATTGTGTTTATAGTAGGATAATGTCTATTTTTAAATATTTTTAAATGAACAAATCAGGATGCCTCCAGAAATTGCATTTAGACTCAGCACTTGTTATAAATATGTATTTTGTAATAACTTCATAAAACCACAAAGAACTCTTTAAAATATAAATGTTACTTACATATCCCAATTTGGAGCTATTCGCAAATGCTGGATTAGCAACTGGAACTAGAATTTTAAAAATACACGTTTAATTCATGAAACCGCACAGAAAGTGATGACTAAGTTAACAAATCAGATCTTTACACAGCTAAAATGTAAATTATACACCAAGAAAGTAATTTACAAATATGCAAAGCACTGAGTACATGAATAAAGTAAAACCAAAAACTAAGTAATTTAAGTTTTTCTTACCATTTAATGCCACTTTATATTCCACTCCCACCTGACACACCAACTATCAAAAGAAATCATTAATACTATCTTAATAGTATTAATGCAAAATGCACTTAATTTTTTTTTCAAGTTAGTTCCCAAATGAGGTCCCTTACAGAAAACACCTCCAAACCACTGTAATTTCTCCCAGAAGAGGACTTCAAAAGCTCTGCCAAATCCCTACAGGTTTATTAATAAGCCAAGACATTCCAAGCAACAATATTTCCAGGGGCAACAGAAAATAAGTCTAGACCCTTGAGGCCTCCCTTCAATGTCCTCTCAGAAGCCTTGGCATTGACCAGGTTGGCCCAGTCAAGGGGCCCCATATTCCAAAGGACAGTTCAATGCATATGTGAAAAATTTCTTAGAATTAAGTTACATAAAACAAAAGCTGAGAATCACCAAAAAAAAAAAAAAAAAAAACCACCACACCTTGAAATCACCAATTACCCAGTGCTTTTTTAGGCCAAAAATTAAAATGGATAATTTTCATGAACTTAAGATCTTGTAATCTCCAACAGCTAAGCATATGAAGGCAAGTTGTAGGGATTCTAGAAAAGGCTTTTGCCTCACTCTACCTACCAGGGGGGAATGGAGTAGCCTGGTGGCTACCCCCTTGTGACCAGCCACCACGCATAAATAGCAAAGGAGATTCAGCTTAGCTCGGGAGGCCGCTGTGCTCTTCTCAGTGGAGTCAATCTGTGAGCACACTTGTTGCAAAAAGTCATTCCAATCTTGGTCTTTCAGAAATAACAACTTGTCAACTGCAGAGGAAAAAAATATATATATATACTTTTAGTAATATGTGAAAAAAAAGTACTGCTGAAAACATGAAAAATAAAACAATTTTGAGAGCAAGGATGAGGACAAAGAAAACCTTAACACTGTCAAACCAAAAACACTCCACAGTTGACACTACTTTTCATTGTCCTATAGTTCTCATCTGCATCTACCCAAGGAGACTTCTTAACTACTTCAAAGGAAAGCTGCTCAAAAAGGCAGGCAGATGAGTAAAGGAGAACTGTTCTGCAACCTAGGACTTAACAAAATATAAAGTTAGATAAAGTTGTATTTCAAGAAAACAAGATAGCCTTTTTATCTTTCTATCAGCCCAGCCCTAAAATACTGAAAAAGCCATAGGTTCTACAGTTGTTAAAACATGCCCATGAGGGCTGGGATTGTGGATCAGTAGCAGAGTGCTTGCCTCGCACTCTGGGTTCAATCCTCAGCACCATATAAAAATAAATAAATAGTGTCCATCTACAACTAAAAATAATATTTTTTTAAAAGTGCCCATGAAATTACTGCTCACTATAACCAGGTTTATACAATAGCTGGAATCACCTAGAATTCCTACCTCCAAGTCCCTATACAAACAAAAGGCAAAGGCTAGAAAATGAGATACCATCTAAAATGTGCAGACACACATGGTGGTGCATGCCTGAAATCCCAGTGGCTCAGGAGGCTGAAGCTGGAGGATTCCAAGTTAAAAGCCAGCCTTAGCAACTTAGTGAGATTTTGGTCTTTAAAAAGGGTATAAGGAGAGTAACTAAGAACAGAGTAAGGACGAAGAGCATGAGAAGAAGATTAACATTAAACAGGGATGAGAGGTGGGAGGGAAAGCGAGAGAGAAGGGAAATTGCATGGAAATGGAAGGAGACCCTCAGGGTTATACAAAATTACATACAAGAGGAAGTGAGGGGAAAAGGAAAAATAATACAAGGGGGAGAAATGAATTACAGTAGAGGGGGTAGAGAGAGAAGAGGGGAGGGGAGGGGAGGGGAAGGGGGATAGTTGAGGATAGGAAAGGCAGCAGAATACAACAAACACTAGTATGGCAATAGGTAAATCAATGGAAGTGTAACTGATGTGATTCTGCAATCTGTATACGGGGTAAAAATGGGAGTTCATAACCCACTTGAATCAAAGTGTGAAATATGATATGTCAAGAACTATGTAATGTTTTGAACAACCAACAATAAAAAAAAAGGGTAGGATGTGATTCAGCATTTAAGCACCCCTGAGTTCAATCTTCATATTAAAAAATGAATTAAAATGTGCATACTTTCAGCTGATCTTTTTAAGAAAGATAAACTGGAAAAATAAATTTATAAATAACTCAAAGGGGAAAGAAGAATGTTACTTCAGATAATATTTCATAAATAATCGTTGGCACTGAAAGCACTATGAATAATATTTTGCTTCATTTTAGTCTTTCCAAAACAACCCTCTTTGAGATTTTGGGGCTTTATTAGTTAAGGTGACCTATATAAAGCATTAGTTGGTTTATTCAAATTTAAATACTTTATTTTGAATTTACTTCAAATCATAAATACTACATGACTATAGTGAAGAATTCTCTCCAAATTTAGCTTAACAACTTGAAGTATCATTTGTTCAGCTTCTTCAATCAGGTGAAGGTATGTAAAAGTTTCTGGTGTACACTCAAAATTAAGACATTCATTAGCTGAAAGGAAACATAACAAACATTCTTTAAATATCTCTATTCAAACACAATCCTCACAGCAGTACTCTGAGTAAGACTCCATTTCTTCATTATGGTCCCAACCCTGTTACCCAGAAGGGCTCTGTAAATCTAAGAAATTCTACTAGCTCTCCAAGGGAAGGGAAGGAGAAGACTCTCCATTCACTGATAGGAAAACTCATCGACAAGTGTGCAGGACAGCCAGAGCCAGCTGAGGAACATCAAAAGCTGGCAGGAATGGATTGCAGATGGTTTATGATTTGCATAACACTGCCCTGAAGACATAGCCAAATAGCAAGACAATAGAAATTTATTTATTCCTACACAAATTTCATTTGCATATAAATTTTATATTTGAATCTGAATTCAAAATGTTTGATAAGCCATTTATGAGCCTACCTGAATGTGCTGGTAGATGCAATATTTTTGGATCAAATTTAACTGGCGGTTGCTTCAAAATCTGTGGTTATAAAATAAAAAAGAAATCTTTTAAGATGCATTCTGAGATTCTGAAACAGATATGTGTCCTAAAATGTCCCCTACAGAATATAAATCAATGAGGAAAACAAATGCTGTAAAATTTATCATAAGAATTCAACAGTGCTATTTCAGATTAAAATATAGACAATTTATTTTTAAAAATCATTTCAACTGATATCTGCAATAAAATACACCTTCACAAAAAAGATTTGCCCTACCTTGGATTACTCTTCGACTAATTTGTCTAGGTTAGAAATGTCAGCATTTGACAAATATTTACTGGGTACCTACCAGAGTGAGAGAGTATTCTAAGCACTAAGGTGGGTACAAAATAAAAGACACGATCCTATTGTCAGGAGGCCAATATTCTTGTCGGGAACATGAGATAAACATTTGTTAAACTACAAATACAATACAAAATATTTAGCAAATCAAAACATGCAGGACATAATTATAAACAAAACATTTCAGAGAAATTTTTTAAATGTAATTTAGAGAACAGATGAAAAACTTCTAGGCTGATGTAGTCAGGACAGGGTTGATGGAAGAGGTGGAAGGCAGGTTGTGTTCTGGAAGGCCAAGTAGGACCTCATGTATTAAAGAAGAACCTTTCCAGGCAGATGGAATAGCATAAAGAGAAAAGTGAAGAAACCACGTAGCTGGATCCATGAATTCAGAACAGCTGGGATACTCACCTTGAGGTTTTTCATTGAAAATTTCACTATTTCTATGTTTAACTTCTCCATAACCTCTACACATAGCATTTTAAAACCCTTTACTGGTAATACTCTTTTGAGAAAAATGTATAATCTCCTGGTCTCACTTTAAATTCTAATCATGAGAAATCCTTAAACCGAAACTGAGAACATTCTACAAAATACCTAGCCAGTTACTCTTCAAAGTGCAAAAGTCATGAAAGACTGAGAAAGTATCACAAGGCCATAAAAAAACAAGGACAGATTATAGGAGACAGAGGAGGCATTAATAACTGTAATACACAAACCTAGAACAGAAAAGGGGCATTAATGGCACAGTGGGGAAAAAAAGCAAATAAATCTGGTAGTTGACAGCACCATTTCAATCTTTAATTCCTGGATTTGTTATAGTACTGTGGCCCTATAAGATGACTCACACCAGGAGAAGCTGAATGCCTTTTGATACCCAAGAGCTCCACTATAATTTTGAACCTTTCCTCAATATCTAAAATTGGTCCTAAAAGTCGGGTTATAAAATCAAAGAAAAAGAACATGGTCCAATATAACCAAATAGTTTGATAGAAAGTTCACTGGGGAAAATGCTCCATTACCCATCAAATGTAGTGTAATTCACAGTTACTCTGCCAGACATGTGAAGTCATAAAAATTAGAACAGGAAGTAAAGTGTGAAATGTGTTGGAGGTCTGGATTAATAATAAAAAAAAAAACAACAGTACAAAGAAAGTAATTATTTTAACATAATTATTTTAACAATAGTAACATATTATATCCAAAAACACATGAAGAAACAAAGCTCACTCTGGGTTATAAATGCACTGTGAACCATGACTCCCTACACTCTGGCTGTTGCTCCCACATCTGCTCTGCATCTTGACAGCCTTCAAGAGAAAGGGGTTTCTGTATGACCCGCTCACCTTCAGCCTCAGCCTGGTGAGCACCACTCACTGACCATGGCCACCTTTTAATACCTCAGCAACCAGGATAGTTGGAGTGATTCAAGGACATATGGATGGAGAAAGAAAGGGACTGAGAGCTAAGGTCTGTGTAGAAGGCTGCAGCCAACCCCCACATGTCAAGACTGCAGTAAAAAGAGGCAGAGCTGGAACATCAAAAACAGTGAAGAGGAGGAGGAGGAGGTGGAGGAGGTGGGCTGGGGTTGTGGCTCAAGTGGTAGAATCCTTGCTTAGCACACATGAGGCACTGGGTTCGATCCTCAGCACCACATAAAAATAAAGATATTGTGTCCACCTAAATCTGAAAAATATTTAAAAAACAAAACAGTGAGGAGAAAACTCACCACTCCAGTGGGGTAGAAGTGAAGGAGAGAGTTGCAGACCAGGTGGGAGCTGGAAAGGCAGACGTAGTCGCTCAAATGAAAGAAGCAGACAAGAGGAATAGCAAAGAATACTCTGAATGAAAACATCACCAATTCCAGCCCTCAGTGAAGCCTAAAACTCGGCCCTTAGTGGTTACACATCTTTCCGCACCTTGGGATTGTCGATAATTGGGGTGACAATAAGATCCGAGTCTGTGTAGATTAGTGCTCTCATCTGGGATTCCAGGGCCTCCTGGCTCAGGTGTCCATTTGTCACCTGAAATAAGAACAAAAATTACTCTTTGTTTCTATGACTGATAAAAGGCTTAGGAGACCTAAAAAGATGCTGAGGAAGACATCATTGTGAAAGGTCTTTGGTATCAATGGATCTTAATTGCTATTCGTAGCACTGTCACAGTTTCAATCAATCTTCACAAAAGTCCTGAACTGTGTGTATCATTATTTTCATTTATAGATGGAGAACACAAGGCTTGGGTTTGTTCATGTCAGGGAATCCTTGCCACCAAGACTGGTTAGGACTAGGAGATAGACCTCCTATAGTGGGATATTGTAAAAACTGAGGCAGCGAACTGGTTTTGATTACTAGCATGGCTTTATCTTTCACAAAATGCTAATTATTTGTCTTATGAATATTCAATATGAAACTAAAATTGTAGTTTGGTAGCAAATCAGTACTTCAGCCCAAAGTGTTAAACACCAATATATTTAAAAACCTAAAGTAGAGTTGATAAATAAGGAAAATGGATAAGCAGATATTCACCATCAGTTCCTCTGAGGTGTTTCTTTGTGCTCTACTTAACTAGAACTCTTATTCCTAGTGTTATGACTTAGTATATAACATCAGGGGAAAAAGAAGATCTAGGCATTATGAACTTCAACTGAAACAAGGACTAACAAACTGAATAAAACAGAAAACCCAATCAGTGAGGAAAGAAGTTATCTAAAACTAAGGGACATAGATAAAGAAACAGCTTATCAAGTTTCTAGAAACCAAGATGGGCCTTGACAACTTTAGACAAAAGATATATAAAAACACATGAAGAATAAAGAAACATGAACTTTCAAGACAGATGGAGATTGACTGACATGGGCACTTGTTAATTATGGAATCTTAAAACCTTGTTTTATCTTATATTAAAACTATAAACCTTCCAGGACTGTGAAGAATAAGTGTAGAGCATTTATAACAATGCCTGACACTGCTCAAAAGAGAACATTTGTTCTTTTTTAAAATCACACCAGCTTTAGCAGAGAAGGGGCTGGAGGAAGGCAAGGAAGACCTGGGGAGATCAGTTAGGAGATTAGTTATAGTAAAAGCCTGATGGAGAGGATGGTGTCCTGGGAGCCTGGGGAGCAGGAAAGGAGTGGAGTCACTACCAGAGCCAAGGGATGGGCATCCCTGATGATGGCCACTTGTAGGAACTGCTAATAAGTAACTAGTCCACAGAGCAAAGAGGCTGGTACTTGAAAAAAATGGGACTAAGTTATCATTATATGTAGATGCTGTAACTGAACAGTCAGGGAGCCAAAATCAACTGAAGAATTACTAGAAATAATATAAAAGTTGTTAGGTAGATCAATTAGAACATTTATATGTAAAAATTAATCTATAGGTAAACTGAATATATGCACAATGTTATTACTAAGTGATCAATAACTTTAATGAGATCAAAATCATTGTATGATTTTGAAAATACACTGTTCCTTTGAAAATACACATGTGTATAAAACTGAAATTACAAATGCTTATTACTCTGGGTAATGAAATTTTATGTGATTTTTCTCTTTGTTCTGACATTTTTCAAGTTTTCTATAACTTTTAACTGAATAAAAAGTATCACTTAAAAAATCATAAAACAAATAGTTATACAATTATTGCTTGAATATTCAATAAAATGATGATTCTCTACAATAACCATCTGCCACTTCAACCAAAAAAACATTATTCCATTATTTCTGGAAGAGAGTCCAGAAATAAATCTATACACGTGCTGTCAACTTATCTCCCAAAAGATGTCAACACAAGAAAAGAATCTTTCAACTAAGTGGTGGTGACATCCAAACACAAAACAGTAAAGCTGGACTCCCCCCCCCACACACACACCTCCTGACATAAGAAAATTAACTCAATGGATCAAAGACCTGTATGTAAAAAAGTTATTAGAAGACAGCATAAGCACAACCTCTCTGACCCTGGAGGCGGCAATGGTTTCTTAGATGTGCTGTCTAAAGCACAAGCAATAAATACACAAAAAAGACTAACTGGACTACTCAAAACTAAAAACTTTTGTGCTTCAAAGATACCATCAAGAAAGTGAAAAGACAATCTACAGAATGGGAGAAAAAGTTTACAAATCACACATCTAGAATATGTCAACAATTACAACTCAATAATAAAGATAAATAATATAAATGATCAAAGGATTGGAATACACATTTCTCTTAAGAAGATAGATGAGTGGGCAATGACCACATGAAAAGATTCTCATCACTATCAAAAATACACAAGTCAGATCACGAGGGGCTGTGCCCCAAAGGGAGTGAAAAGAGCTCAAGAAAACAAAGTTAAGTGTGCTGATCAGGAGTGGACCTCTGATCTTAAAACTAAGAAGAGACGTGAAATACAGGGCCCCTAATTTTCCAGAGAAGGAAAAAGGACAATTTAGCCAAAGTCCCAGAAGTTCAAAATTTTGGCTTCTAGTTGCATTCCGTCCTGATCCTCCTATTTGGCAAAATCAGAAGGAGCTTATGGCACTGTGTCCAGGTGGTGGAACCAGTGGGAGGGATGAAATCAAGAAAGATCTGCAGCCTCCCGGGCTCAGTGACGCATGCCCTTAATCCCAGCAATTTAGGAGGCTGAAGCAGGAAACTGCAAATTAGAGGCCAGACTCAAAAATATAAACAGGGCCACCCCTGGTTTCAATCCTTAGTATAAATAAAATGAAAAAAAAAAAAAGACACAAATCAAAACTACAATGATACGGAATTTCACACCTACTGGGATTATTATAATCAAAAAGAAACAGCATAGCATTAGTCACAATAGCCAGAAGGTGGAATCACTCAAGTGTCCATTAACAAATGAAGACTAAGTAAAATGTGGTAAATACATACAAGGGAATATTACCCTTAAAAGGGAATGAAATTCTGGCTCATGCTATAACATGGATGAAGCCTGAAGGCAGAGATTTGGGGGTTCAGTGGATAGAATTTGAGATAATGAAAACATTGTAGAGATGGATGGTGAGGATGATTGTACAAAAATTTGAAAATAATGCCATTTAACTGCACTTAGACATAATTAAAATAGTAAAATAAATGTAATGTATATTTTTATAACTTTTTTCATAGTACTGTGGGTTGAACTGAGGGCCTTGAGCATTCTAGGTAAGCACTCCATCATTGAACTACATTCCCAGCCCCTACCACTTTTTTTTTTTTTTTTAAAGAAACAACAGATGTTGCTGAGGATATGTAAAAATTGGAAACCTAATACACTGCTTTTGAGACTGTAAAATGGTCCAACAGTACTCTTGAAAGTCAGTTTGAAAGTTCCTCAAAAAGTTAAAACAAGGTGTTTCTATGACATAGCAATTACACTCCTCAGTATATACCCAAAAGAAATGAAAATATACACCCTCACAAAAACTGTACACAAATGTTTAGATGCATTTTTTTAATCTTTTATACATATTGTTGTTGATGGACCTTTATTTTATTCTATTTATTTATATGCAGTGCTCAGAATCGAACCCAGTACCTCACACATGTTAGGCAAGCGTTCTTTCACTGAGCCACAACCTCAGCCTGCTAAAAATGCACTTTTATTATAGCCAAATGATAGAAACAATTCAAGTGTATATTAAAGTGGTGAATGGGGGGAAAAAAGATGTGATATATACAATAGAATTTTTTTTGAGAATTAAAGGGAATATAGTACTCATATATATATTACAACTTGGACAGATCTGGGAAATACCCTATTAATAAGTGAGGGGAAAAAATAGTCATAAAAGACCACATATTGTATGATTCCATTTATATGAAATGCCAGAATAATAAATTTATTTTTTTTTTAAAGAGAGAGTGAGAGAGGGGAGAGAGAGAGAGAGAGAGAGAGAGAGAGAGAGAGAGAGAGAGAGAGAGAATTTTTTTTTTAATATTTATTTCTTAGTTCTCGGCGGACACAACATCTTTGTTGGTATGTGGTGCTGAGGATCGAACCCGGGCCGCACACACGCTGGGCGAGCGCGCCACCGCTTGAGCCACATCCCCAGCCCCAGAATAATAAATTTAGAAAAAAGGTACATAAGTGATGTCCTAGGATAAGAGGGGAAGAAGTGGGGGAGGATTGCTACAGGATTTCTTCATGGGATGATGAAACAGTTCTTAAAATTCACTGGGGTAATGGTTGAATAACTACGAATACGCTTAAAGACCCTGATTTGTACACTTGACATGGGTTACTTTTATCCCAGGTCAATTTTATCTCAATAAAGCTGCTACCAAGGGTGGTCCCTGCCTGTAAACCCAGCAATCAGGAAGGCTGAGGCAGGAGGATCCCAAGTTCACAGCCATCCTGGGAAATCTGCAAGACCTTGTTTCAAAATAAAAATGGCTGGGGATATAGGTCCTGGTAGAGCACCCTTAGTTCAATCCTCACTACCACCCCCGACACATGCACACACAAAGCCATTACCAGAACAACTACTAAAAAGCAACAAAATGGGATATTTCCTTTAGAGTAGCTACTAGAAAAAAAAAAAATGGTCACAGAAAATAACTATTATAAACCTTGCAATTATGAACACAGTTCAAATATCAATTGCAATTATTTTTCTGAGCTTCTATATCTTATATAGAAAAGATTCTGTCACTGCTTACCTTGGTCAAAGGAGAGGTCTTCTGGGGTGAGTTGTGAGTCATATCCTCACCAGGACTCAATCCCACTGCAGTGCTAGTTCTTGGAGTAGGACGAGAACTGGAAAATACACACAATTCAACATTATTCAGATTTCACAAAATTTATCTGCTGCTTAGTATTTTCTGGCCGGGGCGGGGGGAGGGGACGCACATACCATGAAAACTGGTAGAACGTGATGGTTACATATGATCTCACCAAAATTTTAAACTCTAATTTGTGTTTATATGCTATAATTTTTGTAACTGTTAAAGCAATTTCTGGATAATTTATTATTTCTTTCATTTGCAGCTTCTGTGCTATAGCTTTTTGTTGTTTTTTTTTAAGCTAGAAACTTCAAAACATTCATTTTATAATTTTTTAAATGTCTGCCAGTATTGGCAGGATTAACATAATAAGTCAAAGATTCTACAAAAGATGGAAAATATTTAGCTGTATTTCAATAAAGGGCCCCTATATTCAATTCCCGGTATCACCAAAAAAAAAAAATAGCTTGACTTCTGAAAATTTAAATTCATTTTTATTTGAAGTTAAAATACAAAATGAAAAGGCTTTGATCTTACAAATAGGAAAAGCGGTTTTTAAAATTCATAGCAAAATCTAGATTCCTGGCCATCACTTATCTACAACCTTGAAAATGGAGAGTGAAAAGTAGAATCTGGAATTAAGATCCGTGTTCTTCATTTCTGTGTAACATGGTTTGCCAGCAGGGCAGCGAGTGCTTTAAGGAAACTTATCTCTCACTGATCCCTTGTTTTGGGACTTCACATACCTAAGAAGAAATATGGATTCATTCAATTGACCCCCAACAGTATTCTTCGGCCGCAACTCAGTTGGATTTTCTAAAACAGAAAAACAAGGTATCATCCAAAAGGAATAAAAGTATCATAAGTAGAGAACAGAGAGATTTGAAAAGAAAGCTAAGACTGAAATTAGGAAAACAGAATCCAAAGCAATATGAATGTGCTGGAATGAAAGCTCACCAAGTCTGAAAGATTGGCTTAGCCGTTGGCTACCCTTCTGCCCCTTCGCTTGTCCATTCTGAGGGCTCTGCAAAAACTCCTTGGAATCTTGTGGTTCTGAACACTCCATCACATTTCTGCCAATCAAGAGGAGAAAAATCAACACAAACTTATTCAAACTCTACAGTTTTATGTGTAGAGCACAAGGTTGAAAAAAAGTAATTAAATTACGCATGACATTTGGAAAGTCATAGATAGAAAAAGCAATATTTTTCACCAGGTAGTTAAAATGAACACTTTCTATATACAAAGTGTTGTACCCAGATGTCTATAACCCTTTCCCTAAAAAAATGAATGGTAGCAAGCAGACTAAGATAACACTAAAGCAGTAACTAAACCCAACAATGAATTTCCCACTATTTTTCCTTTTCAGTTGCCTGGCCTGGTCTTGAAGGCAGCAAGGTACAAAGAAAAGCCCTCTATTTCTGTTCCAAGGAACGGAAAAGGGAATTCCTAAGAAGGCAGCAGAGGAAATCCCCTCTTGTTTTTTCTATTTTCCCCTTGTATCCTACCCAGCCTCCAGGTAATCCTGCAACAGCTTATTGGGGACAAAAGCAGATGCTGGCCAGTGCCTGAAACTCTAAAAAAGGGGAACCCTTTTCTCTGATTGGAAAGCTAGGACCCCAAGAAAATGTGGCAAATCCCTCTTACTCTGCTTCCTCCCTCCCACCTCTTAAATCCAAAGACATCCAGCAAGACATAAAAACTACAATATACCATGACTAAGGGGTCTACTCTGGAAGGTTAAGACTGGCTGGATATTTGAAGACCAACTAATCTAATCCATCAGAGCAAGAGCTTCAAAAAAAAAAAAAAAGCCATACGATCATATGAAATTACACAGAAAAAGCAGTTGATTACATTTAAACTGAAAAAGGGCAATTTTAAAAACCTCCAGCTAACATCATACCTGTCAAGGAAAAGACCAAATGCTTTCGCCCTAACCCCAGAAACCAGCCAAGGATTTCCACTTTCATCATTCCTGATTTAATATCTCACAGGAAAAGTTCTAGCAAATGCAATAAGGTATGAAAATCCAAAAGGAAGAAATAAAACTACCACTATTTGCAGAGGACATGATTGGCTATATAAGAAATTTGTAATTAACATAAAAATCGTTCATTGGTTGATTAACAAACTTTTCTAAATAGATGAAAATAAACAAAATTGATGAAAAGAAACACTACACATTTAACAGTAAGTTACATTAATTCATTTCTTCAAGTCAGATCTAAATATTCATCCAATAAACAAAAAAGGATGCTAAGATACAGCAGAAAATTAACAGTAGCTATTATTATACTCTATTTTTCAGTGTTTTCATTTTTCAGTCTCTCATTTTTCCCTCTACAACTCTCGGGGTAAAGTAATAACTCCACTCATTTCAGAAATGATGAACTAAGGATCAGAGGTGTCCTGGACTTGCTGACACTAACAAAGACCAGAGCCCACTCTGCTGATGCACCTTTCTTCTTTTCTATAATGCCAACTCTGTGCCAGATTATAAGCAAATGGAAGGTGGAAGCTGTAACTCAAAGTTCTGTGGCTCCAGAGAGCCTAATACAATAATGAGAACATAGTTGATGCCCACTGGATCACAGAAATTCAAGTTTGGGAGAAATTGTAAATAGAATTCTCACTTCTCTGCACAGTACACTAAATCTGCCAAGATTAAAAATAAGCAGACAATCCTTCACCAGCAAATGAGCTGGGGATGGGGGAAGCTAGTCAAGTAAGACTTTCTCCCTATTCAGCTACTTTTCACACATTGCTCTTCTCCAAACACCTCAATTGCTAAGTGTCCGAGGCTAAGAGGATTTTATAATAAACATGAAGTACATTAGGCAGGATGAGCTAGGTGATGCAATGGTTATATCCAAACACCAAATCTGGGTGGCTTAGAATCTCACTACTTTGCATCTCATGTGCAGTCATTGAAGGTTGGCAGGAATGCCAAGTGTATCACTATTACTCAAGAGCCAGGCTGACAGAAACTTCATGTTGACGTTTTCCTTCCAGATTACACCAGCAGAAAGAAGAAAAGCGGCCAATCACACATTGTTCTTGAAGTTTCTATACAGAAGTAACATCACTTCTACTCATGTCAGCCAAATCAAGTCATATGACCACACCTAACTTAAAAGGGGAAATGGCTTTCTACCATGTACTTGGAAGGCAGGAAGCCAGGTATGTTTGGCGAGCAGGACTGATAACCACTATAGTACATCACTAATTGAAATAAAAAATAAAACTGGTCAGAAAATGAGCAAAGTCAAGAACACAAAAATATGACTAAACTCATTAAGCAACCCTGAATTATACAAATGCTCTATTTTCTCTATGAAAGCACAGAAATTCAGGTCACTGATATTGCATCATTAGAATAGTAAGGGGCACATATGTTCAATAACTACACTCCAAGCACAAAAAATAAGTTTACACTACCTGAAGCTGAAACCCTCCATGTTGGATTCCTGGTCTTCTCTAGTGAAAGCATTCTTCCAAAATGAATGCTGCAGTAGTCCTGTCCAAGTTAATCTTGATAAAACAAATATTAAAGTTCCATTTTAGCATGATGTACCATAGAGAATTCCCAGGGCATTTCCCAATTATATATAACAGATTTTATAATTTGTAAACATCATACAAATGTACCTTTGAAATTGCTTTACAGTTTACCGTTTCATTTCAGAACTCAATTAACCTCTTATACAACAAAGTCAGAAGAAATATTTCAGAAGCTTTAAATAGTACATAATGAAACTAGGAATTACAAGTCTCAGGTTTCACATTACATTGAGCTGGATGAAAATATTTCAGGTGTCCCAACCAGTCTAGAAAGAGTCAATCAATTTGCGATTTTAAAGTAAGTATGTCAGATATCCATCTATAATTCTGTCACCCATTATATCCCAAGAAAAACAAGATTAATTTAGTTACCCTGCTATTTGGGACATTTCAGTCAGGGAACTTAACCTTTCCTATTCAGAAATAGGAATATCTGTTTCTTAACTATATACAGTCACACCCCTAATTAGGAGTCAAAATCATATCTAGCTTGTTCACTTACACTAAAGTGACTTTAGGCTTATCTAAAACCCAGATCCAATTTTAAAGAATCAAATGTTACTACTGATTTAAACTCACTAGATTGAGAAAAGTTAAGCCTGACTGAAAATTAAAAAATAATTTTTTAAATTTTCATATTTTTCAAAATATCTATTTAAATAAAATCACTGATTAAAAGTAAAACAAAAATATTAAAAGAATTTGCAACTACATATAATGATATCCTTTTACACAAAGGGTTCTTTTTTAAAATATTTATTTTTTATTTGTAGTTGGACACAATACCTTTGTTTTATTTATTTATTTTTATGTGGTGCTGAGGATCAAACCCAGGGCATCGCACATGCTAGGCAAGCACTCTACCACTGAGCCACAAACCCAGCCCCACGCAAAGGGTACTTATAATTTACTAGATAAATAAAAATGGTCAATAAAGTAAAATTGATTTTTTATCCATAAGATTAGCAAACACCTAAAAAATTAAGCAAGCCTACTGTAGATGAAGGTGGTAGGCAAGGAGCCTGCTAATATACTGTTGCTGGCAGCGTAAATGTAGCAAGTGTACCAAACTTCTAATGCTCCCAGCCTGAGCAATCCTGCTTTGAGAAGTTTATACAAAGATCTTTGCTCAAGTGGACACCCTCAAAAAACCCAGAGCGATATCTAGTCCAGTTATTATAATATTCTAAATCAAGAAGCACTCTAAATGTCTATTTTTATTATATATTGTGGGGAGCCATTCTGACACGTGATTGGGTGACTCCCGTTAAGGGTCTGAGGCGCTCTGGCTCTGTCGGAGCTTTCCCGACCCTTTCCTGATGAGAGAGCCCATCCGTGTGGGGGTGTGCGTGACCACTGACCCCGGAGACCCAATCACTGGCCCTGACCTTGGAGTGCAGCCCCCCCTCAACCTTCATTGGATGGAATTCTCCCCTGAATCTCTTGTCCCCCAAATAAAAGGCTACTCTCTCTCCTGCTAGCCCAGAGTAATCCTCGCTGCCCTGCTGGGCGGCTGGAGGCGGGAACCAGGGAGGCGAGCCGTCTCGGACCTAGCAATGTAAAATAAGGTACTGGTTTGTGTGTTTTATTTTGATCTCTTCTAACTAACTTAATGCCTAGAACCTCATTAATGAAACCACTGCGCAGGCCGCGTGGTAGAATATATTATTGTACCTACATTCTTCAGCCACTTTAAATGACTAAGCAGATATATATATCTATTAATTTGGGAAAAAGATTCCATAATATACCATGAGAGAAAATAGTTGGTTATGGAGTAGTATTAAGTAAAAACAGTATACAAGAAAAATTATATAATATAAATGTAAGCATTTGCAGATATACTATCCTAAGTATAGCTGTCCCCCAGTGTCTTTGGGGGATTGGTTCTGGGATCATCCCACCAACATACCCCAAAAATGCAAGGATACTCAAATTTCTTATTATGAAATGACATATTTGCATACCACCTACACACATCCCCTTCTACACTTTAAATCATCTCTAGATTACTTATCATACCAAACATAATATAAATGCCATGTACATAGAGTTAGTTATACTGTATTATTTAGGAGCTACTCACAAAAACAAGGTCTATACATGATTATTACACAATTTTTTCCCCCAGTACTAAGGATTGAACCCAGGGTGCTCAACCCCAGGGTGCTCAACCCCAGGGTGCTCAACCCCAGGGTGCTCAACCACTGAGCCACATCCACAGCCCTTTGTTATATTTTATTTAGAGTTGTTTAGGGCCTCCCTAAGTTGTTAAGTCTGGCTTTGAACTTGCAATCGTCCTGCCTCAGCCTCCATGCTTGGGATTACAGGCATGTGCCACCGTGCCTGGCTAATATATATTTTAAAATTAATATTTTCAATTTGCATTTGATTGGATTTATAGACACAGAACCTACAGATACAGAGCACTGAGCATAAATCTCTATATTTATATATTTATATCCTATCAAAAAATGCCTGAGGGCTGGAGCTGTGGCTCAGTGGTAGAGCACTTGCCTCGCACGTGCAAGGCCCTGGGTTCGATCCTCAGCATCACATAAAAATAAATTTTTAAAAATAAAGGTACAATTAAAAAAAAAAAAACTGCCTGAAAAGTTAGCCACCAAAATAACACCAATCCTGAAGTATTCTAATAAGCAAAAGAGGTTTAGTCCTACAGCTTATAGAAGAATTTGCTTCTCCTTCTACAGTGTTTTTCATACATTTGATAAAAATAGGGAATTATTTTACATGCTATACTAAACATTCCCCATTTTATACCCAGAAAGAGAACGCCCAAATACTTAACTAAACCCTCTCCCTAACTCCCACCTATCAAGTGGCAGAACCAGAAAAGCAGTTGCTCTTGGGCTGGTGATGTAGCTCAGTGGTACAGCACTTACCTAGCACACACAAGGCCCTGGGTTCCCTGGGCTCCATGCTCCCATACACATTTTCAAACTAAGGAGACTCCCCAGCCTCTCTGACCTAGTACTATAACAATTTCTAACTACTTAACCATCACTGAAACTCCAAAAATTCACCATATACCTATTATCCTTTTCAGTGCTATCTTCATTATGATAGGATTATTATAAAAGACATCACATTGAAATGTCACTTTGAATTAACTCTCTCGACAGCATCATTCCTAGTTCTATAGTCTCTAACACTTTCAGCAACATACAATGGAAAGAAGTGTACTCCTTGGGTCTGGGAGTCATAAGAAAATAATGTATCAACTTATCAGGCAATTTTTTTTTTAAACATGATACTGGTGATGGAACACAGGGCCTCCTGCATGCTAGGTAAGCACTCTACCCTGGAGCTACACCCCTACCCTGGCAACTATTTAATTCATGAAAAGAGAAACTGACTAGAAATACCTCATGATTAAAAAACTCTTATAAAGTGAGAAAATGCAATCCAAAGTCAGACTTCTTAAAAACAAAGTAATTTGAATAGTTATTTAAATATTAAAAACAACACTATTTTAAAAGTATGTCAGAAAAAAATATTATACAATCATTCATGTTAAAAACTGTTCATACCTTTTCTGAGGGTCTTTTTGAAGTAACCCATTAAGCAAATTAATAAAGTCTGAAGATGCTTTAGGAAGTGAAGAATCTATAAGCAAATTTCCAAAAAGAAAAAGTGAAAAGTAATGAATACATAACATTTTAAGCCTACATCAGAATATTTAAAGTAATAGTAATTGAAGCCTACAAAGTACTTTTAAGAGAACAATTACAGCCTCCATTTAACGGGGCAGGACAGGGGAGGTGCACAGCACAAAGGTACCGAACTTCTCCTAGATCACACGAAATAATGAATCTCAAAAACTAAGTCTTACCTAACCTTTAAACTTCCTTTTTACCAACAAACAACCTCAATAAAAGTCACCAACCTTACATTGATGCTTCTGCCTTCTGCAATTGGTTAAGCCTTATTCTCAGAAGGTCTCCTACCCTGACCAAACTTGCTTTAAAAATACACTATCATTAAACTACTTGTAATGACTTCTTTATTTTGAAGTTCGTTAACAGGGAAATAATTTACATTGCAAATTTATAAAACCAGCCAATTTCATTAATCTCATAATTTTGTTGTTTTAGTTAGATGGGCATTAAATTATGGACAATTCATCAGTTTATGGTAAAAAGAAATGATCTAAGACAATAGTCAAACACCCCTGAGACAAGGCAATCAATTTAGATGGAACCACTATGCACTGTGGCCCAAGTTTGATGAAGATCACCTAAATAATTAAGCTTGGGCCACTTGTGATAGCGTGACCTGACCCCCTAATACTTTTTCAGATTTCTCTTCCCCACACGAAAACCTATAAGTTATACCAGAAAATACTTATTAAGAAAAATTTGATCTTCTAAAACTATTTTAATTGACTTTTTAAAAAAATGACAGCAGAATGCATTACAATTCTTATTACATGTATACAGCCCAATTTTTCATATCTCTGGTTGTATATAAAGTACGTTGACACAAATTCATGTCTTCATACATGTACTTTGGATAATGACGTCCATCACATTCCACCATCCTTGCTAATCCCCTGCCCCCTTCCTTTCCCTCCCACCCCGAAGGCCGACTCATAGTGGAGTAGGGAAGGGGAGCATGGGAGGAATAGATGAATTCTAGAAAGACTATTTTCAAGGTATCAAGATTTTTATTTTTTCCACCTAGGATAATTCTAGAAATATCAAAAGTATTCTGCATTTCTATTTACTCCATTTATTGCTTCGGAAATTTTTCTTTTAAATATTCAACAAATATTTGTCCAATTCTATATTCAAATGTGTCTTAAGATCAACTTATTTAATAATGTTTTATTTTTCATTTCTTAAAATGAATGGTAGATTGTTATGTCAGTCATTTGTATAATTAAAGTTCCAACATTTTTTAAATACAACGATATCTAATTTTAAAGATTTTTAAAATTTCTCAGGATAGCATTACTATTCATCCAGCTAAGGACAGATAATCATCACCTGATGTGTTCTATAGAAACACAACACAGAAATAATCATATGAGACATGAATACAAATTAAGTAGTACAGTCAAGAAACATGTATGATGATTCTTAAATCTTTAAATCTGTTTTCTTATAAGAGAACAAAATTCATGTTTTTAAATGAAACTTAGTAATACTTTCTTTTCAATTTTAATATCAAAAAAATGGCAAAGAAAAAACTATTAACTTGGGATCACTTGTAAAATACTTTTGAAGTTTATGCATCAGTAAAGCAGACTTGGGGAAAGGTACACTCAGTATAAGGTTAAATTAACTGCACTTTTTTGAAATCTTACCTTTTGGAATAGGTGGTAAAGGATCTTCATATAAAATCTTTTCAATTAATTCTGAAACACTTTCTGAGAAGAATGGAGGTTTTCCTGAAATCACATGAACTTGCAAAATTAAACAGTTTGCTATCACCAATTCTAAACTTATCTCAACTACAAATACTTTAGAAATATACAATTTATAGAGAAAAGCAAGTACTACTCTGTGAATACCTAATACGTACACCAAGCACATGGTATCTTTTTATACTTCTAATTCAAAATTTATTATTCTAACCAACATAAAATCATCACATATAGATCACTACCATGATCCCAGGGTTTCATGGGCTACTCAACAGATCTTAATTCTGTCACAAGGCACCTTTACAAGAATTTCTACTAACAATCAGTTTTTAATAGACACATTTTGATATTCCAGATTACTATCATGATTACCTACATGTCAAAAAATTTCTAAAACCTATATACACCTAAGTATCAAGCAATTCAGCCAAAATGGGTATATACAAAAACAATAAAACCAGCTTTTTGATATCTTATAGATAAAATATTTGCAAACTAGAGAATTAACCTGCTTATTATTTATTTGTTGTGCTCTAACCTTGATTTTATATTAAACCAGAAAGTAATCACCTGAAAACATTTCATAAAGCAGGCAGCCCAAAGACCAGAGATCACTGGTGACAGAGAAGTCAGTACCCCCCATAACCTCTGGTGCTGTATAGATAGGAGATCCTAAAAACAAAGTATAAAGAACAACTCCGTTAGGCATTTGTATTATACCCACTCAACCTGGGAGAGATCTAGTGAGATGTAGAAGACAGGAAGAAAATATACATGAATAAAAACTTCATGTGTATTTCGCCTTTTTAAAATGTTTAATTTTTTTCAGTAGTCTAGGCAGTTTTGTTTGTTTGTTTTTAATTTTTTAGTTATCAGGGCTGGGGTTGTGGCTCAGCGGTAGAGTGCTCGCCTACCATGGGCAAGGCCCTGGGTTCAATCCTCAGCACTACATAAAAATTAACTAATTAAAGATATTGTATCCAACTACAACTAAAAAACTAAATATTGTCTTTAAGTAATAGATGAACACAATACCTTTATATTTTATTTACTTTTATGTGGTGCTCAGGATTGAACCTAGTGCCCCCCTCACACGTGGTAGGCAAGCACTTTACCACTGAGCTACAACTGCAGCCCCATGTTTGTTGAGATTACATTTTGCAAAAGATATAAGATTTTAAAAATTCTCCTAAGTGAGAGGCATGGAACTTTCAGTTTTTATACACACATACTCTTTTTAATAATTTATATAGTCAAAAGAAAAAAAAACCTTCATTATACCATTATAATTTAAAAAGGTTGTTGGACAGCCTCCATAACCCAAAATTCTACTGGCTTAACAATGAAGGTACTTGTTAAAATCCTTGTCCATCACAAGTCAACTGAGGGACTTTGTTCCTCACAGTCAAAAACCCAGGATGATGGAGGCTCCATCTCAATCCATGCATCCTCAGTTATGGAGGCAGGGAAAAAAGAATTAGCAAATTACACACTGGCTCTTAAAATTCCCACCTCCAAGTGATTTGGCTGGCTTCTGCTCAAACCTTGATGGATTTGGCTGGGGAGAAGATACAGTCCTACCACATATCCAGGAGAATGGGAAACATTTGATGAGTGGCACTTACGTGTATAATATATACTTTATACAAGTTTAGCGTTACACAGAAACACCACGATAGAGCCTGAAAGTTCCTTTATTCACTAATGAGAGATGTTACAGGGGTATTCACAATCCCACAAGTCACAGCTGGGCAGTCAGAACCACCACCACCAACAACACCCAGGTGTTGGTAGATATTCTCATCTCTACCTGGTGGATACTCTATCCACTCCACCTCCCAACCCCCAGTGAGAATGTTCTCCCCATGAAATAATCAATTATTCAGAAACAAAATTCTACTCAGGTAAACCTTTCAGCACATTTTACCTCCACGGCTTACTACAGCCGCAACAGCAGCCTTATGTGTTCCTAGGTGTGGTTTCACAGTTCTCCCAAGGAACTTTCTTGGTATGCTGTCACATTTCATACACAAACTCCTTCAACATTATGAAGGACCTACTTGCCCACCTTAGATGCTGAGGAAACAGAGATAAATTGGACCCTTGGGATACCCAGGCACCCTGCACAGCACTTAATAGGTTCTTCATTAATATTTGTTAAATATGAATGACTATGTATCTTTTGCCACTAGAAATATAAGTTCAGTGAGCACCAAGGTTTTTACCTGTTTATTCACATCGTATTCCTAGGACCTAGAACATGTCTAAATGTCAAATTAATAAACATGAAATTATCAAAGACATTAATAAAAGAATATGAACTCCCTACATTCATGATCAAACAGGTAAAATAAATGTGTGTTTGTGTGTGTGTGTAAATTCAATGATAAACTGCATAGAATACTATGAAAGAAAACAACCAATACTTAAATACCTGGTCCAATAAAATCTTAGACAAAGAAAAGAAGTCATCTGGGAAAAAGCTGAAGGCAGAAAAGAACAGGGGGAAATTAAAGGAAAAGGGACATATGGGAGCAACCATCTGATGTGTGCAGGAAAACTGTAAGCATGCTGTTTTAATGGAATGTAAGGCAAAAGGTAGTGAGGTCTGGGGATGTAGCTCAGAGGTAAAGCACTACCCTGGCATGCACAAGGTCCTGGGGTTTGGTCTCCAGCACCGCAACCCCACCCCCCGAGGAAAAAAAAAAAGGGTAGAGAGTCATGGGGGATGGGGTAGTCGAGGTCTTCCAAGAAGCAGACACCAAGTCAAAAATCAACAGTGCAAGGAAAGTATTACAGGAAGCTCCAAGTTAGGGGTAGTTGGTCAGACAGCAGTGTAAAAAGGACCCCCAAGTGAAATACCACACAGTCTGAGAGGGGTTCAAAAAGTCATCAAGAATCCCTGAACCAACACTAGCATCAGACCATCTCACAGAAATAGGCCTGCATTAGTATCCTGCCACGCTGGTTGTGGCTTCTGGGGAGCACTGCCTCAGAACAAAAACAGGCTGTCCATGTCAAAGCCCCTCAAGGAACAGGAGACCTTGGTTAATCATGTACCCTGTAGTTGAAGAATGAGGCACACTTTTAGGGGCATCACAAGAATAGAGAAGCAAATAGGCAGATGATCTGGAAACCCAAACTTTAAACCGTAGGAAGGAGATTCTAAACTTGAAACTCATTTCATCAATCAACTCAAATTCCCAGCTTCTCTCAATCAATCAACACCGATCCAGGGCAGAACTGAGTTAGTCCAGCTCAACATAATCTCCTTCTCCTCTTAAACTGGGCCATTTCATTCATTCACATAACCCTCCAGTTCCTGAAGTTTGGGACCCATGATCAACAGGAAATTAAATCCTAGAAGCTATGACGTTATTCTCAAGGTTACGCAGTGAGGAGTGAGTCAGAATGAGAATCCAGGTGTCCTTTTAGAAGCTCTTTGCAATGCTACCTTTATACAGACCATCCAAAGCTTTCCATTCATCATAACATCTGCTTCACTCCTAACAGATTCTTGATGGTTATACACCGCTGCTGACCAACTGACAACCCCACCACAACACCCAGTCACCTGCATAGGTCAAAAGTCAGGTTATTTCATGTGCCTTGGTCATCACCATACTTAAATTGTAAATTATCAAAAGCTCCAAAGAGAAGTGGTTTTGCTTATTATCAGAGGATGTGAAGGTGAGTTGACTACGACATGGACAGCCCACAAAGGCAAGGACCGATTCTGCCCTGCTGGTGATGAGGGCATTCTCCACTGACATGACCTATCACAAGGACTGTGCTAGCATCACTTCCAGAACTTCTATACTTCACACAGCTCTCTTCAGCTTACTAAAGGGGAATATTTCAAACATACATTCCTGAAATAGCCTTTCTTGGTTTCTATAATAAAATCTTAAATAACTCGGAACTCAATATTCT
The DNA here is from genome assembly GCF_964194105.1 of Spermophilus citellus. NCBI lineage: Eukaryota > Metazoa > Chordata > Mammalia > Rodentia > Sciuridae > Spermophilus > Spermophilus citellus. Next base: position 22,582,439 of record NC_138184.1, on the reverse strand, counting down.
ACTAATATAGCCACAATAGTTATCTTCATAGAGTGCTGGTCATTCTATGGAAAGCTAATTGAGGTTCCTAAAAGCTGCGATGTTGGTGTGAAATTTTTCCTATATAAGACTGGCTCTAATAGTTAAATTTTCTTTGGTTACATTTATGGTGACTACAATTATCCTGCTATTCTCCATACTTTTCCCTCATCTCTCTCATCCCTAGGGCACATGGCTGCCAAGCCCAAGCACCCAACTTAACTGATGGCACAGCAGGTATCATAGAGCTTCAATGGCCCCAGTCTCAGGTACCTTTTCATGGAATTTGAGGAGAGATCTTCACCATTTCTACCAAAAGGTAGAAGAAATAGCACTTCAGGGGCTGGGGATGCAAGTTACTGGCAGAGCACTTGCCTAGTATGCATGAAGCCCTTTGATCTCTCATACTACAAAGAAAAATAAATAGAAATATCACTGCAGCTGTCCCTTAGGTACAGTAATTTTAACACCCCAGCCCCATTTCATTGCCAAAGTAACCTACCAAGAATACACCCCTAGAAATCTGTCCCAAATGGAGAAGATAAGTCACTTAATGATATTGAAGTATACCTACTGACCACAAGTGTGTGCCAGGCACTGTTCTAAAGAGCTGGAAGAGTCCCTTCTCTGTTCTAATGAGTGGCTGGTAACACATCAATTATCACATAGCATTAGAGGCTTCTCACACCTAAAAATATTAGATCCAAAAGGAAATCTGTAATCCATGGACAAAGCTACACCCATGTCCAGGTTTCTTCCAGTAGTTTCTATTTTCAATACGTGATTTGTTTATAACAAAAGACCAACACCATCTCCTAAACACAAACTTTGGGTGGCCCAAGAATTATTATGATCTTTAAGCTCTCCAAGTCCACATACCTTTGACTCTATTTTTCATGCTTTTCTTCAGCATATTTTCCCCACTGTCACCTCCTCCTTCTTCTGCTGCTACCAAGGCAAAGAACTCTTCCAAATTTTCACCTTCCACTTTCGCCAAGCAAAAATTGCTAAACTTCAAAGTGCCAGGCCCTTCCAAGAGTATCTATAAAGATCAAAATACGTTTCTAGAAACAAGTTCAATTTAATTTGCATATCCATTAGTACCTTTTATAATTGCACTACAGACTTTCAGAGTTGGCTTTCTTGCTTCATCACAACTCAAAAATGCTAAAAATTTTTTAAAGAAGCTATTGAAAAATACAACATTTTAATACATTTTAGTAGAATCGTCCATTTTAATAGAATTGGCCATTCTCAGATACCATATAATCACAGGGGAAACCTCAGACTTTTGGTAAATAAAGTACAATGTATATTATATTAAAAAAGTGTCTATTTAATTCATTTTTTTCCATGTTGAACATTTTGAGGTCTTTACATATTCTGGATATTAATATTCTGTAGAAGAATAGCACCAAAGATTTTTCTCCCATTCTGTAGATTTTCAAATCTGGTATTGTGATAGCTCCAGATTGCCTTTTTTGGCTTCGAATTGCTTTGACTGTTCTGGGTCTTACTATTCCGAGTGAATCTTAGGACTGTTTTTTTTTTTTTCCCTAGTTCTGTGAAGAATGTTATTGGTATTTTGATGAAGACTGAATTGAATCTGTATATTGCTTTTGGTGTATGGCCCTTTAATAATATTAATTCTGCCTGTCCATGAGCATGGGAAGATTTCCCACCTTCATGAGTCTTCAATTTCTTGCTTCAGTGTACTATAGTTTTCACTATAGAGGTCTTTCACCTCCTTGATTTATTCCTAGGTTTTTGTTTTTTGTTTTGTTTAAGGCTACTGTGAATGAAATTGTTTTCTTGATTTATCAGCATATTCATTATTGGTATGTAGGAAAGCTATTGATTTTCATATCAATTCTATAAACTGCCACTTGGCTAAATTAGCTCTATCAATCTTCTGGTGGATTTCTTTGAACCTCCTAAGTATAGGATCATATCATCTGCAACAGTGATAATTTCACTCTTTCCTATTTTTATCTCTTCCTTTTCTTGCCCAATTGCCCTACCTAGAATTTCTAGCACCATTTAAAAGTAGTAATAATGAACATCCTTGTATTTTTCCAGATTTTAAAGAAAATGCTTTCAGTTTTTCCTCATTCACTATAAGGTTGGTTTTGGGTTTTATATTTACAGCCTTTGTAATGTTGGAGATTTCCTCTAGCTTTAGTTTAATATTTTTCAGTTCTAGGTGAACACAATATATATTTTTATGTGGTGCTAAGAACCGAACCCAGTGCCTCACACGTGGTAGGCAAGCGCTCTACCTGAGCCACAACCCCAGGCCTACCTCTAGTTTCTTTAATGCTCATTAAAGGCTTTCTCTGCATCTGTTTAGATGACCAATTTCTGTCCTTAATTCTATGTGTGATGAGTTACATTTATTACTTTGTGTATGTTAAACCATCCTTGCATCTCTGGAATAAAACTTGGTTTTGATGTACAATCTTAATATGTTGTACACATTTTGCTAATATTGTATTAAGGATTTTTGCATTTAAGTTAGGGGTATTTGAGTTTTCTTTCCTTGATGTTTCCTTACCTGGTTTTGGTAAGATATACTGGCTTCGTAGAATGAATTTTTTAAGTGTCCCATCCCTATTTAGTGGAATAATATGAGGAACATTGACATTAGTTCTTTAAAAATCTAGAATTCAGCTGAAGATCCATTTGATCCTGGGATTTTCTTTGCTGGAAGGCTTTTCATTACTGCTACTTCATTACTAGTTACTGTTCTGTTTAGGTTTTCTATGTCTTCTCCATTCAATCTTGGCAGGCCACATGTCTAGAAACATCCATGTCTTCTAGATTTCCCAGCTTACTGGAATTTCCAAAATAGTCCATAATGATCCTCCAGATTTCTATTTCATGTGTAATTGTAATTTGGGTCTTCTCTTTCTTTTGGCTAGGTTCAAAAAACCAACTCTTGATTTCATTGATTTATTGTTTTATTCTCTACTTCAGCTCTGATCTTATTTCCTTTTTACAGGTTTTGGAATTGGTTTCTTCTTTTGCAATGGCCTTAAGACGTATCATTAGATTGTTAGTTTGGGCTCTTCTGATTTTCTTATGTAGACACTCATAAGCTGTAAACTTTCCTCTTAAAATTGCCTCCACAGTGTCCCAGAGTTTCTAGTATGTTGTACCTCTATTCTCATTTGGGTCTAAGACTTTAATTCCTGATTCCTTCTATCACCCATTCATAATTCAAAAGAGTATTATTCAATATCCATGTGGTTATCTAGTTTCTGTAGGGTTTTTGGGTGTTGATTTCAAATTTCATTCCATTATTATCTGATAAGATTCAAGGAATTATATCATTTTTTGTATTTGCTAAGAATTGCCTTGTAGCCTAAAATATGATCTATTTTTGGAGCAAGTCACCAAGAAGGAAGTATATTCAGTTGTTGGATGAAACATACCACAGATATCTGTTAAATCCAATTTACACACACACATGCACGCAAAATATACACACACGCATGTAATACACAAGCATCATCCTAAGCCCTCCTGGCTTTTAGAGTTTGTGCTCAGAAACCAGAAATCATTTTTTTTGGCCTGCCTCTATAGCCTATTTCTCTAGAGACTTTTAAAATTCTATCCTTGTCCTATAAGATGTTTTAATTATAATGTGTCAGTTGTTTTTTATTCTTGTACATTTGGGGTTCTAAATGCCTCCTGTATCTAGATGTTCCTTTCATTCAAGATTTCTGAACTTCCAAGATACTCTTACTGTCCAATATTGAATTTTAGGAAATCCCTTTCACCCACCTCACTATGAAGCAGTACTCTCCCTTCTTGAAGTCTGAGCCACAGAGCAACTAGGAATGCAGTTTTCTAATCTACCATCTTGAATCCCCCTATGGTTTAGATCTTAAATATTTCCCAAAAGCTCATGTGTTGAAGCCTTGTTCCCCAGGGCAGCAGTTTTCAGAGGTAGGCCTTTGAGAACTGAGTATATCATAAGGGCTCTGATCTCATGAATGGACCAATCCAATTATGGATTCAGAGTTTAATGTGCTATTGGGAAGTAGTGGAAACTTTAGGAGGTGGGGCCTAGTTTGAGGAAGTAGGTCATTGAAGATGCTCCCTTAGTGTGTATTTTGCACCTAACACCTTCCTCTCACCTTCCTAGCAATCATGAAGTAAGGAGTTTTGCTTTACCACAAGCTTCCCACCAACATTCTGGCTCACCACAGGTCCAGAAACAGTAGAGCCAAATGATCACAGACTGACACCTCTGCAACTGTGAGCCAAAACAAATCCTCCCTCCTTTTGAATTGTTTGGTGTTATGTCATGGCAACAGGTAGTTGACTACTACAGTCTACACTAAACCTGTACAGTTTTTTTGTCATCATTCAATAAATGTAATGTAACAACTATTTACATAGCATAGCACTTATTGTATAAGTAATCTAGAGATTTAAAATACGCAGGAGAATATAAGTTGAAAATACTATGCCATCTTATATAAGGAACTTGATTGAGCATCCTAGGATTTTGGTAACAAAAGGGGGTCCTGAAACTAATTCCCTTGTGGCTATCTAGAAATGACGATACAGTATCTAACAATCTGTACTTATCAACCCTCCGTGACATCTAAGAGACTTGGAAAATCCATCAACCTGAGATGTCTTTTATTCAAGAGGCAATATAATAAAAGGTAAAAAACAGAATTCTGAATTTACAGAACTAGACTTGAGCCCAACACTTACTTGCTATCTGATACCTCATGTGTAAAATGTGAAACACCTAAGTCTTCAGATTACTGTAAGGGTTACAGTAAGGGCTAATAACTATGACTAGCATGTGATAAGTACTCAGGTTTGCTAATATAATTTGTGAATATATTTTTTTTATAAACATGCTGGGAAGTGACATGGTTTCTTCTAGAGTCATTAAGAATATTTCTAGGTGGTTGCAATGGATTGGGTCACGTCTGTTTTTAAAAGTAACTTGAAGTTAACTCATAACTTCTAGTCATAAATACTTACTATAACATGTCTATTAGTCTACAAAAGTGGTTTTTGGACCTCAAGCATCAGAATTCTCTGAGGACTTGTTAAAGTGCAGATTATTAGCCACTCCCCAAAAGTTTGATTCCTAAAGTCCAGGGTAAAGCCCAAGAACCTGCATCTCTAACAAGTCCCAGATAATAATACTGATCTAAGGAACACACTTTTTTTTTTGTTTTGAATATTTATTAATTTATTTTTTAGTTATCGGCAGACACAACATCTTTGTTGGTATGTGGTGCTGAGGATCGAACCCGGGCTGCAAGCATGCCAGGCGAGCGCGCTACCACTTGAGCCACATCCCCAGCCCATAAGGAACACACTTTGAGAACCACTGGCAAACCATAGTATCTTTGTCCTGACTACTAAGTAGATTTTTATTAAAGAATTGTGTAGGATGGCTGTGTTCAAATAAAACTTTATTAACAGACGGGAATCCTGCCCAACCTTTCCCAACTCTTGCTCTAGAGCACCCATTACTTAATAAATCAGCCTGAATTTTAAATAACAGCTGATAAAATTCATTAAACTCCCATTCTCTGATCCAAATACAGCCACTGCCTGGTTTTTCATAGCTATGACCTAAGGAGTTTAACATTTCCAAGTGGATTAAAAAAAAAAAAATCAAAAGAATATTTGACACGTGAAAATTCTATGAAATTCAAATTTCAGAATCCCTAAATAAAGTTACTGAAACACAGCCACACCCATGTATTTGCATGCTGTCTATAGCTGTTTTCAGCACTACAATGACAGTTGGGTGGCTGCAGGCTTGGGGTAAGCATATGAATAATTCAAACTAGAACTTCTTTGCATGTTAAAGTTTCATGAAGTTCTCTTTTCAGGTTTAATTATCTTCTTATACAGATGGCCTACTAAAATAAAATTAAAATGAAATATTCAGCTTTTCACTTCATTAGCATAAAGAAACCTCAGCCTTGTAACATGTGCAATTCCTCCAGACCTATACTTATAAAACAGTAATAGCTGCCATTGATTTTGGACACACACCTGCCAGAAAGCACCCTAGAAGTTTAACCTAGATATAATACATAATCCTTTTTACTACTCTGAAAATATTTATCTACATATCACAAAGAAGGAAACTAAGGCAGAAAGAAGCAGGGTGATTTGTCCAGGATCACATAGCTTCTGTGTCAAAACTGACTGCAACTAACCACTCTGGAAAGCAGTATGGAGATTTCTTAGAAAACTTGGAATGAAACCACCATTTGACCCAACTATCCTACTCTTCAGTCTATACCCAAAGAACTTCAAATCAACGTACTACGGTGACACAGCCACATTAATGCTTACAGCAGCTCAATTCACAATAGCTAAACTGTGTAACCAATCTAGATGCTCTTCAATAGATGAATGGATAAAGAAACTGTGGTTATATATACACAATGGAATATTACTCAGCATTTAAAGAGAATAACATATGGCATTTGCAGGTAAATGGATGGAGTTGGAGAATATCATGCTAAGCAAAGTAAGCCAATCCTAAAAAAACAAAGGCCAAACGTTCTCCGATAAGTGGATGCTGATCCATAATGTTGTGCGGGGTGGGGCGGGGGGAGGGGGGATAGGAAAAATGGAGGAATTTCGATTGGGCAAAGTGGAGGGAGGAGAGGTGAGGGGGTATGAGGGCAGGAAAGATGGTAGAATAAGATGGACATTATTACCCTAGGTACATATATGACTGCAAATATAGTCCAACGCTACATCATATACAACCAGAGAAATGAAAAGTTGTGCTGCAATCGTGTACAATGAATCAAAATGCATTTGCTGTCATATATACCTAATTAATTTTTAAAAATTGACTGCAACTCAAACTAAGCAGGTTTCATGACTCACATTGAAGAACATTTAAGTTATGGGAATCAATTTTACCAAGAAAGAAAATATTTGATCCATGATATAAGGAATCACCTATATACTGCCAAGAATGCCATTGCCAAGCTAAAATAATGGTTCATAAATGTGTACTATAATTTAAGAACTAAAAGTCTTATCTTACCTATTGGGTTCATCATTTACAATATACCTCAGTGGCAATAAGCACTTACTCAAAGACCTCAGAAAGGAAGAGAGGCTTTACATTCCAAAAACTACTTAAATAGGCAGCTAAAATGTAGTACTTCATATTTTCTTTCATTTAAAAAAGTAACACCTTTGAAAAAAGCACTCTAAATTGAGACATAAGCCATTAGGAAATCAAAACTCATAAATTACCTTCCCAGGAGAAATGTCACAAAAGAGAATGCCAAGTTTATGAAGATGATATAATCCAGTAATCAGGTCAATCCCAAAGTCTCTTACAACATCTTCTGGGAGGTTTTCATCTTGAGCAATAACTGTTTCTAAGGAACCACCTGTAACAAGTTGATTAAAATCATCCATTTTAACCCACCAACATCACAAAGTCTCTGAGAAGTTCAATACTGGCTGACAGTAAGCATTAAAATATGATTAAAACAGTAAACCCTGATAGACTAGTTGTGGACATAGTGGTTTTGCACTGTAAACAATGTCTGTGACCATATCCTAGAGTCAGTCCCAGGAAGCACCTGGAAGGATGGTATTAAGTCAGCAAATGGATGAGAGGATAATCCCCCCAAATCCCCTAGGAAATAAACAGCTGCAAAAATTAAACATTAACCCCAAACTGTACACTTAAACATACAAAGCTTAGGCTCATTTACTCACATGCAGCATCAGGTCACATTCCACAAAGCACTGTATGGCAAAAAGGATGATACCCTCCCTAATGTGGCTGTCACAACCCTTACTGGGCACCATTGAGACAAAAAGCCAAAGACACTGTGAATTCTATTGTTCTATCCTTCAAAGGTGCCAGTCCTGCCTCTTATCTAAGTGCCAGAGGCAAACTTTTAATTAAAGCATCAAGATTATAAAAGGAGTCAAGTTCTGATAAAGGAGTGTCTCAGCTGGCATGTGAAAGTTTAATCAGAATGACTGATGGAAAGAAAAGGTATTCTGGGTTTATTCTCTTTTGGTGGATGAGGAACCAACCCCAACATTGGTATAATTTAAAATAGGATATTACACCTGGTCAGGGGTCAGAAACAAACAGCTGAAGTCAAAATAACATTAGGGGTATCCCCTGATCATGTTGCCAGTGTGTATATCTATGAAGGTAATTCCACCATGACCCCCTCACACTGACTCAGTAAAATACAAATTAGCCCTAAAAGTAATTTGGTTTTAAGTTTTATAAATTTAACTGCTGACAGGCAAAATTCATAATGCAAATAATCACATTACATCAATATTCAATGATCCTTTATTACTAATCAAGGTATAAATTACACCAATGGTGATGCTTATTAGTTTTTTTCTGTTAAACTCAAAATGTTAAGGCTAAAAGTCCAGATAAAATGTATTCATTCACCTTCCTCCCTGTATGTAGTCCCAGAACATTGTGTAAACAGCTATAACATTTCCATTGTCAAGGAGTGAGAATTGTTGGTTCATCTCTGTACTTTTCCCCATATTGCTTCAGTTCTTATAAAGTGCAAGTATCCTTTTCATAAAGCCAAAGGATAACTGCTTTATGAATGTATTAGCTAATTAAAACTAGCTAACATCTAGTGTTTATTTTTATTTATTGTGAAAACTTGCTTGACAAGTTAATCATCACTTTAAAATATCAAGTTTCTATACAGGTAATTTAATAACAAAGTAAACTCCAAATAAACTTTTATACAATCTTTCCTTTTACCAAACATCTTTTATCTTTTGCCCTTCCCTAATATTCATCAAGCAATAGCTTTTCAAATTAACATAATAATATCTATAATAGATGATTTTTAAAAAGCAACAGGAGCTGGGGATATAGCTCAGTGGTAATGCATGAGGTTCCGAGTTCAATTCCACAGTGCCAAATTTTTTAAAAAGGTAAATACAAACATACACTACATTTCAATACTGCATCAGGGAACTACTTCAGAGCATGCCTTATAGCCTTACCTGTGCAGAGTTCCACCACCATCCAGAGATGATTGCTGGTTTCATACCATTCGTGAAAAGTTACAATATTCTTGTGTTTAATTTCATGGGTGAGACGGACCTATAAAAACATACAGCATTCACTTTAAGAAGTTCTTAAACTCTAGATATGAGAGGCACCTAACTATGTAATTGGGACATGGAAAGAAAACAGTGGAAAATGGACTGGGGTTGTAGCTCAGTGGTAAAGCACCTGCCTCACATGTGTGAGGAGCTGGGTTGGATCCTCAGTACCACATTAAAAACCAAAGATACTGTGTGTTTACTTACAACTAAAAATATATTAGAAAAGTGGTGGAATTTGCTTACAGACATTAGAAATAATGGTTAGGAAGGCCAGTCACATGGAAAAATGCTAACAGCATATAATCTTTAAAAACATGCATCTGGGGGCTGAGGATATAGCTCAGTTGATAGAGTACTTGCCTTGCATGTACAAGGCCATGGGTTCAATCCCCAGCACCGCAACAACAACAAAAAAGATATGCATCTGTGTAAATACAGATTGTACAAGATTTACGGTTAATAACTAGAAGATGTACACGCAGCTGTTAGTAGAAATATAGATGCTCCTTGACTTATGAGGTTGTAGTCCAATAAATCCATCCTAAATTGAAGATACTGTAAGTAGAAAATGCATTTAATAGATCTAAACTATTGAACATCATAGCTTAGCCTCATCTACCTTAAAGGTGCTCAGAACACAAAGCTTAGTTAATAACTGTTGCACCTTATATACACAGAGAATAGATATGATGGAATACTAAAAAATAAATAAAGCCATCACACATTGTGGTGGTGCTTGCCTGTAATCCCAGCCACTTGGGAGGCTGAGGTAAGAAGGTCTCAAGTTCAAGGTCAGGGGGCTGGGGATGTGGCTCAAGTGGTAGCGGCCCGGGTTCGATCCTCAGCACCACATACCAACAAAGATGTTGTGTCCGCCGAGAACTAAAAAATATTAAAAATTCTCTCTCTCCCCCCCCTCTTTAAAAAAAAAAAAGGAAAAAAAAAGTTCAAGGTCAGCTTGGGCAACATCATAATACCCCATCTCAAAGAAAAACACAAAGACAAACCAAAACTAACACCGATTGTCTTCAGTGCACCTTTTTCTATCCATTTTTCTATGTTGTCCAGATTTTCTATTATGAGTATGCATTACTTTTATAACATTTAAAAGAACTCAGGATTTTACAATCTTCTTTTTCAAAAATATTCATAATGAGTCCTAATATCAATTTATCCAGATTATTAAAAGAAATCACAATGAACACAGTGATCTTAAAACTGTATATTTTTATTTGACCTTAATACTTGTGCACTAAAAACAAATAAAAATGCAAAAGTCTGTCAATTTAAAAATACTAAATTGTTTCAGGGGCTTTGCTTTAAAATTCCATTAAATATGAAAACTAAAAATCGCAAAGCTATGTGCATTAGAAGTCAATCATCAAGACTTAGAATTAAATCTTTTTAAAAAGTGGATTATAAACCAGGTATAGTGGCACATGCCCAGTCATTCTGGAGGAGGGAAGATCACAAATTCAAAGTCGACCTCAGCAACTTAGCAAGGCCCTATCTCAAAATAGAAAATGAAAAGAGCTGGAGATGTAGCTTAGTGGTTAAGCATCCCTGGATTCAATCCCCGGGGATTGAAAATAATCTACAAAAAAAGTGGATTATGTAAATACAAAATAGAACAGAGGCTAACCAGAAGTGGGAGGGGGAGAGAAATGGGGATATGAAGGTCAAAAAGTACAAAATTGCAGTTATGCAAGATGAATAAGTCTAAAGACCCAAAAATACAGCATGTGGACTGTAGCTAATACTGTAGTTTTACTGGAAATTATCCAAGAGACTAGATCGTAGGTGCTCTACACACACATACACACACACACACCTTCACTATATAAAATGACAGTTATGTTAAATTGCTTACCTGAAGTAATCATTTCACTATGTAGATGTAAGTGAAAACATGTTGTATATTTTAAGTTTATACAATTTTAAGAAGTCTTTGAAAATACCTAGAATGGCTGACAAGTACAAAAGTGCCTCAGATTCTTATTTTTTTAAAAAAAGGATCACAAATCCTATTGTCACTTTATTTAGAAATAGAGTTTTTTAAAAATGGAATATGTGGTACACTCTCAGAACTAGATAAGCTCATAGTGTAACACAATGAGGAAAATGATTTAGAAAACAGATGAGAAAAACAATAATCAGTGATCAAGAAAGAATTTAAGGACTAAGAAACCATAAAACTAAAAAGACCACTAAAGAATGGTGAAGGCCATGTGGCAAGCATGTTTAAGGATGCCCACTGATTCAGGCACAGGAACAGAGGTCCCGATGGAAAAAGATGAAATTCCCACAGATTCACCATCAGAATTCAGTTCTCAGCACACTCTGACACTCCCCAGCATTCGACTTCCACCCAGTACCTACTTACTCTTCCAGTGTTCATTACAGGGCCTCATCATCTCTGGCAACCTTGCCGCCTACCCCCACCTCAACCACCCATAGTTACTCTGCAGACCCGTACTATACAATATAGGAGCTGCTTGCCATACAGGGAAATTACAAAGCAGCCAATAAGAACAGATGTGTTCTAAGTGTCAAATATACACCAGATTCTGAAAACTTAATACCTGAATGAATGGAAATGACCAAGTTTTAAAAATTACGTGTTGAAATAAGGTACTGTATTTATTGGGTTATAATACATTTAAGTTAATTTCACCCTTGTGTTTGTGTTGCCTGAGATCAAATCTCAAACCTGAACCTTGCACATATAAGGCAGGTGCTCTACCAAACTACACCCCAGTCCCTTTTTTCTTTTTCAATGTGGCTACTAGGAAACATACAATTAGATTTGTGGCCCCCATTATATTTGAGAGAGTTTTTCCTAATAATCATGACCTCCAAAATCTACCACATGCCTGTGAGCACACTCACTTCCCTTTCCCTTGTCCTAGATCCCAATTCCAGTTAAATTCAGCCTCCTACAATCCTGCATGTACTCAAGCAGCTGAAGTAAACACAAACAACCAGGTCACAATCTCAAAAGGCCCCCAATTACCTGACCTACAAGAGGCTATTCTCACCTCCCCTTTTCTCTAACACTGCCTTCCCCTCCTCCCACCTCTTAATTGATGACTGCTAGTTCCAGAGACAGCAAAATCCCTCAGGACTTTCTCTTGCTCCTGACACCAGGCTATCAAGCAGCATCCTTATCTCTATCCCATTCTCCTCTCAACTGTCCACCATCCTTTCAAAAGCCACTGTTTCCTCAGGTATACAAGATCCCATGCAAACTTGACTTTGACAGCCATCTCCTCCCTACCCTACATTCATTTTCCCTTTATACTGGCTCATTCCCTGCAATTATCTCCGTGGAGAGGTTCCAGTGGCTTACCTAATACCCCTTTCACCTATATGCTTAATACAGAGTTCCTATATTGCCAAAGACAGCCTCATGCCTGGCCAGAAAAAACACTTCCTCACTTTCTGTACAGGTGAGGGGGCAGAGGAAAGGCACCAAGATGGTAGTCAAGTCACTGGCTGAAGTTTCCTAGGCAACTTTAAAGGGGTTTTATTCAAGACACCAAGTAACACCTAAGCACCCTCTTCCTACCCAGGAAAACTGGCATGATGGCTAAAAGGTATTGTCACCCAGCAACTGTGAAGTGGCCTTAAGCACAGAGCCAAGCAATAAAGACAGCAGAGACAAACAACAGCTAAGAGGCATTTGGAGAAACCAGGTTATAAATCCAAGACTTCCTTCACCTAAGAAAACAGGCCATCTGCTTCAAGCCCTGGGATTTGAGGTCTTTCATCAGGAGTCACATGTAACTCCTAATGCCCCATATATTGCCATCCAGCTGTCACCCTATTTCTCTGCTCCTTGCTTCATCAAAACTCAAGAGTGGCCTCCACCTCCTCTGGCTTCCTCTTAAACCAGTTCTGGCTTTTATCCTTAGCAATTCACCAAAACCACCGTCTTTAAGGTCATCAGTGGCCTCTGTTGTCAAATCCTCAGTCCTCACCTTATCAACTGCATTTCACACAACTGATTTTTCTCCCTGCATCACTTTCTTCATGATTTCATGACAGCACATATTTGGCCAAAGTTTTCAGCTTCAGAAAACTGAATTCACTCTGGCAACAAAAGAAACTCCTCAGGGGCATTGGAAACTCAAACAATTGAGTTTCAATGAACAATTGAGGTTCATTGAAATCTTCTAAGCTGAACTTCCAGAAAAGATTCCCAAAAATCACACCATAAAACTAAGCCACAACCAGAAACAGCTGTCAGCTAATGTGTTACCTCTGCCACCACTAAGACGGACATCCAGCACCACCAGTCTCAGCCCAACCTAAACTGACAAATTGGTCCCTTGAGGCCTCTCTCATCACTTCAGTTTGGAAACCAAGTCTCCTCTAGTACATCTAAAGTGGATAATTTCATCAAGAATTTTATAAATTGGAGAATTGCTGTTTGTAGCTTCCCCAAGTCTGCAGAATAGGAAAGCATGCCAGAATGGGCAATGATCAAGTCAGTCCCAGCACATCATCCCATTCTTTTCCAGCTCTTTCACTGGATGCTCCCTTTCATGCTACTTTGCTACTTCTTCTTATGCTATGTGTTGCAGTGAAGGTCCTTGGTGCTCACCCATCTTCTCATGTTTACCTAACACCTACCAGCTGATGATACTCAAATATTCAACTCCACCCTGAACTTCCCACTAAATGCAGACTCCAACACTCAATGTCTTTACATATCCATTTGTATATAAAATGGGCACCTCAAAATGTAAGTGCCCAATGAACCCTCATACCTAGACTTTCCCCTCTTAGGAAATGACATCACCATCAATCCAGTCACCTGGCCCAAAACTATAGAATAATCTTTGGCTTCTCTTTCACACCTCATATCCAATTCATGACCCAAACTCTCAGCTCTACTTTACAAAAGAACCCAAAATTATCTGTTCACATAAGCTCAAAACCAGCAATACAATATCTGTAATGTAAGAAGCCAGGACCGTCATCATGCTTGGGGAGGAGAGGGTCTGAAAAGAGGTATGAACGGTCTGTAGAATAATGCTCATGTTCTGTGGCTGGCTGGATGCTAAGCACATCTTCAGGAAAATTTGAACAATTATGATTGCATACTTTTTTGCATGTATGCTTTATTTCTATAAAAAAACTCAAGCTGGACACAGTGGAACATACTTGTAATTTGTAATTCCAGTTGCTCAGGAGGTTGAGGCAGGAGTATCATGAATTCAAAGCCAGCCTCAGCAACTTAGTGAATCTCCAACTTAGGGAGACCCTGCCTCAAAATAAAATATAAAAAGGGCTGGAGATATAGCTCAGTGGTTAGCACACCTGGGTTCAATCCCAAGCACGTGCATACACACAAACACACACACTCAAAATGTATACTTTTTAGTAAATAAAGTGACTAAAGTACTTGCAATAACAGATAAATCTCAAAAGTATGATAATAAAAAGAAGTACAACACAAGAGTCACCACAGGAATCCATTTGAGATTTAAGAAATAAAATCTTCAATGCCCAGAAATAAGGGTAGTCGTTACAAAAGGGTATTGAAGAACAAGATATTTGTAAAGAGGCATGAGGTACTTTCTGGAAAGAGGGATATATTCTATCTTGACTTGGAGATTTGTTACAAGACTGTATACTGGGCTGGGGATGTGGCTCAAGCGGTAGCGCGCTCGCCTCGCATGCGTGCGGCCCGAGTTCGATCCTCAGCACCACATACCAACAAAAATGTTGTGTCCGCCGAGAACTAAAAATAAATATTAAAAATTCTCTCTCCTCTCTTTAAAAAAAAAAAAAGACTGTATACATTTGATCGAAGTCATCAAATATGAACTGAGCATGGTGGAATACACCTGTAATCCTAGCAACTCAAAAGACTTGAGCCAGGTGGATCTCAAGTTCAAGACTTGCCTTGGCAACTTAACAAGACCCTGTCTTGAAATAAAAGTGGGCGATAGGAAAAGCTGGTGACATAGCTCAGTGGTAAAGCACCCCTGGGTTTACTCTCCAATACTGAGGAAAAAGCAGCCATTGAATTGTAGACTGATCTATGCATTTTATCATAATACCTCAAAAGAACTTACTGGACAAAATTTTTTGAAAGAAAATTTGAGGGGATGGGGTTATGGCTCAGAGGCAGAGCACTCACCTAGCATGTGTGAGGTGCTGGGTTCGATCCTCAGCACCACATAAAAATAAAATAAAGATACTGTGTCCAATTACAGCTAAAAATAGATATTTTTTAAAAAAATTTGAAAGTCTACCTTAAATGAGTATGTAAATAAACATCCTATCTATGCCTTCTCACCATCTCTACTGAAACCACCCTAGTCCCAGTCACCACCATTCCCCTCTTACAATGGTCTCCCAACTAGCTCCCCAATTCTACCCAATCTGCACAATCTCTTCTCCATACAGATGCCAGAGAGAACTTACCCAGGAGCCTGTCACTCCCCTCCTGAAAATCCTACAAGTCTTCCCACCAGCAAAGGAACCTCCCCAGCTACCCTGTCCTGGCCACACTGGTCTCTCCTGTTCCTCACCCATGCCAGGCTTGCTCCAACCTCCAGGCCTGCACACTTGCTGCTTCCTTTGCCTGGTTATCCCCATTCTCCACCCCAGACACACCCTTGGCTGGCTCCCTCCCTCACCTCTGCCCACATTTCACCTCAGGATCCTTCCAGCTACCCTAACTATGCAGTGACCATGATCATTCTTTCCATTACCTGCTTTATTTTTCTTCTGGCAACCAACACTAGTAACTATTACAGATCTTTCCAAACAAAATGGAAGTTTCCTGAGGATAGGGACTTTGTCTTCCTCACTGCTCAATCTCCAGGGACTAGAAATGTGCCAGAACAGAGCAGGGACCCAGTAAGTACATGTTGAATGAATGAGTGTAAATGGTGAGCTTGGAGCTATGATAGAGTCAGACATGGGAAGACAAACAGTAAAATTGATAAATCCTGTTACAGAAAGAGGTGATGTTCAAAACAGGTCATCAGCCACAGATATGGGCACTGGCCAGATGTCTGGTGACCACTTGTGATGCCAGGGGGTGGGATCAGAGGTCCCAAGAAACAGGCCACGGCAGACCCACAAGGCACTCAGTCATTCATTAACCAGTATGGATAGGATTCAGTATTTTAAAGAAGAGTCCAGGAACCAGGTACTGTGGAAACACCAGGGAAAGAAATATGAAGTGCTTAGGGAAGAACTGACAGAAAATCAGAGCTTATCCTTAGAGGACTCAGAAATAAGAGTAATGACAATAATTAATGTGGAAGGAAAAAAATGACATTACAGATTTTGGGGTAAATTTTCACGGTAAATTCTCAACTCTTCAGGTGAGTACTACTATTTTCCCTTTTTATAAAGGAAACTTTAGATTTTCCCACTGAAGATGAGGCTTAAACAAGTTCAACAACTTGACCAAGTTCATTCAGCCAGTTAAGTCATGGCTCCAGGACTCTACTTAGTTGTGCCTAGGACCTAAGACCCCCAAAACCCCAGCCCTACATAAGCACTCCTCCTGGTATCCAGCACAATTCTCAATCGCATTGTTGTACTTGGAACGGCACCAGTTACTAACATGTTTTCACTGGGATTCTGGCATCCACTTTCACATCTGGCATTTGCAGTATGTGTCACAAATTGCATTCTCCTGGCAAGATTGTCTCCCTGCTGTGATCAGGTCCCCTGCCAGGGTGAAAGAGTCAAGAGATTTAATAGAGGTGGCACTCATTCTGGACCTTGATAAGTTTCAAAATGTCACAAAGTCTCCTGCCTAAAATCTTCCCACCTGATGGCTCTATTGTAGTCTCTGAAAATTCCCAATTATTCACCACCACCCCCAAATTAAGCCACTGATGGACTCCAAAATGCCAATGGAATGTGATCAGAGAAAGGGATGACACTTTAACAAAAATGACTGTACTATGTTAGCTAGATAGATTACCCAGTAGTATCCTGAAAGAGGTGACTTGTAAATTAGGATACCTGAAGCTGTAGTTACAAAAAGGTCCAAAAAGGGCTGGGGGTTGTGGCTCAGAGGTAGAGCCGTCACCTAGCACGTGTGAGGCACTGGGTTCGATCCTCAGCAGCATCACATAAAAGTAAAATAAAGATTGTATCCACCTATAACTAAAAAAAAAAATTAAAAAAAAAACTTTAAAAACAGTATGTCCAACAAAACACTAACTGAATTCAACATATTAAAATAATTATACACCATAACCAAGTGTATTTATTCCTAAAACAAATATAGTTTAACATGAAATCAAGACAATATACACCACATTGACGGAATGAAGAAAAACGGCACATGATCATCTCACTTAATGCAGAAAAAAAAAAAAACACTTGACAAAAGTTAACACTTGTTGTGAAAAAAACCTCAAACTAGGAATGGAAGGAAACTATCTCAACATATGAAATCTGTATTTGAAAAACCAAAGCAAGCAACATACTCAAAGTGAAAGGTTGAGGGGCTGGGGATGTGGCTCAAGCTGTAGGGCGCTCGCCTGGCATGCGTGCGGCCCAGGTTCGATCCTCAGCACCACATACCAACAAAGATGTTGTGTCCGCCGAGAACTAAAAAATAAATATTAAAAAAATTCTCACTCTCCTCTCTCACTCTTTAAAAAAAAACCTACAAAAACATTAAAAAAAAAGTGAAAGGTTGAAAGCTTCTCCTATAAGATCAGGAATAAAGCAAGAATATCCATTCTCAGTTTTATTCAAAGTATTAGAAGTGCCAGCTAGAATATTTAGTTAAGAATTTTACTTTCCTTCCTAATTAGAAAAACAAAATTCTCTGCTTGCAGATGACATAATTGATTTTATATATAGAAAGCCCTAAAAATTCCACATACAAAAAACCAGCAGAGCCTGGTGCAGTGACACATGCCTATAATCCCAACAGCTCTGGAGGCTGAGGCAGGAGGATCATGGGTTCAAAGCCAGCCTCAGCAAAAGTGAAGCACTAAGCAACTCAGTGAAACCCTGTCTCTAAATAAATAAAATACAAAATTACAAAATAGGGCTGGGAATGTGGCTCACTGGTCCAGTGCCCCCGAGTTCAATCCCCCGTACCAAAAAAAAAAAAAAAAAACTAGCAGAATAAACATAGTCAAGTAGCACGGTACAAAGTCAACACTCCAAAATTAGCTTTACTTCTATACACTAACAAATAAATTTGAAAATGAAATAAAGAAAACAATTCCATTTATAATACCATCAAAAAGAATAAAATGGCGGGGGGTGGGGGGAGCACTATAGCTCAATGACAGTGCTTGCCTAGCATGTCCTCGGTATAATCCCCAACACTGTGAAGAAAAAATAAATAAATTTCATAAGTATTAAATAAAGAGGTAAGACTCGTATATAATGAAAACTGCAAAACATTGAATTTTTTTTTAGAAATATTTCCAAATTATTTTTTTATTTTATTTATTTATTTTTATGTGGTGCTGAGGATCAAACCCAGTGCCTCACACATGCTAGGCAAGCACTCTACCACAGAGCCACAACCCCTGCCCTGTTGAACAAACTTTTTTTTTTTTTTAAAGAGAGTGAGAGAGGAGAGAGAGAGAGAGAGGAGAGAGAGAGAGAGAGAGAGAGAGAATTTTTAATATTTATTTTTTAGTTCTCGGCAGACACATCTTTGTTGGTATGTGGTGCTGAGGATTGAACCCGGGCTGCACGCATGCCAGGCGAGCGCGCTACCGCTTGAGCCACATCCCCAGCCCTGAACAAACTTTTAAAAAGACAAATGGAAACATATCCCATGTTCATGAAGAAGATTTAAGATGTCAATACTAGCCAACACAACCTAGCCATTCAATGTAATCCCTACCAAAATTCCAGGTTTTTTGCATAAGTACAAAAACCTGAACAAAAATTCACACAATCTCAAGGCATGCCAAATAACCAAAATGATATTGCAAAAGAACAAGTGGGAGGATGCACACTTCCTAATATCAACACTTAACTTCAAAGCTATAATAAGTATAATAAGAACAAGACACAGGCCAATGGAATAGTACAGAGCCAAGAAATGAATTCTCACAGATACAGTCAAATGACTTTCAAACAAAAGTGCCAAAATTATTCAATGGGGGAAATAACAGTCTTTTCAACAAATGATAGTAGGAAAACTGGATGTTCACATGCAAAAACACAAGTTGGGACCCTTATATTATACCATATAGAAAACAAACAAAATGAATCAAAGACATATACACAAAAGTTAAAACTAGGGCTGAGGTTGTAGCCGAGTGGTAGAGAACTTGCCTAGCAGATGTGAGGCACAGGGTTCGATCCTCAGCACTATATAAAAATAAAAGTATTCTATCTACAACAAAAAATTTTAAACAGTTAAAACTGTATAACTCAAAAGAAATTATAGGACAAAAACTTCACAACATTAGATTTGGCAGTGATTGTTGAATATAACACCAAAAGGGTAGGCAATGAAAGAAAAAACTAGACTTCTTAAAAATTAAAAACTTTTGTACAAACTATCAGTGAAAAATTCAATCTAGGGAATTAGAAAATATTTGCAAATCATATGGGATGAGATCAATTTTTTGAGAACTCGTAAAACTTAATCACATTAAAACCCGGGCAAAGAACCAGGTACATACTTATAATCCCAACAACTTGAGAGGCTGAGACAGGAGGATCATAAGTTCCAGCCAGCCTCAGCAACCCCTGGATTCAAGTACTCAGTTCCACAAAATAGAAAAATAAAATGGGCAAATAACTAGAATAGATATTTCTCTAAAAATATATAGAGCTGGGATGTAGCTCAGTGATATAGCGTTTGTCCAGCTTGCACCAGGCCCCTAGGTTTGATCTCCAGCACCACCCCCAAAAAAAAAAAAGTCAATGATCACATGAAATGCTATGCAACATCACTCGTCATTAGAAAAATGCAAATCAAAACAATGTTTTAGCCATAAAAAAAAACCACCATAACAAGTATTGGTGGTGATATAGAGAAACTGGACCCTCATACACTGTTGGTTGAAAGGCTAAAATGTATATCCACTATGGAAAACAGCATAGTGGTTCCTCAAAATATGGAGTATTACCATAGGATCCAGCCATACCACCTCTCGGTATATTTGTAAAGGAACTGAAAGCAGGAGATATTTGTACATGCATATTCATAGCAGTATTATCCACAATAGTTAAAACATGGAAGCAACTCAAATGTATATTGATATATGAAGCAAAATGTAGCATGTACTAGGTTGGTCTAAAAAGGAAAAATTCTGGCATGCTACAACAGATGAACCTTGAGGACATTATGCAAAAATGAATCAATCACACATATACTGTATGATACCACTTATAGGAGGTACCTACAGGCATCAAAAGCCTAAGGACAAAATAGAGTGGTGGTTGCGAGGAGCTGGAGGACAGGACAGAATTGATTTTTCAATTTTTCTTTAGTTGTAAATGGACACAATATCTTTATTTTTATGTGGTGCTGAGGATCAAACCCAGGGCCTCACACACCACTGAGCTACGACCCCAGTCCCAGAATTGATTTTTTTATGGGTATAGAGTTTTAATTTTACAAGATGAATCGTTATGACAGAGGATGGTGATGGTGCTAGCATAACAGTATGAATGTACTTATCACTGAACTGTAAAATTTAAAACACCAAGGTGGTAAACTTTATATTTTAATACAATTTTTTTTTAAAGGTAGGGTCCAAAAAGCCTAGGCTGTAGAGTGACAGTTACTTCAAAGCCAAGTCACTTTGACCCAATGTCCTTTCCAAAAGTTTCATATACATACACTAAATTATAGAAGAATACAGCTTCCCTTGCACCAAAAAAACAACAAAAAGCCTTAAGTTGGTGATAACCTGGTTGTTTAATTGCCATTTTTCAGGACTGATGGCACTGAATAGACAGGTAACCCATCCAGGTGGGAAATGTGGCATTTGACAAAAGGAGTTCAGTAGATTCCATTCATATGCCACATTTGCTTGGTTGTAGCTTCATCCCTCCTCAGATGAGAACACACTTGACTCACCCAGTTGGTTATTTCAGGCCTTTTGCACTTTTCAGTACAAAGAATCGCCACAAAATTGATTGTTCCCTTCCGTCGCCCTTTGTAGACAACAGTCTTGCTTCCTCTGCCAATCTCCTCATACAGAATAAAGTTTTCCATCTCTGGTCCAACTTCTTACATATGATAAAACAGCATCTTTAGCTCCTAAATAGTAAACAAAAATGGAATTTATAAATGTAAGCTAGCTGCACGATTAGCACAGAATAATTACTGAAGGATAATATATGTTAATAAACCTAAATTCTATAAACTCAAAATTCACCTTTTATAGAATAAACAAAAGCTAAGGAAAAGATAAAAGGAAAATTCACAAACCAATATTCAACTTCCTATCAACAAGAGCTGAAGAAAAATAGTGCACATAAGTCATTTTGAACATAAGTAACAAACTCAGAATAGATGTTTTTCTCCAATACATCTTGATATCTTTTTTACCATGAAAACCTGGTACAATGCAAAGTACAAGTCAACGTTTACTTTCCACATTTTTATTGGTACATCATGGTTGTATATAATGGTAGGATTTGTTGCTACATGCACACAATATAACAATGTAATTTGCCTAATATTGTTTCCCTGTATTTCCCCTTTCCCTCTCCTCCCTCCCTTTCCTCTATTAATCTCCCTTGTCATGAGATTCCCCCACCAAAACCTTTTTCCTTTCTGGCTTCCATCTGTAAGACAAACATACAATTTCCCACTTTGAGTTTGGAGTATTTCACTTATTCTCAAGTTCATCCATTTTCCTGCGAATGACAATTTCATTCTTTATGGCTGAATAAAACTTCTTTGTGTATACATACATACATTTTCTTTATCCATTTGTCCACTGACACCTAGGCCAGTTCTATACTCAGCTACTGTGAATTGTGCTGCTATAAACATGGGTATGCATGTACCATTATAGCAATGACGACTTTAATTCTTTAGGATAAATACTGAGGAGTGGTATAGCTGGATCACATGGTGGTTCCATTCCTAGCTTTTTGCAGAATCTCCATACTGATTTCCATAGTGGTTGTAGTAATTTACAATCTCACCAACAATGCCAAAGTGTTCCTTTTTCTACATATCCTCTCTAGCATTTTATTGTTTGTATTCTTGATGACTGCCATTCTGACAGGTGTTAAGATGAAATCTCAGTTGTAAAAAAAACATGCAGAAAGTTAAAAAAATTAATTTCTGTTCAAAGGACCCTATCAACAGAAAGTCAGTGAATGGGAAAATGTTTTTCAAATCATACCTGATATTAATACCCAGAACATATAATGAACTCCTACAACAAATATTCAAACAAGGGCAAAAACTATGCATATACATTTCTCCAAAGACAATAAACCAATTGTCAACACATAAATGTTCAACATCACTAATCTTTGGGGGAAAGTAAATCAACTGAGAGCCAGGGGCAGTGGTGCCACCTGTAATCCCTTTGTTACCAAGGCTGGGCTTGAACTGGGCAATTCTTCTGCCTCTGCCTCTGAGTGTGGCTTACAACATTCAAGCAATTCTCTCTCTGGAGCTGTTTCTTAGAGTAATATGAATTTGATCATAGGCAATGCCTACACCTATAGTCCCAGCTACTTCTTGTGCCCAGGAGTTTCTGACAACCTTGGCAACACAGGGAAACCATCTCAATTTAAAAAAAAAAAAAGATAAATTTTAAACTTATGTTCCAAGTTTGAAGTTTCAAACTTTAAGGTTATTCTGACTTAGTCCAAAAACATTACCCACGGAAGACTTCCTAATGCACTTTTTAAAAAATCTGTTAACTCCTTACATGTAAAATAAAATGCAGGAAACTCCACAACATAAAAAATATCTTAATAAATTATGAGGAACACCCTCGTAATTACCACCCAGGTAAGGAAACGGCACCTTGCCAGCCTCAAAAGAAGCCCCTCAGTTAGCCTATCCGAATCACAACCTGTTCTCCAAAAGTAACCACTCCCCTGACTTTCATCCTCCACTTCCTTAGATTGCTTTATAAATCTCATCCAAGTGTGTTCTTCCCACAGTTTATTCTTCCTCGTTTCCTCAAAATGTGGTGCATCTTCTGTGATTTCTTAGATCTACAAGTTCACTCAGGAAACTTCTGAGAAGCCAGAAATCAGAGCCACTTACACACGTGCATTCAGTGAACATTGAAACAGATCACGTGATGGGAACACGCAGGTAAAAATCACCTCACCAAATGTATTGACTCCCTGACTTGAAAGTATCCGCATCACCTGGGCAATCAACAGAAATGCAAATCCTCGGGCGCCACCCAGATGCACAGCATCTACTCTAGAGGCGAGGCCCTGAGGGCGGTTAATACACAGCCTCTAGGCGACTCAATGCATGCGCAGGTTTGCGAATCAACCTTACACGTGGACTTAACAGGCAGCACTACTGTGCTAACCACTAACAGGTGATCCTCTTCGCAGCCCTCTACAGACTGATTAAGCGCAGGCTTGGAACCACTACGTAATGACCAGCCCCTCGTGGCCCGAGCAGCTTCTCCCGCCTCCCAGGTCGGTGAACATCAGTCAGGACAGTTTGGAGCCCTGGAAATGCTGAGGGGCTATTAAGACGCGACCGCTCTGGATTTTAAGAAGTGGTCCCGGTATCGCCCGAACCAAAGAGCACCTTGGTCCTGGAACAGGTGACCCGTATGTCCCGAACCAAAGCCCCATGAAGTTGTGTAGAATTTTAGTTCAATAACTGCAAAACAGACAGCAGAGAGAGGCCTAGTGGTCGCGGTGGGCGAAGGCTCAGGAGAGGGCTGCCAGACCGCGCCCCTCCAGGTCCATACTCTTTTCACGTCCGCTAAGATTCTAGTCTGGACTCGCAACCACTACAGCCATTACCTCACGCACCTGGTCGCTGGATCGGGAGAAGGCGCCAGGCCACAGGACCACTTGCTCGAGTGGGCGCGCCTTGGCCTTGGCGTGGAGCAGTCCACTGGCCCACTACCGGGGGGAAAACCAACGAAGAATGACGGAGGTGCGGATGCACTCTCTGGCCCAGCTCCCCTCCGCATTTGGATTAGCCCGCGCTGTCTCCAGGGCAGCACGCAGAACGCCGGAAGAACAGCAGGGAGCTCACTGGCTGCTCAGTCTCCTTGCCCATTGGCCGGAGCACGGAAGTGAGGGGCCACCAGGCAGCCTCCCTTAACTTTAAGGACCTCACACCCTACCCTAGGTGAAACCACGGCTGGAGACCGGGGTGAGATATGCTAGAGAAGGAGGGACTCACAATGGCAGCTTACGGGTTTGCAGGCCGATAACCCCCTCAGCATTTAGATTCGACCGCGCGTATCCATGGCAGCACGCAAACGCCGGAAGGAAGGCGGGGCGCTAACGGACCGAGCCTTATAGTTCCTAGTGACTGAAATTGCAAGGCCCCGCTGCGTGTTCAGTCTTAACAGGTCGCGCAACTGGGGTGTGGTACAGGTAGATCTGACCTGTCTGGACAGTTGTTCCAGAGTTGGGGGCCGTGGAAGCCTGTCTTCACTGTCCTCCAGGAGCTGAGGTGTACGTGTCGCGTAGTCCGTGCAACTGAGCGCTCAGAAGCGGGTTCCTCACCCTTGAGACAAGAAAAGGCTGTGGAATATCATCCTAATTTATAGATGGGGAAACCGACCAGTTCTTCTTGAGTTGATGGCTTAATAAACAACGCTCCACGCTTTCAAATTCCCGCCAACCAGACACGTGAGAACCACCTGCCCCTCTTCTGCCTCCTTCCACCCAAGATAGCGCAGTGATTTTCAAACTTGAGCATCAAGATCACCTGGAGCACTAGTTAGTTAACAAAACACAGCTTTCCAACTTCATCCACAGAACTAATGATTCTGTAAATCTAGGGGCTAAATATTTACACTTCTATCAGATTATCAGGAGATGTCAATATTGCTAGTCAAAGGCCACACTTTGTAAGCCAATAACCATTCTCTGGACTCAGGTGAATCATGTCTCGTATTATTTTCCTTCAGACCCTTTCTGCCTTCTCAAGAATCTTACTATTTTGTGCATTTAACAACTTTGGTATAGAAAAGATTTCTTCCTGGACCACTCCCATTGTATTAGCGAATACAATATTTCAGTTTATTCCGAGTTTTGATAACTAAGAGTTTATGTTAGAAAAAGTATTAAATCCTGGGGGTTCTTAGCCTGGTTTCCTTGGATGCTTCCAGGTAATTCATGAACCTGCTAAGAAAGGTAAAATTTTTGTAAACGTTTACATTTTTCTGACTAGACTCCACAGGTTTAACAGAGGTGCTAATGACCCAAAAAGATTTCAGAATTCCTGCTACAGATAATTTTAAGACAGTATCAAAAAGATAAGCTGAAAAACACATGGACATGACTCAGTGGCTACTTCTGGTCCAGACTTTAACAAACTAATTAATCTTAAAAAAAAAAAAAAAAAAAAAAAAAAAAAAACTTTGAGCCCGGCACAATGGCGGACTCCTGTAATCCCAGAGGCTCAGGAAGCAGAGCAGGAGGATCAGGAGTTCAAAACCAGCCTCAGAAATGGCAAGGCACTTAGCAACTCAGACCCTGTCTCTAAATAAAACACAAAATAGGGCTGGGGATGTGGCTCAGTGGTTAAGTGCCCCTGAGTTCAATCCCTGGTACCCCACTGCCCACCCCAAAAAAGTTGAGTACTGAACAGTCAACAGCTGAAACATGTTTTAAATTTCTTAAATTCACTAATTGGACACAGCGGTGCCTGCCTATAATCCCAACTACTTGGGCAGCTGAGGCTCAAGGATCTCAAGTTGGAGGCAACCTCAACAACTTGGTGAGACCCTATCTCAAAAAACAAAAAGGGATGAGGATGTAGCTTAGTGGTAAAGTGACCTTGGGTTCAATCCCCAATACAAAAACAAAAAAGAAAAAATGTCAAATGCATTCAAATGGTGAGTTTCTCGGTCAACCTTATTTTCTCAGAAGCCCCTAATACATCATCTTCCTCGCCTCCAGATTATCATATAGAATGTCTTCATTCAACACAGGAATTTCTTAAGGACTAAGCACTGTGTTAGATGTTGCATAAGAGGAGAAAAAATCATTTATTTTAATTCATACAAAGGAGTGTATGAATAATAATAATGCATTTAAAGTCATCAAAAAAATTTTTGAGCCAAAAAATAAACTCATAAAATTCACTTGAATCCTGAAGAGATATTAGAACAAAACATACATTTTGAAGACTGAAGGATTGTAGGTATTCAGAGTGGGCCCCCAGAAAGACACTCTACTTCCACTTAGAAGGGAGACAAAACAAAACACATGGGAAGGGCTGTGATTGTCTTCACAAAATAATTTGGACTTGAAGTTCAATAGGAGGAGCTGAACATATGAATTTACCATGAGGCCTCCCAAAACCTCACTGAAATGATTGAGATTGAAACCATCAGGGCACTTAGGAACAAAGAAGGGAACCATCCTTAGATGAAAATTATGAGACACATCTGGAGCACAGAAAGGACAAACAGGATCCATAGCAGAGGCAATCCCAACTCCACCATTAAAAATCTGAGGACCTAAGCACTTAATCCTCTTCTTGATAATGGATGAAAGGAATGGAATCTCCACTATCAAGAGACCTCATCACCCAGGGCAGTGGCTCATGCAGTAACTTGCTTTATTTATTTATTTAGGTACTGAGCTATATCCCTAGCCCAACCCTTTTTATTTTGAGACAGGGTCTCACTTCCTTGCTGAAACTGGCCTCAAATTTCTAACCCTTCTGTCTCATCCTCCTGGGTCACTGGGATTACAGGGGTGCTGGCTCCCTGCAATAGCTTTTGCTTACAAGATAAAATGTAGAAATACTATCTAAGCAACATGAATAAAAGGTCAGAGTAATAGAGAATGAGTACAAATCTGCCTTCTGAACTATGAGGCCTTTCCTTAGCCCCCTGTCCTTCACAAATTATGGCAGCTAGTCAAAAAGACTAGAATAAACTGAAATTGCTGTTGCAATAGTGCATGCCTGTAATCCCAGTGTCTTGGGAGGCTGAGGCAGGAGGATCATGAGTTCAAAGCCAGCCTTAGCAAAAGCAAGGCCCTAAGCAACTCAGTGAGACACTGTCTCTAAATAAAATACAAAATAGGGCTGGGGATGTCGCTCAGTGGTCGAGTGCCTCTGAGTTCAATCCCTGGTATCCCTAAAAAAAAAAAAAAAAAAAAAAAAAAAACTGAAATCAATTTCCATGCATGTATGAGTTTGTCAGGATGAACCCACTATGTATAACTATAAAGCTCTAATTAAAAAATACTGCAATTCTTTTGTTGGTAAAAGAGATTTACATGAAAAAATACCAACATCTGGGAGAAGGGAGAGTCTGCGGTTTAAAAAAAAAAAAAGCTACCTCACTGCCTCATCACCACAAAATGAAAGTTCATAATTCCCTAATATACAACAAATACTGAGCCTATTAGGTCCTCACTCTTGCATATGAACACATAGATAACAATATCAAGGGCTGGGGATATAGCTCAGTTAGTTGGTAGAGTGCTTGCCTTATATGCACAAGGCCCTAGGTTTAATCCCCAGCACCACAAAAATAAATAAATAAGCGTGTGTGTGTGTGTGTGTGTGTGTGTGTGTGTGAAGACATCAAAGAAAGACTAACATGAAGGAGATTGAAATAAGCAAACCTATAAAAAAACAAAATAATGCTAAAATCAGATGAAAAAACTTTTAAACTTATAATTGATGTCCTCAAAGTCGTGATAAGATATAACATTCATAGTTTGCACTTTAGTTTAAACCAAGATACTTAAGTGTTGTGGATATTTTTAAATAAGCAATTAGATTTTTTTGTTGACCTACATGTTATTTGGATGTGGGACTTTATTAAAATTTTCTTTGTGGCCTAATGAATGACTACTACAGTTGCTTCCTCTTGTCCTCAGGGGCTACATTTCAAGACCCCCAGAGGATGCCTGAAATAGCAGATAATACTGAACACAAGTACACTTTGCTTTTTCCTATGCATATATAAATGTAATGACTTTTCCATCTTCACTAAGCATTTAATATCCATGAAACTGTAACTTTTGCTGTTTGAGATGTGATAGCAAAACTACCACAATTTTTTTTCCTCCTTCACAATTTTAGGGATATAAGATTCCTTCTTATCGAGATCTTAACAAATTTCCCACACGTTTTTTCCTTATTAAGTCAAAAACTTTCACTTTTTCCCTTAAAGGAAGTACTTTATGGCCTCCCTCTGGAGTATCCAAATTGCTAGTATCACTGATCTTGCACTTTGGAACCATTATTAAGTAAAATAAGTGTTACTTGAACATAAGCACAGCAACAATTAATCAAGCCAAAATATCTACAAAGTTACTAATAGTCTGATGAAGTATACAGAATAGATACACTGGACAAAGAGATGATTCTCATCATGGGTGGGATAAAGTGGAAAGATGTGAGCTTGCATTATGCTTCTCAGAACAACATGCAATTTAAAATTCATGAATTATTTTGGGGATTTTCCATTTTATATTTCCAGATCATAATTAACTGCAAATAAATGAAACCATAGAAAGTGAAGCTGTGGGTAAGGAGGGAGGGAACTACTATAGTTTTTTAATGTTTTGCAGAAGTTTAAAAGGAATATATTTTTCTCACTTGGGGGGTTTAAATTTTTATATGCATATTTTCAAGCTTATTAACTGATATGTTCAAGTCCTCTAAATCTCTTTGTATGTTTCTTTTTTTTTCTCTCTACTTCTCTGCCAGTTCCTGAGAAAAGTGTTTTGAAGTTGCTCATTGTGGATTTGCCAATTATTTGTTCAGTTTAGTTCAAGGACAATGAAAAATAAGAATAAAATGATCATAGTAGAAACAGAAGGAAAACATTACTAAAGAAAAAACAAATAAATGAGATAGAGGGGTGTTGGGAAATCCACTAGGCAGAGGCAGAAATTCAGAGGGTAGGAGATAAGTTTCCTTTGGTAAGCTTCTGGATTGTAATTCCCCACAGCACTAGACAGAAGCTGGCCAGGAAGTGATCGGGTTTCTAGCCATCCTTAGGAGATAGCATGCTCTGCTAAAAGTTACCAGCTTGGGGAATTTCTTTGCCTTGAGAAAGAAACTGGAGTCTGGGAACCTCAGATTGCTGCAACACTTTGCTCTGGAAGGACCTAAAAGGAGCATGATCCTTCTACAAGCACCAGCTTGTCAGTGATCTTCAGCACATTCTCTTTGCCCCTTGGCCTTATTCCCCTCACATTATTGACAGTGTAGTCCTCCAAATTTGTAAATTCTGTGATTGGGGACCTTTCAATTAAACTAACATGCCGCAGTCTTGGCTGGGCACAAAATCACGAGCCACTCACAGCTTTGTAGATTCAAACAGCAATTCTTTATTCCCGAACTCACACCGGCCTCTACACACACGTTCTGGGGAAATCCAAGTTCTGCCACACAATTCACGTCCCAAAATCTTTCTCAATTCCACGAGAACTCAACGGGAACTCAGGCAGCAGGATACACCCTATTCCCAGCAGCAATAACCTTAAACCTGGAACTGCCTTAAATCCAGATTGTCCTAAACCGGGAACGCCCTAAACCCAAATTATCCTAAACCGGGGTACTTCCTAAAACCTGCAGGATACACCCTAAACCTGGATCCACCCTCGTCCTTGAGCAGGGTCACCTTTCTCAAACACACATGCAATGTCACAGCAAATTTCCAAGGCAAGTCCATTTAACATGGGGTACACTGGCAAGGAAATTTCGATGCATCATTCCTACTTGGCAATGGCCCTCAGCACTAACAAAAGAGATTTTTGTCTTACATTCATGACTCTAGTGAAGTGCATTACAATCATAATTATCCATTCACAGCACAATTTTTCATAACTCTGTATATAGTATGTTCATGCCAAATTATGCCATTATACATGAGCTCTCTTATTATTTTTTGCATTATAATTCTTAATACACCTTTATACCACAATTTATCATATCTCTGTATATAAGATATGTTGACACCAAATTCACATCCTCATACATGTATTTTGTATAATGATGAGGGACAAAAGAGATTAATGGGAGAAAAGCATGCAAATTTCATTTGATGTTAATATTTTAATTTCTTTTACGTGCACATCAGGATCTTCACAGGAATGAATTGAAGTGGAAGATAAACATTATTTTAATAAGATTTATTGGTACAAATTCACTTTGGCATTAACTCCCCATCGGCAGTGATAAGAATGTTTTTCCTGCTACAGGGAGAGTACTTTTCTCACAAGAATTTATGGTATTTTTAGATAGAAAGATACAGGTACAAGCCCTACAAGTATCTGCTGTTTCTCAATCACCTTTAATTCAAAGTAATCAGTATGCCAAAGCAGCATGTTTTGAGATGGCATGCTTTGATTTCCCTCAATGATACTTCTAACAGGACTTTCCTCCACTTTCATTCTCTAAAATCCATGTCACTGTGTGAAATGGAGTTTTACTTAAAATATGGCAATAACAGATAGCAGTTACAGCACAGAAAGGGAGCAATTTAAGACTATTAGATAGAGTGGTGGTAAAGGAGTTAGAAAGCAGATATTTGCCCATTACTAATAAGAAAGCACTTTAGCAGTATCTAGAAAATCACAAATCATATACAAATTATATCCCTATGGTCATGAATTCCATTTTCAGGAATATTTTTTTAATATTTATTTATTTATTTTTAGTTCTTGGCGGACACAACATCTTGTTTGTATGTGGTGCTGAGGATCGAACCCGGGCCACACGCATGCCAGGCGAGCGCACTACCACATGAGCCACATCCCCAGCCCCTCCAGGAATATTTATAACCAGATATCTATCTATCTATCTCTCTCTCTCTCTCTCTCTCTCTCTCTCTCTCTCTCTCTCTCTCCCAGTCCTTTTTATTTTTTTATTTTTTATTTTGTGACAGGGTCTCACAATTGTTTAGGGCCTCTCTGAGTTACTGAAGCTGGCTTCGATCTTATCCTCCTGCCTCCACTCCCAAGCAATTATGATTATAAGTGTGTACCATAGTGCCTGATGCAATAGTTAAAATGTTATCTTTTCAAAATTATATCTGCATAAGTATATTTATTGTGGCTCCATTTGTAATTTTAAAAAATCAGTTAAAACTCAAATGTCCATCAGCAGGAGACAAATTAAGTTAGAAACAAGCCATTCATGGGGATGCATGCCTATAGTCCCAGCTGCTTAGGAGGCTGGGGCAAGAGGACCACTTGAGCCCAGGCTCTAGGGTCAGTCCAGGCAATACAGTGTGAAGTGGGGGTGGACAAATTAGAAGTAAATCTACTCTTCTTGCATTGATATGCAAATATCTCTAAGGTAGGGTATTAAGAAGAAAAACCAGGAGCAGGGGTTGTGGCTCTGTGGTAGAGTGCTTGTCTAGCACATGTGAGGCCCTGGGTTTGATCCTCAGCACTACATAAAAATAAAGAAATAAAAATTAAAAAAATAAGTTTCATAACATTTAGTACACTACAATTTGTGGAGAGAAAAATAAAGAAGGAAAACTACATGTAGGTATTTTCTTATGTATGCAATGAATATTCCCAACATTTCCTGAAGTATATGCAAGAAACCAGTAACTACTGATAGAAGGAGAGTAGGCAGGTACAAGAGATACATGTTGTACATTTTGAATTTAGAACCATATACTGTAGTCTTTCTGCATATCATATTATTTAAATTAATGTATACTTTTAATTATATATATTATATGTGTATACAGTCATATATGTGTGTATTATGATATACATGTATGTAGCATGCAAATATGTATATAGTATGTGTATACATACCTATGTCTTATATACATAAGTATTTAAATGGACAAAATGGAGTTTGGCAAATCTAGTTCCCACAAGCCTCTGAGGACTATGCCTGCAGCTCTTTCTATTTTTACCTTCTCATCTCTTCTACTCAGTCCAGGACTTACCCCTCTTTTCTCCTTGTCTTCAAGGAAAAGCTATAAGACTGACATGTAGTCTAATATAGCACTTAATTCTCTATTAATCACTTTCCTCTAGAAAGAACTGACCTGATCTAATCTTTCATCACCTATAAGAGTCAGTAAGGAGTGTTTCTAAAGACAGTGTTTTAGGACTCTGGTTTTGACCTTTAACAAAGCAAAAAATATGCACAGTATTTGAATTTAGAGTTTTCTCTTCCAAATTGAGTTCAAATTCTTAGGCTAAACTCCCTTAACAGACTTTGAGGCAGGAGTGGAAGGGGAGGTACACTCTCTTGGCACCTCCAGAATAAAAGCTAGTTTCTTTTCATCATTCCTAATACATAGGTAACACTGAAAGGATCATTCTTATTCATCAGTCTCGGCAAGGATCTTTGCTTTTATTTTTGAGGATAAATTCCTATGTAATAGAGTGATGTCAAAAGTTTAGAATTTCCTCTATGATTTAAAAAAAAATGATTATTTTTGCAGCTCTGGGTGTCAAACCCAAAACCTCAAACATGCTAAGCAAGTGTTCTACCACTGAGCTACTCCCTCAGCCCTAAAAAATAATTTTTAATCTTGGAAAGGCATTTTCTATTTGGAGATTAGATATTTGCCTATTTTTCTACTTTGTTTCACCTTTTACATCAGATTATTTAATTTATATGAAATTTATTTTGGTGAAAATTGGGAATTAGGATATAACTTTATTACTCCTCTGAATAATTAGCTAATTATACCAGCACTAAAATTCTCCCATTTTTAGGAATTTATGTTATCTCCCTCACTGTAGACCAGTTTTTTAATATACACATTAAGGTCTGTTTCTAGCTCATTAATTTTGCTCCGTGGAGCTATTTTTGCACTAGTTGGAGACAGTTTTTAATTTTGATTTTAAATTTTTATAATAAAAAGGGAAGAAAAATTGCCTAGTGCCAGGTACAGTGGCTTGTGCCTGTGTCCCAGCACTTTGGGGCCGAGGCAGGCGGATTGTGTGAGCCCAGGAGTTGGAAGACAGCTGGGCCAAATAGAAAGAAGGTCCTTTCATTAAAAAAAAAAAAAAAATCTACAGAGAAAGGGGCCTGGGATGACCATGAAGACATAAAGGGGAGGGATATGGTTAAGACAAGGCAGTGCAGAGTGCAGAGTGTGTGTCAAGGAGTCATTTAGAGTTAATAACTGAAGAGCTTAGCGGCACTAATGGCCTGACTGTGTGATAAAGCTCATCAAATTGTTGCAAGAGGAAAAGTCTCAAATCAAGACCCTCAAATCTACAGCAATTTAAGAGCAAAATCAGAGGAATCCTATGTATTACCCTTCTATTTGATCCATAAAGGTATATTGAGACCTGCTATGTGTCAGACACTATATTATCCTGAGCCTAAGGCAATGAACAGAGGATCTGCTTCCAGGAGCCCCCTGCAAGTAGAGAGAGATGTTGACCCTGCAGCAGAATATTTAGTTAATGGGAATTATGCCTCTTGTTTTCTATTGTGGATGTTTGTCAATTTTACCATCTCAGAACCTGAATCTTCTTATGTTTGGGTTATTACTTACTGTCTGAGGTTTAATTATTTAAAAAGTAGTACCCTAGAGAGTATCATGCTTGAGATTTATTGGAAAAGGGTTCTTAAGAGAAGGAAGATGGGCCCATTCTATCTGCAAGGATGATAAGAAACATCATCTCTTAGCTGGGCACATTGCTGCCATGAATAAAATCAATGTTTAAAAAAAAGGAGGAGAGTAAAGAAAACAGGACAGGTCATGGGGAAAAGCTAAGCAAGGAAGTGGTATAGCTGGAGACCCTTTGGGAGCACTGAACCATAAACTGTACTTCAGATTTGGTCCCACCTTGAGGCAAGGATGTCACTTTTGAATGTCTGAATCAGTCAACCATTGATTGAAGGCTACTAATGATAAGTAACCTAATTTCCATAGCTAAGGTTATCACCATTAATACAGGAAAAGTTATGAGATGTGTACTAGCCAGATAAAGAAAACCTAGGTGAAGGGTCCAGGTCTGCCACTTTGGAGATTACGCAGCCTCAGAGGCTAGCCTGTTTACTCTGTGGGTGGGATAGTGAGCAGCAACTGCTCCTAAGGTTTGGCTCTAGCATCTACTACTGATGCCACCACTAATAGTTCTACTACATGCTATTTACCTCAATATCAAATGCTTTTACATTCATAACTGCCATGGAGCTCTCATTTGGTACTGCGACAACTTCGGCTAGAATACTTGGTGGTATAACTTTGGGATTTAGATTAAAGTTCCCTGGAGTGGGTGGAGCAGCACGTATTGCATCTACTACAATTTCCACAACTACCACCACCACTGTCACTGCCATAGCTACTACCACAATCACGAGTGACTTTAACCTGAATCTAAGACCACTGACATCAACTGGGATTAATAACAATGATACAGTCAGTGTTTCTTCTGTTTCCCTTACTTCAACTGTTAATTTAATAATAACTCCACTGATGATATACGGGCAGCTGGGATGGTCTGATAAATAAGTGATGCCTTGAGTTAGAGGATCAACAGAAGTATTTTCTTCACCAGGCCAATGCTTGAAACTGCACATTGATTGAGAGCAGTGAAGAGATTACTATTTTACATGGAAAAGTGGAAAAAGTGAAACTGAATCAGAGAAGGTTAGAATGAGATTTTTATCTTGTCACAGCAGAAGGAACTCAAAGATCTGTTGACTCCTTTAGAGAAGTCTGTGAGGGACCAGAGTGTGTCTGTTTACCTGCAGCATGCAAATGAGGAGTGTGAGAGGACTCTTGATACAAAAGAAAGTAGAAGAGAGCACAAAGATTTTTTTTTAATATTTGTTTTTAGTTGTAGTTGTCAATACCTTTATTTTATTTATTTATTTTTATGTGGTACTGAGGATCAAACCCAGGGCCTCGCATGTGCTAGGTGAGTGCTCTACTGCTGAGCCACAACCCCAGCCTCAAGAAAAACAAAGATTTTTAAGGACTGTCATTGCAAGGAGCAGGAACACAATATGAAGATTGCCTTTGACTCAACAACCATATCTTTAGCAGGTTGATTGTGGATTGTTACCTATATATTCCAAATATGTTAAATAGTGTTTACAGTTACTTAATCTTTGTGCATGCTTTTTCCCCATCAATTACTATGTTGTTAAGAATTATACTTTATTTTTTTCTCAGAATTAAATAAAAGTTATATCAGCCCTTTCGCTCAGGCAGCAACCCATTAGATGTTGATTCTGCATGTGCAATACATATCTTACTCTCCTAGATTCCACATGCTACCACCAATACACATTTTCCTTCTCACTCCAACTTAAATGTGAAAAGATGTCTACCAAAATATACGCATCAATGAATCTTTACTGTGTGCTAGTTAAATTCAATGTCAAGTGCTAGATATTTCAAAGTCTCTCTCTTCAATGGAGCATACTGTATAGTTGGAGATATAATTAGTTAAGATCTGTATAAATATTGTATAGACAAAACAAGGAACTATTTTATGAATTACAGAATGTATGTTATAGAATTTCAGAGAAGGGCCAGGTACCGTGGCTTATACCTGTAATCTTATTGGCTCAGGAGGCTAAGGTAGGAGAATTGCAAGTTCGAGGCCAGCCTGGACAACTTAACAAGACCTTGTCTCAAAATAAACAACAAAAGGAGCTGGGGGTACAGCTCAGTGGTAGTGTATCCCTGGGTTAAAACTTCAGTACCACCAAAAGGAAAAAAAGAAAGAAATTCAGAAAAGGAAGGAACAATTAAGATAGATTAGGACTCAAATAGATTTTTTTTGTTGTTGTTCTGATGATGTTG
Organism: Spermophilus citellus; assembly: GCF_964194105.1. NCBI lineage: Eukaryota > Metazoa > Chordata > Mammalia > Rodentia > Sciuridae > Spermophilus > Spermophilus citellus. Next base: position 22,546,398 of record NC_138184.1, on the reverse strand, counting down.
TTTTATGTGTGTGTTGTGGTACTAGGGATCCTATACATACTAGGCAAGTGCTGTACCATTGAACTATACCCCCAGATTTAAACTAGATTGTTTTTAGAAGAGTAAGGTTTAGGGCCAGGGTTGTGGCTCAGTGGTACAGCACTTGCCTAGCGTGTATGAGGCACTGGGTTCGATCTCTACAACATATAAAAACAAATAAAATAAAGGTATTGTGTCCATATACAACTAAAAAAATACTTTTTTAAAAAGAGTAAGGTTTAGAAAATTCAAGGTTTGTTTGTTTTTTATTGTACACACATCCTGGTGTTTTATTTGGTTTTATGATATATAGTTGTTGATCTTTGTGTATTTCTTTATTTGCTTTTCAAGAAAATGGCTTCTTGTTAGTTTTGAAACATTGGAATTTCTTGTATTTTACTTAGGTCATACATAAATGTGATGTTCTAAAAAATAAAAACATGACACTAAAATAAAATAGACCACTTATAAGAAAAGAAAACTAGGTGAGACTCAAACCCTGTTCTACATTCACCTTATGACCTGTATCGCTGCCCTGTGACCATGATCATAACCGTAGCACTAAACAAGGCTCAAGCGATAAGGCTCTCTTTGAACTTACATTTAAAAAGCCCTCAGCCTAACACAAGCCAAAACCCTGAATCTGGCTCTTGCAACCACAGATTTAACTCTAGCCCTTAAACTAATCCTAGTCCCCCTTTTTTTTGTGTGTTTTTGTTTGTTTTTGATACTGGGATTGAACCCAGGGTACTTTAACACTGAACTACATCCCCAGTTGTTGTTTTTTTTAAATTTTGAAACAGGGTCTTATTAAGTTCCTGAGGGTCTTGCTAAATTGCTTAAGCTGGCCTGGAACTTACAATCCTCCTGCCTCAGCCTTCCAAATAGCTGGGATGACAGGTGTCTGTCTTCCTTGTCTTACTGTAACCCTAACTTTAGTCATATTCCAAAACATACCTCTGCTCCTAGCCTTTGCCCTATCCCCAGCCCTAAACCCTATGGTATCTCTAACCCTAACTTGATGGCTTTGTTTATATTTTCTGTTAACCCCAGTACTCCATTCTTTTTTTCTTTTAATTTTTTATTTGTTCTATTTAGTTGTACATGACAAAAGAATGCATTTCAATTAATCGTACACAAATGGAATGTAACATTTCAATTCTCTGGTTGTACATGGTATAGAGACTCACCATTCGTGCAATCATACATGTGCCTAGGGTAATGATATCCATCTCATTCCACCATCTTTCCTATCCTCATAACCCCTCTCTGCCCTCCCCTTTGCCAAATGCAAAGATCCTCCATTCTTCCCATGCCCCCATTCCATCATAGATCAGCATCCACTAATCAGGGAAAACATTGAGCTTTTAGTTTTGGGGAATTGGCTTACTTCGCTTAGCATAATATTCTCCAACTCCATCTGTTTACCTGCAAATGCCAAAATCTTATTCTCTTTAAATACTGATTAATATTCCTTTGTGTATATAAACACCACAGTTTTTTATCCATTTATCTATTGTTGGGCATCTAGATTGTTTTCACAGTTTAGCTATTGTGAATTCAGCTAGTATAATTGATGTGGCTATGTCACTATCGTATGCTGATTTTAAATCCTTTGGGTATAGACTGTGGAGTGGGATAGCTAGGTCAAATGGTGGTTCCATTCCAAGTTTTCTGAGGAATCTCCACACTGCTCTCCAAAGTGCTTGCACCAATTTGCAGTCCCACCAGCAATGTATGAACGTACTTTTTTTCCCACAACTTCTCCAACACTCACTATCACTTGTATTCTTGATAACTGTCATTCTGACTGGGGTAAGATGATATCTTAGAGTAGTTTTGATTTGCATTTCTCTAATTACTAAAAATGTTGAACATTTTTTTCATATATTTGTTGATCACTTGTATGTCTTCTGAGAAGTATCTGTTCAGTTCCTTAGCCCATTTGTTGATTGGGTTGTTTGGGGGTTTTTTTGTATTATTTTTTTTAAAATTCTTTATGTATCTTGGAGATTAGTGCTCTATCTGATGTATGTGTGGTAAAAATTGGCTCCTGTACTGTAGGCTCTCTTTTTACCTCTATGATTGTCTCTCTTGCTGAGAAGAAGCTTTTTAGATTGAATCCATCCCATTTATTGATTCTTGATTTTATTTCTTGTGCTTTAGGACTCTTGTTAAGGAAGTTGGGGCCTAATCTGACATGATGAAGATTTGGGTCTACTTTATCTTTTATTAGGTGTAGGGTCTCTGGTCTAATTCCTAGTTGAGTTTTGTGCATGGTGAAAGATAGAGGTTTAATTTCACTTTGCTACATATGGATTTCCAGTTTTCCCAGTACCCCTTGTTGAAGAGGCTATCCTTTCCCCAATGTATGTTTTTGGCGCCTTTGTCTAGTATAAGATAACTGTATTTATATGGGTTGGTCTCTGTCTTCTATTCTGTACCATTGGTCTACATATCTGTTTTGGTGCCAATATCATGCTGTCTTTGTTACTGTTGCTCTGAGTATAGTTTAAGGTCTGGTATTGTGATGCCTCCTGCTTCACTTTTCTTGCTAAGGATTGCTTTGGCTATTCTGTGTCTCTTATTTTTTCCAAATAAATTTCATGATTGATTTTTCGAGTTCTATGAAGAATGTCACTGGGATTTTAATAGGAATTGCATTAAATCCATATAACAGTTTTGATAGTATGGCCCTTTTGACAAAATTAACTCTGCTTATCCAAAAGCATGGGATATCTTTCCATCTTCTAAGGTCTTCTTCAATTTTCTTCTTTAGTGTTCTGTAGTTTTCATTGTAGAGGTCTTTCACCTCTTTTGTTAGATTGATTCCCAAATATTTTTTATTTATTGAGGCTATTTTGAATGGGGTAGTTTTCCTAATTTCTCTTTCAGTGGATTCATCAGTTATGTATAGATTTTATATCCTGATTTATGGGTATTGATTTTATATCCTGCTACTTTGCTGAATTCATTTATTAGTTCTAGAAGTTTTCTTGTGGAATTTTTTGGATCTTCTAAATATGTCTTTGGCAAATAGTGATAGTTTGAGTTCTTATTTTCCTATGCGTATCCCTTTAATTTCTTTTGTCTGTCTGATTGCTCTGGCTAGAATTTCAAGGACTATGTTGAATAGAAGTGGTGAAAGAGGGCATCATGGTACACTATCTTTTACATATGTTTTTGTATGGGATTGACCATGATTTTATTGAGAATTTTTGCTTCAATGTTCATCAGGGATATTGGTCTGAAGTTTTCTTTCCTTGATGTGTCTTTTTCTGGTTTTGGTATCAGGGTGATGCTAGCCTCATAGAATGAGTTTGGAAGGGTTCCTTCCCTACTTTTCTATTTCATATAATAATTTTGAGGAGTATTGGTATTAGTTCTTTTTGGAAGATCTTGTAGAACTCGGCTGAGAATCTGTCTGGTTCCATTCTTCTTATTAAATCAGTGAGCTGCCCAGCATTTTTGCAATATACTCTTTTTAAAAATATTTATTTTAGTTGTAGTTGGACACAATACCTTTATTTCATTTATTTATTTTTATATGGTGCTGAGGATCAAACCCAGGGTCTTGCATGTGTACAGTGAGCACTCAACCGCTGAGCCACAACCCCAGCCCCTGCAATATACTCTCGTTTTGCTTAAATCAATCAATGATCAGTTCTATTCCTTCCAATTAATAACCCTTACTAATGCAGGAATTGTTACCATGAGTAGATGCTGGCAAAAGGCCCTCAGTTATTGGAGCAAACTTAGAGTAGATATCTAGTCTGCTTGGGGACAAAGGCAATGAAATCCAGATCATGTTAAGGTATGGGGATTTGGCAGCCTTTCACAGAATGTTAGAAAATGATTGTGTAGGGCTGGGGGTGTAGCTTATCGGTAAAGCATTGCCTAGCATGTGTAAAGTCCTTGGTTAAATTCCCAGCAAAACACACACACACAAACACACACACACACACACACACACACACACAGAGTTATTCAAATTGTTATCACAGTTGTTTAAATTTTCACATGGAATGAACATTCATTGGAAGAAAATGCTTTAGAGCAATAAGTGATTGTCAAGGAACATACATATAAATTTTTTAAACCACAAAGAATTTAAGACTCAGAGGTTGAAATTACTCTTTCTAGTGAGTCTGGAGAGAGTTAAATTCTTAAACTCTTGATTTAAGACATGGATTCAAACCCAGGGAATCTCAAAGACTGTGATAAAAGAATCCTCTAAAATTACAAGGCTTAAGCAGAAAAAAGTTGAATTGTATGACTCTTGAATCACATCTGCTGAACTCAAAGTCCTATTTTCTTAGTAGTCTAGCTGAAAGCCAGATTCAACGATGGTCTATACTAAATATGGTTGTGATGTCTGAAATTCTAGGATATAATAAGACCAGAAGTTCTCCAATTTTTCTGGTCTCAGGGTATCTCTACACTCTTCAAATACTGAAGACCTTAAAGAGCTTTTGATCAAGTGTACTCTACCTTTAGATATTTATCATATTAGAAATTCAAACAGAAATCTGAAAATATTTTAGTAATACTTAACTAAAGAAAAAACTCATATTTTTGCATAAAACATTTTAATAAAAATAACTTCAAAATAAAAAAAGAAGCGTAGCATTGTTTTATAAATCTCTTTAGTGTCCAACTTAATCAGAGAGAGCTAGATTCTCCTACCTGCATCTGTTTTCACTTTGCTGAGATGTCCACTGAACACTCATGAGAGAATAGTACTATTATGAAAATGGGTTTGAGCTTATACATTCCCTGAAAGGGTCTCTGGGCCACATTTTGAAAGCCATGAATATAGAGAAAGTTCTCCAAAGACTTTCAGAGATTCTAACCACTGCTTAAATATGTGCCACAATTAGAGTCTGAAAGAATTTCCTTCATCAAAGTCTTGAGAAATAAATTGATTGAAGAGCATAAACACTTTTTTAAAGCACTTGGGTGGTTTTTCTCTGTAGGCTGTAGATACTAATGCGAAATGTTATGGCTAGAATGAACTCTTTCATTTCAGGAGGAACAGCAGGATCCCAGGAAGGTCTGAACCAACAGCAGCTCTTGACTGTGAGAGCCAAGGTGGGCATGATTGTGGTAGTAGCCAGCAGGTACAGAGATAAAATTCTTACCCATTGGGATATCTAGTATTGGCTATTGGAATATGTAGCCTTTATTACTCGACCAGGTGGCAGTATACTAAGATATAATTGATTTTATGACCCAACAAAAAAATTCAGGTAAGAGCCAGGTGTGGTGGCACACACCTGTAATCCCAACGGCTCAGGAAGCTGAGGCAGAAGGATTGGGAGTTGAAAGCCAGCCTCAGCAACTTAATGAAGACCTAAGCAACTCAGTGAGACCCTGGCTCTAAATAAAATACAAAAAAGAAAAAAAAGTGCTGGGGATGTGGTTCAGTAGTTGAGTACCCCCTGGGTTCAATCCCCTGTATAAAAAAAAAAATGAGGTAAGGAAAACAGGTATACTTTGAGATGCTGTGATAGAGCATCATGGCCCCTTCCCAGAGTACCAGACCTAAGATTTAGTAGAACAGAAAGTCTTTGAATGAAAGGGAGGCACCAATGCCCACAAGAAAACATGATGATAGCATAAAGAAATTTACCATACATCTTCTTCCTGGGTGTTCCCAGTAGTATTTAAGTCGCCCATAGCAGTAACAGTGAATGAGAAAAAGGGAAATGCCCAGACTGCTGAGGGAAATTCATTGGGCACTAGTTTGGGAATAACAGTACCAGTAGGGTTCCCCTCCATTTGTTCCTCTTGGTCTGCCTCCTCTGATCTGCACTTGCTCCTTCAATTCTCCCCTTTTTCTCCTGAGTCATCAGTTCATTTCTCTGCCATTAACTCACTGTATTTTAAATTTTTCCTCCAATAAGTTTGATAAAAATTGATATATTTTAGCAAAATTGAAACTAAGCCTATGACCTCAAAAAGAGATTAGAAATCAGAACAAAACAATATCCAGCCGGGTGCGGTGGTGCATACCAGTAATCTTCAGTGGCTCCGTAGGCTGAGACAGGAGGATCATGAGTTCAAAGCCAGCCTCAGCAATGGTGAGGTGCTAAGCAACTCAGTGAGATCCTATCTCTAAATAAAATACAAAATAGGGCTGCAGATGTGGCTCATGGTCAAGTGCCCCTGTGTTCAATCCTTGGTACCCCACAAAGAAAAAAATCAATAACTAAAGAAGAAATTGAAAAATTTTCAAAAGATCTTCAGGCCCGTCAACAAGCAAAGTCATGCTGACTTTTTTCACACCAGATTCACTAATCATATGTATGTTCTAGGCAAACTTGTCACAAAAAGACTTCTTATCTTTTAGAGATACATACAGGAATATTTATGAATGAAATTGATATCTGCGATTGAGATTTTCTCCAAAATAATTTCAGGAATAAGGGAAGTGGCTGAGGATGGGAAGTGACTGATAGAAATAGACTGGTTCTGCATAAATAGTCCTTGAAGCTGGTGATGAGTAGTGCATGGTGAATAATATACTATTCTCTCTATTTTTATGTTTAATTTTTTTTCATAATAGAATGTGTTTAAAAAAAAGAAAAACTGCTGAAGTGCTAGGTGCAGTGGTACATTCCTATAATCCCAGCAGCTGAAGTAGGAGGACTGCAAGTTTAAAGCCAGCTGAAAGTACAGCTAAGTGGCAAAACATCTGCCCTTCATGTGTGAGGCCCTGGGTTTGATCCCTAGCACTAATATGCATGTGCTGGTGCGCATGCACACACAACACATGCTTGCTGAATATATGCTGATATTGCTGATTGGAACCCCCCAAAATGAGACAAGTTCCCTAGAGAAATAATATCATAATCATAGCTTTCACAAGAGAAAGAAGAACAAGGCAGGGCTGGGGATGTGGCTCAAGCGGTAGCGCAGTCGCCTGGCATGCGTGCGGCCCGGGTTCGATCCTCAGCACCACATACCAACAAAGATGTTGTGTCTGCTGAAAACTAAAAAAAAAAATATATATATATATATATATTAAAAATTCTCTCTCTCTCTCTCCCTCTCTCTCTCTCTCTCTCTCTCTCTCTCTCCCCTCTCTCACTCTCTCTTTAAAAAAAAAAGAACGAGGCAGCAAATAGAGAATGAAATACACAGAAAATCCTTCTGGAAATTACATACTCTGAATTGAATAGTTTCTGAGATTTTGCCTAAAACTCATGTCTCAGTGGACACCCTATGATTAATAAAACATCTAAAGATTTTCTTCTAGTAAAAAAACAGTTTCTATTTGAATTATCAAGGCACACAAAGAACCTAAGATACTGAAAGGAGGGAGAAATGTGGCCTGCTAGCCAGAGAGCTAAATTCTCCCACATTATTCTGTTTTGCATCTCTCCGTTCTCTGTTGTTGATGTATTTGTCTATTTCTACAAATGAAATAATACCTTCATTTCTCTAACTTAATTTTTCTATATAACTTTATGTTTCTAGTTGGGATTAGTATCCCTTGGTTGTTTTTTAATTGTCAGATATTCTTTTTTATGTTTTATTTTTTTTTCTAGTTGTAGATGGACACAATATCTTTATTTGTTTATTTTTATGTGGTGCTGAGGATCAAACTCAGTGCCTCTCATGTACTAGGCAAGCATTCTATCACTGAGCTATACCTCCAGTCCTGTCTTAAATATTCTTATGGATTTTTCTTTCCATATGAACTTTAGACTACAGTGTCGTTCCCTTAAACTTTTCTTGGCATTTCATGGGAATTATATAAAATTCACTGATCCACTTGAGGATAAATGACATATCACAACATTGGGTCTTTCCATCTGGTTAACTTGGTTAGCATGTAATCATTATCCTCGGGTCTTAGTCAACTCTAATTAAACATGACAGCCTTATATTAGCTGAGCTTGGGCAGACAGCTGGGGGGCCTCGAAGTAGAATAGACTGCAAAGATCCACAGAGGTCAGAGACCTGCAATGAGTCATTGCCAGGCCCAAGGCAAAACACAACAAGAATCATGGAATGGACTTCTGAAAAGTGTAAACATCTTTCAAGATTCTCAGACTTACTAAAATGGGCAGAATGGGCTGATGGGGACTGATGGGGACTGAGGCTGTGTGTGAGCTGGGAAAGGCAAGCAGAGGGAAACTGAGGATGCTGCTATTTCAGTAATAGTGTGCCTGTCTCTGGTTTCTTGTTTTTGTCTTAATTTATTACACATTCTTTCTGCATATTTTTGCCATTGTTTGGTACACTCGCCATTGTTTTCCACTTTTTAAAAATCATGTTCTTTCAGATGTCTCTTTTGTAAACATCTTAAAGCTGGATTTTTTTCTCATTTGTTTCCACCCACTCTGAGAGTCTTCTTTTTCTGAAGAGGGATTTAACCTTTTAATATTTACTGTGACCATGGATTAATCATTGGCCTTATTCTTGTCACGTTTCAGAGTTTGGTTTTATTATGCTTTATCGGTTTCCCTTGTGTTGATTTGGGTGTCCTATAGCAATTTCTATTTCTATTTCTCTAGCAATAACCCCTAACAATCTAAAAAAATTGTACTTCTCCATATATTTATACATTATGCAGGTTGAAATCTTTACACTTGCCCGTTTCATCCTTTTCTATCACATTCCAGATTTTTTTGGAAATAGTATATTTTCATTGAAAATTATAATTATTTTTATGCTTAAATAATTCTTTAATAATACATGCATTAACTATCCTAATCACATTAAAATTATTTACACTTTATGCTGGTTTCAGCATTTACAGGTTTTTTATTTGGTTTTTGATGTTTAGGGTTGAACTAAAAGACTTAGACATGCAAAGCATGTGTTGTACTACTGAGCTATACTTCCAGCCATTTTTTTAAAAATAATCTTTTTTACATTAGAAAAATTTTGGATTAATAGAAAAATTGTAAATATAGGACAAATGGTTCCTATAGGCCCCACATCCAGTTTCCCCTATTATTAACATTTTACAATTATGGAATATTTGTCTCAATTAATGAACAAATATTGATGCATTATTATAAACTCAAGCCCACATTTTACTCAGATCTAGTGAATATCCTTTATTCTGTTCCAGGATCCCATCCATGATACCACCTTACATTCAGTAATCATGCCTCCCTCCTTAGGCTCCCCATGACAATTTCTCAGGCTTTGGAGCCCTTGACAGTTTTGGGAATACCAATCAGTTATTTTTAGAATGCCTCTCACCTAGTATTTGTCTGATATTTTTCTCACAACTAGACTGTGGTTATGGGGTTTTGTGAGGAAGACCACAAAGTCCTATTCCCCACACATCATAAGAAAGAGCATACTATTAACAGGACATCACTGTTGAGTCAGCCTGACCACCTGTCTGAGGGAGTTTGTCAGGCTTCTCCCCTGTGAAGTTACTCTTCCCCCTTCCCATACTCTACTCCTCAGAAGGAAGTCACTGGGAGAACTTACTCTACCTTTCGAGAGCGGAGATCTACATAGTTTGGAGTTCTTCTGCATGGAATATTTTTCTCTTCTTCCCCCTGTATTTCTTTAGTTATCCATTCACATTTATTTATGTCAACATAGATTCACAGACGTTTATTTTGTACTTTGGACTGTAACCCAATATTACTTTATTTTGTTGACCAAATTGCTCCGGCTTTGATCACTGGGAAGTTTTCAGTTGACTTCTGTGTCCCTTTGACTTGAACTCTATAATTATGCCTTTAAAAAAAAAAAACACTTTCCTTTCTGGCACTACCAACTAACTATTCAAGGCTCATCTTGAATTTTATCATTTTGCCATTCATATAATTCTTTAGCCTCTTTATTTGGGTTATTGTTTGTTTTCCTAGTGTATACCCTTAGTTAACAATATTACTGTCTCATTTTGATAAGAAATACACAGTTGTTGAATTTTTAAGGTTAAACATTAAAGAAATAGAAACAGATTGTAAAACTTTCAAAATAGTTAAGAGTGGAGGAAAAGAACCAATAAAATATGTTTTATTAAATAAAATTTATAGGAGCCATTGCTTTGGAGCAAGTCCTAACAGTCTCCACCATAACAGACCACGATGGGTTCACTCATGCTAAGTGCCACCCGATCATACTGACCCTTTGAGAGCTTCATCTGGATCTGGAATGCCCCCAAAAACCACGTTAAAGGTTTAGTCCCTAGCTAGGTGCTGTTGGAGGATAGTGAAAACCTTTAAGAGACAGAGCTTAATTGGAGGTTTTAGGTCATTGGAATTCTGCCCTCAAAGGATGTCGTAGGAAGCCGGTCTTCTCTCTTTCATGCTTAGCGGTGAGATGAATGGGCTTCCTCCACTCTGTTCTCTTGCCATGCAGTGGTGCTGCCTCACCACAAGCCCAAAACAACAGGACAATCAACCATAGCTGAAACCTTCAAAATTGAGCCCAATTTTTTTAATTTAATTTTTTTCTTTTTAGATATACATGACTGTAGAGTGTGTTTTGACATATTATACATACATGGAGTATAACTTCTCATTCTGGCAGTTGTACATGATGTGGAGACCTTTCCTCTTTAAGTTGATTATCTCAGGTATTTTGTTGTGATAATGCAAAGTTGACCAATACATTAAGCAGAAAAATCTTCAAATAGAAGATATAAAACTCTCCCTAAAAATAGGAGATTTGCAGCAACCCATGAGAAGAGCCCCAGTCAACCCGAACCAGCTTTAACCCTTACATAGAAAGAAATCTAATGTTAACAGATCCACTATTTGTATTATTCTATTTCCTTGTTCCCAAACTTAGTACATTATAAAAAAAATAACTGTTCTGCCATATTCAGAGGAATGCTTATGTATTCTGTAGGGGAGATGCTGCCTGACTCATGAATTACTAAAAGAAGCCAACTTGATTTTTAAACTAAATTTGCTAAATTTTGTTTTAAAAACATATCTGACAAATTTCGGAAAAGGAGGGTCAGGGAAGGAAACAATGATCTAATCAAGCTTCACCTACTCGTGTATCATTTCCTTTGCTTGGCACTGTGCAATTTGGAAGGAAGCATGGGATGATGTATCTGCCTGAAAGCACAGTTTGAGTTCTTGTCAGGAATAAGACCGACCCTTTCTGCAGCATATCCAAGATCATCAGACAGAGGCATTCCTGCTCTTCATTCTTGGCTGTGTTGCCAAAATGTCAATCCATGTTGCCTGAGGTGGCTTTTGTGTCCCATCACATTCTGTGATTCAAAAAATGAAAGACACAAGCACTTTGTCCTGTTCCTGGAAAGTCCTTCTTCATCAACTTGGCTAACAAATAGGGCCTAGACCTTGGTTTATGAGCCTATTGCTGCTGAGTTTGCTAGTCAGCTTTTCCAGATGGGATGAGTTTTTCAGGAATAAAGTAATCTCTGTTCCTCCCACTCCCTTGTTTAAGTCAGCCTCATCATTGCCAAGTTCTACCCATTTCTTACTGGTGTATGTATTCTTAAGCCTCTGTAAGAGAAACAGTCTATTCACAGTGGGTCAATGGATTTACTTTGCTCAATGTGATAAATTTAGAAACACCAGGAGAAAAATATTCTACTGTTGGAGCTGAGCAGTGCAAGATTGTTACATTCGTTTTCTTCTCAGGGTCCTTGCAGAAACAGCTGGCCCTGCTTGTCCTCACTTATCTCCAAGTGTGACATAAAAAACAATATCTAAGAAGTTTCTTTATAAGCTCTGCTCTTTGCTTTGACAGTTTCCAACACAGGTGAGTGCTAAAGCTAAACAACGACCAATACACACACTGGTAATAACAGGATAGGCCTCTATGTTATCCTGTTAGGGATGGATTCCCCGGAAGGTAGCCAATGAGACAGTTTATTTGGGAATGATCCCAGGCAGAGTAGCAGAAAAGCAAGACAGAAAAGAAGTGAGTTTTATCAAGTACAAATAACTGGGATCTCATCTCATTAAGGTAGTCTGGGAGCCAGAATAGAACATACATTTCCTGAAGGAGTGAGGGAACAGGGACTTCTGGAACAAGCTCTTCAGTTCCCCAGAATGTCCATGCCACTGCCTTGAGCACAGCAGGGTTTTGTAGCCAGAGAATGCTAGCAAAAGAGATGCAGGTGCTGGCAGCTGGTACTGGCTGTTCATTACAACTGTATGGCTGCAGGGGATGTAGGCAGAGCCCCAGTAGTGTCCCCAGTTCTGATCAACAAGTAATTATTTCAGATGTCATGACATGGTGTAATGTTTGTTCCTTCCCTGACCATATATGGCATCTTCCTTTGGTAATAGGCTCCAACCCCTACTCGTACTAGTCGCATGACCCAGCAGGGCCAATCATATAATCACATGCTTCCCAGTGAAGCGTGAAGCGGAGTAAAATATAATCTTAAAATTTGATCTGATGAAACAATTGTTATTTATAAAACATTTTCCAAATAAATCAAAATATATTAGGTGTGTGTGTGTCCATTTTTCATACCCCATATAGCAAAAATGCTAGCTGAATGTCAAAATCTGCTCTCCCCTTCTTCCCAGTGGCTCATTTAGACTCTATTTCCCAACCTCCCTTGCAGTGAAGTGTGGCCATGTGACTAAGACCTCCAGCCAGAAGTGCTGGCTCATCAAACCCCTCATACATGTCCCTTCATGCTCTTTCCCCCATCTGAAATTGGGGTGACCATGCCAAAGTGACAGAACCATGTCACTAAGATGGCAGAACCATGAGTAGCCCAAGTCCTTGAATGAATGAATGCAACAGAGCTCCTCTACCAAGCTAGAGTCACTCTGGACTGTTCCTTTAGCAGTATTGAGACCTTCCTCTTACATTCTAGGTTTCCTTGTTACTTCAGTTTAGTTCACCTACTGAGTATCTGCTCTGATGCCTCCCTTGAGCCTCCATGGACACAGCATGAAGAATCCCAACTCAAGGGAAACAAAATATACACATGTGACAGTAGGAAACTGGGGCTAGAACCATGTTGGCTCATCCAGGAAGATGAATGCTTCATGAGTCAAGAGGGAGGAGACAGAAAATAATAATAAAAAAGTTTATATTAAAATGTGCTAAATTTTAAGAACTAGAGAAGAGTAACAGGCATTTGGAGTGCTAGGGGGAAAGAAGTATCAGTATTAAATGAGATGGCTCAAGGAGGCCTGTTTTTGGGTCTGCTGTGACTTAAAGGACTCAACCAGAACTATAGGGGAGGAAAAGTTTGAGGGCTCCATAGAAGGGTGGGCTCCATTCCTTAGGGCTCAGGTGAGGCAGAACATTGTGGTGGAAGAGTGTGGCAGAGGGAACCAGCTCACATAGTGATCAAGAAGCAGACAAAAGACTCTACTCTCCAGATACAAAATATATACCCCACAGCCACGCCCCCAATGAACCACTTCCTCCAGCCACACCCCACCTGCCTCTAGTTACCACTCAGTTAATACCATCAGGGATAAAGTCACTGATTAGGTTAAGGCTATGACCTAATCATTTCTTCTCCAAACCGTCTCGCATTGTCTCACATGTGAGCTTCTGGGGGAAACCTCACATTCAAACCATAACAACCCTTCATGAGGAGGTGAGAGGAAGCTCCATAGCACATGTACAAAAAGAACATTACAGGCAAAGCGAAGTGGCATAGTAAGAGTTCTGAGGTGAGAGTGTTCCTGGCATGTTTCCCTTGAGTTAGGATTCTTGACTGCTCCTGTGTGGTGAAGTGAATTGGAAAGAAGAGAAAATGAGCTCAGTGGAATCAGAGAAGGAGACCATGTTGGTCTCTTAGACCACTGTAGAGATTTTTGCTTATAAGGGAAAACATTGGAAGGTTTTGAACAGAGGATATACATATTACTTACCCTTAAATTAAAAAAAAAATAACTGAACCCAGGTCTTGCATGTGCTAGGTACACACTCCTGAGTAGGTGTCTTAGTTTCCTAGGGCTGCCATAATCAACTACATACCCAGCCTCATTTTACTCTGATTTTATAGTATCATAGCTCCTATGTTGACAAAATACTGAGGTTGGGAGGATCAGGGAAGTAAGCAGGGAAAAATTTAGGAGGCTCTTGCAGAAATCCAGGAGAGATGATGGCAGTTTGGTCCAGATTGGAAGCTGCATAGGTGGTGAGAAGTAGATTATGGATTACATTTTAAAGGTAGAACCAACAGGAATTCCCTGATAGATCAGATATGGGGTGGGGGAAAAAAAGAGAAATGAGAAAAGATTGTAGGGTTTGGGGCCTGCATTATCTGGAAGGCAAGAGTCTGTGGGACAGCAGAGCATGGTGGAAGACCTGGAGTGCAGTCTGGGAGTGGTAAGGTAGAGACACCTATTAGACATCCAAATGGCAGTGTCAAGAAGTTTGCTTATGTGATCTGGAGTTTGGGGGTTGGGGGGAGTCTTGGCTGGAGATATAAATGTGGAAGTTATCTGTAGATAGATGGCGCTTAAGGTCTTGAGATTAGATGAGATCACTCCTGGAGTGAGCGTGGTGGAGTATGACTTGCTAGAAGCCAAGTTAAGAAAGTGTCACCAGTGTACAAGTGACAGAGGTTGTATCAAATGCTGCTGAAGATCAAGCAAAAAGAGTAGAGAGGGTGGATCCCTCAGTGTGGCAATGGGAGGTTAGTGGTCCAGACAAGAGCCTCGGTGGACTGGGTTTAAGGGGGAAAACAGAGGAGAAGAACTGGAGACTCTGAGAATAAGCAACTCTTTTAAGGAGTTTTGCAATAAAGTAGAGCCAAGAAATGGGATGGTAATTAGAAATGGAAATGAAGTCGTTTTCTTTTCAAGGAAAAAAGTAACAATATGCTGTTTGCTGGTGAGAATATGCCCAGTAGAGAGGGAAAAGTACTGGTGGAATAAAAGGTGGGAATTATTTTTGTGATGTACCTGAGTAAGTGTCTTAGTTTCCTAGGGCTGCCATAATCTACTGCTCCACACTTGATGGCTTAGAAAACTAGAAATTTATACTCTCACAAATCTGGAAGTCATAAATCAAGCTTTGGCTAAGATGCATTCCCTCAGAATGTTCTAGAAGAGAATCCATTTATTACCTCTTTCATCTTCTAGCAGCTAATGGCATTCCATGGCTTGTGACCACATCTCTTTTTTTCTGCCTTTATATCACCTTCTATGTCTTTTCCTCCTCTTCTGTCTCAAATCTCCCTTTGCCCTTCTCTTATTAGGATACTTATTAGTGTTCCTTAACTCAATTCAAACTAATACTTTATTTGTAATAATGTCTATTTTCTACAAATTTATTAAATACATAGAAAAAAATATATAAAATATATAACTATAGGGGCTGGGGCTGGGGCTCAGCAGTAAAGCACTTGCCTGGCACGTGTGAGGCACTGAGTTTGAATCTCAGCACCAAGTATGAATAAATAAAAAATAAGCCTGTATCAACAACTACAAAAATATTAAAAAATATATATATGTAGGTACCAGGAATTGAACTCAGGGGTACTCAAACACTGAGCCACATCCCCAGCCCTGTTTTGTATTTTTTTTTAATATTTATTTTTTAGGTGTAGATGGACACAACACAATGCTTTTATTTCTACGTGGTGCTGAGGATAGAACCCGGGTACCGCCTGTGCTAGGGGAGTGCTCTACCTCTGAGCCACAATCCCAGCCCTGTTTTGTATTTTTATTAAAGAAGGGTTTCACTGATTTGCTTAGTGCCTCGCTGAGGCTGGCTTTGAACTGGCTATCCTCCTGTCTCAGCCTCTGCGCCACCGCACCTGGCAAAAATATTTTTCTCTGTTCCCACATAGAAACTCTAAGATTGTTTAAGAAACATGGGTTTTAATTAGCCTTCAGTTATGCAAAATTACCTCTTCCATATTCTAGCAGCTAATGGCATTCCTTGGCTTGTGACCACAACTCTTTTTTCTGCCTGTATACTTCACCAATTGACATTTGGGGGCCCACTTATGTTACAGTGGGGTTTTAGCATGTTCCTGAAGTTTTACTGGTTGCAGTAGTAGCAATGGAGGTGGAAGCCATGGGAGCCCAGACTTGTATGAGATGGCCTTGAAGTGGTCTGGTCTTCCTCTCCCCCATAGCCACTCACTGTTCCTGATAATCCACTGGAGTCCATCCTCCACACAGCAGCCAGAGGGGGATTTTATTTTTTATGTTTATTTTTTGGTACTGGGAATTCAACCCAGTGGTGCTTAACTACTGAGCCACATATCCAGCCCTTTTAATTTTTTTAATTTTAAAGAAGGGTCTTGCTAAGTTCCTGAGGGCCTCGTTAAGTTGCTGAGGCTGGCTTTGAACTTGCAATCCTCCTGCCTCAGCCTTTGGAGCCACTGGGATTATAGGAGTGTGCCATCGAGCCTGGCTGGATGGGGCTTTTAAAGATGTGAATTTGATCATGTTACTCCTATACCTAAAACTCTTTATTCCTTCCTTTTTTTTTTTTTTAATACCATCAAGGCCCATGGTCTGCCTCTTTCTTGAAACCCCACCCACCACAGCTCCAGCCATGGAGGGTCTTTCTTGCCTCTGGGTCTGATGCTACCCTTTCTCCTTGTATGACTGGCTCCTGATCTTCCTCTGAATCTTAAATGCCATCTCCTTAGACAGGTCCCCCTGATCCACTAATCAATCATAATCCTCCTGTTATCCTATTTATGCTGCCTACATCCTTTTATTCTCAGCGCCTCTCACAAGCTGTTTGAATATGGGTGTGTGTATGATATTATGGAACTACTCTCCTGGACAAAAGGCTCATTATAGGCAGGAATGTACCTGTTTTGTTCACTATTCTATTAGCCTAGACTCTTCAAGTGCCTGCCATAAGCAGATGCACACATATAAAATATTGTTGAAAAATAACTTATGCAACTTTTTCTTTTTCTTTTTTTGAGATGGGGTCTTGCTATGTTGTCTAGGCTATGTTGCTAAGTTGTCTTCAACTTCTGGGCTCAACTGATTCTCCCATCTTAATCTCCTGAATGCTGGAACTACAGGCATGTGCCACCATGTCTACAACAAATTTTTATGATTTTTTTTCTGTTATTGATCCACACTACCATTTCATTCATTCTGTGTCTACTGACAGAGCATCTACTCTGAGCCAGGAGCTGTATTTGGTCCTGGGAATGCAGCAATGAAGTAAGTAGACAAAAATCCCAGACCACAGGATGCTTTTTTCCTGGTGACTCAGGTATCTTTGATGTATGTCTCATGTCACATCTTAGTTCCCTTTTTTTTTTTTTTTTTTTTTGTTCAGCAACCAGTTGAGACAGGAGTTGGTGGGTAAATACTCCATATTCAGTCTTGCATTCTCCCCAGTTCCTCAGAATTCTTAGTCCATGGGACTAAGTCCCAGTTGCTCAAAGAGTTTATATACTCTAGAATAGGCTTTCTCTCTTTCACTATTTCATCCTTTCTGCATCAAATTCCCTTTTCCACCCCTATTCCGGGCTCACTTCTCATAAGAAACTTCTTGTCTGTAAGTCCTTTTCCAATACTGCTTTGGGGGTAACCCAAGGTATCTCTTTTTGTTGAGTCATTTTCTTCATTTTCAACTTGGGTCCCTGTTTGCATTTCAGGTTCCTAAATGGCACAATCAGATATACTTTGTGTGTCTTCCCATGGTTACTAATTCAGAGCCTGGCAAATATCAATAAATGTATGTTGATTTTTTATTTGATTCAACAAAAGAATGCAGTGGCTATCAGTGGCTCAAGAGAAGCCTGTCATTTCTGGTGCAGAGACCTCTGCCTGATGTTGCATAAAGCCAGGACATGCCAAGGAAATTACTGTTTTCTCTTTGATGTAGCCATTCTGCTTCCTTCCTGGGATGTGTTCCCTGTACCTTGCCTTCCAGCAGCAGCAGGTTAGCAGACGCTCCAACTAGCTCTTGAGCTTGGGCAGATTTGGAGCTGGGGCACTCACTTAAGAGGGTTCTGCCTGCCACCTGCTTCCTCCCAGCTGGGGTGAGAGAGAGGGAAACTAGCCCCTCCTCTTCAGGGGTAGGATCTACATATCCTTCAGTTGGTGCTGGAAGCCAGATGTCAGAACCCTGTGCTGGAACAAGGCCACTGTCAGGCACTCAAATGAATTGAAAGACTTCAACATTCTGTACCAACCTTGACTGAATGCATATATAGGAAGTGACAGGCAGCTGGTGAAGGTGCAAAGAGCATAGGACAAGAGTTGTAGTTATGGGTTTACCACTAATTTTATTCTTTTGTGGTCATGTACCACTTTTCTGCCCACAGTTTCCTAAAAATGAGAAGGTTGAATGAGATGGTCTCAAAAGACATCCCTGGCTTTCGTATTCTTAAATTGTGGAACTGGAAGGAATCTGATCTGTCAGTATATTTCAGATAGTCTATTTTCTACTCATTAACACCTTCTCTGTTGGTTACAGCATCATGTCTATTCTAATCCCATTATGAGACTGACAGCTCTAGCCTATTTACTCTTGTACATTCTCAGGCAGTCACACCTGTTTACATACAAACTTAGCACATTTTTGATGATATTTTGTAACTGAAATTTTTCTCAAGATAATTGTAGATCCACATTCAGTTGTTAGAAAAAATACTTTGCTTAGTGTTGTTTCCTCCAATGATTATATTTTGCAAAACCTTAGTATGATGTCACAATTAGTATGTTGATAAAACTCACCTTTTTATTCAGATTTCTCCAGTTTTATTTGTAATAATATGTGTCCAAGTTCTACACAATTTTATCACTTCACCATAATCAAGAAACTTAGTTCCAAAGTCCCAGGATCCCTTTTATAACCACACCTACCTTTTCCTACCTAATTTCAGCCCCCACTCGATTTTTTTTCAAAATGGTTTAGAAATGAACTTGAACTTACAGAAATGTGTCAGTGCACCCTGTATCCAGAGCACCCATAAAAGTTTGCCTATTTGCTTTATCACCTTTTGCTCTCAAGATGTCTTTTCTCCTATAATGATGTAAGCTAAGTTGCTTGCATCATGATCCTTCACCCCTTAATGATACTTCGGTGTGTATTTCCTAAGAATAGAGACATTTTTGTATATAAATGCAGTATAAGATATCAATGTTAGTAAATTTAACATTGATCCAATACTTCAATCTACCATATGGATTTCTATTTTATCAATTGGAATGTCCCTTATAACACTTCCTTCTGCCCCATTCAGGATCTAGTGCAGGTAACACATTTAGTTGTTAGACTCTGGCACTTTTAAAATCTGAAACACTTCTCAAGATTTCTTTTGTCTTTCATGACACTGAAGAATACGGCCCCCACCCGCTTTTAGTAGATGTTCCTCATTTTAGGTTTTTCTGAGGTTTCATCATCATTGGATTCAGGCTATACATTCTCCTGAGTATACTGCAGAAGTGATGTTCCCAACGACATGATACCCATCTGCTATCATTGGTAACGTTAACCTTGAATTGCCTAGTCAAGATGTTGTCCACCTGCGCTTTTGCATAGTTACTATTTTCCCTTTGCTACTAATAAGCAAGTCGACAGGTTCCAGGCAAAAATCTAGTTCTTAATAACATTCTCCTTAGAGTTGGTATCTATTAAGCTCCCCACAATCAATTTTTTCTATTTACTTGATCTCAGATCTTTTTCCAGTATGGGAAATTAAATTTTGTAGGGTTTAGTTTCCTTGCGTTTTAGGTTCTAGTTTGAGTCATCTCAAGTCCTCCCAATGTCCTGTATATTCTCTGAGCAGAGATGAGGCTGGAGACTTAGTCTAGGCAGCCTCAACTGGAAATGATCTAATGTGGGCTGTTCCCATTAAACCGTACACAA
The DNA here is from genome assembly GCF_964194105.1 of Spermophilus citellus. Lineage (NCBI taxonomy): Eukaryota > Metazoa > Chordata > Mammalia > Rodentia > Sciuridae > Spermophilus > Spermophilus citellus. The sequence continues at coordinate 22,526,634 of NC_138184.1, read as the reverse complement.
GTGATTTGCATAAGCATGTGGCCTGGGAGCGCTCACTTCCTGGATGGTTTCCTGAGCTCCCCTCCTCTGCCCAACCCCACCTTTACCCTTACTCTTTGGTAGCATCTTGTTCAGATTGCCGGTCCGCATTCCCCCTCTCCTGGGTCAGTACTCCCAGGGTGTAAGCCTGACAGGGGACGGCCGACCCTACAGAAACCCAGCGTCCGGATTTCCACTGCATTCATTACATACACCCCGAGCGCGGGACAGGTCGCCGGAGTCCCATTCTTTGCTTTGACTCTTAGATCGACACCGAGAAGTGCCAGAAGTAAATAAATGCTCAGGAGAGATGCGATAAGCTTTTCTCGACCCAGATATTTCCAGGACACTTTTACGTGCCCAGCGGCGCCGGTAAAAAGCACCTGGGTGGCAGAGGGCTGCCTGGAGAGGCGGAAGGGGAGCGGCTGCGCGCGGCTCAGACGCGCCGGGGGCATCCTGGAGGGCCGCCCGCAGGTGGCGGCGCGGGGCGGGCGGGGCCGGGGGAAGGGAGGGCTCGGCGCGTCGGGCGGTGACGGCAGCGCGGAGGGGAGGTGCGAGCCGCCGGCCGCGGGGAGCCATGGCGAGAGGCCGCGCCGCGGCGCCCGCTTCAGTGCCCGAGTCCGCAGCAGCGCCCCCGGCCGCCGACCCCGGACCCACCCGGCCGCCGCCCCGGCGCACCCCGAGCCCGTGACACTCGCGCGCCGGGAGCGAGGCGCCCCGGGAGAGGGCCCTCGCGCGGGAGGGTGGCGCGGTGGACTCAAGTGCATCCCTAACGCGCCGGGGAGTCTCCAGCACCCCGTCGACCCCCAAGTCCCGGATCCCCAGCCCAGGAGCGCCAGGTCGGCGAGCGATCGACCGGAGGAGGCGGCGCCGAAGCCGAGCTCCGCCGCCGGTGTCCTGGTGCCGCCCGGCCGGCTGCAGCGGGGGAGACCGGAGCCGCCGGGCGGCCGGGCCGGACCGAACACCACGCGGAGGCAGCGGCCGGGAGAGCCCCGCGCTGGGATAGCCCGCTTCAGAGGCCCCGGGACCTTGTCTGCTTCGGGGCCGCGTTCCGGGCGCTTCTTGTGGGTAAGCCCGAGGTCTGGAGACCGGTGCTTCAGGCGCATCTAGCGCGGGGTGGGGAAGGACGCGGGTGTTCCGAAAGTGGTGGCGGGAGAGGCTGGGCCCGGGCCCCTGCGGGTACCTTTGCATCGGCCGCACCTGTCGGAGGCCCTTGGGGGCCCAAAAAGGTATCCCTAGGGTATCCTGTCGTCCACGACGCGTGGCCTGGATTCCGGACGCTGGCACTCCGAGGTGACAGTGAGGCGACCTTCAAGGAGCCCAGGGCTGAGCCAGGCCGGAGCGCGGCAGCACCCCGATTGCACTCAGAAGCGTAACTTAATGCAAATTACATCTGAACATGTCAGGGGCCAGACATATGACCTTATAGGGTCCCCCTAGATATCCTGAGAACTAACAAGTTCACTTTGTCACTTTTTTGACCCGAGTTTTAAAATTCTAACCTCCAAGGTCAGCCTTTTGCAGGTGAAAACAGATTTAGTGAAATGAATTGTTTATTTTTAGTTTTTGGTAAAGTTGTGTTTAGGGAAGCTTTCAAAGTTAGGCAACCAGGAACTGGATGACCTATCCCTTAAACCTTCCTGTTTGAGAACACTGTCGCTGCACTTGCTCAGACACAAATTAGCATCCACTTGGAGAGCCTGCAAAAGATGAGTGTTTAGGCCTCTGATTTTTATTTTTTTCTGATGTGTTTCACCAGAACTTTGTTTCAGTGGAATGTGTAAACCTTATCAATACTGCCTGCAGAGTGTAGCCAGGACTGATACCCTTTTCTGCAGGGTCTTTTGGTGATCTGGGGGTGAGTCTGAGCAGACACTATAGGGAAACAAGGTAGTTCCAGTATTCTTTCTGATTTCCAACTACCAGAGCAGCAAGAGGGAGGTGGTCAGACTGCATGCACTGGCTGATCAGCCCTGCTGTGGGTCTGCAGGGGAGAGGATTTCCCAAGACAGGGAGCTTAACTAGGAGGTTTTCCGAGAGGTAGACCTAGGGTGACAGATGGCTGTTTCCCTCTTAGGTCATGCTTTAGTGCTCTTTGATCTCTGACTCCAGCTTTATCACAGAGGAGCCCAGACAAGTGTAGAGCCCCTGGGGAGCTGAGTTGGCTCTGGGTGATGCTGAGTTGGGTTAGAAAGCCCAAGTCTGGGTGCAGGGGGTTTGGCAAGAGCTGGGTTTCAGCTTGGCCCCAGCACCAGAGTTGTTTCCTGTTTGATGCTCCAGGGACCTGTGGGATTCAGTTTCCCATGGAGAGCTCAGCTCTCCATGGAGGGTGTCTCCATCCTGGCTCTTGCTTTTGCTCCTCACTCCGGTGAGTTAAGGACATTGGCCTTGGAGTGGGATTCAAATTCTAGCTCCTTGCTCTTGCTGCCCTTACTGGGTATGTGATATTGGGCCCTAACTTAATATCTCTAGCTTGGCTCTTTACCCTTCTGGATTGCCCCTTCCATGTTTCTCCCCCAGCCCCCAACAAACTAAATTGAAGTGTTGTAAGGATTAAGGAGACAGTGTTTTAAATCAAAGTATCCATAAAAATTTGACAGAATGACCTGGGAGGGTTTTTGAGTCTCATTCTGACTGGACTATGTGACTTAATAATCTTCTCTGAGTACCAGTAGGTATAATGAAGCAGGTGTTAGAGTAATTATTACCTTTTTTCCTTTTTAGTTAGTTTTTTTGTGTGTGTGTGTGTGTCAAATCAGAAAATGTAAAAGGGCTTTGAAAATAATAGAGCATCATTCACATTGAAAGGAGATCTAAACTTTCAGTTTCCAAATAACTGCCCCGCATGGTTTACCATCTAACGCGGCCTTTGTTCCTGTTGTTGCATTTGGAGGCCCTGCCCCTGGCTTTGCACGCAGTAGGCCTCTGTGATTATTTGATCATTCTTGGATTAGCCATCTGGGCTCCCCATCTTGACTTCATGCTCCCAAGGTGAAGCATGAACCTTGGGCTCCTCTGCTTCATCCACTGTGGGTGACATGATTGTTCTGTTGCCTCATATAGCTCATGAGAGAGCTGGGGAGAGTGAGCAGGCAGGTGGCCACTTTTCTTCTCCTGTAGGGCTCACATGAGGAAGGCATTGGGTGGCGTACAGTTTACTTAAACTCACTGCAGGTTGCACATACTCACTCATGCCTTTTGTGCACACTGCATTTTAACACTAGATGGTTGGGAGGTTTGATAAACTTGAGGTTAATGTCATAATGATCAATCTCTTCAAAATGATGATTCTGTGATCCTTGTGTTAGAAAATGGACTCTGGGTATTCATTTATATCCAGTATGCACTATGACTTTTGTGAGGGAAGACAAAATCATGCTTCTTTTTGAAGATGGAGATGGTAGGGGGAACTGTCTTCATATGAAGAGACATGTGGGTTCTTAGACTTTATAGTCTTAGATTAGTGTCTGTCACACATAGATATACTGTCAACGGGCTCCTTCTCCTTTTCTCCTTCTTTCTGAACAATGATCCCTATTCTGACCTGCCTTCTTATTAGGTGTATCCAAATGGAGGCCACTTTCAGTATTGAAAAGTTCAAAATCTTAGTGAACAGACCGTACATAATAGCATGTATATACATCTGGATGTCTCTGAGGTTATGATGTGCAGCTTCTTAAAGAAAGGCTTTTGTTTTATAAAGGGCTGCGTGGCATTATTCATTGGGAAGCCCTGCTCATTATGTGATTGTTAGTGTGCCTGAGTGGAAGAAAGTGAAAGGGAGGGGGACTCTTAAATCCTTGTTTAGGCTCTGGTTCAGCATTCTAGGAAGGACTGCTCCCCACCCTCAACCTGTTTGGTGATCAGTTTTTCTAAGAAGCAATGGACATCCACTTGATAAAGACTGACAAATGGCAGTGACTTCTCAGGTGGCTACTAACATCCTTGGGAGAGTTCCTGGTCTCAAGGTGTGAGGCTGTGAAATGGATTATGTTGATGCTTCTTGAATTTGTCCCTATTACCTTCAGGGCAAAGGAAACCTGAAAAGGGAATTTCCAGAGCTTATCCTGGGGTTTCTAACACTTTTCAGTGTTAACTGAATAGTTCCTTTGATAAGAATAGAATGAAGGCTTCTTATTTATTTATTTATTAAGACTGGGTCTTATTATGTTGCTCAGGGGCTCCTCCTGCCTCAGCCTCCTGAGTGCTGGGACTAAGGTATATACCATCACACCCTGCTTGGATATATCTTGTTTTAATATGAAAATATTTTACTGTCAGAGTCAAAAAGCACTTGAAGATGCACCTTGTCTTCTTGAGGTCCTGGGAGAGCCCCTCAGCTTGAGTATGTGCACCCTAGTTTGGGAATCCTGGAGCTCAATTTCTAGGGTCTCTTCTAGTTCCAGAATTTATTAGGACATTCAAAAGCAGAAGGCAATCTACTCAGAGGAATTGGATTTTGTACAAATATCTGAAAAGGATGCTCCAACATTGAGGGGAAATAGATCTAGTAGTAAATTTAAAAACCGCCAGAATATAAATTACCTGGATTTCAGTGTTAAGTAAGATTATGCTAGGAGTATTCAGGGGACTTTAGAATCTTTCTTTAGAAAAAAATTATTTGAAAATAACCATGAAAACTTGGATTAAATGGTTTGACATTTGCAGAATAGCATCTCTTTAGCTTACCTTTCAAAGCACTTCATTCTTATTGCATTCCTTAATGACTAGACTTCTTTACTAGATAGTTGCTTATGTTGATTAAAAAATGCCACTGTCTCCTGACTTATGTTCACACAGATTAGCTGTTAGGAAATCCTACACTGAGTCACAATGCCACAGGCTTATTTATGTCTCTTAAAATGGATATTAGCTAGGGATATGGGATTTTATTTTTTCTTTCTTTCTTCTTTCTCTGGGTTTTGAGAGAAAAAGCACGAATACATGTGGAGAACTGTAGATTTTTAGAAGTTCTCCACTGGTTCTTTTGGTGGTTTGGTAAAAATCAATCAGTCCTTGCCAGTGGTTCTTTAATGTCAATAACACACACTATGAGTCTGAATTTTTCAATGGTAACTTAAGTTTTGCAAAAAAACTAGAATAGATATGATCTTGTGTAGACTTTCCTCCTTTTATTGTGGGTCATTATCAAATAATTTCTCATTTTGAATGTGACCAAAGATAAAATGTCTCCCTAGAATGTAGGAGACATCACCTGTCTTATGGAGTCATGAATTTGGACCTTGAGGAGCAAGTGAGCAACAAATGTAGAAACCATCCTTGAATTTGAGGACCACTGGGGAACTTTTGGGGAGTGGGGAGGACAATTTCCTTTGATCTCCAAGAGCATGGACTGAGGATCAGTGTGATGAATGACCACAAGACAGCTAATCTGTTTATGCCAAAACTTCATTGTGGAATCAAGTGTCTGTGTTCTGGCGAACAGCAGTGGAAGACGACAGTATTTATGCGGGGGGCGGGGGGGTACCTTGACCTTTGCATGAACCAAAAGTCTGCATGACTTTTGGTTCCCTTTGTCCTGGGTCAAGCTGATTGCAGCTACTCAAACCAGGGATAGTGGGCCAGCTGCAACAGCACGACCTGGAAACTTCTTAGGCCTGCAGAATCTCAGGCCCCCACACCTGCTAAATCTGAATCTACATTTTAAATGTGTCCTCAGGTGGGATGCTTCTTTGTGTGTACAGAGATGCATTCTTTTCAAAGCCACTTTGCAGATGTTGGGAAGAGCGAGTGGCAGCACACACATGCCCCCTTTCCTGCTTGAGAGAGCTGGTTCTGGGTGTTTCATTCAGCCTCCTGTCCTGCAATGAAAGGAAAGGGATTAGGGTTTCTTAGAAAAGATTGCTGAACCCACTCTCTCCCCATCCCCTCTCCTTTAATTCTGTGCAGTGAACTGTAAAATGGGAGGATCTAAGAGGGAAGGGACACGGGCTGTACACCCTCCCCTCCTTCAACACACACCCAAAACTTTGGGTGATATTTTTAAGTTAGTGAGCAGGGATATACATTTTCTAGTAGTAGATGCACCCACCTACCCACTCTTTGTTGAGCAGATCTGAAGTGCTGGGTCATTCACCCTAATTTTGAGAGATCACAAGCGCAGAATGACAGAACGGGAACTAGGTAGAGAATAAATAGATCTGAGCCCAGCACATGCCTCCCATCCTGCCTTCCCAGCAGGTACAGAGCTCTCAGCCCCCTCTGTATTCCCCACACTGTGCAGATGGAAGAAGTAACCAGTTTTTGTTAAATTCTTCTTTTCTTGCCCCAGGGGTGCCCAAGTCCCTCAGTCTGAGAGATAACAGAATATCCCTAATGCAGTGTCTATTATTCCATTTTTTTAAAAAAAACCTGATAAAACATATTCATATCAGTATTGACCATTTTAACCACTTTTAAATATACAGTTTGGGTAGCCTTAGGTCCATCTACATTATGTGCAGTTATGACCACCCTCCATCTCTAGAACCTTCAGTTTTCCCCAACCAAAACTCTGTATGCATTAAACACTAACTCTCCCCATTTCTCCAGCCCAGCCCCTGGCAACCACCATCCTGTTTTCAGTCTCTGTGAACTTGACTGTGTTGGGTATCTCATGTAAGTGGAATTGTATAGTATGGCCTTCTGCATCTGACTTATTTCACCTAACAATGTCCCTAAGGCTCTTTCATGTTGTAACATGTGTCTGAATTTCCTTATTTATTTATTTGGTTGTAGATGGACATAATATCTTTATTTTTTGTTGTTGTCGTTTGTTTTTTATGTGGTGCTGGGGACCAAACCCAGGGCCTCATGCGTGCGAGGCAAGCGCTCTACCACTGAGCTACAACCCCAGCTCCCGAATTTTTTTTTTTAATATTTATTTTTTAGATGTAATAGGACACATTACCTTCATTTTATTTCTTTGTTTTTATGTGGTGCTGAGGATCGAACCCAGGGCCTCGCACATGCTAGGCAAGCGCTCTACCACAACCCCAGCCCCTGAATTTTCTTTTTAAGACTGAATAATATTCCATTGTGATTATATACCATATTTTGTTTATCATTTCATCCCCTGAGGGACAGACACTTGGGTTTCTTGCATCTTTTGGCCACTGTAAATAATGCTGCTATGCATGTTGGTTTACAGAGATCTATTTGAACCACTTTCTTTCACTTCTGGCCATTTACCCAGAATGTGAATTGCTGGATAATATGATAATTCTGTTTAATATTTGGAGGAATTTCTATGCTGTTTTCACCAATGGTTGTTATCATTTCACATTCCCACCAGCAGTGCACAGAGATTTCAGTTTCTTCACATCCTTACTGACACTTATACTGTGTGTGTGTATGTGTAATAATATCCATCCTAATGGGTGTGAGGTGGTTATTTCTTTTGAAATATAACCACTTTTCTCCCTTCATCCTGGTATTTTCCCAGCACCAGTCATAGTCTGCCTTGCTTTGAGCTGGGGGAAATTCCTGAAAAGCAATGGGATATTAGGAGTCCTTGCTTTGACTCACGCTCCTCCTGATTACTGTTAAACTCTTGGGGCAGTACATTTAATTTATGTTAATAAGTGCAGAGGGATGTGAATAAATATGATTCCTAGAAGCTGCAAGTGTTTGAGGTCTTTCCCTCCATTCTTTGCCCTCATGTTTTATATTGTAAATTGGAGTCAGTTGATGGATTAAAGAGGAAAGAAAGGTAACTCAGTAAACCAGTATATTGATTTTTTTTTTTCGTTTTTTGGTGCTGGAGATTGAACCCAGGGCTGTGTGCAGGGTAGGCATGAGCTTTACCACTGAGTTACATCTCCAGCCACATTTCATGATTCTGAATATAGAATTCTTACAATAACTTTGATTAGCCTGTTGGACTTTGAATTTGAGTTGGTGATTTGGTATCTCCGAGATTTGGAAATACAGTGAGAATATCAAGGGCCATTTTTTTTTTTTTTTAATCAAGTGAAAGGTCTAAAGATGTGGGCCTTATCTGCACTGCAGAAATTCAATCCTGAGAAGAAAATGGGAGGTTTACTTAAACTAAAGGGACAGGAAGATTCTTGTCATGTTACAAAGTTAGAAATTGTGCCAAGGGATGTAAAACACCAAGTAAACAAACAAAAAGCCAAACCTGTGATTGAGGACACACTATAGTGATTTGGAGGGAGGGTGGGAAGAGGAAAAGGAACAATTTGCTGTATGTATGACTCACCAGTTTGGTCTGTGAGTGACATAGCTGGAGTCAGACTTTCTGAGACAGCTGGTTTACTAGCTTTCAGGATAGAGGAGAAAAAATAAAAAAGTGTCCACCAGGCAGAGGGTATATCATTCCAACTTTTGCATTCAGAATATATTTTAAATAAAATGCTGAGTATTATGGGTATGGTTCTGGGCTGTAGCTGTGTTTTCATTCATTAGTTAAAAGATAAAAAACTTCAGATTTAACAGTCTGGATGAAGTGCACCACACCATCCATATATATGAAGCGTGTTTCTTTTTTTCCCCTTGAAGATTGCTGCTTAGATGTGTTAACCCAGCAAACCCCTGCCCCAAACAAACAAACAATAACAACAACAAACAAATCCTGTTTCTATTTGCCATTCTGGGTATTGAACCCAAGGCCTTACGCATGCTAGACAAGCACTGTACCCTGAGTTACATCCCAACCCCCAAACTCCTCTTTCTGTAGTCCTGAATCATTGCCTCGTATGTTTACCTCATATAGTTATTAAGAAGATTACATGAATTAATACACGTGACCAGCTCCAGCAAGCATTTTGTGTTAGCTATTATTATTGTTGTTAGTGGGCTCCTTCTGATCCATTCATCCACACATAATTTGGGAGCATCACTGTGCGCCAGGCCCTGGGGGAGTGTGCTGGCCTTTACCTTTGTAGCACTAACCAGAAAAGCCCCTGTGGCCTAAGGCATTGTGTGACGGATGGTTTTTGCTCACTGGATGACTAATTTCCCTGCCTTGGATCTCAGAAGAAAGGGTTAACTTTGCAGTGGTCCCAAGGCATTAGAAAATTCCCTTTGTACTTGGTATTTGGACACAAATCTCAAGACATTCCAAAGATCTCTTGTGGGAAAAAAATGTAGTTTGTTATTATATATTTGAGAAAACAGCTCTCTGTTTGAGAAAAACAAGCAGAATGTTTTTATTATTACAACAGTGGGTAAAAGGCGTGAAAAAGCAAATCATTGGGCAATAGATGTGTTTATTCTGTACTTGGAAGATAGGAAAGTAGTTTACATAAAAAGAAAACAGATTACTTTAGTACAAGAGGAATGTTTTAACCACTATTGAATGTTACCTGGTCTCCTGATGTTAGAAATGATAGAAAGGAATAAAAACAATTATAAATATTTCTGAGACTTTGGTTATCTTATGATCAATTCTTCATGGTATACTGAATTCTGTGTTTGTTAGGAGGCAGCATGGCAGAGATCATCAGCAAATTCGAGAATTTCCCTCATAAACTCAGAAGCTGCATCCACATTTGGTCACTGGGGTAGAAAAGGGATAAAGTTTGCAGAGTTCCCAAGGGAAGGCCCATGGCAGATCTGGGTGGCATTAGGAGAGGTGTCTGGCTTCACCTTGGGAACATGTCCCAGGCCAGTGTATGGTGGGTGCTTGGCCTCCTTTACCTCCTCTGTGACTGAGCCCTGCCACAGAAACTCTGGCTATACTCAAGGTGACAGGGTGGTGACTTCAATTGGGAGAGTTAGTGATAGTGTGGATGGAAGGAAGTGGGTGTGTTTGAGTGGCACTGAGGAGAAAAGCTGAGGCTCAATTGCTAAGGGGGGGGGCGGTAGAATGAGGGAGGGGCAGAGCCAAGGGTGAGACTGAGGTTTCTGAGTCAGATTGCAGTAAGTAACTCAGTTGTACTGGTGCAAGGACCCAGAGGGCACTGTTTAAAATGTGCCATGAGGTGCTCCTGATTTCCAAATGGAGATGTTCAGGGTAGTGGGACATTTGAGACTGACACTGGGAACAGAGATCCAAGTTTGAGGTGAGGGATTGGGGACCATACTGTGGACACTGTAATGATGTCACAGTAGAAAAACTTAGAGGAGGGAGCAAAGTCTGGGACTAGATCAGAAATGCTGGGGGTGGAGGTGGGGGTTGGGTGGGGGCAGGGGTGGGACAGTTCTCTTGGCAACAGGTTGCTGGAGGCCTAGTGAGATAAAGGCTAACATGTCCTTTGAGTTTGTTTATATGTAGTAGGTGTGCAAATATTTGTGGTTGTATCACTTGGTTTTCCATTGTTCAGAAGGGATGTTGGCTTAGCCATTTTATAGCAACCTGTTGAATACAGGAGTTCTTGTGGTGTTGGTAACATTTTGCAAGTTTCCTTGCCAACACATCTATGCTGTCTCTCACAGATATTTATATTTTATGATTCTTGAAATTAGCCCTGAATAGAGAGTTTACTGTACCTTTTTGTGATTTTTTTTTAATATCTTACTTAAGGTTTTATAGTTTGCATTCTTGGAACTATAGAATCATGGTAAAATTAGAGAAATTGTAATTTGCTTGTTTGAGCAAGGAGACTTCTGCAGTTCCCATGAGAATGGATAAAATAAGAAATTTGACAACACCAAGTGCTGGGAAGGGTGTGGACCAACTATAAGCATCACACACTACGTACAAAGAATAGCCACTTGGAAATCTGTTAATATTTATTACAGTTGAACATACGTATGCCTTATGACCCAAAGATTTACTGACTTCTCCTGGTCAAGTAGTCAACAGAAACAAGCAATTATATACCTAGTTCATAGCAACTTTACTCATAGTAGTCCCCAACTGGAAACACTCAAATGCCATCAATGGGTGACTTTATAAACAAATTGTGATGTAATCATATACTGTGGTATTCCTCAGCAGTGAAAAGGAGAGAAGCACTAATACATGCAACAAATGGATGAATGTTGCAGACAGAATGTTAAGCAAAAGACACCATAAACAGAAGTACTCACATATGACTTTGGAAACAGGCAAAACTTTTCTATCGTGATGGAGGCCGGAAGTGTGGTTACATAAAAAGTACATCCACAGTATAAGATGTACATGTTAAGTAAAAATTAATGGAGTTCATTCAGTGTATAAGAAAATGGAAGGGTCTAATTGATTTGTCAACTATCAGATAGTAATGCAAAAGGATGTAAAATATTTCTTCCATGGAATTTCACTATTCTCTGACTTGTGTTTTCCATACCACTTACCCCTTAAAGGCATTTAGAACACACATACCCTGGTAGATGGTCTTGGAGGCAGCTGTTGTTCAGTCTTTGGGGTAGTTAATGAAGCCTGGGTATTGTCTGTCTGTCTTCGGTCTGCCCAAGGATGTATTGTTTTTATTGGGGGCCAGGGCTTGGGCTAGGGTGAAGCTATTGAAGGCACTTACCTAGGGTACAAAATTTAAGAGAGGGTGTCATAAACTCAGTAATTAAATATTTTTTTTTTTTTTGTGTGTGTGTGTGTGTGTGGTGTTGGGGATCAAATTGAGGGCCTTGCTGATGGTAAACATGCTCAACCACTGAGCTACACCCCCAGTCTCAGATAAGTAATATTTTAATACAATACTTAAAAAACCCCCAAGTGCTAACAAAATCCATGATAAACAAAATATAAAAGTTAAAAGACAGGATCAATATTTATGTATTTTCCTTTTGCCTCAGGTGCCCAACAGGGTTCGGCAGGGGCTGAAGATGGAGCTGGGGGAATCTCTTGAGACTTGACCTGGATGTGAGACCTAAAAAGAGGAAAAAGACAGGTTGGAAGGACAGAGACTGAAGTTGTGATTGATTATGTTGAGGCCTTTCAGGGTTTTATGAATGCAAACAGCTGTGTGGTGTCTTGCAGAGGGATCTTCTCAGTGTACTAAACATTCAAGAGAATGACCTATGAAGTATTTATGGTAGCTCTTAAATAGTTGAATCATTGTCTTTGAATTTTCACAAGTTTTGTAGTTTTCGTAGCAAGAGTGATTCACAGCTGATGTTATAAATCAAAATATGGAACTGTTAAAGGCTTACATAACTCATTTAGGTAACTTATTATTATGGTATTAACAAGGAGTAAAACACAGTCTTTCAGTATGTAACAGTGTTTAGCAGTAGGGAAGGTTAATGATTGCTCACTTCTAACTCTCGTGTGATTTTTTATTGCATAATTACCTGCAGGCAGGAATGGAATTTAGTAATTTGTTAAACTTAGTACTGCATGCCTACAAACCCATCCATGCTATTGCATGTCACCAAGTATGGGTTTTGAAGTGTAGCCACCTTTGTCTTTTTCTGGTGAATAAGCCTCATGTTTCATGTCCACTTGGCCCTTTGTGGCAGTCAGGATGCGTTGCTGGACCAAGAGTGAGAGATCCCAGGTTTCTCAGCTCCTCTTCCAATTGCTATGGAGACAGCCAGCATCAGTGCCAATTGGAGTCTCCCTTTTGGCACTTCCAGTTCGGCTTCCCCTTAGAGGCTGAAATTCTTCCCCGTTCTGTGCTTAGGTGTAGTTTCTTAAAATGATAGCGGGGCTTTAAAAGTGTACTGTGATAGGAATTTGTTTCAAGACTTGCACAAGTGAGGGTTAAAACTTCCCAGCCGTGTGAACCACTTCTTGGTTGACCTCCCGCCTCCTTCCCTATTCTCCTGTGCTGCCTTTCCTCCTAGCAACACTTCTCATATAGGAAAGGCTCCCGGGTCTCAGACTTGCCTCCCCAGACCTGGAGTCCCCTGTGCTTCTGGAGGGGGCCATACCCTGGCAGCAGGGCGCACTGGGGACACACTGGCCTCTCCTTGTATTGTGGAAAGGGTTTTCATTAGGATCTCTATTTCTTGAATAGATGAAGGGTTTTTCAGATCTTCTTTTTCTAGTTGTTAGTTTTGGTAAGTAGTCTATCTCAAGGACTTTGTCCATGTCATCGGTGTTGAATTAATTGGTATAACTACTATTCTTGTATTTCCTGTAAGATCTGTAGTGATGTCCCCACCTTTGATTTCTGATATTTGCCTTTCTTGTTAAGGAGATGCCTATTCAGAGGAACTGCTGAATCTGAGTAACTCAGTCCCGGAAAGCGGGTGGGAGTGGTTTCTGGAAGGAAAGAATGGAGGCCCTGGGGGAAATAAAGCCAGGCTGGGGAGGGCGGGCGGAAGGCGGGGCTTTCCCCGGGTCCCTCCTTTCTCTGGAGGAGCTGCCAAGGAAGGAGCAGTCACGTGGGCGGTGAGCTCATGCGGCAGAGGACACCAGCTGTGCTATTATTAGGGCTCTTAAAGTCAGCAGCAGATGTTATTAGGCGGAATTCCAGGCTTGTTCACTTCCCACAGATGGCATAATACAGTACATGGAACAAGAGGGGCTCTAACACCAGCTTCTCCATGCTATAGATCACTATTCTTTCCCCAGGAACTTTCTCTTCCTCTCTCCGTGCTTTCTCCCTTGTGTCTCTCCTAGCCTCTGTGTTTGTTAAACTCCCTGCTGTTTTTTTCACTTTCTCCCTCACTCTCTGTGTTTTCTCTTTCTTCCTATCCTGGGCTCTGACTGGTTTTCTCTCCTCTCTTCCTTTTCTTTCTTTTTCCCCTCAGCCCCTCTTTCTCTGCCCTCCCCACTTCTTCCTCTATTTTACTGTGTTCTCACTGTTATCTGTGGATCCACCTTCTACTTCCTCCTTTTCTCCTTTAAGGGCATTTTCATTTAACCCCATGTGGAACTAGAGCAGAACATAGTGGGACAGGAAGAAAGTTCTCCCATCTTAGATTAAAAGGGAATCTTGGCCTTTTCATAAAAAGTGTTAGGAGTGTAGGTAAATCTGAGGGTGGTGTGATCTTTTTTGACAAGGACCTGTTTGAATTGTACAAGCAGTGGCAGCTGTCCTGAAGGACCACTTTAACCTGAACCCAGGAGAGCCAGCCTGGGTCACACATGATTTTCACACACCCATTTGTGTGTTGTTGTTGACCTATCACCTCTCCTGCTGCGGTTGCCCTGGTTCTTATTGATCAGCTTTATCAGAAAGCTTCCATATGGCCTCACCCTCTCTCCTCCCTTTTAGAGTAACCACATGTCTCAGAATCACAAGGTAGAATCAATGTCAAACTGATATAAATTATTGCTCTGGAGGACTATATTTCTACAGCAAATGGACTGTTAGGTGAGATTACCTGAGTGTATACTCTAAAGCTCAGAATGCTGGCAGCTTTATTATGGAAAGTTTCCTACTTTTTATTTTGAAATGCAGATGTTTTGATGTTAATTTTCTAACTATGACAAAATTACCTGATCATATTTATATTTCAAAAATAATGAAATAATATATGCATACATTAGGGGTATTTCTTATTCTAAGTTGCAACTTTCAGAAGCACCTTTTAAGAAAACTTTCTATAATCTGGGCATTTTTTCTTTAAAATAAAGTTAAATATTTATTTTGGAAAAATACTTTTGGATTTAAAACATTGCTCAGTTTTTAAAAAAGATTGGGAAAACAACAACAACAAGCCAAAAATTTAACACTGTAAGGTAAGAGTGAGAAGAGAGATCCTGAACTGGGCAACTGAATTCAAGAGTTCCTCTCTCCTACTTCAAGAACAGCCCTTTACTTCTTGGCTTTGTCTGGAGAAGGGGGATCATAAAGGAGGAGGCCTTTCCTTGCATCAGCAGCCACTCCTGCTTGTATAGACTAGTGGATGTGGGCGCCAGAGCTCCCAGCTTCCCCGGGCAGCACGGTTACCTGCAGTATCCAGGTGTATTTGCTGAGTGGTTTCTGCTTATTCCAAAAAACATGTGATCCTGACCTCATAGATCATGAGCTGATAAGAACCATCTTTGGTTGGAGTCAGGGGTTTCCTGGCAAAATGGGTTGATGATGATTGCTTAGTATATGTGGAGTGGCTTTCCTGGGCCATTTCATTACAGTGTGACATTGAACACAGATGTGACAGACACACGGATGAGTAACCAGTGTAGGCTGTGGTCCCAGGTAGTGACTAGGGGAGAGGACAGAGTGGTGGCAGCAAGGCATCTCTTGGAGGTTATGGGACAACAGAGACTGAATAGAGGGGAATGAGCCATGGGAAAATATGGAGGCCTGGCTTCCCAGGCAGAGCAAACAGCATGTACAGAAGGCCCTGCAAGAAGACCAGTGCTGGCTGGAGGGTATGGGACTTCAGGAGAAAAGATGTGAGGGAGGCCCTGAGATGATCAGGGTAGCTACATCCTATTAGCCTGCCAGGCCTGGTAGGAGTTGAGATTTTAATCTCTGTGTAATGAAGCTGCTGGAGATGCTGAGCAAGGGGAATTCCATCGATTGATTGACTTTTTTTTTGGGGGGGGTACTGGGAATTGAATTCTGGGGGTGCTCTACCACAGAGCTATAGCACAGGCCCTTTTTAAATTTTGAGATAGGATCTCCATAAGTTGCCTACATTGGCCTTGAACTTGCAATCCTCCTTCCTCAGCTTCCCGAGTCCTTGAGGTTATAGGTATGCACCACCATGCCTGGCCAATTGATTGACTTAAAAATGATTCCATGTGGATCTGTGCCAGGTGAGGCGAGGCAGGAGTGAAGTCTGAGAAGGGGTGTGGTGGTAGCTCAGTGGAAGGGTCTGATATACCCTTGGGGTGGAGGCTCAGGACAGCTGTACATATGAGAAGTCCTTGTAGGGAGAGCCTCGCCTGAGACCCTAGATCTTATAGACATTCTCCATGGATTTTGTAGAATTAGAGCACATTTGCACAATTTAAAAATGCTGTTGTTAATAGTCATACGTGATTGTTTTTTGTTCAGGCAGTTACCAGGGACTGCTTGGGGTCCAGTTGTATCAAAGTAGCAAGTGGAGGCATCTTTATCTCCAGGGAGAGTCAGAGGGTGCTCAGAATTGAGAATGTTATTTTCTTTTGTAGCTAAGAAATTACTTTGCAGAAGTAAGATGGTAAATCTCAGACTTCGCCCTAAATCAGTGAGCCCAAGGTAATCATCAAACAGAGTGTAAAGAGCAAAAGGGACCAAGTGCTTCAGAGCCTAGTATCAGTGACAATTGATTATAGTTAACCTCAGCTATGTGAATTATCAAACTTGAAAGTTTTCTGAAGATTTTTTGACCCTTGTGTATGCTATGAAATTTGCCAAGTCTCTGTCTGAGTACAGTGACCCATTTGAAACGTACTGCTTTTTAATTTCTGTTGTAAATTAGAGCATGGTTGCCTGAGGTGTGTTTCCAATTTCCTCATGTCTTGGATTATAGCAGCTTCTCTCATAAGGCTCAGGGACCAGGGAGATTTTAAAAAGAGGCTCATCATTATCACCTTCGCTTACCTCAGTGATCTGAGATTAGTTCCCTCCCTGCAATGCTGCTGGCCTTGAGGACCAGGGGGGTGGCGGGATGGAAGAGAGAAAATCCTCACTCACTCTTACTTTTGAGCAGTGAGTGGGGTTCCAGCTGCTCCCCCTGCAGGAGTATTTCCCAAGTTCTCTCCTGAGGTGTGTGCTGATGCTTCAAGGGGAATGTGGCCCAGGTTGTCAGTAAAGACTCTGGAGGGGCTGGAGTTGTAGCTCAGTGGTAGAGCGCTTGTGGGGCACTGGGTTTGGTCCTCAGCACCACATAAAAATAAATAAAGGAAATAAAGGTATTGTGTCATCTACAACTAAAAAAAATATTAAAAAAAAAAAAAAAACCAAAACAAAACCTGGAGCTTGCAGTTCTCTTGGAGTCTGAAGTATTTGAGGACAAAAGCAAGCTGCTTCCTGGTCCAGTATGGTAAGAATAATTGGCACGAGAGCTGGGCTCAATTTTAGGATTGCAGTGAGTGGGGTGTGTCTGATGATTCTGAATGCATTGTTGCCTCCAAGGCAGGGGCTGCAGGGCTCTGTGCAGAGCTCAGGGGCTGCCCATTGCCCCCTTGCTATTGATGGTCCTGGAAATTTCCCCAAGTATGATGTGAAGCTCCAATATTTTTTAAAAATATAATTTTAGGGCTGGGATTGTGGCTCAGCAGTAGGGTGCCCACTTAGCACGTGCAAGGCCCTGGGTTCGATCCTCAGCATCACATAAAAATAAATAAATAAATAAATAAAGGTATTGTGTCCAACTACGACTAAAAAATAAATATTTTTAAAAAATGTATAATTTTATTTTTAATTGGCACATAGTAATTGTACACATTTACGTGTCACATGGGGCACAGCTTGACACTTTAATACACGTATACAATGTGTAATAATCGGATCAGAGTAATTGGCATTTTATCACTTCTGACATTTATTCTTTCTTTGTGTTGGGAATATTCAAAATCCTCTCTACTAGCTATTTTGAGATATTAAATTAATTTTCACCATAATTATTCCTAATGTTCTAGAGATTCTTAGGAGTTATTCTTTCTATCCAGCTGCTCCCCGTCCTGTTAAACCAACCTCTCTCCATCCCTCTTGCCCCACACTCTTCCCAGGCTCTGATGACCACTCTCTATTCTTCTCTTATTTGGAAGCTCTGAGATTTGCTCAAATACACCCAAAGAGCGTCAACCTGGAAAAAACTTCTTCCCACATTTCTAACTCTTCTAGGCCTTTCCATTGTGTCTTATTTACATCCAAATAAATAAATGCCAAATTATTAAAATCAAATGGATGCTGATAACCTCCTTGGCTTGTTTTGTCCTATCTTTTTTGTCCCAAGACCATGGCACTACTTTTTAACACCCTAAAGTGTGGTAGCTGCTGGTCTCCATAGAATGAAACTCCATTGTCTCTGGAATTAAAACACTGGCTGCTTTGTTTGGAAATGTGGGAAGGAAGGGATTTTTCCTGTTGCGTTATGATCAAGTCAGCCCTTTTAGAAATATAAATTCTGCACTGGAGTTTCCTTAAAAGCTGATATTTTGATGTGTTTGTTCTGGTCTTATTAGTGCATCGCACTCTGGGTGTTTGTTAATGGGCTCTGGGTAATTACTGCAGCCTCCATTGCAGGGAGCACGGCATCAGGGAGGACAGCCGGCTCATTACTCAGCAGCTGGCGGCCCCTGACCCCTCCTCCTTGGAAATACTGTGAGGCGCAATTAGAGAGGTCTTGCATGGGGATAAGTGATTGCTGGGGCATAAATAATGCAATCTACCCTGTCTGTCTGTGAGTGTGGTGGGGCAGAGCAGCATTGGTATTTGGAAGTCTGAATCACGAATTCTGGATCCATCATTATTTAGGCTCTGTGATCCTGGGAAAATTCTTAGCCAGCAAGCCTCAGTTTTCCCTTCTATAGAAGAAGCCTGTGTATCCTGCTTGTGGGGACTAGATAAGTTAATAAATATCTTGCTTGTTGGCAGTAGATAGCATGCATTCAGTGAAGGGGAACTTTGAGTGCGTTCCTTTGGCGGGTGACATTTTGTTATTTTGTGTTTTTCATCCTCCCTTTGAACCCAGACTCTCAGCCTCTGTCCCTGGAGACTGGAGCATTCTGGCCCAAGATCATTCTCCCCTGACCACCTGCTACATCACCCTGGGTTCTGATGACTCACCCAGCATCTTGACCACAGGCTCTCCAGTAGTGTCCTCTCCACACTGCTTCATCCACTGCCTGAGGCATATCCTGGACTATGTCATCTCCTAGAGTTGCTTGTTCCACCTCTGAAGTCCTAAGCATAATTGCCATGCTCTCTGAATTCCACTCCTTTCAGCCCTCTGCACACATTCCTCGCCCCATCCAAGCTCCTGGCTTCTCCCCCTCCACCCTGTCCTTTCATCATCAAGTACCCATTGCCCTTCCTTTGTGAACTTGACAGAACTTTGCCCCTGCTTTCTAAGAGCAGCTGGAGAAATCACACTGTCACCTATCACCTAGGATGGTGATCCCATAAACCAATAAAGCTAGGTCACAGGTTCTGCCCAGGAGTGCTCTTGTGTTTGCTTAGGCTTCTCTTCAGGCCTTTGGGCATGATGACTGATCTAGACTTCCCATGTCTTTCTGAAACACTGGACCCCAACTGGGTGCAAGTGCTGTCCTGTTGGCCTGCCTCCCTCTAAGCAAAGGAGGGACACTCTTTCTGAGGCTGGTTTGTGTCACCCAGTTGGATTTGTGTCCCTGCTGAGGATCAGCATTTGTTGTCTCTGTCTCTTCAGCCTCTCCGACCTATGGAAATCCATGTCCTATAATATGCTCAGTTCTCTGCCATCTTTCTAGACTTCCTGCAACCGCCCTCCCCCCCCAGCCATAGCACTTTCCAGTCTCACCAAAATATCCTCTGCCTTCTCATCCTGGCCCTGTGGCCATCAGACCCCTGAGCCCATTACTCCAGCACCAGCAACATGGTGAATCTGGTATTAAGTCAATGACGCACCTTCCATTCTGGCCTTCTTGACCTCTGATAGCAATGATTTGCATTACCTTCATTCTTTCCTCCTTGAAACTCTTCTCTTGATTTCTGGGTGTCCTCACATTCCTAGTTTTCCTTCTACTTCAACCACCTTGTGGACTTCAGGCTCTTCTGCCCTCTTGCAGTCTTTTCTTTTTTTCAGGGGGATGTGGGATACTGGGGATTGAACTCAGGGACACTTGACCACTGAGCCACATCCCAAGCCCTTTTCTGTATTTAAATTAGAGACAGGGTCACACTGAGTTGCTTAGTGCCTCGATAAATTGCTGAGGCTGGCTTTGAACTCGAGATCCTCCTGCCTCTGCCTCCTGAGCCACTGGGATTACAGGCGTACCCTCTACGCCCAGCCTCTTGCAGTCTTTGAATGTTGGTGCCCTTCAAGTGGGTCCTGGTATTTGCTTGCAGACTGCCCCTGGTGATCTAACAGAGCTATGTCTTGGTTGCCACCACTACTCAGATCTTGGTTCAGACCTGTCTCTGAGCTCTGGACCCATTCACTCACCTGCCTCCTTGTGCTAGTCAGCTTTCTATTACTTAAATTTAAAAAGAGGAAAGGTTTATTGTGGCTCACAGATTTGGAGGTTCCAGTCTTCGGTCAGTTCGCCTATTGCTTTTGGGCCCCAAATGAGGCAGTATATTATGGTGGGTGTACATGTCAGAGGAAGCTCTCACCTCATGGACAGAAGCAAAATAGTGGAACAATGGAACAGGGTCCCATAATTCCCTCTGAGGGCATGCTCTCAATGACCTAAGATCTCTCATTAGTTCCCTTCTCTTAAAGTTTCACCATCTCCTAATAACTCCAGGGGCTGGGGAGTTAACATGTAGAGCATTCCAGACCCAAACCACAGCACTGCCCTTTGTATCCTTTCAGGATGCATAGGCACTGCCAGCTCACCACCACCATTGCTACCTGCTCCTTTGACCTCCTCCTCCAAAGAAAAGGGTCTGTCTGTGAGCCCAGCCACATGGAGGGTACCATTGACCTCAGCTGCTCAGGCAGGAACTGGGACCTCTTCTTCATGCTCCTTTCTCCTTCTCCCTGATCTCCCTCTTGAGCTGGGTTGCTGTAGTATTTTCTCTATTCTGCTGCTAAGATGACCTTTCTAAAGAGCAAAACTGAATCCCATCACTCCCCGACTTAAAACCAGTTCAGGAGCTCCCCATGGGGTCAAAGTGGCTACTGCCTCTCCTCCCCTTGCTAAAGCCATTTAGAACCTTTTAAATTTCCTAACTGGGTCATGCTCTCTCCCTCTCCTCCAGGGCTTTGCTTCCACTGTTGCCTCTGCTCATAGAATCTGCCTCTCTGATCCCTGCCTGCTCTTTCTCTACCCAGATTTCTCTGGCATTCCCAGCTGGCTCTGATGGCCCAGCTAATTCCTACTCACCTTTTAGTTCTGACCTGAAGTTGGCCAGGGAAGCCTTCCCTGACCCCAGGTGACCCATTTGTATCTGCAATTTTCACAGTGGCCTGACATTGCTATTTTTATCTGTGGCCCCTGAAGGCAAAGAGCATCTGTAAGAGACTTCATTGGGACAGTAAGGGACAGGCAGATGGCCTGGAAATCTGGCATTTGGCACTTGACTCCAAGGACCATTCTTGCTTATGTTTTATGGGGCAGAAGTTGAGATCATTCCTCTCAACAGATTTTAGGTTCCACAAGGGGAGGGATTTTTGTTGGGTTCATTTTCTGCTGAGTTCTCAGCACATGTAGTACCTCACAGGAGGACCTCCATATACTAGGTGCTCAGTAAATATTTTGTCAAATGCCTAAAGAGCAAAAGAGAAGTTTTTGATTTTCACTGAGTCAGTTTTCATAATAATGCTCAGAGCTTGGCCTCAGGACTCTCCAATGTAAGGTGCTCTATTCCTCTGCTGGGGTGGATGGAAAGGTGGGGGAAGGACCTGGCAGCTGGCACACTGGAGGGGACTTTTTTCCTGCAGCTTCTCTTTGCTCATTCCTCACCCATTTGTGAATCTTTTAAAATCACAAGTTATAATCACCAGAATTCCTGGGTCATGAGATAGCCTTGGCTGCTGACTCCTGTCACAGCTGGGGAAATTTGCCCCTTTCTAGTCCTAAGAATTAAAGGCCACCCAAGCCTGACTGCATACATCAGAATGCCTTTTAGCTTTCCAGGGAGTTTATACAACTTTGAATTTAATCTGGCCCAGTGTGGAAGACAGCATTGTGGGACCATGAACAGAAACATGCTCTTACTATGGCATGATATAAATGGAAGCTGCTTTTGTAGTTTTAGGATTCAAGTAACAATTAGGTAATGTTCTTATTGCTCATTTTTTGGACAAATACTTATGTTGTACCAATTTTATGTCTATTTTCTCCAATGAATTTTTTTTTTAAATAGTCCTGGGGATCAAGCCCAGGGCCTTGCACAGGCTGGGTGAGTGCTTTACCACTAAGCTAAGTCACCAGCACTTTCTATTTTATTCAGAGATAGGATCTTGCTAAGTTGCCCAGGTGGAACTCAGACTTGGAATTCTCCTGCCTTGGCCTCCCAGGTCACTTGGATTCTAGTGTGCACCACCAGCTGGCTCTAATGATTATATTTCTTGGTTTATAATTTCATTTTCAGCCTTCTCCTTAAGTGGAACAGAAGCTGCTGGAGGTCAAGGCCTCATCTGTGATGTTTTTTGCAGGTGCTTAGCACCTAACAGTGTTTTTATTGAATGAAAGGCTGGCAGAGTGCTGGGGACAGTGAACAGATGCAGCCCCTTCATCATGGGGTTTGCAGTCTGATTGAGGAGACAGACATGAATGCAGTTTCACAAATGTATGTAAAGTTGTAACTGCACTACAGAGGTTCTGTGACTGAGGCCACTTGTGCTCAGAGGACTGGTGAAGGAACTCTGGCTTAGTCAGTGCGTTATTATTGAGCTTTAAGAATTCTTTATATTTTTAATTTTTTTTTTAGTTGTAGATGGACACAATTCCTTTGTTTTATTTATATATTTTTATGTGGTGCTAAGGACTGAACCCAGTGAGTGCCTCAGGCATGCTAGGCAAGCACTCTACCCCCAGCCACAACTTTATGTATTCTTGATACAAGTCATTTATCAGATATATGATTTGCATATGTTTTCTATGGCCATCTTTTCACTTTTTTGATGGTGTCATTTTCAAATGTAATGAAGTTATCACTTGTACTTTTGGTGCCATATTTAAGAAATCATGGCCTACCTTAAGGTCATGAAGATCTATTCCTGTGTGTTCTTCTAAGAGTTTTGTAGTTTTTGCTCCTAACATTTAGGTCTATGATCCATTTCGAGGTAATTTTTTTTTTTTAAATTTTATGTGGTGCTGAGGATTGAACCCAGGGCCTTGCACATGTTAGGCAAGTGCTCTACCGCTGAGCCCCAGCCCCAGCTGGGGCTCAAATTAATTTTTGGAAGATCTCTGGAGGTCTGACTTCTCACTCTTTTGCAAGAGGTTATCTGATTGTCCTTGCACCATTTGTTGAAAAGTCCATTCTTTATGCATTGAATTGCCTGGTTGAAAACCAAAATAACTATGAGAAATATTTTGGGGCTCTCACCTCTGTTTCATTGATCTGTCTTTCTTTATGCTGGTACCATACTATCTTGATTACTATGGCTGTGTTTTAAGTTTTGAAACTGGGCAGTGTGAATTCACCAACTTGGCTTTTCTTTATCAAGATTGCCTTGGCTATTATATTTGTTATGTTATTATATTCCTTATGTTTCCATTTGAATTTTAAGACTGACTAACTTTTGTAAAAAATAAAGCATCTGGGATTTTTGATAGGAGTTGTGTTGATTGTGTAGATAAATTTCAGGAATATTGACATCTTAACAATATTAATGAACATGAGATATCTTCCCATTGCTTTAGACACTCATTTCTTTTTGCAGATTTTGTTGTACAAATGTTGTACTTTTTGGATTGCATTTGTACCTAAGTATTTTTATTCCTTTTGGATAATTATAAATGGAATAGTTTCCTTCATTTTATTTGTGGACTGTGTATTGCTAGTATAGAAACACAACTGACTTTGGTATATTGATTTTATATCCTGCAACTTTACTGAACTTGTGTATTAGTTCTAATAGTTTTAATTTAGTTTTTTTTTTTGGTGAATTCCTTAGGATTTTCTACATATAAGATCATGTATTTGTGAATAGAGGTGACTTCACTTCTTCCTTTTTGATGTGAGTGGCTTTCTTTCTTTTTCTGCCTCATTGCTCTGGCCAGAACCTCTACTACGATGTTGAATAGACGTGGCAAGAGTGGGTGGATATTTTTGTCTTGTTCCTGATCACAGGGGCAGAACATCCAGTGATTTACTGTTGAGTTTGATGTGGTCTGTGAGGTTGTCATAGACCCTCTGTATTGGGTTAAGAAAGTTTTCATCTACTTCTGGATTGTTGAATGTTTTATTCTGAAAGGATGCTGAATTTTGTCAAATGCTTTTTCTATATGTATTGAGGTGGTCATACATTTTTTTCTTTTATTTCACTAATATGGTAAAATTAACTTCACATCATCATTTCATTGTTTGTATGTTACTTTTTCAGGACTGTCATTATGTGAAAATAGTTTTTCTGTTCAGTCAAATAGAGAGTTCCGAGTAGAAATTGCTTCAGCTTGCAAATTGTCATTTATTTTTCAAAATAAAATGAACCCATAAGAAGAATTGTTTCACAGTTTGTGGTCCAGAGATATCACAGGAATATAGTTCTTAATGTGGTTGGTGAGTGGGCAGTTCCCCAATCTAGGGCTGGCCATCTATTGTTGTCACTGCTGTGATTACTATCTCTAAGTAGTCCCTGACTTGTCTGAAAATAGTGCTAATCATACTGGATTCCTTGTCCCATCTGTTAAAGAGAAAGATCATGGCTGCTTCTTATCAGAGGACACTGGCCTCCTTCAAAATACATTGGAAACCGGGTGCAGTGGTACATTGGTACATACCTGGAATCCCAGCTACTGGGGAGGCAGAGGCCTGAGGGTCACAAGTTTGAGGACTGTCTAGAAAAGTAAAAAGGCAGGGGATATAGCTCAGTAGTAGAGTGCCCCTGGATTTAATCCCCAGTTAAAAAAAAAAAAAAAAGCAAAAACATTGGAGGGATCATTTCATGGAATTTGATCCTGGAAACTCTGACTTTGACAGGTCTTTGTAATCTTTTCTCCCCTTTTGGGGTAAGAATGAGAAGAACGGCACCCATCTCCAGACTGAGCTCAGGTATCACGGGAGCAGTCAGTGCAAGACACTCAGCTGTCTCAGTCTCTTTCCTCTCCCATTCCCCTTCCTTTATCCACCCGCCTCCTCCTTCCCCTTGCCTCCAGTCTTCTCCCTCATCCCTTTTCTTCCCCTCCCCTCCCCCATGCCCTCTCTGTCTACCTCTTCCTCCCCCTTCTATCCTGGCCCCTTCTCCTTTTCTCCTCCTGGTCCCCTCTCCCTCCCCCTTTGTCTTGGGAATCCTTTGTCCTTGCTCTGACCTCTTCTGCCCTACCCCCAGCTCCCAGCCCTGTGAGCAGACCTCTGCAGCTTCTGAAGGATGCTGTCTTTGGCTTTTCGCCTGTGTGTTTCCCCAACTCCAGACCCCATGTCTGGTTTTCTCCTTGGAGGTCGGGGAGTATAGGGGATCCCAGTCTTCATGGTCTTAGACAGACTCTGTCTGCATATTTGGCCATTTCTGAACCAACCCCTGGTTTTGCTACTTGGTCTTCCTAGTTCTCACTGTGGCCTGTTAGGGTGACAGGAGGAACGCCTCCCCACCCCTCCAGTGCCCCCGACCAAGGGGCAGGGATTTGAAAGAGAACAATTCTTTGGCCTCTTAAGAGCACTTGATGACCTGACAGACAACCTTCTTCCTCCTCATCGAAAGGTTTTTAGTTGGTAAGAGGCCACTTTTATTTTTTTAAATCGGTTTTAAGTGTATTAGAAATAAAGCATAATGATTGCTAGGGTCAAAATTTAATATTTTGAATTTAATTTTTAAATTTAATTAACTCAAGGATCCATAAGCTGGTTGTGGTCCTCTGTGCTGGTCTCTGGAGGTGAGTTGGTTTCTGACTTCACTCATTGAGGCTCTCGGACTTAGAAAACCACCTTTCAGATGGCCCTAGGACCTGAATTGACTTAGATTTTGGACCTTAAAATGCATATTGGAATTTTAAATAATGATTTTTTTTTTACTTCTGCTTCTGTGTCTAGACTATTCCCATTAGTATTTCTCTCTCTCTCTCTCTCTCTCTCTCTCTCTTTTTTTTCTTTAAGGGTATTTGAATACTGCTTGTCTCTGTTTAAGAGGGCAACTTTCCTAGAAAGTAGAGTCAATAAATTGGATTTGTAGAGGCTGGGCGCCAGAGGCAGACAGCCCAGCTTCAAGGCTGTCTGTACAACTCTCCATGTCCCTGACGTGGGTGCCCCTTCACGGAGTTGAGGATGGGGCTGTGCAACAGGTCCAGTGCTTATTAATACCTGTTACCTATTAGTTATTAAGACGTTTGAGTCACAAAGGTCAACCACTGAGAGCCAGGAGCCTGCTGCCAATTTTCTTTATTTCCTGTGATCATTTTTTTTTTCACTTGAATTACATGATTTCTCTGGATTTTTAAGTTAGTCCAGTTTCAGAACTGGAAAACCAACTTAGAGAAAATACCAGCTGATGCCTCGTGTGTTTTTTAAAGATTTTTTTTTTCATCAGAAAATAGGACATAGCAATTTTGAAGCATGACCATTACAATTTCTGTAAGCATGCACAGTGACTGGATTTTGGAGAGTGGGAGAGGGTGCATTTGCTGCAAATGCAGTCTGCTGCCACCGTTGGGGCTTACACTGATCACCTGGAACCTGGTGGTACAGTTCTTCCCCCAGTCTGCAGTTATTCTGGGATCCTGAGGCAGGGCCTTCTGGCTTCCACCCTTACCCAAGACTTCTTTACCCGGAAGGGTCAGAAATCAGGCTGTTGTATTTAGTAAAATGGATCCTACATAATATACTCTTTATTCAGAGGGACTTCCCAGTCAGAGACGTTGTTGTAATTTCTTATTAGCATATAAAGATAATTTTTAAAAGTCTGTTTGTTTGAGCTTTTTGACTGTGTGGACTTTGGATAATTGAGCAATTTGTTATGTTATAGAAGAGGTATCCTGTGACCACACATCTTGGAGCCTACAGAACATGGCTCTCTTCCCACTGTTGTTCTCTCTCCTACGTCAGCTTCTGAGCCAGCAGTGTGTGTTCTGGGGCAGTGGTCCCCAAATGGATGGCAAACAGAAACAGGACTTCTTGGTGGCAGATCTGAATTTGGAACTGGAAGCTTTTGCAGTCTTCATAATCGGGGTTTTAACTGAGTGACTTTGGCAGTTGTATTTCTTTTTTGTTGATTTAATTTGCTGAAAGCGTATTTTGGGGAAACACACATAATTTTTTGCACCATTCAGGAACTCCAGGTTGACTCTCAGAAGGCTGTAGCTTGAGAAAGGTAGGTGTAGGGGTCGAGTCTCTGAGGCAGGGTGGAGTTAGAGGAATGAGGGTCTGTGAGGGTCTTGGTGGCCCCTCTGCTGTCTCACCTGGCTCTAGAAGAGTTGTCTTATTTCACAATCAGGAGCATAAACAACAGGAGCCTGTAGTTCCTCCGGCTCTTGTATTGTTGTTCCTGGGAAGATGGAATTCAGAGGATGTCTAGAGTGCTTGGAGCCCTTTTAAGAGGGCAAGATGAATCAGTGTGTTTACAGTTGAGTTTGATCTAGACTACAAGGCACGGTGTCTGCTAGGACTTACAGTACTTGACTTTGGAGGAAGAAATGTACAACTATTTTTTTTTTTCCCTGTAAGACTAACCCCTAGTCAGAAACCACTAATGGGTCATATCTCTGTTATTTTTTTTTAAGTCTCTTTTAATCTGTAGGTTCCCCCCTTGTCAGCTTTCCATCACTGTAACAAAATACCTTAGAAGAACAACTTAAGCAAAAAAGGTTTATTTTGACTCATGGTTTCAGTCCATGGTCACTTGGCCGGTTGCTATGGGCCTATGATGAGGCAGAACATATGGCAGGGAGCACATGGCAGAACAGAGCTCCTCACCTCTTAGCAACCAGGAAGGAGAGAGAGAGAGGGAAGGAGGGGTAAGGAGAAAAGGGGAAGATATTCTGGGGACCACATATTTCCTTCAAAGATATACCTCTAGTGATCCACTTCCTCCAGCTAGGTCCTACCTCCCAGTAGCCTCCCAATAGCACCACCAGCTGGGAGCCCTCTTCAACATAGGAGCCTTTGGGATTATTCCAAATCCAAATGATAATACCCCTTTATCACTTTGCCTTGTTATCTCTCTGATGAGGAGCTTGACTGTTGGACCTGTAGTTAACCATGAGTCTGAAGTAACTTTTCCTTTGTGCATAACCACAGTGCAGCTACTGTTTGCCTCTGTGTTTCTAAATAGTATCCTGGCACATGGACATTGTGTTGATTGTGTGTGGTTGGTAGTTGGAATAGACCCCAGGTGCCCTCTTTAACCTTGGTGGTGGTGTTGAGAAGTTCTTCACTGTGCTTCCTGTTCTGTTTTATGTCAGCCATTTTTTTTTTTCTCTCTGGAAACCTTTAAAAACATCTGAAATTTGAGGATGCTCTGTGGGACTTTTAAAATTCATTACCCTGAGCATTCAGTGGGCCCTTCCCATCTGGAGGTTCATGCTTCTCAGTTTTAGGAAAGTTTCTTGTACATTTCTTTGGTAATTTCTTTCTCTTCTTTTCCCCTCTTTTCTCATTCTGGAACTCATCTGGGATTGATCCTTTATTTTTCTTTTTTCTCTAGTTTTAATTCTCTCCATCTCTCTCTCATATCCATATCTTTATTCTCAGTCTTTTTAATTTAATCTTTTCATTTTTGCTATCAATTTTTCAGTTTCCAAAAGGTCTCTCTTGTGGCTTCCAAAAACCCCTCCACTGTTTTGGAGCAGTGTCCTATTTCTATTTTCTAGATACAGTGTCCTCTGTCTCTGAAGCCATTAGTGATAGTTTTTTGAAGTTTTCTTCTGTTCCCTGCATTGTCTGTGGTTCCTGAGGTTCACTTTTCTGTTTGCTTTGCTGTCTGTCTGCAAGTTGAAGGCTTTCCTCAAATGTCTGGTGGGCTTTGGTTGTCCACATTTGAGGGAGTTGGTTAAAGCTATGCATATAGAGTGGGGTTCGTGACTGTAAGGCTCTATTATAAATGATAAGAAACTTAGCCTTTTCCACTGGGGACTCTGTACGTCTCTGTAGATTTTTTCTCTTGGACTGGTGACTTTCATAGGAAGAATCCCTCTAATCTCCTGCCTGGATACTTACTGGTGTTTTACCAGTTGAGCTGGGCAAGGAAGCTGTGGATGAGGGGACTTCAAATGGAGAATATATACATTTACACATATTTCTGTTTTCAATCCAATTTCAGTCCTGCTTTTCCCTCACCAGTTCTACCCAGTGCGGTGGATGGAACCAGGGCCTCATGCATGATACGCAAGTGTTCTACTGTGGAGCCACACTCCCAGCCCCATCTTGTCTGTTTTTGTGCCTTGGTGTACCAGAGTCCAGAGCTTTTGTATTTTGTCCTCTTTGACTCCATTCTCTGCTGAATGATGCCTGAGGTTTAGGTTTAGGGCATGGGAACTGGGATGGTGTCACAGCGCTTATTTGTATGAACCTTTAGCTGGTCCCCTATTATCAGCTACAAGCCTGATTTCCCTTCCTCACCTCCAAAGCGTGGTTTTCTAAGTCCTAAAATTTCTTGTTCCACTTAGGCAGTTAAGGTTTCATATAGCTGGTTTTCATCTTCTAAAAATGCATTAAAATTTTTCATCTTCTCTTGTCTTCTGTTTTCTTTGCCCTGGTGAGTTTATTAACATCTTTAAAAAACTTCCCTCATGCCAATGGTGGAATGTGATGGACATCATTACCCTAGGTCCATGTATGACTCCACATGTGGTGTGGTGCTACATCGTGTAGAACCAGAGAAATGTAAAGTTGTGCTGCAATTATGGACAATGAATCAAAATGCATTCTGCTGTAATATATACCTAATTAAAATAAATAAATTAATAAAACCCCCAAACTTCCCTCATGGTCTCTTGTGCGATTTAGAGAAGTAAAGCTGAAGACCTTCAGACTGACTTTTTTATTTTGAGGGAGAAATTTTCAATTTTGTGTGCAGAAGAGCTGACATTGTACATTTAACCCCATGGCAACTGCTAGCCTTTTTGGTCTTTCCTTTGGTAATTCATTAGGCAGCTTCAGTTTGTGCCTGAGATGTGCAGGAGGACAGCCTGCTCAGGAGAATCCCTGCCTTCTCATTTTTCACCAATGTGAGGGTTGTCCTAACTTTCAAAGACCAGGTGCTCTCTTGTGTGGGGACATTCCCTTTGCTTTGTCTTTAGCCTGGGCTGGCTTCTGCTCTCTATTCATGGGCAGACTTGAGCTGCCGAGTGTCTGTCTCATAGTCCTATGACTGCCTGAACAGGCCTTCAAAGGCTCATAGAGATGGTAGCCCTTTGCACCTTCCCATGGGATGAGCCATTACAAGAAAGAAGGGAAGGAGAATTGTGGGTGGTATGTATGTGACATTAAGATTGGGAGTCCTCTGTCCCTTAAGTCACAAGAAACCATGGAGGTCTGACTGCTTCATCCCCAGTTCCCAGAAGACAGTCCTGGTGGCTGACCAAATGTGTGGGGCTGAGATTATTTTTCTTATTAAACTTCTCTCTCTTGTAGCCTTATTTTCTCTACTGCCCAGTGACATCCTGATGACTCACTTAGTGATTTGTATCTGCCCTGTGCCCTTGTGATATTATAACTTAGCATGTGACCAGATTTTGAATGCTTTGGTTTTCAGACTCCATCAGAATTAAGGAGTCATCAGTGTGGTTCAAACACACAAATAATTTAAAGATGATTAAAAAAATATATAGATATATATACCTTCCTCTTGGTGCTGTAAGGGGCATGGCCTCAGCTCCGTGCTGCCGAGTTCACGGTATCAGTATCTGAGGTGTATGTGGCTTGGAATTACTTGCTGTTTTAGAGCAGTGGCCCTCAGTATAGTCCCGGACCAGCATCATCAGCACCACCAGGGAGCTTGTGAGAACTGCACATTCCTGGGCCTTACTCCAGACCTCAGAAACTCTGCTGTGGGGCCCAGCAGTCTGTGTTTTAACAAGCCTCCAGAGAGGTTCTGATGTGCATTAACTGGATTAGATGACCTGGCAGACTGGAACAGAAGTGTGTATAGCCTTCCAGGTTGGGGGGTTCCTCCCACCAGGCCTGGAAGGAGGGAGTGGTCATTTCACTGTTGACTTCTCCAGGGAAGTATTCCTCCAGCGTCACTGTTTAAGGCACCTGGCGCCATTGTGGAGTGGATTCAGCCTCTGATTTGGGAGATCAGAATCAGGATCAGAAAGCTCCATTCAGGAGAAAAGGAGAAACTAACTTCTGTTATTTCACATCATATGAAGAAGTAACAGGATCTGAATATGTGGATGCTGGCGATGACGACAGTTGGCATTCCGGGGGCTCCTTCCAGTTTTTGTTCTGTGTGCTTGCAGGACGAGTGCCTAGCCTGGCTGTGACCGCATTGTAAGCCTTGCTCTATATTGTACCCTCCCCATTGTGCTAAGGACTGAAAGTGGAGAGGGCTTCAGGACTCGAGTCCTGATTGACAGGGGCCCCTGTGCCCTGAGAAAGGGGCAGGCCAGTTTACAGGTCCTGCAGAAGTCATTTTTGCATGGCATTTGGAGATGTTGGTGCTACTGGCTCATCTGGAACCTCTGGTAAGAGGGAGAGGCAGGGAGAGTCGCCTGAGCAGGGCCACTGGATTGCCATTTAGATTCCCTGACTCTGCAAGCTGGCTCAATGTTGCTTTTTCATGTGCTGCTGGGAATGAAGCTGTCTGATTCTTTCTTCCTGAACAATGGCTGTTTTTATGAGTTCTTGCTTCTCCCAGGCAATATCCCACACAATGGAATCTTTTCTTTTCCATTTGTTTAAGCCATGGACCTTATGGACTCTGTCTGGTTGACTTTTATCTAATGTTTACAGTTAGTGTAGTGTGATAGTGTGAGCTGGGGTATTTTTGTGTGTGAAAAAGAAAAAGAAAAGGGAGATATCCCTGCCCCCTTACCCCCAGCACCAGAAAAAAAGACATTGTGTGGAAAAAAAAAAAAGCCACAGTCAGAATCAGGGATCAAGTTGGTAGCAAAGGAGGAGGGTAAAAGACAATCCTTGGGGTCAGTGGCTGCCACAGGAGGGATGAGGAATGAGGAAGGAGTACCCCATTTTGCGGGTGTTTGGTCCACTTTGTATGATTTCCCCCATGCTGTGGTATGTGCTTCTTCCTGGTACCCAGGCTGGAGAAATCCTTATGGCAGGAGCCACTGCCTCCCCATCCCCACCCCAGGCCCAGAGGAGCTGGCAGAGACTGGTTGTCACCTGTCTGAAGACCTGCTCTGAGGCAAGGCCAAGCTGACCCCACCTGACCTGGCTGGTCAGATGCAGCAGGCCTGAGCTGGCCTAAGTGCAGAGGTATTTGAATCTGTAAGACATTGCCTTTCTTCCGTCTCCCAGTGAAAAAGAAACCCCAGTCCCCCTCTGCTCCAGGGGCCCCATTGCTTTTCCATGATTGGTAGTGGATGGGTTTACTGCTCATCCCACACAATTCAGACCCAGACTCTCTCCCTGCAGACAGTCTAACCTATCCTGACACTAGCTTAAGCTGTGACAAAAGATATTTGGATATGCAGAGGTCTGCTTTTGATTTTAGTAGAAGTTTCTCTGAATATTTTGGCTCTTCTTGCATCTCCCCTGTTGTTTTTTTTTTTTAATATTTATTTTATTTTTTAGTTTTTGGCAGACACAACATCTTTGTTTGTATGTGGTACTGAGGATCGAACCCGGGCCGCACGCATGCCAGGCGAGCGCGCTACCGCTTGAGCCACATCCCCAGCCCTCCCCTGTTCTTTTAAGACCAGCTTCATGGGCGGCTGTTGAGCTCCTGTTAATGTTGCCATTGGGGTACTGAATAGGAAAGACAGAGCTCTGTCCTTTTACAGAATGGAAACTTGGGTTTTAGCAATTATGGGAAGCCATGGGCAGGTCAGGAAAATCAGAAACAATTCATCTTGTGCTATGGTATGGATATGGTTTGAGTGTGCTGAATTTTTTGAAAGGATTTTATATATGGTAGCAATTCCATGTATGGTGGAAAGTAGAAATAACTTAGTTATTTTATTCACTTACACAAATATGACCAAGTCACCAAGAGATAAATCATTTCCCTTTCTGCAGATTAATCATGGCCATGATTATCTCTGAACATTTTTTAAATATATCAGCTGTGCATGCCCAAAGTCATAGACTTTTGAATACTTTGTTTTTTAAATGATCATACAACAAAATACTTTTTTTTTTGATGTACAGTTCTATGACTTTTAACACATGGATAGAGTCATGTGACCACCACAAGCATATACAAAATAGTTCAGTATCCCAAAGGAATTGCCTTGTGCCTATCCCTTTATAGTCACCCCATCCCATAGACTTTTGTAAAAGCTTTTTTAAAAACAACAACTTTCTTGAGACCTAATTTGCAAACCACATAGTTCATCTGTTTATAGTGTAAAGAACTCAGTGGTTTTGGTTTATTCACAGAATTGTTAACCACTACTACAACCAAGTTTAGAATGCATTTATTACCCCAGAAAGAAACCCCTATATCCATTAGCTATTAATCCCCATGTTATCCAGTTCGCTAGCCCTTACAATTACTAATGTTTCCAACTTTATAGATTTTTCTTTCTGCACATTTCCTATAAATGTAATCTAATATGTGCTCTTTTTCATGCACAGCTTCTTTCCCTTAGTATTAAGTGCACCAGCACCTTGTTCCTTAGTATTAAGTGCACCAGTACCTTGTTTCTTTTTATAGTTGGATAATATTCCATGGTTTGTATGTGTGATATTTTGTTTATTTACTCCTCTATGGGTGAACTTTTGGGTTGTTTCTACTTCTTGGTTGTTTTGAATAAAGCTGCCATGAACACTCAGAGACAAATTTTTGTGTGCACATAGGTTTTCATTGCTCCTGGTAATGAAATATTTGTGAGTAGAATTGCAAGATTGTGTGTGACTCTATATTTAACTTTTTGAGGACCTGCCGAACTGTTTTTCATAATAACTGCACCATTTTGCATTCCCACTAGCAGTGTACGAGAGCTCCAATTTATCCATGTTCTTGCCAACACTTATTGATAGCCAACACTTACATGTCTCATTGATTATAGACATCCTTGTGGCTATGAAGTAGTATCTCATTGTGATTTTGGTTTGCATTTCCCTATGGATAATGATGTGGAACATTTTTTTCTTGTGCTTCTTGACTTTTGAAATTATTAGGTTGAAATATATCTTGGATAAGTAAATTTCAACATATTCTTAAAATATTCAACCTAAACAGAAACATGTTCTTTTCTTCTATATTATTAACTGATACTAGATTATTTCACCTAGGCAGATACTAGCAATTATAAAATTAAAAGTATTCTTTTATGCTCTGTTCACTCAAAAGTCTAGGAAAAAGGTAAAAATTCCCAACTCTTAATGTCCCAGTCTCAACATTAAAGTCTGAGTTTTTTGTGTCTTAAGCTTTAAGCACATGCCATGTTAGGATACTATATTGAGTAGTTGGTATAGATTTTAAATTCACAGCACACTTTTTTTTTTTCCTGGCCTTGATTGTAATCATAGTCTGCTCTGTATCCTTTTTGATACTTTTAAGCTTGGTCTTTCCATTTGCTATACTAGGGATTTAAAAATAAAAGTCTTTTGTGGCACACAAAGTTAAGTACCAAAATTGCCTCGGTTAGAGGAGCCAGTTCTATGTGGATTTGAACCAACCTGTAACCTGAGTCACTCACAGCCACTATTAATAGAACAGGGGCCTGGTGAAGGGCACCTTCCGTGGAGACTTTCAGGAAGGAGCAACTTCCTGGCAGAGACAGTCATCAAGATGGAAATAGGGCACCTGTGCATTTTAAGGTACAGTAATTAAAACCATTCAAAATTTCTCTTTGGTATTTAGATCACCTGAGATACCCAGTGCTGCTTTGGATATCAAGGAAAATGGAATATTCTTGTGTAAATGTAGCTGGACCTTATGGTCCTGGAGGGCTGACATCTTGTTTGGTATAAGTGTTTTCTCCTAGAAGACTGGCAGCAGGCTCAAGTGGTGCTTCTTGAATGAGTGAGTGAATGAATGAATGAATGAATGCTGGGAGTACTGGATATTGATTGTCAATCCATGTGTGGCCTTTGTCACGCTTTTCCCTCTCCTAAGGGAATCCAGATTTGGTTCTACTCTAGGCCTCCTTTGCAGCTTATTGGGTAGGGGTTGAGGAGGCCTGGGGGCTTCTGCTTTCTCCAGACCAGTCATGGTGGCCCCATTCCTGCTGGGTTTTGACTCTGGCTGTTGTGATCAGGACCGGTCTTCCCCATGGGTAGGAAGGAGACTTGTGGGGAGACTGCCATTCTCTGCCCCAAGATGCTGGCATGGCTGTACATGCTGCCCTCCCGTCTTGTGACCTTAGGAGAACCTAAGGTGAACACAACCCTGCTTGAGGCCAGCAAGAAGGGAGGGGTAGACTTGGATTCTGGGCTTGGTTCCTTCTTGGGCAGGCCACGTCTCCCTTCCATAAAGTGTCCTGTAGCCTTGAGAATTCACCTCAGTTAACCTGCCACCTACCCCACATCTGAGTAGTTGTGTTCTTAGTCTTAAGTGTTCAAAGAATCCAGGAAATACAACCAACTGAAAGAAAGTTGCATTTTAAATGCCAATAAAACAGAACATGTCATTCTTTGAGCTTCCTTTTAAGGCTGAGCTTGAGCTTCTCTTCCTCCTTTCTGCCTTCCCAGAGCTGCCCTTTGCCCAGGTTGGGGCTATTGTGGCTGCCTTTATTTATGCTCTCCTGGCTTGGCTTACACTTCTGCTGCTCTGCCACAGGGGACATTTAGTTTGGGAATTGGACCTGTCACCAACTTTTAGGTAAATTATTGCTCTAAACCTCTCTCCTCATTTCAAAAATGTGGATAATATGCATGTCTGCTGTCTGTTGTAGAGATTTACTGAGATAAGGTGTGTTTGTAAGTGACCTCTTTCCTGTAAGTTCTTTTATCATGTAAATCTATATTATGATGACTGTGGACTAGAATGAACCTTTAAAATCAACCTGACTTATCTTGGGACTGATTCAGGGGTTTCCCCTACTCTCCAGAGTGGACTTGCCCGTTGTTTTTTGGGCCATTTGTATTGTAGGGCTGAACTTGCCTACCGTCCATCCCATGGCTGTATTTAAGTGATTTTATTTGACTCAGACACTCTGCATGTAAGCACCCATGCTCTGCTTCCAGCAGCGCCTCAGAGCTGTGCAGGAATGTTTCTCACAGTATACTGCTAAAGACTTAAAACAGTTGAAGCAGTCCAAATCACCACCACAGGGTAACTGGTCAAGTTATGATTTGTCCATTCAGCAGATTTGTCTGCATCTGTAAAAGCTAAAGAAGCATCTTTACCAGCAATGATAAGAACTGATCTCAGGTTACTGCTGGGCAGGAGAATCAAAGTGCAAAACTGTGTGTAAAGCATGCTGCCTTTTAAAGAAATATGGGTCTAGGCACGTAATCAAAAGTTAACATGCCATAGGTTAAAAGATATCATTTGCTTTATGTACCTATAAGAAAAGTAATGTTATGAAGTTAGCACAGTAAGGTACCATTGACTATAAGACATACCTTGATTTCAGAGATTTTAAAATGGAGAAAGAGTGCATCATCTTAAGAGACTTATTCTTTACCCTTGTGCTTTAACTATAAGACAGAGTGCACATTTTCCCAATTTAAAAGAAATCTAGGTGTGTATGTATATATTACATGTATATGTGTGTATACATATGCACATATGCATACATATGATGTATGTAGGATTTGGACTTTGGGGAAGGTTCCTATGTCCTTCTCTATATGTACAGATTTGAGTTCTACACTGCGCTTCTCCCCTCCCAGACCATGGGAACCAAGTTAACTATTTTAGAAAGATACCAACTTGTCTTCACTAGTAGGTACTCTACTAGTCTTTATGGATTCTAGAAAAATTTTGCAAACAGTGGTGGGGTGAGAACCGGGGGTCATTTCTGCTTTGCCTCTCAGCAGGCTTCAGCTGTTGGCTTGTTTCCCTGTGGATATTTTCATGCATTTTCCTATAAGAGTATGTGTGACGGGTCACACATAATTTTCTTTACTTTTTGTATTGTATTTTAAAAAATGATCCAGCTGGGTAAGTTTATTATGTTGTAGGATGAATCTTGAAGTGACTAATTTCAGAGTGTTTTTTCCTCCCACAGAGAGACTGCTAGTTGTGATGGGCAGAGGCCCATTCTAGGCAAGGTGTTGGGTAACTTAGATTTGTGTCCTGACTTCATATTTGCCATTATGGTTTCCTCTTCTGTAAAATGGGAACAGTGATGCTGGCTCCTCCTGTCTCATAGATTTGTGAGGAATGAATAACTTACATAACTGACACATACTTAGTATGGACACTTATGCAGCAAAGGCATGAAGGACAAGGTTATGTGCATATAGCAGTGATTCAAAGCATTTGGTTGACATTTATCATTTTTTTTCCTGCATAAATAATGTCATTTCTTTAAAATATTCTGTTCTTGTCTCTTCATCCCAGAGAACAAAGTCAGTAAGACAGGTGGGGCAAATGCATAGAAGGTTTTGAAGAAATCCCATTAGCAGTAGACAAAGCATATAAAAGCCCCATCCCAGTGGAACTCAAATTCTATTTGGGAGAACCCGGTGGAACTCACATTCTGTTTGGGGTAAATGGACAGTAAACAGATGAGTAGATTATTATATATTAGAATAGTTTCTAAGCATAAAAATAAAGAAGGGGGTATCGCATGTTGGAAGGGCATGCAGTTTTGGACAGGATTGGTCAGGACTTATAAGGGGCTAATGTGTCAGCTAAGGTATGAAAATTGGCAAGAGAGACACTTACTCTTTTGGAGGAGGAAATTCCAGCTAGCAGGAGCAGTAGGTACAAGACCCAGAGTTCCGAGGAACAGAGAGAAGCTTTTTAAAAAAAAAAAAAAAAAAAAAAAAAATATATATATATATATATATATATATATATATATATATATATATATATATTTTAAAGAGAGAGTGAGAGAGAGAGAGAGAGAGAGAGAATTTTTAATATTTTATTTTTTTTTAGTTCTCGGCGGACACAACATCTTTGTTGGTATGTGGTGCTGAGGATCGAACCCGGGCCACATGCATGCCAGGCGAGCGCGCTACCGCTTGAGCCACATCCCCAGCCCCTTAAAAAATATTGAGTAGACCACTCCACAAAAACTAAACAAAAATAATTTAGGTGCACTTAAACTCTAAAGAGTGACCAAATGGCTACACGGACTAGAACCAACATCTTTCCCAAGGGGACTACAGTGTTGTCCCCTTGCATTTGAGAAAGTAGAGACAGGGCAGTTTTGACACTGCAGGCCCCTGTAGTAGAGTAGTAGGTGAGGGGCTCCTTTCTTCAGCATGGCCTCTCTGAGCATCTTACCAGTTTATAGTCGCAGCCTGTCATTGGGAACAGGCCTGAATGTGAACACTGTCATGTTAATGTCACATCTGCTTGTCAGGTGTTTTGCAGTCCCTTGGTGATCTCATCAGTTTCATTTCAGGGCTAATAAATGACCTCTAAGGGATTAATGACTTATGAAGAAGAACTTTGTAAAAACTCAGGTATGCTTCAGGCCTTGAAGATGACCTTAAGTTTATGTTTGAAAACTCTTTATTATGGTACAATTACAGGTTTACAGAAAAGTTGCCAAGAGAGTAAAGAGAGTTCCCATATACCCTTGACTCAGCTTTCCCTAATGTTAACATCCAACATGGCCATTGACCTTTCGTTTTTAAGAGTGATGGGGTTGTGTGTGTCCACCTACACCCACACCCACACCCCCAACGTGTACATGCACACCGTGAGGCAGGCAGCCCTGTTATCTGCTGTTCTTTTGATAGCTCATCACACACACCCCTTCTGGGTACAGACTGGACTCTGGCCCAGGCAAAAGCAGGCAAGGAGCTACTTTGAAGCCAGAGTTCCAAAAGCAGGAGATATGGGGAGAACAATCAGCTGTCAAGAGAGCTCTGAGGATCATGTGAACTCAATGCCACTTGAACTTTATTTAGTAGAAGATCGGCCTGAGATACTTAATATAGACATCCCCGCTATCATGTGAGAATTCCATTCTCTTCAAGTAAAAATACAAGGGACTTTGGGAATGTTCACTTTTGTTTGTATTATTCTAAGTCATCTCACTTCTTTCTTGTCTTTTTTTATAAACCAGAAGGCCAGCAACAAATACCAAGTTTGTTAATTTGTGAATCAGGAGCAATAGGCCCAATATCCATTCATCTGCCTGGGTTTTTGCTTTATTCAGTAGTACTTTGCCCTGGAAGAGATCCAGGTTGCTTTGGAAAGAGGTATTAAATTCAAATGATGACTGCCATCAGCACTCATTTTGGGGCTTAGGAAGGAGCCCACACCCTTCTAGGATGCTGGCGCCACCCTTCAGAGTGCAGCTGTCTTTGGTGGAGATGGTGAGGCAGCTGCTTCTGGCCTAAGTTGCTCAATTGGCAGAAGGGACATTGAAATTGCAAGCCAAGCCATGGCGGAGGAGAATCCCATAGCAGATGAAGTTTTGTCTGTGGACACGTCACTTTTTTAGTATGTCTGCTTTTTGTGGATGAGATGGAATTTTCCAGAAGTAGGAGTACAATGCTACAAGTTATTCTTGTGGAAATCTCTTATTCTCTTGGTGGGCTATTGCTATTATCAGTAGATGCAAACAAATTCCTTCTGTGTGCTGGGTATGGTGGTGCACACCTGTAATCCCAGTGGCTTGGGAGGCTGAGGCAGGAGGATCCCGAGTTCAAAGCCAGCCTCAGCAAAAGCGAGGCACTAAACTACTCAGTAGACCCTGTCTCTAAATAAAATACAAAAAAAAAAAAAAAAAAAAAGGGCTGGTGATGTGGCTCAGTGGTTGAGTGCCTCTGAGTTCAATCCCCAGTATCAAAAAAAAAAAAAAAAAAGAAAAATCTGAGCTTTTTATTTCGTTGACTGAGGATAGATTTTTCAAATTTTTGAAAAAATTTTTCTCTACCAGCATTAATTTAGAAAAATAAAGCAGCTTTCATCTACATATTTAGAAAGTTCCAATGATGCTTTTAGTATTACAAAAAAATTGCCTCAGAGACTATTTTAAAACTTTTCCAAAGCTCCAAACCAGTGACTATATTGCTGTGCCTCTGAAGAAACTTTGAGTAATAACACTTCAGAGGCTTGTTTGTTTTGGTGGTTTTTCTCTTCTCCCTTGTGCATACTACTTATTTGTGAAATACAGTTGTGTCAGTGTTGTCCATATGCCTTAAAACAAGGTATTTTGCCGTCGAGAAAGAGCGTTACAGTGCTGGGTCTTTAACGAAGACTTTCAGCCTGCTGCAAAATATAATTTTCATTAGTGAGGGTTTCATATTGTGGGAAAACAGTGCCCAATGTCTCCTGCCTGGCTGCCCTCCTGCGGCTGGTCCTAAGAAGCTGTACAGCTTTTAGCTCTACAGATGGAACAAGGGGCACTTTCACCTGTGGAATTTCTCTTCCTGTAGTTGCCTTGGGAGATGGATAATATCACTCCTGTTATTTAGATTCGGAAGATATACTGCAGAAAGTTTAAGAAGCTCAACTAAGGTCTGCACCAGTTGTGAGTAGTGAAGTCAGAATTCCAGGCTTGGTTTTCAGTCCCAAATGCAGTGCTCATTCTCCCAGACCAGGGCTCAGCAAAGTGACCCCTGGACCAAAGCTGTCCCACCCACTGTTGTAAATAAAATTTTATTGGAATACAGCCTCATCCATTTTTTTGCATTTTATCTGTGGCTGAATAGAAGGACTGGCCACCTGAGCTTCTTCCATCCAAAGAATTGTGAGGAAATAATAAACCATTGTTGTTTTTGCTGATAGGTTTTGGGGTGGTTTGTTATACATCAGTGGATAAAATGAAATGTCCCAAGAGATTTCAAAATGAGATAAGACCCAAAAGGAGACCTCAGATGCCTTCTGGGTTGCGTGGTAGTAGCACATCACAAAAACATGGATCTTCCCATGTTGGTGTTGGAAGACTTTGAGAAGTGAAACAAAGTTGATCTCCCTTTCTGAGTTACCCAAATGTAATTCCTAAGAACTCTAAAATATTACCAATGGAATCTGGAGAGCTATCTTACTGATACGATAAGCATAGAATACATGTTTCTTTATTTTGAACTTGTCATGGAAAATCAGTGTATAATAAACATTTTAAGTAGCTTACAGAATGTTTCTTAAAATAACTGAAGTTAAAACATTTGTACTAGACTTCCTGGAAATGAAAAGCTTTTCTGAAAATGATTTATGAATGGATTTTACCCTATGATACTAAGGGTATATTTTCAATTCATGGGTTATACTTAATTAAGTAGCTATACTTAAAAAATAGTTGAGTAAAGGCTGATCAATTTGATATTGCTTGATTCTGATCAGAGTTCACTGATAGTGAAAGTCATAGAAGTAGGTGTTCAAGCATGTGTCTTTCTGTAGCTTTGAATCTATTATGTGCACTGAGCAGGCTTGTCCACATACATGGTCACCACACTTTCTAATGTCAGAGCTGATTATTTCATCTAACTCACTGAACATCTCAGATGAGCTTTGCAGCTAGATATGTTGCTACAGTTGCCCACCAGGTAAAGGCCAAGCTCTTTGTAGCCTTGGCCTCGGACTCCCTGCTACAACTCTAACTACAACCACTATAACACAGGTTATAGTGGTAGGTAGTGGCGTTCCTAGAGTTTTGACCAGCTGGCCTAGATCTGCCCCCAGTAACCTCCCCAGCTCCAGCCCCCCTGAATCTTAAGCTCTACCCACATTGAACATTTTCATACTCCTGCTAAAAAAGCTTTCCAGGCCTTTCCAACTAAACAATTCACCCCCCACCACCTACCCCCAGCAACAAAGAAAAAAAGAAAAAAGAAAAAACCTTCCTGGGTATGAACATTTTACACTTTTTTGTCCAAACTAATTTTAGAATTGTCTGTGCCCCTACCACTACTGTCAACAAACTTATTAAATAAAATGCAAGATTGAGTTTTCGCAGTTTTTATTTAAAAAAATTTTGTAGTCCTTTGACTGTCTTAAGTGTGCACAGAGTATTGGGTGAAAAGTGACTTTGATACTTTCTTTCCTTCTGAGGGTTTGCTATTGATTTTCTTTATAATTATGTTTGTTTCTTTCTGTTTATATTCTGTTTTGGGGTTCCCCATCTTCATTGACTTAATATCTAGATTATGTAAAACATCAATGCCTTTTTTGAGAGAAATGATAAACTATCCAGAAATTTATTTAAAATTTAAAATTTATTTATATGTGGTTCTGAGAATGGAACCCAGTGCCTCATACATGCTAGGAAAGCGCTCTACCACTGAGCCACAACTCCAGCTCTTCAATGCCTTTCTTTTTTCACTTAGTAATATATTCCAGTTTATGGGGATCGATCTATCGATCTATCTATCTATCTATCTATCTATCTATCTATCTATCTATCTCTATCATCTATCTACCTATCTATCTATTTTTCTTTCTTTCTCTCTAGCAGCAAAGCATTCTGTTATTTGGTTAAATAAACTCTTGCATAATTAAGATTGCTGCCAGTATTTCTCTCCTACATTTCATGTCATAACAAATAACTTTATGTAGTTTTAGAAAATGTTTTACCATTTTTTGCATATTTCTGAATATTTTAATTTTGCTATAAAATATAGCACTTTATTTTCCATTAGATTGTCTAACTGGTTATTGTTAAGGATATGAATGTCATTGATTTTTGTGTAACATAGTGGTAGAATTTTTGTACTATATCTTTCTACTTTACTAAGTCCCTTTATTGTTTGAGTTAGTCTTATTATTATTTCTCTTGGGTTTCCAAGTATATAATAATATTATTAGCAAAGGGATAATTTAGCTTCTTTTCCTCTTCTTATGCTGCTAAGTTTTTCCTTTGGTCTAATGTGTGCTGATATCCTCACTGCATTGTAATGCAGTAGTAGAGATAGTGGGCATCCTTGTTTTGTTCTAATCTTACTGAGAGTGCCACTGGTATTTATCCATTGGGAAAGAGGTTGGCTCTAGTCCATGGGGCATGATGTGTATTCATGTTAAGGATGTATCCATCAATTCCAATTTTATGGAATATTTTTCTTGGAACTATAGTGTTGAATTTTATTAAAGTTTTTTCAGTATTGATGAATATACTCCTAGGTTTTACTCCTTAAATCTAATAATATGGTAGATTATACTAATGAACTTTAAAATGTTGAACCATCCTTATATTCCTGGTTAGATAGGTCTCATGATCTAATTTCATGTCCTAAAATTAGGATTATCTGGTCATTGAATGTCTAATAAAATTCCTCTGTGAAATTCTGGTTGTAAATTGACAAAAGAATTTGATGAAGAAAATTCTCATTGTGTGAAGTCTAAGGATTCAAAAAAAACTTTTATGTTGGGTTATATATCTGCAATTTTAGGTATAAAAAATAAACTATCCAGAAATTTATTTAAAATCTATCCCTTTCCAGACATTCTTTTTTAACTGGAATATTGCAAAATGACATTGATATAAGAAAGAGGACCTGCCAAGATCAGACTTCATTCTGTGATTATGGAAGCAAAACCATTCTAGAACTTTGCCCATTTTTCTGTGTAACATGCTAATAGAGGCTAGGCAAATAAAAAAGGGATAAAACTAGCTGAACGCACAAGTGATGGGGACTGTGGCAAGTTGGACAGCAGATTATAACTCCTGACCAAATGCTCCTTCTCAGGAACATCTCAGGAATATGAGCCTGATGTTGCTTGATCTCCAAATTTATCTAGAGGCTTCATATCTAGAATTTTTTATGTGATTTTTAAGACTTAGCAATTAATTAGAGGCCCATTGTAGGCCAAATACAACTCATTTTTTAAAAATGTGATCCCCATCTGCTCTCCTGAGTGCAGGCAGGTGGGGTGGTTCTGACATGGTAAGTGTCTTGTGTCTTAGACAGGACTGGCTGCTCAACTTTCGGTCGTGAAGAGGAAGCTCTGAAGTGTGTCAGACCCACCAAAGCCATGGAGAGATGCTGCTTGCTCTGTAACAGAATGAATGATCTTGGAAAGAAAAAGAGATATCCTAGCTGATGTGGATGATGACTCCTCTGAGCAAGGTCCTGAGCAGTAAACACGTGGGACCTCCCGTGGTTGGTGCCATGGGGTGGTGCCTGGTGAGGACCAGTGAGGAGCGAGTACTCTTGCTTGGCAAGGTTGACTCAGTCCCCCCTGCCTGCATCCATCCAATCCCTTGCCTTTGAGTTTCCTCTTTCCATTTCCTGTCGTTCTCTTGCTATTATACATTGTGCTTATCATGGCCCACTCACTCCAGGGGACTGTTCTGACTACTTCCTTAGTGACAACCTGTCAGTTTCATCAAGAAAGCCTATTTGGGTGCCTCTTTCTTGGGGAGTTGGAGAACATGCTTCTTTGAGTCCCTCTGCAGCTCTAGTCCCTGACCTCAGTTTCCTGGGCTGATCTTATTCAGAGCTCTTGGCTTCTACCCCCAGTACCACACATTCCTAATTATTTGTGTTACTTCTTGGGTCAGCTTGAGGTCTGCTTTGGATTACTTACTAAAAGTAGCTGATAAACAAATCAAGCTGTGGTTTCCAGTTATTCTCTTGTTCTTTCTAGACGCCTGTGTTAATGCTTTTGTAGAGACTTTTCTCCTTTGCCATCAAACTGGTTTAAGTCCAGTATCTGATTTTTCATGTGGACCAAAAACCCATTTGCCTTTCTGTGGATTATGTAAAATTAATGAAATTAATACTTTTCTCCACATACGCGTGGAGTATGACTTGCTCATTGAAGGAATTTTTATGCAGTCCAATTTGTCTTGATAATTAGGAACATAAATGATTTATTTATTGATTATATTAAAACACTTATTGTAAGGGGCAGTATTTGTAGGGAAGTAGCTGTATCCATGCTGAGATGTTTCTTCCACTTGATCCCACATTGAAGTCAGAATATAGTGACAACTTCTGTTTCCATAGCTGCAGAATCTGTTTTCAAAAACACAAGACTGTGATCTCAGTGTAGTCGAGTGCACACTGAGAAGCTGATATGGAAATAGAA
Source organism: Spermophilus citellus (assembly GCF_964194105.1). Classification (NCBI taxonomy): domain Eukaryota; kingdom Metazoa; phylum Chordata; class Mammalia; order Rodentia; family Sciuridae; genus Spermophilus; species Spermophilus citellus. The sequence goes on along the minus strand of NC_138184.1, from coordinate 22,481,901 downwards.
ATGAGGCTTTATTCAAAATACAAGCTTTAAAACAAAAACTTCCTGTTCCCTTTTGGTGAGTGGGTGAGATCCCCACCCCTCCTTTTCAGGTTTTGTAGTTTTCCAGGTTAATTTCAGAAGTTGACTGTGAAGGGATCCTAGCTGACTGTCATTTGATCATGTCATTCAGGAAGCCCCTCAAACATTTCCTAATATGACAGATGAATCACTGGAAATTTATTGTACTTTATAGGTTGCTGCAGTTGTGATTGACCCGCCAGGTCACTGTAAAGACAGAAGAGTTGGTGTGGCTTATTTCAGCGGGCTTAGGCAGAAAGGGTGAGTCATTAAATTCATTCATTCACTTGAGTTCTGTGATGTTTGAGGCACTGAGGGCATACTAGGGTGATCTAAACAGGCAGAAGTGAGTCTTCATTCAGTTTTTGCTCAGATAATATGAAGCATGGAAGTTTGTGCATTGTCTAGGGTAGGAAAATGCTGGTGGAATAGGGTCCCATTTCTCCATCAGCCTAACCTCCATTTCTGTGGGATTATCTCAAAGAGGTGACCCAGAGCTGTCTGTCATTCATTGAGCATTTACTCTGCTAAGAGTGCATTTTTCTCACTTTAGTGTATTATTCATTCTTATGACTACCGTGCACTGTTAGGGGGCTGCTATTACTTTCCACTTTGTTGATGAGAAGGAGGGTCGTAGGGGTTAACTGACTTTAACTTGCTGAACATGACAGTTCTAATGCTGACCATGTCTTTTTGTCCCCAAAGGGGTTGAGCTTGTAGTAGAAGGACTTCAGGAAATGCATTTGTGGTTATGTGGTCGCGTTTAGGAAATGTGCTCACATCCAGGTTATTTGAAAAGTGCTGGTGGGTAGGATAGTACAGCAGTGTTAAGGTGACTCAACCCTGGAGACGGAAGGGCTGGACAGTCATGTTGGAGGCCAGCCAAGGATATAATAAGGAGGAGTAACAGAGGACTATTGGTGTAGTCCTGGGTGGGGACCCAATGCCTGTGATGACGAAATTCTACCGGAAATATTCTTTAATTACATTTGTTATTTGTCTTGTTTTTATGTAAATAAAGATACCATATTCTAAACCCTGCTTCCCAATCTACCACTTTCCCACTTAATCTGCCCTGAGCATCCTTTTTCTGCATTGCCATTGGAGATGGTATTACGGTGAGGAGGTGCAGATGTGTTATCTGGACAGACCATGCTTTATTGAATTGAAATTCATATTCCAACTTACAAGTGTTATGCAGATGCTAAGATGAGGAAAGTTAAATCTCTATGCATAGTTATGATTTTTCTTAGAAAATAGTTGTAGAAGTGGAAGTGGTTTTGACAACATGTGCCTTTGTGTGTGTGAGGTCATCTCCTGTGTCCCTGTCAGCACCAGGTTATAATTAGAATAAAAGCATGCCAATTTAATAGGTAACATAATCTCTTACTTTAATTATCACTTATTTAATGACTAGTTCTATTTTTTCCTGAAAACTTATTACTGTATTTTCTTTAATAAAAGATTCATATGTGGATATTTTATTGTGGATTTAAACATTTTTTGGTGTGAAAAGATCTTCATAATTTCTTTGAGTACATTGGTCTTGAAATTGATAGTATCTTATAATCTTAATTTTTTTTCCATGTGAGGTCATTGTTCCAGCTTTTTGTCATGAAAAATTTTCAAACCTATGTAAGTGGTAAGAGCAGAATACAATAAACTGTGTGAGTATTTGCCTTATACACTTATTTTTAGGCATGTTTGCCATGTGCAATAGTTTTAAATAGGCTTGAGTTCAACACCCATTGCACCTCTCAATTCTTAGGACTCTAGGCAAATTACTACCAGCCTGAGTTTCGCCATCAGCATCTTGAACAGGGTGATGGTGCTGGCCCAACAGCTGCCATGAGTTTGGGGCAAGGACTCCCAGGTATTACCCCAGGTCTGGCTGAGCACTGCACAGTAAATGCAATCAATAATATGCTTTTCCTTATTAGCATTATTATGATTTTTAAAAAAGCTATTAGTGCAGTAAAACCAGAACCTGCTAGCCAAGGTGGCCATGCCTTTAACCCCAGCTATTCAAAGGCAGGAAGAGGATTGCAAGTTTTAGGCAAGCAGGGCAACTTAGCAAGACCCTGTCTCAATAGAACTTTTCTCTCCCACCCCATCCCACGTTCCTGGGCCTCTTTCTCACTCTAGATATTATATCAGCTTTATCCTGGAGTGTGAGGGCTCAGCAGTGCTGTTGTTGGCTGGGTGAAGTTCATTACTAATTCAGGGCTGTGCACTGGAGGGCAAGTAAGGCCTCCTGTGCTTGCCCATGGATTTCAACTCATATTCTACTGTTTTTTTCCTCTCCCAGGGACCCTGTGCCCATTCAAAGTGAAGGCATGTGCATTGTGGGCTGCCGGGCTTCTTAGTTTAAGGCATTTGGCCCTTCCCAGGCAAGATTCTCCTCTTCAAAGCAATAGCTTTCCAGCCTGGAATCTCAGGTTTCTTTACAGGGATTTGTTATAAATTTACCGTTCTTGCAGCCCTTCTGGGCTTTGGCTAGACTCCAAACTTCTTCCTCAATGTAAAGAGAGCCCAGCTACAATTTCTGGTTCTCTGGTTGGGGCTTGCACCAAGATGTGGCATATTACCGCTGTGATGCTTCTCTGAGAACTGCCTCTGTTCTGCCTGCTGCCCATCAGGCTGGCCTTGTGCCCCTTGGCTGGCAGGATTAAGTGTCTGAGGGCCACTATTTACCCAGATAAGCAATTCTGTTGGCCAGGGTTGCTGAGAAAGCCCCTCTGCAGAGCAACACACTATAGTTTCTGTTCCCTACACTAGCCTGGGAGTGCTGTCTCAGGAATTGACAGTCAAAGTTTGACTGCCCTGTGCAGCTTATAGAGTCTCTCAGATGACATATGTCTGCGCTTGGCCTGGTCCAGCTTGTTCACTAAACTTACTTTGTGCTGGAAGATACATGAAAGTTCCACTGGGGCTGAAAGAAGAGAGGCAAGCCGGGAGCAGGCTCCCTGAGTAGCCTCTCCCCCTGGTCTCCTTTGGCAGAAGAGGGAGCTATTTATGGCACTTTCAAAAAAATTTGCTGCCGCCAGCTAGAGAGAGACAGGGACTATTACATAAGGCTGTGAGCGCGCGCTGTATTTTTGTTCTCTTTTTCTCCCTTATTCTAGGAGACAGAGATGGGCTTACAGAAGGCAGCGTGGCTGGGCATTTCTGTTCTCCCAATTGCAGCAGAATTATTTTTGGAACCGGGGATTTGGTCACATGACAGCAGTTTTCATTCATGAGCCCCAGATCGATTCAATGTTTTCATCTTTACTTCATAGGCATTTATTGGGGGTAGTGTGTGTGTTAGTGGGTTTGCATCTGTCCTGAGCAAGGGTTAGAGAGGAGAGTGAGTTGGATTCTGGAACTGAATTGGGTCAATTCTCCAGTTGCTGAGTTCTGCAAATTTTCTCTGAGTGATGCTGATTTCTTTACTATTTGGGGGCTTTGACTTTCCCCAGAGGAAGGTATAACCTTAAAAGTGGAATTTGATTTATGCGTGTGTGCATTTGTGTGTGTGTGTGTGTGTGTGTGTGTGTGTCTAAGAGTGTGAAATATGTGGAAGCTAGAGAGTAAAAAGGAAAACAAAGGTGGGGGAATCTCATGAAAATGGAAAAGGAGGTCAGTAGAGGAAAGGGGGCAGTAAGAAGGGAAGGAGTGGAAAAGTGGTGGGGAGTGATATTGGCCAAACTGTATTATTCTATTTTGTGCATGTAACAACAGATCCCACCGGTACATACAACTATAATGCACCAAAAAATATGGAGGAAAAAACAAAACAAAACAGAACAAAAACCCAGGGCCTGAGTGTATACTAGGCAAACGCTATGCCATTGAGCTATATCCAGGGCCATTGTTTTCTTTTTCTTTCTTTCTTTTTTTTCTAACCCAGGGCCTCTACATACTAGGCAAGGGCTCTACCACTGAACTACATCTGCAGCCAAAGTCTGCATTTTTGTTGTGTGTGACATTTTTGTTGATGTGTGCTCGGTTAGCTTAGTAGTCAGTCAATGATTCGACAGTAATTTTCTTAAACAATTGGAACCAATAAATCTCCCAACCTTTACTGAGGAAAAAAAAAAATCTCAGGAAAGCAAGAGCAAGAGAGGACAGATGCACATGAGAGGCCCATACAGTACCCATGGCAGATACTGTATGTGTGACAGGCACTAACTATAATTGCCACCCACATGCCAGGATGCCTGGAAGCCATACTGGCAGAATCTGTAATGGTGGTTGCCTCTAGTCCCTAGCTATCCTGGTCTTTTCTTTCGGGGGTCCTTGGACACTCTCTGGAGTGCACAAGAAGTTGGGAGTTGGCCTTGAGACCATTCGGCACCTCCTTTTCTGTGCTTTGGTTAATCTACTGATTCGACTTCCTGGTTGTAGTTGCTGATATGGGTTCCTCCAAATCTTTCTTGTTCTGTGGGTGGTCACACAGTCCCCTCCTGAGATGCTCCTTCCCTTCACAACATCCCATCAAGTTGGGGCCTAATCCGACAAGATGGAGATTTGGGGCTACTTTTTCTTCTAGTAGGCACAGTATCTCGGATTTAATTTCTAGGTCTTTGATCCACTTTGAGTTGAGTTTTGGGGCTGGGGATGTGGCTCAAGCGGTAGCGCGCTCGCCTGGCATGCGTGCGGCCCGGGTTCGATCCTCAGCACCACATACCAACAAAGATGTTGTGTCCACCGAGAACTAAAAAAAAAAATAATAAATATTAAAAAAAAATTCTCTCTCTCTCTCTCTCTCTCTCTCTCTCTCTCTCTCTCTCTCTCCTCTTTCACTCTCTCTAAAAAAAAAAAAGAGTTGAGTTTGTGCATGGTGAGAGATAGGGGTTTAATTTCATTTTATTGCATATGGATTTCCAGTTTTCCCAGCACCATTTGTTGAAGAGGCTATCTTTTCTCCAATGTATGTTTTTGGCACCTTTGTCTAATATAACAGTAATGTGGGTTTTCTTTTTTTAAGGAATGAACTCTGAGCAATGTACTTTTCTCTTAGTACTGCCTTCATAGTGTCCCAAAGATTTCGATATGTTGTATCGCCGTTCTCATTTCCCTCTAAGAATTTTTAAATCTCCTCCTTGATGTCTTTTGCAACCCATTGTTGATTCAGTAGCATATTATTTAGTCTCCAGGTGTTAGAGTAGTTTTTGTTTTTTATTTTATCGCTGATTTCTAATTTCATTCCATTGTGATCGGATAGAATGCAGGGTAGTATCTCTATTTTTTTGTATTTGTTAAGAGTTGCTTTGTGGCATAATGTATTGTCTATTTTAGAGAAGGATCCATGTGCTGCTGTGAAGAAAGTGTATTCACTTGTTGAAGGATGAAATATTCTATATATGTCAGTTAAGTCTAAGTTATTATTGAGTTCTATAGTTTCTTTGTTCAGCTTTTGTTTGGAGGATCTATCCAGTGGTGAAAGAGGTGTTTTAAAGTCACCCAGAATTATTGTGTTTCGGTCAGTTTGACTCTTGAACTTGAGAAGAGTTTGTTTGATGAACATAGATGCTCCATTGTTTGGGACATATAAATTTATAATTGTTATGTCTTGTTGGTGTATGGTTCCCTTGAGCAGTATGAAATGTCCTTCGTAGTTCCTTTTGATTAACTTTAGCTTAAAGTCTACTTTATTTGATATGATGATGCAAACCCCTGCTTGCTTCCATAGTCCATGTGAGTGGTATGATTTTTCCCAACCTTTCACGTTCAGTCTGTGTATGTCTTTTCCTATGAAATGAGTCTCTTGGAGGCAGCATATTGTTGGGTCTTTTATTTGATACAATCAGCTAGACTATGTCTTTTGATTGGTGAGTTTAGGCTAGTAACATTCAGGGTTATTATTGAAACATGATTCGTATTCCCAGCCATTTTTGTTATTTAACTTGACTTGGTTTCTCCTTTGATTCATTTTTCCTTTAGTGTAATACCTCCCTCTGCTGATTTTCATTGTTTTTAATTTCCTGTTCATAGAATATTTTGCCAAAGATGTTCTGTAGTGCATGTTTCTAGTTGTAAATTCTTTTAACTTTTGTTTACATGGAAGGTTTTTATTTCATCATCAAATCTAAAGCTTAATTTTTCTGGATACAAAATTCTTGGTTGGCATCCATTTTCTTTCAGAGCTTGCTATATGTTATTCCAGGATCTTCTAGCTTTCAGAGTCTGGGTTGAAAAATCGAATTGTATCCTAATTGTTTCCCCTTATATATAATCCAATTCCTTTCTCTTGTGGCTTTTAAAATTCTCTCCTTATTCTATATGCTAGGCATTTTCATTATAGTGTGCCTTAGTGTGGATCTGTTGTGATTTTGTACATTTGGTGTCCCATAGGCCTCTTGAATTTGGTTTGCCAATTTGTTTTTCATGTTTGGAAAATTTTCTGATATTATTTCATTGAATAGATTGTTCATTCCTTTGGTTTAGAACTCTATGCCTTCCTCTATCCCAATAACTCTTAAATTTGGTCTTTTTATGCTATCCCATATTTCTTGAATATTCTGTCCATGATTTCTTACCATTTTCACTGTGTTGTCTACATTTTTTTCAAGATTATGTATTTTATCTTCATTGTCTGAAGTCGTGTCTTCCAAGTGGTCTAATCTCTTGGTTATCCTTCAATTGAGCTTTTAATTTGGTTTATTGTTTCTTTTATTTCAAGAATTTCTGTTTGGTTCTTCTTTAGAACCTCTATCTCCTTATTGAAATAATTGAAGTATTGAAGTAATCTTTCACTTCCTGTGTTTGCTTATGTAGCTCTTTATCGAAATGATCTTTTGCTGCCTGTATTTGCTCTCTTATATCATCCTTTTAATTCACAGAACTTTTTTTTTTATATTTATTTTTTAGTTCTCGGCAGACACAAATTCTTTGTTTGTATGTGGTGCTAAGGATCGAACCCGGGCCGCATGCATGCCAGGCGAGCGCGCTACCGCTTGAGCCACATCCCCAGCCCCTCACAGAACATTTTAATTATGTACATCCTGAACTCCTTCTCTGTCATTTCATCTGCTGTGCTGGCCATGGATTCTAATAATGTGGTATCTTGATTTATCTGGGGCACTTTCTTCCCTTGTCTTTTCATGTGTCTTCCTTCTAGCTCTATGGATCCGAGGCGTTACTGTTTTTACCCTATAGGCTTATAGTGCCCCTGTAGGGATCCAATACCTCCTCTTTGAGAAGAAAGAAAATGTTAACAGATCCCAATATAAACAAAATACCACCTAAAAACAAATAGTTGTTATTAAGATGTTTACAGTTTGGTCACAATGTACAGAAATAGTGAATTCAATTATTATCTCCAATATAATCAGTAGGTTCATAAAAGGGTTTATAGTTTCTGATGGTGGACAAAGAACTGGGGGTGAGGAGTAGGATGATATGCTGAGGAGGTAGGAGGTGAGGATATAGAGTTTTTATATCTTAGGAGTGTGAAAGAGAAATCTAAAGAAGTAGCTAGAATAGAGAGGTAGTAATTTTGGGTAGACAAGTAAGAGGGAAGACAGTAGAGTACATAAAACACACCACATATATATTAAGAAAAATAAAAAAATGTTAAAATAGTAAAACTTGGAGAGAAAAAAAAGAAAAATATTATATAACATAATTGTAATATACTATTCAGTCATCTCAGTCCTCAATATCCAAATTCATGCAAAGTACTTGGTTTCACATATGTTGGGGATGTGAGGGCAGGAGAATAAAAGGGAGAGGAAATAAAAAATATCATGAAGGAAGAAACAAGGATTGTTTTGTTTGGAGATTAGTATCTTTCCTGCCTCCCTTCTCATCCAGTAGATGGGGTTGTCTGTTCTTAGTTGGTATCTCTGCCCTCAGGATGGTGGGGGTTACCAGGGTGTGAGGGTTGGTCTTGGGTTCAGGGTTCCTGGAAATGGGCTATGGCACCTGCTGGTCCTGTTGGGAGACTGCACCTCAAGGATCTCCTTTGGGGCCTGCTCCTGTGATGTGGGCAACAGGACTTATCTCCTCCTCATCTTGCCTGTAGACCTCACAGTTCCTGGCCTCTAAATCAGTCTCTAAACTCCCTCACCCTCACCCTTTCTACTTTCTATCAGGAACTTTTCTCTCCGGGGTCTTATGTGTTGCATTCTGAGGGCTGTTTTGAATTGGGCAGTCACTGTGCCGAGTTAGCGGCTGTTGGGGATTAGGGGGAATTAGAAAACTATGGGTACCTGGCTATCCAGTGTTTCAAACTGGTAGTTGCCCTGACTAAAGATGGTGATGGAGGTGACCCACGGTGGAGGCATCTGCTTTTAGCAATGGGGTGTCAGGTTGGGTGGAGGGAGCCGTGCGATGCTATTGTGCTATGCGTTCAGAGATGAGCTCTGTGGCAGTGTTGCGGCTGTCAGCTGTCTGCTGTGTTCAGAGCCTGTGATGTCTCCAGGTGCAGGCAGGCTACCGTGATTAGGGGACTATGGCAGTAGCTACCAAATCCCAAGGTTGAGGGTACCGGGGGAGTCCCACGTTGGTAGATGGGGGTACACATGGGAGTTGTGGCCGGAGTTCCTGCGTGTGGGTAGTGGCTGAGTGTCCTTTGTGGGAGTGACGTCTGGGAATTCTGTGTCAGTGGTCCTGCTAAGGCACCCATGAGACCTGCATGGGCGAGTAGTTGGGAGTTGAGAGTTCTTTTGTAACGCTTTGGCCTGGGGCCCTGCGCAGCATGGTGGCTGTGATTCCTGCGCAGGATCAGCTGTGGAGGGGTCCTCTATCGCTCTCAGCAAAGCAGTATTCTCACTAGTTGAGACCCAGGTCACAGAGTCACAGAATGCTGCCTCCCTCTGGCCCACCATCTTGGATCCCTGGTTGACATTCTTGAGTAATAGAAGTGCTTCTCAGTCCTGCTTCTGCCATTATTTGAGTAAAACTGAGCAGGTCAATTACCCTTTCCCCAAATCTTTCCCTGACCCCTGCCTCTTGAAATGAGAATAGTGCTTCCAAGTTCTAACTTAGAATTGGGCAGGACAGATGGCATTTCATTTGTGAAAGCCCATAGAGAGCTGGATGGTGTGCGTAGAGCTGCAAGACCTAATGCTTCTCAGCGGCCCGGCTTCCCCAGCCTGGCACCATGGCTGTAGAGCTGTAGCTCATCTGCTCATTGCCCAACTGTTCAGCTTTTACGTGACAGGTCCCACCACTTAGCCACTTGTCCAGCTATTTAAGGAGCTGGCCTGGGCTCATGGGAGTGCCAGGAAGGTCATATGAGCTAGGAGAGTGTTAAGAGGGAGAAGTAGAGGAGGAGATGGTTCCCACTTGGCTGCCCACCAGCTGTCCGCCACCCATGATGTCCCTGCAGGTCACCATATCTGGGGTGTCTGTATTTCTTCTGTGAGCTTCTGTGATCTCTTGGGGTCTTTGCTGAACTCCTTTGCCCCTTTATGGCAGGAGGAATGTATTTAGAGGACAGATGGAGGAGAGTAGTCAGGGGTCAGGGGTCACATAGAGCCAGAGTAAGGAGCTTTTTTTTTTTTTAATTTTTAATTGTAGATGGACACAATGCTTTTATTTTATTTATTTATTTATGTGGTGCTGAGGATTGAACCCAGTTCCCCACACATTCAAGGCAGGTGCTCTACCACTGAGCCACAACCCCAGCCCGAGTGGGAAGTTCTTTAAGCCAAGCAGAGTTATCACTCCCAACCATAACACAGTGAGCAGCGTCTTTGGAGGCACTCAAAGCAAGGCTCACATCCTTGGCAAGTTATTCAGTCATTCGGAGCCTGTTTCTTGTCCTGTAAAAAGTGGATGCTAATGATACTTTATAGGTTATGAGCCTTGAACAAGGTCACATATAAACTACCAAGCACAGTGCCAGACCCGTAGCTAGCTCATTTTACAATTCCAGGAGTGCTGGGGTTGTCTGCACCTTAAAATAGCACATGTTGGTCTCATCACCTTCTAAGCAGGTGGCAGCTTGCTCAGAGAAGCAGCTGTAAGATGGCACGAAAAAGAATTGTCTTGGCCTAGTGCTGGTCACGCCTTAGGTGCCAGTTGACCTCAAGTGAGAGCCAGGTCCTGGAGTGTCCCTCTGATTCTAGATGACTGGTTTCCCTCAGCACCATACCCAGCTTGCTGGACAAGGCTCACTCCCTCACTCCCTAGTCCAGATGGGGAAGGTTCTGAGGCCCAGAGAAGTGACATTGCCTCCTCAGTGTCACACAGCTCTTCTTATGTTCAGGTTCTGAGCCACCGAACTCACGGCTGGAAAGAGGAGAAAACTCTTAGGGGCTCACGCATGTGCGCTCTATCAGCAGAGTTGAGTTCAGCAACAAACTGGAACAAACCGAAGTAGTCCATCGAGTGCTAAGATACTCTGGGGGTTGAAGTCACTGACCATGAAGTTCAGGCCAGGGACTTGGGCCAACCACCCCCTGGCACCAGGCAGGGGCATTCTCCTCAGCTCCACTGCAGAACTACCTCTGTATGTGTTTTTTTCTTCTTCTTTTTTTTTTCCCCCCAGTGGCACCTCTTTTGCTGAGAAATTGACCAGGTTGCAAAATTTCTCACTCCTCTGCTAGGAGGAATCCTGCCTCCCTGCGTCTCCCCAGGCAGCACTGAGGAAACCAGACAGAGGCGCTTTCATCTCGAGGCCCTCCACTCACTCTTCTTAAGCCCTGTTTTGTTTCTTGAGGCCCATTTGTTTCCTCTGCCTGAAAGAAGCCTTTGGCTTGGTGTGCCAGGGTTTTGCTGGAGCCAGAGAGTGACCAGAGTGCTGGTTGATTTGCTCCTGAGCTCCGTGTAAACCTCAGAAGTGCCTGTGTACAGTCACTGAGGGAAAGGGAAGAAGCACGGAGCCTGTGGCAACAAAGGACCACAAATCATTTTCCCACTGGATTCCCATCACTTGTTCCAGTTCAGACCTGGGTTCTCCCTTTGCTGGCTTTGTGACCTTTGGAAAGTTACTAAACCTCTCCAGGCATTCTTTTCTTCAACAGTTAAGTGGGGCTGGTAACGTATTTAGCTAAGAAAAGACGGTAGTGACGGGTTGTACATGTTAGAGCTTCCAAAGCACTTGCCAGAGTGGGTAGCACATACTGAATCATCAATAAAAGTTGGTAGCACAATGAATTTATAGAAGTGCAGCGCTGTATACTGGTGTTTGAAATTGTGCAATTTTGGAAACAATCAAGGGTCACTTAGATGAATACTTTTGAGGAAGGTGATTAGTATCTGAGAGTTTGTTGTGTGCACAGCACCTTGCTGGGTGCTTTATTTGCATCTGTGTCAGTAATCTGTTTAACATTCTCAGAGGTGTGGGAATTGTTACTGTATGAAGGAAACCAAAGCTCCAGACCTGCAGGAACTCGCCCAGTGTCTCACCAGCCAGGAAGCCCGAGCCCCACTCTCTTCTCCACAAATGATGCCTGGGGATTGTTGGGACCTGTGTACTGGGCAGCCCATTGCCACTTTTTCTTCTGTGTCTGATTCAATGCTTGGCTGTGTTTGCTTATTTTTGATCTTTGAACTCTTAGAGATCTCAAGCTCTCAGCAGAAATGTGATCTGAGTGCAAATGCTGATGCACAGTTGTGGGAATTTTGAATCACTAGAGTCTTTCAGAGTACTACTCAGCAGGCTGCCACATTACGAGAGGTTTGTTACCACTTCCCCACAATTTTTGGGTCTCCCCAGAGGGCATATGCTGTGACTTTCTTCAAGTTAGAAACTGGAAGGGCCTGTAAATAAGACTTCCTGATCCTGAATTTTTGCATGTGGGTCATTTGCTTTGTTTGGCCCCTAAGTCACATTTGATGTGTATTGGTCTGCATTGAGAAAACAATGAGGTGAGGTCAAACTGATGCCATCCTAGAGAGCCTGTGGGGTGCAGCCCACATGTATGGAACATGTCTGGAATGTTTCAGGGGTTCCCTGTTGATTGCTGTTTAGTCCTCAAGGTTAGCCCTGTGTAATTAGTTCAGACCCTTTGGTTCCTGTGTGGATCATAGACCCACAGCTTCTTAGCTTCAGAGGATCTTTGTAGTCGTTTCAGCCAAACCTTATTCCATTGCTTATTATTTGTTCTGCAAACATTTACTTAGTACCTAATATGCACCAAGACCAGTCCATCCTTTCAGAGAATTTATAGTTTTGTGCAGGAGATGAGCCCTGGTTAAGCGGTGATGTGTGGACAGAGAATGAAGGTTGAATCTAGGGTGGAGAGACTATTCCCAAGCAGACTCCACAGAGTAAATGCCACATGAATAGGATTATGTAGAGAAAGGTTTGGAAGTGCTGGCATATGAATGTTATGTAGAGCCAAGAAAGGCGCTTGATTCTTGAGAATCTGCAAATTGTAATGTTGATGATAATGCTCATTTTGAGAATTTAGTATGTGCCAGGCATGAAAGTAATCATGCCTTACATCGATACCTTATTTTATAGAATTCAGAAGTTTGGACATGCCATAATTTATAACTATTCTTCTATTGATAGAAATGTAGGTTGTTCCCCACTTGATTTTAGTTGGCAAAAGATTTTGGTCTTTTCACTTCAAGAGGGGCCCCCTGAGCTTTTGAATAGCTTTGCAATTGCTGAAAAGTGTTCTGGGGACTTCAGAACTGTGGCTTATGTTCCCTTTTGAGGCATCACTTTGATGGTGTCTCCCAAACTTCGTTTTTTAAGAAAGTGCTGATACTAACTTGCAATATTCATTTGATTGCATGTGTTTCTAGGTTAAGTGTATGACAGCTATATGTCAAAACATAGATACTAGGAGGAGAAACAGTGGTTTAGGGTTAGCGATCGGGATTTAGATGATCACCCTCATCTTTTATGTGATGAAAGAGGAAGTTATATAATGTATAGTTGAAGTCCTTGTTAAGAAATCTACATAAAGTTGTAAAACCTTTATTTTAAAAAAATCAGGCCAATTTAAACAAAAACTTAGCTTTCAGTAGAGCAATTGCATTTTGCAAAAGAAGAAAGTATTTCATATTTCTGTGTAAGGATCATATAAAACGTCTAAGTACAGGTTTAAGAAGGTATGAGTGAAAGTTCAATTTGTTAATGCATTTTTAATATGTATTTTTAGTTGTAGATGGACACAACAAATTTATTTTGTTTATTTATTTTTGTGTGGTGCTGAAGATTGAACCCAGTGCCTCACACATGCTAGGTGAGTGCTATACCACTGAGCCACAACCCAAGCCCCGTTAATGCATTTTAAAACCCTTTGAGGTTCCTGTTCATGATCTACTGTCTCTCTGCCCAGGATATCTTTCCATGTTGTTAAATTCATACCTGCTCTGAAACTCCCTTTCCTCGGAAAGTTGACTTCTCTCTGGCTGCATCATAATTAATGACTATCTTCTGTTGTCGTTCGTTTTTTGTAGCATTCCGCTGCGATAAATTTCTTTGACCCACACTTGGCCAAAGAGCCACATGCATTTTGCCAGGCTATCCCACTGAATTTATTCCCCACCCTACTACAATAATTTATTAGACCATGAGTTTCCTAAAACAGATGCCAAATTAAGCATTGTTACATGTGTGTATACATATATACATATATGTATATATATATGTGTGGTGTGTGTGTGTGTGTGTGTGTGTGTGTGTGTGTGTATAAATTTTTTTTTTTTCCTTTTTGAGTCAGGGTTGACTCATGATCCTCCTACCTCAGCCTCCTAAGTAGCTGAGATTGTGCCACCACCTGGCTTGTATCTTTGTTGGTCTGATAGAGTTTTTTTTTTTTTTTTTAAATCACTGTTAAGTTTTTTAAAAATGTTTGGGGGCCTGTGGGGGCATTTTTTTTCTTGGTGAGGGCAGGACATTTTCATATCCTTTGCTTATTTTCCTTTTGAGCCGTTTGCTTTAGGTTTGTGAATCACATGAATCCTGTGCATTAATTATAAATTGATTATAAATTACTTAGACATTAATTTTAAGTATTCCCGGCTTAATTTCAGTGCCAGTTTTACTTTGTCATGTCTTCCTTACTTGGGGGTTCTTTCTGTTGATCTATTTGGTAATGAGAGCCCATGAGATGTGGTCAGCCTGCCTGGAACCCAGGAGTGTCAGGGTCATATCATTTCTATTTATTTCATAATGTCTTGCTATTTTAGTCTTTATGTATAACAGTAGCCTAAGTGGGCACAGAACTCTTACGGGACTGTCTTTCACTTAAACATCTGAGGAACTTATTCTACCAGCCACTGGCATGGTACCTAGAGATATAAGGATTTTTTTATCCCCATTCTTCACATTTTATTAGATTTTTATCTGTATCTTTTGAACTTAAATTTTCTCTAGATTATGTCTACAAGTCTATTTCTTTTCATGAAGGTTAACTGGATCTTGGTGTAGAACCTCATGATTTAGAGGTGGCAGTTTTCAACTCTAGAAAATCACTGATATATTAGTGTGTCTTATACTTTGTCCTCTTGATTTTAGACTTTTCTGGGTTCTTCTGGAACTTTCATTAATATGCCTTTTTATCTTAGGGATGACTTCTGAAGCTAATTCACAGATTCAATATCCTTATTCACTAATCTTCTCTCTATTTTGTTGAATTACTTACCCCCTGCCCTCCACCCCCCCAGAAGTGTGTAGATTGTAAGAGTACAGCGAATGGATTTTCACACACTAATGATTTTAACAAGTTAGTGTCCAGACCAGGCATAAGAACTTGACAAGCCCTGGGGCAAGGTCCCTGGTACCCCATACCAGGTAGGCTGTGGCAGTGTGCAGCGGCCCCTTTAGCTTCATCTAGGGAATTCCCATCCTGGCTCTCTGATCACTGCTAGTAATGTTTGGAGTTCTTTTAATTACCTGTCTCACGCCTCTGGTGCCCAGAGTACTCTTGGGTTATGCTAGGTGATCCTGGGCTTTCTTGTGCAGCATTTTATCTGTTTGTCTATATTTGAATTACTGATGGAGGTGTGAAGATCAGTTTTACCTGCATGTGATCTTACAGAAAAGTTCCTAGAGGCTCCAAGTTTCTCTTGTTACTGTTCCCTCTCTACCAGGAATACACAGCCTTCCCTAGCCCCTTTCCATTTTTATATTTGTCCATTTCAATGAGGGCAGGAAGTTTGTCTCTTAGGCTGAATTCATTTGTAAGAGGAATTCTTGGTACATTTTGGTAAATAAACTCTTATTGAGGAAAAATGCCCCAGATTCAGGGCTGTTGTTTTCTGTTAGAACTGAAATGTCAAGTGAAATGTCTGCTAACCTCACTTTTTATTTTTGTGCTGGGGACTGAACTCAGGGCCTTGCACATGCTATCTATGTACTCCACCACCAAGCTGCACCCCCAGCCCCTTTACTACATCCCCACCCCCACAAATGAACTATAATGCATCATTTTTTATAAAGCAGTGGGTTGCAAACCGTTTTTGGTGGAGAGGTCTCAAGACCCCTCAAAGTTACTGAACATTCCCAACTGCTTTCATTTATGTGGGTTATATTGATTCGTATATATTGAATTCTGTGGGTTATATTGATTCATGCATTAGAAGTTAAATTTAAGATTTTAAACCACAGGAATACAGAAGCACACATTCCACTAATTAGCCTTCAAAACAATGGCATCATCACCCATCATATAGTCTCTGGAAAATTCTATTACATGTGTGAAAGTGTCTTAGAAAATAGCCAGTCTCAGGAGCCCCAGGTGTTCTCAGACCACACTTTGAAATCCCTTGTATGAAAGAATGTTTTGTAGGCTTCCTTTCCTGCCTTGTTCATTGAGCTCTTATGTAACATTTTTAAAATTAATTTACTTATTTTAATTAGGTATATATGACAGCAGAGTCCATTCTGATTCATTATAACATTTTTGCCAGGTGTGTGTTTGTGTGTGCACACACACACCAGCAGTATTGTAGGCCAGGAGAGGAGGGCCCTTGTTGAATTCAAGGTCAGCTTCCAAGGCCATAGAGCTCTCCTGAAATGTGTGGCAAACTCACTTACATGCAGGTTTGTTCTTCCTGGGGCAAGTGCTATCCTTAATAGCTGCTGCTCTACACTCTCTCTTCCCCACCTTTTCCCTGTCTTTAGTCCCAGGCAGATTTTATTTATTTATTTTTAATTGATTTTATTTTTTAAAATACACGGCAGCAGAATGCATTACAATTCTTATTGCACACATAAAGCACAATTTTCCATATCTTTGTATACAAAGTATGTTCATGCCAATTCATGTCTTTATACATGTACTTTTTTGCATTGTAATTCTTATTACACATATATACCACAATTTTTCATATCTCTGTTTGTATATAAAGTATGTTGATACCCAATTTGTGTCTTCATATGTGTACTTTGGATAATGATGTCCATCACATTCCACCGTCCTTGCAATCCTCTGACCCCTACCTTTCCCTCCCACCCCCTCTCCCTATCTAGAATTCATCTATTCCCAGGCAGATTTTAAATGGAGATGCTAATTGCAAGGTTGCTGTAGTGGTCTCTAGAGAGCTAGATCTACTAATCCCAAGGGCCTCAACCTGGGCTCCTTGGCTTCCCCGAACCTATGAATGGGCTGAATTTCCTGGAACTGCATATATTTTTTTGGAATAAGATGTAGTTTTTTTTTATAATTAATGCATTAATTTATTTTTTTTCTTTTTTTTATTGGTTGTTCACAACTTTACATAGCTCTTGACATATCATACTTCATACATTAGATTGAAGTGGGTTATGAACCCCCAATTTTACCCCAAATGCAGATTGCAGAATCATGTCGGTTACACATCCACAATTTTACATAATGCCCTATTAGTAATTGTTGTATTCTGCTACCTTTCCTATCCCCTACTATCCCCCCTCCCCTCCCCTCCCTTCTTCTCTCTCTACCCCATCTACTGTAATTCATTTCTCACCTTGTTTATTTTCCCATTCCCCTCCCAACCTCTTATATGTAATTTTGTATAGCAATGAGGGTCTCCCTTCATTTCCATGCAATTTTCCTCATCTCTCCCTTTCCCTCCCATCTCATGTCACTGATTAATGTTACTCTTTTCTTCCTACTCTTCCTCCCTGCTCTGTTCATCTTTGCTCTCATTATATCAAAGAAGACATTTGACATTTGTTTTTTAGGGATTGGCTAGCTTCACTAAGCATAATCTGCTCTAGTGCCATCCATTTCCCTGCAAATTCTATGATTTTGTCATTTTTTATTGCTGCATAGTACTCCATTGTGTATAGATGCCACATTTTTTTTATCCATTCATCTACTGAGGGGCATATAACAGCATCTCCTTGCTTTGTGTACACATAATTATATACATAATTCTTATAGTGATGTGTCAGTTTGTGTTCCTTGTAATGCTTGCTTACAGCTCTTCCCACAGGTTGTGGTTGCCAGGTGTCCCCGATGTCCTTATTTCAGGACATTCTAGCTGCAGTGCAGATTATTCATTTCCTAAAGCTGCTTCAAAATAGATGTCAACAAGTAAATGAAGCCATGTGCTTTGTATTTTGGTCTGCATTGAAGCCTGTTTAGTTGAATGGAACTTCACTGCAATTCTTTTATTGAAACTGAACAATGTAATAGGAGATGCCTTATAGGAAACTTTTTTCAGAATTTGCAATCTGAACCTATATCATCTTAACTTTCTAAAGATTTTTTTTTCTAGATATATTCATAGACTCTAAGTAACCATATCCTTATCTCTGATTGTTTCATAGATTCTCTGTAAGCCGCCCCTGCTGGTGTGCCAGACCTACCGGGGGCTGTCCTCCTGACTGCCCCAGACTCCGGCAGCGGGGCCCCCGATGGCAGTGGGCACCTCCCCCTGAAACCTGCCAAGCTGGACGCCACAGCTCCGCACGACGACACTTTGGCCAGCTCCGTGCCCCCTTTGGAGGCGTGCAACCATGCAGTCCTAGCCTGCAGCCCGGGCATCCCTGAAGAACACTATGTAAGCGAAGCTGTGGAAGATGTTCCCAGCGACAGAGCGTACCGGGATGCCTGCACCATTACCGGTATGGGGGCCCTTTCCCTGCCTGGGTTGGATGGAGAGAGGCAGACTTCAGTGAAGACTGGGGAAGGGAAGCAGCCACGGGGGAATGTGGGGTGGAACCACCAAAATGCAAAAGTCTGAGCTTTGGGGCTGTGAGGTCTCCCATCCAGAACCTGCTTTGCCAGTGAACCATTCTGTGACTTGTGTCAGTCACCGACCTGCCTGAGATATAGATGACACCTTCTAGAACTGTCATGATGGTTAAAAATATTAACACTGAATCCTGGGCAGCGGGCATGGCCCATCATGGATGCTAGTGTAGTTTGTCCCCTTTCTTCTTTCCCTGAGACTGTTTCTTCAGACAGAGGTAGGTATAATAGTAGTGTCATCGTGGGATGCAGAAACGGAGAACCATGTGCAGTATTTCCTCTACATGCAGTGACCATCCAGATCTGCACAGACATCCATTCTTCAGACGCTTGTGTCAGTCATAGCTTCCCAGTGTCCCAGGAACTGAATAATCACCTGCGGTCCACTGGTAGTATCTACTGTTCACACACTTTGTACTGGAGCTCTTCCTTGTTTCTTTTCCCCAGGGGAACATTGAGACAAGCCCTTGAGCTAGTGCCAAGAGAGGGCTCGGAATGGAAGTGGTGTGGGATGGTGTATAGAACAGCAACGAGTAGCAAAACTACAGTTAAACCTGTTGCATTCATATAGAAGTTTGCTCTATTTTTCATTTTTGACTTCATTTTTTGCTTTTGTCCTGTTTGAAATAATGCCCTGGTACCACTTTAAAATATGTGCATTTGCTTCCAGTAGTTTCTCATTGTTCTGTATTACCAGTTAGGCTTTGAGGATCTCCTGGGTGTTAGGCAGGGACACAGGGGAGGACACTGAGGAAGGGGCTATAGCAGCCTTAGAGGGGAGAGGCTGGGGAGGACCAGGTGGCTTCATGGAGGAGCCGATATCCCAGCTGCATCTTCATTTGTCTGAACACGTGAACTTACCCTTGGGATTCTAGCGGAGTCTGTACCAATAAAATCCAGGAAACAACCAGCCTGTTTAACCAGTTTCACTTTTTCTGAACGTGACAACAAAGAGCAAAGAAATGGCAGAATGCAACGCTGAAACCTCAAACCCCACAGGACATTGTAACTCAAGGTCCTTTGCTGGCATATCTGTAGCAAGCCGCATAGGAGAGCTGAGGAACAGCTCAGTGCTGTCACGTTCGGCAGTGACTCAGTAAACAGAAGCGAAAAACATGGGCACTGTTGGCATTTGAGGTGCTGGGTAGCTGGATGATGCGGAACCTGCTCAGGATAAAGTCTTACTAGATGGTCATTGAAAGGAAGACATAGGCTGAAATAAAGTATTCTCTGAGAGACCTTGAATTTCCCTAAGAATGTGTGTGTGTGTTCCCGAGGCTTTGCCCAGTGCAGTCCTGGGACACTGCCTGGTATCCAGCCTCTGGTACAGGCACTCCACCCCCAGTTCCCTGTGAGCTCCGAGATGAACAGACTTTTTGTTCTCTTTTGAATTTTAGGCAAAAGTGAATGCTGGTCACAAAGCCCTGTTATCCTTGCTTCTCCCCTACCCACAACTTAGAGGTATCACATTTTGGGGTGCGTCATTTTTGTTTGGGGTGGTTTAACAAGATGAGCCGATAGTGTTCCCAGGCTGCTGGAGTTACGTAACGCATTGTGCACCCAGGGCAGCTCACAATCTTAGGATTTGTCCCAACAAGCAAACTCAGAAAACTGCTGAGGAAGGCTCAGAAGAGCAGCCGTACCCAAGCTGGCCTCCCATGGAGGATCTCCTTTTTCTCTGAATTGCCTTTGGAGTTTCTTTCTGCACATGGCATTGGTTTTTCAGTTGGGGCAGCCTGTAAAGGCCCAGCCTGTGCCAGCACTCTGCCCGGGGAAGGTCATTCCGACAAACTCTTGTGGTAAGTGTTTTCTCCGGGTGTGTCTGCTGTTTGTTTTCTTTGTGGTATGGCCAGAAAGGAGAAAAGACAAGAGAAATTGTTTCTCTCTTGCTCTGTGGCTGTGTGGTACGGAGATTGCAATGTTGAATGATTGATGGGCAGGGTGAGGGTGTTGGAAGCTGCATGTCTTTACTGCATCCCCTGGTCTGGGCTCAGAGACGGCCAGTGGCACCTGAAGGGCAAGAGCAGCAGGGCTAAGTTGGGACAAGGCTCTCTGGACTCTGAACCCCTTTCCCTTCACAGTTCTCTGTGGCAGCTGAGCAGGGTCGCTAAGGTCCCCTCTTGGCCTTTCCAATTTGGCCGTTTCTCTAATCTTGCATCTTCCTCCCGGTTTCTCAGAGCCTATCCTGGGCCAGCAAGGAGTTTTTCACTTGTGAAGAACTGAGTTAGACAGTGTCTCCCTCGCTCTCTTCTACCTTTCCTCACTGTCTTTTCTTCTTGGCCCTGTGGTTCCAGCCCACACCCTGGTGATGGAGAGCTTGCTGATCATGTCTGCTTTGGTTTGTCATCCTTGCTTGGGGCTGACGTTTTTACTCATTTCCTCTAAGGTGATCGGAATCTGATGGTACGATGACCCATCTGGTTTCTGTCCTGTCTACACTCTGGTTTTGGCTGTCTGGGCCAGAAACCAGTGAATTCCTTAGAGAGGTGTTCTTCCTATCCATTCCAGACAGTCTTAGCTTCCAAACATATAAATCTTATTGATTAAGCCTAAAGTCATTTTGAACCTGCACGAGTCTTACTATTGCACTCCTGTTGAATCAGCAGATGTTCAGGGCCAGCTTTTTACTGGGGTCCCTTCCAGAGAACTGCTCTTGCTCTCTGGCTGTAATCCTGAAAACTCAAAGACAATTGCTTAGGAAAGGGTGCTTATAGCAATTCTCCTACCCAGAAGTACTCTTCATCAAAGGGCCACTATTTAGGAATTTTTCTTTTCCTATCACTAATTTAAGTCATCAAACTTGATGTTTTATCCGCCCAGAATATGCTCAAATAAAACATTTGGACTTGTACATATTATTAACTAAAGTAAGGCATTACCAGTTTCCACCCAGTATAATTTTTAAGAAATGTTTTCCATTGAAAAGTTGTAGTCTGAGTGATAACTTATGTGGCTATAAACAGAAAAGAGCGGACAGTAAAATCTCCTTTCGTTGAAGAGTAAGGAAATTAATTCAGAAACTAGGGAATTGCAAGTATTTTCCACATTTGTAATTCAGAAGTTTTTTTGTTGTTGTTTTTGTTTTTTTGCTTTCTCTCTCTGTGGGCCCTCCCCTGCTTAACAGTTGATCAGTTTTGCAAGTGGAATGAGGGAAGGAGTCCTGTGAGTTCTGTTATGGTGATTTCTAGACATAACATCTTTCCAAAAACACAAAACACTCACCTGGGCTTTTTAAATATGGTATACGTGACTTTTGAGGCCACTGGCTGGCTCCTTCTCTTGTGTTCCTCATCCTGGAGTGGGTAAATGTATTAACCGTGGAAGGTTTTCTTGGGGGGAGGGTAGGGCGGTACTAGGGATGAAACCCAGAGGTGCTCTATCTCCAAGCTACATTCCCAGCCCTTCTTAATTCTATTTTGAGACTGAGTCTCCCTAAGTTTCCCAGGCTGGCCTTGAACTTGCCATCTTCTTGCCTAAGCCTCCTAAGTAGCTTGGATTACAGGCCCGGCATCCCACAGGGTTTTTGATGTAAATTGTAAAATGTAGTTACAGTGTATTGGTAAGATTCTTGACATGTAATTGAGGCTATAGTTCTCAGGTGCGTGGTATATTTTTGTCTTCCTTCTAATTGGTTTAAGTTATGCACTAGAAACTAGTTTTTAATATATCTGCTATGTCACAGAAGAGTATTACAGTCTTCACCCGCCTCCAGCCATTTTAGGAGACAAGTAAATAATAAATTATAATTGAAAAAAAAAGTTACTTATTGACTTAGGAGCCAGTCTTGGGCCTCAGCCCCTGGTTCCAGTTCTTCCTGCCCAACTAAGCCTGTAGGGCCTATGATTGAGAGTGACCGAGAGAGGACACTGGGTGCGCTGCGGCCAGGATTGAGCAGTCCAACGTGGAGACTGCAGGGCCTTTTATAACCTCACCCCAGAAGTCACAAAGTCACTCCTTCATATTTTCTTAGACTTATGGGCTAGTGGTGGTGATTCAGTGTGAAAGGTCACTACACAGAGCAGGTAAGGACCAGGGGGGTGGGGCGTATTGGGGGGTGGGTATCTTGGAGGCACAGTAACACAGTATTACAACCCTATGAAGTATATCTTACCATCGTCTCCTCTTACAAATGAGGAAATTCAAGGCACAGAGAACTTACATACGTGATCTGTTCAAAGTTGCACAGTTTAGTGGTGGAGCCAAGCTTAAAATCTAGGCAGTCTGTCTTAGGGACTAAAGCCCTCTTAATGACTCCCCATATTTTGTGAACTTTTTTGACTGTGATTCACAGTAAAACAAACAAACAAACAAACAAAAACCCAAAACCAGAAATCTCATTGTTTTATACTGCGAGACCTCATATTCATGCATAAGACCTCAAACAGAAGTTTCACAAAATAACCTTTGTCCTTATTACTTTCTATTCACTTGGATGTCTTCTGTCCTATTTCCTTCCAGGGGAGAAAGAAAGTAATTGTGATTCATCAAATTGCTTTTATATTCCCTTGCAGTTTGAAAGATTTTTGCACTGTTCTGTCTTGCCTCTGTAGAAACTTAAAAAAGTCCTGCTTCCCAGAGCTCACCCTAAGTTGCCTCAGCATGAAAAAGTGTGTCACAGAAAAAGCGCAGCAGTTTAAAGAGGCACCCTGGGGGTTTTCCACCCTGAGCAGGTTCATGTTCTGAGCATGCGAATGTATGCATGGTCCCTCTCCCTTTAAAAATTTTCTATGAACGAGGACATTAGTCACCATACCGTTGCTTTTTGTGCTCGGTACTGGAGACCTTTCCCTTTAGCACACATCCATCACATTCCTTTTGTGGTGACATATTGTTCATTGTTTCCAAGAGCCACAGTTCATTTAATGAATTCCCAATGATGGATCTGTGGATCGTTTCCAGTGTTTTGCCGTTGTACACAGGGCTGGGGGATATCCATGTATCCGAGCCAACATGCGGTGAAACTATGAGACTCCCTTGAGCAGGGACCTCAGTTTTGGTGAATATTGTCAGAAGTTGTAGTCTGTGTATTATTCAGATAACACCGGGAGAATGTGAGCGACATCATCTGCACCCCGGGTATTATCCAGTGCTTTATTCTTTGCCTGTTCAGGTATAGAAAACAGTGGCACTTGTGGTCTCCATTTTTGTTCGTCTCTGTGTGTAGAATTTGAGCATCTTGTGATATTTCCTAGAGTAAAAATTTTTGGTTTGTGGTGTTAAGGATTGAACCCAGGGCCTTGCTACATCCCTAGTCCTAGAGCAATTTTTATTGTCTTTTGCACAACTTGAGATAGACACAACAAAACACTTTATTTTAAAAAATTTTTTTTTAGTTGTAGATGGACACAACACCTTTACTTTGTTTATTTACTTTTCTGTGGTGCTGAGGCTCGAACCCAGTGTGTCACATGGGCTAGGCGAGCGCTCTACCGCTGAGCTACAACCCCAGCCCTCCAACTCACTTTCTAACCGTCTCCACTTTGAGCTCATGAAGTGATTCCCTCTGTAATTCTAAACAAGATATTATTTATATTTTTTCTTTATCAGCTGTGGAGAGGGACTTATTATATAGTGCCTGCCTCACAAGATTGCTGTGAGCATTAAATGTAGTGCATGCAGAGTGCTTAGGCTATTAGCATACAGTAAGTGCTTAATTAATCAGCTTCTTTGTTCATACTGCTTTTTAATTTAGCTTGCCTGCCTACTGATCTACCTATTTATCTGTCTATCTGTCTCGCAATCGTTTGTCCATCTGCCTACCAATTTGTCTGCCTATCCTTCCATCCATCTCTCTCTGGCCTGGAGGAAAACCCTGGATGTCTGTTTCTGGGTTAGTAGTGGGAGGAAGGGCAGCAGCTGCAGAGCTGTTTGAATTTTGCCCTGTGGTTGTCGCTGTTCACAGGCCCCTTTCCTCTCTGCTGCCTTTCTTGCTGTCTCGGAGTCTGGACCCTAGGGTTTTCTCTTCTCTATTCTGGGCCCCAGATTTATTCTGTTTCTTCTTCCATCAACATGCTTGCAACTGTCCTGAAGAAGTGTGGTTCTCCTTACCCCAGGCTGACTCTTCCTTTCCTTGCTCCCAGGGAGTCCTTCTTTTTGTTCCATTCCTGCCCTCCCTGATCCCGGAGGTTGGCTCCTCTCTGTGCTTGTCCTGCTGGGAGTGACAGGGCTGGCCAGACTTGCAGTGGAATCTGCTGGGTGTGATGGGGCGTGGCCTGCAGGGGGTGCAGGCTGTGCAGGCCTCTGAAGTTACTGGGGAGGCAGAATATGTTTATCTAGCCATCAAATGGGAATAAGGGCTTATTGGGAAAAGCAAATGATGGTTTTTTTTGTGAAAATACTTCAGAGACTCTGAAGCTCTGTGTAAAGTCCAATGGAAGTATTCTACATCTCTATCACTAGCCGTGTGTGGCCTTTGAGTGCCTGAGGTGCAGTTATTGTGACTGAAGAATTAATTTTAACATGTTATACAATGTAAATTAATTTGAATTTAAATAGGCACATGTGGCTAATGGCAATATATTGGAAAGCACAGCCCTGTGCATTTTTATAGTTTATTGAAAGGCACTGACTCTCAATTAAAATGTTTTCATAGATCTTTAAAGTATGACCTCCATTTGAAAATCAAAAAATATCGTTGATTATAGACATGATTAGTCTTTCTGTATCATAAAAAATGACTAAAGATTCTTTCTTTGTTATTCCATATTTATTTCAGAAGTTTTTGGATGAGCACTTGAGGTTCATGCTAGAACTATTCATTTCTTGCTTGAGTCTTCTTCCACTTATTAGATCATAAGTGTGTGCTTGTTTCTCTTTTTGCTTTGGCTTCTAGGAAGCACCGTTACCTTAGGTGTTCATTCAGCTAAAGTCTTTCCTTTGCACTCTCCTGCCTTATTCTCTTTAATAAAGTATAGAGGTTGCTCTTATTTTATGTTTATTCTTGTGGTTCTGTTGAATCCTTATTGGACGTACATGGGGTGTAAAATGATTGAACACTGGTCCATTATACTTTCTCAAGGAATCATGAACTCTCTCCTTTGGGAACACACCTTACTCACATATCTTGGCCTGATCAGACCCCATCGATATTCCCCAGGGATAAGCAGTGTGACTTCCTGAGATTTTAGGCCTCAAGTGCATTGGCTTTGGGGCAGAGATGTCTGGATGTAATTCATGGTGGTAGCACTCCTGGTTTGTAACCTTGGGCAGCTCATCCAGTCTCTGACCCTGTTTCTCCATCTCTAAAAGGGGCGTAAGAAAACTATTGCTGATTCAGATGATACCTGTTAAGAGCCTAGTGCTGTGGTGCATGACAGTGTTCAAGGAACATTAGCAACTGTTTTTGCTTCTATCTAAACTTAAATGTCAATTTCTCAATGGGCCAAGGACCTGAACAGACACTTCTCAGAGGAGGACATACAATCAATCAACAAGTACATGAAAAAAAGCTCACCATCTCTAGCAGTCAGAGAAATGCAAATCAAAACCACCCTAAGATACCATCTCACTCCAGTAAGATTGGCAGCCATTATGAAGTCAAACAACATCAAGTGCTGGCGAGGATGTGGGGAAAAGGGTACTCTTGTACATTGCTGGTGGGACTGCAAATTGGTGCGGCCAATTTGGAAAGCAGTTTGGAGATTCCTGGGAAAAATGGGAATGGAACCACCATTTGACCCTGCTATTGCCCTTCTCGGACTATTCCCTGAAGACCTTAAAAGAGCATGCTACAGGGATACTGCCACATCGATGTTCATAGCAGCACAATTCACAATAGCTAGACTGTGGAACCAACCCAGATGCTCTTCAATAGATGAATGGATAAAAAAAAATGTGGCATCTATACACAATGGAGTACTATGCAGCAATAAAAAATGACAAAATCATAGAATTTGCAGGGAAATGGATGGCACTAGAGCAGATTATGCTTAGTGAAGCTAGCCAATCCCTAAAAAACAAATACCAAATGTCTTCTTTGATATAATGAGAGCAACTATGAACAGAGCAGGGAGGAAGAGTAGGAAGAAAAGATTAACATTAAACAGAGACATGAGATGGGAGGGAAAGGGAGAGAAAAGGGAAATTGCATGGAAATGAAGGGAGACCCTCATTGCTATACAAAATTACATATAAGAGGTTGTGAGGGGAATGGGAAAATAAACAAGGAGAGAAATGAATTACAGTAGATGGGGTAGAGAGAGAAGATGGGAGGGGAGGGGAGGGGGGATAGTAGGGGATAGGAAAGGTAGCAGAATACAACAATTACTAATAGGGCATTATGTAAAATTGTGGATGTGTAACCGACGTGATTCTACAATCTGCATTTGGGGTAAAATTGGGGGTTCATAACCCACTTCAATCTAATATATGAAATATGATATGTCAAGAGCTTTGTAATGTTGTGAACAACCAATAAAAAAAAAAGAAAAAAAAATGCCAATTTCTCCAAAGCTGCTTCTAACCACTCCAGTTCACATTGAAATTTTCTGGTACAGTACTTGCTTGCCCACCTCCTATGGCACTTCCCTGCCTATTGGACTTGGATTTTGAGTTCTGAAAGACAGGGAGTGTGCTTTGGGTCACCTTCTGGGCCTACAGAGTGCCTTATAATAAATGTACCAGGGATCACCACATTTTTTTGTGATTTCAGTCTTTAAGTTTTCCAGATATCTATCTTGCAAAACAGAGCAAACAATTCTGGGGATTGTTCTGGGAAGGGCTGCAATGTATTTATCACTTGTGAATTGCAGCAGCATTAGCAGCTGTGGCAACACCAGGGTCCCCTGGGCACACTGTTTCCAGAGGAATCTCTGGGATAACCTTCGTTTTTAGTTTTCTTTTCCTCCTTTCTTTCCCTGTTCCCTGTTTCTCTCCCCCTCCCCAAACCATGTCTCCCTTCCTCCCACCTGTTTCTGCCCCCTCTTCCTCCTCCCCACATTCCCTCTCCTCTTCCTTCTTCCTCTCCTCCCTCCATCTCTCCTGTGCCCTTTTCTTCATCTGCTTTCTCCTCTCCCTCTTCACTAGAGAAACAATTTCTTCTTTCCATTTTAAAATAGTGCAGCTAATAGGTGGATCTAGGTTGGCTATGGCTTTAGAAGCTTTGCAACATTCAGGAGAACTGAGATATAGGCGAAAGGTCACAGGCCAACCTGGGTTCATGTCCTTTGATGCTTTCCCAACATGTGGCCAGGCTGGCCTGTTATAAACGTGCCCTTTCCCCATTGCATCTGAGTAACAAGTACCCTTCTACCCTCTTTCATAATATGGGTTCTGTGATAATAAAGGCATATATCATGATGCACATTTGGGATGGTCTGGGGTTTGGCCAGAAGCAGGAAGCTAGTACAGGTGTTACCTAGTGGTTGATCAATGTACCATAGGTTTTTTTTTTTTTAATTATTAGAGTTAAATGAGCAAGAAGAGAAGAACTTTGGCCAGGTGTGGTGGTGTACACCTGTAATCCCAGCGGTGTGGAAGGCTGAGGCAGGAGGATCATGAGTTCAAAGCCAGCCTCAGCAAAAAGCAAGGTGCTAAGCAACTCAGTGAGACCCTGTCTCTAAATAAAATACAAAAAGGACTGGGGATGTGGCTCAGTGGTTGAGTGTCCCTGAGTTCAATCCCCTTACGAGAGAGAGAGAGAGAGAGAGAGAGAGAGAGAGAGAGAGAGAGGGAGGGAGGGAGGGAGGGAGGGAGGGAGGGAGAGGGAGAGGGAGAGGGAGAGAAACTTTGAATAAAATGAAGTAGGAAGGCTGAAAGCTGAAAGCTCTGGGCTCTGTAGGAGATGACCACTGGGGGACGGAAGGTGTAGGTACCTACTTGCTCAAACATTGCAAGAACTTCTTTCTCCCTCTTGTCCTCATGATGTTGGGGATCCAACCAAGGGTCTTGCCCATGCTAGGCAGCTGCTCTACCACTGAGCTACACCCCTGCTCAAAGTTTTGTTTCCTAATGATTGGAAAGACAGGCCAAGCCTGTGGGCAGGGTCCTCTTTCTGAAGCAGCCCTTCCCTCCAGCCTCCAGCTATGCAGAAAGAGCAAGCCGTCCTGAGGGATCCTGACATTCTATCTCTTTACCTGGGAGGAATATGGTTCTTACTCAGCTTTTCAGAGAACCACATAATTATACTCTTATCAGCATTGAAAAGTCCTTTGAACAGATCATTCAGATTGCTATACCTGTAGGTTCCAATTCCAGTGCTCAATGCTATTTTAATTGCTATTTCTGTGTGTGTGTGTGTGTGTGTGTGTGTGTGTGTATGCATGCGCGCGCCCTGTAGGTATGTGACGTAAATAGAAAAGGGAAGGAGCGAATCTGAATTGTGAAAGGACCTAAAAATTTGCAGGTGCCCATTCTCCTTTGCTTTGCTTTTTGATTTGAATTCTGACTGCCCTGGACAAGGGAGAATGAGAGGTCTGTCCAGGTGAGGCTGCAGCACCACCTAGTGGTGTAAGGGTGCACTAACAACATGAATTGGGAGCCTGAAGGCCAAGGCCAGATTCCTGCAAGTCCCTGGGTTTTCATTTGAAAGAGATTGCAGGAAAAGGGAATTACTTGTCAGGGTAGTCTGACAAGATAAGCAGCTTTAGTTGTGTAGAACATAAGAAATCCTTCCTCTCAGCCTCTCTTCTGCACTCTACTGTGCCTATCAGCTCTGTTTGCTGGAGCTAATTCCAAAGTAGTTCCTGTAAGGCAGAGTGTTATTAAAGCCAGGTGTGACCATTTCTTTCTTGCTTAGTCTACATGTAAGGAGAGAACTTTATTCTTTTAGCTATCAGACATGTTATGCTTTACATGTCTTTGAATCAGGCATTGCTGTAGAAATGCCAAGAGCAACTCTGAAATCTCAGTGCCTGCCTCTCAACATTTATTACTTACTGACTGTCACAGGTCACCTTAGGATTGACTACGCTTCATCTGGGGTTTGCTTCTTTTTATCTGTCATTTGAGATTTGGCCTAAAGGGGCAGCAGAAGACAGGAACTCAAGAGGGCGCACCCAATCACACAGGACATTCGGAGCCGCTGGTTGGACGTGGAATAAGTCATGTCCATTTACATTCCATTGGCTCAGAGTCACAGGGTTATGAAATGGTTGTGCACAGTGAACTCAGAGGGGGAGTAAAGGAGGAATTGTGAACCAGATGAACCTGGATTCGAGAAGATTCTGAGGTCACAGGCACTCAGATGGCTGAGCTGCGCTGGTGGTTTTCAGGAAAGGCCTCTTGGTGTCAGTCACCTCTCAGCCCTGCTGGGCTGGAAGACTTGGGGTGAGGCTGGTCAGGGAGGGACATGGCTCTTTTGGCCTGGAGCATGGCTTGGCAAACTTCTGTGAAGGGCCGGAGAGGACATACTTTAGCTTTGCAAGTCAGGTGTCTCCTTTATTGTAGGAGGGGACAGGTGAGACTGTGTTTCATTAAAACTTTTATTTATAAAAAAGGGCAGGGGACTGGATTTCCCTGTGGGCCATTGCTTGTAGACTCCTGGCCTAGACTTTCAAGGACATATTTATAACAGGACACCAACTTAACAATAAGAGGGAAATACTCCTTTTTTTTTTTTTTTTTTTTTTTTTTACTTAGGAAGCCAAAATAAAATTCCCAGGGCAGTTGGTGAGTTCAGTAATCCCCACCCACTCAGCCCTGTTAAGCTGGAAACAGTCATTTCATGTCATCGAAAGCTACGCAACCAGAGATCATTGTTTGTAAGCATGAAATCTCATTTGCTTACCCATCTTCAGCAGTGGTGTCTGTAAAAGTTGTCAGAAGCTCCTTGGGCTTTCCATACATGGTATGTGGAAGGTAACTTAACCCTTTTGCCGGATTCCAGTTTATCTTTTGTGAGCAGTGTTTCTGCTTCCCAGAGGTGTGCTGATGTTCTTAAGGGTAGTAGGTGTGCTCAGCTGTCATTCCTTCACATTCTTTCTGGTTGAATCTTTTTTTGTTTTTTTGGGGGTACCAGGGTTGAAACCCAGGGCCTCACACATGCTAGGCAAGCAGTCTACTACTGAGCCATACCCAACGTTTTTTTTCTTTCTGGAACTGCCTTCATAGAGATATCATTTGTATTCCATAAAATTCATCCATATAAATATTACAATTCCATAGTTTTTAGTAGGCCCATCTGGTTGTGCAATCATAACCACAATCAATTGAGAACATTTTCATCACTGCCAAAAGAAACCCCACACACCTTTGCTGTTGTCTCCTGATCGTTCCCCTCTCCTCCAGTGTGGCTGCACTTTTAATGTTTTCAGAACCCTCTTGGTTTCTGCTGCTACTGTCTTGACCCCAGCAGGCTCACTCCTAGCCTGGGAGAGCAGAGCGGGGTCCTCCCTCAGTGGTTATTCATACCCTTCAAGTGTGCACTTCTTAGACACTTGGATTGCACCTGACGCTCATGCACAGTGACCGCATCACCTGAGGAGGTACTTTACTACTTTTCTCTTATTACAAGTTTGTATTTCCTTATTTGTATTTTGCTTTAGAGTAGCTTGTCCTCTGTCACTTTCGACAAGCCAAATTTATGTTCCTGTTGATTTGAAACCTAGTTCAGGTAGCCCAGCATCGTTTTGCTGTCAGGTTTAACTTGTTTGGTTTATTTATTTTGTCTAACTGCCTATCCTGAGGCTGGAGAAAGACCTTTTTTGGATAACTTTGAAATCTTTTAATATCCAGATGATCTCATTTGAGGCTTTGGAAAAGTAACTATTGTTCATTTATAAATAAAGTTTCCTTTCCAGGAAATGATTTAGGTTAACAATTAAACAGATGAACATATTGAATGGTGGGGCCAGAGTTGGCATTGTGGATTCACAAAGTATTGCTCTATTAATAAAATAAAGTTTTCCTGATTTGGAATTTAAATTTTTTTTTAATGTCAGAGTTTACCCCTTGATGCTAGCTGGCCTTCCTTGTCTACTACTAAGAGGACACTTTGGGAAGGAGAGGACTGTGGGGGATTTGGGTCCTGAACTCCGACAGCTGCTCAGGCT
The DNA here is from genome assembly GCF_964194105.1 of Spermophilus citellus. Taxonomy (NCBI): domain Eukaryota; kingdom Metazoa; phylum Chordata; class Mammalia; order Rodentia; family Sciuridae; genus Spermophilus; species Spermophilus citellus. The sequence goes on along the minus strand of NC_138184.1, from coordinate 22,450,778 downwards.
GTCTCAGAAGCGTGGAGAGTCTGATCACAAATATTGGGCATGAATGCTTAGGGATGATAAAACCCAAGTGTAAGTGTAAAAGTTAATTACTTGAAAATAGGAAATGACCTGAACCCCAGATTAGAGCAGCAGAACCCAAGAGATGGGATGGAGATTGGTAAGATGGAGGCCAAGTGAGATATCCTGTTTTTGCTGCGGAGAGTTAGAGAATGAGAGTTCCCAGTCATTTAAAGGGAGCTATATCATTAAGGATTAACATTTGCTGCATTGAACCGTGACTTCACCCGATAATCTTTATTTTTCTTTCATATAAATGAAGTTCAGAGAAAGGCAATGCTGATGTGACCCTACGGTCCTCAGGGGCCAAGGATTTTCCTTTCTTTTGGTTTCACCATTCTAATTATGGTTTCCATCCTTAAAGTCACCTCATGTTTAAGAAGGCTGCTGAAACTCCAGCTGTCATGACTAAGCTTCCCAAGGCTTAGAAGTTTACATACCACTTCTTCTATTCATTGGCCAGAACCTAGCCTTGTGGTCATATTTTGCTGCAGGGGTGGGTGGCTAACACTGGTAGTCTTTCCATGGGGCTCAGGGATTTGATACTAAGAAGGGTATAGTTAATGGGAAGCCAGTAGTAAGTAGTGCCTACTCTGCCTCCCTGACCACAATTAACAGTACAATGTAAACCTTCGGACATTAGTGTGCCCTCATCTTTCACATCATGACCCCCATGAGAAAATAATAGTGCTTGCAAAGCCTGAAGGTAAACTGTGTAGGTAGTTCATAGCTGGAGGTGACCCTGGGGGCTGCCCAGTGTCCTCTAATCCTAGCACTGTTTAGAAGAAGAGCTCCATGTTAAATCACTAGAAGAGAAAGGAATCTGGTAGCATAGCCTACAGAGAAAAAGGCAGTCATGTAATAAGACCTCCAGATGTCGAACCACTGACAGGATCAGTCATACCCCACATGATGGTGGTGCCCTGGCTTGGGACAAAGTCAGAATGGGTCAAAAAGGGAAGCGTTAGCTATGCGCTGTGTTTAAGGGGCTTTCAAAGTACTTGAGAGATTGGAAGTTGGGAGTGAGAGAAAGAAGAATAATGAGGAGTTACTAGGAGCTCAAGGGTCTTCTAGGGCCAAGAGCAGGCAGCATGGATAGTGGTTAGGCCTGTGGCCTCTGGTCCAGACTCTTAGAAAACCAGGGTCCACTACCTGTTAGCTATATGATGTGGCTCCAGTTGTTCTACCTCTCAGTGTTGTAATGCATCCATTGTATAATGGGGAACAGTAATAATTCTGACTCTTAGAGATGCTGGGAGGATTAGATTTGTTAATGTATGTAAATTCTCATGTGCTTATGCTAAGACTCCATCGTTATTTTAAAAGTTCAGCCGAATCCCTATGGAACTCCTTTAAACTCAATAAAATCCAGATGATTCAAAGATACAGTGGATCTAAAAATTAACATAATAGTTCTAGAAGAAAATACCACTGGACATTTTAATAATCCTGACATGGGAGGGCCATCCTAAGCACAGTATGAACTGTAAGCATGGTACAACTATGAAGAAAGTGATCCATCAGCTTGAGTGTACAAATTAAACTTTAGCTGGCCCAGTGGCACATACCTGCAATCCCAGCAATTTGGGAGGCTGAGTCAGGTAGATTGCAAGTTCAAGGCCAGCCTGTGCAACTTAGGGAGACCCTGTCTCCAAAGAAAAGAAAAAAAAGTATAGTGCTGGGAGCGTAGCTCAGGAATAAAGTGCTCCTGGGTTCAATCCCCAGCACCGCCAAATAGATAAATAAACAAAACAAACAAACAAACAAACAAACTTTGTACAGAGATTCTTACTGAAATATGATATGTTTGTTCTTGGAAAAACTTGCATGTTCTGCAAAACTAGACACTGAAATTAACAGGAATTATGCAACTTTGTAACCAGGCAGGTTGCTCCACCAGTGGCTGAAGCCACACAAACATGGAGAGGCTGAGGCCTGCAGAGGGCAGGCGAGACAGTTGCCAGGCTGGGAAAAACAACTGCAAAGCATTTGATAGAAGAAGCCCCTCTGTACATCAGTGATACAGAGTGAACGACCCCAGGGATAAGAAAAGAAAAAGGACTCGTGTTGGCAACTTGTAGAAGAGCTCTGATGGCCAGTGTGTCTGAACAGGACTCTTGAATATTATTAAGAGAGAAATATAAATAATGTAAATAAGAAAGTACAGATTTATTTATTCATAAAAATAAAACTAGGGGCTGAGGTTGTGGCTCAACGGTAGAGCTCTTGCCTAGGTTAGGGGAGGCCCTGGATTTGATCCTCAGCACCACATAAAAATAAATAAATTAATTAAAGATATTTTTTTAAATAAATAAAGCTAGACAAGGAATAAAAGCAAAATACAAGTGTTTGCCTATCAGATTTGTAGAACTTTAAAACTAGGTACAGTGAGAATGTGAGGACACAGAAAAATCTCATGTGCTGTGTGAATTCCTTTTGGGTGTGAATCCATGTGCCTGTCTAGAAGTCAACCTGGTATGAACACAAATCTCACCCCACAATTTCAGTTCTAGAATTTCTCCCAAGGAAGTAATTGGGTCTACACGAAGGGATCTGGTAAAGAAGGATGCTCCTTCCAATGCTCCTCACTGGCCCAAGAGACTTTTCCAAGGAATAGAGAGGGGGAAGCAGTCAAGTGAAGGCAGTAGAAGACAGATTTTCAAAGTGACTTTGGAACCAGTGACAGCATCTAAATGTTTTTGGACCCTTTTTCTTTCCTCTTCCTCCTTCTAAATCTGTGGCAAGCTTACCTGGGAAGTTCTTTCAGGAAGTCCCATCCCCCTATCTGTGAAATCATAGAGGTGCCAGGCAGAAAGTGCATTGGCAGCAGCCTCTTGACTTTTTTTGTTCGTCTCAAAATATTTTTAATTTTTAAATAATTTTTAGAGATATTGTACAAATTATAATACAACTCAGATTTCCCGGTGCTCACATTTTATCCCATTACTTTATCACTTTTCAATTTTCCTCCCACTCTGCCTCAACCCTTTGGGAGTAAGTTGCGGATACCCTGACCACCATCTTTACATGCTTAGTGGGTGTTCTGTAACAAGGACGTGCCCTGAAATAACTGCAGTGTAACAACTGAAATTAGGAAATGAATTCTGACAGTGCTGTGATCTATCCCAGACTCCTTATTCAGATTTTGTCAACTGTCTCATGAATGTCCTTTAAAAGCAGAGTTTCTCAGCCATGACACTGGTAACATTTTAAATCTGAAAATCTTTGTTGTGGGGCTGTCCTGTTCATTGTAGGAAGTTTGGGAGTCTCCCTGGCCTCCACTATTGGATTCCTGTAGCACCCCTCCCAGTTATGGGAGCCAAAAAATGTCTCTGGACAGTGTCACATGTCCCTAAGAAAAAATTTGAATAATCGTGTTAGAGGCGGGGGGGGGGGGGGGTGGAAATAGCAAAACAAATTATTTCCTGGTTCAGGGTCACAAGTTGTATTTTGTTGACCTGGCTCAGCCCCTTGCCCGTGAAAGGTAGGGTGTGAGCTCTGTCTTCATAGACAGGTCCTTTGAGGCCTAGGGAGGAGTGAAGGAGTAGAACACAGAAGCTAAGTCTTGTCTTTATGCATTTTGGTGGAAGCCCCAGCTCTCCCAATGTTCAGTGATAGACCTCACTGCTTGCCCGGTGTTTGAGAGGACAGGTTTCCCCAGTGCAAAGCACGGAGGTGCTGGTGAAGAACAGGTTCTTGCTCATTCCATTCTGCAGCATTTACTCTGTTGCTCTGATCCCCAATCAAATGGTCATTGGTCACCCAGTCCGGATGGTGATTGGTGGAAAATGCCAGGCGTTGAGAAAGAAGATAACGTTGGAGCCAGCTTTGGCCCAGGTTTTCTAGGAAGGTGGCCCTGAAGAAGTTTCTCTGTCTGGGATCTGAGGGCACAGGCGTGGTTGGCAGGTAAGGGCAAATGTGCCAGGTAGAAGGCTGAGTGTGAGCAGAGGTGCAACCGCCAAAGGAGCACAGCCTGTGGTAGGATGGGAAGAAGAGCAGGGGTGGAGGCATAGAGCCCGGACCTGGGGTGGGAGAGGGCATGCTGTATGTCTTTGCAAGGTGGGCTGAGGGAATGTGGGACTGGAGAGGTGTGCTCCGGCCAGGTTGATGTTATTCTGGGTCTGTTGTGGATGGGAGCAGGGGGTGCAGCTTGCATCTCCTTTGAAAATAGCAACAGCAGGAGGGCAGCCCAGTGCGAATCTTTGAAGATGATAAAACCAAAATTTGGGGGATACTTCCTTCTTTTTTTTCCCCTTAATTCTCTTTCTCATAAAGGGAGAAAGTGAACAGAGGGTAATAAATCTAGAAATCAAGAAACTGACTCCCTGCCTCTCTGTCACTACGAATTGAAAGAAAAATGCCAACAATTTTATTTTGAATACTCTGTCTGGAGCTGAGTTGGGAGAAAGTCAGACTGCATAGTTTATTGATAAAACCATCTCACAAAACAAAGTGATTATTGCCTTTATGAGGGCTTGGCTTCAGGAACATTATCATTGCTAATCCGGTGGTGTCACTCTTAGGTTACTTTATATGGCAGCCCAACCAAAAAGTAAATAAATGACATCAGGCCACTTTGCAATATTTCCTTTTTTATAGAGGTTTTCAAAGAGACTCCTTGACTCTGTCCTCTTTTTCAGGAGACTTGACCCAAGTGGTCCTGATTTTCCCAGTACCTTCCTGTACCAGGTGTGTCCTCGGTGGTTACCAATGAGTCCCCACTCCAGAGCGGGCTGGATGCCAAGGAATTCTGGGAATCTGAGGGCACCCTGACCCCTCCTCTCAGTTCTTCCTTGAAGAACACAATATTTGTTTGAATGAGTGAGCACCAGTGTATTTAATTTTTACACGATCAATTATAGCAGCTGACAATCTCAGTTTTAAGGAAGCATTGTATACCATCCTAATGCTCCCCAAAGCTACTCCTGTCTCTGCATAATTTGAAAAAAAAAATCTGTTAGAGAAATATGATCGAGTTTTTACAAGCATACTTAAAACCTTGGCACAGAACAAATTTTTGTAGATTAATATAATTGTCTGGCTTCTGTATAAAAACCTACTTCAAAAACTACAGCTTGTGTATAATTTTTACATGATTGTAGTCCATGTAGGAAGTCCCCTCCCACTTTTAATTTTGTATCACAAGCATCTTTCTCTTTAGCTGTGTTGTCTTTATAATACCACCCAGGTAGGTCATCAGCTGGTGCTGTATATCCATCTTCAAATATTTCAACCAGTTCTCCCGCCCATTGCTCTTTGGCCTGAGCTGCCCTCATCTCTGGCCTGGCTTGTGGTGGGAGCCTCCTCACAAACTCCCAGCTCTTAGCCCCTTCAGTCTGTCCACCCTGCAAGCCGCCAGAGTCATTTTTTAATCCTTGAATCAGGCCATGGCATGCCCAAGGAGCAGCTTCCTGTAGCCCAGACTCCCTGCCCAGGCCTAGAAGTTCCTGGGGGATGGGGCTCCTTGTCCTGCACCTTCCTCCTCTCTTGGCCCCTGCCACCGGGGCTGCCTCAGGCCTTCTTTTGTTTTTACTATTCCCTCTGTCTGGAACCCTGTTTCCCCAGGTCTTCATTCCAGGTTCTGCCCGAATGGCCCCTCCCAAGAATTGAACAAGTAATTGATATTCGTGGATTTATATATTCTGTCATGTGGTTGTGATTTGCTTAAATACCACCCTTTTGTTAAACAGGAAGGTCATATTTGGCAATGCAATGAACATCTCTTAAACATTTATTGAAGAGATGAGAGTTGACATATAGAAAGGTAGATTTATAGATGTATCTGCACCCCCATGTCTATTTAACAACTGTGATATTTGTGATCTATGTGTTTTCATCCAAGTTTCTGGCTCATGGCTTCTCCCCCAAGGGGAGGACACAGAAACTAGAATTTCTTTTGGCAGAGGCAAGCCACAGAAACTGACCTTCTACCTGCCTCAGAGCTGGCCCTGGAGAAATTCTGTAACTTACTTTGTTTGATAGTAGATGATAAGACCCCATTTCAGAAGGGATCCTGCCCCATACCCTGAAGGAAAGAATGCTGAAGAATCTGGACTGACAGGCCTCGCTGGTTTTCCCCACCTGGTCTGTCCACTGGATCCTGACCCTTTTGTCCAGTCACCTTTTGGTATGGTTGAAAGAGCTTCCTGGATAGCTGAACATGTAGATGGTGGGGCACCCAGAGAGGGCATGGAAACTCTGTACCCTTCGAGCCCACCATGCCCTATGTATCTGTTCCTTTGTAGTATCCTTTGTATTAAATCAGAACACATAGGTAAGTCTTTCTTTGAGTTCTGTGAGTGCTCAAGCAAATTAATTGACCCAGGGAGAGGGTTGAGGGAACCCTGATTTATAGCCAGTGAGTCAGAAGCACAGGGAAAACTATCTCACAAGCTTGCTTTTGGCATCTGAGGGTGTGCGGCCTTGGGGACTGAGCACTCAGCTTGGGGCATCTGCTGCTGTCCCCAAGCACATAGGGGCAGAACTGAATTGGAGTAGAGGACACCCAGCTAGTGTCTGCTGCAGAATTGCTCACTTGCTTGGTGTGTGGCGAGAAACTCTACCATGTGTATTTTGGCGATTTTTAAGTTTTCGTGGTTTTATACTGTATACACCCTTTGCAATTTTTCATCACCCAATGTGCTTTTGATATCTCTGATGTTGATATACAGTCATGCATTGTTTAATGAGGCATGTTCTAAAAAATACATCACTAGCTAATTTCATCACGCATGAACAAATGTAGGATGGCTGTGACATTGCCAGGCAATATAATCTTATGGGGACCCTCATTCAATATAATCTTATGGGGACCCTCATTCAATATAATCTTATGGGACCCTCATTGTACATGCAGTCTGTGGTTGGCCAAAATATTGTTCCACAGTACTTGACAGTATGTGGATCTAATTTGTTCATTTTAATGGCCTTATAGTATTTTACAGTTTATTTGCCTCTTCTGTTGAAGGATAGTTAGCTCATTTCCCTGTTGGGGTGTGACAGACAGTGTTATAGAAGCCATCCTGTAAAATATCTCATGGTTCTTTGTGTGAGGATTTCTCTAGGAATGAGATCTGAGAGGACATATGTTGGGCTATGTGGATTATGGTATTGTTTGTGTTTTAAATTGTGGTTCAATACATATAAATTGAAATTGACCATTTTAACCACCTGAAATGCTCAGCAGCATGAAACACATTCACGTTGTTTTGCAACAATTATCACCCTTCAGCTCCACTACCACCACTCATCCTCCCATCTGAAACTCTGTACCCATTAAATAATAGCTCCACTCCTACCCGCCCCTACCCCCTTAGTCCCTGGCCATAGCTCTTCTGTGCTACTTCTGGCTCCATGCGTCTGACTATACTAGATACCTCCTAAAAGTAGAGTCATACAATATTTGCCCTTTTATGACTGTCTTAACATAAGGTCTTCAAGGTTTATCCATGAATAATGTGTTAAAATTTCCTCCTTTCTAAGACTGGGTTTTTACCATTGTATGTATTTATCATATTTAATGTATATACTCATTGGCCAGTGGACATTGGGGTTGATCATGTCTTTTGGCTATTGTGAATAATGCTGTCTTGAACTCAGGTGTAGAAATATCTGTGTCCCTGCTTTCACTTTTTATTTTTTAAATTATACCCAGCAATGGAATTGCTGTATCCCGCGGTGACTGAGTTTAACTTTTTGAGGAACCTTATTATGCATGTTTTTTTACTTCATCAAGTGTACCCAAACTAGGCTTATGTATTTTGCACTTTAGATTTCTTGGATTCCTTTCTTAGATTTAGTTCTAAGTGCAATTGTGGGTTTAGGGCTTATGGACAGATTTTTGGTTTTCCAAACATGCTGTCAAACTGTTTACGCTAAGTGTTGTTCCCATTTACACCGGCTCCATCTGTCTAAGCACTAGTTCTGTTGTGAGTACTTTAATTGCAGTCATAGCGACACTGAAAATTTTTATGTAAATAACCTCCCCCTGGTTATTAATAGTTGTAATATATAACATATTCACTTTTAAGAGAAGTCATCAAGGAAATTAGAAATCCAAAGTACTCTTTGTGTTTACTTACTGGCATGACAAATTGAAATAGTAATAGTCCATTTTCTGAGTGTTTTCCTGGAGGTTTAACTCTAGACTGGACTTAGACACATTGATTTTTTTTCCTTTAAAAATAAAATAAATTTGTTTCTTTTGCTGAGAAGAAACTTTTTAGTTTGAATCCATCTCATTTATTGATTATTGTTTTTAATTCTTGCACTATAGGAGTCTTATTAAGGAAGTTGGGGCCTAATCCCACATGATGGAGATTAGGGCCTACTTTTTATTCTATTAGACACAGAATCTCTGGTTTAATTCCTAGGACCTTGATCTACTTTGAGTTGAGTTTTGTGCATGGTGAGAGATAAGGGGTTTAATTTCATTTTGTTGCATATGGATTTCCAGTTTTCCCAGCACCATTTGTTGAAGAGGCTATCTTTTCTCCAATGCATGTTTTTGGCGCCTCTGTCTAATATAAGATAATTATAATTCTGTGGGTTGGTCTCTGTGTCCTCTATTCTGTACCATTGGTCTACCAGTCTGTTTTGGTGCCAATACTATTCTGTTTTTGTTACTATTGCTCTGTAGTATAGTTTAAGGTCTGGTATAGTGATGCCACCTGCTTCACTCTCCCTGCTAAGGATTGCTTTAGCTATTCTGGGTCTCTTATTTTTCCAGATGAATTTCATGATTGCCTTTTCTATTTCTATGAGGAATGTCATTGGGATTTTGATCGGAATTGTATAGTGCTTTTGGTAGTATGGTCATTTTGATAATATTAATTCTGCCTATCCAAGAGCAAGGTAGATCTTTCCATCTTCTAAGGACTTCTTTGATTTCTTTCTTGAGGGTTCTGTAGTTTTCATTATATAAATCTTTTACCTCTTTCGTTAAGTTGATTCCCAAGTATTTTATTTTTTGAGGCTCTTATAAACGGGGTAGTTTTCCTCATTTTCCTCTCAAGGATTTGTCACTGATATACAGAAATGCCTTTGATTTATAGATATTTTATATCCTGCTACTTTGCTGAATTCATTTAGTAGTTCTAGAAGTTTTTTAGTGGATCTTTTTGGGTCTTCTGGGTATAGAATCATATTATCAGCAAATGGTGCTAATTTAAGTTCTTCTTTTCCTATACGTATCCCTTTAATTTCTTTTGTCTGTCTAATTGCTCTGGCCAGTGTTTCAAGAACCATGTTAAATAGAAGTGGTGAAAGAGGTCATCCCTGTCTTGTTCCAGTTTTTAGAGGGAATGCCTTCAATTTTTTCCATTTAGAATGATGTTGGCCTGGGGCTTAGCATAGATAGCCTTTACCATGTTGACATATGTTCCTGTTATCCCTAGTTTTTCTAGTGTTTTGAACATAAAGGGGTGCTGTATTTTGTCAAATGCTTTTTCTGCATCTATTGAAATGATCACATAATTCTTATCTTTCAGTCTATTGATGTGCTGAATTACATTTATTGATTTCCTTATGTTGAACCAACCTTGCATCCCTGGGATGATCCCACTTGATCATGGTGCACACCTACATCTTGGGAGCAAATTTTTACCCCTCACATATCAGATAGAGCACTAATCTCTAGGGATATAAAGAACTCAAAAAGCTAAGCACCAAAAAAAAAAAAAAAAAAACCCAATCAATAAATGGGCCAAGGACCTGAACAGATACTTCTCAGAAGAGGATATACAATCAATCAACAAATATATGAAAAAATGTTCATCATCTCTAGCAATTAGTGAAATGCAAATCAAAACCACTCTAAGATATCATCTCACTCCAGTCAGAGTGGCAGCTGTTATGAAGACAAACAACAATAAGTGTTGGTGAGGACGTGGGGAAAAAGGTACATTCATACATTGCTGGTGGGACTGCAAATTGGTGCAGCCAATATGGAAAGCAATATGGATATTCCTTGAAAAACTGGGAATGGAGCCACCATTTGACCCAGCAATCCCTCTCGGTCTATACCCAAAGGACTTAAAAATAGCATACTACAGGGACATACCCATATCAATATTTATAGTTGCACAGTTCACAATAGCTAAACTGTGGAACCAACCTATATGCCCTTCAGTAGATGAATGGATAAAAAATGTGGCATATATACACAATGGAATATTACTCAGCAATAAAAGAGAATAAAATTGTGGCATTTGCAGGTAAATGGATGGAGTTGTAGAAAATAATGCTAAGTGAAGTTAGTCAATCCCAAAAAGACAAATGCTGAATGTTTTCTCTGATAGAAGGTGACTGATTCATAGTTGGGTAGGGAGAGGGAGCAGGGGAGGAATAGATGAACTCTAGATAGGGCAGAGGAGTGAGAGGGGAAGAGAGGGGGTGGGGGGTTAGCAATGAAGGTGGAATATGATGGACACGATTATCCAAAGTACATGTATGAAGACATGAATTGGTGTGAACATACTTCATATACAGAGATATGAAAAATTGTGCTTTATATGTGTAATAAGAATTGTATTATTGGGGATGTGGCTCAAGCAGTAGCACGCTTGCCTGGCATGCACGGAGCGCTGGGTTCGATCCTCGGCACCACATAAAAATAAAATAAAGATGTTGTGTCCACTGAAAAATAAATATTAAAAAAATTCTCTCTTTCTCTCTCTCTCTCTCTTAAAAAAAAGAATTGTAATGTATTCCACTGTCATGTATTTAAAAAATAAAATCAATTAAAAAATAGAAATTAAAATAAATTATGCTGGGTGCAGTGGCACATACCTGTAATTTCAGTGACCTAGTAGACTGAGGCAGGAAGATTGCAATTTCTAGGCCAGCCTCAGCAACTTAGGGAAATCTTAAGCAAAGTAGTGAGACCCTGTGGTAAGATAAAAAAATATAAGGACTGGGGATGTAGCTCAGTAGTACTGTGCCCCTGGGTTAACTCCCCAACATCAATCAATCAATCAATCAATCAATCAATCAATCAGTTTCTCTACAATTCTGTAGCTGAGAGATTTGGAATTACTCTAATCTGTAATATAATTATCATCTGCTTTTGTGGATTCCTATACTACTGTTTCTAAGAAACACAGACTTTACTTTTGACATTCTGGAACCTCTATAGCAGACTTTCTCCTCCTTGACTTTTCCCTGACCCTGCTTGGCCTCTGTTGTTGCACAATGAACCCATGTGCCCAAGTGAACTGTGCCATGTTCAGTTGCACAAGGTGCCCTTTTGCCTCATGATGGAAACCCTGTTTCTCACTGCTGCACCCAACCTGGGTGGATTGGCCGCCTTTGCTCAGCTGCTGCTGTTGGGGTATGTATCCTTGGAGCCAGGGTCTGTGAATTAATGGGATGTCTGACACCAGTCTGCCTGGAGCTGAACCAGTGTACTGGTTTAGCCTTTCCTTAGCCAGAATGACTTCTGGTGGTAATTAGTGCCACAGTTGTTCCAGAGAACTCCTGGTCAAGTGTTTGTTTCTGTCTCTCAAGCATAGTTCTGTTGGCTTTTTTTTTTTTTTTTTTTTTTTTTTAGTTCTGAATAGGTTTCTCTGTCCCTTCTCTGAAGAACAGTGGAATTGCTCCTCAGTGGAGAGTCACAGAAATGGAATAGGAAAGGGAGATTTTGTACCTATTCCCCTTTGGCTGAAGTGTGAGCTAGGAGGTGGTGCTGAAGGGGACAGGTGGGAGCTGAGGTCCTGGCTCCCAGTCCTGCTGCTGCTTAGCGGAGACTTTGGCATATCTCTGAATCTCACAGGGGCTGGTTCCCCTTCTGTCTTTTGGACTGTGCTTTCCTAGCTTATAGAATATGTTCCTAAGCCTCATCCTGCACTGCCTATTGGTTTTGGAGATTAAGTGAGCTGCAATAACAGATCCAGGAGCTTTGCATGGCCCGGCACATCTTATCAAGCACTTAGTGGTTGCCAGGCAGGGTCCTAGGAGCAGGGCAAGTGGTGAGAATGAACTGGCATCTGAAGGTGCCGTGCTGCTTCCAAAGGCCTCTGCTGGGTGGGACCTGCAGCACATCCTGGCACAGTCTCCTGTGTGCTGCTGGTTTGCTCTGTGATACATGGTCACTTTCTAGCCTCTCTGAGCATGTTGTTCTGTTCTACTAACTGAGGTGATTGAGTCAGGGTGGTTTTGTTCTCATGGCCTCTCCGTAATTTGTGGAATCACAACTTTTCTGATATGGAAAAACCGAAGATGCCTAGGTTAGACTCTAAACTGATCCCATGGAATCTTCTAGAAGAGGAATCTTCTAGAAGGTGATCTGTCAGACACCAGTTACAGAGCATTACACAGGTCTCTGGGACCCACATGGCCTCTGTGTGACTTTGAGTCTATGCCCTTTAATCCTTACAGTTTCCAGAAAATGAAATCATTTCCAAGTCTGTATAGAGGTTTGCAAGTGTCTGAGTGGGTGAGGAGTCTTATGAAGCCTTTAGAACATTGCTGTGTCTCGCAGTCACTGCCCAGGGAAGCGGGCAAGGAGAGAGGTCTGCTGCCTCCAGTCAGAACGTCCTCGGATGCGAGCCTCAGGTCTCACTCCTCGCTCTCTACCCTATGGCCAAATGGGAACTTGGTGGGTAAAGAAATGGAGTGGGGTAGGGATGGGGAGGAAAAAAAGGTGGGCCTCTGTTATGTGTCTCTACTTGATGGTGAAGGGTCTTTTCATGTTGAGTGTTGTCCTTAATGTAGTCCACGATGTTCTCCCATTCCTCCCAGAGTGAGGCATGGGGTAGGCATGGTAACACACATCTATATTTTTCTCTTAGGAGTTAAAAAAAAAATTCTAAATTAGTGTCTAGCATTTAGAAATCAGAGGATTTCCTATAAACATACAGTTCCTGGTCTCAGCAAAAGTGGGGATGTGGAGGCCCTGGGCCCGTGGAGGCCCTGGGGGTTGTGGAGGCCCGGGGGCTGTCTCCTCGTGGAGCAGGGAAGTGCTGTAGTGGTGGCTGCCCTCAGACATGGCCTTTGTAACCTGCAGCTGCGCTCCAGCTGCCCAGAGGAACTTAGAGGGGAAAGGGAATTTTCCTCAGCTTCACACATTTGTTCTACAGAAGAGGAAACTGAGTCCCAGGGAGGTGAAGGCATGACTTGGAAAGGCTATAGGACGAAGTGAGGGCAGCATGAGGGAGTGGGACTCCATTCTCCAAACTCCTAGCCTGGTGCTCTTGCTGGCAGTCAGGGCCATCTCCAGCAGGTGGCGGCCGGGTGCTGGCTTCCTTCCACTCTGCCTCCTCCCTGGCTTTCTGTCCCCTTTCCTCTGTGCCCTTCTGTTGTTCTTTCTCCCTTCTCTTTTGCCAGAATTTCCTCTCACCCAACCCTTTCTCTTGCTCTTCTTGTCTCCTTCCCTCTCCCAACCCCCGTGTTTTCTCCTATATCCTGTAGACTGGGTGTGTATTCAGGGGTGTTTGCATACTCTGTCCCCTCTCGTGGACTTGCAGTTCTCTGTTCTCCTGGGACCAGAGCTCTGGCATGCAGGAATAGGCCCAGAAACCCCACCAGAACCACCTGCCCCCATCCAGAGTCACCCACTTGAACTGTGGTTCAGAAGAGGTGGGCCAGGAATCCTAGATGTGCCGACTTCCGAGAGGCCAGGGGTTTGTAGTTTGACATGAGATTCTCTGATTTTTAAATTTTTTGAGTTCTGCCTCTGCTGTAAGAAAGCATTGTCTCGGGCACTGACAGGTTTGTCGATCTGGCATGTTACCTGATCATTACAAATCCCTAGATGGAGGGTCCTCCTTCTAGCCTCTCTCCATGGCTGAGGATCTAGCCTGGACAGGTATGGGATGGACAGAACTGCGTCTATAGCCCCAGACACTCTGGATGCCTCACAGTCTCCTGCACTTTCTCCCGCCTCCCAGGCAGAACTAATGAAGCCCTCGTCTTGGAAGGAGGGTCCATTTTAAACCTTTTGCTTTGGGAAAAACCTCAGAAAGGTTATAGCTCCCAAGAGGTGAAGAATTGTGTTCTGCTCCTAAAGTGGTGCTGTAAGAATGGTGGGCATTGGGTTGGCATTTGCTGAGGATGGAGGGGCCATCCACTGTCCTACGGGGCTTTCCTCCTTGCTGGACAAAGACCTAGGGTGATACTGGGAGGGGCATGGAAAAACTTTGACACTAGATGACAGCACTTCCTTTGTGCTGAAGGCTGGGTGTCTGCAGTAGGTGGGGGTGGACAGCGTGGATCTGCTTTTCCTTCCCTTTGCTCTGTTATGCATGCAGCACTTCTGAGTCCTACCGTTGCTCAGCAAGGTGCTAAGGGCCAGGCTAGATATAAAAGGGTGTTTCAGAGCCCTTTTTCCCCCCTAGGGGCTCACAGTTAGTAGGGAAGACATGTGGAGAAAACACTGCTAACATTGTGTTGGAATCATTTATGCGCTGAGTGCTGTGGTAGCCAGAGGGGAGAGGTTGAGCGAGGCTTTGCAAATGCAGGGTGACATTTGAGTGATATTTTAGAGTGGAGCTGGCTGGGCAGTGAAGGGCATTGTAGGCAGTTAAAATAGCTGGTGTAAAAACCCAGATTTGTGAAAAGACATGTTTAGAGAATGGCAAGAAGTTGGTTTGGCTTAAATCAAGGAAAATTGGAGAACATAGCATAGGATTAGCCTGATAAGAAAGGCTGCTTACCAGAGACCAAACCGATTGTGCATAGTGGCCTGAATAAGGTAGATGTTATTTCCTTTGCTCTTAAAAGTTCAGGTGCAGAGTGTTTCAGGGGTGCCCTCTCCACCGAATTTTCATCCCTGGGATACCTCTGCTTGTATGGGCAAAGATGATTCCAGTGGCAGCTCAGCTCTGCAGCTAGACAGGTGGCAAGGCCATGGCTTGGAAGCTCTGTTTAATTCCTGGTAACTGGGAAGTGGGGACCCATTCCTGCAGGGAGAGCTGGGAAATATATGTTCTAGTGGGTTGACCAAGGGCCATCCATCCCTTGGGGGTTACTTTTGCTAAAAGGAAGAGTCAGAGACTGGATATTGGCAAACCGGCAGTGGCCTCTGCTCTAGGAAGGCACAGGCTGAATTATGAGGACTTTCATAGGGAGCTAAGGAGGTTTTTAAATCAGGGCAGTACCGTAATTAATAAAGCATCTTTCTGAAGATGGTGCCAGCAGCAATCTGGCAATTAACCACGGAGAAGGAGGAGACGCTGAGGGGTCAGTGTCCTCTAACTGCCTTGCTGAGCTTGATGGCTTGACAGGCTGGAGTGGGGGTCAGTGGGGCTTGGGGTTGCTGTTACTACAGATCTGCCAGAAGCAAAGACCTGTAGGGGTTTGGGTTCAATCAGGAAATTGTTGCTTTCATTTGAGATTTAGCTAAGAACATGTTTTTGTTTTTTATTTTTCATGACACTGGGATCCAAACTCAAGGACACTGTACCACCGAGCTACACCCCAGCTCTCTTAAAAATTTATTTTTAGACAGGGTCTCGCCTAAATTGCCCAGGCTGACCTTGAACTTGTGATCCTTCTGCCTCAGGCTCCCTAGTAGCTGGGATTACTGGTGCACACCACGCCTGGCTGAGAACACATTTTTATAGCTTGTTAAAAATGTGAATTGGAGCTGTGGGGAAATGATGACCATAGAGAGCACAAAGGTTTTTTTTTTTTTTTTCCTTCCATGTGGGCTGGCAGTGTCCCTTCACATTATCAGCTCTAATAAGCTTTAAGAGAGGGACAGGGCTGTCCTACACAGGCCACTGGCCCTCCGAGATTCTGCACATAAGTTACTTCAGTTCTTGGCTGTGTTTCTTGCTGTGTTCTGAAAGGGAAGATGACTCTGGCACCACCCTAACTTGCCCTTGTATTTTAAGCGACCATCCCTAGCACATATATGAAGCCTTCTACCTATTGAGAACAAAAGCTTCCTGATGAGGATGGTGTCCTTGGAACTGCCCAGTGTTTCACATGCGCCCTCCCAGAAGATGGGCAGCAGGTGTCAGGATGATGGCATGGCTTTCAGTCAGCTGCTGAGACTTCTCAGACAAAATGTACCACTGAGCTAGTGTGTGACCTTGACCAACAGGACAGTCCATAGCTCCTGTGAATCTCAGCTTTGCAGCCTATAAAACCAGCAAATAACATCCATATCCCACGTTTCCAGGAGGGCCGAGAGTGCTCTGAGGTGTGTGGCATGTCAACAGCATTCCTGGGGGATTCTTGACAGCTCCTGTGTTACCTTCACCCGACCTCAGGCTGCTGGTGTGCCTTCTCATTGAGGCTAACATGGTGTCTACTTCCACAAGAGTTCTCTGGGCCTTCTGAAAGTCAAGGATAGCTCCTGGGGCAGTTGCTAGGGGCGTCATCTTTTCTGTGCCCCAATTCTCTGGGCCTTCCAAGCAGCTGAAAACTAATTGACATTTGTATGGCTGGCCACATTATGGAAAAATCAACTATAAAATTTTTTTTTAACAGAGCATTTTGGCACAGCCTTCCCTTTTGATATTTTATCTCACTGGTTATCACATGCTTAAAGGAAAACAACTTCTCTTGGGGCACCAAGACCCACTCTATAAATACGTTGATCTTCAACCCTGGAAACATGGAAGGACAGGTCAACTCTCAGCTTTTGAGCAGATGACGTTGTGTTTACAAGTAACACTTTGATCTCAGAAGGGATATATTTTTTTTTCTGGATATTTTTTTTTTTCCTTTCCCACCACCACACAGCATCCAGACACCAGAGGATACCAGCCTGTCCTGTCGGTGTGTCATGCAGGAATGTGCTGGTCCCCTGCCTGTTCTCCTGGTTACAGGCTGGGTCTACCTTTTGCAGAGCTGCTTTCGAGCATGGTTTGGTCAGGAGATGCTTGTTTAGGCAAGAGATGCTGTGACTGGCACCCACATGCCTTGATCCCAGATCCCCTCTCTCAGATGGTGGTTGTATTGTGGCTGGGAGTCCTCTCCCAGAGCTGAGCCCTGTGGGAACGTCTTCACTTGAGAATGAGAAGAGAAACTATTCACTTTTCATGGGCCTGTCTTGAACCTTTTGGGTGGTGTCTTCTTGTTGGTGGGAAATGAGAAGAAACCAGAGAAATTGTCTTGAAGTGGGGCCACCACTCTGTCCAAGGGAGGATGTGGAGCTTCCGCAGGTCTGTCCTGGTTTTTGGCTGGTTGAAGTGCCAAGTGTGCACACTGTGACATTTCCCAAGTGTTCAGGTGTAGTCCACCCTTCAGGATTGAACTGTTTCCTAAAATGCCAAGTAAAATGCTGAGTGTCCTCCTGTTCTAATCATTAACGCTCCTTAGCACTTTGGAAAACCACACTGACATCCTGAATGAAAGCATTGTGCAGTAAAGCTTTGCACACCGAGCTGAATGAGAGGGGCTGGTGGGGGCTTTGGAGAATGTGGGGGCTGGCAGTGTCTCCAGCAGGCTGCTGCCCAAAGGATGACAACCCCTAATTGTAGGTTCTCTTTCCCTGTGGTGGTTCTTCCCCCCTCTCCTCCTCCCACCTCCCATCTTTGCCTGTTGTGTGACCTTCCTGTTAAACACAAAGGAGGCAGGAGTCTGGGTGACTCTGTCATGGCTGCTCTTCTGGGCGCTGGCCTCTCTGTGTTCTTCTGCTGTCTGCTTGGCGTTGGCTCAGGCAGGGGCTGGAGGGGAGAAGCTGCCTCCCCTGCTGTCCCTGCCTTTGTTTCTCCAGAGAATCCTGGCCCCAGGCCTTCCTGCTCCCTCTGACAGCTGCCTCCCCAACTACGGTGGACGCCAGTCATTGGCTCTGCGTGTGTGTTTAGGACCTGACTTCCTCCTTCCTTTCTCCTTTGGTTTCATTCCACCTTCCATGTTTTGGGAACACCTCATAATTTCAGTCTTTCCTCAGCAACCCCATTTCCCTATGGTGTTGGGTGGTTTGATTCTGAGCGTGTCTTCTCCCCTGCCCTTTCTCTGTGGAAAGGCTGGAGACAGAATCGTGTGTGGTCCTCCACCTGCACCCAGTTCTCTCCTGTGCTTTCTTCTTAAGGCAAGAACGTGGTACAACAGCTTCATCAAGATCTGACCCACAGAGTAGTCTAATCTTTCAATTGGTGTTTCTCTGTTGAAGACTCATTCCTAGCAGGGAAGGCTGGATTAACTCTTGTCTCTTTTCCACCTGTATGCACCGTAGGTGCTTGGTTTAGCTCTGGGCTGGCAAGACCACTGCTCTGGGGTTTGAATATAGAATATTCAAAGTTAGAGGGAGAGAGAGGAGAGCGAGGGGGTAGAGGGAAGGCAGACATGATTAACGCACAATGTATACATGTGTGGAAACATCACCACGAAACTATTAATTTGTATAATTAATATGTGTTCAAATATTTTAAAAGACCACTACTGCCCCTTGGGCCATTTAGCATGGTGGGTCCTTAAAGCCTCTGTGAAATGGGCTGAAAAAGTGGTTGATGTCAGAATTGACAGAAAATTATCATTCGCCCATTACCTTCCATTTTATTCCTTCTCCATACTTTTCCTTTGATAAGTAAGTGCTGGGGTGGAAAAGTAGGGTCTGTGTCCTGGAAATGTCTGCCACATTATCATGTTTATAATTTAGTCACAAGTGCTGCGTTTCTGTACTTTGTGTGAGTTGGTTCAACATTGAAGGCATTATTGGGTACACCTTGGGCTCAGCCTGGGCCCGGGGCTGTAGGGTTCAGGTGGTGGATCAAGGACAGCTGTGTACGGAAGGTTGCCATCTCACAGCAAGAGGAGTCGGATACTAAACTATCCAGAAGACACAGCTTAATAAGTGCAGTAGCAAAAGTTCTGACAAAATGCTGTGTGGGTATGGAAAGGGGAGGAGAGAGTACTTGTGTTTGGAAAGATCAAGCACCAGCCTGGCAGACTGTGCCTTGAGGGGCAGGCTCCTGTTGCTGTCATCGTCATTGTCTTATAGGATGGCCTGTAAGAGCGTGTCAGGAAGGTGGAGCCGGGACTGCTGCGTTCGCCATTGTGTCTCCTGTGAGACACGTGGATGGATGGATGGATGGATGGATGGATGGATGGATGGGTGGATGAGAGGAAGTGTGGATGAATGAACAGATAAATTAAATAAAGGTCAAATTCTAGCTGAAGGGGTAGCTTGAATGGTTAAAGAGTGAATAGAAGGAAGAAGTTGGGCGTAGTGGCTAAGTTATAACTGGTTTGGCTAAAATGTAGGCTACTTGGAGAGGATAGTAGGGGAAAGGGTTGGGAGAAAGACTTAGCCCAGAGAATGAAGGTCACGAATTTAGGCTTTCATTCCTTGTCGGTGGACACTTAACAGTAACAGTTGTCTTGGGCAGATCTTGGCAATAAGCATGCATGATTCTAAGATAAATTTTTTTTCAGTTTTAAATTATATATAATAATTGTACTATTTGTGAAGTACAGTGTCACTTTTCAATACAATTTGTATATAACATGCAGTGATCAGATCAGGGAAATTTACATTATTTCAAATGGTTTTCATTTTTTTTTTAATGTTGGGAACATTCAAAATCCCCTCTAGCTGTTTTGAAATATATAATTAATTATGATTGACAGTCCTCCTACTGTACCATAGAATATTCAAAGTTATTCTTCTTAGCCAACGGCATTTCTATACCCTTTAGCAATCTGTGTCACAGCTTTCTGTTGCTGTGACAAAATACCTGAGAAAAAACAACTTAAAGGAGGAAAGATTTATTTTGGCTCGTGATTTCAGAGGTTTCCATCTGTTGTCAGCTGGCTCCATTGCTTCTGGTCCTGGGGTGAGGTGGAGTATCATGGTAGAATAGTGTGGTGGAGCAAGGCTGCTTGCCTCATGGCGAACAGGAAGCAGAGAGAGAGAATAAGAAAGAATACCTGGACAAGAAATACCCTTTCAGGGCATGCTTCCTCCAAATAGGCCCTACTCCCACAGTTTCCACCCCTCCCAATAGTCCATTCAGCCTAAGAGCCCTCATGATCCAGTCACTTCCCCACCTCTGAACATTATTGCACTGGAGACCAAGCCTTCAAGGAAGGAGCTTTTAGGGGACATTCCAGGTCCTACCCACACCTCTTCCCCATAACTCTAAGTCTGATGTGGCCTTGTCTGGCCTCTTTGTGCTGTAGGTGAGACCAAAGACCCACTGCAGGTCACAAGTGTAGCTAACCAGTGGTGGCAAGGCCTTAGCCAGAGTGAACTCTCCTTTCTCAGTCTCCTTGCTCTTCCTTTCTCTAGATGTGTGCAATAGCACCGATCTTCCAGAAGTTGAGATCATCAGCTTGCTGGAGGAGCAGCTGCCCCACTATAAGTTAAGAGCCGACACCATCTACGGTTATGACCACGACGACTGGCTCCACACGCCTCTCCTTTCCCCAGACGCCAACATCGACCTCACCACCGAGCAGATCGAGGAGACGCTGAAATACTTCCGTGAGTAGCGGACCTTTGATGCTCTGATGTAGCTCCCTCTTAGCCGCCACCTCAGGTGAGGTCCGGTACTGGTCACACTGTTCCACAGCCTGCCTTCTCTGGAAGGCTGATGTGGCTGTGGGTTAACCACAGAAAGGGTCTGAATCTTAGATCTTCTGAAGTTTTAGATCAGCGTGGACCAAGTAGGATTTTCATTTGAATCCACTTTCTTTTAGCTGACAAATTTGAAAAATGTTCCCATTTCTGCTTCTTACCAGAGGACCACTTGAGTACCTAGAAACTCCTATGGGGAAGGAGTTTGTCTCATTTAAAATCAAAGGTATTTGAGACATTGAGGGACCTAATGAGACATGTGCCAAGGGTGACAACTGAGAAACTCTTTGAACTGGTACTTGGGAAAGTCGGGCTGTGGGTTGCAGCAGGAAACCGTTGATGCTTTTGGGCTGCAGAGCTTATACCTGGTAGGGTGAGCAGTACACTAGGAGAGCTCTTTTCAGTAGTCAGGATGACAAGAGCATGACACTTGGTATTGTAGACTTCAAAAAAGGTGACCAATTTAAAAAATTAATAATTAATACTTAATTTTGGTAACTGAAGTTTATTAGAGAGGTAGCTTTTTAGAAGCAGTTTCACTCTTTAGAAATTCATGCCAGCTGGGTGATTTACATATCGATGTATCATTGCATCAGCCTTTAAAAAAAGAGTACAGCAGTCCTGCTTTTATGTGGAGAAAACATGATTCAAAACCAGCTTATGATGCATCTCTAAAATTTTTTACTAATGCAGACCAGTTTTTCTAATTTTCTTAAAGTTTTGAGATCATTTAAAATAAACAGGCTGGAACTACAGATTTATTTTTTAGGTTGTATCAGAGGCCATTTTCAGGTTTTCTCTATTAGATACTTTCGTATTAGGAGGGAAATTTGTTTAAATTGACCTGTGTTTTTATACCTGATGCAAATCCTAGTTTCTTTGTGAACACTGCAAGAAATCAGTTTCAATAAAAATAGAATATTCTATAGGATTTTGAATGACTCATGTATCTTGTAGAGTTTACGAAGCTCTTTGTAAGTCATTCTAGCTTACTCGTGGAAATGTGGTATTGTGCATAGAAAAGCAAGTCCAGAGTAAGATCCTCGGTGTGTTCTATATTTACCTCAACTGTGAAATCCACAGTAGAATCCACAACACAATTATTGTTTGATAAATCTCTTTCTGTTACTTACTCTTCCATAGATGACCCTCCTGTGATTCTGCAGTACCCCTTATGGCTGTTTCTGCCACGGGAGGCTCCCAAAGTTCCTTCTCATAACTCTGAATAATCACTGGATACATGGTGTAATTGGAACACCATCCAAGAGCAGCACCACATAGTTTTCAAAGACCTTTCACACTAATTGCTTCATTGCATCCCTATCAAATGTCTACAGTTGGGCAGGGCTGGTTTTATTATCAAGGAAATGGAAGCATGGTGAGCTCGGTGTCTATTCCGTAGCACTGATCCATAGTCTCTAAGGTCTACTTGATAGTAGACTCAAAAAGAGATTGTGTCTTCTGTTTGTTAGTTTGATTTTTAGTTATCTATTAAAAAAAAAAGAGAAATCCTGGTGACTTTGGCAGTGATAACCTATAATAAAATTGAAGAACTGAAATTAACATTGAGCAGAGATTCTGAAAGCTTTTACAACATGGTTGTTTCCTGGTATCCCCTTACTTCTGTTTGTTTTGTTGTATCCCTCCCACCCCGTGGTTTCTTTGCTTGGAGCAGAATGGCTATTTGTTATATTAATTGATGATCAAGCATTAACTCTTTTTTTAAAGAATTTTTTAAATTCTTATTTATTTTTTAAATTGTAGATGGACATAATACCATTTATTCATTTATTTTTATGTGATGCTGAGGATGGAACCCAGCCCCTCGCACATGCTAGGCAAGCGCTCTACCACTGAGCCCCAACCCAGCCCCAAGCATTAATTAATTGAAACTCAGGACCCTCTAGATGATGCTTTCAGACCAAGGTCCTGGGGCCCCAAAGTATACAGGGAGAACTGAGGGGCTCTTTGAACTGATAGAGGAAAAAAATAGGCATCTTTATTTTCATTAACTTCTGACCCAAATGAGGTACAGACAACAAAGCATGGTGGTGCTGGCAGGACAGTGACTTTGTCACCAGTGGGGATCATAGGTGTTTGCATGTCATGCCACGGCAGAGGCAAATCCCTTCAAGTAGCGTCTTCACTCATCACTGCTCTGAAGTTACACCAGATGTGCTGATAGACCTCATTTTTGATGCATTAATAGAGAAGCACTTATGTCACGGATGTTGTTTTTTGTTCCTGTCACAGATCCTTTTCAAGGTCTAGAAACTACATCAGTGCAGCCATCTTCCTTGTACTTGTACTTGATCATACATCTGCAGTCCTTCCTTACAAGGAGGGATCAGTGAGCCTTTTGCCAAACTGGTGGAGGGGTTGGTAGAAGGCATAGGCTAGGAGCCCTTCTCTGAGCCTGGTGTCCTCCTTGGGTTCCGTGTGTTTGTTTATACGTGTGTAACCCAGGAGACGTGTGAGTCACTTGTGACGTATGTAAGAAGAGAGCGTAATTCTTTGTTTCAGTCTAGACTTATTTTCTGTTTTAAAGGTATTGTGGCCTTTTATGACGTTTGGCAGTGGGGACATGGAGCTCCCAGGTGTCAACACTGAGCAGGAGGCCAGCTACACCTTGCTGCCCAGATCCAAGCTGACACAGCATGGCTGCCAGGGAACCAGATAAAACTCCTTTCCTTTCCTGAGTGGAGAAGCCACACTTTGCCTTTTAAATCTGACCTTCACCTGGTTTGCTGAGAGGCGGGAGAGAGCCATGGGTGCTCCACCTTTACCAGGTGGCAGAATGACCTTTTCAGAAAAGTTTCAGCACTTCTCCATGAGTCCGAGAAACACCAAAAGTGAAAATGACCCACAAAACAAATGTGTCCATAAACTTAGGGCATTTGAGAAGCAATGGTCAACATGTGGCACTTACTGTGTGCTCGGCCCTGCTTTCAGTACTTTTCTCGTCTTTCCTCTAATCTGCCAGAAACCTCTGAATTCATTCCTGTTGCTGCCCCCATTCTATAGCTGAGGATGTTGGGACTCAGGGTAAGCCCAGAAACTTCCCCAAAGTCACGCAGCTAGCAAAGGGGGATGCTGAAATTCAAACCAAGGTTGTCAGATGTGACTCTACACTAACCACTGTCTCTCAGAGTCACTAAAAAAGGGGGAAACTCTAGTTTAAGAATAAAGCTAGGGCTGGAGTTGTGGCTCAGGGGGAGAGCGCTTGCCTAGCATGTGACTCACTGGATTCGATTCTCAGCACCACATATAAATAAATGAATAAAATTAAGGTTCATCAACATCTAAAAAATATTTTAAAAAAGAATAAAGCTAATCTTGTGAAACACAAAAGAAAAAAAACAAAACACTTAAAAATATGTTTCAGGATACGTTTGTAGCTTGTTGATTTATATTTGTCTAACATACACGAAATTGATTTTTCTCCCATGGACCAAGGGGATGTCCCTGTCCCTGTAACACTTAGCCTGATGTAGCTTAGTTTGAAGATGAGATGTCATTCTTCCTTGTGATTTTTTTCACCTCCATCCTGTGGTCTGCATATCCTGCTTCCCTTATCTCAGATGGGGAGGTGTGCTGTAGACTCTTTTACTCTAGTAAGGTTCAGCAGACACCAGACGTGAAGGTTGCTGCACTGGTTAGTGGGTGACTATGACTCCTTTTGGGTCCTTCTTCCAGGGGCATTTGATATAACTTTGTGGTTAATGAACATTGGGAGGAAAGAAATCTGTTTCACGTGCGTTTCAGCTGCTGACCATGTTACCTACCGGTTCCTAAGGAGAAGAGAAAGTTATGAAGCAAACAAGTGTTTTGAGATATCGTTCCACTGTTGACTTTCACTCTAAGGTGCCTTTAAGGAATCTGCCAACAGGTTTGACTTGAGTGGCCAGTAACCCCTGTAATCCTTTGAGAACTTGACTTGTTTGAGTTTCAGCTGAGGCTTTCTTACTAAGGAGATCAAAACAATTTCTGCATTATTGATTTCTTTCCACGATCTAACCCAGGGACTTTGCACTGGGCAGGACCAGTGCAGGCAGCTCCCTGGGCCTCTGTTGGCATCCTACATTGAGTTCTGTACCTTGCTTTTCATGGCTCAAGGTCACTGACCCAAGTGACACTTGGTCTGATATAGCTTAAGTGGAGATGAGACTTCATTCTTCCATGTGGCAGGTCTGAGAATGTACGTATTAAGCCAGCTCCTGTTGCCATTTTAATGTTTTTTTTTTTAAATTTCAATTTCAATAAGAAGCTAAAAACTATTGATCTAGTCTAATCACAATTGGGCACAAGGACTCCTAAGGCCTGGTATGGAGCTATCCTGAGCTCCTGCAGCAGGGTGTGAGGAGCAGGAATTGTGTGCAGGGTGCCCTAGGCTTGCCCCAGGACTCTGGGCTGTACAGGAACATTACCTTCTGTAAGGCTGTACCTGTTTCTGCCTTGTTCATGCCCTTGCATCCCCCCTGCTCACAGGCATCATGAGTGTTTGTACAGTCAGAAATGTGAGAATACATGAGAAGGCTGATGTATTACAGTATACTCACGCAGGGCTCGTCCCAGAGGGGCATCCACCAGGGTAAGCATGCGGAGCTGGAGTCCCTGGCTGGGGGATTTCACCGACTCTGCCCACTCCACACCCCTGTACCTGGAGGACCCATCTGCCCTTGGCACCAGAGCAGGCTTGATGTGGCCACTACCCCTTCTGGATCCCTCCTGGGCTGGCTTCCAGGGCCTCTACTTGCTCCAGGTTTCCCTGCTGTGCCCCATGCATGGGTCCTTCCTCTCCCTCTGTGCTTCCACATCAGTGGCTCTCAACCCTGATGCACCTAGAGCTTTAAAAAGGTTTCCTGCTCAGGCTGTACCCTCAGAAGTAGTTCTTCTCCCCCTTAGGCAGCTATGAAGTACAGCTCGATGCTGGTGAGCCCAGCCTGCTTCTCTGCCTGTGATTATTGGGGATCCCCCTCTCCCCCAACCCCCAATTTCCCCAGCCTCAGTAGTAGGCATGAGCTTGGACTCTGCCAAAAGCAGACTTCCTTTCCTCCACACCCTTTTGTCTTAATAAATAAATATGACACTGATTACCCCATATCCACAATCTCCTGACCTTCGGTGGTGCTGTTGATTCTTCCTCTGGGTGTGTCCCAGATCCCTTCTCTGACCCTGCTGCCATCTCTTTCCTGGGCCACTGTCTTCCCCTGTTCTCGCTGCTCTCACTCTTGCTTCTCTGATGTCCTCTTGTATTTTCTTCAAATTCAGTTGGTTTGTTCTGTACCTTTGTCTTCCATGGCTCTTTGGATAAAATGTGGTGTCTTCAAAGACCCTGTGGCCTGGCTTTAGCTCTGTCTCCATCGGGCCTCCTTTGCCCTCCCACTTCCCTGGCAGTTACACTGGTACCTTCAGCCCTTGAGCACAGCTCTCACCTGCCCCAGGCTTCTGCTGCTCCCTGTGCCCTCTCCCCTTTCTTTTCTCTTCTCTGGTTGTCAGCACAACTGTGTCCTCCTTTGAAAAGCCTTTGTCATGACCAAAACACCTGACACCAGCTTGGAGGAGGAAAGATTTATTTTGGCTAATGGTTTTAGTCCGTGGCCAACTAGCTCCAGGGTAGAAAAATCATGGTGGAAGGATGTGGTGGAGGAAAGCTGCTCAGCTCATGGCAGCTAGAAAACACAGAGAGGGAGGGAGGTGAAAGAAGGGGCCAGTGACAAGATCTAGTCCCCAAGACCCCAAGATACCTACTCCCTCCAACCATGCTTCTCCTGCTATCGTTTCTACCACCTCCCAGTAGTCCATTCAGCTATCAATGGATTAATCCACTGATGAGGTCAGAGCCCTCATGATCCAATCACTCCCCTAAAGCCCCACCTCTGAACCTTGTTGCTTTGGGGACCATGCCTTCAACACATGAGCTTTTGGAGGACATTCCAAATCCAAATCATAGCACCTTCCCAGACCTCCCCATCTGTGGTGTTCACCCACTTCTGTGGCTCTACCTTTATCCTGCTGTGGCGACTCTCATCACTCTGTAACTATTTGCTTGATAGTGATGATCAATCATGATAATGATGAGTCACATTTATTGAGTGCTTACTGTTTGTCAGGGTTGTGCTTAGTGCTTTATGTTCGTGAGTGCCCTGAGACCCACATACTAGATTTGAAGTACATAATCCTCTTTGTGTTAAATGACTTCTTCAAATATAATTGTTTTGTCCAAATTGAATTGGCTATTTAATTGATTCTTTATTGAGCATTTCAAGATGTAAAACTTTTTCTTCTTAGAAGAAGTGCTTGTTCTTTTTATGTGTTCATGAAAAAAATAAACCCAGTTAATTATATCAACAAACAAAACAGGCATAAGCAAGTTTGGGAACACACAAATGATCCATGATGGGGACAGTGCACTGTTCACAGGAGCCCAGATGCCTGGGCACAGAGAAGTGACCAGCTGTCTGGTGGTGGTGCAGGTGTGGGCACTGGGCAGTGGACTCTGCTGGGGGTGGGGGTACTGTGGTGAATGCAGACTTCTGGGAAGCTGGAAAAGCAGGATTAGTTAGGAAAGTGTCCTCCTTATGCTGCCGTTGCTCTTTTTGCCAGGTAGGATTTTACCTCTACTAGACAGTGAACACCTTGAAGGCAGAGGTCCTGTTAGTTTTGGTTTCCCTCTGTACAGAGAGAGGGTAGAGTGTGTGTGTGTCGCACTGCGTTGCCCAGGCTGGTCTTCAATTCCTGAGCTCAAAGGATCCTCCTGCCTTAGCCTCCTAAGGAGCTGGGACTCTTATCATGCCTGGCCTAATGTAATGCTTTTTAAATTAATAAATGTTGACCATTTCCTGGGTGTTAAAATTCTTGAAAAACACAATTTTCACTACTGCTTAATATTCAACCATTTTATGTCTAATCATTTGTCTATTATTAGGAACCTAGACCATCTCTAATTCTTCCCCAAATAACACATAGGTGAACATCTTTCTGTATAGACATTTGTCTGCCCATGCCATGATTTTCTTAAGGTGTATTTCTAGAAATTGATTTATTGGGCTTCCAGGTTGACCGTGAAAGCCTCTTTGAACCACATTATTACAAACTCATAGGTTAAATATCTCCATAAATTAGTGCAATAAAAGTTGTTTGGCTAACTCATGTTGAGTTGTGAAGTTAATAGGAAAACCTAATGAGCAAATGCTGAGTGGGTAAATGAATAAAGCACCATTCTGTGAGATGAAGGATTCAGGAAACTCCCTGGTGCTTTCCTCGCCTGAGAATGTTCAGAGGAGACTTGGATAGTGTTGAGTGCCTTCCTCGTTGGGTTGAGAATTCTCCTTTCCAGGTTTCATCTCTAATTGCTGTTGGCTGGTTGGTAGGTGGTAATGGTTAATGATGAGTGAAGAGAACATCCATTGTGTTTTTACGTTTAGTCCCTTCAGTAGGCCATGGGGTGAAGGCTGTTCTTAGCCTCATTTTAAAAATGGAGGATCCTTTGTTGTCTGTCCAAAGTCACACAGGAAGGGTGAGCAGCAGGGCCTGAGCTTATTCTCTTCCACACTATGATCTCTGACTGTAGCCCATCCCTCTTTCTTTCTTTTTATTTACTGGTCTGAAGGGTCTCATGTGCTTCTGAGGCACTAAAAATGGATATGTGCGCACCTCTCTGGAGCTCCACCTTGGGATCTTCTCATCTTTAACCCATTTCTTTTACTTTTAGACATCAGGCCAGGTAGGACTGCTAAGCAATTTGCCCCCAAACACCAGAGTTGGTCTTTAAGGGAGTCTGAACACATCCTTAAGATTTTCTTATAAGATACCTTAGGAAGAATCTTAACCTTTTTCTTAGTTTGAATAGGTTGTTATCCATGAGTAAATGTTTGGAAAATGATAACACTAGGTAATGACCGCGAAGGAGCTCACATGGGCGTTTATGTGAGTGTGCCAAACCATCTCAAGATATGCTGTTATTCTTCTAACTCAAAGTGTCTTCAAGGGATCAACTTCTAAAACTTTTTACCAAGGGAAACTTCATGGAAATGAATAGTGCTGTATGTTTTCTGTAGAAGTTTAGCGAAAATTGAGCACAGCTAATCCCTGTGGGGCAGGCAATGTCTCTTTGAGGTGTGGGAGGCCTCTGTTTCTTAGTGAAGGTTTTCTTTTCTGCTGGTTCTTCAGAGAGTGCTATGGTTTGGATCTGAAATGTTCCCCAGGGTCCAGTATGGTAAAGGCTTGGTCTCTAGCCCCTGGTGCTATTGGGAGGTGGTGGAACCTTGAAGAGGTGGAGTCTAGTGGGAGGAAGTTAGGTCATTGGAGGGGATATTGTACTCCAGCCTCTCCTCTTCCTCCCTTTGCTTCCCAGCTGCCATGAGGTGAGCAGTTTGCTGTATCATGCTTTCCCTGCTATGATGTGCTGCCTTGCTACAGGCCCCAAGGCAAGGTGGCCTAGCAACTGTGAACTGAGGCCTATGAAACCACAAGCCAAAATAAACCTTTCCTTACAAGTTGGTTGTCTCCAGTATTTTATCATAGTGACAGAAAGCTGGCTAACATAGGGAGAAAAGTATTTTGAGTGCCAGTAGTCCAGTGTAGAGGCCACCGACCAGCTCAACTGGCCTTGAACAAATTACTCATGGTTACGTTGGCACTAGCTTTTATTATCTGGAAATTAATCAGCATTAAACATTCTGTGAATCACTGAAATGTGTCTTTGAGAATTTTTTACTCTCTAGTCAAAGGTATTCTATAATGAAGTAGTTTTAAAATTGTTCTTTTTGTTTTTTTGAGTTTCTGCTCAGGTGGGTGGTGGAAAGTTCTGCACGGGTGCTGATACTGATGGTCCTGCTTGGGTAACCAGTAGTTCTGCATGGGGGAATAGTTGGGAGACCTACTCTGAGCTGAGGCCCGGAGCCCTGCATGGCACGGTGACTGTGATTCCTGCACTGGAGCAGGAATATCACTCACTGAGAAGCAGTATTCTCACTACTTGAGGCCCAGGGCATGGAGTGACACAGAATGCTGCCTCCCTCTGTCCCGCCATCTTGGATCCTCCAAGTTTTTTTTGAGTTTCTTAATTTGAGATTTCCTGTCATTCATATACATATATATATATGAATTAATAGTTGGAACTTTTAATTCTTGTTTTTATAAATCATAATATTGTTTGCTTTTTTCAAGTGAAAATACTGTTAAATTGTTTTCAAGTGATAATTTAGGGACCATCTTAAAGAATTCTCAAATTAACACCATAGAAATATTTATCTAACTCTTAAGTTTGTTCTAAATTACCTGGGACTTTTTTCATTAAAAATTCTTTATGTAAGGTGTAAATTAAAAAAAATTGCAAACTATTAAAAAAGTTTCTATATTTATGGAATGAAGCCTTCAAGGGCAGAGCCCATGCCTGCTTGAGTGGATCAGGACCTCACAGTCAACAAGTGCTTAATAAATACTTCTGAAGTAAGAGAAAGTACAGAAAATGTGCCTTTAAATGGAGAACAAACAAACAAGTGTTTCTCCTTTTTTGAGAAAGAGATCTTTCTGTTCTACATGTGGATTTAAAATTTTGCTTTTTTTTAAAAGAAAGATAAGGAAGTAGGAAAGTTTGTTTTTCAATGACATTGACCAAATTAGATTGTTGTATTGTGTGCATGTACAAATAGTAATGATGAGTTCCACTATTGTGTATGATTATAATGCACAAATAAAAGAAAGTAAAAAAAGAATAGAAAGATCATTTCATCTGTTGTCACCTTCCAACAATTGCCTTCATCCTAATGAAAATGAAGCAAAAATTGGGGCACCATAATATGCACAAATTGATACATAAATAGCACAAAGTGCTGACATTCTGGGAGAGGGGATGGCAGTAGTTTTATGAGATGGTGACCCAGAGAAAACAGATTGTGTGTGTGTGTGTGTGTGTGTGTGTGTGTGTGTGTTCATCTGTGCAGGGGAAGAGCCTGCTAGTACAATGAGGAATCTGTTCTCACTCAGACTTGAGAGTGGCAGGGCAGTGTTGAATGAAGGAAGGACAGAAATATGGGGTGGGGTGCAGATTGTGGTGGGGAAGGAAAGGGAACTTATTGGCCAGGAGAAGTTTTCAGTATCATTTGTTAGCACAAATAATGCATACATGATAATGTCCTTATAAAAAATGGCCGTGAATTTCTCTTATGCAGATGCTGAGTACTGGGGGTGCTCCTTCTTCCATCCCTAAGACCTAGGGCCTTTTGTTCCCAGGAGCTGTGCCTTCTCTCCTCCTGCTCTAGCCTCATGGGAGCAGACTCTTCTTAGGCCCAGGTTTCTCTACTTGTAGCTGGCCCTGATGTCTGCAGGATCAAAGATGGAAGCAGCATGGCCCTGGCTGCACAGTCACTTCCCACACGTGAACCACACAGGGTGGTGATGCCTACACCCAGCTGTAGGCCTGGCAGCCACACTGGGGGGATTGAGGGTGCCTGTCTGGAAAGTTGATCAAGACAGCCAACATGTCAGAGTGCCTGACAGCACCAGGAACCCGGGCACAGTGTCTGGTGAGCCGGGCAGTCAGATACTCACATGATGGGCATACCTCTCTTGTGGCCCTGCCCTTACCTTGTCACCTGTCACCTGACAGCTTTCATTTTGTTGTTGTTGTTTTTGATCAAACCAGATTCCAGCTTTGAGTATCCCCTTCCCCTTCCTTTTCTTTTTAAGAACAAAAATGCTTGGCAAGCAATTCTATACAGATTGACTGTTTTCCTTTTCATGTTAATTCAGCACATCGAAGACAAAACTGGAGCAGACTCAGGTGGGAAATTGACAGCCCAGCTCACATGCCATCCGCTCTTCCTGGTGATAGGCACAGGCTACTGTGGTTTAGCTGAGTTTTGGCAGGAGTAGAATTTGGGGCTGTTTGAGCTTCTGGTTTGTTTGCTATGAAGCCTGAGGCATCTGCTATGTGACCTGCTGGTCACAGGAATGAGATTTCTCATCCAGCACTCCCAGGCTGACAGGAGGCAGACACAGAACTGTTCAGGTTGTACTGATATCACGACGCATGTCAACTCTGTTTCTCCTCTCTGTCTTCCTCAGGTGTAGGGTTGTTGTTAATGGGGACTGCATGGGGACCTGGATTTATGGTGCCCTGAAGTGCTTGCTGAAGGCCGTCTTCTGGCTTGTGGATGCTTTTGTAAAAGCCAGGCTTTGTTCCCCACCTTCCCTGGCAGTGGGGGTGCCTGTTCCTGCAGTGAGGGGGAGATGGTTGGGAGGGGTAGTTGACAGCAAGCTGTTCCTTAGCAGCCTGCCTTCTGCCGTGGGTGCTCAGTGACTGGCAGTGGCAGCGTTTTAAAAAATAAAGATCAGAACCAGAACCATGCAGAAGCATCCTGCTTAGTTAGTTTTCTGAAGCAAGTGAGAGAAGGCCTGCTTACAAGGTTGTATTTCACGTACGCCCCGTGGCCCCCTTGGGGCTGTCCTCTTCTGTCTTAGCCTCCAGGTTGCCCTCCTATGAGGTCGAAGTGGCTGTGCTTTTTGAAGGCAGGAGAACTCTGGAGACTAGGAGTGTGTTGCAGAGGAGGCTTGGGACACCCCCCGTGTGGTCCTGCAGCAAAATGTCCAACACTTCCACTTAAGCACTGGTGCTGTGGGTTTGATTTGTTTCTTGGTGACTTCTGAACCTAATTTTTGGTTTTTCACGGATCTAGTCATCCTTACAGACATTGAAGAACATACCATCTCAGAGTAGTTCTGTTGGTGTTCCAGGACTGCCATGGCAAATGACTGTCAATCTGGTGGCTTAAAACAGTATGGATTTATTCTCTCACATACTGCAGACCAGAAGCCCAGAATCCAAGTATCAGCATGGTTTGTTCCTTATGGATGCTCTGAAGTCTGAAGGAGGGAATCCATGCCTCTTTTGCAGTTTCTGGTGGCTGCTGGTGGTCCTTATCATTCCTTGGCTTATAGATACATTATTCTAATCCCCCAACCCTACCACCCCACCAGAACTGGAGATTAAATCCAGGGGCATTCTACCACTGAACTACATCCCCAGCCCTTTTTATTTTTATTTTGAGACAAGCTCTTGCTAACATGCTTAGAGCCTTGATAAGTTTCTGAGACTGGCCTCAAACTTACAGTCCTCCTGTCCTAGCCTCCTGATTACAAGTACACACCATCATGCTCTATATTCAATTTTTCTTTTTGTCTTCAGGGTACCTTCTCCTCTCTGTATCTTTTCTCCTCTTCTAAGGACACTTCCCATTGGATTTAAGACCCACCTTAGTTTAGGGTGATGCCATCTTGAGACCTCCGATTCGATTACACCCACAGAGCCCCTTTGCACATAGGTATAGCTTCCAGGTGGACATACCTTTAGAGGGTCTTCCACTTTCAACCTAGAGCCATTTTCTGAGATGGCCACTTCTTTCCCTTTGGTTACCGTGACACTTGGTCCCATCCTCATGAAACATTCATCTGGGACATGTCTAGAAACACGAGGTTGGTCAGTGTTTCACTGTTACAGTGTGACAGGGTTACACTGAGCTGTCATTTCTCAGGAATCTGGGGCCCTGTGTGGGCAGTCGGCTCTCCTCTGGAGCCTTCTGGATAATCCAGTCCTGGCTTTGATCCTCCTCCCACCTGGGTGTACTTTGTGCCCACAATGCAAGTACCTGCCTCCTCGTTCCATATCTGCTTGGCTTATTCATAGCCTCCCTACTCAGACACGTTCCCACAAGGCTCTGGAGAAAATAGTGGCAGAAGCAGAGCAGTCATACATACCTACCCAACTTCCTAAAATGGATTAGAACCAACTTCCTATTATAGACTTCTTTCTTTTATATTTAGGTTTGCCTTGTTCATTTGTTGCTCTTTTCGTCTTGATGTTCATTATGAATTCATGGCCTTTACAGACTCAACTTGTTCTCTTTAGCTATAATTAGTTATCTTCTTTTTTTTTTCATATTCAAACTGTCACAACTTGGCCTGCAATTTTCCTCTTAAACTGTCTCCTGTGCTCTATCACTTCTACCCACACTTTTGGGAATGGTCTTTGTGTTCTCAAAACTTGGTATTGCAGGCCTATCTTGGTGTTTCCCTGCCCCAAGATATGCAATCAGCAGCTCTCCAAGGAGACCTGGTAAAATCTAACCCAAATGTGGTTGATGTGCTGGTGATGGGTGGAGGGCATCTTTGTTGGGCTATTTGGGTAACAGAGCTAGAAATTATATTCTTTCTTTCCTTCTCAGTATTGAACCCAGGGATGCCCTGCCACTGAGCTACACCTACAACCTCTTCTATTTTATTTTGAGACAGGATCTCACCAAGTTGTACATGCCGGTCTTGAACTTGTGATGCTCTTGCCTCAGCTTCCCCGTAGCTGCGATTACAGGCATTACCATATCCAGCTTAGTATTTTCTTCTTGACATCACAAAGCCACATGGATACTTTTCAGTTTCAGTCTTGCTTTTCTGATCATTTTTAAATTATTTTTCTAAACTTTTCAAATTGTTTTCTCTATGAGATGCCGAGGTGTTTTTTTTTTTTTTATCTCCTTTAATTGTACCTTTTCTCTTTTTCCTCCTTCAACGTTTTCTCAATCACTTATTGAGGAAGTGGAAAGGCTCAGGTGGTGGGCTATGCACCTGGTGTGTATTAGATGCTCTTGGCATTTGCACTGTGATCCTGGACAAGTGATTAACCCACCTGAGGCCTAGTCCTTGTCTGCACGGTGTGGGGGTGAATTGGTTGTAGGGACCTGAGGACCAGTGGGATTTAAGGTGGTGAATGCACTTGTAAGTGGTGTGGTGAAGATGTGAGACCCAGAGGTAGCAGGCCAGGGGGGCAGTGAGGCTCCTCTGGGGCTGCTCCTGGAACTTGTCTAGCACAGGTGGTATTGGGGAACAGGGTCACATTTAGGAGGAGGTTGTCCAAGCCTGGACCAAGGGAGGGGCATAACCCTGAGGAGTATTGGGGTTGTTGGTGTGGATTTGCAGCCAAACACCCCTGGATTTAAATGTTGGAATCATCTCCACAGAGCTGTGGATGGATTATTTTCTCCTTCTGAGCCTATAAAATGGAAATTTTGATATAGACGTTTACTTCAGAATTGCTCAAAGTCCATAAAATTGGCCCATAAGTGATGCTGTTTCCTTTATGCTTATTATACACTTGGTTTTGTTACTTAGCCATTTTCTTGAAAAGCAAACGGAGAATGCGTAATCTTTGGACTTGGTGTAAGTCTTTTTTTCAGTAGTGGGGATTGAACCCAGGGGTGCTTAACCACTGAGCCACATACCTAGCCTTTTTTTGTATTTTATTTAGAGACAGGATCTCACTGAGTTCCTTAGGGCCTCGCTAAGTTGCTAAGGATGGCTTTGAACTCATGATCCTCCTGCCTCAGCTTCCCGAACTGCTCGGATTACAGGCATGCCCCCACACCCAGCCTTTGGTGTACGTTTTGATCAAGAATATGTTACTATTTAGAAACAGCCCCTCATGTCCTTCTACTCTGCTCATGAACTCAATGCCTTTGAATTAGATAGGCTGGGAAAAGCATATAAATGATGTCTCTCCTCCTTTCCCTAATTATAGCTAGAAATTTATATTCTCTTTTTAATTGCTCCCACTGGCTTATTTCCTTTTTTTATAATATATTTTTTAAACTTGATTTTATTTATTTATTTTTATGTGGTGCTGTGGATCGAACCCAGGGCTTCACACGTGTGAGGCAAGTGCTCTACCGCTGAGCCACAACCCCAGCCCCTGGCTTATTTCCTTTTCTAAAGAACTAGAGTGACAAACATTTATCACAACTAACATTTATTGCAGCTTACTTTGTCTCAGGCTCCTGCTGAAAGCTGTGCATGCATTAATTAAAGCCCACCCTGGCTCTGCAGCATGTGCTGTCATCATCCTCATTTAGCAAATGAGACTGATGTGTCTCACAGGGTTGCAGAGATGTTGATTGAGAAGTCTGAACCAAACCTTAGGCCATCGGATCCCCCAAACCCTATGTTCTTAACTGTGAAATTACACTGTCATCCATCCACCCATCTGTCCATCCATCCATTATTTTTGTTTGTTTCTTTTGGGGTGTGAATAAAATATTAAAGAAATTCATAGCATGGTAAGGTTAATGTGCCAAGGCCTCCTCTGATTTTCATAGGATCTTTGAGGAGTTTGTATTTCTTCTTCCTTTATTAAATCTTCACTTTCCAAATTAATATTGGACCTTCCTTCCCAGACATAATGGATCGAATCTGTTGAATGTCCTGGTTTTGGAAGAGACTTAACTAGCAATTTGTTTATTTGTGGGGCCTGTCATCATCTTTTCAGAAATTTTGATTAAACAGACCTTGGAAAACCTCAGGACACCAGTTTGTGCCCACCTGTTCTGAGGAATGACACATGAGAGGGCGCCCAGTGGTTTGTGGTGGGGCTGTTGAGGAATACCAACATTGCCAGGGGAGAGGTGTTAAAAAACTAGTGGAAGAGACGAGACGTATTCAGATAATGGGCAGTTATTGGGATTCAAGTCACTGCTGACTTCTGATGTCCTAGAAAACTTTCAATGTGTCTCCAAGAGCTGGGGTCAGAGACAGCGATTAATCTAAGTGTTGGAGGCTATGGGGGTCTGTTTCCCACTTTGATCAGGGAGAGTTTGGAGTTGGGTAGTGGATGCCAGAGCAGCACCTGGCCTCCAGAGTGGGGGCGACAGCTGGAGGACACATGAATAGGAATGGCGCCATTCCTTTGTCCCCTGTATTTTTTTTTTTTTAACTTTTCCAAAACTTGCTAACAACTTGAGTCAAAATTCATCACTGTCATGGGTGGGCCTCTGTCCACACTTGGGTGGTTCCTCACCTGCTTATGGTTGCAGCCCTTGCCTTATCTTCTCTTTTCCTTTCTGGTACTTGAAGAAGCTTTGCTAGTTGATAGTGGTAAAGAGATAGAAATCTTGCAGTCCTCAAGTGGACAGGATGCCACCTGGGCTCGGTCACCTGCCTGGAAGTGATAAATCAACATGGCCCTGAAGGGAGGAAAGGGCACCCAGTGGTGAGAGGCTTTTGGAACAGAGGCAGGGGCTAGGAAGCCAACATTAGGGCAGCATTACAGGCTTTTTAGCTTCCTATGATTTAGAAAGGTTAGATATATTTGTACAAAGAATAGATTCTAAGGCTCTATGACACTATGAATAGTGTGTGTATAATGTAATTTTTCCTCTTAGGGGTTTTTTTTTACACTATACACATATATACATAAGTACATAATTATGTATATTATATAACACACACACACAACTCACATGCATATGTATCTGTGAGTTCTGTATCTGCATATTTAGCCAACTGTGAATTGAAAATATTTAAAAAACTGTGTCGTGTGCAGAGTGTTATGCTTATCATTAGTCCCTAAACAATGTAATATAATAACTATATAAACAGCATTTGTATTGTATTCACTATTATAAATAGTGTAGAGATAATTTAAAGTGTAGGGGGAGATGCATAGGTTATATGCAAATACCGTGCTGTTTTATGTGAGGGAGATGAACATTTAAGGATTTTTGGTATTCATGGAGTCCTGGGACTAATCCCTTGTGGATACCAAGGATGAATGTTAACCTGTGTGCTGTTGATGACACCTACAGAGACAGACCCTGGTCAGTGAAGTAAGTAAGTAGTTTGGTTTAGGGCAGGGTTGTCAGCCAGATGGTTTTGTATCCAGGGGATATTTGGCTATGTCTTTAAACATGTTTGGTTGAAACATTTGTGGGTTGGAGGGTGAAGCTACTGGCATTTAGTGGGTGGGGTTCAGAGATGTTGTAAAGCATACTGCAATGCCAAGGGCAGCCTTCTACAACTCCACGTATTGAGTATTAAATTTTAGACTATCATAAGTCTAAAATCTGTTGAATAATCCGGTGTTTCATTTTTATTATGAGACATTTGGAACATGTCAGTCATTTAGAACTAATAGGTATTAACTATTTTTCAAGGAAATAAAGCATCATAAGTGCATTTATGAGGCCAGTTTCAAAGCCCCATTCCCTCACTCCTTCCCCAGAGGCAACCACCTTCCTGAAGGTGGGCTGCTTCTTTCATGTGTGCGTTTTTGTGTTTTGATCACACACGTCAGTGTCCGTGGAGCAGGATATTGTACTGTCTGAGCTCTCTGTAATAGCGTTCTCCTCTGTTTATATGCTGTATGCTATTTTCCCAGAAGTTTGAGCAAAGGCGTGAACACAGAATAGAGTGCTCTTATCTAAGTGAAGTTACCATTTTTGAGTTACTTACATTTCCTTTAGGTGCTGGTCACAAATTTTAAGAGCTGTTTAATGGTTTGAACCAGTTGGAGGAAAGAAAACCAAAAGTATGGTTTGCAAATTATAAAAGGTGGCATTTTCCAAATGTAGAAAATACTTTCTGTAGTGACCCAGAATTGAGCAAATGAGTATCTTTACTTTTGTTTGAGGCAATGATAGTACTAAGCCCCTAGCCTCCCCACCACCTGCACCCTCTCTTTCCCTGAGTGGCACCTCCCAGCCTCTGTTCCCAACATCCTTGGAAGACATTTCCTCCATCTCTGCATCATTTTTCAGAGACGGCCAGTTTCTATGGCAACGGTTAGATTGAAAGATGAGTGGAGAGCAGGAGGCGAGGTTTGAGTGAGACTGCTGGGTGGTGGTGTGTGTCCCTGACGTCACCCTCCGGGCGTCTGGATAGGATGATTCTGGCTACTCCCATTCAGGGCTGCTGTCCAGTGCCGTTTTATTAGCAGGGCTGCCAGAGTCTCGATAGCTCTGCAAATTGCCTCCCTTTCTGCTCCCCCTGTCCCCCTCCCCGTCCCCCATAGAATTTTTCTTTCCGCTGCCCCTTTTCTGTTTTGGCTCCAGACTGTCATTAAGAATGCACAGCCTAATCCTGGTGTGTCTCGGGATGCTCTCCTGCCCAGCATTCTGGAAGGGCAGGGAGGCATGGCAGCGTTTCACTTGATGTCGATGGCGCTGTGAAGTCCGTTCCTCCCTCTGCAAGAATACTGACTATGCAGAAATTTATCGAAGCGGATTATTATGAACTAGACTGGTATTATGAAGAATGCTCAGACGGTAATTATGGCCCCTGAAATCCAGAGCAGGGATGTGTAGGGGTATTGTCTCTCTGAGAGGGGTTCCTGAAACCTTTCTGGGGAGATAGGCAGAAGCCGGGGGCACCGGAACTGGCAGGCATGCATGGCTCTGATAATTTGGAAGGCATGGTGGGGGAGATGGCAGGTGGGCAGGGCTTTTGACAGTGGGAGACTTTTTTTGCAGTATGCACATTGATTTGCTTCGAAACAGGAGATGGCTTTGGTGTGCTGGGCTTGCAAGCGGTGTACTTCTAATGGATTGAATTCCCTGGCGTAAGACATGAGTGTGTTATTGATGCATGTGTGGTGTCCAAGTAGAAATGTGTTTGCTGTGGACCATGCTTTCAGAGGGGTTAGGGAACTAGAGACTGGACTGGAGCTGGCTTCCCGGACGGTTAATTGCAGGCCTGGAAGAATCTGCCCTTTCCTGAGTCCAGACCTGGGGACCACTGGGAATGCTGGGGGGGAAAGGCAAAAATAGCTTCCCACTTAGCGGGTGATTCAAATGAATTTTGCTTGTTGGATCCAACAGAAATTGAGGTGGGAAAGTGTCAGGATGGGCAAGGAGAGACTGTGTCCTGTCACTGTCTCAGTTTGTGCAGAGAGGGTGTGGCACATTCCAGAGGAGACTGCGTGGAGGCCAACTTGTACAGCTGGATGGGTCTCAGGAGGTTTCAGGCACAGGAAAATAACACAGAGAGGCATGACAGGGAGGGGGTCTCAGCTCCCATGGTGTTGGGCGTCAGCATGTATGTTGCACGCTTAATCTGTCTTCTTGAACTTTTTTCTTGAAAATGACCCTTAAACCAAACACCTTTACAAGAGACACAATTAAGAGGTTTGCTCTGAGGGTCTGTTCCCCAGTCTCCCATGAGCCTTTAATAGGTAAGGTAACTGCTTTTTAATTGAATTGGAAGTTTTAGATTGTTCCAGCCATGACTACGTTTGATTAACCTGAATGATGTAACAGGCTGGGAGCTGGCCTAGTTAGCCCTAGAACTGCATAATGATTTCTTATCTGCAGATTTTTGCTTTGACTGTGGACTATAGGAGAGAGGCCAAGAGGCTTTCTCAGGGCATTTATATAAATGTGCTAAGAAACTTTACCACTGCCCCCCAGCTTTACATGAAGATGTTGCCATGTTGGGTCTGTGTGCATCTTCAAACACCTTCAGTAATGAGGATGGTGGACAGCTTCCAGGATGTTGAGAGGAAAGGGTGAATGAATTTTTTTTTTTTTGAGGGGCGGGGCTGTTAATTTTTGAAGCAAGTTCCCAAGAGGTAATTATAACTCCAAAAGGCAATTATAGAGATACTTCTTTGGGGAAGCCATCATTGACCCCCTTCTAGTTTCCTTGATGATTTGTGGCTTATTGGACCTTTTATAAGTTTTTAAGGTAAGCGATTAAATATATCCTCAGTGTCCCATTGGATCAGGGAGTGTTGGTTCCAGTGAAATGCCAGTCATTGACCTGTGGATGAGCTGGGTGTGGCTGTGACTCCTGTTGAAGTGGGGAGAAGGTTTCTTAATGTCTGGACCTGGCTCTTCACTGTTCTCTTACACACTGAAATAAAGCTAGTCAGTCTGGAGGCTGAGAGGAGGCCTGCTCTTCTCTGAGTGTCTGTCCATCAGAAGGATTTTTTTACCCAGTAGTTCCTCAGTGGCATGTTTTGGCCCTGAGGCCCCATGACCTCTCCTTTTCCAAGAGCAAAGGAAAACGGAAGCGACAGTTCATTCATCCAGGGATTAATAGATATTGATTACTGTTACTGTCTGAATGTGTGTTGAGCAAAAACACTTGCTCTTCAGCTCCATCCCATTGTTGGATGAAGGGGAGAGAATGGTTGGGACAGAATTTACAGGGACAACTGACGTTTTCATAATCCCACTTAAAAGATAGGTAGCAAAATATGATAAAAGGAACTGAAATCCAGAAATCATTGTTTAAGAAACTCACAAAAGGGGGATTTTGTATGTATAGTAATTTCATGGTTATTTGTTTATACATTTCAAATTAGTTGGATTCTTTCCTGGTTTTAGGCAGGTTGTCCTAGAAGTGGTATTTGCCCTTGTTTATGTGGGTTTTTTTTTAAATTGCAAAATAGTAGACACACAGCATTGCTTTGTACATCTTATCATTTGGCATTTGAATCAATATTGAGGTAAACTCAGTGTGGAGGGAAACTTCTGAGAAACTTCTGAGAAACTATACATACTGATAACCAAAGGCAACTCAAATGTTTTGAAAAAGATCCAAACTCATTATTTATTTCAGGGTTACTGACTCGCACTTAAATTGCACCATTAGCAATGAAAAAGTAAGGTGTATGGATGGGAATAGAGGTTGCAGGCCAATTAGGACCCCTCTATAAAAGTTGGAATTAAGTGGTGGCTGTTGTTCTCTCTGATCTTTGAGGTCCAGAGGAGTTCATAACTCCTTTAGTTATGGTGGTCTTGCACCCATCTCTGTGCCCCCACCTCCTCGTAAGACTAACAAAAGGCCTGGAGCAGGGACTTAAAATAATAAGAAATGGAGAACGCTGATTGCTCAGTACCTTAAAGTAATTTTTAGAGATTCAAAGTGGCCAGCCATTGACTATATATAGCAGTAGCCTTTACACGATTTGCACACATTTACAGTTTAAACTTGGGGGGTGGGTCAAACTTTGTAGTTATTTAGATTTGATGTTCCCTCTGTACAGCAGGACCTTTAAAACTTGGTAGATCATTGGATATTACCCGCTTATTGAGAAAGCAGATTCTCAGACTCCTTTCAGACCGGGAGAGACCTTAGGAAATCTGAATGCTTTGAGTGATTCTTGTATCAGGAAAACTGCCAGTCAGTGAAGAACAACAGGGTCTGGTCAGTTGCAGAATCTTACATCAGCTACACGGGTCCCTGAAAAAAAAAAAAAGTGTGCTTATGAAGAGTGAAAGCCTTTTTATTTTCAGAAGGCTTGAGTTCAAGTGCATGTCCTTAGACAATCAGATTGCATTTTGTAGTTATTCTAGGAGAATATAGCGTGATGGAAAGAGCCCTGGCCTGGAATCTGTGTTTGAAGCTTGTTGTGCACTTCGTGTGGCATGTGGTTGGTGCCTCCTGGGACCTCTGCAAGCTTCTCTAAACCCAGAATCCCCCTCTGGAAGATGGGAAGAGCCAGTTGGTTGGAGCCTTTGTGAAAAGTAGAAATTACACATGTAAAGTGAAAGCTCTTTCGTAAATTGTGAAGAGGCAGCCAGGCCAGGACTTAATTTTATTTTCTCAGAAATAGTACAGATTGTTAAGTTCCTTTAAAAAAAAAAATCCTTTGAAAATGGAAATGGCTTTTGGGGCAAGGTACAGTATTGCGACCACCTGTTCCTTATGACTGTTACCTCTATAATCAGACTTGTTCTACATCCACACTCGCCCTGCCCCTTTTTACAGTGTTTTAGATTTGAGTGTTGGGGCAAGAGATGAGGTTTAGTTCATGGTGATTTTACAAAATAGGAAACTCAGATGGATTGTTGCCAAGATTTGTTCTGATGAGTTCTCACCCTGCAGTGGAAGTCCATGACCACAAGCAAGGGTGATCATGAGGTTATTTGCTTGATTTCAGTGACTTCTAAAATATCACCCAAGATGGGGGTGGTTGGCTCCTGAGAAGTTTTGTTAAATGAATTTTAAGCATAAAATGCAAAGCTGTCCTAGGGTTTTGAGGCAATTTACATAATTTTCCTGCACCTTCTTTTCCCGAGTGTCATACAGTGGAAACAGACCTCTGTTTCTTCATCTTGTGTGAATTCTTGATGCACCCTTAGAAGTGGAGATTGATTTTAACTTTTTCAGACACTGCACTCTCTTAAATGGCTGTTCAGGTGATTTCTTTTTTTAAAAAAAGAATGAAACATAAACAGTTTTGTAATGAAACTGTTTTATCACTTTCCTCAGTAGAAATAATGTCCTCCCTCTGACTTAGAAGCCAAGGATGAGGGAATTGACAAGAGGAGGAACAAAGAAAGCCCAGAACCCAGGAGTTTGGGACTTAGCTGTTGTTTTTATTTATTTAAAGGACATAAACCAGGTCCTGGAGAAATGACCCTCCATCATGGGCCAGCCCTATTCTGTGGGTGCAAAGTGGGATGTGAGGGAGCTGCAGAGAACATGGGGAGAGGAGAGAGCAGCAGGTGGAGTGAAGAGGAGAGAGGCTGTTACATTGGTATAGATAAAGAGTGGGAGAGGAGAAAAGGTCACTACCAACACTCAAAAGCCAACTCATAAATGCAGGAATCGTGGAATGAGAAATTCACCATTTGCTGTTCATCATAATAACTGCTTCACGCAAGAATCTTCAAAACTAGTGGTCTCAATGTATGTCACCACCAGATGCTTTTTTTTTTCCTTTAAAGTTGTAGTTGGACACAATACCTTTATTTTTATGTGGTGCTAAGGATCAAACTCGGCACCTCCCACGTGCCAGACAAGCACTCTACCGCTGAGCCACAACCCCAGCCCCCAGCATCAGATGCTTTCTAACTGCAGAAAGAAACCTAGGAACTTGATAGTGGAGCAGTTTGCAGACATCACCTGAACCTAGTGGTCCCAGTAGACAGCAGCAGGAATACGACTAACCCACAGCAGTGCCTCCTGGTAAAGATGCACCA
Organism: Spermophilus citellus; assembly: GCF_964194105.1. NCBI lineage: Eukaryota > Metazoa > Chordata > Mammalia > Rodentia > Sciuridae > Spermophilus > Spermophilus citellus. The sequence goes on along the minus strand of NC_138184.1, from coordinate 22,407,497 downwards.
AAGAGAAAATGCATGCCTCTGTGGGGTCTTTTATTGTTGTTGTTCTTTTTAGATATACATGACAGTAGATTATATTTTGACATATTATACATATATGGAGCATATCTTATTCTAATTAGGATCTCATTCTATGGGTGTACATGATGTGGTTCCTCTGTGAGGTCTTTCTGAAAGCTCATAAACCCAGTCTATCATAAGAATATACCAGATCAACTCAAAACGAGGGACAGTCTACAAAGTAAGTGGCCTTTGTATTCAGAAATATCATTGCCTTGAAACACAGAGACCCAGGAATGGTCCCAGATTGAAGAAGGATCATGGGACCTGTCAGTTCAATGCAACACACCGTCTTGGATTCTTTTGTCATAAAGGATATTATTGGGACAACTGAGGAAGATCTTAGTAAGATCTGAGGGTTAGGTAATAACCTTGTTTCAGTTGATAGAGAGAGAGAGGAGACAGCTGTGATAAAATGTTAGCATTTCCGTAATTCTCAGCTGTCATCAAGGAATGCAGAATATTCATTATTCAGTTTTGGTGGAGGTATACAGGTGTTCATGGGAATATTCTTTAAAAGTATTCTGTACATTTAAATATTTTCATAATTAAGAGTTGGGGGCAAAATGTTAAATGCCCTGTCCTAAATGTTAATTATGGTTTGGTAGTATCACTAGGTAGATAGACAGAAAGAAAGAAAGAAAGAAACTTGGATCATTTGTTAAGAATACCCTCAATTTGAATTAGAAGATGAATAGAAACAACAGGATTATGAGTAAAATTCCTGGAGGGAGTATTTTCAAATGTGTGAAATCACCTTTTGTTTTCATCTACATGCTTTCTGGCCCAGTGTGGCATCCTGCGCACACCATAGTCAGTCTGATACTTGCTGAATGAATCATGCACAGGTGGAGATCCCCACCCCCTTCCCAGAGTTCAGGATAACCCATTCTTTCATTTGGAAGATCTGATTCACAATATTATCATCTTTAGAATTTAATTAAGAAGCCAAATTCAGTAGCATTTGATGAAATTCAAGAATTTCTTCATACTAAGTGTGTTTTAAAATAAACATTGTATTTAAATCTTACACAGTTTTTCAAAATGTAGTTTTGAACTCCTTGCCTCTCAAAAAAGGTGCCTCCTTTTTCTCCTCCCTATGAAGACCATATGTCTTTAACATAGTAGAATGTAGCAATCTTTTTCAGGTTCCAAAAATTTAACCAGAAAATGCTTGTGTACCTAGATCTTCATTTCAGATAGGTTTTAATTTTAAATAAAATCTTTATTATCTTTTGGCTATCTTGTGAACCATCCTATGGAAGTAGCAATTCAATTAGCAGACGTTTTTAGCTACTTAAGCAGAATCCTCAACTCTAAGGATTCCAGACTGAATGAGACAGTCCATGACCTTGTATGGGGAATTCTTTGTGATGATCTTACCTCAGCTAAAATCTCCCCTCTTGGTTACCTTGCAAGGTTACCTGAATTGCCAGAGAGGTAGAATGGGTCTCTTGGTGTAGCTTTTGGGGTCTGGGAGACCTGTCCCAGTGTAGCTAAGAGATGGCTGAAGTCCAGACATTATAGAATGAGCTGCAATACCCTGAGATGCCCTCACTGGGGGCCACCTTTCAGTGGAGTGAGAACCTGCTTTGTTCACTGTTGCAGGTAAAAATCAGGCAGTAAGGAGGAAATGGTTTCAAGATACACAAATGGTAGATTCCTTTCTCAGGTAACATTGTAAGATATTAGGCTTTAGATTTTTTTTCTTGCCTTGCTCCAGTAGTTAGAAAGGATCTTTATGAATTTGTGGAAATGGATTTAGTGTGAGAGTGAGATTTTTAAAATGCAGATTAGTAAAGAGAAAATGCAATGTTTTTGCTAAAGAAGGACTAGGATGAATTAAGTTTCACATAGGCAGTCATTCCCACACGGTTTCCGTTTTGCTAGACATCAGAAGGATCACTTCCTGCCCCTGATCAGCGCTGTCAGCAGGTGGTTGTCACAGATTTATCTCAGATTCTCAAGCACACCCACAGGAAATCTCTCATCTGAAGGCTGTTGTGCAACCCTTCACCAGGGCAACTCCTCCACTAGCACCCCACCTTCAGACAGGTGTACCTACTGTGGCGTGGTTTGTATTTTGCTATCCAGTTGCTATGAAACTTCCAGGAAGCTACCATTCTTGTTGCTCCCAAGGGGGAGAAAATATGAGGAGAAGAATCTGGAGACAGAGAATTGGCCAAGTTCCTGTACCTGCCTGGCCAGCTCCCCTCTGGGCCATGGGCACCTGGCAAGGTCACCCCAGTGTGCAGCAGGGCAGGACATTCCCATTCCTACAGGTGCTTCGCCCCACCCTGCCCCTCCTCCAGGCTTGTGGGAGCCACCCCCTTCTGGGTCCTCTCTGGGTGATGCACACCCCTCCACTCCAGCTGAGCCAGGGCATGTCCACTGCCCAGGCCGGGGCCCAGCTTGTGCCCCTTGGGCCTGGGCCCCGATGGCTTTTCCAGACAGGCATCCAAGAGCTCCCTGGGGGGTAGCCCCATAGGGTGATGTTTCTGCTTTGGGGCAACTTCGGCAATGTCCCTGAGAGATATAGGAGGGGAAGAGGAATGTTTTGAATACAATTGCTGGGATGAAGAGAGGAAGACCACCTATGAGCGGCAGGACAGCCTGGACAGCTTGGAAGAGGGTAAATTCTGTGCTTTTCTCTTATTTGATCCTTTCTCTGTTAATGTCAACAGTCTTCACTGTTCTGATTTTACTACCCTCTTGTATATTTTTTTTTAAGTTTGAGGTATTAAAGTGCACAGATACGTAAACAGCTTGATGTCTACATAAAACCCCCACCCAGAGAAGCAGCTTCTGCAGCTCCCTAGAATGTCCCCATACCCCTTTCTTGCTGACCCCTGCCTCCTTAGAAACCACTGTTCTGAGTTCTGTCACCTAGAATGGGCTTTGGCACTTCCTGATTGGCATCCAGCAGTGGGTATTATTTTGTGTCTGTTTTCCATAGCTTAACTAAGGCCTTTGGTCTTTGAAATTCATCCGTGATACAGGTATGCCATCCTTGGTTTTTTCCTTTGTGGCATTACAAGCACTCTGTTTTAAGAGTTTCAGTTGTTTTATTTTGACTGGGTTTTAATAAGTTAATGAACAAGAAAATGAGTCATTATTAAATAAAACATGTTTTTAATGCCAGCAGTGTTTATTTAAAAAAAATGATTAATCACTGATTTGAAATAAGGATTAAAAAAAAAATCTTAGAAATAATTCAAACAGAAAAGCCCAGAGACTGACATTGAAACCTCCAGGAAGGCCACTCTAGAGTCCCCTCAGAGGGTTGCCCCTATTCAAGGAGGAGGAGTACAGGTGGGCCAAATGCTGGAGTGAGTTCCTGGTCAGGCTTCTGGGGCTTTACCCACAGCCCAGAGAAAGGGGCTTTTGGGAGTGGAGCAGGTTGAGTAAGCAGTGATTGCCCGGATGTCCTTTAGGACTCTGGAGGAACAATAATCAGAAAACCTTTTCAGTACTTTGCTTTAGGATGATCTGTTTTTAGGTCTCAGGATAACATTTATTTTCAAAATTATTTATAACCAGACACATGGTGAAAGTTTTTTTTTTTTTTAAAGTTACTGTTCCAAAAATATTGTTAACATTTCACTTCTAGCATGGTGAAGTGTATTTCATTGCAGAAAAGAAGAATTTGGGACAAGTCATAGGAGAGAAAGGGGCTCAGTTCTGAGGCCTGGAGCTTGACAGGTCCCTTACCTGGCTCTTCCCTGAAGGAGACAGTGGAGGGGAACAGAGTGGGCAGGCTGATGGGGACTTGAAGGTTAAGGAGGACAAGCATTTGTTGGGCCCCTGGAAGTAACCAAAAGAAAGGCATCCGTCTTCTCTTGTAGAAATAGAGCCAGCTCACATTTAACTGGTTTGCTTCCCATCCTTTAAAGCCATGCCAGTCCAAATGTGACCTGCACCTGTGTCACCCTAGGAGCTTGTTAGAAAGGCAGAATCTCGGGCCCTTCCCCAGACCCAGAATTTGCTTCCTAATGAGATCTAATTACCAAATTATAATTTCCATCCTAGGGTTTTTATAGGAGGAAAGCTAAACAACTCAACCAAAGTCACATGGCTAATTAGTGGTTCCAACCTATGTAGAATGGCTTTAGAGTTCTCTGCTTTTAATTCCGATGCCAGTTATCAGTTCTCAAAGTTGGGTGCCTGTCCAGCCGTGTCAGCGTCTCCCAGGAACTTGTCAGAAATGCACATTCTTGGGACCCAACCCAGACCTACTGTATCAGAAACTTTGGGGTGAGGCCCGGTAATCTTGAGTTTTAACACACCCTCTGGGTGATTCTGTGCACATTGTCCTGTGCTAGTCCACATCTCAGATACCAGCGTGTCTGCCTTGTCATAGAGTTCAAGGGAAGAACCTGCCCTGCATTTGCCATGTTATGATTTACAGTTATATTCTCTTCCTTCTCTTGAGCTCCCATCTAATATCTCCCCTTTCTCTAGTAAAATACTTTCAGCTGTCCTATAGGTCAAATGATAATGATATTTTCAGGATAGTAATCTCAAGAGAAAAACCCTTTATTGCCAACATGCTTCTTTTTTGTGTGTGTGCAATAGAACTGCCTGGAGGAGGTCTGTGAGGTGGCTCAGGAAGAGTGCAACTTCAAAGGTTTGGTTACGTGGTCAGGTTTTCTGGAAGCCTGTCGTGTATCCCAAAGCAAGCTGGGCAGGACCCTGTTTTCCATCACAGTTATACCACCCTTGTCTTGAGTCATGGGAAGCCGGTTCCAAGTGTGTAAGAGGAGCAAGTAGCAAAAGCACACGCAAGGATGTGGCTCCTGGGGTGCTTTTCTTCACTGTCCACTTATCTAAACCAAGTGCTTTTGTTTGAAGACTGAAGGACAAAATTCGTACTTGAGTTGCTCTGATAGTTACAGGTACAGCATATATCTGTTGATCTCTCCCAGTCACCTTGTGGGGTGCAAGGCACTTGCTGACATCACCCATTTAATCTCACAAACAGATGTTGAGGTAAATATTATTCCCATTTTGGCAATCAAAACACCTGAGGCTCAGTCAGGTCAGCCTTGACCAGGGTACCTCAGTGGTGGTGGGGGGGTCCTCCTTCTATATACCTAGGCTCTTGTACTTAGAGTTCCAGACCCTCTTAGGTCCTTCCCGCGGATCATCTCGTTTAATCCTGACCCACCAGGCAGCAAGGCTGTGCTTTTTTCTGGGGAGAGGACATATTCCGGCTCTGCATGGTGCCCAAACCAAAATCAATGTGCCGGGTGGCGTGCTTAGAGGAAGCTTTATTGCGTTCCCAGCCCCTTCTCCTTGGGGTGAGATCAGCAGGGCTGACCTATGTAAATGAAGTGGTGGGCCACCCTGGAATGAGGAGGACGGGTGCAAAATGAAGCTGGTGCTTTGTTGCCTGGCAGCTCCACGTGGCTTTCTCAGGAGATGCCTGAAGGAGCCTGGTGTGCTCATTTCTTCTCACCTGGGCACGTCAAAGGCTGTTGTCCTATTGCTTGATGAGTTGCTAAATTTTGGCAGATGTCCTCCAGGATCACTCAAGAGAAGGTAGAATTTAAGTGGAGCATGTGGAATAGTCAGGAATTTGCCAAGTGCTCTGGTGGTTGAAGTTCACTGAGACTGCAGCATGTATCTCCTCCCCGTAGGGTGCCTGCCTACAGTCAGGGCGTGGGCAAGCTTTGGTCTTTTGTATGAAGGGCAGTTTTCCAATGCTGCACACTAACCAGAGTTTATAATCTGGACAGAGATTTAAAAAAAAAAATGCCCACGGGTGCTGGGAGCCCAGAGCCTGATGGAGTGCCCTGGGCCAGATGCCCAGTGGCAGCACCTGCTGGCTGTAAGTTCTCCATTTGGTTCCAAGGTGAACCTTGGGAAGTGGCACAAATAAATCATCTTCATCCAACTCAAAGGAGTGTTCCTGGGCTGCAGGGGGAGGGCTGGGCCCCATGGAGAGTGATTGGTGTGTTAGCCCTGAAGGTGGTTGTCATACCTCAGGCCCCTGTGGGCTGTGGAGTGGGACCATCCGCTCAGAGAAGGGGCCTGTGGCCTGGTGTCTTGTCAACAGTGTGTGACACTGGAGGGTGATGGGCAAGTCTTCCTGGAGGATCATGGATGAGGAAGGAGCTGACCCAGTTTCTCAGTTACCAACTGCAGCACAATCGAAGGTCTCTTTGCATGTGGTTTTCATTGTCCTGGTCTCCACTTAGGGCTTGATTCTCCATGTCCATGGGTACACACAGGTCTCCCAGTGATGTCAGTTCCCCTACTGGAGTTGGGGGCACAAGCATCACCTCATAGCGGGCCCTGGGCAGAGCTTACTCACCATCTCTGTATTTTAGGGTCCCTCTGCTGATCTGCTCACCACTGGGTCTGTCTCTGTTCACCTGAACTGACCAGTGGCACCACACTTCCTGCGGCTTCTCTGTCCTGTGCTAGCGTGTGCAGGTGTCTTACCTTCTCAACTAGGTCAAGAATTCCTTGAGGGTAGGATTCATTATTTACTCAAAAGATAACAATGAAGAGCTGCAGTTTGGGGGTCAAACTGATCAGACCCTCCCATAATAGCCCTGAGACCATGGGCAGGTGTCTAAAATGGGACAATGGCAGTGCTTTCCTCACAGGACCATGTAAACTATAAAGGAGATGATGTGCATACAGTACTCAGCCAGGTGCAGGCACATGGTGTGTGCTCAGGGTGAGAGCCATTTGACTGTCACCTCATTAAATGTCTCGGTGATAAATGGCCACCTTAGGTCAACACTGGTGTTTTAGTCTGGGGCAGGGACAGATGATTATAGAATCCAGCAAACCTGGAAATACACAGTTATATCCCATCTGTCCTTGGAATAGCCACTTGGCCTCTCTGTTTTGTTTAATGGGGATCATATTTGAGTTGTGGGGTTGTTCTGGTCTTAAGTGAAGTAGTACTTATAAAATGCCCAGGACAGAGTTAGCATGAAGCAGATGTTCAGTACTAGTCATTCCATTTATTCCTCTCTGCCTTCTAGATTAGCCTGCTTTGGTACACTGCTCCCAGATACCAAGGCTGAGGAAAGTGAACCAGTAAAATTGCCACGCAACAACTTCAGTTAACAATGGCACTCCAAGCAGTAAGACGAAGCCAGAGTTGTATCCTGTTACTCGCTGTTCTTGGCGAGTGGTGCTTTGCTCCTGCTGCCTGATGCAGGGATGGGGCACCACACAGGTGTAGGTGGTGGCCCCGTAGACCGCTGTTTGGATGGTTCTGGCTCAGGACTGGCCTCTACCAGCACCATTGCCCCAGAGAACTTTGGTGCCTTTTCCTGGAAGCCAACAGGCAGAGCCACCTGGGGTGGGACAGGTAGCAGGACTCTGCTGGTTGCTAATACCACAGATACTTAGGGAGGCATCCTGTGATGCATGCTTCTTTGCAACTTCCTGTTTCTTCTTCTTTTTATGTCACATTGGACTTGAGCTTGATTGTCCCTTTCCAGTTGGTTTCTTTTTTTGCAGGAAGCCTTAGGGCAGGGAGAGGGACTCTACAGCTCACTTGTTTGTCTTGGGGTGACAAGATGTATAACAAGATGTAGATTTCCACCCCTCTCTGGAGTGATGGTTAGGAATGAGCTGTTCTTTGCAAATAAAATAGATCTCACCCCCCACCTTTTTTTTTTTTTTTTTTTAAATATGAGCTGTGTGTCTGGTTCAAAATGAATGTCTGTGCTGGTTCCTAAATGGAGGATTTGTTATTCCTAAACAATTTGTTTAACAGCACTATTGTGGCCCAAACAAGGCTTAGTCAGGGGCTGAGGTAATAAAAGAATGTTTTTTTGTTGTCACAGGGAAGTGATTGGAATATAGTGTGGTTTAGACATGCTTTTTTGCATGTTATTTGGTTACTTTAAATATTGAGGCATAATTGGCACACTGTAAAACTCACTCATTTTAACTGGGCAACTCAGCAACAGCATGTCTGAAAATAAAATTTAGCACAAAAGGGTTTGGGGATTAGCTCAATGGGAGGACATTCCTGGGTTCAATCTCTAGTTTTTTTAAAAAAAGGAGTTTTCCAAATCAGCCTGGTGAATTTTACAAAAGTAGGCAGAACAGCTAGAATAACTGAGACTTGGAGACTTGAATAAGTACTTTCTTCTTGCTGGGTCATGGGAAGAATAGGAAATTCCCAGATGGAGAAGTGGGAGAAAGACTGTTTCTACAGAGTCAGACACATGAGAGTGCCAGGCCAGACACCCAAGAGTGGCATCACCAGGCGTGTCTGAGCTATGCAAAAAGAATAGACTGAGGGTTGGTGAGGAGGTGGGAAGGGTGGATAGGCCAGGTAGAGATGGCCTGTGTTGAAGCTGCTGCTTGCAGGAAGGGGTGGAAATTTGAAAGCCGAACGGGAACTAGTTAAATTCAAAAGCACAGAGACAAGACTTTAAAGGACATCTATTTTGTAATGCCTGGAAGCTTGGCTTGAATGGTGACTCATTTAGGATTTTATGGGAAGCTTTTCAGCTGGGCTCTCAGGTTCTGAACCTCCACCCTCCACCTTGTGACAGGGCAGACAGTAAGTAGTAAGTTGCCTTCCCTGAGTGTCCAGGGCCACACAGAATGATACTTTTTCATCTTGAAAACTGCTGCTGCTGGTCATAGTGAGAGAGGGCCCTTCCACTGCCTTGTGGACTTTTCATTTTTCTTTCTTTCTTTCTTTAGATACCAGGGATTGAACTCAGGGGCACTCAACCACTGAACCACACCCCCAGCTCTTTTTTGTGTTTTATTTAGAGACAGGGTCTCACTGAGTTGTTTAGTGCCTCGCTTTTGCTGAGGCTGGCTTTGAACTTGAGATTCTCCTGCCTCAGCCTCCTGAGCCGCTGGGATTACAGGTGTGCGCTACTGTGCTTGGCGTACTCATTTTTCTGACACCTAATTACCAGTTCTGCCTTGACTGGGCATATCAGAAATCCTAGAGGCGTATATATATTTTGAAAGTTTATTCAATATGCGTGTGGTTTTTATAATAAAAACTATAGAAAACAAAATTTTCTGTAATAATAAAATTAATAAATTGAAACAAATTCTAAGGTACAGATGATAGAAGGAAAAATTATTAGATAGTATTTGGATTCTAAAAAACAAATTGAAAATCTTTTTTAATTAAAGTAATGACCCTATAAGCCAAACAGAATACAAACAACCCCAAATGTAAATATATGGACAGTCAAGAATATTTGTGGATATGGCTTCTGGGTCTTCTTAGAGTTAGGAGGAGACAGGGTCAGAGGTGTTTTTATTTTTTTACACAAAGACACACAACATATACATTTATGTATGGTGAGTAAATTATTGACTTATTTATTCACTTCAAAAATATATAGATGTATCACACTGACATTAATGGGAGAAACTGAATTATCTGAATTAGCTTAAGAGATGAGAGGAGTATAACAAATTAGAACAATTAAAAAGAAAAAGAGGTGATGAGAGCTATTTGCTCTTTCTACCAAAATGAACAAGGAGTGAAATTTTCTACTATTTCTTAAAGACCACAAATAGGGTTGGTGGAAGCATCAAGGGGGCTTATCAGGCCTGTTAATATGACATGTGACATGGAGCTGAGGTCCCTTAGGAAAACATGTTGCTGGGGACGAAACCTGAAGTTCCCTGCTTGGGTCTCAGCTCTGGCTGCTGCAGACAGCCCTCCCACAGCTCCCACCCTGCACCTCAGTGTCTCCCCATCACTGTTATTTTCTTCCCTTGTGGGTTTGCACCCGGGCCCTCACACCCAGTTACTCCTGAGCTTCCTACTGGCCAGGGCTCCTTTGCCTGGGGCAGGGACTTGTTCCTACTCAGGGCCTGCCCACATAGATACTTGAGAATTTTTTTGACTATCATCTCATGCCAGTGAGTAGGAGGTGGAAAATGGGTGCCAGCATTTATTCTCCAATTTGTTTGGGGCATGGTTTAATTTTCATCCAAGTTGCACTACTGGATTTTGGACTAAAACACCTCTCAGAATGGTGCCCCCACAACCCAGTTAGCCGTGACAGCCCAAACACACATCTCCCTCCCTCTGGTCAGCCAGCCCAGGCCTACTCATTCCACCTTGCCCTCGTGATACCTTCCTCTGTCTGCCTTCCCCAAAAATGAGCACTTGATTCTCGCCTCATTTCAAAGTGGATTCTGCCCCAGTGGCACCCAGTTGTGATGCTGGCAGGAGGAAAGGAGGGGTCCTGCCACTATGGGTTGTGATCAGCCCTGTGGGCCTGGCACATCATCCTGCAGTGATATGACTTTCACAAAGCCCTTGGTTTCACTGGAAAAGTTCCATGTTGCTTCTGACCTGTCATGTGCCCATCTCAAAGGGGGACATCAAACCTAGGAAGTAGACTGCTCTTGTCCCCCTCGTCTGGCAAGAGGTGCAGATCCTGTGCTTTGTGATTTACCTCCTGCTTTATCTGATCTCACAGATATCTCACGGAAAGAGCCCACTTCTCTCTATTCCACTGCCAGCCAGGACCTTCCTGGACTAGTCCAGCAGTCTGGACTCTGGTCACTGTAAATTGCCTTGCATCCCTTCCCCCATGGCTCCCCAATGAGATCAAAATGTTTTCTGAAATACAAACCTCACACTGTCCCTTTGAAAAACCCTGCAGTGGCTTTTCATTGTCCTGTGATAAAAGTTCTATAGAGAGGCTTGCCAGGCCTTGAACCCCCAGACACCTCTCCCTGGCTTTCCTGTTTCCCTTGCACCCCAGGAGGGCAGGTGACCTGACTCACTGGGCATAGAGCCTGGTGATGATAATGAATGCCGTTTAGGTGTGAGTTCACTAGTACTAGAGGCTACGTAAGTGTGTCATGTGGCTACTTGATGACCTAGACAGGGTACGTTTAATTTCTTTTTCTAGGATTTAGACCATAATGTTAATGTATTAGTTATTATGGAGGTTTGGGGCTGTTCCTTTATCTTCTTTTTTTGTTTTGTTTGGGGGCATTGGAAGTGAGTTTACTTGGTAGTGCTCTCTGGGTCAGAAAAGGAGCTTCCATTTGAAACACTATTCCTACGGAGAGAAAAACTTGGCCACGGTTTGTTGTAGATTTAGTGTCTAGAAAGTTGGTGCTTGAAAAGCACAGCCTGTACTTATCTTACACTCTAATGGCTTGGTTTCTTATTTTCCCGGCCTCATTGGTCTCAGCCCTGCCCCCTTACTTCTTGGAAGAGGAAACCCAAGACTCAGCCATTAAGAGACCTGCCCAGGCCTCCTGGCCTTTGTCTCCTGTAAAAATCTAAGCCTCAAAGTCAAGACTCTTCCTCCCCCAATACCATCAGCGCTTCTTACTCTGTTCACACACATCCTGAGCACTGTTGACTGGTTCCAGCCCTGGCCTCTCTCTTGTGTCCTTTGTGGCTCTCTGTCAGACTGGCCTAGGCCTAGGATCAGTCCCTGCAGTGCAGCCCCATTCTCCCCATTCTCTGTGACATTGTGTTCTTGACATCTATGGAGTCACCTCTAGAACTCCACCTGCCATGCAGGATTGCTATGAAGGTTCAGTCAGAAGGAATATCATGTCCCGAGAGACAGCATAGGGGCACCATAGGTGTTAGCCATGCTCCTGCTGGGGACACTGTTCTTGTTTTGCATTTGCTCTTGCTAGCTGTATGGCATTGAGCGAGTTATTTCCTTTTCTGGGCCACAGTTCTCCATTTGTAAAATGGTGTTGGTGAAAGCGCCCACCCCATGATATTGCTCTGAGGATCACTAGAGAGAATCCACACAGAGGGTTATGAATGACCTGGCCATAGACATATTCTCAGTGGGATCTGCTCAGATGGATAACCTGAGCACTCTGAGTTGACCCATACATAATGTAGAAAGGCACAAGACACCACACTGTACCCCCATGAAGGTGTACACTTATTATCTGTCAATTGTTAAAAAAAAGTTCTATTGCTGCTGGTATAAATTTCTCTTAAAAGTAAGCTTGGAGACTACCCTAGAACCTTATATTGTGGCTGACTATATATTTTCCCTGAAAAGTATTTAAAGTAATCCCCCCAATGGTTATTGTAGAATAAAAAGAAAATTAAAATTTGTGAATGTATCCAAATGTCAGCTTCTTTGTGGCTATCCTTATTTTTTTTTTACTGAATACTATAAATTTATATGTTTCTCTCTCCCCCCCCAAATTGGTATAATATGTACTTTTAAAACTATAACTGGAATAATAACACACTTCCTTGCAATAGAATAGGCAGTAGGTTTTCACTTATACCTCTGACTTGTCTAATTAGATTCAGTCAAAGGTCCTTGCACTTATGGGGGTCTCTGAACCCTGTCCCTTCCCCCCAGCTACAGTTGTGCCATTTGGGGTGTGAAGGGGCACCCCAGCCTCCTTTCACTATGTGCATGGTGTCAGTGGGTGCCTGATAAAGTGATGCTAGCAAGATCATTGGCGTAGCTGTGCATTTTTGTTGGGTTCAATTGCTAAGGTATTTTAAAGCTTTTTGAAATTAGCTTTATAAAAGGGCAACACAAGGAATCCTTGTGGTGGTAGATATGTAAACATGCACAGGCTGAAGGTTGTACAGAGCTTCATGTACACCTGGTCAGATACACAAACACACACACACACACACACACACACACACACACAAACACACACACACACACACTGTAGGTAAAACTGGGGAAATCTGAGGAAGAAGCATGGATTGTGTCAGTGTTGTATTCCTGTTGTAGTATCATGTGATAATTTTGCAGAATGTTACCATTGAGGGAACCTGACTCCAGGGTATGCGGGATCCCTCTCTAATTTCTTACAACTACATGTGGTTACATGTGACTGACTGTATGAATAATTACAGTGATCTTGGTTCACAAATGGAGCTCTAAAGGTTTAAGTGTAATCTCTGATTAATATAATGCTAGAGAAATAGCAGCTCTGAATCTTATTCTAGAAGAACATCACATCTATGCAGGAGGAAAACTAACTCCTGGTGGTGGCGTAGGAATCTTCACATAGTATTTCTTGTGCCCTGGAGCTGATGGACTATCTAGGGCAATTGGAGCTGGACTTCATCTACATCAAATTAGATTCTGGTTTAAGCCTACTCTTATAAATGTCCTTTGCCACTCCCTCCCTGGCAACTCTGTGTGAGGCAAGGGAAAGGGAAATGGCTCAGGCCATGAGTATCCCTGCAGCAGGCAGGAGGTATCCTGCCATGGAAGTGCTGAATGGAGGGCAGGAGGCAGAGGGCCAGGCTCCTGGCTTGGAGGACTCAGTCTGGTCGGTTTCAGATTCAGAACCAGATTTCAAGGTTCCTCCTTAAGCTAGAAAATCATTCCAACAGCTCAGATTTCTCTGAGCTCATTTGCTAGGATGATCTCTACTTGCATTTAATAAAATATTTAAAGACCTATTGAATTCCAGTTACAGTTTGCCATTAGTAATGCCCCTGCATATGAGTTACTAATACACTTTAATTCCTAATGCCTTGCATGGGCTATTACTGAATGGGCTGGACCACTAAGAAAGCATCCACTCCTAACAGAATTATTCTCCAGTGTTTTAGTTATGAAGCATTACTAAGAAGTTTTATTTAGCACCAAAGTGACAAGGTTCAAAAAATTTGCACTTTGGCCCTGAATCCATTTACATTCACTCCGTCCCCTGTAGAAGAAAACCTGTGCTACCTTCTCTGTGTTAGTTGAACTGCAAATCAATTCTTTGCCACTGATTTAAAATAAAACAACTCTGAGGTTTTTTTTTTTTTTTTTTTTTTTTGCACACTTCTTTCCTTGCACAACCCTTTTCTTCATTAGAAGGAGAACAAAGACACATAGTCCTAAAGCAGCTTGTGAGCCACCTCTGTGACCGCAGTGAAGTGTATGTGTAATGAAACCACAGTGTGTGTGTGTGTGTGTGTGTAGCAGCAACAGCAACAATAGTAGTAGTGTTTTTAAAAATATATATATATCACCCTAGTTTCCTGGTATGAACGCTGGTTGCGTAGGCTTAGAATTGAGGCCATTTGGGAAGAAGGGGCCTGTGCTATTATGAAATTACCAGTTTAAGGTTGTTGTTCAGTAATTAAACCAATTGCTGCTTCCTGAAAGCTCCCGATCTCTCCATGTGAATCTGTACAGTCAATAGGCTCTGGATCCTATGGGAATTATGGAAATTCATTCATGGGAGCTGTGCTGCTGACCTCCTCCCCATTCACTTCAATTTGCTGAGTCTGTATGAGGCCAGACCCTCTTTCATTGCCACCACCAGACCTTACCTTGAAGTCAGGGCTTCATAGGAACTCCATGACAACTCTCCCTGTCACAAACCTGGGCTTCCTCACTGGAACTGGGACATGAGGCCCCTGGGGTGCTGAGTACAGTGTGGGTTGAACCCAGCAAAATCCATTATCCTTCATGCCTAATAAGCAGAGACAATTTCAGGGCCAGTGTTTTACATGTACCATTTGTTGGGTGGGGTTGTGGCACCACAGTCTCACTGTGACTTCTGTTTCTTACAGTTTTATGTGCTGAAAGAGTTGGCCAGATGACTAAGACATACAATGACATAGATGCTGTTACTCGACTTCTTGAGGAGGTAAGTATTCAGGGGAAGACAAAAAGGTTGCTTATAATTGATCGATCGTAATTTATATTGATTAGTGCAAACGTTACTATTTCAGCAGGAGTCCTAGAGATTGGGCCTCCATGGGGTATAATTTAATGGCTTTACTTTTTGAACTAGTAGTTATGTAGCTGACCTTGGTAGCTGCAGTTTTCTGCAAGTGTTTTAGGTTTTTAAAGGAACATATCATTGACACAAAATATGGTAGCATTCAGATACTTGCTAGAATACCCAGTTTAATATTTGAGAACCACTAAAATATATTTTAAATCCCAAATGTCAGAAAAATACATGATTATCCCTGTCTTTCTAACATATTTTAAGTTTTTGCTTATATCAGGCTAGTGTGATATTACAGTGTCAGTGTGGGAAGAAGTAAAATAAGCGTGGCAAGGAAAATCTAGAGAAGTTGCAACTACTTGAGGACTGGTTCTCAGTTTCTTCTGAGCATTCCATTGGCAGAGAATTGAGGTCCGAAGGCCTCAGAAAAAGGAGCGTGACACACGCATCCATAGGCCTCTCCCAGGCTGGAGCAGGTAGGGTTTTAGCTAGTATTTGCTAAGTGCCCCAAATATCCCAGCACCACTGAATCCAGCCTTTAGTGAACAGGTGCTGGCTTTTAGATCTGTGTTTCTGCTCTAGACTCCAGAATGACTTTGGGCTCATGACTGTTCATTCACATCTTCCCTGGAAAAAGAGTAGAAGGGATGGGAGACTGAAATCATTGCTACCATTTTTGGGGCACTGGGAAGACAAGGTTGAAACCTGGGTGGGACCTGGGCCAGTATGGGGGGGGGGCAAAGCTTTTGCAGTGACTCTCTGTTCTCCCTGTTTCATGTCTCTGTCTTCCTGTGTTTCTCCCTTCTGCACAACCAGCCTCCCCACACCTGCCCTGCAACACACTCCTGTCTCGTTCTCTTGAAGGGGAAGTTGCAAACTCTTCAGGGCCATATAAATGATGTCAGGGTTTGTTTCTGTGTGACTGGGCATGGGGGAAAGCATTCTGGGGCCCTGACCTTGTGCCTTCTGGTGGCATCCAGAATTGTAGCCATCTTGGTGGTGGCATTAGCCATGTGGCAGGTTCACATGGTTGGGCCCAGGGGACTTTTTAAACCTTAGATATAATAGATCTTTGATAAAATATCTGTTTCTTACTATTTGGGATAAAATTGAACTGAGAGCTGAGTGTTTTCTACAGGCCATCTCATTAATTCTGTAGTAGCTTTTAGAAGTTGATACTGCTGTTTCCTCCATTTTACATGGAAGGAGCCGGAATCCAATGGGACAGGCACCAAGATTACTTGGCAGATTCCCAGCCCTGCCCCTTAGCCCCCCTTGCCTGGTGGGACTGTCATTCTTGACAGTTTTGTTTGCTGGCCCATTTAGTCTTTGTTAATACAGTTGTCCGTGGGACACTTACTTGGAAAATGTGACCAGGGCACTGCAGCCTCTGGGTGTGCACTGCCAAGGTCCTTGCTGAGGCTTGTCTGAGCTGGCAGTACTGTGTAGGTAAATGCTCCACAGGGCATGACCCTGCTCTCTGCTAGGACATGCAAGGACCACTTTTCTTTTTTCTTTTTACTTTCTCTCTCTCTCTCTCTCTTTCTCCCTCCCTCTCCCCCTTCCCCCCTCCCTCCCTCCCTCTCTCTCTCTCTCTCTCTCTCTCTTTTGTGTGTGTGTGTGTGTGTGTGTGTGTGTATGTTGAGGAGGGCTCATGGTTTCGGAGGTCTCAGTCCCTAGATGGCTGACTGGGCCCCAGGTGAGGCAGACCATCATGATGGAAAGATATAGAGGAAGAAGTATCTCCTTGGTCACAAGAAAGTAGAGAGAGCACAGGACCATTTCTAAGAAGCCAAGGACATAAGTTTTTTTTATGTAGATACTTAGTATCAAGAATTCATTTTCCAGAGGCTGGGCATATAGCTCAGTTGGTATATTACTTGCCCTGCATGCACAAGGCCCTGGGTTCAATCCCCAGCACCACAAGAGGGAAAAACAAACAAATAAATAAGTAATTCACTTTCCCTCTAGTTTATTTCCTGACCGAATGTTGCTATATGAAGAATATAGTCTCATATTTTTAAAAATTGAGTTGCTGGAAAGAATATTGGTAGGGTAATTTCTTCACACGAGTGTTTCATTGTGGCTTCTTTTATTTTTAAAGAGTTATCATGTTTTTAGTTTTTTTTTTTAATATTTTTTTTTTAGTTGTTGATGGACCTTTATTTTATTTGCTTATTTATATGTGGTGCTGGGAATCTAACGCAGTGCCTCACGTGTACAAGGCAAGCGCTCTACCGCGAGCTGCAACTCCAGCCCCGGGTTATCATGTTTTTATCTCTGTGTTTTATATATAGCAACACCATTTTGTTCTTGCCCTGATAAAAATCCCAGATGAATTTACTGCCTTTCTCTGGAAGCAGTCGGGTTAAAGTCTAGCTGCACAAGTCATGTGACAGCTGCACCCTGCTGTGCTTTTCACTGGCCTTTGCCTCTGTTTCCTCTGCTCATTTGTGTTGGTTTGCATGCCAGCCACATGCAGGCTGGTGCCAGGGAGTTGCACAGGATGCTGAAGCACAGCCCTTGAATGTGGACTGTGCTCCTGGTTTAAGGGGATGAGGCTGCTGCAGCTCACCCTGGCTCCCTGCTGTTGGGAATATACCTTTGGGTAGAGCTTGTCTCCTCCCCAGTTCTGAGAGAGAGAGAGAGAGAGAGAGAGAGAGAGAGAGAGAGAGAGAGAGAGAGAGAGGTGTTCCACTGTCCCCTTAGTCATGCTTTTATCCTAAAATTAGTGAATGGGATGAGTCAGCTGCTACAAGAGGGAGGCAGGCTGTTCCTTCTCTAGTGGGTGCACTGTCAGTGCAGGGTTTTGTTGCAAGACCGAAGGCTGAGTCCAAGCAGCAGTCTTCAAAAGCAAAACAAAGCAAAGCATAGCCAAAGGGAGGGAGCAGGCAGTTAGAGCAAGCTCCACCTTGCCTCATTTCCCACGTGGTAAAAGGATTAGGTTTTCCTAATAATTTACTACTTCCAAGGGCCTAAATTATTTGTAGTCTCTTATTATGGTTTAATCCACTAGTCATTTCCTAGCTGTTTCCTGAATTTAGAAGCAAACATTTGTCATATGATAATTGGTAGTAAGAAATGGGAGCTTTCCCCCCCCCCCCATTTTGTGATTCCCTCCAAGGAAACTCAACCAGCGTGATGCATTAGTAAAACTAGAGCAAAAAAGACCAGAGATGCTATAATAATTTTGGAAGTGTTTTTCATTTCATCCATAAATATTTTTACTGTAACTTCCTGCTTTTTTTTTTTTTTAACCAGCAGAGAATGTTCTTTGTGATGACTGTAGAGATAAGGTTTCCTGTGTGCAGATGCCAGCCCTCCATGGGGCCAGGAGAGGCTGGAGGCCCCAGGGCTGGGGTTGGAGGTGTGAATGCAGGGCAAAAGCCTTCCTTGTTGAGCTACCACTTCACTTGTTTTTCCCCCGCCCTGCCTGTTTCCATTGCTCTTGGGTGGTGGCCCTCAATGCCCTAGGAAGCCATCCCTCCTTCTTTGGGTTCCCTGGCAGTGCCTTGCCTAACCTGCCTTCAGCATTGTAATTTTTGCTTAATTTGTCTGCAGGGAAACGTGCAGACAAAATGTGGCTGAGGTGTGCAAAGGGTCTGTGCTTGCTGGGGCTCAGCAGCCTGGAAAGCAGTGCAGAGCAGGGAGCCAGAGAGTGAGCTGATGGGCATTAATTAAGCACCGTTGGGCACTCAGTCTAAGAGCTTGTTCTAGCAGAGAAATTTAATAGACTCAAGTTAGATTTATGGAGACTGCTTCACAGAGAAGTGTCCTTTGTACTGCAGTTTTAGCCAAATGCAAAAGAGCTGAAACCCACTTGGACTGGGTGCTGAGACACTGGAATTCTGCACCTATTCCCTTGCACACAGTTCTTTGAATTCTTTCCCTTAGATACCAAGTAAACACAACTGTTGAGTCTGAGAATTGACAAAGGGATGTGAGATAAGGAAGCTTCCTGGTAGATGCTGTGGCCAGCAGGAACAAATGCACAGAGATGAGCATCTAGATGGATTGGGCAGAGCCACCGTGTCCCCTTGGCTGCATGGGAGGGTCCTTTCCACATGTGCTGAGTCTCTAGGTGGTAAGGGAACAGTGGTAAGGGAACTATTTCTAAGATGCTAGAAATAAAAACTGTATTTTCCTTTTGTCATACAACTTAGTCATAAAGCTAGATTTTTTTTCCAAGGTGCTCTCAGCTAGCCTGCCCCCTTCCTTACCCTCCATTTAACAGACAAGGGAATTGGGCCACTGGGATGTTCAAACTGTTGTACTCAACTTAGAATAGGATGGCTCACCTGGGAGCAGTTAAACTGGTGGCCAGTGCCTGCTGTAAGAAACACAGCTTAGGGACCAGGATGTGGCTCAGAGGTAGAGTGAGTTCTTAGCATGCACCAGGCCCTGGGTTCCATCCCCAGCACCAAAGAAAAGAGAAAAGGAATGAGTCTTAGGTTTTTGTCCCAGTACTCATATAGGTAAACATGTGATAAACAAAAGTTTAAACATGAAATAGTGCCCTTATCATGTGCATGCACTCTGGTATTTTTCAGTTTTGTGCTATTGTTTTGAATTCAAAACAAAATGCTGGTAACTGAATGATGACTAAAATGATATTTCAGCCCACCTAGGGGTCATAAGATGTGTTTCGGAACAACTAACCCACAGTGTTCCTGATGCTGGTGAAGCCAAAGCCATTTGCCTCAGGCCACGTGGGTGGTTAATAAGTGGGTGTTGGAGCATAACCTGGGACTCCTCTCCAGCTTTGTTTCTTCTCCCCCAAACTACATGTTTCCATGCTTTTAAAATACTGGCGAACAGAATAATTAGTGTAAGACTGCTACAGAAATGTGGTTTCCCAGAGCCCCCTCTTCTCATCATCCCTCATCCCCACCTAGCAGTGACAGGTGGAGTATGACCATAGAGGCAAGGATGGATGCTGTGGGGATCATGAGTGTGCACTCAGGGAAGCCATCTGTCCATCATCCAGGACATCTTTCTTCTCTCATAGACAGCCCTGTCTTTATGTGCCACACAGGATTTTCCAGCGTGTGCTGCTCTGTCTAATTGAGGTCATTGACCAAACCATCAGAAAATCCTGTGTCTGAGCACATTGCCCAAAGTAGGGCAAATGTGTGCATCATCTCTGCATTTTGAAAGACTATTGTTTGTTTTTAATAAAGCCTACATAACCTCTCCTAAGCAAAACACAAAATAGCAAAACAAAACAGATGTAGTTGTGTCTCAGAGTGACTTTAAATGTTTTTGTTTCATATGAGGCAAAAATAAGGAACTCAGTGCATTCCAGCCTGGTAAATGGTACAGAGGCCGCCCCCCTGTGCCAGATCTCAGCTGCATTGTGAGAGCATTTTAGAACTGCTTCATTCCTCTTACAAAGAGTTACTGGTATTTCCATGTGCTGAGCCTGGCATTATAGCAGCCCAGTGGCAGGTGGAGAGAAGCTTTATCAATGATTGCACAAACACCAAAAAGCAGTTGTGCAGAAGTGTCTTTGGAAGCATTTTTCCCACTGTGGGAACAAAGATTTGTTTTCATCACATTCAGGCTTCCCTTTGGTTGCTTCATGTCTGCGTAGCTCTCGTACATACGTGGGCAGAGTTTACTCCTCTTTAACAGGCGTCAAATGCTGACACAGATGGTGAATCAATTCTTTTGTTATTTCTGGATGCCCTTGTTTTCCTCACTTGACATCAAGCCCTAATGGCTCCTTCAGGACACGGGGGTATTTTTGAATCCTCATTCTCCCTCTTGCCTTTTGTAGAAAGAGCGGGATTTGGAGTTGGCTGCACGGATCGGCCAGTCGTTGTTGAAGAAGAACAAGACCTTAACCGAGAGGAACGAGCTGCTAGAGGAGCAAGTGGAACACATCAGGGAGGAGGTGAGGCACGATGGGCTTGGGAGCAAGGTGGAGGGAGATGGGTTGGAGAAGCCATCCTGAGGGAGCACCCAGACCTGAGCCAGGGCTCCTGTCAGAAGTGGCCTCCTGGAGGCCGGAAGCTGGTGTCCTGCAGCTCTTTCTTTCTTCACACATCATGGACGGTCTCTCAGGGTAGGCACAGTCCTTAGTTAGTAGGCCTATAGTACCCTGTCACGTAGGCAGGCTGGGCATCAGGGACCGGTCACAGTCCTCACCCTCTCAAAGTGCAGACTCCAACCTCAGAGCTGCTCCATGCTCAGCAGAAGCGCATATAGGCCAACACAACAGCAAGTGAGCAGAAGGTGGCTGGGCCAGAGAAGGCCACCTCCTGCTGCAGGGGAGGGTGGTGACTGGCATTCATCCTTGTAATGTAATATCGTGTGTATAGGAAAAAAAATAGCCTATTGTTTTCATGGAAGAAACCCTGTTATTTTCATGATGCCCATCTTGGCTGGTGACTGTCAATGGCTACAGGAAGGGCACGAAATGTTTTGACTTATCAGACTTATCCTAAGAGGATGAGGAGGAGCCACACCTGTTTTCTGAAGCCATGTGGTGTGGCCAGGAGGAAGGAGGCAATGGAGTCAGCCAGAGCTTCTGGAACAGGAGTAGGAAGCTAAGAGTCAGGCCCTCCTGAGGGACTTGTTTCCTGTCACCCTATTTCCACAGTGAATTTTGACAGTTTTTTTTTTTTTTTTTGTACAGGAAGCTTCTCTCTTATTTTCTATCAGGAACTTCCTTATTGGGAGTGTACGTCCTTACCCATGTCTCTAAGATATAATCAAATTTTCTTCTCACTGAAGCGATTCCCAACCTGGGTTTAATGGCAATTTTAATAAGATGAAGTTGAGTTGTCATACTATATGAAAAGATGTAATCCCAGGCTATCTTTAAAGATGGTGAAGTAGAATACTGTTGTGTTCTAGGAGAAAAAAAGTTGACCCCTGTCTTCCCTGCCCCTAGCATCGTGACCTGAAGTCGTCCTCCCTTCTCTTAGGTGACCATGAAGAAAGTGTGGGGGTTAGCCTGGGACCCTTCTTACAATTTTTCATTTTTTAATTGGTACATTATATTTGTTCTTAATGGTGGGATTTTTTGTTAACACATTCTTACATGCAAACAGTATAACACTATAATTTGGACAATATCATTTCCCAGTATTTCCCTTTCCCCTTTTCTCCTTCCTCCCCTTGGTTCCTTACCCTCTCCTCTACTGATCTCCCTTAGATTTATGTGAGATTTCTATCCACTTTCTTTTCTTTTTTCCTCTCTAGCTTCCACATATGAAAGAAAACATAAAGCCCTTGGCCTTCTGAGTTTGGCTTATTTCACTTATCATGTTCTCTAGTTCCATTCATTTTTCTGCAAATGAAATATTTTCATTCCTCTTCATAGCTGAATAAAACTCCACAGTATAAATATACCACGTTTTAAAAAAATCAATTCCTTGTCCATTTATTGATGGACATTTAGGCTGCTTCTATAGTTTTCAGACTGCAATTTTGTTGTTGTTGTTGAAACGAGGGATTGAACCTAGGGGTACTCTACCACTGAGCTATAGCCCCAGACCTTTTTATTTATTTCTTAAATTTTGAGACAGAGTCTCATTAAGTTGCCCAGGCTGAGCTTGAACTTGTGATCCTTCTGCCCTCAGCCTCCCTAGTAGCCACCTCGCCCCTTCTGGGCAGAGGAACATGCCACTCAGGAACCAATAAATCACATTACCATTCTTTCATGGAATTCCTTACCACATACAAAGAATATCCTATTCTCTGGGATTAGAAATGTTTTGTCTCCCTGCCTTGGAAAAGCTTTGAGTTTACAAAGTATAGCATGTTCCTCTTTGGCACATCATTGAATGATCAGTCTAGGTGTTGAAGCCTTTGTGTATATAATAAATTGGCTTCTCCTCGGGAGAAACAATTCACTCCCTGTGTTGGGTCGGAAATTGGACTTAACCATAGACCTCACATCAAGTTCTAAATAAGAAAGAAAACAGAGTTGCACTACTCTTTTTAGAACTGATTTCATGTTCATCAGTACTAAATATTGGAAGGGCAAATGAAGAGTTTTATAGCAAAAGTTTTTTTTACTTTAAAACCTGAAATAAATCTCCGTGATTTGCAAAACCACCATAGCAGTAGTTGTGTGATCAGTTCTTGATAGTTGCTCTTTTCCTCCTGTATCTGAAATTTCTGTCTAGTGATTGTTGAGCAAGGACTGACCGAGAGTGGCCAGGAGCCCCATGAAAGTGTATCAGTCACCAGGTGGGGCTGTGTGGGCTTCCAGGTAGGGTGGACTAGCTGCTTACGGCAGCCCACCAGAGCTGGCATCTCCATGATCCTGTTCTGAGTTGGATTTGATTCCAGCAGAAGTGAAAGGCCTCTTCCTTCATTTGGTAGTGTGTCTAGCTGGTCATCTAACTACTTCCAAAGCCCAGAAGTAATCTCATGTCCTCCATCATCATTCTAGAGCCTTCGTGTCCATTTTCTATACCAAAATTAAAATTATTAATTTAGAGAAGGAGATTTCTGCCTTCAAGCAATGGATTCTGTTTTTCTTAAGTAGGATCAGACTCAACTCTTAGAAACCCCTGTTTTGTTGAGTAGCACATAACCGATTAGTGTCTTCATTTTCAACGGGAAGTTTGTCTCTAAGTAGTAAGTATTTGAGTATAAGGAGGACATTATCACCTCTTAGAAAGCAAAAGGTGGGCCTGGCTCTTGTCTGTGCAGGTTTCTCAGCTCCGTCATGAGCTGTCCATGAAGGATGAGCTGCTCCAATTCTACACCAGTGCTGCGGAGGAGAGCGAGCCGGAGTCTGTCTGCTCAACCCCGTAAGTCACCTGGGGGCTGTGTTTCTGGAGGCCAGGGCACAGGCTTTTGTTGATATCACTGGAGTCACCTAGGCAGGGTCACCTCCACCAGCAGCACAGGTCAGCCTTCCCCAGAATAAGCATCTCTAAGTGCCTCAGATGGATTGATTTGTACTATTTTTGTGGGACATAGAAGGGCAGGTTTTAAATTTTCCTCTTACTGGGTCTTATTGCTTACTTGTCAGGTCAGTTGATTTGCCCTGGCGTGTTAACAGGTTAAAAAAAAAAAAAAAGGTGGGCTTTGCTGTTAAAGGAACACAGGGTTCTGAAGCTGGAGGTGCCATGGCAGGTCCTTGGGACAGAGGGTGTGGGGGCTGTTCTGAAAGTCAGCAGAGCCCCGTGTGGAACTCTAGAGCCTGATGGCCTGAATTCAATCTTAGCTCTGCGACTTAACCTGCATGCTCCTGGCCAGGTTACTTAATTTTTGTGCTGTTTCCTCATTAGTAAAATGGAGCTACTAATAGCAGTTAAGTCATAGAGTTCTAGCATCGAGTTAATACATGCAAAATACTTAAAGCAGTTCTTAGAACATAGAAGTACATCCTAAATATCAAATAAACCTCCAGGCATTCCAGAATTGTGTTGGCTTTGTGTAGATCCCATCCCTCTGAATTCTGAGGTAATGTAGCAACTGCAAATTGTGGACAGAGGGGTGTACACTGGGGTGCTATTTTCCTGGGCATTAGGGAGCAGTCTAATGCAAGCCTCACAAACTTTTTTTGAGGCAGCCCTTCTGGGTCTCCAGGTGGGCTGGCTAGGTAGTGGAGGAGACATCACCCTCCCCAGATGGTGAGCGCACTTTCTCTCCCAGGCTGAAGAGGAATGAGTCATCTTCCTCAGTCCAGAATTACTTTCATTTGGATTCTCTTCAAAAGAAGCTGAAGGACCTAGAAGAGGAGAACGTCGTACTTCGATCCGAGGTGAAGTGCACTCCCTCCCTGTCCTTGTCACCCCCTGGAAGGGTGGTGGCCCTGTTTGTTTTATCTGGCGAGAATAGCCACAGTTATAGTGCTGTCCTCAGAGGCCACCATCTCTGGCAGAACCACTGAGCCTGGGCTTGCTGGGCATACTCAGCAGACAGGCCTCACCCCTGCACTGGACACTGCCTTCCCAGTTGCTGAATCCTGCAGCATGTGGACTGAGAAGACGTGCAGATCTCTCCTCCTTCACCATAGGGTCTTTCCACGGTGTTCTTCAGCTCTGGTCTCAATGTGTAGGAAACGACTGAGAGTGGGGGTGAAGCCAGTTTTCATGTTACTGTAGTCAGATTGGCTCCAAAGAAACAGTGCCTCCAGAGCCTGGGAACATGTTCCTTGAACAGTTGACTTAAAAAGGTTGAGCTGAGGCAACTTGGAAACTCTGTGTTAGAGAGTTCCCTTTATTGGCAAGGTACTACGCTGGTACTTTGCGTATGTTATTATTATAATTTTTAATCTTCTACAACAAGGCTGCAAGTTGCTTACTTTGATTCTCATTTATAGTGAGAAAACCAGGCTCCAGGCTGCTAAGTGTTTTGATATCTCGGGGTCCCACAGTCTGTAGTAAGTGACAAAGCCAAGATTTGGACATTTATGTGACTCTCAGCCCACACTTTTCCTCTTCACCTACTGCCCTTCTCTAAAAACATGGATGCATAAAAATTTAGTACTGTTTGTCTTAATTGGCAGTGGGTTTGTGTTCTCTAGCCAGAGGGATGATGTCAGGTTCAGGCTGTGTGCCCACCTAAGCTGGCCCTAGACTCCCTTGAGCCCCTTCAGTGGGGCAGACTGTCTGTCACCTTGAAATTGCTGCGCATTGGAAAGAACCTAACAAGATGCTTTTCTGCAAGACCTATTCTTGTAGACTTCACCTCTTCCAGCTCTTCACTTCCTAATGAAAACAACCCTGAGTGGCCAAGGTTGCCCCATTGTGCTCTGCCAGCCAGTGGCTTAGCCAATTGCAGGCCCAGTGTTTCCCATTCTGAGTCTAGCACTGCCTTTCCAGCCCTTGGGAGATGCCCCAGTTCTGAGTACCCAGCAATCCCACCCTCTGTCAGAATCTTACCTAAAGTCAGTGAAGGAATCTAATCCCATCTATAGATTCTCACTGTCCTGCCTTTGTTCTCAGAAATGTAGTATCTATCTCTCCACGGCCAGGATCAGAGGGCTCTGAGATACCTTTTCTCAAACTGCATCATTTTCATTGGGCCTTCAGATCTCTTGCTGGAGGAAGCTGACCAGGGTCCTAGGATGGCTCTTGGGTCTCTAAATTTTCTGTATTGGACCATATTCTGAATACAGCAGGTTTAACTCCAACTCTGAACCTCATAGTTCAGTGCCTGGCACAGAGTAGTGATAGAGTGTACGTTAGCTTCATATGATGTGTGCTTATCCTTAGGATCTCCACACCTGGCTTTTTTTTTTTTTTTTAATGGTACTGGAGATTGGACCCAGGGCCTTATTCATGTTAGGCAACCACTCTACTTCTGAGCTTCAGCCCCAGTCCTGTGGTTATCCTTAGAATGCGTGCCATAGGCAGGGCAGGGTCTTAGGCACTGTGAGAGCCACAGCAGTGTCCATATCTATGAGCTGGACAGACAAATGAACAGGCAGACCCTCCTGCAGAATCTTACAGAGCTTGCTCTGTGTGGCCCTTGGGTGCTGGCTTTGTGTGGCGCCATCTAGTGGTGTGTGTTTTTCAAGTTTCTGCTTTGAGAATGTCCCCTTAACTAAGTAGGAAATGTTTTGTACTTGAGGACCTAACTAATGACAGGTGAAGAGATACTGACCAGCACTTCCCTGCTCCATGCCTCGCCCTCACGCGCTTGGCAAGTCACAGTGCAGGGTGAGTACTGGGCCCTGACCTGAGCCTTTTCTACAGGCCTGCCAGCTAAAGACAGAAACCATCACCTACGAAGAGAAGGAGCAGCAGCTGGTCAACGACTGTGTGAAGGAGCTGAGTATGTCCCCTGCCCACTCGCTCCCAACCCCCACCCCAGCTTCTACTTCCTTATATCTCCCATTGTCATGACCCAGTGGCTTTGTATCGTCCTTGATGAAGAGCAGGCTCCCTGCCAGCCTGAAATCAGTGAAATGAGACCTGACCTTGTATGGCACCCCCTCCCTATTTGTGAATTGGGTTCCAGGCCATTAACCATATATTATCTCAGTTTCTTCTGAGAGGGATATTTAATTTTGACTTTCTGCTGGAATATTAGAATTATTAAATGCCAAAGTTAGGTTCAGATACAGAAATCTGGCTTGAGAATGTGAAGAAAACTGTTTTTTAGTGATTTGATTTATGAAAATTGAGGCCCGAGTTCTCAGTTTTGCAAATAAGTACTCCCCTACCATTTTCTCCATTGTAAGTTTGCAAGGTAAGATAAAAGGGCAAATAGAATCTTTTGCATTTCATTAAAATACTAAGCAAATGAACCACACCCCATGTTTAAGTCTTATAAAATGGGTTATGTCTGAATAGGAATGAAAACCAAAGGGAATTGTAGTGTGCATCAGCAACTGGGATTTCTAGAACAAGGTGCATGTAGCAGGGCTTCCTGTTGGTGACATGGATCCATTCATGTGTGGAATGTTGAGATTTGGCCAGATGCACCATGTTTGGGGTGTCTCCTCCTGGCTCACTCCCGGTGCCTGCCTGATTGGCTCTGAGGAGACAGACTTGATCAGTGGGGTTAGGCCCTTGCACCGAGCCCAGGATGACAGCCCATGGGAAGATCATGTTCCTTCTCATGACTGACTGAGTCCTGAGAAGCCACTTTGCTTCACCATGGAAGAACACAGTCACTATGCATCCCTTCATCATGTACCCTCTGTACTCCTCCCCATAAAGATGGGTTTTCATGTGTGAACCACCAGGAAACCACTCTCTCTGGTTTGTGTGTGTAGTTTTCTCTCTTACTCTTTGTCATTTCTTTGTCAAAGGGGATGCCAACGTGCAGATTGCCAGCATCTCAGAGGAGCTGGCCAAGAAGACTGAAGATGCTGCCCGCCAGCAAGAGGAGATCACGCACCTGCTGTCACAGATCGTCGACTTGCAGAAAAAGGCAAAAGCTGTAAGGCTTCTTTCTGTCACTCTGGCTAACACCACAGTGGTTGTGCCAAGATGGGAAGGGGCCATTACTCTAGAAGAGTGTGTGTTGCCCCTTTGGAGAAAAAGCTTAGTGGATTCAGTAATAAAATGTCTTGTGGCCCTGAGTTGGCAAAGGGTCTTTTCATAACCTCTTACCTCCTGAGAATAATCTACAGATTAATAGAATTCATCAAAAAAGGTGCTACAGGAATTCATTAGAAGCTAATATACTGGCCACAGTAATTATGCTTGACAATAGCCTGTGGTTGTTCAGTCCTCAATGCAATCCCAGCACCCAAATTTACATCAGCAGGAATT
This sequence comes from Spermophilus citellus, assembly GCF_964194105.1. NCBI lineage: Eukaryota > Metazoa > Chordata > Mammalia > Rodentia > Sciuridae > Spermophilus > Spermophilus citellus. The sequence continues at coordinate 22,379,577 of NC_138184.1, read as the reverse complement.
GGGTTACTAGAGTGGAGCAGCCTTCCATGAGTACATCCTCCTCTGAGTGTGACATTCCTAGATGTGGCCATACTAATTAATTAGAGAAGTAACATTCCTCCAGAGGCCAGAGGCCAGGGTAATGAGAGTTACTGTACTTACAAAATAGGAAATTCTTCTCTTCCTGCCCAATTCTACTTTCTTCTACTTCTGCCACTCTGTTTTCCTTCCTCCTCTTTTCTTAATGGGAGGTGGTATTATTGTGTCTCAACACTTCTATATGATGTGCTCAGGGCATGTATTTGAAAGTGTCTAAGTTACCAGTTCCCCAGAATCCAAATTGAGACCTGATAAAGCACAGTGCTCTTCATCCAGAGGTCTCCACTTTGAGGTAGATTCAGTACTTTGATGAGCTTTGGGGGTAAGGATTGGGGTTCACTCTGTGGTCATGAAGAGTTATACATATGATGTTGGGCAGTCAAAGGGTGGACTATTGTAGACATTACTTGTTGTGTGTCCATTCCTCATGTATTGTAATTAAATGATTTCAATTCTTATTTTTTAATGAGCTCAACTAAGATAATTTACAATGCAGTTATGACTGTCCCTGTGGTAGTTCTGGCCAATGAGAAATCCCATGGGAGGACATTATTTAGAAAATAAAATAAAATAAAAAGTTGCTGTTGATGTGAAGTTCTGAACTTTAATTTAATCACCTGCCTAGTATTTGTTTCGACTCAGTGCACCAAGTATGTTGTGCAGTAGAAGTAGCCCCTTGAGGATTAAGTGAAATGGCAAAAAACAGTTTTGTTTCCCATATGAAACCTTTGCTGTGAGAGGCTAAATAATTTTGGAAAAATGAAAAGGGGGAAGAAAGAAGCAGAGAGAGAAAAAGAAGAAAGATTGAAGGAAGGAGAGAGACTGGCTTCTAGAAAGCAGCCTTTACATTGGAGGTATTGAGTGGAAATTGGACTGTAAGACCTTCAAAATTATATAAGACAAAATTTTACTCCAGTTTGAAATAACACATTTCATTGTAGAAAGGGGGTGGGGTCCTAATTGATCAGGTAATGAGGGGAAGAGTTGGGCTTATCTGGTGTTTACTTATGTGTCTTTGCTGTGTTTTAGTGTGCAGTGGAAAATGAGGAACTCGTCCAACACCTGGGAGCTGCCAAGGATGCCCAGCGGCAGCTCACGGCTGAGGTGGGTGTGTCTTCCTTACCTCTTGAGGGCTTTTGGTTCCAGTGAAGGTAGAGCATATTCCCTTGACAGGCTTTGTTCATGTCCATGGTAACAACTGTTTTTATTGTTGGTGTTGTTGTTTGTACTGGGGGTTGAACCCAGAAGTGCTTAACCACTGAGCCACATCCCCAGCCCTTTTTACTTTTCATTTTGAGACAGGATCTCGCTAAGTTGCTGCGGAACAACTGTTTTTATATTGAATTTAATATAGCTTTCACCTCGGTTCTGCGCCGGCTGCCCCTGTTACTGGTTGTGAGCACAGGGAGACCATGCTCCACACCAGCCCAGGGCCTGGCACCTGCTAAATCTTGGCTCTGTAAATGTTCACCAGTGTAAAACATGCAACATATGGCTTGAGAGGAGCCTGTTCAAGGATATGCCTTGAAGCAGGGTGTGCTGGTTTGCTTTTCTGTTCGTTTAAGATTGTTTTATCCACGTTGCTCATTGTTGGTATTTTAGGAGATTTTTGAGACTGTAGACTCACTCTAAGTAAAACTTAAAGAAAAACCAATCTTGAGAGTTTTTGCTATTTGGCCAGCAGGGCAGCTGTTCCACACTGGAGGCCTGGTTAGATTGCATGTGTGTTTCTGGCTCTTGTGGGGGGCATGCGCCCGACTACTCATGAGGTCCTGACCCTCTGCATCTTTCCTGGTCTTCTGTAGCTGCGTGAGCTGGAGGACAAGTACGCAGAGTGCATGGAGATGCTTCACGAAGCGCAGGAAGAGCTGAAGAACCTCAGGAACAAAACCATGCCCAACACCACGTCCCGGCGCTACCACTCGCTGGGCCTGTTTCCCATGGTGAGCTGGTGCTTTCTTCCCAGCACCCCTCTTCCCACCCACAGGGAGGCTTGTCGGGTAGGATGGCCATGGTGGCTGATATTGTGAGCACTGGAGTTGGGCGTTTATATTTAGCCTCTTATTTCACAGTCAAGGGCAAGTGAGGCCAGTAGATGTCTTCTTAACTGCATAAGACAGATTGTTGCTTTATTTTCCATCCCTCTAAATCTGTTGTCTTTCCTACTCCTGCCATTAAAACATAAATTTACTATGAACTTGATTTACTTAGATGTATTTTCTACATGACTTTTTTTCCTAACCTTATTAGAGTATGTGTTATTTCTTTTGGCTCCAAAAGTACATTCCAGAATTCTTAAAGTGCCATACAGTTCTGTTGGATCTCTGTATACTTATGAATCATTCTCTTGGTGACTTTCGGTGTCTGTGATCTCTAAACAACTTTTCTTGTTTTGTTATTTTTTTTTTCATACTATTTTCACACAACCTTATTTCTTTAGCCTCACTTAATTTGTTTCATGTTGGGGCTTCAGGGGTAATGTGTTAGAGAAGGGGATTTTTCAGGAGGTTAATCTCTCTGGACAGCATTAGGGTTAAGCTCCTTGTTTGGTCATTTCTACATGGCATTTGGTTACAGGGAAATCAGCCTTCTTATTTTATCTTCTATCAGTATAAATCCCTGGAAGGGGAGAGGAATGTCTTATTAGTAATATTCTTCTCTCCCTTCCTCTCTTTAATACTCTGTACCAAACACAGCAATTTGTATGTTGTAGCATTGTAGATCCTTAATAGATGCTGAATTATGGTGGGTGGGTGGAATGGATGGGTGGACAGATGATGAATGGATGAATGGATGGGCAGTGGATGGATGGATGGACAGATGGATGATGCCTGGCTGGCTGGTGGGCTGAATGGATAGATGATGGCTGAAGGAAGCACAGATGGATGAAAGGATGATTGATGGATAGAAGGCCTAAAGAACAAACTATCAAGAATTTCTTTATATTCAGTCTTCATTTTCATGATTTGATGAAATACCAAATTCTCTCTGAGGTGAGAAGAGATTTGGAAAGAAGCTCATCTCAATGAGATAAAAATAGATGACTATATAAGTTTGTAAAACCAATTCCCTTCTGGTTTTGGTCCCCCTTTTCTTGAGCTTTTTCCCTTTTTTCTCCCATTGCTGACCCTGGAGGACACTATCCTGCCATTCCCCGCTCTGTTGGGTCTTCTTCCTAAATCCCGATCTCTCTTCTCTGCTTTTACATATTAGAGTCAGACTAGACCTTTCTCTCCCTTTCTTTCTTTCTTTCTCTTTTTTTAAAAATATTTTTTAGTTGTTGATGGATCATTTATTTATTTATTTATTTATTTATTTATTTATTTGTGGTTCTGAGAATCAAACCCAGTGCCTCACACATGCTAGGCACAACCTCAGACCCTTTCTCCCTTTCTCTCTTAAAAACTTGATTGAGGGGCTGGGGCTGGGGTTCAGTGGTAAAGCGCTTGCCTGCCACGTGTGAGGCACTGGGTTCGATCCTCAGTACCACATAAAAATAAATAAAGGTATTGTATTCATCTGCAACTAAAAAGAATAAAAATTAAAAAAAAAAACCAACTTGATTGACATGTAAGGGAAACCAAAAAGAAAAATGTTAAGAGTTGGTTTTCTGGGCTGGGGATGTGGCTCAAGCGGTAGCGCCCTCGCCTGGCATACGTGCGGCCCAGGTTCGATCCTCAGCACCACATACCAACAAAGATGTTGTGTCCGCCGAGAACTAAAAAATAAATATTAAAAAAATTCTCTCTCTCCTCTCTCTCTCTCTCTTTAAAAAAAAAAAAAGAGTTGGTTTTCTAAGGGGCAGATGGCTGATTCAGTGTTTCCAGGAATCCTAATAAAAGCAAAGAATATTCTGTCCCCCAAGTTTCCCGATCTAGCAGTAACTGCTTGAGGCTTCCCCCTGGCCTGTGTAGCTCTGCAGGCTTCTTGCCTGGGTTTCCTTTTTTCCTGGCTTCTCAGTCTGATGTAGTGAGCTCCTGGGGCTGTCTTGTTTTGTAAGTACCTGGATTCACTCCACTGCCTTTCCAGCTCTCAAGGACAAATCTGTCTTTGAAAACCAAACCATTGTAAGGGAAAAGTTGAATTGAAAACACGTACTTCAGTTTTGTTTTGTTTTTTTTTCCTTCTGGAAGGAGTCTCAGCTTTCATATTTGCTGAAGTGAAGCTTTTGTTTGCTTTTTTCTGTAGTTGTTGGCAAGCCCAGTTTTTGAAGATGGCTATTTTTAAAGTGCGTTATGCATTGAAGGTATTTAAAACAGTTCTAAAGATCATACCATGACTGTTTCTGGAGCAGAACGCCCAGCTCTGTCTCTTTTGCTCCCTGCCATTCTAATTGTAGAATAAAACAGCGAGTAGTAGTTTGTGTAACGGTGTTCCCAGTTCTTTTGTCTTATGGCAGGAGTTCTTCATCTAGGATCCACAGATGGGATTCAGGAGGCCTGTGAACTTTGAGGGAAAATTTTGTGTTATTTTCATCAATCCCTGACTGTATTCAGTATTTCCTTCCTCCATGAAGGTAGGCAACAAGCCACAGTGACGTGAACACCGTCTATGACCAGTAGAAATCAAGGTTTTTATATAGCAATTCCAGTTGTCACAGATGCCTCAAAATACCAGTGATGCTAACTAATCTCCATGTCAAACTCAGTTATCAGTCCTGAAGCCAAATACATAACATAAGTAAATAATTTGTCTTTGTTATAGTCCTAATTATTTTATTCGTTTAAAAACTGTGTTCTGAGAAGGCATCCATAGGTTTCCCTGGATTGCCAGATTAAAGGGGGTCATGGCTCCAAAATGTCATGGAGCCCGCTTGTGACTTGCTCCCAGCATGGTTTTGAAATTAGTAGTTTGGTATCTCATTTTTCTTAGTGTATACAAAGGTCCCTTCTTTCTCTCTGTTCCACAGAACTCTGGATATAAACCACATGGTGAATAGAAGTCTTAAGAAAAATATCTTCACCTTAACAGACCTCAGACTCACCTGGGGAAGCCCTTCAACAAGGCTTATGCTTATGGCAATCTGTGGGTGAAATAAAATGGCATATTTGTGAGTTAGGATTGAAAACAAGCTCACTAGCCCTTTACTTATGGAGCTTCCTGCTGGCTCCTCTGCCATCTCCATACTTGGTTCAGCTTCAGACTGGAGTGTCCCTGCGGACCATGGGGCCCAGGAGATGATGCCCAGGAGACTCCATGCACTGCCTGCTGGGAAGCACTGGCCACACCTGACTATGTAAATTTAAATAATTAAAATTAAGTACAATTAAAAAGTCAGTCTTCAGTCATACTGGCCACATTCCAAGTGCTAGGCTAGTGGCCACCATGTTGGACAATACAGAGGACATTCCATCACTGCCGAAAGTTCTGTGGGTTAGCATCGAGTTAGCCCTCCCCTTTAGGTTGTCCTACCTCGGTGTCTTCCCCTGGTGCTCAGCAGCTGCTTTTCTGAACACATGTGACCCCATGGGTATCTGCCACATCAAAGTGAGGAGGGACTGTGTTAGGTTCTTCCTCATATAGTGAGGAGCAGTGGGTGGTATAGGAGAGGGGGTTCCATCAGGCAGTCTATATTGTTGAGTCTCAGCTTGGAGCCTGGACCATTGGGGAAGTGAGAAGTCATCATTGACTGGCTCTTCCCTCATCCCAAAGCTCACAACCTAGGTGGAAAGAGAAATGAGTGACTGTTCAGAAAACTAGCAAGAACTTATGTTTGGGGTCTGCCTGGGAGGAAATGCAAGGCTCCTAGTGGAATAGGAATCATGCCTTTCATAGAGAAGGTGGTGGGTTGGTGGGGAGAGGGCCTTCCCTTGTGGGAGGCCAGGGGAGGCTAAGGACAGAGGCCCAGAGATGATAATGCCCACAACCCAGTGGTCTACATAGAGACTCTATATAGTGCAGAACCAGACTGCTCTATAAAGGTGGGGAGTACCTGCCTAGGAAGCAAAGTTGGAGGGCCTTCATCCAACCTCAGTACCAGAATCCTGGGTGAGCCAAGGGGCTGCAGCAGATCCTGTGGCCTGGGAGGACAATAACTTAGTGTGGCCCATGTAGGCTGTGATGTCATAGCTAACCGTTTATAAGCTTGGGGGTATTTTCAAATTCATCTGTCCCCACTGTTCTGAACACACTCCCCTCTGCCCTCCCAATTCTCTATTCTTCTTCGTGGCCATAGTTGTAGCTCTGTGGTTTGGCTAAGGGAACATGGGATCTTTCAGTCACTCAGCAGCACTTTAGACATTATACTCAGGGCCTGATGGTGCAGCCATGTTCAGAACCTGCCTTGGTGATAGCATAGCCAGGGTCTCTAACCATGGAGAATGCTCTTAACCTTAAGTTGTGTTTCAGAAAGTCTATGGGTTTCTGATGTCTCAGTTTACTCTTTTATGGCTCCCCTGGCTACAAGCTTCTTATAGAGACAGACCCTTTGAATTGTTGCTCTCTTTTCATGTGTCTTCTGGCTTTTCTCAGGACTCCTTGGCTGCAGAGATCGAGGGAACGATGCGCAAGGAGTTGCAGTTGGAAGAGCCTGAGTCTCCAGACATCACGTAAGGCTAAACCACTTTTATAGCACTAAACCTCCCAGAGAATGACTTGTGACCCATGGTGCTCAAAAACTAGCATGTGTGTAGGTCTTAGGTATCAACAGCAATGACTGGGTCCTTCTCAGGTGATAAAGGGACATAAGAGAATGCAGTTAACATCATCCCTCATCTCCTCTTGAGAGGTTGTGAAGATATATTACAAACTTCTAGAAAGTTGGAAAAGAAGAGGTGAAGCATTGAAGTATGATTCTGCTCTTAGAAACAGCAGTTTCTAAAAAAACAAAAAAAAGAAATTGGATATTTATCCTCTCATTGTACAAATTTAAGATCAATTTTAAGTCTTGCTTCTTTTTTTAATACCGTTATTTTATTATTTATTTATTTGTATGTGGTGTTGAGGATCAAACCCAGGACCTGATGCGCATATAGGCACGGTCAACAAATATTTCTTCTACAAATATTTATCAAGCCCCACTATGTGCAGAGGGCTCTTCAGTGGTGTGAGCAAGGCTTCAATTTCCTTTCTGATGCATGTAGGGACATCAGCTTCAACATCTCTCTTCCTAACTTAAGATCTGGTTCTTGGCCTGCTCCAAGGTGCTTATTATAAGGAACCTGTAGACCAGGTTTTGTGGTGTTTTCTCTGTATCCATACTCCACAGACAGATCTTTAATGGGACCCTGGGTGTATCAGTGTCCAAAGGACTTCAGTACTCATGCGAAGGAAGCCCTCTGTGGCCCCGAAGGAAACACCATTATGGAACATATCTACCCTTTTCTCCTCAAAAGAGAATGAATTAGCATCAAAGTGTGGTTCTGCTCTTAGAAATAGCTGTTTGTGAAAATAGAAAAATCTGATATTTATCATTTCATTCCAGAAATTTAAGACTGATTTGGGGGTCTTGCTTTTTTTTTTTTTTAATAGGAATGGTCAATAAATATTCCTTTTACAAAGATTTATTGACCTGCACTGTGATAGCATAGACAAGGATATGGGTTACCCATAACTTTGCTGCCACAGTGCTCAACAGTGAACACTGCCCTCCTAGAGCTTGCTTTAGAGTGGATATTATGAGAGAAGAGAATTTGCTAGGAGTCAATAAGTTATACTTTGTTTGTTGTTGTTGTTATAGCCGGACACAATACCTTTATTTAATTTATTTTTTTATGTGGTGCTGAGGCTCGAATCCAGGGCCTCACACATGCAAGGCGAGTGCTCTACCACTGAGCCACAACCCCAGCCCAACATAAGTTATACTTAAGTGTTTTTACTTGTAGGTTGAGCTTTCGGGACATGAAAAGCAATGTCACTTTTGCTAGTATCACCTTTAGTATTCAACTGTGCATTATAGTCTTAGAATCAGTGAGTGTTGAGTCTTCTGGTTTCACTTTGTGAAGGAGGCACCTAACACCCTAAGAAAGATGTTGAAAGCACAGGATATAGTAGACTGCTCAGGGGTTTCTTGAGGGCCAGGTGTCTTTGTGGGCTGTCAGTTGGTCTTTTGTGGGAGATCTAACTCCAACGTCATTTCTGCCTTTGCTTACTCATGGTTGTTGTGTGTTCTCTGCAGTCACCAGAAGCGTGTCTTTGAGACTGTGAGAAACATCAACCAGGTTGTCAAGCAGAGGTCACTGACCCCTTCTCCCATGAACATCCCTGGCTCCAACCAGTCCTCTGCCATGAACTCCCTCCTGTCCAGCTGTGTCAGCACCCCCCGGTCCAGCTTCTATGGCAGTGATGTTGGCAATGTTGTCCTTGATAACAAGACCAACAGCATTATCTTGGAAACTGAAGCAGCAGATCTGGGGTGAGTGAGCTGGGAGTTTTCTATGTCTGTTTTGGAGAGAAAAGTAGTATGGGTTGAACCACAGGCTCATTGGTCATCAGAGGGAGCTTGATGAGAATTGCCTGGAAAATTAGACCTGTACTTCTCCAAATACATTCTACAAACCCACCAAGCTCATCCTTATCCTTGAGACTGATATTTTACCCAGTTGAAAGAGGTGTAACAAGTTGATGCTTTTCTGTTAAGAGGAGGATTGATAAATATGTTTTTCCATTAATCATCACTGACATTTGTTTTGTGAACTCCTTTGTAGTTGAATGTTGAAAATGCTTAGGACTCAGGCTCTCTGTCTTGTTTGTTGTGGAGGTGGGGTACAGACATCCCAGGCACCTAGCAAATGTCTGCCATGTTGTGGGTCTGCAGGTTAGGCGCTTTGTACAGTGGTCAGTTCCTCCCTGTCCTGAAGTCCTGCAGATCCTGACCCCAACCCTGCACTGCCCACTTTCTACACCCTTATCCTCTTATTTATCAAAACTGATTCTTCTGGACCATCAGAGTAAGACAGATGAGAAGCTCCTTGATCAGAGCTGATTTCCTTTAGAGTTGAAAGTTCAGCTCCTTTAATTCAAGAGGAAAGAGAAGCCGCTCTTGAACTAGTGGCTGCCCTTCTGGTAGCGAGGAACTGCAGCCTATGGAAGGTTTCTTCCTGTAGCCTCAGGAGGGAGATGCTACTAGGGGGTGAATTTTACTTAGGTTTTCATTCTACTCTAGTGCCATGGCCCTTCTGAAAGAAAAACTAATTCACACCCACAGAGTGAAGTAGTTCTTGGCGACAGGCATTTGTTTCTCCATTCCTGCCTCCATTTCAGCCGCTGGCCTTGGTTTCCTTAGTCCTGCGTGCAGAGCCAAGCTGCCCGCCCTGGAGCTGTCCTCCGGGTCTGTCCCACCTCAACAGTCCTGCCGGCTGCCCCGCTGCACCCTCATGGCATTTCTTCTTGCAGGAATGAGGAGCGGAGCAAGAAGCCAGGCACACCAGGCACGCCCGGCTCCCATGACCTGGAGACGGCCCTGCGGCGGCTGTCCCTCCGCCGGGAGAACTACCTGTCCGAGCGGAGGTTCTTCGAGGAGGAGCAGGAGAGGAAGCTGCGGGAGCTGGCGGAGAAGGGCGAGCTGCGCAGCGGCTCCCTCACGCCCACCGAGAGCATCATGTCGCTGGGCACGCACTCGCGCTGCTCCGAGTTCACTGGCTTCTCAGGCATGTCCTTCAGCAGCCGCTCCTACCTGCCCGAGAAGCTACAGATCGTCAAGCCGCTGGAAGGTGATCGCAAGGGGCCACGGCCCCTCTCTGTCCTCCTGAGCGACTCCCTGTGGTCCCTCATCCACCACAGTAGGCGTGGCCACCGCTGCCACACCTACTCCTTTTTCTTCCGTGATTGCCACCCACGCTGCTGGTTCGAGTTCCTCTGAGGGTGGCCCATAACCTGGCCTTGTTGCTGCCACAGTGGGTTTGGCAGTGCATGCCCGGGCCACCGAAGTAACTGCAGGGAGATGCACACAGTAGCCTTCTAATTCTCTTGCTTTTGCCTTAGTGCCTTAGGTATGAGACCTTTTGGAGAGGCAGAGGCACTGCCGACAGACACCGAAAACCATTAGCCATGACTGAGGAAAATAGGGAGCTCACACTTTCACTTGTTAGACATTTTGCCATCAAGGAGTAGTGCCAAGCAACTACCATAATTTTTTTTTCTTTTTTCTTTTTCAATAACCACGTGAAAATGATCTGTGGGCTCATGTGTTCTGATTTGATCTTCATACAAAGAGTATGGCTTTCTACAGATGCAGTGTTCTGAGCAAGACTCCTAGAGTCTGCAGTTTGGTAACCAGGAAAGGATAGCTGTGTAGGCCAGTGAGCTTTGTAGGTCTCTAGTTTAAGCCACCCTTTTGCAGGGGCAGTTCACTTTTTAGTGTCAGGGCTTCTTGGTTGATTAGACTCATGGAAAAACTCAACTTTGGTTTTCTTTCTCCTTTTTTTCATTTTTTGCTTTGGGTATTATAAAACATTTTCCCTGTGCCTACTGCTACCTGCCAAGAGCCACCATGTTTGTAGTTTTCATTTTTCACTCCTTTAGTGTGGAAACCCACAGAGACTTTGAGAAGGTGTTTTAGAATTCTGCATTACATTTCTGATGCAAAGCCAAAATTTCTGTGAGTCAATACTTCTCAACATTTATTACCTCTTTAAGAACCATTTTTAGACACTTTTACCTAATTGCACCCACCATGCAATTTTAATATCACAGAAATATCATTTATGTACTCCATATATAATCTATATGTAGATATATGTCAAATATAAAAATATATATTCTGTGCCTAAAAGGAGTATAATTTTTCTCACCTCAAAGACATCTGTTTTTTCCCTGTTGAAAATGCAGGCTGTAAGATTAGGTTGCGCTTGTTAAAGACTCAAGACATGACAAAATCCTTTATTTTCCAAAGGAGGGAAGAAAATGGGCTGTTTTTTGTCTCCATGGTAATTTTTAATTGTGTAATTTAGGGCCTTTCTAGATTTCAGAAAAGGGATGGCTCATTCTTTTTTAAAAATTATTTATTCAGTTGTAAGCTTGGCAATTGTTTTCTGATTTTCAATTATGTCTGTTTTCCTTTCAATAAAATCTTCCATTTCTGCAATTTTCCTTTCTGCCTTTCTTTTCTTTTCCTTCCTTTGTCTCTCAAAGATCATTGGATGTTATCATCTCTATCCTCTCCTTTCTTTATTTTACTGTGTTTCATTGGATCATCTAAGAATATGTTTTTGGATTAATTTCCCAAGTATATTGCAGAATGAGATTTTTAAAAATTTATTTTGACCAATTCATCTTTATTTCTTCTAACCTCTGACTTAGAATATTTTTGTGATAAGTTAATAGAATAAGAGAAAATCCCACTTGATATGCAAGATAAATTTCATTTGTAGCACCCTGTTCCCAAGAAGCTAAATTACTACCATTAAAAAGTCATGTCTTATCACTACACCCTGTAACTCATCCTCATGATAAAGATCCTTTGGGGTCCATTTTGTAGTTCTCTGATTTCTTAGCTGTTTAAAATACAAGCAATATTTTATTACTCCTTCTATAATTGTTGTGTTACTGTGTTTAATTTGATAAGGGGGGATGTGACATAGAAGTCTGCCTGACGCTTAGCTTCTGTACCCTGTAACTATAGTATTTGATAAGATAACCCATCTATTTAGCTGTTTTCCTTATTTGTGAAATAGGCTTATAGTCGTTAAATAGATTGTGGTGAAGAGTTAATGCAGTGTGTTTTGTATTGTGCCTAGCACCCAACAGATACTTATTAAAACTTAGGCACCTCAAATTTACTCTAGCTCCAGCAGCTCAGGTCTCAAGGGCCCAGGTATCAGTGTTAAGACCTGGGCCAGCATTGTGCTGGGATCATGTTCCTACATTATCCTTTTCCATTGACCCAGATGAGATCCTGACAGGATTCCCTTGATCTCCATCTACCAGCCTAGGTGAAGGCATCTAGGCTGAAGCCCTTGGAGAATGCTAGGTGGGATCTTAGCAGACAGACCATTCCTTACCCATTTGATTAATCTTGCCATCTGCTTATTGTGTAAACCAAAATAGCTGAGCTAGATGTTTAAGAATGCTAGCCTAGCACTCTTATGTCTGCATCTTATGAGTTTTAAGCAGGTAAAAGAACAAACAAAATATTCCAACTGGAAAGAGGGATAAATCAGTGTTAAAAAGACTGAGGAAGGTGGTATTTCTTCCCTCTGTTTTGTTCTTCTTTCTGATTCATTATAACTGAGGCGTTACTTCCAAAGAAACAACTTACTATGTAATGAGGGAAAGCATACACTTCTAAGCTGTGTGTTATCCTGCAGGTTTTATTCTGACTTTTAAGCCCCAATGCTCCTCTGACATAGTAGATTTGGTTTTCTTCTCTTTAGAGGAAAACTTTTCAGATAAAACAGTGGGGTGTGGAAGAAAGCAGACAGAGGGAAGGGGGCTGTGACCATAATTATGTTTTCCCTGCTCTCCACACCCTTGTTCTGTAGAACTCTTTTGTTTTGGTGCCAACCAGGAACTCAAAGTTTGCCTCTTTCCCCAGCCTGTAATCATGAGGATCTTAGCAGACAGACCATTCCTTACCCATTTGATTAAGCAGGTCCTAAGTCCTAGGTGATACATTAGCTAACAGCACAGTGCTTCTCCTGCTCTGTAAAGGAAGCTAGGCAGGGTAGTGAACTGGAAAAAAAAAAAAAAAGAGAAGCCTAGGAAATTGGCAACCTGGGATCAGCTCTGAATATGTGATTCATATTTACTCTTTAATTTTCATGCGTCTTTGTGTTACATGAAGGACTTCAGGCAGCCAGGAGATGGGTAGAATTCCTAGGTGTTGGTTCTGGCTGAGGATGTGGCAGGGATGGGAGGTAGGAGGTGTTCTGCACCGGTGCTGGGTTCAGCAAACCCCTGCTGGAGCCTGAGAACCAGTAAGAAGTAAAGGGTTCCGGAGCCCCACAGCCTGGCATATCTGAAATTGAACAGTTGGGCTGGAGATGGCTTTCACCAGGAGTCACTTGTGCAGCATATAAAACGCCTGCATGGGGACTGGCGAGCCCATTCAGGGACGTTATTTTCTAGACTCCTGAGGCTTTACATATATGAGGCTGCCTCATTGCTGAGAGGCCTTCTACATGATTAAGAGAATGGACACGTTCCCCGTCTCAGTTTCAGGCCCGGATGAGCTGCTTGCCACCTGTGTGCCTTCTGGAAGTTACTTTTACTTCCCTGTGCTCAGTGTCCTTGTCTGTAAAATAGAGATGACAGGGTTATCGTGAAAATTAAACAAGTTATAGACATAGACCTCTCAGAAGAGTGTTTGACACTTAAGTGGTCAGTAAAGGTCGACTATTCTTATGTGAATAGGGGATGCCCAAGGCATGGGGTAAAAATTGAAGTATGATACACCATTCAGCCTATTTCAGGGGAAATTGTACTGAGTTTCTTAGGCTATGTGGTTTCAGGGAATGGATTAATTCCATGCATTTCTGTAGCCTCCTTAAATCCAAACAAAAGACCCACTGTAGCCTCATTTCTAGAGCCCCATCCATGGGTGGGTGGGTGAGGGGTAACCTGTGAAACAGGTGGAAGATCCAAGCCTATGGGACTCTTTCTAGGGCTTAGACCTCCAGCTTCCCTGAGTCCTTTCCCAGTGGATTTTAAGCATCCTGAGCCCCTTTTAGGAGGAATGAGGAAAGCTGACACTTCCTTTCCACTGTTCTTCACTTTCCAGAGTCTCTTGGCCTCCCTTTCACAGGTCGAGGAGACATGGACATGTTGTACTAGGAATTTCTTGTCAGCATTTAAGACCCTAGGGTGCAGTCCCAAGTTAGACATGACAGTGACTTAAGTCTTCTCCCTGGTACTGTTTTATTGCTAGGAAATGTGCCCGCACAGCCAGTGGGCCCTTGGATAGTATGAATGGGAGTCCCAATAGTGGCAGAGAAGCCCCTGGCCCCTGCAGGAATGTGTGGGTCTCCTGCTGGGACCTAGACACCCACCTGGGAATTTTGCTGTTGACTTTTTATGCAGCTGGGGGCCACCCACTGCTGCTTACCTTGCCCAGCTTCCTGGCCAGAACACTGATGTCCTGGCTTGTTCTCAGACCTGAACATTAGGGAGGGGGCAGTGTAAGAACCTGGCCTTTGTCACTGAATCCTGGCTCTGCCATCACTCATTGATTTCAAAAAACTACCAAACTTCAGGAATGCTCCATTTTTCCACTTGGCAAGTGTGAGTGAGTGATAATTCTTGCTGCCTAGGGTGGTTTTGAGGAGTGAATTTGACTCATATGTAAAATACGTTAGGTTTCATAACTCTATGAGTTGAAATGATGCATGTCAAACACTGAGGCAGGTCATGCAAAGGTGTCTCGATACAAGGTAGCTTTATAAAACAGATGCTGTAGCACTGGGCACTTGGGATCCCTCTGAACCCCTGACCATATCTGCATAGCGTTGCTGGCACATGAACTCCCTTTAGGGTCTGCGGCGTCCTTCAGATTCTCAGGAGATCTGAACATTAAGAACCACAGCTCCAGAACAAGGCTTCTCAGTCTCATCGCTGGTGACATTTGGGACTGGATCATTCTTTGTGGTGGAACTGTCCTGTGCAGTTTAGGATGTTCAGCACCATCTCTGGCCTCTGCCCACGAGGTGTCACAAGCATCCTTCTCTCCCTTCACAGTTGTGACAACCAAAAATGTCTCCAGACTTGGGCAACTGTTCCCTGGGATGGGGGTGGGGCAGGCAGAATTGTCCCCAGTTGAGAACAACTGCTTTAGATGTTCTGACAGGTCTGGGATATAACTTCTTTTGTTATGTTCACCTCTGCGTTATCTTTTTCCTTTTTTGCACGTAGAATATTTTTTTATTTATAGTCAGTAGATGCAGGTTAAGTGGGTTGCCTTCCTACCTGTGCACATACAAGGCTGGGACAGATCTTGAGGTGGGTGTCTAAGAGCACTTTCAATGCCTCTCTAAATACCTCTGTCTTGAGCATTGGGTATTTATTTGTGTGGCTATGTTTGGGTGACTCCTGTCCTTATATAGTAGATCCAGAACTCCCAGTCCCCCAGGCTGTCCCCAGAGCGCTGGTTTCATGTGAGGCATGACTAAGTGTTTCAAGGGGAGAAAAGGCTTGTTCTATCAAATAGGCTGGGCAGAAACTCAGGCCACCAGAGCAGGTGGTGAGATGTTCTGAGATGTTCTTCCCCAAACACACCTCTGAACCTAGGTTTCCCAAGCATGCTTGGCCTTGGAACACTTATCTTTGTACCGCACCTGGGACACCTTGAAGTCCTCAAAGACACACTCCGGTGTTATTACAGACCTTCCACAATGTCATCTGAGTCCCAGGGTCTAGTGTCACTGAAGAGATTGGCTGCTCGGCTTCAGACCTCTGTGCAGACTTACCGTGTTCTTAAATCACACCTCTCTCAACCCAGTTCCCCCTCCCTAACCCTGCAGCCTTTCAAGGTTGCTGGCAGAATGCAGAAAACCCAAGTAAAGGAGGTGACAATCAGACTATCACTTACCTCCATGTGCTTTAATTTCCTTTTGCTTTTCTCTGTGTGTCTCCCGGGGTGGATTTTGTATAGTCTCAGCCTTCCTTGTTCCCAGCGGTCTGTATTTGGCACGAAATTGGTATATATGCACCCCCAGCCCCATGTTTTTTTCCCTCTTGTATTTGTAAAATGATGCTGTGTTGGTTTGGGGCGTTGGCATTGGTTGATTAAAATAAAGAGCATCACCAAACCTCCTTGACATACAGTGTAACATTTTACTTAAAAAATTGTTTGAGCCCAGCATGGTGGTGCACACCTATAATACCAGCTACTCAGGAGGCTGAAGGAGGTTTGCAAGTTTGAGGTCAGCCTGGGCAACTTAGCAAGACCCTGTTTTAAAATAAAACTTAAGAAGCTGGGAGTGTTGCTCAGTGATAGAGCTTTTGTCTGACATGTGGGTACAACCCCTAGTACCCCCCTCCCAAATAAAAGGTTGATTGCTTACATTGGTGCCCCCTCCAGGTGTGGTGGGAATTAGTGACTATTTCACAGCAGGAAGGGTTAAGGCAGCTATAATGATATGCCTTCTGCAGTCCCAGAGCAGGCTAGGCCCTACCCTGGGTTCACACTAAGCATCATTACTCTTCCTGGATCTCCCAGATCCACATGTTGCAAAGCTCTGTGTGATAAGGGGACAGACCCTGAAAAAGATGAATTGTCCCAGTGCTGTTACCCTTGCCACAGCATCTTAGACTCCATCCTAAATCTCCCCCTTACTCCCTCCTTCTCTCTCTCTCTCTCTTTTTTTTTTTCTCCTGCAAGGTTCTGCCACCCTTCACCACTGGCAGCAGCTGGCCCAGCCTCACCTTGGGGGCATCCTGGACCCCCGGCCCGGTGTGGTCACCAAGGGCTTCCGGACACTGGATGTTGACCTGGATGAAGTGTACTGCCTTAACGACTTTGAAGAAGATGACACAGGTGACCACATTTCTCTCCCGGGCCTAGCTACCTCCACGCCAGTTCAGCACCCAGAGACCTCAGGTGAGAGGTCCCGAGCACACGTGACTGTCTCAGGCAGCAGAAGTTACCCGAGCCGGCCTCAGGCTTCCCCAGAGGAGATGCAGGAGATGCCAGCAGCCACGGAGGAGGAGGAGGAGGAGGAGGAGGAGGGGTCTGGTGAGGGCACCACAATAAGTCCTGTAAACCTGACACCTTTACCAGAGGCAGAGTTCTGGGCCATTCTCACTTCTGTTCCGGGCATCATCTGTAGTGGCTCTTTGTCTGTAGCTTCTGCTCGTCTGTGTGGGTGACAATTAAAGCATTCTCATTGTGCCGTTCTGTTTTTTAATACAGAGTCTCATGCCTCCTTTTTGTAACAAATGGGCGTAGCCCCTGCCCATCTTGGAGGTGCAGGGATTTTTAAATGGGAGCAGGAGAGGCTGCTAAAAAGAAGTGGGTTATTGGCCTCCCAAGAACATCAGGACCCTTCTTCCTGTTATCGGTGTCGCCCCATGTCTGAGGGGCAGATTCTAGAGTGATTTCCCGACTGAACGGGGCTGACCTGGGCAGTGCTAGGGGAATTGTGAGTTCTGGGTCATTCTGAAAGCAAATGACAGAATCTGTTACCTGTGGGTTGCACTGAGAGAGAGAGAAGCCCAGAAAACGTTCAGGATCCAGACAACACTTGATAGACCAGCCTTTTGACTTTAATTACTTCAATGAAGGCATATATGTCACTTTCTTTCTAGCTTACACATGTTCAAAGTGGAATTTTTCAAAGTGATTAACCAAATAAACCCTAACAGAATGTCATTAAATTCTTCCAGAGGACTCTAGATGAATCTAGAAAAGACATTGAGCTGATATTGCCTCCCCACTCCCCTACCCCAGTCTCTGAAGGTGAGCCTGAGTTTGTAGAATGACCCATCTCAGTTGCCCCTAGAATGGGAAGCTTTCTACTCAGGGCCCTGGGAGCATGGGTCTGTGGTCACCATATGCCCCAGATAGTTACCCTTTACTCTTCCTGGATCTCCCAGATCCACATGCTGCGAAGCTCTGTGTGATAAGGGGACAGACACTGAAAAAGATGAATTGACCCAGTGCTGTCATCCTTGTAACGTTTCTGAGTCAGCACCTTTGAAGGACATTCATCTTTGTGATTCACAATTTTCATCTGCAGAGACTCCAACACTCCCCACAAAAACACAAGGCAGGAAGGAGCCAAGGTTCTTGGTGGTGTCTCCCATCCCTTGGCTAATTTCTGACAGCTGTGGTCAAGAGACTTGATGTGGGCCTGACTTTTCTTTTTTCTTTGTTGTCAGTTTCCAAGGAGTCATAGGTAAAGCTGACAGTTGTTTAGCATTTAGATTTATTTATGGTTTGATTTTGTTTTTTAAGCAATTAAGTTACCGGATTAAGTTTGTGCAAAAATGAAGATGCTTATCTACAAAGGGCAACTGGCTGTGTTATCCATCCTACCCTGTCATAGTGGCCATCTGGCAGGCAGGTGTCCTTGAAGAACAGTATCTGAGTGACTTGTGCTGAAAGGGTAGACAGTGCCCTCCCCACAGCTTTACAGGTAGAAGGTGAATCCAGGAAGTTCAAGGACCACCACTAGGTGCATCTTCGAGAAGTTGAACAGAAGCTATCATGTTGACAAACAACTTCTCTTGGAGGACCCAGGGAGAGAGGGAACTGGTGATGGGACTAAAGTTCCAACCATAAGCACTGGCTTACGTAAAAGGGAAGGGAGCAGCTCCTGGTGGAAAGGAGCCAGGAAACTAGTCATGAGGACTAAAAAGTCACCATAAGCAGTGATCGTTCTTCCTAGGCCCTCCTTCCTGAAACCTGCAGCAAATCCACCTGCACAGTTACAGTTGAAACTGTAGAAGGGTCAGGCTCAAGATATCTGAATTCAAAAAGGAATTATCTAGGTTGTTAAAAGTAATTTAGGGATGGTCTCATTGTTTGAATGACCTAGAGTTCTTTTGAACTTGTTTTCCTGATAAGACTCATCTCTAAAAGCTCATCAGAGGGGGAAGGATGTACTCTGACTTGGCTCTTTTTTTCTCTGTTGGGAATGACAGAACCATTTTGATGTTTGGAATGTGGAAAGCATTTTACTCTGTACATAAATCATCCTCGAGGCTCCAGGTGGCTCTCTGTATACAACCAGTGAGTCACAGGCAGACAGAGAAGCCTCGGTGGGAAGACTTGGGGCATCCTCTGTTTGGGGATTTGTATCCAGCTGGTCTGGTCTCTGCTTTGGTCCATCATCCACACTTAGCCACAGTCCTGGGATCCACCATTCTCTCCAGGAAAATTTTATAGGGAGAAATTTTGAAAACAAATTGATTAACCTTTTTTCTTAACAACTGGTGTGATGGGCAAACTGGGAAGACTTGTATTTTAGGCACTTTTGTCTAGAGCCTGCTGTCCCATGTCAGGGGTGGGGGGAATTTTGAGCACTGAAAAAATTTTATTAATATATTTTAATGTGTTATTTGAAGTATCACTTGGTGATTTTTTAAAATCCAATGTCTTTAAAAGGATCCATGTTATTGTATTGTAAATAATTTAGATGATTAAAATGGATTGTTTTAAACAATATTTAGATTATAGTTTTACTTTATTTCAGTGACATGTTTTTTGTTCTGATTCACATAGGAAATGCACTTGATTAGAAACAATCCATATCTTGTCCTGACAGTGTTCTGTATTTTAGATTTTTATGTGTAGGGAAGAGCCTCTATGTGGCAGACGATTAAGAGTTAAGTTCACACAGTTAAGTCAGTAGTTGGCTGGCCAGATGGACCATTCAGGTGAATTATCTTGGATGCCTTGATCCTTAAAGGTGAAGAAAGTGTGAGATTAAAGCTATGCCCACAGAAGATGTTGCAGGTCAGTCTATTCAGCATTTATACACATGGAGCCCATTTTACCTGGGGAAATATCTGGAATCATGCAGACAATGGCATCTGATCTGGTAGTGAGTGACCCTGCATTAGAGATATGTCATAACTGGGGCTGAGATCCTGAAGTTGGTATTGGAAGGCGGTCACACTTGGTCAAAACAGGCCTTGAAAATTTCCCTAAGTCTCCAACACCTGGCCACCAGTGGTGAGAGCCAAGAATCAGCTTTCGTCACATCTTTGTTTTATGCATAGGTCCAAATTCCATTCAGGAGCAGTTACAGAGTGTGGGGAAAGGGAACGGAATAGGTCCTGGTGGAAAGGAGCCAGACAGAAAGTTCTGGCAGCCATGTGTTCCTATAGCTTTATCACGGGGCAGGGGCCAGTTGCAGTACACCTTCATCAGCTTGTATCCTGTCTTGCTTTCAGTCAGTCTCACTCATGTCCACAGAAGTGGGTCCAGATAAGCTCGTGAAGGAAAGGTGGCCCAGGGACCTAGCAGAACCAGACAGAAAAGGCTGGTACACTGGTTGACAGGCCTTCAGATGTCTTTGGTGTAGGGAAGTTCCTTCCCAGTGTCTTGTGGGAGGAAGCGCTTTTTGATCCAGCCTGGCTCTACTGCAGTCTGCCCACACCCACCCACATCAGGACCTGCGGAGGAAGCCCCTGTGCTCTTGCATCAGCATGTATGTGAAGCCAGAGCGGATCAAACCAACTGCAGCTTGGAAGTCGAATAATGAAGAATGAGAATCGAAAACCAACAGCATAGAGCCAGCCCTGCTTAGAACTTCCAGAGCACAGCGCACTTGCTGAAAGCAGTTTCTTTATGGTGTCCTTACCTGGGAGAACCACAGGAGGTCCCTCCAGAGTCTAGAGGCTCCCACATGGGTGCTGACTGGTGGGCATCAGCTCTTGACTCTTCTTACATGGAGGGGCCTTTGTGGAAGCACTCGCCTGTCAGGGTTCAGTTCGAGGGAGGAGTGCCCTCTTGGACTGGCTTTGAAGACGCTAGCAGGAAAGGTCTCCAGACAGCTCAGCCAGGCAAGCTCCCCTGCTTATTGGTGCCAGCCACAGAGAGAAGGACAAAAAGACAGAGGGCATGCAGGTCAGCTTGTTGACATCCAAAGGATCCATGGAGATTTTTGTACTTGCCCTTTTAACAGCATTCTAAAAAAATCTCTTCTCTAGATGATACCCCAGGGGCACTTGAGAGATTTTCTGGCCCTCTGCACAGTGCTGTGAAATTGTTCACCTTTTAAATCACATACTTTTTAGATGAAAGATAGTAGATAGCTTGGTGTAGTAGGATGACTAGACTTTTAATTTTGCAGGAACCAAGAATAAGTTGTACAGAAACTGGAAAAAGATTCTATGCTGATGAGGTTTAAAATCTCCATGTGCCTGACCAGCAGGGGCCCTGGAGTTTCCTCTGAGTTATAGGACCAGATCAGGGCTGTGTCCAAGAAATGTTTGAGAAGCAGAGAAGAGTTACCTGGCCCATGTGAGGCCTGGAACGCAAGGGCTTAAAAAATATCATTATATAGTTGTATAGTACTTTTTAGTTTAAAGTCACTTTTTATCTTATTTTTTTTTAAAGTGATGAGCCACTTTATCTGAACCTACTCTTCATAACATCCCCCACTCCAAGGGAAATGCAGTTGAAACCACATTGATCGCTCTTACCATATTGGTATTAATGATGGATTGTTGGGCACATGAGAGTTTATGGAGCTTTTTGTGTATGAATTCATCATGGAACTTTTTTTCCCCCAGAAAAATTCATAGGCAGAGTTATATAATGAAGTGACAGGAAAATCTTTAAAGCATTTTTCTATGCCCTGGTATTTTAGTCTTTTAGGCAGAAATTCTAAGGCATTGCTTTGCCTTTTTGGGGGGTGGGAGAGGTTAATGGAAAGGGAGCTATTTCTCATGTAGCTGACAGGCAGGGAGATATCCTTCTTCTCCCCTCCTCTTCCCCTTAATCAAAATTCAAAGTCATTACAAGCCAAGCATTTTAAAAAGATGTACTGATATTCTTAGGGCTTAGTTCAAGCCGTGCCTTTAAGTTGGGTTGACAGTGGCTTTTACTGATAGTAGCTTTGTTTTTGCTTGGATAGAAAAGCCTGGTCCCTGGGTGCCACCTTTAATGTGGCAGCTACTGGAATAACCAGTGCAGGGAGGAGTGTATGCGTATGTTGGTTATGAATTTATAGAAATTACAAAGACCCAAGTCCTGACAGCAGCTTCAACACTACATGGTCAGGTTAAGAAAAGGAAAAAAAGCTCAGGATCATTTCCTTCATTTCACACAAGTTGGTCCTTTCCATGAAGAGTGGGGAAGAGAAAATAGAAGGCCTCCGTGCACCACAAAGACAGGGTCCCTGTTTCCAAGATTTTGAGACGCATTTGAAAAGAAATTTGCACCACAGGTATTTTTAGAAATTATGTGCCTTTAAAAACATGGTTTGGGTGCATGGCATGGCCAATATTTCTCCATCTCAAAGACCTCTCTTGAAGCAACTGGGTGTGTGCTGCATCTCCCTAGAGACACACTCAGTCAATGTTGCTCTCTTCCATAGCTCTGTGTCTCATGCAGGGCTCTTTTAAGGACTAGATTCTGTGATGGCTTTTAGAGAGCAAAAAACTTTTGTTGAACCTAGCACGTTTCAAATTTGCCCTTCCCAGAGGATGGGAGGGGAGCGCCACTGGGACTGATTAAAATGTATGAGTCAATGTGTTTTGTGGGCAAGCAGATGGAGTCGTCCTTCAGCCGTTGTGGAGATTCTGGGCCCACCAGAGCATCCCCAGCCTTGTGTGTGTTCCTCTCCTCTGTTTTGGGCTGTAGAGAGGCAGTGGGCTTTCTAGCCTGAGTCTTCAGGAGGCCTGATTGCTCCACAAGGCAGCAGCCATCCAGATTTATATGGCAACTCTACTGCTGTGTTACTACCACTGGTGGCAGCCAAAGAATCCCAGTTACTCAGTTCTCCAGTCAGGATCATGGAGCATCATGGAGCATGGGCAGTCAGCGCCACTTACAAAGTGGACCACTCCAGGCAGAAAACGCACCAGGGTTGCATCAGAGAACAGGAGAGAAGGGTGACTTTCAGCCGTAGAAAGCCCTCAGTGTGTGAACCTGCTGCTTGCCAAAGACGTGTGCTTATGTGTGATGTGTTTTCAGAAGAAAAAACCTGCAAGCTAACTACCTACAGTTTGCCAGCGTAGAAGAGTTTGAATAATCGAGGATTAACTGAGTTTAAAACTTACCAAATTCTATATCAGCATCAGAATTCAGGGAGAGGAATAGCAATTGAATATAAGAAAAGTCTGGGGCTCTTTATTGGTAAATGTAAATTAATACATTTTAATCCCTGCACATTAATCGCTTCTCAGCCTTTTGACTGAGATCAAGTGTAATACCTCCCCCATCCACTGTAGCACCCAGAAACCTTCTTGTCAGGTTGAGAGAGAGGAAGAATTTAAGTAGAGAAAGCATTAATTCTAAGAAGTCCTGTCCTTCGTGTCCCCAAAGTGAGCAGCATGAGATGAACCCACATTACCATTTTCTGAAAAGAACTTGTTTAGAGGGGCAGGGGCTTTGGTGTGTGAAATAGTCTTGGTGACTTCCGGAGTGAACCCTCACCCTGAGCCCCTGCTGCCTGCCAAGAAGAAGGTTTTATGTGTCTCTTGGTTTGGGAATCTTCTCTCTCCCTGCACCCAGGGCTGTCGCAAGCATCCCTTTGCTTCTCTGTGGCAAGCACGAGGAGCTCTGGCAAGCCCATCCCCAGGTGACTCACTGTCTCTGTGTTGTGTCATCCCAAGGAAGGGAGGTGCAGCAGCGGCCAGGCCATCCATGGTGACACGGGAGAGCTCCCGCATCCAGGCATCCCAGTGGTATTTTGGAGGGGCCGAATCTCCCGCTTTGGCACTTTTGACCCTCGTTGATCTTCCTTGGTCTTCTAAAGCTATCCATTGCTCTGGGGAGTGGTGACTTCTGAATTTTTAGCAGCCTTTTCTTATCCCCAAAACCCATTTGTTTAAGATGGGTTTTGCTTCTGTTGATGCAACTGTATCTCTAAAACATCCTTCTTACACTACCTGTTGTGATCAAAGATCTAATACTTAATGGGGTGGAGGAGAAAGTGTGCATTTGTGACCTTTTCATTTGATCTTCTGGCCATGTGTTTTGATGGGGGTATATTTCTAATGTTAAATTCAGCCTTGCCTTATTTGATTTTTTTTAATGTTCTCTCTCTCTCTCAACTGTCTTGTCTTAATTCTACCTGTTGACTGCTTTTCCCCCCCTCTCCTTCCTGAATAACCCATCATCCCTGATATTTGGGATGGCTTTTCCAGGCCTTCTGTTGCTTCTGTTTCTAGACCTTATTGCAGCAAGAGAATCGTGATTGTTCGGTTGCCTTCTCTTCATAGCTTCGTCCATTTTTGTTTGGCTTGCAGCAATTTCTCGGTTATCTGAGTTCCTGAACCATTTCATTTTTTGCTTGAGGAACAAAGATTCATAAAGGCTATTTTAAATGGTTTTTTTTTTCCCCCTCTCCCTCCCATTTGCCTGGAACTCCCAGTGGCTGTGGGGCTGCTTGCCGTGCCAGGGGCCACGGGAGCCTCCTTTGACATACAGAGCCCCACCAGACCACAGTTGGGGCATAGCAGTCTTGCCTTGCTCCTCTGGCCCCGCTCACCATTTTTGTGCTTTGGCTTTGTCCTCACTTCCTTCAATGTATGTGCCTCCCTTTTTTTTTTTTTTTTTGGTTATCATTTGTTGTTTGTTTCATCTGGTTCCTGGTTTTCTTTTACGACACAGTCAGCTGTGTGTGGATCTGTAGGGTTTGGGGCACCAATCAGTTATGTTTTGTTTGCTTTTTTCTTTTCTTTTTCTTTTTTTTTTTTTTTTTTTTGGTCAAACCCGAGAGAAAACGTCCCATAAGGAGCTAGAAGTTTCTAGTTCACAGCCTTTGGAATCTTCCTGGCCTTTGACTCCTCATGGCCTCTGAGATCCTAATCCATTTTCTCCCAGGAGGTCTCTGGGGGGCTGAGCTGCTGCAGGGGCACAGGTGGGTGGGGAGGGTCGGGGGGATCATCCCAGGACATCATTGTGCATGCTTTTTGGTGCAGCCTCTTTTTCTTTTTTTCTTTTTTTCCCCTAATGCTTGAGTTATGAATGAGGATGACCTCTACAATCATGATGTCTCATGACTACTTGTTCCTTCACCAGCTTTCTGATGCATGGTCTTAATACCTGTGATTTTACTTTGCTCCAGACCACAATCTTCAGCCACCTCAACAACAACCTGTTAGAACATTAAAAGGAAATAAATTGAGGATCCCTTGTTGCTCTCTCGACTTCACTTGAAATCAGACATCCTAGAAATGGCAAGAAAGGAGCCAGGGGGAGGTGTCAAGGAGGGAGCAGTGATGCCACTTGCACCACTGTGTGTCAGACACTGTCCTGGAGCTGGGGCACCCCAGAGGGCCCTGATCTCTGGAACTCTTGCCAGGTTGCTATTGAGGCTGCTGAGATCGCCACCTCCCACCATATCAATCACAGGTGGACAGTAGTGGAGCCAGCTTCCCTCGCCCCTTTTTGTGTGAGCAGAAAAGGGAGCAGCACAAGCCTTGCCTAACTGCTAGGTGCCAAGTGCCTCTCCCCGCCCGCTCCATCCCCTCCCCTGGGCCGAGTTTTGGCACCTGTTTGCCCATGTAAAGCAACAAAAGAAGAAAGCAGATCCTGACCTCTGTGGAGGAAAACCAAATTTACCCCCAAGACCCATTAGTACCTCCCCCTGGAACTGGATCCACTACTGGCCCAGGAATATGATGAGGAACCCTGTCTGGATTGGGCCGGAAGCTGGGATCCGATGTTCTGCAGACCAGTGCTCAAAAATGTGGTCGTTTTTTGAGGGACCACCTTCCTCACCCAGATCCAGTTAACAAGGTAGCTCATCACTTCTTGCATCTGCTCAGGGCTGTGCTGGAGTTTTGTTTTTACCGTGGTATACTTGGATGCAAGGAATATGTTTTGTTCCCCGATTTAGCGCACCACCCTGGGAAGTGCATGTCACAGACCAACTCCACCTTCACCTTCACCACCTGTCGCATCCTGCATCCTTCAGACGAGCTCACGCGGGTCACACCAAGGTAAGGGTCCCTGGCCCCTGGTG
The DNA here is from genome assembly GCF_964194105.1 of Spermophilus citellus. NCBI lineage: Eukaryota > Metazoa > Chordata > Mammalia > Rodentia > Sciuridae > Spermophilus > Spermophilus citellus. The sequence goes on along the minus strand of NC_138184.1, from coordinate 22,353,982 downwards.
GGCAGAGGTGGGGTGAACCCGGGCACTCCCTTTCCTGCAAGGCTTCCTATGGAGCAAAGTGAGGTCAAGGAGCTCATTCAAAAGCCAACTCTAGCCAGCTTGAGCATTTTAGGAGCATTTATAGTCACCTGTGCTGAGTCAGATCTTTGCTTTTGAATTGAAGCTCCTGTTGATTCAGATGCAGCGCAGATGGAGAAACCTCAACCCACCTTTCATTGCCCTTTTCTTGGCCCTGGAATTACTCTCAGGCCCTTCCTGAACAGACGAACAATTGAAATCCAACAGACCTGCAGCCAAATCTGCTGGATGTTTGCCCCAGAGCTTGCCAGTAGAGCATGGCATTCTTTCATGGTGGAGTTACGGAGCTCTGTGGAAGCCCTTGTACCTCTGGAACAGGCCCCAGGAACCATGCACCACAGCTAGACTATAATGACCCAAATGATAAAACTCCAAGACCAAGCCAGAGCCCAGCATGGTCAATTCCTTCTAGTGCAGCATCTGGAAAGAGGCCTTGTATGTCGTGGGTTGGTCTGTTTGGCTTGATCAGCTGCACAACTTCCCTCCACACCTTCCAGTGAAAGGGAAAGTGGTCTCCCCAACATAACAGAATGCCCCCCTCAGCCGTTCCCTCTGTGGTGCAGTCAAGCAAGATTCTGAGGTTTATGGAAGGTAAGGCTGAAAGGGAGGGAGGTGAGAAGGGCCAGCTTGGAGGGAGCAGCCATCCCCAGGAGCACCTTAAACTATGAATAATTCTCCGCAGGTCATGTGAGGAGGACCACGAAGCAGCCCTGTGCCCCGCTGAGCTGAGAGGAGATGTAGGGCAGAGAGTCTGAGCCCACGGGCGAGGCAGGGGGTGAGCACACGGCCAGTAGTGCCTGCCCTGGCAGGTCACATGGAAAGAGCTGTGTGTGCACGCGTGGCCGCCACTAACCCGGGGACTGAGGCTTGGATGTGTCTCTGTGGTTGTGCCTGGCTAACAGAGCCTTGACCGTCCACACCCCTAACTCTCTAAACTGCCCCAGCAAGTCGAGTGCCAGCGCTAATACAGGCCTAACCCGAAGGTCTCATCCTGTGGATCTCTAAATTTTAGTTCTGTCTTCTCCATCTCCCCTCTGGCCCAGAAGAACCTGGTTTTCCTATCCTGTGGCTCTGTGTTTGGAAGAGACTGTCTTTAAAGCCACAGAACTCAGCTCCCTAATGAAGGCTGGTACAGGGCAACTAGATGCACTTTCTAACTACAGCCTCAGAATGCAGACTGCACCCAAGTGGATCTTCATCTGGAAGACCACCCAGCTGTGTCCCGGACCAGGAAAACCATAGGAAGTCAGGAGTATGGAAGGGCTTTCTTACCAGAGTTGGAAAGAAAGGTAGCCAGAAACACAATTAAATTTCCCTGAGGATGGTCACACAAGGTTTTAAGTCTAGAATTTTTTTTTTTTACCCTGTCTTAATGATACATCAACATTTGTAAAATTCTCCCTGTGCCTTTACAAAATCCACATTTTCAACCACAGGAATATGCTGTGGTTTCTAATCTCACATTTCTCAGAGTACTCCTGATCGGCCAACTTACTCCCACCTTAGCTTGTGGGAGATGGCCCTGTTCTGTGGTCACTGCCCTTGCTGATTGGCCAGTGGGGAGGTCACCTGAGTGTGGAGCCACATGGTGTTTCCAGCCTGTATTTCCGGTTGAACTGTTTCCCAGGAAGGGCCCCTTTGGTCACTCCAGGGACCTGCTCCAGAAGGGGTCCCCTACCTTCCCTTTATGTGGTTGGTGCTCTGCCCATGGTATTTGGGCCTCCCCTGGCCAGGCTGGGGACACTCACCTGACCTGCCCCTGCCAAATCGGAGGGCAGGTCCCAGGAGACCTTTGGAAGGAGGTACTCCTTTGCCCTTGGCTGCTCATTCAGAAGCAGGGCAGGGCTAGTGCCTATTTGCCCCCCGCCCCCCATCCCTGGAGCAGCTGTTAAAAATCAGTCTTCCTTGTTTTCATAAGCAGACCCAGAAGCCTTTCCCCCTGCTTCCCCTCCTGTAGACTTATTTGTCCTTGTGGCTGTTGCAGCTGGACCCCAGCTGCTGGGCCCCTAGGGGTCCTCAGCATGACACTGAGTGAAGGAAGGATCTTTCAGCTTTCCTTTAGTCACTCGGGAGCCTTAAGCTGGGAAACTCTGTAAATGAAGGTCCCATAATACAGGGCATGGCTTCCTTCCACTGACCCCATAACTCCGCTCATCAAAATGGGTTTGGACAGCATGTGAAGGTGGTGAGGGGCAACAAGGTGCAGAGGAGAGAGCTCTGTCCTAGTGGTCAGGAGGCTGAGGTGCTCGCCACCTGGCCTTGGCCCACCCCTGGGGCCATTTTTGCCATTTCTAAAATAAGCCATTGTATCCCATAGTTCTGGTTAGTGTCTTGCCTGAGGGAGAAGTAGGGATTAGGAGGGAACACTGGAATTTGAGTGGATTTGGTGGGGGAGGAAGGCCTCTTTGCCAATGAACTTCTTTCCCCATCTGAGAGCATTGGGGTCACTCAGACTTTAAATCTGGGTTATCCACTTAATACCCAGGTGTGACTAAGAAGCCACCTAAACTTGGAGCTGTTTCTTGGTCTGCAAAGGGAACAGTTATACCATCCAGCAGAGGAGAGCAAAGAGAATCACATGCATCTTCCATCAACTCACACCAGGGCCCTACTTAAGGGATTCCCAAGCCTCCATGGGTGAGGGGAAGAAACAGATGTGGACAGAGGTGTCTGGGGCTCCCATTGCAGGGAGTCCTCCTATTATGTCCTAGGTCCAACCCTAGGGAATGACCACTGACCCTTCCCATGGTGCTCACGGGCATTTCTGATGGGTAACCTGTCATCTTTTCCTTTCAGCCTTAACTCGGCCCCGACTCCAGCTTGTGGCAGCACTAGCCACTTGAAGTCCACACCAGTGGCCACGCCGTGCACTCCACGGAGACTGAGCCTGGCCGAGTCCTTCACTAACATCCGGGAGTCCACGACCACCATGAGCACATCCCTGGGGCTGGTGTGGCTGCTCAAGGAGCGGGGCATTTCTGCAGCTGTGTATGACCCACAGAGCTGGGACAGGGCCGCCCGGGGCTCCCTCCTGCACTCCTACACTCCCAAGATGGCTGTGATCCCCTCTACCCCTCCGAACTCGCCTATGCAGACGCCCACATCCTCCCCGCCTTCCTTTGAGTTCAAGTGCACGAGCCCTCCCTACGACAACTTCCTGGCTTCCAAGCCAGCCAGCTCCATCCTGAGGGAGGTGAGAGAAAAGAAGAATGTCAGGAGCAGCGAGAGCCAGACGGACGTGTCCGTCTCCAACCTCAACCTCGTGGACAAAGTCAGGAGGTTTGGGGTGGCCAAAGTGGTGAACTCAGGGCGAGCCCATGTCCCCACCTTGACTGAAGATCAGGGACCTCTCCTCTGTGGGCCCCCAGGGCCAGCACAAGCCCTTGTTCCTGGAGGCCTGGTACCCGAGGGCCTGCCTCTCGGATGTCCCACTGTCACCAGTGCCATCGGTGGACTGCAGCTCAATAGTGGCATCCGACGGAATCGCAGCTTCCCCACCATGGTGGGATCCAGCATGCAGATGAAAGCCCCTGTGACTCTCACCTCGGGCATCTTGATGGGTGCTAAGCTCCCCAAACAAACTAGCTTGCGGTGAGGTTGGGGGGCCTGTGCCCCAGAGGAGATGGGCACTCTCCACCCTGTTCCCTGCCTCCCCTTACCCCTGCAGCACACTCTCCCCCTCTTCCCGTCCCTGTCCACCTCCTGAGCTAGACAAATCAACCTTGTGCCTAACGGGGGAAGAGTGGAACTTTGTAAAGTGTGTACATAGGACTTGGAGACCTTGTGTCTGCCCCGCCCTTTCTTCCAGTCCCACAGGAAGTGCCCCTGCGCTGTCCTCTGGTGAGGACTTCACCTGTGGAGTCTGGGAATGGTGGTGTCCTTTCTTCTTTCCTTTTGAGAAGCACTGAAACTCCCAAGTGTGTTCTTATCCCATGGATAGGAACCAGTGAATCCCGAGTCTGACAGCTCCCCACCGCACCCCAGGGGCTGTCAATCGGCCCAGGTCATAATGCATCTGGCACCCCGGGGTGTCCTTGGATGCCTCGCCCACCCTAAGAGCCTAAGGGGCCTCCATCCTGGCCACACGCACCTGGTGTAGCTTTTCACAATCAAGAGCTTTTCTTTCTTTTACGGGTGGCCCAGCTTCTTCAAGACCGTCACTACTCTGCCTCCGTGGACAGTTGTTTCCCTTTTCTAGGTGTGATCTTTTCTTTTCATGCCTACAACTTGAAGTCATCCTGTGTTTTGTAATCAGCTGTCAGGCCACACGGCTGACCCGGAAGAGAATGTATTCACACTCCCACAGCTTTGTTCAGCAGTCCCTCTGTGTTCTATGTGACGTTTTGTTTTATTTTTTCCATTTTTTTTTTTTTATACATACATGCAGGGAAGCAATGGTACCGGCAGTGTCTGTTGTCTGTTTGGTTCCATGACACCAAAATGCAAATTTCAAACACACCGAGTTGCTAATGAGAGAGCAGCTTATTTCTGGGACTCAGTGTCACAAGCAGGTTAATTGAAGGCCAGACCCAAGACAACTCTAACAGCAGGACTGAGGAAAGGGGATAGGAAAAAGACTTCTTCAAGAAATTTGTCAACCGTAAAGGTAAAGGAGAAGAAACCCAGCTAAACCGTACCCACCTGGTCAGGGCAGGAATCGGGCATCGGCCTTCTGCTGGCTCAAGCTCTTGCTCTGAAATGGGCAACCCACTTTTACTCATGGGGTCGCCATTCAGTGCCCACACATTTGCCCTCTTGTTTCAAAACAGGATGGTCACAGTGAGATAGTTTCTTCCCCCCAAAGCCCTTAGTCTCCTTGTGCCTCCTTTTAGGGAGAGATTAGAGGTGCTTATGAAAAGAACCACAAGCCCACAAGAGAGCCTGGTCTTGTTGCTGTAGCCGATTAAGTTGTGAACTTTTATTTATTACCCGTGTGTGCCGTATTTTAAGCAAATACCCTTCCAGCTCCAGTCTGTGTATCTGTGGCATTGAAATCCAAGCAGATAATTTATTTATTCTAATCTGGGAACACTGCCCACCAAGGTGTTCCCTGACCACCTGTTCCGGATATTTGTGGAAGGATAATATCCTCTATACATGAAACTGTCATTCTGTGCCCTCCCTCCCAGCTAAAGATGTGAGCTTCAGTTGAGTGAGTTTAACCTTACGTCCACCAAGGATTCTTTGAGGAAGTCCCTGAGGAGCAAGCTTCGGTCCCATGATTTCAAAACCATTTGTCCTCTGACTGTGAGAGCGCTGGTTATGTTCTCAATTTCCCCTCACCCTAGTGTGTCCATACTGTCTGCAAGTAACTTACACCTTTTTATTTGAATGTATTTTAAAGCAGTAGGTTGAATAACAAAGGAATATGAAAAACCATGGACTGATCGGACCACTTTATGTATTCAGAGAGGACCCACCCATCAGGAACACCAGTGTAAAAATGGGCAATTCAGAGGTTGCAGTATTTAGTATAGTAAATAAATTAAATGATCAACATTATGCAACCACTACCAAAAAGTGAGTTGTAATGCATCAAAAAAAAATCAATAAAATTTTATTCGCTAATGAGTATCAATAAAATAAATTCAAATGATGGAAACCACCCTAGTTTCCTGACTAGTGTCTTCTCATCTTATCATCCAGGAGATGGGTTTCTCAGACTTGAGGGTGTTCATCTCTTTTGGGGAGAGTAAATGAAAGGCATACACTGCCCATGCTGCGATCGCCTCCCTTTCTTCCTACATGAGACCATATCTTATGGTGAGACACTTTCCCAGTCAAAATCTGATTCCCTTCTCAGGGCTACACCCTGTTCCTCTGTGCACACCTACCACAGTGAAAGCAGTACAGATGGTCATGGAGTCAGTTCTAATCTTTCGCTATCACAGCACTGGAGTGAAAAAAGCTTGCATCTATGTGATTTCCCACATATGTGAGCACGTCTGTGAAACCAGTTCCCAGACAAACATTACCAACTGCCTTCTGGGGAGTCGTGTTAAGAGACTTAAGAACCAAGAACAGTGGAGGCCCACCCGAGGGGCAGTTGAGAGAAGAAGGAAAGGATCGGATGCAACTTATTCTGCCACCTTGGTATGTGAAGGCTGTGAAACCCTGCCATCACTAGTGGGACACGGCACATAGATTAAAACCAGGTACCACCATTTGGTATTGGTGCGACCTCAGGCAAACCACTTGTCCTCTTTGGGCCCTCCCTTTTGAATCTGTGAAATGGGGATAGTAATCCACCTTGGGGTTAATCAGTTGAGAAAGTATTTTTTGAGCATTTGCCATGTACCAGATGTTTTAGGTACTAGAGGGACAGTGATGAACAAGAGGAGTCCTGCTGTCATGGGGTGTGCAATCTACCGAATGGAGAAGGACAACACCCGACAGAATAAGAAGGGCTATGCAGAGAATTACAGCAGAGGGGTGTGAGGGAGGGGCAGCCACTTCTGATTGGGCAGTCAGGGAAAGCCTCTCCAGGGAGGGGCATTGAATCAGCCATGTGAGATCTGGCCTGGGTGTGTTTGGGCAGAGAGAGGAGCTGGTGCAAAGACCCATGAATAGAAAAGTGAGGATCACAGAAAGAAGGCCCATGTGGTCATTTGCTGGTAGGATAATGGAATGCTGTGGGGTCAAAGAAACCATGATACTCACCAAAGAGTCCATCTGATCACCATATTTCCCAGCCACTGCCATTGAGCAGGCCAGTGGGCTGTGAGCAGCAGGAATCCCAGGCACGGTTCTGCATGCTCCTCTCTTCCTGTGGGTTAAAGCTCAAAGCCATACACTGGAATGGTGGAGTCTCCATCATCCAGCATCTCCAAGTACATAAACGAGTATTCCCCATGAACCTGTGTTAGACCTGTCATCTGAAAGAGAACTAACTAAGCGTTTGTGTCAAACCAGTAAGATTTTTGGAGGGCGTCCCAGAATCCCCAGGGGAGGGAACAGGGAGCTGTTTTAAAAAGCCCTCCAGGTGATTCTAGGGCACACTGAAGTCTGAGAACTGCTGTGTAGGGTGGGAGTTCTGTGCAGGAGGGCTGGTTCCCTGCCCAGGCTCTCCCTGAGAAGGCCAGACAACTTCATTCTAACTTGCTTGAAGGGTAGAGAAAGAATGGGTGGTTTATCTGCTCAGCAGGGGCAGGCAAGGCTTTGAGGCCTGGTGACCTGGTGTTGTTCTTCCCACTTTGCCAAGTGGGAATTTAGAAAGACCTACCATGTTCAGCTATAATTCTCATAGCTAATTCAGACAGGAATGGATACTAAAACCATTGTGTGAGAATTTGTTAGGGAGCAGGAGAGTCATATCTTCCTACAGAATGTTTGTTAATTTACAAAAGGCGGGGGCTAGCATCTTTGCAGTGGAGAGAATTGTGACACCCCACTTTAAGTTCATCATGAAATGTAAGGTTCATTACCCCAAAATGGGACAAAGTGATACTAGTGTCCCCTGATGTGTGACATATTGGAAGGCACACACATTATTTCTGTGCTGTTCCTGCCACAAATGCAAAACCTGAATCATGAAGGTGATACAATATTGTGTTTTTGAAAACGGCAATGACGTGAAAGAAAGGTCGAAACGTTCTGGATTAAAGGAGGATAAAGAGACAACTAACACAACTCAGATCTGAATTGGATACTGAGCTGGAAAAGATGCTTTAAAAAGATAATGTTGGGACAGTCAGAGAAATTTGAATATAGAGCATATATTTTAAAATATTACATCAATATGAAATTTCAATAATTTATACTGTGGATATATGAGAGCCTGGCCTGTTTCCTAGGAGATGTGTGCTAATGAATTAAGATAAAGGAACTTCATGTCCACAAGTCACTTTCAAGTGTTTTTGGAAAAAAGCAAAAAAAAAAAAAAGTTTTTCAAAAAGAAGATGCAAAAAAATAAATGTTAATCTTAAAAAGTTGAAAGCACCCTAATAGAGGTTTCACATACAAAGTGCATTCTTCTGTCATGTGGGTGTGGCAGGAGGATGTCTGAGGTGGTTCTGTTTCTTTCCTGTTCTCTGCTGAATTTCTTTGTGTGGGTCCCAAGCAACCCCCCTGCCCAGAGAGTTCAATCAGGGGATGCTGTGGCTCCAGGGGGAAATTGTCAAAGAGACTGTTGCCAGGACCCAAAAATAAAGATGTCAAATTCTTGGTTTCTGGTTATGATGAAAGAAAAACCTAAGTGTATGTTTGGAGTAAGACCAAACAATCTGGAAGGGAAACTTGCTGAGCCAGTTCTTTTCTTTGCTTATTTGTCCCTGCTAATCCCACTTGCCAATCACCTAGGACAAGAACTGGGTAAATGTTCTTCAAGTAGACAAGGGAAGGAGGAGTTTGGAGAAGGATTCCACTTACATCAGATGTAAGAGCCCTTCACCTATCCCTGTCCATGAGCTGAGTCCAAGGTTATAGGAGAAGCCCCGGATGAGTCTGAGGATCCAAGGACAGAGGAGCTAGTTTTGCAGGGAGCCTGGGAAAGTGAGGATGTTCACCCTTCCTCCATGGGTGACTCTCACCCATCACGGGGCAGCAACCACATTGGGCAATGAGAAAGTTAGAAATGGCAGCAGGTGGGCCTCAACAGGGAAGTACCAGAAGATCTCAAAGTACCTGGCCCCAGATCCGTGTAGTCACTTGGATACATTGCCTAGGAGCAGGTAGGCAGGCAGGTATGTCCCAGGGGGCCTTGCAAACAGTACAAAGGAAATAACACAGCCTCCCCCACAGCTCTAGCAAGTGCCTCCACCCAGATATGATACCACCCGGGGAAAAGTTGGTGGAGAGGAAAAGTCTATCTGAATTATCTGAACTGATTGCAAGGCTCATATTAGGGATTGAATTGAGGTGGTGTGTGTGTGTGGCGGGGGTGGGGTTGTAATTTTAAAATCATGGGAGAATATATTTCCTGTAGCCAGTAGAGGGCACTTGGAGACAGCAGAAAACTTGAAGGAATTGGCTCTAATGATCGAAGCACAAGATCAGGTATGTGGGGTTTGCTTTCCTAAGAAGAAGAGAACCAGGGCAGGAGCTGAATCTCCCAACCCCTCTACACCACCACCTGCAAGGAAACAGTTTGTCATGGGTGCACGGTGGGAGGAAATGCCAATGGAGGAGACTCGGCCCCTCACATTCCGGATCCTTTCTAGAGCGTCAGTGGGTTCTCGAGGCTGCAGTTGCCTGGGGGTAGGTGGGCAATGCCAGACCAGCAAGGACTCCCTAGGTTGCAGGTCTTCCCACCTGATTCAGGGTTCTTCCCACTCTTCCCACTCAGTCATATCTGAGTTCCATACTACTCTGGGGATCCAGAGAGGGCCTCCCTGTGCGTGGGCAGTTGAACTGGTCATGGGGACATTTGAATGAGTCCCTCTGCTTTGGGGGCAGGAAGTTGTGAGGCCTGGTTGATGTCCTCCAGGTGAAGTGCAGGGAGGCATGTCTGGCCAAGAAGACCACTTACCCACGGGTGTGGATATAAGAGAAGAAACATCACAGATTGAGAGGAAACCACTTGCACACCCTCCTGCCATACCCAGGATCAAAGGAAAGCATCTTAAAAAATAGTTTACAAAATGCTCTGTGTTATTAGGGTATTTCCCACCTTTTGAAATTAGCCCACCTAATTAATGCATCTTCCTTTTACACCCCCCCCCAACATTTGCAAATAAGTTACAGGCATTATGACCCTTTTCCTCCTTAACATTTAAATTCTTTTGTAGTTGTAGATGGATAGAATGCCTTTATTTTATTTATTTTTATGTGATGCTGAGGATTGAACCCAGTGCCTCATGCATGCTAGGCAGGCACTCTACCACGGAGCTACAGCCCCAGCCCTCGCCTTAACATTTAGCCTGTATTTTCCAAGCCCCATAAAGCCCAGCACAGTGATTAAATCCAGGACTAAAATGTTTGTTGAATAGTATCTAGCATCCACCATGCTAGGCTAATCTTGCTCTGAAGCCCCAAAGAACTTAAACCAGTGAGGGAAATCTGGACCTGTAGCTAAGATCAGCAACTTGGGGACCAGCAGCTCAGCAACGCATAGCAGATGAGACAAATCCAGGAAAAGGAAGCAAGAGAGGAACCTGGGACATGAAAGGCAAGGCAGAATCCATCCAGGTTTCCATGAGTTTCCAGGGAAGCCATTGGAAGAGGAGATTTCTGAACTACAGCCAAAGGTTTAGGGACCTCTTTTTAGAAGAGAAAGAACAGAAAAGAGATGTGTTGTTCTTCCACACCCCAAAATATATAAGCCCACAGTCCTCCTCGGGGCCTCTATTACCTGTGACACTAAGGCCTTGAATAGCTGTAGCAATATCCAACACCTGCCTCTCCTGGGTGCCTGACCCCCAACAGTGGTGCCTTCTGCCACCCTCAGGCCCCGGAAAAAGCAACTGTACTGTATTCTCAGCTGTTCTGGTGTTCTTCAGAAACTGGAACCGACCAGCCAAAGCAGGTAAAGTTGCAGGGCTCAGGAACCAGGTAAGTAGGCCCCGCAGCCCATCAGCTGTGGTCTAGCCCCTGGTCCCTGTCAGTGGCTGTGCTCTCAAGGATGGAATCCTGACCCACCATAATTGTCCCAGGGATGACGAGGGAAGGCTCAGCCAGATGTCAACAGCCAGCCAAGCCTCTGGGGCTTTACAGATACATAGAGTGGCATTTCTCAACTCTCAGTGATAACTGGTTAGTCATATTTTGCATTTTTATCAATTCATCATGAGACAATATTTTTATAAAATACAATAACACCAAATTATGAGAAAAAATAAAATGCAAAGCAAAGGAAACCAAAATATAATATCAAATTTTAATTGGATTCAATAGACATTAAATTGCATTTTAAAATATAAGAGCAAACATAGGGAAAACTAAAAGCATTATGAAGACAGTACCCATTATTCATTGAAAATGTGCATAGGGCATTTAGTATGGAGACTCACTGTTAAATTCAACTTTCATAGTTCTGCAGCTATAACTAACCAAATAGTAAAAAGATAGGTAAGTGGTGATTTTCTGTACTAAACACTGAGACCCACTTTTGAATGAATACTGTTTTATCAGTATTAAGGCTTATAATATAATAAATGAGTAAGATTCTTTTATTTTTTTTCAACTAGTTCAGAATGATAATCGTCCCATTTACAAGGGATAATGTATAAGCTTCTAAGCTCTTTTTTACCAACACTCTTGATTGAAAAACCAGTCTGAGATGCTGATGGGAAAGGAAGCTGATATATCTAAAGTAATTTCTTGACAAAAAATTTCCAATGGGGTTTGTTTTCCAGCCTGTAATTCAGGCTGAAGAATACACAATGCAAATTTTTATGCCTCCAAGTTATATAATAATGTTAAGCTTTAAATTTTGAAAGGATTGATTAAAAATTAACCTCATGGTAAAAGAAACAAATCACAAAAATAAATATACACTTACAGTTGCTCAGATTTTTAGGCATTTTTGGCTAAAGATTGCCAAACAAACCTTAAAGCATCACTTGTTGTAATGTGATCATTAGTTAGTGGCTCATGCCACCTGCAACTCAACCCAAGTGTTCCATGACACTTGAGCGGACCCACATGCTTGGTCATGTGCTTGGGCTTCATGACAATGTTAATTGTCCAAAATGCATCTAACCATTTACTCTCAATTTCCATTCTTATCTCATTGTGGACAGTTTGCAGACTGATGTGAGCCCTCAGACCATTCTTCAGGTAGTGCTGGTGTGGGGACTTCTATGGTATAAAGCACCTTTTTGTTAAATTTAATGAATTTCTGGTTAAGTGATGAAGCTTTTAAACATAATTTGTTATTTTTGCTTCTAGAAAAATCCCCCTCATGGCACAGAGCAGTGGGGAGAAGCTGATGCCTTGGGATGGGCCCTTCTTCTCTTACTTAACCTCAAAACAAACATCATCAGTGAACATTTCCGCTTGATGATACAGCCACTCCTCATGAAAAGAAACATAAATGCATGGTTTTCTTCAAACAGAAGTGCAGGATCTATAGGAGATGTCCAGGCCACATCTTGTCCTTCTTGACCCTGACTTGATGAACTGGAACCTGTGGGTGCATTGTAGTTTTAACTGTGGAATTGTTTAAGTAGAGGATGGAAGATTGAAAAAGCAAAAGGGAAAATTGATAAAACAATGGTACTGATAACCACGGGAATCAGAGCCCTCAATTCTGTAGGACTGGGGGAGCAAAGGAAATATGTGGCATTGTTTAGACAAAAAAAATCAGGCGAAAATCTAATTATTAAGTTAATATCTCTTAGCTCTGAATTCACCATTATATACTCTGCTGAGGCTTCTGTGTCAGGTGCTGCAGATAGGGAGACCCCTGAGGGCAGAAGGAGAAGCAGGAGACCTGTTTCTTCCTGCCTGTGAGCTGTCTCCTTCAGCAGCGCTTCTCCATCCTGGCAACAACATCGCTCTCCCTCATCCTAGACCTGCCTCACCACAACACTCCTTCCTTCTGCTCAGGGAGGGAAGTGGAGACGCACCCTCTCCTCAGAGCTCTGGGTTCACCTGCTCAGGACCCACTCCTACGGCCTTCTCAGTTTATTTTATTCTAACCTGTTTCCTTTGCTCCCCAAGTCTTACAGAAGTGGGGGCTCTGATTCCTGTGGTTATCAGCACTATGTTTTCCCAATGTTCCCTTTTGCTTTTTCAATCTTCCATCCCCTGCTTAAGCAATTCCCCATATTCCCTCTGTTGAAAAAAAGACAGTCCTTCCTACTGGTTGATAATTGTGATGACATTCCTCCAGCACCTAGTTCAACTTTGTCCTCTGTTGGTCAGAATTCTTTGTGAGAGTAATGAAAATTTTCATTTTAGCAAGATCCAAACCATATGTGGCCAGGCCTATTAGATGGGCTTTCCAGGGTCGCAAATGCAGTGAAGGAAGGAAACCGTGATGATAAACCATGGCTCTGAGGCCTGTTTAGAAACAAAGACCCTAGCACATTGCTATGATTATGCATATAAACTCTAGAATAGAGGCAGTCATATCAATTGGGGGGCTAGCACAATAATCCAGGAGAAGGATAGTTGGTGGCTCCATTCCAGGTGGTGGTGGAGAAAGAGGTGAAGAGAGGGCAAATTCTAAATGCATTTTGAAGCCAATCTGACAAAGAGGTTTGCTGAGGATTAGATGGAAGGTGAGAGGAGTCAAAGATCATCCCAGGGCTTTTGACCCAAGCAGCTGGAAGGATGGAGTTGCCATCAGTTGAGTTGGGGAAGGTATTAGGTGGATAAAGTTTCAGGAGAAATCCATGAGTTGAAGTATGCACAGTTGACTTTGAAATGTCACTAGGTGTCCAAGTGCAAATGATTCCAAATCTTTGCTCTTTGACTTGATTTATCACTTCCCACTAGAATGAGGAAGCCTGATGTCAGTCCCTTTCAACTCTCATTTCAGCATCTCTGGTGTGCAGCACAGTGCCTGAACCACAATCATCTCAGTAAATAGCATTTGAGTGAATGGATGAAAAAAAAATTGTATACTGCAGAGGTTCCAATTGAGGCCAAAGTTTGTCTTATTCAAGCTCCAACTCCACACTTGTTTTCCAGTCAGGAAGAGAACAACCATTTGGTTCTGTAAACTGCAGCTTCTAGTGTTCACTGGAAATCCATCTTACTAGTTCATCACTTGTAAGTTGAAGTCCTTCTTCCCTGAAGTAGAGAGAAACCTCTCAGAGAGAGACACAGGAGCTTTCTGTCTTTCTTTTATAAGTGTGTCCCAGCTTGGATTCTGCTGGAGACTTATTCAGTCAGAAGACAGGGCTTTGACAACATCTCAGCTCTAGGAGGGGCCAGGGGACTGAGGTGGAACAGGAGATGCCTCCTCCTCGCTTCTTTCTTTATGTGTGGATGTGCTGTTTGTGTTGTGCCCCCATCTCCTAGGAAACCTGAAGAACATTCTAGAACAAGTTCTCTGGGAGCTTTCCTCTCTGCTCAAGTTCAAATCCAAGTAATTACAGACTGTCTGTTGGACACTTGTCAGGGGACCACAGCCAGGTGCCTCCTTTGCCTGGTGTCCAGCACAGAATAGGAGGAGCCCTTCTGGACACTCTATACTTTCACCTTAATTCAGCCAGCTCGGACTTTTGCACCAGTGTGACTCTATAATGAGCTGCCTATCCAGCACCTGACCTCTGGTGTCACCTTCTTCATGGAGGTTTTCTTAACTCCCCATTTGAGTTTATGAGTCCCTGTTGTGCAGAGAGAGACAGAGAAAGTGAAGGTGAAGATGAAGAAGGCTGATTTGATATTAACCAACTTGATCTTGTTGTTGTTGTTATGTTCAGAATACAAGACTACATGCACTCGGTGGAGCTTAGCATTTTTACTTATTTGGTATTGTTTTTCCTTTCACTTTTCCTTCACTCAAATCTGGAAAGCATAAGGTGCTCACTAATTAGAGGTAACCATAGTTACCAAGTTGTCTTCAAATTGTCTTGAAGAGGACTTTTTTCCCCCTCTTGGTTTTAATTCTACAAAAGGCATTTTACATGTCAGTCATCCTTATTCTATATTCAGTTTCACTGGATGATTTTCCTAACTCAGGAGTCTTTTGGTAGCCATATTAAAAGTTCAAAAGTAAAATAACAAAACAATAAAGCCAACCATTCATTCTTAGAAAATAGTTTCAGGTCCTGAATTGTCTGATTTTAATATTTCAGCTGATTGGGTGGCAAGAAGAAATGAGCCTGGACCCTGCGGAGTTCAATGTGTACAAGGCGAGTCGCCTCAACAGAAGTTGGCACCTGGAGGAGTGGTTTTAAAATGTCCAGTTGGGGGCGCTGTGGTCTTCTGCAGGAGCAGAACCAAGGTCCATTTCTCTGGTTAGGTAAGTTACTGAGTATGAAATTTCACAGACACTCAGGTTCCAATGAGCCACTGTGGTGATAAGATACCCTTAGAGACTGGCTGGCTTCCTCTTCATCCAGTCAGCCCTATTGTTCTGCTTTCTCCTGCCTCTGCTCATTACCTTTATAATTTTTGCTGCATTGTATTTCAACTGCCAACTCTTCCGACTCCGTACCAGCCACATCAACACAGTGCCTGGCATACAGATGCATTTCTGTGTGTGTTGCTGAGCCTGTGTAGGGCTCAAAACGGTCCCTGTGAGCTAAGAAGGGAGAGCAATTAAATATTTTCTGGAACGGGACTTAGATCAAGCATGTTGAAATCATTCTGGCTGCAGTCCAGGGGAGTCTGGGCAGGTATGACTTGAACAAATGCTAATTGTACCTGTTCCTATTTGCATATTAGCAACAAGAAGAAAAAGATAGAAAAGGTATTGTTCTTGGAACTCAATTAGATGTGCCTTATTTCATTTGTCAGTAACTCTTGTTCCTTCTGGAAAATTTCCAGAAGCATCTCGGGAGTCCTGGTAATGGACACAAAATTAAGACAATAGAAAAGCCACCCATTCTTACAGAAGAACATGATACCATGAATGACTGGGGTTTAAAATTTCAGCACATCTTGAGAAAATATTTCATCAATATTTTAGAGTCCCAACAGAGCCTGCCAAGACTTGGTTGGTAGGTTGAGAAGCCAAGGGTAGGCCCCAAAGTCTGTACTAGTGCCTTTCTCAAAGGTGGGTGACGGGGAGACAACCATAGGGTGAGTCCAAGCAGGCATAGCTGGATTTAATCACTCAGAGTTAAGCCTTGGTCCTGAGTGAGGAGCAGGAGTGAGAGAACCAACATAAAAGGAAGCAGAGAGAGGTGGAGGGAGATCTAGGCAGAGACTCCACAAGGGGCAGAGCACAGTAGAAGAGGTTTCGGGCCAGAGTGCAGAGAAATTAACCTGGACTAGAGGCTGAGAAAGCAGGAAAGAGCTGGCAACATAAAGGTCTGATGAACTAAGAGGCAGATATGCAGCTGAGCCCAGGTGATACCCACCCAGCTTCCCTCTGGAAATATTAGTTTCAATCTCCCCTAAGATAAGGTGGCAAAATAACACAACGTGTGAAGTTGCTCTGTGAGAGAGGGCATGCCAACCGTTGGCCTCCATACTGTTACCCTGCCGAAAAGCAGGCTCATCATTGTGAGATTTTGAGAAGAAGTTGGGATTTTTTGGGGAAATTTCTATATTTTAAAAACATGAGCACTCTGGTTCCAGGAAAGATAAGAGTAAGCACAGTTCACACATCTTCCAGCTGATGATAGCTCCAGGAGAGACTACATAGATCAGCTATTTGAAGACACTGGAAGGAAAAGAGCAGCAAGCAGATTGAGGAAGAAGACCAGAAAAGGAGGTATATCAAGCCAGTAGTGAGTTTATATTTCACCTGCTCTGGTGTCCTCCTGGTTTGAACATAGCAGAGCAGGAGACTGCAAGTGGGTTCCAGGGAGAAGTCCCCTAATTTTGGTTCAAGAAGTGAAATTTGGGACTACTAATGCCCAGAGAGAGAGCATGAATGCTCCTGATTTTCTTCCTTTCTTAGCTTTCTCTACTCTCTAGATAAGAGCACATCTGTGGTGGCAGCAGTCAGTAATGGAACTGGCAGAACCAAAATTCTGAGGAAGGGCAAATCTGCTGTTTGATCAGAAGGATTGCCATCTTAAGAGGGTGAACTCATTGCTTTTTTTTCTCTATGTTCTCCTACCACAGAGACCTGAACATGGCCCCAAATATGGCAATGTGAAGCAGACCAGAGTAACCAGAATCCCAAGTTCCTAAGTGAAGGACCCGAAAGGGAGGGAAGCCTCCAAGAACACAAAGCACTGGAGAGGTTAAAGAGGAGGAAAGTGACCTCCATGTGTTTATGAACTCCAAGGTTTCCTATGGTCGCTACTCCACTGGAGCCAGACATGTTTAGATCTGGTCCTAACTAGCAAAGACTTGGAGAACTGAAGTAATGGAGAGATCACCATCCAGTTCCCAGCCTGACCAATGAGTGATTGATGAATGCCTGAAATGGAGCCAACAAGGAGTATAAACTCTGACAATATAAACAACTGACATTGTAATCAGAGCCTGTAAGGGTGGGTGGATCCTTGATGCCAGGACCTGACCAGGTGGATACAAGATTTAAACAAGCTACAGTCTCATAATATAATTTTCACATTGTCCAGAATATAAAATCAAAATTACTGAGCATACCAAAAAAAAAAAAAAACATGAACATTTAAATTGTCCTTGGAAAAGACAGTCAACAGATGCCGGTGATGAAATTTCACAGATGTTAAAATTATCAAAGTCCTTAAAGCAGCTATGATAAAAGTGCTCAAATGAGCAATTGCAGCCATTCTTGAAACGAAGTTTAAAATAGAAAATCTCAGCAAAGACATGAGAGATAAAAGTAGAAATCTGAGAATTTAGAAATACAAAGCCAAACAAAGGAAGTCACTGGATGGACTCATTAGCAGAACTGAAACGACAGAGGGAAGAGTCAGTGAATTTGAAGATAAATAGAAATTATCCAATATAAACCATAGAGAGGAAGAAAAGGATATAAAAAATGAACACAGCCTCTCTGACATATGGGAAGAAAAAAAAAGGAGGGGATGTCTAACATTTGTGTCATCAGATCCCAGAGAAAGAGAAATACACACACACACACACACACACACACACACATATACTTGTATGTGCATATATATACTTATATATGTACATATAGGCTTGTATGTATGTATATAAGTGTATGTGTTTAAGACCTAAACAGACCACAAACAGAGCAAAAGAAATCTACACCCAGACACACCACAATCAAACCACTGAACACTAAAGACAAAGGAAAATCTTGAAAATAGAGAAAAATGGCATTGTTTTTAGTGGGAAAATGGTTTGAGTGACTCTAGATTTCTCATTGGAAACCATAGAGGTCATAGAAAGGAATACAGTATTTTTAAAAGAGCTAAAGGAAAAAAAAAGTTAGTCTAGAATTCTAAATTTGGCAAAAATATCTTTCAGGAATGAAGGGAAAATAAAGACATTCTCTGGTGAAGGAAAACTAAGAAAATTCACAGGAGCAAACCTGTTCTAAAGGGATTGATCATATTCCTCAGACAGAAAGGTATGTCTGGGCTCCGTCCCACAGCTGAACTGGTGGCCCCTCGGCATCAAGAATGGACCACTCATGTATCTCAGGCTACTATTTTCAATTTGCAAGGTAAATGCAGAGATTTGGGATGAGCAAAGTGACCTTCAGAAGCCAATTTTGGAAACATTCCAGCAGGAGTGAAGAGTGGCAGCTCAACTTCCTGACTGGGGAGACTAGTATCTCTAAAACGAGTGCTTATTGGAAAACGTCCCGTGGTGTTCAGGCCCCATAGGTACTCTTAAAAACTGTGAAGACAAAATGGTAGTAGTGTGGTCCAGGCTCCCACCCTGAGGAAGGAATCACCAGAAGCTCTAGACACTGGGCCAGAACCTGGGGATGGGCAGAGCAGATGGAATACTCTGCCGACAGAGGTGGTATTTTCAGGGGGCTTCCTGGCATTAATGAGACAGCCATGGAGGGGAACATGGTGGACACTGGGTAGCCACCCAGGTGGCAAAACTCAGTGATTATCGTAATCATCAGGGGAGAACTGGGGTATTTCTTCAGTAAAGAATTTGGATGAAGAAGTAGTTTGGGGGCCATTCTTATGACTCTGTGTCTCTCTGTAAACTGTCACAACGAGGAGAATATGAGCCATAGTTGTTAGAAGGATGATCTACAAATATTGTAAGAAGTTTGGAGAAGAGAAAGAACAATACTTGCGACCCCAAACTCTGGACACGAGTATCTTCATTCTCATATCGTCCCATGAATAGATAAATAATGTGAACAGAGGACTTTCCACTTTACATGGGTGTTCTGGAACAATCTGGTTTCAGTGTATGGAAACCAGTCCCAAAATACAGTGAGACTAAAGAAAGAGGCAGATCTAGGACTGCACTGGTGCGATTTATTGGAGACCCACTGACAAAAGCATGATCGTAGGCCACAGCAAGAAGAGTGGATCTCCATAGTTTGGGTCACAAGGAGGGGTATATATATATATATATCAGAGGGGAATATTACAGGGTGGAGAGGAGTAAGTGAAGGAGATCAGGGAAGGGATTGAGGAAAGGAAGTGGAAGAGAAGGAGGAAGGAAGGGAGGGGAAGAGGGCAGGGCTTTCTGGTGGGCATGGGTTCCTCAGATCCTTCTCAAGTGGGGCTTGAAGAGCTGTTGGCTTCTGTGAGAGCTGCTCAGCTCAACTGTAGGAGATCCATGTGATCCCCCTGCCGAGGGCTGAGGAAGATCCGGGATATACCAGTTCCTGGGTCCCTGTAACAGCATGTGGCATGGAGGTGAGAGCAGGGACACTGCAGTTAGAAGGTGGCCAGAGGTGGTGCTGAAAGCATTGGGAAGCAGGTCTTTAGGCTCCCTCCCACCCCTTCCCAGGAGGCTCTATCAGATCCCCTCAAAGGCTCCAGAAGTATCACTCATGGTGATTCAGCAGTTTCTGTGCAGGCACAGTTTCCAAACAAGTCTCCAGCTCTCCTCCAAGTCTCCAGCTCTCCTCTAAGTCTCCAGCTCTCCTCCAAGTCGCCAGCTCTCCTCCAAGGCTCCAGCTCTCCTCCAAGGCTCCGCATCTCCTCATTGAGGTCTGGAACCACAAGCTGCTTAAATCCTGGCACTGCCACTTGTGGGCAGTGTATGGATCCATCAGTCATTTAGCTTCTTGAAGTTCTGGTTTCCTCTTGGAGAAGCAGGATCATGATCACCTTGGAAGATTGGGACAGTTTCCTGAGCTGATGCCCATGCGTTTCTTTGTACAGCATCCAGTACCTAAGAGGAGGCCAGGGATTGTTCTCTCCTTCCCTTTTCCATATTAGGAAAATTTCCAAGGGACTTTGAAGAGGGCAGAGGTGATTACTGGGCATTCTTTCAGTGCTCTTGACAGCTGTCTTTGAGCTACTTACACTAGGTAAGCCCTAGAAAATGGATAGTAATGCAAACAGAAACATAAGGAAAAACTGTCCCCGAAAGACATAAATAATGTCTGTTCTGGGTAACATTCCAAACATGGCATTTTATTGACCTATAGTTATGAACCTGTTTTTCGTTTGTTTGTTTGTTTGTTTTTTGAAGGGCATTCCGTATGCACCTTTTCTTTCTTTTTTAAAATATGGTTCTAGTTGTAGATTGTCACAATGTCTTTATTTTCATGTGGTGCTGAGGATTGAACACAGGGCCTCACGCGTGCGAGGCCAGTGCTCTACCACTGAGCTACAACCCCAGCCCATCAGTTTCAAGTATATTAGCAAATCATTTCCCCATCCTGACTACCTGTGTGTGTCTGTCCTTGAGTTCTCCTTTTGAAATGGTTGTAACATCTTACTAGTTCCTTTATTAATGGAAGCTTTGACATGTGTTGATTTTAAACTTATATGAGCCATGACTTTACCTTTGAAAATGTAACACCTACTTCCTTGATGATTCACAAATCAGTAATTCAGATAAGACCTTCTTCATCCCTTCTCCACTGATTTTATGTTAAATTCCAAGTTCCTCATCATGCCCTCCATAAAACACAAACAATACACATCCACACTCGTGTGTGTACCCACACAGGGTCATGCTGCCATCCCCATACCTACCCAGTACCCTCTACATGCCCACAAAATAGTGATCTTTGCTGGAGAGGGTTGCTAAAAACACAGGCATCTGAATATTTTGGACTGAATGGGAATTGGATACCTAACATATGAGGTGATTGGAAACCAAATTGCAGGGACTAAATAAATGAAGTAGTAACCTTAGCAGGGAATGATATAGAGTGCTATCTATTTGGAGTCTACACTGAATCCTAACTTCAGTTCAAGTTTAAAAATTGCACTGCCTTGATCTTTTGGGGTCCCTCTTTGAGGACTTGCTTGCCATTCTCTTTCCACCCTTAAGGAAGGTGCACTGAGTATCCACAGTGATGGTGATCTGAGTAGAGTCCCTCTGGGACCTGTTATATATTTGCCAATATTGTTTTCAATGTCTGTTCCTTTTGTGCTGCCATGTTCTATGTCAGACCTAGAGCTATAGCTGGTTGACGATCTGAGATTGTTGGAGCCTCGGCTGGGAGGCATGGAAGGTCTGTCTGCACTGTGGGTGGTAGTTATTAGATCATCTCTGGTGTCCCTGTGTACTCACTTGTTCCCTTTACTGATCGATTTAGAGGACCAACAGACAGATTGACTTCTGCTCTGGATAACTACCAGAGTCCTCCCAATATGCTTACTAACTGAAAAACAGCAGAACTCTTGGGAAAGCAATCACAGGCTCTTCTCTACTCCAGCAAAAACGCTGGGTCCTGTGGCATTGACCACTTGGGAGCTTCCCGGGAACTGGCTCAGGCTTTCTAAATCAGAATATACAGTTTAACGAGAGTCCTCTGGTGAATCTTGTGTACTTTCAGAGTTTGAGAAATGCTAAGAGTGACAGAGGAATATTAATCCCTCAAGTCTGTGACTCTAGTTGGTAGGTGTACTGATCATGTTCACCTCTCAGAGCCAGCTTCTTGATCCATAAAGGAAGGACAATAATCTCTGTGCCACAGGCCACGGAATGATCAAATACTTGTGCCGGCCAAAATCCATAACTTATTTAAAGAGAGAACCCTAAAGAAAACTTATGGGGGGGGGCAGTAGGATTGGCAATAGAGATCAGGAGTCAGGGTTTTCAGGGATGGGCTCTAGACCTGACCACAGAAGGCACTTCTGCTGGCCACCTTCCAGCCACCTTGCCTCAGCAGGGGGTCAGCTCCATGCCCTAGTACTCATTTCCCAAGCTGTGTCTGGGACCATCTACTGCAGGGATTCCCTGGGCACTGCAGGTCAGACTTCCCTCCTTGCATGGTCTGAGGACCCTCAGTAGATTCAAGGAATGAACGGTCAGAATGAAATCACTTTAATAGCATAGCAACATGTTAGGACCAGAAGTCACAAAGTTAGGAAACATCATATTCTTCAATTGCACAATTCTGCTGAGGTGTGTGGCTTCACAGGACAATCTTAATAGAAGGATTTTTCACATTGAGAACTTAATAAATAAGATACTTAAAATGTCAAACTTCAGAGACAATGAGTTATGAGTATGATTGTTTTCTTATTCTGCCTCCTCTGAGTCAGGTGGATGGAGGCTGGTCTTCTAAGAGAGGTACTCATATTCCTCAGCACTGCGTCGGCCAAAATCCATCCAGCCCATGTAGTCCCGGTCACTTATCCTGTGGCTGGGGTCCAGGTTCTGCAGGTTCTTAATGATGGACATGCGGCCAGAGGGAGCTACAAGGGACAGAGAAGAAGAAAAGAAGAGCATTATATCTAAGAATACAACCAGTTCAATTTGTAAAGGCAAACAACAGAAAAGGCCAGATGAAATACATACATTTATATTCTTAAAGGTATTACAAACAAAGATGAAAGAGGAGAAAGACCTATGTCTGCATAAATGAATAAAAGTGATGTTCACTAGTTATGGGTGTGTTTTGTGTTCACAGGTTATTTAGATGGGTTCATTTTGTCCTGCCTATACAAACTGAGGAATTGCCTCAATTTTTCTTTGTCTCCCCTACCCTTAACAGTATTTTCCTTGTGAATATGGCCCTCAGCAGAAAGCAAGAATTTCCCTAGTACTTACCCATTTCTAAATTTTATTGCTTAACATCCCTGACCATACCCAACTTGTCCAGAGAACTTTAAGGTGGTGCAATCACAATATCTTGATATTGGAATGGCTTTAAAAGATGGGGTCAAGTCCCAATGATAATCAAACAATGATTTGAAATTATTAATTTGAAAGCTACTTTCTTAAAAATAAAGAGAACCCGAAAAATATACACCATCAGATTGAAATCTTGGCATCTCAGTAATAGTCCAAGAAGGATGCGAGAATAAAAGAGGTAAATGAAGTCAGACATTTTGACCTAAAATCAATAACTGAAATTGAATGGGTGCCATGCCCTTGGGAACAGGATTATTCTTGCCTAGAACCCCCATTGAGTGGGCAGAAGTAAGACAAAGTAGATGCTTGGGAGGCATGTGACACAGTGCCTCTCAGAGATCACAGACAGTGATCTGTGCAAACGAAGGGTTAAACACGGCGCTTCAGGGCCATGAATGGGCAAAGTCCAGGCCAGCTCCTGAGTAGAGAAATAGAGGACCTCTCATTGGTGGCCACTGTGTTGGGGGGCCACCATGTCTCCACCTCTCAAGATGTTGGTGTGTAGCCTCTGCCTGAGGCTCTCCTTGCCAGCTCCTGCATAGGGAGCCCAAATATGTGCTATTTACTGACAAGTGACTCTTCAGAGGCAGTTACCCTGTCATAATGGGTAATGAAATTAACCAGCTATATTTAAAAACGACACACCACACAGAATAACAACATCCCCATCCTTTCTCTCTCTGCCCCCATCCCTTCCCAGTTTGGGAGTTAAGTCAACACAGCACATTTGAGCCCTTTTTGTAGACATTCCTAGCCTATCCAGAAGGGAAAGGGCCCCTGTTGTTAAACTGTTTGAGGACATTTTATGGTGAAATATTTGTCCTTAAATTCAGCAAGACCTGCAGACTCAGTTCTCCATGGACAGTAACATGGAATATGACCTGTCCTCCTGCCTGCTCTGATGACAAATGCTATAACCCTATAACGAATATAATCCTATAACAAATGCTATAATGCTAAAGTTCAAAGTAGCTCACCAAATTTCCATCTAGTGGAAGCAAAGTGATAGCTTCAATATGAGCAAGCAATCAGGGCTGCTGGGGTGAGCACTGTGTACAGCTGTCATTCTACAGAGCTCTGTCTTCACCTGGGTGTACTTACCCTAGTCTTCATTCACCAGCTACACAGAGTAGGGACTTACAACTGATTTATAGAGTCAAAGTGAAGGGTCTGACTTCTTTAAACTTTAACATCCTGAACAGATAATACAGCTGGGAAGCCAAATGGCTTCCAGACACTCTAGGGAAGTCAGGGCTTAGAGAACCTCAGTCTTATTGCCGCTTAGATGTGCAGAAACTGTTATTCAACCTTCTAGAGCCATGGCTTCCATATGGGCAAAATGGGCATGATAATACTTACTGTGCAGAGAAATGTTTTCAGGTCTGAGAGAGACAACAGCTGCAACACTGGGGCTTTGCTGGTCATGGATAAGTGTGTACTGAATGCCATTAGATGCACTATGCCACTAGATGCCTCCCCAGTCACTCTCTACTAGAACTGCTTCTCCCCAAACCATTAAGAATCCTGTAGAGAGTTCCTAATAATAAACTCTTACACTCTGCTTAAAGAACACATTTTGTCGTTTAGAACCTTTGATGTATTCTAGTGTTAAGTCAAATCGAATATGATCTCAAAATATATAAAATATTCAAGGACATTTATTCCTACATCTTATTTGTCAGTCAAAGAGCATGATTGTTTTCTAGTTCTGCTGATCCTGGGTGTTGGCAGCTTATACTCCAAGTGATTGCTCTTCCCACCAGGGTTCCTTTGGCAACAGCCTGAAGGCAAAGACAGGAGGGTGTTGAAAGAGGAGATTGGAAGAACTTCCCATCTAAGATTTAGGCTGTAAGAGCCACTGGTAGGGTATTGGTTCTAGGAAATAATTTGGCAAGTGGCTCACCCCACCCCTAGAACTGGGTTTCTTGGGTCTTTCCTAAAGCTGGAGAGAGATCTACATTTCAATGAATAGCCTAGGATAACTCAGACTGTCTGGCTGAAATTCAAACCACATCTGTGAGCAGATTCTAAATTACTTTCAGATAGGCAAACAGAAGGAATTCTCCAAACTGTCAGACTTTCTGTCATCTGACTAGTATTTCCATTCTTTCAGTTTAATTCTCAGGAAAGAACACAAAAGGTGTAGTTTGAGCAATTCTACAAATCATCTGTCCTTTTCCCTCTGAAGGCCCTTGTCAAAAAGTTTCTAATTTCATCTTCATGTAAAACCACAGAAGACTCTAGAAAGCCAAGCCCTCCATTTTCTTCCTCTTTACTCAAGCCATGAGTTAAAGTTCAAATCCAATTAAGTAAAACCTCATGGAAAAGGAGTCACTTCCTTCAGCCATCCTGGCAGAGTTTGCTGGATGTTTTTAATTCAGTTATTGATCTAGTTTAGCACACTGCCCCTTAGCCAGTGTCCATCATCACTGTCATTGTGGATAAAGCTGGGGGAAAAAAAAAAATCATGATTCCTCCCTCTGAATCACACAAAGAGCCAACGGGGGCTCCAGGGAGCTCTGGCCTCCTATTTGCAGATGAGAAAGTCAGGCCCTGGAAAAGGGCACTAAGCCAGGGAGCTGCTAAATCACCTTATTCCTGGAAAAAGGAATGCTGAGAAAACTGACTTACGGGAACATCTCTCCAATAGTTTTTTTTTTTTAAATCATCTCATGTGTAATTATTTCAATTCACTTACTGTCAAGGAAAACTCAAAAATGCTCCTGGTTCTTTCCTTCCGTTACATACTTTAGTGAAAACTGACCTATTCTCACTTGTTTTTGTCAGATCTCAAGTATTTTCAGCATCCATCACTTCCTGCTAGAGAGTTTCCAAATGTCTGCATCTGTGTGGCTCCTGGTTCAGCTGCATTAATAGAAGAAGTTGTTTAGTGTATTTGGAACCCCTTTCCAGGATTTAGTAATTATCTTTAAAAAAAAGCATTTTCATAAAATGGTGTTGAGCTTAATCAGCAACACTGTGCCAAAAATTAGCTTAGAGAAAGATTTTTAAGAACATTTTCCTTACTAATAAATTAAGTTCTCTACACCTCATTTTGATTTGCTTATAGAGGACTTCAAAAATGTACTCTCAGGTGCGGTGGAACTCTGGAAAGGAAGGTGGAAATCCCATTAGTCTGTGTTTTTTCCCAAAAGGGATACCTTCATCTGGTGGGCTCTAGAGGAGAAGGCCAGGATTGACAGTCCAGAACAGGGACAGAAGTGAGGGACAAGAAGGCAGCATCCTTACCTTTCCGAGCCTGCTGGATATATCGGGCCAGCAGTGCGCCCAGGTGCGCTCTCGGCTCCCCGTCTGTCCTCTGCACCGCCTTCAGCTGCCTTCGGGCCGCCTCTTCTGCCCTCTGCACCCCGGAGCCTGCGGCACCAGCTGGGGGCACCGGCTGCGTCAGGGCGCCCGCAGCAAGTACCGCCATCAGCACGCACAGGCAAACGCCACGGTTCATGGCTGTGGAGAGCAAAGGCGAGGGGGCGTAAAAAAAAAAAAAAAATGCTGGGCATCCGTCAGTGCCTGCCGAGAGTCGGGCACCTGGAAGCGGGCTCACTCCAGCGCCGGCGCACCAGACCCGCTAGGTTGGAGCCAGCGCTAGGGCTTACCCAGCGCAGACCCCAGCTGAGTGACACACAGCCGCGCGCGCGCGCGCCTAAGCGCGCTTGGCTTGTCTCTAGGGTAATCCGCACGCAAGTGCCAGGGTCGGTGAGAGAACTGGTGTTTCGCCCTTTTTAGCAGAAAGAATGTCTCCTGTTCGCCTTAAGTTTGAGAAAGCTTTTGTAGAGCGTCTTTGTTCTAGCTGGAAAAGCACTCTATTAAAGATAGTGTGAAAAATACAGGATCTCAGCAGAGAGAAATGACACCCTTGAAGGAAGGCCAGACTTTTCCAGATTAGAAAAGAAGCTTTCAGTACGGAAGTAAATGGCGAATTAAAATTATGGATGCCATAATTTTAAAAAATGTATAAAGTTTCCTCAAGGTGTATGTGGGAATTAGTAATAAATCACTACGCAAAACATAGGTAGGGTTTTAAAAAAATCAGAAATATGCGTTTAGTTCTCAGCCATTGCCAAAGCACCGATTGACTGCATTTTAGAACTGTGATTAGACAGAAAATCCACATATTTCTATTCTTAAAGCTCTGGATTTTCTGCAATATTTAGAAAATGGATTTAAATATTAAAACTTTTTGGTATTTTATCTGAAAAGATTGCAAAGTTCTCCGCCCCTCTGTTTAACTGCTAGCAAATCCCAATTTGCCTGAGACTCCTAGCAAATGGCTATTTC
Source organism: Spermophilus citellus (assembly GCF_964194105.1). Taxonomy (NCBI): domain Eukaryota; kingdom Metazoa; phylum Chordata; class Mammalia; order Rodentia; family Sciuridae; genus Spermophilus; species Spermophilus citellus. Next base: position 22,326,901 of record NC_138184.1, on the reverse strand, counting down.
AAAGTTTTGTGCAAAAAAGACCCACATAGACTTGTGAAAGTCTCTAAGGCAGCTACCCAACCAGCCCTCATTTTTAAATCCAGCACCCTTATTTCTGAGTTTAAAGAATGTCTTTTCAGCTATGCGGGGGGGGGGGGGAGACACAGAAAACAGAAAAAAATATAAAGGGGTACAAAACTGAAGACAGCATTCTTCAAAGACACAGGACACTTGTATCCGCGTGGGCGAGTGAAGGGGACCTACATACCTTTGGATTAGAAAGCAGCTGGTTTAGCGTTTCCAGCGGAGCTGCGACAGCCGAGCCAAGTTCAGGGTAGGCGGGCGAGTGGCTGCCTCTTAAATAGCCCCGCCCGGCGCTATAGGACAGTCATCTATTTACCCAACGCTGACGCAGACCCGCAGCAACACGTGCTCAGAGGACGGCCACTGGGTCGACAACCGATTGAAGTGGCTTCTAGAAAAAGAGGGGAAACGGCTCAAGAAAAGGGGGCTAGCCCCTCCTAGGCGGGGATCCGGGTGCGGGTTCTCCTGGGGGCCCAATGCACTTCCTCCCTCGCTCTGTCCCCTGCCTCTCCTTGACCCATTCCAGTGCAGTGCGCTTTCCAGGGTGGGAAACCCAGGAGTCTTTAGCCTCTGGGTGGGATAAACTGCCTGAGTTTAATTCACTTTGGGAACCAGTTGGGCCTCCAAGGAAACTGGAGGAACCCTAGGCCAGTCTGACAGCTAAGTGAAATTCTGAAAGGGGACGTGTGTGGGGGTGGGTGGGGTGGGCCCCCTCTGGGCCCCCCCTCTTGGATCACCTGAGGCCCTGGTCTCCGGACTTGTAAGGGCTCTCTCCAGGGAGAAGGGGGAAGTCAGAATCTTTACTTGCTTCTCAGCGCAATAAAAAGCCCTTGATGATTCCAAGGGCAAGTGTTTCAAGTCCGGGAAAGGGATCCCGCCACTGCTGGCTGTTGGTGTCCTGGGCCTTTCTTCATGCAGCTGTAAAATGGAAATGACACCTCGGGGCTTGGCTCAGGGGGATCCATTTTAAGAAAGGTCTTCGATCTCTTCCTGGGCAGAGTTACCACACACCCGCGGCGCCCGTTGTTCATTGTCGCCAAGTGGCGCCAGTGAGTGTCTTAGGGAGCTAGCGGCCCACCGCACCCCACAAGTTCCGGCTACTCGCACCTTCTGCGAGTACTCGCGCACTCCCCTCTCCCACCGCCTCTCCAGAATTCTGACTGCTCGGCTTGGAGATAAGGACTCTGCCGCAGCCCCTTGTCATTCACTTGCCCAGAGGAGGGAAGAAGGGCACCCGGGGCTGCAGTGCGTCTTCCCTGCGCTGTTGCTCCTCTGACTCCGTAGCGAGGCTGCCCCAAGCCGCTCAGAGCGCGGTACATGAAGCCATCTAGGTTGGAGTCCGAGGGCTGATGCTTGAGGTCTCTAAGTTCCTTAAAAAGCACTGCTAAGCCCATTTTACAGACAGCAAACTCGGGGGGAAAGAAAGAGCATAGCCCTGCGGAGGGTCAGCACCCTTCCCTCACCGCCTGCGTGCACCAAATCTAGCCTGGGGATCCCCAGCCATCCCCTAACCCAGTCGCTCAACCCCTCCCTTCTCCTTTCCTTTTATCCATCTTGAATTCAAAGAAAAGATTTAGAAACGTTTCCTTAAAAATTGGAATCTGTACCCACGCGTGGACTGTCCGGATTGAGGGACTGTGAGAACGCTCCTGGAGTGGGGGTCTGGTGGCGGCAGGCAGGGGAATTTGGCGGAGGGACGCCTTGGTTGCTGCCCGCCTTTCTAATCCGAAGGGGAAGCTGTGTTTCTGCAACCTAGAAGCACCATTTTTGAAAAGGAACAGCTGATTAAGTCCTGTCTAGTGGTTTTCCCACGAGGCTGCTAACAATTATATGGTTCGGTTGAGGAAACTAGTTTCATTTGTGACAGTAGTCAAGACATGTCTGGAATTGTAATAGGGCCTGTTCAAATGCCCTCAGTTTCTGATTCTGTATGTCTGAGGTGGGGTCCAGGAATCTGCATTTCTAACAAGTTGCCTGAGAACTTGGCTATGGAACTTCCTTACCTTAGGCCAGTTACTTGACTCCCTTCCCTCCCTCCGTTTATTGAACATTATTTTCTGCCAGGCCCTAGGGAGCAGACAGTACAATGGGGGAGTTCAAGAAATAAGTAAACAAAAGGCTCTGCAGGGGGTTCTGATGTATCTGGAAACTCTGGAGTGGAGATGGTGGGAGATAATCCTGAAGAAATACTCTGGTGAGCTAAGTGAAGAAACGAGGTTAGCATTTTCAATAGATGAGTCTGATGGTGATGTGGAAGGTGTCCCAAAGACAGAAGGGCACCCAGAGCTGGTTAGGAGGGCCATGGGATGTCAGAGGAGCAAGGAGAAAAAAGGTAGGTTTATATTTAGGACAATGCACCATTACAAAACCTGTTCATTCTTATGAAACATGACAAACATCATGCAAGTTGTAAAATTAGTAAAAGTAGAGATAAGTAAACCTTCCAACTGTCCAGGGAATGACCTCTTGCTGTTTCAAGAAACTAGTAGAAGCATGGGGGGACTTGATGACTGAGGCTGCTCTTGAAGTTCTAGGTTGGGAGACAAGAGTGGATGGTGGAGTGTTACCCAAGACAGGAATTCAGGAGGAAGAACAGATTGGGAGTGTGGGGCTGGGGTGGGTAATGAGATCAGCATGAGATTGAGTTTATTGTTTGTGCATGGACCATCCTAGAGGAGTTTGGGAACCTGAGTCCTGAGCTCAGGGCAGAAGGGGCACTGGAAGTATGGATCTAGAGTGTGACATGTGGGTGACAGCTGCCCATCTGGGAAGTGTAGGTAGAATCTAGAAAGGCAGATAGCAGGACAGTAGTGGGGCGGGTGGATGCCTCTAGACAGACCCTGAGGAGTGACAGCAAGAAGAAATGAGTGGAAGAAAGGGAGCTGGCACAGAACCTGAGGGGTGGTCAAGAGCCCAGAGTGGAAATGCTGCAAAGAAAAGTCAAAGGGGACAAGGACTTTCAGAGGCTCGAAGGAGGGCTGGGGCAACAGGTCTTTCATTTACAATAAAGTTGTAGCCACTTCCTTCCAGGGATGGGAATTCTGAGCCAGAACTTGTTATGGAAGATATGCCAAGAGAATAAAAAGTCCAAAGAAATCTGAACTTTTGGGCCATAGTAATGATTTTTCCTTCTTAATGGATCAGAGGGTACTAATAATTCTGACCTTTGTTTTCTGGCAAAATGGGCCCGGGGCCTGACTTTTTCCTGGAATACCTATGCGTGCCTGCATTGAGGAGAATCCATTTGCTTAATGCTTCCTGAGGGAGATGCTTTTGGTGCCCTTTACCACCGCTCAGAGACCCCCCTCTGGCTCCAGCTGCTGCTGAGCTGGGGAGTTCAAAATACCCAAACCTTATTCCCTCCTCAAGCTTTCAAAGCACCCCACTCTACTTCCCTGGCTCAAGGCTCTGCCCAGCTGGGTTCAGCCTGGAAGTAAGGGTGTGAACTCACCTTCAGTGTCTGTGGGATGGAAGCAGTTTCTCCTCCTCTGTGTGGCCCATTCCAGAAGCTCTTGGGAACTTTCCAAAGTTCCTTTGCCTGTAGCAGTGACCTTGATAACATCTCTTTAATTGGATTTTCCTTTCTTTGTCTTACACTTCTCATTTCTTTACTTTTGCTTTCTTAGATCATCATCTTCCGAATAAACCGCAGGCCCCCAAGTCTGTCTGATTTCAATATAATCCTACTGAAGATGCCAACTGTCTTTCTGGAACTGTAGGGGGACAACAGTGAACAACAGCACACAAAATCCTTGTGCTCATGGTGCTTCTCTTAGAGTGGGAAAAGTACACTGACGTGGGAGGGTCATGGATGGGTTCACAGGGAAGCAGGACAGGACGTGTGGAGGGCTGGGCAGCCCCTTCACTTGAACATATGCCAACCTCTGGTTGAAGACCCTCTATTAGGCTCTTTGGTTTGTGGACTTACTATGTATACTAAGGAGAAATGGCTTTTACTTCTCCGTCCTAGTAAAGAAGAGGGATGCTACTCATACGTTGCTGGTGGGACTGCAAATTGGTGCAACCACTCTGGAAAGCAGTATGGATATACCTCAGAAAACTAGGAATGGAACCACCATTTGACCCAGCTATTCCACTCCTTGGTCTATACCCAAATGACTTAAAATCAGCATACTATAGTGACACAGCCACATCAATGTGGTAGCAGCTCAATTCACAATAGCTAGACTATGGAACCAACCCAAGTGTCTCTCAACAGATGAATGGATAAAGAAAATGTGGTATGTATACTCAGTAGACTATTACTCAGCTTTAAAGAAGAGTGAAATTATGGCATTTGCCAGTAAATGGTTGGAGTTGTAGAATATCATGCTAAGCAAAATAAGACAATCCCACAAAACCAAAGGCCGAATGTTTTCTTTAATAAGTGGATGCTAATTCATAATAAGATGGGGGGCAGTAGGGAAGAATAATGTTACCTTAGATTAGGTAGAGGGAAGTGATGGGAGGGGAGAGAAGGGGATGTGGGGATAGGAAAGATAGCAGTATGAAATAGACATTATTACTGTATGGATATGTGTGACCACATGACCAATATGATTCTGCAACATGTACACTCAGAAAAATGAGAAACTATATCCCATCTATGTGTGATACATCAAAGTGCATAAATGCAGTCCTTGAGAGATATATCATATTTTCAGTGTAAGATTTTCCAGTTATGGGATTGTCTCAAAGATATATATCCTTTTTATATCAAAGAAAAATTGGTGGAATTCCAGGGGCATGCAGGAACCTTCTAATTTAATATTCATAGAACTTAAACCTGTTACAAGCCGTCCTCATTTAACAGAGGTCAGGAGGCCGCTTGCTCTAATCAGAAATGAATTGGTTTGAAGGCTTCTATTTGGGGTCTTTTCTTCTCCTGAACATGTATTAGAAATCTCACATTTGTTCTGAAACATCTAAAGGCCCACATAGCCAACGTCATTGGCCTTTATCCGAAATGGTTTGACTGAAAAAAAAAATCATTTCCTTAGGACACTTGTCTTAGTTTGGATTGCAGAGCTGGATGCAAGTGTCTGGTTACATGGTGGGTTTGGGAGTGATCCCACGGAAGCAGGGGTGTCGGAGGAGGAAGAGGGAAGACGCTGAAGTGTAAGGGTGAGTTACTGCTAAAGCTGATCCCTCCAGGGTCTCTTCTGATACTCCTCATCCAGCTAAGCGGAGGCCAGGAAGAGAGCCCAACATCTACCCAGTGACTCCCATTCCCATTGGATAAGGCTGCCCCAAGGGGTGTTACGCCCCCTTCACTTCCAGATGGGCCTCCCTGCCAATGCAATGCCACAGAAAACCATCAGGCAGAGAAGAGAGAAGCAGGCGGCCACGGTGGAAATATCTACAGGGACAAGGTTAGCACTCAACAGTGACCACATCTTGGTGTAGATTGTCACAAAGCACCACAAGATGGGTGGCTTAAACAAATACATTTATTGTTCATAAGCTCTGGAGGCTGGAAAGTCCAAGATTAGGGTGACAGCATGGTTGAGTTCTGGTGAGGACTTTTTTCCCTGGTTTGCCAATGACTATTTTCTTACTCTGTCCTCACATAGGAGGGAGGGGGATGGGTGGAGGGCAACAGCAAGCTGGAGAGAAAGGTCTCTGGTTTCTAAATATAAGGGCTCTAATCCCATCATGAGAACCCCCTCCCACACATATGCCCAGTGACCTCAGCTAAGCGAAATCACCTCCCAAAGCCCCCACCCCTCATACTAGCATACTGTGGGGTAGGACCTCAAACTCTGAATTCCGAGGGTACAAAAACATTTAGTCCACAACAGAGTGGAAAACCCCAGTGCACGGAAAAAGAGTTTACATTTTTTCCAACGGCATTTTTGTAAAGATGGTGGAGGAATAAGGGGATCCTAAATCCAGGAAGGACCTTGAAGGCCCTCTCATTCAACACCACCTAGTGGAGTGAAGAGATTGTGCTTGAGAAGAGAAATGAAAACGGTGTAAAGGTTAAGTGGTTAATCCTCCTGGGGTGCTCCAGGGCCCAGTGTAGAACACTTGCTTGTTGTCACTGAGGGGCACAGGGAGCTGGAATATGTGTCTATCAGCTCCTGTCAGTCACTGGCCAAGGGCAGTTCCTGGGGACATTCATTCTCTAGCATTTCTGACTAGCTGGGTGTGTGGGCCAAGAAGGATTCTGGCCCAGGGGAAGTCCTCCAAGGAAGAGCCACAGATGCTGGTACCTGAAGCCATGCCCGAAGGCTGAACAATGGCAAGACCTGAGTAGGTATGAGTGGAGCAGCGACAGAGCAGTTGTACTCCCTCAGCACTTACATACGCCCAACGTTAGAACTCACCGCGTTTTGACCTCATTTCCTACAACAGTGCTTGGTGCATAGAAGTTGCTCAATAAAAGTGTTGAATGAGCTCTTCATCTATATGGATACCATCTGCCCGTATGCCAAAGGACAGAAATTATGACTTATTCACTAGTGCAAGGATTGTACCGGACACATACCAAGTGACCAATAAACACTACCAGCTAAAGTTTTCGTTTAGTTGACTGGATTTACAAGGCCTAGAGTGGTGAATGAAAAGCCATTTGTTCACTCCAAAATCATCACAGGAATTGTTTTTAGGGCCATTTCTTTTAGTCAGGGATGTTAAGAGCCACCAGAAATCAATGGGAGGTCACCACCTCAAGAATGGATGACAGGAGTGAGGAGAGGTCAGCTCCCAGCTGGCTGATCTCCATGCAGAACGAGCTTTCCTTTTGCTTTTCAAACTAATACTGAAAAAAAAAAAAAAAAAACAAGAGGAATGGTAGTTGCCAGGGAAACCGGCTGCCAGTGTCCTCAGGTCTGCCCTTCAGCTCTCTTTCCTTTACGGAAGGTTTAGAAGAAGCCTCTATGGCTTCACTCAGGAAAAATCAACAAATGATAAGACTGATTATTTGAGGGGTGGTCCTATGGATCCCCTTCCCTCTGAAGCTGGGGGTAAGTCTGTTCCCCTGAAATGATCCCAGTCGCCAGCAGAGACATCTCCCACCTCACCAACCTGCCAGGTAGCCAAATGGGAGCCACTCCCCCCCGGCCCCACCTGATGTCCTGAGTCCAATTTAGGAATCTGGACACAGCTCCTCAGGACAATCTTACTGGAGAAGGATTTAAAGTTTTTAAAAATTAAAACAAACTGGTTTGAATAGGTATTAATTGCACATATTTCAAAACTTAAACTACAAAAAGGAATGTAAAGAAATTCCACCACCCACCTCCGCCCTCCACCTCCCAGAGGCAGGAGATTTTAGTAAATACTTCCAAAGAGAGTCTATGCACATAGAAGACATCAAATATATGTCAATGTGCATTCTCTCTCTCTCTCTCTCTCTCTCTCTCACACACACACACACACACACACACACACGCGCGCGCGCGCGCGTGTGTGGACTCCAAGCAGAAGCATAAAAAACATAAAGCAAAGTAGAAAACATTTAATCTTCACTTGACTTAATATCCCTCATATTCTTGGTAAGTTATGTCAAAACTGAGCAAAATATGTCACTTTATATGGTTAGTATAATTCTAACTCAATAACGAGAATAATCCATCATATGGATGTGCCTTAATTCATCTGGCCAGTGCCCGACACATAGAAATTTATGTAGTTTTCAATATTTTCTACATATAATTGATGCTTCCTGGAACAGACACCATTCTACACATGTGTAAATCTATCTCTGAGATGAATTCCTAGACGTGGAACTTCTAATTGGTATATACATTTAAAATGGTGATTACCCTCTATGGCAGTCGATGCGACAGTCAAGGAAGCATCTTAACATTTTCTTGTTTATTAATGCTTCAGCTTCAGCTCCTCAGCAAAGCCCAGTACCTGAGAGCATTAGCTTGGAGTTGGTGGAGATCAGCCTGCTGAGTGGCTGGAATTTGACCTTGGAAGCTGGGTTCTGTTTAAACTGTAGCTTATGTGTGCAGGAGCAGGGGATCAGCAATGCTTCTCAGAGTGGCTGGTACTGCCCTCTAGGTGATCTTTTGGAAATCTATAGAGATTTTTTTTTTTTTTTGATGAACATAAAAATAGAGAATGGCTACAGGCATTTGGTGGGAGGAGACTGGGCGACGTCCTGGATGGACAAGTGAGCCTGTGGTATTGAACAACCCCATTGGACATCTACTTAGGTGAGAAGCCCATCTGCACACTTAGCCAAGCCTGGAAGCTTACTTCATGAAACTTACAAAAACCAAAGTAGTTTTGCTCAGTTTTATTATAATTTCCTAAGGATGTGAGGACTGTTAAGTCAAATGAAGATTGCATGTTGTGTTGGTAGAAATTTTCACAGGAGATGGCTGCTATTTTGAAAAGATCATGTTATATGTTCCCATGTGGCTTGTGGTGTTTGAGTTCCCTAGGTGACACACCTGTACTAGGTGTCTATCTAGTTGTCCCATTCATGAATCCTGTGTTTATATTAATTTGCTTGTATTTCAAATTATCCAATGTAAATAAAAATTCTGTTTAACTCAGGGGCAAATTTTATTGTTTGTTTCAAATCCATACTTACACATTTTAAGAAGGAGCATATATCTGACCATTTTCTGTGTCCTCTAGTTTAGCTGTGTCTGTAAAATTATATATTGAGAGACACATTGTTTATTGTAAAATTCTTTTTATATTTATTATAGAATATGTTCTATATTTATATTATATTTGCAGCATTATATTGATTTTTTAAAGTTTTGTGATACTGGGGATTGAATCTCGGGCCTTACACATGCTAGGCAAGAGCTCTACATATGAGCAACATTCCCAGCCCTTTTAAAATTTTATTCTGAGTCAAGTTCTCATTGAGTTGCCCAGCTGGCCTTGAACTTGTGCTCCTCCCACCTCAGTGGCCCAAGTGGTTGGGATTATAGTGTGTACCACTGCACCCATCTTTATGATTTTTAGAAGTATTATATATGTAGTGTCTAAGATAAACAAAGATGGGCACTAGTTAAAGTGGTAAGGACAAATTTCAATCAGTAATTGCAATAGGGAAAAGCATTCAACATGAACTAAACGCAACTTCAATTTGTACAGAGGAGATCAGGTGTTTAAAAGGAAATAAGGGAATATGAAGAAAAGGAGAGGGTGCTCAGGAGAAATGAAAAATTATAAAAAGTGGGAAGCAGAGTGTTGGTGTTGGAAACTCATGTGGGTTCATTAACTGGTTTTTATCGAAGGGGTTCCTACTCTCCCACAGAGGCTGGGAGACACCAGCACTATCTCCAGATGCTGGATAAAACAGTCAGTTTTTTTTTCAGCTATAGGTTTTAGCAGGCAGACATTTTAAGGGTCATCCCAAGGATGTGGCCTTGAGCTGTTTGAAATGAGGCTACTGTCTGCTTAACTCTTTATAAGCCAGAGCTGAGACCTCATTGAGAAAGGGCTCAGAGGAAGCAGGTTCCAGTTTGGTCATAAAGAAAATGTATATCAGTAGGTTAATCATAATAGTTAAAAATGTTATTTCAGGCCAGTAAAGGGAGAGAATGACAGATCTGTTGTTAAAAGGGAATGTTGAATCAGATGAAGTGGAGGAATCCAGACTTTAAGAGCATGAGCCTCCAAGGCCTAATCATGCTAGACCTATGTCTTGCTATTCCAACTCAACCTGGCGAAAGTAGAAAAATCAAGTTAGGAGCAAGTTTCAAAAGTAGGACTCCAGACATGGAGATGGGGTATGTGTGTGAAGGGAGAAGGGAGCCAGGATGTCACCACCAAAATCTTATGTACCACTTTTGGTACATAAAGATTATTTCTTCTTCCTAGTAGCCATGTTACTTATTGGCCATCCAATCTGTACTCAGCTTCTTTTGGATACACCTGAAATATCCTAGGGTGGAAAGGCAGTTCCCAGATATCACCAGGGAGGTGGACAGTACGGCCCTGAGGGCTCTCTAGAAGTCCAGAGATTAGGAAAAAGCAAGTTTGGGGCTACTTTGCAAAGGCATGATGCTGAGAAGTGCCCAAAAGTCTTGTTGGCAGGGATGGCAGCCAGAGAAAAAAAAGGAGAAGAACATTTCACTCTGAAGAGCAGTTGTATTTGGACAGTGGGAATTTTACCATAAAAGTGAAAGTTCTATTTAGATTTTCACAACATCTGTTCCTTAAGGAATAGCCTGAACCTGCAGCATGTGCTACAAAATGCTAAAAACTGGCAGTTTGGAAACGAGAGATCTGTGCATATATTTTCCTAGCACCTGGGAGGATGAGTGAAGGAAGGAGATTGTTTACCAGTTTCTCCGACTTCCCTGGAGACGGCTGGCAGCAGACGGGCTCCAGATGATTGGGGAAGTTCTGGGTGCTATGCCCAGGGAAGGACTTGCAGAGGAGTGAGCAGAGGATTTTTATCTGCCAGATTGTGTTTCTTATGTAAGTTTCTGGAGCTTGGAATTGGAAGGAAAAAAGAAATTTCAATCCTTAAACAAAAATCGTGGTTTGTATTTTGGGTCCCTGTCTTGACTTGTGTACCCTGTAAAACCTATGCAAAATAGACCTCAAGACAAAGACCAGGATGCAGGTGGTCTATCTGGGAAAGACCCCAGAGAGCTTGACTGAAGAGGTAAGGAAGTGAGACAGCGTGGTCACTGCTGGGAGAAACTGGGGCTCAGTCTTGCTGAAGCCTGTCCAAAAAACTGTATAGAAACTATCTTAGAATTGTTCCACTGGGGCGTTTATCCATGATTTCTCTTTCTTACTGTTTCATTTATTTATTTATTTTTGTACCAGGGATTGAGTGCAGGGGTGCTTAACCATTGAGACACACCCCCAACCCAGCACCCCCCTTCTTTTTAAAAAAAATATTTATTTTTTAATTATAGGCGGACCCAATATCTTTATTATATTTTATGTGGTGCTGCGGATTGAACCCAGTGCCTCATGCATGCTAGGCGAGTGCTCTACCTCTGAGCCACAACCCCAGCCCCCTCCTTTTTTTAAAAAAATATTTTTAGTTGTAGATAGACACAATATCTTAATTTTTCTATGTGGTGCTGAGAATCGAACCCTGCTAAGCAAGTGCTCTACCACGGAGCCACAACCCCAGCCTCCCAGCCCTTTTTAATATTTTATTTAGAGACAGGGTCTCACTGAGTTGCTTAGGGCCTCACTAAGTTGCTGAGACTGGCTTTGAACTCATGATCCTCCTGCCTCTATCTCTCAAGCAGCTAGGATTACAGGTGTGCACCACCGAGCCTGGCTCTATCTCCTACTGTTTAAGTGTGACTGTGGCAGGCGGTGGGTAGGGGTGTGTGTGCACCTAATGATGATGCAGGCAGGGGTGAAAAGATGTGTGTGGGCAGCCATCAGCCTGTAGCAGAATCGTCTCCTTCAGCGGCAGATGAACCAGTGAGCTGAGGGAAAATGTGGAGAAGCACTACCAGGGTCTCCTGCATCCCTTCAGTACAAAACCTCACAGAAAACACCTCTTTGGTTCTTGTTCTTTGGAAAACACATGCACCAGGAGGTACAGATATTTTGCTCTGGAGGAATGTTCAGGAAACATGTCCTCTTTCTCATACTGGAGATTGTTTTTCTTTTCTGACCCTGGAAATTTTTAGTGACTATCATAGAGTAGACCTGAGTCCCAGGCCTCCTGCCCACTATCTATCTGTAACCCAGAACAAGTCACTGTAGTTTTGTGACCTGTATTAGCACAATTGTCAAACAAGTGGTCAGGAATTACTTCCTAGAACACTGTGAGGGCTCAGTGGGATAAGCCATTGGGGTGCAAGGTGAGGCTTTGGGGATAAGAAAATTTGCATTTCCAGTTCTTTTCCACATTCTGTACTTAGAATAAAGATAGGTCTTAAAATGAGATACAGAGGATAGAGGAGAGGTGAGGGGTATCTTGGGATTGTTTCAGTTTTCCAAATCCATCCCAGGCTCCTAGGTTCTGTCACTCATTCTCCTTTCTGAGAAATACAACTTCATTGAGGTTAAAGTAGAGGGAAAACAGCCTTAAAAGCTCAAATCCACAGGAGCTGTTGAGTAGCAGGAGGTTTTTTCTGGGCTGCCTGTGAATGACCCCTTGTATAACAAAATGCTAATTTTAAAGAAAAATTATAGATGCAGGAAGGAAAAATGTAGCTATTTCTTGTAACAAGAGGTGCGATTGCTGCAAGAAGTGCCAGGCTGCTAAAAGAACACACGTGTCCCCTACCACAGCCCAGAAAATCAGAAGCCAGGAGTTGAATTTGTTCACAGCCAGAGCCCTGGAACATAAGAAGGAGTCCTTCCTTGGGAAGATACAAATAGGCTTAAAGGAAGAATCTAGAGAAGTTACTGCTGGTTTCATAGACATGGTTGTGTTTCCTTTTAGTGGGAAGGGGTACCGGGGATTGAACTCAAGGGCACTCCACCACCAAGCCACTTCCCCAGCTCTATTTTGTATTTTATTTAGAGACAGGGTCTCACTGAGTTGCTTAGCTTCTCGATTTTGCTGAGGCTGGCTTTGAACTCGTGATCCTCCTGCCCCAGCCTCCCAACCTGCTGGGATTAAAGGCATACACTACCACACCCAGCTCCTTTTTTCTTCTACCCATGAATATTTTCTTTCCTGCTCTGGAAAGGACCATAATATAGGCAGTGTATTTGAGAAGAACTCACCTTCCCACATTTTTCATTGCAGATTGACTTCCCTAGCCCCGTGATTCTTTAATCTAATGTCTTTCTGGTGGGGGCAGCCTGCACTGCTCTGCAGAGATAGGTCTCAAGTTCTGGGAAATCAATGTGCCTTGGGAACAGCTCTCAACCAGTAACTAGTGGGAATTGGTGGCAAGCACCCTAGCTCTCCTATTCTTGAGTGGGGGCACTCGGAGGCCATATTGTACCCTGGCCCCTGGAATTCCCCAGCAGGATTCAGCTCCAAGGGCCCTTGGTGGTAACATGCTCAGTCACATACCTTTTATTGGTTTCCTTGCCCTGTTTATCTTCCTCAAGTGCACACCTGTGTTTCCTGGTATCACTTCCCAAATAAACCACTTGCCCTCAAAACTTGGCTTGGTGTCTACTTTGGGGAAAACCCAAACTGTGATGGTTGAACTTTTGACTTCCATTAACTTCCAGAGTTAAAAAATATTCCTCATGTATACTACTCTGCCCACATGGCTAGGAGACCTTTACAGTCTAGGTTAGGGTACTATGGTAAATGGGGAGTGGTGTTAGCCAAGAAGAGTCTACCTCTCCCTGGGGCTGGAGTTGACATGGGGATGTGAACACTGGGACTTACCTTGGCTAGGTTGAGGACATTCCTTTTGGACAAGTTGGCAAAATATCTGCTGAATATTCCATAGCCCTAATGTAACCACAGGGGTGAACTTATCCTAGTATCCAGATCTTTATGATATTTTTTAGGAGCATAAAACATGATGACCCAGAAATATACATTTCTTCTGAGTCATTTATTTTGGACCATTGTTTTTCAGTGTGGAGTCCACCAAACTCCTACTTTAGAACTATCAGTCATGCTTTTGAAAAAGACAGTGTTGGGGCCTCATCTGAGATTTACTGCATCAGAACCTCTGGAGGTGGACCCTGGGAGCTGAATGGATAGAAATGGAGGAAGCCAAGGAAGGGTTAATATGAGAGAAATGCCACAGAGTGTGGCCTCAGCCTGATTCTGCACTGGAGATCTGCAGGACCTTGAGGCAAGGGGGCTGGGCTATCATACTCCTGCATCTGTCAGTCAGGACAGGTTCTCTGGCAGGTGAACTCACTAGCATTTCTGACTCTCTGTAGGTGCTTGCTAAGAGACTCCTTACCTGAGTCAGCCCTTCATACAGTCACAAGCAGAGCTGGTGGGGACTGAACGGAGGACAGAAGCAACATAAGAGATCCACAGGCATCTGGGCTGGATATCAATAATGTCCCCTACAGCGGGTGATTTTTTTATGCAAAATCAGAATAATAGACTAAAGACCTCAGAATACTGGATCCACTTCTCCCCTTCCTGGAGTGAAGACTGATGGCTTCAATTGGACAAATCCAGATGGGCTTGGCTTTCCACACTAACTCCTTTTGGAGATCTCTGTACCACTGAGATGTGCAAACGTGCTCTGTTATTCTTTCTGGTTGTCTGTTAGGTAACTTTTAGCGCGTGCGCGCGCACACACACACACACACACACACACACACACTCGACTTTAGGGTGAGCATAATTGGGTGAGCCTGTTTCTGCTGGAAAGAAAGGAGGAACCCCAGGGCTCATTGCCAGCTTCTTCCCCTTTTCACAAATGCTACAAAGGACACCCAGAGGATCCCCCACAGGCTTTTAAATGGAGAGGCTGCAGTAATTATTTGAATTCGGAGCAGGGTGGAGGCGGTGGAGAAAGTTAGTTCCAGACTATTTCTAAGCAACTGACTTGGTGTCGAGCACCAAGAGTATCCTGGGAAAGCCAGACTTTTTTTTTTTCCTTTTGGTGGGAGAAGGATTATGTCCACATAAGATAAATGGATTGTTGAATCATTATAAAAAGGGGAAAAAAAGAATGGAGAGATTTAGGAAGGGGAGGAAGGGATGCAGATGCCCGGAGGCCTTGTTACATAGTGCTGCCCTCACCCAGATTGTCTTCTGAACCCTACAGCGGCCTCCTCTTGTGCAATTCTTTGACATCCAAGAAACCTGTGTGGATGGAACGTGACCATCCCTGCAAATGAGAACAACTCTATCCTTCCAGGGAAAAGTCACAGATAGACCCTTTTCTGGGCAACTGCCCCAGTGCCCCATGGTTGATTGTCCAGTTTGGAAGGCTTTGGCATGGGAATTCTGGCTGCTGGGTGATTTGGGTTATTTGTTTTTTGGGCCTCAGAGACTCTGGGCTTTCGGGGTCAAATCAAAAGTGAGTTTGTGTCAGGTGTGGTGGCACACGCCTGTAATCTCAGTGGCTCGGGAGGCTAAGGTAGGAGGATCACAAGTTCAAAGGCAGCCTCAGCAACAGCGAGGTGCTAAGCAACTCAGTGATAACCTGTCTCTAAATGAAATACAAAACAGGGCTGGGGATGTGGCTCAGTGGTTGAGTGCTCCTGAGTTCAATCCCTGGTACTCCCCCTGCCAACCACCAAAAAAAAAAAAAAAAAAAAAAATGAGTTTGCTTTTCTCCCAATTGCTGTAGTTCAGGTCCTTCTTGGCTCCTGCCTGGGCTGTTATCACAGCCTCCTGGACCCAACCTCTCTCCCTCCCTCACTTTATCCATTTTCTATTCCCTCTCTACCCCTCATCCTCACCCAAACCCTCTCCAGTAAAACCTGCCATTTCAGTTAAAAATAATGCTCATCAAGAGACTGAGGAGGAAAGGAGTAAGTGCTAAGTTCATACCCCTATCTTCTTTTATTTAAATATTTATTGCTACATAACCTGATAAAAGAGTTCCTTCTGGTAGTGACCTCCATGTCTTCCTGACCCCATAGTTTCCCGCCTGCCTCTGTCCTCTCTCTGGACCTATGATCGGGGGACAAACTAGAGTAAGATCATCTCAGAAGGAATATTTCTGTGACTGATTGCCCTTGCCTTGGAGCTTTTCCCGCTCCCTGCTCACAGCTGAATTTTCCAATTTTGCCCTTTACAATTAGGGCCAAATGTGGCCCAAGAGCTCTTGAAAGCATATTTTTGTACCCTTTTAAAGTAAACTTTAGTTTCTGAAATTGAGTAGGTCCTGGAAAGCCGAGAATCCATGGACTTTGTGGGACATAAATGAGTTGGGTCTGCATCAGTCCTGCTGGGTTTGGAGAATGGGTGCTGGCTGGGCTGCTCTCCCTCCTCCAAGATGGGACATTTGCAGCCAGTTGTGGGCTCTCTGTGACCTTTGGGGTATGGACTTAGTATTTATTTCCCATTTTCTTGGTTTTTTGATAGAGCACGGTTTTTAGTGGAAATGGCAGGTCATACTGGAGAGGATTTGGATGGGAAGCAGGGGTCTTGGGAGAGGACATGGGCTTTGGTGTCAAACAGACCCAAGCTTAAACACTCTCTCTGCTACTATTCTCTGTGTGGCTTTGTCTGTGTTATTCGTCTTGGTTCTTAGCTTGTCATCTGCAAAATGAGCCTAATAATGGTATCTGCTTCTTCTAGTAGCCATCAAGCTCATGAGGTTCTGACACAGAACTATACATGTCAGCTGTTAGAATCATTATTGAAAATTAAAAACATGCTTTTTGACAATTGGGGTTTCCTGCCTTTAAAACACATTTTCTAGAAAACTGAAGAGCCAAAAATCAACAACAAAAGATGCTGTACCTTGGGGTTAGTTCAAGGAAATAAGGTTAGAAAGGTTAAACTGAAGGCCAGTTTTATGGAGCCTGGATCACTCCCATGTTTCTAGAGTTGAGGGAGGAGTTCAGGAGGGCCTGTGGCATTGTAGCAGATGAAGAAGGTGTGAGCCCTGCCCTGTCTCTCCCACAGGACCCAGCCCAGGGCGCTTGCCGTGGTCTTTCTTCTGGGAAAGTCCAAGAACAGCATCTATTCCCTTTGACCGTGGGGCAAGGACAGCTACACTACTCATTGAGTTTGAGAAAGAGAACCTCAGTTAAAGTCAGTCCCTGTAGCAAAGGACACACATTTAGGATGATTTATACTCTCCCAGCTGGGCGTGTGCGGTGAGAGGAAGGGATATCCTTCAGAATGCCCACACTGTAATTATTCTCATTTTATGAGAAGTGTGCTTATATTATAGTCCGGTTTATAAAACTAGGCCAACTATCAGATTAATAGTGATGCAACTTTGAAGTGTGCTTGAAGTTGTCAGAATGGGAACAGCAATTAGAAGACCTCTTGTGAGCAAATTATTTCCTTTGGATATGGTTTTATGTCGTGTGTGTGTGTGTGTGTCTGTGTGTGTAACATGTTTATCAGATCTTGTCAATTCTAAAATTTTTAATTTGTTCCCACATTTTTAACATTTCTGAATCAGGACATGTGTCACAACCCATGGAATTCTACAATTACTGGAGATTAGGTGGCCTGTGGTTCTCATTGGCTGCAGATGCAAACCTTGACTTTGCTTCTTATTGATATCACTTCAATAATGTACATGATTAGTCTTATAAAGGTTAATTTTAAATATATGAATTTTATTTTATTTTTTTAAAGAGAGAGTGAGAGAGAGAGGGGGACAGAGAGAGAGAGAGAGAGAATTTTAATATTTATTTTTTCTTAGTTCTCGGCAGACACAACATCTTCGTTTGTATGTGATGCTGAGGATCGAACCCGGGCCGCACGCACGCTAGGCGAGCACACTACCGCTTGAGCCACATCCCCAGCCCAAATATATGAATTTTAATACCTTGAATATCGTCAAAAAGATTTCACTCTAATTTGGCATTGAAATGAAAAGAAAAGATACTACACTTTTGCACTGTAAACACAGAAAAACATGACAGAAAAGCCTAAATATTCATTACTGGAGAAATGATCCTGATTCCATATTTCCTCAGCCAACAAAAACCAAGTGCTTTAGATAGGTCATAAAAAAGAAGATGTCCACAAGTAGATGAAGTTGTGCTGTGTTTTGTACCATGTTACTTGCAAGAAGATTGCCCAGTACCCACCAAGCCACGCAACTTAAGGTACGAGAAATTGCCAATTTCCTTAGATTAGATGAAAGAAATTTCAAAGCAACAAGAGGAGGGCGTGACTGAGTATTGCATTATGCAGAATGATTATGAAGTAATTATGGGGATTTTTGTGGGGGTAGGTGCTGAGGATTGGCTGCAGGGCCTCACATATGCTAAACACCTGCTCTACCACCGAATTACCTTCCCTGTACCAAGGAATTATGTTTAATCAGCAGCATTTTTTTCCTTTAGTGTTCCTAAAAATAATAGTGCATCTTGCATTCAAGTCCATGAGAGTCTTAAGTCCATGAGATATTGCATATTGAAAATGACATAACTGGTTCATTAGCAGCAAAGTCTGGCATTACCTGGGAAATATGCTTAGTATAATGCTTGGCACAAAACAAATACCCCTAACACCCCCCCATTCAAATTCCATATTCCTCTCCTGAAAACTATTGTTTTAAATTATTGCTTATAATTTAAAACTAGACAAAGTAAATGAGGCAGAAATTTTCAACACAAGACAGCCAGCAGTGAAGACACTGATCCCTGAGAAAAGAGAAACTCATATTTGTCCTGGACCTATGCCTAGGAAAACTTTTGAGACTGGAGCAGAAAAGTTGAGCTCAAGAGGAACACAGAGGTCTTGCCTGGTAAAGGACAGAGAATGGAGTCTGGAGTTGCTGGGATGAATGGAATTGGGAGAGCATGATGCTAAAGAGGAGCAAGTACTTGAGGGGGAGGAGTCTGGGCTGTGTTTGTGTAAAGATAGACTATGATGGAATGCAGTGAACAAAGTCAAAATATCAGAAGTTGTGCAATGCTGGGAAATATTGGATTACCCACATAGCCAGAGGTCAGAGAATTTGCTGAGCACTCCAGCACTTCAGAAAAGGCAAAATTTAAAAGAACAACACCTTAAATTGAAGGCCATGACTTTAAGACTATGGGCAAAAAGTTGAAATTGGCCTTAACAGCCTAAACAAAGCCTGACAGGATCAAGAACATCTACTAGCAATTTAGGAACCGATCAGAGCAAAACCTAACATTCTTTAAAGAAAAACAGCATAGACCGGACTTCCTACAATGCATCATCTACAATGTCCGGCTTATAATAAAAAACTATCAGACACATGAAGCAGGAAAATAAGACTTATAATCAATAGAAAGATACTAAATAGAAATATACCCTGAAATAACCCAAATGTTGAAATTAGCACACAAAGACATTAAAGGAATCACAGTCATGCCACTTAATAACATTTTGATCAAGGATGGACCACACATATACCATGTAGCCTTAGTATGTAAGTAGGCTATACCACGAAGGTTTGTGTAAGTATACTCTGTGATGTTTGAGCAATGATGAAATCACCTAATGACACTCAGAATATACCTCCATCATTAAGTGGTGCATGACTGTATTAAAAATGTGTTCAAGGATTTAAAAGAAAAGATTGGCAGGATGAATGAACAGATGGGTAAGAGGATAGACTTTTAAAGGATAATTAAAATACATTTAAGGACTTAAGACAAAGACTGCAGAGTCAGTGAGTAGATCAGTAACCTTGGCATGGGAAAATGCAACTAAAAAAATAGTCTGGATATCTTGGGTTACTAGGCCAGTGCTGTGTAGTGGTTAAGAGCCCAGATTCTGAGCTCAGACTATCTGGGTACAAATGCTGATTCTTCATCTTTACTGTGAGACCTTGGGCCAACTTTTTAAAATATTTTCTCAGATAC
This sequence comes from Spermophilus citellus, assembly GCF_964194105.1. NCBI lineage: Eukaryota > Metazoa > Chordata > Mammalia > Rodentia > Sciuridae > Spermophilus > Spermophilus citellus. Next base: position 22,307,515 of record NC_138184.1, on the reverse strand, counting down.
TTAATTTTTCATCAGTAAGATGAAAATAATAATTATAAGTACTTTGGATTAGACAAAGGGGAATGAAGGGAAGGGAGGGGGAATGGGAATAGGAAAGATAGTAGGATGAATGGGACATTACTTTCCTATGTTCATATATAAATAAGAACAACCAGAAGAATGGGAAATTGTACTCCATGTATATATAATATGTCAAAATACATTCTACTGTCACACATAACTAAAAAGAATAAATAAAAAAATGATAATTATAACAGTGCTAACTTTGGGGATTATCATGAGCATTAAATGAGAAAACTGTATAAAATGCTTTTCTCAATATGTGAAACAGACTAACTACTACCCAATTATTTCAACTTTTATAGGCTTATCTCAGAACTCCTACAGCACTCTTTCCTTCCTGTGGCCTTTGAAAGACCCTTATATTATGTTAGTAAATTTAGATCATGCTTTGACAGTTGATTTAAGTATTGTTTGAACTAGGAAAAGACAAAGCAATGGCTAAACACCCGTGGAAAATGTTATCCAGAGTTTTTGATTTGGTTCAAAATCTCATTTTCTTCCAAGGAAAAGAGGTGGGGAGTAAGGATTAGGTGACTGTGTGTATATATATCAAGAAGTGATGGTGATGGTAATGAAAATAAATAAGAGAAAAGAAAGAAAATGCCATAATTAAAATGTAGTTCTACTCCTTCAGTTGTTTTTAAAATAAAAAACCATGAGTATCAACTTCAATTCTGAGGAGGTCCTATTATGTAAAATGTGAATCTAAATTCCTCTCTTTTCCCCAGTAGTCAGGGAAGAGGATATTTTTTCTTTCTGCATAAATGTTTCAATTTTCACTGGCTTCTTTACTTCAGAGCCTTGGGTGACTAGGTTCCTTAAAATTAAAATGGTTCACATTGTTTATGCTATTCAAGATTTGAGAATAATAACTGAGACTGTATTTTAGCCTTGGGGATTCAGAAAATAATGTTAGTCTGCTTTATCATACCTTAATAAAGTTACTCACTGTTTAGCCAGGCAGAAATGTTAGTTTATGGATAAACAACTGTGTAAGAGTATTTCCTCAATTGAGGCAGAAATTTTCCAATGAAAATAAATGAAATAACACTGTGCAGATAGATGTGGAGTTGCCATTTTCTTAAAATCTTGGTTTAACGTCCACCAACACAGTACAGCCTTCAAAATCATCCAAGACCCTCATTTTCTTTTAGTATCTTTTAACATTACATGCATTTTTTTAAAATATAGAGACTCCCTGTCCAGGTTCTGAGAACAGAGACCATATCCCTTTCTATCTCTGTGCCTATAACATATACTAGTGCTTAGCATACAACTTTTGTGATATTGATGCATGTTAAAAGAACTTTATTAATAGTATCATTATTAATTAAGATGAGTGTCATTTTTTCAAGTTATCAATGTGACAGCTCATCACCAGCAAATGATATTTATTGTTGTAATTTAGATTCCCAATTAAAGGATGCCCTGACTGTTAAATTCATTTGAGATATACAAAACTATCTAAATGAGTGATTTTTGACTCATTAAAAATTAAATATTATCTTTGTTTAGGTGGTTATAGAAAAACAACCAGATTCTCCCCAAAGAAAAAGATGCCATGTGACTATGTCAATTGACCATCACTTGGAAATCATAAGAACAGAGGCCAAGATTTGTCTCCGGTTCTTACCTGTGTGATCTTGGGTGTGTTAGTTTTTTATTTACTTTTGTAAATTTTTGCTTTAAGAAGTTTATTCATCTCCAAGGAGTGACAGATAAAATGTAAAAAGTGGGAATTAAAAAGATGTATCTGCAATGAAAGCCAAAATCTATGCATCTATAGACCAGAAACATAAAGCACTAAGCTGGGGCTGAAGGTGCAAGCTTGGGGCCTCCAGGTGCAGAGGTCAGCAGCAGCAAGAATTCAGCAGAGGCTAGAGTGCCTTACACCAGCTAGGCACCAGATCCACAATCACCAACGGAAGCCACAGACTGAGCTGGGGTTCCCTTGCCCAGGAAAAGAGATGAGGGCAAGGGTCAAAGCCCATGACTTCCTGGAGTTATGACTTAATTTACCTTCCCTGATGGATGAAGTGAGCAGACAGCTTTACAGCCAAGACCTGGCCCAAACCTAGGCAAATGTTTGTGCAAACATTTAGTAGCACCACAGGACTGGGTGTCCTGGGATACTCAGTAGAAGGATTAGTGGAGGTGACAGCAAACCAGTTGTAGGAAGTCGTGAGCTGGGGATGGGGAAAGAAGGGGGGAGAGACAGACCAGTTCAAGAAAAATTGAAAAAATTGGTAAACACATGAGAAAAACTGATTCTAAGAAGGATGGTAAATAAAATCAACAACCAAGAGATTAATTTATTACAGATAAAACTGAAATAATAGAGCAATATAAAAACTAAGAATGCTAAGAATTCTCAAGAGATAAGTAAATGAGAAATTGGAAATTACTGAACAAAAACAAATGAAACAAGACCAAGAAGATAAACTAAGAACCAACTAGAAATCTTATAAATGTAAAAATATGATCATTGAAATAAAAGATTTACTAGACCAAACTCTAATATTCGAAAGTCCAGTTCTAAAGGATAAAACCAAAAAGTAACACAGGAAGAAAAAAAGACAAAGTGTGTGTGTGTGTGTGTGTGTGTGTGTGCGTACACACACACACACACACACACACCTGGTATATCCACACCAGAGGGAAGCTCTGGCCTCTGACCAGTCAAGGATTATATTGTGTCCTCTCTCTGGACAGTTTATACAATGAGGCTGCAGATGAATCTACCAGTCCAGGCCTAGAAGCAGGCAATGACAGAAAAAGGAAGGGAGAGTGATAATAAAAAAGCAGCCCTCACTCAGTGGGAAAAACAGATAACCCATTCTGACTCCACAGCTTGAATGACTTCATCCTTAATGGAGACTGAAAGAACCAACAAGGCTCCTAGGAGAAAATGCCCCTTTATTGAGGAACAGCTCTGCATATTTATAGAGAGGTGGTTGGGCAGTTATGTCAGTTTCTGATTGGTGGGTTAGGATCATGTGAGTCAGCAGGGCTAGTCTGATTGGTGGGTAAGGATCATGTGAGCCAGCAGGGCTAGTCTGATTGGTGGGTAAGGATCATGTGAGCCAGCAGGGCTCACAATTGGAGGGCTCTTCTTGAGGGATGGGGAAGTTAGTCTTTGGGCCAGGGAGACTCCCAACAGAGACTGCCTCCAACACAAGGGGTGCACACAATGAAGGTAGCTGGGAACCCAAACTTTCCTAAGATGTCAGGCTTCACATTTCCTTAACTATTCTCAGGGAGGACAGATCAGTTCCCCAAGCATGAAGTGTTCCTTTGGCTATTCTTTCCTTGGTGTAATAACTGATTCCTCCAACTCTATGTTGAGCAAGTGTTTGATAAACTCAGTAGGTCCCCTATTATTTACATGTCACGTCCCACTACTCCTGAGTAAATAAACCTAAGTTTATTTATGGGTCTATCTTTCTGGCAGAGTGGACCAATGGGAGTTATCCCTGATTATTTGTAGTTCCTGTTGTATTAGTCAGCTGTTATAATAATGCTGCCTAACAAATAACCCCCAAATCCCAGTTGTTTACAATGACTGATATGGATTTCTTGTTTAATGATCTGCAGCAAAGTTGGGATAACTCTGCTTTAGGCTATGGGTTAATCTTTTTAACTTAACAATTAACAAGAGATGTACCTTTTAAATAGATTTTAACTGTACAATGCAGCATTCCTACCTATAGGCACAGTGTCATATAGCAGATCTATAGAAATTATTCATCTTGAGTAATTAAAATTTTATACCTGTTAATTAGCAACTCCCTATTTTCCTCTCTCCACAGTCTCTGACATACACAACTGTATTTTTTCACTTCTATGAGTTTGACTATTTTAGATAAGTGGAATCATGCAATATTTATCTTTCTGTAACTGGTTTATTTCACTTTGCATAATGGCTTCAAGTTTCATTCATGTTGTCACATATTGAATTTCTTTCTTTATAAGGCTGAATAACATTCCATTGCATGTATACATTTCATTTCCATTCAGCAATGGACAGTTAGGCTGTTTATAAATCTTGGCCATTGTGAATAGGGCTGCCAGCAACATGGGAGTACTACCATCTCTTCAAGATCCTGAATTCTACTACAAATATACCAGGAAGTGGGATTATTGGATTATTCTTAATTTTTTGAGGAACTTCCATACTTCTTTCCATAATGGCTATACCAGTTTGCTTTTTCACCAACAGTGTGCAAGGATTCCAATTCCTCCACAAACTCACCAACACTACTTTTCTTTGTTTTAAGATGGCCATCTTTACAAATGTGAAGTGATATCTCTCTATGGTTTTGATTTGCATTTCCCTGATGATTAGTGAGGTTGAGCGTCTTTCATATACCTGTTGGCCATTTGTATACCTTATCTGAAGAAATATCTCCTTAAGTCCTTATTCCATTTTTAATTGAGTAAGTAGGGTTTCTTTGTTTTTTTTTCTTTTTTATGATTGTGTTTTAAATGTTTCTTCTACATTTTGAAAATTAACCTATAATCAGACACGCAGTTTGTACATATGTGGGTTGAATTTAATTTTCTCCAAGCACCATTTATGTTGAGATCCAACATAAGCATTTATGTTGGATGGGAAGTTTCTTTTTGAAGCATGCTATTCTTATGGCTGATAAGGGCAAGCCAAACCACGCAAGCACATTTACTACCTCTGGTTGAGTAAGCATATAGCACATCCACTCACATTCCAAGTCACAAGACCAAGCTCAAAGTCAGTGGAACAAGGAAGCATACATGTCCCACAGTGAAGCCTTGGCAAGGACAGCAAAGGGTTATGAACAAATCATACCTATAGAAAGCATGCAGATTGTGACTTCATTTGGGATGCAGTAGAGGTAGTACCCACAGGTCACTATAGTAGCCACTTCCCAGCCCCAAGAAAGCCACATAATGCTTGCTTGATTCCCCAAGGAGCCACTTAAAAATGAATTTCTAAAGTGATCCTAAATCTGTGTCCTCACACTCTGCTCCAATCAAGCCTAAGTTATTTATTTATTTATTTGTGGTTAGCTTGGCAATCAGGGTACAGAATGGGGCAGAGGGAAGGACACAAGAAAGTGGGGCTTTCTTCTTTTCTGCTTTTTACGAGCAGAATAACTTCGCAGAAGGACATGTCCCCTCCCTTAGGGATGAGACAAGGAGTAATTGAATGTTCACCATAGAGTCACACCTTAGAGTCACTGGGCTCCCACCGAGATAGAGGGTTCACGGGAATGAAGAACCCAAGTACTACTTTCAGGGGGAGTAGAAACTCAGAATACTTCCTTCATGAGCAGGGGTGGATGGGATAAGTAATCATGGTATGTACCTCACCAAATTATTTGATGTACATGGGTGGTGATGGGGACACACACACACACACACACACACACACACACACACACCCTGTTCTTTCTCTTTTTTTCCTTCCATATTGCCACAGTGCTATTGATGTGTAAATGGGATGCAATTGTGCATGGATTTGAGAAACGCATTTGTTAACACAGTGCTTAGCATAGCATAGACAAACATAGAATGCATACAAATGAACACCCTAGGTGGTTTAGATATTAACTTTCATTGGTATATTTCATGTGTTTCACGATACTGGTGAAATCTGTTAAAAATGAGGTTCCAAAAAAAAAAAATGTCTTAGGTTTTAGGGAAAGAAAATAAATTGGGGGATATTTTCTGGTGTGTCTTCCTACAAAACAAGGTCTGATTATTTCCACTTGCCTTTGAGAAAATAGACTTGAACAGATGAAAATACTTGCCCAGCGACACCGAATCAGTAATGGCAGACCAGTGACCAGGGAAGTGTGTTGCTCAATAATAAAAGCAAAGGCTCAAGTTCATGCCTGCTTTTGAATCACAAGGATGCTCACTCAAATTCTTTTCTCTCAGGCAGACTGGCCCTGAGTCAGGGTGGGAGAAGAAAGAATCTCCAATTGTAGAGTTTTAGAGAACACAGGCTCAGACTCCTGCCAGGTGAATAAGGTCACCTTCTCCTCCCTGCATCCATCACTGTATATCTGGATTTCACAGGTCAAGACAAGAATGATGATATTTTTCATTCACCAATACTTCCCCCACCCTCAGTTATTTTTCTTCTGGGTCAAGGTCAAGTTTCTCTCCACTCTGAATAAATCAAGAGCTGGCATCATGACTTTTCTGTGTGTGGGGAGGGCAGTCCTTTGGTCCTTCCTCTTGCTGCAGAAACAAGATAGCACAGGCAGAGGCAGGACCATGACCTATCCAGGATCTCCTTTTCCCAAATGAATGAGAGCCACAGGGCCTCCAGAGAGAGGAGACAAGCTCTCTGACCCTCCAGGAGGCAGCAAATGGAAGACAGCAGTTTTCTTCAAACAGCAGTCTTTCTGGTTGGAGGTGACAGCTCTTTCTCCTTTTCTTTATGATAGCTGAAATGGACAGCCTCCTAGCATGCACTGTGTTTGCCTTACCTGGTTTACTTCTTCACTCTGGGAAAACCAATCTCTATGATTTGTGTTGGAGACTCAGATTCTTCTCTTTTTTTTTTTTTTACCATATGATTTGTTTTTATTTTTTTTAGTCATACATGACAGCAGAATGTATTTTGACATATAATACATGAAATGTACATACATCAATCATATTGTCTATTCTAGATTCTTCTCTTTAACTAACTCCTCAGCCCTACCCACAAGGGGGGCTGTGACCTAGGTGTGGCCAATCAGATCATCCTATTCTTGTGGTGACTGGATTACAAATCAGCACTCAACCCAAGCGGAGGCCGAGTTCCTCTGGAAGATTAGAAATATTAACCTTGGGGGGAGCTGCCTCTGACTTTATGTCAAAAGGGGATCTTGTAATCATCTTTCCACCAAAAAATAAAAATGCAACCAGAGTTAAAAATGGGAGTTCATAACCCAATTGATTCTAATCTATGAAATATGATTTGTCATGAGCTTTGTAATGTTGTGAACATCCAATAAAAAAAAAAATAAAAATAAAATATTAAATGAGAAAAAAAAAAAAAAAAAAATGCAACCAGAGGACTGAAAAAAAAGAAGGAGAAGGAAAGAGAGAGAATCATCAGCATCCTTTAAACCTGGATCCATCTGTGCCTGAATAGAAACCCACTACTCGATTTTCTATTTGTAGTCGTCAGTAAATTCTATTTTTATATAAGTTTGTTTGAATCAGGGTTATGTTGTATTCAACTACATTTGAACCCTGACTTCTATAAACTTGGCCTTGTCTATCCAGGTGAATAGAGAAAGAATTTTTCCCCTTTGAGTGGAAGGAGGCTTATGATTAGAATCAAACATTCACTCTTCTTTGGAGAAGGCAGCTCAGATGTGGATACACGAGTTCATCATCACCTTTTCTTTCTCTGTTCTGCCTTGATTTGGAGCTAAATGAGATTTATTCTGGAAGATTCTGGAGTTGTGAGATGCTCAACACTCTCATGATCTCTCTTCACTGATCCGCCAGAAGGGAATGTAGGAAGAGGTCTGATGGGGGCTGATGTGCAGAGAGTTTTACATATCTTTCTCTTAAAACACAGTGGGGATTTCACTAGGAAGGAAACCCTTGGCACACCCCAATTTGCCTTGATAAATTTTTAGAATGAATTGTACTTAATTATGGTGTTGAAAATCTCCTGCTGGGGTGATAGTTCATATACATTAAGTGGAATGCTGCCTTTAGAATATTCACCTATGAAATGTCCATTGTACTGAGAAAGATCTGCCTCTCCAGTGTGACAAGGTGACCCACATACAGCTGAACTGCAAGCGTGGTGCTCTCTGGCAGGAACAAATTGCCATCTACTTAATTTCTCTGAGCACCATTGACAGTGAAGTGGTTACATCATCACCAGAAACTAAAGCTGATTTAACAAAGTAAGGCGAGTATGAGGATGCTTCCACTACTGTTTCCAGCTCTGGAGTGGGGGAGACGAAGCTTTTGGCTTTGCAAATTAGAAAGCCAAGTCTACTGAAATTATGCCAGGCCTGAAAGAAGTTGAATTAGGGCTAATAAGAATGTTTAAACCAAATTCATTCAAGTATAATTAAAATACAAAAATCTGAACATACTTAGAATGCAGAGCTCCATCAGTTTTGACATTTCCATACATCCTTGAAGCTACTGCTGCAATCAAAATAATGAACATTTTCATCTTCCTGCAAAGTTTCCAGGTGCATGGGCCAAGGTTGTGGCTCAGCGGTAGAGCACTGGCCTGGCATGGGTGAGGCACTGGGTTCGAATCTCAGCACCACATATAAGTTAATAAATTAAATAAAGGTCTAACAACAATAACAAAAAAATATTTTAAGAAGGCACTAATAAAAAAAATTTCCAGGTGCCCCTCCCCTTTCTTTAAAACTACCCCCTGTCCCCCAGGCAATAACTGATCTCCTTTCTGTCCCCATAGGTAAGTTTCCATTTTCTAGAATTGCTAGAGTTTTGAAGTGGATTTACATGGTGACTAGACAGGATCTGTTAGCAGGTGGGGAAACCTGTCCTGAGGGCATGGAGTTGGCAGGGGAGGTCCTCTCTGCCCAGCTCTGAATTCCTAGAAATTTCTCTCTCCCTGCCTCCTTGAGAAACCAGCCATATGTTAGCCTGCTGGTGGTGAAGGATCTGGAAACTATAGTCAATAGGCACTCGCCAAGAAGAGCCCAACGTGTTAGGGGGGGTGGAGTGCAGGACGAGTCGAAGACAGGAGGATGGTGTGAAATGGGAGCGGAGAGGTGGACAGGGCTGGTCCTGGGCACTGCTGTCTTTGCCAAGATCAGAAACAAAGTTTAACCTGAAGCGGAATAGGAGGGTTGCCTTTAAATGGCTATGTGTCAGAACAAGGAAGAGAATTAGGAACAGCAATGATGAAGTTGCTCCTTGGGATTTTATATTTTGTTTTTAGGAAAAGAGCACATCTTATCTTTTTTCTTTTCCTTTCTTTCTTTTTTTTTTGCAAATCTTATCTTTATGAGCTGAAATAAGCATGGTCCAGACTAAAGTCACCCTAAATTCTCCTCCAGGTCTGACTCAATCATAAAGAAGGGTTTAAAAATATTTCACACATGTATATTCTGCCAAAATACATTCTTCTGTCATGTACAACTAAAAATAAAAATATTTTTAAAAATGTTTATAGAAAAGTATCTTAACGAGTAAACACTTAAAAGTGCCTGAGCCAGACTTGACCAGCTCCATTGTGAGGGTTTAGGTGGTAAGCACTCTTGTTGAAGAAGGATTGGCAATGGTGGACACAGGTCTGTCCCACACACCTGTACCTGTGTGCTAGCTCTGCTGTGGGGCTGGCCCTACCAGTGGGGTAAACACGACCCACCATTGCCACCAAGTAAATTACCTTTGGGACATAATTTTAGGCTTAGAGTTAGTATCAAGACCATGTTAAAACTGATATTGTTTGCGTATACAAATAAATCATGCGTAATTTCCCCCATACCTCCTCTTCTAGGCAATAAAATTTGATGGGTACAATTCTATTGTTGAACAAATACCATCTTCCCTATCTTGGGTCTCTTCAACCTCTCAGGGCTAGAGGTGATCAATATGAACTACCTGGAAAATCATTTGGTTTATCTTTCATAAAGTCATATTGCAAGTATTAATGACAGAAATTAATGTCAAATGAATTGGAAACCAATTCCTGAGTGCTTTCTCATCTGGGGAGGTACTGGGGGAAGTACACTGAAATTGTTACATGTGGGAAATCACCGCTATTGTGATTTTCTCACACTGTGTTGTGAGTGTATGTGCCTGTGTTTGCTGTTTCCCAAGGTCTTTGAGGCAGGGGACACACTATATTTATCTTTATGTTCCTGGTTCCTAACCCAGTGTCTACTACATAGTAAAGGCCAAGTGAATGTTTATTAAGTAAAGAAATGAATGAACCAGAGTTTTACAATTGAACGTTCACATAGCTTCTCGTTTTTTCTTAAAAGAGGTAAGTACTGGGGCTGGGGCTGTAGCTCAGTGGTAGAGCGCCTGCCTCGCACATGTGAGGCATTGGGTTCAATCCTCAGTACCACATAAAAATAAATAAAGTTATTGTGCCATCTGCATCTCATGGCTTCTGCCTCATGATCTAAAATGGCTGCTTCTAGCACAATTCCCAATAGCCAAACTATGGAAGCAGTCTAGGAGTCTGTCAGTGGATGGATGGATAAAGAAAAATGTGGTATATCTACACAATGGAGTTTTACTCAACTATAAAGAAGAATGAAATTCTGTATTTCACAGGAAAATGAATGGAACTAGAGACACTCAGGTTAAATAAAATAATCAAAATTGAAAAGGTCAAGGATTGTTTGGTTTTTTTCATGTATAGTAGCTAGAGAGGAAAAAGGAAAAGAAAGGTGTGTTTGTGTGTGTGAGGGAGGAGGTGGATCTCATCAAAATCAAAGGGACATCAGTAGAGGAAAGGGACCAGAGGGTGAGAGGTGGTGGGGTGGGGGAAGTGCTGGGGAGTGATATCGGCCAAATTATATTGTCACATTATGTGCATGTATGAATATACGACGATGAATCTCACTGTTACGTGTAATTGTAATGCACCAATCAAAAATATGGACACAGTTTAAAAATAAAAGCTAATAAAAAAGGAAAAGGAAAATAATAAAAGACTCCTTCAACTCCTGTCATCTGCCTCCTGAGATCTAAAAGGTAAAAATAGGCCAACCACTCATTCCTTTTCAGGGTGTGACTTAAAGTGACTTACTTCTGCTATCATCATAGAAGCTGCAACTCAGTCACATGACTGCAGGAAGCTTCAAGAAAGGCTGGGAATTTTCAATTCTAGTTGGGAAGCCCTGTGCCCAGCTAAAACTCAAGTGTTCTCTTTTTTTAAAAAAGAAGAGGAACCCGGATGTTGATGGCCATACATTCTTTGCTATAACCCATTTCTTAGGCCACGTAAGATTCCCTGAACCCTTCTGCCCACACATGGAACGTGTCCATGCCATCTTTAAGTGTAATGGCCATCTGGGACTGGGTCCACCTCCAGGTCAGAGATCTGAGCACCTAAAATTTAACATATCCTAAACCCAGTTCTTAACTCTAGTATCCCAAAGTGAGATGTCCCCCAGTTTCCCCTTGTCAGTCAGTGACAGCCCCATCCTTCAGGTTGCTTCAGCTAAAAACTTTGGAATTATCATTGACTCATAGAGCACCTCATCTTCAACAAGTTCATTATCTTACACTTTGATTATATGACCACTTCCAGTACCTCCAAGGAGTATGTCTCAGCTGGATTGTGCAAAAGATTTGAGAGTGGTCCCTTAGAAATTTAAGTCATCAAACAAGTGAAAAGACAAGCCATGGGATGGGAGGAAATACTTGTAAAGGACTATTATGCAAAATATACAAAGGACTCTTAAAATTCCACAATAAGCAAACACAACCGGATTAAGAACTGAACAAAGACCTGAACAGACACCTGAGAAGATATACAGAAGGCATACAAGTATATCAAAAGATGCTCCAAGGCAAATGTCATCAGGGAAAATGCAAATTAAAATGATAAGGAGATACCTCTTCATACCCGTCAAATGGTCAAAATCTTAATCAATAATACTATTGAATGCTGGCAAGTATAACAACAGAAACTCTTGTTATTGTTGGCGGGAATGCAAAATAGTATAGCTGCTTTGGAAGACAGGTTGGCAGTTTCTTAAAAAACTAAACATACACTTACCATATGATCCAGCAATTGTGCTCCTTGGTATTTATCCAAGGAGCTTAACATTTATGTTCATTCTTGAAAACTCAATATGGATACAGTAAAAAGATCAGTAGTCACCAGAGGTTGGGAGAAGGCAGAGGACTGATAGGCAGAGCACAGAGGGCTTTATGGGCAGTGAAACTACTCTGTAAACTGCTATAATGTGATACATGTCATCCCACCTTTGTTGAAACCCATAAAAAGTTTAACATCCAGAGCAAGACCAATGTGGGAGACAAGGATGTATCAAATGTAGGTTCATCAATTGCAACAAATGTACCACTGTGGCACATGTTTGTGGCAGTGGGGGATGCTGTTCCTGTGTCCAGGTAGAGAGTATAAGGTACTTCTGCTAATTTTCTTGTGAACTTCAAACTGCTGTAAAAAATAGTCTACTAAAGAAAAAAATATCAGACCACAACGTTACTCTGCCTAAACCCTGCTTTGTCGACCTTGCTGAGAATTCCCTTCTCCGCATGGTTGTGGTTGGCATGGGTCTCAAGAGACATTTTACACAAGATTTGGAAGGCTAAGTGAACAAATGACCGTGATTTCCTGGGGAAGGCTGGGAAGGTGGATGCAGAACAAGAGGCCCCTTCATGACTTTCTCCAGTTGTCACAAATCTTTCTAACCACACAGGCATGGGCCTCACTGTCCTCCAGCTCCCACTGAATTTTGTTTTGTAGCTCCTCTGATTCCTGGGTCAGATGTGCAGCATTTCTAAGCAATAAAAGAAAATGGATCATTTAATAAATAGTTTTAGAACAATTGTCTAAGAGAATAGAGAAGAAAAAGTTGAATATTTACCTCGTTCTTCTTATTCTTTGCACCAAAAAGAAAAAATAATAAAGAACTCAGATGACTCAGAAACCTAAACATAAGCAATTAGATCATTAAAATATTTATTTTTTTAAGTTTAGAGTGATGAAAACTTTTCTTAGGCAGAAGCTAAAATATGGACACCATTAGAAAAAAAAAGATGAATATATTTGACTCTGTTCCAGGCTGGATTATGTCCTTTAAAAAGATATGTTGGAATCCTAATCCCAGGTACTTGGGAATATGACATGACCATATTTGGAAATAAATTTCAAGATAAAATCAAAGTAAGATTAGGAAACAGAGCAGGTCCTAATCCAACAGGGTTGGTGTTCTTAAGAGCAGAGGAGAAGCCACAGAGACACAGTGGGAAGATGATGTAAAGATCCACTTGCAGCAGGCTGTGTGACAACAGAGGCGGAGACTGGAGGAATTCCAAGGATTGCCAACAACACCAGAAGCTAAGAGAAAGGCATGGAAAACACTCCCCCAAGCCCTCAGAGAAGGGAGGGCCTGCCCACACCTCAGTGTCACACTTCTTGCCTTCCTCACTGGGACAGCACAACTTTCTGTTGTTTCTAAGTCACCCGGTTTGTGTTGACTTCTTGTGACAGCCTTAGAAGACTAATGCAGACTCTATAAAAATGAAAACATTCACCAGCCTGAATCTCAGCTCTCGATCCAGTTCTCAAGTAAGATTTAGCTCCCGGGAGAATGTGCCTGAACAACAAGCCATCGTGAGCCTGGGTGCCAAGTCTGAGGCCACCTCTTCACTGGCAGATGTTATTCGGGGTCCCGCCAGTGACCAGACTTCTCACTCCCAGTTTGTTACAGAGAGTTCTCATAAATTTTGTTATCACCTTTACTGGAATGGAAAGACTCAGGAGGAAGAGATTCCTGGAAACCTTATAAAAGTCATGTTTTTCCATTTTAAGGGTGTTAGTCTAAGGGGAATGCTTTTAGTACTGAAGTTTAAGGCAACTTGTAATGATCTCTGAGGACGATGTTATGCTGTAAACTTTTGCATAAAGTCTGTTTCTACTTATGCCCCTTCTGCCTAATGTATACCTCTGGACTACCAAGAACTTTTAAGTTCTGAGACTCTAAGCTCATGGCTTTACTGGGGAAGGGCAATTTCTGTCTTCCCTCCTCTTGCCCTTTCGTCCCATTGTTTGTGGGCAAGTCTGGGACAACTGTACCTGGTGGGTTTGTTGATTGAGAATGATGCAAATTATATGTGTTTAAGTCTTTGGTGATTTGCCTCTCTTATAGTAGATATTAAAGTTTGGAGAGTGGTATTGTAGTAAATATGAAAGCATTTTATTTTGTGATTGTGAAAACAGTTTTTTCAGTGAGGTTATATAAATTATAAGCAAATGGAAAAGCAAGAGGATATTCTCTACTAAAATTTTTGATTAGTAAAAAAAAATTGAAAACATTAACTTGCAAAAAGGACCTCACAACACAGAACAACAACAACAAAAGTACCTCAAATCATAAACTCAGGTAAAAATTAAAATGATTGAATTCCAGGGATGATGGAGTGAAAAGATCAGCAAATCTCCCCACAAAGCAACTGCAAAACTGGACAAAAATATTTAAAAACAATCATGCTTCGGAAGAGACCAAAAGCAAACAACCAGATGAGGAGCATTTATTTATTTCAATGGCTGAATTTAGGGTAGGAAAAGTAGGAGTCCAGTTTTGCTTAAAACATGATTTTATGTGATAGTAAGGAGAAGAGGGGAGACACTATGGAATGTAGCTATTATCATGCTAGAAGTTCTTATCCATTCTCCAAAAAGAATTTAAATATACAGATTGCTATGGTTTGGATCTTGAAAGTCCTCCAAAGACCCAGGTCTTAAAAGACTTGGCGCCTAAGGTGGCAACTTTGGGAGATGGTGGACCTTTGAGAGGCAGTCCTAGTGAGAGGTCCTTAGGTCCCAACCCCTTCCTCCATCTTTTTGTTCCCTGGCTTGTGATGGGAGCAGTTTTGCTTCAACACACACTCCTACCTTGATGTGCTTCTTGTCACCGTCCTAGAGTAATGGGGCCAACCAATTACGGACTAGAAACCGCCAAAACTTTGAATCATAATAAACTTTTCCAAGTTGATTCTCTCAGAAATTTCATTATAGTGATAGAAGCTGACAGACACACACATGATACATGAATATATTCTCATTGTCAAATAAAACAGTATCAGCAAATGAAATTCCACATTGATTCTCTTATCCTCTGATCTCATATCTCTCCTTTGACATTATTGCAGCTATAAAGACACAAATAGCTTGGTTTATGTTTGTTTTGATGTTGAATAAATAATGTCATAGTGTGCTAAACTTCTATATTTCAACTTGACTTTTTTTTCAGTTAACAGTGTTTTTGCTGAATTTCTATGTTGTCAAACTCACATTTTTTTTTATCTTTATTTAATGGCTGAATGGAATTGCACTTATTGGTGTGTCATGTCCCCATCAATGGACAGCTAGTCTATTTGTGCAGATGCACAAGTAGTTCTCCCCATTTGAAAAGACCAGGACAGGGTGTACGTGGGTGTTCAATTGTAAAGTCACAGTCTCATTGTCTCCAAGAAGCCCCAACCCCTCTATCCTTGCCAACATTAACTATTTAATTTGTTTTGCCCATTGACTGGGAAACTTATAGTCTCATTTTATAATTTATTTTACTTCCTGCAAATCTATAATTATTTTTTTAAAAGTTCAAACTTATACGAAACGAAGGGCTGAGGTGGTAGCTCAATGGTTGAGCGCTTGCTTTGCATGCATGAAGACCGGGTTTGATCCTCAGCACCACATAAAAAAATAAATAAAAAACAAAGCTATTGTGTTCATCTACAACTAAAAAATATATATGTTTAAAATAATTATACGCAAGGAAAAGAAACTTTTTCTTTTAAATTATCTTGCCAATTCCACAGAAGTCCTGTTATTTCTTGCTCATTATAAAATACTGTTTTTATTCCCAGAGAGAAATATTCCATGTCTAGGACTGTAAGTGAGGGGCCTCCTGCACCCACCTGGGCCAATGCTATTTTAGTGAATAACGTGACCTAATTTCTGGGCAAGGAAGTATAAGGGCTGTCTGCTAACCTAGAGAGTGGAAGGTAAAGAGGAACCCAAGACAAGATAAAACCATGTTCACTGTTTTGTTATTTGTTGAATTGTTCATCAGGTTATGTATGTGTGGTGTTCTGCTACTTCCCACTGCCTTGAGACAGCCTTCTCATTTACTTCTGTCTGCTTGTAGCTCCTTCTTTCTTGTGGCTTCCTATCTGACTGTCTGCCTGGAAACAGCCTAATATGCCCTCCCCAGATCCTTGCTTCGCTCCCCAGGGTATGATAGAGCATAAAAATCAGAGTTGAACAATCCTGGGTACAACTTCCCAGATGCAAACCCATCCCTACCCAGTCTTGTGACCTTGATCCAGCAATCATGCTAAACCCATTTCCTGTTCTCTCCTTCAAGGGTGGTCCCTCTGTCCCAGAATTGTGGATTACAGCTGTGAGGACATAATATGGAAGCCCTTGGCCCAATAAACATTAGCTCTCTTTCCCTCTCCTCCGGACATCTGCAAATCCTCCAAGAACATCTAAGGAGCTGGTTCTACTTCACCTTCTACTTATTCCTCACCCACTAAGGCCTGACCTGTGTGCTCATACTCCTGATAAAGCAGATTTTTCTCAGGATTTTCAGATGATTTTCTAGCTGCCAGACAGGACAGATTCATTCTCAGTCTTCATTCTGCTTGACCTTCTCAGTCTTTTCCCCACTTTCCCTGTTGGCTTCCACAACAGAGCACCCTCCTGGTTCTCTTTCTAACTCAAATTGCCCTCTCCCCTTGACTTCTCTTCCTCCACAACTTCTGCCCCACTCAGAACCAGAGCTCTAATCCAGACTCTTCTCTGCTCCTTTCTTTATAGATTGGAGGTCTATCTAAGCTAGCCCTATTAAATAAAACCTCTAAACTGGACTCTTGTGCCCTATTACCAAATCCATATCTCCAGCTCTGACCTCTCTCCCTGAGCCCTAGAATAGATCTTCAATGGCTTTCAGGATATTCTCCATATGACTGTTCTATAGACTGTAATGGTTTGGATCTGGAATATTCTCCAAAGGCTTATGTGTGGACAGCTTGGTCCCCAATGAAGCAATGTTAAGAATCGGGGATTTTTAGGACATGATTGGATCATGAAGACTTTAAAGTCATCAATGGGTTGATGGATTTAAAATTTGAATAGATTGTTGGGAGGTGGTAGAAACTGTAGGAGATGGGACTTAGTTGAAAGTAGTGGATCCTTGGGGTGTGCCCCATGGGACTATACCTTGTCTCTCCCCTCCCCTCTTTCTGCATTTTCAATCCACCATGAAGTGAGCAGGTTTGCTCTCTCTGACTTGCAATACTCTGTCTTACCACAAACCCACAGCAATGGAGCCAACCAAAAATAGAATAAAAGCTCTAAACTGTCAGCCAAAATAAATCTTTGCTCCTCTAAGTTGATTTTCTCAGGTATTTTTCACACTGACACAGAGATGACTAACACAGACTCTTAATTCTGCCAACTTTTGATTCTCCTGATTCTCCAAATATGGTTTCCTCCCTCAAATGGTATGGTAAACTTGGCCATCCAATTGGATTGCTCTAGTCCATCTACTCCCCTACCTCCACCTACTTTATCAAGTCACCCTTCAAAATGGGATCAGACTTGCAGAATGATTGACAAGGAGCAAGATGACAACATAGCACTGGTGAGCATTGTCTCCTTGTGAGGTAAGTTTTGACCCTCTGAAAATGTGGGATGGAAGGGATCCAGGCATACTTTCTCTCCAGTGTGCTTCCTGCTGTGATCTGTCATGCATGCTGGATAAATATCCTGTTGAATGATTTTGCTCTGTTTGTTTCCACTAAAGCAGAGCCAAAGGCAAGGCTAGAATGCAAATAATTCACTTGGGAAGTGATCACAAGGAATAGAAGTGAGAGACAGGAGGAACAAAAGAGGAAGGAAAACCAATGCAAAGATACATTTTTAGGTTGGCACCACTGTGGCTGGTGACTGGTGCCCAATGATGTGGGGTGGTCTACAGAGTCTTGTGAAATGCATCTCAGAACTACCTTTCTGGGGCATGAAAGGGGAGCATTTACCATCAGTTCTCATTGCCCATGGATGTTAACTTCTGGGTGCTTCCAGGTTGTGCAACATGAGTGCTGAGTGGGTTTCCTCCATCATTCCAAATGATGACATCAGAGTATCTCTGGGGCAGGAGGAGAGAGCTACAGCCCTGCCATGTCTCTTTATGGTTCCTTGTGAAGTGGTGCTCAATGCAGTAATATGTTACCTTGCATTCTCTCACTTATTTTCCAATTTTTTCACAACCCTTTTTCCTTGTCTTTATTCTTTTGGGCTTGTAGCTCCCAGATAAAGTGTTGTCACTTTTTATCCTTATTAATGAGTCTCTTGTTTCTAAAAACTCATCATAAGACAATGTCTTTGGAGACTAGGATAGTATATTCAATTAATTTCTATGGAAATAATATTAATTAAAAAGGATGTGGACTAGTCTGGCTATTTATGGCAACACTACAGATTTAGGAAAAAAAAGTGACTGGCTCAGTGAAGTTCACTTTCAATATACTTTTCATGCCAGAAAGTTTCTATGGATGATTTTATTCTTCTTTTTTTAACTTATAGTTGTAGATGGACAGTATGCCTTTATTTTATTTTTTATGTGGTGCTAAAAATTGAACCCAGTGCCTCACACATGCTAGGCAAGCACTCTGCCACTGAGCTACAGGCCCCAGCATTGGATAATTTTTTTCTTTTAAAACTTTTTTAAAAGTAAATTTTTCATTGAAGCATAACTTACAGAAAAGTGCATGCATCGTAACTGTAGACTTCGATGAATTTCTACAAAATGAACACAACCACTTAACCAGTCCCAGATTAATAAATATAAAATTGCCAGCACTAATTAAGCCTTCCATAAACCTTCCTCCAACCATTGTCTTCCTTCTCCCAAATGTAACTTATTATTTTGACTTCTAGCTTATATGGCTCCTATTGAGAAGATACTTATCTGCTTATCTGCTGTAGTCACAAGTCAGATTGTGCTTAAAGTTAGACCCAGAATCTGATTATGATTCAGAGCTGCAGAAAATACCAAAAGAAATAGCTAATAGTGAAAGAGTGAGACTGTGAGGCCTGGACTGAGAACATTTTGGTAGCACCCTCAAATTCCCCTGTTTGCAAAAGTAACCTCTTCTCTCAGTCAGAGGAGTATAATTTACCCTTGCCTGGGGACCATGTTGACCTCATTTGAACGGTGCCTCACAAAGAAAGCAGTTTTCTTTTAAAGTTGTCCCACCACTCTTCATTGCCTCCAGGCCAATAACTAGAATCAGATCCCTGCACAGCTTTATGCAAAAGAAACACCCTGCATGTCAAGGGAATTTATTACTACTATGTATCAGCAAGACCATGTGTGGGGTCATGTTGGGAGCAGCCTGTGCATGAATCCCTTATGAATGAGATTTTTTTCCCTTATAAAGTGATACTAGAGAGTTGCTTATCCCTTGTGCCATATGGAGACACAGTGATAAGTCTGCAGTCTGAAATTTGGAAAACAGTCCTTACCTGAACCCAACCATGTAGGCATTCTGAACTCAGACTTCAAGTCTCCAGAACTGTGAGAAATAATTGTTTCTTACAAGTGATTCAGTCCATGGTGATTTATTAGCATCCCAAATGGACTAAGATACTCTCATAACAAATTACCATAAACTGGATGGTTTAAAACATCATCAATGTATTATTTCAGCATTCTGGAGCCTAGAGGTCCAAAATCAAGAAATCAGCAAAATTGGTTTCTTCTGAAGGCTCTGGAGAAGAAACTGTTCCATGCCTTTCTCTAGCTTGCATTAATCCAATCTGTACCTCCATTTTTACAGTACCTTCTCTGTCTTCTCTTTTTTGTCTCTTATAAGGACATTTGGTCATCAGATTTATCTTTATATTCAGGATCATCTCCTATTGAGATCCTTAACTTTATCACATCTGCAAAGACTCTATTGCCATATGAGGCCACATTCACAACCATTGGGAATTAGGACCTGGAGATATCTTTTTAGGACACTATTCAATCTGTTACATGAATCTTCATAAAAGTCAGACCAGGTTCAGGGCAGATTGTAAAACTGGAGAGGGCAGAATTCTTGACATATGTGTATGTTCTCTTGATTCTTGGATCAATGAGTTGATCTGACAAGGGCAGTGTTAATTACTGCCAGCCTGTGTCATAGGACTTTTCCAACTAACCCATAGACCTGTAGTAGGAAACAGAATTAGCCACAGTCACCCCAGTTGACCCACACACCTGCAGTTAGGGGCAGAGCCACCCAGACATCCTGTCCACCATGGCCTGCAGTAGAGGCACTCAGCACACCCCTTACAAGTCAACACAACCCCTGTTGACCATGGATACATGAATGATAACAAGAAATGTTTTAAACTCTTGGGTTTGAAGCTTATTTGTTTTACAGCAACAGCTAATTGATACAGAGATTAACTTATCTCTGTCAGGTATCAGTAGGCAAAGAATAAGTAAATCTAGAGGATTTGAATCACATAGTAATCAAGCTTGATATAACAGCTATAGAAAAAACTCTGTAGCCAACATCAAAGAAGACATGTTCTTTATAAATAACTGTGAAGCATTCACAAAAACAAAACAAAACCCCCCAAATCTTCATTTTAGGTCTAAAAGTAAATTTTGACCATTTCCGATAAGAAAAACTGCCATAAAATTTGGTAAACAACAAATGATGGCAAAAAAAAAAAAGCTAAATTTAACCCCTCCTCAAAACTATTCATTCAAGTGGGACAGAAATAGTTTCTTCAAAATACTTTAATTTCAGAGGAAAAAAATCAAACTGAACTTATGGACTAATTAGAAATGAATGACAAGAGGCACTATATATAAAAATCTGTGGGATGCAGCCAATGTCAGACTAAAAAATTCTAACTTTAGTACATTTATTAGAAAATATGATCTTTAAAAAAAATAAATTAACCAAGCTTTCAACTAGAGATGCTAAAAAAAGAAGACCAAAGCAATCCCAAAACGTGAGTAAATAATAAATATAAAAGAAGAAATCAATTAAATGGGACACTAGAACCCATAGGAGATTCTTTCTTTTTCTTCACCCTTTTTCCCCTCTCTTCCTTCCTTCCTTCCTTTTTTTAAATTTTTTTTTTTAATTTTGGAGGGTGGAAAATACAAAGCAGAGAAGCTGTGAAAGTTCAGTTAAGATGAAATTTGGGAAAACACTAATGAGCATTAGGAATTATAAAGATGCCAGGACTGCAAATAAGTTTTATAAAATTGAAGGGAAAGTTGTATAATATTAAAAATAAAATAGAAAGTCAGGAGGTAAAACCACAAGATTTGCCAGAAATAAAATGATCAGATTGACAAAAGAAACAGAAAATTTAGAAAGAACAATAAGCATAGGTGAAAATGGAAGGTTGGTTTAGTATCTATACCCAAATATCACCATGCCCAGTCAATTCTCCTGGCAAGTTTCTTCAAATTTGCAAGGGAATTAAAAATTCCCATATTACTTAAAAGTCCTATTTTACTTAATCAAGTAAAACTATGGAAATGTTTCCAATATATCCTGCAAGGTGCAGATAGTGTTGCTACCAAAATCAGAAAGAGGAGAGAATGAAAGAAAGCTATAGACCCAGCTTACTTTATAAAAATGATAATTTGGGGTGAGAGGAGGCAAATTAAATCAAGCAATATATTAAAAACAGGATTCATACCAACTACGCAAACTTAATCCAACTTGAGCAAATTTTTAATGTAAGGAACTTTATTGAGATGTTGAAGAAGAAAACTATGTGTACATTTCAATAGATGGTGGAAAACATATTTAATAAAAATCAACTCATTCCAGAAAGAAACAAAAACTCAGTCAACTATAAATAGAAGGAACTTTCTTAAAATGATAATGATACTGTTAGAAACTGACTTTACTGAAGCAACCCACACTCCTACAAGGCCAGGGCTGAAAGCCAGAGGATATTAGTGGGTTCTGATGGGCAGCGGGTCTCCTTGGACTCTTTTCCTGGAAATGCTTCCTTTGATGTGATGAATTGGGGAACAGTGGGTCCACCTCTGAATTCGATCTCATTTCACTCCACCTTGAAGATATTCCCAATGGTTTTGGGGATTGGGAAATATCCTCTGTTAGCTTTCAGTACCATTCCTTTGTTTATCCTAATTGAAATTTGGAAAAGGAAAGTTTTATTTTTAAAGACTAGGTTTAGAAGAGTAGGTATCCAAAGTTCATTAATCCAGAATTATCTGGAATCTGTTTTGAAATGCAGAGTCCTGGGTCCATCCAAAGTAATTTTTTTAAGTATAACTTTCCCTCAATTTTAACAATAATACAGACTTATATTAAAAATAAAAAATAGAGTAAAACTGCTATAAAAATAAGACCACAGACTGGAAATATTTAAAAATATGACTCTGGGGGACTTTCTGCCCCTCAGAAGTAGATGAAAATTTTACCTCCCTTCCTTTTTATATATGAGTATAACACAGTATTCTTTCCCCCTTTCCAGAGTTGTTTTGAAAGCTATAGGAGAAAGAGGTTCTTGTATTAAAACAAACAGAACATGAAAGACTATACATTTGAGAAGTATTCAAATATACTTTTTCAAAACAAGTAAAATAATAGTGAAAATAAAAAGGTAAAATATAAATAAGAAAGATAATTCAAATACATATTTGAAAAGAAATCATAGGATTTGTTCAGAATTTAAAACTTTTAGAATGTATGGCTCTTTAGTTCATGAAGAAGTAACTGTTTTCCCTCAATATGCACTCACAACAAAGACTTACATAATTTAGCAACTCATTAATCAGCAAAATTTGGAAAATATTCATCAGTATTTTTGCTCTGTATAGATATAGGAAAATGGTTCAAATTGCATAGATGCTTAAGGCTGCCTTTTTTTTTGGGGGGGTAGGGAGGTACCAGGGATTGAACCCAGGAGTGCTTAACCACTGAGTCACATCCATAGCCCTTTTTAGTTTTTACTTCGAGAGAAGGTCTCACTAAATTGCTGAGGCTGGCTTTGAATTTGCAATCTTCCTATTGAGGCTGTTTTTAGTGTCCTAGTAAATTGTGAATATTTGCCTGACATTAACTATGTCATATTTATCAGAGAGTGGTTGCATCATATTTCCTTCATAATAGTCAGGATAGGCCAGGCTATGCGCAGTATAAGCAATCCCAAACACTGCTTAGTTTTCACTCAGGTTGCATGACAGTATGCTGCTGCTCTCTACCACTGTTAGCATTAACATTTCCAGATCCAGACTTATGATACAATCAGACCTAAAACACTTCTGGTTACTGTGGCAGAGCAAACCAAGAGTTCTGGGATGTCTATCCCTGATAATTAAACTCTTGGATTGGAATGGATTCATGTTACTTTGCTTACAATTCATGGGTCAGAATGGGCTGCATGACTGCAATCTGAATGGGCCAGGAAATCCAATCTTGTCCTGTGTTTCAAAGGAGAAGAACTGGCCAGAAATATTCAGCATGACTACTACATAAAAATGAACTGTATTTTATTGAACCTACCCCTTATTCCAGGATATTTATGACATTTCTTATTTATCTTTGTTATAATTGGTGTCTTCATAAATAAATCTTGGCTCAGGAATTTGTTCTCTTTCTTCTTACCAGTGAAATTACTAGATCAAAGTGCATACATATTTTAAAATTCTTGTTCCATGTTAACAAATCTCACTGGAGAAATATTTTATCCATTCACAGCCACATAGTTATCATATATGCTACCCCAGTTCCAAGACACAAAAACTAAGGTCTTTTGAAAACTCCCTGAGAAAGACTCTTTGACCTTCATTGATACCTTATCAATTCAAATTTGAGTGTTTCAGAGCTCCATCCTGTCTGTCAGTTCAAACTTTAAGAGAATATCTTTTTTTCTCTACTCAGGAAAGACAAAATTGTTGGAGGCAAGGTTCTTAGTCACAGTACCTCCCCACCTCCAGACTCTATGGGTCATGCATTGCCTTCTGGAGTGGGATGCTCTAAAGAAGAGGGTGCCAACCTTTGTTCTTTGTGATTGGATCCTCTTGCTTGAAGATTTTGCCTAATTTGGATAAAATGCCTATTGATTTGTTAAACCCATGAAATCACAAGTGACCCCCTCACTTATTTGGGAGCATCCTCAAAATGTTGCCTTGTTTTCCTCATAAACTGAAATGTGGTGCTTGCATTTGTCTTCCTCTCTCTTCCAGTTTGTCTTCACCCACAGCCTACAAAGCTGCCTGAAGAAGCTTCCTGTCTGCAGAGCCCATTATTGGTGATATGTGAATATGCAAAGGCACGGTCTCCTGAGACATAAACACACATGCAGAAATCAGTTTTTGTGATGTTTGCCTATTTATACAAAACTTGCCTGATTTTATTGTGAAGCTAACTAATTCCTCTATCTATTGGAGGCAGCATAATGAATCAGAAATCACTGTGACTGGGGACAGTGCTTGACATAAACAGTAAATGCATGACAGCCCTCAGTATGTGAGATCAATGGGTAAATTAAGTGAGTACGGAACAAGCAAGTCTTGGGGAGCTTAATCACACAGATTTGTTCCAGTGTTGTCTGGGCACCTGTGGACATCAGTTATCAAGGACTGTGAACTGATGGATAAGAACTCTGTCTCCTACCACTGGGGAGTCTTTTTTCTGTTTTCATAGATAAGGAATCCATGAAAATGTTCCTTAAGTTGTAGGTATAAGGAATATGCCTTCATACTAACAAAACTGAATTTGGGTAAAGCTCCTTTTAATTTTTTTCTTTCTAAAGAAGTGTGGGTCTGTATATGATGAGAGAAACCATCTGTATTTAGAAAACACAAAAAAAAAGCATCAAAGAGAACAACAATCAGCCATAACTCTTCTAAGGAGTTTGGTTTTCTGCACATCCTTGAAAATAAATATATATAAAAGTGTGATTATATTGGTATGAAGTTTTACATGTTGCTCGTATCATTTCACATGTCTGAGCTTTTTGTCCTTCTAGAACCTGATTTATTTATTTTTAAAAATATTTATGTTTTAGTTTTTGGTGGAAACAATATCTTTATTTTTTTATTTTTATGTGGTATTTAGGATGGGTATCGAACCCAGCACCCTGCGCATGCCAGGCGAGCGTGCTACCGCTTGAGCCATATCCCCAGACCCTGATTTATTTTTTTCTGAAGTAAAAAGTCCTCTCTCTCTCTCTTCCCAGCCCTTTGGTCAGAAGTAACTACTACAGTGATTTGACACGTATTCATACATATATTTTCTGTGTTTATCCAGATATGAAAAATAAATATATCTGAAGGCATATATCCTGTTTAAAACAATAAACAAAATTATGTTCTATGTATTGTTGATTTTTGTTCACTTAACAATGTACCCACTTCCTCATTCAATAATTACTTTTTTATCGATGCTGTCTCTACGCCA
The DNA here is from genome assembly GCF_964194105.1 of Spermophilus citellus. Classification (NCBI taxonomy): domain Eukaryota; kingdom Metazoa; phylum Chordata; class Mammalia; order Rodentia; family Sciuridae; genus Spermophilus; species Spermophilus citellus. Next base: position 22,282,300 of record NC_138184.1, on the reverse strand, counting down.
GGCAAGAGGAACCATGATTCCTTCTTAGGACACAGCAAGGCACTCCACCTCATTTTGAAAAATATATAGAGACTATCCCCCAATAATTTATTTAACTATTCACCTACACTTTTAGGTCAGTTCTAATATTTTTTGCTTTGACGAACAACGTTCCTCCCACTTGTCTAACACCGCTAGCCTAGATGACCAAGGGAAGCAGCAATTAATTCAGCAGATGGGTTAATTACCCTCTCATACTATCTACCACCTCTTTTTAAAGATATATAATTTTTAAAATACTAACTGCTATTACATCTAATCAACCCTGCATTAGTTTTGCCCTATTGTTGTTTAAAAATTCAAGTCATTTTATGTTTGTAATGGATATTTTAATGGATTGAGTCAAATAAGATTTGATTTAGAAGTTCCTGGGACCTACCTCTGACCTTCTTCACCCTTCATTGGCAAACCAGTGTGTGAGTTCCTTCTCTCTCTCCTCTGTGCTCCAGAGTGGGAGCTAGCATTGATTTCTATTTCCAACTTCAAAAAAGCATTTTTAAGAAATGTGTGGGGAGATCATATTACTTCACAGCAGCCCAATGTTTAATACTTTGACACGTCCTCAGCTGTGACTTTGAGTCCTTGAGTAATGCAGAGGAAATTTGGAATGGCAGCCCTAACTGTTTCATGTCACTCCTTTTCCAGCAAATCTCTGACCCTTGTCCTGATGCACTTGTCATGGCTTCCTCCTGGCTGTCATAGTCCCCTCACTTATCCCTGCTCCTGCTCCAGCTTCACACCCCCCACCCACACACACACCCATTCTCTCCCTTCAGTTGTGTCGATCAGCTACAGGTTCCAAATGAGCTGGGAGTGCCTGGAGTCATCTCCTTTAACACAGGCTGCTTCCTTGGCTGGGAGTAAATCCCCTTCTCTCCTGAATCCATTTCTCTTAAGAATATTCAAATTCACTACTATACTAAACTAACTCAGCTGGTGTGTTGTAGGGAGAACAGTTTGGTTAATACAAAATGAAACAGAGGTTCTAAAGCCAGTTCAAAATATGTCAAAAAATCTCCGTTGCGATAGTTTAGATCTGGAGTGTCCCCCAAGGGCCCATGTGTTAAAGATGTGTTCCCCCAGAGTGGTGCTATTAGTATACTTCAAGTGGTGGTGTCTGGTGGGAGGTGTTTAGGTGATTGGGGAATACCTTTAAGGGGATATAGGACCTCAACCCCTTCCTCTTCCTTTTCTTTGCTTCTTGGCTATGAGGTGGGTAGCTTTCCTCCACCATGTGCACCCACCAGGACATCCTCCATAACGTTCTGCCACAGACCCACAGCAATAGGGCACACCTATCTGGGACTGAAAATTCTAAAACTATAAGCCAAAATAAACCTTTATTTTTGTTACAGTAACTGAAAACTGACTAATATACCCATTTTGCTAAAATACGAAATACTGAGTAAGTACTTATACTACATACTACATATTTAAACAAAATTACATTCCTTTTGGAATCATCTGATCATTAGGAGGCTGGTTGGACAATGGTTTTAGTATAACACTGATAAGTTATGCTATGTTTTTCCCCCTGTTTCTAGGTTTTTGCATACCTTTTTGGTCTCTTTTTCCTCCTACATGAAACGAGACTACTACTACTACTACTACTACTACTACTACTACTACTACTACTATAGGAATACTACTTCCTATCTCCAGTTGTTTTGAAGGAAAATGTGTGGAAAGAGCATCATCAGTAATGCCTCAACTGGTTCACTCAACTAAGAGTGCTTTACAAATTAGTTGTTACCTGGTAGGGGATCAACAAGGTGTGCCTGATTTCTGTCTGGTAGAAAGAAGGGCTTCTAAGATTATGGTTTTAGCACATACAAAGGACTGGATAGTTTTGTGTCGGACTTTGCAATCTTATTGATAACAAGGTATTCAATAAATTCTACTTCTTGTTGATTGGCAGTGGCAATAAGTGTCTTGTTATGGTTCTAACTCTCAAAACTGCCCCCAAGACATATTAGAGCAGGAGGTGAAGACAGAGGCAGAGGAAGGGAGCTGACAGTGCTGATGCTCAGCTGAAGAGTGATGAGGAGCCAGGCCTGGTGGCACCATCTGGAGAAGGTCAAGTGGCCCTGCAGCAGTGTGTGTCCTGCTCTAACATTTGTTTTCACCAAGTCCCCTCCAATTATAGCCATCCCAGACTCAAAATTGACAAAGAAAATTTTAGTCTGGTGCCTGCAAATGTGAAACTTTCTGATGAAGCTCAGAAAACAAATTATGGTTGATCCCTTGTGGAGCAGGACCCATGTGGCCTCATTCCCTGAATTTCAGCTGTGTTTGGTGACAATGCACAGGTGGTGCTGTCCTTGGGCCATCTCCTACATGCCAGGTGACCCTCTCTGCAGAAGGTAGTGTCTTTCCAGCCTTTGCCCTGCTTCTTTCCAGCATTTCAGCACAGCGGACAGCGGCAAGCTTTCCAGCTGTTGCTTATTTCACCTTCTGTGTGTTTCCACACCGTTCTTTTGGCTCAACACATCTAGAATTTTTAAGACCAGTTCCATAAAAGTCTGAAATTGTTTCGTATTCCTCCAAGATAAAATCTGCAAAAATCCAGCCCCAATTTCACTGAGATAAAATTGAAGTCTACCAAACTGTGTATGTTTAATTTGTACAATTTGTTCAGTTTGACCCATCTATCTCTACTTCACCCCAATCAAGATAACAATTTTCATCACTGCCAAAAGTTTCCTTGAACTTTTTTGAATTCCTCCTTTTATCCATATCTATTTCCAGGCAACCACTGATCTTCTTTCTGATATTATAGATAGGATTTCATTATCCAGACATTCTCTCTCTCTCTCTCTCTCTCTCTCTCTCTCTCTCTCTCTCTATATATATATATATATATATATATATATATATATATATATATAATTGTATGTGAAGTATAAATTGTATACAACTGGAAGCATACAGAATATACTTTTTGTCTATCTTCTTTAAGTTATCATAATTTTTAGATTCATCCATATTATTGCCTGAATGGTGTGTTCTTTTTTATTACTGGGTAGTAGTCCACTGTATGGATATGTCACAAATTATTTATACCCAATAATGGACATTTGGGTTTCATCTAGGGTTTATTATTATTGTTACAAATAAATATTTGCTATGAAATGCATAAATCTTTTTATGGACATGTATTATTCATTTCTTTAGGGTAAATACTTAGTAGTAAAATGACTAGGTCATATGGTAGGCATATGTTTAATGTTTTAAGAGACTACCATTACTGTTTTCCAAAGTGTCTGTATTGTTTTACATTCCCACCAGACCAGAAAACATACAGCAGTATATGAGAATGCTCCATATTCTCACCAACACTTGGTCTAGTGAGTCATTTTTATTTTAGCCATTCTAGTGTATCTATGGTGCTATTTCATTGAGGTTTTAATTTTTTTATTTCCCTAATGACTAAAGATGTTGAACACCTTTTTGTGGAGATGGATATATAGTATGTGTATATAAAGCATTTACCTAAATCTTTTACATTTTTACATGTTTTCTTATTATGTTGAAAATTTTCTCATTTGTTTTGGATAGAAGTTCTTTGTCTCATATGTATGTTGCAAATATTTTTTCCCCAGTCTGTGGCTTGCATTTTCATTATCTTAAGGAAACTTTCCAAGAGTACCTTTCTGTTTTGAAATCCAGTGCATGGACTTTCTTTTGTAGTTCACGTCTTTCATGTTCTGACAATCCAACCCCAAGATCGCAAACATCTTTCCCCTATGATTTCTTCTAGAAATTTATAGTTTTAGGTTTTACATGTAGGTCTGTAATCCATTCTGAGTCAATGTTTATGTATTGTGTGAGTTAATTTTGTGTTTGTTCATTTTTTTCTCACATAGATATTCACATAGTAGATCCAGCACCAGTTACGAGAAAGGTAAGATAGGTTTTGAGGTGTACTACCTTCCTGATTAATATTGTCTGGAGGTATTCTCATTGGTCTTTGTGTTTCAGTAGATATGGTGCAAGGTGGCTGGTCATTACACCCCAGGAAAAAATTTGATCTAACACCTCTTTTGTTTTAGATGGCATTACTCCTAATGCAGCTTTGTTTCAGATTGCTTGCTTTTGTTGATTATTATTATTTTTTGTCAGCTACATCACCCAGTTTAGAGTCAACTAAAACCTCTACATTTTCCTCGTATGTGCTACTCTTTGGTCACATCATCTCTGTATCAGTTGAGTTTTGCAGTTCAAGTCCATGATTTTATCATTTTTGAGCATTATATTTTCTCTGACTTGCTTTGGCTCATGCTTCCAATCCATTAATTCTAATTTTGTTGGGCAGCACCATTTCGTGCCATTCATAATTTCCATATGCAAGGCCTAGTTCATCCATGGCAGGGTCACCTGCCAGTCACAGAGAGTCCATAATGTTCCAAAAAAATGACTCATTCAATCTCTCTCCACTCAGTCTCTGCCTTTCAGGAACCGAGAGGGCACAGATGAGTAAGTGCAAGCCCTCAGCTCAAGTGCTCCTTATCTAGGGAGGGAGGTGGGAGTGAAGTCAGTCATTGCAATAGGATGTGGGCTGTGTCATCAGAGAGAACTGTTTGGGAGGCACAGAGGAGAAACAGCTTATCACTAAGGGATGGCAAAAAGGTCAGAGAAGACTGCCATGTATTTGCTGCTGCCCTAATTCCCTCCCCTCTTTTATGGTAATACTCACTTTGGAGGATAGCTCTCTATTTCTATCCAAGCCATCAACCCAAAGAGCATTACCCCATCAGTAGATTCCAAACCCCAGGCTGCCAGCCTCAGCATAGAGCAGACATAGAAGGCAAATAAAACCCAAAAGAAACGTGTGTGTGTGTGTGTGTGTGTGTGTGTGTTCTTTTTTCCTCTCCATTTCTCCTCATTTAAGTCATCTTTGTGCTCATTACTTTAGAGGAAGCACATGCCCCATCAGAAAATAGAACTACCCTAGAAGCCTCATTGGATTTATATTTGCACTTAGAAGAGGGTTCCTGAGAGTAATTAATTAGAGTTGAAGAAACATGAAAGGAGAAGGATTTTGCCCAGACTAAAAATAGACTATCCCATGCTGGGAAAGAGGAGCAAGCTTGTGAGCAGTCCCAGGAGTGGAGAGGAATGCTCTTGATTGCTGGCAGCCGTGCTGCGGAAAGACCCCCAGAAGGGGTCACATTCAAGAAAAGTTCCCAGTACAAGTATCGCTGACAGCTACCTAACCTGAGAGTCAAGAGGACATGGTGACAGATTTCATCATGACCCGCCCCCACCATGGGCACTGATGTCTAAGGATCAAATTGCTTCCCCCAACCCAATCCCTTGGCAAGACTCAGAGATTGTGTGAGGTCCCAGGAAGGACTGAGTTTATTTTTTCTGTAACCCAGAAGAATGGGGACTTGAACGAGAAAAACAGAGTCATGGAGTATAAAGCAAGTTCTAGTTCTTCAGCTCCTTAGTTCATGAGCTGAAATGTGCACTCATCACTCACCCAAGGATATTTAAATTTCTTTCTCCTGCCCCTATTCCACACACCTCCTTTCTTTGCAGATGGATTCTAAGAAAAGGTGAACAGAATATCACTTTATCTTGGTGCTCCATCTAACTCATAATATGTCTAAAACTCTCTCTGACCTATACAGCAATGTTCCCAATAAAGTATTGTTAGACAAAGTCCAATGTTAGAGAGAGGTTGATCCTGCCTCCCGCTCCCTCACCTTGACCCCAACAGTCACAAAAGTATCAGGTATCCAAAGAAAATTTAGGTGACTGAGATAGAAATTAAAGTCTTTATTCATTTGAAACACATCAGAGAGTACTTAAAGGTCAAGTAGCCCCCAGATTAAAGTAAGGTCAAGATTTTTATAGGATGGAAGACTGGATGTATGAACTTGTGCCTTTGATTTAGGAAGTGGTTTTCAACTTCAATCAAAGTTCTTGATGAGACGTTGTTCTTGTTTTTGTGCAATTGGTTCAAGGTCATTGGTCCATCTCAGGACCATCAGAGTAGTATTTTTCGAGAATTATTTTTGCAAGCCTTGCAGTTTACCTTCTAGTCAAAGTTTACGATGTAGGTAATGTAGATAGCAGAAAAGAAAGAAAAGGGGGCTGGGTTAGAAGGCAAGGGGGATGTTTGGCCTTCCATCATGTGGATTTCAGTCTTTATCTACAACAGGATCACTGATTGTATCACAAATGAAAATGTGTGAGCAAGAGCACATGGGAAACTATCCCTTCTGTTTAGAGCACCCCAGCCAGAGTTCTTGAACATCGTCACTGCGGGTCCTTCTATACGCCCTGAGTTCTACCTGCTCCTCTCTCCCGATCAGGCATATGATCACCTTTTGTGGCCATCTTTTTGGAGGGGGGCTGATGGGTCATGCTCACCTCCATAAACCCCAGGGACTGGTATAAAGATCCCAAGACTTTTGATCCCTGCCTGGCCCCACCTTTCCCTATCAATCTTTTTCATCTTTCCTGACTTGTCTTCCTGATAAGTTTGGTCACTACCCTGTCCTGCTATGTGAACCTCACCAGCTTCTCCTCTGTCACTCAAGCCATCTTCTATTTGACCCAGCTGGGCTATCCAAGGCCAAGTTTCTTCTTCTGGCCCTCTAAGCTCCCAGGTCCTTTACTTCTACCAGCTCTCTCTCTCTCTCTCTCTCTCTCTCTCTCTCTCTCTCTCTCTCTCTCTCTCTGTCTCTTTGTTCTTCTTGAGCATTATCTCTCAAAGGTGTGGCAGTTCCCTTTGGAAAATCCCAGCAGGTGTCTGGCAGATGTCCACGTTAGCTTGGCCAGTTGTTTCTGCTGATACAGAAAGGTAGCCACGGAGATGCCATAGGAACCTCAGGTGTTGAACTTGGAAATTCCTCCAACCCACAGGACATCAGGCCCTGCCATCTGCTGGAAAAAGGAAACACCCCCACATTTTCCCAAACAGAGGTCTGACAACAGTCTCCTTGTCCTTAGTTTGAGCAGTTTATCTTTTGGGAAAAGAGGATACATTTTGGATACATTTCCCTCAAAACAGTCTGTCTGCTATTACACGGATGAGGAATTTTAATGACCGCACAGTTTCTCCGGTGCACTGTCCCTTCCTCCTGGGCCAGGAGGGCAAGGTCCCAGTTAGCACACAGAATGAATTTTTAAAAGCCTCCCTTCTGAGAAGACATACTGCTAAAGTTCCCCACTTTGGACAGTTGAATTAAAGAACAGACCCCTCAGGGGAAAAGCCTTCGTGGGTGAAGCTCAGCTGAGATTTCCACCTGCTCAATCCCTGGCTGGCCCTTTTGTGTCTATACAAAATGCAGAATCTTACAACAACCCTGTGGGAGACAAAGCTGAAGCTCCTCTTGCTCCACTTCACAAAGGAAACAATTTCAAAGAATTTGTAGATATATATTTTAAACTCTTGCTGAGATGTCTGTGGAAGTTCTTTGTACAGGTGCCCAAGGGACTGTGGCTCTATGGGCCTCAACAGCTGTAAACCAGTCCAGGAAGTGAAAGACTTGGAAGGAGGGCTGGGGATGTGGCTCAAGCGGTAGCGCGCTCGCCTGGCATGCATGCAGCCCGGGTTTGATCCTCAGCACCACATACAAACAAAGATGTTGTGTCCACCGAAAACTAAAAAAATAAATATTAAAATTCTGTCTCTTTCTCTCTCTCTCTCTCTCTCTCTCTCTCTCTCTCTTTCTCTTTAAAAAAAAAAGACTTGGAAGGATAGGAGGTTTAGAGTTTGGGCAGTTATGCCAAGTTTCTAGGATGTAACCATGATGTTGAACCATATGAAATAACCAATTTTGTACATGAAAACATAGAGTAGCAGAAGTTTCATATGGTTCAATCCAAACAAATATGGGTGAAAGTAAGATTGAGATTTAAACTCAGTTTCAGCCCCCACCCCCCACAAAACTTGCTAATATAGTTCTGTTCTCCTAAAAATAAAAAAGGCCTAGCTAGTTTTCTTTTTAAAACTAGCATTTTTTTGTGCTCACCTCACTGAGCTGTTCATTTGCTTTGGAAAAATGGATCTGCTTCTGCCTTAATTACTAAAACTTACCTTTGAGCTTTTTCCTCCTTACCTTTGAGCTTTTTCCTCCTCGGGTGGGTAAAAAACCATAACATTGTGTATGCCATTTAGCCCATGATTGAAATCTGGGAGCTATCACTCCTAAATGAGAGTCAGAAATGAAATTTAAAGACCATTTTTAACAGAATATTACAAATAATTACTTTTAAATGGCAGCAAAATTTATCATTGGTGTCTGAGCTCCCGTTAGTGCATATACTTTTGACTAATACCCTGCTAAGTTGATGCTTGCATTTGCTGGAATATTGCACTAACAGGAGGCAAGGCATCCTCATGACCAGATACTAAATGAAAGTCATCCCAAAGAATTAGCATAATATCCTTTATACCTTATAATTTTATGGACTGACGCAAGCAGCTTCTGCCCATCAAAGGCTTTATAAATGGCATGGAAAATAAATACCCCGTGGCTGGCATCTATTAACAAGATGAACATCCTGGGCACACTATTTCATAACTCCCACTGGCTTCCAGAAGTATAATTAGGGTTGAATTTTTCATGAACATCGACATCATTTTCTTTGTCCACTCTGCTATGCTTTGTGTTTGGCTGTTTCCAGCACTCTGCTCAGAAAAAGAGAAATGGAAAGAGAGTCCTATTCTCAACTAGACGCAAATTGGGGCTGACTCTAAGGATAGCCCCAGGCTCCTCCATGGAGCTGGGAGGCCTCTTCGAGATAGAGGTAGAACTCTTCCTGCCTAATTCTGCATACTCCTGGCTCATGCTGGGGTTGGAGGAAGATTCAGCATCTGGAGCTAAGTCTCCCTTGAAGAACTCTCAGGTTTTGGAAGTAGGAAAAAAAAAAGAAAAAGAAAAAGTATATATATGGTTTTCATGTTTAGTCCTAAGTAGATCTACTTATTCCACAATTTTTAAGTCACTTTTCATGGTCTCCTACTACCAAAGGAAGAAAGTTCAAGTTCCCAGCACAGCACGAGAGGGCTTCCAGGTCTGCCCCTGCGTAATCTCCATCTCCATTTCCTGCCTCTCCCCTAATAGGATTCCACTTCCTGCCATGTTACATTTCTTACAGTTCTTTGGTTGTGTCTGTCTTTTATGTGATCAAAACAAAATTTCCCCTGAATTCTCACCTGGCTAAAAGGTGCTTTTCAAAAGTTAGGCCAAGTTCTGATAAAATAAGCATGTCTCAACTCAAAGACCAGTTTCTTTTTTAATGGGGAAATACTGAAGATGGGCCCATTGAAGATGGGAACAAGGCGAGGAATTAGCTATTGCCACTAGTCTTAAGCATCAGAAAGATAAAATCTAAAAATAAATTTTAAAAGAAATGTGCAAATGTTAATGTTTAAAACTCTAAAATAGACCTGAAAGTCCAAAAGGTAGACCTAATCTAAGGAAAGATATGAAATATTCTTGCACAGGGAGACCGAATCAGAAATTTCAACACTTCTCTATTTAAAGAATTAATGTGATCCCTATAAAAGCACAAAAAGATTTTCTACTTGAAACTTGACATGATGAATATGAAATTCTTGTAGAGAAAAAAAAAGAAGAAAAAATTGGCTAGAAAAACCCTGAAAAGAGGAAAAATACTGGGAATCCAGGGCCAGCCTTACTATATATTGACATACTAAACTCCTCGATAATTAAACTAATATTGTATTGATGCTTGAACACAGAAAGACCTCTGAAGCAAAAGTAAAACCACTCAAAGTAGACCCAATAATATGTCAATCCAGAGCACGGGAAACGTTTCTCAAATCCCTGGGGGAAATGAGATGTTTATCAGTATTTATCATCAGTTTAGATTTGAATACATAAATGGATTGAAAAAATATGGAAAAATAGTCTGTATAACAGTAATATCAAAAATGATAAAATTTTAGTTGTGTCTTTTATTTAATCCCCAAACACAGTTTTTCTTAAATTCCTACTTGAACTAAAATCACTCCTTCAAAAGTCAGGTCATGTTCTGATAAAATAGATATGCCTCAACTCAAAGGCCAGCTTTGAATTTTGGAATAGATTTAACAAAAGGAGTTCAAGACATCTACCCTGGAAACTGTAAAATATTGTTGAAAGGTATCAAAAAGATCTAAGTAAACGGGGGAAAAAATTCCATGACCATAGATAGGAAGAGTTACTTGTTAAGATAATAATATAGGAACACCCCTTCTTCTCTAAAAATAATAAATAAATGAAAAAATTTCAGGACTTAGCAACTGATCATTTTTTTTAATTGATTCTGACAAGTTTAAAATTGAGTGGTGTGATAAAAATCCTATATCATCCAGCCCATCTATTTTCCATTCTTGTATTGAAGAAACTGAGATGGGGCAACTTATAAAGAAAAGAGGTTTATTTAGTTCTCAGGTTTAGAGATGGAAAGTTTAAGATTGGGTGTTTCCATCAATTCAGCCTCTAGTGAGGGCTCCATTTGTTGTGTCATTTGATAGACATCATTAGGGCTGGGAGCGTGTGTCAAAGTGAGAATCACATAATGATATAAGAAGTCAGAGTGGGGAGGGGCCAGGCTTACTGCTATATGATGACTCACTTTTGCAAAAACCAACCCAAGACTTTGAGAACTACCTTAGGTCTTTATGAGGGTAATACCATCAATGACCCAACAACCCCAGGCTCAACCCTGAAAATTAAAGGTACCACCTCACTGGGCATATCATCATCACACTGGGGCCCAAGCTTCCAACATATGAACCATGGGCAACACCCCCAAACCGTATCCAACCACAGTACCACCTGCTAGTCAGTAGCCACCTCAGTTATTAGATGGGCTATCATGGTATCACAGTGCTTATGTTGAAGCAACCTTTACTTTACTTAGTAATGACCACAAAGCTCAAACTGTTATTAAAGTATATTGTTATAGTTTTAATATTTTATTATTGGTTGTTGTTGTTAATCTCTTTCTGTGCCCAACTTATAAATCAAACTTTATCATAGGTAGGTATGGATAGGGAGAAAAAGCACAGTATATATATATATATATATATATATATATATATATATATATATATATATATATATATATGGTTTGGTACTATCTGTGGCTTCAGGCATCCTTTGAGGGGGATCTTAAAACACATCCCCTGAGGATAAGGAGGGACTACTGTTCTCCTCAAATTGATCAACAGATTCAATGCAACCCCTATCAAATTTGTGACTGGGTTTTTTTGAAGAAATTTTCTAAAATTTATATGGAAATTCAAAGGACCCAGAATTGGCAATGCAGTCTGGAAAAAGAAAACATGTTTTTTAAATATGTAAAGCATCTATGTAACTCAAAGTGAAAGCTACATGAAAAACTGCTTAGAAAATTCTCCCTTCCATCCACATGACCTCAACCTCTTTCTCCCCTTCCTTATAGGTAACCGCTTTTTATTAGCCTCTGACCTTTCCTTTCAGTTATTTCTTTTTAGAGAAATGATCAAAAATTGCATGTATTTTCATTTCCCCCTCTTTCTTATAGTGAAAGGCAGCACAATATGTTTCCTGCTTCACTAACCAGTGCACATTCTGCAAAGAGGAGTGTCATTGGAGATGGAAATGTCCCTGATGCTTCCAAGAGAAGTCACGTATGGTCAGCAAGACCCTGACCCATCCCAGCAGATGGCACCCCTGGTAGAGGAAAGCTAAAGGAGCTAAGAGGGTTCACATACGTCCCCAGGAGTGATCCCTGAGAAATCTCAGCTCTCAAGAGCAGATTGGAACAAGGTCAGTTTTGACCAACTTGGTCTTTAACACCTGGCAGGAGAGTTACAGCCTAAGCACAGTCCTATAAGGACATATAAAAGGAAAAAACAAAGTGGTTGTTTTTTTTATGTAATTTAAAACATTTCCTGCTTGAATTTGCCTTTCTGCTGAACATTTTTTGTGGCAATCACACCATATTAGTACACAGAGATTGACTTCATTCTCTCTTTCGGCTGCCTGATGTGAAATTCTCTCTTACCCATGTGAAGTTGTATTTGATTAACTGTGCTTTGATCCTCTATTGCATTAGTATCTCTTTTATAATCTTGATTTTCTTCAGGTGTTTTGTGAATTTGGATTTTGTGTTCACTTCTGCATTAGGGTCTTCCTGAAAGCCTCTCTGTGCACATGATATTATTTACCATGGACAACATGCAGTTGTGTGGGGAACATCCAGATTTCTGGATGTGAGGTTGCTGTTTTCTTAATGGATTAATAGCCGTGGAGGGTACTGCTGTTTCTTGATAATTAGTGTCTATACTCACGACTCCTTTGCTATATTTTTCTTGGCATGGGAAGAGAGGCTGCTTCTCCTGCCGTATTCCAACCAGAACCCCTTCAGGCATCTCTACCTACCTTTTCAAATGGGAAGCTGCCCCTGCCTCTTCTTTCTGAGAGGCCTCCTTCTCTTGCCTCCTGATTTTCAGGCATCCCTCGTGATTTCCATCAAAAGCACCTCTCTTGCTTTTCAAAATAGCTATGAATTTTTAGAAGATATAGTTTTGTAATTTTCTAGAGTTATATATTAGAAATAGCAAATGCATATGGTTCTCTTAATCCAAGATATATACTTTTCAAAAAGTATACCTGGATAATTAGACAATGTCCTTAGTTCCCAGAGAAGAGATATGGATTGCAAATTTAGGATCTGGACTATTTCCCATTAATGACCCTAAGACTGAAAGGAAGGACTCTAGAAGTCAAGATGTTCTTGAATCCCTTTTCTGCCAAGGGTTCATCTATTACCCATTGTTATAAAAATGATTTGGTCACCATTTGGTGATGCTACTGTTTTCTGGAAAGCATTCAGAAGCCTAGGGCTCAGAAGCTAAATCAATCGCATCGATTGTAAGATGATAAATGATTCTGAGGCACCCGCCGTATACCTGATAATTGCAACTTTATCAAAGGAGGACATCTTTAAACAAGCTTTAATAAAAAATGTTGGATACTTTGCAGATAAAGTCTTGAGAATGACAAGTGGGAAGCGGTCACTATTTTGGAAAGAGATTGAATTAATTTGCAAACCAATAGGGAGCTATGTGAAACAGTAGAAATTATACATGAAAAGTAGAAGGGGTGACAAAAATATTCGCACTCCTCTGCATCCCCCAGCTCCTATGAGAAGAATCAGGGCACAGCATCCCCCTCTCTGTGGGATCCTCTTGCCTATTTCCTAATCCTACAGAGGGTAAGAGAGGAAATCTTAGCTCTAAGGAATTCTTGACTTAGTTCCTACTGGTGTTGGGGACTGTGGGGGAGCCCCAGAGACCTAATGTCCCCAACTCTGCCATTCTGGCTTTATCCCAGGTGGTGCTCCACAGTGTCTTAGGGATTGGAAAAGTTGCCATATAAAGGTACTTCTTTTATCTGGATAATCAATTTTCCTCGAAAACTTTTAAGAGAAAATACTAGATTTGTATGTAAGGAAACAGACACATTATGAAGTAGAAGGCAATATCAACAGTCATTTTTAAAATCAAATATGAGATGTCCAAGAAATATTGGAATTGTAGAAATTGGATTTAGGCTGTATTCTCTATACCTTTTTTAGTGCTTATTTCATTCTCCTCTTACCTTTCTTTCATGAAGCTTTCCCTAGAAGAGTTTGGCAAGCGATTACTCATAGGAGCAGTTACTATAGATAGGCGTGCTCTATACCCAACACACCTCTCCCCCGCAGCTTGCCTTCCTGACTTACAACTGCAGGAAAGCTACACATATTTCTCAGACTTGTTTGCAGCTAGGGTTTGTTCCTAGGTTCTGTGAATGAAGCTAAGGTACCTATTTGAGACTATCTGAAACCAAGGATCAAAATGATCTGCCTGGTCCTTTCTTTGTCTGTGACCTGTGGCACAGCGTCATGGTGTTTATCCGCTTGATTAAGAACCTTGTATCGCCTCTACTAAGACAGAGGAAAGAATTTGGATGAAGATCCACCTCCCAGTCTGGCACCAAAATCCTATTATGGCTAACCCCTGCCTAGCATCCTGAGATGATTCTTTTATGATTAAAGGAAATACCCTAAGTCTATTCACTTGGAACTATGCAGGCTCTGAGTGTTTTCAGGATGCAGGAGAGAGATTATGAGGGTCTTAATCAGCAATGGACTTCAGATGGAAAAAAAAAATGAATAGATTCCCAAGGTGGTTCAGGGGACAGAATCAGCTGAGCATGAGGACAAAGAAATTAAGGGGCCAGTGGGCTGACACCAGGGATTTCTGGCCTGGCCAATTCCCAAGTCAGATGATACAAGAAGAGGAACAAGTTTACAGGAAGGTGATGAAACATACACTAGAAATGCTTAATTGGATTTTCTGAAGAAAACCTCAAAATGAAGATACCTAGTAGACCAGTGAAATACAGACCTAGAACTTGGGAAATGTGTTTGGGTCTTTGAAAGCGAATTAGAGAATTATAAGCACATGCAAATTGAAACTGTGAATGGATAAGTAAAAGACCTAGTGGGATTTTAGTTGTTCATGTCCCATATTCATTAGAGGTGAACAGTACTCGCTGTGTGTTTTTAGGACTCTGAGCTGTGCTAACTGCTCAACTATATATATATATATATATATATATATATATATATATATATATATATATATATATATATATATATTTAAGGAACGAACACATGGTTGCAGAATTTAGGCAGCATCTAAGTAGGAGGCTTTTTCAGCAAAAACGTCTCATAAAATTTAAGTTTCCAAAGCACTAGGACCAGAACCTGAAAAGAGCAAAGAAAAGAAATGGTGTTGCCAGGCACTTCTCCATGCAGTTTTAATGTATTCTGTGGGTAAATAATGCTCAGGTCAGAGGAAGAGGGTGAGCATCTATAGACAAAGTTCAGCCTTAGGCTGTGCGTGCTTTCCAACAAGCCCGCCATCATTCCTCAGAGACCATCAATTGATTAATCAAGCAGTCAATCACTTAGTTGGTCAAACCCTCTTTGAACTCAGAGTCAGGTGCGTGTCTACACAGAATAAGACCAGTCCAAGAAGTGGGGAAATGGCATCTGGGGTTCACTGACTCCTCCTCCTTCTCTATGACCTGACTCCTGCAGGAGCCAGTCAAATGCAACAGAAGGTTTCTAAGCCCAGAATTAGACAGTCATGGGGGACTTTGTATTCTCCCCTCCCTGCAGGTGACCTTAGCTGATATGAACCCCTCCAAAGGAGCCATCTAAGCTAAGAGTTCCCTTGCTATACAAATGCATCTCACACAGGCTCCCAAACAGCACCCTCCTCCCAGGGACCACATTGATGCCCTCCCCCAAGCCTGCCCCCACTTCTGTTCATGGTGAAATTCTGAAGACGCAACAATGAACCATAGCAGTCAGCAAGTTGGGATTGTTAAAACGGTTATTTTATTTTCATTTTTTATTATAGAAAATTTCAAACATATGAAAGTAGAGAAGATAGCATAACAAATCCTCATTGCTTATTTTAAATCAAATTTGGGAGCTCTTGATCACTTCATTAGTAAACCATTCAGTACAATCTCTAAAGCATGAGGATTCTTATGTTAGCAGGCTAACCACAATGCCATTATCACATTGAAAAATGCTCAAAAGTGGTCTTATATCATGAAATATTATTTTTGGTTATTTTACTAATTGATGCCTTTGTACCAAACAAGGATAGCATTTCCATCTATTTTCTCTTCCCACCCTGGCTTGGAATTAGCTGGTTGTTGCGTGAGATGAAGTACCTCCACTCCCAGCAAGGAGTGGGATCCTCATTTATATCCTTCCCCGTGCAATACTGGCCAAGAGGCATCCTCTATTCCCTTATGTGAGGTTGTTTATTACATTTAAGGGAAATTTTGAGCTGTTTCATAGCTCTCACGCTGGATGGAAAATGATTATAACAAATTTGAAATTCCAGCCCTGCCTTCGAGATACCTCCAGGGTATTCATTATTGTATTTTCACTGTGGATTGTAAACACTGGGTCCTTTACTTAAAAGGTACCCTTGGGTTTTGTTTTTGCCAACATCCCCCAAACTAATTCCATGAAATACAAAACCAACATGATTTAGAACAGCCTGTTAGAAAATGCTTCCTGCTATCCGGCTGGTGAGGCAGCTAAATAAGAAAAACTCCATCCAGTGGCCTCATTCATTTAATTGCAGCATATATTAGATATTGAGAACGAGTATCTGGCCCTGCACTTTCAGTACTTCACAGTCTAGTCACCAATTTGTTACCAATTTTTTACTTTGAAGACTGGATCCTTTTTTTTTCTCATTATGGAACCAATAATAAGACCCAGCACCGACTGACTTGGACAATAATAGAAGAAGTGGGAGGTAAATTCACAGGTCAGCTTCCTACCCTTTAGGGTCAGGAGGTTGTAGATAGAGGGGGAAAGACATGGGCGGGGGGAGGATAGGCTAATTAAGGGGAGGAATATCCATGCTTTCTTTTTTAAAATATTTTTTTTAGTTGTAGATGGGCACAATACCTTTATTTTATTGTTATGTGCTGCTGAGGATGGAACCCACAGCCTTCCATGTGAAGTGAGCACTCTACCCATGCTTGTTATTAGAAGGAAGTTACAGGTGAGTCCAGGCTCACTCTGGCACTACTCAAATCCAGGTGGTTATAGTCAGCTCACTTGAAGAGGAGTTTCTGACCTTCAGACATCCTGTCCTCAAAGGATAGCAAGATTTGGTGTGGTAAAAGTTCAGCTAGAACACCCTGGCGCTAGAAGACCAGGGCAGGGGAACGAATCCTCCCTTTTTATTTTTATTCCATATTATTGAGAAGTGCTGGAGGGTGACCTTATGTCTTCTATAACTTCTTCAAGCTGAACTCAGGTGCCGTCAAAAGGCACTTTAGAGGAATGAAAGCTTTTCCTAGCTAATCTTAAATAGAGTGGGCTGTCACACAGTCCTAGGCCTCACTATCCATACCCCTGAGAAACTATCATTTCTAACTTGATGGCTTCCAATGAGACCAGACCACTGAAGATGTAAGGACCAAAGAGCAAGAGGAGAAGGCTGGCTATTAGGGGATTCAAAGGAGCAAAAAACAGGTGCTGTTTGGTGGGGCCTCTTTAACCATGTTTTAAAATATTTCAGTACCACTTCTATTACAGGTCCTAGGTCCCAGGATCTGGTCACTGCTTTGCAGACATGGAAACCTTTGCAGAGAATGGCTTCAGATAACCCAAAAGTACAAAGACCGAGGTGGACAACAGGAAGTCAGTTTATATAACAAAAATAAGAACAAATTAGAGTGGATTGAGTTCCTTGCTTTTGTAATTATGTCAGGGTATATCCTGGTGTTGTATATAACTAAAAAGACTAAGATTTAAAAAAATAAAGAAATAAGAACATTCAGTAACTAGACTATTCACATTATATATATATATATATATATATATATATATATTTTTACTCTATAGGCAGAACTATACAAGAAGCCGAATATTTATCAGAGAATGCTTGTCAAAGTAACATAATGGCTCTATTCTAAGACAGGCTGAGCAGTACATTTCAGAAGAGTTAGTGGGACTGGAAATTTGGACCTCTCATGGCTGGCAAGATTTTTTGCTTTTTCACTGTTGACCCAGATTGTGCCCTGCTTCAAAGCTCATCTCATTCTGTTCCTCTTTGCTCTGATCCTTTATTAGTATGTGAAGTCAGACAGCAATCATATTTTTTTTTAACTTCTAAATGTGGGATAGGGAAGTAGACCAGGGAACTCACTTTACTGAGAATCAACCTCTTAGTTATTACAGAGATTTGTCAACATAAGTGAGAGTATTTATTTAATGACTTCTCTTGCTGAAGGCAAGTGACTTCCAGAAGTCACATTAGACTCAGAGTGCCTGGTAGGCACTAAAGGTGCAAGAAGTCTGAGCCCATTGGTACCAACAATTACTCCATTCTTAGTGGGGAGGTCCTTCTCTCCCCAAAATGACTCATAAAGTGAAAAGGGCTGAAAAAGACTTAAAACACATATATTATCTGATAATCAAGATGGTTAAATAAGAATAGTGATCAGAAATAATGACAAAGCTTTCTGTACCTTACAGACCATCAAGATAATATTAATCTTTGGCCACAAAGATTATCAACAAAGTGACCTCACTATGAGGTTGAACAGGTACTAGGCTTGTGTCCTCAGAAGTACTTTGTATATAAGACTGTGGTGGCTTCTGTGCAAGGCTGTGTTCTGATGCAGTTTTTTAAATAGTGAGTATCAGCCAATCACCCATAAGGACCCTTATGTACATGTCAAGTACATTTTGATTATTTTTTTCACCCTTATCTTAGTACCTTTGTTTTTGGTTATATTTCCCTGCTGGGTGTTCAAGATCAATCAGATGTCCCCTATGTTGGTCAAAAATTAATCTTTTTTTCTTCATTCTGCTAAGATTAGCCAAAAGTCCTCAGGGATTTGTTATATGACCTTGGGAAAAAACTCTTGACTCATCCAGTCTTTTCCCTCAACCAATTGTACCATCTGCGGGAAAGGGTTACCGTCTTGTAGACCACAAGGCCTTGCATGGAATCACTGGGGTCATTCCCCTCTCCAATGACTCTCCAGTGCAGAATGTGCATTGATTAGTTCCTATGCATTAGGGTCCTTGTGATTTCCCTTATCAGGAGATCAGGTGACTCACAGAGTTGCAGAGTTCTTTTGGAGAGGTCCCATGATCCCCTGGGTCCTGCTGATACAGGAGGGCAAGGACCAAAATATTCACTGTCTTCATAGCCCTTTTATCTTCCTTAGCTTTGGTCTCCAACTCTTGGTTGTTGAATTCTCAGAAAGCCAGTTGCACCAATCTTCTTACTGTTTTTCAGATATCAGGGATACCTTAAGATATAAAATGAGGACCGACCCTCCTGAGGCAGGCAATTGATTTGGAATGAGGTTGCTGTCTGTTGTCCTGTCACTGACCCTTAAGGTCAGAGGAGCCGTCACAGTGACCCCAAACAAAAAGGATCACTAGGCAATGCTGAGCTGATGTGGATCTGGGGCAAACAGTCTGGGCCTCTCAGAACACACACTGAGCCCGGATCGGCTGAATTCAAGCTCCCGTTCGCCTGCTTCCCGCAGACAAACAGCTGTGACTCAGCACTAATCCATCCGGCTGAAACAACTGGTCAGCCCTTCTGATCCTACAGAGGTAAATGCCTACCAAGCCTTCATAGGTAGTGGCCACAGGTTTGAAACGGGGCTTGGGAGAGACAGTAAGGACCCACCCGTTGCATTGGTCACCCGGCAAAGGGAAACGAACTGTCGCCATTTGCAAGAGATACCACCATGGCAGAGAACTGACGTCATCAGACTGCGGCGGAGGAGATAACTTCATTGAAACCTGCGACTACAGGTGTGTAATTCCCTAGCCTTCCCTCTCCACACATCTGGGAAACCTTAAGGGACCCTCCCAGCTCTCCCGTGAGCGCAATAGCCAGACCGAGGGAATCAGAGGTGGCTCGGGACCTGCGGCGCAGAACTACCGCTCCCACCAGTGCTGACAGCTGAGGTCTCTTGCACCAGCTACCGGGGGCATGGCTACCGGAGGCCAAGTAAAATTCGCTGAGGATTCTCAGCCCCAAGCTCTACAAACTTAGGGTCTGAGGGAATGGCAAACTGGGAGAGTGTGCCCAGTCGTTCATGAAAAGAGGCCTCCTGGGAGCAGCAGACCTGGTGTGTAGCCAGTATTGTGGTGAGCGGCACCCGTGAGAGGGGCCTGGCTAGAGGAAAAGTGGGAAGTGACTAGACACAAGAGGAGGCCCTAGGCACTCAGGATTGGAGACTCGCCCAGTCTGGGAGGAGCTGCTGCACAGTGATTGGTTCCCGCATATTGACAGGAGAAACTTGGCCTGGTGGGCACAGCGCCACCTACTGGAAGAGAAGTTAATCAAACTCTAAGACTGCATTTATTAGTTTTTTTTCTTTTTTCTTTTCTCTTTTTTTTTAATTTGGGTTTTTCTTTCATTTTCATTTTTTTTCTTGTTGTTTTTTAAAATTTTTTTACAATTTTTTTTAAATTTTTTTTTCTTCTAATTTTAATTTTAATTTTTTAATTATTTTTTTAAATTTTTTTTTCTTTTTTTATTTCCTATTTTTTTCTTCTTTTGTCTTTTCATTTATTTTCAATTATCTTATCCCCCCTTCCTTGAATTCTACCTGCTTACTCTCATTCTCTTTAGTGACTTCTTCCCTTCCCTTCTAATACCTTTCCTCCCAAGCATCAAATAAATTTATAGGAGTAAACAGTAACTCAGCAGTCAAACAGAACAAGAAGTAACATGAGCAGCATCAAAAAGCAAGGAAGAAAAGGAGTACAAACAATGCAGGACCGCCTAAATATTCAGGAGGACCTAGAGTCATCAGAAAAATGGTCATATAAAGAACTCAAGGAACACCTTAGACAGATGGAATGGAACCTTAAAGAGGATACAAGACAGCAAATTCAAGCAGCGAAAGAACACATTGAGAATGAATTACATAAACAGATAAAAGAAGAAGTTAAGCATCTTTATCAGGAGATAGAGATTATAAAAAATGATCAAACAATAATTCTAGAAATGAAGGAAACGAAAAAACAAATTAAAAACTCAATTGAGAGTATCCCTAACAGAGTGGAGCATGTAGAAGCCAGAATGTCAGATAATGAAGACAAAATATATCATCTTGAAAAGAGTCTAGCCAACTCAGAAATGCTGGTAAAAAATCACGAGAAAAACATCCAAGAGCTATGGGATAACATTAAAAAACCAAACTTACGAGTCATCGGGATAGAAGAAGGTACAGAGATTCAAACCAAGGGAATGAGTAACCTGCTGAATGAAATAATTACAGAAAACTTTCCAGAAATAAAAAAGGAAACAGATATGCAAATTGAAGATGCATACAGGACACCGAGCACACAAAATCACAGTAGACCAACGCCAAGACACATTGTTATGAAGATATCCAATATACAGAACAAAGAGAAAATATTAAAAGCTACAAGAGAAAGGAGGCAGTTTACAGTCAGGGGTAAACCAATAAGGTTAACAACGGATTTTTCATCACAGACGCTGAAAGCGAGAAGATCCTGGAACAACGTATTTCAAACACTGAAAGACAATGGATGCCAACCAAGAAGTCTGTATCCAGCAAAATTAAGCTTCAGGTATGACAACGAAATAAAAATCTTTCATGATAAACAAAAGTTAAAGGAATTTGCAGCCAGAAAACCAGCATTGCAAAGCATTTTGAGCAAAACACTACACGAGGAAGAAATGAAAAACAATAACCAAAACCATCAGTGGGAAGTGCCTCAGTAAAGACAGAGGGTGAGGGGAAAGATAATCATGGAGAAATAAACTAAATTTTTTTAAAAAAGGATAAATAATCAAACATGGATGGAAGTACAAACCATATATCAATAGTAACTCTGGATGTTAATGGCTTAAACTCTCCAATAAAGTGACATAGGCTGGTATCATGGATTAAAAAAACAAATCCAACAATATGCTGCCTCCAGGAGACACATCTGATTGGAAAAGACATACACAGGCTGAAGGTGAAAGGATGGGAAAAAATATACCACACACACGGTCCTCGTAAGCAAGCAGGGGTGGCCGTCCTCATATCAAATAAAATCGACTTCAAGACTAAGTTAATCAAAAGGGATAAAGAAGGACATTATATACTGTTAAAAGGAACCATTCACCAACAAGACATAACAATTATCAATATTTATGCACCAAATAATGGTGCTGCGACATTCATAAAACAAATTCTCCTCAAGGTCAAGAATCAAATAGACCACAACACAATAATTATGGGTGACTTCAACACACCTCTCTCACCATTGGACAGATCCTCCAAACAAAAGTTGAATAAAGAAACTATAGAACTCAATATCACAATCAATAACCTAGACTTAACTGACATATATAGAATATATCAACCATCATCAAATGGATATACTTTTTTCTCAGCAGCACATGGATCCTTCTCAAAAATAGGCCATATATTATGCCATAGGGCAACCCTCAGTAAATATAAAGGGGTGGAGATAATACCATGCATTTTATCTGATCATAATGGAATGAAACTGGAAATCAATGATAAAAGAAGGAAGGAAAAATCCTACATCACATGGAAAATGAACAATATGTTACTGAATGATCAATGGGTTACAGAAGACATAAAGGAGGAAATAAAAAAATTCTTAGAGATAAATGAAAATACAGACACAACATATCGGAATCTATGGGACACAATGAAAGCAGTTTTAAGAGGGAAATTCATCGCCTGGTGGTCATTCCTCAAAAAAAGAAAAAACCAACAAATAAATGAGCTCACACTTCATCTCAAAGCCCTAGAAAAGGAAGAGCAAAATAACAGCAAATGTAGCAGAAGGCAAGAAATAATTAAAATCAGAGCAGAAATCAATGAAATAGAAACAAAAGAAACTATTGAAAAAATTAACAAAACTAAAAGTTGGTTCTTCGAAAAAATAAATAAGATCGACAGACCTTTAGCCATGCTAATGAAGAGAAGAAGAGAGAGAACTCAAATTACTAACATACGGGATGAAAAAGGCAATATCACAACAGATGCTACAGAAATACAGAAGACAATTAGAAATTATTTTGAAAACCTATATTCCAATAAAATAGAAGATAGTGAAGACATCGATAAATTTCTAAAGTCATATGATTTGCCCAGACTGAGTCAGGAGGATACACACAATTTGAACAGACCAATATCAATGGATGAAATTGAAGAAGCCATCAAAAGACTACCAACCAAGAAAAGCCCAGGACCGGATGGGTATACAGCGGAGTTTTACAAAACCTTTAAAGAAGAATTAATACCAATACTTTTCAAGTTATTTCAGGAAATAGATAAAGAGGGAGCTCTTCCAAATTCATTCTATGAGGCCAACATCACCCTGATTCCGAAACCAGACAAAGTCTCCTCAAAGAAAGAAAACTACAGACCAATATCTCTAATGAACCTAGATGCAAAAATCCTCAATAAAATTCTGGCAAATCGAATAAAAAAACACATCAAAAAAATTGTGCACCATGATCAAGTAGGATTCATCCCTGGGATGCAAGGATGGTTCAATATACGGAAATCAATAAATGTTATTCACCACATCAATAGACTTAAAGATAAGAACCATATGATCATCTCGATAGATGCAGAGAAAGCATTCGACAAAGTACAGCATCCCTTTATGTTCAAAACATTAGAAAAACTAGGGATAACAGGAACTTACCTTGACATTGTAAAAGCTATCTATGCTAAGCCTCAGGCTAGCATCATTCTGAATGGACAAAAGTTGAAGGCATTCCCTCTAAAATCCGGAACAAGACAGGGATGCCCTCTCTCACCACTTCTATTTAATTTAGTCCTTGAAATACTAGTCAGAGCAATTAGACAGACAGAAGAAATTAAAGGCATAAAAATAGGAAAAGAAGAACTTAAATTATCACTATTTGCGGATGACATGATTCTATACCTAGAAGACCCAAAAGGATCTACAAAGAAACTACTAGAACTAATAAATGAATTCAGCAAAGTGGCAGGATATAAAATCAACACGCATAAATCAAAGGCATTTCTGTATGTCAGCGACAAAACTTCTGAAACGGAAATGAGGAAAAACACTCCATTCACAATATCCTCCAAAAAAATAAAATACTTGGGAATCAACCTAACAAAAGAGGTGAAAGATTTATACAATGAAAACTACAGAACCCTAAAGAGAGAAGTAGAAGAAGATCTTAGAAGATGGAAAAATATACCCTGTTCATGGAAAGGCAGAACTAACATCAAAATGGCGATATTACCAAAAGTTCTCTATAGGATTAATGCAATACCAATCAAAATCCCAACGGCATTTCTTGTAGAAATAGATAAAGCAATCATGAAATTCATATGGAAAAATAAAAGACCCAGAATAGCAAAAGCAATTCTAAGCAGGAAGTGTGAATCAGGCGGTATAGCGATACCAGACTTCAAACTATATTACAGAGCAATAGTGACAAAAACAGCATGGTACTGGTACCAAAACAGGCGGGTGGACCAATGGTATAGAATAGAGGACCCAGAAACCAATTCACAAAACTACAACTATCTTATATTTGATAAAGGGGCTAAAAGCATGCAATGGAGGAAGGATAGCATCTTCAACAAATGGTGTTGGGAAAACTGGAAATCCATATGCAA
The DNA here is from genome assembly GCF_964194105.1 of Spermophilus citellus. Classification (NCBI taxonomy): domain Eukaryota; kingdom Metazoa; phylum Chordata; class Mammalia; order Rodentia; family Sciuridae; genus Spermophilus; species Spermophilus citellus. The sequence continues at coordinate 22,258,022 of NC_138184.1, read as the reverse complement.
CGAAATGAAACTGAATCCCTTTCTCTCGCCATGCACAAAAGTTAACTCAAAATGGATCAAGGAGCTTGATATCAAATCAGAGACTCTGTGTCTGATAGAAGAAAAAGTTGGCTCCGATCTACATATTGTGGGGTCGGGCTCCAAATTCCTTAATAGGACACCCATAGCAAAAGAGTTAATAACAAGAATCAACAAATGGGACTTACTTAAACTAAAAAGTTTTTTCTCGGCAAGAGAAACAATAAGAGAGGTAAATAGGGAGCCTACATCCTGGGAACAAATTTTTACTCCTCACACTTCAGATAGAGCCCTAATATCCAGAGTATACAAAGAACTCAAAAAATTAGACAATAAGATAACAAATAACCCAATCAACAAATGGGCCAAGGACCTGAACAGACACTTCTCAGAGGAGGACATACAATCAATCAACAAGTACATGAAAAAATGCTCACCATCTCTAGCAGTCAGAGAAATGCAAATCAAAACCACCCTAAGATACCATCTCACTCCAGTAAGATTGGCAGCCAGTATGAAGTCAAACAACAACAAGTGCTGGCGAGGATGTGGAGAAAAGGGTACACTTGTACATTGTTGGTGGGACTGCAAATTGGTGCGGCCAATTTGGAAAGCAGTTTGGTGATTCCTGGGAAAGCTGGGAATGGAACCACCATTTGACCCTGCTATTGCCCTTCTCGGACTATTCCCTGAAGACCTTAAAAGAGCATGCTACAGGGATACTGCCACATCGATGTTCATAGCAGCTCAATTCACAATAGCTATACTGTGGAACCAACCCAGATGCCATTCAATAGATGAATGGATAAAAAAAATGTGGCATCTATACACAATGGAGTACTACGCAGCAATAAAAAATGACAAAATCATAGAATTTGCAGGGAAATGGATGGCACTAGAGCAGATTATGCTTAGTGAAGCTAGCCAATCCCTAAAAAACAAATACCAAATGTCTTCTTTGATATAATGAGAGCAACTATGAACAGAGCAGGGAGGAAGAGCAGGAAGAAAAGATTAACTTTAAACAGAGACATGAGATGTGAGGGAAAGGGAGAGAAAAGGGAAATTGCATGGAAATGAAGGGAGACCCTCATTGCTATACAAAATTACATATAAGAGGTTGTGAGGGGAATGGGAAAATAAACAAGGAGAGAAATGAATTACAGTAGATGAGGTAGAGAGAGAAGATGGGAGGGGAGGGGAGGGGGGATAGTAGGGGATAGGAAAGGTAGCGGAATACAACAATTACTAATAGGGCATTATGTAAAATAGTGGATGTGTAACCGACGTGATTCTGCAATCTGCATTGGGGGTTCATAACCCACTTCAATCTAATGTATGAAATATGATATGTCTAGAGCTTTTTAATGTTGTGAACAACCAATGAAAAAAATTAAATAAATAAATAAATAAAAAATAATGCCGGCAGGCTGGTTCATCTCATGCCAAAGCGACTTACCCAAGGGTAGAGAGCATCACTCTTATTTAGTTAATGTGTCCTGTGGGTTCCTGGGGCATCATGCTGGTAGAAAGCTCCCATCAGGGCTTTCTAGAGGCTTCATGGAATTTGTTGCTGGCAACATTGGCCAAAGAGCTAATGGAGAAAAGTCAGCTGGCTCTAGGGTTTACTGCAGCAGCTGTGGTGCAAGGAGTCAGAGAGCTGCTGCTATTTCCAGGATGTCTAGCACTTGTGGGAAACTGCTGTCAACTTCCCAATCGCTCAGCAGGCTCAAGTGAGGTGACCGGTAGGGTAGACAGTCAGTGTCAGCGGCTCAGGAGGCTGAGGTAGGAGGACTGTGAGTTCAAAATCAGCCTCAGCAACTTAGCGAGGACCTAAGCAACTCAGAGAGGCCCTGTCTCTAAATAAAATATATAAAAGGGCTGGGGATGTGGCTCAGTGGTTAAGCACACCTGGGTTCAATCCCTGGTACCAAAAATTAAAAAAAAAAAAAATGGGGACTTGTGAGGTGTGGACATGTACCAGCTTCTGCTGGGTGAAGCATGGCAATTGCCACCCTCTGTCTTCTAAATCGCTGTGAGTGTGAAACCTACACTGTAACTGAAACCAGGTTGGTACAGATTTCTCCAGGCCCCAGCTCCTACACCAAGGAAGAACACAGAAGCAGGTGTAAGCAGAGCTGAGTACCAGGGACAGTGTCCTGGCAATGAATGAACACTGCAGCTTTCAGTCCCTCAATACCAGTACTCCCCAGCGGACAGGGTTCTCCTTGGATGGCCCTGGGGGCCTCAGGGGTGCACTCCCTTGCTTCACCTCTCTGCCACCCCCCTGATTCCCAGTGTCTAGTCAGGGCCACTGTCATGTTGCTTAGTGACTTACTTTTGCAGAGGCTGGGCTTTGAACTCGCCATCCTCCTGCCTCAGCTTCCCGAGCTGCTGGGATTACAGGCGTGAGCCACCATGCCCAGCTCTATTTTCATTTTTTTACAAGACATTCCGCCCACACTTGTGTCCATTAAAAATAAGGGCTCTCATACTAGCCTAACAAGCCTGATGACTTTTTCAGTAAATGTGCAAACTTTTGCTCGCGATAGTTCCTATCCCATAGAAGCTGTCTCTTTAGTGCCCAGTTCAAGAATGAACTGTTCAAGAACTGTTGAACTCTGCTGGCATCCACAGCTCTGGACTCTCTGGGGGCCTCTGTACATCCCATTTAGCTTCCTGAGACAGCCCGTGAATGACAAGTCATGTGGCGAAAAATTGAGCCCCTGAATAATCCCTAAACCCTGGTGGAGGGAACGTGGCTGAATCATTGGACAGATGCATGTCCCTGCTGCGGCTTCCCTGCGATGTTGTTGTTTTCACTCTTGAGGTCAGGATAAAATCCAGGTTTGCACAGTCCCTGGGAAACTGTGGAGGTGTCTGATACCATCTGATACCCTGGACAGGGGGGCTCCAGAAAATGTTCTTTACTTGCTCCTTGGGTGAGGGGGGACATTTATAACTCCCGCCATGCATTTCATCCTCACATTATTTCCTGCATCAGACTTACTCTTTGTCGTTTTCTCTGGCAATCTCCTCTCACAAATGAGCCCCACTTACCTGGGTGGTGACCAAGCAGGAGGTGAAAGAAGAGGTCTCCCACCGTATCTTCCCTCCACAGCCTGTGCTCGCTACCATGTGGTCACAGGAGAAGGCTATGTGGCCCACAGGTGGGAAGGGTCTCCCTGGCTTCACTGGCTGAGTGAAACCTGTCCCAAAATATTACTCAGCCACAACGAAGAATGACTTTATGACATTTGCCAGTAAATGGATGGAAGTGGAGACAATCATGCTAGGTGAAGTAAGCCAGTCCCCCAAACCAAAGGCTGAATGTCCTCTCTGATATTGGATGCTAACACACAATAAAGGTGAGTGAATAGAAGTTCATTGGACTAGACATAGGAGATTGAAGGGAAGGAAGGGGGGATGGGAATAGGAAAACCAGTAGAATGAACCAGATATAACTTTCCTATGTTCATATATGAATACATGACCAGTGTAACTCCACATCACGTACAACCACAGAATGGGATGTTATACTCCGTGTATGAATGATATGTCAAAATACATTCTACTGTCATGTATAACTCAAAAGAAAAAATAAAAAAATTAAAAATATATTTATTTAAAAAAAATCTGTTCCAACTATCATCTGGAGAGAGACATCCTCCTGAAGTCATAACTAGGAAGGGATGCAACCAGAGGCCAGGCTGGTTGGGAGAGGTGGTCTCTGTTGGAAAGAGGAGGACCTAGCAAGGGAAGCAGGGAGGTGGTGATGAGTGTCCCTGAGGTGCTGAGGTACCATCACTAAGCTAGGAAAGCTGGACAAGTTTCACGTTCTTGGTATGCTTCCTCTCCATCTTCCCTTTGATCTCTCTGAAAGCCCTCCACCCTATGCCCGTCACCTGTCCAAAAGGAAATCAATGGAAGTAGGGAGCCAGCACCAAGCGAAGATGGGTATGGAAACTGGATGTTTCATTTAATGGCTCCCTTAGGAGGCTCCAGGCTCCTTCACAGCAGAAGTTAGGCTCTATTCATAAGAGGGTATACTGCAGCAGGATCACACTCCTGTTCTCCACCTTCCCCCATGGGTGGGTGCAGCATGATGGCCCCCACCAGAGGCAGCCCCTCCATCTTGGACTGTCCAGCCTCCAGAACAGTGAGCCAAATAAACTTCAGTTCATTGAAAATGTATGCAACCTCAGAGACTCTGTTTTAGCAGCGTGAAGGGACTAATGAATCTTCAAAGGCAGAGAGGTGTCAATAATACAGGAAGACTTAGGCTCAGAAAGTTTCAATAACAACAAAGTTCACACAACTAGAAAGCAGTCAGGTGGAGGTTTTTGAAACCTCTGAGTATAAAATCATGTAATCAGCAAATAATGATCGTTTGAGTTCTTCTTTTCCTATTTGTATTCCTTTAATTTCTTTCATCTATCTAATTGCTCTGGCTAGAGTTTCAAGGACTATGTTGAATAGAGTGGTGAAAGAAGGCATCCCTGTCTTGTTCCAGGTTTTAGAGGGAATGCTTCCAATTTTTTGCCATTTAGAATGGTGTTGGCCTTGGGCTAAGCATAAATAGCTTTTACAATGTTGAGGTATGTTACTACTATTTCTAGTTTTTCTAGTGTTTTGAAAAAACTCTATAATGAAAACTACAGAACGCTAAAGAAAGAAATTGAAGAAGATCTTAGAAAATGGAAAGATCTCCCATGCTCTTGGATAGGCAAAATTAATATTGTCAAAATGACCATACTACCCAAAGCACTATACAGACTCAATGCAATTCCAATTAAAATCCCATCATCATTCCTTATAGAAACAGAAAAAGCAATCATGAAATTCATTTGGAAAAAAATAAGAGACCCAGAATAGACAAAGCAATCCTTAGCAAGAAGAGTGAAGCAGGAGGCATCACAATACCAGACTTAAACTATACTACAAAGCCATAGTAACAAAAATGGCATGGTATTGGCACCAAAATAGACATGTAGACCAAAGGTACATAATAGAAGACACAGAGAGAAACCCACATAAATACAGTTATCTCATTCTAGACAAAGGCACCAAAAACATACACTGGAGAAAAGATAGCCTTTTCAATAAATGGCGGTGGGAGAACTTAAATCCATATGCAGCAAAATGAAAATAAACCCCTGTCTCTCAAAATGCACAAAACTCAACTCAAAGTGGGTCAAGGACCTAGAAATTACACCCTGTGCCTAATAGAGGAAAAAGTAGGTCCAAATCTTTATCATGTCAGATTAGGCCCTGACTTCCTTAACAAGACTCCTAAAGTGCAAGAAATAAAATCAAGAATTAACAAATGGGATGGACTCAGACTAAAAAGCTTTTTCTCAGCAAAGAAATAATCAATGAGTTGAAGAGAGAGCCTACATTTGGGGAGCAAAATTTTGCCACACGTATATAAAATAGAGCACCAATCTCAGGATATATAAAGAACTAAAAATACTTAACATCAAAAAACCTAACAACCCAATTAATAAATTAGCTAAGGAGTTGAACAGACACTTCTCAGAAGAAGATATACATTCAATCAACAAATATATAAAAAATGTTCAACATCTCCAGTAATTAGAGAAATGTAAATCAAAACTACTCTTAAGATTTCATCTCACTCCATTCAGAATGGCAGTTATCAATAATACAGACAACAATAAATGTTGGCAAGGATGTGGGGGGAAAGGCACACTCATACTTTGCTGGTGGGACTGCAAATTGGTGCAACCACTCTGGAAAGCAGTATGGAGATTTCTTAGAAAACTTGGAATGAAACCACCACTTGACCCAGTTATCCCACTATCGGTCTTTACCCAAAGGACTTAAAATCAGCATACTGTAGTTCACAGCCACATCAATGTTTATAGCAGCTCAATTCACAATAAATAAACTGTGGAACCAACCTAGATGCCCTTCAATAGATGAATGGATAAAGAAACTGGTATATATATATATATATATATATATATATATATATATATATATACACACACAATGGAATATTCTCAGCATTAAAATAGAATAAAATTATGGCATTTGTAGGTAAATTGATGAGTTAGAGAATATCACGCTAAGTGAAGTAAGCCAATCCCAAAAAACCAAAGGCTAAATGTTCTCTCTGATAAGTGGATGCTGATCCATAATAGCGGGGGCATGAGGAAAATGGAGGAACTTTGATGAGGCAAAGGGGAGGGCAGTGTGGGGAGGGGGAATGGGGGCAGGAAAGATGGTGGAATGAGATGGACATCATTACCCTAGGTACATGTATGACTGCACATATGATGCAATGCTACATTGTGTACAATCAGAGAAATGAAAAGTTGTGCTACAATTGTGTACAATGAATCAAAATGCATTCTGCTGTCATATATACCTAATTAAAATAAATAAATTAATAAAAAAGTGGTCAGGGTGGGATCTGAGACCCAGATCTTTTCAATTTCCATCCCCCCATACTCCTGGGCCTCCCATGGTGCTGCAAGAACAGTATCTCTTCCTTGGTGAGAAGGAGATTCACTTACTTGAAAAGAGACAAAAAAGACTGTATGAATCTCAAGGGCTCTGATTTAATAAGGTTAATTTTTTATGTACTTATTGCAGTGAAAAACATTAAGTGAGTGCAGTTTAATTGTGTCCTTTAATAATTTATTCTTTCATCAAGTTATATAAGCTCATAATACAAAGAGCAAAATAGGTTTTGTAATGAAAACAAGTACATCTTTCTTCTCAGGGAAAAAGAAGCATGTTCAACTCTTTGGGCTAATGCTTTGGGTATTATTTCCAATTCTCTGAAGAAAATGCTCTTATTCTACTTGGTTTGTGTGGAATTGGGATTGTCTTGTATTAGGAAGATGGAGATACATCTAGCTTTGCCTCTGTCCTGTCGTCCTTCCAGTACAATCCAGATCTAATTTGGGTTCTGCTGATGTTCACCTTCATTTGGCTGTAAAAATGCTCTTCACAGCCAAGCTCAAGTATTCTGTGATTACTTCCCTTTCCAGAAAAGTCCGTTTTCCTCTTTAGCAATCACTGTTTCTGCTTGTTTGCTTGCTTGGTCTCTTATGTACTTATTACCCATTCAACCTTGACTTTGCTCCAGTGGTTCAGTTCTCCTCTTAGGATGTTCATGTTATTGGTTTTTTTCCAGTTCATCTTTTTTGAAAAAAAATTCTCCCTCCTGGAGGTTCCTGACACTCAGGTCTTTCCTGCTCCCTGCACCCCCCCCCCACACCTGCCATTCTGGATTCTCCCTTTATGACCATCACTGTTGCTCACTCCTGGGTAGGAGCCCTTCCTTCCTCAAGCTTATGTCTCCCTCTTTCTTGGCTTACTACTTTGCTTTATTGGAACACATTCTCCTTTAACTTTTTAAAATGTATTTATTAGTGCATTAGAGTTATGCATAATACTGAGTTCATTATGACATAATCATATGTGCATGAGATATAATTTGCTCTGCTTCAGTCCCCAGTACTTCCTTTTTCCCTCCTCTCCTCCCTCCCTCTACTCTACTGTTCTTCCTTCTATTTATAGTTTTTTTTTAAATTAGTGTTTTATAATTCATGCTGTATAGACACACATAGAGGTGAAATTCACTGTGGTGTATTCATATATGTCCATAACATAATTTGGTCAATTTTGTTCCACTGTTCCTCCCTTTTCCCATCCCTCCGCTCTCCCCATCAATTCCCTTCCTCTGTTCCACTGATATATTTCTCTTCTATGTTCATGGGAATCCCTCATCTCCCCCCCCCACCTTATTTTGGAAAGCAGTATGGAGATTCCTCAAACAACTTGGAATAGAATTCCATGTGACCCAGCTATCCCACTCCTCGGTATTTACCCAACAGAATGAATGAAGGTCAGTGTACTGTGATACAGGCACAGCCCTGTTTTAGCTGCATAGTTCACAATAGTCATGGAAACAGCCATCAACAGATGAATGGATAAATAACATAAACCAGGGCTGGGATTGTAGGGTGCTGGTCTAGCACGTGCAAGACCCTGGGTTCAATCCTCAGCACCACATAAAAATAAATAAATAAAATAAAGGCATTGTGTCCAACTACAACTAAAAAATAAAAATATTTTTTTAAAAAAGAAGATAAATCATGGAGTTTTAGCCACAAAGAAGAAAGAGATTATAGCATTTGCTGGTAAATGGATGGAACTGGAGAATATCATGATGAGTGAAATAATCCAGACCCCCAAAGTCAAATACTTTTAAAGAAAGAATACTGGGATTCTTTTCAATTTTTTTTTTAGAATTTGATGTCTGTAGTGTCTGTATTCCCCAACATTTAGTTGATTCTTTGGTTGGGTGTAGAATTCTAGATGAAAAATGATTTCCCTTGAGAATATTAATTATATTACTCTTAGTCTAAAGCTATTCTGATTCTGTTTCTTTGCATATGATCTGTCTTTTCTTTCTGGGTATTTGTAAGAATGTCCTCAACATTTTGAAATCTCACATTGACACACCTTACTGTGGTTCTATCTCCCCCAATATAAAGGGTGTTTCCAACCTGGAAACTTGTATACTTCAGTTCTACAGATTTGTCTTGGATTTGGTAGATAATTAGTTCTTTTCTGATTTCTTTGTTCTTTTTCTGATTTCTTTTTTCCTATTATTTGGGTGCTGTGCATCTTATATTTTTCATCAATTCATTCATTTAATAGTTCCTTTCCATCTCCCTCCTCTCTCCCTCTTCCTTTCCCTCTCTCCCTCCATCCTTCTCCTTCTACCTCTCCTCCTTCTCCCTCTCTGGATTTTTCTACTTCTAGGAAATTTACTCAACATCTTCTTTCAAGCCTTCCACTGATCATTTTCATGCTTTTTAATGTCCAAGGACTTTCATTATATTCTGAATGTTTCTTTCTCTTTTCCTCCCAGTATCCTGTATCCTGTACCTACTTTGAAGATGCAATGTTTTTCTTTTTATGATAGATTTTTGTTGCTGGTTTTGCAGCATAAGATCTTTCTTTTAAATTTGTTTCTTTCTAGTGATTTATAGTCTTTGAAATTCAGATGTCTGTTGACACTTGCTTGCTGTTTATATTTAAGAGTGGGGCACTAAAAAGTGGATTGGGAATTCCAAGGCTGTGGGTGGATTATTCTTGGAGGCAGTGGGGTTCACCCTAGGACCATCTGGTTGGGCAATTTCCTTGAGGACATCACTGATGTGAGGTCCTTAAGTCTGACCTCTTGGCATGGTCATATTCCCCAGACAAGGCTTCTGGAGCCCCTTCCTGGACAACATAGGCCTGGCTGCTTGATTCTTGGAGCCTGTTTGGGAAGAAGGTTGAGGAGTGGTTTGGGTCTCAGCTTACAAGTGAATAAATATTTACTTAAACCTCTTGTCTTCACTATGGTACTCTTGTACTGAATTGCTCCCAGTTCAGAGATCTCTGGCTTGGACCTCTCCAGGTTATAGGATGACAGTTTTTTCAGCCACAGTGGTGAGGGACAGGCATCTGGTTTTATGCACTGGGGAAGGAGAACCGAGGTCCAGGCTTTGAGCCATTTAGCCTCACCTCTACCCAACTCCCAGGCATAATTGCTGCCAGTCATTCCTGAGACTCTGGGGTCTTTGAGGGTCAACCCAGGCTGCATCTGATCTACTTCTGGCCAAGAGTCAGCTTTCTGAGTTCTGCTAAGTTTGTTACCACATATTTATCTGCTTTCTCACTTCCAACAATCTGTGCAATTAGCTCTTCTCTGTCCTTAAGAGTTCATGTACTTAAAAATTCATTTATGATAAAATAGAGGTAGTTTAGGGAAATTGTTTAGCGCAGAGACCTGGGAGTTCAGTGGATATGTGTTCTACCTCCAGCCCTGTATCTTATTAGCTGTGGGAACCCCTGGAAAGTTGGTTATCTCAGTTTCCTGATCTACATAAACTGGTCAACTGACAGGGAAACTGGGAAATTAATATAATGACTGGGATTATATGAGGATTCAATGAGATGTACACAGTGCATAGCATAAACAGTCAGTATATAATAAGTTGTATATCTCTATAGTGCAATAATAATTTTCTTGACAATTAATTATCAGTATGACATACAATCTTGAATAGAATGAAAGCATGGTAAATGATGATTTGTAAATGATGATTTGTCACACACACACACACACACATACACATTCTATATTGTCTATTATGGGCTAATTTGAGGCATTACATAATTTAGGAATCCCTTTCTAAAACTGTTGAGCAAGGGAAGAGAGGAAAGGATCGGTCATCGGGATGCCACACAGCCTGATTCACAGAAGCAGGCCATACATATTAACTACTGCTGTTAGTCAAAGATGTTGGATATGCAACATCGGGCACCCTTCCTGGCACACTGGCAGTGATTCATATGTAGGTGAATCATGGTATGATTCATACAAAGCTGGCTCTGGATTACTTTAATTTTTAAAAATTTGGATCTGTTCTTTTCCCTTCTCCTCCCCAGAATATCACTGACCTGCTCTGTTTTGCCACATTGGAGACTTTCAAAAGTTTTAAAGTACTTGTTAGAATACAGCGTGAGCCCGAGGATTTCTTTTTCACAGAAAGCTATAGTTTCTAGCTTTCTGTGCTGTAGGATAAGAAGCACAAGTCAGAATATAATCCATTTGGATTCTAATGCAGGTCAGTGATTGAGACTAAGAAGGTTTCTCCACTGAATATTTTGAAGGTCAAATGTAAATAATAGTTTCCATGACTACTCCTTGGGGCAGAGGCAGATTGATTTCTGTAGAACTTTATATTCTCCAGTGATCTCCACTCTATGAAATGGGACCTGACAAAGAGGTCAGTAAATGGCAAAAACTTTCCCATGAGACTTGGTCTTTAATATTTATGATTTTGGATCACTTTTTGCTATTCTGGAGAGATTTCTTTTCCTTCCAGAACATTCCAATTTCTTAGCAGTAAATTTTTGCTCCTTCCAGATGTGCTATCATTTCAATGTTTGGATTCATTTTTCCCAGCTTTGTTCCAAGTTCAGAATCATGTGTCAAGGTTAAGCCAATTGGTTTTAATTACTCTACACAGCCAGCAAAGTTTATGGCCTTGTTCATTCTTTCTTTTTTCTTATTATTTTTAAATAAAATTCTTAAATAATCTTTAAGGTTAGTTAATATTTTTGGGGAGGACTTTTTTTATGAATTGACATAGATTGAAATATTGAAATCTGGTAAAGCCGAATTCAAATTTTTATCAAGTCTTGGGATAGGCATTTAAAAAATAATGAGGCTCAAGGAATAATTTAAAGAATAGGAAAGAAGTGACCTTGGTCATTATGCCAATTAACTCTTGCTACAACAATGCTGCATAGCCACCCACTGTAGTACTCATTAGCTGATGACAGCATTTGTTTTTCTCTCTGTGTCTGCAGGTCATCTGATCTAAGCTGGGCTCAGCAGGACTTGGATGTAGCTCAGCAGAACTTGGGCTTAGGTCTGCTTCTTTGAGTTTTTCATTCTTCTGGAACCACTGAGCTACCCTTGGAAGCACATGTCACATCAGAAGCACAAGAAAGCAAGCTCAACCACACCAGCATATTTCAGGCCTCTGTTCATGTCACATTGGCTAACATTCTATTGGTCAAAGACAACAACATGGTGTTATGGTTGAGATCTGGAAAGTCCCCCGAAAGCGCTTGTGTGTTGAAAGTATGGTTCCCAGTACAGCAAGGTTCAGAGGTGGGGCTTTTTAAGGCAATGATTAGATCATGACAGCTGTAACTTCATCAGTGAATTAATCCATTTGATGGATTAATAACTGGAATGGACTACTGGGTAGTAACTGTAGAGATATGGGGTGTGCCTGGAGGAAGTAGGTCATTGTGGGTGTGGCCTTGGGGACTATATCTATCCCTGGCCCCTTCCTGTCTTTCTCTCTTCCTGATCCCCAGCTGCCACATGCTGAGCAGCTTTCTTCCATCATGATGTGTCAGGCAATTATAGACTGAATCCTCTGGAACCATATGCCAAAAAAAAAAAAAAAAAAAAAAAAAAAAAAAAAACACTTTTCTTCTCTAAATTGTTCTTGTTGGGTATTTTGGTCACTGCAATGAAAAGCTGACATGAGAATGCGCATATATACTCATCAAACTGGTTACTTTGGATATATTCCCAGAAGTGGAATTGCTGGATCATATGGTAATTCTATTCTTAGTTTTTTGAGGAAATTCCATACTATTTTCCAAAATGGCTAATTTCCACGCTTACTAATAGCAAATAGGATTCCCTTTCCTCAACAATACTTATTATTTTTCTTTTGATGATGGTCCTTTTAACAGGTATGAAGCCATATCTCATTGGGGTTTCAATTTGTGTTTACCACAAATTGAATGAAAAGCTGACATGAGAATGTTGAGCATTTTTAAGAGATGTTGAGCAATTTTTTCCCCAGATATCTGTTAACATTCATATCTCACTTTTATTTTTGTCATCTTCTTTCTCCTCCTCCTCCTCCTCCTCCTCCTCCTCCTCCTCCTCCCCCTCCTCCTCCTCCTTCAGATTGAACCCAGAGCCACTCTACTATTGAGATACATCCCTAGCACTTTTTATTTTTTTATTTTGAGACAGGGTCTCACTAAGTTTCTGAGACTGGCCTCGAACTTGCAATCCTTCGGCTTCAGCCTGCCAAGTTGCTGGGATTACAGATGTGAGTCACCATGCCAACTCATACCTCTATTTAGAAACGTCTGTTCATATCCTTTGCCCATTTTAAAATAGAGGTTTCTTGTTTTCTTGTATTGAGATCATTCATATTTTGCATATTAGCACCTTATTGATTGCAAATATTTTCTCCCAACCCATGGGTTGTCTTTTTACTATGGCTTGCTGTGCAGAAGCTTTTGAGTTCAGTGCAATCCATTTTTCTATTTGTTGTTGTTGTTGTCTGAGCTTTTGGGTCCTATCCAATAGCATTGCCCCTATGTTTTCTTCTAATAATTGCCCAGTTTCAGTCTTATATTTAAGTTTTTAATCCATAGTTAGTTGATTTTGCATATGCTGAGAGGTAAGAGCTCAATTTTATTTTTCTTCACATGGATATCTAGTTTTACCAACAGCATTTATTGAAGAGACTCTCCTTTTGCCCCCATGTGTGTCTGTGGTCTTTTTGTTGAAAATCAATTGACCATAAATACTTTGTTTTATTTCTGGGCTTTCTATTCTGTTCCACTGGCCTATCTTGTTTTTATGTGAATAGCATGCTGTTTTTATTATTATAGCTTTGTAATGTATTTTGAAAGCAGAGAGTGTGAGATGCCTCTAACTTTGTTCTTGCCACTCGAGTGTCTTTGCTATGTGCAGTCTTTTTTTGGTTTCCATACAAATTTTAGGATTTTTTTTATTTCTATGAAAAAATAACTTTGATATTTTGGTAAGAATTATATTGACCCTATAGATTATTTTGGATAGTATGGGCAGCTTGACAACAGTAATTCTCCCCAGTCATGAACATAGATTTTCTTTCCATTTATTTGCATTGTATTCAGTTTGTTTCACCAATGTTTTATAGTTTTCAGTATACAGATTTTTCACCTCCTTGGTGTAATTTACTCCTAAATATTTATGTTATCTTTTGATGCTATTGTAAATGGAGTCATTTTGGAATTTCTTTTGCAGATGGTTCATTGTTAGCATATAGGAATGCTATTGACTTTTGTATATTGGTTTTTGTAACCTGAAACCTTACTGAATTTGGAATATGGTGCATCTTCCAAAGATTCAAGAGCTGTAACGTTGGTCGTCAGTGTGATACTGTTGAGAGGTGTTGCAATATTTAAGAGGTAGGGTCTATTGGTGGGGTAATCAGGACATGGAAACTGTGCTCTCAGAAATGAATAATGTATTTCTCATAGGACTGTGGTTAGTTCCTACGAGAGAGACAGTTGTTATTGAAAAAGTAAGCCTGGTCCTTGAATTTCTCTGGCTTGCTGTCTCACCATGTTCTCTCTTTCCCTTGCAGATATTACTACTATGATGCTGTGGGTCATACTGTGATGTAGTCAGAAGGCTCTCATTGGTGGCAGAAAAGATGTGGCTGCTTGATCTTGAACATTCACCCTACAAAACTATGAGCTAAATAAACTTTTTTCTTTATAAAATATCCAATCTCAGGTATTTTGTTAGCAACAGAGAATGAATTGAGACATAGCTCAAATTTTGTGGGGAGAGTGAAGTCATCAGGATTTTCTATATATAAAACCATGTCATCAGCAAACAGAAACACTTCACTTTTACCTTCTTCATGGATGCCTTTAATTTCTTTTTATTGTGTAATTTCTCTAGCTAGGAGTTCTAGTACTATGTTAAATAATGGAAGTGGTGAGAGTACATTCTTGTCTTATAGGAGAATTTTCATCTTTAAGTGATGTATTGGGTTGAGGTACATCCCTTCTAATATTTTGCTACGTTTTTGAGCATTTTTGCATCCATGTTCATTAGAGATACTGGCTCACCAGTTTTCTTATAAGTCCTCGTCTGGCTTTGATATCAGGGTGATGTCCCTGATATCAAATACTTCTAAATTCATTTTTAAGTGATTTTTGGGGAAAGTTTTGAGAAGGATTAGTATTAGTTCTTTTAAAAATGTTTGGTAGAATTTAGCAGTAAAAGCATCAGGTCCTGGGCTTTTCTTTGATAAGAGTCCTTTTATTATGGATTCAATCTCTACTTGTTATTGGTCTGTTCATATTTCTTATTTCTTCTTGATTCATTCCTGGTAAATTTCAATTTCTAGGATTTATCCATTTCCTCTAAGTTTTCAATTTATTGGTATGTATAGAAGTATGGTTTGAGGATCAATTGTGACATCTGTCTGAAGTTGAGTTTTCCCACCTGTTAAATTAGGAGATAAATCGAAAAATAGTCACTTTTCATTAGATTGTTGTAAGAATTAAGTGAGATTATGCATGTAAATTATTTAGTGTAGTTCCTGGCACGGTGAGAACAGAATCTATGCATGTTAACTATTTGTAGAGAAATGGATTTCAGGAATGGTTCTGCAAGGTAGCATGACTTAGCACATAGTACCAGCTGAGTGGAGATGGGGTAGGAAGAAATGAGGAGCTTTTGACCCCAGTATGGAGTGATGGCGATCCTTTTACATGTAGGGATTAAACAATCCATTAAACCATCTCTTATTGTCCTAAAGGCCAGTTCACATGGCCAGTAGTGAAGCACTTGGAAACAGATCAGCAAAATATCAGAATATTTCAGAGGGTAGAGATAATCTATGGACTTTCGTAAAAGCCTCAAGAAGACAAGCTCCAGGCAAGCAGGACAGGCTCCTAAAAGTGCCATCAACAGAGTGGATACATTTTTTGGCACAGGAGATCCTTACTCCCAACCCTCTGAGACTCCAGGAGTCAAACAGTTGGGTCTTGCTTAATTTCAGAGCCCAGATACTCTGCAGCCTCTACTTGAGCACCTGATGAACATTGTTTGCCCCCGGAAGCCAGAGGAGACAGAAAGACTTTTTTTTTTTTTATTTTTTTTTAGCACCAATTCCAGCACTTCCTGCCTGAACCCTAAGGACTTTGCCAATACCAGACTGGCTACAGGTTCCCAGAGTCCTCTGAGAATGACTCATGGATCCTGTGTGGAGGAGCCCTTGTGGGTGGGTTTTATCTACACTTCATGTCCCCACACCCTTGACCATCCTGGCAGGTCCAAGGGAAAACTCAATCTTGGCCACATGCCTTACATTTTCTGTCCTTGAACCGAGAGGCCTGGCCCTTGGGGAGCTGAGTCAGGTCAGTCCACCAGAGAGGCAGTCAGCAAACCAGTTGCTCAGTCCACATACCCGCTGTGGCCTCCGGCCCTTCTCCAGCCTTGAGTTGACTTTTCCTTTTTACTCTGTGGGACATGATAGTATTTACCTAACAATTATGTATTGCTTTTGGCTTCAGCTCTCCACCCAAAGAAACCCAATATAATGGAGATTTTAATAACCCGGTAAACGATCCATCTCACAGACACACAATGAGGCTGAACAGAGATGATACAGCCAAGGTCACCAGCCCAGTGCCTAGACAAAGGAGGTCCTCAGTATGCTCCTTCCTGTCTCTTGGATATGTATTCAGGGGACACATTTGTCACTGTAGAGGCCAGTCTGCTCTGGAATATTGTCCTGCTGCTTCAGAATCCTGTGGCTCATTACATTTACATACCTAACACAATTTTTAGGCATGATATATAGTGAACAGCAATGAAATTTCTGGGAGATTTATCACATTCCCTAGTTCTATAGATTGGGGGTAATTTTTTTCATAAATCTTCACTGTTGTTGAACAATTTAATATGCCATTGTCTGGGCAATAGAATTTTCCTCAATTAGATTTTAAAACTAATCTGGGAAGGAACTTTGCCCCTTCCTCTCCAATAATATTAGGTAAAGCCATAAGTCCTGACCAAGAACAAATCTTGCTGGTATCTCATGGGCACCTCAAACTGGATTCTCTTTTGCAGCAGTACTACTTCCTGCCTTCTGCTCCAGGTTTGTGTCTTACTGAGGTGGCTGAAGCTCTTGGTGGCGCGGAGGAGCCCACAGCCATGGTGGGTCCAGGTACGGGTTCTCCAGAGAGGACATTGATCTTAGGAAAATGAATCACTGATGTGGGATCTGGCCCGTAGCCATGTAAGCTCAAAAATTCAATTTCTTAAGTCCCAGAAGTTATTGGATGCTTGAATAAACACAACCAGTGTGGGATCTGAGAACAAACTGGAAAGAAAATTTACTAATTTCAAGCAGCCCGGAGGTTCACAACAGCCAGAGGAGCACATTTTCTCCCTGGAGGCACTGCTTCTTGAGAAGCAAGGCATCCAACAGTGGCTTGGTAAACATGAACTCAGAGAACACTGGGCTCCAATGTGCAATGGATAGCCTTAATGGCTAGCCTTAATGGCCAAGGGTGGGCAGGCCCCACCGCCAACCTGACTGTATTCTGACTCTACTTCTTCAGCCTTCTCTCAGGGATCAGCCTTCATTGAGGGGAAGGGTTGACTTCATGACAGACCTGGGGCTTGGCCTGGGGCTTGGCCTGGGGCCTCTGCACACCGTCAGAGTCCATCAGATTCCTTGGCTTTGCTCTCAGGACATCCTTAATTCCTTCCTTTCAACTCCTGGGGGGCAGAGATTCTCCCAGGCACCCCCATGTGGGTAGAAACTTGACTCTGACTAGGCTTCAGGGTGGACATGAGTTCCAGTTGACTCAGATGGTAGATCTGGTGACAGGCTGGGTGTCGGGGCTGTTCTGAGCCCTGTCATGATGACAGTCCCTGTTTATGGACTGCCATCCTCACCTCAGGATCACCAATTTATTTAATCCTTAACTGAAGTATGATATGTCAAGAGCTTTGTAACGTTGTGAACAACCAATTAAAAAAAAAAAAAACCAATAATCCCACGAGGAAAGTACTATTCAACTTCGCAAATGGCTACAGGGTGAATTGGATCAATTTACTTGTTTGGTTTAATTGTTTCATGTTAATGGATGGGAGTGTTCCTTCTGTCTTTAAACAGTGCTTAAGAACATCCCACATCCCCCCCACTTCCCATAGCTGTCAGTGGAACCCCAGGATAAAGAGAGCAGAGAGGGAGGGTTGGGGAAAAATGTCATATATTCTTTAATAAGGGAAATTCTTATGAACACATCCTTCAGTTGTGGTTTCTTATTCACAAAACTAGTCCATGTATGAGAATCTTCATTTTAAAGGACACATTCTCATGACCCTGTCTCCCTCATCCCTTTCCCTCAAAGTCTCCTTTTCTTGTGTTTTAATCTCCAGTTGGGATGCAGAGACAAGGGAAGAATATGCCATAAAATCTTGTTCTGGATATATCAAGAATACTGGCCAACAAAAACAAAATACTTAAAACAATCAAATGATTGATGAATCACCCATTTGTTAGATTGTCACTCAGTGTCTTGGACAAACCTGCCATTTGCCTTGGCTTTTGGCTATCTTGACATAAAAGGACCTGGACTTATTTTCCAGATGAGGAAGCCAAGGCTGGAGAAGCCAAAGGAGTTGCCCGAGGTCACAATAACAAGTATTAGATGCACAATTTTAAAAAGTTCTGTCTGAAATTGAGATGAGGTCTTTATGTCATTCAGCAGGATAAGGGGATAAGAGAGAAGACAGGGTAAGATCAGGATGGCCCCTGGTGTATCTAAAGAACCTAGAACTCAAACATCTTGAGAGGCCAGGAAAAAGATAAGTAAGTGAGAGTAAAGGAATTAGAAAAATCTAATGTACTTTAAGAGCAAAGTGTTATGTTGTGTGGCTCCTGTCCCTTGGCCTGAGTGACAGAGATATAGTGGGAACAGGTGGGGATCACAGTGAACCAGACCGGGAGCTGCCATCAGTTTTGTTGATCCTCTGATTTTTCAAAAAGAGGTAGAAATTCTGATTTTTAATATCAAGTATCCTGAGTTTTCAGTGTAATTTCAAATTACTTATAGACACCACAGAGACCTATGTAGGCAAATACTGGATCTGGTCTGTACATTTGCAGTCTTGACAGTTGTTTGTCATGGGACCATCACCAAATCCCAAGTTGAGTCAATAGTACAGGTGTCATGCCATGCTGCAGGGAACTGAGAATTTTGATTATGATGAGGAGTGGATGAGGAGGTCAAGAAATGTTACAAGGAAAACTTTTTACCAATGAAAGGAAATCAAACTGGGCATGGTAATATGTACCTATAATCCCAACAACGGGGGAGCCTGAGGCAGGAGGATCACAAGTTCAAGGCCAGCGTAGCAAGACCCTTAGCAACTTAGTGAGACCCTGTCTCAAAAAAATAAAAAAAGGGCTGGGTATGCAGCTAGCTCAGTGGTAAAGCACCCCTAGACTCAATCCCCAGTTCCAAAAAGAAAAAGGAGAAGAGTGAAAAAATAAGGAGAAGAGAGAAAAAGAAAGAAAAAAAGAAATGAATTTCAAATATATCACCTAGTTCTCTGAGTAAATAATTTAGAGGGCAGACGTTGGAAGCTGAAAAATCCGGTGCTAAGTCCCAGTTCTTTTGCTTAACTTCTGTGTATTCCTTAGCAAATTAACTAACCTTTCCTCACATTTGAATTTTTGTTGCAATTTCAATGAAATAAGACATTAAATGTAGGAGAAGTGCCAGATGGGAGGTTCTCAAGACATGGGGCTTGTTAAAATAGCAATAATGAGAATTATCATTATGATAATAATGATAGCTATTATTATCAGTACATACATTCATAAGCCCCAGGGAAGCTCTAATGGGAACTCAGCTTCTAAAAGTTCTTGTCCTAGATGATTTTATCTATGAGGATGATGAGACACTTTGGTGTTACTTTCTCATCTCATTATACTTGATTTTGGAAGTCACAAAGCCTAGCCTACCCCCCCACCCCCCTTTTTAAGTTCTGTCTGCATAGCATCATTCATGAAACTCGAGTAATCTATTCAAACCTAAACTCAGTGAAAACTTAGACATTTATACTGCTTAATGCATCTCTGAAGCTTCTATTCACTGGCTTTTAAGGGAAGACTGTGCCTTGGGAGGATTCTCCCAGAATTCAGCCCCTTTCTCTTGCACAGGATTCCTTAATTCTCTCATCCATCCCTTCCACGATGCCCATCTTTCATTGTGCTCTTCAGTTTAGTCCAATCTGAAATTGCTGCAGGTGATAAGAAAAGTGACTGTCCTTGAGGCTTTCCTCCCAGGACCTGCACACCCATGTGCACACTTTCTTCCAATCCCATATTAAGGTTAGAGCTAAAGAGCTAGTTCCAAGTGCTGGGTAAGGATGTGAGTGTGTGAAACCAGGATTCGTGTGTTTTGAAAAGAGTGAGAAAGTCTCACTCGTTTAGCCCCAGGTTGCCTGAGGTCATCCCAAGAGTAAGAAAGCAGATGTGTCACACTATATGTCAGCACCCAGGAACACCCAGCTTGGGGGCTTCTGGGACACCTGAAGACAAATGTCCTGAACCCTCATCTTATTCTCGACTTCCTCCCCACCTTCCAGAACCAATTCCCCTCACCAATTCCCAACTTTTCCATTTTGCATCCTGATTCTAGTCCAAACTCAGATCTGGCTTATCCGGATGAGCTTTTGGCCCTTGTAACAGAGCTAGACACAGCCGACCAGCTACCAGAACACCAATTATCACACTGTAAGTAAGAGGCAGGACATTATCATTCAGGAACCAATTGTACTGAGACAGCTGGCTGCAGCCCACAGAGGCAAGCAGAACTATTAATTTATTTACTTTTTTTTTTTAATGTGGTGCTGGGGATTGAACCCAGTGCCTCATGCATGCTAGGCAAGAATTCTACCACTGAGCCTCAGAACTATTATCTTAAGAATCCTCCTGGGCATTGAAGAGCAGCCTTTGTGCCTGTGGAGGTTGGCACAGGGGATCCCGGTGCCTCATCCATGCTAGATAAGCTCTCTACCACTGAGCCACAACCCCAGCCCATGAATTTGAGCTTTTTGCATCCCCATGCTGGATCTCAGTTTCATGGGTGACATATATTGAATCTGGGAGACCTAAACCTGTCAATTGTAGCAGGAATTATCAAGTGAATTTTAAGTATTGGATGCTTCGTTTGGACATTTTCCAATACTGTCTGATCTGTGGAAGAACCAACTTCCTCCTTGGATTGGGTAAATAAAATGGCGGCCATGTCCCACCTCAGATCCAAGGAAACACATGACAAGCCAAAAATATTTCTATTATGTATTATCCTGGTCCAGGATTCTAGAAGAGATGGATATTTGTTCATTCTTCTATTCAAATAGCCAACAATCCTTTAAAGCACACCTTTGTTCTGGGCTCTGAGCTTGGATCCATGGACATAAAAGTAGACAAGACAGGGATCTTGACTCCAGGTGTCAGGAAATGCTGGTGGGAAGTGATGAGCAGGATGAGTGTGATTTAAAATGGTTTAAGCTCTCTCCCTCCCTGAGTGATGGCCTCAGTGAGTTCCTGCAGTAAAGGAATAATTCCCAACAGCATTGCTGAGGAAGATCAGTACCATCAAACCAAAGGTCTACTGCTTCCAGCATTGCCCAGGGGAGGGGGGGAGACACAGGGAGGATCAGGACAGGTGGGGAGTAATAAACATTGTATCAGTCAGGTAGTGCCACAAGAATGCTTCTTAACAAACATTCCCGATTTCCAGTGGCTTACAACAACAAACATTTTGTTTTTCTCATCTGTAGGCCTGGGTGTTGGCTGGAGTGGCTCTACTTCAGGCTAAGTTTAGATCTATGATAGATGACTTTTCATCCTTTCTGGACCAGGGGCTCTGGAGCTTGTCTTTCCATAACAGTGGGCAGAAGAGTAAACTGGATAAAGAACATTTTAAGTCTTCCTGCCATTCTAAGTAATATTCCATTGGACACAGCAAGTCATATGGAGAATGAGAAGGAAGAATAAGCAAGTAGGAATCCGTGAGGGGCATGTTGGGCGGTGGGGTGGGGTTCAAGGAAAGGTGCTGTAATTTCCAAATCAGGACAGTTTTTCCCATGGGGATTACAACATTGGAGGCCAGCTAGCTACAGTCCCTTCCTCCCCAGAATCTCAGTAACTCCAGCTCTTCCTCACTTCTCTCCTGACCCCTTCTTGTGATTGACGGATGGAGAATATCTGGAAGAATAGATAACATCCCCGCCTCAGTGTGGAAGCTCTCAAAGTGTTTTATACATTCCTGCTCAGATCCAGGTAGAAAAGCTGAACTACTGGGGATCAGCCTGCATGCCCAAATACTTGAGTGAAGTCTTGAGACCTGTGACTCCCCATTACTGACCAACAGCACTTTGGACCCAAGAGATCAGATCACTCAGGGGTGAAAGGTAGGGGAGTTTGGTCCTCCATTCTGAGTCCAAGTTCAAAGCAGTCAACTTCTCATTACCCTTCAGTATGGGAAGTAAGGCTTCCAAGCGTGTCTCTGAAGCCATCCTTCCGCCCCAGCTCTGATCTGAGCCTCCAGAGCCCAGGGTTCCTCTGGGAGGACAGTCTGGGCTGTCACGTCTCATTAGGTGCTGTGTCTTTGGCTGCTCTAGAGTTCAAAGATAAAACTTTTTTATTCCAACTGGTGATTTTCCTCTCTTGGCCAGGGCCGAAGCTTCTGTTTCTATAAGCAGAGCCCTGGTTGCTAGGTGACACCCTCACTCCTGGTCCCGGAGGCAACCGAGGCAGAAATGAACCAGAGATCTGAAGCTTCTACTTTAAAGAAAAAATATGCAAAAGAGGAACTACGACCCTACGTTAATTGGAGGGTTATATAATGATCTGACATGCTTCTAATGTCCTCCCTACCACTCTGCCAAGACCAGTGGGGTATGTTTAAATATATTTTTTAAATAGGAAAAAATAGGAAATTGAACTGATAAATATACTTGGCTCTTTTGATTGGGAGAGGAAACTTCTAATTTCACAGCTTTTCTAAGCTCTCTCAATCAGATCTACACCTTCATTAGCCTCTGAGTCATTAGTGGAACTTATTAAAACAATTAGATCTGCAGAGAACTGCGGCCATCAGCATTTCTGACAGCTGCATTGGGGATTTAAACTTTTCATTAAAATTGGATGAAAGCTTTTCGAATCAATAAGAAATAGATGAACATTTCAAATGAAAAATGAGCAAAGAACGAGAATAGATGATTCACAAAAGAGACACAAATGGCCAATAAACAAATGAAAAAATTTCCAAATGCATGAACCACTGAAGACATACATTAAAACAATAATGAGAAAACATTTTTAATCTGTCAAATGGCAAATGTTTTTAAAATAATGCACAGATTGGGCAAAAGTACAGTGAATCTGCTATTTCAATAAACTTGGTTGGTATGCAGTTAGGGAAGGTCTTTTAGAAACCAATTTAACCACATACTAGAGTCTTAATATAAATACACCTTTTGGATGAGCCATGTGGTGCCCTTATTTACAGAGTTGTTTACATAGCATTATTGATAAAGAGAGAAATCTGAAAAAATTAACACTGGGATATTAGCTAAATTTTAAAAAATCATTTATTACATGCGAAATTATTCTCAAGATTGTAAAAAGAACAAATCAGGTCATAAAATTGCATACCCATGTGAGTCCCCTTCTGTGAAATGAAAGGAGAGGTAATATATACCTGTATATAATACTATAAACTGGGGGTTCCCAAACTTTCTCAGTTCATGAAAGCTTCAGGATCTCAGTGATTCTCTGATGGAGTCCCTAGCACAACCCCATTTCCCCACACACCAAATAAAAACCTGATCATTTCATTTATTAAGTATTTGGGTCCAGACAACTTAACAGTAGTAGTTTATTCTGTGTCCAATAGATATTTCTGTACTTGCACTGAATCTTTCAAATGTCCCACAAAGATTATTGCAATGTCATGGGGTCCTCCATACTGAACTTGGAACTGCAGGTATAAACAAAAATGCACGAGGGTTAAACAAGAAGGCTCTGGAAACCAGGCTGCCTGTGTTAGGATATGGGCTCTTTCATTTGCTAATGATGATCTTGTACAAATTTCTTTTCTTTCCAGTGCCTTAGTGTTCCCATCTAATAAATGGAACAATTGAGCACCAACCTCTTTGGATTCTTGTGAGACGTATATTTCTGATTCATAGCAAGGGTCAGCTCACTCTCACAGGAGACCAAAGGTGACTTCTGTTTTTTTCCTTATGCTTTTTTTTTTTTTTTGCATTTTCCAAATGTTATAATAAGCACATATTACGAACTGGGGTTGTGGCTCAGTGGCAGAGAGCTTACCTAGCACGTGGGAGGCCCTGGGTTCGATCCTCAGCGCTACATAAAGATAAATAAATAAAATAAAGATATTGTGTCCATCTACAACTAAGAATAAATATTTTAAAAAACACATATTACTTTCATTATAAATAATATTTCAGTTTTAAATCAGAGAAAAGGAGTATCATAGCTCTGTGTACTGAGTGCTGCTGAGAGATGGGCCAAGGCAAAGGCCAGCCAAGTGCCCTGTTCCTGAAAACGGAGGTGGGTAGGAGGAGGAAGGCAGCCAGGGCAAGAGCATCCTTACTCAGCTGTGGTCAACTCCTGGGTACATGGCTTGGAGCCTTCAATAAAGATATAATCTGCTAATTAAGCTAATTGTCTGAAAGGTAGTTTTTGTATAGTCATCAAAAAGAGGCATAAAATAATGAGCATGAAAATAAAGAGATCTTTCATTTTCTCATTCATGCCTTAGTCATCATTTCAAGTACCTGCCTGGTTGGTGCAATTACAGGCTATTGCTACAGAACTGAAGCTGGTTTTCCAGGGGACATTGGGGTCACATCTCTATATTCTGTCAGAAAGCTGGCCCAGTTCTGTTTGGAACTTCTGGAGTTAGGAATGCTTCTCTCCTAGCACAGATTTACCTGGATGCCCTTCCACCACTTACAGGGGGACATTTCACAACACCAAGAGACAGAGACCTGGGAGAGACCACCAACAGGTGGCAATAGAGAAAGAGGCAGAATGGGCACTTCAATTGTCCCAGACCCCTTGACAAAACCATCTCCAGGGAGATGTTAAGTGTTTGCTTGTATCTCCTGGGAGACCCCTACCATTGCAGGGCACAAGGTCAACCTGCCTCCCCTTAGACATCTTTGTTGAAGGGCTGACCTTTTGCAGCCTACTTTGCCTGCAGCAGAGAGAAACTGGAAAGAACCAGGGAATTAACATCTCCCTAGGCCAGCTTTTAGGCAAGACTGGCAGATGTGAATAGCCCAGCTCCATCCCACCTGGGACCCTATTCTCCAGAGTTTCCTCTGAAGTTACCCACTGCAAGATGGTTTAATATTGCACATTTACTGATTTCCTTCCCTGGACCAAATATCTTTCTCCTTCACTTACCCATGTTCTCCCTTCCACCTTCCAAATAAATGACTTGCACTCAAATTCTAGTCTCAGGGGCAGCTTTGGAGGGGACCTCAATCTAAGAGTCCTTGTATAAATCTTTCTGGGAGCAATTCTTCCCATAAACCATTACACATTTGACCATGTGATTGATTGGTCCAAGCCCTCTGAGTCCTTGCTTACCACTCAGTCTTCTCAACTTGGCATGTTTCACATCCTTGGAGATGGCTTTGGAACCTCTGTGAGCAGAGAAATAGGTGATTCTGGGATCCCTCTGTCTTGCACCAACTCCAACAGTTTCTGCTTGAATCTGATCTATTTTGCATATGGCTTTAATTTGAAGAAAATCTTCTGCCACTCTTGCTGGAAAAGGTGACAATCATTGAGCCCACAGCTCCCTCTCAAGTGGGAATCTGGTCTTCCTGAGCTGAGCTGCTCAGGATTCTGGGCTCACAAGCCTTCATACAAGGCCTCCTGGAAGCTGTCTGCCTGCCTTGTCCCTTGGCCATCACAACAACTGCCCTCCTGATTGCTGCTTGAGCGAGGGATATATGTGGTCCATCATCAAATATATCCCCTCACAAGAATCCAGAAAAAAAATTCTCTCCTTTGTTGGATTTCCAGTCAATACTTCTGTTTACATGTATTCCTTCCTAGGGTCCTCTGAATCTAGTTAAATGGACTGTTGCAGCTTCCTGATTTGCCAGGACTCTTTCCTTACTTGGAACCTGTGGTATGCAAAATAACAGCTTCCCCAAAAGATGTCCACACCCTAGTTCCAGGAACCTATGCAGCTTTACACTGCAAAGGAGACTTTGCAGATATGATTAAATCAGGAACTTGAGGTGGGAGAGCACCTTAGATCTTCCAGGTGGACCCAAGGTATCTACAAGGGTCCTTATAAATGAAAGAGGAGGCCAGAGGATTAGATACAACCATCTGTTAGATGCAATGTGAGTTAGAGTTGATCATCTTTGCTGGCTGTGAAGATGGAAGGGGGACATGAACCAAACAATGAGGGAAGTCTCTAGGGACTGGAAAGGGCAAGAAAATGGGGTTCTAGAATTTCCATAAAGGAAGACAGCTCTGCTGACATACTGATTTGAGCCCAGTGGGACTCATTTCAGAATTCAGGCTTCCAGAACAATAAGATAGTACATTTGTGCTGTTTTAAGGCACTAGGTTTATAGAAATTTTTCATGGCACCATCAGAAATTAATACAGTGTGTGCTTTATGCTGTTCCCTCTGCCTGTACCCACTCCTTCCCTTTTCTACTTTCATATCCATAAATCTCTCTAATCTTCAATGGAACTGCACTAATTCCTGCCTCCCTCCCCAGCTGTCATCTACCCTTGGACAGTTTCAACTCAACCTCCACCTCCCCCAGCCTCGGACCCAACCCTGCTCTTCTGCCCATCAAAAAATGCCCTCAACAGTGACAGGTTATTTATTTTTTTGTTTTTTACTTTAGCACAACTGGTGCATACTGACATTTGCAATCATTTTACTAAAAACAAAGGGAGAAGGAAATGACTTCCAATAACACAAAACTTGAGAAAAATTTATGATGTTTTCAGGTAAAGTTTTTTGATCCTAAAAATCCAATAGCAGCAGCAAAATGCTATATTGGTGTCCAGGGATTTCCTGCTTGGAGTAATCCTGAGACACTGTCTGATCTTCCTGCCTTTCTCCTTTCTGCCTGGCTCTGTCCACAGCTTCCAGATTGTATCTCATTTGGGAGGTATTTGAACCCTTCTGAGGCCTTGCCCATTTCTGGGCTCACATCTCCTACATCCCTTGGTTCACTCAATCCCAATGGGAAAGTCTCAACAAGACAGGAGCCTGTGGGAAGACTATCGTTAAGGCTCACAATAGCAAACGGGGCTCTATAATTAATTCATCATCCAAACTGAGATATTTTCAAGAGTGAAAGGGGTTATAAATAGTTGTGTTTGGGAAATGGGACTAACTCTACTTTTCCTGGACAAACCAGGAAGTTTGTTCACCCTGGCAATGGGTGATCTGACTCTTCCTGGGTTGGGGTTGTTTGAGGACTATTCGTCAGCTTTGTGAGGCAGATCTGAAGTATCTGAGGGGCTAGTATTTTTTTATTTGGGGAATTCCAGATCCCCTTCACTCAGGAAGACTCCAGAGATAGGCAGCCTTCTCTGGATGTAGTAGGAAAGGCTTTCGGGAAGAGAGGAGTGTAGTCAGGCATGAAGTGAATGTATACTTGTACCAGGCAAGGTCAGGCTGGGGCCCCTGGTCTCCTGAGTGATGGCTATTTAAGCAGTTGCTTTGTTTTTTGCTAAGAAACCCAGGGGATTGTAGTGCATGAAGTGATAACCCAGGGTGGAGTTTCCATCTTCAACCTCACCCTTGTACCTGGGTCCCTGATGATAAGCATGCTTCTTATCACAGATTTATTATTATTGTCTTCCAAGCCAATGATGACAGCTATTTATAGGTGGTAGCTGATCTGAGGGTTGATTCTGCTTTGAAAGAGCCAAAGTCCCTGCCGTCTGTACATGGACAGTCTTCATCCATAATGCATGAGGCTGGAGACCCATAACAAAGACTATGTTCATTCACCGGGCTGTGGAAGTTGATTATTTACTCAGGAAAAATGAAGAACATTTTCTTCTGTAAGAATCAGCATTCATCATCACCCTGGTTCTGTCACTGACCTGAGCTTTTGATTCCTAGGCAATTTTATGCCTTCAAATGCTTCATGATTAAAAGCAAATCAAACTCAACTCATCATATCAATCAGGAACAGTCTATGCCCGAGGATTCCAAGGATGGGGCTTGCTGTGCGGTGGGGAGGACACTGGTGAGGAGATTAGAAGACCCAGGCCTGTCCCCAATTTTCAGCTCCTTGACAACTCTGGAAGTTTGGATTTGGCTGTTTGCTTTTTAATTGATATAAGACATTTGAATGAGATTATAATAATCAAGTCTTTGGTTTATCATTTGTGTCCAATACAACAGCATCAAATATACTTACCGAGACTCAGATATACATAAAATGTACTTTTCTGCATACACACATGCACATTTGACCATACTTTGCTTTAGAATAATTTTCCTATAAGAGCAGAAAACACATTTACCAATTAAAGGTGATTCTGCCTCTTCTTATTCGAATGTCTCTTTTGTGTAAATCGCAGTTCATTCTGAGCTCAGCTTCCTCTCTGGAATAGTGCTGCTGACTTCTCAAGGAGCCTCCTTACCACTGTTGCTTTCCAAGGCACTTCTCAGTGCAGGAGAAAGCACATGACTTCTCCTGGCCTTGCAGGAAGGGGGCCTGAGCTTTGCATGTTGTCCTTCAGCCCTGCTAGTCTTCTCTGAGCTGTTCCCCACCCCTGCCCTGGTGGCTGCTTTCCCTGCACTGGTGTCTAATAACTAAGCGATCGAAGTTTCTTCCTGGGCAGGGCTTCATGCTAATGCTATAATACTTGTCATTGCTCCGCCATGAGCTTCCTGTTGAAGCTCCAGGCTTCTCTGCACCTGCATGTCTTCTCTAGTGGCACTTGTGGCTGGAGGCTGCCTGAGGGCACCATTCCAGACCTACCTGCTTGGACGGCTCCCTCCTCCAGTTCTGGCACTCCAAGTTGGGTCTGAGATCTTGTGTTCCTACGGTGTTGCCTTCCTGCAGTCCTGGACCTCTTCCTAGAGCACCCGGTATTGTCTAAACCTCCAAACTATCACCTCTCAATCTACAGAGCCCCTGCCCCAGCTCCACAATCAACTCCTGACACTGGACATTAGGTTTAGAGTGAAACTTAGTGTAATAACCTTCACTTTGCTTTGATATAGAAGCATTTGGTCCAAAGAGTTCAGGCATCCTAGGCCCAGGGCCCCTTTTTAAAAAGGAAATATAATCAATCACAGGTGAGGAGGTGGGCAAAGGCGAGACAGATACACAGATACAACTTCTCAGATTTTGACTCCTGACCTGCAGGTACAAAGGTGATCAGGATGACATAGGAGGAACCATATGGAGATAGGACAGAGTATAACACATGCAGCCACAAGGGCCATCGTTCCTGACCTGCCTCTGTAATTTCCCAGTGAGCTGCCGCAGGCCCAAGGTCAGAGAGATGTCTTTGTGACTTCCAGCCACAAGACCATTGCCAGCATGCTAGAAAGCCCAGCCAGTCTCCACTCACCAGAGCTTCCTTTCCTACTTTCCCCCCTTCTAAAAAGTCTCTGCTTGGCCTATAAGGAACATTTCAAACTAAACGTGGAAATTAAACAATATAAACTCAACACTAGACAAAAGGTTAAATAAAAAAATTAAAAGAGAAATTAGAAAATATTTGAGATGAGTAGAAATGCACATCATATTGAAACTCATGGCATGCAGTAAAAATAGCCCTTAAAGGGAAATTTATAGCTGTAAATGCTTATATTGCAAAAGCAGAGATCTCAAATCAATAGTTTAAACTTTCACCTTAATAAACTAGGAAAAAAAATCAAACTTAATCCAAAAAAAATCAGAAAGAAGGAAACAAAAAGATAAGAGGGGAAATAAATAGAGGATAGAAAGACAACAGAGAAAAATCAATGAAACAGAAAGTCTGTTCTTTAAAAAGAACAAGGCTGACCCATCTTTACTTAGAATCATCAAGAAAAATAAGACTGGGCTGGGGGATGTGGCTCAAGCGGTAGCGCGCTTGCCTGGCATGCATGTGGCCCGGGTTTGATCCTCAGTGCCACATACCAACAAAGATGTTGTGTCCGCCCGCTGAGAACTAAAAAATAAATATTAAAAAATTCTCTCTCTCTCTCTCTCTCTCTCTCTCTCTCTCTCTCTCTCTCCTCTCTCACTCTCTCTTTAAAAAAAAAGAAAAAGAAAAAGAAGACTGAAGGAATAGACATTACTACTGACCCTACAGAAAATAATTATAAGGAAATATTATGGACAATAAATTAGACAACTGAGGAAATTTGCAGAAGTTAATAAGCAAATCCTAAATTCAATGGAAATTAAAGCGAATTAGAATAGTGAAAGAAATATTAAAAGGAATAAAATTAGAGAAGTCACACACACTTCCTGATTTCAAAACTACTCCCAAGCTATAATAATAGAATAAGAGAGTGGGGTATGGGCATGAGGATAGATATATGTATCAATGACTTTGAGAGTCCAGAAATAAACTCTCATATTTTGAGTCAACAGACTTTCAACAAGGGTGACAAGACAATTCAAATGGTGTAAAAAGAGGTTTTTTTCAACAAAGGGCACTGGGACAATTGGGTAGCATCATGCAAAAGACTAATTTGGACCACACACCATTACCATTTATAACAATTAACTCAAAATGGATCAAAGACCTAAATGTAAAAGCTAAAAATCTTAGAAGAAAATAAATAGGTAAATATTGCCACCCTCAAATGTGGCAATATTTCTTAGACATGATACCCAAACACAAGCAATACAAAAAGCAAGCATTTTTTTTTACAAAAAGGAGGAATTGGACTTCATCAATATTAAAGCTTTTGTGCTTCAAAGCATACCATCAAGGACTGGGGATATAGCTCAGTTGGGAGAATACTTGCTTTGCATGCACAAGGCCCTGGGTTCAATCCCCAGCACCACACACAAAAAATTGAAAGACTCCCCACAAAATGGGAGAAAATATTTACAAACCATATATCTGAGAATTTGTACTGTGAAACTCTTGGAATTCAAGAAGACAAATAATCTAATTTTAAAATTGGCAAAGGATCTGAATAAACATTTTTCCAAAAAAAAAAAGATACATACATGGCCAATAAGCCAATTAATAGCTACCAGGGAAATTCAGATTAAAATGATGATGAGATATCTATCACTTATCATCCACTGATTATAACCACCATAATCAAAAAGGTAGCTAATAACAAGTGTTGGTGGGAATGTGGAAAAATTAGAGCCCTCGTGGGATGCTAGTAGGAACACAGAACCGTGCAGCTACTTTGTAAAATGACATAGAAGTTCCTCGAAAGGTCAAACACAGATTTGTCATATGGCTCAGCAATTCCACTCCTAGGTATCCACCTAGAGAAATAGAGACATATGTCCACACAAAAACTGGTATGTGAGTATGTACAGTAATTTTATTCATAGTATCAAAAGTGAACACAATTTTCAACAGAAAATGTTCAACAGCTAATGACTAGATAAATAAGATGCTGTATAGTCATACAATCAAATATAATTAGGCAGAAAAAAGGAAGAAATAACAGATAGATACTGCAACATGGATGAACCTGAAAACCTTAAGCTAAGTGAAAGAAGCCAGCCACAGAGGACATTATTTATATAGAATGTCCCAGAACAGGCAAATCTGTAGAAATAAAGATTAGATTGGTGATTGGTGATTGGTGCTGAACTGAGGGAGAAATGAAGAATGATAATTAGAGAGGATGAATTTTGTTTTGAGGTGATAAAAATGTCTTAAATTGATTGTGATGATGGTTGTGTAACTGTGAATATACTAAAAGCTACTGACTTGAGCAAACTCTTTAATATGTAAATTGTATCTCAAGAAAACATTACAAAAAAAAGGAATTTCTTTACCTCTGGTGTTAAGCTGACAGAATAACAACTTGAAAATGCTAGTGATCATGTTTGCCTGTATCTAAAGGAAGCCAACACAAAAGGAGAAAGATTTCTAAAGATAGTATTTGAACCCCTGATCCAGCCATGCCTGAGGACATAACCCCAGGACTTTTTGGCTATGTGAACCAATTAATTTCTTCTTGTTATTGTTGTTTTTGCTTAAGCAATGTTAAGTATCTGAGTGTCTAAGACATTTTTAAGTAAGAAGTGGTAGGAATTGGAATGGCTGCTACAAAAATCAGACAATTCCTACCACTTCTTACTTAAAAATTCTTGGACACTCATACAAACTGTAGAGTAAGTGAAACTCATGAACATCATCCATCATTGGCTCTTGGAGACAAAAATTTATACATAACCCAGTTAGCTTCTGAAAAAGCTATGTGAAATTTATTCGAGTTATTCAATTTAGTAAAAGCAAGACCATAAATATAAATTTTTAGGCTGGAAGAAATCTAGACATCATCTGACTCAAGGGCTTCTGTTTTACAAACTGAGTTAATTAAGAAAGAAAAATACTTTCCTTCCTATTCATTTGAAAGAGTGATATTAAGTTTTCATTGCACTCCACATTAGCCTGGGTTGGCACTAGAAGTCAAAGCCATGTGGTTGGCTGTCTAAGATGTCATGGGATTGGCCACGGCAGTAACCACTGAGCAACCCATTTTCTTATTCAAGCCAAATACCATCATCGTATTAAAATTCACTTCTGAGCAGATTTGAAGTTGCATTTTCAAATTTGATTATACGGTTTGGGGTTGATGGAAGCGAGTAACTGAAGTAGAGGTAGAGATTCAGACAGACTAGCACCAGTCAAGGTCAGAGAGGAGGGAGCAAAGGAAAGATGGCTGAAGTCCGGAAGGCACTAAGAGGAGTCCACGGTCAGTTAAGGGAAGGAGGAAGGAGGGCACCAAATGCATTAGGTCAACTTGATCCAGGACTTCAGACAAAGCAGGAATGAGGATGGTTGAGTAGGAGGCCACAGAATGAAAACTAGGGATCTGGGAAAAAGTCTGGGCTAGCAGAGGTCATGAAGTGGGATGGAGGGCCTTGGAACCAGATAGAGGTCAAGGACAGCAGGAAGGGTCTGGGCTGGGAACCGCCTGTCCCAGGCAGCATCCCTGGCTGGGTGGAGAATAAGGGAGCAACCTGACTCTTCTGAGGTCTCTTTCTACCTTTATCCCACCTCAGACCTGGCCCCATGTTCTCTCTTGCTGGGCTCTGCAGGCCCTAGCTTTGGATCTGGCAGCAGCTCAGAAGTGGACACACGACATCCAGAACAACTACCTGCCTGTCAGTTCTGTCCTCTGCCAAAACCTGTCCCAAAGCCAGGACCTTGAAACCCACTGCTCTTCCAGCCTCAGCCCCCACCAGATGGGCCTGCTCCTTCTCCAGTCCTCCTTGAACTCGTTCTGGTACACACCTCTTTCTTCTGGAGCTTCTAGGCATAGTTCCCACGACACTTCTAGAAGCCTGCCTGGCCCACTGCAGCTGGAAGGCATGCTCAGACCCGTTCAGAGCTGCTCCTATAGCTCCCAGATTGCCTGTGAGTGTGACTGCTCTGATTTGTGTGCAAATGTCTTACTTCTTCATTACCCTGCCCTGGTCTTGCACAGTCTGGGTAGCTTAACTGAATTTTTAACTCTACTCTGATTTTACTTGCCTTTGAAGACAAGGTTCCTAAAGGCCAGAAAATGCTCTTCAGGTGGGCTGCCTGCAATTGGTTGAATCTAAGATGCTACCAGAGTGACCAACCAGACAACATCCTAGAAGGTGTTTAGAGAGAAGGCAAGGGTCGGCTTCAAATATAAAACTTAGTGACTAAGATTTGTCAAAAGACCAACCTCCCCTGGGATAAAGCCTTGCCCTGCTCCATGTTAGAAGTCAACTCTCAAATTAGGCTAAGATTAAGCCCATTAAACATCATGTCCAAGCTGGGCATAGTGGTGCACACCTGTAATTCCAGTGGCTCAGGAGGCTGAGGCAGGAGGATCACAAGCTTAAAGCCAGCCTCACCAAAAGCAAGGTGCAAAGCAACTAAGTGAGACCCTGTCTCTAAATAAAATACAAAATAGGGCTGGGGATGTGGCTCAGGGGTCATGTGCCCCTAAGTTCAATCCCCAGTATCAAAAATAAAATAAAAATAAAATCATGTCCAGAAAGGGTAAATTTTTACCCTAAAGATAACTGTAATCCAAAATAGAAAGAGTTATATATAGAACTAAGGGTTTGGACAAGTTGTGAAATGTTTGAGAAAGTAGTAAAAAGATTTTAGAAAGGAATAAAACTCAACAGAAGGAACAATTACCCTCTGGTCTCATTATATATCTTTTTTTTTATTGGTTGTTCACAACATTACAAAGCTCTTGACATATCATATTTCATACATTAGATTGAAGTGGGTTATGAACCTCCAATTTTACCCCAAATGCAGATTGCAGAATCACGTCGGTTACACATCCACAATTTTACATAATGCCCTATTAGTAATTGTTGTATTCTGCTACCTTTCCTATCCCCTACTATCCCCCTCCCCTCCCCTCCCATCTTCTCTCTCTATCCCATCTACTATAATTCATTTCTCTCCTTGTTTATTTTCCCATTCCCCTCACAACCTCTTGTATGTAATTTTGTATAGCAATGAGGGTCTCCCTTCATTTCCATGCAATTTCCCTTTTCTCTCCCTTTCCCTCCCATCTCATGTCTCTGTTTAATGTTAATCTTTTCTTCCTGCTCTTCCTCCCTGCTCTGTTCATAGTTGCTCTCATTATATCAAAGAAGACATTTGGTATTTGTTTTTTAGGGATTGGCTAGCTTCACTAAGCATAATCTGCTCTAGTGCCATCCATTTCCCTGCAAATTCTATGATTTTGTCATTTTTTATTGCTGCATAGTACTCCATTGTGTATAGATGCCACATTTTTTTATCCATTCATCTATTGAAGGGCATCTGGGTTGGTTCCACAGTCTAGCTATTGTGAATTGTGCTGCTATGAACATTGATGTGGCAGTATCCCTGTAGCATGCTCTTTTAAGGTCTTCAGGGAATAGTCCGAGAAGGGCAATAGCAGGGTCAAATGGTGGTTCCATTCCCAGCTTTCCCAGGAATCTCCAAACTGCTTTCCAAATTGGCCGCACCAATTTGCAGTCCCACCAACAATGTACAAGTGTACCCTTTTCTCCACATCCTCGCCAGCACTTGTTGTTGTTTGACTTCATAGTGGCTGCCAATCTTACTGGAGTGAGATGGTATCTTAGGGTGGTTTTGATTTGCATTTCTCTGACTGCTAGAGATGGTGAGCATTTTTTCATGTACTTGTTGATTGATTGTATGTCCTCCTCTGAGAAGTGTCTGTTCAGGTCCTTGGCCCATTTGTTGATTGGGTTATTTGTTATATTATTGTCTAATTTTTTTGAGTTCTTTGTATACTCTGGATATTAGGGCTCTATCTGAGGTGTGAGGAGTAAAAATTTGTTCCCAGGATGTAGGCTCCCTATTTACCTCTCTTATTGTTTCTCTTGCCGAGAAAAAACTTTTTAGTTTAAGTAAGTCCCATTTGTTGATTCTTGTTATTAACTCTTTTGCTATGGGTGTCCTATTAAGGAATTTGGAGCCCGACCCCACAATATGTACATCGGAGCCAACTTTTTCTTCTATCAGACGCAGAGTCTCTGATTTGATATCAAGCTCCTTGATCCATTTTGAGTTAACTTTTGTGCATGGCGAGAGAAAGGGATTCAGTTTCATTTCGTTGCATATGGATTTCCAGTTTTCCCAACACCATTTGTTGAAGATGCTATCCTTCCTCCATTGCATGCTTTTAGTCCCTTTATCAAATATAAGATAGTTGTAACTTTGTGGATTAGTCTCTGTGTCCTCTATTCTATACCATTGGTCCACCCGCCTGTTTTGGTACCAGTACCATGCTGTTTTTGTCACTATTGCTCTGTAATATAGTTTGAAGTCTGGTATCGCTATACCGCCTGATTCACACTTCCTGCTTAGAATTGCTTTTGCTATTCTGGGTCTTTTATTTTTCCATATGAATTTCATGATTGCTTTATCTATTTCTACAAGAAATGCCGTTGGGATTTTGATTGGTATTGCATTAATCCTATAGAGAACTTTTGGTAATATCGCCATTTTGATGTTAGTTCTGCCTATCCATGAACAAGGTATATTTTTCCATCTTCTAAGATCTTCTTCTACTTCTCTCTTTAGGGTTCTGTAGTTTTCATTGTATAAAACTTTCACCTCTTTTGTTAGGTTGATTCCCAAGTATTTTATTTTTTTGGAGGATATTGTGAATGGAGTGTTTTTCCTCATTTCCGTTTCAGAAGTTTTGTCGCTGACATACAGAAATGCCTTTGATTTATGCGTGTTGATTTTATATCCTGCCACTTTGCTGAATTCATTTATTAGTTCTAGTAGTTTCTTTGTAGATCCTTTTGGGTCTTCTAGGTATAGAATCATGTCATCCGCAAATAGTGATAATTTAAGTTCTTCTTTTCCTATTTTTATGCCTTTAATTTCTTCTGTCTGTCTAATTGCTCTGACTAGTATTTCAAGGACTAAATTAAATAGAAGTGGTGAGAGAGGGCATCCCTGTCTTGTTCCGGATTTTAGAGGGAATGCCTTCAACTTTTGTCCATTCAGAATGATGCTAGCCTGAGGCTTAGCATAGATAGCTTTTACAATGTCAAGGTAAGTTCCTGTTATCCCTAGTTTTTCTAATGTTTTGAACATAAAGGGATGCTGTACTTTGTCGAATGCTTTCTCTGCATCTATCGAGATGATCATATGGTTCTTATCTTTAAGTCTATTGATGTGGTGAATAACATTTATTGATTTCCGTATATTGAACCATCCTTGCATCCCAGGGATGAATCCTACTTGATCATGGTGCACAATTTTTTTGATGTGTTTTTTTATTCGATTTGCCAGAATTTTATTGAGGATTTTTGCATCTAGGTTCATTAGAGATATTGGTCTGTAGTTTTCTTTCTTTGAGGTGTCTTTGTCTGGTTTCGGAATCAGGGTGATGTTGGCCTCATAGAATGAATTTGGAAGAGCTCCCTCTTTATCTATTTCCTGAAGTAACTTGAAAAGTATTGGTATTAATTCTTCTTTAAAGGTTTTGTAAAACTCCGCTGTATACCCATCCGGTCCTGGGCTTTTCTTGGTTGGTAGTCTTTTGATGGCTTCTTCAATTTCATCCATTGATATTGGTCTGTTCAAATTGTGTGTATCCTCCTGACTCAGTCTGGGCAAATCATATGACTTTAGAAATTTATCGATGTCTTCACTATCTTCTATTTTATTGGAATATAGGTTTTCAAAATAATTTCTAATTGTCTTCTGTATTTCTGTAGCATCTGTTGTGATATTGCCTTTTTCATCCCGTATGTTAGTAATTTGAGTTCTCTCTCTTCTTCTCTTCATTAGCATGGCTAAAGGTCTGTCGATCTTATTTATTTTTTCGAAGAACCAACTTTTAGTTTTGTTAATTTTTTCAATAGTTTCTTTTGTTTCTATTTCATTGATTTCTGCTCTGATTTTAATTATTTCTTGCCTTCTGCTACATTTGCTGTTATTTTGCTCTTCCTTTTCTAGGGCTTTGAGATGAAGTGTGAGCTCATTTATTTGTTGGTTTTTTCTTTTTTTGAGGAATGACCACCAGGCGATGAATTTCCCTCTTAAAACTGCTTTCATTGTGTCCCATAGATTCCAATATGTTGTGTCTGTATTTTCATTTATCTCTAAGAATTTTTTGATTTCCTCCTTTATGTCTTCTGTAACCCATTGATCATTCAGTAACATATTGTTCATTTTCCATGTGATGTAGGATTTTTCCTTCCTTCTTTTATCATTGATTTCCACTTTCATTCCATTATGATCAGATAAAATGCATGGTATTATCTCCACCCCTTTATATTTACTGAGGGTTGCCCTATGGCATAATATATGGCCTATTTTTGAGAAGGATCCATGTGCTGCTGAGAAAAAAGTATATCCATTTGATGATGGTTGATATATTCTATATATGTCAGTTAAGTCTAGGTTATTGATTGTGGTATTGAGTTCTATAGTTTCTTTATTCAACATTTGTTTGGAGGATCTGTCCAATGGTGAGAGAGGTGTGTTGAAGTCACCCATAATTATTGTGTTGTGGTCTATTTGATTCTTGACCTTGAGGAGAATTTGTTTTATGAATGTCACAGCACCATTATTTGGTGCATAAATATTGATAATTGTTATGTCTTGTTGGTGAATGGTTCCTTTTAACAGTATATAATGTCCTTCTTTATCCCTTTTGATTAACTTAGTCTTGAAGTCGATTTTATTCGATATGAGGACGGCCACCCCTGCTTGCTTACGAGGACCGTGTGTGTGGTATATTTTTTCCCATCCTTTCACCTTCAGCCTGTGTATGTCTTTTCCAATCAGATGTGTCTCCTGGAGGCAGCATATTGTTGGATTTGTTTTTTTAATCCATGATACCAGCCTATGTCGCTTTATTGGAGAGTTTAAGCCATTAACATTCAGAGTTACTATTGATATATGGTTTGTACTTCCATCCATGTTTGATTATTTATCCTTTTTTAAAAAAATTTAGTTTATTTCTCCATGATTATCTTTCCCCTCACCCTCTGTCTTTACTGAGGCACTTCCCACTGATGGTTTTGGTTATTGTTTTTCATTTCTTCCTCGTGTAGTGTTTTGCTCAAAATGCTTTGCAATGCTGGTTTTCTGGCTGCAAATTCTTTTAATTTTTGTTTATCATGAAAGATTTTTATTTCGTTGTCATACCTGAAGCTTAATTTTGCTGGATACAGACTTCTTGGTTGGCATCTATTGTCTTTCAGTGTTTGAAATACGTTGTTCCAGGATCTTCTCGCTTTCAGCGTCTGTGATGAAAAATCCTTTGTTAACCTTATTGGTTTACCCCTGACTGTAAACTGCCTCCTTTCTCTTGTAGCTTTTAATATTTTCTCTTTGTTCTGTATATTGGATATCTTCATAACAATGTGTCTTGGCGTTGGTCTACTGTGATTTTGTGTGCTCGGTGTCCTGTATGCATCTTCAATTTGTATATCTGTTTCCTTTTTTATTTCTGGAAAGTTTTCTGTAATTATTTCATTCAGCAGGTTACTCATTCCCTTGGTTTGAATCTCTGTACCTTCTTCTATCCCGATGACTCGTAAGTTTGGTTTTTTAATGTTATCCCATAGCTCTTGGATGTTTTTCTCGTGATTTTTTACCAGCATTTCTGAGTTGGCTAGACTCTTTTCAAGATGATATATTTTGTCTTCATTATCTGACATTCTGGCTTCTACTTGCTCCACTCTGTTAGGGATACTCTCAATTGAGTTTTTAATTTGTTTTTTCGTTTCCTTCATTTCTAGAATTATTGTTTGATCATTTTTTATAATCTCTATCTCCTGATAAAGATGCTTAACTTCTTCTTTTATCTGTTTATGTAATTCATTCTCAATGTGTTCTTTCACTGCTTGAATTTGCTGTCTTGTATCCTCTTTAAGGTTCCATTCCATCTGTCTAAGGTGTTCCTTGAGTTCTTTATATGACCATTTTTCTGATGACTCTAGGTCCTCCTGAATATTTAGGCGGTCCTGCATTGTTTGTACTCCTTTTCTTCCTTGCTTTTTGATGCTGCTCATGTTACTTCTTGTTCTGTTTGACTGCTGAGTTACTGTTTACTCCTATAAATTTATTTGATACTTGGGAGGAAAGGTATTAGAAGGGAAGGGAAGAAGTCACTAAAGAGAATGAGAGTAAGCAGGTAGAATTCAAGGAAGGGGGAATAAGAAAATTGAAAAGAAATGAAAAGACAAAAAAGAAAAAAACAATAGGAACTAAAAAAAGAAAAAAAATTTAAAAAAAATAATAAAAAAATTAACATTAAAATTAGAAGAAAAAAAATTTTGAAAAAATTGTAAAAAAAATTTTAAAAAACAACAAGAAAGAAAGTGAAAATGAAAGAAAAAACCCAAATCAAAAAAAAGAGATAAAAAAATACTAATAAATGCAGTCTTAGAGTTTGATTAACTTCTCTTCCAGTAGGTGGCGCTGTGCCCACCAGGCCATGTTCTCCTGTCAATACGCGGGAACCAATCACTGTGCAGCAGCTCCTCCCAGACTGGGCGAGTCTCCAATCCTGAGTTCCTAGGGCCTCCTCTTGTGTCTAGTCACTTCCCCACTTTTCCTCTAGCCAGGCCCCTCTCATGGGTGCCGCTCACCACAATACTGGCTACATGCCAGGTCTGCTGCTCCTGGGAGCCCTGTTTTCATGAACGACTGGGCACACTCTTCCAGTTTGCCATTCCCTCAGACCCTAAGTTTGTAGAGCTTGGGGCTGAGAATCCTCAGCGAATTTTACTTGCCCTCCGGTAGCCACGCCCCCAGTAGCTGGTGCAAGAGACCTCAGTTGTCAGCACTGATGAGAGCGGTAGCCGGGAGTTCCGCGCCACGAGTCCCGTGCCACGTCTGATTCCCTTGGTCTGGCTATCGCGCTCACAGGAGAGCTGGAAGGGGCCCTTACGGGAGAGCTGGGAGGGGCCCTTAAGGTTTCCCCGATGTGTGGAGAGGGAAGGCTAGGGAATTACACACCTGTAGCCGAAGGTTTCAATGAAGTTATCTCCTCCACTGCAGTCTGGTGACATCAGTTCTCTGCCATGGTGGTATCTCTTGCAAATGGCGACAGTTTGTTTCCCTTTTGGGTGACCAATGCAACGCGTGGTTCCTTACTGTCTCTCCCGAGTCCCATTTCAAACCTGTGGCCACTACCTATGAAGGCTCGGTTGGCATTTACCTCCGTAGGAACAGAAGGGCCGACCAGTTGTTTCAGCCGGATGGATTAGTGCTGAGTCACAGCTGTTTGTCTGCGGGAAGCAGGCGAAAAGGAGCTTGAATTTAGCCAATCTGGGTTCAGTGTGTGTTCTGAGAGGCCCAGACTGATCGCCCCAGATCCAGGTCAGTTCAGCATTGCCTAGTGATCCTGAGCAAACAGAATTTAGATTGTTTACAATCCCTATGCCTGCACAGCTGAAGAGGTCAGAGACTTGATCTCTCTGCGCCAACCGCCATGTTGGAATCCTGCCGGCATTATTGAATAAAATAATTTGACTGACAGTTTGTTTTTTGTTTTTTTTTTTAATTGCTTTTATTTTTTAAATACACGACAGCAGAATGCATCACAATTCTTATTACACATATAGAACACAATTTTTCATATCTCTGTTTGTATATAAAATATGCTCACACCAATTCATGTCTTCATACATGTAAAGCTGCTTTTTCCTTTTTTTTTTTTTGATAGAATGCTAGAATTCAATCTATATTAAGAAAAATCTGGATTACAGAGGTAACTTTCATCCTCTTAAATCAATAACTTATCATTATTTTTTTTTGTTGGTCGTTCAAAACATTACATAGTTCTTGATATATCATATTTCACAGTTTGATTCAAGTGGGTTATGAACTCCCATTTTTACCCCGTATACAGATTGCTGAATCACATCATTTACACTTCCATTGATCTACACATTGCCATTCTAGTGTCTGTTGTATTCTGCTGCCTTTCCTATCCTCTACTAACCCCCCTCCCCTCCTCTCCCCTCCCCTCTTCTCTCTCTACCCCCTCTACTGTAAATCATTTCTTCCACTTGTATTATTCTTCCCTTACCCCTCACTTCCTCTTGTATGTAATTTTGTATAACCCTGAGGATCACCTTCCATTTCCATACAATTTCCCTTCTCTCTCCCTTTCCCTCCCACCTCTCATCCCTGTTTAATGTTAATCTTCTTCTCATGCTCTTCATCCCTACTCTGTCCTTAGTTACTCCCCTTATATCAAAGCAGACATTTGGCATTTGTTTTTAGGGATTGGCTAGCTTCACTTAGCATAATCTGCTCTAATGCCATTCATTTCCCTCCAAATTCTATGATTTTGTCATTTTTTAATGCAGAGTAATACTCCATTGTGTATAAATACCACATTTTTTTATCCATTCGTCTATTGAAGGGCATCTAGGTTGGTTCTACAATCTTGCTATGGTGAATTGTGCTGCTATGAACACTGATGTAGCAGTGTCCCTGTAGCATGCTCTTATTAGGTATTTAGGGAATAGACCAAGAAGGGCAATAGCAGGGTCAAATGGTGGTTCCATTCCCAGCTTTCCAAGAAATCTCCATACTGCTTTCAAAATTGGCCGCACCAATTTGCAGTCCCACCAACAATGAACAAGTGTACCGTTTTCCCCGCATCCTCTCCAGCACTTGTTGTTGTTTGACTTCCTAATGGCTGCCAATCTTACTGGAGTGAGATGGTATCTTAGGGTGGTTTTGATTTGCATTTCTCTGACTGCTAGAGATGGTGAGCATTTTTTCATGTACTTGTTGATTGATTGCATGTCCTCCTCTGAGAAGTGTCTGTTCAGGTCCTTGGCCCATTTGTTGATTGGGTTATTTGTTATATTATTGTCTAATTTTTTGAGTTCTTTGTATACTCTGGATATTAGGGCTCTATCTGAAGTGTGAGGAGTAAAGATTTGTTCCCAGGATGTAGGCTCCCTATTTACCTCTCTTATTGTTTCTTTTGCTGAGAAAAAACTTTTTAGTTTGAGTAAGTCCCATTCGTTTATTCTTGTTATTAACTCTTGCGCTATGGGTGTCCTATTGAGGAATTTGGAGCCCGACCCCACAGTATGTAGATCATAGCCTACTTTTTCTTCTATCAGACGCCGTGTCTCTGATTTGATATCAAGCTCCTTGATCCATTTTGAGTTAACTTTTGTGCATGGCAAGAGAAAGAGATTCAGTTTCATTTTGATGCAAATGGATTTCTAGTTTTCCCAGCACCATTTGTTGAAGATGCTATCCTTCCTCCATTGCATGCTTTTAGTCCCTTTATCAAATATAAGATAGTTGTAGCTTTGTGGATTGGTTTCTGTGTCCTCTATTCTATACCATTGGTCCACCCGCCTGTTTTGGTACCAGTACCATGCTGTTTTTGTTACTATTGCTCTGTAGTATAGTTTGAAGTCTGGTATCGCTATACCGCCTGATTCACACTTCCTGCTTAGAATTGCTTTTGCTATTCTGGGTCTTTTATTTTTCCATATGAATTTCATGATTGCTTTATCTATTTCTACAAGAAATGCCGTTGGGATTTTGATTGGCATTGCATTGATCTTATAGAGAACTTTTGGTAATATCGCCATTTTGATGATGTTAGTTCTGCCTATCCATGAACAGGGTATATTTTTCCATCTTCTAAGATCTTCTTCTACTTCTCTCTTTAGGGTTCTGTAGTTTTCATTGTATAAATCTTTCACCTCTTTTGTTAGATTGATTCCCAAGTATTTTATTTTTTTGGAGGATATTGTGAATGGAGTGTTTTTCCTCATTTCCATTTCAGAAGTTTTGTCGCTGATATACAGAAATGCCTTTGATTTATGTGTGTTGATTTTATATCCTGCCACTTTGCTGAATTCATTTATTAGCTCTAATAGTTTCTTTGTAGACCCTTTTG
Source organism: Spermophilus citellus (assembly GCF_964194105.1). Classification (NCBI taxonomy): domain Eukaryota; kingdom Metazoa; phylum Chordata; class Mammalia; order Rodentia; family Sciuridae; genus Spermophilus; species Spermophilus citellus. The sequence goes on along the minus strand of NC_138184.1, from coordinate 22,214,942 downwards.
GGTCTGTTAGGTATAGAATCATGTCATCTGCAAATAGTGATAATTTAAATTCTTCTTTTCCTATTTTTATGCCTTTAATTTCTTTCGTCTGTCTAATTGCTCTGGCCAGTGTTTCGAGGACTATGTTGAACAGAAGTGGTGAGAGAGGGCATCCCTGTCTTGTTCCAGATTTTAGAGGGAATGCCTTCAATTTTTCTCCATTCAGAATGATGCTAGCCTGTGGCTTAGCATAGATTGCTTTTACTATGTTGAGGTATGATCCTATTATCCCTAATTTTTTTAGAGTTTTGAACATAAAGGGATGCTGTACTTTGTCGAATGCTTTTTCTGCATCTATCGAGATGATCATATGGTTCTTATTTTTAAGTCTATTGATGTGGTGAATAACATTTATTGATTTCCGTATATTGAACCAGCCTTGCATCCCAGGGATGAATCCTACTTGATCATGGTGTACAATTTTTTTGATATGTTTTTGAATCTGATTCGCCAGAATTTTATTGAGGATTTTTGCATCTAGGTTCATTAGAGATATTGGTCTGTAGTTTTCTTTCTTTGAAGTGTCTGTCTGGTTTAGGCATCAGGGTGATGTTGGCCTCATAGAATGAATTTGGAAGTTCTCCTCTTTTTCTATTTCCTGAAATAGCTTGAAAAGTATTGGTATTAGTTCCTCTTTAAAGGTTTTGTAAAACTCTGCTGTATACCCACCCGGTCCTGGGCTTTTCTTAGTTGGTAGTCTATTGATGGTTTCTTCTAGTTCCTCAATTGTTATTGGTCTGTTTAGGTTGTCTATATCCTCCTGACTCAATCTGGGCAGATCATATGACTTAAGAAATTTATCGATGCCTTCACTATCTTCTATTTTATTGGAGTATAAGGATTCAAAATAATTTCTGATTATCTTCTGTATTTCTGAAGTGTCTGTTGTGATATTGCCTTTTTCATCCCATATGCTAGTAATTTGTGTTCTCTCTCTTCTTCTCTTCGTTAGCATGGCTAAGGGTCTGTCTATTTTATTTTTTTTTCAAAGAACCAACTTTTAGTTTTGTCAATTTTTTCAATTGTTTCTTTTGTTTCGATTTCATTAATTTCAGCTCTGATTTTAATTATTTCTTGCCTTCTACTTCTTTTGCTGTTGTTTTGCTCTTCTTTTTCTAGGATTTTGAAATGAAGTATGAGATCATTTACTTGTTGGTTTTTTCTTTTTTTAAGGAATGAACTCCAAGCAATGAATTTTCCTCTTAGAACTGCTTTCAATGTGTCCCATAGATTCCAATATGTTGTGTCTGAGTTTTCATTTAACTCTAAGAATTTTTTAATTTCCTCCTTGATGTCTTCTATAACCCATTGATCATTCAGTAACGTATTGTTCATTCTCCAAGTGATGCATGATTTTTCCTTCCTTCTTTTATCGTTGATTTTCAGTTTCATTCCATTATGATCAGATAAGATGCATGGTATTATCTCTACTCCTTTATATTGTCTAAGAGTTGCCCTGTGACATAATATATGATCTATTTTTGAGAAGGATCCATGTGCTGCTGAGAAAAAAGTGTAACTGCTTGATGTTGGGTGGTATATTCTATATATGTCAATTAAGTCTAGGTTGTTAATTGTGTTATTGAGTTCTATAGTTTCCTTATTCAACTTTTGTTTGGAAGATCTGTCCAGTGGTGAGAGAGGTGTGTTGAAGTCTCCCATGATTATTGTATGGTGGTCTATTAGACTCTTGAACTTGAGAAGAGTTTGCTTGATGAACATAGCTGCTCCATTTTTGGGGGCATATATATTTATGATTGTTATGTCTTGTTGGTGTATGGTTCCCTTGAGCAGTATGTAGTGTCCTCCTTTATCCCTTTTGATTATCTTTGGCTTGAAATCTATTTTATTTGATATGAGTATGGACACTTCTGCTTGTTTCCGCAGTCCATATGAGTGATATGATTTTTCCCAACCTTTCACCTTCAGTCTATGTATATCTTTTCCTATCAAATGCATCTCCTGTAGGCAGCATATTGTTGGGTCTTGTTTTGTGATCCATTCAACTAGCCTGTGTCTCTTAATTGGTGAGTTTAAGCCATTAACATTTAGGGTTATTATTGAAATATGGTTTGTTCTTCCAGCCATATTTGTTTATTAATGTTACTAAACCTGATTTGTTTTCTTCTTTGATTATTTCCCCCCCTTTATTGTCCTACCTCCCACTGTTGGTTTTCATTGTTATTTTCCATTTCCTCTTCCTGTAATGTTTTGCCAAGGATTTTTTGAAGAGATGGTTTTCTAGCTGCAAATTCTTTTAACTTTTGTTTATCATGGAAGGTTTTAATTTCATCTTCTATCCTGAAGCTTAATTTCACCAGATACACGATTCTTGGCTGGAACCCATTTTCTTTCAGTGTTTGAAATATGTTATTCCAGGATCTTCTAGCTTTCAGAGTCTGTGTTGAAAGATCAGCTGTTATCCTGATTGGTTTACCCCTAAATGTAATCTGCTTCCTTTCTCTTGTAGCTTTTAAAATTCTCTCCTTATTCTGTATGTTGGGCATCTTCATTATAATGTGTCTAGGTGTGGATCTCTTATGATTTTGCACATTTGGCGTCCTGTAGGCTTCTAGGATTTGGGATTCTGTCTCATTCTTGAAGTCTGGGAATTTTTCTCGTATTATTTCATTGAATAGATTGTTTATTCCTTTGGTATGGACCTCCATGCCTTCCTGTATCCCAATGACTCTTAAGTTTGGTCTCTTTATGTTATCCCATATCTCTTGGATGTTCTGCTCATGGTTTCTTAACTGTCTTGCTGAGCTGTCTATGTTCTTTTCAAGTTGAAATACTTTGTCTTCATTGTCTGATGTTCTATCTTCTAAGTGTTCTACTCTGCTGGTAGTATTCTCAATTGAGTTTTTAAGTTGGTTTATTGCTTCCTGCATTTCTAGGATTTCTATTTGTTTGTTTTTTATTACCTCTATCTCCCTGTATAATTGATCCTTTGCTTCTTGGATTTGTTTATGTAATTCCTTTTCAAAGTGATCTTTCATTGTCTGATTTTGCTGTCTCATGTCTTCCTTGAGACTCCAGATCATCTGAAGCATGTATATCCTGAATTCTTTATCTGACATTCCATCTGTTGCAGCTATTACCTCTTCTAAAGTTGAGTTGACCTGCATTGCTTGTGGTCCTTTCTTGCCTTGTCTTTTCATACTGCTCGCGTTTCTTTCTGCTTGGTAAAACTGTTGTGTTTTTGAAATTTTCCCCGTATTTATTTATATTGGTCTTGTATAGTTGAAAAATCTCCCTTGCAGAGCGGGTAGTGGCTGTGCTCCTCCTCCAATTGGGGTGATCTGTCTACTACGCTGGTGGGCTGCTAGGCCTGCTCTGCCGGTCGGTCGCAGGTCTGCCCACCCTGCGGGAGCAGGTGGCGGCTCTGCTCTGGCCCCACACCAATTGTGGTGACGTGACTACCACGCCCACGGGTCGTTGGGCCTGATCTGGATGCGGGTGGCGGCTCTGCTTGGCCCCTACTCCAATTGGTGTGACGTGTTGACTGACACTTTGCACCTGGTTTTGTTGGAGCCTGGGAGAGGGGATTTCAATGGTTATGGCTGGTCATAGAGTTGGAGCATGCTTACATACTTACATAACCAGCTCACTGTCAGACACTACCATGACCACACTCTGTTCCTGAGATGCTTCACCACTGTGCTGCTGTGAAGCCCAGAGACAGGGGACATCCCTGGGAATCAGCAATGTGAGGACAAGGAAGATTGCACTTGAGATCGCTGAACCCCTTTGAATTTTGTTTTCTGCTGCTCTTGTCCCATATGTACAGGTGTCCAGAAGGAGTATTTTTGCTGATGAATTTAGTTCCTGGGGAAACTTTGGGGAAGGGAAAAAACATGCTCAATTATTTAGTGTCAGGTGTAGATTCAAACAGAAAAGGGTTCTGAGGACTGAAGCCTAACAGTGACCAGGAACAGGAAGGGACAGCAACAAAGAAGGTGAAGGAGCAGTGAGATAGGACAAATGCCAGGAATGTATACTGTCCCCAAAAGTCGGAGAATTGAGTGTTGTAAGAAGAAAGAGAGTGATCGCCCATGTCAAATGCCGCTGAGAGTAAGATGTGGGCTGAGAGTTGGCCTTAGGATTTGGGGGCAGGTAGGTCACCTATGGCCCCAATAAACATGCTTGCAGTGAAGTGGATCTGAGAGAGAATGGACGGGTCAGGAAGGGACAAGAGGAAAGTTGGACAATTCTTTTGAGGAGTCCTTTGAGGACATGGCAAGAAATCTGAGGCCAAGAGAGAGGCTTTTAAGCTGAGAGATATTACAATATGTTTTATGAAAATGTTATCAATCGAGCAGGAGGGGAAAGTGACCCCATGTGACTTGTCTCTTGACAAGTCTGAGAGTAGGCAAGGGGGATCGGGGGCCAGGGTGTGAAGGGAGAGCCCTTTTATTTGGGGGTATCAACAGTTCATCCACCGGGCTGGGCTTGTGGCTCAGTGGCAGGGCACTTGCCTAGCATGTGTGAGCCACTGGGTTCGATCCTCAGGACCACATAGAAATAAATAAAATAAAGGTATTATGTCCACCTACAACTAAAAAAAAATAAGAAATTTAAACCCAGTTCATCCATAAAGATGATGGGGTAGGTAGGCAGAGTATGTGGGTGAACAGAGGTGTTTACAGGAGCCTGCAGATGATCTTATCTGATGACTTCTGTTTCCTCAGTGACATAGGAAGCAATCTCATCAGTGAAGAGGGTGGATGAGGGAGGAGGTGTTAGAGATTCAAAGAGAGAGGAGAAAAAGTGTGAAAGGCTTATCTAAGAGATTGGAAATGTAAAGGTCCATTTGATGATGGTTGTTAAAATTTAAAGTGACACCATTCCACATGGTTTTGTGGGGTTATTGTTTTGTTTTTTGTTTTTTTTTCTCTTCTTCTTCTTATCCAGATATGTACAGCTACTGGGGTACAAATCAGAGTAGGTAGAGAATTGGGCTTAACTGGGATTGAGTGGTCAAGTGAATAGGTCAGAGAGAGGAGAAGGAACAGGGGTGGGGTGCACACATGACATTATTATCATAGCAGTTTGGAATTTGATCCAGAAGAGAAGTGAGGTGATGAGGAACGTGAAGGACAGTGAGGTTGCTAGCGTCACATTTTAGAGACCACAGCAGAGTCAAAGAAGTGGAGTTAGCCAACTGTTCACGGAATGGAAGGATGCGCAAAGAGGGGGCACCTACACCTGAGATTTTTGAAGATGGTGGAGTTATTAGTAACAACAAGGCCAAGGTATGGCATTGGGAGTGGGGGTTGAAATGAGGTAGAAGATAAAAATCTTTGCAGGTGATGGCCCTGAGGGACTGAGATGCCAAGGTGCTGGTAGCACCAAAAATGATGACCCCAATAGGGCTGGAAAAACCATGAGTCAGGAGCCAAAATCTTCCACAAATGAGGGGCAGGGACAGAGAATGGAGGTGGAACACTTGCTTCAAAGAAGCCAGAGAACTTTCTGGAGCAAGGAGAAAGCAGCAATGAGAAGGGGGTTGTGTGGTTCATCTCCAGCCCCTGAAGTATGTAGGATTTGAGATTAAAAGGAAAAAAAACACCCTCTATTTTAGGGGGATTCTGAAACAGTGTTCTGAGGGTGAGACAGTTATAGTCTCCATACTCCAATAACTGACCTGGCCAGGATACTCTCAGGATAAAAGTCATGGGTGTGCATTCACACACACACACACACACACACACACACACACACACACACACGCCCTCCCCTCCTGATGGCAGATCTGTAGCAGTGGATTTCCAAACAAATTTAACACAGGTCTGAGAAGTAGGAAAGGGCTCAGGTGTTGGAAGACCCCCATCACCTGACTGCCACTCTCTCAATACCACCACCCACCTGGGTCATTCACAGCTAGGAAAACTGAGCTCAGAGAGTAAAGTGGTTCAACAGTAAGTGGCAGAGCCAGGAATGAGTCCTGTGGCTTTAGACTCTCCTCAACCCGGTGCTCAGACTCCCAGAGACAGATTTGTCTGGAGACACTTGGTGAAAATGCATGCTCCTGAGCCCCACTCCTGCAGACACAATTTGGCTGGTCCAGGCACGACCCAGGAATCAGCTTTTTAATGAGCTGATTTTTATTCTGACATAAATTTGGAGATGCTATATTGACTGACTTTGTACTCTTGAGAAAGTTCCCTCCATTTCCCAGTCTTGGGACTGAACACCATGACTATGACCCATTGCCCTGTGCTAGTTGCCCAATATCTCTATAGTGTGACATCTTAATTAAAAAAAAAAAACTGGAAACTCAATTTTCTAGCTAATGGATGGAATGAGAGTTAACATCAATACACCTCCTTGGGTTTGGAGGGGCTATAAATAAGGGCTACAGGTTCTGAGGAGACACCCATCCCATCTCCATCACTTACCAGCGTAGAGTGAAGCCAAGTTATGTAGCTCCATTTGCCTATCTGTATAAAGTTATAATTCATATCTATCTTGTGAGGTTGTTGCAAAATTTGGAAATATTGTATGTAAAGGTTTATGGGTGATATTTGTAAAACTGGAATACAGTAGCTTCTGGTAATACAAATAAAATTAGCAAGAGTCATTGTTATTGGGACTTCCTAATCTAGCTTTGGTCCTGCCATAAACCAGTCAAGGAGATATGATGCTGAGCCCTGTCACGGCCAGCACCAGTGGGCTTGAGAGGACAGCCCCCTGCCAGGAGCTGCCCTTGGGAAAACTCAGTGAGGTGGTTCCAATCAATACATTAACATTTGCTTTGTCCTCGAGCCTCACGCCCTTGTTGACACAAGTGGCCATTAGGGGACAATGAGCAGCAGCAAAAGTAATGGGCTGGAAGGAGGCGGCAGCATGTTGGATTTGGCTCTTGAGAAGATAGCATTTTAATCAGTCACAGGTTGTCATTCATGCCTGGGTTAAAGTTGGGTTGAGATCAGGCACCTTATCACTCCTGAGACCTCCCTCAGAAACACTGCAGATTCTGAACTCAACAAAAATGTAAAAAAAAAAAAAAAAATCACTCTCGAGATCTCAAAGGCTTCTCACTGACCCCCATAGTAAGTGCTGAAGGCAGCAGGAATTTTACTGCATGAATTATGTCGTCATATGAGGGGGAAATATGTCATACCCTGTCCACTAGAGAGCAGAGAAAGCCATATAACAGCACTGGATCAAGATGACCGAGCAATCCTGAACTTGAATAAAAGTTCTGCCCCTGAAATTGCAACTTGGAACCATTTCTTCTCCTTTCTCAAAGTGACCAAAATGCAGCCAGAGAGAAGCGCAGACTTGCTTTAGGCCCTGCCTACCTGTAAGATTCCCTAACTTGTTTATCACCAGCTTGAAAAGAGGAGCAATAGATGGTTACTTACATTATAATTTGTCCATATAATGGGATAGTGGGTGGTCATTAATGGTGCTGGTATTCCTGGTGTCATCATGGAAAGATTAGACCATAATATATTATTAAGCAAAAAGGGAAAAAAAAAGCAAGATATAAAACTAGTTAGCAGTAGTCCATTCTTAAAGGGGAAAAAATTGCATGCATGTGCGCGCACATACAGTTTAACTCTACCCATCTCTAAGTTGGGGTTCTCTCAACTTTGACTACCAAAAAATGAGGCAAACTCATGTTTCCAGGAGCGGGTGATGGTATTTTCAATTCCCTTATTTATGACTTTCGAGTTAGCTCTCCAAGTTCTCTTCATTTAATATATATTGTTGGTATGATTTTTAAAACGTAAAGAAAAGGAAAAAATAAGAATAATAAAATGGCAGCACCAGACAGACACCACGGTGCTCTTTGTAATGATTTTTTAAAAGGCAACACCTAAAAATCTAACGCAGGGAGAAAGTCAAATGAAATATGGCATATTCACAGAACAGAATAGTAACTGTCACTACATTTTCATTTTAAAGACTCTGTGACAACATGGGGAGGCAGATGATGCAGACAGACCCTCTCAACACCGGTCCAGTACTTTCCTTCCTGTCCAAGGACTGAACGATTAAGGATTATGTTTTCCATAGCCCATCATGGCTCGGGTCTCACGGGTGACCTTATTCTGATAAGCAGTTGTCTCTGTGGCTGCTGCTTCGACTATTACCAGGTCTTAGTAGGTATATCCAGAAAGCCCAAGCTGGTACATGCTGCTTCATCCTGGGCTTCTGAAATAGACCTCTCTCTGCTTAAAATTAAAAGACACAGAGGAGGAAGGCTTATTATCATATTTGTTTTCCTTCTAAAAAGGGAGGAGCAGAAGCCAGGGTGGTGGTGCAGGCCTGTAATCCCAACAGCTCTGAAAGCTGAGGCAGAAGGATTGCAAATTCAAGGCTGGTCTCAGCAACTTAGCGAGGTCCTAAGCATCTTAGCAAGATCTTACTCAAAATAAAAATAATAAAAAGGGGTGGAGATGTGGCTCAATGGGTAAGTGCCGGTGGGTTCAATCCCTGGTACCAAAAAAAAAGTGAAAAAACAAACCTCCCATTGTTCAGAAAGTATAAAAACCTTATACAGAAAAAAAGATCAGAAACCAATGAAAACAAATTATGAGAGTGATTATTTGAGGTATTGAAATCATAGGAGAACTTTTCTCTTTTTTAATGTTTCTATAAGTTAAAAAATTATCCGAGTGTTATTTACAATTCTTGGAAATTTAATTTTAGAGGAAGAAAGCAACTGTCTCTTGATTTTCTCCGTAGAACAAAGAGGATTTCGTGGTCTCCTCACTGTACCTGTGTGTCCCAGGGAAGGGATGGGAGGCCCTGCCTGCCCCAGCCTCTCTTCCTCTCTTCTCTGATTCCTTTTTTCCCCACTGTGTCTATTCTTTTCTCTATTTAATATTGGCATTTGAGGACACATCTGGTCTCCCAGAGAGTTTCCTTCCTCCAAATCCTCCATCTGAGATTAAATAATAAATCATGAAAAGGGCAAATCATGGTGATCACACCAAGCATCATGATACACAACTGCAGACCTTTGGGCCCAAGATGAGTAACAAACTTGGTTTATTCTGTATCCCACATCCCTGAATAAAGCAAACTTTCCCCCTGTCCATCCCAAGCTGTCAAGTGGTGAGATACTATCAGGATTAAGTGAAGCGGCGAAGAGAGAAGCCTCTTCTGTCACAAGATGCAGCTTCTGAGTGTTGCAGAACCTCTGAACTACAGCCTGCACCCATCCAGCCACCTCGACAGAGTGTCAGAAAACTGGCAGTTCCGGGTCCAGTTGAGCCTACAGAGAGGAAGGTCAGGGAGAGTGATCAGGAGGGAGGACTCCTTCAAGTCAGCGCTCAGGATCCCAGGGTTCCCACCCCAGCCCAATCCATTTATACTGCTTGCCTGGCCCCTGGAGACACCATACCCTGACATGAAGGCTGGTGCTTCCCCTGTCCCAGGTCCATACCACTCTCACCTTGCAACTTAAGCCCCTGATGGTTTAGAGGGGCTTGAACCGTGAACCACAAAGTTCTCTTCAATCCTTCAAGGTAAGGATTAGCTTCTCTGAAATGAGCTTTAGAGAAGTTCTGACTTGTCACATGGTGTGTCCAGAACACTTGTCCTTGGGCCAGGCCCCCTTTCACCTTTCCGTGCACCTACTTCACTCCTCAAATACCTTTCAACTCCTCAATGCTCCTAGGACAAAGGAACTGAGTTTCTCCAATCTTTTTTTTTTCCCTGGTGCCCCTAAGAGTTATTGTTCATTCTCCACCCAGTGCTAGCACCCAGCTACAGGTTGGGGAGGTACCAGTTTAGCTGCAGCGAACTCAGACAGACAGGCCTCCAGGGGTCTTCTAGGGTAGAGGGTCCCATCCTGGAAGAAGGGAACACATCCCCCTCTCCCCACTGTAGCCATAGAGAACAGCAGAGAAAACACACACACACACACACATACACACACACACACACACTCATTTTCAGGAACACCAAGGGCTAGACGATGCCGAATGGACTCCTGGGATATCTGGCTCTTGATCCACTTGCCCCCTGTCTGCCCTGACCTTGAAGAGTGGCCCCCATCTGAGCTTGGGAAAGCCATAGCTGCCTATTAGTTTGATGAGAGGTCACTTCACCTGGAGCCTGAGCAAATAAGGACCTGACCCACAACAAAGATGACTTTAGCTTGTTAGTGCTTACCCCAGAAGGTCAGCCACATTTACCAATTAATTGGAAAGTCAAGACCATGTATGAAAGGTGTTTCAAGCATTCAGGAAACAGTTAACTTTAATGAGGGGACATCCACTTTCATAGGCAATCTATTCAGTTAGTGGGTATAAATGGATTAACGAATAAATGGTGTTGAGACCAATGACTAATCATTTAAAAAAAATATAAAGCTGGATCCCTGCCTTTTTATACCCAAATAAATTTCAAGGGGGCCTAAATTTTAAGCACAAAACCAAAAATTGTTAAAATTATATTTTTAATTTATTTAAAAACAATTCAATATAGGGCTTATTTTGTCTAGCATTGTCTAGCAATGGGCTCAATTTCTCTATAATCCTAAGAGTATGAAAGACTTTTCTAAGAAGGAAATGTCATATAAACCCAGAAGCTGCAAAAGAAAAGATTGAGGGATTTAAGTTTGTGAAATTATAAAACTCGTGTGAGTGAAAATACTATACACAAAGTCAAAATACAAATAACAAACCTGAAAACAATGGTTCACACAGAGATGTCCCTAATTTACAGAACACAGAAAAGAGCGAAAAAGAAGAAATTTGGAGGAATTTTCTTCCGAAAACAACATATCGCAGGATCCACAAGTAAATTTCATAAAACTGAACTCCTCAGTAAGCTATATCCAGACATGACCTCTGGAAAAAACTAAAGAGATACTTTTAGAAAGAAGGACAGCAGTTTGAATTTTAAAAAGAAGATGGATAAGTTAACACAGAATTGCCAAGAAACTAAAAGTGGAGTAACCCAAATTAGACATGTATTTGTAGCAAAAAATCATGTAACTACAGAGAAATAGAAAGGAACATTCTCAATTTAACTAAGAATAGCTCAGAAAACTTAAAGCATCACATGTAATAAATGACAAAATATGAATTTCTTCCTTGTAAGATTAGGAACAAGACAAGATGCCACTATCCTCACATCTATTTAGCATTTTCTAGAGATTCCAGCAAAAGCAATAAGTCAAGAAAAAGAAAGAAAAGGTGTTGTAGAGTCAAGTATGAAAGGAAAGCAGTAAAACTCATAGGGAAAAAATGGAGAATATCGTTATGACCAAGAAATACCTGTGACAATATGAACAAATATAATATTGAGTAAGAGAATTCAGACACAGGACCAACCATGAACATTTTAGAAGACTCTCCCGTGTAAATACCTGGCAAAAGGGGAAATTAAGAGATGCGGTTATTTTTGGCAACAAATACAGTTAGTTAATATGCTGAACTGTAAGGAGCTCTTTCAAATCAATATTGATGACTTGAGCTTTAAAAAAAGGGCAAAGGACAGGGACAGGGTAAAAAAAAAATCACAAAAGAATATCACTATAAAAAAACAGGAGGAAATACCTAATAGAGTATCATATATACCCCCCAAAAAAAGAATGATTGCTATTCACCTTTCAAATGGCAAAGTTTTTGTGATCAGTAAAGAGGCACTTGCTAAACTCTTTATAGATATGCAAATTGGTACAAGCTTGCTGGAGAGTCATTTCCCAATACACATCAGGAACCTCAAAAGTAAGCTTGGAATGGAACCACATTTGACCCAGTTATCCCACCCCTCCTCATACAATCAAAGCACTTAAAATCAGCATACTACAGTGACCTGGCCACATCAATGTTTATAGCAGCTCAATTTACAATAGCTAAGCTATGGAACCAACCTAGGAGCCCTTCAACAGATGAATGGATAAAGAAAATGTGGTACATATATGAAATGGAATATGGAATATGACTTAGCCATAAAGAAGAATTAAATTATGACATTTGCCAGCAAATGGATGGAACTGGAGACTATCATGTTAAGTGAAATAAGCCAATGCCAAATGTTCTCTCTGATATGTGGATGTTGACTCACAATAGGCTGGCAGTAGGGAGAAGTGGAGGTTCACCAGATTGGACGGGGGGAATTGGAGAGAAGAGAAGGGAAATGGGATTGGGAAAGACAGTAGAATTAATCAAACATTACTTTCTATGTTCATATATGAATACATGACCAGCGAAACTCTACATCACGTACAACCACAAGAAGGGGAAGTTATATTCCATGTATGTATGATATGTCAAAATACATTCTTACATCATGTGTAACTAAAAAGAACAAAAATAATCTTAAAAATTTTTAAAAAGTACCTCAAAAGTATTCAAAAATCTTGTAAGAATTTATAAGAAAGAAATAATCAGGGATATACACAGAGAGTTTTTAAAGAAAAATGAGAAATTATACCCCATCTGATTCAAATGTATGATATGTCAAGATCATTGTACTGACATGTGTAACTAATTAAAACAAATTTAAAAAATATGGAGAAAAAAGAGAGAGTTATTTTAAGTATGTTCATCCTGGCATCCTATATAATCCTGAATGAGATTTGGGGAAAATCTTGAGGCAATTTGTCTGCTAATTACTTTCTTTCCTTCTGTGGCCTTTGAGGTGGGATGAGCAGTAGCCAAGACTTGGTTGAGCTCAAGATGAAAGGTAACGCATGAGAGTCATTAATAGGGGCATGTAAAGATCTGCCACTTACCATGCCCCCATTCCTTGTTTTCCTTTTACGATTTTCTTGACACACTCAATCGTTTTCTTTAAATCCGGATTCAGTAACTCTGCAGGAGAGAATATACTGGAATGACATCACACCATCATGTGAAGGCTAAGTCGGAATGACGTGGGAAAGGCAGGGAGGACTCACTAGAAAGGCTTCATGTAACATACTATAGAAATGATCCCTGATGCCAAATGTCTTCTTTGATATAAGGAGAGCAACTAAGAACAGAGCAGGGAGGAAGAGCATGAGGAAAAGACTAACATTATACAGAGACGAGTGGTGGGAGGGAAAGGGAGAAAGAAGGGAAACTGTAAAGAAATGGAAGGAGACCCTCATTGTTACACATAATTACAAATAAGAGATGGTGAGGGGAAAGGGGAAAAAAAACAAGGGAGAGAATTGAACAACAGCTGATGGGGTAGAGAGGGAAGATGGGAGGGAAGGGGAGGGGGGATAGTAGGGGATAGGAAAGGTAGCAGAATACAACAGTCACTAATATGGCATTATGGAAAAATGTGGATGTGTAACCGATGTGATTCTGCAACTTGTATTTGGGGTAAAAATGGGAGTTCATAACCCACTTGAATCAAATGTATGAAAGATGATATGTCATGAGTTATGTAATGTTTTGAACAACCAATAAAAAAAAGAATTAAAAAAAAAAAGAAGAAAGGCTTCATGTAATTCTAAGAGTCAATCTACTTCTAGATTCTTTTTTTCAGAAAAAACCAGAAGGTAGCAGAATGTTGTCATTTTTTTAAGCAAATCCATTGTTTTTTTTTCCCTTTATAATATTGACAATTTGTCCATTAAAGATATACATATATGTCAGCTGTCCCATGAGAATCAGTGGAGAGACAGTGGCCGGCATGATAATGCCATCTACCCCCGTCATGGAACCTGCAGGCTAGAGGAGAGGAGAGTCAGAGGCAGCTGTAATCCATGGAGCTGGAAGGATGGGGCAGCTTGATGGGCGGGCAATTAACAGGGGCACGTGATTCAGACTTGAAGGGCCAGGGAAGGGTTATGGGATATCTAGAGGGGCAGGTAAGGAAAAGGGATTAAGGGAATCACCAGAGGAAAATTGTTCCAGGCACAGGAAACAGCATGTGGGAGGGGCCAGCGATGCCTCTCAGGAACCAACCTGTCTATGCACCAGTCCCTCCTTGAGGTAGAAGCCAAGACCTCCCACTTAGGACTTTTGCAATACCTGTCTTCTCGCCCATCCTTCTAGTCTCCCCTTTCCCTGAACCAGGCTCATAGTTTTTTTTCCTTAAACATCACTTCATCACTTGCCTCCAAGTTGCCTGTAAACCTGAACCCCAAGCCCCTGGCTTTGTCCAGTGGTGCCCAGCCCCCCTCTCCACTCCATAATCTTATCCCGTTGCTTTCTACAACCCTACGTTCAGGACAGGCTGAGGGTAGGAGACTGACAGTGGCCTTCAAAAGTGTGCTCCACCCAGGAGACCCACAGCTTAGGGATCGTGCCCCTTGTTCAGATCATCTCCCAACCCAGATCTGCTCATCCCAAACTGCAGTCCTTAAAAGTCTCCCTGGCCCACTAGCCCATGTGCCAGCTCCCCTCTTCTGAATAAACGTCACTTTGTCAGTGCTTGCCTGTGGCATGTAGACAGACAGACAGGCAGGCAGGCAGACACACACCCTAATCTCAACTACCTCATCCTGTCCTTGAAAAAAGGGAAGGTGTGTTCCCAAGCCCCATGCCATAGGTGTGCCAGAAATGGTGCTCAGCGCTTGACATACACCAAAATGCCTAAATGCTTCATGAGGTGGGTATTATTACCATCATCTCCATTTCACAGATAACTGAGGCTCAAATCACACAACTGTAAGAGGCAGAGCCAACCTTCTGAGTGGCTTCAAAGCCTGGGTTCCTTCTGTCCCCACCCTGCCTGCTGGCTCTGGGCTCCTCTTGAATTGCCTACAGTGCTTGGCACAGGCTCTTGTCCCTCTAGGTGGTGCCTCGCTTGCTTGTGAATCCTAATTGGCTGTGGTTACAAATTCCCAGGGAAAACTGCTTCCCACTCTAGAATTTCCTCACTTCCAGGACTTTATCCTGATAGTGCAGTCATCTGGCTTCGTGGCCTGGTGTGGAGGTCTCCAATGTACGTCCTTACCTGGACGCACAGTGACCATTAAACCTATGCTTTAGGCAGCATCTGTCTCCCCGAAGAACAGAATAATGGTCAAGTGTGGGTGACATCAGGCCCACAGGGAACCCTCTGCTCCCGTCCTTCAGCCTTGGGTGGGCTCCAATGCCTCTGTACTCCTCTACACAGGAGCTTCTCTTCCCGTAGGATGTGGGTCTCCATCTCTCCATCCCAGCTAGCTGCCTGACTCACCTGGTCCTTTCTCACCGTCCACCCTGGCAGGGCAATGCTCAGCCTCCCCATGGTGGATATGGCCTAACCCAGATCCCTCCTTCTGCCTCCTCCCAGCATGTAAACTCTGGTCATCGAGAAGGCCAACCTCTGAGTGTGACTCTGCAGCCTCCAGAGCACCAGCATGGAATGAAAAGAAGTGACCTACCAGAACAGGACACACCACAGAGATTCTTGCCATGGTCACACCACAGGTCCTCACGGATCTGAAAGAGGCCGAAGCCAGCATGGCCAGTAATCTCATTCTCATACACAGCCGAGGGGTTGAACTTGCTCTCATAATAAGCCAGGCAAACCCCTAAGATGGAATAGAATGTGTGGTCTGAGGAGCTGGGGATACCTGGGCAGGGAATGGAGGGAAAGGAGGACAGAGGGGGATCGGGGATCCTACTCACAGTTTTCAAGTTTGTAACCTTCAAAATAATCCAGACCTCCTCTATAGAGCATATCAGCCACGGTGCAACGCCCCAAGACGCGAGCACCACTTGGAACCATGAGGTAGCCAAGGAGGAAGAGCATCATGGATGCCTTCATCTTCTCCTGGCTCCTGGCAGCCCAGCTCAACAGAAGCCAAGAAAGTGGATGGAGTCTCAGGTAATTTCCTACCAAGATCACAAGGACATTGTTCCTCCAAGGAGAAGAAGGGCACTGTGCTGGGTGGAGAAAGGAGTATACAATTCGGTGTGTACAAAAAAAAAAACTCTCCTGACCTTCCCTTCCTCTATCCTGATTCTCTGCCTCGTGTCACTACAAGCCTGGGACACTTGAGGCTCTCTGCCTCTTCTTCTTACTTGACCCCCTATTTTCTAAAGAAACTGCACCCTTGAAGTCTCCCCTCCTCCCTGATTCTTTCCCTCCAACAAACCCACTGTCTTCTTCTTGGGCTGTGTCTCACTTCCTTCACTCCGACATCAGATACAGTGGCTTCTTTCTTCCCCTTTATGGTAAAAGTCATCAAACACAGTTTGGCAAACAGAAAAAGAGAAAAGAAGGTCATATATCATGATTCCACCATTGGCACTCAAACACTTCTGCCATGTTGAATTTGTTTCGCGGATGCCTTTTAGCTCTAAATATGTCCCCAAGATGTGGTCTTACTCTCTGCACAGTCTTTTCCCCAGATTTTTTTTTTTTTTTTTTTTTTTTTGCAAACCAGACTCCACTGAGCTTTTTCCTGACTGTCTACAGAAGGAGACCCATCAAGATGCAGCCCAGACCCATCCCTTATTAACTGGGTAACTCTAGATGACTCACTGACTTCTTAGGCCTTTGCTTCCTCACCTCCAAAAGGGGGTCATTTGTGGGGTGCCTTGGAGAATTGACTCTTTCTGGTGGTGGGTACTGAGGATTGAACTCAGGGGCATTTGACCACTGAGCCACATCCCATCCCTATTTTGTATTTTATTTAGAGATGGGGTCTCACTGAGTTGCTTAGCACCTCACTTTTGCTGAGGTTGGCTTTGAACTCATGATCCTCCTGCCTCAGTCTCCCAATATGCTGGGATTACAGATGTGCACCATAGTGTGTTCTCAAAACACATCACTTAGGTAACATTGCTGGTTCCCTCTTCCTTATCACACTTGGTTTTCCAAACCCTCTACCACCAGGATTTTCCCTGCCCACCCTCTATCAGGAGGAACCAATTTAGAAAACCCAGAATTCTCACTGTGCTCCTTCTTTGCACCTCCTGGCACCACTCCCCATTGGCCCTGCACCTGCCAGGTCTCATGCTTGGTTCTTCCCCATCCACACTGCCCTATCTTACTCTGCCTTTCCCTACCCAAATGTTGCTCCTATTCTGGTTTCCACCCCACGTGCCTACTCCTTGAAGGCTGATGGATCTTTTGTGAAAGTTCCCTTTCCCCTCTGAGCCCCTATTTTCTTCAGTCCATTTTATGACATCTAGCAGATGACTGACCTGTTTTGTGTTGTGTCCCATTCCTCACACAAGATGTAATTGGAAGGCTGAGCGCAGTGGCACACGCCTGTAATACCAGCGGCTCAGGAGGCTGAGGCAGGAGGATCTCCAGTTCAAAGCCAGCCTCAGCAACAATGAGGCGCTAAGCAACTCAGTGAGACCCTGTCTCTAAATAAAATACAAAATAGGGCTGGGGATGTGGCTCAGTGGTGGAGCACCCCTGAGATCAATCCCTGGTATCCAAAATGAAAAAGAAGCAATTGGAAACTCCCCCACGGCCCCTGACACTTTGTCAATATCTATCAATTGGACAATCAGTTGCACATCCTGTTTGTCACTATCCAAAAACACGAGTGCATGCCTTTGGGTTGCATTCACCCACACAGGGGTCCTCAGCCTTGACACTTGCACTGGAAAATTCCTTGTTCTTGGGATTGACCTATGTATTGGAGTTCTTTAGGAGCACACCTGGCTTCCAGATGCCAGTAGCTCCCCTCCCTCAATGTGACAAACAAAATGTCCTCTGGGGGCTAAAATTGCTTCCTATTGAGAACAGGGAAATCTCCAATATGGGTAAAAGTGAGAAATAAGTACATTCATAAGCAACAAAAATTGTGCTTGCAACTATTTGCTTCAAGCTGTGTGGCTGGGTGCAGGCATGGTCACCACACCAGCTGCTGTCTGGAGGAGGGTCTGGCATTTGTGAGCCCAGACTTGGCACTCAGATTGCCTGGGGCCAAATCCCAGCTTTTCCTCTCAGCAATGAGGATGTCAGTTGATCTCAGACAAGTTCCTCAACCTCTCTGTGCCTTAATTTTCTCATGCATGACAGTTAAAAATAGTGCTTTCCTAATTGTGTTGAAGAGTAAATGAGTTAAATACACAGAGCACTAAATGTACTGTGGACATTAGCTCTTTCTGAGCCCTGTTTGCACCCCGTGTTGTTAGTGAACTGAATTTCGATGCATGTGGGGAAGGCTGTTTGCATTTCCCAACAAAGCAAACAATATTTTCTGCCAATATTGTCTGTCTCCCATAAGGCAGGCCCCATCTCAACTCATAAAAGGCATGCTGAGCCCTCTCTCTTTCCTCTTCCCCAGCCATCAATCCAAAAGCAAGTCTTGTGGTGTTCTTCCAAAACCTATCCACTTCTCACTATCCCTTCTGCCACCATCCTGGTCCGAACCACCACCATCTCTGACTAACTGGAGGTTTCCCAACTATACTCCTCCACTACGTTCTTCCTTCTTCCCCTAAATACCCCATTCTCCAGGCAGCAGCTCAAAGTCCTTCTTAAAAACATGTACCCAGAGCCCAGCATGGTGGCACATGTAATCCCAGCTATTTAGGAGGTTGAGGCAGGAGGATGGCAAGGTAAGGCGAGCCTCAGAAACTTAACAAGACCCTGTCTCAAAATAAAATTAAATCAGTGGTAGAATGTCCCTGGATTCAAACCCCCAGTACCAGGGATGGAGAGTAGGGTACACATATCCAATCATATTACTTAACTCCAATGGATTCCCCTGTATTTTAAACAGGATCAAAAAACTCTTCCACCTGGCTGACAAGCCCCTTCTTGATCTAACCCCCAAGCAGCTCTCCATCCTGACTCCACACTACTCCCCATTGTTTGCCTTCACTCCACTTCCTGTCCTTGAACAGGCCGATCTCCTTCCACCACGGGTACTTTGCACCAGCTGTTCCTCCTGCCTAGAACATGATCCCTCCAACCACTACAAGGCTTGATTTTTCCTCGCCTGCTCTCAACTCAGATGAGTTCACCACTACTAAGAGAATTTCTAGACCCCTGCACCATCACAGAAGAAGGTTTCAATTTTCTCTGTGATGTTAACAGTAATGACCTTGTTCACTTGCCTGTTGCCTGTCTTCCATACCAGAGTGCAACAACCAGGAATGGAGACACCTGGTCTGTTTTGTTTTCTGTTTTATACCCAGAACTTATGGCCTAGTGCTCAGTGACTTTTTGTTGAATGAATGAATCCACAAATGACTCTTTCAAAGGAAACTGTCATCGGGTGAGTATTAAGTGAATTTTCTGACAAGTGTCTCCTCTAGATGGGAATCATCTTACCTGACCCAGCTCCTGCCCACTATATACTCATTTACCAGTCCACTAGTGTTTCCAAAGGCCCTCGGTGCCCCGAGAACGAGGGAAAGAGTAGACACTGCAGCAACTTTAATGTTGATTGCAGGGAATTCACTCTTCCTACATTGGTTCCCTGGAATTTTCAGATAGCACTTTCTTAATAATTCACCCAAGAGCATTTGAACCATTGGTCCTTCTTTATGACTGACTGTTCTAGAATTTTTTTCTATGACCTCAGTTGCAATACATCAGAATATTCTAAGAAAAGGAGAAGTCTGTCACTACCATATGTGTACTGGTTTTCAATTGCTGTGTAACAAACAACCAGGCTGAAACAACACAGGTCAATTATCTTGAAGTTCTGCCACCCAGAAGCCTAACATGGGTCTCACAATGCTAAAATCAAGGTGTGGGCAGGGTCAGGCTCCTTCCTGGCATCTCTAGGGAAGTACCCATTCTCTTGTTCATTGCATTGAATAAAGGCCCTTGCAGCTGTAGGGCTGAGATCCCTGTTTCCTTGCTGGCTGTCACCTGAGGGCCATGCAGAGCTACTGGGAGCTATCTGCACTTCCTAACTTTGCTTCCTTTCCTCTGTGTTCAGAGTCAGCAAGAGTGGGCCTCTCTTCCATCTACATGGCATCGGCTCATTCTTCTGACTTCTCGTCCACTCATAGGGACTCATTTGATTCCATTGGTCACCAGATTCCAGGACAATCTCTATATCTCAAGGACCTTAACCTCAACCACAAAGTCCCTTTTGCCAATAACTATTCAGAGGTTCTAGGGCTTAGGGCATGGACACTGTTGGGGAACCAGGGCTTCACCAGCTACAGGATTCTCCTGGGCCCCTACAGAACTCCTTCTGGGTGGAGCAAAGGAAGAAGCCTTTCTCACAGTGGGCCCATAGTCAAGGACATGCTCTTTTGGGGGCCTGGGTAACTTCATTTGTGACATGGGTGACCAGACTGGGTTATCTTTAAGATCCTCCAAGCTCCAGAAGTCAGGATATGTTGAGGTGATTAGGGGTAAATTGGCCTTTTGAAAGCCAAAAGTGCATCTTGGTGACTTAATTAATACTGGCAATTTGTTGATTGATTTAAATGATATAGTGAAGGATCCTAAGAGAAAAACTTATTCTACATTTACTCCTTCAGCAAAAACTTTTTCATAATTCGCCTTTGTCAAGTATCTCAAAGAACTCTTCTTGTTTTTGATTATTACTGAAACTTTAGAGACCAACATGCATTTGTATGGGATGGTTGGTCCCCTTACCTTAAGTTTTATATTCCTATAGTTTTATATATACCTTAAGTTTTATATTCCTATAATTAGATTCGTACTGATGGTACATCTCTACTTCCTTTAACCTTTCAACTGTAGTTTCAAAAACTCACCAGTACTATTCACTACCTAGAACATTTTTCTACTTTATGTACTTTTTAAAGATAATCCTGAATGATTATGCTTTCCAGAAAAACTTTAGTCAAGAGGGATTCTTTGGACTTAATAGGTACTTCACAGAAGAAGTACCTATTAATTGATTGATTGATTTCCCCTTGGGTCATGGGGAAAATAGAGAAACTTTGATTGGGCAAAGGGAAGAGATGGTGACAGAAAAGAATGAGAGTAGTGAGGCTAGGTACATGTATGACTGCATATATTCTACATCACGTACAACCAGAGAAACGAAAAGCTGTGCTCCATTTATGTACAATGAATTGGAATGCATTCTGCTGTCATATATACCTAATTAGAACAAATAAATTTTTAAAAAATGTTCAACATCTCTAACAATTAGAGAAATTCAAATTAAACACAACACTGAGATTTTATCTCACTCCATTCAGAATGGGAATTATCAAGAATACTAATCACAATAAATGTTGGCAAAGATGTAGGGGAAAAGGTATACTCATACATTGTTGGTGGGACTGCAAATTGACGCAACCACTCTGGAACGCAGTATGGAATCCTCAGAAAACTTGGAATGTAACCGCCATTTGACCCAGTTATCCCACTTGTTAGTATGTACCCAAAGGACTTAAAATCAGCATACTATAGTGACACAGCCACGTCCATGTTGATAGCAGCACAACTCACAATAGTTAAACTATGGAACCAACCTAGGTGCCCTTCAACAGATAAATGGATAAAGAAAATGTGGTACAAATACACAATGGAACATTATCCAGCCATAAAGAGAAATAAAATTATGGCATTTGCTGGTAAATGGATGGAACTGGAGACTACCGTGCTAAGTGAAATAAGCCAATTCCAAAAAACCAAAGGCTGAATGTTCTCTCTGATGTGTGGATGCTAACTCACAATAAAGGGGATGAGGGAATAGGAAAGTATAGAAGTACTTTGGATTAGACAAAGGAATGAAGAGGAGGGAGAGGGATGGGAATAGGAAAGATAGTAGAATGAATTGAACATAACTTTTCTATGTTCATATATGAACACACGACCAGTATAACTCCATATCATGTACAATCACAAGAACGAGAAGTTATATTCCATGTATGTTTGATATGTCAAAATACATTCTACTATCATGTATAACTAAAAGTAACATTTTTTTAAAAAAAAGTAGCCATAGAGAATGGCAATGATTTTTTTAAAAATGGTGAGATTGTCTGTCTCTCTCTTCTCCCAAGTCAGAGAAAGAGATCATAGGTCCTTCCCTTGGGGCTGGCCTGATTTCTAGACCTCCTCTGCCTTCCCCACAGCCCAGTGCTGTGAATGCAGATGTCCATTCCTGTGAAGGACTTTGGTGTGTGCACTGGACTGAGGAAGGGGGTTACTGGCGTACACTGGAAGCACAAAGCATGTATCGTTACGGAGACTGAAGCAGGGATGCCATGGAATGAAGGTGCAGGGCTGGGCTTGGCAAACTATGGCCCACAAGCCAAATCTAGGCAGCTGACTGTTTTTACAAACAGTTTTGTATGAGAGCAGTCACATCTAATCAATTACATATCAACGAATTGGGTCATAATAGCAGAGTTGAGGAGACAGATACTGAGAGGTCTGCAACACCTAAAGTGCTTATGATCCAGCCCTTTACAAAAAAAAAAAAAAAAACCTGACCCCCTGGAGCGTGGACTTGACTATACTGATGTGATTCTAGGTTTATACCAATGAGCTGTATGACCTAGGGAAGTTACTCCTCTCTGTGCCTCCATTTCTTCATCTGTAAGATGGGTTGTAGTGAGGCTAAAATAAGACAATGTGCACAAAGCTCAGAGCCACTAGAGAACTGGGGCCAACAAGAGGGAACTGCCACAGGTGTTCGTATTCATTTTGGTGGGGTCCAACCCTAGGCAACTGTAATTACTCAGGGTGAAGTTCTGAGCTAACTCCCTTTTCTTTCCAGGAGGATGCTCAGATGAACTGGGAACAAAAGTCCCCATCTTTTCTTGCTTTGAGCCTGAAAGAATCTGGAGTTCAGGCTCATTCCTGATGAGAACTGGAGCCCCTGGATTTAGGGGAATCTTTTGGAAAACTCCAGATGTAGGTGGGGTACGAGAGAAGGGTCAGCTGGAGGCTGATTGACAGAGAACCAATATGTCTCCACAGAAACTGGCCAATCGAGAAACATATGCACAACTCCCATCTCTGGAAAGATGTTTCAAAACCGAAACACCCTCCTCATCCACTGAGGTAGATTAAGAAAAGAAAGGCCACCGTTGTGCTCTGTATCTGTCCCCCTTCATCAATAAGTCATGTTGTATAGTTTCCCACCCATTACTTGGGTTGACCTTGGGTCTTGCTTCTGACCAACACAACAATTCATATGACACAACTTGATTAGGAAGGGAACAAAACAGAGCAGAGATCTGGAGGAAAGTCTGATCTCAAAGCTCTCAGGGTTATATCCAAAATTATAAAGGCAGCACATTTAATAAGACCTTCAAAGGATGCTGCTCAGTGGTGTCCATGTTGATTTCCTATCTCCAATCTTTCCTGGGAAATACCAGAGGACAGACTACTGTCAGTCACCAAACCCCTGGCTGCTTATCTTCCGTTCCCCAGGCTTCAGCACCCAAGGGAACATACCATGAGGTTAATGATTTAGCCTCCTTGGTCCTGAGTCCTCCAGCAAAATTCAGGGGAACCCACCCCTCACAGGGGGAGAGTATCTGAATATGCATGAAGGCTGCCTTTAGCTCCAGAATGCAGAGATGAAGGCAAAAAGGCACTCTGCCAGTGGTTCCGCCATAGCTTTGGAATTTTGTTCTGTTTTAAAATTATTTGTCAGCTACAATTCAACAGTGAGATAGATTTAGCTAGTTCAAGTCCCAAGTCCCTTTCAGAATCCAGGAGCCCTGAACTGGGGCTTGACTTCTGAACGTGGAGATGAGAATCAGCCCAGAACCTTTGAGTCTCACTGTTCTCCTGGGGCTAAGGATCCTCGGTTTGCCCCAGCCCTTGGCCCTCACTGGACGACTCAGGCACCTTCCCTAACAGATGGATCTCCATCTGCTCTGCAGAGATCCTCAGATACCACAGTCTATAATTACACTTGTATCTGTGTCAATATCTGCATCTCTGTCTCTATGGTGTCTGCAAAAAATGCCTGGCGTCAAGAAAGGATGGTGGCTGGCCAATCCCACATGGGCCACTGAAAGACATTCAGAAACCTCTGAGATACAAGTCCACCTTAAAAACATTCTAGTTTACCTGCTTTCAAAGTTGTCTCTTGCTGTGAAGCTATTGATAAAAGCAATATCATGCAGAAAACTTTACTCCTGACTCACCTTCCGTTTTTTTTTTTTTTTTTTCCTTTCTAAGTGGCCCTAGGGGCCATTATCAGGGCTTGAAGATGATGCATCCATCATGATATTTATACATAAGCAAGATAATAACAGGGCCAGGACCAGAATTTAGGTCTTCATTTTTTGGTCAGTCAGTCAAAGCCACTCTTACCTAAAAGAGTCCCAATACTGCTTATGCATAGGACAGAGACCCCTTGGGTGGTATCCAGCCCAGTTCTGACCAGGAAGATAGAAAGGGAAGTGTGCTGTGAGAGGGGGCTCTGGCAATCATTTCCTCCTTTGTCAAGGAGAAACAAGGAAGAGGGGACTGTTTTAGGCCACCTCTCTCCTTCCTTCTCATCTGTGCAAGGTCTGATGTTTGGAGTGGCTACTGTCATTTCTTGACCCTGAGAGACCCTGAGGATGACACTGGCACCAGTTCAGAGCCTGACATTGCTGACCCCTGAATCCATATGAGCAGCACCCATAAAGATAAAGATGGAGCTCTGTGGTCGTGAGCACCTGTGGTCACATATTGTTCCTAACGTAGGCAAGGGTTTTCTGTGTAAATCTGCCACACACTCATTTTCAAATCCAGGCATTCTTGGCTGTAGCGCTGCTTGCCTGGTTTAAAAATATTCAACTGGCCTCAGAAAGAAAGCAGCCCCACTCGATGTATTCATTGTGTTGTTTGTCTGAGGGGAAAGTGTGTTCACAGCCCTGACAAAGGCCAGGTAAAGGCGGAGGGAAGTGGAGGTGCCCGTCTGTTGTGAATACTCTTCTTGTTACCTCCCTTGGCTACCCACAGTGCATTGCAAGGATGGAGAAAGATATCAGGCTGTGCAGAGAGAAATATTGTGCAGGGAGCAGGCAGGGGACCCGTCACGATCCAATCCATATGTCCCAGCATGGTGGCAGGCAGGAATGCCATTCCTAGTCTTGGGCAGCTGGTAACCCCTCATCACAAAGGGGATGAGAAAAACCAGCAGGACCACCCCACCACAAAGGACTCTCCAAGATGAAAGGCTGGAAGACCCTGACGCATCAGGCACGAGAAAGGAAAGGATGTCACCCGGGGCCTATGTGGCTGTAGCAGGGTGATCGATTGTCCCTATTTATCTGGGACTCAGGGTTTTGTCAGGGTGTTGGAGATTTCTATGTCTTGGTTTTGGAGCCCATAGAAAGGAGTCACATGAACACATGAGATCTACCCAAGGTAGAGCCCCCACACTCCTCCCGTGGGGGACATAAGTTGGGACAAGCTTGAGGGATTCAGCTGAGTTGCCTTGAGTCACTCTTGGGGTCTAAGTCAACAGAAAGCAATGAGTGAATGACTTCATTGGAGTAATTTCTTGCATGTATCCAAAAGTTCTGTTCCTACACAATTATTCTCCATCGACTAACATGTAAATTCCATCCGTTGGCCAACACGGGTGATCCTCTGCCTCCCACTATGAGTTCCCATGGAGTGAAGGAACACATCTGAGGCTATGAATCAAAAAGTAGCCAGGCACCATGGTGCACACCTGTAATCCCAGAGGCTATGGAGACTGAAGCAGAAGAATTGCAAGTTCAAAGCCAGCCTCAGCAACTTAGTGAGGCCCTAAGTAAGACCTTGTTTCTAAATAAAATATAAAAAGAGGCTGGGGATGTGTCTCAGTGGGTAAGTGCCCCTGGGTTCATTCCCTGGTACACACACACACACACACACACAAAGTCACATTTACACCCATTTCATACTTTTACCTTTAATTTGAAGAGTTAATGTGTGCATAGAAAAGATGAGTTACAGTCTAGGCTTTGTGCCCAGTGTCACAGAAGAGGGACTCATGGAGTGCCATGGAGATGCTATGTGGTGTTGAGCTGGTGATGACCTTTCCTGTTGTCCAGGCTCCAGAAGCATGTTCCATGTGGGTCTCCTTTTGTGCTCCTGATAGTCGTGAGAAGTGGGTACTTTTACCACCCTCATTTTACAGGAAGACAATACTTGCAGGACCTAGGTAAGCTCACACAGGAAAGTAATGGATCCTAACTCTGACTCCTGAAGTCATCCTTAAAAAGTTTAAAAACCCACACTCTGCTACTTTTGTGTTCTAGGGTAGGTCCTGGTGCCGCTTCTTCACAGCTGCGTGACCTAGGACAAAAAAAAAAAAAAATCAGTCTCTAAACTTCAGTGACTCTATGTGCAAAATGGGTGGAAGTAGTGCTGATCTCATCCATTTGTGTGGCAAGTTCCTGGTCCACAATAAGCTGTCCATGAATGCAAAAGAGAAGGAGAGAAATATACAGGAATGTAGCACAGAGGTGGCGTGGGCAGGCCAGGCTGGCAAGTGGGGAAGAGCTAGTGGGCAGAGGCTGAAGGCTGCGAGGGTCAGAGGTTCTCTACCCTGACTGCACATCAAAATCACCTGAGAAGTCACACCCAAACCAGCTAAACCTGAATGTGTTAGAATGGGACACAACCATCAGTACTCCTATAACTAACTCCCCAGGTGACTCCAATGTGCTGCCAGTTTGGAAAGTCACTTGACCTAGCCCTTTGCTATTAGGCATGTTGACCTTGTAGGAGCATCACTGTCAACCGGGATCTTGTTAACATGCAGAATCTCATGCCCCATCCCAGATGTGCTGAATCAGATCCGTGTGCACCAAAGTCTAAGCATCCCCGGACGAGCCTTTGAGTCATATAGATGAGGAAAATAAGCAAAATGCCAAGCAGGATTTGAACCTAATTAAAATCCAAAGTGCAGGCTGAAGGGGAAATGAGGGGCGGCTATTTACCAGGATCGCTTACAGGTAACCTCATCTCCTGGCAAACACAAAGGGCAATGCAGTAGGTCTCTGTGTGTTTCAACTTCAATGAATCTGTGATTGTAGATGTTCAGGAAGTCAGGGATTCTTCCGGCTGCGCAATGTTTGCTCACCCGCCACTGTATCAGCCAGAAAACTAACATCATCTGGTATCGACAATGCACACACTGGACCCTGGCCTGGGATTCACAGGAAAATATCAGCCTTGGAATTACTATAAGGAAACAATTCCCAGAGGGCCTTTCTTACCCAGAATGAGCAGGTCTTTGAGCCTGGGCAAACAGATGCTGCTGAGGCAGGCTCCAAGGTGAGCTGAGCAGCCAGGACAGGAGCTGGCCCTCTGTGGACAAAGTGAAAGGCTAAACAATCCTTAGAGTGCCACTTCTTCACTGGAAAGATGCTCTGGAAGTCTCCTCAAAACACAGATTGCTGGGTCCCACCTCCAGAGCTTCTGACTCAACCAATCTGGAGATTCAATGACAAGCCCTGTTATGATCCTTAGGCATCACTTCATCTCAGGAGTTGGCAACGCAGCACGTTGCAACCCCAGCCACAGAGCTTTCTTGGAAGCTTTCTAGAATCTGGAGAAATGACATCAACTAAATTCTTAGCAGCATTTACTCTCTCTAGTAATCCAAGTGGGCCCACCACCATTGGCAAAAGGCAGTTATAAGAGCAAATTCTACATCCATATCGAAAGCTTTCAAGAAAACGGGACATATATGAAGTCTCAAGTTTTAGAAAAGCAATTCAGTCTGGTTATCTGTCCACCATTAACTTGGAATAGCCAACTCTTTTGGGTCATGGACCCCTCTGACAGTCTAATCAAAATTATGGATCATCTCCTTAGGAAGTGGATTAAAAACACAATCTACGTGGAAAAATGAGAATTCATACCCTATTTGAATCAAATGTATGATATATCAAAATCATTGTATTGTCTTGAGCAACTAATAAAAAAACACCACAATCTGTACTTACAACTTCAGAGAATCTCTAGATCCCTGAATAAATCCCTTCCTTGAACCCATCTCAGAGTTTCCTAGATAAGACTAAAATGGGATTCTCCTGACAACATCCATATTTCATAGTACTGAGATTTGAGCCCAGGGGTGCCCTACCACTGAGCTACATCACCAATCCCTTTCTTTTTTTCTTTTCTTTTCTTTTTTTTTTTTTTTTTTTTTTTTTTTTTTTTTTTTTTTGAGACAAGATCTTGCTAAGTTGGCCAGACTGGTCTCAAACTGGCAATCCTCCTGCCTCAGCCTTCCGAGTCACTGGGATTATAGACTTACACCTCAGTGCCTGGTCACCATCCCTGTTTCTTTTAGGGTCTACCAACTTTCAGCCCTTGTGCTCAAGGTTGGAGCAGGTGCCCCAGAGCTGAGCCAGTTGGTGAATCTTATTTCCCTGGCTAAAGTGGTTAACTCAAGAATAGGCACACAAACCATTGGGAACCAATAAGACTCAGTGAAAATTAAATGAAAATTCTCACTGATTCCTAGTCAAGCCACAGGAGTCAGGAGCTGGCAACTGTCACGTTGAGACCCCAGAGGAGAGCCTGTGAGAACGGATTCAACACAAAGTAGAGCTCAGAAATGGAGAGAGAATCCAGGTCCTGAACACAGCATGTTTGCCCTGGAGTACCGTCAGATCTGCCCCTGGACAATTTAGCAAATAAATCTTATGAGCCCATGCTCTAAGCAGCTTGGGTCCCTTGCAGTAAAAAGCACTTCAGTGAATAAATCTTCATTAATACATTGGATGTTTTGATGGTCTTTCCAGCAGCTGCCAACTAAACAAATAATGTCACTATATGAATGTTCTTCATCATCTTTTCAGTTTCAGTTAATCTCTTCATTCCTACAGTTAAGCCTCTGCTTTAACTCCAGACGCTTTATAAATACACCCCTTTTGAAACAAAGATCCTTCACTCATTTCTATTAGTGATGTTTATCATGTACACAAAGTTGTAAATCTTGATATCGTATCATATTGCAATAAGTGAAGCATGTAAATCTGATCAAAACAGCCTGGCCTGAGGTCAAAATTTGGGGTGGGGGGAACTACTTAACAGCACAAGTATTCTGAAACCAAACAATTAAATGCTATCATTGTGATTAAAATGCAATTTTGATTAAGAGAATTCTTGGGCCTCAAGGATATATATAGTCATTTTTTCAGGCTACAGATTATTGATTTCTGACATGCCAGAGCAAGAAAAATCTTCTGCCTGCTCGATTCCAGGATTAGGTGAATTCCCTGTAGGCAATAGTTTGGTCTCTGCAGCCAGATTTGGATAAAATCCTGGTTCTTCCACATATTAAACCATGCTGCC
The DNA here is from genome assembly GCF_964194105.1 of Spermophilus citellus. Taxonomy (NCBI): domain Eukaryota; kingdom Metazoa; phylum Chordata; class Mammalia; order Rodentia; family Sciuridae; genus Spermophilus; species Spermophilus citellus. Next base: position 22,185,842 of record NC_138184.1, on the reverse strand, counting down.
TCTGTGTATTCACTTCCTCCTTCATAAAAATGGGTGTATTTGCCAGGTGCAGTGGGGCATGAGTGTAATCCCAGCAATTCAGGAGGCTGAGTTAGGAGGATCGCAAGTTCAAGGTCAGTCTCAGCAATTTAGCTAAGTAACTTAGTGAGACCCTGTCTCAAAATAAAAAATTCTAAAAAGGGCTGTGTGTCTGTGGTAGAGAGCCCCTGGGTTCTATCTCTGATACCGAAAAAAAAAAAAAAGTCAGGGGGTGCATTCACAACTCTCCTGCTAAACTATTAGAATTTTTTTTAAAGAGAGAGAGAGAGAATTTTTTAATATTTATTTTTTAGTTTTTGGCGGACACATCATCTTTATTTGTATGTGGTGCTGAGGATTGAACCCAGCGCCGCACTCATGCCAGGCAAGTGCGCTACCACTTGAGCCACATCCCCAGCCCCTAAACTATTATAATTTGAGAGCAAAGACTTGAGTGAGGCAGGGGAGTAAGACCCTCCCATGTAGAGGTCAGGCTCAGCTCTTTGCCACCCATAAATACAATTCCAAAAGTATAAGGGATGTACTTATTGTTTTGAAACTTATAGAAGGAAAAAATAAAATGTGTCATATTTCCTCTGTATGTATCTTAATTAGGGTAACTAAAAAGTTGAGGGAAAGTTTCCCTTTTTAGAAGATTTGAGCTGACAAATGAAGAATGATAGGATTAGAACATCACCAGTTTGCAACCCCTGATGAACTAGTGGATTTGGGCATCGAGCATCAAGCAGCTGCTCTCATCCCCAGACAGTGTGCCTGCTAATGGAAGAACACAGCCCCCGCATCCCCCCCATAACACTGAACCAGAATCTGGTCAAACCACTATCAAACTACCAATATTCAAAAACTACAGGGGTAAAGGAACTGTTATATATCATCATATTTACGCTCAACACATCAGGACCACAAGAACTCTACAGATGAACAACATAGTTTTTCTTCAACACATAGATTAAAAAAAAAACAAATAAATAAAAGATCAAAAGGAAATCTACTGGTTAAAAGATATATAACAATCAGATTTAATACATGGACCTTATGTGGATCTTAACTGAAATGAACCGACTGTAAAATAAATTTGAGGTGATCTGAATCCAAATACTGACTATATATAATAAGGAATTTTTAAATTTTAGATGCAATAATGGTATTTTTTTTTTTGGTACCAGGAATTGAACCCATTTTCCCCTGAAACACCCCTGGACTCCCAAGGTTAGAACAGTTCTAACGGTAAAGACTCATAGAGTTGTTTCAAAGCCAACTTGGTGCTCCAGAGGTTGCCTCACTGCCTCCATCTCCTGGGTTTCCATACAGAGTCCCCCAAGGCCTTTGGTATCCCATGTGAACCTCTCTTGTTGAGTGACTTGCCTCTTTCCTCCATATCACCTGTTTCCTTTACTCCCTTCCTGACTCCTCCCTGTCCTGTTCCCTTCTACCACTCTTTCCTAAAGAAACATCTGGTAAACCCCAAAGGTCAACTCCAAAATGGTGAGTGCTCTAGCCACATGGCTTCTTCCCTATTTTCAGATTTGGGTACAGGGGCAAGCTTCACTCCTCCACTCTTGCCATGAAGACATTAGCAATGAACTTTGTTCCATGAGTCCCCCATTTATGTTTGGTAACCTCCAGCTGTATGTGAGCTTCTGAGGCCCAGGCTCAGGTGGTTCAGTTCTCTGTGTGGCTTCCACCAGGAACTCAAGGTTTGCAATGTTCAATCAGTGAATGGCTACGTACTGGACAGATGGAAAAGTGTTTAATATCTTCTCCACAGCCCTCGTTGAGTGGCCCTTCTCTGTGTACTTCTGATGCTATCCATTTCCCCTGTTCCTACCTCCCAGCTTGAGCAGCAAAAAGTCTTGCTGTTTTGCTAACAGAGAGATCCGGAAGGATTCTCTTAAAGCAAACTCAAAAAGAACAGGAGAGTGCAGTAAGGCTGAGCACGTCTTCCATTGCCAGCGAGCGTTACTGCTCAGATTTCATAGCTCTTACACATAAATAGCAGGAGCACAGGGAAAGCAAAACTGAGGGCCATGTGGAGAGAGAAACAACCACAAAGCCCCCAGGGAAAGAACATCACCGAGAAAAGCAAAGTGTGTATTTAAAAAAGACAGACATAAGCCTGTGAGGGAAGGGAGGGAGGGGAGGACAGAAATCACAGGAACTCCAGGCTTTCTCAAAAACATGATATAGCAATTAAAACAAGTAAGAATGGGTTGCAGGAACAGCCTTGACAGCTCACACTAAAGCAGAAATGAGGTGGGGTGGGGAGAGATGAGAAAAGAAAAGAAACCATCTGAGACACAAAAACATAAGGTAAAATGCGTTTGACCCAAAAGAAAAGCACAAAAGATATTTTTCAGTCAGTTCAGAGGATTCTGAATTTGACAAAATGAAGGATAAAGAGAGAAGGCTGGTCTTTCAGGCAGGCACCACCCATCTAAAAGGCCTGCCAGGGGACCGCCAAGAATGTTCGGATCTGAACCTGCTGTCCTGCAGAGCAATCGGGACATCTAAGTGGGTTCCCAGCTGTTCTCCTGAGTGCTGGCAGCAAACTCTCCAGGAGAGACTGTCCCTTCACAGGACCTGCCTCCACCCACAACCACCTGCCAGGAAACTGCCTGGTTCTAACAGCCCTTTCATTCTGAACCCTAGGATTCTGCCATGCCTTTCCAATCCTCTGTTCACCCTTCTCCATCTTCAGTCATATGATAATAGGATGTGAGGATTTGGAATGGGGCTGGTCTTCAAAAGTCATCTTCAAAGCTGGGCACTATGGCACATGCCTGTAATCCCAGGTCTTGGGAGGCTAAGGCAGGAGGATTGAGAGTTCAAAGCCAACCTCAGCAAAGGCGAGGTGCTGAGCAACTTGGTGAGACCCTTTCTCTAAATAAGATACAAAATAGGGCTGGGGATGTGGCTCAGTGGTTGAGTGTCCCAGAGTTCAGTCCCCAGTACAAAAAAAAAGTCACCTTCAGTTTAGACAATGGAAATCTTGCTGAAATGCAGGTTCTGAGTCACAGGTCCAGAGTGGAAACTGGGAGTCTATATTTTGTTTCTCAAATGCCCAAGTGATATGGATGCTGCTTCTCCTAAGATCATGCTTAGAAAGTAAGACTCTAGACCTAGTTGTCTGATACGGCAGACAAGCCAGATTAAATAGTTTGAAATTTAGCTTCTCCATCACACCAGTCACATTTCGAGTACTCAATGGCCACCATATTGGACAAAACAATATAGAACACTTTCATCATCACAAAACATTCATTTGAGCAGCATGGAAGGATCAATGCCCCCCTGAAACAGAATGAATATTTGTGCCCCCCTGAAATTCATATGTTAAATCCTAACCCCCAAAATAATAGTATTAGGAGATGGGGCTGTTGGGTGGTTCCACTCTCATGAATGGAATTAGTACCTTCACAAAACAGACCCAGAGAGTTCTCCAGCCCTCTTTTCACCGTGTGACGATATAGTAAGAAGTTGTCAGTCTGCAACCTGAAAGAAGTGCTCACCAAAATTACCCTCCTGGCACCCTGATCCTGTACTTCCAATCTCTAGAACCATGAGAAATAAATTTCTGCTGCTTCTAAGCCATCTGGTCTAAGTGCTTTGTTATAGCAGCCCAAACTAAGATAATTCCTCAAGAAGAAATCCTTGTTCTTCTTTGTTGGATGGAGTCCCCCAGAGTTCCTGCCTGAGGAATCCTGGGATTTTCATGACCACAATATGTTGCTGGCTGGGCTCATTTTGTTCTACCTCATGCCCAGTTCATTTTTTGGTTTTGCTCACAACCAGTCATTCCTATTTTGAAGATGGAAAGGTGTCTCAGCCACAGCATATTAATTAACTCTAAGTAACTATTAGCGCATGGGGATCATCTCATAATCCCAATGACAACCTGGCAAAAAGGCTCATTTATTGCTAAAAGCAGTTATTATTCAAGGTTCCTGGCTCCTATAGTATTTGATTCATGAATCTACGAAAATCAAGAAATAAGGACTTCTTATTTTATGGGTTTCTCTATCCTTTCACCAGAGAAAACAAAAGAGAAACGATCCCTCCCGTGAGGCATTTAGCAAATGGCAATGTGGGTCACAGTTTTATGTCCAAGTCTGTGGGGGGGAAGATAAGGGGCCTTCCCTCTTTCTAAAAGGCACATTGAAGATTCTCAGTCATGTACCAGAGTAATGGCTCATATGGACTTTGTTCTTGAATAATGGAAAGAATGCATGTGTTGGAGGCATGACTCACAGTGCATGAATTTAGGTAGTGAGGTAATGTAACTATCTTCATTATTTTATGACTCCTCATGATTTTTTCCAATAAGTCCTGTACTAGGATGTGCCTTCCAGATCTCCCTTTTGGAGTAAACAAATTTTTGTCCCAGCTGCTTGGAGTACTGCTGACAGAGAGCCCTCAGCTGTCTGATCCTTTGGCAATTGGCTTAGGTGAAGGGAGCCTCCATACCCAAGGTTATGTTCCTGTTTCCTGGGGCTGCATCCAAGGTCTGATCAGTATAGGAGCATTTACCACCCTTGCCCCAAGTCAGAACAGCTTTGCAAGTCCATCTCAGCTCCAGAGCTGCCTGTAGGGTTGGCTGATGTCTTCATTAGGACTCCATTGTCCCTCAAGTTGTTTCTCTGCCCAGCTCTGGAGTTGGTCCCAAGAGCACACCCTAAAAGAACATCCTGCAAGCTAATCTCCATTTCAGAATCTGATGCTCAGGAACCCAATCTGCAAAAGGACCCATTCCATTGTCCCAGGTTGTGCCTAAGGTCAGGGGCTAGCATAAACCCAAGGCATCAAGGTTAGGGCATAATGGTGGGATCTGGGAGGAATGATGATGTAGTTTTTTGATACTGTTGAACTACACTAGTATCACTGAGATGACCAGCATCCCATCTGGTCCTCAGAGCTCTTTCCACACTGGTCCCTGCTAAGTATCCCCTGATGCCTTCTGTGTGTGTGTGTGTGTCTTTTATGTGTGTCTTCCATGATCCTGGATGTAAGGCAGTAATTCCTCTGCTCCCACACCATGCTGGGATTCAGAGGACTCTGTGTAATGCACACTGCACAGCTATCTCTTCTCAGGGTCTTGCTGTTTCCAACAGATCAACACCATAAGTAGTGCCAATCTGCTTTTATACTCTAGAAACCTATTTAGGGACTCCTGTGTCCTTCCTCCTCCATGGGGTTTGGGAGACAGAGTCCCTTGTGGCAGATTATCACGGTTACAAATTCTTTGACATCTCTCTCCATAAAGTAAGATTTATGTACCCTTCTCTTGAATGTGGGTGGGCTTTGTGGCTGCTTTGAACAACAGAAAATGGAGAAGGAACACTGTTAACTTGCATCTATTGCTGGACCCAGACCTAGTAATCTAGCAGTTTCCTGCTCCTTAAAACAGTCTCCCTGAGCCACCATATGAGAAGACCAGGCACCCCAAGTCCATCCTCATGGTGAGGCCATGCACAGGGGCACCAGTCCTCAGTTCCAGCTAAGCCCAGACTTCCAGTCATGCTTTTATGTGAGTGAAGCCATCGGGGGCCCTCCAGGTCAGCCATTCACCAGCTAAATACTCCTGAGCAACCCCAGTTCATACCACATGGAGCAGAAGAATCACCCGGCTGAGCCCTACCTAAATTCTTAGCCCATAGAATTGTGAGATATAATAAAATGGTGGTTGTTTTTTAAGCTGCTGCCCTTTCTCAGCAACATCACTGTCTCCTCTCTTCTTCTCCACCTTTACTCATATCTCACTCAATGAATCTTTCCTGGATGGGGGGCAAGGCAGGATGAAGAAGAGAACTGTGATCTTTTATTCATCAGGTAGTGCTTCCAATTACTCAGGCATGAGTTCCTCTCATTTCCTGGTTTGGCTTTTGAGAGGCCAAGAAGGACATATGGCCTTCCTGGCTCAACTGGGAGTGGGATTGGAGATTGTGAAAGGAAACGTGAGACAACATTTGGTGATCATACTGCCACCCACAGTATTTTACTGACGTTAGCCATCCATATCTAAAACACTGATGTTACAAAGAACTTAGTGCTGGAGAATGAGGTGATCAGCACAACCTACAAGACCCAGGGATTCTAACTTCCAGCCCTAGGCTCCTTTGCCAAGGCTTCCAGAAATGTGAGTGTCCAGGGATTGCAGTTTGATGCTAAATTATCCACCTTAAAAATATAATTCACTCTTATTGAAAGCATAAACTGGTTTCATGACTAATCTAAGAGCAATCAGTTTGTATCCTCCAAGCCAAAAAAAAAAAAGATGTACAAAAATGTTCATAACTAATTAATTCACAATTGCCAAAAACTGGAAACAACACAAATGTCCATTAGCAGAAGAATGTATAAACAGACTATTACCAGGAATACTACTCAGTGATGAAAAAGAATCAACTATCAAGCTTGCAATAAAATAATTTAATCTCAAGCATTTAAACTTGAGCAAACATATACCAACACACACACACACACACACACACACAAGAGCACATACTACACAATGCCATTAACAGGAAGCTCAGGGACAGATAGCAGTAATCTTTGGGGACAGAAGACCACTGGACTAGAAGGATTGATTGGAAAGAGGCATGAGAGAACATTCTTAAATGATGGAAGTGTTCTGTTTCTTGGAATATGCATATGTGAGAATTCATAAAGCTTAAAATTTTTAAATCTTACCATATATAATAGACCTCAATTTTAAAAATAAATATATGCATATATATATACCATACCCACACATGCATATACATACTCCATATGTATACATTATATATGTTTATGTATGTCCAATATAAAAATATATGTAATATCTTGCATATCTATTACAGTTTCCAAATCTAACTTGAAATTCTTTGGGCTATTTTCCTCAAACCAGTCTCCTTTATTTACATTCCACTTTGATTTTATTAATATGATCCTATTATTTGCAAAAACAAAAAAAGTGCTTTTTAAGCTTTTGGTATTTTCTAAATGGTATTTTCTAAATGAGGATCATATTTCTCCTCTCAGAAGCACCAGTCATCAAAAGCCCTTTCTGCCTAGAAACACTGTACTGTCCCTCCAAGGTCTAGCTGCCTCCCCAGGATCCAGCAGGAGGGGGAAATGTCCTTTCTGCTCTCAGACCTCTGCATGGTTCAGACCCCTAAGATTTCACACATGCTGTTCCCTACACCTGGAGGAGTCTTCCTTCAAAACCCAACAGTCCTTCTCGCTATCCTCCCGATATGGTTTGGATGTGAGATGTCCCCCAAAAGCTCCAGTTCATGCAAGACTATTCCGAGGAGAGATGATTAGAGGACAAGAGCTATAAGCTCTGATCCATCCTAGTTTGAATGGCCTGACTGGGTGGTAACTGTAGGCAAGTGGGGTGTGGCTGGAGGATGTGGGTCACTGGGGGACGTGCCTTGGAAACCTTTAATCTTTGAGGCTTCTTCTCTCTGCTTCCAGGCCCCAATCGTGAGCTGAGCAGCTTTTTTCCACTGGCCCCTTCCACCATCATGTGCTGCCTCCGCTTGGGCCCAGAACCATGAAGTTGGCTGTCTATGGACTGAGGTCTCTGAAACCACGAGCCTCAAATAAACTTTCCCTCCTCTAAGTTGTTCTTGTTGGGTATTTTGGTCACAGTGATGCAAAAGCTGACTAAAACCTTCTCCCTATCTTATCTGCTGGTCAGGGCCTGGGTGGCAGCACGCTTCCAGTGACTTCTGCTCCTCAATCTTGACCTATATGACTGTTTCCAGTTCACACGTGCCTGCAAGGGCTCAGCACCCCGTTCCTAACACAGTGCCCAGTGAGCCGTGGGGGCTCAACCTGTTAGAAGAGGACCCCAAATGGATACATAAAGCCTTAGATTCAAATGCAGCATAACTGTTTTATAGTGTTTTCATTATTAAAAAAAAAAAGTCAAATCTCCAACGTTGCAAAATGAATCTGGAGTTTGAGGAAATAAAATGTCCACAAAAATCAAAGTGCGATGGGCACAAGTGTGTGAATGGGAAAAGCCTCTCCTTTCCATGGAAACTAATTGCCCCCAGTGGGCTGATGGCAAATCATGAGTAATGAAGGTGCCAGAATTATTTATAAAGATTTGGCTCCTGTGGCTTTCATAAATTTATCATGAAGTGCTCTACAGAAGCTCAGCTCCAGAGGGAGCCTATTGCTTCTGTGATCACAATTTGAGACACACTTTAAGGGTTCTGGGTTTCAGAAACATTAAATGCCTTTGTGTGTGTGTGTGTGTGTGTGTGTGTGTGTGTGTACACAAAATCATAAAATCTTCAAAAAAAAGTGGAGAACTGACAATTAGGAAATACATCTTCTCAGGACTGTGGCTCCATGAAAGCTCTATTTTAAACCCCACTCACTTTTCCTCCCTGCAACCTCTAGATATGTTAGAAAGTCCCAATAAGACCTGCTTTTGTGGATTTAAATACAACCTTCCAAGCCAGGAGGGCATTTGTGATTTTTAGGGAAAAACAGATAAAAATCTCAGGTAAAAGTCTCAACTCTGCCCAGAATTCATGTCCCAGAGGTCTCTCCAAACCATCTGCCTTCCTGTAAGCCCCGCCTCCAGCCCTCCAGGGCTCTCCTTAGTGTATAAATGTCTTTGGTAAATAAGATGAGGGAAACCAGACCAGGCAGTCCCTGGAGGCAGCTACCTACCATCTGAGCAGCTCTGGCGCCTCCCCAGGGTAGCTCTGGGTGGGCAGAGTTGTCAACAGGACCTGAGTAACATCTTTCCATAAGTCTATGGAGAACAGGATCTTGCTACCTTGTGATTCTATTCGACTATAAAGAGCAGAACTCAATTCTCTGAATCCTGAAGCCCAATATCAGGCAGTAGGAATAGAAGAAACCCCAAGCAGGTGCATGGTCTTGGTGCCTGTGGAGTAGGATGTTAAAACGGAGGCTCTCCGGCCTCAGCCCTGAGGATACTTCCCCATCCCTGTTAAGTAGCATGGGAGTTTGAGGCACAGCGCCCCATAGGCAGACCTGTCAAGAAAGTGGTCACCCTCAACTGGATCTTTCCACCAGATCAGTATGGAAAGAGAGAGGATTGAAGAAGGGATTTCTTGGAGGAGGCTGAACTGGCCCCTTGAAGAGTTAGGTGGGTTACCTGCATTGACCTGGGCTAGACAGAGATCATTTTGAGGCTCTATGAGTTATGCAGCACCATGGCCTAGTCTCACTCTCACTTAGGAAATCAAGATTCTCTCTCTCTCTCTCTCTCTCTCTCTCTCTCTCTCTCTCTCTGTGTGTGTGTGTGTGTGTGTGTGTGTGTGTGTGTGTGTCCATCCTGTGGACCTGATGTGAGTGAGAATCATAAATAGCAGGCCTCTGGGCAAGCCCAGGACCATGGGCATACTGATGGTGCCACTGCAAGTCAACACTTGTATCCTGCCTCCATCTACTTAGGCTTACTGGAGTCCCAAGCAGTAGCGTGAATGAAAAAAAAAAGGTGGGAGGGGGCAGGAGAGCAGAAGCCACCCCTCCTTCCCTAGGGGAGGCTGCTGGCAATCACAGGCCTCAGCAGGGAGAGAAATCTCACCTTTGAGTGATGTGGTCATCACGCCCTTCTAGTCCTTACTTCGTTGCTTTGACATCTTGCTGCCTTGCTCATCCTCGAGGGACCACTTTCTCAAGACTAGCCAACTCCCAGAGGTGGTTTAAAAGAAAATCAACTTGACTTTGAGCATGCCGTTCATATGCAAACCAACCAATCCAAAACCCATTACACCACTGACACTTTTATCAAGTTCTCAAACTCTGGGCCATTGTCCACCTACTCTGATCACCAGGCACCTAGGGACAGCCCCTGTACCTCAGAGCCTGCTGAAATTATTTGGACTAGTCAATCCTAAGCCTGTATACCCTGCGGCCTTGGGAAAGAAATAGGCAGGAATTACTAATGGGTGAGTTTCTTTGGGGGTTGGAGAAAATGGTCTAAAATTAATTGTGGTGATCGATGTACAACTGTGGGACTATATTAAAAACTACTAAACTGTACATTTTAAATAAGCAAATTATTTGGCATATGAATTATACATCAGTTAAGCCATAATTGAGAGAGGGAGAGAGAGAAGCCAGGTACATCACAGGGTTTGAGCCAAGGTTGAACACTCACTCCACTACCTACCAAACATGAGGCTTTGGCCAGTTGTTTAACCTCTCAAAGCCTCAGTGTCTTCCTCTATACAATGGGGACATACGTGCCTACTGCATATGCTTGTTGTAAGTGATATTGGAAAGACAGATGTGTGTGGTGGGAATAGAACAAGAGGTTAAGGAATGATTCTATAAAATGGCCCTTTGTGCTGAACCCCACATGCTTTATTTTCCAAGAAGCAGTTTCCCTGTAACACAGCCTGGCCTAAGTGAACAGGATATGTCCCATTCCTCGGCAAACTACAGGTTGTCTGCAGGAGAGATGCAGGCCCAAAATAATGTCAATAAGAGGAACCCAGAAGACCCACAGACTCTGGAACTCAGGAAGATAAGGATAATTCCTCCTAACCATAAAATCTGTAAGAATTTATGGTTAAGAGTCCAACTAGAACTGGTCAGCATGGGCCAAGGTAACCTAGAATTGTCATGACAGAGGGGACTTGAAAGTTTGATGTCATCCTGCTGTCAGTCAAAAGTCAAAAGGTGAACCTGGGATGGACTCTCCGGAAACTTCTCTAGAATCCCCAATCAATTGGAGTGCAGATGAGACATGAGAGGACCCACTCTTTCATTGACAATGTCCCGTTTCCCAAACAAACTCATGCCTGTTACTCTGAGTGACATGTCTGGAATCTTTCTGACTTGATCACAAGAATTAGGGCTTGAAGGGGAGGGGTTATCTGTGCTGCCTCAGTTACCCAGAAAGCATCAGCTTTGTAACATAAGGACTGAATAAGATCCCAAGTAGGAATTACTTAATAAATGTATTAGAGCACAAGATAGATACCCAAGTGGATGCCAACAGAAACGTTAATAGTGGTAAATGATGTGCTTTGCTTAGCCTCAGAGGTCTTCTCATCACTCTATATTTGACAGTGTCAAAGTGCTGGGTTGCAGTGGTGAGCGTCAGGACAAACCCTACCCTCATGGAGCTTATACTCCAGTGGGACAAGAAATAATAAGCAGACAGACTTGGTAGACATCAGAGAGGAACAGGCGGGGCAAGGCAGACCATTTTCATGTTTTGCATATTTAGCATTTACATAAGATTATGTTTCTGGAGCAGAAAAAAAAATTGATATTTACAATAGGTAGAAAAATAAATAAGATTTTTTTGGAACCTACAATTCTCAAGGCTGAAATAACATGTTTCAAAACCCACTAAGTTTCCAAGACATTCCAAGCTCCACATTGGGGTATACAGGGCATCTCAGGCACAAATATGTTCTTTCCAAGTTTAATGTGACTTAAAACAGGCCCCTCTCCCAAGCCCCGTGAAATCAAATTTCCTATCCCTTCTAGTGGAAAGTATCCTCCCTAGCAAACACAGTCCCAACTAGTCAAGATTCGTGCTGCTAATAGGGCCTCACGTCTCTCTGATTCAGTTTGGATCTTTTGAGAATGCCTTGATTAAATTTGGATCTTCCAAAAATGTCAGCGGCTTTGAATCAGGAAGTGTGAATTCATAGCTAGTCTGCCAAGTGTAGGACGCTTCTCTTCGTCACACATTCACTTTCTTCAGTGACTAACACAAATGGGTACATTTTTAGCCTGATGGCTGAAAAGAAAACCAACCAATGGCCAGAATTAAACCCCCATTTTCCTTGGTCTCACAGGTTCACCGTGCTATGTAGGTAACGTCATGCCCAGGTCTCTTCAGTCCCCTGAACACATCTGCAGAGGCCAGGCTGTGAGTCCTAAGCTCATTCAGCAGCTGCTCAGGCAGGAAGACGCGGGGACACTGCAGCTACATCTGCCGGAAAGTGTGCTTGGCCACTTCGAAGTACTAAGGTTCCAAAGTCTCCATAGTCTCCTGTCTCTGCTCAGCTCAGTCCTGATCACATAGCAGATGGATGGGCTGGGATTCTCTCAGATGCCACGTATTTGGCACAGATTTACAACACAGGCACAATGACAGTCCCTCTCTGGGAAGCCACATAAACTGCTGATTGCTAAATTTTCTGGCAGATCATGGGAGAGGGAGATGTGAACAGCCCAGGTAACCTGTCCTTTAATAGTCTGACAACTGCAACAAGGAGCGTCCCAGTGGCCATGGAAACAAAGGGTCTGGACAGGAATAAGGCCAGACTGCTGGAGATTTAAAGGAGCCCCTCTGTGTGTCGTTGGGGAACACGTGGAAACATTTGCTGCATTTGCTTATGCATCCTGATTCTTCTTCTGCCCCAGGCAGCTGAGACCTAAGGAATGGGAGAAGGAGGGAGTCAAAAATTTGGCTCAACTTTAAATTTCAAAAGTCAACTTTGCATATTATATTGTACACTACGAAATTGCTAGAAGAGAAGAAGATTTTGAATGTTCTCATCAAAAAGAAAAGATAAATGTTCAAGATGACAGATACCCTAACTATCTCAAGTAGTACAAAATATATAATTGGACTGAAACATCACACTGCACCCTATAAAGATGTACAATTATTATCTGTCAATTAAAAAAAATTTTTTTTTGGTATTAGGGATTGAATCCAGGGGTACTTAACCACTGAGCTACCTCCCCACCCTTTTTCATTTTTTATTTTGAGAGAGGGTTTCTCCAAGTTGCTTAGGGCCCCCACTTAGTTGCTAAGGCTTATTTTGAACTTGCAATCCTCCTTCCTTAGCCTCCTCAACCACTGGAATTACAGGTGTGCACCAATGCATCTGGCACTTTTTTTTTTTTAATTTTAAAGTCATGCTTGAGTTGTAAGTATCCAAAAGAGTCAGGGCATGAAATCTAGAAACTTTGAAGACCCAAGATAGTTAGTACTAATTCTTTCCACTCCAGTGGTGAAAAAGGTTCACAAAGCAGAGATGAGGAGAGGCACTAGAAAGCTAAGGGGCCACATGAGAGACAGCCACCGGGAGTCCCCTAAAAACAGACCTACCCCCTAACCCGCCCACCTGATGGAAACTGCAGGGGATGAAGGATATGTCAGAGATCCCAAACAGATATGGGGGAGAGGGTTCCACACCTAGAGTTGGCAGATAAAATGCAATATTTGGGACACGGGTCTACTAAAACATTATTTGTTGTTGACAAGAAACTCAAATTTAACTGGATAGCCTGTATTTTTATTTGGTAAATCTGGCAGCCCTACTTACCCCACTCCCTGGGGGAACTAAAACACCTCCCCACCCTCAGCATAGTAAAGACAAGGGAGGGCTGCAGGGCGCGGAGTCTAGGACATTCTCAAGGAGCATCGCCACCCCATAGCCATGGCAGGAGAAGGAAACTGCTCTGCACCTCAGAGAGAGTCCAACTCCATTTCTGGACAAGAAATCAGATGGGGAGAGACAGCAGCCACATGCAGGAAGAAAGCCCTTGGGGTCAGGAGGTTGACCTTCTCATCAGACAGCACCAATGGGGACAGTAATATCCTGCAGATTGTGTTGCACATGTTGGTGTGTGAGTGCACACACACACACACACACACACACAATGTGCTTCTGTCTGCACAAAAACAATAAGAGCACTTAAGGAGCACTTGCTGTCTACCAGGGACTGTTCCCAGAATCTTATGCTTAATGTTTTCTAAATGCACTGTATTTTCCTTTGTCCTCCAATCCTTGCCACAACCTTACAAGATAGGTGTTTGTTTTTATTTCTATTTTCCTGATGAGGAAACAGAGTCAAAGAAGTTAGTGAGTGTCCCAGACTCACCTTGCTGGCAGGTGGCAGGTGTGAGACCAGCTGTCTGGTTACCTAAAGAATCTGTACTCTTAGCCTCTACAATCTACAGGCCATGCATAGCCTTTAGGGTCGGGTGTGACTGTAATAGAAAACCCTAATTAGCAGTGCCTAAAACACAGAGATTTTTATTCCATTGTGTTAAAAATACATTCCAGAGGTGGGCAAGTCAGGACCAGTGTGACCGCTCTAAAATGTTCCTTCCAGAATTCCCTCTGCCATCACTAGATGACTATCAGACTTGTGGTCCAAGAGGAGCCTCAGCTAGGCTGGGGGTATAGCTCAGTTGGTAGAGTGCCTGCCTCAAGTGCATAAGGCCCTGGGTTCAATCCCCAGCATCACCACAAAAAAATAAGAGGAGCCTCAGCTACCACTAGCCTGAGAGAAATGCAGGAACACTAGAATATACAAGGGGAGATTAGACAATGAGTTTTAGACCCTCAAGATGGGCCCCAAAGAAGAGCGATGGCCCCTGAAGCAAGCTAACAGTCCCTCCCTTGCAAGTGCCCCCACCTCTAAGAAGCCAGGCTGCAGGGACCCTGTCAACTAGAGTAGAGGAACTCACAGGGATGCTGAGAACTGTTTTGCAGATGACTCTTCCAACCACCTTAGGACCTCAGGTCCTGAGCTCAGGAAAGCTGACAAGGCTTTGGGGTGACTTGATGACAAAGCATTCCTCTGCATTTCTTCTGATCTTACTGTCTTCCTCAGAAAACAGTCTTCCACAAGTGACTGCAACATGGGAACACAGTGTAATGACTACTGGAGTTAGAAGTGGTGTGATGGCCAAAGAGTTAGGCTGGGGGGCTCTGAAGCCAGCTCCCTGGGATCTAATCCCAGCTCTGCCTCATATTAGCTGGGTGACATTGGACCTCTCTGTGTATCAGTTTCTTCATCTGGAAAATAAGGATGATAATAAGATGTGCTTCACAGGATTTTCTGGGCAGTAAATTAATTCTTATATATAAAGATCTCAGAGAAAACTTGAATCATAATAAACTCTCAATAAATTATGATCCTGGGAGGTTGCGGCTTAGCTTGAACTCTGCTGCAGTGACCCAATTCTTAGTCTGAGACTATCAGTGACTCAAATACACTATAGAGGAGGTAAGGGAGGTATAAATCCAGCCTCTTGCCCAAGGCCTGGAGTCTCTAAGTGGCAAAACAGTAAGTTCCATTCTACTGAGTGGTTCCAGAACCTGGGCTCTATTTCTGACCTCCTCTCTGCACCTCAGGAAAACTCACTAGTTGGGCGCCAGGAACATGGTGCCACTGCCACCTGGTGGTGACACTGCACATGGCCTATGATTGAGACTTCCAGGTGATAACTGCACAGTTGGGGACATCTCAGCACAGAGGAGCATCACAGGGTGGTCTGACCAATGGAACGCCATGGCTCCCAAAGCCTCCCCGGAAACCTTGTCCCCAGAGGGCTTGGGCTTCCCACAACTAGAGCTGCTCCTTGGAAGAAAGGACCTTTGAGATCAATGCTCACCAAGGTTTGCATGTGTCACCAACACATCAGTGTGTTAGCTGTTTACCAGAAGAAACCAGCTCCTGGGCTGAGATGTAGCTCAGTGGCAAAGCATTTGCCTCACATTCGCAAAGCCTGGGGTAAAAACTAAGGGAAAAAAAACATATGAACAGCTCTTACACCAAAAAAAAAGAAAGGCCAAGAAAATGGGTCCCAGGCCAGGCAGGTTTTAAAGAAGATGTAATAAAAAGATTTGAAGTACTGGACCTCACCCAGGAGGTCAGCTTTGGGTTAGGGCACTGAAGTGACAGCCCCATTATACATTATAATTTTCTCCATTGGGCCGGGGTTTTTTGTTTGTTTGTTCTTGTTGTTGTTGTTGTTGTTTTACCAACTCCCAAACTTAGGTGGGAAAATGTGGGTGGGAATCTTTAAGGAGAACTATAAAGTCCTCTTGTGCTCTGAATGTTCTGACCTGTCTAGCCTCATGTCACCTCTGCCCACCTCACACCCTAGGAAGCTTCAAACTTTAGATGGACAGTTATCAATCGGCTCATATTACAAACCCGTTTCTGGAAAATGTCCTTTGCTCACTATCGGCCCTGTGGTATCTACTCTGAGCCCTTTACACATTGTGCCCTATGTGACTGGCATCCTTGGAGCACAACCCCATAGATTGTCACATGAATGATGCTTCTGGGGGCTTCAGCAAAGCTCTTGCCATTCCCACTATCATCCACACAAGCCAGTGAGTGGGCCTGGCCTCCGGACCCTAGTTGGTCGGTTTGACGTAGGTTCCCAAATCAAGTGGGGTTCACCAGAGAGCTCCTACCCTTGAAAAATGAAATTGATTTGAGAGATCTCAAGCCAGATTGTCCAGGATCTCAAACAGAGGAGGTACAGGTGGCAGCCCTAATCTGTATGTGGTGGGGACCCAGGCTAGCTCCCCTCCACCAGGGTGGGTGCATCCATCCCTCTTCATGTGTTGTGTTGTTGCTAACATGCCAACGGCACTCCTTCTGTGGAACATCTCCATCTTCACAGAGGTCACTAGTCCCCATCCTGCCAATGTACACCCTTCCAACAGCTGGAGAGGGACCACAGGCCAGTCCTGGAGACGCAACAACTCTGGGGTAGATTTACAGCTCAAAGGCCCCCACTACCAATGCTGGATCTAGCCACATAACTCACGCAAACTCACTTCTTCCCTGTCATGCCTCTGTCCATCTCAGGCTTCTCCTGAATGCCCACCCCAACAGATGGCCCCAATCCAGGGAGTCTCAGGGCCTTCTTCTAGAGGAACTGCTTACCGCCTGGAGCCAGTCTATGGGGAGAAAGTGACAATGACTTCCTACGGGACCAAACTTTAGACTGGCTCCTAAGTGCTCTCTTTTCAAGGAGACCTCAAAGTTGGCCTATTAAACATTAGACTCCTCAAAACAATTTCATCCACCTCCCCGCCAAAACACTTGAACATTAACATAGTTTCTAACAGCTCGAGGCCATCTCTAGGATGACCCTAGTGCCCTCTGAGTACACACCCAAGGAAGCTGAAGGCCACCAGGAGAATTTGCTCTTTGTTCCAGGCAAAGCCTGGTAATAGACAAGCCCTGAACACTGCACCCTTACAGCAATAACTTTAGAAAGCTCACAGTTGTAAATCCTTTCTCTCCCCCTCTAAAGTGTGGATCTTCCATCACCTAGCTCTCAAGAACACAAGAGAAATTCCCTCTCCCCCCCCACACACCCTGCACCCCCTTCCTTATCAGGACAATGAAAGCTCATTAGGGCTTACATGTGCCAGATGCTTATGCTATTTTCTGGAATTGCAATGATAACATGACTATTTTAGGATTTAAAATTCTGGTGAAGGAGATATCCAAATGAACACAAATTTTTATCCTAGTATTTTTGATGTTCATATGAAGGTTTATACTAGGAGCAAGTGCAGAACAATCAATAGAGTACCCTGAATTTTTTTTCAGATTTCCTTTATTTCCAGTGTTTACATGAGTAAGTTCACCACAGTAAGTTGATCTAACATCACCTTCCCATCCACACCTAGTCACCTCTCAAAAGGTGACACTATATACCACTGATGTTTGCCCCCTTCAATACCCATGGGCCCATCTACCAATCAAATATCTTGACCTCATTGGGATCAGTTGGGGTATGTCCTGGGAATTTGTAGTGAGAACTCCAAGAGATGGAGTCAGGCTGGTACCCTTCTGTTGGTACCTCCACTTAAGATTGGCCAATGTAGCACCACTTCCCAAGAATTTCAAAAGAAGAAAGTGTCCACTTACATCAGATTTTGAAAACAAATCAAGTAGGACATAGCCCAAGAATTAACCATTGGATATAGCAACGAGGAGGTCATAGAAACCTCCAGAAGTTTGAGGGCAGTAATGGAGATAATATCCTGAATGAAGTTGTGCAAGAGAGATTCAAAAGAAAAATTTGGAAAGTATTAGCAGAGAGAAGTCTGTAGGAATTTCTGTAAAGAGATCAGAAATGGTATAATAAGTATAAAGGAAATTAATATAAAAAATGATCTTTAACTCCATGTATATATAATATGTCAAAATACATTCTACAGTCATGTATATCTAAAGAGAGCAAAAATTTAAAAAATTTAAATATTATTATTATTATTATTATTATTATTATTATTTGGTACCAGGGCTTGAACTCAGAAGCTCTTAACCCCTGAGCCCATCTCCAGCCCTTTTTGTATTTTATTTACAGACAGGGTCTCACTGAGTTGCTTAGGGCCTTGCTAATTTGCTGAGGCTGCCTTTGAACTTACAATCCTCCTGCCTCAGCCTCCTGAGCCCTGGGATTACAGCTAAATATGAACTTTGAGGCCAAAAAAAAAAATAGCAGAAGTTTTGGATACTGATGAAAAAGGTTCATAAGGAAGAGGAAATGGATGACATATGAAGGATAAGAAAGAACTACTGACACAGTGCTTTTTAGAAGGCGAGGCACTAGGGAATCTAGGATCTGTGTGAGGAGTTGGCACGTGTTAAGAACATGGACTGTTCATTGCTGGTAACAAGAAAGAGCTAGAATACATGGGCTTAGATGCAAACAGATGTGTTTGTGGAAATGGGATTGGAATCTGTGGAAGTTTTCTGATTAACTTTGAGTGAAATATGAAGTGAGGTCACAAGCTGAAAGTGAAGACAAGAAGACGTTTGAGGTTTGAGGAGAGATGACACATGCAGTCAGGAGAGGGGTGAACTCGGCAACATAGTAGCCCCTGGTTGTGCATATTTCCCAGCCACATGCAGCTATGTGAGCAATGTGGGCATAGACACATGGTACGTGGTCAGGTGGATTTGACCAGGTTGTGGTTTAGCTTTGTGCAGGCGCTGAAGCAAGGGAGGGTTAAGGGAGTTAAGGGTATCTGCCAGGGATTGATTCTAAAGAATGATCATGGAAATAAAAAAGCTGGGTAAGGTTGGATGCAAAGACATAAAGGGTAAGTGAAAGACAAAGAGATGGCCAGATCCATGGATTGAATATCCTGATGAGATTAACAACATGTTGGTCTTGGTGTGTTGAAAGGTGTGAGCATAAAAGTTAGCAGATGGTGTGGTCAGAAAGTGGGATGTTGACTTTCAGATCATGTAGGAGTGGCAGCTTTGTGTAATGACAAAATCTGGGGTGTGAAGATGGTAGTGAATGGCAAAGGTTGGATTGAGAACAAGTTTTTTTGTTGTTTTTTTTTTTTTTTTGGAAGAGAGGAGGTCAAGGAACTAATAGGCTAAATATTGCAAGGTTGTTCTATTATTCAGGTGAAAAGTCCACAAATTACCTTAAGGAGTATTCTTCAGGGTTTGTTTCCAATGTCTAAGTCCCAGACCAGGTCATTTTACAGGGTCAGAGCCAGAGCTAATTTTCAAGCTTTCACTTTAAGGTCCAAGTTCGTGTGACATTTCCACATTCAAAGTTCTATTTGGATAGATATTGAAACAGAACATTGGATCTGGACTTTAGCGTTGGGACATTGAACCAGAACCTGAACTTCAGACCTAGACCTGACCCTGGCCCTTAAGTCTGGACATGAACATGGAATTTTCAAGGTCCTTGGAACTGACCTTATATGTGGAACATGTACCTGGAACTGGATTGGGGATTTATG
Source organism: Spermophilus citellus (assembly GCF_964194105.1). Taxonomy (NCBI): domain Eukaryota; kingdom Metazoa; phylum Chordata; class Mammalia; order Rodentia; family Sciuridae; genus Spermophilus; species Spermophilus citellus. Next base: position 22,166,319 of record NC_138184.1, on the reverse strand, counting down.
TGGGAAAATTTTGTAGTGAATGTGGACTTTGGATCTGATCCTCAAACTCTAAATTTTGGACCTGAGTCTCAAACCATGGACTTGGATATTAGACTTGGAACTCAAATAAATATGGACTTTAGACATGGATATTAGAAATGAATTTTGTATCTTGTCTCTGAAGCCCAGAGATTTATTTTGAATTTTGACCTTAGATCTAGATCTTATATCTACATCCTGAGCCTGAACTGGATCCTAACCTTGGATCATGATTCCCTCTAAAACTGGAACAAGACAGGGATGCCCCCTTTTACCACTTCTATCTAACATAGTTCTTGAAACACTGGCCAGAACAATTAGACAGATTAAAGATATTAAAGGGATACATATAGGAAAAGAAGAACTTAAATCAGCACTATTTGCTGATGATATGATTCTATACCTAGAAGACCCAAAAAGCTCCACCAGAAAACTTCTAGAACTAGTAAATGAATTCAGCAAAATAGCAGGATATAAAATCAATACCCATAAATCAAAGGCATTTCTGTACATCAGTGACAAATCCTCAGAAAGGGAAACAAGGAAAACTACCCCATTTACAATAGCCTCATAAAATAAAATACTTGGGAATCAATGTAACAAAAGAGATGAAAGATCTGTATGATGAAAACTACAGAACTCTAAAGAAAGAAATCAAAGAAGACCTTAGAAGATGGAAAGATCTACCTCGCTCTTGGATAGGCAGGATTAATATTATCAAAAGCACTATACACTGTAGTCAAACTAATGACTACAGATTCTTGGAGCTTGCTTTGAACTCACATTAGTAGTCTTTGCTATGAAATTCACTTTGATATTTCTTTTGATTATTATTAACAACTTTTCCTACCTCTTAACATTAAACTTAATTTATTTTTACATTTAAAGTGTTTTCTTGTAGGCTTATTTTTTATGAAGTTTGACAGTTTCTGCCTTTTAATTGTGGTACTTAGACCATTAACATTTAATGTGATTTTAGGTATAGTTGGGCTTCTATTTGCTTAATCTGTGCCTTGTTCTTTTTTCCCACCATTTTTCGTATTACGTATATTTTATGATTTAATATTTATCTCTTTGTTTCGTTATTTTTACATTTGCTTTGGGATTTAGATTATTTCTTAAACTTATCACAACATGCCTTCTGGTAATATGATGCCACTTAACACATAAAATAGAATCTTACAACAGAATGGAAGTGTGAGGAGCTTGGGAAACCATCCCACAGAGCAATACCTATTAAATGGATTTAAATGATCAAAGATAATCATTCAAAGTCTCTGAATACTGACGAGTCTACAATAAATTGTAAAGCATTTATTTAACAAAATGGATGAGAATGCAGTAAATAAAGTTTTGGGGTGAATAATGTTTATGCTGCATAATGGAGGCAGAGGCTATGACTAGAACCCAGGTAATCCTCATGGGCTTCTCTGCCATGTTCAATGTAAAAGTTCATAGTAAGATCACAACATCACCATTCAGCAGAGAAAGAAAGGCTCAGATACCTCAGGGATGAAGCCCAGGCCACTCCACAGATTAAAACTCATCTACAAGGCTGTTTAGGGCCATGGGAACATGGGATTGGTCCTGAGAACATGAAGGCATAAATGACCACTATGGCTATTACAGAAATAGACACCACCAATATTTTCTTCATTGTAGAATCTTGAATATCAAATTTCATTTAGATTTATTTGGGAGCTAAAGTCTAACTTAGTATTAGACGTAGAAGATAGATTTGGACTTTGAACCTAGGCCATGGAATGTGACTTTACTCTCATGCATGGTTCTAGACCTTAGATCTTCATAGTGAACTGGAATTTGACTCATTGGACTTAACCATGGACTTAGACTTTGAAAACTGAATATTATAACTTGGTCTCAGCTCTGTATATGAATATTAACCTGTAACTTAGACCTGGCTTTGAACTGCATGTAGGACCTGGCCTCAGGAATGAAACTTTGCTCTGGAATTGGACCAGACATTGCATCTAGACCTTGGACATGAACCTTAAACTTGGATATGGATTTTGGACCTGGATCTTGGATCTTGCTTTGAACTTAATTAGATCTGAACCTCAGGCCTAGAACTTGGATTAGAACCCTGGACATAGACCTGGACCTAGGCTTAGAAATTTAAAAAATGGAATTCAAACCTACAACCTAGACCACAGATATGAACCTCCCTATTTCCATGTAGAATAAACCGTAATAGACATAAACATTATCTAAGCAAAAGTCTAAAAAAATACTCATTCTTCTCAATTACATTGGTGAATCCTAGCAGGATTTGTGAAAATGAGCTAAGACTCACATAGAGTTCTCAAAAGTTCCCATTGCAAGTCAGAGTGAAAGTGAATCAAAAAGGTGCTTGTGTAAGAGTCCATATTTACACATTGTTTACAGAAGTATATTCTTATTGCAAGTTAGAGCCAATTAAGATGAGTCAGATAAGAGTTTGGAAAGACCGTTCTCCAAAATGTATTAACAAGATCAGCCTCATACACTATTCTCAAAAATATGTTTTACTGGATGGCACTAGAGCAGATTATGCTTAGTGAAGCTAGCCAATCCCTAAAAAACAAATACCAAATGTCTTCTTTGATATAATGAGAGCAACTATGAACAGAGCAGGGAGGAAGAGTAGGAAGAAAAGATTAACATTAAACAGAGACATGAGATGGGAGGGAAAGGGAGAGAAAAGGGAAATTGCATGGAAATGAAGGGAGACCCTCATTGCTATACAAAATTACATATAAGAGGTTGTGAGGGGAATGGGAAAATAAACAAGGAGAGAAATGAATTACAGTAGATGGGGTAGAGAGAGAAGATGGGAGGGGAGGAGAGGGGGGATAGTAGGGGATAGGAAAGGTAGCAGAATACAACAATTACTAATAGGGCATTATGTAAAATTGTGGATGTGTAACCGACGTGATTCTGCAATCTGCATTTGGGGTAAAACTGGGGGTTCATAACCCACTTCAATCTAATGTATGAAATATGATATGTCAAGAGCTTTGTAATGTTGTGAACAACCAATAAAATATATATATATATATATATATATATATATATATATATATATATATATAAAAGTATGTTTTACTTCAAGTTAAATGAAATCAGCTGTACTTGTAAAACAAGAAAGAAAACAAGTTCAGAATCAGAATCAAAAGTCCAAATTTTGATTCCAACATTAAAGTCCAGATACAAAGAAAAAGTAAAAGACCTAAGTCTATATCTAGTTTTCCATATCTAAGGTCTTCCCAGTATCCAAGCCAAAATAAAATCCAAGATCCAGGTCCACAGTGTAGATATAAGATCCAAAGATCATGTCTAAAGTGCAGGTCCAGGTCTGAGTTCCTGATCCAATGTTCAAAATCAAGATCCAGGTCTAGGGCAGAATTCTATGTTCCAGGTCCCAGGGCAAAGGACAGATATAGGAACAAGGTCTCTCTCCTTCCTGGCCTTGAAGTAAGCAGTTTGCTCCACTAGGCATTCCCCTCCCCATCACTGCCTTCTAGCACACTCACTAGAGGCCCAAAGCTATGGTTCTGCCCAATCTTGAACTAGAACTTCCAAAACTATGAACTAAAATAAATCTTTTCTCTTCATAAGTTAATTATCTCAGGTATATAACGATAGTGACAGAAAGCTGATTAATAGCAATGGCTCCGGGGCAGCCTTCAGCCCAGCCCTCAGTCACCCTGCAGGCACCACCCCTTCCACCACATGCTCAAAGTCAGAGTCCTGATTCCCAGACCAGATATGTCCTATTAACAAGCAAGGGTATGCCCTCCCCCCCACACTGCCAATAGGTCAAAGACCCAAAACAATCTATAGATGGCATAACTGGGGTTCATCTGAACAGACCCTTCACCCTTCCCCTTCTCTCTTCCTCCTCTCCTCTTTCTTCTTCCCTTAAATGCTATCATTTCATAGTGAGGACATTAAGGTTCACAAAGAGCAGAGGCTGAACCAGTAGCACTATCTGGATTGCACACAATGCAGCCCTCAGAAGAGCCTTGCGCTGGAGTAACAGCACCACATTGGGATTTGCCAGCCCTGGCTTTCAATAGGCTGCTCACTCTCATTTGGAGCAAGTCACTGTGGCCATCAGATTCCAGTTGATGTACCTCAGACCTGGCCCCAGGGAGGGCTATGGGCCACGGCATATTCTTCCCTGCCCCCTGCACCCTGCATATCACCACTCTGTACCCAGGGCAGAAGCACTCTCCAACAGTGAAAACCTCCTTCTTAATGATCTCAACTCCCTTACCCAAATACAAATTCACCATCTCCATGAACAAACAGGCTAGCTACACTGGGAAGTCCTTTTATCATTCTATGGACTGATAAAGACATACATTGCTTCATGACATGCTAAGTGGAATTTCATATTTCTTTATTTTTTAAAAAAAATTCAGACTCACTATTATCCTGACTCAAGCTTACCCACTGAAATGGGTGAGAAATTTTATAATAGTCAATGTCTTGAGCCAGGATCCCCAGAAGCAGAGCCTATGACAGCTTTTATTGAGGGAGAGACTCAGGAGAAGAGGACTAGGGGCAAGCAAGATGGGATGCAGAAAGGAGATAAACAAGGATGGTCTCATTCAGAGGACTTCAGACTAACCCCACAGAGTCATTCCCACTTGGAGGAAAGGAGTCACACTTTTTATCCCTGTGTCAATTGGACTTCAGTCCTGAATTATGCGGAGATGGTGGGGCAGGTTGACACCACCCATCCACCCCAGGGTGATGTGGCTCCCACAGGTAGTGGGCAATTCTCCAGAGTAGGCAGAAGCTGAGAGCTGTTAGCACCACATTTACAACAACTGCAATGGGTGGTCTACCTGGTAAGCAGGATCTGAGTATGGCAACACACCGCCCATTGCAGTTGATGTTCAAGGTTCTGCTTCTTGGACCATCCAATACCTGGGATCACCCAGCCCCAAGAATGCAGGAAAAAAATCAAAACCTGAAGGCATTCACTTCTGGGCTTCACATAGTCCCAATTGCTTCACTCTCTTGGGACCCAGTCAGTGCCTTAGGGTCAGGTAACAACACCTCTTAGAAGCACCCCAACCCTTCTCAGACCCCCAGGAAACCAACACTTTTCTGGGATCTGGTCCACCAACCAACCCCCCCCCACCCTACTCTCAAAGCAAAGTCTTCACCCTCTCCTCTGTTCCTATCCAATCCAGCTTTGTCCTGTTTCCTCTAGGAGCCAGGTTACAGGTGTCTAAGAGGCAGTCCTCCCAGGCAGCCTCCCCTCTCCCACTCTGGAATACAAAGAGGTTGTTGACTCTTCCCTGGCAGGGAGAAGTGCCCAGACCTTGGAACAAGGCTGCTGGGATGGTGGGTTTGCCACTCACTCCTTCCGGATGGGTGTTTAGCAGCTAGAAACAACACCTCATCCTGTGACACACCTAAATCGCTTCTGCTGCTTCCTGCCAGTTCCCTCAGGCACCAAGGGAAAAGCCATTGTGCAACTTCAGGCCTTGTGAGCAGGTGAACTAGGTGGAGGTCAGGACACCTGCCCTTCAGGTCTGAGTGTGTGGGTGCCATTGTCCAGTGCTGGCCTCAGCCCACAGTCCTGAGAGGAGGCCAGGATCTGGCTAGTCTTCAATATCACCACATCAGAGCAAAGATTGGTATTCCTGGTGAAAAGGGGCCCTTGCCCCTCCACAGAAAGTTCAGCTATCCAACAGGGCAGCAGGGTTTGGTGGAGCTCTAAGTCCAACAGTTCTCTGTGAACCAGGCCATTAGATGACCCAGAACATGCCCTGCTCTGACTCAAACAGCCAGCAGAGAACCTTCCTGTGGGAATCTGGGTTTTGTGGATATGTCCTGGGTCCCTGCACCTCCAGAGAGGCTGTCAGAAATGGGGAAAGAACTCCAAATTCCATCCCAGGCACACTCTGTGTACTGTCTGGCTTGTGGATCATCTTTGGGTTTCAGCTTCCTCAAAGGTGTGCAGAAAAATCTACCCCACCAACATAGGGATTGCTTCTTATCTCTAACGCATACCAGCATAGGGATCACCTCTTATTTCTGTTTACTTATTTTTATGTGGTGCTAAGGATTGAACCCAGAGCCTCACATGTGTGAGTCAGGCGCTCTGCCCTGGAGCTCCAACCCCAGCCTGAATCACTTATTTCTAATAGGAATGTCATCTGTTAGTTCCCCAAGTATCATCTTTTTATCCTATGCCTCCATAGAATGCAGGCTGGGAGGTTAAACCTTCCTCCTAATCATCATTGGTCTGAAGACCCAAGTCCTCCTCAAAGCAGAGACACCTGGAAATTCCAGAAGAAAATTGTCCTCCTGAGTCCCAAGATCCCCCAGATCTCTCAGCTGTATCTCACTGCCCAAGGATGATGCAAAAAAACGCAAATTATACATATTGGCCCTAAAGACTGTGACATGGCAGCATGGGAGAGGGATGAGGGCTGTGGGAATGCTCTGCCCTAATGCACTATATTACCTACCCCAAGTCCCTCATCTCTTCCAGACTCAATTTCCCCATCCATTTAATAGACAATAGAGCCTAGAGCCCAGACTCTCCTTAACATCTGCTCCATTTGTTCCCTGCTTGGAAGTTTACTCCTCTGCCCACACTGTACTTAGTCTCATGCTGCAGAGAAAATCAGACCATTCTCCCCCTTCTTTCAGGCAGTTCTGCAATCCCATCATTAAGGAACAATGACCAGACCCAGAAGCAGCCTCATCTATGAAGATCTGTCCCAGAAGAAATCATGCTCTCCTCTTTTTTGAGCCAAAAGTGGGAGTGGGATTGAGCAGCACCTGTATAGCAGCAATTCCTGCCTTTATCCCAGATAAGCAGAGGGATTTTGCTGAGAATGAAAAATAAACCTCTGCTGTTCCCTATTTCCTTCTGCCCCCAATGCAACCACTTTGCTTCATGGAGAGAACCCAGGGTCTTGATAACTGTGGACTCGCTACAGCTTCTGAAAAGACAGTGTCTGAAAACAAATTGATCATTTCTCATTGTTCAATTTTAAAAATCCCAGACCTTTTCTAGCATGTCCTCAGAGCTCTATTCTCAAACCTGGACTAGAATAAGCCCTGACCTTGATCTAGATTCAGACCTAACATTGTTGAGGCTGGGATCCCAAAAGAAATCTGAACCCAGTGAGACAGAGTGTTTACAAAAATAATGCTGTTGCACAAATGGTGAAATAATTGTCATACTAGACAGATGAACTGAGAATTAGGAGCAATGACAGGGAGCTTTTTGGAAGGGAAAACTCAATGGGCTGGATTGTCTTATTTACTGTCTTACCTGATATAGGGGCTGACATGGATTAGATGCTCAGGAAGTATGGAGCAGAGGGAGCAAGATTTATTTTGAAATTAAGAAAGAGCCTTTGAGACAAAAGAAGAAACGTGCAGAAATAGAGTTGAGGCCTCGGGTGGCCTCACCCCGCTTCCTGGTGTTAATGCCTTATCATCCTCTCCCCTTGAATGTGGGCAGTGCATGTGACTTGCTTCTAACCAATGGAATACAGTAAAGAGGGTAAGGTGTGCACGGGGGACTAAGTAACCATGATTGCATGCGTATATTGCATAAAACTGTGGTGCCCATCCTGCTTGTGTTTCCCTTCCTACTAGCATTGAGGAAGCAAGTAGCCATGTTGAAGAAGCCCACCAGACAAGGGGCTCAGGGTCCTCCTGCAGCAGCCTCCAGCAACAAGCAAGAAAACGAGGTCCTTCGTCCTGCAGCCACTCAGAACTTAACTCCATCAACAACTCCATGAGCTTGGAAGCAGATCCTTCCCCAGCTGAGCCTCAGATGAGACCCCAGTCTTGATGGCACCTTGGCTGCAGCCTCATGAGACCCTGAAGTAGAGGGCCTGCTTGAACCATGCTCAGACTCTCAATCCACAGAAACTGCAAGAGAATAGTTCATGGTCATCTGTTACACAACAGTAGATAATAATAATACAGGTCATTGGAAATAGATGAAGGTGGCTGTCAAGTGTCAAACTAATGGGCAGAAGTCGGGGCAGGGCATGGTGTGAAGTAGATGATAATGACTACCGTTGGCTGAGCACCTACTGGAAAGGTGGGTTTGCCACTCAGCCCTTCCAGGAGGGTCTTAAGGCATGGAGGGAAGCTTCCCAAATGCTAGTTCATTCCTTCGCACAAATGCAAGAGATTTAGGAACTATTATCATCCCCATTTTACAATCAAGAAAATGGAGGTGCAGAGAAGTTAAGCACCTTGCCTGAGGTCACACAGCTGATAAGTAGCAGCCCTGAAACTCAAACCAAGAAGCCCAAATGCATTGCCCCTATTTAAAGGTCTTTGCCATTCCCCTTCAAAAGTGGAAGATGCTGGGATGTCAGTCTCAGGAGCTATATCTTCAGGCAATGGGAGCCTTGCAAGCAGGGGACAGGAGAGTGGCACTGTCCATTGGAAAGCAGTAAGGAGACTGGGGAGCAAGTTGTAGGGAGGCTTGGAGGCTGTGGAACTTGTAGAGGATAGAGGATTCAGAGGGGAGACTCAGAGCCAGGTACCTGGGATAGACAGGTGGTAGTGGAGGACCAAGGGGCAGCACTGAGATGTGGATGAAAAGCCACCTATGGTCAGCAGCTTTTCTGGGGCCAGGACTGGGTTAAAGTGAGCCCATGGTCTCTGAGCCTTCATACTTCCATACTTCTGCTCTGTGAGTCCGTAACCTGTTCTTCCTCCTTAGGGAGCCGTGGAGCCAACAGGGTCTGAGCCTTCTAGTTCATAGGACCCCAGCAGATCCATGGGCAATTGACCAGTGCCCTCGAATGCTCTTCTCTCCTCCTCCAAAGATTCCTGGGCAGCGGACTCAGGGAGAATGTGATTGCCTGGTACACAAAGGCCAGATGGGTATAGCCAAAGCCACTATGGAATCAGAACCTTGCACTCTCCAGGGTACAGCACCCACTGTGCTCTGGGCTTAGGTTTGCCCAGGGTCCCACTGAGTCCGTCTCTGCAGCTTCTACAGCCCCTTACCAGAAATTAAACAAAACTGGGCCTCAACAAAAATGAGCCAGACTTAGGGCCAATGCTGCAATTATTATTTTTAATCTGGTGATTTCAAACCTCTTAAACATTTAGAGCATTGAGCTTCAAAGCAACTGATCCCATGCTAGCTAATGAGGACGGTGGCTTCTAACTGGAGTGACTGGCAGCTGGCACTTCTGCAAGCTGCCCCAAAGCCAAGACTGGTAGCTGGACCGGCTCTCCCAGTGGCCTCTGCAGAAGGAAATGCCTGAGGCTCAGCAGAGAGGAGCTGCAGTCCAGCCTGCCTGCCTACTCTGCTTCTTTTCTTCCAGAATGGCCGTGCCCATCCCCTTTCAGTCCTGTCCAACCTGAACCCCAGCATGGCACTCTTTCTCCTTCTCTGCAACCTGTTGGTTTGTCCTCGCTCTCCTCCACCACCCCTGTAAACCCCACTCAGCTCTCACAGGCCAGAATCTCCATTACACCTCCTGTCAGAGATGATGTCTCCCTTCTCTAAGGCCCCCAGTCCACTTGTCCCTCTCTGGTGGTGGTGACAATATTTAGCCTCACATAATAGTACTTTCTGTTTCCTTTCTTCCTTGATGGAGATGCCTACAGTTAGAGCTAAGACTGGTTATCTTTGCACTGTCCCTATTTCTGCCTACAGAGTTCCATTCAGGGACACACAAGTACAGCCCTGAGAGTACTACTAGTGGGGAGAAGCAGCCTATAGGAGGCCTGCACCCTGGGGGACACGTGTAACACCTAAGCAGACATTTTTCTCTCTTTCCTCTCAAACAGTCTGTGGACCTGGGATCTATCACTCAAGGAAGAGGGGGGGTGAAAGAGATGGCAATCTTCCCAGATCCCCTCTGCACTTACTGATCCAAGCAAAATACACCAGCAAATTTACTGCAAGCACCTGCATTTCCCTGCCAGAGGGCTTTTTCTTGGCAGCAGCACCTGTATGAACAATGCGTGGGGCAGGTGAGATGGGCTGGGGAATTTCCTCCCTGAGATCAGCCTTCGACTCGTGACAGATGGGACTCGGTGAGAGAAACCCCACGTTCCTTGATTTACAAGGTGAGACAACTCTGAGCTGTGTCCTACACAGTTTCCCAGAGGGCCTAGCAGAGTGAGGACTGGTGTCCCACATTGCTAACCTGGCCATTAAGCAGCCCCTGTGGGCTACCTCCCTCCTATCTCGCGTCCCCATTCTCCCTCTAGTACTTCTAAAACCACTTCCAAGTAAAAGTCCTGTGCTCAAAGTCTGGTCTCAGGGTCTGTGTCTAGAGGGATCAAACAGGAGGCAATGGAATAAAAGCAGAAAAATGTCTGAGTCCCCCTGGCTTGTAAATGACGCCAGATGTCCCTGAGGAAGACACAACAAAATTAACGAGGAAGCATGGGCAGTAGAAAATGTCCATGAAACTCCGGAACCTAGTGTCCTGGGCCACTCCCCAGGCAATGCCCCAAGAGAGGTGGAAGGAGCCCAAGGAGGGAATGGATATATGCTGGCCCTGCTGAAGGAACTGCCTGCCGTCCCACACACAGATCCCGATTCCCAAGCCCAGCCAGAAGCCCCAGGCAAGTTCTGTCCACAGACACAGCCAGGAGGCAGCAGGGAACCCCCCAGAACTGAGCCACCATGGCAATCCCTAGTGCCTGGACCTATGTTAGCCTTGAGTTATAACTTACTGTCCCCCAAAGGTAAGAGGCTACAAAATTATTTGGAATCTTGTTTTCTAATAGTGCAGCAGAGCAGTGTGTAAAATCAGAAATAATTTCAGTTATGAAATGAAGTAACTTCTTACACACTGGAGTTTAAGGGCCCAGGAGTAGCTGCTGAACAAGTATCCCTTCTTTTTATCTTCTGGATCCTCACCAGGCAGCCTACCTAGGACCACTCAGAATGCAAAAGATGTGCATTAGAAATGAAGCCAGGACCTCCTTCCTGAAAAACCCCACCCCGAATCCATAGTGAGAGTTCTGTAATGCAGAGAGGCAGCTTCCACACCTCCCCCCGCCCCCCCCCACACACACACGCATGCTTTGGGATCTCCTGGGATTCAGAGCTTCCCCAGCACATGTCAAAGCCTTCTAGGGGCAGACACTGCAGGGAAACAATCAGGGACTCACCCTCTCCATCCATCAAGAGAAAGCATCTTTTGAAGGTAGAGTTGGAGGTATCCCCCAGTACCTCCTCATGAGACAGATGATCCCTTCCAGACCCACCCTACCCTCCCTTGGAGCCAGGGTGCTCATATCTTAAGGCTGGAGTCTCCTGGGATTCCCCAGAGTCTGGGTGCAGAACATCTAAACAGGCCACACTTGCTGCCAGGTCTCCCGAGCTCGAGGGCTCAACAGCAACCAGCCCAGGCAGGCAGAGAATCTCCAAGTGGAGGCATGTGGACTGAGAAGGCAACTGATCCAGTTAAGGCTCCTCATGTTAGAGTCTGTAAACAAGTCAGGATGGCGCCTGGTATTTTGCCAGGGGGAGTGGTTTGTGAGGTGGCGCCAGCGAGCCATTAAGTGTGGAGATTTCTTATTGGTTGACTTCTGTATCTAGTTTATGTTAATTAAGATAAGCTGTGTGGAATGTATAAATACCTCTGTTGTCCTACAATAAACGGCTCCTACTCCTGCTGTATCAACATACACAAGTTGTTCGTCACCCCCCGGTTATTTTGCTGCAGCCGGACTGCTGCATCCTCATAGGTCAGAGGATAGAGCCCTGAATCCACTACCCTCCATGGAATCCATGGAGAGAAATTTAGGGAGTTTATATATTTGGGTGGGAAAAAATGGCTACTTTATTCCATTTGAACTAAATCTAGTGTTTTCTCTTTATGAGACAATGAAGCACAGTGGAACTGTGACTGTGTCACCAATGGAAAACTATATTTTCATCTCACTACCACTGGTGAAGATGCCTCAAAATGTCACTTACTCTCATCACTATAGTGGTCCCCCTGTATCAGCAAGGAATATGTTTCAAGTCCCCTAGTGAATGCTTGCATCTGGAGAATACTGAACCCTATATACTCTATGTTTTTTATATTCCTATTCACACACACACCTGTGATAATGTATAATTTATAAATTAGACATACAAGAAATTAGTGGCAAAAATTAATAAAATGGGACACTTGTAACAAGATGCTGTAATAAAAAAGTGATGGGAATGTGGCTCTACTTCAAAATACCTCATTGTGCAGTACTCACCCTTCTTGGGATGGTATAAGATGACAGTGCCTATGTTTTGAGAATTGAAGTGAATGACATAGGTACTGTGGTGTAGTCCTAGGCCACTATCAACCAATGATAAGTCAGAAGGACAATCATTGAACCAGTTGCCAGTTGACCACAGGTGACTGAAACCACAAAGAAAAACCAGGGAGAAGAAACTACTGTATTTTAACATCACTGTGACTACTTGGCCTGACACTAAAACGTACTGAGATTTGATACGTGAATAAAGAAGCCCATGTACCACTGTGAACCAGATTTGGTTTTAGTATTTTGACAGATGTGTTTCAATGCATTTCCTTTTTTACCCGTTACATTTTTTAACATATTTGAAAATATTATACCAGCATGGGGGTATAGCTCAGTGATAGAGCACTTGTCTAGCATGCATGAGATTGAGCCCTGGGACCTGGACTCCGTCATTCCTGGGCTTCCTATTAAGAAATTGAGGGCATAATCCCCAGCTCTGCAAAAATAAATAAATAAGTAACAAAAATATTATTCTAACAAAAGTCCACAGGCTTCAGAACATCCATGGCTATTAAAAAAACATCCAAACCCCTGCCATGGAGAGACACATCTCCCCCCAGGAAAGAGAGAAGGAGTGGCCTCTAGTTAAGTAGAGTCCTCTTCAATCTTTGCAGAAATGGGCCAGGGAATCTTAGAAACCATTGTTCTGGGGCAGGGGCTGGGCAGACTTCCCAGAAAGGGACTTTATTCCATCTTGTCTTCTTTCTACTTTATTTTAACTTGTATTTTTGGCTTCAACTTCTGAACTTTTCCACTGTGCCCAGCATGCAACTTGGCAGAAGAGGGTTCCCAGCAGAGTAGAATAGAAAAGGAGAGTTTGACGGGCACTAGTCTGTGGCCTTCTGAATTGAGGTGTTAAGTGGTGACCAGGGACCCACAGAGCAGCCCTCAGTTTCCCCATTGGAGGCCCAAGAATGATAGAGCCCAAGTCCCAATATTTTCCTGGACAGCAACCATATTATCTGACCTTCAAGACTAGTGAGACAGGGTTTGAGCTCCTGAGCACAAACTACAGTGATCCCTCACTGCCTTCCCTGGGAAGCTAGTGGCTGAGAGGAGTCCTTTAAAGTTCACAGCCTGGACCCCTGTTCAGGAGGAAGGACAGGTAAAACTAGCAAACTCCCTCTGTCAGACATGCAGGGGGATTCCCCAGTCTGACCTCTGCTGCTTCTACCAGATAACCAGTGTTTTCTTTCAGGGAGTGGACCTCCTCTAATTATAGCCACAGCTGTGATAGATGGGTCTGTACAAGATCGCAAAGTTCCACTTCAAGAGCATATAATTTTCTCCCTTGTCAACATTATCAACAAGGTTATCTTTAAGCTGCAGAGTCATGGGAGTATTGGAAGGGGGTACAGCCAGAAAATGCAGGGGTGTTAATTTCCCAATCTGGGACCCATGGATGAAGATCCCAACTTCTAGCCCACTCAGAGAGGTTTCTGAGGTCCTTGCTGAGTTGAGCCCCCACCCCCTGAAGTAGAGACCTCAAGAGCCCTCTCACTGTTCCCTTCCTCTAACCCCCTATGAAGTCCTCTCACAAATAAATGACCCAGACCCACGTCCTTTGTCCCAGCTTCTTCTTTCAAGGAAACCCAAACTAAGACAAATAGTATTAGAATTTCTAAGCTAGGCATAAATGCTACATTTGTCAGCTGTGTGTGTGGTCATGAGACTAAGTTTTGGCAGGTGGGATATGAAAAGAAGTGACTGTGAAACTTCCAGATAACTCAATTAATAGGAAGGGGCATGCCCTCTTCTTTCCCTCTACTGCTTCCTACTAACTGGAAGCAGAAGTAGGAGTGAGCCAACCCTGGCCATGGGGACAAATATCTTTACCTCCTGGTATTCCCAGGAGCCTTCTCCTATACTCAGAGAGGAATGGTTTCTGTGACCAATAGGACATAGCAGAAGGCTAGTCAGAAAAGGCACTCTAGCTATCTTAATCCTTTGGGTCCCTTGCTCTAGAGGAAGACAGCAGCCATGGTAGAAGGACACTCAAGCATCCCTGTGGAGAGCTCTAGGTGGCCTCCTGCCAATAGCCGTGGGATAAGGTTTGAATATGAAGTGTCCACAAAGTTTCATGTGTTGGCTTTGTCCCCAGTGCAGCAGCAATGTTCACAAGTAAGGCTTTTGGAAGTTTATTGGATCATGAGAGTTCTGGCCTCTTCAGTAGATTAATCATTTGAATGGATTACTGGGAAGTGGGAAACTATAGGAGATAGATCCATTCTCATTCTCTGTCTCTCTCTCTCTCTCTCTCTCTCTCTCTCTCTCTCTCTCTCTCTTTTTCTGGCAGCCATGAGCTGAGCAGCCTTCCTCTGCCAAACTCTTTTTCCATGATGTTCTGCCTCATCTCAGGTTCATAGCAATGTAACCAGCCAACTATGGACTGAACTCTCTTAAACCATGAGCCAAAATAAATCTGTTCTCCTTTAAGTTGCTCTCGTCAGGTATTTTGTTTACAGAAACAGAAAATCTGATTAATACATGTGAGCACATCACCTTGAAAATGGATCCTCAATCCAGTCTGTCCTTCAGAAGACTGCTAACTTGGTCATCTGATCGCAAACTCAAGAGAGGGTCTCAAACCAAAACTGTACAGCTGAATTGCTTCCAAAATCACAACCCACAGAAACCATAAGAGGCAAAAAAAATATGGTTTATTTAAACCATTAAGTTTTGGGGTACTTTGTTATCTTAGGTAACTGTTATGGGTTAAATTGTGATCCCTCCAAATTCACCTGGTGAATTCTAACCCTGCCCCCAACCTGTATCTCAGAATGTGATGCCATTTGGAGATAGGGTCTTCGTAGAGGTAACTAAGTTAAAATGGGATAACGTGCCTTATGAAAAAGGGACAATAAGAGACAGGCAGATTTGCTAGGATAGCATGACACAGAACCACAGACTATGGGGGATTAAACAATGGAAATGTATTTTCTCACAATTTTAAAGGCTTGACATCTGAGATCAAAGTACTGACAGAAGAGGTGGTTCTTCTGAGGGCTGTGAGAAGACCCTGCCCTACCTATCCTTCTAGGTCCTGTCTCATCCCAGGAAAAAAGCATAGGGGCAGAAAAAAACTAGCAAGTGACTTGGGCAGGACAGGACCCAGGACAGGGAGGAAGTGAGAGAGACGTAAGTAGCTGAGGCTATTTTTACCCAGACCTGTGCAAACAGAGGCGTGGGCTGGTCTGGCCAGTTCCTCCCTTCCCTGGCACCTGGCCTAGAAGTCCCTTCCCAGGTAGGCAGTGCCCACTGGGTCAGGAGCCAAAGAAGAGTGATGAGTAGAGAAAGGGCAGATGTAAGAACTGCTTCCCAGTCGCTCCCCAGACTCCCAGCCTTGAAGCCCTGGCTCCCCTCTGGGTGCTGTGGACCCAGGCTCCATGACTGCCTGCTATAACCCAGCCCCACTCTGTGTCCTCCCCTGTCAGACAGTGCGAACTGGGCTGGAGTCAAGGTTAGGGGATCACCACGGGGTCAGAAGTCAGCTGGACTGAGGTCTGTGATCAGAGTCAAGGACATCCTGGGGTCACAGGTCACGCTGGGCTGAGGCCTACGATCAGGATCAGGGGCTAGTCTAGATTGAGATCTGTGATCAGGGTTAGAGGTCAGGCTGTGCTCAGGAATCAGCTTAGGGTCATAAGTAACTCTGGGTGGAGGCCCAGGATCAGAGGTTGGATGAGCCTAGGGACACAGGAAAGGATCAGCCAGGCCTAGAGTCAGAAATAGATTTAAGCAGAAAAGTCTCCTAGCCTAGTCATTTCTCCTACTTCTCCAACCTTCACTGACTCAGGGCCTATCATCTCTAGCAAAAGACCCCAAAGTCCTCCCAGAGAGGTGGGGGACATGGATTCCAGCCCCAGGCATGACAAAGGCCCCCTGGGACCTGTGTGAAGGAAGGCATTCCGGGGAGAAGGAACAGGCCAGGCAAAGGTTCAGAGGCCTGAAAGGTAAAGCCCAGGCTGGGGTGCACAGAGGACTGCAGGCTCCAGGTGGGGAGAAGCCCCCCAAGGCCAAGGAAAGAAGGGCCTGGAGGAGTTATCCTCAGAGCTAAGTGAGAGGGCAGGGTCGGTCCTGGGTTTTAGGAAGATTCATTCATTCAGTAACATACAGAGGACTTACTGTGTGTCAGGTACCACTCCAGGAACCTGAGACATCCTGAGAATAAAAGGTGGTCCTGAATCCCTATCCTGGTAGAGCTTACGTTCTAGTGGGTAGGGAGACAAATAATGAATGTAATAAAATGAACTCACAGATAATCAAGTGGCATGGTGCCTTAGAAGATGATCAGAGCTTAAAAAATAAAATAAAATAAAAAAGTAAGGTGAGAGCGTTTAGGAGTCCGGCGGGGGGAGGGAAGGGGGAGAGCAGTTTGCAGTTTACAGGTATTAAGGTGAAGCCAGGGCTTCCGAAAAGAGGTAGGGGGCCATGGGATACCTGTGGGAGAGAGCACTCCAAGCAGAGAAAGAACACCATGCAGACCCAAAAGCAAGAGTTGGTCTAGGAATAAGTTCATGGGAGAGCAGGAGATCAGTGTGACTGGAGAGGGAGCAGAAGACAAGAGAGGGAAAGGGGAGTGACAGAGGGATCACTCGGGGGTCTGGCAAGCACTGTGCACTATAGAGCACCAAGATCTCACTGATGTTTTAAACTACGCTCCAAGGGAAATAGCTTAAATAACACTGCAGGGATGCAGCCTGCAGACTCCCATTGTGGAATGCTAATGTAGGGGGCCAATGACCCCATTTTCTTCAAAAGAGAAAATGGAAGGAAAAGAGAGGCATAAGCAGAGAGATAAGGGGTAGTCTCTATATGAAATTCTAGTGTGTGGATCTTACTCCAACAAACTGGTTAAAAAAATAAAAACATCATAAGTCAAGGAAGGAAAATTAAATAATGACATCATTTAATGCTCTTAAGGTGTGAAATGCTCTTAATGGGCGTGAAAAGGATCTTGTGTGTAATGATATTGTGGTTACTTTTTTTAAGCATCCTTAACCTTTAGAGGTCCATACTGAAATACAGAAAAAGTGACAGATCTGTAATTTGATTCAAAATGATCGTGGTCGGGGAGGAGACAAGAAGAAACAAACCGAGAGGTGGGTGGACAGGAGTTCATTATAGTGTTGTATTCACTTCATACATTTTGAGTTTTTTTTAATGAATTAAAAAATAATAATAGTCAATCCAAATGTTGAGCTTGGAGTGTGGGTGCCATGGAGAAGCCAGAGGTCCTCAACAAGCTACTGGAGTGTGCAGGTGGCCTCAGATAAAGATGACCTGAGACACAAAGCAAAGAATGGGAGGGGGACTGGGATAGGTTTGCAAGAGAAGATGCTCCCTCCCTCCACTTCCTCTGGCTCCCTCCTCCTCCCATTCCTTTCTTCCTTCCCAAATTTTCTTCCCTCCCCCTACCCCTCTACCTCATGCCTCCTCCCCACCCTTCTTCCCCCACCTCTCCTTCCTCGTCTCTCTTCCTCAAAGCTCTATTCATCTTCAGCAAGTGTCACCCTGGCTTAGTTCCCAGTCTTGTACAGGTGGTCACACTCATCTGGGTTTTCTCAGCAGCTAGGTTGCCAGGCAGCTCCAGTTTGATACACCCAGGCACTACCACCACTCCCCGCAGGCTCCTGCTGCTCTCTTTGCTGAGGGCTACCACCTCCATGTTTCCCCTCAAAAAAAGGAAACAGGGTGCTGCTGGAGTGCCTCTCCGTCCTCAGAGCAGGTATCACCTTAGCCAAAAGCGGTTCTGGCCCTACTGGGGGAAAGGTGAGGGCGGGTATGTGGGGGTAGCTGGTAAGGCCCAGATTTGCACTGAGAATATGGGACGGTCCTTGCCATTCTTCTCCCTAGAAATAATTCCTCTCTTGGGCAAATCATCTCTTACCACAGAGGGGGGTTGAGGCTGGAAGGAAAGCAGAAGTGGGCTCAAGACATTTCCTGTCCAGGCATTTGTTTTCAAGTGCCAAGCCTGGGAATTGGGAAGGAGGGAGGACTTCTTGATTCCTCCAGACTGCCTCCTGCACCTGCTCCCCACCTCAGGAGGAAACTGGAGGGTATACAGGAGGCTGAACCTTGGATGAGGCTCCACCAAGATTCCCAGGCCTCCAAAGCCTCAGCCCCTGGACTTGCCAGGACCACCCTGGCTGAGCTACTGTGGATCTTGGCACCAACCAACACAGCCCAGCAACCCAGGGGAGGATGGAAAGTAGGGGTTTCCTAATGCCTTCCCAGCACAAACCACTCCAGGAGACAAAAAGGCTGAGTTTCTATTTCCTACCATCTGACGTAATGTCTTTATAGTCAAAACTAATTAAAATTCTAAAAAAATAATGATGAACATATTTCTTGAACTCCAGACTGAGATTCCTACCCAAATGAAGAAAAGACTGGGAGAGAGACTGGGGGCTTCTGACTCACAGGGGCCCCATATTGTAGACCACAGTCCCTGTCCAGTGGCAACACACTAGCTCACCTTGCCACCTGTGGGTGGCCATCAGGGATTATTCTAGAGACAACCTTGCCATCCTAAAATGGCTTTGTGTCCATGAAGAGAGCAGACGCATGTTCCCAAAGATGTGAGAGGGAAAAGCATGGGGCTGGGGCTCTGATGGCAATCAGAGTAATAAATGAGACAAGAAGGAGCATTTCATTATTTGCCTGTGGCCACAGTCAGGCCCCAGGGACTCCAAGGCCTCTTTGCAGGACACCATGGTCCTGAGGGTGTAGGACAAAGGCAGAACCTGAATCAGGCTCTCCCAACTTAGTCCAGGTCTCTTGCTTTTTCTCCCAGTCTTCAAGCCATTGGCTTGGTCCCAGTCCTAGAACCCATCCTTCACTCTGGAAAACAAAATCACACTGTGACTGCTGAAAAAGCCCCAGGTAAAATCCTAGGTCCTGCTGATGGGTAAAAAGGAAGTCAAGTGGCAGCTCCCACCTCTACCCTGCAAGGACCAGAGCAAAGACTATGCCTGCTATTTCCCAGGGCTGGGCTGGGTTCCACCCTCTCTGTGATGGAAGAAGCCCAGACTCTGAGGCCCTCCCTTTTTGAGAACATCTGGCTTATCAAGAGCAACCTTCATGCTATCAGTCAGGGTCCTCTTCTGCAGGGTTTTACCACTTGCAGGTAAAATTTGCCTTATACTCCTCCTTGCCCGGGTGCCCTCACCTCAATAGACAGCGGCCAGCAACACGCTCCCTCAGCAAGTGTTTCATACATGCTGTCCCAACCCTTCCCTGGTGGGGCAGCCATGGTTTGTCTCCCTTGCCTCAGCTCAGAAAGTGAGTTTTGTTGACCTTGTTGTTTCATTTTTACTTCTATGTTTCTGTATTAACAGAAATGTGAAGTAGATGTTAATTAAATTATGTGTTAAATTCATGAATTTATTAGTATGCATTAAATTGTAAAATGGAGTCACAGTTTTCTCTTCTTGGGCTATCCTTTGTTTTATCATGATTATCATGGCAACTCATGGAACATGCTGGTAAACACGACCTCTTCTTTACTACTCTGGAGCAGTTTGATAGGAATTATCCACCCATTCAAGGTTAATAGACTTTTCCTACAAAACTATCTTGAGTTTAGTTTTAGGGATAATTTTAATAATTTCTATTTCTTTAGGAAATCACCCATTTCACCTAGGTGTCCAAATAATATATTGGAATAAAAAGAGTATCTTTTTGTAGTTT
Source organism: Spermophilus citellus (assembly GCF_964194105.1). Lineage (NCBI taxonomy): Eukaryota > Metazoa > Chordata > Mammalia > Rodentia > Sciuridae > Spermophilus > Spermophilus citellus. Next base: position 22,146,324 of record NC_138184.1, on the reverse strand, counting down.
TAAAATACTCTATTCCTGGAACTATGTCCCTTTTTCTTATGTTTCCACTTTTATTCTTGATCATATTTGCTAACCCTTTGTCTCTTCAAAGGTCTTCTGTCCCAGAAAAATTTTATTTCAGTCATTCATTGAATATTTTATTTTTATTTCAGTACTTTATCTTTAGTAATTTTTTTTTCTTTCCTTGGACTTAATTTATTGTTTCTTTATAGTTTGTGGTGTTGTTTTTGGCTGGTTGGTTGGTTGAGGTTTTTGTTTGTTTGTTTTTTTTTTTTTTTACCAGAGATTGAACCCAGGGGCACTTAATCACCAAACCGCATCCTTTTCTTTTCTTTCTTTCTTTCTTTCTTTCTTTCTTTCTTTCTTTCTTTCTTTCTTTCTTTCTTTCTATTTTTTGAGACAGGGTGTCTCTAAGTTACCTAAGGCCTTGATAAATTGCCGAGGTTGGCTTTGAACTCACAACCCTGCCTGGCTCTTTTTTACTATTTTTAGTTGTAAATTTTTTTAAGTGTTTTTTTTTTAATGTATGAAATTAAAGCTAAAACTTTTCTCTAATTATATAATATACAGACCACTTGGTTTTTAATATTCATTGGTATTTAGAGGAATTATAGATTAATTTATAATTTCATTTGTATTCCTTTCTTTTAAAAAATATTTTTAGTTGTAAATGAACACATTTATTTTTATGTGGTGCTGAGAATCGAACCAAGTGTTTCATACATGGTAGGCAAGCACTCTACCACTGAGCTACAGCCCCCAGTTTTTATTCCTTTAATACAAAAGTTACTTAGTGGCAGGTGGGGGGATTAAACTTATTGTGTTGATGTGTGAAATATTTCCAAACATACAAAAGAATAAGAAAATCAGATCCACTGTATCTACCACCTAGTCCCATTAGAAATCTAATGCCATATTTGCTGTAGATATTTTTTTAAATAAGTCAGTGTTATTGGAGACCCACTGTATATCCTTTCCTATGGTTAATAGAATTCTAAGATAGTGCCCAAGATTCCTGTAGTGGGGGGGAGCTGTATAATCCCCTCCCCTTGAGTATAGGGGGTGCTGACTTGATCAGGTGAGCCTTTCTTGAAGAGATCTAAAGTCTGGAAACAGAAATCAGAGAGGTTCAAAGATACAATGGGTGCTGTCTTACTGGCCTGGTAAACACAAACACCTATGGAGAGGGTCATGGGGCTGGGACCTGAAGTCTGGCTCTAAGAGCTTAAAAAAAAAAAAAAAAAAAGAGTCCTACTGCTCCAAGGAACTGAATTCTGCCAACAACCTGAATGAACTTGAAAGAGGACCCTGAGTTCCATACAAAACTATAGCTCTGGGCAAAACCTCGGTTTCAGTAGAGGACCCAGCTAACCCACATGTGGACATCTGACTACAGAAAATGTGAGATGATAGATGAATATTGTTTCAAGCTGCTAAATTTGTGGTAATTTGTTACACAGCAATTAAAAATAAATATACTTTATTCCTTTCTCTTCCCTCTTTATGCAAAGGTAACCACTAATGTGGCTTGGGTGTTTACCATGCCTGAACACTATTTATACCTTCACTATATTATGATGTGTCCATAAAAGTTATTTAGTATTGTTCTCAGAATTTTAAATCTACCTAAGTAACATTGTAACATACATATAATTCTGCAACCTGCTTTGGTTGTTCAACAGCTTATTTTAGTTATGCACACCTCTATTGAGAGATGTGTGGCTCTTGTCCATTTATTTTAATGGCTGAATAGAATTCCTGAGAGAAGCATTGTAGACTTGACAGTTCTTCCCTTTTAAAATACCTGTTAAAATGCCTTGAGGCTATTTCATTCAATGCATAGATGTTTGGGGTTACCTTTTTGATAGACTGAATGTTCTAATAATATGAATTGTCCTCTTTGTGGGTTTTGTTTTGTTTTGATTTGTTTTCCACCTTAAATTCTCATTTACTCAAGATCATTATACTGTCATGTGTAACTAATTAAAACAAATTTTAAAAATTCTCATTTACTTTAACTATGATAATTAATGTTTACAGTTATTCTTGATGTCTGCTTTTATGCTTCTATATATCATGTATTCTTGGTTATCCTCCCATACACACAACCTTTTATTGGATTGTTGGTATTTTCTTAAGTTTCATTTTTTTTTCTTTTGGTTATTTGGGAGTTACATGGAGATTGCCATTTTTTTCACATGTATATCTACGAATTTTTAACTCACACGAATCTCTGGTGTCATTATGTTTATTTAAAGTCAATGTCTATTTTGTCACACTCACATTATGTCTCTCTTCCAAATCTCTGCCCAAGGTCAATGACATACCAATTCAGGAAGAGAGGCCTTGGAGTAGGGAAGTGAATGTGAGAACTTTGAGCTTCCCTGTGGAGTCATTCTGAGCTTTCCCTATGGTTGAACATGCCATTCCCCGTGGAATCTACTGCCCCAGAAATAAGCTCTGAGAAACAGTCTGGAGATGTCTGTGGTCCTGGGCACCATCTCTGAGATTCATCCCTCTCTGACCCTAGCTTTCCCCAGCTCTACTCTCCTGGGAACCAGCCAATCCCCACTTTGACTCCCACCTGGGAACAGATGAATCCGTACAGACCCATGCCCATACACAAGGACACATACAGACACAGACACATATGGACAGGCATACAAATGCACTCATGCATGCACACACACACATGCATACACATACTCATACCTGCTGCAGTAAGCATTTGGCCAGAGTCTGTGGCTGTCATTGGAGAGTAAATGGGAGGGAGCAGTCCCTCCCTCTTCAGTCTCCCAGACTCACGGCACCATGACCCTCATGCCAAGCTGCCTGGTGATAGACTGCTGACCCCTGAACCAAACTGAGCCCATGATTGTGAGGAAAGAAATTCTCAGGTCATTCTTCTCTGTGCCTAGACTAAGAGCTCCCAAGGGCAGAGCAAGTTCTCCTCTTTCTCTATCCCCTAGAGCAGGGCAGAATCTCCCCTCCCTGTTTCATTTCCCAAGCCTCAGTTTCCCCACTGTAGGATTTCCTGTGCCATTTAGCCATAGGGCATGCCATGTGACAGCCTTAGCTATATTACCTTCAGGGCCTACCACAGCATTTAAGCCATGACTATGTTCTTCTTGACAACCCCAACCATTGACCAAGTACAGTAGAGTGACTAAGGCTTCTATGTGCAATCTTTGTTCTGGGACTCACAATTGGATTGGCAGAAATTTACTTTCAGATCTGTACAACAGTCCAAGGATATCTCTGCCCAATTCTTCTTTCTTCTCTATCTTTCATAGGGTCCCCCTGCCATCCAATAAACTTCCAGGACAAGCTCCCAGGACAAGCTAAACTGAGGCACCTATAGTTGACACTCCCTCTCCCCCACACATCTCTAAGCCCCATTCTTCAGGATCAATGATTGGCCTTTGCAGAACTGGTCCCTGGGCTTTATTTCTGTATCTGGCAGTCTGAACAATTTTTTCTTTATCACCTGTACTTCATGAACTTTGTTTTCTTCCTAAATGCACTTTTAGCAATAACAAGAGTTCCTCCCTAACCCCTGCCCAAGCAATGCTAGAATCTCCTGAAGGGGATGTGTCTAAGTGATTCTCAAATCCCTAGCCCCATCACAAGGCCAGACCAGGATAGGTGATACGTGAGAGGTGAATGAATGAACAAAATCCATGCTATTACCAAAGGGATCTCCTACCCTCCACTAAACCACAAGTTGGAGTTAAAATACACCTACACACAGAAAGAAATGGCCCCCAAAGAAGGAACAACCTGGGGAGGTAGTAAGCACCCCATAACCCTGGAGCTGCCAGACCCATTCCATGAATACAGGCTTTAAGGTGTTGGTCCAGAAATCCAGAGAAGGCAAAGCTTGCCTGTATCCTAACAGTAATGTGGATGGAGAATCCTGGAGTGGTGACTCCCACTGGTCAGGTCATTTCCTCTGACCTTCATTATGCAGGTCAAGGCCACTCTAGGTCCCCACCCTTCTCACTCTACTGAAGAACCTTGCCACCTTTGAGTTCCTATGCAGGATCTTTAAGACAGTGTGTGCATGATTCTGAGAGGGGCTGAAGGACTGGAGGAGGCGAGGGTGGCACACACTGCAGGGATGAGGCAGGCAGGAAGCCAGGCAGGCTCCCAATGAGTAACTGCAGATTCCCTTGTGCTGTGCCTGTTGTCACGGGGGATGGCAAGTGATTCTGTCTCCATCTCTTTTCCCCCACTTCCTGCATCCTCTGAACCCCTGTGATTCTGAAAAGCAGGAGGGAGGCGGGAGCTTGAACCAAAGTCTGGGGGGAAATGCCAGGAATCCAGGTGCGGAGAACTCTGAACAAAACACTCAGAAAATGCAGAAGGACATGGGGACTGGGAGCAGGAGGTGTCTGTGGCCCTCCTCCCCTGTCTGTACTGTAAGGCCACTTGAGGAGCTCAGACTTGGCACAGTGTAGGGAGGTAGGGAACAGACATCCCACGTAACTACTTCCACTCCCTGTAGCCTGTCTCTCCCACCTCCACTTCCTCCCCTCTCAGAAGCCTCCTCAGGTCACCTGAGTAAGCAAAAAATGGCTTCCTCATCAGAACTCCCCAAGAGTGAGTCCATGTTTGGTTTCCCCAGTGTCTGAGAACACAGGACAAGACATTTTGGAGCAATTCGTTGAAGCATGGTCAAGTTTAGCCTTGGCTGAATTTTTTTAGGTTTTTGTTTATTTCTGCTATTTTCTCTTCTCTGCTCTTTTCACTTCTTAATATGTTTTGGGACCTCAGACAGGTAAGGAAGGGTGGATCCCCCAGAGGAACAATTGTGAAAGAACAAAGAAATGATTTTCATTGCAAAGAATGTACTGCAAAATTATTCTCCCTGAGTCACCTTCCCTTTCCTGGGAGGAGAACTACAAGGACACAAGGAGGCACTATTAGTCTCCCTCTCTGCTCCAGCCCAGCCATCCAGCCCTCAATTGAAGAGGGGATTCGTGTAGACAGGCTATCCCGTTCTCACTGATGACCTTAAGATTCTCTCTCTCTCCCTTCTTACCCTGTCCAACAGCCACCTGGTAAGAGTCACATGGCAAAGTGGGATCCCTCCTATTCCCCAATCCTCATCCCTCTCAGTACTCTCTCAAGTACCTGAGAACACTGATCTCAGAGAGAACAGGAGAACTTCAACAGGCCAGGAGGATATCACAGCACCAGTGAGATACCAGCATCCTGCAGCTGGCTAGGCAATGTGTGTGTGAAAGGGGTGGTGGTGGTTATGAGAGCCAAGATGCACAGATTTGCTGTTCACATCAAGGGTTCCTGGGTGCCGCACCAACGGAGGTGACTCCTCAAAATACAGACATGATTCAACTGCCCTGCTGGGTACTGAAGCCTGAAAGGTGGTACACAGGATCATAAGCAGAAGCTAAGTCCTGAGCAAACAGTGTTGCCCCCCAGGAGTACTGACAGTTGAGGAACTGGCCAGCCATCATTCAAACACTCCCTTCACTGAGTGGTTGGGTCCAAACCCCAGAAAGACCAGAGCAGAGGCACTTCCAGTCCCCACATGTTGGGAAGCTCCCTGATTAAAGAAAAGGAGGTGGAAACTGTAGGGAGAGCAATAACTACCCAGGTCCTCCTCTGTTAAGGGAGGGCCTCAGACATATCCACCTCTATGCCACCAGTGCATAGCACAGGATCCAGGGTATAGCCAGTGGTTCATAGAGGACCACTGAAAGAAGGTCGACAAAAGAGGGGAGAGGAGGAGGTGAGGGGTGACGGAATGCTGGAAGAGAGAAAGGAGGGAAAGTAGACAGCCAGGGTACACCACAAGTAAGAGGAACCCAGGAGGGGCCAGAGTGCTCATCCTTTACCGGCTCTCCTCAAGCCCACCCCAACAGCAGTCAGGAACTGGAGCTTCCTGCGCTGTAAGGAGGGAAACCCCAGCAGGTCCTCAGAAACTCCAGCGCACCTGCTGGTCAGCAGACGCCTGGAATCAGATTTCGTGCAAGCCGCTGCAAGCTCTGCTTCTTGAGTGTAGACGCGCAGCCTTCTCCGTCTCTCCACTGGACACAGCCACTCCTTCTATTCATGTTGATCCACTCCCCTCCGCCCATCCTGGCCGCTGCCACCACACCTCTAGTCTCTATGGTGCTAGATCGAGCCCTCGGAAAGAGGCAAGGCAGCCATCTGAGCTTGTTTCATAAGAAGACGCGCTCAGAGGGCGCCCCATTCTAGAGGCGAATAAACAGAGCCCGAAGCACCGGCTGTGGAGAGAGGCTAACTCGAAATCACCCAGCGACCGACGGGCCTGGAAGCGCAGCGCCAGAGGCAGGCAGCCGAGTACTGGACCCTCTCTGGACCTCAGTCTCTCCAGCTGTAAAATAAAGAAGGCGGGATGAGGACAAGGTTTCTTGGTTCCTTTTAGGTCAACCGCAGTTCCCGGCCCGAGAGCTGGGAACAGACCTTCCCTCCCCGCGCGAGGGCGCTGGAACTTCGGCCCAGCCTCCCTTGGGAGGTGCCCGAGCCGAGACGCACGAGGGTGCGGACGCTCCCATCTCCCTGGAGCAGGGCCCCTCGGGGTATAAAAGGCCCCAGGGCCTTCTGCCAGTGCAGAGCACGTCCCGCCAGTTGACCCCAAAACAGGAACGGCACCGAAGATCATCGGGCATCGTTTGCCGCTCGCTTGCCCTCGCCCAGCCTCTCGGGCGCGACAGAGAACACCGGTCAGTTGAAAATGTACCAAACAACGCGTCCCACCTACCCCCGGTCGCTGCCAGCCCTGAACCCAATGCGGGCCCCAGCCCTCGGCCTGGGAAAATAAGTGGCACTTCCTGTCTTGTAATCCGTTTCACGTTCCAGAGACCAAAGATGCGCCAAAGTGGGAAATAGGGAGGCTGGCCGGGAGGCCTCCTGGAGAAGGTGGCTCCAAAGGCAGTTGTGAAGAGCTCTGAAGTAGAACTGAGGGGGTGGACGGAGGTGGGACACCGCATCCCGGAGCTCGGGGAAGTCGTGAGGCAAGCAAGGAAGAATGGGGCGTGCTGGGGTCTTGAGAATCCCCGGAGATGAGCCCGGAGGGGCGAAAGCTTATGAATGCCTCACGACGAAAAAGTGACGCGTGGGATTGGAAGAGGAAGCTCCGGGGACTCCCCACTTTCGGGGGCGCCCCAGCCCCGCCCCATACCTGCGCGCCGGCCCCGCCTCCACTGATCCATTGGCTAGACCCGCCGCCCGTCAGACGAGCCCCCGCGGCCCGCCCCCAGCCCCAGAGCAGCGCCACTTAGAGCTGGGGCCACTGTGCCAGCGCCACTCTGTCAGGCTACGGGCCATCTTCTGAGCTACGCTGTCCGCCAACCTCTTACCCGCGACCGGCCGCCCGCCGCGGGTTCAGGGCGGACCATGCGCCCGCCGAGCCCGCCGCCCGCCCGCTGGCTCTGCGTGTTGGCAGGAGCCCTCGCCTGCGTCCTCGGCCCCGCGGTAAGTGTCTGCCCAGCTGCCCAGATTCCCCGCACTTGGGGGTGCAGTGGGGGCGGCGGGAGCCGGGCCATCTGTGCGCGCGTCTGGGTAAGGCCGATGAGGGGCACCCGGTGAGGAATAAGGCGCACAAAGCTCCAGGTTCTCGCCTCCTCCCTCAACCCCCAACCGGATCTAGACCCGAGAGGTGGGGTCTAGTTTGTGCCCAGTCCTTCCCAGCTCAGCCCAGAACCCGCACAGTGAGGTGATCCCGGAATTGATAGACAGACTGGGAAGAAGAGAGGGCCCGGAACTTGCCTTCTGAGTGCATGGTGTACGCGGAGTAAAGAGACAGAGTGGCAGAGTCGGTGCTGTGGTGGGTTGAGATGGAAGATCTGATAGACTGCGGGTGGAAGACCGTGAGGGTTGCTCTCTGTGTGGTGCCGGAGTAGAGGTGTCCCTGGGACGTTGTGGCTACGTTTGGGATGAGGTCTCAGCAGCAGATCCCAGCGTTGGAGCCCAGGTCCTGGGAAGGGACTCTTAGGATCAGGTGGGTGACAGGCAGACGACGAGAGCAGGAAAATACTGGAGTCCAAGGAGGATGGTGGTGAGCAGTGAGGGTGTAGGGGTGGTTTTTAACAGGAGGGACCAGTCATATGCATGGGGAGAGCTGATCAGGGAGCCAATGGCCAACAAGCTGTGGTTTCCCTCTCTTCCTCCTACTTCTGCTTCCTCCAGACAAGCTTATGTATGCCCCTGACCCATGTATACCCCTGTGCCCCACTTGCGGGTGTGCTCACGCGTGGCTGTGGATGGCTCTTCAAGGCCACAGGGCAGATGCTGGATCATCTCCCCAAGAACAACAAAATCCTCAAGACTCACTGAGTCTACCCAAGCCCATTTATAAAATGGGCAAAGTGAAGCTCAAGAGATGTCAGAGCCACACCTTTTCCCCACCAATCAGAACTGGACAGAGGATGTTTTGGTTTTTCTTTTTTTGTTTTTCCCTACATCTACCTGATCCCTTGAGGAACCTAGAGTTGCTGCTGGAGCAGGACCTACAATGCAAAAGAACTCCAGTTCTGGAACCAGCTCCAGTTTGGCTGTGGGAGGGTGGGTGATCTTGATTATCGAATCCCTTCTGTCCCATGATCTCTAACCATCCTCTCCCATGGCAGGAATCTGATTTTCTACCTAGTTGGTGTGTTGCATACCTTGGGGACAGTAAGCTCATTAGCTGGCCTTAAGCCCCTACCCCTCACACTGATAGACATGAGACCCACCTTCTAAGCTTTCCAAGCTTCACCAAACTCACAGAGGCTATCCCAACAGGCTACTCCAACAACCCTCTGGTTCTCACATCCCTGGATTCCAGCCACCTCAAAATCTTTTTGGATGAGCCAGGGATCTTGGGCTACCATTGGCAACACATTCCTTCATCCTTGGAAGTTTCTGTGCCTTGAGACACAATGTTTTCAGAGAAGCCTGCCTCTCACACCAGACCATATCTGCCCTCTGCATCCTGAGACAACCCAAACCAGGCTCCTCCAATTCTAATTCTTTTCTCTTTCCATTACTTATTTGGTGCCCAATCCTAGCACTCCTCAGAGGACCTTCTCCGATTTCTCTGGCCTACTCAGCCTCCCCCAGCTACCCTTCAGGCTTACTCACCTCCCAGCCCAGGCTGTTCTGCCCATCCCCCAGGATCAGGGACAGGGTGTCTCACTCTCCCATGTTCCTCACAGCCCAGACCAGGACTGGGTTCACAGGGCAAGGAGAGGCCAGAATTGATTGAGAGTGGGCTGGAGTAAGAGGTTCCCATTTCGCTCTCTGCTTCTCCCTTCATACTTGCTCCCTCATGGAATGGACACCAGGTAATTCTGCTCCAGTCGCACTAGGGAGGGGGGCGGGGAGTTATCAGAGTCATAAAATGGCAGCTGCAAAGTTCAGTTTGAAAGCCCAAAGCCTTATCACTCCTGTTTATGGTGCCCTGACCTCAGCCTGGGGAAGGGAAATCTCTGAACAGGGAAGCAAAAAAAGGAAAGAAAACCTCTAGTGTCTCAGAGGAGGAAGTCTGCCCCAAGGCCACCCGTCAAGCCTTCCACTGCTCCTGCCCCCTGGACAGCAGACGCGGTGCTCCTCCCTCAGAAGCAGAGCTGCCCAGGGCAATGCCAGCACAAGACTGGGGCAGGGGCCCAGATCCTACCCTGGGAAGGTTCTCACCCTCCTGGGTGGGGAACCCAGGAGGAAGGGTCCTGGGGTTTTGCCTCTCAGAACTGGGGGCAGAGACACTGAGAGAGTAGTCAGGGAAGGCTCTCTGGAGGAAGCAGGACAATGTCCTGAAGAGTTTAACTTAAATGAATCAACCTTCCACCCCAGACCATAAAACATCATCTCTTGGTCTGATCCCAGAAGGAAGAGGACTCCCCCAGCTCCCTTCAGTGTGGGATGGCCAGGGGTTTAGGGAAAGCATGGCTCCTCTATCTGCTGAGGCAGGGGACTGGCCACCTGCTCTGGGGACATCATTTTGTCCTAGGCATTCTGCCCTGGCCACTTGCTTTCAAACACTACAGGGCTATCCACAGCTGCCCTGACCTCTTGGCCCCCAGCAGGCCACCCTGTGGGCTTTAGGAAACATGACTACACCCTGTCTCTAAATAATATACAAAAATAGGGGGCTGGGGATGTGGCTCAGTGATTAAGCACCCCTGGGTTCAATCTCTGGTACAAGGGTGGGGGTGGGGGTGGGGGTGGGGGACATGACTGCAGCTGAATCAGGTCACTGCCCCCTAGAGGGAAAGTGACACCTTGATTAGGCCTGCTCAGGGATTCCAGGGGGCTATGCTAGAAGAAGAAGCTATTCTTGGAAGTTTTCATCCTCCCATCCTGGTGCCCTGTGACTCAGCCTTCCCTGAAGTTTCTGGGGATTCCATGGGGAGCCCCTATTGGGGACTAAACACCTAGTCCATAAACCATCCATAGCAAGGGCCAGTTGACCTGGGAAACATTTTTAATCTCTGCAGGTGGTCCTCTGTTTCCTCATCTCAAAATAGAAAGCAAGAACCATTGGTTCAGTGAGGAGGAAAAATGGGAAGACAGGGCTGGAATAGAGCCAGCTCCCCCTCCTGACTGGGGCATCTTCCCTGAGCCCCAGACACTCTGTGAAACACGGCTGGGCATCCATTAGGACCTTTATGAGCTTCAAAGGAGGTAAAGGTGGCAAAAGTGCTGTGTTATCTGTGACAGGGATCCCAGGGATGGTGCTGATCCCCAGCTAGGGAGACCTAGGGACCCTTATCCAAGGTAGCCAGGAGCTCTGGGAATGGGGGATGTGTCCTCATGAGGTGGCCAATCTGGGGGTGAAGCTCCAGCTCCAGGTAGATGATGGGTCCTCTCAGAGAGGGCTGGGTGGTGGGTATTGCATACTGTGGGGCAGCCTCAGTGGCAATCCAAACTGGGTCATAACATCAACATAGGACCTCTAGCCTGCCACCCTCCTGCCATTGTTGAGCCCCTACGGTGGCCCCTCTGGACATGGATGAGAATGAACAAAGCCTAGAGACTAAAGGAAACCCTATCCTTTTCTCAGTCTCCCAGAATCTACCCTCCTGTTTGAATTCTCAGCACAAGGTATTCATTCATTGTGCCCAGCAAAATTGCACTATGTCTACACCCCCTCTTGTACCTTAATTACCTAAGATGTACTTTAGAAATTTTTCTGAAGGAGAAAAAAAAATTAATCTCCCTACAACATGTATGAGTTTTGGTTTTTGTTGTTGTTTTAGTATTAGGGATTGAACCAAGGACTTCCAAGTTCTGGGCTTTATCAGTAAGCTACACCACCAGTCTTTTTATTTTTTATTTTGATACAGGATTCTCACTAACTTTCTCAGGCTGGCCTTGATCCTCCTGCCTCAGCCTCCTAAGTAGCTGGGATTACAGGTGTGTGCCACCATGTCCAGCTGCCTTTTAAAAAAAAAGAAGAAGAAGAAGAAGAAGAAGAAGAGGAGGAGGAGGAGGAAGAAAAAGAAGAAGAAGGAGGAGGAGGAGGAGGAGGAGGAGGAGGAGGAGGAGGAGGAGGAGGAGGAGGAGGAGGAGGAGGAGAAATTTTATTTCTTTGCTAGCAAAGGGAAGCACAGGGGACTCCTGTCCCAGAGGCTGTGATTCTGCCCATGGGGGAACAGGGGACTTGTAAAGAGGTGATTCAAAGGCTACATTCCATGCATTCTCTGTATGGAGTTGTAATTCACTTGTTAATTTGGGAGATTGTCATTTCTGAGATCTTCTGGTACCATCCCCCAAGACTAGATTTTTTTTGTGTGGGGGTTACTGGGGGTCAAACTCAGAGGTGCTTGACCACTGAGCCATATCCCCAGCCTATTTTGTAGAGACAGGGTCTCACTGAGTTGCTAAGCACCTCTCTGTTGCTGAGGCTGGCTTTGAACTCAAGACCTCCTGCCTCAGCCTCCTGAGCTTCTGGGATTACAGGCACACGCCACCATGCCCAGCTGCTTTTTTTTTTTTTTTTCCATTTTTACTGTGGAAATTTTCCAAGGTATGAACAAGTAGAAAGAATGGTATAATGAGCATGCAAATACTTGCTAGGTTTGACATTTATTAGCATATAACAATATTTGCATCATTTGCTTTTCTTCCTAAGTATATTTAGTCAATTGTAGACATCCTGACCTTGAACCCCATATTATTTTGAAATATACATCTAAAATCGAAGGACATTTTCTTATAGAACTACATTATCACACATAACAAAATTCGAATGTTAGTGTCCTTCATATCTAATATTCAAATATCCCCGACCACATTTAATGAAGCACCACAAAGTGAGTGGTGACATCAGGGAACTGTCCTATCCCAGGAGCTTTTATATCTGTATCTGATGGAATTGGATAACAAGGTGGCAGGTGCATGGAAAGAGAACAGGGTGCATTGGCAATGAGCATCTAACGGGGCTCCACCCAGTTGGATCAGTCTTACATGCATCCCCCCTCTTGTGTAGCTCAAGATATGAAGATCCATATCTCTCAGGAAGTGCCTCCTCCTATCTAATTCCAAAACAAGTTCTTCCTGTATATTGAGTCACCAGAGGAGACTGCCTGGTACTGAGGACATGCAGCCTGGTGGCTCCTTGTTCTAGGGGCCTAGCCCTCTGCAGATGGCCCCAACACCAGCATGGCTCATAGACAACTTGTTTGTAAACTAGATCCTGTCAACCCCACTTCCCAGAGGGTGCCTATGATGACTTTCAAGGGGCAGAGGATTTAAAGTGAATATTTAGCCTGAAAAACTTCATGTCCCAAAGGAAATCTTCTAAGAAGCACTCTCAGATGGGAACTGGATGCATGTTTTTGCTTAGATTCTGCTAATTATGAGAGCCCTCATCCTGGTTCCTTTCTGAGCTCTGGAAACTTTTGTTTTGTTTTGTTTTCCCAAGCCCAAACCTGTATCCTTATATTTCCCCTTCTTCCTCACTTCAACCCCAACACACACACACACACACACACACACACACACACACACACACGTATTCTCATTCTACTCTTCTACCATTCTAGATCCCAGCCTTCCCCAAGAAGAAGTATGGTTTGCAAAATTTGGCTTTGGGCTACTGGCAGAGGGAAGAAAAGCCAGAATCAGCAAGGTAGGGATATGGGTGAAGGAGAACAGACAGACTGGACACTTCTACTCTGGTGGTTACAGCTGCCACTTATCATTGGGTGAGCCAATCAGGCTGCTTGCGGTTATGCAAAGCACTAAGATGGGGTCAGGGATTGGCTAGCTAGCCAATCCCTAAAAAACAAATACCAAATGTCTTCTTTGATATAATGAGAGCAACTATGAACAGAGTAGGGAGGAAGAGCAGGAAGAAAAGATTAACTTTAAACAGAGTCATGAGATGGGAGGAAAAGGGAGAGAAAAGGGAAATTGCATGGAAATGAAGGGAGACCCTCATTGCTATACAAAATTACATATAAGAGGTTGTGAGGGGAATGGGAAAATAAACAAGGAGAGAAATGAATTACAGTAGATGGGGTAGAGAGAGAAGATGGGAGGGAAGGGGAGGGGGGATAGTAGGGGATAGGAAAGGTAGCAGAATACAACAATTACTAATAAGGCATTATGTAAAATTGTGGATGTGTAACCGACGTGATTCTGCAATCTGCATTTGGGGTAAAATTGGGAGTTCATAACCCACTTCAATCTAATGTATGAAATATGATATGTCAAGAGCTTTGTAATGTTGTGAACAACCAATAAAAAAAAATGTAGAGGCAAAAAAAAAAAAGATGGGGTCACGGCCAACCTGGCTCCGGGACTGGATGTGACAATAACTGTTAATCCTTATAGGCAGTCCCTTATTGCCAGGCTGATATCCTCCAATAGTGACCTTGGACACAATCCTAGAAATTGGTGGTACTTTTGCCCCATTTTATAGACAAGGCTGGCAGAAGTCTGGTTCCAGAAGCTATGGTTTTTAACTGGACTTTGCTTCAGTAAGAGGTGCTATTTCTTCCAGAGGGCTTATGGCATGCTCCATGCTGCCCTGAGATTTTAATTAGTAAAATGTATAAATCTGAAGTGACGGCTCAGTGAATTGTCATATATATGCATAATGGTGTGACTAGTTCCCAGGTCAAACCATTACGCCCAGGATAACACGTTTTTCTGTCATCCCAGCTGGCTTCCACATGCCATTTCACAATAAGGTAAAGATCTTATTGTCAACTTTTTTAGTGCCCTCTGCAAAGCTGAGAGCATGTTTCTCCTCTCTTCTGTGACTTCCAGGTTCCATGATCTACTTTGCTTTCCCACTCCCAGCCCCCTCCCTTCCTGCCCTTTTCTCTTCCTCTCCTTACCCCCCCCCACCCCGCCTCCCTGACTACAAGATCTCTGTCTCAGACACAAAATGCCATACACAAAATCCCATGTGCCTTTAATCACACTGCTTTTTCTTCTCTGGGTTCTCAGTTTTCCTCAATGTCTGTGACCTCTAGATTTCAAGTTGAGAAGGTTTAAATAGATGTCGGGGTCATGATGCAACAGAAAAGATGATAAATGAGCACTCCTGAGCATTTTGTCCTCTCCTCCCCACTCCCCTCCCTCCACTGATGGTCCCAGGCAGGAAAAAGAGCCCCCATCTTTGACAAACCTCAGAAGCCCAAATCATCCATGGTTGGCTCCCAGTGCTGCCAATCTGCAGGCAGAAAATGCTTTCTCCTGACTCTTAATCCTCCTGTTGTGTTTTATATCCCCCTCAGAGAATAGCTACTCCTCACAAGGACTCATGAACCCTTGTACCCCCTCCAGCTACAACCAAAGGGATCTTTGCAAAATGTGTATCCCCCCATTCTCATCTCCTGCTTCAAATCTTTGAGGGTCCTCTGTAGCCCGTCACTTTTGAACTGTTATTCAAGGTCCTTTCCAATTCCACCTCTGCCTGCATCTCTCCATTCATCTCCTGATGCCTTCAGAATTGCTTGCTGCAGCCACACCAGGCCTCTTGCAACCTTGAATATGTTAGGTATTGTCATGCCTCCATGCTGATGCATACACTGCTCTTGCTTTCTGGGATGCTCATACTCTACTTCTAACTGTCCAACTCTTACACATCCTCCAGGACCAAGCTTTACTACCCATTCTGTATGATGTCCACACTCCAGCTATGTACAGCCCTGGAAAAGACTTGGTTACATTGGGCCAGGGAATTTTCCAATTCTCTCTGTGTACCTGGAGTCTGGAGGGATAATGAGGATGTTTAGAAAAGGGAAATAAGTGGGAGAGGAAGTCCAAAGTCTGCCTGAATTCCTCAGTGATAAGGACTACAGGGAGCTGTCCTGGCCCTGGCCTTTAAAGGGCAATGGTGACCAGAAGGCCAAAGGCAGGGCCATGAAAAAGAATTGATACTGTCCAGACCGATAATCAGAGACTTGGTCCCATCTGGGAATGGACATTTTCTGGATGACCTCAGGTCCCTCTTTGGTTCTCCATTTCCTCTAATCTTTTCCAGATGAGGTCTATCACTCAATTATATTCCGTCAAAGGAAGAATTCATCTTCTAGGTCACCCCGACTTGATTCAGAGACATCCCAAGCTCCTGGGTTACCCTGGGCACTCCTACGCCCACCTCTCTTCCAAAGTGCTTCTCTAAACTACCTCTCAGGAAGGGCTCTGTGGCTGTGCTTCTGGGGAAGCAGAGTTGGTTAGCAAAGTTGGCCTAACTCTCTTTCACTCTCAGAGAGTTCCAGGCATAAGCTGCTAGGAATCCTAGGTCCCCACAGTGACTGGGCAGGGGGAATGTATCTCTTGGTCAACTGAAAGATCATAGCCCTGGCTTAAGAGGACCTATAAAGTAAGGGCATCCATTTTCCTGTCCTCAGACCATAACATTAAACATTTTGAGTTCCAGGGACAGAAAACTCAACTGGCTTAAGCCATAAATAAAGGCATTGGCTCATGTTGTGGGAAACAGTTCTGGTTTCAGGCACAGCTTCAATCAAGGGCTTAGATGATGTTAAGAAAACCTGGTTTTTCTCCATCTCTTTATTCTGCCTTCAGTTGTATGGTTTTCATTACTGTGTTCCCTTTGTCAACAAGATGGTAATGGAAGTTCCAGCCCCTGGCTCCTTTAGGTTTCCAATCCAGTGGGGAAAAGTAAATCCACTTGCCTAGTAGCTTAATCCAAAGTCCCAGGAGTGAGCCTTCTGGCTCTGAGCAGCCTGACTTGGGCACGTGCCAGGCAATGTGGCTGGGAATGCACTGATTGACTTAAGTCTTGGGCATATGTCCATCCTCTGGAAAAGGGTTCATTGTAACCCCATGAACTAGGGGTAAGGAAGGAAATAGCTTCCCAGATAGAGATGAGGATGTCACCAGAGAATAGTAAAGGGTGGTGGAAGGTAGAAACAACAGATGTCCCCTCCACTTCCTCCATCCAGCTTTCATGTCACAGTGTGATGGGAGGTGAGGATGGGCAGGACAATCAGGAGAGGCTGGAAGGGGCCCGGAAAGCATAAAGAACCCTGTTGCTGGTAGACAACAGGGATGGCAAGGTACCGGCAGGAGAAGCATGCTCCTAGACAAGCAAAATAAACCAGTGATCTTGCTTAGGGTGGCCAGTCCCTGGATTTCTCTTTCAGAGACCATCTCTGGGATCCTCTTGACCATCCTTCTTCCCAAACTTGAGTATGAGCCAGGCACAATGATTAAGACATGGCATTGTGAGCATTTCAGCCTGAATAACCCTCATGGAAAAGAGGGGAAGCCCGTGACCCCCCACCCAATGAGAATCCCTCAGCACAGTTTCCTTTAAGTCTCCTGTCTTTTAACTGTTTTGCAAATAACTGTATCCTGTTCCATGACAGATGTGTTTTAATATGCCAAGTTTTAAATGACTTACCAGCTCAGGTGTTTACCCCAACTGACTGGCAAAGTAAATGATCCAAGATGAGACCCATGTTCACTGTTTAGCTTCCAGGCCAGTGGCACATGGGCAGGGTTCTGGATGCTGGGAGAGTCTGAAAGGTGTCTTGGACAAGGAGACCTTTCTTTGGACCTGAACTAGGTCAGCCATGGTACCAACTACATACGGGAAAGCTGGATTGTAGGAGAGCTGTCAAACAACAAAGCTCCATAAAGCCTTCAACAAAGAATGAGAGAGTTATTGGTGTGAAAGAGACTCAGCTTTGCAGCCTGATAGGCATTGGATTGTCCAGCCTCAGCTGGGACCCTTCTCCTTTGATGACAATGGAGAGCCATTGTCACCTGGGATGCACATTCTTCACAGGGTTGACCTACTTAGATCAGTGGTCAACTTGCTGTGTACTTTGGTGCCTGCAGGCCAGATAGGGACCCCCTTAAAGGAAGGAAATGAAAGGAAGCCCCCACCTATGCTCTTCCCACAGACTCACTTCAAGAAACCTTCAAATCAGCAGGGGAGGTGGTTGAGGTCCATTTTGCCTAAAGAGAAACTGAGGCCCAGGGAGGTAAGGACCCTGTCCCCAGGATGGGAAGAAAAACTTGTTAGAGACACTAAGAATCTCTGATTCTGCAGAAGTCTTGCTGGATCCTCTCCTAGGTGCTAATGCGATGTTATCCTTCATGGGCATAAAAAAGAAATTTGTTGGTTTGCCAGGAATGGCTGCTACTCCTCTAAAGTCAAAGAGACAGACAGGAGCTACCACCAGCCCAGTCATTCCTCCATGGTAGATTTTACCCACCTTTTCCCACCCAAGAGCTTCGAAAAACTGTTTTGTTTTTTCTTTTTTCTTTCTGGTTGCTCCTGTACAGCCATCACCCCTACTCACATGTCTGCCCAAGTGCCAATGTCTTGCCACACTGATCTGCCCTACCTGCACCTTGATCCCTGGCCAGGGCACTGTGGAAAGTAGGAGAGAAGTGTAGGATTTTCCACCCTTCCCTCCAGTTTCCAGAGACAGAGGAGGCCTAGTGGGAACTCAAGACATTCTAGAGGGGCCTCTCTTACTTCCTTAAACTTCCCTGATCTTCATTAGATCTGATATAGCTTGAATCATCCAGAAGCTAAGGAGGAGGAAGGTAAGGTCTAGCAAGGGGGGCCACACCCCTTCCCAATCTGGTGAGCATGGGACTGACAGGCTCCTGGAGTGGGATCAGAAGCTGGAAAATGCCTCTGTTCCTGGATTCCTCCAAGGCCTGGCCACACAAATTGGAAGATGGAATCCAGCTCCTCAGAACAG
Source organism: Spermophilus citellus (assembly GCF_964194105.1). Classification (NCBI taxonomy): domain Eukaryota; kingdom Metazoa; phylum Chordata; class Mammalia; order Rodentia; family Sciuridae; genus Spermophilus; species Spermophilus citellus. The sequence goes on along the minus strand of NC_138184.1, from coordinate 22,128,151 downwards.
GGTAGCTCAACTGAGCCCCAGCCATCTAGGGAGACTAAGGTGAGAATGGCCAAGCTGGAGAATGGCAGACTCCAGTGGACCACCTTGGGGATCTAAGGAGAGGCTCTCTTATCCCTTGCCAGAGTCATGCTACCCACTTACAGTCAAAGCAGCATTTCTGGGGAGCCACCTAGAAGCCATGACAGTGCTCTCAAAGTAGACCAACTTTGGGAATAATGGACAGTAATGTGGGGTCAGATCTAGGTCAGGGTCAGGGTCCAGTCTGGGCCTAGGATGGATATGTAGTCTAGGGTTGGGATGGGGGTTCAGTATGGTATTTGGATCACCCCAGGGAAGACCTGACTGGGTCCTACCTGGTCCCATGCTCCTGGAGATCATGGATGAGAGGCAGGCTGTGGACAAGGCTGATGAGCACCCCCCTGTCTGTTTTCCCGCAGGGCGGCAGGGCAGCCAGATTGCAGCAGGAATGTGATTATCTGCAGATGATCGAGGTGCAGCACAAGGAGTGCCTGGAGGAGGCCCAGCTGGAGAATGAGACAGCAGGTGAGGCCCCATGGGAAGAGAGGAGCTGCAGACCCTATGGAGCCCCATGTTTCCTCCTGTTGTGAGCTGAAGTCCAAGTCACATATACTCCATTGGTTAGATGGAGATCACAGGGGACAGGGATTACACCACAGAGCTGCTAGGTGGTAAATTGGGAGAAAGAAGGACGAACAGGTCTTCCTGTTCTCCTCACCCTACCCCAGGTCTGGGGAGCTCCCAGCTATCAACAAAGAACCTACTAATTTGAGGCTCTGAAAATGGTGTGGATCCAACTTTACTTTTGGGGGTTCAAAATGAGTGGGGATGATACCTATGGCTGCTGGCCCATCCAGGATGGGAGGTCCAGGATTCTAGGTGATAGAGGCTTATGGACAAGAAGGCAGGCAAGTTCCAGGACACCCAGCCCAGCCCATAGAGAGGCTGGAGTAGCTGCCCAATGGGAGCAGTACTGAATCAAGTCTCTAGCCACAGACTTCGTTAGAGCGAGGATGCGGAGGCCTGCAACTAGAACACCATACTCTAGGATTAGACCATTGTACTGGTAGCATCTCAGAGGAAGAGTGGGGCATTCAGCCATGTGACCTCCATAGGGACTACCTGGAAGCTCAAAGCCATCTTGGAAATGCAGAGCAAGGAGTACTAGGCTAATCTGGACAAATCTGGAATACTTAATCATAAGAGAAGCTGGAGCCCTGCTTCTTTCTCCCAACCCTAAATGCTGCCACCACAATACCCAGAGGACTAACAGTGACACTGCCCATACATAATAGTCCTTAGGCACACACAGTGGCCTACCCATCCCAACCCACCCTCAGCAGGCCCAATGAACCATCAGTTCATTATCCTGCTTAGTAGACCAGTCAAGGTCAGCCCTAGAGGCTGAGCACATGAGAGTCCCTGCTGCTCCTCCTCAAGGATCTGGGAGAACTCCAGCCTGGTAGTATGAATAGTGGTACCCAGCTGTCCAGGACAGGGCCACCAAGACAGCTCAGCAACAGGAGGTTGAGCCAGATTTTGGAGGGTGAACAGGTTTGGAGAAGCCGAGAGGCTGGGAAAGTGGGGATACCAAGGCAGACTGCCTGTTGAGAGCCAGGTGGGTCAGGTTCAAGGCTCACTGAGGGTAGAAGTTGGTTCCTCGGGCAGAGAGAGTGAAGTAACTGCACCTGCTCTGGGTCTCCATCCCAGGTCATCTCTATAAGGCTAGGCTTACAGGGATGGGACAGCCTCAATGAAGAGTCAGGAGCACCTCTCTGTCCTGCTGGGTTCTCCAGATCCCCAGCTATGGCCCTGAGGCTGACAGTTATGGAACCTCTCCTGAGCCCCTGCTCCTTGGCTCTGATGCCCAAGCTCTATCTCCTGCACACATAAGTGAGTGTATGTGACCTCACAGATGGGCCTTGCCCCTCACAGGGTAAAATGCCCCTGTCTCCTGCGTCCCGGGACTAAGGCTTGGGACAAGGGGTAGCTAGACTTGCCCACTGCTTATGTGCCCACACTTGCCTGCAAGGGTAGAGAGGAGGATCATGCTGCAGATAGGTCCCAGGAGGCCTTCAGATTATAGGCTAGCCTGGGAGACCCAGACCCCAGACTCTAGGCCCCACTTTAGTGCCTTCCCAGCCCTGGGGCAGGCCACCTCGTGATGTTGATGAGATCACTGCTGGCACCGGGTGCCTGTTGAGTGCCAACACCCCGTCATTCGGCAGCCAGCTTGAGATCCAGGGGAGGGCAGGCGGGGGTCTATGGACTGTGTGTCTGCCCGTGACCTTGTGTGGGACTGGGTGTGTGTTCCTGTACATGTGAGTTCACACTTCTGGTGCATACCTATCTGGGGTTCTGTCTGTCTCTCCGGGGTCTGTTGCTCTGACTCTGAGTATCCCCAGGAGTCGTGGATATGTGCCTGTACATACCTAGATGCATCTGCCTGGTATGCTGTGCCCCTGTGTGTCAATTTGGGAGCATTTCTATTAGAGTAAATGTCCATGGTATGCTCAGATGGGTCTGTCCTTGTGCATGTCTGTCTCTGTGAATTGTGTGGCCCTCTGTACCTGTTTGCTTGTGTCTAGTCTTCTCATGTCCACATAAGTATCTGTGTGTGTGTGTATGTGTGTGTGTGTGTGTGTGTGTGTGTGTGCTAGCGCACGCGCACGCATGTGCATGCGCCTGGGGTTCTGTGTGAATATGTGTCTCTTTGTGCATGCACTTCTAGAAAATGACACAGCAGAAGCCCAGTGCCACCCTGCCTTGCCATTCCTTATTTCATGCCTCAGGTTGGGCTTTCCTATTGGGATAACAACCCCACCCAGTGGGCACACAAAAAATATTCCCAGGCCAACAGGCCATTCCACATACCAAGCATTTTCATGGCTATGACCCCTCCACTTCTTCCCTGACCCTGCTGCCTCAGCAACCAGTCCTACCCTGCCTTCTACAAGAGGCTTCCCCGAATACATCCCCCATATTGTCCTCTTCCCTGGCTTCCTGCCTTACTTGATGGCCTGCACCCCAGGACCAGTTGTTTGGTTGTGATTCCTTGAGGCCCAATGTGTGTGACCTACCCGAGGTCAGGGCCTAGTCTCCCTCTCTTCTGATCCACCTCTGGTGAAGCCAAGTTCCGGGCCAGAAGCCAGGTTCTGAATCGGCTCCCCAGACTGTGCTGGCAGCTGGAGCTTCAGAGTCTGAAGTCTGGAGGGGACCCAAACAACAATAGCTGGCCTATAAAACAGGGAGTGGCAGGCACTGTCAGAGAAGGGTAAACAAAGGCCAGCAGCAACCAAATCCACAGAGAAATGTCTCGGAGCCCTTCAAACCAGCAGTGGGAACAGGCGAATAGGCTGCACCTCCCACCAGCAAGGTGACCTTCAGCTATGCCTAATCATGACGCCTTAGTTTCCTCAGATGTGAAGTGGAAGGGTTAAATAAGCTATTCCTTTAAAGACGGCAGAACAGTGCCAGGCACATACCAAGCCTACATGTGTTTGATATTAACAGGTTCTTAAACCATAAGCAGAATTTGACTGGCCCGCCAGGCCTCTACGTGGCCTCCAGAGAGGCTAGCACAGGAAAGGAGGAGAACTAGCAGCTAGACCAAGGCTGAAAGTGCCCTTGGGGTAGGTTGGGGTGGAAGCGGTTGGGGTGCACGAGGAAGGGAGACTAGTCCGACCAGACCCCAGGGTTCAAGTGTCTTCTTCAGCCTTTAGCTGCAGGTGCCACCTGACTACTGCAAACCCAGAGGTCCCTGCCTCCAGTCTCCACTCCCACTGCTGCCCCAATCCAGCACTCAGAGTCTCTTCCCCTAAGTTGGGACATCCCTCCACCTCCTCTTCCCAGGCCCCCTTCTTGGGAACTTATGAACCTTCGGACCTGGGCTGGGCTGGGCTTGGCCCAGCTGGCGTTGACTTTGGCTCAGGGGTTGGGTTTCCTGAGCAAATCTATGGGACTGGCAGGATTGCAAAGAGACAATTAAGCCTCCCTCAGGGGAGGGGGTCCAGAGTAGTTGTAGTCACTCAAGGGCACCCTGATCCTAAAGAGGCAAAATTATGGCATTTGCATCTGCCTAGTAAATCAGATCTCTGGAGATGCCCCTGACTAGCCAGGTCCTGAAAACTCATAGCTACACAGTGAAGCCCACAGCCTGTGCTGCAGACTTTTCTCTGATGCCCCCATCACCATTCCTAACCCAACTGAGCTGGAGACATCTGTTCTGATGTGTGAGCTTTATGCAGAGTCTCAAAACCTAGATGAACCCTAATATACTTGTCACCCCATGTACCCAATACCTCCTTTTTATAACAACATTCTTTCTAAGGTCACTTTTTACTATTATAAAATGAGATTCACAATCCACTCATATTCATTCTTTAAAAAAAAAAATGAGGGTTTATAATCGGCCCTTCTGGGACATGTTTTGCTTTTTGAATGTGTCGTAAAAGTCTTGTTTATGTCAGTAAAGAAGGATCTATCACCATTGTTGAAATTCCTTAAACTGCTGCTGATGAGAATTTTGTGATACATTTTTGAAATCTAAATGTCAGTTTTCTCAAAAATCGTAAAAAGAAAGGTCATTGTGCTACCAAAAAAAAAGATGTTCTAGCTATAATATGAAAGACAAACAAAAAGGAAAGTAACTTGTAATACAATGCTGTGTACACATTCAGGCATGATTGCACTAAAAGATAAGAAGATATGGTCTGAAGGTTGTACCTATAAATATAAATTCTGGGAATGTGAGGGCTATAAATGCAGATTGATATATGCAGGTGGTTATATCAGTGACTCAAATATCACAAACAGTGTTGCTGTGGGTAACATGATTTCCCAAATCATCAGATGACTCTAAAGTTCAGAACAAAACAAGGTATATATTCCTCTCCCCCTTTTCTCAATGGTTACATTCCTGGAAAACTTCATGTATGTTAAGCCTGTGCAAAAAGCACCTTACGTTTTTACGTAAAATAGAGCAAGAGTCCAAGCTCTGGTTATTGCAAAAGCCCACATCTACACAGAGGCCCAGTGGCACATCTGAAAGTCATGCAGAATGTAAGAGGATTTATCACTGTGTAGGACCATCCAGGTCACCTGCCTGGCATCCCTGGTTACTGCCCATCAAATACCAGATGAAGCCTTCCATCACTGCAATAAACAGTGAGAAAGGGAGTCCCACCCCAAAGGGGACCATGGAGTGGTAGTCATGCCTTCTCTCCCCTCTCCCTGTCAGGACATGTCCTGAACAGCCTTGGCAAGTCTGTGCCTCCCCTCTCAGACTGGAGCTCCTCAAAGGTAAGAGACTGTCTAGAGGAGGAATAGAGTGGTACCTGTGAGCTCAGATCCCAGGGCTTCTCTGGTGACCCATGTGTCCTCTGCCTTCACCACACAGGCTGCAGCAAGATGTGGGACAACCTTACCTGCTGGCCGGCTACCCCTCGGGGCCAGGTGGTCGTCTTGGCCTGCCCCCTCATCTTCAAGCTCTTCTCCCCCATTCAAGGTAAGAATCCTGGTCTGAAGGGCAGGAGCTTTGGTGGGTAAATGTGAGCCTGCTGGAGTAGGGACTCCCTTTCTCAAGGAAGGGTAAAGGCAAAGGGATGTAGACAAAGGGGTTGGAGTGATGGGGGGGGGGGTGAGGGGGATCCTTAACAGGGAAGCAACAACACTGGATCTTTGAAGGACTCAGGGGATTTGATTAGCTCTTCACAGAGAGATAAGAATGTGGGAAGGGCTCACTAAATATTTGCTTAACAATTGATAACTGATTGACTGACAGGTGCTTAATTAAATTATGGCTCCCATGTTCCTGTTGTCTTGGGTTGGTTGTGATTCAGTCTTTTTTTTTTTAATTTAGCCTTATATATTTTACAAAATGTAAATATGATAATAAAGATAGAAATTACAAAGAAAAATTACATGAAAACTATACCACAATATCATAAAAGTTAAAGGCAAAATAAAAACAAACAACAACAACAAAAGTAGGAATACAAGTTACCAGCTAAGATATTAATATTTAGAAAATTAATAAGATAAAAATAAGCATATCGATTTTTTATTTATTTATTTTTTTAGTGACACTAAAATTTTATTTTTTCATTTGATTCAGCCACAGTGCTGAACATTCTTTTTTTTAATTGTTTTCTTTTATTTATTTATTTATTTATTTTATTGGTTGTTCACAACATTACAAAGCTCTTGACATATCATATTTCATACATTAGATTGAAGTGGGTTATGAACACCCAATTTTACCCCAAATGCAGATTGCAGAATCACGTCGGTTACACATCCACAATTTTACATAATGCCCTATTAGTAATTGTTGTATTCTGCTACCTTTCCTATCCCCTGTGATTCAGTCTTTTGCTGCCTGGAGCCGATGATCTTTTGGGCTCCATGAAACTGCCATATAGCTTTGCTTACACACATTGTCTTGTTCTGCTTAAATGAATGTTCACATGTGAGACAGAAATTTTTTAAAAAGGGGGGGTGAACTCTTTAGGAAGTGGGTTTTCTTGCTCCTGAGTCATTAGAAGCCTCCAACACACAGTCATTCATTCTTCCTTTCAGTGGATGAAGTACCTGCTAGTACACAAAGAACAGGGTTAGAAAACAGTAGGAAGGGGACACTGGAAACAACCACCCTCTGCCTGCCCTCTGGGAACAAGGATCTAGCTGGAGAGGCATTTAGTGTGGCAATAAACAAATACGTCATAAGGGGTCAGAAGTTCTGGGAAGGAGAAAGAAGAGAGTGAGGGCACTGTAAGGCAGGTGTTTCAAACAGCATTTCTGAGGAGGTGATGCTTCAGCTACAGTGTGAAGACCTGGAGATGAGAAAGGGTCACTAGGCAGAGATCCTGAGCCAGGGGATAAGTGTGAGAGAGAATCACTAACTGTACAATAAACATTTAAGGAAACCCCTGAAGGATGGCATGGCTGGAGCTCAGAGGAAGGAGGTGAGGGTAGATACAGATTCTGCAGGGCATTGATGACCTATGTGAGTTTTGTCCCAAGTCTGGTGAGAAGCCATAGGGGATTTTGAGCAGTGGACAGGCACGGTCCAATTTAGGTTCTTGTTGGAAACTCTGGTTTCTCTGAGAGGGAAATGGGAAGACTCAATGACAAGGCGTGCAATATTCGATGGTGGCTTGAATTCAGTTAGAAACTGTGGTGGAGGAGAAAAGTGTGAGAGGTTTGTGTAATGACAGTGTGGAGGTGAGAGAGGGGACAGAGAGAGAATCTACATACACCCCACACAAGTCCAAGTTGCAGGAAAGTGCAGGAGGAGCTATAAGGGGGCAGGAAGGATCCAGAGAATAGCAGGATGGATGGAGAGAACTGAGGAAGGAGGAGAGAATATGGAAAGAATGGATAGAAGAGCAATGTGGTGAAGTGAACTGGTAAAGGATTAGGATGGATGGAGAGAAGAGAGACAGGGGAGCATGATGGACAGAGAGAACTGAGTCAAGAGGGGATGGTTGTGGGATAAGGAGTTAGGAAGGATTGTGGTGGGTGTAGAGAACTGAAGGAGGAAAGGGGTGTAATGAGAAGACTGAGAGAGGGGCAGAATAGAGGAGTAGTATGGGAGGAGCATAGTTACATGGAGATGACTGAGGGAGGAGCAGGATGGATAAACAGGTCTCCTCAGCTCTCTCCATCCATCCTTCTCCATAACTCCTACTGATCACAGCTCTGTTCCTCTTTCCTCGGGCCTCTTCATCCACCCTCAGTCCCACCTTGGACCCATACATCCAGCCTGTTCTTTTCTCAATCCTTCCCACCCATCCTCTTCCTCCCTCAGTCCTCTCAATCCACCATGCTTCTTCCTCTCTCCTACACATCCTGGATCAGGATGGTTGGAGACGACCACATGGGAGGACAGAGGGAGGACTGTGTGAGTAAAGAACTGATGGAGGAGAAGGGAGGATGAGGAGGAGCCACCAGGGAGCAGGCTGAACCCAGAGGGCTGAAGTAGAAGCAGGTTGCAATGAGATACCCAGGGAGGAGTTGGATACGTGCAGAATACCGAAGGGATTGTAGGAGGACAGAGAGCTAAACCAGGCAGATGAAGAAGACTGAGGGAGAAAAGGGGAATGAAAAGATCCTAGGGAAGAGCATGATTGATGAGGATGAATGACAGAAAATGATGTTAATGTGGAAACTAAGTGTGGAGGAAAATGGATGGAGAGGACCGAGGAAGGAACACAGGAACACCACTTATGAGGTGGTGCAAGGGGAGAGCACGGTTTAGGGAGAGGACTAAGGGAGCGTCACTGTGAATGACAAGCAGTGGGGAAGGTGCACTGTAGGAGAAAGGCAGGTTGTGTGGGGTAGTAAGGGGGACAATCACCCTGAACTGACAGGACTGAGGTAGGAACAGGATGGCTTTAATGAGAAGAGTAAAGGTGAAGGAAGATAGATGGGGAGGAATGAAGGAAGAACTGGGCGGGAAAGCAGGAGTGAGGGGGAAACAGGGTTGGACGGGGAGGACTGAGCAGGTTGGATATGAAGGAATGAGAGAGCAGCAGGGCTGGATGGTGATGCCTGACACAAGAACAAGAAGTATGTAGATGAGGAAAGAGGGGGAATAAGGGTGGTGAACAGAATTGTGGGGGATTATCAAGATGGATGAGGAAGGAGAAAGATGGAGAGGACTGAGGGTAGAGCAGGGTGGATGGAGAAGACTGTGAGATGAGCCATTTAGATGAGCAGAAGAAAGGAAAGGGAAGGTTGATGGAGAGGTCCAAAGAAAGGACAGTTGATGAGGACTCATGACAGAGTAGGATGGAAGAAGAGTCCTGAGGGAGAAGAAGTGATGGAGAGGGGTGATGAGATGATGAGGAGAGTGAGGAGGACAGAGGAATGAAGCAGATGAGTGAAAGTTGGAGGGGTGAGCAAGGCTGAGGAGAAGGTGTGAGGGAGGATCAGGTGGATGGGAAAAACTGAGGGAGAAGGAGGAGGAGGGCAGAAGACTGAGAGACGATGACTGATTATGAGGAAGAGGAGGGGAGGGCAGGGTCTAAGGAGAGGACTGAGGAAGATGTTCTCTGGATGTACAGGACAAAGGAGGAACATAATGGATTTGGAGCAGGAGATGTGATGGAAGAGAAGGATGGGTGAGGATAATGATGAAGTGGACTAATGAGGGGAGTTTGGAAGGAGGGAGGCTGCATGGAGAGGACTGAGGGAGATTCAGGACAGATATGGAAGAATGGTGGAGTGGCAGGGCTGGAGGGAGAGAACTGAGATGATCAAGGTTGACAGGTAGTGAGGGCGGATCAGCATGAAAGGAAAATACTGATGCGGGAAGTGAGATGGATGGAGAGGACAAAAGAAGTAGGGTATTTGTGGCAGAGGAGGAGTGAGGGAGGAGCAGGTTTACTGGAGAGGACTGAGGGAGGAGCAGGATGGATGGAGAGGGCTGATCCAGGAGCTGGATGGATGGACAGGATGCCTCATTACACTCCATCATCCTGCTCCCCCAACACCCCTCCTAACCCCAGACCTCCTTGTCTTACAGCCCTCTCTGTCCAGCCATGCTCTTACCTCAGTCCTCTTCAACCTGCTGCTATTGCCATCTCAGTCCTCTCTATCCATCCTGCTCCTTCTTCAGGCCTCATCTTCTATCCTGCTTCTCCATACTCCTCTTCCTCAAAGCCCTCCTTCTTCAGTCCTCTCTGTCTAGCCCTATTCCTCTCAGTCCTCTCCATCCCCCCTGCTCCTCCCACAATCCTCTCCTCCTACTGCTCTGTCCTCAATCCTCTCCCTCCTACTTCCCTGTCCTCACTCCTTCCTCTGTCCTCTGCATCCACCATGACACTCCATTGCCCCTCCTCATCCACATTGCTTCTCCATCCCTTTTCCTTTCCATACTGCTCCTCCCTAATTGCTCCTCAACAGCAACTGTCCTTCCTCTAAGACCTCTCTAACCATTATACTCCCTCCTCAGTCCTCTTCATCCACCATGCTTTTTTCTAACTCTTCCACATCCTTATTCAGGGTGGTTGGAGGGGATCATATGAGGAGAAGTGTAGAGCGCTGGGCATGAGAATGCAGCATCATAGATGGAGAGAACCTAGGGATAATGATGGATGGAAGGATTGAGGGAGCATCAGGATGGATGAAAAGGACTAGAGGTAGGAGAATACTGGGAGAAGGTAACCATGGGAGGAGCAGGTTGTATGGGGATTAACTGGGGGAAGGCGTAGATGGGGAAGCGATGTCTGAGGAAAGAGCAAGATGGAAGGAGAGGGCTCTGGGAGGGACACATTGGGATAAGAAGACTGAGGGAGGATCTGATGAGTAAAGAGGTCTGAGGGAGAAGCAGGATAAATGGAAAGGGGTGGGGGAAGGATCACAAGAATAAAAAGGACTGGGGAGGAGAAGGGTAAGATATAGGGAGAATGACTGGAGAGGACTAAAGAGGAAATTGAGGGAGAAGCAGGAATGATTGAGAGGAATGAGAGAGGAGCAGGATAGAGGGAGAAGAGGGAGGGAAGAGGAGGGATGGAAAGAATGAGGGTGACGAGTATTGGGAGTAGACATCTGAGGAAGTATCTGGAGGGATAGAGAGGGCGAAAGGAACAGCAGGGTAGATTTAGAGGACTGAAGGAAAGGTAGGATGGATGGAGAGGACTGATTGAAGAACAGGATGAATGGAGAGGACTGACAGATGAGTTGAGGGATGGAGGAGAGGAGCAGGATGGATTTGACAGGACACAGTGACAAACAGGATGGTAGGAGAGGAAGGGGAAGAAGGGATAGAGAGGAGTAGGTTATGGAAAAGATTGGGAGGAAAAGACTGAAGGGGAGGGAGAAACAAATTTGGAGTGAGGAGCAGTTAGGGAGGAGCAAGTTGGATGGAGGGAGAAGGATGGATGGAGAGAAGTGAAAGAGGATCAGGATGGATGTAAAGGAATGAGGGAGGATCAGGATGTATGTACAGGAATGGGGTGAGGAACAGATTGGAAGGAGAGGACTGAGAAGGAACAGATTATTTGAGATAGCTAGAAGAGAAGAATATTAGATGTAGAGAACTGAGAGAGAAACAGGGTGTATGGAGAGGACTGGGGTGAGGAAGAGATTAGGAGAAGATTTGTGAAGAGCAGGATGGATGAAGAAGAATGGGGAGGATCATTAAAGACGGAAAGGATGAGGAACAGATTGGGAAGAGAGGACTGAAGGAGGAGGAGGAGGAGGATGGAGAGGAATAGGGGAGAAACAGAACTTTTGGGTGAGGGTGTGTGAGGGAGGGTCAGGTTGGGTTGAGAGGACTGAGAATCAGGACTCATAGGAAGGAATGAGGGAGTCAGGATGGCTGGAGAGGGTGGATGGAGGAAGAGACTGGGATAAGAGGACTAAAGAATAAGCAGAATGGCTGATATGACTGAAGGAGGAGCCGGATGTATAGAGAGGACTGAGAGAGGAGCAGAATGGATGTAAAGGACTGAGCCCAGAGCCAGATGGATAGACAGGTCAGCTCAGGCCACTGCATCCATCTTGCTCCTCCAACATCCCTCATCACCACAGCCATTTCTTTTCTTCTAGCCCTCTCCATTCAATGTTTTTCCTCAGTCTTCTCTATCCATCCTGCTCCTCCATCACGCCTCCTCTTCATAGCCCTCCCTCTTCAGTCCTCTGCATCCATCCCTGCTCCTCTCTCAGTCTTCTCCATCTATTCTGCTCCTCACATCAGTTCTCTCCATCATTCCTCAAAATAGCCCTTTCCCTTCTTCAGTCCTCTCTGTACAGCCTTGCTCTGCTCTCAGTCCTCTCCATCCATCCTTCACCTACCTCAGTCTTGTCAATTTGTACTGATTCATTCTTACTCCTTTTTCTCTCCTCTATGTTGACCATGATCCTTCATTCCTTCTCATTATCCACATTTCACTTCCACACTGCTCTTCCCTCACTATTCTTCATCCACAACAACCCTTTATCCACTCACTTCTCTCCTACCATCCTACGTCTCCCCCACCCCAGTACTCTCCATCCACCATGCTTCTTTCTAACTCTTCCACATCCTTGTTCAAGGTGGGTGGGGAGAACTTTGTAAGGAGAAGTGTAGAAGAGTGAGTGTGAGCATGGAGCACCATGGATGGAGAGGATTGAAGGAGGAAAAGGGTGGATAGAGAAGAATGAGGGAGGGTCAGGATGGGTTAAGAGGACCAGGGGAAGTATATATTGAAAGTAGACATCTCATGGAGTAGCAGGATATACAGAGAGGAATGAATGAAGAATTGGATGGATAGAAAGGACTGAGAGAGGAGCAGGGGAGATAGAGAGGAGTGATGGAGCTGCAGGATGGAATTGAAAGTAGTAAGGGAGGGGCTGGGATTATGGCTCAGTGGTAGAGTGCTCACCTAGCATGCTAGAGGCACTGGGTTCAATCCTCAGCACCACATAAATGTAAAATAAAGATATTGTGTCCACCTAAAACTTAGGAATAAATATTTTTAAAAAAAGTAGTAAGGGAGGCAGGAACATGGTAGAAGGAGAGGAGTGGATAAGAATCAGTATGGACAGAGAGGACTCAGGGTAAGGAACAGATTTGGAGGAAAAGAATGAGGGAAGCACAAGACAGATAGCCAGGAGTGAGGAATAAACAGAAATGTGTAGGCTGAGGAGGAGTTAGGGAGGAGCAGGTTGGGTGGAGAAAACTGAGGGAGGAGCGAGATGGAAGAACGGAAGTGTGGAAGGACCCAGATGTATGGTGAGGAATGAGAAAGTTTTGGATATGTGTAGAGGACTAGGGATGGGGGGACATATTGGGAGGAGAGGACTGAGGGAAAAGCAGGATGGATGAACAATAGAGAGGGAGGATCAGGATGGGTGGTGAAGACTGATGTGAGAAATATATTGGGAGAAGAATATTGAGAGAGGAGCAGGATAGAATGAGAGAACTAGGAGAGGAACAGATAACTAAGGGAGGAGCAGAAGTGATAAAGATGAATGAAGGAAAATATGGATGGTTGGAGAGGACTGAAGGAGGAACAGATTGGGAGGACAAGATGAGGAGCAGGGTGGATGGAGAGGACTGTGGGGAGGAGCAGACTAGAAAGAGAGGTCTAAGAGAAGAGCAGGATGGATGGAGGAGTGTGAAGGAGGAGCAGGATGGGAGGAAAGGACTAAGAGAGGAACACATTAAAATGAAAGGATTCCATGAGGAACAGAATGAATGGAAAGATCTGGAAAAGGAGTCGGGTAGATAAAGAGTAAGGATGCAAAAGACTGGGGTGAGGAACAGATTGGAAGAAGAGGACTGAGGTAGGAGCAGAATGGGTGGAGAGGTATGAAGGAGGAGCAGGATGGATGGAGAGTAGTGAGGAAGAGATAGAATGGATGTTAGTACTAGAGGGAGGAACAGATTGGAAGAGAGAACTGAGGGAGCAGCTGGGTGAAAGGAGAGAACTGAGGAGAACTGATAAAGAGGACTGAGGGAGGAGCAAGCAGGATGGGATGTACTGAGGGAGGAGCAGGATAAATGAAGAGGACTTGGGGGAGAACAGATTGGGAAGAAAAAGCTGAAGGAAGACCAGGAGGGGTGTATAAGTACAGGAGAAATGAAAATCTTTTTGTAAGGAGGAGTAGGATGGATGGAGAGGACTGAGCCAGGAGCTAGATGGATAGACAGGTCACCTCTGTCCTCACTATTCGTTTTGCTCCCCCAACACCCTTCACCCCCACAGCCCTCCTTCTTATCTTATAGATCTCTCCATCTATTCCTGCTCTTACCCCAGTCCTCTCCACCCATTCTTCTCCTCTGTTAGTCCTCCCTCACCATAACCTTTTTTCAGTTCTCTCCATCCACCTGGCTCTTCCATCATTCCTCATCTTCCACCTGGCTCCTCCATCATTCCTCATCATCATAGCCCTCCTTCTTCAGTCCTCTCCATCCAGCCCTGTTCCTCTCTGTTCGCTCTCTCCATCCTGTTTCTCCATTATTCGTCTTCATCATATCCCTCCCTCTCCTTTTTCATTCCTCAGTTCAGTCCTGCTTCTCCCTCAGTCCTCTCCACCCTAATGCTCCATCCTCACTCCTTACCCTCCCCTCTACATTGACCATTACCCTCCATCATGCCTCCTCATCACATTGCTCCTCCATCCCTTTTCCTTTCCATACTGCTCCTCCATCACTGCTCCTCCAATAAAACAACCCTCTTTTCATTCAGTCCTTCCTAACCATACTACTCACACCTCAGTCTTTTCACCCACCATGTTTCCTCCTAGATCTTCCACATTCTGTTTCAGGGTGATTGGAGAGGATCATATGAAAAGAAATATAGAGGAGTGGGCATGAACATTGAGCAGCATGGATGGAGAGGACTGAGGGAGGAGAAGGATGAAGAGGGATGAGGGGGACTGAGGGAGTGGAGAGGACTGGATGAGAAAGAGATTGAAAGAAGATTACTGGGGGAGGAGAATAATGAATGAAGAGGTCTAAGGAAGTACTAGGATTGGTGCAGAGAACCAAGGGAAGAGCAGGGTGGAAAAATAGCACGGATGGGGAAGCAGGATGTATGGAGAGAACTGAGGGAGGAACAGAATGGAAGGAGAAAACTGAGAAGGAGGATAGATGGAAAGGAATGAGAGGATCAGGACTGATAGAGAGGGGTGAGGTGAGGAGGAGATTGGGAGGAGAGGACTGAAGGAAGAGCAGGATGGATGGAGAGGACTGGGTGAGGAGTAGATTCGGTTGAGGGGGCTGAGTGATGAGAGGGAGAATGGAGAGGACTGAAGGAGAAGCCCGATGGATGTAGAGGACTGGAGGTAGGAGAAGATTGGGAGGAGAAGACCAATGGGAGGAACAGGGTGAGTGGAAAGGACTTGGAAAAAGTACAGATTGGGAGATATGTGAGGGAAGCATTGGATGGATGTAGAGGAATGAGGGAGAAATAGAAATTTGGGGTGAGAAGGATTGAGGGAGGAGAGAATTCAGGGAGGAGTAGGATGAATAGAGAAGAATGAGGGAGGATCAGGATGGATGGAGAAGAGTAGGGAAGGATTGGTTAGGAGATGACTGGGGGAGAAGCAGGATTGATAGAGAGGAGTGAGGGAGGACTCAAGATGGATGAAGAGGACTGGGAGCAGACCAGATTGGGTGGAAAGGACTGGATGAGAAACAGACTGGGAGAAGCACACTAACGTATCTCCCTAACCCTAACCCTAACCCTAACCCTAAAGAGTGCTCTTTTTATGAGTTGGCAAGATGGAAGGGAAGTGTTGATAGGAAGGACTGAGGGAGGATCACTGTGAATGGAATACAGTGAGAATTTTTGTGGGTGAGGAATTATGGAGGAGCAGGAGGTGGATATAGTGGACTAAAGGAGGAGAATGAAGGAGAACAGTCTGAATAGAGAGGACTGAGGGAGGAACAGGATTGCTTTTAGATGAGTAGTGTTAAGGTGAAGGAGGATAGATGGGAAGGAGGAGCCAGGAAGGAAAGCAAGAGGGAGGGGGGAAATGGGGCTGGGTGGAGAGGAGCACAACAGGAGCAGGTTGGATATGAAGGGAGTGAGCAGCAAGTTATGGCTGATGGAGGGGCAAGATGTGTGCGGATGAAGAAGGAAGAGGGAGGATGAGGGTGAATGAAGATGCATGGGGAGGAATGAAGAAGGAGGAAGATTGGAGAGGAGTGAGAGTAGAGCAGGGTGAATGGAGAGGAATGAGGGATGGGCCAAGTGGATTGGCATGAGTGAGGGAAGGGAAGGGTTGATGGAGAGGCCAGCGGAGTATCAGAGTCTACAAAGAGGACTGGGGAAGGTGTCAAGAGTAGTGAGCATGGAGCAGTCGAATGCAGAAAGCTGAAGGAGGAATCGGCTGAACAGAGAGGAATGTGCAAATAGCAGGGTAGATGCAAAGGATAGAGCGAGGAGTAGTGTGGGGGGTGAGGACACATGGACATTCCTTCTCAATGAGAGCCCGTGAGGCCTTAGAGAGTTGCAGGCTATCTGGAGAGGTGTGAGGTAGGAACATGGTAAAGGGAGAGGACCTAGGGAGGAACAGCATGGATTAGGAGGGGGAGGCGAGGACCAGATGGACAATACAGAAAGAGGAGCAGGTTGGATGTGGAGTGCTGATGAGGAATGTAGGGTGAAGGATGGTGGATGGAGAGGACTGAGGCAGGAGGGGCATGGATGAATAGGAGCGAGGGAAGTTCAGAACAATGGAGAGGATGGATTGAGAGGACTGAGGGAGGTGCTGGGTAATCAATGTAGTCCTGGGGCAGGAGCAGTATGGGTGCAGAGGATTGAGGGAGGAGTCAGATGGATGGGGAAGACCTAAGGAGTTGTCAGGGTGACAAGGCAGAATGAGGGAGGCAGCAGATGGATGGTAGGACGGAGGGGAGAGCAGGAAAGAGGGTAGAGGCAGGCACAGAGTGGATATTGGGGACTGAGGGAGGCACAGCCTGGATGGCGAGTACTGAGGGAAGGACAAGATGGACTTGTGGAGGATCAGGGTAGATGGAGAGGGCTGAGGGAGGAGCAGGATGTTTGTCAATGTGTAGGAGGAGTCAGGAAGAATTGGTGTGTGAGATAGTACTCTGTGGGGGATGGGGTGAATGAGGAGGAATTAGGGAGGAGCAGGATGGACAGAGAAGACTGAGGGAGGAGGAGTGAGGGAAGAGCAAGCTGGATGGTGAGTACTGAGGGAAGACTAGGTTTGCTGTGGATGAAGAGGAGTGAGAGAGGTTCGGGGTCATGGAGAGGATTGAAGCAGGAGCATGGTTAATGTAGAGATGTGAGGAAGGATGGAGGGCACTGGGGGAGGAATAGAGTGTATGAAGAGGACTAAGGGATGAGCAGGGTGGATGGGGAGGACTGTGTTTGGAGCCAGATGGTTGTGGATGAGAAGCAGTAAGGGAGGATCAGGGTCAATGAGGAGGACTGATGGAGGAGAGGAGCAGCGTGGATGTGGGAGACACAGGGAGAAAGGGGGTGGATGAGGAGGAGTGAGGGTCCAGCAGGGTGAACTGAGAGGACTGAGGGAGAATCAGGGTGTATGAGTGATGGAGGACTGAGAGAAGAGCAGATTGGATGGGGAAGACTAAAGGTGGAGCAGGGTTGAGGAGGCAGAGGGAGGGAGGGAAGATCAGGGCCTTGATAAGGTTTCAGCAGATGTCCCTCACTTCATGTGACTTTAGTCCTTGGACTTTAGTTCTCCTGTTTGTAAAGTGGAGATAGAAGGTAGACCAAATGGTCTCTTTGGCCTGTGCCAGTTTTTCCCTCAATGCTAAGGGTTGTGACCTTCACTGTGAAGGACAGACCTTGAAGCGCCCTCTAAGAATCTGGAAGCAGTAAGGTGTGCCTTATTCCAGGTCAGCATCCCCCTTATCCAGCCCTTCTCCAGTGAGGACCTAGGACCTGGGCTGGTAGGAGATGAGCTCCTCTGGCAGACCCCATATTGAGTCCCAAGAGCAGAGTCTGGCAATCAGCCTTCTCCAAGCATCAACTAAATGCTTCCTCTCCATGTGCTACTTCCTTCTGTCTCTGCCGGAATGTATCTAGGCAGCTCCTTTGCTTAAGAACTCAGACTCCAGTTCACCATCTGGCTGACCTTGAGGGTGCTGGCCTCAACAGGACCCATTCAGTGCCTTTGTGCAAATGAGAAAGAAGCAGATCTTCTTCAGGTGGAATCAACCTCTCACTAGAGCTCACTGAGTGGCAACCTGAATGTGAAGTCAATTTTAGTCTGTCATTCATCAGCCGGATGTCACATGCAGTGAACAACCTGTACAGCTAACTCAGAGGACCTCACTCTAAAAATGATGGAGACTATGGCTGGGGCTGAAAACATATCTGGGCATTGAGGCAAAGAAGGCATGAGGAACTGGCCTTAAATTCCAAAGGGGGATGTTTGCAAGAGTGGGATAGGGATGAAGTTCTCCTGCCCCTTTGGATAACTCCCCTAAGAAGTGACCTGGTTCTACAGGAAAAGTCAAAGAAAGTTTATAAAAGATAAAAAACCTTGGTGGGTTAGAAGTCATCTATTTAGGCTGGATATAATACCTGGGGGAGAGGGGCTGGCTAGGCAAGTGATTGCTCATTAAGGTACCAAAATGTTTATGGTGGTTTATTTCTTTAGTTTGTAATATGCATACATATATCTGTGTGTTTGGTTTTTGGAGATGAAACCCAGGTCCTCAAGCAGGCTAGGCAATTATCCTACCACTGAGCTACATCTCCAGACCTTTTGAGATAGGGTCTTGCTAGGTTTCCCAGTCTGGTCTCAAACTCACAATGCTCCTGCATCAGCCTCCAGAGTAGCTGGGATTACAGGCATGCACTGCTGCACCTGTTTCATCTGTGGGGCTTTTTTACCTTTAAATATTTGAAGGATTTTTTTAGAATAAAAAATAGGATGGTTATTTTGGTTTGAAAAACAAATACACAGTCTATGTCAGCTACGTCTGCAGAGTCTGTGGGCACCCTCTTTCCCCTACCCAGTTCTTGATTCCAACCTAAGAAGTTTACACTTGCTAACTGGATGGGGAACCCTAGACAGATCTCGACAGGAGAGCCCTAGGGTCAGGTATGGATGCCAGAACTATCCCTCTAGCTATCTCAGGGTAGTGATCTGGTTGGAAGGCTCAGGAAAGCAGACAGACCCATCAGGAGGCTCCTACCTAAGCCAGGGAAGACAAGATACAGTAGAATTGAAGAAAAAAAGAATCTGGGACAGGACTTGTGGATCCTGGAGGAGGAGAGGAGAAACAAAAATTTCCTAATTTCTGGCTCAAGTCACTGAGCAGCAAATTTTAGAAAACAGAGAACCCCGGAGAGGAGAGGGGTGTGACTGCTTTGTGAGCCATTGCTGAGTGGGAGGAAACAGAATGTGGGGCATCCCTGTTAGCTCAGGATTAAAGTCCCTTGGCCATTCCCTCCCACCCCCTGTATCCCCCCTGCAGACACAGAGCTAAATGGCAGAGACTTGGCTGCTCCTTGGGTCCCATGGTGACTGCCTTTGAAATCCCCTCAAGAGCAGCTCTCTTTGTGGCCTAGGCCACTCTCCCAGGCTCCTCAAAGAGGCCGCCTGCTCTCCCTTCCCCTATTACCTAGAGCGGCCATGGCTCCAGAGGACAAGGTGGCTCCCTTTGGCCACTGCCAGGAGCCCAGATAGATCTGGAATCAGGCTGGCTTGAGACTGTAGCTTTCTTGCGGTGACTGAGCAAGTTACTTCCTCTCTTAGTCTTTGGTTCCCCATCTTTTTGCAGGACTAGTGATAACTCCCAATCCTTGGCCTTAACACATTAATGTTTGTCCAACACACACACACACACACACACACACACACACACAGAGAGAGAGAGAGAGAGAGAGAGCATGTGAAGCTACTGTGTAGACACTCATGAGTCACCCAGTCTTGGTAAGCATAAGTATGATAATATCAGGTGCCCGTTCTGTCCTTGAGCTTGATCTTTTGAGCCCTGATCCATCTGGTGAAAAGGGAACCCAGTATTTTAATGTCCCTGCTTCAAGGCTGATTGATTTGGCCTGTCCCTCTTTTCTACTTACCCAATCCCTAGTGGGTGGAGTCCCCAGAAGAATTGATCCTGAGTGGGAGGCATGGCCTCGGGGCCTTGGGTATAATCCTTAGAACTGGGGTGAGGCAGAGCTGCAGTTTGAAAGGGACTTGCTGAAGGCTGCAGGCCGGGCCCACCTTCAGCCACAATAACAGGAAGTGGAGAGGGCTGAGAGGGGGGCTACTAGAGACTGCTCAGTCCTGCAAGCTCTATGGCAGTGTGGCTGGGAATCCTGGGCAGCAGAGGCTGCCTAGGCAGGAAACCCAGCCCAATGCCCTTCCCCCAGCCACCTAGTCCCCAGGCCATTTATCCAGGGCTGCTCCTCACTGGCTCTCCTCCCCAAGCCCCAGCTGCCCAAGGCCCCACACATAAAGTAGGAAGATAAGGACCTCTTTCAAAGCAATGTCGGGAGGCTCCTGTGGCCTGCTCCAGAAAAAGTGACTATGGAGTCACCTGGTGTATTCCAGGCACAGGGAAAAATTTGGAAATATTAAAACACTCTTGCACAGAGACCCTCCCTGAGTTCACAGGACAGCTCGACACCTCCTGTGGCTCTGCACCTGGACATGGAAACAAGTTCTCAGGTCCCCTCAGTGCAGGCGAGGGACAAGCTTACCTGACAGGACTTGGGAGGACAGACCAGCTCAGCTCCACCCTGCCCTATGAGTGACCTTGAGCAAGGTACCAACCTCATGGAGCCTCCCCTTCTCAAGTGTGAAATGGAGTCACCTTCCTCATTGGGTGGGAGCTTGATTAAAGTGCTCTGTTCAACTCTGACACATGGAAAGGTCAAAACTGGCCATTGTGTTAAGGCTACTGCTGCTGCTGTTGATGATGGTGACAGTGATGGTGGTCCTATGGGGGAGGGGCACTCTACTGTCCCCCCCCCCATTGTCTATTCAGCCCCTTCCCTCTCTCCGAGGGGAGAAGACACCTCCCTAGGCCTGAAGAGTGGGTAGCCTTGGTGTACCCCTCACCTCACATGCCCCCTTAGCAATCCTGCCCTTTGCTGCACAGAGACTTGATGGAGCGTGCCCTGGAGCCCCAGCCGCAACTTGTTTCAGCTTCAAGATCCTGCAGTGCTGCCCTGCTTGAGTGCCCTCTCACATGCATTGCCTTGCAGTTTCCCCTGCCAGGAACCCCTTACTTCTCCATTTATGAGAATTTCAGATCTGTACCCTTATCAGGTGTCCTCCACCCCCAACCCTGTCCACCTCTACCTTTGGTCCCTCTCCAGAAGCACATCTGAACATGTGGGAGGACATGGCCTCACAGCCCCACCCAGGATGACCAAGGAAGACTAGGCTGATATGGCCTCCTGCCTGAGCTCTGGCCCAGCGACAAGGGTCAGTGTTCAGCTCATGGCAAGGGTCAGGGGTCCTTCCGTGATGATGATCCAGTTGAGTCTGTGACAATAATAGAATTTACATTTCCCCTGGAATGAGGGTTGGTCATGACAAGGGGTAGGACTAAGCCCAGGACTGTATGATCTGATTCTGCTGTCTGTTCAGAAGGTCCCCTGGCACTCTGAAGGGGCTTCTCCCTGCCTCAGGTGCCCTGAGGGTCTGAAAGAGAACAGCTGGAGCCTGGCAGCACCAGGAGTCAGTGGGAATAGGACTCTTATCTGCCTCGTGCCCAGCACAGAGGCAGCCAGGCTCCTGTGGCCTGCTCCAGGGACTAGCCCTCCTCCTGGTCTCAGCCTCTCTCCTCCCTGCTCTTCTCTCCCATCTAGGCCGAAACGTGAGCCGCAGCTGCACAGATGAGGGCTGGACGCAGCTGGAGCCTGGCCCCTACCCTATTGCCTGTGGCTTGGATGACAAGGCATCAAGTTTGGATGAGGTGGGCCTCAGTGCACCCTCCCCCCACCCCCAGCTCACCTCAGCCCACCCATGCTCCTTTCAGCCTCCCTTGAGGTTGCCATGTTTGCAGGAGCTGGATTCCTGGGACCTGCCCTCCAAGCATGGGTTTCTGGAGACTCATCCCCTCAATCCCCCTGACAGGGTGCATTGCAGGTGGAGGGTGGTTCATGAGAACAGCACACAGGAAGTTGTCCCCATAGCAGAAGCTGAAGCAGTAACCACAGGCGGGGCCACCCCACTGTCTTGAGGGAGCCTGGTTCCAGCCTGGAGGTGGCACAGCAAGCAGATACCATCACCCTATCGTGTCCAGATGGAAATTGAGGTGCAAAGAGAACCAGCCTCAGATACCCAACATCACATCAGGGACAGGATAGGAAAAGGGCACATTGTCCTCAGTCTGAGGACAGGGATCTGTCCCTGAAGCAAGTAGAGCACAGGTGGTCTCTGTAGAGATTTGAGGAGCCACTTAGTAATATGGATGCGAAGGCTGGATTATAACTGTAGTCCTTAGCTAGAAGCCCCTCACTGCTTTGGGGTGTAAACATCCCTGTGGGTCTGTGATGACATCTGCCCCACCCCAAGACACCCCATCAGACAGCTTTCATGTCTCTGAAGGGAGCAGTAATTTCCTGAAAGGCTTCTGAAGCCTACCAGAGCCTTCGGCCCTAACTCCCCAGAATCCCTCTTAACCCCTTACCTCTCCTTAGGCACAAAGTGGGGTTTACCAAGAGACTGTCACTCTGCATGTGTGTCCATAGGGAGGGCACTGAGGGAGGGGGCCAAGTGAGAAGGCTTGGGATCCAGTGTTGTCCTGTCTCCTACAGAAAGGCTAGATTTTTCTCACCCTGCTGCCCCCAGCCACTGGGAACCCCAAATAGGAAATTACGCCCCGTGTCTTCTTTAACATTCTGCACTCCCTGTGTGCCTCCCTGAGCTACATAGAAAGAGGGCTTCATGTGCAGGTCTGAAAGGACAGCAGCCTTGGTCTCCTGGGGCCCTGAGCCCAGAGTTGGCACAGCAGGGCCAGACACATGACTGAAGAATGAATGAATCAACAAGTGGAATGTGTGAGGTCTCCATTCTGTCCCTCACTGACACATCCCTCTTGAAGAGAGGGAGTGACTTCAACCCTCACCACACCCCGGGACATGGTTCTGTCCTGGAAACTGAAGTGTTAGGGGGTTGGTGGCACAAAGGGCACTGCTCAGCTCTTCTTGGGAGCCCTGGGCCACAGCCTCCTCATCTGCCAGGGTCCAGCAGGCAGAGTGTAGAGCCCCTAGGTGAGCCCACCTTGCCCCCCACCCAAGATCCTTGCCTGCCTCCCTCCAGCAGCAGCAGACAATGTTCTACCACTCTGTGAAGACTGGCTACACTATCGGTTACAGCCTGTCCCTTGCCACGCTTCTGATCGCCACCGCAATCTTGAGCCTGTTCAGGTAAGACCCCGCCTGGGCATTAGGCCTCAAAGCAGTCCCAACGAGTATCATTCCCATGGTTGAGCCCAGCCTCTGCACTGTCAAACCCCAAGCTAGTTCACAGTCCTTTCCCCAGCCCTCCTGAGAGGCCAGCCTCCTCTGGATGGCAGGTGGTCAAGATGTGCCATCTGCTGCAGCTTAGTCACCCACAGGATGGCCTATAGCTGTAGATATGGCACCAGAGGTTGGGTGCACCCTAGCTGAGGCTCCTCGGATGCACAGGAGAGTGGGGTTCCTGAAGTTGGGCCCACAGTTTGGAATGGGACCCTCTTGGAAGCCAGGCCTGTACTCTGGAGCCCACATGCTTCTCAGCCCCACCCCTTTAATCAGAGCACAGGTCCATGTTGGCTGGGATGAGTGTCCGAGGTCTTTCCAGCCTCCCTTATCTGCCTGCCCCATGCAGGAAGCTCCACTGCACGCGGAACTACATCCACACGCATCTCTTCGTATCCTTCATCCTGAGGGCTGCTGCCGTCTTCATCAAAGACTTGGCCCTCTTCGACAGCGGGGACTCAGACCACTGTTCTGAGGGCTCGGTGAGGACTCTGCCTGGCCCCCTCCCTCATTCTTGCCTTCATCTTTAATCATGTGAATCTCCTCTTCCTCCCTACTTCTCTCCTCTCCCTTCTCGCTCCCTCCCTCCTCCTACCCTGCCCTCCTTCCCTCTTCTTTCTCTGTCTTTCTCTCCAGGAATGGACAACCCCTCTACCCAACTCCGTGATAGCTCCTCAAATCTCACTGCTCTCCCAGCACCTGATCTTACAGCCTTTCCTCTTATAGACCTTTCCTGCCAATGAGCAACACAGGTGGAAAGTGGGATATCTCACAGCCACAGCCTAGGGCCGACACCCTACCTCCACTGCTAACATTCTGTTGGCCTTGAAAATTCCCTGCCTTAGTTTCCCCATCTGCACAAGGACTTCCAAGATTCCTCCAACTCTGTTCTCTGCCATCTGCAACCAGGGCTCTGCTCACCATGCCACCCTTCCTACTCCCCACCCCCCTCCTCTTGCCATCTGGACTCCATCCAAACACTGTTCTGAAGCCTTCCTCTTCTGTTCTTCCCCTGCCCTCGGTCTAGTTCTGGACCTTCCTATGGAGGGGAGGTCAAGGGAGCCTCTAGGGAATTAATTGTTAGTCACTAAGAGATTCATCTCCAAGTGATTCTGAGCCAAAGAGCCCTCTCTGGGTGTCCCTGTCCTAGGACAGAGAGCTTGAAAGTGGCCTTGGCTCTGTCCCATCCCTTGTGGTCAAGGACTCATTGTTTCATGAATGATCCAAGAGAGAAAGTACCTAATATCAAGGGTCAGCAATACCTTCCCCCAGGGAATGAACCTTTGATGGTGGAACCTCAGGCATCTCAAGAAGAAGGGAAGAAAACCCAGTGTTCATTTCACAAGGTGGGGACCAAGTGCAATAGGGACCACAGAGCCTGGAGATGACCTGCGGCCTCTAGCACACTTGCTGAGGATAATTGTGAAAACTGTCTTCCCAATTCATTTTATTAGCAGCCCTGTGAAGCTTTTCTATGGCAAAGGAAAAGCACAGAAAATTGTCCTGTTAAAGAACTGAGTATGCTTGTTGTAAAGCTAATGAGGGGGAAAGGTAGGGAAGCAAGCACACCTTGCAGCTGGAGGGACAGAAATGTGGCCTAAGGAAGGACTTCCCATCCCTAAGGAGGGAATATGAAGCTCCTCTCTGAGGATATCTCAAAACCAAGGGAATGAGAAAGAAGGGTGGGAACCTATATTCTGGGTACAAGGAAGTAGAAGAGGAGGGTAGCTTTAAGCCCTGGCTCACAGGCATCTTGGTTTCATCTGAAATAGAGACTGTTTCTGGGAGGGGACAAAAGGCCCAGAAGACTTTCCAGTCATGCCAGATGGGCCACCCAGAACCCACTGATTGATCTACTCAAGGGTCTCCCTGACTCCTACATTGTCCTTACCTCCCTGGGGAACCCATTCGTCCAGTAGCTCCATTGGCCCCCAGAGAAATGACCACCCCTTCCCTCTTCTTCTTTTCCTCATTTCTACTTCTTTCTCCTCTACCTTCTTCTCAGTCCCAGTCTCTCCTCCACACTTCCTTGGCCCCACTCCACAGTCCACAGCCTGTACCCCCAAGCAGTCAGTAGACTCTTGAAAACTCAAACAAGACTTTGCCCTCATATTTCTCCCAGCTACTTTCAGTCCTAATTGGAATAAGATGAATGCGTGGAGACAGAAGATGGGAAGGGGATGGGATGGTTGGTGAATGGGTAAATGGTAAATGGGTCCATGGGTGGCTCAGTAGGCAGAAACAGAGATGGATTAAGTAAGGAAGATTGAAGAGATGATGGGTGAGGGGTAGGAGGGTAGGCAAGTGGAGGAATGGATGCATAAGTGGGTTGACGGGTGGATGGATAGGTGAAAGGATGGCTAGGTGGGTAAGGTTGGTAAATGAATGGAGAGATACATAGGCAAGTGAGTGAATGGATTGAGGTGGGGAAGATGAATAGATGATAGATAAATGCACGGACAGCAAATGAACAGATGAGTTGGTGACAAATGTCTAATGGGTGCGTAAATGGATGGACCATTAAAATTGCTGACTTGCTGGGTGCAGTGGCGTACACCTGTAATCTCAGCAGCTCAGAAGACTGAGGCAGGAGGATCTTGAGTTCAAAGCCAGCCTCAGCAAAAGTGCCTCAGTGAGATCCTGTCTCTAAATAAAATACAAAATAGGGCTAAGGATATGGCTCAGTGGTCGAGTGCCCCTGAGTTCAATCCTGGGACCCACCCCCCAAGAAAAGAATTGCTAATTTATCCCAAAGCATCAGATGATCTAAAATCAGGAATGGTGGGAAAACTACCAAGTACATTCTAAAACAACAAAGAGATTAAGTTGGCTGGGCAGCAACTTGTTTGTCCCTGCCCCCAAGCAGAATCATGGGTAATAAGGGATCCCTGCTAGCCCTAATGAACCCCCTTTTTCTCCTCCCTGCAGGTGGGCTGTAAGGCAGCCGTGGTCTTTTTCCAGTACTGTGTCATGGCCAACTTCTTCTGGCTGCTGGTGGAGGGCCTCTACCTGCATACCCTGCTTGCCGTCTCCTTCTTCTCCGAGCGGAAGTACTTCTGGGGGTACATACTCATCGGCTGGGGTATGGTACCAGGGAGGGCTGTCAGGCTGGGAACAGAGGGGGCAAGGCCTGGGAAGTTCACTGGGGGAGGGTGCCAGCCCAACCCACAGTCTTAGTTGCTGCCTACAAGGATCTTGACCAAGGATAATAAAAGTTATTGGAATATCTGACCCTGGGACAGGAGCCCTTAGGCTGCAGATGCAACTAGGGTCACTCTGAGGGACAGATCAGCTTTCCATTTTCCCTTTAGTCACTGTCACATGCAGAGTCACTGCTAATCTGTAAGATGCCTATCAAAATTAGAAAAAGACTGTCCCTCACGGTGGGACACAGCCCTATGGGCACACAACTTTGCCACCTTGAGCATCTTTGCACAAGGAAAACCCCTTGCAACCACAGACAGCAGCCCTGAACCACACCCTTTTCTCTCACCCCCTTCTCTCTGGTTCTTTGCCCTAAATCTCTCCCTCGGTTCTTCTACCCTTGCTTCCTGTGCCCTCTCCTCTCTTTCTCTCTCCTTTGTCCCTGACAGGGGTGCCCAGCACATTCACCATGGTGTGGACCATCATCAGGATCCAGTTTGAGGATTATGGGTGAGCAGTCACCCTGCCCCCACCCCTCGGCTTCCATCACTTGGGTGAGATCCCCTGGGTGGAATGGCAGGTGGACAGTGTCCCCCAGAGGGGAGGTTAGAGGGAAGAACAGACTCTGGGCCCATTGTCTCTAGGGCTTGGGGCAGAGCCAGGGACAGTGGGGGTGACTGCTGACTCTCTGGGACTGAGGACAATCTCTTGTTCCCCTGCTCATACTCTGATCAGGTGCTGGGACACCATCAACTCCTCATTGTGGTGGATCATAAAGGCCCCCATCCTCACCTCCATCTTGGTAAGCCTTCCTCCCACCCCGTGGAGTTGGAGAAACTCAGACCCAGATTGGAGAGGCAACTTCCCTCAGGTCACATAGGAAATTAGTGTCAGGTCAGAGCTGAACTATAGGCTTCCCACTGCCTGATATGGGGTCATCCGATCTCCATGCCCCCAGCTCTTCCTCTAGAGTAAATGGGTTGAGAGGCACGGTCATTAGAGATGTGAAGTAGAGGTCCTAGATGACCACCCCAAAGAGGGAAGAGCTAGTGAGGGGCAGCATAACCCCAGAAAGACAGGCCATCAGCCTGGAAGACTAAACGTCCCCTCTCTGAGTGACCAACCGCCAGGTCCCCACTCCACCAGGTGAACTTCGTCCTATTTATTTGCATCATCCGAATCCTGGTTCAGAAACTTCGACCCCCGGATATCGGGAAGAATGACAGCAGTCCATACTCGTGAGTGTGGGCCCAGTGCTCTTGTCCCCTACCTCCTCTAACCCCAGCCCTCAAATCACCTTGCATCCCCTTGAAGAACCCCTGTCCCGAACCTCTAGAGTCACCAAAAAAGCCACATTGCTCTTGCCCACTGCCATTCCATGGCCTGGCTCAGCCTACCAGTGTCCCTTGGCCCTGCCCACCTCACCAGGCTGCCCTCAGAATCCCTTGTCTGCTTCTTCTCCACTAGCTCACCTGGCATCGTTCCCAGGTACACATCGCTGTCAAGCCACAGAGCTCAAGAGGACAGAGATAACCTGTGTCTTGTTCGTACTGTGTACCCAGTCCCTGGCATGTGCATGGTACAGAAAAGGGGTGCAATAAATGCATGGCAGATGAAAGCCCTAGGGGAGTCCCCAGTCTACCAGTGTGACAGCCATGTTCAGACTCAGTATTATAATAAGGACATCTGCAATTTACATGTGCTAAGGGATCTCCATGCATCGTCTCATCGTATCCACTCAGTCCCCTGTAAAACTGCTCTCCGGGGCTCGGGATCACATGATCATAGGCAAGGAGAAAGGGGAATGATGTCCATGGGACAGTAAATATGTTCCTTGCTTGGAAAGGCATGAGGGCTGTCCCCTGTGCTTGCGAGGACTATAGACAGAGGCAGGTTTTTATTGGAGCAACAGGATTGAAAAGCAGAAATAAAGAAATGTGAAAATATGAAAAGGGCTTTGGGAAGGTGAGTAGGGTCTGCATGCCCAGAGAAGGGAACAGGAGATTGAGCATCCGTGCTGTGCAGACAAGACAAAGCTGGCAGTGCCACATGGGATTTCTGGTCCTGGGATCTTAGAATGTTCTTGGCCCGGCTTTTCTTTCGACATTGTGGCTCCAGATTCCAGCTATAATGTCACGAGCTGCTGGATTTAGGATTCTATTCTGGAATCGTGTGATTCTCTGTGATGAGACTTAAGACTCACGTCCCTGGTGTGACCGCGTCCTCTCCTGCCTGCCAGGCGTGTAGGTGGAGCGTCCCCTCCTGTTGAAGAAGGGAAGGCCCAGTGAGGGTCTGCAATCTGTGAGGAGCAGCACATCCGGGTTGTGCACGCTCACCCTCTCCTCTGCCCGTGGAGCCTCATTTCCCCCAACATGCAAATGGGCTTGAATCTGAGGGAAAGAATCTGAGCTGGGCCTGGCCAGGTCCGTGTGGGTGAGATAGATGGGAAGGGAACAGCTGTCATCAGGCAGAAGGGGTGGCAAGAGCTGGAGATGGCGCTCCCCGAGGAGGGGCTGTCAGCTCCCACTCTCCACCTCCCCATAAGCCTTCAATTTAAAGAAAGCCTCCATCTGTCAGCCTCAGTGAAGGATAGGTTTGTGGCCAAGGAAGGGTGGGCAGTGCTCTGGATCCTTGCATGGGTGGGAGCCAAGCCCAGGAAGGAGTGGGAGGGGGTAAGGCCAGCTCCTCTGCTCCCAGGTTACTGGGGGACCTCAGACCCAGGATAGCCCCTCCCCCCTGGACTGACTTCCAGGAGAGGAAAGATAGGGGCAGAGACAACCCCTACCAACCTCTTCCCAGACTTCCCCCATCCAGGAAACCATGGGCTCACACTGCCTGGACCAGCTGTGAGGTCAACTGGTACAGAATGAGCCCTGTGCCATGGAAGAGAGGAGAGAATTTAGAGTGAATGCTGACCCTGCTGAGCACTGGTGAAGAAGGAGTTGGTCCTTAGCAACATGAGAGAAGCATACTGGGAACGTGTGCATTGGTGTGCAGAGGTGGGGGAGTGCGGGAAAGGGGTGCAATCCCAGGGAAGATGGCAACTCCTGGAGAGGTGGACACAGCAGAAAAGCTGAAGACAGAGAGCTGTACTGAGTAACCCTAGTGACCAGGCAGAAACTTGGGCACTCGCCATACTCCCAAGGGGCCTTGGACCTATGGCACTGCAGCTGGAAAGATTTTCCTCCCAGAAGTCCTCATTCCCAATAAGGAAAATGCACTGTTTTATAGCACCCAAAGCACTTCTGAGTTTACAGTAGGCCCCCAACTCTGTTACTTGACTGTGTTGTGCATACATTTACCTAGTTGTATAGATTGGAGAAACCAAAGACCAGGAGAGGGAGAACCAGGATCTCTTGTTCCTGAGAACATCTCCCTAGTAGCTGAAATCCCACACTTACACATCATCCACACTGGCCTCTCCTTTATATTCTCTTCTCTGTAAGGATGAGAATAGAGGGACTTTCTCTCCCATGCTTTCCTCCGGGCTTGGAGGCCAAGGGCATGAGGGCAGTGGCAATGCAGATCTAGGACAGGAACAGATGTGGGTATGACACGTAGGGGAGCCAGCAGTCCCTCCTCGCCTTGTTTGCATATGTCATGCCTCAGCAACCCCACACCAGGCCCTATGGTATCCACATGAGTAGACACAACTGCCCACAGCTAGCCCTCCCTGTCCCCAGGAGGCTGGCCAAGTCCACGCTCCTGCTGATCCCCCTGTTTGGAGTGCACTACATCATGTTCGCCTTCTTCCCAGACAACTTTAAGGCTGAAGTGAAAATGGTCTTTGAGCTCGTCGTGGGATCTTTCCAGGTAGGAACCATTGACTTCAGGATGCATTCTTCTTAGGGCTTTAAGGGATTTCAACCTGGACTCTGGGGCTCTTGCCACTGAACTCCAGTCTTATTGTGATAAGTGTTGGTTGAGCATCTACTTTGTTGCTTAGTCCTTTCCTTAACCAGAGGAACGTAGGGATTGTGTGAGGCCAAAGGCGGGGTGGGGCTGGTTGTTCCTGCTATCTGTCCACCTCACTTATGCTGTCCCCTTCCTCCCCAGGGTTTTGTGGTGGCCATCCTCTACTGCTTTCTCAATGGAGAGGTAAGTCCTTCCTAGACCTTGAGAGCCAGGGTCCATTAACAGTGATGGGCTATATGCAGAGCAAGGACAGGTTAAACCTCACTATTAGAC
Organism: Spermophilus citellus; assembly: GCF_964194105.1. Classification (NCBI taxonomy): domain Eukaryota; kingdom Metazoa; phylum Chordata; class Mammalia; order Rodentia; family Sciuridae; genus Spermophilus; species Spermophilus citellus. Next base: position 22,097,882 of record NC_138184.1, on the reverse strand, counting down.
TATTAGCAACTCTGTCAACCTAAAACCTGTTAAAAATGCAGATCTCTGAGATCACCCCAGACCTGCTGACCTAGAATCTGCATTTTAACCCTTTCCTCTGGGTTCAGGGCTGATTGCTGTGCTCAGCAGAGCTGGAGAGGCATCTAGTTGGCTATATACAGTGTTGAGTGGGGGTAGGGCAGCGAGGGAAGGTGGAGTTGCTGTGGAGTCCTGGCTACAGAGCACGGACATCCTCATGGATGAGCTCCAGTGAGTTGGAGTGTGGCGATGGGAAGAACCGGGGTACAGCCACCCCCAGTCCGCACCCTTATGGTGCCTGAAATTCCACCATTGCAGTCTAGACTGCATTCTGTGATCCTCTTTGCCTCCCACCTCCCCCCACTCCAAGGTCCTGATTTGATCCTGGCCCCAAAACGTTCCCAACTCTGCACAGCCCGAGAAACAGCATCTGGGTGTCTCAATTTAGACTTCCAAAGAGGATATGACTGGTTGGCTCAGCACCCTAAATAGACAACAGAATTGGCCCGTGGAGTGGAGAAAGCTCCAAAGTGGCGGGCCTGACCACCCTCCCCTCTCCTAGGTGCAGGCTGAGCTGCGGCGGAAGTGGCGACGCTGGCACCTGCAGGGCGTTCTGGGATGGAACCCCAAACACCAGAACCCGTGGGGAGGCAGCAGCGGCGCCACGTGCAGCACGCAAGTCTCTATGCTGACCCGCGTCAGCCCCAGCGCGCGCCGCTCCTCCAGCTTCCAGGCCGAAGTCTCCCTGGTCTGATCACCCCAGGCCCGGGGAACCAAGGCGGCCCCTTCAGCCTCTTCATACCCACCCTGGCCGGCACCCGGACAGAGGCCTGCCCGAACGTGGGCAGCCACAGGCTGAGGTTGGAAGGCTGCCCTGGAACCCTGTTCAAACACTCCTGGAGAACTTTTGCACCTCTGCAAGCACTTCTACGTGGGCTGGAGAGCTGGGAGCTCCTCCCCTGGAGGATGCGATGGAAATATCATCAGACTCCTTCCTCCTCCAAAGGGTCCCCTGCCGATCAAAGGCAAGAAATCTGCATACTCCTCTCCCGATTGCTCCCGTGGTCTTTTCTGACGAATCCAATCAGAGCAAAGAAACTACCCATCCTCAAAGTTTTTGACATCCGAGGGCGAAGAGGTTTTGTCCCTACAGATCACCGGCCACCACAACCCTTATGATGCCTGAAATTCCACCACTGCAGTCAAATTCCTTTAAGTTAAGCATTGCCATTCAGGCATCTTCCTCCCCGGTGCCCTCTTACCTGCCATCTCTCCAGGTGAGTGAGTTTCTCTACCTCGGGCAGATAAGATTGTGGTTTGGAGTTTGTGTTTGGGGAACACAGCTATCTTTGTGAGACCCACTGAAGTGGAGTGGGTTCCAGCATCTATCAGGTTGGACAATGCAACCCAAGGACTGAGGAACTCTGGGGCCTTGGGAAGGAAGGAGACTGCATCAGCAAATGCTGAGACCTAACACTAAGCCCACCTGCTCGCCAAGCTTCCGTGGCTTCATCTATAAAGTAGGATCAGTCACACCAGCCTTACGCACAACCAAAGCATTCAAGATCTTTTCTCCTTGGCTGCTCACCTATGTGCCAACTATTGAACTAGACTCAGAGATGTGCACTCATGGGCCCCTTAATCCTCACATCAACCCAGCCAGGCAGGAATTAATCTCCCAATTTCACAGATGGGAGACTCTCTCTCTCAGAGAGAGCAGGTATCTCACCCTGTCTTATAGACAGGAATTGAACTCAGATCTGGCTGATGGGGAAGTGAAAACACAGACTCTTACTTTACTACCTTTTTATGTATTGTAACCAGCTAAATCCTCTTGGCTTTTTGTATTACCACTGATATTGTTATTGCCATTATTCCTGAATACCCATCACTACCCCAACCTTCATGGACTGTGGCTGAGTCCTCCAGCCCATGTGTCTCGACACAACAGTCTGGTGGTCAGAGTATACTATGTCTGTCATTCACCCATGTGGCCACGCAGCTTCTCATCCAAGCCTGTGCTGGAAGATCCCTTCCGACTGCAATAGGCTCATGCAACAATAAATGTTGACTTTAATTGGCTTGGTTCCCCCTGGTAGTTGTTGTTCCTATGTGGCCTGGCTTCTTATTTACAGTGTCTCCCCCTACTCCAAAGAGAGGTGAAGCCAGATGCCTCCATCCCTCTGGCTTTTGACAGGAATCCCATGTTTCTATGTGAGGAGCACAATTTTTTTTTTTAAGAGAGAGTGAGAGAGGGGATAGAGAGAGAGAGAGAGAGAGAGAGAGAGAGAGAGAGAGAGAATTTTTTTTAATATTTATTTTTTAGTTCTCGGCGGACACAACATCTTTGTTGGTATGTGGTGCTGAGGATCGAACCCGGGCCGCATGCATGCCAGGCGAGCGCGCTACCGCTTGAGCCACATCCCCACCCCAAGGAGCACAAATTTTGAGGGATTTCAAATCACTTTTTGAGTTGTATTCTTTCTCTTCTTCTGAATGCAATAAAGTTATTATACATCCACATTGTGACTCTCACCCCCTAAATCTAGTCAAGGGGAGACAATTTTAGTCTTGGACCAATACAATATCACTGACAGAGCTGCCCATGGTCCTAGAAATGGCAAAATTTCACAGGCCACAGTCATTCCTGAAAACAAGGAGGAAACATGAAATATATGGATAATTCTTGCCACTCCAGGGCACAGGCAATCCATATATATAACCATTACCTAGGGTTCAGCCAAGAGCAGATAGAGGACAGAATAAATGTCACCAACATGAGACAGGGAACAGAGACAGTATGACTAACAGAAAGGCTTAGACCCAGAGACAGTATGACATCTGTCAGCAAGAGATACCTCCAAAGCTGTTGCCCAAGCTGACCTCTTTGGGTTCCACCTCTGCAGATTTGCAAAGAGCTTGTCTTGCTGGAAGAGCCAGCAACAAATGCCAAACTGGTAAAAAGAGGTCAGAAAGGACTGGCAAAGGCTCAGATCTGCCTACAAGCTTTCTACAAAGCCCATCCTGTTCAGTAACATCCCAAGATGTATCCCACCAAATGAGAGAACCCTATGGAGTGCTTGAGTTGTGTGAAGGTCAGGAGGAGCCCCATGCAGAGCTGGACCTGGGCCATTCACCACAGTGCCTGAAATCATCTCATGGCTTCAGGGTAAGGCAGAGAAGCCTGGAGGGGAAAGCAGTTATTATCCAAGAAGGTAGGGAGTGAACTAAGAAGAGAGACCCAAAATGTGGACAACAAAAGTGAGAAGTGAGTTGGGGTCCTGCTCAGAGAGTGACAGGAGGTGAGAAGCAGAGTGCTGGGCATTCCGGCTGGGGAGAAGCTGAAACAGTCTCAGGTGAAAGGCCTAGAAAACACAGATAGACACCCCAGGCTGAGAACAGCCGTGAAGTAGAGCCGGAACTTCTCCCTTCACCTCTCAGTTACCCTAGTTCCCAAGTCCCTCTCCTGCCTGGTCAGGGAACTGTCAGGCCAGGCTAACTCATCTCTATTGCCACCTGGTGGGTGCTTCAAGGACTTCACCAAGGCTGTCCTCAATATCCCCATGCAGGTCCCTCTTCAGGAGGCCAAGTGACCCAGAAAGTAGGACTCTGTCCTGAGCTCTATTCAGAGTGAGATGCAAAAAAAAAACAAACAAACAAAAAAAAAAACAGGAAGTTGTATAGCCACAGGACTGGTCCTCAGGTTTAGTCTGGGATTAAGGAGACACAGGGCCTGGCTCTCAGACCAAGCCTCTAACCTCTACCATATATGAACCATGCCTCTGACCCAGCTGTAACCCTAAGTAAGAGCCCCAGCCCCTGGGTTGGCCACAGGCTAGACTCTGGTTCCCTACTGAGCCCTGACCCCAGACTGTGAAATCAAAGGCCAGTTAGCTCAGGTTAGTCAAGGCGCCCCCACCATCCCAGGCCAGAGAGCTGCAATCCCCTCTGCCGGAGAGGCCACCATGTGGATAATTCTTGCCACTCCAGGGCACAGGCTATCCAACGAAGGTGTCTGGTCTGCTAGCAGAATTGATGGAGGACAGCTTCTCAGTTGAGGTGACACTGAGGTGGTCTCTAAGGACTAGGTAGGGATCTCCGAATCCATAGGTTTGTTGGGCGCCAGGGACACCTAAATCCAGGTGAGCAGACGCTGGGAGCTCTGTCTAGCAAGACAAAGGGGAGGGTTCACAAATGAGGTTGAGGAGAAGTCAGGGGATTGGGGGTAGGCCACTCTGGCTGCTGAAAAGGGCCCAAGGGGCAGATCTGGGGAAGATTTCCAGTTCATCAACCAGGCAAGGGAGGAAAAAGAGAGCTGGGGAGAGGATGACCTGGTTTGGGACATGCTGAATATAATGTCTGTGGCACATCTGGGGGAAAGCCCCAAAACTTTTGAAATCAGGACCTGAGGAGGCAGAAATGTGGATGGCCATGATGGGGGAGCATGTGCAGGGACATCCCACACAGTGTGCTGGGCAGGAGTGGGGTGAGGAGTCAGAATCAGCTCTGACATTTCCACTGCTTGCCCAGGGCCTGTTTTAATGAGCAATGACCCAGCGTCCCCCTTCTCCCCCCATGTGGGAACAGGAACTGCCCTTATCTCTCCTGGGGGAGGGGGCCGGAGCCACAGCTGGCAGTCATTAAACACCCTGCTTGGGCCAGGGATGGTTGAGATATTAATAGCCAGGAGTCAATGGCCCTGGAGACATAGCCTCCCAGGAAGAGGGACAGTAACTTCAACAGGCCATGGGGACAAGGAGGACAGGTCAGGAGGCCATCTTGGCAAAGCCCCAGCCTCCGTGCATGACAGATAAAGTCCAGAGAAGGGAAGAGATATGCTTGGGATCACCAGTAAAGGCACTGGTAGATCCTGACCTTGAACCCTGTTCTCCACATCCCAGAACCCTAACTCTTCTATTGTATGGATTGGGAAGGGGGAGATCCTTGGGCGCGCCCTGTATGAAAACACAAGAAGAGCAGATCTAGTTAGCAATACTGATTCTGTCTGTATTTAAAATCTTGATATTTTGTTCATCATGTATTTTTTCATTAATTTTGATTTTTTAACTATTGCATTAAAACATTATATACCTTGATTACCCGAATTATTGTTGTTTTTTCCACCTTCTTTAATTCTGCACCTGAGGCAAGTTGCTCACTTGTCTCACCTTAGTCCCAGTTCTGTTCCCAGGGGTCCCAGCATCCCTGAGTTGCAGGATGTTAACATAGAAGAAACTTTGGTGACCTCTGGGTCTGCCTCTAGTGCCTCAGAAAGAAAGGGTTCTGTCAGCGTGATGCCAATGACAAGGAGGCAGTTCCCAGGCTAATTCAGCAGCTCAATAATGTTATCATAGACCTAGTATTTTCTCTCTCTCCACTCTACCATTCTCAGTGTGTTGGCTTCCCTCCTCAAGACTATTCCCTTGTGAATGCAAGATGGCTGTCACTGTCCCGAGCTTTATGTTCTCTTAGAACCTGGTCCACCAGCAGGAAGAAAAAATAGGGAAGATAACCTATCCAGGACCCACCTTCTGCATACTATCCTACACCCAGATTAAGAACATAACTAACCCCAGCTGTAAGAGACAGCAGGGTTCTATAAGGGAAGTTAGGGCAATCACTGTTGAGTAGGAAACAGAGTCTGGCTCTCAGCTTGTTTTTGGATATCTTTGGGTAAGTGTGTGATCTTTGGATTTACTCTACCTAATCCTACTCAGAAATATGTGATAGAGGTGAGGGAGCCAAAATGGTCACGATTCAGTGTGAGGAGACAGAAAAGTCTAGGGGTTTGGTGCAGAGATACGCAATGCAGGAAATTTGATATAGGAAGACTTGCAGGAATGGAGTTAGGGCACATTTCTATGCTCATTGTCACACTCCATAGCTGCCACCTTGCAGAAAAATCATTGCCAATGTCCTAATTGTACATCCATTAAACTAATGACCAAAAAAGTACAGAATGTAGTGTCCTACTGCAAAAAAAAAAAAAATCATCACCACAACAACAAAAACTCATGTCTGCCAGTTCTACCCAGTAGCCACCATCCTACAGAAAGAGCTGCCTCAACCTCCCTGTGCCTGCTCTCTTGGCTGTATTTCTTCCTCTGGCAGAGCCTAAACTGCATAATTCAGGAAACATAGTCTTAAGGCTGCCAGCCCATGCAACACAGGGGAACATGGAAGGGACTAAAGAAGAAGTTAATGACAATAGATAATGTCTAGCACAGGGATTCAAATGGTATTGTACTCCAGTTCCCTGAAAGCAGGGTCTATAACTAGGAAACAGAGAAAAGTGAAAAAGGGAAGTGAAGAAAACCAAAATAAAGGTAAATTATTGAACTGGTCGCTGCTGGGACAATGGGGACTCATTGCCACTGGGACCCTTTGAGGACCTGGCAGAACATGCATCATAATTGTCCTCCTGAGGGGCATAAAAGGAGAGCATGAGCCACTGAATCCCATCACCTATTGCTCAAGGTGTGCCCATACCCACCCCCATACACTTTCAGGGGAGGCATGTGTGAGTGTCCAGGTTCCTGTAGGTATCCCACACCATGGCGTCAGAGGAACTCTGGGCAGAAAGTGCTGGCTATGAGGCATGGTTGAGGTGGGGGGCTGTCAGATTACCCCAGTAGAAAATCAGCAAAGGTAGGCCAGAAGGATATGAGATGGAGGGTCCCATATAGGTGACCCCAACGTTCCTTGCACATGAGGGTCTTCATGGACACACACTGGCTCTGCTGCTGAAGTTAGTTGCTGGTACTCATAGCTTGGTCTCACTTTACCCTAGCTGACTCAGCACCACTGTGGCTCTCTCTGGCCCCTCAGGCCCCTCTGGTCTCAGCTGTGCCCTGCCCCGTCCTAGGTGTGACCTGCCCTCACCAGGACCTCCATGGCAGATTCACCCCACCATTCACCATGGCAGTACTCTGATAGGCCCACCAATTCCAACTTCCTCATGTCCTGTGGCATGCAGGAGCTTCTGGATCCCTTCCAGGCCTCTGGGAGCTAAAGGTGGCTTAGTGTCGCTCACTCACACTGTCTTGCAGTTAAATCTATACTCCACCATTTTTACCCAGAAAGCAGAGCACAAGCTGCCTGGGGGTCTGTCTTCCAAATACAAAATGGGACATACACACTTTTTATTTTCAGCTTTCATTTTCTTCCTTCAAGATGTTGTCCCAGATAATGAGACCAGGATACTGATGTCAGATTCTTCTCCTTCCCATTCTTCACCAGCTTTCCTCCCTCCCTCCCCCATCTTCTTTCTTCCTTTCCAGAGATGGCACCCCCCTCCCCAGCTCATAATAGTGGAGTAGCTTCAGAGGAATATACTTTTGGGAGTGAAGGAGTGAAATTTATGTCTATTAAATGTTTTCAATATATCACCACCATGATAGTCATCCAACAAATGATTACTGGGTGCTTACCATGTGCAGAATTCTAGACACTAAGGGTAAAGTGGGGAGAAAGGCTGAGCCCCTGCCCTCATGGTGCTATAATTGTGGAGACAGGTAGTAAATGAGGAAGATCAGATAGGAAAGAAGCAGGTGAGAGGCTAGAATCAGGGGCTACATTGTTGGTTCTGGTGGTCAGAGGAGGCCTCCCGAAGGGGCTCAAGTAGATCAGGTCATTTCTCTTCTTTTTTTTTTTAAAGAGAGAGTGAGAGAGGGAGAGAGAGAGAAAGGGAGAATTTTTTTAATATTTTATTTTTGAGTTATCAGCGGACACAACATCTTTGTTTGTATGTGGTGCCGAGGATCGAACCCGGGCCGCACGCATGCCAGGCGAGCGCGCTACCACTTGAGCCACATCCCCAGCCCTCATTTCTCTTCTTGGTAATCAGAAGATTTTAAACCACATATGCCAGAATTGAAGTCCAGAGATCTTGATTTACTGTTCAAACCATCCAGTCCTCTGCCTCTGCAGCAACAGCTGGACAGTGTCCAAGAAGAAGCCAAGGCTAGGGCTGGGGGCCACAGCATGGTCTGAACCTCCCCTAGGCAGGGGTTCAGCTGCTCACTCCTTGGCAAGCAATTGGGAACAGGGATGAGGTGTGTTTCTTGAGCTCTCTATGGCAGCAGTGACAAGAGACCACAGACTCCATCTAGGCATGGGGACCCAAGAGGTTCCACTACCCCCCCCACCCCTCGGCTCAGTGTCCTCCATGCCAAGTGACAGAGAACAGGCAGCTCTTGAAAAGACTAATATTTACTCTTCAAATGGGAGCTGGCACGAGCTGTTTCCTGTAGCTGGCTTCTGGCTCACCCGTGGGATGGATACAACAGGAGGCACTCCGGGAGATAGGCAAACGTCCCCTCAGATATCAGCATTTAGGACAAGACAACGTCCGCTAGATGAGAACAACATGTTCCAAGGTCCCATCTCTTCTCCGCTAGGACACCTCTACGGTAGAGACCTCACTGCTCCCCAGCCCTGTTGGACCGCTCTGTGAGAAAGTTCATTCTAATGTTGGCCCTGCGTTCCATGCATCTGGCCCTTGCTCTTATCCCTGGGGCCTCAGAAAATGTGCCTGAAACAACCTCTCTACCAGGACTATGGTGGTCTTGGTCACCTTCTCCCTTTCCACCCCCAGCCATCTCAGGCTTCACTACCCCAGGCTCACAATCTGAGCTCCATGGCTAGCACAGGCTATTTCTGGGGTGGGAGGAAGAAATACCCTTGGAGGCACCTCTGTCCCCCAGCAGCTGTGTTCCTTGTCCTCATGAGAGCCCTTCAGCTGAGTGCCTCCTGTGGGAAAGAATCTTGGCCAGGAAACTACTGGTCAGGCGGCCTCAGTCCAGGGAGGAAAGAGTCCCTGGCGGCCAGACTGGCTCCCACTCACCAGCTCTTCTCTCTGGAGTCCCCTCCTCTCTTCTCTCCCCTTTCCGCATCCCTCATGGCCTCTGAAAACCACTCTTGATGAGTACAGTCCCTGGCCTCTGGTTCAGTTCCTCCCCTTGCTCACGGAAAGCTAAAATAATCCAGTAGCATGCAGGGCTTTGGAAGCCCCGGAGGCTGGCCTTCTCTGTCTTGTCATGTCAACTCCAGGAAAAATACAGGCCCACTTCTTCCTCCCAGGACTCTCAAACCTGACTGCTGACTCTAGCGATTTTTTTTTAATTCTTTATTATCCCAATATCTAATTCCCATGATGCTGGCCTTATACGCAACCATTTGAATGTATTTAGTATTTTTGCCTATATTCCTACAAAATATTTTATCATTTTGTGCATATATTACTAGCCATATAAAAGTTATTATTCACTCAGCTCTGAGTGAACGTCCACATTGACGTTCTATCTAAACCCAGGGCTTCTGCCTGCTTCGTGGTGTTCCATAGGCAGCCTGTGCTTATCTGTCCATGATGCTGTACAGGTTACATTCCACCATCAAAAATAAAACTTCCATGAACATTTATCTCCATACCTACTTCCTGAAGGATCTGTGTAAGAGTTTTCCTGAGACATAAAACCAGGAATGAAGTTTCCACATCATAAGGCATGTGCACACTTAATTCGGTAGGTAGGCCGTATCAGTCTGCCTGAGCTGCCATAATAAAACATCACTCAGTGTGGCTTAAATGACAGAAATTTATTTCCACATAATTCTGGAGGCTGGAAGTCTGAGATGAAGATGTCTGATGGCTGTTTCCTTGTCCTTCACAAGTTTTTTCCCAGTATCTGTGTCCTCCTAATCTTTTCTTATGAGGACACCAGTCCTGTTGGATTTGGACCCACCCATATGACCTTATTTTACCTTAATTACATCTTTGAAAGGCACATTCTGAGGTCTGGGGTAGGATTTAAACATGAGTTTTGGGGAGACACAAAACACCATGGCTTTGCAGGTGATCTGTGCCTGTCTTCTCACTGCCAGCACCCAACAAAGTCCTTCTTTTCTCCACATTCCCTCCAACACTTGGTGCAAACTCATGAGCCTTAGATGGTATCTTACTATGATTTATTGAAAATTATCTTAAATCTAATCTGTATCTAATTATCTTGAATATCTTCATATACTTATTAGCTTTTTCGGTTTTCTCTTCTGTAAATTGATTATTTTTTTAAAAAATCAGGACTTCTGGGCTGGGGTTGTGGCTCAGTGGCAGAGCACTTGCCTCGCACCTATGAGGCACTGGGTTCGATCCTTAGCACCACATAAAAATAAATAAACATAATAAAGATATTTTTTAAAAAGAGAAAGATAGTTAAGAAAAAAATCAGGATTTCTGTCTTTCTCGATGATTGACAAAAACTGCTTCTAAATTAACCCTTATTGGTTTTAAGCATTATAAATATCGTCTCCCATTAAGTTTGTCCATGAAATCTTACAAATAAGATTTACAAATTTATGAACTATTTTGCTTTAAGGGTTGTGCCTGTGATGTTTTTGTTTAAGAAGTACATTTCTGGGCTGGGGATGTGGCTCAAGCAGTAGTGCGCTCGCCTGACATGTGTATGGCCCGGGTTCAATCCTCAGCACCACATACAAATAAAGATGTTGTGTCCGCCAAAAACTAAAAAATAAATATTAAAATTCTCTCTCTCTCTCTAAAAAAAAAAAAAAAAAAGAAGAAGTAGTAGTACATTTCTACCCCAAGCCAAAAGGATATTTTTCCTGTTCTTCAATGAACTGTACAGATCTGGCCTTGCATATTTGATCCAATGTCTTACAGCTGACTCAGCAGTGCCAGACAGGGCCTCCCTGCTGGGTGCATGCAGGTCGGCGCCTTCCTCTCTGAACTTCTCTTCCACCAGCACTGCCCAAAGATGCTTGGCACTTCTTGACCTTCAAGGGGTGGGGCCTATAAATAAAAAAGGCAACCCAGCAGCCTGAACTTCTCACCCAGCCCTCCTAGCACAGAAAGGGCATCTTCATGGGCTAAGATTCCCTTTTGTTCTTTGAGAATGCTGCCAGCTATGTGCAGTCCCTTGTTCCAGCCCAGGGGGCAAGTCTCTTCTTCCCCACCTGAGCAACAAGGCTTTGCTAACCTTCAAATCCCAAATCTAATAATTTGATACTTATTTTGGAAGTTTTGCCTTTCTCCAAAAGAACTGGGCTCAAGATAGATACAGTAGGGATACTTGGAACTTCCAGCCCCGATGTTTAAACGGAAGATGGTCAGGAGAGGATGGCGCACTTGCTTCCTTTCTGGGAATTCTATCAGCTGCTGCAGGAAAGCATCTGTAAAAGGACACCATCTCTGGGCTGGGAACCCCATGATGAGGCCAGCAGCTGCGCCTCCTGGTGGTCATTTTGTGACCAGGTTGGTTCCAGAAGATGAAAACTTCCATCACCCTCAGTACAGACAGAAGCCCAGAACCCAGAGCAGGGGATATGCCTGCCTATGAACACACAGCAGGTAGGGACAGAGTCTGCAGAGAAGGCAGGCAGCCCAGCCCCCAAGGCAGCACTGTGACTGCTGTCTTGGCTGGGGACTCCTGCGAAGAACTGTACCTGTCCAGACGTCACTGGACAAGAAAACCAAAATGTCACTTCTCTCAATACTCCCTTCCTATTCATCAGGCCCACCTCATACCACACAGGAAAAAGGACCTACATCTCCAAATTGTTCATACAGTACAAACACAAATACACACATTAATAAACACCTTAGATTTATTCTCCCACTTCTGAAGCCACCTCATTTAATTTATATATACATAGTATATAAATGGCTATACAACATTCTGTATGTACACTGACATGAGTTTAGGTTTTATCACTATGTGAAAGTTTGTTAAAATGTACCCATGATGTACTCAAAATAGATCTTTGCTGCTACATGAAAACAGTAAGAAGCTTGTGTGACAAGGACAGCAAATACTGGAAATGAGTATGTAAGATAAATGGTTTTCCCCTGGCTAGATCAGCCTCAATTTTTTATGCTCTTAGTTGAAAATTCCATTAAATAAAATTGAATCCTGGGGGTTAAGTCATATTAATAATTCATTAGCTAATACTTCTGAAGCAATCCCAGAATTATACAAATGTAAGGGCTAAAGGTCATATGTACCACACACAAGTTAAAGGAACAGAATGGGTTTGATAATTTTACCCTAAAATAAAAGGCGCTTGTGAGACAAAGCTCTGACATCAGTACACATGGGCAGATGTTTCCATATCCAACCATTCCCAGATTTTAACAACAAGCCCCTTTCCACACGTTCCCTGCTGATGAGGTTTCCCCAGCAACAGAAGTTTGATATCACTGTTCCCAGATAGGAGAATTAAAGGTCTGCTAATTTGAGTTGGTGACAGACACTGAGGTTTGGTCCAACCAACAGAATGGGCCTCCTTAGATCCTGGAGTAAACCCAATGCCAATGCTACCAGGAGCTCTGTGCCTAGGAAGCAGGAGGTCCAAGGGAAGAGAGGCCACTACCTTTCTGGAATGAAAGAATGAGGTCCTTTGCACTGCAATCTCATAAAAGGCCTTTTTGCAAAGGTCAGAAGACACGGCTGTGCCAAGCTGCCTAATGCACCCAGAGCCTACAGGACCAGGTTGACTCAAAGACCTCCTCCTCCTGCGCATGAACAATGTATCACCCAGTATTACCCTCCACTACCACTGCTGATTCTCACAGCAGCATACAGGATTGCAGATTGATGTTTTCATCATTTCCCAGAAGAGAAAACTGAGGCCAGACAGGCAGGGACTTCCACTGTGATGTAGGACTGAGTGGAAGAGCCAAGCCAATCTCAAGGCCATCTGGTCAGTGGATCAATGTACACCTTCCAATGCCTCATCCCTTGAGGGCATGTCCACATACTCTTCCTCTACCATTATTATTAGCAGTCAGAGTACACAGGCAGAGCTCCCCATACCTGTGTAGAATTCTGCCTGGGATTCTGGAATATAAGCAATGGATGAGCAGGGTTTGCTGGGCACATCTGATTGCAGTAATCACTCCCATCCCTATCCTCACTTGTGCTAGACTGTGCATATAGCAGATTATCTGAGAGCCACTGTCCTGCATGTTACTAGCAGTCAACTCCTAGTTAAGGAGCAGCAAATGGCATCCCTTGATAAGGTGCAACATGCACCCGCTGCATGCCAAGGGGTGGCTGTTATCTTCCAGCAGACAATAGAGCCCTCAGTTCAACTCCCCTAATTCCCCTGTCCCAAACAGCCAACCATTTGTGGCCTGTTAGCCATCATCTTTTACTCTGAGCAGGGCTGACCACCAAAGTACTAATCCTCCCTGAGGCCTGACTCTCAGACAGGCTAAGAGGGCTAGCCTCAATGCAGTCTGTTCCCATTATGAAGTCCCTCTGCCTACCCTCTCAATCACAATTCAGTGGCTTTCCTATTTCTTTAGAGACTCTGGTTCTACCTCTATCCCTAGGTCTGGAGTGTAGTAGGCAGAGATGGAAAAAGGCAGGGGAGTTGGAGAATCAGAGCACCTAAGAAAGAATAGAGGAGCTAAGGGGTAAGGCCTACTGAAATGACTAACTGCTTTTATTTTGGCACTCCTCCAGAAACCCTTTCCCCCATCCCTTAAGGAACTTGAAAATGTTGGGCTATGTTCCCCAGGGCATGTCAACAGAATTCACAGATAATGGGTGCACTCCTAAGAGGCAAAATCAGGTGTCTATGGTCACACTGCTAGCACTGAGAGGGAACCCCAAATGGGCCCCAGTTGTCTCCACCAGCACAATAAGGCCAACCGCAGGAAGAGTAAAACAGAATCTTCTGTATCCTGCCTAAGAGCACTGAGCCACACTCCTGCCCTGGTGCTATAGAGAGATATAACACTCTCTGAAGCTCAAGCTCTCACAGCATCTGATCTCAGAAGACACCATTAAGGTTTTGTTTTCAGTACTGCTTCCTTTGTCCCTAGATCTGGCCCCATGAGATGGTTAGGCAAGTAGCATCAAATACTGGGACAGTGAAGGTGCCAAAACAGCAGTGGGTCCGTGGTGGACTAAAGAAAACTCCTGGGACGTGGAACCAGCTTTCTGTCATCAGCATCACACAAAGGGCTACAAATCTCCAAGTCTGAGCTAAGTCAACCCCAATCCTGGGATTTCCCTTGGAGGAAATCACCAGACTTCTTTCCTGTCATTAGTCTCTCCCTCCAGCAGGTTGAGGTGTCTTTTAGCGGGATTTCAGTTAAACAATGTTCTTGTGGTCATTATTTACACTGTTCTTCTAGTACACCTTTTTCTTTATGTCTGAAAAAATAAATCTCAAACCCCATCTAGATGTTACAGGTAACCACATTCAATCAAGTATAGATAATAAGTATAGATAATATATTAAAACCACATTCAATCAAGTATAGATAATATCTCCATTGATGTACAGGTGGGTGGGCGCAGAGCTTCACCAACAAGGGTTCATCTTCAGCGACTGCTTCTTTATTGCTTGTTAAATGGGCATCACAGTCTCAGACCCAAAACACATGGGGTGCAGGCTACACAGCAACACCAACATAAAACTGACTCAAAAACAATATATTTTAAAGCTGTTTCTTATCAAATTTTAAAGCTTTTTTTGTGCGTGTGCTTTAATTTAAAAGGATTCTTCTCTCCTCTGGACTTCCCATTCTATCTTAACTGCCTCTTCAAAATTATCTCCCAGGAAAACTGAAAACTTATCTGTCAGGTATGTAGAAATTTTTAAGATGCAAAGTCAATGGAGATATAACCTTGAAGTTTATGTCTGAGGATGCTGCCCATATACTTTTCATATCCAGATATTTTGTAGTTGGTTAAAAATAGAAAATTCTATTATAAGAAAATAAAGTTTCTATGGCAACATTTTCCCAATCCAGTTCAGCGTCATATAAACTTGTGTTTCTTAAAATCATACCAAGGTAGCTCAATAACAATACCAATAATAACCAAATCTGAATTCTCTAAAACTACATTCTTGTTTCCCCACCAACTCAATCACTCTCAAATGGTTTTCTACTTTAAAAACTATCAAAATAGAATTTTAGCTTATCAAGTTACATAATTCAACCCAAAGTATTCCATGCAATTGTGGTTGAGTTATTCAGATTCCAGACTTCTACCAAAACAACCAAAGAGCAAACTCCCAAATAACCTCCTGGGCCATTTGAGCCTGACAACCCAGGCTGAAATTTCTGGAGACTTGAAGGATGGATCTCATTCTGAGCTATACTTAGGAAAATGATGACCAATCAATTTTTTGACAATGAAATAAACTTTCCAGACCATGTATCAGTTATAGCTTAATAAAGTTTTAAAAAGTTAACATTACTATTAATAAAAAAAATGAGGTTCTTGATCTAAGTAAGATTATCAGGAAAGATGTAGAGGAGTAATTAACTTGGGGGCCTTTGGGAAGAGGCACACTGGATCACATAGTCATCACCATTAAAATGACAGGCATTCAGCTGCTATTTCAAAGGCTGATGCCAGGAGTTTCTGCCAACTGGGGCTGGGAAGTATGTGAATCCACACCATCTGCCTACTCCACTTTGTGGTCAATTGTCAGGCATCCAGAAATTCTCAGGTCTGCTCATGCTTATAAGCTTATGATCCAACAGTATTGATTAATCAATTAATTTTCTGATAAAAATATTCTGATATACCCTGCAAATAAATATACAACATTTCTGTACCCACAGTCCCACCACCATAAAAGGTTATCTATAAATTAAGTGACCTCAGATTCCTTAACCATTTTCTTGGCTTACTTTTGTCTTCACCCTAAATGAAGTTCAGTTTATATCCAAAATATATTTAAATATTTCAATGGTATATCAAACCTAAGTTATCAAAAATGTAAACAAAATTTACCTAGCTTATATCCATGAACTATATGTTTAAGTTTTTAATTCACCCTGTACTGACCCTTTGTAAAAAACTAACCAAGTCACATTTACACTATTTACGTTTTAAAGTAGTTGCTTGAAGACAACTGCCAATTACTAAAACTAGTATTATTGAATTTAGTAGTTTATTGTATCATTTAATTTAAAAGACCAAAATGTTTCCATTCTGATCTTCCAATAATTCTCCTTCTGAGTAAGCCCTCGGATTCTGCTGTCCTAAGTAAACATGCTCAACTAGAGGTTCTGCAATGATGCTCAGCACACAACCAAGACCAGGTGGGTATTGAGTGACCTCATGATTTCCACAGCACCTGTTAGAAATCCCCAATCTCGGTTTTTCAGTCCAGTTTAGTTGAAAGGAACGTTAAGCATGGAAACTTGAGGTGAACTTGGAGAAGCAAGAAGGGAAACACAGATTGACTCTCCAAAAAAAATCAAAGGATCCATGGTGTCCTCACACTCCACAGTCAGACTGCTTTTCCTGAAGCTGTCTTGTCAGTATCTGGTATGAAGACAGAAAAGCCACTCCTATGTGGAAAAGGATCTGCCAGAGGTTCCTCAGCCCATGCAGGTACACATTACCCAGGCAAATAAAGAGCAGCATCAGCACCACCTTCATAGTCCTGGCTGGACTGTAGAACAGGTACAAATAACACTGAAATGAGACCACACAACACAACCAATCAGAGATAATCAAACAGCCACAAGATTAGGTGCAAGAGTCACCTCCTGCAGGTGTCACCAACAGCATCATTTCACATGCATTCACTAATTAAATTATATTCACTACAGTGAAGCTTGAACTTCCTGGTTAGGCTGCTGCTGATCTTTGGATGAAAGACAGGATTTGAAAAAGAGGAAAGTGAAACAGATGTTGACAGGAGGAATGCTGGAAAGAAGCTGAAGACATAAAAGATGGTATCCAGGCTGTGGGCTGCGGAGGAGAGGGAGAGGGTTGTGGGGAGTGGGCAGATAGCCAGGGTCTCCCAGCAGGACTGACTAGCCTCCGAGGGAAGTTTTTCTTCAGGGAGCCATGACAGGCAAGCAAGCCGGTGAAAGTCATGATTTTACTATTTTGGTTTCTCCTGAGTCACAACCTCAGTTCCCTTGGGCACGTTTTTTTAATCACATCTTCAAAAGCATCTCTGAGTCAGAGAAAGTTCTCCCAAAAGAGAGAGTAACGTATTTCATTTAGGGTGACCTCACAGAAAAGGGGCTATTCTTATTCTGCAAAAGCTGGAAAGAGTTTTTTTGTTCTTTTTTTAAGAAAAATAAAGCATATTCTCAGATCATGAAGCAATCAACAAGGGCTTAAGCTACAGCAGGGGAGAGAGAAAGAGAGATCCAGGATAGGAGCACAGCTGAAGGAATGAAGATGGAACTATAAGGTCCCTGCAGCCCTGAAATGCCAGCTCTAGAAAACTGTTGCTGGCTATACCCAAGGTTTTAGAGACCAGATTCCTAAAAAGTGAGTGCATTTTTAATCTAGGGTTGAAAGCTTCTTTTGGCGCAATCAAGTAATTCTTGAAAAAAAAAAAATTCTAAGATGTGTCCTGAGAACAGACACTTTTTCCCCCCGCGGATGTGGAGGGGTACCAAGGATTGAACTCAGGGGCACTAAACCACTGAGCCACATCCCCAGCCATTTTTTGTCTTTTGTTTGGAGACAGGGTCTCACTGAGTTGCTTAGTGCCTCGCCTTTGCTGAGGCTGGCTTTGAACTTGGGACCCTCCTGCCTCAGCCTCCAAAGCCGCTGGGATTACAGGCATACACCACTGTGCCCGGCCAGAAATTTTAATTAAAAAACAAAACAAAAGCAAAAAAAAAAAGCTTAAGAATGTAAAGAAAGTATTAAAATTTTATCAAGGATGGAGAATTTGAGTTGGGTTTTTGCTAGAATTAACTCTGCCTACAAGGAATGCAAAAGCTCCTTATCATGCTACCCCTTTTAAGTACTCAGCTGGTATGAAAATAACTAAATAATAATCCAGACCTCTAGTTATTGTACTAATTTTCCTAGGGATACATTTGAGTCAGAAGGTATTACTATTAAAGAACCTGTAATTTTTTTGTTTTTTACCTAGTCATAAGTTTAAAAACCACATCTTCAGGGCCAGGGTTGTAGCTCAATGGTGGAGCAATTGCCTAGCATGTGTGAGGCACTGGGCTCAATTCTCAGCACTGCATATAAATAAATTAATTAATAAAAGGTCCATCAACAACTTAAAAAATCAAAACAAAACACATCTTTCTGCTCCTTATACAGAAGGATATTTCTGCACTTGAATTGTCCCAAGAATAAACACAGGGTAACATCCTGCCTTACCCTGCAACCTCATCCCTCCCTTCTAGAGAATCAAACCCAAATTCCTAGTTCCTATTCCGCTGTTTTCAGTGGCCCTGTGGCCTTGGACAAGTGGCTTTCCCTTTCTGAGCCTAAAGTTCCTCCTCTAAAATGAGAGAATTAGGCAGGATGGGCCACAGATCCTTTCACTTAGTACGGTCCAGGATTTGAACCAAGGCCTTGGTAGAAGAAAAGCAGGATCTAAAACTTGCCGATAATTCCAGAACAACCAAATAAGGCCATCAACACTTCACCCACCTGGAAAATACAGGCTACGAAAGGAATAAGAAAAGCCAGAATGTTTCCAATTTCCTCACGGGCAACCTAAAATAAGTACAAGAAACATAAGGAAAGAATATTTAGATGAAACACTATAACCCGGAGCATTTTAACCCTCATTCAGTGTGGTATGGCTGACAGCACAATGAGACCTAAGTCCCTCTTATATACCAGATCAGGGTCTGGCATGCAACTATTTTCAATGAACTAGATAAACCATGTGCCCTCCTGTCCCCACAGATCTAAGTCCTCAACCTGTATTGAGCCCACAATCACTCCACCTCTCAAAATCCTACTTTTTTTGTCAATACCACAATTTCTCTAATTCCTCCCAGCCCCAGCCATTGCCACATCCTCAGTGCTGTCACCACACTACGCTTTGTACCACAAGAGTCCTCAGGGACAAGGTCTTAACCATCTTATTGGCATCTCTTCTAGTTTTACAAACAGTTGGCAAATATCTGATTATTAATAATCAAACAATTAAGAGTGGAAACCACACCAAACACTGGTCAAAGATGAGATGTGTTATCAAGCAAATACACTCTGGCTGCCACTCTCCACACTCTCCTCAGTCTCTGAGGTCCAACATCCACTGCACTTTAGACTATGGCTTCCACATATGAAGGTACCAGCATTATAGCTCTATCTTTTAAAACAATATCTATTTGCTTATACTAATAGTGATTCTGTTCCTTTAAAAAGTATTTGAAATTCTTCAAAATCCAAAAACATATTTTAAAAAGCATTGAGCTGGATATGATGGTGCACACCTGTAATTCCAGCTACGTGGGAGGCTGAGGCAGGAGGATCAAAAGTCTGAAGTGAAACTGGGCAACTCAGTTAGACTCCATTTCAAAATAAAATAAAAATGGCTGGAGATGTAGCTCAGTGGTCGGGCACTTGCCTAGCATGCACCAGGCCCTGGGTTCAATCCCCAGTAACAAATCAAAGAACAATGAAACAGAAAGTTGCTCTGAGATGAGCAGGCGAACAAAGAACTCTATCCTATCCTAGTGATACAGGTCTTTACAAATCAGACTGTAGGACAACCTTTTCCCAGGGCAAAAAGAGACTTAACCTTAAAGTCTGAATCAGATGTTTGCCATAGGTGAATAATCTATGCCCTGGAAAGACACCTGTATTCCCAAGGAAAACAAGGTAGTCCAATATCCTTGAATTGAGTTGTCCATTTTATACTAATATCCCAGCAGGCAATTTCCATGTATGTTCAACTTACTACAAAGTACAAAATTTTTTAATTTTCACTTGAATTTTAAAAATTTTAAACCTCAGTGCATAATAACTTTATAAATAAAATATATCCTAGTTTCTTCTTAGATGTGTCCTTCAATTTAAAGTGTTTAAAAAAAAAAAGAGGATACCTGTAAAGAATGTTCTGCGAGATGAACACCACGAATGAGGTTCAGAGCAGCGCACATGATGTTGAGGACGAGGGAGAGAATCCCCAGGGCTGTCACTGGCTCCATTCGGAAATTAGGAGCTTCACAATGAAAAGAAAAAATAAGTGTCTATAGAGAAAATAACATCTATATGAAAGAAAGACAAGCAAAGCCATTAACTAGACCTCCACTAATGATAGGTTTATGATGTTAAACACAAAATTACAAACATGCTAATTTTAAAAGCAGCAGAAGTTAGAAGAAAAAAGGCAAGAAATGAAGGACAGAATGGACCTGGGAATCTGAGGTGAGTATCTTCCAGAAATAAGCCCTTTTATAGGCAAGTGCAGGTTTTCAAGTGCCTATTTCCTTTCCATTTAGAACAGTGTTCTCAAACAGAGTGATTTGCTGCCCAGAGGATATTTGATAATGTCTGGAAACATTTTCTATTGGCATCCAGCGGGCAGAGGCCAGGAATGCTTCTAAACAACCTAAAATGCACAGGTTAGCCCCCAACAGTAAAGAATGGACTGGTACAAACATGTCAATCGAGCATAGATGGAGAAACTATGATTTTAAACAACTTCTGCTATAAGAGAGGACCATGGCTTTATTTGTATTGGGTGTCAAATTCTGATAGATTTTTTTTTTGGTGGGGGTGTGTACCGGGGATTGAACTCAGGGGCACTCAACCACTAAGCTACATCCCCAGTCCTATTTTGTATTTTATTTAGAGACAGGGTCTCACTGAGTTGCTTAGTACCTCGCTGTTGCTAAGGCTGGCTTTTTATTAGATGCCTCAACCCCCAGCTTGTAAAATATTCCACTCTTTTTATAAAGACAATATTCAGGGTAATGTGTGCATCTAAAGAGACTGATGACAAATAAATGTGTTTTTAATTCTAAAATAATAGGGAAGAGGAGGGGAAACATTGATTATTTAGGCTATAAGCTGTTTCTGGAATTGTAATTAGAACAAATATTCCATTCTCTCCTGAAAGATAACTGTTGAAGTGGATTCTGTTCACACAATTAAATGGTGTCCCACCCATTCTCTTGCTATGCTCTTCTGAAATCATCCTTTCTTGTCCTTACATTTCTCACACTCGTGTGCATGTGTGTGCTCATGAGCATGTACACACACAACCACACCCACACACACTCTCATACCCCTGGCCACAACACAACTTATGCCTATTGTTAGTGTGTTAGAGTTTTCACTGAGTAATTCAAAGTTCCTATTAGAACAGAACATGCTACCTGTAAAGATCTAGCCTCAGGACAATAAGATGAGTCAAACCACAGTAAAAATGTCCTAGAAAGAAGGCAAGCTGACACTTTCTGGATTTGCTCCTCTTATCTAAGTGTTTAAAAAACAAAACATATATTATAAAGTTATCCCTGTGTTTAGGGAGAAACTTGGGATTCAATTACCCAGTCTTCTTTCTACAAAAGTTAAATGTTCTCCCAATACAAATTAGAACAACTTACTGAGTGGCATGAGAGCCAATCTAAGAACTTACTGGTTGAAACATATTAAACCAAAACACAATGTTAAGCCAAAACATGAACATTTTTAATACACCACTTTTTAAATTCAAGCAATGAGTTTAGTACAAAATAGTTAAAAACGAAATAATTAGACTGTTACAGTATAGACAGCTCTATCTCTCAGGGGATTCAGCTCTTACACCATTATGGAATTCTTAGAATACCTTAGTAAATATCTACTTTAAATATTAGTTTAACTTTATGTGATTACAAAACTAGGAATGCAAAAAATCATGCTTCATTATGTGCTAAGTGGCTAATGGTGTTAATTCCAAAGTTACAAAGCACTGGGCCACTGTGATCATGTCATTAACATCACATTCTTCAGATGAGGACTGTGAAATCCACTGGGACAGAGGGAGCTCTCCAGGTCTCATGGAGAGCCAGACAGCAACAGCACTAGGAGCCGTGGCCCCTATCAAAACATTCATTCCCACAGCCCTCTCTCCAAGAAGGTACACAGGGATTCTCAGTGGAGATTTGCAACATTTCATTAAGTGATGAGGTAAAAATATGTATAAATCCGTGCTGGGATTGTGGCTCAGCGGTTGAGCGCTCGCCTAGCATGGGCGGGGCCCGGGTTCGATCCTTAGCACCACATAAAAATAAAAGTATTGTGTTGTGTCCATCTACACCTAAAAAATAAATATTAAAATATATATATATATATATATATATAAATCCATATGATTCAATGAGTAGCTTCTAGTGAAAGAGAAGGTATATCATTTGCAAAATTTAAACTTACAGATTTCACCCTAATTAAGAAAACAACCTCCGAAGTCACTCTTCTCAACTCTTGAATTTCATCAAAAGAAAGTATCCTCTCAAAGCTACCCACTATCAGAACTGTCAAGGTCTATATAATGAACACCTAGAAACAGAATCAGTCTGATTTCTTCCCAATATATACCCTCACATCTCAAGTATACATTTCTAATATTAAAAAAATCTATTTGAAATACATAGAATCACTTCATATTCATCAATATCAGAGAAAATCAGGCCACTTACCAGGCTCCGAGTGCATTGGTATGTGACCGTTCATCATCCCATTTGCCACATCTGTGTCCTCCAAAGTAAGAACCACTGGAGGCTGGAACTCTAGCTCCTCCTGAATTTTCTCCAAGCTGCTCTTTATCTGAGAGGAACTTACATAGTTAAAATGCCACTTCATTTTCTGAATGATGCTGTCTGGAAAAAGAGAGCAACCCAAGTTGAGCATTCTCATAAGAATGGATGTTTAGTAACATTTGTACAAAGTTCACATTTCTAAGCAAGCTAGTAAGTCAGGCAGATTCTGAAGAGTTAAGTTATATATGCATCAAGGTCAAATAATTATTAAATATCAACATAAGTCTGATCAATCTCTTCAAAGTAGAATGATTAAAAAGTAATTACAGAGAAGGCAATAATGCATCATAGGACAAAAGTGACAAGGGTGTCAGGTAGAAAGGGGCTGGAGTCTTAGACAGTACAATCTTAGGTGATTCACACAACATCTCTACCCTTGAAAATGGGGCCAGTTTTTCCTAACTTGATTATCTCAAAAAAAGCTTGTTTGAAAGTACAAGTGAAAATGAATATGTTGTGCAAACTAGGATTACATATTTGAAAGTGATTGATTTTAATTCTTTTACGTTACTCTATCACCAAGTCTTAACAAGCTTTTGAAGTGAAACTTGCTATGCAAAACAAAATAATGTACAATTCTAATATCAATGAGCTTTGACTCTTTCCACTCCCATTCAATAGTGAGCAAATGTGGTGCCAAGGAAGGGGCTCCTATCAGATCAATCAAGCACACTGCTTTGGAAGAAGGGCACATGCAGAGATGAGGGAAAAGAAGAACCCAACTCCACTCCACTCCAAATCAACAGAGAGCCAAAGGCTTGCTGCAGCTGTGGTCTGCATTGGGAATAGTGTGTTCTCTTCAAAAGGAAAAGTGGGGCTGAAAGCCTCAAGAGAGAGCAAGAGCCAGAGCTCTCCATCTATCACTGGTCTACCAGAGTGGGTCTGGCATACTAGGAAGCTCCCCAGTTCCTTCAAGTGACACCAAAAGAGGGCGCTGGTTCCATTTCTAAAAAGCCAGCAGGCAACAAGAGGGAATGTGAGGCTATCAATCACAGTAGCAGCCGGAAAGCCCAACTGGCAGCATTTCCAGGTGCCGTCCCCTGCCTGACCACGCGTATCAGATGCTGCCAGCTTCTTGTTCAAGAGCATCACAGTGACCCAGAATATTCCCCAACCCCAAGAGCTCAAAATGAGCCACACTAACAAAAACCAAGCACTCTCTATGATTATCATGTTGTAGTCCAAAGCCCCTAAGCCTCCACAGGACCTTTCTAGCAGAGCCTAGAAAAGAAGTATCCTTTCCAGAGCAGGGCTTCTCAAAGTTAAGAGAGGAGGACCATATTTTTCTTACTTCCAAATGTTACAGACTGATACTTTTTGATAAAATACCATTTTTTAAAATCACAGGAATGTCAAATTACAGTAAGTTTCTGAATACTTTTTCTCATTTTCTGTGCTTACATCATGAAAGAAGAACACTCTGAGTAGTACTGCTCTAGTGTAGGGGTTGGCGAAACTTTCTTCAAGCACCCAACAGTATTTTAGGCTGGGGGGCTCTGTGGTCTCTGTCAGGACAACTCAATGGTGCTGTGTGGGGCAAAAGCTGCCAAAGACAACTCATAAAAGAATGAACATGACTGTGTCCCACTTTACTTGCAAAAATAGGCAGCTGGCTTCTGGACCACAGTTTGATGATCCCAGCTTCAGAGGTTTCACCCTTTCTCGACCTCCCCCAGCTCCCAAGACATGAAAAGCCAGAGTATAAAACCTGAAGGCCTTCTAGTCCATTTTAATGGCTGTGAAATCTCATGATGTGAGGCTCTTTTTCAGAGCCAGGTGCTTGTGCCTCTCAGGGCTTTTCTATATGATCAAAGCTAAACCTCAATTGTAAGTTCTACACATCAAATGCCACAGGAGAGAACAGTAAACATGAAAAAGGGTTACAAACCAAACTCGAGAAAAGCATACGGCCTGGAGGCGAGGCCAATGCAGGTGGTGTCATAGGAAGCTGTGAATTCCCACCACAGGGTCTCCAGGAAGCAGAAGGCCATGGCTGCTGGATACTGGCGGGAGCAGATAGCCATGCAGGCCAGGTCCCCAGAAGAAGAAAAACTGAAATAAAAGGGCAACATCTGCATAACCAGGAAACAAATTCATGTGTTTCCCCCCCCAAACCCAGATACAACCTCCTCTCACCTCTACCCTTGCTTGGCCTCCAACAGTCTTATAGCTGCCTGTGGCATACATATTATCTTTTCAGCCAGACCAGTTTCTAAGATTGTTTTTCTTAAGACTTCCTTTAAAATGTCTAACAGTATTAGTCACCAACACTGTGTGATTACTCACTTATGCATGCATGAGGGATGCATTTTCTATTAGGGAGAATTAGCCTCCAACTTCTCTACACTGAGAATAATGTTTTCCTACTTTAATCTACCTCAACACATCTTCTAATGTTAAATCACTTTGGCACCCAGAAATAAATCCTTGTTGTGCATTTCTACATATTCATTATTAATCACATGCTAGGTTTAGTCTGATAATGTTTTATTTAGGATTTTTGTGTCTATGTAAAATTAGACTGTTCTACAATTTTCCTTCCTATGCTGACTTCATCTGGTTGTGGTATTAAAGTTATTCTGGACTCAAAAAAAAATTCCATTTCTTCTTTTTATACTCCTTTTTAGACTGCCATGCTATCATTTCACTTTTGGGGTTGAAGGGGTCTAGTTCACCTATTTGGGATGTCTACTAGCTGCCGCTCATGATGGAATATCTCCTCGGGGATTATCACTTTTGCTCAAAGTTCTCCACTGTGGGGCTTGTCATTTTCTGTCTTTTGTAACTACAAGTCTCTACATAAGACCTCAACTTAAAGAAAAGGATGACTCTCCTTTTGTCAGAAGGAATTCTCCAGAAGGGGCCTAACCTCTTTAGGACAGAGGTGTTTCTACATGAAAAAGGACCCCTGTTGTGGGTTGAATGTGTCCCCCAAAAAGATACCCTGAAGTCCTAACTTCCAATAAATGTGATTTTATCTGGAAATAGCATCTTTGCAGATGTAATCAGGATAAAATGAGGTTATACTAGATTAGGGTAGGCCCCCATCCAATGATTGGCACTCTTACAGAAGGAAAGAGGAGGCCATGTGACCATGCAGACAGACAATGAAATAATAATGTATCTGTAAGCCAAGGAAACCAGGGATTGCCAGCAACCATCAAAAGATATAAGAGGTATGGGAAGGAGTCTTAAAGCCTTACAGAGGGAGCAGGCCCTGAGATACCTGGATTTCAGATTTTTGGCCTTCAGAACTATAAGAGATTCTGCTTTTTGCTATTTGAAGCCAGTGTGTGTTAATTTGTTGTGGCAGCCCTAAGAAATTAATATGACCCTTCAACTGTAAAAAACTATGATACTGGGCTGGGATTGGTAGCTCCATGGTAGAATATTTGCCTCACACGCATGAGGCCCTAGGTTGGATCCTCAACACCGGAAGGAAGGAAGGAAGGAAGGGAGGGAGGGAGGGAGGAAGGGAGGGAGGAAGGAAGGAAGGAAGAAAGAAAGAAAGAAAGAAAGAGATATTGTGTCCAGGTCTGGGGTTGTGGCTCAGTGGTAAAGTGCTTGCCTAACACATGTGAGGCACTGGGTTCAATTCTCAGCACCGCATGTAAATAAATAAATAAACAACTAAAAATATTTTTAAAAAAGACATTGTGTCCATCTATAACTAAAAATATATTTAAAAAAAAAAAAGCTATGATCCTGCTCACCTGTAAGATAAGAAAGTCTTAGCTCTGGGAAAATAATGGTGAATATTCAATTCAAAATACAAATGAGTAGAATGTTTTATATTCCTTTTCCAAAAAACTACTGAGGTACCCAAGATTTCATTCTGAAACTGTAGGTTTCTTTTTACTGAGAAATATAAACTTCAACAGAGAAAAGGTGTCCTATCTGAGGCACAGCACACATTAGCTCATCACAGCCTCATGAAGAAGGGCCAGTCAAGGAAGGCAGGTGCTTTCAGGCAAGCAGAGAAAGGAGCTGCAAATGTGGACAGATGCAGCTCAGCTTTTTGTGCCTGAGCACTCAGAGTCCACACCACAAAGTGACAGCTGTAGGTGCTGGCCATCTGACACTGCCGATAGGACACAGACCTTCTTACCTGATACCATCACTTAGCCTGGACGGTCCCTTTTGTTTTTATGATTCTAAACCTGAATTACCCTAAAAGGACTCCATATTATCAGATCAACTAAAAATCTATGATTCAAGAAAAGCAAAATGGACTTGGTAAAATAAGACTAAATACTACAAAACATAGATGTAGTGTCTA
Organism: Spermophilus citellus; assembly: GCF_964194105.1. Taxonomy (NCBI): domain Eukaryota; kingdom Metazoa; phylum Chordata; class Mammalia; order Rodentia; family Sciuridae; genus Spermophilus; species Spermophilus citellus. The sequence continues at coordinate 22,071,063 of NC_138184.1, read as the reverse complement.
TAACTATCTATAAAATTTTGATATTTTAAAACCTGTCTTGCCCCTGATTCCTCCACAAAATAATTGGCTTCTTGCTCTGAGTCCTAGAATAAAATGTGAGAAGCTGACCTCAGTGCCTGAACAGCCTGCATTCAAATCTTAGCTCCACCGCTTGCTAACAGTACAGCTTTGGTTAAGTGGCTTAACCTCAATTTCCTCCTCTGTGTAATACTGCTGCTTGCCTCATAAGCCACAGGAAGCACAGGAACAGTGCCTGGCATACAGAAAGCACTCCACACAATTACCTGTTATAGGATTATTATGACCACCTGAGTCCTACTTCCACTGGGATTTTTTCCACTGTATTCTGTTCAGTTATATATTTCTCTTCTTCCTTCATTAGACTGTAAGTTGTTTGAAAACAAGAGACCTACTCACTAATTTTTCACTCCATGAATCCTGTCACATAATAAAAATTAAAATGTGAAAAAAAATTTATTTAATATATTTTTTTAGTTGTAGATGAGCACAATATCTTTAGTTCATTTATTTATTTTATTTGGTGCTGAGGATCGAACACAGTGCCTCATACTTGCTAAGCAAGCACTCTACCACTGAGCCACAATCCCAGCCCAAAAAACAAGAATTTTAAAGTAAAAAAATTAAAACAAGGGGCTGGGGCTGTGGCTCAGAGATAAAAGTGCTCACCTACCATGTGTGAGACACTGGGTTCGATCCTCAGCACCACATAAAAATAAAATGAAGATATTATGTCCACCTGTAACTAAAAAATGAATATTAAAAATTAAAATTAAAAAAATAGCTCTTGAAGATAATAGCTATTAAGTATTTTAATTTCCTTGGCTTTCTCTAACATTTTTCATCTATCATCTCCTCTTCCTCCTTATCCTTTTCCTACCCTGAATCTAAGTACAGGGGGAACAAAAAACAACTAACAACCTAAAGCCAGAAAAACTGGCTGAACTCAGGTCTTCCAATGCTTGTGAGCACTCCATTAACAGAAGCCAGCAGTTGGAACAGCAATGCTTGAGACCCTGAGGACACCCAAACCATTCTTAATTCCATTGTTGTAAACACACAACCTAAGACCACTATCTGACACCATATCTACTCTTAACACACATGGTGATTAGCATAATGTGACTTCAATGTGTGGAAAAAAGTAATCTAAATTCTGTTGCTGTTCTGAAAAAGCGAATATGTTCACTTACTGTATACAAAAGTCACAGCTTTCTGCAGAGCCTCGACCTGGATACTGGGCCAGTCGCAAGGCTAAAGTCTTGAGACGTCTCCTGCATTCCAGAAAATCTTGGGTGTGGTAAAAGTCAGTAGAGGCTGAGAGGGGCAGTCCATCCCTCACCCGTACCACACTGGCAAAAAAGATCATGGACATGGTCCACAAGAGAAGTCATGAGGACACCTAAGGGAAGCAAGGTCATCCTGTTAGTGCCAGAGATGCACCCACCCTCCAAACATGTACTCCATGTTGTTTCACCCTCAGCCCCACTATAACCAAATGTTGCTTTTATTATTATTACTCTGCCCTCTAGAGCTATGTGGATCCCAATTTTCCTGTCTCTTTTTCATTTGTAATCCTTCTTTTCCTTCCAATTAATGAATATCTCCCTTTCCAGCATTAAACCAACTGGCATGAGGGGTAATGGGATAGAGAAGCAAGGGGGCAGTGATACACTGTCCATTTGTCTCATTTCCACACACCTCCCCTTGGTGAATAAACATGTGAAAAGCCCCAGGAGTGACAGCAGTTAACAGTAGGACACAGTGCCAGACAGACCTACAGAGACAGGAAGTACCTAACACTGAAGAGGTGGAGATAGAAGCCTAATGATCTGCACAACTCAGGTCACCCAGGGTGGTAGGGGCTAAGCAGTATAGTTGCCACATCCTCACCTAAAGGAGATGGAGGAAAGTGGAGAGATTCTGAGCATTTAACCTAACGCTGGTGACAAAGAGAGCAGAAGGCAAAAATGGGACTGAGCAAGCATGTCCTCCTGAATTTCGGCAAATGTCTGATACAGAGCCAGTCTTCAAAATGATGACTGAGTCCCTACAGATGGCTAAAGGAAGTCATTTAACAAATTATATTAGAGTAAAACACTAAATATTTAGCTATGATATGGAACACATTAAGAAATAAAATAAAATGGATCTAAGCCCTCAAGGTGCCTTTGGCAAATTAGAAAAAGGTGCCTCTCAGGGTAGAAACAGGCCCACACCAGGTCAGCTGGCAGAGTCTGGCTGGGTTGAAGCCCCACCTGTCAACTCCACTGGATGCTCTTACAGGGCATAACCTATACATCTTTGTGTGGCAGCCCTGCAGCAGGGTTTAGTGAGGCGGCCAGTATAACTTTAATGTGTCTGTCCAAGTATGCACATATCCTGTTTCACAGATCCTGTTTATCAGGTCTTCTACTTGATAGCATGTTAACAGGTATACTGGTGAACTTGTCTTCCAAAGAATTCAAGTGATGCAACCTGACTTGGCATCTCAATTCTTCCTCTTCTCAAATACAGGAGCCCCCAGCATGTACACCACCCCTCACCTCTGCTCCTCTTCACAGTCTACACCTGGGTCTATGATGTCACTTTTTTCATTTCCTCATATCCAAATCCACATCAAGGGCTGTCTCGATTCACCCACTACATAAAACCTCCCCAGACGTGTCCAACTAGAAGCCCTCTCTCCCTCTTGTAAGAATCTAAAGAGACTACTTCTCTGTTCTCTGTTGCACTAATTTAGCATTTCCACCACCTAAGAGTGAGTTCTAAGAACAAAGATCACATCTGCAATGGAGGAATGAATGAATGATTATTCCATTGTACACATGAGAAGCTGCAGTGATAACACTGTCCTTTTGTCCTCTTTCTGCATACCTCCCCTTGGGGAGTAAAACTGTGAAAAGCCCCAGGAAAAAATACATCCCTGTGCAAAAGCTACTGAGTTTCCAGCAGGCCCAGGCCAACTGCCAGAAGGTTCAATGGGCTTTAACCCTTGCTTGACCAATGCTGAGACCTCTAGTACCAGAGAGAAAAGGAAGGCACAGGAGTATGAAAATTAACTGTGCTATCTGCTATACTTTTATGAATGTTTGAAATATTAATTTAACAATTTTAAAAGAATGATATGGCATGAAGTCCTAAGAGAGTTAGGCAGAGACTACAAGATCAATTTATTTTTTTTTTTAAATATTTATTATTTTTCAGTTCTCGGCGGACACAACATCTTTGTTGGTATGTGGTGCTGAGGATCGAACCCAGGCCGCACGCATGCCAGGCGAGCGCGCTACTGCTTGAGCCACATCCCCAGCCCCTACAAGATCAATTTAAACCAAGGGTTTATAACTCCAGTAAGACCCTTAAACCATGACATAAAGACACTCAGAAGAAGAAGAAAAATATATAATTAATGATATACTGAAAGTCAGAACAGGACAGAAACACCCTACAGCAAAATAAGAAAGGTCCTTTTGGGAGACAGAGTAAACTCTTGTAAAGGAAAGCAAGTGTGCTTTTATTCCAACTGTTAACCCCCAAACAAGCTCTGTAGTGCTGTCTTTTATGGAGTATCTACCACATGCCAAATGTTGTGTTAAACCAGTAAGAAGAAAAAGGTTGCATTTCTGAGTGCTAGTAATCCCAAGAATCACTTCTATTCCTCACTAAACGATCCAAGCCATTTATGAGTTATCATGAGACAGGCTATAATCAAGTAAGAGATGATGATTATGAAAAAAAAAAAGTGAAGTTCTGCTTCTGGAAAGAGAGGTAGAAGAATTTTCCAACTCTTCCCATGAGATACAATTTACAAACCCTGAGTATTATATATGTAATAAATATGCAGATTCTGAAAGGTGGAGAGGAGATGACAGCCTGGTTTGGACCTTGGGCTTTGAGGAATGTGAGTTTGGTGGGTTTTCTTTTTGCATCACACATCCCAGACTTTGTGTGGGAGAAACTAGCAACCAGAAACAACAATGGGCAGAGATATCCACCACTACCCCCCAAAAAAGTCATCATAACAACAAACCTCGAAAAGGTACAGTTTAGCAAATCAGAAAATTTTAAGATAAACAACCCTCTATTCTAGTCCAACACCACAGGGTGAAGGGGGAGGAGTGGACTGCACTCTGCCAGGTGTGGTGGTACACACCCCGTAATCCCAGCGGGAGCTCAGGAAGCTGAGGCAGGAGGATCACAAGTTCAAAGCCAACCTCAGCAACTTAGTGAGGGCCTGACTAAAAATAAAATACAAAAAAGGGCTAGGGATGTGGCTCCATGATTCAGTACCCGGTACTAAAAAAAGAAAACCTACAAAAACGAAAAACTACACTCACCACAGACTCACCAACAAAGGCCCAGTGAAGAACCTATTTACCCACTCTCGCCTTGCAGAGAGTGGCTTGCCCTCTACCTCCCATCCTGTGGAGTAGTGAGACAGGAGGCCCAGTGGGGAGCTACAGGGCAGTAATGCGCTATCCCCTCCCCCTACATTATTAAGGCAATAAACTGCCCATCTCTGCCTAGCAATAAGCAACCCCTTTCCCCTAGGTATCAACAGAGGCCATGCGGGGAACCTGGATTTCACTGTTGCCAGAGTGGTGTCAACAAAGGTTAATTTAAACACATATTAATTATACATTAAAGGGATTCACTGTGATGTTTTCACACATGTGTATATTATGCCTTGGTCATGTCCATCCAGCCTTCTGCATGCTCTCTCCCCTCGGCTCTCTCCCCCTCCTCTCTTTCAGCACCACACCGCCCCCCAGTCCCTCTTCTACTTTCAGGTCTCTCTCTTTTTTTTTTCTTTTTTAAACTTCTACATGTGAAAGTCCGATACTTGTTTTTCTGAATCTGCTTTATTTTGCTTAACACAATATCCTCCACTCCATCCAATTTCCTACAAATGACAGAATTTCATTATTCTTTGTGGCTGAATAATAATCCATTTTACATATATCTTTTTTATTTATCCATTCTTCTGTTGATGGGCACGTGGGCTGACTCTATAACTTAGCTCTTGTGAACAGTGCTATAATAAACATAGGTATGCAGGTAACTCTTTTGTAAACTGACTTCATTTTCTTCAGACATTAACTCAGGAATGGAAAAACTGGATCATATGGTAGTTTTTAGTTTCTTGAGGAATCTCCACACTGTTTTCCATAGTAACTATACAAATTTACATTCAAATCAACAGTACATACCAGTTCCTCTTTCTTTATAACCTCAACCTGACTAGCATTTGCTTTTTGTTTTTTTTAATAATAGCCACTCTAATTAGGGTGAGATGGAATGTAGTTTTGATTTGCATTGCCCAAATGTATTAAGATATCAAACATTTTTTATATTTTTCAGCCATCTGCATTTCTTCTTTTGAGACATGTCTGTTGAAATCTTTTCCCCATTTTTTATTGGATTACCTCTTTTGATGTTAAGTTTTCTGGGTTATTTACATTCTGGATATTAATTCTCTGTCAGATAAATAGCTGGCAAAGATTTTCTCCCAATCTCTAAGTTATTGCTTCACTCTGTACCTTTGTGTGCAGAAGCTTTTTAGTTTGATATAAGCCCATTTGTTTTATGCATTTGCTTCCTTGCTTTTGGATTCCTGTCCAGGAAATTGTTGCCTGTGCCAATATCTTGAAGTGTTTCCTCTGTTTCCTTTTAGTGGCTTCAGATCTTACAATAAGGTCTTTGATCCAATTTGAGTTCATTTTTGTGCAGGGTTAGATTGGGGCCTAATTTCAATCTTCTAAATGTGAATATCCAATTTTCCCAAGCACCATTTATTAAAGAGGCTGTCCTTTCTACAATGTATATTTTTGACACCTTTGTCAAAAACCAGTTGGCTGAAAATGCATGAATTTTTCTGGATCCTCTATTCTGTTGCACTGGTCTCTGTATGTCTTAATGCCAATGCCATGCTTTTTGTTACTGTGGCTCCGTAGTATGTCTTGATATCAATGCTGCCAGCATTGTTCTTCTTGCTTAGGATTGCTGTTGGGTCTTTTTATGCTTCCATACAAATTTTAGGGTTGTTTATTCTAGTTCTGTAAAGAATGTCATTGGTATTTTGATGGGAGTTACACTAAATCTGTAGATCACTTTTAGTATGGGCATTTTAATAATATTAATTCTCCCAATCCATGAACATGTAGGTCTTTTCACATTTTTTTTTTACATTTCATATTATCCAGATCTGATAAAATAATATCTGAACTGTCCAAATTCCAACAAAAAACCACCGGTCAGTACATGCCTGTAATCCTACAGATCAGGAGGCTGAGGCAGAAGGATCGCAAGTTCAGCAAAAGTGAGGCACTAAGTAACACAGCAAGATGCTGTCTATAAATAAAATACAAACTAGGGCTAGGGATGTGGCTCAGTGGTTAAGCATCCCTGGGTTTAATCTCTGGTACCAAAATAAATACACAGACAGATAAACAAATAAAACACTATAAATATTTAAAAGTTATAGTCTATAATATATTTGAATTATCCACAGGAAGGCTAGATAGAGAAACAATAGACAACAAAAACCAGATCAGAAAACAAAAATAAAGGGCAGACTCTGATACATTTCTGATTACACTGAATATACATTATCTAAATACACATTTAAAGAGAGACTGCAGAGTAGATAAAATATACGACCCAATTTTATAATATCTGTATGAAATTAACTTCAAATATTAATATATAGTCAGGTTGAAAGTAAATAGATAGAAAAATATAGCATGCAACATTAATCAAAATAAAGCAAGGGGTGTGGATATAGCTCAGTAGTAGAGAGCATGCCTGGCATTCCCAAGGCTCTGGGCTAATCCCTAGCACCACAAATAAATACGTTTTTAAGAATAAAGTGAGATCCTGATGCAATGGTGCCCACCTGTAATCCCAGTGACTTGGAAGCCTAAGTCAGGAGAATCACAAGTTCAAGGCCTGCCTGGGCAAATTGGCAAAACTATCTCAAAATAAAAAAGGGCTAGGATGTAGCTCAGTGGTAAAGTACCCCTGAGTTCACTCCCCAGTATAATAATAATAAATCATAACAACAACAACAACAACAACAGTAATATCAATAATAATGCAAGAGTTATATTACTATCAGATAAAGCTGACTTCAGAGCAAACATAATTTCCAGGGAAAGAGAGTAATATTACATAATAATAAAAGGATAAACCCATGAAAAAGACACAATAGTCCTAACCAACCACGTATGCACCAAACAACAGAGATGCATATAGGTGAAGTAAAAACTGATAAAGTAAAATGAAAATTAGACAAATCCAGAGTTATAGTTAACCTTTTTCCCAAAAATAAAACTAAACCAAAAATCAGCAAAGATACAGAACTCAACGACATTATCAACCAAAGCATATAATCAACATTGATAAAATATTCCCTCCAACAACAGCAGAATTACCTGTAAGCACCCATAGAGACCTTATCCTGGGATTTAAAATAAACCTTAATAAATTTCAAAGAATTCATATGGAGTGTGTTCTATGCCCACAGTGTTTTCCAAGAAATTAACAATTAAATTAACGCCTGAAAACTAAACACACATATAATATAGGGATCAAAAAGAAAGTCTCAACAAAATTTGTAAAAATACAATGATGCTAGGTATGGTGCCACGCTCTTGTAATAACCACTACTCAAGAGCCTGAGGCAGGAGCATTGTGAACTCCAGACCAGCTTTGATTTAGTGACACCATGTTTCAAAATAAAAAATAAAAAGGTCTACAGATATAACTCAGTGGTTGAGTGTCTATTTTAGTCAGCTTTTTCACTGCTATGACTAAAAGACCTGAAAAGAACAATTTAAGAAGGAAAAGTTTATTTGGGGGCTCACGGTTTCAGAGGTCTTAGTCCACAGACAGCCAGCCCCATTCCTGGGGGCTCAAGGTGAGGCAGAACATCATGGCGGAACAGTGTGGTGAAGGGAAATGACCCAGGACATGGCCAAGAAGCAGAGAGAGATTCCACTCACCAGATACAAATTATATACCCCAAATGCATGCTGCCAAAGCACATCTCCTCCAGTCATATCCTACCAGCCTATAAATACTACTCAGTTAATCTCAATCAGGGGATTAGTTCACTGATTGGGTCAAGACTCTCATAATTCAATTATTTCACCTCTGATGTTCTTGCCTTGTCTCACACATGAGATAAGGGGACATCTAATATCCAAACCATAACAGTGTCCCTGGGTTCAATTCCCAGTACTCCCCACTTTTATAAAGCTGGATAATAATGGAAATATATCAAATTTTGTGGTTCACAGCTAAAGCAGTACTGAGAGAAGAATCTACAGTACTAAATGCTTATAACAGAAAAAAAAAAGTCTCAAAACAATAGGTTAGGCTCACATGTCAAGAAATTAGAAAACAAATCCAAAGCAGGAAGAAGGAAGGAAACAATAGAGATGAAAATAAAAACAACAACAAAAAAAAAAAAACAGAGAAAATCCATGATACAAAAAGCTGACCCTTTGGAAAGATCAATAAAATTAACAAACCTCTACCAAAACTGACAACAAGAAAATAAGAAAAACCAAATTACCAATGTCAGGAATAAAATAAGGGATGTCACTACAATTCCACTTCTGGCATTTATCCCAGAGAAATAAAAAAAACGTATGTCCCCTACACAAAAACCTGAGCATAACTGCTCATTACAGCTTTATTTGTAGCAATCAAAAACTGGAAGTGAACAAAATGCCCTACAAATTGTACATAGTACATTCATACCATGAAAAATGCTATGCAGTAATAAAAGAGAATTAATTATTGATACAACTAGGATGGATCTCAAGAGCATTGTGCTGATTGAAAAAGGTCAACATCAAAGGTGACATAGTTCATGAATCCTTTTATGTAACATTCTAAAAATGACAGAATCATGGATGGAGAACAGGATGGTGAGGAGGATGGGAATGAGCATGACTATGATGGGATGGCAAAAGGATAATCTTTGTGGTGACAGAATAATTTGGTATCTGGATTGTGGTGGTGATTACAGACATTAATACATAATAAGATGGCATAGTATGATATATATACTTTATACTGAAGTCAATTTCTTGGAGTTGATGGTGTACTATAGTTATGTAAAATGTATCCAATGTGGGAAACTAGGTGAAGGGTCTGGCTGGGGGACCTCTCTGCACTATCTTTGTAACGTCCTATGATTATAATTATTTTAAAATAAAAGTTGAGGACTGGGGATGTGGCTCAGTGGTAGAGCTCTTGCCTGACACGCATGAGGCCCTGCATTTGATCCCCAGCAACACAAAAAATAAATAAGCTAATAAATAAATAAAAGTTGAAAAACAGAATTAACTTAAGGTCCTTCATGTGCCACTCAAATAATGCTCATACTTCATTTTTGTTTATATATCATTTTTAAATATTTCCACCAATATCACAATTGTCTTAACGACTAATTCACTGTAGTTCTGATTGTGAATGGATATTGAAGGGTGTGCTTTATAATGAACAGCTCTAAGACTATAGGACATTTTCAAACTGGAAGATAATATAATATCAGTACTTGATATTATAAAATAAAGCTGCTTGAAGATAATTAGTACTGAATTTAAAACAGGAAAGCAATGGTATGAATCTGGAAAATCAGGTCACAATTATAGAAAGAATAGTATAAATTCTGTAAGGACAAAACAACTAAGCAAATGAGTGAATGAGAAGGCTGTCTAGTTTTTGTTCACTGATACAAGAAATGTAGGTGTGCACATCCCTTGCCATAATTCTGAACTATATTTTGAACACTTTCCCACAATAAATCTTCTACTTAGAAAACAAGAAAGGTTTATACAGATGGAATTCTGTTTAGGTAAAAATGTGAAGTAGTAGTCAAATACACAGCATCCATATGTGTTTTTCCATATTACTAAGTTTTGTATATTAATCTGCCTCTAGCATTTTCTCTACCACTTCCAATCATCTATTCATAGATTATCCCTATTTTACCAGTAAGAACTTTATGCCACTCTTGTTCCTGTTATTCCCACTCCTTTTTTTGCCCTAAAATCCTACCGCTAAATCCCTACCACATACGGGGAGAGGGCCTGTGAGAGATGACTGGGCACTGCAAAATAGAAATTTAAACTAGAAAAATAAGTTTAATTTGGCACACAAATTTGTTAAAATTATTTACCATAAGGTGTATCTCCCACTCTTCAAATATATCATATAGAAGACAAAACTTGAATTGTGTCACCCCCAAATGGATTCTCCTATAGCCACAGGACTGGGATACTGGTCACCTAATTTATAGATCCTCTGGGTAACTTGGAGATGGGATGGAGAGGAAAATAGAGGTCAATTATGATACTTATTAAGAACTTAGAAGAGTATGAAACTGAACTTGATAGGAATTAATATTATAGTCATCCTTCTGTATCCATGGGTACCAATTCAGCAGATCAACCAAGCTCAGATGCAAAATATTATGAAAAACTGCATGTATACTAAACATTTACAGGCTTTTCTTCCTGTCATTATTCCCTAAATGGTACTATATAAAATAGTGTTTACTATTTTATGTAAGAAATCTAGAGATGATTTTGAAGTATACAGGACAACGTGTATAAATTATACACACTGTATATGCCATTTTATATAAGGGTATTGAGCACAATCCTCTGAGGATACTGAGGTACAACTGCATATGCCAGGCACTGTGCTAGGAACTTTTTTATATTGATAATATTATTAACTGCTCATAACTATCTATGATACAGGCATAAACTACACTGGACATGTGGGAAAACTCAGCTCTCAGGCTTAAGAGGTAGAACTAGGATTCAAACTCAAACTTGCCTCATATGATCTTTCCACCACATCCTGCCTCTCTAAATCCAATTTAGCTACTCCATTTCTCTAAATAATTCTTTCTCCTAGAGCATCAAAACACACACACACACACACACACACACACACCCCTCAACAACAACAATCAGCGATACTTGTTGGTAGAAAAGGAGACTAAGGTTACACTTGTTAAGAACTGCCCTTACCCACTAGATTCCCTTAGTCAATATTCTTCTGACCATTAGTCATCTTTGGGATACAGCTGATCTCTAAATTCCTTCTAGGACTAAAAAACAATGGGACCTCAAGTCGTCCTCTAAGTCGTAAATACAATTAAATTAGATGTTTAACAACATTGTTTACAAATATTTTCCTGAGGAAACTACTGCCAGTTTAATTTTATTTAGCGATGTTAAATCACTTCCAACTATTTCCATTTTATTTTACTAAAATTTTCTTTAACAGAATCAATTCTTTGCAAAACTTAAGATTCTATTGTGTGCATGTAAGAATATGTAACAGATCCCATCAGTATGCACAACTATAACGCACCAATAAAAAAAAAAATTAAGATTTACCCCATCCATTGGTTCTGAATTGTGATTTTTTTTTCCCCGATAATGTCACAAATTTCACCCATTAGTTTCACCATCGGGAACATTCTTTCGTGGCTTTGATTTCTCCAAACCTAATGCTTCTCTGGAACGCTCTAATTTTCTGGCTCTGGAGGTCTAAGTAATGGACACAAAACCTGAAATGAAACATCCTACACCTGAGGTTCCGAAAAGCTGGTCCAGGGTATTCAGCATTTGGTAGTGCAACTCTAAAGACACGCTAAGGGGAAGTCTGCTATTCGAGTAGCAAATAGTCTGGGCATAAGCTTTGTGGATACTTAAGGAAACAATCGTCTCCTCCCTCTCCTAGGATACTCCTCCCACTGAGGGCAGGGCTGGGCGCGCATCTGTCAGTCGAAGACACTCTCAGGCGAGCGCCAGGATTTGTCCAGGGGTCCAGAGATCCGCTGGCGGGAGAAAGGGGACCAAGGACTCGGGAAACCCCAAGGGCCCCACGAAGCCCTACGGGTCTAGCCAGGGAGAGGGCGGGGCGAGCCCGGGCCGCCTCCACCTCCAGGCCCGCCCTGCGCCACACCCGACCCCGCCTGTTTTCGGCTAACGGACCTCGCGCCCGCCTCCGCCGGCGGCCCTCACCTCGCCCCGACGGCGGCCTTCAGAAGTCGGCGCCCACCACAGTTTGGCCGCGCCGCCCGCCGCCTTCTCGGCAACCTTAGCCCATCGGGAGGACCCGGCGCAGGACACCGGTGGCCCGGGCGCAGGTAGGCAATGGTGCGCACGCGCCATCCACGAGTTACCATTCGCTACTGCTAGGCGACACCCGCACCCAAACAGACCAATCCTGGCGCGCCTTCACAGCCCAGTCCCTGCAGAGTCCGGAATTGAAGCGTTCTTAAAGGGCTGAGACCCAAATGCTGAGGGGGCGTGACTGGAGCGCGCGTTTCCCAACTCTCTTCCCATCTCCTGACTCTCACCCTCGCGGGTTTGAGGTCCAAATCTCGCCTCTGGAGGTGCGAGGAGGCTTCGTGGTCTAAGCTCGAATTCTGCCGGGCAGCGGACAAGACCGACGTCTGGAGGCTGGAAGGCTCTGCCTGACTGAGCGACTCTCCCGGGCGTGGGTTTTGCGGTCTGCGCGGCTGGGCGGGAGCCGGAGATAGGCAAACCGAAGAACACAGCCCACTGCCAGCCTGGAGGAGGTGCCAAAGTCCGACCCCTGAGCGGCACACCCCAGATGGGGGCGGAGACACCCATGGATGACTAGATACGTGAGAGCACAAAACAATTAAAACCTGCATAAATACAAACTACTCAGCTGACAGGAGCAGGATTTGAAGTGGGGTGGGGTGGGGGATTTGCAGGCACTTCTAACCTTGACTCAGAGGATTCCCCCGAGTAGCAAGCAATAAGTAGGCAAAGGAGAGCGGAAATAGTAGTAGTCACTAGGCAGAGAGGAAGTGTGTTTCAGAATGAGAGATCAGCATATATAAAGAAATCTATGTAGAAGGCAAGAGAGCTCCTCAAATTAGAGAGATAGAAAGAAACCTGGAGAGGGGAGAATGGGGATTTAGTGTTTAATGGTACAGAATTTTATTTGAAAAAGATGAAAAAGCTCTGAAAATGGATAGTGGTGATGGTTGCACAACAAGGAAAATGTTAAATGCCATAGAACTTTACTGAATAGCAAAATGTATGTTATGTATATTTAACATCCCTTTTCCCTTCCCCCCCCCCAAAAAAAAAGAAAGAAAAGACATCCAAAGTGTAGAGAGTAAAGGAGAGGAATGAGAGCCATTAGAGAGAATAGAAGGAGCTGAATCATGGGGCCCTTTTCACAGGCCACAGTGGAAAGTTTAGATTAGCAGAAAACCATATTTGCATTTCGTAAAAAATCACTTTTGGTTGCTAAAGTTAAGATTAAAATAGAGACGGCCCAATGAAGCTGTGGTGGAACTAACCTCAGTCATCTGGGCAAGAAAGGATGGAGTTGGAGTGTGAAATGGGATGAGAAGAGAACACAGCAGACTGCAGAGAAATGAAGAACATAATCATCATGCCTTGGTGACCAACTGGATGTGAAGGATGGATAAGGTGGATTCAAGAATGATGCCACTGTTCAGCCTTGGAGGGAGGGATGAATAGTGGAGACATTCACAGATATGGAGAATGCTGGAAGGAAGTCTGGTTTGGAAAACAACACTGATTACAATCTCTGTCTTAGACAAGCTGAATTTCAGGTACCTTTGAGACATCTTTGTAGAATATTGTGATGCTGGTTTTGAATGTCACCTTGACTGAATTAAGACATACCCAAATAAAGGTGGTAAAACTTTATTTATGTATATGTCTATAAAGTGTTTCAGGAAGAGACTGACATTTTAATTACTGGAAAGAGTGAGGAAGATCTGCCCTCACTCAATGTGGATGGGCACCATCTAATCAGCTGAGAGGCTGGATAAAACAAAAAGACAAAGGAAAGAGAAATTCACTCTCTCTCCTCCAGAACTGAGACATCATTTTTTCTCCTGCCTTTGGCATCAAAATTCCACGTTTTCCAGCCTTTTAACTCTGGTAGTTTCACTAGTGACTCCTCAATTTCTCAGGACTTCAGCCTCAGACCAGGAATTACACAATAACAGTCTCCCTGACTCAAGGCCAAGTCCAAGTCAAAATGGACTTGACTGAACCACACTACTGGCTTCCTTGGTTCTACATCTTATAGATGGGATTTCTATATGGGATTTCTCCACCTCCATAATTATGTGTGACAATTTGCCTAATAAATCCCTGTCCTATAGCTATATATAGCCCATTAATTCTGTTCCTCTGGAGAACCCCCAGTAGAGGTGTCAACATAGCAGTTGGACAGACAGGTTCAGTGTAGAGGTCTGAGCTGAACATAGACTTCTGAAAGTCATTATCACATGGGTGGAAATGGAAACAGAGCTTACAGAGAGACAAATTACAAAATAGAAACAGAAGAGACTTGTGTTAAGAGTCCAAGATGGGCTCCAGATATCACTGCCTCCTGTGTAGTCCCCTCCCACAATGAGTCAGAACTGGACCATGTGATAATGGGACTAAGTTATAACAGGCACAAAGGAGGAAAAAAAAAAGGTGATTCAGAGTTGGGGAGGAGACTAAATTGAACATGCCAGGGCTAGATAAGGAGAGAAAACAGGTGCTAGACCTACAAAATTCTGAAGCTTTCAAATGTGGAGCTTTGGGCTTTTAGAACCTTGATGTGAGTGGGCCCACATCTAGAATAGGGCCTTATACTTTTGACTGGTGCAGGTGGTGTGGCCCAGACACCAGCGATTTGGACAAGAGCAGTAAAATGTAGTAGCTCTGGTTCTAGCCCTTATCTCAGTAATTGGTCACTTTGGCTCCAGGCCATTGTCATCTCCATAGGCTTTCCCTTCCAAAGCCTCTTCAGCCCTCTATTCCGAGGACCTCTGTATCACCACAGAGGTACTCCATCTTGTGGGGCAAGTGGTGCACACCTGTAATCCTGGCTAAGGGAAGCTGAGGCAGGAGGATCACAATTTGAAGCAACTTAACAAGACCCCGACTCAAAATAAAAAGGGAAGGGCTGGGATTGTGGCTCAGCAGTAGAGTGCGTGTCTAGCACGGGCGGGGCCTGGGTTCAATCCTCAGCACCACATAAAAATAAAGGTATTGTGTTGTGTCCATCTACACCTAAAAAAATAAATTAAAAAAAAAGGGTTGGGACACAGCTCACTGGTAGAGAGTTTGCCTAGCATGTGCAAATCCCTGGGTTCACTCTCCAGTACTATAAAAAAAAAACAAACTCCATCTCTAATTATGTATAACTTCAGACACTGATCTCTGACCTGTCCTATAGCTAATCTCTGAATTCCTCCTACTGTTCTCTGGTCTGTGGAAACTTCCAGTCCAGTTGTCTCTCTACTTTGTTCTATTTATCAACTCCTTTTAGTTTTCACTTCCTTCCCCATCAGCTAAGAGTCCAGGGTCCATCATTCCATAACATTCTTCTCCATATACTTACATCCCTTACACAGTCACACCTTCCTGGCAGTGCTCCACCTGCCTGGTGATGCTCCACCTTTCCAGACAACCTTCTGTCTTCTCTGAGCCTTCTCCTTGCTATCAATGCTGTTGGACAAAATCTTACAACCACAGAAATCACAGTGTTAAATAGACTGCCAACCTTAACTAGATCCTCAGAGCCATCCAGCAGTTCTAGGCTTGACAGGTCTGTTCTTTCTTAGTTCTCCCCAACACCAAATTCCAAATCTCTTGTATGCCCCCAGATCTCCCATTCCTCACCCCCTCTTTGTTCTCCTAGGTGCCTCCTACACTGAAGAAAGAGCAAACATCAGCGTGATATCTGTCAGCTCCCAAGGACTCTGCTTCCCTCCAGCTACCATCTTCTTTCCTTGATCCCTTAATAGCCAAATCTCTTAGAAAAAGTGGTCTGTGTTTGAATATTCCATTGCTTTATCTTTCCCATCATTTCTCAGTCCCCTTCAGTTTTGATTTCTGCCTTACCTCTTTACTTACATTGCCCTCATCAAGGACATCAAGGATCTAGTCTTAATCTTGCTTGACTTTTCAACATTTATCATTGATAATCTCTCTCTCCTTCTCAGTTGCTCTTTTATCCTTAAATTCTATGACCCTACACTCCTCTGGTTTTAATCTCTTTCTCCACTCAGTTTCTATTGCAGTTTCTTTTCCTTTGCCATGAGGGAAACCAACACACTCTCTTTGATCAGTCTTATCCATCCACTACATGGTTCCAATCAATCCCCACAGTTGATGTTTCTCAAAGCTATATCTCCATCGCAGCCCTTGTCCCTGAGTTCCAGACCCAAATAGCTAACTATGAACTTCACATCTCTGTATGACATCACTCCAAACAATATATTTCTACTGTACTGAATGTATCACCCTCACTTCCAGTCCACCTTCTCCTCCACTAATGGCATCACTAGTCTTTTAGTTGCCAAAGCCAAAACTCATGGAGCTATCCTTAATTTCCCTTCCCATTCCATCACTGGCCTGCACATCACTTCTCACTGCTCCTTTTGTTTCTCATCTGCTTCCTGATCTTTTACCCTATTATAGCCAGGAAAATTCTGAGATACATCTCTGACTTCATCACTCTTCAGGCTCCAATTACTCCTAAAAGAGTCCAGATGCTAGACACCTGCCACCTGCATAATTTCCACAATGTAAGACACGAGTTCTCCTAGAGGGTGTTCCCTGTATGTTGGATCAGGTTGGTTCCCTGCACCTGTCCCATATTAACACCACCTCATGTTATTATCATTCCTCACTTGTCTAAATAGGAATCAGGCTGAGCAGGACTATGCAAGGTGTGCATCCTGCTCTAATGGGCCTTTCCCTTCCCTCTCTGTTCTGTACAATCTTTGGGGAAATTTCCTTAGGTGAAATCCCGATGAAGGGGTAATAGTGCAGGCTTGGGAACCAGGAAGCCCTTAACTTTGCCCCAGCTCAAGTATATTATCCTACTTTCGCAGTGAATTTACCTCACTGCGAAATGAGATGAAAGCTGACTCTCGGGGCTGAGGATGTGGCTCAAGCGGTAGCGCGCTCGCCTGGCATGCGTGCGGCCCGGGTTCGATCCTCAGCACCACAAAGAAAGATGTTGTGTCCGCCGATAACTAAAAAATAAATATTAAAAATTCTCTCTCTCTCTCTCTCCCCTCCTCTCTCACTCTCAAAAAAAAAAAAAAAAGAATAAAATGTTTAAAAAAAAAAAAAAAAAGAAAGCTGACTCTTAAAACAGGTCGAATGCAAGGATTCTGCAGGGAGAGCCCAGCAAAGCCACTCATAGAAATGGAGCTCTAGAAAGTTCCCCCTTGGAGGAGTATAAGCTCCTAAGATCTCCCTCCTAAATGCAGTGCCCATGGCCCTCTGTGTGCTTCAGGGAAAACCAACTTTGTTAGCATGTCCACCAAGGATGGGCTAGATACAATCAGTTCAAAGTTTTAGTGGTCACTTAAAGCAGCTACATGGCCCAGGAGGGTAAGCCCAGGTTTCTCGTTGAATCTTGCAGCAAAACACCCTCACAGTATGCTGCATGGGCAGTACGGGGTAGTAGTTAAAAACGGGAGTTCTAAAGCCAGATTGCCTGTGTTCAGACACAGACTTGGCCATTAGTAGCTAAGAACTTTGAGCAAGTTACTGAACCTGTTTTCTAATCTGTAAAATGGAGAAAATACTGGTGCTTTTTAGGGTTGTAAATATAATAAGCATTACTAGTGACCGGGGGAAATATAGTTATATGCGAGAGTTTCTCCTCAGCAAAAAGTAAAAGCAACACCAGTATCTTCCTGGCTCTGCTATACCCATGGTTCATGCTCCAGAGGCACCAAGGCAATATCGAAAGGGCCATATTGGCTACTTGGAGCCTTTTATATGGGTTTAAGCCACAAATCTTGGGTGAACCAGAGAAATCGACCCATGCAGACTACACACACAGCTCAAAACTCAAGTAGCTGAAGATAAGGAAGGTCACCACCAACCCAGCCAGCGCAAACCGCTCCAGGGCCCTAGGGGCGGGGACCGTAGAGGAGGTCTTGCGCGTCCAATCACAAGTGACGTCTCTTCCGCCCCAGGCAGGAGGGCCCAATCAACGTCAATATCATAGCCCCGCCCGTCGTGGGCCCTGCGTCCAATCACAAGTGGTGTCCCTCGTGGTCCCGCCTCACAGGCTGGAGGACCCAGTCGAGGGAGAAAGGGTAGCTCCGCCCGCCCTGGGCACTTCCGCGCGGAGATAGCGTCTATCTGGCCACAGGGTGCGCGTCTTTTTCCGAGGTGGGGTGCCGACCCGGGCCCCCAGCGATGTCGGTGGCCTTTGTACCTGACTGGATGAGGGGCAAGGCGGAAGTCAATCAAGAGACTATCCAGCAGGTGAATGTCTACATGGGCTGAGAGGAGTGGAGATCCAGAGGGACTGGGTGGTGAGGAGAACTTTCTGGAGTCAACCGACGCTGGTTGAGACCTGTAGTCCACCTAGCGAGCTGACCTGCCGGGGGTGTGGAGTAGGATGGGAACTAAGTCGTTTAAGGCACCGCAGCAAGACATCCTGGCTTGGAGGGTAGGGGGCGGCGCAGGCTTCGCCGCCGTCCTGACGTCACACTGCTCTGACTCTTCCCCTGATCTTTCAGCTCCTGGAGGAGAATGACCAGCTGATCCGCTGTATCGTGGAGTATCAGAACAAGGGTCGAGCGAATGAGTGTGTCCAGTAAGTATCTTCTTCCCGCCCCTGAACTTTGAGTGGAGGGGAAGCCAGTATGATGATGCAGCAGCTGTCCTCAACTAGGAGTTTTGGGTGATGGATCGCAGAAAAACCAAATTTTACAGTTGAGGAAATGGAGGTACAGAGGTTACTTCTTTGCCCAAGAGTATACAGCGAGTACATTGTAGAACCTGGAGTTAAATGTGTCTCTCTCTTCAAAACTTGATTATTCTCATTGCAAAGCCATCTTCCCTGGATGAGGATGGCCCCTTTATCATCATAGGTCGTATTGCTTCATCTCCTCGTGAAGTAAGAAAGTCAGACAATTTGGCTGCTAAAACTCCCTTTCATTTCTTTCCCTCTCTATTTCTCTCTTTATGGTGCTAGGTATCAAACTCAGAACCCAGGGTCCTGTGCATGCTATGCATTCTAGGCAGGCACTCTGCCACTGAGCCACATCTTCAGCCCACTCCCTCCCATTTCTGACTTGTAGTTAATCTGTGAGTGACATAGTCGAAGACCAAGAAAGGATTTCCAAACCAAAGGTAACTTCTACGTAGTAATTTAATGTGATCTCTAGCCAAATACCAAAATGAGATAAAGTAGAGTCTGAGTTGCTTTTCCAAATCTAGTCCAGGAATTATGCCCCATTTCTTATAGAAGATATTTTATTGTTATGAAGAAATGTTTAAGGGTGCCATGCTTTCCTTACCCAATAAAAAAATTGCCTACAAGCTGTGTGTGGTGTCACACACCTATAATCCCAGCAATGGGAAGACGATCTCAAGTTCAAGGCCAGCATCAGCAACTTAGCAAGACCCAGAGCAACTTGTAAGACTCTGTCTCAATATAAAAAAATAAAAAGGGCTAGGGATGTGACTCAGTAGTTAAGCACAACTGGGTTCAATTCCTGATAACAATAACAACAACAAAAAAGTCACCTACATTCCTCACTGAATACCTCAATAGAATAGTAGAGAAATCTATTAAGGGTAAATCTTTATGTTTGACTCTGACATTTGGCACTTTTCTTTTTGGCAGGTTATAGTAAACCCTCTCATTTTTCTATATGAAAAGTGGTTGCAACACTTTTTTTTTTTGATATTGTGAATTATTAATGCAGGGGTGGGAAACTTATCAAAATCTTCTAGTGAGCTTTTTCTCACAAGATCATGCTTCCTGACCCCTGATCTGATTTGTCTTCCTGAATGGGGAGTTTGACTCACTGATTTAGAAATTGTTGTGCTAGGGCTGTGGCTCAGCAGTGGTGCACTTGCCTGGCATGCATGAGGCACTGGGTTCAGTTCTCAGCACTGCGTATAAAAAAACAAAATAAAAATCTATCAACTAAAAAAGGGCTGGGATTGTGGCTCAGTGGTAGAGCGCTTGCCTAGCATGTGCGAGGCCCTGGGTTCAATCCTCAGCACCAAATAAAAATAAATAAATAAAATAAAGGTATTGTGTCCAGCTACAATCGAAAAATAAATATTAAAAAAATCTAAAAATTTTTTTTATTAAAAAAAATTCTTGTAGTAAACACATTAATTTTGGAGGTATCTTATCCATTCTTGAAATTTTCTCAACAGTACTGTAGAGGGCAGTGCTTGAGGTAGTGGGGAATTATTAGCAAAAAAAGATACCAATCTGCTCTCATGGAGGTGACATTGTAGACTCTAGAATCTACAGGAAGACAACAAATAATTAGGCACATAATATTAAGTGCTTTGAATGGTAATAATGCAGAAGACTAGAGATGTAACTCGGTGGTAGTACACTTGCCTAGCATGAATGAGGCTCTGGGTTTGATCCCCAGCTTGCAAAATAAATGAATTAAATAGGAATGTGGGGAGGGCTGTACTCTTTTATGTGTTCCCTCACATACCTGTGTGTGTAAATAAGGCAGAGAGCACCAAGTAGAAAAGTTCCCTGGTATGAGTTCTCTGAATACCTTCATGTCACAAGAAGGCCACAAAGGAAAAGCCATAGATGGGATCAGAGAAGTAACTGAAGGCCCTTATCACATAGGGCCTTGTAGAGCATAAGAAGGATTCAGCTTCACTCTGAATGAGAAGGGAGGGATTTTAAATCCTTATGACATGATCTTGACTTAAATTGTACAATGATCACTCAGACTGCTGAAGAATAAAATGGGGCCACAAAGGTAGATCTAGGAGAGTATTCCTAGAGTCTAAGCAAGAAATTATGGTGGTTAGGTCTACAGAGGTAGAAGAGGTATAGAAGTGGTAATGTTTTCCTTGAATATATTATGCAAGAAGGTTGATACTACTGAATCATCCAATCAGTGGATAAGCCATTCTACTAGAGTAGGTAGATTCTCTTCCAGTTTTTTGCTCATGATCAGTAAAAATAAGCCTCTAATTTTTGCTTATTTTTCCCTCTTAGGTACCAGCATGTGTTACATAGAAATCTCATTTATTTAGCTACCATCGCAGATGCCAGCCCATCCAGTACTTCAAAAGCAATGGAATGATCTTTCAGTTGTAAGGAGTAATTAAATGTAATCCATCTCCTATAAAATGGAGACAGGATCTTTACCAACTCAACTGCTTAAAACATGAAACCTCTGATTCTTTTTAAAATGTGAATTTTAAAGGAAGCTACTAGTTTAACTATATTCTCAATGTAAATATTTATTTTTAATAATTAATCAGATCCCCCAGAAGGTAGACCCCAGGTGTCCTCTTTCCTGAAATGGGAGTGTGTTTGGATAACAAAGACATCATGGGCATCTTCAAGACTACTCTTTAGTTTCAGCCTGAAGAGGAAACTGAGTAGGTGTTGGAGGATCAGCAAGAATTGCTGAGACTTCTGACTGAGCCTTTGCCAAATGGATACAGTATCTGTGTGCTCCCATCCAGTTTGTAAATGTGTTTCCCCTGACCCCTCTTCTCTTCTTGGGTTACTTTGAAATAAAGCTTGCTTTTCCACAAAAGAACGATATGAAGGTTTAGATATTTCCATGTAGAGTGTTGTATTTGGTTCCCTCAAAAATTGTAAGGATTTAATAACCATAAGGTATGTAACAATACTACTGTTATATTACTACTGTTATGTGTTGCCAACAAAATTAATAGTGATTCTTTAGTATTATCTAGTATCATCTGATAATAAAAGATGTGTAATTTTCTTTATTTCAAAATGTCTTCACATTCATGTCTGAATTGGGATCCAGTAAGATTCACACTTTGCACTTTGTTGATGTCACTTTAAAAATACTTAATAGTAGGGCTGGGACTGTAGCTCAGTGGTAAAGTGCTTGCCTCGAATGTGTGAGGCACTGGGTTCAATCCTCAGCACCACATAAAAATAAATAAATAAAGATACTGTATGTTCATCTACAACTAAATAAATATTTTTAAAAAATACTTAATAGTTCTTCCTCTTTTTTTCTTTGCCACTTCTTAAAAAATGTAGGTGATTTGCCTAGAATTTCTCATGTTTTAGATTCATCCGGTTGTATCCTGGTAGTGTCATTAAAAATATGCCACTGTCACACACTTTTCCTGTAAATTGGTCTAGAGGCTTATTAAGACTCAGGTTCTGATATTTGGGGCAAGAAAAAAATCATAGGAAATAATAAGTACTTGACCTGATTTATTTTCAAGTTCCCAATAGCCTTTGGCTTAAATTATGATCTTCCCAGCTTGGATCTTGTAATTCATTAAAGATTGCATAGTGGTGATTTTATAATTTTGTCATTTCTTCTGCCTTTATTAACTGAATTCTGTTTTTAAAAAACTTTTTCCCTATTTAAATGAGGCAAAGAGATTCTTGTAAGTGAACCCCAATTAGAAGCCCAGGTCCCTATTCCTTTTGCTGGGAACATGAAGAAGAAACAGTAAGTGTTGGGATCGCAACCCAGAGTGGCTATAAAACATAAATGGTGAAGAGAACTAATTTTGAATCCCAGCTTTATCCCTTAACCTCTGAGATCTCTGTTTCCTCAACCTATAAAATAGTGATAATGAAAACAGTAACTGAGCCAGACACAGTGACACGCTTGTAATCCCAGTGGCTGGGGAGGCTGAGGCAGGAGGATCAAGAGTTCAAAGCCAGCCTTGGCAAAAGCAAGGTACTGAGCAATTCAGTGAGACCCTGTCTCTAAATAAAATACAATAAGGCTGGGGATGTGGCTCAGTTGTCGAGTATCCTTGAGTTCGAATATCCTTCAAATATCCTAATACCAAAAAAAACCCCAAAACAAAATAAAAAACTACCTGCCTCCTGAGACTGAGATTGAAATAAAGCAGTATGTGTTGGGCCATAGTAAATACTCAAGGTGTGTTAGCTCAGATGTATTATCTGAGGGCTCTGGCCCTCCCTAGACCTTCTCAAATCTGGGAGAGAGCCTGATACTTAGCTTTCCCTCTCAATTGGCTATCCTAATGGTTTTAGCTCATTTATAGTCTTCTTCACTGTTCATGAAGTTGTTGCCCATACTTTATACCAGTTGGCACAGTGGGCTGCTCATGGGCCTGATCTGGTCAGCAGATGAGTTGGGACTGTGCATTGTTTTTTAGTTTTGAATTTGTTGCTAACATTTAAAATATTTCCCATTAAAGCCTAGGTTTCTAGCAGTTCTGGGCTTGCAGAAATATGTGGCAACCATCAGCTGGAGTGGGATGGCAGCTGTCCCTCTTTGCTAGGCAGCTTGATTTGTTTACATAGGACCCAGCACCCATGGAGCCACCAGACTAGTTCCATCTGGGATGTGGGCATAGGCTGACTGTTCAACTTGAGCCTTCTCTAAAGCAAAACCCCAAACAAGACCTTGGGAGCAATATGATTACTTAAAAGATGATCTCAGGGAGTAGGAGTAAGGCCATAAGGAGAGTATGAAAGGAAGGAAGAAAAGCCATTGCATTGCTGTGATAGGTAATAGAAGTTCAATTGTGGGAACTTCTGAGAAGCATGCAAGATGTCCCAGAATTGACAACCAGAGAGAGATGAGGCAACCTGTATTAACCCCTTGTTATAACAAGCAGGCTTTAATTGGCTCCCTGAATGTCAAAGGAGACAGAATAAAGGAACTGCATGGCAGGCCTCTAAGTTGGGCTCTGCCAGCAAAAAGTGAGTCTTACTTTGTAGGAATTATCTGATACTGGCTGCAGCCCATTGGATGGGACAAGGTCTATGACAAAACACCAGAGGCTCCTCTGCAGGGGAATACAGGCTCAGCAAGAGAGTGTGGCCTATAGTAATTAAGTGCAGCTTCTGAGATGGGAAGGGAAATAGTCTTGAAGACAAAACTCAGCTATCCCTCAAAGGGAAGTAGATTTGTGATGGCTGTGTTTCTCTCCCTTTGTCTTTTGGAAGGATGCTTAATTTGTAGACTAGGCAAATCCCAAGCCTCTGAGAATGGCTGGAGTTACATGGCCACAGCCTAACCTATGACCTATTTCCAGAAAATACCCTGGAAAAGCTGGTGCAGGCTAGATAGCTATCTGCACTCCTGCCCATCCAAAACACAGCAGCCACCATCCCATTCAAAGGGCCTAGGAACCAATATGGCTGTAAAAAATGATTAGGGAAAAAAAGACCCAGCAATGATCTATATTAATCAGACTATATTAATCACTCTCCCTTCTCAGAGGGCCTGCTTCAAGACTTGACCAGCCACGCAACCTATCTGAGCCCTTTTCCAACTCACATTTTTAAGATGATTGATCTCTCAATAGCCCAGGAGTGTGTCTGTTCTCTAGGGATACCATCCCAAACTTGCCTCTTAAGATTTGCAGCAGTGGTGACTTGTCATTATCACACTCCTCGGATGAAGTTATCAGCTAAAACAAAGAAAGCAGATAATTTGAGGTTGGATTGTGTTCCACAGAATGTTAGGCTATTTTTCCACTTCATGAGGTCTCTTATCCCAATTTTACCTCTGGAGACTCTTAGTCATGATGACTAGCAAGGAAATGATGTTAAGTACTATCTTATGTGCCCTTGAACCTTTGCAATAAACCTCCATTAGTGGAGATGATCAGAGTGTATTAATTAAGCTGAATACATAGTATCTTTATTTTATTGTTACTCTACCACTTTTTTTTTTTTAAACTGGGGATTGAATCCAGGGGTGCTCTACCACTGACTCCATCCCCAGCCCTTTTAATTTTTTGAGACAGAGTCTCACTAAGTGCCCAGGCTGTCCTTGAACTTGGGATCCTTCTGCCTCAGCCTCTCAAATCACTGGAATTACAGGCATGTGCTACCTGATACTGTTTTAAAATCTATTCCTTTTTTTTTTTTTTGTACTGGAGATTGAACCCAGGGGCACTTAACCACTGACCCATATCCCCAGCCTTTTTTTATATTTTATTTTAAGACAGAATCTCTCTAAGTTGCTTAGGGCCTCACTAAGTTGTTGAGGCTGGCTTTGAACTTGCAATCCTCCTGAGTCAGTAGGATTATAGATACGTGCCACTGTGCCTGGAAAATCTATTCCAGTTTAATAAAAACAATTTTCAGGAGTTAATTTGTCACCTGTTTTCAAAGTCCCAAATATTCCTCCAAAATCTAAATGTTCTCTTGAGTTATTGGATCTTCTTCCTTTCTAAACCCAAAGGAAGTTTTTTTCCCATCTCTGTGCTGTTTAATTCAAAAAATATTTATTGATCAACTAGAATTATGCTGAGGATACCGCAGTGAGGAAGCCAGATGGTGTCCCTGATCTCATGGAACCTTTCTTTGTGCTTCCTGCGGGAAGCAAAATGACAATAAGCATAAATAAGAACAGCTTTATTATGCAGAGAATTACAACAGGGTAATGTGCTCAAAAGTGTTTGCTGGTTACTTTAGATTATGGAACTCAAGATGACCTGAAGAGGTTGAAACTGCAGCTGAGATATAAACAAGGAAAGTGACACATGACCATCAAAGGGAACAGCAGAGGCAAGAGCTTAACAAAGATCCTCCATTATGTTTTTTTCTCTCTCTGTGTCTATTCTATTTATACAGCAATACCTATGTGTTCATGGATTCAATTATAACAGGAGTCCTCATTTGACAAGGCCTTGTACAGGGCTCTCCAGTGAGGAAAACAGGTGGAGGGACACTGGGCCCTGCCTTTGGTGAACCTCTAGACCTGGCAATATAGAAAAGACCCACACTCTGGCAGAGACCAGGGCACCCTGCAGGTTCAGAGATGCCTGAGCAATTGCCCAGATGTTGAAGCTGCAAAGAATTACATGTGGAAATTATCAAGTGCTTCTTGTATGTCATAGAAAAGTCTTACGATTTTTCAATTCCTAAACAAAAAGCTGACTTGTCAGATGTAGCTGAAGCAGTCAGCACCCACTCTCATTCCTTGAACTTTTTTCCAACTTCACTGAACATTCCTACACATGGGCTCCAGATGACTCCCAGCTGTCTGCTTCTGTGTCTCTATTCCTGAGGGCTATTTCCTGAAAACGGAAGCCTGCCTTTGCTGTGAGGTATGGTAGGCCAGAAGAATCAGGGGATTATCCCTCCTGAGAGTTATTCTCAAGGGAGGACTCTCAGGAGATGACATATGAATATGCAGCGCCCTCACCCCTCTGGTGGGATGATTCTAAGGTGTTTCATTTGTACTGGTTGCCTGAGTTCCTCAGCAGGATGACGCTCCAGTCTCCCTCTGTGATAGCTGGCTTAATATCATACACTATTGGTTATCTTTTTTGTTTTACTTCCCTGCTCCCTGAATGTACTTTTGCAGGATTACTTCCTGTCTTAGTCCCTTTGAACTTCTATTACAAGATACCATAGACCGGATAGTTTATAAATAACCAAAGTCTATTTCTCACAGATCTGGAGGCTAGGAAGCTCAAGATCAAGGTCCCAGAAAATTTGGTGAGAGCCCATTTCCTGGGTCACAGACAGCCCTCTTTTCATTGTATCCTCACATGGGCAAGGAGTCTCTTTCAGGAATCTTTTATAAGGACTCTAATCCCATTGATGAGGTCTCTACTCTAATCACCTCCTAAAGACCCTGCCTTCCTAAAACCATCACCTTGGAGGTTATAATTTCAACATATGTATGAATTCTGGAGGACACAAACATTCAGCCCTTCCTAAATAAACAAGCTGCACTAAACTCACTGTCTCAGAGCCCACTTCTAGAGTAAAACAAAACCAAGATACTAGTTGTCTAATGCCTCATTCCTGGTGGGTAGACAAAGATGGACTGGCTCAGCCAACATGGCTTCCAATATCACTGGGAGTGCTTGAACAATTTTTACCCAAACCCAACCTGCTTTCAAAGGCTTGTGTCCAGGAAAAGTGTCAGAGCCAAGATTTCGAAGAACTGAGGGGAAATGAAACCAGTAAACAAGTAGGGTTAAAATAAAATGAGTAAGGGTCCCATTTGACAAGAGGTATATGTTGCAGTCGGCTTTTTATGGGATCCATGCTCCCTCCTAAAAAGGATGAAGCAGCACATTTTTGTAAAAATACAACTATGCTTTAAAACAAGTTAGTGGCAAAAAGGTCACTAACCTAAAAGGCCAATATTCTTTTGTTTGGGGGGTGGAGGGTACCAGGGATTGAACTCAAGGACTACTGAGCCACATCCCCAGCCCTATTTTGTATTTTATTAGAGACAGGGTCTCACTGAGTGGCCTAGTGCCTAGATTTTGCTGAGGCTAGCTTTGAACTCCACATCCTCCTGCCTCCGCCTCCAGAGCCAGGTGTAGTATTCTTAATTGAAGTAGCTTTTTAGTTCATAGCCATTGCCTCAGTGACCATCTCATACCTCCATGCCATACCTCCATGCCTTCTCCTGATTACTGGCTCCACCCTAAGCTGATCAATCACAGTATCTGCCCATTCCCTTGGTCACCCAGACTGATACAGAGATGGGCATATGGACCTGATCAAGCCAATCAGAAGCTTTCCCTAGGATTTTTTCCTCACTGAATCTGGCAGGAAAAATGCTTTCCCCTGAGATTGCTAGGTTATAAAGATGTATGCCTGAAGCTGCCATGTCAGTGTTCCCTGCTGTCCACGCAGAAAGAACATCTGACTTTGACCAACAACACAAGGATATTTTTCTATCAAAATACATACTTTCCTGTACCCCATCAAATATTCTTGTAGTCAACAGAGGGGGAAAAAATCAAGTATTTAAGGTATATTTTCAAAAGTTATGTGTGTGTGTGTGTGTGTGTATATGTGTATATATATATATATATATATATATATATATATATATATATATATAGAGAGAGAGAGAGAGAGAGAGAGAGAAGGGGGGGTTTCTTCTGTATGATCCTATTTAAGACCTAGGATAGTTTTGTGGGTTTTTATTTTTTGCATTTTGATGAATTCTTTTTTAAAATTTATTTATTTGTTCTAATTAGTTATACATGATAGCAGAATACATTTCAACTCATAGTACACAAATGGAGCACAGTTTTTCATATATATATATATATATATATGGGGGGGGGTTGTTGTTGTTACTGTTGTTTTTGGTATCAGGGATTTAACCCAGGGGCACTTAACTGCTGAGCCACATCCCCAGCCCTTTTTGTATTTCATCTAGAGATAGGTTCTCATAGAATTGCTTAGGGCCTCACTAAATTGCTGAGGCTAACTTTGAACTCATGATCTCTCTGCCTTAGCCTTCTGAGCCACTGGAATTACAAGTGTGGGCAACCATGCCTGGCTGTACATATATTTTTAAACTAAATTCTGGCCCTATTTTTATGTCATAGGTCCCTAAGGTTACCTCCAGGATTGACGGTTCAGTAGAGGGAGTCACAGAACTCAGTATATAGTCTTAGCTATGATAGATTATAAAAAGAGGACACAAAACAAAGGAAAAAGGCATGGGGCAAGGCCCAGAGGAAACCAGGTGCAAGCTTCTAAGAGTCCTCTCCCAGTGGAGGCACACAGGATGTGAAATTCCTGCAGTGATGAATTGTGATAACACATGTGAAATATTGTCTACCATGAAATTCATTAAAACACAGTGCCCATGTTTTTGTTGGGGGAAGGACGTATATGTGTCCTCGGCTTAGCACATACCCAAATTCCAGACTCCCAGAAGGAAAGCAGGTGTTCAGTCTAAGCCATATTGTTTGCACAAATAATTTAGGCAAAGGGAGAGTTTTATGAATGGAGTATTTACCATTCAAGTTCTTGGACTTCAGCCAAAAGTTAACTTTGGGATCAGACCTTTCAGAAGATTCTCATCTCAGACCAATTACATACATTAATAGAGATCTTCTGCATGATCCTATTTAAGACCTAGGATAGTTTTGTGTTTTTTTTTTTTTTTGCATTTTGATGAGTTCTTTTTTTAAATTTATTTATTTGTTCTAATTAGTTATACATGACAGCAGAATGCATTTCAACTCATATTACACAAATGGAGCACAATTTTTCATTTCTCTTCTACATGTGTCATCATACATGTACCTAGGGTATTGATGTCTGTTTCATTCCACTATCTTTCCTACCTCCATGCCCCCTCCCTTGCCCTCCCTCTGCTTTGCCCTTTCCAAAATTTCTCCATTCCTCCCACGCCCCCACCTCTATTATGGATCAGTAGAGAAAATATTCAGCCTTTGTTTTTTGGGGACTGGTTTACTTAAGACCTAGGATAGTTATTTTAATTTCCAAAATGCTGTAAGAAAATAGACATTGTTCAGGTATGTTCTCATTTTATTCTTATTCTCTCCTTTCTCCTTCTCTCAGGTTATAAGCATGTGAAAGTTACTTTTAGGGGAGAGGGGTTGGATCAGGGATCCCTGCTTGAGGCTGAATAGTATATTACAGAGGATATATAATGAAGGGTGCATTCAGAGTTTAGAGGCCAAAAAATTGATAACCAATACACCAAATATTGGGATAATTGTCTAAATTTTTAAATGCTAATCTGGAATTATAGAAATATATTTATTTGATGTATTTTGAGTCATATCCCTGAGCTAAAACCAATTAGGTCATGAATATTTGGGGATTAAAATATGGCCAAACTTGCCTTCCTAATATTTTACTTGAATTTTAAATTCATGTTTATAATGAGATTGGTCTACAACCTTCTTGCACTGACTTTGGTCTTGATATCACAAAAATAAATGTCATAGCTCTCTTCCTATTTTCTGAAATACTTTGAGAAAAGCCTTATTATTCATTGAAGATCTGATAAAATTTACCTACAAAATAATCTGGGCCTATCTTTTGTAGAGGAGGCTATATATGTTCTTACTGTTTATTATGAATAATTTCAAAGATATACAAAAATAGAGAACATAGCTAAATAAACCCCCCTTTTTAATCACCTAGAGGCAACAATTAAGATTTTTGACACATTTATTTCACTTGATGTCTATTTTAAAATTTATTTTATTTTTATTTTCTATTTTTTGGTACTGGCATTGAATCCAGGGATGCCTAACCACTGAATTACATTCTCAGCTCTTCTTATTTTTCATCTTCAGACAAGGTCTTGCTAAGTTGCTTAGGGCTTTGATAATTTGCTGAGGCTGGCTTCAAACTTGCAATTCTCCTGCCTCATACTCCCAGGTCGCTAGGATTTTAGGCTTGCACCACCATGGCTGTCTATTTTATTTTTCTTTTATGAAGAATTTTAAAGCAAATATCAGACATCATGTTTTCGTCCCTACACACTTCATTATGCATCTCTAAAAACAAAAGGATATTTTCTTATACAAACAAAATTTCATTATGACATTTAACACATTAAATATATTTCCTTGGTCTTATTTCTAGAAGACAATTAAATTTCCCATTTGATTGTCTCAAAATGTTTCCCACATTTGTTTGGAGAAAAATTTGAGATTATTAGCTCAATTTCTTCAGTGATTATTGATTTAATCAGACCTTTTCTGAGTCAGTTTTAGTCATTCCATCTTTAGAAAATTATTTATTTCATCTATTTCACCAATAGCATTCTTGATTAATTTGCCTGAATTATGAATTCACAATTAATTATGAATAATGAATTCATAATTCCAACTGTTGATGTGATTTCTCTCTCAAGTGCTAGATACCCAGAATCAGTACCTGAAAATTCTCACTACCAAGGGTTCTCCTTCATGGTAATTGTGGGCAAATTAAGTCTGAGTTTGTAAACTTCTTAGATACCAATTTCTACCACTTTAGAGATGAGGGAGGAGGTGTTGGTCCTTTTGTGGATTCCAGTCCAGGCCTGTCTTGTTCCAGGAGTTTCTTCATCTTAACATCACACCAAATAATATATTTTATCTTCAAATCATCTAAAATGTTATTTCTTCTCACAGGGCAGAATAAAAAAAAAATCTGAGTACAGCAGAACTTTAGATGAGATTTCACTTATTTTACAGGTAAAGAAACTGAACTCCAAAGAGATCAAAGTCATTTGTCCCAGGTCAAATAATCAATCAATAGTATCAATAGTAGGAAGGAGACTTTATAAATGTTAAGAAAAGAATGAATTCCAGGAAGCTGGGTGTGGTGGCCCATGCCTGTCTGTAATCCCAGTAACTCAGGAAGCTGGGGCAGGAGGATCACAAGTTCAAGGCCAGGCTCTGCAATTTGGCAAGACTTTCAGCAATTTAGCAAGACCCGGGCTTAAATAAAGGGGCAGGGGAAGGAGAGAGAGAGAAAAGGTCCAGGGTTCCAATATCCCCTTCAAGGATATGTTCCAAAAGACCCAACTCCCTTCCATCAAGCCCCACTTTGCAATAGCACCACAGATAAGCAATTAATCCTTCAACACATGACCTTTGAGGGACATTTAAGGTCCAAATCATAACAACCACCAACTTCTTAAGCTTGAATTACAAATGTTAAGTCCAAGAGACTGTTCATCTGGTAGATATTTTGGACTTAAAACTGGCAAGCTCTAAGGATAGTACTTCTTTGACGTGTAGAAGGGCCAGTGATCTGACATATAGAACGAGGGCAGAGATGTCTTAAAAAGTATTTAAGTGAATTTATTTTAACATTTACTATAAAACTACAGTAATCAAAACAGTGTGCCACTTTATTAGGATGGTGATTATCAAAACCCCCCAAAATATGTATTGGGTGATAATGTGGAGAAACTGGAACCCTGTGAAATGTTGATGGAAATATGAAACAGTGTAGCTCCTAT
Organism: Spermophilus citellus; assembly: GCF_964194105.1. Taxonomy (NCBI): domain Eukaryota; kingdom Metazoa; phylum Chordata; class Mammalia; order Rodentia; family Sciuridae; genus Spermophilus; species Spermophilus citellus. The sequence goes on along the minus strand of NC_138184.1, from coordinate 22,039,277 downwards.
GGAAAACTATGTCAGTTCCTCAAAAATATCAAAAATAGAGCAGGTGCATGGGCTGGGGTTGTATCTCAGTGGTACAGCGCTTGCCTCTTATGCGTGAGGACTTGGGTTTGATCCTCAGCACCATATAAAATAAATAAATAAAGATATTGTGTCCACCTACAACTAAAAAAAAAATTTTTTTTAAATAGAGCAGGTGCATGTTTGAGGTGGGAGGGTCACAAGTTCAAAGCCAGTGTTAGCAACTTAGTGAGGCCCTAAAGCAAATTAAGAGACCCTGACTCTAAATAAAATATATAAAAAGGGCTAGGATGTGGCTCAGTGGTTAAGTGCTCCTGTGTTCAATACCTGGTACCAAAAAAAAAATTTTTTTTTTAAATAGAATGAGCATATGAGCCAGCTATTTCAATTCTGGCATATACCCAAAATATTTGAAACAGGGGCTGAAAGAGGTATTTGTACACTCACATTCATAGTAGCACTAATCACAACAGCCAAAAAAATAGAAGTAACCCAAGTATCCATCAAGGTAAATGAATAAATTTGGTATATAAACACAATAACCTCAAAAACTGGAATTTTTACATGTAGCAACATATATGAAATTTGAAGACTTTTGCTAAATGAAATCAGCCAGTCACAAAAGAAAAGTTCTGTATGATTCTACTCATTTGAGGTAATTATAGTAGTCAAATTTATACAGACAGAAAATAGAAGGGTGTTTGCAAGGAGCTGGGGAGGGGGAGGTGTTTAATGGTACAGAGCTTCAATTCTGCAACGTGGTGGTGATAATGGTTGCACACGTGAATGTACATAACACCACTGAATTATACACTTAAAAATGGTTAAAATGCTAAAATTTCTGTAATGCCTACTTTACAATTTTAAAAAGCAATTTTACAAAAATAATGTGACACTGATATAGACACATGAATCTATGGAAGAGTCAAGAAATAGATACACCACAAGTCAAGGTGTTCAATGTATAAATAAAATTCAATGTATAAATAAAAGAAAGCTTTTTCTTTTCTTTTGGTACTGGGGATTGAACCCAGGGAGGCTTTGCCATTAAGTTACATTCCAGCCTTTTCTTGAGACAGGATCTCACTAAATTTCTAAGATGGCTTCAAACTTGCAATCCTCCTGCCTCAACCTCCTGAGTGGTAGGGATTAAAAAATATAGCCCTTTCAATAAATGTATATCCCTCTAGGAAAATGTGAACTCCAAATCCTACCTGACACCATAAGAAAGATTAATTCTAAGGAGTGGGTATGGGACTCAGTGGAAGAGTGCTTGCACAGCATGCGTGTGGTACTGGGATTGATCCTCAGTACCCAAACAACAAATTTCAGCCGGGCACAGCGGCACATGCCTGTAATTCCAACCACTGGGGAGGATTAGGCAGGAACAGGATCGCCAAGTTCCAGACTAGCCTTGGCAACTTAGTGAGACCCTGTTTTAAAATTAAAAAATGAAACGGGGTGGGGATAAAGCGTCCCTGGGTTTAAATCTCAGTACCGGGGTCGGGTAGGGAGGCAGCAGACTTAGACAAAAAGTAAAACTGAAATTTCCACATGAAAACAGGAGAAAATAATCTTCGTAAACTTGGGACAGGCAGAATTCTGAGCACAGAAAGAGCACAAACAACAAAAGAAAAGCAACTAAACTAAAAGCTTAAAGTCAAAACAATGAAAGATCAAGACCCGCACTGGGAGAAAGTATTAGCAATCATGTGTCTAACAAAAGATTTGTATCTGGAACATACATATATCCACCTAATAAAACATTTGTGTTCAGAATTTTTACACTCAATAGGAAGACGAAGAGATAGATTAAAAAAAAAAAATGGGCAAAAGACTGGAATTGACCATTCACAAAAGCTGCAGAATTCTCAGTGAGCGTACGGCCAGGAACTACCCCCGACAGGCCAGAAATGAACGCACTCCTCAGTTGAAAGGCCTTTGAAGTGGGCCGGTCGACCTAACAGTACCATATAGTCATAACCACTACTCGCGAAAAAAGAAAACAGGCCACAATGCCACCTGCTTCATTAAACTTCATCGATTTTCTCCGCACATTCACAGAACTCTACCACCAGGAAGTCTCGCGATATTAGGGAAAGCGCAGCCGCTCCCCCAGAGTAAGGAGCAGTAAAGAGCGCCGGCGCGTCCAAGCCTCCCAGATTGGCCGACTGGTTCCAAAGGGTGGGGCAGAAAGGATCCACGCAGATACTGGAGAGCCCACTAAAGCCTTCCGAAGCGCTCTCGCCACGCCCAGTACGGAACCGCCTCCGGCTGCCCCGTACGGTTATCCACCCACTTCTCGCGGTATTTTTTCCGTTTCTCGCGGGGTTTGGCGTGGCACTGGGAGGCCGGCCCGGGGTAGGAGGCGGCGTTCCGTTAGTGGCGTTGGGGTCTGGCGGCGGCGGCAGTATTTTCTCCTTTGCTGACGCGGAGTGGTTCAGCCTGGAGCCAGCCAGGTGACGAGCCTATGTGCGCGCTCCTGGGAACTGGGAGGCTGGGGCTGGAGGGCCGATCTGGCCTCCCGCGCGGTCGCGACCGGCCCGCGCGAGGCGATCGTGGCGCGGCTCCGCCCCGCCCCGCCCCGGCGCCCGCCCTGACTGCTCTCCTCCCCTCTCTCCAGCTCTCGCCGCCGCCGTCGTGATGGGGGCTCAGGACCGGCCGCAGTGCCACTTCGACATCGAGATCAACCGTGAGCCGGGTGAGCCGGCCGCCGTGGCCTTGCTGGCTAGCGCAAGGGGAGGGTCAGCCTCACCAGCCCTCGCCCAGGCCTTTTGGGGAGCGGGGAGACGCAATCAACTTTCCCTTTTCTCTTGCAAGAAAATGAAAGGAAAGGAGTCTAGCCCGGCTCAGCACCAGCCTTCAGTTCGGAGTTCGGGCCTCTTTCTCCTAAACCCCACGCCCCCTGCTCCTCCGGATCTAGTCCTCATACCCAGCCTGCCGCCCAAAATAGAAAATTTCTGCTTCCAAGTGACTCCAGGGGGCAAGCCTTGCAGATTCCGATTTGGGGTAGTTTGCTCTGTACTCCGAAGTTTGGACTCCTTTTATTCTGTATTACCTAGCGACTATATATCATTAATTCGTTAACTCCCCTTCTATTTCCCTTTAAGAGTCTTTATACCTAGAGTTTCTTAGTTTCTGGAAAGATGGCTCAGGGATCGTTTTGTGTGATAAGCCAGCGAAATTGCTGCATGGAGGCGCTTAGCATTAATATTTTTTGTCTTTAGGAATACACCCATTCATTAGGTTTTTCTTTTTTAAAGTATTTTCGTTTAAAAGGTAGTCAGTTTCATTCTAAGTAGCAGAGCGTGCAGGGTTCTAAACCGTTTTCTTAGCTCTTTTTGGTATCTGTCAGGTTTTGATTGGAGGCATGTATGCCATCGTTGTGCAACATCTTGTTCTGCACATTCTTATGAGACCCTGTTCCTGTTCTAGACTATTGAGAGATAGCAGTGAATAAAACAAAGGCATTTTCTTTTGTAGTTTGTTTTCTGTTGAGGTCAGAGACAATAAACTAGGGGGAAGATACAGTTACTAGTAAAAGGGGTACTGAGATGTGAGATAAGGCCATTTTGGGAAAATAACATTTAAACAGATGAGGAAGTGAACCATCTGGATATCTTTAAGAAGAGCATTCCTGGTAGAGGGAAACAGTTAACAGGCCCTGAGGAGGAGTGTACTTGGCCTTTTAAAGGAATACAAGGAGCTCAGTGTGACGAGTATAGGGAAGAGTTAGTAGGAAAAGACCTTTAGGACTTTAACACTGTGAGATGGGAAGATTAAAAGTTTGGAGCAGAGGAATAATCTCAGAAATTTTGTTATCCCCTGCGGTTGCTAGGGATGGAACCCAGGGCCATCCTATGCATACTAGGCAAGAGCTCTACCACTGACCTACACCCCCAGCCCTACTTCTCTTTTTCTTTTCAAATATTTTGAGCCTTGCAGGATCTTTTTTTTTGGAAGGGGGGATCTTAATCCTTGTTTATAGTGAATCCATGCTCCAGGTAACAGTGTTCTTTTTTTTTTTTTTTTTTTTTTTTTTTTTAAAGAGAGAGTGATAGAGGGAGAGGGAGAGAGAGAGAGAGAATTTTTCAATATTTATTTTTTAGTTATCGTCGGACACAACATCGTTGTTTGTATGTGGTGCTGAGGATCGAACCCTGGCCGCACGCTTGCCAGAGGAGCGCGCTACCGCTTGAGCCACATCCCCAGCCCCAACAGTGTTCTTTTTTAAGAATTAAAAATAGCAGAACTCTGGGGCTGGAGTTGTGGCTCAGTGGTAGAGCTCTTGCCTGGCATATGTGAGGCACCACATATAAATAAACCACATATAAATAAATAAATATTTCTTCTTGAGTGAGTTTTAGTAGTTTGGCTTTTAAGAAGTTGGTGCGTTTTATCTAAGTTGTTGAATTTATGTCCATAGTGTCCATAGAGTGGTTCTGCACAGCTGTACTGATATTTCCTTTTTCATTCTTAATACTGATAATTTGTACCTGTTTTGTCTTTTATCCTTGTTAATTTGCCTAGAACTTACCAGTTTTTATATTCAGATTTTGATTTTAAAATTTTTTGTGTATTTCAATTTCATCAACTTCTGTTTTTTATCATTTCCTTTCTAATGCTTACTTTATTTTGTTTTTTTTCTAGTTTAAGTGAAAACTTAGATCATTGACTTGATACTTTGCATTCTAATATAAATATTTAATTATACAATTATAGAAGAAAATTTAGATGCAACCCACAAATTTTGATATGTTCTAAATTCTTTTTGATACTTAGTCTTTGACTAACGAATTATAAATAAGTGCTTTAATTTCTTTTCTTTTTGCTACTAGGGATTGAACCCAAGGGTGCTCTACCACCCAGCTACATCCCCAGATTGTTTTTTATTTAGAAACAGGGTCTTGCTAAGTTGCTCAAGCCAGCCTCAAACTTGTGATGCCTCAGCCTGCCAAGTCACTGGGATTACAGGCATCTACCATAAAGAAAGGGTCGTTTCTTTAAAGAACTTTGACTTTGGAATTTCTTTTCTTTATATAGGTCTGAGAGTAATATCATAATTTCCTCAAAGTTTATCAAAATGATGAAAATGGGAAGACAATTGAATATAGTTTTTACTAAGATTCACAGACTCAAAATGTGCACTTAGTAAACATTGTAAAGTATTTGGATATGATTCCAAGAAATTGGTTTTAAAAGGTAATGTAGTAGTCAGGAATGTTTTAGTACCACTTGTGTTTGACCTTGGTTGAGCCAGTTAACCTCCTTGTAAAATGGAAGTACTATATACTTTTGTCTTCATTGATTCTAAAGATAGCAGTAGGGCAGTTTACAATTACCCTTTAACCTTTAGACTCACATTCAAAATAGTTAAGATTTTGTAGGAGGCTTATAGGATCTGATTTGTACCAAAGGAACAAGAGAAATGCATTTCCCTGTCCAAACTTACCTTGGGTTATAAGTTTATGAATAGTGGATGTGATGGACTTGTATTATTATATTTAAATGACCTCCCACAGTTCTATATGCTCATGAGGTAAATAGAATTTCTATGTAATAATAGTGTCTATATAATTAAGTTGTTGAGAAGAGTTATTAAATAATAGCCACCTGTCTTATAGATTGAGGTTTTTTTAAATGGGATTTATTAACTAAGGAGCACAATTTTAATTAAGCAAATTATTATATGTTATAACACAATCAGATTCCCATATGGGATACTAATGGCATGAGAAGAGAAGGGCAGTTGGACAGCACTGTCATTCTTACCCAGACAGTAATTTGAAGGCCACTATGCTTGCTAATGACCATGAGAGGAAAGGAGGCACACACAAGTGAGATGCAGTCAATTGTAGGACTTTCCTAGTAGTGTTCAGATTTTATAACATACACCTATAGCTAAAAACATGCCTTTATTACTGATATTCCTAATGAGAAATAATTCTTACTGTAACTTGAAATTCCCTTGTCTTCCCCAACTTCCATTTTCCCATTGATATACTCAATTGTATATATGATTTTTGATAATGCAGCATTTCTTAAAATTCTGATTTCATATTCTTGCAGAGATACTGTTTGTGTAGAGTACCTAAGCACAATATCTGATTTTTCTTTAAGTTTTTTGACTTTTTTTCCAAAAGTTGCTTCAATTATTGCATATTCACTAAGTCAGTGAAGGGCTTTTCTATGCAGTTAGATCCTTGTTGATTAAGCTGTTTCTTCACGTTAAGCAGAGGCTTGTTTTAGGTTTCTGTAAGAGAGAGTTTTAAAAATTTTTATTTTTTTAAAGAATCTGGCTTGGAGAATTCCAGTAATGACACCAGACTTGTTGAGATGGGTGTTGTAGGCAAACACATTAGGTTTTTACTGGAATTTTGAAAGGGGAAAGTTTACTTCTTAATATCTTCCTTTTTCTTTCCCCTTTCTTTTTCAAGCCTCGAAGAAATGTATAGTCAAAGATTTCTCTCCATTTCTACCTTTAATATAAAATGCCTGCTTTTCTTTATTTGACTCCCTGTGCTTTTATTTTTTGACAAAGATTGGTATTCATCTGTCAGGGTTGTTGTAAAGGGAATTATGGCTTTAGTGATGCAAACTTTCTAATATGGTTCCTTATAGGAATTGTACATCATTTTGTAAGAGTTTGAGGAGAATGAAAACCAAGGTTTGTCTTGTTCTGGAGAGTCTTAAAGCATTCCAGAGTGTACAGTTCAGCCTGAATTCTTGGTAGACCACAGTACTTACACAGATGGTCAGGTGTTTAGCAAATACTTAATCTAGTGGGAATAAAAGCAAATTGAAACTAAAAAGATTTCTTTAAATATGCAGAAAGAGATCAGGCTAGAGGGGGAAAGATTTATTACTGACAAAGTTGTCTAGATCTGAGGAATACTTTAAAAATTATGTCAAAACTTGCATTCAAAACCCCTAATTGTGAATGCCTCCTGTGTAAGCCCTGTTACATATAGATCCCAACTTTAAGATTATATTTTTAAGATAATATCTTGAAGTTTAAGAGACTAATTGCTATAGAATAAAATCTTAAATTCCGTTTTTCCACCTTAACTATGTATATTTGCACAATTGAGGCCTGATTCATAATTAAGCAGTGTTTATAATCAAACATAAATTAGGTATCATATAACCACTTTTATTAGCTTTGTAGCATAGGAAGGTACCTGGAGGATAGGGTTGGTTGCTAACATGAAGACGAAATATCAATGACTTAAACTAGATGCAAGTGTTAACTTTTCTCTGACATAGCACTCACTCTGCATATCAGGGTTGTCGATGGACCCAGACTCTTTGCTTCTTGGTTAATCTTGACATGAAGCAGATGGGTGGTGAGTTTCTTTTGTTGTTGTTTTTTGGTACCAGGGATTAAACCCAGGGGCTCTTGACCACATCCCCAGCCCTTTTTCTTTTTTATATTTTATTTAGAGACAGGGTCTCATTGAATTACATAGTGCCTTGCTAAGTTGCTAAGGTTGCCTTTTTGAAATCACAGTCCTTCTGCCTCAGCCTCCCGGGCCGCTGGGATTACAGGTGTGGGCCTGCCCAGCTATTAGGTGGTGTTCTTAATAGATTTCAAGATGGATAAATATAGAAGAAATGATGGAATCAGAAGAATCATTATTTTGCAACCCCAAGTGTAATCATTAGTTCAGAAAAGGATCATCAGTGAAAAGCTTTTTTGGAATGTAACACCATTTCGTGAATAGTTATTTGGAATATAACATGCTCATAGGTTGAAAGTATTATCCCACAGAGTAGTTTAAAAATGGTGTGAATACCTTTACAACTAGGACTTGGCTAATATTTTAACATTACATAGTGGGTCAGACTGATATGGGCTTTCCTGATGGGGTGCAAAAAAATAGATGGAGATGGGGGACTATTTTAGATTAAGAGTCCAAAGCATGTAAATTAAATTAAAATGTAATGGTTGATCAGATTGCTGGATTTTAAAAGTAGTTGTGTATTTGTCATTGAAGGGAGTGGGGGGTACTGGTGGTAGAGTGCTTTGCTTGCCTGCATGCATAAAGGCCTTGGTTTGATCTGTAGCATCCCCCCACAAAAAAGTATAAATAAATAAAAAGTAAAAAAACCTAGAAGAAACTCAAGTGCTAATCAAGTGAGGGTTGGTTGAAAATTCAGTTTAGCCAAACAATAAAATTCATTCAACCATTTAAAAAAATGAGAAGGTTAAAACAAAAAGAAAAAAGATATAAAGGCCATTGTGGAGGGAGTTGGGTAAATTTGAATGTGGACTACAGTGAGTTTTTTCCTATAGCAATGAATTCTCTAGTCCTCTAACACCAACAGTTCAATTTAATTCTGACGTTCTCTACCTAGAGTTGAAAGACTCATTCCCACAAACTTCAGATGCCAATGCCAAGTTCTGGGCATTAGCTTATGGCCAACTAGCTGTAAATCAAGGAATCTTAACAACCCTCTGCTTGGGTTTGATAATCTGCTACAGCAGGTGTCACAACTCAGCCTACTCCAACAACCAAATAGGTTGTTACTCAGAAGCAATTTCCAAATAGGAGAGATACATACGGTGAAGTAGGGGGGTAGGGAGTGTGTGGACCTTTTATGCCTTCTCTTTGAAGACCTCACTGAGCTCACCAACCTGGAAACTCTGCAAACTCTTATTTAGGTGTTTTAATGGAGGTTTCATCAAATAGATCAATAAATTATTACTTAATCTTGAACCCCTGTCCTTTCTTGATGGTTGGGAGTGGGGCTAAAAGTTCTGGGTCTGTGGCGTAATCTTTATGGTAATCAGTCACCTCCTAATGCTCCTGAAGCTGTGCCAAGAGTTGCTTCTATAGACCAAAAGATGCTCCTATCACCCAGAAAATTCCAAGGGATTTTGAAGCTCTTTATCAGAAACTGGAGAGAAAGACCAAATTATGAGGGTTTTAGGAGCACTTGGTCAGGAACCAGGGAAAACCCCAATACTTTATTCCTAATAATGCTACAACATGTGTTAGACTATATTGTGATTAACATTTCTTGGATGTGATTATAGCATTGAGGTTAAGTAGGAGAATACCTTTCTACCTTTCTTTCTTTCTTTCTTTTTCACACAATATCTTTTCATTTTTATGTGATGCTGAGGATCGAACCCAGTACCCCATGCATGCTAGGCAGGCACTCTACCACTGAGTCACAACCCCAGCCCAAGAAAATACCTATATTTTTAGGACTATATGCTAAAGTAATTAAGGATGAATGTTGTGTCTTTAACCTTTGGTTTATTTCAGAAAAAAAAAGTATGTGTAGAAAGGGAGAAATAAAGTAAATATGGTGAAACATTTTTGTAGATTTAAAATTTTCAAAATAAAAAGTTCAAAAAGAAGGGGGCTGGGCTGGGTTGTGGCTCAGTGGTGGCGCGCTTGCCTAGTATGCATGAGGCACTGGGTTCGATTCTCAGCACCACATACAAATAAATAAAATAAAGGTCCATAAACAATTAAAAAATATTTTTTAAAAAAGTTCAAAAAGAAGGAAATTGCATGTTCATTTTTTCCCCCAAAGCTTTCAGAATAATTTTGTTAAGTTCCTCCAGAAATCTCATTAGTATTTTTGTAGGTTGTGATTAAATTAAAATGGGTTACTTTAGGGGGGTTTTGCCATACTTGCAATTTTGAGTCTTATCCAAGAAGAAGGTATTTCTTTTTTATTCAAATTGCCTTTAAAGCCTCTCAGTTGTTGTAATTTTGTCTTGTACTTTTATGTAACTAGCTAGAATGTTTTTTGTGGTTATAGAGGATGTGATTTTTTTTTTATTCTGTTAGTTTTTTGATTAGTTCTTGTTGGTCTTAGGTTAAATAACAACTTCATTATCTCTTTTACTATTTCAATTGGTTCTTTTGAGTTTTCCAGGTATACAGTTAATGTTCTTAAAATAATGACACAAATGCTTTTTAATTTGTATGTCAGTCACATTGTTCTTTTTTCTATTTATGTTGGCTAGAACTTCTAGAACATTAAATAATAGTATGCTAACAAGCACTTGTTCTTAACTTTAATAGAATTAATGCTAAACTAGTGTTTTACCAATAAATATGATGCTGGCTGATGATTTGAAGAGTATCTGAGAATGTGTGTTATGCCCAGGAATGATTGTTGAATTTCATTAAATTCTGTTTTGGTTTATATCATAAGATTTTATAAAGTTTTTCCTTCATTTCAATTTTATTAATAGATTTCTTAATATAAATGGTATATCTTTTTAAATGAGATTAATATTTAGGGGGTTTTATTTTATTTTGGTACTGGGGATTGATCCCAGGGACTGTTACCACTGAGCTTTATCCCTGGCCCTTTTTATTTATTTATTTTTTAAATTTTGAGATGGTCTTCTACATAGGGCCTCACTAAGTTTTTGAGGCTGGCACTGAACTTGTGATCCTCTTGCCTTAGCCACCCAAGTCTTAATTGTTTTATATATTGTCTTTGGTTTTAGTTCTTATTTTGTTTAATAAAATTTGTTAAGATTTTCATTTTTTTCTATGCTCTGAAACAGTTACACTTTAGTGTTACTTGGAGATTAAAAATAGTTCAATGATTATCTGAAGTTATTTAACAGCACTCTTTTGAATAACAATTTTAATTTCTTTCTTGGGTTTCTTTTATAGTCTATGCTAGCATGGAGTTGTAATCTGTGCTTTCGTATAATTCTTTCCCCAAATTTTGTTATTTCTCTTTATCTTCCTGAGTGATTAAATTTATCTTTAGTCTTATTTGCCAATGAAAATATTCTGGGCTTCTTGCACTGACTGGGACAAAGCAATGATATTTACTATCTCCTGAAACCTGGCAGCTAGCTCTAACATCTGCTCTTAATCCCTCACATCCTGGATCTTTAATTCTCTAATCTGCACAAATATCCTTGTTATCTAATTATGTGAGCCAATAATTTCTGAGTTTTTGTTTATATCATCTAAAAATACTTTTAAAGTCAGTATTGATTGACAAGTCATGAAAAAAGTTTAGTTGGCTGAATAATTACAGAGCTATTTTGGTCTTCTCTTATTTCTTGTTTGTTTCCTTATTTCCTTCATTTTATATATTTTATTATAGGTTGGTTCCCTTTCTGTCATAGAAGCTGGAAAAATATGTAATATATTTTTAGTTCTAAAAGTAGTTACTTGTCTAAGTAAGTGTAATCTTTACTTACTCTGTCATCTTCAGCAAAGACTACCTGTTGAACTCCAGAAGTGTGAGATGGAGTTCAACAGGTAGTCTTTTTTCAAAAACTCAACCCCCTCTTGTTTTTTGACACCATGAGTCCTTATTGCCTCCTTTCAATTTAACTTATTTTTTACATTGCAGATAAAAATAAGTTTTTCATGATTTATTATTAAGTAAATAAATTTATTTAAATTAAATTTATTATTAAATAAAATTTATTTTATATGCACTACTAAACAAGCTTTTTTTTAAAAGGAAGAAATACAAAAATAAATAATACTTTCTCGTGTATGAAAATAAACTGGAGGAAACACACATGAGATTAGTGAAAGCAAATACCTGTTTATGGGAATGGCAACAAGACTTCTCATTCTATATCCTTTTGGATTGTTTGATTTTTATTATTTATTTATTTATGGCACCAGGGATTAAACCCACAGAGTCACATCCTTGGCCCATTTTTTAAAAAAAATTGAGATGGGGTTTCACTAAGTTGCTTCGCTAAGTTGATGAGACTGACTTTGAACTTGGGATCCTCCTGCCTCAGCCTCCCAATCCTCTGGGATTTCAGGTATGTGCCACTGCGCCCAGCTGAACTGTTTGATTTTTTTTTTTTAATTTTTTTTAGTTGTAATAATACCTTTATTTTTTGTGTGGTGCTGAGGATGGAACCCAGTGCCTCCCACATGCTAGGTGAGTGCTCTAACTCTGAGCCACAACCCCAGCCCTATATTTTTTAAATAATTTTCAGTTATTTAGGTTTAATTTGGTATTACAGTAGACTCAGTTCCCAATGGTACTCCTGTCCTATTAATTCTTTCTTATTCATTAGTTCTTTGACTCATCTCAAAGTTACATATTCAAATATATTCTTTGAGATAAAATCTGATTATTATATTTCCTTTGCTAGTTATAAAATTATTGGTTCATAGCATATTCTTCCTTTGAAGATGGCAGATAGTGCTCTGTTGTCTCCAGCTTCTAATATAAAGTGTTTGAAACTGGCCTTACACATTTTTTCTTTGCAAGCAATTTGATTCTGCTGCCTGGGTGTTAAAAAGATTCTTTCTTTTATATCTCTGAAACTAAATAGCTTTATTAAGCCTTGTTTGGTGTTGCTCCACTTGTATATTATTTTCCTGATAGTCAGTGATCTTTTTGATCTGTATATTTAAGTATTCCTTCATTTGTGAAAGTTTTATTTTATAAATCTCTGCCCTTGGGCTGGGGATGTGGCTCAAGCGGCGCGCTCACCTGGCATGCGTGTGGCCCGGGTTCGATCCTCAGCACCACATACAAACAAAGATGTTGTGTCTGCCGAGAACTAAAAAATAAAAAATAAATAAATATTAAAAAAAATAAATCTCTGCCCTTGAATAATTTTGTTTCGAGTGTTATTCAAGTATTGAGTGCTAACTCAACACCCCCCAAAAAAATTTTTTAAAGTGTATTTTCCATCCATGGTTGGTTGAATCTATGAATGCAGAAGGAAACTTTGTTTATCCCACGATGGCTTGCCATGTTATGTAGCAACTGTATTTCTATTTGTCATTCTTAGCTAAAATGTGAACTCCTTGGAATTTGGGTACTGTATCTTGTATACTGTTGGAGTTTTTGAGATAACACAGAATTATTTGATCAACTGGCCTGATTTTATTGAAATGTTGCTCCTGTTTCTTAATTTCTTCCTTTTTTTTTGCTCTTTGCCTAGCCAGTATGATCTTTTCCTACCTTTGCTCTTCTTCTCAACCCTTGTTTGTAGTTAGTTGGGCAGTGTGCTTTTCTTGCCTTATATGTCATGTCCTACAATGTTTTCTTTTCTTTTGGATATCCAGTTTATTTACTAATTTGAAATAGTATTGTATATCTTCAGTCATTCAAAATATTTATTTATTACATACTTTTACTCTAATAAAAATGAGAGATACATCTCAGATTGTAGAAAAGCAAACAATGTCTATTAATGTCTAGTAAGAACAGTATAGGCTCAACTAGTAAAGCATATGAGCCTTAGCTCTATCACTAAGCCATGTGATGTGACTACTATGATGTTTTCTAAACAATCCTTGTTATTCTTGAGTTGCTTGACTAGAAAAAAATATTGCAAGGTGATGTTCAGTTTTACTTGGTCTATGTACTTGCTGATTTTATTCATGACACCTAGTGGTTGAATCAGGATTGACAACCTGACGTAGATGGATTTTGGTTTTTCCTGTCTTGTTTTGAAGATCTGCATTTTGGTAGTTTGTCATTGTTGTTTGTTTGTTTTTGAATTTAAAAATGGTGTTTACTTCAAAACATTCAGAATTTCTACAAAACTGTGACAACTTTTTTTTCAATTACAGAATGGTATTCATTTAATAAAAACAACACTATAAGCTGTATCAAAGATACCTGAAGATGAAAAAGCTTCCCATACATAATTTGTTCTGTGCACCAACAAGAATGTGCTTTAAATTTCTATGCTAGTTTTTAACATGCATACTGTGCCAGACAAAGTTGGTATCTATTGAAAATACCACCAGGAAGCTGGGTAGGGTGGCATGTGCCTATAATCCAAGTGACTGGGGAGGCTGATGCAGGAGGATCGCAAGTTCAAGACCAGCCTCAGCATCTTAGCAAGACCCTGTTTCAAAATAAAAAATAAAAGGAGCTGGGGATGTACCTCATTGGTAAAGCATCCCTGAGTTCAATCCCCAGAACCAAAAGAAAAAATACCACCAGGACAGGACTGTCTAAAGACACGTTTGGCAGTATGTATACAAAAAAGGACCCTGTATAGTTTTAACACAAACCTTATACAGCCCTACACTTTTAATTTTTTTCTTTAAAAAGAGTGACTTAGAGGCTGGGGTTGTGGCTCAGCGGTAGAGCACTCGCCTAGCATGCACGAGGCCCTGGGTTCAAACCTCAACACCACATAAAAATAAACAAACAAAATAAATGTATTGTGTACAACTAAAATTAAAAAAAAAGGAGTGACTTATATACAGGGGGGTTAAATACTTTGTAGACAAGAAAAAAAACCTGCACTAGAACCAATTTAGTCATAGTCCTCTTTGTACTCTTTATCTTCTTTGTCTACTGTTCTTCCTTCTTTCTCTTGCTTTTTTCAACCTGAAACACTCCCTTTTTCGCCCTGTCAGGTTTTCCTTTAGCTTGGTAGGCAGAAATATCCTTTTCATATTTTCCCCTCAATTTAGCAGCTCTTTTTTCATAGGGCTGCTTGTCATCTGCAACAATGTTATGCCACACCTCTTCCAATTTCTTTGCGACATCAATGGATAGACAGGCCAGGATGTTCTTCTTTGATTTTTAGGTGATACTTAGAACAAGAAAGCTGATGGAGATCTCTTGGATGCATTAGGATCCTTGAACTTTTTTGTCTCCCCTATAGGAGGGAAAAAGGTTTTCATTTCTCTTTCATAATGGGCCTTGTCTGCCTTTACCACGTCTTCATATTTTTGTTTCGTCTTAGCAGATGTGGTCTTCCACCTCTCTGAGCACTTAGAAAACTCTGAGAAGTTGACTGCAGCATTTGGGTGCTGCTGCTTGTGCTCCTCCCGACATGTTTGCACAAAGAACGTGTATGATGAAATTTTGCCAGAGATTATAAGGATTGATGAAAATACTTTTGTTGGGCTGGGGTTGTGGCTCAGTGGTAGAGCACTTGCCTAGCATGGGTGAGGCACTGGGTTCAATTCTCAGCACCACATATAAATAAAATAAAGGTTCATTAACAATTAAAAAAATACTTTTGTTATACTGGTATAAAATATACGTAAAAGTGATATTTAATATAGATACATAGATTTTTTCAAGATTCTGACATGACTTTATATACATTATTCCTAACTTAAAAATTTTCCCCTTTTCCTCCATTATTCAAGATCAGCTTCAAATTTTTGAAATTGCTTCAAACTATAGGCTCAGAATGTTGACAGTGGAAAATCTTGTCATATGAAGTCATTTATGATCCCACTTATCCATTAGAGATATTTGTGTTTTTTTTTTAAAGAGAGAGAGAGAAATTTTTTTAATATTTATTTTTTTTTAGTTTTCGGCGGACATAACATCTTTGTTGGTATGTGGTGCTGAGGATCGAACCCGGGCAGCACTCATGCCAGACAAGCGCGCTACCGCTTGAGCCACATCCCCAGCCCGTTTTAGAGATATTTGTAATGCAGTATGTTTTTTTTTTTTTTTTTTTTTTTTTAATATTTATTTATTTTTTCTTAGTTCTCGGTGGACACAACATCTTTGTTGGTATGTGGTGCTGAGGATCGAACCCGGGCTGCACGCATGCCAGGCGAGCGCGCTACCGCTTGAGCCACATCCCCAGCCCCAGTATGTTTGTTTTGTCCTTAAAGTAACTGAATGAGATGGTCAGGAGTAAATTAAAACCATAATGATTTCATAGAGTAAATCAAGTGATTTCGTGTCTGTACCAAATATGACTTATATTTGACCCACAGTTCATTCTGACTCTATTAAATCTGAATAAATAAAAATATTCATACTGAAAAAGATTTTGTTAAATAAGGGGGAAAGGGACTCCAAAGACTAATTATAAATTAAAACTCCTTTTCCAATTTTATTAAGACCCTTTCAAGTAAGTTTTTTGAAGTAAAACTTTTTATGTTAAGATAGTATTAGGTGAAAATGGGAGTTCAAAGCACAATTTGAGTCTAATGTATGAAAGATGATATATCATGAACTATGTAATGCGATAAATAATCAATAAAAAAAAAAAGAAAAAAAAAGATTTAAAGCATAGTTTCTATTAAATTAGGAATACTTTTGCACCATCCTGAAGTTAAAAACTTTTATGTTGAAATGTTGTAAGTATCAAAGTGTTTCTGCATGTATACACTGGTACACTTTATGTGTATATATAAAAGTTGTTGATTTTTTTTTTTTAAATGTGGATGTGTAACCAATGTGATTCTGCAATCTGTATTTGAGGTAAAAATGGGAGTTCATAACCCACTTGAATCTAATGTATGAAATATGATATGTCAAGAGCTTTGTAATGTTTTGAACAACCAATAAAAATAAATACATAAAAAAAAAAAAAAAAAAAAGATAGTATTAGCTCTCATTCTCTCCCATTTTCTAGCAATCACACCACTTGTAACTTGTGGCATCACTGCTCTCACAGTGAATGGAATGTGTGCTTGTGTATTGTGTTCTAAAATTGTCTTGAGTTTTGATGTATAATATGATAAATAGCATCGGACATAGTCTACATATACAGTCTCAACTTCTTTGAAGAGTTTAAAGGAGTACTTATTACTTCTCAGCCTTTGGGCTAAGATCCAAATGTAAGGGAGTCCCTGAGATCAAATTTGTAACTTATTTCTCTGTGGCACGGTTAAATCAAAGTTGCAGACTTCTCATTTCTTAGTTATTGTAGAAAGTATTAGTTCTTCTGGGGAAACATGATCTGTTCTCTTTCTGCTTTTTTGGGGAATAGAATATGAATATTAAGTGTGGGTAGTACAGTTCAGGAAGCTGGCTCTGGGGATTGAATCCAAGGCCATTTAACCACTGAGCCACATCCCTAGCCCTTTATTCACTTTTCATTTTGAGACAGGGCCTTGGCAAGTTGCTGAGGCTGGCTTTGAACTTCAAGTTCTCCTGAGCTGCTGGATTTATAGGCTATGCAAATGTTAATTAAGAATATTCTGGGAGCTGGAGTTGTAGCTTAGTGGTAGAGTGCTTGCCTAGCATGTGCGAGGCACTGAGTTCAATCCTCAGCACCACTAAATAAATAAATAAAATAAAGGAATTCTTCCCATCTACAGCTAAAAATATTTAAACAAAAGGAATATTCTACTGGTTGCAGTGGCACATGCCTCTAATCCCAGCAACTAGGGAGACTAAGGCAAGAGGATCATAAGTTCGAGACCAGCTTCAGCAACTTAGTGAGACCCTGTCGTGAAATAAAAGAAGGGCTGGGGTTTTGGCTCAGTGGTTAAGCTCCTCTGGGTTCAATCTCTGATACCAAAAAAAAAAAAAAAAAAAAAAAAAAGATGGCTGTGGGGTATGGGTCACTAGTAGAATGCCTGCCCAGCATGCATGTGGTCCTGGTTTCAGTCCCTGGCACCACCACCACAAAAAAGCCTTAAATATGGTTCATAGTTCAGGTAAGGTACTAAAAGGGATATGATATTCAGGGCCCCTGTAAAAGACACTTAACATCCTATAGTTTTAGGACTGGAACGATTTTGGCTTCATATTAATAAAAAGAGCAAATGGATTTGATCTCCAGCACCACAAACAAAAACAGTGGAACTCTTTTTACTTGGTATCTCTCAGTTAAATTCTTCCCCACTAACTCTTTAGAAATTAAAAAGAATTAGAAAAATGGGCTTTCAAATTATTTATTTTCTTTCTCCTATATATAATTTGGTATATATAATCAATTTGCTTATTGGTTTTTCTTCCCCATGTGTTTTATTTCAGTTGGTCGCATTATGTTTCAGCTCTTCTCAGACATATGTCCAAAAACATGCAAAAACTTCCTTTGCCTATGCTCAGGTAGGTGAATTTTTAAATTATTTCTGATGAGAAGTCATGGCATGTAGTCCTTCCTTCCTTCCTTCCTTCCTTCCTTCCTTCCTTCCTTCCTTCCTTCCTTCCTTCCTCTCCCTCCCCCCCCCCCCTCTCTCTCTCTCTCTCTCTCTCTCTCTCTCTCTCTCTCTCTCTCTCCCTTTCTTTCTCTTTCTCTTTCTTTGTCCCCCTCCCCCTCCTTTCCCCTCCCCCTCCCTCTCCCTCTCCTGGCATAGTATTACCTTTAACAGAATAGATATTTTCCTGAAAAAATAAAGGTCTTTGGAAATGGCTTTTGCAACCAAAAACATAATCGTACTACCCTATGTGAGATTAAGAAAGCATTTCGTAAGAGGGAAAAGAAAGAAATGGTCTTAAAAAATGAAAAAGAAAGTAAGAATCTACTTCATGTGATGGAATCTTCTATACATTGTAGTTTATAAAATAATAGACACTTTAAAATTGATTTGTTTTGGTAGAACTTTACAAATTTTAATATTTTACAAATTTAGCACTTCAGATTTCAGAAGCAGTATAGGGCTAGTCAAGTGTAATGGCATACACCTGTAATCCCAACTACTTAGGAGACTGAGGCAGAAGGATTGCAAATTTGAGGCCAGCCCTGGAAATTTAGTGAAACCTGCTTTAAATAAAGAGTAAAAAGAGTTGGAGATCTAGCTTAGTAGTAGAATGAGCTCTCTGGATTCAATCCCTAGAAACATACACACAGAGAAAGAAAAGAAAAAAAACAAATTTAAGGCTAGAAGATGGAGAGGTAGAACATAATAAAATTGTTCTTTATTGTGTATAATTGGATTTATGTCCTAAATAAGTAGAAAAATGGAGATAATATTAGTTTAAAATGAGAAATAGCAAACTAAAAATGTAAAATTCATACTTCTTCACACACACACACAATCTTTGCATCAACTTTCTTGATCCCATTCTTTTATAGAGAAATAAACATCCCCAGTTTTCTCTCTTGTAGCATGTAGAGTGTGAGCTAACAACTGCTTTGTATTGTTTACTTTGATTTGTGTGTATACGTATGTTTTTAAATTGTCACATCATTTATTTATTTATTTTTTTTATCTCTTAAAATACCAACTACACAGGAGGGATTTGGCCGTGGAATAATTGGTTGGTTCTTTTCCTTGGAAGGATGGGTTTGTAGCTAAACTTCGATTTTTTTCTGTTTTCCCCCCAGGGGAGAAAGGCCTTGGGAAAACAACTGGGAAGAAGTTATGTTATAAAGGTTCTACATTCCACCGAGTGGTTAAAAACTTCATGATTCAGGGTGGGGATTTCAGTGAAGGTAGAGCTAAAAGTTATGTTCTCAATTCCATCTGTCAGTTTTTAAAGCATCTCATTATTACTTTTTAATTGAAATATCATATCACAGAATAATTGAAATGTTATATGGTTGGTGCATAGTTGTGGGATGGACAAATGCTATGGATCCAAAATGTATGAAAACGTAAGATACTATGACATTTAACTTATTTTTATGTAGTTTATTTTAGTAATATTACAATTATGTGATAAATACCCTTAAAATGAATGCCAAAGTACTGTCCAATTGAATTTACTCTAGAATTTTGTTGGTGTGATTAATGCTTGAAATAGTGGGTCCTAGAGTCATTTTTTAAAAATGATATTATAATATTTTAAAGATGAAGTTAATTGAGGACTCTTAAGTTATGGTTATATGTACCGCTTATAAAGTTCACGATTTCCTTCAGCAAATTAAAACCATTCAAAATAATCTATATGTATTAGTACATTTTTAATTTTCAGTATGGCTTAATATAGCTCATTATTTACAGGTAATGGAAAAGGTGGAGAATCAATTTATGGTGGATATTTTAAAGGTAAGGCCTAATATTTTATGGTCTTTTGTTTCAGTTCTGATATTAAAGCAAGTTTGGTCATATACTTTTAATGAAAAGAGGTTTACTTATAGTTCACTTTTTGCATGAAACTAATGCTGCATGAAAGTACTTTATTTGCATGAATTTGGGGATAAATTATATTGTAATATAACTTTTAATTGACAAGATTAATTAAGGCTAACTTTATGGTTAAACATGACTTTCAGCATGGAGGTTAGGCAACTATATTCATGAAAACTCCTATCTTCCTGCCTAAAACTGTCAACATATTCTTTTGTTTATAGAGAATGTGGTCTTTTGCAAAATGAAAAGGTAAGAGAACAAAGCTCAGTAACACAAACTCCAATTCTGTTCCCTTGCACCCTTCCTAATAAATTTATGGACAGTCTGGGTCAGGTTGTGGCTGGATTTCTATATTGCTTGAAGACTTGGAAAATAATTTTATGTTATTTCATAAGTATATGTGTATCTTTTTTTTCCTTTCCCAATGAGTTATTTGTTCTATATCAGGGGAAAGAATAGCTGTTTTTTCCCCCTAAGCCAAGCAATTTCTTTGAATAAAAATTGGTATTTTCTTCTTTCTCAAAGGTTTGTATGTTTTCTTTTGTATACTAGAAATATATGATGGTATTTTATTCCTACAGTAGTAGCATTTGCATAAATCTAACTATTGCACTTGCCCCAAAAAGCCTTAGAAAAGTCAGTTGCAGAAATTTATAATGGGATCCAATTTTACTAGGTTTTAATGCTATAAAAGCTTCAGTGTTATAATAGTCTTTTATATTTCCTTTGGGAGAAAATGGATTACTACTCTTTTTCAGAAGCCTGTTCCCAAGGTAATCATGTTTTAAAGTTTTCTATGTTTCTGTTTGTTCTAAAGAAAGATTTGTTTGTATGAATGTCAAAAGGAATTTTAAGTTAATAAGGGTGTTTCTGCTGGAATTAATATGATCTCTAAGTGATCTTTATGGTGAATTTTTTTCCTCTGAATTAGTAAGAAACAGCTCTTTAGCTGGTTCTATCTGCATTTAGCAATTTAAATTTAATGCTGTAGGCCACTTTAATGTGGTTGTTCCTGTGGCAGATACTTTTATATCTTAAAATTGTATTTTGCCATTTCAATTTTTATTTTTACAAAAGTTAATTCCTTAGATAATTTTGTGATCTGATTGATAATCTACATACTTAATTTAGACATGTCCTTAAAACTTAAAATATCTAATTCTTTTTGCTTTTATAATATAACCTCAACTCAGTTGAATAATAATTTACCATATGAAAATTAAACAAATAAAAGGATTATTAAACACCCATATATAGTACATTTGGCAGGCTAATTGGAAATTTTGGAAGAAATGAATTTTACTGTAGAGATTTATCTAAAAATTTCCTTATTAGTTTTTCCTGCAAGTTAACAGCTTATGTACTGCTTAGCCAAGTGTGTTACTACAAAAAGTGACTATTCTAAGGCTGTTTGTATAAAATATTAAATATATGTTCTTTTCTTTAAGGCTTTCATTAGTATCTTTTGGCATTTTTATGCTCTTTTTTGATTAGTTGAAAAATTTTTTCCTAAATATTGTCAAGTATCTGTACTGACCAGAAGAGGAATTTCATCCTTTGCTTTCTATTTATTACTTGAGCATTACTTTAAAAATGTCTTATAATTGGGAGACTGACGTATTTGTGTTTTCTTCAAACAGATGAAAACTTTATTCTCAAACATGACAGAGCGTTCCTTTTGTCAATGGCAAATCGAGGGAAACATACCAATGGTTCCCAGTTTTTCATGTGAGTAGGCATAATTCAGAGATGAGCTTTTCCTAAACAGAGAAGCGCTGTTCATGAGAAAGATGGTATAGTTAAAGCAACTTTAATGCTAAAATTCTGTCAGCTTGGGTTTTATTATTAATTTCTAATGTTATATAGTAACTGGTAATCTCTAACAACCACCTCAGCATTCAGCATATATCCTGGATTTGAAGAATGGAACTTAAAAAATGTAACTTAAAGATATATATTATTTATGCTGTTGACGTGAGAAAATAAATTGGCTTTGGCCCTTACCAAATTTGAGAACTTGGTTTATGAAAACTGGATTGGAATATAAACTATTGATGCACATTTAAAAATTCTTCATAGTATAGGACCAGATAGATGTACCCTCAGCATGGAAAGCAGTTGGTTTTAGTAAACCATTGTATACCTGTTTTTCTCTCTTACTGTTGCTCTTTGAGCTAATTTTTAGAGAGGTACCATTATTTCCTGATGTCATATGGAAATAGGTGATTTGCTGTTGAACCAGCATTTTAAAAAATTTAAATTTTTGTCTAAATGTACACTAAAACCTATTTTTAATTACAGTCCCATCATATGGAATAAAGATAGTTGTGTGCAGCATGAGGTTTAATGCTTTTGATTGAAAGTAAATCTCACTTATCCTGTATATGTTGGAGAAATATTTTATTCATGGTTTATCAGAAAACATTTTCTTTGACATCTTTCTGAATGGATGAGTATGAAGGGCGCTTCCCTGTCTTTAAAGGACCAAATTATTCATATAAACTCATATTTTAAATTTGTCTTAAAAAAATAGATTTCCAACATGATCTGATAATGTTCAGATAAGGGACATTCTATTCCTAAGAATGTCCTAAAAATGGAAAGCTGATAAAAGACGATTATGCTTGAAGTTATACAGGAAAAAATCCTAAGACAGTTGTTCCTGTATCTTGTTTTGATCCCATAGCTTATTAGTTATAATATGTGTTTTATTAGAGTAGTTTTTTATTCTTAACATTCTTAAGGGCCAATAAAAAATAGAAATATTTTAAAAACTTTTTTGTAATGACTTAATGTGTAAACTGTTTACTCTGAGGTTTCCTATTTCCATTTTTAAGCTTATCTGAACTCTGAACATGAAAAACTATTCATTGGTCAAGAAGCTACCATCTGAGGGCTCTAAAGTTTCTTTTAGATTTCCTTTTTTTATATTTTTACATTTAGAATTTGATTTATCAGGTAGCAGCAGCTTCTTGCCATTATCACAACATGTAGATGAGTTTGTCTACAAAGTGAATTAAAGATGCTGCACTTCACGTAATAATTAAGACATAGTCTGCGAGATTCTCTTCAAAAAACACAGAAGTATCTTACTTTTGTGTTATTTAGTTAATAACTCTTTTCTAGGAATGTTTAGTAAAAACCATTACTATTTTCAGCATGGCCTACTTTTATATTGGATTGCTATTTTTGAAGAGGACTGTCAAATATTTAACATCAATAAGTTAGGATTAAAAATTGTAAACTCATTTTCATGTGGCACTATGAGCTTGTGATCAAAAGAAAATTTTCACTGGGTACAGTGGTACAAGCCTGTAATCCCAGCAACCCGGGAGACCAACCGGGCAACTTACCCTGTTGCAAAAATTATAAAAAAAAAAAAAATGCTGGGGATAGAGCTCAGTGGTAAAGTGCACCTGGGTTCCTCCACTACCATTAAAAAAATTAAAAACGAAAAAACAGGAAGAAAGAAAAGAAAATTTTCTCATTATTATCTCATGAAAATTCAGTCTGAAGTTTATTTCTGGAAAAAAGTTTAACAGTTAAGAGTAATTTTGTACATGTGTACACAAAATCCTCATCCACCTTTTTTTTTTCTTTTAAGAAACTTATGCTTGGGCTCTTTCCTTATGATGGCTGAAAATACCAATATCATGAGTTGCAGGATAAAATCAAACTAACATTCATATTTCTGAATAAAACACATCTTTGCATTTGTGGAAAGAGTAGGTAAAGTGGATATGGTGACCCATAAAAAACCAAATCTTTGAAACTTCATGGTTCACAAGCCCAAATCCTTTTGGAGTTGAAAGTAGTAAAAAAGTGTATGGCACAGTGTTTAAGTTGTGTTATGTTATCACAGATAATAGCTGTGATGGTCATAAAGCTAAGTGATGGTTTCCCACTGGCTTTTATCCTATTACCACACCCCTTCCTAGGGACACCTTTAGCAGCAGTTCTGAAATCTGAAAAAGAAAGGATAGCTAAAGAATCAATGTTAAAAAGGACTGCCTTTATAGTTCATGTTTTAATAGGCTTAATGAGGACTTTTCATATATTTTTGCTTAAGTGTAGCTTATGTTATAAATCTGTTGTTCTGCATTTCCTATGGTCTAAATTTGGTGCTGTTAGTGTGATTCTTGGCACAGTGTTGCACAAGGATTCATGTGCTTTGTGAATTCTTGTTTTACACAGTTAACAACTCCCCTTCTAAGGCATAGGTCATTTTTATTCAACATAATTTTGCATATATTGCTTTCTTTGACTGGGATAATTGTACATGTGATGAAAGTCAGATTTTCTTCTATAAAGCTATTTGTATATTTTATAATAACTGCTTATATCTGCTGTTGGTTAGTCTTAATGACTTTTGCTTTTGGGGGCTTATATAGAAGAAAACTAATTCTTTTTGGAATAGTTCTCAAATATGAAATAAGTGGTATATGCCACTGTCTCCACAAATCATTAAGGAAACAATGATTTGTTCATTTGAAGCATTTTTTTAAGGAATTCAAAGACCTCAAGCTAGGTGTATGACACATACCTATACCCAGCTGCTTGGGAAGCTGAAGCAAGAGGATTGCGAGTTAGAGGCCAGCCTGGGTATCTTAGTGAAATCTTGTCTCAAAACAAAATAGAAAGGGTTGGGCACTTAGCTCAGCGATAGAGTGCTTCATTAGCACGTGTAGGGCCCTGGGTTCAATCCCCAGCTCTGCAAAAATAAATAAATAAAAGCCATAGAATCATAGTCTTAGAGTAGAAATAGAATTAGAAATCATCTAAAACAACCTTTTCATTCTACAGGTAATGCTAAATAAGGAAGAAGAACCATGGAAAATCCAGTTATAGAAACTTTATTCATATTATGAAAGAAATTGTTAGGGAAAGAATGCTGCAAACTTTAAGCTACATAATTTTATTTTTTTATTTTATTTTTTTCAAGAGAGAGTGAGAGAGGGAGAGAGAGAGAGAGAGAGAGAATTTTAATATTTATTTTTTAGTTATCGGCGGACACAACATCTTTGTTTGTATGTGGTGTTGAGAATCGAACCCGGGCCGCACGCATGCCAGGCGAGCGCGCTACTGCTTGAGCCACATCCCCAGCCCCTACATACTTTTATTTATGTCTCTGTTCTGAATTTAGTTAAGTATTAGAGACAGCAAGCATTTTGCTCAGAAAGTGATATTTGGGGAAACCTTTTTCCTTTTTGCTGGTTAGTAATAATTATGGATCTAATTTTTACTGTTTTATATGCATTATTTGAAAAGGTAAAGATGTGGAATAAGACAGAATTAAGATTAGGTGCATAGCTTATATTTTGTCATTAAATGACCTTTTTAAGATAGGACACTAGCTATCAAAAGCCTTGGTTATGTTTTGTTTCCTATATACCTTGAGTTCTTTTTTATCTTTTCTTTTTTGTTAAGTATCTGTCCCTACTTTTTAAAAGTAGGGTGGAAGTTGTCATAAAAGGAATAAATGCTTTGTAAAATGCTCCCAAGTTTCTGAATATGTGGAATGTTTATATGCAAACATTGTCTTGCCAGAAGGAAATGTTTATATTAGCCTAAGTTTCATCAGTCTGAAAGGTGTCTCAAAGGAGCTTAAGGCCCATCTTATCTAAATCAGGAGCAGCAGTCCATGAGTTGCTTTAAGAATATTAGTCTGTGCAGGCTTTATGTTACAGCCATCGAGTAAAGAAACCTGCAGAACTTTAGAGAACAGTTCCTGTTGCTGGCTACTGTTAGTAGTCATGATAATTATAAAAATATAAGTAAACAAGATAATATAGAAAAGCCAAGCTTTTACCCTTAAACAGTTTGGGAGACAGGCAATATTGGGGATTGAAGCCAGAGCCTTGTGCATGCTAGGCATGTGTTCTAGTCCTGAACTACACCTCAGTCCTGTTACATTTTATCCGTCACAAAACGTGAGAGAGAGAGAGAGAGAGAGAGAGAGAGAGAGAGAGAGAGAGAGAGAGACTGACTGTGTGTGTGTGTGTGTGTGTGTGTGTGTGTGTGTGTGTGTGTGTGCGCGCGCTGGGGCAGTGGAATTTGGTGCTCTAGAATTGTTTGACATCATTTTAAAAACAGACTTGCAAGAGGCTACCCACCTGAATGAGAGGTGAGTGCTCATCATTTCAGGATACCAGAGCAAAGGGGGAGGTAAGGGCAGTTGGTTTTAAGGCATTTTTTAAAGCTATGTTAACATTTGGGGTAGATTGAGGATAGAAATGTTGTTTTTACCCACTTATCATTAATTTATGTGAGGAAAAAAATGCTAGTAAGTGTTAATAATCTGAGAAATTCTAGCTTTTTAAACCTTCCTTTTTGGGGGTTGGGGATTAAACCTTTGCATGTTAATTTTGGAGTTTTCCATGAGCTAAGATGTGTGTGAATCTTTTTTTCCTTTTTTATTTGTCAGATGTGCATGAGTCTTAACCTAGAAGCCAGCTTCTCTGATTATCAAATATCATCCCTAAAATTCAGGCTTAATATTACTTAGGGTTTATGTGGCACATGTATCAGCAACATGGAAGAAATTTTGTATCTAGTAGTTTTTATGGTTTTGATTACCTTAATACTAGTGCTGAATTTTAGAAAGCTCTTATATTTTGGTGACTTTGGGATACATAGGTAGAGCACTGTGAGGTGACTATATTAGTTTCTGTTGCCCTAATAAAAGCTTCATCATTAGATATAGTTTGGTGCCTCTTCTGTTCAGTGTCATAGTTTCAGGAGTTGAAATAAGAGAATTGCATGTTAAAAGCTAAATTAGAAGTAGGTTATCTTTATTTCCTTTTTTGTACTGTTTTATATGTGGAGTACTTTTTTTTTACAGTATTCATGAAACCCCACATTCTTTCAAACATGTTCTTTTGACACTAATCCATGTATCATTTACAAGAAATTAAAACTTATTTTTAAATATTTCAGGAGTTAATATAATATGTCTAAAGCACCCATCAAGCTTTTTGTCCATGGCAGAATAGGGTTTTTTTTTTTTAATCTAAGTAGTAGTAGTAGATACATTTACAGTTAAAATTGAGCAGTGTGTGTTCTTTGAAAAAGTCTTTATAATATGGAAAATCAGAGACTAGATAGGAAAACTATTTACTATAGCCAAGATTATAGTTTATATTATGGTGTTCAGTCTCCTTTCAGTACACTCTTATACTTTCATCTCTCTTGCATTTTTATCCTCTGAGAAAATCCCTAAAATTCTAGTTATGCTGCTTTATTATTTTTTTTTAGTATGTTCAGTGACTTGACTTAAAAGTGTATGTTACATTTACTCAACACCTCCTGAAAGTGGTCTGTTGTGATGTATGTATAACTGACAAAAAGGTCAAATTGTACAAACATGGTTGATTCTTTAATTATTAGAAGTGAATTAGTAAAAAGTTCCTTGAAACTTTATTTTGAATTATCTTAACTCAGTTTTTTCCAGTGAATTTTTTTTTTTAACTTTTGACTAGTGTTAATTGTTCCTGGGCATATTTATGCTTATACTCAGTAATTTTATTCTTATTTGAACAAGATGTTAGTTGCCTTATTTAGTTTGGGGGACTTGTGAAAGGAAATGTAATGTTTTATTAATCACTATTTATCTATCAGCACTTTTATGTTAGACTATTAATGATCTGAGCAGATTCCTACTTTAACCACAGTGCTTTTTTTTAAGAATAAATCATCTCTACATAAATATCCTTTGTGAAAGAAAATTTAGAGCCCTCCATTTTAAAAAGCTTTCTTGCTTTGCATTAAACTCTAAAATATTTAATTTCAAAGTTATATTGATATTAAAACATAGATTCAGTCTTGTCTTAAAAGTGTATTACAATTTATTTCTTGCCATTTTTGTGTAAAATTTACAGAAAGAGTGTTACACCGTGCGCTCCAAAGGTAATGTCTCATTACTCTAAGGCTCTCTCTTTCTCTTTCTTTGCCTTTATCTCTTTAAGCCTGTTGTTATGTGCTTTGAAACATTTTAAGAAAATAAAAATAAAAAAGCTTTCTGCTTGTTCTGTAAAGCAGCATTACATGTACAACAAGTATGTTTTATAGCTCATGGTTAATCCTGGGAAGTGTATTTTAATATTGGTGGCTTGTCTACTCTGTTTCTACAACATCTTCTGGTGGGAGAGTAGAGGGATTATAGTTTATATTATGGTTTTCAGTCTCCTTTCAGTACAGAACTAGTAATTTCTATATAAGGTCAAAGGATTCTCTAATAGTGTAAAAATGTAGATTGTTCTTTGGAGTAACAGTGATATTTTTTGATTTCTAGGATTTACAAGGTTTAAATGAACTCTTGCCATGTACATTTTTAAGTAAATTCTAAGTGACAGGAGAAAATGGAAATGTATATATGTTGAGAAAGGTTTTATAACTGAAATGTTATTTGTGCTTGTTTCTCCCTTAGGTATGTTTTAATAAGCTTGTATAAACTTACACATTTATATAGTCTCTGGCCTTCTTAAGGTTTTCACTTATTGAGTGTGTCACTACTACTTGGTTCTTTAAAGAGCTTTATAGTTTTGAAAGATGAATACAGTTAAGAGTTAGAGGGATTGAAGACTGAGGATGTGACCCAGTGGTAGTGCACTTGCCTAGCATATACATGGCCCTGGGTTCAATCCCTAGTGCCACAAACAACAACAACAACAAAAAGTTAATGGATAAGATCTCTTTGCCTGTTTTTGTAGTCTACACTGTATAAAATCATGTCCCCTATCTTCTTATACCCCTTTTTTTGTAATTTAGTTAATGTTCTCTGTTCCTTCTTATAGACTTCAGCCCAGTGCCAGTCAGCCTGCTTTACCTTGGGATTTCTACTCCTGGGATGTAGGCTTTAGAACCCTAGAAGGCTTCTTTTTGGTAATTCTTAATATGTAGTCCAGCCCAGTTAAAGTACACATTTACATTTCTGGATTCCAATTCTGGATCCCAGGTGCAGATGTGAGTAAATTAAATTATTTACATCACTTTAGGCACCATGGGCAGGCTGAAAGTTGTCTTCAAAAGAAAGAGGCAATTCTGTCTTTCTTTTCTTCACTACTAAAAATAAAGTACCAAGTTTATTTATCCTTCAGTTTTCATTTGAATTGAAAACAAAACTTGGGACTGGGAGTATGGCTCAGTGGAATAGTGTGTGGAAGACCTGGGTGCAGTCCCCCACACCAAAAAACAAACAAACAAAAAACTTAAATGTCTTAACGATACGTATTCTATTCTCAAGTAGTATGTAACTGCATCACAGTGGTTTGCTAGGTTGTCTTATCTCACCAAAGGTTTGCCATAAGGTGGTTTTTTATTAGCCAAGATGGCAAATGGAATAGGACTTTGTGTGTTCTAGAAAAATCTGTAGGCTTTCCCCAATACTTGAATATCTGAACTATGAGAAAGGATCAAGTCAGGAAGAGGAACGTATCTAACCAACAATCCATTCATTGCTTTCATTTTTATGTATTTGAGACTGATCTCTTGAGAAATTTTTACATTTTTAGAAGCACTCTTTACATCTTTTATATATTGGAATCTGTCTAGCTTATGTAGTAGTCTCTTATTTTTAGTGTGCTTGGTAGAGTTTTATAATTATGGGAAGTACATTTCTATTATAAAATGATTATCCATTTTTAATGTTAGTTTAATGATTAATAATTTAGGCATTAGTGGCTCACAATTCACTAGATTTTCTTTTTTTTTTTTTGCTGCCTGTTTTCATTTTTATAATTACATGGGCTTGAATTTTTAAATTCTCGTTCTTCTAAGGAATATTTGAGACTTTTAGTTTTAAAACTCAAGATTTCCTCTAAAAGTTTGAAACTTAATTTTGACATTTTAATTTTTTAAAAATAACTGTAGTCATCTTACAGAACTGAATATGCTTAATGTAAGTATAAGCATTAAAATTTCTTTTACAGTAAAGTTTGGCATTGTTGCAAAGGCTAAATTTGTGTTTTAATGTACTTAGATGTCTTAAACTTCCTCAAAATGAACATAGAAGTTTATATGGATGCTTCTAGTACAATTCATTGCTTTAGTGCAGCCTGACCTCTCTCTTAGATATCTACTTTTCATTCTTATAAACTAAGATACTTGTGGTGTATAATTCTGATTATCTGCTTTTGGATTTTTGCACTGCAATTCAAGCAGTTTGAAGATTTGTGAAAATGCTATGGGAAATCAGCTTGGGTTTAAAGTTCCTTAACCAAATATACCCCATAGACTGTCCAAGAAGTTTGTGACTGTAGAAGAAGCTGATTGAGTATTTTCTGAGCAATAGAAATTTAAGGTCTATAGTGTCCATCATGACTTTGCTATCAAAATTGTTAGATGAAGATTTTTCTCCCCATTGCATTTTCAGAGTTACTGTAAGTGGCAGAATCTCACCTTGTGTGAGGAAAGGGGCAGGAAGTTCTGAAAACAGGACTCCTGAGGCCTTCCTCCATCTGCCTGCCTAAAAGCTGCAGACTGACTCAGTATGAGAAATAATAAATAGAAGAACTCATCTAAATGTGTGGGATAAGTTTTGATCCCACTTTGCAATCCATAGGGGACACAATAGGTGCTTTTCCTTTTTTAATTATAAGTTTTGAGGGTTTTTTAATGTTTGTTTTTTGTTGTTTTGGATTTGAAAGTATTTTTAATTTTAATATGTATTTATGTTAATACTTGTGGATATAACTCAGATGAAACTTATTTCATATGTTCTACATATGCATATTATCTAATAGGTATGATTTTATAATTCATTATAATCTTGCTTTGATTTTTTTTTTCTTAGTAAAGTGGCTATTATTGCTGGTTTGGGGTCTTTAAGATTAGATATTTATTTATTATGTTTAACTTTTTCTCCATCTTTTTATCTTTACTTCTTTGTTCTCTACATGCTGTGTTTAAACCCTTCTGCTCTCCTCACCCGAACACGTCGTTTTTGATATCATCTTTGTGTTGATGTTTATTACACAGTACTACAAAACCTGCTCCACACCTGGATGGGTAAGAGTTACATTCTTATGATCTTGGTGGTGGTTAGGGTAGCCAGTCATAAGGACACATTAGACTCTAGGTGTGTCCTCTGTGGATACTCTTGATGCCTGGGTCATTTCTTATAACCTTGCTCTTCAAGCATCACAAGGTGCAGTGGTTTTGAGGCACTATGCCTCTTATATCACGGAAGGAATCTTTAACCTGTGCCTGTGGATGGGCTTCTTAGCCATGCAGTATTGAATATCCTTGGAAAGACAGTTTCTCAGTATTGAGTGCAGACTTTTTACCCTAAAATGGTTAAGAGCCATTATTAGAAAAGGAGAAAAACCCAGACTCAGTTTAATTGAGGCCAAATTTTTTTGTTGTTTCCTTTTATGAAACAGATTTCAAGTTTTCTTCCCCTTCTGGTGGCTTCATGAATCAAATACTTTCATTTTATTTTCAGGTCTTTGGCTGTGTCATTTATTAACAAGTTATCTTGATTACTATTCATAGGTTAGCTGTCATCAAACCAATAATTTCTTGAATTTATATTGTGACAGGGTACATGTTGTCTTTGGACTGGTTATTTCTGGATTTGAAGTCATAGAACAAATTGAAAATCTGAAAACTGATGCTGCAAGCAGACCTTATGCAGATGTGCGAGTTATTGACTGTGGGGTGCTGGCCACAAAATCAACAAAAGATGGTAAGAGCTTTGGGGACTAGGAGAGACTAGAATGCAGTGAAGAACTATAAAGACTAATTTATTTAAAGATACCTCCTTGATTGAAGGAGTGGACAAAACATGAGTGGCATAACAATAACACTTGAGGCCTCTATATCATACCCTATTCCAGTCCATTAGAAAATCCTATCAAGTCTTACCTCCTCTTATTACTTTCCTTTGTTGCCAGCCGGATCCAGACCACCACTGTCTCATGCCGGATTTATAGCAATGGCTTCCTAATCTTTCACCTTGCCTCTGTCTCCATGTTCTCCTGTAATCTTTTCTCAGCAGCAGTACCCTAACTAGTCTCCTTGATTATATCCTTATGTGGTTTGTTTGTAACAGCAACTAGAGTGATCCTTTTAACCACATTTCATATCCACGCCACTTCCACTCAGAACCCTCCAAAGGTTGCCTTCTCAGTTAACAAAACTGAAGTCTTTGCAGGGGTCTGTAAGGCTATGGACAATCTGCCTCTGCTGTCTTTTTTGACCTCCTCATTCATTGCCTTTTAGCCACATTGACCTTTACTCAGACATGCTAATCACTCAAGGATTTTGTGCTGGCTGTTCTCTCTGTCTAGAACACTCTTGGTTAAGATATGCACGACCCCCTCCCTTCCTTTAGGTCTGTTCAGATGTCATCTTAAATTCCCCCTACTCTCTGTATTCCTTTTACACTGCTTTTTTTTTCCTTAGTATTATCACTTATTATAATACACAATTATTTATTTTCTTATCTCTCCCATTCTAATGTAGACTTCATGAGAATGAGGAACTTCATTACTTTAGAGTCTTGCAATCAATTGTATTATCAACTTGTTAAAAAGTTTATTTAGATCTCTTTTTTAGTTTACTATACATAAAACAACTAGAATCGTATCTGATTTATTATAACTATCATATAATTTTACGTAATCACATTTTTTACTCTTAAAGGTAGACACAGGAATTCATTACTAATATTTTTGTTAATATTTATTAAAAGTTTTTGAGAAAAAAAGGAAGAAGCCAACACATTCAGAAGACTCGGATTCCTCTTCCAGTTCCTCTTCATCTTCCGAATCATCTTCAGAAAGTGAAATTGAACATGGGAGAAGCAGAAGAAGGAAACATAAGAGGAGGCCAAAAGTTAAACATTCTAAAAGGAGAAGAAAGGAAGCAAGCAGCTCAGAAGAACCAAGGAGCAAACATATAATGAGCCCAAAAGGGTAAGTATGAAACACCAATTCAGTCTTAACTAAAACATACGCTCACCCTGGAATGGGCAAAGTACATGCGACTATGTAAATCCAGTTTATTTCTAATGGATGACAAGGATAGCATTTTTTTTAATTGTAACTAAATTGAAATCTGACATCTTGGAGGAGCATATGCTTTTATATTCAAGATTTGTGTTTTTCCAGGTGAAACTTGTAAAAAGAAAAATAAGTTAAGATCATTCAATAATTTTATTGTCAAAATTGTATTTCTCTGGGTTGATGTTTTGTATGTTAAATTATACTACCCTTTGAGACTTGTAAGCTGTCAGTAGTTTTGCCATTAATGTCTAGTTTTCTGTGCTTTTATTATTTTGAAATTCAAGCATGACTCATCTTATTTGGTGACTTGTTTGATCCTTGACAGTCACTCTGAGAGGAGTGATACAAATGAGAAAAGATCAGTTGATTCAAACGCTAAACGGGAAAAGCCTGTAGTCCGCCCAGAAGAGATTCCTCCAGTGCCTGAGAACAGATTTTTACTGAGAAGAGATATGCCTGTGGTCACTGTGGAGCCTGAACCGTAAGTAGGATGACTAACTTTTGTATTTTTATTTCTTTGATAGACAATTCATTCTTTCTTTTTTTTTTTTTCCTAGCTTTTAACTCTTTATTCTTTTTAAATTTTTTTTATTTTAAAAATTTTATTTATATGTGACAGCAGAATGCATTACAATTCTTATTACACATATAGAGCATAGTTTTTCATATCTCTGGATGTATACAAAGTATATTCACACCAATTCGTGTCTTCATACATGTACTTTGGATAATAATGTTCATCACATTCCATTATCATTTCTAACCACATGCTCCCTTCCTTCTCTTCCCACTCTGATAGACAAATTTCATAGGCATATTACAGTTTCACACTCATTGACTGAATATAATCCATGTTCAGAACACTTTGGAAGATACTATAGGAGATGCCAGATTAATAAATGACATGTACCTCACATTTTAGAATTCACATTTGATGGTGCTGGGGTTGTGGCTCAGTGGTAGAGTGGAGAGGTTTTATTGGAGGTCTAGAAAAGATTTTATTACTGATCTTTTACCTTGACCTTTCATTTAAAGGGATGAGGTTTTGGTTATCAGGATAGAGGGTTAGTTGGACTCTGGGTCCAACTGAGGGATGAAATGTATTTTAATTTTAATATTGCAAAAGTAATAACATGGTGATTGGAGATAAATTTAATATCAGGGGCCAGGGTTGTGGCTCAGTGGCAGAGCACTTGCCTAGCATTCGTGAGGCACTGGGTTCGATCCCTGGCACCTCATAAAAATAAAAACAAATAAAAATGAAGGTATTGTGTCCATCTACAACTAAAAACAAACCAAAAAAATTATAAAAACATTTAACATTTTGTTACAGTTGTTAAATTGGCTCATTGATAAAACTTGTCTGCATTATAAAAACTAATCTAAAAGCTTTAGATTTGGTCTAAAAATACTAATGTATTTGTATATTAGGCTTGAATTAACAATTATTTAAAGAATTCATTGTATACAGAAATACATAATAGCTGGTGTAATTGATAAGTTCTATATGAATAGTTATTTTGAAAGCCAAGAATGTATGTAAGCGACCCTGTTTGTAGTTAGGTCTTCACATAAGGTTATTGTTCCATTCCTTTAAAAAATTGCGGCAAGGGCTAAGGCTGGGGCTGTTGGCTCAGTGGTAGCCCACTTGCCTGGTATGTGTGAGGTACTGGGTTTGATACTCAGCGCCATATATAAATAAATAAAATAAGATCTATCAAAAACTTAAAAAAAAATGGGGCAGGAAGGGATGCTGGAGATTGAACTCAGGGGCCTCACATGTTATGCAAGTGCTCTACCACTGATCTATACCTCCTGCTCACCACAAATGTTGTATCAACAAAATGTAAAATATAATATAAAAAAACTTAACATCTCCCCCGCACCGATTACTGGGGATTGAACCAAGGGCCTAGCACATGTTAGGTAAGCATTCTACCACTGAGCTATGTCCCCATTCCTTTTAATTTTATTTTAAGATAGGGTCTCGCTAAATTGCTCAGGCTGCTCTTAAACATGTGATCCTCCTGCCTCAGCCTGCTAAGTACCTGGGATCACCGGAGTGCACCACCATGGCTGGCCTGAGTATCTTTTTTTTTTTTTTTTTTAAGGCAGGTCTTTTTTATGAGAAGAATAGAATTCTTTTGTGGGGGAGTGACTTCACTTAATTAGGGTCCAAAATTTCCTATTAAAGTAGATAATAGCATTCATCTGGTGATGCTGATTTGAAGTGAGATTTTATACATTTCAACTTTGAAAACATTTTTCATACACATGAGTGATAGGCATAGTACTTGAAATCCTATGGTGTGTGTGTGTGTGTGTGTGTGTGTGTGTTTGTGTGTGTGTGTTTTGCTGGGGATTGAACCTAAGGCCTGTACATGCTAGACAACCACTCTATCACTGTGATATACCTCTGCCCATTTTTTTTTTTTTCTTGAGACACAGGGTCTTGTAAGTTGCCCAACCTGGCCTCAAACTTGTTATCTTGTCATGTCAGCCTCCCTAGTAGTTGGGGTTACAGGTGTGCACCACTGCACCTAGCCTGACGTACTCCTTGTAGCAGTGTAAAACAATGAGAGCACCACATTAGAAACAGCCTGAAAAAATAGGTGAAGAGATGGAAGTGGCTGTGTTTCAATAAATTTTTTTTATGGATATTAAAATCAGAATTTTAGGTGATTTTTCATGTTACAAAGTAATAGAAAACTGCACAAAAGCATAAATTCTGCATTGAAACATGGAGGGGGGAATGCCTAGCATTTGCTAATTTTTAATTTTCATAACTTCTTTTCTAGGAAGATTCCAGATGTTGCACCCATTATAAGTGATCAAAAACCATCTGTGTCAAAGTCTGGACGGAAGATTAAAGGAAGGGGTACAATTGTATGTGTGTTACGACTTTTCTTTTTTCAAATTACTTACCTAAACAGTAACTTTTTTTTAACCTATAAGTAAAATCCTAGCTTTGATTTTTGATTATAATACAAAAACCGTTCAAGGACTTAGTTGTAATTTCCATAGTTATGAGAAAGTACTGCTGTTGGGTCAAATTTTATGACTGTTTGGATGAAACAATTAATTAAGGATGAAATGAACATGTGAAACAATTGTTGAGTATGTTGAGAAATCTTAGTATATTGAGTAATCTCAGGTAATGAATATAACTGTTAAGACTTTGAAGAGGAAGATTTCATATGGGTTTACAGGCAAACATCTGCCTTTCCCATCTCAAGGACTTATGTCTGAAATAACTTCAGATCATTGTTTTAGTACTTACATGATTGCCTTTGAAGGAATCGGAGATTGGATCTTTTACATGTCTCTGTCCTATAGCAGATTGTAATTGAGAGGCATTTTAAAAATAGTTTCTCTTCTTTTGTTTAAAGCGCTATCACACACCTCCAAGATCAAGATCCTGTTCTGAGTCAGATAATGATGACAGCAGTGAAACTCCTCCTCACTGGAAAGAGGAAATGCAGAGATTGAGAGCCTACAGACCACCTAGTGGAGAAAAATGGAGTAAAGGAGATAAGTAAGAGTTTTGAGAATAAGCACAATCCAGTGTCTGCTTTATTTAAATGTTAAGGCAATTATAGGCCTAATCCTGGACTTTTCAGTAAGATTTGTAGTCAGAATTATAGTGTGACCAGAGGGTGAAAGTAGTGCTGTTAACTAGGTGAGATGAATGGCTTTGGGAGCTTTTAAATCAAAATTCTGACTTCTCTCTATTGAATGTTTAAAGAACCCTTACTCAATTTTAGAAGTAATCAGGACTTCAAAATTATATTAGCTGGATGTGGTGGCACATGCCTATAATTCCAGCTGCTCAGGTGGCTGAGGCAGGAGGATCGCAAGTTCAAAGCTAGCCTCAGCAACTTAAGTGAAGCCCACAGCAAAAAAACAAAACAAAAACAAAAACATGTTCTTTCCTAGCCATGTGTTTTAGTCACTGATGAATTAATTGGTTGATGGGAAAACCTATACCCAGTGTGTGCATTAATTTCTGTCCCCAGAGATGGTTGCATCTTTAGGAGTATACTTATCTCTTCATCTCAGAGATAACATCACAGTGGAATATCTGTGTTAGAAATGAGGCTGGTCCTGTAATAGCTAATGAAAAAATATACTGGGCTGGGTTTGTGACTCAGAGGTGGAGCGCTCACCTAGCATGTGTGAGGCGCTAGGTTTGATCCTCAGCACCACATAAAAATAAAGGTATTGTGTCCACTACAACTAAATAATAAATATTTAGGGGGAATATATATACACATACACACACACACACACACACACACACACACACACACACACACCAAGGGGGCCTGTGTAGTTCTTTGTGGGAAATTCTCTTTTTATTTGCAAGCATCTGACAGAGTGGCTTGCATTGGGAGAAGTAGAAAAAGGCAAACACCTGCTATCTTGGAGCAACCCACTGGAGCTCAGAGCTCTGAATTTTAAGCCCTGACATTACCACTAAAATCGTAAAGCCTCTGTCAGTTTTCTTATAATTTTTTCTTAATTTTTGTCTTGCATAGCTTAATTATAGTCTTAGGGGATAGTCTTGATTACCTTTGTGAGGTAGAGAAAAAGCAAGTCATGCTAGCTGCTTAAGAAAAAGTTTTCTCTTAAAAAAAAAAAACAAAACTATAAGGGCTGGGTATGTGACTCACTGAGTGGTAGAGGTCTTGCTGAACTGTGAGATCCAGGGGTCCATCCCCAGTACCACACCAAAAAAATTAGATATCTTTCTGGTATCTGCAGAGACTCAACAAAGTTGTTGGGGAACGTAGTTTGACTCTCCCTCAAAAATTGCTCTTAGTGCCCATGTTGGTGGTGCATCCCTATTATTCCGGTGATTCGGGAGACAGATACAGAAAGATTGCAAGTTCAAGGTCAGCCGTAGCAATTAGCAAGACCCTGTCTCAAAAAGAGCCAAGGATATAGCTCAGTAGTAAAGTATCCCTGGTTTCATTCCTTAGTCCCCCCCCACCCCCCCAAAAAAAAAAAAAACATTGCTCCCAGTGGAAGAGTAGTGTTGAGTAGATCGCAGCCAGGAGCTTGGTATGTCACCTCTGCTCCTATGGTTGGTTTTTTTTTTTTTTTTTTTTTTTTTTTTTAAAGAGAGAGTGAGAGAGGAGAGAGAGAGAGAGAGAGAGAGAGAGAGAGAATTTTTAATATTTATTTTTTAGTTCTCGGCGGACACAACATCTTTGTTGGTATGTGGTGCTGAGGATCGAACCCGGGCCGCACGCATGCCAGGCGAGCTCGCTACCGCTTGAGCCACATCCCCAGCCCCTCCTGTGGTTGGTTGATGGTTTGATTTTCATAGACATTTTCTATCAAATAGGAAATTCCTTGCTTAGATTAAAAAAAAAAAAAACTTTTGTAAGTGAATCTGTTAGTAGTTGTCATTGTTTTTTCTCTGAAAGTATAAGGTCAAGACAAGGCCTGTAATTCTGATTCATGCTTTTACATGTGTTTAAAGTGTTGATGGAGTCAAGTATTTTGATGTCAACAGGAAATGTGTTTTAAAACATAGAAATATGCTTATAAATAACTACATGCATATTATGCCCTTGTCTCTAGGTTAAGTGACCCCTGTTCAAGTCGATGGGATGAAAGAAGCTTGTCCCAGAGATCTAGATCATGGTCTTATAATGGATATTATTCAGATGTTAGTACAGCAAGACACTCTGATGGTCACCATAAAAAACGAAGAAAGGAAAAAAAGGTTAAGCATAAAAAGAAAGCAAAAAAGCAAAAACATTGCAGAAGACACAAACAGACTAAGAAGAGAAGAATTGTTGTACCTTCTGACATTGAATCCTCAAAATCTTCCACTCGACAAATGAAGTCCTCTTGTGATAGAGAAAGGAGATCTCGATCTTCCTCCTTTTCATCTCATCACTCATCTAAGAGGGACTGGTCTAAATCTGACAAGGATGACCAGAGCACTTCAACCCATTCCAGTAGAGATTCCTACAGATCCAAGTCTCATTCACGGTCTTATTCTAGAGGAAGCTCAAGATCAAGGACTGCATCAAAAGCTTCATCACATTCTCAAAGTAGATCAAAGTCCAGGTCAAGTTCCAAGTCAGGGCGCCAAAGGACAGCATCAAAATCACCAAGAAGAACAGCTTCTCAGTTAAGTGAAAATAAACCAGTTAAAACAGAACCTTTAAGGGCAACAGTACCACAAAGTGAAAATGTAGTAGTACAGACAGTGGTAGCAGAAAATATTCCTGTAATACCGTTGAGTGACAGTCCCCCCCCTTCAAGGTGGAAACCTGGACAGAAACCCTGGAAGCCCTCTTATGAGCGAATTCAGGAAATGAAAGCAAAAGCAACCCATTTGTTGCCCATTCAAAGCACTTATAGTTCAGCAAACATTAAAGAGACTGGTGGTTCGTCATCCTACCGTAAAAGAGAAAAAAATTCAGAAAGTGATCGGAGTGCTTATTCAAAATATAGTGATAGAAGTTCTGAAAGTTCACCAAGGTCAGGTAGCAGATCTTCTAGGAGTAGATCTTATTCTAGATCATATACAAGGTCACGTAGTCTAGCTAGTTCACATTCAAGGTCTAGGTCTCCATCTTCTAGATCTCATTCACGAAGTAAGTACAGTGATCGTTCACCGTTCAGTAGATCATCTTCATACACTTCTGTTAGCAGTAATGATGAAAGACGAGCCAAGAGGAAATTCAGATCCAATGGGAAAAAAAATAATACTTCAAATAAAAGGCACAGCAGCAGCTCTGAAAAGACACTTCGCAGTAAATATGTCAAAGGTAGAGAGAAGTCTTCATGTCAGAGAAAGTATAGTGAAAGCAGGTCATCTTTAGATTATTCTTCAGACAGTGAACAGTCAAGTGTTCAGGTTACACAGTCAGTCCAAGAAAGAGAGAAGCAGGGCAAAATGGAAATAATGAACGACAAGCAGGAAAAAAGCAGAGATGAAGAGAAACCCAAGCCTGAACGGGAATGTCCTCGTACCAAAAAAAGAACTTTGAAAGAGAATCTTTCTGATCACTTCAGAAATGGCAGTAAGTCCAAAAGGAAGAATTATGCTGGGAGTAAATGGGACTCTGAGTCAAATTCAGAGCGCGAGAGAACTAAAAACAGTAAAAACGATTCCCGACGATCATCTGATAAGGAGGAAGGTGAGGCCACATCAGATTCTGAATCAGAGGTTAGTGAAAGTCACATCAGAGCAAAACCCAAGACAAAATCTTCAGCAAATACTTCACTGCCTGATGATACCAGTGCTTGGAAATCGAGTAAACGGCGGCCATCAACTTCTGATTCTGAGGGGTCCTGTTCCAACTCAGAAAACAATAAAGGAAAGCCACAGAAGCACAAACATGGGTCAAAGGAAAATCTTAGAAGGGAACACACTAAAAAAGCAAAAGAAAAACAGAAAGGGAAAAAGGAAAAAAAACACAAGGCTCCAAAACGAAAACAGGCATTTCACTGGCAGCCTCCACTAGAATTTGGTGAAGAGGAGGAGGAGGAGATTAATGAAAAGCAAGTTACTCAGGAATCAAAAGAAAGAACCCAAATTTCTGAAAACTGTGAAACCATAAAAGATCATATTCCAAAAACTGATAAATCCTGTGACGAGGGCAGCCTTTCAGGTAAACATAATACAATGACTACGTCATCAGGTCTTGACCAGCTTACTAAAGGTGATAGTAAGCCCAGCACTTGTCCCACTGCTTTAAATAATGAGGAAAATGCTGCCAGTCCACCCCCAAACACCCAGCAGATTGAAGAAGGTGTTCCAAGTGGAACAGAGGATGTGCTTCAAACAGATGATAACATGGAGATTTGCACTCCTGATAGGAATTCCCCAGCGAAGGTAGAAGGGTCTTCCCCTCTAGCAAATTCAAGGCTTGACACCCCAGAGATAAGTGTGGTTCTAAAGCAGGACATACATACAGAACATCCTGAAACAGAGGAGACAAAACAAGAAGGCAGTGTGTCTGAAAACAAAACCTTAGGTGAAGTGGGGAAACAGGACGGCAACTCTATCAGCTTGCCCAGTGCTGTAGAAAGTACTGGGAAGAAGGAGGTAGCTGAGAAGAGCCAGATCCACCTCACAGATAATAAATGGAAGCCTCTGCAAGGTGTGGGGAACCTGGCAGCATCTACAGCCACCACATCTAGTGCCATAGAAGTAAAGGCATTGACTGCTGTACCTGAATTGAAACCTCAGGGCTTGAGAATAGAAATTAAAAGCAAAAATAAAGTTCGGCCTGGGTCTCTGTTTGATGAAGTAAGGAAGACAGCTCGCCTAAACCGGAGGCCAAGAAATCAGGAGAGTTCAAGTGATGAACAGACGCCTAGTCGGGATGGTGATAGTCAGTCCAGGAGTCCAAGTAGATCTCGAAGTAAATCTGAAACCAAATCACGACACAGAACAAGGTCTGTCTCCTATAGTCACTCTAGAAGTCGATCAAGAAGTTCTACATCATCTTATCGGTAAGCAGTATTCTCTTTCCTTTTTTTTTCCCTTCCAAGGAAAAACGTAGCTGGGAAAAAACATAAGAGTTAGGGAAGAGATTACTATTTCCAAATATCTGAAAAGGAATAAGAAGTCTTATTTTGCAAGATCCATAGAATCTGGGACTTAGGGCATTTCAGAAGAAATCTGGGCTCAGTTTAAAACACTATTGTTATAGAAAACTATCAAAAGTGGAAATGAGTTGCCTAACTTCCACTTTACTGGCAAGGTGAGCGGGAAGGTGAGTGCCAGAGAGTCAAAAGTTATCTTACCAAGACATGCATCTATAGATAATTATTTGTGGCAGTAGGGAAGAAGATGTCAAAATCATCTTTAGATTTTTTTCATCTTCTAGGTTGCTTCTTACTTTTTGTCATTAGTGTAGACAGGAGAGAGCAGAGAAAGAGTTAAAAACAAAACAAAAAAAGAAAATTGGTGGTGGTAAGAGGTAATAAGTAGTTACATTGCATTTTCTTTTCCTTAGAAATATTTAATTGATTTACCTATTTTATTCATATCCCCTATTATATTGTGATTGCTTTGTATCATTTGTACTGATT
This sequence comes from Spermophilus citellus, assembly GCF_964194105.1. Taxonomy (NCBI): domain Eukaryota; kingdom Metazoa; phylum Chordata; class Mammalia; order Rodentia; family Sciuridae; genus Spermophilus; species Spermophilus citellus. The sequence goes on along the minus strand of NC_138184.1, from coordinate 21,997,471 downwards.
TAATTTAATTTTTTTTTTTGTAGTTGTAGATGGACAGAATACCTTTATTTTATTTTTATGTGGTGCTCAGGATCGAACCCAGTGCGTCACGCATGATAGGCATCTGCTCTGCTGCTCAGCCCCAGCCTCAGCCCTGTACTGGTTTTTTGATCATTTTTTTTCCTTTTTTTTTTCTGTATTCATCAGCTTTTCTTTTTCCTTTACTCACCCAGACTTCTTATAAAAGGAGCCACTACTTGCCATCTATAGTGACTTTCTCTACTTCACTCCTCCGTTGCTTGCTTGCTGTCTTCTGTGCCTTCTCTCCACACTGTTCCCTGAACTATTTCCCCACCTACTGGAAGCCCTGGGCCAGTTCTCCTCATTCTTCTCAGACCATTTCATCCTGTGTCACAGGCTCTCCCTCCTCCTGTCCCGACTCCTTCTAGGCCCAGAGAGCTGGTGAATCTGGCTTTTTCTCTCTGTGTTCTTATCACTGGATGGTGGCTGCCTGTTCAGCTACTCGAGCTTCCTGTTTGCTCATGATCAGCTTTGCCATTTTTACTTAGACAGCTATGATCTATTGGTGATGCAAGCCATTCTTCTTCATTTGCCTTTCTACCCTTGACTTTGGAGTAGGTGGTATCTCATTTAATAAATGGAAACAATAGGCATAAAAATGCTAAGGAATTTGCTCAGTGGGTAGTAGACTGAGATGGTTAAGCCTGGGAACTGCCCTCCCTTCCTTTCTGGTTACCCACCTGGGCCTGGCCCCCCAACTATGCTATAAACTGCTTGAATTTAAAGACTATGTCTTAATTCTTTTTCAGTCACCTCATAGGATTTATCTGTAATTTTTGTTTGCATAAATTGACTAGAATCTCATTAGAACATACTATATTCATTCTCTTGCAGATAAACTGGAAGCAGGTCGTATATTCCAAAACATAAGTACATCATGTATAAAATCTATGGAGATATTGCATAAGTAGCTATACACACTATTCCTGAATGTCAGGTTTAAAGTAGAGCAAGGAAGGTAGGGAACCAAGTGAATTCAGAGGAAAAGAACTGGGGTTCTTAAATATTTTATTAAATATTTAATATTAAAGTATAAAAGTAATAAAATGGATAACTTTCTACCTGTCATCTTGAAAAATAGAGCTCTGGGGTGCCAGTGCTGTACCATCCTCTGGTTGTTGCTGAGTTACAACCCCAGCCCCTCTTTTTTATTTATTTTGAGACAGGGTCTTGCTAAGTTGTTGAGGCTGGGCTTTTTTCCTCTCTCCTAGAGTTAACCATTATTCTAAGACTTGTGTTATTGTTTTATTTTTTCTCTTTACATTTTAATCACAGATGTTTCTATTCTCACACAGTGTTATTTTTATGTGTTCTAGAATTTTTTATAAATAAAAGCCTTTTACACATGTGGATGTTCTATACTTGCCCTTTTCGCTCAGTGTTGTAGTCCTGACCTGTATCTCTGTTGATACACATAACTGTAATGGAGATTTGGACCATCTCCTCTTTTGGTATTACAACTGGGGCTCCTGTGAACACATCCATACCACCCTTTTATGGTTCATTTCCAGATTGCCCCATTAGCAGTGTCACTGTCATGTCCACTATGCAGAGTTTGTGAGAGACCTTTCTTCTTGTTTGTATTCCTGTCCTTCCCCACCTGTAATTAATTTTAACATTATGAGTTAATATAATCGTGAGTTTTCTCACTTGTTTTAATTGTAGATCAAGAAGCTATTCTAGAAGTCGGAGCAGAGGATGGTACAGCAGAGGTCGAACTCGAAGCCGGAGCAGTTCCTATCGGAGTTACAAAAGTCACAGGTGAGTTTGTGGTCTTGCCCCACACTGTGGTCTCTATCAGGACTGCTTTTGAAGGGTTTGCGTAGGCAGAGTGGTGTAGCCATTAAGAAGAACCTTGTCATTGCTGAACACCAGACTGGCCTATCATCTCCTCTAATTTTTTATTTATTTATTTGTTTATTTATTTATTTATATTGTTTTAGTTGTAGGTGGGCACAGTGCTTTTATTTTATTTATTTATATTATGTGGTGCTGAGGATGAACCCAGTGCTTCACATATGCTAGGCAAGCCCTCTACCACTGAGCCACAACCCCAGCTCTCTTAGCTTTTTATTTCAAAGACTTATGGAATTCTTTTGGATAGTCCTCTGATGGGACCTTATCACAGTGAGGCATGAGAAGAAAAAAAAAAAGAAGCCTGTGACCACTACTTCTGCCTTCTCCAAATGCATCTCCTTAACTGTAGTCTCTAGTGACCACTACTTCTGCCTTCTCCAAATGCATCTCCTTAACTGTAGTCTCTAGCTATAATCACCCCTTGCCTTGGGTTAGCATTGTGATAGGATTATAGGGAGGGGACCAAGAGGGAGAAGTCTGTGTTAGCCACATTTCTAATTCACCAGCTTCTGTCCCCCTTTGGACTCTGAGGTGTGCTCCACTGCTGTAACTTCATTTATGAGTGACCTATCTATTTGGACCTTTCCCCCTCCCCATCTAGTTCACAGACCCTCTCCAGTGACTTTATGTACATCTCATGGAAGAACTGTATAAAACTTAATCTTTCTTCAGAAACCAATGGGCTTTTAAAGATTCTAGTGTACATGGATATAAAAAGAAAATATAGTTGGGGCTGAGGTGGTGGCTCAGGGGTAGAGTGTTTGCCTAGTATGTGTGAGGCACTGGATTTGATCCCTGGCACCACATATAAAAAGTAAAATAAAGGTATCGTGTCCGTCTACAATTAAAAAAATATTTTAAAATATATAATTACAAGATGTTGCTGTATTTTCACTTTGATGGACAAAAAAAAAGTCTAGAATTTTTATATTGCCTGCCTTGCCCCGATCCACAAGGTGATGGTCTTTCCTGTGATTCATACTAGGACATCTAGCAGGAGCAGATCCAGGAGCAGCTCGTATGATCCCCACAGTCGGTCCAGGTAAGGACAGGAATTGGGTACCCACCCACAGGGGCAAATTGGAGAGGCTTCATTTTATAAACTCTCAGTTCAAAGTGTGGTGGACATTTTTTGTTTTGTTTTGTTGTGATTTTGGTGTCAGGGATTGAACCCAAGACTTCACACATGCTAGTAAGCATATGCTCTACCACCGAACTGTACCCACCACCTAGCATGTTGTTGGTTTTTTTGTTCTTTTTGTTTTTTGTTTTTTATACTAGGGATTAAACCCAGGCACTTAACCACTGAGTTAAGTCCCCAACTGTTATTTATTTATTTTAAAAATATTTTTGTTGTTGTTGATGGACCTTTATTTTACTCACTTATTTATACATGGTGCTGAGCTACAACCCCAGCCCCTTTTTTTAATTTATTTTGAGATAGGGTCTTGCTAAGTTGCTGAAGCTGGGCTTGAAATTAGTGATCTTCTGACCTCAGCCTGCCAAGTCACTGGGATTACAGGCACATATCACCATGCCCAGGTCACCTTGAATTTTTTATTGAAGAAGTTAAATGTATTTGTGTCTTCTGTAATCATACCATTTGTAAATGAGATCTTTTTGACAGTTTTTATCTGTCAGCCCATTATACTTCAGTGTCAGGATTATAACTAATATAAAATGGTAATACCAGGTGTTTGTTGAATATAATTGCCTAATAAGATCTATGAGAGTCAGTCAAACTAACTCAGTGTTAATTTTGTGATATTTTTCAATGCAGAAAAGAAACATTTTTCTCTTTAACATGGTAAGTCTGATTTAGGGCAATTACTAAATGTTTCTAGTACTTGTTATACAACTGTATCCTCACACTGTCATTGAGTGCCTGTGTTCTAAGTTAAAACACTCTTAGAGACCTACAAAGAAATGGAAATCTCTGTGAATATTTGAATGGGAAAATTGAGTGTGTGTTGTTGCTGTTGAAGCAGGTCCTACACTTATGATAGCTACTACAGTAGGAGTCGGAGCCGAAGCCGGAGCCAGAGGAGTGACAGTTACCACCGAGGCAGAAGTTACAACAGGCGGTCCAGGTGGGTCCTTCCTTTAGAGCACATCAAGTTCTTAAGGGCACTTGGTGTGTAAGGTGATGGAAGAGGACAGAAATACTCCATTATCTTCTCAAATTTCCAGAATCCACAGGTAGCTAGTAGAAGTAGCTTTGTTATTATGAGTCGTCAGGTAATATCTATTGGTGGTGGTTCGTGTTTGAATCTAAACTGGGTTCTTTAAGTATTCACATATCATTGAACAAATACTTCTTTTAGAAGGAGTAAAGGGAAAAAACAACAAACTATGTCCTACTTCCTTAAGTTGGGTTACTTGCTAGAAATAGCCAATTTGTCATTTTTTAAAACAAAGACATAAAATAAATGTTAATATCAAGCCAAGCATGGTGGCACATGCCTGTAATCCCAATGACTCTGGAGGCTGACACAGGAGGATTGCAAGTTCGTGGCTAGCCCCAGAAACTTAGCAAGGCCCTAGTAACCTAGTGAGACCCTGTCTCAGTCAGTTAATCAGTCATTCAATCAACAGTCAGCAAAAAAGGGCTGGGGATGTAGCCCAGTGGTAAAGCACCTCTAGGTTCAATCTACTGGACACAAGGGAAAAAAAAGAAATGTTAATCATCATTTGTTCCAGTGGCAGAATGGAGGTTTAGAGTCAATTATTTAGTAAAATATATTTTTCATGCAAATACACACACACACACACACACACACACACACACACACACACATATATTATGTTGTATGTAATGTATTTTGGCTACTGCAAAAGTCTTTATGGTAACTTTTGTAATGTTTCCTTACAGTGATCTGGACATTCTATTGCCTAAGATGGTTCAGGGACTCACTGCTGTCTTCAGTTAGGCTCAGGCTCCTTGTCATTGCATGCAAGGTTCCACCACTTATGAACACCATCTCTGACTCTTGATCCCGGTGTCTCTCCTTTAATGTGCTGAAACCTTACCTTCTTCCTAGAGACATAAGTGCCCTCCCCACCATCCCCCATTTTGCCTCTTAAATTAACTAATCCCACCTACCCTGCAGGTCTCTACTGCAACTCCACTGCCCCTGGGAGTCAGGAAATACAGCCCCTCCAATGTGCCTCTGAAGCAGACTTTGCTCCCCTGGGGTTCTCATTGCCTCTAACTTAATTGCTTTGCATACTATTCTATATTATCCTTGAGCCCCAGAAACTATATTATAGTCACCTGCCCCACCTCCCCTTTGATGCCTACTGTGACACTCAATATATTTTTTTAACTAACTGAAGGGCGACTGTGACCAGGTCCTCTTGAGTCAATATCCCAGTGGCCTCGTTCATGTGCAGATCCATTTCTGTACCCCATTGGGCCCAAATTTTGGTGTCCATTCCTTCAATGAAACTATTTATGCATCTTCCCCCTACTTACTTCCTTAGACTAGCTAATCAAATATTGATCATTTTGGGTAACACAGAAAATTATTTTGCTTCTCCGCATGAATGGATTTCAAGTAAATGTCACAAGTGTGAAGTTTTTTTGTTTTGATTTTTGGTACTGGGGATTGAACTGAGGTATGCTTTACTACCGAGCCACGTCCCCAGGCCTTCCTAGTTTTTTGTGCTAAATTGTGAGACTGACTTTGAACTTGAAATCCATCTGCCTCAGCTTCCCAAGTGCTAGAATTATAGGCCTGTGCCATTGTGCCTAGTTCTTTATTTTTATCTTAATCTTGATATTGCTACCATATATCATTTTAAACATCCTGAAAAGTCCATAGTAAAAGCCATAGTCAGAACTGTACTTGTCTATCCCCTGCGCTTGCTGTAGCAATAGTGTATTGAAGTCACTCATATCAAAAAGGAAGCTCCAAGAGGAATTGAAAGGGTGGATAGTTAAAAGGTTTTCGTATGTTTTGTTTTGTTATACAGGAGTTGTAGATCTTATGGCTCTGACAGTGAAAGTGACCGAAGTTACTCTCATCACCGAAGCCCCAGTGAAAGCAGCAGATATAGTTGAAAATGTCCTTTTTTGATACAAATTATATCGTATTTGTAAATATCTGATAACTTAAAAAAGTTTAAGAAACTTAATGGCAGTCTGTTGTTCTATTTCAGTATTAGAGATAAATTTCAAAGACAATTGTTATTCATTTACATGTGTAGAATAATTTAAAATACAGATGTCTCCTAGAAATATTTTTATGCCACATTTTACAGTAGCCAACTTTGGAATTTTCATTTTCTTGAATCAAGAAATTGTGAAATCTATGTAAGTATAATTTGCAATATTATTTTAGGTAGACTATTTCTTTCCATCTCATGTATTCCTAAGAATACAGATTCTTTTTGCCCATTTTTCAGGTTTTAGCATACATGCTGCCAAGCATAGAACTGTGAAGAAGAACTGTTAAAGGCGGCCAAATGTTTATATACCAGTTGTACAGTCTTGTAAAAACAAACCACCCGAATCCATACCAATGGTAACCAGGAGCATAAGGCAGTGTGGCTCTGGGGTTCTTAATTCATACATTGCTTCTTCGCTGGCTCAATCAGGAAAGCAGTCATCATACTGCCCACAGTCTGCATTATTTCAGGCTGGTGGACAAGGTTGAGAAGAGAAAATCAGCCTTAACTATAAATACCTGCACTGTCTCTAAGGAATTAGTACTTTGTGTGCTTTTTAATAAAAACTATCAGAAGTTTAGATTATAAAAAACAATTCTATTCCAGTTCATGCTTTGGTGCTTGGTACCTTTTGGTGCCTCTCTAAGCATTATTCTTACATATTCCACATAATAATACTATGAGAGAGAATAAGGAATTTCTTTTTAAATCACTGGCACTGAAAATGGTTTCTTCTGAGCTGTCTTCACTTTGAATATTGGGGGGCTTCTCTCAAACATATGTGGGTTGGGGGTCCCCTGGAGCAGGCAGGATTGGCAGTGGTGGGGGTGGCCACTTAGGTCTACACATGTGTGTGCTTGTGGAAGAGTGGATTAGGAACTTCAAGAATAACACTGGAACCTTAGCTGCCACCATCCTGGAGCCATTTTACAGGGTTTTACTTTGAAGTCTTTCAAGTAAAGAATGTACCACAGCGGCAGCAGAACAGTTCCAACAGCATGTTTTTCTCATTTGTGTTGCAACCCACTAGTTCAGTAAAGCCTTGCTTGACCTGAGTGAACCAGAAGAGAGGGCTGTAGAGTACTGTATGTCATATTTCCAAGGCTTTGGGTGTTCCTCCAAAAATAATTGGACCTGTGAAAACTAGTGTTGATTTTTTTGTTTTGTTTTTTTTTTAATCTTCAATTTGAATTCCCCCCCAAGTGTACTTAGTCACCTTAGTGCCAATTTAATCCAGTTATGCAGGACTAATTCATTTTGAATGTTGGTGTAGAAGTCTGTGCCATCCTGCCCCAGGCCTTGCCTGGTGTATTTGGGAAGTGGAAAAGAGCCCTCAGATGAGGGATATGACAACCCTGGATGGATGGGAGGGCTCACTCACCACATTGGAGATACTGTAATTCTTATCCAAGGGTTGGGGAGTGTAGCTCAGGGGTGGAGCATGTGCTTAGCATGCCTCCTGAGTCCCAGGATTCAGTCCCCAGCACCAAAAAATATATACAGTTGTCAACCATGGGAAGTAGGTAAACCAGATTAGGTGGTCCATTGTTTATCAAGTCAGAAGATAGAAGTACATTAGGAAACAGAACTAAATAAAAAATCAGTACTTGATCACACATACAGAACAATGATTGATTCATATTAAGGATTTTCAAATATTGCCTTCAAAGGCAGATACTGTTTTAATAACACTAGTCGGTGGGGGAAAAAAATGCATTCAGAACCCAAAAAGAAACTACTAAATCTAATTAGGTTCAGAAAAGTTACTCTTGGGCAATATATGAGTTGTTACTGTATGACAAATTCTTCCAAATTTAGTTTAAAACAACACCCATTTTTTTGGTTCATAATTCTGCAGCTTGCGGGTCCAGCATGTTACAACTGGATTTTCAAGTCTCACGGACTGAAGTCAGGGGTGGGCAGGGCAACTTTCCTTTATGAAGACTCTGAGGAAGACTCTGCTTCAGGCTTGTTCAGATTGTTAGCAGAATACGTTTCTTGCTCGCCTCAAAAAGGGGCCTTTTGACTCCTTTAATGCTGCCCACAAACCAGCAGTGGCCCTTCCAGTCCTCCTGCTTCTCATGCTACAAATCTACCTTCCTCGTGTTTTAAGTTCCAGGTGATGAGATCAAGCCCCAGATATAATCTCTTTTAAGGTCAATTGTGCCATAGAAATGATGTAATAAAAGGAGTGGTATCATATTCATAGGTTCTGGGGGCTGCTAGTGTATAGAAGGCAGAGAGGCAGTGACTTTGCCTACGCCTTAGTTGTGGGTTGGATTTTATCCTAAAAGGGTAGAAGCCTCGTGTGTTTTCTCTACAGACAAGGATGGCCCTCTGCTCAAGTGTTCAACTTGTGTGTTTACTGAAGTGAGCTACAGAAATAGCTTTTCTTCCTAAAAGGGGATTGTTCTGTATTTTGAAGTTATTTTTTAATAAAACTGAATTATGTCATAAAATGTGCTTCTTAATAGAAAATCATTATTGGACTGGTTTTGTAACGTCCTGTTTACTGCAAATGAAATAGCTGGTATTGTTCAAAAAATATAGAAAATACTTTTGTACATACTAGCAATGTCTAATTTGTATACACCTCAATTTCCCTAAAACTTGAAAGAGGGACCTTGTAGAAATTAAAATATATACTTAGTCTAAATCTGTCTGTGAATGTTTCATCTTTCTTTTTTTTTAAGTATTAAATTTTAGGTGGACACAATATATTTTACATTTATGTGGTGCTGAGGATTGAACCCAGTGCCTTGTGCATGCTAGGCGAGCGCCCTACCACTGAGCCACAACCCAGCCCCCCTGTTTCATCTTTCTTTACTCACCCAGATTTCAACTAGTTTGTTTGAAATGGGAAAAATAAACCACTGAGCATCTTGGCTGACCTAGCCAGTGAAGAGACCTTCTCTTTGTTTGCAGCTTACTGTCTTCTAGTTGGTGGTGGGGCAAGAAATGGAGCCAGGGAGAATGTTAGACAAAGCTGTTACCCTACAGAGATAGGCAACAATGGCGCTTGCTCTCCCTCTGGAAATTCCAGATTTCCTTTAGGCTTTGTCATCCAGCTGAAGTGACCTGCATACAGAGGTCTCTGCTGAGGAGGAAAGATGCCCAACCCATCTGTGATTTGCTGCCTAGGGACGGTCTGGGTCTGTGTACTTACGAACTCTCCACCTTCCCCCTTCCCCAGTAGCCGTTTACCAGGCAGCGCAGCAAGCACCAGGCAGCCAGCAAGCGAGCAAGGGGCAGATTCTCACTCACCTCCAGAGACAGCATTCGTGGTGATATTTTTAACACACACATGAGAATTTCCCAGGCAAGTACAATTAACTTTCTCCTCAGAGCTCAAAGGAATGTGTGTTTTCTTAGTGAATTAGCATAGCTTTTCACTTGCAGATATCGAGTTTTCTAAATTAACACTGGACTCCCAAGTTCCACAACCAGAAATTGTCAAATCTGAATGTTTTGCTTTAAATTTTAAAGAAAGTGGTAGAGTGTGTTAACTGTGGGGAAATCCCCTCAGAAAGTTCTTCATGGTCTTATTTTGCAGTGAGTTTTTATTTACATTCTGATACACTGATAAGCTTGATTAGTTGGGCCATATTGGGAAATGTGTCAGGGGCTTTGGTCTTGACTTCTGAATTAGCTAGGCATTAATTGGATGGAAAGAATTCAAGGAGAGCTGGGGTTGTGGCTCAGTGGCAGAGTGCTTGCCTCTCACATGTGAGGCACCGGGTTCGATTCTTCACACCACATAAAAATAAAATAGGGCTGGGGATGTGGCTCAAGCGGTAGCGCGCTCGCCTGGCATGTGTGCAGTTCGATCCTCAGCACCACATACAAAGATGTTGTGTCCGCCGAAAACTAAAAAATATAAAAAAATTAAAAAATAAACAAAGATATGTGTCCATTTGTAGGAGGAAAAAAAAAAGAATTCAAGGAAAATGCCCCTCTTTGCAGTCATAATACTGAAAGAGAAAGGAAGCTCTGCTTGGTATTAGAAGCCTAGCAGCAAGTGTTGAGCCTTGAAGGACTTTTGTAAACTAGAATGGCCAGGTGGCAGCCTTGGAAGCCATGCCTCACAGGGTGGCAGGGATTGGCTTCGGATTTCCAAAAGACACTGGTTTTAGCAGTTGGAATTGATTACTGCTACTGCAGACCAAGAGAGGTGAGAGCACACATTCCCAGGAGGGGCTTAAGAGTGAGCTGGCAAGAGTGCTGGGGGTGGGGGGCGGGGACCTCAGCTAGGCACTGTGAAGGCTGCAGCCTCTTTAGTGTTGGGAGGGAGCTGGATACCCTGAAGACACCTGATCCCTGTATTGCTGAGAAGCTTCAGTGCCTGAAGGCACAGGCAAGAGTCTTTGTGGCCACACACAGGGACCAGGGCTTTCATGGTCTGTTTTCTTTCAGATTTCTTGACAGCACAGTGCCACCCTGCTGCAGCCTCCCCTCCTTGTGGGTCAGAGGCCCCCTGTGGGTGCTCACCTCTATGGGTAGCAGCAATCAACACCAACTAAAAACCAGTGTGTTTTGGAAACCTGAAGCCAGTCCTGCCACCTTGTGAGGTGTGGCTTCCAAACCATGCTAGTTTGTGGCCAAGTTAGGGGCCAGGGACAAGCACTCTGCCTCTTGGAAGGCCCAAACCCACTACTCACCATTTGTGGTCCATTGGGCTCCATTTAGCTCAGCTCTACAGCATGTAGGAAAGACCCAGGTCAGTGAGGGGGATCCCTTCAACCAGGCAGAGCTGCAAAAACATGGAAGGAGTGACCTGAGGTCTCAGGGACAAACTCCTGTACTCCGCATCTTGGGCCCCGACCCTGGGCCTCTGATTGCACGTTTGATCTGCCGTCAGTGGCCCTCTTAGCTCATGAGCACTAAAAGGGTGTGTGACTGGTACAACCAGATGTGATAGATAACTAAGGGTGCTCATCTCAGACCTGCCTCCCATTAGGCCAGGCCCAGAGTGTTTCAACAGCCCCAGGTCACCCAGATCCCCCAGCAACTAAAGTCTACCACCAGGCCAGATTTCTAGGGGAAGCTGAAGTAAAAACCCTACTGACCTCACATTTCATGCCTGAAGGATCTGTGGTGGATAAATGCTTAGAACTATTCATCTATCAAAGTGGCCCAGGGATCACCACCTCTAGGAAGCGTGGAGTCCTACCACATTCATGGTGGATGGGCCAGGCTGAATCCCTAGTGAGAGTCTGGGATCTCCTCTTGAACCAGCAGGGCAGGAGAGGATTCTGGAAGCTGCCAGGAAGGCCTGGAATGCCAAGGTCTTGATGTTGATGCTAGGAAAGGGGACCAGGCAGGCTGCTGGTTTGCATTAGGCCCCACCCTGGGGCAGCTGTAGCCTATTAGTGCTGGGCCCAGAGGATGTAGAACAACACAGGCACAACCCCACACCCAGGAGATCTAAGGCCCTGGGTCAGCTCCCAGTGGGTGGCTTTGAACTTTCCTGCCACCCCTACCAGCCCCATGCTGTGTTCCTTCCTCCCTCAGCTCAGCTCCACACTGCTCCCTGTCCTGGAGGGAGGCTGAGCCCTGCACTCTGCCCTCCCTACCCCAAGCAGAACCTGTTCTTTCCAGGTTCTGGGGTGGGGGGTGAATCTAGCCAAGTCTGGGGATACTCCAGGTATCCCCAGAGGGGATAGGTACTTGGGAAGTTTCAAGAAATCCCAGGAGCTGTACTCCAGAGGCAGGGGCATGCCTTTACTGACCACCACATTCAGCTCTGGGTGGCTTACTGAGCTCTGCCCTTGCCAATTGAGTGTTCTGCAGACTCCGGACTCTCTGCAATTCAGTCCCACCCACCCCTCCAGGAGGTGAAGTTCCCTGTGTGTCCCTCACCAGGCCAAGAACAGTGCTGCCTATCTGCCAGCCACATACTCCCAAAGAGTGTGTTGACCCCACTGCACCCATCTCTCCAGTTGCCTGCAGTGATACCCTGTTTCCTCCCAGGCTCTGCAGTAGTACAGCTGAGGGGAGCAGCCCTTTGGGTCTCCCAGACTCGGCTCACAGGGCTTCTTGACAGGTCTAGTGTACCCACTCTGCCTAGGGCTCCCCAGCCAATGACCTGCAGCCCAAAAAGCAAGAGGAGAGCAGCTGGGGCCTTTGGGGACACTGAGCACTTCTATCTCCCTTCTCACCAACCTCCAGTCCCTCCTCCAGCCTGGTTGCCATAGCCAAGATTATTCTCAAAAGGACCAGCCTCCCTCCCTTGATCACACTGGCCACTCTTGGCCAAACTGTGGCTGGATGTGGGTCTAGGAGTGTCCCACACAGCCCAGCCAGGCTCCTTCCAGCCCATATGAGGTGGCACTCAGCCTTTTTGTTTTGTTTTGGTACCAGGGATTGAATCCTGCGGCACTTAACCACTGAGCCACATCCCCAGCCCTTTTTTTGTATTTTTTTTTCTTTAGAGACAGGGTCTCCCTGAGTTGCTTAGGGCCTCTCTAAGTTGAGGCTGGCTTGAACTTGGAATCCTCCTACCTTTCATCCTCCCAAGTCTCTGGGATTACAGGTGTGCGCCACGGTGCCCAGCTCCCCAGCCCCACTTTTCTTTAGCTTCCGACTCTGATATCTGTCTGCTTGACTTATCTCACTCTGCCTCACTGTCTACATCTAACTAAACAGTTCGAAGCCCCTTCCTTGCCATCTCACAGGTAATGCAAGGATCCACGTTGAATTGGATGAGGAAGCGGGTTGGGAGGGAAGAGACAATGTAGGCCAGGGGCCTCTCGGAGCTGAACCAGCTGCTAGGGGCCTCCTAGATGCCCAAGCTTCAGGGGCATGTCCAGTTTGGGCCCCTTCCGTTCTGATCTCATCTCTTTCTACCCAGTGAGTGTGTCTTCTCATCTCCATTGACCGTGTGCACTCCTCCCCTTATCCTGAGCATTCTATTGACCCTATCTCTGTCCCTGAGACATTTTCTCCTCCTCCTTCTTGAGGGTCTCCCCATTCTGGCCCTTGCTATCTTACAGGACAGACCATCAGGCTGTTTCACGGTGCCAGCCTAGGACTCTGCCTCTGCCTCTGCTCCATTCCCTCTCCCAACACCCAGAACAAATCATCCCAGAGCAGGCCCTAGATTCCCTGCTCACCCATGAGCAAGGTGGCAATCCCTGGGGATACTGCTGCAGCTGGCACAAGCCTGTCAGTGAACCAAGTGCACTTGTGTGGGAGGGCTGGAGTGACCCAGGGTGAGGCAGCAGTCAGCTTGGGGTCAGGGTGGGGATGCAGACAGGCATTAGAGTGATGACATGGGGCAAAGGAGAAGCCCACAGAGGCCTCCTCTCCACAATGGTAGCCCCAGTCACCACCTGGACTCTGCCAGGCCAGTACCCCATGGTCCCCACCCAGCTGCCTGCTCAGTCTGGCAAGGTTCCTTTGCAGCCTCTGGCAGAACAGCCAGCCCCCTGCCCCCACGGGTGTCCGTGCCAGAGCAGCATTCCGCAAGGCTGGCTGCATCTCCCCAGCAGAGGCTGGGTAGGGAGGCCACTCAGCAGTGATCAGGTCACAAGGCTGGGGGGACACAGTGGGGCCTGGGCCACTGGCCCCCACCTCTCTGGTCCCACCATCTCCTCCTGGTCCTGGGCCAGTCACTTTAAAGGATTTAATTACTGCAACTGTGCTTGGGAGTCTTATATCTGCTGCTTCCAGAGTAGGTCACCAGGTAGGTATGGATCAACGAGAGACAAGCCCTGGAGGCACACAGTAAAATGAGCCCTGGGCTGCCCTGGGGACCCCAGACTCACCCCCAAGTCAGTAGCCCAGGCCACAGGATGGGGGTGGCAAGCGAGGCTGGGGTGCGGGGCTCGGTCCCTCCGCGTAGGATCGCTCTGGGGGAGCAGGTGGAAGTCTTTTCAGCGGCGAGTTGGGGGCCAGGCGCGCCCAGCTTCCCGATTTCTAGGCAGCCTCCTACCCTGGCCCCGCCTCCGTGGTGCAGCTGGAGGGCATCGAGGTTAGATTCCGGGACGAACTTCCCGGCGCAGGGGGTGCTCGGCGCGGGAGGGTGAGCCGGGGTCAAGCTGCTCGAATAGGAACAGGGGGGGCTGGTTGGGGGCCGGCGGCCGAGGCAGAGGGGGCTGCGCGGGACGGCACCCACCACGCGCGTCCGCGCCCCCCGCCGGAGCGCAGGACGGCCTGGCCCTTTAAGCGTCCAGACGGCGGCCCCAGCTGACGCGCGGGCTCCAATCGGCGCCCCGCGCCCCCCGCCCGCCGCGCCCGAGGCTCCGGGCCGCAGCTGCTCGGCGTCCGACTCGCCGCGGCCCTGCGCCTCCGCCCGCCCGGCCGCGCCCCCGGGGCCATGGTCGCGGGGCCCTGCGCGGGGGCGGCCCCCAGCGCGGCGCTTCATGGAGCGGCCCCGGCCCGGCCGCCGGGGGCAGCGCGATCCCGCGGGGCCCTGTGAGCCCCCAGCGCCACGGCACCATGGTACGCAGGGCCCTGCCTGTCCCCCCGCTTATCCGCCCACCTGCCAGCTCTGCCTTCCCGAACGCACGGCCCGCGGGCTCGCGTGAAGGGCTGGAGCGATCTTGCCCCTCCCCCGGTCTTCCCGACCCCATCTGCCGGGTCCCCGCGGGCCGGAATGCAGCGCTACGGCGCCGCTCTTGGCGGGGAGGGGGTTAAATTCCTGGGGTGGGGGCACCGGCGCGAGAGGCTGAGGTCTTGCTAGGCACGGGCGGAGGGGGCGCTTCCCTGCGCCCGGGACGGCGCCGCCCTCCGGCTGGGTGATGGGGGGAAGGGGACTCGGATTCCCGCCCGGGCCCTGGGCCACGTGGGCGCTGGAGCCGCCCAGCCTGGGGATTGAGGGTGGCTCGGGCCAAGGGCTGGGGGTGCCCCTAGCTCCGGTCCAAACTCCTGTGTGACCTTGGGCCAGTCCCCCGCCCTCTCTGGTCTGCTTGCCAGGGGAGGAGGAGAGGCAAGGGCAAAGACGACTGGCATAGTCACCCCACATCCAAAAGCAGGATCCTAGAGGTCACCAGCTTGTGCCCCCTTGCTCAGCCTGGGCTCACCCACTGCTGCCCAGGGATGAAAGGGTCAACACCAGCTTAGGGGGGCACAGATGGATGCCCCAGGTGTCATTCCAGGGCCTTCCTGGAAGTGAGGCCAGTACCCCTCAGGTGTAGCTCTGCAGCTTCAGCAGGTGTCTTCTGACTTGGGAAGGGCTTGAGGGCATGAGATCCCCTGGCCCCAGGGTGCCTGACCACTCTCCTGGTCCTGCATCTTTGCCAGGAGAGTGGCCTGGGCTGGGGCTGGGGAGTGTGGCTGCAGCTGGCACAGCCAGATGGGGAGGGGCATCCCCAGCTTCAGAGTACTGGCACATCTGGCTGGGGAGGCCAGCACAGCTGGTGGGCACTGCAGAGGAGGGGCCATACAGGGAGCAGCTGTGCCCTGCTGAGGGCTGCCACTTAGGGATTCCGGCAGCATCTCTGTGCCCAGGATGTGACTATCGTGACTGGGCGGACGGCCTTAGGATGGAGTCACTGCCCTCCCCTCCCTCCTGAGGCCAGAGGGCTGGGGCGCACAGAAGGGTGTTTCATAATGGCCGAACAGAAGGAATGGAGCCTCCTGATCTGAAATGGGCTACCCCTAAATGGCCTGGCTTTGAGGAGCCCTTACTCAGGCTGCTTTCTCTGGAGGCCCTAAGGAGACCCTGTCCCTGCCTAAGTTGTGGCTCTGGGGAAGAGGTGGCAGGTGGAGGGTTGAGTGGAGTTTGGGAAAGTACCACTGGTCCCTGGCTGGGAGATACCTCCTCCTGCTTAGCCAGTCATCTGACCACAGGAAATAGTGCCCCATCCAGCAAGGCAGACATGGCTTGGCCAAGCTGGGAGGCCAGGGCTCTGGACTGTGGACCCTGCCATTCTGAGCCTTGGTTTCCCCATCTGTGCAGTAGAGGTTGATCCCAGAAGATGAATCAGAATGAGTCAGAGGAGGGAGATGGGAGGGGCTTGGTGCCACGTCCCAGTTAGATTGGCCAGGCCTGGACAGGCCAGCAGGTCTAGGACAAAGGGGAGGCCGATGGTGGCTTCTTGGCTGGGGGAAAGGGTATGGTGGGAGAACTCAAGGAAGATGGTGTCCATGGCTTGGGGCCTGGCCAAACTAGGATCTGAGAGAGCGCAGCGTGGGTGCTGCCCTGGACTGTGGCTGCAGGGGGCAGGGTCCAGGGTTTGGCTAGAAGCAGGTGGCCCTTGCTAGCTTGTTAAGTTTCATCCTGAGGCTGTACTCATTCAGGTGACTGTGGAGTTGGGCTGGACATCACCATGCCTGCCCAGTCTGGGCCCACCTGCTGCTGCCCCAGACAAGGAAGGATGGCAGGAGGCAGGGTCCATCTCAGGTCCTCTAAGGAGGTGCTGGTTTTGTGGCTTTGGGGCAAAGTACCTCAAATGAGGGAGGCTCTGCCCAGCTGGGAAGGCCCGAGGCCAGTCAGAACCTAGAACCTGTGGGGTTGGTCTGTCCAGCAGGGAGTCAGCAGATACTAATGGAACATCTGCTGTGCACTGGAACTGGGCAGGCTGTCCGTCTGCACCCCCATCTTCTGGGGAGTCTGCTAGTGTCGGGGCCACGGATGGTGGGTTGGCTCCTATTCAGGACAATTCATATGTTCTGGATATGGCTCCTGTGCCTCAGAGTCTGACCTATCAGACCTTGAGGGCCTCCCCAGGGCTCACCAGGTGGGTGGCCTCCAAGGTAGGGCCATCCTGGAGCCTCTGGGCCTGGGCTATCCCTGACTGGGTGAAAGCAGGGAGCTGCTGGGCCGTGGGCAAAGGGGCGCAGCAGGGCAATGAGTGAGCTCTGGAGCTCTCCAGCCTCCTTGGGAGGGCTATAGGACCAGGGTGAGGGAGAGAAACGTCACAAAGTCTCCTCTTCTGCAGCCCTTGGGCCTGGGCCCACTACTGACAAGGGAAGGGGCCCTCGGTGCTACCTGGTGGTCAGCAGAGGCCCGGCAGTGAGTGAGCAAGCTCGCCTGACTCCTGTTCTTGAGGTGCTTGGGTTGGGCCAGCTTTTCTTCCCATGTGTCAGTAGTTGAGGCAGAATCCACAAGGCTCAGGAAATGCTGAAGGGGTGGGTTGGAGGAAGAGGAAGGGCACAGTGAGCAGGATCCTTCTAGGTTTGCCTGGGACTCTCCTGGTTCTAGCACTCAAAGTCCTGCCTCCCAGGACACCCCATCTGCCCTGCAAACCTGAATGGGTGTCACCAAAGTCACCTTTCCTCCTGTTCCCTTCCTATCCGACTCTTCCCATTCACAGAGGAAGAGCCCCCCAGGCCCAGGAAAGTTCCTGGCTGGCCCAGGAGCTCATCTTCAGCCTGGGGGGTCTGAGTTCTGCAGGCAGCTGGCCCAGGCTGGCACCCGCCCTCCACCTCCTTGCTCAGCTTGGACTCCTTCCTCGCAGGGTGGAGCCAGGAGATGGGCTGCCTCCCTCCCTGATAGCGGGCGCAGCTGTGGGTGGGCAGGGGACGCTGCCCTTGACCTCTGCCGTGCCTCTGCCTCCGCAGTTGCTGGTTGAGAAGACGACCGACTCACCAGCGGTGGAGTTCTCGCTGGTGGAGGACGTGGCGCTGCACTTCGCCTGCTTGATGGGCCGTCTGAACGAGCAGCGGCTCTTCCAGCCTGACCTCTGTGACGTGGACCTGGTGCTGGTGCCCCAGCGCAGCGTCTTCCCCGCGCACAAGGGCGTGCTGGCCGCCTACAGCCAGTTCTTCCACTCGCTCTTCACCCAGAACAAGCAGCTGCAGCGTGTGGAGCTGTCCCTGGAGGCGCTGGCGCCGGGCGGCCTGCAGCAGATCCTCAACTTCATCTACACGTCCAAGCTGCTGGTCAACGCCGCCAACGTCCACGAGGTGCTCAGTGCCGCCTCCTTGCTGCAGATGGCCGAC
The DNA here is from genome assembly GCF_964194105.1 of Spermophilus citellus. Taxonomy (NCBI): domain Eukaryota; kingdom Metazoa; phylum Chordata; class Mammalia; order Rodentia; family Sciuridae; genus Spermophilus; species Spermophilus citellus. The sequence goes on along the minus strand of NC_138184.1, from coordinate 21,979,498 downwards.
ATTGCCACGTCCTGCCAGGAGCTGCTGGACGCGCGCTCCCTGGGACCCCCGGGCCAAGGCACCGTGGCTCTCGCCCAGCCGACGGCCAGCTGCACCCCGGCTACGCCACCCTACTACTGTGACATCAAGCAGGAGGCTGACACCCCGGGCCTGCCCAAGATCTATGCCCGTGAGGGCCCCGACCCCTACTCCGTGCGTGTGGAGGACGGGGCTGGGACTGCTGCTGGCACAGTACCGGCCACCATTGGGCCAGCCCAGCCTTTTTTCAAGGAGGAAAAAGAGGGAGGTACTGAAGAGGCCAGAGGGCCCCCAGCCAGCCTCTGCAAGCTGGAGGGTGGCGAGGAGCTGGAGGAGGAGCTCGGGGGCCCTGGCAGCTACAGTCGCCAGGAGCAGTCCCAGATCATCGTGGAGGTGAACCTTAACAACCAGACGCTGCACGTGTCCACAGGGCCAGAGGGGAAACCGGGCACTGGGGCAAACCCGGCCACCATGGTGCTGGGCCGGGAGGACGGGCTACAGAGACACTCGGAGGAGGAGGCGGATGAGGAGGAAGAGGAGGAGGAGGAGGAGGAGGGTGGTGACAGTGGAGGGGGAGAGGAGGAGGAGGAGGAGGAGGAGGAGGAGGAGGGTGGCAGCCAGGGAGAGGAGGAGGACGAGGAGGAAGAGGCGCACAGCGAGCCAGAGGAAGAAGAGGAGGAAGAGGAAGGGCACAGTGAGCAGGATCCAGAGAGCTCAGAGGAGGAGGAGGAAGACGAGGAGGAGGAAGGAGAGGCCGAAGGTGGGCAGGGGCCAGTGGGGACTGGGGGGCGCCAGGGCAGCCGAGCAGACCCCCCTGCCCACAGTCGAATGGCCACGAGGTCCCGGGAGAATGCCCGGCGCCGGGGTGCCGCTGAGCCTGAGGAGGCTGGGCGGCGGGGTGGGAAGCGGCCGAAGCCCACTGCAGTGGCCCCTGCACCCGCCCGTGGGTCACCAGCCACCGATGGGCTGGGGGCCAAGGTGAAGCTGGAGGAGAAGCAGCACCACCCGTGCCAGAAGTGCCCACGGGTCTTCAACAACCGCTGGTACCTGGAGAAACACATGAACGTCACCCACAGCCGCATGCAGATCTGCGACCAGTGTGGCAAGCGCTTCCTGCTGGAGAGCGAGCTGCTGCTGCACCGGCAGACTGACTGTGAGCGCAACATCCAGGTGGGCCTCAGGGCGGGCTCCCACACCCCACCTTGCTGGTGGCACTGCCCAGGTGGTCTGCGGAGACCAGCCCAGGAAGGAAGGCAGGGCCCAGGTTCTCAGGGATAGCACTGGGAGTTTTCTGGGAGAGGTGGGTAGAGCTGGGCTCTAACATGGAGAGGACAGGCATAGACAGTACCCTTGGCCAGAGAAGCAAAGGTGAATGTGGACATGGGAGGATGTGAGCAGAGAACTGAGCACATGAGGCCATGGGACAGCCAAGTCTGAGGAGCATTGAGTCAGTGTTTTAATAAATCCTGAGAGCTGCAGAAAGGCCATCCGGGCCATCTTGTATGGTTTCACAGGTTGTGCACTGCACACAAGTACACAAGAAAGAAGGAGTGGTTTGTCCAGTAGAGCACTGTACAGATCAGGGGACAGACCAGCCAGGGATAACACCTGTACTCAGCTCCTCAGCTGAGGAAAAAGGATTGATAAGAAGTTTGGGAAGAGCAAGGCCTGCTGGGGCCAAGCTGGAGAGCTGGGCTGGTTGCCAGGTCTTGTCCAGTATGGGTCTGTGCCAGTCTAATTCCTCAGGGTGGGTGTGGCACAGGGACAGCCCAGTCCCCCCATGTGGCTTTTACCTTTTCTGGCGCAGAAGGGGGAGAGGAAGCAGTAGGTACTAATTGTCTGTGCTAATTGCTAATTGCAGTGCCCCGAGGAGACGGCACTGTTTGGGAGTTATGCGGGGACCTGGCCCTACTCCTATGCACCTGTTCCTACTTGCCTACCCCCGGGCTGCCCTTTGGCTCTACCTGCCGCACACCTGAGCCCCCTCCCCACCTGGGGATCCTGACAGCCAGCATCCTGGCCTAGCCATGAGTGCTCTGGGTGCTTTGCAGGGATGGGAAGGGCAGGGTCCAGTGGAACAGCCCCTCTGTGGCCTGGTAGGACTTGGCACCTCTTCCTCCGGAAGGCCTCCCTGGCTGGCCCCCTAAGGACCCATTCCCTGGTGGATGGATCTCCATGGTGTCAGAGCCAGGTCCCAGCCAGGGCCAGCAGTGATCATGCCTCAGCTCTGTCAGGACTCATCCTGAGGGGCTTCCCCATGAGCTGTGGAGCTGCCCACCTCAGGCAGCCCTTCAGCCAGTGGGGTCTCCCCTCTGCAGAGAAGCTCTGTCCCCTGAGCACAGAGGGGTTCCTCCTGGAAGAGGTGACTGAGGGAAGGAGGAAGGCCCCTGAGACCCTGGGGGTGTGAGCCAGCAGGTGGTAGGGAGGGCAGGTGGCAGGGGGTCGCCTCCCAGTTCTGGTGGGCTGCAGGCGAGAGAGGGACATCTTGTCCACCACCATAGGGTCCTGATAGGGACCCAGGGCCTAAAGTCCTCTCACCCTGCAGTGTGTGACGTGTGGCAAAGCTTTCAAAAAGCTCTGGTCCCTTCACGAGCACAACAAGATCGTGCATGGCTACGCGGAGAAGAAGTTCTCATGCGAGATCTGTGAGAAGAAGTTCTACACCATGGCCCACGTGCGCAAGCACATGGTGGGTAAGTCCAGGCTGGTGAGGTGCAGGCTATGGAGAGAGGAGGCTCAGCTACTAGGTGTGCTGGGCAGGACTTTCCATCCAGGCGGATGGGAGGACTCCAATTGGAGGATAATGTGAAGGGGTAAGGAGGCCCTTCTCAGCAGGAAGCTTGGGAGGCTGCTGTGACCTAGACAGGCTCTGGAGCCAGGGGTTTTATGTACAGTTGGCCAGGTTGCTTATTGCACAAGGATGGTTGGATAAAATGGCAGGTGAAAACTGGAATCCAACTGGCATGCTGCTAACCAGGCTGTGTGTCCTGGCAGGGGGTTATGTCCACCCAAGGAAGGGAACACCTTTTTCTAAATTATACAAAGTGCCACATGATCAGGCACAGGTCCTCTCTCGGTTTCACAGCAGCTGTGCCTCTGATTTTTTCTCAACTTCTGGCCCTCACAGGGCTTCAGTCTTCTCTGAATGCAACCTCCCCCTAGGGCTCACACCTGGACACAGTAAGGAGGCTCCTTGGGTGTGTGTTGGCCACCCCATTGCCTTGGGAAAGGCTGCCCACTCCCTCTAGGTGGGCCTGGCTGGGTGCCTAGTGACCATATGGCCCTCCCTGCCTTGACCAGTCTGGGCCCAGGGTTTGAGGAAGGGTGGTCAAGGTGGAGTGCAGGTCTGTGGCCAGGCCCTGCTTCATTTCTCCACTGGAGAGTCCTGGGGGCCTTCCATTGTGAACTAAGGGAGGTACCCCTCACCCCCAGGGTCTAGGCCAGGAGCATGCTGGGTAACCACGAGGCTTAGTGAGCTCTGAGCTCAGAGGGTGGGAATGGAGGCTCTTCTCTATCACCAGTTGCCTCCTCCCAGATCGTCTTTGAAGGGTGTTTTGGACCTCATCCATCCACAGGTTTGGTGGGTTACTATTGAGGTCCAGAGGCGGGGGCCTTGATGCATGCCATCTCTGGTAAAGCCTGTGGTCCTTGGAGCTCAGTCCCACTGTCAGTCCCCAGGAATGGGTGGTAGTGCGGGATGCCCCAGGAAGTGGGGTGTGGCCCAATGCGGGGGTGCTCAGGCAGGCCCCTGAGATGTGACGGCCACGGTGCCCACCTCCAGCCCACACCAAGGACATGCCCTTCACCTGTGAGACCTGTGGGAAGTCCTTCAAGCGCAGCATGTCCCTCAAGGTGCACTCCCTGCAGCACTCGGGGGAGAAGCCTTTCAGATGTGAGGTGAGCACATGTCTCCTGCCTGTCCTGCCCAGGAACCATCCAGGAGGGTGGGGATCCCAGCAGCTTAATACCAGAGGTGTGTGTGGGGGGGGACAGGAAATGGAATGCAGGAACTAGAGATGCCCCCCCCATGGCAGGGCCCCTCCCCTGCTCCACCCACACCTTGCCTTTTCCCCACCCTGGCCCCGCCCACATTGGGGGTTGGAAGTCTGTGGGCTTGGAGGATAGGTGGGCAGGGAGAGGTGGAGAAAGGAGCCTCCCGGCTGGGAGGACAGATGGAGATGCAGAGCTGCAGGTGGGATGCCGGCCCTTGGGAGAGGAAGGATGAGGGGCTTTGGGCTTTAAGCTCAGGTCTTTATGGCTGGGCCCTCTACTGTTTCTGACCCCCGATCTCAGCCCAACTCCTGCATGCCCTTGGCCTCCCCTAGTACTGCCTCAGCGTCTCACCTCCTTGCCCAGGAGCCCCTGCCCCATGTCTATCTTTGGCCCTGGGGCCAGGGGTAGCTGGTCCCTCCCTGAAGGCTGCTCTTCTCTGCCCCGGGCCTCACCCACCCCTACCCTCACCCACCCTTACCCTCAGAACTGCAATGAGCGCTTCCAGTACAAATACCAGCTGCGGTCACACATGAGCATCCACATCGGCCACAAGCAGTTCATGTGCCAGTGGTGTGGCAAGGACTTCAACATGAAGCAGTACTTTGATGAGCACATGAAGACCCACACAGGTGAGGCCGCCCCCAGGGGTGGGCTGGACCTGCCCCCTTCTCAAGATGCCTGAGATGGCCTTGGCTGGGCTCCTCTCAACCCTGGGTCTCAGTTTCCCATTTTGTATAAGGCTCAGCAGGGCATCCTTCCTTCTGCCCAGGCTTGGCACAAAAATGATCCTAGGTGGGGAGGACCCGAGAGTGCTGAGGTTGTCCCCCCCCCGGGGTTCGATGGGGCAGAGAAGCTGGCCCAGGCTTGGGCATGGCGACCACTCCCCCACCCCCATGACACCGTGCTGCCCACCCCAACCCCAGGGGAGAAACCTTACATCTGCGAGATCTGCGGCAAGAGCTTCACCAGCCGGCCCAACATGAAGCGGCACCGGCGCACGCACACGGGCGAGAAGCCGTACCCGTGCGACGTCTGCGGCCAGCGTTTCCGCTTCTCCAACATGCTCAAGGCCCACAAGGAGAAGTGCTTCCGTGTCAGCCACCCGCTGGCCACCGACGGGGCCCCGGCCCCGGGCCTGCCTACTGCCCCGCCCGCGCACACGCTGGCCCTGCTCCCGGGGCCACCGCACCTGCCACCTCCGCCACCACTCTTCCCCACCACGGCCCACGGCGGCGGCAGGGTGGACGCCAACAACTGACCCAGCGCTCCTGCGGGACCTGGAGCCCAGGGCTGCTCCAGGAGGGACCCCACTGCCCTCCCCTCCTTCCTGGGGCCGCTGCCCTGGAGGCCCTGACCCCGAGGGGCGCGCAGGCTGGCAGCCCCCCAGAGCTGGTGGAGGACACCTCACTCTGAAGTGCCCCCCTTTCTGCAACTTTTTGAAGCCTTTACTTTTTTTTTCTTTTTTGAAAGTGAAGGATAAAAGATAGTTTGCAGCACCCCCTCCAGGTGAGGGGGGTGCTGGAGGCAGCAGGTACAGTGGGAGGGAGGGGCCTGAGCATGAGCCGCAGGTATGGCTGGTCATGGCTCTGAGTCCTGAGCCAGGCTGGGCCTAGGTTAGCCTCAGTAATTCATCCTCACCTCCTCTGGGTCCCTAACTTGCCCCATCATCTTGGAGGCTTTGGGGAGAAGTTGGAGTATCAGCTCCCCTTGGAGAAGTTGTGCACCCAGTCTGAGGGATGTGGACACAGAGGCAGGGCCTTGAGACTGGACATCTGTGGGCATGTGGGGTGGGAAGTAGCCAGGTGCAGACCCAGTTCTATTCCCTGTGTAGTACGCCAGGTGGGGGCTGGCCCCCAAGGATTTGCTTTTCTCAATTATACCCTTGCTATCAGGCACAGAGATCCCCAACCTGTACCACACTGCACCTGGGGCCCCAAATCTGGGAGGTGTCCCAGAGTTGCTGGACCTCAGTTGCTGTGGGCCAGGCCCTGGGTAGGCAGACAGGCTGACTTTCTGCAGTCAAGAAGTCCCTGCAAATGGGTGAGACCCCAGGGGCAGGGCCCCAGGAGGCTTAGGCAAACATTTTAGGGTTCCAAGGTGCTATCAGTGGGGAGGGGAGAGAGCTGCTGTTCATAGAGCACCCCTGTCCTTTCCCAGCTACCCTGGCTATATTGCCTACACCAGGAGATGTGCACATATGTCTGAGTCTGTCAGCTCCCCAAAGGCTAGCTCCAGGCCTCATCCCCTCCCTAGGCCTAGCCACGACCTGCCCAGCTGGCTCCTTGCCCCTCCAGGGTCTCTGCACTGATGGGTGGGCACCCACAGACCTGCCTTTGAGAGGAGCCTGCATGTTCAGGCCCTGGGGGAGCCCAGCCTGTGCCCAATGCTTGCCCCCAGGAGGCAGGCACTACTAATAGGATACCTTTTTTGTTGTCATTTAACGTCTTTATTCCTACCTTTAAAAGTGGGAGGAAGGTTCCATAAGCTACATGTTTCCTAGTTAAGCTCTTTCCTATTGTGTTTCTTAGATTTTTGTTTGTTATACTCTTTGCACCTTACACCCCCAATTCTCCCCCCACACCACCCACCACCTTCCCAGTATGGCTGGAGTGGGAAGAGGCCTGGGCCCAAGAGACTGGTAGAGGAACTGAAACCCTCTGTCCTTCTTGGAGGCCCATGGCGCGGGGGGGCAGAGGGCTGGGGACATTTTAATCATCAATAAACGAAGCACTTTATTCTGTACAGATGTGGGCAGGCCCAAGGTGCCCGAATGATTTGAGGATCTATAGTCCAAGCCACACCACACTGGTTATTCTGGGCTTGGAGGGGCAATTCCTGCAGTTTCCCGGTACTTGGGCCCTTCCCTGGCCTGGTTGAGTCTGAGACTGCTGTTGGAGCAATACCAACCAGAGTCTATAGATGGACCCTCAGGCACCCCTGTGTGTCCTCTGGGAGAGAAGCCCCTTCCCAGGGATGAGGTTCCAGCAACTTGCAGAGTCAGGGCTGAGCCTTGCAGCCTCCTGCTTTACATAGCTTTTTTTCCTCCCCCATCCCCCTTGATCTCTGGGCTTCCGTGATGTCCTCAGGGTCCCCTTCCCTCCCACTTGTTATTTCTAACCTCTGGCCCCAGTGCCTGGCAGCTCTTTAGAGCTGGCTCACGTTTCCCCCCAAAAGTGGATCTCCCCATGTGGGCTGTAGGCAGGTACCCCATGGCTTCTCCAATTCATCACTGGCACTAGGGTCTTCCATGGCCCTCCTTCAGCCTGAGTCGACCTGCAGTCTGTCCCGCCATATTTTAGCAGGCAGAGGTCAAAGGCAGGGAAATGGCAGAGAAACCGTGTGCCAGGAGCTGGATTTCCTGGTCTTGTACGTGTCTTCTGTAGAGGTAGGCAAGGGGGTCCAGGCAACTGGCTGGGCACTTGTCAGAATGGTCACTGTTGCTGTAGGTGGGCATGGCCAGCCCCTCTCCTGGGAGGCCCTGTGTTCCTGGTGCTAAACGCTGTCTTCATCTTGGGCCCATGTTGAGGGGAACACCTTTCCGGCCAGACCACAAGGCCAGAAGCAATAATGGAACCTCAGCAGTGCCGGTGTGGATTGGGGGTTCTCGTTTTACCACCTTTACGTTTTCTTTTTAAGACAAATTGCTGAGTACCCAGGTGTTGGTGTGAGGGGGCTGGGGCATCACACCTGCTTCCCAGGGCTGGGGAAAGGGAGGCTGGGGATCGTCACCTGGGGTGGAACTGCTGGGATTCCTCTGTGCAGCTGGTTTTTTTCAATCTGTTGGACCAGATCTCAGGTGGCAGAACCTGGGCCTGCCACCGCCTCGGCTTCCCTGGGAACTGTGGTCTTGGGCCAGCTGTGGGGGATGGTAAGAGTGAGAGGCGGGCCTCCAGCCCCTTGACCACAGTTCTAGGAGCCAGGACTGGGGTCAGAACCTGAGCCTGTGACCCTGGCTTGTGCTGCCACAAGTTCCACAGTGCCCTTCACGGGGGCCTAGGTGTGGGTGCCCTGCAGCCCCAGAATGTGGGGGACAGCAGGGTGCGAGTGAGAAGAGCGAAGGGGAATAAAGTCAGTACAACTCCTGTCCCTTGGCCTTTTCTTTACACCTTGCTGCCCCGAGCAAACGCAACACGTCATCCAGCAGCTTGGCACACAGGCTCCGCTGGCATCTGCACCCTGGAGCACCGTGGGCCTCATCTCCCTCCTTGTCAGCATGGGCTCAGCTTCATAGAACCCCAGAGCTGAGGCAAGGGCTGGGTCAGATAAGGAGGGGACCTGAAAGAGGAAAGGCTCTGTGGCTGCTGAGGTCCTAGCAACAATGGTGATGTCCACAGGAAGCCAGGGCCCTGCCCATGTAGTTTCCCATGAGCACCAGGCATGGAGCCCTGGGCTGGCAGGGACCAGTGTCTCCCATCCGTGTGCTCAGCCCCAGGGGTGCTCTATATGAACCTATCCCTCTCGCGTCCCTTCAGTCCCTCGGGGACTCTGAGGATTATTTTATTGCACAGCTAATATATGTAGCATGCTCTCTGTGCTAGATGGAATTCTAGGCCCTGGGGACATACAGTAAATGAGACCCTAACCCCTGGATACATAGAGCAGGGTCAGACAGGACCTCCTGGGACTGGGAGGGGACTGGGAGAGAAGTGTTGTGGGCAGGTCCATTGACGGGACAGAGGGAAGGCAAAGGGTCCCAAGAGGTAGATGTCGCCTTGCACAGTCCCATTTCTTTGAAAGCCACAACCTCAAAACGAGGCTTGCCTGGGAACTTCTGGTGAGGATTCTTTATCTGTTTCCCCTCTCTCTTGTCTCTCTCTGCATCCTTTTTCCTTCAGCTTTCTGTCCTCTGTCCCTGACCCCACCCTTCTACCTGCTACTATTTTCACAATAGTTCCAACTTCACACTCCACAGAACCTTGGTCTCTCACTGGGCCACCTCAGAGACTGCTGGGTGACAGTGAGTTGTGGGTGGTGGCCACAGTGGTCAGCATAACTGGAGCATTCACCTTCACCCAGTTTTGCCCTTTGGGTCCACGCAGCTCACAGACCCCTCCCACCCAGAAGCCTAGGTGAGAACAGCAAGGGCCCCTGGGGGAAGTTGAACTTTCTGTCCTAAAGCATGGTAGGCAGCCATGAGAAAGGAAGTGCACCCCGCCTGGCCTTGGGCCTACACCTCAATTATGTGGCTTTTCAGAGCCATGGCTGGTAAAGAAGCAGTCAGGCTGGGTTCTGCTGCAGTGACAAACCACCTGCACATCTCAGGGGCTCAACACTCCTGGCTCCGGATGCAGATCTAGAGCAGGCATTCTCCACGAGGAACCTCTCTGTGGCTCCATCATGTTGACAGAGTGACTAGAGCCAGGGAGGACACAGGCCGGGGAACGACACCTTGGCCTTTCAGGGCTGCCATCCAGAGGTGGCTTAAGAACACTTCTGCTTGTCTATCTTTATCCAAAGTTCCATGGCCATGCCTCACTTCAAGGGGATGTGGAGATGCACCCCTGCTGAGTGGACGAGAAGAGAAGAGTCCTGGAAACACGAGTGGGCAACAACATTCTCTCCAGCGGCCAGGCTGCTAGGTGACCAGCCTGTGGAAGAGATTTCTAAAGTCCCTGGAGGGTCAGCAAGAAAATGGAAGAGCAGCATCTACCAAGGCTCTGGGCAGCTGGAGGTAGAATGAACCTACTTGGTTCATCCACCCGATGACAGGCTTGAGGCCTATGCAGAGCAGGGAGGAGGACGGTCCATCCATCTAACCATATCTCCAGGGAAGAAGCAGCAGCTCAGTTGGACCACTTCTGGAGCCTATCTTTTCACACTTGCCTGAGTCCAGCTGAGATAGAGCCTCTGGAAAACCCTGTGGCCAACCTATCCCCATGCACCCTGAGGCCTCTGCCAAAGATAGCAGCTGAAGCGGAACAATGTACAGTCACCCCTTACCCTGCAACCTTCGGAAGTGTCAGGACTTAAGAAAGTGTAGGCTCAGAGAAATAAAGCCACAAAAAGCAGTGGATCCAGGACTTGGGAGCTCAGGTCTGTCAGGTACCAAGGCCACATTCTCTAGGCACTTCACAATGCCCCTTCCCCTCCGAGGCCCATAGTGGTATTCAGGAGAACCAGGGATGTTTGCAAACAATGGAGCCCCTCTAGCTAATTTAAGCAGAAAACAATTTTATGGAAGGCATCAATTAACTCTGAACAGAACCAGAGATTTAATCTCTGGGGGTGTTGTGGCACCTCCTCCTTCACAGAAAATCTGAGCTAAGCTTCTCCAGAAATCTTCACCATAATTGATTTTAGGACTATCAGCAAAAAGTCTCTACAAAAGAGTTCAATGTAAGTGAACTTCCTATTTTCCTGTTGCTCTATTTTACTTGGCTACTTGTCTGGAAGAAATCAGCACTCCAGGTGCTGAATGCCTCTTTACTAGTTTTTCACAAACATTTATTCAGTATAGTAGTTTGTAGAAATGTGTTTGCAAATGCGAAATGTGATAATAAAAAGATAAATCCTTTAACAAGGCCTCTGGCCTTGAGCTGAGGCTTCACAGAGATGTCTACATTCTTAAGATAAGAGAAGTTACCAATTGGGCTCCTTGGTAACAGCTGGCAGGGGGAGGAAAGAAAGGGGAGAAGAAGCTCTCCCCTTCTCAGGTGTTGTCCTTGAAGGGTTTACTTGCCCAGGACAGTGAAAGAAAAAAAAAACTGCTTTTATGTGAACTTCTACAGACTGTGAACTTCTGAGCCCCTCCCCTTACACACTGGGTATAAAGTTCTGAAACTACCTGAACTTGGGGTTCAGCGGATTGCTTGATTACAACGAAAGTTATGCCCTCTGAACCTGGCTGCAGCCAAATAAAACTGTTTCCTGCTATCTTTGGTGCTCTGCCTCCTCTGTCTCCTACAACAGGATTACATAGCCAAGAACAAACCCAAACTACTCTGCAGGACTTGCCCCAGGGAGGTGCAGCTGCCTCGCCCACTTGAAAGTAATGGTACTACTGGCTGCACACAGGAAGCTGTCTTAGCTTGCCCCATCTGAATCCAAGTCTCACATGGGAGTATCTAATTGACAGATCCAAGTCACATGTTTATACCCTAGCTGCAAGGCAGGCTGGGAGAGTTATGCCTTCCACTTTGGACAGGTGGTGCTCACAAGGCAGTTCATTCCCAATCAGAACAAGGCTGTCTCAACTTGTTGGGTGCCAGGAACTGTAACATGAAACCACCATCTAGCATCTTACTGCCCAGTGGCAGCAAAATCCTCCTCCATACAACAGGAACAATATTCACACACACCAAAAGTGCTCTTGACTAATAACCTTCCTTGTAGAAATAAGAACAGATCCATCTTCTCCCCTAAATGGGACCATGTAATTTCTCATTGAGAACTGTGTCTATCTCCAAACCCAGAATCTGCTGGCAATCGCTGCTCCTATTCTAGCTCAACTGTGATCCTGTTTCAGTGTTTAGAAATGTGTGGACTCAATATTTAAATGTGAAACATCACCAACCAGACCCTTTATAAATCAAAAGGGAAAAGGGAGGAGGAAAGAAAACTCATTACGATAAATACTTAAAATAGCTAAGCTACGGAACCAACATAAGTGCCCTCAACAGATGAGTGGATAAAGGAAATGTGGTACATATACACAATGGAATATTGCTCAGTTATAAAGGAGAATGAAATTATGGCATCTGCCAGTCAATGAATGGAACTGGAGACTATCATGATAAGTGAAATTAGCCAATCCCCAAAAAACCAAAGGCTGAATGTTCTCTCTGATACGCACATGCTAACACACAATAAGCAGATGAGGGAAGGATAGGAGTTCATTGGATTAGACAAAGGAGAATAAAGGGAAGAGAAGGGGGATGGGAATAGGAAAGACTCTGGAATGAACTGGACATAACTCTACTATGTTCATTTATGAATACATGATCAGTGTAACTCACATCATGTACAATCACAAGAATGGGAAGTTATACTCGATGTATGTAAAATGTGTCAAAATCCACTCTACTGTCATATATATATCTAAAAAGAACAAATAAAAACATTTAAAACAAGATAAACACTTAACTCTTATCCAGTGAAATGTTAATTTTAGTTGTCATCTTGACAGAGCTAAGGGATGCCCTGGTTGCCCCAGGGAGGTGCAGCTGAAAAAAGAAAATTCTCACCAATGTGGATGGGCATCATCCATTCCATTGAGCGCCCAGACAGAACAAAGAGGCAGCAAGGGCTGGGGGTGTGGCTCTGGGGTAGAGTGCTTGACTCCCACGTGCAAGCCCCTGAGTTTGATCCTCAGCACCACATAAAAATAAATTTTAAAAAATGCAAAATGTGATAATAAAAAGATAAATCCTTTAACAAGGCCTCTGGCCTTGAACTGGAGCTTCACAGAGATGTCTACATTTCTAAGATAAGAGAAGTAACCAAGTGGGCTCCTTGGTAACAGCTGGCAGGGGGAGGAAAGAAAGGGGAGAAGAAGCTCTCCCCTTCTCAGGTGCTGTCCTTGAAGAGTTTACTTGCCCAGAACAGTGAAAGAAAAAAAAACTGCTTTTATGTGAACTTCTACAGACTGTGAACTTCTGAGCCCCTCCCCTTACACACTGGGTATAAAGTTCTGAAACTACCTGAACTTGGGGTTCAGGGGATTAATTGATTACAGTGAAAGGTATTGTGTCCAACTATAACTAAAAAATAAAGTAAAAAAAAAAAAAAGAGGCAGCAAAAGCACAAATTCTAACTCTGCTATGGCTGGAATATCCATCTTCTCCTCCCGTTGTTGACCTTCAGTCCTGGTTCTCAGGTCTCTGGTCTTGGGCTGAGAGTTAAGGCATTGGCTCCTTTGGTTCTGAGGCCCTTAGACTAAGCCCAGATAATACCCCTGACTCTCCTGGGTCTCCAGTCTGCAGATGGCAGGATGCGGGACTTGTTAGCCTCCATAGTCATGTGAGCCAATTTCCATAACAACCCCCCCCCCCGCAATATACATACATACATTATATATTTCTGATTCTCTGAAGAACCCCGAGAAACACACCTGGGATGGTCATAGGAACTCACCCGGAAGGGTGTCCCAACTCTATAAACTTGAACAATAAGAGCCCCTAGTGGTCCTGCAGGGAGTGGCTTCAGTCACCAGCTTACCTTTTTACAATTTTTCCCCAATATTTTAAATTGAAACGTGATATGACTTGGGTACGAGGCCTCCCCCAAGTAGCTCATGTGTTAGGCAATGTGGGAATAAGATGATTCGATTATTAGAGCGGTAACTTCATCAGTGGATGAATCCATTCTACAGATTAATAATTTGAATAGACTACTGAGTCAAAACTGTAGGCTGGGGGACGTGGCTGGAGGAAGTAGGTCTCTGGGGGTGTGGCCTTGGGATTCTATCTTGTCCCTGGCTTCTTTCACTCTCTGCCTTCTGGCTGCCACGAGATGAGCAGCTTTCCTCCGCAGACCCAGAGTCAGACGACCATGAGCTAAAACTCTGAAACTGAGCCAACATGAACGTTTCCTCCTCTAATTTGTTCTTGTTGGGTATTTTGGTCCCAGTGACAGAAAGCTCACACAAGGTGAAATTCACGTCACATAAAATTAAGCATTTTAAAGTGAACAATTCAGTGACCGTTTAGTGCATTTAGAATGTTGGGTAAGAACCACCTCTCTCCAGTACCAAAACGTTCTCACCACCTTGAAAGGAAACTTCCTGTCCCCATTCCCTCTTGCCCCCAGCCCCTGGCAAACACTGATCTGTGCTCTGTTGCTGTGGGTTTGCCCATTCTGGATATGTCATGTAATCGGACTGTATTTAGCCATTTGTTCTGATGTCTCTCACTTAGCATGTACTCTGTAGCACAATTTCATTCTTTTTTATGACTGACTAATAGAATCTGTTGTCTTGGGTCTTTTAGGATGGGGCAAGACTCCTTCTTTGGCTTGTTCTTGCAAATCAAATGGTCCAGTGGCAGTCTCAGCTTCCAAAAGAAATGGAAAGACGCTTGAGCTCCCTAAGAAAACAGTTCTCTCTCAGGTACCAAGACCTTTTTAATCAGCAGAGTCTAAGACACAAACAAGGACGTGAATTCCTTGTGACTGGGCCTCTGGCTATGGGAGAAAGAAGTCCCTACCCCACTCCACATCCTGGTTCTGGGGCTCAGGCATGCCAAGAAAAACTGAGCCACATATATACCAGGTGCAGGTTTAGAGTATATTTTGTGACCTGTAGACTGCTCCCCAGCCCGGCAGGCCCAAGTCTCCAGACTGGTGCCTTGTTTGATCCTTTTGTGGACTGGTGTAGGAGGCACCTGGCCATCGTCACACAGCTGCCAAGTAGCCACACACACGGGCAACGTCATCATCATCATAATTTGTGAACAGCACAATAAGAGGGCTAAAATTTGGAAACTTGAGAAACTGCTTAAAAACAACCCTCCCAGGCCAATTCCCTGTTAACACTTGGCTAAGACTGTACCCTTTTAAATTCATGGCAGAAATCTTTAACTTTTATGGTTCCTGTCTTAGTGGACTGATTTTTTTTTTTTTTCCTAAGCCTACAACTTATCTCCTCCTTAGGATCCTTCAGAGGATTAAATTTCTGGAGATAGTGACTGCTTATTTTACCCTGACACTGGAATGAGTTTGCCTGGGTACAGAATTCTAGATTGGATATTACTTTCCTTTAAGTATAGATGTTATTTTGATTCTGGATCCGGTATGTTGGCCTGTTCCTCCACCCCACTCCTATCCTGTTGTGACCTGTTTTTCTCCCTTAGAAGTTCTTAGAATCTTTGCTTACAGTCTCCAGTTTCATGAACCTTCACAACGCTCTACTTGGTGTGGATTTTTTTTTTCCCTCATCCATTAAGCTAGATACTTGGTGAGCTCTTTCAGTCTGGGACGCATTCTTGAATTCTGGCTGTAAGCAGTTCCTTTCCACACTTTAAGGCAATGATCTTTTTTTTTTTTTTTAAATTGGACCCCAAACACACAGGCAACAAAAGTCAAAATACACAAATGGGATTATATAAATTTAACTAAGGAACTTCTGCACAGCAAAGGGAAAAAAATCAACAGATTTAAGAGACAACCTACAACATAAGAGAGATTTTTGCAAATGGTACATCTGACAAAGGATTGACATCCAGAATATATAATGAACCAAAAAAGCTGAAGACAAAAAAAAAAAAAAAAACTAATTTAAAAAATGGGCCAAAGAACTAAACAGACACTTCTCAAAAGAGACATGCAAATGGCCAAGAGGTATGTGAAAAAGTGCTCAATTTCATTAATCATCAGAAAAATGCAAATCATAATCATTATGAGATATCACCTCACCCCGGGTAGTATGGTTATCATCAGAAAAAACAAAACAAAACAAAATGCTGGCAAGGATGTGGAGAAAAGGGAATTCTCCTACATTTTGGTGGGATTGTAAATGAGCCCAGCTGCTATGGAAACCAGTATGGAGATTCCTCAAAAAACTGAAAATAGAACTACCAAGAGATTCAGCAATTCCAGTTTGGGGTAAACATCCAAAGGAGATGAAATCATTATGCCAAAAAGATACCTCCTCTCCCAAGTTTACTGCAGCATTATTTATTGAGAATTTTCTTTTTAATATTTATTTTTTAGTTATCGGCGGACACAACATCTTTGTATGTGGTGCGGGTGCTGAGGATCGAACCCAGGGCGCACGCATGCCCAGCGAGCGTGCTACCGCTTGAGCCACATCCCCAGCCCAACTGCAGCATTATTTATAAGCTAAACTATGGGTGAGGTTTTATAGGTCAAACTTCACTTTAACGTGTCACACTTTTGATGTTGTGTCTGAGAATTCTTTCCCTATCCCTAAACACTGATGATACTCTCCTGTGAGATTCCTTAGAAAACTTGGAATGGAACCACCATATGACCCCTTTATCCCACTCCCCAATCCTAGGTATATAGCCAAAGGACTCAAAATCAGCATACTACAGTGACACAGCCACATCAATGTTTATAGCAGCTCAATTCACAATAGATAAGCAATGGAACCAACCTAGGTGTCCTTCAATGGATGAATGGATAAAGAAAATGTGGTATACATAATCAATGGAATATCATTCAGCTTTAAAGAAGAATGAAATTATAGCATTTGCCAGTAAATAGATGGAGTTGAAGAATATCATGCTAAGCAAAATAAGTCAATCCTCAAAATCCAAAGGCTGAATGTTTTCTCTGATATGTGGATGCTAACACACAATAAGCAGGGGGAGGGAAGAATAGAAGATCATTGGATTAGATAAAGGGGAATGAAGGGAAGGGAAGGGAAGGGGGATGGGAATAGGAAAGACAGTGGAATTAATCGAACATAACTTTTCTATGTTCATATATGAATACACAATCAGTGTAACTCCGCCTCAAGTACAACCACAAGAATGGGAAGTTATACTCCATGTATGTATGATATGTTAAAATACACTCTACTGTCATGTATAACTAAAAAGAATAAATAAAATTTTAAAAAGATACTCTCCTGTGTTGTTTTTTATCACCTGTTAACTTTCTTTTTTTTTTAAATTAGAGTATTATAGTTACATAAAGTAGATGGATCCTGTGGTTTTTTTTTTTAAAGCTTTATAGTATCATGTTTTGCATTAAAAAAATATTCATTTATTTTATTCTCTGAGTCAGACCCTGACCAGGACTGCCGTGTGTGTGTGTGTGTGTGTGTGTGTGTGTGTGTGTGTAGTTGTGGTAAGATACACATGCCCTATCTTTTTAACCATGATTGAGCATACAGTTCTATGGTACGTGCACAATGTTGTGCCACTGTCACCACCATCCACCTCCAGAACTTTTTGTCATTCCAAATTGAGATTTCGTGCCCATGGAACAATAATTTCCCCTTGCATTCCCATTCCAGGTCTGGACAACGTCTATTCTACTTTCTGTCTGTATGAATTAACTACTCTAGGAAACTATATAAATGGGATCATACAATATGGGTCCCTCTGTGACTGGATTATTTCACTTAGCCTAATGTACTCAAGTTTTGTCTGTGTTGTAGGATTTTGAAGGCTGAATAATATTCCATTGTTTGTATATACTGCATTTTATTTATTTATCCATTGATGAACATTTGGATGGTCTTGGCATCCTTTCTGAAAATCATTTGATGATACACGTGAGGGTTTATTTAGTGGCTTTCTATTATATTCCATTCCTTTTCAGTCTATTCCACAGTTCATATATGTCTGTCTGCATACTAATACCAGACTGTTTTGATTACTGTAGCTTTGTAAGAAGTCTTGAAACGAGGAAGTATGAGATCCCCAACTTTGTTCTTCTTTCTCAAGATTGTTTTTAGGTATTTTACATCTCAAGCTTATGTCTCATCTTGAGTTTATTTTTATATGTGGTGTGAGATCTAGCATTCAAGTCTGTTTGTTTTGGTCTACAGTTTCTCTAGCACCATTTGTTGAAAAGGCTGTCCTTCCTCCATTAATCTGTTTTTGCACCTTTGTCAAAGATCAGTTGAGAATATTTAAAATCAACTTCTGGGTCCCACTGATCTGTGTCTAACCTATGCCCAAACCATACAATCTTGATTACTATAGCTATATAGGAAGAATTGATATCAGATAGAGTGATTCCTCCTACTTTATTCTTCTTTGTTAGGATTATTGTATTTATTATAGGGCCTATGCCTTTTCATATAAATTATAGAATAAGTTTGCCTAAGTTGATTAAGAACTTTGCTGGCCAGGTGTGGTGGTGCATGCCTGTAATCTCAGCTACTTGGGAGGCAGAGACAGGGTTATCTTAAGTTTGAATCCAGCTTGGAAACTTAGCAAGAATCTGTTTCAAAATAAAAAATAACAAGAACTGGGGATGTAACTCAGCAGCAGAGTATTTGCCTAGCATGCACAAGGCCCTGGGTTTGATATCTGCAATACCATAAAAACAATAACTAAATAACTAAATAAATAAATAAATCATTAAAAAAGAAAAAGAAACTAACAAAATAACAAAATTTGCTGGGAATTTTAACAGGCATTGAATTAAATTTATACTTCAATTGGAGAAGAATTGATATCTTTACACTGTTGAGTTTTCCAAAGAATATTGTATACCTTTCCATTTATTTAGATCTTCTATGATTTCTTTCATCAGCATTTTATAATCTTTGGCATATATATCCTGTATGTTTTGTCAAGTTTATGCCTAGTTTTAAGTTTTCTTTAGACTGACTATAAATGATATTGTTTTAAATTTAAGTTTCTACACATTCATCATGAATAGATAGAAATGCAATTGATTTTTGTGTTGATCTTAAGTCAACTGACCTTGATGAACTCATTTATCAGTTCCCAAGAGTTTTCTTGTTAATTTCCTTGAATTATTTCATCTTTATTCCTAAAAGATAGTCATCTTGTATATAGAATCCATGACTGACAATTCTTTTAGTCTTTGAAAAATATTGTGCCACCTCCTTTTAGTTTCCATAGTTGCTGATGAGAAATCTGCTGTCATTTGAATTGGCAATTTCTAACTCCACTCCTACCCCATAGGTAATATATTGCTTTTCTTGCTTTCAAGATTTTTTATTTGTCACCAGGTGTGGTGATGCATAATCCCAGCATTTCAGGAAGCTGAGGCAGGAGGATTACGAGTTCAAAGTCAGCCTCAGCAACATAGTAAGGCCCTAAGAAACTCAGTGAGACCCTGTCTCTAAATAAAATATAAAAAAGGGCTGGGGATGTGGCTCAGTGACAAAGAGCCCCTGGGTTCAATATCTGGTACCAAAAAAGAAAAAAAAAGATTTCTTAATTGTCTCTAGCTTTTAGGAGTTTAATTATGATATGTTTTGTTATGAATTTATTTGGGTTCATCTTGTTTGAGATTTGTTCAGCTGCCTCATTCTGCTTAATTGTGTCTTAAATTTTGGTGGTTTTCAGCCATTATTGCTGCAGTTACTCTTTTAGCTCCACTTTCTCCTTTCTTGCATTACAATAATACACACATTGGATCTTTGTTGCTGTCTCAAGTATCCCTGAGACTCTATTCACATCTCTATATTTCCTTTCTGTTTTTCAGATTAAGAAACTATTGCTCCGTCCCTCATCACAGTGATTTTATCCTCTGTCACTTCGTCTTTTCTAGTGAGGCCATCCAGGAAGTTTTTGTTTCTGTTGTGTTTTTCAGTTTTATCATTTCCATTGGGTTTTTCTATTTATTTGCTGAGATTTTCTATTTTTAAATTTTTGTTTTAGAAGAATCTTTAAATTATCATTGAAGTAGTTTACGACAGCTGCTTTCAATTCCTTTCCAGATAATTCTAACATACGATTCATTTTGGTGCTGGCCTCAATTGATTCTTCCATGTTCCAAATGTGGTGTTCCTAGTTCTTGGTATGATGGGTGGTTTTCAATTGCATCCTGGACATTTTGGTCATCATGTTAGGAAATTCTGATTCTCCTGTTATTCTTTTGTTGTAAGAGGCACTCATCTTGCTTAAGTGTCGAATGCAGGTCCCAGCCTATGCTTGTGGGCTAAGATTCAAATGAAGATTTAATTGTCAGAACCTGTGTAACGTTGCTTTCACTTGCTTGGTTTATCTGAGGGTGCTGTGGCTCACACTGGCTCCTGCTGGTGCTGCCTGACGGCCAAAGGAGCTTCCTTAGGCAAGTCTGCCCAGTGTCTCCCAGTGGGGGAAATAAGTCTCTGGTCCCCTCACCCTCTTCTCCAAAGGGCGCCAAGCCAAAGAGCGCCAAGCCAAAGAGCGCCAAATTCAAAAGTTTTCTCAACCAATCCCAGCAGGACACCGTGTCTGATCGCTGTTCCTGAGTCACCCTGCCAATCAGCACCCGCCACGTCTCCTAGGCAACCCTTCTTAAGCCCAAGCTTGCAAGCTCTCTGTCTCTGCCCTCTTCCTCTTCTTTCTCTACTCTCTTTCTCTTCCTTCCTCTCCTCTCTCTGCCCTCTGCCTCTCCTTTCCGGGCATCCCCCCAATAAATCTCTTGGTTGAATCTCTGTCTCGGGTGAGTCACTCGCCTTCCACTCGTGATTGTTCTGTTTTCACATGATACGGCCACAGCCATCCCTCCTGGGTGTCTGTCAAGGGCTCTCTAGTTTGTCTTCTCTAGAAATGAAACCTTTAGCTCTGCCCAGGTGCTTTTGGTGTGTGTTGTGTCTCACTGCTTCTTAACATATCTTAAAACCAATCCTCCTGTTTTCAGCCTTCTTTACTTTCAGGCTCTGGCCTTTACTTTCAGGCTCTGGGGGTTCTAATGAAGGTAGGGGTTACACCTGAGTTTCCATTGCTCTCAGGTGGTAAGCTGCTCTTCACAAATCGCCCACTTTCCACAGTCTATGGTGTGTTGCTGGTTAGTAAGTCCTGGGAGTTCCCATTATGTATTTTTTTTTCTTTTGATTCCTCTACTTTAATTGTAGTAAAGTTCCAGGAAGAAGCAAAAGAAATGTGTGAATTTAATATGCCATCATTAACTGGGAGACTTTCTTCACTTCTATCAAATGAGAGTGTAGGTCAGAAGCAGTGTTGAGTAGGTTCCATGAAAATGAGTAAGGCATTACGTCCATGAAAGGAGGATGGAGAGTTTGAGCCCGGCCCGGGCAACTTAGTGAGACCCTGTCTTGAAATCAGAAAATAAAATTATAAAAGGGGAGGGGCTGGGGTTGTAGCTCTGTGGTAGAGCACTCACCTAATGTGTGTGAGGCCCTGGGTTCAACCCTTACTACTGGGGGGAAAAAAAAAGCCAAAAAAAAAAAAAAAAAGAAAAAAAAAAGAAAAAGAAAAAGAAACCAAGGATTTATTTGCAACCCACCCCCCAAAAAATCTCTAAGGTCAGATCTCATTACCATCCATGATTTACACCCTGCTCCACCTCTTAAAGTCCACCACCACACTGAGGACTAAGCCTCCAACATAATCTTTAGGAGGACATATAAGGACATATCAAGCAATGACTTGATAGTTGCTGAAGCAGGGTGACAGGTACACAAGAGGTCAGAATACCATTCTCTCTACTTTTATATGTTTCTGCATTTTCTATAATTATAATCTAAAATAAACAGTGGATCTCCATTTCATTCAGGGAAAAAAACCCAAAGTCCTCACAGTGGCTCACATGGCCCTTGTTTTAGTCAGATTTTTTGCTGCTGTGACGAAAAGCCCCCACCAGAACAATTTGGTGGTGGTGGGGGGCTGCCGAGGATTGAACACGGGGGCACTCGGCCACTAAGCCACATCACCAGCCCTATTTTGTATTTTATTTAGAGACAGGGTCTCACTGAGTTCCTTAGTCCCTTGCTTTTGCTGAGGCTGGCTTTAAACTTGAGATCCTCCTGCCTCAGCCTCCTGAACTGCTGGGATTACAGGCATGTGCCATCGTGCCTGGCCCAACCAGAATAATTTTAGTGGAGGAAGAGTTTATTTGAGGGCTCACAGTTTCAGGGATCTTAGTCCATTGAAGGCTGGCTCCATTCATCTGGGTTTGAGGTAAGGCAGAACATCATGGTAGAAGACTATGGTTGAGGGAAATGGTTCACATGATGATCAGAAGCAGAGAGAGAGAGAGAGACTCCACACTCCAGATACAAAATATATACCCCATAGCCACACCCCCATGAACTACTTCATCTAGCCACATCCCACCAGCTTCCAGTCACCACCCAGTTAATCCCATCAGGGATTAATTTACTGGTTAGGTTAAGGCTTAACACAATCGTTTCTCTTCCAAACCTTTCACTGTCTCACATGTGAGCTTTTGGGTGACACCCCACATCCAAACCATAACAGCCCTACCTGACGTCTCCACCCTCACCTCTTCCCCAGTCTCCTCCTACCTCTCTCCTCATTCACCGCTGCAACCCCACTGGCTTCCTGGAAAACACCAGGTGCTCTCCTGCCTCAGGATGTTGCTTCCTCTGCCTGGAAACCTCTATGGTTTGAACCTAACCAAATGGAGTCCTTTCAGGGAGTCTACCTCGAGTCCTCCATGTAAATTTCTACGACTTCAATCTATTGCTCCCCACGTTCCCTTCTCTGTATCACTTGTCTCCACAGCAGTCTTCACCATTCAAAGTCCTAAATCAATTTTTTTATGTGTTGCTGTCCCCTCTTAAGATCCACTCCCAACAAATGCAAGTTCCATAAAGACAGAAATTCCTGCCCAATTCATTCACTGCTCATTTAGAACAGTGCACAGTAGGTTCTCGAAGAATGAATGTGCAAGTCACATATAAATATTCTAGTGGAACGCCTCCTAGGGAGTGAGCACTATGGGATTCATCATTCTCTAAAAATACCTCATTAAGTCATTTGATAAGATTAAGTGAATTCTTTAGTCAGTACCTTTGATCTTGGATATATAAGAGGAAAATAAGGTCATGATTACTGGAGATTTTTGTTAATCTTGGGAAGCAGCACTGTAGAAAAGGATTCCCCCAGCCTTCAGAGGTGGGCAGATCTGCTTTAGATCCTGAGTCAGTCATATGGTCATTGTGTGACTTGGCTAAAATGCTGAGCCTTTAAAGCCTAGTCTCCTCACTGACAGTGCTTGCTAGAAAGGCTTTTCAGTCCAAGGCTGGGTTGGGGGCTCACCACAGGTCCTCCCTGAGTGAACCCTTGCACTTTTAACAAGGTAGAAAGGATCCCCTCTGGGACCTGCTGGTGATGTGAGTGATGGTCAGATGCACTGCTCAGAAGGGACAGGCAGTGGCATTTCAGAGATCACAAAAGGGGAGGTGACTCAATCCTGGCCCAGCCTGAGGTCCTCTCTCCTATCCCCCTGCCAAGCACAAGGTTATAAACAAATGACTCAGAGGAATGATGGGGGAGTGCCCCATAACAGTTCATACCAGTGTCCTGAGGCTAAATTTAACCTACAGCTGCAGCCTCCGGCAATTTGGGAACAAGTTAATCTTGGTGGTGTGTGTGTGTGTGTGTGTGTGTGTGTGTGTGTGTGTATGCGCGTGTGCGCTTGTGCTGTGGGGGGAAAGGATGATCAGGAGTAGGGTGGGCATTGAGGCTGACTGTCCTGGGTCTCAACACTGATGCCTTAGAGCACAAGTGGGGGCAGGAAAGGACAAGCCTAGTGGAGACCAAGGAAAATGAGCCCAACAGCCAAAGTCCTGGAATATTAAAGATTTAGGAATTACTCTTTTGACAATAGAATTCACAATGACACTCCCTTAGAATGTCAAACCCCTATGTCTAAACACCTAGAATAGTAGATCCTAGGGAGAAGTTTTTCTAGCATGCCTGACCCCTTAGAATGCTAAAAACCATCTGTGCACTCCAAGGAACACAGGACCTCGGTGCTTCCAACACTCATCAGACTGGACTGAGATCCCTTAGAGTCTAATTCTCTATCTTCTCATTGTATGGGAGGGAAAACAAACGCTTAACAGAGAAATCCATCCTGTCTCTAGCTCCACAGGAAAATGGTGGCAATCTTCAAAGCAGGAGGATCTCAGAGTTGGGGAAGAAAAAAGGAAAAGGTCTTCCCATTTTATAGGTGAAATTCCACACCCAGGTTCTTGGAGCAGAAAACACGTTGGGTCCAGGGTTTTCCAGAGTTAGATATGCTCCAGAGAGGGAGGTGGAAGTACAGAGAGTGCCCAGGCCCAAAAGGCAAGAAGAAAGGGAGACCCTTAAAGAGAGGCTCTCATGCTTCCCCATTCTCCCAGAGTCACAGCTTGAGCCACCCTCTTTCCTTGAGGAATCTCCAGACCAAGAAATCCAGAGTCAAGGTCTGGATGTGCATTTTTTGGAAATGAGGCAGGAAAGCCCACATCTTTCCAGGAAAGCCCACATCTTTCCAGGAAAGCCCAAACACCCACCTTTGCAGCATGAGCCCCCAGGGTTGAGTCAAGGCTTCTCCAAACACCTCACCCTTGCCCCATGAGCCCCCAGGGCTGAGTCAAGGCTGTTCCAGGAGGGGCCTCTGTCCAGCTGTCTCCTGTGCGTCATGTGCAGGAGGCCCAGCAGCTCATCTTACAAGCCAGGGCCACCTTTATATATAGCCCTGTGAGGACAGCTGCGCAGTCTGAGGGCTGCCCAGCAGAAAATCAGGGGTGCAGAGAGGAACACTTGGCACTAAGGGCCCCCACCATGACTCTGGGCTTGGAACAAGCGGAGGAACAGCGGCTGTACCAGCAGACGCTCCTGCAGGATGGGCTCAAGGACATGCTGGACCACGGCAAGTTCCTGGACTGTGTGGTGCGGGCAGGAGAGCGCGAGTTCCCGTGCCACCGTCTGGTGCTGGCCGCCTGCAGCCCTTACTTCCGGGGACGCTTCCTGGCTGAACCAGAGACCGCTGGCGAACTGCGCCTGGAGGATGTATCCCCAGACGTGGTGGCCCAGGTGCTGAACTACCTGTACACGTCAGAGATCGCGCTGGATGAGGCAAGCGTGCAGGATCTGTTCGCCGCAGCGCACCGCTTCCAGATCCCGTCCATCTTCACCATCTGTGTGTCCTTCCTGCAGAAGCGCCTGTGCCTAGCCAACTGCCTGGCCGTCTTCCGTCTCGGCCTACTACTCGACTGTGCCCGCCTGGCGGTGGCTGCCCGCGACTTCATCTGCTCGCGCTTCACGCTGGTGGCGCGCGACGCCGATTTCCTTGGGCTTTCGGCCGATGAGCTCATAGCCATCATTTCCAGCGACGGCCTCAATGTGGAGAAGGAGGAGGCGGTGTTCGAGGCGGTGATGCGGTGGGCTGGCAGCGGTGACGCCGAGGCGCAAGCAGAGCGCCAGCGCGCGCTGCCCACGGTTTTCGAGAGCGTGCGCTGCCGCCTGCTGCCTCGCGCCTTCTTGGAGAGCCGCGTGGAGCGCCACCCTCTCGTGCGTGCCCAGCCGGAGTTGCTTCGCAAGGTACAGATGGTGAAGGATGCACACGAAGGCCGCATCACCATGCTGCGCAAGAAGAAGAAAGACAAGGGGAAGGAGACTGCTGGGACCAAGGAGGCTGACAAGGGCTCAAATGAAGCCAAGACAGGGGAGGATGAAGAGGATGAACGTGTCCTGCCTGGGATTCTCAATGACACACTCCGCTTTGGCATGTTCCTGCAGGACCTCATTTTCATGATCAGTGAGGAGGGTGCAGTGGCCTATGATCCAGCAGCCAACGAGTGCTACTGTGCCTCTCTCTCCACTCAGATCCCCAAGAACCATGTCAGCTTGGTCACCAAGGAGAACCAGGTCTTTGTGGCTGGGGGCCTCTTCTACAACGAGGACAACAAAGAGGACCCCATGAGTGCTTACTTCCTGCAGGTGCCTGGCTGATCTTGGGAGGGACCAGCTAGTGCTGGGTTTGGGCACTGAGGGGCAGTTTTGGGGCCCAGGAGAGGTCTGTGTCTACTTGAGGGCATTTTACTGCGTCTAGAGTGAGATAGTAGACCAGGGATGTTTATTGACATCCACTTGCCTGAAAGTTGAAGACAGTTATAGGCAGCTGCACAACTTTGGTATCTCCGTTCCAGATGGATGTTAGGTCCAGATTGGAGCATATTGGGAGTTCTAGCCCTACACAGTGGTTGGGTTCAGGCATAGTGAATAGGAGGAGCAAGGCCAGTGTAGGGAGGAGCATTTGCATGAGCATTTGCAAGTCGTGGGACAGGACTTGGCCTATGAAACACATAGTGTCCTAGATCGACCATCCTGCCTAATCCTCTCATTGTACAAATGAGGAAACAGACTGAGGGAGGATCAGGACAGTGGAATGGTCAGTCCAAGTAGGGGGTTGTTACTCTGGAATCTCAGGGGGCAGAAAGAATTTCCTGGAGACTAGCAGTATAGGTTTGAGCCTTTCTAGTTGGGTGGAATTTGGAGATGGAAAAGGGAAGGTGGCAGTATTCCTGATCACAGAACGGTGAGCAAGGGACAGAGACAGGACTGGGATATAGAAAGCTGAGGGGGTGAGGGAATCCTGGTGCCACGGTTAAGCTCACTGGCTTCCATGGGGCCTAATCATGGTTGTGAGGGGCAGCTCCACCAGCCAGGCCAGCAGTGAAGTCACTGTTTATTTTCACTGAGCCTCTGTTTGTCAATAGGAATTATTCTTCCTGCTTGATAAGGTTGTTTGAAGGTTAACGATGCTAATGAAAGTGCTCATCAGCACAGCCCTCAGCTCTCAGAAAACGTTCCAATAAGATGAGCCACTAGTATCTTTATTATAAGAATATGGAGGTCGACAGGGCTGAAGATTGTAGATTTTAAGGATGTTTTTAAGGAGGTAGGGTTACTTTGAAGTTTCCAGAGCAGAGGGCAGGCAGGCCTCGAAGAAGAAATGGCACTAAGGAAGGGCCAAGATCACTGTCGGACCTTTCTCCTCAGTTCTGTGCCCTGGTGCCCCATTTTGGTGCTACTTCTCGGCTGCTCTCTGCCCAATGATGGGATGGCAGAGGGGCACCGCCTCCAGGGCCGCCTCCAGACTGCGTTGGCCCGCAGGGAATCCCTACTCCTTTCTGACCCGAGGGGGCTGGGCTGGGCCGGGGGCGGGAGCGGGGTGGGCGGTGGTTGACTGGACGCCCCGCCCACAGTTTGACCACCTGGACTCGGAGTGGCTGGGCATGCCGCCGCTGCCTTCTCCGCGCTGCCTCTTTGGTCTGGGAGAGGCTCTTAACTCCATCTACGTGGTCGGCGGCCGAGAGCTCAAGGATGGGGAGAGCAGCCTGGACTCGGTCCTGTGCTACGACCGGCTGTGAGCGTGGGCTGGGGCGGGCCGGGTCCTGGGGAGGAGCTGTGCATCGAGGTGGGAGCCCGTTGTCCCATACAGTCGCTGACCGCTGGGAGGGGCAGAGGAGGCGAGTCCCGGGCAGGGGCGTAGGTGGGTGGGGCCCAAGGGGAGTTCCTGGAATGCTTTGGGTGCACCCCGAGTGAGTGTTGGGTGGGAGGGTGAACCAAAGGCCCGGATTGGGCGCACCCTTGAGTCGGGCACCGCCCCTTGCGTCCGCTCTAGGTCCTTCAAATGGGGCGAATCGGACCCTCTGCCATACGCAGTGTATGGCCACGCTGTTCTCTCCTATATGGACCTCGTCTACGTCATTGGTGGCAAAGGCAGCGACAGGTGAGGCTGGGTCCCCGAGCGTGTCTGCTTCAGCAGAGTTGTAGGTTCCAGCGAAAGCAGAATTCTCCTGAGGTTGGAGGTTTGTCCCCACTGTCCTGGGAGGCGGCCAAGGGCGGGGAGGCTGTATTCAGGCCTCCCTAATACGCACTCATCCATCCACCCCACAGGAAGTGCCTGAACAAGATGTGCGTCTATGACCCCAAGAAATTCGAGTGGAAGGAATTGGCACCCATGCAGACTGCCCGCTCGCTCTTTGGGGCCACCGTCCACGATGGCCGCATTTTTGTGGCAGCGGGGGTCACCGACACAGGACTGACCAGTTCCTCGGAGGTGTACAGCATCGCAGATGACAAGTATGTGGCTTTGGGCCTATGTCAGCCCTCCCTGTGTCTGTCCTGGCAGGAGTCATAGCCCCTGTCTTGGGTCCCTGCTGTTGATTTGGAACATCCCCACGGTAGTCCTTCTCTGATCAGCAGATAGGTGGGGAGGGGACTTCCCCATGAGGTAGGGCAGGTTTATGGGCGGCAGGGTCTGCAGGAGGGAGCTCCCAGGTGGAGCTCCCAGGAGACAAGGGATACCAGGTTCCTCACTCAGAGACTCCTACCAGGCAATGGCCTTGTGCTAGTGAAAGACCAGTGAGGGAGGCAGGAGCTGCCCTGCTGGGATATCAGGAAAGAAAAAATGGAGCTGACCTCCAGCTGGGCTCAGCCAGCAATAGTGGGAGAAGCCAGTTCTGGGGCCGGGTAGGTGACCAGAAGGGCTGAGACACTTTATTCTGAGACTAATGAAATGCCTTTGATGGGTTTTAAACTCACCTGTTTTTCTAACATGCCTGGGGCAGCTTATGTGGAAAGCAGATCAGGGATTTTCTAGGAGGAAAGGGGGCCTGAGGGGTGCGGGGTGCAGCTGTAGCAAGAGGTAATGGAAGCCTGGAGCCTGGAACTGGGGTGCAGTGGGGAGGAGCCACTGGAGGACTTAGGCCAGGGCCTCTCTGGCTGTAATACCAGAAATCTCCCTAGTGTCATGTTAATATGCAGATTCTGGATTTCAGATATGGGGAGGGGCCTGTATTTCTAAGGATACCCTGGTAATGTTGGTGCTGCAAGTCTAGGGACCACCCTCTGAGTAGCAAGGGTTTAGGAGATGAAAGAAGGAGGGCATAGTGATGATCTGGATGTTGGGGCAAGAAAGAAGTGGATGCTTTTGAGTGAGAATGGGAGGCCATTTGTTGGGGAAACATTGGGGTTTAGATGGCAAGAGTGAAGGTCCAGACAGGACATGTGGACTTGAGGTGCCTGCCTGAGGCTGTCCAGGAGGAGCCTACAGGGGCAGAAAGAGGGCTGAGGTAGAGAGAGAGATTGAGGGCCCAAGAGTACAGAGGGGACAAACTTCATAAGGAGGGGGAGTGCCCATGGCAGGAGCAGAGGTCCAAGCCCCAAGGAATGATGGGAGAGATGATTATCCAGGAAGAGTAAGAGAAGCTGACCCTGGAGAGGCAGGAGGTGAGGACAGTCACCTCTGTAATGGCAGGCCGTGGGCCCTGGATTTTACAGCCCTGGGGTGGATGGGGCTTTTGGAGGGTGGGAATGAAGGCCCAGCTGCAGGAGCCAGGGAGTGAGAACAGTTAGGTTGTGAGGGAAGAAGAGGGGGACAGGAGTGCAAGGGAACAGGGGCTTAAATGGCCACTGAGAAGCCAGGGGAATGTGTCCAGGGCAGTTCCGGGGGCCTGCTGGGGGCTGGGATCCTGAGTTAGCAGCCAGGAGTTAGTTCAGGAGAGAAGAGGGACATGGGAGATCCATGGGGGACTTTGCTGGGCCAGTTGGATAAATGACAAGGGGGCAAGGAAGGGAAAAGGGAGGAGCAAGAGATTGGGGGAGGAGGTGAAACCAGAGGGGCCGGGAGAACAGGGTTGGGATGAGCTGAGGCCCAGGCAGGGGCACCGGGCAGGCACCCAAGAAAGTCGGGAAACAGGAAGCTGCCCTGGAAGTGTGAGAGGCTATGACTCAGATTTCAAAGGGTGCAGCTGGAGTTGGGAGCACCGGGATAGCAGGGACAGGCCCCCTAGGTGATGCACCTTCTCACCCCACTGCCACAGGTGGGCACCCTTCGAGGCCTTTCCACAGGAGCGCAGCTCACTCAGCCTGATTAGCCTGGTGGGCACCCTCTATGCCATTGGTGGCTTTGCCACACTGGAGACTGAGTCCGGAGAATTGGTCCCCACAGAGCTCAACGACATTTGGAGGTGAGCCTGGCCCCAAGGAATCAAGGGGGAAATTCTGAGCAGGGCTGATCCCCCACAGCCTGGTAAGCTCATGTGTGGGCAAAGCTGATCCCTCTTCCAGGGAATCTTGGGGGAAGGAATAACAAACACACCCCACTTGCCCCATTTCTCACCAGTGGGTCTAGGTTTGCACATGTGGTACCTGCCCCACGGAGGAGCTCCAGCAGTGCTGCAGATGGGAGCTGACCCTCAGCTTAGGGTACAGACCCACAGACACAGGGCCCAAGTAGCAGCCACGCCTCTCACCCCCATTTTCTGGGTGCTTGGTCTAGAAGAGAGGGAGGCCAAGACTAGGAAATAGTTGGACCCCAGCCTCTCAGCCATTGCTTCCCATGGCTGGTCCTTCATGGGGGTAGGTGGAAGAGGCTCAGCCACCTGGGGCATACTTGAACCTTCAGTCACTTGGTGCTGCAAATGGCCTCTGGAGGAGTAGGGCTGCTAGGGGAGTGGAGGATGAGGGACTTCTGGAATGTTGAATACAGAACTCTCGGGAGGACAGGGTTGGTGTGTGTGTAGGGGGCCAGTGTAGATCTTCCTGGAGGGATGTGGATTTTGAGGAGTGTGGGAACCCTGGAGAGGTGGCCTTTCCTGAGGAGGTAGCTCTGGATTATGGGGTGGATTTTCTTGGTGGTGACTCTTTGGGAGGCCCCCTTCCAAGAGCATGGGAATTTCCAGGTATCTAGAGATAGACCTGGGCTGGGGTACACTTCCTGGAGATGGGTGTAGTGTACCCAGCCAATCCTCCCTGCTGGGTCCCATTTTGGACTCAGCTGATGAAGCTCTTCACCCTTGTCCCCACTCTTTCCCCCACCCCAGATATAACGAGGAGGAGGAGAAGTGGGAGGGCGTCCTGCGGGAGATCGCCTATGCAGCCGGCGCCACCTTCCTACCTGTGCGGCTCAATGTGCTGCGCCTGACTAAGATGTGACCAGCCTAGAGGGACCTAACTAAGAACCCCTCCCATCCCACAGCCCTCACAGTCCTGACCTTGTGGGGTTCTAGGGAGGAGGCTGGGAGAGGCAAGAGCCCACCTGGATCCGGTTATGGTGCCCGAGGGGCTGCTTCAGCCAGAGAAGGGCTATTGCTGCCCAGTGTTAGCCTTTCAGGCAGGGAGGAGAAACTCAGGGCCCCTCCAGGGCCATCATATTTCCCCTGGGTCCTCTTGGCTCATAAGCCATTATCACAGGGGGGTATCCAAGGCTGTGTCATGGTCATGCCCCAAGTCTGGCCATGTGTGCAGGTAAAGTTTCCCACAGGACACGGTCCACTTGCCTATCTGATGGGAGTGTCCCCATCAAGTGCAGCTTGCAGTGTGGGTACGTCTCCTTCTTCAAGAAGAATAAAATACCTTCTAAGTGAGTAGTTCAGGGTCTGAAATCAGGTTCTCCAAGAGTCAATAATCAGGTGGTTTGAAATTTCGGGCCTTAATATTCTGCTTTTGGGTTGTCAAGGTGGGAGGTCTTCCCCTCATGTGCTGTCCCTTTCACACTGTGTGGGACCCCCTCCCTGAGACCTGGAAACTCCAGCTCTTCAGCCATGATGGACAAGGAGCCAGGGGATTGCTGGGAACAAGGGGAAGGGAACAGCCCAACTGTGGTAGAAAAGTCTTTTATTCTGTCAATGAGGCCCTGTCTGGCCCCGCCTGGGCCTGGGACCCAGGAGCCTCCTCCCACCTACTCTAGCTTCTCTTTGTCCTGCCTCTGCTCCTCCTCCAGTGCCAGGGTTCGCTCACGTTCCTTCACCAGCTGGACACCACAGTAGGTGACAAACAGGATGGCCAGTGTGGTCTGGGGGAACCCTGTTGGGGAAGGAGTCATCAGTGCCCACAGCAGCCCATCCGCAATGACTTTTCTCTTCCCATCCCTCTCCCCATTGGATGGCCCTTTTTGCCGAGTCCCTGGGGTATTGGGGTATGGAAGGAGCATTTTAGAAGGTCACAGTCCTTGAGGTTGATATATCCCAAACCCATCTCTCACCTGTAAGTAGCAGACGTCGGGCGACCAATTCTGTGAACTCGAAGCTATTCAGGCTCACAAGGTTGTACATGATGATGGCCCAGAAGTTTATGGCCCCACAAAGAGCCCGGACCCTACGGGACATCTGCTCTGACAGACGGGCCTGCCCAGTTCAGGAGAGCATTGGCAGCAAGGTGAGAGGCCCAAAGGAAAGAGGACATGGTTGGTCAATGGCCTGGCCTACAGGGCCACTTATCCTGGGGATATTGACGGTGTCTGGGAATCCCAGGCCAATTCTTCATCATTATTAAACATGGGGAAACTGAGTCCTGGGGAGAGGATAAGAACTGGCAAACAAGGCCAGGCCTCCATGTATTGGGCCTGATCCACAGAAGGAAGAAAGGGACAGATTCCCACAGGACAAGCCATTGCCCTGACAATCTGGAAGGCGGTGGTGAGAAAGTTCTAGGCTGGAGATCAAGTGTGTCTGGACACCTCCAGAAAACAGCAGTGCCACCCTGTCCTGCAAGGCGACCCTACCAATCTCAGCCCATCCCAGTCCCAGACCTCCCCTGCTTACCTCAACTTGTGCAAGAGGCCCGTGCTCTGCCAGCTTCTGTACCCACAGCTCAAAGTTGAGGCCAAAGCAGTTAAGGAATGACCACAAGTAGACAATGTCACAAGGCCCAAGCCACAGAGTGGTGATGGCAAATGTGGCCACTGAGGCCACCAGCTCTGGGATCACTGCAGAGTGTTCCCCACCAAGGTGGTCATACACATATCTACAGAAAAGATGAAAGCAGAGGCCCGTGGGAGGGTGGGAAAGGACAGGTGTGAGGCCAGCAGAGAGGATGCACAACAGGGGCAGCCCTCCTCCTGCTGTCATCCTGGGGACGAGACAATGTTTTGGACTTAGGTGACTGCTTTTCCTCTGCCCAACTCCAAATTGCAGAGGGCTCAGCCTTGGACCTTGTATCTTCTCTAGCTGTGTTCATTCACTCCTCCAAAGATCTCATTCAGACTCAAGACTTTGAACACTGTCTCTATGCTGATGACCCCCAAATCTGCTTGTTTAGCCCAGTCTCTATCTTGATTTGTGTCTCCAATTGCTTCTAGACATCTCACTTGAATGACTGATTCCCCCCCTCTCTGCCCAAACCAGCTCCATCCCCATCTCCATCATCCCTTCAGTTACTACAAGCCCTGGTACCATTTTGGATTCTCAGTTTCCCTCTTCACTCACATCCAAACCAGCAAATTCTATTGACTCCAGTCAGTCCTGACCACTGCTCATAGCTTCTACCCTCCTCCCATCCGAATCCAGGTGGATTAGGCCACTTAATGGCCTTCCTACTTTGGCCTTTGTCCGCTGTCCCCCAGCCCCTTCACACAGCAGCCAGAGGCTTAGCTCAGATCACATCATTTCCATGGTTAAACCATGCCCCCACGACTTCCTATGGCAATTAGAATATTAGAGAATCCCTGTCGCTGGTTTTCTGCCTTTTTCCCCATCTCTGATCCACCATTTTCTCCCTCCCTCCCTCTGCCTGCCTTATTAGTCTTTCTGATCTTCTTCACACACACACACAGTTGGTTCATGTCTCAAAGTCTTTGCCCTGGCAGTTCCCTCTACCAGGAATTCCATCACCCTCCTCCACCCCACACATCTCCTTATCACTCAAGTCAAATACCTCCTCACAGAAGGCCGCCCAGACCCCAGCTAAAGAAGCTTCTACCCTGTAACCAAATTCTATCCCCTTACACTTACCACTCTCTAAAATTATCTTATTGATGTTTGTTTGCCTGTTTATGGTTTACCTGTTTTTCTCCCCCACTAGACTGTAAGCGCCATGATTTCAGGGTCTTTGCCATATTCACTGCTTGTATCCCCAGTGCCTAGAACAGTGCTTGGCACACAGTAGGTGCTCAATAAATATTTGTTAAATAAATTCAGTGGAAGACTCATTGACTAAGCTGCCTCTCCATTCCTTGACCTCCTCATTTCCATTGGTTTCTTCTCCACGGCACCTCAGCCACCCACTCCCATGGTCAGACCCTAATTCTGGCACCATTTGAAATTTCACTCCTTGTTAATTCTCACTTTTTGCCCAACCCCTTCTGACACTTGGCTCCCCAGCTCGTTCTTCAATCCCACTGATCCCTCCCATCTTTACCACCCCCTTTAACAGGCTTATGCTCAAATGAGTCATCATTATAAATAACCTTAAGCCCCTTATTTTTCAATTCTTCCTTCTTGACCATCTGGGAGAGCCGATTACCAGCTTTCTCTTGACCTGCACCCCCGCAGCTAAGCCCTGAGGGAAAGCCTCACGTCTTCACACGTTGGAGGCTGAAACCCACTACCTCCAACCCCACCTGGCCTCTCGGAGCTGAGCTCTCTATAGGCAGGTGCTTCTCCCACATTGCAATGGCTACTGCACCCCTCTCTCTCCTGCAAGTATGAGAGAGTATGGTGGGGCACTTGGGAAGGAAGGCCTGTATGCTGCCTCCTCAGCCTATAGTGGCTTCTCTTCTTCCTCCTGAAAGCGGGCCTCTGCCTGAGAGTGGACACATCACCTCCTCCCTCCTCAGGACCTCAGTCCACCAATTGCCCCTCCATCCTGCATTACCAGCTCTTCTGTTGAATAGTTCCCCTCAGCACCAGGGGTGTCCCAGTACCTCCTACCTTTAAAACACCCCACAACTCCCTTTGGTTACCCCTCTGTCTTACTCCTTCAGTCCCAGGCTTCTCCCAGAAGTTGTCACACACTCCCCCACAGTTCCTCGATTCCCTTTCACTGCCTTTGCCTCCCCAGGGGAAGGCTGAAAAGCTCCATGTCCCCAATGCTAATCCTCAGCCTCCAGCTCCCTTGAACCTCAGCAGCACCTGGCCCCGTGGCCCCCTCCACGCCTGGATGGTCTTCCCAAGCTTCCAGGGTGTCACATGGCCTTGATTCTTCTCCTGCTCCTCAGTTCCTTCTCCTGGCTCTTCCTTCTCCCTCCAACCAAAGTCCTTGTGGGACCAATATTGGCTGACCCCAACTCTCCTCGACCTGCACCCCAGGTTTTATGCACTCCCGAGGCTGCAGCACAACTACCCTCCCTCATGACATCCACAGTTCCACCAAGCCCTCCTGACTTCTCTGAGTCCCTGGCCCTCAAATCCAGGCACGTTCCCTGGATCTCCCTAATGGTGCCCCCCCCCCCCAGATTCCATCTAGATTTTTCTCAAACAGAACCTCTCTCTAGAAGTCACCCCATTCTTCCAGGCTGAATATAGGGGCCCAGAAGTCATATCCTTCTTTTGGATGCCCGTACTGAATGGCAGCTCCTGGTGTCTCTGCCCCCCCACCCCTGCCAGCCCCTTCTCTCCACTTCCAGGTCCCTCAGCCAAGTCCAAACCTGTCTCTCACCTAGTCCTCGTCTAAGGCAGACTTGCTCCCTCCTTGCTTTCCCTGGCCTAGGGGTAATCTCTAAAACCATGGGTAAATCTTGGCACTGCCCAGACATGTGGCACTATAGCTGTGGCCACCCCCTCACCCCAACTCACTTGCAAAGCCAGTCATTGATGCCCCGGTCAAAGTGTCTGTGTGGAAAGAGCAGAAGGGTGTGAGTCCACCTGACACAGAGCTCCCACGGCACAGCGGGAGGGGACATGGTAGGATGGGAAGAGGCTCAGGGGCGGTGGGCATCCAAGGTTGTGACCCCCTCCACTGCTTGTACTCACGTTTCCCCAAAGACATAGAGCGCAGTGATGCACTTAGGAGGCTGAGGCGGGTCCAGGTGGTCCAGGCGCGCCACGGTGTTGACGACACCAAAGAGGACTGCAGCCTTCACCCAGTCATACACCAGGTTTGAATAGGCTAGGCCAGCTGGGGACAAGGTGCTGTCACTACCCAGGGCCCATCATCACCTTGGCCTCCCCTGATGACCCCCAAGTCCCAGGGGAGGTGCTGAGCCCTGCCTTCCCCCTGGACACTTCTCTCCAAAGGTTGGGGGAGAGGAGAAGTCCTTGCCACCTGCAGCCCACAAGGAGAATTTGCCTCTTCCTGGGGGAGCACCAGGCCCCACCTTCCCCATGGGGACCCCCATCTCCACTTGTGAAAATCAATCACAGCCCTGATGAAGGGCAGGCTGTTGGAGATACTGCTCCAGCCTCATAGGACAAAGCTAAGGTCAAGTCCCAGGCATTTCAAAGAATAAGTCCCCGTTCCTGCACCCTTGGTGATGTGGGGACCCACCGAGGGCGCTGTCTGGGAGGCGATTGGCAAACTTGAGGTCATTGGGGATGGTGAGGATGTAGAAGAAGTGAAAGAAGATGTCCACTGCTATGATGGCCACCACGCTGAGACCTGCCTGGGCCCGGATGCGCCACAGCTCGCCCTCGGGCCTCACTGGTTCCACCTCACTCACCTGGAGGGATGCAAAATGTCTGGGGGGAGTGCCAAGTGTCTGCCGTGAGGAGCCCTGCCCCAGTGGGGGTCCCCCTGGGTGGGAGGAGGCAGACTGCACCCAGGAATTCCGCCCAAGGGTGGAGACACCCTGAAGTCTGGGGAGGGTTCTGTCCGACAAGGGGAGACCAATCCTGTCTTGGGAGCCCCATTTGAGCAGGAGGGGAACGGTCATGGCCTGGGAGTCCTGTCTGAGAGAAGACACACATCTCCACCATGTGATCCTTGTCTAAGGCGGAAACGTGGCTGCATCCTGGGGTCCTACCTGAAGATGGGGTACAGCCTGCCTGGGGAGTTCTACCTGAGATAGGAGCCTCTGTCTGAAAAAGGAGACCTAGCCTTGTTCTGGGAGGCCACAAGATGTCCTCTCACCTGAGTGTGGAAGCGATCAAAGGTCATGATGGGCCCAAAGAAGAAGAAGGGCAGGTAGAAGTTGTACTTGAGCAGGTCGGCTAGGGAGTAGCGGCGGTCAGGGCGGGCACAGCTCTCCAGTGCGAAGCTGGTGCAACGCAGCACGGTAAAGCCACAGCCCCCATGAAACAGCACCTCTTGAAGATCAAAAGTGCCTGTTACAAACCCGCTCTGGAGGGGAGAGAACAGGCCGCCAGCTCACCAGGGGGCCTCACACCTCTGGGGAAAAGCAACCCCTTTCCAGCTTCCCAGGGGGGCCCCAGCCTGGTCCCACCCTTCCCCTCTTCCAGAGCCAGTTAACATTGACGATTGCTCTATCCCAGCAATGTGATAGAACAGAGGGCCGGCTGGACACACCTGTGCTGCAGTGCAGGTGACCGCCTGGTTGTCAGGGCACACTCAAAGGCTTGAAGATGGGTAGAAAAGTGAAGGAAATACTTGGGGATACTTGGGAGGCAACGGCTTTAAATGAAGCAAAAGGCTTGGGATCCTATCCCTGTACCCTTCTAATACCCCAGTGCATACCTGCCAGGAGATAAGGGGGTCCATCTTGAAGGAGGCCAGGCTGGCCAGGCCAAGGCCAAGACAGAGCCAGGGTTGACCCAAGAGTGAGGCCACATAGAGGGCCACACAGTGGCCAAGCAGCAGCAGCAGGTACCAAGGGCCCATTGTGCCCATCACAGCCAGGGCTCCGTACACAGCATACATCCAGGAGCGGAGCTGTGGAGAAGTGAGGTTATGGTTTTCCTATGCTCCTGGGGGTAGGACCCCTAAATAGATTTCCCACAACCTTTCCAGCTAAGGAGAAGCTGATGAGGGTGGGGGGCAGATTCAGCTCACCTGGGGGGCAACCATTGTGCAGAGTTTGGCAAACAGCACGTGTCCAGAGAGGGCAAAGATGATGACATTTCGGAAGGAAGTGAACCACATCACCCACTCAAAGTCAGCTACATCCTGGGACAGCCAGGGACAGGAGGTGAGGAAGGTTAGGGTGGGTGAGGGAGGACAGCAGGCGGGTACCCCAACTGGGCAGAGCCCTAGCACCTTCCCAGATCCCTTGTTCTTCTCATGCATTAGAAGAGGAGCAATGGCTCCAGGTCCCTGCAGTCTCTTCTGAAGGAAGTACCCAGGTAGAAAAGAAGGGAGGAATGAGCGCACCACGAGGACAGCACTGTCCCTCAAATCCCTCTCCCCCTCTGCTCAGCACAGTGCCTGACACTCTACCACTGCTGCCCTGTTCCGGGGAAGGGTGGTGCTGGAGGCCCCGCTGAAGCTCATCCTGCTTATGAACCTGTTTTCTAAGTGAGTGGGGCTGGGGAGGGGCCGTGGAGAAGCTGAGGTGCTGAGGCTCAAGCTAGAGACCCCCTTTGTGAGACGCCAGAAAATCTGGGATAGCGGAGAGTGGGCAAGAGTTAGGGATGGGGACACGTGCCAGGGGTCGGTGACCCTAAGCAGGGAACCTGGGATGTGGGAGACCTACCATCTTCCGGCCAATGTACTCCCAGCCGGGTCGCACAGACTCCCGGAAGGCCTTCCTGTGGGCCCCATCTGAGAACAGAGCGTGGCCTCAGTGGAAGGGGTCTTTCACATGCCCTCCCAGGCCTGCCCCCAAGGACGAGGCTGCCCCCACCTGGGGAGAGGGGAACAGGTCTGCCAGGTGTCTAGCTCTGGGAACAGGGCAGAAGTTAGGGGAATGTGGGTCTCTTGTTCTGCCCCAGCCTCGCCCTGGGTCTTGGTGTGTATCTATCTGGGTCCAGGTCTCTGTGTCTCTGAGTGTCTATGAATGTGGGGGGACAGGCTCTGTGTCCATGTCTCTAGGTCTGGAACTTATATATTTCTTGCCTTGCTGATTAGAACCCTGAGGCCCCCAGGGGAAGACAGATCCCACCCCTGCCTCAGGGCCCAGTTGTTACCTTGGGATGCTTCAAGGAGGCCCCGGCCAGCATAGGCCAGGGACCCACTCAGCACCAGGAAGTAGAGACCCAGCTCAGCTGCAGGCAGTGCTGTCTTGATGCCCATAGCCTGGACAGGGCTGGGGAGATAGGCAGGTGAGGGCCCAGCCTCCAGCCCCACCTGGACCTCCACAGGGGTACTAGGCCTCCATTCTGAACAGAGACCACTCCATCCACCCCTTGGGGTCTGGGGGAGTGCGGCATCACTTTCCCCACCCTTGTGTGCCCTTCACTCCTCCCCTCCCGACTGCTGCTCCAGTTCCAACCCCTCTCACTGAAGGTTCTTGAAAGTCTAGTCTCCACTCAGTCTACCTTTGTCACCTTCCTTTACTCCTTCACACCTTTCGGATGGATTGGTCTCCACCCTCTGCCAAGACTCCTGCCAAAGCCCTCTTGAACTTTCAGGAGAGGAAACCCTATCTCTAGCACCTCAATCAGGTTTCTGGCCTCCAGGGTCCCCCTACCTCAGTGAGACTCCTTCAGCTCCTAAGAAAGCCAAACTCTCTCCAAGACCCCTTCTCTGACTCCTACTCACACCCTGAGTGGCCTTTCCTTCTCTGAGACCCTGTAACCTCCCAGGTCCTGCCCCCAGCACCAAGCCTCCCACCCTGTCATTCAGCCTTTTATCTTTTGCAGACCCCACACCCAGCAAGCCCCCCGCGCTCTAGCCTGCCTCGTCCCTGGTCCCTGCCTGTGTCTGCATACTGTCCCACCCGCAGTGCTCTATGTCTCAGGTCCTGGCCAGTTCTGGAGGCTGTGCTATTTGAGAAGGTGCCCTGGAGAAGTGGGTGTGGGGCCAGGCAGGGCCAGGAGGGCACAGGGAGCATGCTGGCTGCTGTCCAAGGTGCTGATCAGTTTAAGGGCCAGGGTGAGTCTAGCCACTCCCTCCTGCCAGCACCCAGCTTGTTCCCAGGAGTCCTGCTGGGCCAACCCTGGGAACTCAGCTAGCACCTATGCTCTTTCCACCCTACTTCAGCCTGGCCCAGTGTCTTCCTAAGGGACCCATAGGTACAGACTCAGGGCCTAAATGAATGAGAGGAACATGTGTAGGTGCCCCTTGGGCTGAGTTGGGCCCTGTCTCCCACCTTAGTTCCTCCCTTAAATCACAGGCCAGCCTTCGCCACCCTGTGGGCAGCTCTTCTGGACCCCCCAGCTGACATTCTCCCCAGATGGAGGGGGTCACAGGCCAGAATGGGGAAGGGACCCATTAAAGCCACAGGACGAGCCTGGGACAGGGTTTGTCTCCCCTCAAGACCAGATATTCTCCGTGAACCCCTCTGGAATCTCAGATGAGGCCATTGCTGCCCTGCCCGTGTCAGGGGGCTGCCAGGGGGCTGTCATCGGAGCCTGAGGGCCAGTATGCCTCCTCATCAGCAGGGTAGGGGGAGGGAGGCCCTGGGGATCAGGTTAATGGAGCAGAAGCTTGAAACCGGAGCACAGTGAAGAGCCCGAGGAATAGCTTTGTCAGCTGCCTCCCACTCGCCACTTTCCAATTTTAGCTCCCCATGGCCTGTGCAGAAGTGTCCCCAGTGAGGCCTCAGTGAGGAGCTGGCCCCCAGCCCGGGGCCTTTCCTGTTAGACCCCCCAACATGGACCGGCCTGTGGAAGCAGGAGTGGTTCCTTCCCCCGGTCCTGTCTCAGGTGCACCTGGAGTAAAGCCCACCTTGGGGCCTGTGATCTGCAATCAGGAGCCTGGGGTGGGCCCCACAGGTCTCCAGGGCCCCAGAATGGCCGCATCCCCAGCTGGCACTGACCTTGAGGAGGCTGCGAGGGACCCTGGCACACTGCCCACCTCGGGGCTCCGGGGTCCTTGTATCCGACTGTGCGTCTGTCCGACCAGCTGAGCTCTGGGGCCACGGTGGGGTGTGTCTAGCCCTGGGGTCCCCACCCCCTCGAGGCTATGAGCGGTGAGTGGTGACAGCAGGCAGAGGAGGGGGAGGAGGAGGGTAGGGAGGAGGTGGCCTTCCTGGAGCGGAGCTGAGCAGAGTGCTGCAGAGCTGCTGGCCGCAGGGAGCCGCAGGGAGGCTGGGGGGGGGAGGGGGTGGCCAGAGGCACAGACTCAGACAGGGACACCTGGGTCTCACTTTAGTCTGTGCCCTTGCCCCTGGAGATCCTGTGTCTCTCTCTCTTTCTACTAGCCAGGACACCCTTCTTTCAGGAAGCCTTCCAGGTGGCCCCACGAGCCTCTACAGACTTGTGAGCCCTGCCCCCGATGTAGTATCACATTCACACACACGAAAATGCTTTCCCATCTCTGCTCTGTAGACTGTAGCTCCCACTTTACATGTCACCTCCCAAGGGCTGTCCAGGGAAAACCTCTCGTT
Organism: Spermophilus citellus; assembly: GCF_964194105.1. Taxonomy (NCBI): domain Eukaryota; kingdom Metazoa; phylum Chordata; class Mammalia; order Rodentia; family Sciuridae; genus Spermophilus; species Spermophilus citellus. The sequence continues at coordinate 21,939,028 of NC_138184.1, read as the reverse complement.
CCTTTTTATCAAGCCAACTCCTGCCTGGACAGGCACTAGTACCTGGGGGAGGACCGACTTGCCTAGTGGGATTGGAACTGGCACGGGGTATGTTTGAAAGGGGCTCCCACCCCCAAGCCCTGTCCTATAGGGAGTTGCCTGGGTGGAGGGGTGCTAGAAGGGTCACTTGGCAAGCCTTGAATGGGTACTTGCAATGGCTGGCATTAGCATTTTTTTTTTTTTTTTGTACCAGAGATTGAACTCAGGGGCACTCGGCCACTGAGCCACATCCTCAGCCTTATTTTGTATTTTATTTAGAGACAGGGTCTCACTGAGTTGCTTAACACCTAGCTTTTGCTGAGGCTGGCTTTGAACTCCCAATCCTCCTGCCTCAGCTTCCTGAGCCATTGGGATTACAGGTGTGTGCCACTGCGCCTGGTAGCTGGCATCATCTTGATGGCAGAGTAGAGCAGACAGGAAGAAATGTCCCTAACCAACTGTGGCTCCTGGAGAGAGACAGCCAATACCCCAACCCTGGCAACCTGATGGGAAGGGGTAAACTGATGGCCCCATTGAGAGGTCAGGATCTTCCAATAGTTCCCCTTTGGGATGAGGCCCCCATAGTCTGGGGAAGCTGTATGTATTTGTGTCATGTCTGTGGGGACCTGTTCATGCGTATGCTCCAGAGAATAGGGCTAAGGAGGCCCCACTGGACCTGGTTCAGCTGATCTCCTGAACAACCCCCCTCCAATAAGGTTCAGGTGAGGATGGGCAGTAGAGCCCTGCAGGGGCCCGTGCAAGTCCTAGAAGGGAGAGAGAGGCTGCACTAGGCAATGGATCCTCCCAACCTCCAGACATGCTGGCCCAAAGGAAGCCACCATGAGAACCAACACACACTCTACAGAGAATGACACAGAGGTGCATGCCACTGATCCCTGACCCTGAGAATCATGAGTGACAGCCTCGACACAGTGTGGGGTCTGGGTTAGGGCTACAGCTGGGATCATGGGCACTAGAGGAGGCCAGTGTCAGGGAAGGAAGACTTCCAGTCTAGAGGAGGAGTCAATGGTGAGGAGTAATCATAACAGCCAGGATTAACATACATGGATCAACTTTTTAATGTCACTGCAATCTGTAAGGAAAGAGTTACCATTATCTCCAGCTGGTAGAAGAGGAAACTGAGGCACAAGGTGGTTAAGTGGCTGGATCAACCCCATAAGCTTCTGGATCAACCCCATAAGCTTCTGGAATTGACTGTCCTTCAGGCTGAGAGCCAAGCTCACCCTCACCCGCTGTTGGGCAGGACCAGCCTGGGCCAGGTCTCCACCTGGTGCCCTCTGGAGGCTCCAAGAGAATGGCTCAGGGAGGCAGACAGGGTGGTTTGTGCTGGGACGGAGAACACGGGTGCAGCCCACTGACAGGAGCCAGAGCTTCGGCCTGCTGCTGTGTGCTCTGGGCCTCGTGTCCTCATTTGTAAAATGGGCACACTGCTGGCCTGGCCTCCTGGGTTCTTGGGGGGATCCAGTGACTCACCCCATGAGAGAGGCTTGATTCACTGTTTATGAAGAGAGGCTGTGAGGGAGCCACAGCCCCCTAACTCCAGAGCCCCAGAGAGGCAGGGCCCACTCAGCAGAGATGTTCCCCAGTGACCCTGCATTGCAGGACCTGCAAGGAATTTGGCACATGCGGATGGCAAGAAGGGTGGAGGCTTAGGGAGGCCAGCTCCACCCTAAGTGTGGGGTATAGGATGGGGGGCCCCTGGCTTGGCCAGCCCACAAAACAAGGGACAGGAAGCTGACTGGGCTGAGATCAGCACAAGGACCAGGATCAGCTTCCCAAATGCTGATTCTTCCCAAGGTCCACTGGAAAAGATGTGGGGAGGGAGGCCAATTCTCTTAGATCAGAGTCCCTTTTCACCTCTCAATTTTTTTTTGTTTTTGCTCAAAATGAAAATGTGGGCAAGCTTCCTCTGTGTGTGTGCATGTGTGCACATATGCATGCGTATGCAGTTGTCTTGTATTGGTTCTGCATAGGGTCTGGGGGTATACACTTTGTGGTATGTTGTTTATGACAGGTGCTTAGTGTGTGTGTGTATGTGTGTGTGTGTGTGTTGTGTGTAGCAATGCACTGTGTGGTGTCTGAGTGTGATGTGTGTTGTATGGGTGTATATGTGTGAGTATGCAAGGCTTGAGAACTGTAGGTGACACGTTTGTGAAGGTACATATGAGAAGGGTTGGCAGGTGGAGACTTCCTTGTGCTAAGGGCTGCCTGAGGGCTCATTTGGGGCAGGGGGAAGAGGCTGGTTCTGGCCACTGGATGTGGGGGCGCCCAGAGGAACAGGGAAGGAGCCCAGTGGCAATGGAATGTGTTTGAGTCAGCCAGAGCCAGCCTGCAGTGTTGCTCAGCTGAGCTGTGGTGCCCCAGAGGCCCCACTGGGGACAGTGGCCAAACCACATCCACGTCTCAACCAGGTCTCCCCGGTCAGTGCCGGAACCTGAGCACCCAGAATCACAGCACCTTCCTATGCCCAAGGTGTGGCCGGGGGATCATCATGTGAGGTCACTCCACCACCTGCCTTTTACTTGCCCTGTCCCTTGGCCCTCTAGGGCACCTGCCCCCTCCATGCCTGAGGCCCTGGGCAGGGGCCTCAGGAGTTCTCATTCAGCCCACCTGCTGCCCACCTACCTGAGAGATGGGGAAGCCTTCCTCAGGATCTGAGGATAGTTGGTACTGCCAGGAGAGTCTGTGGGCACCAACTTGTGCAGACCAAGCTCTACTCCTCCCCACTGCCAGCTGAGTTGGATCTCTCAGGATCCAGTCCTTGGCCCCCCGACAACTCCTTCTTCCCTTAAAAATCCTTCCAGATTATCCCGTGACTCCCCTCTCCATCCCTGCACCCCTACATGGGAGCTGGGATTAGGGGTGTAGGGTAGGGGGCTCTGTGGTGCCACAGCCTGTTTCTGCATCCTTCCCCTTCCCCAGCCCCCATCATAGCCCCATTTCCCACACCTCTCTAATGGGACAGAGAGCTCCCAGAAAGAAGGAAGTAAGCCACTTTTATCCCCACCCCCACCCCCACCCAGGCCTGGTGAGGCTGGCATGCAGTTGGCACTCACTGTCTGGTGACTGGCCAGCAGAATGGATGGTGACCTAAAAGGAGTCTGTCTCCCCAGGGGCCTGAGAATTCTTGGAGTTTGGGGGCCATGTCTCAGCACCTTCATACCTGGGCAAAAGAGCTGCTCAATAAATATTTGCTGACCTAACACAGGGTTATTAAGAGCTAACATTTATGGTGTGCTTACTGTATGTCAGCAGCTGCTCTAAGCATTTAATACTTTTTAACTCCATGAATCCTAAAGAGGGTTGCAATGATGGAATGGAGCGGATCTGGTCTAACTAAGCTGAAGGTGCCTGGTGCAGGTGCCAGTGGGTGTGATAAAGCCCTGGAATATAGCCCCATGGTAAAACTCTCAAGGTTGAGCCAGAAGCAGTGGCACACACCTGTAATCTCAGTGATTCAGGAAGCTGAGGCAGGAGGATCACAAGTTCAAGGCTAGCCTCAGCAACTTAGCAAGACTCTCAAAATAAAAAAATAAAAAGGGCTGGGGATGTAGCTCAGTGGTAGAGCACTCCTGGGGTCAATCCTCAGTCCAAAAATAACAATAACAACAAAAATGCTCAAGGTTGCCTATAGAACTTGAAGATTGTATCAATTAGATTTTATATCCATAGGTGACCTAAGTAAGGACTTAACTATGCGCAGACTGACACCAAAAGATGCCAACTCATCAGTTTATCTAAAAATGTGTAAACAAGATCACTGTGTCTGGCTAGCAGCAGCTTTCTCCCCACTCTTTTATTATAAATCCTATTTTTATTGTAGTGGAATGAAATCAATCTATAGATACATGTTCCTTGTATCACAGTAAACAGCAAGGCAATAATTAGCCTTTTGGGGTATTCTTTGACACCTATTAACAGCCCTTAAGGGAGGTTTTTATTATTGTCCCCATTTTATAGATGACATGGAGTCTCAGGGAGGTTGCATGATTTTCCCAAGGCCACACAGCTGGCAAGTGGAGAAAGAGATTCACACCCTTTGATGGGATGCTCCTTTCTCGCTCAGCCCAGCCCCAAGCCAAGAAGGACAGCAGAGGTGGGTGTGGATCACACCCTGCCTGCTCTTCTCCAACGTGATCCTAAGGGAGGATGGTTGGTCCTGTGCCTCCTTCTGTCCCAGGGACTCTGCTGAGGACTGGAGCCTGGGTCCCCACATGCTCAGATCACCCTCAGGAGGCTCCCCACAGCCTGAAGAAAGTGCCAGTTACTTGACCTGGTGTCCACACTCTGCATTTGGCCCACTCCTCACTGTCCTTCACTGTCCCCTCCCAGCACAGGCCCTCTTGCTCTTCTCTGGCTCTCTGCTTGGCCATTGCCCTTCACAAGGAACCAGGAAGAAAGTCTGCCTTCCCAGAAGCCCTTAGAGCCCATCAGAATTGCCACTTCATTCCAATGGGCTCTGTGCCACCTTACTGTGGGAGCTCTAGACTGTGCTGCCCTTGGAGGCTCTCTCAGGGGGGGTGAGGGCAGTGGGGCCAGCTCTGATCCCCTCCATTCCCATCTCTGAGGGATGGCCTGAGCAGATGTAGTCTCAGGACCTCCAGGTGGAGGAAGGAGATGAATTGTCATAGTATGTGCTCCTGCATTTGTGTCACTATACAAGCTACACACATAACTGTGTCTCACGTGGGGACTGTCTGCATCCACATCCACATGTGCTCACTTGTGCTTGAATGCGTGTCTACCTGTGTCTACACAGCTACATGCTCCTGCACCTAGGTGTCTGTGTGTGTCTGCCTCTGTGTGTGTGCCTGTGCACCTGTGTGGCCAGTGCGTCTAGGGTGTTGTGTGTAGCTATAGGCTACTCATCCTCCCTGGAGTCAGCCTTCCCTGTGGCTGTAATTGCAGCCAAGAGGATGATGCTGTGACAGTCACACAGAAGATGGGGGCTCCCAGGGTCACCTCCCCAGCAGCCTTCCCAGCTCACCATGGGGAGGGAGGTGCACCACACCCATGTCTTCACACACTTCCTCAAAACCCTTCTGCCCAAAGCTCCAGCCCAGCCCCACTTCTGCTCTCCGCCACCAGCGCCCACCCACCCAGCCTTTTGGGAGCAGCAGGAGGTGCCCTCTGGAGCAACCAGTGAGATGCAGAGCTGTTCAGCAGTGAGATGGGCATTCCTGCCCTGGGGAGCTGCTCAACTGGGGACTCTGGTTTTGGAGGCTGACCAGAGTGAAATAATAGCTTCAATCCTTCGAGCCCCATTTTCCCCATCTGTGAAATAGGGCGGCAATCCCCTGTATTATTAGAGGACAGACGGGTGGGGTCAGGTTTCCATGGGAGATGACCACTCACTGGAAGATGCAGCAATTATGAAAATAACAATTGTATATTACAAGTCCAAGCTTGGCATCTGAGCAGCAGGCTGACAAAGAGGCCAGGAGTGTGCTGCCCTACTCTGTGGATGGGGAGGGCCACAGATGGAGCCAGGGCAGGGCAGGGGGATGCCTAGTGAGGAGGACCAAGTAGGTGGGGGAGGCTGGGCAATGTGCCCAACCCAGGGTACCAGGGGTTCTGCTGTGCGTATGGAGCCTGTGGGCATGCAGGGGCCCCCAGGCAGGTTCTAAGACAAGGGCCATGAGCACCTGCTCGGGGGACTGCATCTGTCCATTCACACCTGGCTCGTCCCAGAGCTCTGGCTGATGCTGGTGGGCTGCTGGGCCTCCTCCCATCACAGCCACATCTGCCCAGTGTTCCTCCATGGTTCTGCCATGGCTTCTCCTCTGGCTTGAAGTGTGGGCTGTGGTCACTCTGAAGGAGCTGCTTTTGAGGGCAGAGCTGAGCTGGGGCCCGGATGGCTTCCTGAATCAGACGCAGTCCTCAGACAGCCTCATCCTCTCAAGGCCTGAGCTGTCCCACTGGCCTGGCTGACACAGGGCCGCATCCTAGTGCTTGTCCGCTTTCTGCTGCCGCAGGGCCTGCAGGAAGACCCCTTTCACCTGGCTAAGGGTCTCATGGTACATGCGGAAGTCCTCCTCCTTTCCCCGCAGGGCATTGCCCAGGGCGGCTCTCAGCATTTCGTTCTCCTCCACCTGGATGGCCAGCCTGGACCACAGGGAGACAGGGCTGAGTGTGGTCTGAGTAGCACATGGGTGGTGGGGTCCAGGGGGCCCTGGATTGCAGCTCCAGCATGGCTGCTGTTTAGCTCAGGGCTTTCTCTGACTCACCCCCTCCCCTGCCCTACCCCCTCCCCAGGAGGAATACCATGCTGGAGTCCTCTCTGGGCCCGCCCACAGCTTTGGGTCTGGTGCCCAGTAGCCCCATTATCAGCCATCCCAAGCAGGAGCCTCATTTGTAGAGGTGCTTTCTCCCCTTTCCCTTTGCATTGTCTTCTAAGGCCCAACTGAGGGAGAAAGTGGGTCCAGCAAACCCTGCTTAATAAAACTTCTCTTGGGACTCTGGGGTCATCAGGGAGTGCCTGGGCCCCTTGGCCACTGCAGGGAGATCTCTGAATTGGAAGCCTAGAATCTAGGACCCAGCAGAACCAGCCCTCTGGGCAAACAGAAGTAAAAAGTGCGAACAGGGAGGGACAGTCCCTCTGCCCTTCGTAGCACCTCTACCTAGACTACTACCCTTTCAAGAAGAGGGGGCAGGAAGCACCTGGTGGTCAGCTCCTCCATCTGCAATTCCACAGGTACACTGGAGAGTTGGGCAGAGGATGGGTCCTTTTTCTCACTTCCTGTTGGGTTGGGCCTGGTGTTAGAGGCTGGCAGACCTGCAGGGCAGTCTTCTGGCTCTGCCATCCTGACCCCTAGCTCACCCCAGCCCACACCGTGCTGTCATGGCTGGTCTGGGACCACCCTTGAGAAGCAGCGTTACAGCGATTGGCCTTTCACTTAAAGACAACTTCCCCCAGCTTCAGCACAAGCCTGGAGTGTGTTCTTCTGTCTAGGGTCTGGGTGTGACCACAGCACAAGTGATGCAGGCCACCTTGCAAGGTGAGAGGCAGGTTGTCCCCTTCCTTCCTCCCCTTCCTGCTGCTGGCAGGGAAGCTCCAGTGGCCACCTTGGACCAGGAGTTGGAGCTGTGCGTTGAGGATGGTGGAGCCACAAGACAGAAGAGCTTGGGTCTCCCAGCCTGTGGAGAGGCCACGAGAGCCCTCATACAAGTTCACCTATGTGGAGGCAAAAAGGGTCTCCTCTGCTGTTTCAGCCACGACTACTTTTGGCTGGCCCAGCAGAGCAACTGTGAACAAGGTTCACTCGGGACAGCAGGTAGAGGGCTGCTGGGGAGGCAGGAGGTAGTGGCTGAGGACATTCAGCAGAGGTACTGCCCCCTCATGCTAAGGGCTAACACGAGGCTGGGCCAGGTCCAAGTGGGCCCGTGGGTCACTGGGGCTCCTACTTCTGGCTGGGAGCTGGGAGAGGCTGCACAGTAACAGAGGCAGGCAGAGCTCCGCCCTCATACAAACTCCACTTCCCACACTCCCTGATGAAGACCAAAGAGCAGAGTTAATTGCTTTTTCCTCCCTCAGCAGCGAGGCTGCCCCTACTTCCCACATCAGGACCCTTCCTTGGTCCCTACCTGGTTTATTTTTGGGGGCTGCTTTCTGTGAGGTGGATGCCTTGCCAGGCTCCAAGCGCATCTTCTCCAGATGTTGCTCCAGCACCACAGTGTGGTGCCGCTCCCCCTGCAGCCTCCTTTCCGCCTCCAGGAGCTTGCTGTTGCTCTCCTCCAACCTGATCATTATAGAGGGGCTGCACACGCCCTGGCAGGCAGGGGCAGCCCCTGGTCCTCCTACTGAGGCTCCCAGAGAGGTGGGCATATCTTACACTGGGTGGTGGAAATTGTTCTGGATTTTCATTGCAGTAACACAGAAATGTGCACTGAAAAACCACATAGTTCTCTTCAAGGCTTAAAATGAAAAAAAACTGGCAGCCCATCCCTACGCCCTTCACTCCGGATTCTTGTTCCCCAGAAGCAACCACTTTTAGCATTTTAAGCTGCTTCTTTGAGTGTTTACTGCCACATTTCTACAGATGCTTGTGCTGCTTTTTTTTTAAAGGTTTAAATATAATCTTTTGACTTCCTGTCATGCGGAATCAGAATTTGGTTTTATTTTAGCACTCTCCCCCTACCCAACAGAACCTACTTTCCTCTTTTTGACTGAATTGATATTAGGTGGTGTGTTAGTTTTCTGTTGCTACTATAACAAATTACCACAAAACAGGCAGCTTGAAATCACACAAACGCATTGTCTCACATTTCTGTATATCTGAAAGGGACCTGGTTCTTTTGGATTCTCTGCTCCAGGTATCACAAGCCAAAATCAAGGTGTCAGCTAACCTGGGCTGTTATCTGGAGGATCTAGGGGAGAATCTGTTTCTAAATCCATTCAGGGTGTTGGAAGAATCCAGTTGTAGGTAGCTGAAGGACTGTTTCCTGCTGCGGTTGGCTAGGGGTCATTTTTAACTTCTAAAGGGCACTTTGCCCCCTCTGCTTCATAGTAAGCTCTGAATCTTTCATGTGTGATGCCTTCTGCAGCATAACTCTTGAATGACCCCAGATGGAAAAATGTCTCTGCTTTTATGGGCTCAAGTGATTAGATTTGGCCCACCTGATAATCCAGGATAATCTTCCTATCGTAGAGGCCATCATGATCATTACATCCGAAAAACCCTTCTCAGGCATAACAGCAAAGGACACAGGCATCAAAATCCTGTCTACCACAGGGGATATATTGGAAAATTATTCAGAGTTCATTAATGATTATATTTCCTGGAGTTAATGTTTGTCTTATGTTTGTTTTGTTTTCTATATGCCTGTCATTAGATGGGCCTTGAAGACCTTGCTGTGTGGTTATTTCACCTGAAAATTTTGTTTAATCTTTTTTAAATATTGTTTTTAGTTGTAGTTGGACACAATACCTTCATTTTATTTATTTTTATGTGGCACTGAGGATTGAACCCAGCACCTCGAACATGCTAGGCGAGTGCTCCATCACCAAGCTCCAGCCCCAGCCCCAAGATTTGTTTAATCTTTAAGTCCCACTAACAGGGAAAAGATAAATGGTGACATATTCATACTATGAAACATGATAGAATATGACAGAACCATTATACTATTCAACACAGTGGCCTTTCATCCACATGAAGCTGTTAAAATTAAAGTTATGATAATTAAATAAAATTTAAAATTCAGTTCTTCAGTCATACTAGGCACACTTCAAGTTCTCAAAAACCACATGTGGCTAATGGCTACTGCATTGGTCAGTGCAGATCTAGAACAAATCCATCATCTCAGAAACTTCTATTGGACAGCACTGGTCTAGCAACGACAAAGAACAAGGTAGAGCTATACATACAAACGTGGCTAATCTCCAAGTCATAGAAAAAGAGCAATTGCCACAAGAATACATATTATACCATTTATATAAAAAAGCTCACTAAATAATGACATGTCCAAGGCTACGTATTCTGGTCTGCAACTTCAAGAACAAGGGTCAGGAGATAACAGGGTGGAGTGGGATGACATAAGGAGCAAGACTTGGAAGTGACATACACATGAACCTGACCTGTTGTCTGCAGTGGTAACAAGGAGACTCTGGTCCTATGTCTGTGTTAACAGGGGTTTTTAAGAAGACTGAGGTGCTTTCCCCTGTGAGTGGTCAACTGGAGGCCAGTGAGTGGCAAGAGGTGGGTCTGCTTCTCCCACCTGCCTGGGCTTCTTGAAGAAAAATGCTGCAGTCGTTGAAGGCGACTGAGCAGTGATGGCCCTTGGGGCTGATATCCTGGGCTGCAGAGGTCAGCCTGAAATCAAGGTGTCAGAAGGGCTGCTTCGCTAGCTCATCTTGGGGTCTTCTTCCAAGCTCATTCCATTTGTTAGCAGAATTGAGTTTTCTTGTGGCTGTAGAACCTCATTTTCTTGCTGGATATTGACTAGGGGTGGTTGCTAGCTCCTAGAGTGCACCCACCATTCCTGCCACGTGATCTTCTCCACAGCAGGGCAGTCTGCAGGAGAATGTCTTCAAGGTCAGCAGGAGACTAACTCTGCTGCTTCAACTCTCTGGCTTCCTCTGTCTCTGACCTCTAGACTCATGCAATGAAGTCTGCCCTCTCTCTCACTTTGATCAACTCAGTCATCTGACTAGTAAACTTAATTATATCTGCAAACTCCCCCTTTGCCATGTAAGTTAACATAATCATGGCAACAATATCCCACCATATTCACGGGTTCTGACCACACTGATGGGGATGGAAGTATAAAAGTCCTGTATACAAGGGGGCAGGAATTTGGGGGATAATATTAGATAATGTTCTGCCTTCCACAGTGAAAACACAAATTTTCTTTTTTAAGAAAGAAACTAAAACCCAGTGGTATTGTTAGAGAATAATACAACATTATTCCAGGCACACTAGAGTCAACATCAGAATTAGGGTTAAAGGAGAAAAATCACATGGTCCTTCAACAGATGCTGAAGAAACATTGGTAAATCATTCCTTATTTCTGATTTTAAAAACTCAAAGTGACTGGAAATATAGCCAAGTGGTAGCCTGCTTGTCTAGCATGTATAAGGCCATGGGTTTGATTCCCAGCACTGCAAAAACAAACCAAATCAAACAAAATGCTTCAAGTAAAAAGGAGAACAGAAGGAAACATCTTAACACAATAAAGTATTTTAAATTTAGAAAACAATAACTCATGAATAGAGGAATGGTAAATCAATCGTGGATTTACATGATAAAATACTCTGTAACCATAAGAAGAATATGTACTGACATGAAGAGAAGTTCTGCAATATGTTACTAAATGAAATAAGTAGCTGAAGATTATGCATAATATATGATCCAATTTAAACATTTCTAACAAATTAAAAATCTAAAAACAAATAAATATAAGGCTAATATAATTCAGTGGATGAACTGAAAACAAAGATGAACAAGCAGAAGCTACTGAAGCACTGTCTGTGGGGTGTTGCTTTCATTTTTCTGTTATGGATTTCAGTAACAGTTTCCTTTTGTTTAACTTTGTATTCCATTCATACTAGGCAAAACAATAAAACAGAAGCAAACGCCATATTAAAATGATAAAAGCATGTTATGAGTTTCCTCAAAAACTTAGGAGCAATCAAACTCTGGATTTCTTCCCCAAATTGTGCCTTCACCATCTTGATACACATATCACCATCACTCATGTAATTGCTCAGCCCCCAAAGCTGAGAGTCATGCTTGCTTTCTTCCTCACCTTCGGCTTCCATTCTATCAGTAAGTGCTACAGCTTTCCCACAGACACACTAGAGCCAGCTCCCTCGCATTCCTCCTCCTGTGGCCTGGTCTGAGGCTGCTCCTCAGGCCTGGATCCATAGTCTTTGCCCTCAAGACTCTCAGATCCTTCAGATCTCCAATTATTCTCTTTGGGCCAGGCTTTGTCCTCACCAATGTTCTCTTCCTCAATTGTTAACTGGTCTAAGTCAGCCAGACCCTCATTTGTCAATGGCTTGGAGTGTGATTCTAACAGTCCTCTGACATCAGGTGTGTCAACTATATGAGATTCCAAATATTTTGAAAGACTTGTCTTGTTATTTCAAAATCGATTGTCATTGTATTTCAAGAGTCTGACCAGATTGGCCCAATGCCAGTGTAAAGTGAAGAATATTAAGTGGTCAAATTATTAGTAAATATTTTGATATTAAAATTTTTGCTTTTGTAAGGTTGTGGCTCAGTGGCAGAGCACTTGCCTAGCATGTGTGAGGCACTGGGTTCGATTCTCAGCACCACATATATATTAATAAAGTCTATTAACAACTAAAAAATATTTAAAAATTTTACTTTCATGTGTGCTGTAATTGTGAGTATTTGATAAACAATATTCAGGAGATTCCCCAACCCAACAATTAATTTAACATAAATGATACAAGGTCTTTATGAAGGTAAACAGGCATAACATTATATACATAATATTATATGTGTAATACGTAAATTGATCTTCTATAAATTAAGAAAAAAATATCAACAATTTCAAAAAATGAGCAATGGCACAAATAGGTAGTTAACAGAAAAGAACACATACCGGGTTGTGTGAAAAACATGCTCATCTTCAATGTTTTTGTTTTTTTAAGTTTTTTTTTTTTTTTTGTGGTCCTGAGAATTGAACCCAGGGATACTTAATCACTGAGCCATGTCCTCAGCCCTTTCTCTTTGAGAAAGAGTCCCACTAAGTTGCTTAGGGACTCACTAAGTTGCTGAGGCTGGCTTTGAACTTGCAATCCTACTGCCTCAGCCTCCTGAGCTACTGGGATTACAGGTGTGCACCACCGTACCCAGCTCCTCATTTTTGGTCACAGCAAAACAGATGAAGATAATAATGAGATGTTAGTGTTCCTTTATGAGTTTGAAAAAAATGTTAATGACTGATAAAACTTACTATAGAAGAGACTATAGGGAAAGGATCAAGAGTTCAGATGATTGGTAGGAATGCAAATTTGACTCATTTTAAAAGGGCAATTTGCCATTATTTGTAGAGATGTTTAGTGTGAAGCTACTTTTTGATAATATATGTAATATATGTGTTGTCCATATGGCTGAATACACACATATACACATGTATGTACATATGCATGTATATATTATTGGATGTGGAAAAAAAATTTAGTAGTTTTAATAGTTCTTATTTATGAAGAATGTGGAATTGGGTGTTGGAGAAACAGAGACTTTTTGCAATAAGTAAATATACATTTCTAGTAGAAAACCTAGCAAAACTTCCAATAGTATAAGGCAGGGGTTTTAATGCCAACATGAGGGCAGCTGATATAAACTTGTACATCTCTAAGGCAGCAAGTTACTTACAAGTGAGTTAATATAATTCTAGACACTTCAACAGAATACCTTGGTTGTGATAATCAGAGTTAAGATAATCTCCATCAACAAGTGCAGGGAAGTGGTGAGGAAGCTGTAGTCCACTGGGGCCTGGGGCAGGGCAGGGTGTAGGCTCATCAGTCGTGAGAAACTGAACACAGGCAGCACTCCTGTGTTCCAGAAACCCTAAGCCAATAAATTAGCATAAAGCACTGATCAGAAACCACTGAAACCTCAAGGGCTCCATAGAAACAACCGTAGACCCACGCTCTAGGAGCACTTTCATAGCCTAAGAACTGCCACAGAAAAATCCCCACTGAAAATGAGATGAGCTCACACCACCAGAAATACAAGCCACATGGGGAGAACATTCATCCCAAGTGAAGAGTCAATCAACGGACGCTATTTACATCCCTAGGTAATAAAGGTGATACAACTATTTGAAAGGACTAAGTTAAGTTTAAAATTATTGAAAAGAGAAAGGCAATACATCTTTGTTTGTTTGTTTGGTTATCATGCTGGGGATCAAACACAGGGCCTTGCACATGATAGTCAAGCTCTCTGCCACTAAGCTACACCCCCACTCTGGAAAGGCAAGAAATCTTAATGAAAGGACAAATGCTATAAGCAAGAGAACAGGACAAATGCTATAATAACACACAACAGTTATTAAAATAGGTTTCATGGTAGATGAAGTGCAACTCAAGAGATTTAGTGAACTGGAAGATAGATTTGGAGAAATCATTTGGAATTCAGCCTAAAATATAGAGTTAAAAATTATGTAAGAAAGCAAGGAATTCTAATGTGTGGTGGCTGAACATTTTAGTAAAAGAACAGGGAAAATCAAGAAGCAACAAATAAAGAAAAGTCCTTGGCAATACATAGATTGAAGTCCTTGAATTAAAAAAGTACACTAATTCCTGAACATAAAAATAAACTAATAATAATAATATATAGGAAAATAATATATAGGAAAAATGTATAGAAAATACATACAGGAAAATATCATAGAAAATATATAGGAAAATATATATGTATAAATAATTGGGAAAATAAATTTGTCGGAAAATATATATAGGAATATATGTGTATTTATATATGTATATATATGTGTGTGTGTGTGTGTGTGTGTGTGTATCATATTTTTAGACACATCACAGTGAAACCTTACAATATAAAAGACAAAGAGAATAAATGAAAAAGTATCCAGAGAGGAAGGATATCTACACAGAGATGACAAACTGCTAGCAGATTCCTTTTAAGTAACAGTGGATGATAAAAGATGAAATAATGGCCACAAAGTACTGAGAAAAAATACCCATCTACTACTCAGAATTCTATGCCAAAGTTTCTCCTAAAATCTCATTTAAGAGAATGGTAAAATAGAAACACTTAAAAGTAAGGATTCAGGGAGTTGACAATTTTATGGCCCCAATGAACTAACACATGTACCTCAGTAGGGAAACTGAACCCAGAAGGAAGACTGACGTACAAGCAGCAACCAAGAGGAAAGACATCTGTAAGCATGCTGCCAAAGAGAAAGGAATACCAAATCAGCCGCAGTGGTGCACCCTCTTATCCCAGCAATCTGGGAGGCTGAGGTAGGAGGACCTCAGGTTTGAGACTAGCCTGGGCAACATAGTGAAACTCTGTCTCAAAAATTTAAAAACATGAAAAAAGGTCTGGGGATATTGTTGAGTGGTAGAAAGCTGCTGGGTTTAACCCCAAGTATCACAACAAAGGAAAGAAGTACAATCTACTTAATATTTTCAGGGTGTTTAAAGAAAGAATGTGGACAAGACTGTTAAAAAACAGTCACATGGGGGCTGGGGTTGTGGCTCAGTGGTAGAGCGCTCGCCTAGCATGCGTGAGGCCCTGGTTCGATCCGCAGCACTACATAAAAATAAATAAATAAAATAAAGGTATTGTGTCTAACAAAAAAAAATCTTAAAAAAGAGAAAAAAGAAAAAAAACAGTCACATGAAAGACACAAGTGGAAAAATTAGAGTTAAAGCATTTATACACACATACACACACACACACACACACACACACACACACACACACGGGATTGAACCTAGGGGTGCTTAACCACTGAGCCACAACCCCAGCCCTTTTCAATTTTTTTATTTTGAGGCAGGGTCTTGCTAAATTGCTGAGGCAGGCTTTGAACTTGCAATCCTCCTGCCTCAGCCTCCTGAGTTCCTGGGATTTATAGGCATGTGCCACTGCACCTAGCTAAAAACATTCTTAATTTATTCTATTGCTCACAATGATGTAAAGAAACCTATTGATTTTTAAATCTCCTGAGCTGTGTTTTATGTTAAAAGTTAAGGATCACACTCAAAGAATACAGATAAAATGTATAACTTCCAAACTTGTATAGAAGAAAGGGAAATAAAACTTGGTCAGTCTAGTATCAGGGAAAAGAAAGGAGAAAAAGGAGCAAAAATCATTGCAAGTAGAAAATATTACTTAAGTTGATTAAATACTATAAAAACGAAAATAGGTTAGACTCCTCTACTTAAAACACAGAAAATTTCAGGTTGAATTTAAAAACAAAGCCAACTACATGCTTTTTTTTTTTTTTTTAAAAAGAGACATATTTAGTAACTTTTGCTGTGGTAGACTAACCATACCAGCCCTCCTATTGTAAACAATTAGAGAAATGGATGCAATCTGAGAAATAACTTGTTTTCAGACAATAGGTAACAGGACAACAGGCACGGAGCTCAATACTCGAGAGAAAGGAAACAATGACTTGAGTTCTGCTGTCCTGGATTTTGCCTGAGGTCTTTTCTCAGCATGAGGGAGAGGGAATCCCAGCAGAGCCCAGTAGTCTTACTGGGATAAGGACAGGAGACTGGTCAACAGGACAGAGGAGGGGGACTAAGGCCCCTGGAATTTGTAGGGCAGAGTACGGGGGTGGGGGGGGGAAGCTACATAAAGACCACTTCTGTGTAAGCTTGTGACAAACTCTAAGGATCAAGAAAGGAATGAACATTGAGGATCTCTGAGAAAGGAAGTCCAGTGCTTTGGGATCAGAAGTCCAAACAGATTAGGAAGTTTGGAGTGTGGAATGAGCTCCATTTTCTTGCTAAAAGCCCAGGGAGAGGGCAAGCCTCTAGAGTAAGGAAAGTGATGTGTCTTGGTTGATGGGCCTGGGCCAGCCTCACAGAGTTTCCTGGCACCCTCCAATGACACAGGGAAGCAGATGACTCTGAGGACTCCAGAAGGTATGAGCTGACAGAGTGTTGTATGTGCATGACTCTTAGAGTGACAGCCTCCTTAGATCTGTGTCATGGGTGCCATGGTTGTGGATACTCTAATCCCAGCACTGCATGGAGAGGCCCCAGAAGATGAGCTCTCTTAGGGAGAGATTGCATGTAGAAGAACCAAGGTGGCCCTGCTGGGCTTCCAGCTGAACGAGGCCATCTAAGTGACCCAGCAAATTCCCAGTGAACTTACAGAATCAAGAAAAAGAACCACCCATCGTGTTTTATGCCACTAAATTGTGGGCAGCTTGTTAAGCAGCAACAGATGACTGAGTCACCTCCCAATTGCAGGTATAACTTAAGGGAAGTGGGAAAGAAAGCTGGTGTTGAGTATGTGTCTGCACCCAGAGGGGCTATAGTCATCATGCCCCCTCATGAGGGGCAGACATGGGGGCTGTACAGGCCAGCTAGACCTTGTTCCCCAGAAACCACTGGCATAAGAACTAAAAGTCATTCCCATGCCCCAGAAAAGACTGCCCAAAGATTCTTGCTTCCAAGATCCCTGTATCTTCCCTGCTCTTCATCTTGGAGTTTTCCAGTACCTTCCAAAAATTTAATTTAGCCAGAATTGGTTTCTATTATCTGTCATCAAAGAAACTTGACTGATACATGATACAGCCTGTTAGGACAGAAACTCAATGGTGTCTTTTGTATTTTTCAGTGTGGAGGTCACATGGCTGGCCATGTGTTGGCCTGGGCATCTGCAGTTCTTGCCAAAACGGTCACTTGAGCAAGAAGTGGAAGTCTGTCAACAACCCTTTGGAGGCCACTGTACCTCCTGGTCCACTGCCTCCCCAGAGAAGTCTCAGCCCCTCGTCTCTCTTGCTCTTGGTAATTCTAGACATCAGCCCAGCCTGCGTCTTCTCCCCTCCAACCTCCAACACGACCAGGTACAATGCCGGTCCTGCCACAGATTTTAATTTATTGCTGGATTGATTTGACCGACTTAACTACTCCAAAGTGTCCCTCACCTGAGAATCCCATCTCGAGTCCACGTGCCATGATGCGGTCCTACTGGGTGCACATAGGATAGGGTTGTGGGAAAACCACAGCGTGATGGAAGGGCCCCAAAGTCATGGGGCATTTGGGTGGGCACATGAGTGGCATAGCCTGGACCGACACCACAGGAGCCAAGCTCTCACATGAGGTAGATCCAGTTCCCACCACATGTGGGTCTAAGGGAGAATCCCTGGGTGACAGGTATTACCGTTTCTGCAGGACAGTAACAAATTCAGTGAGCCGGTCTCGCTCCACCTCGGTGGCCTGCCAGAGGGCCTTGATCTCTGTCACTTGTGCTTGCCAGCCTTTTTGTTCTGGGGAGTCCAAGCACCTGGGACTAGGGAGGAGGGCAGAGGGCAGAGGTCATCTGAAGCCTGAAGACACACACTTACCCCTGTGATGGTGGGAGGGAGTGGAAGGACAGTCAGAGGTTCTCAGAGACAGCCAGAGAAGGAACCCAACCCAACCCATCCTGGTCCATAATTCCTAGCCTTATTTAGCTGCTAGAGTTACACTGGTACCTCTGTCCATCCCATTACTGTGGGGGGCTGAGATTAGTCGGGCTGCTATGAAAGCTGCCCAGGGTACCCATACCTGTGTGGTCTCTGGGGTTTGGCTGCTGTGCCCAATGTCAGGAGGCCCTAATCTGTGGTCCTTCCAGCTTGTCCTAGACCTTCTGCATCTCCTGGTTTGGCCCTGAATCCAGTCCACTCTCCTGGAGCCTGGACATTGGGCTTTGTGTCTTGGCCAATGTTCTCCAGTCCATCACTGCTTTGCTCCTTACCATTGGTCCTGCCTACTGGTTCCTTACCTGTTGGCTGGGGCCAGGTCAGAAGGTGGACTCTATGCTCCAAACCCCCAGAGCCCACGAGTAAGTTCCCTGTTGTTCTCTTGTGCCCTCACGTTTCCTAGTGTGACATTGGATGACCCTGGACTTGCCCTTCAGCAATGTTGGATATAGGGAGGTTACAGAAATGGGCAGCATCTTGAAGCTGGTCTGGCATGTGAGCCTGAGGGCCAACTCTCTCTGGGGTGTTGGGAAGGCCTCTTACCCTCTCTTGGCCCCAGTTTTCCTCTGAATATTGAGGGGGTTGGTTAAGATGGGTTCTGAGGACTGCAGACCTCTCTGTGTTCTGAGTCCTAAAATGGTTTAGGGCATTGCTACTCAAATCAATGGCTAAAACTATTCTGGATCAGTGACTTTAGCATGGCCTAGAAGCTTGTTAGAAATGCAGAACCCTAGTCTCCATCCCAGACCTGCAGCCTCAGAACCTATATTCAACCTAGTAGATCCCTAGTGACCTATGTGCATGGTACAGGTTGGAAGGCCCTATCTAGTCACCTCCATGATTCTCGAATGGAGCAGAGGAGATGCAGGAAGATGGGGCTGACCCCCAGCTCTGTCCTATTCCCAGGCATCCCATTAGAGTCACCTGAAGAGAGTGGGTCAAACCATGGCAGCTCTTTCAGATACACTCTCTGCCCCATGAACTCCTATCCCATCACTGATGGGAAGGAACTGTAAGCTCCATGAAGGCAAGGCCTATCTGTGTATTGTAGAAGAAACAGGCTTGAAAACCAGCAGTCTGGGCAGCCAATCCTGTGTCCCTGGGGAGTTCAGAGGTCATAGCCACATAAGTTTGGAAGGAACTTAGAATGTTCATTTTGCTCATATCCCTGCTTTCAGAACTGTGATTGAAACCTCACAGAAAGAGTCTGCCCATCCTCCTTTTGCTGTGATGAGGCCTCCCCACCCTCAGTAGTGGCATGTGCCCTGTGGCTCTGTGTCAGTCTACTTGCCTCTAAGTGCTCTTGTAACCACAACCTGATGGGTGGGACAACTGCAGGTCTGACCTTGGTCCAGACATCAGGCCAGAAGTGTCTCAGGTACTTTGGGGGAGATGATAGCCCAGAGAGAGGACCAACTTGCCGAGAGCCACACAGTGAGTCAGAAGTAGGACGGAGCCCACTTGGGGACCTCGCCTGGAACCTGAGCTGACCTGCCTGAGAAGCGGGGGTGTACTGACAAGCAGGAGCATGGCCCTAGTGGACAGTGGGCAGGGCTCGGGACAGGACTTAGAGGTAGGACAAAACCATCCTTTGTCTATGAGCTGGCAGTAAGAACAAAAGGCCCATTTAAGCCCTTAGGCTTGATTCTATCAACAAAGAGAGGCCAGAGAGCTGAGGGGATATCAGTGACTTAAAGTGGGAACCCATATGAGGTGAAATTCTCCCTCTAGAGACTGATTTTCCATGAGGAAGAGAAGGCCAGTGAAGGTACTGGGAGCCAGGCCCAGGAAGATAAGGAACACAGTCTGGCATCAAGAGGCCAAGGTTCCAGTTCTCTACCAACTGGGACCTCAACTTCCTTGACCCTCCACATCCTTACTTAATTGAGGAAGAGTCCCTAGCTTTCGCCTGGCCTCAGTTTCCCCTCCTTTGAATGGGCTCATACCTGGGTGAGGTCCTGTGGGGGCTTGTCAGGGAAGGCCTGGTGAGAGCAGATTCCACCAGCGTGTGACCCAGGCTGCTCACAGAGCTGTGCAAAGGCAGAAGGGACCCATCAGCAGGGAAAGGCAGACTGGGCATGGCTGGGCCTCACCTCTGTGTGTGAGGTAGAATGGGGGCCAGCAGGGCTCCAGGAAGCCTGTGGAGGTGACCAGTGTGGGCCTTACAGCAGCCTGGGCTGGGTGGCCCTGTAGATTTGCTGCTCTTCTTTGCAGAATTCTTGCTTGCTCAAAATGAAACAGAACCTGGTGATATCAGAACTTTGAGCAACCATCCCAAGTTTGTTTGGGGGTCCTAGAAGCAGATGCATTCTGAGGCCAGCTCAGAGAGGCCATTATAGGGAACTGCAACCAGTAACCAGCATGCTCTTGAGGTAATAAACCTGGACCTAATTGGTTCGTCCTGCAGATGCAGAGCAAAAATACTGGGAGAGGCCCACGTATTGGAAGAACAACAGCCCGGTCATCTTAAACTTGTTCCTATGGTTTCCCATCAGGGGCAGCAGGAAGCAACTTTTCTTCTGAATAATTAATAATTCACTCTCCAACCCCTGTCTTACATTTTTTTTCTTACCGAGAAGATCCCAGCCTGCCGATGTGGTTGCTTGCTGAGGCTGGAGGCTTGGCCAGACCCTGGTCCTCCAGGAGTCTGGTGTGGGCTGGGTGGACCTCAGGCCCGCTGGACTCCTCACCCATTACTTTATTCTGAAGATACTGTAGGGGACAGATGTGGGTTCAATTCTCAGAGCTTTGGCACAGTGGCCTGGAAAAGGCAGGAGGGGGCCTTGGCTCCCTTTCGGGGCTTTCAGGGGAAGTGAAAGAGGCTTCTTTTCAGAAGTGAAAAGCCAGGCCTGTGTGGTGAAGGCACTACTTGCATGATAATGACATCTAATAATGCCTCTCTTCAGAAAGGGAGCTACATGGTATGAGCTCTGTAGCTGGGCCAGGAAGTTGTCCCAAAGGGAGGTGTGCAGCCTTATAATTGGGGCAGATTGGAGATTGATATCTGCAAGCAGGCCCCCTTCTCAGGGCAGCTGCACATAAATGCCAGGTATGACTGAGGCCAGCCCCCTTTGGCAGTTGGAATACCTAGACCTTTCATACACACCTGGAGCCAGAGATTGGCAGGGTCTCGGCAAGTACTAGAAGCCTTGGGTGAAGGCTGGGCTTCCAGGTCCCCTCCTCTCCCACCACCCCCTCCTCTCCTGGATACTTGGAGGGGCCAAGCTGAAGAAAGAACATTAGAGGACTCTCCACAGGAGGTCAGGCTGTCATTAAGGAGTGGACAGTTGGTGTGAGTTCCTAACAAACCGGCAAGACCCACTCCTAGCCATTCTGAGAAATCTTGCAATAGATGCCATCTTGTCTATGGGTAATGCTTGGTCCCCTACTGGCTGGTGACATCTGATATAGGATCTGTCCTCTCTTGTATGCCTGGAGCAAGGACAGTGATGTGAAGATTCTGGAATGTTGCTACGTGCCCTTTCAGAAGTCCCTCCCTAGTGAGCTGGGGATGGAAAGCGGGGTGAGGGCTACAAAGCAATATGCCCCCTCCCTGTCACACTGATTCTGTTCCAGCTTTCCTCCTGCTCCAGGCTCTCCCTCAGCCCTAAGGGCTTCAGCATTCTTTACCACAGCCAGTCCTATGGTCCCAGGCTATTGTGGCCCTGGAGATGGACTGCTATGTAGGACAAATCAGGCTGGACCAAGCTCTCACACCTCTGACTGGACCATGAATCCCTACAAATAAAGGCAGGGCTGCTCTGTGACACACCTGTGGCTTTGCCAGTCAACCTCTCAGTGGACCAGAAGCTATAAGTCTTCTTTGTCATTGGGGGACCTTCATGCCTGTCACAGAATCTTTGTCCCCAGAGGCCAGTGATTCCTCTCCCCACACCTCAAGCTGGAGGTGCCTGACTCCTAGCAGCCCCAGCTGTGCCCTCAGGCACCTGCCATGGAGCATCCACTGTGTGCTCGATTCAGGGGCAGGCACCAAGGCATGATGGGCTGTGCCCCCTTGAAAAGGTTTAGCTTAGGGCTGCAGAGGGAGTTGGAGAGTGCCTGGGAGGGCCACACAACACATTCTGGGGGTCTGGCGCTTCCTGGAGGTGCTCAGGACTAAGTAAGACCTAACAGCTGAGGGGTAGCTGGCCAGACAGAGGCAGCTAGGGAGGAAGTAGAGGTGCGCTTCAGGCTTGGAACTGCCCTGGAGTGAGGAGAAAGCAGAGTCATGTGAGGAGCGAAGTGGCATCTGTGTGGCATAATATAGGAGGAAGGGGAAAGGTGATGAGAAGATGCAGGAGGAATGGCAGCAAGAACAGGTCACGCAGCTAACTGGAATCTGGATGAAGTGGTGTGGTCTTCTGGGGTTGGGGTTGTAGCTCAGTGGTGGAGCACTTGCCTAGCATGTGTGGGGTACTAGGTTTAATCTTCAGCACCATGTAATAATAAATAAAATAAAGGTATCATGTCCATCAACAACTAAAAAAAATATTAAAAAAAAGTGTGCCTTTCTTTTTGCTGTCCTGCTGACTACAACGTGAACATAATGGCTGGAGCTAGAGTCGCCATATTGGATTAGGAGAATGAGAGCCAGAGCTGGGGATGGGCGGCCTGGATCCTTGAGCACTGAATAAAGCTGAGGTGATGGGAAGCCATGGGCAGATTTTAAATAGAGTGAGTACACAACCAGATTTCTTTAGAAAGGAAAGGTGTGTGTGGAATGAGACAGGGAGCCAGATGGAAGCAGGTGGCTGAAGTGGAGCCAGGAAGGATGTGGTGTGGCTTGGCTAAGGCAAGTGGAAAGAAATGGAAGAAGCTGAGATTTCTCTGGATGTGGGATGGATTTACCAGGGCTTGGAAATGGATGTTGGGGCAGTGCCAGCACGCTACTCACCTGCACACCAAGTTGCCCGATCTCTAATTCCAGCTGCTGTACCTTGGCCTCTCGCTCAGCCACCATGGCCTGCAGCTGAGCCACAAGGCTGCTGCTCTGTTGGGCCTGGCTGTTGAGATTCTGGTCCATTTGGTGCTGGGATGTGCGCATCTTTTCCTCCTGTAGATTCAAGCTGCCCAGAATGTCCTGCAGCTGCTTCAGCTGGTCCTGGTGGGTGGGCAAGCAAGAGGACAGATGAGGGTCAGTGGAGGCTGCTCTGGGAAGGGTAAGGATAAGAGGAGACTGCTTCCCAACCTGGAGCAACCCACCCCTCCCCCTAGCCACTGGGAACCTAGTGGTGGGACACTAAGTGTCCCACTGAGAAGGAAGAACACATTCCTTGCCTGCCCTGGGTGGGGCTCAAAGCAGACAAGTGGGAAATGTACCCATCTTCTGTCCTTAAATTCCTTCTTCCTAAGATGAGGACTGAGAAAGATATCAAAAGAGCTCTTGAGGACAAGAGAAAGTTATTCAGAAGGTGGCTCCTCAGCTGGTAGGACAAATATCTGGGTAAAAGAAAGCCTGATCCCACTGGTTGGGAAAGTACCTTTGGAGGCAAGACCTAGACTCTCCCAGGGATTCTTTAGCATCTGGCTGAGGCCCCCATCCCTGAAAAGGGAGACTGGGGTGGGGGCAGGAACCTTCTGCCTGGGGGCCAACAGGAAGGACAATGTCAGTGATTGGGAACAGGTTGGGGGCTGTCGTCCTCACCTCTTAGTGAAGGAAACTAAGGCTCAGAGAACCCAAGGACACATTTCTGGTGAGTGGATGGAACTGATTTACAGCTCTTATTATGCCATCTTCAGTGCAAAGGATGGTGGCATGCATGGACTTCAGGGGACATCCGCCCTGTACCCTATTTTAAAAACTGGTTTCTGAGACTCAGAAAGGAGATGCACTGGGCCCCAGGACAACCAGCAAGGTACCAATGGAGGCAAGCCTATCTTACTGTTCTACATCAAGCCAGGCATAACATGCCTGGGGTGTGTGGGCACAACTTAGAACTGAGACATCAAACTCTGGGGGTACTTCAGGTCCCACAGAGAAAAGCCCAGGCTGTAGGAAAGCAGTATGGCCTTGCTCATCAAGGAAAGGTTTATAGTCAGGAAAACCTGCTTTGAGCTGAGCTGTGTATTCTTGGACGAGTTATATGACCTTTTTGAGTTTTGGTTTCCCCGTCTGTGGAAAGGGATTACACTACGTGGCTCTAGAATCAACCATTATTCACACAGGCAAGGGTCTGCACCGGCCCCTCAGCTGTCCCTTCATTCCTTGTTGAAAAATAACCCATGGTGTGATCCTGTCTCTTCCTTCTTCCCCCCATCCTTTTCTTTATCCTTTGAGGTCCATACAGCCAAGGCCTGAGCTGGGTACTGCCGTCCTAGCCCTCTTCATGCCTCAAGCAACCCCTCTAAGCTGCTTCCTGTCCCAGGGGTAAGGCCCTGGTGGTGCGGCCCATCTGAAGGCAACACCTTCTGGGTTAAGCAGGTGGCCCTCTGTGGGAGTGAGGGCTCACTCAGGCTGCTGGGGCTGGGTCTCAGGTGTCTGGGAGGCTGGTAGCCCATCCTTTGGGAATCAGGCCCTGGCTCTTGCCCTGCCCAAGTGGCTGGGCCATACCATGAGGGCATCAATGAGCTCGTCATCATGTCTGCCCTTCTCCACCAGGGTCCCCATCTGGCTCCTGAGGGTCTTCACTTCGCTCGATAGCACCTTGTTTCGAGACTTCACTCCCTCAGACTTCTTTCTCAGCTCTTCCAGCTCTTTTTGGAGGGTATCCCGCTCCCCAGCAAGTTTCTGTAATTAGAAATTGAGGACAGGGCAGTAGGGCTGGGTGGGGCCTTGGCACATCTGGTCTCTGGCTCCCACTCACTGGGGAGGCAGGGGCTGAGGCTAGGGGCACTGTTGAAGGCTGTAGAGCAAATCAGTAGAGCTGGCTCTGACTCCCACCCCCACTCCTCAGGAGTGTCAGGCGGATCCATGCCTCCCAGCTTGCCCTAGCACTTGACAGACAGCACTCATGGATGACAGTGCTCCTGCCCTCAGCCTGAGAACTCCGCCTTCCAGGCACATGGGAGAAAACCCACAGGCAAATCTTGGTGTGACCTCCAAAAAGCTGCCCCACCTCTTAGCCCCCTTTC
The DNA here is from genome assembly GCF_964194105.1 of Spermophilus citellus. Classification (NCBI taxonomy): domain Eukaryota; kingdom Metazoa; phylum Chordata; class Mammalia; order Rodentia; family Sciuridae; genus Spermophilus; species Spermophilus citellus. Next base: position 21,914,281 of record NC_138184.1, on the reverse strand, counting down.
CAGCTAGAGAAACCACACTTTAGGGAAGAGCACTAAGTCTAGGGGTCAAATGGAAGCTCTTAGCCCTTCAGAGCTTGAATGAGAAGTTGCCCTGCCTCCCCATCCTCTCACCTCCTCCACCAGCACCCAGCACAGCACCCCAGACTGTGCCTTGCTTGGTCAGTGATAAACTGGAGTCTCGTATGCTGCACACATCTTTGAGGCTCTCATTCCTTCATTCTCAAGTGTTTCCTGAGGACCCACTATATGCTTGGCATTGCGATAGGTGCTAAAGGTACAGCAGAGGACAAAACAGAGTCCTCTTTCCCGAGGAGCTGACAAATGCCAACTGAAGAGTGGGGGAAAGGGGTGGGAAGATGGAATATGGTCAAACAAGGGCTTCCCCGATATGTTATAGCTTAGGAGAGACTGAAGACAAAAGCAAAGATCTGGGGTGGAACATGTATGGGTGGAGCCCCATGAGTGAGGGGGCAGCTCAGAGGCAAGGGCAGAGGGGCAGAGGCCAGGGGAGGAAATTCAAAGTTAGCTCTGAGACACTGAGGGGGAGTTTGGGATAGTTGGTGACATAATCTGACCTGGTGCTGAGGCCCACTTAATGCTGGAAACATGTCTTCAGATCCTCAATGGGGTAAATTATGGAAACGCAAAATGAGTAAAACAATATAAACCCACAGGACCATGAGCCCTGTGCAGGGAGGCAGCCGTTGTTCACCTGTGCTCTGATGTCACGCTCTGGGCTCTAAGGGACAGCTGGCCATTTCTTCCCACTAGTATTGTAGCTTATGGCTGGTCAGCCATTCAAGATGCTCTCTGGTGTGTGAATGTGCAAGCCCAAGCTGTGTGCATTTCAAATCTAACATTTCCAATCCTCACCTCCCCTTTGCCCTTGAACCTACTTCTATTTCCCCTAACCACATGTGACACTCTCTGAAAGTCCTTTATGATTCTACCTACTCCTTTTCCTTCCATGTTCAGTCACTCACAGAGTCCTGGAGTCCACTTTTAATGTCCAGGTGTCCAGCCCTTCCACTACAGTCCTATTATCTTGTTGTAGGTCCTTGGTCATGTCTTGAGCAGATTATGCTCTGCCTCCAATATCTCCTCCGCCTCCCAACTATGTGACATTTTCAAAGAGCACAGTTAGCCATATTCATTCACAGCTTGAAACCCTTTGGAGATGCTCCACTGCCTTCAGGATAGAAGCCCGCCCCCCTGGCTGGCATTCAAGGTCCAGCAGGTCCTGGCCCTACCTACCTCTCCACCCTCACTGTTCCCCTCCTCATAACTGATGGTCTAGAATGCTGGGAGGAACACGTGATGATGGTCACCAGGTTCCCAGCACAGGGTCCAGCCTGGAGTTGACACAAATGGAAGCCTCCCAGTGAAAAGTTTAAGGCTTCACTATTAGGAAGGACACTGTCTCAGGGTCACTAAAGTGGGCCAATTGTTTGGCTTTCTAGCACCTCCTCCTGCTTCCTCAGCTACTTTCTTTGAAGTAGACCCTACTTCCTACTCTCAGTCCAAATCTGGGGAAACTGACTCAATACCCAAACTTGGTACAGGTATCTGAAGCCTGACCAATAAAACCCCTCATATCCTTGGCCACAAGGATTGGCACAAAGATGGGCACCTGATCCAAGCTAGGCCAAACTTTGTTGGAACTACTGGGATAGGCCCTTTGTCTGTGGGGGCTGGGTTAGAATAGAGAAGTCAGGACTACCAGGGATTCCCATGGGAGCAAGTGAGGTCAATCCAGGAGAGAGTGTACTAAGACAAGATCTAAAAGTCCCTGGATCCATCCATACCTGAAGCTAGGGCACTTCTAGACTAGTCATTTACACAGGCTAATAATTTCTCTTTGATGCTTAAACCTGGTAGAGTTAAGATTTTCAACACCCTCAAGCTGCAGACTCTGCTGCTGATTCCAACTTGCCCATCTCTTTTATTAGCCTGGAACTCTCTATCCTCCTTTAAGACCCATCTAATCTTATTCCACTTTTGGAGCTATGACTCTCCTCCTTGCTCCCTTTCACAATCAAGGTTACTCAAAATTCACTGAATGGTCCCCGGGCGAAGCCCCATCAAGCAACTAGAGCTGGGTTGATATGAAGCAAGGAACATGCCCAGAGGTGACCCAAGGTCCCAGGCATCTCCTGCCTGTGGGGAATGCCTCAGACCCTCCCGGGAACTCTGATGATCTTCCCCCTGTCCACCTCACCTCCTTACTGGGCATGCATTACCTCCCAGCCTTCCTGTTTTTCCCTTTCCAGGCTGCGGATCCTCAGTAGGTTTTTCTCCTGTGCCGACAGCTTCTTTGGGTCTGGGTAGATAGGGAGCTCATCATTGGCTGTTCCTGCAGACCTACTCCGGGTCTGTCCCAGCTGCTTCTCAAGCTCTCGAACCTGAGGGTGGGAAAACTTGTTCTACCATGTGTCTGCAGTCAGACCAGCACTCTGAGGTGCCATGGATCCTGAAGACGGAACCACTGCTCCAGATGGCTGCGGGAGCCCCAGACAAGGGGGCCTGGAGTGGAAAGATCTGAGTTGATATTTTGAGCAAAGCAGGAAGACACTCAAGAGGTTTAGCTTAGAAAAGACACACTTCAAGGTTAGAAAATCACCCCACTTCTGAGGGGCTGTTTGAGGGCAAGAAGCAGATGTATGGCCCCAGAAACCTGGAGGGATAGGAAGGCAAGCCTCAGGACAAGGAAGAACTCTAATAGACAGTGTGGAGGGGGGAGGTTCTTGGGAGATGGTGGGCCATAGGCAGGAGAAACAGCAGAGGGAGGTCAGGGTTTGGAAGTGAAGAGCCTGGCTCAAATCCTCACTGGCTGTGTGATTTATGCACACCTTACTTAATTTCTCTACATCAGATCTCCAGGGCAAGGGTATGGGAATCTGCATCGTAAACCAAGGCTATGGGTGACTTTTAAGATTAGGCAATGTAGAGAAACCCCAAGATGGCCCTGGTGAAGCCCTCAACACAGAGCTCAGCACACATGGGCTCTCACAGGTCACAGGTAGATGTCATCCCACAGAACAACACCTTTATCACACTGGAATTTAATCAGAGAACTCCCAGGGTCCTTCTTATACTGGTTTCCATGTCAACACAACCAAATGATGGAAGGAAGTTGGTGAACTCGAGCCAGGAGAGGAGGCGAGACTCACTAGGATCACTGGTAAAGGGCAGGAGCATTGCTTTGAAAGCACAAATTAGTGCCCTCCTGTGGCACTGTATGGTAGCTCCAGTTAAACCTTAAAGAGCACAGTGTTAGCTGAAATTATTTAATATACTACTTGAGTGCTGACTGTGGCAGGCACTACACCCAGTGCTTTGCAAATATTATTTTTATTATCATTATTGGTACTGAGAATTGAATCCAGGGGTGCTTAACCACTGAGCCACATTCCCAGTCCTTTTAAAATATTTTATTTAGAGACAGGGTCTGGCTGAGTTGCTAAGTGCCTTGATAAATTACTAAGACTGGCTTTGAACTCATGATCCTCCTGCCTCAGCCTCCTGAGCCACTGGGATTATAGGCATGCAATACCACGTCCAGCCAAATATTATTTCATTTAACCCTATGACACCCTACAAGGGCAGTATTATGATCTCTACTTTGCAGATGGGAAAATAAGACCCAGAAAAGAAGAGATTTGCCTGAGGTTACAGATTAATAGAACAGTGAGAGGCTAGATTCAAACTCAGATTTCTTGGATCCCAAGGCCTTGCACTGATCAGCAACTAGAGGTTTTGTTTTTTTTTTCTTTTCTTTCTTTCTTTCTTTTTTCTTTTTTTTTTAACCTTCATGTTGGCTTCAAGTAGACCCTGAGAATAAAAGCCACTAGTCATGACCCTGACTGGGAATGAAAGTGATGTGCTCATGTGTTTTTCAGTTTAAGGGTAAAAAGAAAAAAAAAAAATCAGTGCTGCTAATCTTTGTCCAGGCCTTTCTCTGGGCCAGGGACTATGCCTAGCACTCTGTACACATTGACTCATTCATTCCTCCTGGCAACCCTGGGGGTAGGTGCAGTTATCCCCATTACACAGACGAGGAACTGAGGCACACAAAGGAAAGAATTTGCTTGAGGTCACCCAGCCAGCGAGTGGAGAATCAGGGCTGGAATCCAAGCAGCTGGACTCTGGAGCCCCTGTTTTCAGCCTCCTTTGGTCTGCTCCAAAATATTTAGAAAACAAAGAGGGAGACAAGGCAAAGTTTTTATTGGGTAATGAAAACTTTCAAAAGACAACAAGCATCTGGATGAAACTGGAAAAAGCCTACAATTACAACAGTCACGCAATCTTACGTGAACCAGGAAAAAATATGCCTGGAGAAGAAGAAGTCAAACCAAAGGCATTGGCATTCATTAAGTGCCAGTGCCTGGCATGTGGTGTTATGTAAGGGCTTGTTCATTAAATAACAAATTAAAATCAGGCTGGGTGGAGAACATAAACACCAGCCTGAGAGTACGCTCTGCAGGACGTAGGCCTTTGGAGCTCTGAGTGCTCACATCTCCAGCACAGGTCTCTGGGCCTTTTAAACCCTCTGTTCTGGGCCAGGAGTGGGGTGATGACACACTCACCTTGCTTTGAAGAACGAGAATTTGTTGAGCCCTTCCCCTCCAGGTCCCTGGAGAGGACAGGAGCTGCTGGATGTTCACATCTTCCCCAACCTCACTGGACAAAACCTGTAATGAGGCAGTGTGTTCATAGTGGCAGGAGACAGGGCTCCACCAGAAGCGGTGCTGGTGTGTGGGACTCCTGGGGGCAGCCTGCACCACACGCCCCCCTCCCACTTCAGGGCGTAGCCCTAAAGGCTGGTTTGCCACTTTCCTGGCTCAGCTCTCCAGGGAAAGTAGCAGATCCATCATTGCCAGAGTTTCTTCATGATGCTTAGAGGAGCCATTGCCAGGAACTGCTAGCAACGGCCAGGTAGGTCCCCTTGCTCATGGCACATTCTGTAATGAGTGGACCACAGAGCTGACCAACACCTGCTTCCTTAACCCATTCACTTATCAACTAGTCCTGAGAGAAGTCTGGATGGCTACAGGAAGTACACGGCCTCAGGGTCTTGACCTTTGCGAAAAGCCACAGACCAGTGGCCATCTGAGTGTAGCAAGGAGGAGTGCTGGAGTGGCACTTGAGGATGCTGTGCTTCAAGAAGGGTACAACTCTGTGGCTACTGAAGTGCGGTGTTCAGCTCCACCTCAGGGTCTGAGGCGGAAGCAGGACACTCCAGCTTGTGACCTGAGTTCTCTGAAGCCCAACAGGAAATCCCATTCGGTGCACCAAGTTACCAAGTCCTTGGTGCTTGTTTCCACAATAGAATGTTGTTTTGGAAATCTTGGCTGGTCTGAGAGGTTCCAGCAGGGAAGACAAATGCCAGAGAATTCACTACATAAATAAAAATAAACAACAAACCAGCTGGGCCTCCAGGGCCTGTGCCCTACGTCTGAGTGCTTTCCTTTGAAAGGGCCCTTTAATGCACAAACCACCTGTTCATTTTCTGATACTACAGATAGCAGAGGGCAGGGGGAAGGTCTTGGCAGAATTTTGAGTCAATGGTGGCTTATTAAGTGGAGACCCAGGATCTATTAGGGCACAGGGAATGTAGGGAAGGCTTAAAGGAATCCCCCTGGGTGGAAGGGGTATCCTCCCTTAGTCCAGAGCTAGGCGGGCACCACAAAGGAATAACCCTAAGGCAGCTGGTGATTGCCCATCAGATGGGACTATACCAAGGAGCCCTGAAAGGAAGTTACTGGATGTGGAACCTGACCCAGAACAAGCAGGATGCTCACTGGCAGGGCACTCCCTGCTCCTGGACGATAGAAGCTGTGTTCCAGCTATGCTCTTCCCAAGGCCAGCCCCAGCCCTCAACAAGTCCCAAGCTGAACCCAGGTTCTGAATGACCTTCTGGGTCATCCGGAGCTCCTGCTTCACGGACTGAACCTGGTTGCGCAGATCACTCATCTTCAGGTTCATGGTTGCCAGCCTGTCCTTCAGGGCCTTCACCTCTGGGGTCTCCGGCTGGTTGGCAAGAACAGGGAGAAAGCAGTCACTTGTTGCCTGAATTGTAATAGCAATCAGCCCCTATTTATCCAAGTCTGCACTGGGCACTGTGCTGGGTGCTAGGTGCTTGGTGCTTCCTAGCATGGACTCTCTCTGCTGTGCTCAGAGATGGCATCACAGCTAGTTTATCTGCCCTTAGAAGAGGGAGGGAACTTGTTCATTCACAGAAGGCCACTCCAACTTTGCAGGAGGGCCATGACCTTCCTAATTCATGGTCTCCCTCTCCCAGAATCACACTGATCAATCTGGGCCTTGTCTCTGACAGATGAGGGGCTCTGGGCTCCCTTGAGGGCAGTGTGCTCACTGAACAGAGAAAAGGACCAGTTTCCCCCCTAAACACTCCATCTCTGAGACTTAAAAAGCTGCAGCAACCATGGAAACTGACTGTTGGACCTCTTAGTGATGTCTTTTTGCTTTTTTAAAAAAAATAATGCTTGGGGCTGGGGTTATAGCTCAGTGGTAGAGCACTCGCCTAGCACATGCAAGGCCCTGGGTTCGATTCTCAGCACCACATAAAAATAAATAAATAAAGGTATTTTGTCCAACTATAACTAAAAAATCAAATATTAAAAAAATGATGCTTGATGCAATGTTGCAATGTTTGGCTACAGCTTTTTCTCCAATGAGCTGACTACCTCTCTGTCTTCTATATACACTGAGGAAGCCTCCAAGATCAGCCCATTCAAACTCCTTCCATCAATGATGAAAATAAAATCCAGAGAAGGGAAGTAACTTGCCCTCGGGCACACAGCTGGTTGGGGGTGACCTAAGTAGGAATAGAACCCAGGAATGGACCCTGTCCTGGTTGATCTTCCCAATTTACGCAGTTGCTGCTGTCGCTGTTGCTGGCAGCAGTAATGATTGTTGGTGGACTAAGCATCACCAAGCAATGATGCTGGGTCCCTCTGCTCCTGCTCCAACAACTCAGAGTGCTGGACTTCTGGGAAGCAGGGTGAGGGTACAGCGACGTTCTAAATCTTCTTCAGAAGGCACAAACAAAATCTCCTGTGGGTGCCATTATGAAAGACAGTATGGGAAGTTCCATGGACCCCAGAGGCTCTGAAAAGTTCAACTGAAAACCAGCAGTCAAAGAAATTATTTGGACACATGGTCTAGAAACCCTGATGGTATTTTTTCCTCATCTGTGGAATGGGTGTCCTGCTTCCTCACAGCACCATCATGGGGCTAAAACAAATAACCAGTGTGGACAAAATTTATGAACTGGAAACTTATGTGAAATACAAGTATATCCTTTTGTAAAAAAGACATTTTCCCCATGTCCTCCTGCATGTCTGGCTGCCTGCCATCCCCTCATTGCTATTGGGTGCCTATCTTCTTGCCTGTTAAATGTGTGGCTTTGAATCTGTCCTGAGCTGGAAGGCAACACCTACTTCTGCCTGTCAGATCTTCATGCCACGAGTCCCAGTAGTCCTGGCAGCCCTGATGCTGAGAGCTGAGGGAGTACATGGGCTTCTCCTGGGGCTGCTATGACCCTGCAGCATCTCTCTGGTCAGAGCATGAAACTAGTATCCAGGTTGAATCTGGCTCTAGATCCTGGTTAATGGTGCCCTCTCAGCCTCCTGTCCTCACCTGTAACGTAGGGGTATGTGATATTCATTTCTGTGTACCTGCAACGGTTGATGGGATAACTCTAGTAAAGGGCACTATCTAGGCCAGGTTCTGACAGAGGGCAATGCCAGGGGCCCTTTCTCAGCTCTGGCAGCCAGTTGGCAAAGTGGACTGAGGCCAAATGATACTCTGGAAAGGGCTGGGCCAGGGCCTAGTCCTTTTGGGCAGCTGGGTCCGGCCTACCTTGCAGCCATTTTGGACCTCTTTCTACCCAGAGTGAAATTCTATAGGCTTTAGGGGGGACCTGGCATAGGCACATCTGCAGCCATCCTGGGCTGTTTCCTTTGAGGGAATAACTGGAATGCAGTCCAGGAGAGCAATGCCAACAGTGCTCATGCCTCAGCCTCACACAGCCCCATGCAGAGCACGGGGCCTCAGCTCCACTCTGGAATGTACTTTAGAGGCGAGGCCAGAACGTGGCAGCCTGGGCCACCCCACAGAGTGATGAGGGGGAGCATTGCTCTTATTCTCACTCTGATCATAAGACGCCAGGGAAAACATGTGGTATGGATGAACTGAAGCTTGCAGCCCCGCACATGCTCTTCTGTCAGAAGCTCCCCAGGCTGCCCAAGGCCACAGAACTGAGTAGAAACTCCTGCTTCACTACCTTCTGAGGACCCCCTCCATGGGTGACCCCGCCCCAGCTCTTTTTGGCTCACATTCCTTTTCCCTGCTGTGGGCTCTGGGCTGTAGCCCAAATGCTATCCAGCTGGCATCCAGGTAAGCAAATTGAATGGGAAGGCTGAGTGCTTCCTAGCCCTGGCCCTGGCTTGCACTGTGCTCCTGGAAGGCCCTTCCCGTTCACCATAAAAGCCAAGTTCAAGGAAGCCCCCATCTCTCTTCTAGCTGATTTTCCTGAAGGGTATACTCCCTTTGTGAACATAGTGCCCTGGGGCTTTCTCTGAAGGCCCTGTCTGCGTCCTTCTTTCACATGGCTATTTCTGTCCCTCTTGGATGCCTCTGGGGACAGAGGTCCTGTTTTGATTCCTATGTTACAGGGCTCAGAAAATCCCAACAGGCTCAACAGGTGACTGAACAGTTTCTCTTTTAGGGCTGCTCTCCTGGGAACATGGAGGTGCTTGATGTTCTGGATAAACCAGGGGCAAATTAGCAGCGTCCCTCAGAGCCAGGAAAGGCCTAGAAGAACACTCAGTCCAGTCCCTGCCAAGGGCAGAGTCTCACTTCCGCCTTCCCAGCAATGAGACAAGTTTATACAAGGCTAGTCTTAAGGGGACACACACACTCCACACTGGGGGACTGAGTCCTCAAGACAGGACTGAGGTGGACTAATCCTTCAACACGGCACACGGGGCAGGAAAGGGAGCACCAAACTAGGAGTTCTGGGCTCAGCTCCCTGTCACCAATTGACCTGGTTTCCCAAGAAAACCCTGGTGAGTCCTCCTAGGATATTATGTTTTTGTTTTGGGCATAGAGGATTGAACCCATGGGTGTTTTACCACTGAGCTACATCCCCAGTTCTTTATATTTTATATTTGAGGTAGGGTCTTGCTAAGTGGCTGAGGGTCTCACTAAGTTGCAGAGGCTAGCCTTGAACTTACGTTCTTTTCTGCCTCAGCCTTCCGAGTAGCAGGGATTACAGGCATGCACCACTACATCCAGTTCCTCCTGGGATGTTCTTGAGACTGATGCTGTTTCTAGTCTGGCTTGGGCTACCTGCCTCTGGCAACCCAGTGGGTTGGCTTCCTTTCATAAAGCTACAATTCCTACCTCCTGGCTTTCATGGACTGTGTGCTAGTTTAGTAAAAATAGGATCTGGGAAACAAGCCCCTATTCCCCAAATTTACTCTTATTCTGTAGATTTGGAGCTCTGCAAAAAGCAAGACTCTTCATAGTATGATTGCCCATAAAGAACAGGAACCCATTGGGCAGGGGTGAATTCCCTGTCCCTGGGGCAAGGTAGAGTTGGATCTCCCTAGTGAGGAGCTATAAAGGTGATGATTGGACTGTAGCAGAGGCCAGGTGGTCCAGGCCTACCCTTCTGGTGCTGAGGTTCTAGGATTCCAGGGGCCTGAGGTCCCTCCCACCTTCCCTCTCTGGAGAATGAATCAGAGCTAGATCCACCCTGGGGTGTAGCCAGGGCATCCTGGCCTCAGGCCATAGGCTGCCTAACCTTCCTGATAGCAGCTCTGAGGAGGCTGCAGTGGTAGACAATGAGCCCCTGTCTCAGCAACAGGTGTGTGTGGGTGGGCCCTGGCAGAGGCACCTAGGCTCTGCTCTGGTGGAGGAGGGGAGGCCCTGGCTGATAGCTACCTCATGCACTCCCCTGTACAGAGGAGAATCCATACCAAGGCTTTGTCTCCCAGCTGGGCCCTCGGTGGCTTGGCTCCTGCATCGGTGGACCCCTTGGCTGGCAGCCTGGACAGGGCTGTCTGCAGCTGAAAAAGCAAAGCATGCACTTAATGTTTAATTCTGCTCCACAATTGCACAGCTCAGCTGAAGTGCTCTGAGTGTGTGGTTACCTGTCTTAGAGGTTTGTCCTTTTAGTTCACTTTAGGATCATTAATGGAAGAATTCTCCTTTACTAACTGCTCTGTGATGGGAGAGGGTTTAATTGATTGCCTCCCCCACTCCTCAATTGAATGGTAAGAAAAGTTTAAGGCTAATAACTTAATAAATAGTAATGCTATAGTCATAATCTGTCTCCAGGAATTCTATCCAGAGCCAAGGAGTGGAGAATAAAGGAATTATGGACTTCAGGTTACAGATGAGACAACAGAAGTAGAGACACAGAGATGCTGCCACATTGGCTCATGGCCTCATGGCGAGACTGCTGCAGACATCCAGACAACTGAACCTTTAATTATTTCTTTATTGTTCTTTGCACAAAGACCATACCCTATCTGACACTGTGAGGCATGACCCACTCTCCAACCTCTCTGACCTCATCTTGTGTCTGCTCTTGACCATATTCAGGCCTTCATTTTGCTCAGGGCCTTTGTGCCTGCTGAGCCCTCTGCCTGGAGGCCGTTCCCCGCCTACCTCTCTGAGTCTTGTATGTATGTACCTACTCCCTCCATGATCTCTTTAAGCAGCTCCCGTCCAGGCCCTCATCATCTCCTTGCCATGGCCATTACTCAACATGTTGCTCTCCTTTGCCTCTGCCATGGTTTATTCATAGTCATGCCCAAATCTGTATTGGTCTGTCTTCCAGGAGGCCAGGAATCATCTTTCCCTACAGTTTCCCCCAGGGCCCAACAGAGACCTTACATGGTTCTCAAAAAATACAACACAGAAAAAAAGGAGCTCTTATTCAAGGCCAAGTGTGATGACTGACATGGATTCTGGAAGGGTCTGGAATGGAATATAGCCTAACACTACCACATCTGGTGTGGCCTGAGAAGGCCTCTCAACCTCTGGCAGCTTCAGCTTCCCATGTTACACTGGGAGAAGCTGTGAGGTGTCCCTCTAGCCTCTGGATCCATTCTAAATCCTAAGGGACCCTGAGCCATTTGGGCTGTGCCTTTGATTGACCATCTGTGGGATCATCTGTGGGAGGGCAGGAGGCTGCAAAAAGAAAGAGGGACATCAGCGAGATCTACTGATGGAAGGTCTCTGGCTCTGGCTTCTGATGAGCAAGGATCTCTGTGAATTTATTTAGCAAATGTTTATCTAGTGCTTACTAGGTGCCAGGCAGTGTTCTAAGCACTTTATAATGTTAAATCATTTAATCCTCATAAAGCCTTAGAGTGGGTACAATTATTGCTACCATGTGACAGATGGAGGATGCTGAGACACTGAAAGCTTATGACTTGCTCACAGTCACAGATCTATCAGTGCTGGAGTTGAGAGCCACACCCTGGTAGTCTGGCTCCAGTTCTGTACCTTTAGCCACTCTGCCAGGCTGCCTCTCAATGGCCTGTGTTCCCTTGCTTTCCCTCTCTGGATGTGACAAAGACTGAGGAACTCACTGCAATTTCAAGTCCTTCAGAAGAACCCAAAGCATCTAATGGCTTTCTCTCTGGACCAGGGCGCTAGGAGTGTGTCCCCCCCCCCCCCCCCCCCCCCGCCAAGGAAAAATAACTTAGGCCCCTCACTTCCCGCTCCAGCTCCTGGATCCGATTGGTCAGCTGCTTCATTTTCATTTTCCCACCCTCTGACTCTGCCATCAATGCCCGATTCTTTTTGGAGAGTTCCACAATTTTGGTTGCGACTACATCTCCAGCCATACCGGCACTCCCTAAAATGAAAGAAATGGTGAGGTCAATTAAAAACACAGGTCTGCATATCAGACTCATGCCACACCTCCAACAGCACCAGGGTTTAAAAGCCAAAGTACTGGGAATGAATGGTCACAAAGGGTAGAGATCCCGGAGAGTCACCACATGCCAAGGAACCCTAGGAAATGCAGCCACTTGGATTCAGTCTTTCCTCAGTTGTTCTAGGAAAATTGTAAGATCAGAAAGCAGACTTTTACTACACTGAGATTCCATCTCACTCCAGTCAGAATGGCAATCATCAAGAATACAAGCAACAATAAATTTTGGCAAGGATGTGGGGAAAAAGGCTCATTCATACATGCTGGTGGGACTACAAATTGGTGGAACCACTCTAGAAAGCAGTATGGACATTCCTCCAAAAACTTGGAATGGAAACACTATTTGACCTAGTTATACCACTCCTAGGTTTATACCCAAAGGATTTAAAATCAGCATTCTACAGTGACATAGCCACATCAATGTTTACAACAGCTCAATTCACAATAGCTAACCTATGAAACCAACCTAGGTGCCCTTCAACAGATGAATGGACAAAGATGTTGTGAGATATATATATATACACACACACACACACACATATACATACATACACACACACACAGACACAATGGAATATTACTCAGTCTTAAATAAGAATGAAATTATGGCATTTGCCAGTAAATAAATGGAACTGAAGAATATTATTCTAAGTGAAATTAACCAATCTTAAAGAACCAAAGGCCAAATGTTTTCTCTGATATGTGGATGCTAATTCACAATAAGACGGGGTGGGGGGATAGTGGTACTTTGGATTAGACAGAGGGGAGTGAAGGGAAGGGAGGGGTATAGGAGTCGAAATAATAGTCGAATGAACAGACATTATTACCCCATGTGCATATATGATTACATGACTTGTGTAACTCTACATCATGTACAACCAGAAGAATGAGAAGTTATACTCCATTTATGTATGATGTGTCAAATGCATTCTACTGTCATGTATGACTAATTAGAAGAAACTTTTAAAAAACATTTTAAAAAGAAGAGTTTTAGTTCTATGGGAGACAGGTTTATTGCTCTTCACATAATCTCAGTGATGGGATTGTAATTCACACCCTATGATCTGTGATTTTCCTGTGTCCTCAAACAATCAAGGTGCAGTGTCCTCAACCCTCCTATATCTATCTGCCTGGCTCTGGGCTTTGGCTGATGAGACGCCAACAGCTGAGGTGTGGGCAGAGGCTTGGAGAGCATGCGTGTAGTTAAGCTTGCTCTGCTCACATATGCATCTCCACAAGAACAAATCCATGCCAGCTAGTTGATCCCAGGAGGAAGAGGGGCACATGAAACAAAGCTGAACCATTTCAGCCAAGCCTGGCCTGGCCTAGCTCAACCAATCTCCAATTAACCCCTAGATGTTTGAGCTAAATAAATTATTATTTCCAAATGCTGCTGAGATTTTGCAGTTGTTTCTTACACAGAATTTTGTGATAACATCTAACCAATATACATTCATACATTCACTCAGCAAATGTTTTACTAGTTTCTACTAAGTACTTGACCCTTTTAGAGATTCAGGGGTGAATAAAAAAGATGGATGGGATTTACATTGTAATTAATTATCTGTAGGGAAGACAGATAATAAAACATCAAACAAATAAGTATTAGAAGATCTGGAAGGAATAAGTGATATGAAATAAAAAGAGAGGCTGAGCAAAGGATGTTAATGATGGGGTGATGCTACTTTACCCGGAGCCAGGATAAGGTAATATGTGAAGAGACCTGAATGGATAAAGTAAGGAATCAAGCCAAGAGAAAGCAGGTTCTCAACTAGGAAGAGTGTTCCAAGTAGAGGATACAGCAAGTGCACAGGTTTGGAGATGGGGGCATGCACAGGGAATCTGAGGAACATAAAGTAGGCCGCAGTAGCTGGAGGGCTCCTTTCAGTGGGCAAGGGAAGTGGTTAGTGAGATGTGAATGGGGGGAGTTGCATATTGTGAGGGCTGTGCAGAAGGCAAGCAGTGAGAGCTAGCCCAGATTGGCCACTGACTGCCTGGGTAGCCTTGGTAGTCACTTGTCTTCTTTGGAGTATAGTTCCTCTACCTGTGCAATAACAGCTCCCTGAATGCTTTTGACACCCCAGAAGTGTGTGACTGGCAGGTGTTTTCTCGGTTCTACTTTTTAAAAAGACCATGATATGCTGCAGAACAAGACAGAAGGTGACAACCAATGGAAAGCAAATGGTAGCCCTTGGTGGTTTTTGAATCACTGCAGTCCAGGCCTGCTATGGGTAGTTAGGAACAGCAGCCCTCAGAACCTCACATCTGCTGGAAAGGCCAAGCACATATCAGGAGAAAGAGCTCAGAACAGACCTGGAGCCCTGGAGTATCTGGAGAGAGACAGGAACTGCTGAGCATCAGGAGAGCACACTAGCTCCCTAGCTCCTTTAACAAGTTATGGGCAGAGAGGGGATATCAAGGGTCACTGGGAAAATCATCAAACTAGCAGTTTAAGAAACACCGTTGTAACACCAATTCTGGTTCTGGTTGAGACAGAGTCAGCACACTCTTTCTCACTGAATACAACTAAAACCCTGGGACAGTATGTGTGAAGCAGCTACCTGAGGGCTCTGGAAGTAAAAGGCAGCAAAGCATACAGGGGTAGGAAACCAGACCTAGAAGCACAAATGATCCAGAGGGGAGTTTCTTTCCCAGGACTCAGGCAGCACAAATCCTAGAACTAGCCATCAGAAAGAGGTCAAGGGAAGCCCTCTTTAGTACAAAGTGAAGGAAGAAGAGCCCGAAGTGAATGAAGAAAATAATCTTTTTTCCCTTTTGTCTCCCAATCCTGTCTCTAGGCCAGTCCCACTTCTGGGCTGTCCCCTTGTTGATAAATGGGGGCAGTAGGGGAATGGGAAAGCACAGAAATGCTAATAGCTAGGTATATAAAATAGACTAATTTCATCTCTGTAAGTTTTTAAGACTTACAATGTTCGTAAGCCAAAGCTTTAACAGTGATGGGATTACCAGTTTTGTAGGTGTAACTCATGTAAAGGCTGCAATTTATAAGTGGGGAGGGTGAGGGACCTATGTGGTGACAATACTTCTACGTTAAAACACTAATCCTAAATAGACTCTAAAAAGGTGAGTATTATTTTTTAATCACTAAAGCAATCACTGAAAATCCAAAGAAAAATAGTCCATTAGCTATCAGTAGCCTGTCACTTGTGGCTTGGTTTAAAAACATGAACTGAACCAGTCAGACCTCTCTCTGGATTTAAGCAGTCCCTGTTATCCTGATGAGGCCATCAAGGAGACTGAAAGTTGGCCAAAGCAGCTTGTGGCAAAGAACAATGGACAAACCCAGGAGGAGGGAGCAGCCCAGGTTCTCCCTCCAGGCTCTGCTGGGATGAAGATGGGTCTCCTGCTCCCCCTGGTGCCCATCAGCTTCTCGACAGCCTTGCAAAAGTATAAGCAAGCTGCCCCTGGAGCAGCTGAGTCTGAAGCCAGGTTGTGTCTATCCTCACAATACAAAACTTATCTACAGGGTTTTTGTTTTAGATAGAAAAGGCCAAAGAATAGGATAGGCACTAGGGATTTTAGGACACCAAATTCCTCTTGTTTTTTAATTCAGCATTGACTGATCGGATCTTAGTTCTGAGCATTTATTTTCAAAAGCAGGGAGTGATGTTGGCAGGCGCTGGGTCAGCTCTGTTGCTCTCTATGATTGGTAATACCTACTTTCTGGTATTTTGGCCTCTTGGGAAATGTTCAGTGGGTGTACACATGACAGAGCAAAATCGGGGTCAGAACTCCACCAAATCTGCAAGGCTAAGGTCAAATTTATAACCGCAGGGCCAATGTCCTGCTCACACCCACAGGGTCAAGTTCATCCCCAGCCCAACAAAACCAAGGACCACAGGTCCAAGGTCTCCACCAACTGAGCCAAGGTCCAGCATAGACTCTGCTAAGAGAAGCTGGGTCCCAGGAACTTCTCCCAGAATGACCAATGTCCTTCCTGGAAGCAAGGCAGATGCTGTAGAGTTAAAGCCTGCTTCTATTGGGCCTTCTTAAACATCCTTGATGTGACGTTTGAGCCAGAGCACCAAGGAGAAATAGATCCTAAACATGATGGAGACCCTGGCTGGGTCATCCACATTGCCTTGATGATTGCCTACTGCTTTTGCTGCCCCTGTTGTTCCTTGGCATGCAGGCCTCCCTGGCTGCTCTCTTCTTCTACCCTCTGCCTCACTTCCAGAATTCATCTGGACAAACGTCACCACAACTGACTCTTGGCACTATCTCTTGGGCACCTGCCTTCTGGAAACATGCTAACTCCCCTGGACTTCAGGGCAGGACTGTTGCAACAGTGGTGGAGCTACCTGTGAAGGCAAGTCTGTCCTCTTCTATTTTCTTTTTGAGATGCTTGATTTCAAAGTCCCTTTCCTTCAGCAACTTATACAATCGCCCGTTCTCATCCACCGTTTCTCTGAGCTCCTCCCGAAGTTGTTGGATCTCATCTTCAAGCACCCTGTGAGGCAAAAGAGGGCAGGTGGGCAGGGGTAGGGCCTCTCCTGCCCAGGCTTGTGGTACTTGGGTACTAGGTGGTGATAAGAACTTGTTTGCACAAAATAGGAAAGAGGAAACTAATGAAAGACTTGAGCAGATTTTAACACCCTGTTCTCGGATCTGAGTGATTAAGCAGGTATTCCCCACATGAGTGAAAGGAGAATGAAGGTTTGAAAAACATTGTTTATTAGTTGGCTTCAAGACACTGATATAAAACCTGACTCAGGAAATTGACACAACTTTCAAGCATCCAAAGGACATGCATAAAAATGAATTGTAGGCTGTAAGGCAATCTGAGCAAATTCCAAATAAAGATATCAGAGAGATAATTTCCCCTAATGGCAATTAACCAAATTAGAAATCGATATTTAAAAAATTAGCAAACACCATCATATATTTGGGACTTAAAAAACCTGAATTATATATTGTATTATGAAGCATTTAGAACTAATAGATAACAGAAGCTATATCAAAACTTGTCAAAGGCAGCTATAATTAAGGCTATGATTTTCTTTCCATTTCTTTAGCTGCCTTGCAAAAGTCTGGATATTGTTTCACACACACACACACACACACACACACACACACACACCCCAAACAGGAATTTTCTAAGTCTTAGGTTGAGGCTAGGTTTCTAGGTTTCAGGCAAATTTGACAGAAAATTAGAACAGGAGGTTGATTCTGTGTATTCCAAATTGTACTGGAAGGGTCCTTCAGAACTCTAAACCACTAAGAAACCTGTGATCATGTCTGCTAAGCAGAGAACAGATTCCCTAGAGACAGTTGCTAGCAAAGTAAATATTTTGTAGGTTACCGTAATTATTAGGTAAATTCTTGTTATTATTGCTGCTATTATTATTATTATTATTATTATTATTTTATAAAAGGTTCTAGTCTCCACTAATTTCAGTTTCTCTGGTTTGGGATAGATCATTTGGAAATAGGTCTGAGGTTAACTTGAGCTTATATATAGGAGTTTTGTTTTTTTCCCAATTACTGACAATTATTTTTTTCCAACTGACATTTTTAAGTAGGTCATTTAAAAAATGAGAAATCATAAAAAAGTAAAATTTGAAGATGGAGAAAAGAGACTCTGGGAAAAATCAGAAGCAGAGACAGCTCAACAATGCTTATACTTTTATGGCAAAATGATTAGCAGAAGATTTTGTATCAATGCAGTCTCCTGCTTCCAATAGCCTTATAGATCCATGTGCATCTATCTGTGTAACACTGTTGAATATAAAACACACTGAGAAGATTCTGGATACCTTTCAACTTTTCCACCAGCTGTAAAAAAGCCAGGAATCTACCAAGAGCTTCTTTAGGACAGGGTGTGTTTATGCGTTGCTACATGTGAGGAAAGGAAAACTGGAAGAGCAGAATGGTCCTAGATGGGATTTGGAGCAACGATCATATAAAACCATCAGTCAGCCAACCGGTTCTTAGAGACGCATACAGTTTTCACGAAAGACTGTGAAGGAAAAACCAATGAATAAACCACACCTTTAATGAGTTTAAACATGTTCCCTTTGACTGTAAAATGATTTTTAAATACATTTCATATTTATTTACGTTCGCAGGAGCACAGCTTTATCAGATGCAACAGTCTTTAATAAAAACCTCTGTATCAAAACCACTTTCAATTTAAGAGGCTACACTGGGTCAATCTGAGCTGCTGGATGCCTGCACCTGTTTCTCCCCCACCACCCCTACCTTATGTAATGTTCCTGGAGAGGTCAAACTTGCATTTACCTCTGCTCAAAGATGTTTTTCAAGTTTTGCTCCTCTGTGTGGAGAAGGCTGAGGCCATCGGAGATCTCTATGGATTCTTTTTGGTCATCATCTCTGCTTTCCTGTTCCTTTTGCTTTTCCCTCTTTTTCTCCATCTGCTGCTGTAACCTTCTGTGCTGCAGTTCCTGCATCGCCTTGAACTGGAGCCTCAAAGTATCCTGTGAGCCTTCGTCAGCTGCCATCTTGCCTAGGAGTCAGCAAAGAAGCCTAAATCAAACTCCACACTGAGTACTCAGTACACGGTCAGCCCTGTCTGCAGCCTGGAGTTTGTTGTTGAGCTTTGCCTGCGTGTCCATGTGTGTCCATGCAAATACTCAGGAGCCTCATTGCCACTTTGGATCACCTGAAACTCAAAGCTGAGCTGAGCCTCCTCCCCCAGCCCTGGACATGCCACTAGACTGCACATGGCATCAGGATGCTCCCCATTATGCAGATATGATCTTTGTCTCTTAAGTCAGTGGCTCTCAACTCTAGCTGAACATCAGAATCTCCTGAGAGGTCTTAAAAGAATGCTTGGACCCTTCCCCAGATCAACTAGATCCCAGAGTCTAGGAATGGAGCTGAGTATCATGACTTCTTTTTCTCTTAAAATTGAGGTATAATTCACACTCAGGCATAAAGCCTGAGTACACAGCCCAGTGAATCCCCCAGGTGTGTACTTCTGTGGTGACCCACTGCTGGGGCTTAGAAAATAAAACCTCCAACTATGGTGTTTTGGACCTGCTGAGTTGAAAATATTTCAGAATCAAGGTCTTTCAGGCCTATTCCATCCCCCACTCCCATCTCTTGGTCTTATTTCTCCTCCTTAGGCACAGGAAAGGGCTTTTGCTGAATACAGTATGTCACCCTGAAACTCATGTTGAAATTTAATCTTTGTTGTGAGGTACTAGGAGGGTAGAAACTTAGAATCTGACTGTGGTGGTGTTTAAAGGTGAGACCTTTGAGAGTTGATTTGGATTAGATGAGGTCATTAGGGTAGAGTTCCCATGACTGAATTCTAGTAGCTGTATAAGAGGAGAGACCAAAAAGACACATGTATACACATGCTCCCTATTTTTTGCCATATGATGCCCACAACCCCTCAGACTCTGACAGCGAGAAGGTCATCACCACAGCCAAGCACAGTGGTGCATGCCTGTAATCCCAACTACTCCAACTCCTCAGGAGGCTGAGGTGGGAAGATTGGTGAGTTTGAGGACAGATTAGGCAACAGAGCAAGAGGCCATTACCAAATACAGCCTCTCAACCTTAGACTTCTAGCATTGTGAGCCAAAATCAACTTCTTTTCTTTATAATTCACCCAGTCTTCAATATGGTGTTACTGGCAACAGAAAATGGACAAAAATACATGCATCATCCAATAGTTATAAATCCTAATTCTCCATAAAAATCATCCAATCTGACCCCGTATCTCCCCACAACACACACTCCCAGTCCTCATTAGCATGCTTATAACCACCTCATCCACTCCCTCTCCCTGGAACAATCCTCTCTCTGACATCCACCTCACTACTTCCTCTTAGACGTCATCTTGTCAGAGGCCCATCTCACATTCTACTGGAGAAAGCATCCCTGTCCTCACTCTGCATACCCCTTACTGTTTTTATCTTTCTCCATAGCACTCAGCCTCACTTGACTAATTTTGTATTTATCTGTTTATTTGTTGACTGCCTGTCTCCCTCCCCACCAGCTTCATCATGGTGGGCACTGTGCATTGCTCACTGCCCTATCCTCAGTGCCTCTATCAGGGCCTGGGATATGGCAGACTAAATTGGTTCCTATGCCCTAGCTGCCCACTCCTCCTGGCCCCACTTGTAGTCCATCATGCACTGGTTGAGGGACTGGTTTCTCTAAAGTACAGCTTTGAACTTGACAGCTTTGAACTTGATTTTTTTAACAAAAAATAAAACAAACAAAAAACTGTGATGCTCATTAGCCACAGAACTAAATCCAAAAGCATTAAAAACTTTGGGGGATTTGGCCTTAGTCTCTCCTTCTAGCTTGTTTTCCTTCCATAATGCTAAGTTCTAATTAGTTGTGTCCACTTGCTCCTTTGTCCTATATAAGCCCCCTGCCATAGGCTTAAATCTTGCTGGTCCTCCCTGGCCCAGCACTAATATCACGTCCTTTCCTGATCCTCCAGGAACACTACTTTCTCAACTGCTTTAGCCATACCTTCCTGATACACCTATCTCTATTTTATGGTCCCACAACCTCTATCCAGTGGTTCTTAAACTTACTTCCATTATGAATCTGCAAGGACACAATCTAAAAATACTGATTCCCAGGTCATATCCCTAGAGAATCCGACTTTGTTATAACAGTCTGGAGTGGAGACCAGGCACAGGGCTGTGTAAGAGCTGCCCAGGTAGCTCTAACATGCTGTCTGTGGACTGAACCCAGGGTTTGAAAAAGGTCTGGCTAAAGCAGGAGCTGGCACTATGTTGGAATTCCTCAGCAGTTAGATTTGCCCAGTAAGAGAAATTGCACAGGAAACAATTAACTTGCAGGTCTGGTTTGTCTACACTTTGCGTGTTTCAAAGAAGGGTTTCGCCCTTGACTTGCTGCTAGGAAATAACCTCTAAGCCCTTGGAATATCCTGCCTGATGAAGAGTATCTTTCTTCACTTGGAGTCCTTGGAACACTCCAGATAGTCTGTGCTAAGAATGTGGGTGAGCACATGGTATCTGCTTGACCTCTGGAGGGGCTGGAGATTGAGTGACTAAAGTCAGCTATGCCAGTGGTCAGCCATTCCTTGGTGACCAGCTCCCAATAAAAACCCTGACCACCAACGTTCAGGTGAACATTCCTGGCTGGCCATACTTGATGCATGTTGTCACACGTTGGTTTTAGGAGGAATAAGCATTGTTTGCATGACTCTGCTAGAAGAGGACAACTGGAAGGTTGTGCCTGGTGTCTCCTGGACTCTGGCTTTCTTCCCTCGCTCATTTTTATCTGTAGTCTTTCACTATAGTAAAGCATAACAGAGTATAATATGATGGCTTTTCTAAGTCCTATGAGTTCTAGAAAAATCACTGAAACCAAGGGTGGTCTTGGAGACCCCTGAACTTCAGGAACCCAGGAACATTTCTATTGAAAGTGTTATAGTCACAGCCACCTCAAAAGATGGGGATACCCAAGGATATAATGTAAGCATAACAACTAGACTTAATGTTTTACATTTCAGGCAAATTGTACTCCATGTTTTAAATTTAGACAGGGATCAGCAAACTTTTTCTGTTAAGGGCCAGACAGCAAATAGTTTAAGCTTTATAGGCTATATGTTTCATAATTACTAACATTCTGCCATTGTAGCAGAAAGGAACCAGAGACAATGTGTAAATGAATGGTTATGGCTGTGTTCCAATAAAACTTTACTACAAAAAGAGGCAATGAGCTGGATTTGAACCATAAGCCCTTAGTTTACCAAATTGATTTAGAGGAATTTCACCTGAAAAAAATTTCCAGGGATTGATGCTAACCTTATTTCAGTCTTTTATTTGAAAATGTGACTAAAACAGTTTAAAAATAAATTTATCTTGTGATTACCCTTCTTTTTGTAGATTACAGGGAGACACAACCATATCCTTCAGTTTCCAAACTACGTTACCTTGGGAAGAGAAGGGATGCACTATTAATAATAATCACTCTTCATCAAAGCAGGCCAGGAAAACAAATTAGAGTGTAAAATAGTGGTTCTCATTCCTGCTGCATGCTGGGATAACCAGGGAGTCTGAAGGTGCTGGGGTCTGGGTGCCATGCCAGGGATTCTGAAGTCATTGATAAGGGTAGGGCCTGGGCATTGGATGCTGCTGGTTTGGGAGGCCATATTAGTAGGCTGGCCTGAGCTGACAGCACCTGGAGTTCAAGGTGGACTTGGCTCTCAACCAGATATGTGCGAGTTTTCTAGAACCCTCCAGAACTCAGTCCCTTCTTCAATAATCAGGAGATGATGGTACTGAGGTCACAGATGTGTAGTGAAGGGCAAATGCAAAGGGCAGTGTGAAAACATTTTGTCAACTATGGACTGATAGAAACAGTATCTCTCCCTTCCTGTTGGTTTCTTTGGAGGACTCCCTTCCTCCTCTACTTTACCCAACATCCAGATTCTCATGGTGACACTAGTGACCCACTAGCAGAAAGTCTTCCCTGGCTGCTAGGCCAGTAGTGACTAAACCCTAAAATGCCACTGTCTCCAGCCTCTGTACATAGCCTCACGTCACAGGGTCACCTCCCTTGACCTCACCCTCCCAGGACTTTCCTGTCTCTCTAGCTACCTGATCCCTCCTCCCTAGCAACTTGGGTCTTGCACGTTTATCCCATTAATCCATTCTGTACACGACCATCTGGGACCTTTCTAAAACAAGATAGAAGTAGCTCCTGCCTCTGCAAGTCCCTGCCAGGATTCACAGGGGGAAACTCTGGCTGGCCTGAAGGCCGAATGTATCCCACAGACATTTTTGTTCAACTCTTACAGAGCACTATGTTAGGATTTGATTTTTTTTGGTCAACATTTAAAGATCTATAGATTTTAATTAAATCCATATTTGCAGATTCTTTTATAAGTTAATAGGTATGGCAGTACTGGGCCTGTAGTCCACATGGTCAGCAGGCACTAGGCAGAGGGAATTCCCTCTGGACAGGGTATGTTCTTCCCACTCAATCACTGTCCTGGCCACTTTTGGAAGCAGCAGCTGGCACATCAGCTGCCCATTATCATTGCACATAAAGGTTCTTTATCTTATACCTTCTGGATTCACCCACTTTCATTTCCTACTGGTGCCTGAAGATGCCTGGGTTAGTGGCTCTTGCTAAGGATCAGGCTCAGAGGCATCTCAGGCTTTCTTCAGCAACTTCCCTGCCTAGGATGCCTCTCTCCTATTACCTGAGTTGGCCCTTTACCTTTCCACTAACTCCCACTTAGTCTTTAGGATTCCCCTAGGGGCATTCTGTGGACTCTCAGAATCTCTTGGACATCCCCTGGTCACTATACTTCCAATATTATAACTACCTATAATTTTATTTATATTCCCTTTACAAAGAGGTCTCTTAAAGGCAGGGCCTTATGTCTTATTCATTTATTAATTCTCAGCATCTTGCCCAGAACAGGCCCTTAATTAGTGTTCGCAGAACTATCACTGAATGAATGTAGCCAGTGCTCAAGAATGAAAGAAAATAAAGTTTGAAGAAGTAAATGAGTGAATGAACAACACAGTAACTTGTAAAGTTTTTTTTTCCTTTTCCATTCCCAATTTGCTCTTGAAGACACTGGAGAACCAATACTTCTTTGATGTTCACTGTGCTATGGGAAAATTACTTAATCTCTTTGCTTCAGTTTCCTCATCTGTAAAATGGTATGATAATCACTGTGAACTTTCTGGAGAGGTTTATAAGGATTGAGAGAGCACATGGAAACTACTATCTTTATCACCTTATGAAATGGTGCCCTTGGCCCAATCCAATCTCTGGTAGATGGACAGTCATGCTTGCACTCACAGGACACCTGTGGATCAGACCAGCCCTCAGGGCACTGGCATCTGCTCTGTGCTACATAGGAAGTCATTAGAGATTTGGATTTATGTGGTGTTGGCTGTGGCCAGGGCATCTGACTGTTTTTAAAGCTCCCCAGGTGAGTCTAATATTCAAGGAGGAGTGAGAATGACTGTGGAAAGTGCACTGAGAGGCTGGTTGGGCAGGGATGCTTTAGGAGAGGCAGGCACCTGTCAGCTTGTCCAGCCTGGCAGGGAGGGAGGAGGAAGAGTGCCTGAGTGGGAGCAGGGGGTTTTTCTGCTGTGAAAAGAGCACTGGCAGGCAGAATGTGGTGTGTGGGGAACTGAGAGAGATTCAGGATGGCAGAAGGTAGGGTGGAGATTTGAGGAGCTCTGGACTTCCTCCTGAGGTGCTGGGGATATTCAGAGGGTGCATACAAGATCACACTTGCCTTTCATGAAGCTGGAGGTCTAACTGGGAGGAGGTTTCTGGAAAGGAATGTGGGCCGAAATCAGAGCTGTGGCAGTGCAGATGAAAAGGGAGCAGGAACTGCCACCAAAGGACCAGAGGTGGTATGCAAAGGGGAAGGGGAAGTCTAGAGGGCGGAGGCCTGGGTTTGAGTGCCTGGGGAGATGGGGGGCTCTGGCAGAGACACAATTTCCAGGCTGCAGGCAAGGTAGGTGGTAGACTGATGGGCTTGAGACCCTGGGCCTTCTACATGGAGAGGGCGTGTAGGCAGCTGCCTGGGTGGGTTTGAGCTCAGGAGAGAAGCCTGGGCTAGAGCCTCAGGTAGCTGAGACCAAGGATTTGAAGAGAGTGTAGAGTGAGAAGGGCGTGGCAAAGAAGGAAGGGGAAAATGGAGGAAGAAGAGACATCTGGGAGCAGACAGAGGTGAGTAGATGTCACTGGGTAGAGATGGGGACAGATGTGTGAGTCTGATCAGGGCAGACACCATGGAGACAGGAAGCTGTGGTTAGGAGCAGTGGGAGAGTGGAGGCCAAGTTCTCCTCAGAGATGGACCCCAAACCACATTCTTCCCTTTCTTCCTAAGCATCTTAATTGTATGTCAAGGACATCAGGGTCTCAGTGGGGGCTGCAGACTTCCAAGAAACAAAAAGGAAAATGTCTGCTTTTTCAAAGCACATAATAACACTGAAGCTAAATTTTTCAAAGTGCACCTTGACCCTACCTGATTCCTGATAAATCCATGACAATGTAGTATACATCAAAAACAGGTTCAAAGTTGTGCTTGTCATTAGGGGGAATCCAGATAAGTGAATGGAAGGCTTTTGGTCACGTTCTACCTGCCCTGAAGGTAGACAGTGTTGTGTTCATCTTTGAATCTCATCTCCACAGTACAAGCCAGCACATGCACACGTTGGGTACTAAATTAGAATTTGTGCCATGATGAATAAACAATCCACAGCAGCAATTTTGACACTAAAGCACTAAAAGCACTCAACTTGGATTCATTAGTTCATGTAGAATGTGGGTCAAAGAATCAATGTGCAAATATTCATTGGTGCAACAGAGTTACAGACAGAGCTCTGTTCTTGTGGAGTTTATGGTTTGGCAGGGGAGCAGACACTGATCAATTGACTATGCAGGTAAGTATACAGAGCTGTGATGCTCTGAAGGAAAGGTATGTGGTGCTGAGACTCTTTATCAGGGGTCTGGGGTCCAGGAGGGCCTCCCAAAATGAGAAATGAGAACAGATCTGATGCACATGCAGGAGCTAACTAGAAGAACATTTGGGGACAGAGAGGCAGCAAGTGAAAAGTCCTATGGCAAAACCGAACAATGGCACTGACCAATTTTTTGCACATCCAAACCATCAACAAATTCTCTTGGTTCTTCCTTCAAAACATATCTAGATGCTGAACACTTCTCCACCTCAACCACCCTAGACCAAGAAGCATCGTCTACTTGGACCATTACCATAGCTTCCTAAAGCAGACTCTGTATCTACTCTTGCCCCCACCCCATACTCCAGTCTCAGAACCATAGCCAGGGTGACCCTGCTACATCCTGGCTGAGACCATGCCCAACTCAATACAAAACTAGAGCCTAGTGTAACCTGGCTCCCCTTCCAGCGCCCACTGCATTATCAGGGATGCATGAAGCTCACAGCCTTCTGCACGGACTGCTCTCTCTACACTCTTCTCTAATCATTCACATGGTTCCTTCCTTGACCTTGGATAGGTCCCCACTCAAAGGGTATCTTCTCAGGGTCACCTTCCCTGATCATCCTAGTTAATGCTGAATCCCCTCCCCTCCACTCTTTCTATCATGGGTTTAGTTCTCTTCATTGTATTTTTCACCACTGACCTACAGCACAGTTGATCCATTCATTGTTTTTTTCCCACAAGTATGTAAGCTACCTGAGGACACATATTTTTATCTATTTTATTCATGGCTGTATTTAGCACCTGTAGCAGTAACTGGCACATAATAGGTGTTCAATAAATATTTTCAGAACAAATTAATGAATTTGGTTTTCTTTAGATCACAATCCTTAGTAGTCAACTAAGGCTATCAGTAAGTAATTGTGACTATAAAGAGGCTATCTTTAAGTAATTGTCATAAATGCTTACATAAACATAATCCCTTAAAACCACTCTTAATATTTGTGCCTTCCACTTGTGGTGCTCTGGGGCAGGGCCAGGTCTTGTTATTGCTCTAGACTTAAGTAGTAGAAGCTGAGATACAGAGAAGTTCAAAACTTAAGGCTAACTAGAATTTCTGGTCTCTGGTGTGACATGTAAAAAGCTTAGAAGCTTCGACTCCCGTCCTCAAAACAAGAAGAAAGCTGAAAAAATGGAAAATTGATAGTATTTGGATCCATCAGAGAACTGTGATATAGGGTAAACTGAGCTGACAACTGGAAAGACAGGTGCATGCAGAGAATCACAGTCTACAGGGAATAGAAGCTCACAGCTAGAGCCGGTATCAACAGGGACACTTTAAACTGTACCTGATGACTTGCTGGAGGCTCAGTGTAGATGAGCTTAGGAGTTTAAAACTTGAAGGGGTCCAGTCTTAGGAGGCCTTCAGACTTTCATAAGCTTTACCTCTAAGAATCCTACCAGGTTCTCACTATGAGGTCACAGGGAAGCCCTGACGTACTTTTGGCAGGGAGAAGGGTAAAGTAACCATTCTGAAATATGCCTAGAGCTCTCTATTAGGCTCCTTAATGTGGACTGCCTTCAAGGGACACTATTTTATCAGAGTTTAGTTGACTGGAGTTTACTAAAACCTAATAGATTCAGGAAGGGGAAACACCCAACTCAGGCTCACTAGGATAGAGCTCTCTTTGTAGGACTATAGAATGCTCCCCCTTCCTCCATACTTAGCACCACATCAATAGGATTCCTGTGTAACAGGGTTCCAGTTAAAGAACCATAAGCCTTGGACCCTATTTACAGAGTTTTTAGGAAAACTCATACAGGAGGGGAGACAGAAACAAGGACAGCAGAGGAAATTTTAGTCACTTGACTACAGCAAATAACAAATATAGCCTAACTCCTAGCCAGATAAACATAAAACCTCACACTAAAGACCTGTCTACCTCAGTTTAATTTACCTAATAGATCATGTCTGTATCTCAGTAAAAAATTTATAATGCATGGTAAAAGGCAAAACAAACACAACAGTATGAAGAAACAAAGAGAGCATCAGAACCAGAATCAAATATGAAGGCAATTATGGGAATATCAGACCCAAAATTTGAAATAACTATGATCAATAGGCTAAAGGCTCTAATGGAAAAGGTGAACAACATGCAAAAACAGATGGGTAATATAAAAAGAGCAATAAAAACTAAGACTACATGGGAAATTCTAGAAATCAAATATACATTAATGGAAATGAAAAGTGTCTTTGATGAACTTATCACTAGACTGGCCACAGTGAAGAAGAATCAGTGAGCTTGAAGATGGGTCAAAAGAAACTCCCTGAACTAAAATGCAATGAGAAAAAGAATGAAAAATAAAGATAAACAAAACCCAGAAGAGAATATCCAAGAATGGTGGAACAATATCAAAAGTGTACCATATGCAGCAGGCAGAAAGAAGTAAAGATACACTTGAATAAAAGAACACCATCAAACAACTGAAAGCAATGGACATTTATAAAATACTTCATTCAATGACAACAGAACACACATTCTTCTCAAGCTCACATGGAACTTTCACCAAGACAGACCATATTCTGTGATATAAAACGAATCTTAACAAATAAAGATATCATACGAAGTAAGCTCATAGGCCAGAATGGAATTAATTAGAAATTAATAACAGAAAAAAGTCTGGAAGTTCCAAAATATGTGGAGATTAAATACATACTTCTAAATAACACATAAGTCAAAGAAGATGTGTCAAGAGTAGTTTTAAAACATTCTGAACTAAATGAAAATAATTACCTTATTAAAATTTGTATAATGCCACAAAAACAGTGCTTAGAAAGAAATTTGTAGCATTGAATGCATACATTAGAAAGGGTGAAAGATCTAAATTGGTCATTTAAGATTCTACCTTAGAAAACCAGGAAAAGAAGAGCAAATAAAATCCAAAGTAAGTAGAAGAAAAGAAACCATAAAAATCAGAGCCAAAAATCAATGAAATAGGAAACAGGAAAACAATAAAGTAAAAAACCCCAAAATTGGTTCTTTCAAAGCATCAGTAAAATTGATAAACCCCTAGCCAAGCTACTCTCTCCAAACCTTTCAAAAACAAAACAAAAACCAACCCAGAAAAACAGCACAAATTACTATCAGAAATGGAAGATGAACCATCACTACTGATTCCATGGACATTAAAATAACAGTGGGAGAACAACTTGAAGCCTACAAATCTGATAACCTACATGAAATGGATACAATCTACCAAAACTTACACAAGAAAACAGGTTATCTAAATAGCTTTATATCAATGAAGCAAATAGAATTAATAAAAACCTTCCAAAACAGAAAATATCAGGCCTGGATGTTTCACAAGTGAATTCTACCAAGATTTCAGGAAAATGATACCAATTTTCTACAATCTGTTCCAGAAAATAGAAACAGAATATTTTCTAACTCACTCTAACTTAATATCAAAATAAAGATATTATAAGAAAATAATTACAGACCAATAGCTCTCATGAACATAGATGTAAAAGTCCTTGAAAAAAAATGTTAACAAATAGAATCCAGGAAGATACAAAAAGAACTGTACACCATAACCAACTAGGGGGGGGTTATAAAGGTTCAAAGGTGGTATAAATTGGAAAATCACTTTATGTAATCCATCACTTCAACAGGCTAAGAAGAAAAATCACATGATCATATTAATAGATGCAGAAATGCATTTGACAAAATCCAATACCATTCATGACAAAAACTCTAAGCAAAATATGAAGAAAGGGGAGTTTTCTCAACTTGATAAAGAACATTTGCAGCTGGGCCCAGTGGCATACACCTGTATTCCCAGTAACTTGGGAGACTGAGGCAGGAGGGTCACAAGCTCAGCAACTTAGCAAGATCCTGTCTCAAAATTAAAAGAAAAAAATTTAAAAAGGGCTGGGGATGGAGTTCAGTAGTAAACTGCACCAGAGTTCAATCCTCAGTACAAAAACAAACAAACAAACAAACAAAAAACCAACCCAAACAAAACCCTATAGCTACTATTATACTATTGTACTCAATGATGAGAAACTAGATACCTCCTCTTAGACTGAAAACAGGGTAAAGATGTTCCTTCTCTTCACTCTTATTAACATCATATTGGAAGTTCTAGCTAATGGAATAAGACAAGAAAAGGAAATAAAAGATACATAAGTTGAGAAAGAAGAAATAATACTTATCCACAAATGATATGATTATCTACGTAGAACATTCTAAAGAATCAATAAGCAAATTCATAAATTTCAGTGAATATGGCAAGGTTTCAGATATACAAAAATCAAATGCCTTTCTATGTACCAGCAATAAGCAATTAGAAATTGAAATGAAAAACAACTATTTACATTAGCACAAAAAAGATTTAAATAAGTATAAATCAAACAAAATACCTACAAGATCTATATGAAGAAAACTATGAAAATCTAGAAAAGAAATCAAAGAACTAAATATATATGTATCTCATATTCATAGGAAGAATCAAGATTGTTCAGATGTCATTTCTTCCCAACTTGATATACAGATTCAATGTAATTACAATCAAAATCCCAGACAGTTACTTTCTGGATGGCCAAAGGTTGATATTAAAGTATATATGGAAAAGCAAAAGACCCAGAATAGCGAAGAAGAGCATTAATCAAGACAGTGTACTATCAGTGAGAGAACAGACAAATAAATCTATGGAACCAAATAGAGCCCAGAAGTAGACCCACATAAATAGTCAACAGGTCTTTGACAAAGAAGTAGAGCCAGTCCAATTGAGAAAAGACAGACTTTTCAACAAATGGTACTGGAACAAATGGACATCCACATGCAAAAAAGAAAATTCATCTAGACACAGACCTGTCTCAAAAATTAACTCAAGCTAGGAACACAACTGTAATCCTAGTGACTTAGAAGGGTGAGGCAGGAGGATCTCAAATTTGAGGCCAGCTTCAGCAACTAAGAGAGGCCCTAAGCAACCTAGTGAGACCCTCATCTCAAAATAAAAAATAAAAAGGGCTGAGGATGTAGCTCAGTGTGAAGTGTCCCTGGGTTCAACAGCCATTACCAACCACCCCTTCCAAAATGAACTCAAAATAGATCATATATCTAAATGTAAAGTGCAAAACTATAAAACTTCTAGAAGATAATATAGAAGCAAATCTAGGTGACCTTGTGTTTGGCAATGCATACAGAAAATCAAAAGCATGATCTATGAAAAAAATCGATAAGTTGGACTTCATTAATGTTAAAAAAACTTATCTGCAAAAGACACTGTTAAGAAAAGCCACAGAGTGTAAGAAAATCTGCAAAACACATATCTAATAAAGGACCGTATCCAAAATATACAAAAAGTTTAATAAGAAAATATCTTGTTAAAAAGTTGGCAAAAGTTCTGAACAAACACCTCAAAGAAGATATGTTAATGAAAAATGAGCTCATGAAAAGATGCAAAAGATCATAGTTTATTACAAAATGCAAATTAAAACAAGATACTTCTATGTATCTTTTGGACTCGTCAAAATCTAGAACATTCATTTATTGCTGGTGGGAAGGCCAAATAGTAATGCCATTTTGGAAGATAGTTTTGACAGTTGTTTTCATAGCTAGAGACTTAACATATGACCATATTTACCCAAATGAATTGAATACTACTCCATACAAAAACCTTCACATGAGATGTTTATAGTAGTTTTATTTTTCATCATTACCCCAAATCAGAAACTACCAAGAAGTACTTCCATAGGTGAATGGATAAACTGGTACACTCACACAAACCATTGTTCAATGGTGAAAACTGAATTATCAGGTCATGAAAAGACACAAAGGGAACTTAATTAGAACATACTGTATGATTGCAGCTATATGACACTTGGAAAAGGCAAAATTATATATATAAAAAAAAAGATCAGTGGTTGCCAGGGGTTGGAATTGGGGTGAAGGAATGAACAGTGGAGTCAAGGAGGATTTTAGGGCAGTGAAACTCTTCTGTGTGATACTGTAATGATACATGGCATTAGACATTGATCATAACCCATAGAACTGTACAACATAAAAAAGAATGCAAATATAAATTATAGATTTTAGGTAATGTTTATCAATATAAGTTTATCAATGGTCAACCCATGGAAGAGGTTGTTTAGAAGGAAGGAAATGGGGGTGGAGAATTATATGCAAACTATTTTCTATTCAATAATTTTGTAAATCTAAAATTGCTTTAAGAAATGGTTAATTTCTTTTTTTTTTTTTTAAAGTTAAAAAAGTTGCATGGAAAGAACTCTCGGCTCAGGAAGGACTTAGAGCCATGGGATAGGGAGAGTGATATTTACTTAGGAGTCCTGTGGAGAAGCAAGGTCTTGAGGCTGTTGAGTGCATAGGGGACAGGGACCAATGAAAGACTGAGTCCCTTGTGGGTACCTGCTTCCCTTGCCCCACCACCTGCCACTTTCTTTCCTCTTTCTCCCTCCCTCTCTTGCTTTTAAAAACTATGTTCTTTGATATTCCCAGGGGTGACAGGGTGATGCCTCGAGATGCCTCGGTTAGGCACTGCTGGACAATGCCTAGAGGAGTGGGGTGGAGAAGTCTAGTTCGCCGGGTTGGAGTCCCGCTGAGTCCCTCTTCCCGTCCCGACAGGGTTAACTCTGGAGGGAGGAATGAGATAAGGGGCTTGGATGCCACTTGGTCGCGCAGTTCCCGCTGCACCCTTGGAGCGATGGAGACTGCTCCTGGCAGTGCGCGGAAGAGAGCGCGGGTCAGGCGGACCCGAATTCGAGTTCTGCCTGTACCACCCACTATGTGTCTCTGGGCAGGCGACCCCCCTGCGCCGCACTAACCCTTGTACCGTGCGGAAAATCAGTGTCTGTCGAGGATGGGGACTGGGCGGAGGTGAAGATTCACGGGAGGAAGGGAAGAGACTCCGCTCGGCGCGGGCGGGTCCGGCCAACGTGTGCGCTCGGGCTCGGGTCCTGCCCCGGCAGCTGCGAGCTCTCCCGGCTCGGTCCGGCCCGGGCCCTGCCGCCCTCCCAGGCACTCACAGCGGTCTCTCTCCTTCTCCCTTCTAGGGTCGCCGGGCTTCATCACCTCTTCCGGACGCGTGCACGAGCTGCCCTGGCAACCGTCACCAGGGAAACCAGCAACGTCGCACTTATGACGTTATCACGTCTCTACGGGGGCTCGAGAGAGCCCTTAAACTCTGAAAGTGACCGAGGCGCCGCGCCGCGCGTTGAGGTGGTATGCAAGTAGACATGGACATTGGCGCGGTGAACTGGGTGGAAGAGGTCGTGGAGTCCTTGAGACTTTAAATTGTCTGAAGTGTATTTAATTTATTTTTCTGAACTTATGATTGAACCCAGGGATGCTTTCACTACGTCCGCACTCCTTTGAGAAAGGGTCTTGCTGAGTTGTCCAGGCTGATCTCCAACTTGCAATCCTCCTGCCACAGCCTCCCAGAGTTGCTGGGATTACATGCCTGCCGCACAGGGCAGGGCCTGAAGTGTGTTTTTTAGAAAGTTTTTGTGACGTTCTGCACAGAGATGCACATTTTGCTGTCTTGTAAGTTGGAAAATGGACGATTTCACCATGAAATTTAATGTAGCCATTCAGAATCTCTTTGAAAAGCGTAAAACAGGGTGGTGGAAGGTTGAAAGCAAAAGCATTCTACTGTCATTTTTAACTAATTAAATAAAAAAATATATAAAAAGAGATAATTCACTTATATTTACTTCTTAAAAAAAAAGTAAACTAAACGGGGACAGACCTGGATGAATCAGTAATGTTTTATTAAGCACCTGAGGGGCATATTTTCAAGAGAGAAAATGGCAACTGGTTATAATAGGGGTCTGAATTTTATAGGGTTCAGTTAGACTTGAATCAGCAGAATGTGTCGGCTGGGCAGTCAGGTGAAACACTGTTGCTGGGAAATGGTGAAAATCCAGAGCCCATTGTTTCCCTTCTCTTCCTGGGACCCATGCCCTCCTTTATTCTCTGGGGATTGTGGTTCCCCTTTTTTCCCTGGGGGTTGTTTTCCATATGGAGGCGGCACACCTGTAATCCCAGTGGTTTGGGAGGCTGCGGCAGGAGAATCATGATTTCAAAGCCAGCCTCAGCAAAAGTGAGGCCCTATGCAAGTCAGTGAGACCCTGTCTCTAAATAAAATACAAAATAGGCCTGAAGCTGTGTTCAATCCCTGGTACCCACTTCAAAAAAAGGTTATATTATGATGGAAAGTGAAAAGAAAAAACAAAACCAAAAAAACAAAACAAGATACAAATAGTATGCTAAATAAATAATTTGTTTTTTCAAACTAGGCACAAAACCAAGACTGATATACAATGATTTAAAGTGGTTATATTTGTGTGGTGGAATTGCAGTACTGTTTTTGAAATTTTTCATGTTTCTCAAAACTTTTTTTCTTTTTTTTCCTCCATAGTTATGAGTATGCGGTACCAGACCACCACCAGCACTGCAGGTATAAACTCAAGACTTTCTGATAAAGAATGAACAGATCTTTCTGGTTGGTCTCCAGTTGCCTGCCTACTGAGCCGAGGGGGAAAGACCTAGAATCTTCATGTGATAGTGTTAGGGACAGACAGATGAGGATGCTGGGAACACGAGGTTAAGAGAATAATTCTATAAAATGGGCCCCCTGTGCTGACCCCCAGATGCTTTTTTTCCCAAGAAGCAATTTACCTGCAGCCCTGCCTGGCCTAAGTGGTTAGGATATGTCACATTCCTTAGCAAACTGCCTGTTCACTGGAGGAGAAATGCAGGCCCAAAATAATTGATAAGAGGGACCCAAGTTACCCTGAAGGGGTAGACTTTTGTGACTAGATTCTGAAACTCTGGGAGATAAGGATTCCTCCTAACTATAAAATATGTAGGAACTCATGGTTCCCATTAGAACTGGTCAGCATGGGCCAAAGTGATCTAGAGTTGCCATGGCAGTAGGGACTTGAAAGTCTGATGTCATCCTTCTGTCAGTCAAAAGTCAAAAGGTGGACCTGGCAGGACTCTCAGAAAACTTCTCTGGGAACCCCAGTAAAACTGGAGTGCAGGACAGGCACATTGTCTCTCTCCTCTCTGAGGGGACCTACTGTATCCCTTGAGAGTGACTCCTTTGCCTTTTCCTATCCCTTCTATAAACTAATTTCTGTTACTCTGAGAGACATGTCTGAAATCTTTCTGACTTGGTTGCAAGAATCAGGGTTTGAAGGGCAGATCTTTGCACTGCCTCAGTTTCTTGGAAGCTCCCAACTCTGTAATAATAGCAAAGGCACAAGATGAAGAGTGGGATTCAAGTACATATATGAGCCTCAAGGGGTAGGGTCTTTTACACGGGGCATCATTCATTCACCTCAGGATCACAAGGGGATTATGTGTCATGGGATAATGAACAAACAGCTTGATCTACTGAGAAGGCTTCTGAGAAAACACCATTCCCAACCCAAAGCCAGGTTTCCATTAAGATAAGAACAATCTATGACAAAGTTAAGGCTGCAGAATTTCAGAATAGGCATTCTAGAATGCATATTAGAAGAGAATTGGTTACATTTGTGCCAGGAATCAAAGGATTCCCTAGCCCCCAGGACACTTTGCCACTGAGCCCCTAGGCCCCTCAGCGTTTTTTAAAAAAATTTGAGATAGGCTCTCACTAAATTGCCCAGGATGGCCTCGAACTTAACCTTCCTGCCTCAGCCCCCCATTTGCTCAGATTACAGGCATGTGCCACAGTGCCCTGCCAAGAATTCCTTTTGACAAGGATTTTCCAGCATTCCATTCTTATGAAACCAGCAATGACTTTTCTCTAGGTTTGTTATCTTTCCACTGCTAGTATTGAGGCTTTCCAGCCATTTTTTTCCTGATAATTTTTAGTCTCTTGAGAATTTTCTCTAGTTTATAAACCTAATGTTTTATCATCTAGGAAGTCAAGGGAATTTGGGTCACCATAAACTTCCTCTGGTAGACTGTCCAGATGTTTGTTAATCTCAGCCTGCTTTCTGTTTCTCTTACCAGAATTACTTGTAGGATATTGCTCTTGCTTGCTTTTAAATCTGAAATGTTTATTGAGATGATTATATATTCACATGCAGTTGTAAAAAACAATACAGAGATCCTCTGTACACTTGTAAAGTGTACAGAGGTTGCAAAACTATTCTACAATATCACAACCAGGATATTGACATTGATAAAATCCACTGATCTTATTTCCATAATTTTTCCAATTATATATTCCAAATATATTTCCATAATTTTACTGTATTCATTTTTGCATTTATCATGCATAGATTCACATATCCACCACCAGTAATATACTGAACACTTTAATAAATAACACAAGAATTGCTCTTTTGTGTTCTTAGGTGTATTGAGGGACATCTGGGCTCTTTTCAGTTTGGAGCAGTTAAAATTAAGCTGTTATGATCATACATATACAGGTTTTTGTGTGATCATGTTTTCATTGCTGTGGAATTCATGCCTAAGTGAGCAGTTGTTGACTACATTGTAAATGCATAGTTTTTTATTTTCTTTTGAGATGGTTTATCTCACTATGTTGTTCAGGCTGGCCTCAGCCTCCTGAGTAGTTGGGATCACAGGCACATGTCCTTACACCTGGCACATATTTAGTTTTTTTTTCTCTTTTTTTTTTTGGTTACTGGGATTGAATTTAGGGGCACTCGACCACTGAGCCTCATCTCCAGCCCTATTTTGTATTTACTTAGAGGCAGGGTCTCACTGAGTTGCTTAGTGACTCACTTTTGCTGAGGTTGGCTTTGAACTCCTGATCCTCTTGTCTCAGCCTCCTGAGCCGCTGGGATTACAGGCGTGTGCCACCATGCCTGGACAGAGTTAGGTTTATAAGAAATTGCTAAATTGTTTTCTAGAGGGACTAGACACTTGATCAAATCAACTAACAACACATTTCTTAGAATTTATTCCTGTGATTAAGTGACCTGTGACTGTACTTGTAACCAGTGTTCATAGCAGTACTTGTATATCAGTGTTCATAGCAGCAGTATTCACAACAGCCAAAATGTAGAAGCAACCCTAGTGTTCCAATAGGTGAACAGATAAGCAAAATATGATATACACACATACTGAATATTATTCAGCCTTAAAAACAAATGAAATTCTGATATATGCTACAACATGAATGAACCTTGAAATCTTAAGGTACGTGAAATGAGCCAGGCATAAATGGACAAATATTGTATCATCTACCCACATATCTATCAAGAATGGACAAGTTCATAGAGAAAACCAGAAGAGGTCATGGGGGTGGGGAAAGGAGAAATTGGAGAGTTTGTGTGATGCCTGTGCAGCTTGGGATGATGAAAAATTCTAGGGATGGATAATAGTTGCACAGTGTTTTAAGTATCTTTTAGTTCCAATGAATTAGACATCTAAAAATGGTCAAAATAGTAAATTTTATGTTGTGCAGAGTTACTGCAGTATTTTTTGTTAAGAAACCGAGCATCTTTTTGTGTGGGTCTAACTACTTTTCCTAATTCCTAAAATAGATTCTTTCCACAGTTCCCCACAGTACCTTTATCCATGCTTATTTATCTTCTTTTTTATCTTAAAATATTTTTAGTTGTAGGTGGACACAATATCTTTATTTAGTTTATTTATTTTTATGTGGTGCTGAGGATCAAACCCAGTGCCTCACATGTGGTAGGTAAGAGCTGTACCACTGAGGCACAACCACAGCCCTTATATATCTTCTTAAAGATAATAGGATCACCAAATAGTTTCCCTCACTGAAATTATTCTCTCTCCTACAAATAAGCAATATAATCAGTGGTTCTACTTACTATCAGAAATGAAACTGAATTGAACAAAATCAGAAGGAATTGCTGGATTTAATTGTCATTAGTCAAATCACAAACCTCAACTTCTTTCATAAATAGCAATATTATCCTTAGTCAAATAAGTCATGAAAATGCTTTGTAAACTGTGTACTGCTCTTTAGTTACCTATATTATTTTAGTAGTAAGGCATTTTATCTTTATTACCACAGATTTAGCTGTTTTGCCTCATTTTGGAAGTGCTGCAGCCTAAAACCATGGTCCCATTTGGCCTGGTTTCATTGTTCTCCATTTTGAATCTTTTCAGGTCTAAAATACAATTTGGTTTTTATTCTGTGAGTATCTCTTTGGGCTAGACTTGAGTCATGGTATTGATGACAGGTAAACCAGGAACACTAAGGCACTAGTTTATATTCAGGTGTTGTGGCCTGTATCCAAAGCTTCTCCCTTCTCATAATCCGACACTCATGAAGACAAGAGTCATCACAAAGGTAATATGAGCCTGAATTAAGAGCAAACAGAAGCAAATTGCCTTATTTTTGGCCCAAGATTAAGCCTGATTAAATTATACCACTCAACACTTATTAACCCACATAGATAAAAAAAATGTTCATTTACTCCAGGTTCAAGCCCCTTCTTGATGGACGTTCTGCGATGGATTTGGCTTTGTTGGCCACTAACCTCCAACAGCACATTTTGTGTTTTAGCCTAACATCGTTTTGGCCATTATCAAGTCTTATTTTACTCATGGAGCTATTCTAAGATATGTTTATATGAATGGTGATCTCAGTCATCATGCTGACTTTATTAAAAAACTCAATGTTCTGCCAAGACTTAGCAATCCTTAGTCCCAAGGAACTCCTTGATAGATGAGATCTACCCTGGCTTTCCACCAAGCCTTCAGCACAATAGAATAGTAATGTAATTTTCCTCCCTAATTTCTCAGTTTTGTTCTTGGCTCATATGTCAGTCTTGCAAAATATTTGGATGAGTCACCTGATTTCAGTAATTATCTGTTTCTGTCCTGTTGATGAGGTCCCCAAGGCTTCATGCACTTACTGTATTTACCATCTCCATAGTAAAGAGTATAATATGTATGTGAGACCTCCTCAACCTCCTTCTTAGAAAGGCTGAAACAATATTGACTAGCATTAGGTGGCAAAAACAGGTGAAGGGCCTAGGTTACGATGGCAACAGGGAGAGGAAAAAGGACAAATCTGAATGATGAGAGAGATTCTGCTAATGAAAAACCGATAGGACTTGGTGATTGGTTTAATGATAAAATAGGAAGAAGGAAAGATGCCCAGGAGATGACAGTGAGCAAGGGAGGTATTGCTGACAGGATGAATGACCTAGGAAGGGCCGCCAATAGGGAAGACAGCAAATATGGTATGAGATGAGGTGAGATTAAACATCATTGAAAAGCGTGATTGCAAAAATTTACTCACTCAGTTTCACCAAGGGAAAAAATCACCAATGTTATGAAAACTCACAGAGAGGACTTAATCCTGGGTTCCTCCAAAGGGGATAACCACATGCTGACCTCTATTCTAGACCCATCTATCACTGCTGAATTTAGAAGAAATTTGCCTCACTTTGTTATTGCTAAAAACAAATTCTTTCTTCTCTCTTTAGTGTTTAAAGGTTAAAAGTCTCTCTCTCTTTTTTTGGGGGTGGGGGAGGGGGAACTGCAAATAAACAACTTAATTTCAGAACCTGAATCCATCATTTATACAGTCTCTCTTTATTTAAGAAGGAAACAGCTGCATGCACAGGGCTGGTTCTTCCCCTACACTGATCCCAGGTTAAAGCATTTACTGGGAAAATAACAATCCAGTCAAGGCTGGCACACATTTATTTTCCCTTTTGAAATTTGAAGAGCTTTCAAACAGGAAAAGCATATAAAGTTATTGACAATCCCACTATTGGATAACTTTAGATCAGCTTGGTTTTGGCCTAGTAGCTATGATGTAGCTAGGGCTATAGATTTACATGGGGATGAAATCTAAATTCAACTCCCTCAAACTATCTGAGCAGCAGGCTCATCTGTGAGATAAGAGGCAAGACCTACATGAACCAATCCTCTCACAGTAGGGCTTGGACCACTCCAAAATTCTGGCTTTGTGATAAAGAAAACTATACTTAGGGACTCAACTGTGGACTCAAATTCCAACTCTCACCACTAGATGTCGCTGTTGTTCAGAAATTAAAAATAGGTATAGTCCTCTCTGGGTAACTTCAGCAGATAGGTCCCAGGACCCCTTGTGAATATCAATATTCTTGGATTGTCAAGACTCTTATAAAAAAAATCGCATAGTATTTGCATGTAATTTATGTAAATACTCTAAAAAGTTGTCTCTAATTATAATACATAACTATCTATCTGTAAACAGTTGTTAAATTGCATTGTTTATTGAAAAGAAAACAGAATCTGTACATGTTCAGTAAATACACAATTTTCTCCCCTGAACATTTCTAATCCACAGTTGAATTCATGGACGTAGAACTTGCAGATATGGAGGGTTAACTCTTTTTTCTAGGAGTGGCAGGACTGTGAATGTAAAAAACCCAAAACCTTCTCTAAATAATTCAACAAAAATATACTGGATACACCCATGCTTCAACATCCAACATTAAGCCAAGAAATCTAATTTCAATGAAAATCAACATACCATCTCCTTAAAGTAGAATATTGCTTTCTTGAGGAGACCTCTTCCAATCCCAACCCTGGGATAAGTCCTTCAACCAGATGTCCGCATTGTATCCTGTACCTAGTAGTCATCATGTAATAACTTATTTAATACCAGCCTCCCCTCCTAGACTTTATATGTGGAGAGGGCAGGGCCCACTTCTCCTGTGCTGCTGCATTCCTATACCTAACCCAGTAATAATGGCAAAGCAACCACCAATTGAGAATGTATCACATGCCATGTTGAGCCCTTTACACTTACTACTGTTTTCTTGTCCCCATTTTATAAATGAGAAAACCATGGCTGTTTAGTTAGAAGTGGCGGAATCAGGATCCCATTCAATAAAACACAGTATCACAGCCACTTGAGCCACTTCCAAGAACTTCCACCCTATTCATCCAACTATTTACCATTCCCTCCTTCAGGAAAGCACTCCCACTTATTTTCTCTTGAGCATATAATGCTCATTATCATCTTAACACTTCACCTTTATTCTCTCACAATCCTCTGCCATTTGTCTAAAAAAATGATTCTCAAGTTAATAATTAAACAAAATCAATAGGGTACCTATCTAGTAAAATGACAATTTTCTGAAAACAGAGAACACAGAAAGATCAACACCAAGACTAGTATAATTGAAGTTTTGAACTTACTAAAAGAATTTGAGCAGCCAAGCAAAAAAAGAAAATCTCTTATTTAGGGGAAATTTCACAAGACTTAGGCTTCTCTATGTCAATATTTACAATATTCCCAAGAAAAATGTAAACTAAGAATTTTATATCTAAATTGTTTTTACTGTGTAAAGGTTACAGATAAAAATATTCAAACATGCAAAAATTTAGAGGAATTTTTCCATATCTTTCTTGAGGAAACTATTAAAATTAAAAAACTATCATTAATTTCTGCCAACCAAGAAATTACTGGGAATGTGTCTGTTTTGAATGTTTAAATTGTAGAAATAGAGAGAAAGAAGTGTGCAAATGGCAGAACAGAACGTAAACATTATATATTCCCACAATGTAGAAATGAAACAACTAATAAAACTCTCGAAGGTAAGGAGAAAGAAGGCATGGGATATAGAATAAGTTCTCTGGTCATGTAATCTCTAATGGTTGGCAATCAAGGCCTATCAGTTAAAAGCTGAACTGACACATCAAATAGAAGTATAAGCATATTTAAAACAGTACAAGAGAAAACTCTTAGGAAAGATAATATTGGCTAGTATTAGAGGTGGAGGGGAGACTACATTAGTTTTAAATATGGTTCGTATGGCTGCATAGGGATGTGTGCCTGTAATCACTGTGACCCAGGAGGCGAAGGCAGGAGAGTTTAAGTTTGAGGCCAGCCAGCCTTGGCAATTTAGTGAGATCCTGTCTTAAAAAATAAAAAGAACTGGAGATATTGCTCAGTGATAAAATATCCTTGGGTTCAATCCATAGTAGCAAAAGCACTAAAAAAATAAAAGAAATTGCTCATGTGAAATTATTAGTGGCTGCAAAGAATGTTATAACTGTCAGAACAAAAACTACCCACAAAAGAAAGCATATCATATATTAAGATATCTTAAAATTCACCTAAATAGCAAAATATAATTAAAGTAAGGTACAAAAAAAAAAAGGGGGGAGGACAAATTTCTGAAACTTATTCCCAAATTTGTTCCTTTATAAAAAGATTATCTTTCACAAAACAATTGCTAAGATTGCCTACGAGCACCTTGTTATCTATCCAAAGCTGAAAAAAATAGTTTCTAATTAGAGCTCATAATGACCTATCAGCTAGACAGGACCACAGAAGTTCTCTAGTCTAAGCTCTCCTTTCATGGGTGGGAAAAGACTGAGGAAACTCTGATTTAGTCCAGGTAATTCCAGCATTAATCTTACATCGGCCAACATTTCAAGTACCTAATACCAGTTGGTATCAACCATATTACTTATCACCCTGGGATTTTCTAAAAAAAAAAAAAAAAAAAAAAGTTCCAAAATAGTAGATTGTTACTCTTCTTACAGAAAAAGTCAATCCATCCAATCAAAAGACACACACACACACACACACACACACAAATAACCATTTGCTGCTCAGGGACAGCATAATATAGTGGAATACTGGCTGTTCAGCAAGGCTGCTCAGGTTCTAGTCCCACACTTAAAACCTTCTCTAGCTACGAGACCTTGGGCAAGTTGCTTCTGCTATCCTTGCCTCAGTCTTCTCACTGTGAAACAAGAATAATAGTTCCTACCTCCTCTTAGGGTTGTTAGGAAGCTTTAGTGACACATATAAAAAGTTCTTAGAGCATGTGTGACACAGTAAATACGCAATGTATATTATTTATTATTTCCACTTTATAGGTATTCTTAAATGGTAGTTCCTACAAAAAGCATAAAACATTGTTTTTTCTTGGAACCTAATTTTTGTGCTACTCTGAAGAATGAGTTATTTTTCCAAACAAACAGATACAAGACATTTGATGTGTTCGTTATTTTAATAACAACACATATACCACGTTATCACCATGGAATGTAAGTTCAGGTTAGACAAGGGAATTTTACAAGTATACTAAAACACGCTATAGTTTACCAAAGCTTGTGTATAATGTCTGACCAGACCAGCTTGCTCAAAACCAGCAATCACTTCCATTTTAGGTAATTTGTTTAACACTTGCAATTCATACAGAGAAAATAAACATACTGCACACATTAAAACCGTGTTCTTAATTTACCTTTGTATTAGCACTTAAAATACATATTTCTCTTTCAAGATAACATTTAAAAATTATTCTAATACAACAGCAAAAATATAATTCTGCAATTATAAAAGAACCAATAATTAAATTATTATGTTTATAAGTGTGATTCTGAAATAAATACTTCTATGCAGTTCTGTTGTGAGCTTTCCAGGTATGGTTTAAACACACACACACTCTCCCTCCCTTCCTCTCTTTCTCTCAGTTGTGGGAAGATTTACAAGTTATATTTCATGCACGTTTGTGAAATGTGAAATAATTCTTTAAGAGCCAACTAACACTAAAAAACTGAAGTTCTTAAACCAGTTCACAAGGCAGGTAGAAAAAAGTTAAATTAACTGGGTTTAGTAGGATTCCCACCCAACATTCAAAATATGTGTATGATATTCTGTAGTAAACTGGGAGTAATTCAGGCCTGGCCTTTTGTCTTCTTTAGAAGTAATTTCTGTCATAAGCATTTAAGAAGGTGAGTGTTGGTTGTAACACTATCCAGTGTATGTTTCTTTTGTGTTAACTTGACTTCCCTGAATGATCCAGTCAATGAAGTCATTAATAATTTGATAACCAGGCAAATCAAGTGGGCAAGAAAAGAAGCCATTATTCAAAATACCGTGTTACAGCCTGAACCCACTCAAGGGATTTATTTTTTGACATAAACATATAACTTTAACATAACAAAAACAAGCACTTCCAACAAGACCAAGACAGCATCTCTTCTTCTAAGGTTTAGGTTTTGCCCAGAATTCCTTATACAGGGAATAGCCCATACCTAGAGAAAAAGAATGCTAGTTAAGTATTAAAATATTCTCTTCAATAGTAAGAAAATACAAAACATTCACAGAATAGCTAAAAATAGTACCCTTGCTAGTACAGAATATTTACAAGAGGAATAAGATCCTATTTTCCTAAACAATTTAAATTTCTAAAACTCTTTTTATATATAATTTCTCAAGGCTAGTATGAATATATCACAATGTTACAATATTTGTTTTAAAGATCAACGAATATTTATCTAGCATTTTTAAAAGGAGTCACAATGTTGCCATAACACCAGGTAGTCAATAAATTATAGCCAGGCGTGATGGCCCACACCTGTAATCCCAGCGGCTTGGGAGGCTGAGGCAGGAGGATTATGAGTTCAAAGACAAGCTCAGCAAAAGCAAGGCACTCAGTGACATCCTGTCTCTAAATAAAAATACAAAATAGGGCTAGGGATATGGCTCAGTGGTTGAGTGCCCATGAGTTCAATCCTCAGTATCCTCCCTGCCAGAAAAAAAATTATAATGCCAACCAAAGCATATATATATAAACATTTTAAAGGGCTGGGGTTGTGGCTCAGCGGTAGAGCGTTCACCTAGCACATGTGAGGCCCTGAGTTCAATCCTCAGCACCACATAAAAATAAACAAATAAAGGTATAAAAAAAATTTAAAAAACATTTAAAAAATCTTTTTCATCTTTAAAAACTCAGTAAAATAGCAATCAGGTCTTTCTCAGAAAACTGATGTTACTACCAACCCTAATTGCATGTCTAGATTCTTTAATGAAATTATAAATTCAGTGATAGACTTTAAAATCTAAATCTTTCTTTAAAACCTTAATAGGATACATCATAGACAGTAAAACTGTATCACACTTTAATTATTTTTATTAATTCAATTTTTAGGTGAAAATGACTTGTATTTTCAAACTGCTTCAAGGTCTGCTAAAAGTACCTCTCTTGCTTTGTTTTTAAAGAAATACATTAATGGGAAACCACAAATTTGAAATTTCTTTAGGAACC
Organism: Spermophilus citellus; assembly: GCF_964194105.1. NCBI lineage: Eukaryota > Metazoa > Chordata > Mammalia > Rodentia > Sciuridae > Spermophilus > Spermophilus citellus. The sequence goes on along the minus strand of NC_138184.1, from coordinate 21,869,859 downwards.
TACCCAGAGTCATCGCTCCTACAACAAAGCCTTGGGCTGCCACACGCATGTGAATCAGGTGAATGGACATTTTAGTATTTCCCCTGTTCTTTAATTTGTATAATCCATATGCAACAATTGCTGCAAAACCTGCCATTCCTATAAAACAAATTGTTGTAAATATGTTAGATGCATAGGGGAAGGGGACCAAGAGGATTTTAACATTAATCAATGTCTTTTCTATTATTTCTATAAGATAATTTATCAGATCATTAATTAGCTGAACACAAATAACAGTTTAAAAAAAATTTCCCCCTAGAACCCAAAAATCTATAATTGATAGCAAACATTAGCAAATTCAGAAATTCAGGGTTATTTTTTAAAATGTGGTTTGTGGAGCCACTAAATAAAGTCCTTTAAAGGTGTATCAGGGAATAATAGGAATTAAGCTAATGATTATTAAAATACAACAAGTATGCTCAATGTCTTATATGTTATGGAATGAGTTTATAACTCTTCTTTCCTGTCCTACTGCTCTTCCTAAAGGCAATAACTTAATATCACAGAGACAATCTATACTTTACCAGCACTGAGAGATCTTGCCTATATACTTCAAAATCTGAGATACTATACTGGAAAGTATAGCACTGCATAGACAAAACAATAGAGCAATACTAAGAGTTTGAATTAAATGGATAATGACCCTAACATTCTATATGCAAGGCCAAGCTCTCAATCGTTTAGAAGACAAAACACATTCAAGAATGATATAATCTTGGATGTTTTCAAAGTGTAATCACCCATGTACTTATATAAAACTTTGAGGAAAAAAAAAAAAACAGTTCAAGAAATTAATAAGTGAGAAAGAAATAAACAGAGTGTGAGATATGGTGGTAAGCAATAGAGTTAGTAAATCCTATGAAAAATACCTGGGTGTGATGGAGGAAATTAATAATAGTAAAAATTAATAATCTGAAATTAAAGTTATAATTATTATAACAAAAATATGTGTGTTGAAAGTCTTGAGTTAGGGAATGATTTTCAAGGCTAGTATGAATATATCGCAATGTTACAATATTTTAACTTTTGAAGTAAGTGAAAAAATACACCCCAATTAAAATTGTAAAACTAACTACCAGTAGTATAGGAATAGTTGAACTTCCAAATCATTAAAAAAATAAATAAATAAAGGAACAAACGAAACAATAAGCACAACAAACAGAAAATAAAGTATATAGTAGAAACAAAACTAAGAGAACTTATTACAATAATATCAACATAGGTTAATGTCCTCTTCTAGGTTAAAAAAACAAAACCTGGACATATTCTTCCAGGAGACATAACTAATTTACACTAAAGAGTTAAAAATAAAAGAATTTGCCTAGATAAAACTAGGCAATGCAAATAAAAAGAAAGCAGGAGTGTCAATACTAATATCAAAGTAGAATTCTAAGTAAAAAGCACTGATTATGTCATACATGCAGGCATTTTATAATAAAAGGTTAGTTTATAAAAGTAGTCATAAACTTTAAATAATCTAATCAACATAGCAACAAAATAAATGAAGCAAAAAATTGTTAGCAACATAAGGCATATCATACTTGAAGATGACAAAAATGGGAAAAATAATGTTTCTTTTAGAAAAATGACCAAATTAAATGGTGTCATTATAACTTTACTAAATTATAATATTTTAAAATAAATAAAATTCAATATTTTAATTTAACACATAGAGATCATCCATTCTTTCAAATGTCTATGAAGCTTTGGCAAAATGAGAACATGTATTAGGCTACAAAGAAACTTTCAAATTCCAGAAAGGCTGTATTGCAAGATTGTAAACACAAAATCAAAATTTAGCTATCAAAATAGCCATATATACACACCACTAACCACTGAGAAGTTAAGTACTTGAGTGTGGAGGTTAAAATAAAACCTGAGAGATTAGGAAATTCAAGCAATTACATTAGCACAGAAAAGGATCAAGAGTACAAGCTCTAGGAAGACTAACCAAAGACAAAGAAAATCAAAAGACACCATTAGAAATGAGAAAGGATTTAAGGAGAATGGAGATCTTAGAATGTGGTACATTTATCAATTTCCATTCAAACCTTTTGTGTCCTTAAATACAATTTTGTAGTTTTAATTTCTCTAGGTAAAGCCTTAAATATTCCTAGATGTTTTGTGAGGCATTCATGAAATTGATTTCAGTTGTTCTTCACTTATTTTCTTAGATTTCCTATACAGATAGTTATACATATAAAACTATATGTAACTATCTGTATAGGAAAAATACACACACACCCCACTTCCTAAAGTATGTAGAGACAGCTTTTTTCATGTACTTATACAACTTCAAACAACAATAATAGTGTTCACATATATTCCTGTTTTATTTCTGACTTTAAAAGGTATGTTTTTAATGTTTCAACTCTAAAAGTATAATTTGTATTTCTTTTTGATTTCTGGAATAAGCTTGATTCTAATATACTGATTTTAAGATTTCAATTGAGATGATCATGTAGTTTTGTATTTTATGTCTTCCAAGGGACTGCATGCCTATGTGACTCACCCCCAGTAAAACCTGAACACCAAGGCTTGGTGAACTCCCCTGGAAGGCAGTACTTTGCATATATTGCCACATGTCATTGCCAGAAGAATTAAATGTCACTGTGTGACTCCACTGGGAGGGGATACCTGGAACATTATGCTTGGTTTCTCCTGGACTTTATCTCACATGCCTTTGTTGACTTTAACCTATAACCTTTTGCTATAATAAACCATAACCATGACTCTAATACTTTTTTGAATCTTTTGAGTCTTGCTAAGTCATTGAGCCTAAAGGTAGACTTGGGATTCCTCAACTCCTCACTGATATATGAGTTAATAAGATAAGATGTCTGAATACACACAGAAGAATTTTGTATTCAGCATATTTCAAAAACATAATAAAAAATACTTGAAAATAAATTCTTTTAGGATGTGCTCAATGAATAAGCTTATCATGCTTTCATTGTTTTAAGCTTATAGCAGACTGAGTATTAGAATATCGAAGTCCAACTTACCAATAGGCACAAATGGTGCTTCTTTAGCTTTTCGGATAAATTTAGATCCCTGATCTTCATCATATGAAGAAAGAGAAACATCTGTGTTGGTTGACATAGTGATTGCTTGAAGAAACTTCCTGAAAGAGAATTTCTATGAGGTTCTATAAAAGCATCTAGAACACTACTCAATACCTGAATGAATGTAAATATTCCTAATTTCCATGAGTAACCCGATATGTGTTATTCATGAACTTTGAAAAATATTTTTAGAAATTACTATTTTAAATCTATAGCCATCTTTAGAGTTGTATATATGTTACTCCATAATTTTACCTTTTCTCCCAAACAACCAATTTCTTTTAAATGTCATCATACTATTAAAAACAGTACTCAAACCAAAGTGATAATTCCTACTGACTCTTCAATATCATGTTGGAAATTCTATTAAGCACCTTAAAGTACAGTTAAAACACAGTTTTAATTGCCCTCAACTGCTGATTTGGTAACTCCAACATGCCACCTTTGAATATTTCCACTGTATTACACTAATCTCTGCTACTGATGGTGGGATTTTTTTAAAAGATTATTTCAAATAGCCAAATTTTCTACCTAGTTTATTATTTATTCCTTTTAGAGACAAAGACTTAGTGACCAGCCTGACACTTATCTGAACTGCCCATAAACTTTACCCTACAGATAAAGAAGTTAAACACAATACATAAGTGCACTGACCATCCCATTATCCATATAAAATCCTACCTTCACTTCTGAATTTCTCATTTGCATCACACTCCCTTCAATAAGAGAAGCCCTCTTCAACAATTTGCTATTCGAACAGGATAAATGGCAGTAAGGGCCCTCAAGAAAATGCAATTCTAAAGGGGGTAGTATTTTTAGTATTTCTTTAAATTAATTTTTTTGTTCTAATTTGTTATATACAACAACAGAATGCATTTTAATTCATAGTACATCAAGGGCATGTTTAGTTTGAGAATTGAATTCATCCCTCAAAGCCCCACTCCATTGAGAAGAACCATCTAATAAAGAAGAAAACTTTACAGGGGAAAATTCAAATTAGACTTTTTTTTTTTTTTTTGTATTCCATTATTTCAAAAGTGAATAAACTCTTATATAAATACTAAAGGAACTAATGGTTCAAAAACTAAGTACTATTTAAAAAGAGAAGTGAAAATGTGATTAATTGCCAATAACATAAGAGACAAAACTGAATTTCAAAGGAGTGATGTCTAAAGAAGGCTTGAGAAGTTTCACAAAGAAAAGACATGAGATTTGATTTGAAGAACTAAACAGAGAAATTTAACACTGAGTTTATTTTAGGCTGGGATGTTTATTAGCTGCCTTCATACTTATTCATAAACTTCTCAAATATATAACTGTGTGTTCACAAATCCTCTTTCCACCTTTTTTTCTCAATGCCACATTGTAAAATGACATTAAATCTCTTAGATTTTCTCTATACTTCTGGCCTTTGCAAAAGCTGATTCCTTTTCCTATGACAGTTTTCTTCTCTCTCCCCACTTTCCATCTCCTTCGGAAACTTTCTTAGCTAACCCCTATTTTTTCAGGTTTGCATTCTAACTAGCTACCTCTGGAAAGTCCTCTTTGATTCTTTAAGTCTACAATATGTGCTTTGGTTACGTAATCCTATACTTTCTGTATCTATCTTCATGATTTACTGCAACGACCTGTACAGAATAAGTACACCACAAAATGTTTGTTGATTAAAAGTTATGTTTCTCAACAATTAAAAATAAGTTATATGTATTTGTAGAGTTAATCAGTCAGTATGAAAAAACCAAACTGTATATACTTAAGGTTTTCTCCTTTCAGGAAAGGGGGAGATGACTCTCTCTTTACTACTGTATATACAAAGAAGAACAGATGAAGTCTGTCATTTTCCATTCCTTATCTATGATACAGACTCTTGAAATTTGTATGAGTAGGATATTTGATTTAGCTTTCTGAGAGAAGCTTCTGCAGTAAGAATCAGGGTGTAGGGCTGGGCACAGTAGTACACACCTGTAATCTCAGTGACTCTGGAGAAGGAAGAAGGATTTCAAGTTCGAGGCCAACCTCAACCATTTAGTGAGACCCTCCCCCCACCTAAAAAAGAAAAATTAAAAAGGACTGGGGATATAACTCAGCCTTACAGCCCCTCTGTGTTCAATCCCCAGTTCAGGGGGGTGGGGGTGGGGAATCAGGATGTGGAAAACCTTGTGGTTATTATTTGCTTTAAAACACTAATGATTAGGAGCTGTGGCTCAGTGGTAGAGCACTTGCTTGGCACTTGGGTTCGATCCTCAGCACCACATAAAAAATAAATTAAAGGTATTATGTTCATCAACTAAATATATATATACATATTAAAAAAAAACACAAAAGAAATAATGATTATCTGTCTCTGATCCGGAACACATCATGTGCACATTTCAGGATAAAAGTCAGTAAAGATGAATATTAAAAATCTAACACACATCACAGAGTTGTTGTTCTAAATTCAAATTATATCTCTATATTATTTTTATAAATGATATAATTCTAATGTAGTCTATATATTCTATATACCTAAAATACTTTCTGAATATAAATTTTTGATAACTGTCTTAATGCCACCTAGAGTTTCCCAAGTATTCATGATTTATAGCTACTAAAATTGAAAATGTCATTCTTAAAGTTTCAAAGTCAATAACCACAAATCATATAATTTGAAAGCAACACGTACCAGATGATTATCAATACCCTTATTTTATAGGTGGGGAAAAAGGTCCTGAAGGATTATATGAATTGCTCAAAACCAGGAATACAACTCAGGGAGAATAGAATCAGAATAGTAGGATTAGATCCAGCTCTCCTGATAAGAGTCCAGGGTTCTTTTGGATTGATAAGAGATTACTAAACCATCATTCTATAGATGCTGGTACAAATTTAATCTGAAAAAATAAAAGTACATTCTTAAATTAAAACCCACAACACTCTCTTTGAATTGTAAAAAATTGTTTAAGGCATGTCTACATTAAATAGTCTTATTCCCTCAGTGATTTTAACTAATCAAACAATTTTTATTTCTTTGATTTTCAATCGTCTTTTTCACTAATTTTCCTTTAGTATCTCATTCACCCACAGTGATTACTCCAGATCTGCCAAAATGTTGAACAGAGACAAAAAGAGGAAATGATAACAAGATATTCAGTTTGTAGAACACCAATTATTCTGTAAGCTTAATACTACTAGAAGAGGTGAAAGGGAAAATGAGCTGCCTAGCATAAGGCGATGTAAAGGATCTGGTCAGAGTAACTATGATCTAATACAATGTGTCAAACTTTGATTCTGCATCAGTCACCTGTCAGCTTGTTTAAAATGGCTGCCAACACCCCAGCCTGAAAATTCTGATTCAGATGATTTGGGACAGGACCCAACAAATCAGTATTTAAAGAGGCCCCCTTAAATGATTCTGGTGCACAAAAAAGTATGAGAGTATCTGCTATACAGGACTCCGAATTCGTGTTGTGCTAAACTACTTCAATTTTCAGAACTCTGCCACCAAACCGGTCACACTGAAAAGTGCCTTGGTACTTTCTGAAGCATAGAATCCTTTGGTGGGTATTACCCAGAAGAAGGAAAGAGCTCCTTCCAACCAAGAATAAAAGCGAAAGACGAATTGCTAAATCATTTTGGCTTCTCACAGTTTTGAACTCACGCTACGCATTTGTAACCTCCAACTGGCAGGTTTACTTGTCAGAAAGAAATTTTAATGCTGCTACAGGTTTATATCAGGCCTTAGGCCTTCTTACCTTCACTGGGTAGGATAGGGTCGCAAAGGATGGAAGGAAACACCGGACTGGGGATCAGGGAAAATCTAGGTTGGAAGATCCTCTGGTTTCACGCCCTTTCCTCAACCTTTCACCCTCTTGTCCTCTCTCTTCCCGTGACCTTGTCAGGGCTCCAAGGCCGGAGCGCTCACGCTCACTATCCCTCCTCAGCCCCGGATCCCAACACGGTTCCGAGCTCAGGGCAAGCTCAGGCTCCTCCTCCCGACAACCAGTCCCAGTAGCATCCCCTCCCCAGGGCCCCAGGGTCTCACACTTCTCTTGCTTCAATCCTCTCTGCCTCCGCATCCGCTCGCCGAAAGGACCCGGCCTTGTCTACCGACCCTTCCTTCCCACGATCCGCGAGACCCGAGGCCGCCAGCTACACGTTCCTCCCTTGCCCCGGCCATCGCTCCCCTTCAGCCACCGGCCCCAAACCTCCCAAGATCCTTTAGATCCATTCAAGCGCTGCCCGCTTTTTCCGGGGCCGCCGTCGGGTGCGCCGACTCATAATGCCGGCCTCACGTGCGTCTTACCGAAAGCGACAAAACCCTTCACCACCGGACCCGCTTGTGTACCCAGTCCGCGCGCCCCGTCCGCGCGGCTACTCCAACTCCAGCCCACAGCCCATCCCAGCCAATCAGAAACTGGCAACCGGTCGCGGGGAGGGACGTGTCCCCGCGTTGCGTGCGTGTGTGCACGGCGCGTGAGGCTACCGGAGCGGCTCCCGGATTGGCTGGGGCGTCGCGGGCGGGCGGGGCTCACGCCCCTGGCTCTTGCGCCTAGTGCGTGTTAGACGTGAGGCCTCACAGTTGAGAGTTGGTACTGGGTTGTTCCCTGGTTGCTGGAACCGGTTCTGAGGCTCCTCAGATTTCCTCTCCCTTTTCCCTTCCGGGAGCGGGAGCGAATTTCGCGTAGGCCTGGTTCTGAACCCGGCCGCTTGCCGAACGCCGCAGGCAACGAGGTGCCGGCGGTGAGCGCGTGGGTCGCAGCTTCTCGGGAGGCGGCGAGTGTGAGGGGAGCTCGCGCCCGTCCCGGGGCGGCGGGGCTGCTAAGCTTACTATCCATTCCGCTGCCCTGGCGATTATCCGCTATGAACGTGTACAGTCTGGTCTCTTTGGAGTCCCTTCAAGTTTACACTCCAGTGGAGCAGTGGCCGCTAGAGTAGCGACTTCATACAGGGGTGGGGAGCTTTAAAGAAAAGTCAGAGGCCTGTGGCTGCCAGTTTCTGGGGACAGGATTCCTTGTTTGTTCGTAGGACCGATAATCAGTGAATACTGACGAACTGATGGAATACGTTGTCGATTGCATTGGGGAGGTATCTGTGAGTAAATTGGAGTTTAACAAGGCTGACTGTTAAGTGCTGTAGCATACAGGTAGGTACTAAAATGCCATGGGCTGAGGATTTTGAAAATCATTTGAGTTAAGCCGTATTTGAAACAGTTCATGCTATGTATGATAAATTAAAAATTCCATACCTTGATTTTTGTGGTAGCTTTCACTACCCGAAGGGGCATTTTTTTTTTTTTTTTTTTTTTGATCCTGGTATTTCCTTGCACACTATTTGTGCTCAGTAGGAACCCGATAAAGGTAAATGAAGTAAGACGAAACTGCTGCAATAACTGGAAAACTTTAAAGATAAGCTCAGGAACTCATTTAGGATTATTAAAATTAAAGCACCCCACTGACTAGTATGAAGGTAAACCAAAAGTCATTAAGTCCTTTGATTCTGGAAATACAATATCTGAACCACAAAGACCAAAGATTAGTCATTCCTGAAGGGGATTCATACACTTTACTGCAACGTAACTTACTTGGTTCCAGAGAATGAGATAAAGGGTCAGGCAAATCTGAGTGGAAGTCCCAGATTGGCAACATGTTAGCTATGATCTTGAGTTTAACTTCTCAAAATGTCATTTTTTTTCACTTTTAAAATGGGTAACAGTTGTGATGGTTAATGAGGAAACACATGTAGAGTGTTAGCTATTGTGTGAAAAGCAGACCTTGCCCTCTAGGAATTTATGTGGTTAGTATATGCACCTATAAAGCCAATTACTGTTAGACATGATGTTGGGTATAAAGTCATATAGCTACTAAGTAACAGAGTTCCAGGATGGTAAACTAGGAATTTTGTTTCCACAGCAGGTCATTTTTTAGAAGTAGAAGTTTTATTTTTATACCTACTGAACTCATTACTCTAAACATTATATATAATATTATTTAGAGTTTCGATAATTCTGGGATGACCAAGCCACATAGGTAATTTAGTAGAGTTAGGTAATGCACTTCCTTTGCAGCTGTGACTATGTGGAAGATACACACTTGTGTCCTCAAATCTTTCTATTGAGACTATTTTTTGACATAATTTTCATTGATCTGACCCAACTTGAAGTGATATTAAATTTGAAGGAGAATAAAAGATTCATCTTTTGACAAAAGTATAACAGCCCTGTCAGTTTGGGTTAAGGGAGAAAGTATGAACTGAGTCAAGAGAGGATGTCATAGGACATTAAAAACAGCACTGACAGATTATTTTCTCAATTTCAAAACAATGCATCATTTAAAATCATTTTTATTGAGATTAGTCACATAAATGGTATAACTTTCAGTCCAGTCTATTAGTATTTGATTGAAATATGAATCAAGTAAAATGTAATCAGTTTTTGGATGAAATTGTTTAAAAAGTTGGGTGAGTAAGTAAACAGGCCTCACTTCCTCTTTTTTTTTTTTTTAAACAAAGCACAGATATATCATTGCCTTTTCCTATTCCCCAGATTTGTTCAGTGCCTAACAGCCGTTGTCTAGCTAGGAGTGTTACGATAGGACCACATTTGTTGTGGCAGGCCCTTAAGGAAATTATTGGGATGGATGCAGTTTTTCCTCAGGTAATCATACCTTATTACTTTTCAAGAGAGATAAAGTGTAAATATTTATGAAAGATTTTAAACAACACATTTCTAAATTTTTTTGAAGATTTAGACTTGTGTTATTAAAGGGACCTTAAAAGTCATCTAGTTCACTTTTTATGCAAATAGAGATTTTGAGAATTTAAGTGAATGATTTAAGTGACACAGGCAGAACCTAAATAAATGAGCCTTCCTGAGAACCAGCCCCAGGTCATGGGGTCAGACCATTTAGTATTGTAATGCAGTATAAAATGAAAAACCTTTTTTTAGAGAATTTTTTTAAATATTTATTTTTTAGTTTTCGGTGGGCAAAACATTATTTTTATGTGGTGCTGAGGATCGAACCCAGCGCCCCACGCATGCCAGGCGAGCTCGCTACCACTTGAGCCACATCCCCAACTCCAAAGGAACTCGTACACCTGAGAAACCTTTAATGAAAGTTTTTAACCTTTTGATTTACATCCTTGGATGTGATAAAGTGATTGATTTAAACAGTTATGTAATGTGAACAATGCTATTAATGTTGGTCTTGATTGAAATGAGCTCTATTTTAACATCAGGGCCATCAGAAAAAATAAGATAATTTTCAAATCAAAATTTGTCACAAGAGCTGTAGTATGGCCTTGTTTTGAATTTTTTTGTTGTTGTTTTTTTTATTACCTAGGATTGAACCCAGGAGCATTTAACCACTGAGCCACATCCCCAGCCCATTTTTTAATTTTATTTAGAGACAGGGCCTCACTTAGTTGCTTAGGGCCTAGCTAAATTGCTGAAGTTGGTTTTGAACTCGTGATCCTCCTGCCTCAGTCTTCCAAGTCAATGGAATTACAGATGTGGGTGGGCCACTGTGCCTAGGGATTTTAATATATTTTTAAGTAAGTCTGTTACAGTGGATAATATTAAATTGTGTCAGTTTGCACTCCATGGTCTGTATACAAATTCAAGAATTTGTAACTCTAGTACACTATACCTTTATTCTTTTATGTACTGTTTAAATACTTCACTGTTTCAGAATGTGAAAACTCAAAACTACCTTATTTGTTAGGAAGTTGTATATTTTCTGATCTCTGGCAAGGAACAGAACGTGGAATTTATTCCATAGTGAGATGTTTTTAAGTTTTACATCAATGACCTCAGTCTCATCTTGAGAAACTTTAATTCTTGCAAATTAGAACATATTACAAGCTTAATGTAATAATAAGGGACTTCTGTTTGTGCCAATTTACTTGCAGTTTTGTTGCCAATTTGTGTGAGAAATTATTTTTCTGTTTAGTAGGTAGATACCCAAAATTTTGATAAATGTTGATAAATATCTGAAACAGATGGGGCGGGTGACATGCTGGGAAGCACTTTACCACTGAGCTACATTCCCATACCAGAAGACTTTTTAAATGGAAATTGTTCTTCTACACTTTATTCCATGTCATGTTATAAGAAAACAATAGCAAATTTACATTTTTATAATGTCGACATTATAATTGTTAACAAATGTGTAAGATTATTATTTCATTCTCTTTACCGTGTGTCATTTTGAAATCCAATTGATGCAGAAGACTTTAAAAATGATTTGGGTTCTAAAGTAGCAAATCAACTCACCTATAGTTTATAGAATAAAGAAAAGCAGTGCAAGAATGTCTGCCAGCCTTGCTCTTGTCCCCTCTTCATAGAAACTTCTGATGCTCCAAGTAGCTGTCTAGACATCATCATATCAACTGCAAGAGAAATGGGCTTCTAAACTCAGATGTCTGTTTAAGCTAAGGCCCAATGTAAAAGGCATTGCCCTATTTTTGTCATCCTTTTAAAATACTGTGCTGTCTTTGTTGAACTTTGTTTAAAACAAATGTTAAATCTTTTGAGATGATTGGTAATATCTACAGGTATTTTTAAACCAGAGTTGGGAGTCACCATCAGCAATTATTGAACATTATTGTGCTGAGTATCTGCACTGGACTCAACCTGCTTTGAAATAAGTTATAGTGTGAGTAGGTCAAAGGAATGGGTATATAGACCTAGTAAAGATAGTCTGTAAGTGCTTTGAATGGAATTTCAGGTCGATATCATAGTAAATGGAACAGTTTCAAAGGCTTCTTGGGACCAGGATTTTAATGGGCTCTGGAGAATAACTAGAATGCAATTATATTGGGAGGGTATTTCTGAAGGAGCAAACTGGGGGCAGAATGGAAGTAGACTATGTAGCTCTGTTGACAATAGGTAGGAAAAGGAAGATCTTTGTGACCAGAGTCAGAATAATGGAAAGTAGACTTGAGTAACAGTTGGGAGGACCTTAAATGCTAATTAAAGAATTTGGACAGTATTCTATTAAGTGTCCCTTGAAGGTTCTGGAGCAGGATGTTGACAAGAGCAGGGTGCATATTGAGGTTCTTGGTAGTAGAGTAAAATGGATGAGATCTGTCCATTCTCTCATGAAAGGTAGTGTGACACTGCTTAAGACCACAGACTCTCAAGCTTGCTTTGCTTCTGTGTGATCCCAAGCAAGTTATTTAATCATTCTGGGCCTCAATTTCTTCATTTGTACATTAATAAGGATTTACCTGGTAGAACTCTTAGGGAGTGTTAATAGTACCTAAACCCTAACATTGCCTGGCACGTAGTAAGTGCCTTATGTGTTCATCATTATATTTGGTGGGGGGTTGGTTTATAGATTTTTTTTTTAGTTCCAACTTAATTACCTATAAACAGTAGTTTCATTTTGTGTGTATAGTGTATGTATGAGCTTTACGTTTGGTTATGGAAGATTTCCATAAAAATGATAAATATAGGATGCTCAGAACTAGTATGGTATACTTGAGCAAAAAAATAAGCAAATAATAGGTACTTTTTACCTCTAGTTTACATAGTCTCCTATTTTTATATCACTGGTTTCAGTCAACTGTATAAAATATTTTTTCCATTAGTAACCACAGTAACAGTAGGATTTATGTATTTATGTCATAGTGAACAAAGATATTATATTTAAAATATTTTAGTCTTGAATGGATTTTTCCACTGATGCACTTAGTATTATTTGTTTTTGTTCAGGGCAGTAGAACACTTAGCAAGTACTAATGAGAAAAAATACAGAGTGGAAAGAGCCCTGGCTTGGTGCTCCACGATTGCTACCACACACGAGGTCAAAAGACATGGATTTGAATACCAGTTTGAATGCTGATTAACATTATGACTTGCACAGGTTATGTAGCACTTTGGAACCTCAAAAATTTTTCATCAACAAAATGGGGGTATTAATAAATAAATACCTTACAGGATTGGTTTGAGGCCCTTATTACACCACCGACAGTGTGTTGTAATAGTATGTTAGTTCCCTCTTTAGGCAGCCTCCTTCCACTTGCTGCCATGTCTCTAAGCAGTAACCAGTGATGCAACCGCAGGAAAACCACTTTTCTTTAGACCTTCAAGTTTCCTACTCCACGCTCAAAGTCAGTCCTCTTGTTTATCTCTGTTCAGCCTGTTCTTCACTTCCCCTGATTTCACCACTAACCCTTTTCTCTGAGTCCATTGAGAAATTATCTCCTCTTGCCTCTACTTGTACACTTACATATACCCTTTTCAGTCATTTCTTGTGGTCTTGAGTATCATCTTCCTTTGCACAGCAATCACTGCCAGCTTTGGAGAAAAAAAGTAGCACATATTCTCTCAACCTCTCCCCCAATCCATACCATTAACCAAACCCAGTGGTTCTTGTTCCTATACTTCCAAGCCTATGATGGTGAAGGACATCATTCAGCGTACATATTTCAGTTTCTCTGTTCATATACTACTTGACCTCTGACATATTGGCATTAGGAATCTTTGATTGGCACCTATGTTCTTATTCTTCCAATCTGGCCATTCTTTTTTTTTTTAATTTTAATATTTATTTATTTTTCGGCAGACACAACATCTTTGTATGTGGTGCTGAGACTCGAACCCGGGCTGTATGCATGCCAGGCAGGCACGCTACTGCTTGAGCCACATCCCCAGCCCCTGGCCATTCTTTTCTCAGTTATTGTTACTGAATTAACTTCCTCTAACCTTAAATATTGAGGTGTTCCAGGATTCTGCTCACTCTCTTTCTTACCCTCTTTCTTCCTCTTGGAGTGATCTTATGAACCTTTGTGGGGTTTTACTTTCATCTGTATGCTGATGTTCTCTTTGCTGTACTTCTTGTGTGAGTTCCAAAACTATTCAGTTGTATGTTAGACATTTCCATCTTCAGATTCCACAGACAACAAGTTCATGATGTACTGAATTAATCATCTCTCTTCTTCCCTCTGCTTGGGATAACCCTTTCCCCAAAGCCTGCACTTTTTTCTAAATTCCCTAACTTGGTTGGTCAAACTGCTATCCACCCCATTCATCAAATATGAAATGTATAGATCCCTGATGCCGTGCCCTCCTTTCTCCACATCTAACCAGTGACATCTGTGCTGAGAACCAAATGATGAGGGGACAGCCCTATAAAATTTATAGCCATAATGAGTCTTCACTTTCATAGCACTGTGTTCTTACCAGACTGGGCCAGATTTGCGGTTTCCAGAAGCATCAATACTAAGAGGGTCATTTGAACAGGAAAGCACTTAAACAGACCTAAGAAAGACATTTGCATAATTTTAGGCTTGACACAAGATGGTTTTAATGGCAGTATTTTCAAACAACAACCTGTGAGGTTGTCAGTTAAAAATGGATCTTGGATACATCCCAGCTCCTCAAATTCCTGTGGGAAGAATGGGCAGGTGGGGTTCAGACTTTTCCTGACTAAACTCAAGTTTGCCTTCTTTTATGTTTTGAAGTCATTATATTCAGAATGAACAACACAACCATGTCTTTAAAATGTACATAATTTTATACCATTTTGTCATTAAATATATTTTTCAGTAGATATTGAGAAGCAAAATTTGATCTTTTTAGTATTCACTTTTATGTGGGACATATCCTGATTCTTAAAAATTAGAAAGCTTATAATTTTAATTAATAAGATTGCTTTATTTATAATCTGTATTTATACAGATATGAGAGTATATTACACAAAAACATCATTGATTGCGAGGCTGGGGCTGAGGATGTGGCTCAAGCAGTAACACACTCGCCTGGCATGCGCGGGGCGCTGAGTTTGATCCTCAACACCACATAAAAATAAAATAAAGATGTTGTGTCCACCGAAAACTAAAAATTAAAATAATAAAATCATTGATTGCTAGAAGCAAAAGCTCTTTATTGACCACAGGCAAAAAGCTCTTTCAAGTAGAAAGGATAAACATGATTTGCTACCTAGGTTCTCTGGCTTGTTGCTGTCACGTGGGATTATGTTGAGCACTGTGGTTATGCATGGACATTGGGTTCCAAGCACCCTGGCAGCAGAACTCCTGCTGTATCTGTATTTGTAATCTTCCACAGAGCTTGCTAGTGTCCTGCACACAGAAGGTCTCCATGCAACACTGGTTGAATGCTGCAGGCTGCCTCTTTGCAGAAGCAAGCAACTGAGTACAGTGACAGTGACACTGGCTGCATTCACAGCTGCTAGTGCTGCAGTGCTCTCTGACCCTCCTGATTACCTGCCACATACAATCTTCCTTCCATACCCATTGAATACTGATACCTCTTGAATACTGATTTCTCCCACTGTGTCTTCCCAATAATGACTTGTGGTGATTTTTATGGTCTGCTAATCCTACGAATGAGCTAATTTTCCAGGAGGCACTGCCATACTCAGTGGTACTACAAATAGGTTTTTATTGACTGATCTCTAAGCTCTCCAAGCCATTCTGCCCTCATACTGATTACGAGGCACCATCTGTTTGTCTTGACAGCTTAATGAATTGAGGGCTCATAAGTATAGCTGACATCTAAATTAGATCCAAATCACAGTAAGGACAGGGTAATGGTCTCCTTTGCCAGAGATGAATTAGCAATTACTTTTATAGCTCTAGGAGAAAAATGAATTATGCAAACAGATACTTCACCCAAATTGGTGTCCCTGAGTGACTCTCCCTGTGCTAATGGTTTTGCTAGGAACAGGAAACTGCTTGCCCTGTTTCAGGGAAAATCAGAAAAAGATGATCTCTGCTTGACCCAAGTAAATCAATAGTCAAATACTAACTACTAGTGTCCCTCTGTCATCGTGTTTTAGATGGTCAGAAGGGATTTTTAGGGGTTATGAGTATTAAAATAATAGTCTAGTAAACTGAGCTAGTAACTTCGGTCTATTGCTGAGTACAATATGGCTGACCAAAGAGAAATTACAAATCAGTGGGAATGAACTGAGTGCACTGTGCAGCTTATGGTGCCTCCAGAAATTGTGTGGGCTGTTGCTTTTTTTTTTTTTTTTAAGCATTGCTGGACCTTTATTTTATTCATTTGTTTATGTGTTGAGAATTGAAACCAGTGCCTCACACAGGTGAGGCAAGCGCTCTACCACTGAGCCACAACTCCAGCCCCTGGGCTGTTGCTTAAGGACAATTTAATAGGTTTCAAAAGGGCTTGTTACCATTTCTGGCTAATGTGCTCTTATGGCTAACCAGGATCTGGAATCCTTTTGATCCATGGGCTGAGTGAGTTGTTCCTGGCCTCCATCTTACTTGGATATATTATCCACCAGAAGCAGCAGAATTATCATCAGACTCACTGGGTCCATCTTTTTCTTGGTGGGAGTTGAATCAGATCAAAACTCCAAGAATACTTGTCACATAAAGTGAAATTTGTTTGCAGCAAGTAAGGAGAACACAAGGAATCTTTCCAAAGCTAGGACTCCCCAAAGCTAGCAAACTTTTTTTTTTTTTTTTATTAGTGCAGCAATGTATATTCCCAAGGGGAAAGGGCATCCTCACATGGGCAGAATGGTCCTGCACAGGCACAGTCTGACAGCATCTCCTTTATACTTTCCATGGAAACAAGGCTTCAGCTCTTTCCTGGACGCAACTTTTTGGTATTATAATGAAGTAAAGTTTGCCTCTTGGTCATTGATGCACGCTCCTTAGGGTAGTTTGTGGAACATTGTATCTGAAAAACATCTTTTAAGGGGATTTCTTTAAAAAAACTATTTTAGAGCAAAGGAACAGAATGGGAGATGGTCTGCATCCTGCTTTCTCAAGCTGCTGAATGGGAGAGACAGTTTACATCTTGTTTTCTCAGGCTGCTAGTGGTGAGAAGCCTCATCCTGCTTCCTCAGGCTGCCCTTCTGCTCACAGAACCACATGAAGCTAAAGAGACACCTACTGTACAACACCATCTCTTGTTCAGAAACTACCATTCTCTGGGTATGCTAGTAGATAACTTGATACACATAGACAAGGTGTGTCTGATAATCCAAACTACTTATCAAGTAAGTACAATTATACCCACTAAATACCGGAGGAAACAAGGTTAGCATGGTTAAAAACTTTCTGGGGTTCCATAGAGGCAGAGGGAGGATTTGAACCCAGTCCTTTGAACCCAGCTTATGCACTTTCTGGAACACTCTTGACTCTGTCCTTTCTTTTCCCTGCCTGTGCTCATATTGTATTTTTTTCTCATGATTTTTGTAACCTTCAATTTCCCCTGTCAGAACACTCATCAATCACATTTGTCTATGAATATATTTATGTTCATGTACTTTAATATATGTATTTATATTTATCTACTTTATATTTATGAATAAGATATACTCCCCAATTGGTAATGGTGGATTAATCTGAGTAGTAGAATACTTTGCAATTTTTATTTTCTGCTGTTTTTCTATATTATTAAATGAAATTTATTACTGTGATCAGAAAAAAAATCTTTAAAACCTTTCACATGCTTTTAAGTTCATGTGCTGCTGTCTGAATACAATCTTTTCCTGATATCCAAGCTGATCCTTTCTCGTCCTTGTTTGAAACCCATGCCTTTTGGGGTCATTTTTAGTGTTTTGCTGTGTAGTCTGTGAAACTTCAATTATTCTAGGCCCAACAACTTAAAAGAAAGAGAGAGGCACAGCTACCAATAAAAATGATAGCAGAATAGTTGTTACTCTAAGGGTCTGGGGTATAGCTCAGTTGTGGAGTACTTGCCTAGCCCTGGGTTCAAGTTTCAGCACACACACACACACATACACAAAAGTTACTCTAGTTACACTCACTCCCTCCTCCCCATCATGATAGCTAGGACTTTCCTGCTGTGTCTCTTCCTATGACTTGAAAGCTATGTCCTCCACAAAGCTGATCATATGACATGGGTCAAACATGCGCACTTGGGGATACTGGGGATGTGGCTTAAGGGGTAGCGCGCTCGCCTGGCATGCGTGTGGCCCGGGTTCAATCCTCAGCACCACGTAAAAACAAAGATGTTGTGTCAAACAAAGATATTGTGTCCGCCGATGACTAAAAAATAAATATTAAAAAGTTCTCTCTCTCTCTCTCTCTCTCTCTCTCTCTCTCTCTCTCTTTTAAAAAAACAAAACAAGGGCTGGGGATGTGGCTCAAGCGGTAGCGCGCTCGCATGGCATGCGTGCGGCCCGGGTTCCATCCTCAGCACCACATACCAACAAAGATGTTGTGTCCGCCGAGAACTAAAAAATAAATATTAAAAATTCTCTCTCACTCTCTCTCTCTCACTCTCCTCTCTCACTCTCTCTTTAAAAAAATAATAATAAAAAAAACAAAACATGCTCACTTGGTATTTGTCTTTGCATGATGCTGTCCCTCTTCCATCACTTGGGCTAGACTAGGTCACATTTCATTTATTGACAGCCAGACCCATCATATCCCAGTTTGTCTCTGGTCTTTTTCACTTTTCTAAAAAGGGAGAAGGACTCTCTCTTCCCACCCAGGTTGTATTTTTTAAAAGTTATCTCTTGCCTGTTGAGTGTTATGAGTGAGCTATACCATTAACATGTCAGAATTTATTGAATAATAGTAAATTCACAAGGTTTATCTGTTTCATCAGCATTGATTCACCAAGTACTTATGGCTCACTTGATAGCCCTGAACAGGGCAATTCAAGTTCTTTAATTCTGTTCCTATCTTAATTACTAATATCTGTAATGCTGAAGTTACACATCATACTTTACACAAATGATCTATAGGTTATGAAATGAATAAGAAAGTGTTAACAGTGGCCAGAGGGTTTAAAGAGGCAGCAAGAAAAGCAAAATAACAACATTTAATTGTAGGTCTAATTAGCTTTTATTTGTGATTTATGAATCAAAGAAGCTTTTAATGAAAGCTCACTTGGTATTTGTCTTTGCATGATTCTGTCCCTCTAATTTAGTTTTTTTTTTTTTCAAGGTTGAAGAAGAGGCGACTTCCTTGTTCTTTCCAATAGACTGTAATCTACCATTTTCAGGGAAAAAAATTTACTGGTCTGTTTTGGGGTATATTTCATTAAGAGTTTCAGTGTGATGATGTGGCATTTGGCATGAATGACTCCATTTTGGTTTGGTCTGGTCTCTTGGGGCCTAGTACAGGAGCTCAGTCCAAAATAATACTCTTAACATAATTTTTGTTTAACAGTGCTAAATTAATTCAGGATTCAGAGTAATCTGGTCCAATCTCTCCTCCTCAATTGGGGCCCTAAAGGGTTTATGACTATTGACTCTTCTGTCTGGTAAATAAAGGTGTGACTTTCATTTTATAACTTATTCCAGTGTCTCTCCTTGGCAGACTGTCAGTCTTCATCTCTCCAGTCATTCTCTTCCTTGGGAGGCCTTTGTGGGACTCCCAGAACTGGAAGTCTGGTGGTTTTCCCCAACACGCCCAGTACTTAGGTAGGCACACAGAACCAAACCTCTTTTGGCTCTCAATTCACTCTTCTAAATTGCCCCATTAACTTCTAAACCTCTCCCTAGGAGAGGAGCTGAGTTTTATTCAACTTTGTATACTCTAAAGCAATTAGTACAGGTACATAGTTGGCAAGGACTCCCCTGAATTAACTTACTTTCTTTGTTTTTTTTTTTTTTTTTGAGATGGGGTCTCTATACATTGCCCAGGCTGGGCTTGCATTCATTCTCCTCTTGCTGCAGCCTCCCAAGTAGCTGGGTTATAGGCATCACCATAAACTCAAGTAGCTGGGTTACAGGCTCCATAAACTTTTGCAAAATGTATTACTAAAATCTATTGCTTTTTTTTTTGGTAGTTGGATGCAATACCTTTATTTTATTTATTTATTTTTCTATGGTGTTGAGGATCGAACTCAGGCTGCACATGTTAGGTGAGCGCTCTACCACTGGAACACAACCCCAGCCCCTCTATTGTCTTTTATACTCTTTTTTTTCTCCTTTAACATGATTACAGTGAACAAAAAAATTTAATTAGTACCACTTTGTTCTATACTAAATATGTAATATTGTGATTCTAATGCCATGATCTGGGTCTGAGTTTTAAAACACTGAAATAATTATATATAAAAATTCACCCATCTAAAATGTAAAATTCAGTGGTTTTAAATATATTCACAGAATTCTACAATCATCATCACTGTCTAATTCTGGAACATTTTTTATCATTCTGAACACAAATGACGCCCATTAGCTGTCACTCCCCATTGCTGTCCTCATCTCTACCCTTGCAACCGCTGTTTTATTTCTCTATGTATTTGCCTATTCTGGAATTTCATGTAAATGGGATGATATAATATGTGGGCTTTTATCTCTGGTTCTTTTACTTTGCATGATGTTTTCAAAGATTCATCCATACTATGGCATGTATTTATTATTCTTTAAAATGGCTGAATAATATTCCACTTCAAGGATATATGCCACTTTTTTTTTTCAGTTTTCATTTTTTTTCATTCATCGGTTAATGGATATTTGTATTGTTTCCACTTTTGGCTATTATGAATAATGTTGTTAGGAGAATTCACATACAGTTTTTTCCTAGGGACATATGATTTCAATTTTCTTGGGCATATTCCGAGGTGGATAATATTTAATTTTTTCAGAAACTGCCACATTATTTTCCAAAGTAGTTGCAACATTTTATATTTTCAGTAGCACTGTGTAAGGAAGTTCCATTTCTTCACACTTGTAATTATCTTTCTTTTAAAATTACAGCCATTTTTAGTGTGTTTGAAGTAATATCTCATTGTGATTTGTACTTCCCTGAGAATATATATTATTTCAGTTCTTAAGATATTGTGTTCAACTACAACTAAAAAAATTTTAAAAAATGTATTGAGACTTGCTATGTGGTCTGTCCTGTAGAATTCTCCAGGTGTCCTTGAGAAGAACATGTATTCTACTGTTGTTGGGTTTGACTCTTCTACTTATATGAGTTTTTAGGTGTTCACTTTTCACCTGGTAAACACTATTCATCCTTGGAGATTGAGGTCCAAAGAATTTCATCTATTTTATCTTTCTTAACCCATCTCCCTGTGGATTAAGAAAGTAATGGACAGTTTCCTCATTTGAACTTCTATCACTTGCCAGTTCTTATAACTGTGTTATAATCTTTATTACAAGTCATTCTTTCTAAACTCTGATATTAGGGTTTCTTTGTGCAGGGACTATTTCTGATTTCTTCCTCTGAAACTTTATATCTGTTGGTAGCTTTAAAGCATGCCACTGGATGGATGAAAGAATCTAGTGGTCACTGAGGACCTCTTAAACGGTGAGCCTCTTAAACATAGGCTACATACTGTGGAGACTGGAGCAGAAGAAAGGCAGTGCATTCCACCTCTTGGGAATCTACAGTTTAGTTCAGAAAACAAGATGTCTACAAGGGAAACTTTAAGACAGGATTTGACCAAGTGCCAAGATGGGGGCCCTAGGAGTTTGGCTTGTCTACTTTATCTTTCTCCCTATGCATGGGAAAGAGACTTGTGAGGTAGGAATAACCCTAGAGTCTTCTGGTATCTGTTCATCAGCCTCCACTTGGACACTGTCACCCAGAGGGAGAGGCCCCAACACTCCTTGTCAGGTCTTGATGATGGTGTTTGCCAACTTTGGGTAGTGAGGAAAAGGCAAATTGCCTTTTAATTGTAATACGCCCTTCAATATTCTCCATAAAAGAAACTATAAGCCCTAAAGAATATCTGTAAAGTCAACAGGGAGAGGAAAGGTCTGGTCATAAGCTCTAACCCTGCTGGAATAGGTCAAAGGATGCTTATATTACATTTCAATTACAGATGAGGAAAGTCAGATCGAGCTCACCTGAGAGGGTCACATCAGGAGGAGCCCAAAGGAGTTGTTTTCAAAGCCTGTTTTTCTCCTAGAGCTTACCTGTTTTTTGAGGCCTGTCAGGTCTGAGGGCATGAGACCTGGAGGGGTGGATTCATCTCACATGCCAGCTAGACACTTTATTCTTTCTAATTTGGGACACAAACTGATGATTTCTGGGATAATTGGGGGATTCCTGGTGCTTTCTTATCAGATACAATGTGATGAAGAAGGTGTCAAGCTAGATTTAAGCTCTTCAGTAACCTGAGAATAGAATTATTTATGAAGTGTAAGACCTTAATTTTTAGTAGTACCCATAATTAAAGCAGGAGGACAATACAAGCAGGGACTCACAGTTTTACAGAACAATGGACTAAAAGGTATCTTTATCATGATGGTCATGGACACATTTATTGACAGCCAGTTGAGGGCAGAACACTGCTAGGAGAGGGGAACATCAAACAGACTGAAACTGGAAGGAATTAGAGCATTAGAAGAGGCACAGAGCAGGTCTCCTGGTATAGGATGGATTTGAGCAGGGTGGAAAAGTGGGTGAACTTTACATGGAGAGCAAGGGGAGAATACCAGTGGTCAGCAGGAGGGCCATAGAGGTTGGCATGTGTAAGATACACATTTCATCAATGCAGAGTATACAGAAGGTGGCAAATTGGACTTTGGTAGGGGTAAGGCACAGGAAAATTGCTGTGTACATGTTCACATAGGTGTGTCAACTTCCAAACAAGATTAGCTCACTTGGTGCAAATAAATGATCCACATAACTGTGCTCCAGGCAATAGCTGATGACTCAAGTAATCCTTCTATGACTTCTCAAATTCTCTTCCTGAGGAGGTCAGGAAAAGGGGAGAGGGTGGGCCGGAAATATTGGGCAATTCTGGGTGGGTCCAGGTGAGTCACCTCTTCCCCAATTCTGATACCAGGAGGCCAGGCACAGAGCTTTTGCTTTGGCTCTTTATTCTCTTCACTTTCTCCCCAGTCCCAGCTGTCACCTCTTTCACACTTTGATTTTTCAGGTGGGTTTCTGGAGTGTAGAAGCTCTCATTGTATAGTTAGGACAAGGGACAGCTTCTTCCTAAGCATGAAGATTTCAGAGTCAAGACTAGAATGGTCTGTTGAACACCAGCCCCTTTCATCTCCACTCTATGCTCTGCCATGTAATTTTTTTTTTCTTCATGCCATCTGAGAGGCAAAAGGGACATAGAACAGGCCATAGGGAAATTTGAAGGGGCTGTCCTTTGACTGCAAGGTGTTCCAGGGAATATGTGTAGAGGTAGAAGAAGTTTGACGCATTCCTCCCAAATGTGTCATAGCTAACAAAATATGAAGTAACAGCACCTCTCAGAGGAGCAGAGCTGTAATGCAGGACACCAGGTGCCCACCTGGTGAGATGTGGTAAGGTCTTTTGTGTCCTTCCTGCCTCCCACTACAGGTGACACTGTGTTTAAGTTCCATCCCTGGGCTCTTTCTCTTTTCTGAAATGTTTTGCTGTTTCTGGCAAACATCAAACACAGGACCTGTTGGCCTGTTGGACAGTCTGAACTCTCTTGTATCCCTCTTCTTTCAGACTCTTCAAAATCAGGTACATTCTGTTTTTCTTTAGTCCCAGTAGATGTCTATGAGCAGCCCCATGTAGGTGAAGAAGGGAACTCTAATCTCCCTCAAGCCAGTTAATTCTAATGTTTTTGTTCTATAATATTTGGATTGGTGTACTAGAGATGACTCACAACCCATGGTTTTCTGAAAGTGATCCTGGAACTAAAATTTCCTGAAACAGAAAAGGGAACTCTCATCATGGCCAGATGGATTCAGAGATCTGAGGAGACAAGGCTTAAACGGTAAAAGATGGACTCTCTTACTGCTACCCACACCCAAGAGAATTGGCAAAACCTCATTAGGATATCAGAGAAATTCTTTTCGGGGAAAAACTTCTTATGGACCCATTCAAACACCCCAAGAATGAAAATACACATCTTCCATCTCTAGAGGAGGTGTGCCTGGGGTCGCTTAATGCCTGCCTTTTCCAAATCTTCGCTGCTCTGATTGTGATGAATGAAAATCTCTCCCTTGCTGCTGCTACAATGTTAAGATTTGCCAATGGGACATTGTGGCGGGCAATTGCTTCTATTGTTGGCAGGGAAATGCCCTCTAAACTTTGCCTTCCAGTACTCCAGTTGTGGAGGGTCCTACTGGTCAAGTCATAGCCCAGGGTTTCCTGCCTGCCAGCCCCAGCTGCTGACTGTGGACAGCTCTGGCTGCAGCAACCCAGTAAGCTTCTCTGCCATCCAGTGGCTGCAGTCACACTCTCCCTAAGAGATCTGCATCCTAGCCTTGAAAGGAGCCCCCCCCCTTTCAAGGTAATGCCTTCCTTACATATTCTCCTGAACCCCATGGTATTTATTTAGAGTTCTCTTTTATTCGTTTGTAGTATTTATGTCTCTTGAGTTAATAAGTGAACAGCTTCCTGTTCAAATTACTGTGTTTACTGTCCTGACTCTCCTTCATGGACCATGATGCCCAAAATGCAATTATTCGTGTTAAAAAATTTCCTTTTATTAGATTTTGGTAAGTTCAAAATCAACTGAACATGTGGAAAAACGTGGGTCCTTTTAATACTAGAAATTAAACAAAATAATGCAGTACCAGTTTATTCAGTCAGAAACCATGCCTATGAATTTTCTACTTAGAATTGGTTTTAAATCATCTTATGGTTTAATGGTAGTGAAATAAAACAAAATTCTGGAGACTGAGATTCTTGGAGAGAGCAAATTCTCCCCTTTTTCTAAGAGTATCTGTACCCAAAACAATCTAATAGCAGAAAGCGTGCATCTTTTAAGATGTTAGGGCCATTAGCTGTTAGAAATTCAGTGCCATCAAATTAGAATGGAAAAAGCAGCACCAGTCCATCTGCTAGATTCAAGAACTACATTACTACACACAGAATGTACAACTAGGAGTGATTCCAGACTAGGTCTATTCAATAGAAGTAAGCGAGCTATGTATCATTTAAAATTCTCTAGTAGTCACACTAAAAAGGTTAGGAGAAACAGGTGAAATGAAAGCACAAAAAATTGAAAATGTCATTTCAAGATGTAAGCAACACAAAAATATTGAAATCTTTTCCATTCTTGTGCTTGTATTGTCTTTGAAATTTGGCGTGTATTTGTATCAGGCAGCATATTATTAGTACAATGAAATACCTGAGGAAATTAATTTTATAAAGAGAAAAGGTTTTGACTGATGGTTCTGGAGGTTCAAGTCCAAGATCAGGTGATTCCATTGGTTTGGGTATCTTGTGAGGGTGGGCATATCATGAAAGGAGTGTGCTAAAGTGAGCAGAACAGGGAACAGGGCAGGGTCTTACTATTCCCTTCAAGGGTATGTCCCCAATGATCTAAACCACACCAGTGCTTTCTACTTTTAGAACTTCTCAGTTCGGACGAGTCACTTCTCAAGTTCTCAGTGGCCACATAATAGCTAGTGGCTATTGTACTGGACAGTGCAGCTCTAGAATACAATTTACATAATTAATGAGAGTGACAGTCTAGGAGACAGTATTTAAAAACAAACTATTACAAAATCAGACTCTATTCTGTAACTTTATTGATCATATTAATATTGTATTGAAAAACCATTTTCTTTTGTTAGATAAAAATGTTATTGATTACATGTATTTTTTCTAGGAATCAAGATTTTCAACATGAAAGTACAAACACAGAATACCACACAAACACAAAAGTATGACACAGAATTTAGGGACACTGTTGTAAGAATTAAATTTTAAATATCATATGAACTTTCACCCATATGTGGAAAAAAGTTTGTATGTGTTCAGCTCTGTCAGCTGCAGTAGCTCAGTAGCAAAATCATTTCATGATTCCATTTTGACTTTAAAATGCCTTTATTCTGTTAATAGGGTCCTTAGAAAAATGGCAGATTTTATGTTTGGGAGCTTGGAGCACTCTTGTGTATCTGCCAGAAAACAAGGATGTTTTAAAAAATTAATATGATTATCTGAAAACGACCCAGGAACCAACCAAAAGACAGGTTTTAAAAACTGAGAAGTTGTGACAGTTGAAGCATCAAAAGGAGAATATGGCTGTGAAATACTAGAAGCTGTTAAGAGACATGAGTTCATAAGAATAAGGAAAGTGAAAAGTGAAAAAAATATTCTAAGACCAGGCATAGTGACACATTTATAGTCCAAGTACTCAGGAGACTGAGGCAGGAGGATGGCTTGAGCCCAGGAGTTGGAGGCCAGCAAGGGCCAGCCTGTCTTTTTAAAAAGTGTAAGAGATAGTAGATGGCTTGTTCCTCAATCCTATTGATGTTAAATTATTTATTAGTATCATGGAGAATACAGAAATATTAAAAATAGCAGTTAAGAGACACTTTTTGACTCGTGGAATATTAGAATGAACCTGTAAATTTTGATCTTGAGCCAATCAAAAGTCAGGTAAAATATCCAAAATCTAGTTGGATCTAATTTTAAGGATTCTAAGCATTTATGTGGCCCTATGAATATGAATGAATATGCAGTTCTGTACAGTGTTAATACTGTAAAATTAAACGGACTTTACTATGGAACATTAAGTTTAAACATCTTGAGGTATTTATATATCTTTACCCTTCGATATAAATATGTTTACATATCTTAATATAGGTACATTTATATAAAGATTTCAAACTGATGAACTTGGGTAGGAGCTACAGACTTTTAAGGAGAAAATGGATAATATATAAGTTGAATACAGGGAAGTAGCTTAGATGATCATTCCCTTATTGATGTAGTTAGGTATGTATGTATATGGAAGCTTTCTTTTCTGAAGTACTTCAAAGCAAATCTCAGACATCATCATTCAACCCAGTTATGGCCCCCTTGATGTTATGGAATCATTAATATAATTATATAGAGAGTCTGGTGTTGCCCATTGGGGTATCAGACAAGATCCTCAGCCTCTTATAGATACTGTCTATGCTAGTAAGTAGGTTTTGGTATAGTAACTGCCTTCTTAGGTGAGTAAACATCTTTTAACCTAGAAAGCTTTGGAATAAAACAAATACTTAAAAGACCCATTTGTATTAATATTTTGCGCATGTTAAGAAGCTACTTTGTATATTTGCTCTTTTATGTATTTGTTAAAGAAGGACAAATTTAGTTGGGGAGAATGATGATTCTGTCAATCCAATTTGGAAAGTTTGAAGAATTTAGATGTTTTTATTTTAAGGTGAATCTTACTAAATTATTCTTACTATTGGAACATCTATGTTACTTTTATTTATAAGCTTAGTGTATGGGATTTATTAGTATGAATTAGTAAAGAAAGTTTTAAATTAAAGCTGTTGAAGTACATGAAGATAAATGCTTGAGATAAAGCAGTCCACCGGGGAGACACATCCACAAGCACACTGTTCTGATCCTCAACCACTTTCTATGTTGAGAATGATAGCAGAGGCCTGCATAGAAAAGGCTGGCTGGACACCTGTATGTCCCTTTCATCTAATTATAGCCTACATTGAGGTCCTGCCCCCTGCCCATCTAAGTATGAGCATTTTATTAAAGGACAAAATTCATCCAATAAGAAATGTTTGGTGTGCACCTGGGTTCGCTGAACACATGCACACCCTTTCTTGTGTCACTAGGAGTAAAGGAAACACCCTGTAAGAGCATTGGAGTGTTGGGAGCCATTTGCTGGATCTGATTAGGCATTATTTATTCTCCAGGAAGTCTTAGGAGACCCCTACTGGACCCTGTATGCTACTGCAGTCAGAAGAATTTACCCAGAAGTTCAGAAAAGATCCTCCAATCTAAACTGAGACTAAAAAATGTTCACATTTTGTGGGGCAAATTTTCTCAACGTGCATATAAATCACAAACAGTATACCACTTAAAAACTTCAAAGTTGCAGTGAGATAGAGCAAGTCTTCAGCATTTAAAAAACAAACTTTGCAATAAACAGGCTTGCAGTGGCCTGAAGCCCTTCCAAGGATTAAGGTGAACTTGAGTTGCAACTCCACAATCCACCAGGTTCCAGGTCTCAGGCCCTGTCAACCTAGTCATTTAGCTGGTGTTTCAGTAGTTTCATTCCACCCCAAGGGGTTTCTTTTTGTGTCCCTTTCTTACTATCAAGTGCTCATTTAGGTCCTGAGTTCCTCTGCAGGCCAGGGCACCTGGAATCCATACAGCATGCTATTCTAGCAGGATACAAGATCTATGAAAGGAATTTCAAGAAAGCTCAGGCGGAAAGAGCCCTATGACATTCTCTTGACCAAACAAGCCACAAACAGAACAAAGTGAGCCTGGGTACAATACAGAGACCACCAAAACCTTGTGGCAGCTTAGCTTAGAAAGGAAAGGGGGCTACTGTGTAGGATTCAAGATGAACTGAGAGGCTGAGAGGAGAGTTGTGAGTTCAACGTCAGCCTCAGCAATGCTAAGTGCTAAGCAACTTAGACCTTTTCTCTAAGTAAAAACTGAAAAGGGGCTGGGAATGTGGCTCAGTGGTCGAGATGCCCTGAGTTCAATCCCTGGTTAAAAAAAAGAAAAAAGATGAACTGAAAGACAGCTGCAAGGTTGTTTCACAGGACTGCAGTAATATTCCAGAGGCACAGCCTGAGGACTTGTGTGTGAAATGGGAGACCACTGGGCTCATACCCACCGTAGTGTTCTTATGTCCTCACCTTGCTTACCTCTGTAGTTTACTGTGCCCACAAAGAAGGTCCTTCTTTGCCACTGCTTCCCACCATGTCTTTCTTTCAAATGTCTTGCAGTGGTAACCCAGTAGTTGGTGTGCAACAGGTTTTAGCATCTTCCCTAAAATTCTGATTTTTGCATATACCACTCTTGGGACACAATGTGTAAAACCCCATAAACATTTCTCCCATCCCTGAAGTGCCTCAGACTTGGATCTTCCCTGGAATAGACTGTTTTGGTTAATGGAATTCTTTGACTAATAAAGGATATTTGTATTCAGGATATATAAAGATCCCTCTAAAAATAGTAAGAAAATCATGGATTTATGATTTTTTTTCTACCTCTTGTTCTGGGAATTGAGATTGTGAACTTGAGAGGCCCATTTTAAAATTTGTGGGGATTCTTGAACAAGGTCTGTGGACTTAGGGATGCCATGGTGGGTTGACAAACTAAGGAATTGTCTCTTGCCTCTGTGTGAACTCATAATTGTGGCTCAAGGTAGATAGAAAAGGATACCCATAAAATTACAGGGTTATCCCAGGATCTTTGTTCCACAAGAGAGGAACACTCCTTTAGTTGGTCAGGAGATCCTAGACATAGGTGGGCACTCATTAAAAGTTATTAGTTAGAAATTAATTATCTAGGTTGCAAGGTGCATTCCTAATGTACCTGTTATGCTGCTTAGGGTTTGCTTGTCATGTTATTAAACAAATCTCCTTCCCATCTCTTAACTTTTTGAAAGGCTAGAATTCTTTGTAATGTCAAAGGACATGTTTATAGCCTACTAAATATACACTGTAGCAGAACATCTATAAATGGTAGGAAACACAACTGGAAGTTTGCTGGGGTCTCTGTGAGCCAATCATCGGCTGGCAGCTGGAAGTTTGCTGGCAGCTGAAAGTTTCCTGGGGCCCCTTCGGCTGTGGCTCTCAACATCTCCCCCTCTCTGTTTAAACAACAGGCATGTGGCTTAGGGACCGTGCCTGCCTTAGGTTGTCCAATACTACATATGGTCCTTACCCGTCATTGGATAAGCTGACCTCAAGGCGTCAGCCTCCTGTCTTAGGTTGGTACCATTGCAATTGGATCTTACCCGTCATTGACTACCGGTCCAGCATACAGCCACACCTGTGGATAGGTCTTTGTACCAGCCGGGGGTGGTGGTGGTGGTGAGGTTCTTTGCCTCACCTCTGTTGGCCCCCAAATATTAGCTGAACGAGCATCACAAGCAGAAGGGAGGAAGATACACCAAGCCAATTGACGGCTCCTTTTGGAAAAATTGTACCACCGATGACACCATCAGCAAAAATACCCCAACACTACCACAAGTCGATGCACCAACAGATAGTTCACAATGCATACAAGTGATACATAGTCCAGGCAAGTTCTGCAAGCAGTTCAGTGATAGCTATTGCAGAAGCTGTAGATTGGTTTTATCTTTGTCTTCACCGGCACTGGGATGAAGATAGGAATTCTGGCAATAATGGCTAAAGAAAAAATTATGTAACATTCCAGAAGGCACTAAAAGAAAACAATTTTCTGAACAATTTACATTATTTTGAACAGAATTATTAAATATAATGAAAAGGAAAAGTGAAAGTAAACAAACAGATCTGTTAACCTCCTTTTTTGTTCACATATTAAAACAATCCTCAACAGCTATTTACCCAATTTAAATTAAACCATTTAAATCACGTGAATAAAAAAAATATTTGGATCCATTTTTTCAAGAGCGCTCATTATATATGATATATGGACATACGTACAGACAAACATACAACATAAAACAGAAGTGTGCACACATAATACATACAACACATAACATAATAGTAAAGGCCTTATAAC
This sequence comes from Spermophilus citellus, assembly GCF_964194105.1. NCBI lineage: Eukaryota > Metazoa > Chordata > Mammalia > Rodentia > Sciuridae > Spermophilus > Spermophilus citellus. Next base: position 21,839,440 of record NC_138184.1, on the reverse strand, counting down.
TTTTTACAGGTGAAATCTCCATTGCAATGTTTAAAAACTCTATAGTCAAAAAATAGAACTGATCAGCAAAACATTAACCTAGGTCTGTATGAGCTCAAAAAACAAAATAGAACTTCATGATGTGGGAAAGGGTAATAATAAAATAGATATTGAAGAAAGCATCCTGGTTCTGTCGTAGATGTAAGTGTAGCCAAACTGGAGTTCTGGATACTAGCTGTTATGGATTTGAACCAAATCATCTTCTTTTTGGTCTGTAGAAATCGCTTTAGTTAATTTCTCTGGAATCCAAATCAGCTGCTGTTTTCCCTATGGAAACACACAAACAGACCCCTGACTCCAGACAGTCACTGGGTCAGGACCTTAGTTAATCTCTCTGGAATCCAAATTGGCTGCTGTTCTCCCTGTGGAAACACACAAACAGACCCCCAACTCCAGACAATTACTGGGTCAGGACCTTTCCATTGTCCTGTTAGAATATCTTTCCAAAGTACCTTGGGCTTATGTTCATTTTTTGGACACATATGCCTTTCTGCAGCACTAAGTCCTGATGAATCCAAATTTAAAAAGTTTGGAGTAAAAAGGGTATTTTAAGTTTATCTTTGGGGAATATATACCCCTTCCCAATTCCGTCTTTTTGCTTTAATAAGTACATTTTAATAGTTTGATGAGCTCTTTCAACTATGCCTTGTTCCTGTGGATTGTATGGGATTCCTGTTATATGAGTAATGCCAAATGATGAGCAAAATTGTTTAAAAGAGGTAGAAGTATAACCAGGGGCATTATCTGTTTTTAACTGTTTTGGAATGCCCACAGTGGCAAAATTTTGTAAGCAATGAGCTATAACATCTTTAGTTTTTTCTCCGGCATGAAGGGAGCCCATCAAAAATCCAGAAGAAGTATCAACTGTAACATGCAAATATTTTAATTTTCCAAATTCTGGCTAATAATACATCATCCATATAGTGAAATACTTGTAGTTCAGGATTTTGATTTCTAAGTGGCTGGATTACTTTGTTAACATAAATTTGACACATAGTTTGGCTGTTAGCCATCCCTTGAGGGAGTACTTTCCATTCATATCTCTGATCAGGACTTTCATGATTCAGTGCAGGGATAGTAAATGCAAAATGTGGACTATCCTCAGGATGAATTGGAATTGAAAAAAAAAACAATCTTTAATATCTATAACTAAAACATACCAGGTTTTTGGCAAAGCAGACAATTAAGGAATCCCTGATTGAGCAGGTCCCATAATAACCATCTCATTCTTAATGGCTCTTAAATCTTGCAATAATCTCCATTTACCAGATTTCTTTTTGATGACAAAAATGGGAGTATTAAGGGGAGATACAGAAGGTTGTATATGTCCTTCCACTAATTGTTGTTTGACCAGGTCATGGGCTACTTGTATCTTTTCTTTAGTCAGGGGCCACTGAGGAACCCATACTGGTCTTTCTGATTTCCAAGTAATTTTTATTGTCTCAGTGACCCCTACTGAAAATCCAACCCATGTCTGTCCGTTCCTTGATCTATTTGTATTGGTGCTGGTATACCTTGTTCTTGTTCTTCTAATCTTTTTTCTTTCCTAAAACCTTCTCTAGCCCTAATAGTGGGTACATTTTGATTGATGTTATTTGTTAATGTCAAACCTAGTTGATCTAGGACATCTCGTCCCCATAAATTTATGGGAAGATGATCCAATACATGTGGTTGTATAGTTCCTTCACATCCTTCAGGATCCTTCCAATCTAAAACCATTGCACTTCTATGGGGATTAGTCACCACTCCTAGGCCTCGAAGCATTTGAGTGGCTTCTTGATGAGATATGATGCTAAGGTCTGCACCTGTATCCAGTAGCCCATTAAATTCATGTCCTTGAATATTTAGTTTTAGCATGGGGCAAGAATCTAAATTTAAAGAAAGCATAGCCCAATCTACACCTGTGGAGCCTAATCCCCTGGAACCTCTTTCTACAGTACGACTGGAAAATTTATCATGTAGGCTGGGTATTATTAGTAACTGTGCTATTCTATCTCCTGGTGAAATTACTGATATACCCTTTGGAGAACTGGCTATAATTTTTATTTCACCTTCATAATCGGAATCAATTACCCCAGGACTTATCATAAGTCCTTTTAGAGTAGAAGAACTGCGTCCCAATAATAAGCCTACTATTCCTTTGGGAAGAGGTCCTTTTACCCCTGTGGGAATGATTTGAACTCCCATCTCTGGAGTTAATACTGTTCTGGCGGAGGCGCAGATGTCCAATCCTGCACTTCCTCTGGTTTGTCTAGTGAGGGATTTAATGGACAGTGTTTCCTGGGCACTACCCTGATGGGGTTGCTGGGTTCCTCCAGTGCTCTGTATATTTGTGGTCTTGGGCCCCGGAGCATTGGGGCCCCCCTGTCCATTTTTTGGCAATGGAGCTCGATGCCTTTCTCCATGATATCATGGATAGACACCTGGTCCTTGTTTGTTTTTTTGATAATGGAGTACCCTCTATGGTGGTTTGAGAATGGCTTTCATTAGCCCAATGTCTCCCTCTATGGCATCGTGGTCAAGTATCTGGTATTCTATTCCTTTGATACCTAGTTTTGTTAAACCCTCCTCCTAATGGGCAATTCCTTTTAAAATGTCCTGTTTGTTCACAATTGTAGCATGTTTTTGGCCTGGCATCTAAAACCTGTTGTACTGCAGCTGCCACGACTTGCCCTTGTTCTTTAATGTCTCTACATAATTTAATATATGTGTTTAAATCTTCATGTTTCCATGGTCTAATGACTTCTCTGCACCAACGATTCTCTTGCTCATAAGCCAGTTGTTTTATTAATGGCATTGCTTGTTCTGTATCCCCAAAAACTCTGGTAGCTGTTTGAATAAGCCTATCTACAAATTCAGCATAAGGTTCATTAGCTCCTTGTATTACCTTAGATAATTGACCTTCTAAACCTCCATGTCCTTGTAAAGTCTTCCATGCCCTAACCGCATCTGCAGCAATTTGTGAGTATACGCCAGGATCATATGCAATTTGTTGGTGCTGATCCTCATAAGGTCCCTTTCCTAACAACATATCTAGATTTCTCTGAGGATAACCAGCTGCTGCATTTCGCCTAGCCATCTCCTTGCAAAATTCCTCATCGGCAACCTTCCATAACAGGCATTGTCCTCCATTTAGCACAGCTTTACACATATTAGCCCAATCTGCTGGTGTCATGTTCAAGTTGGTAATGGATTTGACCATGCTTACAGTGAAGGGTGCTTGAGGACCATAGGTTGTTACAGCCTCTTTTAGCTGATTCACTGTTTTGAAATTTAAAGCATTGTGAATTCGCTGCCCTCCTGCCTGCTCAAATACAGGGCATGTTAATATTTGAGATCCTGTCTCAGGATCCCATCTATCAACTGCGGGGATTGGGGGCTTCCCAGCATATGGAGGTGGCATTGTTGGTTGGACACTTACGTCCTCTGGTGATAGAAAGGTGTTAGTAGCAGTCTCCTGTAGAGGTGGCGCTGTTGGTTGGACACTTACGCCCTCTGGTGATAGAAAGGTGTTAGTAGCAGTCTCCTGTTGTAACTTTTCCCCTGATGGCTTTTTCTGATCTAAATTTTCTTCCTCTGTCTGACTAGCTCGAGAGACCTTCTTTTTTACTTGAATTTTTTCCTCTGTCTGACTAGCTCGAGAGACCTTCTCTTTTACTTGAAATTTTCTACTATAACTATAATACAACTCAACAAGATAACGCCAAACAAAACTGAAACAGAGTGAAACAAAATTGGAACAACAAAAAATCATTATAGCCTTTCTATCCTCCTGAAATGTCCATCCGTCCTTTCTCCCTATCTGTTCCTCAGATGTGAGCGGTTTTTCTTCCATCTTACACATCTCCAGGGACAGGCAACTTAAAACGAAAGTGAAGCAAAACAAAAGAAGAATCTTAAAATGGCTACCCATCCTCTTGCCCTGCGCTCAGGGGTGAGCAGTTTACCTTGTCACTTACCATCAATCGTTCCCCTTGCAAGCCACCAAATGCCGCAGTCTGGCTGGGCACAATTCAAGAGCCACTTGTCAAAAGAAATGAACTTTATTTTAGAACACACACACCGCACCACACAGCTCTTCAGGAAAACCCTCAGAGCCCAACTGCCACCACCGGCTTCCCACAAGCCTCTCAATCTCCCTCATCCCTCCTGCTCTTGAGGCCGATTGGCTGGGTCATGTGGGCAGAGCCAAAAAAAGTTCCCCAATGAGCAGCTCTGTGGTCTGGAAGGACGGCGAAACAGCCCAATGAGCATCACCACAGAGGAGCCAATCAGTTGGCAGCTAGAAGTTTGCTGGGGCTGCTGTGAGCCAATCATCAGCTGGCAGCTGGAAGTTTGCTGGCAGCTGGAAGTTTGCTGGGGCCCCTGTGAGCCAATCATCAGCTAGCAGCTGGAAGTTTGCTGGCAGCTAGAAGTTTGCTGGGGCCCCTTTGGCTTTGGCTCTGAACAGCAGAACATCTATAAATGGTAGGAAACAAAGAGGAGGGCACTCATGTTGGTCGTTTATTCTAAAACTTCAAGTCTGAATGGACAGAAACCTTTAACATTTGGCTTTCTGTACAGAAACTATGACCATTCTTTTTTTTGTTTATTTGTATTACAGCTTTATTTTTTTGTTTGAGGTGAGTAAGCACATTATGGCAGGAGCAAATGGCATAAAATAGCACCAGGTGTCAACAATTTGTTTCAAGTACATACTCTACAATAAACTAAACAATTCCCAATATGCTTTATCCTTGTAAAGTTTCCACTAAATAAAACAACCTTAGGAACAGAACTCTAATACATGGACCATTATGAGGCAGTTATTTAAACCATGCACCTGTATTGTATTATTGATATCCTTTGCATACACTGATCTTTGATAGTAATTTTTGCCCATTCAACTAAGTTAAAAATTACTGCTAATACACCACGCACAGGACACAGTTATAAGTGCCTTGATCATGAACCACATCATTTTATCAAAGAATTTATTTTTATTTTTTCAATTTTATGCTGCTATTTTATTAATAGTTTCCTTTTTAACAGAAGCTGTTTATTTTTATTTTTTTTTTAATTTTTATTGTTGGTTGTTCAAAATATTACATAGTTCTTGATATATCATATTTCACACTTTGATTCAAGTGGGTTATGAACTCCCATTTTTACCCCATATACAGATTGCAGAATCACATCGGTTACACATCCATTGATTTACATATTGCCATACTAGTGTCTGTTGTATTCTGCTGCCTTTCCTATCCTCTACTATTCCCCCTCCTCTCCCCTCCCCTCTTCTCTCTCTACCCCCTCTACTGTAATCCATTTCTCCCCCTTGTATTTGTTTCCCTTTCCCCTCACTTCCTCTTGTATGTAATTTTGTATACCCCTGAGGGTCTCCTTCCATTTCCATGCAATTTTCCTTCTCTCTCCCTTTCCCTCCCACCTCTCATCCCTGTATAATGTTAATCTTCTTCTCATGCTCTTCGTCCCTACTCTGTTCTTAGTTACTCTCCTTATATCAAAGTAGACATTTGGCATTTGTTTTTTAGGGATTGGCTAGCTTCACTAAGCATAATCTGCTCTAATGCCAACCATTTCCCTGCAAATTCTATGATTTTGTCATTTTTTAATGCAGAGTAATACTCCATTGTGTATAAATGCCACATTTTTTTTTTATCCATTCGTCTATTGAAGGGCATCTAGGTTGGTTCCACAGTCTAGCTATTGTGAATTGTGCTGCTATGAACATCGATGTAGCAGTGTCCCTGTAGTATGCTCTTTTTAGGTCTTTAGGGAATAGACCGAGAAGGGGAATAGCTGGGTCAAATGGTGGTTCCATTCCCAGCTTTACAAGATATCTCCATACTGCTTTCCAAATTGGCCACACAAATTTGCAGTCCCACCAGCAATGTACAAGTGAACCCTTTTCCCCACATCCTCGCCAGCACTTGTTGTTGTTTGACTTCCTAATGGCTGCCAATCTTATTGGAGTGAGATGGTATCTTAGGGTGGTTTTGATTTGCATTTCTCTGACTGCTAGAGATGGTAAGCATTTTTTCATGTACTTGTTGATTGATTGTATATCCTCCTCTGAGAAGTGTCTGTTCAGGTCCTTGGCCCATTTGTTGATTGGGTTATTTGTTATCTTATTGTCTAATTTTTTGAGTTCTTTGTATACTCTGGATATTAGGGCTCTATCTGAAGTGTGAGGAGTGAAAATTTGTTCCCAGGATGTAGGCTCCCTATACCTCTCTTATTGTTTCTTTTGCTGAGAAAAAACTTTTTAGTTTGAGTAAGTCCCATTTGTTGATTCTAGTTATTAACTCTTGTGCTATGGGTGTCCTACTGAGGAATTTGGAGCCCGACCCCACAGATCGTAGCCAACTTTTAGATCGAAGCCAACTTTTTCTTCTATTAAATGCCGTGTCTCTGATTTGATATCAAGCTCCCTGGTCCATTTTGAGTTAACTTTTGTGCATGGCGAGAGAAAGGGATCCAGTTTCATTTTGTTGCATATGGATTTCCAGTTTTCCCAACACCATTTGTTGAAGATGCTATCCTTCCTCCATTTCATGCTTTTAGCCCCTTTATCAAATATAAGATAGTTGTAGTTCTGTGGATTAGTCTCTGTGTCCTCTATTCTATACCATTGGTCCACCCGCCTGTTTTGGTACCAGTACCATGCTGTTTTTGTTACTATTGCTCTGTAGTATAGTTTGAAGTCCGGTATCGCTATACCGCCTGATTCACACTTCCTGCTTAGCATTGTTTTTGCTATTCTGGGTCTTTTATTTTTCCATATGAATTTCATGATTGCTTTCTCTATTTCTACAAGAAATGCCGTTGGGATTTTGATTGGCATTGCATTTAACCTATAGAGAACTTTTGGTAATATCGCCATTTTGATGATGTTAGTTCTGCCTATCCATGAACAGGGTATATTTTTCCATCTTCTAAGATCTTCTTCTATTTCTCTCTTTAGGGATCTGTAGTTTTCATTGTATAAGTCTTTCACCTCTTTTGTTAGGTTGCTTCCCAAGTATTTTTTTTTTTTTTGAGGATATTGTGAATGGAGTGGTTGTCCTCATTTCCATTTCAGAAGTTTTGTCGCTGATATACAGGAATGCCTTTGATTTATGCATGTTGATTTTATATCCTGCCACTTTGCTGAATTCATTTATTAGTTCTAGTAGTTTCTTTGTAGACCCTTTTGGGTCTTCTAGGTATAGAATCATGTCATCCACAAATAGTGATAATTTGAGTTCTTCTTTTCCTATTTTTATGCCTTTAATTTCTTTTTTTTAATGATTTTATTTATTTATTTATTTATTTTGTGTGTGTGTGGAATCCACTTTATTTTTATCTTTATTTTTATTGGTTGTTCACAACATTACAAAGCTCTTGACATATCATATTTCATACATTAGATTGAAGTGGGTTATGAACTCCCAATTTTACCCCAAATGCAGATTGCAGAATCACGTCGGTTACACATCCACAATTTTACATAATGCCCTATTAGTAATTGTTGTATTCTGCTACCTTTCCTATCCCCTACTATCCCCCCTCCCCTTCCCTCACATCTTCTCTCACTACCCCATCTACTGTAATTCATTTCTCTCCTTGTTTATTTTCCCATTCCCCTCACAACCTCTTATATGTAATTTTGTAGAGCAATGAGGGTCTCCCTTCATTTCCATGCAACTTCCCTTTTCTCTCCCTTTCCCTCCCATCTCATGTCTCTGTTTAATGTTAATCTTTCATTCCTGCTCTTCCTCCCTGCTCTGTTCATAGTTGCTCTCATTATATCAAAGAAGATATTTGGTATTTGTTTTTTAGGGATTGGCTAGCTTCACTAAGCATAATCTGCTCTAGTGCCATCCATTTCCTTGCAAATTCTATGATTTTGTCATTTTTATTGCTGCGTAGTACTCCATTGTGTATAGATGCCACATTTTTTTTTTTTATCCATTCATCTATTGAAGGGCATCTGGGTTGGTTCCACCGTCTAGCTATTGTGAATTGTGCTGCTATGAACATCGATGTGGCAGTATCCCTGTAGCATGCTCTTTTAAGGTCTTCAGGGAATAGTCCGAGAAGGGCAATAGCTGGGTCAAATGGTGGTTCCATTCCCGGCTTTCCCAGGAATCTCCATACTGCTTTCCACAGTAAATTGGCCACACCAATTTGCAGTCCCACCAGCAATGCACAAGTGTACCCTTTTCTCCACATCCTCGCCAGCACTTGTTGTTGTTTGACTTCATAGTGGCTGCCAACCTTACTGGAGTGAGATGGTATCTTATGGTGGTTTTGATTTGCATTTCTCTGACTGCTAGAGATGGTGAGCATTTTTTCATGTACTTGTTGATTGATTGTATATCCTCCTCTGAGAAGTGTCTGTTCAGGTCCTTGGCCCATTTGTTGATTGGGTTATTTGTTATCTTATTGTCTAATTTTTTGAGTTCTTTGTATACTCTGGATATTAGGGCTCTATCTGAAGTGTGAGGAGTAAAAATTTGTTCCCAGGATGTAGGCTCCCTATTTACCTCTCTTATTGTTTCTCTTGCTGAGAAAAAACTTTTTAGTTTGAGTAAGTCCCATTTGTTGATTCTAGTTATTAACTCTTGTGCTATGGGTGTCCTACTGAGGAATTTGGAGCCCGACCCCAAAATATTTTTTTATTTCCTCCTTTATGTAGATCGGAGCCAACTTTTTCTTCTATCAGACGCAGAGTCTCTGATTTGATATCAAGCTCCTTGATCCATTTTGAGTTAACTTTTGTGCATGGCGAGAGAAAGGGATCCAGTTTCATTTTGTTGCATATGGATTTCCAGTTTTCCCAGCACCATTTGTTGAAGATGCTATCCTTCCTCCATTTCATGCTTTTAGCCCCTTTATCAAATATAAGATAGTTGTAGTTCTGTGGATTAGTCTCTGTGTCCTCTATTCTATACCATTGGTCCACCCGCCTGTTTTGGTACCAGTACCATGCTGTTTTTGTTACTATTGCTCTGTAGTATAGTTTGAAGTCCGGTATCGCTATACCGCCTGATTCACACTTCCTGCTTAGCATTGTTTTTGCTATTCTGGGTCTTTTATTTTTCCATATGAATTTCATGATTGCTTTCTCTATTTCTACAAGAAATGCCGTTGGGATTTTGATTGGCATTGCATTTAACCTATAGAGAACTTTTGGTAATATTGCCATTTTGATGATGTTAGTTCTGCCTATCCATGAACAGGGTATATTTTTCCATCTTCTAAGATCTTCTTCTATTTCTCTCTTTAGGGATCTGTAGTTTTCATTGTATAAGTCTTTCACCTCTTTTGTTAGGTTGCTTCCCAAGTATTTTTTTTTTTTTGAGGATATTGTGAATGGAGTGGTTGTCCTCATTTCCATTTCAGAAGTTTTGTCGCTGATATACAGGAATGCCTTTGATTTATGCATGTTGATTTTATATCCTGCCACTTTGCTGAATTCATTTATTAGTTCTAGTAGTTTCTTTGTAGACCCTTTTGGGTTTTCTAGGTATAGAATCATGTCGTCCACAAATAGTGATAATTTGAGTTCTTCTTTTCCTATTTTTATGCCTTTAATTTCTTTCGTCTGTCTAATTGCTCTGGCCAGTGTTTCGAGAACTATGTTGAACAGAAGTGGTGATAGAGGGCATCCCTGTCTTGTTCCAGATTTTAGAGGGAATGCCTTCAATTTTTCTCCATTCAGAATGATGCTAGCCTGAGGCTTAGCATAGATTGATTTTACAATGTTGAGGTATGTTCCTGTTATCCCTAGTTTTTCTAGAGTTTTGAACATAAAGGGATGCTGTTCTTTGTCGAATGCTTTTTCTGCGTCTATCGAGATGATCATATGGTTCTTATTTTTAAGTCTATTGATGTGGTGAATAACATTTATTGATTTCCGTATATTGAACCAGCCTCGCATCCCAGGGATGAATCCTACTTGATCATGGTGCACAATTTTTTTGATATGTTTTTGTATCTGATTCGCCAGAATTTTATTGAGGATTTTTGCATCTAGGTTCATTAGAGATATTGGTCTGTAGTTTTCTTTCTTTGAAGTGTCTTTGTCTGGTTTAGGAATCAGGGTGATGTTGGCCTCATAGAATGAATTTGGAAGTTCTCCCTCTTTTTATATTTCCTGAAATAGCTTGAAAAGTATTGGTATTAGTTCCTCTTTAAAAGTTTTGTAAAACTCTGCTGTATACCCATCCGGTCCTGGGCTTTTCTTAGTTGGTAGGTCTTTTGATGGTTTCTTCTATTTCCTCAATTGATATTGGTCTGTTTAGGTTGTCTATATCCTCCTGACTCAATCTGGGCAGATCATATGACTTAAGATATTTATCGATGCCTTCACTATCTTCTATTTTATTGGAGTATAAGGATTCAAAATAATTTCTGATTATCTTCTGTATTTCTGAAGCGTCTTTTGTGATATTGCCTTTTTCATCCCGTATGCTAGTAACTTGAGTTCTCTCTCTTCTTCTCTTCGTTAGCATGGCTAAGGGTCTGTCGATTTTATTTATTTTTTCAAAGAACCAACTTTTAGTTTTGTCAATTTTTTCAATTGTTTCTTTTGTTTCGATTTCATTAATTTCAGCTCTGATTTTAATTATTTCTTGCCTTCTTCTTCTTTTGCTGTTGTTTTGCTCTTCCTTTTCTAGGATTTTGAGATGAAGTATGAGATCATTTATTTGTTGGTTTTTTCTTTTTTTAAGGAATGAACTCCAAGCAATGAATTTTCCTCTTAGAACTGCTTTCAATGTGTCCCATAGATTCTGATATGTTGTGTCTGTGTTTTCATTTATCTCTAAGAATTTTTTAATTTCCTCCTTGATGCCTCCTATAATCCATTGATCATTCAGTAACCTATTGTTCATTCTCCAAGTGATGAATGATTTTTTCTTACTTCTTTTATCATTGATTTTCAGTTTCATTCCATTATGATCAGATAAGATGCATGGTATTATCTCTACTCCTTTATATTGTCTAAGAGTTGCCCTGTGACATAATATATGATCTATTTTTGAGAAGGATCCATGTGCTGCTGAGAAAAAAGTGTAACTGCTTGATGTTGGGTGGTATATTCTATATATGTCAATTAAGTCTAGGTTATTATTTGTGTTATTGAGTTCTATAGTTTCCTTATTCAACTTTTGTTTGGAAGATCTGTCCAGTGGTAAGAGAGTGTGTTGAAGTCTCCCATGATTATTGTATGGTGGTATATTAGACTCTTGAACTTGAGAAGAGTTTGTTTGATGAACATAGCTGCACCATTGTTTGGGGCATATATATTTATGATTGTTATGTCTTGTTGGTGTATGGTTCCCTTGAGCAGTATGTAGTGTCCTTCTTTATCCCTTTTGATTAACTTTGGCTTGAAATCTATTTTATTTGATATGAGTATGGACACTCCTGCTTGTTTCCGAAGTCCATATGAGTGATATGATTTTTCCCAACCTTTCACCTTCAGTCTATGTATATCTTTTCCTATCAAATGCATCTCCTGTAGGCAGCATATTGTTGGGTCTTGTTTTGTGATTCATTCAACTAGCCTGTGTCTCTTAATTGGTGAGTTTAAGCCATTAACATTTAGGGTTATTATTGAGATATGGGTTGTTCTTCCAGCCATATTTGTTTATTTATGTTACTAAACATGGTTTGTTTTCCTCTTTGATTATTTTTCCCCCCTTTACTGTACTACCTCCTGCTGTTGGTTTTCATTGTTATTTTCCATTTCCTCTTCCTGTAATATTTTGCTGAGGATGTTTTGAAGAGATGGTTTTCTAGCTGCAAATTCTTTTAACTTTTGTTTATTGTGAAAGGTTTTAATTTCATCTTCCATCCTGAAGCTTAGTTTCGCTGGATACACAATTCTTGGTTGGAACCCATTTTCTTTCAGTGTTTGAAATATGTCATTCCAGGATCTTCTAGCTTTCAGAGTCTGTGTTGAAAGATCAGCTGTTATCCTGATTAGTTTACCCCTAAATGTAATCTGCTTCCTTTCTCTTAAAGCTTTTAAAATTCTCTCCTTATTCTGTATGTTGGGCATCTTCATTATAATGTGTCTAGGTGTGGATCTCTTATGATTTTGCACATTCGGCGTCCTGTAGGCTTCTAGGATTTGGGATTCTGTCTCATTCTTCAAGTCTGGGAAGTTTTCTCGTATTATTTCATTGAATAGATTGCTCATTCCTTTGGTTTGGACCTCTATACCTTCCTGTATCCCAATGACTCTTAAGTTTGGTCTCTTTATGTTATCCCATATTTCTTGGATGTTCTGCTCATGGTTTCTTAACAGTCTTGCTGAGCTGTCTATATTCTTTTCAAGTTGAAATACTTTGTCTTCATTGTCTGATGTTCTATCTTCTAAGTGTTCTACTCTGCTGGTAGTATTCTCATTTGAGTTTTTAAGTTGGTTTATTGCTTCCTGCATTTCTAGGATTTCTGTTTGTTTTTTATAACCTCTATCTCCCTGTATAGTTGATCTTTTGCTTCTTGGATTTGTTTATGTAATTCATTGTCGAAGTGATCTTTCATTGTCTGATTTTGCTGTCTAATGTCTTCCTTGAGACTCCAGATCATCTGAAGCATGTATATCCTGAATTCTTTATCTGACATTCCATCTGCTGCAGCTATTACCTCTTCTAAAGTTGAGTTGACCTGCATTGCTTGTGGTCCTTTCTTTCCTTGTCTTTTCATACTGCTCACGTTTCTTTCTGCTTGGTGAAACTGTTGTGTTATTGAATTTTCCCCCTATATATTTATATTGCTCTTGTATAGTTGAAAAGTCTCCCTTGCAGGGGCGGGCGGCGGCTGTGCTCCTCCTCCAAATTGGGGTGATCTGTCTACCACGCTGATGGGCCGCTGGGCCTCTTCTGCCCGCTGGTCCCAGGTCTGCCTACCTTGCAGGCGCGGGCAGCGGCTCTGCTCTGCCCCTACTCCAATTGGGGTGACATGTCTACCATGCTGGCAGGCCGCATTTCCTGGCTTTCAGGATGCTTAGTGTTCCCCATGTAGTTTTTTTTTTTCAGCTCCAGTGTAGCACAGAAACCTGAAGAATGTATTTTCTTTTGTAAATATTCTCTTCAATTTAAGGATGGCACCCAGACCTGGCTCAGCAAAACCAGCAAGTGACTTGGAGATCCCCAGCAATCGAGGGCATGGATTCCTTGCTTTTCACAACAACCGAACTCTCCTGTCTTCTCCAAGGATTCCTCTTGTGTTCTCTTCTTCCACAGTGAAAATATTTAATTATTTTCCTGTGTTATATTCTCTCTTGGCACCTTTATTAAGAACCTCTCCTGCTGTCTCCTCCACTGCCGCTACCCTATGACCATTCTTATAAACCTTCAGTGTTTTACTGGACATAAACCATAACCTTTTAAAAAATGTATTTTATCAGAACCCCCTTTCAAAGTACCTTCCAGGGGCTGGGGTTGTAGTTTAGTGGTAGAGTGCTCACCCAGCATGTATGAGGCATTGGGTTCAATCCTTGGCACCACATAAAAATAAAATAAAGGTTATTATGTCCACCTACAACTAAAACATATTTTTTTAAAAAGAACTTTCCAAAGTTTTCCATTAAAGGCTCATGAATCTTAGGCCTAAGTATAAAAACTAAAATTATGAAATTTCTAGCAGAAAACAGAAAAAAATCTTTTATGACATTAAGATAAAAAGTATTTCTCAGCTAAGGTACCAAAGGCACACTCTGTCAACAAAAATAAACCATTTGGACTTCACCAAAATCAACAACTTCTAATCTTCAAAAGACATTGTTAAGGGTTGGGATATAGCTCAGTTGGCAGAGTGCTTGCCTTGCATGCACAAGGCCTTGGGTTTGATCCCCAGCACCCCCCCCCCAAAAAAAAAAGTGTTAAAACACATCACAGACTAAGAGGAAATGCTTGCAAATCATATATCTGAAAATGTAATACCAAGAGAACAACCTGGTTTTGTACCAAAAAAGGGGGTAATATATTTGAAAAAATACACTATCAAAGAAGATATAGGGGTGGCAAGCAAACATGATCAACACCAAAAGTTTGTAAGGAAATGCAAATGAAAACCACAAGAGATACTGCTTCACATTAGAGTGGCTAAAAGTAAAAAGACTGATGATATCAAGTACTTAGGAGGGTGTGAAGCAATAGAACTGATATTTTACTGGTAGAAATGTGAGAAGGTGGAGCCCCCCTATGGAAAACAGTTTGGCTGGTTTCTTACACAGTTAAACATATTAAAACAGCTATTCAATTCCTATGCATTACTCAATTGAAACGAAAACCCATGGACCTGGCAATCAGGGAAGTTACCACTATTATTAGGGTGGTTAGGACAGTAGGTGACTGTAAAGGGGTACAGAGGCAGTGCTTTTCTGTATGTAAGACTCAATCTGGGATGGTAGTGAGGAAGGAGAGGGAGGTGAGAGGGGTAGGAGAGCATGGTGGGATGGTCCAGCTCTGAGAAGTTCCTTGCTCCCATTTCAGCAGACGGATTGAGTGTGAACCAGCCCCGCCCGGTGGACAAATGTGGAAGTGCACATCAAAGCTTAAAGAGGTCTTAAAGAGGTCTCTCAAAGACCTCTGGTGGTGGCAGCTAATTTTGGGGATGGGGTGTAGATTATGGACTCAGCAAAGGAATAGAGAATCCCCAAACACTTTGAGGCCAGCCTTTTTTTTAAAGAGAGAGAGAGAGAGAGAATTTTTTTAATATTTTATTTTTTAGTTTTCAGTGGACACAACATCTTTATTCTTTTTATTTTTTATGTGGTGCTGAGGATTGAACCCAGCGCCCCGCGCATGCCAGGTGAGTGCACTACTACTTGAGCCACATCCCCAGCCCAAGGCCAGCCTTTTTGTTGTACTACAGAAATCTGGGCTCATCCATACTGAGAAGATAAATGACATCTCACAGGAGAGAAAGGAAAGTGAGAGGGAAGGTGGACCCTACACCAGTTTGAGGGCTCCACTGTCTCCAGCCTTGACCTCTCACCAGGCAGTCCTGGACCGGTTTGGGAATCACCTTTACTCAGGTGCTGGATGCTACTCTAGGAAGGTAGGTAGTAATGCCCATTTTACAGGTGACGGAATGAAGGCCCAGATAATTTGGATTATAAATGGCAGAGCTAGGGTTCAAACTCAGTTCTCCTGACTCCAAGTTCCAGCTTTAAACCATGATTCTCTTCACAGAGCGTGTCAACCTTTTTTTGTGTGTCATGGCTCCCCCTGTCTATCTGGCAAAACCTATGGGCCTACCTCAGAATTATGTTTTAAAAATAAGTAGAATAAAATACTTATGATTACCAGTACTGTTGAAATTGCCAAGAATTCCAGTCTTAATGAAAGATTTTTTAAAGTTGTGACACACACACATATATATTATTGATGGATGTCTTAAATTCAAGATCTAGCTGTGGTTCTGGGAAAAATAAAGTTTCCAGGAAGTGATTATAAATATTTTTAGATGTCTGGTATGATGGTAATGTGAAATGAAACTATCGAGAATTTTATGGGTGAAAGAGTCATGGGTCACATTCCCATGGAAGGAAATGCTAAATTTCCATCAGAGGTTAGAGAAAAAAAGGGCGTAATCTTGTTCCCATCTGAGCCCGAAGATTACTCTTACATGCTAGGTATGGGCCCACCAGGGTCTATGGACCCTGAGTTAAGACTCTTGGAGTCTGTTGCCTCTGACTCATTTCCCCTTACCCTTGTCTATTCCCAGGATTCTCTAGAAACCTGCCTGCAAATTGGTAACTAGCAGAGAGATCTGGGTGCTCATTAA
This sequence comes from Spermophilus citellus, assembly GCF_964194105.1. Taxonomy (NCBI): domain Eukaryota; kingdom Metazoa; phylum Chordata; class Mammalia; order Rodentia; family Sciuridae; genus Spermophilus; species Spermophilus citellus. Next base: position 21,823,609 of record NC_138184.1, on the reverse strand, counting down.
ACAACAAGGCCACAGACTCCACAGACACTTCCTGAGGCCTTCACTGCCTCAATGGTCTGTTGGACCCAGAGATACATAGAGGAATAAGATGCAAACTTCCCTTTAATAAGCCCCCTTCTGGTAGAGGTGAGGTCCCTTAGTACCTTATGATGAAACTTCAAATGAATCAGCAGACAAGATGTGAGGCTCTGGGAAAAGAAGCTTCATCCCATGGCCAGGAAGTCCAGGTGGAGTCTCTAAGAGGCAACACAGGCGCTGAGGATGGTGATAGGTTTGTGGGGCAGTGAGCTTAGTGGTCAGGTACACAGACTGTCATGAGATGGCTTGGGTTTAAAACATGGTTCTATTGTTTACTAGTTGTGGAACTTCATGCAAGTCTCTCTGATCCCTCTGCTCCAGTTCCTTGTTTGTAAATGGAGGTGACTCTGATACCTCCTAGCAGTGGTATAAAGATTAAGTGACTTTAAGTGCTGTTAATTATGATGATGGGTTTGATGGCCATTGGAGAAGTGGACAGAAGGGTGAGGGCTTTCTAGATGTCAGGGACAGCTCGAGCTGTGCAGAGACTGGAGCCTTTCCTTATGAAAGGAACTGGGTAGCGACTAGGGGCTGCCAGTCTGATGACCTAAGGTGGAACACAGACAAGCATGCTTTTATTTTATTTTGCATCAGGAATAACATCAAACCTGTGATTTTACCAATATTACTCCCAAAGACAGGGTTAGACTGAGTAATTTAGGTTTTAAAAAGTGATAATTTGATTAGAGAGTGCATTCATACACATGGCAAAGGGCCATGGCAAAAAAGCAGGGAAGTTGTAGTGATGGCTGCTTTGAGTCACTGTATTGGAAGATGGGAACTGCCTTCACTTAATGGAATTTTCCAGATTCTCCTGGCTCAGCCCTAGAATCCCCCAAACTCTGAATAGGACCCAGAGGTTGATGCAAACATATGGTATGTGGAAAAAGCCCAGCAATACCACACCCTTTAATTTCTAGTAACACTAATAGGCAGGATTTCAAACCTCAGGTCACCACCCAGAGTGGGTTATGAAATTAGAGTCATGGCTAGCATTTAGAAATATGAAACAGATTAGAATAAAAGTATCAAAGTGCATTCTGGTAGTTAGGGTTATTATTACTTTGAGACATCTTCAGGTGTGTGCTTGTGCACCCAGATGACCAATAGAATGCACTTCCTACTGTTGGTTGCAGGCAAAAACATCTGCTGCATTGGAACCAGACCTGGCTTCTCCTCCTGCTCCCCCACTGCTATCTCACAGTGTGGTCCTCGGATCTCTGAGCCTCAAAGGCAGATGAATTTTATCGAGTGGCTGAGAAGGTGACGAGCTATGTTTATGCCAGGGTTTCTGATTTAGCCAAGGTGTTCCTGAGCCTGCCTGGATGCCACATCTGTGGGATTGTGTTCTCTGGGAAGGAAGACAAGAATCAGGACAGTCATACTCCTGGGCTTTCCGCACTCCCCCAGAGTTCCCTTTTCCAGACTTCAAGTCCACACCCAGGGTTTCTGCTTCCAAACATTCCATCAGTTTTCCATTTACAGCGTTTCCTTATCTCTCATGATTTCCTTCTTTTGTGGCCACCCTTCCCACTGTGATATGTGATTGGGTGGAGTGCTGCTCACTCTTGAAGTGGTCTCTCTGGGCTCCATCTCCACCTCTCCAGAGACCCACCCACTGTGCTGTGGAGTTGGAAGGTTTGGCGGGGGCTCCTGGGGACTTTGGCTCAGCAGTTTCCTCCCAAAGACTCATTCCAAGTGTGGCTGGGTGGCGACCTGAAAGACAGTTTTTGATAGAGTATGCATATAATTGTTGTAATGGGGGTCATCCTGGAACAGCTCTAAGATAAAGATTTGAGTGTAAATTTTAGGTTGAGCTATATTACATTGGCATTTTTTCCTTTAAATTTGCTCTTTTTATACATGACCATGGAATGTATTTTGACATATTATACCTACCTGAAGCATAACTTCCCATTCTTGTGATGTGGAGTTATACTGGTCATGGATTCATACATGAACATAGGAAAGTTATGTCCAATTCATTATACTATCTTTTCTATTCCCATCCTCCTGAAATTGGCATTTTTTATAAGTCAAAGAAGGCCAAATATCAGTAATATCATATGATTCCATATTTGCTTATTTATATTTCAGAATTGAGGATTGAACCCTGGGGGTACTCTCCCAATGAGCTACATCTCCAGCCCCCCCTTTTTTTTGAGACTCCATAAGTTGCCAATGGTCTCACTAAATTGCTGAGGCTGGCCCTGAACTTGTGGTCCTCCTTCTTCAACCTCCCAAATTGATGGGATTACCGGTATGTGCCACCGTGCCACGATCTGCTAATATTCTATTTGGCCGGTGAAGTAGACATGAACGGGAGAGTGGAGGAGTGAGGCAGGAGAGAGAAGGCAGCCAGCAAAAAGATTCATTTTCTAACCACTTTCTCTGTGGGCAGTTGAAGCTTTATCTTCTTGGATTAATTGAGGGAGACAGCACACATCACATACCTCATTATCCCACCAGAGGAGCAAGGAAAGTGAGTATTTATACACACCGACCTCAGCCTTTGGTTGGGGGTTCTTGGGAGCCAGGTGCTAGGGACATTATGTTCTTGGAACTGCTGGCACACTGCACTGGTGAGCTGGGGCACAACAGGCATCATTCACTACAAAGATACAGCCAAAGACACAGCAGTGTTAGTAAGGACTGTTGGATGTCAGCCATGGTATCCTGAGTACCGGAGGGAAAGGGCACCAGAGGGCTGCCAACAGCACGTGCTGCAGGAGCTGTGCCAGTGCATTCCAAAAGTGCCTCTAGTGTGCACTTTGAGGCTCAAACTCAAGTCGACAAGAAAATGCAATCACTTTTCTCCCAAACAGTTGTTTTCTATCATGGGACCCCATTCTACAGAACTAGGGAAGTGAAATCTCAGCACTTTGACAGTCTTACCCCTTTCCTAAAATTGCATAAATTCCAGGCAACTGGTTGATGCCTAGGATCATGGTGGGCTCTGGTTCTTGGTGGCATCTGTCCTCATGAGCCTCCACTTAGTCCTCATGTCCTGCTTTCCCTGGTGATCACCAGCCCCACACATCCATACTCATGGGAGTCCACCAACACCTTCAGGTCTGACTCTTTATTGAAGGTATCATTTGTTTGCTTCAATGCCAGTCTAGGACATGGACTTGGGCTATCTGTGGCATTGTTCACCTTGGACTCACCATGTTTCAGGTCCCTCTGCCCTTGATTCCTACCAACTCTAGGATTCTGACCAGAAGGCAGGAACAGGGTCCCTCTGATGTCTACACTGGTCTGCATCCCTCTTACTTGCTCTTCCCCAGTTCTGGGAACATTTTTTAATTTTGTATGGGCAAAAGAGAACCTTAATTTCCTCTAATTCCTGTACTCAAAATCCAAGAGAAAATTTGGAGATCTTCCCTAAGGTCTGGCCATTTAGGTGGCACGAAGGCCATATGGGAGAAACATGACTTAACCTTTTAAAAGGTTATCTTGCCTTAGCCCCCAAGGAACACACCCTGGCCCCAGATGAGGCATTGCAGCACTAACCCTCCACAGGTGCCCTGTCTGCTACTTTCTGCCTTCTGGCCCTGATAGCTTGTGTGATGCAAGAGAGAAAGTTGTTAACTTAAACAATGGGGTCCATGGTATAATTAACTTAGAGTCCATGGTATAATTCAGGGGATCCCTGAATTTGGATGGGAAACAATTAACATTTTCATTTTCATTAGCTCCCTTCATTAGCCTCCTTCAATTACAACCATAGGCAACAAACCTGCAGCAAGGATCTTGAAATATCGTTCATATTCCTCACTGCCCTGGACTGAGTGTGTGTGTCCTTCTACCCTCCATATGTTGGAACCTAATCCCTATTGGGATGGTGTTTGAAGGTGGAGGCCTTGGGCAGTGTTTAGGTCACGAGGGTGGAGCCCTCCTGGATGGGATCAGTATCCTTATGAAAGACCCTATTGAGAGCCACAGCTGAAGGGGCCCCAGCAAACTTCCAGCTCCCAGCACCAGCTGCCAGCTGATGATTGGCTCACAGTGGCCCCAGCCAACTTCTAGCTGCCAACTCATTGGCTCCTCTGCCGTGATGCTCATTGGGTTGTTTTCCCGCCCTTTCAGACCATGGAGCTGCTCATTGGGGGACTTTTTTTGGCTTCACCCATGCGACCCAGCCAATTGTCCTCAAGAGCAGGAGGAGTGGGGGAGGTTGAGAGGCTTGTGCCAAGCTGGTGGTGGCAGTTAGGCTCTGAGGGTTTTCCTGAAGAGCTGTGTGGTGTGGCATGTGTGTGTGTGTGTGTGTGTGTGTGTGTGTTCTAAAAATAAAGTCCGTTTCTTTTGACAAGTGGCTCCTGAATTGTGCCCAGCCAGACTGCGGCAGGACCTCCAGCAAGTTCCCTCTTTGCTCTGTCAGTGAGCTCATGGTAAGAAGGCATCACCTGAAGGGACCCTCAGCAGACATGGAATCTGCACGTGCCTTGACTTTAAACTTCCCAATCTCCAGAATTGTAAAAAATAAATTTCCAGAATACACAGTTTATGGTATTCTGTTATAGCATTCCCAAGGGATGAAGACTATCACTATTGTGGCAGTTGTAGGATCCATCACTAGGTCGTTTTTCATATGTTAATCTTGATAATGCATAAATTGCTATATCATGAGGGTTTAAAAATGTTAGTAACTATTTCAGAATAAATATTTAACTTTTTTAAAAATTTTTAAGTTGTGGATGGATCCCGATACCTTTATTTATTTATTTATTTATTCATTTATTTATATGTGGTGTTGAAGATTAAACCCAGTGCCTCACACGTGCTAGGCAAATGCTCTACCACTGAGCCCCAGCCCCAGGTTTAACTTTTTAAGATACATGCTGTTATGGATCTGTAAGTAATAATACAGAAATAATCAAGAGTACTTTCGCCCAGTTCCCTCAGCAGTGACCTCTTGCATAACTGTGGTGTACCCTCACAACAAGGATTCCACATCGATCAAATCCACGGGTCTTATTCAGATGTTTCAAGTTTTACATGCACCAGTTTGTGTTTGTATTTTGCTCTGTATAATTTGGTCACACGTGTAGATTCATGTGACGACCACCACTGTGAACACACAGCACGGTCCTGTGGCCACATGGATTCCTCACGTGGTCCTTTGAAAACCAGACATTCTCCCCTTCTCCCTTCCCTAGGCCCTGCCATCCACAGATATGTTTTTTATTTGTATAATTTGGATCATGTAAATAATGTCATGAATTGGCATCTCTTACCTTTGGAAATTCATGACTCTCAGAAATACATAAACTGTTGAAATTGTTTTTTTCCCCATCCAGCACAGTCCTCTTGCAACCCATCCGACTTGTTTGTGCAGATCAACAACTTGTTCTTTTGTCTTATTGGGTGATGTTCCACAGCAGGCATGGACTGATTGCTTAACCATTTGCTTTTTGAGTGACCTTTGGATTATTTCCAGATTGGAGCTATAATTATTTTTTTTCCCTAAGTGTATTTATTATTTTGGTATTGAGGACTGAACTCAGGGCACTCTACCTCTGAGCTATATCCCCAGCTCTTTTAATATATTTATTGAATTTTGAGAAAGAGCCTGTCTCAGTTGCTGAGACTGGCTTCAAACTTGTGATCCTCCTGCCTTAGCCTCCCAAGTAGCTGGAATTCCAGGTATGTTCCACCATGCCCAGTTATAATTTGTATTAAATATATTTTATTTTATATTAAAAGAATATTGTTCTGAGAGGGAACTCAAAGGCTTTGCTGGACTGTCCAAGAGACCCATTGGTACAAAATGTGATTCTAAGGGGAGAAGCATCTTTCCCTTCACATGATTCCTTTCCATCTACAGAGACTGCATGGGAATGGGAGCAGAAAGGGGCAGAAATCTGAGAGCTTCACCAGGTCCTCTGAGCTCTTGGGGTGAAATCTGAAGCAGATAGTCCCTGTCACAGAAGGGACAACCAGAGTTGAGCTGCACTATAATGACAGGAAGTGAGCCTGTGGCCTAGGGAGTCAGAAGATGACAAGGGACCCAGCCTCAGGGCAACTTGAAACCTAATCACGTCCCAAACCTCAGGAAAATCTGCCCTGCTCAGGGAGCTTTGAGGAGAGAAAGCACAGTGATAGATGGAGCCCCACTCCTGTATGCAGAAGAATGAGAACAGCTGCAGTAAGTGAGCAGTGGGGAGGATGGGAAGTTCAAGGAGCAAAGGCCCAGAGCTAAAGTGACAGATCCCAGGAACTGTGCACGGGCCATCCCTAGCTAGGGACAAACCCATTGTCAAAGGACAATGTGATATCAGCTGACACTGATTTCATCTGTTGAGAGTTTTCTTAGTTTAGTTGTAGAAGTGAGGAGAATTCCCTTAGTGATGACCTTCCATCCTCCCATCGCCTAAAACCAGCCATCCATTGGGCAGTTTCAGGTGGAGTTTGTATTCTGTCTCCTCTTTGTATGCCCAGCCCTGGGTGGTACTGTGGCTTGCGTAGGGATCTGGTAGCCAAGTCCTAAGGTATGCCAGTAGCTAAGAAGCCATTTAGAAGGAAGATGCTCAAGCAGATAGGAAAGGGTCTACAGGAGGAGAATATGTCGTCAAAGTTAAGCCAGGTTCCTATCACAAAGCCACAGAAGCACAGCGTCATCTGTGAAGGAGTCTGGTGAACATCTTCAAACCCAAATCTGATCACACCTTTGACTTTCACTTTAAAGGAAATGCAGAGGATAGAAAGCCATGCTAAACAATACCAGAGGATGCAGTCAACAACATCCAGACCTTGGGAAAATTAATATACAGCAGGAACAACCAGTTTCTTCAATAAATAAGTTGAAAGGAAAAGCATGAAGATGGAGTTGGAGAGGGACTGGGAGATGAAAAACATCTGTCTACAATCATCATCATCATGTGCAGCTATCGTCTATCTATACACATATATGTATACAGGTACGTCGGTCACTCATAGCATGTGGACTTTATTTGAATTTTGATTCAAATACATGATAAATGGAAACATTATGGCATTTATATGGGAGTGACTAGATATTTGATGATAGGGATTCAGTGTTGACTTTTTTTAGGTGTGACACTGGTCAGAGTCCTTATCTTTCAAAGGCCCTCAAATATTTACAGATTACATGATATGATATCTGCTATTTGCTTCAAAATAATACCAAAAGTAGTAAGTAGGTGGCAGAGTAGGCAAAAGAGATCGGCTGCTGATTGGTCATTGGTGGGCTGGGTGGGGGATGCTTTGGGAGCTCATTATCCCCATCTGGCACTTTTGGAGGACATATTTCAAAATTGCCATAATAAACAACTTATTTAATAAAATGGCAGGAAATATCTGGTGAGGAGGGGAAAACATCTGGATTCAGAAGGGAGGGTGCAGTAAACCAACAGGGTGGAGGCTGAGGGTGGAGTTGGGGATAGTCGGGTCCAAATCCCAGCCCTGAAATTTGGAATTACCTAATCACTTTGTGCCTGATTTTCCTCATTTTAAAATGGGGTTGTAGGAGGATGGGACAGCTTAATATGTGTGGGTCTTGGAAAGCAAATCTAGTCCAGTCAAGTGCAAGGCAAGCACGAATGAGTATGTTATTCTGCCTTTTGTGCTGTGTCTGGGGTGTGGCCCAGAGAGGTACTTGGGGAGGTCGGGTGAAGAGGTGAAGGAGTGGTTGGGGAAAGGTCTCCAGTTCTCAACTGTTGATTAGCAGCCAGCTTTTTGAGTTTTCAGAGACACTGAAAGTATTTAAAAGGAAATAACTCTAGAGAAATTAGACTGGCTACTCAAAGCTGGCAGCCATCCACCCACTTCCAAGTCCAAATGCTACTATTTGCCATTCCTGACCTTGAACTGGCTGGGTGTCCAGTTTCCAGTCATGGGCTTGCAGAAGCACAAACAGCAATCTCCAAGGGTAAATTCTTAGAGTCAAAACAGGATGTCACAGATGATGGGCGCATGGATATCACTGAATCCCACCCTCTACAACTGGTCCATGGCAGGGAAACTGAGCTCCTGGGAATCCTGGGGTGGTGGGATCTTTGTATATAAGAATCACTGAAACTGGTGTTAGGTAAAAGCAGGTAGCCTGGCCTAATCCCCAGAGAAGATATCTGGAAAGCCACACCTTAACTCTAAAAAGTAATATATGGCTGGAATAAATGTCTTGATTTCAAAGAAATACATTTATGTCAAGGCAAGAGATTGGGATCAGGGGAAGGGTTACAAGCTCCCTGTTTAGTGTCAGCAGCTCCCTCCAGAGGCCCTGAGCACAAGTCCCTACGAAGATGTACTAAAGAGGAGACATCACAGGTCTGGAATGGACAGACAGCCTGGGGGCTGTGCAAAAAGAGGAAATGGGAGAGGTGAGCTGAGAGACATTTGCTTCCTGTTGTGTCAATGGAGCATGATAGGAAGACATTGATCTGAGACCCCGGCAGAACATATAATCAAAGTGAGTAAATATGGGCACTAACCAAGCTTCTAAATTGGTGGGTAAGTTTGTGGTTTAGGAATTCAAGAGTCTTAAGGCCCTAGAGGAAGACTTGACAACCTGCTCATAGGCTCAGCTAGAACGGGATGAGCTTTGTCTCATGAAGACAGAGAAATGGAGAGAAAGAGACAGAGTGAGCTAGAGGATGAGGCAGGGCCAACCAGGCCTCTCCCATCAAAGTGCCAATCTGCAAAGTGCCAGTTGGGTGATGCTGGCAAATCAACTCCTGCTCTGCGTGGGGACAGTGCCAGGTACTCCGTGCAGATGAACAAGACCCTGACTGTGAGGAATTCACAGTGTGGTAGGGAGATAGATGTGTCCCTAAATGATACAGGAATGAGAGCAGGGGAAGAGAGAGGCCTGGAGAAACTCATAGAGGCTCCCAGTGGGTGGTGGGCCTAGAGCTGAGTCGGGGGTGGGGTGGGGGGGATAGGGCGTGGGGGGGGCGTGGGAGGGTGCAAGACAGGAAGGATCCTCTGTAGTCCAAAGGTTCACAGGTGCACACTCCTGGCTCAGCTGAAGAGAGAAGCAGGTGTTTTGAAAATATGATGCTAATTTTCACTGTAACTGTGGATGTAGCCCATATGTTAAGAGTGGAAGTATGTTAGGAAGTACATCAGAACAGTGAAGGAGTCTAGGTCTACTCTGAAGGTGAGGCAGCATTGCAACCCTGGGAGGAGCCCTGTGTACCCAGCTCCTGACCTCAAAAACTGGGTCCACTTCTCTCCCAGGGCAAACAGAATCCTTGCATGTCTTAAAACAAGAGAAATGTTTCCACAGCCTTCTCCCTCAGGCTCACTTCAACACTGGCAAATGCTTCCTTTCCTGGGCTAGAGCTTCTCTGGCAGCTGTGTACTGCCTTGTCTCCTTTGGCTGCCCTTGTAACTGGTGGAGAGCAGCTGGTAATCATCCCTTGGGTGGAGAGTATTTCCTTTGCAAATTAGGAAAAAACTTTGAGTAGATGCTGCCAGCTGCCTGCTGCTTTGGATTCTCAGCCCAGCAGGAAGGGGGATGCAAGCAGGAACAATTCAGGATGTGAGTTTGGTGGTGCAGGAGGGAGGATGAATGGCTGGATGGCAAGTGGCAGGACTAGAGGCCACCTGGCTGGGTTCAACCGTTTCTGTAACTTCCTGCCTATGGAGCTCTGACACATGTTCCCTGACTGCAGCCTGTCTATTCCAGGAAAAGGTCCCATCCTTGCTGGGAAGGTGCCTTGGTGAGTTCCAGGGAAACCCAATTACCTGCCAGATAGTGTTTGATGTGTTCTGATTGGGAAGTGACATGGAAGGCAGGTGACTTAGCCTCTGGACATGTCTCATTAGAAAGTTGGTGCAACAGGAAGCAGATGGGTTGAGATATTTTAAAAAGGATGAGACAACTTGATGAGCAAGATAAATAATGATAGTAATAGAATTAAATAAATGCCCTTGAATCCCTATTGATATAAAAAAATAAATAAATTAGGAGAAGGACCAAACTCTTTATTATAGTAAAATTCCAATTAATAAATATGGAAAGAATGAAGGAAATGGAAAATTGTCAATTGGCAAACACCACAGTAATGATTGATTGTTGGAAAGTATCATCAATGGATACTAAAATTAGTGGGCAAAAGGATGATGAGAAACAGGATAGTTGCATCATTTCCAAGAATCTGTCCACAAAAGTCTTACTAATTAAAAGGAATAAATAGTAATTTTACAGTGGAAAAACTTGGCAGATACCAGCTTTCCTAAATGATCAAAGTTAACACCACCAGTAAAGAGACATACTGAAATTGTGTACCTCTGATATATGATACACTGAGGACACCCATCACTTCTGTGCTGCTCTACCCAAAATGCATAACTCCAGTTAGATCATGAAGAGACATCCTGAAAGAAGTGGACAGCATTTTTTAAAACCATCAAGGCCATGAAACATCAATGTTCACACTAACAGAACATTAGTGTGACAGTTGATGAAATTTAAATAAGATCTGTGTATGAGTCCATCTTATGTTGCTATAACAAAATACCCAAGGCTGGATGCTTTATAAAGAAAAGAGGTTTACTTAGTTCACATTTCAAAAGCACAGTGCTATTACCATCTGCTCAGCTTTGGTGAGAGGATTTCAAGGCAGGTAATATCATAGTGGGAATCCGTGTGGAAGAGATCACGTGGCAAGACAGCATTCTTTGAAGAACTAAGCTACTCTGAGAGACCAACATTAATCCCTTTCAAGGGCAGTATCCCCATGACCTAACTACCTTCACTAATCCCACCTCTTAAAGTCCACTATCTCTTAATACCACTACACTGGGGGCCATGAATCTCTGGGAGGACATATGGCTCAAACCACAGCATTCTGTAAGTTAATAGTATGGTGTCGATGTTCATTTCCTGGTTTGGATTATTGCATTATGACTATATCAGATGTCAATGCTGGGGAAAGTTGATTGACAAGTATACAAGAATCCTGTATATTATTTTTTGCAAGTCTAAAAATAATTTTAAAATAAAAACCTAAAAAGCAGGAGTGGGGAAGAAGGAGCCCAGTTTCTAGAATTTAATTGTTGTCTGAGAGGTAGCCAGGTCTTCGTGGCTCTTTTGGGCAACTCTCTGGGCCTTATTCTCTGGAGCTATTGATAATTCACATTTGGCCTGGAAAGATTTAGAGATCCATCTTCCTAGAGGATCCCCTGGTCCCCTCTGTCTGAGTGAACATTTGTCACGGGCTTGATCTCTACTCTGGGTGGCCTGTGGACCCCAGAGAAAGGCATTGTCTAAGTCCATGTCTACCCCTGGGGACATTCAATTTCCTGATGCCAGTCTGAGGGATCAACCCCACCCTCAATACAGATGCAAAAACGGAGCCCCAGAGAGGTGAAGCCATCCTCTGTAGGTCACACAGCTGGTAAATACAGACCTAGATTCAAGGCCAGCTCTGTGTGACCTCAATACCAGGGCCTTGAATCCACTTGGCATTACTGCTGTACTGCATCTGCTATGTGTCAAGCAAACAGCGGCGCTAGAATTGAAGGTGTCTGAGACCCTGATCCTGGACCACATGGGAGAGGGACCTTCATACTTCTGAGCATATGCAGATATTTATTAAATCAGTCTCTGCTTTTACCCAGCCCTGGGCTTGAGCTAGAGAATCAAATATGGTCCTTGCTCTGAGAGCTCCTTATCCAGTGAGGACACAGACAACTAAATCTAGCTCTACAGTGCTGGGATGGAGTGGTGTGGGGAGAAGGAGGGGAGGAGGAAAGATGGTTTGGAAAGTCAAGGAGTTTGGATTATTGCTGTTACTCTGGTTGAAACCGACAGCATAACTTGGAGAGAGTTATGGCTGGAGGAGACTCCGGGGAGTATAGGGTAGAGGAAGATGGACAGGGGAATCCTGCTGGGGGCATGTCCAGCATCTCTGACGCTGAGTGTGAGATATCTGTCAGTTGGGCTGGAACGCCATCCAGATGGAGGACACAGTCAGACCTTGAGGTCTGGACTGGGTGTTATTATCCTTGGTCCAGCTTCTAGGGAGTCATTCCAGAGAGATATGGTTGGGGATGCACTTTTTCCAAAGTAGTTAGAATGTCCTTGGGAATTCTCCTCCTTGAGGTGCACTGGGGGTGGGGGTTCATTCAAGCTTGACACATTTGTCAACTTCTGGGCAGCTGATGGGAGGGCTGGGGCTCTAGTAAAGGGATGTCCTCTCCCCACCCCACCCCACCCCACCCCCAGTCTTAAAGCAGGATGTGTGCAGCCTGCTGTTTAGAGAGTTGAGAATCACTCCCACAGCACTTCCCCGAGGAAGAGGCACCGGGACTGCTGCTCTCCTCCCAGGCTTGGGTTACATTTCCAGGAAAGTCTTTCTGACACTGGTAGGTTATGGCCATATTCAGGGAAGGGTGGGCCTGCCCAGAGGCCACAGGGAGGGACAGACGCAGTGGCCTGGGGAGTGGGCACCAGTTCTAGGAGAGGGAGGCGGTAGGAGAGGTCCTTGAGGAGCTTCCTTTCTGGTGCAGTTTTTGGGATGATTGCCCCAGCACCTGGAGAGCAGGTTGGTTAGCTGGCCTCTCCCCGCTGACTCCCCCTGGCTCTGAGAATCTTATTTGCAGATTTTTTTTCAATCCCTGAAATTGGGTTCTCAGATCTTGCTGGGGATCTCAGGCACTCCCTTCTTTCTTGGACCTCTGTGCACCTAGCTGTGACAATGGTCTTTAAGGGATTCCCTCCCAGGGTTGAGGTTCCCCAGCACTGTGGTCTTCTTTCAAACAGGTCCCCTCTCTCTATGGACCCTGTACGCTTTTATTACTCCCCAAATTCTCAGCCCGTTCCTTCTGTTCCAAATAGCTGCAGGATCCAGGCAGTCCCTGGATTCTCTTCTCTCCATCCCTGCCTGAGCCAACTGTCTTTTAATAGTTTATTGGTGTCAAGGCCTGGGCAGGAACAACAGCTAGCCCTAAGCACTCAGTTAATCATAAAAACCTACCAGGGAGCTGAGAAAACTGTGGCTCAGAGAGGTTAAATAATTAGCCCAGGGTTACTCAGCCAGTAAGAAGTGGATTAATTGATCTTCTGGCTATGTATACCACTCTTCCTGCAGGTAGGGAGGTGTTTCATTTTGAACTCAGCATCCTGCTGAAATACAAATGCAAGGAGTTCTAGTGGTAATATTTCAGGCAACAATAAGGGAGGCAAAATTAATTAAAAAATGTTCAATTAGATAGGGGGAAAAACACTGGGAAAAGATAAAAGTCGTGGCTTATCCTGCCACAATGATTCCTCAGAGTGCTGAGCTCTTTGAAGTGTTTACTTCAAAGTGGGATAAGCTTTGGGAAAACAGTTACTGGTGTTTTTTTTTTAAATCAATGTCACCAACATCCCATTTATTGATAAGAACCAGGAAACATTGAGGAATGTGGGGCCCTGGGAGCGTGGGGAGAAGGGAGCCTCTCAGGAGTTAGCAAGTTGACCCCTGCCCTGCTAGGGTCATTCCCTTTCAGCCAGACTGTGATTCCAAAATCCATGAGGTTTGGTGGGCCAACAAATCCATGAGGATTTCTGGATAAGAAACAAGACAAACAAGGTACACTGAGATGTTTATAAGGGTCATCTCAGTGGGGTGGGATAGTGGGGTGTTTTTAGCCAAATTTTTTTTCTATTTTCCCCCTTGTGTTTCTACATTTTGCATTGAACATATATTATTTTTGAAGTCCACAAAATATAGCTTAAAAATTAAAGAGAGAGCAGGCACAGTGAACTGGGAACTGGAGTCCTGAACTCTGGAGCTTGCTCCGCCTGTCTTGCAGTGTGGCCCTGGGGTTTCTGTGAGCCCAGCTGTAATGTCTACTGTCTCCTCCAAAGGGAGCCAGGAAGAAGCAAGGACCAGATAGAAAAGTGCCTTGGAAAGTACAGAGTCTTCCGCAAAATGTCAGGATGGGTTGCTGCTGTTTTACCTTTTTTGATGATGCTGGGTCTTGAACCAGGGCTTCAGGCAGGCTAGGCAAGCACTCTACCTCTGAGTCACATCCCCAGCCCCTGCTACTGTTTTCACCACAATTTATAAATCATGTTCTATCTGAATGTGCTGCTCCCAGGGTGGATGATGGACAGGCAGCCTCTCAGAACCAGAACCAGGCAGAGGCACAGTGTAAGCAGAACGAGGCTCTTTGCAGAGGGCCTCTGCTTGAACCAGAAGGCAGACAGGACTGATGGAGTGTGCCAGGCTGGCTCCGGCAAAGGACAAGGGTGCACAGCTTTGGCATCTGTTGGGTAGGGGCATTGCGGTCTCTGGAGGTCATCCCAGCCAGGTATGGGGTTTCACCTGCACCTGCTGTTCTCCGTCATACTTATTCATGTGTCGCAGGTCTCACGACCATCTTCAGTCCCCTCCTGGGTGCATGCGTTTTACTCTGCTGATAAAATCAAGGAAACCAAAGTTTCCTTCAGTGACTATTCTATCCATGTGTTTGCCTCAACTTTGGGAAAGAATTGTTTTCAGAATGGGGTGTATTGTTGCCCTGACTCAGTGACCTTGTCTTGGTGCTTTTGCTGCCTGGCTCCAGCTTCTTGGTGTTTCTGCTGACATAATCCAGAAGGCTGAGCTGAGCTGACTTCCCAGCCCCTGGCATCTTATCTCACTCCCAGAGCCTTGAAGCCTGATGCACTTTTTTAACTCCTAATTTTTTGACATTACTGTTAACCCTGCAAGAAGGAGAGCTAGCTTAGCTCTGTTATTTCTCCTGAGAGGTTATAATCCCTGGACCCTTAGAGGGCCTGCTTTTTATGGGAGGTCCCTGGCTGTGTCATAAGGGGGATTTGTTCCAGGACACCCTCTGCCCCCAACTCTGTGAAAACAGAATCCTTTGATGCTTTAGTCCCTTATAGCATAAACTAGCATAGTACTTACATATAACCCCACATGTCTTCCCATATACTTTAAGTCACCTCCGGGAGACTTATGCCCCTTAATTTGCAATGTACATGCTACTATGTAAATAGTTGCTGTACTGTATTGTTGAGAATATAATAACCAGAAAAATTTGGTTCATGTTTAATACATATGGAATTCTTTTAAATATTCTTGATCTTTACTTGCTTGAATGTATAGATACAGACTCTGTGAATATGGAGGGCTGACTGTACTTCCTGTGTGCCCTTGGGAACGTTACTCTCCCTCTCTGAGTTTCAGTTCATCATCTGTAAAATGAGGCCTATCTTATAAAATTATTGTGAGTCATCAGTTCATTAATACATGTAAAGCTCAGAGGAGGAAACCCACAACCTGCTGGCTATTTTCTTTGAGAGGTAGAGTATTTAGTGTTTAAGTGCACGGATTCTGGCTTTCAAATCCTGGTTCTACTACTCAATTGCTCCGAGACCTTGGGCCAACTCTTTACCTTCTTTGTTGCTTTTGTGTCCTCAGTTGTAAATCAGAGCTATTCTATCCATGTATTTACTTCTATAAGCTAAATGTGAAGATGAAATAATTTAATATATTTAGAGACCTTTCACAGGGCCTAGTACATGGTTAGGGTTCAGGGATTACATCACATTGAATGTTCATAAAATCCTTTACTGTACCTACTAGGATCATTGTGTGGGTGAGAAATTTGACTAGTGGAAGACCAGGGCTCTGGAAGAAAGCCCTGCTTTGTCCTGGGAAAACTTTGGCAGGGTCTGAAGGTTTAAGTCCGAAGTCACCTCAAAACAGACTGGGGAAGTAGAGCTAGGTCTGCCTCCCGAGGTGGCCACCCACAAGTTCTTTTCCCTAGTGTGCCATTCCTAAGACACTAGATGGCTTTCCTGTCTTCCATGTGGGACTGTGCTGCCTTTTTCATTCATGGGCCATCAGCTTTCTAGCCAGCCTCCCATTTAGGCCTCCTAAGCAACAGCAGTGTGGTCTCCCATTACTTCTCCATCTCTAGCTTAGGCATTGGGCCTAGATTCAAATCCCAGATTAACTATTTATTAGCTGTGTGACCTTGGGCAATTTCCTTAGCCTCTCTGTGTCTCAGTCTCCTCAGATGTAAAATAGAAATAATACTACTTGCCTCCTAGTGTCATTGCAAAGATGAAATGAATGAGTACAGGGAAAGTTTTGAGAATAGAGACTGTTCTGTAGTATGTGCTATATGATGACTGCATGTCATTGTTGTATAGAATTTAATATCTGGGGTTTTACTGGCCCAAGAGAAAGAAAGAAGAGAGTTACAACAGTTGCCAGCTTCCCCAGAGGCAGGTTTTCTGCCATCTGGGTTTAATTTCTCTGGGCCTCTTCCAAAGCCAGAGGGCATTTTGCAGCCAGGTGCTGTGGTTGGAGTGTGGATCATTTCAAAATTCCTGCCTCAAATTTTCCAGCCACAATCAGGCCAGGAATGCAGGATGGGAAGGCCAGAGTCATGGGCAGAGGGCTTGGGGGCCATCCCAAGCTGAGCCAGGACTCCATCTCTGCATGCGCGCACACACACACGTCCTCTCCAAAGCAGCTGCAGGGCTGCCTCCCTGACACAAGTCAAGAAGGCTGTGCCAGCTGGATGCAGCACTTAAACATGGTTCATGTGGAAATGGGGGCTCTGAGTCACACTGACTGGTCACGGGCTCCCAAGGCTGCAGGGGCAGAGCTGGCCCAGGCTGGGGAATAACTCATAGAAGGAGGGTGTGTCTTGGAGAGTGGTGGAGAGGCTGAAATACAGGAAAGGAAAAAATGACAAGGGAGGAAAGATGAGGTTGTGCTGATGGATTCAGCCATCATCTGCTCAGCGCCTCTCAGATGCCGGCCCTGTACTGGCATGTCCTGGAGACATGTCCCCTGTCACCCTGACTAACAGGGGAGGCAGGAGATCGTCCAAAGGCATCTCTGAGGCTGAGGAGTGGCCTTTGATGAGTGCTTGCTCAGAGGCTGGGGCACGAATTCCCCAGCCAGCAGTCTTACAGGCTCCTGGGAGGGGAGCGACTAGGGGGCATTTTAAAGGATTTCCAGAGTCCAAAGAAGCCAACATTAGCATTCTCCTCTAGGAATAATCCTAAATGATGTTCTTGGATTTACATTCCAAAAACTGGTGTGACCTCTTGGGGTCAGGTTTGAAATTGTTTGTTTGACCAGTGTGTTTTATCAGGTGCCCAGTAAATAGCACACTCAGCACAGGTACACGCCTAGCACCTGTGACCCTGTCCTTAAGGGCTCTTGGCTGGACAGGGAGGGTGGCTGCAGAACTGATGTGGGAGGTGGGAGAGGAAGATGTGTGTGTGGGGGTGGCTGTGCTAGTGAGATCTCACAATAGCTCTGGGCTGGGAGCAGGTAGGTAGAAGAGGAAGGTAAGGAGGGGAAGCCCTAATTTAGAGTATTTTCCATGGCGTCAATATTTCCCTTGCCAAGCAACCAACTTAACATCACTGAATGCAGAGTTGGTATATTCCATGATCAGTTGTTGAATGCCTCTGAGATGCTACACTGCTGGTTCTCATAAGCCTGTGGGAGCTGGCCCTGCACACTACTGGCTTTGAGTTTTCTCTGCCACTTGTTGCTGAGGCCAGAACTCCCATCCTCTGAGCCTCATCCTTCAAGTTGAAGTTGGATCCATTTTAAAAGAGGAACCTCGGGGGAAGGGCTCATCAATTCCATCCAATCCTGGGTCCATCATTTGCTAATCTGAGGCTGTGGGCAGTTGGATATCAACTCTGTAAGCCTCAAGTTCCTCACCATTATGGAGACCATAATGATATTGCTTCCCAGGGCCATTATGAGGATCAATGAGAAGGTTACATGTAAGTGGTCAGTCACAGCAGGAGCTCAATTTACATGGCTGCCTCCTTGTCTACATGGACATAATAATATCTTCCCTTTAGTTGCCTCAACTGCAGCCTCTCTGAGAGGCCTTTGGTGGTAAACTCTGGTTGCCCAGCAGGAGATATTACTTTGTATCCAGAGATTCTTGCAAAGCCAAAGCTGCAGCTAGCCTAGGCCAGCAGCTCAGGAAGCACCAAAAAGATAATGTTACTGCCCCAGAGATAAGCTGTGGCTTGCCTCTTTGACCTTGACCCTCCTTATTCTATAAGGCCTCCCTCTCCAGTCCCTATGTAATTCTCTGGATTCCTCAAAACTTACTCTGCAGAATTTCACCCAGGATTGCCTTCCTATCTGCTACTTTATACTAAGATGTGAATGACTTCACTCATTTCCTATCAAGGTGTTGCTGGAAAGCCAAATGAATTCAGGCAATAAGCAAAAGTGCAAACAAAAAAGGAAACAGAGGGGGGATAGATGGGGGACAGTTCAGAGAGAGGTGAATCAAGATCTGAACCATAGTCAGGAGCGTGGGGTTTAAAGGCTCAGACAAAATGCTCATTGCATGCTTTGTACCAGTCATTCCCCTTCTTCAGGTCTCAATCTACCTGCCTGTAAGTCAAGACAGGTAGACAGGATGCACTTGTGTTCTCTCAGGCCAAGGTTCTCAGAGCACAATAGGTCTCTGGAAGTGCATTAATTTCCACTGCTGCCACAACAAATGACCACACATTTGGTGGTTTCAAACAACACAGATTTATTATCTTGCTATTGTAGAGATGGTAAATCTAAAGTAGATGGGCAGGGCTGGGCCCTGCAGGAGTTTAGGGGATCTGCGTCTTGTTTCTTCTGGCTTCTAGAGGCTTCTGTGCCTGCTATGTAGCCATTGTGCCATTCTGACCACCTCCCCCACACTTACTTCTCCATGCCTCCTTCCCTGTTTCTGACCTTCCTGTTCCCTCTCATAGGGACCCTTGGAATTTTGTTGGGCTACCTGTGTAATCCAGGGCAATCTCCCCATCTCTAGGTCCTTGATTGACTCTATAGATATCTAAGGTAATGTATCCACAGGGCTCAGGATTAGAATATGGATATCTTTGGTGTTAGGGAGGGGGTGTCTATGATTCTGGCTTCAATGGGGGGCTGTGTTTCACAAGGAGGCTCAAGAAAGCCTTGACATTGATGTCATTCTGACATCTAGAGTCTCCGGAACAACCAGCGAGAGTAACAATTTAGTCATACTTTCCTTAGTGTCCCCTTATGGTGACAGCTGGGTGGGGTAGAAAAGAGGCTGAGGATGAGAGGAAACTGGGGGCAAGGTACCATGTGTGTCCAGAGTCTGAAGACCCAAGTTTGGGGTCCTATGTACCCCTGGACAAGTTGCTTTGCTTTCCTGGTTAAATAAGGCCACAGCCCTCCCTGATTTGTGTTATAGGATGACCACAGCTGACATGAAGGTGTCCAGCCAACTACAGTGTACATGTGGGGTGCTGGTTGCTGAGCCATTGTTGATATTATTGATAAAAGTGATAGCTCGTTCCACAAGCAGGAGGACCTGGAAGGATTCCCAGAATCAAAGATCAGAGGGTTGGGTGGGTAGGGGTCAGAGTGTTCCAAATGAAGAGAGACTTTCAAAAGTGGCCTGGACCAGACCAGGTTCTGCTGACTCTGACCTTGAGTTTTGATCTAAACATTCGTCAGTCTCATTTGTTTGCTAAAGCAAAATACTGCTGAGCAAAGAGACTTTGAGAAATTGGGTGAAGATCAAGGCCAATGCTGGCAGCTCAGAAAAGAGTGGTGTGCAATTACTATTATCCTGACTAATAAGTCCTGTGTAGACCTAAGGGCAGAAGGGCACCCCCTCCTCCTCCCTGGCCCTCCCAGCATCTCACAGACTCCCAACACCAGTCATGTGCTGGGATGATCTTATCACTGCCCATGGGGGAGGGGCTAGGGCTCAGATGCCCAGGATGGGAATAGAAGAAGGCACAGGACCAAGTTCCTGAGGCTAAGGCTTGTCAGAAGCAGAGCTGCTTAGATAAAGCTGCTCTAACTGAGCCCCTAGCGTGGGGATAGGGCACGTATTTCACCAACATCTGCTTCAGGTGCCCTTCGATAGGAGCCTAAGGATGGAGCACAAGTTCATGGATGGGAAGACTCTAGGGCCCTAGAGAGAGATTCTGCCTCAGCAGCTGTGAAGGTTTCCATCACAAGTGAGCTCACAGCATGGTGAATACTAAAAGGATCAAAAGAAACCCTCTCAAGTCAACAGTTCTTTTAAAATTCTGCCTGTTAACATTTCTTTAAAAAAAAAAAAGGCAGCAGAGCAGGGTGGTACTATAATCCCAGCAGCTCAGGAGACTGAGGCAGGAAGATCAAAAGTTCAAAGTCATCCTCAGCAACTTAGCAAGGCCCTAAGCAACTTAGTGAGACCCTGTCTCAAAATAAAAAACAAAAAGAGGGCTGGAGATGTGGCTCAAGTGGTAGCACGCACCTAGCATGTGTGCGGCCCGGGTTGGATCCTCAGCACCACATACAAACAAAGATGTTGTGTCCGCTGATAACTAAAAAATAAATATTAAAATTCTCTCACTCTCTCTCTCTCTCTTAAAAAAAAAACAAAGAAGTTCTCTTTCTTAAAAAAATAAAATAAAATAAAAAACAGAAAGACCTGGGGATGTGGTTCAGTGGTTAAATGCCTTGGGTTCAATCCCTGGTACCCCACCCCCTGCCAAAAAAAGGGCAAAATTTCTTCCAGAAAGGACTAGGGAAAATATTTGCATTGCACATGAAGAAAACAAAAATCCATACTACATAAGACCTCTTATAAAATGAGAGCCCCACCCTTTAAAACCATAAATAATTCACAGAAAAATACAAACTGGCATTTAACGTATTAAAAATTTCAATTACAGATTAAATAAAAGAATATGAAATAAAATGCAGAGGTACAGAGTAGAGTTGATTTGCATTATCATCATCAGCTCTTGGGGCCCGCTTTAGTGACTCTCCTTAATTGTCTCTTGGGTCCTATGCACCTTTTTAACTTCTTCCTCTCTTCTCCCCAAAGCCCCTTCCCCATTGGTGGACAATCTAATGTGCTCAATAATTCTTGGTTTATGACAGACTTGCATCCCTGGTTCATATGAGGTTTTCTTTTAAAAATTACTTTCAGTCTTCAGGACATAGGTCTGGGAAAAGATTTTTTGGATATTACCTCCAATGCAAAGGCAATAAAAGTGAAACTAGACAAATGGACTTATTGCAAACTAAAAATATTCTGCATAGCAAAAGAGACACCCAATAGAGTAAAAAATATTTGCAAACTATCCATCTGATAAGTGATATTAATCGAGAGTTTATAAGGAACTCAAACAACCAAATAGCAAAAAGCCCCCAAACAATCTGATTTTAAAATGAGCAAATAATCTGAATAGACATTTATCAAAAGAACCCATACAAATGGCCAAAAGGTATACGAAAAAAATTTCAACATCACTAATCATCAGGAAAATGTAAATCAAAACCACAATACAATATCACCTCACCCCAGTAAGAATGGTTAATATAAGAAAGACAAATACCAAATGCTGGTGAGGATGCAGAGAAAGGGGAACTCTTATACATGGCTGAGGGAATGTAAATTAGTACAGCACTTATCAAAAACAGTATGGAGGTTTTTTGAAAAACTGGAAATAGAAATACCATGATGCACTCAAATGTGAAATGTAAAAAAGTGGATCTCATGAAGGTTGAGAGTTAAATAGTGGTCACCAGAAGCTGGAGAGGGGGGAAGAGAGAGGGCTGGGGCGAGGTCTATCAGTGGATACTAAGTTAGGAGTAAGAAGTTCTGCCTGCTATTGCACAGTAGAGTGAATATAGATAATTATGGTGTGCTGTATATATATTTTTTTAATGTTCAAAGAAGGATTCTCATTAGAAGATGGTGGAAGAGAAGTACCCTTCACTGGACTCCACAGGCGAAAAGATTCAGGGCAGCAAAGGAGAAAGTATATTCCAAGGAGAGCGAGGAAGAACTCTGAGAACTGATAAAGTAGCCACGAGAAACCTAGAAAAAGGCCACCTAGAGAAATGGGCAAAGCAATTTGCAACCTCAACCCCTGCTCCTCAGCTGGGGGCAGGGAACCGAAGGGTGCGGAACATAACCTAAACTGTAAAGTTTAAGTGGCCATGGTAATAATGGCATCCTGCAGTCCTAATTGTAAGAGAAATAAATTCATGATCCTTACATGCTTTAAGGGGTTTTGGTCTAAATGCGACTCCTGAACAAGCTTGCTTTAGAGAACAGATTCACTATATGGTTCAGCAGATACTCAAGACCTAGAATCAGGAGCCATCTCAACTAAATTGCTCTGGGGTCAGAAAATCTAGAATACTCACAATTCAGAGGACCTGATTGGGTGGGTGAGGGTACTTGAGGCAGTGGTGACCTGGAGATTGAGGGATATCTGACAAGAACCCCGGGGAAGCAAGGGCTGTGATATGAAGAGTAATGGAGGGAACAAGGTCAGTGATCCCACCCACTGTGACAAGAGTGACAATAGGTGTAGTGGTTTTGCACTGGGATCAAGTCTGGAGGCTCCAGGACAGAGGCTTGCAAATGACCGGTTTCTGCAACCCTTCACTTTCTAGCGCAGAACAGTTGTTGGCTCCTCCAAACCTGAGGCATGCTGGGGACACTTGGATGATTGCCAGGCCTCGGGGGCACACACTGGAAACCTCAGACTTGCCTAAATACACTGAAACTTGGAAGAGAATCTGATGAAAATTGACAAGGCTCCCCACACCCCGGGAGACCAATACTAAAAACCTCTGGAGGGACTCCAGCCCTGGTGCAGTCAGCATTCCCTCAACCTGTCCAGCAAGAAGCTCCAGGCACAGCATATTCTGCTTTGTTCATTTGGTGTGACATGAGAGGATGCACAATAGGTAGTAACTGAGATCCACTACCCCCAACACCCAGAGCATCCCAGAGACAAACCTCTCTGAGAATCCAGCTAAGAGCTATTTATTTTATTTTATTTTTTTTACAGGTTTATTTTGGCTCATAGTTCTGGTGATATGAGATCTAAGAACCTCATTGACCTTCTTGCTGGCTGAGTCCTGAGATGATACAGAGTGTTATATAGCAAGAGGCAAGGATTGCCTAATGTCTGTCTGGTTTTGCTTTCTCTTCTAATTAAACCCCCAAGATCCAGTCATGTGGGCTTCACCCTAATGACTTTTTGTTGTTGTTGTTCTAATTAGTTACATGCCAGTAGAATGCACTTTTATATATCATACATAGATGGAATATGATTTCTCATTCTTTTGGTTGTACACGATGTAAAATCACACAGGTCGTACAGTTATATATGTACATAGGGTAATAATGTTTGATTCATTCTACTATCCTTTCTACCCCCATACTCCCTCCCCTCACTTCACTCCCCTCTACCTAATCTAAAGTAACTATTTTTTCCCTAGGCCCCCCTCCTTATTGTAAATTAGCATCCTCTTATCAGAGAAAACATTTGGCCTTTGTTATTTTGGGATTGGCATATTTCATTTAGCATGATATTCTCCAGCTTCATTCATTTACCAGCAGATGCCATAATTTCTTCCTTCTTTAAGGCTGAGCAATATTCCATTGTGTGTGTGTGTGTGTGTGTGTGTGTGTGTGTGTGTATCACATTTTCTTTATCCATTCATCTGTTGAAGGACACCTAGGTTGGTTCCATAGTTTAGTTATTGTGAGTTGAGTTGGTATAAACACTGATGTGGCTGCATCACTGTAGTATGCTGATTTTAAGTCCTTTGGATTTAAACCAAGGATAATTGCTGGGTCAAATGGTGGTTCCATTCTAAGTTTTCTGAGAAAACTTAATGGTTGCATCGATTTGCAATTCAACCAGCAATGTATGAGTGTGCCTTTTCCCTCACATCCTCACCAACATTTATTGTTGTTATATTCTTGATAATTGCTATTCTTACTGGGGTGAGATGAAATCTTAGAGTAGTTTTCATTTGCATTTCTCTAAAATTGCTAGTGATACTGAACACTTTTTCATATATTTGTTGATTGATCTTATCTCTTCTTTTGTGAAGTGTCTGTTTGGTTCCTTAGCCCATTTATTGATTGGGTTATTTGGTTTTTTTGGTGTTAAGTTTTTTTTTAAATTTAATTTTAAAAATGTATTCTAATTTGTCATACATGATGGCAGAATTCAATTCATTCTACATTACACATAGAGTACAATTTTTCAAGACACTGATTTTACACAAAGTATTTTCACACCATTTGTGTCTTTATACATGTACTTAGGGTAATGATATCTCACTCATTCCACCATCATTCCTACCCACCTTGCCTCCTCCTTTCCCCTCCCTCCCCTTTGCCCTGTCTAAAGTTCCTCGTTCCTCCTATACTCCCTGCTAGTTGTCATTATGTGTCAACATGCTCATATCAAAGAAAACTTTCGGCCTTTGTTTTTTTGGGATTGGCTTCCTTCACTTAGCATTATATTCTCCAACTTCATCCATTTACCTGCAAATGTCATAATTTTATTCTCTTTTAATGCTGAGTAATGTTCCATTGTGTATATACCAAAGTTTCCCTCTCCATTCATCTACTGAAGGGCATCTAGGTTGGTTCCATAATTTAGCTATTATGTCATTTTAAAAGTTAGGAAACTGAGGGATGATAAGTGTTAGTTGGTTCTGGGTTCTTTAACATGAGGGATCACACTTTCTCTTATAAATAGAAATATTGGATAAAACTCTTTAAAATATTAATTGTTTATAAGTGAAACTATTGATACAAAATTAAATATTTATAAATTAAATATTTTAAAACTATCAAGAGCAAAGGAATTCCTTACTTGTTAAAAATGAAGAAAACCCCAAAACAGAGTGGACATGATGTACATTTATAGATAAGAGAAATCCCATTGAAGGGAAGCTCTCATCATAAAAAATTATAAGCCAAAGAAGGAAGCATAATTATGTGCATGAGGAAGATTCAGGAGACACAATAAATTGGTGAATTGGTATCCCTAAACAATAAAGGAAAATCTGAAAGACATTACAAATCATTTTAAATGATGAGGGAGAAAAATAAAGCAGTGAGACCACAATGAAAGAACTGAATACTTTACCAACACCTTAATGATTAAGACACTTATCCAAGGTGACACAATGGTAAGTGGTAGGGCTGGGCTTCCTAAGCATGAGCTTTTATTTGCAGGTTCTGTCCTAGATTTGAAGAGTCTATTAGACATTCCGGGGCAATAGCCAAAGTGGGTTTGGAGAGAGGCAGGGCATGTAAAGTCTCACCATATTTTTCTTTCACAGCACCACAGAACTTCAGTACTGAGTGTGTCTTCTCAACATGGCCACCGCCATCTCCCCTCTGCCACTCACCACCGAGGATGCCAGTTCTGAGAACAGTTCCTTCTATGACTACTACTACCTAGATGAGGTGGCTTTCTTGCTCTGCAGGAAGGATGATGTCCTATCCTTTAGTAGAGTCTTCCTGCCAGTCTTCTACAGCCTGATCTTTGTGTTGGGCCTGAGTGGGAACCTCCTCCTTCTCGTGGTCTTACTCCGTTACGTGCCTTGCAGGCGGATGACTGAGGTCTACCTTCTGAACCTGGCCATCTCCAACCTCCTGTTTGTGGTGACTTTGCCCTTCTGGGGCATCTCCGTGGCTTGGCATTGGGTCTTTGGCAGTTTCTTATGCAAGATGATGAGCACCCTGTATACCATTAACTTTTACAGTGGCATCTTTTTCATCAGCTGCATGAGCCTGGACAAGTACCTGGAGATTGTTCATGCTCAGCCCCTCCACAGGCTGAGGACTCGGGCCAAAAGTCTGCTGCTTGCTGCCATAGTGTGGGCCGTGGCCCTGGCCATCTCCATCCCTGACATGGTCTTTGTACAGATTCATGAAAACCCCAAGGGTGTGTGGAACTGCTACGCGGATTTTGGTGGACACGGGACCATTTGGAAGCTCTTCCTCCGCTTCCAACAGAATCTCCTGGGGTTTCTCCTTCCACTTTTGACCATGATCTTCTTCTACTCCCGCATTGGTTGTGTCCTGGTCAAGCTGAAGCCCCCAGGCCAGGGCCGGGCTCTAAGAATAGCTGCATCACTAGTACTGGCTTTCTTCTTGCTATGGTTCCCATACAACCTCACCTTGTTTCTGCACTCACTGCTGGACCTGCATATCTTTGGGGACTGCCAGGTCAGCCACCATCTGGACTATGCACTTCAGGTGACAGAGAGCCTTGCCTTTCTTCACTGCTGTTTTACCCCTGTCCTCTATGCCTTCTCCAGTCGCCGTTTCTGCAGGTACCTGAAGGCTTTCCTGGCTGCTATGCTCAGGCGGCGTCTGGCACCTGGTACTGCCCAGGTCTCATTGTCCAACTGTTCTGAGAGCAGCAGGCTTACTAACCAAGAAGAAATGACTGACATGAAAGATCCTGGGGAGAGGCAGACTGAAGGAGCCATTAACAAGGGGACTGAGGGGAATAGTTCAGCCTGAGTGGCCATACCACAGTCTGGAGAGAGAAGATGACGCCTACTCAGTTGGGCTTCTGCCTGAAGCAATCCCTCTGAGGATCTCAGTGACCATGCTGCTAAACCCAGTGGTCACTTTTTAGTTCCCAGCCATCAGCATCACCTTCTCGCTCCTTTTTTTCTTCCTTCATCTTCTTCACTGGCTTTCAGGACCACACACTCTCACCTGAATTGCTGCAATAGTTTCCCAACTGATCTCTGTATTCCAATCCATCGTGTACTTCTGTTGCTTAATGTGCCTCCAACAGTCAGAGTGATCATGACACTCTTGGCTGTCCTTTCTTCGCCCTCAGAGTAGCAGCTCAAGTCCTTACAGTGTCCCTTAGAGGGCTCTGTGATCTGTTTCCCAGCCTCTGCCCTCATCTCCAGCCCACTCCCTCCTGCTCACTGTGCTCTGGACACACTGGCCTCCAGTGCTGTCTTCAAACATTCCAGGCATATCCCTTTAAGGAGATTCCTCTGTGCCATCTTCCTGGAATACTCTCCCCCTAGGAAGAGCTTGGCTCATTCTCTCACCTTGTCAGCTCTTGACTCAGCTCCCATTTTCTCTATCAGATGTTCACAATATTTAATGCACAATCTGTTGTTTCTAATCTTCCCTCAGCTCTCCTTTTTGTTTTGTGTTTTTTTTCAATAGCACTTACTACTCTCTCATATTCTATATATTTCTCTTATTTTTATGTTTATTGGTTATTGTCCCTATTATGGTTTGGATTTTCAATGACCCCTAAAGTCTCATGTCCCTAGTGCATGGTCCCCAGTGCAGCAGTGTTCAAAGGTAGGTCTTTTAGGAAATGATTGGATCATGAGGGCTCTGACCTCATCAGTAGGTTAATTAATTGAGGGATTCATAATTTGAATGGACTATTGGGAGGTGGCGAAAACTGTAGGAGGTGGGACCTGATTGAAGGGAGTGGGTCCCTGGTGCCGTGCCCCCGGGGACTATATTTTGTCCCTGGTTTAGCCCTTTTTTTCCTCTCTCTTCCTGGATGCCATGGGGTGAACATCTTTGCTCCATAGCACCCTCTCTACAATAATGCTGTGCCTCACCAAGGCCCAGAGTGATAAACCATGGACTGAAGCCTCTGAACTGTGAACCAAAATAAACATTTATTTCTTTAAGTTTATTTTTTTTTAGGTATTTTGTCACAGCAATGCACAGCTGACAAACATAGTCCCCAATCCCATTGTTGCAGGTGAGCTCCACAGGGTGAGGATCTTGGTGCACAGCTCACTGTTCTTCCAAAGCCCCCAACATAGGACCTGGAGTGTAGAAGGTATTCAGGAAATATCTTTGGAATGTGTACATAGAGTTTTTTGTTTGTTTGTTGTTGTTGTTGTTGTTGTTGTTTTGTGGCACTGCTGGAGAAGAAAAGCCAGAGGTCCTCCACCCACCAGAGTGCCCCGTTTTCTGCATCTCAGTTGGGAAAAGATCCTTGTAACCTTGATGGCAGCTCCAGGGTCTGGCCATCAGAAGAGGCTGAAGATGCTCCTCCCAGGGAGCAGCCCAGGAACATACACAATCTATAGGAGGAAACACAGTGAACACACCCTCTTCCTGCCCTGTCTCAGGAGCCTTTTGGTCTCCCTGGGGCCTAAACAATCAAGTCCAGAAGCTTTGTCATTCTGCCCTGTGCTTTGGGTGGAGGTTGGGTACAACATAGGGCATAAACTGCTATGGTTTGGATAAGTGTCCCCCAAAGGCCCGTGTATTTAAGGCTTTGTCCCCAAGGTGGCGCTATTGAGAGGTGGTGGAGCCTGTAAGAGATGGGGCCTAGTGGGAGGCACTTATGTGATGGAGACGTGCCCTTGAAGGGAATTGTGAGACCTTGGCCTTCTTTCTCTCTCTCTGTCCTTTTTTACCTTCCTAGATCATGGGGAGAGCGGGTTGCTGTGCTATCTACTCCCAACCATTACTCTGGCCCACTACAGGCCCAGAGTAATGTTCTGCCTGATCTTGGACTAGAATCCCCAAATTAGGAATCAAAATAAACATTTTCTCTTTTTAAGCTCATTAGCTCAGGCATTTTGTTATGGTACCACGAAGCTGACAATATAGAGATCAGTTATAGCCTTCCATTTCCTTTGCCTTGGTGCATCATTCAGAGATGGGCATATGACCTAGGAAGAGCCAGTAAAATATGATGCAGCTAGAACATGCTAGAAACAAAGTATGAAACTGATGACGAGGGGGTATGAAGTCTGGAGCTGCTCCTTCATCATCTGAACTTTGGAAGATGAAAGGAGTAGCACAAGTGAGTAAGCAGATTCTGGGGACAGTATCTGTACCTCAGAATCAAGGCAGGCTGACACTCATGCCAAACCTGAGATTTTGACAGTTGCATGAACCAATAAAGCCCTTCCCAGTGTGGACTCATGTTGTTTTGTTGCAACTTAAAGATTCCTGATGAATATTCCCCACCTGGATGCTTTTCTCTTCACATCTCCCATGGTTGCCATCTTCCTGCCCTCTGACAGGTCCCCTGAGAAACCTTTCTCTAGGAAGCCCCCAAGACCACAATGGCACTCTCTTTCCTGAGCTTCTAAAATGCTCGCCATTTCCCCTACCTCATAGAACCACCACAGCTTGGCCACATCTTGAAATTTCTGTCTTGTACGACCAAACAAAGAACCTGGGACACAGGAAATGAATCATCTAGGAGGATGGAATGAAGGGTAGCATTAGATGATTGGGTACTGCAAGAACAGGGACTTCACCATGTGAAAAATCTCTATCCTCCGTGTTGCTACCAGTGCTGCTCAGATGCAGTAAAGTTTCACTAAGTACTTCTTGTACTGTCTTCCTCTTATGTTTTGTTCTTTACATATTCCTCCTCCTCCTTTTCTTCCTCTTCCTCTTCTCTCTTCTTTCTTTCTATCTATCCTATCTATCTATCTATCTGTCTATCTCAATTTCTTACTAAGTACTATTTTGAATGAATGGCTAATGAACTGAGCCACAGTGAGGATTCTACCCACTCTTTTCTTCTCTTCCCCTGAGCTTTGTGTGGCCTACTCATGGTGCATAGGTTGTGAGCCCAGCTGCTGTTTGATGCTGCCTGAGTTGCCTCTGGTGCTCTTCCACCTCTGCCTTTCCTCCTCCATCTCATTCAGCTCTGGTGCCTTCAGTTCTCTCTTTCCAAGGCCCCAGATTCCCCACTGTCAGGAAGGACTCTGAGCTTGCTTAGTCCCCTGGGAAATGAGGTGGTGATTTGTTTGAGGACGTGGAGGATGACATTCTATTTTAGAACTCCTGAAATCTTGCCCCACAACGGACTTCTGACCTGCTCACACACCAACAATGCTGATGTGATGCAGCTTGAGCTGTACCAATAGGTCTAGGTACACCCCCCCCCAAATCCCTAACTTTGTGCCCTTGGTGCACTGATTAGATGGAACAAAGTATGCCAGGTAAGGGACATCTGGCAGGGCTTGTCACCAGCACTGGTAGGTATGTGGATGTGATTGTGTGTTAGCCTGTGGAGTCTGTGTGCATGTCTGTGTTGATATGCCTGCTTGTATTCCTGTGTGAGCTGTACACAGTATATATGGATTCAAAATGAATATGTAACTCTGTTCTTGTGGTGTGGGTATGTGCCTGTGGATTTTCTTTCTTCTTGTGTATCTTAGTGTGTGTATGTGTTTACATGCATGTGTGCACTCCCTGAAAAAGACAGATGTATAGTAAGTAGTTCCCACAGGGAGTAGTGGGTCTGGCCCTAAGTATATTTGTTCCCTCTCACTGTCTTAAGTGCTGTGTACCTAAACTCACCAGCTATCCCAGCCCAGGCCAAGACAGAGCCTTCTCCATGTTGACCTTACTTCCCAGCCTGGTTCCTCTTCCTGCTCTCTGTCTTCCCAAACGTCTGACAAGGCTTGACTCCCCCACTTCACTCTCTGAACCTTCTCCAGGGGTCTCAGAAAACCCCCCTCAATTCCCTTGACCCTCGGGCTCTGAGAAAAGCCGAATTCTTCTCTAGGGCTCATCAGGAGAAAATGCAGGGATGGCTTTGATGTGGGCAGGGCTGCTGCCACCCTTCACTCTGTGGAGTGTTCTCGCCAGCAACCCTCACTGAAGAGAGCTGGGTTCAAAAGAGCTGGCTGCAACATTAAGCTGAGAAAACGGTTAGAAAGCACAGAACACAGAAGTAATTTTCATGTCAAGGGTAAGACGGCCCTTCGACTTTAAGGGTCAGCTTCCATGCTGGAAGGCGCTGAAAAGAGAGCGTGCACCTGGAATCTCTTTATTTTTATAGGCGGCGGGGGGGGGGGGGCACAAAGGAGTTTTGATGGAATGTTCTTCACCAAATAAGGCAGGGGATAAGATTTCAAAGGTGGGTTGTCCAACCCCATTGGGTAACACTCAGCTCCAGAGCTGAGGCAAACTTCTTTGCTGAGCGAAGGTGAAGGCCACTTGTTTTGCACAGTGTGTGGCATGCGATGCCAAACCAAACACCTCCCTTACTCAAGGCTGAGAGAGGATGCTCAGCCCTGGACAGGCAACCTCCCACAGAGTGTGATGTGCATGTTCACAGCAGTCACTCTGTATGGAAAAAAAAAACATCTCTTTTCTCTTCCAGAATTTCTCTGCCAAGAATTCCACCACTGGAGAATAATACCTGATCTTATTTTGTTATAAGTGATCCTCAGAGAGAATACATTTTCAGGCTTTGCTCTGAGGTCCTCATGAGAAAAGGGGTGAGAGGGAGAGAATATTTGGTACAGAAATGAGGAAGCGGGGTGCAGAACTACTGGGTCAGGGCAGGTGGTGACTAGTTGCACCTTTGGGGATCTCAATCTTCTTACTGCCTCAGGGCCTCTTCCAGGATTGTTTCTAGCAATCCTCATGCAGAAGGCACAGAATCACAGGTGTCCCAATTCCTCCCCTGCCAGCAGGTGAACACTGGGCTCCATCTGCACACCCCAATCTGGGATGCATGCTGTTTCCTGGGAAACCCACTGTTTACATTGTGTATCCCTGACTGTGGGATGGAGCACCTGCGATCACATTACACCTAACCCTCTGAAACTTCCCTTGGTCCCAAACATTCTTTCTGGGCTCTCAAACAGGACACAAAGTCCATGAATTTCCTTGAGATTTGCATATGGTCACTCCTAGTTGAGACCTTTTAGTCCTGACTCAGTGGACTCAAGCCTTCAGCAGTGTCCCAGCCTTTCCACAGGCCAAGATCCTGCTCTATTTTTTCTTGGGTGTGGGGAAAGGGAGGGGACACGGCACTGAGATCTCAGCAAGGGCAAGGAAGGTACCTTGTCCCCTTACCCTCATCCCTATTGAACACAGGGCCTGGCTGTCTGGGGAGGTTGTTGGTAAGTCCCTTGCAGATGGCTTCTGATTTCCAGCCCCCTTCTCCTCCTCCTCCTGTGCCCTCTACACAACTCCTCTCCTTGTGCTTCTGGACCTTGTGGAATAGAATGGGATATCCTAGCCTGTTCTCCAGGCAGACATCATCATTTGGGGACAGCTAAACCCAGAGGAAAAGCAGGCCCTGACCCAGGGTCACACAGCTAATTGGGGGAGAAGCCAATGGGAGATGCGGGATAGGAGAGAGAAGCCCTATTGGCTGGACCTTGCTGTGAGGTTCCGTGCTGCCTGGGCCCACCTTCTCCGGGACCCTCTATCCAGCTCCCACAGTTACTCCTCGATCTGTCCCAATTCCAGATGGCTCTGCTATCAGATAGCTGTAGTTCTGGCGGCAACACCCTCCCAACTCCTCTTGGCCATGATAAGCATGCTTCCAATGGGAATTACCTCCATTTCTTATATCAGAAAGCTGAGGCCAGGGAGGGGCAGGAAGGGATTTGAGGTCACAAAGTAAATTAGCTGAGACTAGAAGTCAGAGTGCTAGCATTTAATCTACATTTAGAGAATTAGGAATCATAAAAATGAATAAGATATCATCCCCTGGTGGGCTCCAGTCTGGGACAGGAGGAGGCAGTCAAGACACAAAGCAATGACATATATGTTCTGTGATACCAGTGGTACTAAGGAACCCAAGGGGACAGAGGTCATTTCTGGGATGGGGTGGCTGAAACACAGGAAACCTTCTAGAAATAGCTGGCACTCGGGTTGGCAGAAAGCAATACTTCTGCTTTAAGAACAGTTCCATCAGAAAAAGTTGAATTTCACTGGATGGAGATATTTGGGGACCAAATATGGCAAAACTCAAATGTTCAGTGTGTAGAGGTGATGGGGAGCCCGGAAAGTAAAAGGGTGGCAATCAGAGGTGCTTTTGGAAAAGGGCCTCTTGTGGCTGTGTGAAGCAAGGACAGGCAGGCCTAGTGTAGAGAGAAATGCAGAGGTGTTACCAGAGTCCTAAGCTTGGGCCTCACTTGTCCCAAAAGCCAAATGGGAAAAGGAATGGTGGAAAGCAGGAAAGGGACTCTCATCAATGTGACCATATTGGGAAGACCAATGAAACCAAGCACCTCAGCACATCTTGGGGTATTGACATGAACTTTAGGTTTAAATACAGGAAGTACTGAGGCAGGGGTGAGAGGTGAGCATAATTAAGCAGTCTCGGTCAAACTGTGTTCTGGTGGATCATTATCTCAGTTCTGGTTTTGTGAGGTGACTCTAGAAAAGTCCTTTATTAATTGAGGGGGCAATCTTCATCTGCATCACAGAATTCTTATCCATCAGACTTTTGTTTCTGGAAGGAGGACATTCAGTTCCCATGAAACAATTGCTCCTAATTGCTGGGGACAGTTTCATCATACAGCGATCTGCCTGGGAGGCTCTGCTGTTCCTGGAAGGTGTAGGGCAATGATTGGAGACTTCTAGACTCCATTCCAGGAATCTGGAACAGATTATTGTAAAAGCTGTCCAAGATTTTTGATGTTGCTTACAATCTTGAAAATACCCTGGTTTTCCTTATTTTGATGTCTTCAGCCTCGATAGGGGGAGGATTATTAGCTTTGGATGAACATTCCTTAAATATTTACATGCCTATATACAGAGCTGAGCAGGGATGAGACCCAAAGCTTAAGGCAATAAAGGAAACATACAAAATGAAGGCAGAAATGCCAAGTTTTATGCTGCTTTCAGTTACCCACTGAGCATCTGCATGCCCAAGTAAAAAGTGAGTGCTTTTAGCAAAAGCAGCTTTTAATTCTTGTTATAAAGTCATGGGTCTAAGAATTAGCTGTGGGTAGGAGGAGAGGATACATTTCAGGGCCATTACAGGGGATTAAGCTGACTGGACAAGGGCCTAACTATATGTGGGGGAGGGCAAGAGAGGGTGAGGGTGTGCCTTTGGCAGTGGGATGTGGAGGAAAGTCCTGAGCAGAGAGAGGCAGGGAAATCAGAACGGAGTGGTCCGGACAGCGCTCAAGAGAGATGCTTTATTCTGGTGGGGACAAGCTGGATCAAAGGTTGTGGGTCTCCCATGGGGAGATGGAGGGTCTGGGGCTAGAGAAAGCTCCAACTTAGCATTGGTTGAGGTAACTACAGGGAGATTGAAACCACGCTGGGGTGGGGGTGCATAGAGGAGACGAGGGCACCAAGGAGGGACCTAGAATAACTCTTACATCAAAAGGAGCATTTCTCTAGATCTGCATGATAGCCACCACCCACCCTTGACTACTGAGTGCTTGGAATGTGTCTATTTTAGATTGAGGAATGCTGCACTACCAGATTTTGAAGATAGGACAAAAAAAAAAAGGAATGTAAATTATTTCATTAATTTTTTTAAAAATATTGGTCGCAAATTGAAATGTGAGTTCTTTAGATATATCAGGCTAAATAAACATACAAAAGAAATTTTACTTTTTTATTTTTGAAAAATATATCTACTAGAAAATTTAAAATGACATACGTGGCTTGCCTCATATTTCTATATGACAATACTGTTCTAGAACCTGAGTTTCAGGGCCAGGATGTAGCTCAGTGGCAAAGCATTTGCCTCACATACATGAAACCCTGGATTAGACCCCCAGTTCCAAAAGGAAAAGACATACACACACACACACACACACACACACACACAAAACCCCACCCCCACCTCCCCAAACCCTGCAAACCCCCAAAAGGATGTGGAATAAGTGTTGTGGAACAATGTGGGGTGAGAGTTCCATGTTTGCAAGATGCCATGTTCTGCGTGGGAGCCGGTTTCTGTATGCAGGACTACTCAAGGCAGGCACCATGTCTCAAACTGAATTGCTCTTAGACATCTCCCCTTCTGCTTGGACTTCCTGCGAGAGGAGGGTTCTGCAGAACCCACTGGGAGAGATGGTGTTTTAAAGGAAGAGTGGTAAACCTGACAGATGGCTAGGAGGTCAGACAGCAAGGACAACAGGATAGAGTCAGAGTGGCCATAGAACCAGAAGGAGGGATAGTCAGAGAGGGCCTGGAGCTGCAGAGGAGTGAGAAAAGGCGAGAGACCACAGTAGGCCCCTCTGACCAGGCTTGGCTGCCTTGGCAGAGCTTATTCCACACACTTTAGGCGGTATCGGAAGCGCACGTCGTGCCTGGGCTGTAAGGTGCCAAAGCCCCAGCGCTGTGGGTCCATAGGGGGCACAGGTGTATCAGGGTCCATCAGCTCCAGGTCAAAATATGTGACCATGATCAAAATAAAGAGTTTAATTTCACTGAGGGCAAAAAACCTACCAGGGCAGATGGAGACGCCTGAGCCCCAAGGCATGTTGTAGTGGTGGATCTTCTTGCCCTCCTTATAGAAGTGCATTTTTCTGCTGCCATTGGGGTTCAGGAATCGATCATACTTGAAGGTAGTGGGCTTGGGGTGGATGTCAGGGTCCATGTGCACTGAGAGGTAGGGGAAGAGAGCCACTTTATCTCCATGACGGAGCAGGTACTCTTGTCCATTGGCCATCTTCAAGATATAGTCCTTCTGTATTGCCCTGAGGAGGGTGGGTGAAGCTGCCAGCCTCAGGGTCTCCTCCATTACGCTGTTCAGCACTGGGGTGTGTTGTAAGGCACTCAGTTTGAAGGTGAAGAACTGGGTGGCTTCCAGCCTGGCTTCACCTAGGACTTCAGTGGCCTCCTTCCTCACAGCCTGCATGGCTTCTGGGTGCTTCAGGAGGAACAAGAGAGCCCAGAAAGAGGTTGGCCCTGTGTTCCCTTGGGAAGCCCAGAGCATCATGAAATTGAACTTGTCCTGCATAGCTGGGGCCACTCCCTGCTCCCTCAGAAACTGAAGCATGTAGCATAACCAGCTGCTCATGCCATCCTTCTTCAGGTTGTGTTCCACAGACAGTGTCTTGTGAAAGAGACGCTGGAGCTGGCCCACTTCTAGCCACTCCCGGGGACTCAGCAGGGAGTAGACAAACCTTGGAAAAAGAAGATCAAATCTGCGGAACTTCATGAATAGCTCTTCTGCCTGTAGCAGGTCCTGTGCCACGTTCTTTGTATAGCCAAACAAGCTCAGGTAACCAGCCTTGAACAAGGTATTGTAGCAGAACTGGAAGAGACCATCCTCATGCCAGAAACTGGCATCCAGACTCCAGCCTTTGGGCCCCAACATTATCAAGGACAGGCTGTTCAGCATGACCTTATTGAGATCCTCCAAGCTATCTCCCATCAGATGCTTGCTACTGGCTGAATGTATCATCTGGTGGTCCCCCTCTGTTGGTTGGTATCCAAATACCTTTCGTACCAGTTCTTGCGCATACTGCACAAAATCTAGTGTTCTCTGAGTGTCCTTGATGATGGGGCCAAAGGAGAGGGGATCCATTACAAAGGTGAAGTACTGACCCCCTAGCTGCACTGTGAAAACATCCCCATGCTTGGCCCGCATTCCCTTTAAGAATTCAAACATATTCTTCCGGAAAGCTATGGCATGGCCCAGCCAGGGCATGGAGCCCTTGTCTAGAGGAGGTTCCTGGGGCTTGCGTCGTCGGAGTAGCCCTGGAAGACACAGGTATCCCACAAGGATCACCAGCAAGGCTCCCAGCACTTGACCCCAGAGTACCATGGCTATGCTCCTGCAGGCTAAGCTCTGGTGTTCTCTGGATGCCAGAAGAGTTTTGTGAAGCTTTGACAGGTCGGGAATGCAAAGGTCTGTCCACCTGAACCTTGCTCTGTGGATGAAAATTGTGGTAAATAACCCTAGTGAGCTAGCACCTGGGAGAAATATAGGCTCCTGATTTAACACGTGACTGAGCCTGATCAGGTGAGAGCAGGAGGAGGTGCCCAGAAGGAAGGTCAGAGAGAAACTTCTAGTTATGGTCACAGCCTGCTTACCAGCTGCATTCTTTGCTGTGAGCTGGCACTTTATCTCTAAGCCTGGCTCGAGTCTACTCCTACCTCTATGACCTATTGACAGCTCATGTTGTGTTAGTCATCTTTTTGTTACTGTAATCAAAATAACTGCCAAGAACAACTTAGAGGAGGAAAAGTTTATTTTGGGTTCATGGTTTCAGAGGTTCAATTCACGTCAGCTTACTCCATCGCTTTGGGCCGAAGGTGAGGAGAAGCACCGTGGTGGAAGGGCATGGTGGAGGAAAGCTGCTCAGCGCATGGGAGCTCAAAAGCAGAGAAAGAAAATGAAGTATGAGGGACCAAATATAAACCCCAAAGGTATGCCTCCAATGGCCTACTTCCTACCTCCTACCTGCTTACAGTGGTAAGTATAGTAATACTCAACATAGTAATCTTTTCACAGTTATTAATCAAATGGGTTTATCCACGGATTAGGTAGTACAGCTCTCTCAATCTAATCATTTCGCATCTCACCATTCCAGCATTATCTCATACATTAGCTGCCAGGAGATAGTCAGATCCAAACCATAATACAAATCTTTATTTACTCACATATTCGTTTGCTAGCTCATTCACTCAGCAGATGTGCACCAAGCATTTACAAATTTTCATATGCACCCCTTTTTCATTCTTAACAGCTTGACTAATGCTCCCCTTCCTAGTTGGTTAGGTTACTTAACCTCACTGTGCCTCCATTCCTTCATCTGTGAAATGAGGACAGGGAAAAAGAGATACCACATGGAAAAGACTTAGAACAGTCCCAGGCTCAGGTTAGTACTCCATACATGTCAGTTCATATACTGAAACCTCTTCTCATATCTCTACCCCCTCCCCTGGCCCCCAGGGCCACTTTGTATTTATTGCTTCATCTTTCCCCTAGTCTGTCTGCCATTCTGGCCTCAAAGATCTTTTCTGGGGGTGGGTGGAGCCTTGTGGGAGTCATGTTTGATATTTGCTTCTAGCTGCGTACACAGTCCAAGGCCAGGGAAGAATCAATGTATGTCTTTCCATGGTGACTTTTGCTATTCTAACCCTGAGGAAAAAAGCAGCAACGCTGGGCTTTAGACCCTAGAAAAGCTGAGCAGGTGGAGGGGGGTACTGACTTCATTTGGAAGATACTGTGAGTGAATTTCATCTGAGAGACTCACAGAACTTTCTAGACTGAGGATCCTTCAAGCAGAAGCTCAGCCCTTAGTCTCTGAGCCTCTCACCTGGAGCCCTCCCTCCCGTTGGCTCAGCTGCCTTGTCTGTGCACTTCTCTAACAAAAAGTCAGAATACCAGAATTAAGAGATGTCAAAGCCAATGGGGACCTCAACCAATAGCTTCCTTTTACCCCGAGGCTCTAGGTTCAAGTGCAGCAGGGACTTTCTCTGATAGCTGCTCTTGGCCTGTTGACCAGGGGTCTTCCAAGGGGTGTCAGGCCAGTTCCTGCCAGCAGGCTCACTGAAGAGAAAGCATGACATTGACGCCAAGGCTTTTTAGTCAAGCAGCCTAGCCCACTGGTGCAATTGATGTGGTTCAATCAGTTCTGAAAACCTCTAAATTATTCTTTAACTTCCTCACCTGCAAACAGGAGCTCTGGCTCCTCAGATAAACATCAGTCCTTATGCTTTCCTGATTGAGAGCTTCCTTGCTTGTGTAGTTCTTCTTGGCAGAGAGCAGGAACCATCCACACTCTGCCTCCAGGAAGCCCTCTCTGACTGCAGCTACAACAAGTACTTAGCACCATCACTTCTTTTTTTTTTTATTGGTTGTTCACAACATTACAAAGCTCTTGACAAATCATATTTCATACATTAGAATCAAGTGGGTTATGAACTCCCATTTTTACCCCAAATACAGATTGCAGAATCACATCGGTTACACATCACATTTTTACATACTGCCATATTAGTGACTGTTGTATTCTGCTACCTTTCCTATCCTCTACTATCCCCCCTCCCCTCCCCTCCCGTCTTCTCTCTCTACCCCATCTACTGTAATTCATTACCCTCCATGTTTGTTATCCCATTCCCCTCATAACCTCTTATATGTAATTTTGTATAACACTGAGGGTCTCCCTCCATTTCCATGTGATTTCCCTTTTTTTCTCCCTTTCCCTCCCACCTCATGTCTCTGTTTAATGTTAATCTTTTCTTCCCGCTCTTCCTCCCTGTTCTGTTCTTAGTTGCTCTCATTATATCAAAGAAGACATTTGGTATTTGTTTTTTAGGGATTGGCTAGCTTCACTAAGCATAATCTGCTCTAGTGCCATCCATTTCCCTGCAAATTCGTGATTTTGTCATTTTTTAGTGCTGCGTAGTACTCCATGGTGTATAAATGCCACATTTTTTTTTATCCATTCATCTATTGAAGGGCATCTGGGTTGATTCCACAGTCTAGCAATTGTGAATTGTGCTGCTATGAACATCGATGTGGCAGTATCCCTGTAGTGTGCTCTTTTAAGGTCTTCAGGAAATAGTCCGAGAAGGGCAATAGCTGGGTCAAATGGTGGTTCCATTCCCAGCTTTCCCAGGAATCTCCATACTGCTTTCCAAATTGGCCGCACCCGTTTGCAGTCCCACCAGCAGTGTACAAGAGTACCCTTTTCCCCACATCCTCGCCAGCACTCATTGTTGTTTGACTTAATCATGGCTGCCAATCTTACTGGGGTGAGGTGGTATCTTAGGGTGGTTTTGATTTGCATTTCCTTGACTGCTAGAGATGGTGAGCATTTTTTCATGTACTTTTTGATTGATTGTATGTCCTCCTCTGTGAAGTGTTTGTTCATGTCCTTGGCCCATTTGTTGATTGGGTTATTTGTTTTCTTATTGTCTAATTTTTTGAGTTCTTTGTATACTCTGGATATTAGGGCTCTATCTGAAGTGTAAGGAGTGAAAATTTGTTCCCAGGATGTAGGCTCCCTATTTACCTCTCTTATTGTTTCTCTTGCTGAGAAAAAACTTTTCAGTTTAAGAAAGTCCCATTTGTTGATTCTTGTTATTAACTCTTGTGCTATGGGTGTCCTATTAAGGAATTTGGAGCCCGACCCCACAATCTGTAGATCAGAGCCAACTTTTTCTTCTATCAGACGAAGAGTCTCTGATTTGATATCTAGCTCCTTGATCCACTTTGAGTTGACTTTTGTGCATGGCGAGAGGAGGGGATTCAGTTTCATTTTGTTGCATATGGATTGCCAGTTTTCCCAACACCATTTGTTGAAGATGCTATCTTTTCTCCATTGTTTAGCTCCTTCATCAAATATAAGATAGTTGTAGCTTTGTGGATTAGTCTCTGTGTCCTCTATTCTGTACCATTGGTCTACCCGCCTGTTCTGGTACCAGTACCATGCTGTTTTTATTACTATTGCTCTGTAATATTGTTTGAAATCTGGTATCGCTATACCGCCTGATTCACACTTCCTGCTTAGAATTGCTTTTGCTATTCTGGGTCTTTTATTTTTCCATATGAATTTCACGATTGCTTTATCTATTTCTACAAGAAATGCCATTGGGATTTTGATTGGCATTGCATTAAACCTATAGAGAACTTTTGGTAATATTGCCATTTTGATGATGTTAGTTCTGCCTATCCATGAACAAGGTATATTTTCCATCTTCTAAGATCTTCTTCTATTTCTTTCTTTAGGGTTCTGTAGTTTTCATTGTATAGGTCTTTCACCTCTTTTGTTAGAGCACCATCACTTCTTAGCTTTAGAATTCACAGTCAGAAACCTTGGGCCAAATCCAGTGAGCTGAAATGCATCCCCTGGCTTTTAACGGGTGAAACGCTATTTTACATTTATTCTTACCTTCGTTCATTCATTCTTGCTCATATCCACTTGTTCCCTCCTTTCTGGAGTAGCCCTATCCATCCACTCAATAGGTATTTATTGGTCACTTACTGGCAGAAACTTAGCTAAAAGCTGGAAATATAGCCATGAGTGAGACAGACACAGTCCCTGCACTTTTGGAGTTTATGATCTAATAGAGGGAGAAAGATATTAAATCATTGCTCAAATTAAATAATTGTGTTAAATGCTGCAAAAAAAAAAAAAAAAAAAAGGGGGCAGAGCATGAAGGGTGGTGAGGAGTCAGGAAGTCCACGTGGATCAAGTGGTGATCAAGCACAGTGCTGGAGGGCTAGGAGACCAAGTCCACGTGTGCTGTGAATGGCAGTGGTGATGGGAGAGGAGGTGCTGCTCAAGGGACACTGACAGGTTTGTCCCAAGGTGCAGGAGCACTGCCCTCTGGGGCACTGTGGCTGCAAAGCTCAGAAGAGGAGTGAGTCTCTCGCAGCGTCTTGTCCGGCAGGCATAGAGGGGATTCTGTCTTTGACACACCATGCAACAATGATTCCTGTAATGCCAGCCGGTCCAGCCACCTTTCTGACGGGTAGTGAATGTTGGCTCTTCCTCCAGCAGAGCCTGGCCTGTTCCTGGGAAATCTGCCCACAGGCTGTCAGCCTGCCAGGCCTGGGAGGGTTACGGACCAGCGATCCCCAGCTCTGCGGGAGGTTAAGGGCTGAGCTACGAGGGTGGGAGGAGCCCAGGAGGAACCACCCACACGCAAGCAGAGGGGGCCTCTAGGTGTGCTAGAGCGGGGCGCGAGCTGAGGGTAGGAAGGTGGGTGATGCATTTCTGGCTCTGAAGACCTTCGCGACAGCAGGCCTGGTCAGGTGCTGGGGTCCTGTCAGTGCCAGAGGCGACCTGGCCGCTGGTCTGCAGTCTTTGCGCCCCAGGCGAGGAGGTGTATCTGTTAGTCGCGGAGCCAGCCGGCAGGGGATGGGTCCGGGGCTGGGGAAGGACGCGCGGAGGGGACTGATTCCTCCCCTCCACGGTCGCTGCTCTCCACGGGTGCGCTCAGCCAGGTCATCTCTTCGGTCCACAGTCCCGGGAGTTTTCATCGCCCAAGGTCCGCGGGAGCGTCTTTTTGGCTCTCCTGCTGCATGTTTTGGGTGCTCGGTTCTTGCTCACTCTTTCGCTCATTTCGTGGTGGGCAGGAGGGTGGACTGAGTTCTCTAGACTGGGCCCAAGTGGGTCTCTGGTCCCGTCTGATCTCGTCTTTTGAGTTGCATATATGGTCCAGAATTTTGAGAACCGACCGAGGATTCTCTTAACAGGCTCTGGTTCCTGTATTGGAACTCTTTGCTGAAGACTTCTGCTCTCTCCTTAGTCCTTTTTGTGCCTTTTTCCAACTCTGGAATGTATTAACTGTTCTCCAGTGTGTGCCACCTTCTGCTCACTGCTTTACCCCTCATCCCACCCCCGGAGTAATACTGTTGAATTGGAGATGCAGAGGAGAAATCATGTTACCCTGCCTTTAGATCAGATAATGTGCATTTTCTTTTTATGGCTCCTTTTCCTTTCTGGCTTTTCAGGTTCCTCGCCCCCCCCCCCCACCACCACCAAAAAGAAGAAAACCCCTTCATGGCAACTAGGTTCTTGGCAGCCTGGCTCAAGGCTAACTATATTTATTCATAGCCTGCC
This sequence comes from Spermophilus citellus, assembly GCF_964194105.1. NCBI lineage: Eukaryota > Metazoa > Chordata > Mammalia > Rodentia > Sciuridae > Spermophilus > Spermophilus citellus. The sequence goes on along the minus strand of NC_138184.1, from coordinate 21,781,502 downwards.
TCACATATACCAGGCGGCAGTGAAGCCAATGTAGAACATAAACGACAAACTTGGTTTCTTCCCTCAGCTCTCACTGACCCATGACATGACTTGGACCATTTCATTTGATCTCTTTGGGCCTTTCTAATCTGATGTGGCACAATAGGAGGCTGAATTTGAGATACTTGTTAGTAAAATACTATTACAAAGGTGTCAGGTTGCATATTCAATAAGAGGCCAAGAGATACGAGAGTATACAGTGGGAGAGAATGGAGGGATAGGGTTCATGGTTCTATGAGCACCATCCCCACTGCCACCAAAACCTCCCCATTCTTATTTTGAGAACTGATCATGACCTAGGCATTATGTTAAATGTTTTACACATCTTAGGGCATTTAATCTTCATATTAACCCTTGGCAGGGAGTACCCAAGACTATCCTCACAATCCATTCCCTAGAAGAATTCATGGGACTCAGCATGTGTATATTCATGACTTAGGATTTATTCCAGTTGTATAGTAAGGACACATATCCAGATGATAAGGGGAAAAGAAACAAACCGAGTGTAGGAATCCATGTGAAGACTTTCTAATGCTTTCTCCCTCCCATGATGATCACACAGTGCTCACTCCTAGCAATGAAAATGCAGCAACATGTATGTCACATCTGTAGCCAGGGAAGTCTGTGAGAGAGTGAGTGCCCAAGGACCCTCTGCCTAGCACCTACCAAAATTCCAGACTCTAGGAGGAAAGTAGGTGTTCAGGATGGACCATATTGTTTATGTAAATAGTCTAGGCATAATGAACTAACACTATGGTTAAGTGTAGGTGTGTTTTAAGTGGAGTTAGATGAACACAGGTTGTCTGGGAAGGATAATTTTAGGAGCATGTTGGAAGATCCCAGGGTTACATTAAAGAAGTTGGCAGAGGGAAAAACACCAGGAATCTGCTCATCTAAACAACAATTATATTGGTAGAACTGTTAGAGGTGACTTGTTTTGAATTCTAGAGTCTATTTGGATGCTTGCTGCTTCCAGAGGGAAGTTTGACTGGTACTATGCTGTGGTAGTACCAGTTGATTTCAGCCTTTTGCCTGGTAGCAGCTACCCACCCCCCAAATCTCATAGCAGACAGCTGCAGCATGTTTCCGGCGTGGCTTGCTGGAGTCAGGGTACACTGGGGCCAGAACCTGTCCTCCAAATATCAGGATTCTGTGTTGTAATTGCTGGTAGCTGTTCCTGATCAATGAAATGTAAGCACATTTCAAATGTAAGCTACCATTGTTTGGAAGCAGTTTCCAGAACACTTAAAGCAGCTGTACGTGTGTATTTAATTAAAATCCAATTTTGTACATGGGGCTGGTTGGAAAGCCATTATGCATACCCAGTGAGAGACTCGGGTTCAAAAAAGACCTGAGAAAACCTTAAACTTTTACTTAAGTCTGTTTCCTAGCAGAGAGATACCCTAAATAACTTAAAAAATTTAAACTCTGAGATAAGCAGGGAGGATATGGTTTCCAGAATTATTCCAGTATAAGATTCAAGTGTCCAGTTTCAAAAATCACAACAAAAATTAACAAAAGCTTACGAAGAAACAGGAAATATAGGCCATTCAAAGAAACAAGATAAATCAATAACAATAAAAAATAACCAGAGGAAACACAAAAATTGGACTAAATAGACAAAGATTTTTAAACAACTGTCTTTTTTTAAAAATTATTTTATTGTTGGTTGTTCAAAACATTACATAGTTCTTAATATACCATATTTCACAGATTGATTCAAGTGGGTTATGAACTCCCATTTTTACCCCGTATACAGATTGCTGTGTCACATCAGTTACATTTCCATTGATTTACAAATTGCCTTTCTAGTGACTGATGTATTCTGCTGTCTATCCCATTCTCCACTGTCCCCCCTCCCCTCCCCTCCCCTTCTCTCTCTCCATCCCCTCTACTATAAATCGTTTCTTCCACTTATATAATTTTTCTCCTACTCCTCCTTTCCTCTTATATGTAATTGTGTATAACCCTGAGGCTCACCTTCCAATTCCATGCAATTTCCCTTAACTCTCACTTTCCCTCCCGCCTATCATCCCTGTTTAATGTTAATCTTCTCCAGCTCTTCGTCTCTACCCTGTCCTTGGTTACTCCCCTTATATCAAAGAAGACATTTGACATTTGTTTTTTAAGGATTGGCTAGCTTCACTTAGCATAATCTGCTCTAATGCCATCCATTTCCCTCCAAATTCTATGATTTTGTCATTTCTTATTGCAGAGTAATACTCCATTGTGTATAAATGCCACATTTTTTAATCCATTCATCTATTGAAGGGCTTCTAGGTTGGTTCCACAATCTTGCTATCGTGAATTGTGCTGCTATGAACATCGATATAGAAGTGTCCCTGTAGCATGCTCTTGTTAGGTCTTTAGGGAATAGACCGAGAAGGGGAATAGCTGGGTCAAATGGTGGTTCCATTCCCAGCTTTCCAAGAAATCTCCATACTGCTTTCCAAATTGGCTGCACCATTTTGCAGTCCCACCAACAATGAACAAGTGTACCCATTTCCCCGCATCCTCGCCAGCACTTGTTGTTGTTGGACTTCTTAATGGCTGCCAATCTTACTGGAGTGAGATGGTATCTTAGGGTGGTTTTGATTTGCATTTCTCTGACTGCTAGCGATGTTGAGCATTTTTTCATGTACTTGTTGATTGATTGTATGTCCTCCTCTGAGAAGTGTCTGTTCAGGTCCTTGGCCCATTTGTTGATTGGGTTATTTGTTATCTTATTATCTAATTTTTTGAGTTCTTTGTATACTCTGGATATTAGGGCTCTATCTGAAGTGTGTGGGGTAAAGATTTGTTCCCAGGATGTAGGCTCCCTGTTTATCTCTCTTATTGTTTCTTTTGTTGAGAGAAAACTTTTTAGTTTGAGTAAGTCCCATTTGTAAACAACTGTCTTAAAGATACTCAAAGGGCTAAAAGAAAACATGGAAAGAAAGGGAAATGATATATGAACAAAATCAGAATATCACTAAGGAGATAGAAATTATAAAAAAGTAATCAAAAAATTCTGGAGCTGAAAATAAATTCATAACTGAAAGGGAAAATACACTAGAGAGAGTTAAAAATGGATTTGAGCAAGCAGAAAAAAATTCAACAAATTTAAAGATAGGACAACTGAAATTATTGAATCATTAAAAAGAGTGAAGAGTGAACAAAGCCTAAGAGACTTACGGAATGGCATCAAGCACACCAACATGTACATATAATGGGAATCCTAGAAAGAGAAGAGAGAGGCAGAAAATCAGGGAAGGGTTGAAAGAAAGAATATTGGAGGAAATTTATGTCTGAAAACTTCTCAAATTTGATGAAATAAATGAATACAAATCCAAGATCCTCAGCAAACTCCAAATACAATAAACTCAGATTCACATTGAAATACATTATTATCAAGTGGTCGAAAGTCAAAGACAGAGAAATGTGAAAGTAGTAAGAGAGAAGTCCCTTGTCACATGCATGAGGTCCTAGATAAGGTCATCATCTGATATCTCCAGAGAGCATGGAAGCCAGAAGGCAGTGGGTTGATATATTGGCTGGGGGTGGGTGGGTGGGCAGAGTTAGAGAAGAAGGAGGAGGAGGAGGTGAAGGAAGGATGGAAAAGAGGGAGGGAGGGAAAAGAAAAGAAAGTAAGTCTATTTGGCAAAACTGTCCTTCAAAAATAAGGAAGAAGTTAAGGTATTCCCAGATAAATAAAAGATGATGTAGGTTGTTACCCACTAGACATATCCTACAAGAAATGCTACAGGGAGTCCTTCAGGTTGGAATAAAAGTTAACTGGATAGTAACTCAAAGTTGTATGAAGACATAAAGTCTTTGTGAAAGGTAAGTACATAGACAATAGGCAATAATAAGACCTAGTATTGTAATCTTGATTTGTAACCACTTTAAATTTTCTAAATGACTTAAAAGACAAATACATACCCCTGCAAATCCATTAGGAAGGCTACTATTTAAAAATATATAGAAAATAACCAGTGATAAGATATGGAGAAATTGGAAGGTTTGTGCTTTGCTAGTGAGAATGTAAAATGCAGCATGCATGGAAAATGTTATGGATAAAAAATTAAACAGAATTACCACATGATCCTGCAATTTATCTTCTAGATATACACCCCAAAGAAGTGACGTAAGGTATTTGTACACTTACGTTCACAGCAGCATTATTTCCAACAGCCAATAGGTGGAAGCAACTCAAGTGGTCATTGCCAGATGAATGGATAGATAATATGTAGTATTGTACATACAATGGAATATTATTTGGCCTTAAAAATGAAGGACATTTTAGGCTGGGGTTGTAGCTCAGTGACAGAGCACTTGCCTCACACATTTGATCCTCAGCACCACATAAAAATGAATAAACAAAATAAAGATATTGTGTCCATGTATAACTTAAAAATATTGTTAAAAATGAAGAGCATTTTGTTTTGATACTAGCTATAACAGAGATGAACCTTGAAGATATGCTATATGGAATAAGCCAGTCATAACAAGACAAGTACTATGATCCCTTTCACAATAGTTTCCTAGACTAATCAAATTAAGAGAGACATAAAGTAGAATAGTGATTTCCAGAGGCTAGGAGAATAGTGCTTGATGGGTACAGTTTCAGATTACAAGAAGCAGGTTACAAGATACAAAGAAGGACATTATATATAACTAAAATATTGGGGCTGAAGTTGTGGCTCAGTGGTAGAGCACCACAGCACCACATAAAAATAAAATGAAACAAAATAATGGTATTTGTTCATCTATAACTAAAAAATAAATAAAAAATAAGATGTTCAATACAGCAGGAAGGGTAACAGTTATAACACATCTACTAATATACTCTTTTTTTTCTTTTTTTTTATTGGTGTTCACAACATTACAAAGCTCTAGACATATCATATTTCATACATTAGATTCAAGTGGGTTATGAACTCCCAATTTTACCCCAAATGCAGATTGCAGAATCATGTTGGTTACACATCCACAACTTTACATAATGCCCTATTAGTAACTGTGGTATTCTGCTACCTTTCCTATCCCCTACAATCCCCCCTCCCCTTCCCTCACATCTTCTCTCTCTACCCCATCTACTGTAATTCATTTCTCTCCTTGTTTATTTACCCATTCCTCTCACAACCTCTTATATGTAATTTTGTATAGCAATGAGGGTCTCCCTTCATTTCCATGCAATTTCCCTTTTCTCTCCCTTTCCCTCCCACCTCATGTCTCTGTTTAATGTTAATCTTTTCTTCCTGCTCTTCCTCCCTGCTCTGTTCATAGTTGCTCTCATTATATCAAAGAAGACATTTGGTATTTGTTTTTTAGGGATTGGCTAGCTTCACTAAGCATAATCTGCTCTAGTGCCATCCATTTCCCTGCAAATTCTATGATTTTGTCATTTTTTATTGCTGTGTAGTACTCCATTGTGTATAGGTGCCACATTTTTTTTTTATCCATTCATCTATTGAAGGGCATCTGGGTTGGTTCCACAGTCTAGCTATTGTGAATTGTGCTGCTATGAACATCGATGTGGCAGTATCCCTGTAGTATGCTCTTTTAAGGTCTTCAGGAAATAGTCCGAGAAGGGCAATAGCTGGGTCAAATGGTGGTTCCATTCCCAGCTTTCCCAGGAATCTCCATACTGCTTTCCAAATTGGCCACACCAATTTGCAGTCCCACCAGCAATGCACAAGTGTACCCTTTTCTCCACATCCTCGCCAGCACTTGTTGTTGTTTGACTTCATAGTGGCTGCCAACCTTACTGGAGTGAGATGGTATCTTAGGGTGGTTTTGATTTGCATTTCTCTGACTGCTAGAGATGGTGAGCATTTTTTCATGTACTTGTTGATTGATTGTATATCCTCCTCTGAGAAGTGTCTGTTCAGGTCCTTGGCCCATTTGTTGATTGGGTTATTTGTTATCTTATTGTCTAAATTTTTGAGTTCTTTGTATACTCTGGATATTAGGGCTCTATCTGAAGTGTGAGGAGTGAAAATTTGTTCTCAGGATGTAGGCTCCCTATTTACCTCTCTTATTGTTTCTCTTGCTGAGAAAAAACTTTTTAGTTTAAGTAAGTCCCATTTGTTGATTCTTGTTATTAACTCTTGTGCTATGGGTGTCCTATTAAGGAATTTGGAGCCCGACCCCACAATCTGTAGATTGGAGCCAACTTTTTCTTCTATCAGATGCAGAATCTCTGATTTGATATCAAGCTCCTTGATCCATTTTGAGTTAACTTTTGTGCATGGCGAGAGAAAGGGATTCAGTTTCATTTTGTTGCATATGGATTTCCAGTTTTCCCAACACCATTTGTTGAAGATGCTATCCTTCCTCCATTGCATGATTTTAGCCCCTTTATCAAATATAAGATAGTTGTAACTTTGTGGATTAGTCTCTGTGTCCTCTATTCTATACCATTGGTCCACCCGCCTGTTTTGGTACCAGTACTAGGCTGTTTTTGTCACTATTGCTCTGTAATATAGTTTGAAATCTGGTATCGCTATACCACCTGATTCACACTTCCTGCTTAGAATTGCTTTTGCTATTCTGGGTCTTTTATTTTTCCATATGAATTTCATGATTGCTTTCTCTATTTCTACAAGAAATGCCGTTGGGATTTTGATTGGCATTGCATTAAACCTATAGAGAACTTTCGGTAATATCACTATTTTGATAATGTTAGTTCTGCCTATCCATGAACAGGGTATATTTTTCCATCTTCTAAGATCTTCTTCTATCTCTCTCTTTAGGGTTCTGTAGTTTTCATTGTATAAATCTTTCACCTCTTTTGTTAGGTTGATTCCCAAGTATTTTATTTTTTTTGAGGATATTGTGAATGGAGTGTTTTTCCTCATTTCCGTTTCAGAAGTTTTGTCGCTGATATACAGAAATGCCTTTGATTTATGCATGTTGATTTTATATCCTGCCACTTTGCTGAATTCATTTATTAGTTCTAGTAGTTTCTTTGTAGACCCTTTTGGGTCTTCTAGGTATAGAATCATGTCGTCCACAAATAGTGATAATTTAAGTTCTTCTTTTCCTATTTTTATGCCTTTAATTTCTTTCATCTAATTGCTCTGGCCAGTGTTTCGACAACTATATTGAATAGAAGTGGTGATAGAGGGCATCCCTGTCTTGTTCCAGACTTTAGAGGGAATGCCTTCAACTTTTCTCCATTCAGAATGATGCTAGCCTGAGGCTTAGCATAGATAGCTTTTACAATGTCAAGGTAAGTTCCTGTTATCCCTAGTTTTTCTAATGTTTTGAACATAAAGGGATGCTGTACTTTGTCGAATGCTTTTTCTGCGTCTATCGAGATGATTATATGGTTCTTATCTTTAAGTCTATTGATGTGGTGAATAACATTTATTGATTTCTGTATATTGAACCATCCTTGCATCCCAGGGATGATTCCTACTTGATCATGGTGCACAATTTTTTTGATGTGTTTTTGTATTCGATTCGCCAGAATTTTATTGAGGATTTTTGCATCTAGGTTCATTAGAGATAGTCTTTCTTTGAGGTGTCTTTGTCTGGTTTCGGAATCAGGGTGATGTTGGCCTCAGAGAATGAATTTGGAAGAGCTCCCTCTTTTTCTATTTCCTGAAATAACTTGAAAAGTATTGGTATTAATACTTCTTTAAAGGTTTTGTAAAACTCCGCTGTATACCCATCCGGTCCTGGGCTTTTCTTGGTTGGTAGTCTTTTGATTGCTTCTTCAATTTCATCCATTGATATTGGTCTGTTCAAATTGTGTGTATCCTCCTGACTCAGTCTGGGCAAATCATATGACTTAAGAAATTTATCGATGTCTTCACTATCTTCTATTTTATTGGAATATAGGTTTTCAAAATAATTTCTAATTGTCTTCTGTATTTCTGTAGCATCTGTTGTGATATTGCCTTTTTCATCCCGTATGTTAGTAATTTGAATTCTCTCTCTTCTTCTCTTCGTTAGCATGGCTAAAGGTCTGTTGATCTTATTTATTTTTTCGAAGAACCAACTTTTAGTTTTGTTAATTTTTTCAATAGTTTCTTTTGTTTCTATTTCATTGATTTCCGCTCGGATTTTAATTATTTCTTGCCTTCTGCTACATTTGCTGTTGTTTTGCTCTTCCTTTTCTAGGGCTTTGAGATGAAGTGTGAGCTCATTTATTTGTTGTTTTTTTCTTTTTTTGAGGAATGACCTCCAGGCGATGAATTTCCCTCTTAAAACTGCTTTCATTGTGTCCCATAGATTCCTATATGTTGTGTCTGTATTTTCATTTATCTCTAAGAATTTTTTGATTTCCTCCTTTATGTCTTCTGTAACCCATTGATCATTCAGTAACATATTGTTCATTTTCCATGTGATGTAGGATTTTTCCTTCCTTCTTTTATCATTGATTTCCAGTTTCATTTCATTATGATCAGATAAAATGCATGGTATTATCTCTACCCCTTTATATTCACTGAGGGTTGCCCTATGGCATAATATATGGTCTATTTTTGAGAAGGATCCATGTGCTGCTGAGAAAAAAGTATATCCATTTGATGATGGTTGATATATTCTATATATGTCAGTTAAGTCTAGGTTATTGATTGTGGTATTGAGTTCTATAGTTTCTTTATTCAACTTTTGTTTGGAGGATCTGTCCAATGGTGAGAGAGGTGTGTTGAAGTCACCCATGATTATTGTGTTGTGGTGTATTTGATTCTGGAACTTGAGGAGAATTTGTTTTATGAATGTTGCAGCACCATTATTTGGTGCATAAATATTGATAATTGTTATGTCTTGTTGGTGAATGGTTCCTTTTAACAGTATATAATGTCCTTCCTTATCCCTTTTGATTAACTTAGTCTTGAAGTCGATTTTATTTGATATGAGGATGGACACCCCTGCTTGCCTACGAGGACCATGTGCGTGGTATATTTTTTCCCATCCTTTCACCTTCAGCCTGTGTATGTCTTTTCCAATCAGATGTGTCTCCTGGAGGCAGCATATTGTTGGATTTGTTTTTTTAATCCATGATACCAGCCTATGTCACTTTATTGGAGAGTTTAAGCCATTAACATTTAGAGTTACTATTGATATATGGTTTGTACTTCCAGCCATGTTTGATTATTTATCCTTTTTTTAAAAATTTAGTTTGTTTCTCCATGATTATCTTTCCCCCCGCCCTCTGTCTTTACCGAGGCACTTCCCACTGATGGTTTTGGTTATTGTTTTTCATTTCTTCCTCATGTAGTGTTTTGCTCAAGATGCTTTGCAATGCTGGTTTTCTGGCTGCAAATTCTTTTAACTTTTGTTTATCATGAAAGATTTTTATTTCGTTGTCATACCTGAAGTTTAATTTTGCTGGATATAGAATTCTTGGTTGGCATCCATTGTCTTTCAGTGTTTGAAATACATTGTTCCATGACTTTCTTGCTTTCAGCGTCTGTGATGAAAAATCCGTTGTTAACCTTATTGGTTTACCCCTGAATGTAATCTGCCTCCTTTCTCTTGTAGCTTTTAATATTTTCTCTTTGTTCTGTATATTGGATATCTTCATAACAATGTGTCTTGGCGTTGGTCTACTGTGATTTTGTGTGCTTGGTGTCCTGTATGCATCTACAATTTGTATATCCGTTTCCTTTTTTATTTCTGGAAAGTTTTCTGTAATTATTTCATTCAGCAGGTTACTCATTCCCTTGGTTTGAATCTCTGTACCTTCTTCTTCTATCCCGATGACTTGTAAGTTTGTTTTTTTTATGTTATCCCATAACTCTTGGACGTTTTTCTCGTGATTTTTTACCAGCCTTTCTGAGTTGGCTAGACTCTTTTCAAGATGATATATTTTGTCTTCATTATCTGACGTTCTGGCTTCTACTTGCTCCACTCTGTTAGTGATACTCTCAATTGAGTTTTTAATTTGGTTTATCATTTCCTTCATTTCTATAATTATTGTTTGATTTTTTTTATAATCTCTATCTCCTGATAAAGATGCTTAACTTCTTCTTTTATCTGTTTATGTAATTCATTTTCAATGTGTTCTTTCACTGTTTGAATTTGCTGTCTCATATCCTCTTTAAGGTTCCATTCCATCTGTCTAAGGTGTTCCTTGAGTTCTTTATATGACCATTTTTCTGATGACTCTAGGTCCTCCTGAATATTTATGCGGTCCTGCATTGTTTTTACTCCTTTTCTTCCTTGCTTTTTGATGCTGCTCATGTTACTTCTTGTTCTGTTTGACTGCTGAGTTACTGTTTACTCCTATAAATTTATTTGATGCTTGGGAGGAAAGGTATTAGAAGGGAAGGGAAGAAGTCACTAAAGAGAATGAGAGTAAGCAGGTAGAATTCAAGGAAGGGGGAATAAGAAAATTGAAAAGAAATGAAAAGACAAAAGAAGAAAAAATAGGAAATAAAAAAGAAAAAAGATTTAAAAAAATAGCAATAAAAAATAAAAATTAAAATTAGAAGAAAAAATAAAAAAATTTAAAAAATTAAAAAACAACAAGAAAGAAAAATGAAAATGAAAAAAACCCAAATCAAAAAAAAAAAAAAAAAAGAAAGAAAGAGAGAAAAACAAACCTAATAAATGCAGTCTTAGAGTTTGATTAACTTCTCTTCCAGTAGGTGGAGCTGTGCCCACCAGGCCAAGCTTCTCCTGTCAATACGCAGGAACCAATCACTGTGCAGCAGTTCTTCCTCCCAGACTGGGCGAGTCTCCAATCCTGAGTGCCTAGGGCCTCCTCTTGTGTCTAGTCACTTCCCCACTTTTCCTCTAGCCAGGCCCCTCTCACCAGTGACGCTCACCACAATACTGGCTACACGCCAGGTCTGCTGCTCCCGGGAGCCCTGTTTTCATGAATGACTGGGCACACTCTCCCTGTTTGCCATTCCCTCAGACCCTAAGTTTGTAGAGCTTGGGGCTGAGAATCCACAGCGAATTTTACTTGCCCTCCGGTAGCCACGCCCCCGGTAGCTGGTGCAAGAGACCTCAGTTGTCAGCACTGGTGGGAGCGGTAGCAGGGAGTTCCAGGCTTCGGGTCCCGCGCCACTTCTACTTCCCTGGTCTGGCTATTGCGCTCACGGGAGAGCTGGGAGGGGCCCTTACGGGAGAGCTGGGAGGGGCCCTTAAGGATTCCCCGTTGTGTGGAGAGGGAAGGCTAGGGGATTACACACCTGTAGCCGCTGGTTTCAATGAAGTTATCTCCTCCGCTGCAGTCTGGTGACGTCAGTTCTCTGCCATGGTGGTATCTCTTGCAAATGGCGACAGTTCGTTTCCCTTTGCTGGGTGACCAATGCAACCGGTGGGTCCTTACTGTCTCTCCCAAGCCCCGTTTCAAACCTGTGGCCACTACCTATGAAGGCTCGGTTGGCATTTACCTCTGTAGGATCAGAAGGGCCGACCAGTTGTTTCAGCAGTATGGATTAGTGCTGAGTCACAGCTGTTTGTCTGTGGGAAGCAGGCGAACGGGAGCTTGAATTCAGCCGATCCGGGCTCAGTGTGTGTTCTGAGAGGCCCAGACTGTTCGCCCCAGATCCACGTCAGCTCAGCATTGCCTAGTGATCCTGAGCAAACAGAATTTATACTGTTTACGACTCCCTATGCCCACACAGCTGAAGAGGTCAGAGATTTGATCTTTCCATGCCCGCCGCCATGTTGGATCTCCTAATAGACTCTTAAAACACATAAAACAAAAATTGATAAAATTGAAGGGAGATATTTTTACAAAAATTATTGAAGACTTTAAAAAATATATAGACCAATCAGAGGATAAATAGGAAAATAGAGAATGTGAACATCTCAGAAAACCAACTAGACTTAACAGATGCATATGGAACACTTTACCCAACAACAGCAGATGACATATTCTTTTCAAAAGTACATTGAACATTTTCCCAGAGAGACCAAACATTAGGCCATAAACAAGTTTTAGTAGATTTAGAAAGACAGGTATTATGTATTTCTTCTCCAACCACAGTGGGATGAAGTTAGAAGCCAGTAATAGAAGGAAAAGAAGTAAAAGATATCAAAATTAAAAAGGAAGAGGTAAAACGATATTCAAAGATAACATAAACCTATATACAGAGTGTCTCAAAAGAAACCAAAAAACCAAAAGAGAACTATCAGAGCTAAAAAAAAAAAAAACCTTATCAAAATTGCAAGGTATCAAATCAAAACACAAAAATCAGTTATGTTTTTATATACCAAAATGAACAAAAAGAAAACTAAGAAATCAATTTTGTTAAGAATACTTAGAACTAAATCTAACCAAATTGATGAAAGATTTGTATGCCATGACTACAAGACATGGCAGAAAGAAATTCAGAAGATCTGAATAAATGGAAATATATCCAGTGTTCATTGGTAGGAAGACTTTTTAACATCATTAAGATATTAATACTGCTGGGCATGGTGGCACACGACTGTAATCCCAGTGGCTCAGGAGGCTGAGACAGGAGGATTGCAAGTTCAAAGCCAGCCTCAGCAAAAGCGAGGCACTAAGCAACTCAGTGAGACCCTTTCTCTAAATAAAATACAAAAAAAAATAGGACTGGGGATGTGGCTCAGTGGTCAGTTGCCCCGAGTTCAATCCCCGGTATCCTCCCCCAAAATATGTTAATACTACCCAACTGATCTACAGATTCAGTGTAATTCTGATCAAAATTCCAACAGCCTTTTTCACAGATATGGAGAAGCTGATTCTTAAATTCATATTGAATTACAAAAAAGCACTTTGTCTTACTCTGTATCTGATACTATATCAAAATAATAATTTATAAACACAAATTTATTGTACATAGTTCTGGAGGCTAAGAAGTCTAATATCAAAGTACCAACAGATTTGGTGTCTGGTGAGGCCCATTCCTCATGGATGACACCTTTTTGTTGCATTCTCCTATGGCAGAAGGGACCAGGAAGCTCCCTTCAATCTCTTTTATAAAGGCGCTAATCCCATTCATGAGGATGGAGACCTCATAAGTTAAATCAGTTCCTAAAAGGCCTTACCTCTTAATACTACCACATGGAGATTGAGCTTCAGCATGAATTTTATTTTCTTTATTTTTTTGTTACTGGGGATTGTACCAAGGAGCACTTTACCACTGACCTATATCCCCACTTCTTTTTATTTTGATACAGGTTTCCACTAAATTGCTGAGAGTCTCTAAATTGCTGAGCCCAGCCTTAAATTTTCTCTCCTGTTTCAGCTTTTGAAGTTGATAGGATTATAGTTATGTGCCTTTGCACAAGGCTCAACATGAATTTTAAAGGAACACATTCAGACTACAGCACTGTCCTTGACACTCCAAAATTCATGCCTATCTCACATGTAAAATGCACTCATTTCATTTGAATAGTTCCATGTGTCTTAATAAATTCTAGTATCAACCCCAAAACCTAAAGTCCAGAGTTTCATTTAAACTAGATGTGGCAAAACTCAAAGGTGCAACTCATCCTGAGGCAATTCCCTTCCTGTTGGAAGTTTGTGACATCGAATAAATTATGTGCTTCCAAAACACAATGGTGAGACCAGCCACAGGATAAACACTTCCATTCCCCAAAAGAGAAACAGGAAATTTGAAAATGATAATAGGTTACAAGTAAATTCAAAATTTAAAAGGGAAAACAGCTTTAAATTTTAAGACTAGAGAATCATCTTTGACCCCATGTTCTACCTTCTGGACCTATTGGGGTGATGGTCCGGTCCTCAGGGCCCCAGCTCACCTTACCCCCACAGCTTTGCTGAGTACAGTTCATGAAACAGTTCCCTTGGGGTGGTGTCTCATGTGTGGCCTTCCTAGGCTGGAGTTGCTCTTCTAGTCTAGGATCTTGGGAGTGGCTCTGCCACCGTGGCTACACTCCCAACCTGTGGTGCCACCAGGACTGAACAAGGAACTGGATCTGCAGTCTAACCTGGCAGCAGCAAGATGGGGTGAGTTGGCCCTGTTTCCCCAACTGGCAGAAGAGATGAACATGGAACTGAACTTCCACCTCATCGAGCAGCAAAGCAGCAGAACCAGGCAATACAAAGCAGTACTAGCTGGTACTTTGGTTTTTCTGCTGGGGAGGAGTCATCGGGTCCCTGTGAAACCTGACCTTCCACCCCCATCTGGGACGTAAGTAGTAAGGTGTGGAACACTGCTAGCTGCCACTCTATTCCCCTAAGCCCTAACCAGTGTCAGTGGAGTCCGGCAGGGCATAGGACTTCCACCCTCACTTCAGTAGTGTACAACTCAAGATCATAATTTGACAAGTCCCCCTCAAAAGTGCTTCCCACTTAAATATAATGTGTAATCATGAGGTTCAGGAGTGGGAGAAGGCCCAATTGGCTGCAAGAGTCCCAAACCACATAATTCATCATTCTCACCCTATTTTTCTTCTCATGCCTATTCTTGAGAAACTGGACTTCTAAAATTTGAAAGTAGGAAACATGAGCCAGGGAGTGGGAGAAGAATGTGTTTGTGTGTTTATTGCTATTGTCACACAGATATACTTACTGGATGTGGGCAGTTACAGATGATAATGATGATAGTGATCATGAATAGAGGTGATAGCTCATGATGTGGTTTTGGCATGGCCCACATGTCAGGAGGGAAGGAGATATTCCAGGATGCTACAAATTGCATAAGAAAGGAACTACCGGGGCTAGAGGTGTAGTTCAGGGGTACAGTGTGTGCTTAGCACGCATGAGGCCCTGGGTTGAATTCCCAACATATACGTGGGTGTGTGCACATACACAAGAAGTCCTGAGCTAACTAGGGATGAGTCTGAGTGTATTGCTGAGGTCCAGCCCCGGCGGTGGGTGGAGGGGGAGTAGTGGGATTCCAGGGGTCCTGAAGGAGGAGTGGCGTCGGTGAAAGAAGAGTCGACAGGTTGCAAGTTATGAGCAACCACCAAAAGAAATCTCTGCTGCCCCTGGATGGATCTTTATTTTTATACCTTTTTTTTACAGCTTTTTTTTTTTTTAGGTAGTTAATGGATAGCTTCAAAGCCTGAAACTTTTTGATTTACATAATTTTCAAGAGTTACAATCTTTTCTGACATACATTGATTACCTAAGATATTGAGTACATTGTTCAAAATATTTTTTCTGTAACCTTAGTCAATCATGATTAAGCTTTTACGTTTTCACCTCAATCACTATGTGCTAGGCAACACAACTAGACTATATGACTCCTGACTATTATTCACTTCTAACTTTAAAGCATACCTATAATTATCTCATTAATCTTTAACTTTAAAACATACTTATGGCTGGGGATGTGGCTCAAGTGGTGGCGCGCTCGCCTGGCATGCGTGCAGCCCGGGTTCGATCCTCAGCATCACATACAAACAAAGATGTTGTGTCCGCCGAAAACTAAAAAATAAACATTAAAAAATAATTTCTATCTTTCTCTCTCTTCCCTCCCTCTCTCTCTCTCTCTCAAAAAAAAAAATAAAGCATACTTATGATTATTGGTAAGCTTTCTTACTTCTAAACTAAAATCCCAGTAAACACACTTAAAGTAGTGAAAGTCTATTATTTAAAAGCCTACCTCTCTGAAGTGCCTCTAAACTATATATCTATGTTAATTTTACATTATTCTATTTTTAATTTCCAAGGTAATTTCTTTTTTTTCATATGACTTGTTCAACTGCTTTCTTAAAGAACTTCCTTGATCCTTGGTCAAAGCACACCAATTCTCACGTCTAATCTTTAACTAAAGGGCATGCTTTATGCCTCAATCCATTTGTCATTTATATTAACTATGTGTTTTCCATTTTCATCATTAGTTTCTGTATAAGGCAAAGGAGGGTCTATTGGTTGGAGGAATGTATTTTTATTAGCCTCTTGGCCTCAAAGAGGATACCATAAACTACATAGATGGTCTTTGTACTGTTGGCACGGCAATTGTTTTTCTGTAACTAGGCTATTGTGCAAGTTGTGGCTTTAGCATGTGGTTAGGTGGGGGCTAGTGTAAATTGTTAACCATGGGATAAATATTTCTGTTGTTTAGGCTTGAGGAATAACACCATTGTTTGTATCCTGAGAGGTATTGAAAGCACCTCATGGCGTGTCTCAATTATATCCTTAGTCTCATTCTGGGAATTTTCCTGCAATCTCAGGCAATACAATTGACATATGCCCTGTTATCCATATCATGAGTATCGTAAACAAAACACTTAACATTCCTAATGGTTCCAGTTTCCGGATGGTGTGGCCCTGATGCAGCATCCCCCACACTGTGACCCTGTCAGACAGCAGGTGCATGAACGCCTTCACCAGTGTATGGTGTGGGAAATACATGGGGAGGGTTAGGGAAAAGGTGGAACAATCGTCAGAGAGACTGGTCATATTGATTATGGCTGTGGAAGGTAAGGAACAACCCTAATTGGTAAGAAAAGAATATCTTCAGCCTTGGAGGAGTCAGGATCAGAGGGAGGGACCATTAATTTTCTTCAGCCATTTTCTGAAAGATATCTGGTCAATTTAACCCAGTCTTCTGCCACCACTCTCAACCACTGGCCAACAAATAATCTTAAATATTTTCAGAATCATCCCAGTAGGCACCAACTCCAGATGGAATACTCTCAGCAAGAAACAACAGAAGAAGGTTAACTTTGAAGACCGACAAGTTTCTCTTTAGCCTCATTCTGGTATTCTTGGTCTCTTTGGATGCTTTCTCAAAGACTACTTACTGTTTGAAATTCTCTAGCACAACTGATAGTAGACAGTTACACTGCTCTGGATTCCCTACTAGTCATTTTCAGGTGGGGCATATGCCATTGCCAACACCTATTGAGAACATATTTAGCTGGCATGGTTCCAAATGGGAAGCTTGGCTGTGGTCTACCCTCCAGTGGGCCTCTTTAAATCATAATTGTAGTCGCTGTAGATCAATATTGCTTAAGAGAATTTTGAATTTCATCAAAGCCCCTATCAGTAAAATTAATTAGAATATCTTATGAACCTAGGTGGTGTCTTGTGAGCCTGTATGTGTAAATGTTGAGGTAACTGTATGTGTAAATGTTGAGGTGGAGTTCTAGGGGAATGCTTCTACTATGCTACCTTGGCTTTCTTGTACATCCTATAGATAAGTCATGCTGGCAAGGTATGAACTGCAGCTAATCTAAGTCTTGAAAGATTATCTTGAGATCCTTCCAGAACAGGAGAGAGATGAGAGGAGATTTTTAAGGTGTTCTCCCATTCCCTTCCAGGTCTTCTGTCCCACTCTCACCAGGCTTCATGTTGAAATTTAAACCCCCTTTTGAGGTATTCAGAGGATGGAAACTTAATCTATGATATTTAGAAGTGTTTAGTTATACTTTGAAAAGGGATTATATTTAGATAAGTTCATTAGGGTGGTTAATCATTGAATGCTGGTGATTTTATAAGAAGAGTGAGAGAGACTAGACACACAGACACACATGCTTCTTCTTGCCATGTGATACTATGAGCTATATCGGGACTTTGCCAGAAAGAAGGCCATCACCAAAGCTTTTTAAATGTTGTACCTCCAGAACTCTGAGCTAAAACAATCCTCTTTTCTTCATAAAGTAGCCTGCCACTGGTATTTTGTTAGAGTAAAAAGGACTAATATATTTCTTTTTGGTGCCTGGGCCAAATACCTGGGGAGCTGGCATATTTGACTAGTTTTGTTATCTATTTTAATAATACATTGTTTGAATCTTTAAAAAATGGCTTTTTTTTTTACCTTGCCCGCTACTGTGTGTTTTTACAGAAAGAATAGTGGAAAGAGTAAAAATATGGCCAAGTAAAAGAGACTATTTATTCCTCTCCTCTTTAGTTTTCCAAAAGTTTTGAACCAAAACACTGCTTATAGCAAGAGAAGACCTTCCTGGTGGACCATGGCTGAATAATCATACATCTCAAAGAGTTTCTTGTTCAGAAATAAAACCCTCTGAGTTGTTTTGTCACCAAGTACAGTTTTCTCCAACTTGTTCTCAAGAAAACCATGTGGGCCTTTGTCATATTCAATCTACCTAGTAATTTTCCCCATGGTAAGAATCAATATTTCCTTCTAGCACTCACAGGCTATCAGTTAGTGTCCATTTATGAGCCTCTTAAGTACCCTCTTGAAAACAAACCAGCCCTGGAACCCATTGAAGGTTTCCTTTGCACTGTTTTTTTTTTTTTTTTTTCCATGTTCTGGTAAGTGTTTAGTACCTGGGGAACTAGTAAGGCACCTGAGCATCTCAGCCTGTGCACTTGAATTCCTGTGAAATAGATATCTTCCTACTGTGCTCACCCTGGCTATATGAATGGTCAATGAGTAGCCCATATAGGAAAACAGAACTCTACCTACAATTTGAATCAACCAGTCCATGAAGCCAAGCCTTTTTTTTTTCCCCTAATAACCACATCAGGAAGTCAAACTACTACCTGTATCAGCCAGTCCAGGAAGAAAAAACAATGACTCCTGTCGCAGTCAGCCCCAAACAGCAAGGATTTGATTAATAACTGACAAATTCTTCAATTTTTGCCTTTGCTTCCAACTTGGGACCAACTAGAGAAAGTCAAATATGCTCCCCTAACCAATCACTTAAGATGCTGGGGTTCTCCTTTGAGAGTCTCTAGCTTTCCAGGTCAACAAGTCCCAATCAGGATCCACCTGAAGTTTTCCCTCTTTACCACTATAAAGCCCTCCCTGATAAAGCTCTCTCCTCTCTTCTGCCTGATTTTCAGTCTGCCAGATGCAAGTGGTGGTGGCTGACTCCCTTGCTATAGCAAGTTCTGAATAAATAGTGTTTGCTTGTTCTGATTTGGGTGGTCTTCATTTGTTGCCACAATTCTGTTTAAAATTTTACCTTCCTGGCATGCTGTGTGATGTTAGGCAATCCATTTCCTCTCTTTCGACCTTACATTTGTCAACTGAAGAAACTGGTTCCACGCTTAGTTTTCTTCTATTGAACAAATATTCCTTGGTGCTTAAAGAACTGAGGCTCATGGGTGTGAAACAAATGGTGAGAATTTGAATTGATAGTATTGCAATTAAATCTACTTATCAAGTAATGTTCATGCCCTGATATTATATACTTGTATCTATCCATAAACATTGTGATACTTGAAAAAAAATTAGGCTCCCAGAGATGCTAGATATTGTGATATTGGTGGTTATCGGTGGGGAGTCCTGCTTCCCCACATGTTAAAGTTTGAACATTAGAGAAGCACACCGAGGCAAGATACAAAGCAGGGTTTATTTAAAAAGGAGTGACATATACTTCTTCCAGGAGGGAGAAGTGGGTCATGGCTGGTATCATGGATCCCAAAAAGAGAGGTGTTCTACCCTTTTTGTGTCCTAGACTTTCTTTATTCTCCTGTCTCTTCCTCCTTATCTTTCTCCTTCCTTCGACTAAGCTCAGGAATGCTCCATGGGACAGTCAAAAGGTGGGAAACAGGTGGGCTGAAGAGGGAAGGGCAGGATGGAGTAGCCAAGGACACATAAACAACCTTATAGCTCCCAGTAGGGGGACTGGTTACTTTGGCAACAGGTTGGAGCAGGGGCAGGTTCTTGATAAGGGCAGAAAGGAATCTGAAGGAATTAACATTTCAACCCCTCAGGGGACAGTCTCCAACTTTCCAAGACTCACTCAAAATTGACCACCTTGATCCAACCTGACTTACTTATCTCCACTGACTGCCTGTCTAATTCTGGCTTCAATTGGGTGACGTTAGAGTCACAAGGATGAAAAAATCATGGGACATAATCAGCTCTTAGATAAGGGAGAAATTAGTAAACGGAGGCAGGTAGACGAAGGTTGCAGTCAACATGCTACCTCCTTGCAGCATCACAATGCAGCGAGGTGGAGAGGAAGGGGTGATCAGGAACACGGGAAAGGATTCCCAGAGAGGCCTGCTTCTCCAACTGCCTTCCCCCCAGCGCCCCACGGTGCAGCGGGGCTGCTGGTGTCTGGGGACACCCGACCACTCTCTCCCCCCGCCCAGGGCGGGAAGGAGAACCACAGAGACGCCGCGCCTCCGCCGTCCTAGAGAAGCCATAGCGGCGAGGCGCGCGGCTTCGGCCTCCAGCTGCTGGGGTCCGGGGCGCTGAGCGCGGCTGTCCAGAACTGGCTGGCTGGACGAGGACCCGGCTCTCATCCGGCGGCTCCCAGGACTAGGGTGTTGCGTCGGGCCGCCGGCCCCTGCGCTCGCCTACTCGGAGGGCCACCGGGCCATGGCGGCCGAGGCCCTGGAGAGCGGAGCGCGCCTCCGCCGGGTCCTCGAGCTGTTGCCGGGACGGGCGCGCCCGGTGAGTGCGGGCGGGCGCTCCTGCAGGCTCGGCGCTGCCGGGCTCCGGGCGCTGATCGGAGGCGGGGAGGGGGCGGGAGGCGGCCTGGGAATGAGGTGTAGCCCTGAGGGCGGGCCTCGAGGGATTGGCAGGGTCCAGAGCACTGGGCACTCTCCACGGCCCACCCAGGAGGGGAAGCAGGCATGCTCCGCGCAGGCGGGAGTCGAGCGCTGGAGCGCTGTTCTCTGATCAGTGTGGGCGAAGGCGAAGGACCAGAACTGGTCAAAATTCAATGAGCCTGTTTTTTTTTTTTTTTTTTTTTTTTTTTTTTAAATAGAGCTGGTTATGTTTGAGCTGGGTTCAGGATGAACCGGAATTGACAGGTACAGGAGGGAGCACTTGTTCAGGCTGGGGAAGTTGCAGGTGCCAGGGCACAGCCATGGAGAGGAGAGTTTGGTTTTCCAACCGAATGGTGAGAGAAAAGGGGATGGTGCAGGTAAACTAGCTCTCTGAATAGTGAAGGAATTCTCGTGGTGCCCAGGAATTGGAACCTTTATTAGGTAGGCAGAGGGGAGCCAGCCAAAACCTTTGAGCCCCGTGGTGCTTAATAAATCACTGTGGGGACTTTGTGGGGCAAGGATGGCAGTGGAATGGAGCAGAAATTGCTCCTCCGTAATATAAAGACAGATGCTGAGTGAGGTAGTGGATGGAATTATAAGAAGTCTTGATGGCTGTGTTAGACCAGGACGCAAGAAAAGACCACTGACTCCAATTAAAATCAAATTAAAGCAAGCTTATTATTTCGACCTGCCGGGCTGCCTCTCCCTCCCAAAACGGCAGGGAACAAGATAGCCCCGAGGCTTCTTTGTGGCCCAGTTTTATAGCCCAAAAAGTTACACAAAGGGGGGTTACAGATAACAACTCTCTGAGGAACATAACACAAGTTTACATTTTTGCTGGCCCCGGCATCAGAATTTATGGAGATCTTAGAGACTCAGAGAGGGTCATTATCTGGCCAGGGAAGGCCAGAATTTATGAGGCATCACTAAGGTTTAGGAAAGGGTTGTTATCTGGTCAGGGAAAACCGGACATGGGTGAGTTCAGGGCACGGGCAGGCATTCCAAGTAGGTTCAGAATTTGCAGTAATTTATAGTAAAGCCGAAATTATCTTTTCATGGTTTTATGGTGAGATGCCCAATTTTAAGAAAAGATCAGGTTGGGTCTATCAGGCTGTAGGTTAGCACTGTTGGTGTTTCCTGAGGAAGAGGATGAGATAAAAAAGAGAAAAGATGCAGAGGCTCCTACAGATACAGATCCCGAGATAGGCCCTTGGGGAAGAGAGTGGGGTGGGCCGTTTTGGAGAGTGTATAGGGGTGGGGGATTCTGGGAATAAAGCCACAGTTTAGGATTTATCCCAGGGTAACCTGGGTGGGTCAGAGGCACTTTGGTGGCTGGGAGGGAAAAAGAGGAAGGGTCCTACACAGCAGGGGTGGTGACATTAGAAGGCAGTCTGACACAGTATGCAAGAGTCAGAGAGTCACACAGACCTGGGTTCTGTTTCAGCTCTGTAGCTTTGGAGGAAATTAATCTCTCTGAGTCTCAGTGCCCTCTTCTGTAAAATGGATTTATACCCTTCTCCACAGACAGTGAGATATTAAGTAATATGTGAAAATATACTGAACTTGGCACAGCTCAGTAAAATACAGTTGTTACCAAGGGGTGGTGAACTTTGAAGGAGGACCTCTTGTGGAGAAAGGATGGGATCTAGACCACAGAGGGTGGTTTTGGAAAGAAAACTTTGGCAGAGATTCATGAAAAAGAATGATGTTTCTATTACTGAAATAAAGATGAAGAGACATGAGAAAATTGATGGCTGATCTCTTATATGTTTGTAAGTAGGGGGCAAAAATCTGAGCATTTCCATAGATGTTCAGAATCCATAAACACAGCAGATATCCCTGCCAGTACCTCTTGGTATACTGTCTGTCATTACGGCAAGCCTGAGCCTGGGATTGACCTAGGACACTTAAACACATGTTGTTTCAGGAGTCAGTGACCTTTGAAGATGTGGCCGTCTACTTCTCTGAGAATGAATGGACAGGGCTGGCCCCTGCTCAGAGGGCCCTGTACAGAGATGTGATGCTGGAGAATTATGGGACTGTGGCTTCTCTGGGTAAGGATCTCTTCCCTTTGGCTCTGCCTCTGTCCTTTAGAATTTCCTGACTCCTTCTTAAAGGCTCAGGAGTTTAATAATACCCAGATCAGTGGTAGCTTCAGGATCCTAGATTCTTAATGACCCAACCTGAGCAGTTGCTGGGAAATGGGAAATCCTGGGATCAGTTTGGGCCTTGCACAGGATTCCCTTGCTCAGCAGTTAGTGCTGCCCAATGTCTCGCCCCCATTGAGTGCCCCACTGAGCACCCCAGTGAGTCTTTGGTTCCCCCTGTAGGGAGATCCTGCCCAGTGGCAAACATCTTCATGTAGATGTCTAAACTTTATTGCTCTAAAAGGGAGAAGATAAGAAGGTTCAGTTCCTTAATCAGTGGAATCAGGCATTTCCTGACTGAAACTGTCATTGAGCACCTCTCATGTACTCTGTCAACTTCTGAATCTTTGTAAGAATAAAAAATATATAAAAAGCTTCCTGGTCCCTCTCCCCTGGGTCTCCTGCTATTTCCCCTGGACTTCCTTTCCTTGTTCTTCCTGGTTATTTTCCTTTTTTTCCCCTTCTGCCCCTGAAGACACAGGCCTGGGAGGAGCCCTGGGATTGCTCTGTGTCACCCCACTCACCTGCCTGTCCCATTTCCTTCCCCTCAAGCGGCATTTCCATTTCCCAAACCGACTCTGATTTCCCAGCTGGAGCGAGGGGAAGCACCCTGGTGCTTAGCTCCTTGGGGAGCTCTGGATGGAGAGGGTCCAAGGGCCATCTCCTCAGGTGAGTGAGGATATATGCTAGTCATCATGTTTTTAAAAAATGTAATGGATATGTGTTCTTCTAACCTAGTGCCATAGATACTAGTTGGATTTCCTTTTTACTCCTATTCTCATGGTTTTCTTTGAGTTCTTGTTTTATTCATTCTAGCTCCTCTGAGCCATCTTTATTCAACTTTTTGCCTCTTCCTCATCTCTGCTATTATCATAACCACCATTTATGTATTCCCTGACTTTCCTGATTACTCCTATTTCTACTTTCCTGACTTGCTTAGACTTCCAACAAAAGATTCTGGCTGCCCTTTGGGACATGAAGGCCTTCTTTATCATTAAAGAGCACAGAATCTTAATAACCCTCAGCCAAATAGTTCTTATTCTTCAGGGATTGCTGATAGGGAAAGCCCCGGTATTACTTTTGCCCCAAACAAATCTTTCTTGTTTTCCTAGAAAGAGCTTGTTCTCCTG
The DNA here is from genome assembly GCF_964194105.1 of Spermophilus citellus. Classification (NCBI taxonomy): domain Eukaryota; kingdom Metazoa; phylum Chordata; class Mammalia; order Rodentia; family Sciuridae; genus Spermophilus; species Spermophilus citellus. Next base: position 21,757,878 of record NC_138184.1, on the reverse strand, counting down.
CTCTCCTAGTGAGAACTGTGTCTCCCTGTTGCCTTTCTGGAAAACTTCCATCTTCCCCCACAGAGCTCTTCGACAGCTCAGTGAGACTTGAACTGTGCTTGCAACCTCCGTGTTCTTGTTCTGGCAGTCTTTTTTTATATCAGGATACTTTTGATTGCAAGTATTAAACCCCATTAAAACTGGCTTAAATAATAAAGAGGAATTTATTGTTTTATGAAACTGGGAGGGCTGTAGTGAGCTGCAGGTACACTTTAACAGTTTCTGCTCTGTCTCCATGTATTTGGTTTTGCCTACAGTCTGGGCTTCTCTTGTGGTTGTAAGGTAGATGTAACCAGGACTCTGCTTCTTCATGCCTAGGGAAAGAAAATAGGACAGATCTTCCTTAGGCTTTATCCAGAGAAAATTAAAAGTTTCAAGTATTGCTCTAATGGACCTTCTTAAGTCATAAGCCAGCCCTTAATCAGTCACTTGACCAGGGAAATAATGTACACTGATTGACTGGGCTGAATTGCTGATCCCTGTACCAGTTTTCCATGGTGAATGCTTGGCTTAGACCATTTCAGAGCCTAGTCTAGGAGCTGAAGTTGGGATCACTCCCCATGCCTGTTGTAGCTACTCCACAATGGTGAGGTGTAGAATGAATGTAGAAGGAGTAATCAATGTCTCCAGCATTTTCTCAGGATCTCAGAGGAAAGCTCTCCACCTATGCGAATTTATCCTCCTTGCCTTAGTTAAAAAATCAACAGCTAAGTTATTCCTTGAGAAAAACTCTAACTCCCTGACCTAAAGCAGACTTCCTTGGAGTAGATCTGTCTTCACTCAGTCCACTTTCATCTTAGAGAAGATGATCTCAGGGGACACAGAGTCTTTGGCTTCAGCCATATATAAGATTGTCGTTTGAAGGTGTAGAACTGACCTGTTGCTTAGGCAGTTATGGAGAGAACTACACAGTGACAGATGTTAGTTAAGCCTGAAGTAAAATTGCTAGAGTGAACTTTTGTGAATAGAGATGTCTGTCATAGACTAAGAAGTGATTTCTAGAAATGGCTTAGTGAGGCTGTGATATTATTTCTTATGGATGTCACAGACAGACCCATCATTGATCCTTTGTGGAATAAATGGTATTAGATGGAGAAGAAGAAAGGAAACCAAGAGACTATGGTTTCCTAGAATATCCTGCCTAGACAGAAAGTCCTTAGGAACAGCTCTTCTGAACTCTATCCTATCCTGATTCTTTTGTATGTGAACTTTTTACAACCTATAGAAGAGGACCTGGTCATTTCTATTTCTTCTTGACATTTTACAATGAGTGATATGCTTTCATATCATTGGGAAGGGATGGAATTGCAAATTCCCTATACCACTGTTTTCTATGTGTTATATTCCTATCTCCCTTGCATTGCTGGTCATTTGTGTTATCTATCTTTCCACCTACCTTAATTCTTCCCTCACCACTTCCTTTTCTGCTCCATTCCTAATGGGTCACACTCCTCCAACTGAGCCAGTCTTATTTGTACCTTGCCCCTGGCAGGATATCCATTTCTAAAGCCTGCTGGGATCTCCCATCTTGAGCAGCTGGAAGAGCCACTGAACTTGAAATTACCAGTAGAGAGTCCAGGCCTAATTTATACTGGTAAGAGAGAAGGAAATGAGCATTTTTCTTTCAGTCATAGAGTTTCCTCTGTCTTTTCTTTTTTTCTTCTTCTTTTTTTTTTCTTTTTAAAGCCCATTTTGGCTGAGCACAGTGGTGCATGCCTGTAATCCCAGCAGCTCAGGAGGTTGAAGCAGGAATATCTTTATTTCAAAGCCAGCCCCAGCAAAAGTGAGGTACTAAGCAACTCAGTGAGACCTGAATCTAAATAAAATAGAAAATAGGGCTGAGGAAGTGGCTCAGTGCTTGAATGACCCTGAGTTCAATCCCCAATACCCCCCCCCCCACAAAAAACCCCATTTTGCCATTCATGTTCTAAATACATGACCTTCCAAAATTTTCATATCAACCAATTTATTAAGAGGAAACTGAAGCCCAGAGCTTCCACATTTTAATAGGATAAGCTCAATTAATTAAGTAGTCATGAGTTGGGGTTTTAGGGCTTAGCTTGGTTTTGTGGAATTACAGTCCCTGAGGAATCTATCTAGTGTCCACCTTTTATTTTTGGTTGCTTTCCATGTGTTAGCCCTGTTTTTGTCATTTTTGGCTAAGATGGGGTCATTGAGACAAGGGGTGACCTTGGAGAGACAGGAATATATTTATATGACTTAGTGACCTTTGTCATTATTATGGGTAATGATATTTGAAGCTCTGATTTCTTCTTTCAGAGAACATGTTGAAGAGTGAGAAAGAAGATTTTATTCTGAAAGAGGAAGTTTTTGAGGAGGAACAGGACCTCATGGTGCTATCAAGTGGATCCTGGTGGTATGGCTCCCAGGAGTTCTCCTTTGGAAAAACCTGTGAAGAGGAGAAAAGCAGGTTAAGGAGATGGCCTAGCTACTCCAGTAGGAGAAATTTGGAAAACACTACAAATGACATTGTAGAAGTGATTGTCAAGGATGAGATGGTCTCAGTAGAAGAGGGTTCAGAGAATACTGATGTTAGTACCTACCTCAGGATGCATCAGAAAATTCTAAATGAAAAGATATTCTACATATGTGAAGAATGTGGCAAATGTTTTGATCAAAATGAAGACTTTGGTCAACATCAAAGAACTCATAATGGAGACAAGGTCTATGGATGTAAGGAATGTGGAAAGGCTTTCAGTTTTAGATCTCATTGCATTGCACATCAGAGAATTCATAGTGGGGTGAAACCCTATGAATGTCAAGAATGTGCCAAAGCCTTTGTTTGGAAGTCAAACCTGATTAGGCATCAGAGAATACATACTGGAGAAAAACCCTTTGAATGTAAAGAATGTGGGAAGGGCTTTAGTCAGAACACAAGTCTTATACAACATCTGCGAATCCACACTGGGGAGAAACCATACACGTGTAAGGAGTGTGGGAAAAGCTTTACTCGAAACCCAGCTCTTCTTAGGCATCAGAGAATCCACACTGGGGAGAAGCCTTATGAATGCAAAGATTGTGGGAAAGGCTTCATGTGGAACTCTGATCTTGCACAGCATCAGAGGGTCCACACTGGAGAGAAGCCTCATGAATGTACTGACTGTGGGAAAAGCTTCATTTGCAAGGCGCACCTTATCCGACATCAAAGGATCCATACTGGGGAAAGACCCTATAAGTGTAATGACTGTGGGAAGGCCTTCAGTCAGAATTCTGTCTTGATTAAGCACCAAAGGCGCCATGCTAAAGAGAAACCCTATAACTGTTGGACCTCTCACATTCTTGAACATTAGAGATGCATATTGGTGATCCTTGCTTATAATTTATAGGCTACAGGAGCCCCAGAGACAAATGAGATGCCCTTCCACAATTTGCTATAACCGTAATAGCCAGTATTATCTTGCCCCTTCCCTTGAACAGATTCCACTCTAGTAAGTCTAGATCCTCTGTACTGCTGTATTTATATGAAGCACCACTTGATTGAGCACCTACTCAATTAAGCAGACCTTTCTTCCTCTTCTACGTGTAACCAGTACCCCCCAAGTTAGTATCTAATTATATGCTATCTCATGTTTTTCAAACAGTATCATGTCTCTTAGTTTTGACTCCATCTGATTAACTCTTTGAAGACCAATATTGCATTTCTTTTGTTTCTCAAGTTTTAAGTTCATTTTTTAAATATTAGATAGAGCATGCTCATGATTTAAAAAAAAAAAAAAGGAGTTCTGAAGGGTGCTCAGTGAAAAGTAAATTTTCTTGTCATGTCTGTCTCCCAGTTCTTCCCAGAAGCAATCACTTTTATAGGTTGTGAATCTTTTTGGAGATTTTCTGTATATGCAAATTTTAATATTGCTTTTCATAAGTCTTTCTCACAGAAAACCTTATTTGATATGGGTCACATTTGCCAACTTCAGGACTTTCCCTTACTCTGAAGTTGTGGTCCTTCCTGAGGTCATCAGGGTAACTTAGGGAAAGCAGCAGAGAGGGGTTCATGTTGTGCAATGCTGAGAGACCACATTGCCCTATGTTATGAGACAGCACTCTAGGATTGGAAAAATGTAAACCCTGTCAAGATTTTTTTTTCATAAAAATATGTACAGTTAAAACCCTTTACTGCTCTATTATCCTAAATCTCCCAGCCTGTCCCCTACTCATCACCATGATAGTCCATATCCTAAAATAAGTCATGGGGCCATCACCAAGGGTGGGAGATAGTGTTACTCTGGTGGTGGTTAATGCTCTGTTAGGTAACATCCTTCAGTTAGCAGTTGAAAAATTCCCATATAACGCAATGTCTTGGTATCAGAATTAAATTCTTCCTAGGCCCAGAATCAGAGAAAACAAATACTAGGAATACATAGATTCTATGCAGAAAAGTAAGGAAGCCTAAAATTAACTCCTTTTGAAATCAAGAGTCTGATTTCAACATTTTAGAAGGAGAATACAAGCTGCCAGTACTGTGAAGATGCAGGATATTAGAAAGTGGCCCTAACCACTTAAAGGTTGAGAGGATGAAAGGCCTTGTTGAGCGGAGAATGTTGATCCAAACAGATTTGAAACACGAGACTCTTCACCTGTAGAACCACTTTTTGTGGATGGTGCAGTTTGCTTCACTGTTGCTGAGGCATCCCATTTTGTTGACCAGGGAGCAAGGAAGAGAAACCATGAGCCTGCCTGCACCAAACTTCTGCTTCCTGAAAAATCACAAATATTGGTAACTTTAGAGTTCCTGATTGCTGAAACCTAATGTAATTTAATAAAGTGAACTTTTTCCAGGGTAGCCCAGCTTGGGTAACATCTAATAAGCAGTAAAACTTGTGTACCACATGGAACTAAGAAATGGAAATGACTGATGTGAACAGTGGGAAGTTGTAGGCAAATATTATTTGGGAAACTACTTGTGTGAAAAGCACTCTGCCAGGTGCTTTTTAAATAAGTCAGAACTGTTCCTGCATTCCTGGAACATTTAACCTAATGGGAGAGAGTACCCCTTCAGGATAATTACATAAAATTATTAAAAGTCTAAATGTGATGAAGAAAATGAGCAAGGTACTGAGAGGGACTGATGGGAGGGGCCCACTTAATATAGGTGATCAGTGAAGGCCTATCCTAAGAGGTAACATTAAAACCAAGAATGTGAAACAGCACTTTCTACATAGAAATCATTTCTACATAGAAATGATTTGTAAAAGGACAAGAATGGAAGAAATGTGAGAAAGAGCCTCTTAAGAACAGGAAGAACAGCAGGCAGAAGGAACAGCTGTGAAGACTCCCTGCTGTATGAGGAGCTTGGTATGTTCAAGAAACCAAAAGAGAGGCTGGGGATATAGCTCAGTGTAGAGCATATGCTTTGCATTTGCAAGGCCCTGGGTTCAAATAAACACACTACCATTCACACACACACACACACGAGTTTTAGATATGGTATAACAATGAAAGGTGTAAGGCACAAATTGGGTTTGGAGGGAATTAGGCCAGAATATTGTTTTTCTTTGAATGAAAAGAAGCCATCCAATGGAAGAGTGATATTTTGAGTCATAAGCTTTAAGATGGTCACTTTGCTACATAGAAATGATTTGTAAAAGGACCAGAATGGAAGGAGAGATTATGTTGGAGACTGTAGTAGCCCAGGTTGGAAAGGATGATGGCCCAGAGAGACTGGTGGTAGTGGAGACAGAAGTAGGTGGATGTATTTTGGAAATAAAGCCATAATGTGCAGATGGATTCAATACAAGGAGTAATGGACTAGGAGGGGTCAGGGATAGTTTTCTGATTTGAAAAAGTGAGTGAGCCATTGATTGTAATGGATGAGACTAGAAGAGGAATAGGCTTGGGAGGGGAGAAGTCAATAACCCTTATTTTGGATTAACACATTTGAGATATGGGTGAGATGTTCAAGTTGGCCATTGTATATTATGGGCTAGAACACCATGTTAGCCATGATTAAAGCTGTTTATTTGGGAGATATCAAATGAACAGGAGACATAAAGAATGGGAAGCAATGAACAAAACCCCCTAGAGGATGGGAAGAAATGTATGAAATCTAGAGCTGTACTGTCCAATACAGAAGCCACTAGCCACATGTGGCTATTTAAAATTTCAAATGCAGTTCTTTTAGACACATTTCAAGCATATCATATGTGGCCACCTTTCAAGCATACCATATGTAGCCATCTTATTATGTAGCATGGATTTAGAAGATTTTTATCATTGCAGAAAGTTCTACACAGTGCTGCCTTCAAGATGTAGTAAGGTACCAAGACCCCAGGATAGAGAGCTATGGAATATCAATTCAGTATTTAGGGAGCTGGATAGAGGGAGGTACCAGCAAGGCATGCTAAGAAAGGGCAGCCCTGAGGTGTTGACAACACTACAGGCAGCTGTTGAAATAGGGTTGAAACAAGGACAAGGGCTGCTAGAAGGTGATGGTCGAAAGCCTAAATATTCATAAGCTCCCAAAGTCAGAATGATGAATATGTGCTGGATGAGGTCAGTATCTTAAAAATTGGAAAGAGAGTTTACACATCAGAAGCCTGAGGAAGTAGAATCATGAAAGAGAAGGAACAGTTTGGACCTACCAAGGAGCATCAGAGAAGGTGATCCACCCTAGGAATGCCATTTCTCAAAGATGGAAATGTTTGTAGGTTGAGTGGTTGGGTGGCAAGATTCATAAGTAACATAACGAGAAGTACCAAATACAGCAAAAGATAGGTATTCTAAAGGATTAAGAAGATGCAGGTGGAAATGGGTGGCCCCTACTAGGAGAGTTCCAACTGTTTTTTTCCTTACCAGAGGCCTGCCTATAGGCAGGACTTAGAAGCCCTAAGTTCCTGTCATAGACTATATAGGAATCATAGCATGAAAGATGTAATTTGTAGTGACACTTTCTAAACATGTAAAAGTCAGAAGATAAAAAAAATTAATACTCAGTTTCTAAATTTTGGAGAAAGATAAACAGTGGAAATTAACATTTTCTGATAAGTTACAATAATAATATATTAAAAGCAGAAAATTATGGTAAAATTTTGTCTTCAATTAAAAAAAAACATAGGATTAGAAAATGTGGATGTAGGGAATTGAATACTGAAAAGTAGCTAACCTACCCAGAATTCCCCAGGGGAATGAATAAGTCCCTGCTATATTGCAAGCTGTAGCCAGTTAAAAGTTGCCTGTGTTAGAAGCAACTCAATTGCAAATTCGTGCGTGCAATTCTGAGCATCTGCCTTTGAGGCTTTCAGTTAGGACTCTGTAATTATCATCTCTGACTTGTTTTCTATCATCTGTTCAACTCCTTTCTGGCAAGAGTAACCCAAATATTCTTTGGGAAGGTATCCGTTCTCAGCTAGGTGGTTTGGATCCACCCACAGTTTCATGAGTTTCATGTCACAACCCTGTTTAGCTTGTCAAGTCAGCTTTCCCATCCCTTTGGCCACAAAGCTAGTGTGGCATGAGATATTTACTGAGTCTTCTGGAAGAATGACTTTTTCATCTTTGAAAGCTACCAAAAGAGATATTCTCTGTCCCTTGTGTGTCATGTAAGAAAATGTTAGGCCTGGGACCCTAGGAACTATTTTTTTTTCTATGAAAAGGGGAGATCTAAAACTTCCAGATGATACTGTAAAGGTAAAATTTCTAAGCTGCAAAATCCTGAGTTAAAGTTAAAGTTAAAGTGTAAAAGACTAGGGCATTGTAAAGCTTCTAGATTACAAGGCCTGGGCTAAAAGGTAAAAGCCTATTGTTACAATTCCCTTGCTATCCCCGGAACCTGTTATCTCTGTAAAGTTGTTAGGACAATGCGGGAGCTGCTCAGTAAATATCTCTATTGATTCCCTGGTTGTTTAATAGCTAAGGGCTCCAGGTAACATGGCACGTAGGCATCCAGGCCCCAGAACCAATCAGTTTGAATGTGTACCCCACTTAGAAGTGACCAATCACCCCTACCCAAACTGTTCCCGCCAATGAATGGACTAATCATGTATCAGAATTGTTGTTCAATTTCCCCGCGCCTCATGATGATTTGTTCTGATGTATGCAAAGCCCCCCACCCTCTCCAAAAAGTGTACTTAAGCTCTGCTTGACCTCTGCTCTGGGCTCTGGGCTGCTCTCCCTTCTTGAGTGAGCACAGAGCCCTAGCGCGCTGGAACGGATCCCCAATAAATCCCCCTTGCCATTGCATGGAGCTAGTCTCATGTGGTCTCTTTCTCCGACGCTTCGCCGGACCCTTACAATACCTCGTAGAGCCTGTGGACAAAGCTAATGCCAAAGAGAACAGTGGCAAAACGGGGAAACTAGTTCCTTGCCAACATCGTTTGAGCCACTAGCAAGCATGGCCCGAAGCAGACCTACTTCTAAACTTTTTAGCTATTGTAAGGGTCCGGCGAAGCGTCGGAGAAAGAGACCACACGAGACTAACTTCATGCAAAAGCAAAGGGGGATTTTATTAGGGGGGGATCCGTTCCAACGCGTTGGGGCTCTGTGCTCACTCAAGAAGGGAGAGCAGCCCAGAGCCCAGAGCAGAGGTCAAGCAGAGCTTAAGTACACTTTTTGGAGAGGGTGGGGGGCTTTACATACATCAGAACAAATCATCATGAGGCGCGGGGAAATTGAACAACAATTCTGATACATGATTAGTCCATTCATTGGCGGGAACAGTTTGGGCAGGGGTGATTGGTCACTTCTATGTGGGGTACACATTCAAACTGATTGGTTCTGGGGCCTATATGCTTATGTGCCATGCTACCTGGAACCCTTAGCTATTAAACAACCAGGGAATCAATGGAGATATTTACTGGGCAGCTCTCGCATTGTTCTAACAACTTCACAAAGATTACAGGTTCCGGGGATGGCAGGAAGATGGTAACAATAGACTATTTAAATTCTAACAATGGTCTTTTACTTTTTAGCCCAGGCCTTGTAATCTGAAAGCTTTACATTGCCCTAGTCTTTTACACTTTAACTTTAACTTTAACTCAAGATTTTGCAGCTTAGAAATTTTACCTTTACACTATATGAGCTGATAAAAATATTTTGTTAAACTAGATAGATTGAGGGGCTGGGTTTGTGGCTCAGTGGTAGAGTGCTCACCTAGCATGCACGAGGCACTGGGTTCGATCCTCAGCACCACATAAATGTAAAATAAAGATATGGTGTCCACCTAAAAGTAAAGAATAAATAAATAAATAGCTAGTTAGATTGAGTTTTCTGTCATTTGTAACAGACTTTTATTTGTAAGCTCTGTTTTATCATACAACCCCTTACTATTGCATTTCCCCCCTTATTTTAGTAGTAATACAAGCTACTTATTTTTATCTCAGTTGCACAGAGGTTGAGTGACTAAGGTGACTTTTGTGTCCTAAAGTTGATTTCATAAATACCACCTAACTGATCTTTTAAGTCACTCCATAACATTCCTTCCAAACTTGATGAAAACAAACTCATTCCCAGATTCTTTAATACATAGCTTCCTATCTTCCTATCTTCCTAACTTGCTCTATGTATTTTTTTTAACCACATTCACTTCTATGTTAAGTCAGATCATTGTGGAATAACAAGGTGTTAGGTTGAGATCTACTAGGTACTTAGTTATTATTGCTGAGTTCATACCTCGTGACAGAGCCTATAAGGCTCAAAGTCATCTCTGTGGTTGAGTTGAAAGTTGCTTTATAGAGTGAAAAGTTACTTTCTTATTTTAGCAACAAAAAGAAAAAAAAACTGGCTTTCATCATTTTTTCTTCATATTTTTTTCCCTAAAGAAAGGCTGTCTGTGTCTGGTTCAAGTGATACACACGTTAGAGTTGAGCAGTGGTATTTCTCAGCCCACCCTCATTCCAGCATGTCCAGTCCAATCAGAACTATAGTATCCAGCATGAATGGAGCTTGAGACCCAGTTCCTTCTGATTTTTACCATATTGTACCCACTAAATTTAGTAAAAAATTATTCATTTATTTTCAGGTGATATATAACATGGATTTTAATTCTATTGCTAGTAAAAAGAAAGAAGAAAGAATTATTGTGTAAGAAGAAGTCAGAAAGTAAGTTTGTTAATTAGAAAGCAAGTGGAGTCTTGGGAAGTGTCCTCCTCTATAGGTTTCTTTTATCTTGGAGTGAGTTTTCTGCCCATCAGGAGTATCCTGGGAGACTGACATAGTTTTTGGCTCTGCCTCCTTCTGTTTGAGAAATTATTAATTCTGAATGCATGGAATCTAACTGCCAGGCCTCAAATATACATTATTATTTTTCTAGGAGGCTGAAGAAATCTTCATACAAATAGAGCTGAGCTCCCTGAAATATCTGCCCTAGGTGTGGCAGATCAGATTACCTGATGTTCCTTTGAAAACATGCCAATCTGTATGAATGGGCCATGAGAAAAAGAGGGAGGTGTGCATGCTGGAAATTTATGGTAAATGAGATTAAAAATAAACAAGCCAGGATGCATAAAATGAAAGGCATTCTGAAAAAAGTGACCGAAATACTGGAAGGAAGCATGAATGATGATGTAAATATAGACATTGAAAATCAACGCAGAGCATATACATCTGTCCATAAAGCCTTGATGCTAACTCCACCTACATTGGGTCCGCATGCTCCTCATGCCCCTCAAAGTGGAGTTGTCCTTTGGACTAGTTGTTAGCTATACTTCTTCTCCATTTCTTTTCTACCCCTCATTTCTTAACCCATAGAGATTGACTTCCACTTCCACTAAACTCCCTAAGCTAAGGTTACTAGCACAACTGGCTTCTTTGGCTCTACCTTCTCTATGGTCTTTTTTTCTGTTGATCACTTACACACCCTGAAAATGTCTTCCCTTGACTCCCAGGATGCTACTTTCTCCATATGTATAAGAATTGCCATTCTCAAAATGGCAATCTAATCGTATCACTCCCTTTCTAAAAATCCTTTAATGGTTTTCTTTTACTTGTAAAACAAAATCCAAATTTCTTAGGTACATATTCAAAACTGTATTGCTAATTTGTTTAATCTATGATTTGGTTCTCTCTCCCTTCCAGCTCCCCCTTAGGTTAACTTCAACCCTCCTTTTCTTTCAAATTCTCAATCATGTCTTTCTCTTTCATGGAATGAGTGGATGTATTTGTATAGGCCAGTAGTTCTCAATGGGAGGTAATTTTGCTTCCCTATCAAAGGGACATTTGGTATTTTTCAGACATTTTTTTGTTGTCACAATTGGTGGTGGCCTGCTTCTGGCATCTATTGGGTAAAGGTCAAAGATGATGCTAAATATACCACAATGCAGAGGATGATGCCTGGAATAGAATCAGATCCCACAGGTTAAGGGTGTAGTCCCTTAAGACTGCCTCCTACTTCAGACATCAATGACAATGGGTTATCACCTATACTTCTGGCCGAGTGGCTCTGAATCAGGGTTCACGTTTTTCTTCTTAGGTTTCATTAATTTGCAAGGACATCTTGGAAGTCAAGGAAACATGTTTACCACTTTATTTTAAAGGTTATTACAAAATTCCCAGCTATTTGAGTCTGAGATAGGAGGATTGCAAGTTAGAGGCCTACAGTAAAAACTGGGGATATAGCTCAAAGGTAGAGCACTTGCTTAGTATGTACAAAGCCCTGGGTTCCATTTCCCAAAACCCAAGAAAACAAAACTACAAAATAGATAAATGGCTGGATGAAAGAGATGCACAGGCCAAGGTATAAGGATAAGGATGAGAAGATTCCTGGATAAGTACTTCTATATGCTCAGCATTCCAGAAGCTCTCTGGACCCTGAACTTTTTAGTTTTAATGAGGCTTCATTACATAGGCATTATTGATTAAATTCTTAGCTGTTGGATGTCGGGGGTTTTCAGCCCCCCCCCCCACCAGTGGGAGAAGTGGGGAAAGCACGCCCCGACCAGGACGAGCCAAGAAAGATAAAGGTTGACTAGCGGCCCGCACCCAGCCCTCCCTTGCAGACACTCCAGGGAGAAGAGTCAAAGCAGGATCTTGTTTATTGAGGAATAAACAAGATAAACAGTTTATATACTGCACAGGAGCCAATCAGGATAAACGTCAGAGGGGTGGAGCGAGTTCACGTGTACAACCATCCCATAGTCCGTAAGGGAAGGCACGAACTGTGAGGGCAGAAGAGTCCTGGGCCTATCCTGGAGGTGGTCCGCCTTTTCCATCACCACCCACAGCACCACCTCCTGGCTGATCGCCAGGCGCCATCCCAGCCACATGTGTGGCCCCAAGACCATGAAGTGGGCAGCAAGTTATGCCCTACAGTTGGTGATCAACTTAACTTTAAGCCCTTCTCCCTGAAGAATCCATTCTTGTGTCCTAGGAATGCAGTCTTGTCCCTATTTTTTTTTTTAAACCCTACTATTCTGGGCATCCTAGACTTGCCCTCTAATTTTATTACCTTTTTTTGTTTTTACCTCTTTGTTTCTGGGAGATTTTTTTCCCTTCCAATTCCCCTCACCTCTTTTGTTGTGGTGCTGGGGATTGAACCCAGGGCCTTGTGCATGCGAGGCAAGCACTCTACCAACTGAGCTATAGCCCCAGCCCTTGTCCCTATTTTTAACTCTAAGTGTTCCTACATGTCAGGATTATTCAGCTCTCTGTCTAAGCACTTAAATGCATGCCCACTATCACACTTAGACCTAGGCTGAAAACAGTATGGACCTGTGCCTCAAGGGGTTCTGAATTTTGGAGGTCTTCCTCTATATTTTTAAGTCGCCTACAGTTGCCTGGGTGTGGCTGAGCCTAATTGTACTGTCAAATAGGGCAGGGGGCTTCCAAAAACAGACTGTAACTTAAGTGGGCCCTTCTCCATATTTCTTCCCTCTGGGACACTTTGTGACCTTTTCTCCAGTGGGAAGTTGACCAAGAATCCCGAAGGACACCACAAAGGTGCCAACAATGATTTTGGGTGACTCTCACTTATGTCAGGCACAGTGTGAATTCAGGGGTCTGGATTGCTAAAGGTCCACTGCCAACCCTTAGGTCTTAGTTGCATGTGGGAACCCTTATGCCAGCTCTTGCTCACTTGTGTTCCTACTTTAATGCTGTCTGTCATCTACAACACCCAAGGACAATGGTTGTGATAGCAAAATCTTCTCTTCTGAAGTCCTCACTCTTGGTATCTAGCACACTCACTCTACCTGCTCCATGGTCTCTGAACAACATCAGGAGGTTCCCTGGGCGTGACCTCACCTTATCACCTCTGGGGGCTTTCAGAAGAATTTACTGATAGATGTCATCTCTTAACCTCTTTTTTTTTTATTGGTTGTTCACAACATTACAAAGCTCTTGACATATCATATTTCATACATTAGATTGAAGTGGGTTATGAACTCACAATTTTACCCCAAATGCAGATTGCAGAATTGCAATGATGCTATGGTGTCCTGGGTCATTCTTAAACTCTGCTGGATGGGAGATGGATATTTCTCGGATGAATTGAACTGCCCCACCCATGGGTCTATTGCTTATCTTCTCTGCTGGTGGTTGGTTTGAAAGGAAAAGGTTCGAGAAGTACTAAAAAGGTATATTCTAAGAATGCAATGATTATTGCAACTCAAGAGAAATCATAGTTGTACAAAGTGTGATTCATTGATAATGGGACAACAGTTATGGTAATTTTAACATGACCAGAAAAATAATTTACGATTCACATTTTCCTGCATATTCCGGGTAAACCTTGTATTTGTAGCCATTTTAACAAACTTTAAGATAGTCATTGGAAGCAAATATTCATAGATGGCATGACGATGCAATGTCATGAGTAATGTAACTAGCTTTAAATAAATGGTATGAGGGAACCAAGTGTCACAAGAGATCCATGTTGTTTCAGTGCAGTGAAGAATTTGAAGATTTCAAGGGCAATCAAGGACCATAAGATGGCAGTGTTGCACAAGTTTTATTAGGCAGCTCTTCCACAGGATTGTGTAAAAGGGAATGTTCCTTACAGAAACTTTCCAGAGACTATGAGGCCACCACTCAGAAGAGAAGGAGAGCAAGGGAATTCTTGGGAGAGAGGGGAAATAAAGAGAGACAGTGTTTACATGTCTAGGCAATGTTGCTCAGCAGTAAGGTGGGGGTCAATGAGCTCTGAAAGGCAGCAGTGCTTTGGAGGTCTTATATAGCTGTAGGGTGGGTTTGTCTTATCTATGACTAACAAATGTTAGGTGCATTTTTCATGGATTATGCACAGCAGGAAGCTTCTAAATGGCTAAACAAATGCTCATTTAGGTTATATTTAAAGCAACTGGATGTGTAAGAAATTTTCTTTTTTTTTTTTTTAGAAATTTTCAAATGTGTAAAAAATGTACTTAAATACATGTACCCTTAAAACTTGATATAAATTCCTTATGTTTATAAGTTATTACACAATCACAATGGAAACTTCAAATTCAACAATTTTCAAACTCAATCAACTTACTATTAGAGATTACAACGTTTGCTGAAATTAAATAGCTGTTCTATATGCATATTATACCAACCACTCTGGAATAGATTCTTTTGACTTTTCCTCATTCTACCTACCCAACCATTTATTGTATGATGAGAAGAGAGTGAGATCCTAATTCCTGCTCTGCCATATTTAAAGGTCTTTTGGAGGTGCTCAGTGAAGTTCCTATAAGAAGCCAACCACTGAGGACTTGAGACAAAATTACCATGAAAGGGTTGACCCAGGTCCCACAAAAGGCCCACTGGGTCCTGGGGAAGTGTTGGCTTCAGTCATGTATGGCTGAGGGTGGATGCTCCTATTGGGCTCTGGCCTTTTGGCAGAGTGGTTGTTTTTAGGGAACAGCAATTGAGCATGAGTGAAAGAGAGAGCTGTAAGCTTTGAACTCCATGTGGGATATCATAGTGGCTATAGGAGCAAGACAAGTGAGGACATCTGGAAAAGCAAGCCATTCACTGGGAAGCAAGTCTAAATCAGGTAAAAAAAAAAAAAAAAAAAAAAAAAAGTTGTATGCAAGGCTGCTTGCTTCCTCCTTTATTCTTGGTCTTCCAGCACAGGACAAAAAAGCACTGCATTTTTGACACCCTGAGGGTCTTCTGAGTACACAATAAGGTCGCTAAGTCTATTCCTCATTCATTCAGCAAACCTTTCCAAAGTTCCTTTATTTTGAACAGACCAGACGCCCAAGATGTCCTGGGAGTCAGGCAATGTTGCTCAATACCTTCCTAATAAATTCAACCCTGTCCAGATTTGCCAGGCCTCTGATTCTTCTTCTAGGCCTTGATGGCAGGCATCCACAGAAGGAGGGAAAACAGCAGTGCAGGGGTTACAGCTGCTTGGGCAGAAAAGAGGTTAGGGCCATCACGGGGACTTTGTCCTCTTGGGCCTCACCCCCTAATTTGCTGTGCAACAGAATAAATGGCCCCTCTTCTTGCTCCCTCCTCCTTTCTGCGGTGCTCTGTTGGTCAATGAGCGGGACCCAGGTGCGGTCCAGGTGCCTCTGAACTCTGAATCTGATTCCAGGAAGAACACAGGAGCTCCCTCCCTTCTCCTGCTCCCCCGCTTCCTAGTCTTGTCTCAGAACTAAAAGGAGGGAACCATAAGATGTGGGATCCTCCAAGATTCCTAGAGAGAATAACAGAATAACAGGGATGGTTAGGGTTGGCCGGGCGTCATGACGTACTTCCGGGACAGCCATTTTGGTTGTTAACGCTTAAGGGTTTGATTTGTGAGGAGCTTGACTTTTGTTTGTTAAAAAGCTACAGAGGCCATCGGGAATCCTTAGGGAGCGGGTCAGGTGTGGCCTGAGAAGGACAGGCCAGACCCCCCAAGGGAGGCAGGGGAATCTATGGCCAGGGTCCCAGGCCTGCCAGTGCCTCTCAATACCCACCCAGCTGGCCGAGGCCAGGCTGTTCAGATTCAGGCAGGGAGACAGGCAGTGATAGGAATTGGAGGGTTAACATGGAGGTTCTCAAAGTTTTAACTGTTTAACCTCCAGGACACGCAGCAGAGCACTCCCCTCGTGGCTCCCAGGGCCTAGTCTTTGCTCCAGCTGCGGAAGCCCCGGCCCTACCCCCTCGGCCTGTGTGTGGTTCACGTGCTCACTCCCTTTCAGTTGGTCCCAGGAAGTTGACATGTCATAACTTCATTCGCTTGGCAGGCGTCCGCCACGTCTGGAATAGACAGCAGCCAACATTTTGAGAGTACTGAAATGGGCGCTATTTTCCCTCAAGGTGGAGCCTCTTTAGTTCCCGTATTGGAGAATGTGGAGCCCTGGGATTGGGATTGGCTCAAAAGCATGTTAAATTTAAAACCACACGAGGCTTCGTAGCCATCAGGCACCTAATTTGTGCTGTGTTTAAAATAGTTTCCTACGTAGAGTATTGGAGATATGGAAGGGTTGTTTTTTGTTGTTGTTGTTTTATTTTTTTAAACCTAGCTCTTTTCACATGCTTTATTGTACTCATAACTTTCTCTTAACCTTTACTCCATTGTCATAACCTAATTGTGAAGCTCATACTCAGTCGGTTCAAACATTTGGTCCCTGTCATTAGCAGAGTGTGTTGGATTGTGATTTGTTTCCCACTCTGGCTTTATTTATGTTTCAACTAATATGGTTTTCCAGTGAGAAAAGTTGGAGGGTATATTGTATGTTTTGTAGGGGATCTCTGTTGCTCTAATTTCAGATCACTTGCTTTACAGATTGTAAGCTATACAGACAGTCCAGACCTTTTTTGCTTAAGTCCTTTTGTTTCATATGTCAACTCTATTAAATATTCAACTGAAAGAACAACTTATTACAGAGAACGAGAATATGATTTTAGAGAATTAAGAGTAAACAACTACAAAGGGTACCTATTTACTCAGTAAGTATAGACTTACTTGGACAGAAAGTCTCCAAGAATTTAACACCATTATTTGTAAGGCTTTATGTTGTGTTTTCTTTTAAAGTCCTCTGTTCATTGTTTTTTATTAATTATTACTATTTTATTTATTTATTATTATTATTTATTTTATTTATTATTCTTTTTATTAAATAAAAACCTTATTGTTTTCTTACTAGAATCTCTACTTCCAGGGTACAGTTTCTAGTTCAGCCTGACAACTCTGCTTCCCTGTCAACTTCAGCTTTCTTCTACCTTCCTGAAGTACTTTTCTGGAGACACTAAGAAGGGCCATTGGAAGGAGGATCAGTGCACTAACTGTAAAGTCTTTTGTCTGAAGCTGTTGTAGTGCCTTAGGAATTATGGCAAACTGCACATGTGGGGTTAAAACAGAGGTTTTAAGGTTTACTAGTAGATGTACTTTATGTTCATTTATATGTTTGTTAGTATTCTATTCAATGGCAGCTGTTTAAACTTCAGGTGTTGTTGTTAAGGCATAAATTTTGTTGATTCACTTTTTGTGAATGACAGAAGGTGTACTTCTTAATGATGAACCAATTAACTTACCCAAAATTGGAATGATAACTTTTAGAAATGAAGCTTCCTTGCCTGCTTATACTATAAATTTGGGACGTAGAGTATTTGGGACCTGTCATGAAGCTGATGGATTCCTTTAATGTGGTAGTGTTTTCCTTCTCACCACTAATCTTCAATACTATTTTAAAATTGAATGAAGATATTATAATCAATCTGTATATTTAGGGGAAAACAGAATGAAGACATACTCTTGAGAAGCCATTTTCAAATTCCATGTGACATTTATTACTAAAATGGTAGAAACTATCTTCTTCTAATATAAGGAGGATAAGAAGAAAATAAGACCTTGAGATCTTACAGTGTTTTATGGAGTTCTTATATACAACTTACTCCTATCTGTACTGCATGGATTTTTTTTAAGTTGTAGATGGACACAGTACCTTTATTTTATTTTATTTATTTTAAAATTCTTTTTAAATTTAGTTTTTTTCTAATCAGTTATACATGACAGCAGAATGCTCTTTGATTCATTGTATACAAATAAGCACAATTTTTCACTTCTCTGGTTGTACCAAAGTAGGGTCACACCACTTGTGCAATCATACATGTACCTAGCGTAATGATATCCATTTCATTCCACCATCTTTCCTACCCTCATGCCCCCCCTGCCATTCCCCTTTGCCCCATCCAAAGTTTCTCCATCCTTTCCATGCCCCCCACAATTATGAATTAGCATCCATTTATCAGAGAAAACATTCGGCCTCTGATTTTTTTGGACTTAATTCGCTTAGCATGATATTTTCTAAAAACCCCATCCATTTACTTGAAAATGAATAATTTTATTCTCTTTTATTGCTGAGTAATATTCCATTGTGTATATGTACCACAGTTTCTTTATCCATTTATCTATTGAAGGGCATCTAGGTTGGTTCCACAGTTTGGCTATTGTGAATTGTGCTGCTACGAACATTGATGTGGCTGCATTACTGTAGTATGCTGTTTTTTAAGTCTTTAGGGTATGGACCAAGGAGTGGGATAGCTGGATCAAATGGTGGTTCCATTCCAAATTTTCTAAGGAATCTCCATACGGTTTTCCAGATTGGCTGCATCAATTTGCAGTCCTACCAGCAATGTATGTGTGTGCCTTTCCCCCATATCCTTGCCAACACTTATTGTTGATTGTATTCTTGATAACTGCCATTCTGATTGGAGTGAGATGAAATAGTAGTTTTGATTTTCAATTATTTAATTACTAGAGATTTAAACATTTTTTCATATATTTGTTGATCAGTTGTATATCTTCTTCTGAGAAGTGTCTGTTCTGCTCCTTAGCCCATTTATTGATTGGGTTGTTTGTTTTTTCGGTGTTAAGATTTTTAGTTTTTTATATATCTTGGAGATTAGTGCTCTGTCTCACATGCGTGTGGCAAAAATTTGCTCCCCAAATGTTGGCTCTCTATTCACTTCATTGATTTTTTTTTCTGAGAAGAAGCTTTTTTAGTTTGAATCCATCCCATTTATTGATTTTATTTTATTTCTTGTGCTTTAGGAGTCTTGTTAAGGAAGTCGGGGCTAATCCGACATGATGAAGATTTAGGCATACTTTTTCTTCTATTAGGCTTAGGGTCTCTGGTGTAATTCCTTGGTCCTTGATCCACTTTGAGTTGATTTTTGTGCATGGTGAGAGACGGGTTTAGTTTCATTTTGCTGCATATGGATTTCCAGTTTTCCCAGCACCATTTGTTGAAGAGGCTATCTGTTCTCCAATATGTGTTTTTGGCATCTTTGTATACTATGAGATAACTGTATTTATGACCACATGTCTATTTAGGTTAGGGTGAATGTCTTCTCTGAAATAAGGTGACTGACGACTCATAGTGGGGTAGGGAGAGAGAGCATGGGAGGAATAGAAGAACTTTAGACAGGGAAGAGGGGTGGGAGGAAAAGGGAGGGGGGCAGGGAGTTAACAATGATGGTGGAATGTGATGGACATCATTATCCAAAGTATATGTATGAAGACATGAATTTGTGTGAACATACTTTATATACAAACAGAGATATGAAAAATTGTGTTCTATATGTGTAATAAGAATTGTAATGCATTCTCTGTCATGTTTTAAAAAATAAAAGCAATTTAAAAAATAAGAAAGATCCTGAGAAGGAAATGGTTAATCAGAAACTTCCCACAGAATATAGAAGCTATCTACAAAAGAAATCAGAAAGAAATATTAATTCAGCATGAAACACATCTGCAAGTTTGAGGTATTTAAATTTTCCATAAATCTGATGTTGCCCTCACAATTCAGATATTTTTCCCAGCATCAGAAAAAAAATGTAGTTATGTAGTAATTACATTGCAAGTGATACTTGGTAATTGAATCCATGAGTATTTCTAGATAGTTGGCAAAAAGGGAATTTGTCCTTGAAATCTGTTTTTGAGATGGAGAGGAAAATGACCAGGTCAGAGAGGAGATAAAGGGTCCTGAGCTCTCATAAGCATTCCTGCATATTAAATTGGGACCAACCGGATTCTGTCAATCTCATTTATTTGTAATTGCCAGCCTATATGAAATGCCTTATGTCTTGAGGCCATCCAAACATTCTAGGGAACTGAAAATGTTTAGTGTATTGATGGGGGTTACCTTAAGAATGAATGTTGGAGAAGTAAACAGCACCTAAATTACTGAGAAACTCGTGTACTAGGCTAAGGAAACTGAACTTCATTCTTGCCAAGGGAAGCCAGTTGGGTTTGAAGTAGGGCTATATGTATGATTGATTTGTGTTCTAGCAAGGTCATTGGTAGCATGATAAGAATTAAGGGTGGGTGAAATAGGGACCAGGAAAGCTTAATAGTCCAGCAGTTCCTAAATGTGAGTCTAATAAAAGTCTACGAGCCTTTCCACTAATTCAAAGGGAGATAACGACGAAAACACGGATAAAATGCTTCAGATATAGCTGTACATGTCCACATAAGATAAGTTACAGTTGTCAGAAACTTATGCTTTCTTGTTTTTACATTAAACTTGTTTTTATGAATAATTATGAGAATTGTAGCCTTTGGTTATTTGCTGTAGTTCAAAAATGTCTTTCATTGAAAAATTAAAAGATAATATTGCTGACCCTTTACCTTGTAATTCATGTTTTTTAAACTTTTTGAAAATAAAAAAGATTGCTAATGTGTTAAATAAGGTTTTTCTGGATTGGCTTTGGAAAATTGAATTAAGAGATTAAAACAGTGCTTCTCAGACTTCCTGTAGTTAAGGATTAATCCCCTCCTCCCACTGCTGATCTTTCATAGAGAAATTTTTCTTTTGTACATGCCTAGCACACAGTATGTTACATAGGACTAATCACATGTTTATACAATATGTGTTATAAACTCTGTGTGAGATGAGTCCATTGATCTTCAGTTTGGATATCTTGGTAATGTCAGTTGCTGTATAAAAATTTTGACATTTAATTTTTGCACTGATGAATTCATAAGAAACAGTCTACAGATGGACACCAACCCACAAATCACCTTTTAATTGTAGGGCATTTGACTGTGCCTTGCATTTGACTGTGCCTTAATGGGTCAAATAAGGATCCTGCCAGGGTTAGTGCATTGAACAATTGAGAAGAACTGATTTGCCCTATAGTCAAGAGTACCTTGGGGGCAAAAGCATTGCTTTTCTTGGGTTCTGAGGGCTAAAGGGAACTCCGTTAGGCCCTGGAGAGAGAAGTAGTGTCATTGGATAAGAGCTCTGGAATTAGGAGCTGGGCTGTGGTCTAAAATTCTCAGGGATGCCTGTAACCAGCAAGAACCCTTCTTGAATAAGACCTATGCTTACTGGGATTGTGTAACTGTATTTAGGTCAACTGTATAATTTTTTAAAGATGTTTTTTATAGTATCTTTATTTAGTTTTTATGTGGTGCTGAGGATGGAACCCAGTGCCTCACATGTGCTAGGCAAGCACTCTACCAACTGAGCTATAGCCCCAGCCCTCACCTGTTTAATTTGTATCTCCCAGATTGTTGCGCTGTAGTAGAGGTATAGGCTTAAAATAATTTTGTATTGTGAAGGGGGTGCTGTAAAAAAATGTCTACTTTAGAGTATGGGTCAAGGCAAAGTTGGTTTAAGAACCTTCCGTCTGGGAGCCCCCTGAAGTGTCTAATTTGATCAGGTGGCTGAAATCTCACATATCGACATAACTGCCTGCTACTGGCGGCCTTGAGTATCCTTGTGTGTAGTGCTTAACAGGCAGAGGGGAGGTGTGAAAGCAGCTTGTTGAGAAAACTCCGAACAAATTGCTGGCATGGCCTGCCCTTTGCTACAGATTCATATGATATTTTGATGCCTCCCTTATGTGAGCAGTGACCTGTTATAGAGAACAGAAATGTCCAGGAAGTCCTCTTCTCAACATAATAGAAACAACCATGTATTAAGTACTTATCATGGAGCAGGTACTAGGTTATGGACTTTACATGCTTTATCTCAGTTCTACAATAAGTATGAGGTAAAGGGTTATTATTGTCAGCATTTTATGGATGGTTACACTGGGACTTATTGAGGGGTCAGAATTTAAACCCACAGAATGACCCCAGGGTCTACACTTGTGATCAGGGTACTTTGTATGGGTGCTTTGTATCCTAAACTAGGATCTTTGAGATCAGGAGTCCCAAACTTCTCTTTTTTATGCCTGTCCCTTCACGCCTGAAGGACCACCTGTAATCCAGTCTCACATATATGTAGAGGCCAGCTCCAGTCTCTGTTTTTCCACGCTTATGATTGGGAATGGCTAGTATCTTACTCAAGGGCCTTTCTGGTTAAAGATCAGATATTTACAGAAAAATAGGGGTAAGAGAGGGCTTGGAAAGAGCAATCATAGGCTTGATCACAGTACGCTGGTGAGGAAGAGGATCAGAGAACGGTGTTGGTTGGAAACTGATGGTACATAAATGAATGTGTGAGGATCAGATTGTGTATTTAACACAGTCAACTGGTGAGATAGGCAGATGTGCCAAAAATATGATAACCACTTGGACTTGTTTAAATTGAATTAATTTTAAGCAATATACTTGGATCTCAAGTTTCATTTGATTATGACACTGGCATTATGTAGCCTACATAATTCAGTTTGTTCACATTATGAATATTATTATAGGACAATGAAAATCTATCATAGTATTGCACAGGCTAGTTATTAACTACTTTAAATTTCAAAAAAATGTATCTTGAATCCTACTACCCTAGTAGATCCCCATTTTAATTTTTTCTGTGCTGATTGTTAGCCCATGTCTGTATGCCAAAAATTGAATCATAACAGATAAAATGATATGCTTTGCTTTCATTTTTATTATTATAAGTTTCTTTCCTTTTTTCAATTCTCTATGATCTTCATAATTTCTGCTTCTGAGTGGAAGTATCCTTCTATATTTTCTTCTCCAAATTGTGAATTCTTTTTAGGGTAGAGACAGTGTCTTTTTTTTTTATTTTCTGAGGAAAGGCTTATTTAGTTCACAAGTGTCTTATTCATATTTCCCCTCTTTTATCCATACAGTAGATGGTAGATCATTTTTATTCAAATTCATTGATTTGGGCATTAAGAAATTTCCATTCATAAGCCTATTAGTCAGCTTTGTGTTACTACAATGAAAACCGGAGGCAACTAACTTTGTAAAGCAAGAAGTTTTGTTTAGCTCACAATTTTGGAGGTTCAAAGTTCAAATGATATTGTGCAGGTTTGGTGAGGGGCATCTCTTGACTGCATTGCCTCATGGTGCATGGAGGATGCCGTGGTGGGAACAAATGATGTTATCTTGAACCAGGAGCAGAGAGACAGAGACCAGGCCCTGCAATTCCCTTTGGGCATGATTCCAATGACCCAAGGACTCTTACTAGACCTTGCCTACTAAAGGTTCTATCACACAACCAATGGTGCCACCCTGGGGACCAAGCCTTTAATATAGACCTCTGGGAGATACCACACACATTCAAACCATAGTGGTGAGCTGTTGTAAATAATGTTGCTTTGACCATGTCATGAATATTGTTCCCCCTTCTTTTGCATGATTTTCTTGAAATCCATTCCCAAGAATGAGATTAACCAAATCCAAGGGAGTAATAATGGTATATTTTAAAAACATGCTGCCTATGCCTTTTTAAAAGATTGTTCAAATTACTTTGCTATCAGAAATGTTTCAGGTTAGTACTGGATTTCAATCTTATCAGCAGTATTAAAAATTAAACTTAAAAATTATTGGTATAAAATGCTACTTGTTTTATTTGTGATCCTTTACTATGATTACTAAAGTTGAACATTTTGCTATATTAGTTTACTGAACTTAATTCCTAATGTGAAAATTTTCTGCTCATGTTATATCCATTTTTAAATGAACATAAATTCTTAAAATTTTGCTTAAGATTTTAAGATCTTTAATACAATGTATAAAATTCCATTGCTAATCTCCAGAGAAATAATACCTACTCATTTTCTGTGTTATGCTATGTTTTTAAAACATAATTAAATTTAAAATGTTTTTAAGTTTCTGAAGGTATTCCCATAACAGTAAATAACTATTCTAAGATGTGTGGTTTATGATAGCCCTGCAATGATATTTTTAAATAAAAAATATATTAGGCTTAATTTTCAGGCTATTTTGCATCATTAATCACTAAATATTTTTCCTTCCTATCAGTATGTTAAGCTACTATATTAGTTGCTTGGAGATTTTTAAATGTCTGATAAGACTATTACCCATCAGAGAATCTTTTTCAAATACATTTATTCAACAACCTCTGTACTATTCTAAATGATTATAATATATTATAATATATACATACTTCATAACATATAATATACATATTTCATAATTTTATTTTATTTATTTATTTATTTTTAAAGAGAGAGTGAGAGAGGAGAGAGAGAGAGAGAGAGAGAGAGAGAGAGAGAGAGAGAATTTTTAATATTTATTTTTTAGTTTTCGGCGGACACAACATCTTTGTTGGTATGTGGTGCTGAGGATGGAACCCGGGCCGCACGCATGCCAGGCAAGCGCGCTACCGCTTGAGCCACATCCCCAGCCCTATTTCATAATTTTAAAAGGGCAAAAATTTTTTTAAAAAAAATGTTAATCTGGTGTGCACCCATACTAATCCAGTACTAACCTTAATACATTCCTGTATTACCTCCCAACCAAACTTTATTTTTTTTTAGAGAAGTTTTGGGTTCAAAGCAAAAATGAGTGGGATTTCCCATATAGTCCCCTACCCCACACATGCAGTGTTAGTTAGCTTTCATTTCTATAACAAAATACTTGAGATACTTAACTTAGAAAAGGTTTATTTTGGCTCATATATTTGGAGGTTCAGTCCATAATTGTTTGGCTTATTGCCCTGGGCCTGTGGTAAGGCTACCTCATCATGATGGGAGTGCATGGTGGAGCAAAACTAGGAACCACGGAGAAAGAGGAAGGGACCGGGCCCCACAATCCCCTTTGAGGGCACACCCTCAGTGATCTAAAGGCCTTCCACTAGGACCCAGTTCTTAAAAATTCTAAGAACTACCTCCCAATGCGGCTACCCTGAGACCAAATCTGTAATACATGGATCTGTCGGGAACAAAGATCCAAATGATAGTATTCTGCCCCCAGACCCACAGTTTTATGTCCATCTCACAATGCAAAATGCATTCAATTTATTCCCAAGAGTCCCCAAAGTCTTAACTCTTCCAGCATTGCTCAAAATTCCAAGTACCCTTTGAGACTCAAGGCAAAATTTGTGAGTTTAGTGAGTTACTATAAGAAATAAAACAAATACATGCTTCTAAGATACAATTGTGTGATAGGCATAAGGTAAACATTCCTATTCCAAAATAGAAGGATAGGAAAATAGTAAGAAGAGATCAGCCTGAAGCAAGACTGAAGCCCAGCAGAGCAAACACCGAATCCTGAAATTCTTTGTCCAGCATCCAGGGTACACTGTGGCAAGAGATACACTATGGCCTTGCTCCTTACAGCCCACATGGCCATGATCTTAGGTTTTATACGCTGCTTGCAGTTTCATTTGGCAGGCACTGCATGTTGTTGGCATCTCTGTCTTTTTGGGGTCTCCATTACAGCTTTAGCTTCACTTCCACAGCTCCATATCTTGCCTTATCAGGGGCTTCTTGCAGGGATGCTGACCTTGCCATATGTTGCCTGGCTTCCCAGGGTTTCCTTTGAAATCCAGTGGAAGTCTCTGTGACCCCAAACTCTTGGATTCTACATACCTACAAAACCAGCAAGTTTTGGATAGCACCAAGTTCTGACACTGATGTGAACTATACCTGGGCCCATTTGAATCATAGTTAAAGCAGTTTTTGAAGGTGCCATGCTAGCTGAACATGGGGAAATGAATCCCAGGGCAACAATTACCTACACCATGCCAAGCAGACAGGGAATCCCAGGATTCTTTTCTGAAAACATACTGCCTGGAAAGTCTCTGAAATACATTTGCATTTCTGTATCTCTGAGCTTAATGGCTGTAGTTTTGTCAGTTTGTGAGATGTCCTCAAGGTATCTTTCCCTTTGTCCTGGTGTAAAGCACTTGGCTTCTTTTTATGGGAACTAACAACTGCACCCTCCTCGCTTCACCTTTACACATGCTGCTTTCTTGGCAAGCTGCAAATTTTCCAAATCTTTCTGCTCTGACTGTTTTTGCTTCTGATTTTCACTATAAATTTGGCTATAATCAGTAAGTTATACCCATACCTGAATGCTTTGCTGCATTGAAATTTCCCCTGCCACTTAATCTAGTTTATTTCCTTTAAGTTCAGCCTTCTACAAGTAATCAGGACATGTTCAAAATGTATACAAAAGTTTTCCCATAGTGTAACAAGGGTGACTTTTGGTCCAGTTCCCAATAGAGTCCTATTCCCCTCTGAAGCCTCATCAGCATGAACTTCACTACCTGCATTTCTGTCAGCATTTTGGTCTTGTGAGTCCTTACTCGGATCAGCTGTTAAGCTCTGCTTACAACATTCTATGCTTTCTCTCCTTCCATAATCCAATTCCATGATTAGCAGTATATAGTTAACAGCAATGGCCCCACTTCTCAGTACCAATTTTCTTTATTATACAACTTTCTATTACTATAGTGAAACATCTAAGATAATTAACTTAAAGAAAAATCTTTATTTTGGCTCACAGTTTTGGAGATTTCAGACCAAAATGATCAATTGGTCTCATTGCTTTGGACCTATAGTGAGGCAGTACAATATGTTGGGAGTGTGTGGCAACTCAAACTGCTCACCTCATCAATCAGGAAGCAAAGAGAGTGAGGAGAGTCTCTTAGTCTATTTTAAGGGTACACTCCCAGTGACTTCAAGACCTCCCACTAGACCCCCACTTCTTAAAACTTCCACCACCTCCTATTAGCACCACCTTAGGGACCATGCCTTAACACATGGGCTTTTGGGGTATATTTAATACCCAAACTATAGTATTACCTGTCATAGCTCAGGAAACCCCATAAATAGGAAGCTATACATGATGGAAGTAAGGACTGTGAAAGAAATATAGTTTCACAAATCCCACATGGAAAGGTGAGCTGGCAATAAAGAGTGGGATTTGTTCAGGTTAATGTCTATAAAAGACTCTGGAAAGGTTGGTGAGGTAGAGCTTAGTTATAAAAATAGGAGGCCCTATACACTCAGAGCCACAGATATTCTTGTTAAGGTGCTAAGAGCCATAGCCAAGTAGTAATGATGCATGGCATTTTTGGTTGAAAGGTGACGCCAGCAAGCCATTGAGATGATATGATTATGTTAAGATCTGCATTCAAATAGATATTAGACCCCTGCTGTCCACCTCGGCCTGCTACGCCTGCTACGGGACTCCTGGAGAGTTCCCATTGGTTGGGGAAGTGTGGTAGGAGGGAATTCCGGAGGAGGGATTTCCTGTTGGTGTTTGTGTCCGGGAGAAAGCCGCGTGTGTGGGTCGGCATATTTCCCAGGAGCATACAGGGCATTGGCGGGAGTTTTAAAAATAAAGTTTGTTCCTGTTTGAGTGGCTCCTGATTTTGTGCCCAGCCAGACTGCGGCATTAAGGGACAGATTGAGGCATCATTATGATCAATTACTCATTGTCTTGAATTTCTCTTAGTTCTGTCTCCACCCCTGGGAGGCCAAGATATTATGCAATAGCTAAGAAAGGCCTACAGCTGACGGGCAGGTGGCATGGCCGCATTCCTGTAATCCCAGTGGCACAGGAGGATTGTGAGTTCTAAGCCAGCCTCAGCAAAAGCTAGCCGCTAAGCAACTCAGTGAGACCCTTTCTCTAAATAAAATACAAAATAGGGCTGGGGGTGTGGCTCAGTGGTGGAGTGCTCCGAGTTCAATCCCTGGTACCCACCCCCTAAAAAAAAAAAAAAAAAAAAAAAAAAAAGCATAGAACAGCTTCCATAGGTAATATTGGCCACACGGTGGCGCTATTCGCTTCTTCAAATTCTCATTTAACACATTTCTTGTTCCTGGGATTCTGGGATCTGCTTGGATGTGTCAAATGCTGCTTGCCAACCTGAAAGTTTAGTGCATTTCTTTCTTTTTATTCTTTCTGGGTGGGAGGTGAGACTGGCCAATGGCTGATGAGAGAAATCTAGAATATCCATTACTGTTGAGTTCTCAGAATTCATTTCAGATCCAAGAGGAAGCAGTCGACTAAGCCACAAGTTCCTAACTTGGAGAAGTTCCAGGCATTAGCAAGAACATTGAGCTAATGCTACCCTTCATCCATTCTCTTTCAGGAACAGGATTCCTGAAACTGTGTTTATTTTTTAAAGAGAGATGTCAGCAACTTAAAATTGATGAAAGAGAATTGCCTTTGTTGACATAGAAAGGTCATAATATATTGCTAAGTGAGAAAAAAATAAATAAGTAGTCTTCGGTGGAGGGGAACAGGGAATGAGCTTTCTAGTACCCTTTGCCCAGCATGATAACATAGAAGGCTTCCTCACGTTTGTTTCTTGACCTTCAAAGTCCTCCTAAGGGTTAACCATTGTAATGATTTCTATTGCTATAGTTAGAGTCTCTTCTACATGCAAGTAAGATCATTAGGTATGTACTCTTTTATGTTTGGATGCTTTCACCACAATTTCTCTATGAGATTTGTTCATGTTGTTGTTCATAGCATAGGCTTAAACATTGCTGAGTGTGAATTCATTGACTGTGCCACCAGTTGATGAATATTTTGGTGGTTTTAGGTTTGGGACTGTTGTGAATAAAGCTAGTATGAACATTGTTTTACATGTCTTTTGGCTAACCTATTCCATCAGATCTCTTGGAAATGTGTGCATGTGTGTATTTATGCACACACATATTTATATATGTAAGTAGAATTGTTATAGTAGGCATATGTTTAGTTTTAGTAGACATTGCCAAAAGTTTTATAAAAAAGCTGTAATGAATTTTACTGCCTACAGCAATGTATGAAAGTCTTAGTTGTTCCCAGTCTCCATTTCTGCTAGTTTTTTAAAAAAAATTAATTTGTTTTAGTCATGTATTACAGTAGAATGCATTTATGCACTTTGATATATCATACATAGATGGGGTATAATTTCTCATTTTTCTGATTGTACATGTTGTAGAATCACATCAGTCATGCAGATACACACACACACACACACACACATGATAATAATGTCTGTTTCATTCTACTAACTTTCTTATCCTCATATCCCCTCCCCTCCCCTCCCTTCATTCCCCTCTACCTAACCTAAGATAACTATTCTGCCCTCCTGCCCCCACCTTATTCAGAATTAGCATCTGCATATCTGAGAAAATATTCAGCCTTTGTTTTTTGGGGGTTGGCTTATTTCACTTAGCATGATATTCTCCAACTCCATTCATTTACCTGCGAATGCCATAATTTTATTCTTCTTTAAAGCTGAGTAATATTCCACAAAATATCTATACCACATTTTCCTTATTCCTCCCCTAGTCTTTTTAATATCAAACATTCTGATGGGAGTATAGTAGTAAACTTACTGTGGTTTTAACATATATTTCAACTTTAACTTATATTTTAACTATGTTGTTTACTTTTTTCATATGCTTATTTGCATTTTTAAAAATACTTCTTCAAATCTTTGTCCCACTTTTCTCATTGAACTGTTTGTCTAGAAAAAATCCCTTATCATATAATGTATTATGAATATCTCAGTCTATAGCTGACCTGTTCACTCTCCTAATTAAAAATGTCTTTTGGCAAAGAGAGGCTTTAGTTATAAATTCAATATTTCAACAATATTCAGGTTTTCTATTATTCTTGTGTCACTTTTTTCAAATTGTGCTTTTCAAATGATTTGTTCATTTTATCTAAAGTGTCAAATTTATTGGCATGAGGTTGTTCATGATACTCTTTTATGTTTTCAGTATGTGTTGTGATTACTCGGCCAGGTAGGCTGGAACCCATGCACCTATCCATGCACTCAAAATTAGTTTGGGCATCAAAATTCATGAGGCCACACATCCAAGGGGATATGAAGGAATTTATTACTTAAAAATATTATGGATTTCTGGGGAGAGTAGGGAAGGTACCAGAGCCTGTGTGAAGACAGTTTAAGAGAAGGGCAGAGCAGGGCAGGTGGTTTGAAGTTTAATTGTACTTAAGGGTAGAGAGGGGGTGAGGGTTCTCATTGTGCCCCTGGGGCTTGCATGGTTTGATCTTCCCACTCAGAGAGGGAGCCCACAGGCTGTGTATAAGGCTCGCCCACTTGTGACACTAGCGAGAAGGAGGAGGAGGAGCAGGGCTGGAAAGGGCAGGTGGTCAAACGTGAGTTAGACCTTTCAGTCTAATGTCTGTAGGATCTGTGGTGGATGGAGGAGGAAATCAATCTTGACATTCATGGAAATAGCCAATACTTTCCTAACTGTCTACATTTGAAAAACAAGATAACTAAGTATAAAAATGGGTTACCGATGATCTTAACTCTTTGAGCTTGGCCAAAGAATTAGCTTTTAAATGTGAAACATCCTCACTGGCTGCACTATGACTGTCTTATAAGTGAGAACTAATGTTAGAATTCCAGAAAAAGCACAATTATTGACAGGGCTCATTTATCCATGTTCATTTATCTTTACTAAGCTTGGATCCTTGATTGCCCAAATAGTAGGAAGCTTAAAGAAAATGACTTATGAAATGTTCTTCTTGTTTCTTACAATAAATGAAAAGGGAAAGCACAATTTTTAATTCTTTGAGCAGAATAGAGGCTTATTTATACATGTTAAATGGCTCGCCCATAATTATTGTTTTCTGGAGCAATGACTTTAGGTAAAGATATTGAAACATAATGTCAAAAAATGTACTTATACATTCATACATTGCTGATCGGACTGCAAATTGGTGCAATCACTTTGGAAACCAGTATGGATATTCTTTAGAAAACTTGGAATGGAACCACCATTTGACCCAATTATCCCATTCCTAAGTATATACCCAAAGGACTTAAAATCAGCATACTGAAGTGACACAGCCACATCAATGTTCATAGCAGCTCAATTCAGAATAGCTAAGCTATGGAACCAACCTAGGTACCCTTCAACAGATGAATGGATAAATAAAATGTGATATATATACAAAATGGAATATTACTTGGCCATAAATAAGAAGGAAATCATGGCATTTGCTGGTAAGTGGATGGAAATGTAGCCTATCATGCTAAGTGAAATTAGCCAATCCCAAAAAAACCAAAAGCCAAATGTTCTCTCTAATACGTGGATGCTAATACACAATAAGCAGGGGAGGGAAGAATAGAAGTTCATTGGATTGGGCAAAGGGGAATGAAGGGAAGGGAAGGGAAGGGGAATAGGAATAGGAAAGAGAGAAGAACGAATCAGACATAACTTTCTTATGTTCATATATGAATTAACAACCAGTGTAACTCCATATCATGTACAACCACAAGAATGGGAAGTTTTACTCCATGAATGTACACAATGTCAAAATACACTCTACTGTCATGTATGTCTAAAAAGAACAGATTAAAAAATGTACCGAAAATTTTAGGTAATAATTTAATTATTTTAATATAAAATACATGTGTCCATAATCTATTAGGATGAAAAAAATGTCATGCTAGCTGTGAAGTAACTTAAGGCCCTGTCCCTGGTCATGTGCCTTGGGATCTGAATTTTCTCTGATCTGCCATTAGGGTGTGCAATTCTTCATAAAACAAGGCCCCGATCTTCCAGGAACAAAAGGAGTCACCTGGTAGCAGTGAGGGCTTACAGGATTGGCACCCCCTAACTGATCACCCTTTAATTTGTTGTTTTTCTCTAGTGAGTTATCTAGCTCTGTCCTCCTTGCTAGCATGTCTGACCCTTGCTTTACTCACACATGGTTCCTCCCTACAGAGTCACGGGCAGAAGTCCGCTCTACTCTCCCCAAGTCCATAAGTGCCAGAGTCTAGATTTTTAGCGTCAGCAAATTCATCTAAAAAATAGAGAAAATTGTAATTTTCTACTGTAAATATTTTTTTAAAATACATGTACATGAAAATATTTTGTATTCTTATGCCTGGTGCCTTGTGGATACTCACCGAGTATATGCAATCTCTAGTTGAATTTATGCATCCTGGAATGCTCACCGAGTATACGCAATCTCTAGTTGAATTTATGCATCCTGGAAATGAATATAACTGATACAGCTGCTGAGCTTCTTTTAGGCTACGGTGACCAGCAATCTCAGTTTACTCATTACTGGCCCAGTTTTAGCACTGCAAGTCCTATGTGCCATGAAACCCTTCCTTGGGACCTGAAAAACCCTAGCTTTTGGTAATGGGCAGGGAGGATTGGGGGTAAGTATAGAACTCACATTGTTGCCTGAAAAATAGGAGTTGAAAGCAGTCCTGTGTTTAGGATAAGACATAGTTTATCTGCCTTTTGTAACTGCTGATGCTTATTTTTCTCTTGACCATTGATGTTGGGACCATGGTTTATGGTTCACAGCAATGGAAAATTCATTGTAGTGTCACTCTAGCCGATGGGACTTAGGTGTCTGGCTTAGGTGTGTTGTAATCATGGCATTAATAGTCTTTTGAAATTTTGTCTGTGGATTAATCATTGGTTTAATTTTGAACATTATAAATATTATGACTATGTTTTCAAAAAAAACGTGAATAAGAATGATTATCAAATCATTGCCAGCATGATCCAGACATCTCTGTGGTTAAAAAAAAATGGCTAAATGACTTACTGAAGGAGACACAACTGAATTAAGAAGGTGAGTAACCAAAACAGAGCTTACTACATACTATATGGGAAAGAATTTGGGATTGAGCACACTGGAGAAGGAGATATGAAAGCACATATTTAGACTAGGTCTCACAAGCTAGGACGAGGCAGGCAAATGCCTCAAAATCAATCAAAAGTGGTTTTGTTTGTGTTTCTGCTTTTCCCTTGCCCTTCCCCAAAGACATCAATGCTTGGTCAAAAATAGAGGCCACTGATCTTGTTTGGGTCACTCCCTTGATTGCTTTATGAAAGTAAGTAAAATTATTGCATTAATCAGCCTTTTGTCACTACAATGAAGTGCCTTAGGCAGACTGCTTATGGGGAAGAGTTTTATTTAGCTCACAGTTCTGGAAGTTCCAGGGCACAGTAGCTGCATCAGCTCAGTCTCCTCCTGGCAGGTGGAGATGGAGAAAGTGCACACAGTGTTATGCATTATGTCACATAACAGGAAGCCCTGGGGAGACAGGGTGGCCTGGCCTCAGGCTCTTATAACAGTCCTCTCACAAGAGCTACCTTAATCTCTTCCCAAGGCCAGCACCTTAGTCAATCTAAGGACCTCCCAATAGACCCACATCATCTCCCACTACCACCTTGGGGACCAAGCTTCCAGCCCATGAAACTTTGGAAGACAAATGACATCCAAATCATAGCATTCTGTGCCTGGTTGCCAAGGTTCATGACTGTCTCATAATTCAAAATGAATTCATTTCATCTCTGGTAGTCCCAAAGTCTTAACTGTTCTATCATCACTCAGAGGTCCAAGTCTGAAGTCTTCTGAAAGTCAAGGCAGACTCTTCAGCTCTGAGTCCCTGTAAAATCAAAACACAAGTTATATACTTCTGGGAGATAATGGCAGAACAGAGAGAGGTTAAACATTCCTGTTTCCAAAAAGGAGGAATAGGGAAGTTGAAAGACATAATTGGCTCAAAGCAGGACTGAAACCTAAACCCAGCCAGGCAATGTTAAATCACAAATTCCAAGATCATGTCTGTGCACCCTGCATGGAGGGTTGGAGACCCTAAGGCCATGAGCGTCCCTGCCTCTACTGCTCTGCTGGTCACTGCCCACATGGCTGCTCTTTGGGGCTGCAAGCTGATGTTGGAGCCTTTCCCTATTGGTCTCTGTACTTCTGGGTTCTCCCCATTAGCTCTCCTCCCTCAGCTCTACTAGGCACGGCCTCATCAGGATGTCTTTGTGGGGAGAGTCTTTGGCAGACAGTTTTCTTCCAGGCCTTCCCAGGTCCTTCTTGGAAATCTTGGTGGGAGCTGTCATGACTCTTGCATCCTGCAAAGTCAACATCATGTGAACACTGACACCATGGTCTTCTGCCAGCACAAGCTGTGCCTGAGAACTTGAGCCACAACTGCAGGAGGCTTCTCCAATTGAATGCAGGGAAACAAATCTCCATAGAGTGCATTATTTCTCTGAAACAATTCTGCCCTGGAACATTTCTAAAGCAAATTTGCACTTGTGGGCTTTTGGGCCTGTGATGGGAGAAATTGCCTCAAAGATTTCTGAGATGCTTTTGAAGCCATCTTTTCGTTTGTCCTGTTGAAAAGCACTTGGCTTCTTTTTATTGCACTAATGTCTTCAATAAGTAGTTTGCCTATACCCTTGACTCTTATACACATTTTTTTAAAAATTTCCTGGTCAGGTTATAGGTTTTCCAAATTTTCTACTTTGCTTCTTTTTGCTCCCCAATTTCACTGTAAGTCTAACTAAAAGCAGTCAATACCCATGTTACAGCCTGCTCTGCTGTTGAAGTTGTCAAAGGGTGTGGACACAATGTAGCCAAGTTCTTTGCCATGAAGTAACAAGGCTAGCCTTTTGTCCAATTTCCATATATCCATAAGAGATTGCTTCCCTGGAGTCCTGCCATCTGTGCCCTTACCAAAATTACCCATAACATTATTTGTAGCATTCTAGGCTTTTCCTGGCCTGCTCCTCCAGAATCTTCCAAACTCTACCAATAAACAAGTTCCAAAGCTTGATCCACATTTTTAGGTATGGTAACAACTCCATTCCTCAGTACAAATTTTATGTTTTTTTTTTAATCACTATAGTGAAATATCTGAGACCAGCTAATTTGAGAAAAAAAAGAAGTTTTGGAGGCTTAGGGTATGATACCTGCATTCGGTGAGGGTCCTCTTACCTGCATCACATCATGATGGATAGCAATGGTGGGAACAAGTGATTAGCTCTGAAATGGGAATCCAGAGAGAGCTGGGTAGGTCAGACTCTGGTTGTTCTCACAACCTTATCCTGAGAACTACCAAGGGATTACACAAGAAGTACCTTAATCCTTTCCAAGGGCAGGGCTCTTCATGACCTAAGGATCACCACTAAGCTCCTCCTCCTAAAGGTTCTATCAGCTCCAAACACCACCACACCTAGGACCAAGCCTCCAACAAATGACATCTAAACCAGAGCAGTTATATTCCTGATTACAGAGGTTGCAACTAAAAGGTCCTGTGGGCAAACAAAGGGAGATAATTTTATGAATGTGTTGGGCCCTTAGAGTGCAGAGCTCATTCTGAACAATCATACTTTCTGTGATTATCTACATCAAATGATATGTCAAATCATGGCAACGACAGCAAAAGTTGTCCCTAGCCATTAGATGCTTGGATTTGAAAACTGGAGTATCAAATTGTCGTCTTGATTTCTATTAAGATCTTAATGAAACTGTGAGAAGCATAAAAAATTGTTGATATCTTGTCCAAGCATAAACTAGTCTTTCCTCATCAATCTGCCTATTAGGCAGACAGTGCAAATATAAATCTTTGGCAAATTCCATTCATCTGGTCTATGATCTTCATACTAAAGAAAAAGAAAAGTCCTTGCCTGATACATGGCCTGCATATCTTGACACACTGTCAGAATGGGGTGTCATGTGCTCACTTGGGATATTGAAGCTTTTATAATGAAATTGTTTGGCCACTTTAAAATTGCCTCAGTGCCTATAGAAGCACTTCATGAGATTTTTGGTTTTACAGAAATGGACCTTTCTAGACTTTTTTAGATGTGGCTAATTCTTGTTATCCATAGAAAACATTAAAACCTTGGGCTGGAGGTGTGGCTCAGTGGTAGTGCACTTACCTAGCACATGTGAGGGACTGGGTTTGATCCACAGCATCACATACAAATAAATAAACAAATAAGGGTATTGTGTCCATCTACAACTAAAAAAAAAATTTAAAAAGATATTAAAATATTGGCCTGCCAGAAATGAAATTTTCAAAGTGTGAGACAAGAAGGGCATCTGATTTAGTTTGCTTGGGCTGCCATAACAAAATCTCATAGACTGGGTAGCTTAAACAATGCAAAATTATTTTCTCATGGTTATGGAGACTAAGATCGAGGTGATATCAGCTTTGGTGTCTGGTGAGGGTTCCCCTCTTGGGTTTCTTGGGTTACAGATGGCTTCTTATGGTGTGCTCACATGATGTTGTTGTGCCATACAGGGTGGAGGATGGGGGTGGTGGTGGGAATGGAACACAGCAGACTCTCATAAAGATATTACTCCTACAGGATCCCACCATTATGACCTCCATTAGCCTTAATTACTTCCTTAGAGGACCCATTTCCAAATACTTCCACACCAGGGATTAGGGCTTTAATATATGAAGTTTGGAGAACAGAAATATCTAGTCCATAATGATGTCCTTTAATTTCAAAATATATTGAGGATGAGAAAGAGAAAATGATTCTAGTAAGACCAAAGTTTCTCCAAAACTCTTTCAGGAAGCCACAGGGAACCTGAAAAGATTACCTCTGAGTTATGTGATGTTATGTGCTAAGATGTGACAAAAACTCATATAGCAAAACCTGCTTTTAGAAGTAAGACTGCTTCAGAACTCCAAAACTGCCACCAAAGGAGGATAGCCAAGATGAGCAGGAATTTTCAGTTTCTTTATTAGAAGCTGTAACTTATTTAGACTTCAACTTCAATTTCAAAAGATACCATTACCTCTGTGCTTGTTTTCACTTGGCAAATCAAATACCAGGATGCATGCAATGCTGCACAATTGCTCGTTTCTGTCTGCTCATGCCCTATCAGTCAAAGTTAGTTTGTGGCCAAACCCAACAACAAAGGAACAAAGATCCAAGCTCTGCTCACTGCAGGGGGAAGAAGAGTGAACATTTGCTAAACAATAATCTAAATTACTCCAGCCCCCTTCAAGAGCTTTCTGTAGGCTTCTCTCAATGATTTCCATTTTCTCTTTGGCTGTCCTCTTTTGCAAGGAAGATTGCGAAATATGTCATTTTTTTTGACCAGGTACACTTCTGTCCCTAAATTATAGGGGTTCAGTGAATGATGAAAAAAAAAAGAAACATAAATTGGATGTTAGCAATCTCAGTTGCAAAATAAGCTCCTTTCTCATTTATTATTCATGGATTCAACAATTATTTTTCCACGTTGACTTTGAGAAAAGCCCTGTCCTGGATGATGTAACTTACTTGAACATATCCCATGGTCATAGGAACCCAGGGAGGTGGGCTGGGTAAGGTTGATGTTCCTTATTTGTCAGATGAGGAACCTGAAGTCAGTGGAGGGGAAGTTGCTTAGCTGAGGACCCAGAGACCCAGGGTGATGGAGGCTTCACCTTGACATATACTTTTTAGTCACTGACTAAAGGAAGGAATGTGGTCAATCATGCCTGGGTTCTTACAGCTTCCAACCAGAACTGATGTCACTTCCTTTCCCATCTCTTTGGCCAAAGCTAGAAAGATATCCACACCTAACTTCAATTGGGGTAGAGAGCATATCCTAACCATTGTCTGAAAGATGGAGAGCTAGGTGTTGATTAAACAGCTCTAGTGACTACCATAAATTAGCAACTTGGAAACAGGGCCTTCCAAATCTCCATTGCAATATAACTAAGAGACCCTTTGATAT
This sequence comes from Spermophilus citellus, assembly GCF_964194105.1. Lineage (NCBI taxonomy): Eukaryota > Metazoa > Chordata > Mammalia > Rodentia > Sciuridae > Spermophilus > Spermophilus citellus. The sequence continues at coordinate 21,720,326 of NC_138184.1, read as the reverse complement.
CTACGTGGTATGAGGTGGGTCAGGGACAGTTTAAAGGAGATCTTGCTTTCTAGAATGAAACAGTTAAGTCAAACACTGTGGCACACACCTATAGTTCCAGCTACTCAGAAGGTCAGGAATTTAAGGCCAGAGTGGACAATTTAGGAAGACTACTGTCTCAAAAGAAAGGAGAGAGAGGGAGGAGAGGAGGGGAGGGGAGGAGATAAGGTAAGAAGGGAAAAAGGAAGACTAGTTAGACTTACAGGCATAAGTCTACACCTCTTACAAAACTGCCTGGGTCAAAACTTTAAAATTGTACTTTTTTTTTTTCTCCCTCATGGGGTTGCAAAGCCCACAGGGGTGAGAGGTTCTGCAAGAAGACCCTGTCTTCAGCACAGGGAGGTCCGCCTGAGTTGGGGAAGGAAATGACAGAAGATCTAATTCTTTGCACCTTCTCTGACCTCTTCCACTCATTTATTGTGCCCTGATGTTTGAAGACCTGCATCCTGCCTTTTGTTCTTGCCTTAAAAATATCTTTCTCTTCATTACACTCTAGATTTGGGTTTGCTAAACCATTTAATATCTGGCCTCAGGAAAGTCATTTCAGTCTCCTAATCCTCAATTTCTTCATTTATAAAATGATCATCCAGCCGGGCTTGGTGGTGCCTGCCTGTAATCCCAGCAGCTCAGGAGGCTGAGGCAGGAGGATCACGTGTTCAAAGCCAGCCTCAGTGACTGTGAGGCTGCTAAGCAACTCAGTGAGACCCTGTCTTTAAATAAAATACAAAATAGGGCTGGGGATGTGGATCAGTAGTTGAGTGCCCCTGAGTTCAATTCCTGGTATTCCCCCCGCCTCCAAAAAAAATGATCAATTTTTTTTTTTCTGTTAGGATTGCTTGTAATGATTGAATGAAATAAGGAACAGAAGGTACTTGCAACGTTAAGGGCTGATTACTTTCCCTTCCCCTGCCCTGGCCCCAATATGTATCCAAAGAGAACCCTCTGGGTCTTTGTTTCCCTTTAGAAACACCATGGTCAGTGACGACCTCCAATCGTTCTGGGGCAGAGGGCTATTGGAAAGATGCCAGTTTTAGTCACCTAGTGATGATTCCTGTTAATTTCAATCTTGAAGTGTAATTTTTTCAGCCTGGTCCACAGATTCTCTCAGGGCATCCTACTGCTGACTCTTCCCCTACTCCCACCCATTGCCTATAGGTTCTTAAGAATCTTGAGTTCAAAATATTGGGCTACCTAGGGAGGGAAGTCCAGGGACTAGTTGAAAGTCACCTAGCTGTGAATAGTGAAGCCAATATGGTTCTGGGCTAAGAGCTCAAGTGCAGTGCTCTCTCCAACAAGGAGCATGCAGACCCTAGGGTCCTGCCCTGATTGTGCCACGGTAGGCAGTAAGTAGGCCACTCAGGAGACATGCAGGAACTGTCTGCACATCCGAAGAGGAGAATGTCACCGTATCCACCTCTTACTCCAGCAACTTTAACAGTGATTAGTTCTCCAGTTTCTCCAGAGGAAAATCTGTTCATTGTTAATGACCTTAAGCGGTCAACGGATTTTTCTTCCAAACCGCCCTTGGGAGCTGAGCCCAAACCAGGCGAAGAGGTGCCAATAAAAGAGACTTGTCTTTCCGAGGCTTTGCAGCAGAGGCGGTTTGAGGAAACCTCAGACAGGCCGTCGCAAGCTCATAAAGCATCCGCACACCTTACAGGAGGGATTGGGACGACGCATCCAGGCGCTGCCCGGCACCTCTAGCTTCCCAGCCTTGGCGCTTCACCCTGCGGGCGGGCAGGGAGGAGCCCTTTCCTTCCCAGCACCTGGGCCCCTATTCCCGGCAACTGTGGCTGGCTGAGCCCCGGGCAGGGCTCTTATTGTGAAAGGAGCTTCCCCCTCCCTCACTTTAGGGGGGAATGGGGGTGCTGGGCCAGGACTTGCAGCGGTGACTTTGCAAACTCCGCAAGCGTCCCCAGCAGATCTAGGAGGCTCCAGGCTGCAGGAGGGCTCGGGCAGAACTGCAGATATTGGCATCTGCACATATCCCGCGTTAGCACCTGGCTCCTCACCCGCAGAACACCCCAGGACTCATTGCACACCCGGGAGTTGGCGCCGGGCCACCTGGCCGCCAGAGAGGTGTGGACCTTCAGTACGCGAAACCCGAGCCGAGCGCCGCGGCCGCGTGTCCTGCTTGGGACGCCTGGAGAGCCGCGGCGCCGGGGCCGCCCGGAGGTGGCGGGATGAGTTTGCAAGGCGGCTGAGCGCGCGGAGGAACTGGCCCAGTCACCGCAGGGACATGGTAGGATGGCCCAAGGGGATGCGCGCAGCGGGTGGGGCGGGCAGGTGGTTTCTAGGGCGCACACCGTCTCTGCGGCCGAGGCCGTGCTGTCTTCTGGGGCCTGTTGTTCCCCGAAAGTTGCAAGGGCCGCGGGCGGTTTTCTTTTCTGTGCAGAACTGGGAGAGATCAGAGTTGCGGGTTCCCTTGCCGGTAGCACCTTGGTGGCTTTCATTGTGTTTGGACTCACACATCTTGGTTGAACCATAACCCATACGAAGTGCTGCTCAACTTGCATCCAATCCACAGAGAAGGGAAGCGGGAATATTCTGTATGGCATCCGAGGCTCCTGACGATGGGCAAGAAGCCTTTGAAGTCACAACCCTTTCTCTGGAAGATGCATGTGAATTCTAAATATGGAATTATATTTCTACAGCTTAGCTGGGTGTCCATATTTTAATAACAATGCCTTATTTTTTTTTTCCTTTTTTACCACGTAAAGTTGCTCTACTAAGGTTCCACGCCTGGCTCCCAGTGACCCTACCTCCCTCTACCTGCTGGTCAGAGGCCTGTTTAGGGCAGAGGTGGGAGACTGGTCAGTCTGAGATGTCACTGATGAAACTGAATCTGTGGACTGATAAACCTCAAAGATACCAACAAAAGGAAAGATTAAAAACCCTTTGAGAATTTGGCCAGGCAGGTTAGCTGAAACACTTAGGTAAACCCAAGGAAGAGACTCCCCCTAGGACTGGCTCAGATTTGACCTACTTCCAGAAACCATTTGAGAATTTGGCCAGACAGAACACCAGTGGTTCCCACCTGGTTTTCTGAGTGCACTGAGCTCCCCTGTTTCTGTGACCTCTTCTCCTCCCTTCCCTTCCCCTTCAGGCTCACTGAGGACACATTAGAGCTCCACAGAGATGCTGTGGACCTGGAATTTAGAAGGATACCTCAATACTGGATATGAGAGGCTTTATCCAGTAATTCCTTTATGCTGACATATTACTGATCCAAGGTATACAAGGTGGGAAATGCTGGGTTAGAAATATAAAGCTGGAAGTTTGGAAACCTTCAGTGTCTTTTAAAAGTGAATCTGGAATTGCAAGACCTGTGGGGCAGTTTTGATCATCTGGAGGTGGGTGTGGGTCTCTGTATATTTTAAAAGCTAAGATTGAGACAGTTGCCATTTTCTTTCTTTGTACCAGTAGTGGGAGACTTGATGTATGCCAAGGGCTCTGAACTTGGATAAAAAAGACTGATAGAAATTAAGCTATTACTACTAGGGCTGGGGATGTGGCTCGTGATAGAGCACTTGCCTATTATACACAAAGCCCTAGGTTCAATCCCGAGCACCAGGAAAAAAAAAAAGAAATGTTTTCCTTCTGTATCTTTGAAAAAATAAACAATATATACAACTTCTGTTGGTACCATGATTATCACTGGGCATATTTCCTGCTTTTTTTTTTTTGACTGGGTATTGAACTCAGAGGTGTTTAACCACTGAACTTACATACATCCCCAGGCATTTTTATTTTTTTATTTTGAGACAGTGTCTTGCTAAGTTGCTTAGGGCCTCATTAAGTAGCTGAGGCTGGCTTCCAGAACCTGCTATCCTCCTGCCTCAGTCTCCCACGCTGCTAGGATTACAGGTGTGTGCCACTGCTCTGGCTTTCCTACTATTTCTGAATATTATTTTAAAGAGATGAGATTTTATCAAATGTGCAGTTTTGCATCTGCTTGGTGTTTATTCATAGTAAAGCATGTTTCCATGTCTGGAAGGTCTCTAAAGAAATCTTTATAACCTCACCTTTAACGTTCAGCATCATGATTTTGGTCATCATCTTCTCGTTTGGGGGAAATCTGAGTGGTTTCCAGTTTGGGGTTGTTTTCAGTAGTGTGTGGCCAGCGTCCTGATTGTGGAAATGGGGATCTGAGTATCCAGCAAAGTGGAACTCAGGTGAATTCCATTGTAACCACCTTCCAGGACCCAGAGAGTGTGTTGTGGAAGTTTGTATGGCATTTTACTCTGTCATGTGGGCATGTGATCAGGTAGGCAGTCACGAGGATGGGATCCCAGGGGAGCCCATACATGGGCCAGTCTTTCTGAGAAGAGCCAAAGCCAAAATCCCTGGAGGTTAAGATTCAGAGAGGGAGGAGCTGAGCCCCCATCCTGTCTTAATCTCTTTGGGGTCACTCAGAGTTGGTGAGGACCCAGTCTCCTCCTCTACTCCCCTGAAGACATCCCAGATTGCTTGTGTTAGTTGTGGGATTGGTGTGGTAAAGAGTAGAGAAAAGGCCAAGGGTTTGTGCCAAACAGGTCATTGCCTGGTTCTGGCAAAGCAGTCCATTATTCTGAACCTCAGTACTCACCTGTAAAATGGATTGTTATGGGGAGCAAATAGAATCATAGAAGCAAAAACACTTAGTGCCCCATAGATGATGTGTTGGAGTCTTGTGGGACACATGCATTTTTTTTGGTCTGAACCTAAAAGAAGTAAAAAAAAAAAAAAAATGCCTTTTTCATTCAATGCTTCTGGATGCTTCTCCAGGGTGGATCAAGTAGAACAGATTTAATCCCCCAATAGTTGTCTGGCTCCTTTCAGCCTCTCTTCTCGGTAGGCAGGAGAAATCCAGTCTACAGAGATGCTTGTCCTGCTGTGTCCCTGGGCCTTCTTGCTGAATGCTGCTTCCTGGGAATGAACAGCCCACAGACCCAGCAATCTGGGTCTGGCTGGGTGCCCCAGCAGTTGCCCGAGCTGAATAAGTCCCAGAGGTTCTCAGAATCAACAGGAGAAGAGGTTAAACCAGTTTTGGAATCAAGAGTTGAGAACCTTGAAATCCAGCTGCTGAGCTTAGAGAATTTGATTTTCCCTCCTCTCTCTCTCTCTCTCTCTCTCTCTCTCTCTCTCTCTCTCTCTCTCTCTCCCCCTCTACCTCTACCTCTACCTCCCCTCTACCTCTACCTCTCCCTCTTCTTCTCCCTCTCCCTCTCCCTCTCCCTCTCCCTCTCCCTCTCCCTCTCCCTCTCCCTCTCCCTCTCCCTCTCCTTCTCCCTCTCTCTCCTTTGGGCACTTCCTGCTGCATGCACTCAGCTCTGTGTAGGGCTGGGCTGGAGCAGAGGCTCTTTAACAATCTCCCACCCCCTAAGCAGACCACCAAACTGAGCAGGGGTTGGTCCACAAATCGGTGGCTGGGCAAGAGGGGTGGAAATAGGCCACACAAAGAAATTAGTTCCTTACTTATATCAGGAACCAGTGAGAGAAACATACTGTAATCAGGTCTCAAAGAAGATGATGAACCCTCAGGATAGGCCTGGAAGACCCAGTCCAACTCCCCACTGAACTACAAGTAGACATAGAGCATCAGTTTTCTTCAAGTCTTGGGTTCTGAGAGTGACAGGGGGCTATCTTTACTTGGGTCATTTTTTGAGTGACTGCTAAAATGTTCCCACCAGGAAAGTTTGAGATGCAATTCCTATGTTGTCCCTGCATGTGCACAGGCCTACATGAAAAGGACCAGCTGGCCTGAAGTAAAGATGGAAACCTTGATTTGTGGATAATCCCCAGATGCCTTTCTGTGTGTGGCATCCGTCCGCCAGCCACACACACCTACTCTTGGAGTCTGGCCTTATTTCCCAGGACTGTGCATGGTGGCTCAGAACTGCTTGCTGAGCAAAAGAAGAAATGGGCTTTAAGACAGCAGCTGTTGGATCCTGGGGTTAAAAGTGGTAGGTAGGGAGGAGAGGGATGTGGAGGTGTGGAAACACTGGAGGCCTCAGGCTGGTCCCAGGCCTCCACTGGATTTGAAGGAATAGGTGTTCCCTTGGGCAGGGGCTGGGTCTTACCCCCAAAAGGCTTTGGAATTCTTGCATGGTGTGTTAAGAAGGCCACAAAAGGGGATTTACAATCCATGTGTAAATATATGTTAATGTTCCCCTCATTCCCAGCTGCCTTGCCATTCACTCACTCACTCACTCACTCACTCATTCATGAAATGCCTACCTTGAACCTGAAGTGGTGCTGGGGCAGAAAATAAAAAAATAAAAACACATGCCTTGCTCCCAGGGACTGCAGAATCTAATGAGGCTGCCTATGGGTACCTGTGGGTGCCTGGGGGTGTGGATGGGGATCAGGAGCTGGTGGTTGGTTTAGAAGAAAGGGAAGCACAAAATGTTTCAGTTCTGTGAACTGAATGTTCTGATGAGGACACAGAGGAAGGGTGGACCCAGACTGAGAGGAGTGGGGACACAGGGAGACCCCAGGACAGAAAGTATTTGAGGATGACCTGGATCTTTTCAAATGAAGAAAGGAAAAGCCATTACACATCTATTATAATAGGTAAAAAGCAAAACAAAACATCCTGACAGTATCAAGTGCTGGTCAGGATGTGGAGCAACTGGAACTCTGTACACTAAGAACTGTTTCCTGGTGTGGCAATGATACGGCCACATGAGAAAACAGTTTGCCAGTTCTTTTTCTTTTATCTTTCTGGTGCTGGTGATTGAACCCAGGGCCTTGTGCATGCTAACTACTCCAGAGTAGTTGGGATTATAGGAAGGCACCACTGCTATGCCCAGCCAACTCATTACCTCCCCACCACCCATTACTGAGAATTAAACCCACAGACTACCACATGCAAAGTACTCCACTGCTGAGCTATAGTTTATTATAAAGTTTATTATGAAGTTAAGCATGCACTTATCGGATAACCCAGCAATCTTGTTCCTATGCATTTATGCAAGAGGAATGAAAACATGTGTCTACACAAAACCCTGGATGTAAATAGTTATAATGGCTTTACTCATAATTGCTCCAAATTAGAAACAACCCAAATCCCATATGCTCCTCTGCTGTGGACTGGATAAATAAACGGTGGTAAACTTAAAAGCTTTTTCTGTGTGATTCCATGTATACAGCCTTGTAGAAGAGGCAAAACTATAGAGATGCAGAACAGATCAGTGGTTGCAGGGGTTAGGGATGGAGAGGTTGTGATTGCAAAGGGCAAGTACAAAGATTTTTGGAGGGATGGAAATGTTGGGTTCTGATTGTGGTGGCGGTTGCATGAATCTGTCTGTATATCGAAACTCAAAAAACCGTACACACAGACGTTTAGCCTTACTATATGTAGATTAAAAGACAATATAATCAAAAGAGGAGTGGAAAGCCCTCTAGCAGAGGAAACAGCATGTTCATTTTGCCCTGGAGAAAAAAAGTGAACTGTTAAAAGCTCATCTGAAAGGGTGTACAACCAGAGATATGAAAAATTGTGCTCTCTGTGTAATATGAATTGTAATGCATTCTGCTGTCATATATAGCAAATTAAAAAAAAAAAAAAGTTGTCTGGAAGGGACTAGGGAAGACCACAAGGGAACCTCTGGGAGATGGGACTGTGGACAGAGCCTAGTTCTTGGATGTGGGAGGAGGTCTCTCCACTGAGTTAGGGATTTGTGTCATTGTCCTGAAGACAGAGCAGGCAGTGGAAGGGTTTTGGAGCTTGGAGAGATAAGACTGTGTTTGCATTTTGGAGAGTAGTTTTAGGACTGGGAGGAAGGGTACTGAAAGGAGTGGGGTGTCTGGGGAGTGACTCAGGTGGCCCATAGGCAAAAGGTAAGAGGGATATTTGGGCAGGAGAAGCTGCAGCCTTTGGTAATCTCACCTTCTGAGTATGTGGCTTTCTGCCATCTTTCACCATCTTCATTTTTATTTATCTTTTGTTGTCTCTTAACTAAGTAATTATGATATAGCCAGGCACAGTGGCACTCACCTGTAATCCCAGAAACCAGGAGGCTGAGGCAGGAGGATAGAAGTTTAAGGACAGCCTCAACAATGTAGCATGATCTTGCCTCACAATTAAAGAGAAGTGCTGGGGATATAGCTCAGTGATAAAGTCCCCTTTCCTGCCCCGGGGTTCAATCCCCAGAACCACCCCCACAAAAGTAATTATGATATAATATAGAAGTAGCTTCTTTTTACAATAACTTATCATTTGAACTCTATGAAGTAGATTATTAGGTTATTCTTTTTTTTTCAGTACTGAAATTTGAATCCAAGGGAGCTCTGCACCCCTCAGCTTTTTAAAAGCATTTTAAAAAATATATTTTGAGGCAGGATCTTGCTAAGTTACCAAGACTCACCTTGAACTAGTGGTCCTCCTGTTTCAGCCTCCCAAAACACTGTACCACTGCATCTGGCTATTATGTTATTCTTAAAAGGAAGTGATATCTCTTCCTCAGTCCTCTGAATTGACTTTGTTCATATTGTCTTTATAATCAGAAGAGTAGGATGGAGATAATTCTAATAATAAGTGAGTGCAGTGTTGCACATGTCACCTGCGTGGCCTTGCCTGTGGTGCCTGATGCCTACACTGGACCATACATCCAGCTGGCTCCCTTCCTTCTGGCCTCAGACCCTGCCAACCAGCCCTGCTAGAGGCCAGGCAGGGGTGGTGGCTGCTACTCCTCTTCTAACCCAGCTTCTCTGATGTTTGGGTTTCTGCTAAGTGGCCGTGGGAAAGGACTGTGTCACATGCTGTTTACTTGTGGGCAGTTTTTGTTTGGCTTTGGAGGGTGTTTGCTTGCAATGAGCAAACAGCCTCTTCCAGAACCATCTGGAGAATTCAAATACTCCTATCTTGGCTGGGGCAGCAGGTTCGTGGTTCTGTGTTTAGGATCCAAGTTTGGTAGCAATTTTTCTAGAAATGCCATCAGACAAAGACTGGTCAAATACAGCAGAGTGGCTAGGGCTAGATGACACACAGGGAACGGTAAACAAAGAGAGGAGTCCCAGATGATGGATGTGTGATGAAGAGAGGGAGGCACAGAACGAGACTGGCTCTGTGGAGGGCCTTTCACCTGTGGGCACTGTGGGAGCAGCAGGTGACCCTTGCAGCCTGTGCGTGGGCCATGTGGCAGGGGCTCTGGGCGGTGCTGGGTATAGTGATCTGAGCTGGAGTTCATCAGTGGTGTCAGCCTTTGGTGGAGCAGTGGTGTTTTCTGCAGGTCTGGCTGGCAAGGGCTGCCTGTGCCGCCTCTCATGTGCCCAGGAAGAGCCCTGTAGGCCTGCTGGGGAGGCATGATCAGCAGACAGTTCTGGCTCCTTCTGGTGGTGGTATTGGCTCTGCCAGGCTGGTTTTGCTCCAATGCTGTGAGGTGACTTCTAATGCACTGGGCACTAGGAAATTCTCAAGATATATGTGTAAGGATTTAAAAAGTTGCCTTAGTACCTATAAAAGCTCTTGATGCCTTTGAGGTGGAAAGTGAAGACTTAGATATATACAGTCAAATCAGCAACATCAGAGTCATAATTTCAAGAAATGCAGAATCTATAATTGCCTTTGTCTTTTTCCCCAAAGGAGATGAATGAACGCCAGGCCCAGGGCTCATGTGAGAACCTGTCCCTGCCAGGTGGGGAGGGGGAGCACCTTGTGGAGGGAGCAAGGAATGTATTCTATAAAGCTCAGAGGAGGTGTGTCCTGGGGAGGGGCCTGTCCTCCCACTTGCTGTGTTCTGGTCTGGGCCATCTTGTCCCTCTAGGCCTCCATTCTGTCTGTCTTGACTTCTCTTTCAGGGTTCAGGTTGATACATTTTGTGTGTGTGTGTGTGTGTGTGTGTGTGTGTGTGTGTGTGTGTATGTGTGCCTGTGTGTGAATATAGAGTTGTAGAATTTTAAAAACTTATTTTTTGAATGTTACTGCTTCTCTAATCATAGAGGAACCTGTTTGAAACTTTTATTTATTTATTTACTCATTTTGGTACAGGGGATTGAACTCAGGGGTGCTTTTCTGCTGAGCTCCATCCGCAGCCCTTTTTATTTTGTCTTTTGAGCCAGGGCCTCATTAAGTTGCTGAGGCTGGCTTTGAACTTGCAATTCTCCTGCCTCAGGCTCCCAAGTCACTGGGATTACAGGCATGTACCAATGCACATGACCATTTTTGAGACTTTTGAGACCTGATAGTATTTTGAAAATCTCTTGTTTTATCTTCTCTGCTGCTTTTTTTTTTTTTTTTAATGATAAGAGCAATCTCTGCGTGTTGTGGAAAGTCCCACCTGCTTTCGGGTCTCTTTGGAGGAGTCTCTGAGCTGTGTGTCCACAGTAGAGCCTGCTGGGGGGTCCCATGTGCCCTTGGAGGGGAGCTCCCCACCAGCTTCTCAGAGTGCTGCTCTCTGGCTGCTCCTGGGTCAGTGGTCGCAGTTGTTTATAGTGGAGGGAGGAGGTATAAAGAGAACCCAAGTTAACTAAGTTTACTTATGGGAGAGGCATATGCCTGCAAGTGCCCAGGTCATGTAAAAGCATTGAGAAGGGAATGAGGAGCCCCAGGTCTGGGCAGGGAAGGGACCAGGCATAGTCAGTGCCCTGACTGGGCCTCAGATGTGATGTTCTGTGTCCACCCGTGTTGCTCTGTGGTCCAGGCCCATTGTTCTGTGGGTCAGGGTCTTGTTCTGTTGACATGATTCTGCCTTTTTTTGGGGGGGTAGGGAATACCAGGGATTGAACTCAGGGGCACTTGACCACTGAGCCACATCCCCAGCCTTGTTTTGTATTTTATTTAGAGACAGGGTCTCACTGAGTTGCTTAGCGTCTCGCTTTTGCTGATGCTGGCTTTGAACTTGTGAGGGTGTCATGTGGGGTCTGGGGGCTTCTCTACTACCCATCTCTTTTTCTTGCTTGTATCTCAGCTTATTCACAGCCTCTACAGAGGCCTGCTCTCTCACACACTCACTCCACACCCTCATATACAACCACATGCTCACACTGACACACACACCCTCACACCTACACTCACATAGCAGCTGCAGAGGTGCCGTGTGGGCTCACAGTGGCCTGCTGTAAGGTGAGCTGTTCAGAGGGTTGGGAGGGTGGGACCCAGGCTCATGCTGTGCCTGGGCTGTAGTGGGGGCTGTGGGTCATACCACCTGGCTGCCTGGGACCAGAGGAGGTAGAGACTGCAGGCAATTGAGGGCTTGAGGCTGAGGTGGCCAGTGAATGGACCATTGGTTGTCTGTCCCTGTGCTGGATGGAAGGTGGGCAGGACATGCACACCTCTTCCTCCAGGACAGAGCTGCTCTGTCATCTGTCCACACAGAGCTCAGTGTGTGCTCCTGGGGGCTTGGACCCCACTCAGGGACTGGCTACCAGCAGGACTGCCTCCTGGATGGCACAGTGCTCCCTCCAACCCCCACCTCCACATCCGGCCACTGGCTGCTGGCCTTGGTCCAAGTTGGCTGTAAGGTTAGCCATGACACTCACACCCCCGCAACCCCCACTTCTCCCGGTGGCCCATATCCTATTGCATCTACAAAGATGCTGTTGTGTTCCTTTCTTTCAGAGAATTCTCCCTTGAAACTCTAGTTAGAATCTTCCCTCTCCTTGCAGAGAGAGTGCTGATGTCTGGCTGGGCAGCGACACCCTGTCTAGTCACTTCCTTGTGACTAGAGGCTTCTGGCTCCTCATTAACACAATATCTTAGTACAGCATGAAGGGCTCAGAAGATGGGTTATAATCAGAATTGAATTCAAACCCTGCTTCCCACCTGGGGCAGGTCTGTGAATATATTACCTTTCAGCCTCAGTTTCCTTTGCAGAACACTGCCTCCTTGTGGAGCCTTATGCTTCATGCCATCTGAGCATGAAGGGCCTTGCACAGTATTTTGCAGCCTGGAGCACTGAGCTGTGGACATTGACCTTAGATGGCAGACAGGGCTGGAGACACAGCAAGACCTGGGCCTCCAGGACTGCCCTTGGGTCCTTCAGTGCACCAGGGGGAGAAGGAGTGGGGAAGCCTGGGACTCTAGCTCCCACAGAGAAGGCGTTTTGGCGGGGAAAGATCAGCACTGTGAACTAGAGAAAGATGGAATTGGAGCAAGGGGGAGAGCTCCAGGGCCTAGTACAATGGCTCCATAACCTGGGGTCCATGAATAGTACTCACGGGAGCCCTAAACTTGATTGAAGAACAATTAACATCTTTAGTCTTCCAAATCTCTAACTGAAATTCAGTATTTCTTCAATAATGAATGTGGGAACCTGTTTTTGTCATTGTATCATTATGGTGGAAACAGACATTTTGAAATACAGTCTTCACACATCACTACCTTGAAAGTACACTTGTTACGAGATGTGCTGATCGACTGTGTTATCCAATGTTTTGGTAGAGAAGCACCTATATGATCAGATCACAGATTTGTACTTTAGAAGATTTTAGTTGTCATGTTTCAGTGTCAGTGATGACCTTTGTTATCCTGTCATTCATTTTATACATTTTAACGTAGCATCCTGAGACAGGTCCATGGCTTTACCAAATGGTCAGAAGCATCTTTGGTATTAAAATCCAGAAGCCCTGCTTCTGTGTGGTACCTATCAGTGTGATCCAGTTGTTGGGGAGTACCCAAATTCCATTTTGCCTAAAAGTCTTTCCCCAGCCTCCACTCCAGGGTCATTAAAAATAATCTCCAGCAAAATTCTAGCATGTGTTGCTTATTAGAAGAGAATTTTCCCTCAATAGTGAGAACGACATACTGTGTATGTAACTTGTATTATTCTAACAACATCAAAACAACCATATCATAAGCCCTGGGCTTTCTTGCTTTCTCTCTCACAATCTTATTGAATCCCCTCAAATATTCAGACCTGGTAACATTAGAAATCAATAAATACAGGCCCAGTGAGGTTGAGTAATGGCCAAGTCATGCAGTCCACAAGTTCTGAAGGCCTTCAAGGTGAGCCCTTCAACCATAAATGTGATGCTCTTCCCAGTCAGTTCACCTCCCAATCCTCCCTCTTGGATGGAGCCCTTTCATTAGAGATTATCTGTTAAACGTAAATATCTTTGGACATCAGTAGAGGGTTGCCCGGAGGGTCTAGGTCCCAGGAGCATCTTGGGTAGATATAGAGAGAGAAGGGTAAGGCTGGAGCAGGGGGTGCTGGAGTAGGGGCCTTATTCGGATCTGGGGAAGCCTGGGAAGAGGACATTTCTACAGAGGAGGTCGGGATGGGGAAGCTGGCGCTGGAAGGAGGCATTCATAAGAAGGAGGAGCTCTGAAGCCGGACTTGACCCTGTGTACTGGCACATGTGGGGCTGAGCCCCTGTCATCTAAACACCTTCTGCGAGGTGCCGAGGGAGCTCCCATTTCTGGAGGCCTGACATAGTTTTGTGTCTGGGACTGAGCCATGAGGGCAGTGGTGGTAGAGAAACCGCGTTTTCTTTGTGTTATAGACACAGAAGCCTGCTTTCCTTCTCTGCCTTCAAGAGGGTCCACGTGATGCCCACAGGACACTTTCCAGAGCCTCTCGTCTTTAGTTATGGCTCTCTCCTTAATTAGGGAGTTCCTGGGAGGCAGCAGCCCCGGTGCATATCACTCCCCCCCCACAGTGCCCAGCATAGTGTAGAAGGATGTGTGCAACAGTTATTCCGATTGCTTGGTAGCCTTTCATGTCTCACATTTAAATCTCTCCAGAACTTTCTCAGATGATGAAATACTCTATCCTGTGAGGTCAAACAGAGTAGCCACGACTCACAGGTGGCCCTTGAGCTCTTGAAATGTGACCAGTGCAGCCAGAAATGGAAGTATTTAATTTTAAGGCATTCCTATGTAAATTGTGCCCTGTGGCTAGTGGCTCTCATGTTGGATCAGTACAGCCCTGGAACAAGAGATGGAAATTGAGGTGCTAACGGAGCTTGGGCTGCTGGCAGAGGTGAATGAAGTAGACTGACTACAATTTAAACCAATCCAAGTTTAACTGAACAATGATCAGAGAAATGTTCATCTTCTGTAAGAAGAATAAAGCAAATGAGATGCCAAGGCACCTTGGTGCTGGAGGACAGTATGGAGGGGTGGGGTCTGGGGTGAACTGCAGTGTCATTGAGAGAGGAAGCCATGTTCTACTCCAGCCATGCAGGAACATAGCTCAAAATGTGGCTGAAGTTCCCCCTTTCCGAGGAAAGCTGGAAATCTGTAAAATATCCTAGATTGTAAACATTGGCTCAAATATATTTACAACACTTTAGGTCAAACAAAACATACCTACAGGCCACATTTGGCCCATGGATCTGATTTACAAATTCTCCTCTAGGTCTGTAGCAGTCCATACCACTTGTTGGAGACTGAGATAGATTTAAGGCAGAGAGAGAGGTGCATTCTGTCCTGAGGCCTCACTGATCGACTCTGCCTCCTCCCTTGTCACCAATTTGTTCAGAGGGGAGGGTGGAGGAAAGATACAGAGGCCCCTCCTCCACTCATCTCTGTATCTTGGCCTCAGAGCAGCCAGAGAGTAGAATCTCTGGAAGGTTGGAAAAGAGCAACCCAGAGAGAAACTTGCTTTAATTTTTTTAGCCACAATCCCTATCCCCTCCGGCCTCAGTTCCACTTTCCGGCCTGAAAGCAAAATGTGTAGCTCTTAATACGATGGCAGCCAGAGAAAATTTCCAACAAATGACAGGGTCTCCCAAATTCCATCTGGCCTGCATGTTCCCACACTGGTGCTCTTGTGAACTGGAACAAAATGCTAATTCAACTATGGATTGAGCCGCAAAGCCCCAACCTATAATCAACGTAGAGGCTGGAGCAGAGCAAGCAGCAATCAAGGCCCAGGAGATGAGGGACACTCCTCTAACTCCTCATCTCAGGAGTGGCAGAGGGTTAACATTCCCACCTAGAGGACATTGGTTCTCAGCCCAGGTCCCAGGATCCCTGCCACAGAGCCAATCCCATGGCATTGCTAGAAAATCCCAGTTATTGTAATGGTAACGAGGTTAGCACCAGCTGACACTGATGAAACTTAACCATGTAGCAGGCTCTCTTGTGAACGCTTCATCTACAATAGCTCATATAACTCTCATGTACTTAGTTGAGTGACTTTATTTTTATGAGTGACAAATAACATTGTTATCCCATCAGAATTGCGCCACCATAAGGGGAGGGCTTTGGTCTGTTTTGTTTGTAGTGCATCTCTCCTTCCTGGGAACAATATTTATCTCAGGGAACATCTGCTCAATGAATGGTTGAATAGACCCCCCCCCTCCCCCACAAGGTACTATTATTATCCCCAGTGTACAGATGAAGACACCAAGACCCAAGGTCACACAGCAAGGGCGCAGGGGAGTTGGGATTGGTGCCCGGGCAGACTGGCTCTCGTGTTATTAACAACTACATTCACTGTGAGCAGATCAGGGTTTCAGTGGGGGCTCTCCGGGACATTTTAGATTCAGGGTTCTCATTTCCTGGCTCAGCCTGTACCCTGTGGGCCTTGGGCTGTCCATGCTGAGCCTGAGGACTTGTGGCCTCCCTGGAAAATGTGTACAAACCCTGAGAGACTGTTTGTCTTTCTGATGACAAGTAGGGTCCCTCTGTTCCAGGAGCAGAGATCTGGCAGCATGTGTGAAGGGCCAGCACAGCACATTCCATGTCCCCTCCCAGCTGAGCAGGCGGGCAGGGCTGAGCTCAGGCTGGAATAATGTCCCTCTGTGTGGGGGCCCAGGGGCAACCCCATAGCTGGGGCTCCCTGGATTGGGTGGGAGATGGGGGGTTTTCCCTTCCTGCCCACCTCACCCTTCACCTTCTGCAACCCAGACTTGGGTAACATCTGCAAGTTCCTTTCAGAAACTCACAGAGAAATCACTTAGTGTGTGATGTGTCTGGGGATTGGCAAGGGAGGCCTGGGATCAAGTTGCCAGATCTGGGAGTGAGAAGGCCCTCAGCCAGTCTTGCTGGGCCCACCTCTGGCCTCTGCTCCCTACTCTGTGGGGCTCTCCTTTGGCTTGAATTTGCAAGTGAGAGTCATTATGTGCACAAGTTTCTATGGTGGGGGTGGGGTGGGAGCAGGTGGGGTGGAGAGAAAGAAGAATAGATGTGGGATCCACAGAATTGGTGAGAATCTTCAGACTGCAAAACAATGCATTCTTTTCCAAAATTGTACCTCCCAAGGGCCTCTTACCAAGGGCTGCTGTGACCTCAGTGGACACACTCTTCCCCCCTATGCCTCACACGACAGCTGCCCAGGGGAGGAATCCTCTTCTTTCTGCTCTTTGTTGACATTTATTGAACATCTACTAGGAGCGAAGAAATTTTAAGTGTTTGACAGTTATAATTCAATTAGCAATCATTGCCATAAAGTTTGTCCTCTTCTAAGGGCTTCCTCAGGAGGAGACCTGGAGACCAGAATTTCAGTGTGAGTAGGACTGTGGGAGACAGCAGGAGGGAGGAAGTGAGACAGGACAGGTAGCAGGTACAGGGCACGTAGGTGAGCAGGTGGTTGCTATGGACAGCTGGGGCAGGGTCCTGTGGAGACATCTGGGAGACCATGTAGAATATGCCCCAGGTCGGGGTCATGCTCCACCAGGAGCCTACCAATTCCTGTCTGTCAGGGGTGGAGGGCTGCTCCTGGGGGTATTTACTTCCCAGCAAGCATACTGCTGCTAACTACTTCTGAAGAACAGGGGAGGGTGCAGGAGAAGGGGTGGAGGAGGGAGGGGTCAAGACCAGCAAAGGAGACCCGTCTCCAGCAAAGCTCAGTCCTGAGGCGCGCGCGCGCGCGCGCGCGCGCGCGCGCGCGTGTGTGTGTGTGTGTGTGCGCGCGCGCATGCGCCTAGTTTGCTCTTTGTCCTGGTTCAATCTCAGTGGCATGATGTTAATAATGGTAGCTATCATATTTTGAATGGTTACTATGGTCCTGTGACTCTTACATAAGAGGTTTTACACATTAACTTATTATCATTTGGATATGAAGTATCCCTCCACCCAAAGCTCATGTGTTAGTCAATGTTCAGGAGTGAATGGTTAGATTATGAGAGCTGTACCCTAATCAGTGGATTAATCAATTTGATGGATTAATAATTTGAAAGGACTGTCTGGTTGGAAACTATATATGCAGCTAGGCTGTGGTGTGAAGAAGTAGGTCACTGGGGGGCATAACCTTGGACTATATGTTGTCTCTAGTTTCTCTCTCTCTCTCTCTCTCTTTCTCTGTCTTTATCTCTTTCTCTCTCTGCTTCCTGGCTGCATGAGCTGACCAGTTTTCCTCCCATGCCCTTATCCCATGATGTTCTGTGTCACCTCGGCCCAGAGCAATGGAAGCAGCTGACCATGCACTGCACCTGTGAAAACGTAAGCCCCAAACCAACCTTTCCTCCTCTAAGATATTCTTGTAGGGATTTTGGTCACAGTGACAAAAAGCTGACTAACATGCTCATTAATCATTTGCATCAACCGTAGGAGGTGGGTGCAATTATTTCCATCATTTTAGAAATAAATGAAGAGTTACAGCACCCATCCTGGGTGTCCTCCCTAGAAACAATGTGAGGGACAGTCTCTTCCTTCTGTCTTCTGGAATGATGGGCACAGTCTTGTGTGGGTGGCCCTCTTCCTGGTGGGTCTTCCTCCCCACTGCCTACCCTCTTACCTGTGACCTTGGTGCTAACCTGGGGTTTACGGGGGTGAGTTCACCTGATATTACCCCTGTCATCATAGCTGGTGCTGAGGTGGTCTCTATGCTCAGACTTGGGAGTGGGGACTTTCCATTCAGTGACAGCTTTCTTAGAATACACAGGCTGGGCAAAACCTGTTTCTTGACTGTCACAACTGTGTCATTTCACCCATTAGCTTTGGCATTTTTTTTCTACTAACGTGCATAGAATGCAGTTTACATTGTGACCTAGTGTGTGCCTGAACAAACTCACACACACACATGCTCGTGCATGTGCATAGATAAATGAAATTAAAATTTCATGAAATAATGCTCCATGACATTTTCTCCTCTTTTTCTTTCTTCCTTTTCCTACACTTAAAAAAAAAAAAATTCAGGTAATGACCCAGACACCACTAATAAATCCTAACCCACAATGTGACAACCTGTTTGAACTCTTCTCTCATTTTAATGTCTCCCTTCTGGAACTTGGCTCAGGTCCCAGAATGAAGCAAGTTTAGAAGGCAAATGCGTGCGTTTGCATTATCAAGTCACCATGCCTCCCTGCCAACATACAGTCCCTCTTTTGGACCCAGCTGGTGCACATGGTGCTTCCTCTCCACAGATGAGTGAGTACCCCAGAGTGAAGGTGCTCAGATGCCAGACCTGGGCCCAGCTGTCAGCACCAACCCTGCTCTCCTCCCCACTCTTCCTTCTGGGCAGGTTTAGAGGGAGGGGGTGTCTATCGGTGTTCCAGTGGCTGCTTCCCAACTGCCCACACTAATGCAAAACTCAGGTTCCCAAAGTGGGGTGTGCCAGTTATGGACCTTATGGAACCCTGTGGCTTAGGAACTCCTGCAGTGGACAGATATCTTAAAGAAGCCAGGTGGTTAGTCCACAGCAGCCAGGGTAGGAGGTTGTGTTAGTATCCTATTGCTGCTGTAACAAATGAACACACATTTAGTGGCTCAAAACAATGTAAATTTGTTTTCTGATGGTTCTGGCTGGAAGTCCAAAATCAGAGTCACTGGGCTGAAGGTGTGAGAGGTCTGACTCCTCCTGGTGGCACTAGGGGGTAATTCTTTTCCTTGCCTTTTCCAGCTTCTGGTAGCTGCCTATATGCGCGACTTGTGCCCCCTTCAGAGACCACTGTTCTGATCTTGCTTCCATCACTAGATCGCTTCTCCTCGTCTGTCATCCTTTTCCCTCTTCTAAGGACACTTGCATTTTTCACTTGGAGCCACCAGGTAGTCCAGTATGGTCTCTCCATCTCAATATCCTTAATCTTATCATAGCTGCAAAATCTCTTTTTTTCAGATAGAGTAACATAGGACCCAGGGATAAGGGCCTGGATATCTTTTGGAAGCACTGTTCAGTTAATCGTGGGGGTCACCCAGCCTCTGCTTTGAGGACCATGAATTACTCACCCCTTCAACAGCTGGCCTGCCATTGAGATTAGGCTGGTGTCATGTGCTCCTAGGGGGCAGGTTAAACCAATGTGACTCCTTCATTGCTTTCCTACCTGCATCTACCAAAAAATAAAGAAAATTATCAGTTATGAGACATTGAAGAAACAACTATGGTGTTCTTTCACTTCCAGGGCTAGATTTTCACTCTTCAGCCAAGTTCTTCTGTGGAAAGACAGGGAGCCCCAAAGTCTTACAAGTGGAAGAAACTTAAAGATTGTATAAGCCAGAGTCTCAAACTGGTGGCCCTGGGCAAAATAAATGAGATTCTCTAGGCTTAGCCCTTGATGCTGAAGAGAGAGAGATGAAAGAATCTGGAGAATCTTCCCTCAAGACAGCAGCCATGTGCTCAAAGCCATGCATTTCCACATAATTCCATGTCACATGCCAGAAGGTAAATGTTCACTTGGTGGAACTCTCACATATCTTTGTCACATTCCTCTGTAACACTCCCAGGTGGATGGATAAGGTTCCTGGAAGGCAACAAGTCCATTAATATTTTGAAAATGCTATCCTTCTTAGATGAATTGTTTTGGCATGGTGGTCCATGGAATTAACTGTGTAATCATTCAACCAGTGGCTGCAATTATGATTGATTTAGTTTTAGGGGTTTTTTTTGTTTTTTTTTTTTTTTTGCGAGGGGTAGGATGGGGCATGAAGGATAGTGACAATGAATTTCTCGCACCTGTTTTATCTTTGTAAGTCTTTTTCCTGGACCTTTCCCCCTCAACTAAATTGTACTTTTTTTTTGAGGACGGGGAGAATTTTATGGTTTTGGGGGCCCTCACAGCACCATCATGATCTGGTGGAGGGGCCTATGTACCTGTCATAGGAAGGAAGACGGAGTTGTGCCCCCATGTGCCTAGGAAGAGTGCTCTTTCCTGGGGTCTTTTTGTCCTTTTCCACCTTTGCCCTGGCCCTGTCCACCAGATACATCATTACAAGAGGCTCCAGTGCTAGGGATATCCAGGACCAGATCTTCACCTTGTCAGCACTCTGACCAGAGACCTCGTAGTGTGGGCTAGTTAGCCTGCGCTGGGTCAGGCATTGTAACAGGTTCTATTTCATGATGTGAGGAAGGAGCAACAGGCTTCCACCTCCTGCTTTTCTTGGGAGAATTTGGCCATACATCGTCCAGGAAGGGGATCATTCATAAAACATAAAAAAGGCTGGGGATGTGACTCAGTGGTTACGTGCCCCTGGAATCAATCCACAGTACCAAAAAAAAAAAAAAAAAAACAAAAACAAAAACAAAAAACCAAACCAAAACAAAATTAAAAAAACCTGAAATTCAAGGAGAGTTGGTAACTTCTAGAGCACTTAATTTCTCTAGGAGCTCAGTGAGAAACTAGGGGGTAGTGAAGAAGAAAAAGGTGAGGGTCAGAACAGGTGGACTTCTGAGGGCATAATTACAGTGCTGGCATTGGAGGCCTCTGGGGATAATGGTACTTTTTCTGTTTCTGTAGCCAATGAGAAATGGGTAAAGCTTGCTTTGGAGAAGGAATTTCTGAGGGCTGGGGAGGCTTCCTGTCATTTGGGTCTTTGGTTCGCCCTTTCTTCTTATCCTGCAGACACCAGGTATCTAGCCTGCTGCGTCTCCTCACCCTCCCTCTCTCCCACTTGGGGTTCTGCCTCCCCATGGCTTCCTGGGCACATGAGGCATGTTCCTGACCCCCTACCACATTCTACACCTACCCTCCCTTCCCTTTTAGATGGTTTTTATTACTATAAACTATATAACATGGAAAACTTGTTGATTGGAAATCTGGTCAATTATGAACGGAACTATGTTCTTCTTCCCAGAATCCCTCATTAGATGACGTTGCTTATTTTACAAGACTACAATGTTGGAGACTGAGTCTACCATAAGAATTTTCCAAATCTAATTTCATTTTGTTGCCACAGAAGATTCAGTATCTGTTCTAAGACTCAGGGGAAAATGGATGGGTTTACCAATCTCTTTTTTAAGGGTTATTTTCCAAGAGTAATTTGGATCTACACTTAATTTTTGCCTAATTTGATATATTTAGAATCTGACTTTCCCAAATGTTAATGTGTCCTGAGTACATGCTTGCCTTTGTATTTGTGTTTATATTCGCACTGGTACAGTTTATCCTTTAATACAGCATTTCTCCACACCCTGTGGGCTCCAAGGATCTCTGCCTTGGTGTGGAGCTGTGCTGTTCAACATGGTAGCCACCAGCCGTATGCTAGTCTGAATTGTGATGTGCTGTATGTGTGAGATTCACACTGGACTTTATTATGGTATGAATCTGGAATGTCCCTCCAAAGCTCATGTTTTGAAAGCATTGTCCCCAATGCAGCAAGATGTAGAGATGGGGCTTTTAGGCAATGGTTAGATCATGAGGGCTCTGATAAAAATCAGTGAATTAATTCCCAGATGAATTAATCCATTGATAGCTGGATGGACTACTGAGAGGTGGGATGTAGTTGGAGGAATGCCATGGAAAGGCTTCTCTTCTACTGGTCCCTTGCTCTCTCCCTCCCTTTCTATTTCTCTTCACTTCCCTGGCTGCCATGAATTGAACAGCTTTCCTCTGCCACACCCTTCCACCATGATGTTCTGCCTCATCTCAGACCCAGAGCCATGGGGTCAACTGACCTTGCACTGAATCCTCTGAAACCATGAGCCAAAGTAGAATTTTTCTCTTCTGAGTTGTTCTTGTCAAGTGTTTTGGTCACAGCAATGAAAAGCTGACTAACACACACTTCAAAGACTTATTATAAACATTGTGAAATATGTAATTAAGAGGTTTTATGTTGGTAACATGTTGAAATGATAATGTTTTGGATATGTTGAGTTAGAAAAAATTATATATTTAGATCAATTTCCTATGGTTTTTTTTTGTAATTTTAAAATGTGGCTACTAGAAAAATTTTAATTTCAGATATGGTTTACATTATATTTCTGTTGAATGGGTCGGAGTTAGAGAATACTGGGTCATAGCTGAGCCTCATTGCCCCAGTATTCTGGCTTTCTATCTCATAGAACAAACCCCCAGTTTTTGATGGGTATTGTCCAACTTGCCAGTACAGAACAAGAGATCAGGGTGTCTAGCTTATTAGGTAGACTTCCAACCAATCCTCTGTTTGTTTTGATTCATCTTCACTACCCTCATCAGAGGCACCTTGTGATACCAGTTCTTCACCAGTTGGTGGCTTCTGTGGTGTAAGTCGTGGTGTCTTGACCTTCTGTCTTCCAGTTTAGGATTCACTTTTGTGGATCTGCTAAGGTTGTCGCAACTCATTCACCTCTTTCCACCTTCCTAAATTTTGCTTGTTTGCCTTCTCTCTTTTCTCATTGTCCTTCAGGGTTTGTCACTTAGAATAAAAATGCTTGGGCTAGGTTATAGCTCAGTGGTAGAGTACATGATCAATTCCCAGCATCATAGGCGGGAAAAAAAAAAAGAATGCTTTGCTGCCATTTCACAAGACTTCAGGGGCAAGACAAGGAATAGCATGTGCTTAAATCACCAGTTTTGGCTGAACAACAGAATTTTTGTTTTAGCGTTATGTCACTGTGACCAAAAGACCTGACAAGAACATTTTATAAGAGGAAAACTTTATTTTGGCTCACAGTTTTGGAGGTTCAGACCATGGTTGGCCAATTCCATAACTCTGGGCCCAAGATGATAAACAACATCATGGCAGGAGGGCCTGCTACAGGAAAGCAGCTCAGGACATGGAAACCAGGAAGAAAAGAGAGAGCTTCACTCACCAGAGACAAAGTATAAACCCCAAAGGCACATCCCCAGTGACCTACTTCCTCCAGCCACGTTCTTACCTTCCTACAATTACCACCTAGTTAATCCATCAGTGGATTAATCCACTGATTACGTTAAAGCTATCATAACCTAATCATTTCACCTCTTGCATTGTCTCACACATGAACTTTTGGGGGAGGGGCTCATATTTAGATCATAACAACAGCATTGCTTTTCTGAGTCCGGTATCTGCCTCTGAGCCTGTCCTCCTCCACGTGACCCAGGATCAGTTAGATGACCCAGCTCAATTTGCCTCCAGAACTTGTTTGACTTTTGAAGGCAAAGCCCTCCCCACCACCGTTTTTTTTTTCCTTCTGGGACAGGAAGAACTATGTTTCAGCTCTCCAGGTTTGCTTACTCGTGGGGAGAAGGGAGGGAGAGAGGAAACAACTTATGTTCTTTGAGTCTTTTATAATAGTAGGGACAAAAATCCAGTTAGTATGCAGATGGAAGAAGCCAGATTGGAGCCTGAGTCCAGCTTTTAGATTTAGATATAAGGCCATGAGAAAGTGACTGAAACTGTCTGTGCCTCAGTTTCCTCAGTTGCCAAAGTGAGTGATAACTCTTTCCTCATTGGAAAATCTCATATAATCATAAAGAGACAGATCCAATTATTTCTAGGTCTTCTAATACCTCTGCCAGCAATAGAGGAATTGAGCTTGGCAATGCTAGCAACAGGCAATGTCCTAGAGTCTCCTGAGGGGGTTACTTTCATGTCTCCAAGATGGTGACATGTGTACCCAGACATGACTGCTTACACTTCCTCCCTAATCAACTTCAGCCTGAAGCCATCTGTCTGGAATGAGCTCTGTGCCACATAGTTGTCAGGAAATACCCAGGAACCTTCTCACCGCAGGGTCCCTTGATCCCACTGAGTCTAAGACCACTTATCTGAAGGAAAAGGTAAGGATTTATTTTTTTTTTTTTCATATCAGGTTCCAAGCACAGTTTATTTAGTCTGAATCTTCCTGAAGGCCAGTCTTCCAGGGGTGCCATGGCTCTCCTATGGTGGCCATCCTCCCAGGAGTTCTTTAACCCTCCTCAGGGCTCTGCAAGAGTCCACAGAGCAGCTGGTTGCAGAAGTCTTCCTCACTGGACTACAAAGAAAGGGGGTTCAGAAGCTGCTCTTTTAGTCAGCCAAGCAAGTGGTGCTCCCGAGGAGGTATCTTGACATCAGTTCCTAAGACTGTTGTCAATCTTTCTTCCCTTTCTTTTTCAACCGTGGGTTATCAATTCTCAGAATGCAGGGACACTGTTTTCAGCCCATTCATAGATGGAAAGAATGAGGCACAGAGTAGTATATTAAAACTTATTGAATTCTCACTACAGCACTTTGAGGTAGGAACTGTCATTATAGCCATGTTTTTAAATGGGGAAGCTGATGTTAAATTACTGGTTGTCAGTGGCAGAGCTGAGATCGGCTCTAGATATACCAGCTTCTACATATCCTTCTCCAAATCCTTCCAGATACTGCCTTTAAAGTGTTTGTAATTGCAGCCAGCCCTCATTGTCTGCAGGTCACACAGCATGGATTTAACCAATATCTGGGTTGAAAATATTCAGAAAAAAAAATGTGTCTGAACTGAATCTGTGCAGAATTTCCTTCTTGCCATTATCCCCTAAACAATATAGTATGACAACAATTTCCATAGCACTTACATTGTATTGGGTAGTGTAAGTCATTTAGAGATCATTTAAAGTAAAGACTATTTAAAAGAGGTGCCTAGGTTAAATGCAAATACTACATCAGTTTATATAAAAGACTTGAACATCTGTGAAATTTGGTATCCTCAGGTGTCTTAGAACCAATCTTCCTCTAATTCTGAAGAACAACTGTGTTTGTCCATTGTCTCAGTCAGTATCCCTCTAGCTCGGTCTGCTGGGAAGGGCTTGGTCTCTGGAGGCTGAAGACTTCAATGGAAATCCCAACTCTTCCACTTAGTTGCCATGTCACCTTAAGCAAATTACTGGGTCTTTCTGAGTCTTGAGTTCCTCATCTGTAAAATGGGCATGATGAGAATTCCTTCTTATCATCCAGAGTCAATGTGAGACATACGGAAACAATATCTTTCTACTTATAATAGTGAAAATGCCAAACAAACGTTATTATCAGTCAGTGGAGTTCCTAGGAGGTGGCACCCAGCTCTGCTCCCCGGTCTTCCATTCTTTGCCAGCTCTGCCCCAAGCTTGAACAGATACATGGCTTGAATGTAGACAAGGCCAGTTTTGTGGAAGAATTTGAGGTTAGGCCACACTGGAGCCGGGGTGTGGGGGGGAATGATTATCATTCACATTTTTACTATGAGACAGTGAGTTGCTTGAGGGAAGGGGCCACACCTTCTTGACCCTGGTGTCCCTATTTCCTGGTCTAGTGCTTGGCCTGGGGGTGATCAGAATATAAGGATAAAATTTTGATGTAGCAAAATTGTCCCTTTGGAAGCAACTACCTGCATCGTATCTCTGGATACCTAGGATTCTCACACTTGTACCCCAAGGGGGAAGTGCCTGTTGTCACATGGTTTTCCCAGTGTCCTCTATTCTGTGGCACCACCCAGACATGTGTTGGGTTCAGGCAGTTGTAGATAACAGCTCAGCTACCAAAAACAGAAGCCACTCTGGTGAAGGAGGGAGAGTGAAAAGGTGAACCCCCTTCAGGTTACCCTGCAAGCGCCTCCTTCCTGCTAGTGAGTGGAGTGGAGTCCTAATGTTTTCAATGGCTGCTTCTTGCGTCTTTCTCCAATTCCCAAATTTGAGAAATACTATTATATTAAATACCATTATAGCACGAATGTATAAAAATGCAATAAAGTAGGCTGAGAGAGTTAAATTTCAATTTTTATTGCTGTTCTTGAAATATAATTTTTATTTTGGCAAAAGGTCTACATGAAACAATTTCTTGAATTGCCTTTTCATTTCGTGAGGGCATGGAAATTCGTTTGGATTGCAGATTTCTGCCGTCTCTAAATTTGACATTCCTTTCTTTATTGTTTTTAAAAGTAGTATTTTCTGTGGCTTGTCTTCTTGTTTCTTTTTTTTTTCCCTCTTTACGGGGAATAGTCACTTTCTAAACTTATTTGGGTTTTCATTTCCATCCCAACACTAGCTATTGTTATTAGCTCACCAGGGGAGTTTCCATTCCATCACAGGGATACTGTGTCCCTGATGTCATTTGTGGACACTAGCAGCAGAATCTGGTGGAGAGCATGGACTCGTCCCACTATATTTGCTTGGGGAATATGAGACCCAGATCTGAGCCTCAGAGGTATTTCAAATGGACCTTCACCCCATCCAATCTCCAATAAATCCCCTAAATTGAGAATCCCCTAAGTTGAGACATCTATTGTCACTTTGCCTGTTCAAAATACTTTTTTTTTCCCCAAATATGCCAAGGGCATTTACTTGGGAAGATTAAGAAAAAGGATAAGGAGGAGATCAAAAAAGATGTTTGTTTTCAGTAGGAACTTTTTTCTGTCCTGAAGAATCTACTGTGTGGGCTGCCATCATCGATGAGGCTGGACTGGCTCCTTTGACCCCACTGCATGTCAGGGACACCCGAAGTCATTGGAAGGGGCTGGAGTTTACCCTCATCATTCTGATGTGAAGTAACAAGTATATGAAGTTTGTGGAACATTTAAGTCCTGCCAGCCACTTGCTAGTTGTGTGACCTTGAGAAAGGTACTTGACTTCTTTAAATTGGAATGTTTGCAATATAGTCACTCCATTAGTGCATGGTGGTAGGGTTTTGAGAGAGCCTTGTGCATGGTGGGCACCCAGAGTGGTTACTGTTTTTAAGGGTTGCTATATTTACCCCATAAGTCAGCTGTTTTCAATTTCCTGGCCTCTAGTCGAGAATGCTTGGGCTGGAAGGAACTGGGCCACCACCTGGTTCTGGAACAAGCAGGAGGCCTGGAATCTGCCTGGTTGTGAGATCAAGCCTCAGTTCCAATTAGGGGATAACAAGTTATTAAGAAGTTGATTCTGAGGCTGCCTCTCAAATATGCCCAGATTTGAGTGGGTCAAATGGTGGCATTTCTCATTGATATCCTTCTGTTTATAGGAGTAACGTAAGGCAAGAGACACAAATTTATTTTCGTTTTGAATGGAAAACATGAAGCCCACAAACATTTTTAATTTCCCTCAATGAATTTGTCCTGATGCAGAAAGGTGACCACCCACCTTTGGTCTCATTCAAGTCTCACTTTACAGATGAACAGATCACTCCCAAACAGAGAGGACTCCTTTGAGAGAGGGGCCATTCCTACCACCAAGTGTAGTCTTTTGGAGTTAGGGCTGGAGCAGGGGCTGCCACCCGCAGCACAGCAATCAAGCCAGGGGCTCAGGCCAAGGTGCTTGGGTTCACCCCCTAATACCGCCCTCGCTAGCTGTGAGCCTGGCTTTCCTCACCTATAAAATGGGGATATTTGTACTAGTACCTGCCCCATAAATCCAGCCTGAGGATTAAATGAGGCTTCTTCCCCAAACAATTTCAGGCACAGTGAATACTGAATAAATGTTAGTTATCATTCCTTTGGTTTTGTTTCTTTTTTCCTCTAAGTTGACTGGGTCAGAAATTACAGGGGCAAAAGTCCTTTCTTGCCTTGAAGTTGCTGATGTGGAAGGAAAATCACAGCCCTCTAATGGAACTAAGCAAGGGAGCCTGGCTGGGAGGTGGCTTTGGAGACAGGCAGCCTGGGATTCTGCCTGCAGTGGAAGGAGTGACTCCAGTCCTCCAGCACCCAGAAGATTTGATCAGGAGAGGGCTTTGGGGTGCTCAGTGGCTCTAAGGGCTGGGCCCATCCCCTTTTGCCCCTGAGGGCTTATGTCAGTCCAGCTTTCTCTGCCTGGGGCCTAGCTCTGGGAAGCTAAGGGCAGCAGAGCCCCACCAGGGCCTGCAGACTTGCTCCGGGGGACTCTGACATGTGGTTTTAATCCAGGCTCTGAAAATCTGCTCAGGCATTCTCTCTCGCCCCAGGCATAGTTTTGCTGTGACAGTTATTCAGCTAAACTTTAAAAAAAGAAAAAAAAAATGGCACAGAAACTCCAAATTCTCAAGTCTCTGCCAGTTTCAGCCAGAGTCTGAATAGTGATAAATCAGTGATCAGTTCGTTGGTGGGGAGGTGCTGTTTAGAAGAGGGCAAAAGCTGGGGACGATGCAAAAGGCTGCCAACCCCTTAGTGATGACCCCAGAGTCAGAGTAAAACTCGGCTTCTACTAAACACACACACACACATACACACACACACACACACACACACACATCACTAGGCTTCCCACATCCCTTCTCTCACTCAGAAAGCTCCTAAGAAATGCTTGGTGAGTGCTCTGTAGTGCTGTCTATGGGGTGGGGACAGGAGTGTGTGGTCTCTTCCCTCCACAGATTATGACTTCAACTTGAAAACATATTCTTCTTTTTTTTTTTTTTTAAAGAAGAAGGAGGAACCCAAACAAGCATTTCATGGTCATCCTGCCATCCTGTGATCCCACTCTCCATGACAGTTTGGTTGAGGACCAGGTTTCTGCCATCTTTTTCTGGTCTCTAATAGCTGAGAAGAGATGACTTTGCCTCTGTCTCTGCCAGGTGGTCCCTGTGCTGCCAACTGGCTGGAACCATGTTTGTTAAGCTCCGGGGCTGTCGGGGGGTAGAGGCAGTGTCAGCAATGGAGAGCTGGTGCCAAAATGTGAGCCAAATCCAACTGGGTTTTCCAGCAGTAGAAGAGCTTCCTTTTCCCTGTGACCCTATAGAAATGAGAGAAGTCTTCTGTTGGCGTCATAGTAGAAACCATCATGAAGCTCGGCATTCCTGTTTCTCAAACTGTCTATTCAAGGGTCACTAGCTTGTGTTAGAATTTTTTTTTTTTTTTAAATCCTTCTTGAGAGCACTCCTTGGTTCCCATTTAACCGGCAAGTCCTTCCAGGTCATCTTACCATTTCATGGTAAAAAGCAATTTTCCTGTTAGTCCTTCCACACCCTTCTGTGTCTGTGGTCAGGTGAGACCATCAGCCTTATCACAGCCTAAACCCTATCTGTAGTGACAGCACCACACTCTTCTTAGTCCAGGGAGGGTGTTGTGCTTCATTACTAAACTGCCTTGATGTTACCTGACCAAGTGTACACATTGAGCCCAAGAGAGACTTTTGAAGCCAGGAGTCTATAGAGTTGGGTTTTGCTGAGATAATGCTGCCTAGCAAGAGACCCGTCATCTCAATGGCTCAGAACAACATATACCTGTATCTTGGCTCCAGGGCTCTGGGTAAACTGAGCCACAGAGGTGTGGCTGGATTGACCCCAGGCAGAGGTTGGGGTCAGGTCTGCTCCAAAGGCTTCTCCTGGAGTTCACTCTTCCCACAGGACAGATTTGCAAGGAAGTAAGCAAACCATGCAAGCAAGTTTAAAGTCCACTTGTTGGATCCACTCATGTTCTAATGACAATGTTAAGTCACATGGCCAACGTCAGAGAGAGTAGGCAGGTAAGGATTCTCCATCTGCAGCAAAACCACCACAAGGAGGAGAGGAAGAATTGTGAACAGATACCACCACCAGTGACATTGTCCTTCACTTCCTGTTGAGAGCTGTCTTCCATCCTGTGGAGGTTATGGTGGGGTGTGCTGGGGGCTCCTGTCTCTCCTCAGTACAGCCTCAGCTTCCCAGTAGGTTGGGGTCTTTTGATTACCAATCTCCTGGCCTCCCTTTGAATCATCCCTGGGGAGCTCCAACCCCACACCTGTCTGAATGTATCTTTTCCTGTTAGTCCCTCCACGCACTTCCCTCCTGGCTCCCACTCTATTAACTGCATTTTCCCATATGCTTCTAAGCCAAGCGCTTCCTCCCCATCACATCCTGGTTGTCTCTGGACAGAGCCTTTGCAGAACATTGAGACCCTCCTTATTGCCAGGTGGCCTCCTACTGGCTTACTCTGAAGGTTTAGGACCAAAGAGCTTCTTTTCTCCCTCTTTCTTGGGTTGGGCTCCAAAATATCTCCATTTTTACCCTGACATTACAATGTGCCAATACCTGGGAAGAGGAGTAGGTATTTTGCAGACCCCAGAAAGATAATGTCTAAAAAATGGGGAGAGAACAACTTTGATCCCACCACTCATGCAAATGGACCAAACCCCTTGGTGGGCCCTTTACACATTTTGACTCATTTGCATAGTTATATATGTCTTCCTGGGTGGGAGAAATGGTCTCATTTCCCTATTCTATAACTCAGGCCATGCAGCAGAGGCAGTGTGTGATTTGCACATGGTATGCAACTTAGAAGGGCAGGCACAGAACTCTGTGGAGTCTTCCCTAAGCCTGTGCTGTTGGTTCTTCTGGCTGATTCCTTTTCTCACTCCTCCTCCACAGCTGTGGGTGGATGTGGCCCTGGGGCCAGTGGGCATCTTCTCTGAGGAATTAATGGGGAGTCCTGCCAAAGGGGTAGATGGTAGGGAATTGAGAGGGAAGAAGAAATAGAGCAGCTATAGGAGAAGACACACCATTTCACTGCAGGGCAGAGGACAATGGGAGTGTTTGGATGGTGAGAATTGGGGGGAGCAGGAAGCCTCACCCAGCCAGTGTGCAGCCGGGGTCCTATCAACAAACATTCCAGCATATTCGGCATCAATCCCTGCTCTTTTTTTTTCTAATGCATTTTTTATTATTCAGCTGAATATTTCTCTACAGAGGATTTTTTTTTTCAGTTTGATCAAAGCTGCCTTTCATTTCTCAAAGCTTTACTTGGGTGGCCCTACCAGGGACATCTGCTCATAGCGGTTCTGAACCTCTCTCCCTGCAACTGCCAACTTTCCCCAGGTTGTCCGAAGCCAAGTAAGGCCGAGAGCAGGATCAAAACAGCCTGTCTCCTTGGAACATCTTCAGAAGATGATTTATTTCTCCCAGTGGTATCTAGTAGTTTGAGAATACAGATTATGACTTCAACTTGAAAACACATTTTTTTTTAAAGAAGAAGAAGGAACCCAAACAAGCATTCCATGGTCATTTTCCCCTGCAGTATTGATTTAGAATATTGGTATTCCTGCCAACTCTGTGACCCTAGGCAAACATTAGCTCTCTGGACTTTTCTGCTTTCTCAGCTGCAAAATAGGAATTAAATAATTCCAATTTCCATAGGTGGTTGTGCAGATTAAAGGAGATAATAACTGCTATACAATGGAACAGGACCCAACAAGTTCCTTTCTTAGTGTCTACTCTATGGAAATAATCAGGATTTTCCCTAGAGAGATGTGTACTAGATATTCAGTGCAGCATTGTTTGTTATGAAAAAAAAAAAAAAAAGGGAATTGCCAACACCTTGGTTTTGACTATGAAACTGATGTGAAACTTGGCTTCCAGAACTGTGAGGATATACACTTCTGTTGTCTTAAGTGGTCAGATCTGTATAATTTGTTACAGCAGCTACAGTAAACTGATACACTGTGATGGAGGCCTATATTGTAATGCAGGGAAAAGAAAGGCCTGGAGACATGTATCCTCAAATGGCTAACTGTGGCTCCTTCTGGGTAGGGGAAGCAGATATTCACTCGTTTTTTTTTTTTTTTTCCATTTTGCTTTCTTTATTTTTTTTCTTTCTTTTTTTTTATTGGTTGTTCAAAACATTACAAAGCTCTTGACATATCAAATTTCATACATTAGATTCAAGTGGGTTATGAACTCCCATTTTTACCCCAAATACAGATTGCAGAATCACATCGGTTACACATCCACATTTTTACATAATGCCATATTAGTAACTGTTGTATTCTGCTACCTTTCCTATTCTCAACTATCCCCCCTCCCCTCCCCTCCCGTCTTCTCTCTCTACCCCATCTACTGTAATTCATTTCCCTCCTTGTTTATTATCCCATTCCCCTTACAACCTCTTATATGTAATTTTGTATAACACTGAGGGTCTCCCTCCATTTCCATGCAATTTCCCTTTTCTCTCCCTTTCCCTCCCACCTCATGTCTCTGTTTAATGTTAATCTTTTCTTCCTGCTCTTCCTCCCTGCTCTGTTCTTAGTTTCTCTCATTATATCAAAGAAGATATTTGGTATTTGTTTTTTAGGGATTGGCTAGCTTCACTAAGCATAATCTGCTCTAGTGCCATCCATTTCCCTGCAAATTCCATGATTTTGTCATTTTTTAGTGCTGCGTAATACTCCATGGTGTATAAATGCCACATTTTTTTTATCCATTCATCTATTGAAGGGCATCCGGGTTGGCTCCACAGTCTAGCAATTGTGAATTGTGCTGCTATGAACATCGATGTGGCAGTATCCCTGTAGTACGCTCTTTTAAGGTCTTCAGGGAATAGTCCGAGAAGGGCAATAGCTGGGTCAAATGGTGGTTCCATTCCCAGCTTTCCCAGGAATCTCCATACTTCTTTCCAAATTGGCCGCACCAGTTTGCAGTCCCACCAGCAATGTACAAGAGTACCCTTTTCCCCACATCCTTGCCAGCACTTGTTGTTGTTTGACTTCAGAATGGCTGCCAATCTTACTGGAGTGAGATGGTATCTTAGGGTGGTTTTGATTTGCATTTCTCTGACTGCTAGAGATGGTGAGCATTTTTTCATGTACTTGTTGATTGATTGTATATCCTCCTCTGAGAAGTGTCTGTTCAGGTCCTTGGCCCATTTGTTGATTGGGTTATTTGTTATCTTATTGTCTAATTTTTTGAGTTCTTTGTATACTCTGGATATTAGGGCTCTAGCTGAAGTGTGAGGAGTAAAAATTTGTTCCCATGATGTAGGCTCCCTATTTACCTCTCTTATTGTTTCTCTTGCTGAGAAAAAACTTTTCAGTTTAAGAAAGTCCCATTTGTTGATTCTTGTTATTAACTCTTGTGCTATGGGTGTCCTATTAAGGAATTTGGAGCCCGACGCCACAATATGTAGATCGGAGCCAACTTTTTCTTCTATCAGATGCAGAGTCTCTGATTTGATATCTAGCTCCTTGATCCACTTTGAGTTAACTTTTGTGCATGGCGAGAGGAGGGGATTCAGTTTCATTTTGTTGCATATGGATTTCCAGTTTTCCCAACACCATTTGTTGAAGATGCTATCCTTCCTCCATTGCATGCTTTTAGCTCCTTTATCAAATATAAGATAGTTGTAGCTTTGTGGATTAGTCTCTGTGTCCTCTTTTCTGTACCATTGGTCCACCTGCCTGTTTTGGTACCAGTACCATGCTGTTTTTGTTACTATTGCTCTGTAATATAGTTTGAAGTCTGGTATCGCTATACCGCCTGATTCACACTTCCTGCTTAGAATTGCTTTTGCTATTCTGGGTCTTTTATTTTTCCATATGATTTTCATGATTGCTTTCTTTATTTCTACAAGAAATGCCGTTGGGATTTTGATTGGCATTGCATTAAACCTATAGAGAACTTTTGGTAATATAGCCATTTTGATGATGTTAGTTCTGCCTATCCATGAACAGGGTATATTTTTCCATCTTCTAAGATCTTCTTCTATCTCTCTCTTTAGGGTTCTGTAGTTTTCATTGTATAAGTCTTTCACCTCTTTTGTTAGGTTGATTCCCAAGTATTTTTTTTTTTTCGAGGATATTGTGAATGGAGTGTTTTTCCTCATTTCCATTTCAGAAGTTTTGTCGCTGATATACAGAAATGCCTTTGATTAATGTGTGTTGATTTTATATCCTGCCACTTTGCTAAATTCATTTATTAGTTCTAGTAGTTTTTTTTGTAGACCCTTTTGGGTCTTCTAGGTATAGAATCATGTCATCCACAAATAGTGATAATTTAAATTCTTCTTTTCCTATTTTTATGCCTTTAATTTCTTTCGTCTGTCTACTTGCTCTGGCCAGTGTTTCGAGAACTATATTGAATAGAAGTGGTGAGAGAGGGCATCCCTGTCTTGTTCCAGACTTTAGAGGGAATGCCTTCAACTTTTCTCCATTCAGAATGATGCTAGCCTGAGGCTTAGCATAGATAGCTTTTACAATGTCAAGGTAAGTTCCTGTTATCCCTAGTTTTTCTAATGTTTTGAACATAAAGGGATGCTGTACTTTGTCGAATGCTTTTTCTGCGTCTATCGAGATGATCATATGGTTCTTATCTTTAAGTCTATTGATGTGGTGAATAACATTTATTGATTTCCGTATATTGAACCAGCCTTGCATCCCAGGGATGAATCCTACTTGATCATGGTGCACAATTTTTTTGATATGTTTTTGTATCTGATTCGCCAGAATTTTATTGAGGATTTTTGCATCTAGGTTAATCAGAGATATTGGTCTGTAGTTTTCTTTCTTTGAGGTGTCTTTGTCTGGTTTCAGAATCAGGGTGATGTTGGCCTCATAGAATGAATTTGGCAGAGCTCCCTCTTTTTCTATTTCCTGAAATAACTTGAAAAGTATTGGTATTAATTCTTCTTTAAAGGTTTTGTAAAACTCCACTGTATACCCTCCGGTCCTGGGCTTTTCTTGGTTGGTAGTCTTTTGATTGCTTCTTCTATTTCATCCATTGAAATTGGTCTGTTTAAATTGTGTGTATCCTCCTGACTCAGTCTGGGCAAATCATATGACCTAAGAAATTTATCGATGTCTTCAGTATCTTCTATTTTATTGGAATATAGGTTTTCAAAATAATTTCTAATTGTCTTCTGTATTTCTGTAGCATCTGTTGTGATATTGCCTTTTTCATTCCGTATGTTAGTAATTTGAGTTCTCTCTCTTCTTCTCTTCGTTAGCATGGCTAAGGGTCTGTCAATCTTATTTATTTTTTTGAAGAACCAACTTTTAGTTTTGTTAATTTTTTCAATAGTTTCTTTTGTTTCAATTTCGTTGATTTCTGCTCTGATTTTAATTATTTCTTGCCTTCTGCTACATTTGCTGTTGTTTTGCTTTTCCTTTTCTAGGGCTTTGAGATGAAGTGTGAGCTCATTTATTTGTTGGTTTTTCCTTTTTTTGAGGAATGACCTCCAGGCGATGAATTTCCCTCTTAGAACTGCTTTCATTGTGTCCCATAGATTCCGATATGTTGTGTCTGTATTTTCATTTATCTCTAAGAATTTTTTGATTTCCTCCTTTATGTCTTCTGTAACCCATTGATCATTCAGTAACATATTGTTCATTTTCCATGTGATGTAGGATTTTTCCTTCCTTCTTTTATCATTGATTTCCAGTTTCATTCCATTATGATCAGATAAAATGCATGGTATTATCTCCACCCCTTTATATTTACTGAGGGTTGCCCTGTGGCATAATATATGGTCTATTTTTGAGAAGGATCCATGTGCTGCTGAGAAAAAAGTATATCCACTTGATAATGGTTGATATATTCTATATATATCAGTTAAGTCTAGGTTATTGATTGTGATATTGAGTTCTATAGTTTCTTTATTCAACTTTTGTTTGGAGGATCTGTCCAATGGTGAGAGAGGTGTGTTGAAGTCACCCATAATTATTGTGTTGTGGTCTATTTGATTCTTAGACTTGAGGAGAGTTTGTTTTATGAACGTCGCAGCACCATTATTTGGTGCATAAATATTGATAATTGTTATGTCTTGTTGGTGAATGGTTCCTTTTAACAGTATATAATGTCCTTCCTTATCCCTTTTGATTAACTTAGTCTTGAAGTCGATTTTATTCGATATGAGGGTGGCCACCCCTGCTTGCTTACGAGGACCATGTGCGTGGTATATTTTTTCCCAACCTTTCACCTTCAGCCTGTGTATGTCTTTTCCAATCAGATGTGTCTCCTGGAGGCAACATATTGTTGGATTTGTTTTTTTAATCCATGTTACCAGCCTATGTCGCTTTATTGGAGAGTTTAAGCCATTAACGTTTAGAGTTACTATTGATATATGGTTTGTACTGCCAGCCATGTTTGATTATTTATCTTTTTTTTTTAATTTAGTTTGTTTCTCCATGATTATCTTTCCCCTCGCCCTCTGTCATTACCGAGGCACTTCCCACTGATGGTTTTGGTTATTGTTTTTCATTTCTTCCTCGTGTAGTGTTTTGCTCAAAATGCTTTGTAATGCTGGTTTTCTGGCTGCAAATTCTTTTAGCTTTTGTTTATCATGAAAGATTTTTATTTCATTGTCATACCTGAAGCTTAATTTTGCTGGATACAGAATTCTTGGTTGGCATCCATTGTCTTTCAGTGTTTGAAATACATTGTTCCATGACCTTCTTGCTTTCAGTGTCTGTGATGAAAAATCCGTTGTTAACCTTATTGGTTTACCCCTGAATGTAATCTGCCTCCTTTCTCTTGTAGCTTTTAATATTTTCTCTTTGTTCTGTATATTGGATATCTTCATAACAATGTGTCTTGGCGTTGGTCTACTGTGATTTTGTGTGCTCGGTGTCCTGTATCATCTACAATTTGTATATCCGTTTCCTTTTTTATTTCTGGAAAGTTTTCTGTAATTATTTCATTCAGCAGGTTACTCATTCCCTTGGTTTGAATCTCTGTACCTTCCTCTATCCCGATGACTCGTAAGTTTTTTTTTTTTATGTTATCCCATATCTCTTGGATGTTTTTCTCGTGATTTTTTACCAGCCTTTCTGAGTTGGCTAGACTCTTTTCAAGATGATATATTTTGTCTTTACTATCTGACGTTCTGGCTTCTACTTGCTCCACTCTGTTAGTGATACTCTCAATTGAGTTTTTGATTTGGTTTATCGTTTCCTTCATTTCTAGAATTATTGTTTGATTTTTTTAAATAATCTCTATCTCCTGATAAAGATGCTTAACTTCTTCTTTTATCTGTTTATGTAATTCATTTTCAATGTGATCTTTAAGGTTCCTTTCCATCTATCTAAGGTGTTCCTTGAGTTCTTTATATGGCCATTTTTCTGATGACTCCAGGTCCTCCTGAGTATTTAGGCTGTCCTTCATTGTTTGTACTCCTTTTCTTCCTTGCTTTTTGATGCTGCTCATATTACTTCTTGTTCTGTTTGACTGCTGAGTTACTGTTTACTCTTATAAATTTATTTGATGCTTGGGAGGAAAGATATTAGAAGGGAAGGGAAGAAGTCACTAAAGAGAATGAGAGTAGGCAGGTAGAATTCAAGGAAGGGGGAATAAGAAAATTGAAAAGAAATGAAAAGACAAAAGAAAAAAATAGAAAATAAAGAAAGAAAGAAAGAAGAAATAAAATTTAAAACAAAAAAATAATGATAATAAAAAAATGAAAATTAAAGTTTTTTAAAAATAATAATAATAATAAAATTTTAAAAAATTTTTAAAAATTGAAAACATTTAAAAAATGTTAAAGAACAACAACAACAAAAAAATGAAAATGAAAGAAAAAAAAATAATGTTGGATCCCTTAGATTTTAAATTGTCACTCATCTTATCAGTCATAGAGCTCGATTAACTTCTCTTCCAGTAGGTGGAGCTGTGCCCACTGGGCCAAGCTTCTCTTCTCAATAGGTGGGAACCAGTCACTGTGCAGCAGCTCTTCCTCCCAGACTGTGCGGGTCTCCAATCCTGAGTGTCTAGGGCCTTCTTTTGTGTTTCCTCAAGCCAGGCCCCGCTCACCTGTGACGCTCACCACAATACTGGCTACACGCCAGGTATGGTGCTCCCGGGAGCCCTGTTTTCATGAACATCTGGGCATACTCTCCCTGTTTGCCTCCCTCAGACCCTAAGTTTGTAGAGCTTGGGGCTGAGAACCCCCAGCGAATTTTCTTGCCCTCCGGTAGCCACTCCCCTGGTAGCTGGTGCAAGGGACCTCAGTTGTCAGCACTGGTGGGAGCGGTAGCCGGGAGTTCCGCGCCGCTAGTCCCGCGCCATTCCTGATTCCCTCGGTCTGGCTATCGTGCTCACGGGAGAGCTGGGAAGGGCCCTTAAGGTTTCCCCGCTGTGTGGAGAGGGAAGGCTAGGGGATTACACACCTGTAGCCGCTGGTTTCAATGAAGTTATCTCCTCCACCCGTGACGTCAGTTCTCTGCCATGGTGGTATCCCATGCAAATAGTGACCGTTCCCTTTGCCGGGTGACCAATGCAACGGGTGGGTCCTGACTGTCTCTCCCATGCTCCGTTTCAATCCTGTGGCCACTGCCTATGAAGGCTCGGTTGGCTTTTACCTCTGTAAGTTCAGGAGGGCCGACCAGTTATTTCAGCGGGATCGTTAGTGCTGAGTCACGAGAAGCAGGCGAACCGGAGCTTGAATGCAGCCGATCCGGGCTCGGTGTGTTCCGAGAGGCCCAGACTGTTCGCCCCAGATCCACGTCAGCTCAGCATTGCCTGGTGATCCTGAGCAAACAGCATTTAGACAGTTTATGTCTCCCTATGCCCGCGCAGCTGAAGGGGTCAGAGACTTGATCTCTCTGCGCCTGCCGCCATGTTGGATCCCTTAGATTTTAAATTGTCACTCATCTTATCAGCTGTTCCATTTTGTTCGGCGGGTCAGCGGCTCACTCGCGCGGTGAAGAGTCTGCTCTAACGAGCTCCGCAGGAAGCGGCAGCGGCGGCGGTGGTGGTGGCGGCAGCGGCGGCAGCGACCCGGCAGCGGCCCAGCTGCGGCCCTCGGGACGCCCCAGATGTTCACTCTTGGCTCCAATTTCATAGTATTATTTGGATTTGTCATAGGCAATTTTTTTCTATATGCATGCTTTACTTGTGTGTGTTTTTAAAATGGTAAGAAAATCAAATTAAAAAGATATCTGACTGGACAAAACTTTGGACTCTGACTTCAAAATGGTTATCAGATAAAGGCATCTTAGGGATGATATTCATTGCTTGATCAGGTTTGGTTCCATGAGGACCCGGGGTTATACCATACAGAGTGCCTCTCAGAATTGTCTCTCTGAAGGATGGAGGCTGACTTTTGTCTCCTAGTGACTTAAAGTTTTCACAAAAGGCATTAATTTCTCCTGCAAGAAGGCAGAGAGTGATTCAGGCCTTGAGGTGGCAGCTGACGTTGTGCAGGAGGATTGTCCGCTGGGGATGTAACATGAGTATGATAACTTTGATTTCCTCTTTTCTATATTCTTGATGCTCTGCTTTCCAAGGCCTTGCTGCTCAGGAAGGTCCTGTTTTTGTAGTGTTAGGTAATTCCTAGAGATAGTAGTATACAGACTTGCCTCTGAGTGTGACTTCATAAGTGAACGAACCAATCCTGGGTCCATATCCTCACCTGCTCCTTCTATCAGGCGTCTGCAGTCTGGGACACTATTCCCATCCCTCAACTCCCCCAGGATCAAGGGTAACCACACCTGTAGCCCAAAGCCAGAGGAAATTAGTCATGCAGCCCTGAACCTGCTCAGCTTCCTTCTTTTCTTTCCCTATTCTTCCAGGGGCCACCCGTCTCTCTCTCTCTCTGCCTGTTTTTCTCCCTGTCTGTGCTTCACCTTGTGGCCCTGTGTGGCATGCCATGCCTCCTGTTTCTAGGGGACCTTGAGTTTAATAAAAACTTCTTTCATCCCAGTCATGTTTATGTCTGTGTGTCAAACCACACCTGTTTGAAATGAATCGGAGTGCCTTAGGATTGGAGGAGTCCCCTTGGCCATCAGGTTAGCCAGGGAACCATGTTTGCATCTCCCTGATAACCCCTCTTATCTGAAGCTCATTTCATAAAGAGCTTCCTGTGTCCCAGGCACTGTGCCAGTCCTGAGATGCAATGACAAGTCGGTCAGGGTCTTGTCGAC
This sequence comes from Spermophilus citellus, assembly GCF_964194105.1. Classification (NCBI taxonomy): domain Eukaryota; kingdom Metazoa; phylum Chordata; class Mammalia; order Rodentia; family Sciuridae; genus Spermophilus; species Spermophilus citellus. The sequence goes on along the minus strand of NC_138184.1, from coordinate 21,680,822 downwards.
CTGAATCAACCCATCCATTGGGAGAGATGACTGTTAAATGATAAAATACCGAACAAGAGTGAAAAGTGTTGTGCCTGGGAGGAGCAATGAATCATGGAAGCACACAGAGAGGGTGTCCAACCCATGGAGGGGCCTCCAGGGAAGACTTCCAGGGGTCGTGTCTAAGCTGAGACCTGAAGAATAGCAGGGAGGAGAGGAATGTCCTGGATTAAAGGAACAGCAGGTGTGAAGGTGTGAAGACAGGATGCCTCTGTCCAGAAATGGAAGAAGCTCAGGATGGTTGGAGCACTGAGGTATGCGCACTTTCTCTAAAGAGCTCAGAATGGTGTAACCTAGCTGCAGAGAGTGGATCACAGAAGAGCGGGAGTTTGGCACGGAGGCCAATCAGGAGGCTGTTGGCTGTTGCCAGTGTCCTTGATTCAGTCAAGTCATCACAGTGAGAAATGGACTGATTGAAGAGATGTGTAGAAGGAAAAAATGTGCTTGAGTATATGGGGCAGAAGAAGGTGTGGAATGAAGGTCAGGCTTCTGGTTTAGGTATCTGAGTGGAAAATGCTACCTTTTAGCCTGGTAAGAAACAGAAGCTATTTTGGTAAAGTGTGTGTGTGTGGGGGGGGGGTGGTGGTGGGGATGAGTGCACAGCACACTCTCTTAAACTCCTGCCTCGAGGTCGACCATGATGGAACTCCCTTAGTAAGTTTGAAAACCATTTTTCTAATGCATCTCCAGTAAGAAGGAAAAGATTCTGGTAAAATCCAGGTTTGGGGAGCACAGATTTTTTTAGGACCACACATTTTCAAGGAAAATCTCCAGGCTCCTTCTCCCCATCTGGTGGCCCTGGGAGCCCTGTCTAGAGTGGGTGGAAATCTGAACCCTGCTTTTACTTCATTTCCCGTTGCTTACTGAGCTCAGTGGTCCCTATCAGGCTGGCCAAGCTCCCTTCTGTTTCTGTTACTCATTTGTCCGTAGGACTGTTCCCTTCAGACCCTATAGTAGAGCATCCCTCCTGGAGACTGTGGTCCTGGGATGTCAGGTGCCAGAAACCAGAGGGTAGTTCCCCTAGAGTCTCCTTCACCCAGGTGAGGGGGACAGTTACCTTAGTGGCCCCTCTGACAACAGCATCAGGTCTTGGCCTTGCACATCACCCTGGTGTTGGCACATCCCAGTGGGCTTTGGGACTGTCAGTCTAGAGCTTCAAGGGAACCTCACTATCAAGGCCAAGGTAGGTGATTGGGTCTCCTGGTGGTGACTAGGCAGTGGCAGGAAACCACCTCCATTTTAATCTGTCTTCTCCAAGGGTATCCCTCAGGACCCAAATTGCCTTAGGAGATGGTGGTGTTGGGGTTCCTCATGTCCAGCTTTGCTTTGCTGTAGATGCTTATCAGAGATGGATGGGTCAGGGAAAGGTCCATGAGGGCCCACATGTGGGTCAGTCCACTTCCAGTGTCCACCTGAATTGGAATCACTGGCTATTGTGGGGAAGGAGCCTTTAGGGTCATTCCATCCAAGCTGGCCCTTTGTAGTGAGGGAGGCTGGTCCAGAGAGTGAGGTCAGGCAGCCAACACACACTGCCTCTGCTGACTCCTTGTCCCCTCTTCTCCCTAATGCTACACACTGGCTCCCTGCAGCCAAGGTATCCGGCATGAAGAGGGTCCACAAGACATGAATGCACCAGCCATGGAGTGGTGAGGGGGAGATGTTGGCCTCATTTCCAAAAGATAGGAAGACCTGGGGCAGGGAAGGCATGAGTGTGGAGGAACTGGAGGCAGGAGGGGGCCGTGGGATATTCTGAGGCTTTCCCACTTCCTTTTGCTTGTCTTTTGATGTTCAGGGTACTGAGAAGAGAATGTGTTTGGTTCCTGTAGAAACTGCCACTGGCTCAGAAAGAGAGTAAAAACAGACAAAAAAGAAAACGCATCTGGGGGCCATTCCTCCAGGTCACATGGTTGAAGGGAAGTGGAGGGCCTAATGGTGACTCAGGGAGGCTGGGGATGCTCTTAATTGCACAGGGAAGGGACCTCTGAGATGATCTTATGAGGCCTTTTTGGTTGCCTGAAGCAGGAGTGCACATGGTCCATGGCCCCAGTACAGAGAGGATGGGTCACATTGGATTTGCTGAGTCCCATGGAGTCCAGGCAGTAACTGCAGCTCCCAAGGGCCAGGCTCAGGACTGGGCCTGTAGCTCCAGGAAGCTGGCCAGGCTCCCTTCTGTTTCTGTCACTGGTTTGTCTGTAGAAATCCTCCCTTCTCTCTCCTTACAGACTGGCTTTCGACAGAACAGACCAACTGCTGTCATACTTGCTGGGTGGCCACGGACCCCCACTTTCATTTGATGAGCAGAGCAAGTCAACCTTACCACAATCCCAAGTTCCCAGGGCTGAGGACAAGGGTGAGGATCTGTTGGCCCAGAACTGGTCAGGGTCCAGGACCACCCCATCAGCTTTGGTCCGGGGTCAGGGTGCCTGGACAAATGTAGCTGCTGGGGTGGATTGTGGGGGACAGAACTGGAACTTTTGAGAGAAACTGGGAGTCTATTGATGCTGCACATTCACTGCAGAACTGATCCCGAACAATCCCCTTTTGTTACCCACAAAGGAACTTTTCAGAACAGCGAGCACATACATGAGAATAATGGAACTGGGTTTGTTCTGTTGGCCTGGTTTCCTCTTTAAGGGAGATCTTTTAAATTCTGTCTGCTTTGTGCCTAGTTTTCTATGCATTCCAGAAACTTATCCCATACTTCACATAGTATCAAAACTCTCTGAGAAGAATCTGGCAAATGCAATAAGTATATTTAATCTGGGGAGAATTTTTGTGATGTGAGCTACATTTTTAAAAATTATTTATTCAGTCACCACATAGTCATTGATTCTTACTATATATGAGTGCTCTGCTGGCAGGTGTCATTAAAGGAAATGCTCATGGGTACAGAGACCTCCCAGTGGAGTGCCTCAGACAGCTCCTGGCAGCTCTGCTCCTACTTGGCCTTGCAGGCACCCATATTCCTTCCCTTTCCAGTGGCTCCATGCTGCCTTAGAGCTGTGGTGCTGGCATCTGTCATAGGGGGAAGTTGGGAAAACCCAGGATGCTGGGCCCACTTCTGGTTCAGTGCTTCTGGAGTAGGGTTGTAATCCCAGATTCGTGGGACCCCAATAAACCTCCAGGAGCCGAATCCAATGCAATCACACAAGAGTCTTTATTGCAAGCTTGAGCCTGGATTCACAACCGTGTCTGACGCAGCGGTCCTAAGGAATGAGTCCTGGCCCTTAGTTCAGTGAGGATTTTTAGGTTTTTTGGGGGATACTCTATGCATCACAACATCACACAAATCATTCACACCACGGGAAAATCAAACAACTCTTAACATTGATTAGCACATTCACTTGCAGGAACAAGTCGGGTAGGGGTGATTGGTGATTTCAAGAGGTGGATAAATTTGAACTGATGGGTGTACACGCTAAATTACATGGTTTCCTAATGAGTTATTAATCACCTAAACTACTGGGAGGGTCACCTGGCATTTCAGGTATTTTCCCTGTCTCACGCTGATTGGTGGTTGCTAGGGGGTTGCTATGGGTCCTCACCAGGGACACCTGGCTCTGCAGATCTCTCCTGTTATTTACAGACAAACAACTCAGCGGGTTGGGTATGTGCCTAGGGGCGCTCTATGGGTTTTTCTAAGGACAAGGGTCACGCCCCCTCCCTCTGGACAGGCCTTGAGGTAGAAGCTGGTTTCTCAAAAATGGAGTCACCTCAGTTTCTCAGGGCCTGAGAATCCACATTTCTGATCAGTTCCCAGGAGATACTGAGGCTGCTAGTCTAGGTACCACGTGCTGGTCACTGCCACTGGATGTGCACTTGCTAAAGTGTACAGAGCTGATACTGCCACATTCAACTGCCAATGGGACAGAAAAGGGACAGAGAAAGGCCACCGCAGCCAACTTCCTTTGAAACAAGTGGCACAGGCAGAGTGATTGGCGCTCATGCCAAAGGTAAGAACTTTTGTCACACGGCTATGAGCACTGGCGATGGAGGTGGGGCAAAGTCATCTTTCACTGGATGGCCATGTGCCCTGGAGAGGAGGATGAGCATACTAGTGGGGGACAATTAGAAGTCTCTCGAGAGGGCCCATGGAATCACATGGAGATGGGAGCAGAGGAGTTCCCAGCACTTAGTGGAGGACACAGATGTGGAAAATTCCCTTGTGGGGCATGATGGCCAGCGTTGTATGGTGGCTAACCCAGAGGGGAGGCTGAGGAGAAGCCCAAGCCTGTGTGCAGGCGTTTTCTGCAAAGGCCTGCAGAAGGTAAGGGCAAGCCAAGCTGCCCAGACTTTGCTCTCTCTCTCTCTCTCTCTCTCTCTCTCTCTCTCTCTCTCTCTCGAGCAGCTAGCTGTTCCTCCACCTGGACTACAATTTCTTCACTCTTCCCTGCACCTAGGATGCTCCTTTGTTCACTGTCGCTGTGGTTTTGTGGGTTGGGGCTGATGTCTTTCCCAGTCTCAAGCTATCTTTTTCCACCCCATCCCCCAGGCATCTTGGCTCTGGAGAAGGCTGCGTGGCAAGAGGCGCTCAGCGATGGCATTCTGCCTCTTGATGATCCTGTCTGTGGTGGCTGTTAACCGCTTCCCCCCAGAGCATCTAGCTGCTGGCCCAGACCCTGGCCCTATGGATCCCCAGGGGGAGACTGGCACCCCTGGGCCCCACATTCGCCAAGCTCTGAGCTCCAGCCGGAGACAGCGAGCAAGGAACATGGGATTCTGGAGAGGCCGGGCTTCGCCAAAGAATTCCATCTTGGCCTGTGCTGAGAAGCAAGGCCACAGAGGGCAAATGGACAGAAGGACACAGTCCCCAGAAGGGGACACCAGGCATTTGGGGAGGGCCAAGAGGGCCATTGCTTTGGCAAGAGATCTGAGAGTCAGTACCCAGCATCTTGTGCGTCTGGGGGAACATGAAGTCAGAGGTGCAGGAACCAAAGCCCTGGGACACCCCTGGCACAGCAGCCCCATCAAGGAGACATGGAGAGAGATGGGTTTCCTGGTCAATCCACTCACAGGGAGCAACGAGGCAGCTCTTCCAGCCTGGAGAGCTACTGCTGCACTGACCCTCCCATCCGCTCCAGCGGCAGGCAGGGATCAGCTGCTGGGAACTGAAGACAGGATCTCAACTGGTGGGGAACAAACAGAGGACAACACCCCAGGCTTGGGGGCTCATCAGTGGCCTAACTCTGTTGGGGAGCTGCAGACATCTATATGGTGTGACGCGAAGACCCCCGGGCTGTTGGCCAGCACAAGGACTGCTGGGCAGGTTCCCCCATGGCTCACAGAACATGATGTGCAGACCCTTCAGATGTTGGCCCAGGGAGAGGTGGTGGGCAAAGCCAGGGTCCCCGCCCATGGGCAGGTGCTGCAGGTTGGCTTCTCTGCCCAGGGTACCCTTCAGGACATGTCTCCTCCCAGCTTCAGCCAACTCTGCTCCCAGGGGCTCTGTGGTCTGATCAAGAGGCCTGGGGACCTGTTCGAAGTCCTTTCCTTCCACATGGACCGTGTGCTGGGTCTTCGCCGGAGCCTGCCTGCTGTGGCCCGGCGCTTCCACAGTCCCCTGCTGCCCTATCGCTACATCGATGGTGGCATAAGGCCTGTCATTTGGTGGGCACCTGACGTGCAGCACCTGGGTGACCCAGATGAAGACCAGAACTCTCTGGCTTTGGGCTGGCTGCAGTATCAGGCCCTGCTGGCCCGTGGCTGCAGCTGGCCAGGCCAGGCCTCGTGCCTGGGCATCCACCGTGGGGAGTGGGCACGCCTGGCACTCTTTGACTTCCTTCTGCAGGTAGGTGACTCTTCCCCTGGTCCTGGTTTGACAGTGTATGAATATGTACACCACAGAAATTAACCAGTGCTACAGATCAGACTATCTTTTATTCCTAGAGAATGGGTTGTTAAGTGTTTACCAGCATGCCACTGTTTATAACCGAATATTTTTGAATCAACAATGATTCAAAACAAGGAGAGAGATAAAGGGTAATAGCAGTTCAGTGTAGGCACCAAAGAGTGCCTGTGGTCCCTGCCATGCCCTGGTGTTGTTGTGTTGAAGGGAAGAATGGGGATCCTAGGAAAGGTTGGGCTCTTAGGGCATGGGATCTAACTGGGGAGTCTATCTATCTATCTATCTATCTATCTATCTATCTATCTATCGTACCAGGGATTGAACCCAGGGTTACTTAACCACTGAGCCACATCCCCAGCCCTTTTTATTTTTTATTTTGAGACAGGGTCTCACTAATTGCTCAGGGCCTCCCTAAGTTGCTGAGGGCTTCAGCTCTTTATTAACTGGCCTGTTACCAGTGTGGCTGTCTCAGTTTTTGTAAGCTGGGAGTCAGTTGTAGACACACACATGCAGAAACACAGCTGGAAAGAAACATAGACAAAAATTAAATAAAGCTCAGCAAAGGTGGACATGTGCAGTACATGCACACTGGGTCAAGTCCCTATTTCTGTAGAGACCTTTATTTATTTATTTATTTTTAAGAGAGAGAGAGAGAGAGAGCGAGAGAGAGAGAATTTTTTTTTAATATTTATTGTTTAGTTTTCGGTGGACACAACATCTTTGTTTCTATGTGGTGCTGAGGATGGAACCTGGGCCGCATGTATGCCAGGAGAGCGCGTTACCACTTGAGCCACATCCCCAGCCCCTATAGAGACCTTTATTGAAGATAAAGGTCAATACTAGCTCTTAGGTTCACCTATGGAGATGAGTAGACAGGCCATAGGACAAGATTCAGGGTCACAGCCAGGTAGCCAGGGACAAATATGCCATATTTGGTTGGTTAGAAAATTCTTAGATGAGGACTGGGGATATATCTCAGTTGGTAGAGTGCTTGCCTCGAATGCACAAGGCCCTGGATTCAATCCCCAGCAACACACACACACACACACACACACACACACACACACACACACACACAAATATTCTTAGGTGACACATAATACTTTGGAGATTTCCCATAAAAATCTAGCTTTCTTTAAAATTCAGGGTTGTTTAATAACACTGGGCCTCCATTCCCATAGGTCAGGATCAGCTCGAGCTGAGCAGCTGGAGGCTGCTATACTGTCCTTTTGGCCATGGGCCCCACCTCCTCATGGTCTAACATCCAGCTCCTCCTGCCTCTGTGGCCCCTTGAATATAGCAGACCTGTAGATGCTTCTAGTCACAGATTGGCCAATTCCCTGTAGTCCTTCCTGTTCCTCTAGTCTGTGTTCCACAGCTGTTTTGTGGAGGAGGAGTCACGGGCTTCAGTATCGCATAGACTTGGGCTAAACCCCTGTGCCCAAGGCCACTTGCCACCCTGTGACACTGAGCAGATTACTTCACCTCTCCCAACCTCATTGTTCTCACCTCCATGATGGGATTGGGTATCCCATCCTCATCCCCTCAGGCCTGGCCATTTTAGTACATAGTATCTCCTACATGTCAGCAGTTCTATCTTCCGACTTGCTCTGGGCCCTGCAGCCGGCTCGGGCCAGTGTGTGACACCCTGGAAGTGCTGGGAAATTAGTGCTCTCCAGGGGATGTGACCATCCATCCAGGTTGGGGTGGGTTTCCCAGGCCATAGGACTCTCCATGCTGGAACTGGGACATTCCCAGGTAAATAGGGAAAAAAGCTGGCCATGCCACCTCCTGAGGCAGCCCTCAACCATGACTGATGGGAGTTGGTGTAAATGTCCCATGTGCATGTTCTGCACATCTCAGAGTCTCCAACGGGATTGAAGCCCAATTATCACTAGGGGTAAGTCTGGCTTTCCCTATCTTGTCCCCCAAGTTCTCTACTTATGTGTCTTAGAGTTAGCTCACAAATACATTGCTTTCAGTTGAATCTTTGTCTCAAGCTCTGTCTCTGGGGGAGCCCAGCCTATGTCAGATGGTAACACAGACATTGTACAGTTTCTGCACGTGAAATCCTTTATGTAACAAACTTTAATGCCCTTAATGCAGTACCTGGAGGGTACACACTCAACCATCAGCAGGCAGTGAGCCCAACACTTGTCAGGGATTAACTCACTTGCAAATGAGATACTACATTTATCTCTATTTTAAAGTTGAGAAATTGAGCCCAGATAGGTTCAGTTACTTGCCTAGGGTCACAGCTGGTGGGCTGAGATGCAGCCTGGATGATGGAACTCAAGAGCTCTCTTCATTGCAGGGTCCCTATTCAGCTGGCCATGAATGAGGGCAGGAAAAGGGGACACTTGCAGGGATGCCCTGGGGCCTCGGATCTGAGGCACAGCTCCATGCAGAGGCCCAGTCCCGATCATGTGCTTGAGGCTGCTTTCTGCTCCACACAGAGTCCCTCTGTTCATCTCCCAGGGTTGCAGCATGAGCATCTTCCTCGCTGCCAAGCCCTGCTGTGGGGACAGAAGTCTCTGCAGCCAAGGCACACACAGGTTGGTTGTGTGGTCAGACACAACCCAGCTGGGCCTGCTCCACCTCTTCCTGGGCTTGCTGGACATTAGTCAAGTCAAACACCCCTGTCTGGCTGACATCACTTTCCTAGAAGCCACTGGCAGGGCTGCAGATTGTGGGCTTCTCTGCCAGGAACCCAAGGTACCTTCTGACCCTGAGCTGGGTATGACCCTACATGCAGCCTACTCTGGGGTTGGTATACATACTCATTGGTTTGGTTTTATTCTATATAATCCTTATTTTTTCTGTTTCTGTGTGTCACAACATACCATTTACCTGGACATGGAATATACATGCACCACACTCACACATCTCCACATGCCCATGATCCATACGTATGCTTCACAAATCCCACATAGCACTCTGTAATCATTAGTGATTGCTGAAATAATGCTTGATAACAAAGTTCCCCAAAATCCAATGGCTTAAAACACCAACTTCTATTTTTTTCTTACTCCAGGGTCTGTGGGTCACTTGGGCTCAACTGAGGTTGGCTCCCAGCTGCGGGTTGGTTTGAGGTTTGTTCTTTATTTCTCCATTCTGGGGCCAGGTAGAAGGAATGACACTTCCACAAGCAAACTCTTCTCATGAGAACTGAAGTTCAAGAGCTCAACCAGACTGCAAAAGCACTGTCAGTGTCACATCTGTTAATAGACTTTTGGCCAAAGCAAGTCAATGGCCAAGCCCAATATCAGACTCTGCCCAGAACAGAAGGAGTGAATATTTATTAGTCAGTCATCAGATCAATCACACACACTCCTCCCCAAAGCGCATATTGTACACTTATGCACAAACTTTATGTGCCCACAGGCACACATATGTGTACACCATTCACCCCCTGCACTCCCTACAGCAGTCAGACACGGCCCCACTGGGGCTCAATCTTCCTGGGTCCTCAGAGGAAGAATGCAGAAGGTGCTTCAGAGTTGTCCCATTAAAAGCCAAGGAATCCGGGCTATTTGTCCTCTAATATGTAACTTTCATTGGTTGAAACCACTCCTGGGGGCATTGACTTCCCAGGACTGGCAGCATGTGCAAGCACACACTAAGAGATCATGCTCCTGCAGGCAGAGGATGGCCAAGGCAGAAAACTGCAGGTGTTTATCATAGAAAACACTGGAGCCTGCGTGGGGAACAGTGAGTGCCCAGGGTGTACGCGTGGGGCACTAATAGCTTCTGCTACTCGTGATGAATAAGTCAAAGATACGTTTCAACTGGCCAATATGACCAGGCCTGTGCTCTCAATTAAGCAACTAGTTTCTCTGAGAAAGATAAAGCACTGATAGGTAGTGGAATATCCTCCCACCTTACCCCATGCTGTGTTGAAGGAAGAGGTTTGACTAAGAGAAAGCCCATTACGTCTAAATGGATCAGCGAGAAATCAGTTGTACTTTAATTGTTAGAAATACCCAGGTGCCGCAAGAAATCAAACACGTGCTCTAAAGTGGATAGGCAAGGCACATTTTTGCCCTCTTGCTGGCTATTAAAACCTGGTCTAACCCAGCGCTGCCCTTCACCCTGATTGGAGGAGCTCAGGTCACAATCTACTCGATTGGGCTAATTTTAAAATTGGGGCAGGCAAAGGGAAGGGGGATAATTAAAATGGCTACAATTGGATCCAATTAAGGCTATATTTTGAAAATGAGCCGCAGGGCTTTTCTATTTCTCACATAATGAACAAAATGGGCGTGGAGTGTGTGTGCATGTGCGCTGTGCTTATAAGGAGGAGGTGGCTCAATGAGCTCTGGCCATCTACAGCCACAGTTGCAGTCTCTCTGGTGGAAGGTGGAGTCCTTGTCTTAGAGTCTTGAAAAAGTTAAGATGGTGACTGCTCAGCCAAGCTATGGCTGGGAGGAGCCGTGACCTTCATTCCGCTACACTACAGTTTTATCTTAAGGGGAGCCAAGAGGCTCTCTACTCAGGAGGCCAGGAAGGAGGGACTTGGGACTTGCTGGGGGATTTGACATTATCTATCCTTTTTTTTTTCTTTCTTTCTTCCAAGGGGCTTCTTATGTCTGACTCCTCCAAGAGGACACATGATGGCTGGACTGGGTGGGTGAGCCAGAGAATTCTGGCAGACTGTGAGCTGGTAGTGTTAAAGCATAGAAGTCATTCTGCACCTCTGCCTGTGGGACAGATGGTCTGGGTTGCCACCATCCTAGTGCAGGTGGTAAAATCCCCTGTCTGCAGTTGAGGGCTGCTCTTGGGGGTGGCATGGGAAAGAGCTCCGTGGAAGCCACATGGCACTGGAAGTTAGAGGGAAAACTTGGAAGTTTGCCCACATGGTCGGGCTCAGAGAGCATAGCTCTTCCACAACCTAGTCAGATGGTGTATTTCCCTGCCAAGACCAAGCAAGGTCTTCTCAGTGCTTTAGTTATCAGTACTTCAAGTCCCCATGGCCTCAAGGACCTGCACACCCCATCTGCTTCTGTCCTCTCCAGCTTTATCCCTCGGCTCCTGGCCTTGGTCAGTTTCTAAACGCACAGCTCAGGCCAGGCACAGAGCCTCTGCACCCACTCTCCTCCTGGCCTGGAGCCTCCTTGCTCTGACTGGCTTGTAACTCCTCCTCTGGCCTCAGCTCTCCCCACCTCCTCCTCCCCAGCTGTTCGCTGTTGGTTCTCTTTCACAGATCCTATTCACAGCTTCCTTTCTGATCCTATTTACAAATAATCATTTGTTCACACATTCTCTTTCTCTCTTTTCTCTCTCTCTGTTTAGTTCAATACCACACCCCAGCACCTAGCACAGGGTCAAGCCCTCAGCTGGTCCTAGATTAGCACTTTCTAAATGAAGGAAAGAACAAGTGAACTTACAGGGTCTTTGTATGATTTTCTAAGTGCTGCTATGCTCTGCTTCTCAAATATCACTTCTTTATACCCTAAAAGAATTCCAGGGCTTTCTACAATTCTCTTAGTCTGCCCTACAATCACAGAGGTTGAAACAAGACAATCATGACCCTGGCCTTCTGGCAGTTAACCTAGACTCCAGAACAAAAGATGGTGCCTGACACCGTCCCCGCACCTGCATGAGCCACCCTACAGAGGGGGAAACGGGTTTAGGAGGTGTTTTAGTTGGCTTTTTTTGCTGCTGCGACTAAAAGACCTGACAAAGACAACTAGAGGAGGAAAAGTTTATTTAGGGGCTCATGGTTTCAGAAGTCTCAGTTCATAGCTCCATTCCTTGGGGCTCAAAGTGAGGCAGAATATCATGGCAGAAGAATGTGTTGGAGGAAAGCAGCTCAGGACAGGGCCAGGAAGTAGAGACTCCACTCACCAGATACAAAATATATACCCCAAAGGCACGCCCCCAGTGACCTATCTCTACCAACCATGCCCTACCGGCCTTTAGTTACCACTCAGCTAAGCCCCATCAGGGGATTAATTCACAGATTAGGTCAACACTCATAACAATCATTTTAATCAGTGTTCCTGCACTGTCTCTCACAGGAGCTTTTGGGAGACACATCATATCCAAATCACAAGAGGAGGGCTGAGGAGCCTAGCCACTGTCTCACAGCCTTCGGTATTGGAGCTGGGATCTAACCCAATGCAGTTTGGCCACAGAACATCAGATGTTCTATCAGACAGGAGCCCAGATTGGTGACCCCTGCCAAGCAGAGTTGGGAAACATGATGGTAGCTAATATTCATGAAGTACCTACGCCTGTCTGGCAATACCTGTTGCAAGCTACACACACTCATTTGTGTCCTTGGGCCCAAGACAGGGGTGCCGTGCTTGCTTCTCCCCATTTTACAAATGGTGTAGCCAAGTACAGTGAGACAAGCTGCCTGTTCACGGATGCTGGAAGGTGCCACTAAGCATCTTATCATATATTTAAATGCAGGATCTAGACTAGAGTGAAGTGTGATAGACAAAATTCTATCATGGCTCCCGATATTCCCACCCACCTAGCAATAACCCCCTCCCCTGAAGTGTGAGACCTGTGAACATGAGGGAGTATCACTCCAGGGAACAGGTTACTGATCAGTTAACTTTGAGTTAATCAAAAGAGAGGTGACTCTAGATGGCCCTGACCAAATCAGGTGAGTTTTTCAAAGAAAGCAAAACATCTCATAGTCTCTTGCTGACCTCAAGAAAGAAAGTGAACAGCCTGTGTTGAGTTGCTATGGGGAGGGGTTGCTATGCAACAATAGAAAACTAATTCTCAAGGCAAGGGAGGTACCCCAGGAATTTAAAGGGCTGGCCCTCTCAGCTCTGTGGTTAACTCTACCTTTGCACAAACCTGAAAGTTAATGATTTCTTTGGTTTTTGTTTTATCTCTAATCCTGCCTTCATCTAAAAGCCTTTAAAAACAACAACAAAGCAGTCCATATTCTTTGCCCCATTTTCTTTTTCATTCGGGGTGGGTACTGGAAATTGAACCCAGAGGTGCTTAACCACTGAGCAACATCTCCAGCCCGTTTTATGTTGAGACAGGGTCTCACCGAGTTGCTTAGGGCCTTGCTAAGTTGCTGAGGCTGGCTTTGAACTTGTGATCCCCTACCTTAGCCTCCAGAGGCTCTGGGATGACAGGTGTGCACCACCATGCCCAGCTACCCCATTTTCTGTTGGGTTCTTGGTCTTTTTTCCTAACGATTTAAAGAGATTTTTGTAGATTACGGAAAGTGGTCTTTTCTTTCATTGTAGTGTAAATCTTAAATCCAATTGTCAACAGCTTTGTGTATATTTTTTTGCTGGGCAGAAATTTTTAAAAACTTTACATTGTTGAAATGATCAAGCTTTTATCTTTTGACTTCTAGGTTTGTGTGTTGTCTTAAAAGGCCGTTTTTGCTTCAGAGTTATTTTAAAAATTCTCTCCTGCTTTTCATAAGTTTTGGATCCATCTGGAAGTTATTTTGGAGTAAGGATAAGGTGTGAAATGACTTTTTTTTTTCTTTTCAGATGGCAGCCCAAATGTCCCAGCACCATTTGTTGAAGATTCAGTCTCTCCCCCTCCCCATCTGAAATGCTACCGGATAGCATTTCCTTATGTATACAGATACTACAAGTTAGCCAATTTCCTTATGTATATACACTTCTATTTCCCAGCCCTTTTCAGTTCCAGGAAAGGGTCTATTTATATGCCAGAATCACACTGTTTTAATTACTGAACTTTATACTTTATGTTAATAACCAGTAGGGCTTGGTCTTTCTCATTGCTCTTTTTTAGAATTTTCTTGGTATTCTTGTATATTTTTTTAATAGGAAATTTACAGTCAGCTGTTACTTCCATCCCCTTCCTAAATCCTTTTGAGATTTTATTGGAGCCAAATTAAATTTTTTTTGTGGACTGATTAAAAAAATTACATCTTAAAATAGAGTAATTCTAGCCAAGAACAGGATATGTATTTGTCTGTGTTTCTCAGAAGCGTCTTGCTGTTTCTTCAGCTGATCTTCATTTTTATGTTGGGTTATTCCTGGGTACCTCATCTTCTTGTGGTTACCACAAGTAGGATCTTCCCTTGCAGTATATGTTCAGGTGGATCACTGGATTAAATAAGCCTATTATTACTATATCTTAATTTCATTACCATTGCCTACTAACATGATCTTCTAATGGTTGTTCACTTTACCCTCTGGGGTTTTCCATCTGTTATGAAAGGAATTCTGTCTTCTCATTTCCTCTTCTTTCTAGTGTTTCAACCATGACTTTTTTTTTTTTTTTTTTAATACTGGAAACTGAACCCAGGGTGCTTAACCACTGAGCCACATCCTCAGCCCCTTTGATTTTATTTTGATTGCTAAGTTGCTTAGGTTCTGGCTGTTGCTGAGTCTAGCCTTGAACTTTTTTTTTTTTTTTTGGTACTGGGGATTGAACTCAGGGACACTCGACCACTGCGCCACATCCCTAGCCCCCCCCCCTTTTTTGTATTTTATTTAGAGACAGGGTCTCTTTGAGTTGCTTAATGCCTCACTTTTGCTGAGGCTGGCTTTGAACTTGCAATCCTCCTGCCTCAGCCTCCCAAGTGGCTGGAATTACAGGTTTGTGCCACTGTGCCCTGGAAGACTTGAACTTTGATCCTCATTCCTTAGCCTCCTGAGTTGCTGGGAATACAGTTGTGCGCCACCACGCCTGGCTCTCATGCTGGCTTTGACTGGAGATAGGAGAAAGCATTCCTTATTCCTGCTTTGTTAAGAATTGTCAGGGATGGGTGAATAGTCGAATTCCTTTTGGGGATTTGTGGAGGTCGGTGTTTCCCCTCACTGTGTTTCACTGGGCCCTTTCTGTGAAAGCTGTTTAGACGACAACTCACTCTAGCTTTCCCAGTTGGAACCTACCTTGCTCTGGTGGATTTTCCTTTTCGTGGCTGCTGGTTTTGTGTTTAGAGTTTAGAGTGATGTACAGATGGCTTTTTGGATAAGCAGTAGTTCTTAATATAGCTCTCAAATCCCATCACCTGATTCCTAACCTGGTGCTGAGAATGTGGCGTTGGGCATGAGGCTGATGAGCTGAGGTGGATCAGTTTTTCCTTCCCTGAACCTGTCGGGGAAGATGCTGTGTTGGTCATGGAGGGAGCATGGCAAGGTGAGTCTTTAGAGGAGAGTGAGAGAGTCAAAGCAGCACTGCCAGCCAGTCAGTCACTGTGATCCCAGCCTGCTGCCTCCATGGAGGTTGGAAAGGGAGCCCCACATCCAGCCACGATGCAGCTCTCTGACCCTAGGTAGTGAGCCTGTATAGCCAAGAGCCACCCTTTCCATCCTGTGGATCCTGTGACTGCACCAGGTTGGGGAAAGATCCCTACCAGGGTCAGTAGGTTTCCCTCTGGAATCTATCAGACCTGGATCGGCACTGGCTGAGGAACCCCAGAGTTGGCTGGGGAGCCTGGTGAGTCTTGTTATAGGATTAGGGCCATCCCCCTCCCCTGGGCAGAGCTTCCCCCTGGACCTTTCTTTCCACCACAGCTGGGCCTGATGTCCCTCCTTGGCAGACTGCAGTGCCTTGTCCTATTCAGATATCCTCTTTGGGAGGTGACCATGCTAGGCCACCCCTGAAGCCTGGGTGGGGAGGTGGGATGCAGTGGGCAGGTTGTGAGTACCATCCTCTTGGGAAGAGTCCACTGTGCCCTGTTCTGCACTTCATTTGTTCTCAAATTCAGAGTGCCTCAACTATGTCCTGGTTAGGCTGAGCACCTGTTGGGATCAGATTGAACCAAGTTCATTTTTGACACTCAAGAGCTTGTGATGCTGATGCTAGAGAACAACATTCCTGCCACACTGTCTGACTCAGTGGTCAGATCCAGACCACTCGGGGTTCCAATCCAGGCACCACCACTTCCTAGTTATGTGAACTTAGGCATAGTCAGTCCCGTGACTCAGTTTCCCCATTTCAAGAGAGGAAACTAACAGTGTCTGCTTCTTGGCTGCTGGGAGAGATCAAACAAGTTGTTCTGGGTAAATCACTCAGAACAGCAGCTTGGAACAGCGTAAAAGCTTTGCAATGTCTTAACTAAAATTAAACAAAACTTCAATTCACATCATGATTTTGCAACACTGCTAGTTTGGTTCAGCAAAAGAGAACTGCAAAGGGTTATCATTTCTTTAAGTAATGCCTCTTTTTTTTTTTTTTAATGGGGGCAAAGGATCAGATCCTGAAGGAATGTGGGAATGAAATTTCAGCTCTATCCTTTTTGGCTGCTGATCTGCTGTCTCAACCTAACTTCTCCTAGTGGAAGAAAATAACCAGACTGCGTGGCAAAGTAATCAAGCTGGCAGTTCTGCCGGCCAAGCTCTTCTTGTCAAACATTCAAATGGGAGTAGATTTTGGGAAGCCAAAGCGGTACATACGATAGGGGCCCACATTCCTTATAGCTTCCTCTGGAAATGAATGCTGCTGCAAGTTAATTTCCTGCATGGAATGGCCTGGAGATAGGTCAGGGAGGGTTGGCAGGACCAGAGGGCCTTGTCTGGCCTTGTATCACAGGGCATGAAGCAAAAACCAGAGCAGTTACTGTATTCTAGTCTGACTAGAGCTGCCCTGACATTTCCTCTCCCAGCATAAGAGAACTCGGGCATTTTTGACTCACAGATACATTTGTCCTCAAAACAGTAGACCTGCTCTTGCTAGTCCTGATGTCCCTCCTTGGCAGACTGCAATGCCTTTCCCATTCAGATATCCTCTTTGGGAGGTGACCACGCTAGGCCACCCCTGAAGCCTGGGTGGGGAGGTGGGATGCAGTGGGCATGTTGTAAGTACCATCCTCTTGAGAAGACTTCACTGTGCCCTGTTCTGCACTTCATTTGTTCTCAAATTCAGAGTGCCTCAACTATGTCCTGGTTAGGCTAAGCACCTGTTGAAGAAGGAATGTGGGAATGTGTCACACTCTGGCTCTCAGGTCTGTAGCTCTGTGTCAGCTAGGGGAGGCTTGCCCTTCCTGGGAGCCCAGAGACAACTGAGAACTCTCCATCAACAGTCCCCTGCTCTATGCATCTATCGTCAGCCTGTGTGGCTCTCAGAGGAGTCCCTGGGAATGTCACTGCTCCGTTTTGTTGATGAGATAACTGAAGTGTAACAAGGCCAATACTTTCTTCAGCTTAGTGGAGATAGTGAAGATACAGTGGAACCAGGATTTATCCCTAGAATGAACAGACTAAGAATAGTTTTAGCACTCTTAAATGGATAAAATAAATTGGAATTTTGTACAGGGTACTGGGGATTTAACCCAGGGGTGCTTTACCACCGACCCATATCCCCAGCTTTTTTTTTTTTTTTTTTTTTGTAAGATGGTCTTGCTAAGTTGCTGTGGCTGGCCTCAAACTTGTGATCATTCTGTCTCCCAAGTCACTAGGATTACAGGCATGAACCACTGCATCCGACTCAGAATAGTATTTTTTGATATAACAAATTATTGTGAAATTCAAAATTCAGTATACATAAAGTTTTATTGTATGTATCCATAATACATGCAATAAGCACACCAGTGGCAGAGTTGAGCGGTGGTGATAGACTGTACAGCTTCCAAAGTCTTTAAGTATTTGCTCTCTGGTCCTTTATGGAGCAGTTTGCCAAACTATACTCAACCCCATTGGCAGCCCTTGGAGTGATCTTTGCTACATAAGGACAAGTATGAATGAAAGCATGGAATACAATCTGTAAGCAAAAATAACCAAAATGGGAACAGACCTCAGACAGACCAGAAAGCTTTCTCTATTAAGCAGCGGCAGAATGGCACATTTTCAGGGGGAGAAAATGGCAACTGGTTACAAGATGGGTCTTTTTTTTATATATAGGTTTTAATGATAATCATAGCAGAATGTTTAGGGTGTCTTAATCATTAGAGACTTAGAACATGCCAGCTGGGTAGTCAGGAAACTAGTTGTGCAGGTTCAAAGTCTAAATTGGGAAAACTTAGACAATGCCAAAACTTGAAATCCATTGTTACTGGGATGAAAGTCCACAGCCCAGAGCCCATTGTTTGCCTTCCCCTCCTCCCCTCCTGGATCACACTGCCCTCCTTTCTCCCTGGGGGCTGTCATTCCCCTTTTCTTGGGGGATGTTATTTTCCATATCCTTCAGAATCTCCCTTGCTAAGTTCAAGGACAATATGGAGAAATAGGGTGATATGATACTAGCTTTAGTGGACTTGGAATGAATTGGAGGGATGGGAGGTCTCTGGTGGCTTGCTGCAGGGCCCTGTCCTCAGGCTTGCCCTGGCCAGTCTTTTAGTTGTCTGAATGAGGACTTCCACACTTCAGGAGACCCAGCCGTCTGCTCTATGCTCCTTCCTCTGTTCCAATTTGACTCACTTTCTACCCACTCCTAGATTGGGAGAAGATGGGTTCAGGGATCAGTACGTCACCACCTTCCACTGACTATTGTTGGACTAGGATGAATATGTCAGCTGCTCCCTTTGGCAGAAGGGAGGAATTTCTATGCTGTGGCTATTGGTGGGACAGATCCTTTTTCTCTCTCCCATTCTCTCCTACTGGCCACCAACAGGAAAGTGGACCCACAGCAGGTCCCTGCAGGCTTCCTAAGGCAATATGGGGACGTTGGTAACATTGTGGGTGGAAAAGTAGAGAGCAGCAAGAAACCTGAGTCCTGATCACAGCGTTATGGAGCTGCTGAATCCACCCTGCCTGCACCATCTTGAGACTTACTGTGTGTGTATTTGTGTGTGGGAGGGTCTTAATTCTCCCACTGGGCTTGAGAGAACTTTGGTCTCTACCTAGCCAAAAACAAGGATGTGAGAATATCTGAATCCTGTAAAACATTTCCCCACCTTGCTAAAGACAGCATCTGAGTCCTGGAGAAGGGATTTCCCTGCCTCTTTACAGTCCACCTGCTTGGTGACCCCACCTACTTTCTTTTGTGACTATAAAAGCTCTTGTAACTTCTTCCACAGAGGGAAGAGCTATATCATTCCATGTCGCTTTGAACTGTGTTTCTGGGTCATAGTCACTGATTTGGCTCAGAATAAACTATTGTTTTCTTAATCTCCTCAAAGCAGAGTTATTTTAATTGCAACTGAAGACCTGGATAGATGGCCACAAGTGAGAGTCTTGGACTTGGATATGTTCACTTGGGGCATGCTCCATAGGTATCAGCAATGTGAGCAGACTGGCAAGGATGCTACCCAGACTCAGCATCTGGAATCTGGGAAGTGATGTTTCCACACTGCTCTAATCTGACCCTCCCTCCATGGAGCATCGTGTCCTGTACTAGATGCTAAAGTTTAATTAAAACATTGATCAAGAAGTGCCTGGACACATGGCAGCAAATGTGAGGGGCTTCTGTCTAAATTTGGGGTCTTCCAAAAACAGACCTCAAAACTAGGATCTGCATACCAGAAGTTCATTTTGGAGATGGTTCTAGGAAGCCTGGCGAACAAATGGGGAGGAGAAAGAAGAAAGGAAGAAAAGTCCACCAAGGATGCAGTAATGAACAAGCGACCACTGTGAGCGAGTGAATGGGCGGCCACTGTGGGCGAGTAAGGCTTAACCCAGGTGGGGACCCGTGACAGACTGTGTAGTACACTCCTGTAGAGTATCATTCCTCTAGGAGAGAGGTGCCATGGTATTTGTCACCAACTCCCATAAGACATTGGTTGATGGTAGAAGGATATTAATTTTATGGCATTTTTAGTTTGCTGAGTTGGGAGGCCATATCTGTCCAGGGGCCAGAGGGCTCCCCTAGACCAGGGAGCTATATGATGGGGACTTTTCCAGGTTCATGGGTGGGTACCAAGATATCTGCTATAGTCTTAGAAACTAAGCATGTTTCATCCAAAAGAGAAAACTCAAGCCACAGACTTCAGCAATGTGAGAATTTGTTTTTGGTAAGACTTAAGAACTGGGGCTGGGGTTGTAGCTCAGTGGCAGAGCACTTGCCTAGCATGTGTGAGACACTGGGTTTGATTCTCAGCACCACATACAAATAAATAAAGGTCCATCAACAACTAAAAAATTATTAAAAAAAAAAAAGACTTAAGAACTTCAGAGAATGGAAGAAAAAAAGCCCTGGGAAGCCTTGGGAGCCAGGAGCAGGGGTGAAGGTGAGTGGCCAGGGGAACTTGGCCCCTTTCTACCTTGTGATTGGGAATGAGGGGGACTTTGATGCCAACAGACAATATTCAGCAGGGAAGACAAGTTCTCCCACAGGAAAACTAGATCCTCTAATGAGTGTGTGCTTGCCCAAGCAGCCCCGGCTCTCCTGTTATCCTGCCCTGCCTTGAAGCACAGGAAAGCCTGGGCCACTTGCAGAGGTCAAAGGAGGTCTCCACTGTCACTCATCATGGAATTAATTAATGAAACTAGTCTCAGCCTTACTAATTAAGGCTGGAAAAGAATTCAAAATTGTGAAGGAGGAAGAAAACCCAGAGCCTACCACCCTCCATGACAGCTGAGGCAGCAGCAGGCCTGGGTGGTGTCTCAAGGGTCCAATCTATCTTCTGTGGTCTAACCTGAGTCAGACCTGGTTGGGCTTTAGCCAGCACTACCATCTTGTTTCCCTGGGCCCATCTGCAGCTCGCCCTGCACAAATAGGGGAACCCAGCCCATCACCTCCAGGATGAAGCACTCACTCATCAAATTCAAATCCCAGCTGTACCCATCTTGCATTTATGACCTTGGCCATGTTTGAGCTCTGGGACCTCAAGGGTAGAGTGAGGATAATAATGCCTTCCCTGCAAGGCTGCGAAGAGGAAGAAGCAAGCTAGAGGTGACAGTGGTGGTGGTAGTGGTCACCTGATGATGGTTTTTTCCCTGATCCAATCAACTCTGCAACACCAATTTGGTGTCAAGACTTCTACCCAAAGTCAGTATCTGATCCTGCAAGTCAGTCTCCATTCAGATGCTAGTTACAGTGTACTTCTGAGCAACCAGATATGAAGTAAGGGATCCTCTTCAATGTGCAAAAAATGTGCAAAAAAAAAAAATGACTCTGAGAACTCAGAAAAACACTTTACTTTTATTGGTTTATTGTAAAGGGTACAAGTAAACATCCAGATGAAGAGGTGGACAAGGGGAGGTCGGGAAGGGCCTTAAGCGTAGCCTATGTCCCTGAGGATTTGGGGAGTGCCACCCTGCCACCGAGAAGCGATAGATGTGTTCACTGTTCTGGAAGGTTTTGGAATTTGAAGCTCTTTGCGTTGTTCAGAAGTTTTTATAATCCCATCTGCAGCCCGCATGACCCGCTTGGCTGGAGTCAATGGGCTTCGTGAAAGTTCCCACCCCTATTCATCCTGAGCAGCCACATTGGCAAAAACATAGATGTGACCCAAAGGGCCTCATTGTGAGTAATAAAATATTGCTATCACTTGAAAAATTCCAAGGCTTTTAGGAGCCTTTTGCCAGGAATTGGGATCGAAGACCAAATATATTTTCTACTGTTCTACAGCATCACTGCTGAGGGATGCTCCATCATTGCTTCACTGGATGAAAATGGCTGCCATTTCTGTGCAGAGGAAGCCTGGACCTGTTCTGTGCCATCAGCACTAGGGTTGGGAATGAGTCTGGCTGCAAGGAACTGGAGCCTCCTGATTGTAGGGGGAGGGAGTTGGCCTGCTTTGTTCTGGGCTCTCCTCCCTTTCCTCCTAGCGTGGGGCCACCTGGCTTCCTGTACCTGCCCCCCTTGTCTGTCTTTCCCTCACCTCTGCCCAGACTCTTTCCTCTCTTACTTGGTGGCCCCAGCCCCAGGCATGTTCACTGGAGCTGGTTTGTAGGGCTGTTTGCTGGTGTCTTTCTCCCCGGTGGTGTTCCCAGGCTTTTTAGTGTAGACCAGCCATTCTGCAAAGATGGGATCATAGTCTTCCCCATGCAGTGCTCTTTCAGAAATTTGGTTCACTTTGTGGCTGGAGAATTAGGCACCTGTGTGACTTATCCAGTGTCCAGAACTCAAATCCTTCCTCCCTACCACTGCCACCTCCTGGAGATTTAAGGAAACGACTCAGGAAAATCCCAGAGAGCTGACTCTTCCTATTTTTGTGTATTTCCTGTGCCTCATCCCCGGATTTTTTCCTCCCCCATACCAACTGGAATTCAAAGATCAGCCCCATTCCCAGCACCCACTAAATAATTCACATGGGTGACATCTTTGCTCCAAGATGGAGTGACCGAAGGGCACATCTCACTCCTCTGCCCCCTGTGGCTCCTTGCGGCTCCCTGCATCACCTAACCCCTCTCTCCTCTCTCCCTTTCTACAGCAACAAACTGAATCTTCCTCCTGTCCCATGCAAAGCAAGTCCTTCCACACCCAGACCTCTTGAGAGCTCTCCTTCTACCTTAAGTGCTCAACAAGGTCATGTGTTAAATCAAGATCCCTTCCTAAGAGGGGGAAAAAGTGCGAGTCTTCCCTACTTGGGAATCCTGTAAGTGATGGTGATTCCCACTGGATACTCATCCTAAATTCATCTCTCATCCAATCCTAAGCCTTCTAAAATTGCCTCCCCTTTTTACTATGGTCCTTCTCCTGTCTTTCTCCCCCTAGCAGAACCCTCTCCTCTGTCTCCAGAGGACTTTGCCACCTCTACTTGGGCCTCTCTCTTGTCAGTCTCTTGGTTCTTGAGGCTCACAGCAGACAATATCTTCCTGTAGGTCAGGACGAGGGCCTGACCCACAATCTTGTTGGTTTCTGACCCATAGGTCTCTGCTGCTGCCTTCTAAAGGGAGGATAATGCTAGGTGTTCTTATGGAACCCTTCTGGCCCACTCTAAAATGCCCAGTGTGTCCTCAAGGCCAGGGTTCAGGGGCAGTGGTGCAGGTGGAGCAGTGGGCATTGGGTGCAATCCATACCGAGCCATGAATAAACAGCTCCTGTTGGACGGAGCAAGCTGACCAGAGCAGCAAATTGGAGGCTCCATTCCTAGCTGGAGGTCAGCCATGGAGCTGACCAGCACAGAGAGCCACTGAGGATGGTCCCCAGAGAGGCCCCAGTGTTGTGAGGTCACGGCAGGCCAGGTGGCCTCAGAGCTGGGCCTGCTGGAGGAAGGCACTGTGCCACCTCTTCAGACACTGGCTGTCCCTGCAGGTTCATGACCGCCTGGATCGCTACTGCTGTGGCTTCGAGCCTGAGCCCTCAGACCCCTGTGTGGAAGAAAGACTCCGAGAGAAATGCCGGAACCCTGCAGAGCTGCGACTGGTCCACATCCTGGTATGTCTCCTCCGCATAATAGCTCCTTGTCACTCCAGACCTGGGTCTTCCTGTCTCTTGCGGAAGACACTGTTGGTGTGTCTCAGAGGATCAGACACTATTGTTTCCCAATCCTGTTCTTCTTAGCAGCAGAACCCTTTGCCTGGATATTTCCTGGAATCTGCAATGAATGCATAAAACTGACCAAATGGAGCTTTGAGAGTGTGGCTGAGGTTGGGTGGGGGTGGAACTCCACCACCCCAGAGAAACTCCAGAGAACCCTGGGGGCTCCTGGAAGCAGAGTTTGAGAACAAGGTCTTTGAGTGGACTGGAGAAGAGGCAGAGAGCGGGGAAGCAGGTGTCCTGAAAACAAAATCTCCTGACTTAAGCTTAGGTTGCTAGAGAGGATTGTGGGGAATTAGCATGGAATTTTGGAGAATAATGCAGGGGATGGAGTGTGTGCATGGGAGTAGGAGCCAGAAGAGATGGTTCCCAGTCCTAACCACACCTTATTTTTCTTAAGGTACTAAAGAATTTTGTTGCTGGTTGTACTTTGGAAAAGGGTTTGGAGACACCAAGCTCTCCTCCTCTGGAAATAGTCTGATCAGTGCTTTCTGAGGATAAATGGTGTGAGTCACTTGTGCTTTTAATGATGCTCAGGGGATGCCAGGTGCTCAGGTGCAGGTGGCAAAGTAGGTGTGTAGGTGTACACACGTATGTATTGTGAGCATGCACGTGTGCAATCTCTTATGATGACCTGAGGAGTAGGCCCCTTTTGCACCTCCTAGCTCCCACTCATGCCCCCGCAAACAGGAAGCCGTTCCTTGTCTTGTACGTTAGCAGGTGGTGCTGGGGCTTAACTCTCTAGGTCCAGGTGTGAACCAGCCAGGCTACTTATAAGCTGTGATCTTGTGCAAATTGCTTTTTTTATTGCTTCTGTTAAATGAGGCTAATCTAGTGTGTTCCTCCTAGGGTTGCTAGGAGGATTAATTGAGATCGTGTTTGAGAAACACTTAGCATAGTATCCCTTATAGAGTAAGCACTCAATCACAGGGACCATTTGGACAAGTAGGATGGATTGTGGGGACTGACAGCTCAGGGTCCCCAGCCCCTTAAGACTGACAGTCCATAGGTGCCAGCTATCCTGCACCCTTACCCATCCCTGTCTGTCCATCGTCTCCCCCGCCCCCCCAGGTTCGGAGCAGCAATCCGTCTCATCTGGTCTACATCGATAATGCTGGCAACCTTCAGCACCCTGAGGACAAGCTGAACTTTCGGCTGCTAGAAGGCATTGATGGGTGAGGATCTGAGGGGTTGGGTGGAGGCTCACGGAATGAGGCTCGATGGCCCTGCTGCAGACTGTGGGACCATGGAAAGCCACAGTCCATCAGACCAAAGTTGTTGGATCTGAGCTTTAGGAGAAGTGGGGAGCCCTGAGAAAGCTGACAGGGGTACACCCCGATATCCTCCTGTTTCTGAAGAACCAGTGGCCCTACTGGGGTCTGGGAAGGCTAGTTCTTCCCCTGCTGTGGGTAGGAGAGCTAGCCTGGGGCCTTATATTCCCTGCTCACCCTTTGCAGGCAGCTGGGTCCTCCCAGGGCTTATTCTGGTTCTGCATTTGCCAAACAGAGCAGAGGAGAGCAGACTTGACCCACCAGGCTTCTCTGTGGGATGGGCCCCATCTAGAAGATCTGCCCTCTGCTTTCAGAGGGCAGCTTTCACAGCACAGCAGGTCAAAAAATCCCCTGAGGACGAGATGGCAGAAGTGGGCCTGGGAACTTTGCCTGGTTTCCCCAGCTGTGAAACTTTGACAGTCCGCCTTCGCCTTTCACTGGAACTTTCTGAGATCACTTTTGCTTTCCCTTTCTATTGTGGGGTTCTGGGGACTTTGCTGCAGGTTTCCCGAGTCTGCTGTGCAGGTTCTTGCATCAGGCTGCCTACAGAATCTGCTGCTCAAGTCGTTGCAGATGGACCCAGTGTTCTGGGAGAGCCAAGGTGGAGCCCAGGGGCTGAAGCAGGTCCTGCAGACCCTGGAGCGGCGGGGACAAGTCCTGCTGGGACACATCCGGAAGCACAATCTCACACTCTTCAGGGACAAGGACCCGTGAGCCCACGGCTGCCCAGACAGGGCCCGGTTGCTGGTGGACTCCTCACAGCACAACCCTTGGCCAAGTAGCATCTGCCTGATGGCCATATTTCCTTGGGCTCACCCATCACGAGGACAAGCAGGAAAAGCCAAAAACTAGAGGGTCACGTGGACGCCATGGACTGCTCCACCTGGCTGGGCCAGGGGATGTGTGTTGAATTTTCAATCTCTCCACATTTTTTCCCTGCCTTCTGGGCTCTGGCTGTTAACCCTGTCGCACGAATAAACGAGGTTGATTTCGGCCTGAGATTTTAAAGCCTACAAAGACAAATGCTTTGGTTAAACTATACAATTCCTACCAATTATGGTTTTTTTGTTTAAAAGTGATAAAATAATCATGCTCACTAAGATCAAATCCATGAGTAATAGAAACAAAGAGGACAACAATTGAAAGTACCAGAACCTCCCACAAGGATGTTTGTGTGTATATGTTCTTTAAATACACACTATGTGCAAATAAAGAATTGGAATTGTGCTTTGCTTTTCAATCACACTTCTTACTTTTTACTAAATTCTGTATTCATCTGAACTGACTTCATTTTTATTGGTGGGTACATGGAATTCCAAGGCAGGAATGTGTCATATTTTATTTAGACATTCCCATAATAATGAACATTAAATGGTTCTAATTTTTTTTTCTTTTACAACAGTTATAAACAATGGTGCTGTGAACATCACTGCATGACATGAAATATTTGCCAGCTAGATTCCCAGAAGTGGGTTTCTGGGTCCAAGTTATGGGCATTACTTATTTTAAAAGAAATTGCTGTCTAAAATGTGCTGTCAATCTAAGAGGGCAGAGAACTGATTATTTCCCTACACCCTAATACTTGATATTCTCAAGTGATATTGGTTTTTTATCACTTGAAGAAATAAATTTATTCATTATAAACACCAATTTATTGTATTCAATTTTCCAATATCTTTGTATTTTTGTTTTTTGTTTTGTGGTGCTGGGGATTGAACCCAGAGCCTTGTGCATGCGAGGCAAGTAAGCACTCTACCAACTGAGCTATATCCCAGCCCCGATATCCTTGAACTACATTTTTAAAAAGTTTTTGTTCAAATTGGTTAAACATGAACATAGAATGCATTTTGACACATCATACATAAATGGAGTATAACTTCTCATTCTTCTGGTTGTACATGATGTAGAGTTACACTGGATGTGTAGCACATAATATCTGATTCATTCTATTATCCTTCCTCCCCTCCACGCCCCCTCCCTTCACTCCCCTCTATCTAATCCAAAGTACCTCTATTCTTTCCTAGCCACGCCCCCTTATTGTGAATTAGCATCTACATATCAGAGAAAACATTTAGCCTTGGTTCTGTAGGATTGGCTTACTTCACTTAGCATAATATTCTCCAGTTCCATTCACTTACCAGCAAATGCCATAATTTCATTCTTTGAGGCTGAGTAATATGTCCATTGTGTATGTATACCACATTTTCTTTATCCATTCATTGGACTTGGTTTTTATCTAAGATGGAGACCTATTTTAAAATCTGCATTTTCTTTTCTTTCTTTCTTTCTTTCTTTTTTTTTTTTTTTTGTCCTGGGGTTGAATCCAGGCATGCTCTATCACTGAGCTCCATCCCCAAGATTTTTTTGAGATGGAGTCTCACTAAATTGCTCATGTTGACTTCAAACTTGCAACCCTCTCGCCTCACCTCCTGAGTTGCTGGGATTACCATGATCAGCTGCATTTCTCTTTACTAATGAAATGATCTTTCCATTTTTAGGCTTGTCATTTGCATTTTCTGTGGGTTGTCTTGTCTTCTGAAGGTATTTATCATTTCCTTGTTAATCTGATAGAGATCTTCCAGTCTAATTAGTACAATCAATCTTTCCTGTTAAACATGTTATAAATGCTTTCTTCAAGTTTGCCATTTGTATCTGTTAATGGAGTCTTTGGCCAATTGGAAAATTTTAATTTTCATGTGTGTTGCGTTCCACGACTAAACACTCAGGGTCACTCCAGGTGAACTGGACTGCACGATATAACCACATAAGAGACAAAGATACCTTTCTCTTTGGGGTCCTTTGACAGCTCCTCTGACCTTAAGGGTCCACAAAAAGAGAGCAAGCGAGTGAGCAGGTGCTGAACCCTTTTATTGAGAAGCCATTCAAATGAGGCCAGGGGTCAGGTTTCAGGGGGTTGAGTCTAGCTTCCTGATGTCTGCTGTCAGCAGGTTTACTGACATCTAGGAAGGCCACACACAAAGGCAGAGCAAGAGAAGGGGACACACAAAGGGAGTTTACATGGAACATTCTATCCCAAACAGGGCAAAGGGGTATGATTATAAAAGAACAGGTGAGTGTAGCTCTTTCCGATCCCCCGTGGTGCATCAGGACTGGAAGGCGTGGTAACTCCATGTGGCTCCCCACACATGTGATCAAATTTGCTTCTTTTCCTTTGAGTCTCCTACATTTCATGTCCTCTTAGGCTGTCACTTTTCTGAGGACTGTTTAAATACTCATATAGTATTTATTTTATATTCATTTTCAATCTCAATGAATTTTATACTTGAGAATGGTATGAGTTAAAGATCTTTCATTTTCCTTCAAGTGGAGAGTCAGTTGTTTCAACATCAAGAGTCTATTCTTCACTGATCTGGAAGTTGTACCTTATCAGATACGAAATACATGTCCACCACGGTCCATTTGTGATTTCTGTTCCGCTGATTTTTTTTTTAATTCCTGCATCAATATAACCCTTTTAAATTAAAGTTTGATTTCTTGCTATCTAGTAGGGCAGGCTCCCTTCTTTTTGTTCTACTTTAATTTTTTCTTTGCTATTTTTGTGCATTTGTCTTTAATATGATCTAATTTCCCTGAAGCATGCCACTCTTCTCCCACAGTTCTCAAAATCCCATTGGTGTTTTGATTGGGATTCTGTCAAATTATAGATTAATTAGCATCAATCTGACTCATTTAACTATTGAGTGCTCAGCATTCAGGGACTTGGCTTATCAGTTCACTCATTCTTTTTTTTTAATATTAATTGTAGTTGGACACAACACCTTTATTTTATTTATTTTTATGTGACATTCTGAGGGGCTGAGATCAAACTCACACGTGCTACTGCTGAGCCACAACCCCAGCCCCCACTTATTCTTTAATAAAATTTAAAAAGTTTTCTTCCACAAATAAGCTCACTTTAAACATATAATTTTTAGTAATTGAGAATGCTTTTTATTTAGATCTTTAAAGTAAGTATTTAGATGCATGTCTTAGGGGTTTTAAGTGGAAAATCATATTTTCACAGAAGGATAACATTTACCTTTTTAAATCTTTTGTGTATGAATGCATACCTGTCAATTATTTTTGTTGTCTTATTACTTGGGTTGGGATATCTCTGGAGGAAAGTTGAATAATAGCAATAAGAGCAAAATTTGCATCTTATTCCTAATTTTAATGAGAGAACACCTACGGTTTCACCAATGACTATTATCAGCGTAAATCATTTCTGAAATATGTCTTTCACCAAGTCAAGGAAGGTCAAATTTATTTTTATTCTTTAAGAATTTTCCAAAAAAATCAAGATTTTAGGGGATCGAAGATCAAGATTGTAGGTATTTTATTAAATGCCTCTTCAGTGTCTATTGAACATACTGTTTTTCTCCTTTATTTTCTAATACTAAATAACTTTTATGTTATCAGAATAAACCTGTTGGGCTGAGGTATATTAGTCTTCTAGGAACTGAAGCATTTGATTTACTAATATTCTATTTCGAATCTTTGCATATATATTCATGGATGGTCTAAAGTTTCCTTCAGTACTCTATGGCCATCTTGTTGAATCTAAGCAAGTCTCATAAAATAAACACAGAATCTTGTCCTTTTTTTTTTTTTTTACTAATTTAAATATGAATCATTTATTCAAAGGTTTTACAGAACTCTCCCATAAAACCTTCTGGTCCTTGTGCCTTTCACCGGATTTTTTTTACAACCTTTTCAAGGAGCTTCCAACCCAGTGTGCGAGGTGGTGTGAGGGGCTACAATCAACCAGCACACCGCTCCGTGGGCATGGAAAGGCGGGTGTGTTCTAGGCAAGGCAAGGCCCTTGGAAGAGGGATTTTGGCTTCAGGTCGCTCAGGTGTTTATCTGATGGTCACCAAGATGTGCTTCTTTGACTTCTTGTCTTTTCTCCCTTTGCTCTCAGTCCTCTCCAAGGATACCCAGGCCAAGCTTTCCTCCTGGACCCAGCCAGTTTCTATTTACCAGACACTGTTCTGCCTTCTGCCTAATGAACCGACTCTTAGCCAGAGGTGGGAGTGACACACTCACACTCTGGGAGAATGGCAAGGAGACAGGAATACAAAGAGACATTTCATTTCCAAAGCAGAGTTGGGGCTGTCCCATCAGGTGAGACTCATTCTACTTAGAAAAAAGTAACCTAGCCGACACTGTCTGATACTGGGGGGACTGAATATACAAACGGACAGTAGCCAGACCACACCTGACAATAGAACTATGACGCGCAACCTCTGCACAACCAGCCCAGGAAACCAAACCACAGCATCTGCAGCATCAGCCCAGTAGGGTGAGGACTTGGCCGATGGCTGTCAGCTTCTCCACTTCTTCTTCTTCTTTTTTTTTTTTTTTTGGTCTCCTTCTCCAGGTCAGGACCAACCAGAGAAAGCCACCCCTAACCTGGCTCAGAGGCACTTCAGTTCTAGGTAACCCACCTCCAGAATCCCCCATATCAATAGCATCCACTCAGGGACACCTGACACCCTCCTTTTCCTCCACTATAAACTCTCCCACTTCTCTGCCTGCCTTGGAGTCCCTGCCAGACACAAGTGATCGCTGACTCCCTAGCCAGAACAAGCCTGTTCTCTCGTGGGAGGTCTTTGTTGATTTCCAACAGAGATGGTAATCTGGGTGATGGCAGCTATCTGGCCTCTATGGGGTAGCAGAGTCACATTCTGAGAACAGGTTCCCTTACATCTAACTGGGTCTGGATGGCCACCTGGGAAAGGAGGGGTATTCTGCTGGCAGGTGGGATGGCTGGGGAGGGTGTGAAGCTTTCCTGAAAACACCAAGCCAGACTCTTCCTGTCTGTAGGTGAGTTAATCCCTTTGTGTCCTGGACATGAAGAGAATTCTGCTCAGCACAGAAGGGGGAATGTGTGGGCAGACCCTGAGCAACCCCCTGCTAGCCTGTGCAGTGTATATCAACCACTGGTGACACTGTGGGACAGGGCCCAGGTCTCCCAGCCCAGCCCACCCAGTGAAGATACCATTTCTGGATGCTTCTCTCAACTGGCTTCTTCCTCCCTCTGGTGGGGTGGGCTCACCATGAAAGGTGGCTCACATGGATAAAGCATTTAACCTCACTGACTCTAAGGATAGACATGATTATTATTACTTCATATTATTGATGATGCACAGAGGGGGTAACTTACCTGAGGTCACACAGCTTGTAGTTGGAAGGGTGAGACTTCAAGCCCAGGCAGGAAGTGTGCTAGCAATTCTCACTCCCAAGACCACCACTGAGTGATGCTCTCATTGCCCTCCCAGCCACGGACAGCTCCTCTCCTGGCTGTCCCTTTGGATGCATCTCTTTCTCTTTTCTGTTTTTATTTATTTTTTTGGTACTGGGGATTTGGGATCCAGGGGGTGCTCAAACACAACTACATCCTCAGCCCTTTTCAATTTTTGAGACAGGGTGTTGCTAGGTGGCCCAGGCTGGGCTTGAACTTGTGATCTTCCTGCCTCAGTCTTCCCAGTGGCTGGGATCCTAGGTGTATGCCATCGTGTCTGGCAGGGCCATTTACCCTGAATGGGGGAGCAGCAATGCCAATCACATTGATAAGCATTTAGCTGTTGCTGGTTAAAGTCTGCTCAGTCTATTCACTGAATCCTCCCTGCAAACTGGAAACTTCATCCACTTTTCACTTTAAACAAACAAACAAACAAACAAAAAACCCACTCAGTTTGAGTACTTGCTACTTAACCTCCCTAAGACATTACTTTTGGAATGAGAATGCTCTGCCATGCTGAGGAGCCCGCACAGGGAATCAGGACATTCCCATCAACCTGAAGAGGCTGCCGGAAGAGGCCCTGCAAGATGTCTGCAGTGTGGTGGTAGGGAATGGGGGAGAGACTGGGGTTCTGCTCAGTTTTAGGCAAATCAGCCTTGAGAAAGGCCAGCTGAGGGGCCACAACTGCTGGCCTCCGTGCTGCCCCAACTGGCTTCGTCCCAGGCCCAACTCTGTCCCTCCTGCACCCAAAGGCCTGCTCCAAGGAAAACGATGCAGTCTCCAAGCAGGAGGAGCTAACTATAGTAACACAGGTTCACAATCCTCTAGATGTGATTCTAGAAATCCTCAAAGCTCTGAAAATCAATGGGTTAGTGCCCAAACCCATGTTACCCTCAGTGTGAATTCCCAGCAGAAATCTGAGTGTGTTTGGTTTTTAGGTCTAACCTCAGACCCAGCCGAGGGTATTGCATGCTGCATAGTCTGTGTGCCATGTCACCTTTCTAAATCTAAAAAAATTCAGAATTCCGAGTCACACAAGGCTCCAGGGGTTGAATATGTAATAATTAATACTAAGGGCTTGTACCAGGTTTTGAGGAACTTCCTGTGCACCCCAAGGGCCAGTTCTCAAATTCTCCTGGTTCTTTGATGGGGCAGAGTGTTAAGATACAGGGTTAAAATAGCAAGGGCTGCAGTTATAGCTCAGGGGTAGAGTTCTTGCCTAGCCCCTACGTGTGAGGCACTGGGTTTGATCTTCAGCACTGCATAAAAATAAATTTAAAAAATAAAATAAATATAAAATAAATAGCATAGATAAAATACTCTTCATGTTAAATTAGCTCTTATAACTCCTATAATATTTTTTTTTGCATAATTTCTAGTTAAACAATTGTGACTATGGGGCTTATGGAAATGATCTGTATTTGTTAAGAATCCAGGTAACAGGGATATGTGAACTTTCCAAGAACTGTGAAACACTAAAGAGCTGTGCATTTCACTATAAATACACATAATAAAACATGTTTTAAAAACACCAAAAAGCAGCAGCAGCAGCACAGGGGGAGCTGGTACTACTCAGCACTGACAAAGCTGGCCTGGGCTCCTGCCCACGAAGGCCCCACTCCTGCCATGCACAACAGTGTGACCTGGGAAAGGATGCTAGCTTCCAGGGAGTTCATGCAATGTTCTGTAGACACTCAGAGTCCGTTTTCAAATAATGCTCAGTGACATGGCAGAGTGTTCATATTATTATAATAAAGAACAAAACAAAGCTTTACTCTTCCACAGGAGGCCTATATGCTGCCGCCGCCATGTCTCTAGCAATCCCTGAGAAGTTCTAGCACATTCTGCAAGTATTTGACACTAACATTGATGGATGGCAGAAGTTAGCCATCCCTGCTGTGAAGGCTGAGGGGCAAAGGTGTCCTCATGTGGTGTCAGGAGGGTGGACGCTGACCTCACCGAGAGGGCTGGGAGGTCCCTGAGGATGAGGTGGAATGTGTCATCACTGCTATGCAGAAGCCACACCAGTATGAACCCCACACCAGCCCTGAGCAGACAGGAGGATGTAAGGACAGAAAATACACCCAGGTTCTGCCCAACAGGCTGGACGACAAGTTCTGTGAAGACCTGGAGTGACTAAAGATTAGGACCACCATGGACGGCTGTGGTTCTAATTTTTCTGGGCCTTCGTGTCCAAGGCCAGCACACCAAGACCACTGGCCCCCATGACCATGCTGTGCAGTGTCCAAGAAGGAATGAGTCTGTAGGCCTTTTCTGTTAATTGTTTATATACAAATAAATAAAAGAAACAATGCCATCAAAGTTTCACATAAAGCAGTATCCCAAACTTATAAAAACAGTCTTAGACTTAGGCAGAAATCCCTTCACTCATTGAACCAATGAACATTCGCTGAGCTCCCAGCGGAGGAGCAAGCCTTTGTGGGCACCAAGAACCCTCCTAAGAGGCTGTGGTTGGGTTGCAGGGTTGGAGGTCAATTGCATGAAAGGCTTAGCTATCTGGGGAGCTGGAGGAGACACAGACTGGAGCTTTCAGGAGACCTGGCCCTAAGCTGAGAGGTTTTCTTTTAAATCAAGGAGTAAAACCTATGTGGTGCAGGAAGTGCGTGTAGGGCACTAATCTTAAGCTCGAGGAGAGCTTCCGTGGACTCCCACGGTGAAACCACCACTTGGATCAAGATGCTTCCAGCCTCCCGTTTCCTGTGTCCATTCCTAGTCTTTACCCTCTTCCTGGAAACCACAATTCTGACTTCTCTGGCCATGGTTCCCTTCCTAAGGACTTCATAGGAATAGAGTCACACAATACATGCTTTGTGGGAGGTTTCTGGTTTCTTCTGCTCGACATCATGTCTGTGAGATCCACGTTCCTGTGTTCACCCACATTTCATTCTTTTATTTTCAAACTGCGGTGTCCATTTGATGAATATACCTATGATAGATTCTTGGGTCATTTAGTGGCTGATTATCAAGAGTGGAGCAGGGACACATACCTTTTGGCTGTCCTAAACTGTCATTCCTTTGGGGTTTCTGCCTAGAAATGAAACTGCTGAGACCTGGGGTAGCTAAGTGCTCAGCGGTTGTAGAAGTGGCCAAATGGTTTTCCAGGTAGTTGCTCTCCCCACCCCCTCGCAAGGTCTGAGACTTCCGGTTTTGGGTTGAGTCATGATGTGTGAACTCACATGGCAATTTATGGTGGTGGCAGATGGGGGCTATAGTTAGGGAGAAAGATGTACAGGGTGAAGGGAATGTTATGAAGGCACATGGCAACCATGAAAATGCGTCCCTTGGATCTCCTGCTGTGGAGGTGACAGGTGGACAGCCTGCCTGCTGCAGTACTGGCACCGAAGCCAGCCTTCCCACAGCACCTCTCAGCCGGGGACTAGTGTGGCAGGAATGCCCAGATAATGGACAGCTTTGGCTCCGGAGCTCCTGACCAGCCTAGGAGACACTGAGCTACTGCCTGGGGCGGGGATCCACTTACTTGCCCACCACCCTTTCCTTCCCCCACTGCCTTCATGAAAGTCTGACCTACAGCAGGGGCTCCTCGCCAATAAAGGACTAAAGTGTCTTCTCTCAAGTGGAATCTGATCTTGGGTTGACGGTCCAGTCTATTCCCATGGAAGCCAGAGGAATATCGGGTGCAGTGTTGGGTGAAACTACTGATGGAGGAAAGTGGATTAAAAACCACAGCTGGACTGGAAAGATGAGAAGCTGGTATCTGGTGGGCCACGGTTGCATGAGGCTTCCCTCAGAGCGATCACACTCAGAACCGAGCACATCCACTGAGGAACCCTGGGATCTACGGCTGTCGGTTATGGGGCTTCTGAGGTGGACCCAGTATCCTCACACTTGAGTGGTCACGTGGGGCACAGTGGACTAAGGTGAGGATACTCCACAGGAAGAAAACTGCTTGCCACACCCTGATGAGTGAACTGTCCTCCATCCTAACAGAACTGACGCCAGCTACGTCTACCCAGGTCTTGAGTCTAAGACAAACTCCTGGTGGCCATGCTCGTCCTCACCACCTCTCCCACCTACTTCTGGGCTTTATCCCACATCCACAACACAGGTGGCATGAATCCAGCTAGGCAGATGAGCTCTCTCCAGCCTGCTCCCTTCACAGTCCCAATGCTGACCTGCTGCCACATCTCCTTGGTTGACAATCAGGATTGAAGGACTACCAACCCCCTTCCTACTACTCAATGAAAAGACGTGACCAAGATGTTTATAATCATTTAATGACTGTTCCAAACACCCTTCACTGGGCTGCAGGTGAATTTCATGGCAATGAAGCTGATGGACCACCCAACCTACAACTCGGTGGTTACTCAGTTCCCAGAAGGCTGGACATAACCCAACGGACCTAGAAGATCACTTAGCCAAAGCGGTTCCCTAGGATTCTTACTGTCCTTCCTCCTTCCCCTCCTGCCCACTAAGGAACTTCTCCAGGGTATGGATGATCAGGCCAGCAGAAGGGGGTGGGGGCCCATTTCTCTAGCACAAAGAGGAGCCCTGGGAACACCACACCCAGGTGTGATAAGACGACACAGGGACACAGGCCTGCTCAATAAATAAACAAGTCAACCCTAGACGTTGCCACAGCAGGATCAGCGGGCTCAGGGACACAGAGCTGGAGAAGCCACCCTCCCTGGGGCCTGGCGGTGGCCTGCTTGCTACGTGCTGCACACCAGGACGTCTGCAAAAGGTCCGAGGAGGATCTTGTTGAAGATGCAGCGGACCCACACCAGGTAGGTCGTGAAGGGCTTGATGTTCTCAGTGAAGGTGTGGTTCTGCAGCGTCAGGATGTAAGGCACGTAGGTGTTCTCCCCCTGCTCCTGCAGCCACACCTCGTACTTCACCTCCCTCACCTTCAGGTACTTGAGGTTCCAGGGGATCTGCCAGGAAACGGTGAGGCGAGCCTCGGAGGCGCCCTGCACCGATGCCTGGCATCGTGCCTCCCGCACCTTGCCCGGGTACAGGCCCACTGTCCACTTCTGCTTTCGTGGCCCTGGCTGGCCCTTCACCACACGCCGTATGGTCTGCATGAGGGAAGAGACATCCACCTTGGTGTCCTGGTAGATTCGGAAGAGCCACTCGGGGTTCCGGCAACAGAGATGCCGGGGGACCTCACGGCTCTGCAGGATACGGGCCTGCTCGGCCCGGTCCAGGTGGGTGATGCCCCCTTGGTCCCAGGGCCGCTCAGGGTGTGTGACTGTATTCTCTGGCATCACGTTCCGCCAGGCGACATACTGGAGGTCCATGCCGGGCAGCGTGGCCAGCGTCTTATAGGGGGTGTAGTGTTCAGGATTGACAGCATATGGGAAGAGCTCAACCACAGTGGCCCCCCGGGGCAGGAAGAGGGCGGTGACCAGCTGGGCCCCATGCATGCTGACCAGCATGGAGGCGTTGCTGACCAGCCGCACAACATCTGCAAAGGTGTGGTCCTCCAGGGACACTGTCACCGTCTTCATCTGGAACTCCTGCGCCAGCGCCAGCAGCAGCTCTGCTTCGTTCAGGATGAGTCTGTTCTGGGTGCGGCTGAAGACCAGGATGTACTCCTCTCCCAGGGCGGCCCCGGCATGGCTCACATTCAGCTTCTCCATCATGAACTGCGCAAACTGACGGATCTCGTTACCGGAGACGAGGATGTTGGCCTTTGGGCCCTGGGGCTGGACAAAGCCATACTGGTACCAGGTAGTGATCTTGGAGAGGCCCACAAAAGCATGGGAGAAGCACAGCAGCCGGCCCAGGGTCTTCAGCTGGGTCCGCAGGAGTGGCTGCTTGGGGCTGAGGAGCTTGTACAGGTCAAAGTGTGCCCCCTCGCCCCAGCCCTCCATGAAGAAGAGCCGGGCCTCCTGGGCCAGGCCGGGGAACTGCCGCAGGGTGTAGAAGAGGGGCAGCAGGTCATCGTGGAAGACGTGCATGAGGTTGTCGGGGTTGAAGCGGTTGGCAATGAGGGCCACGTCGGGCACGAACACGGGTTTGGGCATGAAGCGCAGGGCGGCGGCAGGCAGCTCCACAAAGTTGAAGTACTGGGTGTTGTGGTCCTCCACGGTGGACAGGTCCAGCAGTGCGGGCTGGAAGCGCCGAGAGCCCAGGTTGGGCAGCATGACAGAGGTGTTGCCGTGGAAGAAGATGAACTCCTCGGCCTCGTTGGAGTAGCAGAGCCACTTGAAGCGGCAGATGCGGTCGGTGTGCGTGCGGCCCGTGCACACCATGTGGGTGCCGCCCTCCATCAGGATCTGCAGAGCCTTTGGGTAGTCGATCCTCAGTGACAGCGTTGGCTCTGGGTCCTGCTGGCCCAGGGCCAGCTCCTCTTCCAGAGTAGCCGCATGCTCACGTAGCCGCACGTGCTTCCACAGGACTGCCGCCAGCACGGACACCAGGAGGGCATTGAACACCGCTGAGAGGTGCATCCTAATGCCACTGTGGGGCCCTAGTGAGATGATGGCTGCTGGGAGGTGTCACAGGTCAGGTGGGCCTCACCCATCCCTGTGGGTGCCCCAAGGATCAGGAAAGCCTGCAGGGGTAGAGAAAGGAAAGGGAGTTGACGCAGTCAGTCCAGAGTCATGACAAGCTCCCACTATGTGCGAGGCACTGCACTAGACTTTGTATGCCTGCTATAGCACTGGGTCTTTGTAACCACTGTGAACACGGGTAGCCACAACAATAGACTGTTGTTCAAGAGCCACTCTAGCCCATGGCTCCTGCGGGTACAGTAGGCGTGTTTGCACCTGATCTTGGACCTGGCTGCACGAGCTGGCCTTGGCCAGTGAGATGTTAGTAGGCAGAATCTAATGAAAGTTGCGGAAGGTGCTGGGACTGCCTCGGTCTCTTTACACTTGGCCTCTTTACACTGCTGTGTGTTCAGGCTAACTTACTGGCCCCAAAGGAATGAGAAGTGTGTAGCAGAGCTACTCCACTCATGCCTGGACCTGCTCAGTAGGCCCCCAGAGGCCTGAGTGAGCCCAGCCAAGATCAGCAGCGCCATCAGCCGAACCCAATCAGGCAACATGTGAATATCAGTGCAAGCAGTACTTATTATCATGTCACTGAAATTCTGGGGCTGTTTACAAAACACTTCTGTGGCCAAAGTTAACCAAGGTCTGTGTGACTGGCAGGCCATGGGGAAAATGCCTTGGAGGGGCCTGACATTACTAGATGTCAGGTAATAATGCTCCTCACCAGGAGAACAAATGGCACTGAAGCCCCGTGAGCACTGTTCCTGGGCTGCACCCCTGCTGAGAGACACATGCATAGACACAGAGCAGGAAGGTCAGGCAACATCTGTTCCTGCTTAAAGCTCCCTTAGAAATCACTCCTGCTGGTTTTCAGAATTCTGGAGAAGAATGGGTAGAAACTCAACCCTCCTCTGTGGTCTGATAAAAGGATATATCTGGGTGTCACCATTGACCAATGGTTTGCATAATGAGGCCCCCATACCTATAAAGAAGCTTGGCTCTCCTTTTTCTGTGATACTGAAAGGGTATTACACCTGTCCTGGGGATCAGGACTATTCAGACAGTTGAAGCAGCTCACCCTCAGCAACACAGGAGCAGCATGGGTGATACGTACTGCCACTTCCCTGGGGAGGCATCTATCCGCCCTTTATTCCCTTGCAGCTACCCTCAGATGCAATGTCTACCTTGTGACATCCAAAAGAATCAAAGCGCAATCTTTCCAAGAAAGAAAAAGTATCTTTGGTTAGATTCCCTAAGAGGTAGAGGCAGAGAAGGATTTGAGACCAAACAGTTTGAGAAATTATCCTGAGAAATAGTCGTAGGAGAGTAGGAAGTGAGACAGAGAAAGGTGGTGAACCAACACAGGGTATGCTGATGAGCTGGCCACTGCTTGGGGAAACCTGGGATGTGTGTCTATCAGCTCCTGTCCAGCACTGGTTGAAGGACATTCCTGGAGGATGATCTCTTCTGGCCTATCCTCATTCAAGGATTGAGCACACACATAAGTCTGTTATATAATGTCCCCACCCGCACCCCCACCAGCACCCCCACCAATTTCAAGTGTAATGTACTCCAGTATTTTTTTCTTATTCTTTTTTTTTAAAGCGAGAGAGAGAATTTTAATATTTTTTTAGTTTTCGGCGGACACAACATCCTTTTTTTTTTTTTTTTTTTTTGGTATGTGGTGCTAAGGATCGAACCAGGGCCACACGCATGCCAGGCGAGCGCGCTACTGCTTGAGCCACATCCCCAGCCCTTTTTTCTTATTCTTAAAAAAAAAAAAAAAAGGCTGGCCACGATCATCTTAATTGATTTTTACAACCTACTAATAGGTTGCCACTTACTGTTTAAAAAATACTAGTCTACACCAGAGGTTCTCAAACTGCTAATTATCAGGATCCCAGGGACGTATGCTAAAATCCCCATAACCTGGCACCAGCCTAGAGGTCCTGATTCAGTAGGTCTGGTGGGTGGCTTAGGCATATGCATTGTTGTTCCTGTTTCTCTTTTCCTACCTTCTTATGCACTACCTGGATTCCATTTTGACTTGTCTACCACCTACCGTGTTTCTGAGGATACCTCTTGGTATAGTTTCTGATGCTTTCTCCAAGGTCTTACATTGTACATATGAACTTACCAATCTGCTAGTTCCACATTTTGCCTTTTGAGTACATACAGAAATGCTACCTCCATCCAGTTTATTCTCCCTTCTTTATCAGGTAATGACAGTAAGGATTCCTCTACATACATCTGGACCCATACTGGACAATGTTATAATTTTTGTTAAATATAATTTCCTCAAGAAGAATAGAATAGTCTGTTACATTTATCATTTTTACTTTTGCGCTTCTTTCTTCGTTTCTGACGTTCCCGCTAGCCATTCTCTTCAGGCAGATCTGGCCACAAGTTCCATTGGTTTTTCCTTCAAATGAAAACGTCTTTCACCTTCCTCCTAAGACATTTTCTCTGGGTATAAATTGGTGGGGGGGCGGGTGGGAGGGTGACAGTTCTTTTCTTGCAACATTTGAAAAGTGATAAACAACTTCCTCTGGTCTCCTTGATTGCAGGTTAAGTGGCTGTCATTTGAGTTGCTTTTCCTCTAGAGGTCAAGTACTATTTGCCTCTTGCTGCTCTTCAGATTTTTTTTCTCTGTCTTTGGTTTTCAGAATTTTGATTATGGAGTGTCAGCATGTCTTTCCTTGGGTTTATTCTGTTTGGGGTTCACCAGATTCTTGAATCTGAAGGTTTCTGTCAACTAATTTGGGGATTTTTCAGCTATGATTTCTTTGGATACTTTTTTTTCAGTCTCACACTGCTCTTCTAAGTCTCCAATCACACTGATAGATTACAAAATTTATGGTCCCATAGACCTTTGAGGCTCAGTATGTTTTCTCTGTTGCTCTGACTGAATTATTTTTTGTTTGTTTGTTTATGATTTTTTTAGTTGTAGTTAAAACAACACCTTTATTTCACTTGCTTATTTTTTATTTTTTTGTATGTGGTGCTGAGGATTGAACCCAGGGTCTCGCACTTGCGAGGCGGGTGCTCTACCGCTGAGCCACAACCCCAGCCCTGACTGAATTCTTGAATTCCTTTTTGAACCCCAGGGGTGCTCTACCACTGAGCTACAACCCAGGCTTGGTAAGATTTTTCTTAAAGTAGAAAATAACAAAGTTGCTGAGGTTGGCTTTGATATTGTGATCCTCTTCCTCTGGCTTCCCATTTGCTGGGAAGGTGTGTGGACCACCATGTGTGGCTTGATTGGGTATTTTGTCGTTCTGTCTTTGATGTTCACTGATTCTTTTCGGTCATTGCCATGCCTCACTGAGTCCATGCAATAATTTAAAATGTTTGGTTGCTGTATATTTTAGTTCTCAAATATGCACTTAGTTTTTTATATCTTATTTCTTTTCTGAGACTTATTTGGACATTGGAAGTCTCATGTGATGATACTCTGGATCTTATTTAAGTACTCCATTTTAGCAGGCTTCTGCTAAAGCTGTGCTGCTGGAGGAAGGGTGACAAGGGCTCTCCTTGGAGTGGGGACTGAAGTCCAGGACCCCTACCTGGCCTCTGCCAACCCTAGCCAGGTGGATGTGGAGCGTCTCATGACTTCTGAAGTGGCATTTGAGTTTCCTCAGCCGGCTTCCACTGACCTCTGACTGGAGGGAGGTGTCATCACCATTGGGGAGGGGGCCTAGGGTCCATGACCCTCAAGGGGATTGCAGTGAGGAGGAACACCTGTTGCCACTAGGCAGTGGCCCAAATGCAGGCCTCCGGCCCAGCCCCATGCCACAAGTAGGAGGTGGGCACTGGGTCCTCTGAACAGTCTTGGGCACCTCTCCGCCATGAAGAGCAGGTCTGCTCCAGTCCCTGAAGCTTGCTCTGAGATTCCTCTGGAGTCCTCCCCTTGCCAGCACTGTGCCATCCCTGCCACCTTGGCTTGGCCAGGGACCATCAGAACATGTCTCAGGGAGCCGACTCCACAAATTAGTTTAACAGACAGCCGAGTCTCTGAAAGAGCAAACCTAAAGGTCCACTAATCAATCAGTTATCACATGGGGTCCCAAACCAGCTGACTTGACCTTCTGGGTGGCAGGCAGCCCCCAGAAGAGGGTGTGTGTTGTCTGGGGAAGCTTGAAGATAAAAAGCCACATGACTCAGTTCAAACTCCAGCTCCCTGACCTACTGGGTGGCCTTTTCCTCTGATCTCTGGTTTCTTGACAGTAAAAATAAGTGGAACAGCACCCTCCTCCCAGGGCTGTGGAGGAGGTCAGGATTCATATACAGGTTGAAACATGAATGCATGAATACTTGGGCCAATTTTGATGTGCAAAAATAGCAATTTCATTCAGTTAGGTTCCACCTAACAAGTGAAGTATATAACAGGGAAGAGAGAGAGAGAGAGGTTTTGAGGCACCTTCATAGTTAATAAAGGGCCGGAGAGAATTTGGCACTTCGAAATAGTTTGGACACACTTGGCTGCCTTCATCTGATTTCGAGCAAAAGCTGATCAGTGCTGAGGCAGAAACTGTCACTTTGCATCACCATCATTGGAAACAAAGGATTTAAACCCTAAGAAGAAGATTCTTTCCAAAGAAGACAGAGGCAGAGAGCAGACAGCAGATGTCACTGGCTGTGCTGACTGTAGCACGTTGGGTGCAGGTCAGAGGCGACCCTCTGCCTCTTGGGCACCCAGGTCAAGGACACTAATCAGCAACCTTGAAGACACTGCTGCATCCACCCAGCATCCACTCCAAATCCTCCCTTTCCTAACCCAACCCTGTGTTTGCAGACAGCCACCCCTCCTTCGCTCCCCACGAGACTCAGAGAATCCACAACTTTGTAGCTCCAGACACGGCTCCAGCACAGGGCACGCTCCCGGAGCCAGATGCGGACCCCAGTGTGGTACACTGCCAGACTAGGACCAAGGGGAAGGAGTCACGGTCCATATTCCCACCCATGAACAGAACAAAGAAGGTATTATCCTGTGGCTGTTGACAGCCACCTGCTGACCATATGGAAACTGACTTGGGGACAAAGAATGCCCAGGATGGCACAGCAGGAGAGACACAGTGGACCCTGGGGACATCCCCAGCCCCACCACTGGCCTTCCTGCTGTGAGAGGTAACTCTTCTTACTGTTCTTGAAGCCAGGCTATGATGGGGCTTTGGCATCTCACAGAAAAGAGCATTGTGACTGGTACCAAGGGAGCATCTCTGCAAATGTAGTGTACAGTGTGCAGCAAATGCAAGGGGGAATTACTTGGCATCGGTTTCCCTGTGACCTTTCTAACGTGGGTAAATGAAGCCCTCTCCCTAAGAAACTTTTGCATGAGAAATGAAAATGAATCAAAAATATTTATGTGGGCCAGAGAGGAGCTGTAGTTTCCCACCAGGGTGCCATCTGCTGGTAGGGAAGACTAGAACAACTTGAGTGTCATGGTGCAGGTAGCAGGTGGCTCCAGGGAACCCTACAGGCAGCAAGTGCCTGACTCCTTGAGGAAGAGTCCTGGTTTGGCAGCTTCCTGGAGCTCTCAGGAGGATATGATATCAAGGGTGAAAAGGAAGTCGGAGACCAACAGTCCAATCAGGATTGGAGCAGACCACAATGAAGCAGTGGATGGAAGCTTAGAAAAGTCAGCTAAGAGCAATGTCAAAGGCTGGGTCCCCGCTCAAGGGCACTTGAACTTGGCAATAGGAAGCTATTATAGATCTTCGAGCAGAG
This sequence comes from Spermophilus citellus, assembly GCF_964194105.1. Classification (NCBI taxonomy): domain Eukaryota; kingdom Metazoa; phylum Chordata; class Mammalia; order Rodentia; family Sciuridae; genus Spermophilus; species Spermophilus citellus. The sequence continues at coordinate 21,637,955 of NC_138184.1, read as the reverse complement.
CAGCCTAGAGGCAGAGAAGCTAATTAGGAGCTTACGGGCTCAGTGTGTCTCCCTCTTGGCAAGGGAGAAGATGGCCTGGGAGTTAGGCTGTGGACACAGAAGAGGGAGCAGAGGGCCTGGTGGGTCCCACTCTGCATGGAGGGGATGCAGCGTAGGGAACTTCTGGTTCAGCCAAGAGGTGAGAGGCTAGGGTGCTACAGGTACCCTCTTGGCAGAGTTTTGACCTTCTGGTCAGCCCTGTTCATCTTCAGGGGAGAGTTTCTACAAGCCCAGGTACCCTGAGGGTGAGAAACTGACTTAAACTTCAGTATTTCCTAATCTTTTCAAACCCATGTACCCACTGGTTAAACACACACACACACACACACACACACACACACACACACACCCCTTCATGCCTCAAATTGGTCTACATCTTTCCCTGAGAGTCTTAGTAACAAGAGAGTCTCTTCTTTAACATCTGTCCCTGAAGATGAGGGGATTTTTACCAAGCTGATGTTGGTATTTTCTGTCTGCACCTATACCTGTTTATCTGTTTCCTGATGTAAAATGATGCCACTGCATGTGCCTTTTCAAATCCACACATCCTCACCTGCAAATTCTCCATCCAGTCCCACTAGCCAAGAACTATTTACTATGGATCCAAACCACATTAAACTGCTGATGTATGACCAGTTTTGATCAGTGTCCATGGTCCTGCCACAAGAACCAGCTCTCCTTACTGCCACCACAACCTGGAGACTATCAAGCCTGCTCAGAAGAGAGAGACTCTGTACTAAGATGTGATCTCAGTTGGACAGCCAGGAACCAGCAGTGGACACAAGGAGAGAGCTCATCCACCGTTAAGCTCAGGAGAGGAAAACAGAAAATAAGAGAAGGTACAAAAAAAGGGGTAAGTAGGGAAATGCAAAATCAGGGAAGAGAAAGTCTCACCAGGATGTGATGAGACCACTTTGAAGTCCTCAGCTCAAATATGGTCCAGAGAATTGAAAACTCGGACAGAATGACAAGGAAGAAAATGAAAAGGAAGGACAGCTAGGACACCTGTGATCACATACTATCCTACGGACAGTCCCTAGTTCTGTCCCCTGGGAGAGCTGTAGCTATGAGCACAACCATATCCAGTGTCGATCTCTAAACACATTTTTCTGCTACAAGGAACCAGGGCTCCTTGGGAAGTGGCTGATTCCAAGGGAGGGCAAGGGAGGTACAGATGAGCTTGGAAAAGTAAACTCATTAATAGAGATTAGTCCATGTGTAGATTCATAGTTGAATGGACCATTAGGGAGGTAGTGAAAACTGTAGGAGTAGGGCCACTTGAAGGAAGTGGCTCTTTAGGGATGGGCCTTTGGGAACTATATCTTGTCCCCAGCCCCTTCCTTTTTCTCTTCCTCTGCTTTTGGCCACCATCAGGTAGGCAACTTTGACTTTGCTTTACTACATAGCCACCCCAACTGCCATGATGTTCTGCCTTACCAGTGACCCAGAAACCATGGAGCCAAGTGACCAGACTAAAACCCCTGGAACCATGAGCCAAGATAAATCTTTCCTCCTTAAAATTGTTTTTATGAGTATTTTGTCACAGTGACAAAAAGCTGACTTAACATACACATGGTGCCAGAATCTAAGAAAGTGCTCCAAACAGTGGGGACACAGCAAAAGATACAGGAGCCAACCTAGAAGAATTCCCAGTAGAGAAATCTGAGATAATCTGAGTAACAAAATTAAAAAGTAATAGTAATGGATTATAACCCATAGAATACTATAAATATCCATGAGTCAATATTGATATGAATAATTGAATGAAAAGAAGGGACAGATCTTCCTTTCAGGATTCTAATTAATAAATGTAAAAGCAATGATAGAAATAGAAAAGTCACCATCTGGCAGATAGCACAGTAATGACTGTTGCTGAAAAGATCTGCTGATAGATGCTAAAATTAGTGGGTGAAAGCATAAAGAGAAATAGGATATTTGCATAGTCTCAAAGTATCCCCCCACAAGAGACATGCTACTTACAAAGGTAAAAACGGAGACTATAGGAGCAAGGCCTGGCAGAAATCCCAGAACCAAGTAATCAAAGTCAATATCGCCATTCGGAACACACTGACATCATGAGCCCCTGACACGATGCAGTGAAAAGGGGGCCTCACTTCTGCAGTTTTCCCGCCCAAACTACCCACTTCAATCTGTATTTCCCAGTGTGGAACCTTGGCCAGTTCACAGAGAAAATATTAAACACAAATCAAGGGAGGGTCTACTGAATAACTGGTCAGTTCTTTCAACAGCAGTAAGGTCATGAAAGATAAGGGAAGACCCCGAGGAGCTGTCCCAGGGAGCACACAAGGAGACTGAGCCACAAAAATCAATGTAGGATCCTAGTTTGCATCCTGGACCATGAAACAGGACCTGAGGGGGACAATGGGCAGAATCTGAATAAGGTCTGTGGTTTAGTTACCACATTGTGTGAATGTCTTGTTTCTGATCATTCTACTCTGTCCATGTAACAGGTTCACCTGGGGGAAGCTGGGTGACTGGTTTTTGTAATTTTGCAACAATTTTAGACTTGCTGAAAAATAAAAAGTTATAAAAACTGTCAGATGACTTAAGAAACCAGAGAACGTGAGTCTCTTTAGCTGAAGTGATATGTATGTGTTTTAAAATACTCCAGCACAAAAAGAAGACACGGGCAGAAACTGGCAGGAGGATACTCACTGTGGAAAACGATAATGGGGTTTTTTACATGGCCCCCTTCTGTATGTAAGAGATGGGTTAATATAAGAGAGAGGTTAAAAGGAAGCAATCATTAAATGACTCATTATTAAAAATGATGAGAATTCTGGTGGTGAGACAAGAAATTAATATTTAGAAAAAATAAAATCTTCCCTAGAAAGATGAGAGGCAGTTGCATGTAGCCCAAGATGACACATATTTTGCTCTGAATAGAGACAAGAATGACTTCCAACAGAAGCTAAAGCTAAAACAGCCACACTCATGGGATATCAGAAAGCAAGACCCTCAGGAAAACGAGGAAAGTAGAAAGGGAAGACCCACCTCCAGCCTGAACGGACCCCCCAGGCCCTGGGTACTCCCGACCTCTCTGTACTTGTTCTGCCCATCTGCCCCTCTCCTGGGTATCCCTGTGGTCCAAGGCAGGCTTGGGAGCAGGTGGAAATGTGGGGCAGGGGCCACAGGCAGGAAGGGGGCCAGGGTCCTCCTCTGAACCTGGCTGGCTGTGTGTGCTATGGCCAAGCCCAGCCAATAACTGAGCTCAGGGCCATGGGACGAAGCTCACGGAATCTGGAAACCTGGGGTGGGTAGCAAAGACCAGTCTCTGAGTCACGGCTGGACAGTGGAAGAGGTTTTTACATTAGATGCTAAGTCCCCTACCCTACCCTCAGGCTCCGCCAGCATGGTGTTGTCAGAAGGCAGGATAGATCAAGACTGGGCACTTGAGGTTCCTGAGTTACCCATTCCAAGGGCAGGAGGTGAGGAACAGGAAGAAAGCTTTCCTGGTGATGGAAAAATGAACATTTTGCTAGAAACAGAGTGGGCTCTGAGGGTTGGATTGCCTGGGCTTCAACCAACTTCACAACTTGTGAAGCAGGCAGCCTGTGCTGCTGTGTGACGATGGGACTTGGGGCACAAACACTCCACGCCCCTCCTCCCCAGGTGGGGCAGCTTGAGGCTGTTCTCCATTGGCTCCCAGGCTTCACCAACACAGGGAGGCTCCAGTTGTCCCAATCCACACATTCCGACTGCTTTCCTTCCTTATCTCACTTCCCCATGCTCCTGTTGCTTATCGGGACCTAGTAAAAAATCCACCTGCATTTGAATCCTTGTTTGAGGATCAGTTTTGAAATCCTAAATAGCACAGATGTGCTTGTATTTCAGCACTGCGGGGACACATGGACCTGCTGTGACGTAGCCAAGGTATAAGCAGGAAGGCAACAAGCACTTGGGCAGTCAATGGTCACCAGAAAGTCCTTCCAGTCTTTCCCACACCCCTGAGTGTCCCCACCCCCCATCAAGTCACTGCAGCCTATGTAAGCCAGCCGAACTGAAGGATCAGGCAAAAGATAACAGATGGAAGCAAACAGTACAGTAATCAGATCCCCAGCCCTAAAGAAGATAAACAGGCCTTTCCCCATCACTGCATCAAAGTGCTCCTGGATAATAAGTACAGAGTTCTCTAGGAAGAAAATTCAAAATGGTGAAAATAACTGGGCCAAGCTGCTTACTGGGCAACAGGCCCAATGATGTTCCCTTTCTCCAGGCCAGTTTTCACTGCTCCTGAGGTTACCAGAGCCTGGAGAGGCTGCTAGACTCGGTGACAACAGGGTAGGGAGGCAAGGACCATGAGAGAGAACTTAGATTGCCATCCTTGGCCTTGGAGACTGAGAAGGACCTGGGGCCAAGCAGCTGCCTTCTGCAGGACTGGAGTGTGGTTGGGCTGATCCAACAGATGCTACTTGGTCCTGCTGTTTGACTAATCATTCAAGGCAACTCCATGAGCCAAGAGCCAGGAGCCTCCCTATGGCAACAGTGACAGAGTGCAAGAACTCGTTGACTGAAGGCCTTCATGCCCACTTTTTCATCTGGTTCTGCTGTAACAGGTGCAGGGGCCAGATCACAAAGAACCTTGCTCTACAGTGACAGGGACCTCCCTCCCACTCATTTTTCTTCACATGTTTCCTCTGAGCCCTCGAAAGCTCAAAAGCAGAGCCTGCCCCTCACCTGCTGCCTTTCATCCCCTCTCCCAATGAAACCACTTCTGAGCAGTGGGGCCGAATCTACCCTCTACAGTAGCTGCCACATCTGACTGCAGATGTGCCAGCTACTGTATATGTAAGGAGCTCAGTGCACACCTGGGGAGAAACACACACACACACACACAAACACACATACACACAAACACACACACACACATGCCTCACCACACTGCTGCTCAGCAGGGCAGTTCACTTTATCTCCATTTCTCACCCAGAGGGAGGCTTGAGGCTGGGCTGCATGTCCACAGTCCAGGACCCAACTCCACACATTTACCGGTGCTACCTGTTAGAGCTGAGGGCTGTCCAGAGGAATCCAGTCATGGTCAGTCATGAGGCTCCTTCTGAAAACCTATGCTGGTTCTTTTTTTCCTGGTGGTACTGGGGATTGAACCACCAAACCCAGGGGTGCTCTCCCCCTGGCAATCTACTGAGCTACATCCCTAGAACTTTTTTAAGACAGGGTCTCACTAAACTGCCCAGGTTGGCCTTGATGTGCTTGTATTTCAGCATTGCTGGGACACATGGACCTGCTATGTGATTCTCCTGTCTTAGCCTCCTGAGTAGCTGGGATTATAGGTGTGTGCCACCATGCCCACCCCTGATCTGTAGATGAGCACAAAGGTATGGTAGCCTGTTAGGAGCAAAAGACATAATTGCTTCTGGGCTTCAAAAATTGATCCCAGGGCTGCAGTGGGATGAGATCTGGATGGAATGGAGTTGTCTTTGACACAGGCCATTCCATGCAGAGGAAAAGAAAAGTCTGACAGTCCCTTTCCTGTTTAGGCAAGGCCATGATAGATGCTGTAACAAAGTTTGCCAACCTTGCCCTGGCAAGGACAGCTGAACATAAAAGTCAACACCAAGCTGGGTGCAGTGGTGCGCGCCTGAAATTCCAGCAGCTTGGGAGGCTGAGGCAGGAGAACTGCAAGTTCAAAGCCAGCCTCAGCAACTTGGCAAGGCCCTGAGCAATTTGGCAAGATCCTGTCTATAAATAAAATATAAAGAAAGGGCTGGGGATATGGCTCAGTAGTTAACTATCCCTGGGATTAATCCCTAGTAAAAATACCTCCCCAGCAAAAAAAAAAGTCAAAACCACAAACAGAAAAAAATCTGCCTATGCAAAATGGACTCCACACCCATTTTTTTAAACTGTTTAGGGCTTAAAAAAATAACTCAAATTTCCCATTTTACCCTACATGCAAGAGATGTAATTGTTTTGCCCAAGGATTCTCTTTAGTCCTGTCTGCTGGCTGAGGGGACTTGTCTTTACCAGGCAGGAGGTACAAAGTCAGAAAAGGAGGGCCAGGGGTCCCTGCTGCCTTTTCCAATGACGTCTCACGTTGGAGGCTATTTCAAAGCAAGCCTGGCTGGGGGTGAAGAGATGCTCAAAAGGACAAACGCAAATCTTGATTCTATTCCTGAAAAGAAGTGGACTCAGATACTTAAATAGAATCAAACATGGATTCCATTCTTCACTAGAAATGGCCTCAGTGGTATCTTCTCTGCTTGGGGGTAAGAATGTAAAACTGTCTTCTTTGGAAATAGACTTGTTACATGGCAAAGATCTCCCCCACTGGACTTGGGAGATGCATCAGCGGCTTCAACTGTGATGTTTTCAGAAAACCTCTCCCACCACCACATGGGGGACCTAGGAGGGGAGGAGTCTGAAAATCACAACCAGACCTCCCTAGTCTCATGTTTCCTGCTGTGTTACTCTGTCCCAGACAAAGCCTGGTCTGTTGCAGTGGCACCTCCTTCCAGGAGAGGTAAGGAGCAGGGGAAGGACTCGATGCCTATGCTGAGTCAGAGCACAAATTCCCTTTAAGGACATTAGGACACCAAACAGGCATGTGCCTGAGTTCCCATCTTCCATCTTCCAGCAAGGAGCCAAGCTCTGAAGAGGTCCCCAAAGGAAATCTCTTCTGAAAACATCTGCTGGGGCCTGGATCTGTTGCACGGGGTGGAAAGCCGTGCCCTTGAGTCTCGAATGGCAAAGGTTTTTAGATTGCTTCCTTCGTCGTCCTGACAACAGGCATCAGTCAGTGTGGATATGCATGACTCTGAACTTATTTAATAACCAGCACGGCACAGCTACCAGCCAAGCATAATAATGTCAGCCAGCATGGCTGTACCTGCCCCAACGGGCAGCACAGTGTGAGGGCCAGGGCAAGCCATCCCGACTTCCCACTGACTACACGAGAAGCTAAGGGGGAAGAGTAAACAGTATATATTTTTCTGTGAAACTGAGCCCAGAGACTTAGGAGGACAAGAAGAGAATGGGGGAATGAGGTTCTGTACTGGCCTAAATTGAAATATGTGCCAAAGATACGAAAATGAACAATGACATCCCTGTCCTCAAGGTTCTCACTGTTACAGAGGAGATACAAGGCCACCGTTAACACCTGATACGACCCAGCTGTCAGACAGGAAGGGAATACGTGCTGTGGAACAGTAATGAAGAGAGCATCTGAGCTCCTGAGGCTAAGGTGGGCCACAGATGTCAGGAGAGTCTTCTATCACACAGGCTATGGTGTTCCGTCTTCAGTGGGGCCAGCCCAACTCCTCTTCTAACGGCCCCTCCTCTGCTTCAATGTACCACAGAGCTTCCATAATGCTCCCTTGAGGACAAGCACCATCAGGTGGGTATAAACAGTCTGCTTAGGCAACTGGAAAAACCCAGCAGATCTCCAACATCTCAGTGTGCTTGGTCTGGGCTAAGAGCGGGCACCAGGGCACATGGAAGGCTACATGCAGGTTAAAGTCCCAGCCCCCCAAAGGTGGCAGACAGGGATTCTTCCCTGGCCACAGACCTTACACACAGCTGCCTGCCTTCAGACTCAGGGGTAAAGTGGCCTTATGATCTGGGCTGGTTCCTTCACTTCTTTATCTGTACAATGGGAATAATCACCTCCTTAGGGTGTTCCAAGGACTAAATGAGGTTAAGGCATGGAAAGACTCTAATGCAGGCCTCAGCACCCATTAGCTACCATAATTGTTTTGCCATTAGTGTTTCTAAAATTAACAATAAAAGGAAAATAAGAACCAAACTAGCCGTACAGCTTCAAATCAATTCCTAAAGGGACTGGACCCCCAATTGCTTTGGGGATGGGGGCACACTTATAGACTTCCAGGTTTGCTCAGTCTCTCAATGACTTCTTGACCTTCTCCTGTTAAGATGGCTCAATCCTGTTAAGATGGTGCAGAAAAAACTCCTCCCAGCCTGAGCAGTTTGTAACATAAAATAACCAGAACCACCACCTCCAATATATTATGTCCCAGACAGCAAACTAAAAACAATATATTCATTTCCTCATTTAATCCTCAAAACAATATTAAAAGACAGACACTATTTCTATCACCCCATTTGACAGAGGCTGGGAGAAGCTAAATAAACTTGTCCAGATTCCTTAGTCTGTATGGACTGAAATCAGGATTTGGACATGGATCCTAAGTACTGTGAAAAACTTGACAGCCCAGGCACCATGTAGGACCTCGTCTTCTCAATGCTCTATGGTAAAAGTAGTGCAGGGTACTCTAATGGTCACCATTCTTACCATTCCCAACCTCCTCCACCTCAGGCGCCGGATTTAGGATCCAAGTAGCATGAGGAACAATGATTTTAGTGGCTTAGCCAGGATACAGCATAACACAGCAAGGATTGTTTTCCTTTCTCTTGGGGGAAAAAACACAAGAAATAAACAAGATCTTAAAATCATGCTTTAAAAAGCTGCTTAGAAACTGAGGCAGAAAGAGGATACTGCCAACTCACCCCTACCCCACAACCCACTGTACTTAGCTCCCAGAGCAGCTGAATATTATCAGATTCCCCTAGACTAAGTGAATCCTCCTTTCTAGGACCCATCTGTTCTAAGAGGTACTGCAGCACAGTACCAATAATGCTGCCACATCTGTCAGACACAATGCAAGCTGGACAGGAGGGTGGGGCTGCTTGCCTGCAGGGGCTTGCCATCTGAGGCTGGTCAACCAGCACTGGGTGCAGGGTCCACTTCTGGGGTGCTCTGGCCAGACCCAGGCACAGACCTCCTTAAAGGGCTCATGTCCAAATACAATAACCTGGGCTTAGGGGTTCAACATATGAATTTTTTTGGGGGGGATATCACATTTTAGTCTATAATAATACACTCTAAATTTTCCCAGAGAAGCCAGAAATCCATTTAAAATGTGAAATGTCCTAATCCGTAACTTCCAGCAACTATACAAACAGAGTGGAGACCACCTTCAGGTCCAAGGACTGGGCTGCAGGCCTCACTGCTGCTGGTAAAAACAGGTGTGTGTCCGTGAGCTCTAGTCTAAGGCAAACCCCCTCCTGCTGGCCTTGAATCCTGCACCTGGTTCCCAGCTGCTTGTCTGACAGGAACAGCTGTTCACTGGTCACTCATGCAGGCACAGGGACTAAGGCGAGAGAATGGGTTCTGCCAGCACCTGCCAGACCCAGACTTACAGACAACCCAGCAGGGTCCAGTCCAGACGGGGAGCTGGCATGGTTATATTAATATTATAGCAATTAGACTTTAAAGGGCTTATAATTGAAAATGACAGAATCTTATTTTGTCACTGCAAAGTGGTTTTATCCTAAATACAGCCTGAATATCCAAGTGCTAAACTATGGAAGCTTTGGGTTCTTCATGGATGTGTCTCATACACTGAGTTCATAAGGAGCCAACAACTTTCACTAATTTGGGCTTGCCCTTAGGATGGTCTCTCATACCTCCCCCCACCCCATTCTGTTACCAGAAGTTGGGTAACAGAACTGAAACCATGAGCCCTCAAATAAACTGTATACATGGAAGATGTAGTAACAACATGTATACCACAATTAAACATTAATTGGATGCTGTTGATAAACTTGCACATGTACCAAACGTATTTATCCTTTGGCAAAATGTTGACAGCTTCTGAGTGGCACCTGTGAACCTTAACAAGGATAATACCTCCTTGCTTTAGTTGAGTTAGTTGTTTTTCTTCAGTGCTAGGGATAGAACCCAGGGCCTCACACATGCTAGGCAAGTGCTCTAACACTGAGCTACATCTCCGGCCCTCCTTGCTTTAGATTAAAGAGCAAAGCAAACTCCAAGCTGGAGACAGGAATGGTTTGGAATGCCTTTCAAGGGGAAAGCCCTAGTGGAATTCAGACCCATGACTCTGCTGAAGGGTGATGTCAGTGTTCCTGAGGATAAGCCCAGGCTTATGCAGGAGGCAGGAGGCTCTGCTGAGCTGGAGGTGAGCCCAGCCCCTGCTGTGGCCTGTGTCCCTCTCACCAGTGTTCCACTTTGGAATGATGCAAACTTCTGCTCACCACACAGTCTGTTGTATCATCTGGCTTTTACTTGACACATGTGGGTCAACTGGAAGCTAAATCTGTCTGTATTGTCCTCTCTGGAGTCACAGGGCAGCACTACAGGTCACACAAAGGGACGTAGATGGGAAGAGAAAGAAGACAGCCTATCATGGGGCTCACCTAGGTGTCACAGAACCCAATGTGCGAAGTCTTCAAAGCGAAACTACAAGTTAAAACAACACAAAACAGAAAACAATTTCGTACAGGGAAAGCTCAGACCCTAACCCTATGCACACAGAATGCAAGGGCCTGGTGCAAGAGGGAGAATTAAAAAAGACACCCTCTATAAGAAGGCATAAGGCAGCCACAAAGAAATTTAAAGAAGTGTACATAATACACAGAGTTCTAGCACAAAACTGTCCAGAGAGGCTACCTGGAGAGAGGGTGCATGAGCTTTGAGCAATGTTTTAAAGGTGTCTGGTTGGAAATGACTACTATAAATCTGTCCTTTGCGGTCACTGCTGTGCCTAGTTCTCCTATCTGCCCGTAAGTCATGAGGCCTCCATGCCATGGGGGTCCTTCTCCACCCTAGATAGTGACAGCCAGGCCCAAAGCCATGTGCAGTTCAAAATGAGCAGACAGGTAGAACCTGGGAGCCCAGGCTGGGAGACAGGCCTGGGCAGGACCATGGACAGCAAGAGATGAAGCTGCCTGGAGACCTGGGTTTCTCCAGTGGAGCCTGATGGGCTCACCTGATCACTTGAAGCCCCCTGTAGGGTAAAGCTTTGTTGTGGCCAGATGACCAATAGTCCCTGCCAGATGACCAGGGAGCCTGGAGCCCAGAATTATTGGGTGGAGGGAGGTAACAGGCTTCAGGTTGGGATTTCGCTTGGTCTCATCACCATGGTGTCACCCTTGACTCCTCCCTTTCCTAACAATGATGATACAGTCATAGCTAGTGGCTAGTATCCACTGGCCAGGCTCGAGGAGCAGGGCTCTATGTTTCCCAATGACAATCTTTACTGTATGGTTGGTAAAACCAAGGCTCAGAGAGGTCAGAAAGCTGCTCAAGTTTACACAAGAACCCATGCAGGCTGGCTAGAGTGTCTGCAATCTTTTCTTCCTTTCCATTTGGAAAGAATTTCAAACATACCAAAAAGTTGCACGTACAGTGCCAAAAAAACCTCCCACACTCTTACCCACATTCACCAACTGCTAATTTGACACACTGTTCTAGTAGTCTCTCTCTACAAACTCTCTGAACCATTAAAAAATAAGTTGGAGACATCTTGCCTCTTTAGCCCTTAACACTCTGAGAACTTCTAAAGAACAAGAATATTCGGAAATTAATATTGTCATACTATTATTAATCCGTGGTCTCTATTTTGTGGTGCAGAATCCAATTAAGGAGGAAGCATGACATCCACAATGTCTTTCTGGTCCCCTCTAATCTGGGGCAGGTGTCTCAGTCTTTCTGTGACTTTTATGATCTTGGCAATTTTTAAGTCAAAGAGGGTTATTTTCTAGTATGTTCCTCAATTTGGGTTTGTCTTGATGTTTCCTTATGATCAAGGTCAGAGTATGCATTTTTGTCAGGAATCAGCCTACCCACTTAACCATTCAGATGACCTGCTCTATGTGGCTCTTTCTGATACTCACCTTGGGGCAGCCAGGATGAGAAAAGATCAAGAAACCCTGCACTATATAGAATGCTCAGAGCAGGAGGGAAGATTCCCTGGAGAAAGGAAGCCTCCAGACCCACAGCATTCTTCAAGCCTCTGAGGGGCTGGGTGGCAAGAGTGAGGCTGCTCCAAAGGGGTGGGATAAACCCTTTCTATCTGTGAGGACTCGTGTGTGCGTGAGGGTGACACATGTGATACGGGCGTCCAAGCAGAAGCATGGAATGCAGGTTCACTAACTCCCATACCCTGCCCTGCTCCAGCATAGCCATGAGGGCTGATTCAGCGACTACAGAGAGAAGCCATGGGCAGGCAGAGCTCAGCTCAGCAGGCAGGTAGCAGAACTTCAAGGTTAGGGCTGTTTGAGCAGGGCAGGGCCAGTGATCCCCTGCTTGGAAATGGCCCAGCAAAACAAGATCAAACTGCCAGGGCTTCTGCACAGGGGAGAGAAGTGCTGGTCATGGGATCCTCCTAAACAAGACTGGCAGTATCTGCATCACCCGGGACATTGGAAATATGGACCTACTGAATCAGAGTCTCTCTGAGAGTAGGTCCCAGGAATGTTTTAATAAAACTTCCAGGTAATTCTTATTGTGTTCAATAGAGGAGGGGACCTCTTCTATGTTTTGCAAGATGGAGAAAGAAACAAACTCTTGGCATATGTTATGGTTTGGATATAAAATGTCCTCCAAAAGCTCACATGGGAGACAATGCAAGAAAATTTGGAGGAGAAATGATTGGGTTACAGCCTTAGCCTTAACCTGAGTTAATCCCTGATGGGATTAACTGAAGTGGTAGGGTGAGGACTGGGGAGTGGCTTTGGGTATATATTTGTATCTGGAGAGTGGAGTTTCTCTGTTTCCTGATGTGAGCTGCTTCCCCCTGCCACCTTCTCCTGTCATGATGTTCAGCTTCACCTCGAGCCCCGAGGAATGAAACTGGCCTTCTATGGACTAAGACCTCTGAAACCATGAGCCCTCAAATAAATTTTTCTTCCTTACAGTTATTCTGGTCAGATCCTTTAGTCACAGCAGAAAAAAAAAAAACAAAAACAAAAACCAAAAAACAACCCCCCCCCCCAAACAGCATAAGACTGTACCAACAGCAGTCCCAAGTGGCAGAGTGAAAAATCTGACTTTTAGATGCTGGGCACTGGGTAGGCACCAGTGAAAATATGGGAAGCCAGAAAAAAATGGAAAGCTTGCTCCCTAAGAGAGCTAAGGAAAAGAAACTACTGGCCTCTGTGGCAGGGAGGAATATCAATTCTACCACTATGTAATTTTACTGAGCATCTAGTATGTGCCAGGCACTATCCTAGGCCCTCTTCATGCCCTATTTCATTTAAGCCTCACAAAAGCCCTCCAATGCAGGTACCAATATTTTCCCCCATTTTCTTTTTCTCTTTTTAAATTTTAAATTACTTAATTTATTTATTTATTTATTTATTTTTTTTTGGAGGGTACTGGGGACCAAACCCAGGACCTTGCACATTCTAGGCAAGAGCTTTATCACTGAACTATATCCCCAGCCCTCTATTTTCTTTTGATAATAGAAAACTGAGGCTTAGTAGGGTTAAGTATCTTGCTTAAGGTCTTATATCTCAAGAAGAGGCACCGGGATTAGGACCTGCCTCTGACTTCAGGCGTCTTGTTCTTCAGAAGTGTGTTCATCTGTCCTTTGGACTTGAAGGAACAATCAGTGGCAGAGAAGCAGGACAGACCTCAGAGCAGTAAGCTTTTGTTACTCAAGGGCAGAGTAGGTGTGGATGGCTCTGGAAACACAGATCCACAGACCACAGATGGTAGCTTAGCAACCCAAGGCTTCTTGCTGTAATTACTCCCCATCCAGCCAGGCAGCGAGAGTACCAGGCTGTGGCAGGTGGCTTAGGGAGCTGTGGCCATTCTCTCACTCCAAGGAGAGTCTAGGCAACACCCCGGGGTGATAATTGTCCCAGCTGCTGTGCCCTGGTGCTGTGCTGAGATGGTTACAGCATCAATATACAATTACAAAACCACCACTTTTTAGAGCTAAAAGAGCCCTTAGAAATGATTTTCTCCAACTCTTTTATTTCACAAAAGAGGTTGTGAGAGGTAGTGTGAGGTCTTACAGGCAGTGAGAATGAATATGATGGCCAGCTGGCTCTCGAGTCCTTCTCTCATACCCAATGCTCAAGAGCTGCCTTCTTCTCAAAGCAGAGATCAGCCCAGAGACAAACCATGCAGCTCTGACATGTCCCAACAGTGAAACAAGGGTATTCTTCTCATAACCAAGCCTTCCAGGTCCCGGCCAGACTGCAGCCACACCCACCCTGTGGCTCTGTGATGAGAGGGCACAGGGTTTGCCCCCTCCTAACCCCTCCTCCTGAACTCATGGAGGGGATGCCCTCCTTGGGTGTCGCCACTCATCCATCAGCAGGAGGAAACACAGGAGCAGCCAGGCTGCAGGGCTCTGCAAGTGGTGCCAGGAGACCCCTGCTGCAGCACTGGAGGCTGCCCTGGGTCAGATTGGCTTCAAGAATGGCAAAAACCACGGGCAGAGGAACAGAAGGATTAAACGGTACCAGTTCTGGGACTGGAGAAGCCGGGTTCTGAGTTCCTCACCTGTCATTTAGCTACGTGACAGGCCAACCCTCAAACCCTCCAAGGCCTCCACTTCCTGCTCTGGAAAACAGACCGGATTATACCCACTTCACAAGGAGGTTCTGGCTTTGTGAATTCAAAGAGACAACACAAGCAAAGCACAGTACCTGACAATTATTCTCATCATATTAACAATAATAGTAATATAACAATTCGTATTTACTTACCCTATGCCAAGCTAAGCGCTTTACATGGAAGATCTCAATGACCCCCTACTACACACCACCTAAAGGAGGTGTTATTAATTCCATTTCACACTCAAGGAAGGATGTTCCTATTAAGTGGGGGCGGGGGCTGGGATTTGAACCCAAGTCTGCTTTCAAAGCCCAGGATGATATCTCTGGATTCTTCCTTTCACAACATTATGTCATCCAATTTGAAAAACCCTGGGAATTATATGATCAGCAGATCCTGGTGGAGAGTAAACCCTCTGACAAGCAAGCTGAGATTGATGAGGCCTCTTGGGGAATGAGGCATTTTGTAATTTAATTTTCTGGTGATCTTAACATTCACTGGAATATACCCCCAGTCCTTTTTAAAATTTTATTTGGAGACAGGGTCTCACTAAGTTGCAGACACTGGCCTTGAACTTGTCTGTGATCCTCCTGCCTCAGCCTTCTGAGTTGCTGGGATTACAGGCGTGAGTCACTGCACCCAGCCTATTACTGCTATTTTCTGAAGCAAGGCTCAAAGCAAGCACTTGCCAAGCAGAAGGCCAGTTAGAAACACACGAAGCTGCTCTGATATCCCAATACACTGAGGTTATCAGGATGCTCACATGGCTACCATGACCCAGTAACAAGTACCCTGTCTTTTTCTCTGCTGAGGATCTCCACTCTTCCCTCCTCTCCTCCCACAGGGACTCAACACTCAGGCTCTGACATGCTAGCCTCTCTACGGATGAGGGGAGGGAACTTATGTTCTTTCCTGACTCTGCCACCACCTGGGATTCAGAGCCCTCATCTGTAATGTGAAAAGATGAATTGGAAAACTTCCAAGATCCATAGCAACTAGTTCTAGTAAAGACATACCTGGGTCCCAATCTCACCTCTAACACTCTATCGATAGCAAACATGGCTGCTGACATTGGCTGTGCACTCACACTGTTCCAGATCCAGGGCTGAAAACTTGCTTGAGGATTCATTTAATCCTCACAGCAACCTTGTGATGAAGGTATTCCATCCCCATTTTACAGAGAAAAAAAAACAGGATCAGACAGAATAAGTGAGTTGGTAAAGGGCACAAAGCTAGTAAATGAGCCAAATTGTTAATGTCCAGCACATGTAACCATAAACATTTGGTGAATGAACCCTGGTCTGTCTGTGTTCTTAGCTACTGAACTCTAATCAAGCTCACTCCATAAAGCTTAAGTCCTCTTTTCCCATGCGGGGCCATTTCTCCTAAGACTAAGCTCTGAGAGCTGGCTGGCATAAAGTAAGTGGACACTGGTTGCTCACCACCTGCTGCAGGGCTCCGGATGAGGGTCCCATCCTTTAACAGCAATGAAGTCTTGTCAGTGACCAGGAGACGGGTTTCTACACACGAGCCCACTGGGGTGCCTCCATCATGGCTACACTGGCACTGTCAGTCAGGCCACAGCAGGCTCTTACCACTGATTTCTCGGTTGGTGTCCTACTGAGCCCAAGGGACTCAGGGTCAGCTGCAGGCCTGCCCAGGTATTGCCTTCAAAGACAGCTCGGGCGGCCCAGGGCCGCTCCACGCACCTCGCCTGGCTCCGCGCCACCCGCATTAAATGCGCACCATCCTTCCCAAAGGAAAAGGGCGTGAGGACCCGCTGCCAGTGCCCGCCACGAGCGAAGGGCTTAGGCAGGACAGTCCCTGCCCAACCCTCGGTCCCCAGGCCCCGGAGGACCCTCCCCCGCCCCGCCCACCGCCCGCGCCTCCTCCAGTCCGCACACACGTCACTTCTCCGTTCTGCAAACTCGCCGGCTCCTGAAGGCGGGTAACGCTTCGCCTTCACTCCAGGGCCCGACACCCCGCGAGTCCCTTCCGAAGAAGGTCGTGGGGCCGAATCCTCCACTCCAAACCTCAGCCGGGTCGCGAAGTCCGCGCCCGCTCCGACCGACCGTGCGCCTCACCTGAAGCCCGGGCTGCGCGTCCGGGCGGCCCCTCTGCTGCACTGGCTTTCCCACGCCGCCCCGCCGCCCATCCAACTCGGGGCGGCCCAGGCAGTGAACCAGGATCGGCCACCCGGTCCCGTCAGCCGCCAGCGGCCGGCTCACAGGTACCGGCGTGCGCCTGCCCGGCTGGCCAGCCCAGCGCGGGAGCCTGTACGCGTGCGCAGGCGCGGACTCCTCTGTCCAGGCCTCGGCCGGGACCACCCCCAGGCTCGTGGAGTCCTGGGAGTTGTAGTTTGCTCCGGAGGACAACCCGACCTGTCAGCGTGCGCAGTCTTGGGAGTTAGTCAATGCCCCAGGCTTACACTTGACGTTAGGTTTACAGGATTATAGAAGTTGATAATAAATTTAAGTGAAAATTACAACAATAACCAAATGTCACTTGTAAAGGCAAAATGACCAATACCTTGACATAATTTTTAAAAATGTGCTACAGGGAAGTTGAATACAAAAACGCCATTGCTTTCCAAGTGTTCCAATCATCCACCCCATCCTATCCCACCCGGGCTGTCCAGCTCCTAAGGGCAACTGCTCCCAGTTCTTATGGATGTTGCAACTGGCATTTGCTGCTCTCAGAATATGCATGTGTCCCTATGTTTGATTTATGAATTTAAGTCATTTAGAGATCCACTAACCAGGACCTCCACCTCCACAAAGTTATTTCTGTATTTTCTAACATCAAGTTAGGAAAACCTGTCATTAATTTATAATTGTTCATTTATAATTATAACTTTATAATTGTAATTTATATCTTTAGATGATAATGTCCAAGTGTGGAGGCAGTAGATTTATTCAGGGCAATTTTTCAATAGTCCGAAGCTTTTAAAAACAAGTAGTCAAAAGCCTCTAACCAAGAAATTATAATAATTGTGGATGACTGAAAAGACAGAACAGTGTTGTTTATAATGATAATAAATCAAAAGACTAATTACAGATAGAGTGGAATCAAGAGCAAGGAAAATTACTAGGGATAAAAAAAAGAGATAATTATAAAAATTGCTAGGGATAAAAGAGAGACAATTGATTAAAAAGGTCAAAAAGACATCATAAACCAATATGCCAATGTATCTAACAACTGACCTTTAAAGTAAATGAATCAAATACTAGTAGAACTAAAGGTACAAATATACAAATCTGCAATTATAATTGGAAACTTCAACATCCTTCTTGCAACAATTGAAAGAACAACTAGAAAGGTCAGCAAGAATATAGAAAAGCCCAACTTGGTCTAATAGATATTTACAAAATATTTCTCTGAACAACAGAATACACATAATTTTAAAGTATCCTTGGTGTGTGTGTGTGTGTGTGTGTGTGTGTGTGAAGATAAACTGTATCCTGGGCCATAAATTTTTAAATAGGCAAAAGAAATGAATAGATATTTTACCAAAGTGGATATCTAGATGGCAAAAAAGCACATGTGAAGATGTTCATCACTATCCATTAAGGAAGTACAAATTAAGACCACAGTGGAATATCATTATACATCTATTAGAACAGCTACACTTCAAAAAAAAATGATGCCAATTCCAAATGCTGGTGAGTGTGGGCTCTCATACATTGCTGGTGGGAATTGTTTGGTAATTTCTTTTTTTAAAATGAGCTGAGTGCAGTGGTTTGGAAGGCTGAGCCAGCAGGGTTGCAAGTTTGAGGCCAGCCTCAGCAATTTAGCAAGGCCCTGAGCAAGTTAGCAAGACCCTGTCTCAGAATAAAAAGGGCTAGGGATGTGGCTCAGTGGTTAAGTGTTCCCTGTGTTCAATCCCTGCTTTTCCCCCCACCACTGAAAAAAAGAAAAAACAAACATACACCTATATGATTCATACCCCTAGGAATTTATCCCAGATAAATGTAAACTCGTGTTCACACAAAAATCTGGTATGCAATTTGTTCATGACTTCCTTATTTACAACTTCCCAATAATAAATAAGCTGTGCTTCTATCGGTGACTGGAAAGACAAACTATGATACATCTATACCACAGAATACCACTTAGCAATAAAAAGATAACAAAAACAATTGAGACATATAACAATTAAGCACTGTGCTGGGTGAAAAAAAGTCATTCTCAAAAGGTTACATAATGTATGGTTCCATTTATGTAGCATTCTTAACAGTAGAGGGATGGAGAAAATATCAGTGGTTGTCAGGGTTTGGAGGGGTGTAAGTAGTATTTGTGATAATGTAGGGGGTAGCAGGAGGGACATTTTGTGGTGATAGAGTTGTTTTATATCTTGATTATGGTGCTGGTTACACAAATCTACACATGTAATAAAATGACATATAACTAGACAAACTTAATACAAGCATCAAATTTCTGAATTTGGTAATGTACAAAACTTATGGAAGATGGAATCACTGGGGGAAACTAGACAGAGGTTCTATGAAGCCTCTCTATACTATTTTTGAGACTTCTTATGAATATATAATTCCTTCAAAATTTAAAGAAGGAAAAAAACCCTTGGAAACAGTTTGATTCCTCAAATAGAATTGATTATATAAAATTATGGCCAGTCTAAGAAATCATTAAAATTATGTTGTAAAATAATATTTACTTAATGTTGTGAGACATTTCAAATTGCATCAAATGTAATAAAACCAACATGAAGCATTCAATATTGTACCTTTTTTTTTTTTTTTTTTTTTTTTTTTTTTTTTGGTACCAGGGATTGAACTTAGGGGCACTCAACCACTGAGCCATACCCCCAGCACTATTTTTTTTTTTTTTTACAGACAGGGTTTCACTGAGTTGCTAAGTGCCTCGTCATTGCTGAGGATGGCTTTGAACTCAAGATCCTCCTTTCTTTGCCTCCCAAGCTGCTAGGATTATACGCATGAGCCACCATGCCTGGCCACAATATGGTACTTTTTAATAAAAGAGTAAGCTTATCATGGAAAAGAGCTCAGCAGGATGTCAGCAAGGTGTGGAGGATGGATTACCTGGAGTGTTGAGATTACACGTGCTTACATTTTCATCTGTGTATATTTATCTCCGCAATGAGCATTTATTGTTCTATGATTTTTAGATATAAATTGTTCTTAGTTTTTCAAAGCTCCTATGTTGAGTTCATGGTTCTCTATAAGAAAGCCAGCCATGGCCAGCTGATGATGATTCTCTCCTCCCTCCTCATTGTTTTTGGAACACACACACACACACAGAGAGAGAGAGAGGGAGAGGACATGCTTGACTATGTTAGTTTGCTAGGGCTTATGTACCAAAATACCACAGTCTGTGTGGCTTAGACAACAGAAACTCATTTTCTCAGTTCTAGAGTCTGGAAGTCCAAGATCAAGGTGTTGATTTCTTCTGAGGTCTCTCTCCATGGCTGCCTTCTCCTCATTGGGTCTCTACGTGGTCTTTTCTCTGAGCACATCCTTGGTGTCTCTTAGGTCCTAGTCTCCTTATAAGACCACCAGTCAGATTGAATCAGGGCTTACCCCTAACACGAACCTAACCACCTCTTTTTAATTTAATTACTACTTAAAGACTTTATCTTCACATATAGTCACATTCTGAGGTACTGGGGGTTAGGGCTTCCACATATGAATCTGGTGGGGGACGCCATTCAGCCTATAATAATGGGTGCAACAGGCCCTCAGCTCTCCACTCATATCAACTACTAGATATGCAAGTGAATGAGCCCTCAGAGGATTCCAGACCCAGCTTTCAAGTGTCACTTGATCCCCAGGATATCATAAAACAAAGATAAGCCAGACCTGCTGTGCCTTACCTGATTTTCTGACCTACGGAAACTGCTATTAATAAATGATTTCTGTTATTTTCAAGTCACTGAGTTTTAGAACATGGTTGTGTAGCATTCATTAATATCACCCTCCTGGATGAGTTACTCGTTGCTGCAGAACACATCACCACAAGCTTTAGTGGCATAAAGCAACAATACTGATTCATCTCATCTCACAGTTTCTTTGGGGATGGGAATCAGTTGGCTCTGCTAAGGGCTGCTCATGAAGTTGCAGTGAGATGTTGGCTGAGGTGACAAGTCATCTGAAGGTCTGGCTGGGACTGAAGGATCAACTTCCAAGACAGCGAGCTCAAAAGGTTAGAAGAGTTGTACCCTGAGGCTGCTGGAGTGTGCAGGGTGAGGTGGTTTGTTTCCTCCAAAGCAAGTGATCTGAGATACCAGGGCAGAAGCTGCTAGACCTTTTGTGAAGCCTCAGAGCTTCACATTTGGTCACTTTTGGGGTTCTCTGCTGGTCACATAGGCCAGCTGCATTGTTGGAGGGGGCTGCGCAAGGTTGTGAATACCCAGAGACAAGAAGCACAGCGATGTTCTCAGAAGCTGCCTACAATGTTAATAAGAGAGACCACCTACTTAGTACTCGTTATGTGCTTGGCTTTATAGAGAAAGGATCCCGTTTATCTTTACCACAACCTTATGCAGCAGATAATTTTCATACTGAGTTTACAGATAAGGAAACTGAGACTCAGAGTTATTAAATATCTTGCCCAAGGCCATATACAGAGCAAAAGGAGGAGCACCGGTGGAGCCTAGCTGGCTGAGACTCCACCCTAGCCTCTCCTGCCTGTGTTCTCTTCCTTTCCATCTTCCCACTGCCAATTTTCGCCTCTGTTTCCTCCCCATTGCCCAGGTGTATGGATCCCTTCAAGGACTGTCTTCCTGCTCACCCTCTTCCAGGCTTGATCCCACTGTTCTGGTTCAGGGTGGGCCTGTACATATTAACGATTTCAAAAATTATATGAAAAAAGGACTTGTCTGTTAAATGAATGTCTACTGTAACCCTACACAATTTGACACCCATGCATCTATTTGGATCTTTCAAAGGAATCCTCAGACTCAAGGCAAATGGAGAATCAAGAAGGCAGATAATCCCAGTGGAATCTGTGCCCAAATCAGAAAAATGGGGCCAGGGCAAGGTCTGGGATAGCTGAATTGATTGAAAAGGCAGAACTGGATTCCTCCTGCATCCATCAATCTGGGGCTGGTTTCTCCAGATATGGCCCTGGAATGAGAATTGGAAGGGCTTTAATAATACTTTTAAAATAGGACAATTTCATTGGAGAAAAAGTAAGTTTTGTTAATCTTCCCTGTCGTATGTTTTTACATACATACAAGGTTTTATTTGGCCAGTTCACTGATGGTGTGATGGGCAGTTCTGTTGTCATTGGGCTTACGAAGCCGGTTGGCCATGGGCACACTTCACTTCCCCTCCCACGGTGGGCACTCACTGCCCTGCAGGAGCAGAAGATGGAATCAGGGCTTTGTCAAGGTCTCTACTGAGCAATGAGTTGGATAAATAATTAAATGTGACCTGGGGGGAGGATAATTATAAAAAACTTAACTGATTGGGTGCCTTTAATAAATGCTAAGCTGTGGAGGAAGATGTGCACCGTTTGCCTAATTCCCAATCACCCCAGTCTTTTATCTCCTCACCCCAACAGGGCCCCTTTGCTCCTTTTGCTCCCGTTAATGGCTGACATTTGAACTGTCCAGCCCACGCGGCCTGTGGAAGATTTTATTCCAAACATGAGAGGGAAGGAAGACATCCCTGTTTTTGTACATGCCCAACATCACATTGAAAAGAGGTGCAGTTGGTTTACACACCTGAGGAACAACGCAACTGAGGACCCCAGGAACTGGCCACACCACACCTACAAGACTGTCTTGGGTCACTTCCTTGTCTCTCTCTGGGGGTTTATTTTGTCAAATAGATGCAGCTACCCCCTGAATTTGGCTACTTCTGAATTCTCCAACTCAGTGTCTTCACTCCCCCCAGCCCCATATCTTCAATTTCTTGGGGGATAGTTCCACTGGAAATTTAATGGTCAATAGATGAATAGATAAAGAAACTGTGGTATATATACACAATGGAATATTACTCAGCATTAAAAGAGAATAAAATTATGGCATTTGCAGGTAAATGGATAGAATTGGAGAACATCACGCTAAGCATAATAAGCCAATCTCAGAAAACCAGGGACCGAATGTTTTCTCTGATAAGTGGATGCTAATCCATACTGGGGGTGGGGCATGGGATGAGTGGAGGAAATTTGGATGGGGCAAAGGTCAGGGGAAAGGGAGGGGACACGGGGGTAGGAAAGATGGTGGAATGAGATGGACATCATTACCCTAAGTACATGTATGACTGCACAAATGGTGGGACCCTACTTGATGTACAACCAGAGAAGCGAAAAATTCTGCTCCATTTGTATACAATGAATGGAAGAGCTTTCTACTGTCCTGTGTAAGTGATTAGAACTAATAAAATAATGCAGAGTGCACTGGGATGCCTAATATTTGTGAGGGTATGTGGGGAAAGACACTATTCATTTACTACTGGTGAGAATAAAAACCAGTGTGAATCAGTTAGGGACTGCTTCAGGCTCTTAGCAACTGAGTCCTGCCTGAAATAGGTTAGAATAATCATGTCTTTGTTATTTATAAGAAATAGCCCAGAACTATTTGGCGGCTCTAAGATCCCAGACTTATTTTTTTTTCTTTACTTTCCCATCCAAAGAGTACACAGCTTCCATCCTTGAAGTCATGACATAGTAGTTGTAGCTCCTGCCATCACAACAGAGATCCACAAAGGAAGTGGAGGAAAGGTTAGAAGCAAAGGAGCTCACTCAAATGGTTTCCCTGTATTTTATCTGCCATCCCTACCTGCAAGGGAAGCCCAGCCTTTCGATTACTAAGGGAGAATGGATTTGGGGTAGATTACTAGCACTCTCCCCCAGGAAGTCTTTTTGGAGGAAACGTCAGAGATTTAAAAATTTCAATGCATTGACTGTTGACTCAGAAATCCCACTGCTAGCCAGGCACTGTGGAGCACGCCTGTAATCCCAGTGGCTCGGGAGGCTGAGGCAGGAGGATCACGAGTTCAAAACCAGCCTCAGCAAAAGCAAGGCACTAAGCAACTCAGTGAGACCCTGTCTCTAAATAAAATACAAAATAGGGCCAGGGATGCGGCTCAGGGGCACTCGAGTGCCCCTGAGTTCAATTTCTGGTACCAAAGGTGGGGGGGGGGGAAATCCCACTGCTAAGAATGTATCCTGGAGATATGTTCTCACAGGTGTGGATGCCCTTGCACCCTGCCCCCTGTTACCGGCTCAGGGAAGGACTCATGGAAATGCATTTGTCACTAAATCTAAGTCCCAGCACATGCCAGGCTCTGATCCACTGAACAGTCAGTGCCTCTTCCTAAGAAGGAGGTGGGTAGAGACTGGGAGCTGAAGTGCAGAGGTAGGGGCCCCTCTCTGAGCCAAAGCAGGACAGGAGGGAAAGATGCATAAGTGTGTCTCCTGCAGTCCCCCAAGCACCCACTCCGCAGGAAGGCAGAGGGCAGGCCAGGCATCCCATGATTGCTGAGGGCTGCTCCAGGGTCAAGGGTGAACCCTGAAACTTGGGCCTGTGTGCCAGGGCCTTGCCTGATCAGCCACGAAGACACAGCACTAGTGGCTCAGAGCAAACAGCTCTCTGGGCCCCTGGTGGTTCCCTTCACTCACTGCTCCTTCTAACCGAGAACCTGAGAAGACCCCTGGAAGGGAAGTCTTGGAGATTCGTGTGGAAGCAGCCCCATCTGTGGGGAGGAATGAGGCCTGAGTCAGTTGGCAAGTATGCTTTCTTTCTCCAAATTTCTCCAAATTCATGAGGTTTTTGGAAAAAGAGGACTGAGTTGTGACATGGCACACCATGTGCAAGCATAACTGGTCCCTCTTGCCTCCTCCCCTCTCCCCACAGAATTCTCAAAGGTCTCAGCAGGCAGGGGGACAGCACTGTCACCTACTCAGGACATCTTTCCTATCTACCTGAATCTTAAGCAGCACCTTCCTTATTGGAGAATAAAAGAAATGGAGTAAAGAAAAGGAGGCAGAAGTGAAGGAGAGTAAGAGAGTCAGACTAGCTGAGCCCCTGGATCAAGTGAGACCTGAAGCTAAACCCGGGGCATTTTAGAAATGCATGCCAATCATTTCTCTCCTCCCTGCTTTTTCCTCCCTTTCCTTGACCCAATTTAACTAAGGTTTGCACCACAGCTGGGGTTGAGTCAAACTGATAAAGATAGGGAATTGAGAAAGAAAGGACAGAGAAATTTTTTTCTCTTTCCCATCCTTCAAGTTCTCAAGGCTGCCTTGGAAGTCTTATAGGGGGAGAAGAACACACCAAGGGATGTGACTGGGGCCACAGTGTGCTGGTGGTCTCCGAGAGAGGCACTACCGCTGAAACCCAAGGGAAGAGGAGTGGAGACTGGAGACTCACATCAGAGAGTGCAGCACAGGCGAGGGAAAGCCAGCTCTGAGAGGTTGGTTGCTCAACCCTTCAAGGCCCATGAGGAAAGCAAGGCACCCCCAGATTGGGACTGACAGGCACCAGGAGTGTCCCTTGTTCATACACTGCTCACATGTTCTTTCCTGATGCTTTAATTTATCTTTTTAGCCAAACTGGGGGTGCACTATGAATGGGGTTGTTGGAAAACAACACTGGACTTCAGGTTTGAAATCAGACCTGACCGTGAATGCTCCAAGTGGCGGTGTGAACTTTCTAAGCCTCAGAATGTTGGCTCAGAAAATGGATGTCATGACACTGTAGGGATGATGGCACAGATGTCACCTGGAAGCTTCTTGCTCCCTTGAGAATCAGGAAAAATTACCTGACTTGTCCCCACTCCTAGAGTCTCAGGTCCTGGCTGTTCTCAAGGCCACCCAGGGACTTCAGTGGACTTGCGTCCCCAGGGCTGCTGTAATGAATGAGTTTAGGCTAGAAGCTTTGCACCTTCACAAGCTTCCAACAAAACTCCTCATCACAAGAAGAATTTGTGAAAGGAACCGAACAATAGACTTTGCTAGAAAACGGACATTAAGAATTGGGAGGTGCTGTTCACCACATCCAAACAGCGTCCACATTAGACATTCTTGATCTGCAGCCACGAATGGGGCTTTTCTGTTGCCTCTTCCTTCCCTCCAAGCTCTGTGTGCACCGTCTGCCTTCCCCACTCTCCTCTCTTTTCCCTTCCTTCCTTCTTCCCTCTCCTCCCCGCTGCTCTTGGCTTCCCCAAAACAATAATTCTTTCTCTTTGCCTTATATGGAACAGCCACTGTTTACTTCTGAGACCCCAATAACAACTACACCCAGGACCACGAGGCCTCAGCTTCTGTCTTGCATCAAAAGGATCCTTAGTTGCAGACAGCACAACCCATGCTGGATGGCTTATGCATAACATGGGGAATATTAAATAACAGCTCTGTTGGGATAAAGAAGGATCAGAGGGGATTGGGCTTCTAGGAATAATTTCCACAACCAAAAAACTACCAAAGGATTTGCGGCCACAGTGGTCCCAGGATCTGGGTCCCCTGCCAATCCTAGAGAAGCCACATTTCTCGGCCATCCTTTCCCCAGGAGGGATACCAGCACACAGAGTTCCCTTCCTTCTTCCAAGTTGAGGGCACATCTGCCTGGGAGAGCCTCAGTCTCAGGTGGACCCTTAGCTACAGGGAGATGGAGTTCGTAGCTCTCTGTGTCCAGAGTGGAGGGTCAATAGACAGCGGCTGGAGTGACAGCTGAGCAAACCCGGCTGTGGCATGTGCTTCATGTTTTAAAAGGCAATTCCTTGCATAGGAGGAATTCTATCACCAGATTTTAAGGCTCCCCCCACCTTTTACCTTACTCTATGGCCGTGTAAAAATCAAATAAGTCTGTGAAGTTATTGGCATATTATGGGTGTTCAGTGCCTATTAATTAGGGAGGATCCTCTCCAGGTTGGAGAGGAATTTCCAAACCAAGATGCTTAAGGAGAAGGAAGAGAGAGGAGGAGAAGGAAAAAAAGGGAATAAAGGGAACAAGAGTTGATTTTTAGGATTTCCCCCCACCCCACCCCTTTTGATTTTGTTCAAATGCTTTTTTGTTCTACTCTAATGACCAGCTTCACTCAGCATCAATGCAGCCTGATGAAACTGAGGAATGAGTCTGTCCTGTGTGTAGTCCTTGACTTGGTGTCCACTGTGTGTCTTCTCTAGTCCCTTGTCCAGAGGCATCATGAATGGAGAACCTGTGATGCCCAGGCCAAACCTCTGAGGTTAAGCAAGATGGACGACGTCCACTCCTTGGATGGTGCCCTGAAAAGCCTGGGAGATCCTCGTGAAGGCTCAGTTGTTGAGTTTCCCATGCAGACTGCATTTTCTTTACAAACCACCTAAGCAGTCTGCTGACCATCACATGCAAACCAAGAGGCATCTGTCGATTAGGACGGCACTTCGTTAGTGGGGTCCCAGCTATGGGCCAAGTTGATTTCTATCTGATGCCACGTGGAACACCATTGCCTACTCAGGAAAGCTCCCACGAATGAAGAGGGAGGCTAAGGTCTCCTCTTCTGCATGAAGCACACCATTCTTCAACAATTGCCTTCCTGCTGTATTCTATCATTTGGGGCATTTATTAATTTATTGGGGGGGGTTGCAATGCACATTTTCAGACCACATGACCTCAGGAAAGACATCTGGTTGTTACATCCATCAAAGAGAAGGTGGAAGGCTCGCTGGCTTTTGCTTCTTTTATTTTTTGAAAAATTCTTCAAGTCTGATTGAATCTACTTGGTTCACAGCCAAGCTGGATGGAGGCAATCATCTGACATTTTTAATAATTCTGGGGGCGGGAGGGGAAGAAACCCTCTGTTTGCCCTACTCTAATCAGATGGCCATCACTATGCCCCATTTAGCTCAGAGGAGAAATTGCCAGCCCTTGGCTTGACTTTGGGGGATGCAGAGACCGGGCTCTTTAATTTGCTCTGTCCTATATTTTGTTCTTCTGTCAAGTACTTGATCCTGGATTGTGAATGAGACATTTTGTAAAAGCAAAAAATAGTAATAAGGCTGATTTGCCAATGTGACCTAAAGAGCAAATGATCTCACCCGTGCATTAAGATTCACCAGTTCAGTAAAGGAAAATTGTTCCCGAAGATGAGGGAGGAGAATTCTCATTAGACCAAAGACGGTTTGTTAGAGCAGTAAAAGTCATTCCTTCCCTGGGACAGGGAAGGAAATTCAACACGAGCTGCTCATTTTCCCACACTTCTTTGAAGCGTTGCGCCTAGGGCTCCCTCCATGTCCCCCAATTCCAGGATTTCAAAACCCAATTAGCCTGCTAGATAATTGCCTGAAACCAGATCTTTCCCACCTGTAGGTAGTGCTCTCACCTCTGTGACTTCCATTTGGTGTGCTGCTCTTTTAAATTGGGTTTATTTGAGAGGTAGTACCAGAGAGCTCTGACCAGGGAGAGAGAAGCGAGATAAGAAGGGAAGGAAACAGGTGCAGGTTGGTGACATCAGCCCTGGAGGGATCTGGCTTGGTGCCAGTGGAGAGGCTACATAGACCATTCCTCAGAAGTATTCTACCCAGCCATCAGGAGTAGCAGAAGCTATTTTGGGGAGCATCAGCACCTCTTTCTGCCCCACACCAGAGACAGGCTCAGGTGGAGAACCCCAGGTGTCTGTCTTAGGAAGCCTTGAGCATACAGAGGCTGAGGGGGTGGGGTCAGAAACCAACAGCATCTGCTCTACTCTGTCTCCTCCGTTTCTCATGAATGCATCACCTTGAATGAAGCCCTGTGACAGATACTGTAGCTGCCAAGGAGAATGAGATGGTTGCTCTCTGGGATCTTCTGGAGCTTAGAATGTAGGAGGTAAGACCGATATATTCACATAAGCACACGAGTATATAATGAAATCAGGGACAGCAAGAACTGAGCGCTTTGGGAAAGGATGGCAGGAAATCATATTCTAGTTGGAGGAATCAGAGTGCTTCTTTGAGAAAGACATGGCAGTTACACCAGTAGAGATGGGAGAGAGATGGAAAGCACATTTCAGGAAGCAAATACAGTATTTGCAAAGGCTCTGAGGTACATGGGATCACGGTGATGAAGCTGGAGACGATCAGAGAGCAAGAGGGAGTGTTAGCTTAAATGAGACTAAAGAGGTAAACGTGGGACCGAGTGCAAAGAGCCACGTATGTGGGGCTTAAGGTTGGGGTTCTGTTCTTAAAGCAATGGAAGTTGCTGAAGGGTGTTAAGCTAGGAACTCATGATTCAATTTTACTCCTCCAATTTAATATTGTGGTAAGTTACACATAACAAAGTTTACCATCTCGAAAACTGGTAAGTTCAGTGGATTAAGTGCATTCATAATGTGCAACCATCTTTCTCCAGTGAAATTCTGAACCCATTAGACATGAATTTCCCATCATGCCCTGCTTCCAACTTAGCCCCTAGCAACCAGTCTTCCTGTGTCTAGGACTTTGACTACTCTAAGTGCCTCTATAAGAGGCTCTTATATCTGGCACTTATATCTGTCTTTTTGTGATTGATTTATTTCACTTAGCACAATGTCCTCAAGGTTCGATATGATGAGATTTTTTAGTTTTAAAAGATAGATATCTACATGATAGCTGTTGGACAGAGGATGAATCAGCGTGGGAAAGAGAGATATGAGCAGGAAGTTGTAGATGACCATGTTTGAATTAAACTTTTTTTGTGGGATGCTGGGGATTGAACCCAGGGCCTCACACATGCTAAGCATCCACTCTACACCTGAGCTACCTTCCCAGGCCCCAGATGACCATGTTTGGAACTCAGAGGAAAGGTCTATTCTGGAGAGATGTCCTTGAAAACCTCTGGTGCTGACTGGTCATGAGATGACCTTACCCTCTTGTGTAAGGGTGTATGCGTGTTATCTTTCCATCTAGGCTATAAGCCCCATGGGTCTTCAACTTGTCCCTCTATCTGTGTCACATGCACCTCATTCCAGTTACTTTAGCAGAAGCAACATGACAAATAAAATTTGCAATAAGAAGAGCCTGGCTTCAATGCCAGACTCAACACAGACTAATTGCATGAACGTGGGCAAGTTACTTGCTGTAACATGCCAACAATAATAATAATGGGACCAATTTCACAGATGACAGTGGGGAGGCACTTAATATGAGAGCATAAACTTTATGCTTAGAAAGGTGCCTGTTGAAAAGGAAGTGGGCAACAGAGATTGGCTATCAATTTGTCAGAACTAAGTCTCAGTTTTCTCCTCTGTAAAACGTACAAAATGAAAACTTCCTATCAGTTAGTCATTGCTACATCACAAACCATCCCAACATTCAGAGGCATAAAATATCAGTCACTTATTATTATCATGATTTGTGCATCTGTGCCAGCAGGGGCTGCTCCTCTGATCCCTGTGTGTGCTTGTGTGTCCCCAGGTGCAGTGCAGCCGGTGGCCCTGCTCTACCCTCTCACTCTTCTCCTGGGTCCAGCAGGTTTGGAGTGGCATCCACTTTTCATGGACATGGCAAACTGCAAGAGCACAGGCCCCTGAACACTTTTATACACCCCTGTTCACATCATGTCAGCTAGCAATTCCATTGGCCAAAGAAAGTCACATAGTTGAGTGCAGGATCAAGGCACAGGGTGCTATAATAATAAAAGCTGGAAAAAGTCTCCCGCCCCCACACCTAATCAAAGTCTCCATATACACAGACACATGAAAAAAGGAAAATAATCCCTCTGCTCTCCCAGGGGCACTGTGGACAGATGCCATACTTACTGGGCAGGCAACCACGACCTGGACACAGATTCCCAGGGAACCCAGGCTGCCGCATCAGAGATTGCTGGGTGTCTGCTGATAAGATGGCATCTGTGACACAGTCCCTTCCTGAAAGGCTTATTATACTTCCTCAGGAAGTGGAAGTTTAGAAAGAAGAGGTGTTTTGAAAAGGCTTTTGTGTTTTTCTTATTGAAGCAGTAATAATATGCTTTTCATGGTGGACAAAAGTAAAAATGTAATTGAGATCTCCCTTCATTTCACCCTCTAGAGTCTTGCAGGTAGCCTTCTGGTCTACCTCCACCAGGAGGTTTTTCTCTGTGTGGGCGCATCAGCATGCAGAACGAGGTCACACTGTGTGCTTTCTTTTGTCATCTGTCTTTTCCTCTTTTTAATAGGTAGCTGTGTGGGCAAGAGGGTCTTTTGGGGGTGACAGCAGTTCTCATGGGAATCACAGGTGGGTGGGAGTGGGGGGCATTGACTCACCTATGCGGCCAAAACCATTTTACTTTAAGTGCCTTAGAAATGAGCACAGACATTTTAAAATTATCGTTTTCTATTTTTAATAAGCCCATAATTTTCTTTGTTGCCATGGGTGCATGTTTTCACTTTGTTCATGATTACTGTATTTTGTTCCATTGAGGTGAGTCTCTAATTATACCAGTGAAGTGAGCTAATTGCTCACTCTTGGGGATCGTAGAGAAATTATTTCTTTTACAGAGGTTAAAGGAACCTTGACAATGATTTGGTCCAATCCCCCTAGTTCATGGATCAGAGAATTAAAGTCTAAGTTAGGTGACAAAACTGGATGAGGGTCATAAACCTAGCAAATGACAACATCTTCTGACCCCGGGAAAGCTTTGCACGTTTTCCAAATGCTTCCAACATGTGGGAAGATGTGAGAGTGTTGTAACACTGTGATGAGGGAGGGGGCCTTGGTTGAACATCCTGTTCAAGTCTACCTTAGCTGTGACCTTGCTGTTGTAGAAACCCCCACAACCAGGTGGGAACTCTGGCCACAGGGGCTGACGGCAGAGAGGAGCCCTGGCATGGCGTGGACTCAGAAGGCGCAAAGCTAGAGGAAGAGGGAGCAGGGCGGTTAAGAGTCATGTGCAGGAGGGTATGTTGAGGGTGAGACTGTAGCAGCCAATGATCAGGAGCCTGTGACCACTGAAACAGGAAGAAAGGCACCAGGCAAGGCCAGGGATGAGGTATGGAGGAAGGGGTGGAAATGCCTCTCTACAGCAGTGGTTTTCAGGGGTTTTCCTCTGGCTAGGAGCCTCGGCACTACCTGGGAACCTGGGCTCCCTCCCAGAGCTACTGAGCCAGATGCTCTGGAAAACAACAGCCTGTTTTTCTAACAAGCCCATCAAGTGATTCTGTTGGGATACAAGTTTGAGAAGCACTGGTCCAGCTCAATGTTCTCCACCCAGGATGGCACATTGTAAAATATCTGTTATCTGGGGCTCACCCCCAAATATTCTGATTTCACTGGTCAGGGGTAGGATCATATCTATCATTTCTACTCCCAAATCCCACAGGTGATTCCAATGTGCTACCAGGTGTAAGACCCACTGAGGTGTTGTAATGGGCAGGGCTGGACGGGCCCCTCTGGGTTCCATGAGCTAATCCAGCTACACCAGGGACAGAGGCTGGTGTGTGTGTATGGTGGGGGTCAGCGTTGTGCTCATCAGAGGCTCTTGCCTGAGGTCCCCAGACTATCCTAGAACATCTCTCTTCCAGTCTCTCTCTATAGTAGGGGAGACTAAAGGGGATAATTTCTTTTTACAACCAAGAGAATAAATAACAGTGATTTCCAAGTGTCTCATTTTTCTCATGTCTCTTCCTCACCTCTTCCTGACTCATTACCTTCCACTTCCTTCCAGCCAGGTGGGTTTTTCTTTGATGAAACCTATGGGATTGATGGGTATCACAGGGAAAGAGCAAGAGATATCCAGGGCATGAAGGTGTGAGGAGCAACATCCTAACAGGCAAACACAGCTCCGAATGAATGATAGTCACGTAAAACGTATATGATCAACCATGTAAGTTATACATCGTAACTTATGGTGGTCTACAACAAAGCACAAGATCACAAAGTTTTCATCAAGGTAGAAATTACCAACTGAAGGAAACCCAGACTCTGTTTGGCTGAGTATCAAGGACATGGCCTGTCACCAGCTCTGGGTTGGTGCTTGCTATACTTGTTCCTTCTCGCCAACATGTACATCACATGGGCACACTCTCAGGACACAGGTATCTCGCTCACCTTCAGCATTTTCACTTCCAGTAGTGGTTGGTGGGAGCTTGCATTTCTTACAATTATTTGAAAATTCCATGTAAACAGAAGTCCCCCTTTCTTATCCACCTCCCACCCCCAGCAATCTCTTAGCAGATCGAGATCTTCAACAACTCCTCTGGCTACCTATTTCATTTCCTTTATCTTTCTTGATCTCTCTGGATATCATTCCTGTCTTCTTTCTACCAGGCTCAGAACCTCTGAAGGGGTTTGGGAGGAGGCCCCTGGAGACACATAGTCAGGCTAAAGGACAGCAGCTACATGGTCTGTGGCAGATCCCTCCAACCCCTCACATTTGACCATGACACTCTGGCTAAGTTTCCTCTCCCTCCTGGGGGTCCATGGAAAGCAATCCCCTTCTCTATGCAAATAGAGAACAGTTTTAACTGCTTTAGTGACAGCTAAAGCTCCTCAACTCCTATCTTATGAGGTCTACCTACAGTCATATACTAAGCTGTTTCCTTTGCTGCTTTTAGGGGCTAATTACCCCAGCTCGTCAGCTGCCAACCAGTCCTCCTTCTTTCTTTACAGTCCTCTTTTCCTGGTTCTCAAGAATGTTTGACAAATATTTATTGACTATTTGGTATATACCAGGCTCTGCGCATGCTTCAGGAGACACAGTGAACAAGACAGAATGGTCCCCACCATCGTAGAGTTCACTGCCCATGGGGGGTTGATTGACAGACAATTTGCTAAGCAAATACAACAGGACGTGATGGGCACTAAACCAGACCTTCGGGGTCAAAAAGGGCTTCCCCAGCTGGGTGTGGTGGCACACACCTGTAATCCCAGTGGCTCCAGAGGCTGAGGCAGGAGGATTTCGAATTCAAAGCCAACCTCAGCAACTGTGAGGCACTAAGCAACTCAGTGAGACCCTGTCTCTAAATAAAATACAAAATAGAGCTGGTGATGTGGTTCAGTGGTAGAGTGCCCCTGAGTTCAATCCCCAGTGCCAAAAAAAGGTGGTGGGGGGAGAGGGTTTCCCCAGGGAATTGACATTTCAACTGCAGTTAAAAAATCTGTAGGAATTGAACAGATGAAGGATGGTGGTGGAGGAGAGTGTGTCAGGAACAAGGAACAGAGTAGGCAAAAGCTTGTCAATGAATCCAGCAATGAGCTGTTAGGAAATGGTAAAAAAAATGGTCATGGCTGGAGCATAGGATAAATGTTCTGTACTATGAGCCTGAGAAGCAGGCAGAACTGTCTTGGCAATCACATCACCATTTGTATTAGTTATCTGTGTTATAACTAATCACCCCCAAATTGAGCAGTTAAACATAACGCACATCTATCATCTCTCGTGTCTGTGGGCAGGAATCTGGATGCAGCTTGGCTGAGTGGCTCTGACTCCAGGGTGTTGAACCAGGGTTTACTCTTTGATCCGAAGTCTTGACTGAGGATTCACTTCCCTGCTCACCATGTGGCTGCTGGGATGTCTTGGATCCTCTAGCTGTGGTCCTAAGACACCAGTTCTCTGCCTCCTGGGACTACATAAGGCAGCTAGCATCTGGCATCCAGGGAAAGGGCTCTGAGAGAATCCTTGTAACCTAATTTAGAAAGTGACATCCCATAACTTTTGTTTTATTTAACTTGTTAGAAGTGAGTCACCAGGTCGGAGACACTGGAGGGGAAGGGATTACACAAGGCTATGAGTCCCAGGAGGTGGTCTTTGGGGGCCATTTGGAGACAGACTACCACACTGTTCTTTCATATAATTAGTTCCCATCAATAGCACAGGCCTCAGGGAAAGGTGAGCATGTTAGCTCATCCATTTTACATGCCATTCCCTTGTACTGCTTTCCTCCTTATAGCACGAGAGCTTTTAAACCTCGTACCTGTATTCATTCATTGTCTGGGATCAAAATAAAAGAATTCGGTGAAGAAGGATTTTTTTTTCAACAATTGCATCATGTGATTTATCAAGTTGCCCCCTCATGTCTTATGCCTTCTGTGTTTTGGTTCCAGAGCTGCAGTATTTCGAGTTGTTCTAACTTCTTACTTGGATGTGGTACTGTGACTTGGAACCTGTAGCTTCTTCACATAAATAGTTTCTCTTTGTGTGTTTACAGATATTCTCAGGCTCTTTCATGAATGTTGAGAGCCACAGCCAAAGGGGCCCCAGCAAACTTCCAGCTGCCAGCAAACTTCCAGCTGCCGGCTGATGATTGGCTCACAGCGGCCCCAGCAACATCTAGCTGATTGGCTCCTCTGCGGTGATGTTCATTGGGCTGTTTCCCTGCCCTTCAGACTGCCAGCTGATGATTGGCTCACAGTGGCCCCAGCAACATCTAGCTGATTGGCTCCTCCACGGAGCTGCTCATTAGGGGACTTCTTTGGCTCCGCCCACGCGACCCAGCCAATCAGCCTCAAGAGCAGGAGGATTGTGGGAGGTGGTGAGGTTTGTGTGGGGGTGAGAGGCTTGTGGGAAGCTGGTGGTGGCAGTTGGGCTCTGAGGGTTTTTTCCTGAGGAGGTGTTTTGTTTGGTGTTTGTAGTTCTAAAAATAAAGTTCGTTTCTTTTGACAAGTGGCTCCTGAATTGTGCCCAGCCAGACTGCGGCACATGAAATCCTGTTGTTTCGACCTATGAAAACTTGATGAGCTTTTTAAAAAAATAAATAAACAAAGCTCAGGAGTTTACAGGAACATGGAAGCGGGCACATGGGTGGGCAGTGGGTGCTAGGAGCAGGAGGCTGAGCCACAGCCAGAGTCCTTGAGGTGCTGCTGTCCTGGGAAGCTTCCAACATTCTGAGGTTGCTCCACAGGCCTCTGGTCCAGAAACTGTCTTGCTCATGCCCCAGAGATGAGCAACTAGACAGAGGCTGACTGACCAATTTTACTTATAAATGACTTCTGATGTCTACAAGCCATGGATCAGCTTTATAAAGTACATGGAGAAGTATAAATGCTGGAGCCTGGACATTTCTGCCCTTTGACCAATGTCATTTCCCCATAGGGACAGAGACCGAATGAATGGGAACCAGTTGAGCTGGTTTGGTGACCTGAGTAGCCAAGAACTTTGTATTCTAATGGCTTGAGATACCACCTGCATGACTGGGATGACCCCTCCTGTTGGGATACCCGGTAACCACAGAAGTCTAAAGCATCCTCCCCTGTTCAACCTGGACAGTAATCTCATTATCTGTGTCACAGGGATGAGGCTCACCTGCCAGCTACCCCAGGACTGCGTAGGTTGGGGAATTCAGATGCTCGTCTGTTGACCATCCCTTTTAGTAGGAGAGCCTTAGATCCCTTTTGTCCACCATAGGAGTCACCAGCCACATATGGCCAGTGAGCCTTTAGAGTGTGACTAGTGAGATGGAAGACCAAGATTTTAAATGTTATTTGTTTTAACTCATTTACGATTTAAAACATACTCAGGCCAGGCATGGTGATGCACGCCTGTAATGCCAGCGGCTCAGGAGGCTGAGGCAGGAAGATCGCGAGTTCAGAGCCAGCCTCACCAAAAGTAAGGCCCTGTCTCTAAGTAAAATACAAAATAAGGCTGGGAATGTGGCTCAGTGGTCAAGTGCCCCTGAGTTCAATCCTCAGTACCTAAAAATAAAAAAATACCCAGTTATTTGTTTCTCATGAGTTTGATTAACTTGGGCATTTGAATCAACTTTTTCAACTGTAAATTTTATGAAGCCTCCACACAGACCTAGTATTTCCATATCATATATCATATGCGTGTGATTTAAGTGCAAAGGAAACACTAAAGATCTGGTTTGAAAAAAGAATGTGAAATATCTCATTTTATATTTATTCCATGTTGAAATATCATTTTGGATATGTTGGGTTAAACATAAACTATTTAAGTAAATTTGGCCTGTTTCTTTTAACCTTTTTAAATATGGGTACTAAGAAGTGTAAAATTATGTTTGTGGCTCCGTAACATTTACAGCCCTGTTGCTCTAGGGGAGAGAGGTAGGTTGCCAAGAGACCCAGGAAGACTCCTGGACATGGGTATGAGATAAAGGTTTATTAAGAAATGCTTCTGGTGGAGCTCTGGCGACAACTAGCTGGACAGGTGCTTCGCCAGAAAGTCCAGTGGCAGTGGGCTGCACCGTGCATCTCTGCTCCTTGCTGTGCCTTGGATATCTCACCAGAAAGTAGCCCCTTCTATTCCTCTCCATGCTTTACCCCAGACAGCCGCCAGGAGGAGCACTTCCCTCTCCACCAGTTATAAATCAGGGTTTTATAAATCAGGCTCCAGAAGCAGTGACATCGTTAATCTGCTTAGTTTGCTTTATTCCTTATGTAAACAGCATCCCAAGAAGCAGCTATCCTGGCACGTGTACAAGAAAGAAGCTTTCTATAACACGAGCTTACCCTAAGTCCCAGCACACCTGAGAGAAAGCCAGTGTCCGTCAAGATAATGTATACCTGGGCATGGCAGTCCAGTCCAGCTTTCATTATTCCCTAAAGTTGACCAGGTTTTGGGGAACAGAAAATGGCACTCGGGGACATGTTGCTTTGCTATCCTCCCTTTCTTTAAATATGACACATGCTAGCACTGGTGGCTCACACTCAGTTTCTTCTGTTGGATAACACTGCCACAGATGAGAAGGAGCTATTTTTTGATGGTCATCTAAAGAGAATTTCTGGGAGTGGCTGATGGTGTATCCACTTGCAGAGTTGCTAGTCCATGGTGATTCCTCCCCACCCCATTCCCCAAGTGTGGGCAGATTGAAGACGTGAGGAAATTGATGTATTCTGGGATGGTGCCCTGGAAAACATTTATTTAAGGATGCCTGTGCCTGCATCCTTTCCTGTCCTGCATCCTTTCACAACCTAATATTATTGGGAAATGCTGCTAATTCTCATTACTTTTCTAGCCATGACAAGAAGACAAACGGATGCATCTTACATGCAGCCCAGGGAACTCAGTGCCCAGCCTGTCACAGCTCACTTTCTGGTACACCTGTAACCATGACAACTCTATTGGCGCAAATTGCCATGGAGCATAATTTAACCTGGACCAGATTTTTTTTTTTTAAATGAATGTGAAAAAACTCAATTTTGTCTTCTCAGGGGACCATCAGAGATGGGCTCTCTGGTGATATGCTCTTAACTATCCTGCTCATTTAATTACTTTTTCTTGTGATTTCCCTGGGGAGGAGTTTCTGCCAGGAGTGATTTCCTGGGAAAGCTAGAGATGCTTATATGGAAATGATTGGTGTGATGAAGTCCAGTGGCTCACAAGACCTTGGGCTAGTCTGTGATACAAGATTTTTACCATGTCCTCTTAATTTCATCTTATTTCGGCTGCATTAGTTCTCAGGAGGGGAATAACCAGACTCTTCATTACAATTCAGAGCTAGAAGGAGTGCAGGTGAGAAAACAGGGAAGGGAATAAGAGATGGAGTTAAACCCACTGGATTTAGGTCTAGGGCCATATATCAAATCCAGGAAGGCTGAACAACTAGAAAAGGGTAGGAAGAAAAAGGTGGGACTCAAATAATGGTAAAACCCCTTAACTTTATTTTTTTTTCTTTTTTTTAATTATTTTATTGTTGGTTGTTCAAAACATTACATAGTTCTTAATATACCATATTTCACAGATTGATTCAAGTGGGTTATGAACTCCCATTTTTACCCCGTATACAGATTGCTGTGTCACATCAGTTACATTTCCATTGATTTACAAATTGCCTTTCTAGTGACTGATGTATTCTGCTGTCTATCCCATTCTCCACTGTCCCCTCACCCCTCCCTTCCCCTCCCCTCCCCTTCTCTCTCTCCATCCCCTCTACTATAAATCGTTTCTTCCACTTATATAATTTTTCTCCTACTCCTCCTTTCCTCTTATATGTAATTGTGTATAACCCTGAGGCTCACCTTCCAATTCCATGCAATTTCCCTTAACTCTCACTTTCCCTCCCGCCTATCATCCCTGTTTAATGTTATTCTTCTTCTCCAGCTCTTCGTCTCTACCCTGTCCTTGGTTACTCCCCTTATATCAAAGAAGACATTTGACATTTGTTTTTTAAGGATTGGCTAGCTTCACTTAGCATAATCTGCTCTAATGCCATCCATTTCCCTCCAAATTCTATGATTTTGTCATTTCTTATTGCAGAGTAATACTCCATTGTGTATAAATGCCACATTTTTTTAATCCATTCATCTATTGAAGGGCTTCTAGGTTGGTTCCACAATCTTGCTATCGTGAATTGTGCTGCTATGAACATCGATATAGCAGTGTC
This sequence comes from Spermophilus citellus, assembly GCF_964194105.1. Classification (NCBI taxonomy): domain Eukaryota; kingdom Metazoa; phylum Chordata; class Mammalia; order Rodentia; family Sciuridae; genus Spermophilus; species Spermophilus citellus. Next base: position 21,599,372 of record NC_138184.1, on the reverse strand, counting down.
CCTGTAGCATGCTCTTGTTAGGTCTTTAGGGAATAGACCAAGAAGGGGAATAGCTGGGTCAAATGGTGGTTCCATTCCCAGCTTTCCAAGAAATCTCCATACTGCTTTCCAAATTGGCTGCACCATTTTGCAGTCCCACCAACAATGAAGAAGTGTACCCATTTCCCCGCATCCTCGCCAGCACTTGTTGTTGTTGGACTTCTTAATGGCTGCCAATCTTACTGGAGTGAGATGGTATCTTAGGGTGGTTTTGATTTGCATTTCTCTGACTGCTAGCGATGTTGAGCATTTTTTCATGTACTTGTTGATTGATTGTATGTCCTCCTCTGAGAAGTGTCTGTTCAGGTCCTTGGCCCATTTGTTGATTGGGTTATTTGTTATCTTATTATCTAATTTTTTGAGTTCTTTGTATACTCTGGATATTAGGGCTCTATCTGAAGTGTGTGGGGTAAAGATTTGTTCCCAGGATGTAGGCTCCCTGTTTATCTCTCTTATTGTTTCTTTTGTTGAGAGAAAACTTTTTAGTTTGAGTAAGTCCCATTTGTTGATTCTGGTTGTTAACTCTTGCACTATGGGTGTCCTATTGAGGAATTTGGGGCCTGACCCCACAGTATGTAGATCATAGCCGACTTTTTCTTCTATCAGATGCCGTGTCTCTGATTTAATATCAAGCTCCTTGATCCATTTTGAGTTAACTTTTGTGCATGGCGAGAGAAAGGGATTCAGTTTCATTTTGATGCAAATGGATTTCCAGTTTTCCCAGCACCATTTGTTGAAGATGCTATCCTTCCTCCATTGCATGCTTTTAGCCCCTTTGTCAAATATAAGATAGTTGTAGTTTTGCGGATTGGTTACTGTGTCTTCTATTCTGTACCATTGGTCCACTCGCCTGTTTTGGTACCAGTACCATGCTGTTTTTGTTACTATTGCTCCCTTAACTTTAAATAAGAAATATCAGTACCTCATTATTACTTTTGTTTCTTAAAAGAAATATGCATTTCTTAGAACTCTTTATAGCAATGAGCAGCTTTCATGGCTGAATTAAAGTCTCTAAATACTGTTTCTCAGAGATTCTTAACAAATGGCTGATTCTACACCTGAGGCAGGAAACGTACAAGGTGGTCCTGGGAGACCTGCTGTGCAGAAGAGGAAGAAGCTCTCAAACATTAATGGGGTGATATCAGAGGCACCCCAGGAGATCAGTATGAATAGTTACCTACTGCTAAAAATGGAACAACTTGGACATAAAAAAATTAATGCAATTGACCAAATTGGAATCCTTAAGTTTCTACTGATACTTAAAGGAAAAAAAGTTCAGTGGTTGTTTTTTTTGGATATTGTTAGGGATCTTGATAAAGAAAGGGGGAAAAATCAAGTATCTGTCCTGTCTCTTTTGTATAGCAACTTTTCAGGGTAACCAACTAGTTGATCCAAGTTCTTTGTAGACCATTCCTACTAATAAATGCAGATGGGAGGATACTGTTATTCTTTCAGAGCAATGCATTTAGGTAACAATCAGCAATGGATGCTGAAACCCCTGAGTGAAATGTTGTTGAGGAACTTCATAAGGCTAGATCAGCTAAATCCACTGATGGAACTTAGCTAGACTAAGATTGAAACAATAAGACCTCTTGTGCTTACTCATGTGGTATAGCAGGAACTATACAGCATCATCTTGGAGGCATTCTGGTTTAAAAAATTAACTAGAATCCAGCCAAACATTTGCCTTAAAATTTTTTAAATTAATTTTATTAGGTAGGATCATGGCATGATGGTTATATATATATATATATTTTAGATGTCCTTATCCGTTAGAAATGCACTCTGAAGTAATTTGGGGTGATGTGACATAATACCTAGCATTTTTACTAGGTTACTCTTGCAAATAAATAAACACCCAAAAAGATGTGTGGATAAAACAAGGCTGACAAAATGCTGATAACTGCGAAAATTGTGTTGTTAGGGACTTGCGTTATCCTCTCTATTTTTATGAGTGTTTGAAGATTTGCTTAATGAAATATGGGCTACACAGTTCTAGGAGACGGGAATCAATTATTTTTTGCTCCAAAAGGAATAAGAAGCAGCTGCATTTTATGTTGGTTATGAGAGCTGTCCAGAGTCTCCACGCCGATGCTCTAGTTTAGCAAAAAGTGAGCCACCAGCAGGTTCTCATCACAGTCATTCCTCGGAATTTACCTTTCATCAAGCATGTAATTAGCACCTGAAGTCTAAGAGCTTTTCTTAGTTGTTCCTGCCTCTCTCATTTTTTCACTTTTTCTCTTTTCTCCATCTAGTCTCTGATTGCATGTGTACACTCGGAGGTAGGGCTCATTAAAAGACTGTTGGCTGATATTAGAGAATATGTCTGATTCTGAATAAGCAAAACATTTAAGGATACATCATTTTCAAGTGATTTATTTAATTATTTAATTTAATTTTTTTCTGATAACCTGGTTAGTATTAAATATCTGACAAGGTAATAATCAGCTAGTGTTGACTACTAATCCCAACGAATACTAGAGTCATACAAGACTATCGTGCATCTATGCCATGATGTTCAAAGAAAGTCAAAACAAATAATCAGAGCAATGCTTAATTTCCTTTTTCAATTTCCATCTATTTTGAAAGTAATAGTCCAAAATAGTCTCCTTTAATTCCTCTACCTTAAAGCTACTCATTTTACTCTGTTTGCCCCTCGTGAACATATGCTGGAATAGTTGTAGTGAATTTGAAGCTTTGGATCTATTTTTTTAAGCGTATATTACAGGGATATTTGCCTTCTGTTGGAACGTAATATTTTTAAAAATTTTTATTGATATACAATTCACATACAATAAAACTCATGCTTTAAAAATATATCAAACAGTGGCTTTAATATATTCACTGCACTAATTCCAGAACATTGTCATCAAAAATAAACCCTGTACCTATTAGCAATCATTCCTCATTTCCTCCACCCCAGCTTTGGTAACCATTAACCTACTTTAAGAAATGAATTTACCTATTCTGAATGTTTCGTATAAGTGGAATCATTCAATATATGAACTTAGGTGTCTGGCTTCTTGCAATTAACATAACATTTTCAAGTTTTATCCATTTAACAGGGTGCATTTGTGCTTGATTCTTTTTGTGGCTGAATGCTATTCTATTTACGGTTGTACCACATTTCATTTATTCATTCATTAGTTGATAGACATTCAGATTATTTCTATATGTGGCTATTATGAATATTGATACTATGAGCAATGTCTACAGGTTTTTGTGTGGACCTATATTAATTCTCTTAGGGATATATATATATATATATATATATATATATATATATATATATGAAATGACTGGAGCACATAGAAACTCTGTATAATTTTCTGAGACATTATCAAACTGTTTTTCTATGGTGCTGCATCATTTTACATTCCCACCAGCTGTATAAACATTCCAATTTTCCCACACCTTCATCAACACGTAGTATCTTCCATCTCTTTCATTATAGCTATCCAAGTGGGTACGAAGCTCATTATGGTTTGATTTGCATTTCCCTAATGACTAATGATGTTGAGCATATTTTTGTGTGTTTATTGGCTATATGCATATCTTCTTTGGAGAAGTGTGTGTGTGTATGTGTGTGTGTGTGTGTGAGAGAGAGAGAGAGAGAGTATTTTTTGTCATGTATATACATATTTTTTGTCTATATATATATATATATATAAAATTTGTCTTTTTATCATTCAGTTGTAAGAATTCTTTATACATTCTGGCTACTAGGCCCTTTTCAGGTATGATTATTTGTAAACAATTTTCTCCTATTCTGTGGGTTATCTTTTTATTTTCTTGGTGGTGATTCTTCATTGTTGGCTTTTGACAGTTTGATTACAGCATGTGTATGTGTGAATTTCCTTGAGTTTATCCTTTTTGGAGTTTGCTGAGCTTTTTGTATGTATAGATGGTCTTTCATCAAATTTAAGTTATTATCATTTCCTCAGATATTTTTAGGACCCTTTTTCTTTGTCTTTGTGACTCTCATTATGCATATATTGATATACTTCATGGTGTCTGTCTTAGTTCATTGGGGCTGCTATAACCAAAAATACCAGGCTGGGAGGCTTTAACAACACACATTTATTTCTCACAGTTCTGGAGTCTGGGAAGTCCAAAATCAAGGTACTGACAAATGAGATAGATGTCTGGTGAAGATCTACTTTGTGGTTTATAGATGCTTATCTAATTGCTAATGTCCTCAGATGGCAGAACAGAGAGAGGAAATAAACTCTCTCATAACTCTTAGAAGGACACTGTGTTAGTTTTTCATCACTGTGATCAAAGTACCTGATAATAACAACTTGCAAGAGGAAAGATTTATTTTGGCTCATGGTTTCAGAGGTTCCAGTTCATTGTCAACTGACTCCCTTGCTCTGAGCCCAAGGTGAGGCAGAACATCATGGTGAAAGGGTGTCGTGGAGAAAGGTGCTCCGTGAAGCAGAGAGTGCACTCAGCATGTGAAGAGCCAGAAAGAAATCATATAATCCCCAAGGTTTTCCTCAGGGACCCACTTACTGCAGTCATCCCCACTTACCTACAGTCATCACCCAGTACTCCATTCAAATTATTAATTCATCAAATGGATTAACCCACTGATTAGGTTATAACTCTCATAATCTAATTGCTTCACCTCCTGCATCAGCACAGTTTTTGAGGGGATACCTCAAATCTGAACCATAATAGACACTAATCCTACTTTTTAGAACTCAACCCTCATGATCTCATTCAATCCTAAGTATCTCCCAACTTTGTTTAGCAACAGAACTAGGAATGGATGTCCTGCATGTCACTGGAGACTCTGTGAGGTACAACCTCACATTTTACTGACATCTTCTGACAGCCAGCATTTGTGCAACCCAGGTGAGGCCTTCCCAAGCATAGCTATGTCAATGACATCTAAATCCAAGTCACTAAATCCTGAGTCACTGTCATATCCCACTGTGATTTTTTTGAGCCATCAAAGCATGTTTTCTTAGGGTTGGTATGGCTGTACAGTTTGGGATTTGCCATCTAACTTTCTGAAAGTTGCACAAAAGTCACTTGCCCTGATTGACCTGGGGCAGCCTATGTCATGGGCACTGTGATGAAGAGGCATTTGATTCTTAAGGTCCCCTTCTCAGGTGAGGAAACTAATATCTGTGTTCACTCTATGACATCACCAAGCAAGACAAATTGTATAGTCCTTAGAGTTCCAAGAATGTCCTTGCTTTTTCTCCAACACCAGGGCCAATGGAATGATTGTGAATAAGAAATTTTAAAAAAGAAAAACAATGGTTGTCAAGTGGACTGAAAAATATCATAGCATGATATTTTAAAATATCCATGGGATAATAGTGGGTATTAGGCAAAAAATTAAAAAGTAATTTCTAGTTAAATAAGTTTGTAAAACATTGGGTTAAACAAAGGCAGACAGTTTTCTTTAAGGCTTGTTCTTTCTTCTAATATGTCATATTTATCCATTTATTTAAAATTTTAGTTAACTCTTAATATGTGCTAGGCCATCTTTTGGGTACTTGGGATATGTCAGTGAACCAGACATAAAATTCTTTGAGTTTATACTTCTTTAGAGTGTGGAGGAGGCAATAAACACAATAAACAGATCAATGATGTCATATGTTAGAAGGTGATAAAAACTATGTGAAACAAGTAGAGCAGAATAAGGGAATGAAGAATGTTCAAGGAGGGGTGGGGTGGAATTGAAATTTTAAATGTGGAAATTGTCTCATTGAGAAAGTGATATTAGGTTGAGAACTTAAAGGGACTGAGGGAACTATCCATGCAGGTATCTAGGGAAGAACATTTCAAGCAAAGGAATTAGTTAGTGCAAAGGCCCCAAGGCAGGAACATGCCTGGTGTGCTTCAAGGAATCGTAAAGAAGCTAGTGTGGCTGGAGTAAGGAAAAGGAGGCTGAGGGATTAGGAAAGGAGGTCTGAGAGATATTATAAACCATGATTAGGACTTTGGATATTACTCTGGGTAAAGTGGGGGCCACTGAAGGACTTTAAGCAGAAAAGTCCCCAAGAGAAAAGCCTTGGGCAGACAATTAGACATGCTTCTAAGACTGTGGGAGATTCACCCAGCACAGAAAATCAGGAGTGCATCTATATATTCCAGCAACAAACTCTTACAAATGTAATATAAAAAAGAAATTAGTTAAGTAGGAAAAACAACAACAGCAAAACAGAAGTAAAACCAAAAGAAGAAAGATAAGACTCATGAATAATATTCCAAAGATTATTGAAAGACATTGCGGCGGGGGGGGGGGATTGAGTAAACAGGAAACTATACCATGTTCATGAACAGGAAAATATAAAGATGTCATTTCTCCCCTGATAAAGATGTAAGACAAACGTTCTCAATAGAGTTTCTTTCTGAGACAATTTAACATATTCTATATAGAGAACAAATATTTTTAAAATAGTAGATAAAGTTTGATGTAGATAAACACACATATTTTAAAGTTAAAACTCACGTTTTAAAAGCCCATATGGAGCAAAGATGAATTGATTTCAGGGTAATGTTCCCTTTTGGAGACAGGGTAGGAAAGGAATCAGCAAAGAAGGCAATGCTGCTTCAACTCTGTCTACAGTGTTTTGCTTTGACATGGTAGTGTATCCCATAATCCCAGCAACTCGGGAGGCTGAGGCAGGACAATTCCAAGTTTGAGGCCAGCCTCAGCAATTAGAGAGGTCCTCAGTAACTTACTGAGACCCTGTCTCAAAATACAAAATAAAAAAAGGACTGGGGGTATGGTGCAATGGTAAATCACTTCTGGGTTCAATTCCCAGTACCAAAAATAGGTAAAAATAGTAATGAAGGAAAAGTGAAACTGCCTGCCAAAATAAAAAAAATCACTCTCTGGACTAAATAGAAGAAAGGACAAAGCTGAAGGGAAAATTAGAGAGCTAGAAGATCAGACCAACTGCAGCATAGCAGAAATGACAGTGGTATCACTATGGCTGAGGACCCTCTCTCACACTGTTCCAATGATGGCATAATGGCACAACCAAAAACATTTCCTATGACCCCCAAGAGGAGGCATGAAATTGCTAGCAGGGAGAAAATTTTGCTGCCCAAAAAGGTGGTCTTAATGATTTTTAAAAAGGTGGTCTTCAAGATGCTTTGAAAAGCAGCCCAAGGACAAGCAGTAGCAGAGGTCAATGTGGAGAGATGACTCAGAAGGTCCCATGTGAAGAGATGAAAACTCTCTGAGGGTGATGGGATAATACAAATCCAGCAAAGTCAGCACAGGAAGGATCCAGTGCCAACTTCCCCAAACCACAATGTATTGATGCTGCATGACTCCTCAGTGGGATACTGGCCAGGGGAGAAAATGAGACACTTAAATATTGAATGGAAAGGAAAAAAAATCACGAATTGAATGGAAAAAAAACTGAATTGACTAAGGTTGACCTCAATTAAGTAAAAGCCATGCCAGTAAGTGGTACAGGGGCATAAGACAGAAATTCACTTGAGTTATAAGGAAAACAATCACATTTAATCAAGAGAAAGGAGAAAACAATAAAAACAAAAGAAAGAAGGAAAGAGTGAGGGAAAGGAAGGCAGACCATAACACGGTAGCAGGTTCTGAGGTTTCACCTGCATCCAGCAACTTGGACCTTCCTCCACTCTGAGTATCACTGAATGCCTGACCACAGCAGGGGCCAATGTTGATCCTTCAATACCTCCAGTTCCCTGGCGGGGTTGATCAACCTCTTTGTAGCATGTTGAGCTCATGGGTGCCTTTCATCATATAGGATGCAAAAACTTGTCCTCATTTGAAATAGATATAAGTCCTGGGTATGGATTTGCCTTCCCTATCCACAAAACTTCTGCTAGCAATCCCATCCACAGACTTACAAAATACCTTACTCACTATTATGATATCACTCTTATTCTTCCAATAAAAGAATTCATTTATAGCAATGGGCTCATAGCCATGAACTTCCCTATTCTAGTCATCTACCTATAATCTAGGAGCATATACTCCATGCCTGACTGAACAGTGGTATGGCCTACTGGAGACCACATTATGGCACCAGCTGAGAGACCATGTGCAAATGGGGTGCTGTCCCATAGGATATGATATATGTTCTAAACCAGCAACCAACATATATGCTACCCTTCCCAGAGCCAGGGTGGACAGATGCAGGAGTCCAAGGACCCAGAATCTTCTAACATGACAGCCAAGTTGTGCATAAGACAATGGTAGTAACACTTCTCCTTAGTGTACCTAATAACACACAGATAATTTTTTTTGTTCCTTTATCCACATCCTTGGGTTTTGTTGGTATGTGTCTTGCTGCCTAAAAGAAGAGAGCCTTTATGGCACTGAACACTGCATTTATTAAGTTGGAGATTGGAGATTGGGTTCTTATGCCATCAAAGCAAAACAGAGACAAGATTCACTTCTCCTCGTTTCTCTAAATGAGTACTACTACAGACTCTGAAAATAACCCAAGAGCCAATCGAAGAAGAACTCTGAATGATAGAAAGAGGGAGGCTGACTGGGACCTTGTGATTGAAGGAACAACATGGCGACCGGGCAACTTCAATCCCTTCACCCAACATAAGACGGTGACCCAGGTCCAGTGTTTCCCAATCCCTGTGTTAGCAGCAGAAGCTTATTCAGATAGGTTTTCTCAGCCTTCCCTGAATTGAAGGGATCCAGGGAGACCCAACAACAATAAGCAACAAGGGATAGTGCTTTCCTTTCCCACTGGGCCTGAGATTGGCCTCCCCTGCTAAGAGATATTTGGAAAGACAGGTGCTCCAGATAGGAGTAATTCTACTGTAATCGGTGTCCCAGCCCACAGAGCATCTTCCTCCCCAGCAGTTAGAGACTCCCCTTCTCCACCTGGGTGATTGGGTGGTCATGGAAGGTGTATCCTACCACAAGTGCCCTTCCCAGAAAGCAATTTTTGTCCCTGTGGGCCAGAGACCCCTTTTCTCCAACTGGAGGCACCAGGCAGTTGACCTGGGAAATCTTTGGCCTATAGGCAGCATCAGTAGGGACCAAGGGAAGCCTCAGTGTACCAGACATACCACAGGCCAAATTACATTGCAAAGACTGAAAATTAAACTGATATTGAAACCACATCCCACTAAAGTAGGCCAAGACCTGCATGCTGAACCTAAATAAAGTAATAGTTTGCTACAATAAAAAAAAAAAAAAACTAAACAGGATCCAGAATCTTCTAACACGACAGCCAAGTTGTTCAGAAGACAATAAAAAGTCACTCATACCAAGAACTAGAAAATCGCAGATAGGAAAAGACCATCAATCAACATCAACACTGAGTTGAATCAGATGTTGGAATTATCTGGCAAAGATTGGAAAGCAGCCACCATAGAGATGCTTGAACAATCATTAAAAATTCTCTGGAAGCAAATGAAAAAAAAAATTAGAAAATCTCAGGAAGGAAATATAAGTTATTTTAAAAAGAAACCAAATGGAAATTATAGAACTAAAAATATAATTACAGAAATAAGAAACTCTGGAGATGAGAGAGGGTACAATAAATGGACTTGAAGGACAGATCTATAGAAGTTGCCCATTCTGAACAATGGAGAAAAAGTAAACGAGGAGAGGTCTTTGATGGACAAAGGGTTAAACAAACTGGTTTATCTGTACCACATGACACCACTTGGTGGTAAAAATGAACAAATTATTGACACATGCAACAACTTGAGTGAATCTCAAGGGCATTATACTGCATGAACAAAGCCAATCCCCAAAGGTTACAGACTATACTATTCCTTTTATATAATGTTCCCACATTGATGAATTATAGAAATAGGTAACATTTTGGTGATTGTCGGAGGTTCAGGAGCAAGTGGAGCATGGAGGGGAGATGGTGTGGTTATAGAAGGTAACACCAGAGGTCCTTTGATGGGAGAACTGTTCTGTGTCTTGACAGGTGGCAGATGTACAAAATCTACAAATGGCATAAAATTCCATAAAATGAAATACACATACACAAATGAATACCAGTAAAATGGGAAATCAGGGTGGTATCCTGGTGTGGTAATATGCTATAGTTCCCTTCATGGGGGAAATGGGGTGAATGGCACATGGAATCTTTCCACATTATTTCTTATAGCTGCATGTGAATCTATGATTATCTCAAAATAAAAAGCAGCTGGTAATTGTGCTGGCATTTGGTCTGCTTGTCCTCACCGCTCCCCCTTCCCTCCTTTCTCTGTATCACAGGGACAGGGATCAGCCCAGTAGGCTCCCTTGCTCTCAGGCTTCTGGCTGAGGAACATTGGTGGAAGACGAAAGGGCAGGCAAAGGGCAAGAGCCACCAAGTTTTCTCTCCCCTTCTTCACCATCTCAGGTGGCCTCTCCAGCAATGACTGACACTTCTACAGCTCCAGCTCCTGGCAGATAGGTTTTCTGGGAGTAACTCCAAGCCCCTGGGCTCCAGTACTCTTCCAGCCTGGGGGTGGCATGGCTCTCTGCTCTTAACCTCTCGATTGCCTTACCATCCCCACTGGCCTCTCATTCTTTTTTCCTTGTCTTTTTCCCATAGCTTTATGGATGTAAAATTGAGTACAATAGAATGCACATATTTTGAGGGCTGAGGTTGTGGCTCAGAGGTGGAGTGCTTGCTCAGAGGTGGAGTGCTTGCTCAGAAGTGGAGCGCTTGCCTAGCATGCTTTGGATTCAATCTTCAGCACCACATAAAACTGAAAAATAAATGTTAAAAAAATGCACATATTTGAAGTATGCAATTTGATCAGTTTTGACACATATGTAACCAATACAATCAATGTAAAAATATTTTCATTACTTTTTTTAAAATTTGAAATCATGCAGACTGTGTTTCCTGCATGATTTATTATATTAGAAATCACCTTCAGATATATAGAACTCCCATCTCCATGTCAACCATTTCAAAATTAAATGGTGCACTTATAAATATTTCAGAGGTCAAGGAAGAAAGCTCAAGAAAAGTAAATAAAAAGTGCTTTGAACTAAGTGGTGATAAAAGCTTAAAATATCAGGATCTGTGGGATTAAACAGTACCCAGAAGAACACTTATAACTTAAAGTACTTGTATCAGAAAGAAGCTAGAATAACAATCAAATAATTTTCAAATTATTTAATAGGAAGGAAAAAATAAGAGTAGGAACAGAGATACATGAAATAGAGAAAAAATAATACAGCTGAAATTTGACAAAAATCAAACAAGTCTAATCAAGAAAAAAGCAAGAAAACAAAAATTAATGTCAATGGAAAGGGAGCTACCAAAATGACCCTACAGATGCTAAAAACATATTAATATATTTTTATTACAATTGTATGCCTACATATGTGATAGCTTATATAAAATGGTGTATATTGGAGAAGGATCAGTGTGCTGCTGTGGCCTCTCATTATTGATTCATTCTCCTGTCAATATTTGTAACAAATCTCATATATTTTAAATACTTGAGTGCTTTCTGTTTTCCTGTGGATCCTGACTGATATGGCTAGCAGCAGTCATGGTGCCTACCTAAGGTGGTAACAGACCACAGTTTATTGTTCTATTTCTCATACTGGCTTGACTATAAATAGGACTGTGACGATTATTAACACTGGGGTGGGGTATTGTGGGTGTGTGTCTCATAAATCCCCAAAGGACAGTGTATATGCTATCAAAGATGAGGAAATCAGAGTATGTCACTGGGCCTTTCCCAAGAAAGGAGAATCTGGGCATTGTGCTGAATCTGAGAAGGGCTCTCTAACTCTTGCAATAGTAGCAAGGACACCGTGGGGTACCCTGCCCATTTCCCTTCAATACACCCTAAACACCCCCTGATGCTTCCGTGGACAGTTCACAGTATAGTTCCTGTGAACTATTGCCCGGGTTGTTCTCTGGTTGTAGAACTGTACTCAACCTATATGGCTGGGGGGGGGGGGCAGGCCAGAAATCCCCATGACTCCCCCAAAGCAATCTTCATCTAATAAGGGGAAAGAGTTGGTGGATTAATATCTCAGTTTCCTGGTTGGTCCTATATCCTGCCCAGTGCATCCCTGTCTGCATTCTGAAGCAATGACAGACAGGTTTGGGAGAATCTGGGGACAGAGAGCATATGGACCCCCTATTCTTGAGTAAAGCCCAGGAAATGGCAAAATTCCAAAGCAAGGAGGTGGAGAAGTAGGACAGGAAAGGAGAAAACACAAGGGAGACTATTTCAATGAGTGGGTTTCCTGTGTGGGCAACAGGAGCTCATTTCTATTGTGGGTCCCTGAGAAACCTTAAAGACCACATTTGTCCCATAGGAAGACGCTGAAGCTAGGGCATTTGTCCACTGATCCTGTCCCTTCTTGGGAAAGACTAGGCCCAGGAAATTAACTCCTTTGTGTTCCATGATAGAGCAAGCTCCTATGGTGATGGAGAAAAACCTTCCTCCCATGACCAAATAAAAGAGCAGAGAGCACAGGTGCTTGGGGAGGAAGGCCAACATCACATAAGCATGCAGAATCCCAGCTGCAGGAAACTGAGTTCTATAAATCCTGATTGTGCTTGTCTGTTTTCTCCATCCAGGGGAATTGCTAATTTCAGAGTTAGAATGGTTTGCTTTTATGTTACCATGTATTCTTCCAAATCTATTATTTTTGTCATATTCTTGTGAAGTCCTATCAATCCTAAAATGTTCAAAGTAAGGAATTTTTTTCCTTTTTCTCAAATCTACATCCCTTCCTCAAATCAATGAAGCCTAATCAAGCCTGGCTGATTAAATGAGTGGGGGTGAGGAAGAGTCCAAATACAGATAAATATGGTAAGAAAAAAACAGTCCAAAATATTTCATAGAGACAAGAGAAGTGAGGTTTGCAAAGGGATTAACTGTCATGCTCAAAGCTCACACAGTTAATTAACAGAGGAGCTGGGACCAGAGTCCACATTGAGCCAAAAGAGTGGCTCCCAGAATGTGTGTTGAAATTCAGTATCCCTCATAGAATCAGCATCCCTGAAGAGCAAGGCCTCTAGTGCCTGATGCATTCAATCAAATTCTACCTTGCAGAAATTAACACTGGCAGAGATCCAAGAAAACCTCTGCCTTCCAGAATCATTCATTGTAAAGAACTACAACTACAATCAGCAAGGCACTGTCCTTTAATTTGGGGATGTTTTCCTTGTGTGCCTGTATTATATAATCACAGTATGTTCCGTGCACATAAAGAAGCACCTGAAGATTAACCCACTTGCTAGGCAATTTCAGGAACAGGTCCAGGATGGTCTCCAGCTTCAGCTCGCCTTGATTCTGCCTGCAGGGTTTGTGCTCTGCCCCTGAACCAGCCTTGGAAATAAAACCTATTCAGTCTGAATGCATATGGCCCGTGGGATTGGTTTTTGGCTTGCTAATGCATTCAGATTAGAAATAAATAATGATGCTATGCACCAAGGTTACCAGTCCCTCCAACCTCTTGGAGGGTTATTTTTGTTCTCCACTCACAGAGACAGCATGGAGAGGGTAGGTTCAGAGGAAATAACCTTACCCCACCCCTCCCTGGTGTGCTCTAGTGTTCTGCCTTTCAGCCTGCCCCTCTCTAGGTGTCAGATGTCAGTGTTTACTGCAGCCCTAAGCAGCTGCAGGGCAACACCGAGGGGACTTGCAAAAAAAAAAAAAATCCATGATGCAGAAATCCATACACAAAGCGCAATGTTCAATTTATGTGCTGGGTTTTTTTGTACTTGGGTTATTTAAAGCCACTACAGTTTTTTTCATACTACGCTTCCTGATGTGGCCCTAATGCCCCCTGACATAACCCTTCTATTATAGTTTTTCTTCTAAGAAAAAGAGAAATAATAGATGATGCTAACGAGCAGCAAGTGAATCCCTGGGTGACCTTGGGGAATCACATCAGGTTCGAAGTATCTTAGTGCCCCAGGAGAAGGCCAACCATGTCATAGGATGGAGGGGGTGTCAAGGCACGCCTCCCTTCTGGCCTGACAGATTTCTTCTCTGTGCAAGCCTAACAGGGTTGCCCTACAAAGACTCCTGGGCTCTAGATGGTTGTTCAGATCCCTGCCACTCTCCCTGCCTGGCCAACTGAGACCTTTGGAATGGACCAGCCTAGTTTTTGCTGTGGGTTTCTAAGAGGACCTAGGAAGATATCACAGTTTTGTAAGGAGAGCTGCTTTCGATGGTCAGTGAGGGACATATTTGCATCTGAGAAATCAAAGAGGGCAGGCCCTCTGCTGTCAGAGACGGATTGTTCTCCAGAGATGACATCTCATACCCCATGCAGCTCCCAGCTGACCGTGAGAATGGAGGGTACCGGTTGGGTTCACAAGCACTGTCAGATGAGCTTGTCAGCTAACATTGCTTATTTTTTACTTTGAAATCCATTAGGTGACAGAAGGATTATTTCTTTCATGGTCTTTATTTTAGAAATATTGAAATGTATTCGAAATCTCTGATAACATAGCAACAGAAGTGTGTGTGTGTGGGGGGCAGCTCTGAGACCTGGCAGAGATCTTTGTGTCAGTCAGGTAGAGCTGTGGATGCTGGATGTACCCACTGCCCAGGTCCCCTTCAGGAAGAAAGAACTCCTCACTGCTGCTGCACAGGGAGCAGTGTCAGCAACTCCCCCTGGGAAGCACTTCATCTCAAGAAAACCTGGTCTTGCCCCTACTTGGCACAGCTCCAGGACTGAGGGTTTGTGGGACAGCACCACAGTTCAGCTCAACTTCTTCTTGTGTTCAGTCCTGCTTGTATTCTCTCCCTTCCACAATTGTTACTCCCAAGAAACTTCCTGCTGTGTTTTGGCTATAGTCTCAGCTGTCCCCCCAAATTCCATGTGTTGAAAGCTATGTCCTCAGTGTGGCAATGTGGGAGGTGTAATCTTTAAGAGGTGGGGAGTGGGAGGTCTTTAGGTGCAGCTTATGCTCAGAAGGGATTGCAGAGGCTCAGTCTGTCTTCCTGCTTTTCAATATAATCTCTCATTCTTGCATGTGCTGCCACCATTGCCAATGGCCATGAGGTGATGCAGCTAGGGGAGGCCCTCACGGAAACCTGCACCAAGCTATTGGGACTTAAAGCTTCCAAAACAGTGAGCTAAACAAACTTCTAATAGACTGCCTTAGATATTCCTTTTTTAGTAGTGAAAAACAAATTCACTTCTCTAATAAAAATCCTGCACATGATTCTTGGTCTTGGTGTCTGCTTCCCAGAGAACTTGACCTGAGACAGTATTGCCACAATAATCCTGTCCAACACCCCTCCAGCTCAGTGGCTTCCAACAACAAGGTCATAGGTCTGTGAATCAGCAGAGGAGGCTCTGCTCCAGGTGCTGGTCATCTGAACTTGGCTTCAGGCCTAGAGTTTGGTTCAGGACTGCTCCCTAAGTGCCTTACTCATTTTCCTTGGACTAGAACTACTGGCTGTTTTCAGGTCGGATCACAGGAGTGCAGGATGACGAGCAGAAACACAGAGCAGAGCTGGCTCTGACTCTTCTGTTTTCATGTCCCTAATCAAGTCCAATATCAACAGGGCAGAGGAATAAGAAGAGACTGCTCCCCAGGGTGCATTGTGGGGAGCAAGAACTGAGAACAAGACTCCAATCTATGCCAATCACTAATTCATTCATTTATTTGTTCATGCAAGATTTGCTAAGCATGAATCATGTGCCAGGCATGGTCATGGGTGCTGAGGCTAAAATATGGGCAGGACAGTCCTCCCTGCCTCCAGGATGCTCACAGATCAGTGGTGAGAAGAGCCAATAAATAGCTCCTGACTGTCCAGTGTAGTAATTACTGAGAACAGGATAGGCAAGGGTGCCATTAGGACCATGGACAAACCTATGTTGAACTGGGTTGCTATCTGTCCCTAGAGCATACAATCCTCTTGCCCATTAACACCCTGGTCCTCTTTGAGAATTGCTTGTCCCACATTTTGAAAACCTACAAGGGACCATAAATGTGGGGCTGGTCTACAATCAGTGCAGGACCAACTACACAGTCTGAGCCAGCTGTACTTTCTATAGGCCTTTGGTTGAGTGACATAAGATGATGGATGGAGAGTACCTATTTCCCTACCTGGTGAGTGAGAGGCCTGACCCATGAGGAAGTGCAGCAGAGGAAGAGGAAAAGTGATCAACCTGATGCCCAGAGTCTGGGAAATACCAGAGCACAAGGTGTGGGAGGAACACAGTATTCAGTGAGGGAAGCCAGCCGTAAACAGCAGGAGCTGCTGGAATTCTGGTGTCTAGAATGTCCCTTTTGAGTCTCCAGAAATGACACATCGGGAATAGACAGCTGAGGTCCAGCTCTGGCCCTCCCTCCTTGGAAGCTGTGACTGTGATTGGTCCCTCTGTTTGGAAAGCATGGTCATCTGTGTTCCTGTCCCTCTGCGGTGCCAGTGTGGGGAGGTAGAGAAGGCAAAGCTGGAACGGAGAGGATGAGGTGATGTAGTAGGAAGAAGTAGAGATGAAAAAAAATCCAGGGAAGGCACTGGGATGGCAGCTAGGGGACACATGGTCTTCAGGGTTAAAACAGGGAAGGGGCCTGAAATCCAGGTCTTCCTGTAGGAGACAAGGACAGAGGAATCTTCAAGGATAGAGGACCACTGGGTACAAGAGGGCAAGGGATGGGGATGTCCAAGCTCACCTTATCATGAGAGAAGACAATCAGAGGAGCTGTGATGGCCACAGGCCTACTTCTTATTCCCCTAAAATTCATCCCTGAATCAATGTCCTCACTGGAACTCCAGCAGCTCCTGCTGTTTACTGCCGGCTTCCCCCTGGTGGCATCTCATGGAACTGCACCACAGCGACAGAAGCCTGATTCTTCAAAGGTTGAATCAGCCCTGGGCAGGCATTGGATGGAAGTGTGTGGGAGCCGGGAGGGAACTCAGGGGTAATTTTGTTCAGCCATATTTTACAGATTTTGCTAAGACTCACAAAGGGAAATTACATATTCCAGGTCTTTGGTCATATTAGTGGACTCAAGTTTCTTAAAGTCATAGATGATCTCCATGTCCCAGAATTACTTCCAAACAGGGGAAACAGGGGCTGCCTCTGGGAACACATCCTGGAAAGCATGGACAGAAACTTAGCCACAGCCATGAAATTTCGGCTATCTTTAATGTAGGTGTATATCATCCTAAACATGTTGAGCCCAGAAAGAATTAAAATCCAAATAGAGACCTGGTTCCCTATCTCTCCGGAAAAACTTCTGAATATGGATACTTCTAGATTCAAGACATGCAGGGAGAAGACATGGGACAGAAGTTCTGGCGGAATGTGTAGATGTTCAGTTCCACACACTTCAGGTGGCCAAGTTAGTGTCTTCAAGGATGAAACCCAAAGGTCTTCTCTTGATCTGAGCTGCTGTAATTCTGCTCTAGTTGTAGCTATGTGCTCAGCCCCTTTCCTTTGAAATCCAGCCACACAGGCACATCTCTGACTCTCAGGAAGTACCTGGCTTGTCTTGTAGATAAAAATGAAATATTCATAGTCTCTGGGATGTGAAGGTGAAAGGAGATCCTATTTCTGGCCCTCCTCTTATCTTGGAAGTGTCAAGTATTGGGAATGCATCAGGCCAAGTAAGAATATACCTGCTGTCTGAAATGGTGATTATAGACCATGGTCAACAGCAACTCCAGAAGTTGGCAGGAGTAAAAGGGGGTATAGGCAGAGAGAAACTTCTAGGCTTAAATGCTGAGTTGGGGGCTCTGGGTATAACCTATAGGTTGTAAAAGATTAAAATAGCAGCTTTAAAACTGCAAATATACATCCTTCTTCCAGGTTAAAATAAAGTAGGCACCCAGGGACTGGCCCACAAGCCGTAGGTAGTGTAAGGGCGCAGAGGAGCAGTGTCCACAGAGAGCTGGGCCAGGGCAGCAAGAGGGGGTAAGGCACAGGCAAAATCTGTGAAAGCGTGATCCACCCAGTGCGCAGTTTCACATTGCCAGGTTGACAACTGTAAAATTCCCGGGTGAGGCAAGTCTGCTTGCTTATCACCAAAACTTTTTCCTTCTCTTCCTGGTTACACAGCAAGATTAGGTTCCAGGTTCCCTTGCAGATAGATGTGGTCATGTGACCATCTTCCAGCCAGTGGAACAGGAGCAGATTTCCCAGTGAAAGTCATGTGTGAACTTTTCTTTATTTGCCTGTCAGCTCCTTGTCAATGCCCAAGTCAACCTACAAAAAAAGATGGAAAAGCCTCTGTCAGCTTGGACTCTGAATGACTGTGTTGAGCTGATATCCCCTTATTTTCCTGCCACGTCCTAAAAATACTTATATTTTACCATTATGTGATATATATATATATATATATATATATATATATATATATATATATATATATCTCCATCCCTTTATTGTATAAAGTCACAAAGACTGGGGGTTTTGTTTATTACTGCACATAATGATGCATTTTGATACAAAGAGCAAACCTCAGAATCTCCTAAACTTGCTTTGAGTATTAACAGAGAACCATCAAGGAAATATCACTCCCCCTTTGTGTAACCCTTTACAGCAAGTCAGGACATCCTGACCCTGTAGGGATTCAGAGAGGCAATGTCACTCTCTCTGATTTCACAGGTGATTATGTTGGGGCTCAAAGACATATGGGAACTTGCATGGACTGGCACACCTAGTAAGTCCCTGGTTAGGACTCAAATGCACATTTCTAGAAGGTCTGTAGAGTACTGTGCAGGAAAGGACCCTCTTACATATCACATAAGAGGCCATGTCGGACCTCCACTCATATGGCCTTGCTCTCTTCATCATCCTCACTTCCAAAAGGCAGTAACTCCATCTTTCCCTGAGGGCTGCCCACAGACTGCAGAGTCCACTTTGCCTCTGCAAGTGGGGAGCTGGAGGAACCTGTAATTTGCACCTCTGCAGGGGTGTCCTTGACCAAGGGGTACACATTCTCCAGTCTCTCAACTCTGACCAAGATACTCTGGGGTGTGACCTTCACTGCCCCTGGGGTCTCCCATGGGTTGCAGTCAAGGAGGGACCCTTTGGGGAACATTGTCTGATACTGCACCCTTGTGTGTCTTCCTTCCTGCCTGCCCTACTGGCTTTCCTTCCTAATAAATCATTTTCTTGGTGATGCTTATCTTGGGCTAGGAATCTACCTTGAGCTATTTGGAGGGGAGAAGCTGATGGGCAGAAAGGGGAAGGGACTTGGGTGGCGATCACACAAGGGACAGGGCACCAGAGCTCAGTCCCTGAGCATTATCCTCTGCTCCCAGCTAGCTGCCTGGTGAAGAACTCCTCACTCTTAAAATCTGAGCTGTCAACTGCAGTGACTGCCACAGGAATAAGGATTCTAACTTGATTCAGTAACTGAGAGAATCACCCAGAGAGCTGTTGCCTGGACTCCTGACCCTCTGATATGCATTTGTCCTACTGTAAAGACAGATGGACAATTTACCTAACAGGTATTACCTGTTGGTACCAGACAGTGTTCTGGGGGTTGAGGATCAAGGTGAACAAGATGATCCAAGAGAGAGGGATGGGTGGGAAAATCTGTAACACTAGGAAGTGATAAAATTCTTAGAAGAAAAGCATCAGGGACTGGGGGTATTTAAAAGTGATTAGGGGCTGCCATGTTCTCAGGGGATCAGGGAGAGCATCATGAAGAGGTAATAGAAGATGCCTGACCATCTTTGCTCTCTAGGTCCCCCTTCCTGGGGCAGGACAGTGTGGCTGTTATTGATGGGTGCTGACTCTGCCTGGCAGGGGTTCTCCAGGGTCCACAGATTGTCCAGTGTTTCTGCAGAGCCCAAAGGACAGGCTAGCTCTTGCTATGAGAGGGCAAAGGAGGTGGACTGAAACCAGGGGACTGTGGCTTGTGACTGTGTGCAGAGCTTGGATCTCCCAAAGAGGTCTTCCAGCCACCAAAGGACAGAATTGGAGTTGTCCACAGCCCATTTGGACCAGTAATTGTCCTAAAGAGAAGATCTGAGTTAGACATTGCATGTTCTCCTCTGTGACTTCAGAGAGCACAGGACTTCACATGTCAGACTCGGGGCAGGAATTTCCTCTTTTCAAACTGTAACTCTCTGAACATTCTGTGAGAACTCAAACCTTGCGCTTGTGGTATTATTGGGTCCACCCCAGTGCTGGATCCTCACAGACTCTCTGACCTCAGACTTGAAGGATGAGCCCAAAAGACTCTAGAGAAGAATATTCAGGGATCCTTTATGAAAGGGGGTGTTAATGGCAACTCCCTTCTAGGGTTTCTTTGAGGTCATTTCCACCAACTACCCCTCAAGCTTCTCTCAGAGACACTCATGACCCCATGGAGGCCATGATGCTCTGAGCAAGCCCAGTGCTTCTTTGGTAGGAGAGAGGTGAGGGACTCCTCTCCAACCCCAGGGCCATGTCACCTCCCAAGCAAGGTCCTCACAAGACACAGTGTCCCCCTACTCTACTTTAAGCCCTACTGTAACTGATTTTGTGGAGGGAGAGAGAGGGTGCTCTTAAAAATACTTATCTTTATGCTTCGCTTTTATAATAACAAAGAAGAAGGTTAGTCAACTTTGGGACCATCTTTCCAATTTTTGATTGTATTTCATTCTCATCTTTTGTGATATTGATCTTTTTTTCCAAGTTGAGAAATCATCATAGATAATTTTCTTACTTCTTTCCACCAGTTCGTTTATTTTCTTAGCCTGACACTCCCTATAAAAAGTACAACAGATGATAGAGAAATTTTCCTCCACCTGGGGTTTTGAGAATAATTCAAAATGATTCTTGGGTCTTTGTTGATTGAACTGTGTTTTATTCTATGATATTCACTTCTTAGAACCAGGGGTCATAAAGCTGAACACACCCAGGGAGCCCAGACTGACTCCTGTCACAGTAAAGGGTCCTTCACACAAAGGAAAGGCACAACATGGATATGTGCTAGGTCAGAACCCAAAGCATCCACAGGGATTGTGTTTCAAAGAGTTTTCTTCTCTTTTTTCTTATTTGTCTACAATAAGCATATAATATTTGTATATTAAAAATAATTTTAAAATACCTTTCAATTCACTAAAGCAAGGGGGAAAATAAATACAAGGCAAATCACTTTATGCAAAGTATAACCTAATGTATTATAGAATAATAGCTATTCCATGAGGACATGGGATATCCATGTGATATTCCATGGAATGATATTCTCATGGAATATCCATGTGTCCAGTGATGAGATGAATCGGGAAACACTGAGTTAGAGCTAACTGGATTTCTTCTTTGTAGGGCTTCTCAAAGTTTATTTTGTTTATTCGTTTATTTTGGTACAAGGGATTGAACCCAGGGGCACTTAACCATTGAGCTATATCTCCAGTCCTTTTTTTACTTTTTTAAAGTTTGAGACAAGGCCTCGCTAAGCTGGCTTTGAACTTGAGATCCTCTTGCCTCAGCCTCCTGAGCCTCTGAGATTACAGGGGTGTGCCATTGCACCCAGTTCAAAACTTATATTTTTAATTTTTAAAAATTCATAATGGTACATTGTAATTGTTCACAATACTGGGAATCATTATATCTGAACATGCACACAAGATAATTTGATTAATTTCCTTCCCCAGTAGCCTTTCCTTCCCTGCCCTCTCCCTCAGAGCTTTTTGAATGCTGGTGGGCATTATGACCTTTAGGAGGGGGTTATGTCTAGCACTGTTGCCAACCTTGTCTGACCTCTGAACCCTTCTTCTGAGAAGCACTCCCAGACTGTTTGTCTGTAACACGCACTTTGGAAAACTGTTATAAAGCTCTGACTGTGTGCAGAATCTGGAAAGTGATTGAGTCCCACTGATGTGGGACAGAAGAAAATTAAAAAGAGTTAGAAAGGAGGCAAAAGGAGGCTAAAAATTAATCTGAAAGTCTTGTGCTGAAGTTCTTCAAGCCATTTTTTCCCTCTTAAGCCTGTCACTCCCTAGACCAGTTTTTCTCCCAGTCCTGTCTCTCCCAAATTTCTGAGAAATCTGCAAATCTGAGAGTTACTGTAAATTCACTCACTTATGAAAATTGCCTGGTGCACTTCTAATGACCCACCCAATGCACTAACACATAATTTTAAAACAGCTTGAGCAAAGGAAGATATGATATTTTAAGAAACCTATAATATAGAGTGTGTTCCAAATGTTATCCACTCATCAGATAATGGAAACAGCATCAACCTAAAGATCCTGAGCACTATTAGAGCCTCCCCCACAAGTCATCTTGTGATCACCTGACTGATGTCATCCCCATATAACTTCCCTTGCCCCCCACTCACAAAGTTTCCTTTAAAAGGAGAGCCCCAGCCAGGGATGGTGGCGCACTCCTGTAGTCCCCAGTGGCTTGGGAGGCTGAGCCGGGAGGATCACGAGTTCAAAGCCAGCCTCAGCAAAAACAAGATGCTAAGCAACTTGGTCAGACCCTGTCTCTAAATAAAAAATACAAAATAGGGCTGGGAATGTGGTTCAGAGGTCAAGTGACCCTGAATTCAATCCCCAGTAACTTCCCCCCAGCAAAGATAAATTAATTTAAAAATAAATGAATAAAAAAGCCCTAAATCTCTTCTTACTCTCTAGACTGTCAGACTTCTGCTCTGCTCTGGGTATCTTCACATTTTACTTTCTGAGAAAGCTCTTCCTCTCTTTGCTAAAACCTGACATGGCCTTAATCCTTTTCTGTGATATGTTAGGATCCTGGGAGTTCTCAGTAGAGACTCCTCTGCCTCTGGAGAGACCTCCTTGAACCCCTTCTTAGTGCCACCATTAGGTCTTGTTCTAACATTATCTCTGCAGTCAAATGAAGCGCTGTTAGGTTGGGAAATCTGAGATGACGTCTACTCTCGGACCAGGAGCAATCATGGAGCTCTTGTAACAATGGTCCTTTCACCTTCTGAATATAGCCCTCATTGCTCTAAGGTTTATTTTTATTTTTTATTATTTTATTTTTGGTACTGGGGATTGAACTCAGGGGGACTCAACCACTGAGCCACATCCCCAGCCCAATTTTGTATTTTATTTAGAGATAGGATCTCACTGAGTTGCTTAGCACCTTGTGGTTACAGAGGCTGGCTCTAAATTCTCGATCCTCTGTCTCAGCCTCTAGAGTTGCTAGGATGACAGTCCTGTGCCACCATGCCCAGCAAGGTTTACTTAAAAAAAATTCTTCTCGGGCTGGAGATGTGGCTCAAGCGGTAGCGCGCTCGCCTGGCAAGCGTGCGGCCCGGGTTCAATCCTCAGCACCACATACAAACACAGATGTTGTGTCCGCCAAAAACTAAAAAATAAATATTAAAAATTCTCTCTCTCTCTCTCTCTCTCCTCTCTCACTCTCTCTTTTAAAAAAAAAAAATTCTTCTCTCCTTTCTCCCTCCCTAACAAGATTAAAAGAAAAGTGTTTCTTTTCTTCCCCTAGTTAATTTCCCTTGAACACACCCACTACAGGAAGGAGATACCTACTGAGGATCTGAGAATTGAATATCTCCCAAATTAACAAGTGAATCCTAAGGACATGGCATCAGCTCTGGGACCCCACTACCAGAGCACACCTGGAATGTAACCCTTGAAGAGTTTCGTTAAAATCCTCTATCCCTCATGATGGGGAGAATTATAGCTTTTGGGATAGGAGTCCCCTTTGTGTCTCCTTTGTTAGCAAAGCAATAAACCTCCTTTTTCCTGTTTTTCAAAACCATGTCGTCATTATTAAATTGGCATTGATCGGCATTGGAGTCAGTAACCAAGCTTTCAGTTACAATCTCACTGGTAGATTAAGACATGATCATATTCATTATGGTTTTCCAATTAAAAGATTTACCAAAGTTGAAAAACATTCTTAGGCATATGGTTAGTAGGGTTCCTTTTTGGTTCAGCGGAGACTATAGGAATTGGATAAACGGAGTGATTAACTACCTGAATTCCAGGGTATAAAATATACTGCAAATAAAACAGTCCATAGGAGAATAAAAGAGACAATGGAGAGCAGGTGCATCACACAGGTGAGCTGTTGCCCACACCCACTCAGGCCTCAGTATTACTGGACTAGATCTCAACTCCAAGATCTGCATCTCTGTGCCTCACAGTTTCTTCCAGCCTTGGAGCCTACAGCAACCCAGAAATGCATAAGAATTGATGTGGAGCTGAAACCAAGGACTGGTGGGAGTTGGTGCATAAATACCTCAGTTCCTGGGCAAGACACTTTGAGCTGCCTTGTCTATACTCCCCTCCCAGAATTCCTCAAAGGGATAAATCTCCAGTTGCTCATAATAATTTGTTTTGATAACACACTCTTAAATATCTGCCTTTCCTTCCCACCTTATTTTCCCTAGGAAACTAGGGAAGATGCTCAGGATTTTCTTTCCAGGGAAGATTTTTTAGTAAGAAAGCCCAGTTTCCTGGGTTTCCCAAATTCCCCAAACCAAAATTTGCACCATTCTAGTGAGTTCAGAACAGTTACATCTTATTCCTGACAGAGGGCAGCATTTAGTTTTCTATCACAGAGAGAGGTAATTGGTAATTCCTGGGCTTGCAAATGACTCCAGCTCAAAATAAAGAAAAACAAATTGAAATGAGGATTTTAATCACTGGGAAGGGAATGAAAGGTTGTGTGTCCGCGTTTCCATGGTGAGGGCTGTCTTTCAGGGATTTATCATCCCAGCTGTAAAAATATGCTTTATGCTAGGATTTGGCAACACTAAACCTTCCGTCACTTAAAATCTATATATTATTAAAGATTCTACTTTCAATCAAGTTGGAAACGTGACTCAGTAAAAATGGCACAGAAGGGCCCCTCTGTCCCTCTTGGTTGGCAACTGCCGTCTGCCATGCTCCCTGCCAAACCAGCTCAGCACTGAGAAGTGGCAGCTGGATCTTTCCAGAGGCTTCTTTGTGTTCTGGGATGGTTACAATGAGGAAGAGAGCCTGATTCTTGGTGTGGACAAAATGGGAGCCCTAGTGGGGTCCATCCTGTGCGCCTGAAGGTGGCTCCTCTCTGAATACTAACTCACCTCACATGTTCTCCTACGTTCCAGGGCCACTGAGGAGAGGGGTGCATCAGCAGAACCACACAGCATGCTTAGCCCCTCGGCTCATGATGCTGAGGCCACTGCTGATGTCACCAGGGGAAGAAACCCAGGGCTAGTTGACTTCTCCTGGTTTCACGTTGTCACATGAGCTACTGTGGTGTGAGGGGAATAAAGGCAATGACATCACATCAGCCAAAACTGAAAGCAAAAATGGGACCCAATTTAAGACTTTGTGTCACATCCCACCAAAGCCACCTCTGCTTGGCTTTAAGTAAGACGAAATTTGCAGGAACTTTGGTGTGTCCTTTATTTCAAATAGTGTGTTGAGGATGGAGGGAGATTCTGGACAATAAAAAAAAGGAACTGTAAGAGAAGAATATCAACTTTTTGTGAGCTGTGACAATGGGTCCTTAGGTTGGGCTCCTGGCTTCTCAAAAAGTCCCATCTAGCTGGGCACGGTGGCACATGCCTATAATCCCAGCAGCTCCGGAGGCTGAAACAGGAGGATCGGGAGTTCAAAGCCAGCCTCAGCAAAGGCAAGGTGCTAAGCATCTCAGTGAGCCCCTGTCTCTAATAAAATACAAAATTGGCCTGGGGATGTGGCTCAGTGGTTGAGTGCCCCTGAGTTCAATCCCTGGTACCCCCCCAACCCACCAAAAAAAAAAAAAGTCCCATCCATAGAGCATTGACACTAAAGAATCTGGCCCACCGAGAAGGAGAAGGGTTAGACCCGGAGTCCCAAGGGCAGGCTTTCTTCCACCCATCTGCTGAGGGACCCTCTCTCTCACTCCTTGCCTCTGTTCATGCCTGTTGTCTTGGAAGAAGATGGTCCCTGTGTCTTAAGGCTTGTGGTGAAGTCATCTGCAGTGAGGGTCGGCACCTGTTTCCTTCTTCCCCAGACCTGCAGCCTTTCTGAAGTCACAGGTGGTCCAGAGCCCGTGATATGCAGAACATCTGGTAGGTTTACCTGCCGGCTGAGTGCTTGAGTGCTTCTACTGCTTTCTAAATTTCTGAGAACTTTTCTCTTCTTTGTTAAAGAGCTCTGCAGAGTTATTTGACAATATGTGTAAGTACCATGTTTCCTTGTGGTGTACGCTCTGTTCTGGTTTGTTTTGAAATCAAATGCCTGTTTGGGAGGAGATGAACGTATTTAGTCTATTAGATTTGCGCTGCTGGATTTTTTTTTTTTAAGTGTAACCTTGACTAGCTGTCTTATTGTTTATCCTGTAAGATTAGTCTATCAATTAAAGTTTGATAATTAAAAAACAAACAAACAACAAAAAAGAATCTGGCCCAAAATCTAAAAGATTTAGGGAATGGGTGTTGATAGAAAACTTTGAAAGGCTTTGGGGTATTCCTGGGGATCTAGAAAGCCACATGCATACAGGACTGTGCACATGCCTCGGGGGGAAATTGAGAAAGAGGGCGAGAGAGAACCCCATCTCTCCCTTCTGGCTCACTTGTCCCCTGCACTTGCAGGAATGGGAGCAAAGACAGACAGGAGGACTGCTTAGCATTGAGGGCATGTCTCAGCACACACACAGCTCCCTGGGCAAGTGTGGAAGATTCCAAGTAATCGCTGTGCACACATTAGCTAGTAACTAAGCTACCGGAGCTGTCTCTTGAGTGGCCACATACTCAAGTGTCTGCTTGAGTACAGAGCGTGCATAAGTAATCCAAGAAAATCACCAACTGGTAGGAACAAAAGCAATGGCCACAACAACAATCCCCAGTGTGGGAGGAATCTGATTTTCATATCTGTTCCATATTCTCTAAAATATTTAGTGTTTAGTAAAAAAAAAAAAAATGTGAGACATGGAAAGAAACAGTACAGGGAGAAAGAAAACAATCAATAGAAACTTTCCATAAAGAAGGCTACACACTGGATTATTAAATAAGACTTTAAACCAGATATTATAAATATGTTCAAATAATTAAACGAAAACATGTCTAAAGGATTAAAGGCAAATATTATGACAGCGTCTTACCAAATAGATTTTTTTTTTAATTAGAAAAGATTTTATTAGTATTAGAAAGATCTATTGAAACAGGTTTTTTGGGGGGTGGCGCAGGTACTGGAGATTGAACTCAGGGGCACTCTACCACTGAGCCACATCTTCAGCCCTATTTTGTATTTTATTTAGAGACAGAGTCTCATGAGTTGCTTTTTAAAAAATTATTTATTTATTTATATATGACAGCAGAATGCGTTACAATTCTTATTACACATATAGAGCACAATTTTTCATATTTCTGGTTGTATACACAGTATATTCACACCAATTCATGCCAAATAGATAATTTCAATCAAGAAATAGAAATTACAAAAAAATAAGTAAACTTTAAAATAAATTCATTGCAATCATCCATTTTGGTAAAGATAGAAAAAAGGATGAAGAGATATAAACAGAGTTCAGAAACCCATAGGATTTCATCAAGTCTACCAACATGCATAACACAGGCCCAGAAAGAGAGGAAAATTAGAAAGTCTCAGAATATTTGAAAAAAAATAATGTCTAACATCTTCTCAAATTTGATGAAAAACATTAAATTTACACACCCAAGAAGCCTCATAAAATCCAAGTAAGATAAACATAAGTGAATGTACACCAAGACATATCACCATCAAAATGTTGAAAGTCAAAAGATAGAGAAACTCTTGAAAACAGCAAAAGAAAAAATTACTGGCCACATTCAAAGGGCCATTCATTCTTATGAATCATAAGATTCATAATGGACTTATCAGAAGTGGAGGTCAGAAGGCAGCGCAATGATATAGTCAAAGTGCTAAAAGAGAAAGATGATCAAGTAAGCATTCTACCATCAGCAACACTATCCTTCAAAAATGAAAGAGAAACCAAGCTATTTCAGATTAACAAGAGAGCTGACAGAATTTGCTGTTAGCACATCTGCCTTACAAGAAATACTGAAAGGAGTCCTTTGGGCCGGAATGAACATGACGGCTATTAATGATAATCCAAATAAAGAAAGAGCACTAGTAAAGGTCACTACTTAGGTAAATATAACAGACAGTAAGTTCTAATTTGCTAACTCTTCCTTCTATCTGATTTAAAAGTCAACTGCATAAAGAGTGTCAATGTACCTCATGTACAAAGATATGATTTGTATGACAATAATAGCCAAAGGAGTTGGGAGATAATGGAGCTGTATTTGAGCAAGGTTTACTATTGACTTTAAGTTGATATTAATTCAAACTAGATTGTTCTAAATTAAGGTTCTTTTTTCTTCAAATTTTCCCATTTTTTATTGTGCATTATAGTTGTACATACCAATAGGATTTGTTGTTCCATATTCATACATATATATGATACACAAAGTAACGATATAATTTGGTCAATATCACTGTCCAGCACTTTCTCCCCCCTCCCCCATCCTCATTTTCCTCTGTTGACCTTCTTTTGATTTTCATGTGATCTGCTCCATCTTTTTTATTCCCTTTTCTTCTCCAGCTTCTGCATATGTGGGAAAACATATGACCCTTAACCTTCTGAGTTTTACTTATTTTGCTTAACATAATGGTCTCTAGTTCCATCCATTTTTCTGCAAATGCTGTAATTTCATTTTTCATCATAACAGAATAAAATGCCATTGTGCACATATGCATTTTCTTTATCCATTCATCTGTGACGGATACCTAGGCAGGTTCCATAATTTAATTATTGTGAATTGTGCTGCTATAAACATGGGTATGCCTGTGTCACTGTAGTATGTTGACTTTAATTCTTCAGGATAAATACCAAGGAGTGGTATAGCTGGGTCATATGGTGGTTCCATGCCTAGCCTTTTGAGGAACCTTCATACTGATTTCTGAAGTGGTTGTACTAATTTGCAGTCCAACCAACAATGTAAGAGTGCTCCTTTTTCTCCACATCTTCTCCAGCATTTATTATTTGTATTCTTGTTGACTATCATTCTATATGGTATGAGATGAAATCTCAGTATAGTTTTGATTTGCATTTCCTTAATTGCTAATGATATTGAACATTTTTTCATTTATTTATTGGCCATTTTTATTTATTCTTTTGAGAAATGTCTGTTTAATTCATTTGCCAATTTATTAATTGGGTTATTTAAATTTTTTTGGTAGGAAGCTTTTTGAGTTCTTTATATATTCTAGACATTAATCCCCTGTCAGAAGAGTAGCTAGCAAAGATTTTTTCTTATTCACATTCCTAATTGTTTCATTTGCTGTTCAGAAACTTTTTAATTTAATGCCATTCCAGTTCTTAACTTTTGGCCAGATTTCCTGAGCTTTAAGGGTCCTATTGAGAAAGTCATTGCCTGTCCTACATCCTGGAGTGTTGACCTGATGCTTTTTTTTTTTTCTAGGAGTTGCATAGTTTCTGATCTAATTCCTAAGTCTTTGATCCATTTTGAGTTGATATTTATATGGAGTGAGAGATAAGGGTCTAGTTAAATTCTTCTACATATGGAAAATCAATTTTCTTAGTACCATTTGTTAAATAGGCTATTTGTTCTCCAATGTGTGTTTTTGTTCTAAATTAATATTTAAATGGAAATCCATAGGACAACCACTAAGAAAATTAATTTCAAAATATAGTAAAAGAAACAATAAATTAAAATGGTACACAAGAAAACACCTATTTAACACTTAAAAGTTAGTAACAAAAGGAGAAGACTATAGAAGTCATTTAGAAAACAAATAGAAAAATAATCAATAAAAAGTGTCCTTTGTCAATAATTACATTAAATGTAAATGAATCAATACTTCAATTAAAAGGCAGAAATTGGCAGAGTGGAGTTTAGAAAACATGCTTCAGCATTTCAGATTCATAGACACAAATAGGTTGGAAGTAAATGGGTAGAGAATGATGTACCCCATCATCATGAAAAGGGAGGTGATCTGCCTATGCAAACATTGGATGGAATAGATGTTAAGGCAAAAATTGTTACTAAAGACAAAATGTTCAATCCATCAGAAAACTATAACAAGTATAAGCATATGTGCATCGAGTAATAAAACACTAAAATATTTGAAGAAAAAACTGACAAAGTTGAAGAGAAAAAAACTCAGAATTAATAGCTAGAAACACCAACATGGCACTTTCAGTAAAGGTTAGAACAACTAGGCAGATATAACAAAGAAAATAGAAGACTTGATCAACACCATAAATCAAGTAACTTCAGAAAGAGCCATAGGACATCCCACCAAACAACTGCAGAGTGCACATTCTTTTCAAGTATACATGCAATATTCTCAAAGATAGAAC
This sequence comes from Spermophilus citellus, assembly GCF_964194105.1. Taxonomy (NCBI): domain Eukaryota; kingdom Metazoa; phylum Chordata; class Mammalia; order Rodentia; family Sciuridae; genus Spermophilus; species Spermophilus citellus. Next base: position 21,569,134 of record NC_138184.1, on the reverse strand, counting down.
ATTGGTAAGCCATCAGACAAATCTTAGAAAATGGAAACAGATTGAAAGGAACATATTCTACAGCCATAATGGAATTACATTTGAATAAATAGAAGTGAATTTGTTTAATTTCCACATATTTATGAATTTATCAATGTACTACTCTTAGATAACCAGTGGTTCAAAAAAGAAAACCATAGAAAAATTTAAAAATACATTGATAAATGTTGGTATGCTGTTTTCATTTTTATTTATCAGACAAAGCTAAAGCTGTGCTTAGAGGAAGTTTTACATCTGTAAACTAGTACATTAAAAGAAAGAACAAAATCTATAAACTGACATTATACCTTAGGTTCCTAGATAAAGAACAGTAATATAAACTTAATGCAAGCATCAAAAATACATAATATGGAATGCAAATAGATTGAAAAACCAGAGAAAATTAATAAAAACAATTTTTTAAAAATCAACAAAATTGACAAATCTTGGCTGAAGTGATTGAAATAAAGAGAAGACCTAGTTACTAAAATCAGGGAACTTCACTATGGACCTTGCAAAAACTAGGTGTTTAGAAGGGATTACTATGAACAAATGTATACCAAAGGTTCACATAGATGCAATGAATAAATTCCTAGAAAGACACAAATGAGCATCATCATCAGAAGAAGACATTCTGAACAGACCTCTAATAGGTATTGAGATTGAAATAGTAATTTAAAATTCTCCTGAAAAGGAAGCCCAGGCCCATCTTGCTTCATGAGTCATTCTACCAAATATTTAAAGAAGAATCAACAACTTTTCACACAAGCTCTTCCAGAAACTAGAATAGGGGGGATCATTTCCTTATTTATCAAATGAAACTGTTATTCACCTGATACCAAAACTCCCTTATGTAGATTCACTGCAGTCTCTATCAAAGCCTCAGCTTGTTCTCTTGTAGAAATTGACAAGCTGATCCTAAAATTCATATGAAACTACAAAGAGCCCAGAATAACCAAAGCAATCTTGAATACAATGAAGAAGTTGGAGGACTTTAATGTCCTGGTTTCAAAACCTAATAGGAAACTACAGTAATCAAGATGGTATGGTCCTGGGGAAGGATAGACAACTAGATCCATGGAATATAATTGAGAGTCTAGAGCTATGCTCTAATCTTTTTGGTCAATAGGTTTTCAGCAAGAGTTCTAAGACAATCCAATGGGTAGGAAGAGTCCTTCCAACAAATATTCCTGGGACAACTAGATAACCACATGCAAAAGAATGAATTTAGACCTTGGCTTCACATATGCAAAAAGTAACTCAAAATGGACAACAAGCTGGGTGGGGTGGCCTGCGCCTGTATTCCCAGTGGCTGGTGGAGGGGGAGGGGTGCTGAGGCAGGAGGATTGTGAGTTCAAAGCCAGCCTCAGCAACTTAGCAAGGCCCTAAGCAGCTCAGTGAGACCCTGTATCTAAATAAAATACAAAATAGGGCTGGGGAATGTAGCTCAGTGGTTGAGCACCCCTGCGTTCAATACCCAGTACTAATAAAAAAGGACAACAAACCTAAAAATAACAGCTGAAACAATAACATGCTAAGAAGAAAATAGGAGTAAGCCTCATTAATTTTCAGGTAGACAATGGTTTCTTACAAAACCAAAAGCACAATGAATAAGTAAAAATAGATCAATTGGATTACATCAAAATTAAAGTTTGTTTGTTTTTTTCATCAAGAAAGGAAAAGACAGGAGTTGGAGATATTGCTCAGTGGTAGAGTACTTGTGTAGCATGCACGATAATGCTCCAGGTATGATCCCCAGCACCACAAAATAAACAAATAAAAGAAAAAGGGAAAGAGTCCACAATAGGGGAGAAAATATTTGCCAATTATTTATCTGATAAGAGATTTACATTCACAATCTATAGGAACGCTCACAACTCAATAATAAAAAGACAAAATTAAGCCAATTAAGTGAGAGGCAAAAGATCCGATAATCATTTACCCAAAGAAAATTATACAAACGGCCAATAAATACATGAAAAAATCCTCACCATCGTGAGCCATTAAAGAAGTGTCAATAAAACCATAATGACATGCCATGCCACACGCACCAGGACTGCTACAATAAAAACTCACACCACAAGTGTCCATGAGGATGTGGAGAAACTTACACATTGCAGGTGGGAATGCCAAGTGCTGCTTTGGAAGTTTGTCAGTGCCTCCAAAAGCTAAGCAAAAGGTTTCCCTATGACCCAGCTCATTCTGGAATTGAAAACATATATTCACACAGCAACTTGTACATGAATGTCCATAACAGCATCATATAATATCCCCAAAATGAATATTTATATTATGCAAGAAATGGATACACCCTGCTATCTATAAACTGATGCATGGATAAACAAAATGTGATATATCCCTATGATGGAATATTATTCATTAATAAGAAGGATTGAGGCACTCATTCTTGTGACAACAGGGATGAACCTGGAAAATATTGAGTGCAAAAAGTCAGACACAAAAGGCCACATGCAGTCCCAGAAGATCTAAGAATAAGCAAATGTCCAGAATAAGCAAATCCACAGGAAATATTCAGAATAAGCAAATTCACAGAGACAGAAAATGGATCAGTGGTTGCCTAGGGCTGGGAGAAGGGAAAGAATGGGGGAGAGATTGCTATAGGGCATGGGTTTCCTTTTATGTGTGATAAAAATGTTCTAAAATTAGATTACTGTCACGGTCATGAATATCCTAAAACTCATTCGATTTACCATTTTAAATGGATGATTTATGTCTATATTTAAGATAGAGGCAAAAGATCTGATAGACATTTATCCAAAGAAAATATGCAAATGGCCAACAAACACAGGAAAAAAGATGCTGACCATTATCAGCCATTAGAGGAGTACAAATAAAACCATATGGATGTCAATAAAGCTATTCAAAATAATAAGGAATTAGTTGAAAGTACTGTGGTAAAAGTATACAATGGATTATTCTGTAGCTACTTAAGTTGCCAGTGCGATGTGAATATTTTGATATGGATACGAATACAGTAAATGGGGAGGGAGAAGGTTATAATTCATTATACTGGGATCTCAATTTTGTCAAAATAAACAAACTACGCATGTGTATATTTAGCAAGTAAAATTCGGAAGGGCATATATTAAGAGAATTATTTTCACAGAGTATCTCATGATAAACTATTCTTTTTCAAATTTCTATTTACTCTATCAAAGTAATAAAATCATATGAAATCAAAACCAAAATCTTTATAAGACTATCTACCTTCAAGCCACCCTGCTCTCTTTCCAGAGAGTGACTAGTGTTAGCAATTGCCTGAGCATCCCTTGGGAGAAATTGACACAAATGCCAGGTGGTCTTCACACTGCCCAACAGCCTCCTTGTTTCATTTAGCCATGAGTCATATTATTCATATCAAGGTATCACAAGAATCCTCAGCTTTTCTTTTCTTTTCTTTTATGGTCAAATAGCTTTCCATTCTATAGATGGACCACTTGCAAGATTCTTTTTACTCACACTGGCAGGTATTTTCTGTAATCAGAAAGACATGTAACTATCTTCCCCCAAAGAAGTACATGGACTGAGGATTCAGATCTGAGAAGAGTGTGTCCCCAGGAGGGTGGGGACTTCTGCATTCAGGGCAGGTTGCAAGAGAAGTCTGAGAAAGTCCAGCAGTGACAGCAAGAGAGAGCGACGCCTCTACTGGGGGGGCAGGGACGCAGGAGAGATGCTGGCGCTGAGAAAGGAATCACAAAAGCATTTAAGAATCATTCTTTTCCCTTTTTCCACTATTCATCTCTCCAACGATGAAGAACATTTGCACTTTACTGAGGACAATGGAACCAGAACTGATTTCCCAAAGGCTGCTACTGGCCTTAGCTTGCTCACAGCAGGCCTTCCCTCCTCATCCAGTACTATGCCCGGGGTGCTGAGATACCCCAGAGCCCTCTGGGAACTTTATATTCTGCAGAGCTTCCTGGACCATTTTGCAGAAACCTTTAGAAACTACCGGGGTTTGATGCCAGTATTTTTCTTCCTAGCTGTGTAACCTTGAGCGAGTTACTTAATCTTTCTGTGCCTGTTTCCTATCTCGTCAGCAAGAAGTCAGAATATTCAGCTGCCGTCATTGTCATCCCTGTTATGGGGGGAAGGCTTCCAGTTGACACTCCATGAGTTGGCTGCACACAGTCCTTTGGGGAACAGAGAGAGGGCCAACTGTGTGCAGAGAAGAACTCGGGGAATGGTGGAGTGAAGGCACTCCCTGCTGGCCCTGCCTGCCTCCAGCTTGGAGGCTGCTGGCTCCTCAGTGAGTTGGACCAGGGAAGAGGAAGGAAGAGATCCTCCTTGTGATGGCTCTTACTATGCAAAGGCCAGCGAATGGCCAAGTTGGTTTTTATTCTATTTTATTTTTTAACTGTTTACTAAATCAAAACAGAATGCTGCAGGCCTCACGGATTCTCTACGGCTTTCCTAGTGTTTCTCCTCGGAAGCTCCCCTCTTCCCTGCTCTCCTCTCCTGCTCCACTTGGCCTCCTTCTGCTCTGTCAGAACCTTGCTCCGTGACCTTTCACAGTGCTGGCCCCTGGCTGACCACTGGGCCAGGCCTGGCTTAGTTCTGGAAGTACATACTTTTCTGTCTCTCTGCCATCAAGCTGGTTTTTAAAAATATTCCTTATCTCTTATGCTTCCTGATCCCCTCAGGTCATTGCACTCCTGGGTCAGTGGCCTTGGAGGGCTCTGGTGAGAGTCATCCTTAGCCTTTTCTCTGGGCTGGACATAAAGGAAACACTCAGTTTCCGGCATCCTGGGCCTAGACCGGCGTGCGGCCCTGGTCAGGGTTCTGTCTGCCTCCCTGGAACAGGATTTCTGATTAATAAATTTTCAAATAGGAAAAGGAAGTCATAAGAAGCGAGGTCCTGGCTGAGGAAGAAATTAAATCTGTGGAGTTCCCAGAAATTTTCTTCTCCAGGAGTTAACATTTGAGTGAACTCAGAAGGAGGAACACACCTTGTCACAGCTTACTCTGGGACAGAGGGCAGGGGCTCAGCACTCATCACTCCAATTAAACAGCCCTAAGTAGGGAGTTTCATCCAACCACTGTAAGGGCTTCCTAAGCAGCGAATCTTCCCAGAAACCTCCACTGAAAGGCAGGTAGGAAGGGCTTCTCACTTTGGAGACGGTGATACCAAGCTGGGAAGTGATTTATCCCAGAGCATGAAATTCTAATGGTCATGAAAGAGAATACCTTTCCAAGTGCCTGGTTGAGTCCACAGTTCTTTGATACTGACAAACCATTTATTTGAGACGAACGATGACTAACAGTATTTATCAAGCACCTTTTATAGGCTGGGCTTCGGGCAAGATGCTTTCCATAGCTCATCCTGGCTGTGTTCTTTGATGTTGTTTCTGAAAGAAACAATCCCAAACTGACCAATGAGGAAACTGAGGTTCAGAGTGGTTCCCCAACGCAGGTTACACAATTGGCAAATGAAGGAACTAAGATGAACCCAGCTTCCCCCTTGCCAGAGCTACTGCCTTCTGATCTACTCAGTTTGGCAACCAGTTTGTAAAATGTGTCAACAACTTCAAAAATGTTCCTCCTCTTTGATCCAATAATACCACTGGAGGCAATGTAATCTCATGAAATAATTCTAATTGCAGAATAAGTGTCGTACAGTTCAACAAGGCTAAGAACACACTGGCCTCTTTTCTTCTCCAAATCCCACTGAAATGATGGAAGAAACAGAAATAAAAGGAGTGGTTGTGTGCAGTCAGGAGAAGCAGGGTCACTGTCCAGAAGATCAAGGAGTTTCTGGGAAATAGGAGAACAGTATAAGAACAGATGGATGATGAAATGTAACAGAACGCAATGCTGCAGGGTTGGGTGCCCAATCATGGCCGAGTGAATTCCTGAAGCAAAATTCCAGACCAGAGGCAACAGCCGTCAGAGAACCACAGGATGAACAGCTGAACTAGTTCTTTAGCTGTCTGTCTACACAGGCACCTCAGGCTGGCTCTATCTCAGAAATTGCATTCCTTGCCAGAGGAATGGGATCGTCATATGGAGTAAGGGAATATCATCCAGCCACCCACTTCTCAGTTCCCATGCTCATCCACAAATATCAACAGTCAGAGCCTAAGAGAGGCACCAAGCACAACAAAAGAACTGACTCCAAAACAACAGAATTTACACCTAAAGAGGTAAACTCCAGCAGCCTAAGAAGTAAACTCCAGCTGCATGCAGTGGCACATACCTCTAATCCCAGAGGCTCTAGAGGCTGAGGCAGGAGGATCATGAGTTCAAAGCCAGCCTCAGCAAAGGCAAGGTGCTAAGCAACTCAGTGAGACCCTGTCTCTAAGTAAAATACAAATTAGGGCCCGAGATGTGGCTCAGTGGTTGAGTGTCCCTGAGTTCAATTCCTGATACCCCTCCACCCCTCAAAAGAAGTAAACTCCAAGTAGCTAAAAGAACCTCCTACAGATTCTAAAGAGAATGTCACATCTATTTAAAAGTAAGGCCTCCATGGGAAAGACACAGAGTACTTGGAAATTAAAGTCATGATTGACAAAATATTTTTTGAAACTCAATAAACAGACTGAATAGACAAATGAAAACTATATTAGCTAACTGGAAGATCAGGCTAAGGGATTCTCCCAAAAGGCATTAGGAAAAAAGAAGAAGAAGGAAGAGAAGGAGGAGGAGCAGGAGAAGGAGGAGGAGGAGGAGGAGAAGGAGAAGAAGAAAAGGAAGAAGAGGAGATGCCATTTTAGGAATTTCTGTAAGAAAGAAAGAACACAGAGAATGATAAGAAAGAAAAGTTAAAAAGATATAGTAGAAGAAAATTATCTAGAACTGAAGGAAGATGTCAGATTGAAAAGGACCTACTAAGAATTGAGCAAGGCTAACTTATAAAACTTGTTTTTTTTTTAAAAAAAGGCAATAAATCTGATAGAGAAATTAATAAAGGATACCTTGATTCATATAAGAGAATATGAAGATTGTTAACAAATAGATTTTAAAAAAGTTCAATCCTACATATCACTAGGGAAATGCGAATGATACTTTTCACCCATCAAATTGGCACAAATAAAATAAACCCACCCTTCAAGCTTCAAGTCCTTGCTCACCAGGCAAGTCCCCAGAGTCTGGCTAGAGCTCCGTGTTGGAGGCATTAGCTCACATGTCAGTCAGTATCTGCCTTGGGTCAGGTGGGGTGCATGGTGTCCCTGCAGAACATACAGAGCAAATATTGCATTTAAGGGATTGAGAACGCTCTCCCAAAGCCCTGCTTCAGCCAGGGCTCTCAGGAAGAAAAAAGACTTTTAACTAGACTTAAAGAGAGATTCTCATTTATTTATCAGGATGTCTGAAAAACATTTTCCTAAATTCTCATTCTTCATAATAAGTGACATAAATGGAGTCACATGTCAGGAAAACTGGGAAAATGTTGCCTATTACAGATACAAGGACACATGTTAAGATATCAGAGGCTCCTGGCTCATAGTGTAGAACCTGCTAAACTTAGTACTTTTCAGTCTTATTTGACTTTGGGACCCCTTCCACCTTTTCTCTAATAAAAGCAATAAACATCCTTGAGACTCCCCGCTTTAGGAAAATGCTGCCTCTCCCCATGTTCCTCCAAAGAGTAAGGTCCATGAATGAGTCAAGGTGAGGTTTGCTCAGGGACATGAGAAGGAGACAGGAGGCCAATTTGCTTTCTGTCTCAAATGTTGGTCCTTTCCGCAGGCTTCTGGTTCAGGGTTTAAACCTCTTGCAGGAGCGGTTTCCACTGGGAGTTTAAATACACAACACCACTAAGTGACCTTACTGATCGAGCATGACAAGAGGTGGAGGGGGGCTGTGTCTTCTTGCCGTCTAGAGGTACATAGAGAGTGGATTTGGTCCCCTGAGGACTCCCAGGCTCAGGTACTGAGGCACCTGGAGGAGTGTAGCTGAGGTCCTGGGGCAGATGCAAATCCCTCTAGCTCTGGAAGCAGTGGGCCCTGGCTTTGAAGTAGGAGAAAACGATGCAGGGTTTAGAAAAGAGAGCAAAGACTCAGCTCAAGAAAGGTCTGAGTGGATTGTAAGGAGGACACAGATGTCCCCATGGCAAGAGGAGCAAGGCTAGGGAAATGGAAACTGTTCATTAATATAAACTCATCTACCCCCACTCAGTGGGAGGTGGTAAATCAGGCTGCTTTGAAAAAGCTGGCTGCAGATGTTTTTTTTTTTTTTTCTTAAGGAAACTGTCCTGTTTTACATTGTAACCACTAGTCACAGGTTGTTACTGAGCATTGGAAAAGTGGTCAGTCTACATTGAGATGTGCCCTAAGTGCAAAACACACACCACTTTTAAAATATCCTGTTACATGTCAGAATTAAACCATCTCACTATAATTTTATATTGAGTAAAGGTTGAGATGAACATATTTGGGCTACATCAGGTTAAACCAGAACATATTAAAATTCATCTTACCTGTTCCTTTTAATTTTTTTCTAAGTGGAACTATTGAAAATTTATGTAAATGGCTCATGATATTTCTATTGAATGGCATTGTGGAAGTTCTGCAGGAATCTTCTAGAGAGCAATAGTCCTTTGATTTGAGGAAACAAAGTATTGGACCCAGACTTGTGGGAGACTTTGAAGCAAATGGAAGTTCAATTGTTTTTGCATGAGAAAGTAGAAGAAAGGGAAAGAAACCAAGCTGGATGAAGATAGGCAAGTGTGGCACGCCTCTGGGTCTTAGGGGAAAGAGGAAATGGAGAAAGGGTGGGAGGAAGGTCTGGCAACATGGCAGTGGCCTGAGCCCAGGGAGACAGATGGCCCAGAAAGAACTCCCTGAGGCTGTGCCAGCAGTGAATTTTGCCACAAGTGGGATCTGTTGATGAACCTTAAATGGGTTTCTGCTCTATGCCATAGTGCCCCTCAGCTGTCCCCACACCCCAGGGACAGACTGTTTCACCCATGCCAAGGGCTAGAGGCATCATGGGCTAGAGGCATCATAGGGTTCCATGTCTATGATCCCCAAACTCGAGCAAAACAGGGCCTGGGGAGGATAGTGATGGGCAAAGCAATGGCCTGAGAACCAGACTGGAGGAGGGGACGTGAGAAACTTGAGTGCCAGATGAGGGTCTGGCAACCGTAAGGCAATATGACACCCATCCTTCCTTGGAGGTATCCAGGGTGCTGGCTGGGATGTCCAAGGGAATTGAGATTTTTCTTGCAACTGACAAAAAGAAGGATCACACCTGCAGGTGGGGGACACTGGGACCCTAAGCCACATTACATCAGGACGTTGCAATGAGTAGTGGGCAGCAGGCATCCTCATCCTTGGAGGAGTCTGGTGGCAATGCTGGGGAAGATGAGAAGGTAGAACACGAGTGATAGGAAAACCCACATTAGTAGGTGATACAGAAAGATCACCAGCATAGGTGTTAGGTTGTCAGAGGATGAGATCCCTGGCAGTGGAGCTATGCAGCTCCCCATCTCCTGCCTGGGCCACCCACATCCATCTCCAGGATGCTCTGGACACCCGTGGGAGGATGGCTTACAAAGACTGTACCCATGGGCCTTCTTGCGGTGGGACTTCTGGTGGGGATTGGCCCATGTGGGCTCTGCAGGAGACCCAGAAGGCAGGAGGGGAGCCAGGGTGGGGTTCACTCCCTGTCCCCTCCATGCAGAGTTGCAGTAGGTCATCCCTCTCACAGTTCTCTCTCTCCTCCCTTCCTTCCAACACAGTTCTTCTCTCCCTCTCTGATTCTCTGACTGTCTGTCTCTGGCACCCCCACAGTTACCAGCCCTGAGAGTCCACCATTCCTTATTGCCTCCCCCTACGCCCTGCCCCAAACCTTGCTGACATTCTTTGGTTAAGCCCTCCTCAGTTATCTGTTGGACATTTGCTTCCTTTCCAGATCCTGACTGATTTGTGGAATATTCCATATGCTAACTTTTGTGTATTAAGGGAGGTAGAAGAATGAAAATACTTATTTGAATTTGCATCAAGAAATACTGAGGGTGGGGCAGGGGATGCAGCTCGGTGGTAGAGCAGTTGCCTGGCATGTGTGGATTCAATTCTCAGCACCACATATAAATAAATAAAAATAAAGTTCTATCAACAACTAAAAAAATAAAATTAAACCAAAAGGAACTACTAGAAGGATGTGTAAGAAACTAATAAAAAGAGTTTACTGTAGGAAGAGGAGGGAGAGAACTGGGTAAACCAAGGGCAAAATTGGAAAGAGATTCTCATTGCATCTAATTTCTATTATTTTGATTTTTTGACCATGTGAATTATTATCTATCAAGCAAAATTAAAATGGAAAGAATCTGTTTTACCCTCAAATCTGATTATTTGGGGAATCAATTTCACAAGGCCCAGAACTTTTACCAAGGAAGCTCCTAATTTTCAGCCGGAAAAGCCACAGCAGCCAGAAACACCCTAGCACCAGGGGAAGTGGCTTCTCCAAGTTGGCTCTCTGAAGGAGGGCTACAGCCAGTGCCCATCTGCTTCTCTCCCTCCTCCTGCCCTCCAGGAGCTCTGGCCTCAGCCACCAGTGTCCTAGAGGAGATGCCATGGAGTTTGTCATCTAGCCAGGAAAGAGAGCAAAACTAAATTACATAAGAAAGTTGACCATGGGAGCTGACAAGTGGAACCCGCCCTGAGAAGCAGCATCTCTAGCAAGACAGGCAATGGCTTCAGTCATGGTCATGGTCATGCTAACCTTGAGAGGAGTTTGTTTCAGTCATGGGGTTTGCTACTAGAAGCTTCTAGAAGGCCCAGCAAGATCCCCTGCCTTGGTGGACTCGTCCTGTGAAAAGTCCCAGGCACATGGTCTGAGCCTGGAGAATTGCCCACCCCCACATCCATGTCCCCTGGGCCTCTGGTGGCAGTGAAGCAGGAACAGAGCTCAGAACCACACCAGGAGAGGTGCGTCCTGCAACACGGAGCCTCAGCCTCACATAAAGAGAACTTTGACCTTTGCCATTTCTCATGGGCTTTGTGAACTCATCAGAGGCAGCAGCCTGAGAACAAAGCTGGCATTCACACAGCTTAGCATTCATTTCCTCATTAATCCTCCCAGTCACCATTACCAGGCAGGGAGAGGCCAAATGCGATTACAGCCTTTTAGCCAGCACAGTTGGGGTAATGACTTGCCCTGTGTCACGCATGAGTCATGGGCACAGTAGGGTCTAACCCTGATCTTTGGACCCTGGTGTGGCATTATATCCTCCCCCTGGGCAGCAGGAAGGGAGGGAGAGGGCACGTGCTGTAGGCAGCTCAGCTCAAGAGGATGTCCTTGCTTTTCTTGCTTGTGATGGGAAGGGAGAGGTATCGGACACACAGATTGACTGAGCAATTACCTGAGCAGTTCAAGTTCAAGTTCAAGGCAAAGGTCTTCTTCCAAGGGCCTGCCTGCTGAGACCCAAATGGCTACCATTAGTAGTACCATTCACTGGGCAGAATTCACGACAGCATCGCCCAAAGCCAGCACTTGGTCCTAGACATTTGGGGATTGCTGGCCTAGTGACATTCCTAGCTACCCTGAAACATTGTCTCTGGTCCTTGGTAAAATGTTGCTGTCTATTCAAGTGTTCATCAAGGTTAGTTCATCACCAGGTGAACCATGGGCAGAGACCAGCTGCCATTGGGAATCTCTGAGATCTCTGCAGAGGGGAGGTCTCTCCAGAGGGGAAGTCTCTGCAGAGGGGTGGTCTCCACCCATCTCAGAGCAGACAGGAGTAGAAGAAATTGGTCCTGAGGCAAATGCTGCAGAGAGAGAGAGAGAGACAAATGGGAAGCAAGCCCTCCATATAGTTTGTCCTGGGGCAGAAACTGTGTTTCCCACCCACACCTGGCTCTGGGTGAAAGGCTAATTCCACTTCCTCCATTTCTTGCCCTCAGTCTCTGAGCTAAGTCATTTTCACGTGCCTCACAGTTTACAGATGAAAATCTGACAGAGAGGTATATTGCCCATGTTTGCATAGTTGGGAGATGGTTGAGTTGGAATTTGAACTTCTGTCTGCCTGGAGCCGAATGTTCGTACTTCCCAGAACATTCCCACACATTTACCCACAGACCTGAACAAGTTGTGGGGAGGTAGAGAGAGGGGAACGAAGTGGGCCACTTTACAGGCAGAGAGGAAATACTGAGGCGGAGGCAGGGGAAATCCTGATCATGTACACATACAATGTAGGCACATAAACAGCTATTTTAAGGCCAAGGCTAGGATGCAGCCCAACAGAATTGCAAAAGCAAAATGTGTTTGTTTCTGTGGTTGGCTTTTATTTTTATTATTTTTTTAATACTGTGTTTTTATATGTGGTGGGCTTTTTTACAATACATTTTTTCCTCATCAGTTGGAGCCCTGGTGAACATCTGGGTCATCTTAAATTAAGCCTTTGATGTTTAAAAAAATAATAATATCAGGTAATAGCAAATATGCTTCTGGCTTTATGGCCAGAAGCCTCCTGTCCTCTGAGATCCTGCTCACCTTGGTCCCTCTTTAATACACTTTCTGGAGACAGATCCAGAGAAGAGAGGACAATACTGATCAAATGTGGCCACCAAACAAACCAGGAGGAAGTCAGGTCTAGACAAAGTCGGTGGCAACAAATCCCTGCGGACTGAGGCCTGGATGGTCCGTCCGATGCGACTTCTGGGTACCCTCTGACCTCTTTATGCAAAGAGGGCCATGGAAAGTTCTGGAAACTTATTTCCACTTGGGGGCATAGGATTCCCACTCCTCCTCCCAAGTTCTTTCCCATGCAAACTGAGCTGAAAATGCCTACCCTTTGCAAGAAATGTCACTCCCAGCTCTGGCATGCTGGTGACCTTGAGCATGTGATCTCACTTCTCTGGGTTTCTGTTTTCTTATCCAACTCAGGGCACTTAAAACAGTCCGGGCAGGTGGAGTGCCTCACTGTTCTGTATCGTTCCTGCTTGCTCTGGCCACGAAGTCATGCAGGCTGGAGCTGGGTATTGATCGCACACTGACTGTGTGTCTGAGGATTTCCATAGAGGAGCTCCTTCAATGTCCTCTACAGTCCCATCAGGACTGCAGGATTACAATGGCAACTGGACTCAAGAGCATATTAAAGAAAGGGGCCAGGATTGTGGCTCAGTGGAAGAGTGCTTGCCTAGCATGTGTGAGGCACTGGGTTCAATCCCTGGCACCACATAAAAATAAACAAATAAAATAAAGGTATGATGTCCATCTACAACTAAAAAAAAAGAAAGAAAAAGAAAAAAATAAAGAGGTTTTACCAAAGTTCATAGATAGGACACCAAGTTTAGAGGTCAATGACTGTGCCCAAGGTGGCAGAGTTTGGGGACAAAGAGTCAGCGTTTGAACTGTCACTGGCCTGACTCTGAACACGTTCTCTGAGTCATGCCACAACTCCTCCCGGTGGCACACCAGGCCTGGATTCTGATTTTTGACACCTGCTTAGGCAGTTTGGTGATGAAAGTGCAGCCTTCGAGACAGGATCTGGGAAGCCAACCACACTCTCTGGTGACTCCCTGGGTGGGTCTCTTCGGTCATTCACCATCCCAGTTGCTGGACCTGCAGGAACAAACAGGAATGTTACACTGAGGAAACTGAAAAGCCAGAACAGAATGAGAAGAGGACTCGGGGTTCTAGGACCTGGCACAAAGGGACACAGTCCATCAGAAACCAGCCTGTGACTTTGGCCTAGTCCTTATGTGTGCTAGGAGAGCAGAACCCAGAGGTAGTGGCAAGTAGGAGAAAGCCATGACAGAGCGCCTGCCCCAGATGACCCCCAGGCCTGTGATCTCATTTCATCTCAAGGTAACCCCATGAGGGAGGATTAATATGCATTTTATAGAGGAGGTCACTGAAGCTCATTAAAGTGCAGCAAGATGCTCCAAGCTACAAGGCTGAGGCAGGTGCCACTGTGAGTCTGACCCAGAGACTCTGCTTCCTGTAACAGCTCCCCTCATGGTACAAGAATGCTGCTCGTATAATAGATGATATATGAGGTGCCCCAGCTCTGGCTGGCCTCCTCCCTAGGGGCTAGAGTCTAAAAACAATTCATTAGGGATAGGGAAACTAAGGCAGGGCTGGGATTCTAGGAGAAAAGAGCATAGGAAAGCTTAGGAAGGAAAGAGGCAGAAACATTTAGGGAAAGAGAAAGATGGAAATTAGGAAAATGGAAGGATTACAGAGAACCCCTTTTGGACTGTAGGGGCCAGCAAGAGGCAGCTCTAACCTGCAGCAAATCAAGTCCAAACTCGCCGCCTACGTGCAAAGCAACTGTACAGACCTGTTTATCCAACATCCTCCTCTTCCTGCATCTGATGCTTTAGGAACTGGGCTGTCATCCTTAGGAAAAGGCTGCCTCCTGTCTTAGAAGGACACTAGGATAGCTCTGGAGCTTGCTGGAGCATAAACAGCCCCCAGACTGGCACAAACATTTCACCTAGGACTCCCCAAATATGTTACCTGCAGCCACCAGAAACTGGAATGCAACCCCTGCTCGTGGTCACCAAAAAATGCACCCTAGAAAAATAGTTGAGCTCTCATAATCCAAAGTTGCTCTTTCCTCTTTAAAGAGACTGGTCAGGGAGGTCCTCTGATGTCATTGTCTTCTTTGTGGAAACCAAATGGCATGAACGAGCCAGGTCACTGGGCTGGGCCTGTGGTCTAGTTTGGGGTTGAAAAGGAAAGGAAGGGAGTAGCCTGAGACCTGTCCTCCTGTTCCTGCTACTAACATCTGGGCTTTGGGTTTTCTCACCTGCCAAATGGGAATAATAAGACCTTGCTGCCCTCCTCACAGGTAGCTGTGGAAAACATAAACCAGTGGCAAGGGACACTTTGACTCCATTAATCATTGTGGATACACTGAGAAGTTAAAATGCAAATCTTGGTAAGGCCAACCAAGAGTCCTAAAATAGCCAATTGTTTGCAGTTTCAAAGATCAGAAAGAGCAGGACCACTCTCCTTCCATCAGTACAAAATGTTTCCGGAATGTTCTATAGAACAATGACCCAAAAATGAATATTGGCTGATTTTGCTTGCCTAGTATCCTATCTCCTGTTTTTTGGCAACAGTTGCCCATTTCCATTAGAAAATGTTTTCAGCATTGGTGAGGATATTAACCCAGATCCACCCCACCCCATGAAGTCAACCAGATTGATCAGGAATGTCAGTCTTGGTGAAGCTACCCGGGAACAAAGGTCAGTAGATCGGATTTATGGCTCTGGGACTGCTGGATGTCCTTCCCATGCATTTCTCTAGCTCAAGTCAACTGAAATCTGGGTAATTTCTGTTGCTTGCAGTCAAAAATCCTAACCTGAGGGGCAACTTTGCCCTTCCTCCGGGGTTCAGAGATGGGGAAGCTCAGGAGAGAATCAGAAGCTGTGGGTAAGTTTCCCAGATGATGAGGGTAGGGGCTGGGATGCAGAAGTAGATCAGATTAGACCAGACCCCAGGAGGGAGCCTACAAACATTGGCTGGTGTTGTGAGAATGTAACACACACAATTAGGCCATAGGGATTGTGGTCTTCCTTTCCAAGAACTTATCCTAGGTCCTCCTCTCTGTAACCCAAACCTGAAACCCCTGGCTCACATTGCTAAATTTGACTTTGTTTGGAACAACTTCAGGCTCTGGGATCAACTTGTCCAACTCCCTGGTAGTCTTCAAATGGAGAAAGTGAAGCCCAAAGAAGGCAGAAGCCACCTCTTGGTCCTTAGCGAGATTGCTTTCTGTTTCTCTCTGACTTAATGCCTGAAAGACCTTAGGAGACTTGAAGAGATCCTTGGAGGGAAGATCAGGCTCTGGTGGGACCCTACTGTTATCTCTCTGTCCCAGATGGAGACCGGGAATGGCTCCTACCGTGTGGGCTTGCTTGAGAACAAGGTCAGTGGGCCCTAGAGGGGTGTTGGGGTCACCAGCCATACCCACTGCCTGGGTATGATCAGCATTCACCCTAATGAACTTTCCACCTCACAGATCCATTGGCCAACAGTGGACAAGTCTCTCTCAGGTCCGCCTTTACCCAGTCACTGTCCTCCCCGAAGATGGTGGGGACAGGTAGCAACATAGTGACAAATCTGGTCACACCCCAGGAGCTGGCCAAAGCTCAGATTTGGCACTTTCAGTCATTGTCCAAGCAAATTGGGGAGCAAATTGGCTTCACTTACCTGGTATGGGGCTCCATGACCTCTGCCAGGTGCTCGGTAGTCCCCTATCCATTCCCCCTTGGCCACATTGAAAACTTTGTTGGTCCTGATCTTTTTCCTGCTTGTTCTTTTAGAAGGGTGATAAAAATGCCCCCAGCAAATTTCACACTAATAAACTTGCATTTAAAAAAAAAAAAAGAATTAAGAGCTTATAGGTTGGAGAGTCTCAGATTTTAACACCATTTGTTTGTGATAGGAATGTTTGTGATAGAGATCCTTTTAATAGCCGTGAGTTATTATTCTAGCTGAAGCTGATCACCTGGGTCAGGAAAACAAACTAGAGCATGACGGAGGGGACCTCAAAGTGCAAGAAAGATACTTCAAGTGTCAGTGCATGCCAGTGCAGTCCTCAACCCCAAAGAAAAGAGCTTGCGAGGCCTCAGAACTCTGGAGCCCTGCAACCCCAGAATTGAGTCACCTAGGAGCTACCTGTGGGGGCACCATGCATGCAACTGGCCCCAACCAAGTGACCACCCTGCATCCTGTTCTCACTGAGAAGGACACCTGCTCCCTTACACCCATTCAGCTTCTCATCATCCCACACTGAGTCAGGGACAGAGCAAATCCTCAGGGAACACTTGGTAAACTAGTGGACTAAGCCTGTCACCAACCGGGCAAGCAAACCTGACTGCACAGAAGGGCAGGAAGGCCAGGAGGGGCCTTGTGGCCACACTGCCTGGGAGCACATCCTGGCTGCACTGTTTCCTGGCTAAGTAGCCTTCACCGTGGGCAGGTCATTTAACCTCGGGTCTCCCCGGATGAGTGATAATAGTACTTGGCCCTCAGGGTTGTTGTGAGGATCCAGTGAGCTGGTGTATGGGAAGCTCTTAGACAGGACCTGGCACATAGCACAATGTGTCATCCTACTTCACCCCGAGGAAACAATGATCGGAGTTTAAATAGTAGGCTTCTCCTGACCCACCTGGCTTTCTTCTCCTGCACCACCTGCCTTTCTGTGGTTCCAGGCTGTCCTGTCCTTCCAGGGTGAGCAATGCTATCTCCTGGAGTCTGGATCCTGCATACCTTCAGCCCTAGTTCAGTTCAGTCCCCTGCCTGCCGCTACCAACCCTAGCCCAGCCAGAGGAGTCCCAGCTGTTCTTTCCCCCTGCCTGAGCTCCAGGCTGTGATGAGGTGTGACTCCGCCCTCACCAACTGCATGACAAATAACAAGTTATGTGACCTCTCTGTGCTTCCTTCCGTTTCCTCTGCAGAATGGAGGTGAAGCCCTGCCTCAGAAGGGCATCAGAAGCATTAGCATGAGGCACTAAATACGTGCTACTGGGTTTTGGCTACTTTTATTATTAGTGTTATTATCGGCAGGGAGGTTTTCTTAGCTTCTCCAGGGACCAGCTCCTCACCCTACATGTCTGAGATGGCCTGTGAGATATTCATTCATTCACTGAATTCATCAAATATTTACCAAGTGTTGACCATGTGCGTAATACCTGAGCGGTGTCCGGTGGTGGTCTGCTCCATTTCCTTGACGTTCTGTTCTGGCTTCCTGATTGTCTACACTTGGTGATATTGGTGCAAAATAACATCTGCCACCAATAACCCAAGTGACTTATGTACCTACTATCCAATTAGATTCTTACCCAGCCCTGGGTGCCAAGGGCTGCTCCCTGCTATTTCTAGTTAAGGAAGCCAAGTCACAGAGAGGTCACGTAACTTGATCGCAGTCCCACAGCAAGGGAATGTCAGCACCGGGATTTGCAGAGAGGTCCGTGTGGATCCTAAACTTCCCATCATACTCTGAAAGGTGAGAAGGAAGAAGGATGACCCCTCTCCTGTCCTGGGACTTCCCTTTCTGTTCTGGAAGGCCACCTTCCCTGGGCACAGCGAGACTGTCCCTCAGGTCTATCCTTGAGAAGTCGATGATCCTTTATTGGCTTCTGTTCTTGGCCACCAAAAAAATTTTCTTGTGACCAGAAGGGTCAGCCTTCCACTCTTTTTGTGGGGATGTGTGTGTTCATGTCTTCCTTGGAGGTGTTTCATGGAAAATATTATTAGCACACAGACCAAACAACTGTTCAGACGTGATCGAAAGAGGCTCAAGCATCTCAGGAATCACAGAGACTGAAAACGGCTCACGAGGGCCCAGGTTCCAGGCACAAACATGGGGACAAAATATACACCACATTCATCCCAGAGGGCCACGGGCAGCTGAATGGTAGCAGATCATCTGGGAGAATCTCACGGTAGAGGAAGCGGAAGGTGTTGCCTTCCTTCTGAGAGGCGTCCTCACCACATCTCTCTGACTGCAGGTCTACTTTTCACCTGTGACATGGAAACCAACCGCAGGGGGTCAGGGGTGTCCCCACTTAAGAATGAAAATGGGACCATTTCTGTACAAACCCTAGGTCTATTCCTGGGCCATCCAGGATCTGGGGGAACCCTAAGAGGGAGGAAGATATGGTTCTTCCTCTAATCTAGGGCTCACTCCTTGAAATTTCTCTCCACCTACATGTACTTTCTTGATGACCCTGTGGCTTGAAATACCAACATTGTGTTTTTGAAACTCAAATTTATATCTCCAGCCTCAGGCTCTCCTCAGACCCTAAGCTGGTCTCTTTGATGTCCCATTTGGCTATGTAGCATCTCAAGCTTGACACATTTTTAAAGTAATTTTCACTCTGTCTCCCCAAGCCTGATCCTCCCACAGTCTCTCCTCATCTCAGAAAATGGCAGCTCCACTCTTGGGATGCCTCAGGGCAAGGTGACCTGCAAGTCACCCTGAACCCTTCTCTGTCATCTGACATCTCCACCAGGAAAACCCATCAGATGGTCTCTGACTTTTGATTCAACCTAGCGATTTTTTGACTGTATGATAACGCAAAAGTGATGAACACTGAATAGAAACCATACTTTGGATTTTCCTGGGAAATTGGTGAACCTGGTACCCTTTGCCCTCTTGATGCTGGGCAGCCAGTGAATTACAGCCCCCAGCCAGCCATGTGGTCATGAGGGGAAGCAGGTGACTCTAGAGTGTACTGTGTGGCTGAGCTGTGGTGTTCAGAAGGTTATGTGTGAAATGCATTTTCAACTTGGGAAATTTTCACTTGTGATGGTTTTATCAGGAGGCACCCCCATCATAAGTCAAGGAGCGACTGTATATCAAGACTGCGTCTCACCTCACCACCTCTGATGTTCTCCTGTCCAAGTAACCATCATCTCTTATCTGGATTATTTCAATAGCCTCATAACAGGTCCCCTGAGTCCACATTTTCCTGCCTGCATTTGATTCTCAGCTTTAAGTCAATGTGTTACAGCTCTGCTGGGATTCTTCAATGTTTCCCCATCTCAAACAGGGAAAAGCCAATTTCTGTCATTGGCCCTAAAGAGCCGGCATGATCAATACAGGGACCCCTCTATCTCATTTTCAACTTCATGTCGACCACAGACATACTTTCTTCCAGTCACCTGGATCTCCCTGCTGTTCCTAGGACACCCCAGGGCTTTTGCATGTGCTGTTCCACCATCTCTGTATAGCCCAGACTCAGTCCTCCCTCTGGGGCTGCTTTGCTGTTCCCCGACTATCCCATTGTCAACTGCAGCCTGCTCATAATCTTGAAGCCTTCCACTGCTGTGATATCCCCATTGGACTTGTCCCCAGCTGTCCCACAACTTTACCCATTTCTGTATCATCTGTCTCCCCGCCCCCCCCCCCAGCTAGAATGCCAGCTGGGAAGGGGGCTTGGTTCTCACTCACTGCTCTATGGCCAGCACCGGTAAGAATACCTGACTCTACGTAAGCCTTCAGTAAACACCTGGTGAAGGAGTGAATGAATCTAAAAGTGGGTGGAGTGAGGTAGTTTCAATTTGATTTGGAAAAAAAAAAATTTTGTAAATGTGACCTAGGCACAAAAATAGCATGGAGGATTTCACGCCAGACATGATTTTCTGTATTGACATTAAAATGCAGCAGAGCTACAGATGATTCTGTTTCTTTCTCTCTCTATGTATTGTTTTTAATTAGTCTACAATACACACATTATTTATGTAATAAAATAAAAGTAAGAGAAATGTTTGTTGTTAAACCGCTGCTTACTGTCAATTATGAGGTGCTCGGAGGCAACACTAAAGGTTCATTAAAGTCTCTCAAACTGAGCATTTTTATAGCCAAGGATGCTCTGTCTCTGACAGTAATGCTCTCTCTTCCTATCGGGTTTTTTTTTTTTTTTTTTTTTTTTTTGGTACCAGGGATTGGACCCAGGGGCACTTGACCACTGAGCCACACCCCCAGCCCATTTGGGATTTTATTTAGAAACAGGGTCTCACTGAATTGCTCAGAGCCTCATTAAGTTGCTGAGGCTGGCCTTGAACTTGAGATCCTCCCGCTTCAGCCTCCTGAACTGTTGGAATCCCCGCAGGTGTGTACCACTGCACCCAGCTCTTAATGTGCACCAACTGTGATTGCCTCTGGTTTTTCATAACTAAGAAGCACCTGAGTGTTTGGACCAGTGCATCCGTAAAGCTGCTGTTAACAGAAAGCCAGATGCATGAAGGCTCCATCAATGCCAACTTGCTGGGCATCCTGATTAGGGTACCAAGGGCTGGGGGAGGGGCTGGGGCTAGATCATTTTCACCCCTGCATGGGCATCATATGTTTCATTGATCTTTGTGACCAACCGAATATTTTCATGTGTCTTGTGTGACTCAATACTTACATCAGCTTTGTTTCTTATTCCCTTCCAGGGAGCTTAGAGGAACAAGTCCTTTTTCCACGATCCCACAGCTAGCAGATGCCAGCAGAACTTCCCTCTGCCTGCACTCCTACCCCAGTGCCACCTGCCTCTAGGTAAACACTCGTCCAGAAACAGCAGGAAGTAACGAGGAGTTTGCTCAGCAACCTTTCCTAGGAGGAGTGGCATTGGGGGCAGGGGGGTGCGAATGACTAAGCCCTTGAGGTGCTTAGGGGAAACTGGGGTGGAGGTGGACAAGTGCAATAAGGGTCAGTCTAGGAAAGGAGATGTGATGCCTGTATTATCTCAGTGGATCGGAGTGTCTCTTAGGCAGGGAACTACCTTCATTTGGGGGAAAAATAAAAAGACCTTTGTAGATTGTTGTGGTTTGAATCTGGAAAGTCCTCCAAAGGCTCCCGTACTGAAGGCTTAGTCCCCAGTGCAGCAATGGGCAGAGGTGGGGCTTTGGGGAGATGGTTGGAATATGAGGTCTCCGATCTCATCAGTGCATTAATCCATTGAGGGATTCATAATGCATTGTCAGGTGGTGGAAACTGTAGGGGGTGGGACCTAGTAGAAGGGACATACTCTGGGGGACCATATCTTCTCCCCAGTCCTTTCTTCTCTCTTTCTGCTTCCTGGCTGCCAGGAAGTGAGCAGCTCTGCTCCACCACACCCTTCTGCCCTGATGTCTCTGCTTCACCACAGTCCCCTAGCAACGGACGCAGCTCATCATGCACTGAAACCTCGGATGCTAACCTAAATAAATCTTCCCTCCTCTAAATTGTTTTTCTTGGGTATTTTGTCACAGCAATGAAAGCTGACTAACATATAGATGCTTGGGGCAGAATGTAAGGCCTTGAAGGTGAAGCTGTTCTGCCATTTAAAAAAAAAAAGTGGGAGTTTTGTTTTATTTTCTAAGGTCATTTGGAGAGAAGAAGAAGGAGCAGGGGACAGCAAGATGGAGGAGGCTGGGAGGATGTGGGGAATATGTTAGTGCAAAGCAGCCAGAGGCCACTCAAGGATGAGAGATGCTCTTCTGCTGATTTTGAATTTGTATGACTCTTCACAATTCCATTCTCACTGTCTATTTCATCCCTTTCACTCCTTCAATAATTGGCATATTCTGCTCAGCTCCTAAATATTTTGTATGAGAAGAACTTTGATAAACTTGACAAAAGCTGTGGCTTGCAAGTATGCAGAATAGGGGCTTCACACTTGCAAGGGAAGTCAGCCAGGGGTGGTGGGGGACCGGGGTGGGGAGGTGGGGGGGGGGTAGGACAGAGAAGCCAGGGTCCAGCCTCACTGTCTCAATACTGCTTCCCCTTCTTCTTGCCCCGTCTGGACCATAAATGCATCTCATGGTGGCTACTCTCTGGGCAACTCACCATCCCCAGGGTCAGTTTCCTCAGTCCTGCAGAGTGAAGGATGTGGAAAATAAGCCCAAGGGCATTTCGCCTACGTTTTTATCATTTAAAATCCCAGGTCTTAACCAGAACAAGGAATAGAAAAGGAACTTGCACCAGACTGACATCTGACCCCCCACCCTAATGGGTCACTGGACCCCAATACAATAAGCCCCAGGGAATTCCCTATTCACATTCCTGTCTCACACTAATGAATCAGTGGGACCCCAATAAAAAGAACCCCAGGAATTGCCTTCCTGTCCCACCCTAAATAAAGCCTATCTATAGGAGCTAGATCCTTGCTTCAGCCCACGGCCATTTTCTACCCCAAAGTGAGCTGTCTCTGGGTTCCCCCAATTGACTCTGCAGCTAAATACTGAATGGAAAAAAGCTTGCTGATCCGAGGTTTGCTATGCCTGCATTTGTCCTGACACCCACCCTTCTGGATACGTCCCTCTCTGAAATTCTTCACTATACCTCTTTGAATGTGCCCTCTGATCCTGCTGGACCCCTTGATAATAACACCCAACATAGAGCTGCCCTGGGTCCCTTTGCCTCCTTTGATGGCCCCTGAGACCACCTTGTTAAGGAATCTAAGAGTCCCAGAAGCATAATTTGCAGCCACTGACTTATGTACAGGTGATAGACACCCTGGGCAGCAGTATAGTGGTGCCTATCTGCCAGCTCTGAGACATCATCCTTCAGTGTAGCCTGAGGGGCCCAGGCCCTCCCTTCCTCCCAAGAGTGCCCAGATCACCCACTTCCAGGAGCTCTGGAGGCATGTCCCACCTGTCCCTAGAGACAGTTGCACAACTGATCATCCAGGATCCTCTTTCCTTTTCACTCTCACCCTTTCCCAGCCTAAATAAGCATCCAGGAGGAGCTAAGTTTCTTTGTCTTTGCCGTGGGCAACTTCAGCAAAGGGGCCTCTTACTGCAGCTGCCCTGCCCATGGGCACTCCCCTCATATGGTGGATCTGGGGGCCGACTGTCCTCACCCATCACTGTGTTTTGCCATCTGGTTCCTCCCTCCGAGGGATCTGAAAACTTGCTCTGCTGTGTAAAACCACAGGTTCCTCCACTGTCCCCTGCACTGTGGCAGGAAAGCTCCTGTGTGTTGATACTACGTGTGCATCTCACCAACACACACACACACACACACACACACACACACATACACACACACCCAGGCATGAGGCAGAGGTGTCAAGCGGGGTCCTTGATCAAATAAGATGACTTGCTCAAAACCTTGCTTCCCTCCTGTAGACCAGGAGTCTGAAGCATCTTGGGTTGAAGTGCTTAGAAGCTGGACCTCTGCTCCATCAAGGACACCAGCTTCCCCTCCACTCCCATCAGCAAATCCTAGGGCAGCTCCCCAGGAGGTACCCCAGAACTTCAAGAATTTTGAACCACGGACCAGCCAATACTTCTTTCCATTGCTCTGCAGAGCTGTTCCTCAGAGCCAATCCACAACTGGCGTGTGAATTTGACCATCTGTCTCTAATGATTTTGATCTCCATCAATCAGCCCCTTAAAGCCTAGTTCAACAGCAATTTCTTGAAAAGTGTCCGGATGTCCATCCATGTATGTGTTCATTTAGCAGTGGGGGAGAGTCTGGGGGATGGAGATTGAGAGCAATCTCTGGAGAGTCCTTGCTCACCAGAAGCTTGTGTCTTGGGGAGGGTGTAGGGCACTGCCCAGGGCTTCTCAAATGAGACTGGCATGGGTAGATGCTGAGAGGGCCTCTGACATTTGTGGGTATATGTCTGCATCGGTGAACAAGGAGCACCCTGAGGAGTCCTCCCTCCCTTCCATGGTGCCTCCTCTTCTCTGTCTCCCAGTGAGTCTCCCCACACCCAGCCTCCCTGAATGCACACACAACATTGTGCCACTTCTCTTCTGTCATGCGCCCAGCCTCACCCATTCTTTCCCCTACACCATCCATCCTTCCAAACCAACAACAATTCTGTCCAATCAGAAAAGAGGAGGAAGCAGCTCTCCCCAGCCAACAAGGAACAGAACCAGCATGAAAGACTAGAATCATGTCAAACATCTCCCTCGGGAGGGGAGAGGCCATGGATGATAATGGAAATGTTGCTTGCTGCCATGACAACCATAATCATTCAGCCAGGGTACCAAGGGCTTGGAGGCAAAGACACCAATTGGATGTTTATTTCTTCAGCATCTCTAAGGAGGTAGAAACCAAAAAGGAGACGTCTTCAGGCCTCCATTTGTTACCTGCTGGAGAAGTAGAGTATTTGGCGAGGACTGGTCCATCTTTCTCCAGTCCGCCACCAATTATGACATCACTTTCAGTTTACCCTGATTCTAACTCATCATTTATATCAACCATTTTGGCTATGGCCACTGAGAGTCCCCTGGCAGCCAGGTGCAGGAGGTTTGGCCACAGCCTGGGAAGAGTGGCCTCGGTCTCAAGGCAAGGTCAGGGCCTGTGAAATCTCCACACAAACACATTACCTACATCATGTCTGGGGGTGGGAAGACAGGAAGCAGAACCAACCCCCCAAATTAAAAGTTACTGAGGTGATGGAGGCTGCAGCAGCAGTCATGGTGGCTCTGTGGGTAAGGCTGGCGCAGCGCAGACTCCGGGATTTGGCATTATCTCTTGGGCCCTTTCCTCGGTCATTGTGCACGGCTAAAAACAAAAGAACAATGGCCAAAGCCTGGAAGAGGACATGGTTCACAATGAGCATAAGATAGAGCCTCCCTGTACACACAAGACCCTCTTGGAAGAGAAGGTCAGGTTGGAAGAGCAACTGAGAGGCACAATGGAAAAATATAAATGAGCTTTGACAGATATTGTGAACTTGAGGCAGAGGAGCCAAAAACTGATAGAAGATGCAAAATTACATGGCATCCAAGGCTTCTGCAAGGACTTGCTGGAGGTTGCAGACATTGTGGAGAAGGTAATCCAGAGTGTTCCAAAAGAAGAAATTAAAGATGACAACCCTCACCTGAAAAGCCTGCACGGAGGTGGGGGGTGGGTTGGTGCTGACCGAGGTGCAGATCCAGAAGGTGTTCACAAAGCACGGCTTGCTCAAGCTGGACCCCCCTTGGAGCCAAATTTGACCCTATGAACATGAGGCGCTGTTCCACACACCAGTAGAGGGCAAGGAGCCGGCCACAGTGGTGCTGGTTACCAAGGTAGGGCACACTCTCAGGCCTGCCCTGGTGGGGGTGATGAAGGAAACATTGCTGCCTCCCAAGGGGCCTTTGGCTTTTAAGTCACTTGCTGTAACTCTTCAAAGGCGGGTTCATCTTTTCTCATCTGGGAGTCCAGCCTTGATGGAAAGCTTAAGTGGCTCATGGAATCAAGCTGGTGGCACAGTTGAGTTCAGCAGCTCTGGTTTTGGAGTCTGGTTTTTTAGTACACCACGTGTTTAGTAGCTTCATATGCTTCCAGAAAAGGGCAGATGGGACCTCTATGTTATCATGAATAAGGCTGTATCTGCTCAAACCCGTGATTGCAAAGTACTTTAAACAAATAAAAGGTCTTTAGGAAATGTCCAAAAAAAAAAAAAAAAAGCTATTGAGAAAAAAAACCTAAACCAGCAATAGGAAACTAAGAACAATGAGCAGGAGCCCTGTTCTGGTCATAGGTGAAATCACAGCTAATTTCCAGAAAGCCAAACTGAGAAAAGGGACTGCTGAGGTCAGGGATGGTCTACGTGGCTGGTGGCTTATGAATAGGAACATGAATGTTCTGTCACAGACTTTCTCCAGCTGCACTGGGAGCTAAGGTGGCCACAGAGACTTAGGATGGGGCCATTTCTGAGGGATGGGTAAGGGTCATCTCCAGAGAAGCTGTTGTCTCCTCTGAGGCCTCTGAGGCAGCACAGCATGAAGCCCCAGCTCACATCAGGTAAGAGAGGCATCTTTAAGCCTGTCTGACCTCTGATTTATCCTGCATTGTTAGGATGACAAACAAGGAATCAGCACCCTCCTCCACACTACATCCAGCCAGCACCCCTGCCCCAAGCAACATGTAGTTTTCAAGGGTTTCTGCACTTAAGTAATGACATGCCAAGTGCCAAAACTCTCAAATGGTGGAAGATAGTAATCAAAATATAAAATACTGCCTGGTGTGTATTCCTTTAAGAGAATCCATCATGGTGGGCATGGTGGCACACATGCCTGTAATCCCAGTGACTCGGGAGGCTGAGGCAGGAGGATCTCCAGTTCAAATCTAGCCTCAGCAACTTAGTGAAGTCCTAAGCAACTTAGTGAGACCCTGTCTCAGAATAAAAAATAAAATGAACTGGGGATGTAACTCAGTGGTAAGGAGCTCCCGAGTTCAATCCCTTGTACTCAAAAAACAAACAAATAAAAAGAGAATCCATCTCTGCTAGGGCATCTTGGAAAGAAGGAGGAGGTTGATAGACTGTGCTACCACTGCCCATTCTATTAAATACAGTGTGTGGTTCAGAGCCACATGGGCATTTATGAATCCCACTCCTCTATGGGCTCAACAGAGCTTGATTTTTGATTTGCCTGTGGATCAAAGAAAGGCCACTTATCCCTATGGGACATTTCCTTCTAACATATTGGCATTATTCAGCAGGGAAAAGTGAAACAAAAGCCGAATTTATTCAGACAGGAGTTTCAAAGTTAAAACATCAAGGAAATAGATCAAAACTTAAAAAAAAAGTTAAAAAACCCCAGCTCCAATCTAAGTTCTCTAACATTTCATATTTCCAAAAAACCACAAGAAACTGTTGAACTATCCCAAAAGACTATATTCACTTTATTTCCGTTGAATGCCTCAAAGCAAAAAGTCCAAGGGTCCTGACTTTTCTCTCTCTACTGTCCATATTATGGTCAAAGTCCACTTTCCATGCTGGTGGGGGCTAGCACTGTGCCTGTCAAAGTGACAGTTGTCACAGCATGCTTACTGCTTCAGAATAAAAGAAGTTGAACATTTACATCCAAATGTCTCACAGATTTACCCTACTGTAACATGGAGCCCCAAACAAACAAATAAAAACTGGGTTTAAAACCAATGCCATTGAAAAGTTTGGCAGGATCCTTAAAAGTTATACTTACATACCTACCATATGGTCCAGTCATTCCATTCCTAGGTATTTACCCAAGAAAAAAAGAAAATATATGTCCATACAAAAGCTTTTACATGAATGTACAGAATCACTTTATTTGTAATAACCCAAAGGTAGAAACAATCCATATATCTGTTAGTAATAAATAAATAAATATGGTAAAATGTAAACAAAATGGACAAATTGGGGTGGATTTATATACAATGAAATGCTACTCATCAATAAGAAAAGGAGAAACGACTGATACAAACAACACGAATATATTAAAACAATTATGCTATGTAAAAAATCCAGATTAAAAAAGGAACCATATTGTATGATTTTATTTATATAAAACTTTAGAAATTTAATTTCTTGTGACTAAAAGCAAATTGGTGGTTGCCTTGAGAGGAGGGTCCAGAAAGTCAGGGGGAGACATTTCAAAGGGGCCTAAAGATATTTTCAGGGGTGATGGATATGTTCACTTTCTTGAATTTGATGGTTTCATGCATGTATACATGTGTTAAAACTCATCATTTGGGGCTAGTGTTGTGGCTCAGTGGTATTGTGCTCACCTAGCCTGTATGAGGCACTGGGTTTGATCCTCTGCACTACATAAATGTAAAATAAAAATATTGTGTTCACCTAAAACTAAACAATAAATATTAACAAAAACCTCATCATTTGAACACTTTACATGCATGCAGTTTATTAATCATGCCTTAATTAAGCTATTTAAATATTTTTGAAAAGAAATAAAAAATATACAATGATGCAGTATTGGGGATTAGATTTATACCCACCTCCAACAGACAGAAATCCAGACAAGCATATGAAATAATGATTTTCAACATTAGCAGTCAATGCAAGGCTGTGATCCCTGACAAAAGGGAAAGTGAGCAAGCCTTATAATGGCACCCACTCATGGCCTACAGAGTGCCCCAGTGGAGCTCAAAGGTCTTGCAGAGCTGAGGAGATAAAGTTCAAAGTTCTGGGAGGTTTGCAGGGCAGAGTATCAGAGAGGAGGGAGTTCCATATGCAGAAAGACAACTCCTGGGACTGCCAGGTAAAAATCTCAAGTCTTTGAACACTGATCAGTGCATAAGTTGAAGAAATTCCTCAAGGCAGGCAAGAGAACCACCTGGAAAGAAACAGAGCAATTCCTAGAGACCTTTCAGGATCAGGAATAATTAGTATTCTCACCAGTTGAAATGGAAAGACCTGACAATTGTGTATTGGTAGCATGTTCAGAAGGGCAGTGTCTTAATATTAGGGCTAAATTAGTCCACACTAAAAGTTTTTGGGACTTGCCATAACAAAGTTTAAAAGCAAGCCCCGAAAAATCAAACTGTTTCCAAGTAACTATGTGCCAGAACAAATCTCCACACTCTTTAAAGGAATAAAACAAAATCCAACACCTGACACTATAAAATTCCCATTATGTGGCTTTCAATAGAAAATTACCAGGCATGCAAAACAGCATGAACATATGACTCATAGGTAGGGGGGAAAAATAGGAAAAGGCCCAGAAATGGCAGAGATGATGAAGCTAGCAGACGGGGGACATTAAAATAGCTATTATAAATCTTACAAATAAACATATTCAAGGATGTTCAAGGAAACATGAACTCAATTATGAGAGAAATAAAAGAAAACTCAAATGGAACTTCTGGAGGTGGAAAACACAATATCTGAAAAAACACATCATGAACAGAAATCATTATCTCCTTGATACCGGAACATACTTTTGGGCTTTCAGGTAATAATTGAATCACCACTTCCTTGGAGGAGCGTTGATGGCCGAAATAAACAATACTCTGTGCTGTCACGGTGCTTCAACCTCCCCTTCAAAGCCCTTGTCACAGTTGTAGTATTTCCATTGTGAGCAGGACCATTCCACTAGTGTCTGTGTTCCCCACTACCAAGAGCAGGAGTGTGTTTTTGCTTACCTCTGCCTGCCTTTGTGTCTAGCACAGTGCCAGGTATGAAGTAAACTCAATTCATGTTTTGAATAAATGACTGAATGAACTCCTATAATCCGCCTTGCAAGGATTCATTCCATGGCTCTTGTTTAAAGCAGTATGCCTGACTTCCTTCTTCATCTGCATGGAGATGCTGGTTGACCATGGGTCCCATTTCTTAAATGACTTGGTGAGATGTGGTTCCTGCAGGCACTGTTAAATCCTGAATCATTAAGTGAGAACCTTAAACTCTGGTCTTTGGTTTCTCAGCTCCTACCTAAGGATGCTAAACAGATCTCTCTAAGCATTCTCTCAGCAGGTTGTGGTCCAGTCTCCAATAATGTTCCTCTTCCTACAAGATTCTGACTTCCTGGTCGCCATACCCTGGGGTCGGCTCTTCCTGCATTGAATCCGGGATTTCTGGGTGACTACTAGAATGGAGTAGAGAGATAAAGTAAGTCACAGAGCCACTGTGGCTTCTGTGTTGGTCTCTTGAATTGCTTGCTCAAGGGGATGCCAGCTGCCATGTCCTGAGAACAACACTCCAGCTGCCCTAAGGAGAGGCCCTCAAAGACAGCTAGTAAGGTCCCGCCGATAGTCCTGTGGGGGAACCGTCTGGAACTGGATTCAGTCAAGCCTTCAGTTGACAGCAGCCCTAGCTGACACTTGACCTTAACCTCATCAGAAACCTGAGCCTGACTACTCAGGAAAAGTGCTCCTGAATTCCTGACCTACAGATGCTATAATTGATTGTTATTGTTTAAACCAAGTTATGGAATAATTTATTGTGCAGCAATAAATAACTCACACACCGGCACAAAAATTTCTTTCACCCTCACTCTTCAATTACTTCCACTGTAAACATGAAAACACTGTATAAGCTAAATCCCCAAAGTGGAAATCTTTCCTGAGTTGGGGATCAAGCTGGGAGCCTGGGATCTAGACCAAACATCTCAAGAAACATCGAAGCCCCTCTTTTCCTCATTTGTCCCCAGGAGGCCTGATGACACTGTCTGCTGTCCTCATTGCCTTCTTGCCCTCACCAGCCATTTCTCAGTGTCAATTATTTCACTCCCACTCTCTCCCTGGCTTCCTTGATGTCTTTGGGGTCTGCTTCTTGTTCTTCTGAATAAGTTTTCCAAGTTTCATAACTAGTTTATATGTATTTGCAAGTATTTAGGGGTACTTCGTAGGTGCTGCACAAATATTATTTACTGCTTTGATCTATTATAAATCTTACAAATAAACATATTCAAGGGTGTTCAAGGAAACATGAACTCAATTATGAGAAAAAAAAAAAAAACAGGACCTGAGCAAAGATTGGAGTCCTAATCATTTGTTTAGAAGGTGCAGGGCAGGGAAATGTGGGAAAATAAAGTGAGGCCAGGAGAGAAGTCATGTGAAGCAAGGCCCTGTGTTACTGGAATGGCCTGCTTCACCAAGAGCAGGGTGAACTCCAGGTTGTTGTTCACCTAGCCTGGGGACTTCTCTGGAAAAGCTGCAGGGAGGATTAATGCTCCAGAGTTATCTACAGGAGAAAAGAAGTTGGGGAGTTTATCTCCTCCCACCACTCTCCTATATCCCAGGTCAAGTTCCCATCATGGGGGGGTTACCTCCCTTGCCGTATCCAGCCCCTAGTGACTGCTTGGAATCTAGATCCCATGTCCCATGAAAATGGTGTTGTGCCCAAGTTCCTAAGTGGAGGGCATATGGGGCCTCATCAGCCATTACAGAGATGCAATGTCATTGAGAGAGCTTAAGAAGATCTACAGGTGTGTCCCTCTTGATCTCTTTTCCAATTCTCAGAACCATTTGTCAGCAAAGACAATGGGATTCTCATTGTCTTTGTGTGTGTGTGTGTGTGTGTGTGTGTGTGTGTGTGTGTGTGTGGTGCTGGGGATCAAACCCATGGCCTTGTTCATGCAAGGCAAGCACTTGACCAACTAACCTAAATCCCCAGACCTTCATTGTCTTGATTGTATCAGTTCCTCAAATGGGTGGGTGGGTGGAAGATAAAGCAAGCAGAGGCTGCATATTTTTGTGAGCTGACCTTGCAGATTCCCTCCAAGACAGATGGAGGTACTCAAATTCTGGCAGACAAAATGTGAGAATCCCTCTTTCTTCAACTGGCTGGCTGGGAGATCTTATCTCTCAGTTGAGGGCCTCTGAGACAGTAACTTTCACCCACAGATTTAGAAAATGCAATTGCAAAGAACAGAATCAGAGTTTTTGAGCAGTCATGGGGCTCTGTTTTGACAAAATTAAAAGCCCCCCGAGGCCCTTGTGTTTTGCTTAGAAAGAGAGATGTTTCCTCCCAAGAGTTCTTCAAACTTCTGCTTACAAGCAATGCCGAGAAAGTACCTGTGGCAAGGATATGGAAGACCCGTGAATCCCTTAGGATTCCAGTGTACCAAGATGTTCATCCATTGCTTATTTACAGATGAGGATGGATGGATGGATGGATGGATGATGGGTGGGTGGGCAAATGACTGATGAGTCCTCTGCTCAGTTTTGTGGATATCCAGGAGGCTCTGTCCAGACATCCAATGCCCTTACACAGGCAATCAAGAAAAAGCATCACTGTGGGTTTTTATGCCTTGAATCAGTCTCTCAGACACTGGTTTTCCCTGTCCCTGACATCCATCCCCCACCCTTCTGGCTTGTTATCAGCTCGGTGCTGTCTCTTTGCATTAAAGTGACAAGCAGCAGCACAAAGCTGACGACAGGAGGCTAGAGCTGTAATTTGCACTGACATTCACTGGCGTTATCCACTTATTGCCTGGAAAGCCAAATAGGAGATTTGTCTGATTTTGATCCCTGGAAGAAAAATGACAACACTGCTCTATTCTTGCAGTTCAAAACAAGGCACCAGCCTGGTCTCAGGCCTGAGTTCTGGCTGGCCATGACCAGCTGCATGATGTGGGTTTTCAGCATCAGTCTCCCTTTCCTCTGAAGTGGAATTTTCTGTCAGGCCTGAAATCTAGCAAACCCTGGCCTGTGAGCTTCAGATGCTGGTGGATGTACATGTCGTTTTCTCAGCTAATCACAAAGCTATTTGCAGGTTACCAAGGGGCCTTAAAGGGATCCTTGTGGGAACAACACACCTCAGGGAAGTCAGACCCTAGCTGAAAAATACCTCAACAGTTCTCCTTCTGCCTCCCCAACTCCCCTTTTTAAAATACCCCCAGCTAGATGATTTATAAGGCAAAGATGATTTATAAGTGCAAAAATGAAAATATGAAACCCTTTGTTCAAAAAAAGCAGGAAAAACGTACTCAAATGCGAAAAAGGCACTAATTGGCATTCTTCTGTGATCTCTCCCTGACTTGTAACACTTTTTATTTCGTAGGGCATGCTGTCCTAAATATTAGCATAGTAATAAATACATAATCTAAATTATCAGCGTGAATTTTAGCACTGATCTCTATCGTATGCGATGCCAGTTTTAAATGCACATGTAAGACTATTATATTTTGGAATCATCAAAATGGCACAGTTTGTATTTCAGAGCTCATGCACACATATAGACTTCATTCCCTGCTGGAACAATGGAAATGTTCCATAAAACCAACCATTCTTCTTTCCCCTCTTAACGTAGGCACTTCCTACCAACACTCTGCCCCCATCTCACTGCTGAGGATGGAAGGAATGAAAGGAAAAAAAACGATAGTTGCCCTATTTGTTTCTTTTCCTTCCATGTCACCATGTCCAGTATGTGGCTGCTAGCCCAGGGAAGTCACATGAGTGAGAAGGTGCTAGGGCTCCTCAGCGGTCTTAGGACACAGTTGTCTGGTGCTTTTGAGGCGAGTTCTGGTTGCTGATAAAACACAAGTTCAAATATAAAATTATTAAGAGTTCCCAAATGGTGACGGCAAAGCATCTCATCAAGAATGAGGCCACCGTAAAGGTCTCAACGTGGTCCTACCAGTCAGGGTGGTGGAATAGGAGAGCTGATATACTCAGAGGGTGTTTACCATAGCCAGGCACTGAGGGACACTTTTTATATTTTATCAGTCACTGAATCTCCTGACAACCAAATATAGCAGGTTAAGTTCCTACCCCAACTTTCAGATACGAAACTTTAAGCACTAGGAGGTTAAAAGTCATAGAACTGGTGGACCTGAGAGACAGACTGAAGCCATCTGGCCCAGAGCCTCAGCCCTAACTGTACGCAAACTGCTTCTCAGGCTAAGTCAAGAAAAGCGTTGGGGGAGGTCACACATTTTCTTTCCCCTCTTGCCGTGCCTGTAGTCACGTTTACATGTCAGAGTTCAGGATATTTCTGTTCAAGTGGAAATCCATAATTTTACTTCTCAAAATATTAACTTTGCTTAAGTCCAGGTTAAGAGGCTTACAGGCATTTTAAGGGCAATAATGAGGGGTGGATCTCACACAGGGAGATCTAGAGTTGGCTGAGTTGGGGAAAGAATTTGGTGGGTCCAAAGGAAGCCCCTTCTGCCTGCTGTTAGTCTTGAGAAAGTGGGGGTTTTACTTCGGGACTCACCCAACTAAGCCCTGGCTCAGTCTTTCTTGTCCTTTAGTAAACAGCATGCACACACACAGGGACACACACACACACACACACACAAGCCTACACACGCACCTCCACACAATCCAGCTCTGCCTCCAGCCCACATTCTTAGGAACCAAGTGTCCCTTCCCCAGCCCCACATCCCATCCCTCTCTCCCAGTGTGACTCCAGAACATTGACCACCCATGGCCTGGAGAGGTGTTGTCTGTCAAGTTCACCAGGTCAAAGGCTGCCCTTTCCATCCTGGGCACCACCCAGGACACTGCCCACATGGACCACAAGGAAGCACAGCCAGGAGGGAGAGGAGCGATAGCTCTGTGCTGGTATTTGGGGAGGGGAGGGGGCTGGTTTAAGGGAAGGGACTTGGGAGGGCACAAGAAGGGAAATGCAAGGGCACAAGGTCTCAGAAAAGGGATGGATCAACAAAGTACCCAGTGGCTTTCTGTCTGTCCTGAGGGGTTAATTGTCAGTCACTGATCAAGTCCAATTTGGTCATCTTTATAGTCATCAGAGCCAATTACCTTTAAGGAGTGGTGCATGCTTTCTGATTAGCCATCCAAACAAGGGCAGTGTCAGATGGGAGCTGTGTCTTCACTGATCATCATGAAGGTCATGGGTAGAAGTCCCAGGCTCACCTGCTGTAATGGCTACTGTTCCAAGATACATTAAAACAACAGTTTGAAGGGTTTTAATTTCTCTTTATAAATATTCCTGTGCCCAGAAAATGTAAAGGACGCATCATTTAGGATTTTTTTTTTTTGTAGTTGTAGCATGCCTTTATTTTATTTGTTTATTTTAGTGGTGCTGAGGATCGAACCCAGTGCCTCACACATGCAAGGCAAGCGCTGTGCCACAGAGCCCCAGCCCCAGCCTCATCATTTAGGATTTTTTAGAATATAAAATGTATAATATATTTCAGGATGTAGGACTCTAGACTGACTGCCTGGGCTTGAAGAAAGGACCTCTGTGAAGGAAGGTGATGGTTTAACCAGTTTTTTATTCATTCTGATAGTAGCCACTGCAGCTTCTCTTCCTCTTTGTCTTTCATTTTCCCAGAACATGGAAGACTTCCTCTGCTTCTTTCCATCTTGCTTTGAACAGTGCCTTATTGCCTGGCAGCAGAAGGGGACAGAGCGCCTGTCCTTCTCTGGCTTCCTCTTCTGGGTTGTATTGCTCTATTTCCATCTGGGTGCATTGTTTGGAAACCAACAGGCATGAATTTGATACCTAATGCAAATGCCTTATCTTGTTAGTGTCACACCATTGACTAAACAAGACAAAGAAAAAGATGCCCGATGACCGATTGGTTTTATATTTCATGTGACACCCACTTGACTTTGGACAGCCCAGAGCAAAGAGCAGAGCAAAGATTATCTCAACCAGAATTCCCCAAGTGGCTATTTTGGGGTCTTTATTCTTCTGTCCCAGAATTTTCCTTTTTTTTTTTCTCCTCAAAATTATTCCTGGTCCCAGGGCTTAGGGACAAGAAAAAAATTGTTGGTCCCTCTTAACATAAAAGTTGAGATCATTTTTTTGTTGTTGTTGTTGTGGCCCAGGTCAAGTTGGATAGGCATGATCTGCTAAAGAGGAGTGGAAAATAATACCCTTCCCAGTGTCACATTTGGTCACATTGAGTGAGAGAAGGGGACTCATGTATATAAGAGTCTATAAGGCTGGGCCAAGTGGCGCACACCTATGATCCCAGCAGCTTGGGAGGCTGAGACAGGAGAATCATGAGTTCAAAGCCAGCCTCAGCAAGCGAGGCAGTAAGCAACTCAGTGAGACCCTAAATAAAATACAAAATAGGGCTGGGGATGTGACTCAGTGGTTGAGTGCCCCTAAATTCAATCCCAGGTTCCAAAAAAAAAAAAAAAAAGAAAAAAGAAAGAAAAAATAAGAGTATACACAACCAAAAGACTATGGTCTCTGTCTTTTTTTTTTAATTAATTAATTTTTTTTTAAACAGGCAAATGAGACCCCACTATCAGCCTGTGAATGGAAATTCAGAAAAAAAAATAGACATTCTTCTTCTTTTGATTATAATTTTTCTGTTAATCTAATTTTTAAATCTCCAGCAAAAATTTCTTACACTGTGATGATACAGTTTATGTTGCAGATAGAAAACCTCCATCAATCCAGGTTTGCCGATTTCTTATTTCTCTCGGCTTTGACAGTGGAGGGCCCGGGTGTTGAATGCCAAGCAATTGGAAGTTGACCCCTGGGCTGGCTGATCCCAGCTCTAAGTTAATCTTCACCAACCACCAAAAAGATGGGCAGCATCACTCTGCTGTGTGGCCACAGAGGACATTCTTTTCAAGTTGTTGTAGGTTACCATGGAAACAGGGCCATCTTAATGTTAAGAATAATTTGCTCTGTAATGAAAATGGCCTCTTGCTAAAGGAAACTGAACTTGGCAGCTCTTTGACTCATTCTCAGTTGCTGTCCCTACCCCACCCCCGCCCTACTTTCTTCTGCCTAGAGGTCTTAATTTTGGTGATCTATGAGGTGTCAGCCAGAAGGTCTTGTGCTCTGCTGCAAAGCACTATAAAAAGGCAGATGTATGACGGTGTCATCCGCAAATACCCTAGAAAGTTAAGTGTTAAACCGGCGTTAATAATAAATGTTTTCCTCCAAAGTAGGTTACGGCCCTATCGCCCTAGCCCCTGAAAGTATTACAAACCAACAAAATCTCAGGGAGTCCACAGACACCTAACCCTGCCTTTGTCCTTAGAGGACAGTCAGAGAAGTTATTAAATGCCATTCCATCTTGTCTGTCTGAAACCCTGGGGTGGAGAGAGAATAATCCCTCCTAATTCCTGAACTCTGATCTCTACAAGTAGGAAGTCTTGGAACCAGAAAGCCCTGGAGATGGCAAAAATGACTCTTGAAAGTCTTCCCAGGAAACATGGCCATCACCTCTGACCCAGTGTTTGGCTGCCACCATTTTGATTCCAGTCCTCCACCACATCTGAACAAGAGGAGGCAAAGAAACACCATTGATCTAGTCCTGCCTCACCTCCCACTCAGGGGCCCTGCC
This sequence comes from Spermophilus citellus, assembly GCF_964194105.1. Lineage (NCBI taxonomy): Eukaryota > Metazoa > Chordata > Mammalia > Rodentia > Sciuridae > Spermophilus > Spermophilus citellus. Next base: position 21,532,279 of record NC_138184.1, on the reverse strand, counting down.
TCCATCTTTCCACCACATACATCATGGTGCCTGGATCATGCCCATGTGTTTTTTGAAAATAGCCCACAGGTGGGGAGCCTGAAAGAAGCACCACTCACTGAGGTACATAAGAATTTGAAGCTTACATGACAGTCATAACCCATGGCTGTGATCAAGAAAATTCCAAGTTGAAATTCTATATTCTTGCCCCAGTAGATAAAAAGTCCTGATTGCTTCTCATCTTCTATTGCTTCTCACCCAATAGTAAAATTGGTGGCCATTGTTTTTTTATTAGAAGGTTCCTCCAGATACAGGACAAAGAGTCGACATGATTGGGGAAATGAGCCATAGTCAAGAACTCCAAAGGCCCCCATTTCAAGATGGCCTCCCCAGAAGCAGCCCCTGAGAGAGAAGATTCTAGTGAAAGTGACTCACTAGGAGGTGTTCTCAGGAAAATCCAAAGCAGAGTGGAAAAAAAAAAAAAAAAAAAAAAGGACTGGGAAGGGAAGGAGAACAAACAAGTTTTCTGATGTCAGACAAGTTCCCTGGAGAGCATTGTTAGCACAATCCCTCAAGAGATCCAGGATAGGTCACATTCAAATATCCCCACTGGGGAAAAGGGAATTGGAGAATTTATATCCCTGCTGCAGTGGGGAAGCTTAGGACACCTGCAGGCCAAGCAAATCCAGTAGCCTCTGGTCAGACAGATGCAGGCCCAGTCAAGAATGAGGTACGGAGTGCTTGATGTGGCCAGAAAGGGTGAAAGGCTCTGAGACATGTGGACACAGGACTGACAGCATCTGCAACACCCCCCTACCACTATCCCCCATGAGAAACTAAAGCCAATGAAGGAACCTAGAGTTTTCTTCTTGATTCATCAATTTTTCATCACGCATTCATTCATTTAAGCAAGCATTGTCTGAGCACTGCTGTGTTCCAGCCATTGTACTAAATGCTGGGATTTTTAAAAAAGGAAGACAGCATTTATTGTTCCTGAGAGGTGAACAGTCTAACAGAGGAGCCTGTACCCAAATGTGTTTCACCCAGGTCAAGTTTGTGCTTAACTATTTCTAACTTCTGTTCAGGGCTCTTCCAGGAAAAGCCAAGCTTTTTAACCTCAAAAAAAAAAAAAAATCTATGTGCATGATTACATAATCCAGGGATTTATAAGCTGTGCTGCTGCTTCATGTTCATAAATTACCTTGAGATCCTTGGATGAAAAGCCCAACACGAGTGCAAAGTATTATTAGTATAAAAGTGGTATTAGGTAATACCAAAATAAATAAGCTGACGCAGGAGCTGTGTTCTACATTTAGGGGAGTGTTCTGGGTCTCCTAGGTCCTTTATCTAAGAATCAAATGCTCCCAACAGCTATAAAACATTCCTGCCCTGGTTTGTCTTATGACCTGAGTATTTTTTTTTTTCTGGCAGTAAGCTTTGGTAAGTGCCCTGCTGGTTCCAAGAACTGTGGCTGCTGAGCAGCATTTCAGTAGCAGCCCAGGCAGAGGGGTTACTTAAGGTTACTTGAGGTCATGCCCATCTACTGCCTATGACCCACATGCCTGGACCAGGAGATAGGCAAAAGGCCTGGTATGAGAAGGACGAAGGACAAAACACTACCACTCTTAGGGTAAAACAGGTTAGGAAGAGTGCAAGCCGTCTTTATGTCCCTCCGCTCCCAGAACAAAGACTTGACTATCAAAATGGACCCTCAAGATGGAGTGGCCAATACAGGAAACTCAGTTAAATTTGAACTTCAATTAAATAACAGATACTTTAAAAAATAGATGCATATCCAAAATATCTCAGATATCCCAAATATCTCATGGGACACACACTGAAGCATGATTTGTTGCTTATCTGAAATCCAAATGTCACCGGACATCCTGTATTTTGGTTTCTGACTCTGGCAACCTGCCCCAACGGCTTTACCAGAAGGACATGTCTCCTTTTCCTTCACTGCCAAGGTCAGAATGGGAGAGCAGAAAACTATAGAGGACTCCATTTCAGGCTACATTGGAGGTTCAGATTTTTTTCAATTAAACCATTGATCTGAAGTCAGCTAAAATGGCTTTTTCAGGCCCTCCCCAACTGTTCTGAACTGAGGGATATGGAACCCCAAACTCTTCTTTTCTTTGGGGGAGGAGGTACCAGGTATTGAACTCGACCACTGAGCCATATCTGCAGCCTGATTTTGTATTTTATTTATTTAGAAACAGGGTCTCACTGAGTTGCTTAGTGCCTCACTTTTTGCTGAGACTGGCTTTGAACTCGTGATCCTCCTGCCTCAGCCTCCCAAGCCACCGCTCCTGACTCCCAAATCACTTTAATCACTTAAAGTCCCTAATGCCAAGCAGAAAGCTGACTGACCTGGACAAGACAATAGACCAGTATGTCCACTCATGGGGAAAGGGAAGCAGAGTAATGACCAGGGCCTTGAATTCTAGAATTCCTTTTCTTTTCCATAGATTTTTAGTCTGTGATGGGCTTGCCTTAAATTTTGAAGTTAAACCATTCTTTATCTTTTAAACTAAAAGAAGAATGAAAAGCTCATGTAAAATTATATGCCACATAGATTTTAAAGTCACAGGGAGTCAATCATCCCCAAATCTCCCATGTGCTCAGCACATTTTCCTGGCCTTGCACTCTACCAGCAGTTACTACCTTTGAACCTTGACCCAGTCTCAGGAGCAGGAATCACCAGTGTTATTAACCTTCTAGCAAGGTCTGCAGGTCAGGTCAACACAAGTTAAGGGGCATGACCCTAGCAACGAAGACACACTCATACAAACCCTTCATGACACTAGCTCTTTCCATTTGAACAAGTTGTCAGGAGGTAAACTGGAGCCTGATTCTTAAGTTTAGAGCCAAGATCTGGGTATGTCGTTGAAGGATTTCAGACCCTGCCATCCATAGGGTGACTGGTAGAGTCCACAAATTCATTCCATAAATCTTTTTTTTTTTAATTTTTAAAAAATTTTTTTAGTTGTTAATGTACCTTTATTTTATTCATTTATTTATATGCAGTGCTGAGAATCGAACCCAGTGCCTCACACATGCTAAGACAAGTGCTCTACCACTGAGCCCCAGCCCCAGCCCCAGCTCTTATTCCATAAATCCTTATAGAACCTGTTCAATGTGGCAGCTGGGGATAAAGCTGGGGAGAGACAGACAAGGCTCCTGCCTTCATGGGGCTTTCATTCTGGAAGGGGATATGTAGACAAATAATAAACGCTTAAACAAATTAGCAAGCATAGGTCAGCTGGTGACAAGTATACTTGGGAGACAGGGACAGAGCTGCAGGTGGGAGGCAAGGCTACTTTATGGAAGATGAGCTGAAGGTCTTCTTGGAGAGGAGATGTCTGAACAGCCAGCCTTGTGTCCCATTTGGTGCCTCAGCTTTTAGATAGAGCTACTATAGAGCTCTAAGATGGAACAAGATTGGCAATTAAGGGACAGTAGGGTGGACAGCAAAGTGGAGTGCTCAAGTTGGAGAGCAGGGAGGTAAAGTCCAAGCACCCAGTAGTCTCAGGCCAGGGTAAGCACCTATGGATGGTAAGTGTGATAGGGAAGTGGCTGGAAAGCAAATTTTACCTAGTTTTATCCCAGAGTCTCACCTTCTCCTGTAAAGATCAAGAAAGAGAATAGGGGCTCAACTCATAGATGGGCAGAGTTACCTGGAGACCCTCAAGTGGGACACAGACCATCTCCTTATAAAACTTTGGTCTCTTCACCTGCCCATGGCCTCACACACAAAGGTTGGCTCCTAGAATTTTTTTTTTCCAGGACGTAAAATCTTTCTTCCCTAAAGCTTCTTATGCTTTCCCACAGAGCTACTAGATACCCAGATAAGGTATCAGGCCCTGCAAAAGTAAATATTTTGGCCCTGAGGCCTAACATGGGCTGGGAAAGTCCAGTCTCCGTATGCCTTCCTGCAGAGAAAGACAGTCCAAGCCTAACAGTGAATGTTTAGCTGGACCCTGGCACTGGGGCTGAACATTTTATATACTCAGCTCCTTGAACTGAGAAGAAGGCTAATCCAGCACTTGCCTGGGAATGGATTAGACCCGTGGTACTCAAACTGTGGTCCCAGACCAGCAGTATCAGCACCAAAAGGGAAGTTGTTAGAAATGCTAAATTAGAAACTCTGGAGGCTACACTCAAGTTTTTGTGTTTGAAGAAGACTTCCAGATGATTCTGGTTCTCAATGAAGTTTGAGAAGCACTGTTTTAGAAGAAAACTGGGCAGAGGGTTAAGGAAAAAAATAAAAAAAAAATTCTACTTTTGCTGAGACTTGGCTCTCATTGCAAAGTCAAATCAGGGCAAAACCAGTAATCTTCAGGGCACTGGGATGTGTGATGTCGTTTCTGCCCCAAACCCAACCAACCACAGAACCTAATCTCTGAGTTCTCCATTCAACAAAACTGTGTGATTAAACACATGGATAATGAGTAAACTTTGGCTGTGTCTCCCAGTGAGGTCCCAAGTCCTGAGTTTATTCTTGGTGTACCCTGGATGATCCCAGGACATTCATTCATGGCTCTCATGCTCTTTCTCTGCCGAAGACACAAAGATGGTAAAACCCCATCTCCACCCTTGATACATAGCTTGTATCAAGAAGAGGGTACAGGTAATGGGTTCTTCGGGAGAACTCTGGGTTGGTAGGGGGAGGCGTGGAACTGGAGAGAAGAGATCTCAGACAGATCCAGGAGGAAAGTGTGGCCAAGGTTGATCCAGTTCAGGTAGTCTCACGGTGGAGGCAAATCATGGCACAGTCAGATGGGAAAACTGGAGGTGACTTCCCCACCTGTTCCCTGATAGCAGAACTGTCTGAGGAGCCCCCTATTCCTCTGCAGACCAGAGTGTGCTTGGAGTGCCAAGGGGAGGTGGAAGGGCAAGAAGAGGCACCACTGGCACTTAGCTGACCTAGGCCACTCACTGGCCATCTGACTGGCCAGCCCTAAAGCCTAGCATCTCCTTCTCAGTACTCCCACTCCAATAGGCACTCCCAAACCTGGCTTCCACCCCAGATTTTTGTCCATTTGAAAGTACTTTCAGCTGAGCAAGGCAGGACCATGACTAAGTCCTTGCTACTTGACCACTCCAGTCCTTAAAATCTAGGCCTCCTGGTTCTACTCATGCCCATGGCATGGCCACCTGTGATAATTCGCTCATTCAAAACTATTTATTATGCTAGGCCATGACCTAAATGGCCCTCTTGTCATCCTGTCACGGTTGGTTAATAATTAAGCAGGAACTTTGGGCCTGGCTAGTAATCAACATGGTAACAATGAACTACTATTTTTCACCTATCAAATCAGCAGTGCTTTGGTCTAAAGAGAATAGTTGGTGCCAGTTTGTGAGATGAGCACCTTCAACACTATCATTTGGAACATCCTTTCTATAAAGAAGATCACTGATAAGTATCCAAAAGTCTTTAAACTCATTAGCCCACAAAATTCATCTAGAGGTTTATTTTAAGGAAATTATTAGGGATTTAGGCAAGTATTTATGCTAGCTACCATTTACTATGAATACACCACGTGCCATGCACTGAATACATAAAATGATCTCCCATTTCAACAAAACATTGTTTTTAATAGTAGATAATTATAAACAAGCTACATTTGCAGTGAGAAAGAATGTTTAAACCACTTAGAATTAGTCCACAGAACAGAATACGATGCATTAAAAACTCTAAGAATTTTAAGTGCCACAGGGAAAGCTCTGATGTACATACCATGATTCTAACTTATAAGAAACATAAAATAAATACATGTGCTAAGATAACAAAGAGAAATAAGTAAAAATAATAGCAGGTAGTATGGCAACATTCTTAAAGTCTTCTGCATTTTCTTAGTTTTCTACAATGGGTGTGCATCCTTCTATGATGAAAAAATTATAAAAATTAAAACACACAGGCACACAGATGTTCCTCCTCCCCTGACCTTATGACCTAAGGAACTTCTTATCTCATTCCTCCTTCAGACAGCTGACTCCTTGTCCAGCCCTGCTGAGTCACCATCTCATCTGAGATTTTTTATTTTCTCTGTATCAAGTAGGTATAATAATCCTGGCCTCTCCACCATCTTCAGGAGAAGAAGGTTGTATATTGCAGGCACCTTCTGTTTATAAAACCCCAGGTGAATGCTAATGACTCTTATGACTAATAGACACTAATAGATGAGTACTTTCTGGGAGAGGTGAGTCACAGTGGCTGTGACATCACCAGCGAGACTCACAAAGAAAGAAATGGTCTCCTAGGACAGGATTTGACATGAAGACTCCTCTTCCCAGAAACCTGTCTTCTGTAGATTTCCAAGAGAGACTGGAAGGTGGAGTTGTGTCCTTAGCTATTGCTGGTACCAAGCAACTCACACCCGTCACTGAGCATTTGCTTGTGGCACACACACTGCAGATCAGCTGGGGTTTGGCTTCTCTTGATGGGATCAGCCCAGTTGGACTCCAGGCTGCCATTCTGGCCCAGGTCTATTCCACATATCTCTCATCCTCTCAGGACCAGCAAGATAGCAGGGGCATGCTCTTCTGATGCAATGGCAGAGGTTCAACAGGACACACCCAGTCACACTAGCACATCTCATCCCACTCTGTGCATGGCCTCTGCTGGTGCCCCATGGCTGAGCCCAAAGTCAAGGGGCAAGGACGCATCCTCCTCCCAAGATTGTAGGAGGGTCTGCAAACTCTCATGGCAAAATGGGTGGATACAGAAAAAGGTAAAAAATGGAGGCCAGCAAATCAACCAAGCACAGAGGGCTGGGAGGTAACATGAGCCACAAAACTATCCAATTGTCCAGACTGAAGGAAAGGAGAGAAAGGATGGACAGTAGTATGGCTATAAGCTGTTGGACACAGCTGGGAAATGCCTCCATTCACTCACACAGCCAAAAGACATTGATTGGAGGGTCAATCTTGGAGCTTCACCAGGCTCCAAGACTTCCATAGGTAAGGGTGAAAGCAAGACTTCTCTCCCTCTAGTTATTTACCTTAAACACTTTATTTTCAAACCTGAAGCTCACAGCCTTACTTTAAATGCACTTTAATTTGCAGCTTTCTTGCCTCTTGCGTTGCTATGGTTTTAAAAGGTCGCATGTATTTTTATAATCTCAAGACCATATCTCAAGCTCTTCTCTCATGTGCAAGCATCTTTACGATCGGACTTCTCCCTGGGATGGAAAAACAGATGTGTCTCCAGTGTGGTCTACATCTGTCGGTGTAGGCCAGGAGGGTGGGTTGGATGGGTATATGGACCAACTGCCAGGAGAACACCTTAGGAAGGTCAGGGGTTGGGGGATTCTGCAGATGTGCTACACAGGTTAACAGAGGAGATGCCTCTGCAGAGGCAGCAGACATGGAAGGTTGAAAAGACAGAGGAGAGGGTCAGGAGCTGGGAAGCCACTGGCCATGCAGGTCATGTGGGCTGCTGCTCCGGGCTAGGTGACATGAGGAAAGGTTGGCCATGAGGAAGCAAGTAAAACCCAATGTAGCTGAGCAGGTAGGAAAGAGCCCTATGGGCCAAGCCCCAACTGTGTTCCTTTTATACTTTTCTATGTCAGTCTTAACAGAGGTGGATAGGACCAGGCTGAAGGGCTAAAGAACCAAATGCAATCTGTGATCCTGAAATAGAAGCCAGCACAGACCAAGGGCCCTGCCACCCCACATCAGCTGTAGAGCCTGTGTTTATTATTCTTTTTTTTTCTTTTTTATGTTCCTGGTGATTGAGCCCATGGCCTTATGCATGGAAGGCAAGCACTCTACCAACTGAGCTATATTCCCAGCCCCAAGATTATTATTCTCAGAAGTGGATGATACAGAATGACTGCAAAACAGGAGTATCTTTTTCTTTCCAAAATAAAACAAATGTAGAAGAAAACAACCTAGTGTGGAATCCTGATAAATAATTTATAAATAAATAAAAAATGGCAAAGCTAATACAGATGACCTTCCTAGCAAGAGCTCATTGTACCTATAAAAAGTCAAGAATTGAACCCCAGTCGAATCCTGAGGGGAAAAAAACATCAACAGACACCTCCCCAAACACCTGTCCTCAAAAACATGAGGGTCATCAAAAATAAGAAAAGTTGGAGAAACTGTCAGGACCAAGAAGAAATATGACAACTAAATGTCCTATGATATCATGGGTGGAATCCTGGAACAGAAAAAACACATTAGGTAAAAACTAAAGAAATCCAAATAAACTGTGGAATTCAGTTAATAATGATATGGCTTCATTAATGGTAACAAATGAGCTACATTAACATAAAGTATCTTAATTAGGATAAACTGGGTATGGAGTATATCGGGACCCTCTATTGCTGTGTTCATAATTCTCTGTAAATCTGATCTAAAAAAATAAAGTCCATTTTTTGAAAACCAAGTCAAGGGTCAAGAGCACAGACTTGGGAGACAGGCTGCATGGAGTCCAGTCTCAGCTCCTCCTCACTGATTGTGAGACCTTGTGGGTCAAGTCACTTGGCCCTTCTCTGCCTGGGTTTCTTCACAGGGAAGAGTCATACAATCTGCCTCTGATGGCCATGGGGACCCAGTGACTTACAACTTGTCAAGTTCTGCAAGAGTGCAGATTAATTGATTAATATGACCCATGCTTATTGCATACATAAATAAAACTAAAGATATGGGCTTATCTCAAATATCATATAAAACAGTAGGAAAGGTTGTGAGCTTAGCCTGTTTATCTTTGCTGCCTTGCTTCCTCTCTAAGTTTCCCATTCTCTGCCAAGGTCAGAGGGAAAGACCCAGCCTGCAAACTTCTCACTGGAGGAGATACTAGCACAAGTGGATGCACCTCCTCTGTTCTTCCCAACCTCTTCCTTATTCCCCAGGAGTCTCCTACTGGATCTAGGACTGAAAAATTTCATGGACACCTCCAATCCCACCATCCTTTCCCAGATGCATGGCCCCAGACTTTCCAGCACCTCTGCTGTGTGCACTGACCCTCCGCTAGCTCAAGCCTGTTGGTCAGGAAGGGAGTGCCACCATGCAACAGGATGCTCAGGAAATGCGTATGTTCCTTATGACTCAGGAAGAGTTCTCCCTAAAGAACAATCCTGAACTTCCAAGTGGCAGTGGCAGAAAGTTTGCCATGGGTCATCTTCCTGAGAGCATCTGATCAAAAAAAAAAAAAAAAAAAAAAAAGCCACAGCAGAACCAGACTAGCACTAGCACATCTGCTGCTTCCTTCAGTCAAGACCTTGACCTCTGGTCATTTCCTGTTTCCACTCATGCTATGCTCCCTCTTTGGGGCTGCTAGTAAAACAAAAGCCAACAAACACCTCAAGGATGAGGCAGGAACTACAGATCTTAGGCTACAGGAGGAGACCAAGTCTCCCAATTCCTCAGTGGGCTCCCTGCTTCTGTCTTCCAAAGAGCATATTTTCTCATCAAAATAAAACATTAATGAAATGCTAATGAATGAGGTCATTCTTGTGACCCTTGTTTTGCAGGTGGGAAAACAAGTTTTAGGAGACAAAAAGAAGAGATATAGAGTGGGTTTCTTGCTTGGAGAAGGGGTTGCATTTCTTCACCCACATTCCGTCTGGGGTTAGCTTGTTTGCTTTGCTTTATTTTTCATCATGCCAGTACCTGGCAATGACCTACATAGACCACATGCCTAATAATAATTTGGGCTTTATTAGCACCCAGCGTTCAAGGGCCTCTGGGGATTTGGCAAAGGGCAATTTATGAAATCATTTGCTTGTTGCAAATAGACCTTCATATCTCTGGGTGGCCTGTGAAGGGAAGGGAATGTGGGTTGGGAATATGTGCACAGCAGTCACATGTCTGGCTTCTCTCTCTTTTCTTTTAATTTTTTATATGGAGATTTCTAAGACCATGGCTCACTTGCACAAGGTTGATATTTAAAATTTATAGCAGCTAGTATGGCTCAGGTATCACCAAGCAGAAAAGATGTTGGCCAGGATACCCAGTCAGAGCCCCCACTCCCCAAAACCAGCTGGCCTTTTGGCATTACCCCTTAAGTTATAGGATTACAGAAAGATCTGGGGAAGGGTCTAGGTGGTCACAATGACTGTGCCAAATAACTCAGCATTTATCTAGCTGACTATTAACCGAGAATTCACACATATTCTGCATTCCTGCAAAGTACAGATCCATAGCACAAGGCTGAGCATGAATTTGTCCCTAAGCATAGTAGGTAACTATAGCAGGGTGTGGAGCAGAAGTGACTGGATTTGGGAGACAGGAGGATTTCATTTTATTGCCTCTCACCTCCCCTCTAGTCTGCTGGAGCTGGTCAGGTGGGCCAAGTAACAGGTTACCTAAAATAGACAGAAGTCACATACAATAGCCTGAGATGATGAGAGCTAAGGAAGCCTAAGAAGCCCCCAAGTCCAGAAGGTGAATGTCCTTTGGAAATCAGACTTCAGAGACAGCACAAAACATGGCAGTGGCCAGTGGAGAGCCTAGGACAAGAGGGTGGGGGAAACCAGAGCACCACGAGAGAAGTGAATCCACAACCCTTGCCTCAAAATCTCCACCACAGTTCTCCCTGGGATGCTTGGCTGTGATTAAGCGTGTAGGGTGGGGTGCAGTTATTCAGTACTCACCAGCTCTCAGCACCTCCTTGTAAAAATACTTCCCAAATGTGCACAATTCCAACAGCGAGTTCTGTCCAGGAAAGATGTTCCAATGCCAAAGCTCATGCTTCAGAAAGACCTTCATCATGTGAAGGGCTGCCTTCTCCTGGGAAAAGTAGGATTTGGGTGACTGAAATTTTCCATCCCAGAATCCCAGTGCTCTAGGACTTTGGCTGAATGCATGATTTTTAACAGTAATTTTTAAAACAGGTCTCCAAGGCCACTAGTGGAATACCAGGATTCTCCTGATGGATGCAAATCACTCTCCAAACATGTAAATTGTTTTTTCTGCTCTTCTGAATGCATATCACACAATCCTCCCAACAGTCATTCACATGGAGAACTAAGTGCCTCTTACTAGTAATGTATTAAGAGAATCATTAAGAATGAATTTAGAAATTATGAGCCAATAGAGTGTGTGAGCTCAATACTTTATTTTGGTGTTCTACTCCAAATTCTGTCATCCATGCAAACATGTGGCAACTAAGTTTCTGCTGTAGCCCCATCTCTGTAGTGGGCTGGAATGCCCACACTAGGAGGAAGCAAGTTTTGTTATATCTTACATCTGCAGTTGCTGCTGTATTGCCTCAGGTAGTTAATTGCAGATTATCTGATCTCCCTTACCATGGTTGCTATTCTATATTTATCTCATCAGTATTAGGGTCTTGCAATTTTCTAGTAAACTATATTGAAAGTTACACATACATTGTGGTTCAAATAGAAGTCATCAACATCCCTAGTGAAAATGCAACTGTTTAATAACATCCCTTCCTACAAGAAAAGCCTTGTTCATACAGCAACACTTGGTTATTTTAGGCATCTCATCTTTTTTCCATTGGAAAGTGTGAAAGGGTAGACTAGGTAGACAATGAGGTAGGTATTTTTCCCCATTTAAGCAGGTTCAAGTTAAAAATAGTTGGACGGTTATTGCTCTCTTCAAAGAAAGTTTTTTGTAAATATAATGTTATTATTTGAATAGGTTATAAATTCCTGTGATTCCAAAGTCAAAATAACATTAAAAGAATAATTGAGAAGTTTTGTTGCCATTGCTTCCCTGGTCTATTTGGGTCTGACACTCCATTCCCTGGAGGTCACCACTTTATTGCTTTCTGATAGATTATTCCAGTGTTTTTTAATGCAAGTAGAAATGATGAATGCATAATGCTCCCCTGACTGCACACTAGAAGGTAAAGTTAAATAAGGTGGATAGATTCAGATATGGCTCCAAAATACTGAAATTGCACCTGAAGTCTGTTTTCCTAAGACCATCAAAAACACTGGCATTTTTCTCTATATCAGCTCTTTGGAAAAGGGAGAAACAGAGTTTTCTCCCATCTCCTTGGCTCTGCTTTACCACTCCTCTGCACTTTCACACGTCAACAAGTTCACAAAGATCTGCACCCCACTCCCAACCTCCAATGAGCACACTTGTCTAGGGCCCCATCACATCCATGCCTGTGAGGATGGGCAAAGGAACTTTAGTGCTTCAATATTCAAGAAGGAAGTGGCTGGCTCATTCAAATCAAGGTCACTTCCAACTGGAAATAGTCTTTAAAAATGGGTCTCATGGTGGAGAAACTTGATACTGAAGGATGTCCCAAATATGTAATGCTCAAGATATTTAAAGAGAACTTATTATGTGCCAGGTGTTATGGAAGGTGCTAGGTAGAAAGTGGACGGGACATGGTTCCTGCCCTCATGAACCTCGTAGCCTTGTGAAAAAACTTATAACACACTGAAGTAAAAGCTACAACCAAATGCAGAAAAAGAGTTCCTGTCTGGGGTAAAAGCTCAAAGAAGGCTCTGAGGCATAGGTTTCATCAAAGCTGAGACCAGAGAGACAAGGAGGACTCAGCCAGCTGGTGAGTGGGACCCTGAGGCTTCATTATGGCACAAAGATCTTGCCATGGGCAAGTCATGGCTTATCTCTTCTCTCCAGCTGCCTTTCCCATGGGGACTTCCTGGAGAAAATTGTGGTACCAAAAGAGTGACTTTAATGGAGTTCTGGTAGCATTCAGAGCTGGAGTGTGGGCAGAGGTGTACCCCCCTTCATATCTCAACACAGGGACCTGGGCCTGGTCCAACAAGTTCAGGAGGGGAGTCAGGGAAGAGTACAGGGGGGAAAGTACAGAAATTGAATGCCTCTCTTCCAGGACCGCCATGTGTATTCTCAACTCCACTTCATACATTTGCTTTGGAAACAGAAAAGCTCCTGACAATGGGAGCTTCCAAGGGAAAGTCTCAAAATATCAGAATTTGAATCCAATTCCCAACAGAAAACAGATGGCACCCTCAAAACAGGATGACCTCGGGGCGGGGGGGGGGGGAGAATCATTTACAAAAGTGTGTGTTGAGAGGGCACAACCACTAGTGCAGTAGTTATGGGATTATTCCCTGTAGGCCCAAGATAGGAGATTAGGGAGATCCACAGCACAGTAGGTCCTTGAATGTCTAAAACACAGACTTGGGGCTTTAGAAAGGTAGAGAGCCTGGAGTTGGGTAAAAATCAGCAGGGGAAGAGGTGGGAATCCTATAAGATTAACTCTACCTGAGTAAACCTTGTAGATGTTTAAAAGTAAACCTTGTAGATGATTTTGAAAAAAAAAAAAAAAGGCAGGAGCTGGGGTTGTAGCTCAGTGGTTGAGTGCTGGATTCGATCCTCAGCACCACATAAAAAAATAAATAAATAAATAAAGATATATGTCCACCTACAATTAAAAAATATTTAAAAAAGAGAAAGCAACAGGCTTCATTAATCTTGATTTTTTGAATTTTTGCTGATCTTCATTAATCTCTACCAGTTAGTACCTGCTATAATAATGCTCTTTAATATACTACCCCCCCTCCCAATCAAAGTCTATCAACAATGAACATTTATTCTCATGTTCATGGAGCAGAAAGTTAATTTCAGCTTCACTGATTTAGGCTGGGCTTGGCTGGGGGCTTTATTTCATTCTGCAGGTTGGCTGGGATTGACTCTCCACCTTAGAATAGCTTCAGGTTGGCTCTACTTGTGTTTGTTCTGGGACCCTGGCAGAAATGGTAATGATTATTCAAGCCATGTTTTCCTCATGGTTGATGCAGAAGGTGCAAGCCAAATTAAAGTCCTAAACTCACTGCACATCCACTCATATTCCATTGACAGAAATAGTTCATATGACTAAGTCCCACATCCAGAGGGTAGCACAGGACACACTATCCACAATGGAAGGGCACCACACTTGCCCTTGGTTAATTAGCAGATGTACAGTGGAGAATCGAGTTTGGCAATCCAATTTATGACAACCCTGCAATCCTCACATGGTAACCAAGCATCTGGATCACTGGCTGGAAATGAATGTAAGGGGAGCAGTCTGGATTGGTACTTGGTGAGCTGTGGCTGAGCCAAAGGAGTCTAGAATTTGAGGATTCAAAGGGACCTTCACATATTCAAGCATCCATTCTTCCCAGATGTTTACTGGGCAATTACTATGTTCTCAGCATTGTGCTAAGTACAAGGGACACAGAAGGAAGTAAAAAGCAGACGTCACAAGCAGAACTTAGAGTCTAGGAGAAACAGGTGTTAACCAAATAACCACACAATAGGGGACTGGCTAAATATAGTAGAATAGATCCACATATTGAAGCAAAGTTAAGAAAAACCTCTGTAATTTAACATTTCTTCCCTTAAAAATTATATATAAACATATATATTATATGTGTATAACATATATAAATATATATATATTAAGGGAAATATATATATTTGTAGCTCTATCCACTGAAAAGTCATGATGGGGATAAGCTCCCCTAGTGCTCAGATTATGGTCTCTAAATACAATTTCCCAATGCAAGAGACAGAGTTCTTGGATACATGACTGATTCCATGAGTAGGTAAAAAGTGTACAAGATGAACCTGGGTCATCAAATGCCATAAATTCATTGTATGCCAGAAAGAAAACTGTGAAAATCTCATTGGTCCACATTAAAGGGAACCAAACATTTCTACTCAAGAAGATGGAGGAATTTTAGCATCAGCAACAACAACAAAATAATAATGGAATAAAGAATTGAAACATGGGCTGGGGATGTGGCTCAAGCGGTAGCGCGCTTGCCTGGCATGCGTGTGGCCCGGGTTCGATCCTCAACACCACATACAAATAAAATAAAGATGTTGTGTCCATCGAAAACTGAAAAATTTAAAAAAAACTTTAAAAAAAAGAATTGAAACACATTAACTTCCAAAAATCTTTATAAAACAAAAGATTATGGTTCTCTGCTGAAGGAGGCTAGGACTTTAAATCATTACTTTAAACATTGGTAAAGACAAAGAGAATGTTTATTCTACCTTTCCTGCTCGCATAACTGCATTTCTGGGTAACCAAATTGTTGCTGTGGCAATTTCCTTGTGGTCACATTTCCACTGTTAAATGCAGAAGGAATGAATGATAGGATTCTGTTAATGACATATAAGACTTAGAAAGTAGTTACTACAGGATGCTGAAAACCTTAGGAAGAATATTGATGGGGGAATCTCATATCAGAATGGTGAGGCTGACACCCTAAACACACTGATCTGTCACCCTAAACACACCCATCTGTCACACTCTGGACCTGTGTGCTTCCTGAGGTGACAGTGTGAAATACACAGCACCAACTATGGAGAACTTGATCCCAAATCTAAGGAAGAGTCTAGATCTCTCACTACTTTGTAGAAAATACAGAGGACTGAAGAACAAACTAAGTAATGAGCAATCAGCCCAATCTGAAACGTGGCACATTCTACAAGACAGGTATCTTAGTTTTTTCAACTAATCAATGGCATAGAAAATTAAAAGAAAAAAAAAGGAATGGGAAACTGTTTTGTTTTAACAAATAAAGTTGTATGTATTTAAGGTGTACAACACACACACACACACGTGTGCAAATGGTCTTTTTATTTTGTCGATTATTTCCTTTGCTGTTCAGAAGCCTTTGAGTTGATGTAGTCACGGGTGGGAACTGTTCGAGAATAACAGAGACATAAGAGAGAGGATAATTGAATGAAAGACATGAGCCTTGTTTGGATCTTGACTTGGAAAAAAACAACCTAAAGAGGTATCTTTAAGGGAACTAATCTGATATTGAGGGGTAATTGCTAATTAATCTGATACTGAGGAGTAATTGTTAATTTTATTAGGGGGGATAATAGCATGGTGGTTACATTTCTAAAAAGTCCTTATCAATTACAGAAGCCCATGTGGGTGAAATGACAAGATGTCTGGGAACAGCAGGGTCAGGGAGTGATGAAGGATAGATTTATCTGTTGGAGTTGGGTGATGAGTTTTTATTATGCTTTTCTGTCTATGTTATGTACCTTTTAAAGTTTTCACGATGAAATATTAGAAAGTAGCATAAAAGCACATGACCATGGACTGTGTGAAGCGTGGGATCAGACATCCCCAGGGTGGCCTCAGCATCTGTTGGACTTACCTGTAGCTGGGGTGAATCCTTCCATTGTAGGTTTTGATATGACTTCCAGAATGAGTCCTGTGTCTCTCTGATTCTTGGCATGGGATACCAACTACAGACTGCTCAAGACCCCACCACCACCCATGCTTCTGCACAGCAAAAGAAATAATCAATGCAATGATTTGGAGAAAAGATTTGCAAACCAAAGATCTGTTAAAAGAGTGACTATCCAAAATATAAAAAGAATTCATATAACTCAATAGCAAAAAAAAAAGCATTTAAAAATGGGATAAGGACCTGAATAAACAGTTTTCCAAATGAATATACAAATGGTCAGCAGGTATTTGAAAAGACACATCACCACGAGGAGCTCAAGGTGTAGGCAAGCTAATGCCTCCATGAGGCAATAAGCACAGGTGCCTCGTTATAAAAGTGCACAAACTGAGACTGTGTAAGTGACAGGACTCCTTCGTGACAGCTGATGGGTTGGAGAACTGGCCTGGGGATTCTATTCTGATGCCTTCCACAGCACTCAGAGGACAGTTTTGTCCTCCATAGGGCTTCAATAAAGATGTTTTGCATGATTAAGTAAATGCCTGACCAAAGAATGGAGACCATAACAACCCAACACAATTAATGATGGAAGTTTCCCAAAATAGGCCTAATTTGTTTCACATGACTGACTTTAATATCCCAAAATATCATACAAGAAAAAATGAATGACTAAAGGAAAAATAGTCCCACACTTCACAGAATACACTTCCACATGCATGCTAAGGCACTGATCAGCATTTCATAGACAGACCCTCTGATTAATGAATCCAAGTGTCTAAGCACATAGATATACAGACAGGCAGGTGTGTGCATCCATATTGTTGCAGATAAAAATAGCTCCCAATCTTGGAAGAACAATCTGTTTCGATCCTAGGAATTTGTAGGAAGAAAAAAAAATTGTAACCAAGAGTGGAATCTCATTTTTAAACATACCTGGCCTTTCCCCCCAACCACAAATATTTTAAATATTTAAATAAGCTTGATAGCATAAAGAGGCAACGGGTCAGGCCCAAGTCTTTATGATCTTTCTCCCCTTATCTCTCTTTCGACTCTTTCTCAGAGCTTTCAGAAATCCACGGTAGAATCTGTAGGATGGTCAAGACTTAAAAAATAAGTGACTTGGCTATCAAGTTAAAAAAGATAGCCATCCCTTCTTTTTGGTGTAAAGAGCAAGGTAGGAAATATTTTCATTGGGAAACTGGCAAGAAGAAAGCTAGCTGAATGATGAAGGTTCCAACTGAGTGGGTAACCTGTTTAGCCAGGACCAGATGGTTCAGAAGGCTGGTAATGAGATAAAAAGTATTCTCTATGTAGGTCAGCACCAATGCCAGCCCAGGTCACAAATAAGAGAGTTATTTGGCAGAATGTGTTCAGAGGCTGATGGAAATGAGAGGATATGCTGAAACAGACATCTGAATTTGGTTCTAATTTGGCTCCTTTTTTTTGGCAACCTTTGGTCATGAGATCTCAGATGGAGTCTTTATGGAAGGAAAGCTCTCTGTACAGGACAGATCTGTAATTATGGGTCTGTCCCAAAAGACTACAGTATATCATTGAGTTTTCAGAATTTTAAAGAAAAACCTAGTGTCAAATATAAACTAGAATTTAGGGAATTCCTTCCTATATGGTGGCTGAGCATGTACATTATTACGACTTTTCTACAGGTCCATTTGACCGTATATTCAAAAATTCTCAAAAGCTCGAAAAGTATTTGCTCAGTATTCTTCTTCTAGGAGTTTATTCTAAGAAAATATTCAATGATATGCCCTAAGATCTCATTTATAATAATAATATTTTAAAAGATACAGCAATAACCTAGTTTCAGTGTGCATCAACAGGGGATTTTTTTAAAAATAATGGTGTAATAGAATATCTCCAGCCATTAAGAACAATATTGCAGATTCTATTGTCACAGAAAGATTACTGACATATCACTAAGTGACAAAAAGCTGGTTATGAAATAGTCTGACTTCACTTTTGCTTTTAAATACAAATGTACAGAAATAACATGTATGCACACATGTATGTATGTATGTATTATGTATACAGATACATATACATATATGACCTTAGAAAATATAGGAAGCACTAGCTGGTTATTTCTGGGAAATAGAGTAATAGGAAATGTTTCTTATTTTTCATTATCCCTATTTTCTAAACATTTTATAATAAACAAGCATTTACTTTTCTGTTTTTTGTTGAAATGGTACTTTAAAGTAGAAATTAAGGGTTTTGCAGAATATTCTACATAGTAGTCCAAAGGCAGGACAGTGAAAGGTATAGCTCTTGAAAGAAAGGACATCTATCAAGAGAAGGGGTCCAGCAGCTTGGGAGGCTGAGGCAGGAGGATCTCGGGTTCAAACCAGCCTCAGCTAACAGTGAGATGCTAAGCAGCTCAGACCCTGTCTCTAAATAAAATACAAAATATGGCTGGGATGTGGCTCAGTGGTTGAGTGCCTCTAAGTTCAATCCTTGATACCCCCCCCCAAAAGAGAGAGGGGGTGACCAGGATTCTGTCCTCTGTCACAAGAGGCATGCCTCTAAGGATGTCAGCCCCAAACCCCCACAGAATGACCTTGCCCTGGAATTCAGAAATCTTTGTTGTTCTTGTACAGCAATGCAGAAACATCTGTGTTTATTTCAGATCTGCCAGGCTGCACCAACCAGCTCCCTAAGGAGAAACCCTCCAAGTGCTGCGGACGCAGGGAAGAGCTCTCAGGCAGGAACAAAATCAGACCACCAGTCTCTGTCTTAAAAGTTAATCTTCTTGGTGAATACCTCCTCCTCATCAACTTAAACATTAAATGTCCTAATCGCTCAAGAAGGTTATGGGAAACTATGAAAGGAAACCATTATAATCCTTAAGAGAGTAGAGTCAGTTAAAAGAGCCTTCTGAGCTTTCTTGGTTTCAGGCATTTCCTCCGAACACCCTCCCTTCCATACTGGGTGTCGGAGAGAAGATCCAGTTCTGTGGTTAATTCTCCTTCTTCTCTTTGGACCTCTGAGCCTGCAATACACAACACACACACACACACACACACACACACACACACACACATTTTAGCAGAAGCATGTCCTCAACTAAAGAGGGTGCAGTAGTTAGACCTGGGTAAGCCCATACTAGAATGCTAGCTTCAATTCAAAAGGCAAGCAAGCCACAGGACAGCCTTGGTGCTCAAGGCTCCTGCGTGCATAGTGTCCATGATGGGTTCCTGGGCTGCTTCATGGCAGGGTTAGGTGTCAAGAAGATTTGTCTGGAGGTGACCATGTAGAGCTGAGAGTCCTAAAATAACACCAACACAGCCGAATCTACTTTCCACCTCCTGGTACCACAGAGGAAGGAGCTTTTGGACTACGCAGGAACGATCCCAAAGAATGACGAGGCTGGCAGCACAGTTTATGGAATTGTTTTGGATAAAATGACAACTCTTGGAATCCCAGTACCTTTGTCTGTCAAGTGGAAATGATAACACAAAGCCAGGAAAGCTGTAAGTATTAAATAAGATGATGAGGTCAGAGAGTCTAGAACAGTCTCAGGTAAAAGGTTTGCAATACCTGGGCTACAGAACTAACAGGGTCCTTTCTTCTTCCCTAACTTCCCAGGGGCAAAGACTGCTAATCAGCTACTCCAATATTGGCTTTCTCTTTCTTAGCTAGGCAAACGGCTCCTTGGAATGAAGACCCGTTTGCTAGCTTCTCTTGTAGTTTAGTGACTTTTCTGGCTACTATGAAATAAATTAGAGTGTCTTGTGTAACTTCTGCTATTGGAAGGAGCTGGCCTCATCACCCTCTGCTCTTCCCCAGAATATAGACTTGATGGCTGAAGCTTCGATAGTCAAATTATCACATGGAACCACCAACTGAGGATGGCAGTGCAACAAGACAGAAGCAGCCCTGGTCCCCGACAACTTCACAGACTCCACACCAGTCCAGGACTCTCTACCTCTGCATTCTTCTACACGAAGAAAAGATAAGCTTCTGCATTGTTTAAGCCAGTAAGGTTTTACATTGTAGCCTAATCTAAACATAACACATGTTATATTTAAAGTTGATCTTTTTTTGTTTCACCCTCAGTGAAAATGATAATTGGCAATATCATTAAAGTTAGCCTGTCACCTTTGCAAATCCCCTAATAAATGCCTCCCCCAACTCACAGTATCTTCTAAGACACTGTCTCGCAAGCTTCCTGCCCTGTCTCCACTTTAACAGCTGGAATAGGGCCCTGCGGGGCTACCCACCAGAGTCACCAAATCTATTTGGCCATCAAAGAAAAGTATTTTTATAAGATAGGAAGGAAACTCATTGCCAGAAGTGGGGAGATGGGATAGTATTTAAAAGTCTTTAAACCACAAACACTCAGAGACACATTTAAAGATCCAGAAGGACCTACTTGTAAAGTTTAAGGAATGATTTTTTTTTCCTTAAACAGATTTATTTTAGTCTCCATTTCCTGTTTTTCACTGTTTATTTTATGAAGATAATCCTGATATGGAAAAAAAAAAGAAAGAAAGAAGCTTGTTTTTGTACCGGTTTTCTAAAGATTTTGTCTCTGTGTTTTGCATTCCCCCCAAAAGTTATTTCAGTGGCTATGATTTCTATGATGCAACTTACTTCTTTGCCAGAAAGAATCTCATGGTTGTTTTGGTAATTACTGATGGTACTTGGCTATGTGTGCGAAAATATGTATGTATACAACATAAAATTCACCATTTTAACTATTTTACATAAACAGTTCAGTGGAATGTATGTCCACATTGTTGCATAACCATTACCAGAATCCATCTCTGGAAGGTTCATCTTCCCCAGCTGAAACTCCATTCCCACTAAAACTAACTCTCCATTCCTCCATCCTTCCAGTCCCTGGCCCACCATTCTGTTTTCTGTTGTCTCTGTGAATTTGCCTATTCTAGATACCTCACATACATGGAACCATACAATAATTATCTTTTTTGTGACTGGTTTATTTCACTTAATATAATGTCCTTAAGAGTCATACACATAGCATATGTCAGAATTTCCTTCCTCCTTAAAGCTGTATATGTTTAAAAATATGCCACATTTCATTTATTTATTCATCTGTTGATGATCGCCTGAGTTGCTTCCACTTCCTGGTTATTGTGAATAATGCTGCTATGAATATAAGTGTTCAGATAGATCTTCAAGACTCTGTTTTTCAATTCTTCTGAAAAGTGGAGTTGCTGGATCACATTTAATTTAATTAATTCTACATTTAATTTTTTAGGAACTCCCCCCTGTTGTTATGAGTTATTTCAGAGTTAGAGTGTGAGTTATTTCAGTGGTGTCTAAAACAATGGATACAAAACTAGATTATGACCCAGGATTACCAGAATTAAATACAAATTCCTGAGCAATCGACTCCCCCAAGACTATTAAATGAGAGAGCTAGAGAAGGAATTGAAGTCCTGAATTTTAACAGGTTTCCCACCTATCTGTGGAAGCACCTTCAGAGACATTCAAGTAGAGAGGAGATGCACTGAAACACTCTCCTGAAGCTTCCTGGAGAAGCAGACCTTCCACTCTTGGAGATCCCCACTTGTTTGATGGCCTAGTTCTCCTTTTTGACTTCTCAAAGATGGCAGAGCTACTTCCTTAGGGATTTGCAAATGTGACAGGCTACCTTGAACTCAGGGGCACTCAACCAGCCACATCCCCAGCCCTATTTTGTATTTTATTTAGACACAGGGTCTCACTGAGTTGCTGGGTGTCTGCCCCTTGCTAAGGCTCAATTTGAACTTGTGAGTCCCCTGCCTCAGTCTCCTGAGCTGCTGGGATTAGAGGCCTATGTAATTGCAGCCTGTCCTTAAGAAGTTTTTTACATAGTCTCCTCTCATTGGCCTGGTTTGTTGCCCTCCAGAATCAAAGGCTCCTAATTGATAGTGCCTTGGTAAAGCCCTTCCACAGGGGATTGGGCTTCTTTCCACCCTGCCTATCAGAGCCTTTTCCTTTAAAGGGTTTCCTGGTTCAAAAGATGGTAGCTCTTGGGTTGGGATACAGCTCAGTTGGTAGAGTGCTTATGGTGCAGGCACAAGGCCCTAGGTTCAATCCCTAGTACTACCAAAAAGAGAGAAGAAAAAAAAAAAAGATGGCGGCCTGAGTGACTGGATCTCTTGACACCGAGCAAGGCAATCTGTGCAAAAAGGAACCTCCATGTCTGCCTCTCTCCCCACAGCAGGAATTTTTAGAAATGCTCTTAAAACTCTGAGCCTCCTCGGGGACTGACACTGCTCACAAGGACTGTGATCATATAGCTTTCCTCTCTTGAGCACTGGAATGTATTTTTAATAATATTTTGAAGTTTTGTTTTGCAGTTTAATATCAAGTCATTCATATTGAGCTCATAAAGTTTGAAAACAACAACCCAAAAAAAGTGGGGAGGGAGAAGGAGAAAAAAAAAATCACTTATCAATATTCCCCAGAGCCTTCCATTTTAGTTCATTTCCTTCTTGTCCTTTTCTCTACATAGTTTTTTTGTTTGCTCACTTATCATTACATCGTATCTCCCCAAGTTGTTATGGACACATAAACACATTTTAGTGGGCTTACCTGTTTCTCCGTCATTCAACATTTTCTGGTTTTTCAGAAAAATCTTTTTTTTTTTTCAATTTTTCTCCATTAAAAACAGTTTTACAATGAACCTCTGCAGCAGAAAGTCTCTTACAAATTGCTTCCCAGGCCAGAGTCTAAGAAGTGGGATTGATTATTTACTCAAGTTCATGGACATGTTAAGGTCTTTGATATGGAGCCCATCTAAGTTCTGAAAGGATTGGTACCTAATTGTACACCCATTAACAAGGTTCAAAAAAGAGAACCATTATGCAGATCCTAACCCAGAGCACATTTGGCAATGTCTAGAGGCATTGTCATTTTTCAAAAATGAAGGGATACTATTGGTATCTGGGGGGTGGAGGTCAGGGACGCTGATATTCACTTGCAGTGCACATTACAGTTGTACACAACGAAGAATGATCTGGCACAGAGTGTCAATGGTACCAAGGTCGAGAAACTCTACCACCTGGCTCACAATCCTGTGGGAGAGAATAGAGCATCTTCTCAGTCCCATTTTAGGCCCCAGCAGTCAGTTGCTCTTTCTTTAGTCAGTGTCATATGATGTAAATGTCAAAAGCATGCCTAACTCTAGCACAATGTGTCATTTTCCAGAATTGATACCTTGTTCAAGATTCTAATCTCTTCTTGACTAGTCCAAGGCTCCATTGATGAACTCCTACTCCTGGGGCCTTGGAGTCACCCTTCCAGCAGCTCCAAATCCAGACCACAATCACCTATCAGAAATGTTCTGACACAATTTTATCTCAAAAGTGGGTCCAGATGCTTTGATTTTGAGAAGTTTTCTGAAATCCTATGTACATTTATTTTCGTCTTCTCCCCAACCCAAATCCATAATAGCCCCATATGACACACTAAAACCCTAGAATATTAAGGACACAATTTAAAAATGAAATCTAATTTGTGGTAGTGACAGTCAGCTCCTGCCAATATCTGTTCTATTTTTTTTTTTTTTTTTGCTCCCTGGTAAGAAAATCCAGGTGAATATATATATATATATATATATATATATATATATATATATATATATATATATATATATATCTCATATCCCAGACTCTCTTGCAGCTATCCAGTGGATTATAATCCACTGGAGTGGATTAGAAGTAGGAGTGTGGAGTGTGGCCTCTGGTGGTCCCATTTCAAAGAGGCCACATGTTCTTTTTGACTGATGGCAGAAATGTTGACCCAATCTCTTGAGCTAAAGCACTGTCTTAGACAGAGAGATGGAAGACATGTATGGAGAATGGCAGAGCAACAAGAAGGAAGGAACCTGGGTTCTTGGTGATCATAGCATTACTGCACTAGCCCTGCACCCTTAACTACCAGGCTTCACTTATGGGAGATTGAAATAATCTCTGCTTAATTTACACCACTGATATTTCAGTCTCCATTCCAGCTGAACATAATCCTAATGCATACATAAGCCAGTTCCCTCTTTTGAAAGATAAAAATGGAGTCTTGAATGGACTATATCAGGCTTGGTTTATGGGGGCTTGTTCTGTCAGCTGTCTGGAAGTTTGCTGAATAAGATAAAGAATGTGTGAATCATTTAAGAGAAATGGTGTATTTTTGGATCCCTTACAAGTTTCATAACACAGGAGAAGACAAAGAACTTGAATTTGGAGTAAAGCAAAGGTTTCAGAATGTACAAGGTAAGATTTGGGGCACTGTTGGGAAAGGAAAATTAAAGCATCAGCTATTTTTCAGGGTTAGATCCTTTGAATCTGGGAGTAGTTAAAATTCTAACAACACCCTTGGTGATGTAATGATCCATTTTTAGCCACTGGCACTTCTGAATGCAGAGACTGTTTATAGAGCAGTGTAATTAGTAGATACTTCATGGAAGTGATTGTTGCTGGTTCAATTATTCTTTAATAGATTGGATGGATCAAGAGACTGCTCTGGAAGAAGAATCCACCTTTCTCTTCTCCCCATGAGGATAAGTGAATGTTCATAATTTATTAAAATTAGCTCCTTGGTTTTATTTTATTGGTAAAGAAAAGATTAGAATGTACACATTTCTTTCTCCTGGGATCTAGCAGGTGGGAAGAAAAAAAAGGATAATCATCATCCCATCAAGTTAGCAGAAAACTGTATCTACACATCACCTAAGCAACCAGGACAATTCTGCCAAAACACTCCTCAATTCTGTGAAAAAAATTCATCAGCTTTGTTATTTGACATGCCTTGGCCTTGTGCTTGCTTCTCCTGATTGAAGGACTGAATTTCTCATTTTCTACGGCCTGTGTCGAGTGTCTGTAGACCTTAGTGAAGATAAGGCTTTGATTTCTTTTTCTTTTCTTTTTTTTAACAAATAGAGTTTTTTTTTAATATCTTCACTTTTATTTATTTATTCTTATGTGGTGCTGAGGATCCAACCCAGGGCCTCACGCATGCGAGGCAAGTGCTCTGCCGCTGAGCCACATCCCCAACCCCATGATTTCATAGAAGTTATCTATCTTTAAAATTCCCCACTGGGTACCTTGACTCAAGATCATCCTGAAATTTCTTACAGATATGAGTTTCAATTGCCCAGTGAAGCTTGGACACACAGACAAAACCTAATTTTTTGGATGAGAATAAACAATTTAAAAGATGATCGTTAAATAGAATTCTCCTCTTTCTTCTTTTCAGTGCCCAGAAAATAGTTTTTCTTGACTCTGGGACTAAATGGAGCGAACACCTGGTCCAGATTTGCTCGGAACCTTCTTCTCTAAGCAACTAATTCTTGGTGGAAACTATTCTCATACCAGGTAGGCTCACACCAAAGAGAAGGAAAAGCCTCCATTTATCCTGTCCCTTTGATTTCGCTTCCGCCTCTGGAAGGTCAGGACTGTCCCGACAAGCCTCATCCAGTGCTTCACAGCAGCAGAAAGTTGATCCTGGCTGACCCACACTATTATCTTAGTGCTACAGAACCTTGGGAGCAGCCTTTGGAGTAGGTTCCTGAAGGCTGTTTGCATTATAAAAGAAAAACTCAGAGCTGCACCAAGATTCAATCTACAGACCAGCCCTGGGTACACATGGCTTTCTTTGCCAAGTTAGTCTTCTCATCTGTGATTGGCCTTTCCTTCTACCTCCCTCTTGCACCCCTTGGTCTTGCCCTTCCAACTTGGCATAAGCTGCCACACTCTGATCCCATCTGATGGTTGGATCCTTCACTTGCACTAGTGCTAGGCTAGAAGCAGCTCCACTTCCTAGAGGTAGCCAGTTATGCATCACTCTTCCCAAGGGCATGTTCCACAGCATCACTCCAAGAGCTTGATGTTGGGCCTGATAAGGGGAATTACACCACACAAATCAGCAAATCTACAAATAGCGCCCTTCCTCCAGTCAGTTGTTAAACATGTATCTATATACCATTGGGTTTACTCTTTTTCAAAAATTGCAGTAAATTAGGATTGTGGTCTGGGGGCATAACTCATTGGTATACTGCTTGTGTAGCTGTGGGAGCCCTTGGCTCAATCCCCACTAACACGCAGGCACACACCTGCGTGTGCATGCACGTGTGTGGGTGAGTGCACACACACACACACACACACACACATAGAGGATTGGTTTCATTTGGATACATATTTAACTCTGTTCTAACAAAGAAAAGAGTATCAATCCTGGAAAAATTGTTAGATGTGTCCAGCACTCTCTTGCATAACTTGCATAACTTGCATAACTTTCTCCAGAATAGTCTTCTCTAGATTATTGCTCCTCTCCTCCTTTGCCACTCCATTCTGAAGCCAACCTTTCCCCAGCAAGTCTAGACCTCCAGGACCTTTCCTGACCATTCTTCCCTGTCAGAATTTACCTGACCCCTGTTCCATTCACTTATCTCCAGCTGTTAAACATGTTCAAACTGGAAATGGCTCCATATTTTATTTCTATTAGATGAGTGTATTTTTAACGTAAGGCACTCAATGTCTTAGCTCTAAGGAATAAAATTGGGGGAATTTCAATCTAACTAGAAAAGCTAGCTAATATCTAAGAAGCAGTAGAACCCATTTCTGTCTCTTACATAGAACTTACATATTTATTTCAGTAAAGAATTGCAGGGCTGGGATTGTGCGTCAGTGGTAGAGCACTCCCCTAGCACGGGCGGGACCTGGGTTCGATCCTCAGCACCACATAAAAATAAAAGCATTGTGTTGTGTCCATCTACACCTAAAATATAATAAATGTTTTTTTTTTTGAGAGAGAGAGAGAGAGAGAGAGAGAGAGAATATTTTTAATATTTATTTTTTAGTTTTCGGCGGACACAACATCTTTGTTGGTATGTGGTGCTGAGGATCGAACCCGGGCCGCACGCATGCCAGGCGAGCGCGCTACCGCTTGAGCCACATCTCCAGCCCCTAATAAATGTTTTTTAAAAATTTTTTAAAAAGAATTACAAAATGGTTCAACCACTTTGGGAAGCAGTTTGATATATCCTCAAAGTGTTAAACATAGAGTTACCATATGACTTAGAAATTCCACTTCTAGGTATATACTCAAGAGAACAGAAAACAGAGACTGATGTGAGGGGGGAATTGGGAATGACTACTAATGGACATAGGGTTTCTTCTTAGGGTGATTAAAATATTCAAGTATTGAATAATTTTATGGTTTCATAACTATGTGAGTTGTACACTTTAAATAGATGAATTTTATAGTATATTAATTATTTCTATAAAGGTGGCTCAGACAAGTCCTGAGAGTGCAGAGTCCTTTAGAGTGAAGACTTGAATCCAAGGTCATACCAGGACTGGAATGGTGTAGGAAGGTAGCATGAAAGGTGCGTAGAGGACCCTAAACAGTATCCTCACCCTAAGCAGGCTCACTGAGGACATTAGCAATTAAAACACTATGAGAGGGCTGGGACTGTGGCTTAGTGGTAGAGTGCTTGCCTAACATGTGTGAGGCACTGGGTTAGATTCTCAACACCACATATAAATAAATAAAGTCCATTGACAACTAAAAACATATTTTAAAAAACACTAGGAGATACTTTGCTGGTGGGACTATAAATTAGTATAACCACTCTGGAAAGCAGTATGGAGATTCCTTGGAAAACTTGGAATGGAATAACCACTTGATCTGGTTATCCCACTTCTTGGCATATACCCAAAAATCAACATAGAAAATTAGCATACTACAGTACTATGCCCACATCACTGTTTATAGCAGCTCAATTCACAATAGCTAAGCTATGGAACCAACCTAAAGGCCCTTCAACAGATAAATGGATAAAGAAAATGTGGCATATATTCATGATGGTATATTACTCAGCCATAGAGAAGAATGAAATTATGGCATTTGTTGGTAAATGGATGGAACTGGAAACTACCATGCTAAGTGAAATAAGCCAATCCCCCTAAACCAAAGGACAAATGTTCTCTGTGATATGCGGATGCTAATAACACACAATAAGGGGGAGGAGAGAATAGAAGTTGGATTATACAAAGGGGAATGAAGGGAAGTGAGGGGAGATGGGAATAGGAAAGACCCTAGAATGAACTGGACATAACTTTCCTATGTTCATATATGAATACATGACTAATGAATCTCCATGTCATTTTCAATCATAAGAATAGGAAGTTATGGGGCTGGGGGCTGGGGATATAGCTCAGTTGATAGAGTGCTTACCTTGCATGCACAAGGCCCAGCACCACAAAGAAAAAAAAAAAAGAATGGAAAGTTATACTCTATGTATGTATAATATGTCAAATTACATTCTATCATGTATATGTAAAAAGAATAATAATTTAAAAAAAGACACTAAGAAGCCTTGCCACTAGAGACAGTGGGAAACTCACCGGCAGATCTGCAACATGGAAATGGCTCAAAAGATGAACTTCTTGATGCCAAAGAGGCTCCATAGCAAGACTGCTGAGACCCCTGGATAGGAGGCCTCCATCCAGTTTGTCACCACTTTTTTTTTCTTTCTCCAACCCCATTTTCAGTTACCTTTCTCCACAATAAACTCTAATCATCTATGTGCAAGAAGACCTGCGGGTGTGGAAGCAAGCCCCTTGGTCAGCAGTGGAGCCTCTTTTATTAAGTGAAAGAGAAACCAAGTCCAGTAGTCATCTTGGAGTAGAACGGTGGTTGCCGGGAGATAGGGGAGGGAGGAGTTGGGAGTTATTTAATGAGAACAGAGTGTTCCTTTGCAAATCTGAAAATATTTTGAAGATAGATGGTGGCAATGGTTGCCCAAAAATGTGATGTGTATAATGCCTCTGAACTGAACATATAAATAATTAAAACTATAAATCTAATGAGTATTTATAATAAAAAGTTTTGTTTTAAAAATTTTAAAAAGTATATATGAACTAAATTCATGTCAGAGAGTATCCTTTTGTTAAAATCCATGTAATAAATTCAGCCAGGAACCAACAGCCCTCACATCTGTATTAGAATTCCTTTCCCTCCAGCACAGGTATTTAAGATACATCCCTTGGAGGAGCAGAAGCATAAGAAGAGTATTTCTCCTGAAAGATATAAAAAGACAGACTAAATGACTGGATCTAATCACACTAGACCTAACTAATTGTGGTCAGTTTTGCTCCCACCTCCCATGCAACAAGACAGGGTCTGAAGTGGAGGTTTAGACCAATTTTAGAAAAACAATGGGACTCCATTTTCTTTCCTTACCTGAATGTAGGAGAAAAAAGATCTGAATCATGTGACACACAAAATGTACTCTAGGAAACACCCTTCTCATAGGGCAGGAGTCCCGTGGGCAGGGATCCTGGAGATCCCTGCATCCTGAATCTTCCTCCTGGAAGAGCATAGTTCACCCTGATCCGATGAAAGCTCTGAATGGTCTGTAGTAAAACACCTGGTGACCCTTCGTTTAACCCAGCACCAAGTCTGGCTCCAAGTCTTCCTTTGGACAACTCCTGTTAGTATCTCCAGGAACTCATCATGTTCTGGGGAAGACACATGAGAACCCCTGCTCAGTGGTGAAGAAAGATGGTGGGGTTTGCCTGGGGGAAGCTGTGTTTGGGCTCCAGCAGGCAGGGATAGTCACTTTCACTTATCTCTTCATAGAAGAAACAGACCATTCCCCCAACCAGACAGAGACTCTTCATCCTACGGGGCTCAGGCACACCATGCAGATCTTTCCAACATTTCTGGCCTATTTTTTACAAGCATATTTGGGTGATTTGGGTCAGGTACACACAGAACTGGACTCTGGCTGATTCATGGTTTTACTTTGCTGTGGTTCACAGTTGTCATAATGCACACATGTTGTTTTGTTTACTGAAGTAGAAAGAGCACTGAACTAAGGAATCTAGAAAAACCTGGGTTTAAGGCTCTCTTCACTCACTAGCTCAAGTGTCAATAAAACCATCAAAGAAGCAGTTTTGGACCCTTCACCCAAGCCCTAGCACCACAGGATGCAGCCTCACAAATTCCTTGGGAATCCTCAGATTATCCTGATAATCTCCTTTCCATCTTAACCCTCCTTGCCCAGCCTCATTTTGTACTTGTCCCTTGGATAGCGAGGCCAGTACAATTCTGAGTCGCATCGAGGGTATTGACCCTTGATTTAAGACCTCACAATAGCCAACGTCTCTAACTCCCATCCTCTTTCTCTGAATTCTTGATTCAGAGCGTCTTCCTTCTTCTCTTCTGCCACGGTTGAGGGCTTGCAGAGAGCCACAGAGTTGAAGCAGGAAGATCTGTCATCCTGGACACCCTGTGGAGCCTTTGTTTGATTCCATAATGAGATTAATAAAAGCTTTCTGTTTCATCTGCCTTGCATAACCGTTATGAGGATCAAAAGAGTGAAATCTAACCCAAGCCTGAGGTCTTCTGAAAAAACCCGTACAAATGTATTTTGTTATTAACCATATTTATGTAATTTAATTTTTAATGTTACACAGCATCTTTTTTATTTATTTTTTAAATTAAATTGTTTATTTATATACGATAGTGGAATGCATTACAATTAATATTACACATATAGAGCACAATTTTTCATATCTCTGGTTGTATACAAAGTATATTCACACCAATTTGTGTCTTCCTACGTGTACTTTGGATAATAATGTCCATCACATTCCACCATCCTTTCTAACCCCATGCCCACTCCTTTCTCCTCCCACCCCATTGTGTATATATGCCACATTTTTTTATCCATTCATCTATTGAAGGGCAACTAGGTTGGTTCCACAGTTTAGCTACAGTGAATTGTGCTACTATAAACATTGATTACACAGTATCTTTACAGACTCTTTAAACAGCCAATGTTGTGTTTTGTTTTCTCATCTAAAAAAAAGAAAAAAGGATTAATGCAATGTTGCTATCCAGCCAAGTCTTAACTAAGGGGAAAGAGACTAACTAAGAGATTCTGATCCTCAGATATATCCACACAATGCTCAGGTAAAGAGGATGCTTGGAGCTAGGTGACTAAGTGGCTCCAAGACCACATTCCCCTTCTGGCAGTAAACTAAAGGTCTGATTCCTGCTCATACAGGAACTGCTGACATTGACTTTTCATTGTTTTGACTTTCTGTTGGCTTTTATTTCTTCCTGCCTTCCTTCCTTCCTTCCTCCCTCCCTGGCTTCCCAAGCTTTTGTGATGCTCAAAGCTTTGGCACGCAGGGCTGCTGACATACCTTTTGTACCCCAAGCTGTCATGTTCTACTTTTAGAAGTAAACATAATCAAACAATTTAAAGGGCCTACTGGGAAACCTACTGGGAACAGGTTTTGTCCAGTTCTTTCCAGATCTTTGAACAGAAAAATTTCAGTTTCTTCCTACTTCCCTCCTTACGAGTGGGAATACCTGTGTCAGGCTTAAGCATCAATGAAACTGTCAAAGGCAAGTAGAAGCTGATCCTTCACCAAAATGCCTCCCACAATAGAATGGACGTGGACTTGGATATCGTGAACCACTCTCGTTTCTGGTGGCGCTATCAAGACTAAATCATCTTGAGAAAGATAACATGAAGGCAAAATCCCTGGAGTACTATAAAGACTAAAGGTGAAGGGGTGCATTCTAATACCCTCAAGAAACCTCCACTCAGATTGGTGAATCATGGCTATATTGGATGCTCAGCTGAATCAGTTTCTCCATGAGTGTGCCAATCCTTAGAAATCAATCAACAAGTCTGATGCTAGGAATGAGAGCTGAGTTAGCTCTTCATGGCAATTGAAGGACTCTCTAAGGTGATATCAGAGGCTGAACCAGATCTGGAAAACTCCATAGTCCCTAATATTTGATTAATCTGCTGTCCCTCCATTATAAGATTTAGATTCGGTTTGGCAAAGCCTGTCATTTAGTCCATGGAATTTCCATTTGTAAAACATTGCAACATTGCAAATCGTGGATCCTCACTTCCCTCCTTCCAAAAGAAAAGGAAGGTAAGCTCCCTCCCTGAGGCTTCAGCAAGGGAGTTGAGCAAGGATTGTGTAGAGCAAGGAACATCGTTGTCAAACAACTGATGTTGTCCTCTCAGCAACTGAACCAGCTTTTTGATACATTCACTTGGACACCTTAAAAAACTAGAGGTGGATCATGGTTTGGCCTCCAGTCAGAGATGTGAAGTACAATCAGGACATTTTTATCTTAACCACAGAGCAGTAGACTCCCTTCCCTGCCATGGCTCCATGGCTAACAAGACGTGTGCTATCACAATGTGTAAATTTTGATTAACATAGGCAGTTAAGAAACAAGCGTCTAGTCCCACTTCCAGTTTGGGATGTTTTGGGTCTTTGTCTTTGACAGGATGTGTTCAGAGGAGGGATTTCCGTCGCCACTGAAGCACAGAGAGACCCGGTGCCCAAAGAAGAATGAGGGGAAGCGAGAGCCTGCGTGTGTCTCACAGCCAACAGCGAGGTCAGAAGCATTCATCTGGAAGGTAGTCAAAAAAACAAAACAAAAACATAAACCTGCTCACTCAAACGCTGGAGCACCAAGGCTCTTCAATGGAGCCGCTCCTTAGCCGAATATACTGGAAAAAGGATATAAAAGAATGGTGTGGGGGGAATGAGTTCCATGGGAGGAAGTTAGGGACAAGAATACTTAGTGACCAAGTTGTGTGTGCGTGTGTGTGTGTGTGTGTGTGTGTGTGTGTGTGAGAGAGAGAGAGAGAGAGAGAGGAGGAGAAGCCCAGATTCTTTTGTTGGGAATGTTCTAAGTTTAAAATTCAGCCCACAGTCCATCTTAGTCCCTTTCAGTGGAGTTCTGGCACTAGACTCAGGTCCCGGCAGCTCCTTGGGTGACCCCAAGGATAATAGCCTGGGAATAAATATGTGATTTATTTGAAGATACATGAATGCTTCTTAATCAAGTTATAGTGAGGAGGAGAGGGTCAAGCAGCAGTCCTGGCATCATTTTAATTCGCCAAGTAGAAAATTATTGAAGCATATTTCATAAAATTAGGGTCAAGAATGGATTTGGCATCCTTTAAGGCAAATGCTCGGAACACAAAGCCGATTCAGTTGGAACGATTTCTTGTCTTGAGAACAGCAAGTCTGGCAATCATTAATCAGGCAAGAGAAAAATAGTAAAGGACCACTGTTTGGTCTCTCCTCTGCCCAAACCAGGACAAGGAATCGGAGAACGCCAGTGAGCAGCAATAGAAGGGCCGGCTGGGATACAGTGAAACGCGGTGGGTAAATGGCTTGTGTCCAGAACATCTTAGGAAGTTTTGTGAATGTTAACTTAATTGTGCAATCGTCCAGAAAAGTAAGGAGTCCTTGTTCTACGAATGCTAGGCATGCTGGGAGCTGGGCCTCCTTGAGGCTCACCAGGTGTCCTGGAATGAATTGTCCCAGGGTCAATTTGTTGAAAGACAGAAAAAGAAAAAGAAAGAAAGAAAGAAAAAGAAATAAACCCACATTATTATCAACACAGCTGATGACTATAAGAGGATTTGGAGCAGAACTATTATGTTTAGCACAGATGCTTCCATTCAGGACCAAAAAAAAAAAAAAAAAAAAATGTCCTGAGCCTCAAAGCTGTCACACTGGGTATAAGAAAGGACAGCAGTGAAACCCCCAATCTAGCCGCATGGTACTCTTGGACCATTAGTCTTTAGGGAGATTGGATCCCAGTGTGGGGAAGTCTGAGGCTCAACTGTAACAGCTTGCTGGTGGATGCCATGGAGCCAGAGCCAAGAGGCACACATGGCTTTGTTTCCCCTTTGGCAGCTCCTAATAGATGCCTCAGGGACCAGACCAGCAGTCTTGTCTCCATGCACATTCCAAGGGGAGTACTGGGAGGCAAAGCACCAAATTCTGCTATAGACAACAGACCAGTTGAGTAGAAGGACGGAGGACAGCATCCAAGACAATAGCGATGGAGTGTGAGAGCCCAAGTCACAGCAACTCAAGATGGAGTTATGTCTCCTCAAACAACCTGGAC
Organism: Spermophilus citellus; assembly: GCF_964194105.1. Lineage (NCBI taxonomy): Eukaryota > Metazoa > Chordata > Mammalia > Rodentia > Sciuridae > Spermophilus > Spermophilus citellus. The sequence goes on along the minus strand of NC_138184.1, from coordinate 21,498,245 downwards.
ATAGGAGTCCAGGACAGGCTGGAGGAACCCAGAGTTCTTCAGTCTTTTTCTTCCAGTATCCCTATGGTGTTGCCCTCAAAAAGATGGTCCAAGATTCCATATCAAACTTCTGGTAGGAAAGGAGAAGAGGAGAGACTCTTCTAGCAGCTAAGAGAACCACCTGGAAGTTCCACAGGTCACTTCTCCTCAGATCTCACGGGTCAGGACGTAGTCATGTGATCTTACCTGACCGCAAGGGAGGCTGGGAAATTTTTGTTGTTTTATTCTTCCTGGATAGTGTTTGTGGCCATCTCAGAATCACATTTCCCTGGAAGCAGAAGAGAAGCAGGCAGTCTGAAGAAGCATGGTGGGATGGCAGCCACATCTTTGGCCCTGAGAAATCTCCCACCTCAAGTTCCTTCATTGAATGCTCCTCTTCTTCCCTCTGACCCCAAACTTCCTTTCCTGGGCTTTAGGCAGCATCTCTAGACCTTCTATTTGTGGACGCCTTCCTACTAGGATTCTGTGATCCCTTCTCTTTTAGCACCCTCCACTTTTTGTTCTCTTCCCTTCACTTTCTCTTCTTCCCTCAGATCAGAGAAGCTTAAAAATAACAGAATGAAAGGTTGTATCTTGCAGAAACATCTGGAAAGCACTTTTTCCTGGACGCAGTGCATTGTATTGTCTTAGCACGTTGAACAATCGCCTCCCTGAATGCTTCTGTACATAGGAAGTATCTCTTAACATTTTCTGTACTCTACGTGCTCAGAATCGCCAAATGAATAACTTCAAACCACAAACCAAAATTCACTTTGCTCTGGGTGATGGTGACATGGAAATATACACATGCGAGAGACTGAATATGTAAATGGACAATAGCCAGACCACAGATAATAGAATTCAGACTTGCATAGAAAGCCAAGGAAGCCAAATCACAGTCTCTGAAGCAAATGGCCCAGAACAGTCAGGACTTGCCCACTGGCTGCTAGCTTCCCTATATTTTGCTCCAACCCTTCTGTCTCAGGACCAACTGGAGAAAACCAAATATACTGCCCTAAGCAACCACAGAGGATACCTGCCTTCTAGTTAGCTCAACTCCAGCAACTCACGTCAACAACCTCCAATCAGGGAAGGAACACCACTTGAAGCCTTCCCATTTTTCTACCATAAAACTCTACCACTCTTCTGCCCACCTTGGGGTCTCTGCTGAAGGCCAGTGCTGGTGCTGATCCCTTTGCTGTAGCAAGCTCTGAACAAACACTCTGTGCTTATTTTCATTAGGAGATCTTCATTTATTTTCACATATATCAAAAACTCAGTGCCTTGAACATTGAAGATCAGCACTCTTTGCACCAATTAATGTATAACTAAATTATTCATCAAAAAAATCTTAAGGAAAAATTTAACCATTAGGACTAGTGAAAACAAAAGCCTGGTACATGATAAAGGAAGGTAATTCTACCAGTTCCAAGGGGCAGCATGGGAAGGTCCTGGTCCTTTGAAATTCCACAGGTTGACTCAGGATATGTCCTTCATTTTCTGAGGAGGCCATGATTGCTGTGCTGACATAAAGAAGATTGGAAGAAAACAGTCAAGGAAGTTGTATGTCCAGGGCTTTTAGGGTCCTGTTCCATTCCCTAGCACCTGCATGGGGGTTTGGAGGAGACAGACCAGGATACCACTGACCCTAACTATTCAAACTTCACCAACAAACCCATGTATGCCCAATGATTTTTGCTCCATATTCCCACCCTGTATTCCTACAGCTCCCTGTAGTGATCCATTTGGTCCTCATGTGAAATTTTCCTGGCCAATGCCTCCCTGAGACTCACCAAAGGGTGGAATTATTTTCCACGGCCCCACCCCCATTACCACCAGTACACTAGCGCCCTGGGAATCCTCAGAGCACAGTTAGGAATGTTCTTCAGTTCCCTGCCACAGGGCAGTGAAACACATTTTTTTGCAAATCAAACCCAGAATATTGAAAATAAAACACTCCCCCAGCAAATTTCTACTTATTGCATTTATATTTTGAAGAATTTAATTCAGTGTAGTTCTAGAAACTTCCCACATTGTTTTGGCTTGCGTTTTTGATATAAGTTTTAAGGCACTCGATGCTCAAAGAAATCAAATATAAAACACTGGAGTGAGGTTTAGGATTAGGGTTGGGAATCTCTAAAATCACAGAATCAAAAATGCTATTGCTTATACTTCAGCATGAGAGGAAGAACATGAGTAGAATCTACCAGAATAGAGCGCGGGGAGTTGATAACTTGATAGGAGAAAAGACTGCCCCCCTCCCCCAGAGCTCTATGGATCTAAACTCATTGTTCTCACCAGGGCATAAAGAGATGATAGATAAAGGAGGAGATAGCTGGCAACAGCTGGTGGGCGGAAGTCCACTGAATGGTTCTGATTGGTTGTAAAGTAAAAGACAGGACATTAAATATGAATGCCAGGGATAAACTAATTATACACAAAGCCTGTTTGTAGCACCCGCTCCTCACCTTCCAAGCAGAACATTACCTGTTACTGAGTCCTTCCATGCTTTCTTAATTAATCCCTGGCAGCTCTGGGAGGGAGTTCTAATATTTCTTCCCATTTAAAACTCTTTGTAGGGGCTGGGGATGTGGCTCAAGCGGTAACGCGCTTGCCTGGCAGGCATGCGGCCCGGGTTCAATCCCCAGCACCACATATAAACAAAGATGTTGTGTCCGCCGAAAACTAAAAAATAAATAAATATTTTTTAAAAAACTCTTCGTAGATACCCTTATCCTGGCACCAAACTGGTGTAGATGTTGCCCCGACCATCACTGGCAATACCAAGGCATGTTCCCCACTGACTCTCTTAGGCTTTTATCACTGAAGCTCTTACTCGTCCTCTCCATCAACCATCTCTGCTGCTCAAATCTGTTCCCTTCCCTCCCATTTCTGCTACTTTTTTGTCAGGCCTTTGTGTTGGCTCAGCTGGACCCTTGTCCTGCCCCTGAGCAGGTGGCTGTGTTCCCTACCCTCTTTCTTCTCCTGCTGACAAACCTACAGCTGCTCCCAGGGCCTTCCAAACTCAACCACATTCCCCAGCCTGACATTCCAAGTCCCCTGCCTTCCAGGCCCACATTCAACCTCACTTCCCCCACAATCCTTTAGGTACCTCTTTGTCCAGTCATACTTTTTGACCAATACTGTTGGGTTTTCCCTTCTTTAAAAAAAAAAAATAAAAAACTCTTTTATTGTGAGTTAGAACATAAAAATTTCCCTTCCAATGTAGAAAGCCACAAGCGGACATCAACTCCCACCCCAGCAACATGAAAATCCTTTTGGAAGGAAGGCAAAGTCCTCACTGTGCAGTGAGGAGGGGAAAATCCAGATGATCTACAAAATCACAAGTTTAATTGGGACCATCAGATAGCTAAGGTCACAAGGAAATCAAGTGAACTAAAGTCCAAAGGTGACAGATCCTTCAAGGAGATACGGGACACAGGAGCTATCTCGTCTTTGGCAGAGCATAAAAAGGAAGAGCTCATTTCAAGCCATCGTAAATTTTAAAAATATAAAAGTGCCTAGAGCATACCCATAAAGCTGAATGAATTTTTAGAGAATAAACACTGTGCAATCTTGACACAATGTTTCTCTCCCTCTTAAAACTATTCTGTTGGGCTTTATGATCCAGATGCCTGAGTTTTCTTTATTCACTGATTGCTCATTGTGAGTCCCCAATCGCTACAGTTCAGTTTTTCTTTGTAAATTTTTTGTAAGATGGAATCCTACCATAGGTCCTCTTGAACAATTTTTCATTCAACCTGTGTGTAAAATTTCACCTTATTTCATATAGCTACAATGGAAGCCCATACATCTTTGCTCCTGACTTCTCCCTCCTGAAGTGTCAATCCCTCACCCTCCCACATCCTCCTCTTCACCCACCTGTAAAATAATCACCCATCCTTAGAATTCAATATAAATACCCTTTATCTTCCTGGAAGCTCTCCATGTGCCCCTGTGTAGTACCTGTAGGCAGCTCCTCTAACACTCTGAACTCCTCTGTCTTTGCACCTCTGCTGCTCTGCACAATGGTTACTTGTGCTGTGGTAGGAACATGTGCAGCGTGTGCCCTCGAAATCAAACAGCTGGACTATTTTACTTATGTGGGATCCTGCAGAGAGCTTAGTGCTGTGCCAGGAATGTGGTGGCTTTTCAATGAATTCAATACAAGAATGCATCTACTTACCAAGTCCTCACTGCCTGAAACAAAAAGGATCATGGGATTTACTGGGCCACGGCCTGGCTGCTAACACTTGAATGTGTCCCCCTAAAAGTTCATGTGTTGGAAACTTTACCCCCAAATTCATTAGTCAATGGTGTATTTGGAGATAAGGCCTTTGGGAGGTAATTAGGATTAGGTGAATTCATGAGTGTGGCACCCCCAGGATGGCATCAGTGACTTTATAAGAACAGGAAGAAGAATCCAAGCTAGGATACTGCTTTTTTTCCACCATGGGATGCCCTCCACCGTGTTATGATGCAGTTCTCACCCAATGCTGAGCAGAGGTCAGCGCCATTATCTTGGACCTTCTTACCTCCAGGTCCATGAGGCAAACAAGCTTTTCCTCATTATAAATTACTTAGCTTCGCTTTGGTTTTCTTGTTATAGAAACAGAAAATGGACAGAAACCCTGGAACTCTTTTTCTTAATGTCTGATTGTCTTAAATGGTCCTGTAGAGGCTAGAGTGATCAAGAATAGACTGCAGCCTGCCCTGGGGACTGCTTTGGGAACTCAGTCTCAAATTCAAACTGTTTGCATTGAATCTTGTCATTTTCTTAAAGAAGTGACATGCAGAACATCATCCGGTTCTTTGAGTTTCCTTATTATTTGGATTTGGGGTAAACAGGAATTTCCTTTCTGGCTCTCTCAGATTAAACAAGTTGGTGCATTATTTCAGTTTGAATGAAAACAGAGCAACGTCTCTGACACTTGCGTTTTGAGAAATGGAAACTGGAGATAATCTTGGCATATCTTTGATGACCCACGGCAGAGAAAAACACAGGGAGAAATGTTAGTGAACTTGTCCCTTTGCTCTGAAAAGGGCTATGAGGGTACAGAAGGAAATGCAAGAGATGTCTGAGCTAAACAGAGCCCAAAGCACCAGGTCCCCTGATAATAGCCATGAGGACAAGTCTCTTGCCTGAGCCTCCAGGGGACCTGTTGCCTGGTAGGAACACTTTGCTTAGGATGTGAGTCCTTTATCTCTATTGTTTGCACTCTGGGGTGTAGAAAGTAGAAAACACCTTTAAACTAAAGGAGAAGGAACAATCTATCTCCCTCAAAGAGAGGAGAAAAACAACAAAACACTACTTATTACAAGCAAACTATTAACAGTGGTTACTCCTAGCGGATGAATTTATGGTATGGAGTAGAAAGGGGCATCCTTCTATATTGTACTTTTCTAAATTCTTTGAAATTCTTCTTTTTTTTAAATAACAGGGATTGAACCCAGAGACACTGAGCCACATCCCCAGCCTTTTTTAAAAAATATTTTATTTAGAGATGAGGTCTCGTTGAGTTGCTTAGGGACTTGCTGTGTTGCTGAGGCTGGCTTTGAACTTGTGATCCTCCTGCCACAGCCTCCTGAGCTATTGGGATTACAGGCGTGCACCACCACACCCAGCTGAAATTCTTTATAAAAACCAAAATGTTTGTCAAATGAAGGACAGGAACAGGGCATTATATTTATTTCTTGATAAATATGAAGACACCTCCAGACTCTCCTACCTCCCTATGAGGGTTCATGTGCCCCAGCCCCCACCCACTCTCCAATTCTTTCATCCTATCAGCAACTTTCCTCCTTGTTGCTTGTTCCCCTCCCTTTGCTTCCCTTCTCCAATGTCCTGTGCAAAAGTCCCTGGGCTTGCCATGCCTGGGAGATAGCGCTCTTATCCTCCCCAGACTTCCCACGCTGTATTCCATTTTATCCACTGAGGCGCCTGTCTCAGCCAGCAGTCATGTTTGATAGATTAACTCACGATGAAGTATTGATGAAGTATTAATGTTGGGTTGGAGGCCTGAATTTCCTGCACATGTCTCCTCTTGAAACATGCTTTAAGAGTGATATGCATGTTCCACTTTTTAATCTAATAATCTCACTTCTTGGAATACATTCCAAAGAAATCATCAAGGGAGGTGATTTGGATGGTTGATGCTGCACCCTGGTCTCCATCACCCACACCACAGCACCATCCCCCATCTGTTGGGTGCACTGGCTCTAGAGAGTTTACAACTGACCCCTCCTATAGGGCTGATTTGTGATGGAAATTATGTGCCTTCCCCCATCACCTACAGCAGCCCAGAGCCCAAGACAGACTTTGTCTCAAGGTGTGAATGACTCAGGAGAAATTCATGTCCAGAGTTCCCAATGGGGACAGGCTGAAGCCGACACAAGCTTAAACTCCATCTTTCTGTTCATCCCTGGCCCCATCCTTCTTCCTTCCCTCCTGTCCTCCTCAGACCCTCTCACAATAAGTCACATGGCCTCAATCCCATCTTAGACTTTCTTCTGGGGAACCTGATCCAAGACCCAGGAAAAAGTTATACTTATGATACAGCTTTATCCCAGAGTCAAAGAAATAGAGAAAAAATAAGCAGATACTGATAAGAGAGACCACCTTGAGGTGTGTAGAACAGGATACTGTTGCTTTTCACATAAGCTTTTTCTTCTCCTCTTTATTACTTACTGTATGTTTGCATCACTATGATTAAAATATATTAAACTTAAAAATAAAAGATAAACACCTATCCTACCTCCAAATGAAGCAACAGCCCTGCATTTAATGATCACCTGGATTTCATTTTGGAAAGTCGGTCCAGAATATTCAAAAGTTTTGTTAGGCCTAGAGCAAAAATGTATATGCCAAGTAAATCTCTCTATATATAGGCAGATAAAAGTTCATATTTTCTTTTGGAATTTGGCTGTTTACTGAAAGTAACCTAATCCCAAATCAGGATAGTGTGGGGGGAAATTCGTATCTGAGATTTCTTACTAAACTACAGGGCTTTAAGATTATTTCAAGTCATCGGATGTTGACAGCACCCAGTGAGGAAGAAGGAGAATTTGAGAAACAGAATAGACAGTTGAGAAGAAACCCTGAAAGGCACTGGCCCTACCGGGATGATCCAGGAGAATATCTCTACCTCTGAGTGTGGCAAAGCTGTTTGGAAGGAAGGCAAAGTCCTCACTGTGCAGTGGGGAGGGGTCTAGTAGGAAGTGGACCAAGCTTTGCTTGCGTGACAGAGTTGTTCTCCCTGCAGTGTGAGAAAAGGATGTGGTCCTCGGGGCTGAATTTACAAGGCTTTCCTGCAATAGATACTGGTGTCTCCTCCCAGCCAGACACTGGGAAGGGGTGGGAGAAGGGGAAGGCAGTGGGAAAAAAATAAAGCATACCAGTCAAGGATCTTTGATCGCAGGCAACAGAAATGGATTTTGTCTAATAGCAGCAAAACTGAATTTAAGTAGAATGAACCATAGAATTACAAGCAAGTGGTAGAATCCCTTTGGGAACAGGTAGGGACAAAGGCAGCTTGGAGGGAGGAGCTATTAAGAAGGGCTATAGGAATGGTCCAACCGCAGAAGGATATGGTCAATGCTAATGGGATGAAAGACTTTCACCCATGGCTTCCATCTGGAGAGTTCCAAAAGAAGCATCACAGAGGCCAAGCATAGGACATACCTCTGCCCTTGGCCTTGTGGGGATGGGCTCAGTAGGGACCATCAGCTTCTTGTGTTTATAGGCCATGAGGCTCTTTTGGAGTTACCCTTCTAACAAGACCACATACCATGGTGGATTCCCCACAAGGACATTGAGGTGCTCCTAAAAGTAGAAAAGGAAAGGTTTCCTGGGGGAGATGAAATCTAAGCTGTGGTGGGTCTGTTTAGGATCAGTATGACAGCTCAGCAGAGGGGAGTGTGCAGTTGAGGAACACTCTGGGCAGAGCACAATGCCAGTGGTGGTATCCCATAGATTCTGGAGTAGTTTTAGAGATGGTGAGAATCATATTTCCCCATTTAACATGATTACTTATCCTTAAAGGAGTCATTCAGTTAATGGTGTGAGCTCAGATAATGATGCAACCTCAGGTAACCATGTCTTGGCGTTGGGGAACAGCATCCTCTTGGTATGCTAAAGGCAGAGCAGGAGCTAGAGATGGCAGGGGAAGGGCCCGAAGAGGCCAGCATGGAGACCATCTTTAAGAGCATTCTGTGTTAAACAGCTCCAGGCAAGGAAAAAAAATTTGAAAAACTTCTTTCTGCAGTGAGTAAGAAGATTGTGGAGCTAAAGGCAGGGTGAGTCAGAAGTCTGTTGCTATGATTTGGTAGAGACCAGACAAGAGCAAGACAATGAGGACAGTGAATGGATAGGCAATAGCAGGCTTTGTCACAAGCTAAGAGAGCCCAAGGACAGCCTTTGCATTTACACAATGTTGCAAAGCCTTCGTGATCCCATCAGCATTCTAGCTACAATTAAGACAGATATTCGGGTTAGGTCAGATCACATGTTCAGATGGAAAGACTGAGTGTCAAACCCACTTCTGTCATATTCTTCCTGGGTGGCCCTATAGACACCACCTTACCTTTTTTTAGTCTCATTGGATATAGTTTCTGCCATCTACCTGATGGCTGTCTATGGTTTCACTACTCAGCCTCAGTTCCCCCTTTGTTCTCTGATTTTTGTTTGGGGAATCTGCCCTCTCTTAATTCTCCAGGAGGCTAGTTCATCCTCTGTACAACAATGACTGGTTCAGGGACAGGCACATGCCCCAAGCCAGTTCAATCAAAACGAATCCTGGGCACTTTTGTGAAAACCCTGAGATTTTTCACTCTTTCCTGTGGAGGTTGACCCTGAAATCAGTGGCTGTGCAGCCATCTAGCGCCTTCAGATACAGCCATGAAGGACATGTGGAGGAAGCCACAATGTGGAGTTCAAGAACATGGCCGCAGATGGAAGAATAGCAGAGCTGAGACACTAAGAAAAAACAAATCCTGATAGGACCCTTTTAGGCCTTAGATCAAGTTAGACCTGAAGCCAGCAGATTAGATTTTTCCATTATATAAAACGTCTTATACAAATTGCTAGGATCAGCCAGTGAAAGAATAAAAACAAACAAGCTCTGCAGATGCTAAGCTCTCAAATTCTTATCTTGATCCTGGGCCAGAGTTTGGTAGGTAATGTCTTTCAGATGGGCCAGGTCTCGGCAGCAAATGCCCCCCTGGGAAGTGTGTTTGTTAGTTGAAAACACTCTTGGATGTGGTGTGCTGACCCACTGGAGCTGGTGGTGAGGACACAGGCGCAGGCCAGCTGGCTGCAGTGGGAGCTGCGTGGGATGGCACACAGGTAGGCAGTGCTTGGCTCCATGTTGGGAACCTGCAGGTGTCCAGGCCTGCACGGCCAGCTCTATGCCGGCATGTCATGTGCTACAACAGCTTATCAAAGAGGTGTTTCTCTACGCGAGGTGGGAGGGAAGCTCGAGATACAAGGGCATAAAAGGCAACGGGAAAGGGATCCCACTGTGGCCACATCTGCTTCTGTAGGTAGCAAGATCTCCTGGTTTGGGTAATAATAAAGAGCATAGAGTTTGGTGTGTTTGGGAGTGGTTGTGCCAGACCCTCCCCAAAGGAGCTCTTGTTGTTCCCCCTTAGAGGATCACCATCCTCATTGTTTTTAGTCAGCTTTGCATTTCTGTGACCAAAAGATCCGACAAGAACAACTTAGAGGAGCAAAAAGTTTATTTTGGTTCATGGAATCAGAGGTTCAGTCCATGAATGGATGATCTCAAACCTCTGGGCCCAAGATTAGGTATAATATCATGGTGATAAGAATGTGACAGAGGAAAGCAACTGAGAACGTGACAGCCAGGAACTGAGAGAGAGCTCTACTCATCCAAGACCAAAATATATGCCCCAAAGTCATGTCCCTAGTAACTTATCTACTCAGCCACACCCCACCTGCCCAATTACCACCTGTTAATTCCTATCAGTGGATTAAGCCACTAATTAGCTTATACCTCTCATAATCTAATCATTTAACCTTACACATGAGCTTTTGGGGGACACCTCATATTTAAACCATAACAAGCTTAGTGATCACAGCACTCGCAATATATGCATCCAGTGCTGAATGGTTGTTGGGGATCCACAAGGCTTTGGCCCATGCTGTGTGCTTTTCAGGAGCACATGGTGAACAGGCAAGGAACCAGAGGAGACTACGTTTGGATACTTGTAGCTATGAAAGCACAGGCAAGTGGATTAACTTCCATATCTCAATTTCCTCTCTGTAAAGTATAGGTAATAATAATGCTGACTCCCTGTGCTGTTGTGAGGATTAAATGGATACTTCTAGAGGGCTTACTACAGGGCCTAGGGTATAGGAAGGGCTGTGGGTTGGTGGGATATAAGTATTGTAAGGAAGGCTGTTTTCAGCTGACTGTCAAGTTTGGGACTTGAACCAGGTCTTCTGACTCCCAGATCCCGCTTCTGACTCTGTGGGAACCTAAGGGTGATATTCACACGCTTTGCTGCAGTTCACGTGGGCACACCCTCAGAACACAGAAGCCTCAGGCAGATCTCTGTCAGGTGCTCTCCCTGAGTCAACCGCACACTGGGCACATTGTCCTTAATTATACTCAGAGCAAAAATGTGTCGATATCCCCATTTCCCATGTCAACAACTGCAAGCAGCTAAGAAGACCAAACAGAAGCCCTCAGCGTGTTTATCAGTATCCAGATGATCTTCTGGCTTTCTTCACCTCCCAACTTCTGGCTGCTTTGGTGTTTAAGAACAAATGCAACTGGGGATTCAATCGAGCATCTGACCTGACTTTCCTGGTAACAAAACTTGGGTCTCCTCTCCCTGCTTGGTGTGAGTGAGGTAGGTCTTAGGCGTATGATTACTGGAGATTGGGGTTCTTGTGTCTTGTGATGTAAATTTGAGGTTTATAACACAAACTCCAGGACCTACTGGAGATGAAATGAGATCTTTTCCCATTGGGTTGGCTGCCTGGATTCACCAGCTTATCCTTTGTGGACTCCTGTCTTCCAAGGTAGGGTGGAAGGTCATTGAGATTGAAGTGAAACTTTAGTCACCTGAATAATTCTCCACTCAGCTTTGCATAATAACAAGTTCCAGGAAAAGGGAGACAAATTCTCTGTTGCGACAACAGACTTTTGGCTCAGCTGTTTCAATCATCTCCCAACTGATCTCTAGTCTTCTTTTACACGCCCTTTGGCTCCAGCCTTAAGGGGCCACATGGCAAGACTCCACGGAATATAAATATGGATTTGTCATTCCCTTGCTTAAAGTTCTCCTGTGGTCCCCCATGTTCAGGCAGTCACTATTCAATAGAACTTCTTGTGAAGATAGACATGTTCAATATCTACACCATATCCATCCAATATGGTACCCCCTGGCCATCTATGGCCATCTGAGCACTTGACATGTGGGTAGCGTGTCTAAGGAATTAGATATTTTAACTGTATTTTATTTTTAGCTCATTTGAATTTAAATCACCACATACAACTAGGGACTACCGTATTAGACAGTGCACATCTAGAGAATGAAACCAAAGTCCCAGGCCTGACCTAGCTCTCCGTCTCTGAGCAGCCTTGATTGTTTTGCCAGAATTTATTTAAGCTGGGAATTCCAGCCATAACAAATGACTTACAACTCCCTCAACACTGTGCCTACTTCACACCTCCATGCATTTGCATTTGCTGTTCTCTCTGCCTGGAATGTTCTCATATCTTGCCTGAACTTGCTTGCAACTGCCTGCCAACCAAACAACCTTCCTTCAAGACGTAACTCCCATATTACCTCTGCAATCAAGCTTTACAAACCACCCCCTCTCTCCCCTTGAAGAGTTAACCATCCCTTCCTTGGTGCATCCAGCACAGACATGTTTGAGGTCCTTTCAACACACATAGTAACTGGTGTGTTTCCATGTGTTCATCTCCAAGCCGAGAACATGAGAGGTTGTCAAAGCAGACTCTTGACAAGAAGGTTCTGCATCATATTCCTTGGCTTTCAATGCCTAGGATAGGTCTGAGTCACATCAGGCAGTCATGAGGACCAACAAAATTATTGTAGTGGACATGTAATAGTTTGGGCTGACTTGAATCCAACTTCTTGTCAGATTCTACCCCAGTTGCAATTTGGGATATTGCTTTTGGTGTGGCCTTGGGAATTAGGAGGTCTGAAGAGCAGATCTTCCTCTCATTGTCCCATCCAATCCTTCCACAGGTGGATGAGATCAAAATAGATATAACAGGGCCAGGACAGATAACATCACATTCATCATAGGAGCAGTGCATGGGTCGTGTTATTCCTGTTGCCGAGATTGCCAGCAGCTCCACAATTCTATCTCCAGTCTCTTGCCAAACATGGGAGACCCTGATGACCTTCCACACATTCCCTGAGAGAGTCAGCCATCTCTTGGTAGTTGACCGCCAAGTGACCCTCAGCAGCAATCATGCAGATAAAGCTTCCAGGTCTATGGAACCCTGCAGGAAGCGGTGGGGGGGGGATGTCTTTATTTGAGAAGACTCAGTGGATGGCAGGGCTATACTGTCACAATACTCAAAGCTGAGGTTGAAGCTAGAGCAGAAGACCTGTGGAAGAGCCCCCCAGGCACTGAATAAAGTTGTGACTGACAATGCCAAGAACTTGGTCCAGGCCAAGAGGGCAGAGCCCCATCCACTCCACCAGAGTGATTGGGAGAGCTTAGGGACTACCAACTGGGCCACCCTGTGGCTGAACAGAAGGTGGTATGTAACCTGGGAGAATCAAAGTGAGGTCCAGGAATGGTTTTCACAGGTTTTGAGAGATTGGAGGCTAGGGTGGGGCTTTGGGGTTCTATTGGCAAGCATTATTGGTTAGATTTCTATTCTCTTAAGTAAACATCCCTTAAATGCACTGTGAGCTGAGAGCTTCCTTTTTCAGTTCAATTAGGGGCCTCCTTCTTTGCATGACAAACCACGTCAGCATTCTTACTTACCTCCAGGTCTTTGCCCAAGTGGTACCCTCTGCCTCGATTGCTCTTTTTGCTTTGTCTGAAGGGCACATACCCATCATTCAGCTTAAATGTCACTTCCCCTTGGAAACCCTCCTTGGTATCCAGATTAGGTCTGCTGGATCTGGGTGCCTCACTCCGATGGCACTAGTCAAAGCTAAAACTGTGTAGTTACTGCTGGGGTCATTGGAAGGAGCCCCCCTCCTCTTCTTAGTGTCAGGTTCCATGAGGCAGAGATAGTGCCTGTGCTGTTCACAGGAGAATCGTCAGCATCTGATAGCCCAGTGCCTGATGAGGAACATTTGCTGAGTGATTGAACAAAGCAGGGGAGGCAGGGAGAAGGGAAGAGGGAGGGGAAAAGGAAGAGAGACAAAGGAAGGAAGGGTTGCAGCAGTTCTCTTGGCCCTCTGTGTACTTCGGAGTCCTTGTCCTCACTTACCCTTTTCGTCCTTGAAAGATGAAATAACAAGTGACCTCTTTTCAGGTTAAGCACTCGGGACTCTGGGACCCCACACCTCTGCCAAGCAGGGAACCACTGCTGCATCTAAGCTGTCCCCTATAGCCTCACACCTGATCTTCTGGGGGGGAATTCACTGGAGTCCTGGCACACACAACTCAAAATAAACTCCCAACCTTCCCCCACTGTGAACAGAAGAATTATGAATATCTAGTGCTTTTTTTCTGCTGCTAAGAAAATACCAAATAATATAAATACAGTATTTTCTTAGTAGTTTACATATTATACCTGGGGAGCATGGAGACTTATTAAAAACCAAGCACCAAGTCAAACCAATGCATACACTGGGCGGGATCCCAGGCTACTGGAAGACCATTAGTGAATACACAGGCAAAATCTGAATAGACTTTATGGCTTAGCTAATAATATTGTACCAATGTTAATTTCTTACTTTTGACAAATGTCCCAGAGTTATGTAAGATGTTAACATTAGGGGAAGTTGGGTGAAGACTTACGAGAACCCTGTATTCACTCTGCAACTTTCATGTAAATCTAAAATTATTCCATGCAAAATAGTTTACTTAAGAGAAGAGTTCACTCAGTTTCTTCTTTACTGCAAAATATAAATGTCTGGGTGGAGAGATGATTAGTGACTTTTATTGTCTTTATTATACCTATTTTCTACATTGCACATTGCTTTTTAAATTATAAATGTGTTTTATTAAAAATAATTGAATGTACGGGTTTAGAAAATATTTCAGTGTGTATAAGTTTTATATTATTGTTGCTATTATTATTATTATTATTATTATTATTATTATTATTTTGGTACTGGGGATGCTTAACCAGGGGTGCTTAACCACTGAGCCACATCCCCAGCCCTTTTTAATATTTTTGTATAGAGACCGGGTCTTGCTGAATTGCTTAGGGCCTCGCTAATTTGCTGAGGCTAGCTTTGAACTTGCAATCTTCCTCCCTCAGTCTTCCTAGCCACTGGGATTACAGGTGTGCACCAACACACCCAGCAAGTTTTATTTTTAATTGAAAAGATATTTAAGATCAAATTGCAAAAGGTACGGCTCTAGTAAACCCCAAATCTTTGTGACCTGGCTTCTGGGCTCCCACCTAAGGCCACTACCACAGCAGAACTGAACTCTCAGTTTTGCATGTAACTGTCACATGCAAATGTTATTTTCCTAAGCTGCAGTCATTACAGGGCTATCAAATTTTAATGCAGATTCCTGCTTGTGTTTCCTTCAAATGCAATTAAAATAAATTGTATAGTAATCTCCAAATAAAAAATGTTCCAAATGTTCCACTTCCCATATAGACCAACATGCAGAAATTCTGTGTCGTGGCCTTGTCGCCTCTCTCAAGATCCCTGTCATTGCCATAAGGGCATGATCTGACAGGGGTTTGGGAGGCTCACTGTACCACTGCATTCCTAGAAATCACTCATGTGACCCCACGCTGTACCTCAGCTGTCTACCGGGGGAGAGCAGGAAGCTGCCCTCTTAAGATGGAAATGCAAAATGGGTGCTAATAGTAGCCTGTTGCTCTGAAGTCATTCTTGATAGGAGTTTGGGGGAAGTGAGTGACTCCATCTCTTTCTGCAAAGGGAAGCAGAGAATTACCTGATCAGAGTCAAAATAACCTCCCTGAAAGTCAAGCAAGATCCCAGAGTGCTGGGGTTTGCAATGCTTATCTCTGCCTTACCCCATCCTGTATTATTCTCATCTGGACCTTTCATCAACCTTCTCTTGAAGACCTCTCAACAGTTATGTGAGTCAGTTCAACTGATTTTAAATGAAGGTTTTCTTTTCATACCAAATTGGAAAAAGTATCATTTTACACAGAATAAAGTGACATTGACTTTATCTGTCAAAAGACACTTGCAGGGTTCCATGCCATGGAAAGTAGCCCTTGTCCACTGCATAATATAAGTGGCCCTGGGCCTCCTGATAATTTAGCTCCAGACATCAGTCCCAGGAGAGGGATCAGAACAACCTTTTCTATACTTGGAGTGTGGGTTTTCATGAAGCCCTAACCTGGGACCCAGGCCTGGCTCTGGACACCTGTGCTAGGGACCATGGCTCTGCCTCCCAGACTCTACCTGACATTCATTCTCTGTTCTCCTTATGACTGGGAAGCTGGGCTCCCACCTAAAGTACCATGTTCTTAGTCTGGCATTGTTGTTCCCCAGGCTTTTTTGGTCCCCCCTCCATCACACCGGTTCCCTGAGTGCTCCTCAGCCAAGCTCCCCACTTGACTCCATACCCTTGCTCTTCCACTTCATGAATTTGTACCCATTTTAAAGCTTAACCCCTGAGTCTAAAGACTAGCAGCAGCACCTCTTTAGAGATGCAAAATCCTGGGCTCCACTCCAGAGCTGCCACAGTAGAACTGAGCTTTAACAAGACCTGAGTGATTCATGTGCACCCTGGGAAAAGAACTGATGATATGAAATATTCTCAAGGAATAGACCTTTGACCAACAGCAGCAGAATCTATTTGCTAAATGTACAGGTTCACAAACATATGGTAATTGAATCTGCATGTTTAACAGACATTCCAATAGGATTCTTTTAAATTTCATATGCAAATAATAAACTCATATGCAAGTAAAAATCATAAATTACTATAGTAATTTTCTTTCATAAGTTATTTCAATTATAAATTTTATTATATTGGTTATGAATTATTATGCATTGCTATATTGAAACTGTTTACAAATATATGTTATTAACTATTATATGTGGTGATTTTTTTGTACAAGAAATGCATTGTAAAAAGGCAAACCTTTCTGATAATGTCTGACTTCTCATTTGGCCTCCCTACCCCATAGTTGGCCTATTCCTAGAACATCTTTTTTTGATTCACACACACACACACACACACACACACACACACACACACACATATACATTGTATGTGATTATTTTGTGTTTGGGTTTTTACACAAATGGTACTTATGGTAACAATGTGCAATTTTCCTTTTTCTTGCTCAACAAGATGCTTTGAAAAGCTTTCTCCTATAGAAAGCAGAGGACCCTCTCATCATTTTTACCTGCCTGGTGTTCCACCAGAAGGATAGACATGGTTCAAGCCATGAGTGGATGCTGTAGTTTGATTCTGAATGTCCCCTGGAGGCCCATATGTTAAGGCTTTGGTCCCCACTGAGAGGGTGCTACTGAGAGGGGCTGGAAACTGAAAGAGGTAGGAAGCCTTCAGGATATTTCCTAGATATTTTTTGTCTCTGCTGCAACAATACCTATTAGACCTTTCAGAAGCCTCTAAATAAACTCCTAATATATTTTTGAATTGTATGATTGAATTGACACAATGAAAACCCTATGGTTTATCTACGGAGCTAATTTTCTGAGATGAGTCCATTATCATTATGTGTGTTCAAAGTAGCCTTAAAAGTAGTCTAAGTTTGATGAAGTCTCTGTTTCCAGAGAACCCTAAAAGGCCAAGAAGGGGAGACATCAGACACTGACTTTGAATTTTGAGTTGCTTTTTGTTGTTATCCAAGCTCAGTTAAGGCCTCAGTCTGGCCTCTGATTTCCAAGGGTGTGGATAACCCCTGTCTTCAAGGGTGGCTGAGATGAGGGTTAAAGGAGGGAAGTTGTGAGGAACACCAGGAAAAATCAGAAAATGTCAGCTCTACTGATTCTCAGAAGTGAGTTCTAACATATTTGAAGAAGTTCTGATGCCAAAACATAATGTTCATCCCCAAAACAAAGGGATTAAACTTGAAGGTACAAAGGATCACAGGGCTGCAGCTCTTTTGGCAACAGCTGTTAACGTTCAAAATGCTCATCCCTCTGTAACCAGCAGTTCCACTTTCCAATCTGTCACCATCTCTATCCTAAAGAAACCCACACACCTTGGCACAAGGAGTTCTGTTCAAGCCTGTTCTCTGGAGCGTGACTTGTGCAAACAGAAAAGTGGTAAATAAACTTTGACGGTGTTAGTCAGCTTTCTCCATCATTGTAACAAATACCTGAGATGATCAACTTATAAAGAGACAAGGTTTATTTTGGCTCACATATTTGGGGGTTCCAGTCCATGGGTGGTTGGCCCTGTTGCTTTGGGGCCTGTGGTACAGCAACACAGGAGGGTAGGGAGTGCCCTATGGAGCGAATGTGCTCGTATGATGGCTGAGAAATGAAAGAAGAGAAAGAGACCAGAGTTCCACAGTCCCCTTCTAAAGAACACCCCCAACATCCTGAAGACTTCCCACCAGACCCTCTTTCAGTTTCCAGCCCCTCTCAGTAGCACCCTCTCAGTGGGGACCAAAGCCTTAACATATGGGCCTCCGGGGGGACATTCAGAATCAAACTACAGCATCCACTCATGGCTTGAATCATGTCTGTCCTTCTGGTGGAACACCAGGCAGGTAAAAATGATGAGAGGGTCCTCTGCTTTCTATCGGAAAAAGCTTTTCAAAGCATCTTGTTGAGCAAGAAAAAGGAAAATTGCACAATGATACTATAAGTACCATTTGTGTAAAAACCCAAACTCAAAATGGGAAGTCCATGCAAGCACTATTAAACACACACAAACACACACACACACACACACACACACACACACACACACACACAAAGTTTTTAATTTTGCTCTATGGGCGAGGATGTGCCAAGCCTCAGCATTTCAATCTTTACCATATGAAGTTTCCCTGACATGGAACAACCCGACCCTGACCTTGTGTACCTTCTTTATTTTTTTTCTTTCTTGTATTTTTTTTTTATTGATTGTTCAAAACATTACAGAGCTCATGATATATCATCTTTCATACATTAGACTCAATTGGGTTTTGAACTCCCATTTTTACCCCACATGCAGATTGCAGAATCACAACTGTTACATACTCACATTATTACATAATGGCATATTAGTGACTGTTGTATTCTGCTACCTTTCCTATCCCCTACTATCTGTACCTTCTTTAAATGGAGCGTTTTCATAGTTCTCTAGGATTATCATGGTATCTATTGAATTTTAAAACAGTCCCAGTCCTCAGTGTATCAAGGGAGCAACTCAACTCGGTAATTTTTTTTTTCTTCGACACTTTTCTACAGAGAGAAAATGTGTGACTTCTCTTGATGAGCAAATAGCCAAAGGTGTTTGAGAAAGGTCTGTCATTTTTTTCTGGTGGGAAGACACTCCAAACTAAATTCATTAGCAGCTCTTCTGTTTGGAGTTTTAAAATATTCTCTGACCTATTTAAATTCCTTGTTATGTCCTCTACCAATATAAGAAAACCAGTTGGCATATTCTATGGCTATAGAGCAAGGACACGGCATGTAAAAGCAGAAAGGAGCTTGGGGATTGTCCCTCCACTGTTGAAGACATAAAAATTCATGCTCTACCCCCCTGCTTCTACTCCTCCTCTGAAATGTTTTTCATGCCTATATTTTGTGGATAACAGTTGACACTTTTAAAATGTTAAATTAAATCCTATCTTTAGTTCTACCTATATAGGACATTTAATCTTGGCTCCATATTTTCCTATCTTGTAGAAAATCTTAAAGGAACAGCAGCTGTCCAGGGGTTTTGGCTGTGTTTTATGAGTAATTAACTCTAAGAGTCACATGAGCCAAATGCTAGGTTGGTGACCATCACCTTGAGTCAATCAGTTTGTTTCTTGACTTCATAGTTCCGTTTCCCAAAATATACATGACACAGATTTGTGTCAGGCGCTCATGTGAATATACATGACATTGGTTCATTCGTTCAACAAATATTTATGTTGTTCTCTAATGCCTTGCACCAGTGAAAAGCGATATAGCTATAATGGTGAACAAAATACATGAGATTCCTGCTCTCATAGAGTTTAAGTTCTGGTTGATATGAAAGTATTGCAGAGGTGAAGGTTCTGTTCCAGTCACAAGCAATACATACACCTGCTTGTGAAGACATTCTTTTCTCCTCCATCTCTAAAACAAAAGTTCTTAGGATTCTGCACTGTGTGTTGGAATGTATTCTCTGAAAACTCAGCAACAAATGAACTGTGACCTCCCCGATGGCTTAGAGTTTTCATATCTCCAGTGCTCTGAGCCCCAAATATGACTTTAGGCCCAAGAGTCTATAGATATTCTCCTTTACCAAATGGCCTTTTAGCTGGGGCAGGTTTTTAGAGGATGAAAAAAAAATGATGACAGTGTTAAAAGAACCAATATTTTCCTATCAGAAGTAACAATAGGTGAAGCTTTTGAAAGGGTAGTTTTGAAAAATATTAATGATTTGAACTATTCAGCCCTGAGTTTATAGACATTTGGAGATGGTGCATTTCATATTCATGAAATCTCAATGGGTTTAGTCTAGTGATTTTTCCCCCTTAGTTTACTACAGGATTAGCAACCCCTGAAAGCTCTGAATCAGGCCTTTTGATTGATTTCATTTGATGTAGGGTGAGATATAGCTCACCATTGCAAAAGAAATATCTTATTTTTCACTCTCAGTCTGAATTTGAATATTTTCTGTTCCTTCTCTGGGCCCTAAGCTCCCATAAATACTCCCTTAACATGAATACCTGAGAGTTTACTATTTGGGAGACATGGGAATTATTGTGAATAACTCATATCCATCCTTCTTTCTGCAGATTTGGATCTACTAATTAGCAGCAGGTCCAGGAAATGGGCCTCAGTTGGGAGAGGCCCCAGGTACTGATCAGGGATCCAAGCTGAGTCATCCTCTGGGTGAGTCAAGATCCTGTGCACCATAGGGGAGTAAGTGTCAGAAAAGGAGTCTCAGCTCTTGCCTGTGGTCTTTGTTCCTCTCGCCACTCTCCACAAAGCCAGCTTCCTTCTGCTAAAATAGGCAGAAGGGGAGAAGATGAGGACATGACAAATCTCAGGCTGGCCATTCTGGAGAAGGTCCCTTCTTAGAGACAAGAAGATAGAGAAAGAAGAAAAACAGAGGGGAGAGAGGTGGTAGGTATCTGTATCATGCATCCCTTCTCCCACCAGGCCTTTCATTTATTTATTTTTCATTTATTTATTTTTTAAAATATGTTTTAGTTGTAATTGGACACAATACCTTTATTTTATGAATTTATTTTTATGCTGAGGATTGAACCCAGTGCCTTGCACATGCCAGGTGAGCACTCTGCTGCTGACCACAACCCCAGCCCCATTATTTTTTATATATTTTTAAAAATTAATTTATTTATTTAAATTAGGTATATATGACAGCAGAATGCATTTTGATTCATGTACACAATTGCAACACGACTTTTCATGTCTCTGGTTGTACATGATGTCGCATCGCACCATATGTGCAGTCATACATGAATGCAGAGTAATGATGTCCATCTCATTCCGCTATCTTTCCTGCCCCCATGCCCCTCCCCGCTCCTCCCTCCCCTTTGCCCAATCAAAGTTCCTCCATTTTCCCCATGCCTCCCCCCTTCCCATTATGGATCAACATCCACTTATCAGAGAGAACATTTGGCCTTTGGTATTTTGGGATTGGCTTACTTTACTTAGCATGATATTCTCCAACCCCATCCATTTACTGGCAAATGCCATAATTTTATTCTCTTTTAATGCTGAGTAATATTCCATTGTGTATATGTACTACAGTTTCTTTATCCATTCATCTATTGAAGGGCATTGTGGTTGCTTCCACATTTAGCTATTGTGAATTGAGCTACTATAAACATTGATGTGGTTGTGTCACTACAGTATGCTGATTTTAAGTCATTTGGGTATAGACCAAGGAGTGGGATAGCTGGGTCAAATGGTCGTTCCATTCCAAGTTTTCTAAGGAATCTCCATACTGCTTTCCAGAGTGGCTGCACCGATTTGCAGATTCACCAGCAATGTATGAGTGTGCCTTTTCCTCCACATTCTCACCAACATTTATTGTCATCTGTATTCTTGATAACTGCCATTCTGACTGGCATGAGATAAAATCTTAGAGTAGTTTTGATTTGCATTTCTCTAATTACTAGAGATGTTGAACATTTTTTCATATATTTATTGATCGAATGTATATCTTCTACTGAGAAGAATCTGTTCAGTTCCTTAGCCCATTTATTGATTGGTTGTTTGGTTTTTGTTTTTTTTTTTTTTTGGTGTTAAATTTTTTAAGTTCTTATATATCCTGGAGATTAGTGCTCTATCTCACGTGTGTGTGGCAAAAATTTGCTCCCAAAATGTAGGCTCTCTCTTCACCTCATTGATTGTTTCTTTTGCTGAGAAAAAGCTTTTTAGTTTGAATCCATCCCATTTATTAATTCTTGATTTTATTTCTTGTGCTTTAGGAGTCTTGTGAAGGAAGTCAGGGCCTAATCTGACATGATGAAGATTTGGGCCAACTTTTTCTTCTTTTACGCACAGAGTCTTTGGACTAATTCCTACGTCCTTGATCCACTTTGAGTTGAGTTTTGTGCATGGTGACAGATAGGGGTTTATTTTCATTTTGCCACCAAGCCTTTAATCACCTCTAAAGACAGAATGTTTTTTCCCCTTTCCATTTCACTGTTTTAAGTTAAGCCAAGTGTTTCCTCTACAGTTTAGCAAGTAGAACAGTCTAAATTTGAGGTCTTAATTAGTAGCCTTTTGAATCTTGAAAGGATTCTGTTAACATGGTCATAATTTTATTCTACATCCCCCAATAACCTGATCCAGCTGTCATGCCTTTTGGAAAAGGCGACAGCTTAGAGACCCTTGGGCCTAAAGCCACATTCAGGGCTCAGAGCCAGCTCTCTCATCACGCTGAGCATTGGAGATATGAAAACTCTAAGCCATGTCTTGCCATCGAGGAGGTCACAGTTCATTTGTTGCTGAGTTGTCATAGAATAAGTGCCAACACACAGTGTAGAATCCTAACAGCTTTGATTTTAGAGATGGAGGAGAAAAGAATGTCTCCCTAAGCAAGTGTATGGATTGCTTTTGATGGGTACAGAATCCTGAATTCAACTTCCTGGTATATTTACTTAGGAAGTATTGATTGAGTAATTACCATGTCTTAAGACATGGGGATACAATGGTACATGGCCGACCGTCCTGACTTAGAGAGGAGCTTACAAGCTGGAGTGAAGTTACGAGAGTGAGGTAAGGTGTAGTGAAGGAACCAGGACAAATGACTTGTGATGTGACATGGAGTAGAAGCTACTTGATCCAGATGTGAAGTCAGAGGAAGTGATGTTGAAGCTACGATGTAAAGGGACACAGAAGTAAGCAACAAAGACGAGAGTCAGATATCTGGGTTGGCTTTCCATCACTGTGGTTTGTTACTTTGAAGAGTATCAGAAAAGTGACAGGTCTTTCCTGAAGGTGGGCTAGGTGTAATAGCTCAGTCTGACCTCTGATCAAAGACGGGCTCTGAGTGATCAGCCAGGCTCAGAAAGGGCCAAGGTCGTTTTGGGTCAAGAGTGGATCATCATGCATCCCACCACGTATGCCTTGGCTTTGGGGTTAAATGTTAAGAAACAAGCAAACCAAATAATTTCCTGGCTTTCTTGTATTGACTCAACAATTTAGAAGCCGGAGAAGAAGTGTTGATAGTTCTGAAAACATAATTTATTATGAAAACATCATTTATTATTATTAAAACAACACCATGTTATCTGTTTTTTTTTTTCTGGTAATTACTGATGATCTTTCTTGCCTAAAACAACTTGAGTAATGTCTTCTAGAAGAATCCAAAACTGTCATATCAAAGAACACTAAATTTGTTGAGAAAATTGGGATTGGAGTGGAGGGCATTGGAAGTGGTATTATCATAAGAGAAGGATATTATCATAAAAAGAAAGATTTGGGGGATCAGGTATGAGATTTAGAAGCAGCACTGAATGATCACTTTTCAAGAATGCTTCTGAATTCTGATGACTCGCAGTCCTAGCCCACCCAGCAACTTCACTCTTTAAGGTGTCAGACTCCTCAAGTGTAAAACATAGTGAATTGAGATCTGTTTATACATTTCTCAAAAATTTATTGACCACCTAGTATGTGTTAATAGCACTCAAGATGTAAGGAATATAGAGAATAATGGGAATGGATTTTAGGTCCTTGACTGGGGATACAGAGGATGGCTCACCACCTGGAGGAAGAGGATGGACAAGTTGCTAAAAGTCAACGGGAAGAGCAAAGTGTTCTTGGGAATACATGGACTCAAAAGAGGACAACCATCCTGGTGCTATCATTTGGATAAGGTTTGAGTTTATCCCTCAAAATTTCATGTGCCTAGCTTGGTGCCAGTGTGGTAATGGGACCTTTAAAAGGAGGAGCCTAGTGGGAGGTCCCTATGTGGCTGAGGGAGCTGCTCTTGAAAGTAGTTAAGACAGCTCTCTGAGACCCCCAAGGTTTCATCAAAGCAAGTTGCTACAAATATAAAACAGACCATGGAGAGTCTCTCTGGCTTCCTGTTTTAAGATGTAATCTCTCCCTCAGACATGTGCTCCCATGACTGTAATATCAGCCATGAAGTCCTCACCAGAGTCAAGATGATGTTGGCACCATGCCCTTGAATCTCCAAAGTAGTGAGTTAGATAATTTTTTTCTTTATAAAGTTGGCCTGCTTCAAGTATTTCAATATGGTAATGAAAAAATGGACTAGGACACCTGGAAAGTTTCACTGCTGGATAAGAACAAATAAGGTATACTAGAAAAATGGACTAGTATTTCTAAAGTACTCGTGGAAGCCTACGCCTCAAAGAAGAGGTACAGGGCATTGCTTGACTTCCTGGTTTTGTAACTGGGGCATTTGTTTTAGCATTTATGAAAATGATACTATGAAGGAAAGAAATAGAATTTGGAAGCTTTTTTAAAATTGCTTTCTATTTTGTTGTTATTGGCATCTAGAATGTAGGAAGATAAAATGTTCACCTTTGACCCCATTTTATACAAAATACTCAGTCATGCGTAAAACATTTGCAACCATGACAAATTATAATAAGTCTCTTAATGTATCACCTGTTTTTGTTTCCTCTGTATCCCACCATACACAATATTTGTTTGTCTCTTGCTAGAATATTTTAAAGCAAATTCCAGGCATCCTTTCATTTCATTTCATCCATAAATATTCCAGCAAGTGTCTCTATTAATGAATAACCTTTTAAAAACACACTTACAAAGCTATTGTCATGTGATTCAATATCCAGAATATATTAAAATAATCTTAATTGGCTCAAATGGTATTTTTTGGTTTCTACATTCAAATCAGTATTCAAACATGACCTATACGTGGCAGTCTACAGAAAGGACTCTTAAGCCTCTTCTACTCTACAACTCTTCCCCCTTCTCCTTTATTGTGTCATTCATATAAGAAGAGAGAGAGAAACAAATCTCATTCTTCCCGTAGAACATCTGACATTTGGATTTAGCTACATTCCTCCTAGTGTCATTTGACTTGTTCTTCCATTTCCTGTGGACTAGATTCAATAATGACATATGTGTATATATATATATGTATATATATATATATATACACACACACACATATACACACACATATATACACACATATACACATATATACATATATATGCATATTGGCTAGACTATGTCATAGAGAGGCAGCATACTTTTTGATTGTCCTTTAGAAATGTAAAAAACTGAGCTATCGGTTCAGGTGTTGTCAGCCTGATCCTTCCATTATAGACAGCTCTCTGTCATCCTTATACCTAATAGTTATTGATGGTCATTGACTAAACTCATTATTCCATTAAGTATTGCAAAGTGATAGCTTTCTAATGCTGTCATTCCTTCTGTCTTAGCTGCAATTCATTGTCAACTCTTGGATTTCTGTCTTAGCTTTTTTACTGCTTTAACTAAAGGATCTGAGCAGAACAACTGTAGAGGAGGAAAATTTATTTGATGGCTCATGGTTTCAGAGGTCTTAGTTCACAGAAGTCTGGCTCCATTCCTCAAGGGCTCGAGATGAGGCTGAACATCATGGCTGAAGAGGGAAGCTACTTACATCACAATGATCAGGAAGGGGGGGGGGGAGAGAGAGACTGACTCCATTTGCCAGATAAAAATATATACCCCAAAGCCATGCCCCAATTCCCACCTCCTCCAGCCACACCCCATCACTTTAGTCACCAGCTAGTTAATCCCATCAGGGATTAATTCACTGATTAGGTTAAGACTCTCACAACCCAATCATTTCTTCTCTGAACCTTCTTGCATTGTCTCACACGTGAACGTCTGGGGGACAGTTAACATCCAAACCATAACAGTTGCTCTGAAATACAATCAATATAGGAAAGACAGGATAAGTGCTTGGTTCTTTCCCTTTATTCATTTTGACTAATTTTTAATAATTTTGTAGTCATTGTTCTTTTGGTATTCAATGTATCCCTTCCTTACCAATAGGAATTCCTTCAAGTCTGCATCTGTCTCATTTTGACCTGACCCCACAGGTCTTTGATGCTTCCCATTCTTTCAGGAACAAGCATCCACAGCATCTTTCTGATGCATTAACTGGACTTGGAAAATCTTCAACTGTGCCTCCACCTTTTTGCTGATCTATGACAAGTAATGATTCATATTAGTTGTATCAGTTAGGAATGCTTTCAGCTATAAGTAAGCATAATGAACAGAGTTTTCCATTTAATCACAGAACAGAAAGTCTGGAGCAGGCAGCTGTTAGCATTTGTGCATCAGCTTGTGGGGTCTAGAGCCAGCATCACTGTGATTTGCCTGGCCTCTCCTTCCTGGCTTCAGGATGGCAGCCTCTATTCCAGGCATAATGCCCACAGTAAGGGCAGAAGGAAACGGGGAAGTCAGAGCCAACTGCAGCTGTCCTTTTGTATGAAAAAAAAAAAGTGGGGAAAAAATCTTTTCCCCAAACCCACTGTCCTGACCCACAGCTGAATTCCACCTAAATCTATTGACCAGAACCTGATCATTTGGCCATCTCTACATGCAAAGGAGGCTGGGAAAATGAGCAATTAATTCTGTTGTATACAATCCAGGCAGGCAAGGGAGTTGGGGGTGGGAGTAAACATAGGGATACTATTTCTGGAAGAGTGGTCTGGAGTCCTGAATTGACACATAAAAATATCAACTAATAAGTTGAATTGAGTTCAACTTATTAGTTGATATTTTCATGTGTCCAACACCCCTGATACTGAAGCAGAGTGGGAAAGTTAAAAAGAATTGTGAGTGGAAATGAGTAAAACTGTATTTGAAAGACTGCCCTCAGCTGTTTTGACATCTGTGCCCCGATGGCTTAGTCTGGCTCTGCTCAACTCTCAGATGCCAACTCCAGCTGCAGGGTCTACACTGCCAGGCATCCTGTCTCCTCCTGTCTATAAAGGGACAGAGCAGCCTCACCTTTATCAAGACCAACGCTTCCTTTGAGTCGCAGTGATTTCTCATAATGACAGAATACCTGTGGCCAGTTTCACCAGAGGCTGCCCAACCCTCACACTGTTAATGCAAAGAGTAACCCTAATATGCCACCATCACTCTGTGCTAATGTTAAAACACTGAGCTTATTCTGCACTGACTGATAAATAGCCACTTCCAGGAGCCTCCCAAGTCCTGCTGCTATGGTCATCCCAACTTTTCTCTGAGGAACCCCTCCCAAGAACTCTTCCCAATCCAACAACTCATGGCATGGCTAGGACCTGGCCTAGCAGGGCCCCTGTGGCACTACTCCAGCCAGCAGTAGGACCATTCATTCTCTGTCCATCCATTTAGTGTTCATGTGGTTCCAATTTTTAAAATATTTCTAAATATTTTTTAAATTGGGATAGGAGATATTCTCTGTTCTTACTGGCCATTTCTCTTGGCTGAAGGGCAAACGCATAGTTAATGATAACTAACTCAAGGAATGGAGGTGGATAATCACATCATTAATAGTCTTGGTTTCCTCAAGGCTAATTATTAAGTTTCTTGTTAGAAAATTTGAGCTCCTCTGATCTTATTTTTTTTTCCTTGAATGTTCATTCTGCAAAGTGAAAGAAGCACACAAAAGAACATGCTCTGCATAATTCCATTTATGCAAAATTGAAGAAGAGGCAACATTGATAATATCTATGTTATGAAAAGTCAGGTAGTGACTTGGTGGGGGATATTTAGGGGAAGGGGGCCCAAGAGAGTTTCTTGGGTGCTAGTCTTGGTCTTTTTTTGTGACCTGAGTGTTAAAACTGTGTCACTTAACCTAATATCCATCCCCCTCTTCTCTACTTTCTATGAGAACTCTGATTTTCTCATTGAATCTAAAAACTATTCTTCAGCCTCTTTGGGAAGTGGGACTGTAACACACTTTTGTAAGTGAAAGTTCCTGATAGGATTTTGAGGAAATCTTCCAGTGGATAGGCTCTATGGGCTATGCCCTTCACAGCTCCTTGGGTACACTGAAGAATACATTGCCATCAGGCTTAGCCATTCCAAATGTCCACTCACATGCTCCTATGTAAAAAATCTCCCACACATTGCCCTTTCACTAATTCAACAACTACTTAACTGAGCACCTACTCTCCGTTGGGCATGTGCTGATCAGGAGTTACAGATTCAGAGGTCCCAGAGCCCTGTAATTGGAGATGTAGGATTTGGGTGATGAAAGGAGATGAACAGAAGGGACTGGACCCTGTTCAACAAGCAGGACATGGAGAGCCACTGCTTAGCTCTAGATGTTAGAAGTGTAAATCTCAAGTAACAAGATCTTTCAATTTTTAAAGAGAATCCAGAATTTTTTTTTTCTAGGAGGCAGGACTTCTAGGTATGGCAAATTAAAACTGGACACAGTTTGTATTAGTTTTCTAATGCTGTATGACAAACTACCAGCAGCTTAAACAACTCACATTCATTAATTCACCATTCTGGAGGTCAGAAGTTCAGGTGGACATGACTGGGTACCCAGCTTACTGTCTCCCAAGGCTGAAATCAAACTGTCAGCCAGACTGACCTCTTATTTGGAAGCTCTGGGAAAGAATCTGATTCCAAGGCTCATTCTGGTTGTTGGAAGAATTCAATTCCTGGTAGCTGTAAGTAATGGTGTGCTGTTTTCTGGCTGTTGACTAGAAATCACACAGCTTCTAGAAACTTCACTATGGTCCTTTCTATCTGGCCCTCCATCTTCAAAGCAATGACACATTGAATTCGCCTCACAGTTTGAATTTCTCTGATCTCCCCTTCTGCCCACAAACCAGAAAAAATTATCTACTTTTAAGGGGTTCACATGATTAGAGTAAGCCCACCAGATAATTTTGCTTTTGCTATATTATTACATAATCACACTATCTAAAAAAATCAGCAAAATTTATAGGAAACTTGAACAACACCATTAACCAACTAGGATCTAACTAACATTTACAGAATATTCCATCAAATAACAGAATAGATATTCTTCTCAAACATACAGGAAACATTCTGCAGGATAGACCATGTGTTAAGCCATATAACAAGTCCTAAAATTCTTAAGAAAATTGAGCTAGGTGCAATGGTGCACTCCTGTAATCAGGCTCAGGAAGCTGAGGCAGGAGGATGGTGAGTTCAAAGCTAGTCTCAGCAGCTTAGTGAGGCCCCGTCTCAAAACAAAACAAACAAGGAACCAACTTTTAGTTTTATCAATTTTTTCAATTGTTTCTTTTGTTTCGATTTCATTAATTTCAGCTCTGATTTTAATTATTTCTTGCCTTCTACTTCTTTTGCTGTTATTTTGCTCTTCTTTTTCTAGGATTTTGTGATGAAGTATGAGATCATTTATTTGTTGGTTTTTTCTTTTTTTAAGGAATGAACTCCATGCAATGAATTTTCCTCTTAGAACTGCTTTCAATGTGTCCCATAGATTCCGATATGTTGTGTCTGTGTTTTCATTTATCTCTAAGAATTTTTTAATTTCCTCCTTAATGTCTTCTATAACCCATTGATCATTCAGTAACCTATTGTTCATTCTCCAAGTGATGCATGATTTTTCCTTCCTTCTTTTATCGTTGATTTTCAGTTTCATTCCATTATGACAGACCCTTAGCCATGCTAACGAAGAGAAGAAGAGAGAGAACTCAAATTACTAGCATACGGGATGAAAAAGGCAATATCACAACAGACACTTCAGAAATACAGAAGATAATCAGAAATTATTTTGAATCCTTATACTCCAATAAAATAGAAGATAGTGAAGGCATCCATAAATTTCTTAAGTCATATGATCTGCCCAGATTGAGACAGGAGGATATAGACAACCTAAACAGACCAATATCAATTGAGGAAATAGAAGAAACCATCAAAAGATTACCAACTAAGAAAAGCCCAGGACCGGATGGGTATACAGCAGAGTTTTACAAAACCTTTAAAGAGGAACTAATACCAATACTTTTCAAGCTATTTCAGGAAATAGAAAAAGAGGGAGAACTTCCAAATTCATTCTACGAGGCCAACATCACCCTGATTCCTAAACCAAAGACACTTCAAAGAAAGAAAACTACAGACCTATATCTCTAATGAACCTAGACGCAAAAATCCTCAATAAAATTCTGGCGAATCGGATACAAAATCATATCAAAAAAATTGTACACCATGATCAAGTAGGATTCATCCCTGGGATGCAAGGCTGGTTCAATATACGGAAATCAATAAATGTTATTCACCACATCAATAGACTTAAAAATAAGAACCATATGATCATCTCGATAGATGCGGAAAAAGCAGTCGACAAAGTACAGCATCCCTTTTTGTTCAAAACTCTCGAAAAAATAGGGATAACAGGAACATACCTCAACATTGTAAAAGCAATCTACGCTAAGCCCCAGGCTAGCATCATTCTGAATGGAGAAAAATTGAAGGCATTCCCTCTAAAATCTGGAACAAGACAGGGATGCCCTCTCTCACCACTTCTGTTCAACATAGTTCTTGAAACACTGGCCAGAGCAATTAGACGAAAGAAATTAAAGGCATAAAAATAGGAAAAGAAGAACTTAAATTATCACTATTTGCAGATGACATGATTCTATACCTAGCAGACCCAAAAGGGTCTACAAAGAAACTATTAGAGCTAATAAATGAATTCAGCAAAGTGGCAGGATATAAAATCAACACGCATAAATCAAAGGCATTCCTGTATATCAGCGACAAACCCTCTGAAATGGAAATGAGGACAACCACTCCATTCACAATATCCTCAAAAATAATAAAATACTTGGGAATCAACCTAACAAAAGAGGTGAAAGACTTATACAATGAAAACTACAGAACCCTAAAGAGAGAAATTCAAGAAGATCTTAGAAGATGGAAAAATATACCCTGTTCATGGATAGGCAGAACTAACATCATCAAAATGGCGATATTACCAAAAGTTCTCTATAGGTTTAATGCAATGCCAATCAAAATCCCAATGGCATTTCTTGTAGAAATAGAGAAAGCAATCATGAAATTCATATGGAAAAATAAAAGACCCAGAATAGCAAAAACAATGCTAAGCAGGAAGTGTGAATCAGGTGGTATAGCGATACCAGACTTCAAACTATACTACAGAGCAATAGTAACAAAAACAGCATGGTATTGGTACCAAAACAGGCGGGTGGACCAATGGTACAGAATAGAGGACACAGAAACCAACCCACAAAACTACAACTTTCTTATATTTGATAAAGGGGCTAAAAGCATGCAATGGAGGAAGGATAGCATCTTCAACAAATGGTGCTGGGAAAACTGGAAATCCATATGCAACAAAATGAAACTGAATCCCTTTCTCTCGCCATGCACAAAAGTTAACTCAAAATGGATCAAGGAGCTTGATATCAAACCAGAGACAAGGCATCTGATAGAAGAAAAAGTTGGCTACGACCTACACACTGTGGGGTCGGGCTCCAAATTCCTCAATAGGACACCCATAGCACAAGAATTAATATCTAGAATCAACAAATGGGACTTACTCAAACTAAAAAGTCTTTTCTCAGCAAAAGAAACAATAAGAGAGGTAAACAGGGAGCCTACATCATGGGAACAAATCTTTACTCCTCACACTTCAGATAGAGCCCTAATATCCAGAGTATATAAAGAACTCAAAAAATTAGACAATAAGATAACAAATAACCCAATCAACAAATGGGCCAAGGACCTAAAGAAACACTTCTCAGAGGAGGACATACAATCAATCAACAAGTACATGAAAAAATGCTCACCATCGCTAGCAGTCAGAGAAATGCAAATCAAAACCACCCTAAGATATCATCTCACTCCAGTAAGATTGGCAGCCATTATGAAGTCAAACAACAACAAGTGCTGGCGAGGATGTGGGGAAAAGGGTACACTTGTACATTGTTGGTGGGACTGCAAATTGGTGCAACCAATTTGGAAAGCAGTATGGAGATTTCTTGGAAAGCTGGGAATGGAACCACCATTTGATCCAGCTATTCCCCTTCTCGGTCTATTCCCTAAAGACCTAATAAGAGCATGCTACAGGGACACTGCTACATCGATATTCATAGCAGCACAATTCACAATAGCAAGACTGTGGAACCAACCTAGATGCCCTTCAATAGACGAATGGATTAAAAAAAAATGTGGCATTTATACACAATGGAGTATTACTCTGCATTAAAAAATGACAAAATTATAGAATTTGGAGGGAAATGGCTGGCATTAGAGCAGATTATGCTAAGTGAAGCTAGCCAATCCCTAAAAACAAATGCCAAATGTCTTTGATATAAGGAGAATAACTAAGAACAGAGTAGGGAAGAAGAGCATGAGAAGATGACTAACATTAAACAGGGATGAGAGGTGGGAGGGACAGGGAGAGAGAAGGGAAATTGCTTGGAAATGGAAGGAGACCCTTAGGGTTATACAAAATTACATACAAGAGGAAGTGAGGGGAAAGGGAAAAATAATACAAGGGGGAGAAATGAATTAAAGTAGAGGGGGTAGAGAGAGAAGAGGGGAGGGGAGGGGAGGGGAGGGGGGATAGTGGAGGATAGGAAAGGCAGCAGAATACAACAGACATGAGTATGTCAATAAGTAAATCAGTGGAAGTGTAACTGATGTGACTCTGCAATCTGTATACGGGGTAAAAATGGGAGTTCATAACCCACTTGAATCAAAGTGTGATATATGATATATCAAGAACTATGTAATGTTTTGAACAACCAATAAAAATAAATAAATAAATAAATAAATAAATAAATAAATAAATAAATAAACAAACAAACAAAAAAAGGGCTGGGATGTTGCTCAGTGGTTGAATGCCCCAAAGTTCAATCCCTGGTAACAACAACAACAACAACAACAAAAAAAAAAAAGATAAAAAGAAAAAAATTAAAAATTGAAATCATCAATGAAAATGGCAACATAAAATAAAAATCAATGACAAAAGCAACTTTTTGAAATACCCAAATATTAGGAAATCAAACATCATATTTCTAAACAACCTACAAGTCAAAGAAGGACACACACACACAGAAGAAATTAGAAGGTATTTGAAATGAATGGAAATAAACATACAATCAATCAAAATGTATGGGATGTGGCTAATGGGCTTCAAGGTAAATTTATAACTTTTAATGCTTAACCCAGAGAAGAAGGGTCTCAAAAGAAGAACAAATTATACTCCAAACAAATAGAAGAAAGGAAACAATATCACAGTGGAAATCAATAGAAACAAAATTATAGAGGAAAAACAATGAGACCAGAAGTTGATTCTTAGATAAGAAAACAAAATTTATAAACTGTTGCCTACACTGATGGTGGAAGGAGGGAGGGAGGGGGATGAAAGAAGGCACATCAGTATTAACCCAACAGAAATTAAGGTTTCTTTATTTATTTACTAAAATATTTATCTTTTAGTTTTAGGTGGACACAATATCTTTATTTTATTTTAATGTGGTGCTGAGAATCGAACCCAGTGCCTCACGCATGCTAGGCGAGCACGCTACCACTTGAGCCACATCCCCAGCCCAAAATTAAGGTTTATAAGGAAATGTTATGAACAACTTATGGCAACAAATTGGACATCTTAAATGAAATATGTACATTCTTAGAAACAGACAAATTAGGGCTGGGGATATAGCTCAGTTGGTAGAATGCTTGCCTCACATGCACAAGACCCTGGGTTCAATACCCAGCACTACCAAAAAAAGAAAGAAAATAACAAATTACCAACCCAATTCAAGAAAAAATAGAAAATCTGAATCGACCTATAATTAGTAAATAAACTGAATTAGTAATTTTAATAGACCTATAATAAGTGAATAAGTTGAATTAGTAATTAAAATTCACAGAGGTAGAATTTTAGAATTTACTGGTAAATTCTATCAAATATTTAAAGAAGAAATAACAACAAACACTCATAAGTTTTTCAGAAAACAGAGGAGGAGGGGACACCCCCTTCCTGATTCTATTAGGCCAGAGACATCATAACATATCCCATGAACATGAACAAAAATTCCTCAACAAAGCATTAACAAATAAAATCTAGCAACACATAGAAATGACCAAGCTGGATTTATCTTAGGAATGCAAGGTTGGTTTAGCATCTAAAAATTAATACAATATAGTCTTAATAAAGGACAAATATCACATAGTTATGTTGATACATGCAAAAAAAAAAAGCATTTGACAAAAATCCAACATGCATTCATGACAAAACTCTCAACAAACTGTAAGACAATTTTCCAGATAAAAACAAATGCTGTCATTTTCAGTGAACCATGCCAGGCACAGTAGTACACGTCTATAATCCCAGAGGTTCAAGAGGCTGAGGCAGGAGGATCGAGAGTTCAAAGTCAGCCTCAGCAACTTAGTGAGAGCCTGTCTCAAAAGAAAGAAAGAAAGAGGAAGGAAGAAAGAAAAAGTAAGGAGGAAGGGAGTAGAGAAAGGGAGAAGGTAACATTTCCAAGCAGAAAGAACCAAATGGACAAAGGCTTAGAGGTGTGAAATTTCTTAGAAATGAGAAAATAGGTGCTGTGATACACAGGGAGAATAGAAAGAGCAGGAAAGGAGGGCAGGGACCAGATCATGAGGGATTTAGGAGGCTGTATTGAAATCTTTGGACAAAGGATTAAGCAGGATTTATTTATTAGAGGAACAAAATGGACATGCTTCTTTGGGCCTAAATTAAATTTGGCATGTTTTGGCAACATTATAGCATACTCATTAAAAAAAAAAAGTTCATTAATATACTATTTACATTTGCCAGGTACTAACATTTCATATAAACTAAATCCCAGCAAGAGTGGTTCTCAAACTCTAACCTTCACCAAAGTCACATGGCAGTCTTTAAAAAGAGAAATTAGAATTTCTAATGCGGTGAATTTAAGGTGGAGCTGGATAATTTACATTTCGATCCAGTTCCTAGGAGAAACTCATGTTGCTGGTCTAGGAAGCTGGCTTTGAGAACCACTGCTTTTACATAAACCTTATAAGAAATATACCATTGTCCTCTCCATCACTCCCATTTTACAGAAGAGGAAAAGAACATCACACAATTTGCCCATGGCCACACAGCTTTTAGCAGTGGAGAAAGAACTCAAAGCCAGACAGCACCTGGCCCCATGCCAGATGCACTGGTTATAAACCAGCAGAATTAAGTACTGGTGTTTTCAATTCTTTTTAGTAAGTATCAAATATCAAAACTATATTCTCTCTCTCTCTCTCTCACACACACACACACACACACACACACACACACACGTGGTCTTAACTGATATTTAAGATAAAAGAGTTGTAATTGCAGTCCTGTTAAACATCTAGCTGCAAATTCATGGAATTCCAAGCCAAAATATCTTCCAAATTCCTAACCTACAGAAATTGAAAAAATAATGTTTTAAGTCACCAAATTTGGGGAAGTTATAAGATGTTAACTGATGCCCATGGGGTGGTGAGGGAAAGACTTTGAGAACTCTCTAGGCCATTCCAGTGACGTTATTTTTGGTCCAATTTAGAAGTGCATAAGTATTAATGTATAAATGACTAATTAAAAATGTAAAAAAAATCACATTAAATATCACAGTTCAAAATTAAACGGTATGTGAATATTCAATATCTGCTGTTTTAAATATATTTAAGTTAATTTTCTTTTAATTGTAGATGGACACACAATATCTTTATTTATTTTTATGTGGTGCTGAGGATCAAACCCAGTGCCTCACATATGCAAGGCAAGCGCTTTACCACCGAGATACAGCCCCAGCCCTTAGTTTTAATTTATAAAAAATTAAAATAACAATATCTAGTGAAGATAAACTTTGTTACATATGATGCTTTTGAGGGTCCCAAGATAAAAATGGCAATTCTTTCATGAATCTGCTTAATTTTCACAATCTGCTTGATCTCATTTGTAGCACCTCCTTGGTTTCCTTCCAATAAACAATCTCTTTCTTAAATCAGTGGCATCATGTTATTTTTGAGATCTGAATCAGAGACTGTAATACAAGCCTGCATGCTCCATCTTGTCATTTTTTTGTATAGTGCTGTATATCTAATTAAAGCTTCTTATGGTCCATAAAAAGACCTAGCATTAAAAAAGCAATGTGTGTTGGAGAAAGCCCCAGGGCAGATTGGAAAGGGGCTTCTTCATTAAAATAAGCACATTTGCTTAAATCCAAAGTTAAGTAATAATATATTAATTTGTACTTGAATGTGTTCAAATATTGCTCAAGCATAATCAGATCAAGTTAGCACATTTATGGTGTGGAATTGAAAACGGGTCACATTCTTGCCAGCAGTACTCCAGCATCCCAAGAAATACTGCAGATGAATAAATGATTTACCATGTAGCCTGTATCATATCTTCTAAACTGGAAGAGAATTGGAGCTGACTTTATTTAAATCAATTTATTATTTTGTCTCTTTTCACTTATGTCTTTGAAGCTCTTTTTTTTTTTCTCTTGTTTTCCTTTAGAGGATTTACTCAAAGTCTGAGTTACACAGTAACAATATAATACTGTTTTTTCAAGGGCTTATATATTATGATCATTGTTCTATGGTTACAGTTATTTCTCAGTGGCTACAGACCTGCTGGGGGTTAAAAGCCTTCTACCACTGGAATTCCCTTGGGAGATCATTTGCATGGTATTTCCTCCCTTTGGTTGGCTACAAGGTCCCCTGATTAGTAATTCCTCCCCAAGGAGAAAAGTGCATGGTCTTCCAGCAACAAAAGAATGAATTCCACAACTTCAAGTTAGGAGCTCTTGTTTAATATGCTGTTAAAGTAGAATTTCCATAGCAAAATGAGATTATCCTTTCTTGGTCTTTCAAAGTAAGAATGATCCCAAAGGTGGCACCTTGAGGAGCAGAGGCCTAGCCTGAAACTTTGCCTGGTGCATTCCCCCCGTTAATGTTAGGATTAGGACATTAGGGTAACTGGAAGTTATCCTTTAAGAAAGACACTTTATGTCATTAACCAGAGTCAAAAGGTTTGTGCCTCCTAAAAATCCACTCCTGCTTCCGAATCATCTTCAGATGTGCAAAGTTAATGCTGTAGAAAGTTTAAAAGCAAAAGCTTTCAATAGCTGCAGATCAACAGATTTGCTAAAGCCATCTAGATATCTGCCTCCAGTCAGCTCAACCAAAGTTGGAGCATCATCAAAGCAGCCTTTCTGTGCTTGTATCCTTTACTAGAGAAGCCTTTCTTGGAGAATGGGTGCAAAGAAGTGGGGGACACAAAGTGAAAAGGAGAAACCTGGCACCTGGCTTGTTAGGGCTTGATTCTAGGAACCCAGAAAGCTGGTCTTCATGGCATGCCATGCGTCCAAAAGAGGGAGCCGGAGTCCCCCTCCATCCTCTCCTGCCAATGCTAAAATTTTTTCCATCCCACCCTCCCGCGTGGGAACCGTGCTGCTGTACCACCCAAGGCCACAGGTTGCGTATTTAGCATTCCGGACTTCATGTGCTTTAATATTTCCACCCATAATCTATTTTTCCACATTGTTTCCAGAAGCCACCTGGCCTGGTCAGTCTCCTGCTGACCTTTAAAGCCAGGGTTACATTCGTTTACTGTGCTCTTCTCCTTTTGTTTAAATAGCAACAAAATCAACAAAATTCCTTCTAATTGAGTTCCCAGAGAGAAGAACGTGTAAAGAAAAAACATTATGCGTATGTGTATATGTAAATGTACATACATACACATGTATATACATGCATATGCATATACAATTTCTTCCCTGTCCTTGCTAAATCCTGGTCGGGAGATGCGGCGAACCTTAAAGGATAAAAGTGCCTGTTGCTCCCTGACCCCCATCCTGAGGATGCAGTCCTGTGCAGATGCGGTCCCTTCCCTCCAATTTCCCCTGACTGTTCGAGCTACTTTTCCCGGCCATTGTCTGGTGTTCGTGGTCCATCCTCCAGCACAGTCCCCAAGCTCCTCCGGTGCCTCTACCGCTACCGCCAGCTACCGCAACGGGGATTCGCCTGCCTCTAGCCACCACCAGGATGCCCTCCAGCAGCCTGCGCGCCGGCCGCAGGTGCGCCCCGCCCGGCCCCGCCCCACCCGGCCCCGCCCCACCCCAGCGTTGCGTCACGGTGACGCACAGCCCGCGCAGGCGCATTCGGCCCCACCCTCCCGCTGCCGGCCGCCCGCCGCTCGGTATTATGATTAGCGCTGGGTGCGGGGTTCCAGCGGCCGGGAGGGAGTTGTCGGCGCCGCGGCCGCTGCGGACGGACGCCCGCCTGCCGGCTGAGGTAGGGCAGTGCGGCTGGGCAGGCGGCCGGGGGCGGGGACGCGACCGCCTCCGCCGCCTAAGGGGCCGCCGCCGTTGCCCGCTCGGGCGCCACCGCGGGGGAAAGTAAGTTGCGCGCTCCGCGCTCCCGCGCGGCGGAGGACGCGGACCCGGGCTGCGGCGGCGCGGCCTGGGGGGCGGCGGCGGGCGGGAGCGGCACTGCGGCGCGGGCCGCGGCGCCCAGGCCCTGCCCTTGCGGCCGCGGCGGGATTGCGGCACTCGGAGGCCGCGGCCCCGCGCCCCGCCCGGGGCGGCCTCTCAGTGGGCTTTGCGTTCTTAATTTGTTTTCTGTTTTTAAGCGAATCTAGAAATCTGGCTGCAGTACGAGGGTTTCTCGGTCAAATTGCAGCTTTACAATAGAACGGGGATATTGTCTGTAGAGAAAGGACAGAGGGCTGAGGAGAAGCAGCGTCGTTCCCATGGGAGAGTCAGAATTTTTCGGATGGGGAAACCTACGTTCTTCTCCACAGTCATCGCCTGTTGATTTCTTTCTGGACCATTGTGCAAAAAAAAAAAAAAAAAAAAACAAAAAAAAAAACCTTCCTGCCTTGGACTTCGACTTGGGATTCAGGAGAGTAGCAGCCTTTTATGCTACGGGTTCCTGGAGCTGTGCTATTGCTCGCATTTGGATCAGATACAATCCAGTAGCTTCATAGGGAGTTTGGGTCAAGTGCAGTGTTTGGGGGGAATTAAGCAATGGGGTTCCTCAGTCTATAGACCGATGGGGATCCAGGACCTTTCAAAGTATCAGGTTATTTCTTACCCTTCCATTTAATTGAGAGCATTCTCAAAGTCTTAGGAGGTGGTGAAGCGGACTTAATGTCAGATTTTAAGGTGAAGCATGGCTTGCAAGTGATGGAACTGCAAGTGTTGAGCATCCTGTTGAATCTCCACAAATCAAAAGCCTCATTTTGGGTTCCCTGAAAGGGTTGGGTTTCCATGTCCCAAATCAGTCTTTAACTTCTCAGAATGTGTACTCTAAAGCCTGGGTTCTCAGGCTTATGTAATCAACTTGTTAATTTATAATCTTGTTACATTGCTTTCCAGATTTATAAAATCATTCCCTTAAGGAAATCTGTCTTCAACGTCTGCTTAAATATTTCTCTTGGAATTGGATTCCTGAAGAGGAATGTACTGTACAAGTAGTGATTAAAGCATACTAATTAGACAAGTTTCTTTTTTTAAAGAACACCAAATATATATTGATTCTTTTCTCTATTTGTATAATTGTCCTTGTGAGGAAAATAGATGACATTCCCATTTTACAGAACTAAAAATGAGAGAAATTACATGACATTCCCAAGGTCATATTTGAAGCAGTGTAGAAAATCAAGTGCTGGTGCTAACTTTTCTTAATACTCCTATTTTCAGGACTTTTGGAGAGGAAACTTGAGTGTCACTTTCCAATTTTTAAAATTTCCATAATCAGTTATTATTTTATGCACAAAATTTGCTCTTTTTATTTTCTGTGCTATTGCATTAAGATCCATTAGTTTAATGGAGACTTAGAAGTTATACTAATTTTATGTGTATTTTTCTAAACCAGAAATATAAATTGGTTCAAGTTTAATCATATAACCCTAAAAGAAAGAATTTTAAATGTCTTCATTAAAATTGAAGGAGATTCATCATATTTTTACTGGCCACAGGAAATATTGCACATCTAAATTTCACCAAGGGTGCTTCCTTCATATTCAAAGTGAAACTAAATAGAAAAAAAAGTTATTTTTGGAGATATTGAACAGCCATGGTTCTAAACATTGGTATAAATAAATAAGATATGCTTTTTTTCCTCCCTGTAGCTCTTGTCTGAGCCGAAGAGGTCATTCATTGTACGGCCTAGGAAGAAAAGAGTACAAGTGAATTTCCCACATGGGACAGGATTTTAGGCTTAATTTTACAGCTTTACAGCTGTTTGCTTAATAAACCATAAGGTAGACTTTTGAGTCAAGATACTTTTGTAAGAAAACTTACTCAGAATATAGGTACTTCTTGGTGTCCATATGCAGGTAAATTCTTAGAGCAGCTTAGTTTGAAAAGTTGAGTGGATTCTAGAAATTTTGAAAATAAACTTAACCTTTGATTATTTATTCATGGAAACTTTGCCTACATTTGGGGACATGGGGTAGAGGATAGCAGTAGAGAAGTTAACAAAAACCAGTTCCTGCCTTTAGGAGCTTAGAAGACACAGGGGGAACACTATATAATAAGAATAAAAAGTACATAATAAGAATTGAAGCATGCCTTGGTGAGCATAGGAAAAAACCCTGCAGAAGTAGGGGCAATGAACAGTCTGACCTGGGAATGCTTCCTAGAGAAGGTGATGGTTGAACTGGTCTTAAAAGGAAAAGGGAAAGAGGATCAGGATTCAGGGAAGCTGAGAAAAATGAGGTCAGGTGTCAGGAGATCTTAAATCCAAGTGGATGAAAAGGAGTTGAAGAAAGAGGATGTAGCTGTTCTTTCTTCAATGCATTTGAAAAGAAAGGGGAATGGGGCTCTATCTTTGAGGGACAATGAGGAAGGTTTTTTGTTGTTGTTTTGCGTTGGAAAGAACTGGTGTCGTATCCCTTGGGCTTAATGGCCCCAAGTGTGAGTACTGAAAGTGTATTGTCTGCTTTGGATGATCCAGAACTATGGTATTCACACCCATGAGGATCATTTCCTCATTTGCTTTTCTGCACATCTGCTTTGGGTTGTGGCCTTACATCCCTTGGAAAACCATTTCTTGCCATTAGTAGGGGAGGAACCTGTCTAAAAGAAGATTCCTGCTCTGCCTTCCCTGAATGTATATTTCTCTGCTGTCACTTCCAGAGCCTCCTGAGAGTCTGCTTTGGCACCTTCAGCATTTGGCTTCTTCTCAGGTAGGCTCTTCCTTGACAAACCAGGCCTTTATACCTTTCTTATGTTGTGCTTCCTATTCTGCTGCAGTTACT
Organism: Spermophilus citellus; assembly: GCF_964194105.1. Classification (NCBI taxonomy): domain Eukaryota; kingdom Metazoa; phylum Chordata; class Mammalia; order Rodentia; family Sciuridae; genus Spermophilus; species Spermophilus citellus. The sequence goes on along the minus strand of NC_138184.1, from coordinate 21,457,210 downwards.
CAACAGTTACTTCAAAGTCAGGGGGCATTATCTATCCATAGGACATGTTTTAAATTGTAAAGTGTCTCCAGGCTCAAAATGAGACCCAGTCTTGCTTTTGGGTCTCTCCATCTAAATGCATATGCCCTCAACTATATATTTGCCTGGACTCTTTTTTTTTCCTTCTAGACTCTTTAATATAGGTTATGAAATAAATGCTCCAGAAGCATTGGTCACCCGATGTGGCTGTGGTCAAATCACAGCCTCATTGGGTCTGAATTTCTCAGTTGTTGGCATGCAGTTATCATTCTCAAACTCAAAAGACTGGCAGCTATTTGAAGACCAAAGACCACTTCCTAGACCTGTATATCCCCAGACTGGAGTAATGGCCAGTACCATCTGTGCACCCAGAAAATGTCTTGATGATGAAACTTTAAAATTGAAGCTTTAATTTGTTGCTCTTATGAGCCTGTTAATAGAGACTATGCCTACTTTAATACAGGTAGGTTGGATTTAAATTGTTTTTCAGTCACAGAATTTTAGAGCTAGAAGCAAATCTTCCACTCTGCCAGATGTTCAGGAAGTGTTCCCATTCTGTATTCTCAGTCTGAGAGAATGGTACTGTGGGTCACTCTCCTTTAGAGTCATTGTATATTTGCCTTATTCCTGTGCACCAAGTTCTTGGATTCTGCCTCTGAAACGAATCTTTTCCACTACATTCTTATCATTGCCTGGATAGTGACTGCCCTTATTTTTAAGCCTTTAAGTAATTATTTACCTGGAGACACTTCCAGTGGTCTCCTTACTTGTCTCCCAGCTTTAGTCTTGCCCTTCCAGTCTGATCTTCATTTTTGCTGCCAGAGTGATTTGTTAAACTGCCATTCTCCTGTTCAGGATTCTTTGGCAGCTTATGCTAGCATTCATTTGTTCATTTAACAGAATGTATACATATATTTTAGGTAGATGTTATACTTGGCAGGCCCTGGGATATAGAGCTGAATAAAATGGACTGAACTTCTCAGTTAGTCTAGTAGGGTATGCAGATTATTGATCACAAATAATTATATGTTCTCATAGTTGTGATAATAATGGTATAGGACATAATGTGCTGTGAGTGGGTATAGAGAACTGGTGTGTGCAGGAAGGTGGGGAGGGCATGGGAATGATCAAGATGGTGAACTTTAAGCAGGACCCTAAAACATGGGTGATGGCTAGCCACATCTGAGACAAATAAATTGGTCATTTATATGGAATACAAAGCTGTTTGGATATTTATCCCTTATCTTCCAGTCCTACCTTGTTTCCTATGATCCGCAATTTTGTCCCAATTGCAGTTCTTGGCTCAGACACTCAAAACAGTTTCTTTGTGGGGCTGAGAGTGTAGCTCAGCACTAGAGCACTTGGCATAGCAGGCGTGAAGCCCTGGGTTGGATCCCCAGCACTGCTGGTGGAAAAAAAAGGAAACAAGGAAAACGTAATTCTTTGGAATACTTCTATGAACTCCCCAAAGTATATTTAGAGAAAGGACACCTCTTTTTGCATATCTGTTCCTGTAAGAAGTTGTAAAGAACTTGAGTCAGGTACCTTTCTAGTATATATCCAGTTGGGATGTTGGGCTAATTGGGGAGGGTACTGATAACAAGAAGGTGGGGAACCAAATTTACTACCCCTCTCTAGTATTGGAATCTCCTGGGAGATTCCAGGAAGGTAGGCCAGTTCTAAAAAGTTGGGGGAAAGCATCATTTGTAAGTTTCATCCCACTCAAACCTTTTAACTGTGTATTGTCCTGTTTAGCTTTCACAGTAACTAGAAGGTGGCGATTATCTGTTTTATAGATAAAGACATGCTTGTTCATATAAGTGGAGTGACTTTTACCCTTTATTTTTCTGTCATGCTGCTCTGCATATTGACTGAAAAAAATGACTTTTGATCATTCCTAATACGTACCTTATAGTGAAGATAATAAGAGAAGCTGACCATGTGGTGGTGGTACTCTCATGTTCCCACTCCCCCGTATGTGTGTACATACCTCTTAGGTCATTTTATTGTGTGGGGTTTTTTGTTGTTGTTGTTTTGTTTTTTTTAGTTTTTTAGGTAGACACAATGTCTTTATTTTATTTTTGTGTGGTGCTGAGGATCCAACCCAGTGCTTCATGCATGCCACCCCATTTTATTGTGTTTAACTCTATGTTGCATAGCTGGGGAAATATTTGTATATGTCATCTTTTATGTTTTAAAAGCAAGTTTTACAGTATGACTCATCTATATGAAGTTCATTGTAGATTTAGGACAGTATACTAACAAATATTCACGGACAGGTTTAGAAGCTAGAGTGTACAGTATTTGTGGATTTCTATGAAAGATATTGTATAGCTCCTCCCTTTTTTTTCTTCTTTATTGTGTCAGAACTAAATTTGTTTTTTCCCCCACATTTTTTTATTGATGCATTGTAGTTGTACATAATGGTGGAATTTGTTGTTACATGTTTATAAATAAACATATAACAAATTATTTGGCCAATATCACTCCCCAGCACTTTCCCCCTCCCTTCTTCCCATCCCCTTTCTTATAGCCTTTTTATTTAGCAGTGAACAAAGGCTGAGCAAATTCTTTTTTTTTTTTTTTTTTTTGGTGCCCAGAACCCAGGGATGCTTTATTGTTGGGCTATATTCCCAGCCCTTTTTTAAATTTTTCATTTTGAGAGAGGGCCTTGCTAAATTGTTGAGGCTGGTCTCCAACTAGCAATCCTCTGGCTTCAGCCTCCCAAGTTGCTGGTATTACAGGCATGCACCACCCACCTGGCTAGGCTGAGTGAATTTTAAGGTAAAGTTTTGCTTTCTGTTTTACATCGTTCACTTTATTGGCATAAAGCATTATGAATGGTATTTTTTTTTTTTTTTAGAGAGAGTGAGAGAGAGAGGGGGACAGAGAGAGAGAGAGAATTTTAATATTTATTTATTTATTTTTTCTTAGTTCTCGGCGGATACAACATCTTCGTTTGTATGTGGTGCTGAGGATCGAACCCGGGCCGCATGCACGCTAGGCGAGCGCGCTACCGCTTGAGCCACATCCCCAGCCCATGAATGGTACTTTTTAAAGAAATTTATAATATTTGTAATATTCTGTGTACAGTTTCAGGGATTGATTCTGTACTCTGCTTTCCTATCTGATAAGTATTTACTAATCCTCTCGTAAAGGAAAATACTTATTCAGAAAACAACTGGAAAGAATATAATTTGCCTAGTGCACTTAAATTGCAGTTTAGGAAAGGATGAAGGTTTTAAGAAGAAAATAGAACCTGCCTAAATTTTTATTTGATTAAGTTGGTGTTGGCTGGGGGTAGGGGGATATCTTGCCATCCACAAAATTGTATGCAAACAATTGTAGGAAGTTATTTTCAAGATGCCATTCCATTTTTAGATAACTAATACTTACCCCAGCCTGTTTTTTGAATAGTTATTTGCCTGTAACTTCCTTCCTTGACTTAACAAATAGTTTCTAAACATTTCAAAAAGTTTTTAACTGAATTATTTGTTAATGGCGTTTACTAGAGGATTCTTTAGTGGCACTGGAGAATTTCCTTTATTGAATTGATTGCTGGGGCAGGTAGCTTACTGGGCATATCAGAATTGGAGGAACACCAGAAATGTCAAAGTAGGTTTATTATAGTGTTTTAGTTTCTCAGGAGAAACCATAGTAGAAAAAGAAAAGCGAAGCTTTGTATTGTACAAGAAAGAAAAATGTAAGGCCCAGGTTAGTGGGGTCTGGGGTCTAATCTAGATGGTTCTTACAAGGTTTAGGACTGAGGCAGAATGAATGAGTCCTTCCCCTCCTTGGCCCTGCTTTCTCATTTGAAAAACAGTATGATGCCTCTATTATGTCACTTATTGTGAGGAATTAAATGATATAAAAATTTTAAAAGTGAGTATATAAATTCCTACTAATTAAATTGTTTCCTCTTTTTAAGGCTTATATTTCAAATAATACTGGCACTCTGTTAGGTAATTGTGGGAGTAAAAAGCATTTTTAAAATTTGAAGTGGAACAAAAATCAACTAGTTATGCTGTAAAATTTATTTCTGTATAACCTTATTGAGGTTAGTAGTAGATTTTTAGGAGAATAGAATGTATATGGGTAATAATGAGAGAACTTGTAACAAGTCAAAACCAGAAATTGGTGATTTAGGTAACTTTGAACTGAACAATGAACTTTTTAAATTGGTTTAAGTCTCTAAATGATCTTATTTCTATTTTGCTTTCATATTGGTACCTAAAGGTATCTTCTGTTGACCTCATATAATTCTTTTACAAGAAACTTTGCCTGTGCATTTTTAACTCTGATGTTTTGATTAAGCTGAGCTATAATTCAAAGGTAGATATGTGGTGAATTATTTAGTATGGCAAGTTTTGTATCAGTTTTGAGAGGGTAAATGGTGAGCCATTAGGGTTTCTACAGAATCAGCTTTCTCCTTATCTTACAGAATTTACCTCACCTCCACCCCAAATCCTAACTTTACTCACACTGGTGTTCCCCTTTCCTGAACTAACCAGCCATATGTACTCCCCACTTGGCGGCCTCTGTTTACCCCACTTGTAGTAATGATGTTTCGCTATTCCCCACTGAAGAACGAGCCCTAGTCTGTGGGCTAACCCCCTGCCTTTGGTGATCCTTTTCTTCCTTAGTTCCTTTCCTCAAAGACTAACATGTGTGATTATTTATCTCTCTTTATGTAGGTTCTATTTTCTTAACTCATTTGTAAGATTTTAAAGGGCAGGAACTGCATTGTGTCCTCCACAGTTAGGGCTCAAATTATTTGTTAATGAAAATGATTCAGTATTCCTGTTCCTCAGCCTGAAGGAATTATGTACCTTCTCCCTTGGGGGAAGCAGAATATTTCATTAAATATGTTTTGTTTATTAAGATTACATAAAAATGTATTAGAAAGTATTTTTGAGAGAAATTAGTTTATTCTTAATATAAAAGTAAATGAATAATTATAGAAAGTAAAAATTTTAATAGCTTCTGTTTTTTTTGGATTATAAAAGCAGCACATATTCACTGAGGGTAAATGGTGAGCTGTTACCATTTACCATAGAGGAAAAACTCTGTAATCTTACTTAATATTTTAGATTTTAAAAATATACATTCATACAAATTATATGCTTTTTGAAAAATGAGATCATATGCTATGAAATTTAGTATATAAAGTTTTTTATTTACATTATGTTGTAAGAATTACCCCAGAGTAAATAGTCTTAAATGTACTAGCATTGTACTAATGTCGGATATACTACGATTATTTAACTATTTCTGTATTATAGACTTTCAGGTTATTTCTGACTTGGGGAGCATATCACTGAACATTATTGAATATAAGTATTTATCTGCATCTTTAAGAAATTTAGTACATGTTGAATATCCCTTATCTGAAATGCTTGGGACCAGAAATGTTTGGATTTGGAGTTTGTTTCTTCTTTAGATTTTAAGATATTTGCATATACATAATGAGACATTGTAGGGGTGACACCCCAATCTAAACATGAAACTCCTTTGTTTCATATATATCTTATACACATATTAATTATTTTTTGTCACAAAAGGTTTATGGAATGGAATGTTCTACAATACTTTGCCACTCAAGAAGTTTCAGATTTTGGAGAATTTCAGATTAGGGATGATAAACCTGTAGTAATATTAATCGAGGACATGAACAATTTTTAAGGCTCTTGAAATACATCTTGGCAAGTTTTTTTCAGAAAATTAACTTGCGACTCCACCAGTTTAAGAAAATTTCCAAATGATTCTCTTTTTAGTCAAAGTCAGCCAGTATTTAAGGAGTTTTTTTTCCCTTCCCTCTTCCATCATTTTCTTTTGACCTTTTATTGATTGATTGATTGATTTTTAATGGTTACCTCCATCCCAAATTGGAGGAGTGGGGGGAGATAGAGAGTTAAAATGAGTTTTGACCATGCTTTGGAAAAAGAGAGATTTAGATTATAAACATTTAAAATTTTTCCACAGCTTCCAGTTTACATTTTGTTTTTCTGGGAATAATGGGTAATGGTGATTTGGTTTGATTTATTTTGGAGTAATTTCTACACACCAGCTTTTGTTTAAGTCATTCTTTCTTTACCTTATGCCAGGATATCACCATTACTGATAGGTAGAAATGGTGAACACACTTCGTCTTTTTTATCACTTTAACAAGAGGCATGTTCTGTTTAGGAATTTGAGCTTATTATCTCAGATTATCTGTGTTGCTGATCCAAGTTTTATGGCTTGGATGTTAGCCCCTTTCCCTCTACAAATACTAAGAACTACTCTACATCAGCTAATAAATTATTTGCCTGACTCTTGAGTACATTCAAATTCATTGATATATTCTGAAACTGTAGCTTGTTTCACTTAGAGGAAATAAGGATTACTTAAACCAGCACTTCAAGGATTGATCTGCATCAGCAACCCAGTCACTGCCTTCAGAGACTGGATATTGATGGACTGGTTTTGGGGGAAAATATTATAATATTCCAAACAAAATGTAGAGAGCCTATATAAGTAGCCTTATACTTGCATACAGCTCTTTTATTTTAAATTCTTACACTTTCTCATGCTATGGGTTGGTCCAAAGTGGTATCTAGGGAGAGCCATCTTGGGCCATTATACTGTTTTGTTCTTACCTGTTCTGGGGGAGAGGAGTGAGAAGGAAACATTTGCTTGATATATAGACCAAACTGCAGTGGTAGTGATGTCAACAAAAAGCTAAAAGTGAGTTTTAACAAGAATAGCAGAGTGGATTACAAATTGACAGTACGTTTAACAGGGGCTGGTTCTACAACTGTTTTCGGCAGCTTGCAAAATGTGTGTATGGCCACCCACACTTCCTTCCTCTTCTCCAGCCACACCCACACCCTGCAGTTGCTTCTCCTCTCTTAGCTGGGAGAACATCAATAGATTCTTGCAACACTTACCAGTACTTGTTTCTCAAACATGAATTTCCATATTATAAACACTCTTGGCAAGTTGGCCTGTTTCATTTAGGTCCAGCCTAGTTATATACATGTATGAACATGTGCTGAATAAGAAGGCTGCATTAGAATGGCCTAATTTAATAGTGTTTGCTGTTTAAAAAGCAGTCCTTTTAGCTATATAGTCATTAAAATTACTGAAGATTTTAATACATGAGAAAATGTATAAAGTAGCTATCAAATTTCGTGACTATCTTAAGTTTGTAAAGAAGCCTAAGTATAAAAGATGTACACCTAGACCTGATGAAGAAGTCATCATCCATGAGATTAAAAAATCACCTGTAATTAATTTCTCTTTTGTATTACTCAGCATGTCTCAAATTTTCTAAAGTGAACTGTGCTAACTCCTCCGGGTCGTTTTTTGGAGAGAAATATTTGTAAAAGTGCAAAAAACCTTTCTCTGTCCCTGACATCACCTCCCTTGCTCCATGTACTATCTTATTTTATAAAAAAGGAAATTGTGTCTGGGCCTACATTATACATAGAAAAGAAAGACTGTGTAGCAGAATGTTAACAGATGGGATAATGGATGATATTTCTTAAATCCCCTTTTCGCTAATTTGCATATTTTAGTTGTATTTTTTCCTAAACAAAACAGATACTTAATTCATAATTGAAACAAAAATATTAAACTAAAGTAAAATATGTTACGTGAAAAAAGCAAGATATATGATATAATGATCATGCATTTATAAAACAAAAGTTGCCATATATAAATATTTCAATATTGACCACCAAAAATATATCAATAGTGCCAATTTTCAGTGCTAGCACTGTGGATATCTTTTTATTTTTTGATTTCTCTTTTGTGCTTTACAAGTTTTTTAAATATATCACTGTGATGGGAAAAAAAGTAAAGGAACACTTAATCCTTTTTTAAAGGGTAAATTTGATAGAAAATTATCTTAATATCTTAAAAGTTGATACTTGGGGAGGGGTTTGGAATGTTTTATTGAAAAATAATCAGACTTTGATGCTCAGCTAAAGGCATTATCTTGTAACACCCAATTTAAATTTGATATATTTTGCAAAATTGGATGGAATTTTTATGACAACAAAAGAAATACTAGTTCAGTGAATTCGTTTTTTGAAATAGGGTGAACAACTGAAGAATTAGTTCTTGGGAAATGAAGTGCTATCATTGTAGCAGTGGGCATGGGTGTGAATTGTACTTACTGAAGGCTTACTCTAAGCTGGCATTATTTTAAGCACTTTACCTGTATTAACTCACGTAATCCTCACCACAGTCTATGGGGTTGTTGTTTTCTTATAACCAGCATTTTCTAGTGAGGAAACTGACCATATAGATAGGTTGGGTAACTATTGAGGTCCTGTGGCATGTGATTGAACCTCAGTTCAATTCAAATCTAGTTATTGACTTTCAGAACCAGTGCTCAGCCACTGGACTAGTACATTGTCTTGCCATGGAGACTGGGTGACACAGGGATTTTGAAGAGAGAAGCAGGTAGGCATAATGGGAGGAGCTATCATCATACCTGACTTGGAGCAGGCTTGCATCCCAGGGTTCGCCCATCTCTAGATGTGGATCTTTGTGTTGGCTTTGTTGGCTTTATTTATGCTGCATAACTCTCTGTCCTCATTCTCTCCTTTGCAGCAGCAGATTTGTTTTCACAACCAGAGGTCACCTACCTTTCCTTCTTTCACCTTTACTGCCTACTTTTTCCTATTCCCTTGCATTCCTTTTCCCCAAATGCATGTGAACTTGGGCTTAGTGATTACCTGGACACTGCTCACCTTTAGTGTAAGATGTGAATGTGAATGTTTAAGCCTTTCAGTTGTTTGTGTGATATTCAAGGTTGTGGAAATGCCTGCAAGGCTACCTTAGTTAACATTACCTTACTGTACCATAAACTTGATATAAGTCATCTGCTCACATTCATAGTGAGAGTTTAATTTTACTATCGTATGGCAAGTCTCTTTATTATGCTTTTTGGGTTCACAGATACTCAGAAATCAATCATCAGAATTGATTTTTGTTTGCCTTTACAGAGGAGTATTTTGTAAAGGTGCTCTTTATGGCTCCTGTTGTGGGTATTTCATGAACCCACAGGGGCTCCTGGAGATGGGTTAGGCTTGGAAGCCAGGCTGAACAGAATTGGAACCTGAGACTGCTACTTATCTGACAAATTGAGCCTGATTGGCCTGTACCTTGCAGGCTCACAGTGAAAATGCAGCAGAATTCAGATTCAGGGTTCGCATTTAGAAAGTAGCAGATATACTGTTATTCATTATGATTAGTTCTTCCTTCCAGTAGAATAATTTTTTAACCCGTCTATTTAGAAAAATTTCTTTGTATCTCTTCACTTTGAAATTCCTATTTACTAAAGATTTGCTAAAGGAATTGTAAGTCATAGAAGATAGAAAGATAATAGTAGGAGACTGGGTCACTAAAAACAAATTTTGCCATTTTTACATGTTTATATAGAATCTGGTCTTATGGCTTATATTTTGACTTTAAGCACAGTTAAATAGAACTAAACTAGAAATGTTTTTCTGTATTTTCTTCTAGGAGAAAGAAGCAACTAACAAAACACAGTGATAACAAGGATTATTCAGTGTGCAATTTTCAAGGTATGTCTTAGAACTGATACAAATTCACTTTTACTTTACATAGGCCATATCTTAACATTCAGCATTGGTGTTCAGAATGACTTTCAGGCACTGTGAGATCCTCAGAGAGAAAAAAAAAGATTGAAGTATTTCTTATCGTAACTCAAAATGCACTTGATAGTAGGATTAGATAGTGCACTAGTATTTTAAAAGATATTCATTAATAAGGATATTTTTCCTCCCAATCTTAAGTTAATCATAATATCTTGTTTTTAGATATACAGTTGGAATTGTAGTTTCATACTCTTGAAAAGTGAGCACTTGTACTAAAAGTTAATTCTTTGATAAAGTAATTAATCAAAGAGACCTATTAGATTATTTTCTGTGAGCTTTCTAGTAAAAATTATTTCATTTTGTCCTGTTGGCACATACTGGGAAGAGAAATGTTAAGGGGTTAATAGTGATTATCTCTGGTTGTCTTGGGACCTTGAACAAAACCCCTTTTTTAAAAAATGCATTATTTTTGTAAAAACAGATTTAATTAAAAAAACAGATTCATTTATCAAATCTGATTTTTATGCCACTTTTCAGGAGCAAATGTAAATTAATATGATAGATGAAGATAACAAAGATTATATAACTGGGGAGAGCCTGGAAGAGTCTATTTTGAAAGCTAAAGTTGCATTTGCAAACTTGAGCAATAGAAACATAGATAGACTCTTAGGATTTTAAGAATAATTACTGCCCTTATAATTAATTTAAATTAAAGATTTAAAGATAGTTTCCTATTCTCTGGAATTAGCTTACAGTTTTTATTTTTAAAATTAAATATAACTAAATTTCTTTTTGGGAGCTGTTGTCCAAACAACAAAATCTTCCAATTTGGATTTTCTTGTTAATCTTGTCATTAATATTATTAGCTCATATTACAAAGATAGTATGGAGTGTAGAAGAAATTGGCTATCATCGTACTGGTTTCTTATTTTTTAAAAAATCTTAATATAGGATTAATAATTTAGATTTGGTACTGAAATCTGCTTGCAGAAACAGCATAGCAGTGTTTAAAAGCACTGACTGGTGTTAGATAGCCCTGGGGTTGGCTCCAGCTTTTTTATATCCTGACCCTGCCGAGGCCAAGTTACTTAATATTTTTGTGCCTCAAAATGGGGCTGATATTCTCTATTTGTTGAGGTAGGATTGAAAGAGGAATTATGTAAAGCATTCAGTATATGACTAGCATAGTACTCATTCAGGGAATAGTAATGCTCCTTATTGTAATAATTCCTAAAATATATAAAACATGTTAGTAAGCATATTACTGTTGACTTTTTAAGCTTATAATCTATACATTTTTTGAAATGGCCCCAAATATGAGATTTTTATCATTTCTGAAGTGATAAGACTGTGAGAATGACTTTATAACATTTTTATGGTTTATTTTTTTAAAATATTTTTTTAGTTGTAGATGGACACAATACCTTTATTTTACTTATTTATGTGATGCTGATGATCAAATCCAGTGCCTCACACATGCTAGGCAAGCGCTCTACCACTGAGCCACTGGATCCCAGCCCTGTGGTTGATATTTTAACTCTGTAAGATATCCCAAATGTAGCATTGATTAAAGTAGCCAAACGATTATAAAGAGTATGGGCTGAATGGATAAGAAAAACGTGGCATTTATACACAATGGAATATTACTCAGCACTAAAAAATAACAAGATCATGGCATTTGCAGGGAAATGGATAGCATTAGAGCAGATTATGCTAAGTGAAGTTAGCCAACCAAAAAAACAAATGCTGAATGTCTTCTCTGATATAAGGGGGGGGGGGGTGACTCAAAAAGGGTAGGGAGGAAGAGCATGAGACGATTACCTCTGCATCAGATAGGGAAGAGAGGTGGGAGGGCAAGGGAGGGAGAAGGAGAATTGCATGGAAGATGGAAGGAGACTCTCATCGTTATACAGAATACACGTATGAAGATGTGAGGGGGAAAAAAAAGAAGTGTGTCACCTTAGATTGGGTAGAGAGAAGTGATGGCAGGGGAAGGGAGGAATGGAAGGACAGCAGAATAAAATAAACATTATTATTGCTGTGTGTATATACATGACTACATGACCAATGTGATTCTGTAACCTGTACACTCCAAAAAATGAGAAATTATATCCCATCTGATTCAAATGTATGATATGTCAAGATCATTTTACTGTCATGTGCAACTAATTAAAACAAATTTTTTTAAAAGAGTATGGGCTTTAAAATGAGTTAGGATTGAATCCTATTTTCAGTGCTTCACTTAAGTCACTTATTACCTAGAACAGAATATGTTTCCTTGGCTATAAAAATGAGACTAGTATCTCAGGATTGTCAGGAGCCACAGACATAATCTAGTCTGATTCATTTTGCACAAATACCTATAGTAGGATTTCAAAAAATGTTGGCTTTTCTTCTGTTCTTTGAAATAAAACTGAAATTTTAATGAGTATATTACTAGTGTTGATTCTTTTTTAAAAAAAAACTGCTTTATTATATGTAAAATCTAGTTGTTTGAAATATTTTTACCTAAATGGATTAAATACTATTAAATACTTCTCTTAATACTGTGCAACTAAAAATTGGAAACCTTTTACTGAGAGAATTAGAAAAGACTTTACTGAATGGATGGATATATACTCATAGCAAACAAAGCTAGTCTTGGGAGGTTGCTGTATTCCTCAATGGATTTTGGTATTCATTTCTATTAGATGTTAGTCAGAAAAATAGAAACGTGAGTTCAGCCTGTGATATTTAAAGTGACATCTTAATTTGCATAATTTTAGACATTTGTTTTTCTGAGTCAGGAACATTTGTAAGAACTTATTTCTGTGTTTGGGGTTTATAGTTTAAAGATTGAAAACTTGGTCTTTAAGACCAAATGGTCTTTAAAGTTTAAATGGTCTATAAGAATCCATGCTTATTTACTTTTTAAATATAAGCAGGCCAAGGAAGTTTATTTTTGAGAGTCGGAAAAACCATAATAAAAATGGACGAAAGAGTGAATAGCAAGAGTAAGCAGTAATCAGTTAGCAAGTGTTGTGTGCCAGGTGTTAGCCTAGGCAGTAGTGACAAAAGAACAACAATTGCCTTGTAAACATTTTGGGAAAAAGTTAACATTTCAAAATTTGATAAAACAGTTTTTAGTGCCTGCTATATATAAGCACTATTCTAGGTTATTGGGGGAAAGTGGAAGAGCTTAGAATAGAAGGAACCTTCCAATCTGAATGGAAAAATGTTAGGATTGAATATCTACAGACTACATAGGATGGAGGTATCCCAAGGCAGTTTGGAGATGCAGAGGGTAGAAGGTAATTCTCTCTAGGAGAGTTAAAGAAGACTTCACTGTGGCACTTTTTGCACTTAAAATATTGCTTTTTTGGGTTAAGATGAAAAAGTTATGGAATTTCTGTTCAAATGTTTATTCTTTGAATTTTCCCATTCTTGTTAACTCTTGCCATGTTTTTAAAGACATTAAGTGAAACTATTTTTGGAAAAATTATTGTTTTTTTAAATGTAGCTTGTCAAACCTGACAGTTTATTTCTGACATCACCAAAAAATTTCTTCTAATAAACTATTTTTTTCAGTTTGCAAAATCTAATATAGTATTTACATTCTTAACCTTTACTTTATGATATAAACTCTAAATGTAGAAACAGGTTCTTATAAATGACCCTGGTACATTTTGTTTCAACTTATTTACTTACTTTAAGCTTCTCTTAAAAGGAAAGAAAAGAAAATTTACAGATACTTAATTTTGTTTCTCCTCTTATTTTGTAGATGTCCGTGGCAACATTGAAAATGAATTCCTTATTTTCAGCAGATATTCTTATATGAGAAGATCCATTTCAAATAGTGTAAATATTTTTCCTCCTGTTGGACCAGCATGGCAGGATTCAAACGAGGATATGATGGAAAGATTGCTGGATTATATGATCTGGACAAAACCTTGGGTCGAGGTCATTTCGCAGTGGTTAAGCTTGCCAGGCATGTCTTTACAGGTGAAAAGGTGGCAGTAAAAGTTATTGATAAGACAAAACTGGACACTCTAGCCACTGGTCATCTTTTCCAGGAAGTGAGATGTATGAAACTAGTGCAGCATCCTAACATTGTTCGTCTTTATGAAGTTATTGACACCCAGACCAAATTATATCTTATTCTAGAACTTGGAGACGGAGGAGATATGTTTGATTACATAATGAAGCATGAGGAAGGTCTTAATGAAGACTTGGCCAAGAAGTACTTTGCTCAGATAGTTCATGCTATATCATATTGCCATAAACTCCATGTGGTTCACAGAGACTTAAAACCAGAGAATGTAGTCTTCTTTGAAAAACAAGGTCTTGTAAAGTTGACAGACTTTGGTTTCAGCAACAAATTTCAACCAGGGAAGAAGCTCACTACAAGCTGTGGATCTCTTGCATATTCTGCTCCAGAAATTCTGCTTGGTGATGAGTATGATGCACCTGCAGTAGGTAGGTCACCTTTGTCCAGTATTCACCCACTTGAATTTTTTCAAATTGATTTTTGTTAGATATAAGAATAATTTCTAAGAGGATTTTCTGTTAAACACATCTTACTTAAGAAATTGGGTTTCATGAATGCCAGATATCCTGAAAGTGGCATTTAGTTTATGTCAGGCAATCTGTGTGTCAGTTTCTTGAAATATTAGTAGCTCTTGGTATTCCTAACGATGCTCTCCCTTTACTCCCAATGTTTTTATATGCACTCATTTGTCAGGAGTTACTTACTTGGGGTGGAAGTATTTATTGCTTTTTGGGTTGTATCCACTTTTTCCCTTTGGGACCATATCTGTTTTGAAGGTCATGTAGGAAATTGTTTTTAATTTTTAAGGATTTGTAGATCTGAAGGTCAGCTTTGTTTTAGTTGAGCCTTGGAAAAATATGTCCTAGTGTTACATGCATGTGATGTCAAACTTCATAAATAGGAATTTTCCACTTGTAGTCTGATAATTTGAAATGTGGATTAGAGATTAATGACAAAGTTGCATTTAACACTGAAGAGTGCTGATGAATACTATGTATATCAAGACATTGATTTTCATGTTAGACTATTGTGTTCTGTGAAAGAAAGGGTTAATGAATGGTTTCTTTCTTCTACAGATAATCAGGCTTCATTAAAGTCTTACATTAGAATATTTAAGCCAGAAATTTTGATTACTGGAGACATTCTAATCAGAAAGTGAAGCCAGGAATTTGTAGGAGAGGAAACACAAATGTCTAAACAGGAAAAGACCTTCTACCTCATTAGTACAGGGAAAGGCAAATTAAAGCCATAATAAGATACTATTTCATACTTTACACATTGAGAAAAACTGAAGTCAGACAAAACTAAGTGTTGATAAGATTACAGAACATCAGGAACTCTTGTATAACTTAAAAGACAATTTGGCAATATCAAGTAAAGAAAGATATCACATCTGTGACACAGAAATTCCACTTCTGTGAGTGCACCAAGAAGATCTTACGCAGAGATTTTCAAAGGATGCTTAAAACAGTATTGTTGCATACACATCAACAGGAATAAATTGTTCAGTATCCATATTGAATTCTATCCATTGATGAAAATTTATGAAATGTACGACTGGATTTCACAAGCATAATGTTTAGGGGAAAAAAGCAACATGATGAAGAGAATGTATAATGTAGCATTTATATAAAAGTTTAAAACACATAGTATATATTGTTTAGGGGTGCATGCACATACAGTAAGCTGAAGAATTTATGAGAGGATGATAGGTGCCTTCTAAGAGGCAGGCATGTTTATAGGGTTTCAGCTGCATTGGTGGTGATTATTTCCTAGGTTGGGTGGTTTGGTACATAGGAGTTCATTGTAATGTTCTCTTTTTTTTCCCATGTATATTAAATATTGCATAATTTTTAAAAGGTTATGAAAGAGTGAAACAAAATTATTTGGGAGGATATTTCCTAATCTAATGAATGGTTACTTTGTGTTGGTGAAGTAGAATTGGTAGAGCTTATAGGTACTTTTCATTTTCATTATTTGCATTTATTTCAATTCACTTTGTGTAATAGTATGATTAAAATAAAAATATGAACAAATGGATATTTTTCTTTTAATATACTCTTAAGTTTTTTATTTTTCTTTTAATATACTGTTAAGTTTGTTTTGCCAAAATTGGGGATTTTTCACAAATTTGTAGTAAAATGAGCATGGGTAAAAATTAAAATCTGTCATATTAAATTGCCAGATATTGCTAAATAAAAAACCCTAGTTTGGTTTAATAAGTGTTTGGTGGTATTACTACTTTTCAGCATTGAGACTTAACTCAGAAAGTGTCTATTTTTTTTTTCAAAGAATCATATTTGATTTTACTTATAATACTACATTTTTTTGTTTATTTTTCTTTCTGTATTAATTCTTTCCAGAATCTTTGAGTTTCTTTTTTCCCTTTTATTTTCTGGACTTGAGCTTATTTCTTTAGTGTCTTGATTTCTAATAAATGCATTTATGTTGTCCTGCCCCATAGTCTGTTGACACCCTAGGGTTTTCATTGTGTTGTCACTGTTCATTACCAATTTATCTTTATTGTTTGGTTTCTCGTTTAACCTAAAAGTTATTTAGAAAGATTTCTTTTTAAGTCAAGGGGGATAGGTTTATTTTTTCTTTTAGCTCTCTGGTTTTTGGCGTATACTTTTAGAACATTGAAATTAGTAAATAGACCAAGTTGGTTTCTCCTTTGGGAAATATTTTGGATTTTCTTTGTGGCTTAATAAATAGTAATTTTTACTATGATGACTAGTCCCTGTGTGATGAAACTATTTGTACTTTTGGTGTATTCAGAATTTTTGTACATAACTAATATTGTTCATTATTTAATTTGCTGCTTTGTATCCTAATATGTTTTGTTCTGATCTGTTATTTTCACAATTAAGTTAATCTCTTACTCTGATCTAAGAATTCTGTATTATGTTTTTGTTTTATACATGTTATTTTCAAGCTAATAAGATATATAAAGGATTTTATTTTTGTATTTGTTTTGGCAGTACTGAGGATTGAATCCAGGGACCCTTTACTACTGAGCTATATCCCTTGCCTTTTTCTATCTTTTGAGACAGGGTCTCGATAAGTTGTCCAAGACTGGCCTCAAAGTTGGGATCCTCCTGCCTCAGTCTCCCAAGTTGCTGGGATTACAGGTGTATGTCACCATGCCTGACTTAGAAGGTTTTATTTTATTTTACTTGAAGAGCTGTATACCTTTTGACAATATGGAACTGCTTATTTGATGCTAGTCTAACTGTACCCTGTCATTGTTTTATGTTTAAATCTTAGACAATATGTAGCTTTGTTTTGTGTCTTTATTTTGTGTTTTTTCATTTGCCTTATGATATTTTACCTTTTCCATATTTTGTTTAATTATTCAGTTTTCTTTATCCTTTCCCCAGTGGTTTGCAAAACGGTTTACAGTCTGTTTTCTTTGTTTAGTTAGGTGTTGTTCACCCTTAATGTGCATAGTTAATTAACATCCACATTATTTCTCCTACTCAACAAAACTGTAATTTGCTCTTACTTCCTTTAGTAATTTTATTTTTGACATTTTATTTTTGGCATTTCATTAATTCAGCATTACATATTTTAAATTGCCTGTAAGCACTTCATTTAGTGGGTCTTTTTGAGTGTTCTTTCTTCTGTTTGATGAACTTTGTTCCTTCCATTGAATTCATTTTTCCTAGGTGCTTGGGGATATCAGTTGTTTGTTCTTCTGTGTTTTTCAGATTTTTCAATAGCCTGACTGGATAGAATATCTGAGTATTGTAGTCTGTCTCTAGTGGATATGGGAGAGGAGCAGGATGTGTGCCCATGTGTGAAGTTCTGGTATCTGGTTTTGCTATTTGACAGACTCAGTATGCCTCCTGGGTATTGTCCTCTCTCTGTCCCTAATGCCTGCAGTCATTCCTCCTACCTGGAACAATGTCTGCTTGGGCATGCTGGTGCTAGTATAGTTAGGAGGTAAGAGGATTTTGACCTCAATTAATTTTTCTAATGATTTTCTTGATTTAGTTCTTTCCTGTTTCTAGTATGTGTCTTCTATAAGAGAGTCTCTCTTCTATAGAGGGTACCATAGTTCTACCAGTAGGGTTTGTGGCTCTCATTGCCTCTTTCTTTCTGATCCTACCTGTGATTTACCTTTTCTGCCATGTCTAGGGATTTGGAGAGAAAAGGGATGGTTAGCTCATACTCGGTAAGTTATTAATTCATTCACCTTTGT
This sequence comes from Spermophilus citellus, assembly GCF_964194105.1. Taxonomy (NCBI): domain Eukaryota; kingdom Metazoa; phylum Chordata; class Mammalia; order Rodentia; family Sciuridae; genus Spermophilus; species Spermophilus citellus. The sequence continues at coordinate 21,439,350 of NC_138184.1, read as the reverse complement.
GGACTTCCAAGGATCTGTATTAAGTTGACTTCGCTGTGCTAGAAAGGAAAGGAAAAGAATGATCTGTGTGAAAAATCCAGTCTTTGGGATTCTTGTGGGAGAGATTGCAGTGCAGCAGTATAGACAGTGGAGAGTTCATTGCTGATTATTATGTGAGGTTACCTAGTGGAAGAACAGGCAGGGGAAAGAGCCTGTGCTTGCTGGACTCAGACACTGCTTCATGCCTGTGATCTGAGAGACAAGCTCAGTTGAAACTGATGGGTGCCTTGCTGCTGGCCCTGTGGGATGGCCTGCTTGGAGTGAGGCCTTAAGTGAGTGAATTTCTCTCTCTGTGTGTGTGTGTGTGTGTGTGTGTGTGTGTGTGTTTTAAGCAACATTAGGAAAGAGCTTACTTTTAAAAAAACTAAGCTATGCTTTAAATATTTCATTAAACTCTAAAATGGGGAAATTGTTTCTTAAATCACAGATTTGTAATTTCTAATAGTTGCAAAATCCTGATATTGCTTATGATTTCTTTATATATCCCTAAATTTTTTATTTTCAAATTAAAATGAATTAAATTTGGTGTCGGGAACTCTGTCTTCTTATTTGAGATTTGGAGTTTTCCTGGGATGTTATAGCTCTGGACCTGAAAAATCCCTATACCAGATGTTTCTTAGCTTATGTAGACAACCTGTCTCAAACATGAAGTATCCATTTTGCATTAATTTATGATTGCTATGCAGTAGATATAAATGAAATCTAAATTATTTAAAACATGGATCCATGTTAATACAATGTAAAGATTTGGATTTAAGTTAAATATAGTAGTTTTTTAGAAAATAAACCTATATATTCTACAACATATCTTGTATTAGTGGTTCAGCATTTAATGGAGATTATCCTGTCATGAACTGTATTCTTGTGCATATTAGTATGCAAAAACTAGAGCTCTTTTCATAAATCTGCTTTGCCCCACATTAAAATATTACTCTTTACCTACTCTTAGTAAACTAGGAATTAGGAGCACCCTCAATGTCATAAAGAGCATCAACAACAACCAAAAAAGCCTATTGCTAACATCACACTTAATGGTGAAAGGCTAAATATTTTCCTTTAAGAGAAAAAAGGATGGATAAGTACTACTCTTGACATAGTTAAAAAAAATAGCATACAGATTAAAAAGAAAGAAAACTGTACTTACATGACATGGTTCTCTACATACAAAATCTCAATAAATCTACAGGAAAAAATTCTGAACTAATAAGTAAATTTGGCAAAATCATAGAAAAATCAGTCACATTTCTGTAATACCAACAATGAACAACATGCAGAGATCAAGATTTAAAACAGTATTATTTTCAGTCAGGTCAAAGAAAATTAAATATCTAAGTATGCATGTGTCAAAACACATCTAACAAAAAAAGTTATGCTGAAAATTATGAAATGTTAAAGGAAGAAAAGACCTAAATAAATGGAGAGACATACCATGTTTACCAATTGGAAGATAAATGTAGTGCAGATGTTATGCCTTTCCAAATTATTTTATAGGTTTAACATAGTTCCTGTCAAAAACCCTGCAAAGTTTTTTGTAGACACAAAGATTCAGACATTGTTCTTAAATGTGTATGGAAAAGGAAAGGACCTAGGAGAGCTTTAAAATAATTTTGAAAAATAATAATAATAATAAAGAGGAATCACTAATAGAGCCAATTGAGAAAATGATAGTTTCTTGTAAAACTAAATATACATGTAGCATGCAGCCCTGCAGGTGCATTCTTGGGTGTTTATTCCAGAGAAATGAATACCTATGTTCACCTAAAAAAACCTATACATGATGTTTGTAGAAACTTTATTTTAATAGCCATAAGCTGGAAACAACCCATATGTTGGTCAGTAGGTGAATGGTTATGCTAGATAGAACCATACCATAGAATAATACATAGCAATACAAAGCAACAAACTATTGACACATCTTAAATGGATCTCAAGAGAATTATGCTGAGTGATAAAAAGCTCGTCTCAGAGGGTACATACTACACAATTCCATTTATATAAATCTTTTGAAGTAGAAAAATTGTAAAGATGAATAAATTAGTGGTTCCCAAGGGTTAGTGATGGTGGTAGGTGATATGGCTGTAAAAGGCTAGCATGAAGGAATTGTATAATAGGATTTTGTATCTGATGGTAGTCACACAAATCTATATGTGATAAAATGGCATAGGAACTATGTACACACATGCACATGCAACTAGTGCATATAAAATGATGAAATCTAAATAAGCTCTGCAGATTGTACCAATGTCACTTTCCTGGTTTTGATTTGTACTATAATTAAAACAAAATGTTATCATTGGGGGAAACTGGGTGAAGAATACATGGCACCTCCCAATACATTTGTGGGTTTTGTCAACTCCTGTGACTCTATAATTATTTCAAAATGAAAAGTTTAAGAAAAAATATATTATTCAATGCCTAGGAGGAAAGTGTCCCAGTGGGTGGGGGGAGATAAACTGATGTGGCAGTTTGAGATAGCCACTCATTCATAAGGAAATGTGTTTACCTCTTCCTTGTAAAATTTAAGACTGGTGGTCATGTCCCTCTTCTGCTCAGAATTCCTTAAAGACTTTCCCTTTCAGTCAGAATTAAAACTACACTCCCCACAAGTGACCTGTGTAACACTCAAGATCTGCTTCTCCATTTCTTCTCTGACTTCCCCTCTCACTGCTTTTCCCCCTTGCTTCCTTTGCTCCACCCACACTGTCTCCTTGCTGATAGTCACACTCCAGGCCCAGTCTTGCTGAAGGGCCCTTTCAGCTAGCCCAAAGTTACCCCAGATTCTCTTGCTGTCATGTCACCCCCTCAGAGAGGTATCTGCTGGTCTCCAAAGGTGTAGGGCACCAGCACTACCTATTCTTCTTCCCCTCTTTCTCACTTTTTTGTTTCTGTTATCTCCAATACATAGTAATAGTGCCTGCCTTTGGGTTGTTGAGGGCATTCGATGAGTGAATACATGTAAAGTATTTAGCATAACAAAAATCAGTCTTCATTTCATCTGATATTACTGTCATACTGCTTCCTCTTTTGGAGAGATCCCAGAATGCTTTGTGCTTCTAATTGCTGTGGCTGCAGTCCCAGAGGGATATTTAATGTTAGGCCATGGCCTCATTTTCCTTCCTGCCTCTCAGTGTGGAAGAAAGAGAATGTGAGGTGTTCTCTTCTTTGGAAATTTGTTCTCAGGGGAATTTCTGATACATTGGCTGCTGTGAGAAAACTGGGAGGAAGGGCCTGGGACCTTTGCTCATGTGTCTTCTTCACATGTTGTTTTTAGTTGTATTCAAGTTTTAGATCATTAGGTTATTTATATTTAAGAAAAAGGCTACTTCTAAAGTACAGATTTTTTTCTTTTTCCAAAAAAAGTTAGATAAAAAAAATGAAAGTCCAAGTATTTATTTGATGACTGGTTAGTCTCTTAGAACTTCAGAAGAGCTTTTCAAATCACTGAGAACACTTGCTATTTTAATACAGAAATCCATACAGAAATTGAATTCACTTATTTATTTTAGGTCATTTGAGGAGTTGAAAATATTAAATCCACTTGGGCTTTTTTTAGAAGTTTTTTCCTTCTTTTGAAGAAGAAAAGCCAGTTTGCAAAACAGAAAATTAGTGGTCAGAACAAACTTAAACACAATACTTGAACACAATTTGGGATCCTGTTTTTCATAATACATTTTGTTGGACAGACTGAATTCCAGATGCTGAAGTGAGACGATTTCAGTGTTTGTAAGAATTATGGGAGAAAGGGTCATCTGTTCCATGCAGGCTGCTGTGCTTGAACACTCTGTTGTGCTCTTGGCCTGGCAAGACTAGTTACTGATAGTTCTTGGGAGACCATCAGGAAGTTGCAGGTATGATCCTCAGATGGACCTGACTCCGGGAATGGATGCTTGAGAAATATCTCCATAGTCATTGGCAACATACAGTGCTTGTTTTCTTTGAGGGCTGTAGCATATGTCAGTCATGTCCTCACATGTTAACATTGACTTTGGTAGAGAAAGAACAGGTATGGAGTTGGTGTTTCTCTGATTCTAAACATGTGCCTTTACTATCTTTCCTTATTCTCATCTTTCTGTATAATTTTTGGAATATAATTTATTTTACCTTTGGAAAGCATTGATCATCCATTTTTAATTTATTTATTAACCTTAAAAGTATGTATTTAAAAATTACATCCAGTATAGTGTAAAACAGTGCCTAAATTTTAAAAATTTTAATTTAGAAGTATTTTGAATTCTGAAACTCAAGGCAAAAATTATAGAACCTCAGCATTTGTGTCACCACGTCTGATGAATAGGAAAATACATAAGACTTGGTACAGTCAGGCACACTCAACAGATCTAAATCCTAGTGCCTGGGACATAGCAATGCACAACGAAGGCACACTAGTTTGTTGGGTTAAAAAAAAAAAAGATTGTGGATGGCTAAAAAAAGAGCATGATGTTTGAGCACACATGCCCTGATCGCCCTTTCTCTTTGGAATTGGATGGGGCCTTGCCAATCCTGCCTCACTCCAGATGGCTCACTTGTCGCCCTTGCTCAATAGTAAGTAAGGTCCTTGAGAGAGGGGACTGTGTGTTTCTGTTTTATCTGTCTCATTGCCTGGTAAACATGACAAACTTAGTGTGTGTTTAGCAAATAAAAATTACCAAGATGAACTAAAGAAATGAAAATTTACATTCTTTGAAATTATTTTACAAAGTGTAGTTGTTGCTCTTCTTGGTAACTCTTTTCCCTGGCCTTTCCATATGTATATTCGGTGATTTCTAGGCTCTTAAGAGAATCTAATGAAAACTATCTTCAGAGAGATGCAGGCAAACACATTTTACTTTAGTTCCACAGGTATTTATTGACTACTGTGAACCCCCTTTTTGGATCTGGTCTTCTGAGTTTATATGGGTGAGTAAAAAATGGGCCCACAACTACCAAAAAAAAAAAATGAGCACAAGTAGTTTTGAAGTAAGCTTTGGAGCATACAATATATATAGAATAATGTTCTTTTGTGCCTTTGAGTACGCTCATTTTTGTTTTATATTTTAGCTCTTTCATTTTTCTTATTATATTTTAAATTTCCTAGCTGTTACTTGGGTAGGAGATTGTAATGGAAAATTCAAGTAATGTGTATAAACCAGGGTGTTTCCAAAAGGACTATCAAGTCCTTGGGCTGCACAGTATTCTTTTTATTTTTTAAAATCAAACAGGTCTAATAACCTGTAGGTGTTTGGTGTGTTTGGTATGTTCGGTATGACTTTCTAAAAAATCATTTGGATTTATTTCTGTTCCTTGGAAGATACTATTAAAAAGACTGGGAGAAAATACTTGCAAATCATATAACTGACAAAGAACTTGTTTTCAGAATATATAAAAAAACTCTGAAAACTCAGCAATAAATTAAAAGTAACCCAGTTTGAAAATGCCAGAAATTATTACAGACAATTCACCAAAGATATAAAATGGCAAATAAGCACCATTAGTTATTAAGAAATGCAAATTAAAACCATACCCATTAGAATGGCTAACAGTTTAAAAAACTGACAATACCAAAAATGATGAAGTCCTGAATGGAGCAAGTATAACTCATGTTTCTGTTAGGAATGTAAAAGTATACAGCCTCTTTGAAAAGTAATTTGTCACCTTCTTATAAAGATAAGTAAATACTTACCCAGCGAACCCACTCCTAGGTAATTTCCTAAGAGAAATGAAAATATGTTAGTATAAAAACCTGTACATGAATGCTTTTAGTGGCTTTATTCATAATTGACCTGAACTGAGATAAGTAGAAGATCATCTGTGCAATGGAATACCACTCAGCAATAACAAAAACTATTGATGCATGTAACAACAGGGATGTGTCTCAAATGCTCTAGTGAAAAAAACCAGATGGTGAAGTATGTACTGTATGACTCCATTTGAAAGCAAAACTTAAAGGGACATAAAACACACCCATGGTTGTCAGGACCTGCACTAGGGACAGAGTCTGACTACATGGAGGCAAAATGAACTTTTGGGGGTGATATAACTGTTTTATGTCTTGATTGTGAGGGTACTTTCATGAATTCATTTGTTAGAACTTACAGAAATGCACACTAAAAATGGCAAGTTTTAGTATATGTGAGTTATACCTTAACTTTGTAAAAAAATTATCAGGGTAGTATAAATTAAAATAAGTCTTTATATCTTCACATATATAGTAGGCTAATATTAAGGATTATCCATGGTGTTTGTGAGTGTGGGGTCCTCCCACAGGCTGCCAATGGATGGAATTCTACTGGCATTAAATGTGCTTTCATAATCTGAAAAAAGTAAATGTTAATTTTAGTAACAGGAACTGAGTAGTTATATTTGAGAGAACTTTCAAGCTTAAGTTTTAGTATGAAGGAACAATCTGGAAGTTATAACCAGGTTGTGTGTTTATTGTAATTCCTAGAAAGGCATACTGATTTTTTTAAATATAGGAAAATATGTGTTTTTGAACCATGTGTCTAATTAAGTTATAATAGTTGGAGATCTGACCAAAACAAACATTTCAGTAACTAATATTTGAATTTTGAATCTTGTTAAGTCAGATTTATTATTTTAAAATTTGTTTCTCTGTATACTCAAATGAGGATGTTAAAAAGTCTCCCCCAAAATGTAAACATTTTAAGGAGTCTAGAGTAATGCTCTGTTGTTAAAAGACATACCTCATTTTACTTTGTATCCCCAACACTCAGAAAACTTTGTTTCGTTAAACATTTTGTGCCCTTCAAAGAACCTAATCTTAGCAGAGGTTGCTTATACAAATGATTTCTGTTAACTGATATTTTAATGGCTTGTCCATTCTTTTTTTTTAATTTATTTTTTAGTTATAGTTGGATGCAATATCTTTCTTTATTCATTTATTTTCATGTGATGCTAAAGATCCAACCCAGGGCCTTATACATGCTAGGCAGGCGCTCCACCACTGAGCCATACTCCCAGCCCTGGCTTGTCCATTCTTATGTTTGCACATCTTCATCTTATGCAACAGACTTGGTGTTTTTAACTCAATTTAAGAAAACATCAAAATACTCTACTAGTTATAAAACAAAAGTATTGAGTGCAGATTTCAGATTTATAAAGTGCTAACTGTATATTACATTAGTTGCACTTGACTGACAATACAGAATTGGTCTAAATTTATCCTAAATTTAAACATTTCTGCTTTGTAGTTCAAAGTTAGACTCATAAAATTGCATTGTATTTGTCTTAATCCTGTTGGGAAATATGAAATCACTGCTCAAAACTACATTTAGTCACTGTATGTCACCAGTAATGCCACTCTTGAGTCTTTCAACTTCCAAATGATAAAAACAGGGAACCTCCTCATAAGAAACTACTGTATGTTGCCATGCTCATGGTCCTCATTTCCACATTTTAAAAACACTTCTAATATATGAACATTATAGATTCTGTGATGAGTGTTACAGTAGAATTGGGGAGGGGGGAATGTTAAAGATTTTTCCCCTTGAGCTTATAAAAGGAGATACCTAGATTTCAGAGAGTATTCTTAAAAAGATCTAATTTGGGAAAGGTATGAATTTGTAACTAATTCTTCATTGAGGTATTAAGAACTACCTCCAGGGGTTGTTCTGGTTGGGTGGAAATTTCAAGGCAGCCAGAACATCCAGACTGGCTTTGTCTGGGAATGTGCCCATGGTGGCTGCCCATGTGGTGGCTCTGGCTTTAGTGTCACCTTCACCTTAATAGCACACAGATCTGGCCTGAGCAGGGAAATAGAACTAGAGGGTGATGGATGACACCTTCCCTGGCTTCATGAACACAGATTTACTCCCTAGACACTGCAGTACCAAGATAGCACAAGAAATTGTCAGTCATTGTGGTTTATCCATTTTATTATATACTCTGTGGGCTCTTATTACCCTTTTTTTTTCTTTTATCACATTTTATACATTAGTGACTTTAATATTTGAGTTTTAAACTTTCTTAACTCTTAAAGCAATTATTCATGCTAAATTTTAAAAGTTAAATAATTCTCACTGTAGCTATTCATGCTATAAAGAAATTGGTCTATGAATTTCTGAAGGGAGCCTTGCAGAATCAAGTTACCCAGATCACAGACTCAGAATCACTATCTCTGCGGGTGGAGAATTTGTCTGTGCATTTTTCTATCACTTTGATTCCTCTAAAGAAGTTTCCACTTATTCCCTTAAAAATATCATATCATAATGTTCTGTTAAACACAGCTAATTTTTAATTACTTTTTATGTATATATAAATGAGCATTATTGTAATTCAAATAACAGAAATATATTGAGTACAAAGTTTAAAGCCCTCTTTATTTTCCCTGTTGGTCCTGCTCCTGTACCTATTGGTCCCTGGAGGCTCTGCAATTGTACATGTTATGTTGTTTTACAGAAGAGCGAACTAAGGCATATGGAATCTGGGTTACTTACCAAGAATACACAACTAATCAATGATTACAGACTTTTTTTTTTTTGTACTGGGAATTGAACTCAGGGGCACCCATCCACTGAGTCATATCCCCAGCCCTATTTTGTATTTTATTTAGAGACAGGGTCTCACTGAGTTGCTTAACGCCTTGCTTTTGCTGAGGCTGGCTTTGAACTCATGATCCTCCTGTCTCAGCCTCCCGTGCTGCTGGGATTACAGGTGTGCGCCATCATGGCTGGCTTGATTACAGAATTTGAACTCAGGTCCCTCTGAAGGCTTTCCCCAAGCATGCATGCTTTCATTAGGCCATGCTGAACGAGATCACCCAGTGAGGATGTTTTAGCCTGGCTTATCTTTCCCTCTGCATTTGTAAAGTTCACATCCTGACTGTTACAAAAATCAGGTTTGTAAAGTGATTTATGAAGCTATGCTGAGTTGGAAGGGTGTCTGCTGCTCATCTGGTTTGGATTTGTGTGAACATGCACAGTCCCACAGTGTGTGATTGATAACCCTTTGACTTCTTGAACTTTTCTCTGTTTTCCTTGACTTGAAAAAACAAGTTTGTACAAGTCCTAAAATAGCTAACTAAAACAAACTGCAGTTTGTCTTCAATGATTACCCTCTGCAGTCTGCTCTGAGCGTTTCTTAGTCTCCTTTCCCTCATAGTTTTATTTTTTGCAGGATAGAAATAACCACTACCTGCCCCTGTACCCTAAAACTCTGCTTCAACTGCCCCGTGGGGAACCCCACCCAAACAATATTTGCAAAACTGCTTTCTCTTTAGTTTTGAGTTCATTCCATTCATTAGACTTCTATTGAGCAGGCTCTAGCTAGGTGCAGGGGACATTTTCTACATTCAAGGATCTCAGGGCAGTGGAAGAAAATACAAGAAAACCTGTAATAATAGCTCATTGTGATGATGCTGAAAATATTAGTTGGCTCTGTTCTCCAGGTTGGTGGGCAGTATGAGGCGACCTCAGGGAAGATGAGGACCACTGGTGGAAGCCTTTGAGGATTTTCAGCACATGGTAGAATTGACAGTATCTCCTTGACTTGGAAGCCACGGGACCTATGAATGAGGGATCTTTGATGTCTCCTAAGTTTAGATTGGGTGTGTGAAAGTACCATTGACCAAACTAGAGCACAGATGGGAACATACCACGTGGGGCAAAGTGGATAAGCTTAGTTTGAGCAGCATTGATTTTGGAAATCACCAAGGGACATTTTGATGAATCTAAAAGGAGTGTTTTAAAGTAGGTTTGGGATTATGGCATTCATTCCCATTTCTTTTGTTGTTAAGGGAAAGAATGTTTCTCTGTTAAATAATAAAAAAAACTTGCTTCTAATTAGAGTATTGATGGACCCAGGATAACAAGGATATCCTAAAGCATGTCTAAAAGACTTATTCAAATTCTTCATTTCTCTTCTGCTTCACTCTTAACACTTTGTTCATTTTCAGAATGTTCTCTGGTCATTTTCCTTAGGGTTAAAAGCTGCTCTTGTTTGGAGCAAGAAAGAACCTTTAGTAATCAGAGCTCTGGGTGATTTTGGATGCAGATCAGTAGCTCTTACTGTGTAAGTAGAAATTCAGATTGATAAAACATGGGTGATTAGGTTTCTGAATATCAACACAAGAAAATAAAAGTCCTAGCTTTTCTTTTAGGCTCTTGGAACCTATATACTTCTGACATAGTATTTGCTATTCTAAGAAAGCACTGCCTTTTACTTTAGTATTGGGTCATATGTCAGTTGCTAGTGAACACAGTTGGAAGTGAAAAATGATTGCACAAATCTTAGCAGCTAATAAGTGGTGTTGAATATAAAAGGTGCCCTTGTTTCATCTGACTTGTGGCTATACTGATAAATCTAGAAGAAAAAAGGTTTCTACTTAAAACCTTTCTTCTGTCTTCCCATTTTTAGTGCTTTCGAATTCCTCAGCTTTTTCTGTGTAAATAATTCACTTTAGAATTTTTTTTTAAGAAACTCTCTCAGTAGTCATGATACCCCCTTCATTTACTTTTTCTCAACTAAATGATTAGCATGTCCTTTTTGTTTTTTTTTTCATTTTGATCTTTTTTTTAGCCTGCTTAAAATGAACTTTTTAGTATAAACTACACCCCAACCCTAGAAATAGCATAATTTAATTGAATTGTGATAAATAAATATTCCAAGTATTTGCAGATGAGACTTCACTCATTTTGTGATCTTAATTCCAGCTAGGTGGAGATCAGCTTAGTACTGTCAAAGACTTCATTATCTTTCCACTCCTTCCCACATTTCCATGAGTTGCAAGATTTTTTTAACCAAACCACTTATGCTTATGTGATATTTTCTTTTTTTTTTTCATCTTTATTCAGCACAAGTGTATATGTATAGCTGGGTCTGAAATCAAAATATGTGTTCCAGATAATGATATCAACATTAAGTTAGATTGTTCAGATGGCTGATGTTAGTTAACCTATGTATAGAAAATTCCACCAATATTCTTTGAAAATAAATGGCCCTAATCCATGTTCTAGGCTCCCACCCCAACACCCATTTATAGTTTTGATGGGGCCCTTGCAGTCTAGCATTTTAACCTGAGGCTATCATCTACACCTTGGGAATTTGTAGTTTTATTAGTAAGCTTTGTAAGGAAGAGAGTAGTCTAAAATATCCACTAAAGTGAATTTTATTAAGGCAAGTACCACCTCCCTCTCCTATTATGGGGGAATGTAACAGATAGGCTTTCCTGATGGTATTCTTAGTGGCCTGTAACCAAATGGCTAGTCCTGGGGACCCACGCTCCTAAAGAAGCCTTTCCCTGTCTCTGCCTCCTATCTTTAGTTTTCTTCCCCATTTTGGCTTTGTGTCTTCTTAAATTTGCTTTTGTTGTCTGTTTCCCTCAGTAAAGTCTTATAAGAGCAAAGGTATCTCTTTCATCTCTGTGCCTGGGAATAAGGATGGGACAGACATAGCTACCTCTGAATCTTTTCTCTGTGTAGAATATTTAGCATGGATTCTATCTTAATACCCATCACAGCTTGATGAGGAAGTAGATTACTATTAGTATTCCTATATTAAAGATAGGGATACATTCTTAAATAATTTGATTAATATCATATTACTGTGTTTGTTTAGTGACCTGTTTTTATCTTTTTCCTTTGTCCTTTGGGATGAAAAAAGTAAAATCATTCTAATACACCCCCCCCCAAAAAAAAAGAGAGAGAAAGAAAGAGAAATAAGTATAGAAAATAAATGTACTTATCCCTCCATATACACAGAGAATTGGTTCCAGGGGACCCTTCATACCAAGTCCAAAGATGCCCAGTTCCCTTATGTAAGATGGTGTTTGATTTGCATATAAGGTGCACATCCTCTTTGTATGCTTTAAATCATCTTTAGATTACTAATCATTTCTAATACAATAAAATTGCTGTGTAAATAGTTCTTATACTGAATTATTTAAAGGATAGTGACAAAAAAGTCTATATATATCTGGTAATATATACAGGGTTTTTTTTTTTTTTCTGAATAATCATGCTCAGTGAGGAAGTCATATGCCCATTCTAAGTCTTTGTCCTCTTTTGTTATACTCTTTTTCTACCTTAAGTGCATCAAATTATGTTATCTAGCAACGTATTAAAGAATTTGATATAGAATTTTATTTCTAAATTTCTCAACTTTTAAGCATTTCTATGTTCAAAAATTATTTGAACTTTAATGGGAAACAGTGGAAATTGTGTGTGTGTGTGCGCGCGCGTACGTGTCCACGCGCACGCTTTTTTGCTTTTCTTTACGCTCTTCTAATTATGTGTCGCTTTATAACCAGCAGTGGGTGTTAATTTTCTTGAGCAAAGAGAATATTTCTAAATTGTTGGACTTTTTGTTGCTTGTTAGGTTAAAATTTAACAGAAAAAGTTTTCTTTAATCAAATAAGGATTTTGTGTAATTGCTAGTTGATAGTTATATTATTCATTATATTTTTAGAACATCAGTTTTGTATAATTACAACTTCAGATATCAACTCCAGTTTATCATAAAAAGTAAAGAGTAAGACTCATTTATCCACAGTTATAGTATGAAATGGTAGAGGAAATAATATAAATAAACTCATATAAGTTGTTGTTTTGTAGGATTTTTATGGAAAGATGGATTTATTACATATCAAATACATATGTATTAGTGGTTAGGTCTGATGATAGAAGTAGCATTAAAGGTTTTTGGCATTTGAACAATAGAAGAAAGAAGAGTTTTCATTTTAACTGCCCAGGTTTTTAATGTTTTTACATTTTTGTTATAAATCATTTAAAGTCCTTTCTTTGATGGAAAGGGGGGAGATAGCAAAGTTTATATATTATAAACAAAAACTTAATAAATTTCCATTCTGTGAAATGGATCATCAGTGGAAAGATAAGAGTTACATTATAGTCAATTTCTAGAACATAATTGTTTTGTAAAATGAGGGACAGCATGCAATAAAGGAAAATAATTATAATTGCCACTTGTTCACAGTGGTGGCTTGAGATTTGGGGCAGGTACCACAAAAAGAAGGTTCAAGTTGTACAAAAAGAATTTAAGTGAAACAGCAACAAAATTTCCTTTAAGTATATCAATAAGGTTCTTTTAGAATTGGGTTTTCACTGGCTATTAAAAGAATAACTGTGACCAACTGTCATTATTCAGATTGTTTGATTTTGAAAGGGTATGTTTCTCTGAATTCCAAGGTTAAGACTGAGAAATGTCAGTCAGTGAGTGGGCTAGACTCCTGAGCCAGCTTGCTGCCCTGAGGCAGTAGGTCAGATAATTCATACATCCTACGAGCAGTGCCACACAGACATCCTAGGAACCCTACAGAGCCAAGAGTTTGGACTGAGAGATCCATAGGTCTCTTTCATCCTCATTTATATTAATGTTTTAATTTTAAAATATTTTTTTCATCTCTTTCACTAATATCCATTAGAGCATCATTACTAAAATTTAAATTGTATGTTTAAAATATCAGATTGTGCATAACTTTTTGGTTCCTACCTTTGTTACTTTCTTTGTTCAGTTTGAACCAAGGTAGAGATTTTATTAATAAATTTTAATGCACTTAGTAGGGAGCCTACATTATTTTGAGTGTTTTCACTTACTTGTAAGCAGTAGTTAAGTGTTAACAAATGTGATGACAAAGGTCATGTGGCCTGCCCCACGATTCTCTTTTAAGCCTTTCTAGAAATCTTGGATTAGTTTTTTTGTTATGTGGATGTTTATATTATTGTGTCTATATTTTATTTTCTGGAATGAATGAATTTGTGAACTCCTTCCTAAATCCTTTCTATCAAAAAAACATACATTTTCATCTAAAAAATAATACACATTTTTTTTTCTATCTCTTTGATAGGTTTGTTTCTTTTTAATGGCCAGAGGTAGGAAGTGATTTGTTGTAGGTATCATCCTAATGCTTGTTTGGGGAGGGTCCTCCAACATCAGCTAGTCCAGCCTTATCATTGCAGTAGGAATCCTTATGCTGACTACTAGAAGTTTGCCCAGCCTTAGCTGAATATTTTCAATGATGGGAAACTTCATTTTCTAGTGTTTTAATAGTTTCATTGAGTGGCTGCATTGAGTGGCTCCCACTGTTGTAAAGCTGAAGTGTGCCTTTTGGTTGCTTAAACCTTGGGTCCTAGTTCTGCCATCTAGTGACGCAGTCTTTCCTCCTCAATAGCCATATTTTGCTTGTCTCTGAGCTTTAATCTCCATAAAGTGAAGATGAGTTGAATGACTTAATTACTTCACTAGGATTGAGGTAAAGAACAATTGAGATAATGTGACCCTAGGTAAAATCCTTTTCAGGTTTCAGATACTAATGTCTTAGTTTTAGCTCTGGCGTACATTGTAAAGGGAAAAGGCAGTGTGTTTGTCCTTTGATCTAAAAGCTAGATAGATATTTCCCAGTAGATATTCTTGTTAGTAACAAAAATTAATTCATCTCTTCATTGAACATTTATTGACCATTCACTATGTACTGGCACTTGATTAGGACCTTAAGAGAATTCAGTGAAGAAGATACATACCTTCCTGGCCCTATTTAGGCATAAGTTTTCTTTCCTAGTTATTTTTACTTTGAGATATAAATGCTTTTGACTGCTCAAAATGAAATAATATTGTTAGTCTACTTTTACTCTTCTTAGTGTTTTTGGTTTTCTAACTAGTCCAATATTTAAAAATATGTTTTTGATTTGTAGATATATGGAGTCTGGGAGTGATCCTTTTCATGTTGGTATGTGGGCAACCACCATTTCAAGAGGCCAATGACAGTGAAACATTGACAATGATCATGGATTGCAAATACACAGTACCATCCCATGTGTCTAAAGAATGTAAAGAGTAAGTAAAAAAAAAAAAAAGTATGTGGAAATATTAAGAACTAATGTTAAAACAAGGAATTTTATCTAATGTCATTAAAATGTCAAGAAATTATGAGATGGCTGCAGTATCTAGGTTTATTTTAATTTTTGACCATATTTTTTTCCTTTGTTGAGACTTTTTAGGGGGAGGGTTAGCTCCAGAATTTGATTTGAAATCCAATATTAGATTACAAAATGTACTCATATATTCCTTAAATGTTTATTTTCAAGAAATCCATTATATGTCTCTTTAGTCTACAGAAGTGGCAGTTTCTTCACTTCACTCAAAGTGAAGACTTGCCATGAAAGCAACGTTTTTCTGCAGCCACAAAAAGCAAGACCAATCGGAATTGTTGTAGTTGTTTTAAGTTCCAGAGAATAGTTAGGGCATCTTATTTTCAGAAGAGATCAATCAGCACACTATTTCAGGATCTGCATAGTATGTCCCATAATTTTATTCACATATTCCTCTCACCAATTTACTCAGCTCACTGAATATGTTCTTATATTTTCTGACATCCATTGTTCTTGTTGAAAAGTCAGTTATCTTACTGTTGTCTCTGTGTATGTGTTTTGTCTTTCCTTTCAGACTGTTTTCAGATCTTCTACTTATTGTGCTTAGGATATGTTGGACTTCCTGGTTCATGACTTGTGTCCTTCTGTAAATTTGGAAAATTCTTAGCTAGTATCTTCTCAAATGCAGTTTCTTTTCCATTTTCTCATTTCCTTCTAGAACTCTGATTAGATATATGTTAGATATTTTCACTCTGTCCTCCTTATCTGTTCCTCTCTCATACTCCTATCATTTTCTTAGACCTTATCTTTCAGTTCATTAATTCTCTTTAGAAGTAGTTTGAAAAATTTGATATGATTTTTTTAAGGTTACAATGATTATTTTTATTTTCACCTTTAGAAGCCTTATTTAGGTTTTTTGTTTGTTTGTTTTCCCAATACTGCATAGTATAATTTTGTATGGTCTTTTTTTGCCTGGTCGTATTTTCAAACTTCTCTTAAACATATGTAATTCAGTTATGTTCTGAGTCTGATATTTCTGTATTTGAAGCATTTCCATTCTGATTTTGCTCTGTGTTTCTTGGGTCTTGTTACTAGTGTCTTGCGTCCTTTGTGTTTTCTGACTGTGTTGCTCTTTGTAATATTTGGGGAATTCTGAGGCTTGGTTTTAATTTCTATTCCAATGGTAAGGATTTGTGTATTTACTTCTCTAGCTGATATCATTAGTTTGATTCACGGATTTGTGTGAAGACCAGTTAAGCTTATAGTTACAAGTTCTTAGAAGGAATTCTCACTCACCCTTCTTCCATAGTCAGTATTGAGGCAGGCAAGTTTTCTTCTTAACCTCTTCTGAACAGTGGATTTCCTTCTCATTCACTTTTTTTTTTTTTTTAAGAGAGAGAGAATTTTTTAATATTTATTTCCTTTAGTTTTTGGCAGACACAACATCTGTGTTTGTATGTGGTGCTGAGGATCGAACCTGGGCTGCTCGCATGCCAGGCGAGTGCGCTACTGCTTGAGCCACATCCCCAGCCCCTCATTCACTCTTATACTGAGGTTTGGTCCTAGCTCTTTGCAAGGGCTCTTATACCATCATTAGTAGTCCCTACATGTTCTGTTACATGCACCCAATGTAGCCTTCAGAACCAAGGCAGGAACAGGCAAAAACTAGCTTTGGCATTCATCTCCTAAAGGTCCTCCTTTCATTCTGTTTTTAGTTGCTAAGTATTTCTTGGTTTTGTTTGTTTGTTTTCTTACTATCAAAATGCTTTAAACAAGATATATTTCTTTCTTTTTTGGGGCGGGGGGGGGGGAGGCTACGTAGCTACCAGGGATTCAATTTAGGGTCTCACCAAGTTGCTTAGTGCCTCACTTTTGCTGGGGCTGGCTTTGAACTCGTGATCCTCCTGCCTCAGCTATCCCAATACAACCCCAATACATCCTGAGCTGCTGGGATTACAAGTGTGCACCACCGCACCCAGCTAACAAAATATATTTCTAAAAATACATTCCATGGTATTTAGTTGTTTTCATCAGGAGGGTCATTCATTCTTCCTGAGAAAGAAGTTGGTTAGTGTACTCTGTTTTGTTTGTCATTGATGATCATTGTGTCTGGTTCTGATATTTCATTAAGCCTGTTAATTCAGGAGCAGATTTTGGTATCTAGCATTAGATGGTAGAGAAACTATATTTGTGTGTTTGGCTTACTTATCATTATATCTGGAGGTCATGATTTTTTATTTTACAAATATAATGACACTAAATTCTCACTATTCCCATCTTTGCCCCTTCTACCACTAGGGACCTAATTAAATTTATGGTGTGGATATAGGAAATAATTATTATTAATAAAATAATTTGCCACCTTAATCTTGTAAGCAGTGTGCTTTAACAATGGATGTACCTTCCTTTCCAGCTTAATCACACGGATGCTACAAAGAGATCCCAAGAGGAGGGCCTCTCTAGAAGAAATCGAAAACCATCCATGGCTTCAGGGAGTGGACCCTTCACCAGCCACAAAGTATAACATACCCCTTGTGTCATACAAAAATCTCTCTGAAGAGGAGCACAACAGTATCATTCAGCGCATGGTGCTTGGGGACATAGCGGATCGAGATGCCATTGTTGAGTATGTCAATGCTTATCAATACAGGGGACCACAGCTTTAGGATTCCCAGAATGGGCTTTCTTCCTTATTCTTCAGAGCCTTCAGATACTGTGTATTGGATAGAGTTCTAGTTAATAGGAATTGTCATTTACCTCTAGCATTCCTGGTCCAGTGCTTCACACAGAAGGTCAAGTAAACAAAACTGGGTGGTGGTGGTGGTGGTGAGTGCTGTGGCCTTTCTGACTTTCTGTGGGGTATATTGGGATAGCTTGTTTTGTGTCTCAGTATGAACCCTGTCTGTAGATATACATCCTCTTCATTCTTGTGTCTCCTGCTGGTCCCCATAGTGAGTAGGGAGACCAGGAAGCACCATGAGCTTAGACTGACTAAATCGGGGGTTGGTAAATGCATATTATTAAAAGTAAGTTTTACTCAACCACAGCTATAGCCATTAGTTTTGCACTTTAATGATTGGCTGTCTATCTTCTTCAGAGTCCTTGCTGCAGCAACCTGGAACCTGCAAGTTATGCAAATTGTTAATTAAGGCCAAAGCCTTTTTTTTTTTTTTTTTTTTGCAGGGGATGGGGTTGGTATTGGGATAGAACCCAGGGCGTTGTTCATGCTAGGCAAGTGCTCCCCCAGGTTCATCTTCAAAGTTAGTTTTCAATAACCTGAGCAGTTTGAAATCAAGGAAAATGCAGATTAAAGATGCACTTGCTTTGTTCTAATGATGAGTAATTTTTATAAAAAGTACAGACTAAATACATGCAGCATTTCTATAAATGAAAAGTCAAAAATTATTTAATGTATTGAAAGATAGTGAGTATGAGGAAAAGAGGATATTACCTGGGAGATAAAAAAGATGTTCTCTTCAGGGTTTCTTGTGGCCTTATCATGAGATCTAACCCATCACCTTAATCTAGTGGAGAAGAGGCCCCAGGCTGACCCACAGCCCCTGCCATGTGTTGGCCATTTGGGGGTGCACCAGCAGTAGACTAGTCTCTAAGAAGGGTGGGGTATGTATAAGGGACATATCTTAAGGGTGAGTTTTTTCCTCCTTCTTTCAATACTGGGGATTGAAACCAAGGGGCACTCTTCCACTGAACTGCATCCCTGACCCTTTTTATTTTTTTAACTTTGAGACAGGGTCTTGCTAAGTTGCCTAGGCTGGCCTCGAATTTACAGTCCTCCTCCTTCAGCCTCTAGAGTAGCTGGGATTACAGATATGTACCACCATGAGGGTATTTTTAGTATACTGGAAAAGGGATATACAAAAATAAACCCAGGTTCTCAGTTTAAATACAAATATCTACAGATTGCCAAAGTATATCATGAGTCTTCATAGATCAACCCATAGCTACTCAGATGACTTAAGCAGAGAAGAGAACATTTTGCCATTTCTGCTGTGGACAATCACTTTAGGAATGTGTAGAAAATGATTTTTTATTTTGAATGGGTAAAAGCTGTTTGTTTCTTCCTGAATTGGCCCAGTGTTCTTAACTTAAATACAAATAAGCATACATAGTTGTGTCATATAGAACTACTTAATTTATCATGTAAATTTAGTTTAAATTCAAAGGGGATGTAAGTTTAAATGGTTCAGGTAGCTGCAGTTTGCCCATTCACTAGCTTCCCAAGCATAGTAGGAGCTGGGAAACCCAAGGTCACTCACTACTTTCTGAGTGAGTCTTACTTCTTGCCAGCTGCTCATGTTATGGAGAAGCTACTCATTCTGAGGGCAAGCCCTGAGACTTACAGTATGTCCCCGGAACACTGCTAACTGCCGCCTTTGGCACGCAGCTGAAAAAACAACTCTGAGAAGTCATTCTGCCCCCTGAATTTCACCTTGGCCTCTTCCTTTCTGGCCCTGCCCTGCCCTGCTGTGCCCCGTCCCACCCTCCTTTGGATGTTTCTCCTTCTCCCCTGCATATTTTATAAAAAGTGATCTTGGAATCATTTCTTTCTTAAAGTGTTCATTGTCTTTTTTTGCTAAATGCAAAGTCTCTGAAAATCATAGTTACATCTTTTTGGAACTTGTAGGGGTTTTCTGAAACACACTCATGGTATGTCCCATGACAGGCCAGCCACAGGAAAGCAGACAGACCATGTGCCTTGTTTGACATTGTGCCCCTGTACCTAGCCAGCACAGTGCCTGCACAGATGAGGTACTCTGCAAGCATTACCATTTAAACAGATAAGTAAATAAAATATATTGATTTTATTTAAAGAAGAGGTCAGTGACATACTTTCAATTAATTGATGGTAGCAGTTCTGTAATACCTAAAATGCTAAAAAGCATAGAGTGTGAAAATAACATTTCCTAATTTTTTTGATACTAGCATTTCAGTGCACATTCATGTAGCACAGACTTTGTCTTCATTTTGGTTTTTTTGGTACCAGGGATTGAACTCAGTGGCACTTGACCACTGAGCCACATCCCCAGCCCTATTTTGTATTTCATTTAGAGACAGGGTCTCACTGAGTTGCTTACGACCTCACTAAGTTGCTGAAGTTGGCTTTGAACTTGCCATCCTCCTGCCTCAGCCTTCTGAGCTAGCTACTGGGATTACAGGGGTGTACCACCACACCCGGCTTCATTTTGTTCTTTTAATGGAAGCAAATAAGCAGTTTAACAAATACACTACATACAAGTTAAATTTTCAAATAATGTTTATGTTCTTAGAAGCACCATTACTTTTTCTTATGGATCTGAAACTGACATCCCACCCAGCTGCTATCTGCAGTTTTTTTTTGTTTTTTCTCCCACTGAAAATGAATATTTTTATGCAGTTGTATTTTAGACTTTCAAGAGTGACCTAATTTGTTTGTTTTTCTGGTTTACATTTTGCATACTTTTAAAGCTTTCCAAATGAATTTCATTTGCTTGTACTTTTGTGTTTTTTTCTAATTCTTATTTTAAAAAAGCCTATCTCTAGCTTATGTTTGTTCTCATCTCGTTTTTCTCAGAGCACTGGAAACCAACAGGTATAACCACATCACGGCCACTTACTTCTTGCTTGCTGAAAGGATCCTGAGAGAAAAGCAAGAAAAAGAAATACAAACTAGATCTGCCAGCCCTAGCAATATCAAGGCCCAGTTTAGGTGAGAAAAATGTCTTCACTGATTTTAGTAAGTTACGTTTTGAAATAGTGAACTATTTTGTGTGAATGCTTCCTAACTCTAGGGTGAGAGGGTCTTAACAGTGATGGCAGCCTCATTGGAGAGGGCAGACCTGGGCTTCTGGGGGCAGCTGAGGTATTGGTTCTCTCATCACCAGCTGCTTCCCTTCTTGGGCTCAGTGGGGGATGGTGGGGGTAGGTAGCTGTTGGAGAAACAGCCTCTAGCCAGTATATCTGCTAGTTGTTTTCATTAAATTCTTCCAAATCTGACATGTGTTGCTTTCTTAAGTTTTTATCCCAGGAACAATGTTGAATTTTCCCTTGTCTTTTTTTTTTTTTTTTAAAGAGAGAGAGAATTTTTTAATATTTATTTTTTAGTTTTCGGTGAACACAACATCTTTATTTTTATGTGGTGCTGAGGATCAAACCCAGCACCCCGCGCGTGCCAGGCAAGCTCATTACCGCTTGAGCCACATCCCCAGCCCTTCCCTCTTTTTTTTGAAATAATTTTTAAAGATACATAGGGTATTTTTGTGCCATCTATGATATCTCAGGATTTTAGGTATTGGGCAGTCAGATCAGCTAGTCAGTTCATCAGCTGCTTGACTTTTCTGTGATGTAGTTGCCTAATTTGTGAAATGGGTATAGTACTATTTACTTATTGGGATTGTAGTGAGGGGTAAACAAATGACTATACATTAAGGTCTAAGACCAGGCTCTTTGTTTGCTCCCATTGTTAGAACTGTCTGATCACCACTTTCATCTTTAATAAAGTAGTTCTACCAGGCTTTGTAGTTTGCAAAGTGAAGCATAAACTGAGGGGGTTAATAATCATGATATCATCCGAGGTTGCTGTCATCAAGTCTGTGTAAACTTAGACAGGTGACTCTGTGGTTTGATTTCTTCATCTGTTAAAAGGTGGATAAATAATAGCATTGAGTTGTTGTGGGGTTCAGTGAATTAATCTTGTACGGTTCTTGTAGCACTGACTGGCTTCTAGTAAACACACAGTCATTTGAACTCCATTCAAGATTCATTTGCAGTTTTTTTTTTAGCAGTTTTGCTTTGTCTTTGAGATGATTTTTCTCCCATTTCTGTGGCTATAAAGATTACTTACTTAGTTTTACAGTGTTGAGTGCAGATTTGTACTCAATATGTGAGTTGTTTAATGTTTAGATTATCTCACATTAACAGCCATTGGTTGAGGAACACCTTTCGAGGACACTGCCCCCCTACAGCTGAGGCACTTATCCTTGTTTCTGGGTGTGGACTCTCAGGGTGGATTTTGGCTTTAAGTTGGAGGAAGGAAAGCCATCCACCTGTGTGTGGTCTGTATCTTATTCTCATTCTCACATTGATTGACCGCAGTTCATAAAGTACCTCATGTGCCACCACAGGGAGTTGCTCAGTGTGTGCTGGGGTATCTGAGCAGCTGCTCAGGTTTGAAATAGCTCCACTGTGCAGGGCCACACAGCCCACAGAGCTGGTATGATTGTGTCGATGGAAGATGACTTTTCCAGAGATGCTCTTGATCTTAAAAATATTATTAAACACTTACCTGTTACAAAGTACCTGCAGTGGCTCTGAAAGATAGCTTACTTCCTCCTTGAAGGGTAGGATGAGGCTCTGAGTTGGGGTAAGGATGTCTGTTGTAAAATCCCTAGGCAGTTTTTTAAAGTTATAGAATTAATTGGGTTTTATTTTTAGGCTACAAAAATTGGTGTGAAATGAAAATGTCACAGTGTGAAAATGACTGTTTTAAATGTCTCTGGCATCTACTATTCCTCTGGGCAGAGAGGACAGTTGAGAATTGAAACATGTTTTTTCAAAACAGAGGCTAGAGAGCCTCATTTTCGTAAGTTCTCTTTGGCCACCAGGCAATGTTCTCATCATTTAGGTGACTTCAAATCAAAGAATAAAATCAGTTTAAATAATAAGTCAGTTTTTCTATCTAGTACACTTGTGTGGACATCCCAAAATGTGCTTATTGACACTTAGTGTTTTTTATTGGAGAGGAGATGCACATATGCTAATTATACTTCACCTTTAAACTATTTCCATTTATTTGTATTAATGCTCAGCTTTTGCCCCATCATGTAAAATCAGTACTAGGAATTCGAGGTGAATCTTTTCTAGCAATAATATAACTTTAAAGGAACAAAATACATGTGCTGTTCAAGTTTTGAAAAGCTTGTGCTTTCTCAAGAGATTTATCTTGTAGCATAAAACTTTTATGTAGATGCAGTTGGTCTTTGCCCCATTTTCTTTCCTGATGCCTATGATGAAGTTGCCCTTTGTCCATGTTTCAAATGATGTTTTCCCTTCTGGCGTCCTTGCTGATGTTTGCAGATGTGAAATGGGTTTTCAAGGCTGCTGCTGCTTTTCCCTTTCAAGTCTGTAGATTTTGTCCCAGTAAGTTTTCATAGTGTCCCTTACTAATGTGTGCATGTGACTCCATGGCTCTTTTCTTTTCCCATCTGTTACACAGGCAGTCATGGCCAACCAAAATCGATGTACCCCAGGACCTTGAGGATGACCTCACGGCTACACCTTTGTCCCATGCGACTGTTCCCCAGTCTCCTGCGCGGGCTGCTGACAATGTCCTTAATGGCCACAGGAGCAAAGGCCTGTGTGATTCAGCGAAGAAAGACGACCTGCAGGAGTTGGCTGGACCAGCACTCTCCACGGTGCCACCCACAACCTTAAAACCCACCGCCAGTGGGCGGAAGTGTCTGTTTAGGGTGGAGGAAGATGAGGAGGAGGATGAAGAGGATAAGAAACCCATGTCCCTCTCAACACAAGTGGTTCTGCGCCGTAAGCCCTCAGTGACCAACCGTCTGACATCTAGGAAGAGTGCTCCTGTCCTCAACCAGATCTTTGAAGAAGGGGAATCCGATGATGAATTCGACATGGATGAGAATCTGCCTCCCAAGTTGAGCAGGTTAAAGATGAACATTGCTTCCCCTGGGACTGTCCACAAACGCTACCACCGGAGGAAAAGTCAGGGCCGGGGCTCCAGTTGCAGTAGTTCAGAAACCAGTGACGATGATTCTGAAAGCCGGAGGCGCCTGGATAAAGATAGCGGGTTCACCTACTCTTGGCACCGCCGGGATAGCAGTGAGGGCCCCCCTGGCAGCGAGGGGGATGGCGGGGGCCAGAGCAAGCCAAGCAATGGCAGTGGAGGGGCGGACAAGGCCAGCCCCAGTGAGAACAATGCTGGTGGGGGCAGCCCCTCCAGTGGCTCTGGTGGCAACCCCACCAACACTTCAGGCAGCACGCGCCGCTGTGCTGGCCCCAGCAACTCCATGCAGCTGGCCTCGCGCAGTGCGGGGGAGCTTGTGGAGAGCCTCAAACTCATGAGCCTCTGCCTTGGCTCCCAGCTTCACGGCAGCACCAAGTACATTATTGATCCCCAGAAGGGCTTGTCGTTTTCCAGTGTGAAGGTCCAGGAAAAGTCCACATGGAAAATGTGCATCAGCTCCACAGGGAACGCAGGGCAGGCCCCCGCAGTGGGCAGTATAAAGTTTTTCTCTGACCACATGGCAGATACCACCACTGAATTGGAACGAATAAAGAACAGGAATCTGAAAAATAACGTGCTCCAGCTACCTCTGTGTGAAAAGACCATCTCTGTGAACATTCAGCGGAACCCTAAGGAGGGGCTGCTGTGTGCCTCCAGCCAGGCCAGCTGCTGCCACGTCATCTGACTGCGGCCCACTGACCACTGGCACACCTCCTGCTCAGAGCCGCAAAGACCGGCTCACTTCACTGTTTCCTTTCTGTTTTACTCTTTGAAAGTGGGTGTTCTGAGCAATTATTTATCACCTTTTCGTTTGTTCTCCTGATGCTGTGACAATGCATGGTCTTTGTGCATGCTGCTAGACTCTCTTCTTTCCCAGCCGAAAAGTCTACTGTGTAATTTTTACATTCATAATTTTAATGTGGATGATCAGGATTCAATTAAAATGTATCTTTGGAACCTAACGTAAATGGAGCACTTAGAAATTTGATGTTCTGCACTTAACCTAGAGAGAGAAAATGCTTTTGTTTCCTTGTTTAAAAAAAAAAAAAAATCTAAATTCCTGTCCTGACCTTCTATGATACGGAAACTCCGTGCTCTGAGGCACACTGTGGTGTCTGAGACAGAACCAAAGCAATAACGTGGTGAAGCCGACAGGCCTGGGTGCGAGCCCATGCTGCCCAGCCGCCCAGGGCCTGTGCAGAGCAGAGGACAGCAAGCATCTGCACTGAGAACCTTAGAACTATGATTTAAACATACCCACACCTGTTTGTCTTAAGCTATAGTGCGAAAAAAAAGTTTGGGCTCTTAAAATTTAACTGAAGAAGATTTTCTTGTTTTTGTAATAGGTGAGATAAAGTACTTAGATTTGTAAGGCAGCTTCCCCTGTAGTGATGAATTACAAGCAGACAATCTTTTGTAATGTGACAAAGTGAATTAATGTCTTAACTCTACTTATAGAGTATATGTCTGTCTAACAGAACAGAAAGATGCTCTGTGTAAATTCCTTCCTGTAGGGCACGCTGCAGGGAATCCTTCAAAATCATATCGATAGAAGAAACTGGAGGGCCTAGTACAGAAGCAGAGGTGCACACACATGTTGGCAAGTCAAAACTCGTATATTAAAACAAGTAAGTTTTGTTTTTTAGGAATTTGTTAACTAGGTTGTCTCTTTTGTTAATTCCATTCCATTCCATCCTTTGGCTCAGCTAGCTATGAAAATTGGCTGATTAAAAATATACATGAAAGGGTAAAATTCACACAGCAAACAAAAATGCACAAAGCCTGCTTTGTAACTCCCCCCGTGTTTCCCTTTGCCTTTCAGCCATTTCCTGCCAAACAATAATCAAAGAACTCTTGCTTTAAACTATTCCTGTATAAAGACTACTTTGACCAGATAATCATCTCTCCTGGCATTCATTCTTGTAGGATGCAATATATTGCAGATTGTGAATTTTAGAAGGAGCCAGATCTATTTTTTCATGCTATGTCCTGGGGCGGTCTTAGAAACAGTGCTTATCAACATTGGTGATAGGATGTGACTGGGCTGTGGGCCCTTCCCCTCCTGTCATGGCTCCAGGTGAGGAACTGAGATGCATCTGGTCATGTACTTGAGAGAGTGGGCAGAGCACCAAAGAGCTGCATTACGTTGGTCATGGTTTCTTCAAGTACTACTCAACTGACTCTGCTACTTTAGGAATAATATATTTTACTCAGAACTCTGAACTTCACAGTATATCTAACTATACTAAGTAAAATTATACTTAAAATGCTTAATTTACTTTCTAGACCTAGGCTAGCTAGATACGTTTTAAGCTACAGCTCTAGTTCATTGTGATATTTATCATTGAAAGCTATGAAAATAGATGTGTGAGTGAAGCCATAGAACATATTTGCTTGAAACTTTTGAGCAGGGATCATATAAAGGGCCAGAAATAAGATGTGTGGTTCACATAGATCGTGAGCGTAACATCTGTATTAAACGTAGGAGAGAAGTTTATAAAGGGCATTGGCAATAAACTCTTTGTTGCAGCTGTTTTCCAAGTAATGTAAATACTTTTTCCTGTGATTATGTATAGCCTTGGAATGGCACCTTTTAACTAACCCACATGTGTTTGGTTTTCAATGGTTTTTTATATTCAGATGTATATATGGTGCTCACTTTAGGATCAGCAGTGTTGACCATTTATGCTGCATAGCTGTATTATAGCCTTATTAGTTATGTGTGGTTGGGTGACCCTCTGGGTATACAGCTGTCTGTCTGAGTGTTGTCTAACTCATTTGTTGATAAGTGAATGATTGTGCATGTGTTGTATGTCATAGTATGTCGTCACATAAAAGGGAGGGAGCGGAAAACCATTACATTAAGATAATATTGGACCAAACTACTTACTTGCGCTAAACAGTTACTTGTACCCCTTAACCTGTCTTCAAAAGTTGCATATAGTTACAGTAGTGTATATTAAATATTGTGGGAAAACAGTTAGTCTTGTATTTTTCTGTATGTGTGTATATACATATAATTATGTACTTCTGGCAATTCTATCTGTATTTAAAGATGTGACAATCTTGACACCGATTTTAAGACTAGCCGTGAGACTGAATTAAAGATGATATCCCTACCAAGTGAAAATTGATGTGTGTTAAGAGGGTACAGAATTATCAACTGATTTGGTCAGTTGCTTCCAATTCTGGTTGATTTTCCTCATTGTGTAAACATTGGCAGGTATGTGACAAATGGGAAAATAACCCAAATAATAAAGTGACATATTGGTGTTCAGCAATATAAACCGTGTCCCATGTTGTTTTTTTTTTTTCTCATGAATGCAGCTTTGTGTTTTCCCAGCCTAGCCCACTTACACCCAGCTTCCCAATATTTCCCTAAATCTGCATCACCAGATGTGCCTCAAAAAATAGTCAAGATGACCATTCTTGCTTTAAACTCAGGACCACCAATACCAAGTGGGTGCTAGGGTTGCCTATTAAACCTTGTTTCTCCATTTGATCTGCTTTCTTTACTTGGCTGACTGGTTACCATGCTCCCTGATAACTGGATAAACTGAAGCAATTAGCACTTCTGCAAGCGCCCACTTTCCTCCTCCCATGTGTGTCGGCATGCTCTGCCCTTCCTCTGTTTGTGTGATTCCAGCATAGACCCTGTCCCCCTGGAATCCACAACTGCTCCAGCCATTCTTTCCTGTCCCTTGTGCCATCAATCTTTGCTTCTCTACTAGACCATTCCTAATAGGAAACAACAAAGCAAACATGACTTTAATCTCCCTCTTAAAATTTGTTATCTCTGTAGCTATTGACACATTTCTCTATTCCTGTCCTCCAGTCAAGCCCATCTGAGCAGATAGACACTTGCGCTGTCACGCCACCAAAACTGCTTTGCCAAAGGTAAACAGTAACCTCTGAATGCTAAGTCTGTGGTCAGTTTAAAAAAAAAAAACATCTTTATTAGCAATAAAAAGGGATAGCATATACAAGAGATGAGTGTGCTATTGTAAACAGAGTCTTTAGAAGATGAATCACAGAGACTTGAATGAAGAACAGGAGGAAGTCACTGGGGATGTGACATAGAAGTGAATTCTAGGCACAGAGACAACAAGTGCAAAGTATTCCTAATACTTGAAAGGGTTAAAGACTGAAGATCCTTCCTCTAGGCCAGGAGTCTACAAACTAAAGCTTTGTCGCTGACAACTCTGTTAATAAAGTTTTATTGGAACACACAAACCAGCTTTATTGAAGTAGAATTCACATATCACAGAATTTGCCAGTTTAAATTATACACTTGAGTGGGTTTGAGAACACTCACTGATTTTATGCAACCATTACCATAATCCTGCAGTCTTTTAGTACACCTGCTCCTCAACTGCTGAGCTGGGATGATCCAAGCTTCACTTTTCCCTTCTCTGCACTCAGTCTTGAGCTTATTCAGGCTAACACCTATATGCTAACAGAACCCCCAAAATATACTTAGTCCAGATCTTTCTCAACACCAAAATTCAACTATCCATTTGCTCTACTTGGATGTGTCTAATAAGTATCTCGGTATTCACAGGCCCAAAGCCCTTGGTCATCACTCTGAAATTCTTCATCACCCAGTGTTCTTCAGCTCATTAAATGGCACCTCCAAACCTTTATTTGTTTTCAACCAGTGAAAAGTCTTGGTGTCATTCTACACTCGTTATCTCAACATCCAATCCATGAGCAAATCTTATTTGCCATTTAAAAGTTGAACCTCATTGCCTCCACTGACACCATTTGTCCTTGACCATCATCACACATGGACAACTATATCTCTTACAGAACTTCTCTGTTTTTGCCCTTCCCTTTCTGTTATCTGTTATCTGTTCTCCACTCAGCAGTACAAATGATTATTTAAAAAAATAAATCATGATAACATAAGTTTTGAAAGGTGTTTAATTTTCCAAATAATCAGGGATTCTCTATGCAAGTTTCTGTTACTTCTAATTCTGCTTTCGTCAGATTTTTTTTTTTTTTTTTTTTTAAGAATTTAAGTCTTTTGGGCTGGGGTTGTGGCTCAGAGGTAGAGTCCTCACCTACCATGCGTGAGGCACTGGGTTCGATCATCAGCACCACATAAAAATAAAGATATTGTGTCCACCTATAACTAAAAAATAAATGTTAAAAAAAGAATTTAAGTCTTTTGAAATGTTATGAAACTTATTTTGTGGTGCACCATATGGCTATCTTGGTGAATGTTTTGTGAATTCTGGGCAAGTGCTATTGTATCTTCCACTCATGCCGTTTAGTTCCAAGTTGGTAATGTTCAGGTTGTCTATATTTTGACTGATTCGCTACCTCATCATTTCAGTTCTTGAGAGAGGAGTGTTAAAACATTCAACTATTTCTCCTTTTTGTTCTATCAGTCTTATTTCATAAAATTTGAAACCCTGTTAATACACATTTAATGTGATGTCCTTTTGAAGAATTGGCCCCTTTCATCAATTGTATGGAGTCTTATGGTTCAGTGGTAGAGCACTTGCTTAGCATGTGTGAGGCCCTGGGTTCAATTCTCAGCACCACATATAAATAAATGAATGAAATAAAGGTCCATCAACTGCTAAAATAAATAAGTGTATATATGTGTGTGTGTGTGTGTGTGTGTGTGTATAGAGAGTGAGTCTTTCTTTTATCCCTGGCAAATTATTTGTTCTGTGAGCTACTTTACCTGATACTGATATAGCCACTTCAACTTCCTTTTGACTTTTTTTTCCACATATTTACCTTTACCTTCTATCTTTAAAATTGTTTTTTTTTTATTAAGATAGCATAGAGTTGGCATTTGGTTTTTTATCTACTTTACAAATCTTTGCCTTTTATTGAAGTGTTTAGACCAATTGTGTTTACTGTAATTATCAAATAGTTGAATTTAAACCTATGCATCTCTTTAGTTGTTTTCTATTTATTTCATCTGCTCTTTCTTTTCCTTAACTGAGTACTCTCCCCACCCACCCATTTAATCTGCACTATTGGCTGTACCATTTTTCTTTTCTTTTTTTAAAAGAAATTGCTGTAGTAGGATTGAATATGTATATAAATAAATAAAAATAAATAAATAAATATATATATATATATATATATATATATATATATATATATATATATATATATATATATTTAGGGCAGGTACCAAAGATTGATCTCAGGGGCACTTGACCACTGAGCAACATTCCTCAGCCCTATTTTGTATTTTATTTAGAGACAGGGTCTCACTGAGTTGTTTAGTGCCTCGCTTTTTGCCAATGCTGGCTTTGAATTCACGATCATCCTGCCTCAGCCTCCCAAGCCACTGGGATTACAGACGTGTTCCACCATGCCTGGAGACAATATCTATCTTAATGTATCACAGTGTGTCTTAAAATAATCTTTGTGTAGAATGTAAAAACCCTACAACTGTAGATGCTTCCATTTCCTTCTGCTGTTCCTTGTACTATCATTTTATCTTTACATATGTATACATATTTTTATTTTAATAATTTTCAAGAGCTTCAACATGGGGGAAGCATTTTACTTATTATCATTTCTAGCATGCTTCATTTCTGTGTAGGTCCACATCTTGGAATTTTCTTCTGCCTTTAGAACATTATTAAACATTTTTATGGTGCAGTTCTGCTGGCAATACGATCTGCCAGCTTTTGCTCAGATGAAAAAAAACATACGTTCACTTTATTTGTGAAGGATATTTTTATTGGGTATAAAATTCTAGGTTGACCTTTTATTCTAGTGCTGGACATGGTGAATTTTATATTGTTGTTGAAAGTTGCATTTTGTTGTATTCAGGAAGAGTTTCGGGTTTCGTACACGTTACTTGAAATAAGTTGGATCCTTTTGGGTCTTGTCTTTAAACTGTTGGAGCAGTTCAGAGTAGCCTTTAGGACTAATTTGGCCCACTACTGAGGCAATACCTCTCTAAAGATTTTCTTTTTTTAAACCTGTAAAGATTCTCCTACTGTCTAAGATCCTCCCACCTATGGCTGGAACACAAACTGTGCCCAGCCTTACCTAAGTGCTGAGTATGGTTCAGCCAACTGCTTTCCTGTAGTATGTTCTTCAGCCTCAGCTAGTTTTCTTACGTAGAATGCTGACCAATAGGAAACCAGAGATGAGATTTTTGGAGCTGACTCACTCTGCAGCGCCCTCCTCTGTGGCTACTGTGTCCTGCAGGTTTTATCTACATCAGTTTTTCTGAAGCAAACTTGGTCTGTTCCACTCAGCAAATCCACCTGGCTTTATGGGGGCTGCCCGCCCCTGTCTTCTGGCAGCTGCCTTCAGGCAGGAGCTTGGGGCCCCAGAGTGCACATTTGTTTCCCTGCTCTCAGGGCGACAGTCCTATGTGATCTGTCACCCAGTGTCTGAAAACTAAGGCTTCAAAATATATTATTTGGTTTTCTATTAAGGGTCAGAGGGCCAGTTAGGTTCCTCTGATTCCATCATGGCCAGAAACACAAGTCTAAATCATAGGTCACTTCCCTGCTCTGGCTACGGTGACCTGTCAGTCCTTAAACAGGCCCATCCTGATGCAGGCTTGGCTGGGCCCCTGGGGTAGCTTGCAAGCACCTCACCTTTGACTCGTGGAGAGCTGGGATAATCAGCTCTCCTCACCTGTCCCTGGTCACCAGAATGACCCTCTCATTGGGAAGGAAGGGTGCTCCCAGGCTGAAGGCAGAAGCTTGAGGACACAGTTGCCCTGGTGAGGGGCCAAGCCCTTCCTCCAGGTCCTGCAGGTCCCTGGAGGTTGATAGGTGCCCTTCTCCTCAAGTCCCTTTTGGGCAGGGCATGGAGGCTTGGGGGGAGGGCAGGACATAGACACCTGAAGGGAGGGCAGGGCCACATCATCTGGTGTTGGCTGAGGCACCGCATCGGGCACTGTTCTTGTAGAACCCAGGGGTTCAGAAAAAGTGGGGACCAGCTGGGACTCCATGACCCTTGACCTGTGGCCTCTGACCTTTCTCCTGGCTATCAGCTTCCTGCTGGGAGAAGGCAGAGGCTGGGGACTGAGGCCTCAGGGGCTGGGGAAGGGAGGCTGCAGGCAGAGGGGCCATTGAGGGTGGCAAGCATCCTCTTGGCAGGTGGCGAAGGACAGGTGGGTGGCTAGGGTTGTGGAGAGTGTGCCACGCTGTCATGAGGACTGTGGGTTACTCAAGCCTATGTGTCTCAAGTTCCTAAGACAAGGATAGGGGGAGGGAGCGTGAGTGCCATGAGCCCCTGGCCACAGAGTCGCGGATCCCTGGACACTTGCCCCTTGTTTCCTCCTAGAAGCTATTAACAGGAAGCTCTGTTCTGTCTGAGCTTCTGAGCTGCCAATGGGGGTGTGTGTGACTGTGGCCACGGGGAGGGGGAGAGAGGCCCCCTGGCAGAGACCCCCAACAAACCCAGAGACTGTTGGCAGAGGCCCTGCCTGACCTGGGGGCACCCAATGTCCTCTGGCATGGTTCTTCAGTGGCCTGGAGAGGAGGACAGGCCTCCTTCGTGGTGTGAGTGCTCCCCCGGGAGGTGCTCAGGGTGTGGGTGGCACAGATGAACATCTGAGAAGACTGAGCTGGGGACTGACTTGGGCCTGAGGCCAACCCTGCTGGGGTCAAGTTTCACCAACAACCTGTGAGACTTGGCAAGTCCGCATCTCAGGGCCCATGGGAGGTGAGTGCAGGGTGAGGGTGACAGGGAGGAATCTTGGCTGCTCTCCCTGCCGTGCAGAGAGCTGAGCTCCAGGCATGGCCACTGTGAGGTGGGGTGGTGTCTGGGCAGAGGAGCCAGTGGGGCCCTGGAGCTCCCGGCCCTCAGGAGCCCTGGGTGTGCAAAGCAGGGTGGCTGGGGAGGCAGTTGGTCCCAGAGGCGTTTCCACCTAACGGGGGCTGCATTTGCAGGGAGCCGTGTCACAGCGGTGGGAAGCAGGGACAGCAGGACGGGCTTGTGCAACGAGAATCAAGCCCATGTGCCTCCCTTGGGCCTGGGCTCTCCCTGGGTGGCTCTTTTCCCATGACCTGCACCACAGTGTCCCTCCCACTGCCCTCTGCAAAACCTGCGGGGAAGGCCCTGGACTGGGGTCCCTCTCATGTCCCACAGTGTGGGCAGATCCTCCCCACTCTGGGCCTCAGGCACCCTCAGTGCGGGGTTTGGACTTGGGTTCCGGAGCCTCTTCCAGCCCTGCGCCCGCCTGATCTATCCAGGGCTGCCGCCGTCATCCTGTGCCTTTTCCTAATCAGGGTCGGGCGGGTGTCCCGGGTTCTGGGTTGTCATCTGTACTTGGGGAGCAGGTGTCTCAGCTCTTGGCTACTCTGTGGAGGGAGGTGGACCGTGAACAATCTGTGGTGGCATCCTCAGGGGTCAGGAGGAGCAGAGGGTGTGGTTCACTGCAGGGGATTAAGATGGCACAGCTGGAGTGGTCTGGGGGCACCCGCCATGGCTTGCAGGTCAGCGGTGTGGCTGAGGTTTGAGGGCTGTGATGAGGCAGGATGAAGTGAGGCCAGGAGGCAGGTGAGGCGAGGGGCTCTGGGTGGAGAAGCTGAGCAAAGGGAACAGGAGGTGGCCCAGCACCAACCTGCACATCGTCCTCAATTCAGCTGAGGACTGCAGCACATGCAGCATTGACGTTGCCCCATCCCGACTCTTCAACTGTGCCACAGAACTGCTGAGCACCTGCCACGGGCTAAATGCCACCTGTACTGAGTGTGGGTGACGCAAAGATACCAAGAACTGGCCATTACTCCAGTCCTCTGGAAGCCTAGAGCTTCCAATGCAGCCTCTCCTTCCCACCAGCTTCCCTCTCCACAGCCTGCCTGGTTCCCATGTCCACCATCTCTCATGGCCTTGTGCCCAGGGTTGTCCCAGTGCAGGCTCCTGGTTCTGCTTAGGCTTAGGTAGGTGGTGCCAAGGGGAGGAGGGAGGCTCCTGGGAACAGCCCTGAGTGCAGGATACCAGAGGCCCAGCCTGGGGGGAGGCTGCAGCTGTGACCATAGCTCCCAGATGAGCTGTCAGGTTATCATCTGGGTGCTCTGGACCCATTGCTGTACAACCAGCTGCATCCACGTGACTGGTACCCAAAGCTGGGCCCTGGTGCAGACCAGGGGCTGGGGTCAAGGACCCACTTGAACTCTCTCCTTTCCCGGTGGTTACAGGTACCCAGGCTGGGACAGGAGGATCTTGGGGTCATAGGGCTCAGACATATATTGATGACAGCCATTCACTGGCTTCTTAAAACATGAGCCTGATCCAGAAAGTTCTGTCAAACACTAAACTAGCACTGAAAAACTAGGTTCTGAAGAGCCTCATCCCAGCAAGGGAAGGGACAAGATCACTTAAAGTGTCCCTGCTGGAAAATATCAGTCTGGGAGGACCCAGCCAAGCCAGCAGGGCAGCAGGCAGGGACAGAGCTAGGGCTTCCAGAACAAGTAATGCTGGAATCAGCTTGAAGGGAGGAGGGAATCGAGGGAGCCGGACCCCATCACCCAGGAAGCACGTCATCCCCTCCCTGTTCTCCCCTCTTCTCCAGGTGGGTTGGGGATCTGTGGCTTCCTGACTCCAAGCACCGAGGGTCTGCAGTTTTGGCTCTGAGGCAGCAGTGTGGAGGGGAGGGGTTGCCTGAGCCGCCTGCTTCATGAGGCAGGATGGCGGAAGCCAGGCCCTCCCTCACAGGGTGGTCCTCGGCCACAGGAGGCACGGCTTATGTGTCTGGAGGGCCACACTCCTGTGGGACTCCAGGTGGGACTCTTGTGCCTGTGAATAACGGGCAGCCCTGTGCACACAGCCAGGGAGAAGACAGCACCACCGGACAAGGACGTCTCCTCCGCTGTAGGTTCAAGGCCCATGCCAGGGTGCCAGAAGTGGCAGCTGGCCCCTGGCCTGGCACTGTATGCATACTGTACACACAAAAACAGCCCCTGGGCCTTAGTGGGCTCCTTCGGGGGCCAGCACCAGCTCCCCAGGCCTGGCCCTGGCTGCAAGCTCAGGCCCGGCCTCCACCTTGCCCACCTCTCACCACTCTACCTTTAAGGACCTGACCCAGGTCTAGTTTCAGGATAGAGCAGGTCAGGCCATTTCTGTCCCTGTCTGGGAAGGGAAGTAGGAGTCAGAGGGCAGGCTGCCTTTAATAGCTCAGTTCTATGGTTTTTTTGACAAAGGGTCTGTTAACATATTGCAAAACAGAATCAGGAAGGAGGCCTGGGAGTAGGAAACACACCCCTCTCTCAACTGATGCTCGGCAGGACCAGATGCACGGCTAGGATCAGCTGGGTAGGCACATGCCTCAACCCAGTGCCCTGCCACAGGTCCCGGTGGGGTCATGAGTGACTGGCACTCACTGTGAGGGTCACTGGAGGGCTGGTGACTCAGCTGTGGCGAGGCTCAAGGGCAACAGTGGCTCTGCAGCAGAGTGAGGCAGCTGGACAGGCATGTGGGGCCAAGAAAGGGGCAGGGCGGGCAGGGCCAAGGGTCCTGGCTGCCCTTTGCTACCCCTGAGCCAGGGCACTGCAGCGTGAGGGCCTGCCACATGGGAGCCACTCCACGTGGCCAAGCAGTGGGTCTGGGTTCATGTGCCCGGTGCTGCTTGGGTACCCTCCGGCAGGTGTCTCCCAACGCAGGCCTCGGTGGACGGGGCAGCCGGGTGTGCTGGGCGCTCAGGCTGCCTTCTCTTTTATATCTTCCCTTGGTTCCTCCTTCAGGTTCTCAGCCACGAGCTTCATTTGCTGTTGAGAGAACACAGGACACGGGATGAGCCACACAAGCCTAAGTGGAGGCCCCTATGTGGTGGCAGACGCCCCTGCTCTCCGTGGAGGCCCAGGCAGTGACTTCAAACCCTGGGGAAGAGATGACCCTGACGCTGCCCATGGCCTCCTGCAAGTCCCTGGGTCTGGCTCTGAAGAGAAAGGGGACAAAGGCTGTGTTGCACAAGCCCTGGGGCAGCAGGGACTTTCAGGTCATGTTCTCTTCCCTGCATGACGTGGAGGGACAGGCCCAGGAGAGGACAGGCACTGACATGGGCCAAGTCCTCTCCCTTCCCCACAAGCTGAGTGACCTCGGCAGCTGGACCTTGCTGAGTCTGTTTCCGCAGTGACAGCAACACGGTGCACACGAAAGCCCTGGTCCAGAGCAGTGGCTCCAAGGCATCAGACACTCTACCAGTCCTTTGTCCCTCCCGCCACAGAACCACCTTGCACCCCCGTCTGGCTACATCCTCACTGGGAACACCTTGAGTCATTCCCCGAGGGTGAGGCCAGGAAGAAGGTGCTCCCCTGGCCAGCAAGATGGGAGCCTGGCAGGGAGGAGTCAGAGGAAGGAGCCATGGGTGGTCATGTGGCTCCCCACACCCCACCTCCTCCCACGCAGGTCCAAGCCACCTCTGTCCTGCAGGTGCTAGAAAACAGGGCCACAGCTCTGCCCCACTTCTTGCATAAATATGCAAGTACTTTGGAATTTGGCTTAAAATATACTTAAAATACACTCAGATTTTTTAAAAAAACATTTTTTTTAGTTGTAACTAGACACAATACCTTTATTTTATTTTATTTATTTTTATGTGGTACTGAGGATCGAACCCAGCACCTCCCACATGCTAGGTGAGCGCTCTACCGCTGAGCCCCAGCCCCAGCCCCAGCCCCCACACTCAGATTTTTGATAACAGAAAAAATCAGAGCACAAAACCTGCTGGTGCCAGGTTCCAGGCTGCTGCTATTGGGAGTCTCATAGGCAACACTGGGGACAATGCCATGCTCCCTTTCAGGGAGAGGAGACTCTTTGACAGACCATAAAGAAAAGCCTGTCTTCTGCGTCAGGCTGATTTCCCCTGGAAGGATCCTTCAGGTCTGTCCCTCTCAGGAGAGCCCACTTGCTCCCCACAGTTCCCATCCTTTCTGTGCCTGGTCTGTCCTCCAAGGGCAGCTCGGAAACAGACTCTGGTGCTGACTCCTCCTTGGGCTGGGGCACTCCTGGCCCTGTTCATCCACATCTAAGCAGACTAGGGTGCTTTTGATGGGGAGTAGAGCCAGGTAGAGCATGGTGACTAGGTGACCAGTGGGGGACGTTTTCACTCATCAGTGCCCTGGAGCAGGGGTAGACACAGGAGTAAACACTGGTTGGGGGCAGGCCTTCCCCAGTGGCGCACAGTTGCAATGTTTCTGTAACTTCTGGCCCAACGGGGTGATGAAGACAGTTTGATTTAGTTACTGCTATACCTAGTGTGTCTCTCCAGAGGTGATTTCCTGCATCTGTCCTTGGCCACCACAGACACTGCAGGGCCTCACACAAGCATGCTGTGCCTGTCAGCTGCAGAGATAAAATGTCCCCACAAAGGAAACTGTAATGTGTCAGTCAAGGTTCACTGCAGACTATTCAAGCTGGTATCATTTAATACCTATAAAACTTTTAAAATATCTTTATGACAGAGAGAAAGAAGACAGAATGAATGAGACTCTGTTTCCTGATTGACATGTAACCATAAGAAATTAAAGGCCAAATAGATAAAAAGCAGAACAATAATGAGGATCACATACACCCCAGCTTGTCACAGAATCTTGAAGCCACATTTCCATGGCATTTGACATGGAGAAGAAAATCAAAATGGGTGCATCTGAGACTCCTCTCCAGGTGCAAACTACTCCCTTACTTATGTGGGAGGCCTGAGCCATTAGGTGACAGAACAGTAGTATCTGGTGAATATCCTGGGAGGGGACCTTTGGAAGGAGCAAGGTCTCACAGAAGCCAGGCAGATGGGCCTTCTTCCCTGAAAGACAAGCCCTAACTGACCTTTGTCTCGTTTTGGGAGCTACCCATCTGTGTCTCCATTTGTCCTTAAAATTAAAATGCCCACGGGGGGCGCCTCCCAGGGACCACAGCCCTTCTCTCCGATCCAAGTTCAGGGCTTCCTCCAGGCCCCAGGAACACGCCCAGAACCTGCTCCCCCTGCAGTGCCTGCCCTGCTCAGGGCATTTCTAAGATGTCCATGAGGTCACAGGATCATCTACACTGCAAAGATAGGAAGGGTGCCTGGTCTGTCCTCCAGACCTCTCCTGATGCTGACCAGGTGGCTCAGGTGACACTTCTGTCTTCCCTTCACATGTACTAGAGTAAGGTCACAAGTGACCGAGCCTAATGGCCTAGTCATTAGGACTAAACCCTAATTTCCCTGTGTGGCTGGTCCCTCAGGGTTTGATCTGCCTCAGTGGAGCTTTGGGACTCCCAAAGTTGGGCTGGAGCCAAGGACATCTCAAGGTCAGCTTGGCCAGAGGAAGCGGGTGGGGACCAGAAGGCTATGCTCCCTGGGCCACTGCAGTGCAGTGACCGGTCAGGCACTTCCTCCCGGGAGTGCTCCACCCCGCCTGGGGCTCACTCAGGTCTTTGGCTTCTTCTCTTCAGCAACACTGGCCGCAGAGTGGGACTGACAGGGAGGGAGGGAGCAACATCATGCCCTTTAAAAAATACCTGGCTTCTTTAGGGACACTTAAATTAAAACTTTCATAAAAACACAGGGAAGTTAATGGAGCTGACCTTTTCCCTACAAAAGAGTAACAGAATGAAGAGCGAGAATGGGATTTTTCTGCAACTTGTGACTCATTAAAACATTCACACACCAAAATTACTCTTTAAGGAGCACAGGCTGATTTTTTTGCATCATTATTCGTAATGATTATAATAGGCACCTAATCATTAAGTGGGTCCGCCAAAGGCACAGCTTAACGTGGGGAAGGATGTATAATCAAACCCCCTTTCCCCTCTGGGGAACACAGCAAGATTTTCTGAGTCTGGACCCCACAGACCTCAGTTGGTCCCTTTGGCTTCTCAAACTTGTAGCTGAGACTCTCCTTGGCCACACCCACAATGAACTTTAGGATTCTTCTATTCTTAGCACTCA
Source organism: Spermophilus citellus (assembly GCF_964194105.1). Taxonomy (NCBI): domain Eukaryota; kingdom Metazoa; phylum Chordata; class Mammalia; order Rodentia; family Sciuridae; genus Spermophilus; species Spermophilus citellus. The sequence goes on along the minus strand of NC_138184.1, from coordinate 21,400,880 downwards.
GGAAATCACGACCAACTGATTACACCTATTGCCCAACCAGAAGCCTATTAGCAACTCCTCCACCACCCCTGCCCCCCAAACCACCGAAGAGTGATCTGAGCAACCTTGGCTGAAGGATGGGAAACCATTGGTTCCTGGGTTCCCATGCCCTGGTGGCCTCCCAGGCTCCCATACCCTCTCAATGCAGAACACAGTGGCCAGGATGGAGCCAGGCTGTGGGCCCCACCCATCCTGCCTCAGCAGCTGACACAGGAAGGGGTGCTGGGTGAGCTCATTGGCAGCACTGGCTCCCCTGAGTTCTTGCAGCCTCAGGGTGCGGGCCTGGTGACAAGCTCGACTTAACTGGTCTGCAGTGTGGCCCAGGCATGGGACTTCAGAAAGCTCAAGGTGATTGTAATGTGCAGCTGAGGTGGAGAAAGGAAGCTGTGGCTCCCAGGACACAAGGAGCAGAGGGGCAGAGGACGGGCAGCAGGTGCTGAGGGAGTCATGCCTGCCATCCCTCGGCAGGGGCTGCTTCATTTCAACACTTGGCCAAAGTACTTTCTGGCAAACAAAGGCACTAGTGCTCTTATCTCCCTTCCCACCCGACCATGCCCCCCATCCTCCATCTGGCTTCAGCTTCTCAGAGCCCCAGAACCTCAAACTCCCTCAAGGCCTGCTGCCTCTCCCTGATTTTGGGTCTACTGTTGGGTCTGGCCCTTTCCACCTGCCAAGAACTCCCTTCCCTCCATCTGTGCTGAAACCACATCCCAGATTCTTCTAGATTCTTTGTCCCAAAGAAGCCCAAGTGTGACCCACACATGCTGCTCTGAAGGGTTTCCATTCTACTTTGGACTAAAATTCACCCTCCCCGACTTCTCATGCCTCTCCCTGACAGCCCTGCACTCCAGCCGTGCAGCCCCAGGGCTCCACTGGCAGGTTCCTCCCTGCCACTCAGTCCTAAACCTATCTCTCCCCATGGGTCACCTGTCACCATCACACCCCTCTATTTTAATTCCTGTGCTTCATTCACACCATCCGTTTTTTCATTGTTTACATATATATTTTTTTGTTTTCCTGTTTTTTAGGACCCAGGACTAGATCCCAGGCCTGCAGCAGTGCTGGGCACCAAGTTGGGGCTCAGTCAGGACTTGTGGGGAGTGACCAGCCCAGCGACTGACCCACAGGGGCAGCCAGAGATGCCAAGTCAGCCGAAGATCTCAGCATCGTTACGACCAACAGGGGAAGCCTCCTTTCTCCTGTGGACGTAAATAAGAAATACTCAAGTTCTTGAAGTTGGTGTCACTCTCGTATGTTTGTCACATGTGTGGGATGGCAGAAAATACAGCAAAGCTTGGGCTTTATGTCAGAAGTGCCAGAGCTTCAGAGTTTCCCACAGTTCCCTGCCCTGGTAACAGTGGTGCGGATGTGGGCCCTGGCCAGTAAGGTTCTGGCTCAGTGGGCACAACAGGCATCTTTGGAGTTTCCACCATGCCCTTCAGGTGAGGCTCTGGTGAAGCTGGTCTGCATCTACTGCAGGGTGGGAGGAAAGGAGGAAACAGGGCCACCAGGAAGGCTGCCTGATTGTCAGCCCGCTCTCAGCAGCAACTAAGCCTCCTCCAAGAGAATCCAGCTTCACTCCAAAAGGGCCGCCACTCACCAGCAGTGTGGTGCAGGCTGCACCCTTCAGTACCTTGTGGGCTGACCCTGAGGAAGGCAGAGTCAATTCAAGCAAAAACAAACAAGAACATTTTTTTTTCAGATATCTGCTTCTCAAATAATCTTTTTTGGGGGGATGGGGCACTTAACAACTGAGCCAAATCCCCAACCCTTTTTTATATTTTATTTAGAGAGAGGGTCTCACAGATTTGCTTAGGGCCTCACTAAGTTGGTGAGGCTGGCTTTGAATTCACAATCCTCCTGCCTCAGCCTCCTAAGCTGCTGGGATTACAGGCATGTGCCACCATGCCCGGCTCAAATAATCTTTTAAGCTCTGCTTTATCTATACATTTGGGTTTCAGAACAAAATTTCCAAAAGCAAAAAGTAAAGATGCTTTGAAAGAAAACTTCACAGATATTTTGAGATGGCAAGTCCCCTCCAGGAGAGTGAGGAGCCTGCAGTAGCTAGAGGCTCACTTCCCTGGGCAAATGCTCATCCTGATGCTCCTGGTTTTACAGGGAGCCCACTGTATCTGATGAACTACAGCCAATTCTCAAACCTGGGCTGTGGACATCATTATATGCCTGCCATGAATTCCACAGGTGGCTGAAAAGAACTGGATGCTAACACCAAATGCCAAAGCAAAATGGGGGAGAGATCTCTGGAGTAGCCTGGGGACATCCACCAACGGGACAACAGAGCAGTGACCGGAGGCCTGGCCGGGAGCAGTGCTTTAACCCTGTTCACTTAGGATCTCTGGAGGGTCACACAGAATGCAAATCAATGTGTAAAGCAGAAGTGCAAATGGAAAGAAGAGCAAGATCAAAAACAAGCTAGGACTGTTAAAGAAATCAAATTAAGTATATGTGAAAAGTACCATCAATTACTTTTGGAACAGGCATCAACTGGAGGTAGCTCACTCCTGTTCTGAATGCAGGCCCCCAGCGGCTCCTCCTGGGTGCTGAGGAAGGTTCTGGCAACCAGGATGCAAAGCCTGCCCATCCTGTCTGGGAGCTGTGGCAGCTAAGGAGGCAGCAACTCGAAGAGGTGCCCCTTGTGTAGTCACACATGTTGCTAGGTCCCTTGGGAGATGAGACCCAGAGAGATGTATAACCAACCAAGGCGGAGATGATGATCGGGTTAGCCCTCAGCCTTCAACTGCAAGTTCCACGTTGATGGCTAGCAAGAGCCTGGGCTTAGGGCTTGCACTGGCAGAGGATGCGTGACAGGCCAGTGGACCCCACACAAGTGGCTTCTCCAAAGGAACCCTCGTAGGCTCCTTCAGCTGTGGCTGAGTGACATTTTCAGATCTGATAATGGGGTTTAGTTTAGTCCAAACGGGGCACAAGGGCTGAAAAGCCCTCAAAGTAGAAATAAACACCACTGATAAAACCATGGAGATCAATGGTCTTTTAGGGACCCCGAGTTGAGGTGACTCAGGGGTGACCACCTGAGGGAGGTGCCTGTGGTGGTCAGGGGCAATCCAGGGTCTGACCTCCCACTCAAGGGTCCTGCCTGAGTCATGGGGACAAGGGGACAATTTCACTGTGGCAGGAGAAAGAAACCCAGAGTTTAGAAAATAAAAGGATGAGGAAGACAGTTCATTAAACGGAATGCGGAAGACGGTCCACTGCCCGCATTGGGATGTCAACAAAGATTTGTTTAAACTTAAAGTAGACATTTCTTCAATATTGAAGGGGGGATAAACTTTAAGCCAAGAAAACACTGTCTGTTGCCACCAGGAAAGAGAAAGCAGGTGACAGGAGAGGCCGCACAGGGAGCTCGCTCTGCCAGAGGCTCTGCACCCCTCTTTGGGCCCACAAAGGGGAGGGGGCCACGCAGGCACTGAAGGGCCCTGGTCTCTGCAGAGGGCTGGTTCCTTCCCCCCCCCCCCCAAGTGCCATGTCAGCACCCAAATGGAAACAGACCCTTACAACTGCATCCAGGACCCCAGGACAAGGGGAAAGCATCAGTGTCCCCAGCAATTTTTCCCTTCCTTGCCCAGGGCAGTTCCCCAGTGGATACTGTTTAACCTTTTTATTTTTTATTTATTTATTTTTAGGGGGTGCTAGGGGTTGAACTCGACCACTGAGCCACCCCCCGCCAAGCCCTATTTTGTATCTTATTTAGAGACAGGGTCTCACTGAGTTGCTTAGCACCTCAACGTTGCTGAGGCTGGCTTTGAACTCACAATCCTCCTGCCTCAGCCTCCCCAGTCGCTGGGATTACAGGCATGGGCCACAGTGCCTGGCTTTTTTGGCCTTTAATGAACACATATTTTTATTCTCTATTAATGTCATCTAATATTTCAAAATCAGTATAATGACTAAAATAAAATGGATAACAATAGTATATATATTTACAGTGTACAATTCTCAAAACTCCATATTTCTTCGCTGCACAAGAGATCACCAGACACCCCTTACCCCTGGGGTGGGCCTGGTCCCCAGCCAGGTGAGAACGGCTGCCCCGGGGTGCTGACGCTGACTCTAGAACTGCTGGCACTGGACACGCTTCTAACAGCCAGGCGAGCTGGCCAGGTTGACTTCACTGTGCTTGATTTTATTATTTTTTTTTTCTCCAAGAAAAACACAATAAGTGCTGGGCAGGGATTTTAGCCATATTCACTTGACATCCTTCCCCCAACACAGTTAATTCTCACATATTTCCATCTATAAGCCTCAATAAGCAGAATTAATGGCTGCTTCTGTCCTGACTTTCATTTCATTATGATTTTCCATTACCTGTGTCCCCTCCTGGGAGAGTGGCAGCCCCTGTAAGGAATACTGATGGCTAAATGCAGGGTAACAGTAATGTCACTGAACACTCCTCGCTGCTTAGTTATAGGGTCTTGAGCATATGAAGCTGCCAGTCTGTGTTTTCTGAAATCTAGGACTGAAATGACACACAGTTGGTGACAATGAGCTGTGGAAATCCACAGCACTGAACCACTCAGGGACTATCCTCCCATTCTCTCTCCGCCAGGTCAGACCTTCTAGGATGGTATAGTTGATAATAAGCTAAATGATTTCTAAAGCACATGCTTAATTTTTTCTGATTAAAAATATTATTGGATATGAAATGTGTAGGTTTTTTTTTTTGCGGGGGTGGGGTACTAGAGATTGAACCTAGAGGCGCTTAACAGCTGAGCCACATCTCCAGTCCTTTTTCATAGTTTCGAATTTTGAGATGGTCTCCCTGAGTTGTTTAGGCAAGCCCTCACTAAATTGCTGAGGCTGGCCTTGAACTTGTGATCCTCCTGCCTCAGCCTGTGGAGCCTCTGGAATTACAGACGTGCACCACTGTGCCTGGCTGAAATGTTTTTCTTTTTAAATGATTAACAATGTTATTGCCACTCTACTGTCATGTGTAACTAAAAAGAACAAATTAAAAAAACACATTTAAAAAGTGTTATTCTCATAGTTTGGATCTGAAATGTCCTCCAAAGACCTGTGTGTTAAAGGCTTGGACCTGAGCCTGGCACCACTGGGATGGTGAAACCTTTAAAAGGCAGAGCCTCGTGGGAGCTTTTAGGGCACTGGGGTGTGTCCTCAAAGGGGATCATGGGCGCCTGTTCTTTCTCTTTTCCTTTTGCTCCCTGGTTCCTGATGAGCACAGTTTTGCTCAGCCATACACTGTTGCTGTGACGTGCTGCCTTGCCACAGGCCCCAAAACAACAGCATCAACCAATCATGGATTGAAACCTCCAAAACTGTTTGCCAAAATAAACCTTTTTTTCCTTACATGTTGATTATCCAGGCATTTGTTACAGTAACAGAAATCAGACTCACACAATCATTTATATGGGCATGAAATTCATCCTTCAAGGTGTTTATAATTGATCCTGGAAGATGCCTTTCTGTCCCAGGCTCCTGTGGCTGGTTGTGAACAAGGGAAGAACAAGTTGTCCTATTCTTTCTGATTTGGAGCCTTAAGAGACCACCTGAGAATTTGATCTTATCTGATGGGAAAGCTGTGATTTCAAGATTCACTTGCTTCTTTGAGGCAGCAGAGCAGGAGACCTGATGGGGATAATTTCCATTTAAGGGAGACCTGCTTCTGGTTGATGATCAGTCTTTTTCCTAAAGCATCTGAGACAAATTACTTTAGAAAGAAAGAGAAAAGAAAAAGGAAGGAAGGAAGGAGGGAGAGAAGGAAGACAGGAAGGGACATCTTGGAGAGTTTGAATAGGGAGTCTGACACCTGGTTTGAGAAACAAAACTGCCCCTCAGGGCAGTGGGAAAAGGGACCCTACTGTGGGCTGGATCTCTGCAGGTGGTCTTGCCCACATGGAAAGTTCTTTCTCCTCAGTGGGGATTCAGGTTGCTGCATGGTGTCTGAGTACATTCAAATCAACTGACCGCTAGAGGTGCAGAGAACACACAGGGGCTGGCCTTGCCTGATCTGCCAGCCGCCCTGGCCTGCTCCTCAGTCCCACCAACCCCATGTGGCCTTGGATCTTACAGGTGGCCTGGGACAGCCTTGCCTGGAAGGATTAAGGGACTGGGCAGAGGGAGCGCTTGAGGAAGCAGGAGGAGGTGAGTGAGATTCTGGATGGTGTTTTTGCAGCAGGGACCCAACTTGGAGTAGCCTGTAGTTTGGGCCAAGTGAGGAACACTGTGAGATCCCCTTCCTGCCTCTCCCAGATATTCCAAAGAAAGTTCTGTGAGAAGTCAGCAGCTTCTGGGGCCATGTGGATCTCGCTGAATACCGCAGGCACCATGGCTGTCAGGGGGAAGTCACTGCCGGCCTGCAGCAGAGAAGTGGAATGGCTTGCTTCTAGGTGGATGGTGCTGTTCTCTGAGAAGCAGGGGCTCTGCCCAGGTGGGGGTAGAGGTGACGGGTCAGAGGCTGCACCTGTGCTGGCACGAGTCCCTAAGTGACCAGGCCCCAAGGTCGGCCCAGTGCGGGGCTTGCAGAGAGGCTCCCTGTGGAGGTCTGAGAGAGTGTGTGATCTGCCTACACTCAGGGGACATGGCTCTGTTTCCAAATTCCCTTTTTTTGGGGGAGAAAACTGAAGGTTCACCTTGTTTAGAGGAACAGCATGTAATGGCACAAGCATGTGCCTTAGCGCAGATCACCCTTTCCACTCTAAGTCTTGGAGAACAAAGAAAAGCAAGAAACAGGTGTGATGGGAACATGGGGATTGGGTAATGGCACCCCATGAAGCCTTGTCAAACTGTGTCAGGCTCTTCCAGCACACGCACGTGTGTGTGGCTGCACACGCACACGTGCTCCAAGGGGGCATGGCTGTGGGGTGTGTGTCGGCATCAGGTGGCCCATCTCAGATGAACTGAAATTAATTAGGGACTCAATTGAGTCAATTGCTAAGAATGTGACACATATGTCCCTGCTGGTTTTGGATGTCAGGGTGTGACTCTGAGAGACAGCATGTGAAAATGCATGGGTTATCCCTGTTTCTGATCATATTTCTTTTTCTTTTTTTTTTTTTTTTAGTGAGAGAGTGAGAGAGGAGAGAGAGAGAGAGAGAGGAGAGAGAGAGAGAATTTTTAATATTTATTTTTTGGTTCTCGGTGGACACAACATCTTTGTTGGTATGTGGTGCTGAGGATCGAACCCAGGCCGCACGCATGCCAGGCGAGCGCGCTACCGCTTGAGCCACATCCCCAGCCCCTCTGACCATATTTCAAAGGCTCTTTTGAATTCTTACCAAAATAATAGCAATATTACAGCAGCTCATCTCTCATCCTGTCTGTAATATCACAGGTTGCCCTTTACTCACCTAATGGAAACAGGAAAGTTCTGTGTTTTCTTAAGCCCCAAAGGTACAGGTGAACTTTGAAGACGTTCTGATTCTTTGGGTGAAACTGGGATTAACAAATTTAGTTCAGAAATTCAAAATAATGAAAGGTAGGACTAACCTGCTGTTTTTGTCTCCACAGCATATGTAGAGGAGAGTGAAAAACAGGAAGAGATGTGGTAAAGTGCATTTCCCAAGGCTCCTCAAGTCCCCACAGAAAGAAACCAGTGCTAAATACCCCCTTCATTTCAACTCCCTCTGTTTTGATCTGTTGCTTCCAAGCATAAAAATGTAGCTGCACTGTCTCCTTTGAGATTGATTGCCACGACTTCCTTCTCTGTTCCTACCACACAGACACTTTACAGATACTGGAAAGTTCTAGAAAGGCAGTACCTAGCCCATGTGACCAGTGTTGTCTTTATTCTGACCTTTGGGAAAGGGATCCTGGTCACAGGTCAGGTTAGGCTGTTAGTCAATTCAATGCTTAAGTCAGATGGCTGCAGACCAGGAGTCTCTGACCAGAAGCCACCACATCCACAGCATCAGAACCTGAACCTCCTTGCTTAGCTTTTCAGAAACAAGAAGAGCTGATCCATGCGATAGGTACTGAATTAAACATGCCTTCCTGCTTCTAACACTACTACTGTTTTCCTGTGTGGTGCCAAGAACAGTGACAGCATAAGAGATAAGCTGTTGGCTAACTGGGAATTCCCTGGTGAAAGCCATAAAATATGGATGATTTCTCCCTGTTACCCTGGACGACCTGCGAGAGTCATTTTGTTAGAAGACACAGATAGATGTTTTAGGAGCACATGGCCAGGCATTTGTGGAGTGATTCTGTCAACTAGCAAAGCCCAGGGCTGATTCACAGTTAACTTATGAGGCTCTGGGAGCAGGGATGGGTGGGTGGGGGGACAATATTTCCAAAAGCCATTTTTGTACAATCCAAACAAACAATGTTGAACCAAAGAAACTCTCAGACGATGGTACCAGATTGTGGGTGTCTCTTTTATTGTCCTGTGAACCAAGAACTACACAGAAACACATGGAGAGGCCACTGTGCGCTCTGACTGGATATAGGGATAAAGGGCAAGAAACCCATTGCAGGGTGGAGCAAAACACCATCCTGGCTGCTAAAATAAGCCTGAGGACAAAACTCCACCATTCTTACTTTCAAAAAGGAACTGATGTCAGTAGGAAGACTCCTGCAGGGCCTCAGTGAGGCTGTCACCCCCACGCGTGCACAGCCCAGCCCAGCATAACAGAAATGTCCTGGGCGGGGAGGAAGTGAGGGCTGACCACAGAGGAAAACACTGAACTAGAGGGAAACGGAACAGAACAAAACAGCGGGGTGAGTCAGAGCCCAGAGGCCTCTACACCACAAGGGGACGACTGTTTCCAAACAAAGCCCTCATCAGGTACCGCATTAATGACACACAGGAGAAGGGAACTGCCAACAGTCCTGGGCTAACCTGTGAGCCATGGGGAACTTGCAGCCCCTGGTGGAGTGCAGGAGCCAGCCGGGCTTCCGACCACCTGGACTGGACCTTGAAAGCCCCTCTGGGGCCTCCTCCCCCCGGCCTCTAGGATCCCTGCCCATTCCTTCCCCGCTAGCCTTCTGCCTGGGAAACTCAGGGCAGGGCGCTGTGCGCGCTGGGCAGGAAGCTCTGGGGAAATCACAGATGCCACTCTTGGCACTTGCTCCCAACCTGCTGCCCAGCCCACTGCTCCAGCAGCAGGCCTCTCATTTCAGGTCTTCCTGTTCCGGAGTTCCGTGGCTTTGCAGAAACCCGCAAACCCCTACTGTTCTGTGAAGACACAGTACGTGCGTCATGTCCTCCATGTGGCCTCCCTGGCCTGCCACAGGGTGACTAGCAAGCTCCACTTCATGCTCCCACCGTGGAAGACTCTGCTGTGGGAGCTGACAGGGCCCCTCTGCCTATTGGTGCCCCCATCTGGAGTGGTGGTGGCCAAAAGAATCAGGGTGAGAGCACCAAAGCAGCCTGTGCTGAAACCATCGCCCTCTTCCCTCTGCACAAACACATCCCTGGGGAGGGTTCTTCTTTCTTCCCTGGGTTTCAAGATTACATTCGCCCCTCTGCTGTTCAAATCCCACTCCCTTGGAGAGGCCAATTCTGTAGCTGGAGGAGATCCAGGGGCAGTGGTTACAGCACGAACACTGTCTCATGGGACAATCTTTTTTACACAAAACAGCAAAAATCCAACTGGCTATTTTGGATGATCTATATAGACAGCTTTAAAAGTAAAATGAGGGCAGTGGTGGCTTGTACTCCCAGCAGTTCGGGAGGCTGAGGCAGGAGGATTGTGAGTTCAAAGCCAGCCTCAGCAAAAGCAAGGCGCTAAGCAACTAAGTGAGACCGTCTCTAAATATAAAATAGGGCTGGGGATGTGGTTCAGTGGTTGGGTGCCCCTGAGTTCAATCCCTGGTACACCTCCCTCCCCCCCAAAAAAATAAAATGAGGTCTACTGTCACATAGTGAGTCCCAGACCTTACTGAGCAGTGATCAGAATGTATCTGAAGACCTTTTATAAAGTAAGTCTCCCAGGTCTTACTTGGGCTTCTAATTTAGTAGGTCTGGAGAGGAGTCTAAGAACATTTCTTCCAAAGTTTAATTTTGATATTATTCCAAACTTATAGAAAAAATGCAAACAGTATAACAGAGTCAGTTTTATTAGCTGCTTACATTTCATTGCATTGCTTGGTCATTCTCGCTACATCACATTTCTGGAATCCTCAGAGAGTAAGTACATCATGCCCTTGTCCCCCTAAATATGTTCATGTATATTCTCCAAAAACAAGGTCTTCCTTTTCTACAAGAAAATGATATTTCTATTATATAAGAAAATGTTCCCTAAATGATTTTGAAGGGAGACGTGATGATCAGTTTCTTATTTTGTCAAACTTCCCAAATAGTATCACACTGATAGAATACAGAAAGTATCAAAACCAGATGGGAGGCCCTATATTTGTTCTGCAGAAAATAAAGCATCAACTGACTATTCTGTGGAAACACATACGATGAATGCATGGATTCCCTTTTGTTCATGAAACAAAAATTGTTTCAATGAACCGGAATAGAAAACTACCATAAAAAGAAGCCTTCAACCTAGCTGAATTTGGGGATCTGTGGTAGGCAGTCTCTAAACCACCCCAATGATCTCCACCTCCCGAGGTTCACTCCTCTGGAATATTTTCTACCTTGGGGTATGGGCTGGACCTAGTTGCTCACTTCTAACCAGGAGAATACGGCAAAGCGTGGGACTGTTACTTCAGAGATGACGTCACAGACACTGGAGTTTCTATTTGGGGTGCATCCTTGCTCACTGGCCTGCTCTCCTCCCTTTCCCAGACAAATGTGTTGACAGAAATTTCTATCCTGGTTGTTTTCTCAGCTGTAGTTCCCCAAACCACTCCAAACTGGCTGCTGGTCCATCAATCCACGGAAATAGCTCCCTGTAAGGTTATCCTTCACCACCGTATTGTTAAATCCACTGGACATTTCCTGGTCTTCATCTTATGACTTCACAGCAGTGTCTGACATTGTGACACTAGCTCCTTCTTGAGGTTCTGCCTTTGGGTGTGTGACAGGACGTTTCCCTGGTCTCACTCCTCTGAGCTCTGCAGGCTCGTCCTCTCCTGGAAGGCCCTTACAAGTTGCCATTTCTCAGGAATCCACTCTAGGCCCTCTCTTCTTTTCTCTCTAGACCAGCTCTCTCCAGCAGATCTCTGTGATGATGGGGATGTTCGATAGAGCATCGATAATTTGCTTATTGCAACCGAGGGACTGAATTTTTAATGGGATCTAATTTGAACTAATTTAAATTTAAATAGCCACAGATGGCTAGGGCTGAGATGCTCTCCCTGATAGGCCATGGCACCCATGACCTCAGACACCACCTCTACGCAGACTACCCACACATCTTTTGTCCAGCCCAGATTTTCTCTGAAGCAATGCCTACCTGGCGTCTTCCCTTGAATGTTTCTAAATCAACCAAACTAAACTCAAGATCATTTTCCAAAGTCAGTCTAGCTTCCCATCCAGCGAACTGCCCAGACATCCACCCCAAGCATGCAGCTCTGAAGCCTTAGGAAACCAAGTTTGGTTGACTTCCTCTCCTACTCATTCCTCAGATTTGTCTACTTCTCTATGTTCTGGCTACCTTCACATGAATCCATCATAGAAACTGCTAGAATCTCCTTACTGGTGCACAGGTACCTTCTTTTTTTTTTTTTTTTTTTGGTACTGAGAATTGAACTCAGGGGCACTTGACCACTGAGCCACATCCCCAGTCCTATTATGTATTTTATTTATTAAGAGTTGCTTAGCACCTTGCTTTTGCGGAGGCTGGCTTTGAACTCTCGATCCTCTTGCCTCAGCCTCCCCTGCTGACAGATACCTTCTTTGGCCACACCCCCAAAGTGTCCTCAGGATGCAACCTAAATCTACACCTGAAGGTGTCCACCCAGGCTGAGGATCCTTCAGTGGCTTCTTGGACTTTTGGGATAAAGACAGCATTCCCATGCGGGAGACCCAGTCCTGCCAACGGCAGGCCGATGCTCCGTGCCTCTCCAGTCACATGGTCTTCTTCCTGTCCCCTGCAGTCAGGAAGACTGACTGGAGGGATTTTATCATTTCTTTTTGGCCAGTCTTTGGTACCTTTGGTAAGCAAACCAAAACTCTGCTGTTACCCACCCCATAGATGGAGCTTCCCAAAGAGCTGCCATGGAACAAAAGCCCAGCTCACTGACTTCTTCCCTTTTGTGTTTATCAACCCACGTCCCTTCCACAAGAAAGCAGAGTTGGAAGCACTGTGGCAACCTGTCCTCTGCTAACCCTTCCAGCAGCTGAGCAGAACAGTCTGCTTGAAGGTTTCCAGTCAGAGGGAGGCACTCCCCACAAACAGGGCTCCTCCCCGAGTTCTAGTCCAGTTGGGTGACTACAAAGATCTTCATTATGCTTTGCCAAATCTCCCCCAGTGTTCTTTCTGGTCAGAGGTCCTAGGCCCACCTCTTGAAGTCCTAAGAAAAGTGATAAAGCTGACAGCAGCTAACCTGTGCCCTGTGCTTGTCCCTCTGCCAGGACTTAGTCTCACAACAACTCTGTCAGGTGGGTTCTATTATTGTTTCCATTTGTAAGGCAAGAACCTATTATAACTCAGAGAAGAAAAACAGTTTGTCCTCAGTCTCAGGGTGTTCTGATCACTCCTGAATTCCTCAATGTCTTGACTGAAATGCAGTGCCTACAGTTCAACTTGATACCGGGTCCTTGCCATGCCAAGTGTGGTCAAAGGACAGGCCGCATCAGTTTCGTCTAAGAACCTGTCACAAGGCAGGATATGGGGCTCACCCAGACCTGCAGAATCAGAATCTGCTCTTTAATAAGATTCCCAGGGGGTTCGAGGACACGGCTCTTCATGTGCCCAGTCTAACACAGAACAGAGTTGAGATACTCATTTATAGATGCATTCAACCAAAGAGGGGTCAGGAAATACCTCCTTTTCACACCAGACACTAGGTAAGCACCAGGGATCCTCCAACCACTCAGAGTCCAGCAGGGAGAGCTGTGTGTGGGCTTAGAGTTCAGTGGGGAGAGGAGGAGGCAGGGTCAGCTCAGGCAAGGCAGGGGAAGAGAGCACTTGGGTTGAGAGTTAACAGAGGGGAGGAGTCTGAGGAACAGTCACGGACAGGAGCTTTCTGAGCAGTGAAAGAGGAACGAAGGTGGGGTGAAGTTGAGAGAAGGAGATGGTGCAGGAGAGGCGGAGAGGCAGCCAGGGCTGGCCTGGAAGGCCTCGGTCTTGCTCCTCCATTCTGGACAGTTCTGCTGCCACAGTCTCTGGTTATATAAGTTCCCTGGCAATCTCGCTTCTGGCTCATTTGAACTTGGAGCCCAGGACCAGGCCTGCTTTTTTTCACAAGTACCTGGTCTGGGCCTGGGGTGGTCCTGGGCGTGCTAGCTAAGCACTCAGCCACTGAGCTGCACCCAGCCCAAATTTTTTTTTTTTTTAAATACAGTGCAAGACCTTCAGTTTTTCCTGATTAAACTGTAACATGGCCTTTTTTTGATTTTCACTTGGAAGTCTATCAAGATGTTTTCTCTTTCCTTCATGCTGTGTACTCTACTATCTTTTTGTCTTCAAGTTCATGCTTCTCACATTGGGTATGTGTTTTCTGGACATTGAGAGCAACCTGCAAGCTTTCATCTGTAAGAACAAGGATCATTCTCTTCTACTGCTAACTCAATGCCTCCCCTCCCAGCCCCACCCCGCCTCTACTTCCTCCTGGCTCTAAGAGCTTACTTTTCACCCTAGAAGTGAAAAGTACCAGGTACCCACCTTTTCAGTCTCCCCAGCATGAACTAGCAACTAAATCCTGACTGGTGACACTTGACAAGGTTCATCTTCCAAATACAGCGACTGCAAAGAGAGGCTATCTGTTTTCCTCCTTGCCTTTGGGTGTGAGAATGTGATGCCTGGAGCTGTGGCAGCCACCTTGAGATCACCAAGAAAGCCAACATGCCAAGGATGGCTGGAGGTGAAAACGGAAAAAGCTTCCCTAGGTCCTTTATGACACCACTGGGCGATTCTCCCGGTTGTGGGAAAGGCCCATTTATGGACTTGTTACACTTCAAGGTCACTCAATAACTTTTGTTCTTTATATGGAAACAACCCAGAGCTATTTCAGGCCATGAAAGTTCCTAAATCTCATCATTCTTATCCTCTCCTGTAAATTCCTGGGCACCTTCTCAATGGAATATGTCAAAGCTGCTGTTTATAACTCTACCTAGTCAGAAGGCTTTGTCTGGGCATTAAGCATTTTTTTTTCTTGCTTAAATTAAAATTTAAAGCTCTCTTGATTACACTGGCCAGTTTTCTAACAAGTCCATTTTTCTGGTATATTTTGGGATACTTTCTATTGGTTGTTATATTCTAATATTTTAAGCCTTGTTTAGAAACTCAAATCACATTCTCTGATATTCCATGAAGCTATTTGTTTCCTCTCCTCTTTGGTTACAGGGTCTTGACCTCCAACAAGAGACACCACCAGGTCCCCCTCTCTCCACCAACTTCAGTGGTCCTCCCCAGGGAGCTAGCTGCCCTGTAGCCTCAGGCATCCCTTCCCTCTCTCCAGGATCCCCCTCTTCATGTTCTCTCAGTAGGGGAGACACTGGTCTCCTGAATGCCCACCTCCCTCTACCTCCATCCCCTCTGCCCTTTCCCCTGTAAGGCAATCACAGGAGCCAAACTACCAGAGACAGAACCTTCCTAGGGCTGCAGAGAGGCTATGGAACTCACAGGGGACTTCTTTTTTTTTTATTCCAAATCACATTTCATTTGCACAAGCATTGGGGCAAGTCAGGGCGCCTGGCAGGCCTGCTAAGTGCTGGCATCTGCCCTGCACCTTGGAAACAGATGCCAAGGTGACAACATCTCCTACCGGGCAGTGCAACCTTAGACCTGCCTCTTCTGAGCCCCACTCAGGCACTGCGGCCCTGGTGGTCAGCAGCAGGCTTGCTCCAGGCCGCCTGTGATCTTTCCTCCTAAGGCCTGGCACGCAGCCTCGCCTGGAAAACTCCAGCTCTGACCTCTGGGAGCACTTTCTTGTCATAAATACACCACCAGTAGCTCTGCATTTTTCTTTCTCCCTTGTGTCAAATTCTTCCACCCTCACCTCTTGACTCTAAGCCTCTTCAGGATATTTGTGTTCCTGGCTTCTTTCTAGAATTTTTTTTCCCCATCTTGTAGGAATGTTTAATCCCCTCTATAAAGTTAGAGCCTTGGCCTCCCCCTCTAGGAAATGATTAACAAACAAACAAAAAGTGCCCTTATACTTGCATTAGTTTTCACATTTTATAGAATTCATTCCCTGCTGGTGAAGAAAACCAGGCCCCTCTACGTAAGCCACAGCCATTAACCCCAGGCTACCTTGTGCTGGGGTGTGTGTGTGTGTGTGTGTGTGTGTGTGTGTGTGATGTGTGTGTCTTTGCATATTCGCCTCTAATCCTCACAACACTTCCCAGTTTACAAATGTAGTAACCAAGGTGGGTCTAGGAAGGTCACATGCCCAGGCCACAAAAGCTACTGAGCTGAGGCCTCAGGGCATTAAACCAGGGAGGGCTCCAGGCTCCAAACCACTGCTCCTCCTAATCCCTCAATGTCCCCGTTTTCTGGCCTCTCAGGGAAGCTTCTCTGCCATGTTTCCTAAAAACACCTTTTGATTTCAGGAAACTGTGGTTTTGCTGGACTTGCTTGGGCTGGCCTTGTGCTCCTGCCTAGTGGAGAGAGGGCAGGAGGTGGGGCAGGGGGAGGCTGCAGCCTCGCCCCAGCCCAGAGAGACCATGGCAGGCCCCAGGACATTCTGCTGTAGATTCTCTAGCTTTTCTTTTGGCTTTCTTATCATACACATAACAGGAGTTTGAAGAGAAGAAGTTTTAAATTTTGATGAAGTCCCATTTATAGACTTAATTCTTTTATGGCTCATACTTTAGGAATCCTATCTAAGAAATCTTTGCCTAAAGCAAAGTCTCAAAGATTTTATCTTATTTTTTCCTAGGTTTTATGTTTAGGTCTATGATCCAGTTTTGCATGAACTATGAGTCTGTGTTCCTTTTTTTCCCCCTATGAATATCCAGTTATTGATATTGATACATTGATAAGAACCACTTGTTGAAAAAGACTATCCTTTGTCTACTGCAACATCTTTGTGCCTTTGTCAAAAATTAATAGTAGATGTGTGTGGGATTATTTCTGGACAATTCAATTCCCCTAGTGTACACCATTCCCCTAGTGTTTTGGTGAGTATAGCTTTATAATAAGCTTTGAAATCAGACAGCATTAATACTCCAATTTTGTTCTCTTTTTCTAAGTTTTGGTTATTTTAGGTCCTTTCCATTTCCACATCAATTTTAGATTCATCAACCTCTACAAAAAAGCTTGCTGGACTTTGATTGGGATCTGCTGAGTTTATTAAACAGGGGCCGCCAAAACTTTCATTAAAAAGCCAGACAGTCAACATCTCTAATAATTAGAGAAATGCAAATCAAAACTACTGCCAGTTAGAATGGCAGCTGTCAAGAATACAGACAACAATAAGTTTTGGTAAGAACGTGGGGAAAAGGCACACTCACATATCGCTGATGGGACTGCAAATTGGTACTCTGTAAAGCAGTATGGAAATTCCTTAGGAAACTTGGAATGAAATCCAATTCCTTCAGGTCTTCTGTACAGAGGATCAGAATGTGAACAGAGTTTTACTCCTTCCTTTCTAATTTAGGTGCCTTTTAATTTAACTCTTTTCTGCCTGACTGCCCTAGCCAGATTCTTCAGTACGGTGCTGATGGCAGTGGTAGGAATGGATGCGCTTGTTAATGTTCTGGACATAAGGGGACAGTATCAGATTCTTGTCACAAGCATGATGTCATCTTTCATGGATGCCTCCACCAGGTCGAGGAAGTTCCCATCTGCCAGATGTCCCATGGTTCACAACTGCTGTTTTTTTTTTTTTTTTTTCATTTTTAAAATTCTATTTCTCTGTGTTTCATTTTGGGTAATTTTTATTTCTGTGATTTAAATTTACTGATTTTCTTATATGATGTCTACTCTTCTGTGCATTCTGCTGTTGTATTTTTTCATCTTTAGACATCAGATGTGCTAAGTATCTCCATGTCTCTATGCAGCTGCTGAAACATTTGGAATATAGTTTTCATAACAGCACTGGTGTCCTTGTCTGCTAATTATGATATGGTTTTCAGCTTTGGGTCAGTTCTCATGGATTCACCTCATTAGGGTGTATGTGTGTGCGTGTGTGTGTGTGTGTGTGTGTGTGTGTATAAATATTTCTATTTGTTATTATACTTATATTTGTTGTGGGATGTTTGATTTTTGATATTCTGGGGTCTTACTTTTGTGATTTGCTAGGTAGGTCTAGAGTAGGGCTCAGTCCAGAGCTTACTCCCTACTAATCCTGAGGGTGGATTCTGTTTTCCCAGTCTGGCTGGTAGGAATGGTACTCTTCCCAGCCCTGCACGCGAGACGCTGTTCCCTTGGTCCATTTTGGTGGTTCTTTGCCCTGGGCTCAGTTACCTGGAGCCCTCAGCCATCTCTGGGGCTCTTTTTCTGCACTGTTCTCCTAAGAATTCTGGTTGTCCTGGCCTACTTGGATTCCCCCCTCTCAAGGTGCTAAGCTGAAGTGACAGTCACTCCACAACTCAAATGGTCTCAAGTGTCAATGTCCCTTGTTGTCTTATGTCTTTAGAGAAACACAATTGCACATATTTTGACTGTTTTGGGGGTGGTTTCTGGCACGAAGGAACCTGGTCCCCACTACTCCATCTTGGCAGGAAGCAGGTGTTTCTCCACTGACTTTTTAAAAAAAATTTTTAGTTGTACTTGGACACAATATCTTTATTTTATTTATTTTGATGTGGTGCTGAGGATCAAACCCAGTGCCTCACACATGCTAGGCGAGTGCTCTACCACTGAGCCACAATCCCAGCCCCTCTTCACAGACTTTGGATCTTCAAAACTATGTGATATCTTATTTGGGTTTATAGACTGAGAAACTGGGGGTTCCTGGGTGCAAATTACCTGGATCAAGGTCTCATGAAAATAAAAGAAGACAGGATCTTCCGATTTCACGTCATCTCCCCTGTAATATGGGATCAAAGTGTTGTTTGGAATAAATAAAAACAAACTTGACTCTTAAGATCTGGTTAGTGGTCTTCACTTTTAAAACTGCTTCCATGGCTATTTTATCTTTGGTGAGGTTTTCATATGATATATACAAAATATTGTAGATTAATGTAAAGTTTTGATAATTTAGTGGAAAACAAAAAAGATGGTCACCAAAACTTCTTTCCTTTAAGTTACTAACGTAAAACATCACTCTGTCAAAAGTGAAGTAATAAAGACACATAGGGAAGGTGAATATCCCTTTAAGGCTCTATCCCTTGTCTCCTCTTCATAGGTAATTCTGGCAGAGTTTGGTATCTACCCTGAAGATACTATTGTACTTGTGGGCCAGTGGCTGGTCTGCTTTGGGGGAGCTTGCCTGTTTATCACAATACTAACCCAGTCTTCAACACTTCTGCGTGGGGACCCTGGAATTAGACCACGTGGCACAAATCCTGGTTCTACTTCCTTGACATTATGTGTCTTTGGCAATTTCCCTAGCTCTGTCCTCAGTTTCCCTGTCTGTAAAATGGGGAGAAGCGTATCTACTTCATAATAGTGAGCTTTTGTTGCAAAAAACTCAATAAATGTCAGCTCTTCTACTATTATCCAGTGTCTATTCTACTAGGAATCATTTCTAATGACTATGACAATCATGTTTGTGGCTGCCAATACAAACTCCTTTTTATTCCCTGATCACATCTTTTACCTGTCAGCTTTTCTTATTTATGACTGAAATACCTTTTCAAGCCTTTCTCAAAGTTTTCGTAAATTAGAATCTTCTGTTACATTGCTCTTTCCTTAAAGGTCAGTTTTTTCAGTTATCTGATCCTGGTGGTTTCCTCACATTTGGGAAAAAAGCATGGCTCTGTCCTTGCTGCCTCTCCACCTTGTCTTCCCCTTTAAAAGAGGGGGCTCTGCACAGGCTCTGTGTGAGCAAGTGTGCGATTCTTTAGGGTGGGTGAGCAGGTGGCAGGCAAATGATGTGCAGTTCGTGCGAGGCCCCCGCTGAGGGCAACCTCATCCCCTGTAGTCCGCTAGGTCTGTAGAACTTGCAGCTTCTCTGATCTAGTTCTCTACCCACCCTCTCTTATCCTGTTTTCCATTTTACAGAATCCCCCCCCCCATTTTTTGTATTGATTAGCCAATGGTACTTTTTCTTGTTTTCCAACATCTTTAATGGATTTAAGCTTTTTAAATATTTTTCCTTTTGATTATGGTTGTGGAGGAGGCAAAAGCAGGTGTGGTCTGCTTAAGGTAGGTGATAGTAAGTGCTGGGGATACACAACCCCACTTTTGCCCAGATTTTCCACTGGGCCACTCCCTGGATGGAATGCATAGCTGGACACATGAGCAGGTCAACCAGAGCTGCCACATACAGACAGATGGCTGGCTGGAAGCTGAGGAAAGTTCTCTGCCTCTCTGGGTCTCAGTCCCCATCTGCAAAACGCTGCATCTCTAAAAGACCTGTTCTAACTGTAGAACACCAGGGCTCGGTAGAAGGAGACGGGCAAGAACAAGGTCGCACTACATGAAGTCATGCAAAGCTAAACTGCCAATCAAGCATGCGCTCAGGAGCTGTCAAGAATCAAGCCCTCAGCCTTACTCATCCTTCATGATCTTGGTCTGCTTCTCTTTCCTGGAGGAAAATTACTTGTGTGTATTTCTAGTATCTAGTGAGTACTTAGTAGTACCAGATCTCTGAAAGTAGTACAAGATTGAGACTCTGTTTTGTCCTTAAAGCATCAATAATCTTGATTCCACTGCTTTTATTTTTTGTTCCTGCAGTATTTTTTTCCTGAATACGACAGTCACAGCATTTATCTGCCAGGGTGATGTACAAAGAATAAGTATCATCAAATCCACACTTTCCATCCCATAAACATTCATGTTAAAAGCAGGACAGAGATTCATTTAAAAAAAAAATGTTTAGTTACAGATGAACACAATACCTTTTAGTTTATTTATTTTTTTTTATGTGGTGCTAAGATCAAACCCAGTGCCTCACAGGTGCTAGGCAGGCGCTCTATGATTGAGCTACAGCCCCAGCCCCAGAGTTTCTCCTTTATAAACAGATTTAAAAAAAAAAAACAACACAGAATTTCAGGCTCCCTTCTAGGCTGAGGTCCCACTGTCAAGTCTCTCTGTGTTAAGATACATTATATGTTTTAAAGGGGGCAAAAGGAAACAGAGAAATACACCACAAAGGCACATGGATTTTTTCTTTTGTTAATGGCTCTCTATATGCTGTCGGGCTGCTGTATTAATTCTGACATGGCTGTTCACACACATTTTTAATTTGCTCAAGTCATTTCATGAGCTAGTAATTTCATGGTTCAATTTGTTCCAGGCAAAAGTGAACTATTACAAAATATTCCAGACTCTTTTCAGGTTGGAAAAATTAATGAATTAAAATGAAAACAAGTCTACATGATTGCTTTTTTGTTCTCATTAGAGAATGGAGCACTTTCCATAAGTATAAATATATTCTATAATAGAATAATAGACATACATAAATAATATAAATAAATATATTCTCCCACACTTCCTAACTTTTCCTTTGCATTCTTGGAAGCACCTAAAAGCCATGGTATTTTCGGACCCAGGTTTACCTGACGTTGACTCTGTGGTCCATTAAGTGCCAGGTGCGCCTGTCTCCCATAATCTGTGCAGATGCTCCAGGAAGCCACCCTGCCCCACCCTGTTCACTGATGAGGAAGCATGGTGCTGAGGGGTCACAGTGCCCCAGGGTAAAAGCAGACACTCTGGGCACAATTCGGTTTGGGCACACAGTCTCCAACTTCCTGGGGACTTTTCCTTGAATTTGCTGCCAACAAAACTCTGATAACTGACAGCTCCCTGGCATACTTGCTGGCTCACTGGTTTTTCTTAAAGCAACATTAGCAAATTAAAAAAAATTAATTCCCACAAATCTTCTCATTAAAAATCAGAAGTTATTTCACAGTGATTGGAAATTGGAAAGAATGACATAATCAGCCCCTCCATCAGCTTTAGCCTCTCCGAATCTCCTCTTCCACCTTCCACCCATCAGAAAGTTGCAAAAACATCATCACCCTGGCTGGAGGCCGAGGGAGTCCTGGTCCCTTCCAAGGCCATTCCCTTACCTGTGCCATCAATCCCATGGCATCCCTGCACTCCAACTCTTTTTAACATGGTGCCACACTCTGCCATCACCACTGGGGATAGTCAGCCCAACAGTGAGAGCTGAGCAGGGATAAGTGACACATGCACATGTCTCTCTTCACATGGGACTTAAGACAAGCTTCAGTGTTCTCATTAAAGATAATTAAACAGAAGATCACTGAAGAGGGAAGCAAAAGCTCTACTATAAATCAACAGAGAGCCAAGCCCTCATCTGTGGTCTGCTGAGGATTTAAGCTCTGCTTCAGGCAAATTCTAAGGATATTTGTCTTGTCTTAAGGCAAAATGCCACTTGTGCACCACCCTAGAGGTGAGTACTTTTCTCTGCCTCCGTCAGCAGGCCTGCTGAACCTCTGACTCATCCTTCTCAGTCTTCCAGCTGGCTGTTCCATATCTTTTCTCTACTTGCTGCATAGGACCTTGCAAACAGCAAATGCTCAATGCAGGCAGAATCCCACACAGGGGAGAGCTTCAGCTCCCAGACTCTGCATGGCTACCCATGGGCCTGTCCTAGACTCACAGGGGTGCCCTGAGGTATTTTACATTTTTTTATTTATTTACTTGTATAAAATTATACATAATAGTTGGATTTATTATACCCTCTCCATATATGCACATAACATAATTCAATCAGTCTCATTTTCCAGCATCTTCTCTTTCCCTCTCCTCATCCCTCCCCATGATCTGCTTGCTCTACTCTATTACTTATTATTATTTTAATTGATGCATTATCATTATATGTGAGATTTACTGTGATATAACAAAGCAACATCAATATCTATCATATGTCCCACAAGAGTTAAGAGTCCTTGGTAATTTTCCTCCCCTTTCCACACTGGATGCTCTCAGTCTCTCATCTGTCAGTTCAATACCTAGTAAGATGAAATTGACTGAGGGAGATTGGTGGCCTGGAGAGGAGAAGAAACATATCTAGGCACATGGGAGCTTGGGGGCTGAGGGGGGCCTCTGTGGCTCAATAGCAAGATGCTCAGGGGCATGAGAGACAGCTGGGCCCCTCCAGGTCTGTGGCAAAACAAGAGGCACCAAATAAGTCTCAGCTAGGGGTGGAGGACTATGCAGCTTTTAGACAGGAGAACACTATGTCCCAGAATATGAGAAACATTTTTCTTGTACTGAACATGACCCAACCTTACACCAAACCCAGGGTAAATTGCATAGTAATATTTTAGATGAGCCACATTTTGTTTTAAATAGGCTTAGTCAGCTCACCTGTACAGAGTGCTAACCAATTCCACTTGGAGGAATTCTGGAGTAGCAGGGTGCTGTATCTTCATTAGAGGAAGGACATGTGGATTGCCAGAGCAATCCTGAGGTAGGATGTGAGAAAGGCCATCTTGAGCTAGGAAATGTTGTATGGTCTGAAAGTTGGGATTCTCCCTCAAATCAAGATGGAACCTAGTAACCAATGTGATAGCATCAAGAGGTGGGGCTTTGGCAAACTGATTAAGTCACAAGGGCTCTGCCTTTACAAATGGGATTAGTGGCCTTATAAAAGAGATACAAGCAAGCTCCCCTCACCCTTCCACAATGTGAGCATTCAGCAATAAGGCGCCATCTTTAAATAAGAGAATCTTTGCTAAGTGAAATAAGCCAATTCCAAAAAACCAAAGGCTGAGTGTTCTCTCTGATATGTGGATGCTAACACAATAAATAGGGGGCCAGGGAGGGAAGAGAAATTCACTGGATTAGACAAAGGTGAATGAAGGGAAGGGAGGGGGAATGGGAATAAGAAAGACAGTAGACATGCTTTCCTGTGTTCATATATGAATACATGACCAGTGTAACTTCCACATCATGTACAACCACAAGAATGGGAAGTTATACTCTATGTATGTTTGATATTGTCATGTATAACTAAAAAGAACAAATCCTATTTTCATGTATAACTAAAAAGAATAAAAATTTTTAAAAAGAGCATCTTTGAAGCAGACAGCAGCCCTCACCAGACACTGAATCTGATGGTGCCTTAATCTTGGACTTCCCAGGTTCCAGAACTACAAGCAACACGTTTCTATTGTTTATCAAGTACTCTATTTTGTTACAGCAGCCTGAATGAACAAAGATAATGTCCTACTGACTTTCTAGGAACCCACTGTGTTGTAACTATAAAGACTGAAAGCTTACTGTTGATTGATAAGAAACTGGAAAATTACTCCTTAACACTTTTTAATCTGTAGACTTTTCACAAAGAGTTAGAATTTCAACCTAAAACATATAGTTATCATTGCCCAATTGCTGACAAATTTATCTGACACCGCTTGATTCTCAACAGCTACTTTGCCAAAGGCAATTATCTACTTCTTGAGGCCTAAAGAAAAAAAATTAATTTCTCCTCTTATTTACTTCAAGGAGCACAGTAGTTAGTTAGGTGAAATAATTATTTTTAACTATTCTTGAAAGCATATGGTGAAAAATGAGGGGGAAAAAAAAAGAAAGAGATCACCACATCAGAGCTGGGCCCCATCTGAATAAAAGCAGGCTGATCACAGAATGCTATAGTGGCAAACATGAACACACCCAGACTTAAAGAAATGTGGCTGTCAGGGTCACAGGAAGAATCCCACCTGCCATAGCAACCACTCCATGCCATCTTCTGATGACTACTGAATGGCCCCAGGATGACGCCAGGGCTCTGTTCCTGGGGCTGAGACCTGAGCAGGCTGCAGGTCATCTTTCTGAGTCACAGCCCATGTGCATAGCCATGGGGAACATTAAAAGCATAGGAGAGGGTCTGCGGTGGAAGCTCAGTGAAAGTAGAGCTACAACAGCAGAGCACTTGCCTAGCATGTGTGAGGCACTGGGTTCAATCCTCAGTACTACAAAAAAATAAGTAAATATTTAAAAAAAGTTATTATGTCCATTTACAACTAAAAGAAAAGGAAAAAAAAAGCATAGGACATGCAACTACTTTCATATCAACCCATTTACCAAACCCTGGAATCTTCAGTTAAACTAATTGTAGCCACATTTTTAGAGGCGATTTTTAAAACATCATGGGCCAATACTGAAATCTTAGAGGCAAAAAGGAGCTCCCATCAGGTCTCCTGATCCTAGCTGTGAAACAACAGTCACATTGCTACTCTGGTTAAGTTTTAAACATTTGGAGCAATTTCTCTTGTATGCATTTCACAGTAGACAGAAAGACTACCATTAGTGACATGGAGAGACTTAGATGATAAATCACATGCATCCAGTACATGATGGTAAAAGTATGCAAAACTCACAGGAAAGCTGGGTATGTTGGAAATTTCTCCCAAAGCCAATTACTTCTTTCTATCTTTTGTTACCCACAGAGTCACAGCGTACTTTTACGAAGTTAAAATTAGTTTACAACTTGACAGCAGAGATGATGACGTGGATGCTAAATGCCATTGACAACATTCCAAGTTCTTTCCCTGTCTTTGGGAACATGGGCATTTTTACACAGAGGTGCCAGATGATCACAGGACTGTCATCTGAACACCTAGTGGAGTTGCCTTCTGGGTCACCCACCCTGTGGTATGCATGCTGAGTGTCTGTAGGAAACGGCCCTGCAGTAACGGAGGTTCTTGGAGGATTGTGGGCCCAAGGCCTTTGTTCAGTGATAAGATGCAAAACCAAAGGTCATAAGTCTTGTCCACCCTTGTGTGGCTTTTCTGTGCCAGGGTTTACACTGGAATCCAGGTCTCAGATTCTTAAGCCATTAGAATGTGGGTTAGCATCTCTGACCTAAGGAGACTCGCTAGAGAATGCAGGTGTT
The DNA here is from genome assembly GCF_964194105.1 of Spermophilus citellus. Lineage (NCBI taxonomy): Eukaryota > Metazoa > Chordata > Mammalia > Rodentia > Sciuridae > Spermophilus > Spermophilus citellus. The sequence continues at coordinate 21,375,869 of NC_138184.1, read as the reverse complement.
CTAGCCTTACAGGTAATGCTGCCCTTTCTCACTGGCACGTCAAAGGTGGGGCGGTCCGTAAGCATCCCTCCTCAGCAGAATGGGACTGCCTCAGGTGGACTCCTCAGCAGAATGGGACTCCCTCAAACCACTGAGGATCACCAGGCCAAGGGGCAGGATGTCACTCTTTAGGGCACACCATCACAATCTAGGTACAAAGAGAACACAGACCAGTCCTACTTTAGCTGCGGCCCAGGAAGTCACAGTGCAGCTCGAGTGCCCACAGAGGATGGCCTCATGGGGTGAGCCATAAACTCTCAACAAAGCACAAAAAAGTGTCCAGGAAGACAAGTGGACAAAAGAGAGGCAACGGAGTGAAGAGAATGGGCAGCAGCAAAAGAACCCATGGAGTTCTGGGAACCTTGAGATATCCTGCCAATTGTTTTAGAAAATAACAACAAAATATATTACATTTTGTGAGACTGCATTTTTCCTGCCTTTCAAAGTCTACCAGATCTGATGTATGATGATAGAAAGGCAAAACAAAGGGGATAATGATGAGTTCTGTTTTTGAACTATATTTTACTTTCAACTTTTAAATTTGTTTTAATTAGTTATACATGATAGCAGAATGCATTTATGTACTTTGATATATCATACATAGATGGGATATAATTTCTTATTTTTCTGAGTGTGCATGTTGCAGAATCATATTGGTCATTCAGTCACATACATACATAAAGCAATAATGTCTGTTTCATTCTACTATCTTTCCTATCCCCCCACTCCCTCCCCTCTCCTCCCTTCACTTCCCTTTACCTAATCTAAAGTAACTATATTCTCCTTTAGTGCCCCCCAACCCCATTGTGAATTAGCTTCTGCATATTAGAGAAAACATTCGGCCTTTGGTTTTTTGGGTTTGGCTTATTTTACTTGCATGATATTCTCCAACTTCATCCATTTACTGGCAAATGCCATAATTTCATCTTGTTTAAAACTGAGTAATAGGGGCTAGGGTTGTGGCTCAGTGGTAGAGGGTTCGCCTAGCACGTGAGAGGTCTGGGTTCGATCCTCAGCACCACATAAAAATAAATAAATAAAGATAGCGTCCAACTAAAAATAAATATTTTAAAAAACTGAGTAATATTCCATTATATATACATACCACATTTTCTTTATCCATTCATCTATTGAAGGACACCTAGGTTGGTTCCATAGTGTAGCTATTGTAAATTGAGCTGCTATAAACATTGATGTGGCTGCATTGCTATAGTATGCTGATTTTAAGTCCTTTGAGTATAAACTGAGGAGTGAAATAGCTGGGTCAAATGGTGGTTCCATTCCAAGTTTTCTGAGGAATCTCCATACTGCTTTCCAGAGTGGTTTTATCAATTTGTAGTCCCACCAGCAATGTATGAGTGTACCTTTTTCCCCACATCTTCACCAACATTTATTGTTGTCTATATTCTTGATGATTGCCATTCTGACTGGAGTGAGATGAAATCTTAGTGTAGTTTTGATTTGCATTTATCTAATTTGCTAGAGATGTTGAACACTTTTTCATTACTGGAGAAAACATAGCCTATTCAACAAAGAGTGCTGGCAACATTGGAAATCCATATATGGCAAAATGAAATTACACCTCCATCTCTCATCCTGCACAAAAATCAATTCAATGTCAATTCAACTAAGTCTTTGATGTCTATTAGACCCTGCACCTAGCAGAAGAAAAAGTAGGCCTAAATCTTTACCATATTGGTTGGCCTAGGATCTGACTTCCTTAACAAGACCCCTAAAGTGCAAGAAGGAAAATCAAGAATCAATAATTGGGATGGATTCAAATTAAAAAGCTTTCTCAGCAAAGGAAACAATCAATAACATGAGGGGAGAGCCTACAGATTGGGAGAAAATCTTTACCATATACACCTCTGATAAAGCATTAAACTCTAAGATATATAAAGAATTCAAAAAACTTAACACCAAAAAAAAAAAAACCTCACAAATAACCTAATCAATAAATGGGCTAAGAAACTGAACAGACATTTCACAGAAGAAGAAATACAATCAATCAACAAATTTATGAAAAAGTGTTCAACATCTCTGTATTTTATTTTTACTAAGAAGTTGTTACACAAAGATTTTCCCTATACATGACTTTAAATCTGTCCTAATACTGGCATTTTAAAAACTTGTTTTAAAATGTTAAAATTTCCTTGCTAATCCCCTAGCAGATTCTGCAGGGCAATACCATTTGAATTCCATGACCTAGATTGTAATGGAACCTTTCATAACTGCAATATTGTGAGTCCTGGGCATTTAAAATTTCTTTAAAAAAGAAAGCCATTTCAAGGCAGCAGCATAGTAAACTATTTTGATGTGATCTTGAAAAGCTCAGAAAAACACAGATATGCTTTTTGAACCAGGATGCAATTTATATAACTAGCAAGAAGGTAACATTACCAAGCCCATTCCAATGTACCCAGCCTTAGGGCATCTAACTGAATACTCAGAAAATCCTGCTGGCTTACTGAATTTAATTGCATGAGAAAATATGTTTTGAATACCATAATGCTATATTTGTGAATAAGAAATCTAATGTGAATGTTTCCAAGTAGAGAATATGATTTTAAGTGGTCTGAAGTATAACTTTCTCTGATACTTTTTAAAAAATACTTTTAATGTATTTTTCCCCACATTTTTTTACTGGTGTATTATAGTTGTACATAATGGTGGGATTCGTTGTTACAGATTCGTACATGAATACAATTCTGATAACTTCTGAATAAATGGCTGCCATTCTGGTAACAGCACAAAAAGAAGCTACCACCCACCTCACAGGTTCCCCTGTAAAAAAAAGTTCCCAGCAGCCAGAGCAGCAAATGGCTAGTGCATGTCCACTGAAAACCAAATTATTACCTCAGTGATGATGTCTACAACCTTAGGCAAGCAGTGTATTGATTCTCTAGGGTACATTCTCCAGTGACACTGAGGGGAGCTATGGGAAAGTGGACATGCACAAATATAGCCTGGCTAAGATGCACAAATACAGCATGGCTAAGATGCTAATCCAGAATTTACTGGAAGCCACTTTAAGAATCAAAGAGTGCCCACTCTGGTGCCCTACTAATACCACCTTTATGGCCAGCAAGTTTTCTGTGAGAGAAACCTGTCTTTCCATTTTATTTATATCCCTCCAAAAGCAGATCATACTGATTTGACAACTGTCTTCCAGCTGAGGGCTAATTACTTTGAGAGCCATAATGCAAATGGCACCGGATCAAAGCAGATTAAGTGAGATTTAATCCTTTGGAAGCCCAGGAGAATATTAGGAGAGTGGAGCTCAGGGCTGAATAGACACTATATTCTTTGGTTCTTTGTTCCCTGATCAAATCAATGGAAATGAACATGCAGTGCCTCTTGGAGCAGAGCTGGCAGAAGCCCTGCCACGGGGCGCCTGTTTGTACTGCCTTCCTCTCTGGAGTGACGCCACTGTCACAGTGCTTACAACAGTGGAAAATTTATACTTTGGCTACAAACAAGCAGATGGCTTCAAGTCTAATGGAGGACCATTTCAAATGCCGCAATCTGTATTTTAGGGCCCAGGAACAACTGCATTTAGGAGTTACTGTTTCACAGAAAAATTAGTTTCCAGGGCATTAACCAAGTGCTAACCAGCTATTTCTCCCAAGATTGCCACTGTGATAAGATGTAATTAACTTGCAAGAACTTAAGTTCTTTTCTCTCTCTATAGTTAAGCTATTTGACTTGAGCTCCCTATGTCCATGGACAAGATGGGACCAAGGTACTGGAGAAGGAGCTGGATTTATGTTATGTATGTATTTTCAACTAGCAAGTCCAAATAATAGGGGTATCTGGACTATCACAAACTGACATTTGATGGCTCCAATAAGATTCCTGAAGCTAGGGGTGGAAAAACGGCCAGGTTACACAACCAATACAAATGCAAACCCACAGTGATGCTAGCTGGCCATCACCACCTCTCCACCTTGAGCCAAGCATAGGGCTGAGGGCATCAGAGGAAGACTAGGAGCAGGCAGAAATACCAAGGTGCTTAGTTCTAAGAGAAGGTGGAAACGGGGGAGAGATACCTGCCAAGACTCTTGTTTTCCACTGCAGCAGGCATGGCTGCTGCCTGAGACAGACTTACCGCCAGCAGGCCAGACCTTGGGCTCCCTGGTTTGGAGCTGGCTCGGCTCTCACTTCCTCTTCCGAGCCAACAAAGCCGCCAGTGTTCCCACTCCAGAGTGAACTCTAGCACTTCTGAATCAACTGCTCATCTCTACAGCTAGGCCTTTCTGCACCACTTCTCATGCACAGTTAGAGTATTCTTTTTTTTTTTTTTTTTTTTGAGCAATGAAAGAAACCATACAAATGGCAAACAACTGTCTGTATTCCCTGTCTCATTTGAACAATGAAAAATATGGGTGCTGTGATCTCAAAACAAAATCTTCACTATGGTGAGCCACACAAGAGCCTGTACTTGGAAACAAAACAAACCAGGCATGGCATAAGGGGACCTATGCTAGCCAGAGTTCTCACGTGTTCCATGTTTCCTGATTCTTGGCACAGAGAAAAGTGGAAAAATGTCCTCTGCCCCCATCCACAGAAGAGGTCACAGGAGAGGATGGATAAGCACTCTCTTCCCCACACTGCATGTATTTATTGGTTCCACTTCAATTTAAGATAGGTTCCTTGTCTGCTGTCTAGTTTGGAAACATTTAGAAGTGAATCACTGTATGATCCACTACCTTCAGAGAACAGTGGCTTCAATTCGACTGCTGGGCTGAATCCCTAACAGCAGGATCTGGATTAGATCTTTACTCTTTACCCTTGTCTTCATGTCTCCCAGGCCCCCACCTGATCAGCTACACTGGCAGGGCTCCTTAAGTCCTGCCCTTGACCATGAGAGAGGCACCTTCCTAAGAAAAGTCCAGCTTCCCAGGCAGCAACTGACTGAGAGCACAGATCACAAGGCTGGTCCAGGAAGGTTTGAGTGCAAGAGCTTTGAAGATTAGAAGACAGAACCACCAGAATAAAAGATCGATGCATGAGCATCCACAAAGGCAGACAGAAGGAAAAGCAGGAAATGAAGCAAAAAAAAAAAAAAACAAAAAACAAAAAACAAAAAACCAAGGACACAAATAGTAATACAAACATTAAAAAAAAAAAAAGGTTAAGGGTGGGGGGAAAAGAAAATAAAAAAGTGATTGACATACACACAAAGATTCTAAGGACTATCGTACTGGGAGCTCACTTCTTCCATGATTAACTAACGTCACTGTTCTTGTTAGAAACTCTATGATCTCATTTATTTCAAATCAACTACTCAGTGAATTCTGCCACCAAAAGAGGAGACACTCTTTCAAGTGTGAGCCTGAAAGAAGTTATGTGACAGGAGTCCCACTGGGGTTTCTGAAGGAAGGCCACTGTCCACTGACCAGCCATTGCTCTTCACTTCTAGAAATTCATCTTAAGTCCAAATTAGTTTTGATTAATTAGCATTTCAAGACAATATGTTTTCACAAATATTTTTAAAGGAAGCACAGGGCAGGGCGGAATCTAAGACTGCTCCTTGCCAAAAAGCAGGTCAATCTCAAGAGTAGGCAGTTTTTTCTCTTCTGGAAGATCTCCAGGATGAGAATCAAAACTACCTATTTCAGGCTGTGGCTGTGGCTGTGGCCCAGTAGAGCACTTGCCTAGCATGCACAAGGCCCTGGGTTCCTTCCATCCCCAGCACTATGAACAACACAACAAAAATAAAAAAAACTATCCATCTCCAAGGATGGAAGCATTTTATCCCTCAATGGTCAAGGAGTTCTTTGTCACACTCAGTCAGGAATTCTGTGTTAGTCATACCCATCTGCTCTGCTCAGTCTGTATCTTCCAGATGGGGAGTCACCAACATGGTTTGACTCACCCTGCTGTCATTCCCATTCCATAGATAAAGAAACTGAGGCCCAGAGAGGAAATATGCCCAGGGTAACACAGTAATGGTGAAAGCTGAGATTCCAGACACATATACTTGACACATTATTAACACCATGGCAAGCAAAGCACCCATCCTATTCCTGGCACATTTTGATTATTTCCCCCAATGAACTGAAAAGCTTCATTTAAGGCCATTGTCTTGGTATAGTCTGTGAATAAAAATTCCTTAGTGAATTTCTCTGATTGTAACTGTTAAAATCACTCATGGTTTTCAACAGACACGATTTGAGGATAGCTATCCTGGATAAAGTTCAAATAAACCAGAGTGATGTTTCTAGAAATGGTTTTCCACAACTTACATTTAAAAAGTGAACTCATTAGTCTAAGAGGAAAAAAAGAAAGAAGGGGAACAACATCAACAAAAAAAGCAACCTGGATTTATTCTGCCTCTCATCAAAACAATATTTATCACATGTGAAAGCAGAGAGGGTTGGCACTGTGCTCCCCAGACACTTGGCAGTTCATTTTCTCTCATGCCTGTGACTAAAACCAGACTTGCAAATTAAAAATATGCCTATCATTTTTTTCTAGGACAATTCAAACACAAGAGTCTGCAAAACTACCCACACAAACATTGATTTAAGCAACATGAATGAAGAATTAGAAACAACCTTGAGATCTATTTATTTTCCAAATAACAAATGGTAAGAGATTTTTTTCCAAATTGGTTGGGGTAAAGATCAAGAATATAAAGTCACAGTCCTGATAATACAGTTACCTAGCAGATACTAACTGCCTTGTAGATTCTATATAAAAAACATAGCCAACAAGAAAACAAAACAAAAAAACCCAATCCTAAAAAATTTACCAGGAGGGGGGGAAAAATCATGTGTGCCTCCAACCACTTTTTGAGAATAGGGAAAAAGAAGGGGATGTAGCTCAGGGACAAAATGCTTGCCTTGTGTGTGTGTGAGGCCCTGGGTTCCATCCCCTGCACTACAAAAAATAAATAAATTACAACAAAATCCACACACCCCCACCCCCAAAAAAGGGCTTTAAAGAAAATAAAAGGAATAGAAAAAACAGAGAGAAGATGATGTGCTGGGAACAGAATTTCACAAGTTGATAGCATTTTAATGGGGCTAGCGTTCTGCACTCGGCTCTACCACTTTTCAAGAGACCTTGTCACACAATTTTATCTCACTTGTAAGTGGCATCACCAAGGACATCCAGTTAAAAGTCCAGGAAACATGACCCAGTGGAAATCTAATACTAAATATTATTTCATGGTTATCTTAGAAAAACCACAGGATCAATCCAGACCTATCCTCTTAACCTAACTAGGTTCATAGATTTAAATAGTCACTCATCAGCCACTCTAGGGAGGTGACTGTGTGACGTCAATGCAGTGGATAAGAGACAAGTTATTTCAAGCACCCATTTTGTGTACCTAATTATGAGCACATTAATTTATTTATAATGCCAGCTAAAGCCCTTCTAAACTTATTTCCGATTTCAAAGGGATTTTATTTATTGCGGTACAGGGGGTTGAACTTGGAGTGCTCTACTACTAAGTTACATCCCCATTCCCCTCCCTTTTTTTTTGAGACAGGGTTTCACTGAGTTGCCTGACCTGGCCTTGAACTTGGAATCCTCCCACCTCAGCCTCTCAGTAGGTGAAGTTACAGGCATGAATCGTTTCACCCAGCTTCAAAGAGATTTTAGAGGGAAGATAACTGCTGTTTTAGAACCTGCTATGTGCCAACTACACTATCAGGTACTTTTCCAAGTGATTTTATTTTATTTAAAATCAAGTGTAAAATGCTGTAGTTAGACCTGACAGGCAGATCCTTATAGACTATGTGAGGATGAATTAAGCTAATGGATTGCTAGTGCTCGGTCAAAGTAAAATTCATCAAGAGTATAAATTTCGGGTATTATTATATCCTGGGTCAGAGTGAGCAAGTCCCCATCTCTCAGCTCTGATGAATGCCACAGTCACTGTATAAAGAGGCAGGAACAACAGCAGTGACATCCTAGTCCAGGGAACTACCCTGGATGGTAAGCTGGAAGTACTAAGGTGACACAGAACTGTGGGAAAACTGAGCCCAAGGGCTAAATCTTTACTGGCTGCTATTTACAGAGGGAGAGGTTGCCCAGACAACAAAGGGCTTCAGAGACAGAGCCAGGTGTGAGGTGTGGCTCTGGGATTACAGATGTTGGATGTTACACGAGTTCCCTTTTGCCCCTTTTTATTCCATGAGAGTAGGCAGATTAAGAACCCCATGCCATGCCTGCCACCTAGCTAACACAATCATGAGCTCAGAGCCAAACTTGGTTCATAAGTCACCAGCTTCCTTTCCTGGATTATTTGTGCATTAATTATTTATTATTTTATAACAAATTATTCTAACGCTTGATGGACTGATGAAAGCATTTGTTATCTCACATTTTCTGTGGGTCAGGAATTTGGAATCAGCTGGGTAGCTCAGGCTCCGAACTTCTGTGAAGCTTAGTGAGGATGGAGGCAGGAAATAGTCATCTGAAGGCACGGCAAAAGCTAAGGAATGGATGCAATCTACAGTCCACAGGCCCAATCTGGCCCAAAGCCTGTTTTTGTAAATAAAGTTTTATTAGAACACAGCCATCCTTTTTCATTTACATGTCGCCTATGGCTATTTTTACACTACCATAGCAGAATAGTTGTTATGGAGACTACATAAGACATATGCTTAAAATATTTATTATCTGGTAATTTACAGAAAACATCTGGAAACTCCTGGCCCAGAAAATCTGTATCCAAGATGGTTTGCCCACAAGGCTGTTGACAATAGGCCATGTTCCTAGTCATGTGGGCCTCTCCTCTGGATGCTGCAGAGTCCTCACAACATGGAGCTGGCTTCCTGAAGGCAAGGGAATAAGGGCAGAGCCATTGTGTGTGTGTGTGTGTGTGTGTGTGTGTTTTAAATAACCAACCCTTGGAAGAGACATACCACCATTTTGCAGAATTATATTTACTGCTTACTATAACACCAAGATACAAGGTGGGAAGGGACTTCCCAAGGGTACACTTACCAAGAAGCATGGATCACTGAAGACCCTTTTAGAAACTGACATCAATAGGTACAGACCTATTCCCTACACTATAAAATCAGGGGATAGGACAGGATAATTTCTTTAGAATTTTTCAACTCTAACATTTGACAATTATATAATGCAGAGAATTTCTGAGATGTTTTTATTTCTGAACTTCAATCACAGAATACACAGTCATCCCTCAGTATGAGGGATTTTATTTCAGCCACACATACCCTTCCCCCTGGGCCAATGGATACCAAAAATATGTAGATACTCAAATCCCTTACATAAAATAGCAATGCATCTACATATAATCTATGAACATCCTTCTCTCTCTGTGTGTGTATATGTGTGTGTGTATTTTATATATATATATTTGTGTGTGTGGTAGTGAGGTTTGAACAACCCAGGACCATGTACATGTGAGGCAAGTGCTCTACCTCTGAGCTACACCCTATCCCTACTGTATAAAGTAAGGCATCTCCAGATCACAGCTAATATCTAACACAATGTAAATGCTATCTAAATAGTTAATAGACAGTATTGTTCAGCACATAATGATGGAGGAAAAGTCTGTATATGTTTATTAAAGACACAATTTATTTTCATGAATATTATCAATCTTAGGTTTGTTGAATATGCGGGTACAGAAACCATAAATATGGAAGGCAAACTGTAGTCAATTAATATTTGTTACTGAATTTTAGCATCTGTATTTTCATTTTGACTTATGTTCACCATAATATTATCATTTATGTTGGCAGAACCATTATTAGTGTGAAGTGATTATTTTCCTTTAAGGTAGTATTTCAAAGAGTTCTTAAATTCAAACATTTCTTGTTTCTTTAATTCTATCTTTTGGAGAAAGAGACAGCTAACCAAATGTGCTGTTCTCAGGGATTACTTTAAAAGTCCATATTCCTTAGTCCATAGGTCACTATGTTTTTAATCCAATCTCTTAGGCCTACAATCATTGTAAGATATAACATTCAATCACATCACTGAAATCTTGTAGCACTGTAAATCAATGGAAAATAATATTGGTTATTATGTTAAATAAAAAATTCCTATTTTAGCAGTTCAATAGTAATAAACAAACCTTAAAAATAAGTGTGGCTTCCTACACATAATAAGTGTTCAATAATGGCTTCCTGAATCTCATATGCAAATATAACACAAGGAAGATAATTTCAAATTCCAAGGACTAACATTTAGTACTATAAAAAGTACAAAGGGATGAAATTTTGCCCCTAATGTTGTATATTTAACTAATGATCCACTCACTCAACAAATATAAATTCATCTGAAGTAATCCTGCCCCAGGAAGCTTCTAGTGGGTGGTCACAGACAAATTATCTTTGACCTTGATGAAGTTCACAGTCATAACATAAAAGGTGGCATGTGGTGAAATATTCATAATTTAGATCTTAACAATGTTTAAGTATTAAATACATCGCACTTGGGTTACAGTTTGTGAGATAAAGCTCCTGCCTCCCTGAGCACAGAGCCCTCACTAATCATTTAAACTAGCAGTACAAGGTCAATTTACCCAACATTTCCCTAATCTTTCTACTCCCTCTAAAGACAAATGCAAATTTAAAAGATTTGTTTTCATCAATCATTTACTCCTAAAGATAAAAGATGCTAGAAAAACAACAGCAACTGTGTTAAGATTATCTTTTAGTATGCTACTCCAGCATCTTCTCTTGTCTTTCTGGATTACCAAAGAATCTTTTTCCTTAGTCCAAAAACTTGTCTTTGGTTCACCAAATCCTTTTTTAGTGGTGAGTAAATGGACCTGGGTTTGGTAACAACCATCGCCACCACCATATTTCTTTATAACTTTTTTTTTTCCAGTGCTGGGGATCAAATCCAGGGCCTTGTACAAGCTAGAAGAATGCTCTACCACTGAGCTCTATACACAGCACATCTTCACAACTTCTGGTCTGACCAATATAATCTTTAATATCCTAAATCATTTAGTAAAAAAGTGAGTATGTTGATAATCAGCCAGGAAAAGCAAGAGCTACTCTTACATCTGTTAGCCCTCATGGCCAAGGAACTGTTAATAAGTACAGAATCCGAGACTGGAGACCTTACATGTCTTACTGGAATATATCTTTCGTTGTTGTTTTTAAACACACAGTTTTAAGCATTCTGAATCACCTAGAATAATTTGTTTTAGAGCAATTTTATTCTTTACAAACACAGATAGGTTTTAGTGACACATGTGAACACTATCCAAAGCACACAGCCAGAGCTTCCACAGCACGTTGACCTGGAGGCCTTCCGGGTGGAAGGGACCGGTGCCTCCACGCCTGCCACTCACACTGTTTCTGATCTACTGGCATGGCAACTAGGAAAATGATAAATTTTATTCCATATCGTGGCCTATTTAGTAATTACACAAGTAAAATAAAATCTGGTTCTGATTTGGCCATGCTTCTTATATCTAGGGGAAAATTAAGATATACAGATTTTAAATTTTTCTTAGAAAATCAATTGAGATAAGCAGCAACTCACATAGACTGTTTTACTGGGAGAGACAAAAAAGATCAGAAAGGCTTTCAAGAGCTATAGTCTTATTTAATATCTGGATGCCTTAAAGAAATTTTCTCCAGGGAACCAACAACATGGGGGGGGGGGGGAATGTGCCATCAGTGCATCAGTGGTAAGAGAGGATTGCTCTGGAGCCTGAATTTGTTAGTTGGTTTTCTAGCTAACAAAACAAGTACAAAGGACAAACTGTTTTCAAATTCCATCTGGCCTGGCTTGGGGTTATTTTATAGTCTTAGGAAGCTACCATTGTTACTGATGTCAACCGCAGTCACTCTTTTTGATTAAAAAAAAAAAAGTACTTGAACTTTGTCAAGGCCAGGCATGGGGTCTGGAAGTGCTGTGTGGGACTCCTCAGAAAGCATTCTCTTCCCCAGTGATCACAAAAAGGTATGTGCCTTGCTTCCATTTTTGCTAGAGCAGTTACCCTAACACTCTTCGCTTTTTATCCAAGGACATCATCATCATTTATTTAATACACTGGCTTCTGAACTATGTATGAGTCAACAACCTCACCTTGATTAAGCAAAGATTTATTGAGTCTGCTGGGCACCAGGCCTTGCGCTGTGCCAGGCATCGCCTGGGTGGTGGGGATGTCACAACTCAAACAGGAGATGGAAGCAGAACCAAACACAGTGGGCCACACTCAGAAATGGGGGCAGGGCCTACATCACACTATGGGGGAGGCTGACCGCAGGGGGCAGGTCAAGGGTAGTCAGAGTTACAAGCAGCAGGGGAGCCTGGGAGCCCTGCTAGACCCAAAAGTGAGAAGAAGAATGGCAGGAGAAGATACTAAAAAGAGGTGGACAGGAGCCAATAATTGTTAAGAGCATCAGTCTCCTTTCAAGAAGGTTATCATGTATCAGCTGGAGAAAGATCTACTGTGTGAAGAATAGCCTGTGAAAGGCTGCCAGGCCTTGCCCTGAGAACAGCTCTGAAGAGTCACTGGCACGTGCAGAGGTTTAGAACAGTCCTTGGCTCCAGTTCTCACCCTCTACTCTCCGGTTACTACTGCCCTCCTCCTGTTGCTCTCTTGACTATTACTTCTGCGGAGGTGCAATCCTGACTCAACATCTGGCATTAGAGTACCACTCTATCCTAGAACTCCTTGGGGTCCCCCAAGTGACCCAGGGTGTCCACACATGAGGTATCCTCTTCCTCCTTCAGCATTCTATGCCCCGCACTCCACATGTGCACCTTACACTGTCACATTCCAGCCTCATTCTGATCTTATGTGGCAGGCACCATCTTCCTTGGCCCTATTCGAGTGTCAAGGAGACTATAACACAGAAAGGTCATGTCACCTGCTCAGTGGCTGCAGAGTACAGGAAGAATTGGGGTGGGGTGGGTTGGGGTGGGGTGGGGGCACTGGATCAGATGGCCACCCAAACTCTGAACAGTGTCAATTCAAGCTTCCCTTTACCTCCATCCTACTGACCCAGACCTAACTTTAGACCCTGAGAACCATCCTGTCCCCAAAGTCTGTGGCTCTGGCATTGCTGGACACTTGCTTTCTTAGAAGCTAACTCTTTTTTCAGATTCAAAATTTCATTGTTTTTTAAACTTTAGTTTTTAGAAACTTTAGATTTTCAGAAAGATCAGGCAGATAGTACAGAGCCCCATATAGCCTACCACAAACATTTGATGTGGATTATATGTTGTCAGATCATTATGTGATTGTCTACCCAAGTCAACTTAGCATCCTCATTCTATGCTGTGAATTCTCATACTTTCCATTAAAAATGCTCATGTATCTACCATAACTTGAGAGCACAAAACAGGGGAAGAAAAGTTCAGAAGCTCTTAGGAAATGTTGGGAAAATGGTTAAAATACATTTAACCCTATAACATGAGAATGTGTTTTTTTGTTGTTGTTGTTGTTATTTTTTGTTTTTTTTTTTCTGGTGCTGGGATTGAACTCAGGGCCCAGAGTCACACACACTAGGCAAGTGCACTACCACTGAGCTATTCCCCCTGCCCAACAAAGAACTTTTTTTAAAAATATTTTATTAGTTATAGATGGACACAATGCCTTTATTTTATTTATTTTTTATGTGGTGCTGAGAATCAAACTCAGTGCCTCACACATGCTAGGCAAGTGCTCTACCACTGAGTTAGTAGTCCCCCTGCCCAACAAAGAACTTTTGATGAGGCTTGGGGCTCCCACGGCTGACTTGAGGCTTCTGGGAGCTGTAATAAGCATAGTGATATCTTTTTAAGGTCCTCATCCTTGCTCTTTTAACTGACTCCTGAGGCTGTTACCTTTCTCAGAGGCTCCAGGCAGCTGACCCTGATCCTTGGCTGGGATGTGTTCCCTGGCTCAGAGAGGGCTGGTTGCCTGGGCTGGTTAAGTGGTGACAGCTCTAGGATGTTGTGTCCTTGTGCTCCAGGCCATCAAGTTATCAAATGGTTCCTGGATAAGACTCCTTTCTATTTTTAATTGGATCTTAAAATGACTGAGAGCTGAATAAATCAATTTGAATAGAAATAAAAGGGCATCACTAGGATGGTATTTACCATGTAGAATTCTTCTTAAAGGTCTCAACCTACTGAAGCCTGATCATTTGAAGATGCCCTTTGCAAAGCAAACTGTTTTACTTTCCTCAGTTGGCCTCTCACCTTTAAATGTATCTAATTTGCCTTTATATTTGGAAATACTGCAGTTTCCTATTTGAAATGGAAAAAGCTCTGTTTGCAGGACATTTCCGTCCATGTTCTCTGTTGCTTTCATTGCCACCCCTCCCATGGCTAGAGAAACAGCTGACTATACAGGGCACTTCTCCACGTGAGCTCCTGCCTCAGGATCATTTGATGCACTGGTTAAAAGGTTGATTTCTGGGTCTTTCCAAGACCATGGGATGAGTCTTTGACTTTATAAAGAAAAAAAAAAAAGGTTTTGTGAACCTGGTCCAGAGCATACTTGCTCACACACTCACTCATCTGAACTCAGGACTTTTCCTTGCTGCAGGGTGGGGTTTGGCAGAGAGATGTAATAAGGGGGAGGGTTTCTTAAAATGTAGGTTCTTGGGTCCCACCTTAGATTTAGGGAATCAGTGTGTTCAGGGCACAGAGTCCAGATACATGTGTTTTTCAAAAGTTTTACATTTAAAATACACAGCCTTGGCAGGCTCAGTGGCACACACCTGTAATCCCAGCAACTTGAGAGTTGATGCAGGAGAATCACAGGTTCAAGGCCAACCTCAGCGACTTAGCCAGACTCCAACTCAAAGTAAAAAAGTGTAAAAAGGGCTGGAGGCACAGCTCAGTGAGAAGAGCACTTGTGTAGCATGCACAAAGCCTTGGGTTCAATCCTCAGTACCAAACACAAACAATAACAAAAAACAGCATTATTCAAAAACTGTCTGATGACTTAAATTTCTCAATCATACCTTGTCCAAAAAATAGGAATTGAGTTGAAAACTAAAAAAATTCAAGCATAAATTAAATATAATATAATAATTATTCATAACTATTAACAATTTCTATTGACAGGCTACTATCAATTTCTAGTCACTTAACAGTCACAAGGTCCAGGGCCAGGACAGATTATTAATGAGATGCACTCTTAAATATATATATTTTCAGTTACTCTATTTTTTTTTAATCTGGGCCCGGAAATGGATCGGGGACCCAGCAGAAGCTGTCTCTGCTTTTGGCCCAGGGGAGCAGCCCAGTTAGTTGAGGCTACACTTAGTTACAAAGCAGATGGTAAAATGTCAGAGGAAAGCAAAGGAGAAAAAAAAAAAATCTACATCCTAGAAATGGCTCCAGTTCAGCAGGTAAACCAAAGGCCTTGCCAATTAGCTCCACTCTTTGAAAAGCATGAGGTGGTGCTGACCTTCTGGTCCTTCTGGACCCCCTGGGCTGTGAGACTAGGAAAAATCTTTGTCTCTCCCTGATAGCAGCACGAACTGCGGGCCCTTGTAGCAGTGTGGGCCGTGTGGCAAAGCCTTAAGTCAGCAAGAAGGTGGCAAAGCCTTAGGTCAGCAAGAAGGAAGCCACTGCTACTGGATCTTCTGTCCAGACTTTGATTCTCGGATTAATAATTACAAGAAAAGAAAAAAGAAGAGACAGGAAGGGAGGAGCACTCTTCCTGGGTTTGTCCGATGCTGAGAGATCCTGACCACAGTACTCATCATGGCCTCCTGCCCTTTATTTGGCACAGAGAGCTTAAAAACCATCTTGAGGCTGGGGTGTGAATCAGTGGTAGAGCATGGGTTCCCACCTCAGTACTGAGGGGAAAAATTGTCTTTAGAAGAAGCCAGGGATGTCCTGTTTGAAGGCATGTGGTTAATAACACCAAGTCAAAGCCCAATTGACGATTCTCTGTCTTTCCAGAACATAAGAGCAATATCAGCATCCAAATCGCCTTTTCTTACAAGAGACTGTTAATCAGAGAATCACATCTATGTCCTCAGGAGGAAAAATCTCCATAGAAACTTAAAATCTCTTAGATTTTTTTTCTTCTTTTCAAGTAACTCGAGGTAGAATTTTGGCCAGTTTTCATTTGTCAATTAAGATGAGTGTAAATAAAATTTTCTTTTGAGTTATGGCTTGCCCACTGTCAGGAAGAGTGCTTCTGAAGGAGTCTCAGAGCTGACTAGAGATGTCACTCAGCCATGGCCACAGTAAATACACTCACCCTGATACCCCAGGCCTTCAGGTAAATGTATTTAATGACCTTGAAGCATGTTAATCATAACAGAGATCAATAATTTTTTTTTTTTTTTTGCTTTTTAGATAAAGCTGTGGTAACATGAAATACTGAGGGGAAAGCTTATTAACATAAAGCAAGATCTTGTCTTGTCATTGAATTAAACATGTACACACTAGCCAGGAATCTGCCTGCCATAACCCACAAACGTCACCAGAAATATAATCTTTGGAGAAACAAAGCTCATGTAACCAACCTCAGAGTCCATCAACAGATGAATGAATGGAGAAAATGGGGTTCATATATACAATGATATTTTATTCAGTTATAAATAAAAAAAATGAAATCATGGCATTTTCAAGAACATTTAGATGTGAAATGATTGGGCTATGGAAGGAAGCCTTGACCCAATAAGTAAATTAATTCCCCGATGGGATTTAACTGAAGGTGGGTAAGGTGTGGCTGAAGGTGGGCATGCCTTTGGGGTATGTATTTTCTATATGGCAAATGGAATCTCTCTCTGCTTCCTGATCATCAAGTGAGCCGCTTCTGCCATGATATTCTGCCTCACCTCGAGCCCTGAGGAATGGAGCCAGCTGACTATGGGCTGAGACATCTGAAACCGTGAATCCTCCTCTAAAATTGTTCTTGTCAGTCTTTTAGTCACAGCAACAAAAAAGCTAAAACATGTACCCTCCCACACAACTTTAAACCAACACCTCAAGTTTTTTTCAACACATATTTTTTTCCTTCCTATTTTTACTTTTTTTATTGGTACATTATAGTTGTACATAATAATGGTATTATAACTTGGCCAATATCACCCCCTAAACTACACTCCACCTTGCCCTCCTCCCATTCCCTGGTTCCTTTCATCCACTGATCTCTCTTTGATTTCCATGAGACCCATGCCCCCACATTTCTTGTCCTTTTACCTCTCCATCTCCCTCATACAACACTCGATCTTTTGAGTTTGGCTTATTCTTTACCTAATGTCTCTAGTTCCATCCATTTTCCTGAAAATGCCATAATTTCATTTTTTAATTTGTGACCAAATAAAATACCCCATTTTCTTCATTCATTCATCTATTGATGGACTCTGAGGTTAATTACATAGTTTGACTATTTTGAATTGTGCTGCTATACACATGGGTATGCATGTGTTACTATAAAATGATGACTTTAATTCTTCAGAATACCTCCAAGAAGTGGTATGGCTGGATCATATGGTGGTTCAATGCCCAGGCTTTTGAGGAATCACCATATTGATTTCCATAGTGGTTGTATTAATTTACAATCCCACTAACAGTGTAAAAGTGTTCCTTTCTCTCCACATTCTCTCCAACATTTAATACTATGTGGATTCTTGATTACCACCATTCTGACTGAACATCTAACATTTATCATCATAAATTAAACAGATGTGAAATATATTTTCTAGCATATGATAAGTATCAACACAAAAATAAACTAAAAAGTCATACTTTTAAAACCATTCAAAGGATATCTGATATTGTCATGATATGAAATCCATTACCATCCATTTGAAAAATACATAAATATGCTCTTAATTAACAGTTAAATTTTTTCCTTTTTTTCCCCTCATTGAAATCATATTTTCTTTCAAGGAATTTTATCCTAATAACTTTTTTTTGCTTTAAAGTCTTTATAAAGCACTCTCTCATACTTAGCTATAATAGTATAAGTTGAAATTTAAAAGCTTTTAAAATTTTATGTGACATACATCTCTCCCTGTAAGTGTTAAAAATAAATATTCTTACAACTGCTGAACATAACATTTTGGATACACTGAAGAGATGCATCTCTTAAAGAGAAGGATTTGGCTTTGGTGATTGGGGCGGGTGCTTTACTGAACTCAGCTTAGCCTCTAACATCTCCATTTTAACAGGTTCTGTCACCTGGGAGGTTTTCATACTGGGATCCAGGCAAAGGGTAAGGCTCCTTATAGAAGGGAGGTGCTCCTTTCTTCTGAAAAGTGGAACAAGGGCCATCAAGAAAGGAGAGGTGGCCAGGGATGGCCAGCAGGACACCGGGGCATCCTTAGGCAGTTAACATCTTAGGAAACAGTACATGTATAATAAACCAAACATCTGAAAACCCAGGCCCCAAAACTGTCTGCACCCACATGTTCCTACCAAAGTCAGGGGAGCATGGCTGTTTGGAGGCGCTACACTCTGCCTACCCTTCTCTGTCCATCCTATTTTTCTGGCCCTCACTCTGTCTCTCCTTCAAACAAAGCAGAGAAGATACTTTAAAACACTTGAAATTCCCAGCCCATGGGTCTGTCCTCCTGTCTTGGTGTCTCTCTGACCTTAACTGAGAGGTTTACAGAGGAATTTACAAACAAACCTCATTTGCCTCATATTGCTATTTGGTCTCCATACTTGATTCATAGCCATAAACTTAACGTAAAAATTTTATTTGATGTTAAAATAAAGTTTATTCTATTTCACCTGATGTGTACTTTTTCTAAGGGGGAAAAAGGGCTTACGATGAAAGTGGGGCAGGGAATACAGGAGGAAGGAGAAGGGAAAATGGAGGATGTGCTCACATGTGCCCACATGTGTCCAAAAAAATGGCTTAAGGAATTATTCAAATCACCAACATGAGGATCATTCCCTATTTACTTACATTAACCTTTTAAGTGCCGAAAAGTGTACTGATAACAAATGGCAAATAAGACCCCCCCCCACACTGAGAATTACTTTTGACTTCAAAAAAGTAAGACATGCATAGTCAGAAAATTCAAACTGTATATGGAAAGGAAAATCTAATCACTCTCCTCAAAGGTACCTACCATATGGAGTTTGCTGTGAGCTCTTCCAAGGAAAACAAATGCACCTATCAGTAGTCATTCCTTTTTCTTTGCTTACCTTTTTCCCTTTGTAATTTGACTCAAAGGTGATTGTATTTCTGTGTCTTGTTTTTTCTACTTACAGCCAGTGCATATGTGTGTGCATGTGTGTACAAATGCACATACACACACCAGCACAAATTTCTTTTAAGATAGGATCATGGTTTTATTATATGAATACACTATCATTTATTTAATTAGACACTCCCTGAAGAATTTGTTGTCTCCAGATTTCTGCTAATAAAAATGTCTCTGCAACTATATTTTGATACACTGCAGATACAACCATAACCTTAGCAAGAATCATTTCTGTGTTGCAGAATAATTCAAATCGTGATTCAACTGCATTCGAGAAAGGCTGAAGCAATTTACACCTCTGCCAACAGTACATAAAAGAATGTCCATTTCTCATATCCAATAACAGTGGGTTATCAACAACATTTCCTAATAGAACAGAATGTGGCATTTCACTAGTGTGTGAATTTACATTTCTTTAATTTTGAATGAGGTTAAGCATTTCTACATTCTTTACCCTTTAATTACCAGATTCAGTTTGTAGAGACTTTTTTTTTGAACTAAAGATAGTAAGCCTTTTGACATATGCAAATATTTTCCCAGTTTGTCCAATTCCTTTGAGTTCATTTTTTTTGGTCATATAGAAGCTTTAAATTGTTCTTTAAGATTTGGGTTTGGGGTTCTAATTAGGAAAGCACCTCCCATTGGAAGATATCCCTAGGCTTTTTAATATACTTTTTATGGTTCAAGTTTTTCTATTTGAATCCTTCAACCATCTGTATCTGAGGCTGGAGGAAGGGGATTCATAAGTAATAAAACAAATAAAATGCAATGATTTTCCAAAACAGCTCTTTGTCTCAAACCACATAATATCTTCTTTTTTCCACTAACATATTTGTCACTTTTAATATCAACTAAATTCCCAGTTTTATTTGGGTCCATTTAGGAATTCTGCTCTATTTTATTGATCTGTTCATTTATACCCATATTAAAAATGTATTTAATTATTATGATTACTGTATTATTCATAATGCTTTACTATTTGACAGAGCTTGGGACTTTTTCTTCATTTTTGGAAGTATTCTTGCTGTTTTCAAATGTTTATTTCTACATATTTGAATTGGCACTGCATTTATTTTTAAAATTTACGTATTTATATATGTATGTATTTTTAAGACAGAGTCTCACAAGCTGCCCAGGCTCACCTTAAACTTGCAATACTCCTTCTCAGCTTCCTGAATAGCTGGGAGGTGGGTGAGAGCCATTGCTCCTGGCCTGTCATTTCATTTTCACAGGATTGAATTTTTTTCTTAATCTCAGGAGAGTTTTAAAAATATTCTTTTTTAAAAAAATATATTTTTTAGTTGTCAATGGATCTTTATTTTATTTATTTATATGTGGCGCTGAGAATTGAACCCAGGGCTTCATACACACTAGGCAAGAGCTATACCACCGAGCCACAAGCCCAGCCCTAAAAATATTCTTAATTTAGATCATTATGTTCATAAATTATTGGTTTCTTTTGTAAATGAGAATTTTACTTTGATAATATGTTTTATTGGTTATTATTTCTTATGAGTGGAAACAAATGAGTTTATATAAACTTTATAACCTTCCTTACCAAATTTTCCTATTATTTTAAATACTTTATCTTGTGACCTTTAGATACATAATCTTCTAGTTTTCTAGTAATGACGAACTTGCCTAGTTCAGGTTACTTCTGGGTTTCTTAGTTCTTCCTCTCCTCTGCTGCCATGGTAAGCATCTCCAGAACAAGGCTGAGAACCAGTGGAGAAAATGTGCCTCCTGCCAAGTCTGTGACTGCTTCAGGTTCCACCATGGAGCATGATGCTGGGTTTCGGTTTAAGATGTGAACACACTGGCTAGCCCATGTGCCAAAAGTGACCTTGCCTAAGACTCAGGAGCACAGGTCCCTTGATCTTCTCCTCTGCTATGTGATCAACACGAGCATAGCTCTGTCCAGAGCCAGGCTCTCCCTCTTCTGGGGAGACCCCACCTAATCAGGGACATATAGTGCTTTAACGTGGGAATCTCCTGTCTATCTTTGTGCTATCTTTGACCTCCTTGCTTCTGTAAGAGGGACAGCTAGTGCGGGTCCTCTTTATATATTTTCCCCGTTCAATTCTCCAAACATACAAAACAAAACAAAAAATCCTGTGCAAAGTGGTAAAAGGCTGACAAGACTGTTGTCCAAGATGTCCTAGACGTAGACTTGTCTCCTTAGAAGATACTGCCTTATAGATTCTGGTACTTAAATCCCCATGTCTTACCAGAGATAACTAGCTCTGGGCATCCAGGAATTTTCTGTCTCCTTATTACAAGCAGAAAAGTCACCCAAATGTGAGCTCCAGCATGACTGCTTTTTGGTTCTCTCTCTGTTATCTGGTGGAATGTGGAAAAAATGGAAAAGCAGTTCCTCCTTTCATGGCAATTTTTGCTGCTTCTACCCACACATTTGCATTCTTTCTCATTCTCCGCAGGATATTATTCAGGATTCTATTTACTCACTTCTCCTTCCCTAAGATTTCTCTATAGAGCAGATTTCTCTATAGAAACTGTAGGGAGCAGCCCCAGAGTGATTCTCTGAATTCTCTGTCTTGTACTTTGGTTGAATGCTAGTTTTAGACTTTATTTAACATTGCTTGAATCTTTTCATTTGCTTAGTTTAGTCCTTCAAACCTATTTGTTGCTCACATTATTAGGATTTTGGTTTGGCTATGCCATCTTAAACTGGAGTCCTCTGGATTTATTTAAATTGGGTATTCAATGCAAGAGAAAACGTTTGACTCTCATGAATTAGGCTTCCTCTCATTTGCTGAAAAATACTGGGCATTCGTTTTTTCAGGACAGTTGCTCTTACCTGCTGCTTGAGTGCCTCCAAGGACTCAAATTCCAATCTGGCCAGTTTCATCTGGATATGTCGTGGTTTATCAGGTATGGCAAAGGCAAGTATAAACTTTAAAGCCAAGAGTGCATGCTGAAAACAAGAAAGAGCGTATGTTGATATGCTAACACTCACTCATGTGTGCAAGGAAACAAATTGGAACCTACCCAATATGGGATTCTTTTCATTAACCTTAGGTACTTTTTAAGTATTAGCTTGTGAAGTATCAAAGACTAATCAGTTATATTTAGTCCACCCCACTGTAGTCCATTCTCTTATGATTGATGTATTTTGCTTTATTCTTTTAAAATTAATTTTTACCATAAATTGATATCCTAGGCCACCCTCAATGTTTTATAGAAAAATAAAGTTTATTCCAAAGTCTTCTACAATTTTTTTTCTACCTGAGCCCTAACAATGTATTTCAATGTGCACTATTTGTCAGGCTGATCCATTCTCTGCCTAACAATATCCCTCGGTGCTGCAGCACAGGATGAGCTTCAGTCAATGTTCATATGTCTTAGATACAAGGTGCCTTAAACCCTCTGCCTCCCCTTAGTGTCTGGTGCAATTTCTTTCATGACATGATAACCACAAATATTGATTAAATGATTGATGATAACTGATTGTAACCTTATGCTGCTGACTCCACATATATTAGGCTCAATACTGAGAAATGTAACATGTATCCATGAAAATATAGAAAATCTAAAACCTGGCTAGTATGTTTCCTTTTTACACTATCATCATGACCAGTTCTCTATTATATAATGACGTGAGATTTAAAATTAACCCAAAGATATTGCTTCCATTGGCAACCGTGCTCTTCAGACTTCTAGCTTCAACTTACTGATGCTTCTCCAAACCTAGCATCACCTGTGATCTAGGATCCACACCCACAGATATCTGAGCAATCAAAAGAATGAAGCCTCTGTGAAGACAGCATGAATTACAAAACATTAATTGCTGTGTACTTTTAAAAGTAAGAAATAATTAAAAGGCATTAAGAAAATCAATGAAGGAGACAGATTAGCCTTCAAGAAATGCTACACATTCAACAGAAAAAGAAGACAGTTGAAAAAAATTAAATGAATTCTTTACTGTGACATTTATCAAAAGAAGGATGAGGAATAAATAGTAAGTAGATAACTCCTGGGAGAAGCATGACATGGGAAATGCCAGAACAAGCAATAATTCAATCAGAAGACTGGAAGGCCAGGCAAGAAGTCTGGAGTGGACCAGGGTTAGGTAGGCTTCACTTTGACTTGCCCACCATGACCAAGGGTGACACTGGAAGAAGCTGATTAGGGGTCAAGAGCAGGAAAACTAGATGGTACAGCCTGGATCAGATGATATCACATACTGTATTTCTGAACTGAATGAATTCAATTAATAAGAATCTGGATATAATCTACAGAGAATAAACAATTAAGAAAAGGCTATGCCGCACCATTATTTTATTCTATTAGAGTACTGAGGTATAATTTAATGTAAGATGTTCTCTTCAGTTGACATATCAAATAAGAAATAAATAATTCAGTAGATGAAAAAAAATCTTTCATATTTTTCAGAAACTGAGTGGCCTTAGGTTGCCAAAGCCCCACGAAGACCACGTCACTGGCCTCTTTCCATCTCTCCTAACAAATCTGTACCCATTTCCTCTTCCTCAGCGTCTTAGTGGGAATTGGTTTAAAAAACAAAACGATCCTGCTGAGGAAGAACACGCTTCCCTTGGGCAAGCCATCTGGAAGGTGTGCTTGGACTGGCTATCTGACTGAGCAAGGCTGCCACAGACCTTAGTGACATGGTTTCCATAGGAACTATTTACAACTCTCATGAACTAAAACAGCTGGCACTGATTTGGTAATATTAATTCAAACATGAGAGCATTGAAACTGATTTAAGTACATATATCAGCATACTTTTATGATTAATTCTCTATAATTTATTTTCTTAAAATGTCTCCACAATGGTTTTCTTTGGATAGTGTGGCATTTGTGATCTCTCTATCCTTAGACTTTAATGAACATGCATTAATATGAGGGAAAACTTTATGTAAAAAGATAACACAGTAATTCCTCCCTTAATAAATAAATTATATATGCCCTGCCAGGCTCCTAACTCTATATAGTCACTATTACCTACCTGCCCAATAAACAGACCAAAACAAGACAACCTACAGAGAATACAGCATTTATATATGGAGTACAAGAATAAAAGCTGAATGAAGTGGTCACTTCATACTTATTCAAGTATGTAGAGAACACTTATGTAGGGACACAAGCTAAGATGTGGCTGCCATCCACCACTATCTAACCTCCCCCTATCTATCATTTTGATTCCCACCCCTACTTTGCTACACTTCCAGAAATTCCACCAATTATAAGTAGAACTACATATTTGTTTTAATACACATCATCTTCAAAAAGTGAAAAACACCACTGGGAAGGCCAAGGAATGTCAACTGTTCACAGACACTGGTTAATTAATTTAATTAGTCAGAGCTAGCAAATCCCTTCTCGATGTCCACCCCATCTCGAACTCTCGGCAAACAGCACTGAATGCCTGGGACTGTGGTGAGGGAGACACATGAAGCTTCAGTGGCACAGGGGTGGCTTTGAGAAAAAGGGGCAAAGAGAAGAAGAAAGAATCCAATGTGGCTCCATAGTCAGGAGGGGGTAAATCAGACCCTCCATACCCTGCTAACTGGTATCTTTTACCCAAGATCCAGAATTCAAGTCATCATGATGGATTAGGTAAGTTTCGTAGTCTAGACTTGAAACCTAGACTTGAACAGCAAAAGCTCAACTTTTAAAATTGTTTATATTTTTGTATATTTTCCACACTGCTACTCTGTTTCAAGGCTGGGAACTGTTTTATGCTAACTGATCAAGGAAAAAAAATGTAAAAAGCATTTTAGCTATTTTGACTTGTTTTCCTAAATAAAATAAAACTTAAGATGAAATAAGAACTGCTCAAATTTGAAGAAAAACATACTCAAAATGAATAAGTTAGTAGGGTAGAAGGAGCTTAGCTATGAAAACCAATGATATTTCATAGGTCATAATTGTGATTATTCAATAACAATCTGCTTTTAAAATAAAACTCACAAAATTATATCCTAAACAAAGTAAAGGAGAAAATAAATACTGAAGGGGAGGGGAGAGAAATGAGCAGAATTTTAAAACTAACAAATACAAAAAAGTTGGCTCCCTTCAAAAGTTTCATTAAACATGATTTTAGGGTATCTTAGTTGGGAAAATACAAAGAATAGGACATACAAAATTGGCATTAGTGCTAAAGACTTTCTGGTGCCAGTGACAAAGTACTGCCTATTCAGCCATCAGCCCATTGCTCACCTCTGGTCACTACAGGGCTGTTGAACCCTGGGAATCTAGCACCACGTGCACAAACAGTGAGTGAAATCATTTTATTTTACAAAAATTAGAAAATTCGGTATATGGTTGGAAGTAGTAGCTGTGTTTTGTAGTGGCATGTCCCCAAGCCAATCTCTTCTGAAATAAAAATGTAAACTGGAGTTGAATTCTTAGAATTCTGAAAAGCTAATCTGATTCCTGTAGTGGCATATCTGCAGCATTATCTCTTTGCATTCAGAATCCAGCCTCAACTTAACAATAGAAACTCCTTCAGAAAGAGTCCTCTCCTGATTACCAGACAAATTACATGTCCAAATACATTTATGAATGTGCCCAGTGGGGCAGAGAAAGTAAATATTATGGAATTAGGATTTTAAGAAAATAACCTCAGGAATTTTCATTTTAAGGTAGTAGACTGCTAAACATATATATCTACCTCTTCCCAAGGGTTCCCTGAAATGAAAGAAATATATATTTTCTAAAAGGAACAAGACTGAATGATGAGAAGTTGCCAAAACTTCTGAGGAGAGGACCAATGATGTGGATGGAAGATGCTGATTAAGTCTTCTGAGACAAAGGCAGGTTCTTTCCCAAAGAAGCCCTAGAGAGGGGACAATGTCAGATTTGCCCATCCCCACAAAAAGGAAAAGATTGTGCCAAGGACTCAGTACAAAGTAGATACATTAAAGAACAGATTCAGAAAAGCAGGGCCCATGTATGATAATAATATAATACTGAACTGAAAAATTCAACAGCAGGCTTGACCAAGCAGAAGTAAGAATAGGCAAATTCAAAAGACAGGTCATTTGAAATTACTGAGTCACAGGAAAAAGAAAACAATCAATCAAAAAAAAAAAAGAATGGAGAAAAGTAAAGAAAGTTTGATGAGACACTATCAACTGGATGAATTCTAGAAGGAGAAGAGAGAAAGAAAGGGGACAGAGCATATTCAATAATGGTTGAAACTCCCCAAATTTAAGGAAGAAAACATTCAAATTCACAAAGAGGTCCATACCAAGACACATTATAACCAAACTATGAAAAATCAAAGACAAAGATGGAATGTTGACAGCGCCAAGAGAAAAGTGACTCATAACGTACAAAGGAGCTTCTAGAAGATCATCAGCAGAGTTCACAGCAGAAACATTACAGGCACAAGGAAATGGGATAATATCTCAAAGTGCTGAAGGGAAAGAATACTACATCTTGAAAAATTGTCATATAGAAGAAATAAATAGATAAACAAAAGAAGATGGCGTTCATAACCATTAAATCTGAGTTAAAAGAAATGCTAAAGGGAATCCTTCAAGTTCAAATTCAAAGACACCAGACAGTGAGCGACACAAATGCATATGAAAAATTAAACCTATCCTGTAAAGATAAATATGTAGACAAATACAAAATACTTCAATAATGGTGATGTGTAGATCACCTTCAATTTGGTATTGAATTGAAAAGATAAAAGTAAAAAGTATAAAACAATGAGGACAAAATGTAATTTGTGACATTAATAATATAAAGTGGCAAGGGGAAGAGGTAAAAAGGCACTGAGTTGTTGTAGGCTACTGAAGTTATTGTCAGTTGTTATCAGATTCATAAGATCAGTTGTTAGCATATCATAAAATGTTTACTGTAATCTCCATGGTCATCACAAAGAAAATACCTGTAGAAAATACAAAAAAAGAAAATAAGAAAGGAACAAACTAAGCCATTACCAGAAGAGCAGAAGGAGAAAAGGAACTAGCAAAACATAAAAGAAGGTAGCAAGACAGGAAAAGAGGGACAAAATAACTACAAGACATATAAAAAACAATTTGCAACGGTAATAGTAGTCTGTCTACTGATAATTACTTTAAATGTAAATAGATAATAAAACTCCCCAAACAAAAGACATAGTATGGCTAAATAAATCTAAAAGTAAGATATACTATATGCTACAAGATGAAAGGATACACATCAGATCAAAGTGAAACAAAGATACTCCACGCAAATGGTAGGCAAAAGAAAGCAGGGGTAATCATACTTACATTAGACAGAATAGACTTTAAGTCAAAAACTATAATAAGTGACAAATAGGGACATCGTGGAAGGATAAAATTCACCAGGAAGATAGAACAACTATAATACATATGCATCCAGCATCCGAGTAGTCAAATATTGCAGCAAACATTGATAGACTTGAAGGAAGACATGGACAGTAAAACAAGTCAGAGATTTCAATATCCCACTTTCAGTAATGGATAGCACAGTCAGACACAGGATCAGTAAGGAAACAGGGGACTCAAACAATACTGTCAACCAATTTGACATAGTAGACATAAATATTCCAATCAATAACTTTGAGTAAACTTCTTCAAGTGTACTCAGAACTTTCTCCAAGATAAATGACATTAGACCACAAAGCAAGTCTTAACAAATTTAGGAAGACTGAAGTTATATCAAGTATCTTTACCAAGCACAATGAAATAACACTAGAAATCAAAAGCAAAAGAAAAACTGGAATTTGAGTATGGAAATTAAAACAAAGCAAAACAAAAATCAATCAATGAGTCAAAAAAGAAATCATAAGGGCAATTAGAAATTTTTTTTTCAATGTTGGGGATTGAACCCAGGGCCTCATGAATGCTAGGCAAGGGCTCTACCAGTGAGCTGAACTCCCAATTAAGAAACTATCTCAAGACAAATGAAAGCAAAAACATAGCAAAACTAAGAGATGCAGCAAAAGTGGCACTCAGAAGAAAGTTTATAGTAGTAAATACCTACATTTCTTAAATCAGTAACTTAGACTATCTTAAGAATCTACAAAAGAACTAAAACTAAGGTTCACAGAAGGAAAGAAATAATAAAGATTAGAGAAGAATTAAATAGGGGCTGGGGATGTGGCTCAAGCGGTAGCGCGCTCGCCTGGCATGCGTGCGGCCCGGATTCGATCCTCAGCACCACATACCAACAAAGATGTTGTGTCTGCAGAGAACTAGAAATAAATATTGAAAATTCTCTCTCTCTCTCTCTCTCTCTCTCTCTCTCTCTCTCTCTCTCTCTCTCCTCTCTCACTCTCTTTAAAAAAAAGAATTAAATAGAGACTAGAAAACCAATTAAAAAACAATAAAACTCAGTTTTTTTAAAGATCAATAAAATTAACTAGACTACTGAAAAAGAGAAAAATCATGTATCAGAATTCACAAATAAAAGAAGAGACATTATAATTGATGCCATAAAAATAAAAAGGATTATGAGTCTAACTATGAATAATTATATACTAACAAACTGGATAACCTAGAAGAAATAGATAAATTCCTAGAAACATACAACCTACCATGATAAGATTATGCGGGGGAAAAAAATCTGAACAGAATCATCTATTAAGGAATTTAAATCAGTAATTGTAAATTACCCAACAAAGAAAAGCCCAGGACATTTAAATAATTAATACTACTTTGAAAAATCTTCCAAAAATCTGAAGAGGAAGAAACACTTCCTAATCATTTTGTAAAGCCAACATTACCATGATACCAATACCAGAGATCTAATAAGAAAACCACAGACCAATATCCTGGATCAGATGAATGCACAATCTTCAGCAAAATACAAGCAAACCAAACTCAATAGCACATTCATATATCATGACTGGAATTTATTCCTGGAATGCACAGGTGGAACAACACATGAAAATCAATGAATTTAATATATCATATTAAATGGTATATTAACCACATGATATTTCAATTGATGCAGAAAAAGTATGTGATAAAATTCAATGCCCTTTCATGATTAAAAAAAAAACTCAACAAATCAGGAATAGAAATAAACTACCTCTGGATGGAACTTGAGATTAAGCAAAATAAGCTAAATTAAAAAGGTTAAGGGTCCTATGTTTTCCCTTAGAAGTGAAAGCTAGAGAACAAAAGAAAAAGAAAGTGTCGGGGGGCAGGGATCTCAGAAAAATCAAAGGGAGGTCAGTAGAGGAAAAGATGGGAGGACAGGAAGGAGAAAGAAAGTGCTGGGGAGTGATATTGATCAAATTATGTTGTTACATTGTGTGCATGCACAAAATTGTGACAATAAATCCCATCATTATATACAATGTTACACACCAATTAAAATGTGGAAAGGAAAAAAACCTTAAAAATAAATAAACAAAAGGAAAAAAATAAACTACCTCAAAGTAATAAAGACCATATCTGAAAATCTCAGAGCTAGCATAATACCCAATGGTGGAAAACTGGAAGCTCTACATCTATGGTCAGGAACAAGGCAAGGACGCCCACTCTTGTCATTTCTATCCAACACATACTGGAAGTTCCAGCCAGAGAAAAATAAATAAAAGATATCCAAATTGGAAAAGGAGTAGTAAAATCACCTTTATCTGCGGATGACAAGATCCTAAGCGGTAAACACTAATACTGCACACACACACACACACACATACATACACACACACACACACACACACACACACACAAACAGAACTAAAATGAATTCAGTAAAGTTGCAAGATACAAAATCAACATGCAAAAATCAGTTGCTTTTCAATACATTAACAATGAACAATCTGAAAAGAAAATTTAGAAAACAATCCCATTTACAACAGCAAAAGACTGAAATACTTAGGAATAAAGAATTTAAAAGACTTCTATGCTGAACACTGCAAAACACTGACACAAGAAATTAAAGAAGATACAAATAAATTCAAGGGCATCCTGCATTCTTTATTATAAGACTTAATATTGTGAAAATGCCTGTACCACCCAAAGTGAGCTACAGGGTCAATGCAATCTCCATCACAGAAGATTCTCTTAGTCTAGAGCTCAAAGGACCTCAGAGTATATATTTTAGGCTTTGTAGCCACATAGTCTCTATCACAGCTATGCAACTCTGCCATCCTTGGAGCATGAAAAGCAGTCACAGACAACACTAAACAAATGGGTGCCAATTAGTAATAGGATGATCTGGTCCTTTGGCTGGAGTTTGCAGTCCTTTGACATAAAAGCCTGCACAAGGTCCTGAAAACTCTCACTAATTATTTTAATCAGTTAACCGACTCAAATGAATATTTATCAAAAGGTGAGAAAGCATTATCCAATTTGTTTCAATAACATAACAAATAGGAAATTTCTCTGGAGTTTAAAAGGAGGCCTCTTTCGGGGTCTGCAACCGCCTGGTAGATTGCCCTGAGAAGATGCCCTCAGGGCAGCACAGCACCGGGGACCTGGTAGACCTTGGAGCCTGGGTTGTCTGCATGCGCTATTTCCCAAGATAAGTGCATAAAGAATTAGGCTTCAAAGGTTAATGGAAAGCTGAAATCTAAGAGAAACATAAAGGAAAAACCACAGTGAGAAAATGTTAGGAGAGTCAAAATAATGAGAGATAAGAGTGCCTGATTACAATAAAACATGAAATGTTTTCTACCTCCTCCTTTATCCCTTCACTTAATTCAACAGTAGCTTGGAAAAATATGCCCATTATATCAAATTAATAGAAGGAACAAATTTAAGGGGTTATGAATAAGTTAAAATCTATGACCCATGGGCTCTTCCTTTTAAAAATTTAATCTCTACTGTAGGCACCTACTAACCAAGAGGTTCCAAATAGGTGGAGGACACTGCAGGACACTGTATGATGGGGTTGTTAATTGTCATTGGGGTGAGAAAGTTGGCTTGAAAGGCGTTGGCTACCCCTGTCACCAAAGAACACACCTTAAACCTTCTTAAAGCAATTTACATGTGTCAAGTTCGTTTCTCTCCCATTCAGACTCACATTTCATGCACAAAGCAGTTTCTAAGCCAGATGTGATGATGGGGAAAGGAAGTGAGATCTCCAAAGGGTTGTTTTATTTGGAGCTTGCTTTGCTTTTTCAATAATTATTTTGATTACTTGACAAGTAAAACAAAAAACAAGTCACACTTAATAACTGTGTGCCTGGAGATGCTCTGGAAGGCATGGAAGCAAAGTGATACACTACAATAGTCGCTTAATTTTACTATATGCTCACTTCATTTACTTTAATTAAACCATTAAGTGAGGATTTAAGTCACCCTGGAGAAACACACACCTGTAACCCCTAAGCCATTAAGCTCAGGCCAGATGGGTGCTCCTGGGGACACCGAGGGCTATGGCTCTGCAAGCAGGCAGAGATGGTGCACTGATGCCACCTGCCAAATGCTTGGCTCATTAGTAACTGGCTCATCACCTGACACAGCTGTGGTGTTACAGCGAGGATCGTGACTGTCCCCAAAGGCCCACCACAGGTTGAAGGCTTGGTCCCCAGTCCATTCCATGGTGCTATTAGAAGGTGGTAAAACCTTTAGAAGGTGGGCCCTCATGAGGGGAATTAGCTCACTGGGCAGGCTACTATTAAGGGAAAACTGGGGTCCTGGCCCCTACTTTTTTCTCAGTTTTCGATTCCTGGCTGCCATGAGGTGAACAGGACTCCTCTGCCATGTACGTATGCCACATCTGTTGTGCTATATGCCATAATATGTTGTGCTGCCACAGGTCCAAAGCAACAGGGCCAAGGCACCATGGACTGAAACCTCTGAAACCTTGGGCCAAAATAAACATTTCTTCCTTTTAAGTTAGTTTCTCTCACTAACTTACTATTTCTGACTCAGTGAGGAAAAGCTGACATGCACACGTCAAGATAAATAGGGTTCAGGAAACTTCAGTGGTGGCGTCTTAACAGGAAATGGATTTGATGCTCCTTTTGAGGTATAGTCCAGGTCCAGCTGAACTGTCCCTTAACTCTTGGTCTCCCCAAATTCTGTTTATATTCACATATGCAGGCATGGTAAACACTGGAGGAATCTCTGATGATGAAGTCTCAGAAGGGTAGCAGTGGTGTCCCCAGGGACTGCTGCTTCCATACCTGCTCTGCCAGGGATCCTGCCAGACTTGTGCTTCCCTCTCCTCCCCCAGGACACCAGACACCATCTTCCTTTACTCCTAACACACTATACAGCAGTTAAAAAGCTCAACTGAGTATATAGAGAAGGAAAGAGAAGATCTTTCATGTAAGGGCAACCTGCTGGACAGTCCTATCTGTTGCCATGTCAGGAATGTGGAGGTTTTAGAGCTGAAATAAGTTAATGGCTTCAGTGGTGAGGAGACTACATGGCAGGGCTGCCCTAGGCTCTTCATTCTGTGTAATGCTGTTTCTACCCACAATATCTTCTGTGGTGCCACTGAATGGATGGTGACCAGGGAGAGCACAGTCTGGGTATAGGAACACCTATGCTCAGGTGCCTCCTGGAGAACACAGTGCAAGTTAGTGAGCCATCAAGCCTGGCTCTCCTCCAGTGATGACTAACATCTGTACTGTGATACCTGGTATTTGGTGACTGGTAAAACACAGCTAATCGCTAAAATTACTATGTTGCTATATTGTCAAATAGGTTCATCTTACCACTTTCAACTCAGTTGGAACTTCTAAATTTTAGTAGCAACATTTTAACAATTGTTTTTTAGAAGAAAGACATTATCTCAAAGAATGTCTGTGTCCTTCAATGCAACCTCCTAAAAATCAGATGGTACCTATTTATAGATGAGAAAATGGCTCCTCTTGCTTTTGTAAATCTTCAATATAAACCAACTCTGACCATTGATATATGCAGAAGTTCTGCTAAAGGCCACAGTGCCACTGCCTACAGTTTTAAGAGAAGTGCTCTATTTACAATGTGTTTCTATGTTAAGAACCTGTGACCAGAAATCATGGGCTTTATATCCAAACTGCACCAAATCAACGGCTTCAGCTGCTTAAGTGGGTGACAAATGACAGGAAAGTCCTAAACTATCATGGGAAACCTAATCTGCAGAGAAGAAAACCCTGGAAGACTGGGGGTGGGAAAGTACAAGAACTCTGTCTGCCCCACTGTGGACCTTTCCCAGCTGCTCCACTGACCCGATAACATTTGCTCCGTCACTGAAGCATCTGCCTAACAAGTTCCTCTGGAAGCAACTCGCACATTACTATTAACTTTAGGCTTTGGTTTACTATTTATGACAAACTTATGTAAAACCAAATAAAGTGTCCTCAAAAAGACTAAGAAGTACTTCTGTTTTGGGCTCTGACATGTAAACAGCTTGGAAGTTACAGCTCCTGTCAATACAACAAGAAAAAGCTGGACAAAGTGAAAATCATCTATTTTATTGAACCTGCCTACAAGCTGAGGATAAACCACTGCTCCCCAGATCTGGAGACAGATACACTTAGGGGCATACAGCCACCAAGACCTCCTTAGCTGAGGCAGAAGCTGCTGGAGCCACAAACTCACAGGAACAGGTACATGGCCATATAATTAATTTTGATGAATTGCTGGTGGCTGAGTGTGAATTAGCATGAGTGAGAAACTTCTAAAGGAAGCAGGCTTATGGAAGCCCCTCGCTTTTATAGGTTTCCCTTAGGAGCCCCACTAGGCTCTCATGGGTCTTGCAGCAAAAAGGGAAGAGAAGCCATCATGGAACACTGCCCAAAGCCTCCCTTGCCAAGCTTACTTGAGGAGGAGGATTGTACCAGGGAAGATTCTGAAACTCAATTCCAGCTAGAAGAAGCCTCTCCACCCTCTTTTACCGTTGAGAGTGAGGGGAAAGATGAAGTCAACAGGAGCCAGGGGTGATGGCTTCAAGAGGGTTGACTGGGAGTCAGGTAGCCAGGAAAAATAGGAGTGGACATGGGATAAAGTTCTACCACTGGAAGCATAGATGTGGCAGCAGAATAGTAACAATGGAGTACAGCTGAGAGCTGCAAAAGATGATTACTGTAAGCACAGAGGGGGTAACTCTAAGAAACAATCTAAAGGAAAATGCTAGAATTTTAAAAATACTATAAAGGAAATGAAGATACAGGCTCATCAGTAGATCAGATACAGTCAAGGAAAATCAGTGCTCTTGAAGACAGTTCAAAAGAAGCTTCCAAAACAGAATGCAAAGAGAAAAATAATGTAACAATGATAACCACAACAATATAAAAGAACAACTGTGCAACCTATCAAAAGGTATAATATATGCTTAATTTTAATAACAGAAGAAGAACAGAGAGAATGGAACAGGAGAAATACTTGAGAACTTTCCAAAATTTATGACAGGCACCAAACCATAGATCTAGGAAGCCCATATAGCACAGAGCTTGTTAATTATCCCCAAATCTATACTTAGGCATATCTCAGATTCAAACTGCATAGGATTAAAGACAAAGAGAAAATCTTGAGAGAAGCTAGGGTAGGAGGACATCTATGTATAGAGGAAAATGGATTAAAATTAGCAGACTTATATATATAGCCTGTGGCACATGAGGCAGTATTTATTCTTGAAAGTTATGCCCTCCAGGCAGTGCTATTTTACAAGTTCAAAGTATAACAGGAACAGAGTTAATTAATCCTTAAGATACAGAAAGATGAAGAAAAAGCAAAGGGGATATAAACAATCTTTACAAACCACCTAAATACCTGCTACAAGATGATATAATTAATTCTCTAAATAGAAACCGATATGCTACATTTGCCTATTCCTCAGATAACTCTGGTTGGCTCCTGCCTGGCAGCCTGGTGCTCAGCAGGTGCAGCAGTCACCAACACCTGCAGAGTCATTAGGAGAAAAGGAAAAGGACGCTACAAAAATAGACTCTTCAGACACTGCAGTTTATAATTAATGGTAATCTCAACTGCACTTTCGAATGTCATCTTTTATATAAAACATGAATATTTTAAGGTTCCTAAAGTTTTATATTACACTGAATTTTACCTTGAAAATGCTAAAAACCTGCTAACCGTGGGCATTTTCTTCAGCTGTGCTCCAGTGTAAGCTCCTGCACACATCCAACAAGGAAACCAATGCATCCTTATATAGTTGTAGCTGTAGGGGTGCATCACTAGGAGACTGGATAAATAAACTTTAGTATATTCAAAAGATGGAAATCTATGCAACAGTCAGAAGCAATGAACCAGATTTATATACAGCAACATAGATGCCATAAATACGATACTGAGAGAAAATACAATTAGAGAGTCAGAGCCCAAAACCATGCTCAAAAATTAAAACATACACAAAACAATACTATTTAAGGAAATGAGTAGAAGATGGAAGAAAAAGACACAAACGAAATACATCAATTGGGTGTTCATATAGGTAGAAGGTTATAAAAGTGAAAATCAATGAAATACAGTCAAAGATGCCTGTGTCATGAAGCACGGAGTAGGATGAGCTTGATTTTGGATAGCTGAGTTGACAAGTGATCATGTGGGGAAATGGACAACACTGTTTTCATGAATAAAACACAGTAGGATTGTGTTTCTTAAAGTTCCTAGTATTTGTTACTTATAAATCTTGCTTCAGAGCTATGTGTAATGTACCATGACAATACACCCAACAGTATATTACCATTCTATATCTTGACATGTTTTGGTACCATCATTATCTCAATTTATGGATGGCATATAATAGGAACTAGATAACACTTGCCAAAATCTAAATTAGTGAATGCTGAATCTAATGAAGAGTAAAGCTTTGATCATGCTTTGAAATAAATTCAGAGAGAAGAGTAGATGAAAAGTCTCCTATAACATTGAACTTGACACCATGATTAATTGCTTAGCACATGAAATACCTCTTAGCAGATTGTAATCTGCACATATCAGAGTTAACTGTGACAGCTCCATCTTATTGCAAAAATATGCTCATGTTTCACTTTAGAGCTGATATATATTTCCTATTGGCTGCCAGTTCATCACATGTTTTGTGGTTGTTGTTGTTTCTCATTCTAAAATACAAATTACATTCTAAAATAAAATTAACTGCAAGAAGGATATCAGCACCAAGTGGAAAACACATTTAAAATGTTCAGTGCTGTGAGGAACACTCTGTTATGGTATATCTGGGCCCCCAATGGTATATACAAGGCCCCAAATTCCTAATGATATGGAAGTTTTTGTGAGATCTTGGAATAATCACTTTAGTCTCTTTGTCTCATTTCATTGAGTGACACTGAGCTCCTGGCAACAGAGAGAGTGGCTGAGCAAAGCCTGGAAGAAGGATCAGGACCCTTACACCTTCCCTAGCTTGCTACCTATAAAAAGGGAGAGAACAACATATCCTCATTATGCTATGTATGATCTTTCTTATTTGTAAAGTAGAAATACTGAAACACTGGAGACCTGTTGTAATGCTGATCCTGGAATTTTTATCAAGAGACCCCTTAAAACAAAGCTAACTGTGCGACAAGATCCTTAATAGCACTTCACAGATGAATCTCCTTAAAGATGTAAGACAGACACACCTTGTAAAAATCTGTTCTAAAATACCAGGATTCCTAGGTTTCCCTTCTTAGTAAGATGTTCTTAGAACTAGACAACGTAGACTGAAAAGTTTTAAAAATTTAATATGAAATAATTTAATTTGCACAAAATTCTTCTATACCTTCCTTTTATTTTCTATATCAATAAAATATTCTGAAAATATTTCCACATGGAAAATATTCCCATGTGAATTCTCCTAAACACTATGAATTCCATTAACACCAAATGAAGAAGTAGGAGACAAGAAACAGAGTATTCAGGGGCTGGGTTGTGGCTCAGTGGTAGAGCACTTGCCTAGCATGTGTGAGGCATGGGTTCAATTCTCAGCACTGCATATAAATAAATGAATAAAATAAAGGTTTATCAACATCTAAAAAAAAAAAAAAGAAAGAAACAGAGTATTCAATCTCTTAGTCACCTTAAATCAATACCTTGTATACTATGACCTCTGAATCAATTGTATTTACCATGGTGAGACAAATCTCTGAGCCCTTGAATGATGTAGAATTAAGTTGAACATAAACACTTGGAGAGCAGAGAGATAGCACTGTTTAGTACCACATTGTCAAACTGGTCCAAAGGCCATGGGGTGACCTTGCCATCCCACCATAGGGCACTTCTCTTTTTCTCAGACTCACTTTCTGTCCCACCAGCCATGCTGTTTTCTTTCACCTTATGTTCCATTTTATTGGTAGTCACAAATAAAGAGGACTGGCCCTGGGCTCAGATGGCACCTCAATCCAGTGCACTTCCCTAGTAAGTGGGGTGTGACAAAATTGACATCCTCCCATTCAGTGAGCAATACACATGTGGTCTATTGGGCAGGGGGCAAACAGCCAGACAGTCTTTTGGAAAAAGGCTGAGGGTTGAGGGAGGGCTTGCTGGCAACAGGCCAGGGTTCTAGACGGCCATGGAAATATTTACCTAAGGCCACAGAAGAATGACTTATGGAAGGAAACTCTGAGCAGAGCACTGTGAGATGAGTATGGCTGAGAGGCAAGGTGGACCCTCATGATGCAAGGGCTTCAGTGCTGCCCTGGATGCAGCTGAGGGCAGGACCTCCTGCCAGTGTCTGCCAACACCTCTGCTCCTACTCAACCCTCCCAGTGAGTGTTTTGTGCATCAGGCAAGCTTAACTTTGGATGGTGGGGTTGGAGAGGCTCAGCCATGACAGGAGGCCTGAGATCCAGGCTGGCAAGTAGTTCTTCTACCACCACAGATGGCCAGGACAGCTGAGTGCTCCTCAGGGGTCTGCCTCTCTCCACAAGCATACTTCTCATGAGTGAGGCCAGCCTTATTCCACAGTTCAAGAGTATTGTAATTCTAAATACAAATTAAATTGTTTTGATCATTACTCTAGCTGTTCCACAACCAAGGAATCCAAGTACATTATTGTTCCCCCATTGCCTGTCAGCTTGGAAAAAAGATAAAGACCATTTAGACATCCACAGTTGGTTCAGGGAACAATGGAAGACAGTAATCTGGTCTTTCTATGAAAGTCTAGAATGCATTGTGCTTCCCCTAGGAACACCTGCCTTTTGTAGAGAAACTCTCACAACACATCACAAGCAGGAACCCTAAACTGGGATACCCAGCATGGCACTGTGGAAACTGGCAACACACACATGGGGAACTCAGAGCTGAGCAGTGTGGATGAGCATAAATAACATGTAAAATGTTAGAATTGCTTTGGAAAAAGGTTCAACCATTTCTTAAGGAGTTAAACATACACTTACCAAAAGATGCAGTGATTCTGCTCTGAGGTATGCACCCAGGAGAAATGAAAACACATGCACATGAAAAGTCTGAACGCTAGAGCCCCATTCACAAGAATAAAACACAGGGAACAATCAAAATGTCCATCACTGAATGAATGGAAAAGGAAATCGTGGTATATTTATAATATGAAATAGTACTTAAAGAAACAAAATACACACAATGGCATGGATGAATCTTAAAATCATTATGATGAATAAAGAAGCCAAATACAAAGAATACTTATGGTGTTATTCCATGTATATAAATTTCTAGAATAGGCAATTGGTTTTTATGTGATTTAAAAAAAAAAAAAAAACAAAAAAAACCTTTCAGTGACAGCCCGTAATGAGGAGCAGGAGGGCCTGATTGCAGGGAAGAAGGAGGGAACTTTCTGGAGTAATGGAAATGTTTTAAATCTTTCTGTGGTGCTAGAGTGCAATTATAAAGACTCATCAAACTGAACATTTAAAATGTGCCATTTTATTATGTGCAAATTATTCCTCAATAAAGTTGATTAAGAGGACTGTATAACATGGTGCAGTCATACTTACTTTTTGAATTTTAACAGTAATCCTAACAATACTGTCAGATTTACATATGCACCCAAATTGTAAAAATAATTAAAATAAGATACAGAGGAATTTAGAATTTTCCCATCAACATAGCTACAAAATTACATGAGAAAACACTGATGCTTTATTTAGCTTTCATCAAAGTGAAGGAGTCTTTAGCATTGAGTATAAGTACTCATTTGTAGTGCCCGAGGAAGCATAATGCAAGCATCCAACATCATATTTTAAGCTTTAATTATGAATCCTTTCAATCTACAAGCTGTTTTTCTTTCATAGCAAAATTACTTACTTTCCTGCTTTGGCCATGGTGTCTAATAATTCCTAGCTGTACTCTTTCATATGCATTATGTGCTGTTTAAAAATAGCTGTGAGATGATGCTAGGCAGGCAGGAAATGTCTAAGGATTTCAAACAGTAGTCCAGTCCCTGTTTCCATCACCATCGCATCCCCAGTGTGCAGCACAGTGCTGGGCCCCAGGCCCTCAGGGATTCTAAAAGGAGGACTGAAAGGATCATCTTAAAGCCAGAGAACTTTCCTGTTATAGAAAAAGTCTTGAAAAAAGGGTGAGGTTCCTATGCAAAGTCAGCCAGAAGGACTGAGAACACACCGTGGCAGAGACTGCAGGAGAGGAAGAACAGCCACACCACACCTGGCACATCTGCAGGCAGTTTAACATGGATCCAGGACTGCAGAGAGAATGGTTTTTCAGGGTTTCTGGAGCTCATACAACTTTGAATATAAATCAAATTGTACAAAGCTCCAAAGCACCTTATATGCCAACTGTCGTAATGAACATATCCAGACTTCAAACTGAGCAATCTTGGAAGGTCAGCCTGTGGTGGCAGTATTTAAATCTTTTACCTAAACCTTTATATGGGTTTTCAATCCTACATCAAACAGGTTCTTTTCATGATGTGCCCTCCCGACAATTCTTTCAAGTTTATATTGATCTTATATTGATTCATCAAATCAATAGGATTTGAAGGCATATGACCAGACAGGGACCTTTCTCTATTCTCTTTTATAATAATCCAGATCCTATTAAAATCATTGTTTCAGAACTAGTGCTATTTGGAGTGAAAACTTTGAAGGCTCTGCAAATGTCAAGAACCATCACTTTTATCTTTGAAAATGAAACTTCTCTAAATGAGAGATGTGTAATGGCTATTAATCAGGTATCATAGTCAAAGGCTTCTTCTTCAAGACCCTCCAAAACCCTGGCTGTGGTTCTGATTATTCCCTAACATGTTTCTGTGCTCGGTGTTTAATGTTTAAATGCCTAAAATATACCAAAGTTCTTATAAGCATTCACATGTCTGTTCACATATTTAAATGTGCGTATGTATACACATAAATGCATACATGTCATAAGCATAACCCAGTTCTTCCCTAGATAGACTGAAAGCTCTTAAGAGACAAGGAACTTATCTACTTTTGTGATGTCTAGTGTCATCTAGAAACATTCTTGGACACACTGTATTTAGTCAATGGAAGGTCTGACAAATATGTTTATGAATAACTGTAATTGTATAATTAAAATTACATTGTAGTTTATAGCAACTTTATCCACAGTTGCCAAAATGGGAAGCAACCAAAATGTCTTTCAGTAGGTGAACAGATAAACAAGCTGTGGTATATATTTACAACGGAATATTATTCAGTAATAAGAAATGAACTATCAAGTCTTGAAAAGATGTGGGAAATCTTAAGTGGGTACTACTAAGTAAATGGAGTGAGTCTGAAAAGACTACATAATGTATGATTCCAACATTCTGGAAAAGAGAAAACTACAGACACAAAAAAAAGAACAGTAGTGTCAAAGGACTTGGGAGGATAAGGAAGAGTAGGATGAATAGGTGAACCATAGAAGATTTTTAGGATGGTAAAACTATTCTTCATGCTACTGTAACAGTGGATATATGACCTCATTCCTTTGTCAAAATTCAGAGAATATACAGCACAAAAAGTGAACACTAATGTAAACTAAGGACTTTGAATAATAATATCAATGTTAATTATAACATATAGCAGACTAAAGTAAGATGATGATGATAGTGGAAACAGTTTGGGGGAATAAGTATATCAGGTGACTGTACTTTCTGTAAAACTAAGTCTGCTCTAAAATATAAAGTTTATAGCTGGGTGTAGTGGCACATAGCTATAATCCCAGCTACTCAGGAGGCTAAGGCAGGATGATTGCAAGTTCCAGGCCAGCCTGAGCAACTTAGTGAGATCATCTCAAAAATTAAAATAAAACAGGGCTAGTTTTATTTAATTTTTAAGTTGATTAATTAAAAAATTACACTGTAAATCAAGACTACAGAGTTTTTAATGTTATATGTCTAACCAGAAATATTCTGATTATAAAACAAATTTCCATTAAGTATTTTTAGAAGGATGCTCTAATATTACATAACACTGCTATTATGACCCAGAAAATATTCAGAAAACACTTTCCCTCAGTTGGAAATCTACTTACAGAAATATAAATGCTCAATCCCAGCTTTAACTTACAGTCAAAAATATATCCAATTAAAAAAGAAATATTAAGAAAAGAAATCAAGTATAAATAAAACATTTTTTCTCTTATTTTTTCCCTTATTTGCCATAAAATATCTCTTATGTGAGGGGATGTATAAAAGAATAGGGAAGAAGTATCATCAAGATACATTATATGCATGTATGAAAATGTCACACAGAAACCCATTACTTTGTACAGTAAATATTTGCTAATAATTACAATAAATACAAAAATAAAAATTCTTTTACAATTCTATGCTTAAAAAACAGATGTTCTACTTGCAAGTCTATTTGTCCCTTTCCTATTCTCAATCTGAAACCTCATCGTCCCTTGCTATAGAGGAAGGGTGTTCAGGGCCTCTAGATGAACATAAGGGGTGTCAAAATTGACACTGTAACCAGTTTTACTGGCAACATTCCTATATATGATACATTCCCAGTCACTCCCATATTCTGATAAAATCCCTAGAAGCAAAGATCTACAATTAATTACTAGTGTTCTAGCTATTGACGATATACCCATAATAACTAAAGAGAAAATACCAGTTGAGTGACTCTCATGCCCTCAGAAGAGCTCTTAGAGCCTGGCATATGCTGCTGTCTTTCCCAGGTGCATTCCATCTTTCCCTCCATGATTTGACTCTGTACTCCCTCTTCTCTGGCAGAGCACCTCACACCTCCCCACCTCTTCAGAACAGCATGTCCTCTCTTGCTATTTCCTGGCGAGAACAGGGTATTCCAGCAGAGAACACATGCGTGATCATACCCTCTCCTCTCTCCCCTAGCATCTGGACCACATCGTCTACCTTTCCCCTTATCTTGAGGCTCACTTGCCATCTTGTGATTTTATCTCATCCATCCCTCTTAAGGAGGTAATGACAGCATTCTTCCTTCTCGCCCTTGGGGAAGCTGTTGCAATGCTCCCAAGGGACCTTCAAAGTGTGGCTTTCAATCTGCTCCAATTTATTTATTTTTTAATCCCACATACATATATCACTCATGAAATGTTCTTGCCAAAATTATTAAACAGAATCTACTCAACCTTTTAGACGCAACTTCCAATATAACAGATGGACTGAGGAACTAGTATTTTTTTTTTAAGAAAAAGAAAATAAAGGAAAACATCATGGGAAACACTCAGATCCACACTGTGGAACAGACTGCAGGGAAACTGACCTAGACTCTTCAAATATCAATGTCGTAGTCACTACATCAAAGAAGATATGGAGATGACAAATACTTGAAAAAATGCTCAGCAGTATTAGCCATTAGAAAAAGGCAACTGTGAACTGCACAATACACGTATTAGAAAGCCAGAATAAAAAACTGACAATACCAAGGGCTGGCAATGAGCTGGGGTAATGGAAACCCTCAAACACTGCTAGTAGGAATGCAAACTATCATAGTCATTATGGTTTCATTGGCAGTTTATTACAATGTCA
Source organism: Spermophilus citellus (assembly GCF_964194105.1). Lineage (NCBI taxonomy): Eukaryota > Metazoa > Chordata > Mammalia > Rodentia > Sciuridae > Spermophilus > Spermophilus citellus. The sequence continues at coordinate 21,332,904 of NC_138184.1, read as the reverse complement.
AACATTACCTTAGATGTGACTCAACAATCCCACTCCTATATATTTATCCAAGTCAAATGACAACCTATTTTTACCCAAAACCTTTGGGCAAATGTTTATAGCAGCTCTACTAAAAATCACAAAGATTGGAAACAATCAAAATGTCCCTCTTCTGCAGAATGGATAAATAACCTGGACATCTATACAATGATACACTACCCAGCAAAGAAAAGGAAGGATTATTGACAAATGTAATAACATGGCCAAATCACAAATGCATTATGTCTAGTTAAAGAAAAGGTTCAAAAGGCTACATATTATAAGATTCCATTGATATGATATAGGGAAGGAGAAAAGATTAGTGGTTAAGGGTAGGGTTTGACTAGAGAGCAGCAGCATAAAAGAATTAGGGGAAGTATGATGGAACTGTTTGGTATCCTGATTGTGATGGGCACCATAAAAAGTCACACATTTGTCAGAACAAAAAACAATGTGCTCCAAAAAGAGTGTGTTTTCTTATAGGTAAATTTTTTAAAACTTCAAAAATTTTAAAAATGAAAAAAGTCACTGATGGGGAAGAAGGTGGTGGAACTGTATGTTTAAAAAAGATCAAAGCAGCATAACAATCAAACAATAAATTCCAACTAGCTCCTGAATTCAAATACATGAATTTTGTCTGGCTCCTGCCTGAGAGGAATAATAAGCTATAAAAAAAATCTTAAGAGACAACGAGGGAAATGTGACTACTGACCTGCAGTTAGAGGATATTATCAAACTGTTTATGTTCAAGGTGTGATATGGCAATGTGGTTAAATCACAGAATATTCTTATTCTTAGGAAATGTATGCTGAAATACTGAGGATAAAATGTTTTGATGTCTGCATCTTAGAAGTTTGTAAGAAAAAAATGAAGCTGTATGTGTATGTGTTTGCTGGTATGTACGTGTACACACAGAGCAAATGTGGAAAAATAATATGAATGGAGTCACTGAATATTGGTGAAAGGCATGCCATTGTTCACTGAGCTATTCTTTTAACATTTGTGTATATTTAAAAATTTTAAAATAAAGAAGTTGAGAAAAATCATTCACAAAAGTGATCTTGGCAAACCAGTAAATTTTGAAACTCTCTCTGCAGGATTTTTGTTCTAAATTAACCATCTTTTTATAGCTGTTTTCCACGGAGGATCTGGTCCAAATTCATGCAAAGTATTTGGACCTGGTCTCTTTTAAACCTGACCAGTGTCTGGTGTCAGACGTCCTGACCAGCCTCTGCCTACCTGCCAGCCTGCACCCTTGTGCATCCCTGTCCACATCCTCCTGGATGCCACGTCATAGCCTTTCTTACTGTATGCTCCTGCACTCAACCCACTCTCCTTGCCTGTCTACATGAGGAGAACTTCTGGAAGGCTTGGAGCCCCCCAGGAAGAGGCAGAGTATTGCCACCTCTGTGCTCGCATAATGCAGCACACCCCTATGTGCTCTTCAAGCCACTGCAGATATTGGTTGACTTTTCTGAAATGCCAACTTCCCAAAATGGCAGGACAGAGGTCCCATTTATTTTTTTAATCTTTAATGCCCAATACAATCTCTGAATATACTAAAGAAAACAGCTAATTTAATTCAGGGTTTCCTGACTTCAGCCCTGCTGACATTTTGGATTGGAAAACTATTGATGTGGGTTCTATCCTGGGCATTGTAGGCTGCTTAGCAGTGCTTCAATATTGATTGGATAAATGAACAATCCCAAGGTATTTCTATACCAATGGCAATTACTGGTGTAGATGGGAGGCTATGCAAAGAAAGCAATAGCTTCTGAAGACAGAGCTCTAGAGGTAGGGGAAGAGGCAGTGGGAGCCCAGTGAGTACATGGAGAGGGGAGACCAGCACAAACACATGCAAGCCCTTCCTTCTGGCCAGCCTGCATGCACAACTTTGGAATGGGTGAGAGTATTTTACATTGGGGGAAGTCTGAAAGTATATGAAACAGAGACCTTTTGTGTTTTAGCATAATACTATTGCAAGCACAGGCAGAATGATGGCTACTGGCTGACGAGTGAGTGGCTGCACCTTTGATGAATATCTGAGTTCTCCATCCTGACTCCTTCCTTCTGCACAGTGGAAGACTAGAACTCATAAGAGGAAGCTGGTGGGCTCAGAAGGCTCCATCAGGCTTGACTATCCAAAACGAGTGCGCTGTTTCTTATGTCAATAAAACATTAGAGGATACAAAGCAGGAGGGCAACAATTTTCCCAAAACAAATGAGGGGATTTCTCTCTGGCAGATAAGAACTTCTTGTTGGACAATAAGCTAAAACAATCTCTCCTTGATTGCATTTTTGACTTGTAAACATCTTTAATTGGTTAAACCAAAGCTTTCATTAAGAGACATATTTACTAACTTTGGTTTTCCATAATATATTTGTATTTCAAAACAGTTCTTTGATGCTTAATTCAGAGAAACAAACACTAAAAAGAATAAGTGTATATATAAATCATGTCAAGTATAATGAAATAAATCAGCATTTTAAAATATGACCTTTTACAGTTGGTTGAGAAGGAACACATTTTTTTAATGCTTATTCATGTTTGTGTTTAAAGAAACATGCATTTATGGTCATGATAGATTCAAGTGGCTACACAAAGAAACGTTGTTATGCAGGAAAACAGGATTTCAAAAATCCTGAAAAAACCTGCATAATCTAGTCAAGAGAATACTTTCTCGGTTTTCTCTCCGATTTTATTATCATCAATTATTTTGTAGAACTTCCTGTTGTTGTTGTTTTTTTGCCCTTTTTTTTTTAAAAAAAAATTAGACATGATTATTTAAATAAGGATTACAGGGGGCAGGGGATAGAAAAAGAAAAGAGAAAAACCAACAGAAAGAAATTACCCAAATCTTTGACAGAGAAAACTACTGGTGTTAACATTTGGATTATATCCCTCCAGGCCATTTCCTACATAAAACTGTACAACTAAACACATCCATTTGTAAGTTTTTCTCTTAGCATTACATCATGGCTGTCTTTCCAGTGATAAAGACTTACATACAATTGTATTTTTATGATGTCAAGATATACCATTTCAAGGATGGGCAGACATTTAATCAGTGATCTAATACTGGACACAGCTCCTTCTCAATCTTGAACTTTATATATAACATCAGTATGAAGAACCTATGCATTTTTTAAGAGGTTCTTCCTTTGGTATTATTCTTACAGTAAAGGTCTCCCCATTCAAAGATCAGGTAAATATTAACCCACATTTTTCTAGTACTTTTGTGATTTAGTTTTTACATCTATTTCCTTATTTTTACTGAATTTAATTTCAACATATACTTTAAAAGAGGGAACTTACTTTATCTACTCTCTTCAAATGGATTTCACTTATCCCAATACCACTAATAACCAATTTACAGTTTATCTACCAGTAGGAAATGTCTACCATTAACATACCATAACATATCTATACATTTGACATCTTGTGGATCTTGTATACTATTCAATTTATCTATTTCTTCCAGTGCCATTACCATACTTTTTCAATTACTATGGCTTTATAATATACAAATACATAAGAAAATATAAGTACATTATAAGTTATGAAATACAAAACATAAAAACTATATAATATATATTTATTATACTTGACTTATTTAAAAACCATATATTTTGAAACCCTGTTTACTCATTATGTTGTTTTATAAAGTTAATTGTTTTTTCTCTGGGTATTTAAGCTCATTTTTTTCTTTTAGCTTATATACATCTTCTTTACAATTATCATATACTGAATCATGTCTAAGTAAAAATCAAAGAGCAACAAAATAAAGTGCCACAAAGTAATTGTCAGTGGACCTGAAGGTTGTCTCCACACTTTCAGTTTATTGTGGCAATCATTCTTGTATCAGTCTGATTGCTAACGACTGCCAGGGTAGGGAGGGTCCTTGCTTCTCCTAGGACTATTCTCTCTCTCCAGTTAGCAATGTTTATGTGTTCTAATAACATCTGTTAAAATTAATTCTCAGGGCATTGCACCAACATTCTCAGGAAGGGAAGTCTGGGTTGGTTCTTGGGGGTCTTCCTGAAGTCAGTCTGTCCTTCCTTCCTTCACCTACTACATCAGCATTAAAGGACACAATAGACATCACTTGCCTGCCAGCTCCCTGTTTCTGCACAGATTCAGTTTTCTCTTTACTTTTTGTCTTTGATATTTTTTAAATTAATTTATTTATTTTTGGTAGAAGGGATTGAACTCCGGGGCACTCGACCACTGAGCCACATCCCCAGCCCTAGTTTGTATTTTTATATAGAATCAGGGTCTCATTAAATTGCTTAGAAGCCCCGATAAATTGTTGAGGCTGGCTTTAAACTCGTGATGCTCTTGCCTCAGGATTACTGGTATAATGCCACCATGTCCCGCTCTTTGTAATTTTTGTTAGTTACTTTCCTGACTTCACTAAGTTCTTGAGCTCTTCTAACTGTTGGGAGCTGCTCTGGACAGGAGCTATGTACACACTTTTAAGTCCTGAGTAAAGAGGTACTGAACTGGAACTGCACCCATTGCAATGCAATTGGACTCTACCTCTGCTTCGATAAGAAAGGTGCAGCTCCAGGATTGGGTGTTACCTGATGTGGCTGAATTATACCCACCTATTTTATTGTAAGCCTACCCTTCTGCACTTTTTTGGACAGAATATTCTTTGGATTAGCTCCCCCCATTAACAAAATCTGGATTTGAGGATGCTCCTTCTCTTTCTTGCCTGCCTTGACCCCCTTATGGGAGTTGCAGCTGAGGAGCAGACACTAAACCCAAAGAAAAAGGTATTTCTCTGTCTTTGTGTGATTATTTCATGCAGCTCAAATTCACTTGGAGTGACCCTGAGTGATTTAGTTGTGTGAAGCCGCATCTAACTCTGTAAAATCTTGAGTTAGATCACTTTGTGGAACTTTGTATGAGTAAACTGTATCACTAATAAACATCAAATTAGTGAGAAAACCCTAGGTTAACTGTTAAAAAGAAAAACAAGCAAGACGCATAGTAAACTCTCTTGCTGATCAATAAGTCATTTCTCTGGTTTACTCAACGAAAGCAGAACTCCCCAGTGGGCATATATCTAAGCCTTTCTCAAAAAGAAACCAAGCTTTCTAATTACAATAGTCAATTGATTGAAGAATCTAGAAAAAGTCTCTTCAAAAAATTTCCTGTCCCCAGATCTAATGGTAGACCCAGGAAGAAGTTAAAATAGTTGCCAAATTATTTATCTAATTAACAAGATGAGTCATATTTCCTCTTAGGTTGGGCACTTATAAAATGTTTTTTGTCTTTTTTTCTTTTTTGTAAGCATGGATAAGATTTTTTTTCTCCATTTGAAAAGTAATGTGTACATATGGTTTTAAAAAGTGACAGAGAGAGAGAGAGTGCACTAAAAAGTAGCTCCCTATCCATTCCTGCTGATCCCCCTCTGCCATCCTAGAGTGCTTTGCTCTCCCTAGAGACAAGCCTTGCTATTTTTTGACTAATTTACAAATACAGAAATCCTTCCTTAATTAAAACTGATCAGCATACTACATGACATTGAGAAGATACGATATTACAAACTGCTGAGAAAGCAAGCATGATAAGATTTACCCAAATGTGCTAAAAACATGTTCTACCTTTCCTTTTTAATTTGTGAATATGAAAACAAATTATAACTTATTTACTCAACGAACACTTAATGAGCATCTACCATTGAGCTAGGAATAGTCCTAGTGGGTAGGGACAGAAAATGAAATGAGATACAATCTGCCCACTATTACCTTCCATTTCACTGTATTAAGATAGTAGTCAAGAATAGGTGGGCTGGGGTTGTGGCTCAGTGGTAGAGTGCTCACCTAGCATACACAAGGCACTGGGTTCGAATAGGAGAGGTTATTTTTTAAATGTTAAGTCAATATGTCGTTAAAAGAAATAGTTGTCTAATAAAAGTTATTGGCAAATCAAATGGAATAATATCAACACAAGCCTAAGACCCTAATGCTTCCTTGGATCCTGGACCACCATACTGCACTTGTAGAAAGCTCAGAACGGGGAATGGTCTGATGACAAATGTCCCTTTTATTTAAATGTCCTTATGCTCCCCTGACCTGTCTGACACCATAAGGTGTGATCCTGTGCAAGAATACAAAGGAAGACAGGGTGCCGGGGTCACTCCATTCGGAAAAAGCATTATCTCAACACAGGTGTCTGCTGTGTTGTGAGCAGAAAAGGGAGCGTGCATGCCTCACATGAGCACAGAACCTTGACTTTGGCAGAAGACCTACCCAGCCCTCACTACTGTGCTATGTAAGTACTGTACAAGTACAGAATTCAATCCTAACAACACCCCTTTAAGTTTGTCCCTTTACTCATCTATCTTATAGATTAGAAAATTAAAGTGTAGAAAATAACTTTCCCTAGTTGGTCAGATCTGGAGCCAGGATTGTGCCTGATTCTCCAATCCACACGCTTTAGCTACACTACAGTGTTTCTGTGTATGTGTGTAAGTGAGAAACCCAACATCCTCGAGGTCAGAGATACAGTGTTCTGTTTATCCTGGGGGCTTACACCTGTGCTGATGTGGGCGGCCATTCCAGTAGGGAGAAGTCTTCAGGCATAAGGAATTTTTTTTTTTTAAAGAGAGAGAGGGAGAGAGAGAGAGAGACAGAGAGAGAGAGAGAGAGAGAGAGAGAGAGAGAGAGAGACAGACAGAGAGAGAGACAGAGAGAGAATTTTAATATTTATTTTTTTAGTTCTCGGCGGACACAACATCTTTTGTTTTTGTATGTGGTGCTGAGGATCGAACCCGGGCCGCACGCATGCCAGGCGAGCGCGCTACCGTCTGAGCCACATCCCCAGCCCAGGCATAAGGAATTGATTCATATAAATGCTTAATTTTCACTTTTATATCATGTTCATTTTTATGTAATTTCTCTCATTTAAAAATACAAGATATCCACACCATTCATATGTAAGAGATAACTCAGTGTTGAATGGAATGTGATCTAAAATTTGGCACAAGCCCAAAAATCAAATAGTTGGGGAAAAAAAGTCCAACACATCATTAGACTTCCAAATCCCATCTCAATTTTGAGGTGAGAGGAAGTGGAAGTACAGCCAAGCATCTGGGGGCTGCTGCCACAGACCCTGTGGAAGTGCCTCTGCCATAGGATACCAAGCCAACTGATGGCACAATATACACATCTTCTAGGACTATCCTTGAGGACACAGATCATTTATGCAAATCAACATTCTTAATTCTGGTCTCTCTTGTTTCTCAGAGGCTCTCTTTGCTTCCCACACTGTGTAACCCAACAGGCCATAACCAACACAGTCACAATTTTACATCTCCTGTCTAGGTGAGGAGCCAACCAAGATGGCTTCCTCGTTGTGGCTATCTCCAACCCTCCAAGGAAGGGTTGCACAATATACTCCAGGCTGGTGCTCATGTGCTTACTACCAGCAGGGAACAGGGCAGGGGCAGGGCATAGTCCCCTCATGGCCATACCAACTTCGGTCAGCTGGTGGGGGAGGGTACAAGTTTCCCAAAGAAACAGGTAATAGGCAGGCAGTCCAATCAATAGGATATTGATGTTAAAGAAAGAGTCTGCTTATTAAATTTGTCTCTTAAGAGATTCAATTTCAAGTCATGTTTAAGAATTCTTTAATTACATCTTCTCTACAAACTAATAACTTTATTCTATAAGCTTCCTGGACTCTGGGATGCTGAAGGGTAGTCAGCATCAAATGCCACAAAGGAAGTCCAACAAGATGAACATGGCTTTTTAAAAGAACGTTTTCTTCTCTTTGTTCATTTGTTGGGGAAACACTGACCTTCTGGTGACTCTACCCATAATCAAAAAGACTTGTTTCCAGGCCTTATGCCCTTTTGTTTTCTCAGTGGGTTTGATAACTATACATTTTTATTATACACCTTTACAGTATTTTGGAGATGTTAGAATTTTTTTCTTCAGGTGGTATATTTTTATTCTTTCCATTTGTATTGCAAAGCAGTTTTCATCAGAGAAGCCAACCTTCTAGAAAGAGATTCCCATGTAATGGTGGTTCATGCTGATATGTTCTGGGCTAACACACAACACTTGGCCATGTACCTAACTGTGTAACAGATACAAAAGACTAAAATCAATCGCCCCAGTACCTCACACTGCTCAGCAGATTCAGGAGCCAACACTCTCCACATGCTTGATTATGGAGGCAGAGGTAGTATGTTTCCAGCAGGTTATGACCGGTGACTTAGTATATGTTGTTCATGTTTGCAGATTATTGCACTGCTGAGTAAGGCCCAGTGTGAGCTGATTACATACTCTTCAGGAGGACCACTGAGGACAGAAGGAGCCAAAGAAGACACAGCAAATTTTCACAATAGGACCTGGACACTACATAGTATTGCAGAATGAGCCCTTCAATAACTTTCATTTGAGATGCTCAGAACATGTGGTTCAATGAGCTGCTATCGAAAGTTCATGACAGAGAAAATGGTTTTTCCTTTCTTTGAGCTAGTGGAGTATTTTGCTACAAAACTTTTTCCAGGAGTACCAAAAAAAGTCTTTCTCTATTTCTGTAACACAAGAAAAACAGCAGAAAGTGTAGTAATGCCTATGACATAAATGAACTAGTATTTTGTTACTTTTAATATAACTAAAAGCATGGGGATGTTAAAGTGTTGTGGGAGACTGGCTCACTGAGGTACAGTCACACCTTTAAAACTGAGGTTGCTTAACAAAATTTAAAATCTGTTTTTATTTTTTTCAGTCAGTAGTGGCTCTGGTCACAATAGACTATCTCATAATAAATCAAAAACTACCTAAACATTTTTGAATAAAAATCTCCTTTCATTGACGAAATCTATAATAACTACTCATCTGAAAAGAATAAACCCATAAATGTACCCTTTGCATCACTATAGTGCTTTAAGGGCTTAGAAGTCTTTGAATACTATTTCTGTCGATCCTCACAATAATTGTTTTGAGCAATTATCAACATGAAACATGCATGAAGAAAAAACAACCTGGAGCTCAGAGAAGGTTTGATTCAAGTCATTCATCCTGTAAGGAGGTAGCTGGAGCCAGGCTTTCCACAATCAGCCCTGTCCTCCTTCCTCCTGCTAAATCCAGGTTCCTTACCCTTCTGAGATCTCCAGCTACACCACAACAAAAGTCTTGGATGGTTTATGTGGTCCCCCTCCCATTGTTCCATCCTGCTGGAATAAGCTTCCAGCATAAAAAAAAAAAAAAAAAAAAACAACACTGAAATTCTAAAAGTTTTCATTTAAATGCAATAAAATTAAAAGCAAAATGACAAAATAGCCAAAATCCTGAAAACCTGGACAAGATAGAGGTTATTTTAGAGATTTCATTTTTAAAATAATTGTACCATATTTTTAAATCATAATAGCAAAAATGCAAAGCTCAGTAATGCCCCACAGCCTTATGAACACTGGGCAAAATAACTCCAACTGGTCTGAACCATACAAAAGGATGGAAAGCTCCTCCAGCTCACTCCAAGAAGCTAGAATATACTTGACACCAAAGCTGTTAAAGAAAACCAGAGAGTAATTCCCTTTACAAATATTGAAGCAAAAACTCTACATCAAGTACTGGCAAATAGAACCTAGAAGTGAATTAATGCAGTAATACACCAGGACCAAATGTAGTTTACTTCAGAAAAGTAGAGATGTCTCAACATTGGGAAAACCAATACAATTTATTACATTTTTAAACAGTGAAAAGATTAAAACCATGTCAATAAACCAGAGGCTCAAAGGGCATTTGATAAAATTCAGTAGTCATTCCTAATTAAAACAAACAAAATACTACATAAAATAGAAAAAGATACTTAAATAAGATAAAGTCTACTGACTACAAATCTATAGCAAAGAACTTATTGGTGGTGACATACCAAGGCCTTTATTATTCAAGACCAGACAGGGATGTCTGCAACATAGTTCCGGAGGGCTTAGTTAATGCAATAGGCAAAGGTACAAAATAAATGGTAGAAGTATTTGAAGAGAAAAGAAAACATTATTCTAATGTACAGTTATGAGTACAAACCCAAGAAAAAAGTTAACAACCGATTTAAACTAAAAAAGGAGCTTAGAAGTTACTGGATATAAATATTTTAAAAAGACTTTCCTTATATTAGTAATATCTAATGGGAAATAGAGATTGATCATAAAATATTATTTAAAAGACAATAAATTCAATGAATTACTAAAGAAAAATGAGAATGATATAGAGTGTATATGAAAGAACCTTAAAATTTTATTGATGTATATATTTACCAAGAGACATCAATAATGGAGATAGTGAACACAGTGTCCTTAGGTAAACAAACCTCACAAAAATGTTAATCTTTCCAAGATTCATATATAAATTCAATGCAATTTCAATCAGAACCCAATGAGCTTTGTTGAAACTGAGACAATTTTGTTGTTGTTGTGGTACTGGGGATTGAAGCCAGGGCCTCAAACATGTAAGGCGAGAGCTCTACCACTGAGCCATAACCCAACCTGGGAACTAAATAATTTTAGAGTTTACGTAGAAATAGAGGCATAAAAATTACCAACAAAATTTTAGGAAAAAAATTGTAGCAGAGAATTTTTTAGGAAAAATGTGCCCTATCAATAACAAAAATTTATTATAACAACTATAATGAAAACATGGATTGGCTAAAAAACAAATAGATCACTGAGATAGACTAGAGAATCTAAAAATATATGTGCTAAAGGTTCTGATTGTTGGAAAGATGTTTTAATAAACAATATGAATATAAATGACTATTCCTTTAGAAAATGTGAAGTTGTACTCCTACTTCAAAAATGAAAACAATTTCCAACCTAAATGTAAATAAGACACCAAACTAGCAAACAAAAAAATCAATAATCCTCCAAGAAATTAATGGAAATATAAGAATTTAGATATATAGATAAATGGTCCTTAAATAGAGCTACACATATATGGTCAGTTTAAAGACACCAAAGTAATAATCAATAGGTAGAAAAATCCTCTTAATGAACACAGGTAACCAGGAGAAACAAAAATACAAACTTGAGGTACTTAAAAATGGGGGAAAATGCATTATGCAACATATCCCAGTGGCAAAATTAAAAGATAATTGATAAGAAGACAATATTTGTTAACATTTGACCATCAAAGAGTTCACTTCTCCTTCACCCTGCCCCCACCAACTGCAGCATTTAACAAACCCAAACCTGGACCAAGATTCCAATCCTGCTGATTTCTGTTACTTTCCCTGTTTCTGAAGATGCAGTGATTTAACCTCTCATGTTCAGACCCTTGTTCTCCCTTAGAGGAGGAATCCCATATGCTCTGCCCATCTTTATTTTTGGCATCCTTCAAGTCAAAGAACAACCCTGTTTCAAATTATGGGGTTGGGAATGAGCTAACAATGGCAGAATTCTCTTTGGCAGATGGGATGAAGATACGAATGTGAGCACTGGTTTTTTTTTTTTTAATTCTGTCACATTTCAAAAGATTTTCGTGATTTTGAATTAAGTGGAGACAATAAACCTACTGCATAGTGAATGTGTGAGGATAATTTCCATTTCCTCACCTCCAAAGGAGGAATGTGCAGTCTTATCCATGGGCACATGTCAGTATGTGCCCAGAAGGAAACTTCCAGTTTTTTTAACTGATTGCAATAAAGTTATACTTTTGCAATTGAAATGTAAAGGCAGAAAACATTAATAGCTTATAAGATTTTTTTAAAAATGCATCACCTTAGCCACAAAACCCTTGCTCCCAGCATGCTCATTTTCCAGCTTCTTTCTTTGGGGGGACTCTTCCATCCTTTGGCAATCACCATGTACTATTGCTGCTCCGTTTTCCTTAATCACAGAAACTCCTATTCTATGAAAGGGGGAAAGGGCCATCCTTTCTTTCAGGCTTGTGTTCCCTCAGCTGCATGGGCCTGGTGCTTGCAAAGGTTCCATCTCACTGGATCCCTGTGAAGCTATCCCTGAACACCCCCAGAAGAGCACAAGTCCCTAGAGTGAGCAGGGCAGGAGGTCCTCTGTGCATTCTGGATGCCCTCTGCCCCCCATCAGCCTTCATAGAGTCACTGTTGTGTGTGGGTGGGAGGGCAGGAGAGTGGACGGACTGCCCCCTGCAAGTTCATTGTAGAACTTGAGAATTCACCCTAGATAATATACTTGGTAGTACTTTTGCCATGATATAGTTAAAGAAAACAATACAAATTGAGCTAACAAATAGGAAATTAGAAGGCTTGAAAATGAAAATCAGTATGTATCTAAATGTTGACATTTAATTTCCAATATTGTTGCAAAATTTCTGTACTGCTTATATAGAATGACTCACATTCTGTGTCCCTATCAGAATAAATTCTCAGTTGTGAATCAAGCACTAACAATCTAATCTGGTAATAACTGTAAAAGGATTTAAGTAGCATAAAATCCTCTGCTCGTGTCTTTTGTACAAGGCATGGAGTCCTGAAGCCTTGTTCTGCAGTGTGGAGTGGCCAAGTGCAGTAGGATAGGACTCTGAAGCCAGGCCTGGCTGCCATCTGGCTGCAGGCAGGTGCAGCAGACAGCCATGGGAGTCACTTTTCCCTCTCACTTCTTGGGAAGCCAACGGGCATTCCGGCCATGGGGATTTCTAATGCCTCCACAGAATATGGGTGGCACACAGCAGGCAGCCCAAACCCCTAATCCAGCTGATTAAGGAGAACTGTGCAAGGTGACCTCACCTGAGAGGATGATCCCAAATGGGGAGTGTTACCAACCAGTTGTATTAGTAGGAGAAACCTGCCTTGTGTGTCCTAGGAAGTAAAAGAAACTCTGATAGGATAGCAATGGAGGTTAGGTGGGAAGTAAGCAGCAATGGCTGTGGCTTTCAAAACCTGTGGGGGAAGATTCCAGGTCTGAAGTTCAGCACAGAGGAAACCTGCCATTACTTCCTTGTACCTCATGGTCTGAACTATTTAGCTAACTGTAACTGAGATTCACTAACGCTGTCCCTCATTCTCAATAAATACAACCCTCCTTCTTACTCTTGCACATCTCTAGGGAGAAGAAAGATAAAACCAGCCAAAACATAATAAGTAAGTCTGTTCTTTTCAGTAAATGGAGTTCAGAGAGGAACAAAACTCAGAACAGTCAAATGACATAACATTTCTTGTGCTTAGTGACATGGAATGATTTAATCCTTGCTGTATGTAAGACACATGCTCTTTCATCAACAAATGGTTCTGCAAGGCAACAGTTCTGAGGTTGGGTTGAATGCCCCGACTGGAGTGTCCTGAGGTGGTGGTGAGTCCTGGGGAAGAAGCTAAAATTGTATCACACTCATAACCAGAGGGATTACCTTTAGCCTTCTCCACCAGCCCTCCAGAGCTCAGGAAGAGAAAAAACTAGATCAGGGACAATTAAAGGACTTGCCCTTGTTTTTCACATAAGATGTCTTTATATTTCCGATAATGGTGCAGGCAACACTACCAATATGTAGAGTACAAACTCTACAAGTACTTATCAAGTGAGCACACAGCAATGCTAGGCATTATGGGTAAATTAAGAGGGACACTGAAAACATAGGTCTTATCGTCAAAAGTTTACAATCTGCTGTGAAGAGACATAAAACATTTCAACAGCAACATACATCTAAGTATAGTTCAAATCGTGTGCCTCTGTATCAGGATACCTAATATGGAGAAAGGCTGTAGAAAGGAAGTGTTTGCCACGGGAGGCCTGCACAGAAGACTGTGTTGGGTTGGGCTCCAGAGGGAGCAGGGGACTCAGTAGGCAGACAAGAGGGTCAGTGAGCAGAGGAGGAGGGCATCTGCAAGCCTCAGAAGCCAGGATCAGCATTCGGGACGCTGAGAGAAGAAAAGTCAGAAGTGGGAGGCAAGACCATGCTTCCCACTGTTACCTTATCTCATCCAATCTTAGATACCACTCACTGCAAAGCATGCACCACTCTCTTCTGTACCAAGACAGAAAAAAATATTGCCAAACAGTTACACGGTATGTTCTTACCCCCTAGAATTCCAATTTGTAGGGACTTTTAAATTTCTTTAAATAGAATTATTTTATCATTAGTCTGTGCTACATATAAAAGAAAGCATAAACATAATATATTAGCTTATGTGCTTCTCATTTTTTTCAATACTCAGAGCCCAACACTTCCACATCAAGTTTGATCTCAGAGTAGATAATGTACAGGTTTCCCCGCGCAGAATCCTCTCTGTGGCCTCAGCTGTGCAGACAGTCTCTGGAGCAGTGCTCTACCATGTGCAGGATCTCCCTCCAAGCAGCTGACATCCATTTGAAGTTTCAGTGCTGGTACTGTCCTGACCTTATCACAGGGGTCAATGAAAGGCTTAGAGAACCTCCCAAGACTCATTTTCCTTATTGACTGAAACCATCAGGAGATGCAGTCACCAAATCACATCAGCAGAAATGCCCATGTGTTGGCGTTCAAGTTTGCACACATGTTGACAATGGCAACTACATCGTGGCAGTCCTGTAACAGTCACTGTAAAGTGCATTCAATTTCAGGGAGGTTAAAATGTGGAGAATGTACCCTTATAATCAGCCAAAGGTAGTTTAATAATCTCTTAATCGTCTCTCCTAAACTAACTCTAAAGATATAGATAGTAAAACTGTTCTTGAACATAATTAACTGAAGACAGGATTTGCCTTTTAAATCCTGAACAGATAACGTCAAAACACACACATAACCAATACAGAAACTATCCTAAAAACTATCCCAATAAATAGGTTTATTGGTGTATGCAGTCTCTATTAGGGTTGCCATAATCTAAGGTTTAAAAAGGCTGAAAAAGCTTCCATATCTACATAAGAAAATAAATATGTAAAAGGCAAAGCACCCCATGAAGGTTTGTAAAAGGATTGGAGAGGGTGCTATGTATAGAAACAAATCAACTCAGAGATCTCAGTAAGGAAATTAATTGTACTCTGCGACTGGAATTTATCATTCAAAAACAATAAAGGAAAGATAACTTCACTGACAGAAATACAGAAAACCTAGAGAATTCAAAATATTGAAGGGAATCCAAGGAACCCTGAGGAAAAATCTCCTCGGGGAGAGGTAAAGGAAAGCAAGGGGAAGAGAAACTGAAAGAGGCCAAAACACATTCCCCAGGAACACTGAAGAGGAGTGATTATTCACCTTCCAATTTGCCATGGAGCCCCAAGTGATGTCTATGCATGACAATATTCTATTGAATGGAACTAAATCTGTCCAGATGTGGGTGGAAAGAAAGGTGGGAGAAGATGACAGTGAGTTACGGAGAAGAGAAGGCAGACAGCCAAGGAGCCATCACAATGCCCTCTCAAAGTAACTTCACCAACTTCATGTTCAGTGATATAGAGTACAAGAACATGCATAAACAATAGTTTCCATTTGGTGTTCTGCCATTTTTCTCCTTATAAGTAACTTGCAGACTACTTCATATTCATTAGGATGATTACTATTTAAATAAAACAACATAAAATAACAAGGGTTGGTTAGGAAACCTTGTACGTAGTGGTGGGAATGTAAAATGGTATATCCATCCACCAAGAAAACATTATAGAAGATCCTCAAAAAATTAAAAACAGAAGTACCATATGATCCAGCAATTCTACTTCTGGGTATATGCCCAAAAGAACTGAAAGCAGAGTCTCAAAGAGATATTGGTACACCCTTGTTTATAAAGCACTGTTCACAATAGCAACCCAACTGTCTATCAACAAATAAAGGAATAACCAAAATGCATATAAACATGTATTATTATTGGGCTTTGAAAAGAAAGAAAACCCTGATATACGCCGACAACATGGATGAACCTAGAGGACGAATGTTATGCTAAGTGAAATAAGCCAGCCACAACAAGACAAATACTGTACGAATCCACGTATATGAGATACTTGGTGTAATTGAAATCAGAGGCAGAAAGCAGAATGGTTGTTGTTGGAGTTGGGTGAAGGGGCAAAGAGGGAGTTACTGTTTAATGGGTAACAAGATGAAAAGCATTCTGGAGATGGATGGTGGTGGTGGCTGCACAGTATTATGAATGTATTTAATTCCATTGACCTGCACACTTGAAAATGTCAAGATGGTAAATTCTGCTATGAATATTTTGCCACAATTTTAAAAACTGAGGGAGAAAAGAAAATTACAAACCAAAGGAGATCACTACCATTATGGATGAGTAAATTTTTGATTGGAGGTACCCTTTTCTAGAGCCAATGAAGTCAACCTGTTAAAATACTTCAGGATTCAGAAAATCAGAACAATATGGGTGCCCTCTAGTGGTTTAAAACACCTTTAAATATCCTCAGATCTGGAAATGGACTTTCATTTATTTTTATTTCTTTTGGGAGTGGTGAATGGTGGAGTTATCAATCTAGTACAGTTCCTCTTAAGAAATCCAATATTACAAATGCATCAGGTGGTGGGCCCAGAGGTCAAATATGACGGCTTCAAAGTTGCAAAGCAAGACTATTACCTTCCATAAATTCCATCAAAAGCTGGTCCAGCAAGGAATGAAGGAATGGGGACAGAACTAAGCCTGTGCCACAAAGAGACTGGAAAAATAAGACGGTCTTAAGGCAAAGAGTGAGTGGACTACAAATATGACGTAAGAAATTAATTTCTTCATGTGGCTATGAAAATGTCTGTGGAAAATTACAAACAGTTTCAAACAGGGTTTAGGCCAACCTCAGTATAAAGTTTCTGGGCTGCTGTGACAGTTAAGATTTGTTTGAATTTCTTAATGCTACATGAGAAAGGTCTCCTGGCTTCATAGTCATGCATCCTATTCAAAGCTGCACTGTAATCAGGTGATTTTTACAGCTGAGATGAAAGGATTTTCACAGTGCAACAGACCTGAGCAAGGGGGCCATGTGCACTGAAGCTTTGAGCTTTGTTACAGAATGATGTTAAAAAAAAAAAAAGTGCTGGGCCTCTGCAGGTGAACAAACTCAATATAAACAAACAAACTAAGGGCAGAGGAATCAAAGGAGAAGTGTGAAATAACTCCACTAAGAAAGCATTATGAACCAGGTGGGCAACATGACTGGTACTTAAATGAATACAGCTATGGCTGTAATAGAATATATTTTCTGCCTTTGCTAACACAGGTATTTTTTTAAATCAGATCAGTTCACATAGTTTAGAGAAAAGAAGTCTTTTCAAGGAAATATCAGGATGAGAAACAATAGCAAATGATTCTGATTTAAATCAGTTTCTAAAAAAAAAAAGTTAAATTGTGCAGTCTCTTCAAATATGATGGCAAAAATATGAATGAAGTTCTTCTGAATCCCATCATGCAATAACAGCTTCTCTGCATTAGTAGAATTAAGGTGGGATATTTGAGAACAAAAGCAGCTCTCTGGGAAAGATTGACATAATGTCAGCATAAGTAAAATGCCAGGGCTGGTCTGGAGTTTTAAAAATACTACTGCTGGTAAGTTTTGTACTAACTAGAATGACAGTTGTTCTTAAAAAGAAATATAATTAAATCTAGAGTTTATGGCAATTTCTACAAAACATTGAGCATCAGGTCCCTGGTCAGAGTTGAAATTGCCTCTCATATTTCTTTCTCTATGGGAAAATCAGATTCAAATTAAAATTGCTTTAATTGTCAGAGCACTTTTCTTCTCCAGAACAAGAACTGCCTGCAAGCTAGATTCCCCTGACATTATTTCACTAGTGAATTGATGGAAGAGTACATGTTTCCACAAGATGTCATCATCTCCAGTACCAGTAAACCCCCAAATTTATGCCACATCAAAGCCCTTTACTTGAGGTATACATCAAAACCTCAATTGGCTCTCTTACTCATCAGGAATGATGTAACACATTTTGTTCACATGCTCTTTTCATTGAGTCATTTTTCAGATCACAAAATCAAAACACTTATTTTATGACAGATATTCCAGAGGAGAAGGAGGTAACATACACACATGCAAGGACAAGAAATCAAAAGCCATCAGTCAGCAGAGTTTGTTTGAATGTGGTATTATTCTGCTTTTCAGATCATGCATTTATGTTTAACTAAATAATATGGTCCCTGAGGGCTGAGTTTGTACTTTTTAATTCTCCCTATAGGGCCAAGACATTATGAGCTTGCACAACAAGGATACAAGATTCTTACTGAAAAAATAAAGTTCATGTTGCAGTCTGTGGCAGAGACAGACATGCTTTCCTTCTCAGAACAGCTAAGAAAGGTAAAAAATATAAGATGCAAATTAAAAAAAATTATTCCCTCCCCCAAATTTTTTATAATGAATAAGATATATTTAAGATACAGTTCCTGAAAAACTGTAATTTATACTGAGGACACTAAAATGCACTTCAGTCTTACTAAACTTCAACTTGAAAAAAAAATGACATAATGCTCTTCCAGAATGGTCTAGACCTTATTTGCCACAAATCATATATAATATTGTCCTTATCTCAGAAATGACAATCCATTCTCTAAGTGGCTCAGGTGAAAGCTGGGGGTCACCTTCCATGCCCTGCTTTCATTATATCCCACCTCCAACACATTATCAAATCCTGGCTTTGCCTTGAAAAGCTATCCTGAGCCTGACCACTTCAGCTATCCCCACAGGTATTCCTGTGGCCAAAACACCATTGTCTCTCTCTGAGAGCAACACCATGGTCAACTATCTGGTGTTTCTGCCTCTGCTTGTGTGCTCTAAAGTCCAGCCAAGACCCAGAGAGACTCCATTCATGTGCAGGTCAGACCATCCAGGGTTAAACTCAAGTCTTTCCTATGACCAGAAAAGCCTGTGTGATCTGCCTCTATGCTCCCTCTATTGTATTTCTGGGGTCATTTCCTTCCACTGTTCCCTTCACTCCCCTTACAGCAGCCACTAACCCTTTTCACTGTCCTTGAGCACCCAGATCAGGCCCACCATCTCCAGGCCCTGACCTGTTGTTCCCTCTTCCTCCAGGTGCCTGCTCAGCTTTCCCATCCCTCATCCCAGGACTGACTCAGGTGTCAAACTCTCTGGGAAACCTTCTCCAGACCAATGTCCCTAAAACCATACCACTATCCCCTCAACAATACTTCCTATCTCCCTTCCTCACTTTATTTTTCTCCTAAGTGCTTATCACTAATTAATTGACTGTTTTCTCACTTAACTAATTGTCATCTATTCTTTCATAAAATACATGCTCCACAAGTGCAGAGGTTTTTCTTCCCCTTGTTCACTGTAGTAGCACCACTACCAAGAAAAGTGGCTGGCACAAGTAGAAGCCAGTAAATCCTCACTGGATTAATTGAATGAGTTCTTTTAAAAAAAAAAATATGTATTTAGTTGTAGGTGGACACAATACCTTTATTTTATTTTTGTGTGGTGCTGAGGATTGAAACCAGTACCTCATGCGTGTTAGACAAGCACTCTGCCACTGAGCCACAACCCCAACCCCTGAATGAGTTCTTATTCCTATTTACCAGAAAATTCTAAGTTCGCTTTATTCTCATGAGCTTTTTTTGTTGGTAGACTTGGTATCATTACCTTTTTACCAAGAGTTGATCTCTCTTTGCATCCCTACAGCAAGGAAACTCATCAGGTACCATCTTCTCTTACCCAAGTCCAGATAAGACAGAAAAAGAGAGATGGGAATGTTCCTACAATGTCCCTTGTGAGAGGAAGGGTTGGACATAATCTCTTCCCTCCCATTATTTATAGGAGGGAAGACAGTGTTCAGAAGGGCTCCATGACCTAGCTCAGGGAAGGCTCCCAGGATGTAGAGCACTCTTCCGACTTACCCTGGCTGCCTCCTTCAAAGACCACTGCAGGCAGACAGGTCCAGGGTGTGAGGCATCCTCCCACCATCCTTCTACTTCAAAAGAAAGGAAATATGGTAAATGTCTCAAAGCCATGGCGGCTAGAGTGCAGAGGAGGCACTTGGGGGACACTCAGGGACAATTAGAAAAGACATGTTTAAATCCAGATAGGTGGGGACGGCCTTTTCATAACTGGAGAACCTTGAATATATAAACTCAGGGATCTCCTCTGTGGGAACCACTCTGTCACTATTAATAGTGATAAAAAATAAAAAGCCATCGGCATATGGGTCTGGTTTTGAAAAGAAGGAAGGTTCTAAAGACAGCATATGAATGTTGATGTGCATAAACCATTACCGAAAAGCACATGCAAATGTGGTCAAAGAGGAAATTGTTACAGATGTTTGTAAAGGGTGAGAGAAATTGAGAACACTGAAAACCAATCTATTATGATTATGATTCAAATAATTTACAATATTTTTCACAACCAAGAGAGAGTTTACGTTTCTAAAGAGGGAGCAAAAATGGGATAAAAGAAGGAAGAGAATAAAAATAGCTAAAACAGAACAATGTTCTGATTTAATTGAAACTAATTCTCCCTATTTTTCAAAAAAGACCAAATATCAGCAAGTCATAAAGAGGGCCTCACCAAAATTGAAACATATGAAAGCTTTTGTGAATGTACAGACTATATAAGACATTATTTATAAACCACATAGCCGACAGAAGACCACCACCTAGGGCACATAATGGATTTTAAACACTATGGTTTATAATATCCAGTTAGGAAACTAGCAGAAGACATAAACAGACAGTCACTGAAAGATTTATGAATGGAAAATAAGCCTTTGCAAAGGTGTTTGATATCACTAGCCATCAGGAAAATGAAAATTCAAACCACAATGGGATCTCACTGCAAACCTATTAGGGGGCAAAACAAGGGCTGGGAAGTGGTTCAGTGGTAGAGCACTTGCCTGTATGTGTGAGGCCCTGGGTTCTATCTCCAGGACTGCAAAAATTGTTGAAATGAAATGAATAAAATGGGCAAAATAAAGATTTGTGGTAACACCAAATTCTGCATGTGGAGAAACTGCATGGCTCACACATTGAGGGTGGGGAAGTAAAGTGCAGAAGCACCTGGAAAACTGTTTCAGTTTTTTATAAAACTAAACATGCAATTACCCACAACTCAGCAATATTACTCCTGAGCATTCATACCAGAGAAATGAAAAACTAAAGTTCACATCGAAACCAATATAAAAATGTTCACAGCAGTTTTACTTGTAATAGCTAAAAAGCTGAAATCAGTTCAGATGTCCCTCAATGAATGAATGTTTAAACAAAAATACTCAGCAATAAAAATGTATATGCTATAGATACACACGATAATTTAGAGGAATCTCCAGGGAACAGTGCTACATGAAAGAAGCCAATCCTAAGAGGTTATACACTGCACAGTTTCATTTATACATTTTTTAAAAGATAAAAATTTTGAGATGGTTGTCTGAGCCCTTCATGTCTGTAATTAGCACCTTAGCAACCATTTTTAGTTTTAGGATGTGCAGCCAACCAGAGAGGAGCAGGGAGGCCCATGACAGTCATCTGACAGGGATTGGGGGCAGAGTTACAAGAGAGATCCTTCGGTGATAGAATAGCTCCGTACCTCCACTGTAGTAGTAGATACACAAACCCACACGTGTGATAACACTGTAGAGGACTAAATAGACACAGACACACACACACACAAAAAAAAAACCCACTAAAATGGAGGCAATGTGAATAAGACTGGTGAACTGTATCACCATCAATATCCCAGTTATGACATGGCTCTGCAAAACATCATTAGAGGAAACTAGATAAAGGGAACACGAGATTTCTGTGCATTACTTCTTACAATTGCATGTGACTCTACAATTATCTTAATAAAAATTTCAATTGAAAAAGTCACAAAGACATTACCTTAGCATCATCTGATCAGATACCTTTTCCCAAATTTCTGGAACCTAAATGAACATGCTCCTGAGTACTAGGGAGTGAATGAGTTTGTAGATTTGAAAAATGTGTTTGGTCCTACTGATGCTTAATTAAAACCCATAAAATTTACATTAAAAATTCTCCAACCAACAATTCTCTTACTAAGTTGGACAGAGTTTATATTTTCTGCATGTTACTCATATATATCTTCAGCTAGAGTTTAAAGAGATGATCTTTTTAAGTAGTACAACATGATCATATTTAGTTTTAGTATAATCACACTGTTCTCAAGGTGGCAAAAATTAAGTATCTAATACTTAGCCCACTTCATATTTCAATTAAAACTGTTAATAAGTAAGATGATATAGTTTGATTAATGTAACCAATTAGTGAATTTTTATATGCAACATTCAAAATTTCATGATCTCCTTAATGATTTCATTTTTAAAGATTATAACTTTAAATCATAGAAGAGATAGTTAATGCAAAAAGTTAATCCAATAAAATAATGGAGTGCCATATGCACAATATAAAGTGAGTATTGTTATATTTCCAACATAATTTACTTATACATTATGGCTGTCTAGCTTTTTTACTGCTGCTCCGGTAACAAATTAGATTTTTTAAAAACACAAAATATAGGTCATATTTCAATTTATTCATTGACTTGACAGTACCTGCAAAATCTCAGAAAAAAAATGTTTTAACAATGTCCTAGCTCTAGACTGACATTTCCAATCCTATTGAGCCCCAGAGTGGCGTCTGCATAAACTCTCCCATATTAAATTAATGTCTGCCTAATGTCCAATGCCTACCTCTGCCTGAATATCATCTTTTATTTTATAAACTTGAACATCTTTCTTCACATATAAATCATGACTGTAAATAAGCAGAGTCAGGCAGAGGACATTCATTTATTTTCTATTCATGTTTGATTCCTAAATGAGATGGATAAAGGCATTATTATTCTCTCCACAGTCTGATTTTCCTGTGCTCCTCTTTCACAAATGGATCACAGATTCGACCCGAGCAACATCCTGACTGTGTACCTACCACCATGATCTGCGACTAGGGCAATACCAACATAAATACGGGCTCCTGCTCCAAAAGAGTCCAACATCTTGGGAAGAGAGATTACACAGTAAAATACTAGACGACATCTCAGCACACTGTAGGCAAACACTAATTAATCCTAAATGAGGAGGGCAGTGGCACTGTGGGAAAGGTGGTGTCTGAACTAGATCTTGAAGGGCAAGGAGTTATCTCATGAACAGAAATTAGATAGAAGAAAATTCCAGGCCATAGGAAATTCCAGACACAGAGGCAGGAATATGCAAACTATAACTTGCCCGTGTGTGGTGTACATGTTGAAAGGACTGAGTGACAGGAGAACAGAGAGGGAAGACAGATGGAGAAGAGGCAGATTCTGAAGACCTTAATAAGTCCCTCGCTAAGGAGGCTGGACCTTAATTTATAGGACAGGGAATCCAGAAAAGGATTTGCAGCTTGCCAATGGTATAGTCAGAACTGTGCCTCACACTAGAGAGGAAGAAGCTGAAGTCAGAGAGTCACAAGATGCTCACTGCAGTGCTCCCTCCAAGGCGTGAGAGGGTGGGTAGTGTGAGAAGCACAGGACCATTTTGGGGAGGAGAGGAGAGGAGTTATTCTGGAGGCAGAATCAGCAGGTGGGAAAGAAAAGAGATCTCCAGACAATTGGAAAACTGAAAGAGGTCCCTTGGTTTCAAAGTAAGTAACCCTGAAAATAACATTGCTATCTGTTGGGACATAAAATACAGAGAAGGAAGGGAGGACAAGAGTGTGGTCCCTGGGAAGAACTGTGCTCCCACAGGCTCAGATGATAGTACCTGTGGAATGGCCACAGGGAGATGGTCCTCAGGCAGCCTGAAGGCCAGAGCCAGCAGGTGGAGGCAAAGATTTATGAGCTGGCTATGCTAAGAGACGGAAGCATGCTGTAATCACATCTAGCTTAAGCCAAGGCTCTGTAGGAATTAACTACCCAATACAGCTTTATCAGTGTCTGATCCAGTTTTTTACAAACTAATCTCTTCTAAAGATTCACTATTTCACATAAAACAATTCTGTTGAATATCAAGATTATATAGATTTGATAAATATTCAAAAATTTGATCTAAAGCAAATTGTTTCTTGCTTCTATGTTGTGATAGGTAGTCAAGTTTAGATTAGTTATGCCTGCAACAGCGCATTTCAAACTCTGTGATGAAGGAATAAATTTTAAGATTGTCAATCCATTACAGTCCTACTGTACTACAGACTGTAACCCCCACTCCAATTCATATATTGAAGCCTTATATGACTGCCTTTGAAGACGGAGCCTACGAAAGATTAATAAGGCTACATGAATTCACAATTCTGGGGCCCTGGCATGATAGGATTAATGTAGTGATAAAAAGAGGCATCCGAGAACTCTTGTACTCATATACTCACTCTGAATGCACAAAGGGGTCATGTGACACATAGCCTACTAGTCAAGAGAAGGGGCCTCAGAATGAAACCTGCTTTAACAACACCTTGATCTTGGACTTTCAGCCTCCAGAACTGTGAGAAAATAAATTTCTGTTTAAGCCACCCGGTTGGCAGTAGTATGCACACTAATGCATACTGCATGTGATCAAAAGCAAGCTTGCACCATACGCAGCTCATTATACAAGCTGAACACTACCCCAACTGGTCTAAACTGTTCAACAAGATGAGCCCACTGCTTAAATAGCACCACGTCAAACTGCTTTAAAAGTTTCAAATGCTTGTCCTCAAGTTCTGTGTTTATCTCATCATGGACTGGCAACAACACTTGGGAATAACAACAGTCTGTAGACCACATTTCAACGAACATTGGTTTATAGTCTTTCTGTGATTATTTTAGGGGGGAAATGCAACATTTATGTTTAAACACAGAACTCAAAGGCATGGATTTTAAACACATTAGAATCAGATGCATATTGCAGGGTGATGGAATAACAGAGAAGCTCAGTATCTTATCATATCTGGGCAAGATCCCTTAAGACATGGCAGAATGTGGGTTCTGAGAAATTAACCGCATTGAGCCTTCTTTATAATGTCCCTTGCAGTCTGTTTTTCTTTAGCTCTTCCACCAGTCGCTGTAATCATATCCACAGAACACATTACAATTAGATTATACACTTACAGCTGGACTATTACTTCTTCTTCAATTGAGAATATCTATCAAACTCATGAAACAGATGCCCTCAAGAGACTGACTTAGACGGATGAGCAAACTTGTGCTTGTAATCTGGCCACTGGGAGAAGGATTCTCTGGTACCTATGGGGAGCTATCCAACTCTCTGATAACTATTCCAGAGAATCTTCGATGAAATCTAATCCGTACATTTGGCTTTTAACTCTAAGTCATTATTGGTGTGCTTATGTGTCCGCCCATAAGAGAGGTTCACCTTCAAAAGCTTCAATTAGCTTCTGTCTCACAAATGAGAATCAGTTATCCCTCCAAATCACACGGAAACAGAATGGAGATTGACAGAGACCATCATGGTCTAAAGCCAGCATCATGCCTCGACAAACAGATCGGTATACAAGATTATAGAACATACTTTTTGTAAACATGACTATTGTGAAATTAACTTTGTTAGCTGAATTTTACCTATTTTTATGTTTAAGAAAAAGGAAACTAAGTATTATTGTCCTCACTTCTTTTTAGTTCTTGTAACTAACTGTAGGGTTCAACAAGGGAGAGTTAAAACAGAACAGAATTTCAGAACTGTAAAGATTTCTAGGAATAACCAGCAGCAACCTCCTTGGGCCAGAGTTAGCTAGCTCTTCACCTAAATCATTTCTTCTTCCTCCTTCCCAGCTTCCTATGGTCTCCTAACAGCCAAATGACTGATTTCCACAGCCAGTGAAATGTGAGTAGGAGTGATATCTGCCTTTTCCAGGCCTGGTCCATAAAACTCTCCCTTTGGCCACCCTGCATATCCCCATCTTCCCAGCTCTTAACATTTAGGCCACTGATACATTCTGGGTTGATTTCTGTACATGGTATGTCTTAGCCCATTATGGCTGCTATACCAAAATACCATAAACAAGGTAGCTTATAAAAAAAGAGATTTATTTCTTATAGTTATAAAGGCCAGGAAGTCCAAGATCAAAGTGCTGGCAGACTTGGTATCTGATGGGGGCCTTGCTGGTTCACAGAATGGTGTCTTCTTGCTGTGTCCTCATGTTTTTTCTCTGTCATGCACTCTTGCTATGATATGTTGCCTTGTCAAAGGACCAAAGCCATGATTATGGCCTGAAACCTTTAAAGCTATAAGCCAAAATAAACCTTTTCTCTATGTAAGTTGACTATCTCTGGTATTTTATATAGTAACAGAAAGTTGACTAACACATGGGGTTTTAATAGGGCTTGTGTTAGATCTACCATTCAATTTGAGGAGTACTGCCATCTCAACATTAAGCCTTCTACTTTATTATTTTTTATGGTATATAGAATTGTGTTGTTAATTTAATTTTTGGTCTTCTTATTGCTACTGGATAGATATACCATTCACTTTTGTGCATTGTTCTCATATTCTATAACCTTGCTGAACTCATTTACTCATTATAATTGTTTTTAGTTGATTCCTCAGGATTTTCTCTCTATAAGACCATGCTATTCACAAATATAAACAGTTTTACTTCTCCCTTTCCAATCTAAATACTTTTTATTTCGTTTTCTTGACTAAATGCCTTGACTAGGACTTTCAGGGCAATGGTGAATAAAGCTGGCAATTGCTGAGGATGGGCACCCTCCTCTTCTTATTCTGATCTTAGAGAGACAGCGTTCAGTCTTTTACCATTAAGCATGATGTAAGCTATAGGTTTTGCATAGATGTCCTGTATCAGGTTGAAGAGAAGGAATTTATTTTCACAGCTGTTGACTGTCAAGCCTTCTCTGGCATTTACAGGGAGGCCTCATGTCTGAAGTCAGGCCTGGTCATAAAATGATAAAAAGCAGAGAAACCCTGATCTCTTACTTTTTGGAAAAAATGCCAATTATAGAAATAGAACTTTATTTAACTGATCAAGATACTCTTGAGTCAAGATAGTAGGGAAGCTCCCAACATCAGTATTTATTAAAGAAATACACATCAAAACCACAGTGAGATGCCACAACACACCTATTAGGATGGCTATAATTTTGAAAAGAAATAAAAATAAGTGTTGACAAGAACATGGAGAAACTGGAACTCTTAAACATTGTTGGTGGGAATATAAAATGGTACGGCTGTTACAGAAAGTAGTTTGGAGGTTTCTCAGAAAGTCAAACACAGAATCATCAAATGACCTAGCAATTTTATTCCTAAGTTTACACTCATAAGAACTGACAAAAGGAATCACACAGACACTAGCATGTCAACCTTCACCATGGCATTACTTTAGAATCATATTAAAACAGTGGGAAAATGGTAATTATCCAAGTGTCCATCAAAAGATGAATGGGTAAACAAAATATGGCATAAATACACAATGGAATATTATTCATCCATAAAAAGGAATAAAGTTCTGAAACATGCTACAACAAAGACAAAGTCTTGAACACATGATGCTAAGTGAAATAAGCTAGACACAAGAGGACAAATAATTGTTCAATTTCACATTTATGAAATGTCTAGATAGGCAACTTCATAGAGACAAAGTGTAGCAGAGATTAGCAGGAGATTGGGAAAAGGCAAATGGCAGTTTTTGCTTACCAGATACAAAATTTCTATTTAGGGCAATGCAAAAGTTTTGGATATTGATAGTGGTGATGGTTTATAACACTATAACTATAATTAATGTCATTAAATTACCTTTTATTGTTATTATTACCTTAAATAGCTAAAATGGCAAGTTGTGCTATATGCATTTATCACAGTAAGTAAGTATTTTGAAAAAGAAACTCTATGGTTATTTCCATATCTACACTTTTACTGTCTTTATGATCATAACAATGTTTTGGTGTTCTTTTCTATGACCACAATCATGTCATTGTATGTGTAGCACAAGACTCTCCTGTTACATACTGTGATTACTCAATTACCTGAAAGTGAAGAGCTTTACATCATACTAATGCATTAAGGGTATGTCACACAGTAATAAGGATAACTGTGTTCTGCCTTCTATCCATGAAAGTATCAATGCTGGAAATCTGAGTTAAGTAGGGTTCTAATTTGTAAGCCCAAAATACCAGTTCTGGTTTACTTGAACCAAGAAATTGTTGGTTAAAAACCTACCAGGCAGGTTTCTTACCAGAAAAGGCATAAGGAACCAGACTTAGCAGTCACAGAGCCAAGAGCAAAGTACAAAAATCACTCCTAGAGCTGGAAAGCAAGGACGCCAGAGCTACTACTACTGGACACAGTCACAGCACCATCGGCACAGCCATGCTATACCTGCCCTTGCCAAAATGGATTGTGTACAGTACTCGCACCTTGAGCTTACTAGCTTCTAGTTCAAAGTTTAGGGTGAAAGGTCTACACTGGCTCAGTATAGGTCATATATCCATGTTCATGCCCTAGCAGTGAGGGAGGCTGGGAAAGGAAAATCTGCATTGTCATATTCTAGCTCATAGTCAGAGATCCTCTGGACCCTGGAGGAGGTTTAGATGCTTAGCAACGAAACAGAATGACTTATATGCACCATGCCTACACACAAACCAATGTGCACAATTAGCTATTAAAGCTAACTATGCCTGAAAAGAGGGTTCTCAGCAGAGGTAGTAGCACAACTTAAAATACTAAGCCAAGCAGGGGCTCAGTCCCATGGAGAAGCCACAGGAGCTCAGTATTAACAAAATGTGGAGAGGAGAGCAGTGGGGAAGAGCTGCATGATTTCATAAAGGGTCTAGAAAGTGAGGACTTTAAACCTGAAAATGGTAGAGAGTCAGTGACAGCTTTTAAGGAGAAAATAAAATCAGGGTTTTTTTTTTTTTAAATCATTATTTTATCAGGAGAATGAATTGGATGGTGCTAGAACTGGGGAGCCGAGATGCCAGTTAAGAAAATGCTGTAGCAATTTAGACAAGAAATGATAAGAACCTGCTCGGAGGCAATGTATAAGGCACCAGTGGAGAGAAACTGGGTCCCGATGAAAGAACTGCCCGGACGGTGGTCTGTGGACATGGGAAGTCAGGTACTGAGAGCCCCAAGTTCTAGCCAAGATCACGGGGACAGTTATTTGAGATCCCTGACACACACTCAGGTGGAGGCAACCTAGGTAAATAGCAAAGCTGGACAGGCCATGAAATGATGAGCTTACCCAGGAAAGGGATAAGGGGAGTAGAGGAGGACTGAAAAGAAACCTGGAAAAGGAGAAGCCAGAAGGAAGCTCAGGAATAAATAAGATCCAAAAGGAATAGTCAAAGAAGTGGGAGAAGAACTGGGTAATAAGTCTCTCACAGCAGTCAAAGAAGGAATTTCTAGAATGAGTTGAGTATTTACCTCAAACAAGCACAGAGCATGGATATGGCTACTATCTTGCCTTGCTTCTGTTCCAGAAGTTCTCATGCAGGTAACGATAAAATTCAAACTTCTGTAATAGTCAGGCGAACACTTTTCCCACTAAGGGTGCATTTTCTACCCGTTTTTAAAGACTTGGATTCTTGGGGGAAGAAAAAAAAATCCCAAGAAAATATTTGGAAACAGTTCTGTCAGATTTCTAACTCAGAATTATTTAAGTTTCTCAACCTCACCCTTTCTCATATAATTCTGAGACCTCTGAGATCAGGAAGATGGTCACTGCACCCTGTAATAGACCCTACATTTATAGTTTGCCCACAGAATACAGTTGGCCTGTCCCAGAGACCAAGTCCTCCTTCCTTCTCCAAGTGCTTTGTGTAGTGATCATGTGCAACACCATGGAGCCAGGGAGAACAGAGAGGGAAAAGGCAATCTGGTTCCTGCACTCAGAAATTTACAGACATAGGTTTCTAGCTCACCCAAGTGCCTACTGGGTTCTTCCTGTCTATTATTTCTCAGGTAACTTAAGATTTAGCAGAACCAGAAGCAAATTTGGGATCTCCTGTCTAAAAAGACCTAATCAGTGTCCCCTACTTCAATGAATGGCCCTTATCTAGTACCCAAGACAGAAACCTATGATCACTAATTATATTCTCTCTCCCCTGGTACACAGCATATCCAATACATCAGAGTAAACTCTCCAAATACCTCTTCCAACACATGCCTCTCCAGAAGAGCCACTGCCTGCCCTGATCCAGCCTATCAGGATCCCTCCCCTGGACCACTAAGTGTACCCCCTAACTCACTTCCTCTTCTGATCTCCTGAAACATCTCCATGGTGAGTGAAACAGGCACTGTTTTAGTTTTTCAAACTGTAAATGGGATGAGATCACATTTACACATTTCCACTGTCATACTCCTACCCCTAGCCTCCCCCATCCATAACTTCCCAGGGCTCCTAAGGGAAAAAAATGTTCCTCAGCATGTCCACAGGTCATCTGGCCTCTCTGGCTTCTGTGTCCTCTCCAGCCTCAAACCACATTCCGCTCTGCATCCTTATAGCCCTGGAGACTCTGTACTCCCTAGGAGGGTTACTCTTTCTTTCTGCCCTCAGTCTCTCATCCCCAACTCTCACTTCAGGCTCCATGTTTGTGATCACTCCTCTTCAAAAACAGCTCTTCCTGACTTCTGATGAGGTCAAGTTCCCGCACCCCATACAACAATAATTTTATGTCTATTGGCAGGAGTATGTGGTGCTTTGTGTTAGTGCTAGATAAAGCTCCAAGGCCAGGGACCAAGCCCACTTCTGCTTGTAGGCATCGACAGGTGAGCATCCCCCAGGAGGCATGGTCAACAAACTCCCTCTCCCCATCACAACAAGGCATGCTTACCCACATTTCATGGGAGGAAGTAATGTCAAGGGAGCAGAATTATTAAGTAGGAAAAGATGTTTTGTCTGTCTTTTATCCTCTAAGTTCCTAAAATAAAACTTGTAGTGATGGTGGCAGGGGAGGGAAGCTGAGGCATTTAGGAAGAGCAGAGGTCATTTTCCCATCTGCTCCTCTCCATTGCAAGTTCTTCCTCTTCTGTCGTCAGTATCAAAATGGCAGCCATGTATGAGATCTCTAACAGAGATTGGTCACAGCAAACCTCAGATTTTCTGGAAGTCGTTCCTTCCAAATCCAAGGATCTGTTGTTACTACTGTAGCCAGACAACATCATCTCTCCACTCTGGATTTATTTACTTTGTTTTGCAACAGAGTTATCACTTCTATCCTCAAGCACCAACATTTAATACACTAGCATATTCACATAATATACTTAGAAAGTATTAAGTAAAAAAGTCATTAAAATCAGCACACTTAGAGAAATAAAACCAATTGAATGGTGAAAACGACGAAGCTTTAAAAAGACTGCCAACTGATCTCTTTAGTCAGGGATACGACAAACATATGGACTGTAAAATTATCTTTCCCATTTTAGATTCACTATCAGAATTAGCAACATACTAATTGTCCTGTTCAGTCACCAGATCTTTAAATATCTTCATATTTTATTAATCTCTCTAATTAACCATCATTTTGACAATTTCTTCACTGGATTTAGAGACGTAATGTTTATGGTTATTTCTGTAAAGCCTGAAACAGTGCATCTGTGAGGACGGCAGCTCGATGCCAGCCTTGGGGAAGCGGCAGTGTGCACATCAACACAGCGATCTGAAATGATTAATTAACAAGTCAGAGGAGAAAACTGCTAAAAAGCACCATAGTTGGGAAACAATTCCAACATCCTCAGATATTTAAAAATATATATATTGAGAAAACATACTGTATGGTAAAATTTATGCAAAAATTTTAAGCAGAGGCAAAACCAAATAGCAATACAATTCAGAATAGTGGTTGCTTTGGGATGGCAGTGACTGGGAAGGGCAAGAAAGGGCTTCTGGTAAATGTTTTGTGCCCTACAAATGGTTTCACTTCTGGAAACTTCAATTGAGTTTGACACCCACAACCAGTATCCAGAAATACATTGCATTTAATTTTTTTAAAAAAGTTCCTTAAAATGTTCTGAATATTTAATTAAAACATCCTATAAATGTAATAGAATATAGCAGCTACATTCTTATTGCAGCCCTACTTTAGTCAGGAATAGTGGAGATCCCTTAAGTTCTCTGAGGGTCTAAAATAATTTGTAATTTATTATTTGACTTCAACAATATTGGAAAAAAACAGTATATGTTTATAAAATATCCTACATGTGTATATACACATATGTCACATACAATGAATGCACACACACACCAGGCTACTTTTCAGTAGCTTGGAACAATTTACACAGGACTTAAATCACAGGTTTATGAATTCACCTGTGCAATGGATTTCTGGGGAAGGTTTTCACATTTTGTTCAACAGCTATATATTTATAAAAATTCAATTTCAAAATGCCCCTTATCCAATTAAACTATTACAACATGCCCAGCATGCTCCCATAGATGATATATTAGAGGTTTAGTACTGCATTAATGAGAATAGATTCTGTAGTGAACTAAGTATAAATCAGAATAAGTATGATAATTCAAATAATATAAAATGAAATATGCCATAAACTGAACAGCTGATGAAGCACTCTTCTTCAGTTCACAAATGAACATTATATACTAAAATTGCCTGAAAATACCAAGATGAATTCAATTTTTCCAGATCTCTGAACTGCCATGGGATAATGGAACCACCAAAAATCCCAATCTCTCCATAAGTCCTTAAAAACACACACACACACACACACACACAGAAATAAAAAACAGATCTATAAGGAAATAATTAATGAAAGCATCAATCCTTCATATCTACAACACACCTAGGGGAAAGGGATGGCCACATACTCAATGTCATGTGAAACAGGGAATAAATACCCAAGTCCAGTGAGACCAGCTCCCAAGCTCAGATTTAGTGGGAAATTGAGTCAGGCATTAAGGGAAAAAGCAGTAGAGCAGAAAACAAAGGTATAGAGGTGTGGGAACACAGTGAAATCACCTCCAGAGGGAGATACTGCCACCTTGAGTGTGGAACCATGGAGAACAGGTCTGAGAACCAGAGTCAGAGGCCACCCAGAGACACCTCAAATTCCAGTGGCAAGTATGTATCCAGATACAATTTTTAACTAAAACTTGCTTGTGAAGTATTATTAGTAAACTCTAGGGGAAAAAATAAGTCCATGGTACCAGTACAGGTATTCTAACTTTGATTATAACAACATATATTTAACTAATATTCTACTATTTTATTATTAATTTTTTGGTATCAGAGATTGAACCCCGGAGTGCTTAATCACTGAGCCATATCCCAGACATTTTTAAATATTTTATTTAGAGACACAGGTCTCACTGGGTTACTTAGGGCCTTGCTAAGTTGCTGAGGCTGGCTCTGAACTTGCAATCTTCCTGCCTCTTTATAAAAATCTCAATTTTTATAAAGAGCAGGGCATATAACAGTTCATCCAATGTAATAGTGAAATAACTTTCACAGGTACATACCTACATTTGCAGGGAATATACAAATTTTTTATCATACAACAAAATTTACTTTTTGGTGTACAATTTTAAAAATATGAACACACACAGGCGTGTGCCACTGTACCAGGTCTGTATTCCAGTATTTCTGAAGACAAAACAAAATGATATATCTTCAAGAACCAACCTATATTTAAAAGCAAATTCTATTATTACTTTGGAAAAATATTTTTAACAGTCTTTAGATTAGAAGTCCAGGCTTATTCTTTATTCTAAGAATTCACCAAGATCTCTATTATTTTAATATTAGTTTATAAATTAATTTTTCCAAATTATTTTATGTGAATGAAGATAAAATAAGGGACTTTCATGACATAAATTTCTCTATTTTCTTTTTTTAAAAAAATGTTTTTAGTTGTAGAGGTACACAATACTTTTATTTTATTTATTTATTTTTATGTGATGCTGAGGATTGAACCCAGTGCTTTACACGTTTCTGGTGAGCGCTCCACTACTGAGCTCCAGCCCCAATCCCAAATTTCTCTATTTTCTGATGTGTATGCTAGTGTTTTTCCTTGTATTAATATTTTAAAAATATGAAATAAAGGGTACCATATTTCTGTTTTCTAATTGGTATAAAAATATATAGCAGATCTCAAATATGACAATATAACCTGTGATTTCATAATTCTATCATTTCCATGGTAACTAAAAACATAAAAATGAAGGATCCAGGAGCTAATAGCACTGTCAAAGAGTTCAGTGATGCTTTACCCAATAAACAGAAATCCCCATCACTGAGCTTCACCATGGACATGGCCCTAGAAAATGCCCTGCCCATTTATCTGCCACCCCTGTGTGTGATGCTAGCTCATTACGAGCAGTCAGGATTAAAATCTCAATATTCCCATTAGTGTCCAACAGTCAAAGGGACAAGGACCAAGACGCTGAACAAAGATGCTTCAATGGCTGCAAATGCTTTGCCTTTACTTAAACTTCCTATATTTTTGAAAAAAAATTTTAGTTGTCAACATACCTTTATTTTTTACTTACCTGTGGTACTGAGAATTGAACCCAGGGCCTCACACATGCTAGGCAAGCACTCTACCACTGAGCCACAGCCCCAGCCCTTAAACTTCCTATTTTTAATGGTTCAAGCTTCTTATCAAAGAAAAAAACAACAACCACCATCACTGACTTGCCATCCTCACTCAATTTGTAGATAGAAGGTAATAATCGAATTCCTTGGAAATCTCAATTTTTATAAAGAGCGGGTCATGTAACAGTTCATCCAATATAATAGTGAAATAACTTTCACAGGTACATACCTACATTTGCAGGGAATATACAAAATTTTTTATCATATAACAAAATTTACTTTTTGGTGTACAGTTTTACAAATCTGAACACACACAGATTCATATCATAATCAGGTGTCATCACCTGAAAACTCCCTCATGTTACACACAACAAAATTAATCTTAATTCACATTATTTTAATGCTTTTTCTCATGAACAAGCAGCAGAAACAATCCTTCTAAAACATCTGGAATCACTGATCCAGGCACTAAAAGAACCCATGGTATGTTTAGGCTTCTGTGTGCTCAGTTTCTTTTTCATGTAAAACTAGAGTCTGCTCTAAAGGCAGTGTTCCTTAGCCAGGTGTCCATGATCCACACCCCATAAGATATTCTCTTTGTGGATTTTTATAGCAAGGCCAGGGCCCTGAACTCAGAAGGGGCTCAACATACCCCTGCTTACTCCCAGACCAGGATACAGGCCCAAACATCATCAAAACAGTCAAAGAAATCAAAGTCAGACGTCTAAAATAGGGGCTGTCAGAAGAGATGGCAACACATTTCAGACGATGGTAGTGAAGTGAGAAGCACGTTGTCAAATGAAACAGAAAGGAATGCTGAGGGACACGGGGAAGCAAATATAGCAGAAAAATGGAAATAAGAACGGGCCGTGAACTGGAAGGTTACCGCAAGTGCATCCAAGGAACCGTCTCACTGAGGCTCGGGTGTACCTCCCACCCTGGCTTCCAGTTATCTCTCCTCAAGATAAATTATTTGATGTGGAATTTATAGGTCAAAGAATATACCTGTTTCACATTTGTTTAAATCTTATGAGGCTTATTTCAATAACACCTCAAGACTTCCTAATCCAATGCCTTTTTGTTGAATTATACTGTTAAAATTGATTCTTATTCCAGAGTTGCACAGTTATCTGTTTAAATAGGCTTTGGCCTTTGGAGCAGTTCTAAAGAAATTCATTCTTATTTTAAAAAGGAAAAAAAAACAACAACAATGTAACAGGTCCACAAATAAACTGCTCCTTCGCTTTGACCCCAATCTAGTCCTGGTCCCATTTCTGGCAAAAAAGCATGACAAAATATTTATTACTAGAGCTCTTGATATTGTTAAACTGGAGGTAAAGCTGATCCAAGCCTGAAATAACAAGGGTACCAATCGCTTTTCTTCAACTTGTCATTTATTCATGAAGCAAGAACTTATCTTATTCTGAAAAGGTCAAAACTGCTTTGTGAAATATCATTCAAATCATAAGTTCTAAAGTCCACCAGCATCAAGAGGTCATCTTACATATGCATTCCTTTGCATAACACTTTTTCTTCATTTGGTGTGGTGGCACACGTCTGTAATCCCAGCTATTAGGGAGGCTAAAGCCAGCCTGGACAATTTAACGAGACCCCATCTTAAAATTAAAAAAAATTTAAGATAGTCTGGGGACGTGGCTCAGTAGTAGAGCACTTGATGAGCATGTGTGATGTCCTGGGTTCAATCTGTAGTATTTAAAAAAAAATTTCAACTGTTAATAATAGCATTCTCTTATTTATACTAAACAACTAGGAAATTCACTAAATTCTGCTCATGAATCATTATTCTTATACATAGTTGTTTATCAGTACATTAAACATCCCTAGAAGCATACACAAGAAACCATCCCGCTGGCTGCCAAAGCAGGGAATTTGTTGACTAGGAAACAGAAATTCTGAATCATGTAAATGCATTGCTATTCAAAGAACACATACTTGAAATTTAAATCAAGACAACTATTTCTGTAAATTATACCTTTCTAGTTTCTACATGCTGTCAGTTAACAACAATAATGAAACTTTATTAAAAGACTATCAGATACCAAGCAACACGGAGGCAGAATACACATGAAAGGTATGGAGAGAACAATTTCTATAAAACACTTCTTACAGAGAGCTGAGAAGGAATGCTTGCAAATGGCACTTTCTCCCAAAGGTTGAAAGGACCAACTGAATACCTTCTGCTATTTTCAGTACTTGGTTCGTGTGTGTGTCTGTGCGCATACACATGTGTAGTGGGGGAGGAGGAAGGGAGAGTAGCAGCACAGTTGCTCTGCAGGGTTCCATTCACTGACCCAGACAATATTTCCAACAATAATGTGAGCCAATGAGCAGTGGTGACCTCTCCACAGGACAGTCCTCCACCCCTACCTGTGATCCCAGGGTCCACCTGCAAATACACAGGCAAGGAATAAGGCAGTGGAGCATGATAGCCTCAGAGTCAGGAATGAGAACAAAATGACAACAGTGCTCCTGCTCAGTAGTCTGAATGTCATACAAATCCATCAACCTTCCTGGGGACAAGAGGGTGATGTATTTAACCTCAGCACTGTAAGCCAGTGCAGGTCAAACATGCTTGTGACCAGCTTACATGGGGAGGGGGGACTTGTGCCAGAGGGCAAATCAACTCCTTTTTTTTTTTATACCTAAACATTTTTAATGAAAGAAACAGTATGTTGATTTGCACTTTAGCATGAGTTCCTTCTCTTACTGTGGAATTAATAAGCAGTTCTCAGACCAGCACAGTATGTGAACCACACCTATAGTAGCACTACAAATATGAGTATAATGACAGGAAGTTTCAGTAACAATAACTAGGACAACTGGGAGAGATCCTAAAATCCAAATGCCCTTAAATTCTGATGATGTGTGAATGAATAACTATGTCATCAGTTGACAAGGGCTTACATAGGACCCTTTCCAAGGACATTAAAGATTACAAACCTTTCTCCTGCAGTAATGAATAAGCAGGACAAGGCATTCAGGTTTATGTTTTTTTGTTTTTTTTGGTTTTTTATGTGTGTATGTGTGTATGTGTGCACATGCATGTGTGTAGTGCTGGCGATGGAACCCAGAGTGTCATATATGCTGTGTAGGCACTCTACCACTGAGCTACATTCCCAGGCTTGGCCTTTATTTTAAAGCAAAAAGAAAAAGAAAAAGAAAAGTCCTATAAGATATGTACCCAACAAATCCTTGTAATCCAACTGCTAAGACATCTTTCTATTGAGCCATACTCTTCACATATGTGTTAGTCTTTATATTTAAAAAAAAATTCTTTAGTTTACTTAAATAGGTTCTTGGTTTAGATTACTTTATAAGTTATTTAAATATTCCTCATAAATGTCAAGCACATGAGTAAATTTAACATTCAAGTTGTATACTATTCTTAGTTTGAAATTATTTATTTAAAAATTACCTGAAATTAACTTTATGGTTTTTGACACCTCCCCCTGCACCCCCTCAATCCTTCACTGGTTAGAACACTGGGATTCTCAGTCACCATCACTGTGCTCCTGTTGCTCTACAGATCCTGTTGGTCCTAGGAGCACACGACTACCTTTTGCCTCCAAAAGGTTTAATAACAGTGCTGCATCACTTTCCTCATAATTATTTGCATGTCTGTGCATGAACCACATTCTGAAAACACAGTCTGCAAATAACAAAAGCATGAAACAGCAGATCATTTTTGTTCTTACATACCATCAGCGAATTCTCAAATGTGTTTAAGCTTCGCCTCATTAATTTCCTCTTATCAGCAAAATGATGAACTCAAGTTACGGGAACTCAAAGCAAGAAAAGCTAAAGAAGCCCATTACTTCTCATGATATGTTCCTTTTAACAATGTCTCTAAAGAGTCAATTGCAAAATCTTATTTGTTGTTTGAAAAGATCCACTTGCTATGGAAAATCAAATTTTAGATTAACTGGTTTTATACTGTTTCACTCTGAATTTTGAAAAAGAAAAAAATCTTTATCTTATAACATATTCTGAATCACAGATAAAATATTCTCCGTTTTTTAAAATATATTTTTATACATTTTAAAGTTTGCTGTAATTTACATACAGTAAAAGTTATTCATCTTGCTGTACAGTTCTTTAACAAATGTACTGAGCTATGAAATCATCACATAATCAATATATGGCACAATTCCATCACTCCAGAAACTACCCTTAAACCTGCACCTTATTCCTAACCACTAGCAACCACCCTCAGTAAACTTTAATGTCCTGGTTTAGAAGGGATGTATGTTACAGCAACCTCAAATCTGTTAGCAAAGAGAAGACAATACAGAGTTCTACCTATGATCTTGTTCATAAGTCCTTCCTGAACATTCTGTGTTTCTAGGCTGTGGATGAACAGAACTGATCTATCAGACAGCTGTGTTTTCCTTTCTATGACTGAGAGTATCATAAAAGAATATTAACAAACTGTATTCTTTCTGCTCCTATCTCACCTTTGTTGTGAAATGTTCCCTCAACCCAAGTTCCTCATCCAGTGACCACATCACAGGCTTAATTACTAGCACAGATGGTGCCAATTAGTTTCTGTGTGAAGTGCAGAGATGCAAAGGATAATGACAGCACTACAGCCTTCCCTGCATGTGTAGGAATGGTCACAGCTGGGGCTCAACGACGACAGCCTGGGGACAACCATGTCTGTACCTTCTGAAGCTCATCTTCACCTTGTGTTCAGCCTGCCAAGGAGAGCCTTGACCTTCAGGCTCAGAATGGGCACACCTTACAAAAAATACACATATAGATGTATATGGCATTTATGTATTTTTTTATTTGGAACATGAGGGTCTTTAACTAATACATGTAAAATAAGAAAATTTCTTAGAAAGTAATCAACATTTAAAAACTTTTCCTTCTCTTCCCTTCATGGCCCTTAACATCTTTAGAAATCCGTAGTCCATTTTTAGTAACACTGATAATATAATGGGCTGGGGAACACATTTTATTAATTAAATTATAGTAGCAATATTAACATTTTACATTTGCAAGCACCTTGGAACCCACCAAACGCTCTCACACAGTTTCTAATTTAATCCAGGATGTATCATGGCACCTTGGGGGACTACAAAATAAACTAAAGCCTAAAGAAATCCAAAGTTCTGAAGCCTTTAAGCTATAGACTAAAGGAGGTGGAGAGACAGAAGCAATAACAAAAGAACAATTACAACATATCAAAATAATGAGAAATATCAGGACTGTAGAAATGGGAAAGGCAAGGTAGGTTTAAAAATAATGGAGAAGAACAATTGGTAGACCCCAGCTGTTCTTTTGGACTGATGTAGAAAAAAGCAAAGGAAACTGCAGGGCAGTGAGGTCGGTGGGCAGGAGCAGAGGCGGCTGCTGTCTACACACACAGGGCTGGGTGCTTTACAGACACCACCCTTGCATACACCCCACAGCCCCACTTGGGAGCTGCTCCCTAGCAAGGGCAGAATTGGAGGTACAACCTTATAGTGATAAATTCAATTTTCATTTTTACCCATCATTGAAATGGTCAAGTTTAGAGTTTATGTTAGTAAAGGAAAATAAATTTTGAAGTCATTCAAACTAGTGCGCTAAGAGGCCATTTTGGAATAAAAGGGGATGTGATATTTTCGTGATGAGCTCAGAGCCCTCCATTGGTTTCCCCATCATCATCCCCCACCTCCAATTCACACTTTCCCCTCTCCCTAAGAAAACCCACAATCTGATTTTGTCCCTCACTTGCTCCTACCTCTAGAGCTGCCCCAACGTCCCACTCTTCCTTTGAAGGTGTTCCCTGCCACACAAAGCCTCCTCAAGTACATTTCTTGCAGATTCAAAACTGCTCAACACCCCATCCAATATTTTAAAGGGCAGAAGTGTCTTCTATGCTTCAATTCTAGTTTCAATTGAAACTAAAAATGCTTTCTTGTCTCCCCATTTCCCAAAGGAATAACATAGATAGAAAATCAGAGAAATCAGAAAGTTTGAATTGGAATTGGTTCACCTATCTGAAAGGAAAGGTCACTGTCATACAAGAACAAGGTTAGCAGGCAAGTTCAAGGGGAAACTATTGAAACAAGCTTGTCTGCTGCTGGGGGAGAGGAGCGCGAGTATTTACATTTGAATGCCCATACGTATGACCTTCTGTGATTTCACTTTAACAAAAATAATGCAGCCAGACTTTGAAATGATGACTTACAAGGTGGAAAAGCTGTGGAGTTGGTTTTCTAATTCTTACCCCCTGTGTAATTCTTTTCTGAAAGGAATACTATTGTGAATGTGAAGTTGAGACTTGCCTTTTCCTAAACTTTCCAGGTCAAGAAACAGGCTAACCACTGTAAGATCTTAAAATAAAAATGCAGAGTAATTTTCAAAAGTTGCACGTTAACAAAAATGTATTTAAGATGGGAGTGGTGGTGTGCGCCTGTAATCCCAGCAGTTTGGGAGACAGGAGGATTGCAAGTTCAAAGCCAGCCTCAGCATCGGTGAGGTGCTTAGCAACTCAGTGAGATCCTGTCTCTAAATAAAATACAATTTAGGACTGGGGATGTGGCTCAGTGGTGAGTGCCCCTGAGTTCAATTCCCCCCCCCCAAAAAAAGAACACAACAACAACAACAACAACAACAAAAAACTATATTGAAGAAGAATATGTGTTAACCATCAGGGCGCTGGGTTCTTCAACCAAACAAATATTTCCCATTAACTAACATACCTAAAAGCTAGGCCTCTAATTTAGGAATCTAAAGACAGAAGAAGCCCACAGAGGTGATCCAGTTGGGGCCAGTAATTCCTCAGTTATTCAATAAAGTTAGCAGAAATGCAGAATCATAAACATGCATATATTTGTATATTTTAGAATGCATGCAGTGAAATAATAACCCGTAAGACAATGCCTACAATATTCAGATTTCTTTTCTTTAAAGAAGAGTGAAAACTTGAAGATACTTATAAAGCAATGTGAAAACAGAATCTGGAAACTGCCCATATTTTTATAGTTTCTCCCCAATCCTTTATAACTCTCATTTTTATCCAACCTGATAGTAAGTTGTCTTTATGGAGTCTTTTTAAAAGTCTGCACAGAAATGATGGTTCTATTTTAGCACATGTTTTTCATCAGTTTTCATTCCATCTAATTAAATTATGCCAATTACAGTAACAAGAATGCCACACATAAACAAATTTGGTAACAAAATACCTCTAGGTAAGTACTTAACTCAGTGAACAGACAGAGTTAAGGGAGCACCTCTATAGTCAGGACACCCACGGGAGGGAATGGAGAAAGCGGGGTCATCTGGGGCAGGAAAGCAGCAGAATTTCTCTCTCAGATAGCTCTGTAGAGTTCCAAAGCAGGGCCTGTGTGTTACAAAATGCCTGGTGTACATTAAGCACACAGTAAACATGTATTCAATGAAAGAATCTGCCTTGACTGTCCTTAATAATTCCCCACCCATTAGGAAAGCACAGAAGAAGTTTTCTTTGGATAAAAATTGAAGAAAGCCTAGGAAATAACAAAGATTATCAACAGGAATAAAAGAAACAAAAATAGGAAGAAAAAATATAACTCCATAATTCCATTTGTATGTACCCTAATCCAAAAGTCAAAGCCCTTTTTATCTTCCCAGAAACCTAACATGTGCTCAACTTTGGGAAGTAGTGATCAGATGAATGACTTGATTGGCTGTGGGTTCCTTCCTAAGTTAAGTTTTAAACTGCATTCTCAGTGTTTAATCAAACCTCTCAGTTGCATAAAGAATCCTCTATAAGAACAGATTTTCTTTTCTTGAAAAAAACAATGACAATAACAACTAACAAATATTGACTATTTAATCTTCATAGGCACTGTATAAATATACTGTATGCATTTATTGATTTAATCCTCATAACAATGCAGGAAGTATGTACTGAAGTCATTCAAAGACACAGAGCTAGCTAATGTGTAGTCAGGAGTTGAACCCGGAGCCTTTGTTCTCAACCACTGTGCAATACCACCTAATATCCTTCAGATGATCTTATAAATAATAGAATGCTAATATTTTGCCTAAGAGGTTTCTTCATATACTTCCCAAAAGTTCAATATCAAAGTCTGCAATTATAAATCTGAAAATAATTCTTAAATGTCTGATACTAAGTACAATATGTGTGCACTGGAAAAAAATTACAAATGACTCATTCACCCATTAAGCAATTACTTAATCACTTGAAAACA
The DNA here is from genome assembly GCF_964194105.1 of Spermophilus citellus. Lineage (NCBI taxonomy): Eukaryota > Metazoa > Chordata > Mammalia > Rodentia > Sciuridae > Spermophilus > Spermophilus citellus. The sequence goes on along the minus strand of NC_138184.1, from coordinate 21,290,330 downwards.
AAGAGTTAAAATAATTTGATAAACATGTCTCGGTTCCTGAGTATTTGCTGTGTGCTGGACCTTGACCAGACTCTCAGGAAGATCAGAGTTGGAAAAGGAGACTTACGAATGCTGCCGGTTCAGGTTCCAGTAAATGCTAACACTGACTTATAAGAAGGGCTCTTGGATATCCAAGGATGGAACAGAAACCAGTGGAGGTGAAAGGAAAAGGATATTGTATTCCACTGAGGTATGTCTTCTGAAAGCCATGCACCATAACAGAGAAGAAATAAGATCAGAATTTCATTTAGGAATAACAATTCCAGAAACAGAGTGCATGGGGCAAAGGAAGGGCAGCATGAGAGTCAAATGGCTAGTGAGGTTCTGCCATGAGAGTCTAGGTAAGAACCACCAACTGTACCATGTAGTATGTGAATTACACTGAGAGGTAAAAAAAAAAAAAAATTATCCTCAGTAAATCCATTTTAAAAAACAAGCCAGATGAGAAATTGCAAGTACCTGAACTCAAACCATGCCAATGGTGATGAGTGAGAGAAACCAAATATTCCAAAGTCAAAATGGGAAAGACTTGATCAATGGATAGGTAAGAGAGGGTAGGGGTGGACTGAGGTGTGGAAGCAAGACCCAGAAGAGAGAAACATAGTCATGCCACAGGAAGGAAGAAGAGAGGGAAGCTAACATATAAACAACCAACAAAACCAATGCAGCATTATTATGGAAATGCATCCAGGAGCCAATGGAGACATAGATTAATCACTAAAAGATCAACCCATTAATAATGATGGTACTATTATCTGTTATCAGTCTTCCAATTCCTCTTCTGGGTCAAACACATACCTGTCACTTCTCACTCAAATTACCAACATACTCATTGTACATCTGAGGAAACGGAAGATGCACAGAGATTAAAGGAAAAACTGAAATTCTAGTTCAGCTATAAACTGACTCTGACACCCCAAGCTACTTCTATGCTGTGACACTGCCTGCTTAACAAACAATGATGACAACACTAATAAGATAATCGAAGTGTCATTCAGCCATGGCTGAGCCAAGTCAGAACTGCCACTCATATCCTCTGTGTCTCAATCCAGTACTCAGCTCTGGGTCTGGCATTTCACATACAAAATAATCTCACTTACATTCACCTTATAAGAGTGGTAGCAGGATCTGCTAAGTGCCAGACACTTGTGATTAGAATATGCCTTTGTCACTTCTACTTTTCAGAGCATCTGTGCAAGGGAAGCTGCACTCACCTCAATCTGCTAGTCAAAGAAATGGGCTCACAAAACAAGGCAATGGCACTAAGAGGCAGGGCAGGGACAGATCCCACATCTGCATAGTTTTAAACGTCTATATGTAAATACATCTCTCTTATCTCTCTTCCCCCATCCCTTCTTTCTTTCCTTCCTCCTTTTTCCCCCCTTCTCTCTCCAGAAAGGGAGAATACATGTGACAAAAATGTTCCAAATTAGTAGATCCTCATATAGGTAGGGTATATAGGGATTATCTAAATTGTCTTGCAAATTCTCTTTAAGTCTGAAACTAGAAAAATAAACCTGGGAGGACATAAAAAACCATGAGGGCTCAGTCCATCCTTAGAAGATACCTTTAATCATTATAAACACATGAGAAACACTGTGGAGTGGGAGTGGGGGGGGGCGAGGTGTCAAAAAACTAATTAAGTGGGTTTTTAAAATTTTTTTATTCTGATTTGTTATATATGACAGCAAAATGCATTACAATTCATATCACACATATAGAGCACAATTTCACTTCTCTGGTTGTATACAAAGTATATTCACACCATTCATGTCTTCATACATGTACTTTGGATAGTAATGATCATCACATTCCACCATCATTTCTAACCTCATGCCCCCTCCCTTCCCCTCCTACCCTTCTGCCCTATCTAGAGTTCGTCTATTCCTCTCATGCTCCCTCTCCCTACTCTACCATGAATCAGCCTCCTTATATCTAAGAAAACACTCAGCATTTGGTTTTTGGGGATTGAAGAATAAAATACTAAGTTAACCAACTCCATCCATTTACCTGCAAATGCCATGATTTTATTCTCTTTTATTGCTGAGTAATATTCCATTGTGTATATATGCCACATTTTTTAATCCATTCATCTACTGAAGGGCCTCTAAGCTGGTTCCGCAATTTAGCTATTGTGAATCATGCTGCTATAAACATTGATGTGGCTGTGTCCCTTTAGTATGCTGTTTTTAAGTCCTTTGGATATAGACCGAGGAGAGGGACAGCTGGGTCAAATGGTGGTTCCATTCCCAGTTTTTCAAGGAATCTCCATACTGCTTTCCATTTTGGCTGCACCATTTTGCAGTCCCACCAGCAATATGAGTGTGCCTTTCCCCCACATCCTCATCAACACTTATTGTTGTCTGTTTTCTTAATAGCTGCCATTTTGACTAAGTGAAATGAAATCTTAGAGTAGTTTTGATTTGCATTTTTCTAATTGCTAGAGATGATAAACATTTTTTCATATGTTTGTTGATTGATTGTATATCATCTGAGAAGTGTCTGTTCAGGTCCTTGGACCATTAACTGATTAGGTTATTTGTTTTTTGGTGTTTAGCTTTTTAAGTTCTTTATATATCCTAGAGATTAGTGCTCTATCTGATGTGTGAGTGGTAAAAATTTGCTCCCAAGATGTAGGCTCTCTATTCACCTCACTGATTGTTTCTTTTGCTGAGAAGAACTACAATTAAACATGTGTGGTGCAGACCTGTTGATCACCAGGTCCTAAACATTAAAAATGCAATGTAACTTCTGGAATTAGTAGTTAACTTATTTTTCACTTAGAAAAACAACAGCTTTCAGCAGATAAATTGTTAGCACTTAATATGTCAAACTGGTACAGCTTCCAAACTCAGAATTAAAAGGACACCGTAATTTCATTTAATACTAAAATGAAATATTATCTAACTTTTGATATTTGTAAGATTTTTAGGTCATTTCTATTTTTTTAACTTGGAGTTTTAGTGCAATTCTGCATTTAAATCAACGATCCTTTGCTTGAAATTACATCAAAGAAGTGAACTAAATTTGTTTTAAAAGTGAGGTGCATTACTCCTTAAGGGGAATTACTGATTTGATCTTGCAGGCTAAACTTTATGACATTGCCAGTATTTGCTTATTTTCAACCCACAAAAATGGCATATTCGTAAATTTTCATCTTATACATCAGTTGGCTAATTCTCCTGTTTGGTCAATAATAAACTATTTTACAAAAAAAAGTAGAGTTCAGTTACCATTGACTTTCAAAGGCATCACTAGATGGCAGTAAATACACAAAAGCAGAGACATGGCAGTTCTCAGCAAGTAGTAATGACCATTTTACCCTTTACTCAACTTCATGCTGCTTTAAATCAAACTCTAAAAAACATCCTAATTAAAAACCTCACTTAAAAATTTAAAGGTAGCTGACTTCAAAATTTGAGACAAAAAAAGCTATTGAAACTATCAATTCATCCAATTTTAAATTAAAAAGTTTAAGTTAAACATCAACTTTAAAAAATTATTGCATTTTCTAAGACTTCTTTGTTAACAAATTCTAACCATATAATTATATCTAGATGCTAACTAATTTGGAGAAAATGTTTAACTTAAATTGATTTTTCCATCAAGATGTTTAAAATGTATATAAGACTTTACTTCAAATATATATTTAGAGTTTACTTATTATGGCTTTTTGGGAATTAGTGAAATCTCAACTCATTTAGAAGCCATGAATAAATTATGAAAGTACAGCATGCCATTAACATGCTACAAGAAAAACATTCTTTTAAAACCAAATAAATACTAACACTATCTAGACTCCAGAAAAAAAATAAGAAATAAATAATAATTTTATTTTAAAATAATAAATTTAAGATTTTTACTTAGTTACCTGAAAAGATATTTCCAGGTTTAAGAGGAAAATCTTTTAAATATAAAGAAATATGTTAATTTGATCCACTGATAGTTTTGATAAACTTTCTGTAACAACCTTTTTTGATTCCAAATTTACTGGGGTATAATTGACAAATAAAAATTGTATATATTTAAGGGTACAATATATATTGTGAAATGACTAACACAATTAAGCTAATTAACATGTCTATCACCTCACGCAGTTACCTTATAACAATGTGAATCGTAATTTCAGCATGATTTTATAAGCTTAAATGGTAACAAACCAAAAACTTACTTTTCCTTATTTGTAAATGTTCCTCTTTTTGGATCATTACAAGACCAGATGGCGTTCAGTTGAGGTCTCAGTAACACTAGAATAAAATTAGCTAACTTACTAATTTTTTGATTACTTCTAACACCTTCTCTGAGATTAGTTTTGTACTTACACACAAAATGCTCAATTTATAAGCCAAAGTGAGGGCACTCTCAAATGTAGGAAGTCAATAAAGTAACAGGAGACAGCCAGCAAATCTCCCAAAGTAAGAGAGAACTGGGCCCTGGGTACCTGATTAAGGTATCATTAAATGCAAAAGAAAGCAGCAGTCTGATCAATGGTACTGTACAAGAAGGAAGACAGCTAGTCGGAAATCAGGAGAAAGAGAAGACCAAATCAAGAGGTGGGTGACACTAAATCCTGCACTGCTCAGAAGTTGACAAATGGACACCAAGACCTGGCTCAGAACAGAGACCTGCTCTGTTTGGGGGCAGGGGTAGTTTTCAGGTTTCCGTGTCCCTCAAGACTATTACATTTTCCCTGTTCTGACTCATCATTCACCAGGAAATCATTTAATAACCAATTCCACTTGTACTATAACACTAACTATTATGGTCACTGTAAAAGTATCTCCTACCTGAAATCAGCTACTTGACATCCTGGTAGGCCCCTTATACATCTTAATAGTTTGCAGTTTATGTTAATCCCAAAAGCCTAACCAATCTTGGATGGCAAATAATTCTGTATTGGCAAAGGCAAGTTTCTAGATATTCAAAGTTATGGGCCATAACCTAAATCAAGAAGCCCAGACAGCTGGTTTCTCCCTCTCCAAAGAACCTCCGTCTTATTCACTCATTTCTGCAGGTAACAAATCAGTCTTGCAAATAGCTCTCCAAAATCTTATTCAACTCACAACATTCAAAATCGACTTCCTTTTATCTGCCAGGGCCAATCTCTTTCCCCTCCTACACACTACTGTCTAAAATCACTCTCAAAATGCATATTCTACATGTAGCATCTATTATGAATATATATTCCTATGAAATATGATAAAAGAGCAAAAAGGGCAAAGCAGAATATATTTCTCTAGCTAATTCCAGAAATGTACACATTCATAATTTCATTTCTTCTATTCAACCCTGAGTCCGAAGGCCTTGGGGATATGAAACACCACTCTCTGTTCCTGCTAAATACTGCTTTAATAAATTTCTATAACTGTTCTACTTTTAAAATTTTGAAAAATGAAAGGTTATGGTATTCTTTTAACAATGATAAACACTAGCAATGAAAAATCTTTGGGAAAATTCTTCTATTTACTTTTGATTAGTGTTTAATTTTCAAGGTGTTGTAAGAATCCATATTCTAAAACATAATAACAAAGGAAAAACTGAAAAGTACAGAGACAGCCTACCTGTACTTTGCATGTTAAATTATGTATTATTCCACAAATTATATTGTGGAGTTTGATAGTGTTTCACAACAAATTTTATATTTATGGCAAATGAGACATAAATCATTATTAACAAGCATTACTTAGGATTTGCTTAAGAAAACAGAAGTGACTTTTCCCCAGAATAGACAAAAAAATACCTGTTAAATTTGTAGGATGTTATTCCAAAGAGGATTTATCCACTCAGCACAATAGCTAAAAATGTCACTTCCTATTTGCATCCTGATAGTCTGGGCAGTAACCATAAACAAACAGCCTGAATCCTCATGTCCTCTATTTGAACTGTGCTGCTTTCTTACCAGTAAATGCATGATACTGAATTGTCATGGTCAGCAGGGACAGCACTGCTTTAAAATAGATAACAGAGACATCTGATATGGATGCTATTTCAAATAATACATTTTCACTTACCTCCACTGCTACTACAATCAAAATGAGGTCTGTTTTTGACTCTGGAAAGACTGCATTCACTTGAGGTGACATTCCAATCAGAGCACAGTTAGTGACCACAGATATGACACTCATTGTTTCAAAAGCCAGCTAAAATAAAGAAGAATGTGAAGTTGCAATGACCATTTTCATAGTTCCTTATCCTTTTCTTATTCATATTATCTAAAAATCAAGAAAAAGTCTTTCCCCACATTCTACACATTTCAAGTACATTTTAAACTTTTCTTCTGTCATGTTTTGATTTTTCTTTTGTTGAAAAAAGCTATACTGTTAGAAGGTATTGTAGACAATTTGGCTTGACTATCCTGAAGAAATATGTTCTACTGTCTCAACTGGAGGTGACCAGGCACCTGAATTTGGAATACATCCAATACACTGTTAAAACTATTCTACTCTACTCATATTTAAGAGGAATCTAAAGAGCCACCAGAGAAAATATCTCACAAATACACATAATACTTGAAACAATTTATTTTGTGAAGCTGTCTTTCCACTTTGACAGATCACATAACACATCCAGTTTAGCTATAACCAACACCAATTCTAAAGAGTGATTCTTTCCTAGTAGTACTTACCAAACCACCACAGAACCTTAGAAATGCAGAGATGCCAGGCTCTATTGAGACCTACTCTCATCCTTGATCCTGTGAAGGAGATCTTGGTGCACACTTCCAGGTATGGATAGAAAACAGTGCTGGCCGTGGCTCTTTTTCTTTTTTTAACATAAAGCTCGGGCTATCACTACTTGATAACCACTAATTCCAAGAAATACAAAGTCTTTATTCCTATTATAACTTTACCTCTGTTGTATCTTCTAATGATTATTTGTATATGAAACAGTTACTTACTTCTGTATGTTAAGTGTGTGAGTTATTATATCTTCATATTACTTGTAGCAATTTTGATTCTCTGGGTTTTCCCAATCATATAATCCAATGATCACATCATCTCCAAACAGAGTTTTAGCTCTATTCCTACTTTTTATACGTATAATTCCTTTTCTTATCTAATTAGTTTGGGCAGTGATTCTAGTGCCATACTCAACACTAAAAGTGATCACAGACACCCTCATCTATTAAAAGCCATTTGGTTTTGTTTTACTGTGTACTTAATATCTTTAAATAAAGGTTATTTGTATTATTCTTATTCCCGTTTCTAGTTTTCCTTGCACTCATCTGTGTGCACATGTCGGTTCAAATAATTGTATCACATGTTTGATTTCATTTATCTGCCAGAACAGTCAAGACACCAAACAGTTCAGCACCTCAAGGAGTCCTGTTGTTGCCCTTGTATAATTTATCTAGCCCCTCACAGTCACTAAGCTGCTTTTCTCTTCTAAAATTTTGTCATTTAAAAAATGCTACATAAATGAAGTGATATGTTATGAAACCTCTTTTTTCATTCATTATAACTGCCTGGATATTCATCTAAATTGTTCCACATAGCAAGAGTTTGTTCCTTTTTATTGCACAGTGGCATTCTATGGTATGAAGAACATTTGGTCTGATTCACTTTTGTGCTATTACAAATAAAGCTGCTATAAACGTTTCTGTACAGATTTTTATAGGAACATAATGTAACTTTTCTCTGAGATAAATGTCCAAAGGTAGAATCATGAGTTTATAAGGCAGTTGCACGTTCAGTCTGATAAGAAAGAGCCAAGCTGTTTCCAGAGTTGTGTGTCATTTTATATTAATTATTCTGTATCCTTACCAGTTCCAGTACTGTCACTTCATTTATTCTAGCTACTCTGATAGGTGGGCAGTAGTATCTAATTGTGGTTTTGGTATGCATTTCCCTGGATAATGTGCAACATCTTTTTATGTACTTATTTGCTATTAGCATGTCCTCTTTGGAAAAATGCCTGTGCATATGTTTGGTCCTTTCCAAACCAGATTGTTCATTTTCACTATTGAGTTTGGAGAGCTCTTTATATATTCTAGATACTAGTCCTTTGTCAGATATGTGGTTTGCGAATACTTTCTCTCAGTCTGTTCATATTCTTTCACATGGGCTTTCACTGAAGAAATTTTAAAAACTGTCATTAAATTCAATGTATATATTTTTCCTTCTTATGAATTATACTTTTGGTTTTACATCTAAAACCTTTTCTCCTTCCTCTAGAACCAAAAGATTGTCTGCATTTTTTTCCTAAAGGTTTTATAGGTTTACATTTTTTACTTAATCACATGATCCATTTTGTGATTTTTTTAAATAAAGTGTGTCCAATTAATCTGGCACCAAGTTTAAAATGCTGTCCTTCCCCTACTGAATGAATTACTTTGGCAGTCTTGTCAAAAACCACTTGGGCATACTGGTATGAGTCTATTTCTGAGTTCTCAACTCCATTCTTCTGTGTCTTTCCTTCTACTAATACTACATCATCTTGATTACTGATTACTTGATTATGTAATAAGATTTAATATTGGGTAGCCAGGTAGCATGTCTTGTCCTAACACTTGATTTTTCTCTCTAAAGATTGGTTTAGATATCCAAGTGCTTGTGCTACCCATATAAATTTTAGAATAAACTGTCTATGTCTGTAAAAATCCTTACTAAGATTTTGACAGTTATTGCATTAAATCTATAGATCAACTTGGGAAGAAATGACATCATTATTCTGTTCAGTCTTCTAATCCACAAGCATGTTAAGTTTCTCCATTTACTCAGGTCTTTGATTTCTTTCCTCAGAATTTCATAATTATCAGCATTCAGATCACAAACACGTTAAGTGTATATCTTCAAGTTCTTTGAAGCAATTACAAATGTTGCTGTTTTAAAATTTCTTCACATTTCATTGTTAGTATATAGAAATGTGACTGATTTCTGTGTAACAATCCTGAAACCCTACCAAACACACTTATTAGCTCTAAGAGAGTTCTGCAGATTCTTTGGAACTTTCTATGTAAACAATCATATCATATGCAACTTGGGACTGCCTTATTTCTTCCTTTTCAATTAGTCTGTCTTTTATTCTTTTTCTTAATTATTTACACTAAACTTCCAGTACTTAGGCTTAATAAAAGTAGTAAGAGTACACATGCTTGCATTCTTCTCAATCTTAGAAAGAAAGCATTCATTGTTTCACCACTGAGTATGATATGAACTTTAGGATTTTAATAGATGTTCTTTATCAAGTTGAAGTATTCTTATTTTTCTAAGTTTGAATGAGGTTTAGCTTTTGTCAAATACTTCATCTGCATTGATTAGTATAATCATGTGATTTTCTTCTTTAGGTTATTATGGTGGATTATATCAATAGATTTTCAAGCAAAAGCAGGCTTCATCCCTGGACTAAATCCCCCTTATAATGGTATATAATTCTAGTAACATTGCCAAATTATACTTGCTAGTAGGTTTTAAGATGTTTTGTGTATATATTCATGAGAGATTTTTAAAAACACTTTATGTCTGGTTTTGCTATTGAATTGATAGTATAATTCATAAAATGAATTGGGAAATCTTTTTTCCTCCTCTATTTTCTGTAAATTAGTGTTAATTCTTTCTTTTTTAATATTTATTTTTTAGGTATACATAGACACAACAAAATGCTTTATTTTTATGTGGTGCTGAGAATTGAACCTGGGTCCCGCCTGTGCTAGGCAAGCACTCTACTGCTGAGCCACAATCCCAGCCCCATCTTTCTTTAATTTTTTTTTTTTAGTTATAGTTGGGCACAATACCTTTATTTTATTTATTTTTATGTTGTGCTGAGGATCAAACCCACCATCTCACATGTGCTAGGCGAGTGCTCTACTGCTGAGCCATAACCTCAGGCCCCAGTGTTAATTCTTCTTTAAATGGTAGAATTCACCAGTGAAATTATCTGAGCCAGAACACTGATTGGCAGGGGAGGGGAGGGTCTGTAATTACAATTTCAATTTCCTTCATGGTAATAGGTCTGCTTAAATGGTCTATTTCATTTTAGGTGAGTTGTGAAAGTTTGTACTTTTTGAAAGAATTGGTTCATTTCACCCAAGTTGTCAAGTTTGTGCTTGTAGAGCTGCCCACAGAATTCCCTTGTTACCCTTTTGATGACTATAAGATCTGTAGTGACATCCTCTTTCATTTTTATATTGTTATTTGTCTTTTCTCTCTTTTTTAGTCTTGCTAGATGTCTATCAATTGGAATTTACTTTTTCAAAAAGCCAGATTTTTGTTTCACTGATCTTTTCTATTATTTTTGCTTTCATCTTCACTGGTTTGTACCTTCTCTTTATTATTTCTTTATTCTGCTTGCTTTGAGTTTATTTTCCTTTTCTAGTTTCTTGAACAGGAAGTGAGATTTTTTACCTGAATTTTTTCCAGCACATGCATTTAATGCTATAAATTTCTTTGTCAGGGCTGTTTTACCTATGCCTCACAAATTTTGATATACAGTACTTGCATTTTTATTTAGCTTCATGATTCTTTTGATTTTCTCTGACACATGGCTATTCTGAAATGTGTTATTTGGTTTTCAGGTATTTGGAGATTTTGCTGTTATCTTTCTGTCACTGATTTTTAGTTTGGTTCCACTGTGACCATACTTTGTATGATTTCAATTCTGTTCTATGTACCAAGATATGGTCTATCTTATTGAACATTCTGAATGCATTAGAAAAAAAATGTGTATTCTATTGTTGTTGGTTGGAATGTTCTATAATGTCAATTAGATACTGTTATTTGATGGAATCAATAAATTCTTCTGTATTCTTGCTGATTTTGTATTTAGTTGTTCTATCAATTGTTGAGGAAGGAGTGTTGAAATCCTGAACGATAACTGTGAATTTATCTACTGTTCCTTTCTGGTCAGGTTTTTTGTTCACCTCTTGTTTGGCAGATATATACCTAAAGACTGATATTACCTTCCTAAAAAATTGACCCTGTTATCATCATAGAATATTCCGCTCTGGTAATGTTTTGCTCAGAAGTCTACTTTCTCAGATACTAATATGGCCACTCCCGCTTTTTTAGAGCAATAGCTCCTTATTTATCTTTTTCTTTCCTTTTACTTTCAATCCATATATATCACCATTTAGACTGAGTTTCTGATAGACTATATATATGTACATACATTTTTTTCTTCAATTGATATCTTCAGACCATTTACATTTTAAATAATCATTAATGTTAGGACTTCAGCCAGTCATTTCTTCATTTTCTGTTTGTTCCTTATTTTTCATTTCTGTTTTCTTTTTCTTGCCTTACTGAGGTTTACTTAATTATTTTTTAGAATTTCATTTTGATTTATCTATAATGTTTTGAGTATGTCTTTTGTATAAATTTTTAGTGGTTGCTCTACAATTACATTACATATATATAACTTAACATATTCTACTTGTCCCATCACTTACCAATTTGAGTGAAGCATGGAAACTTATCTCTTTTATTATCCCTTATCTATATTTATCTTAATATTTTCTTCACATATGTTTAGAACTATTAGTATTATAACTTTTGCTTCAAACATCAAAAAAACTAAGAATGCTCAAGAGAAGAAGGAAAGTCTCTATTATGCTCACTTGTATTTTTGGTTGTTATACTTTTTTATTGTAATGATACTGTTATTTGATGGAATCAATGAATTCTTCTGTATTCTTGCTGATTTTGTATTTAGTTGTTGTATCAATTGTTGAGGAAGGAGTGTTGAAATCCTGAACGATAACTGTGAATTTATCTACTGTTACTTCTTTTACCATTTCCTTAGTTTGGAGAACTTTCTTTAGTCATTCTTTTAGAAAAGGTCTGCTGACAGGAAATTCTTAGTTCTTCATCCACAAGTGTCTTGATTTTTCCTTCACTTCTGAAGGATATCTTCTCTTGATGTAGGATTCTATATTAATAAAATTTTTCTTTAAGGACTTGAAACTATCATGCTACTTTCTTCTGGCCTCTGTGGTTTCCAGTGAGAAACTGGCTCTTCTAACTGTTTCTTTCTTGTAGGTAAAATGACATTTTTCTTTTAGTGTTCCCAAATCTTTGTCTTAAGTTTTCATATGTTTAGTACAATGTGTCTTGACACAGATTTCTTTGGACTTATCTAGTTTGGGGTTTACACAGCTTATTGAATCTATTTTTTTTTTTAGGTCTTTCACCAAATTTTAAAAGTTTGTTGCCATTATTTCTTCAAATATTTTTGGCCCCTCCTTCATCATTTCCTATAACTTCAATGAATGTTACAGTCATACAGGTCACTGAGGCTATGTTTATTCTTATGGTCTATTTTCTCTGTTGTTTAGATTGTGTAATTTCTTTGTTTCATATCCAAGGTCCTAATTCTTTCCTCTATCCCACCTTCCATTCTGCTGTTGTACCCATCCACTTAGTTTTCTGTCTCAGCTATTATATTTGTCAATTATAAAATGTTAATTTGATTCTTTAGCTTCTCTTTTTTTTTTTTGCTGGGACAGTCAAATTCTTTTTCATTTGTTTCAGGTGTGTTCATAATTACTTGTTGAAGCATTTTTATCACGACTTCTTTAAAATCTTTGTCCAGTATTTCTAACATCTGTGTCATCTCAATGGTGGCATGTGCTGATTGTCTTTTTTCATTCAGTTTGGTATCTTTCCAGTTCTTGGTATGATGAGTGATTTTTTAAAAAAAAAAATAGAAACCTGGGCATTTTGGGTACTATGAGGCTCTGGGTCTTTAAACCTTCTATTGTAGTTGGTTCTGGACAGCACTCCAGCAAGGGAAGAGGGGTAATATCTTGTTACTACCAGGTGAAGGTAGCAGTCCAGGTTCCCTAATGGATACCATTAATAGCTGAGGCAGGAAATCGTTATGATTACTAGAGAGAAGTGGGTGCTCTGGTTTCTCACTAGACCTCCACTAACATCTCCTTGCTGAGAGAGGTACAAATGCCTGATCTGTATTCCCATGTCACCTCCACTGCACACTCCATTATGCTTACTCTGAGTTCACCTAGCAGGAGCTTCATTACTGCCTTCACAGGTAGGAGCAGAAATCTAGGCTCTCATGTGGTCTCTACTGAGACTGCATCAGGGAGGGCCTCTTTCTACCCCAGGAGAAAAAGTCTCTGCCAGATTCTTTCCCTGAGAATTGTCAGTTTTAAATCTGTAAGGGTCCTCAGAGATTATATCTTTCATCTTATCTGCCCCACATGCCAAATTTAAAATTTAAAAAAAGTGAAGCCAGAGAAAGGAAGTTAAAGTTAATGGCTTTGTAAGGTCATATAGCTATTATGCTGCTGAGTAAGGACTAACCTCTAGTTTTGCTAATCTCTCTTTTAGGGATTGCTTTTTTGTTTGGTGTTTTTTGTTTGTTTGTTTGTTTGTTTTGTCATAATGTCTCATATTTTTAAAAATATTTTTTCTCAAATAATTACCTGCCATACACCAATACTGGCTGAAGGTTCTGAGAATGGACGTTTGAGGACTCTGCACATTTTTAAGGCATCTGAATTGACTTCAGTGAAATTATTTAGCACAGCAAAGGCAGCTGCTAATGGGTAAACACAGGAGAAAAGGCTCACATAACCAAACTGCAGGAATAACTCCAGGTAATCATCGAAGGTTCCCTGCAAATGTAAATGACAAGAAAGAGGTATTGTTTTAATGTTATATAATAGGAATACTACCCAAAGTGATTTTATATTAAATCACTGAAATAAAGAATAAAAAAGATTTAGTTGCTCATTTTCTTGTGCCAAACTACTGAATCATTATATTTTTTGTATGGCAAACAATGGCAAAGCTAAACAGGCTTGCTCAACCAACTAAAAAGAAATAATCCAGTGTTTTTGTTAGAGATGGCACCTTCGTATCATGGACACCCCAGAATGTCAGTCCCCCATCTTCCATTAAATAAATCAATGGTGATCATGCCAGTGAACTTGGTAATGATCACCAAAACTTTACCTTTTCATTAAAAGGGCGGAAAAATCAGAAAAGTTTCCCAGAATCAATGTTTTTATTACTCTAGAATCTAACCCTCGGCTGGCAGCAACTCAGATGGCAGATAATGAAGAAAAACAGCTGAGTTTTATGGAATTGTATCATACTTTCGTTTTATCTCCCAATCCTTGGCTCTGCAGCAGCCTTGAAACACAACAGCATGCATTCCCAGTATCAGAGGCAACAGAGTGGGAATGGAGATCTTTGAAAGCCTCCCTCCCAAAGGGAAGTCATTATTCCATGTGGCTAGTGCTGCTCTAGAACACTCCCACTCAAAAGGCTTGTTTTCAAAGTCTCTCCCAGTGCCAAAGGCTTCTCCCTAGGGTTGGTTGTCAAATGTTCCAACATTATGTCTCCCTGGGTGGAGGGTGGAACTCTGACAAACAATAGACTAGCCAGAGAATTAAAGGTAAAGCTGAGAATGAAAAGTCAATAGGTGATTTAAAAAGCTCTAACACTTTCCTGGGACTCTAGAAGAACAGGCACGTACATACGACCATATACATGCTCACAACCATATACATGCTCAGGAGAGACCTGAGAAAACTCTATGATCTCACTTCTAATTGACCGTGATGCTATGCACAAGCAGGAGTTGTAAACTTCCTGGTGCTTATAGCATACCCGACACAAAAGCAGAGACCTAACACATAGCTAAGAACATTGAACTCAACAACTGCAAAGTTCACATTCTTCTCAAATGCAAGTGGAACATGCTCCAAAATAGATGTTATGTTAAGCCATGAAACAATTCTCATAAATTTAAAAGTCTTAAAATCATACAAAGTATCCTCTCTGGAAACTGGAAATCAGTAACAAGGAAATTTCAGAAATTCACAAATATATGAAAATTGAACAACATAAAAAAAAGTGTCAAAGAAGAAAAAATCACATGAGAAATTAGAAAATATTTTAAGACGAATGAAAATAAGGGTACAATATACCTAAACTTACAGGATGTCACAAAAGCAGTGGTCAATGGTAAATTTAAGACTGTGAATGCATCTGTTAAAAAATAAGACATCTCAAAACAATATAAACTTCTGTCAAAACAGACTTGAAAAACACAATTAAACTAAATCCAAAGCAAGCAGAAGGAAATAAATAACTAGATGAAAATAAACAAAATAGAATAGGAAACCAGTAGAGAAGATCAATGAAACCAAAAAAAATGGTTCTTAGAAAAACATTTTTTAAAAAGATGAATGGATGGATAGATGGATGGAAGGAAAGGAGGAAGAAGTAAGAAAGAAAAAACATTATTTAATGTACTAGGAAAAAAAGAGAAGATTCAAATTACTAAAATCAGGAATATAAGAGCGACTATTACACTGATTATAAGGATTATAAGGGAATATTATGAATAATTGGATGCCAAAAGAAAATAGAGTATAGATAAAATGGGCAAACTCACAGAGTGACACATCTACTAAAAGTGACTCAAGAAGAAACGAACATCTGTTCTGTTTCTGGCAAGTAAAGAGATCGAGTTCATAATCAAAAACTTCCACAAAGAAAAGCCAAGACCCAGACAGCTTCACTGAAAAACTCTATAAAATTTAAAGAAGAATTCATAACAGGGTTCAAACTCTTCCAAAAAGAAGAGGAAGGAACAATTCCCAAATTATTCTATGAGGCCTATATTATCCTAGTACCAAAATCATACAAACACATTGCAAGAAAACTATAAACCAATATGTCCTATGAATAGAAATGTAAAAGGCCTCAACAAATACTATCAAGCTGGATCCAGCAGCATATCAAAAGTAATTTAAACCATGACTAAGTGAAATTAATCCTAGGATTATGAGATTAGTTCAACATATATGTATCAATTAATGTGACCAACCACGTTAATATAATAAAGTTTTAAAGACAGAAAAACAAAATCCAAAACCCTTTCATGATAAAAACACTCAACAAATTTGGAATAGAAGGAAATCT
This sequence comes from Spermophilus citellus, assembly GCF_964194105.1. Taxonomy (NCBI): domain Eukaryota; kingdom Metazoa; phylum Chordata; class Mammalia; order Rodentia; family Sciuridae; genus Spermophilus; species Spermophilus citellus. Next base: position 21,274,398 of record NC_138184.1, on the reverse strand, counting down.
CCTCAAGCTGATAAGCCATATCTACAAAACAACCATAGTTAACACATTAAAGGTTAGAGACTGAAAGCTTCCCAACCAAGGTCAGGAATGGGACAAAGACACCTGTTCTTTTCTATTCAACACTGACCTAGAGGTTCTAACCAGTAAAATTAGGCAAGAAAAAGAAATGAGCTATCCAGAAGAGTTAAAAAATTAAAGCTATCTGTATTTGCAGAAAATATAATCTTATACATTCCTGAAGAATCCACAAAAAATCCTGAGACCTAACAAATGATTTCAGTAGAGTGCAGGATTCATGATAAACACACAAAAATCAATGGAATTTCTATATACTAGCAATACAAATTGAAAATAAAATTAAGAAAACAATTCCAGTCGTAATAACATTGAAAAGAATAATTTATCTATAAATGTAGCCAAATTAGAGTAATACTTGTGCATTGAAAACCATAAAACACTGTTAAAAGAAACTGAAATATACTTAAAAATGTACGGACATTCTGTATTTACTAAGGTGGAAGACTTAATGTCATTAAGATGACAATAGTCCTCAAACTGATCTGTAGATTCAGTGCAATCCCCATCAAAATTTCAACTGCATTTTTTTATAGAAATGGATAAGCTGATCCTAAAACTTGGATGGAATTTCAAGGAACCCAGAACAGCCAAAACAATCTTGAAAAAAAACAAAGTTCAAAAAAAAATCACAATTCCTAATTTAAAAAACCTACCACTGAGCTACAGTATCAAGACAGGGTGATACTAGCATAAGGAAAAACAGACAGGTCTAAGGAATATAGCATTAAGAATCCAGAAATAAACCCCTACATCAAAGGTCATATAATTTTCAATAAGAGTGACAAGACCATTCAATGGAGAAGAAATGATCTTTTCAATAAATGGAGGTAGGACAACTAGATATCAAAGAACAAATTTGAACCTGACCTCTCCCTCACATCAAACATAAAAATTAACTCAAAATGGATCAAAGACCTAAATATTAAAGCAAAAGCATAGAACTTTCACAAGAAAATCTAGGGGTAGATTTGACTGACCATGGGATTAGAAATAATGGTTTCTTAGATGTAACCCCAAACTCACGTGCATCAAAAAAAAAAAAAGAGATAAATCAGACTTCAAAATTAAAAACATTTGTAGATCAAAGGACAATATTAAGAAAAGGAGGGCTAGTAGTATAGCTCTGTGGTGAAACACTTGCCCAGCATGTGTGAGGCCCTGGGTTTGATCCCCAACACTGTAAAAGACAGACAAAAGAAAGAAAAAGAGAAAGTAAAAAGACAACCCACAGAACGGAAGGAAATATTTGCAAGTTATATACCCAATAAGAGACTTGGATTCAGGCGGGGGCTGGGGCGGGGCTCAGCAGTAGCACACTTGGCTGGCATGTATGAGACACTGGGTTCAATTTTCAGCACTGCATATAAATAAAATAAAATATTTTAGTTGTCTATCAACAACTAAAAAAATATTTTAAAAAGAGACTTGGATTCAAAAATGTAAATAATTTTTACAACAGAATAAAAACACAATCCAATCAAAAAATTGGCAAATAATGTGAATATATACTCCTCCAAAGAAGATATACAAATGACCAAGAAGCACATAAAGAAATGATCAACATCCTCAGTCCTTAAGGAAATATATGTCAAACACACAATGAGCTATCATTTCAAACCCACTAGGATGGCTACCAAAAAAAAAAAAAAGAAGAAGAAGAAGAAAGAAAATACCCAGCAGAAAATTGCAAGTTGGGATGAGTACATGTCAAAATCAGGACTCTAATAAGGGATGACAGGAATGTAAAACCATACCACTGCTTTTAAAACAATCTTGTGATTCCTACAAAAGTTACACAGGGAGTTAACTCGTATGACCCAGAATGTGGTAATGTATGTTTATACATATATTCATACAAAACCTTATAACATTAGTCATAATAACCAAAATGTAGAAACAACCCAAATGTCCATTACAAATGAACAAAGTGCAGTATATCCATAAAATAGTATATTATTCAGTCATAAAAAGGAATGAAGTGTCAGTACATGCTACAACATGGACAATCCTAACAAGCATTATGCTTAGTAAAAAGAAGTCAGACACAAAAAGTCACATATTACATGATTTCATTTATATGAAATGCAAAGAATAGGTAAATCTGTAGTTACTGTATTAGCTTTTCATCACTATGATGAAATACCTGACAAAATAAACTTGGAGGAGAACAGGGGTTTTTTTGACTCAAAGCTTCAGGAGTTTCAGTCCATGATCAGATGGTTCCATTGCTCTTAGGCCTGAGGCAGGAAGAAATATCATGGTAGAAGGCATGTGGAAGAAAACTGCTCACCTCAAGGTGGCCAGAAAGCACAGAGAAAGAGAGAGCGCCAGGGGCCAGGAACAAGATGTACCCTTCAAAGGTACCCACCCCTTTCCATTGACCCATTTCTTCCAATTAGGCCCATCTCCTAAGGTTTCCACCACCTCCCAACAACACCATAAGCTGGGGACCAAGCCCTTCAATACATGAGACACTGGGGGACATTCCAGACCAAACTATAACAGACATAGAATATAGATTAGTGGCTGCCAAAGGCTGGGGAAAGGAGGACTGCTGATGGACATGGAACGATGAAATGTCTGGAGTGACAAGGGGTGACAGGAGCACAGACTTGTGAATTTACTACAAACTATTAAACTGTGGTGAATTTTATGGTAGGTAAATTACATCTCAATTTAAAGTAAACAGAAAAATACCACTGATGGTAACAAGAAACCCAGCCCAGAGTCACTAAGAGAAGTAGCAGAAACATTAATGAGGCCAAAGAAGAGATATATTACTGGCTTCATTAGTGACAGAAAATGGGGATACCATAAGGAAATCCCCCTTTCTACAGAAGGGAAGTGAAAAAAAGTCACTGTGATCTTTAATAACTGAAGAAAGGAGCCTTCAGTGTGGTGGGACTCCTGGGAATGGTGACTCTTAACCTCAGTCACCACATCTGGACAGTGCCACTCAAGGGCTCACAATACCTCACATGTCCTGACCTGGGAGATCAGGACGAGGTACTGTGTACTAGCTAGGTACTGTGATCTCAGGGCACAGTGATCAAGGTATAGAGCCAGCCTGCATGACACCAGAAGCCACGCTCACATCTTATTGCCAGTGTTTATCCAACTTCTGGCATCCTCATGTCTCAGGATCATGCAGCACACACACAATAATGATTCCAGTTTACAAGAAATATTTATACACTGTTTCCAAACAATATTGAAAAAATAAGCAATATTGAGCACTATATTTAAAGTTAATAAATATAATAATTATTGCTATATCTCCCACATGGTCTTTCATCAAGATAAACATATTAGAATCAGTAGCTGACAGCTTTAGTATAAGTCAGATTCTACTTCCAGCCAGTTTCTTACTTTATACTTCACTTAAATAGAAAATCCTAAACACAATTGTGGGGTGTAGGAATGGAGGAAGTGCTTCTTTCAAATGCTCCAGATATTTGCATGAAATAGCCCAGGGATTCCAGGTCTCAGTGGCTATTTTCAAGATTCAGCAGAGAGAAACACCAAACACTTGTACCTTGGAGCTGGCAAGCCAAATGTTCAGCTTGGGCTCAGTGGGGAGCAGTCTCTAAACTGCTCACTGGTTGCATTTGGCTCCAGAAAATATTTCCTTATGTTGTGTTGCAAGCATCAAGATGTGGTTTTTAAATATGCCCAGGAAAATAATATCAATTTACTTCCTTGAAGAGTGAAGAAATCACAAGTTGGGAAAGAGTAAAAATTTTAGCAATCAAGCCATTTTTACCATAGTTCAGTCTTAAGAAATCCTAACATCCTATGCTCAGCATTCAAAATTATACTATTCCAGCTTGTAAAGGTTAAGTCTTTGTAGGTATGTGCAGTCAGTATCTCTCAGATGCTCCTGGGCAGGCTCTGGGAGTCACACACAGGCCTCTGGCATTGTTAATGTACAGAGCCCTTCCCAGCAGCACAGCAGTGTGCTCTCTGTTCTGTGTTTCAATCCCACCAGGGGATTCTGAGTGAATCAGTATTTTTAAACTTCTGAGTGCATTTGAAACATAAATTTAGCAAACCAGGATAACCCAACATCAAGAAGGAAAAAAAATACATGTTTAACAAAGTAAATACACACATAATATAAGAATACATTAACTAAGGCACTTCTCTACTTTATTCCCTGGAAAGTTAGGAATGACCAACTAAGACAATTCTAAGAACTTAAGTACAAACTTTAAGAACAAAATAGTTTTTAAAAATACTATGACAGTGAAAGCCATAGTTAATTTTACATATCTACTTTATTAAGTGTATGAAGATATAGTTCCAGGTTTGGAGTGACCCACCCCACTTGCTCCTTACATCGTTTGTCTCAGAGTTCCCTGCACAGAGCTTACTCATATAATGTAGATTTGAATGGCAGGAAAAGAGCATAGAATGAAGGCCACAGGGCAGAGACCACAGTATCTGGGCTGTTCTTTTCCCAACACTGTTCCTTATTAAGTATTATACTGAATGCCTGCTAAATGCTCTATGTTTGAAACAGGGTTTCCGTAATGAACTCAAGTGACTGAGAAAGGAAAATTGTGAGCTGATGGTTTAAAAACCCCAAATAAGATATTAGCATACTTGACCATAGCAATGTACATAAAAACACTGAACAAATAGTTAATCATTCAAATTTGAACATGGTGTTCCATTAGGAAATGTACTCATATTAATAAAAACACTAATAAATTAAGGAAATAATATAACAATCACAACAGAAGCAACAACAATAAAAAACCCTTGATAAAGCTTAACATTGTTCATGATTTTAAAAATATTTAGAAAATAAGCAACAGAAAACATTTTTAAACTAATAAAAGTTATACCCCAGCAACATGGAACAAATATAACACCCAATGGAGAGAAGACAAAAAATCAGGAACAAGAAAAATATTGCTGTTATAACCACTTCTTTCCAAATTACAGTGAACATGAGAATAAGCCTAAAAGATACAATAAAAAGAATAAAAACTGAAGAAAGAAAGAAAATAGACATTTGGGGAAAAAAATACTGGAAAGAATAGCAGCATTCAGCAAACATGCTCGGTAAGACTCAAAACTCAACAGCATTTCCATATGCTAGCAATGATTAGAAAATACATTTTTAAAGACATGTATAGGGAACAGAGAAGTCTCAAAGTATCTACCCAAGGATAACTCATTATAAAATTAAAAAGAATCCTTACAATCTGCCAGCAAGTCAACCAAGTGATCAAGCACAGTGGCCCCACCAAAGGGTCAAGGGTAGAGTCTCCTGACTGGTACAAGAGAGGGCACCTCCAACATCATTCACGGTGGCCTCGTGAGGAAATGGACAACAGATTCAAAAAAGTCAGTGTCTTCAAGCATGAGAGGGAGACTATTCTGGATCTGCAGTTTTCAAACTTTGTAGCTTAGACTCTTAAACGTTACTGAGGATGTTAAGGAAATTCTCATGCGAGTTTTATCTAGCGATATTTATCATATTGAAATTAAAACTCAAATTTAAATTTTTTTCATTAATTCATTAAAATAATAACATTAACAAAAATAAAATATCTTTAGAAAAATATACTCATTTTTAACATAACTGATTATTTTTTAATTAATTTTTTATTTGTTTTAATTAGTTATACATGTTAGTAGAATACATTTATACACTTTGACATATCACACATAAATGGGATATCATTCTCATTTTTCTGAGTATACATGTTGTAGAATCATATTGGTCATACAGTCACAAAAATATATAAAGTAATAATGTCTATTTCATTCTACTATCTTTCCTATACCCACATCCCCTCCCCTCCCTTCATTTCCCTCTACCTAATCTAAGGTAATACTATTCTTCTCTAGTGCCCCCCGCCTTATTGTGAATAAGCATCCGCATATTACAGAAAACATCAGGCCTTTGGTTTTTTGGGATTGGTTTATTTCGCTTAGCATGATATTCTCCAGCTCCATCCATTTACTGGCAAATGCTACAATTTCTCTCTTCTTTAAAGCTGCATAATATTTCTTTGAGTATATATACCACACTTTCTTTTTCTTTTTTTCTTTTTTTTTTTTTAGAAAAATACACTTATTTAAGTGTAAAAAGGGACATCACTTACATTTTTGGCAAACCTCACTAATGTCTAGCTTAAGAGACAGCAGCTCACATACTGTGGGGCGATTATTGTTCTGGGTGGAGCAGGCATTGTGAAAATTCAACCTTCCTTGGCTAGGTAGTTGGGTAAAAACTAGCAGTTTCAAGAAAAGGACAGCAGTGGACAGTGAAGACCCAACAAGCTGCACAGCCCTAGTCTGGAGCTGGTGGAGCAGGGGTCAGGGGCGCCAGTGGGTCATCCTAGGTGTGGATACGACAGAGGAATTCCTTTTTCTTATTTGTTCTATCCTGCATTTGCCAAGTTTTCTATAGTAAGTGAGCAAGTATTACTTTTACAATAATGTTCTCAAAAATTTCAACCAAACTGCTTTTTCCCAAAGCTTGGCAACATTATCTTAGACTCATGCAGGCAGTCAGGATGAAATCACAGAACATGTAATCCTAAATTTTCTGACTTCAGTGAGGAGCAAAATACACCACAAGGGAAGGATCAATGCACCAGAAACAATCATCTAGAACAAATGTGCCCCAAAGCATTTCTCCTCTCCAAATACATTAAAGATAACAAATACCTAATGCTGCTCCAGTGGAGAGAGTACACTGGGAACTTATGGGAGACCAGGAGGACCCTACAGGCAAGCTGAGAAGGAACCCTGTAAGCCTGGAGTTCACTTACAGTCCCAGGACCTGCCAGGGAGATTAATACACCAGTTCTTCTCATGTCACATCACAGATCCTCTGAGCTGTACAACAGAAAGACTATAAACTGGGAAAACCAAGTCTTGACCCCTGTTCCTGATTTAGTCACCAAATGACTATTCTTCAAAATCTCAGTGTAATTCTAGAGCTGAAGTGCTATCACACATAAGTAGTAAATTCAGATAATACGAGCCTCCTTCACCTTCCTTCATAAAGGCATTGTCAGTTGGACTGAAATGCCACAAAAGGCAAGATCTATGATCTTGGCAGTGTCACCTTATTGTATGCAGTCCTCAGAGGAGTAAGAACTGTACACACAGGTCTGTGTTGTTTGGATTATTGAATACCATTTACTGAGCCAGGGAAAAGAGGAGAAAGTTCTCTGGAGACATTGTGAGCTTGGTTTGGGCACTTTAGGGGGTGATGTCATTTACCCAATTTCAGAGAAAAAGAATAGCTGAAAGCAGATTCTAACGGATTATAGGAAGAAAATTAGGACACTGACAATAATATGGAGACTTTATCTCAAGAAATTGTGAGGGGGCTGGGGATGTGGCTCAAGCGGTAGCGCGCTTGCCTGGCATGCATGCAGCCCGGGTTCGATCCTCAGCACCACATACAAACAAAGATGTTGTGTCCGCCAATAACTAAAAAATAAATAAATATTAAAAAAAAAAAGAAATTGTGAGGGACAAGAAAGAGACAGGACAAACCACACAGGAGGTGAGGGGTTTGCTTAGTTTAAAATAGGAAAGCTGCAGAGGATTGGGGCAGGCACCAAGAGGAAGGAAGAAGGAGAGCCAGGAGCAGCTGGTGAAGGCTGGGAAAATGTGGCCTCCAGGGCAGGGAGGGTGAATGATGAGGATGACGGAGAGACTGCTGGGTTAGTTTCTGGAATAGCATGAAGGAAGAAAAACAAATCTGGCTCCCCCCAAAAAACTACTCCTTGCACAAGCAAGAAGAGGATCCTGACATAATGTGACTTAACTGAGACTGGGTTTTAACCCACAGCAGATGGGCATCCAGAAAGGGCAGCTCCACTGTATCCACGAGCTCCCCATCTCTAACTCCTCCTCTGTGTGTATGTTCTCTGCCTTTCACATATAAGCACAAGTGGCACTGTCATTCTAATTGTGCTGTGTATTTATACTTTGTATCTTCTCCCCAAACACAGAAATGATAGAAAATGCAACTGTGTATTTAGATATTTTAATCAAAAGACATATCCCCAGTCAGAAACAAGAAAAACAAGTGCATACGTAAGAAATGGAATAAAAGCAAGGTGGGAAGGCAGAACATGGCCAGGCTCCAACTTCACAGGCAGGCCCAGGTGGCTCAGATCTGCTTCCTGTCAGGCAGGAGAACTGAGAACAGAGAGCACCTTCCTTGGAGTTTAACTGGAACCAGGCGGAAAGTCAACCCCCGCCCATCTTTAAAGGGAGGCTGAAAAAAGTTACAACTGCAGCCAGGAACTACAGTTTGTGTGGATGGCTACCTACTAGCTCCATGACCTGAAATAGAGAATCCCCAGCAAACCAGGGGTGGAAGCCCCAGGGAACAGCTGCAATAAATAAGGCAGGGAGAAGTGAGCAGAGAGAAGAGGGAGAACTCTTACTGAAGATGAACATAAAAACCAAAATTCTTTAGCATATTAGAAAAACTATGAAAGCCAGCTAAGGAACTCAGTAATCAAAAGATGAACTTATTCTCCACAAAAAATGAAACTACAGATGTCTAACAAAATTGACCCTCACTGAGTGAACTACTGAGGGATCTATTTCACCAAGAAATAGATCTTTTACCATGCCCAAAAGGAAGGCACAGAATGCATGAAAAAGAGCCCTGAAAGAAATGTAATAACCAAAATCCCACCCCACCAAATACAGGCAGTGAACACGGGTAGAGCACAATAAAAGTTTATGCATACATAGCTAGATTTTTATGAGCTAGACTTTTCAAATATTATAAGCAACCAAATCTCTACTAATTTTCTTATAGTTCCTAAAAATAAATTGTCTGAAAGGAACTGATTTATATCTACAACACCACTAATTTAAACTAAAAATTAATCTTTGCATTGGCATTCCATTTTCAGCAGTGGTCCTCAATCTTTTGCTTGAGTGATAATTTTCTATGAGTTTGAAATGCCAAGAGTGAGCAATGCTGTTGCTTCTCTGGGCAGTCACTTCTCCCTTGCTCTGTTCATGTTTGGAGCAAGTATTCTCACCTCCTGGCTCTGCAAAACTGTCAATTAATTTCCTAAACTTGCCCTTTGGTGTTACTGGACATAACTTTTGATCCAAGATGGCAGCATTTTAATGCACTGTCAGGGGGTGGGGGGTGGGGATCAAATCCTGGGCTTTCTGCATGCTATGCAAGTGCTCTACCACTGAGCTATACCCCTGACCCCATCTTTTCAACTTTAAACTGGTTCAGTGAGGAAACTGGCTGGAAGCATTTATAAAATAGTCTCACCGGAGACAATGAGTGTACGACAGGCATGACTATTATCCACTTCCAGTAATGTTTAATTCAGCAATAATCCAACTTACCATATAGGTTCCCATTTCCTTTTCCAGGATGACTTGTTCATATAATGCAACATCAATGTCTGCCTTTAAAGCCTGCACCCTCCTCTTCACCTGCACACCATGCTTCCTTTGGAGCCAATAAGGAAGAAGAGATTCCACTATTTGGTTAAGGAGCTGGGAAGTGATCAGAAGTGTGGCCAAGCTCTAAAGAGAAGAACATAAGTCATGGCAAGGTAGCTTAATAAAACTATAATATGCATATAATTATGTAATAAATAAAATGAGGCCTTAAAATTATACTATTATGTTATAAAAACTAATATCAGAAAAGCTATGTGTTAGAGAAGTGTTTCTGATTTACAGTTGTCACAGAAAAGACTTAGATTAAAATACAAATAAGATGATAAGAAATAAGCTAATTGAGTCAATAGGAAAATGTAGTGACCTGAAACTGTGTTCTTTGTCATCTCATCCTAACCACAACATAAAAATCTAAATGATGTTGACAACTTTGAAAAAAAAAACTTTTTTAAAAAAATTGAATTATAAAATTAGCAAATCCTCACCTTGCAGTAGAAAATAGAAGAAACAAAAAGCTACTCATAATTCCATAACCATGACAGAACTGCTACCACAACCTGAGGTAGTTTTCCTAATCATGTGTACAATTAAACTACAATCATCCAATACATACATGCTTTTATATATTCCTTTTCTCAATTTATTGAAAGCATTTTCCCATATCACTAAATTTTTTTTTACTTAGCTCATACACTGCTGCTGAATTAAATTTAATTCCAATTGTTCTTATTATAAAAGCTCTCATAGGATATCCCACATCTGTGAGTCTTGATCACATCTCTGATGATGTACTAGGATTGAGCTGAGGTTCTTGGGGAAGCTACCTTAGTGGTTTCCAGAGATGATGGACCAATTTCCACCTTCCCCAGGTGGAAATGAATGTTTCCATCTGATATCACCTGTGCTGGCACTACACTTTTGATTTTTAAAGAGTCCTCCTTCATTCCACTCTGATAACTAAAGGAGACTCTCTAAAGATAAGAAATAAGAAGTCATACCTTAATAATACACCACTATGTGGGGTCAGAGAAGGTCCATACATTCAGCTAATCAAATCCAAATACATTATTTTTAACTTTCCCAATTTTCAAAAATAAGTTTAAAAGGTAGCAATGTATCTAGTATAGTTGATAAGAGCAACAACATTTATGCAAGCCATTAGCACCCAACTATAAAATCTTGTAATTTCTCTGATTATACAAATTTTTTAATTTCCGAGGAAATTATCCCAATCTTTCATGTAAGAATTAAGAATCCTAGGATTTCAGACACTGCTCACAAACCATTTCAGAATATTAGAACCATAAAGAAATGGCCCTTTACTGATAACTGGCTCAAGTACAAAATGAGAATTTAGAAATTCATAATTTGCAATCAAGTTTTTAGTCAGTACTATTACATGATCCAAAAATGACAAGATGCCAAAATAAATGTGGGACTTTCCCAAACATTTCAGTAAAGAAAGAGCACAGCACAGGATCCACTGATCTGTAAAGTTCAACAACTTATCAACTTAAAAATAAAATTTGCAAGACCTGTTAAGGTAAAAAAAAAAAAAAAAAAAAAAAGACCTGTTAAGGTTATGCCAATTTCCCCTGCCTAAAACACCCCAGAAGTTCAATTAATGAATACATTTGGCTGTTGGGACTGGTTTAACAGGCTTTGAAGTGAACTACATAATTGATTTTATTGCCCTTTAAGGTTAATTTTGCAAATTGGTTAATTTCTTATCAGTTTAAAATGATACACAGGGCATGCATGCTCATGTTTTTCATATTTAGAATTGGGCTTAGAAATATTCAAAATTGAAAAATATTTATAAAAATAATCTGAAGACAATTACCTGAATATAGGAAACCAACCAATACCTGAAAAAACAGATTCTTTTCTGTTATGCACACTGACCTGACGCAAAAGCTTCATATCCTTTAGGACAAAGGCGATGTAGAAGAGTGAGGCGAAGCAATTTAGAAAGTTGAACTGCCAAAAAAATATGACAATGTTAAATACTGTTTTGCAGTACCGTATTATAATCCTAAATACAGCATTAAGAAACACAATGAGGAACTTCTGTTCCAGATAACAAGGCACAGAACTGTACCTTCCTGTGCCTTCTTACTAAATACCACTATCAACTCTGGATAACAGGAGAGGAAACCAAAGGAGAGCTCTGAAAGGCACTAGGAAGAAGTAAACTGTTGGGGACCCCAGGACCAGAGGAACAGCACAGCATCAGCATCCTAATCCATTTTACCCCATCATCCCAGACGTGTAGAACACCTGTAAAAACTTGAGTACAATTATAAATATAATTATATGCTATATTACATATCATGTAAGTATCTGATTATACAATAATAACAAACATTATACACACACACACACACACACACACACACACAAGCTCCAGATTAATCCAATCTATTCGAATACATTTGTGCCAGTTTTGTTGAAATATTTGCAGAATTGAAAAACGTGGGATTTAATGAGGTTTAAGTTGTCCCCATTCAAGGGAAAACCAAGGCCCAGCAACCCCATCCCAGGAACTGGGTAGGCCAGCTTGGTTCACTGCTCCCTATTCAAATGGGAGTCCCATCCATGCCAGCAAGCTCAGAGGAATGGGCATGGGGATTTCAATCAGGCCTCACTAGCAGTAAGCTGCAGGGGAAGTACCCTTCTTCCCTGTCCCATAGAGAGATGCCATGGAAGGCAGGCAACATGGCAAGAAAGACTCCTTAGCAACAAGCAGCCTCACCTTGGAAACTTCTTCATGCCCACAGACCTGAAGTCACACAGGAGACAACAGAGCAAGCTGTGTGGCTCTGGCAAGGGGGCCTATCACAACAAGGGACAAATAACAATGCCTCTTTCTGCTCAGGGGCCTAAGATTCCCTTCCTCCAGAAAACACCAGGGTAGCCAGGCGGCACTAGCACCAGTCAAAACAACCAGCTCAGTTGGGAAGCATCTTTGTTAGCAGAGGCATGAGTTTCACTGCCCTGCCAGGCACAGTGGCAGCCTGGGGCTAGGGGCACCAGCCAGGGAGATTCTGCCACAAAAAGTCCCATTCCTTCAAGTGGTTCCCTGGCTCAAGAACCTGTCGCCATCCTGCACTTAGAGTTCTGCCTCCCAGTCTCCAATTGCCTACTCCCTGTGGCACAGCATCGCCTTCTGAGGAAGAGGCTGCTATGTGTATAAGAGTGAGCACGTGGTTAGAACTGGGACACTGTCCAGATGATGAGCAGTGAGATCAATATGGCCACAGCACAGGGATGCTAAGTCAGAATGGAAGTTGAACAGCAAAGCCTGAAAGACTGACAAACACTATCTCTATAAAGTTACAGGGAAAGGGAGAGAGTAACAAACACAATGCAGGAGGAACTGGTTCAAACAAGTGGGTCTTTACAGAGCAGCCACCTGGCATCGTATCCGGCATTGCCAGAGATAACAAAGTCTTATACATAACTGAATTTTCTAAGAAAGATGGCTGCTTTCAGCTCTTCGAGCAAAAGCTCCCTTGTGGTCTTTTTCAAGTGAACTTCTTAATGGATGTTATAGTTTAGATATGAGTGTTCCCCAAAAGCTCATGTGTGAAAGAATGCAAGAATTTTCAAAGGTGAAATGATTCAATTATGAGAGGTATGACCTAATCGGTGGATTAATCCACAAATGTGGATTAACTGGGTGGTAACTGTAGGCAGGTAGGGAGTGACTACAGAAAGCAGGTCACTGGGGGTGTGACTCTGGTGTTTATAAACCGTCCCTGGTGAGCTGAGCTCTCTGCTTCTTTTTGTCATGTCCTGAGCTGTTTTCCTGTGCCATGCTCTTCTGCCATGATGTGCTGCCTCACTCAGGCCCAGACCAATGGAGTTAGCTGACCATGGACTGAGACCTCTGAAACCATGACCCAAAATAAACTTTTCCTCCTCTAAGTTCTTATCAGGTCTTTTGGTCACAGTGATGAAAAAGCTAACTAAAATAACATAATATGAGGTCCTCTGCTTTATTATGCAACTTCCTTTGGATTCACCAACATTTTAAATATCCATTATTTCATAATGCAAATCAGGCCTTTGGAGATTTTGTAAGATGCTAAGGTCACTTGCTCTTGTTTTAATGGCCAAATTACTGAATTTTTATCTATGACAGGTCTTCTGTTTCCTTAACTGCTCTTGCCTAAGTTTACCTACTTCTGTAACTCTCCTAATGGTGATTTCTGATCTTTTAAGGACTGAAAAACCAGACAGGCAAACTTCTTAGGATGATTCTATGGCTAGAACGAAGACCCTAGTTCAAAGTATGTAGTATGTGGACTGTGTTTGAGCCATTCCAGCAACAAATTCAGGGATTCTTACATTATGACACAGATGGTGGGGTAACCCTCTGACTAGTGAGGTGCTTTCAAGGTGGGACTTCTTTATGACTTATAATAATGATGGAAAGAGATGTAATGGGTGAGTTTTTACATAAACAGCAAGCACATCGTACAAATACTTTCTCCCCATTTCTTTCCTCCCATCCATCAAAACATGCTGGAAACCTCTTGGACTTTGGAAATTTCTTTAACAAAATTTTAAAAATAATTTAGGGTTCTATCACTATTCAGACTGCAGGCATCTGAGAGGATCACCAAATAGCGAAAACATTCAAAGAGGTTACTAAATACGAACATGTCTAGAAAGTGGTTTCTTTTTTATTTAATAACTGGAAATGGGCTACGTTACTAATCTCTATATTGTAAAGTCTCACACCCACATACACATTTGTAATAAGGTCACTGAACATAAAAGTACACATGCTTATTAATCACTTCTTGCCTATTTATACAAAACAGGTTAACTTACCTTAAATTAGAAGTCACTCTTCATATTTGTAATCCTAAACACCAAATAGTATCCAATAGTTTCAAAATTCAGATGGACTTGTACATAAAAACTCTACTTACCACCAAAACTTTCAGAACTAGATGATTCTGGTATGCAGATTCCAATCTGTGATTCTCTAAAATATTAAAAAGGAAAGATAATTTCTCTCAGATAAGAAAAAAACATGGGTGCACTGTCGTGAGGTAAAATGGGACTTTTGCTCAGAGCAGAGACATGATCACAGATCCTCAGTCACTAAATATACCAGGCTTCTGGTCATGGTCATTCCTTGCCACCAAGAACACCAAGCAAGGACACATTCCTCATGGGTCTGCAATATCATGTGGTCTGAATTTTTTTAAATATTAATATTAAAAAGAAATTTGGGAAGCATCAGCAAATGATCTTATAAATGACTGCCTAAAAAAAGGGCCTGGATAAGTGGTAAAACTGATCATAACCACTAAGAGGAGGACATTATAGTTTTCTGGACAGGTGACTTACAGGGAGTAACTTGAAGAGATGGAAATTCAACTTTCCATCCTTGTTTAGACATGGTACATTGTACAGATCCCACAATAGCCTAACAAAAGAACAAAAAGAGATACTCTGAGGGGAGTGTCATCCTGCACAGAGGCAGGGGACTGTCCAGGATTAGAACAGCAATTCAGCTGCTCAGCCATGGCCTCACCTTGGGCTAGCTACTTAGCCTCTTGCCACTCAGCCTCCTCGCCTATAACACAGGGTAGACCACCCTCCTCCTGGGTTTGGGGTCAGAATCAGAAATAACATGCAGCCTCAGACCAGAACCAGCAAAAAGGAAGCCCTCAACACATAGTAGCTGCTATTGTTATATCACTAATTAAAATAATTTAAAACATCTTTATGATTCATGAATTTAAGGCCTAGACTTCTTCCTAAGCAATAATATAGCATATTTATTTGTTTGAATAAATAATTAATGAGTGAATTCAGACCATTTTTAAACTATAACCAAGTTCCTCATTTCTACAGAGAGATACATGAAGAACCACCTCTGCTGACAGCAGTCCTCAGTGCCCAAATGAACTAGACAAGTCAATTTTAGGATACTAGCCCTAGGATCATGAAGATAATTTTAATTTATTTTACCTTCAGCATGAAACACACTGTTACAGTATTATGAGCACAGGTTTAAGACAGATAGGAGTGGATTAGCCTGGCTCTGCAGTTTATTGTTAGAATCTTGTTAAGTTTTTCAATATCTTTTATCCACAAAATGGTGAAATGACTTCTATTTCAAAGTGCCCTGAGGAGGTGAAAAATAAGACACTGTGGATAAAGTGCTTAGCTGGACATCCAGAACATAGTAAGTAACACTCAATAAATGAAAGCTGTGTTAAGCCTAACACAAAGATCATCAGAGCTCACAGAGGTGATGAATTTTTCCTCATGTCTCTATAATGAACGAGAACATCTATCTCCTCTGCATGGTGGCAGTTCTGTGAGTCCTAGAACCTAAGAAACATTTCTTACAGGCAAATAAGACGTGAATACAAAAAAATCAAGGCTTACCCCATGAAGTTAAAAACTCAGCAGCATATCGATAGAGGCGGTTCATGATCTCAATTATGATGGCATATATGATGCTGGGCACATACAACAAGATATTTGTCCACTCGGACCCACTGTCCTCGTGTAGACTCAAGGCCCAGACTTCCATGTCGAAGTAAATCATCATGACATACAGAGAGAAATAGAGACAGAGGCATACAAAAGGCAGCGAGACCAGGTAAATGCGCAGCTGTCTCTTAAAGCTGGAGTAGACAGGCTCCTCCCGACCGGTGACAGAATTGATACCCAAGACCCCATGAAACCCTGGTCGGGGCTCCTCAAACTGTCTCTTCATCAGCAATGTCCCCCACCGATAGGTCATGTTGGCACAGCCACGCTTCCACACCTCCAGGATCACCGTGGACCAGATCAGGTTGAACGAGGCAAAGATCACATACTTGTCATAGTCTTCCCACGCAAACAGGTAGTAAGGTAACCCAATGATAGCCATGGGGATTAAGGCAAAAGTGAAATACTCCAAAAATCCAAAGTAAAGAGCAATCGTTTCTCCAAAGTAGCCACGAATACTGTCTGTAATGGAAGGGAAAAAAGAACTTAAGTAAAGACTACCAAAGACCACCAAAGACTCCTTTTTAATCACTGCAAGTAAATTATACATTTTTTAAAGTAAAGTGGGGGTCATTTCATGCCCTCATGCCCCAATCAATATGCGGAATAGGTCCATCCTGCATCTTCTGCCTAGCAGAGCACTAAATTATCTTCCCCAGGGAGATGACTCCACTGCGGGATAGTGACATTTCTTTACAGGTCTCTTCTTCTGTAAAAGACAGGTATTGGCACCTACCTATGGGCTGATACTTCAAAGTAAACCGAGTGTACCAGGTATCCTCAAGCTTCTTAAGGGCTTCAGGGTCATGTAGTGGAAACACCTGAATCACAATGCCAGACGTGAGCAATCTTCTCACTGTTAGAGGAAGAGGCGCAAAAATCGCATAAAATAAATTGGAGATGGTTTATGCTGAAGATCACGTACTTGTCAGCAAACACTGCAAGGACACGCCCACCAGAGGAGCGTTACACACAGGTGGAGGTCACATTGCCTGCTCCACACGCGTACATTCTTTCATTTTTCAGAATGTAAAATCGCTTTACTATTTTCTTGGTGAAAGAAAGTTCATGTAAAATTCTAAACCTTTCATTCTTGCTGAGATTAAGAATTTTCCATCATTTTTATATTTTCTAACCTAATTACAAAGACATACCCACAGACAGAAAATATCAAAATCAAAATAATGATTTCCTACTATAAGCAGTCATTTTTCTAGTATGGTTTTGACACTTGTGCAATATCTGAAAAATACAAATGAACTTAACCAAAGACAGCACGTCCTAGAAATATTAATTGAAAATGGGGCATTCTCTCTTCTATCCTAATTACTCACAGTGACTCAAAAGGGTGGGAAGGGACCTTCAGGGCTTCAGCAAGAAGGGCTATCAGTAGAAACAGAGGACTTGGATGTAAAGCCTTTTGCCATATCGGGGGACATGGTATATTTGTCATATGAATTTCTAGTATATTTTAGTGCTAAGGAACACGGTTGCTTATGAGATGGAATTTGCATTAAAAAAAAGAATGTTTTGCCATTTTTTATCCATGGATGAGGTTGGAGCTCTTGAAGGTTTATCAGCTCACCTCTTCCAATGGATGCCTCCCTTCATTCCTATCTATCTGCCACCAAAGACAAGGATGAGAATACCCAGGCATGAGACCCCCCTCAGTGAGGACCACTAAGGAAAAAAAATTTTAAAAAGGAAAAAAATATTTTAAAAAATCTTCAGAAAAAAAAAAACTTCAGAGTAATTTAAAAGTAAACTTAACTCCTTATAAATGAAAAAAAGAAAAACATTAAAAAGAGGAGATACCTGATACTAACAATGGGGGAAACTTTGGATTTGAAAAAAATGATTCATAATGTATGTTTCTTTTTACAATTATAGCTTATAAGTAAGTTATACAGAGGAGAAAAACTTTTAAAACTAGGGTTGTGATAAAATCCTCCTTCTTAGTGACTGAAAAGGGTATATCCTCAAAATATCAGCAGCTAGAATAAAAAGACATATGGGCTAAGTTACATCGGCCTCCCGTGCTGTCAAATCCATTTTTAAAACATTTTTATCCTAAAGTGTTTCCGTGGATGTTTTTCAGCTAGGAAGAGTTTAAGTCACAACCAACCTGATTCTCATCCTTTATTTGGGGATGCACAGGTTATAGCAGATTTTCTTATCACCATCCTTTCCAATTACTACACAAAGTATTTTAACTTTGAGTTGACTTAATGGCATCTAAATTATTATATTTACTACTTCCAAGTTCTTTATAAAAGATGACTCCACTCTACTACAGAATATTTTCCAGGCAGGCATAAAAACCAGCTTCTATGTTTCTAAAAATAGGACTGTGAACTGAGCACTCTGAGATAATATAAAGCTGCAAGGCCTAAATTACTGGTCTTCTTTTCACCATCATTGCCAAAGCATGGTTCTGGTTTCAGCTTCTAAAAATAGGATTTCTTGGGTTTTTGTGTGTGTGTGTGTGTGTGTTTTTATCCTTCAACCTTTTCAGGGCAGCTAAGAATGTAATTACTAGGAAGGAGCATTACCTTGAAAGGAAAATATGATACCACCTGGGCCTATTTAAAGATAGCAACCACTTAAACCAGATTCCTTCCTTCAAGATTGCTGAAGGATCTCCTGTAAGTACTGGGTTCTAACTATGATAGCCAGTAAGAAATCAGCAAAAAAAAAAATTGAGATCTAATCTAAGGGAGATTATCAAAAGACTAAAAGTGGAACCACCGCATGATCCAGGTATCCCACTCCATGGTATTTATCCAAGAGAACTAAAATCAGCATACTATAGTGATACACACAAATGTTCATAGCAATGCAACTCACAATAGCCAAGTTATAGAACCAGCCTAGATGTCCACCAAGAGATGGACAGATAAAGAAAATGTGGCATATATACAAAATGGAATTTTATTCAGCCATAAAGAAGAATAAAATTATGGCATTTGTTAGTAAATGGATAGAACCGGAAAACATCATGCTAAATGAAATAAGCTAGACTTAGAAAGTTGAGGGTCAAGATCAGGCCCAGCGGCCCGCCGGCATGGTAGACACGTCACCCCATTTGGAGGAGGGGCAGAGCAGAGCCGCCGCCCGTGCCTGCAAGCTAGGCAGACCTGCGACCTACAGAGAGAACAGGCCCAGCGGCCCGCTGGCGTGGTAGACACATCACCCCAATTGGAGGAAGGGCCCAGCTGCCGCCCGCAAGGTAGGCAGACCACGCATCCCAGAGAAGGGGCCCAGCGGCACGCCAGCCTAGTTGAAAGGTCACCCCAATTGAAGGAGGGGCATAGCCACCGCCCACACCTGCAAGGTAGGCAGACCTGCAAGGTAGGCAGACCTGCAACCTGGAGAACAGGCCCAGGAGCCCACCAGGGTGGTAGACACATCACACCTATTGGAGGAAGGGCCCAGCTGTTGCCCGCAAGGTAGGCAGACCACGCGACCTGGAGAAGGGGCCCAGCGGCCCGCCGGCGTAATAGACAGATCACCCCAATTGGAGGAGTAGCACAGCCGCCGCCCGCCCCTGCAAGGGAGACTTTGCAACTATACAAGAGCAAAATAAATATATAGGGGGAAAATTCAATAACACAACAGTTTCACCAAGCAGAAAGAAATGCAAGCAGTATGAAAAGACAAGGTAAGAAAGGACCACAAGCAATGCAGGTCAATTCAACTTTAGAAGAGGTAATAGCTGCAGCAGATGGAATGTCAGATAAAGAATTCAGGAGATACATGCTTCAGATGATCTGGAGTTTCAAGGAAGACATTAGACAGCAAAATCAGACAATGAAAGATCACTTCGACAATGAATTACATAAACAAATCCAAGAATCAAAAGATCAACTACACAGGGAGATAGAGGTTATAAAAAACAAACAAACAGAAATCCTAGAAAGGCAGGAAGCAATAAACCAACTTAAAAACTCAATTGAGAATACTACCAGCAGAGTAGAACACTTAGAAGATAGAACATCAGACAATGAAGACAAAGTATTTCAACTTGAAAAGAACATAGAGAGCTTGGCGAGACTCTTAAGAAACCATGAGCAGAACATCCAAGAAATATGGGATAACATAAAGAGACCAAATTTAAGAGTCTTTGGGATACAGGAAGGTATAGAGGTCCAAACCAAAGGAATGAGAAATCTGTTCAATGAAATAATACGAGAAAACTTCCCAGACTTGAAGAATGAGACAGAATCCCAAATCCTAGAAGCCTACAGGATGCCAAACATGCAAAATCATAAGAGATCCACACCTAGACACATTACAATGAAGATGCCCAACATACAGAATAAGGAGAGAATTTTAAAAGCTTTAAGAGAAAGGAAGCAGATTACATTTAGGGGTAAACCAATCAGGATAATAGCTGATCTTTCAACACAGACTCTGAAAGCTAGAAGATCCTGGAACAACATATATCAAACGCTGAAAGAAAATGGGTTCCAACCAAGAATTCTATATCCAGCGAAATTAAGCTTCAGGATGGAAGATGAAATTAAAACCTTCCACGATAAACAAAAGTTAAAAGAATTTGCAGCTAGAAAACAATCTCTTCAAAACATCCTTGGCAAAACATTATAGGAACAGGAAATGGAAAATAACAATGAAAACCAACAGTGGGAGGTAGTATAGTAAAGGGGGGAAAAATAATCAAAGAGGAAAAACAAACCATGTTAAGTAACATAAATAAACAAATATGGCTGGAAGAACAAACCATATCTCAATAATAACCCTAAATGTTAATGGCTTAAACTCACCAATTAAGAGACACAGGCTAGTAGAGTGGATCAAAAAAAAAAAGATCCAACAATATGCTGCCTACAGGAGACGCATTTGATAGGAAAAGACATACATAGACTGAAGGTGAAAGGTTGGGAAAAATCATATCACTCATATGGACTTCGGAAACAAGCAGGAGTGTCCATACTCATATCAAAATAGATTTCAAGCCAAAGTTAATCAAAAGGGATAAAGAGGGACACTACATACTACTCAAGGGAACCATACACCAACAAGACATAACAATCATAAATATATATGCTCCAAACAATGGTGCAGCTATGTTCATCAAACAAACTCTTCTCAAGTTCAAGAGTCTAATAGACCACCATACAATAATTATGGAAGACTTCAACACACCTCTCTCACCACTGGACAGATCTTCCAAACAAAAGTTGAATAAGGAAACTATAGAACTCAATAATACAATTAATAACCTAGACTTAATTGACATATATAGAATATACCACCCAACATCAAGCAGTTACACTTTTTTCTCAGCAGCACATGGATCCTTCTCAAAAATAGATCATATATTATGTCACAGGGCAACTCTTAGACATTATAAAGAAGTAGAGATAATACCATGCATCTTATCTGATCATAATGGAATGAAACTGAAAATCAACAATAAAAGAAGGAAGGAAAAATCATGCATCACTTGGAGAATGAACAATAGGTTACTAAATGATCAATGGGTTATAGAAGACATCAAGGAGGAAATTTAAAAATTCTTAGAGATCCACACATAGACACAACATATCGGAATCTATGGGACACAATGAAAGCAGTTCTAAGAGGAAAATTCATTGCATGGAGTTCATTCCTTAACAAAAGGAAAAACCAACAAATAAATGATCTCACACTTCATCTCAAAATCCTAGAAAAAGAAGAGCAAAACAACAGCAAAAGAAGTAGAAGGCAAGAAATAATTAAAATCAGAGCTGAAATTAATGAAATCGAAACAAAAGAAACAATTGAAAAAATTGACAAAACTAAAAGTTGGTTCTTTGAAAAAATAAGATCGACAGACCCTTAGCCATGCTAACAAAGAGAAGAAGAGAGAGAACTCAAATTACTAGCATACGGGATGAAAGAGGTAATATCACAACAGACACTTCAGAAATACAGAAGATAATTAGAAATTATTTTGAATCCTTATACTCCAATAAAATAGAAGATAGTGAAGGCATCGATAAATTTCTTAAGTCATATGATCTACCCAGATTGAGTCAGGAGGATATAGACAACCTAAACAGACCAATATCAATTGAGGAAATAGAAGAAGCCATCAAAAGACTACCAACTAAGAAAAGCCCCGGACTGGATGGGTATACAGCAGAGTTTTAGAAAACCTTTCAAGAAGAACTAATACCAATACTTTTCAAGCTATTCCAGGAAATAGAAAAAGAGGGAGAACTTCCAAATTCATTCTACGAGGCCAACATCACCCTGATTCCTAAACCAGACAAAGACACTTCAAAGAAAGAAAATTACAGACCAATATCTCTAATGAATCTAGATGCAAAAATCCTCAATAAAATTCTGGCGAATCGAATACAAAAACATATCAAAAAAATTGTGCACCATGATCAAGTAGGATTCATCCCTGGGATGCAAGGCTGGTTCAATATACGGAAATCAATAAATGTTATTCACCACATCAACAGACTTAAAGATAAGAACCATATAATCATCTCGATAGATGCGGAAAAAGCATTCGACAAAGTACAGCATCCCTTTATGTTCAAAACTCTAGAAAAACTAGGGATAACAGGAACATACCTCAATATTGTAAAAGCAATCTATGCTAAGCCTCAGGCTAGCATCATTCTGAATGGAGAAAAATTGAAGGCATTCCCTCTAAAATCTGGAACAAGACAGGGATGCCCTCTCTCACCACTTCTGTTCAACATAGTTCTCGAAACACTGGCCAGAGCAATTAGACAGACGAAAGAAATTAAAGGCATAAAAATAGGAAAAGAAGAACTTAAATTATCACTATTTGCAGATGACATGATTCTATACCTAGCAGACCCAAAAGGGTCTACAAAGAAACTATTAGAGCTAATAAATGAATTCAGCAAAGTGGCAGGATATAAAATCAACACGCATAAATCAAAGGCATTTCTGTATATCAACGACAAAACTTCTGAAACGGAAATGAGGAAAAACACTCCATTCACAATATCCTCAAAAAAAATAAAATACTTGGGAATCAACCTAACAAAAGAGGTGAAAGATTTATACAATGAAAACTACACAACCCTAAAGAGAGAAGTCGAAGAAGATCTTAGAAGATGGAAAAATATACCCTGTTCATGGATAGGCAGAACTAACATTATCAAAATGGCGATATTACCAAAAGTTCTCTATAGATTTAATGCAATGCCAATCAAAATCCCAACGGCATTTCTTATAGAAATAGATAAAGCAATCATGAAATTCATTTGGAAAAATAAAAGACCCAGAATAGCAAAAACAACTCTAAGCAGGAAGTGTGAATCAGGTGGTATAGCGATACCAGACTTCAAACTATACTACAGAGCAATAGTAACAAAAACAGCATGGTACTGGTACCAAAACAGGCGGGTGGACCAATGGTACAGAATAGAGGACACAGAAACCAATCCACAATATTACAACTATCTTATATTTGATAAAGGGGCTAAAAGTGTGCAATGGAGGAAGGATAGCATCTTCAACAAATGGTGCTGGGAAAACTGGAAATCCATATGCAACAAAATGAAACTGAATCCCTTTCTCTCGCCATGCACAAAAGTTAACTCAAAATGGATCAAGGAGCTTGACATCAAATCAGAGACACGGCGTCTGATAGAAGAAAAAGTTGGCTACAATCTACATACTGTGGGGTTGGGCTCCAAATTCCTCAATAGGACACCCATAGCACAAGAGTTAATAACTAGAATCAACAAATGGGACTTACTCAAACTAAAAAGTTTTTTCTCAGCAAAAGAAACAATAAGAGAGGTAAATAGGGAGCCTACATCCTGGGAACAAATCCTTACTCCTCACACTTCAGATAGAGCCCTAATATCCAGAGTATACAAAGAACTCAAAAAATTAAACAATAAGAAAACAACCCAATCAACAAATGGGCCAAGGACCTGAACAGACACTTCTCAAAGGAGGACATACAATCAATCAACAAGTACATGAAAAAATGCTCACCATCTCTAGCAGTCAGAGAAAAGCAAATCAAAACCACCCTAAGATACCATCTCACTCCAGTAAGATTGGCAGCCATTAGGAAGTCAAACAACAACAACAAGTGCTGGCGAGGATGTGGGGAAAAGGGTACACTTGTTCATTGCCGGTGGGACTGCAAATTGGTGCGGCCAATTTGGAGAGCAGTATGGAGATTTCTTGGAAAGCTGGGAATGGAACCACCATTTGACCCAGCTATTCCCCTTCTCGGTCTATTCCCTAAAGACCTAAAAAGAGCATACTACACGGAAACTGCTACATCGATGTTAATAGCAGCACAATTCACAATAGCAAGACTGTGGAACCAACCTAGATGCCCTTCAATAGACGAATGGATAAAAAAAAATGTGGCATTTATACACAATGGAGTATTACTTTGCATTAAAAAATGACAAAATCATAGAATTTGCAGGGAAATGGATGGCATTAGAGCAGATTATGCTAAGTGAAGCTAGCCAATCCCTAAAAAACAAATGCCAAATGTCTTCTTTGATATAAGGAGAGTATCTAAGAACAGAGTAGGGAGGAAGAGCATGAGAAGATGATTAACATTAAACAGGGATGAGAGGTGGGAGGGAAAGGGAGAGAGAAGGGAAATTGCATGGAAATGGAAGGAGACCCTCAGAGTTATACAAAATTACATACAAGAGGAAGTGAGGGGAAAGGGAAAAAAAACAAGGGGGAGAAATGAATTACAGTAGAGGGGGTAGAGAGAGAAGAGGGGAGGGGAGGAGGGGAGGGGGGATAGCAGAGGATAGGAAAGGCAGCAGAATACAACAGACACTAGTATGGCAATATGTAAATCAGTGTATGTGTAACCAATGTGATTCTGCAATCTGTATACGGGGTAAAAATGGGAGTTCATAACCCACTTGAATCAAAATGTGAAATATGATATATCAAGAACTATGTAGTGGTTTGAACAACCAACAATAAAAAATAAAATAATAATAAAAAAATAAAATAAGACTTAGAAGATAAAAAAAAAGAAAGTTGAGGGTCAAATGTTTTATCTCATTTGTGGAAGCTAGAGAGAGAGAAAAAGAGAGAAAAGGAATTTAAAAAATGATCTCATGAATTATGCTATGTCTGTGTACACACTGTAATGAATCATGTGTATATGTATACACACACACACACATACATACATATAATTATAATCACAAATTAAAAATAAGAATGATAATAACAGAAGGGAGATCCGTAAAATAGAGTGAGTAGGTCAAGGGAGGGAGAAAGGAAGGGCAAGGGAAGGTACCAGGGAATGAGAGTGATCAAATTATGTGCATGTATGAATATGGAATAATGAATCCCACTATTATATATACTTATAATTCACCAATAAAAATAATTTAAAAAACCAAATCATATCAAAGACATAATAGGAAACGTGTCAGATCATATTAGGTCCATTTTTCTGTTACTGTAACAAAATACCCTAGGCAGGCTAACTTTCTAAGAACAGGGCCTTTTTTCAGTTCACAATTCTGGCACCAGCATCAGCTCGGCTCTGGTGAGAACCTCACAGCAGAGGGCAGGAGCACATCCAATAGGGCAAGATCACATCTACAAAGAGGAAGCCAGATCATGTCCCCAATGATCTTAAGTCTTCCACCAGGGACCACCTCTTTAAAGGTTTTATCACCTCCTATGTTGCCACATAGCAGACCAACCCTCCACAACATGAAACTTTTGGGAACAAACTCAAACCACATCTAAACCATAGCAGCTCTCATCAATCAAAATGTGCTAATCATCTGAAAGATGTTTTGAGACAAAACTGTAACCTAAACTAGATAACATTCCTTAAGATACAGCTAATATGTGGGCAGTTCTTGGGTCCCTTAACTCCTCTTTCTAAAGAAAATCTTTCCTTAGGTCATCCGCCCAGGCACATGCACATATACCTACACAGACCCCTGTCTCTGTTAAGAAGCAGTAGGAGAAGCAGAGTCTGAGGTATGAAAAGATATTAGCACGTAGAGAAGCAAGCAATGGACAGCTGTCAAGATCACCACTTGACGACCAAGACACACATGGAAACAGCATTCTGTTTTCCATGTTGCTTGCCATTTGATGGAATGATGAATGGCCCTCATGTGTACATCTCAGAGCACCACCAAAATCCTCAAAATCATGTTTCCAATGACACAATTTCTATCTGCTTAATGAAAGCTTTCTATCAAAACCCAGTATTACAGTAAGCAGCAAGCAAATTGACAATCATTGTGTGTCAACCTAGGATATGAAGTATTTTCCGTGAGAGCCTTGGCTACCTCTCACAGTACTAATAGGCTTCACATTGAGCAGGATGAAGTCTCTCCTCCCCAAAGAAGAGGCTACCCAAGAAAGCAGCAGCTCTCACAAAGCTTAAAGGGGAACTGCCTTTCCACTGTGGAGTAACCTACTAAAAATCTAGGGTTTAACTTACTCTAAGTTTATCAGTTCTGAAAATAGTTCACAGTTTACAATTATGCATATACCTCCTCTTCTTCAACTAAATATGATATAAATTTAAATGGTATAAAAGACAACATAGCATTTTAAAGATCACATTTCCAAAGACATAAAGAAAGAGAGTAATGCAGAATTTTTAAATGTCGACTTGAAAACTAAAATAGGATTTTTATGTCAGCTGATATAAAAAACCTTTCCAATGACCATGACTGAGATGACTTTATTGCTTTTATATTTAGGACCAAAAAAGAAAGACACAGAAGAAAGGGAAAGAGGAAGGAAGGATCCTTGTTCACAAAAGGCTCATCTGGCCAGCAAGAAAGTTATTTCTGTTATGGCTTCAGGGTGCCAGCCCATACACCCAAGAGAAATCCATTCAAGTAGTTCTTTCAGGGTTTTCATTCAGCAGAAAATTTTTCTCTTTCAAGCAGCTAGGAGCATTTGGAAACTAGATGATCCATTGTATCATTTGATAAAAAAGCACACTTACACTTTTCTCTATCCCAGCTTTACCCAAAAAGATGTGTAGAAACTCAGGTGTGGAAACCATGATTTCCATAGGACAGTCTGACCAATGTGGACAAACAGGAAGGATGTTTACATTAACAACCAGGACAGTGTCTCAAGTGGCTTGGGTTTTATTTCATGCAGTACCCAGCTGTGTCTGAAAACATGTCCATCCACCAAGAGATTAAGGAAGATTAGAAATCTTAGTACCAAATAACTACTTAAATACAGAATATAGAATTCCTGGTTACTAAAAGTAGCAGAAAGACACCACTGCCCCATTTTTGTTCATTATACCGAACTAAAAACAGAAAAAAAAAAAAAGAAACATGAAATAGATACCCCTATCTTTGACAAAAATATAGAAAAATAAACTTAAAACTCAAATCCTAAACTACTATAAAAAGCCTTGAAAATAGCTCAGGGTAAACTAAGGCACCCACACCTCTGCAAACTTGGGCCAAGCAGGCAAAGAGCAGGGTTCTCCTAGACACTGTGGGATGGCTGTCCCCCTGGTCAGCATGCAGGCACATGAGGATGCACGGTGAACCCCTGGAGCATGTCTGCCCCACAGCTAGACAAGGTGAAGCTAGAGAGGAAAAAAGGCATATTGGAAGAAGGAACTGCCCGCTAGAACCCAGGATGGAGAATGACTAAGTCTGGAGCTGTGGTCAGCCCAAAATAGGCCTAAAGGCCAAACCCAATCAAAGAACTCTGCAAGAACAGGACTCCACAGGGGCTCTCTGCAGAGCCCTAGATGACTCAAGAATGCATTGCTGGGCAGAGCTAAGCTTCCTATTTTGACAGTTCCCCCATAGAGACCTCCAGTCACCCCTCTCTCCAAAATATACACTTCCCTTCAAAATCAAAAAGACAGCCACCAGTCTGGGAAGAACAGGGATTCATTAAAAAATAACTAATAATCACAAAGAAAATAGCATAGAGCTCTGAAAAAATATTACAAGGAAACCACAAACACTAAAAGGAAAAAGAAAAACCACAAATAAAAGGTAGAAATGAAACATAGCAGAAGCCTACGGAAAATAAAAACTTTTCTAAGAAAACAGAATTTATCCAAATTGACCCCAGGAGCAATGGAAAGTCGAAATACACCCTTCTACAAATGATTCAGAGAAAACTGTTCAAATCCTAACCCATGAACAAACATCAAACCAGATGATTTCTTAAAGGAATTCTACCAAACCTTTAGTTTAAAAAAAAAAAACACAGGGTCTGGGGAGGAGTTTGAGCATCTATACTTTTTATTAAAGTTTCTGTGGTGATTCTGCAAAAAAAAA
This sequence comes from Spermophilus citellus, assembly GCF_964194105.1. Classification (NCBI taxonomy): domain Eukaryota; kingdom Metazoa; phylum Chordata; class Mammalia; order Rodentia; family Sciuridae; genus Spermophilus; species Spermophilus citellus. Next base: position 21,246,073 of record NC_138184.1, on the reverse strand, counting down.
AAAACAAAAACAAAAAAAACAGATTAGATTTTAACTAGAGACAGTAGAAGAACAAAGAAAGACAGAAACAAATCTTAAACTTTACTCACTGGTATTGTTAATGTTGAAATTAGCATGATTTTACAAGTTATTTTATGTAAAACGTAAGATAAAGTAAATTAGTAATTATAGTAATGTTATTAAGAATCAAGATTTTCAAAGTGAAAAGAAATACAAATATAAAATCAAAGAAATTAAGTAAAATTCCATAATGTTAAATTTGAATTGAGTATATTAATATAAATTCATTATTTGAAAAAAATGTATTTCTTAGCCTTTTCCATTGAAATGTGAGAAAAGATGACACACCCAAGATAGAAAAATATTTTTTTAAGCACAGAAATAAGCAATTTCAACAGACAACATAATATTGAATAAGATATCTCAACACAAAACAGGTCATTTACTTAAGTAGTATAAAAGTGTAGCTCAGTGGTAGAGCGCTTGCCTAGCATGCACAAGGCCCTGGATTTGACCACCAAGACCACAAAAACAAATTAAAAAATCATTTGGTTAAAAGAAAAAAAAAAAGTCCTCAGGTCAGAATGCAAGCAAAATCCAACTACATCCTAATATGAGAGATCCACCTAAAACAACCTTTAGAGGGACTAAAAAACAGATGGGTAAAAAGATCCCAGCACATGCAAACTTAAAGCAAGAACTACAAGAAAAAAGTTGAACACTGCAACCTTAACAAAACAGTGAACAAGATGAAGACTAATACTTCATGACTATAAAAGATGCAATCTATAAGGAAAATTTTTCAAAAATATGTAGCCAATAAAATAATTTCATCAGAATGTGTATTCACAAAACTGGTTGCTATAATGACTTACATAATGACTTTCCTGGGTACAACTTTGCCTGGGGGTAGCCAGGGATCATTTTTTCATCTCTAGCTCTAAGATTTTCAAGTTCATGTTTGATAATGAATTGACATTCTGCCATTGTGAGGAAATCATCATTGTTATCTAAAATAAAACAAAAATATATGTTTTCTCAGTAACAATCAAAGTAAAGTTAAGCAATATCTCAATTACTTGATATTATAATGATATAAGCAATAACAATTAACATAAAGAGTAACCAAAGTATGAAATTGGTAAATTAAACAGAACATAAAGCTTCATAGATATTTCATAAGAATAAAAATATTTGGTCATGCTTTCTCACACTACAATTCTTCAATCATTTTAATAATTATTATGTAGTATGTTACAAACATTCAAACAGCATACACTTGCTGATCTCAGTGGGAGGCAATATATTCTTGAATTCTAACAGTATTTTTTACCAGAGACTCCCAAATGGGAAAACCTCCTCTTTCAAACTCTCAAGACTCCATTCTGGAGGCAAATGTGAAAGAGAGAACCAAGTCTGATAAGAAAACAGAGTTCCTTTTGACAGGTGACTCTTCTTAAATGAGGTAAATTTCACCTGGCTCATTAAGTCACTAAGGAATAAAAATCCAGAATTGGTCTGAAGAAGTCTAATCATGTCTTCTAACTCTGAAAGCTCTGAAGGGGTCAGCTTGATTCTGAAGCCAAACACTGCTCCTGATAAAACTACTCTGACTTCCTGCTGCTTTCCAGAAAACATTCCCTTTCCTCCGGAAGGCCAGGACATAATCACTTACCCTACCATATTCAGTAGGAGCCAAAAACTTCAGGAAATGATGTTTAAAGATACAGAACCACTATGGTGTTTCTTACAGGATTTTTCTGTATCAAGCCAATGGATATTCATCACTATGAACATTAGTATGGGATACTGTAAAAAAGTTACATATGTCCTTCTATTCCAGGGTGTTCTCTATTCCAGAGGTGGTAAAGTATGGTCTATGAGTCAAACTAGCCTGCTACCTGGTTTTACAAATAAAATTTTGTTGGAAAACAGCCTCATCCCTTCGTTTACTTAAGGGTCTAAGCTTCTTCTCTGTTCTACCATGGCAGTATTAAGTGCAGCAGAGACAACATGGCCCACAAAGCCTAAAATATTCACTAATATGACCCTTTACTAGAAAGACTCCTAATCCATTCCTCAAAAACTTTTTTGCAATAAGAGGATTATGATATAAACAAAATATCGTGGGGCTCACCATCAAAACCTTTGAAGTTCTGTCGTGTTCCGTATGTGAAGGCTCTCATGGTGTTATCATTGCACTCTTTTACCAATCCCACTGCTTCTGCCCCCAGTAACAGTCTGATCTGGGAGGCACCAACAAGATACAGATTGTGATGTTCTAGTGTTTCTGTCTCATATTTATTTAACAGTGGTCTAAACAACAACTGGGCACCTTCAAAAACAAAACATTAGCACAACCTTAGAGACAAACATACAATTTTCAAAAATGAAAACCTTCTAAATGAGTATATATCTAGTCTGGTAGAAGGAGAAGAAATTATATTAACAATTTAAATCTATATTCCAAGGAAATAAAAAAAATAGAAGTTTTGGATAGTCAATCTTTATAAAGTGATAAAGTAAAAACTGAAAATGTAGCAGTAAGTGGTCTGCCATTTATTCAAATGAGCAGTTGAAACGAGAATCCAATGTTCATTAGCTTTAAGTATAAAACAGTTATTAAGTAAAAATACAGAGTAAAAGGATAAAATTTCCTAATATAAGCCTAATGGACTAAAATGTAAAAAAATTAAAATTAAATAACATACACTAGCAAAAAAAGTCATAAATGTAATATAACTACACTAGACTATAAGAAATATTATAAAAGATAATTATTAAAGAATTCAAGCAATATAGCTTTTTAGTGATTTTTCTATAAATTTCTTAATATACTTTTTTTCCCTAATTCAGTCTTACTATCTTGAATTTGTGATCTTCTTACCTCAGCTTCCCAAGTACCTGTACAACCACACCCAGAAAATTTTTCAAAATTATCACTATTTTCCCAAAACATTAAAAATAATATTGTATATATAATTATTACTTAAGAGATAACAGAGAAAAGGAATTTTTTTCTAATTATTTTTTACCTACATCAAACTTTCCAAGGTACATTTATTTATTTACTTATTTATTTTTAATTTGAGACAGGGTAAGCACTAAGTTGCCCAGGATGGCCTTGAACTCTTGGGCTCAAGGGATGCTCCTGGCCCTACCCTCTGAGTAGCTGGGACTACAGGTGATGTCATTGCAGCCAACTGTTTACTTCTTTACTATGAGTTCTGTAGAAATAGTTGACAGACATTAATCATATAATTGGATAATGAATAAAATTATATAATTTTAAAAATTTATAATTTCAAAAAAACATAATTTACTTACAAATAGATTAGTTTATTAAGATTAATGTATTATGACACTATTATTTAGGTAATTTACAATAGAGGTATTAAAATTTTTAATAAAAGGTATATTCAAATTATAGAGAAAAAGTACAAATGGCTCTTAAATATAAAATCATTAACCTCATTCACATTAAGAGAAATACAAAAAGAGTCACCAAAATGCTAATTTTCTCTTCTCGAAATGCAAAGGTAGAAAGTTTGATAACAGGGTAGTGAGTATGGTGGCCACCAGGTGCCCTACTCCAGGAGAATCTGCTTGGAGGAGCTGGTGCTAGCCACCATTCCTTACACCAAGCCATGCTGCTTCTGGCTGCTCCGAGCCACTGGCTGAATACACAGGAGACTCTGGAGCAAGGCCATTCCTGCTCAACATGGTTCTCCTTTAAAGGGAAACCTAAAGCCTGGCTGACACTTCAGAATTCCTGTGCTTTCAGGCTCTTCCTCCCTTGCCTCTCTCACAAGTGTCAGATCTACTCCTGTTCCATTCTCTTTATCTTTTTACAAATCTTTCCCTTAGTAAACCTCTGGTGTATTCAAATCCCACCCTGGCATCTCTTTCTTAAAGGACCCAAACTGACACAGTGAGTGTGTGAGGAAAGTTACCCTCGTCCTACTGAGGAAGTAATGGAGTAAGTTCAAAGAATCCTTTGTTAATGTCTTATTTTGAAGACAGTAGTCCCCATCTCCCTGCCCCAAGTTACCGTCCCCTTCAAATTATTCAGGTGATTCGTTTATTATTTGCTTTCATATCACCAGATCATATTGTCTAGAGAGGTATTTCTTGATTTTTTTTCATTTTAAGTCTAGCAAGATGAGGATTTAGTTCCCATTTTTCCCAACCTTCACCATGTGCATTCACCATTCCTACCTCCCCATTCTCACAATGTAGTTATGTTACGCTTTTCCTCAATAGTCACTATTTACATATTATGATTACATGTTATTTATGGCTGAACTTTGCCTGCACTTTCCATTTTCCTAAAAGTTGCTGTCTTATCACTTGCTTAGTTATTATATATCTAAATGATTCCCCCAAACTGCCTGCCAATCATCTGTCTCCCCTTGATTCACTGACATGAAAGATACGCTGTCAACATCATCTTTTCAGAGAACCTTCCTTGACTCTGCTCTTACACCTTTAGGCAACTAGCTGGTACAGAATTTTAGATCAAAAACCTTTCTTTCAGGAATGAAGAAAGCCTTCTAATGTTTTTGTTAAGAAGTCTTATACTTTACATCCGGCCTATTTCCTTTTTCCTGGAAGTCTTGTTTTTTCTCATTCCCGGGGTTCTGAAACTTCCCAAGACTATGCCATTTTCATCGACAGTGCCCGTCACTAGATAGGCCCTTTGAGACTTGGAGTCTCCAGTTTTTTTTCTGATGATTTCTTCTTTTTTCCCCCTGGTCTTTTTCTAGAATTCCTTTTATTCAGATGTGTACCTCTTGGACCAGTCTTTATTTTTACCTCCTCCCATAATTTCCAATTCTATACCTTTTTGTTCTTGGATTTTTTTTTTTAGAGAGAGAGAGAGAGAGAATTTTTTTAATATTTATTTTTTAGTTATCAGCGGACACAACATCTTTCTTTGTATGTGGTGCTGAGGATCGAACCCGGGCCACATGCATGCCAGGCGAGCGCGCCACCGCTTGAGCCACATCCCCAGCCCAAGTTCTTGGATATTTTTAATCAACATTATCTTTTAACCATTTTAATGAATTTTTAAACTTTGATTTCATATTTTCACTTCTTAAGAGTTGCTTTTTTCCCCAATCATTTTTATGAAATCCTATTCTTGATTTATAGATGTTACTTCTTTTCATAACTCTGATGACTGAGATTTCTATTCGCCTTTGGTTTTCTCCTTCACATGATTTGTTGCATTTACCTGTCTGTTTAGCTTTAGCTTTCTCTTTCATATAAGCAATTTTCCTCAGAAGTTTGGTGATCTTTCTTTTATATGCTTGAGAAAGGAGTTATAAGAAGCTAAATAGAAGTTCTGAGTGCTTAGATAGAGCCTATCGGAGATGGCTTTTAATGCAAGCTGGAATGGCCAAGTCATTTTCCATTGGCAACCTCCTGATTTTGGCAGCTTCAGTTATTTTGTTTAAATGGGTTAGATTCTCCAGAGAAAGACTGCTTCCTAGGTGGTCTGACTCTGGCTTCTAGTATTTTAGAAACTGAATGAAGTATGAGAATGGTGGGTGGTAGAAGGGGAATGGTACTCAGTACCTTATTTTCAAGTATGGATCTCTGCTCCAACTTTGCCTAGAACCCCCATGCCAAAAACCAAGCATCTGACCTTCTCCAGAGAATGAATCCCAGGTCTTCTGCTGGTGTCGTAGAAAACTGAAGGGATCCAGCGCTATATTCCTTAAGTAGATCACCAATCCTCTTTTTTCCTTGGTACTGCTCTTCTCCTCCAGTTCACAGGTCTCTGATATCCCTAATTCCTGAGGGTTTTTTTTTTTTTTTTGAGGGGGTGTTCTGTAGCATAAACCAAATTGCTTCTAAATTTTCTCCCCTACCAGGTTAAGTCCCACCTTTTTCAACTTTGTGAAGTCAAGTTACTACTCATCCCATTATTTTCTAGCTTTTACAATTCTGTTATTGTTTTATCTTCTCCTTTCTTCTTTTGTGGATTTAGGTCTTCTATTATTTTTCTTAATTTTTAAATTTGTTTTAATTAGTTACAGATAACAGTAGAATACATTTATGCACTTTGATATACCATACATAGATGGGATATAATTTCTCATTTTTCTGAGTGTACATGCTGCAGAATCATATTGGTCATGCAGTCACATATATACATACAGTAATAATGTCTGTTTCATTCTACTATCTTTCCTATTCCCACATCCCCTCTCCTCTCCTCCTATCACTTCCCTCTACCTAATTTAAGATAACGCTATTCTTCCTTAGTCACTGCATATTAGAGAAAACATTCGGCCTTTGGTTTTTTGGGGATTGGCTTATTTCACTTAGCATGATATTCTCCAACTCCATCATTTACTGGCAAATACCATAATTTCACTCTTCTTTAAAGCTGAGTAATATTCTATTGAGTATATATACCACTTTTTCTTTATCAATTCAACTATTGAGGGACATCTAGGTTGTTTCCATTGTTTAGCTGTTGTGAATTGAGCTGCTATTAACATTGATGTGGCTGCATCACTATAGTATGCTGATTTTAAGTCCTTTGGGTATAAACCAAGGAGTAGGATAGCTGGGTCAAATTGTGGTTCCATTCCCAGTTTTCTGAGTAATCTCCAAACTGCTTTCCATAGTGGTTGTACCAATTTGCAGTCCCACCAGCAATGTATGAGTGTGTACCGTTCTCCCCACATCCTCGCCAGCATTTATTGTTGCCTGTATTCTTGAAGACTGCCATTCTGATAGGAGTGAGATGAAATCTTAGAGTAGTTTTAATTTGCATTTCTCTAATTGCTAGAGTTGTTAAACACTTTGTTTCATATATTTTTTTATCAATTGTATTTCTTCTTCTGTGAAGTGTCTGTTCAGTTCCTTAGCCCATTTATTGACTGGGTTATTTGTATTTTTGGTGTTAAGTTTTTTGAGTTCTTTATATATCCTAGAGATTAATATACCTTTTTAAAAGGTCCTTTTATTTTTATCATCACTTTAATAGGAGTCCAGAAGACAACAAAAGGAGATACTAAAGTAGATGCACTGCCTTTATTGGAAGACAAAGACAGTGCAGAGATGCTGTCCCCAAAATGTCCCAAAAGCACACACCAACAGAAAGGAGGCTGGGAGTACACTGGAGCCTTTTATTCTAATTTGCTACAAATATTCTTAAATCACTGGAGGTTAAAGAATGAATTCAAGTCCAGTGAAACACCTCAATTTGCAGCAAGCAAATACTTTGTTTTTCTTTCCTTTGGGTACAATTATTTGAAAAATGTTTACATTCTCTTTTGAAAAAATCCATTTTGATTTATAGTTACTTTTAAAAAAATAGTTTGTTTAGTTCAGTACTTGGTGCAGTTTACGGTACTATTTTTGGTACCTTATAAAATGTTTGCTTATGTAAAACACCCCCTACCTTGTCACCCACACCTAACCCCTGTTCAAGAGAGGGCTAAACCTAGGTGCTTTAGGCCATCCCTTGCCATTCCAAAAAGCACTACCAAAGTTTCATCCACACTTCCCTTTATCTTTACAGTATGTGTACATATGATTCATGTGTAAGTTTAATACACTGTTTTGTGACTGCTCTCCACTAACTTATTTTTTTTACTTAAAATTTTGGGAAATAGCATTCAGTCTCCCTATCCTGACAAACATCTTTGCAGGCAGAGACTTCTCTGAGTTTTCTTAGCAATACAACTGACACACAATGAACACTCAACAGATACTTGTTCATTCATTTCACATATATTTATTAAGCTCCTACTATGCACTAAGTACTATAGTAGGCATATCAATAAGAGTTATGAAGAAAACCATTCATATTGCTTACAGGCTAAAGGGAATTTACAGTTTAATCTTGATTTAAGGCCTCATTTCAACTCCTAGGTAGATAATAAAGTGGAAATAAACATTAGCAAATAAAACATCAATAAAAATTGTAAAGTACATTTGCAAATACACTTTTAGTCATTGAGCATGACTAAGTTTGAGTAGTGACATGATACGCACCTCCATCTTTCTTTTTAGCAATAATTCTGTTTTTTAGCCATTCTTTGGTTTCTTCTTTGACATCCTGAGCAAGTTCTATGACCACCAAAGGTGTGAAAGAACTCTCATAAGTATCCAAAGCTGATAAGGTCACTTTCATCTTTGACAAACTTGCTGAAAATTAAAATGAAAAGTAAAAATGAGTTATTCTGGCAAATAAATATGCTACAGGCTGATTTCACTTTCTCTTAATTATACCTAATTCTGATTTCCAAGATAAAGCAAAATTCTGATCCTAACAGTTACACAAGAGGTTCAACCAATAGGACAAAGCACATGTATGAGCCAGGCTGACCAGAGAAAACCAACCTTTTTTGTAAGCAGCTCAGAACATGGAAGGAGAGCAACTGGGTAAAAGAATAACTACAAAAGGTGCTCAAACACAAGATAAGAAAGAAGAATGAATAGGCCAGATTGACAGTAGATGGTATTCGAAGAAGATATATAAAATAATGATGGAAAAATAGCAATAGGCTCAGAGAAACTCAAGTTGTTAGGTATGACTAGAGCATTAACTCTGTGTAGGGGGAAGAAAGGATGGGAATGAGCTGGTATCTAAGTAGGACCCCTGGTTACAAAGGAAATGGGCTTTGTCCAATGCACAAGGGGAGTCACCAATAGATCAGAGCAGGGAACTGAGTTACTGTGAGCAATTACAGATCAGAAAGGCTCAGCCTAGAGTGTGGGAGACCAGTTGGGAAGCCATTAGAATAGTTTAGAAAGAGCTTGTACTGGCCTTAGCAGTAAGGACAGATTGGAGGTAAAAAATCTACAGAAGCTGACAAATGTAGACTGAATGAAATGACTTAGAAAAATGTTAATGGGTACTAAATGGTCATTACAAAATTATGACTATTGCAGTCATCCCACAGAGATGGGATAACTTACATAGGCAGAGACACTGCTATATAAGTCCCACAAAACTACACATTCTAAAAGTGACATTAATATGTCATTAATAGTGAGAAAGCAAGCCAAAACCTCTACTTCTAGGACAACAGATTAGGAGGTTCAGACAAACTCTTTCACTAAAGACAATTAAATAACACACACACACACACATGCTTTAAAAAAAAAAAAAAACCTGCAAATATCAGAAAGCAAACAGGGCAGTGAGAATTCTGAGGCCCATAAGAAGAAACAGAGAGGAAGCTCAGTATCTGCAGTTTCCCAGAAGCCTCTGCCAATTTGGGAAGAAGGAGACAAGAAGGAGTGAAGCAGGGAGCCAAGAAAGACTTCTACTGGCCATGAGAGACTTGGGGACGGTGTGATTAGTAGAGCTCATCAGAGAAAGGGTCAGATAAAATCCCTACTATGAATAAGGACCTTAAAAGATTTCATCCTAAAGATAACTGTGAATCAAAAAATCATTTTTGATATAAATTAAATTCTAGGTTCATATCATTTCAATCAGAAGATAACTTATTATACATGAAAATGAAAAGAAACAATAATATCAACAATAACACAGTAAATCCAAATAATGGAGTTAGCTAGAACAGACTTTGAAGTAATTATCGTAGACTGAGAATTTTGGCAAAGAACTAGAAAATGTTTTTAGTGGAAATTCTAAAATTTAAACATATAAGAGTCAAAAATCACAGAAAATTAGACAAAACTAAAGAGGAAAATTGATGAAGTATAAGAAAAATACCCAAAATGAAGCTCTGAGAGCTGAAAAAAGGAAGAAAAGACAGAAAAGAGTAAGAAAGAAAGAAAAATGGCGAGTCATAGAAGTAAAGAAGGAATGTATTAGGGCAAAAGCTGTATCTAAAGAAATACTGACAAAGAACTTCCCCAGACAAAATATATAAATCTCTATATACTGCAACCAGGATAAATACAAAGGAAGCAGCATAGTAAAATCACAGAAAACCCAAGAGACAGAAAAAAAATTAAAAGCACTAAAGAAAAGACAAAACACTAAATAATTAGACTGACTGCTGACTTAGCAGTAAAAAAAAAAAAAAATGAATGCCATGGTATCTTCATTAAACCATATGTGCATCTTCAACAGTCCAAGAGAACATTATGGTCAACCCAAGACTGTATCCTTCACCAAAATATGCTCTAAGAATAAGACAGGCGACATGGTGGAATTACATACAGGTAATTCCAGCCACTAGGGAGCAAGGGTAAGGCTGGAAGAGGCAAGTTTGAGGTCAGCCTGGGCAACTTAGTGAGACCCTGTCTCAAAAGTAAAAAAAAATTAAAAGGGTTGGGATGTAGTTCAGTGTATTGTGGCCCTAGGTTCAATCCCTAGTACAGTAGGGAAAAAGAATAATAGAAATAAAAACATTTTCAAACAAACAAAACTGGAGAGGATTCGTCACTAACACATACCCATTTAAAAAAATATAAGGATGCCGGGTGCAGTGGCACATGCACACCTATAATCCCAGCAGCTCAGGAGGCTGAGGCAGGAGGATCATGAGTTCAAAGCCAGCCTCAGCAAAAGCGAGGCACTAAGCAACTCAGTGAGACCCTGTCTCTAAATAAAATATAAAATAGGGCTGGGGATGAGGTTCAGTGGTCAAGTGCCCAAGTTCAATCCCTGATACCCACCCCCACCAAAAAATATGAGTATAATAGTGTAGGGCAGAAGGAAATGATTGCAGATAATGATCTAGGATCTGGAGCATATCAATTCTCTTTTTAGTAAGCAGACATTCCTTTTCAGCATTAATTCTCTTTTACTGAAGGCTCACTGTAAGTGAGACACTATGTTAAGTGCCTACATATATTATTCCACTTAATTATTCCAATAGTCCTACAATTTACTCTTTAAAAAATCAAATGATGAAGTTACTTTACTAATCTCACAATAGAAAAAACATTAATTTTCCATGATACAGAGCTTAAAAGTAGAGAAAACAGTCATCAGAGATATTTAAATCCTTCATTTTTTCCTACTATTAATCTTAATTTTTAATTACCATACAACTCTTACTGAAGATGACATAAGACAGAGTTAAAAACAAAATGACAAAGTGAAAACATTTACAGAATCCTTAGGCCCAATGCTATTAAATGTTTTCAAAAATAAGTAAAATAGCCAACAAACACCAATAACAAAAACTAACAAAAAATATTCAACAACCAAAAAGTAAACTTCAAGCTCAATCACCAATTGAATGCAATATAGGCAAGGATTTGATTGAGGATCTTTCTAGACAATTTGGGGAATTCCAATCATCTACATGCATGTATCTGCAGATTAATCATTGTAACAAAGACAGGCCCTGAAAAACAGCCAGACATTTTAGTAGATTACTGAATCAGAGGTTTCAGTGAACCCTAGAAATATATTGCTGTGATTTGGATGTTGAATGTCTCCTAAAGGTCCATGTGTCCTGGATCTTGGTATCCAGGGTACTACAGGGAGGTGGTGGAACCTTCAAGAGGCACAGCCTAGTGGGAGCTATTTAGATCACTGGGGGTATGTCCTTTAAGGGGATTGTGGGACCCTGGTCTTTTCCTCTTTCTGTCTTTGCTTTCTGTTCCCCAGGCGAAGAGTTTTACGATCTCACACGTTCCAGCCATGATGTGCTCTCTTATCAAGGCCCAAAGCAATCTACCCAAGCCCCTTCTTGAACTACAACATCTAAAACCAAGACAAAAAAAAATGCTCTTTATATAATTATCTCAGGTATATGCTAACACACATACTAATTTTATTTTATGAATATCAAATATTTCTAATCTGTAATTAATTTAGTAAAAAAATTAATAATAAGTAGTCCTTACCAATCTGTAAAATTAAAATCTATGAAATTGAGTCCTATTGGCTGAAATGAACTCAAAAAGGACTTGCATTGTTTTTTAAAAATAATTATTTTAGTTGCAGATGAACCCATATCTTTATTTTATTTATTTGAATGTGGTGTTGAGAATCGAACCCAGTGCCTCACACGTGCCAGGCAAGCACTCTGCCACTGAGCCACAACCCCAGCCCCAGGACTTGGATTTTTAAGATGTGTTCAGATAAATATCACAAGAATATTCAAGTTCTTTGCTAGGTTTCTACTTCTAATTCTCTACCCAATTTTTTTTCTTGGTTCCTGTAGCAGAAATGTGTCTGAAATGTGTCCTCCCCTTCTTTGCCTAAGCATATATCTGGACCATATTTCCCAGCCTACTGGCATCAGGTGGACATGGGACAAAATCCTACCGATGATATATGGGCAGTAGTGAATGCCAGCTCCAATCCAGGGATATGGTCCTGCCTCCTCCATGTTTTATTTCCCTTTTCATGGGCCCCACAAATTAGGGAGCAAAGTCTGGCTCCCTAATTGACCTAAGGAGGTGAGCCGCCCACCAATCCAGAAAACTGCCTTGAACTGTTCCATCATGAGAAATCTATTATGTTTGAGTCTATTACACATGGGGGGAACCAAAGGACACAGCAGTTTAAGTTATTCTGATTAATTCAGCTCCTTTACTTCCAGTAGTTTGGGCTTTAGTATAATTGTGCCTTTTATTATAATCTGTCTCAAAATTATTAGACTATAATGGTTGACCTCTGGAGTAGACACACCTACATTCAAGTTCAACTCATAACCTATTAGTTATGTGGCTTTAAACAACTTATTCTCTTCTGAAAAGTAGAAACAATGAAAGCACAGACCACATTGGGTTAGTGTGTGATGAAATAACACATGTATAGCATGACCCTTGTCACAAAGTAGGCATGCAAAATTAAGTGCCATATTTATTACTGCTACTATAATATTATACACAAAGTAATAAAATCCTAGAATTAAACTCTTCAGAGAAAACTTTAACTGTCTCAGATCAAGTTCCAGCTCTCACCAGCAAGAATAAGTGTGATAAGGGTGACAGTAAAATAATTAGCCACAGCATAGAAATTTACCAAGTAAATCATGATGCACTTAAAGAGGCTTGTATTAGTCAGTTTTGTGTTACTATAACAAAATACCTGAGGTAATTAACTTATAAAATAAAGAATTTATTTTTGGTTCATGGTGCTGGAGGTTCCAGTCCAAATCAGGTGTCCTATTGCTTTGGGCCTTTCTAAGGATAGCTCATTGTGGCAGACGCATGTGGCAGAGTAAAAGCAATCATCTTTATGACCCAGGAAGCAAAGATAAAACAGGAAGGGGTTGGAGTCCCACAATCTCCACTGAGGGTACCCCCCCCATAACCTGAAACTTCACACTAGGCTCCTACCTCCTGAAGATTCCAACAATACTGCATGCTGGGACCAAGCCCTTAACACAAGGACCTCTAAGTGACACACCCATAAACAAACTACAGCAATGCTCTCATTGCAATAGCCCGTATTTGCTGTTACTAACTCTTAAAAAGCATAGAAAATTATTATTGGGGGGGCACTTTTAATATATTGTTAGAGTAAGTGATATTTTACAAACTCTTGAGTTTGTTATTGAGGATATAAAGTAGAAAACCTCTTTTTAAAATTTTTTAAAATTCTAATTTGTTATGTATGACAGCAGAATGCATTCCAATTCATATTACACATATACAGCACATTTTTTTCATATCTCTGGTTGTATACAAAGTATATTCACACCATTCATGCCTTCATACATGTATTTAGGGTAATGATGTCCATCTCATTCCACCATTTTTTTTTACACCCCTTGCCCCATCGCTTTTCCCCCCTCCCCTTTGCCCTATCTAGAGTTCAACTAATCTTCCCATGCTTCCTCTCCCAACCCCACTATAATCAGCCTCCTTATATCAGAGAAAAATTTTGGTATTTGGTTTTTTGGGATTGGCTAACTTCACTCAGCATTATCTTCTCCAGCGGCATCCATTTACCTGCACATGTCATGATTTTATTCTCTTTTATTGCTGAGTAATATTCCATTGAGTATATATACCACATTTTATTTATCCATTCATCTACTGAAGGGCATCTAGTTTGGTTGCACAGTTTAGCTATTGTAAATTGTGCTGCAATAAACATTGATGTGGCTGTGTCCCTGTAGTATGCTATTTTTAAGTCCTTTGGGTATAGACAGAGGAGAGGGATAACTGGGTCAAATGGTGGTTCCATTCCAAGTTTCCCAAGAGCGGAAACTGCTTTCCATATTGGCTGCACCATTTTGCAGTCCCACCAGTAATGTATGAGAGTACCTTTTTCCCCACATCCTCGCCAACACTTATTGTTGTTTGTATTCTTAATACCTGCCATTCTGACAGGAGTGAGATGAAATCTTAGAGTAGTTTTGATCTGCATTTCTCTAATTGGAGCACAGAAAATTAAACACCCAATTTAAAATCAAATTATACACTCTTTTTCCGGCCTCCAGGATGCTTTATTATCTTAGTTCTCTCCCTATCTCTGTAAACTCCTTTCCCTATTTCTGCCTTTTCCCAGTACTATCTGCAAATGGTGTCCAAGCTACAATCTCTAGACTTCTGCCTTCCTTTTATGCAATCTCTCCCTCTAAAATCTAATTTTGTTTTCTTAACTTCAAATTGTAACCTCTGCATTGATGTCCTTGCAATCTGTCTCTAAGATGTGCTTCATCAGGAATGTGCAACACTTAGAAACTCTTACTAAAACATCAGTTTCAACATATCCAAAATTAAGCATAAACTTCTCCCAGCCCCAGCCTCCTTCCCAGTTTCCCTACTGTTCTCGGTGAGACCATCTTTACCTCTGTTGCAGAGCTTGCAAAGTACTGGAGTCAACTTGGAGACACGCAAATGGAATGAGCCACTAAGGCCTAAAGTCCTCCCTTTAAAATGGTTTTTCTGTGGATCCAGCCCTGTGATCCCTTCCCCCCAGTCAGGGTGATTTTTAGACTTTAGTACTATTTATTCTAATTTTGCATTTCATATCAGTTTTAATGACTCCAAAGTACAAATGCAAATCAACTCATATGAACAATCACAAAAGGAGTAACCCATTCTGAATAACTACCTGTATACCATCTTTCCTTTCTTGGTGAAATTTCAATCTTGCAGCAATATCATCAAATAGATCCAAGTTGTCTGTCTTAAACTGATCAACATCTCCCTCCTAACAGCACAGGTTTTGTTTGGGGAAATATATGTCTAATAAATCAATGCTGGATTCAAATTATACTACAAATGCATCAGGAATGCGATTTAGATACCTGCCAAATTAATGGTCCACATGTGAGATTCTAAAAAGAAAAACAGATGCAAATGAGATCAATTCTCCCATTCAAATAACTAATAATGTGGTAAGAACAGTTAATGCACTAAAGTTTTAGATGGAGCAAAGGGGGAAGCATGTTCTTTTTTTTTTTAATTTTAATAATGCATTTTATTTAACCTGGTATATTCAAAATAATATTTCAGCATGTAAACAATGTAAATATCAATTCCTTAATGTTATATTAAGAATTATTACATTTTAATGGAATAATAAGTGCTTTAAAATTATATTTACATTTATTTCTGATGTTGAACATAATTTATATGCCATAAGATTTACTCACTTTTGTTATAAAATTTAATGATTTTTAATAAGTTTGCATAGTTATACAGCTATCACCACAATATAATTTTTAAACTGTTCCTTTTGCCCCCCAAAAAAGCCTTCTATACAGGGGGATACGTATAAAATAAATGAAGCCGGAACAAGGCAGCATATGAAAAGAAGTCTGGCCTGACCAGAGCAGAGGGAGAATGGGCCATGTTCATAAGCTGTAGTCATTTACAAATAACAAATGATATAGTTTACATTTGAGCAAATGGACAGAGACCCTGTGAGTTTATGAGTAGAGGATTCTGTGTTGGAGTAATATAGATTTTAATAGGTAAATACAGAGGATGAGAATATGGGTGTGCTTCATGATATTATTTCTTTCTTTCCTTCCTTCCCTATTGTATGGGGGATTGCTCCCAAGGGCACTTTAACCACTGAACTACATCCTCATTTTTTTTTCTTTCTTTCTTTGAGACAGGCCCTCACTAAGTGTGGAGGCTGGCCTCAAACTTGCAATCCTCCTATCTCAGCTTCCCAAGTAGCTGGGATTACAGGGATTATATTACACTGCACCATGCTCTTCATGGTTCCCTCAACACTCTTAACTAAAATTTTTCATAATAAAATATTATATATGCCAGTAGACATAATATTACTTTACCAGTAGAATACAGTCTTAACTTCATCACCTTCAAAATGGAAATAACAAGCACAATGAACATTTATGTACCAAGTCATAAGAGAATCTAAAGATAAAACTTTTTTCAAGTCTAATATCTTCCTTTTGAGAAGGCCTCTGTCTAGTAGTAGAAGCAAGTATGCATAAAATAATTTTAACACACGGAGTACATGCACTAGCAAGAACCCAAAGAGAGCTAAGGATGTAGCTCAGTAGTAGAACTCTTGCCTAGCATGTACAAGACCTATAGGGTTCAATTCTCAGCACCCCTCCCACCTGATCCCATCCTGGCCACCCCAACCCCACCAAAAAAAAAGAATACAAGGAGTAGGCATACAAGGGGGCATTAACTATCTGGGGAGGACATCTAAGAACCAGAAAAGTCTTCATTTATTACGGATAACTCCAAGGCTTCCAACCTAGAAATAATTGTTATGGTTTAAATCTGTGATGTCACCACAAAGATTGTGTTTGAGACAATGCAAGAAAGTTTAGAGATGAAATGATTGTGCTATAAGAGGCTTAACCAAATAAGTGAATTAATCCCCAACAGGAATTAACTGAAGGTAAGTAGGGTGTGGCCAGAGGAGGTAGATCCCTGGGAATGTGCCTCAGGTATATATTTTGTCTCTGGAGAATACAGTCACACTCTCTCTCTCTCTGCTTCTTGGTGGCCATGTTCCAACCTCCTTTCCTCTGCCACATTCTTCCTCCACGATATTCTGCCTTACCTCAAGTCCCAAGAAATGGAGCCTACCTTCTATGGACTGAGACCTCTGAAACCATAAACCCCAAAATAAACTTTTCCTCCTAAAATTGTTCTTGTCAGGTCTTTTGATCACAGCAAGGAAAAAGCTGACTAAAACATTAAATCTGAGTGATGAAAGAGAAAAGCTGGAAATAATGCTTAGTTTAAGGAGAAAATGAAGTGTTCAGTAGAGTACATAATAGGCATACATTGAAGTTCAGGAATATCAAAAAATGCACCTTATTCATAATTACCAGGTCATAAAATAATTTTTCTGAGATACTAAAAGCAGATTTCCATTCAAAACAGGTATATGAGGACAACCTAGAAACTCATAATAAACATTTGCTCACTTTTAAAATTCTCACTTAAGATACTCTATGCCATTCATTGTGCAGACAAGCTTAGCAATATTTGCAATGTTGGGATCAAGAAAGAGAGATCCCAATTTTTCTCTGCGACTGTGACATCCATTGAGCCACAATGGATGTGCAGACCCGATTACCTAAAAGCAGATTCCTCTCTCCCACCACCTATATTATCTTCTTCCTATCTCCATGACCCATCCAGCAGTGCCAACTGCTTAGGAAACTTTTGCCACCACATGGTTATCCCTCTTTTGAGGGAATTCCTGCCATTGTACCCTAAAACCTCTGGGGATACCCTCTCTCAGGGGACTGCTGCCCCTGGATGTTCTACTTCGAGATTTTCATCTTGCAGTTCACTGGTCTATGGAGTCCTGCTTCAGTCTCATTTCTTCTCTTAGCCCAAAAGGACCAAGTAACAAGTATAAGGTATAAAGCCATGGAAATAAGAAACTTGGTGGAAATTCCAGTCTAAATTAAGTTCTGCAGTGCACTTTTAATAGAGATTCTTAATGGGAGTTTGTTCTATCATTACCATGAATCCTAGACAAAAAAGAAGAACCAAAGTACCAAGTGAGGGGGGTAGGGAGGCTTTACGTGTTGCTAGAGGGGTTAATCTAAAAGCAAGCAATAACTCAACATATAGACTGAGCACTGGAGGGTAGAATGATTTCTGCTACTACTGCCAATTTCCCCCATTAGTCAGGATTGTCAGTCAGGATGGCAGCGGAGAATGACTATAGGACACAGAGCAGCCAAGTTCCTCATAGGCCCTGGGGCGTGAGACCAAGAGAGAGGTATCTTTATTGTGTGCTGAATTGCACACAGGGCCAAAGATAGACCTACAAAGGAACTGGATTCACGGTTCCTTAACTTTCACATTAGCTACTGGATCACTGGCCCCAAGAGGGAAAGACCATGATAGTAACAGAAAGATACTGTGAGTTCAACCATGGAGGAGCAAAGGGAGGAAGATATTGGGAGCTTACTTCATCAAGGATTAGGAAAAGAATAATGAATTCTTTATTCTGGAATATGTTCTTCTGAGTTTGGGTTTAAAAAAAAATGTAAAAGGAATTATCACAAATTCAAAGGATAAGAAGGAACTGCACAAAGATGTCTTTAGAGCCTGTCATGCAGGAAAATGCCTGCAATTCCAGGGACTCAGGAGGCTGAAGCAGGAGGAATGCAAATTTGAGGCCAGAATAAAAAATAAAAAGGGCTAGGAATGTAGCTCTGTGATAAAGTGCTGGGAGGAGGGGGGGAGTGGGATTACCTATTTCACACTCAAGGAGAAATAGAAACCAAAATGACAAAATGACTGTCTTGAAGCAGAACAGGAAATATTTTAGTAAGAGAAAATGAAGGGTTGCACTGATCAGGTTGAAAGTGAGAGGGATTTCCTTACAAGAAAGGTTGTAATTTTAATCAACGACTGAACTTAAAATTATTTAGCTTTAGGACAGAATGAGCCCTTGGAAAATATCTTAGTTCTCTAGGTTAGTGTGACTTTAAATAGAAGTAGATATCTCATTGTAGATTCCATTTTTTTAAACTCCCGAGGATTTAAGGGAATATGATACAACTGTGTTTGGAGTGTAAATAAACCTCACCTGCATTTTTTATGTGTGGGACTTCTATGCAATCTCCCAGATGTCGGAATAGATTTCAGAAGAGCGTACACACCAAAACCCGGTGTTGTGAAGGCGGCAAGGAAATTAAAAGTGGCCTGTAGCACGAGTATCACAAGTTCAAAGCCAGCCTCAGCAAGTTAGGCTCTAAGCAACTTGGCGAGACCCAGTCTCAAAAAATAAATGAATAAATAAAAGGGCCAGGTTCAATCTCTGGTACCAAAAAAAAAAAAAAAAAAGAAAAGAAAGAAAGAAAGAAAGAAAAAAACACAAGGCCTGTAGGAGGAGTAGAATCCCATTCCATCCGTATTTTTCCGGTGCCCCAGGCATTGCCCGACTTACATCCATTATTTAAACTGTACAATACGTCCCAGCCACAAGACTGGAAACCTGATCACCCCAAAGTTAAGGGCAGCGCATCAGCCAGACAGTTCGCTCTGGCCAACCCACTCTGAGACACCCCTACTCCACAGCCAGGAAGCAGGAATCAAGGACCTCCCAGATCGCCCGCAGTTTCTCCATCCCCTCCACCCGCCCAGGTTTCGGCCTCTCCAGGATTCTCCCGCTAAAACCTCCTCCCGGTGCCCCACCCCTCCCCAAACCTCGGTTCTCCCAGCCCCACCTGCCACGCCACCGACCCACACCTTCTCCTCGGAGCGCCCCGCCCACAGTCTCCTCAGTCCCACCTCCCCACCCCGCGACAGCCAGGCGGCAGGGCGGCGGGGAGCAGTGCAGAAGGCGACCCGGTGGCAGGGAGGCTGGGAAGACTGCCAGAGGCGACACGCCGCGGGTGGCAGCCGGGTCACAGCAGACGTACAGCCCCGCTCGCCACCGTAGGGGCCCCGAGGGCCCCCTCCCTCACTCACCGGCGCCACGGCGCTGCACGTCCTCGGGGGCGGGTCCGTAAGCCGGCAAGACCCGGAGGCCAGGAGAGCCGACACCGGGGCGGGGCGGAGCGAAGTGGGGCGGGGTAAAAGGGACTCGCGGGGCGCCGGGCGTGGTGCGCGGGTCGGGACCCAAACTCTATTCCGCTCTGGCTGGACCGGGCCACGGCCGGAGGGGCGGGTCTCGCCGGCTATCACTTCAAGTTGGAGCGGGGCCCCGATGGGAGAGGCGGGTCTCTCTGGCTGTCACTCTGGGTGGGGGCGGGGCCACGGAGGGAGAGGCGGGGCCTCATCAGGCATGGGGCGGGGATGGGGCCTGGATTTGTCCGAAAAAAGAAGAGGAGGGTTTAACTCCGCATCGCCTCTAATGGGAACCGAGCCGAGAAAAGGGGGAGAGGTGTGCCTAGTGTAGTCACACCGAATAGAGGCGGAACCTCAGCGGAAGAGGCGGGACCTCGCGGAGTAGTTGCGCCGGGGGTGGAGCCGGAAGAAGAGGGGCAGGTCTTGGTGGACTGTCACTCCGAGCAGGGGTGGGGCCTAGCTGGCTGTCGCATCCCTAGTAGTCCTCACCCGGGAAGGGTTGTGCCCCATCACATTTCCCTCTTTTCTATATTTTAAGGTCCAGAATATAATTTTCTGGTCGCTTTCAAGTATAAAGACAAATCTCATAATTTTAAATCATTTTTAAGTGGCGAAAATACCACATCCAATTTAGAATTAAAACCTCACATTCCAACTAAAACCAACTTCCTTGCAGTGGTTTACAGACTTGTCCAGTCCAATCTCCGCTTACTTCTTTGAACACTTCTTTGTCTTCCTAGTTTCTGCCACCTTGTTACCCTTACTCTTTTTTTTTTTTTTTTTTTTTTGAGGGGGGGTTATCGGAAATTGAACTAAGGGGCACTTTACCACTGAGCCACATCCCCAGCCCTATTTTGTATTTTATTTAGAGACAAGTCTCACTGAGTTGCTTAGTGCCTCCCCATTATTGAGGCTGGCTTTGAACTTCCAATCCTCCTCTGGGATTACTGGAGTGCCCTTAGTCTTCCTAGAACATGCCACTCTCCTACCCCCTACCTCGGGCCTTTTTCCTGGCTTTTCCCTCTGCTTAAAAAGCTCTTTCCCCGGTTAACATCTTGGTTTACTTCCTTGCTTCCCTCAAGTCTGCTGGAATCCCAGCTGCTCCCTGAGGTCTTTCCACTATCATGTTTATAACACCTGCTCTCCTTTCATCACCACTATCTTACTACTTTCCTATACATTCTTTCTAAAGCATTCAGCACTGTCTAACATTTTTGTATTATCATGTTTATTGTCAGTCTCTATCCCAAAGAATGTACACTTACCAAAGGCAGGGCTTTTGTCATTTGTCCACTTGTTGTAGGGACAGACGAGGCAAGGCACTGAAGACAGCAGGAAACCGTTTTATTTGGCTGCAGCCAAGTTCAGAGGGCACAGCTTTTGCTGTAATCAATCAATCCCCTGAACCCCAAGTTCAGTTAGATTCAGAGTTTTATACCCAGCATGTAAGGGGAGGGGCTCAGAAGTTCACAGTCTGCAGAAGTTCACATAAAAGCAGTTTTTCTTTCACTGTTTTGGGCAGGTTAGCCCTTCAAGGACAATACCTGAGAAGGGGAGAGCTGCTTCTCCCCTCTCTTTCCTCCACCTGCCAGTTTGTACCATGAAGCCCAGTTGGTAACTTATCTTAAAAATGTAGACATCTCTGTGAACCCCCACTCAAGGCCAGAGGCCTAGTTTGTACATTTCTACAAACTACTATACTGGATACGTTTGTGAAAAACTAGTAAGGGGGTATCCAGCACCTGGAGTGCTGGTATCTTCCCCGCCAGTGGACAAGTAAAACAGGGTGACATGAAAATAGGAAGTTTATCTACATTGAACTCTTTTGCAGAGACTCTTTTGCTGACAGTCCTAAAATCAGCCATGGTGAAGATTTCTAGAGAAACCCAGTTAAGACTTTTCTGTGGAGAAAGGGGGTGCCACTTCACACTGATACACCCCACTGTGCCTATAACTGCATTAAGTCCACCCTTAGCAAGCAAGACTCTGAAAAGAAAGAAAATACGAATAAATGCTTTCCCGCCAGAACTTTCGATGCCTCAGTCCTTAATAGAGAAGGCTTATTTGCTCTTTATCCCCCTATCCTTTCTCTGGGTCTTCCAGGTTCAAAGAAGGGAGACCAGGCAACTACCCTGTTTCTTGTTCTAGATCCCTGAGTTTGTCATGGCAGCTCATGACCTTATTAACCAGTTCTTGTGTGGCTATCTTTTAGCAGCTCCTGCGTGAGTGTATCCAGAGGTTCTCTCTCTCCTGAAAAATCAGGGGAAAATATGTTCATGAATTGTTCATACTATTAGACTTTAATTACTAGACTTTTGATTGGAGGAGGGATACCAGGGGCACTCAACCACTGAGCCACATCCCCAGCCCTATTTTGTATTTTATTTAGAGACAGGGTCTCACTGAGTTGCTTAGCACCTCGCTTTTGCTGAGGCTGGCTTTGAACTCCCACTCCTCCTGCTTCAGCCTCCCAGCCTCTAGTATTACAGGCCTTTGCCACCGCACCCGGCTAGACTTTGGATTTTTAATTGCATTCTTTCTATTTTCTCGTCACCTCAACTTCTGACTATCCTTATAATATAACTTCATCTTTTGAAATTTATTTGATTGGAAGGATTAGAAAAAATAAAATTTGAATGTAAATATGAAATAATCCCTTTTGCTTGGACAATCTTCTTTCCTCTCCACAATTAATAAATTTAAATTTTCTGTTAAATACAACAAGTTAATGGTTGGACAGCACAGATGGCAGCCCTGACTTAAAGATGAGGATTCGTGTATTAGCTACCATTTGCTGCATAACAAAGCACTACAAAGAATTAGGAATGCCCTTCTCCACCTCTTTCCATTTGGGGATTTCCTCTATGTTCTCTGGCTCCCAAGAACTCCTGTTCCAAGTTCCTCAGTTCAGAGGGACAGATTTTCTCCTCAGGTCTTAGATGTCTGTGTCATTGTACTACAGCAGTGCAGCTTCAAGACTGGGCTGGCCTCATCAATAGCAGCAGGAAAACCATCAGAAATTTCCACCACTTTCTCTAGCTTGCAGCAGGCTTTCCTCCTGATCCTGTAGCTAATATGGTCAGGCTTCTCTGACTTTTTTCTAATAGTGTGTGTTTGATAGTTCCCATTTCAATCTGTCCTCAGATCAAAGCCAGAAGGTAGTGGAGAAAAAAAAAAAAAAAAAAGAGGAATCTCACTACCCCTATATTGGTTTTTCGTGAAAGTTTTGAGTTCCCCAATTCATCAGCTATTAGTTACTTTCAGACTCCTTGGGTAGTTGCTTTTATATTTTGTCCAGAGGTTTTAGAGGTAATTAGTGGGACATGGGCTACCATGAAATTACTCTATTTTGGCTGGAAATGGAACTTATCAATCTGGTTGATGAAAAAAAGTTTTGATTTACATTTCTCCTATTAGGAATGAAGTTGAAAGTATCTTCTCATGTCAAAGAGACATTAGTATTTCGTTTTCTGTAAATTATCCATTTTTATATTGTGCTTAATTTTCTCCTGAATATAGATATTATACACTACGAAAAGTAGTCCTTTTTCTTCTATGTGAATATTGGAACTTTTTCTCAGTTTGTCATGTCTCTTGACTTCTCCTAAGCTGTTTTGCTTTGGTTTTGGTTTTCTTGGCTATGCAAACATTTTCCATTTCTAACTAGTTGATCTTACCAAGCTTCTCTTTTACCACTTACTACTTCTTGTTTATGTCATACTTAGAAAGGCCTTTCTCTCTCTTAGATTGCTTTGAAAACCCTCCCATGGGCTGAACATGGTGATGCACACCTGTAATCCCAGAAGCTCAGGAAGCTGAGACAAGAGGATCCCAAGTTCAAAGCCAACCTCAGCAAAAGCAAGGCACTAAGCAACTCATTGAGACCCTGCCTCTAAATAAAATACAAAATAGGGCTGGGGATGTGGTTCAGTAGCCGAGTACCCCCGAGTTCAATCCCCAGTACCAAAATCATCATCATCATCATCATCATCATCATCATCATCATCATCATCCTGCCATAATTTCTTTTGTATGTCTCATGGTTTTACTTTTTTTCTTTTAAGATTTGTCCCATCAGGAATTTCTTTTGATTAAGAGATAAGTGGGTGAATCAAACATTATATCAAGATATGTTTATCTGCCCAACCCATCTTTCTCATACTAATTTTAAAGGTCACCATTATCATATATAAAACTTCTTTCTGTATTTATGAACTTTCTCTTCTAGAACTGTATTAATCTTTTGGTTTATCTGTGTACCAGAATCATAAAGTTTTAATTTCCGAAGCTCTATATCATTTTCTTTCTTTAAATCATCTAGTACGTCAGAAAAGTCCAAGCCATTCCAGCGGTTCTCATATCCCTCATCCCCATCCTAACCACATATTGCAGAAACCACTGAAGACTCCCCTTCAGTAATCTATTTATCTTAAATGCCACAGATGATAATTTATGTAACTTTATATATCCAGACTCACAGTATTCTACTGGTGGCAAGGCCACAACTGTCCCCATCCTTTGCCAGTTCATACTCAATGCCAGACTCCCAGCTTGAGAGTCTGATTCCTATAATCACTTCCAATACCAAACATGTGAGTTAAATTTCAGTGCAGAAAACAGAAATCAGTGTGTGCATTTTACACAGTAATAGATTTCATAAAGAGCATTAAGTTCTTAATGAATTTTTGGAAGGCTTGGAAAAGCAGCTTGAGACTGGATGGCTTGGCATGAACCACACTGCTAGGCTGGTCTGCTGCAGGAGCTGCTTCTGCAGACCCAGTTATTCCATACCTCAGTTTATTCCCAAAGGATTTAAGATCAGCAACATACTATAGTGACATGGCCACATCAATGTTTATAGCAGCTCAATTCACAATACTCAAGCTATGGAACAAAACTAGATGCCCTTCAACTAATGAATGTTTTTTTTTTTAAATATGGTATATAAACACAATTAAGAAGAATGAAATTATGGCATTTGCAGGTAAAAGGATGGAACTGGAGACTATCATGCAAAGTGAAATAAGCGAATCCCAAAAAACCAAAGGCCAAATGTTCTCTCTGATATGCAGATGCTGACTCACAATGGGGGCGGAGAGATGGGAAAGACAGTAGAATGAATGGGACATAACTTTCCTATGTTTATGTATACATGAATACATGACCAGTGTAACTCGACATCATGTACAACCACAAAAATGGGAAGTTGTACTCCATGCATGTATATGTCAAAATACATTCTACTGTCATGTATAGCTAAAAAGAACAAATTTTTTAAAAGAAACTGCTACGACCACTACTGCTTCCTGACACCTGGGAAGCTTAGGACTGGGGCTGTCACAGCAAAGAAACCACCACCTTCCTCTTCTGAGGAAGAGCCAGGAGACACAGGAGGGGTTTTCTAATCTCTACCTACCCAATCTCACATAAATGGTTTGAACTGGAGAACCCCTTAATGTTTTTGACTTCCAAGGCTTATACCTAACATATTATCACATAAATCTTGCTCACTTCTTATATGATTTATTCCTAGACAGTTTATCTTTCTCATTGCTAGTATAAATGACATTGTTTCTCCCATTATGTTTTCTAACTCGTTGTTGCCTATATATGTATGAACAGTAATTTATGCATTCTAATTTTATGCTCAGAAAAAAAATCTTATAGTTTATAGTAGTTGATTCCCTTGAAATTTCTAATTTTATAGGCATACAATCTGAATATAATTACCATTTTCCATTTTTCCTTCTTATCTTGTTTCTGACATTAAGGAAATGCTTCTGACATTTACTCAGTAAGTGGGAGGTTGACTTTGGGTTTGAGACAAACATTTTATCATTAAGTAAGAATCTACCAATTCTTTTTTTACAGAAAGTTTTTTATTTATCAAGAATGAATGCGGGGCTGGGGTTGTGGCTCAGTGGTAGAGCACTTGCCTAGCATGCGCGAGGCACTAGGTTCGATCCTCAGCACCACATAAATGTGAAATAAAGATACTGTGTCCACCTAAAACTAAGAAATAAAATAAATATTAAAAAAAGAATGAATGCTGCATTTTATCACGTGACTCTCCGTTGTCTATGGAGGATTTCACTATTCTTAGTGATAGTAAATTGTGTTCATAGGTTTCCTTATTTAGCCATTTAGACTTTAGTGTGAGAGAAATGAGTAGTCATTGGGAATTTTGAACAGATGACTGACATTATCAGATTTACATCTTTTTTTTTTTTTGTACCAGGGATTGAACCCAGGAGCGCTTAATCACTGAGCCACATCCTCAGCCCTTTTTTATAGTTTATTTAGAGACAAGGGCCTTGCTAAGTTGCTGAGGCTGCCTTTGAACTCCCAATCTTCCTGCCTCAGCCTCCTGAGTCACTGGAATAACAGGCATGCACCACCAGCACCTGGCCAGACTTACATCTTAACAGGATCACTCAGACTTCTGTGTGGAGAATATACAGCAGAGACACAAGATGGAAACTGGCTATTGCAATAACTGAGGCCAATGACAGAAGTGAGCAGAAGTGACTGGATTTTAGAAATATTTTGAAGGTAGAGTACTCAGGAATCCATGCTATGTTAGATGTAAAGTGTGGGACAGAGAGGAGTCAAGTGAGGGCGGAGGCAGGGAAAACTGGGATGAGCAGTCTTGAGAGAAGTCAGGAGTCTGGATGCTCTTGAGTTTGAGATGCCCTTGGGAAATCTGAATCAGTATATAGGCCTCCTATTTTCAGGAGAGAG
Organism: Spermophilus citellus; assembly: GCF_964194105.1. NCBI lineage: Eukaryota > Metazoa > Chordata > Mammalia > Rodentia > Sciuridae > Spermophilus > Spermophilus citellus. The sequence continues at coordinate 21,219,439 of NC_138184.1, read as the reverse complement.
GTTGAATATAGAGATACGATTTATAAATTATTAGCACAAAGATGATATTGAAGCTGTTAGACAATGAAGTCAGCAGGGTTGTGAGTACAAATGGAGGAGAAAAGAGGACCATTGGGCCCGTGAGCCTTATCTCCAATAGGAAAAACCTGGGAGAAAAGGAAATAACAAAGGAGCTTGAGAAGGATCTGACAATGACCAGGGAGGCACAGCCAGAGAATGTGGGGAGAGAGTGTTTTCAAAGCAAGAAGGAGCATGTGTGAAGGAGGGGCAATGCCACCTGTTGATGCTAGGTCATGTAAGGTGAGGATTGAGAGTATAAAATAATGACAGTTCTAGGATGAACATGTTTGTTCTCTCAATTATTGTAAGTGTGCTAAAGTCTCTTGTGAATAAACAAAGATGCCCAGATTAGACAAATCAAAACTCAGCTCTAAGAACACATCTAAAGCAAATTAATTCCAAAGGTTTTAAAGTAAAAAGGGTTAGACAAAGAGGTATGACATACCAGGCAAATTTGAGCCCAAAGAAGACCAAAGCATGACCTTAATGAAGTTGAAATTAGAACAAAAAAATAATGAAGCAATAGAAAGCAGGGGTTTTAAGAAAGCTAAGATGTTGGGCTGGGGCTATAGCTCAGTGGTAGAGTGCTTGCCTCTCATGCATGAGGCACTGGGTTCAATCCTCAGCACCACATTAAAAAACAAATAAAGACAATTGTTACTTTGTATACGACCAGAGCTATGAAAAATTATGCTGCATATATGTAATATGAATTTTAATGTCATATATAACAAATTAGAATAAAAAATTTTAAAAAGATAACTATGTCCATCTACAACTAAAAAAAAATTTTTTTTAAAGAAAGCTAAAATGTTGAATTCGTGATGAGATAACAACCGTGTGCACATATATATACCAAATAACATAGTCACCCCTCTAGGGCAGTAGGAATAGTTTGCACCAGGCTGTTCCTTCTGCCTGGAACACAGCTTAGACAACTCTTACCATTTTTCTCTAAGACACTGTTCAACATGTCACTTTCTCAATGAGTCCCACTGTGACCTCCCTATTTAAAACCATAACCTACTCTCTCTAATCTTTTTAAACTCTATTTGGAATACTGTTTTCATCCCTGCTCTCCAGAGTTCTTACTGAGTTTTCTTTAGAGTCTGTTCTTTCACAGTTTGCTTTCAGTTCTTCCTTCATTTCTTTGATGCCTTTTTCCCCCTATTTTACTTCTTTGAAGTGCAACTAGCTCTTGTTTGATCTCTTATTGTCTTGCTTTCTCTTGTGTGAGCTACTTGCAAGAGGTGTATGTCGGTAGGGTCACAATTGAGGTCTTATAAGTCACAATTTAATGGCTGAAATATTTTAGCCTGTACCATCCTAAGCCAAACTCTAATCAGCTGGAGATCTACTCACTATACAGTCTTCTCTCCCTACACATGGGAAGACTGCTTTCTGCAAATATATAGCTTGTCTTTGCCTTTATTCACCCCAACACCCTTTGCTTCTACCCTGTTTCTTCATGCTGACCCTCTGGATAGGATTTGGCTTTGTGCACCCTCTCCTCCAAGACCTTTAACTGAGATCTGCAGCTTTATCTGAGATCTGCAAACATGAGTGTGCTTTCTATACTTCTGCCAGCATTCCTACTGACCCTCACTGCCCTGGATTCCACTCACATGTGTTTTGTGTGGTTTTGAGTTTCATATGTCTTCTTGTTTAGTCAAATGTAGGATTTGCATTTCTGTTTCTAAATGTCCTTATTTCTTCTGGATGGTTTCCAAGAGAAATAAGAAATGCTGTAGGGCACAGTGGCACATGCCTGTAATCCCAGCAACTCACGAGGCTAAGGCAGGAAGATCGAGAGTCCAAAGCCAGCCTCAACAATTTAAAGAGGCTCTAAGCAACTTAGCAAGACCTTGTCTCTAAATAAAATACAAAACCAGCTGGGGATGTGGCTCAGCACCAAGGTACGAAACAGAGAGAGAGAGAGAGAGAGGCTTATATTATCCACCCTTCTCAAACCAGAGTTGCCAATTGATTTTCTATAAATTGGGGTTTACTTTTAGCAAAAGCTGAGGCAGAAGATCCCTTTATTAAAAAGTCTTCAGGATGGGCATAAATGTAGTGATGCAATTTTTTTCTAACACTTGTTTTAAAATAGTTTAAAATATTCTAAGAAAGACTCACTAGATAACCTCTAGGTCCCCTTCAGTGTGGAAATTCCATAAGTCTATATGACAATTCCAATTTACTTCAATTAATGTAGAAAACTCATTGTTTCCTGAGGTAAAAGAAAATGCCTATTAAAAAAGTAAGTTATAGGGCTGTAGCCCAGTGGTAGAGCACTTACCTCACATGCGTGAGGCCCTGAGTTTGATCCTCAGCACCATAAATAAATAAATAAATAAATAAATAAATAAATAAATAAATAAATAAAGTCCATCTACAACTAAAAAAATATTTTTAAGAAAGTAAATTTTACAATCAAATCTGTCTCCTTCAGAATATAATATGAATTTTAATGCTTCAAAAACACATTTTGAATTGAATTGACTATGTGGATTATTCTGTTTGCCATATTCACTGTCCATCTTTGTCTGTTCTCCTGTGTCCCAGGAGGTGGTCATCTGTAGACTGCATCAGTGGCCTTCCTTGTCCTCTGACCTCTGACTGGGCTCAGTTCATGGAGGCATTGGCAGGAGACTGGAGGAAGGAGAGTGAGGTAAGAATATTTGTTCCTTGGCTCTCTCTGTGCTGAGTCACAAGGAGTTGGCTGTGTCTGTGGGTGGAAGGCCACAGCTGCAGTCGGGCAGCCCTCTCCATATAGTTCAGTAACTGCTTCCTCTCTGTGCCCTTCAGACCTGGAATGATTATGACTCCCAACCATTCATTAGCAGCATTTGGCATGCTGTACCACCCTGTGTGGTTTCCCTAAACATTGCCCACATCATTGTGGATCATCTCTTTTTGAAACTGCTCAAATTAACAAATTTGCTTGTGCCATCTGTTTCTTGCCAGGACTGTGACTTATGGATTGGACACGTTTTGCTGCCCTAAATATTCTCTAGCATCTCCAAGCAGCACTGCAGTTTTTGTACTAGGTTCAACTACAATCCTGAACTCTTCCCAACACGACTCCGATTTTAATGGAGGCAATTCACCATTTGACTTTTCATGTTTGGACAGCCTTTGGGCAGGCATCTATGACATAGTGAAAATGGTGTCAATATAAGAATTTGGTTTCTAGAAGGTGACAGACAAAATTGTATGTAAAGAGCTGTGGTGATAAAGACAGTTAATATTCTGATTATGTAAATTTGCATTGAAAATGTAACATTTGGCAGCAAACTTTAAATCAAGTCAGTTATAGTCATATATTTCACATCATGTTTAAAATGTCTCAACATATCAAGTAGAAATAAACAGGAAAAAATGACCTTTAGATTTTTGTTGCAATATTTTTTTTTCTGTTTTCCATTTTGATATCTAGAAATGAAAAACAGAAATCTATTTTCATATATTAGAAGACCAATCTCATCCTCCTGGAAGGAAATAATGTAAGCTGCTTCTATCTTCCCTGCTGTGTTGAATACAAACACCTATGTATTGGGGTAAATGAAATATTACATAGGTATTTTGAATATCCTAGAAAATATGTTATTTTATTTCTACTGCTTTTACTGAAAACCCATAACATAGAATAATGATCATTTAACATCTGCCAAATAACCAAGGACATAATTTGGTTCATGGTGCTATCTCAATTTCTTGTCTTAGCAGGAACAGGCTAAATGGCTCATGGGTCTTTTCCGAGTCTTCTGTGTAGCCAATTCATTCCTGGAATAAAGTCATTGAAGTAATAGAATTTCTCTATGAAATTGCTCACCTGAGGAGAAATGCACATTCAAAATATTGGATTTTGATTAAGATGGGTATCTTAACTATCAAAATCTGCATCATTAAGAACTACAAAGGGTTTGAAATTTCACCCTCCTCCAGAGGAGTTAACAAGTTAACCTGTCTCAACTTCATGAATGTTGACAAACGATATGATACTCCTGGGTCCGAAACAAAGAACATAAATCACTCATTTGACAGCAGCTAGCATGGGTTTGGGGATTGTGTCAGTTCCTTGAACCCCTAAATCCCATGGGGGCAATGTGCAGCAGCCAGGCTATTTCTGACATCATAACTGAGAAACTGAATTTAGATAACCCTGGTTTCTTAAAAGCAAACCTGCTTGTCCAAAGGGAAGTATTATCTTTATCATCTAGAACAGCAAACAAATCTGTCCTCTGCTTCCTGGGGAGAAATCTTGTCTATTTTCAAGGTTGTTTGCTACATAAACACCCTTCAGAAGGTAGATTAGAATAAAGGACATCACCACCTTACCCAGAAGAGGTGTAGAGATGCAAAGGAGTCAAGTGGAATTATCTCCTAACAATGAAGAATAACCTTGTCACCAGCAGACTCACAAGTTTTCCCAGCAGAAAGACATTCTACAGTCTGTATAGCTAGCTGACCTTCAAGTTACATAGATTGTAAGAGGACAGAGGTGACTGAATGTCCTCTTTACAAGTATTTTTTTTTTGTTTTTGAATTTTTTTAAAAAAATGATTTATTTACTCTAATTTGTTATACATGACATCAGAATGCATTTCAATCCATAGTACACATATACAGCACAATCTGTCAGGTCTCTGGTTGTTCACAAAGTAGAGTCACATTATTTGTGTCTTCATACATGTACTTAGGGTAATGATGTCCACCTCATTCCATCATCTTTCCTACCCCCATGTTCCCTCCCTTCCCCTTCCTCCCCTTTGCCCTATCTAAAGTTCCTCCATTCCTCCCACATTCCCTCCCCACCCCCATCCACATATCAGAGAAAACATTTGGCCTTTGGTTTTTCGGGATTGGCTTACTTCACTTATCATAATATTCTCCAACTCCATTCATTTACCTGCAAATGCCGTGATTTTATTCTCTTTTAATGCTGAATAATATTCCATTGTGTATATATGCCACAGTTTCTTCATCTATCCATCTAATAAAGGGCATCTAGGTTAGTTCCACAATTTAGCTATTGTGAATTGTGCTGCTATAAACATTAATTTGGCTGTGTCATTGTAGTATGCTCTTTTTAAGTCCTTACTTCTTAAGTCTTTTAAGTCTTTATGTCTTTTTTAAAAATTTTTAGTTGATTTATTTTTTAGTTGTTGATAGACCTTTATTTATATGTGGTACTTAGAATCGAACTCAGTGCCTCACACATGCCAGGCAAGTGCACTACTGCTGAGCCCCAGCTCCAGCCCCAGGCTTTTTGTCTTTTAATTGAAAAAAAAAAAACTTAAGATGCGTAACATAGGCACTTGGTATAAAAATCTGCAAAAGAGTAGGTCTTGAGGGCTGGGGCTGTAGCTCAGTGGCAGAGCACTTGCCTGGCATGCATGAGGCATGGGGTTCAATCCTCAGCACCACCATAAAAAAATAAAATAAACAAATAAAATAAAAGCATTGGGTCCATCTACAACTACAAAAAAATTAAAAAAAAAGAGTAGGTTATGAAAATCAGGTCTCTCTCCCTGTTCCCAAACCATTCTTTCTTTTTCTTCCTAGAGGAAATCAGTTTATTTTGATATACATACATACATACACACACACACACACACACACACACACACACATGCATATATATATCTAGATATATATAGATAGATATATATAGATAGATATATATATATACACACACACACACACACAAACATGTTCACACACACACATATATATCATACAAATGCTCATGTATGTCTGGTGTGTGCATGTTTATTCCTATCTTCCCTCCACTTGGAGTTCTTGTCTACTTTTCCACATGTCCCCACCTACCAAGAACAATCAAAATTAAGACATGAAAAATCTAAAACCGAAAACATTTCAATTTCATCCAGCTTTCAAAATTCCTGCATTCTTTTATTCATTCATTCCCACACTGATGACCATTTTAGAAGACTCAAGAAAATGTGTATCATGATCCTTGCTCTCACTGTGTTCACACACATATAAAAGTAAAGCATCTACACACATGGTTATGAGATAAAGAACCACTAGAATAGGAAAAATGAATGTACTCTAAGGGGATTAGAAGAGGGATGGATTACTTGGAGCTAGAGTGTCTCATAGCAGTTGGATGGCAGACGTGATATCTGTATTGGACTGTTAAAAGGAGAAGATATGGGTGAGACCTGAAAATTGAGAGCTGCTTCACACCCCAAGGTATTATTGAATTTGGTTCTGTGGCTGCACCATGCCACAAAAGAAATATATTGAATTATACCTAAATGTTAAGGATACTGTTTGGATTACCATAAGAAAAGGAGAAGGGAAGTGGAGAGGCTCTTGAAAATTCAAAAAAAAAAAAAAAAAAGAACTGATCTGAAGGCTAAGCTAAATAGTGCCGTACTCAGAAAATACAAATTAAAAAGCTATCAAAATGCATGAATAGAGAAACATCAAACAATAATGAAATGTCTCCAAGGGAGCAGCACCTTCCTATCTGCTGGATGGAGCAGGACAGGCCTGAGCTTAAGGACTTTCCAAATTATGGGATAAGAAACAAAAAGAGAGGGGTTGGGGGTGTAGCTCAGCGGTAGAGCACTTGCCTAACACATGTGAGGCACTGGTTTCAACCTTTAGCACCACATAAAAATGAATAAATATTCACAGAAATAGAAAAACGCAGTCATGAAATTCATTTGGAAAAACAAGAGGCCCAGAATAGCCAAAGCAATCCTTAGCAAGAAATGTAACAGAGATATACCCACATAAATACAGTTATCTCAGACTAGACAAAGATGCCATAAACATACATTGGAGAAAAGAGACCCTCTTCAACAAATGGTGCTGGGAAAACTGAAAATCCATATGTTGCAAAATGAAATAGAACCTTATCTCTCACCCTGCACAAAACTCAAGTCAAAGTGGACCAACAACCTAGAGAACCTGTACCTACTAGAAGAAAAAGGAAGTCCCAATCTCTATCGTGTCAGCTTAGGAACAGAATTTCTCAACAAAACTCCTAACGTGCAAAAAGTAAAATCAAGAATAAATAAAAGGGATGGTATCACACTGAAAAGCTTCTTCATAGCAAAGGAAACAATCAAGAATGTGAAGAGAGAGCCTACAAATAGGAGAAAATCTTTGCCATAGAGCATTAATCTCCAGAATATACAAAGAACTCAAAAAACTTAACACCAAAACAAAATAAAACAAACAACAACAACAAACAAATAACCCAAACAATAAATGGGCAAAGGAACTGAACTGACACTTTACAGAATAAGAAATGTGAATGGTCAACAAATATATGAAAAATGTTCACCGTCTCTAGCAATTAGAGAAATGCAAATTAAAACTACACTGATATTCCATTTCACTCCAGTCAGAATGGCAATTATAAAGAACACAAGTAACAATAAATATTGGCAAGGATGTGGGGGAAAGGGTACACTAATACATTGCTGGTGCAACCACTATGGAAAGCAGTATGGAGATTCCTCAGAAAACTTGGAATGGAACCACCATTTGACCCAGTTATCCCACTGTTTATAAACAAAAAATCAGCATAAGTCAGCAAACTACAGTGATGCGGACACATTTATGTTTATGGCAGCTCAATTCACAATAGTCAAGTTATGGAACCAACCTAGATGCCCTTCAACTGATGAATGGATTAAAAAAATATGGTATATAAACACAATATACACAATAAAGAAGAATGAAATTATGGCATTTGCAGGTAAATGGAGGGAACTGGAGACTATCATGCTAAGTGAAATAAGCCAATCCCTAAAAACCAAAGGCCAAATATTCTCTCTGATACGTGAATGCTAACCTACAACAAGGGAGGGCGGGGAGGGGAAGAATAGAAGTCCATTGGATTAGACAAAGGGGAATGAAGAGAAGGGAGTGGGGAGGATAATAGGAAAGGCAGTAGAATTCATCAGACATAACTTTCCTAATGTCATATATGAATACATGACCAGAGTAACTCCACATCATGTACTACCACAAAGAAAGGATCCTAATTAGAATAAGTTACATTCTATATATGTACAACATGCCAGAATATACTCTATTGTTATGTATATCTAAAAAGAACAAATAATAAAAATTAATTAGTTAAATAAATAAAGGTACTATATTCATATACAAGTTTAAGAGAGAGAGAGAGAGAGAGAGAAATCAGGAAAATGGGAAGTCCCTCTGTCCAGGGAGAATCAGAAGTATTAGAAGTTATTCAAACAAAAAAATAATAATAATAAAATAAAGAATAGAAGAGGAGAAATATTAAAGTCTGCTTTCTTGGAGATGGCTTTGTAAGAAAACCACCCAAATATGAGAGATTCTTTAAGCCAATGGCTACATTTCAAGAACACATCTTGAATTGAAAGCCACATTTAGCCTGCCAATGTGTCATACAACCTTAGCGTGTTATTACCAAAGGTCCCATCACAGAGGCAAAAATTACTCAAGGAGTTGAAGTCTTTTGAGAAATATGTCCAGGGTACCACTAATAATCTTGAAAAGATGGATGCGTAAATGAAGTCTTACAGGGATTTTTTTGTTTGTTTGTTTTGGTACTGAGGATTGAACTCAAACTCAGGGGCACTCGAACACTGAGCCACATCCCCAGCCATTTTTTGTATTTTATTTAGAGACAGGGTCTCACTGAGTTACTTAGAGCCTCACTTTTTTGCTGAGGCTGGCTTTGAACTTGCGATCCTCCTTTCTCAGCCTCCTGAGCCACTGGGATTACAGGCGTGCACCACCCTGCCCAGCAGTCTCCTACAGGTAACTCCTGGTAATGATTGATGACTATAAACTAGTCAGGAAAAACACCATTACTGTGATTGATGTTTCTGAATATAATCAAACAGCCTTATATATCAGCAATCATCAAGAACTACTTATTAAGCTGTAAAAAAACATTAAAAAGAAGAAAGGAGAAGACATGGTTGTGTGTCATGTGTGAGTTAAGTAGGGGCTGGAGAGTCACAGACTAGAAGCAGGAAAGCAAAGCATGTTCCAAGGACACAAGGAGCTGAGGCTGAAGGGAGGTGAGCAAGGAAGGGAGTGTGAGAAGGAGGAGTTGTTGATAGAGGAAGGCCTCAAATGCAATGCTACTGCCAATGGCATCGTGCAGCAGCCTGATCTTCTTTGGTCTTGCTATAAGACAACAAGGGTGCTGAACCCATGGGTAACAACCTACACATCATTAGGGCACCTTGTTACTGGCATCTCCCTTCTTCTCTCACAGGAAGCAAAACATTCTGAGGATAACTGGAGTGCCTTAATCTTCAAACCCTGCTGTTAAATTATCAGCACTCATGTCAAATGTTATTGCTTTGAACTCTGGAGGGCCTGGAAAATTAATTGTTGAACAGTAATTATTGAAGTTGCTAATCTTCATGTACTCTTTCATGTTCTGAGCATAAATAAAAATCCTTCCATCTGACTCTTTCCCAAGCACTCTATAGATGTAGCTCTACTATGTAAGTATGTTCAAATAAAATTTCAGATAAAAACAAATCATGATTTTGTGTCTGTGTGCTTGTTGTGTGAGAGACAGCATGCGTACGCCATGTGCTAGAGATTGACCCCAGAGCCTTGCACATGCTAGGCATACATTCTACCACTAGCTATACCACTGGCCTCCAAATTGTTATTTTTTTATACAATAAATATAATGTTGGAATCTCCTTTGAACATATACCCAGTAGTAGAATTACAGGGGCTTATGGTAGTCCTACTTTTTTTCTTTTTTGAGGAATCTCCATACTATTTTCCAAAATAAATAATGGTAATGTTTCAAAGATCTTTGACTTGATCTGACATTAGAGATTTGGTTTCTTTGGCTCCTATCATTTGGTCAACTCTGATACCTTCTTTTTGAGTAGTCCAGTGTGAGAGGCAAATGTGTTTTGTATGGTGAATTTTTAACAAATAGACAAAAACGTAAGAAAGCCGGGATTTTCTAAGTGTAAGTTTCCCCAAAAGCAGCCCCTGAGTGCAAACAGTTTATCTGGGAAATACAAGCAGAGGAGCAGAGAAGGCCGACAGGAAAGCAATGGTGTCAAACAGGTAGCCACAGGGGTTGTCTGGAGTTGATTCCACTGGGACTCCAAGGAGCCAGTGGGGACAACACCTCAGTCTCCTGCCAAATCTGTGAGAGAGCTGACCAAGGGCTGCTGGCTGAGGGAGGCACTCCTGCTGACCATGTCGATGGGTAGCAGGACACTCCTACAGCAGTGGTCACTGAGGGAACCACTGGGAAGGCCCCAGCTGAAAACAGAATCGGGCCAGGGATGTGGCCCAGTGGTAAAGTGCTGGCCTAGAATGCTTGGGGCCCTGGGTTCCATCCCCAGTACTGCAAAAATAAAATAAGACAGTACAAAGGTTAAATCACAGAAAAATTAGAGGCAAAGTTAAGAAGAAAAATGAAAGAGGCCAAGAGATAAAGGGCATTTTGCTCTCATCTAACAGACAGGGAAACAGTAGAGTAGGGACACTACACCTGTGCTGAGTGGTTTCTTCTTGTGCTTGAAGTACTTTGTGAGTCAAGAGATGGAGAATGACTTCCAGAAATCCCATTTTATAAAACTAAACAGACTGGCCCAGCTGATTCATATACCTCTCTTATATCCCACTTTTTATCTCTTATGTTAAAGATAACAAATTAAAGAGAAAAAAAAGTACCCATCATTAGATGATGAATCTGAGTTGCCACTTTGCCTTCTAGACCTAGTGTTCTGAAAACAATATGTATATCATGGGCAGCAATTAATGAGTAATTGTAAAATCTTTGAAATGGCATTCCATCAAAGTTTTTCTGTGGATTTTTATAAAGCATAAAGAAAATATACATTATATTTATCTTCTTTCTTAAACAATTCAAGTAGATTAAATTAATATACTTTATTTTCTGATTAAGTTATTTATGAAAAAAGTTATTAATGAGGTCATATTTTGCAACTCAAGCTCTAAATTATTTTTTATGAAAATGCACCTTCTGGGGCTGGGGTTGTAGCTCAGTGGTTGAGTGCTTATCTCGCATGTGAGAGGCACTGGGTTCAATCCTTAGCACCACATAAAAATAAATAAATAAAATAAAGATATTGTGTCCATCTACAACTAAAAATAATTTAAAAAAACAAAAAAAAAGAAAATATACCTTCTCCAAATTGAAATATTTAAATAATCATTGTCTAACCAGACTATTAACTATACATTTATTAGGATAAACTTCCAACTTGCACTACAAAAAAAAGGAGATGAATTGAGAGAGACTAATTTTTGCAAGCAAGAAACGGAGCTTTGTTGAAATAATGTATTTTATATTAATCTTCTTTGATCATGATTTTTAAAAAGTTATGGAGAAAAGGTTTATTGAGTTTTTTGCTTTACAACATTAATAAAAATGTACAAATTGGAGATTTGGGTAGACCTTTAAAAGCATGTGTCATTTTTAATGGGATTTTTTGGAGGAGAGGGTATGGGAATTGAACTCAGGGGCACTCAACCACTGAGCCACATCCCCAGCCCTATTTTGTATTTTATTTAGAGACAGGATCTTACTGAGTTGCATAGCACCTCACTTTTGCTGAAGCTGGCTTTGAACTCATCATCCTCTTGCCTCAGCCTCCACAGCCACTGGGATTACAAACAGGTGCCAGCGAGACCAGCTGGGGATTTTTAGTTGTCAAAATCAAAGCAACTGACACATGTAATGTTGGCTATTCAATCTGCTCTATGGGATATGAATGGGACATTGTGACAAATCTTTTTTCCTACCTTAGCATTCATGAAAAATGACATGCTTATTAAAACTGAATTGTATATTTAAAGGGTAAATTTACTTAACTTGCAAGAGTCCTAAGAGCAGCTGGATGATTTGTTAAAACAGCAGCCTATGGCCTGATTCCCATTGTGCCCTGGGAAGGAGTCATTCTGCCTCTGCATGGCGACTTTGGGCTTCCCAGGTCGGTGTGATTGCACAATAGTGCCCTCCAGTGGAAGGGTGAGCAAAGTGTGAGCAAAGCTCAACTACTTCAGCTAGGTGTTCATATTATTTTTTTGCTGTTTAACAAATTTCTCCCAGATGTGGTGGCTTGAAACCACAAATGTTTATTACCTCACACAGCTTCTCAGAGTCAGGACTGTGAGAGTGGCTTAGCAGGATGCTTCAGCTCAGAATCTCTCCTAAGACTGTAATGAAGCTATCACTGGGAGATGCATCATCTAAAGGCTGGAGGATCTGATTCCAAGGCAACTCACTCACAGGACTGTTGGCAGATGGCCTCGGTTCCCTACCATGCAGATCTCTCCATAGGGCCGCTATGCATCCTCATGACAGCGTAGCTGGCTTCCTGCAGAGGGAGAGCTCAGAAAGAGAGCAAGCTGGAAGCTGTAATGTCTTTGAATCACCTAATCTCCAAAGTCGCACACCAGCATTTGTGCTTTGTTCTGCTTGTTAGAAGTAAGTCACTAAGTCTGGCCTGCACTCAAGGGGAGGAGAATTAGGCTTCGTCTTTTGAAGGGAACCACAAAGAATTTGACATTTTAAATCATGGCAATGCATGGAGTCCACAGGACTGATGACTAAACTGACTTGCTCTTATATCCAAAGGGGTCAAATTCACACCCTTTCTAGTGTTCACAGGGCATTTCTAGCACTAATATTTAGGACACTTATCATAATGCCTCATGTCTCAAATAAGTGGAGGAATTGATTTGTGATGAAAAAGACAATTCTTCCTTTCCAGGAAGTCGAATGTGATATGCTAGTGTCTTGTCAACTATGGATGGCAATACGGCTCATTCAGAGAACTTCAGCAACAATATTTGTCATATCAACACAAACAGCTGAACTCATTGGAGTGTCTTTAGCGAAAGAAAGCTGAATCCTGAGCCCTCAGGGATTTGTAGTAGTGTGTGCTGGGATGGAAGTGGGGTGCCAAGGAGAGAGGATAAAAAGGGGTTCTGAAAGTGGTTACTCCAAGATGTGCCACTTCACACAACTTTGCTTGAAGAACTGATATTTAAACTCGTCAGGTCAGGTGCAGCAGTCCTGGCAACTCGGGAGGCTGAGGCAGGAGGATCTCAAGTTTGAAGCCAGCTTGGCCAATTTGTCTTAAAAAAAAAAAAATTTTTTTTTTTAAAGGGGTTGGGGACACTCAATGGTAGGATGACTCTGGATTCAATCCCCAATACTGAAGGGAAAAAAAAATGTTGGTCATTAGCTGCATTTATATTCAACAGGTTTACATTTCACAGGATGTTTCATTACTGGTTGTGTGCTCTGAGGAGATGAAGAAGAAATGGTTCAAGAGTATCTCCTCCTCCAGCTTATACCATGGACAGATTGACTTGAAGCTACTCCACTAAATGAACTCCAATCTGATGTTTCCAAGCCAACAACAACAACAACAAAAGGTACACCTGTCAATATTTGGTGTATTAAAAAAAAAAGAAAAGAAAAAAGCTGGCTAGGGAGTAAAGCATCACCGTGGTGATGGAGAACTCACCATCTCTGCCTGGCACCCACGCGTTTACTCATCTCCCCCAACCCCACCTCAATCAGCAGTTCCCCTCTCCCTCTGGGCCTGGCCACAGGAATTTTTGCAGACTAGAATCTTTCCTGGGCACCAAAGACTCTAGAAGATTCACTTCCAATATTCCCATTTTCTTACCACATAGCTGAAGGATAGATACACAAACACCCAAATAAAATGGCAAATTCTTTTTACTACAGTGTTCTGCTGAACAGAACTCTTTTAAAAATACGTTTTTTATTGCCATATTTACCGTGATAATTAATGTCCCAAATAATGACCTTGAAAGTCTGTCAGACTCTGAGGAACCTAACGAATAATTAAGGGAATGAAATGGTTTTCAATAGGATTTCATGCTTAGTGCATTTTGAATTCTAAGACTTTTTGATAGATGGTCACGGTTGATTGTCTAATTCCCCAGTCATGCCAGTAAACAGAGGATTTTCTGTGTTTCAATAGCATTGCTGTGGTAAATTATTTGGAAGCATGTTAAACCAAACTCTGAGGTGTATTAGACTCAGTCAACCCTAGCGGGGCTATGCGGCTGTCACCAGAGTCACAGCCACAGGGAGATGTGTGACTAACTGAAACTATTCAGAATCCAACTTTTTCTTTCTAGATTGAAAAACAAAAATTTATTTATAAGACAGCACTAAGACAATATTTTAATAATAATTGAAATAATTTAATTGCTAAAAGTAGGGATAATTATAAATACATTACCCAAATATTTTTTTTTAAGTTACTAGAGATTGAACATGCTAAGCAAGCACTCTACCATGAAGCTCCATCTCCAGGCCCTTTATATTTTTTATTCTGAGACAGGTGCCTGGCTAAGTTTCCTGGACTGGTCTTAAAATTGTGATCCTCCTGCCTCAGCCTCTTGAGTTGCTGGGACTATAGGTGTATACCACCACCCTCAGCTCAAAATATTATCCTTATAACTGAGGAACCATGTATTGCCTTTATGCATTTTAACATGTTTAAAGAATTTGATACAGGATTGATGTCAAAAAATTATCTAGATTAGGGGTTCCTTTTCCATTCCATATACCCCTCATACTACAATGAGCCCTTACTCTTGTCTCTCTCTCTCTCTCTTGCTGTTTCTGTTGTTGGCAGACATGTCATCCTACTTGGAAAATGTTCCAGACCATCATTTACAGTGGCAGAAAATCGAATCTAACACCTACATTTGGCAGTTGAAAAACTAAGATCCCAAAAGTTGATGTGACTTACCCAAAACTACACTGCAAGTTAGCTGGTACAGCCCCAGTGAGAACCTGGATTTCCCAATTCCCAAGTAAAGCCCTTTGTGCAACATCCCCTGCCACAACACCAGTAACTGCTAATGCAAGCTCTCTACCTATCACAGCCAGAGAAAATGAAAGAAAGCTCTGGCAAATGGGATTTCAATAAGCGCCTTTGAGTAAGAGGTTAAAGAACCATGCATTCTATTGAAAATATTTGAATTGAAAGGATTTCAAAAGCATTAAGCAGAAAATTAGAGCACACATGGCATCATTTATTTTTAGGATTTCCAAATCTCGGGGACAGGCAATTTAGTCATTTGAAACTTTTCATGAGTGCTCTTCTAGGCTTTATCTTCAGAACGGAGGCCATGTCTACAACGGGGTATGGGCAGCTCAAGTTGATTCTTCAGCTTAAGGTCATGCCAGGTGCAGGAAAATATACTGATTGGTGTAATAATTAGCTGCTTACTGCCCACCCACTAACCCACATCAACACACACACAGCTGAACCATTCGAAAATCAAGACTTTCACCATTTCATTCCTAAATATTTCAACATGCATCTCTTAGACATTTTTCTTGGTAGTAAAGAATGGTACCATATTTCACTGCATAATTGTTGCAGATTTATGCCAATTTCTTTTGCAAAAAGTGGGGTGCGAACATTATGTGAAGTTTAAAAAAAAACTGTGCCAGTAATACTTAGAAATCATTTATTACTGGGCTGGGATTGTGGCTCAGTGGTTGAGTGCTCACCTACCATGTGTGAAGCACTGGGTTTGATCCTCAGCACCACATAAAAATAAAATAAAGATATTGTGTCTGCCTATAACTAAAAAATAAATATTAAAAAAATAAATCATTTATTACCAAACTATCTTTGGTGCAAGATTAGTATGTGCAGACTGCTTGTGAATACACGTTAATGTGGTGGTGACAATTATGTGATGAAATGTGGTATTTAGACACCAACATCTGGGGGCAAGGCATACTCGTTGACACTAGGGTATCATGCTTCTAAGACCTTTCAGTGGATAGATCTAGGAAAAGCAAATACCCTTTAAAAAGGTAGTTTCATGTAGGTTTTCTCAATTCAAATTTATATTCTGTTTTAACTTTGACTTAATAATTGTTCTGTATCTCTCTCACACTGAAAATCTTGAATTGTAACAAGGTAACAATTCTCTTCTAATTCAGAACTACATATTTGTTTTCTCCTAGTCCAGAATCACAGTATTATATTAACAATAAATAAGTTTAATATTTCTTTCTATTTATTTATTCTTAGTTCATATCCGACTATGGGTATATAATGAGGATACTGAAATAATTCTTTTCTCTGTGTAACTATTGTTCCCACATTTGAAATAAAGTTAGGCTCATTTGTCCCAATTTGTTTCTCCTTTTAGGATTTTATTTGTATCTTTTTTTAAAATTTTTTTGAATATGTAAAAACATTTACATGGTGCCAAAGTGAAAAACTATACAAAAAGTAACCAAACTCACAAAGTTCTCCCTTCCTTTCATTTCCTCCATCTCCTATAGGGAACTATTTTTATTGCTTCTTTTTACAAATATAAGCAAATATCTGAATGTATTCCCATTTCTCCTTTTTTTCTCTTTTAAACACAAAATATAGAACATTCTATGTACTGCTGTATACTAGCACTTTAAATCTAACACTGCATTCTGGAGATTATTTCAGTTTACAGACATTTTCCTCTTTTCATGACCGCCTGGTCTCCAATTTGTGTGTGTCCTGCAGATTATTTGCTGCCTCGTCTGTTGGTGGGTGTTGAAGTTGTTTCTAATCTTTGGCTACTACAAATAATGTTGTGTTACACCACCTTGTGCAAATAACTGGTTATTTGTGGAGATGTGTTTTCATGTGGATTCCTAGCAATGAGGCTGCTGGGTCAAAGATTAATGCATATGTAATTTTGTTAAGTTGATTTTGCCAAATCCTTTTCCAATGTTTCATTTTGCACTTCCAGTCTTAGTAGTGTATGTTATCAATAGTGTATGTATCCTGGAGAATTCTAGTTTGCATTTTTCTTATCATAAGAGAAATTGAGCATCATTCCATATATGTAAGGAGAGATTTCTATTTCTTTTTCTCTTGTCCTCAGGTTTATCTCTGTTCATAATTTCCACCCATAGTTCTTATCCAGTGTTTGGGATTTTTCATTTTTAAGGGCTCTTTGTATGTTTGCCCTGTGAGATAATTTGCAAATGTCCTTTCCTTATTTGTCATTTGACTTTTGACTTTGCTTAAGGCATCTCATTTGTTTCAGGTAGTAAAGTTTATCAATAGTTTCCCATTTTTGTTCCTGGATTTTTAAATTCTTTCTGCATTCTCAGGTTGCAAAGTAATTCACCTGTGAAATGCTCCTTTGTTTCATGTTTCCTGTTTGGATTGCTGGTCTATTGGGAGTTTATTTCAGTTTATTTCAGGTTTAGATTCACTTCATCCTTTTCCAAATGGTTTTCCATTTGTCCTGACACCATTTATTAAAAAGCCTAACTTTTTCTCAGACAAGAATAACTTGATGTAGTTTTAGACATCAACTTAAAATAAAGCAGCAAACACCTCGGGAGAAGTAATATCAATGAAAAGACACCCTCACTGTCCTAGGGAGATGGCTGTGCGCGCTCTCTCTCTCTCTCTCTCTCTCTCTCTCTCTCTCTCTCTCTCTCTCCTTGGAAAAGAGAGGAACAGTGCATGTGATGGTGTGTATATCTGTCTCCCACCAGCCTCTCCAGATTCAAGGTCGGCCTGCTCTGGCCTGTTCTCTTCCAGGAGGCTGACCTCTGTGGACAGCATCACTCAATAGTTTTTGCCCCCAACTTCTGGTTGGGTTTACCTAGGGAGGCACTGCTAGGAGACTGGAGACCTAGAGAAGCTGGGCATCATTTTGGCAGGAGTTCTCCATAGCTACCTTTTCAGTGAGTCAGCCTCTTTCCCAGTGGCAGCTTTTCTGGGTTCCATAGGCCCTTCCTCCTCTCTGCCCCTTCAGGCCTATGTAGAACACCTTTCCATTGTTTCTAGCTTCTTAGGTCCCCTGTGGTGTCCTCCACTTGCCCACCTCTGTAAATAGCCCCTCCTAAACCTTTCTCAGGTATGCCCTCTTGTCCTTTGATCACACAGTATAGCGTGTGCCCCACAAGAACCTCACAGATACCAACAGAATTACAAGTACTTGCCAATCCATCAGTCAAAAGGTAGGTGAGAGGGCTCTCATCCACAATACCCCAGACTACAACATTTATAGGGTAAAGCCAAAAATCAAGCAATGAGGCTGCATCTCAGAAATCCAAAGTGATTCTTGATAATTCATTATTCATCTTGATGAGCTTCCTTTTCATTATGTAAGGCTCTCTGGTCAATTTGTGGGTGGTTTCAGATATCATGCCCATTTTTAAAGGTTTACAGTTGAACTTCTCCTAGTACCTTAAAGAGTATTTTCTGCCTCTGAGGACAATTCCATTAAAAGAATTTCTAGGTTCTTTTGAGCAGATACTCTCTCTGGAGTGGTTATATATTTGTAAAGCAAAATAAAAAACAACTCCCCCCCCCAAAAAAAAAAACAACAACAACATTTCCATTACTTACAGTTAAGCTCTCGTGCTACTTCCTAAGCATGTTTATGATATTTCTGTACTTATGATAGCTTTTCAAAGGCTCTGATAAAGTTAAATGTCTCTATTAAATTTGCTTAGTTGACCAGTGGGAAGCTTCCATGGGAAATTCATTATTTTTCTGCTGAGTCATGTTCATAGTTACAACCAGCTTTGTTTTAGTGAATATCGACCTTTGGAGTAAATTTTAATTGCTTCACTATGAAGAAAAGTTCCAGAAGTTTTATCTCCCATGCTTTTAGGAAGGACTTCTCCCTGGTCTCCTATTTTATGCAGGGGAGGAGGGGACAGCAGGCAGAGATCATGCACCTTAACTGCCCTTCTTAGACTCTCATCTCAGAGTAGGTGTAATTCAGATTCTTAGTTTTTCTTTGAATTAAAGATTCAGATGGCAATGTTATGGTGGAAGGGGCCTTAGAAGTCATCTAAGCCAACCTCCATGTTTTCTGCAGGGAGGAAACAGTGGCCCCCTCTAAAAATAATGTTCAAGCCATAGTTTTCTAGGTCACAGATCTTCCCTTTCTTTTCATGGACCAATATGAGGATTTTCCTCCAGTTTAGTTCTAAAAGGAGAAATGTGTGCCAATCACACAAAACCCTTCTTTTCAAGTCTTGCAGAGTTCCCCCCGCCCAATCCCAGGAGAGGGGGTACAAGGCTGGCTGGAAGGTAAAGGCTGGCTCCTGAGCAGTGGGAAAAAGGGAAGTCCCCTGTCTTCCCAGAGGGTTCAGTTCTGTCGCACATTCTAGCTGCTGATGTCTGCCATTTTGCCATTAAAGTGTCGTTCCTTTGACTAGTGGGTCCAGTCAAGAGATTAGGCAGGTTTCTTCAGAGAAACAGAATCAATAGCACGAAGAGAGAGAGATAAGAAGGAGTTATGGAACTGAGTAAAAAGCCGCTGTCTGCAAGCTGCAGAACTGGAGAAGCTGGTGGTGTGTGTTGGGAGGCAGGGATGAGGCATGCTGGTAGAAGTCCCAGAGCCTGAATGAAGGCTTGAACTTGGAGCTCTGGTGACCAATGGCAGGAGAAGATGGATGTGAATTCGTCCTTCCTCTGCCTCCCTCCCCTGCATCTGGACTCTCAACAGATGGGATGATGCCCACTCACAGTGGTGACAGCAGGTCTGCTCTACACTGATTCAAACCTCTTCTAGAAACACCCTCCCAGAAACACCCAGAAATAATGTTTACCAGCTAGCTGGGTATCCCTTAACCCAGAGACATTGACACATAGAGTTAATCATCACCTGGGATTATCCAGAATTCAATGTCTAATGCCAATTATGTTAGCCATATCCCCCTGGGCTCTTAGAATATAACAGATTGCAGAGTTTAGGATTCTGATGCAATTACTCATCAGCAGTGTCACATATAGATAGATGGAACTTTTCTTGGGTGTTGGTTTCTTTATTTGTTAGGTAAGGATAATAATAACTCAGAATTCAAAACTTTATGTATGGATTAAATGAGTTTAATATATGAACATTGTGGGAAAAAAAGTGAAAGCTGCCAGAATCAAAATGGAGTTATTTCTAACAACCTTACCCTCTCCCCTCCACCAAAAAAAAAAAAAAAAGGCAAATAAAGCTGGAAGACTATGAAGAAAGGGTTTTTATACATGATTGCATCATAGCCACCATCACACTATCACAAAGACTGTCAGAATTACAAGCTTGCACAGAGCCACTGCAAACTTACACCAAAGGTAATTCTGCAAAGGTATCTTCCCAACAACTCAATCTTGGGCTTATACCAATCTTTGTTATTAATCAATGTAACCAAGGATTATCATTTCAAAATAACTGATGTAATCCTCATTTTTGCCTTTAAAACTCCCCTAGTCTCAACCTCTTTGAATAAGCCTTTAGTTTACAAGCCACCCATGTTCCCATTGCAGGGCTCTGCTGCTCTCAAATATTATTCTTTGGAAAATCTCCATGTGACTTTTTTTTTTTTAAAAAAAGATCAACAATAGTGATTATTAAAGGTCCTCATCTCTCTCTCTCTGCATTTTGGACAGCTGTGCTCCCCTCATTGTCACACCCTTCCTCTCTCTGGGGAACCAGCCTCTATCTACTTTTTAGAACCAGGCTGAACCTAGCTCCTCTTGAGGTTCTTCCCTTACCTGCCCAAGGCCCCAAGAACTTACCTCCCTATGAAATAAAGTTGAATATTTTTATTTACATAACTACAAAAGTTAGCCTGGAAACATTAAGTAAGGTATCTCATTGTAGCTGCATGTAAGTTAAGGGACAAGAGCTCCCTGGGGTTGAGGGAAAAACTAGGTTGAAGTTCAAAGTTTCAACACTCTTGTTGAATGAATGCTGTGAATTCACTGGGTGCATATAGGGAAGAATTATCTCACCCTCCCTCAAACACCTAACACAGGACAGCTATGGGAGGCTGCAGGAGACAGGGAGACGAAGGAGTAGGAGATCATAGCACACTCAGAGATTGAGCAAAATGAAAGCAGGCACTAGAAAGAGTAACTAATTCCCCCAACCACACAGATATTGCTGATTGAGGTGGAATCTGACCTCAGGCTGTCTAGATAATTGAGAATTTACCAAATTTTCAGAACCCACGACTTTAGCTATTGTGCTATGAGGAGCGAGTTCCTGAGGCCATTTATTTATTTTATACATATTTACTTAGTGTCTATTCTGCATCAAGTAGATTAGACAAAAATATTAATTGCTTCCTTTTCAGTTTACACTATCTTCCTTCTTTTCTATGAGGTCATATAACTCTCACAGAAAGTAATTAATTAATTTTGTTAAAATAGTAATTAATTAAAGTAATTAATTTAGGGGTTATTTAACTCGCACAGAAAGTCATCTGTGATGTAAAGAACGTTCTCCCCATTTTATAGAAGAGTGGAGTTAACTTCCAAGCAGTTATTTATATCACGCCACCAGCTACTGGAACCGAGGCATGAACTTAAATAGTCCCTGCTTCAGTGCAGCCACCTCTTCTCTGACCAATGGCGAAAAAAATGGAGTTTCCTATCTCTAAATGTTTATCTTTCCTGAGCTTAAGCTCATCTGAATTACTTCAAGGGAAAAGACTCAGGCTGAAAAGTTAAGGAACAATAATGCATAACCAGTGGTGGTAGTGCATGCCTCTAGTTCCAGTTATTTGAGAGACTAAGGTAAGAGAATCATGAGTTCCAAGCCAGGCCGGCCTGGGCAATTTAGTAAGACCCTGCCCAAAGACAAATAGATAGAGAGAGAGAGAGAGAGAAAGAGAGAGGAAGAAAAGAAAGAAAGGAAAAGAGAGGAAAGGACAGGGAAAGGAAGGGCATGGAATAGAATGTAAAGAAAGGGGTAACCTGTTCTGTCTCCAGAAATGATGGGGTAAAGACCTCTGAACATCTATAGCCCCATAAAAACAATGAATCACTGGCAAAAACTGTTAAAATCAAACTCTGGAAACTAATTAAAGGCTTGCAACTTCCTAAAAAGTGCTTATTTCAGAAAAACAGTTGATTTGCTGTGAGATTTGTATCATTTTTACCTGCCTAATCCCATTGTCTTGAAAATCAACAGCCAACTAAATTCAAATACACAAATGGGTTTTTAAGTAAATACCATGCAAACACTACCCAATATCAGACAATAGATTTTTTTTAAAAAATATTTTTAGTTGTAGATGGACATAATGCTTTTATTATATTTATTTTTAAGTGGTACTGGGGACTGAACCCAGCGCGTCACATGTGCTAGGTGAGCACTCCACCATCTAGCCACAACCCCAGCCCCCAGACAATAGCTTTTAATAAAAAACTGTTATTAGTTAAAAAGAACAACATATTACAATGAAAAAGGTTTGAACTATCAGGACAACATAGCAATTATAAAAATACGTGTGGTTAACCCTGGAGCCACAATATGCAGAACTGGAGAGAGAAAAAAATTCAACAATAATAGAGATTTTAATACCCACTTTCAGCATAGTGAGATAATATAATAGTATAATTAGAAGAGCTACAAGGAAATAGAAGACTGGAGCAGCACTGTAAACCAGAGACCCAGTGAATATCAAATGAACTTTCCAACCAGTAATAGCAATACATCCTTTCTATGTGCTATCAACATTTACTTTAAGGTCATAAAATGAACCCCACTATATTTAAAAGAATTTAATACATTTTTCTGGCACAAAAATGGAATGAAACTATAACTCAATAGCAGAAGAAAATTTGGTAAATTCTCAATTATCTAGAAATGAAGGAACATACTTCTAGATAACCAACACATAAAATTTAAAAATCACAAGAGAAATTAGAAATTCCCCTGACAGAAATGTAAATAAAACAAAACAAAAATTACTAAATAGCAAAACTTATGAAATAAATGCTTAGGCCAAAATTCATATCTGGAAATATCTATATTAAAAGAGAAAAAAGATCTTCTATCCATCATTTAACTTTCTACCTTAAGATATTAGAAATAGATGAACAAATTAAATCAAAAACAAATTGAAGGAAATAAATAATAACTATTTTTAGTAAAAAAAATATAAAACAGAATAGAAAAGCAATACAGAATTTAAAAAGGAACCAAAAATTATTTCTTTGAAAATGTAAACAAAGTTGAAAAACATTAACTAGATGGATCAAGAGAAAAAGAAAGGACTCAAACTACGTCAGAAATGAAAGAGGGGTCTTTCAGAAATAAAAAAGAATAAGGGAATATTATGAATAATCATAATAAAAAAATTTGATAGCATAGGTGAAATGGAAAAGTCACTAGAAGGACAAAAACTATCCTAAGAAGACATTAAAACATTGATTATATCTATAACTGGTAAAGAGACTGAATTAGTGATTTTAAAAATTTTCCTACAAGAAAGCCCATACCCAGAAGGCTTCACTGGAGAATTCTACCAGACTTTTAAAGAAGAATTAACAACAATCCTTCACAAACTCCTTTAAAAAATCCTTTACCTCCTTTGCAAAATATATTCGCTGTTCTTCAAAATGTTCAACATAGGATGTCCAGAAATCCCACTTCTTGGTATATACCCAAGGGAATTGAAAGCATATGTTTACATCCAACAATCCAAATGTCCATGAATAACTGATAAATAAATAAAAAGTGATATGGTCATGCAATGGAATATTAGTTGGCCATAAGAAAGAATCAAGTATTGATAAATAGTACAATATAGATAAGGACTGTGGATGTAGCTCAGTGGTAGAGCTTGCCTAGCATGCATGAGGCCCTGGGTTTGATCCCCAGCATTACAAAAGTTATTTATATTTAAATAAACAATATAGATAAACTCTAAGTGACAGAAGCCAGACAGAAAAGGCCACATATTGTATGATTCTATTTTTAAAAAAATATTTTTTAGTTGTTGATGGATCTCTATTTTATTTATTTGTATATGGTGCTGAGAGTGAAACCCAGTACCTCATGCATGCTAGGCAAGCGCTCTACCACTGAGCCACAACCCCAGCCTCTGTATAATTCTATTTATATGAAATGTCCACAATCAAAATCTTCTATAGTTTGGATCTGGAATATCTCCCAAAGGTCCATGAGTTAAAAGGCTTAGTCCTCTGGTTGGCACTATGAGAAGATGGTAGAACCTTTATGAGGTAGGGCCTAGTGGGGAAAAGATCATCAAGAGCATACCCTTGAAGGGAATATTGGGACCTCATCCCCTTCCTGCCTCTTTCTTTGTTTGCTTCTGGCCACCATAAAATAAGCAAGTTCTTTTGCCACATGCTCCCATGATGATGTACTTCCCCACTCCAGGCCCCAAAGCAACAGCCAACTGACCATGAATGAATGGAAGCTTCCAACACTATGACCCAAAATCTTTCCTCTTTTTAAGTGGTATTTTATTATAGTAACCCAAAGCTGACTAACCCATATAGACGCACATCTTCCTGAGACTGACAGATACCCATGTGAGGGCCAACAATGTCACTAGAGTAGTGGAGTTAAATGGTGAGAATATGTTGACTTCATCAAATACAATGGTTAGAAGGCTCTATTCAGTTTTAGAAATACCTCAGGTGGTAAAAGAATTTAAGGATACAGGATAAGAAAAATAACAAGTAGTTGAAAATACTCTGAAAAATTTAGGAAAACCATGGAGTTACTGAACAAAGGAATTAAGGATCTCAGGTTTGGGTCCTTTTGGGTGGTTAGAAAAACAATCAAGAGGAAATTCAACTTTAAAAGACAACACACAGTAACTTTGTGTGGGGGGGTGAATCATAAAGAATCATTTTGCAAAAAATTTAAAAAACAACTTCAATAAAAGGCAAGACTGTCATCAAAGGATTTCTGGATAGAGATTAGAATGGCGCCTAGGGAAAAATACACAGGCAAGAATTCAAGTACTAGATCATTACTTTCCAGGTTTTTAGGTTGTTTGGAACATTTCCCCAATAGCCCTAAATAATTATCTTAAACCAGCTGCTGTGCTCTGACTGTATTAATTCAGCTTCTTTTATTTCCTGTGCAAGTTGTGCACTATATTAGCATTAATGCAATAAATGAGCAATTTACTATCTTTGAAAGAAGTCAACAGCCTCAAACACACTCATGGAAGTTACATTTGTAATAACAAATACCTGTGTTAATTTCCTTTCACAAGGAGCACAATAACATCCTCCTTGAGGCAGCACCTTTTGATAGAATGAATAATAAAGTGCACATCACATCATTTATTTTGGTCCCTCTGCTGTGCCAGCAAGCATATGTTCCTTTCAATTAATGTGCTGTTACTTGTACAAAGCCTGTTTTTAAGTAAATGTGTTTTGGGGAGGACAATAAAATTAGATGAAATGATGGATGAGAAATTTGAATGAAGTTCAGGTTAAAAAACACTATTCATAATAGCATTCAAAAATTTTTTATTCAGTTCTGCCCAACCCAAGTCTATACATCATTAATAAATGTCTACTGTGTGTCCTATGTTGTCCTTACTTTTACAGGTCTTATGATCTTGTGCAGAAGAAAACCATATACAAAATGATTAAATGAACAAGACAAAATGATAGATAAATTTATGCCAGCAGACATACCAGGAGACTTTAAAAACATTCATCCTCTATGAACAGCTGATGTGTTTAATTCTGCAGTGCAAGTACAGTCTGTACCATACTCATGAGGTACATGTGGCCGATTTCTGATTTATTATAAAAATGTTGTGGAAAATAGAAATAAAATATTTTAAGAAAAGGCAGTGGGTTTTTTCCTCTCCCCTATGCAGCAGAGAAAATCCACAGGGGTGAATGGCAGCCTTGGCCAAATCACTTTGGTGAAGGTGAGATGATAAATTCCTTAAGAACAGAATTTTCTTCTTACTCAGCTTTGGGGTTTATTGAAAAGTCTTAACCCACTGAGTTGTACACATGAAAAAACATTTTTTTAAAATTTTCAATCATGCCTTGAACAATTCTCTGTTAAATTTTCCTTGCCTGGCCCTCAATAACATCCAGAGCACGTTGTATTTTGTACCAGTATCTTTTGGTGATTATCACTTTGTCCAAACCAGATTAAAACTTAATGTCATAGCTGATTCAAATCACTTCTTCCCCTCCCATAGCACAGCCTAGAGCTGCAACGCTGCTTACTGTCCTGATTCTTCTTCTCTGGGGCTGAAAGGGTGTCAGAAGTAACAGGGAAGATGGGTATTCTTTACCCACTCCTGGACATTTCAAGCAGATACTGGGGGTGGGGAGAAATTTCAAAGAGGGTATTTGGGATTGAGTGTGAAAAATAATTCTATCTTTATTTTCACTAACTCTAACCAAAAGTTAACATAACATCAAGAAATTGTGCAATGGGAGACCCTGGATTGAGGACTCTGACAAACTATACTTCTCATAAAAGAGCCATGATTAGACATTTGCCATCATGGAAGGCATGACAGGCAGCTAGAGTCACTCAAGAGAGGTTTGCTAACACAAATGACACCAGCAAGGTATAGAAAAAAATCTTTGTCTTTTGTCTTTTGTCCTTCTACTCTTCCCTTCCTCTGCCTCTAACTATGGCAGAGCCAGAAGATGGGCTGGGGAGAATGGGTGGTCAAGATCAATGGAGTCCCACAACGAGGAATGGTGTCTGAAGAGGCAGCGACCATCAGAATAGATACCTGTTATAAACAACTAGTGGGCTGGTGAAAAACTGGCCCCATCTCTGACTTCACTGCATGGGCCACAGCCCTTGGACTTCCTTCTTTATGTCTACGTGTTCACAAATCTGTTCTATATTTTTTGCAGGAAGCAAAATATACATTTCAGGGCTGGGGTTGTGGCTCAATGATAGAGCACTTGCCTGGCAGATGTGAGGCACTGGGTTCCATACTCAGCATCACATAAAATAAATAAATAAGATAAAATTATTGCATTCATCTGTAACTAAAAAAAATTTTTTTTAAAATATGCATTTCAGATTAATTCCAGAAGCATAGGGATCACAAATTCTGTAACTTCCTATTAAACGTAGAAAAGTTTGTAACAATCATGTACACACAGTGAAATCAGATGGATTTTCCTAATGTTACATAATGATCCCAATTTTAAAAAGTGGTTTTTCACTCTACAAATGATGGTTAAAGCCTCAAGCTAAGCCTTCCTTTCATTTTTTTTTTACCAGAAAGTTTTTTATGAATAAAAACCTAAGAATATACTCTTCATCCAAAAATAAATGAATCTTTCAATTCTAAGAATGATTAGATGCAACTGACTTGAAGAAGTGTGACGGTAATCTTTGTTTTCTTCTCCATACTATTCTCCAAGGAGCTCCATAATTTCTTACAAGTTCTGACTTTATTTATGTTTTTTATCAGGACAGAGATGACCTGGGATAAAGTCAGGAAATAGTAATGCTCTTAATAGTCCATGAATCTGAATAAGGCAGGGGCAATGATGACGTAAATTGCACATTTCCTAAACTACCTATGTAAAGCAGGGGCTTCCATTTCCATCAGCCCGTGTCAGATCCAAAATAAGGGTCATGTTGTAAAGGATGCAGTCAACGTCATGGATTTGGGGCTTCCTCACATTCGTTTGCCTCACCTATCTTTTGCTTTATTAAAATCACTGGATAGTGTCTTGTGGGATTGTCACTGAAGTTCTCCTCCTTCCATCAACCCCTTTGCAAGCTCAGGGGAAGGCATGTGACCCAACTCAAAGCAACTCTTTGCTCTCTCTCTGAAACGTGAATCTTGAGTTGAGAGGATCAAGAGACTGGAGATTAGTTTGATTCTGACTAGTGGACCCTGCCCATCTTCTTGCTATGAAATGGCTTTTGAGGATCTGATGTTCTGAGTCTCGGGATGGTGCCTGTTCTGGCCTCGCTATCCAGTTTCCCATTCATTCTGTCACCCCTGATATCCTTTTGGGTATGTTCATTTTGCTTAAGACGATCAGAGGGAATTAAAATAATTTGAAGCCAAAGAGCTGAACTGATACAGAGCAGTTCCATGACTATGTTTATGTTTTCATTTATTATTTGGGAAATTTTTTAAATCTCAAAAAATTATATAGCCCTTAGTTCTTTTCTATAGCATGTGTATTGAATCTAGGTGGCTTGTTGTTTATTTCTAGGATTATAAGTAAATGGACATTATATGGACATTAAAATTGAGTTTCCTTCTTTCTCTTTTGCCTGCTAATCCCCTGTCCATATAGGTACAACCCATCTAAAGAACACTCAACATCTACTATTTAAACAGTCCTTGGGAAAATATGAAATAACTTCAATACTACAAATTATATTGGAAATCTTTTCTTAAAATTTCCTCTTTAGAATGCTCTAGTTTGGATATGAAATGTCCCCAAAAGTCCCACGCATTAAAGGCTTAACCCCAGTGTAGCACTGTGGAAAGTGGTAGAATCTTTAAGAGGTAGGATCCTGGGGGGGAGGCCTTCCAGTCACTGTGAAATCCCCTTGGAAAAAATAATGGGACTCTTCCTTTTCCTTCCTCTTCTGCTCCTGGCCATGAGGTGAGTGGCTTTTTGCTCAGCCATTCACTCTCTGCCATGATTTGCTGCCTGACCACAGGCCCAAAAGTCATGGAACCAATATACCATAGACTGAAATCCCCAAACTGAGCAAAATAAACCTTTCCTCTTTATAAGCTGATTATCTCAGGCATGTGTCACAGTAACAGAAGCTGACTAACACATAGAAAAAAAAAATCAAACTATCAAAACTAATATATCTTAAATAAAGGGAGATTTTTGTTTTTGTTTTTGATTTCTTTTTCTTTTTTGTTTGCAGTGCTAGGGATCAAACCCAGGGCCTTGCATATGGTAGGCAAATGCTTTACCACTAAATGACACCCCCAGAATCTAAAGATGTATTTTAAAGCTCATGGGAATGGCTAGGTCATCAAAGCACAAGAAGAGTCATAATATAAAAAATTATTCAAACAGATTGAAGGTCACAGGGCAAGTCATTGAAGAATGAACAGTAGCATGGACCAATTTTATTAAACTATCTTTGGACAATGGGATATTCTATGGCAATGGCTGAACATTTACAGGAAACTGTAATCAGAACTATAAATATTATATGAAGGAAGCTAAACATTCTTCATGAATCTGTCTGAATAAAGTTCAAGACTAGGCAAAATTGAACTATGGTGTTAGAAATTAAGAAAGGAGTTACCTTTGATGAGTAGTGAGTGAAAGGGGTATAAAGAGGTTTGGGGCACTGGAATGATCCATTTTGTGATCTGAGTAGTGGTTACATAAATATTCACTTTACAATAAAGGATTCAGCTGGATATTTATGTGTAGTGCAATTTTCTGTATATGTATTTTGTTCTTTTTTCTTTTTTAAAATATTTTTTAGTTATAGATAGACACAATGTCTTTGTTTATTTATTTTTATGTGGTGCTGAGGATTGAACCCAGTGCCTCACAGGTGTGAGGCAGGCGCTCTGCCACTGAGCCATAGCCCCAGTCCCTCTGTATATGTATTTTAATTAAAAATTTTAAAATAAGGGTGAAGGGCAATTTCTTTCCTTCCTTCTTTTCTTCCTTCCTTCCTTCAAAAAATCTTGGTCATCCAGCATGGAGATTCTTAAGGCAACTGATTGCAGAGTTCATTAAGCTTTTCTTCATTTATTGGTCTATGATTCCTTTTCATTGATCTTCTCCTCTCTGCCAAGACCTCTCTAAAAACATAATTGCTTCTGCTCAAGAATACAGTGTGAGTAACTAGCAAAACACTCAGAATTTACTGGTTGGTCTTGAAAATGTTTAGGCAATTAAAAAGAGGTTTTAGCATGTCATTTTAGTGTTCAATACTGATTGATTGACTGATTTATGTTTCCAGTACATTTTTGGTTTTGCGGTGCTGAGAATCAAACCCAGGGCCTCACATGTGCTAGGCAAGTGCTGTACCCTGAGCTACATCCCAGATCCCAATATATTTTTGTTCTAATAACTCCAAAGAAGCAATAGCATACACAGATGACAAAAATTATATTAATGTAATTTTAAATCATTTACATGTGAAAGAACATTTAAATTTAGTGTAATATTTAAGTCATATATTCAGGAATTTTAATTCAGACCCTTATTCGTATGATTTTCAAAGTGAAAACATTGTTTTTAGAATTAAAACTGTATTTCAAATCTAAAGAGTAATTCAGAGGGAGTATTTAATGTCCCTTTGTTTTCTTTCTCCCAAGAGAAAATAATCTTCCACTTGGATAAAGGTTAACTTGCAGTGATGATTCAAATGATTGGAAAAGATTAAGAACTATAGTTACCTGAAGTATGAAACAGCTCATTCTGGATTTGGAGAATTGAATTGTTAACTAAACCCAGTAATCACTTTTATGCAAGTTGTTAAAAATTCATAAAAGTGACCTAATTATTTCTTGTTTTGGAATTCAGTTGGTATTTCATGTATTTTATAGAGTGATAATTGCTTCCTTTTTATTTGTTGTCAAACAAATAAATATGATTAAATTATACTGACAATTACTCAAGAAGACAGCAATATCTATATATTATCTATCAATCATATACATATGATTGATGTATAAATATATATTTAAAATATATATAATCTACCTTTCTTAGTCCATTCTTGCTGATATAAAAAATATTTCAGGCTGAGTAATTAATAACACTAGAAATTTATTTCTCACAGTTCTGGAAGGTGGAAAATCAAGGTCTGGGTGCCAACCGATTCCATGTCTGCTGAGGGCTGCTTTCTGCATCTAGGATGGCTCCTTGCTGCATCCTAATGTAGAAGAAGGGATGGACACTCTGTCCTCACATAGCAGAAGGGCAAAAAGGGACAAAGAGACTCCTTTTAGCCTTTTATAAAGGCTCTAATCCCATTCATGAGTGTTGCACCTCATGATTTAGTTACATTCTTAAGGTCCTATCTCTTAATACTACTCTACTAGGGATTAAATTTCAACATGAATTTTGGAGATATTCAAACCATAGTACAATCATAGAGCAAATACTTACTTTGCCTTTAATTAATGATTTTTTACAGAAATTTTAAGTCTATAAATTAGATGAACTGTTTCATACTTCAGGTAACTGTAGTTCTTAATCTTTTTCAATCATTATTAGTTCACTGAGTTCCCAAATACCTACCATCTCCACACACACACAACTCTCCCACTATTGGTATCTTGCACCACAATGGTATGTTTTTCACAGTTGATGAACCCACACTGACACATCCAAAGTCCACAGTTTATATTAGGATCTTCTCTTGGTCTTGTACATTCTATGGATTTTGACTAAAGCTTAATGACATGTATCTATCATTGCAGAATCCTACAGAATAGTTTTGCTGCCTTATAAATCCTCTTGTTCTGCCTATTCATCTTTCCTCCTCCTGTAAGCTCTCACAACTGCTGATCTTTTTATTATTTTGATAGTTTGGCTATTCCCAGAATGTCACATAGTTAGAATCATGCAGTATATGGTCTTTTCAGATTCTTTCACTTAGTTATATGCAATTAAGTTTCCTCCATGTTTTCATGGTCCCATAGCTCACTTCATTTATTGCTAAATAATATTCAATTGTCTGGATATACCCTAGTTTATCCATTCACATACTGAAAGACAGCTGCTTCCAGTTTTTTTGTTTGTTTATTTTTCATTTTTTTAGGATTGAACTCAGGAGCACCTGACCACTGAGCCACACCCCCAGCCCTATTTTGCATTTTATTTAGAGACAGAGTCTCACTGATTTGCTTAGATGCTCGGTTTTGCTGAGGCTGTATTTGAACTTGGGATCTTCCTGCCTTAGCATCTGAGCTGCTGGGATTATAGGTGTGTACCACCACGCCCAGCCTGCTTCCAGTTTTGACAATCAAGAATAAAGCTGCTACAAATATCCATGTGCAGGTTTTTATGTGAACACATTTTTCATTCATTTGGGTAAATACCCAGAAGCTTGCTTCCTGGATTATATAGCAAGAGTATGTTTAGTTTTGTGGGGCACTATTAAGTTGTCTTCCAAAGTTACTGTACCATTTTGTAACCCCACTGGCAAAGAATGACAATTCCTGTTGCTTCATATCTTCACCAGGATTTGTCGATGTCAAGGTTTTGGATTTTGGCCATTCGAGTAATTTTGTAGGGGGATCTTGTTTTAATTTTAAATGCCCTAATGTCATCACGTTGAATATCTTTTCAAGTGCTTACTTACCATCTGTGTGTCTTTGGTGTAGTATCTGTTCATATCTTTTGCCTATTTTTTACTTGGGTTCATTATCTTTCTTGCTGAGGTTTAAGAGGGGTTGGGGTTTTTTGGTGTGTGTGTGTTTGGAGTTACATTCCTTTATCAGATGTGTCTTTTGCAAATATTTATTCGTGGTCTATAGCCTGTCTTCTCATTCTGTTGACATTGTGTTTGCAGAACAGAAACTTTGAATTATTACAGAAATTTTACTTTTAAAAAGCTACAAATTCAATTACTTTTTTTCTCTAAGAGATGTGTGTGTGTGTGTGTGTGTGTGTGTGTGTACTTTTACATTTCCCCAAATATATTTTAATACAAAATCACATATTTCCCCTTTGGTAGTACCATGCTTGGAATCCCAAATGTAGTGGATCCTCTGTATGGGAAGAAACATGAGGATGAAAAACCTGATTCTAAACCTCAAATCCAGCATTTACTATTCATGTGACTTTTGGGCTTCATATTCCTCATTTTCTAAACAGAAATCAGGCAGTCCTGAAGTACAAAACAGGTCTTATTAATCTCTCCAGGCTTTGTGAAAATGTGATTATAAAAAGCCCAATATAGTACTTAGCCCATAGAGAACCTCAGAAAAGGTGGTTAGTGATATCATCTACTATTCTTTTTAAAAATTTTAAATATTTTATTGACAAAAGTTATATGTATTCAAGGTAAACAATGTGATGATTAGATATATGAATAACTGTATAATGATTATCACAAATTAATTAACACATCCATTGCCACTCATAGTTTCCATTTGGGGGAATAGAAAGTGAGGTTTTAATGAAATATAGCTTATCAATTATTTCTTTCATAGATTGTGCCTTTCGTGTTTTATTTAGCTGTTACTGCCAAACACAAGATCATGTAGGTTTTCTGCTATTTTCTAGGAGTTTTGTAGTTTTGTGTTTCATATGTAGGTCTACAGTCCATTTTGAGTTAATTTTTGTGAAAGGTGTAAGATCTGAATCTCGGTTGGTTTGTTTCTTGGCATGGGGACATCCAGTTGCTCTAGCACCACTCCTTGAAAAAGCTACCTTCACTGTATTGTATTTTCCTTTTCTCCTTTGTTAAAGATGAGTTGATTATATTTATGTGAGTTTACTTCTGAACCCTCTAACAGAGTTCCATTGATCTATTTTACTTAATGGCATATTATCTTATTACACCTATTTTATAATAAGTCTTAAAATCAGGTAATATAAGTCCCCCAACTTTGTTCTTTTCCTTCAACACTGAATTAGCTCTTTGGGGTCCTTTGTCTTTCCATAAAAGCTTTAGAATCTATTTGTTGATATTCACAAAAAGACTTACTGGGATTTTGATTGTCCTATTGACTCTACAGATTGAGTTTGGGAAAATTGACATTTTGATAATACTGAGTCTTCTTGTCTGTGAATATGGACTATCTCTCCATTTATTTGGTTATTCTTTGATGTACTTCATTAAAGTTTTGTAGTTTTCCTCATGTAGGTCATACACATATTTTGTTAGATTTGTACCTAAGTATTTAATCTGGGGGGAAATGGTGACTTTAAAAAAATATTTTATATACTTGTAGATAGACAACATGCCTTTATTTATTTTTTTATGTGGTGCTGAGGATCAAACCCAGTGCCTCACACATGCTAGGCAAGTGCTCTACCATGGAGCTACAGCCTCAGCTCCAGTATTGTATTTTTAATTTTAAATTCTACGTGCTCATTGCTGGCACACACAAGAGCGACTGGCTCTTTTTTAAAAAATTTGTTCTAATTAGTTATACATGACAGTATGCAATTGACTCTTTTATACTAATCTGATATAGCTGCTTAGTTCTAGGAGTTTCTTTTATTGTTGATGATGATGATTCTTTAATTTTTTTCCTACAGAGATGATCATATAATCTAAAAGTGAGTTTCATGTCTTTCCAATCAGTATACTTACTATTTCTTTTTCTTGTCTTACTGCATTAACTAGGCCCTCCATACAATGTCAAAAAAGAATGGTGAAAGGAGACATTCTTGTTTTGTTCCTGATCTTATTGGACAAGCTTTGACTTTCTAATCACTATGATGGAATCTGTAGGTTTTATGTAGATTGTTTTTGACACAATGAAGAAGTTCCCCTTTATTCCTAGTTTTTCGATACTTTTAAATCATTAATGGGTGGTGGATTTTTGTTAAATGCTTTTTCTGCATCTATTGATATGATCATGTGAGTTTTCTTAAGTCTGTTCATGTGGTGGATTAGACTAATTGATTTTTTTCCGATTTTATTTTTTATTTATTTATTTTTTTATTGTTGGTTGTTCAAAACATTACATAGTTCTTGACATATCATATTTCACATTTTGATTCAAGTGGGTTATGAACTCCCATTTTTACCCCGTATACAGATTGCAGAATCACATCAGTTACACTTCCATTGATTTACATATTGCCATACTAGTGTCTGTTGTATTCTGCTGCCTTTCCTATCCTCTACTATCCCCCCTCCCCTCCCCTCCCCTCTTCTCTCTCTACCCCCTCTACTGTAATTCATTTCTCCCCCTTGTATTATTTTTCCCTTTCCCCTCACTTCCTCTTGTATGTAATTTTGTATAACCATGAGGGTCTCCTTCTATTTCCATGCAATTTCCCTTCCCTCTCGCTTTCCCTCCCACCTCTTATCCCTGTTTAATGTTAATCTTCTTCTCATGCTCTTCGTCCCTACTCTGTTCTTAGTTACTCTCCTTATATCAAAGAAGACATTTGGCATTTGTTTTTTAGGGATTGGCTGGCTTCACTTAGCATAATCTGCTCTAATGCCATCCATTTCCCTCCAAATTCTATGATTTTGTCATTTTTAAATGCAGAGTAATACTCCATTGTGTATAGATGCCACATTTTTTTTATCCATTTGTCTATTGAAGGGCATCTAGGTTGGTTCCACAGTCTTGCTATTGTGAATTGTGCTGCTATTAACATCGATGTAGCAGTTTCCGTGTAGTATGCTCTTTTTAGGTCTTTAGGGAATAGACCGAGAAGGGGAATAGCTGGGTCAAATGGTGGTTCCATTCCCAGCTTTCCAAGAAATCTCCATACTGCTTTCCAAATTGGCCACACCAATTTGCAGTCCCACCAGCAATGAACAAGTGTACCCTTTTCCCCACATCCTCGCCAGCACTTGTTGTTGTTTGACTTCCTAATGGCTGCCAATCTTACTGGAGTGAGATGGTATCTTAGGGTGGTTTTGATTTGCTTTTCTCTGACTGCTAGAGATGGTGAGCATTTTTTCATGTACTTGTTGATTGATTGTATGTCCTCCTTTGAGAAGTGTCTGTTCAGGTCCTTGGCCCATTTGTTGATTGGGTTATTTGTTTTCTTATTGTTTAATTTTTTGAGTTCTTTGTATACTCTGGATATTAGGGCTCTATCTGAAGTGTGAGGAGTAAAGATTTGTTCCCAGGATGTAGGCTCCCTATTTACCTCTCTTATTGTTTCTTTTGCTGAGAAAAAACTTTTTAGTTTGAGTAAGTCCCATTTGTTAATTCTAGTTATCTAGGATTTTGAGATGAAGTGTGAGATCATTTATTTGTTGGTTTTTCCTTTTGTTAAGGAATGAACTCTAGGCAATGAATTTTCCTCTTAGAACTGCTTTCATTGTGTCCCATAGATTCCGATATGTTGTGTCTATGTGTGGATCTCTAAGAATTTTTAAATTTCCTCCTTGATGTCTTCTATAACCCATTGATCATTTAGTAACCTATTGTTCATTCTCCAAGTGATGCATGATTTTTCCTTCCTTCTTTTATCGTCGACTTTCAGTTTCATTCCATTATGGTCAGATAAGATGCATGGTATTATCTCTACTCCTTTATATTGTCTAAGAGTTGCCCTGTGACATAATATATGATCTATTTTTGAGAAGGATCCATGTGCTGCTGGGAAAAAAGTGTAACTGCTTGATGTTGGGTGGTATATTCTATATATGTCAATTAAGTCTAGGTTATTAATTGTGTTATTGAGTTCTATAGTTTCCTTATTCAACTTTTGTTTGAAAGATCTGTCTAGTGGTGAGAGAGGTGTGTTGAAGTCTCCCATGATTATTGTATGGTGGTCTATTAGACTCTTGACCTTGAGAAGAGTTTGCTTGATGAACTTAGCTGCACCATTGTTTGGGGCATATATATTTATGATTGTTATGTCTTGTTGGTGTATGGTTCCCTTGAGCAGTATGTAGTGTCCCTCTTTATCCCTTTTGATTAACTTTGGCTTGAAATCTATTTTGATATGAGTATGGACACTCCTGCTTGTTTCCGAAGTCCATATGAGTGATATGATTTTTCCCAACCTTTCACCTTCAGTCTATGTATATCTTTTCCTATCAAATGCGTCTCCTGTAGGCAGCATATTGTTGGGTCTTGTTTTGTGATCCACTCTACTAGCCTGTGTCTCTTAATTGGTGAGTTTAAGCCATTAATATTTAGGGTTATTATTGAGATATGGTTTGTTCTTCCAGCCATATTTGTTTATTTATGTTACTAAACATGGTTTGTTTTCCTCTTTGATTACTTTCCCCCCTTTACTGTCCTACCTCCCACTGTTGGTTTTCATTGTTGTTTTCCATTTCCTCTTCCTGAAATGTTTTGCCAAGCATGTTTTGAAGAGATGGTTTTCTAGCTGCAAATTCTTTTAACTTTTGTTTATCGTGGAAGGTTTTAAATTCATCTTCCATCCTGAAGCTTAATTTTGCTGGATACACGATTCTTGGTTGGAACCCATTTTCTTTCAGAGTTTGAAATATGTTATTCCAGGATCTTCTAGCTTTCAGAGTCTGTGTTGAAAGATCAGCTGTTATCCTGAATGGTTTACCCCTAAATGTAATCTGCTTCCTTTCTCTTGTAGCTTTTAAAATTCTCTCCTTATTCTGTATGCTGGGCATCTTCATTATAAAGTGTCTAGGTGTGGATCTCTTATGATTTTGCACATTCAGCGTCCTGTAGGCTTCTAGGATTTGGGATTCTGTCTCATTCTTCAAGTCTGGGAAGTTTTCTCGTATTATTTCATTGAATAGATTGCTCATTCCTTTGGTTTGGACCTCTATACCTTCCTGTATCCCAATGACTCTTAAGTTTGGTCTCTTTATGTCGTCCCATATTTCTTGAATGTTCTGCTCATGGTTCCTTAACAGTCTTGCTGAGCTGTCTATGTTCTTTTCAAGTTGAAATACTTTGTCTTCATTATCTGATGTTCTATCTTCTAAGTGTTCTACTCTGCTGGTGGTATTCTCAATTGAGTTTTTAAGTTGGTTTATTGCTTCCTGCATTTCTAGGATTTCTGTTTGTTTGTTTTTTATTACCTCTATCTCCCTGTATAGTTGATCTTTTGCTTCTTGGATTTGTTTATGTAATTCATTGTCGAAGTGATCTTTCATTGACTGATTTTGCTGTCTAATGTCTTCCTTGAGACTCCAGATCATCTGAAGCGTGTATATCCTGAATTCTTTATCTGACATTCCATCTGCTGCAGCTATTACCTCTTCTAAAGTTGAGTTGACTTGCATTGCTTGCGGTCCTTTTTTTCCTTGTCGTTTCATACTGCTCGCGTTTCTTTCTGCTTGGTGAAACTGTTGTGTTATTGAATTTTCCCCCTATATATTTATATTGCTCTTGTATAGTTGAAAAGTCTCCCTTGCAGGGCGGGCAGCGGCTGTGCTCCTCCTCCAGTTGGTGTGACGTGTCTACCACGCCCGCGGCCCCCTGGGGCTGTTCTGCCGGTCGGTCGCAGGTCTGCCTACCTTGCAGGCGCGGGCGGTGGCTCTGGTCTGCCCTTACACCAATTGGGGTGATGTGTCTACCACGCCGGCGGGCCACTGGGCCTGTTCAGGGTGCGGGCAGCGGCTCTGCTCTGCCCCTACTCCAATTGGGGTGACGTGACTACCACGCCGGCGGGCCTCTGGGCCTGTCCCGGGCGTGGGTGGCGGCTCTCCTTTGCCCCTCCTCCAATTGGTGTGACGTGTCTACCACGCCTGCGGACTGCTGGGCCTGTTGTGCCGGTCGGTCGCAGGTCTGCCTACCTTGCGGGCACGGGTGGCGGCTCTGCTCTGCCCCTTCTCCAATTGGGGTGAAGTGATACCACGCCCGCGGGTTGTTGGGTCTGTTCCGGATGCGGGTAGCGGCTCTGCTCTGCCCCTACTCCAATTGGTGTGACGTGTCTACCACGCCGGCAGGCCGCTGGGCCTGTCCCGCTGGTCGGTCACAGGTCTCCCTACCTTGCGGGCTCAGGCGGCAGCTCTGCTCAGCCCCCACCGCAGTTGGGGTGAAGTGATACCACGCCGGCGGGTCGCTGGGGCTGTTCCGGACGCGGGCTGCAGCTCTGCTCTGCCCCTCTGGCCCCCACAGCACTCAGCAGGATCCGGACCGAGAAGCAGTCTCCGCGGGTTCCTGAGCCCTGGGTCAGAGCAGCTCCGGAAGCCAGAACTCGGCCGCTCTGGGCTCCGTGCATGCTCTGATAGGAGCAGGCTCCAAGAATCAGCCTCCGTGGGCTCCTTAGCCCAGGGCCAGAGCAGTTCCGGGAGCCAGAATTCGGCCGCTCCGGGCTCCGTGTATGTTCTGATAGGAGCAGGCCCCAAGAAGCAGTTTCCTCGGGTTCTTTAGCACTGCGCCTGAGTAATTTGTCTGCGAGACGCAGGTGAATGGCAGCCTGAAATTACCTGTTCTATGGTTGAATGAGCTGCGATCAGTCGAAAACAGGGATGATGACGTCAAACAGGGATGAAGCCGCTGGCTTCCTTTGTGGTCTGACCGGTGGAGAACCGAACTGGACCGCTTCCTTCCCCCATCTCAAACCCAGAATTCAGCACTGTGTACCGTGATTGCACAGCTGGCAGGAGCCCACAGAATCCGCAACGCTGTATCTTTGTGTTGCTATCTCTTGCTTCCCAGCGTGTGCCGCAGATTCTAGCCACGGGGCGATTTGCTGAATAAGCGGCGTGATCCTCCGCGCGGACAAATCGCTCACGTTTGAGCCCCTGTAGCTGATCCTCGTGCAATGAAAATCCTTCCACTAGGTTTTGGAGCACCCCAGTTTTGCTAGAAATTCCTAACAAGATAGTTTTCAGCTATTCTAACTCATCATTCTTCCGAACAGTGACGCGGTACACGGGAGTGATGCACTCCCTTCACTGCCATCTTCCACACCCTAATTGATTTTTTGACTGCTCAACAAGCCATGCATATTTGGCATAGATCCCATCTGGTCACATTATGGAATTCAATTGGCTAAATTTTGTTCATGAGACATACACATTCATGAGAGAAACTGGTGTGCATTTTTCTTACAATGTCTTTGTTTGGTTTTGGTATTGGGGTAATGCTGGTCTCATAGACACAGTTCAGAAGTATTTCTTCTGCTTCTATCTTTTGTAAGAGACTGTAGAGAACTGATAATAATTTCTTCCTTAAATGTTTTCGAGAGTTCACCAGTGAACCCGTCTAGTCCTGGTGCTTTCTGTTTGGAAGGTTATTAATTATTGGCTCAATTTCTTTAATAAATTTAGGTATAGTCAAACTATTCCTTTTTGTGAATTTTGACAGTTCTTTCAAGAAATTAGTCTATTTCAAATTATCAAATTAGTGGATAGAGAGCTATTCATAATATTCCTTCATTATCCTTTTAATGTTCATGGGATCTATAATGATGTCCCCTGTTTCATATCTGATATTAGTAATCTATGTAGTCTCTTTTCATTTCTTAGTCTGGCAAGAGGCTTACTGGTATTATTAAGCTTTTCACAGAATCAATTTTTGGGGAAGCAGTCTGCCCTGTGACAACAATTTTCTGAAGATCTGAGAAGAGTTGTCACTTTTTCAATTGTTTAACTACTTACTTGTTAAGACAGAACAATGCTTTCTAAGCTCTGTGTAGTTTATTTTAAAATAAAACTCAATAGCCAAAATGTGGAGATCATTCTTAGTTTACTAACTAAGAATACTTGACTTTGGTGATATTTTTATCTGATGTTATATAACCAGGGCCAACTTGGTTTCCAATTAGGATGAAAAATAATCCTTCTGATTTAAACTTCAGGATAAATGAAACAGAACAAAAAGAGTAGATTGGACATTTTTATCTCTAAACTGCCCAAGCGTATAACCAATTTACAAATTTTGTGGGTATCTGAGGTCTTGGTTCTAACTGACTGGTTATAGGATTATTTGGATGACATGATGGGCAATGCAAACAAAGACTCTTGCTGTTGACACTTGCATTTGGCTCAAAAGTATATCTATGGCTGGGAGTTCAGTGGTTTTTGCTCCATACTGAGAGGGTTGACAAAATTAGTCTTGTCCAGTTCATAGTCACATTGCTAACTTTTCTTATCTTAACTGCAACAACACATACCCATTACTAACACTAGAAGCACAAATCCTGGAGTATGCCTTAGAGCAGGTTTGAATGAGCATGGACAAGGTAGCCTTTACAAAAATACCACCACCGCATGGGACAGTTGCCATCATCGTGAGAGGATGTATGGCAAACTAAATCAAAGAGATAGATAAGTCCCCTTAACTCTTGCCATCTTTTCTCTGTATAATCATTGATATATCATTCAACCTTTTCTATTTGTAGGAAATAATATTAAGAATGATATAAAGATCAATGGGCTTGATAGGGTAGCATTTTGAATTCCTTGAGCTATAACTTAGTCAATAAAATATATTTATTTGGTTCCTGCAGTGTATGGATTACAATACAATTTCTAACTATTTTTAGGAATTACAAAGGAAGTCTATTCCCAAAGAATTATTATACTTCACATAAGAAATAGAATCTAAATAGTAAAAGTTGGTAAGCACCACTAACGAATATATAACCAATTGCAACCTGCTGACAAGGATGCTCATGTCCCTCCATAGCCCAGGTTCAGCTGTAGTGAACTGAAATTCTGAAGAACTCAAAGAAGAAAAATTAGGTGTATGGGATGGGCTCACTATTGGGAGTTTTATTATTTTGGAAAATCATTTGGGTATAATTTTATGCTATGATATAATTTTTGTTCTTAGGCCTTGTATTTAAAAATTAACTTTTACAATAAAAGTGATAGTCAACTTAGTACAATGACATGTGTTAATCATCACCATAGTTATCACTTTATATACATACACCTTTTCCCCCAAAAAAGAATGCACAAGTGGACTTACATGATGGTTTAAACGGATAGCATAAGAGACTAAGGATTTAATAATATAAACATAACAGATAGTAATATACATTCTGTATATGCTACTGAACCTGAGAGATATTTAATAACAGCCTTTTTCCAGAATCTGCAGCTGAAAAAATTACACTGTCAGAGCCTACACTAAGAAAAGGAGAGGGTAGCTAAGCAACACCTTCAAATATCAAAGGAGAAAACGTTTAAAATAAAAGCCCTAAATTAAGCTATAAAATGTACATTCATCAGCACAGCTAAAAAAAAATCTTCACAAATTGAGTTGTAGCATCTAATCAAATAAAGTAAAAAATCTAAAGCTGGGTTTTGTGTGTAGCTGAAATGCTTGAAGATCATATCTGTTCCAGGCACAAGTCACCTTCCTCTTGCATGCCTGCCCAGATTGCCTGCTCTGGTACATTCCACCAAGGAGTCTTTTTCTTCTCTTTCAAAATTTACTTAATAATCTGAATGGTGCTTATGTGGGTGTGCTTTGGGATAACCATTATGATTTGTGGTGTGTACGTCAATGAAAAAGAAGACAAAGCTTTGAGACTCACTTTCACAAATTATTATCATACTTATGTGACCTAATACTAAAGTGTCTTTCAAATGCTTTGCTGCATCTGTGCACCTTTATGAAAAGATGTTACTTTTTTCCTCCATAATTTTGTGGTTTTAGTTTGCTTGTGTTTTTCACCCCCACCCCCACCCCCAGTGCTGGGGATTCAACCCTCTACCACTGAACTATGAGTCTAGTCTGTGCTTTTCACTTTTTCCTGTGAAACCTTAAATTCTTTGCTTGCCATTGCCTTGGTGACTCTCCTACACTGACAGAGTACATAATGGTGTATTCATAAATCAGCACTCAGAAAGGAGCTCTGATTTTGAGATGGATGACAACTTCTGAGGTCTAAATACTCCTGACTTCAAAGTTCAAGGTCTAATATCCAGCTCACGAAGTTACTGAATATTTAACAGTTGGTTCTCATGAATGGACAAAAGCCATCTCTAGCCACATAAACAATATGATCATCGCTAGAGTTGCACCAACTTAGAACAGCATTTTCACTAACTTCTCATTCACTCATAGCACCACAAAGTTCTTACAGCTGTGGGCACAGACAATCATCACACATTTCAGTGTGGAATCAATGATGGGTGAAAATTGTTCCCTCTGTGTATCCCTGCAGAGCTAAAGCTAAATAAGCCAATTTGCTGAATTACTTAGAACCAAGTATTTATTACATCACAAACACATTATTTTCCACTTGTCAGGAAATGTAATAGAGCCAAGACACCAATTGCTGTTTGTTTTCTGCCACAAGCGGACTAAACAGATATTCAGTAAGCTGTATTAAACTGAAGGATGCATTTTCAAAATGGTGAAGGGGGTGAATAAACAGGCAACATTAATGTCAGAGGAAATTATGGGTATGAACACTTTATTTCTGCAACTGTATAAAGCTGCCCCTGCTACTGATGTTCAGTGGCATAAATAATTACTACATAGATGGGTTTTGCTCCTGGAAGCTCAAATACAGAAAGGCAACTGACATTTTCAATGTCTATATTTTGGAGGGCAACACTTTTTCCTGATGTATTAGGATGCCTGTTCTTTCAGCATGGACCTATCAGAAAAAAAAAAAAAACACATAAGAAAAATGAAGTTTAAGAGATCTTGAAATGTGGTTTAAAAAAACCTTTTTTTAAAAAAAGTATTGATTTTGTTGAAAATAAAAATCCAGGGCTCTTCTATTGTATCAAATGGAATGGAAGGCAGACGAAAGGAATGTTGTTACAATTCTCTTCCTAAATCACTATGTCTTTGAATTTCCTGGGACAAGGGTCATGACAAGATATTGAATGCTAGCCCCTCTGGCTTCTTCCTATCCTTTCTCTTCCCTGTCCCAACTCTGGTGACACTGGAGCTTTAAATTGAACAGTAACTTCTGTGGAGTCCTTCTCATTTTATCTGGGTTTCCCTAGTAGTCATAAAAATTGTCCAAAGAATACCAGAATTAAAGCTGGTACAAGTGGGGATTGTTATGATTTGCATCTTAAATGTCTTCCAAAGGCCCACATACTAAAGGCTTAATCACCAGCCTATGGGGCTTACTGGGAGGTGGGCCATAGTGAGAGGAAATTAGGTCACCAGAGGTGTACTCTTGAGGGATACTGGAATCTAGCCCCTTCCCCCTACCATGCTTCCCCAGCACCATGAGGTTAACTGACCTTCTCCAACATGTTCCCCCACCATGATGTATTGTGTCACCACAGGCCCAAAGTGACACAGCCGAGGACCATGAACTGGAACCTCTGAAACCAAAAGCCAAAATAATCTTTTCTCCTAAAAGT
The DNA here is from genome assembly GCF_964194105.1 of Spermophilus citellus. Lineage (NCBI taxonomy): Eukaryota > Metazoa > Chordata > Mammalia > Rodentia > Sciuridae > Spermophilus > Spermophilus citellus. The sequence goes on along the minus strand of NC_138184.1, from coordinate 21,175,696 downwards.
TGATTATCTCAGACATTTTATCACAGAAACAAAAAGCTTACCAATAGGGATTATATTCAGGTTCTCAATTGATTTCTGATCAATGTTGATGAGGATATTTGGTCCTGATATATTGCTTTGGAGATGTTCACCCACAAATTTACCTTTCTAACATTGGAACCACTGCATACCATGGCAGTAGAGGAGGGGACTGCATGTGGCAGCTCTCACTCTCTGTCCCTGTGTTGATGCTTATGTGAATCCTACCACCCACACCTGCCTTTTCCCTTCCTTTCAGCTTGCTCTCCTCTTTTGAAGTGTTAGGTTGTGAAAGCAGAGTTTCTGATGAAAGTTCTTCTGAGGTGACAGACTCCTAGAGTAGTACTATAAAAATATCAAGTTATGACCTTCTCATCCATTCTCAAAACTTAAAACAAATGTACTTAACATTAAATGAAAACAAAAATAAGTATCTAAGTTTGGGTTCTCCAGAAAGCAATCTGAGACAGACTTTAATATTCAGGAATATCACTGAGATCAACACCTGTGGGAAGGATGAGACAGAGTGTGATCGGGTAGAGGGAGAAGGTGAGCTGTAATGTAGGCTCAACAGCCTCAGCTCCAGGGAGTTTGAAGCAGAGATGGCTCACAGAATTGTTTCACTTTGGGCCAAATGGAACAAATGCTGATCCTTTCTATCCCTGTTTCCATTCATTATTAGATAGGTCATGATTTTGGTGAGGCAGCTTTCTGTAGCAGACGTTCCCTGGTGGAACTAAAATTTGGAAGTTCATCTAATGAAACATTCGCTACATTTGGGGCAATAAATCCTTCCTTCGAGGGGAATTTAAGCACCTCATCTTACTGATCTTACACTAAAAAATATCTTCACCTTTACATACACATCTTTTATGATCATAAGAGCTACCTAATAAATTTAAAACTATTTGTAATTTTAACAAATGGTGCTGGAGCTTAATAATATTTAGCAGGCAAAAGTAAATTAATAAACTTCAACCAAATTTCTCACCTTACACAAAAATTAACTCAACATGGGTCATGGGCTGAACTGTAATAAACAAACCCATTCAGCTTTTAGAAAAAAAAAAGAGGTTTTAGACTTGACATCAAAAGCACAATCCATCAAAAGGTTAAAACATCAGATTTCATCAAAAACTTTTACTCTGCAGAAGTCTATGTGAAAAGCATAAAAAGAGAAAGTACAGGTGGCAAAAATTTGCAAACCATGCATCTGACAAAGGACTCATATCTACAGAATATAAAGAATTCTCAAAACTCATCAGTTAGAAAATGGGGTAAAATCCTGAAACATGTATTTCACTGAAGAGAATTTACAGATGACAAATAAGCTGCGAAAAAATACATGACATCATTAGCCAGTAGTGAAACCACAAGGGAACATCACTACAGATCTAGGAGAATGGCTAAAATTAAAACAAAAAAGAATAGCAACACCACCAAAAGCTAGTGAGGATGTAGAGAAACTTCATCAATCACACTTTATTGGTGGGAGTATAAAAGACACACTCTGGAAAATAGTTTGGCAGTTTTTTTTTTTTTAATATGCAAGTATCATATGATCCAGCAATTGCACTCTCTGGCATTTATTCCAGAGAAATTTTGCAAGGTTCAACTAAAAACCTGTACACAAATGCTTATGGCAGCTTTATTTGCAATATCTGAAAACTGGAAATAATTCAGACATTCTTCAACAGGTGAGTGATTAAACTGGTACATACACCTGTGGAATGCTGTTTAGCAATAAAAAAGAATGGAGATGAATGCATACAATTCAGTCAATTGCCAGGGAATTATGCTGAAAAACATTTAATCTCAAAGGTTACTTCCCAAAAGTTTAACATACTGTATGATTCAATTTGTATAACTTTCTTGAAATAAAAAAATAATAAGAACAGATTAGTGGTTGCCAGAGGTTAAGGGTGTGTGTGCAAGAGAGGAGAGTGGGTGTGGCTATCAAAGGTCAATATGATGGATTCTTGCAGTGCTGCAGTCTGGCTGGGCACAATTCAGGAGCCACTTTTCAAAAGAAACTAACTTTATTTTTAGAACTACACACACCAAACAAAACAGCTCCTCAGGAAAAAACCCTCAGAGCCCAACTGCCACCACCTGCTTCCCACAAGCCTCTCACCCCCACACCAGCCTCTCCACCTCCCACAATCCTCCTGCTCTTGAGGCTGATTGGCTGGGTTGCGTGGGCGGAGCCAAAGAAGTCCCCCAATGAGCAGCTCCATGGTCTGAAAGGGCAGGGAAACAGCCCAATGAGCATCACCGCAGAGGAGCCAATCAGCTAGATGTTGCTGGGGCCGCTGAGAGCCAATCATCAGCCGGCAGCTGGAAATTTGCTGGCAGCTGGAAGTTTGCTGGGGCCCCTTTGGCTGTGGCTCTCAACATCGTAGTGATGGAAATCTTCCCATATCTTTACTGTTTCGATGTTAATATCCTAGCTGTGACATTGTACTATGGTTTTGCAAGCTGTTGCTACAAGGGGAAACTGGTAAAGGGATCATGGGACCTCTCACGGCACTATTCTTACAACTACATATGCATATGTAATTAGCTCAAAATAAGAATGAAAAAGAAACTGCTTGCAAAAATTTAATTAAATAAATTAAATAATTTATTACATAAAATAGTGGCATTATACACTAGTGAAGCGTCTTAATCCATTTTATGCTGCTATAACAGAATACCACAGACTGGATAATTTACAGTGAAAGGAAATTGATTTGGCTCATGATTCTAGAGGCTGGAAAGTCTTAGAAATTACACAGCATCACTTCTGCCACAGGCTACTGATCAAAACAAATCACAAGCTCAAGTTCAAGAGAAGAAAAAGTAGACTTCAAATGATGTGAGGAGTAGCAAAGAACCCGTGACTCACTTACTCTACTGTAGGGGGTAATTCATTATTTGAACAAATAGTTTTCTTTGTGGGAAGTTTTTTAAGTTACATATTCTATTTTAAAAAATAAATATCAAGTTATTCAGTTTGCCTGTTTCATCTTGACAGTTTTGGTAAGTTTTGCTTTCTAAATATTTTGTCTGTTTCATGTACATTGATGGGTTTATTGGCAAAAGTTATCTGTAATACTGCATATGTGTACAGAGAGAGAGAGAGAGAGAGAGAGAGAGAGAGAGAGAGAGAGAGAGAGAGACACAGACAGACAGGGGGCAGGATTACTGGGGACTGAACTCTGAACTCCAGGGGGCTCTACTACTGAATTATATCCCCAGCCATTTTTATATTTTATTTTGAGACAGGGTCTTGCTAAATCGCCAAGGTTGACCTTGAACTTGCAATCCTTCTGCCTCAGCTTCAGTCACTGGGATTATGATGTACACCACTGTGCCTGACTTTGCCTAACTTTATTTTTAATGTGGGTAAAATCTGTAGTGATCTATTTTCCATTCCTGATATTGTTAGCTTATACTTTCTCTTGTCCCCCAACATGATCAGTTATCTAGGACTCTACTGATTCTGTTAAAACTTGAAGAAACAAGTTTTGGATCATATTTCATGGATTCTTCTTTTTCTACATAATAATATGCTTTGGATATTATTTAGTACATTTTTCTTAATTGCTGCCATGGTATTTTATGTAATGGAGATATGAGGATTTATTTAACCATGGGCATAATCTCAGGCATTCTTAACTAATTTCATTTCTCTTTTTGAATACTGAAGCAAATATCATGGTATGTCTTTATGTGGGCATGAGAAAGACTAGAACCCCTGAAGTTAAATTTTGGAGACAGAGGATACCTTAATTTTACATTTTTAAGCAGATAACTCCCAAACCACTTTCCAATGGCTGTACCAATTTGCACTCTCACCAACTAGATAGAAACATTCCCCACTGATCCAGGTCCTTCCCAATATTTAGCTATTTATTTTTTATTTTTTTTTTTATTTCTCACGTATGTGATCATGGTTTGAATCTGCACTTCCCCAATCATCAATGAGTCCCAACATCTTGTGGCTACTTATGACTTGAGGCCTTTTTCTTCTGAGATGTCTTTTAAAAAATCTATTTTCTATTTTGTTCTTATTCATTTTTTTTCTTTATGTGTTTAAGATATGAAACCTGGGTTTATTACCATGTCCAAAATAGTTGTTTCCCAGTCTGTCTCATATCTTTCACTGTGTTTTATTGTGCCTTTTTCACACAGCTGCTTCAAATTTGAATGTGCTAAATTAATCACTGTTTTCCTTTACAGCTTGGGGGTTATGAGTGGCTGAAGAAGGCCTTCCAAATGGTTCTGAGAGTTCAATTAATACTCATTGGTTAATCAGTTTCTTGTCTTTGGGGGTTAGCTCTACCACTCAGTTCTAGAATCCAACTCCTAGGGAATCACAGTCCCCTTTCTTCTTCCTCCATAAATTATGGGGAAATCTTTCAATCCTCATCACACACACACATCTTTGAAAACAACAACTTGAAACAACATAATGATATAAGGGAATCTGGGAATTGTCTAGTCTCAAACTCATTTTTATAGATGAGGACTGTGGGATCTTTACTTGCTGTCAGACACGATAGCCATAAGCCACAAGTAGCTTTTAAATTTTAATTAAAATGACAATGAAAAAAAATCACTCTTACTAGTCAAATTTCCAATGTTCCATAGCCACATGTGACTAAAGGCAATTACACTGGATGGTGTGGGTCTAGAACATTTCCATTACTGCAGAACGTTCTAGTGGACAGAGTTGCTCTAGAGTTTAAATACATTCTGTGGAGTGGCAGCAGGAACACAGGCATTACTGAGAGCTGGTTAGAAACAGAGAATCCCAGGTTCCACTCCAGATTTACAGTCAGAATCTGCAATTAAACAAGATCCATATAAGTTTCAATGGTGATTAGAGACCGAGAAATTCTATGATTGCATCTCAAGATCATACAGGTGACCAGTGTAGGCCCTTTCCCTAATCAAGCTACCACTTGACATTACCTTCTGTCTCCTTCCTACTATCTCCCTGCCACACTTGATTTCTCCACATGTTTAATTACACAACTTTTAAATAAATTTTTATAGAGCAACTAGGCCATTGGGGGCCTCAGAAAATTTCCCCTTTTCCACGCCTTCACCCTCTTTCTGGTTTGCAAGTGCTTGCTTGGTAGACTTGTGGTAAAAATCCCAAGCCCCTGTGATGTTGCTCAGTATTTTCCTCAAGGGAACCATTGGTGAAAGGCTACAAATTAAAATAAACCTTGAAACCAGTGGGGCACGAGTCATCAAACTGTATAATATACTTGCCCTTGGTGATACACGGCAGCATTCAGTACTTTCAGTCACAACCCTAGGGTAGAACATGCAAAGCAGGTTACATACTTTCCTTGGTTTGTATCCTGACCATCTGATTAGAGAATGCAAAGTAGCTGTTGGTGATCTCCTAACATAAGCACTGCTAACTGGCTAGCAGGTCACCTAAAGGAAGTGATTTGGAAGTAGGGACCAGGTTGGCCTTAAACTCTGGGAGATCTGCTTTCAGGGCACCACCAAAGTGCAGGGAAGTAATGATGAAGGAGATGTGGCCTAGGCAGTGGTTGATATTGGTGTTGGTAGTGCCCTCAAGCTACAGGTTAGTGACAGCTGTTATATTCCTTGTCTTCAAAGACAGAGCATAGTAGTTAGGATGGGACTCAGGTTTAAATGCTGCTGCCTACACCCAGGGACTAGGTAGATGGCTAATTCCAGCTTGGTATTCTTTTTTTTAAAGATAAGTTTGTTTTTTTAATAGCTTTATTTTGTTTATTTATATATGGTGCTGAGGATCGAACCCAGGCCCTTGCACATTCGAGATGAGCACTCTATCGCTGAGCCATAACCCCAGCCCCCCCCCTAGCTTGGTATTCTTGCCATAGTCAAAGAAAGTTCCTTTATCAGCATCAAGTGAAGCCTAAGCCAGAACTGTGTCCAGAGTTGGGGAAGATCATCAAGGCCTATAACCCTATGCAAAGCTCTGTCAGTTTATGGATAAACTCCAGCATTTGATCAATAATCTCCTATTTTTTTTAAAATTGTGCAGTAGCCACATACATCTATGAAAGTGAGCTTCAGGTACACAGACTTCTGAGGGTGCATGCTACTAGCTAGCCCAACTTTCTGAAAGTTGGATATGAACTGCTGCCACAACCTAGGGTTTTGTTGCTAGACACAGTACCACTGAGCTGGGACTGTGTTCCAGATAGTAGAATCCCCAACTAGGCTAGAATCTCCCTATCTAGAAGTGCTCTGAGAGGTAGAGATTGTAGAAGGCTGGTTTCTGCAGACACATTACAAGTCTAACAATGCCATTAATTCCTATAAAAGTATTTTTATATGTTCTGATCTTCCCTAAAATATTTTGTGAATTGGATCCAATACAGTAAGAAATATTATTAATTATTATATGCTCACAGGTTACAAGTGACTCCACCCATTCCTTGAAATCACAGAACACACCACTATCTTTGAGGAACTTCCAGTGTAGTTGGAAGGATATTCAATCATGGCCATTAAAAAGCTGTAACAGGGCTGGGGATGTGGCTCAAGCGGTAGCACGCTTGCCTGGCATGCGTGCAGCCCGGGTTCGATCCTCAGCACTACATACCAACAAAGATATTGTGTCCGCCGAGAACTAAAAAAAATAAATAAATATTAAAAATTCTCTCTCTCTCTCTCTCTCACTCTCTTTTTTAAAAAAAAAGCTGTAACAATTAAACAAGGCTGAGAATATGAGTGTCTGATGGGCTATAGACACATCTGGTTTATAGGGGGGATCAGAAGAGAAAAAAAAAAAGAGGCTGCTGTGAGGCTGGAGTGACAGAGGAGAGTGATATGGTTTCAATGTGTCTCCCAAAGTTCATGTACTAGAAACTTGATCCCAATGCAGTGGTTTTGGAAAGTGGGGCCTAATAGGAAGTGTTTGGTTTACAGAAGCATTGCCCTCACACATGCATTAATGCTGTTATCTCAGGAGTGAGTTTGTTATAAAAAAGAGTTCAGCCCCCTTGGAGTCTTTTTTTGCACTCTCTTTGCCCTTCTGCTATTACAAGTCTCAGGCAATACTATGAATTCCTATAAAAGTGTTTTTTATATGTTCTGATCTTCCCTAAGGTATTTTATACATTGGATCAAATACAATAAGAAATATGTATTAGGGCTGGGGATGTGGCTCAAGCGGTAGCTCGCTGGCCTCGCATGCGTGCGGCCTGGGTTCCATCCTCAGCACCACATACCAACAAAGATGTTGTGTCCGCCAAGAACTAAAAATAAATATTAAAAATTCTCTCTCTCTCTCCTCTCTCACTCTCTCTTTGAAAAAAAAAAAAAAGAAATATGTATTAGTACCGTGCTCAAGAGGTTATGAGTGGCTTTCCTCCCTTTACATCACACAACATGACCTGTGAGGAACTTGCAGTATGGTTGGAAGGATATTCAATACTGTCCACTAAAAAGTTGTAACAATTATACAAGGCTGAGAATATGAGTGTCTGATGGGCTACAGAAACACATCAAGTTTACAAGGGGGATCAGAAAAGAGAAAAAGCAGAGTCCTTATCATATGCCACAACTTCCAGAATTGTGAGGTTTATTATAAATGACCCAACCTCAGGTATTCTTTTATATCAGCACACAATGGATTAAGACGGAGAGTAATGAACTGAGTTTCAAATAAATGGCAGGATATTAACCTAGGATCTGTAAAGGTAGGAGTCCTATTTCAATCCATCCTTTCCCAGCACCTAGAAAGGGTTGGGCACATAGTAGGACCACACTAAACACAAATGGATAAATGGTAGGGAACGGTATAATTTAAAAAGCAGTTTGTATCTGATGGCTATTTTGGCTTGAAAATAGGTCAAAAGAATGTTGACATTTACATTAGTGATTTTCTCCCTCAGGAACCCTAAGTTCCTGAACCCTAAGTTCCTCAACACCTAAGTTCTTTTCACCCATCCCATGTATTTAAAGCCCGCGGGTGGGGGTTGCTGGTTTGGGTCACTACTGTAACTCCAGAACCTAGAGCCACAGCTGAAGGGTGCTGTGAGTCATCCTTTCCTGCTGTCCACCCACTTGCAGGGAACAGCTGGTGAAGGCCAAACCCATCAAGTGGACTCTTTCAGCGAAGGGATGCACCTTAGTCCCAGACTACCAGGTGATCGAACGGTATGCAGCTCTTAATAGTCAGTACTACCGGGGTGACCTACTTACAAATTCATTATCGCATGAGTTTCTACATAACTCTGTCAGGTGAGTCTCACCTGTTCTTCCAGGTTGGCTCTGCAGCAGCGGGTCGGGCGGGACAACGCATGCGCAGATAGTCAGCCGAGGGGTGGGGGTGGGGGGAGGACGAAGCGGCTGGGCACGCGCAAGCGCGGGCTTCCCGGCGGATGTGCGGCGCATGCGCGAGCGGAGCGGCCTTAAGAGCGGCTGCGGCCGGGGCGGTGCAGTCGGCCCGTCAGCCGGCTTCCAAGCTTGTCCAGCTTCTTGCGCTGCGGCGATGGCGGCGGAGGAGGAGGAGGTGGACTCCGCAGAAAGCAGCCAGGGGTAAGTAAGTACGGCCGGCAAAAGGGTGCGTGATTCTCGGGCAGCGCCCAGGACTTGTCCCCAGCTTGGCAACGCCGGGCAGCGGCCTCGTCCGGTCCGATGCGCGTCCGCGCGGCACCGTGACGTGAAACCCCGCGCAGCTCTGCCCGGCGGGCGCAGTCAGCACCAGCCCCCGGGGCGTCCGAGGTGACCCGCTGCGCCTGGGGCCGCCCGCTGTAGTGTAAGTAGCTCAGCGAGGCGGTTGGGTGGCTGCGTTTCTAGACCCGCTATGGGACCTGGCCCTGCCCAGCATGGACAGCTGTGATCGGCCGTCCCCGCACCAGTCCCCGAGTCACTGTCCGCCTCCTAGCGCCTCTGGGTGTTGAAGTTCACGCTGTGCTCGGTCCAGCTAGGCAAGACGGAAAGTGCCGCGGGCGGATCATCCCTAAAACCGGGGGAAAGGGGGCGGTGCCTCCTCCGCAGTCCTGGAGAAACAGCCCCCGAGAAGCGGGGAATTGGGGTGTCCAGGGAAAGGGGTCTGGGAAGTGGGCGTGTGGCTTTGAGTTCTGACTTCAGGCTTTATGGAAAGAAGGTTAACCCCTTCTTTCCATAAATTCAGCAGTGAAAATTCATCTTTTAAATGTAGATCCTTTACTTCCAAGCCCCGCTCTCCTTACTGGAAAAGTGTGTTTGTGTGTGTGTGTGTGTGTGTGTGTGTGTGTGCGCGCGCGCGCGCTTAACTCCAAAAAAAGACTCTCGCGTGTAGGAAAGTAGAAGGTGAAGGGCACATCTGATGTGGAGGTGTTTTGATAGAGGTAGACTAAGTATTTTTTTTTTTATATCCACAACTAATTTCATGCAGTTGTGTGTAGAAGAGGAGTAGTTGGTTGTTGGAAAAGTTTAATTACCATAAAGATTATTGCTTCTCCAGACTGGTACTTTATGTTGGAGAGTAAAGTTGTGTACTTTTCCCTTATAAATTAAATATTTTGACAATAGTTCTACTTTAGATGTGTGGAGGAATTTTTATAAGAAACCTAATCTAACTGATAGATTATGGAGTATCATGAAGACGGGTATTTGGAAAGATTGCAGTAGGGGGAAATTGTGAAATATTAGAAACTAGGTTCTTCTCTGAGTTTTGTTTATATAATGAATGAAAGGATCCACTGTTTTGCTTTATTAATGAACTTCCTTGTTATACAGAGATGAGTTGATGAATGTCATGTGATGGCAAGTAGGAATCCAGCTGGTATCTTGTGTTCCTATCAGGTTTGTCCGAACATTTTTGCCTCTTTTGGAGATTTCTTACAGGTGGACTTTGTAGTCTTCATGTTGTTGTAGGGTTTGAGAGTCCAGAACACAGCTAGGATATATGGCTTTGGTGATGGCTGGAGGTCATTGAGGGCACACCATTAAAAATCATTAGCAGCTGATGAGCTATAGTCCCTGAATAGAGGTGGGCCTCCCTGGTATTCTTGGCAGTACACTTGAGCAATGTCCAGTGTCCACTCTTTACCAAGAAGGGAGAGAATGCTATGTTCCTGTTCCCACTGGTCATATTAAACCTAAAATCCTAGGTATTCCTGTTCCTATTTTGCAGTTGAAATTGCCACCCATGAGTAATAGGGCTAGGTTGGAACCTCTTTCCTCTAGCTGTCTGGATTTAGTTTAAGGCATTTCCCCCATATTTGTGCTGCTTCTCACTTGGATTGGGACTGATGGGATGTTTGGCTCTTGTTTTGAGTCAAGTATCCTAGACTTAAGATGTTTAGGGTTTAGGTGGTGTATTGGTTTGGATGTCCTACAAGGCTTCACATGTTGAAATTAATCTGTATCATGAGGTATTAAGAGGGTAGAAACTTAATCAGTGTATGATTTTAAAAGTAGGGCCTTTGGGAACTGATTAGGTTCAGAAAAAGTCTTTAGGGTAGAGCCCCGATGTGTATCCTTGTAGTTTTATAGGAAGAACGAGAGAGAGAAATCAGACACATATACATACTGTATACTCTTGTACTCCCTGACTCTTGGCATGTGATTCTCAGTGCCACTCCAGACTTTTCCAGAAAGAAGGTCAACACCAGATGAGGTCCCTTAACCTTGTGTCTCGTGAATTGTGAACCAAAATATTTCTTTTTTTATAACTTTGTCTGTGATATTATCTTATTGACAATGGAAAACAGACCAATACAGATGGGGAGATGACATTAACAAATGAAACAATTATAAAACAGTCATCTGACAGTTTTTTGAAGTGTATAATTTTTGTCTTTTCCTTTGTGGCTCTAAGTGAAGATGGGCCTGCTGGGGAGCCATTTTTGCTTTCAATATCCAACCTTTTTAATTGCAATATAGTTGAGAAAGTGATGTGTAACAAGAGCAGGATAGACTTCTGTGAATGGCTGTAAGGTTGTCCCAGAGAATTAATAAATATCAATGAAGTTTAGACGAAAGTTGTCACAGAATAGCTCATTTACAGCATAGACCATAACATGGGTTGTTTGCAGTGATATACTAAAGTTGATTTATGCCAGCAAGCCATTGTTAAATTTTTAAGAATTTTGCAGCACAAGCCATTGCTAAATTCTGGAGAATTTGACCAACCATCAGCAGCTTGAAATGGGCTGTGGTGGGAGTATTTACAGTGTGAAAATCATTAAAATGCTATAAATAAAATATAAATAAAGGATTTTTCTGTCTACTCCATGCCTCAGTTGGTTTGCAAGCATCACACTAGTTTCAGAATTTGAATGTAGTTCTTTGTGTTGGAGCTAGAAGAGTGGATTTCTCTCTTTTATCTTAAACAAAACTATTACAATCTATTCCTTCCACCTGCTGCCATCTCCCCTTTTGTAACCTTTGCCACCTGACTTTTTAAAAATGAAGAAACTCCTCAGTGCCACATCCCATTGGCATTTTATTTTTCTCAGCTTTTCTTCTTGGATCCTTTTCAGTGTTTGATACCATGATAGCTACTTCTTTTTGAAACTCTGGTTTAGACATTCTACCTCTTATGACATTTTGCTTATTCTCTTACCTGATGGGAACAGTAAACTTTTTTTATTAGGTTCTCTTAACTATATTTATTCTCCAAGAGTCTATCTTCATCTTTGTTTTTACTTTGTTTACTCATTTTATGAACTGTCTCATCTGTGGAAAAGACACATCACTCTTTATATTCTAGTACCATTTCTAATAGTTGGATGTTTACATCTGATTTGTTAAACTTAACGTGTTCAGACCTGGACCTTACTTGTACTGTACTTACTCTTAAACTAGATAATATAAAATCAGCAGTTCTTCTTGACTTCCCTACTTTTATTAGGAAAATTACATTCTTTTGTTTATTGTTTTCTTTAGTTTATGTATTTAGGGTGGATACATTCTTCTGATCATCCAGAATCACAACTGTGACATTACTGTTGATTCTCCTTTGCTCCCTCCCTTGCCCCTGAATACCAAATCTCTTACCAAGTCCACTGGATTCTAAATGTATCTCTCCTTTCTAGTCACACTGTTACCTGGGAGCCACCTGGCTTAGACCCTCTTTATTTCCTCCTCTGGATTATTATAAACTCAATAACATGGCTTTTAGCATAGCTCATTTCATTAGATACTTTTATGTTTCCAAAAGGACCAGTCCTGTTTGCAGCACAGTAACATACAGTGTGGCTTTATTATATGCCCCCCCCCACAGTGGCTTTATTATATATATCTTTAACCTGACTTTAAAGCTCTTTGTAGGCAATGCAGCTCCCACCTGGCTTTTTAAAATTTTTTTAGTTGTTAATGGACTTTATTTTATTTATATGTGATGCTGAGAATCAAACCCAGTATCTCACACATGCTAGGCAAGTTGCTCTACCACTGAGCCACAATACCAGCCCTACCACCTGGCTTTTGAGTCTTTTTCCCTGAGCACTGTACTTTAGCTAAGCTTTAGGTTTCTGAGTCCTGAAAATGGCCCTTGCTCCCCTCTCATTTTACTATGGTTTGATTAACATTGTTTTCTCTAACCTCAAACAATTGTGATCTCCCTTCTCTAAAGGTTCATAGTATTTTTTTAAACTTTATTTATGACACTTATATAATAAAAAACTACTAGGAAACATTGATATATTTGTTTTGTCAGCTCAGTGAGAACAAGGCTTTTGTCTTACATATATGTCTGGTAGACCTTAAATTGGCTTTAAGCTTCAATACATTTTGTTTAATTAAGCCTTCAACTATTGTAAATGTATGCTGATTCAAACATTAAGATAAAAACTTAGGAGTTTCTTATACATTTTGCAGCTGTGTGAATTATGTTTTTTCATCATAAGATATATAGAAAAGTTTGAATTTGAATAGGACAACACTTAGGATCATGAAATTAAATTGTACTGGGGTTAATGGGAATAGGATTCTATTTCTTGACCTTAGTTGAACCAACCCATGCCTCACTGTTGTGCCTGCTCTCCAAAATGCCAATCACAAGCCAGCAAATGCAGATTTTAGTCCTGTGACAAAAGTCCTTTAAACAAAAGATTGTAAAGTTCCAGGAGTGATCCACTTAATAAAAAGCAACACAGGATAAATATTTCAGAATTACAAGTGTCTTTGAAGGAGTCTTTAAAGGCTTGAACTGTAGTATTTATAATAGCTATTCTGAAACATTATATTGGCTTAAAAATAACCTTCACTAACTGATAGACTAAAAATTTAGTTAGACTAAAACTCTTTTAGTCTAAAGCATGGTTCTGTAATTCCTCACTCCTGATTGTGAATTATCAAAATAAATGCACGGAGACATGATTTTATTAAAAATAACTACTCTGTTTGAGACCCAGGATTTTACACTGTTATTTTTTATCTAATCTATAAGTTTATTTTAGAACTAACAAAGAAATGTTACTCTGACTTGTTAAGCTATGTAAATGTACACATGTAGCTTCTTCAGGTTTCTTTGAAGGTGAAGTCATGAAAAGGTCTGACTTTTTGAATGGTCTGTTTTGCTGTGTGAAGGAAGGTAGGAAACCCAGTTGGCTGGAAGAGGGAGGGATTTTACCAGCACATGGCTTGTCTAAAACACTGGTTGACCAGCAACAGGTCTTTTAAAATAATAAACTAGAAGTGGTGGTGGATGGGTGGAGTTAGAAAACTCTTAAGTAATGTGTTAAAATTAGAGGGTCTGTGTTGACATTGATATGATGGCCAGTGATAATTTGAATCATTTAAGTATCATTTATCTAAAATAAAATGGTGTGTTAGTCACTTAAGTTGTAGTTGTATGAGACAGTCTTTTTCTCTTTCCTAAGAATAGAATTTAAGAAGTCAGTTCCCAGGAAAGAAGACCTTTAGTTGTATTACAGTTTATAGTTTGAAAGTTTTCAATTATTTATTGGTTGAGGGATTATTTCAGAACACATATATTTACACTTCAAATTAATCCATATATTAATAATAAAAAATCAAAACCTCATGATTTCTTTAAATGAGATGGATTAGTGTGCTTAGTTTAGTTTGTAGAGAACAATAATAAACTTACATGATTTTTTTTCTTGACTGTACCAGTATAGTGTTGGAGGCTATTTTAAGCAAAACTATAATGAAATCCTTTTTACTTATAACCTGATTAGAGATGTTATTTTAAGTGGCCAAAAGTGTGTGGAAATTGGCCAGACTTCTGTATATTTTCTTCAGAATACTTTGAAACCTCTTTCACTATTTCATAATATTTATAGATTGTGCAATTCAGGTTTAGTAATAACTATAGATATCTAGTCAAATGTCTTGGAGAACAAAACAGGATTACCAGGAAACTTAAATGTTCATGGCATGGGGTACAAGTACAATGTTAATAATATTGGAAAACAAAAAAAGATTAGGTAGAAGGTTACGGGGGGAAAAAACTGGAGTTCATCTCTCAAACTCAGGATACTTAAAATCAGATTCTCAAATAAATATACTCTAATATGTTCAGCACATTTCATTTGACTTTCCTTAATGATCATTTCTAATGTGGTCTTTTAAAGTTTTCCTTAACTCAGAAGTCTGCTTATTAATTTTTTTTCTCTGTTTCCAGCTACAGTGGTTACAGAGCAAGAATATTTTTATTTGGTTTTTGATTGAATGCTTTAGGGCTTGGGTCTTTTGCTTTGCTAGTAATACTTGTTAGGGGCCAGCTGATGGGCTGTGTAGGAATCCTTTTGGGACACATTCTTAAGCCTCCTTGGTATTACAGATGTTTACTTTTGGAAAGTTACAGTCTCTGTGGTTATTGGCTTTTTTCATATTACAATGGATACTTCGATCTCCTGATATCTGGGTCTCTGCAGTAGATGATAGTGCTTACTCATTATCTGCTTAAATAAAATAGAGGAGTTAGGTTTTGTCTTTCTGTTCCCACCCCCCAAAGCTGTGAGGAGGCAGTCCTGTATCTGTTTCACTGTTTTATGGATGAACCATATAAATTTTTACTTTAAGGTTTATGACCTCAGAAGAATGGCTAGAAATATGATAGGCTATGTCCTTAGTTCCAGTCTCGTGTCCTTGGTTCCAGTATTCCACATGCTCAGTCTAGGGAATGCTGAACAACACTGAACGGCATTGAAGATTCAGTGGGAAGCAGCAGAGGTCTTTGAAAGTGAGGTTAACTTAACCAAAGATAGGAGGTAGGGTTGGATGGGTTAGTTTAGATGGTTGAGGCAACAGATGTAGGAAGATAAGGTGTGGGAAGCCTTAAACAAAGGGCAAGAGCTAAAGGGTGGATAAGATAGATCTTTGTTTTTCACTCTTTAGAAGTGTTCCTTTGAACCTATTAGGCATATAACACTCAATCCTGCAGTCTATCTCTAAGACAGAGGTAGAGGACAGTTTCTATAAAACATTTATCATCTGGTTAAAGTAAACCTGGACAGAAACATTGTCAGGGCTTAGGGGAAAAGTGTTCTATTACAAATGAAAACAAAATGTTTTATTATATTAAGAATAGATTTTTCAGTTTAAATATACTTGAGAAAAAACATTTAAAAAATGCTCTGATGAAAAGGCTGCTGTGCACATGAAGAGAGATGGCCCCTCTTCTTGTGGTTAAAGAGCCCTAATTTTAAATTAATGCATTACATTTACAAACTCTGAGTTGATTTACAGACTCTAAGTTGAGCTGGTTATTATCATGGGCAGACAGTTCCATCCTTTGAAAGTCCATTTTGTGATAAGTAGTAAGTTGGTGGAGGTAGCCCTAATTCCCATATTATAGACTGGTATATAACTTTTTAAATTCAAGTACCTTGTACACCAGAGGTATTCGGAGTCTGAATTATTTTTTGAATGTAATTTTGTTTAAAGACTGAAACAAAGATTGCAGTTGTGTTTTCTTTGCTCCAACTTTATGATGTCAATTGGAGCAATAGTAGATTACAGTTCATTTCATTTTTTTTTTTAACTGACCTCTGATTCTCTCTGGCAAAGCGATGATTTTGAGAGATATTTGCTTAAGAAAGTTGATGAGATTGAGTTTTAAGTAATTTCCTTTTGGTGCTAGATCATATTGTTACGGTCAGAGACCTAATGACTGGTCAAAGAAAAAGGAGCTTCAGCTCCGTGATAGTTTACTAAAACAACAACAACAACAACAACAAAAAACACTAAAGGTCATGATCTTTAAAATTTTAATTGTTTATTAAACAGTTTTTTCAATAACTGAAAAATTGTTGAATGAATTGAAAAATTAATTGCTGAAGCCTTGAATCTTTTTCCTAGATAATTTGTAAGTAGGTTTATAAATAGACTAATATTAATGTTTTTTATTGTGTTTATACATTGAGGATAAATTGTAGGTAACATTTGCAAGGGATACTTAGAAGTCTTAGCATCTTTTTATTTTATTCCACAAGGATTGAAACTGACAGCAGAGAACATTAGAGTAGAGCCTTATTATAATACAGGCTGTTATGTTTCTTCAGACCTTTTCTATACATACTATTGCCATAATACAACTGCTTGGCTATAAAAGCCTGAACAAGTACATCTACTTATAGTGTTGTTCTTTGATCCAGCGTGTGTGTGTGTGTGTGTGTGTGTGTGTGTGTGTTACGTAAAGTAAGGTGATCAGAACCTAATATCTGCACTTTTTTGTTGTTATTCTATTTTCTTTAACATAAATGCCCTGTCCATATGCTATTTATGTTAAAGAACCTGTGGTACTTCAAGTACTCACTGCCTGTAGAAATGAACCCCATCTGCCTTTCTTTTCACTTCTGTTATTTCTTATGACAGAGGCCCACAATTCTCAAGCCCTTACATGATCATCAGCTAGTTAGTGTGTTTGGCACTGGGGCTGTATGGATGACTCTGAAGATTGGCTTATCCTTCAGTGTGGTAGGCAAATATGTAAATAAATAACCATAGCACTAGTAACCATCTCTGTAACAAGGGCTAAACCTCTGCCCTTGGCATCAGAGTCAGGGACAGTATCTCAAAGCAGGTGAATCATTCTGGGTAGAGGGAAGAGCTGGGCAAAGAGACATGCAGTAGTATGAAGCTTTGGGAGTGATGAGGTACCGAAACAATATGATTGTCAAGGATCCTTTGTGCTGACTTAAGGAATGTGGACCTTGTCCTGTGCATAATGGACAACTCCCCAGACAGTTTAAGGACAGAAATCATCTGAGGATAAAAAGGACTTTGGAGTCACTCAGAATTGACCTAGAAGTCTCTATTTGTGTCATTTACTAGCTGTATACCTTTGGACCAAGTGTTTTCACATCTGTGAGGGGGAGAATTCACACTGGGAATACCCTGGATTGTAAGTGACTTAATCATTCAACAAGCATTACTTATTGAGTACCTATTGTATATAATATCCACAGAATGACTACAGAGAAAGGAAGCAATGTAGGATGACCCTACAAAGCTTAGAAAAAGCTGGGTGCTAGATCAACCTTTCCAAAATTTAGCACATTTCTCACACCTATTCTTATTCATGTTGTTCTCTATCATTATAGTGGCACCCTGAGAAGACTGGGGATCCTTATTACACCTTTATATCCAGCTAATCACCAAATCCATTGTGATTTGCTTTTAAACATTCCTTGGCCAAGTGTTCTTGTCTCTAACACTGTTGCCAAGAGGGGGTTCAGGCTCTTAATCTCTCATCTCTCTAGTTCTTGATCACTTTTCCTCTTCTATTTAACATTTCTTTCACCAGAAAGTTCTTATTTTGCCACCACATACCCAACCCTTGTCAACAGTCAGATAGGTGACTACTGAAGCTCTACCTTGTCTCAGATTATTCCAGTAAGCTTTTGGTCTGCTGCTGCCAGGCCAGGAGTTAAAGGCTCACTCTATCCTGGCAAAGTGTGTAAGTTCTACATCTTTCTTTACCTGTTGCCTCAGATCTGCTTCTTTGTTTTCTTTCTTTGGCTGTGTTCTGAAAGATGCCTGGGTTGTTTTTTCAACTACTATTTACTGAAACCCAAAGTTCTTTTGTTTTTCTGTTAATAGTTATCTAGTTTACCCTAGGCAGATTGTACACAGGCAGCTCTTTGCATTTGTATTGAGGGTATGTTACTACTCTTTCTCATGAGATTTGAATCTCTTTTTAACTTTGATTTTTAATAAGGGTTCTCTTCTTTGAACCCCAATGGCAATTACCTTTTGCATTTGCTGTGAACCTGCCATTCAAGAAAACTACTTAGTCTTTAAATGTTTTATCAAGAGGCTATCTTGGATTAGAGGGAATGCTTTTTTGTTTTTTCTTGTTCTGCCCCATTTA
Source organism: Spermophilus citellus (assembly GCF_964194105.1). Classification (NCBI taxonomy): domain Eukaryota; kingdom Metazoa; phylum Chordata; class Mammalia; order Rodentia; family Sciuridae; genus Spermophilus; species Spermophilus citellus. The sequence continues at coordinate 21,157,401 of NC_138184.1, read as the reverse complement.
GACTCAACTGTATTATTTGGAATCTGTCCTTGAAGATAGACTTTGATATCTACTTGTAGGTATATACACAGGCTGAAGTTGCATATCTGCTTCCCAATATTTTCTACAATGCTTTATACCTTTTAGATGACTTGTGTCACTTGTAGCTCACTATCACAGAGATATAGGATTCCACTGCTGCTTTTCTTCTGGGTGTGTAATAGTTGAGAGTTGAGAAGACCATAAACTCACCTACTTGCATTTTGTTTTTGGTACTCTAGGTCAGGATGGCTAACGAGTTGGCTCCCCACCTGGTGCCCTACATCTACATTACACCTTAAAGAAGCTGAAGAGAAAATGTTAAAATGTAAGGTTTTCTTCTTGAAAGTTCAGAACTATTTACTAAAATTGATCCAATATATTGTATTGCCTAAAACTGGAGATAAGATTCTATGGTGTGTCAGCTATTAACAAAAGAACTTTTTCCCTCTTCTATGTCATCAGCAAGTGCCAAAATGTGGTGGGCCAGTGATTCTCAACTTTAAACTCTTTTTATTTTTTATTTTTATTTTCTTTTATTTGTTGCTCAAGACATATCATTGTATTCAAATAGGGTATGAATTCTCATTTTTCCACGTGTACAGATTGCAGGATCACATTGGTTATACATCCATGTGTATACATACAGCAATCCCAGTGTCAGTTGTATTCTGCTGCCCTCCCTATCTCCCCCTCCCCTCCCCTCCCATCACCTCTCTCTACCCATTCTACTGTGACACTTATCTCTCTCTCTCTTTTTTCCCTTCCCCCTCACACCATCGTATATGTATTTTGTGTAACAATGAGGGTCTCCTTCCATCTTCCATGCAATTCCCCTTCTCCCTCCCATTCCCTCCCACCTCTCTTCCTTGTTTAGTGGTATTATTCTTCTCATGCTCTTCCTCCCTACTCTGTTTTGAGTCACCCCCCTTAAGTTTGTAAGGACCCCAAGGAGCTTTGTTTATAGGTTATTGTTACCAATATTTGCCATATTAGAAATTGAAATTGAATAATTGAAAATGTTAATGCATTATTTTATTTGAAAATAATAATAATAAACCTGTTGCAAGTTAAAATAAGTTACAAAAAAAATTAGCTACTCTCCACAAACAAAAATGTAATGAAGAAATTAACATCGTTTATATGTTTGCAAGTCTCTTTTCTATCTGGCTTAACATAAGGCATCTGGATTCTTATATCTGCTTCTACATTCAGTCTCTTGGGTAACAATTATAAAATCTCTAGAAAACTATATTCTCAGAAAATGAGAATGAAACAGCAAATGAAAATTTACTATTACTGCAAAAACAGTTTTGACTTACTCAGAGGATCTTAAAGACCCTTCAGATGTTCCCAACTATATACTTCAAGAACAGATTCTAAGGCTGGGGTTGTGGCTCAGCAGTAGAGTGCTCACCTCACTCATGTGAGACCCTGGGGTTGATCCTCAGCACCATATAAAAATAAATAAACAAAATAAAGATATTGTATCCTTGTATAACTAAAAAGAAGAATAAGAAGAAGAAGAAGAAGAAGAGATTCTAGATATTACAGAGCATAGAATAATAAAACAAGTACTAGATTAGAATAACATAGTCCACATCAGCCACCACTGGCTACAGGATCTTGGGCCACTTTACTAATCTTCCTATTTCTTACCTTATAGTAGGATTATCCATAGAGTACTTACAGCTCTAGAATTCTAGGATGCTTTAGTTATATGTTTATACTGGTGTGGTGTCGCGACCCCCTTGCCCGCAAGGAAGACGCAACACCGGGAATCTTCTTCCAGTCGTTTATTCTGGTTCTCGAGATCTCTTCCACTCTACTCTCTTCTTCATCTTCCTACCTCGAATGCTCCTACCAGCCTTAATAAAGCATCTCAAGCCCCAATGCGAAGCTGCCACGTGGAGCTTTCTCATAGGGTGTTAGAAAACCACGCACCAACTCTCCCAATTAAGGAGTTGTTTGTCACAAACCACAGTCGAGCCAGCGCCATCTTGTAATGGCGACCGCAGTCCGCAGAAACGGCTCACTACAGTGTGGAAACCTTTTTTTTTTTTTTTGGTTATTATTTGTTTGTTTCTTATGAGCACTGAAATTTTGTCCAAACTTCTACTGTTAGGGCATTCCCAGGTGGGTATAGTTTTAAGCAGTGGTATTTTTTGTCCAGTTTTTTTCTGGTGATGCAATTTAGGAGAATGGATTAGCAGTGTGAATTATATACATGATTATTTTGAACATATGTGTAGATGTTTGTTCACACCTATTTTTTGTCCTGTTTACCATTAATGAATTTTCTTGATGTGTATTTGGGGACTCAGTGCCTAATTCGGGTCACCTAGGAAGCATCTTACATGAATTTTTAACATAAAAATTAATTTCTACTTTATATACTTAGATAATCTTACTTTCTATAAAACTGGGAAAGTAGTCATTATGGCTTACAAAAATAAGGAATTGTTGTAAGGAGATTAAACAGGGTGCTGGACATTCAATAATTCATTTAACAAACATTGATTCCCTATTCCTGGTACTAGGGGTGCAAATAGGAATGAGAATTGGTCCTTGCTCCAATATCAGACATGAAAGCAAGCAACTAATACAGTGAGATAAGCTCTCTACTAGACATTACAGATAATTTCTATGGGAATACTCAGGCAACTGTGTTCAAAATGATGAAGTGATTCAGCTCTATACTAATGCCAGATCACCTCCTTTTCTAAATTAGTGGCACTCCCCCCACCCCCTGCTTTAGGGGCATGGTAGCTGGGAATATTCTGAATGAATGCTAGATTTCTTCTTTGCCACCATATGTGAATACAAAACCTGCAATTATTTCTTTGATGATTAAAGAGCAGAAACTCCTGGTTCTCCTATTTTTGTCTACTACAGACAAATATGCATAAATAATTAAGGGATATAAAGTGCATTTATTCAGTTGATAGTTTAATGTAAATGAATCTCAGATTTAGTTTCATCTATAGTTCATTTTAAAGGGTGTTCATAGTCTTTAGTCTTGTGGTATTGAACAAAAGTAAGAGTTTTGTTCTATGAAATCATGATTATTTATACTTTCTGGACAGTGCTAGACCTGAACTCATGTTGCCTGATGCCTTATGCTAAGGAGTTCCTACCATACATACCCTCTCACCTTTTTTTCTACTAAGCATTGAGATGACTTAATATTTCAGTTAAGTGTTTAATACGGATATCTTTTTTTTTTTTTTTTTAAACAGTATTGGGTATTGAACCTGAGGTACTCTACCACTGAGCTGCATCCCAACCCTTTTTGGTTTTTTATTTATGACAGAGTCTCACTAAATTTCCTAGGCTGACCTTGAACTTTGAAACTCAACCTCTTAGAGTAGCTGGGATTACAGGTGTGCACCACCCTCCCAGCTAATATGGACTTCTGAAATCCTTGTCTAAATTCAAACTTGACTTCAACATTCAGTGCTTAATCCCGCAAATCTTCTACAAATTCAAGGTGGAATTCTTTTGTTATTGTCTGCTAATCAAGCATTCTAAAAATAATGGGCTCAGTGACCATCAAGTTCTTTGCATGTAATACTAAGTCAAGAGGTAATATGATTTGCCAAAGACTGACCATGGATGCTTGAGGTTTGTCTGATCATTTAAAATTACTTGTTTCAATAAAATAATCTCTTATTATTTTTTAGGGCTAAATCAGTAAAGGCTAAAATCATATAATCAGATACCACATGGTTTCTAGATTACTAATTTTTTTAAATTTTTTAATAATTATTTTTTAGTTATCGGCGGACACAACATCTTTGTTTGTATGTGGTGCTGAGAATCCAACCCGGGCCGCACGCATGCCAGGCGAGCGCGCTACCGCTTGAGCCACATCCCCAGCCCCTAGATTACTAATTTTTTTATGCTTTGTGTATCTCCTTCTTAAAAAGAGATGAAACTAAACAAAATTTCTCTTATGTTTTCATTAGGTGTCCCCTGCACTTACAAAAAGGAACCTGTTCGTATATCTAATGGAAATAGAATATGGACACTGAAGTTCTCTTACAGTATTTCAAATAAGACTCCACTTGTTCTCCTCCATGGTTTTGGTGGAGGTCTTGGACTCTGGGCACTGAATTTTGGTGATCTTTGCACCGATAGGCCAGTCTATGCTTTTGACCTATTGGGCTTTGGACGAAGTAGTAGACCCAGATTTGACAGTGATGCAGAAGAAGTAGAGAACCAGTTTGTAGATTCTATTGAAGAATGGAGATGTGCCCTAGGATTGGACAAAATGATCCTGCTTGGACATAACCTGGGTGGGTTCTTGGCTGCTGCTTACTCACTGAAGTACCCATCAAGGTAAGTGATGGTGACAGAAGAGAGGGATCATCACCTTGGCTTCTAAGTGCTGGTCTCTGGTTTCCATGTTTGGTGATTATTGTTGTCTGAGACTTACAAGATGAACATTCTCTTGAAGGACTAATATAGTAGCTGAAATAATGATATCAGATTTTCCTATTACATAAGCTATACATTGATAAGTTTGATAAAGGACTCTATAGTTGTTATTTAGAAATGTATAAAATTTAATGTATGATTTTAAGCCACAAGTCAAAATTATTGTGATACTATTATTTATTATTATTATCATCATTAAACCTGTGGATCTAGCAGGCTTTTCCTAACCATTTCTAAGTTGGAATGGGTATCACAAGGTTAGAAGTTAAAGATCTAGGAACTGTGCTATCTTTGTGGCTTGGAGCAAACCATGTAACCTCTAAACTTTCCTTCATAGTGTATTTTGCATGGTTTTTGATACAATTCCCTGACCTTTCTCATTTATAGAACTGTATTTCAGTCATTGAATTAATGAATGTTTGCTTCAGAACCTTTCTAGCATTATTTCCTTTCTTTACCTTAGTTTTTTATGCTATTTCCTATTCATGTTGCTACTCTGAGAGGAGGTTATATTTGAGTATAAGAAAAATCAAAGAAAAACATCATTGTTTTGCTCATCTTTTGGAAAGAAACAAACAAAAAAAAAATCAGCATTTTTGTATTGCCAAGGTATTTTTCCATTTAATCTAATCTTTAAATCCAGAATTGCAACAGTCTTTGACTTTGAGGTCTGTGAGTGAAACATGGGATGATGGTCATTTTCCCAGTGCCTGTATACATCTGTGTATGAGGCCACCCCATTGCATAACTCCAGAGTGTGTAGTTCTACACAGCATTTGGCATGTGGGGCAGCAGCCCTGTATGCCAAGGTTTTCTTCCTCTTGGCAGAGACACTGTTTCCCCACAGATGCATTAGCTAAACTTCAGCAGTAATACAGTAATAGTAGAGAGATTACAGTTCTGTATATGCTAGATAGTAATAGTCTTGTCAACTGTCAGTTCTGTTCTTTCAAAAGAAATCCAAATGTTCTCCTAATTAGCATTTTGGGCTTATTCTCTTTTGGTATTCTTTCTTAGTGATAAACATGTAGCTATGTTTTTAGAAAAGGAGGAGAAGGAAGTGGATAGTTTCCTGGTGTAAGATAGCAGAGCTTTTTGTGGGACTTGGCCTTTCTTTGTTTTTTTCTTTATCAGGTGTTTATTATGTCTGTTGTGGTATTTGTATCTCAGGAGGTGACATGGGATTCTATTAGTTAGATGCTGGTCATTAATTCTTAGAATTTTGGCCCTTCATAGTTACCTACTGATTAGATCAGTTGTTAAGATTTTCATTTTCAATTGTGAAATGCTCTAAAGAAATAGAGAGACTTCAGAGATCCAGAACAGAGTGAACACTTAAAAACTGTCAATAAAAAAGAACAGCAACAAGTATCTAAATCAGAGCCAGTGATCCCTGCATTGGACTGACTACATTTTAGAAAATGATTTTTTAATGGTTGTACTTAATGCTAGAAATAAAACTTGAGTACTATCTGAGGAACAAGAACCACTAAGTAATAGGAATAGATGGATGTGAGAATGCTTAGAATAATTAGCATGTCTTAAATTCCTATGGTTGCCACCAAAATGTTATTCTCAATTAGAGTTTGTTGGACCTTTCAGGCTATATCCTTAACTGCATAAAACTTAAATTATTAAACACAAGTTAGTTTCAAAATGATGACATTCTCTATCCCAATTATGTGGGATATACTACAAGTATATGTGTTCAAGTAACCTGGAAGTGAGGTTTAGCATTTGGTGTTCCTTCAATTTGACTCCACTACTGAGCACACAGTTGACAGTTCTCTAGCACACACACAATAGCTCTGCTGCTATCAAGCAGTTGACTTTGTATTAACAAAGCAAATGCAGAACCAACTACTCTAAATGTCTCATCCCACTTTTTCTTGGTCCAGGTGGCATTTTTATTATGCTGTCATGAGATTAAAATGAATTTTTCAATTGAGTTTCAGAAAGATTTGGGGATTTGGGGGAGAGGAGAGGGAAAGAAAGGGGTTTGGAGATCAGTGGAATTCAGATAATTTCTTTTGTTCACTGCACCTCTTCTCTCTCTCTCTCTGCTTTAATTCTTTTTCTTTAAAAAGAGAATGTCTAAAGAGTTAGCTGAGCTCCATTCGTATTACAAATTTGTTTTGCTGGTGCAATAGCAAATGCCTATAATCCCAGCAACTCAGAAGGCTGAGGCAGGAGGATTGCTAGTTCGAGGTCAGCCTCAGCAGTTTAGCAAGGCCCTAAGCAACTTAGTGAGACCCTGTCTCAAAATCAGAAATAAAAAGGACTGCATATGTGACTCAGTAGTTAAGAATCTCTGGGTTCAATCCTCAGTACCCCTCAAAAAACATTTTACATCACATCTTTTTTTTAATTTTTTAAATGTTCATATCAAATTTAAGATTTTTTATGTATTTATTTTTTACTTATAGTTGTACACATGCCTTTATTTTATTTATTTTTATGTGGTGCTGAGGATTGAACCCAGGGCCTTGCACATGCTAGGCGAGCCCTCTACCACTTAGCCACAACCCCAGCCCACATCTGTCTTTTTATAATAAATGGTATTAATCATATCTAATTAAGGGAATACCTCTCTGCTTCATCATGTCTTTCATTGGTTCATCCATCAGGCATATGCCTATTATTTTGCTATGTGCTAGAGTGAGCAGAAAGAAACAAAGCCCAGAATCTTGATGCGTATAAATTTTACACTATGTTGGGAAAGCGATGCACATTAAACATCCATATAGTAGTATAACAGCTGTGATGAGTGCTGTGTAGGGAAGTGGGCAGTGTTGAGAACCTGACGTGGTCATGAGGTGCAGTAATAGTTCCCTGCAGAAGTACTGCCTGAGCTGAAGTCTCAAAGGGGTGGTAAGAGAGTATTCTAGGCAATGGGACAAATTCCAGAGGGCCTGTGCTAGGCAGACATCTGGACTTCCAGGAAGGCCATTGTGACTTGTTATCAGAAAAGTTATGAGCTGCTTGGGAAGTGATTTCAGATGAGTACACACACCCAAGCTTCTCCCTACAAACAATCTTAGTTCGTATGTCTTGCTACAATGTCTAATAACTAGAGATGCCATCTACAAGTTTATTAGTAGATTAATGTGCGGAGTCACAAACAGTAGGGCCACTCACTGTATGAGGTGTCTTGGGCTGCCATCTGTAAAACCTTCTTTATAAGGTAAAGTAAGCCAGCAGCGGTAGCCAAAGATAACCATCACTTTTCTTTGAACTGTGTGCTCAGTTTTTCCTTTTCCCTTCCTTTCTACCCTTGCTGCTCAGGACTTATACAAAGACTGTTGATGTTTTATAGGTATTGGTTATAACCTAGGGAAAAGGAGATTCTGGAAACTTTTAACTTAGAAAATGTTTAGCAGAGATCCAGTCTGAAGTTAAAATAAGTAGGTTATAACCATTCTTCACTAATAAAAGGTTTTATCTTGAATATTTTCCCATTGACCTTGCCTGGCTCTGTCTCCTGATTATGCAGACCTGGGCAGAGCAGTTCTTGCTGGGTCCTCTTGAGAAGAAAAGCTGTTCCACTCGACCTGGAGTTGGAATTTAGGTCGTTCTCTGCAGGCCTTCCCTGTCCCCCTACCCACAGTGGACTGCAGCCCATGGGGATATGTAACTTCTCTGAGAATGCCTTGTTTGTGTACTGACTTAAGTTCTTTCAGATCTTTTTCCTTGTTCCATAAATCGATTTGGGGACTGATTGTTTTTGTTGCATTATGTCTAATTGGTGGTTGAATTTCATGAAGGTCAGATTTATATACCCTTGTTAGCATTTAGACAAAATCAAATCTTATCCCAGTGTTTTAGTGCAGGTGTTATCTACAGCTTTTTCATTAAAGCTGTAACTTGCTCATCATCTTCAAACTCAAGACAAAATTCTAATGACTAATATTGAGAAGAATGCCTTTCTGTATTTCAAAACAGATGGGCTGTTCTCTTTTTCCTGCTCTGCTGGTTCATTGTTTTTCCTGTAGTTTAATTCGGTCTCTAGTTCTTGATCAAGATTTCTTGATAAGATGACTCACATATGCTGTGTTGTTAGACCCATTTCTTATCCTAAATGTGAACTAAGAATCCCATCAGGGTATCCTCTATAGAATATTCGAGAGTAGGATGTGGGTAATTGTCACAGTTTAGGTATGCATTAAAACCAAGTGAGGAGGTAATCTTTAAACTAAGGGGTACAGGAGAAGATAGCCTGGGAACTTGGTTCAGTATATAATAAGCTGTGAGCCAAAACCTGTGATTAGACTTTCCGGAATGATGAGGTTAAATGACTTTTTGCTCACCAGACTGGCTACTGTCTTCTGGTGTCCCTTGGAATAAATTCTACTATAGAAGTTTTCCCTTTTTTTTTGTTACCGTAACTAGCTTACATTTACTGGATACTTATCATTTGATAACCACCAACTTCAGTGCTTTGCATGGTTTAGCTTATTTAAAAGTCTTACAATAAAAAATAAACAATCATTTTGTGAGGTCTTTTACCTTTAGTCAGAGCAGATGATAGTTATGTAAGTATAGTTTAGATTTAGTTGTAGAGTTTTTAAAAATTATTTTTAAACATTTTTTACCACAATCCTCAGTTACAAATTGTGTGTGTGTGTGTGTGTGTGTGTGTGTGTGTAAAACAAAAGTTTTGTGGGACAATACTTATGTTTGTTATATTTTTCTATTCCAGATATTATAGTTTTATTAAAAAACACACCAAACTGGCTTTTTACCCTCAAAGTGGATTTTATTAACCATGAATAAGTAATGGCCTGTGAGATTAATAAAACAAATACCACCAGTAATATTCTAATATTGTCTGGGGAACCAGACCAACTCTTAGGCTTACTCTATAATTATACTTTATAAGATGTATATATCGTTATAGATACAGAGCAAAAGAAAATGTGGGAAAGCATAATAATCCACATTTACTGAGTATCTGCCATGTGCTAAAGCACCATGCTAGGTAGGTTCTGAAGACACAGAATTGAACAATTCTTGGGCTAATTTACTCCTTTATAAAAGCAAGAAGAGGTTATTTGCCTAGTATACGTGTGCTTTGCATAATTTATTAAATGACATTTTTACATAGGGGTGATATTTTGAAGATTATATTAAGCAAGAGAAGCAAAAAGTAAAGCAAAAACAGAACTAGAGGAAGATGAGACTTCCCTTCTTCTCTCCTCCCACTTCTTGGGTCAATAGGTCAGTAAGAGTCTAGGATAGGGTATGTTTTAATAAAGAGTTCATTTTTCTTTTTAGCAGATAATTCAATGATGAATAATATTGGCTATTTCCCAACTTGAGTCCTTGCTGCTTACAGCTAAATGGCTGATTGTCAATTCCTCTTGCCCCTTACCTAGACCCTGTCCCAAAATATAAAATTAGAAGAATTGGGGATATAGCTCAATGACAGAGCACCACTGGATCCAGTCCCCAGTACAACAAACAAATAAAATCTTTCCAAATATATGGAACTCTTGTGTCACATATCTCCACACAGATTTATAATTATATTCCATAAATCTTCTCAATTCTTTGAAATCTAGGGTCCCCTATTGGAGCTGGCCTAGAGGAGAGAAAGCCTGCACAGTAACTTGTTGCCATCTGTTAGTATGCTAGAGTGGGAAAATGTGGGTTTTAGCCCCAGTTCTACCTTAACTAGCTTTGTATTCTAGGGCAGATGTCTCAGCTTCCTTCCCATCTGTGATTGAACCAAGTATTCCCCAAGGACCCATGGAGCTCTGTGCTGAGTCTGTGTTCTAAAGCTTTCCGTTTTAAAAAATGCAATCAAAGTAAAAAACTCTAACTGATCCTTACATGTGCTGACAAAAATAATAAAAGATTTGATATAAGGAATAATGCTCTCTGTGCACGTTTTAATTGCTTTCTGTTTCAGTTATGATTTTAGAATCATTGTCAGTTCATCCTCTGGAGATTTTGGCGGGCATTTGGATGTTTGGGTGACAGCTGAACATTGTATTGCATCAGAAAACCTTTGTGCTTCGTTTAGAATCTTTATGATATATAAAAGCATGACAGCCACATGAAAGTACTCTGGTAGTTCTGGTTTTTCTTCATTATGAACAAATTTAATAAGATGGAAAAATTAAAGCTATTAATGAGATATTTTTATATGAAATTAATGTATCTGTTGAGTAAAAAAGAAATTTGGGAAAGGATTAGAAACAGAATGTAATGCCAGTATGTCATGATGTCACAAGTAGGGTAGATAGACTGGGCATCTGGAATCTTGTGAAAAGGAACAAACTGAAGTTCACATTTTTACTTCATGTTACATCATTCTTACATTTGTGAGAAAGTTCACTTAAACTTCTTTTGAACCCACCTTGACTTTTCTTAAAATTGTTAGAATGATTGATTCACGGGAGATTATTGTTGGTATCTGAGGCTATTTTTTTAAAGCACGATACTGATCTTTAGTCATTTCTCCAGTGTCAACCCCAAGATATATGGAATCATTCGATTTTTCTTAGTGGTTATTGATCTGTTTCATCTGCCAGAGTGTAGCCTAGACAAGTGACCTCTTTTCTCAAATAATACAGTTTTGTGCTCTGCTTTTACACATCTTTTATTATTGACATAAATATTTTAAAATTAAGTCCTTTCTCTACCATATCTCTCTCAAATTCTACTGAGTCTCAAGAGTTTATGTGTAATAACCAGTTTAGCAATCAGTTTTCTCTTTAACATGAACATTTTTGAAAGTGGTCTATCTTTATTGTATACATTGTTAGTTCTTTGAGGTTTAGGGTAGATTTACCAAATGAATTTGTCTATTCTTTCCTCAACAGGGTTAGTCATCTCATTTTAGTGGAGCCTTGGGGTTTTCCTGAGCGACCAGACCTTGCTGATCAAGACAGACCAATTCCAGTTTGGATCAGAGCCCTGGGAGCAGCATTGACCCCCTTTAACCCTTTAGCTGGCCTCAGGATTGCAGGACCCTTTGGTGAGTGCTCATATTCCAGGAAAGCAGAAGGTTTATAGATTAGCAGTTTAAGAGGCAGATGCTCCCTGCTTGTAGTGGGGCTGGCAGAGATAATATAGAGTATCAACTGCACCATAAAATTGTTGGTGGAGTAGGGTAATTCCTTTGGAGATAGGAAGGAAGGAAGGAAGAGTCACTAAAGAAACAAAACCTTGCCAGAATAGTGGGTGTTGGTACAGAGAGAGAAACCAGCCAGGGGCTAGGCCCCAGAAGGAAAGGCTGTAGTTGGAAGAGGCATCTCCTCTTCAGCCTTTATCCCTGGGGCCTTGCCTCTGCTTCACTCCTCAAGAGGAGTGTGGCATCAGGAATGACCTCAGCAGGGAGTGTTACAGTGTTCCAAACAGAAATTCTTGAGTTTATTTTCCCACAGAAATATTTGTGTATCCCACTTCACTTGGTACAAATGCTGGTGTGTTGTAATCCTGAAGGGGATACAAGTTAGTAAGTTAATTTTATGTACCAACTGCTCTGTTCATTGGTCGTATTCAAAGAATTCATTTTCCTACAAAAACAAGTCCTAGAAAACTAACATATGTGTTTTGAGCTCCTAAAGTGCATCTGTAAGTCAATATACAGCACTCTTTAATTCTTATTTTAAACTTCCCTTAGGGAAATTGAGGAGAACAACTGCCAGGAAATGTGCTTTTTCCCACCTAAAATATGTATTTGAACACATGTAGATGTGTATACACATAAAACTTATTATATGAGCAAGCATTAAAACTTTCTATATTATTTAGTTATAAGTTATAACTTAAAATATACATGTTTTTATTTCTTATTAAATAGGTTTAAGCCTAGTTCAGCGGTTAAGGCCTGATTTCAAACGGAAGTATTCTTCAATGTTTGAAGATGACACTGTGACAGAATACATCTACCACTGTAATGTACAGACTCCAAGGTAAGGTTAAATTCTAAATTTACTTGTGTGTGCATCAAACTTTTTTGTTTTTTAAGTTTTCCTTTTAAATTTATTTAAATAAATTTAAAAGGAAAAATGTCTAATACTTCTTAATTACTCATATATTAATAGAGTGCCCACTATATAAAACATTGTTCTGAGTTCTGATGGGGGATTAAAAAAATAAGATGTACTTTCTTTCCCTAAAGTGCTTTTTTGCATAAGTTGAAGAAGCCTCGATCTTAGAAATCCTCCATTTTAGGAGGTGGTTGGGCTGGGAATTAAGAAAGCTAAAAAAAAATATTTCCCAAATAGTATAAATGTTCAACCAGAAAAAGGAGTGCTGTTTAAACAAAAGTAAATGGTCTCCTGTACCATGGATCTTCTTAGAAACTTTACTATACCTGAGGGTATTGAACTTCCCAAGTTCATGGGAAATGCTGTGTAGGAGTTTTCAAGTTCACTTGATGATTGCACCCTTTACTGAGGAACTCTTAACATCTGCACATCAGCATGAGAAACAAGGCTGCAGTTGGTAAGGACTGAGTGAGGGTTGGGTGGAGGGGAGGAGGGATTCTGCCTGTATATTGATAGTGATGAGAGAAAATATACAAGTGTGTGCATAGTAGCAAGAGAAAACGGGGCCAAACATCTTTTTTTATAACATATGACTTATGGATGAACGTTGGGTGCAGGGTTCCAGTGGAGAAAGTAATCTAAAGATAGTGGAGAGATAGGAAGACAAAGCTCTAGAGTTTCTAGAATGGAGTATAAAGAGAAGAATACAATTCTTGTACTTTGTGGTATACCAATTATTTTGGGGGAGCCTATTTTTAAGATTGATTGAGCAATTCTGGGCTACATCTTGAACAGATACCTCAGGCAGTTTCTTGTATAGGTTGGTCATGAACCACACTTTCACAGACATGCTACCTCATTTTTTTTTTTCTAAAACTAAGAACTGGACAGAAGGCTGAGAGGCTAGATGTAGAAACATCCTCCTTCCTTTTTTATCCTCTCTCACTTTCGGAAGAAAATATGTCCACCTGCTTCATTGAACAGAGTGAGGCCTTGGCAGCTATTGGTAGTTGTAGTCTCAGTCTTTTCAATAAAGAAGATTAGAATTTCTCTGCCAAGAGTGAGGGAGACTGGATGTTTGGAATCCTCAAAAGATTGAGTTTTTGTGACTCACTAGGCTGTCAGGTCTGGTGATTAAAGTCTATACATTTTATTGACTTGTTACAGCAGTTTTTAGGGGGCTGTTCAGGAGCATTGATTGGTTTTCCTATGTGAGCTTGGGGTTTTAGGCTGTACCCCTTCTCATTTCATGATTACATGTGCCTGTGTAGTCCTCATTTGTTGTCTTTCTTATGATGTAACTTGGTTTGTAAAAGGTAATTCAGAACAATGCTGAGTCCTTTAAGAATGACAGAAATGACCAGGCGTGGTGTTGCATGCCTATAATCCCAGCAACACAGGAGGCTGAGGTAGGAGGATTGTGAGTTTAAAGTCAACCTCAGCAACTTAGCAAGGCCCTAAGCAACTCAGTGAGACCCTATCTCTAAATAAAATATAAAAAAGGGCCGGGATGTGGCTTGGTGGTTAAGCACCTCTGAGTTCAATCCTTGATTTAAAAAAGAATGACAGAAATGGACCTATCATGGGAGTTATGTTCTTTATTTAACTGTGATATTTCTTTTTTTTTTTTTTAATTTATTTATTTATTTTTTTTAATCCTCAGCACCACATACCAACAAAGATGTTGTGTCCGCCGAGAACTAACTGTGATATTTCTGAGATTTTTATTAAATGCTGGAGAAGCTAAATGTGGATGTGCTTTGATAGAGGTGAGACTGAGAAGCATATTCATCTCTAAAAGTTAAGCAATGTGGTTTTTTCTTTCCCCTTAAAGTGGTGAAACAGCTTTCAAGAATATGACTATTCCCTATGGATGGGCAAAAAGGCCAATGCTTCAGCGAATTGGTAAAATGCACCCTGACATTCCAGTTTCAGTGATCTTTGGCGCCCGATCCTGCATAGATGGCAATTCTGGCACCAGCATCCAATCATTACGACCACATTCGTATGTGAAGACGATAGTAAGTGTGTGGCTTGGTTTTTAGTTTTCAGTTGTAAGTGAAATCTGTCTGATGTTCTCCCTTAAATAAGATTTTGGGTCATAATGATTTCACAAGCAAACTGTACCTGCAGCCTCAGTCAGAGACCTGATCTCACATGTGAGATCTTCTTGTCCCAACAGTGAATTACCTTTCTTGAGGGGCTTTCTGGTCTCTTATAGAGAGACTAAAAGAAACACTGGTCCAGTAGCATCTCTGCTAACTCGAACTCTCAAGACAGAACGTTCTCCTTTTGTTCCGTTTCTCTGGTGGCTCATTCACTAGTGGTCAATTTAGAGTGGGGTTTTGGTTTTTTTTCTTTTTCCTGGGGGGAGGGTGGATATTAAAATTTTATTAAGATTAAATAGATTTTTCTATTTACTTTTAAATCTTTTGGATGGCAATACTTGATAGTTAACCATAGCTCAGTCTTGCTTATTCTTTTACCTTATTTTTTTTTAATGTAGTGAGTCTCACTTTTGTTTTTAAGCTTCCTTGCTTAAATATCACTGTGTTTTAATAAATGCTTGTACACACTGACCATGACTGCTTTTCTTTCCCCAGGCTATTCTTGGGGCAGGGCATTATGTATATGCAGATCAACCAGAAGAGTTCAACCAGAAAGTAAAGGAGATCTGCAGCTTGGTGGACTGAACACACTGAAGCCTTGTAAGAACACCTGTTGACTGATAGAATTCTTGAGCAATAATCTACAGTACGATGAAGATTGAGGAGTGCAACCCAAGAACCAGGCAGTCTCCTTGACTGCATCTTGCACATTTCTTTTTAAAGCCATTTGCACATTTAAACCCGTTAGTGCCTTCTAGAAGATTGACTTTCCTTTCTCCTACACAAAATTGAAATATACAAGAGACTCAAAATTTAATGGCTTTAAATAAAAGGTTATTTATCCCTCTGTACTGAAAATCTGTAATTTTTCAATTAAGATTTTTTTCATTTTTACCTAACTTTGCTGGTCAGGTACTTTTAATATTGCAGTCTATCTTACAAATTTAAAGAAGTGGTTTCTGGGTCTGTTATGTTATACACTATAAAAGTGCACTTGATTTTCTTTGATTGTATTTACCACATCTAATAACTGATATAATTAATTCAAATTCAATTTATTTTTTATGTAAAAATTTGTCAGTTGTTTAGACTACTTTATCTGATTTTTAAATGGTGTGACAAGTGCTGGATATGTAGCTCAGTGGTAGAGAGCTTGCCTAATATACAGGAGGCCCTGGGTTCAAACCCTAGCACAGAAAAATAATTATAATAATGATATTCTAAAGATTAAATGGAGTGACAAAATAGGTTTTTAGTTAAAAGTATGGGATTCAATCGCTAGCATTAATTTTTTGGTTTTCCTCTGTTTTATATTTAAAGCTACAAACCCCATGTTCGGCATTTTAAATGTGATACAAACTGCAACAGCATCACTCCTGGGAACCTTCTATGTATGACACTGTTCTGTACTTTTAAAGAAGAATGACATTAATGCTTAAGGGATTCAAATACTGAAAAACCTTAACCAAAAATCCAGCCCTTTCTCCTCCCATTAATGTTATTCTTTTCCTGGAACCAGGGTGCAGCAACTGGAACAGATTTCCTCACTTCAGGCGAGTTTAGAATTGTTACCTTCCAGTAAGCCATGTCGTATCACATTTTCATGAACATCTCCTCTTTAGATGGGTGCTAAAACTGGATTGCATTTTTACCACTAAAATAAAAAAATGGGTGCTGCTATTGTCTCATGGCACCAGAAGTGAGCTCACACTTGGGTTTGGTTTTTATTGAATATTGTGTTGATTAAATCATTGCAGACTTGAATTTATATTTCAAAAAATCTATAACATTGATTATACTATTTGACAGTTAACTGTCATCAAGTGTGGCACTGCCTTGCAGTTTTAAAATGAGTTTTAAAACTTTGAAACTGTGAAAAAGCTCCACGTGCTAACTGGCTGCTGAGAAAATCCTCAACAAAATAAAACTAAGTATAATTGTCACCAATAAGGCATCTTTGCCTTATGTTTTACTAACATTGTTGTCTAGGAGAAAGGCAGGCTATGTAAATAAAGACAGTGAACTAGAACAAATAATGGTTTGGGTTATTGTATTTTTTAAATGGTTAATTAGGGAATTTGTAGTCATTAGGAAATGTAAGATTGTATACTGTTGATAAACTGCCAGAGGACTGAAAAATATGTTTTCAATATTATTTCCCCTGTAAAAGAACTACACAGAAGATGGAAACAACTTCCCAATGAACCATTTGTCTCACTCATCAGATTAACTAGGTTAGTTCAATATGACAACATGAAAGCTAGGGTGAGTTTCTCTACCTTAAGAACAAAAATAGCCTTCACTTTTTAGTCAGTGTATCAGATAGACAAATTAAAACCTGACAGTAGTACAAATAACTTGAGTAATATGCCAGTTTCTCTCATAGAAGGTTTTTGTCCAAGGAACTTGGTCCCACAACTTGAAGGAAAATTCCTTGGTTCACTTACTAAGTGGGGTTTCTGGCTACAGATGTGCCAAGTGATTCAAGAAAAATATACCCAAGTATCTGGTGAAGTTTACTACTGACTGAACTTTCTTCATTTGAAAACCTTGGGGTACAGTATATCTAATTCTGTAAAGATTGTACTAGCAGAGAAGGTCACAAACTAGAATTCTTTAAAATACTGTGGGTGCTAAATGTTTTTCTTTTTAATAAATCTTTTTCAATGTTTGATCTTTGCTAAGTTATGCACATTGTATTTTATTTTATAGAATAAATTTTACTATGATAGTTGCAATAAGACAGCTGTATATTTCCTTGAGTGTTTATCGTGGGCCATTCCTTGACCTTTGATCCAGTGAGCGTTCTGTAAACGCTGTTATCCTGAGGGAAGGCTACTCTAGTGTGCAACTGTCATGGCTGACATATGTGGTTTTTCACATGTTCCCATATTTTCTGAAGATAATTTGTTTTGTTTTGTTTTCCTTCCCCTTGGTCTCCTAAAACTAATTTTAAAAAAAAACTTACCTAGGCTTGGTTTCAGAATATTAGAGAGCATTTTTGAAATATGTTCATTTTTTAAAAAAATATATATATTTAAATGGCCATACCAGAACAGGAAGTTTTTGTCCTGTACCATGCTATTGGAAAGAAGAAACAAGAATAACCAGAAGAACTCCAGAAAAGCATAATGGATATTAGATATTATTTTATAAACAAAGTCTAAGAATTTAGTATTGGATAAAGGTAGCATCTCAATTGTGAAGGAAAACACTTAAAAATGGTGTTAAGGCAAGTATGGCTAACCATGTAGGAAAAAAATTAAATGCATTTCTTTATTGTACACAAGAATAAAATCTGGATGGATCAATGACCCTATTGCAAGAATGAAAACCTCTGGCCAAAATAAGCAAATTCAAGATAAAAAATGAAGTGACTAAGGTATTTGTAACATTCATCACAAAAAACTCCAGTTAAGAAATTTTTATACTTTGGAAAGAAGCTGAAAGAATAAGCAAAAGCTATAAATAAATAGACAATAGGCAGAAAATAAAGTGCCGCAGATGACCTTTAAATATATGAAGATATACATCATAAGAGAAGTGCCAATCAAAACTACCAAGACACTATTTCTTGTCAGATTGGGGAAAACCAAGTTAGGTGATACATTCTATTGTGAGATGGAGAAAACAGGCACTCTGAAAAGTATAAATCCCTGTGGGTAGAATTTTTTTTAATGATTAATAATTAAATATGAGTTTATCCTTAAACCTAAAGGCAATTCTAAAACTCCACATGAACTTCACTGGTAAGAATTTGAAACACTATTGATGACAGCTGAGGACTGGAAGCCACCCTCATCCCCATTGAGAGGGTAGTAATGGAAGCATCATGGTATGTCCATAAAGGGGAATACGGTACATCTGTAAAAAGGAGTGAGGGCTGATTCCCAGAACACAGGAAATGGAAAACAGACTAGGACATGGTGTGCTACCTGTTACATAAGAAAGGAGTGATAACTGGGGAAGAAGAAAAAGCAAATGTATTTTTTGCTCCTATCAATAGAAGTTTTAGTTACACCAATAATTAATCAGACAATTCCCTTGGTAGTCCTGGAAGGGAGATAACAAGGATGACCACTAGAGCTTGTTTTTCTTTTTTGAAAAACAAGCAATGTCCACTGAAAAAAAGTCTGGAAGCAATTTCACCCCAATAGGAAGGTGTACCCTAGCACTTAAAGTAACCCACTAAAAGGAGGGAGAAGATGAGAAGTGACAGAAACCAAGGAAGCAGAATAAGTAAGATCACATCAGAAGGACCCAGTGGCTACCTTGATAGTGCTCACCTTTGAAAGCAAGTAGGGTACCCACTCAATGTTTAAAAAATTGCTAATTGGAAAAAACCAAGTATCTATTCTGACTTTTTTGTGTATCCAGTTTAACCTGCTAAGAAAAGTTCTTCATGTAAGAATCCTAACTAAGCTGGACATTTTGGTGTATGCCTGTAGTCCCAGCTACTCAGGAGGCTGAGATGGGAGGATCACTTGAGCCTATAAACCAATCTGAGCAACATAGCATGACCCTGTCTCAGAAAAAACAAAAGAATCATCATTAAGTACCAGAGGAATGATAGGATTAGGAAGACATCATTTTTCCACCTCTAATGAAATAATGGATCTAGGTAGTTAACAGTATTAGATGAAAAGTTGAGGGGGAGCGCATTTGATTGCTTGGCTCTGTTTGGTAACATTTGAACCCAGGGATGAATCTTAACATTACTAAAAGAGGAACAAGCAGACATCAGATGTCCTGCTTTGTTGTTCCACCAAGAACCTAACACCAGCCAGGAAAAATTATTGCCCCAAACAAATTTGCACACAAATCTAGTTAAGCCTCTAGGTCTAGCCAGTTTGTAAAAACACCAGAGATTTAGGAATGCATTAAACAACATGCTAACTCCAGAAGGTGGGAAATTCTAGTTTCTTCAGAAAATTGAAGGTATAAAATAAAAGTGATGATGGAATTCTAAGATCAGATAAACTTTTTAAAGGACCTTGTTTGTATCCTCATTTGAATGAGACAAAATGACATTTTTGAAACAAGTTTAAGATGGACTAGGTATCAGATGTTATTGAGGAATTATTAATTTTGTTAGGTGAAATAATGGTATGATGGCTTTGTTAAAAAGCCTTTACCTCTCTGAGATACATACTAAAGTATATGTAGTTGAAATTATGACTGGGATTTACCTGAAAATAACCCAGACCGGAAATGCAGTGGGCAGGAAATAGATAAAATGAGCAGAATGTTCTGCTGATGCCGGGAATAGACACACAGGGGCTTGTGTGTCTACTTTGATGCATGTTAAAGAATTTCCATTGCGGGGGGCTGGGGATGTGGCTCAAGCGGTAGTGCGCTGGCCTGGCATGCGTGCGGCCGGGGTTCGATCCTCAGCACCACATACCAACAAAGATGTTGTGTCCGCTGAGAACTAAAAAATAAATATTAAAAATTCTCTCTCTCTCTCTCTCCTCTCTCACTCTCTCTTTTAAAAAAAATTAAAAAAAAAAAAAAAGAATTTCCATTGCGGAGGCGATGGCACAACACCTGTAATCCCTGCATCTTGAGAGTCTGAGGCAAGAGGCTCACGAGTTCAAAGCCAGCCTCAGCAACTTAGGCCCTAAGCAACTCAGTGAGGCCCTGTCTCTTAAGTAAAATATAAAAAGGGCTGGGGATGTGGCTCAGTGGTTAAGTGCCCCTGGGTTCAATCCATGGTACCCCAAAGAAAAAAGAAAAAAATTTCCATAATATGAATTTACAGAATAAAAGAGAATGGGAAGAGAGATTGAAGAATGCCAGTATGGACGGTGGGAACTAGATGGAGGGGGGAACTTTATAACTAACTATCTCAGCAGTAGCAGAAAGAGGGGGAAGTGATAGGGCAGAAGAGAAGACTGCAGTGCTGTATTAACAAGGATCAGGGCAAAAGGAGCCCCCATTTCCTGTCGATGGGAATGGAGTCATTTAGAATATATAACAAAGGGGCTGGGGATGTGGCTCCAGCGGTAGCGCGCTCGCCTGGCATGCGTGCGGCCCGGGTTCGATCCTCAGCACCACATACAAACAAAGATGTTGTGTCCGCCGAGAACTAAAAAATATTTAAAAAATTCTCTCTCTCTCTCTCTCTCTCTCTCTCTCTCTACCCCCCTCTTTAAAAAAAAAATATATATATATATATATATATATATATATAACAAAGTTGTTTGTGGTCCCCACCACTTGACACAGCAATTGTGTTTCCAAGATTCTATCCCACAAATACATCAGCATGGACTTGAAAAAAAAATTATTCATCTTTTGCAACATTGTAATATTAAAAGTCTGGAACAAAATGTGATTGATTAAATTATGGTTCATTCATTCAGTGAAATATTATGCAGCCTTACAAACAAGGTAAGATCTGTAAGTGGCTATCTGGAAAGTTTCCAAAATCTCTAATAAAAATAAACTAAAATCCAGAATATTTAATATACAGACACATAAATATGTACATACATACAGAATATGTGTCTGAAGTTTCATAAAGATACACATATGCTCATATATATGTATAGGCTTTTGGGGGAGGATAAATATGTACACGAGTTTGTTAACGGTTAGCATTGGAGAGGGACAATTCTGTTGTAAATGCTTTTGTAAACTTTGGAGACTTGTGCATTTGCTATGTTTTAATAAAAACCAACTAAAATAGAAAAAAATCCTAGTTAGTATAAAATATGAAAGAAAATAACTGAAGAATCTTACTGACTGTGCTGCCATCTGTGGGCAGATATGCAGATCCAGATCAGGCAAAGGGACAGAGGTTCAATGTATGGAAGGCTGTACGGCTCAGTGATTTCATTATTGAAAAGTGAGCTATGAAGTTATAACTGGTCTGATCCTGCTCTCCCTAACTTAGAAACAGTCTCAGCACAAATCCACCTTCTTCATTCATCCTTATTTTCTTAAAATTTTTGAAAGAGGCACCAGAATTAGAACATTTCTAATAGTATTTCTATAGTATTTCTCTAAGTTTCTACAATATACTCTCTCTTTTATCTGTCTCCATTTCATATGACCACCATATCACTCCTGATATTTTCTAAGTTCCCCCTAAATTTTTCTTTCATTGTAACATTAAGTTACAACTGGCTAGAATTTATTTGCTGATTTCCTGGTTATATCTTAGCTTTATACTCAATTAAATTAGCTCCCAGATTTAAAATTTGGGGAGGGGGCACTGGAGGGGGCACTCAGAGAGGCTTTACCACTGAGCTACATCCCCAGCCCTTTATTTATTTATTTATTTTTGTTTGTTTATTTTTTTATTTATTGACTGGGAATTGATCTCAGGGGCACTTAACCACTGAGGCACATCCCCAGCCCTTTTTATTTTGAGATTGGGTCTCTCTAAGTTGCTTAGGACCTCACTAAGTTGCTGAGGCTGGCTTTGAACTTATGATCCTCCTGTCTCAACCTCCTGAGTCACTGGGATTACAGGCATGTGCCACCATGCATGGCTTATTTTTTATTTTAAGACAGGGTCTCACTAAATTACTTAGGCCCTCACTAAATTGCTGAGGCTGGCTTTGAATTTGGGATCCTTCTGCCTCTGCCTTCCAAGCCACGGGGATTACAGTTATATATATACTACCACACCCAGCTAAAATTTAAAAACATTTTTACCAGTGAGTTTGTAAATGACATGGGTAAGGAATTTTATTCCAGCGCACATTTTAATCCTTAAGAAGACTTTTGTATATTTACATATGGCTTAAAAGGTTTTCATGAGGGCTGAGGTTGTGGCTCAGTGGCAGAGTGTTTGTCTAGCACGTATGAGGCACTGGGTTCAATTCTCAGCACCATATATAAATAAATGAATTAAATAAAGGTCCATCAACAAATAAAATATAATTTTTTTTTAAAAAAGTTTTTCATGAGTGCCTTTTAATTGTTTGATAACGTAGATTAACCTGAGCCTCCTCTTTTCCTATTAAAATATTGTATTCTATGAGAGAAGAATCACTTGGCGGACAGATGTGATGGTGTAGAGATCTCAATCTGGTTTGCAATGTATGATCCTGGACATGGGTCATAGAAATGGGCATGAAAAGCTCCACAGACTGGTCTAGTTCCTCTTTGGTAGAATCAGAAACACATGAGTCATGGCGAGCAGAGTTGGGGGGTAAGTGCCTACAAATCTTGCGGCTGTTTGTTGTGTTCATTATGTACTATTTCCTAATTTTTAACCTGTGAGTGTTTTTATAACCAGAAGTTAATAGCAATGAAAACAAATGTTGAGACCCAAGGTGCCAGACACCAAGGACTGGCATTTCACTCTCCTATGTCCACCGGCTGCCCATCTTTCTGCCCCAACAGATCTTTAACATATCTGTCTGCTCAAGTCTGGAAGGTGCTGTTTTCTGTGGAGGTGGCAGGGCACTGGAATTTGAGGATATGGAGAATAAAAGTTGGCGATAAAGGGAGGCCAGATGTTGAGGGCAACCCAAAGGGCCTCACTCAGGTGATGACCTGCAAGAGACGGGCCAGCTGTCCTATCTCTGTGTGGTCCCTTATCAGAAGGTTTTCAGTGATGATCTAAAGTCCTGAGACATCTCCTCTGTGCTGGGAGATGACCTCTCAGTTTCTCGTGGCCAGCGCCAACCATGCCGGCAGCTGACACATCTTCCTTAGCAGCCAAACACCTCGCCCATAAGCACAGCCTGTCCCAGCAAATATCTGAGCATGAGACGTGGACTGTGCCAACTCTCGGAGCAGTGACACTCAAACTCTAGTGTGCTGCAGTCATCAAGGCTGCTTTTGGTAAATGCAGAGTTGAGGCACTACCCCTGAGAAATTCTGATTCTACAGATCTGTGGGTAGGGCTTGGAATCTACGTTTTCTACAGGTACCCCTTCCCCAATACAGCTGACAGGAGTGTCCAAATTTTTATTCTGTGGTTTATTGGGCTGTTCATTTTGACTCAAAAAGTACAAATGCTGCCTCTTTGTAGTAGCTGAAATCGCAGTTTAATTATTTTATTCTGACCCCAAATGGATGTTAATGGCTTGGTGGGTTGGTGTGCTTTCCATCAGAAGAATCAGTTAAGGGAACAACTGTGAAGAATTCAAATCTCTTTCTTAGGCTTCTTGCTTGAGCAGAGGGGACACAGAGCATCAACCACGAGAGTATTAAGCTGGCTCCCCAAACACAGAAGGGAGCAATTTTATTTTATTGCAGGGGTGGGGTAGAGTCTAGGAATTTTAGTTGGCTCTGGGCACATGTTCTGAGGTGCTTTCTTTGCAGGGTCCTATGCAAGCACTTCAGCCTGGAGGAAGGGCGGTCAGTGTGGAGCAATTGCTCCCTGTCTCCATGTAGATCACATTGGCCTTGTAATAAGGACGTGTTGCTGTGACTGGTGAGAGACACACAGGTGGGAGCAGAAAAGAACACAAATCAAGTGGGTAACAAGTCAAGGATCTTGGGAATTTGCTGTTTTAGAGGCTCCTCAACAGTTTAATGGCTTATGATATTTGTCCTGGGAGATTCCTGGCAAAGGATCCTGGCTTTAATGATGCACCTGTCCTCTGAGGCCATTAAGACTGAGTGACTGAGAGGGTAGGGAATGGCATGTAGCATGCTTTTTCGTGTGTGTGTGTGTGTGTGTGTGTGTGTGTGTGTGTGTTAGTTACAGGGAATTGAATTGTTATGGAGGTGCTCTGCCACTGAGTTACATCCCAGTCCTGTTAATTTAATTTTAACTTTATTTATTTGAGACAGGATCTCACTAAATTGCCAAGGTTGGCTTCTAACATGCAATCCTCTATCCTGCCTCAGCCTCCATATCATGTTCTTTTTTTTTTTTTTTTTTTTTTTTGTACCAGGAATTGAACTCAGGAGCAATTAACCACTGAGCCACATCCTGAGCCCTTTGTATATTTTATTTTGAGACAGGGTCTTGCTAAGTTGCTTAGGGCCTTGGTAAGTTGCTAAGGCTGGCTTTGAACTTGTGATCCTCCTGCCTCAGCCTCCTGAGCTCCTGGGATTACAGGAATGCACCACTGTGCTCAGCCATATGAGGTATATGAGGTTCTTAGTAGTTACCAAGCTATGAGTTAAGGTCCCTGGAGTACATTTTCCCCTTTCAGGGGTCAGGTGGGGGTGGAGGTGGTGGCCGACTGTCTTACATGTAGGCAGAAATAAGGTCAGAAATCATATTCAGACTTTGGGGCTTCCCTTTACAACATTCTCCATTTCACTACTTCCCCCTCATTTTGCAATGCTGCGGCTGCCCTGAACTCTGTCCTCTGGTCCTTGAAGCCAAGATTGCTGGTTTCCCACTAATGTGCTGGTCTTCTCTCCTTACCTCACAGCCCTGCACGATGGCCTTTCCTCCAATAAAAGCTATAAAAATTCTGTTCTCTATTCCAAGTGTCAACTCCCTTCCTGAATCTGTTTGATTTTGTTCATTTTGTAGCTGTTGTTTCTTAATGTTGTTTCTTCATATTGTCTCTAGTTCTCAGTGAGTGGGTTGTGCCCAGCAGGATCTCATTTCTCTGTCCTGCAAGATGAGCTCCTAGATCAGACTTTGAGAATCAGTCTTTCCTCGCATCCCTTGAGACTAGCTAGTGAGAGGTTCGTCATGCTGAAAGGCATGCTTGCATCTTATTTCTGTACTTCCTTACTGTGACTACATGTAGCAAGAAATAGATATTGTACTTTACTCTAGAAATGTCAGCAAGAATTAGCCAGTGCAGGAAAAGTAGTGTGGTGTTTGCACTACTTTTAGATAATGAAGCCTCAAACCTAGCTGGGGTGAAAATGTAGTTTTCAGGCAATATCTTGTCTGGAAGCCATCATTTTTGTCTGTCTCTAAAGCCACTTTGTCGTCAACCCTTCTATCTTTGGCTTTTGCTGGCCTCATCCTGCAGTAGTTTCTCGAGAAGTGTGCAAGAGTTCCCAGACCCATTGCTCCTGAGGGCTCTGCCCTCTTTGGCATGTGTGGAACCAGGCTGGTTCATTGTAATGTCACAATAAACAGAGCAAAATGGCCAAGTTCTTGAAGAATGCTCCATTCTCATATATTAACAGGGTTCTAATAATTTTAAATAGTAAGATGCTCCAATACTCTGCATAACTCAAAACCCCAGAACACCAACTTCAGGATAAGATCAGTGAAGAGTCGAGGTCAGCAACAATCTTGAGGATGAAGGTTTTGAAACTTCTGCATTGCTGATGAAAACCAATCATGCTTCCCTAAAATTAACCCCTAAGTAACCCTGAGAGTGATGTTCCTGATAGATTTCCTCCACTCTTCTACTCTCCAATATTGAGGAAGAAGGAATTTGAAAATAATGAGATGGCACCAATATGGGAGTTATTTATCACCCAGAGACTCAGGAATGGGGATCAGGAATTCTGAGAGTCACTCTCCTGTGACCCACAAATTGCTACTCTGACAATTGCTCATTAATCTTTGACCTGTGGGTCCAGGAACCAACCATTAAGTCAGGTATCACACACATACCTGTTCAGCAGCTTCTACCATCGGAGTCGCAGTGAGAACTAAGAAGGAACAAACCCTGCACACCCAGAAATGATTGTCATTCTCACACCAAATTGTTCTTTTAAATCTGCTGGATGAAGTAGAATCCTTTGTGAAAAATCAGGGTTTCCTGGGACCATGGGTTATGTTTGCTGAGATTGAACAGCAGGGAGCAATGAAGAATAAGATGGTTCATTTAAAAAATATAAACTTTTGGCTGGGCACAGTGGCACATGCCTATAATCCCAGCAGCTCAAGCGGCTGAGGCAGGAAGATCTCAGGTTCAAAGCCAGCCTCAGCAACTTAGTGAGGCTCTAAGTAACTCAGGGAGACCCCATCTCTAAATAAAATATAAAAAAGGGCTGGAGATGTGGCTCAGTGGCTAAGTGCCCCTTGGTTCAATCCCTAGTGCCCCCCCCCCAAAAAAAATATATATATATGTACACATACACACACGTTTGTATGTATGCAAAAGCATCATACAAACATATATATAGGTATATGCACACACACGTGCTTTTAAAGTCTTCATGGCAACTCTAACAACAATAGTCTTGGATAGAGCTTCCAAGAGATCCACTCTTGTGGAAAAGCAGTGTTCTCCTCTCTGATAATGACTGGGTTCCAGAATCCTCGAGAGCAGTGACCTCCATAATGACGAGGCTGGCAGAGAATGCATGACCATGAGCCTGGTGTGCGAGGAACAGAAAGAAGGTCCTCAGTGTGCGAGGAACAGAAAGAAGGTCCTCAGATGAGTGGAGGACCAGGGACATCCTATGGATGAAGATAGAAAAAGCATAATGATATTATAAGAAGTGCCACAAATATCTTATGCCATTCTTATGATCTGTGTACTTCATAAACTTTTGGATTTCATCCTAAGGGCAACCTGAATTTACCGGGAGAGTGAGGGATGGGACCAGAGATCTTTGAAAAGTATCTCCAGAAACCATCTCCATTTTACAAAGGAGGAAAATGAAGCCCAGAGAAGTTAGGTGCCTTGCCCAAGATCACATAACTGGGATATTAAAACCCAAAGACTCTTACTTCCTTTCAAATTCTTTCCATTTGAACTCCTTTCTTCCCAGCGTTGCCAGATATTGTAAATAATAGGGTAGAGTTGGCCAGCCATGTGTTACAGTGGGCAGAATCTCTGCAGAAAATTATAGACATGACAAAGGTAGACAGTTGGTCTAGCCAAGTTTTGATTGTGATCTTAGAAAACTACCAGTGCCTTAGCAAGGCAGATTAGGTATTTTTAGAACGATGACAAGTTGCTCTATGATAGAAGGTACTCAAATAAATATAATAGCAGTATGGGCCAGTACTCTCTTCTATGCTACAGAGACTCTAGTCAAGAACATGGGTAAGGTGCAGACTCCTGCTGTAACAGGAGTCCCTGGAGTGGTGGCTTGTTTTAAAACTGACATGTTTTGTTTTCTTTCCTCTTCTCCCTCTCCCCCTCCCCAAGGGCAGGGGAAGCCAAGATGAACATTCTTCCTGTCCTAAACTGAGTTGTCTACCCTTCCACTGGCTGTCCACAAGAGAAAAGAAATCCAGGCACACTCCTGTAATCCCAGTGGCTCAGGAGGCTGAGGCAGGGGATCACGAGTTCAAAGCCAACCTCAGCAAAAGTGAGGTGCTAAACAGCTCAGTGAGACCCTGTCTCTAAATAAAATACAAAATAGGGCTTGGGAAGGGCTCAGTGGTCAAGTGCCCCCGAGTTCAATCCCCGATACCAAAAAAAAAAAAAAGAAAGAAAAAAGAAAAAGAAATCCAGACCTAGAAACCTAAACAACAGCTCTTTCACAGAAGCCAGTTATACATTGATTAGATATACAAATAATGATAATTGGAAAACAGCCCTCGCATCCCACCTTTTAAGTTCTCTTTCCCCCTAGCAGTTCAAAAGGCAGCTTCTGGAACCTGAGTCCATGGTCTTTCTCCTTTGCTAGCAAAGCAATAAAGCTTTCCTTTTTCTTAAAACCTTGCCCTTGTTATTGGATCAGCATCAGGGACAAAGACGGTGATACCGCTGTTGACCGGTGACGAGTCCTTGCTTCCCCGATGTTGAAGAATAACACCAAAGAAGCACGCCGAGGCAAGGTCAGAGTAGAAATTAGAAGTTTATTAAAGGACAGCAGAAAAGACTTCTCCCGGAGGAAGAAGGGGACCCAAGAGGTGGAATCCGTGGAAGTGTGGTTGTTTCTCCTTCTTATAGTTTTGGGGATGGAATGTAGGTTGGAAGGCCCGAGGGGTGGGACACTTCTTTGTGATGGGCTATCTTTAAGTTTGCTGGGGGCTGTTCATGAACATTTCTTTGAGGTGGACTTTGGCCTAGGGCCTTTTTGGGACTTCGTCAACATTCCATGAGTTGTCCTGTGTTTTCCCTGAGTCATTCCCAGCATGGCCTCCATTTTAGATTTCACTCGATATTAGACCCGATTTACCTAACTACACTGACTACCTAACTTTAAATCTGGCTTCAACGGGAGCTTTCGGTATCACTTCCTACAGGGACATAAGATATTTGGAAGCCTATTTCTGCCCGTAGTTCCTTGTCTGCTTCTGTTAACTTCTACTACAAGGTAAACACATTGCATTGTGCCAGAGGACAAGTGATTGCATCCAGCCTGGGAGATTAGGAAAGCTGAAGCAAAGGTTAGCATTCGAAGTAATATTAAGAAGCTGGTGATTAGAGTCTATTCATCCTTCATAAAAAATAATATTTTTAATATGTTCTTTTTAGATATACATGACAGTTGAGTGTATTTTGAAATGTTATGCACACATAGAGTATAACTTATTCTAATTAGGAGCCCATTCTTGTGGTTGTACATGATGTGGAGTTTCACTGGTCATGTATTCATATATGAACATAGGAAAATTATATCCTCTTCATTCTATTGTCTTTCCTATTCCTATCCCTTCCCTTCATTCCCCTTTGTCTAATCCAATGAATTTCTAATCCCCACTCCTCTTATTGTGTGTTAGCATCCACATATCAGAGAGAACATTTGGTCTTTGGTTTTTTGGGATTGGCTTTTTCATTTAGCATGATAGTCTCCAGTTCCATCCATTTACTGGCAAATGCCATGATTTTATTCTGTATATGTGTATGTGTGTGTGTATATATATATATATAAAATCACAGTTTCTTTTTTTTTTTTTTTAGAGAGAGTGAGAGAGGAGAGAGAGAGAGAGAGAGAATTTTTAATATTTATTTTTTTTTAGTTCTCGGCAGACACAACATCTTTGTTGGTATGTGGTGCTGAGGACCGAACCCGGGCCGCACGCATGCCAGGCGAGCGCGCTACCGCTGGAGCCACATCCCCAGCCCAAATCACAGTTTCTTAATCCATTCATCTGTTGAAGGGCACCTGGATTGATTCCATAGCTTAGCTATTATGAATGGAGCTGCTATAAACATTGATGGGAAGAAATAACATTTATAGAATACTTCTTCATGCTTTGATCTTTGTAACATTATTTCATTTTATTCTTGGAACATCTGAATGGGAAAAGTACCCTTGTTTCACAGAGGAGGAACCCAGGGCTCAGAGAGATAACTTGCAGCAGATGTTGATGGTGTCTGTCCCAGATGGTCTTACTGGGCCATCTCCTGCTGATGTTGGCTGGCAACTGTTTTATACCATCTGAGAATTATAGCCTTTCCTGGGCGAGTAACCTAGAAGACAATGTCAAGGGAATATCCTGGCTGACAAAGAGATAGAACTTGGAAAAAGCTATTGAGAGACAAATGTTAGATTGCCCTGATCTATCTTTTAACTGATAAACATTCCAAACAGACTTTTAAAAAAAAAATTCTCATAATGGTGAATAGAAAATTATTCATTTTTAAAGATAAATTTCCTTGAGAGACTCCCAGGTGGTGAGCAGAAACAGTGGGAATAAAATAACACACAGACATCACCTAATGAAGTTCAACCTCTTAAGGATGCCAGGGGTCCTTGGCTAAGCTAAAGAGAAAGTTCTACAGACCTCCAGGAGGAGACACATATGCAGGTTTTTGATAATCAGAGTTGGCTCATTTTGATAATCAGAATTGGCTGATTGCGCATCATCAAAATGGGAACTATCTAAAAAGTTTTAATTTTTTTTATGAAAGAAAATTATTTTGAACTTAGAATTCTATATCCAGCTTATTACCATTAACAGTGAGATGAAAATAACAATATTCTTGGACATGTAAAAACTTAGACAGGAGGGCTGGGGATGTGGCTTAAGCGGTAGCGCGCTCGCCTGGCATGCATGCGGCCCGGGTTGGATCCTCAGCACCACATACAAATAAAGATGTTGTGTCCGCCGAGAACTAAAAAAAATAAATAAATATTAAAAATTCTCTCTCTCTCTCATATATATATATATATTTTAGTTCTTGGCGGACACAACATCTTTGTTGGTATGTGGTGCTGAGGATCGAACCCGGGCCGCATGCATGCCAGGCGAGCGCACTACCGCTTGAGCCACATCCCCAGCCCCTCACTCTCTCTTAAAAAAAAAAAAAAAAAAAAACTTAGGAGCCCAATGTAATTTTTATAGAACCCAATGCAAAATGAAAATTTGAGATCCATTTTTCAAAAATTATGAAGAATTTCAAGATGGCAACTGCAAAGCATGAAAATAAGTGTGGGACCACCCCCCTCCCCCGCCCGGGCCACCGAATGCAGGTCCATTTTCCTAGGCATGTTCAGCTCACATACCCAGAAAGTTAACCCTGAACCCAGAAAGCTAGCCACCCTTGAACTCTTTCTATGTAAAACAAAATTGAATTTTGTTAGGGTGGGTGGCACAAATATCCACGAGAGACACATCATTGAGATTAAGCAAAGGTTTATTGACAGAGAATATCAGCCAGGCTGCCTTTCTACAAGGCCTGCTAGATAAAACTTCTTAACTATATACTCAAATACAATGGAGTAGTTAAAAAATAACCCATCTGGTCCTGTGATTGTTATTTGATGTCTTTGCTGTGGTTTTGGTAGTTAGGGACTCTTCCAGGGAGGGCCTATCAGGAATGTCATGCCTGGCTAGGCAGGTACTGATTTTCAAAATGAAGTTACTTTGGCCTAAGGGCCTTTTTAAATTTTTTAAACAAATTTTAAAAAGAGATGGGCAATTTAAAAAAAAATCAAGTAAGATAAAACAAATATCCCAATTAAAAGATTGTCTTAACCACAATATTCTTCATGAAGCTTAAATTCATGATTTCTAAAAGAATACTATGAAGAAAGAAGGATGATTATTTTAAAACCACACATTAAAATTTAACAATTTCAACAACACAGAAGGCATGGGAAAGGGGTAAAAGCACAAAGCATGCTTCATGCCTTGTGAGGTTTAGGAACAATGGATGTTTTAGACACCAATTAACTAGAACAAAACATATTTTTTTAAAACCGATTCCAAATATTGAGAGGAAGCAGCAATATTTAAAAGTAAACCACAAAACTAGTGACTAAAAAAATAACATAGTTTTATATTGCAGTTTCTGTGGATCAAGAATCCAGGCATGATGCAGCTGGGTCCTCTGCTTCAGGGTCTTTGTGGGGCTGCTGTCAAGGGGGTGGCCAGGGCTGGGCTCTCATCTGAAAGCTTGAATGAGGAAGTATCTGCTTTCCAGTCTCCTCTGGTTGTTGGTGGGATCTGGTTCCTGACTGCCTTGTGGAGTGAGGGCCTCTGTCTCTAGCTGGCTGTCAGCTGAAGCCACCCTGGTCCCAGCAGGGTGAACCTCCCCAGCGTGGTGAACCAAGGTTGCTGGTGAGATGGAAGTTACAATCCTATGTGATATAACCACAGGTGACATCATCCTTACTGGATTCTATTAATGGTTCCAAAAACAAGACAGGCAACTCCCCTCAGGGGGAGAGGAACCCAAGGGTGTGCAGACCAGGAAGCAGGAATCCTTCTGGGCTTACTCACAGCCACATACATTTACAAGAGGGTTTGTCAGAAAAAGGAGACTTGGCCACACACCTGATCTACGCAAAGCCTCGCCTGCTCTCCCCACAGTTTAGAAAGTAAATGTCTTGCTCATCCCTACCTAGTTTCAAATGCAATCCTATAATCACTATTTGTTGAATGCATATATCAATGGCTGCAAAGGAACACAGTTTTGAAAAACAGTTTGATATCATTAACAGGTTGGTTTCTATTTGCATTGAAATGAACTTGGCAGTTTTGCATATTAAAGGTCAAAATGCCATGCCAGGAAGGACAAAACAAGATCTTCAGCACATTCCAGAACAAAATCTTTCCACCGGATGCCCTTGTGCTTGCCTTTCTCATCTGGACTATTGTCACAGTCCTGCCTCCTGTGGCCATTTACATTTGAATCACGTTTCTCTCTGGAAACTTGAACAAATATAGTACCTCCTTTTAAACGTCCTTTACTCAAGGAGAAAAACATTTTGGGGGGTACATATTTCCGCAATCACAATGGCATAAATTTTAATCAGTGGGCAAGCGAGCAGCGACTGCATCACATTAACCCTTTCAGTGCCTTCAAGATCACATTGTTGGGAGTTGATTCATTAACACTGTTGCTGTCTTTCTTGGCAGGAGAATCAGGCCAACCCAGAAATCTGCGAAGTCATGTCCCAGAGGAAGTCTGGATTCCTGTCCCAGCTCTCCCACAGATGGGCTGTGTCGCCTTGGCAAGTCACCTCCCTGTCTATGCAATGCAAGGCTTGGATGAATAATTCAGGGATCTAGCCCTGTGCAGTGAGCTTTGGGGTGAGTCTGATTAGGTTCTGGGATGGACCCCTGGGGTTCTCTTGCCGGGCCTGGTGCAACCACTGCCAGCTGTTGGAAGGCTAGCCTCTAGTGGCTCAAAGCTATCTCCCCTGGAGAATTGCCCTGGGCCAGACAGGAGCTTCCCCAACAACCCAGGAGGCTTCATCCTGTACCTGGTGCCTGTGTGGCCTGTGAATGTGTTATGCTCAAATTCAGGACCCCCAAAAGACCACCAGAGACCAAGATCGATGTAAACAGCAAAGAAGTGTTTATTGTGAGCTAGCTCGGTCCTCCACGCGCACACAGCAACTGGTGACGCCGAGAGGCCCTGAGCCCAGGGTTTGCAGCAGTCTTATACATTCTTTGGGGAAGGCAGGGACTTCACATACATCATAGCATCTCTTAGCAAATCATCACATACCGCGGGAAAATCATAAAACAACTCTAAAACATGATTAGCACATTCACTGGCAGGAAAAAATTGGGTAGGGGTGATTGGTTACTACAAGAGGGGGATTCATTTGAACTGAGTGGTTTAAGCCAAGAGGGGTGTACATGCTGAACTACATGATTTCCCAACACATTATCAACCACCATAAACTACTGGGAGGGTCATCTGGCATCCCAGGTATTTCCCTGTCTCATGCTGATTGGTATCTGCTAGGGGGTTGCTATGGGTCCCCACATAGCCTGACTGAGTCAGGGACACCTGGTGCAGCAGATCTCTCCTGTTATTTGTAGATAAACAACTCAGCAGGGTGGGTATGTGTCTAGGAGTGCTCTGTGGGTCTTTCCAAGGACAAAGGTCACGCCCCCTTCCTTGGACAGGCTTTGCTCTGAGGTAGAGGCTGGTTTTTCAAATGCAGAAAGACTGTCACTGCTTTGCCAGGTCTTGGGACCCATCTGCAATGCTGTTCATGCTCTGAGCATCTGTGGGATGGGCTGAGGTCAGGCATCTTTCCTTAACTCTTTCCACACTCCATTTTGCCTTCTTCTCCCCCTTCTCCTGAGTACCCCCAAGATCCAGGACTCTTAGAAGACTTGTCAATCTCTACTGGAGACCCTGAGCCAACAAAGGCAACTTGGAGGGGAGGGTCCACAGATGTGGGGTTCCCTGCATTTGCTTGAGGGTGTAAGATCATCATTCACCATGAAAATGGGAGATGATGAGTGTAAAAGCCCAGAGGAAGATTTTGACTTAAAGCACTAGTTATATTTAGGTAAATATGCAATCTTTAGTTTATGGAAATTGTAGCTTTCATTTGAGGTGATGGCGGGACCTAAGCAGAAATTCCTACACGTGTCTGGCTCAGAATGGGTCCTCTACAAATATATCCTGAGCTAAATTAAGTTGGATTTCTTAAAAGAGGCCTAAAATTCGTGTAGGAGGCTTAGTCGTAGAAGAGAAGTGTCTGGGGGCACAAAGGGGAGAGGAGAGAGAGTATAAGGGAAAGTCTGGCATCCCCTGAGCTGAGGGCTCATCTGTCCCAGCTCCTCCAAGAAGCTTGATGGAGATCAGAACTATCCCTGGAGAGGGTCCTAGGAGGTCCCGGAGACCTTGACTCAGGACAACGGGGTCCTTGACAAATGCCATAGAGAAGAATTTCTAGACATATCGGACGTTAAGACAAAGATTTATGCAGCAAAGCAAGTAGTGTGAATTCAAGGGTCCATCTTGAGAGTAAGAGATGCTTTGGGGGTTCTCAGGCTCTTCTTTTAAAGGAAATCAAGTGAGGAGTGGGCATGAGAAGGTATGTGGGGATGACATCTGTCTGGTGATCTCAAGGTGGTGATGGTGATCTGGAAATTCTCAGGATCCTTTGGCCCATATCTTTATTATCTGATCAATAGGTAAGGTTGGGAAAGCACCCTATATTATAGGCTTGGTATCTCCTTTTCCTCAATCCTTTCTAAAAAAAATTAATTTATCAGAAGGCTAATTAACAGTGCACAGGGCAATTTTCATGAGTGGGTGACTTTCAGATTATGAGCGAAGATTTGTAGATTTCCCAGACATTTGGGGGTGACAGGCCTGGGAAGTTTACTGGCTTTAGGGGGGTGAAGGTATGAGGAACTCTAGTCCTGGGATTTTAGATTCAAGTTATATTTTCTTTGGTCTCCTTCCTACCTTTCTCTTTATTCCTTCTATCCTACCTCAGGAATAGGAGGAGCAATGATCTGAGGGTTGACTTTAGCGGACATGTTTAGACAGCAGATGGCAGCTCTGGAGGCATCCCTGGTGGGTACAGAACTGCCTCTTCTGTTCTACCAGCCACCTTCACTGTACTGGTGAACTTAATGGGTGTGCCATCTGCCCTCAGCTCCCCTGGGTTCAGGAGGGACAGGGCAGGGCTTCAGAAACTTGGGTGCCTTATGCTGGGATTCAGGGTCCAATACTGAAATGCTCCGGTCCCTCGACTTTGGACTTGTAATTATTTCGTGTCCTTATTTCCTCACCACCAAGTGGTCAAGGAAAGCAGGGAGGGGCTCTCTTTGGATTTTTCTGGAAATGGGAGCCATCGGAGGAACAGAAGTTCCCCAAGCTCTCCCTGGACTTGAGATCAGCCATGGCCAAGAGTGGGAAGTGTGCCCATCCCCAACCTGGAGGCCTTCCCTGGTTCATTTTCCAAAAGGGGTCCCCTAGGCAGAGGTTCATTTCCTGAGTAAAGGTGACATGGGCTAAAGGGGACAGGCCCTGGAGGGGGACAGGGACTTGACCTCCAGATCTGATTACTCCTCCAGAGGTACGAGGGTTTTCCAGAGTGAAATGTGATGTTCCTAATGTTGGCCTCCAGACTCTAAGCCAGGGTCTGGAGGAGCCCGTTAGAAACAGACTGCCCACCTCCCCAGACTATCAGGGACCCCTGACTGTACCCTCATGCAGAGTATGAGCTTTCTTGGATGGGGGGGGGTGGTGAGTAGGTGGAGGTTTAATGGAAAGTTGGGGGTCAGGACCTGCTCTGGAAATATACGCCCTTAAGTCCTGAGCAAGATACTGAACAATTATTGTGCCCCACAATAACTTGGGCTTTACCTCTGCTTAGATAATGAGGCGTGGCTCCAGGAGTAGGTGTCAGCAGTGGGGTTGAGTTACACTCACCTGTTCCTTTGTAATCCTACCTCTTTGTCCTTCTTGGGATAGGAAACTCCCCTTGTATGTCTCCTATATAAGAATAAAGAATTCTAGTGGCTCTCTCTCTTTCTACAGACCCCTAAAGTCACAGAGCCATCCCCAGTTTCTGAAAAGGTACTTCTATGTGTTTGCATGCTTTCTTCACCATTTTCTTAAGTTATTGGGATAGTGAGATTTTGTCAACCCAGCATTAGGTTGCCAGCTAGGATAGATGGCAGTAGTTTGGGGGTTCTATAGAACTTCTATAGAAAGAAGAAAGAAGAGAGAAAACCAAGGAGCAGTCAGCACACATTTCCTGTACCTGTTCAGAGAGTAGAATTTAGGCTTTGCAGGCCCTCCAGTCTCTGGTGAAACTATTTAATTCTGCTGTTTTGATGCA
Organism: Spermophilus citellus; assembly: GCF_964194105.1. Lineage (NCBI taxonomy): Eukaryota > Metazoa > Chordata > Mammalia > Rodentia > Sciuridae > Spermophilus > Spermophilus citellus. The sequence goes on along the minus strand of NC_138184.1, from coordinate 21,121,043 downwards.
AAAACAGCTATAGATGTAAGTGGATGGAGGCAGGTGTGCACTAATAAAATTTTATTTCCAAAACCAGATGTTCAGCCTGTGGACCGTAATTTGCCAACTCCCTATTTAGAAAGACACAACATAGATCCAAAGGACTCAGGGTGAGACAAGGAGGAGAAGAATTGGGGTCAGCAGGACACTGTATCCTTCGCCTCAAGTTGTGTAGTCCTGAGACTACCATGATAAAAAGGAAACAAGCCTAACAATCGAGACTGTCCTGTCTTGGAATGGTTAAGCACTGGGAGATAGACGGGACCCTGCTCTTTGGTTGGGTGACAGATTGTGAAAGAGCCTCAGAAAAGGAGGTGGGAGGACTTACTTGCTCCAAGATAACACTCTCCCAGGACAGTCAATCAGATTCTCTGTGGCTGTTGCTGGAAGGTCGCAGAGTCTTGTGAAATTCTATTTCCCAGAAGGTAAGGAAAGGAGACCCAGCTGGTAACCTGGCCCCATGGAACTTGGCCTCTTTACTCTGTGACACTTATCCAGCTCTGTGCCACCGTGGAAGCAGGGCATGACTGGGTTCAGCCTCACACAATGAAAATACTTGTGTGGCAGAAATGCACATCTCAGAATAGCAGATCATAGGTCTGATTTCCTTGGAACTCCATTCCTGGGTTCCCAGAGCTGTTGGGAACATAATTCCGTGATAAAGTGAAATTAACCTTTGGTTGCTCTTAGCACCAGCTGCTCCAGCAGATCAAGGGCAGGATAAAGTACAGGAGAGAGAATGAAGTGGGTCCTGCTTTCTGTGACTCTGATGGGGACTGGATAAGAAAGATGGAAACTCCATTTCTCTGATGAGCTCCAAACTCATCAGCTTTTTGTTGTCAAAAGCCATCATTGGAAGTTCTTCTCTAGGAAGGGGATCTTAGCCAGAAAATGCTGAGACAGGGGTTCCAGCCTCAGGAGTTGGGGGCTAAAGGAGATAAGACTAGAGAAATGCACTGGGAGCCTGAAAGAGTTTAATCCATGAAAAGCAAAGGAGATTTAAAAACAGACAGACAGACAAACAAACAAACAAAGGCACATGTTTATGAGGGCCGGGCCTGCTCAGCTGGGTCTGAGCACCACTGTCAAAGGAGATGCCCAGACCCAGTTGCAGGGAAAGTAGCAGCTTCTTCACCCACTACCTCTCCGATTCCCAGTTGTGACCGTGGAGATGGGGACCTAACTGCATCTACATTGCTCATCTGGAAGTTAAATTCTAGCATTCGGTTTTCACCCCAGGGCCTGTGGGTGTTTTGGACAGGAACTGGACTATGTTCTTAGGAGGTGAATGAGTCACTCAGGAAAGTTTTTGAATTGAATATCACCAGGAAATGGCTTCCAAAAATAATTTGCTTAAAAGTATCTCCAGCAGAAGAAGCCTCCTCAAAGGTTCTGGGACCTATATAAGTGGCCTGTTCTCTGGAGGCAGAGACATGCACTGGATTGCAGGTGTCCGAAACTGGAAATGTAGCAGATGACCTTGAGGGTCTTGTTTAAAACTTCAGAGACACAATCTGCTAAATTAGACTCTTCTGGGTCGAAGCCTAGGAATCTGTCTTTGACAAGTTTCCTAAGTGATGTGGATATACAGCCTGGTTTGGGACCCTGACCTTGGGGCACTCTTGAGATTTCTGCTGGTGCTAGGGCAGAGTTGCAGTAACTGTCCCAAATGATGCCCAAACAACTGCCCTACTGCCCCTGACCTTTTTACCTTACTGTGCTACAAGCCAGAGAGGAGGACAGACTCAGGACCAAGACATAGTTGTGTGCCTCCACAAGCCCTCAGTGAAATGTTTAATCATGGCACCAGTTACAAGGACCCCCACCCACCCAGTTATATATAGATTCTTACAGAAATTGACCCTTGAATGTAATAACTATGGAAAAACAGCAAAGTGATTAAAACTTGTCCTAATGTCTTTTTTTTTTTTTTAAATTGATGCTGGTTAAAAAAAACTAACAGGTTTTGTAAGGGTCCGGTGAAGCGTCGGAGAAAGAGACCACAGGAGACTAGCTTCATGCAATGGCAAGGGGGATTTATTAGGGATCCGTTCCAGCGTGCTGGGGCTCTGTACTCACTCAAGAAGGGAGAGCAGCCCAGAGCCCAGAGCAGAGGTCAAGCAGAGCTTAAGTACACTTTTTGGGGAGGGCGGGGGGGGGGGGGCTTTGCATACATCAGAACAAATCATCATGAGGCGCGGGAAAATTGAACAACAACTCTGAGACGTGATTAGCACATTCATTGGCAGGAACAGGTGGGGGGGGGTGATTGGTCACTCCTAAGCGGGGTACACATTCAAACTGATTGGTTCGGGCCCTGTGACAAACTGCACAGGGCCCTGGGCTAAATGGCCAGTAGGGCGTTGTCTTAACTATCTCAGGAATTTCAGGTTCTGGGTGTAGCAGAGGAACTTAACAATACCTAGTCTTTTACATTTTAATTCAGGCTTTCCAGCTTAGAAACTTTACCCTTTCAGTTTTATCATACCACTCTCAAAGGCAATTGGTATAGGTATTGTTTGTTTTATCTGCACATTTCAAATTTCATCAAGTACATAGAGAACGAGATGGGAATGAATGCTTCAAACAGAACAAGGAAATATGCTGAAATATGATGTAAAGATGATGATTGATCAGGAAATAAACAAAACTAGAATAATAATATCACTGTATTCTGGGGGGCAACACTGAAGACATAAATACATAACTAGATATACAAGCTAGAAATACATTTTTAGTTAAAATGAAAATTCATGGCAATGGAAAGAAGATGGTTAGATCTTGAAGTTACTCAGATGGAGCATTTAAAACGAAATTAAAGTTATAGGACTATTCAATATATGGTAGAATTTTCCAATGAAACCGTCTGAGCCTGCCTGCAGATTTCTTTCTTGAGGGCTTTTTAATTACGAATACAACCTCCTGAATAGTTGAATAGTCCTTGAACCATTAAAGATATTAAATTCATGTTTTAAAACCTCCTAAAAAATAAGTCTCTTTTGGTTTCGGATTAGATGCGCGAAGAACACGGAAGTCATCATTCCCCCCCTCAAATAAGAAAAATCAATGAACAAAATTAGTGACTTTTCTTGGACCTTTTAAAGAATAGAGGCCATAGGGTAATCTGCCACTTCAAAATCTGGACAGAAAGGCAAATACAAAGAATCACAGCTGAGTCTACTTATCTGAACCATAAATTGGTGGGAATTGTTAACATTAAAATTCCAATAAACTCCTGGAAGCTGAGACTAGGCAAATGGGAGGGTCAAAATCCTTAGATCTCAGTCCTAAGGGTGGCCCCACACTTCTGTGGGTGTTACCTCTAAGAACCTACTTGATCCTTCTGGTGAAAAATCAAGAGCGATTCCCCTCCTGGCTCTGGCATGGAAAGGGGAAAGGATACGTCCAGAGCACTCCCCACAGTAAAGGTCAACCGGGGAACAGACCTCACCAGAGCCTCACCTCACCTGGGCAAAGGGCTTTTTCCCCAACCCCAGGTGAGTTCACCTTTTGACTCACCTAAGAGCCTGGGGCTCGGGCAAAGGTCATATCCCAAGGATTGCTCCCTGAAAGACTGAGATTTAGTCAGGAGATTATAGAATATCCCCTCCCCAACAGCTCATCCCCACACCAACGGGGTTCCTCCATGAATTTCAGCTGGAAGAGTTCCAAGACAGATTTTTATCTAAGGAGTAGTTCTAGGGAAGTTGAAAGATGGCGGGAAAAGAATGAACAAGGGACACGGGAGGGACAGTGTGAGATCCCAGTGAGGAACCGGCTCCCCTTGCTTCCCATCCACTTCCTTCATTGTTCAATTCCAGGATCAATGTGAAGCCACCTCCGATTGTTAACCTGGCATGTTCTGGAGTGAAAGGTCCAAGCCCAGTCAGATTCCTGTGCTTGAGAATTTGAGATGAGAAATGAAAATTGTTGAGGGCCACAGCAGGATGACACATGGCATTTTTGTCAGAACAGAGTGGTTGAGAGGTGACACCAGCAAGCCATTGAGAGATGATGGTTATGTTAAGCTGTGTATTCAATTGTATATTAGACCCCTGCTGTCCACCTGGGGGGGGGGTCTGCTACTTTGGAGTTCTTGCGGGGATTCCCGGGGAGTTCTTGTTGGTTGGGGAAGTGCCGGAGGAGGGATTTCCGCTTGGGGGTGGTGTGTCCCGGGAGAAGGCCACATGCTGGCGTTCGCGGGAGTTCAGAAATAAAGTTTGTTCCTGCTTCAGTGGCTCGTGATTTGTGCCCAGCCAGACTGCGGCAGAAAATGATGTTACATTTCATGGAGATAGAAGGTAAAAGTAGCCATGGAGTAGGCACAAAGCATCACATGGCCCATTCAAGGAACATTCCTGGTACAGACTAGGATGTGAGAGGAGAGGGGAGGTGTGATCTGGTCACCCTCAGGAATCAGAGCAGACCCAGAGAGGGGCCAGGTCCTGTGGAAGGCAAGATGGCTGCATGAAGAGGCAGTTCTTGCTGCTAAGGGGCCTGAAGCTGCCTTGACTATAGCAGCACTGGTGATTTGGGGACCTTGGGGTCTCAGTTGAGCTCTGTCTTCCCTGTCTGAGAAACTAATGTGACTCCATTTTTGAGAAACCAGCCTCTTCCTCAGAGCAAAGCCTGTCCAAGGAAGGGGGCGTGACCCTTGTCCTTAGAAAAACCCACAGAGCACTCCTAAGCACATACCCACCCTGCTGAGTTGTTTGTCTGCAAATAACAGGAGAGGTCTGTGGTGCCAGTTGTCCCCGACTCGGACAGGCTAGGTGAGAACCCATAACAACCCCCCAGCAACCTCCAATCAGCATGAGACAGGGAAAATACCTGGAATGCCAGATGACACCCCCCCCCCAGTAGTTTATGGTGGTTGATAACATGTTGGGAAACCATGTAGTTCAGCATGTACACCCCTGTTGGCCTAAACCAATCAGTTCAAAGAATCCCCCTCTGGTACTAACCAATCACCCCCACCCAACTTGTTCCCGCCAGTGAATGTGCTAATCAATGTTAAGAGTTGTTGTTTGATTTTCCCGCAGTATGGAATGATTTGCTGTGTGATGTTGTAATCCATAGAGTATCCCCCCCAAACCTATAAAATCTCACTGAACAAAGGACCTGGACTCACTCCCTAGGACCACTGCGTCGTCGGAAATGGTTGTGAGTCCAGGCTCGAGCTTGCAATAAAGACTCTTGTGTGATTGCATCGTATTCAGCTCCTGGAGGTCTATTGGGGTCCCACGAATCTGGCATAACCTGTCCATGTGAGGTACTTGTTACTATGATGGTTACTGTGTGTTCTTCTAACACACACACCAGGAAACTCAATCCATACTCTACACCTATGAACCAGTCATATGGTGCTGGTGAAATAGATGATATGTCCAGTTTTATACAGAGGGATTTTGAGACGTTTCCACATAAGGGCACTTGGGATGCAGTTTGGGTCTGAAACTAAAGGGAAAGGTGTGGGCTGGTATCCAGATTCAGGCTGCAGCTCAATGATAAAGCTCAATACATAAACTACTGTCCATGCAAGAGGCCCTGGGTTCAAACCCCAGTGCTGCAGAAAATATCAATTGGATAAATCAATTAGTCTCAGCCCTCATTAGGAAGAAGGTACCAGATATCCAGGTAAACTGAGGCCCACTGGTACTTAGGAGTTGGCTTTCCAAACCGTAAGAGTCATGGAGACGGGAAAGTTTCAATCAGAGAGGTACAAAGAGAATCAGAAGAAAGCAAAATCACAGAAAACATTTCAAGGTCAGGGCACTTATGCTGTAAAAGGCAACATTTGCACACACCAAAATCTCATCTAATGATAAAGAGAGCCCTACAAATCAATGTGAAAATTTTAAAAAGTGTTTAACAAATGTAGCCATTTGAGGGGAAATAAAATCAATTGAGAGCCCAGTTGCTGCCCTACCCCCAAATAGGTTCAAATGCATTAAAGAATTAAATCATCTTGATTATATTAAATCTCTTGATTATATTTGTGCTTTATATTTTTAAATTGACATTTTGGTTTATTGTTTTCACATTGATCTCTGACTCATCTCAATCCAAAGGAAAAAGATCAATGGAACTACATAAACTACTGTTCATGCACCAAAAACATTATATACAGTATTAAATGACCTTTTTTTGTTTTGCCAGTAATTGAACCCAGGGCCTCATGCATAGTAAACAAGCATTCTACCACCAAGCTGCGTTCCCAGTTCATATGCAAAGTTAAGAGGACAGTTGGGTGTGGTACCCCTGGAATCCCAGGAATTCAGGAGGCTGAGACAAAAGAATGTCTTCGATAAAAGCACTCATACCAGTGTGTAGGAATTACAGTAAGACTCAGGTAATGTGGGCAAAGACTATCAAGAGGAAGTACACACTGAAATGCTTAAAGCAGTTGGGAAACCTGTTTAAGTTTACTAACTATCAAAGGAACAAATTCAACCAATGAGCTAGATTTCCTAAATTCTGGTCACACAGGCTGTTGGGCAGACACTCTCTGGTGGCCCTGTACACTAGAAGCAATTTGGCAACTGTTATCAAGAAACTAAAAATGTCTCTGTGCACCCTTTCACCCAGGAACTCCAATTCTAAGAAGCTGCCCTAAGAAAATAAACATAATTGGGGTCAAAGATTCACACCAAGATGTTTATCTCAGAACTAAAGTAACAATGAAAGTACAGGACATGCTAAATGTTGGCAAATAGCAGTTGTCTAAATTTATGGTACATACGTCTAAATGAATATTAAGACTCCACTGAAATAACACTCAAGAGTTTTTAATGCTTTTATAACATTTATGATCCAATGTTAAGGGAGAAAAACACAAATTTGAATTAATGACATTTTTACCTATTTTTTAAAAGTGACCTAAAGGACATATATAACATATTAAGAATTTCTGTTGAGGTGATGCCTGGTAGAGTGATTAGAAAAGTGCAGGTAAATATTTTTGCAACAAGAATTTCAATTACGAACATACATTTTCATATTGTTGACTTTCAAAAATCTTTTTTTTCTTGAGCTGAAAACCCTTTCCTTCGAATAAAATTAAGTCAACTCTGAAAAGTTAATTAACTCGAACAATGTGTTGAAATAATTGAATTGATAAGAGAACTCATTGAATTTTTAAAAAGCACTAAGCCTACTGTGATTGTATACATTCTATATGCAGAGAATTTTTTTTTTTTTTTGTAATGGGAGGAAAGGAGACAGGACTGGGTAATGAGCCTATGTAGAAATCTACATGGGGTGGAGGTGAATATGTGTGTGTATGTGCTGTGCGTAAGAAAAAGAGGGAATTTAGCTTGATTCCTTTATGAATTCATATCAGAGAATGGTATTTTCTTTATTTTTCTATTGTTTAAAAAATATTTAAACACAGAAAAATTGGGAGAATCATGTATACCCCATTCCTAGATTCAATAAATGTTAGTTAGCATTTTGCCATTTTCAGATTTTTTTGGGGGGTGGGGCATGATGTACCAGGGATTGAATACAGGGGGCACTTGAACACTGGGCCACATCCCCAGCCCCATTTTGTATTTTATTTAGAGACAGGGTCTCACCGAGTTGCTTAGCGCCTTGTTTTTGCTGAGGTTGGCTTTGAAATTGCAATCCTCCTGCCTCAGCCTCCTGAGTCACTGGGGTTACAGGCGTATGCCACCACGCCCAGCATTTTCTGACTATTTTATTGTTAAGGAACTAAACATTGCAGATTCCTATGAATTTCCTCCTCTGCTCCAGCCTCCCTGCACCAATTCATTCTCTCCACCTTGTTGGTTCCCTATCTCTTAACATATGAGAGACAAGCAAAGACTTGTGCATACATCAGGGGTGCAGGGCTACACTTTCAACCAGTCTCTTCAGGCAGACTCACCTGGCCAGGTCCCTTGCCCATTAAGATGAAGAGGACCCTGTGCATACCTCAAAACTATGCAGTCAGAGGCCCTGGAAGTTCTTCCTGCTCCACCCTCGTAATCCACACAGTCTCTCCCTTACTCCTGGAGCCTCTAGGCTGTGCTGCTGTTCTTTTGGGTGGATCCTGTCACCACACCACTGCAGCCTGTTATTCTATGCTTCTTCACAGGCCAACTCTGAGAATAGTTTTCCATATTTCTTCCCCTGGGAACTGAGGTGTCAAGGAAGCATGCACACCAGGCTAGTGAAGAGCAGGAATCCTTATGGTCTGTCTGCTGGGGATTTCATTTCATTCATCCATCCATCCATCTATCCATCCACCCACCTACCCACTATTTATTGGGTTCCACTCCACAGGAAGCACTATTCTGGCCTGCAGTAATGGTATATTGAGCAGTCGTGGCTAATTCTTACCTGTATTAGTTTCTTATTGCTACTGTAACAAATTACCTTACAACAGAGATTCATTGTGTTATGGTTCTGGAGGTCAAAGTCTAAAAGTAAGGTGTGTGGGCAGGGCAGTTTCTTTCTGGAGACTTTATTTAAGGAGCAATCCATTTCTGGCCTTTTACAGTGTATTGAGAATGCTTGCCTTCCTTGGTATATCACTCTGACCTCTGGTTCTGTCATGGAATCTCTCTCTCTTTTTTTTTTTCCTACTCTCTTGCCTCCCTCTTTTAAAGATCATTGTGATTATACTGGTCCTACTGAGATAATCCAGTATAATTTACCTTGCATTAGTCCATTTTCTGTTGCTACAACAAAATCCCTGAGACTGGATAACTTATAAAGAATAGAAGCTTATTTGATTCACAGTTCTGAGTCTGGGGAGTCCAAGATCATGGTGCCAGCCATCTGCTCCTCCTCTGGGAGGGGCCATCTTGCTGCATCATAGCATGACGGAGGCATCCATGGCGAGACAGAGCAAGACTAGCTCAGACTTCTCTTCCTTCTTTGATAAAGCCATTCATGACATCATGGGGGTCCCACCCTTGGCCTGTGTGATAGAATAACACACCCTCCTACCCCACAAGAATATCCAGGTCCTAATCCCTGAAACCTGTAAATATGTCATGTTAAATGGTAAGGGGGAATTAAGGTAGCAGATGAAATTAAGATTACTGATCAACTGACCTTTAAATAAGAATAATAAGCAGGATTTTTCATATAGGCCCCATACAATCTCAAGGATACTTAAATGTGGAAGTGGGGACAGAAAAGTCAACACCATACCACCAATGTGATATGACAAAGACTGGACTGGTCATCGCTGGATTTGAAGATGAAAGGGGCTATGAGCCAAGGAATGTGGGCAGCCTCTAGAAACTGGAAAAGGAGGGATAGATTCTCCCCTTGAGTCTCTCAAAAGAAGCACAGCTACTTGGACATCTGGATTTTATCCAGTAAGATGCAGGATGGACTTCTCACCTCTAGAACTATAAGACAATGAACTTGTGTTGTTTGAAGCCTCCAACTTTGTGGCCATTTGTTACAGCAGCAATAGGATTCTAATATAGTTTGGAAGTTTAGGAAGATGTTGAGGATTTGGGCTGGGGATATAGCTCTGTTGGTAGTGTGCTTGCCTCACATGCACAAAGGTTCAATCTGGGTTCAATCTCTAGCACTATAAAAATAAACAAACAAATTGTAAGGGTCCGGCGAAACGTCGGAGAAGGAAAGACCACACGAGACTAGCTTCATGCAATGGCAAGGGGGATTTTTTATTAGGGATCCGTTCCAACGCGTTGGGACTCTGTGCTCACTCAAGAAGGGAGAGCAGCCCAGAACCCAGAGCAGAGGTCAAGCAGAGCTTAAGTACACTTTTTGGAGAGGGTGGGGGGCTTTGCATACATCAGAACAAATCATCATGAGGCGCGGGGAAATTGAACAACAATTCTGATACGTGATTAGTCCATTCATTGGCGGGAACAGTTTGGGTAGGGGTGATTGGTCACTTCCAAGTGGGGCACACATTCAAACTGATTGGTCCTGGGGCCTATATGCTTACGTGCCATGTTACCTGGAGCCCTTAGCTATTAAACAACCAGGGAATCAATGGAGATATTTACTGAGCAGCTCCCGCATTGTCCTAACAACTTACAGGTTCCGGGGATAACAGGGGAATTGTTTACTTTTTAGCCCAGGCCTTGCAATCTAGAAGCTTTACAATGCCCTAGTCTTTTACACTTTAACTCAGACTTTTGCAGCTTAGAATCAGCTTAGAAATTTTACCTTTACAAAATAAATAAAAGGAAAATATTAAGGTTTTAAATGAGGGACTAGGGAGCAGAGGTGGAGACTTAGTCAATTGTTCTTTAAAAGACTTTGGGATGTGGGGAGTTGGATAGCTCTCAAACAGACATGGGGGGCCCCAGACACCAAGGAAGTGAGAGAAATGGGGGTAAAGTGTGCAATTATAGAAAATCAGGAAAGGAGAGTTTTGGTCACTCTGGGAATGTAGTGGGAAAGAGATAAGTTGAGAAGGAGCAAGCCGCAATTGGAGAGGAAGAGAACTCCAAACTTTATTTTATACTGGTGGGCCCAGAAGAGAACTCCAAATTCTGAGCCCTGAGCCCCAGTTTCTCACAACATTTATAGGTTATTTGGTGTCATTTTAGGCCTGTCTTATCACTGGGGCTTTTTCCCCCCACCTTAAAAAAAAAAAAAAAAAAGAAAGAAAAATCCTAATCTAAATGGTTGAAGGCATTGTACAGGGTCTCTAACATAAAGCTTACAGAAACAGGAAAGAAGAAATGGCTCTTTTGACCAGCATCTCTTAAATCTCTAGCCTTGAAAGCTGGCTCAGAGGTATTTACATTAGGGCAATTATTTATAATCCAAAAGATAGGAACCCATGGTCTGTTAGGCTTCCTAAAAAAAGAGTGTGTGTGTGTGTGTGTGTGTGTGTGTGTGTGTGGTGGTGGTGGTGGTGGTGGTGTAGGGGACTGACCCTTTCCCCAGGCATCAGTTTCTTACTATAATGTTTTTATAATTCCATTTCACAACCAGGTCTGGTTTTGCCATCACAGGAAGCAGGGGATGAGGTGCTGGACAGGGAGGAGAAAGACACATACATGCCTTTGCCCAGGGCCTGCTGCATCCCAAGCTCAGGAGTGTTCACGCCTCATTTTACAAATGAAGAAATGGAGGTTTTAGATGGAAGTACCACACTCAAGCTGCAGGGATGGAAATCAGGGAGTATTCAAGTTCGTATTGTTTTGGTGAGGCAAATACAGCCCCGTGGGGCCCGCCAACCCCAGATGTGATGTTGGAGCATTCCTGGCTTGTGTAATGGAGCTATGGTGTCCAGATCTCCCTTCAGAGAGGACTTGGTGGGCGGCTGTGGGGTATGCGGTCAGGAGCTGTGAGCTCCTTCATGTGTGCGGCATTCAGCACTGGAGGAGCCAGATGCAGAAAAGCTGGAGCAAATGTGGACACTGGCCGGCCATTTTACTGTGGGCCCTAGGCTGAGCCAGCCAAGCTTCACGGGGCCTGGGTCAGCTTCTCCCTCTGCTCATCCTGCCCTACCTCTCACCACAGTCCCAACCCCTAAGAAATCCAGGGAACCTGACCTGCAGTAGAACCACAAGTCTTTGGACAGGAGAGTCTTTGGAGAGAGGGAGGCTGTGATTGAGTGCTGAGGAGGCTCAGCTTACCATTGTAGAGATTTTCTAAAAGCCACTTTTGTTTCTTATACAGAAAAATGAGGCAGGCTCCTTCATCTTTAACACTTACTTTGTTTTTGTTTTCTCTACTTGCAGATGAGATGTGGATCCTTGCCTCTGTGTGTGTGTTAATAAGGGAGACTTAGAGCCCTGGGGCCATGCTCAGCCCCTGGCTGCTGTCCCTCCCACGTCCCGGACTCTCCAGCCCCCACCTGCCTGTAGGCCTGTAGAGGAGCCTGCTCTGGAATCAGGACATCACATGACTACCTGATTCATGTCCCAGTGGGAAACTGACATTATCTATTCAAAGGACAAGAGGGAGCCCCTGCTGGGAACAACCTTTCCTCGCAACATTCCCTTCCTCCTGGCTCCACCCTCTGGGAAAGGGGATTAGGCCACCCACCCCCACTACAGCTGGAGGAAGAGCAGAAGTGGTGGTGGTGGTGTAGGGGGGTGTAGTGGCCACAAGTGGAGCCTCGGCAAGCCCTCAGCCAGGGACCATGTGGCAACAGGCATATGGATATCAGCCCAAGTCATTTTCTACTTCAATCCCTCCATACTTTGTTTATTGGGAATTTATCTCTTAAAATGCAGCTGGGAGCTTCCTTCTGCTTGTCTTTTATCAGGAGAGACAGACGGCAGTAAAGAAAGACAAGGGAGGGTGGGCTGGGGATATAGCTCAGTCGGTAGAGTGCTTGGGTTGCATGCACAAGGCCCTGGGTTTGATCCCCAGCACTGCACACAAAAATAAAAATTAAAGTTAAAAAAAAAAAAAAAAGCCCGGGGAGGCAGTCAGAGAAGGGGGCATGGGCCTCGGCTACCCCTCCCAAGACAGCTTCCGGGGGATCTCACAGGCATAAGCAACCAGATTCTAAGAAATGGCAAAAGCTCTAGTTTGTGCCTTTGTGGGTTCTTGGGTTGTAAATGCTCCTCCCACAACTGATGTCCAGCTACCTGGCCTGATGTTACTGGCCATGGACTTGTGAGGGGATGGGAGGTGACCCACCCTTAGATTGTATGTCCATCATACAGATGTGACACACACAAAGGCCCTCAGGAGCACAGATCAAACTAAGGTTCAGAGACATCATTAGGGCATGATGGGTCTAGGGTCTGTGTATGTGTTATCTTATTATTTCATTGTAAGTTTATGTGATTTGATTTTTATGATGACTGTTTAACAGCCAGATCACAAAATTTCTGGACATTTAATAAGTGTTCTCATGGGCCAGGGAAGAGCCAGCTGGGTCACAGCACTGTGGGCAGGGCCCGATGGCAGCTCATGGTGCTTTCAGAGATGTCACCCTAACTTCACCACCAGATTGAGTTTGTGGTGGGGGGACACAGGGATACCCCCTCCTGTGTGGCTGCCCCACCCTGCCCTCTGCTTCCAGCTGGTCCTCTCCTGTGCAGTGTCCCTGAGGGACATGGAATGAGAAACAGCAGAGCTTTTGGAGTCTGCCATTCTTTTGTGGAGGCACCTTGAGCTATTACTTAACAGCTCTGAGTCTCAGTTTTTTGATCTGTAAGATGGAGTAATAGTAGCTACTTCACAGGGTTATAACGACTTTCCACAGACTTTGCTATCTATCTCCCAAAACCCCTTCTCCCTCTTTTATATAGCAGTCAACTATGTGCACACATACGCCTGTCTACATTAAAGACTATATTTCCAGCTGGGCGTGGTGGTGACACACTCCTACAATCCCAGCTAAGCAACTCAGTGAGACCCAGTCTCTAAATAAAAAATACAAAATAGGGCTGGGGATGTGACTCAGTGGTTGAGTGCCCCTGAGTTCAATCCCTGGTACAAAAAAAAAAAAAAATCCCAGCTACACAAGCTTGTTCTGGGCTAATGGGATAAAAGTGGAAGCTATATGTGTAATATCAAGCTTTACTCTTAAAAGGCAAGAACATATTTCCCTTTCCAGGCTCTTTTTTCTTGCTGGCTGGGATGCTGATATCATGGTGGGAACAGAAGTAGCCACTGGAACCCAGAAGGAAAAAAAAAAAAAAAAAAACACCTCACATTGAAAGTGGCAAAGAAACCAGGTAGAAGATTTGTTCTGGTGATTGTGGGGTTATGTATCAGCTGTGGTCTAGCTCCTCAGCTTTTGATGAGTGACAAATAGTAATTAAACATTTTTATTGTGGTGCAACCTATGTGATGCAAAAGCGATCTTTTGAAGCATTGAAGCATGTAATTCAGTAGCACTGAGTATATTCCAATGTTGTATAGCCTCACCTCTGTGCATTCTAGAACCCTTTCATCATTCCTCGTTGCCCCCTTTCCCAGCAGAGGGACCTCTATTGTTTTTAAAAAATCTATGAATTTGGCTATTCTAGGTACCTTGGGGAAGAGGGATCATACAGTTTTTGTCCTTTTGATTCTGGCTTATTTAATCAAGCCTAATGTTTTCAAGGTTTATCCATGTCGTAGCCATGTTAGAATTTCCTCCCTTTTAAGATCTGAATAGTATTCGATGGTGTGTATATTATTGTTTATTCATGTATCCACTCAGCTGTTGATGGACATTTGAGTCATTTCTGCCTCTGGGCCTCTGTGGATAGACTGCCATGGTGTAAATCTTACCTTGGGTCTTTTTGTTAAAGCAGTGGAACCAACATACTGACTAATACCCATCTTAAATTGAGTAACACCCAGCATTAGCAGTTACTGGCATGTTTCTGCTTCCCACTCATTCTTTTCTGGAGAGTAGGTTAAGTGCTGTGAGAAAGAAGAATTTGGGGTAAAGACCAGGGTGTGACAGAGCTGGCTCATAGCAGCTCACAAGGGTCTGTGACTTGATTTTCAGTATTTGTAAGCTCAGTGACTTGAAATCAATCATGGTGGCGTTTTTAGACACCATGCTAGTTGGCAAACTGTACAAAGGTTTGGTTTTTCTTTTTCTTTTTTTGGTTTTGGTTTTAGAGAAAGCAGAATGTTTTTTGGTTGTTAAACATTTATAAGCGCCTCACTGGGGGAAGCCCTCATTTATCAGGGACCCAATCTTTGACAATCCACAGACTTTGTTATAACTCCATCTTAGGCGCAGAACTTTGAGAACATGACATGAACCACATTGTCCGTGAGTGTGGCTTGTTGTGTATGGGATTATGAAATCGACATGTATTTGCGTGTGTACGTACATATTATTTCTGAAAACTGCCTATGGCAATGGCAGAGAGGACATTCTCCAGATGTGATTGGCTTAAGTTGGGGAGGAGAGTACCCGATTCTCCATGCCCTCTTCCCCTGCCATGGCATGTCCCAAGTCTGTGTTGAGAAGGCTGCCCAAAAGAGGCTGGCCCCTTGGTTGGCTGAGGACCCTGAATGGTAAACATGAGTAAAAGTCCCAGCTGACCTGGAAGGTGGCATGGTGAGAAATGAACCTTTATTGTTTTAGGCCATGGAGAGGGTGCAGTTGATAGTGGTATACCTTCATCTAGTTTGTCCTGATTAAAGCTCCAGTGGAGATGTCAGGGAGGAGGGACTCTGGGCTGTGTGCAGATGCAGAGGCTTAAATGTCCAAGGGACCAGGCGAGTTCCACAAGGGGGTGAGCATACAGAGAAGAGGGCCTGGGGTTTGTCTGTGGTATCCGGGGCAGTGTTGGAGAGGTGAAGAGGAGCTGGCACAAGTTTGAGATGGAGCAGCTGAAGCAGGGGTAGGCCCAGCATGTAAGGTTCTGCAGGTGGAGTGAAAAATGGGTCCCGGACAGGCCAGGAATAACTGAGAGTGTCACTAAGATTATGCCTGAGCTTGGTGCTGGTGCTAGCAGAGCAGAGGTCTCTGGTGAGCTGGGAGGGCCGTGAAGGCTGATTGGCACAGATCTACAAAGAAGAGAAAGAGAGGAGGAGAATTGCAGAGGGGCACTAGGGACCTTTAAGGATTCTGTTCTAGAGGCATGCCAGCTGGGTAACACCTGCACAGAAGCAGGTGGGGTCAAGGATGTGCTTTCCCCTTTAAGAGAGAAGAAGCAGGGGCATGCTTGTGTGATGGTGAGAAGCCTGAGATAGGGAGCTGCTGGAGCTGTGCTCTGAAAGGGAGCAGGCTCTGGGGCAGAAGAGCTGCCCTTGGCTGGAAAGGCCCATCTCCGGCAGTAAGGGTGGAGAAAACGGAGGCTCAGAGCTCAGAGCACAGGGTGAGGGAGCCGGAGCCTGGAGTCAGCTTCTGCTTCTGCTTCCTCCAGGTAATAGGAAGCTGTCAGCAGTGAGGTGAGAGCAGGGAGAGGAGCTGACCTGAGGGAAGACAAAAGCAGACAAGGCAGAAAGCCCTGGAATAACAGGGCCTGGAGGTGGGGATGCACTGACCCGTTAGGTGAGAGGGAAATGATGTGCAGATAGATCCTGGTCTGCTGCCTTCGCTCCACTCCTCCTCTGTACAGCAGGCTCCAAAGGAGGAAAATTCCGGGGTCTCAGTGGATTTCTGCCCATTCCAGTCTCAGGGGAATATGCTCTAGAAGGAGCAATGACCTGGGCGGAGGGCAAGGCTCAAGCCAGCAATGATTTCTCTCTGTCTATAGCCAGGCAGAATACCCCACCTCTCCACCCATCAGTCAGTCAACACTCATCTCATTTATTAAACACCTGCTAACTCTGGGCCCTCAGTGGTAGCTGGAGATATTAAAATACTGTCTTTCCTAACAGACTAACTGGTATATAACATGACAGGAGCTCAAGCAGAAAATGGAATTCTACAGAGAGCAAGGAGGGAGCAGGCCTCAACAAGTAAGTGGGTGGGTTTTAGGATCCCCCCCCCTCGAAGGTGGGAAGGGTGTTCCTGCAGAAGGGATGGATTGGCCAAGTCCCGGGTGTGAGGCATTGGGCTTGCTGGCCTTGATGGCAGAGAGGACGGTCCTGGGCAGAGCTGCCGCTTGGCTTCTGCTCATGACATGGTTTTTGCTGTTTTGTTCCTTGAACAACACCCCCTTCCTGGTGCTGCTCCCCTGCCAGTATCAAGAGAGAAGCGAGGAGATGTCACCTTGAACAGGTGCCTTTGAAGGTCCATGAGCTGGGACCTGTATTTTCTTTGTAGCCCTAACAGTCTTTAAAGTTGATTTTTTTTCTCTCTATTCACGGAATACAGGACCTAAGGGCAAGTTCTCTGTTGTTCTTGTTTACAGCATTTCCCCAACATCTAGAAAAGTCCCTGGAGCAGAGTAAGAACTTACAAGTGTGCAATGAATGGATACATGTGTGCATGTGAGTCTCAGGGGACATGCAGGGACAGGAGCACCTGGGCATGCATGTTGGTGGGTAGATGGAAAGGGCTGACCCTTGTCCTTATTTTGAGAAATTTTGACAAGTTTCAAGAAGTTTCCTGTTACGGGTGAGAAAATATATGTGTACATTTAATGCATGGAAAAGTTAATAAGTGGCAATTACCATGCTTATCGCCAATATTAGTATGTGAAATCTTCACCTATTCAAGAAACTCAAAGAAAATCCATAATTCCTAGCTGCTACAAAGGACCTTGGGGAAGAGGCTGCTGTGCTGAAGATCTCCACAGGGAGGCTTGGGAATTTAGTGCTCAAATCACTGAAACTGTTAGGGTTCATCATTCCTTCCTTGGAACTGGCCTAAATCTTTTACCAAAACCTTTAATGAGGACTAGATATTAGCCAGTTTGCAAGAGCAAATCTTCTGCCCGCGATTCTCATGTTTGTGGAAAAATCAAAGCTGCAAACTGTCCTGATTGTGTGATTCTGAGAAATGGACCTGCACTCCACCAGCTTCACCTTTATCTTCACCTCCAAGATCTGGGACAGGTAGAAGAACCCGAGATTATGGATTTTGGGTTTTTTGTTTGTTTCTTTTTTTAAATTTATTTTTAAAATTTTCCAAAAATTTTAATTTGTTATATATAACAACAGACTGCATTACAATTCATATTATACATATAGAGCTCAATTTTTCATATGGCTGGTTGTTTACAAAGTGGAGTCACATTCTTCGTGTCTTCATACATGTACTTAGGGTAATGATGTTTAGCTCATTTCTCCATCTTTCCTATCCCTATGCCCCCTCCCTCCCCCTTTTTCCCTCTGCCCTATCTAGAGTTCATTTAATCCTCCCATCTCCTCTACCCTGCAGCATATTATTAATCAGCATCCTTAAATTAGAGAAATCATTCAGCATTTGGTTTTTTGGGATTGGCTGACTTCACTTAGCATTATATTCTCCAGCTCCATCCATTTACCTGCAAATGCCATGATTTTATTCTCTCTTAATGCTGAATAATATTCCATTGTGTATATATACCACAGTTTCTTTATCCAATCATCTACTGAAGGGCATCTAGTTTGTTTCCACAGTTTAGCTATTGTGAATTGTGCTGCTATAAACATTGATGTGGCTGAGTACCTGTAGTATGCTGTTTTTAAGTCTTTTGGGTGCAGACCGAGGATTGGGGTAGCTGGGTAAATGGTGGGTTCCATTCCAAGTTTTCCAAGAATTCTCCATACTGCTTTCCATATTGGTTGCACCAATTTATAGTCCCACCAGCTATGTATGAATATGCCTTTTTCTCCACGTCCTTGCCAACACTTATTGTTGTTTGTATTCTTAATAGCTGCCATTCTGACTGGAGTGAGATGAAATCTTAGAGAAATGCATATCAAAACTACTCTAATTGCTAGAGATGTTGAACATTTTTTTCATATATTTTTGATTGATTGTCTATTACCTTCTGAGAAGTGTCTGTTCAGTTCCTTGGCCCATTATTGATTGGGTTATTTGTTTTTTGGGTGTTAAGATTTTTGAGTTCTTTATGTATCCTGGAGATTAGTGCTCTATTTGACATGCATATGGTAAGAATTTGTTCCCAATTAGTAGGCTCTCTATTCACCATCCCGTTTATTGAGTCTTGATTTTAATTCTTGCACTATGGATTTTGTTTTTGTTTTATTGGTTTGGTTGGTTTGGTTCTCTACCATGAGGGCTGAAATAGCAGATGTGCAAAGTGCCTTCAAATTTTTCCCTTAAACCCAAACTTTCCCTTTTGGGGGGTGTTTTATATCTATTAGGAAACAGAGACTCAGAGAGGCTAAGGAACCGACTCAGAGCAGGGATTCATGCCCAGATGACCAACTAACAAACTTGTGCTTTTTCCAACACCAGGGCTCACCAATACAGAGGGCTGCAGGGTCCCGGGGAAATCAGCTCAGGTTTGTGATGCTGAGCAGTGACTGCCTCTCCCTTCCCTAGAGGGAGTTGAGATCAGGTTGGACTGTGCTACTCTACAGCAAAAGAGGCCACATCTTTCCATGCCCCTAACTTTTAAAAAGAAGCCAGCAATCTGGATTTTGATTGAAATTTCCCACCTTTAAAGTATAGTGACTTAGCTGGACCTAGCAACGCATGCCTATAATCCCAGCAACTTGGGAGGCTGAGGCAGGAGGATCGAAAGTTCAAAGCCAGCCTTAGCGAGGCTCTGAGCAACTTAGTGAGATCCTGTCTCAAAATAAAAAAACAAAGAAGGGCTGGGGATGTGGCTTAGTGGTTAAACACCTCTGGGTCCAATCCCTGGTACCAAATAAAAAAAATTGAAGTACAGTTACTTAAAACACTATGCTAGTCAAGTAAGACCCATGTGTGGGCAGCCCCCCACTGTGGGTTATTTTCCAGGTGTCCTGGTTGGGAGGATGTTTTGCTGTGTTTAACAAATACCTGCCCAGGGTAGAGAAGCAGGCGGGAATTTGTTTTCTTACATACCAAGAGGTCTCAGATGACAGCCCAGGCAGATCCACCCAGGCTGGGTCCATCTTTCTGTTTCTGAGTGGAAAAGGCACTCTGAGGGCATGAGCAAAGCAAGAGAAGAGTCTGTCTGGTATGTTTGCTTGTGTTGCTCCTTAGTACAAACCTCCAAAGCAAATTTGCAAAGTTCATCTGCAGTGGCAATTGCTCTCCACAGAAGTCATGGTTCCCTGACTCTCCCCACTTTTGGATTGGCATGAGCAAACAGGAACCCTTAGCTATGCAGAGGAGAGTTTCTCCTAAATAATGTTCTAAACATACTTTAGCCAAGCTTGATATCTTCTTCCCTCTCCCAACCCCTAGACCCTCTCACCCACGCGTCACCTTCAAATCATCTCTACAAACTGCTGGCTGAGTGTGGGAGGTACACGGGGAAGGGGTGAGGCTGACCTGGGAAAGTCGAAGGGCAGAGGGGTGAAGGCTGTTTTTAGGATTCATCAATTTGGGCATTGCCTGGACACAGGGGGCCAGTGGAGTTTCAGAAACACCCTACAGCATGTTCCCTTCCTTCTGTGTGCAGCCGTATATATTAATAAGGAAGCTGTTTTGCTTTACCTATTCTGGGATAAATTCCCCAAAATAGTGAGAGACAGGGAGAAATGCTCTCCTCCCGCTCTGGCCTCCACCCCCACCCAGCTCCAAGATTTCCATTTCAGCTGCAAGTACCATAGCTGGTATCTTCCCCTCTCTCCTCTGGGTGAGTGGGAGGAGCTGCAGAAGATGTTAATTCCCACTCAAAGATGCACACTTTCATTTGGCTGCAGACAAGAAAAGCGGGGAATGCACAGAGCTGCAGACTGATCGATTAACTTACATTATTCTCAGAGAGGTTGAAAAGAAAAAAAATTATCAGGCGAAAGAAAAAAAAAATTACCAGGCTAAGGAGAGCCTTTCTAGCTTCTAGAATTCAAATGACATTGTCAACCATATTGTGCTGGTGTGTCAACAGACATCATATCAGAGTGTGCAGGACTTCTAGAAGACTCCTAAAGCCCCCAGTGGGTGGTGGGCAGCGATTTCACAGCCAGGCCTTGCTTGGGCTCAGGCTCCTGAGCATAGGGAATGTTCCAGTAGAGTTCTCCTATAGCATGGGGGAAGGCTTTCCTCTCTTTGCAGTTGCACGTTTGCTGTTCTGTTGTGGTCACTGCTGCTGGAGGGAGGTGTTCCATTTGGGAAATTGACACAGGGCATAGCTGAATCTGAAATTGAACTCAGGTTCTTGTCCTTATCATCCAGGTGATAGTCTGGGTCTGGTGGTCAGAAGCAGACCTCCAGATGACTTGGAGAGTGTTTCATTGGGAAACACTCCCAGGAAAAACCAGTAGAGGACCAGGGACACAGGATCAGGAAGAGAAGGAGACGAGGCAGGGGTGTAATGGTGTGCCACTGAGCACAGTCCCAGGGAGGGAGGAGGAGGACACACATATGACTCAATTCCACTGGAGCTTCCTTGTCAGTGTAGGTCCTGCCCCAGGGTATCCCTAAGTAGGGATGAGTAAAGTTAGGACTTTTGCACTTCTGCAGCCACAACCCCAGGTTAAAGGTTTCCCCAGCTGACCTCAATGCTCCTGTGAGTAGGCAAAGTAGACCCTGAAAGTCCAAGGAGAGTGTCCCCCAAAGTGGAGGCATACAGAAGCCACTGTTCATAACATGTAGACAGGTACTCACCATTTCTGTGGCAAGTGACCTCAAGAGTTGACAGGCCTCTGAGACAGACGTGGAAAATTCTTCTTCATAGAATTGGCACCAGATTAAATACGATGCACACATGTACACCACCTAGGCCATAATAGGGCTCAGACGTGGGGAACTCTCACTAAATAATATCGTGATTATGGCAAAAATTGGCACAAACTTAACTTCTGTAGCCTACTAGGTCAGTCCTGGAAGGGAGATGGCAGGTGTGAGTTCTTACCTACGCTCCTACTGTCCCCGTGGGAAGATGTGGCCCATCAGTTGACACACCCTTCCCCTGAAGGATCTTTGCGCTTTGCCTACTTGTTGGAGCTGATATTCTGGCAGCCATCATCAATCCACCTGAGCTGGAGGAGATGAAGCATCTTCCAGTTCTAAGGTAACAGGAAATCCTCTCCCTGCAGATGCCCCCTTTACCGTTCCCTTCACCCTCCAGCATGGCTCCCCCACTATCCAGTGTGGTTCTCTCAGAATGCTCTCTGCTGGGAGGCTGGCTAATCATCTTAAAGATATACATGGTACTCAAAACATTTTTGGAACTTTTCTTCTACTATGGCCTTCAGAGAAAGTCTGACTCCATTGATCACTGTATTAAGCATGTACTATGTGCCACACACTCTGTTGAGGACTTGATAGGCATTGGTTACTTAATGTTCACAGTACCCTGCAAGGTGGGTACCATTATTATCCCCATTTAAAGATCTCCCCCAAGGATACTTGCTGAGGGCCATTGCCAAGTAGGAATGATGCATCGAAATTTCCTTGCCAGCGTACCCCATGTTGCTTAGAGGACATTCGCTGGGACATTGCATGTATGCTTTAGTAAGGTGACCTTGCTCAAGGACCAGGGCGGATCGGGGAAAAAAAGCCTGGTGGAGTATGTGAATTTGGGCCCAGAACTGGGATTTCCCCAGAACGTGTGTGTGTAGAGGCCGGTGTGAGTTCGGGAATAAAGAATTGCTGTTTGAATCTACAAGGTGTGTGGTGGCTCGTGATTCTGTGCCCAGCCAAGACTGCGGCAGATACTGAAGTTGGAGGGTGTTATACTCGAATCTGGAATCCCCTCCAACAAAGTCTCGCGTGTTCAGAGGTGAGGATCTGGGCAAGTGAGTGGATGGTAAGTGTTAGGGGGTTCATCTTCTCTCCATCCCCTTCTTCTCTCTCTCTGCTTTCTGGCTGCCACGAGCTGAGCAACTTTTCTCTACAGTGCCCTTCTGCCATGATGCTCTGCCTCACCTCAGGCCCAGAGAATGGAACCAGCCCACCATAGACTGAAACCTCTAAAACCATGAGCCCAAATAAATTTTCCTTCTATAAGTTGCTTTTCCCAGGTATTGGTCACATCAAGGCAAAGGTGACGAACACAGAGGGTGTCATAGTTCAATTTTCATTACTATAATGAAATACCTGGATTTGGGTCACTTTATAAAGAAGAGAGGTTTATCAGCTCACAGTTCTGGAGGTTCAAGGGCATGGAGCAACATGCTCGGCTCCAATGAGGACATCATGGCAGATGGTTTCACAATGTTAGGAGTTGGTGCAAGAGGGAGTGGTCACACAGCCAGACAGGAAGCCCGAGCAGCTGGGGATAGGCCAGGCTGGTTTTTGTTTTTAAAAATAACAACCTTCTCACAAGAACTAACCAGGGTCCCACAAGAACTACCTTCATTCTTCCAGAGGGCAGTTCCACCGATGGCCTCTCAGTAGGGTCCTCTCTTAAGGGTCCCACTGCCTCACCACCACCAATCTGAGGACCAAGCTTCCAACACATAAAACTCTGGGGAACAGACCACATTCAAACCATAGCAGAGGGCCCAAGTGGCTTCCTGAAAGTCACACAGAAAGTGGTGTTGATCTCCTTCGCCCATGTTCTGGATCATGTGTAACAGTCCATTCAATCCTTAGAAGAAACCGATGTGTTCCCGAATTTTATAATACTTATCTGTGTGCAAGATTTAATAGAGTTTAACTTCTTCTAAACCTAAAAAGGAAGTTCTCTCTCTTTTTCTTTAAAAAAAATTTTTTTTTTCAAATTAATTCCCAGAGTGGCTGCCCTTTCTCTGCCCCTTGAACCACCAGCCAATCACTCTCTTGACTCGGGTCTGTCTCAGACCAAGTGCCAGTTCTCTGCATTTAGAGGCCACCATCCACATTCCTTCAGCTCTTAGATCTTGGTTCTCATTCCTCACATCTTACATCAGGGTCACACCCCTAGGTCACACGGGTTTTGGTCTCCCTCCTCCCTTACAGCTCTTCTGTAAATGATTCTTGATACGAACAGGCGGACAACGGGGTGGGGGGTCCTGTAGGCTTTAAAAGCTGGTGTGCCTCATCACATGCTTGACAAGGGCCAGACTCCACCACGCCAAACAGGGGACCGAATGCCTCTGCCCCTCTGTGGTTCATTGTTCCAAATGCAATATTTCTCAGGATGACAAGGGCGTGGAATATTTTGGACCCTGATGAAGTGTCAGCTGAGTTATAGGTAGAGTGATGGGGCTCCAAGATGAGTCCCTCCTGCTGAAGCCGTCGGGTACAAGGAGGGAAGCTACTCGAGGCCTCTGCCTGCCCTGCCCCCTGGGAGTGTGAAGGAGCTTGAGATGAGCCCACTCTGCAGCCTACCCCGACCCCCCTCCTTGCCAGTCAGTTGATCCAGGTGTCTGGGCACCAACCAACCCAGCCCAGTCACACCTCAGCCATTCTCCTTCTCTCCTCTCTGCAATCTGAACACCCAGTACTGAGACACTACTGTTACGGGCCAGGCCACATGGGCCATGACCACACAGACTCCATGTTACCCTGAGACTCCATGTAGTATAAGAAATGCTTCTCCCATGGGAACACCCCGCCTCTGTACCCATCAACAGTTGCACAGCATGTTCGGCAACAAAAAATGGCAACTGCATTCTTACACAATGTAAAGTTGTTCTTTTTTTGGTTCCCATTTCTCCTGGACAGTGTACCCCGCCAGAGAATGATTGTCTGGACGTTAGTTACCATTCTTTCACTTGTACTCAACGAGGGTCGTTTGGACCCACTTCCCCTTCTGCTTATGAGTTTAGGTTTCATAATTTTTGTTTATGGTTCTTTTTTTTCTTAAAGAGGGAGTGAGAGAGGAGAGAGAGAGAGAGAGGAGAGAGAGAGAGAGAGAGAGAGAGAGAGAATTTTTAATATTTATTTTTTACTTCTCGGCAGACACAACATCTTTGTTGGTATGTGGTGCTGAGGATCGAACCCGGGTCGCACGCATGCCAGGTGAGCGCGCTACCGCTTGAGCCACATCCCCAGCCCCTGTTTATGGTTTTAAATCATAGCAACACCCACTTATGATTAATGTACTGTCATGCTTTACTCATGGTATAATAGGTGGATTCAAACCTTGGGAGGGGGTCGAAGGGTGTAGACTTGCAGCCTGCCCCTTTGCTTACCAGTTGGTGAATCTAGACCTCCAGCAGGTGAATAAAGGTTCTATCTCTTGCTTTAAGATTGACTCAGAAGGGAACCATCATTTGACCCAGCTGTCTCACTCCTCGGTATATACCCAAAGGACTTAAAACCAGCATACTACAGGGACACAGCCATATCAGTGTTCATAGCAGCTCAAATCACAATAGCTAAACTGTGGAACCAACCTCGATGTCCATCAATAGATAAATGGATAAAGAAACTGTGATGTATATATACACAGTGGAATATTACTCAGCATTGAAAGAGAATAACATGATGGCATTTGCAGATAAATGGATGGAGTTGGCGAATATCATGCTAAGTGAAGTAAGCCAATCCCCAAAAACCAAAGGATGAATGTTCTCTCTGATAAGTTGATGCTGATCCATAAGGGTGGGGGACGGGAATGGGTAGAATGAAGGAATTCTGATTAGGCAAAGAGGAGGGGGAGGTATAGGGACATCACTATCCTGGGTACATGTATGAATGCACATATGGTGTGACGCTATATCACGTACAACCAGAGAAATGAAAAGTTATGCTCCATTTGTGTACAATGAATCAAAATGCATTCTGCTATTATGTACAACTCATTAGAACAAATTTAAAAAAAAAAAAAGATCAACTTGGTGATTTATCACAATCTCTCCAAAATAGTACGATCTCAAAGATTTCTCAACTTCTGGCCAAAGAGATTTTCACCATGTATCAAAGTCCACCGTGGGCACGGCCCATACCTTAGCAAGCACTGAGAGGAATGTAAAGACCACAATCCCTGTCTCCCTGGGAGCAGGACTTGCTGACCAATGCACAGCCCCCACCCCACCACGGAGCCGAGTCAGCAAGTGACATTAGGTGGAATTTTCCAGACCTACTGCAATACCGATTATTTTTAACAATCCTCCTTCCAGTGGTAGCTATAAAAGGGGCCCAGGTTGCCTGGGTATAATTTGCCCTGGATTAAGTTGCTAAAGCCCAATTAGTGTTTCATAATCATAAAAGGGTGTGTGGCTGGGGATGGCTTTAATCCTTCAGCTTCTTAATTGTGAGGTGGTGACGTAGGGCTTGCCTGCTTTAGAGCCAGGGGAGAAACCGATGTCCCCAGAGATTGTTACAGAGATTGAACAGAGATTGAACACAGCCAGTAGGGTCATCTCTGGGGGTGGTTGTCGGCTGTGCCTGGGGCGTTTCTAACTGGCAAGTTCACGTTCGTGCCCTCATAACTTGACAGATGGAGGAGGCTTGAAAACCGTCCGATGGGGAGAAGAAGGTGTGAGCCTGGCAGCGAAAGACGTTGAACAGGAATAGACAGGTTTCTGGCCTGGCTTATGTTGGCTGAAGAAGCCACCTCCCCAATGGGTCAGTCAGCTTTGACCTCTCAAGACTTTGAAACAAGGACATAGACTCAGTCATCGGGGGTCAATGCCAAGTGAAGCCAAGTCTTGTTCTAGGGCACTGTGGCTCTGTGGCTCTGTGATGGTCTCTGCTGCTACTGTCACTGTTTTTCCTGGATGGTTCCTCCCTTCCTGTCAACTCCTCTCCCTGACAGGTTAGGAGGCTTCTTATGCTAGAAACTTCTGCCCACCGTAAACCCCAGGCAGCCCAACCTTCCAGGTCTCCTCCAGGAAGGCATTTCCGCAAACACCGGAGCAGGGGGTCTCTAATGCCTTCATCCTCACCTGACCTCATGGTGCAGGGGCTGGCTCACCCCTGTAGCTCCAGTGCTGGGGGAACAAGCTTTGGGGCCCCATCATTCTACCTGCAGCCAGCTGCCACCTAATCAGAGTCCAGAATATTCCACACTCTATCATTTGAGCAATTTTGTATTTGGAACAATGAAGAACCCCAGAGGTGCAGAGGCATTAACGCTGTTTGGTGTGGTGAAATCTGGCCTGTGGAGTGCGTGATGAGACACAGCTTTTCAAGCTGGCAGAGCCCCCTGTTGTCCAAAAGGACAAATGCAAAACATCAGGATGACTGACAGAGCCGAGCCACCCTGATGGGTGTGTGCTAACCAGGGGAGAGATCATCAGAACAGACCTCCACCATGAGGCAGGCGGACCAGCAGACACAGGATCTCCTGGGGATATGGTAGAAATGCCCCTTCCTGGGCCTCTCCCCAGACAGCAGGAGCAGAAAATACATCTTAGCAAGATCTGCTTCCACCTGGCCCACATTGTTCACTTCCACAGTAAAGACAGAGAAATGCTTGTTCAGAGATGCATTCAGCTACAAAAACAAGATTTCTGGAGTTCTGGCTATTTTTTACATTAAGAAAAAAAGGTTGGGGTAAGGAACTGGACTGGGCCAGCCACACATTCACAACAGAAGACAGGTGACACACAGAGGTCCAGAGTGTGGACCTGGCTTCAGATCCCATGGCATGACCTGGATGGCCGCTCAACTTCCCCGAGATTCAATTTCTTTATCTGCAAAATGAGAACAATAACAGCATCGGCTTAAGAAGACTGCCTTGGGGTTAAATGAGATTGCACATATAAAAAGCTTGGGGACCAGGTCCTTCTTACATGTGAGCTACTGTTATTCTGTACAAATAGCTGCCTTTGTTTAGTGTTAACTGGATATTACATACTGTGCTGAGTACTTCAAACCACACTCAGAGATGTTATCTTCCTCTCAAAGAAGAGACTGAGGGTCAGAGTAGTTTGGGATCTTGGGCTGAGATCTCGGCTCCCCAGGGCTCCTAGTGCTCTTACCTACTAATTCATGTTAACTCCTGAGGTCTTGGGCAGAACTACAGGAGGTCAAGCAACAAAGGAGTATAATTTCTGGATGTTGTGATATTAAAAGATAAAAGGTGACACAAAGTAACTCATGAATGATATTTTTCCTTATTGCTTTGTAATTAATCCAATCGTACAAAGGAACTTGAGCCCTTTCTCGCTAATATTAGCTATTATTTGGAGGAATTCACCATCTATTCTTTATACCCATCCGTTTTCAGTCGCATGTATTTCAAATATCTTCTCCCAGTCTGAGGTTTATCTTTTCATTATTTTGCATGATGTTTATTATACAGAGGTTTCAAATTCTAATGTTGCCAGATTTCATCAGCTTCTTCCATTTAGATATGTGTTGTGTGTGTCTTAATTAAGAAATCGTTCCCTACTCCATGGTCAGAAAGATTGTAGTGTTTTGACATCTGACTTTTCTCATTTGTCTTCTTTTAATACTTGATGGTTCCTTAACTTCCCACCCCACCCAGTCACTTTTTCAAAATTTATTTGGTTTTCATCGTTACATAAATATGTACTTCTGTGCTGTGTCTGGATTTAATTTCTATAATGGAGCTTTGCTAGAAATCTCATTCTGGTTCCTACTTTTCCCACCCAGCAATTCCACAAACACACACCCACAATGAACCACCTGGCACTTTGTGAGACGTCCCATGGGGTCAGTGTGCCCCAGGGTGGAATTGCTGGGTGATGAGGCCCATGGATTCTGAATTTTGCTCAATGCTTCCAGAAAGTTCTCCAGAGAGGTGATTCTAGCCTATGTCTCCCAGCAAGGTAAGGTCATCCCCTCCCCATGTTTCTTGACTTTTGTCCTTCTCATTTGAATTGGGTTCTTCTGACCACCGCTGCTCTGGAACTTGTCTTCACACACTTGGCCATTTGGTCCCTTCTGTGCATTGCCCAATGGCCGCTTTCTACCTATATCCTGTTGACATTTTCATCACTGTGGTTTTGGAATAGACTTTGCATATTTGAGAGTCTGGACAATCATCCTTAGATTTTCGATGCTGCAGATACTTTCCCACCCTTTGACACTAGGCTAGTAATTTTCTATGTCCTTCACTAGCCAGATATATAAAATCAAAAACATTGAGCATACTATGTGCTGACACTATACTGGGTACTTGTCTTAGTGTGGTTCTCCCCTGAAGCTTCCTCGAGACAGAATATCAGTGGAAGTGGTTTATTTGGGCAGCAAAGAGACAACATATTAGGGAAAAGGAGAAGTGACCAGCGGAAGTGGGGGTCAGCCAATAAATGGTGTGTTGTCAAGCAAGTTACCATTCTAGTGAATGGAACTAAGTTCTGAGGGAGAATTCTGTAAGCTGGAGTTGAACTTACAGCTCAGAGTCCCTCTCCCTGAGAGGCAAGGGAGCTGGGGTATTTAAATGCCAGTTCTTGTCAATCATTAGTTGTGGGGATTTGTTAGGATGTTAAATACCCAGCACTTCAGGCTTACTGAAGAGAAAAAAAGAAAGTTCTCAGGCAAAGCAATGTGGTCCTCACCATCTCTGTGGAAGCTCGGAGATGCTAAGAGCCAGGGGACATAGGTGGTGGGAGAGGGGCAGCTACCACACTTCATGGACATTATCCCTAACCCAAAGTCCAACAAAATGCAAGACAAAAACAAAAAGCCCCTAAAGCCCTTACAAGCAGGTATGATTAGATTCATTTGTCAAGTGTGGAACCCAGGAGTACAGAGGTAGATAAGTTGCTTGAAGTTATTGGCAGAACAGGAATTTAAAGAAAAAAGTGCACTTCAGAATTACCTGGGGGAATTTAAAAAGGCAGGACCCAGGTCTTGGGTGAGGCTCAGAGATGCACTTTTTTTTTTGGTACCAGGGATTGAACTCAGGGGCACTTGATCACTGAGTCACATCCCCTGCCCTGTTCTGTATTTTATTTAAAGACAGGGTCTCACTGAGTTGCTTAGGGCTTTGCTTTTTATTTATTTATTTATTTATTTATTTATTTATTTTTTAGTGTTTTTTTTTTTTTTTCGGTGGACACAACATCTTTATTTTTCTGTGGTGCTGAGGATCGAACCCAGCGCCCCGCACATGCCAGGTGAGCGCGCTACCGCTTGAGCCACATCCCCAGCCCTAGGGCTTTGCTTTTGCTGAGGCTGGCTTGAACTCACAATCCTCCTGCTTCTGTTTCCCAAGCCTCTGGGATTATAGTCATACACCACAGCATCCGGCAAGATCCACATTTTTATCAAGGGTCTGGTATAGGAACATGTTGAACATTACTAATCTGAAAATCCCAAATGCTCCAAAATCCAAAACTTTGGGATGACACAAGTGGGAAATTTCACACCTGAACTCATGTGACAGGACACGATCAAAATACAAGCACATAGAAAATAGTATAATGGGCTGGGGATGTGGCTTAAGCCGTAGCGCGCTCGCCTGGCATGCGTGCGGCCTGGGCTCGATCCTCAGCACCACATACAAAACGAAAGATGTTATGTCCACCGAAAAACTGAAAAATAAATATTAAAATTCTCTCTCTCAAAAAAAAAAAAAAAAAAAGAAAGAAAGAAAAAAGAAAAAGAAAATCCTTCCCAGGATATGTGTATAAGGTGTATATGAAACATAAATGCGTTTCATGTTTAGATTTGGGTCCCATCCCCCAGATGGCTCATGTTGTGTATGCAACTAGTGCCAAATCATAAAAACCCAGTAATCTGAAATATTTTGGTCCCAAGTATTTAGATAAGGGGTACTTGACTGGTATCTATATTGGTTACCTATTTCTGTATAAGAAATTACATTAATCCTTAGCAGTTTAAAACAAAAATTATGCTGGGTAGGGTGGCACACACTTAGAATCTCAGCAGTTCTGGAGGCTGAGGCAGGAGGATCACAAGTTCAAAGCCAGCCTCAACAACTTAGCAAGGCCCTAAGCAACTTAATGAGACCCTGCTTAAAATAAAAAATATATAAAGAGGACTAGAGATTTGGCTCAGTGGTTAATCCTCAGTATGCTCCCCTCAAATATATAAATAGATATTATCTCAAAGTTTCAGAGGGTCAGGAATCCAGGGTGGCTTAGCTGGGTGGTTCTGTTTCAGAGTCTCTCACAAAGTTGCAGTTGAGATACGATTGTGAAATGAGGTAGCTAGGAATGGGACCTAAGTCTGAACATGAAACTCATTTATGTTTCATAAATGCCTTGTACACATAGCCTTGGGATTGAACTGAAGGTAGCTTTACTGCTGAGCCTCCAGAGTTGCTAGGATTACAGGTGTGTGCCAAACCCAGCCTGAAGGTAATTTTTTATCTGAGGTTCTTAATATTTTTGCATTTGGACTGCATCCTGTCTCGTGAAGTGGGAGTGGAGTTGCTTCAATGCCAGCGTCTGTGTTGTGATACCTTACTTGGAGTTTGTAAGTGTTGTGATTGAAGCAACAGGGTAAAGAGGACATCAGGTCTCTCTGTGTCATTTCTTGCAATTGTATAAGGATCTAAAATTCTCTCAAAATAAAAAGTTGAAATTTTAAAAAAGATTTGGGCCAGAACCCTCATTGCAGCTTTACACATAATTGCCTTATAAAGACCACCCCAAAATCCTGAAGAATGGATAAATAAATCGAGGCATATTTGCACAATGGAACAGTTTAAACAATATGTGTGAATATACTGAGGGCAACATGAATAGATCTCATGAATGTAATGTTCAGAGAAGGAAGCCAGGCGCTAGAAAGCATGCACTGAAGTGTCCAAAAAAAAAAAAAAAATACACAACTGGCAAAAGTAGCTTATGCTATTGGAGAGCCGTTCCAGGGTGCAGTACTGACCAATAGAAGGGGCTTCTGGGCCAGGCATAGTGGTGAACATCTGTAATCCCAGTGGCTTGGGAGGCTGAGGCAGGAGGATCGTGGGTTCAAAGCCAGCCTCAGCAACTTAGCAAGGCCCCAAGTAACTCAGCAAAAACCTATCTCTAAATAAAATGTAAAAAAAAAAGCTGGGGATGTGGCTCAGCAAAAGCGAAGCACTAAGCAACTCAGTGAGACCCTATAAAATACAGTCTCTCTAAAATACAAAAAGGGGCTGGCAATGTGGCTCAGTGGTTTAGTGCCCCCTGGATTCAATCTCCGGTACTAAAAAAATAAACAAAAATTTAAGAAGTAGGGGCAGGGCTTCTGGGCTTGGTGATCTCTTACCTTGATCTGGGTGCTGGTTCCATAACCGAGTCCTATTTGAGGAATTTTACCACGTACACAATTAACTATAATGTGCACATTCTGTGTGAGTGCTCAAAGAACATTTTAAAAATACAAAACATCTTAGTACCTAGTATCGAGCACTGTGCCAGACTTGTTCCTAGGCATTTGACATTCATTGTGTCATTTAAGTTTTGGGTGAAGTTTCCATGATTATCCCCATTGCACAGAGAAGAAGATAGGTTAAAGGAAGTTTTCTAAGGTCACCCTGCTGCCCTGTGAGACACCTGGACATCACCAGTGCTTTTTACCACCTCAGGATTCATAGATAAGGCCACGTCATTGGCAAAAATCCTTGAAATTGAGTGACTATCATTCACTCATCAGCAAATGATTATCCTGGTAACACTGAACACTGGCTCTTTGCCCGGGTGCAGGGGACCCCTGCAGAGAACACTTGTGAAACTCCAGTCCTCTGTCTTCCACTGAAAGCCAGGGCAGGTCTGTGGTAGGGAATGGACTGTTAATTGCTAAACACTGTAATGAAGCGGGAAGCCTCAGCTTAAACCACCCCCATTGTAGTTGACTGTGGAAGTGTGAAAGGACCATGATTAATGAACTTGCTAATAATCTTTTCCTGTTAATGACATTCTCTCTGTTTTGGTAGGAGCACATGCTGTGATTGCAAATCAGCGAGGAGGCTAACCAATGTAACCTTTTCTGTAACTGAATTTAGTTTCTGTCTGTCCTGGGGTCCCATTCTGCCTGATGGTGAAAAACTGTATTTTAATCAATTCTGGGTTTTTTGGTTTTTTTTTTTTTCTCTCCCTGCTTGTCCCTTGAAGAGTGTGCCTGGTGTGAGGGTGTTGGTGGTGGTTCAGGGAATATCTGTTTCCTGATTTTCATCTGTCCATGCTGTACCCACTGGGATGACACCCTCTTGATGTGACAGTACACACTGGCAGTCTGCCACACTGCTGTCTGGTCTCTCCAGGATGTCTCCTCTCCATCCCCTGTCCCCTGTTCTCCTTGTCTTGGTCATTGTTTCCTCTTGTCACTTCCTTCAGAGCCTTGAACGAGGGATTTCTGGGTACCTGCTGTACAGGATGCCCCTGGTGCGCCTTTTTCTCTGGGCCCAGGAAGATGGTGGTGCTCAGCTGCTTCTTCAAGGTTTGCCCTCAGCCAATGGGAGACACTGCACCTGGGGAGGGGTTGGTCTTCCTCTCCAGAGCAGCCCTCAGTGATTGAGGAGAGGGTTTGCAAGCTTACATTGTGCCACCTTGCTTTAAGGTGGCACAATTCAAGCTGCAGAGCTCCCCTGTGGGATCAGGTTGCAGCTGTAGATTCCAGCAGGGACTGTGTCCTTGCTTGATTCCTGCCTTTGACCTTTCTTGTTTCCCTTACTTGGTGGGTAGTGGTAGTGGCTGGGGCAGCAATTCTCCTAGAGTTTGCCCCAGATAAATGACATCCATAACAGTCCCTGTCTCATTCTCTGCTCCTAGGGACCTGCCCTAAGACACTGTCCCACCCCAGGAGGCAGGAGATGCTGGATGATCCTCACTGTGGAAGAGGTGCCCTCAGCCATTTCTCCCTTTGCACCTCTCCACAAGCCCACGTGTGTGCACCTTGGGCAGGAAGAAGGTCTTCTCTGAAAGGCTTTTCACCTTCCAACTTCCACCTGAAGGTCAGGTGCAGATTCCGTTGCCTCTCAAACAGTTTCTATTGGTTTGGATGTCTTGACTTGTAAGTAAGAAAAATCAATCAAAAACTACTTGAAATCATTTTTGGAGCACTTAGCTAGAACCCCTGAGGTCAACCTAGATTAAATCTAAGCTCTGCACCCCCTACCCCCTGCTGGCCCCCTGATTTTTCTTTTTGCTTTACCCTCTTCTGGGTATCAGCATCCTCTTCTGTCTAAGCAGCTAGGCCCAGAAGGTTATATCAGCCCGTCTACAGCTCATGTCCAGTGGAAACACACAGAATGATTCTACAAGCTCTTCTGGCAGAGTGAAGAAAATCTGCCACAAGGACTTGAATCTTCAGAGCCCAGGTTTGGCCACATGCCCATCTCTGAACCAGGGTGGCCCAGCCCTTGACCTAGGGCAGGTTCTGTTTCCCTTCCCAACATGCAGGCCACTTATGATAGGAAAATACCCGAACAGTGTAGGGCTCTCCTAGAAACAGGGAGGGGCAGTTTCATGGAGGGTGGACAGTCACAAGGTGGACGTTCTCCAGCGCCACACCTCACCTTGTTGTCCAGTGGGCTGGGGTGGAGAGCAGAACACAGGGCCTTCCCTAGGACTCCCTCTTGGTTCTATATCAGCAACGTCATGCTGCTTAGCCAAATGCTGCCAAGGTGCTTTCCAGAATGGCTGGGCATATTTCTACTATAACCCGTGGCCTAATTATTTGTCACCTTCACCACCACTTGGTATTACATGTCTTTCCAGTTTTTTTTTTTTTTTTTTTTTTGGCAGATCAGATGAGTAGGAAGACTCTCAAAGAAGATTTGCCTGTGTTTTTCTGAATTCTGGCGAGATCACTCTTAAAAAATTTTTAATATACGTATACATACATATTTAGTTATAGATGGACAGAATGCCTTTATTGTATTTATTTATTTTTATGTGTGCTGAGATTCAAACCTAGTGCCTCACATGTGTTAGGCAAGTGCTCTGCCACCGAGCTACAACCCCAGCCCCCAAGAGATCACTTATTTTTATTAGTTATTCATCAGCCAGTCTGCTTCTTGTCTCTTGAGTTACCTATTCATAATTTCCAAATTGTCTGTTAGATTTCCTGTGCCCATTTCCCTATATAGCCTAGATCAATTTTTTTCTATAAAAGGCTAGATATGAAATATTTCAGGCTTTGAGGGTCACACAGTCTATTGCAATGACTCCATTCTGCCGATACAGCACAAATGCAGCCATAGACCTAAATGATGTATAAATAAATGGGCATTGGCTGTGTTCCAATAAAACTTTACAAAATTAGGCAGACAACGGGTTTGGCCCTTAATCCAAATATTAATCCCTTGGCTTTAGACAATGCAAAAATCTCTTTCACATTTTTACCCAGCTGTTCTCTTTTTCTAGAATGTTCTTTTTGAATAAGATCCTTAATTTTGATGTTGTCAAATTCACTTAATTTTCACCAGCAGGTTGTTTTTTTTTTTTTTTTTTTTGGTACCAGGGATTGAACCAGGGGCACTTTACCAATGAGTTATATAGCCAGCTCTTTTTATTTTTTATTTGGAGACAGGGTCTCACCAATTTGATTGATGATGGACTTGCTAATTTCCTGAAGCTGGCTTTGAACTTGCAATCCACTTGCCTCAGCCTCCCAAGCTGCAGGGATTACAGGTGTGAGCCACCACGCCCAGCTAGGTTATGTTTTTTGAATTATTTTAAGATATTCTTTTCACCTCAACCACGCAAAGATCACCCCCTCCTCTCTTTTCCTATTAACTCACTCTTTCTGTTGACTTTTGTACTGAGCGAGGTCTTAGATCTGTTAGGTGCTTGCCTTTCTGTGTGATGGGAGATGTGACTTTCTTCACCCTATATCGAGCTATTTTCCTCACATCAGCTGCCGAACAAATCGTCCTTTCCCCACAGATTGGTAGCAGATGAAACTTTCAATTGGAAAAAAAAAGAAAGGATAAGTTGGAAGGCTTGCCTTTGCAACCAGACGCTGGTCCTCCAGGCTTGCCTGCCCGCCCTGTCCAGCTCCTTGCCAACAAGCCCGGGGCCCTCTACTCTCAAAAACATCAACAGACTGGCCCCATTTACACAGTCAGCTCCTTCTCATGCTCTTGGTCCCATCTCAATTATCCACTCCTGAAGATGACCAACCTGAACCCTTCTCATTACTGTGTTTCTTAACCCAACTGGAAATTTTATTTTCATTTGTTTCTTTGTTATGGTTCATCTCTCTGTCAGAATGAGTGAATTTCACAGGGGTGGAGACAGACACCTGAACTGCATTACTGGTTGGTCCCTGCCTCTCAGTACTTGGCACATAGCAGGCCCACATTAAGGCGTTCCCGGAAACACAGAACAAAATGAGCAAGTTTAATTGATGTTTCAGAGGCAAAGGGTCATCAGATCACCCTGG
Source organism: Spermophilus citellus (assembly GCF_964194105.1). Classification (NCBI taxonomy): domain Eukaryota; kingdom Metazoa; phylum Chordata; class Mammalia; order Rodentia; family Sciuridae; genus Spermophilus; species Spermophilus citellus. Next base: position 21,085,477 of record NC_138184.1, on the reverse strand, counting down.
TATTGTCCACTGAATTCTCCTACCCTCTTTGACAATGTACAGATTTAGAATTAAGGTGCATGCACCCTCTAACCTCACCCCAGGCTCCACCCTTCTCATTGGATAAAGCAGCTCAACAGCTCGAGTATATTTATCACACCTGCATTTATTCATAGTTCGATCTGAGAGCACTTGTTAACTCCCTTAAAATATCTGATTGAATTTCATGTGGAAGCGAAAGCCACGGATTAAATATATGTTGTGTTAAGAAGCTTCCCGTTTTATCACAGTCTGTGCACTGCCAGAAAAGCATTCTGCATGTTAATTAAGATAGCTGGGGGATTTTTAAAAGACTTCTTTTTCTCCTTTTAACTTTATAATGCATTCAGGGGGAGGGAACTAAGGAAACTCACTGCAAAGCTGTAAAAATCCGTGTCAAGTCGGGTGGCTTGTGGGATTCCATGAGCTTCCGTGACAGGCGGGCACTGTCTCTGAAATTCAGCAGCAGGCTGGGTCTTGAAGCGGCTGTGTGGGAGGCTGGTGAGGCTGCACGGGAGGAGGCTTTGTTTGACCTCTGACTTCAGTAGGAATGGTGCCCTTTTGGCTAAGACTGAGATTTCATCCTGGGAACAGTTAAGTAAGAGGCAGGGGTGAGAAGTGATCGAATCCAAGAATTAAAGTGGACCCGATGAATGGGGCTACGGAGAAAGTGGAAAAATCTGACCTTCCTCCTAATGAGCACGTCAATACAGCCAGGACATCTGTGAAATGAGCCCCAGGTCCTTGCTGGATTCAGTCTAGGGGTGCTGCTGGCACATGGCAGGCACATGGTACTTGCTGCTGTGATGTGAGAGCCCGTGCCTACCTCTTGCTGGCAGGAACTCAGAGCACTGCCCAGCGATTTGGTCCCCCTATCCCCTCCCTGCCCCTCCACCCTAGTCTCAGCTCATCTCTCAAACACAGCTGGCCCCTTGGAGTGCAGAAAAGATGTGAGTGACTTGGAGAGGATTTCCAGCCTTTTGCACAAGCCCAGGAAGCTTTAGGTAAAACGCCCTGCCACAAGGAGTCCCAGCATACCGCTGCTGTTTGTCTAGGACTCCCTGACCCATAGCGTAGGAGCTATGAATGATCAAAATAGTGTTGCAGCTGGGGTGACACTGAGAGCCGCGAGCAGATGTCTGCCTGAAATCAGTGCAGTTTCTCCTCCTCCCTTGACATCCTGCCCTAGATTCCTGCTCACTGCAGTGCCTTTCCCATCTATGACCAGCAGGGGGAGGACCCTCCCTCTCGCCTCCATTTCCACAATCCTGGCAGGGCACACCCCTTCCCCAGACCGGTCAGGCCACCTCCCAGTCTCCACGTCCCAGTCTCTGAGACTCTGGCCCTTGTTCCTTTCTCATATTGATAGAAACTTGCAGACCTGCCTGGGGCAGCTATGGCTGAGAGCAGGGCAGGATCTCCAAGGCTGGGGAACAGATGTCCTGGTGTCCTTGGTAGTGGGTTATCTGGTCTCTCTCCTTACTGGCTGCATCCAAGCATGACAGGCCCTGAAAGACACCCAGGTTGGTCTTGTCTCTCAGAGATCCATGGACATCCCCAGAAGGCACATCAGTTCCTTGAAAATGTACCTGCTCTGAGGAGGTAGCATGCCCATTGGGGTGACACGCTCCATAGAGGTACTATGGCCCACCCAGGTGACATGGCCCCCAAGAAGTAACGCCTTCCATAGAGGTGACATGGCAGTTGAGACTTATCCCTACCCAACCGTTTCACATGTGGGAGCTGTGCCCTGGCACAGCAGGCCCTGAGGTGACCACCCCACCAACCTGTTCTAAGATCTTACAGCTCAGAGCCAGTCAGGGCTGGACCAGCCCAGCTTTGGTGCCAGCTCTGGTGCCACCCCTGGCACCTGCCCTCCTGACCATAGGAGACTATTGCTACTTCAAGTCCAGTAGACAGAGCTAGAGACAAGCATCAATGGCAAAAAAGAGTCATTTATGATTTATGAATAATGAACTAGTTTAATCCTGGGTGTCTCTCATCCCTCCCATTTGGTAATTGGTTCCACTTCTTTAATGGCTCAAATTCTTTATCAGCCTGTGACAGAGGGGAGGTGAGTCATCACACCAGGGATTGGAAGGGTGACCTACATATCAGGCCTGGGAAGACAGGAGCTGAGAGATGGGACTCTACCTTCCACAGCCTCCCTGTTGGGGGCAGCTCCTGTCTTTTCATCAGAGTGGTGGGAAGAGACCCAGCTTGGGTGGCCCTTGAGTGCAGGTGGGTGTGGCTGGGGCGTCTGAAGCTGTGTGTGCATGGTTAAATCCTCTGCTTCTGCTTAGGTTGGATGAAGATGGAGAAGATTGGGGTCTAGTCCCACACAGAGGCCACCCTTAAGCCACAATGACAGGGAGACAAGACTTTGGGGTCTGGCTGCTTGGGCTCAGAATCTGGTGGCCAAGTTCTGTCTTAGTGACTCTGGCTCATCCCTTTGCCCCTGGAGCCAGGAGGATATGCTCCCAGAAGTGAGGCTGTCACCTGTGTCATTCTTGAACCTGTTATTTCTTCTCTGATTGTTTCACACACAAGGATGCTGAGACTTGGGAAGGAAGGCCTGGCATGGGGACCCCAGGTGGACCCTTGAAGGCAGGCTCTGCTTTGCCTCCTCCAGGTCATCTTGCTCTGCATCAGCCCCCCAGGGTGCCCTTCCTACAGGGAATAGTGCAGCTGCCACTGAGAACACAGAGAGGAACTAAAGCGGGGGTGGGTGGTAGGACACCAAGGTGACATATTTTCATAGTTAGCATTCATGACATAGTTGGCAATGCCTGCTGGTGTTCATCATGTGATGTGGTGGTTACCGTACCCACTTTACAGGCAGATAAACTTGGGACAGGGAAGCTAAACGATTGCCTAAGCAGTGCAGCTGGTGTGGGGTGGAATCTGCCTTCTTCCAGCCTCTTCCCTGAATGCTGTCACATTGCCTCTTGCCAGTCCCAGTTCTGACAGGTGTGGGCGTGAGAGGCTGCCGGCTCTGTGGTGATGGTTGTCCTCTCCTGACACTCGGTAGTCTGTAGATCATTGCCAAGTACCTCAGTCTCTTAGACTCTCACGACATTCCTGAGAGGTAGGTATGAATGAGGATTACAATAGGTGGATGGAGAGAGAAAGAACTTGGTATCAAAGAATAATACACAGAGAAGGATGCATATTACAAATGCACAGCTCTCTGGATATTCAAAAGAAAATTATTATTTTAATCTCATTTTTCTAAAAGAAAACTAGGACTTAGCACTATTCCTGCTTGCATCTCTTAATGTCTGCATTTTGAGATGGACATTTATATATTTAAAATTTTGATTTCTTTTTTTTTTTGAGAGCAATACAAATTTAATGGAGAACAGTGACACTTTTATTGTATTAGTTCATTTCCAGGAGTGGCTATAGGAGAGGGACATCATGTGACTTAAGTCACCCACTCTGTGGTATTAAAACCCTTTATTTGGGGAATTGCGTTCGGCTGGAGTTTTCTTAAGTAGAATTTGTTTTAAAAGCTTGCAGGATAAACTTCGTGGCAGCAGTCTAAAGTTTGTAGGTTCAGAAATACTTGGCGGAGGAACAGTGTACTCATCTCATTTATTTTTGTAACATTTAATTTAGCAATCGTTATTTACCTCCACACTTTGTGGAATATTTTGGAGAATCAACAACGCCTCAAGAGCGGCCTAATTCTCTGCTTGCAAGTCTGGTTTTTTTTAGCTGTGAAAAGGCTTTCTAAATCCCACATTTCAGAAAGAGGAAAACGTGTCCATCAGTTAAGTGAAGGGATTGCAGAGGTTCCTTGAGTGTGGTCCTGGCAGGGACAGAGGCCCCGCCCCTTAGGATGCTCTACTTCCTCTTTTAGGGGACACAGACCCGGAGGGGATCTTTCCCCTGAGCCTTGGAAAGCCTGGGTGCATTCCGGCATCTCTGGATATTTTCAGGGGGCCCCTAAGTGAAAGCTGGGGAGTGGGGTGCATCTACCAGTTCCACGAGAGCACAACTGAGGACAAATAGAAATCATTCCACCTGAGTCATCTTTCCTTTCAAAGAGGTGTCTGAAGACTTTCCTGATAGGCTTTGGAGAAGGGGAAGGAAAAAAAAGCAATCAATTAACCAATATCCACTGACTGAGACAAAAATATGTCTCCGTCTGGGATGACTGGGGCAGCAGAGCCCACCAAAGGAGACCTAGCTAAATCCTAAGGTCTGGGAGAACTGGACCAGGCAGGACCCACAGTCCTGCTTGTAGTCAGACCCAGAGCCCAGACAGTCACTGTCCAAATGGCAGCAGTGGGGGGAGCTGCTCTCTGCCCCAGTCAGCCTGACACTGCCAGCAAAAACTGCAAGTCATCCTGCCGCAGCTGCCAGCCTGCGAGGACCAGGCCCTGGCGGCTGGAGGGGGTATGAGGAGGAGGGGAGTCTCTTACAGCTTTTCGTTTTAAGCTAGAACCTTCCAGCAAGATTTCAGAGCAGTCTGATCTCCCTGCTGGTCTTTCCCTCCTGCATTCCACTCTCCAAAGGCCGCGTCCATCCCACAGGGGCTCCCCCCAGCCCAGGTGTTCTGTCTTGTGGCTTCAGAGCTGGAGATTGTCCTTCCCTCCCTGATTCTGGAGCACCCAGAGAGCCCACTTCCTGAAGTCACGGGCTATGGTGACACTTGAGTCCCTGTGTGGTCACTGAGGGGTATGTCATCTATAGTGGCCACAGTCCCCAATTTTCCCATATACACGTGGCCATCTCAGGCCACTGACTTAGTGAGCGCAGAGGTAGACAGCAGGGTGGACAGTATTCTGCCCCCTGGACCAGCTCCCCAAGGGACTGAGGGCTCCTCCACCTCCACGGCAGGCCAGCCTGATGATCCTCTTGGCCCTTCCTGTCCTGTATTGAAATGATTCATTTATTCAACAGGGATTGTGGCCATTTATGGACATGGGTTTAAATCTCCTTCCTTGGTCCTGGGGTCAGAGGATCTAATTGCTTTTGGAAATAAATTTTGAGGTATTTTCTAACTCTATTACCCAAGAAAGGCTGAAAGAATCCAGGGCTTTTATACCATTTTGAAGACCAAGAAACAGTTTCAGAGTGGCTCACCAATGTGATACCATTAAACTGCACTAAAGGAGAGACCTTAGTGCCCGGATGCAAGGACATTCCTTTGGGCAGGCACTCTGATGCTAGACATGGCAGGAGAAGGTGCCTAGGTTGCTGATTCCTGTGCAAAGTCACACGCATCCTCAGAGTGCTCCTCTGAGAGGGTCCCCAGGGAGGTTACTGCGTGGTAATCTAGGGCCAGCAGTCCAGCAGGTTAGCCTGTGTCCTGCTCTCCACATTTAGAGTCTCTCACTCCTGAGATGGGGCTCTGCTGGAGAGCCGAGTCCATTACACTCACCATCGTTTCTGGTTTAGTGCCATAATTCAGGAGCCACTCCCTGGGTGGGGGTGGGGTTGGGGGCTGGGAAGTGGGCCAGGAAAGGTGAGTAAGTGGAGAAGGGTGAAGGACTGTTGGGAAAAAAAAAAAAAAAAAGTCTTTCATTCCCTGACCTCCTTCCAGTATATTCAGAAACCTGTCCCCAGTGCTCTGGGGCCCCAAGGACGACCTTCTAGCTCTGGGTATGTGTTGGGGTTCTCTTGGTGGTCATGGGTTTATAACTAGAGTTATTCACCTTGGGAAGGGTGTCAGAGAGGGGCTTTGAGTATTTTGGCCTTGAAGCACAAGTTTGCAAGCCCAGGAAGAGGTAGGATTTTGAGTGTCTGGGTGGATGAATACTCCTGCCCTTAGTAGAAGTGAGAGGTTGAGCCATCTCCAAATGAACTTGACGTGGCACCTGGTAGGGTAGAATCCCTGCAGTGGCTAGTGGCTGGTTGACCTGTTATCCTAAGAGCAGGAAAGTCTATGGATTAGGAAAATTTGTCAAAAGGTTTTCAGCCCTACTGGTGTTATTTTTTAGCTGTGGGATTCAAGCAGCTCTTTGTAAAATAGGGATAATGGAATGGGGATATAGCCTGGGGGCAGAGTGCTTGCCTAGTGAGCGTGAAGTCCTGCGTTAGATTTCCAATATCGCAAAAAATAGAGTAAAATAAAATAGGAGCAATAAATCTTGCCTTCTTTGCTGGAGGTCCCATTACATGGTGACCTCAAGTGAGATGATATTTACATTGTGGAAGTGTTTTGCAAGCTGTCAAGGGCTGTGCAAGGTACACAAAGCCCAAGTCTATCACAGTCATTGGAAGCTCAACTGAGTAGGTGGGAAGGCAGCATTCTCTTGGAACTCATGGAGGAAAATCATGAGTTTTATATTAAAACAAATTCACACATATGATTGTATAGAATACAAAAGTTCATGAAAAAAAATTTTTTTGATGTTGTTGTTATTTTTTTTTTTTTTTTAAGGCAGGGTCTTACTGAGTTGCTGAGGCTGGCCTTGAACTTGTGATCCTCCTGCCCCAGCCTCCTGAGTAGCTGGGATTACTGATGTGTGCTACTGTATCTAGCCAGGTTCATGAATTTTAATGTTAAAACAGGAGCAAAGAAACTCTTGTCTTTGTGAAGATGTGGGACATGGAAGCTGCTAGGGATGCTCCCTTTAAGGACTCAGGGGATTTTAACATCACTCTCCGCTTCTCAGACACTGTGCTGGGCTCTGCAGAAGGGGAAGCAATCTTGAGGAAAGAGGCCAGACCCTGGGGCTCACAAAGGACATCTTCCATACCAGGCTATCAGGAAGCACAAAGGAACACGAGGAAAGAGAGCTCTCATGTCTGGCTGGAGCCATGGAGGTGATCAGGGGAGACTACCCGGGGGGAGGAGAAGGAGGAGGAAGTGGGATTGCAGGAGCCCAGACACACAAATTCAGGACAACCCATGTTCAGTAATAGGCAGTAGACTCAGACCTAGACCAACGGTTTGTTGAGGGAGGAGATGGACCATGTGACTGGGACCTCTTGGGAGGAATTTGGGATGAATGCAACAAGTCTGCAAATCATTTGAGCAGTGAGATGCATTGGTCATGGGGTTGCTTTACGATGATTAATTCCATGTCAGTGACAGATTCCCAGTTGCCTGTATGATTGTTTATACAAGGAGTCCTTCCAGAAGAGACGGGATCACTCCCGAGATATCTATACTTTTAGTTCAAATTGCAGCCAACGTTTACAACATTTTGTTTTTCCTCTTTGCTCCTCAGAGGAACAACGGCAGCCTGAAGAAGCCAAGGGCCTTGCCCCATGTTGCCCCGTGAATTAGAACTGCTGTTGAACAGCAGGAGTCAAAGGTCACTGGGGCAGAAAGGTCCCAGCAGGTCCTCCAGAAAGCTGAGAGCTACGTAGGTCCTGTAATATTGCCACGGGATTACATGCTTATCTTTATGCCTGAACTCTTCACAGGAGCCCTGGCCCACAGATTCCCAGGGCGGATCAGATCCAATGATAATAACCCCTGTCCCCACAGCTTGTGGAGTGACTTGCCCCCTCAGCTCCTCTGACCAGCGAGACTTCACCTTGGATTTCAGGTCTTGTTCAAGAATCACATTCACCCCACCCCTGGGCACTTGCCTGGTGTTTCCTCTCAGCATGGAGCTGCAGGCAGTATCTGCAGATGGCAAGAAACCAGCAGAGGGAGAAGGGGCTGCTAACTAGAGTAATCATGAAAGGCTCCTGGGGATATTCCCAGAGAAGTCACCAAATCCCCAGCAGAGAGCCTGACAGTTGGTGGGGACAAAGAGATGTTTCTGGGATCCTCCCCAGTGCTGTGCAGCCCAAGCCTAGACCAACAGAAGTGCTAGATGTGGATGGGCGGGATGGTGCTTGTAATCCCAGCAGCTTGGGAGGCTGAGGGAGGAGGATCACGAGTTCAAAGCCAGCCTCAGCAATTTAGCGAGGCCCTAAGCAACTCAGTGAGACCGTGTCTCTGAATAAAATATAAAATAGGGCTGGGACCAGACAAATGAAAAATTATACTCCATTTATGTATTATGTTTCAAAATGCATTCCACTGTCATTATAATTAATTAGAATATATTATATATATATATTTGTGTGTATATATATACACATATATATAGATATATAGATATTTGGGCAATTCACTAGGTAGGTGGTGGTATCACCCCCTGTAACAGGTACAATTGGCACATGCCAGTCAGAGACATGGGGTAACTAATGTTGATGGGGCAGGGGTGGGCATTAGGGAGACAGTAGCCCAGAAACTACCAGAGACCAGGAACCGGGGGTTGGGTGGTTGGTAAGAGTCTAGCCTTAAGAGCATATATATAGGGGCTGGAGTTGTAGCTCAGAGGTAGAGAGCTTGCCTGGCACGCATGAGGCACTGGGTTCAACCCTCAGCACCACATAAAGTAAAATAAAGACATTGTGTTCACCTATAACTAAAAAATAAAATAAAAGCATATATATAGGGGGCTGGGGATGTGGCTCAGTGGTGAAGCGCCCCTTGTTCAATCCCCTGTACCCCTCCCCCAAAAAGTGCTTGATATTTAGAACAAACAACTATATATGCAAATCACTTGGTAATCATATGCAGATTCTGCAGGATGAAGTGGGGTCAGGGATCCCAGGCAACGGCTGTGATCCACAGATGGGTGTGCGCAGTACAGGGTTCTATAGTACCTACTCTTCAAACTTTCCTAAAGGAACAATGTTGGCCTGATCTACCTTGCACACCTGCTTCTTGAAGCAGCTCCTTTATAGACTTGTCTATTAAAAACCATCTCCACGCATCCTACACGTATTTACTGAGCATCTACTATATGTATCTATATATACTATATATATCCCTACACCTAGGGATCCAGAGATGTCACAAGTGACCTCTTCTTGTGGGATTTTGCAATGGAGGGCATGTAGTGAGGGTGGGTGGGATATGAGCCAGGCGAATAGGAAATCCAGCAGAGAGGGAGCAAGGTGATGTTGGGGCACCACAGGAGCCCAGGCGAGGACACTCCTCAGGTTGGGGCTAAGATGAGATGGGAAAATCAGGAGGGTCTTCAGAGGAGTAGGGAGCACTAAGTTCAGTCTTGGAGGGAGGGAATATATTGGTCAGATGTGGATCTTCCGCAGACCCTTTCTTGCCCCCTTTTCACAGAGGAGCTAAATGAAGGCTTAGGCTAGCAAAGCAGGAGACACAAGATACAGGAGGTGATATTGGCAAGGTTTGGGACTAATGGGGCATGTGGCCTGGGGCACCAAGGCAGTCTTCCCTTGACATAATTGAGTTCTCTCTGTGGATAGAAATGACCCTGGGCTGTTCAGGCTGGCTCTCATGACGTCTCTGTTGGGTAGAAATTGATCCCTGGTGCTTATGAAAAAGGAAGGGATTAGAATTTGGCATATGCTGCCTCCCTGCCTGGTCCATGGCTCCTGGTGGAGCAGGCCACAATTCTGCAAATAAGATTAAAAGGAAGCAGCAGACAACTTTCTTGTCCTCAATCTTCAGTGGTCTGCCTTGGCTGACCTTCTTTAGCCATCCATCCTACTTCCTGGCAGCTAGATGTGGCCGTGTGACTATGGCCTGGCCAGTATAAAATGAAGAGAAGCGTTTTACACCCTGCTTGGGTCGTGCCACTTAATGGGAAGGTGTTTGCCCTCCTCTTTCCCTTCCTGCCCTTCCTGCTGGTGGGACAGCTGTGTGTGTGGGAAGCCATCTTTGATCATGCGGAATGGCAGAGCAGGGAGATGGAATGAGCCCAGGCTTTGAAGACTCTGCGGAACAGGGTCACATATAGCTGGACTTTTATATGAGCAGGTGATACTCCTTTAGTTCAACTGAGCCCCTATTATTTTGGATCTCTGTTATATGCACCTTCACCGGTATCCCAACAAAGATGAGGGTAATATAATAAGTTATTATCAAAGATGAACGTCGCAGTGTGAACTATGTCATCCCTCACTCACTTGACAACTTTTTTTTTTTTTTTACTGACTCCCTTATGCCAGGCAACAAGCCAGGTGTGGGAGCTAAAATTATCAGACAGACATGGTCCTTTTTCATAGAATTTAGTCTTGGCGTAGGAAGGATATAAGCAATCAGGCGTGATCATGTATGTGTTCAAGAAAGATCTGACCCACAGTGGACATGCGGAATGAGTAAGAAATAACCCTTGGTTTTTAAGTCACTGAGCCTTAAGTTGCTTACTGGAGCATAATTTAGCCTACCCTAGAATGGAGGTCTTTATAGAAATTTTTATAAAAGATGGTGGCCAGAATAGAGGAGGCAAAGGAGAAGATGGGGTGAGGTGGAGAAAGAAGAGATAATTTAAGAAATAGAGTCAATAGGACTTGAGAAAAATGGAGTAGAAATGAGGAAGAGAGGGGTTGAAGATATTTGGGCTGCTTAATGGGTGTGTGGTGCTACCATCCCCTGAAATAGGTACAATTGGCACATGCCAGTCAGAGACATGGGGTAACTAAATGTTGATGGGGCCAGGAGAGGGTATGAGGGAGACAGCAACCCAGAAACCACCAGAGACCAATAACCTTGGGTTGGGAGCTGGTAAGAAAACTGGTACGAGCTCTGCTAGAAGAGTTAAAATCTTCAGGAGACACCTGTTCTAGGCTGTCTTATGTACACTATTGACCCTGATGCCACTATTGACCCTGGTTGTGATGAATTTCAGATCTGGCCATATTACTCCTTTGCTCAGATCCCTTCACTGGCTCCCCAGGAGTCTCAGGACACATCCAAACTCTTTGACATAGCTTGCAAGGTTCTGTATACCTGCCCACCTCTCTGGCAGCTCCCATGCTTCTTTTCTGGGGTTACCCCTAAAGTATCCTCCACACATCTCCCAGGAGCTGCCCTGATCCTCTACCTAGCCCCTGTCCATCAGGGTTAGCAACCTCTACAGGGAGTCTCCCAGCCCTTCCCACACCCAGCGCAGGCATCTGTTGCTACCTTTCTCCCCTACCTCCAACAGAGGTGGCTTTTGCACTGATGAACTTGGTGACAGCCTGTGCCCACCCCAGCACTGACTGAATAAATGAATAAATGAGTGAATAAAAAATATATTGAGTGAATGGCTGTGAGGCTATAGAGACCTAAAAACAGGGGAACAGGACATGTTTACTGGGAACCGTGATGTGCCAGGTATTATATTGGGATTCTGATGAGACAGAGCAAGGAACACCTTGCTGTGATCAACTTCCCTTCCTTGGACCCTCCCAACCCTGCCCCAAGTGACTTGTCCTTGTCTCTCCACCCTCTAGGACCCTCCTGTTTTCCATCTGGGTTGAGTTTTCTCTAAACATCCTTATAAGAAGGGTAGGAGTTGCAGGGTGGCCCAGTGACACCCACAGGACCATGAGGCTGCCAGGACCCTGGACAGAGGCCCTTCTCTCTTCTGGTCCTTAGTTCTTAGGTTTCAAATACCTCAGTGGGCTTTATGATGTGACACTCTGGGGGCTGAACTAGTTTGTTCTGCTCTTAGAAGAAAAGCAGTGCCCCAGCCTAGGGACATGTCCCCTCCCCAGATGTATTTCATGGACAATGACCTCATTTTCTGGAAGGCTAGCTCCTGTCAGGGACAGCCTTGGTTCCCACTCCGCTTGACCAGTTCCTAACTGGGCCTTGGAGAGTGTGGTGGCCCTGCCCAGTTCTCGGGGACAGTGCTGACTTAGAACCAGTGGTAAGAGAAGGAGATTTCAATGTGAGGAGGGGGCACCTGGCGCCTCCAGGGATGAGGGAAGAGTCAGCTCCCCACAGTCTGGTGGTGACAATCTAACAGGGGACCTTGTAGCAGGTGCCCCATCTGGAGCCCTCTGGCTGCCTGCGGGGAGTATCCCCAGAATTCACTCAGAGGGGCCAGAAAGGAAGATGGCCAGAAGGGGAGAGTGAGGGCATGGACCCTTGGCTTGGAGGCCTGTGGTGGCCTCTGTCCCTGGCCCACCTCCATCAGTGGGATAAGTCTCTACCCATAAACTGTTGAGCCAGAGAAGCTTTGGTTATATTAAGTGGGGACAATGACAATGTCAGGAGAGAGGAGCCAGGTGCAAAGGGGTGGCTCTCTTCTTTCTCCTGTACCCAGGCCCATATCTGTTGGATATGGAGGAAGGAGCCGAGTTGAGGAGTGGGGGGAGAGGGCTGCAGGGAGGACTACAGGTGGAGCTACCTGGTCACTGCGTCTCCTCTTTCCTTCCCTAGGCTGTAGCCCTCTTTTCTTGAGCCCCTGGGTAGTAAGATGCTCCCAAATACCCCCTGCATTCTAGGCTCCCAATGCTGCCTCTTTCGACGTCTTCTCTGGGTTGCAGCTAGAAGATGGTGGCTGAGAACTGGGGCTCTCCCATGCTGGGCAGGATACAAGACCCTCTAGGCCGAGTCTGGGCCCTCCTCATAACCTCCCTTACCTTTATCTCTCTCCAGATTCCCAGGCTGCAAGCAAGAACATTCATGGTGAATTGATTGATGAATTCAATCAATCATCAATCAAGACTCAAGCTCCAGTCTATCCATTAATTGACTCCTCCAATACTATGAAGTGCCTGGTGTATTCCTGGCACCCTCTCAATGCTGGGTAGAGCCATGAACAAAGCAGGCACAGTGTCAGCTCTCATGGAGTGAGAGGTGGAACTCGTGCTTAGCAGATGTTCACATGCATGATGTAAATACATGACGATAAATCCAGAAACACACCATGAAGGAATAGGAGGGCGTGCTTCAACAGTGGATACTGGATGGCGAGTCTCATCTTGGAGGGATGAGGACAAAGGAGACCTGAGAACGGGACATTTGTGCTGAGATCTAGAAGGAGGAGGCATTAGCCAAGGAAGGGTGGAACTTCTGGGGAAGAGGGCTTGAGCTCATTGGTCTTCTCTGAGATGGGAGGTGGGGAGGTGGGAGCTCTGAGTCCATTGTTATGCGCAGGCTGATTTTTGGTCCCAGTTCTGAAGCCCAGTGGGGTACCCTGGAGGCCCAGGAAAGGGGAGTGGCCATGGCCCTGAGCATGTTTGTTTGGACTGGACTCATAACAAGACAGGAGGTATCTTCCAGATACCTTCCTTCAGTATTTATTTGTTTTTATGGGGTATTAGGGATTGAGCTCAGGGGCTCAGAGGCACCTGACCACTGAGCCACATCCCCACCTCTATTGCTATTGGTATTTTATTTAGAGACAGGGTCTTACTGAGTTGCTTAGTGCCTCAATTTTGCTGAGGCTGGTTTTGAACTCACGACCCTCCTGCCTCAGCCTCCTGAGCTGTTGGGATTACAGGTGTGCGCCATCACACCTTGCTTCCCTTCAGTATTTCAATAAATAGGAATATCTGAGCTTGTGGCCCATTTGGGGTCCCCTGGGCCAGGTCATGCTGAGCTGTGAGACTGTGCAAAGACATACCTCCAGGACCTTTGACTCTGTCCAGGGGAGCAGATGGTTGCCAGCACACAAAAGTAAATGAACGGAGTGGTGACATTTCCCAAGCATTCTCTGTGTCCCAAACGTGGTGCCAACTGCTGGAGGTGAATAGTTCCAACTATGCCCCACTGACACACACCTCCTGTGTTCCAGGCCTGTGTGTAACCCACTCCCTCGTGTGCTCTGAATTTAGCACATTACACGCTTTAGCAAATGGGATGTCAGCAAAAGTGATGTGAGCAGAGACTTCACGGGTACTGCAGGCTGAGCCTTGTCTGCTTGGAACTAGCAGCCGCGTAAAGGGTTCTGACCAAGGTGTCCAGTGACAGCTTGCCAAATGTGACATGTGAGTGAGGCCATTTGGACCACCCAAGCCCGGCTGAGCCTCAGAGGACTAAATCTCCATGAGCTTCATGGGCAAGACCAGCAAAAGAACCATCAGCTGAAAACCAGCCCAAATTGTGCAACTGGAGAAAAAAAAACAATTGTTTTAAGTGGTTGTTTTTCAGGGTTGTTTTTCAGGGTGCCACAGTAGTTGACTGACAAGGCTCCTGATAAACATCCATTACCTCATTTAATGGGCCCAGCAGGCCTGGGAAGAGATTTTTTTCTGGGAAGAATTGTTCTACCATTTACATGGGAACTGATCCTGAGAATGGGAGGTCACTAAACAAGGTAGTGGCAACCCAGCTGGATCTGTCTTCATGACCTATATACTAGTTCCATTCATCACCCGCCAAATGAGATGACAGTGTTAGTCACTAATATTTGGAAATGAGGGGGCAATTCCATTTATCTTCCATTGCTTATGTGAACCGTGGTGTTAGCTGAAGTCACCCAGCTGGGTCCCATCCTGCGGGTCACTGCTTGAGACCTGGTTCCAAGGGGAGTCCTTGATTTCGATGCTCTCTGTTCTGTCTTGGTGACCCTCGTTTTCATCTGTCACTGAGCACAGCTCCTGCTTGCTTCTGTCCCCAAAGCCACCACAAACCCCAGGCGGTTGCTTCTCACAGGATCTTCACTAACGATCTCTGGACTGTGAAGCCTGGCTGAAGTCCGCTCATGACAACTTGGAGTATCAGGTTTCCTGCCCTTAACCAGCAGTTTCTCACCAGCTGTGTCTTCTCCCCTCCCTGACCAGCTCCTCCAGCTCCTCTCTCAAGGTCACCCTTTCCTGACTCCTCTGCACAGCACCACCCAACAGACACCCAGCCCACTCAGGGGTCTTTTGTGTCAGAGGATTCCCTGCTGAGAAGACACTTGTGGTTTTAAGCAGCACAATCTCTCTCCATCCCACCACACACACATGCAGGCTCAGAGCTCAGAGAAGGGACTTCAGAGAACAACTCTCCCGATCTGTCACTTCACCACTGAAGCCCAGATCCCAGAGAGATGGGGCGATTTCCCTAGTCTTCCAGCTTTGATTGGAGCTAGGATTAAAAGGCAGAGTCCCCCATCCCCCACCAACTGTGCAAGCAGAGATGGTGTGAATGTCCCAGGGTATATGGGGCACTAAGACAAAGTAACCCGGGGCTCTCTGTCACCAGCTTGGCGTGGACCTCGAGGCGGGCCACGCAAACATGCTGACCTATGCCATTCTCCTCCCGGCCCCTCTCCCAGCCTGGCCTCCTCAGTAATGCACACGTGCCCAGCCCATAAATATCTTATTTTGTGTTCCTGCCAGCCCCTGCTAATAGGGCTAATGCTTCCTGAGGAGCAGCCCAAAGCTGCATTAGTCGCAGATGCTTGATTGATTTAAAACAAAGAGCCTGACCACCAAACTCTCTCTATGGTTTCTCTTCCGGCCACTTTGCTTGCAGGGTTATCTCTGAAATGCAATTAAGGGGTTTAAAAGTACATTTTCAGGAAGATGCAGAATTGATGAGGGGAGCTGGCCCCTCTGGGTGCCTCCAGATGATTTCTGTTCCAGAGAAGGAAGCTGGACCTGCCCGGAGCTGTGTCCACACCCAACAAAGTTTTGGGTCCCCAAGGCAAAATCTGCCCCAGGAGCCCCTTGAGGGTTGATGGGGGGGGGGGACTGCCTGTCAATGGAACTGTTAACCTTCCTTGGTCCTGTGCTTTTGAAGGCCCAACCCTTGGTGTGGCCTCTGGGTGGGTGGGGGGAGCTGGGGCTTCAGGGTGTTTGCCACTTCCTACCTCAGCAGAGTCCTGGACTGAGCCTGGTAAGCTTCGTGCTCCTGTTCTCTAGGGCAGCCCAAGAGTCGTGCTGAGGCGTCCACCTTGGATAGGGCCCTTTCCCCAGAAGCCCTGGTGATATCATTATATATATATATATAAAACAGCTGTTTTCCTGAACTCCCTGCTGGGCCACCATGCTGGGCTCAGCACCATATTTCTCTGGTTCCCATGGCTGGGCATCCATCAGCTATGGAAGGGCAGCCCCAAACTGGCAGAGTGAGCCATGCCTATGGAAGTAAGGATGAGACAGCTGAAGGGGGCAGCTCGGTTGGCTTCTACAAATGTTTTGTAAGCCTCATCTGGGTATTGGGTACTGTGTGAGAGGCCAGGGAGGTGACAAGGTGGGCTAGTGTGTCATAGTTGGGCAGGAAAGATGGGCAGCATGTGGGAGAGGGGAGACGCGCTGGGGCTGAGATGGAGAACTGAGGGTATAGAGAGCTGCCTCAGCTCACAGGGAGAAAGATGGAGGGAAAAGTTATAATTACTAGCATTTCTTTTAAGGAAAGGTTTGTACAGTTGAGAGGAACCATACAGGATTGTGAGTGTGGGGACTGGAGAACCCCAGAGGTTGTACAGATAATGACAGAGCATTGCTGAAGGTCATCTGCAGGGTCAGGTGGAATGTTGGGCAGGGAACGAGTGCTGACTGTCCACTCTGTACATCGCTGTCCCTGGCTCTATGACAAACAAGAAGTTTGAAAATATCAGATTTTAAGGGACTCCTCATGTTTAACCCAATCTCACTGCAATCTCACTCCAATCCTGTTCTGGCAGCATGAGATGGGGTAAGATCTCCTGGTGCTGAGGGGCCCTGCAAAAGTTCAGCCTGGGCACAGTGTTCCAGCTGGCCCCTAGAGGATGGATCAGATGTTGATAGTTGGAAGTGAAGAGAAAGAATCTTGGTAACGGAGGACTGGCGCCAGGGTGGCTTTCGAGCGAGATGGAGGCGACTTTGGAGCAGCACTTGGAGGATACAATGAAGAATCCGTCCATTGTTGGAGTCCTGTGCACAGATTCACAAGGACTTAATCTGGGCTGTCGTGGGACTCTGTCAGATGAACATGCTGGGGTTATATCTGTTCTAGCCCAACAAGCAGCTAAGCTAACCTCTGACCCCACTGATATTCCTGTGGTGTGCCTAGAATCAGATAATGGGAACATTATGATCCAAAAACATGATGGCATCACCGTGGCAGTGCACAAAATGGCCTCTTGATGTCTCTCATCAGTTCTCCAGCAGCCTGTCATAGGGACTCAATCCTACTATGTTAATCATCTTACAAAACTAGTTAAGTTGCAGTGATTAAGCCATTCATTGAATATGCATTGGGTACTTTTCTATTTATTTTAGAGTGAGTTGCTTTTTAACCAACGTATCAGGATATTAATAAGGATCATGTTTTGAAGCAGCATGTCCAGATCACTTTGTATATAAAATTTTGTTAGGTTAAATAAATCTGCTCGGAGGAAAGCTTAGGTATTTTCTGGATTCTTTAAAATCCTAATCAAATGCTCATTTTTTTCAGTTATAAAGTTATGTTTTTCAAAAAGATCTGTTTGAAATTACTTCTCTTTCAGAATTTTCCCCAAATGCCTATATTCTAACAGAAGTGTCCATGAATATTTAAATCAAGCATATACTTCTCTCAATAACATCATAGCTAATATCATTTAAATAGTTACTCCCAAAACTTCATTTTTGCCCTTTTGTGTTTGTATAACTAAGGCTACGGGATTAGCAGATACCTTTTGAACTCAGACTCCCAACTCAAGAGCCCACAACATTTACCCATACCATTAGAGAAAATAGGCATATTTGGCCAGAAAAAAATCTTTTACCATAAGTTAGCTTTTCTTTCTCTTTATCCTTTATAGTTCTCAACAACAGAATGGTGCACAGGTAGACACAAAGAACCTCAGTTCATTGAATTTGAATACAGCTCTAGTTGCTCTTTAGCAATTTAATGTTTCATAGTATAAAAAATATCCAAACCTGTGGCTGTGGCTCAGTGGTAGAGCACTTGCCGCATATGTGTGAGGCACTGGGTTTGATCCTCAGTACCACATTAAATAAATAAATAAATAAATAAAGATTAAAAAAAAAGAAAAAAAAAGAAAGAATCTTTAAGTCAAAGGCACAAAGGCAGATGTGATCATTTGTGGGGTGCGTGTGGGTAACCATTATATTTTGTCTGCTGAAGCATCACAGGAAATGAATTAGGAGAGTAGGTTGCAGATGGGTGGCGATGGATTTCCACAGCTTGCTAAGGAGTTTAGGATCTTGCTGGGTAGTGGTGAACTCTAGGGCCAGGGAAGGGGCGGTCAGTATAGGCTTCTGGAAGTTTAACCTAATTGGTAATGGGGACAAACATAAATGCTTTTGTGACAGTGGCTTCTTTGTGTTCTTGAAAGGACAAAAAATGTCAGTCTCTATAGAACATGTAGCTCTGAAGACACAATGGACAAATCCATTGGCCACTAGATCTGGTGCTCACTTGCCCCAAACACAGCCTCTACTCTCTATTCTTCTCTGGAAACATCTAGATGATTACTGCCTTCCCTGATAACAAACAGTACTTCCTTGTGGTGCTCATGTATCCATCCACTATCATCTGCAGACCTTCTGGACCCTACCCTCATTCATCCAAGGTTTTAGCACCCTGGATGACACTCTCCCTCCTGCCTGAAGTATCATTCTTTGTCATGGTGGGGATATCCACATCCCCAAGGATGACCTCAGCTCCCAGGCCTCTCAGCCTCCCAACCTCCCTGTCAGCAAGGATCTTCTTCACTTCTCTCCATCACCTCCCAGCTACACTACACCCAAGACATTGTCCTCACCACACCCCCATCCCTGCCAAAGTCACCAAATCAAACCCTCCCGTGTATCTTAATCCAGGGCTCGACAACAACCTGAGGACCACTATTTTTGTAAATCACATTTTATTAGCAAACATCCCTGCCCCTCTGTGACCTGCCTTTGGCTGCTTTCTTACTATGACAACAGATCTAGTAGTTGTGACAGTCTGTGTGGCCCTCAAACGTTTGCTACCCAGCCCTTTACAGAAAAGCTTTTCCAACTCTGCCTTAATCCACAATGTCTCTCCTTTCTCTCCTTGTCCTCCAGCAGAGGCTCATAACTTCCAATGACTCCATTGTCACATCCACTGGTCTTCCTGGGTGAACTCACTTTTTTTTTTTCACTGACAGAGAGCCGAGCGCTGCTGGGGAAAGTTACAGAACTTTTGTCACAGAGCCTGGGTCACTACCTCAGATGGACTCAGCATTCCTGGAAACCCGGGTTCTCAGGTCGGCTCACCCTCACACTCATTATTTCACCTTTTTTTTTTTTTTTTGAACTCCGTGTTTCTGACCTCCTGCACTCCTTTTCCAGTGGACAGCTTCCATTAGAGAGTACATCAGAGAGGACTCACCTAACCTCTTGATGCCAGAGAAGCTGGCATCCCCTCTCTTGCTTTCTGAAAACTATCCCTCTTCTAGCTGGCGTTCTGACCCTCCTGCCTACCTAAAAAATTTACCTCACACACCTTGATTTGGGTTCCCCCTAAAGAACAACCCGAGACATGGGCTTGAATGAGCACATTCACTTGTTTGGCAACCCCAGCCAGAAAGGAAGGGAGATCAGACAGGGAAGAGATGATGAACAATTCATGAGCTACATAAAACTAGGGGCAGGTGGGGGGGTCAAGTCCTTGGGAGCCCTCTGGAAGGCTGTGTGGGGCCTGACTTAGATCAGTGTACTGGAGGATGCAGAACTGGAGGCCCTTACCCACCCACTCTTGCCCCACTAACCTTGAGCGCCATCCCTCAGACACCCTCCCCTCTGTGAGTCCTTGTGCACAACACAGAAAAGTGAACAGTCCAACTGCCAGGGGACTCCCTGTGGGAGGGAAGCACACAGACGGATGGTATCCACTGGTGTTGGGGCTATCATAGGGCTGTGGGCCCCCGTCTCTCTCCAGGGCATTTCACTGGGGGCTTTCCAGGAGTTTTGAAACCCTATCATGGTTCTTTCATTTAAACCCAATGCTTCACCTTCCACACTCCTCTTCCCTTCCATTTTCTTCCTTCATGATCAAACCAATTGGAAGTGAGGCCTACGGTCACCGTCCCCATTCCTCCCTCCCACTGGTACCTCAGTCCATTTCCATCTGGCTTCTCCCCTCCACTGGACAAACTGTTCTCCTGATCTCCACATTGCTCAGGAGAAGGTCCAGGGGACCTTTCTCAATGCTCAACACACTGACCCTTCAACAGCACTGAACATGGTTGACCACCTCCACCTCCATCTGCACAATCTACACACATTCCTTTGGAATCCCCAACATTCCCTGCTTCCGTGATCTCTCCTACTTTTCTGGGGATGCCTTTTCTGAAAGTTTGGGGCCATTTGTCCTGAGAAGGACGTAGGTCCTTCCAAACCTCCTCTCCTCCTAGTACCCATTCAGAAACATAGCATTAAGTTCCATTGCTAAGGGGATGGTACACCCTGTTTTGTGTAGCATAGATCTTTCCACCTGCCTACTTGAAATTTGCCCTTGGAAATCTGAAAGGCATTTCAGAGCCCAAACTAGACATTTGATTCCCCCATCCCCCACCAAAGCCATAGCTGGACTTTTCTTCTGTCTCAGTGAATTGCATGTTAGTTATCCAGTGGCAAAGTTCAGAGACACCCTTGATACTTTCTTCTTGCTTTCTGAAACTCTGGCATCGTCCAATCCACCCCTGAGATTGTAGGATTTGATCTCCTAAATCTTCCTTGTGTTGATGCTAGCTCTCTGTCTCCATCACCCACACACATAAGCCTGAGCTGCTGTTATCTTGGCCTAGATGCTTGCTTCCACTTCTGGGCTAGTGAGCTTGTGTCCTGCCTGGCTCCCTTCCAATTCTCTCTGTGATAGTTTTCACATTGCAATTAGAGGAATGCAAACTGAATTATGTTCCACCTCAGGCTTTATCACTTGTCTTCCTTCTGCTCTCCTTAACATGGGCTTGGAGACCTTAAAGGCCTGGCCTCCACCTTCTCCAGCGCCCTCCTGCCATGCAGCTCTTCCCACTGCAGCCTTGTGATTCTTCATTCTGCATCTGCAGACCACTGGACCTTTGCCCTTGCTGGGTCCTCTGTATGAAATGTTCTGCCTTGTTAGTCTGACTTCACTGTCTGATCCACCATCACTTCCAGGAAGTCTCACTCCCCGAGATGAACTCTCAAGGCGTTACAGAAGCCAGCAATTTTATATCCGATTCATGCTTATCCTACAGTGAGCGAGGCTTTGTTCCCCACTGGGCCCTCAGTGACTGACACAGTAGGATCTGGCCACTGTGGTCACTAAGCCAATATCCACTGAACGAATGATTACCTGTGAGAGTAATCTAATCCAGTCACCTTTGGGATGTGGTCAGTGACCTTAGCAGAAAGTTAGTGATCTTTAATTAAAGAGGCAGATATCAGAATTGGAGGGGTTTTCAAAATAGACATTGCCAATTGCTTTGTCTCCACCCCCTAAGATTCCCTCCTATAGAACAGGGTACCATGTATTTTTTTTTATTCCTTTCCATCATGGAAATATAGCCCATATGCACTTTAAAGTCATTTGATCGGCAGTAAAGGGTCCTTGGGGGACCAAGGTTTTAGTAACATACTGAGCTGTGTTCAAACCCTAGCATTGCCAGGCTTCTTTGAATCTGTTTTATTTTTAAATTTTTTTTTTTGTAGTTATAAAAGGACAGAATGCCTTTATTTTATTTGTTTATTTTTATGTGGTGCTGAGGATTGAACCCAGGACCTCACACATGCTAGGCAAGCACTCTGCCACTGAGCTACAGCCCCAGCCGTGAATCTGTTTTCTACCGTGCTAATTAGAGATCCTAATATCTGTGCTATGTGGTTGGTAGGAGGCAAAAAGCAGGTATCTAATGACGCTGGAGGGAGGCCGTGTAGGGCTGCCTTTCCCCTCCCGACTCAAAGTCAGCAGGAAGAAAGTCCTTATTACAGTGCACTAAGGCCCGGTTTTCATTCTCTTTGCTATTCCTTGAACAAGGTTGTTGAAGACCCGGACAGCTTTATTTCACCTTTCCCTCCCTCCTGCCTCCCAGGTCTGATGCTGACCTGCCTGCCATTCTGTAGGGATTCCAGAGGAGAAGGTTGAAAGATGAGGGCTGTTTCACTGTCAGAGGCTTTTTGCTAACCATACAATTGGGTTTTCAGTCGAGTGATTCATGGACATGCATTTACAGCTGAAGTTGTAGATCTGTTTTTAGAAATTATTAGCAGGCATTAAACAAAAACAGGCTTTATTAATAATTCACCAGAAAAAGATATGGTACAATATCCCGCAATCATAATCTTTAATGCCGGAATAAGTATTCCATTTGTCCCCCACCCGCCCCCTTCCTTCCTTCAACCTAACAAAGATGCAGATCCCCTGTAAACTGTAAGAAATGCAGAGCTAAGTGGGCATATTTATCAGCTGAGCAGGGAATTATTCCATTTCTAGAGGCCCAAGAATGCAGGACAAATTTTTGCTGCCTACATTTAGAGATAAAATGGGACTATTTGAAGTAAAAAAATAGAGCGTGGGGTTGACATTATGAAGAAATGCCTCTGATATCCAGGTAATCTGCTTTGCTTTGGTTTCAAGGCCTCATAAACTCGTGGGTGTATCAGACTCTGCTGGCACCCACCATACCCTGCAGGCCCACCCTGGAGGTTACTGCAGATGGTTTCTGCTCTCTGACTCTTCCTGCCTGAAAGGTTTCACCAGGGAAAGAGCATCATTGGGAAGTATCAGGAATAGGACACTCCCATCTATGGCCTCTCAACCAACATGGGAAGGGAGTGGTTAGATTAATCTCCCAGCTTCCCCATCTCTCTCTGGGATACACCTGGAAGGAATTTGCTCACAAATGCTTCTCTTGGGGGCTTTCCTCTTTCCTATCCCTTGCTTCCCCACAAATAAACCAACTGCACCCAAATCCTTATCTCAGGATTTTCTGAAACAATGAGAGAAGCCAAGAAAGGAGGAAATCTAATGAAAGAGTGCTAAGAAGCAGTTTCTCTTGATGAGCACCCAGGACCCCATCTTCCTGGGACCCTATGCCATAGTGGGGGGAAGCTGCCTTAGAATTTTCCCCCTGAGGAGAGGGAGGCTGGAACCTTTGTCTACCAGCTCCTGGCTCTAACTGCTTGGTGGTTGACCTCAGAGCCATTCAGCCTCCTCCCTCCCACACATACATCCAATGATCTGACCAAACTCCTTGTGCCTGAAGAAGTCCCTAGGCAGAGAAAAAAGGCAGTGCCATAGGTAGGAAGGTACATGAGCTACAGACTGTTGCAACTGCTGAGAATTCAGGTAGCTGAATATAGGCAGAGGGTCATGGATAGCACCAGCCACAGGTGCCTGGTCCAATCAGTATGAACTAAGAGGTGGAGGGAGCCAGGCATGAGAAGCAGAGTGGAAGCGCAGTGCAGAATGTGGCCACCTACCTGTCCATAAGAAACTTGTTATGGCAGCATCCTCTGCAGAGACAGGTATGAGCATAACTGGACCTTGGTTGCCCATCCTAATACAAATCTCCAGGACATGGAACATGATATGGAAGCATAGAGCAGCCTGGAGCAACCAGGGGGGTGCAGAGGTTGACTATGAGATGGCTTTCAGCGGCTGGTGCCCCCCTGAACATTTGTAAAGCAGACAGGCTTTCTCTGTTGCTCTCCCGCACCTTCTTGGGATGCATCTCAGCAGTAACAGGTCTTCTTTCTGCAGCCGCCCAGCACTTCTGCATGGCCTCAGCAGTCCAGAGCCTTGATTCTCAGAGCCTTGCCAAGTCCCATTTCACGGTAATCTCTCCCCAAATAGATATGTCCCCGATTTCAAAATTCACATCTCTTCCCCAAGACCTGGCATCAAGAGAAAGATTGCTGGTTGCAAGCATCGAGCTAGGTCATGAATTCATATTGAATTGTGAAAGGCTAGTGACCTCCAAGCTCTCCTTGGGTATTTGTAGTTTAGAAGGGGCGATTGTGCACTCAAAGGAGATAAAATAGCTTGCAAACAAGTGTTACAGTAAAATACATAAACAAATAAAGAACACAAAAAAAGTCCTTAAAGCCATAGCAGAGAAGTCTGTGAGCTTGGAAACAAGGCTCTGTGCATTCAAGCTTAATGGTTTCTCTCCTGATAAAATACTCTTAACATTGGTGCAAACTCTGGCAAGTTGAATAACTTCTCTATGCCTCAGTTTTCTCATCTGCAGGGTTGTGCTGAGGATTAAGTGGCTTAATATGACCAAAAGCTTAGAACTGCTCCTTGGGCACAGTTCAGCTCAATAACTGTCTGTCATAACTCCTCTTTGGTCTTCCAAGACACAGTGAATCTTCTGACTTCAGACAGGTGCATAACACATTTCAATGATAAACCTAACAGGCAGTATTTCAGGGGAGATCTATTCTAATCCTGAGAGTTCTGGGCAGTGCTCTGGGGCCTCAGATTTCACTGTGTCTCTGAGTTACCCCAGGAAGCAGACCTTGGAGATACCATCTTCATGGACACGGCAGAACAGTGACCATCTTCTTTCTGTTTCCCTATTCCATGGGCAGCTGAAGAGGGATGCAGAGATCCCTAGTCCAGCCTACCTCCCAGGTGACAGTCTCAAAGTCCATCCAATTCTTGGATCTTAGATTCATGTGAGAAAATACTAAACAAAACTGGCCAGATGGAGTCAGACATAGCAGGAGGCCCAGTTTTGACCCTGCTTGGCGTAGCCCTCTATACATCTGTCTATGTGACAGATGACAATCTCTTTAAGGTAATCGTTCTTCTCTTTACTTTTCTCCTCCCCATTCTGTTCTCTGCCCGGCACCTCTGCCCCCACCTTCCTTCAAATCTTTTTTTTTTTTTTTTTTTGCACAGGCTCCCAAGAAGGTAACTGAGGGGACAAGGTAGAGGCAAATCTGGCACTTTAATTGCACATTCCAGCCCATTATTTAGCAATTATACTTGAAGTTTCCAAGTATTTCAAAGATGAATCACAATGTAATTTACAGTTTTCTTTTTGAGGGGGCGGAGGGTAGGAGAAATCAGTCTCCTACTCAAAGACAGAAAACCTCAGGCAATTATGTTGGATTTTAAGATTGGTGCTATGTACTTAACCACTTGATACTTGCCATGAGTTCATGGTCCTTTCTGTACAATGATTAACCAGACCTAGATGTGAGAATGGGCTGCCCCAGGTTTCCAGGTCACCCCAGGGACAGAGCCGACTGCTTGTTCTGAAGGATAGCACAGGAGGGCTGCAACAGGTCTCAGGTTCCCTAGGCCTTGCATGGAAGAAAAGGAGGAGAAAAATTGTACCGCTAATTTGTAATTGTTCCTTACAAAAGCTAAAGTTATAGTACAAGGCTTGCAATTCCATAGTCTAAATAGTTTAGTAGTTATAAAGTTTCCATCAGAGGCACTGACATGTGTGCATCTTGTGGGATGGAGAGAGATGAGTTATGATAATTCCACTCAGAAAGAGAAGTCTGGTCCCAGAAAGGTGTCCTGCAGCCCGGGCAGGACAAAAGTACCCAGAGTTAGAAATAGCTAGTCGCCGTGGTGTCAAGTGGACTTGGCTGGTTCCCAGGAGCTAGACTCCGAGTTGGAGATTAGTTCGTGGAAAACTTACTGAGTGTTTATTAGGATCAGCCTTGGTGATGAGAAATGGGGGGGGGGGGGGAAGCAGCAGTGAGCAGGGGGAGGGGCTGGGGTGTGATGCAGCTGCCACAGAGACCTCAGCCCATCCGGCTTGTGAGCCTTGGGATTGTCTCAGGGGAAGCAAGAGACCCCAGGAGTGAGGCAATGCATTTGATGAAGCTTTCCCTCTGGCCAGGGGCCCAGTCCTGCAAGGTGGTCTGGGCAATGCCCCATAGCACCCTCTACAGGTGATACAGGCTGAATCACACCCCTCTGAATTCATAGGCCAGGTCCTTAACCTATTATGTGACTATTTTGGAATAGGGCTTTTAGTGGGTGATTAAGGTTAAATGAGGTCCTCAGGGGCCCCTGATCTGATAGGATTGGTGTCTCTATAAGAAAGAGGAGGAGAAAAGAGAAATCTTTCTGCATATGGATGCAGAGGAAAGGCCATCTAGGTCACAGGGGGAAAGTAGCTGTCATCAAGCCAGGAAGAGAGGCCTCATCATAAACCAATAAACCCGGCAATTTCTTCTTGGACTCTAGAACTATGAGAAAATACATTTCTGTTGTTTAAGCCACCTAGTCTGTAGCATTTTGTTATGGCAGCCTCAGAACTGAGACAACAAGTGTATTAGTACTCCCCAGCCTCCCATTGCCCTCCCCCAGGGGATTACATTCCACCCTTTTGGAGTCAACATGACCACATAATTTGATTTGATCTATGAAACATGAAGCAGAAGGGACATCTGTGGATCATGGTTACAAAGCAACATTTATTAGTCAGAACATTTCATACGCTGACTGGGGACCATGCCAGAAAGATTCATCTCTTATTTCAGTAAAATAGCTCAGGCCAATTCCAGGCCTGCCGAGGCTGATCTGTACAGCACAAGGAGCTTCAAGTTCATAAAGAAGGACGTTATGGGGATGGAGAGATGGGAGTTATGATCATGAGAGATGCCCTAAAATAATCTGAAAATGAAGAATAGTCAGATTGCACTCACCTTATTGATGGTCAAACACACGTCAAGGCTCCCGTTGTCAGAACAGTATGGCAATGGGAAAGGAACGCTGGAACAGAATAAAGGGGCTAGAAATATACCCCAGGATGTATTGGAACTTAATATACAAAGCAGGTGATAGCTAGGTTGAATGAGAAAATTTTGCTTTATTGGATAAATTAAAATGACATCATGGGTCTGAAGTGCTGAGAGCCTGGGCCCCTAGCAAAGCCATGGCTCATTTCCAGCTTTGGGTTTAGTCAAGCAATTGAGGATATTTGAGCGGGCCCAAGCAATAGTCAGATGAGTTTTCTAGTAGTAAACACTTTTTAACCAACCAGCCCAGACCGCCTTGCCTGGTGCATGACCACAGGTCTCCTTCCCTCCTGGGAGTCACAGCAGAAGGGCCCCTTTCCTCTGATGGAGTTATGATGGGATGCCCAGTTTGACCGAGTGCTGTGTCAAGTCCCCACGTTTTATCTATCCTTGCTATGGTGCGAATCTTGAATGTTCCCCACAGGCCCACATGTTAAAGGTCCCCTGGGTGTGCTATTGGGAGGTGATGGAATCTTTGAGAGATGTGGCCAAGTGTGTGTGTGTGGGGGGGGGGTCTTTAGATTATGGGGGAATGTCCTCAAAGGGAATACTGGAACCCCAGTCCCTTCCTCATTATCTTTTGCTTTCTAGCCAAGAGGTAAGTTGTTTTGTTCCTCCACACCGTTCCTGCCACAATTGACTCCCTTACCATAGGCCCAAAAGCAATGGGGCCAGCCAATCATGAATTAGGACCTCTAAAACTATGAGCCCAAACAAGTCTTTTCTCTTTATAAGGTGATTTTCTCGGGTATTTTATTATAGTGACTGAAAGTTGCCTAGTACAATCCCTCACCAGGATCTAGTGAGGTTGGTGCTGTCCCTGTTCTCAGATGAGAAAATTGAGTCTTATTCAGCACTGAACTGGGTGCTATCTTCAGACTCAGGGAACCAGAGAAATCAGTAGAGGAGTGAGTGGTAGTACGTTCATGTTGTTCATTCTAGAAGCAGTAGGAATAATCAAAATTCCCTTTATCAGCCCGCTTCCTACCAGCAGCCTCACAGAAATTGGGTTGACTTGCACTACCATTACACATTTGATTTATACATTTAAAAAATCATGACACAATCCCTTAGGTGCTGGGTACTAAGGGATTGTGTTTGTAGGTGGACTTATTTCCCAAGCAGAGCTGATCATACTTTACAAAGAATGAATTAATTTGATTTGGTAAAGTTACTGTACTGTTAAAATCAACCAAGTGTCTATGTAAGATGATGGGCACTTTTCATGAGTTTGACAATTGTCTCCTAATAACACTCAGTCCCATTTTTCACAACAATGTACATATCTAATTCCCTAATTAGTGATTGGGAATTTAATTTACCAACTTTAAAATTTTTTTTTAAACAGTTCCATAGTGAACATCTTTGTGCATATGGCCCTTTAAGAAATTTCCTTAGGAGACATTCCCAGGGGTGGATTTAATGGATCCAGGGTTTATTTTTGTTGTTGTTGTTGTTGTTGTTTGTTTTATAAAACATGAAATGTTTCACGAATCTGTGTGTCATCTTTGCACAGAGCCATGCTCGTCTTCTCTGTGTTGTTCCAATTGAAGTGCTCTTGGTTGATATTCTGAACTACTTTCCAAAAAGAAATCACCCTGTGTGTGGCTACCAGATGTGTCTTCTAGGAAAAATTCCCTGGGAAAAAATCTTCCATCTCTGCAAAGAAAGAGTGCTTCCTGCCTCCTAGCTAGTCTGGGACTCCCAGGAAACAGGCGCTGAAGAGAGAGAGGAAAAGGAGCCCCTTCCTCTAGGGATGGACAGGTGCTGCCCACCAGGCTTTGGCTCGCAGGTAGGTCTTGATGCTCTTCTCTCAATATGAAAATTTCCATGGACCATCAGCAGCAAACAAGCCCACTCTGTAAGAATGATGGATCAAAAATGAAAACAAGACCACACCCCCTAATCACGTTGGGACACGGTCCAGGTATGAGCATTGTTCAAACCACAAAATGACAGAACCTCCCCATCTGGGCTGATGTGAGTAAGGACGGCTTCCTTTCCAGTTACACCGGAAGCCTGGCTGTAGTTTGCTCTCCCTGTCGATAGGTTTTAAAATACCTTCTCTCAACAGCATGGAATCCCCAGCAAAGACTGGATTTCTTCCAACCCTCCCTCAAATGTGCAGAGACCAGGTGTGCAGGGTTGCATTCCATCATGCACCAGGCGTCAAGGCCTCCCACACCCAGGTTCCCCTATAAGCAACTGGTTAGTCTTTTACTAAGAAATGAAAAAAACACCCAGATTTTTCTGGGTAGAAAAGGTCACTTGTTGAGATGTTTGTAGGTGGACTTATTTCCCAAGGATCAGGTTGGCGTTGGCCATCAGATGGAAGGACTCTGCAGCTATAGGAAGGAAGGATGGTCGTGAGAGGAGTGGGCTACCAGGCTCACAGTGGGGGAGGGAGGAGAGCTTGGGCTTTTCCCGTTCTGCCCTCCCATGGCAGAAGCTGTGCTTTCCTTCCCCATCACTACTCCAGGTAAACAGGATGTCACCGAACAGGGTCTGTGAGTGTTCTTGAAAATAGAGGGGTGGCCACAGGCAAGTCAGTTAGGAACAACAAAGTCAGGGGGTTCTGCCAGATGTCAGTTCCACTGTCCGCCACTGGGGGCACCCTAGAGGCCCAGGAAAGACCAGCCAGTACTGATCCTCAGTATCATTCAGGCAGGATGTGCTCCCTGGTTAGATGGCAAGCTCTGCATCAACTCCCAGAGGACTATTAGGTCATCACCCCCATTGGGGGACAGCCTGTGCTGGGTGCTGCTTTCCCTCTGCCTCTCTTAACCACTCCTTGCCTGAGGATACTTTCTGAATTTCAGGGGCAGGAAAACTTGCCTGTTTTCCTCATGTACCTCTCAAATCTGTACTCTATGTTCTGAACCCTTTATTTCAACAAATAATATTGATGAATAATAATAGAAAAAACAATTTAAATAAAATGTAAAACCATTAGTAACCATTTTCTGTTACTATAACAAAATACCTAAAGCTAGATAACTTTATAAAGAAAAGATGTTGATTTAGGTCATGGTTCTGGTGCTTCAAGAACATAACACTGGCATAAGCTCAGCTCTGACAAAGTCCTCATAGCAGACAGAATCATTGTGGCAAGAGTATGTGCAAAAGAGAGAGAGAGAGAGAGAGAGAGAGAGAGAGAGAGAGAGAGAGAGAGATATCATATCACCAAATGGGAAGCCAAAGAGGCAGGAGAATGACCAGACTTGTTCTTTTAGAATAACCCTCATATAAAAACTCAGGGGTCCCATGAGAGCTACCTTAATCCTTGTGAAGGCACACCCCTAAAGACCTAAGAACTTTCTACTAGGCTCCCCCTCTTAGAAGGTCCTACCACCTCTTAACATCACCACACTGGGAAACAAACTTCCAACACATGAACCCTTGGGGGATAAATTCCATCCAAATCATAGCAGCCAGCTAATCCCCAGTGACCAACAAAATATGTAGGTGGTGGAATACAGTTTGGAGGTCACCACCGAGGCTTTGGGTATTCCATCATACGGCCGGTCATGTCAGGCTGGATTCTCAGAAGGACATTTTAAGATGAGAATTCGTGTGAGGGGTTCATCAGGAATATTGATAGGAGAGTGAGTAAATGGGATGAGGGAGGGAAGACCAAGCAAGCGTAGGTAAAATCAGAGGCCTGCAGCTTGGCTTTAAACCTGCAAGGGGCTCTGTCTGTGGTACAGGTTATACCTCAGACTATCCCAATTGTGGGGCAAGGCAACTGCAATGATTTTACTGCCATACTTAATAGACATTGACTTAAGGCTGTCTCCCCACTTCCTGCCCCCATGCACTAAGACAAAGGGGGCTCCTGATGCCCCTGAGGGTGACCTTCTGGGAAGGACTAGCAGGTATTAGCTGCTAGCACATGGAAGACGTCCAATGACCTATCTCCCAACAGAATCTGCTACTCTTGCTACTCCTCTAGATGAATGATAGAAATCATTTGGAAAACACACACACACACACACACACACACACACACACACACAGATCTTGAAAAGATCTTGCATTTCCTTTAATCAATTATAGAACGATTCCATGGGGCAGGATATACTAGTAACTAATAACCAGGTCCCTCACTGCCAATTTTTGCAATTAGAAGCAACATTCACCTAGAGAAGTACTAATGACTTCCCTTGGAATTGATCCAACAGCAGATATGCCCCTGAAGCCCAAAACAAATGGTATTGCCTGGAAATCCAAGCTGAAAGACACAAAGGTTATGGCAGGCTGAAGGAGACTAAAGATAAGATGTAAACTAGGAGAGTGTTCTGTCTTCTGTTGCAAAAAGGAAGACAATGTTTATAGAAAAAGGGCAATTGTGTGAGAATCTCCCTCCAATTCCCTGCTGACACGCCAAACTCCATGAGAGTTAGGATGTGATTATCCCCACCATTCTCAAGGGTGAAATAGCCACTGTTTCTCTGCAGAGCATGCAGGGGTCTTCCACCATCTTGAGATCAGAGAATTTGGGATGTCCCTTCAGGAAGTATAATGGCTTTCTTAGTGGTCAACCAAATAGACAGAAATTGGACCCTCCTCTATTTATTTATTTGGAGAGGGGCATTAATCACTCTAGCTTGACTCTTGCATTCTGAAAGCCATATTGCCTGGGTTTCAAGTCATCAATAAGTGGTCCCAGAATGTTTTTGAGATAGACCCAGTAATGAACTTAACATTCTTCAGTTCAATTCCACAAACATTTAGTGAGGCCTACTATGTGCCTGATATTGCTATAGGTCTTGGGGGGCATAACATTAATGTGCATCCAATACTACCCTTAGGAAATTTTGATTTCTAGAAGCCTATGAAACAAAAACAAAAGCAGAACTTAGTGGTCAGTTAATTGCGCTCTACGTTCTGAATAGGAGTTATTGGTGGTCGGGTAGTTGTGCTCTGTGTGCACTACAGCAATTAGTTGACCAAGGCTGAGCTGGAAGCGAGGCAGAGAGGCTTTAAATGTCTGTGTATGCCATAAGGAGTCATAATGAGAACAAGCACCTTTGCAAAAAGGCTGTAAAACCAGAATTCAAGGGAAGCCCCTTAGGCCAGAGAGAAGGCGAGGAGAATCTTATTGAGCTCAAAGAACAAGAAACAATCTTGAAAACCTGGTGTGCCTGAGATCAGAAGCAATTTGAGGAATTAACTGACAGATATACACCACAATGTTATTAATGGTTTTCTCTAGGGGATGAGATTTTGATTGAGTTTAGTGTCTTTTTTTTCTCTTTTCCATCCTTTCTTAGTTCCTTCCTCCCTCGCTTGCTCTGTTCTTTCCTTCCTTTTATTTATTTTAGTTAAGAAGTTTTCCAGCTTTATTGGGGTGTAATTCCAAGTTAATACAAAGATAAGGTGACTCTGCCAGGGGTCCCTAGTTCTCTCTGCCTCTCCTGCAACCTCACAACAATTGGCTCTGTTCCCTTCGGTGGCCATCAGTGCAGGGGAACTAGTGACTGGTTAAACAAATCCAATTTAAAAATGTCTCTTGATGAGAATAGTTCATAGACTCAGGTCCCTATTCTTTTCCTCCTTAGAGGGTCATAAAACTCTTTTCTTTATAAAGATGACTGCTTTGCATCAAGAATGAAACAATTAGGAAATCATGAGGTTGTCCTGACCAAGTATTGACATGACTTTGTTTTTATTTTTTATTTTAAGAAACTTTTCCTCCAACATAGTGTCAACAACCCGCATAAAGCAACTGTAGCCACAGTGTTTTATTACAACTCTGTATCATTGAGAGTAGCCTCCAAGGCATAGTGGCAATGACATTGACAACTCTTCTGTGTGGTAGAGTCATTCCCCAAGAAACAAAAAAGCAAAAACAAAATTTTCTATGTTTGCTTAAAAACAAAACACAAATAAAAACCTGGTTGAAATACCAATCTTTGCATTGAAACAGACTAGGAAATACCAGAGTGCCATACACACAGTAAGGGTGAGCATTGTCTCAGGGGAGTTGCATGTGGTGGGATGGCATGAACGTGTATTTCCCATGAGCTGTGGTTACAGCATTTGGAATGCATGCACTAGACAGTTGTTTTGTGCTGTGATTAGGTCATGTTGCCCGGAGGGCATGTGTGAGCCTGGAGAGACTGGATGAGAATGGCCATCCCTGGTAGGATGCTTCAAGAGGATATGGTGGAGAAGTATGTGGACTGAGTGGCCTCTGATGCTCCTTTCGAGTTTGGAATTTTGACTCTAGGATGCAACAGGGTAAACAACAGGTTGGTCAATAGGAGGTGGCTGCCCACATTTTAAAAAGTAAGTTATGCAAATGATTGATCAAAATCATGGTCCCATAATAGGCCCTTCCAATGATTCAGGATTTTTCTCTCAAGTGTCTGTTGGCCACCACAGGGATATTAATGTATCTTTCCAAGGGTCAGTCTCATTCAGCTTCTCCAGGCATGTCGATAATTTGTGGGCTTCTTTGTTGGCAGGATGTGAAGCCCTGGCGTTGGCAGGATAGTGCACTTCAATGTCATTCAGCCCACACCTGCTAGCAGCTGGGTGTGGTGGTCAGAGAGCAGTGCACCGTCTACATGTAGAGTCTGCAGAAATGGGTGCAATTCCAGCTGCCTTTGAGGAAACCCTGTGGTCTTCCAGGGTCAGGAGGGAAGCATCTCTCTCTCCCTCAGTCCTTCAATCTGCCACTCTCAGGAAACGATACATCCTTCCATGATCTGGGGACCATCTTTTAGCTCTTCCCTCCCCACAGTCCCTCCATGGCCAAGTCTTGCCTGCTGTACTCAAACGAAACCCCCATTCATCCATTTCCTTCCTTTTCTACCTTGGGCAAAGCCACCATCATTTCTTGCCTGGATGACCGAAGCCACCTCCAACTGGCCTCCTGCTTCTGGCCAGTTCCTCAACAACCCTGTATACATCCTGAGGCCTGAGCTGTCTTTTTAAAAGACAAATCTAAACTTGAAACTCCCCTGCCAAACTCCATCACAAAGAATCCTAATCTCAAGCTAACGCTAGAACTGGCAGATAATTCAATTGTGTTCAAAATCAAAGCTTGCTTTTTCTTGACAGGCTCATTCTGAATTAATAGGAATTTTTCTCCCTCCTCTCTCTCCTTTGTGTCTGTATCTCTTCTTCCCCCTTCTCTTCTCCCTTTCCTCTCTCTCCTTATTCACCTCTGAACCTGCTTACTCATTCACCTCTGAACCTGCTTACTCAGTCTTGCTGTCATTTTCAATCCTGAACATAGTCCTTCCTTTCCTGTCTTGAGACCTGACTAGAATGGGACAGGAAATGCACTTGGAAGGAGGCTCCCAAATCCATTCCTCAGAGTGGCTTTGAGTTTCCCGCACGGCGACAGTGAATAAATAGATACCCAGTGACCCTGTCTCAAGCCTTTGACTCTTTGGAGTGGTGGCCTACTTTACAGACAGCTCTCACCTGGAGAAATGAGATTCATGAACCAGGCAACAAAGACCCCAACCTCAAAACCCACCCTCAAAGATCCCAGCCTCTGTGTTGGTCAGTTATATCCATGGGGAGGCCCAGACCAGCCAAATCGATGAATTGTGAAGTGCTGTTACTCTCTCTGAGGCTCCATTTATGCATCTAGCCCTGGGAGTCTGGAATCGATACTGCTATCATTTCACAAAATAACAATACTGGATACCAAAAACGAATCCATAAATCAACTCTGGGCTTCACTAGCTTTCAACAGCTTTTCTTTGAGAACTAGTTTCAGGGAATCCAAGGCTCCAGAATGGTCCCGTGGTTATTTTCCCACCTGGGAAGGCAGGTGGCCTGACGTACCACGAGGAGCAGAGACATATCTGTGATCTTTGGGATACTGGAAGGGCAGCAGGATTGAAATGGAGCAAAACTTTGGAATCTCCAAATCCCAGCAAGCAGAAGCTACTGCAGAAGAAAGGTTTTGGCCTCTCGAGTGACCCCAGCCCACTCATATGCCTGACTTCCTTCTTTCCGGTTTGGCCTTTCTTGGTGAGCTGGAGATATCACCTATGGACTGCAGCCCTAGAAGTTGGTTGGGAAAGTGAAGGAAGGGAAATCCTTGTTGGCTGGGAGAGCTCCACTCCTTGCTGGTCCTGAACCACAGTGGTGCCTCTTCAAGACCTTCTCTCCGTTCTTTGGGTTTCTTTCTGATATGTGTTTTCAAAAGGCCAGACTTCTGGGCACTGCTATGCTAGCTATGCTTATAGACCACCTCTGCTTCAGGAAGCCTGGGGAAATAGTGGGTCACTGGAAGCCCCAGTCCAAACATCTAGAACCGGGCTGCCTAGCCTAGGTATGTCCCGACTTGACATCCCCCTGAATGGGTCTCCAGTCACCTCTTTGCTGACCTGCTAATTTGAAACTACTAAAGGGCCCAGACTATACCCTCTGCTTCTGATATTTCTTCCTGGTCCAAGCATAGTACGAAATGACAAAACACATAGCTATTAAGATCAAGATCTAAATATATCCCCTAGTTTTCTGATTGCCAAGACCAAAAAGAGAAAATAAAGTCAAGTTATATAATTCCG
This sequence comes from Spermophilus citellus, assembly GCF_964194105.1. Taxonomy (NCBI): domain Eukaryota; kingdom Metazoa; phylum Chordata; class Mammalia; order Rodentia; family Sciuridae; genus Spermophilus; species Spermophilus citellus. The sequence goes on along the minus strand of NC_138184.1, from coordinate 21,050,567 downwards.
ATTATGTGAGTTATTCTCTGCCACTAAATCCTAAAAGGAAATTAGAATACATAAAGAAAGCATAAAGAAACGTATCTTGAACACAGTTTTTATGAAAGGTTAAGAAATATTGATAACAATGAAAAAATAGGCAAGTGGTATAGTTTAAGTGGGAAGACTAAGAAATTGTTAACTTCAGAGTTGGGGTATAACAGCATTGTGAATTTCAAAAAAATAAACATAGATCTGGGGGTGTAGCCGAGTGGTAGAACACTTTCTTAGGATGTACAAGGTCATGTGTTCCATCCCAGCTCTGCAAAATAAATAGATAGATTAGATAGATAAAAGCAAACATAGATAAGTATCCTTTAAAATTGCAGAGTGACATGTGGGTATCATTATCATTTTGATGTGGACATGCTCAGAATCACAAGTATTGCAAACACTCCAGCTGGGGTTGGACCTGGGCTCTTTCAAGATGCCTTTCTCATGCCTCATGTTCTTGGACACCACCTACCTGCACCCCAGCCCAGAGGGCTCATGATCAGCCCACCTCCCACCAAGACTTGTCTTCCTTGTGGAGCCCACTGAATTCCCCAAACCACTTCCACAGGCTTCTTTAGGGTCCCATCAATGGGGATTACTCTTCCAAGAGAAGTGTTACAGTGATGATAGAGAGATTTCAAGGCCTTAAGAAAGGCATAAATTTTCAAGATCAAAAAATCACAAGTTCAAAACAGGACCCTTAGTGTTCCATGACTTATTTGCCCTTTGAGAACAGAGTGATGCTCGTCTTTGTCCAAAACCAAATCTAAAGGCTCAGGAAAAGTAAGAGAAAGAGGAAACTAGGAAAGACGATGGAATGAGTCAGACTTGACTTTCCTATGTACATATATAAATACCCCACAGCGAATCTCCACATCATGTACAACCACAAGACTGGGATGGTAATTAGAATAAGATGTACTCCATTTTTGTATAAGTGTGTCAAATATACTCTACTGTCATGTATAAAAAGAATATAAAAAGTAGGTGAAGTACATGTCTGATGCCGTTTCACTTTTAATTGTCTGCCTCTTTCTGCTTCTTCTCTTCTCATTGCTCTCAATACCTTTTTTTTTAAACCTCTGAGTGTATAGAGATCCTCTCTGAAGTACCCCACAAACAGCAGACCACCCAAGCAGGAGCCCAACATGCTGAGATGACCTCCAACACACACACACACACACATACACACACACACACACACACACACACACACACTGAATTAATACTCCATTTGTCCAACAGCAGATCTCTGTGGGAAACATGGAACAGAGAGCCCAGTTTGGTCATTGAGACCCTAAATGAGGTGGCTCTCTGGCACTTTGCACCTGTGCAGCAGCTGACCTGACACCTGCCCTTTCATGCTGGCGTGACTCCAGCTGTCCGTACTCCTGCTAGCTCATCATGTCCCTGTTCCTGGATCTTGGCTTACAGGGTCCCTCATGAGAGGATACTTGAGGAGTCATGACCCAGTGACTCTGGGGACCCACAGTTAAGTCAGCCGCTCTGTGTGTCGTGCTCTGACTTCATGCACCTTCTAGAGCTTGGTATTCTGTCTCCCTCTTATGAGTCAACCTCCATCTTGTGCTTCCAGGAACTGAGGAGGTAGATACAATGACTGAGCTCTGGTGTTACTCCCCTGGGGACAGTTCTTGCCGTGTCACTCTGCCTTATGCCTTGTGCTATGGCTTCTCTCGTCGGCTTCCCTTCTTTCCCCCCAACTGCAGAGTGTCCTCAAATGGTACTCAGTTCCCTGCAGTGGAAAGATGCTTGCCTGGGACACCAGGGTAATGTTGTTTAAAGACAATAAAGCGACACTAGAGTTTCTGCACATTTCCATTCCTGAATTTGGCCACAGTGGGCACTCGAGACCCCCTCAACCCAGATGTCATCCCCGTGTCTAAGACTTTGTGAGTGTGGTTCCTTCGACTCCCTGTCCAGACTTCACTGTTATTTACCAACCCATGGAAGGTTCTCCTGCCCTCTCCAGGCTGGAATTGGTCCCTGCTCTTTTCTCCTTTAGTGCCCCAACGTAGATTGGGGATGTAGAGCCTTTAGATCTCTGGCAAGTTTTGCTTTACTTGTCTCTCTACTCTACTAGAGTAAAATAACTAGTATATGGTCAGAATGGTTTTGTTTAAGGGATGAATGAGTAATTCCATATCTACGTGTGCTTTGTCCTCAGCACCTCTCCCTCCCTTATATACAAGTCAAAATATACTTAAGTGAGAAAAGTGAACATTTAGGAGATGTCAGAGCTTTGGGCCCTGCTTTCTGTGACCTCTCCTCCTGTCTGTCTCCCTGGAGGACAAGGTCTGAAGTTGAGTTGGAAGGAACTCATCTCTGGGCTCTGGGAAGTCCCTCACAGTTTTTTAGAGATCATTTCATTTGCTGTTTGTTGGGATGATTTGGGGACCCCTTGGGTTACATGATTCAGAGCAGCCATCTGCAAGGTACTTCAATGTGCTGACGTTGGACAAACCAAACAGAGATAAAACTGAAGGTGTTTAGTTCTGAGAAAATGTGCATGTGTCATTTACCCACAATGTCTGACCTTTCTTTCCTCCTTCCTAAGAGAGGGGCCCCCTTTTCTGGGTTTCCTCCACAGAGTTCTCCAGGCCTCACGCAACTGTCCATTGCTGATCAGGGCTCAGGGTGTTGTCCCTGATGGAAGCCCCAACAATGCTTGGTCTCCTGCTTTTCTTCCTTGCTTTGGTTTCCAAGACTATCCCAGAATGTGCCAGCAGAATAGCTTCAAAAATCAGAGGGAGGAAACTTCCAAGCATCCCCCACCCTGAATGTAGCTGTACAAAAGCCAAAGGGGGAAATGTGCATATCTTCTGGGTTTGGCTGTGCTATTGACACCTGCAGGAGAAACAAGTCTTGGACAATTTCAAATATTGAAATAATAAAAGATTGCTTCAAAGCCTGACAGTTACTGGCTTATTCTTCAGTGGTAGATCCCTTGCTCTCTGAAACTAATGGAGAGAAGGCAGTCATCCAAACTTTAAAGATCTTTTCTGCCCATCAGAGATCAGAGGCTATGGAGGGGGGGCAAGAATACTGGCACCTGAGCAGGAACAAGACAGTGACCCCCACCCCCACTGCCCAAGGGCTCATTACATTCTTAACCAGCAGAGAAAGGGTGCCTGGGGAAATTAAGAATTTCTTGGATGAACCAGAAAAATCATTCATTTTATTGAATTGCAATTCTTGAGTGAGCACCTTCAAAACATGCTTTCTGTGCAAGGAAATGAGAAGAGCACATGAAGTGCTCACACTGCCACGTCATGCTCATCTGGAGGAGAAGTAATCATGCAGGTGTTTGAGTCATGGGATGAACCAGCCACTTTTTTTCACGGAACACCACTTTTACTTAAATGAATCACTTACAGCCTTAGGCTTTTGGAAGACATTTTCTGGAAAATAATGAAATGAGTATGTCACCTTAAGGGAAATGACTGACAGCATTTGTTACCAATGATAATGCTTGTGCTTTCAAGCAAAAATGAGAACTATGGGAAATTAACTCTTGACCTTCGGAGTCCGACTGTGTTCTGATGCTGAAGTACTTTGCCCATGAGATCAGGGGTTATGTTTTATAGTTTTTAATTTTTTTTTTTGATATTGCACAAAGAAATGTTTCAGCCTTTAGAAGATCTACATAAATGACCTAGCCAATATTTTCCAACTGATCAATACAGATGCTGGGTAAAATGTTCTTTCAAAATGGGAGGTTTTAACTTACCAATAAATAATTTCAGTGTTCAATTAATGTGAAATTTTAATGTAACTATATGAAAAGTTTATTGATATGGGTTTAGATTTCACATTGCAACAGATCTTTCATAAACTATCATCTGCTGAGTTTTCATGTAGCCTCAAAGAATAGCCACAATTTTCTAAAAAGGTCATTTTAATGTCCCTCCCTTTCCCAACCACACTTCTACTCCAAACAAAATTACATATCACAGTAGATTGAATGCAGAGGCAGACTCGAGAATCCTGCTGTCTCTCCTTTTTAGCCAGACATTCAAGAGTTTTGCAAAACTGTAAAATGAAGCCATTCTTCCTTGTATATTTCCTTTTTTCAAAAATAAACTCTTACTGTAAAATATTTTGTTTTTAACATAGAATGGTTTTAATTTTTGCTATTTTAAAATGAACTAATAAAATAAATATGCTTTAAGAATTGTTTCAATTTCAAATTTGGTAAATAGCCATACACATAACCCAGGTTAAAGAGAAATGCTCCTTGTGGGCCTTAAATGTTCCTGATATTGAGTTTGAGAACCACTGCCATAGAGCACAGTATAACTTTCAGATTTAAAAAAATTAGTAAATCATTATTTCTTCTCCAGAAACAATGGATTTCCTAACAGGAGACTTCAGACTGTAGTTCCCACTCTCAGAGGAAGTATCCTATTGTCCAGCTCTCTCTCTCTCTGAGATCAGAGGGTATCAGGAGGCTCCCCAAATCTTTCCTACAATAATAGTTTTAATGGTATATTCCTTATGTATGCAGAAAATACAGTCTAAAGGATATATTCCTTAGTTTATTAAAAAATTATTCTCATTTGGTTATTGCTCATGACATCTGCTCAGCTCATCCATAGGCATAGGAGCCACTTGGTTTTGTAGCCAGTAAATTTCCACGGCCACCATCATGGGCTCAAGATCGGTCTTCAAGAAGCATTCAAGTGTGGCTGTCCTGTCCACAACGTCACTGTGTTTATGCTGGATAAGTTACTGGTCTATCCTGTCCCCATTCCACTTTCCTGAGAACATTTCCTCCTCTTCCTGCCTGTGCATACTTACTTATGAGAGCAGCCACTTTTTACAATATGACCCTGTACTTCTGCTCACGGTTGCTAATCATAGCACATCTTTGTGATTTTTGGATGTAGGACCCATCCTACATCCAATGATATAGTTGAATCCAACTCATTTCAATGAAAGATACAACTCATAAAACCATAGAGAATTTATTGTTCCTGTTTTCTGCCATATCCACTGAAGAGCAAGGAAAGTGTTTGCACCAAAGGATGGTGGTGAAGAAGATGTGCAGAGAGAAGCCAAGTTGAGGGATAGGAGAAGTGGTCTTCATATCCTGGCCCTGTGTGGCTATGGTTCCTGTGGTCCAGCCACATTCCTACCTTTCTCGCAGTTGGTCTGTTCTGTTCTTCCTGGGGTGTCTTCTGCTCCCCACTTTACCATTCCTCTGACCCACCTTCTGTTGTTTGTTTGCTTGCTTAAGTCTGAGTTGCTAAGCAGTTCCAGAGCCTTCTCTTTCAGCTGTCTCAGCATAGCACATGAAGTTAATTTCCTGTGCTACATGGATGGCAGATAACAATTGATTCACTGCCACCATCAAATGCAGTTATCGGTTCAAGAAGAACATCCTAGTATGAGTGTCTGCATGCTTGTGCTCTGGCTATTATGACCTGACTCCACAGGACAAAGTCCATGGTGGCTGGACAACAGCACAGTGCTAGAACTTTCTGAGGAGTCATGTATTATGTTGCTGATGAATTTAAGCTAATGAGTAGACAGATGAAGACTGGTTTTCCTGACAGCTTCTGTCATTCTTTTGTATTGGAGACAGTAAAGATGTAGGTCTGAAAATAACCTAAGAAATGCAAGCCATGCACCCCCCCTCCAAAAAAAAAAAAAAAAAAAAACAAACTCGTCAATGCCTCAATGCCCTGGATAGCTCAGAGTTCTTAGCCTGCTTATGAGAATATAATTCAAAGAATTTGTGAACATGCATAGAAAAAGCTATCTCTTCATTTTTACTAACCTCTACCTAAAAGTTGCATTTGTGTTAATTATGCACATAGGTAACAAACCATACTTTAAACAGAAAATTAGAAATTATACCTATAGAAAGCACAGATATTTCTGTATCTGTGTTCTTCTCGGGGATGTTAAAGGGATATTAAAGTGTTCCAGATACCTCAAAAAGTTATTTGAGCTCATCATACTCAAATTTACAGTAGCTACTAAGTCCTTTGTTAGATTCTATTTCATATATTCCTCTATCAAAAGTTTCAATATTTTGGTAAGCACATTGCTAACCTAATGAGTGCATTCTATTTTATGCATTCTAAGAATAAGAATGGACAAGAATTCATCCAGGTGTCCATAGTTTAAAAAAAAAAAAAAGCCAAGAATTCCTAGTTTATTTGGCTTTCTTGGAAGAAGATTACATAAGAAATAGAAGTTTGGGGGGCTGGGGTTGTAGCTCAGTGGCAGAGCACTTGCCTAGCATATGTGAGGCACTGGGTTCGATTTTCAGCACCACATAAAGTAAATAAAATAAAGGTCCATTGACCAGTAAAAAATATTTTAAAAAAAGAAATAGAAGTTTGGTAAATATACTACGAATGTGACCTATTGCTCCATAGGACAGATTTTATTTATAATGTTATTCTAATTATACATTGCAGATAACATTATACTTTGAGGCTTAATGTGTTAAAACAACAAAGTGGTTTATTTTACACCCGAGTCTTCAATTTAAGCTGCCTCCTCACTACTCCATGTGGCAGCAGCTAGGGGAGCTTGACTATGGCTGGAAGACCCACTTCCAAGATGACCCCCTCACCTGGCCATCAAGTTGGTGCCAACTTTTGAGTGACAACAGCCAGGGGCCACTTTCCTTGCCACATGGACCTGCCAGCTGACCACTGGGTTCCTGACTACATGGTGTCGGTTCCAAAAGAAAACTGGAGATACTGGATGGCTGCCAGTCTCTTAGGACATTAGACTGATAATTGGGACAGTGTACCTTGCATTATCTTTTCTTATTTAAACAGTCAAAGAGCCCAGTCAGATTCAGACCCAGACCCCTGTCGGGCTGGGAGGAGTTTCAAACCATCTATACTATCACTACGGCAACGTGAAATAAGTTTGCCCTTGAAATTGCTTCTTTATAAGACTCCAAGTGAAATCTTTTTCATATACCTTTATTTTATTTATTTATTTTTAAGGATCAGGTCCAGTGCCTCGCACGTGCTAGGCAAGTGTTCCACCACTGAGCTACAGCCCCAGCCCCTCTAAGTGAAATCTTTAAGATGGATAATTTAATGGCATTTTGTAAATAAAATTTTGTTAGTGTGATGAATAAAATTGATCTGTGCCATGTCCTTCTTTGCCCCCTCCCCATGCATATTTCCATCCTCAAGTTTCCTCTTCCCTTACCTTTTCCCCTTACTTTCCTCCATTGTTTAAATCTCCTTCAACAACGAACTGATGGTAAAAATAAAGGAGGAGGAGGAGGGAGAGAAAGGAAAACTAGGAGGAAAGGAGGAAGGCAGAAGAAGTGGAAGAAAGTAGGAGAGGCAGGAGAAGGGGGGAGGGGAAGAAGGGAGAGAGGGGGAGGGGAGGAAGAGTGGGGAGGGGAGGAGGGAAGAGGAAAGAGGAGGGAGATCAGTATCCCCTTGTGGAAAATAAGCTGAGGAGTCATCTTGCAAATATGTGTGTGTGAGCCAAATACTGGAACCTTGTATTTTTTTTTTCAGTATTTATTTTTTAGTTGTAGTTGACAGAATACCTTTATTCTATTTATTTATTTTTATGTGGATCGAACCCAGGGCCTCTACCACTGAGCCACAACCCAGCCCTGGAACCTTATATTTTTAAAGGAGACAAAGTTACAATCTCACTGTTCATTCATGGGGGTCCCTGGGAGGCAAATTGTGTGTGTGTGTGTGCGTGCACACACACACACACACACACACACACACACACACACACATATCCTCACTACTTGATGAGCCTGTATTTGTAAATGTGTTTACTTGATGACATTTTTTAATAACTTTGAAATTAACACTTGTGCTTTTGAGATTATTTGTGAATTTATGCAGAGCATAAAATTTGAGTTGTCCTGTGCGTGTTCCTGGATGAAGTTAAACAGGGCAATGCTCTGCCTTTTTCTTTCATTTCTCAAGCTGTAAAGAGGGTCCTTCTCAGGGATATTAAGTGCAGTGTTATTGCATCTTTGGGCTCATTGTTGGTGACTTTGCTATTTTAAATGGCCCCCAAGCAGAGCACTGAACACAAGAAAGCAGTCTAGTGTCCCCAGGTGCAAGAAGATTGGAGAGTATCTTATGGAGAGGGTATGAGTGTTGGATAAGATTTGCTCAGGCGTGAGTAACCATGCTATTGGCTATTGAGTTCAGTGTTAATGAATCAGCACTGCATATAAAATAAGATGTCTTTAAACAGAAACACACAGAGTTATATTTGATATATAGTTGTTATATAGTTGACTGAAATGTGACCAGAGTCTTATGGAACCTAACCCTGTATTTCCCCATGAATGATGGTTTGCTTTTGTAACTTAGTATTTGCAGCAACTTTATAGAAAGTAACAGCTCAGTTAGTAAGAGACAATTGTATGTGTGTTTGCCTATCTATAGAACCATTAAATATGATGTCCAGCCATTTTTTCCCTACATCTTTATTGGTGCATTATAGTTATACATGCAGATGGGATTTGTTGTTACATATTCGTACATGCACACAACACACAGTACAACAATGTAATTTGGCCAATATCACTCCCCAGCACTTTTCCCCTATCTCCTTCAAGATACCCCTGGATCCCTTTTTCCTACTGATCTCCCTTTGATTTTCATAAGATCCATTGATCTTATGAGTCTGATTTATTTCACTTAACATAATGGTCTCTAGTTCCATCCATTTTCCTACAATGATCTAATTTCATTTTTCTTTATGGCTGAATAGAACCCCATTGTGTATATATATACACCACATTTTCTTTATCAATTCATCCATTGATGGACATCTAGATTGGTTCTATAGTTTGGCTATTGTGAATTGTGCTGCCATTCTGAAATTTGGAAACAGAATAGAAGCTGAATGCGTTAATAAAAATGGTAACAAAAGCAAAGGACAATAAAATACTATCTTCAAAAGGTTAAGAAAATACAACTATTAATATGCAATTCTAAACTACTTTGACCCATCATCAAAAATAAGGATGTAATGCAGACCCATGCATGGGTATGCATGCATCACTTTAATTCTTCAAGATAAATACTGAGGAATGGTATAGCTGGGTCATGTGGTGGTTCCATGTCTAGTTTTTGGAGGAACTTCCATACTGATTTCCTTAGTGATTGTACCAATTTATAATCCCACCAACAGTGTAAAAGTGTTCCTTTTTCTCTACGTCCTCTCCAGCATTCATTATTTGTATTCTGGATGACTGCCATTCTGACTGGTATGAGATGAAATCCCAGTGTAGTTTTGATTTGCATTTCCCTAATTGCTTATGATGTTGGACAGTTTTCACATATTTGCTAGTCATTTGTATTTATTCTTTTGAGAAATGTCTGTTGAATTCATCTGCCCATTTATTAATTGGGTTATTTGATTTTTTTGATATAAAGTTTGAGTTCTTTATATAGACTAGATATTAATCCTCTATCAGAAAGAGTAGCTAGCAAAGATTTTCTCCCATTCTGTAGGTTCTCTCTTCACATTCCTAATTGTTTCCTTGCTGTTCAGAAGACTTTTAATTTGATGCCATCTCATTTATTAACTCTCGGCATGATTTCCTGAGCTTTAGGGGTCCTATTAAGAAAGTCATTACCCGTGCCTAGATGCTGGGGTCTTGATCTCATATTTTCTTCTTGGAATTGCATAGTTTCTGATCTAATTCTTAGGTCTTTGGTCTGTTTTGAGTTGACTTTTGTGCAGGCTGAGGGATAAGGGTCTAATCTCATTCTCAGCACCGTTTGTTAAATACGCCATCTTTTCTCCAAAAGATAGTCACACTATAGAAGAATTCAAACTACGTTGAAGTATTTAAACTAAAATTTAAAAGTCCTCTTTTATTCAAATACATCACCATCTTACCTCTTCAACTCACATATTCCACATCTTTCTCCCATTTTTTTTTTTAAATTACATCATTGTTAAAAGTTTGTATACGTCTTTTAGGACCTTTCCCATGTATATCTTGGTCTGTACAATTTTTTATTTACTTTTTAAAGCATTTGAATGTAGATAAAAATTTTACCTTGGAATGGAGTTAGACTATCTAAAGGCATCATTTTGAATAAATATTTTAAAATATTTTCTTTCTTCTTGGCACCTTTGTCAAGGATCAGATGACTGTAGATGTGTGAGATATTTTTCGGTGTCTTGTCTTCTGTATCATTAGACTATGTGTCTGTTTCTATGCCAGTACAGTGCAGTTTTTGGTACTCAAGCTCTGTAGAATAATTTGAAGTCAGTTATTGTGATGTCTTTAGCATTGCTTTTTGGCTTAGAATTGCTTTGGCTATTCTGTATCTTTTATTCTTCCAAAATGAATTTTAGAACTATTTTTTTCTAGTTCTGTGAAGAATATCATTGGTATTTTGATGGGGTTGCATTTAAATCTACATTTTGCTTTTAGTAATATGGCCATTTTGACAATATCAATTCTGCCTATCCATGAACATGGGAGGTTCAGCCATGTTTATTGACAGAGATGGTAGCCTGGCATATGTGTGGTAAGGTCTCACAGAGAACTATCAGAATGGGTTATTTGCTAGTTAATAACAGTTAATAACAGTTATCTTTGGTCTATGATGTTAAGGTGATTTCTAATACTCTTCTTTAGAATTATCTTTATTGCTTGAATTCTTCACTATGAATTCATGTCATCTTTTATTATTCAAAAAAGTAGATGTTTTCATTCTGGGAAAAAAATGAACTGTGAGACTACAGGTTAACTCTTTGGAATCTGAAAGAAAGAACTAGAAGATCCCTTTTATTAAAAAAATTCCTTTTTTTATTTACATACCACATTAGTACTGAGAACCTACTTTGCTCTAAGCACTGTTCTCTCTCACTCGTCCATCAGAGAAGAAAGCTCAGTTTTAATGTGGTCTAGAGCTGAGCAGGGCTGTCTGTGAAATACTCCCTCAACTGGAGTCTGACCATCTTCAGTCTGGATGTTCTCAGGTCCTCCTCACCTCCAATCCAGGTGGTGGCTTTACAAAGTAGAGGTCCAAATTGGGGGCAGAAGAACAAAAATCTTTAAACCACACTGAAGCAATAAGCAAGAGCCAATTAATTTAAAATAAGTGCTTACTCTTCAATAAATACTTACTCTTCATCTTGGTATTAACTCTTCCAAGGTTGGAAATACTATTTGTAACAAAAATAGAATGGCCCAATATTTTCTTCATTTAAAAACCTCGTAACAATCTCTGAGAACAAATATTGTACTGAGTAATGGGTACCAAGGGAGATTTTACTATTCTCTCTACTTTGGGGTAACATTCAAAAGTTTCCGTTAGAAAAATTATAACATCAATGTCATTTTGATAACATTTCTAGGGTGACTAGCAGAAATACGAATACATCCCAGAACATGTGGTTAAGCCAGGCTTCATAAAATTTTCACAGATACTCTCTGAAAATGAGCTCAAAATTCAGAATTACAAAATTCATAAGAATCCAAAATATTAAGAGTGAATTGGTAGGAAAAAAAAAAACCACAATTCAGTGGCACAGAATCCCGATTATTTTTAGATGATAGGAAATATGTTTAAAATATTTTAAAAATAAAAGAAGAAATAGAAAATATGAGCAAGGAACGATGCACTATCGAAAAGTACTTTCATAATTGAGTAAATAACCAAATAGAATTTCTAGAATTTGACAATGTAACTATAGAAATTTAAATCTCAGTGGATAGGTTGAATAGGAAATTAAACATAGCTAAAGAGAGAACTAGTAAATTGAAAGACAAAAGAACATAATACCAAGAGACAAACAAGTGGGCAAGAAGAAAGAGGTTTAGAGACACAAAGGACAGCATGAGAAAGTCTAATATATATCTAATTTTAATTCCAGAGATAGGAAAGAGGCAAGAGCAATTTTATTCCAATAGATAAATAGGATTTATTTCTTTCACCAGTTTTAGAAAATTCTCTGCTAAGATTCAGAGGACACAATAAAATCTGCATAGCAAACTTAAAAAAAAAAATTGGGAGAAGTCCAAAGATAAAACAAAAACTTGAAAAGCAAGCAAAGAGAAAAATGGATTACCTACAAAAAATAGCTATGAGACTAATAATAGGGCCCTTTTGTTAATAAAAATAGTAACAAAAGCAAAGGACAATAAAATACTATCTTCAAAAGGTTAAGAAAATACAACTATTAACATGCAATTCTAAACTACTTTGACCCATCATCAAAAATAAGGATGAAATGCAAACATTTGTAAACTAACAAAATCTGAAGGATTTACTTCCTAGAAACCTGAACCTAAGGAACTTGAAAGGATATTGTTTTGTAAGGAAATGAAACTCAGAAGAAAGAAAGAATCAGCAGCAAAACAGAACGGGGCTTGAGGAGTTGGCTCACCTGAGACTGCCAGATGTGAGGCTGACATCTGGGATGGCAGATACATTGTTTATTATATACTCTGCCATAGTGTGGTGTATGTACATTATCCAATGAATGTTTTCTTCCTACAGATGGACATAAAGTATTTTGAAAAAGAAGCACCTTTTCCAATTTGCACAGAAATACTATATGCTGCATCCTGGCACAAACATGTGGGTAAAACTCAATAAATATTGACTATGTAGAACAACAGCAATAGAGGTAATAATTTGTGATATAAAAGGAAACAGGGAGAAAAAAAATCCTGGATAAAAATAACATTAAAAAGGGACAGGTTGTTAAATTGAAAACATTCTAAGGTCCTTCTGTTGTCCTAGAGTAGAAAGAGATTTGTAAAGGTTGTCTATTTGGAAGAAAAAGGGGGAAAATTAAAAAACAGCTTTTCATTGGAACATTTGGAAACAGAAGCTGAATGTGCAGACTGCACATGCTCTGTTAGGGCAGGTACCTGCATCTGCTTCTCACCACTTAAAGGACACAGGATGAAGAATAGAAGGTGGCATCCAACTCCTGTGAAGGCAGAGAGACAGGTGGAGCTCTCCACCTGGAGCTGCTTCTGCCAGGGCTCCTTGCATACCTCTGAGGTTTCCCTGTCTCTACCTGAGCTTCGTTAGCTCCTGTACAGTCTTTTCTGGCGGCTCTGAAGGCATCTGTCCAGGGTCTCTGGCAACCCCAGATCCCATCTGGATGCCTGGAAGGCTGAAGGGTCAGGACACTGCAGCCCAGCCCCAGTGAACCACAGCACACCATGCAGGAAGCTCTGTGTGAACCAGAGCCACATATGAAGAATGGATTATTCTCCAAAAACAGACTGTTGAGCACCAAAGTTACAGAAGTTTGCATACATATGTCACTTATTTGAAGTTTAAAAACATGGAAAACACAACTATATGTTGCTTCAGGATATATGCATATGTAGGAAATGTATAAAGACATGCAGGGAATTGATTGGCAAAACTCAGAATAGGGATTGCTGCTAGGATATGGGAAGGAAAATGTGGCTGGGGGGAGGTAAACACAGCCTTCAATTGTGTGCGCCATGTTTTATCATTTACACTGAATGATGGGTGCGTGTATATTTATTGTATTATTCTCTATGCTTTTTGGTCAACTTGAACTGCTTTCTAATAAATCAAGGCAGATACAAGAATTTAGATTGGAAAAACTCATCACATACCAACCTGTGTAAATGATAATATATTGAAACCTTGTCACAGGATAATGGAATAGGAGACCATTGGAGATGGAAGAAAAAAAATCTAAACACCATCAGAGAGTAATTGACAAAAAGAGAAGCAAGAACAAATAACATTAGCCTTCATAAGACATAGTTTTAGATACAGAATTTTAAAAAGCATTTGATAATTGAATGAGTGTATTCCAAAAATTTTGTAAATTAAAATATTAGCAACTAAAAAGTATAGATAGACTCAAGCAAAAGTTGGAATGTTGATCCATGGAATGCTGGTAGTCAAAGATTCCTTGGAGATTTAGAAAATGCATCTGGTATCCTAGAAAGTGGGGATATTTGGAAATTATAGACAAAAATGTTTCAAAGAGTGCCACTTTTTCCCCCCACTGGATAGTATGATCTTGGTGTGAAAAAATAGACAGAGAAAATACAAGAAAACAAAATGATATACCAAATTCACTTATGAATATCAATGAGAAGTCTGCTCTGAATTTTTTACTATCATCTGATGCCTACATGATCAGGCTTCATAAACACCTCAAAATTAAGAGGTCCAAAAATCATCTCTTGGTTTTTCCACTGCTCTCCCATTTATGTCTCTTTACTCTTACTCACTCTGGTTGATGGCCCATTCCTTTTTCCATTTTTTTTTTCCTTTTTTCAGGCCAAAGACTCCTCTCTTCCTTATACCTCATATTCTCCTCTTCCATTGTCTGAAAGAGATCGAGTAGAATTATTAATGATTTTTTTTTAAGTTTGGTAAAATTCTCCAGTGAAACCATGTGGGCATAATGGTTTCCTTTTAGAGAGAATTTAAATTATGAATTCAAATTTTAATGGTTTCATTCAGATGATGTCATCTTGAATGAGCGTGGCTTTCAAGGAATTGGTCCATTTGTTCTTAAATTGTCAAATCTATGAACACAAGTTCATTTGTAATACTTCTTTATTTTCCATTTAATTTCTCCAGGATCTGTAGTGGTAGCTCTCATTTCTTTCCTGATGTTGGTAATGCGTGTATTCTCTCTACTTTTGTTAGTCTTTTTTTTTTTAAGAGAGAGAATTTTTTTAAATATTTATTTTATTTTTTTAGTTTTTGGCGGACACAACATCTTTGTTTGTATGTGGTGCTGAGGATCGAACCTGGGCCACACACATGCCAGGCGAGCGCGCTACTGCTTGAGCCACATCCCCAGCCCACTTTTGTTAGTCTTCCTAGAGGTTTTTTCAAAGAATCGCCTGTTGTTTTCACTGATTTTCTCCATTGTTTTATCTCATACATAATATGTATTTAAGTCTTGCTCTTTAAATCCCATTGAAAGTTTTTCATTATTTGATAAGTAAATATATCCTACTGTGTTTCATTTGCAGGACAGAGGATTTGGAAATGTCATTTTAGGTTATGCTTTCTGTTTTTAATCATTCAAAGTAGTCTGTGGTCTCTTAATTTTGTTCATGTGCACATATTTTTCCCTGTAAGAATTTGGGATGTTGAGATTTAATCTATTTTTTTTTCCTAATAAAACTACCTTAGAGTTTTATGCAATAACAGACTCATTTTTAAGATATCCCTTCTAGTAGTATCTATGTACTTCCCAGTATGAAATATGAGTAATCATCACACTGTACCTCTTTCTACCTTCCCTGTGTATACCATCCATTACTAGATTGGTGTTAAGTATGTTATTATTTTAGTTAATCCTATTTTATATAAGATGCTTATTTTATATATTTGAACAGCATACAAACACCCTGGTTAGTTAGCATGCTATATGTCTCTGGCTTGCCCCTGTGAAATCTGAAGAAAATCAGAGTACTTATGCTCCTATGTACCTACCCCTGGATCTTTCCCTCCACCTCAGTTTTTTAAAATAACTTTATTTTTTATGTTGTGCTAAAGATTGAACCATTGCCTCAAGCACTGTACCACTGAGCCACAAACCCAGGCCCACTTCTCAGTTTTTGTTAATAAAATTATTTCACACTCTCATGTTTTTTAATACTGACCTTCTGTTCTGTAACTGACATGTCCCTAGTTAAAGCTTAATACAATAAAGGACTAAGTTCTATGGCTCCAAGCTTCCCAATAGTCTTTTTACCTGGGTTTTTCCATTTGTCTCTTAAAAAGCTGATTGAATAAGAAAGGACTTATTCTATAATTTAGTATGTTTGAATATAATTTTGTGTGGCATTTACTCTCAAATGACACTTTTGCTGGAATAAGTTCATGGTTACATTTTATTCCCTTAATGACTTTATGGACTCTGGCCCACTGTCTTCTAATATTGAATATTATGTCAACAGATATAAATTAAAGTTAATTCTCCTAACACATGACTCCATGGGGAAAAATTTACATGCACATAAACATCTCTTTTGGGGTGTGTGTGTGTGTGTGTGTGTGTGTTTTCTGTAAGTCCATAGGATTCTTTTCATACCTCTGAATTCTAGCAAATTTAGTAGGATATGTCTTTGGAATGATCATTCGTTGTCATTTTTCCTAAAGACATAAGCTTTAAAAAGGTGACGTAAGGAACTGGGATTGTAGCTTGCCTAGCATGTGTGATATACTGGGTTCAATTCTCAGCACCACATTCAAACAAATAAAATAAAGGCCCATCAACAGCAACAACAACAACAACAAAAAATTTAAAAAGGTGAAGAAAAATCAGTAAAATAGAATAGTTTTGAAAGGTTTTTAAAAGAATCAAAAGCTATCAAGGACAAAGAAGAACCAACACATGCATAATTAGTGTTCTTAAAAAAAAAGACTACAAAACAGTCAAAGTTATATAAGAAAACATAACTAAATTAAAGGAATGTTTGAATCTGGAGATTTAAAACTTCTTTACCATATTCTCCTAGCCCTGTGCTTCACAGTGATCCACTTTTTAAAAATTTTATTTCTACTTTTATTTTTGTAATGCTTTTTTTCTCTTCTAATGTTTGCTGACATCTGCTACATCAAGTTTCGTATTTTTTGTTACTTATCACCCTTCTTTGTATGCTTATTTTTTTCTTTGAGCTTTCTTTTCATTTGTGTGTGCACACACATGAGTGTGTGTATTGTTGCTTTGCATGGAGAAGCATTAATCCATAATTAACTCCTGTTCCATTTCATGTTTTCTTGCATGAATTATTTACTTTTAAAGAAGTGTTTGTCATGTTCATATCATTATTTCACTTGTAGCACTTTGAATCAGTACCATGCTATTTCCTTTTGTATTATTTTTACTGAAGGCCAATATTTTTTCAATCTTTCTGGTAGAAGTTAGCAGTGTGTGGAGGGGGAATCATGGGAATAAACTGGGTCTCACAAGCCTCTCCTGGACTCACAGGCCACCTTGTTTATGTCTCTGGTTGTGACACTGCTATCCCAATGTTCTTTCTCATATCTGCTTCCTCTTCCAGCTGGCCTGGCAGGTGCTAGAAGGAGTCCCTTCACTACTACCTAGTGGGAGGTTCCTTAAGATATGGTCATTCTCCAAGCCCCAGGTGCCTTTACCCAATATTCCTTACACCACCCTGGGGGGGGGTGGCATTTTACTTCCTGGAAGCTTTTTGTTCTTGAGGTAGTAAGGAGGCTTGGCACCTTCAAATAGGCCAGCTATTTTATTCCACTTCTAGCCTGCATGGTAAGCTAGCATGGCATTCTTTCCATTTTCCTCTTCTCTGTGGGAATCAGAGTCAGTAGATGGGGTTAGGTCTGTTCTTTGGAGCCATGCTACAGAAATAATGGGGAGGAAACAAGTGGTTTCCCTAAGGCACTGTGACTGAACTCAGCTTTATCAGGGAGGCTGCACTAAGGAAGCTGGTTGCAGATTATGGCTGTTATTGAAGAGATGTCTCTTCCCATGGGTGTATTTGATCCAGAATCCTGGAGGGGATCAGAGGATAGAAGTGTGGGGTGTAGATACAGCCATGAGAACTAATTGTTCAGAGTTCAGTTTGTTTCTTTCTTTATTTTTAATTTTATTTATTTATTTTTTGTTTGGGCTGGGGATTGAACCCAGGGCCTTATGCATACAAGGCAAGCACTCTACCAACTGAGCTACGTCCCCAACCCCAGAGTTCAGTTTCTTTTTTTTTTTTTTAAAGAGTGAGAGAGGAGAGAGAGTGAGAGAATTTTTAATATTTATTTTTTAGTTCTCGGCGGACGCAACATCTTTGTTGGTATGTGGTGCTGAGGTTCGAACCCGGGCCACACACATGCCAGGCGAGCGCGCTACCACTTGAGCCACATCCCCAGCCCCAGAGTTCAGTTTCTGAAGTCAGAAAACCTGACTCCTTCCCTGTCAGGTGCAAATCTATGAGCAAGTTATTTGACTTCTCTAAGCCTCAGTCCTTCCTGACTTTTCATCTGAGTATTAATGTTGTTACTGGGATTGAGTCCCAGTACACAAAATGTTCAGTAGCTCATATGACAATCAGAATTTCCCCAAATCAGACTTTGTTGCACCATTTTAACCAATATTTAAAGCAATAAATCTCTGTTAATAAATCCACACATCTTTCTCTCCAGTTATCTATCACTGTGGGACATGAATTAAATGTTAGGTGTAGTCTGTCAGAAGGCAGAGAAAGTCTTTTGAGCTA
Source organism: Spermophilus citellus (assembly GCF_964194105.1). Lineage (NCBI taxonomy): Eukaryota > Metazoa > Chordata > Mammalia > Rodentia > Sciuridae > Spermophilus > Spermophilus citellus. Next base: position 21,032,317 of record NC_138184.1, on the reverse strand, counting down.
TTTCTATGTCCTCTTTCCCTGAACTCTTATCTCTCTTGTCATTTTTAACCCCCTCAGATAGGCAGGATACAAAATGGGTTTGGGTTTAGGGCAATGTGCCATCTCACAGAGCTGGAAGTTCAAAACCAAGGGTGGGTTCAGGAGTTGGTTGATTTCACAGCTCTGTGATGGCATTGAGGTTTGGGCTCTTCCTGTTTCTGGGGTCTACCCTCCTCAAGGGTTGGCTCCATAATTTGGCTGACAGAAAGATGGCAGTGGTCATCCCAACCATCATTCCGTATAGATGTCCAGATGGAGAATAAAGACAAACTTTCCTGTGTGGCTGATTGAAACTCGCCCATCTTTTCTTCTGTCTCAGATCTGTCATTGACCCTTCTAGCGAATTTTTCATTTCCAATGTACCTTGTGATTTCTTCTTTAACCAATGGGTAATTTAGAACTGGTCTGTTTCATTTTCACATATTTGGAATTTCCCAGATGTCTTTCTGTTGTTAATTTCAAATTTAATTCAAATTGGTCAGGGAAAAAAAATCATCCATATTAATTAAATTCCTTTATATTTTTGAGACTTTTTTATGGTCCAGATTATGATCTAATTAGAGAATATTCTATGTGCATTTGACAAAAATATACAATTGTTGGGTGGAGTGATGTACAATTGAGTCGAGTTGGTTGGCAGTGTGTTTCAAGGCTTTCTTGGTCCCATGGATTCTGTCTACTGAGAGGAGAGTTTTGAAGTCCTCCATTGTAATTGTGAGGTTGTCTTAATTCTCTTTTCAGTTCCATCTGTCCTTGGTTTATGTATTTTGAATGTCTCTTATTAGGTATGTATACATTTAGGACTTTTATAAATTCTTGATTCTTTTATAAATTCTTGCTCCCTTATAATTATGAAACTTCCCCATTTGACCCAATAACAATTGCCCATACAGAATCCTACTTTGATATAAATGGAACTCCCCTAGCCTTGTTATGATTATTAATGTTTGCACGGTATCACGTTTTCCATCCTTTAACTTTGAACCCATCTGTGTCTGTGCTTTTCAAGTATGTTTCTTGTAAATAGCACATAGATTAGAATTTTAAAAGCAAAGCTCATCTAACAATCTCTACCTTTTAATTGGAGTGCTTAGACAATTTACATCCAACGTAATTATCTGCATAGTCGGATTTAAACTACCATCTTGCTGTTGACTTTCTATTTGTCCCATCTGTTCTTTCTTCCATTTCTTTCTCTTTTTCTAACTTCTTTTGCATTGAGTGTGTTTTTTTTTAATGTTCTATGATATTGTCACCACTGGCTTATTAGTTAGACATATTTGGCCTTTCTTCCTTTCTTTCTGAGCATTGTTTGTTTTTGCATGAGTTCACAAAATATACCTTCAGTGTATTCCAGCACATCTTTCGACACTGCTAAATCGCTTCAGGTATAGTGTAAAAACTTCACCCCAGCATATTTTAATTTTCTCCACCTATCCTTTGTAATATTATTGTCATATATCTTTCTCCCATACATACTATAAACCAGAGAAAATATTATTAGCACATTACTTTATGCAGTCAATAAAAATGAGAAAAACAACCCTTTCTATTTACTCATATATTTACTATTTCCAGCTCTCTTTATTCCTTTGAATAGAGCCAAATGTCTCTTTTTATTTATCTCTGCCTAAAAAGCAATCCCTAGCATACTCCTGTAATGCAACTTTACTGGTGACAAATGATCTTTTGTCCCTCTCTGAAAAAGTCTTTTACTTTCAGTTTTGAGACATGAGGCAGGGTGCAGAATTCTAGGTGGATTTCTCACTTTCAGCATAACCAGGTCACACTTAATGTCTGGGTTCGTAGTCCTATTCTTCTCCACTTAAAGTGTTTTCCCCCCCTCTGGTTGTTTTTAAGATTTTCTTTCAATCATGCATGTGCAAAAATTTGGTTATATTGTTTGATACACTTTTCTTGTGTTACCCTGTTGGGTGTTCACTGAACTTTGTGGATCTATAGGTTTATAATATTCATTAAATTTGGAAATTTGGGGATACTTCTTCAAATGTTTTTTTCTGTCTATTCCATCTTCTGGGACTCTTTTACACTTGTTAGATGGCTTGGTATTGTCCCACAAGTCACTGTTCTATTTTTTAAAACTTTTTCCTGCTTGGTGTGTCATTTTGGATTATTTCTATTACTATGTCCTCAAGGTTGGGGAACATTTGGTTTTCAATATCTAAGTTGCTACCAATTCCTTCCCATCAGATATGTTATTTTTTGTCTCTAGTCTCATTTGATTTTTCATCTTTTCTGTTTCAGTTCTTCATGTGTTTCTGCCTTCCTTTGAATCCTTGAAAATATTTGTAATTCATGCTTTAAAGATTTTGTCTGCTGATTCCACCATCTCTCTTTGTTCCAGTTTCCACTGTCTGAATTTTCTGTGGGTATTGGGTTACACCATTCTGTTCCTTAATCAAACTTAGTAAGTTTTGACTGGATGCTATACACTGTGAACTTGACATTGAGTTCTAGATTTTGTAATATATCTTTAAAGGGTATTGGACTTTAAGGGCTGGGGTTGTGGCTCAGTGGTAAAGGGCTTGCCTAGCATGGGATGAGGCACTGGGTTAAATTCTCAGCACCATGTAAAAACAAATAAAGGTTCATTGACAACTAAATATATATTTTAAAGGGGGGGCATTGGATTTTTTTTTTTTTTTAAATGGTAGGCAGTTAAGTTGCTTGCAGATCACCTGGATTCCTGAGGTTTGGGAAAACCTCAGTTGTCTTAAGTTATAAGTAACCTTAATGCTAAGATTCACTGAGCCTCACTAGGTAGACCTGACTCACCTGGGGTCTGCACTGAAGGCCTGAGAGTCTGAGGTCTCTCTATTGTAGCTGTTGGAATTTCTCTCTTCACTCTATGTTTATATGCTTTAGTGTTCAGCAACTGATTCAAGTGATCCTTGTGGAACTTTCTGGAACCATTTCTTTAAATAGCTCCTTCCTCCATAGTACTCTGCTCCCCTCAGCTTTTCTGAACCAAAATTTCTGTCTCTTCAATTCCAAAAGAGGCACTCTCTGCTTGGTCCACCTCCCTAGTAGGAAGTACCTCCAGAAACACAGAGTGATAATTGCTCACTTTCTTCCATCTTTTTCTTAGGTATTGATATTGTCCAATATATGAAAACTTTTGCCTTGTATACTTTGTTCATTTTTTTTTTTTTTTTTTTTTTAGCTAACAATGAGAAGATAAGTTTGGTCCCAGCTCTTCTATCATGGCTACCAATAAAACCACTCTTTTTCTTCTGTACATTTTTAATTATTTTCTTAATCACACAAATGTATGGGATGCCACCCAACAACCCATAGCACTACCCATAAGTTTGGTGACACAGTTAAATAAGATATTAAAACATTTATTGACTGCATTACTCCTCAAAGAATCCATGCCTTTGTGTTTTCATGACATGGTACTAAGCACATGGAAGTTTGCGGTTCGTGGAATAATCTATTCCTAAAAATTCCTCTGATTAAAATTTAAGATAGATTAAAATGTATTCACAAGAAGCACAAAATTAGATCAACTGTGCATAAAAGTGTGGTTTAAATGCATTTAAAACAAGTCCCACTTTCACAGGCATTTAAATAAGTCTGATGGGGTCTCACAGGAGGTGAGAGAAGGGGATGGAAGGAAGTCATGTTGGTGGCAGAAGGGAACAGGGAGTCAAGAATTGTCACTCATGTCCATAGACCGTCACCCAGGGGAATCTGTAAAAACTATTCCAGAAACGTTAATCTACTGTATTAAATATTTCTTCAGATTCTGTCAGGATGTAGCTTTATGTGTTCTGAGGGACCTGGTGTGGCTATAGCAACAGCCCGTTTAACAAGAAAGTTTGCTGACATATTCTTGGAAACATTTGGAAGGTTTTAGTTTTTGCTTCGTCTAGGAGTAAACAGATACTATGCGAATGCTTAAACCACCTCTCTTTTTGTATGTTTTTAATTATTTTCTTAATCATACAAATGTATGGGGTGCCATATGATAATTAGATACATTTGATGGAGTGTGATAGTCAAATCAGATTAATTAACATTTCCATCTCCTTAAACACTTGAAAAATTTGGTTAGCACATAATAACTCCATATTTATGAGGTATAGTTTAATATTTCAATACATGTATACAAAATGTACTGATCAACTCAGAATAATTAAGATTTCCATGTCCTTAACTTTACTTTGCGATTGGAGCCTTTGAGCTGCTCCCTAATAGTTATTCATAAAATATACAATGGGTTATGGTAAGTTATATCCCCCTATTATTCTGTAGAACACCAGAACTTACTTCTAACTCAAAACCTCTTTTCTGTAGAAGGAAGCAGATGTGACCGTTTCTTCTCTGAAACCACCCCAAATTCCTCAGTGTCACCTGGCCCCAACCATATCTCTGCCTTCAACTCTTTCCCCTCACACCCACATATAGCTGGTCTTAGAACCTTTGCACATGCCTGGGGGAAAAAAAATCTTCCTCGCCTGTTCTTACTTTCTCTTCTTACTTGGATAGTTCCTTGTAATTTTTTATGTTTCACCTTAATTGCCTCAAAGAGGCTTCTCATGATCATTTAATTTAATAGCATCCTATCTTTCATTCTCCCCTCAAGACTGTTCTCCTACTTCAGAGAATGAACACTGGCATGAGTGCCCTCTGATCTCTCCCTGCTCTGTACTCTGGTGGATGATCCCTGTGATGGGAGTTCCCAACTCCCGTCTCCCTTCCTTTCTGAATTTGGGAAAAGCCTGCACCTTTGGGAAGCACTACAGGAGATCAGAAAGACAGGAGGGGAGAAAGTGGGACCCCTCCTTCTCTCTGGAGATTTCCATCTTACTTTCACCAGGGCTGAAGATCCCTGGAGCCTTCCACTCACACCAGCTACCCTCTGGGCTTCCACTCACACTGGCTAGACCTCACTGAATGGCTTCTCTCTTGATTCCGGTCCCCCCAGGTGATCCCCAGGCCTGGCTCAGATAACATCCCCTGCTCTCCTGGCCTCTTTGTTGAATGACTTCCTGCTGGTGGTTATTTCTGGATTCTTCACCGTCTCAGGCTTCTCAGCATTTTATCAGCCACATTAAGTAACCCAGTCCCCGTGTTCTCGTCTCTCTACACACTTCTGGTGGTTTCTGACTTTCCAGTCGAGCTCTCACTGACACAAGATGTGTCTCGACTCTCTTGAATTGTGGATTATCGATTGTCTTTTCTTACAATGTCTAAACACTCTCCCACCCCCTCACATACACACTCCTTCAGAACCAAAAAAAACAAGCCACTACAGAATCTCTAACACCCAGCAGAGGGGTTTGGCTTTGGGTAGCTACCCAATAATACTTGTAGAATAAACACTCAAAAGGTGGCTGTGATTAAATCAAATTTACCATTAATCCAGGTGACAGAGGATATTTTTCTATCCCAGCCTAGGTCCTGTATTTGTCATGAGCAAATCATAGTGAGCAATCCTTTATGGTTATGCAAAGAAAAAGTTTTACTGTGGGGAGGCCAGAATGCTCAGCTCTGCTGCTATTATTATTTTTTCTTTCTTTCTTTCTTTCTTTTTTTTTTTTTAATTTTTTTCAAATTCAACTTTGGTGGAAAGAAAACTTTCTCATTTCCCATTTCAGCTCAATGAATTATTCATCAAAAATGTTCTGCTGGTATTTCCTCCTCTGTCAAGAGTTCTGCAGTTCCAGAAACACTCTGCCCTGGAGTTGCAATCAGAGCAATTAGCAGCCCATTACAGGATCCAGCCTGCCCTTGCCCTCGGGTTCCCAGCCTGGGGCTGTACTGATGGAGAGACAGCCCTGCCCTGGAGTCTGATTTTTTTTTTTTTTTTTTTTAATGGGGTGGGGCTGGCCTGAGCACCTAATCCCATTGAAACCCAGCAGGCTTCCCGGGCTTCCTTTGCAGGATTAGATAATCAAATAGCCTTAAAGTGAATGGCTCAGGAGTCCAGGTAACAGCATCTTCGTGTCTGACTATCTGCTTCCCTCCGCCTCAGCCCTTGCCTAACTGCAGGGCAGCTCTATCAGGACCACCGTGACCCCCACTCTCTCCACCCTCCCGGTTCCAATGGACTTGACTAATTGCATCATTTTGCCTGGAAGTATAATTTCTCTCCAGAAGGCATTTCAGTTTTGCTTCTCAGGAAGGGAGAGCCGAGTCTGCCTTCCTGATGGTGTCTCTCATCTGCCTCTGTCCTCAGACCCATTCTCAAGCCCCAATCTGTGTCCTGGCCATGGCACTGAAAAAGGAAAACTGCACCTCAGCTCTTTTCCTTTTGTCATAGATCTCTCTGGGCTTTGTCGCCGGAGGGGGGGTGGTGCGTGTGGTGCCTCTAGCTAGAGGGCACTATGTCTTTGGGCTCCAGCCCCAAGTTCCTGTACTCTGCTCAGCGGTGCTGGGCGGGGGCTCTGCAAACACAGCTCCCCTTTTGCCAGACACTTTCGGATAGGCTCTGCCACTAGGGGGCGATGGCGAGTGGAAGGCTGGAGGAGGCAGCACGGACCCCTTTCCTCCCTCTCTGCTCTCTGCTCCTGTGAGCAGCATCCAGAAACTCCTCTTCCTGGCAGCACCAGCTCCTTCCTAAAGCAGATGATGAATCTACATTGCGGTTTTCCCATTTTCCATTTTGCAGAGCTAGCTGCATCCTTCACTTTCTGGCCAGAGGCACTGCACAAGCTGCCCAGCATCCCCTTTGCAGAGGTCTGTGGGTGCCCGAGCTCACAAACAGGAACACCAGCCAGATAGCGGAATCCAAGCTTTGCCAGGTCCCTCCCCAAAGCTTCTAGGCATTATGGTAATTCTGACCTCTTCCCTTAGTGCCCCCCTGACTCACAAGTCGTGGCTGCTCCACATAATTCTACCTCTGTTCTAGCTTAGAGCTGTCTTCCTGCCTCTTAGATTTCATGATTAACAATTCTGCTTTTGTTTTTGTTTCTGTTTCTGAGATAGGTTCTTGCTTTGTCGCCTAGTCTGGTCTTTAATTCCTGGGCTCAAGCCATCCTCCTGCCTCAACCTCCTAAGTAGCCGAGACTACAGGTACACCACCATGTCTGGCAACGATTCTTTTTTATGGGGGGTGGGTGCCAGGGATTGAACTCGGGGCACTCAACCACTGAGCCACATCCCCAGTCCTACTGTAGGGTCTCACTAGTTGCTTAGCGGCTCGCCATTGCTGAGGCTGGCTTTGAACTCAAAATCCTCCTCCCTCAGCCTCCCAAGCCGCTGGGATTACAGGTGTGCATTATGGCACCCAGCTGGCAATGATTCTTGATATTAAACTCTTTCTGCTTGAAGAACTGGTAGTTTCTGTCTCCTCGTGGAACACTAATTGGTCCAGAAAAGGAAGCCAGGGGTGGAGACAGGGCTACTACAAGGCAGGAGACGGAGCCTGTGGTGTGCCCTGGTTAAGGGTCAGAGTGGAAGGAGAGTCCTGGCCGCGTCAGGTGGCGGGAACCACAACTGAGATGCCTTCCAGGTAGTGCCTCTTTACCCATCCATCCACCCATTCATTTATCATCCATCAGAACTTAGCAGGAGCTTGATAAGTATTATTGAGTGAATGAAAGAATGAATAGATGTCTGTATGGATGTACGTATCGATTATACATACAAGTACCTTAAAACAGAAAGGCAGGTGGTCTGGGGTAGGACCATCTAGCTGATTCTTCTGGAGTTGTTGATATCTAACATACTGTCATATGCTTAGGACTGGAATAGAACAATAAGAAACTGTATAGAGGAAGGAAATGCTAGAACATATAAATAAATGATCAGGAGATTTGGATTCTAAACCAATGTGCTCTTTCTGCTTCCTGGCACCTGCTCCTAGTGTCTGAAATTCATCCCCACAGATGTTTCCCTTGGTTTGACATGACACACTCTTACAGTCCTCTTGTGACCTGGCTTCCACAGCAGTTGTGACCCCCAAGTGGCTCCCGGATAGATGGAGAACTTTCTCCCCTGAAGGGGGGAATCACAGACCAGGGGAGTTCTGGGGTCACTGATGGGAAACAGACAAGCCCTGGGGGTGGGTGGGCAAGTGAGGTTGACAAGAAGACAATCCACTTTGGGCCATATCTGCCTGGGCTGAGGGATTGTCATATGGGACAGATCTCTGTAATCACATATCACATCATTCGAAAGCCACCCTGTAGGTTCAGGCTTTGATACACAAGGTGAAGAGCTATAGAGAACCCGAGGCTTTGGCCTGCTGCTCCACTCGGGGGCCTGGAGTCAGGAGTAGGGCCTGCAGCAGGTCAGACTCCCAGCAAAGCATGCAAGGAGGCTCTGGGTAGTGTGCAGGACTTCATTAGGGATGCTCTTGGGATCAACACCCATGGAGGGGAAGGGATGGAAACAGGGCTGGGCAGAGGGAGGAGGTTCCTGTGGGGCTCTGGAGTTGAGTGACCTTCCAGAATGTTCTGAATTGAGGGAAGTGTGGGCTGGTGTGACTGTCCTGAGGGGCCTTGGGACCTTGGGTGAGTCCTTGTTCCTCACTGAGGCATCTCCAGGAAGGCCAGTTGGCCTCTGAGGGTATGTTCAGGTGCTTCTTGCCAAGGGACAGCTGGGGAAATAAACCTTCATCTCTGAAAGGGGTTGTAGGGGCATCTTGAAGAAATGTGTGTCACCATGCCCTGAAGAACGCAGTGCAGAGTGTGGTCCCTGCAGCGCCGTCTCAGGTCCCCCAGAGTCTGGGTGAAGTCCCTCTCTGCTCTCCCACCCTAGGTGGCCCTCCCTGGGATCCCCACTGCCCTGTGCTGCCTCTGCAGCCCTGCAGTCCTGCAGCCTGCATTGCATTAGCAGCTGGCTTCTGCTGTCACAGTCTCCGGGAACATAATCTATCCGGAAAAATGCGTGCGAATTACTAAATCAATAAACACTGCCAACCTTTTGATTCACTGCTTCTCTGCAGAGAGCACCTCAGCTCAGAGCTTCTTGCTTCAATATGAGGCAAACAGAATGTGCTTAGTGGGCACAACCCACGGGCCAGCAAGGGAGGGGCAGTCACCTTCATGATTAGCAGACACCCTCCCCGCCCCCCATGTTTTCCAAGTTTCAACATGCGCAGAGGTGAGTGTAAGAAAGTGTGGGGCCTACCATGAGCTCTCACCACCTTTTCAACCCCAGCCCCAGGTAGACATCACCTTAAAGGCCCACCTGGGATCCCATCAATGCCAGGTCTTGCTCTTACCAACTCAGGGAAAAGGTACAAACTTGTTTTGTTGAAAGCAGGAAGGTTTGTCTGGTCACCCAAGGCCAATTCACAAAAGGGAACCATTTACAACATGCAAATTCAAATTATAAAGAGATTCCTTTAATGTTTGATAATAGCAACAGCTAAGACCTGCATGGTGCTGATTGCTTAATCCCTGTAGAATTTGCTCTTAAACTCTCTACATTAACTCACTCCATATGGCCACTCTACAAAGTGGTTATTATTGTGATTTTGTCATCCCCATTTTACAGATGGCAAAAAAAGAGGTACAGAAAAAGTTAAATAACCAGCCTGAGGTCACACAGCTGGAGCATGGAAGAGTCAGAGTTTGAACCCAGAGCCCACACTCCAAAAGGGTCAGTTCTACTCAGCACACATGGCAGCAAGATAACATAGAAGTGGGGCTGGGGATGTAGCTCAATAGCAGAGCACTTGCCTGGCATGCCTGAGGCCCTGGGTTCAATCCCTGGCACTACCTCCCCCACCAACCAAGAAAAAAGAGATATTCATTATTTCCTGCCTCTTCCCACTTCAAGAAGGTAACAGGGCACTTTGAATTTCCTCTCCTGGGAGCTTTTCCAATCTGCTCCAAGACAACCATTGCTTCTGCCTCTTAGACAAGGTGCAGAGGAAATAAAACCCATACTTTCCTACTGCTTATCTTGGTGAATAAAAAACAAAGGCTGGAGGAGGAGTATCCTTAAGTGTAGGGATTCCAAAGAGCCCACCCCTGCATCCAGAACCCAGACTGTTTACCAAAGAGTTGCCCTTGGAGTCCAGTGTTGCCAGCACAAACAATAGCCAGAGGTGTCCCATAGGCAGCCCTGAGCAGAGGACGGATGGTTGGTGGTGGGAAGATGTCCCTGGTCTCTGACTGGGAACGCTCTGTGATGTGACCTACATACCCAGCCCCCTCCTGTCCTCACACCCTTGTTTGACCATTCCCCCTTCTGCATTTTCCAGGGTATGCTTGTGAATAAAGCAAAGTCTCCCAAGTCCTCCCATCTCCCTGTGCTTCTGGGAAACCCTGCCTAAGACACCACCCTGAAAGGGCTGATGGTCAGAGAGGAAAGAGCATCTTCAGGGACTAGCAGAAGCTGGAGCTGGGAAGAGGGATAGCAGTAGCCAGGGCACTAGGGGAAAGGGAGGGAGTCTTTCAACCTCTCTCCTGCACCCTGGGTTCCTGCCAGGGCCAACCACTGGCTAGACCCTGCTCAGAACTGGTTCAAGGTCAATTCCACAACATCCTATAGCCAAAGCAAGTCACAGGTCTGTCCAGATTCAGTGGGTGGGGGAAATAGACTCCAGGAAGCCTCACAAACTTGGTGCCATTTTTGCAGGTACCATACTGTCCCCGTCAATATCCTTGCAGTCTTTCTGCTCTCATTTTCAAAACATCTGGCTTGAATAATTTAAGTTAACTAATGGCACCCAGCTAGTAAGTGGAGTCCTGGGGAATGTATTCCGTGAGGTCTGATGGCCCCACTGGGGTTCTAAACCCACCATGGGCTGCTGTCTTCCTGCATGCCCCCACCCCACCCCAAGTATACACTTAGCACACTGTAAGTGTGCGGTGCTTTAAGTTTGCCACTACAAGTATGCAGGAAACGACTTATTTATTCTTAAAGAAATAAACAAATCTAGACCGAGCTCCCACAGAGTTGAAGAGAAATTCTAACCCCTCCCCCACAATCTGGTGGGTGTTGGTTTGAGTAGGAGAAGAATGTAGGGGTGCAGGGTCTCCTAGGTCAGGTTCCTCAGAAGCGACCCTGAGGCTTAGATTCTTGTGCAGGTGACTGATAGATTCTTGTGAGTGGCTGGGGAAGGAGCATAAACAGGATGTGTTTTCAGCCCGGGTCTAGGGTTTAAGACTAAAGGCCCAGGCTGAATGGGCCAGGGTGGGCCAGACTCCTACCCAGGTGCTTCCTGCTCAGCGGGAGGGAGGCAATTCTGTGAGTAGGGTGTCAGCAGGGGCACTCACTGCAGCTGGGACTGGGGTCTGGCTGACTTTGAACAGCCTTTACTGCCTGTCTGGCACCGAGTCGTCCTGACCCTCCCTCTGGCTGGTCTGATTGGCCAGTGAGCAGGAGCCTGGGCTCCTGAGGCCCTCAAGAGCATCCTAGATGGACAGAGAGATGCTCTTCCCAGATAGGAGCAGTTGGAAATGGTGAGCGTGTCCCCACAGGGAGAGACATCAGGGGTCCTGACTCTGACCTTGTAAAAAATGACGAGGTCTGAGGGAAGACCTCACAAGGACACACTGACTAGAAGCTTTTCTGGGTGACTTTAGAGGCTATCTATCTGCCCTCCATCAAGGTTGGAAGGGCAGCTGGGGATCTCACAGGGCATTTAACCTGTGGGTCTGTGGGGCAGCCTTGGGCCCACGTTTACCTTATCATTGTTAAAAGTTTAGGCCTGAAATTAACTTTGCCTGCAAGAGAATCCTCTTGCCTTACTTCCTGCCTCTCCAACTCCTGAGTGCCAGGCCTCCAGGGCTCCCACAGAGCCCCACCTGAGCCTGGGGACACCAGGGGGTGAGGAATTGGAGGAAAAGGCTGAGATATGAAACCTGATGGTGCTTTTGGGCAAGTCGCTTTCCTCATTGACAGTCTGGGCCCAAAGTCGGGCCCCAAAAACCCTGTGGAACCAGCATACCCCCCCCCCCCCATCATAGAGGAGGGGACTTAGTCCTGAGGGTCTTGCCCAGATCATACAATTGGAAGTGGTGGACTAGAATTGGGATGCCAGTCAAGCTCTGAGTGGCTGGCGCTTAGCCAGTCGGCTCTGCATGTTCCTGGGGCTGTTTGGAGGGTGGAACTAGATGTCATATTTGGAAATTTCATGTCCTGGTGCATATAGTAGGGAGTAGGGGCCTAGCTGCTCATCTCTTTCCCTCCAGGTGCACCCTGTGCTACAACCAGCAGCCACAGTTGCCAGCTCCTGCCTGTCTATGCAGCACCATTTCTCATCATCCCTGCCCTCGCTGCCTACTCTCGGAACCAGCCAAGGCTTCTCGGGTTTCCAGGCTCTGCGGCCCCCTGTTCAGCTAACTCCCACCCAGACATTAACTCCAGTTATCCAGCGCCACCCCTCCACCTGCTGCTCTGGGCTCCTGCAGCATCCTGGATTCAGCCTGCCACAGTGTCCTGGCCAGTCACATCCATGCATACAGCTCTCCTGCTAGATGCCCTGCAGAATCCAGCACAGGAAGTACCCAGCACACAGCAATTCCCCCATGACCCCTCCAAAACACGAGGAAATGGCCAAGCCTAAGAGCCTTCAGTGTCCCTGTGGGTCTCAGGGCTGGGGGCCTCTCAGAGCAGGAGAGACCTTCAAGGTACTCCAGGAGGTAGCAGCCAGCCTCAGATACCTGTGTGCACCGTCTCTGGGCTAGTGAGCATCCAGGAGGGGCAAGTCTCATCCTGCTGATATCCAGGAGACCCTCGAGCTTTGGGAGGGAAAGCAGAAAGAGGGAGAGAAATCTTAATCTTGGCCTGGCCCATTCTGGGGTCATCATCTGACCCACCTGGCCTGAGTCAAAGCCCCTCCGTGCTCTCCGGAGCATCTTAAGCTACATTTTGAAAGCTGACATCTGAACTCTTCTGTGATTTTTTTTTTTAAAGGAGGTCATTGCTGTTATTTTTGGTAATTTTTGTTCCTGTCAGTATATCTGGAGAGCTTCTGACCAGACTCTGCAGGAGTAAAATGGTTTTGGAAAGAAGGAAGAGGAGAAAGGGAGGGAGACAGAAGAATCAAACTGCTGGGTCCTCAAGGCTCTGAGATATCGTCCAACCCAGTTTCCCTATTTGGCAAATGAAGGAACTGAGGCCCCTGAACAGAAAAAAGCTAGCCCGCTTATCCTCAGTCACCCAAGGACAGAGCCAGTGCCCAACCCAGCCGGAGAACGCAGAGCACCCTAGCAGCCAGACAGAGTGAGTGGACTAAAACCCCTGGGTCAGAGCCAGTGGACCTGTGAGTCCACCCCACCCTCTGGAATTTGCTGCTGGAAAGACAAGAGGGTGAGGTCACCATGCCCCACCCCCATCACCCCAGCAGGGTCCACCGTTTCCCACCTGTCTGAGCACAGCAAAAAGCTCACTCCTTCTCCTCCCATCCTCCCTGGGAATTTATACACCTCCCCATCACCATGGAGGTTCGTGCTGCACAGAGCACAAGGCACACCTGCTCTCTGAGGAAAGACAAATGGAAGGTTAAGAACAAAGAGCTCTGGAGTTCCAGCCAAGGTGTGGGCTATAATGGAGGCTGTCTCCTGCCAGGAGGTGATGGCTGTATCTCAGACCACACTGGATCAAAATTCTGCTGCGTTTTGAAGTCCATTTCATCTTATTGCTTGTTCAGCTTCTTAATGCATTAATGATAAAACGTCAGAGTGAATATGTATTCCAAAAAAAAAAAAAAAAACACAATTAATCAATACTGCACTTATTCCATTTGGCTGGGACTAAGTGGTAAACAGGAGTTCGGCAGGCTGGGGAGCACAGGCTCTTCTTGGTGTCTAGGCCTTTCCCGGCAGAGCTGGGCCCTAAGGGCCGCCTACACCCAGGAAGGAAGTGGCCGGGTGGCTAGGGAACAGGCAGGCCTTCCAAGGAGAACCAGTACCATGGGCTGGGACCGGGAAAGTTCACAGACCCACTTCTCTCTCTGGCCTTCAGTTACTGCCTGCAATTATTCCTCTCAATGGGGCTATGACATTTGTCCCATGTCCCAGAGTGTCCAAGTGCCTCCAACCCATATAGTACCATCCTAATCAGCTCACCTGATCTTACCTAACTCTGGGAGGTGCTTGATCAATGTGTGTGTCATTGTAAGAATTAAGTGGGGTAATAAGATGCCCCTGGTCATAAGCGTGCTGGCTGTGGGACGTGTTCCACGTGAGTGGTGGGTCATTAGAGTTCCCACCCACTCCCACCTCCTTAGCCCCAGCCTCTTCAAGCAAGCACTGCTCACCTGGATTCAAGGACGGCCCAGGGCAAGGGCTTCTGGGGGAGTCTTAGCTCATCCTTGGGGAGATAAAGGATGAAAGCTCAGAAAGGGTAAATCATTTACTCAACGAGACACAGCTGGTTAGAGGCAAAGTTCAGTCTCCCCATCCTTGAACTCCAACCCCCAGCTATGTCTGATCTAAGTGATGGGGGGGGGGGTGACAAAGAGCAGGTCCCCTGAATAAGATATTCTTCAGACATTTGTTCAACATCAATTTCTGGGCAGCTGGAGAAAATGAAGAGGAATGTAATTAGCAGTGACTACTAACTCAGCTACACCGGAGCCCTTCGTTGACATACACCCATCTATCTGCCCAGGTGGCACTTTAGACACCTTCAGTGTTTCAAGCATTTCTTCAACAGATTCTTACTAGGCGGCTACAGCGTGCCCCAGGGGAGCAGAGCTTCCCCTGTTCCACCAGCAACTTATCAAAAGATTCATTTCCAACACATGCTGCTTGGCATCTCTGCTCCCTGAAAATTCTGGTAAATACAATTTACTCCATTCTGTTCCATCTCAAGTGCCTCTTATGGCTTGGCTCCCTGGGCCCTGCTGGCATGATCTGTCTCTTCACCTGATTCAACCCCTGGGCACCTGCTCCCTGGCACATAAACAAAGGCACATTGTACAAGGACACCTTCATTGACCAGGCTGTTTGGGGGTTAATAAAAGGTATTCTGGAAAATCCAGGGATGTGAATAGCTCTTGGGGGTAATTAGATGCTTAGTAGATGCTCAAGAAAGCCTTGTCATTCAATGTCCTTCAAATGGTTAAAGACTGGATCCATTTCCCCTGTGAGGCAAACCCTCCTGCAATCCTCCCTTCTTCGTCTCATGATTGCTGTATTATCTTAGATCTTGCTCCAGCACCATTTCCAACTGGTCCATCTCCAACCATGAGGCTTTCACCCCTATTCCAGCTGCCATCCAGAAGGGTGGTGGCTGGGTGGGGAGCATGTCACAAGATCAAGTTCTCCATTGCTACTAGCTGAGGGCCAGAGGACAGGTGAGTGGACAGCCCACAGCCTCCTACTGTGCCTTCTGCCTGGACCCCTGCCCCATGGGCCTGCTGCAGCCCAGTTCCTGTCCAGGGACATCCCAGACAGGCATTGAGCTCCAGCTCTTTCTGAGCCAGTTGCCAGGCTGACAGTTTAACCTGCCCATTGGCCTTGGGAGAAAACTCCAGGCTCAGGGTGCTCATGTCAGCAGAGTGGCCTTCCCTGGGTGTGGCCGCCTGCTTGAGGTGAGCCCTCAGCAGCAGGGTTAAGCCCTGTGCTTCCAGGCCCCAGCTCAAGGCAGCCAAATCCATTTGCAGAGGAGGGGCTGCCAGAGTTGCTCTGTGTCTTCCGTAGCTCTGCAGCGTCCTGCATTAGAGCCTCGGCATGCTTCCAGGGAGCCTCGCTTTTAACTTTATTATAGTGGTTGGGCAACTTGGGAAATCTGAATTCCATTGACACATTTACAATCCTCTTGCCTCTCAGCTTGTGGAGAAAAATCCATCTCCTAGACAGCCACAAGGTCCTCCTGTGCTCAGGGCCTCTTAAAGGGCAAAGCCCACCATCTTGCAGGGCTGGATCCTGGACACAATGGCGCCTGACACTGAGCACTTTTTCTTTGGGTTTCTTCTCCTCTTGGCTTTTCGCTGAGACAGTGATGGTCTTGAGGAGGCAGTCCCTTGCAACCACTCTTTGGGATGCCTGGTTTACTGAGGTTCCCACCATCATATCATTTTCTTCACATGTCCCAGGAGCTCTCCAATGGCTGCAAAAATAAATGTTCCAAGGGCTGAAGGCAGGGGCTGGGGGGATATTGGCCACACAAAAAGAAAACTATTTGGAGTTAACATATAGTTGTTTTAGTTAGCTTTTGAAGCTGTGACTAAAAGACTTGACAAGAACGATTAGAGGAGGAATAGTTTCTTTGGGGGCTCAGGGTCTCAGAGGTCTCAGTCCATAAATGGCCAGCTCCATTCATGGGGCTCGAGATGAGGTAGAACCTCATGGCGCAAGAGTGTGGTGGAGGAAAGCAGCTCAGGACGTTACCAGGAAGCAGAGAAAGACTCCACTCACCACATACAAAATATACACCCCAAAGGCATGTCCCCAATGCCCACCTCCTCCAGCCACGCCCTCCACCCTACAGTTACCACTCAGTTAATCCTCATGAGTGGATTAATCCACGGATTGGGTCAATATTCTCATAAGCCAATCTGAATGTTCTTGTATCGTCTCACACATGAGATTTTGGGGGACACCTAATATCTAAACCATAACAATGGGTAAATAGCTACAAAACATTTTGTCAGCGAGGTCAACTGCACCTTAACATGTCCTCATTTTATGTTCAGGGGCTGAGAGGCCACACTGGCCAACATTCACTGAGGAAAAACAGAACCCAGGCCAGGTATTTGAGATGAGGAGATTCCCAGTGAAAAGGAAAGAGATGCAAGGGAGAAGGAGAGGGTGAGACAGCCCAGGGCTGAGCTATGCTGGAAGCTGCCTCTTTGGGTCAGAGGGGTCAAAAGTCAGGAGGATGTTCCTGGACCCAGGTTCCGGTGGCCAGCAAGAACTTGGAATGACAGTGGCAGGCCCTGTAGAGAGGAAGGGCTACACCCCTGGAGGATACATAGATACCAGCCAGAGCAGCAGGAACGAGAGAGAGAAACACCTGGCATCTTCCTTCCTCACCTCCTCTGATCTCTCATTGGAATCTGACAAGAGCCACACCTAGCTGGAAACCAGCCAGCAAGAGCTCCAAGAGACACTGGTTTGTAAGGTTCATCCCTCTATGATACAGGGAAGACTGAAGGCAGGACCTGGAGGGCTAATAGGCAAGTAGCCCTGACTGCTGTCAAGTGGGAGTGTGCTTGTAGGAGAGTGACAAAGGTCACAGGGGACTCAGGTGCTGATCAGGTAAAGGCAGCACAGGAACCATGAATGTTAATTGCACATAAATCTTCAGAGCCCCATCTAGGCAATCTTCCTTTCAGAGTGTCCAGAGAGGAAGTGAGCTTCTTAGGAGGCAGTGAGGGATGGAGACCAGAACAGAGGAGCCATCATATGATCTTTTAACCCATTTATTTCTTCCCTGAAATCATGGTGTACTCTGCCACCATGGTGCTGAGAGCTGGGCCATGCGACACTGCCAAGACTAGAGTGCTATTACAAGCAGCAGTGAGAAGTTTCTGCTGCTATAACAAATAGCACCAACAGCTCAATCACCTACAACGACCACCACTGATTTTGTGCCCATGGGGTGCTGTTCAGCTGTGACTTGGTCCATCTTGGCTGGACTCAGCTGAGTCTGGATGAGCCAGGATGAAGTCTAGGCTTCAGGTTGTGATCAGGTCTGTCCCATAGGTCTTTATGCTTAGGCTCAGGCTGAGAGTCAATGGCTTCATGAGCATGCTTACTCATGGCAGAGAGTGGAAACTCGAAGATGGTTGGCAGAAATGTGCCAGGCCACCTAAGTTCTGGGATCAGAAGGGTACACTCTTTCCATTGGCCAAAGCAAGTGATATGGCCAAAATCATATGGACAAGCGTAGGAGATTTGCCTGTAGAAAAGTCATATCAAAGGAAGAAAGAGGGAAGTAACAATTTTAGACAAATAATATGATGTCCGATGAATAACAAGAACCTTGTCACAGTGGTGTGGCAGTACGGCAGAGCAGTTAAAAACACAAATGGATGTGGGTTTGAGTTCTTGTTCTGCTACTTCTGAACAAAATGACTTTAGGCAAACTCTCTGGGCCCCACCCACTTCCTCATCCAGAAAATGGGAATGTTATTATGCAAACCTTACAGTGCGGCAGTGAGGCTGGATGAGAAGACAGAAAATGCTGAGCTGGGTGCCTGATGTCTAGTAAGAGCTTAATAGATTCTGGCTGGTACGTTGCTAGGAAGAATCTTTTGAAAATCGTGTCTTCTGGGGACAAGGCATGCAATAAGATGAGGCGAGAAACATTTCAGGGAAATAATTTGAAATCTCTGCATGGTAGGCTCATGAAAAAAGGAAATACCTCAGTCACTGAGTCATCCCCTGAGCTCTGGGAACAGAAAGCCTGCAGACTGGCACTGTTCTCCACTGCAGAGTTGACAGCTTGTTGGAGGAGGAATGGCACAAGGTGGCAGTGGTGGGGAGGGGCGGGGCAGGGAGTGGAAGGATTGCAGATTTTTCTCTTGCATCTACGGGCTCTGGTTCTCCCACAGCCTATGCACACAAAGGTCCAAATTCTGGAAGCACCCTCGGCCAGCTTGTGAAAATGCTGGGTACCAGGAACTGCCACTCTGCAACTGGAGGATTTAAATATATGTAGATACTTCGACTTTTCTTTTAAAGATAGATACAAATCCTTCCAAAAATACATCAGCCTCTATTACTTCTTTATGCTTGGGCCTACCCAAATTAAACCTTAAGCTGTTGAAAGGGAGAGAGCCATTAATAGGGAAAGAGACTCACAAAAACCAAATTGAAATCCTTCCAGTTATGAGATGCCTTTGGTTGGGTACCGGAGAGCAGGTGTGGATTGCTGGGTCTCTATGTGGTCCAGTGATTAGAGGGTTCCCGGATGTGTGACTGGATGAACCAGGACCCACTATTCAGAATCCTCACCCATTGCAGGAGGGGGCGGGGGGGGGGGAAATGGGGTAATGACATCTCCTTCCTCCCAGGTAACTGCAGGTGAGTGTGAATCTGATGGCTCTTGAAGCACTGATTAGGTTGTGGCCACCTGCATTTGTTTTTCTTTGTGAATGATCAACACAGTTGATAAGCACTCCATTAGCCAATGTTAGGAATTTTATTCTCACAAGGGAAGTGGAATGCTTGCTAGGAGGAAGGACCAGGAGGTGTGGGGGAGGCATGCCAATCAAACAACCACAGGCCAAATTCAGCCCCAAGGCACCAGTCTGCTGGTCTTCCACTTTGGAGACTCAGCATTTGGGTTTCTTAGTGCAATCCTTTTAGGTGGGTTCCCCAAAAGCAGACCCTAAGATGAGGATTTTTCTAGAAGCAGTCTATTAGGGAATAATATTCTTAGCACGCATTTCCTGGAAAACCTGCTAGGAGAGTGGGGGAGTGGGATTAAGAAGCAGGAGTGTGACCACAAGTCTGGAGGGTGACATTGGGTCATTCCCACAGGGGCGCACTGGGGACAGTGCAGGTCCTCCTCAGGGACAAGGGAGCTGAAGTAGGTATTAGTGTTTGGTTCCAGGGGATCTCAGGAGGATGCCAGGTTCGGGCATTTCCAGCTCCTGGTGCACATAGGTCAAGTGGGTCTCAGTAGCCACCCTTAGGGGCTGGCTGTTGGAGAGAAAGCACCAGGGGCTGGTGGGTACAGAAATGGTAAAGGGACCTGGGCGGAAGGGCAGCAACTGGTATAATGTCCAAAGGTGGCTGCGTGCTGGGAACAGGCTTGTGTGATGCAACTCCCTACAAATGGCCCTGTTTCCAGGAAGAGAGAGAGAATCAGCCTGCGCTCCAGCTCTCATGCCCAGGATCATCAGTCTCCAGAGAGGAGAAACCTCAGCTAGGATCAGGGCAGCAGGTGAAGATGCGCTCATAGCCAAGGCTCAGCTGCATGCTTTTATGCCTGAGTACTGAAGATTCTGTGGTGATAAGAAAATGACAGGGGTGTTCATGGGTCAGGACCCCACATCATCCTGCCAGCGCTGGATATCAACACTCCAGACCTTGCGGGCCGTGGCACGGACTAGTAAGACACATTCTGTGTCTGGAAATGGGAAGTTTCAAATCCTGCCTCTTTCCTGTGCCATCCACGTAACCTCTCTGAGCCTCATCACCTAAGACCTGACTGACATGGCTGTTGCCCCACGCCCTGTGGGGTGGATTCAGAGCCAGTGTCCCAGACCTCCTCTCCCGTGGAGAGTCACGGGTACCTGTTCTATCTGAGGGGACTGTGGCTCTGAAGATGAGTGCCTGTGTACTCCCCTTACCTGGCCTCCTATGTTTTGAGGCTCCCCTTCCCTTTTCTTTGTGAGGACAGAGGGGTTCATCTCAAGCTTCTCTTCAATGAGTGTCCCCTGAAGCTGCCCACTGGGGATTTCAGCCCAAGTTGCCACATCCCTGCCCTGCCCCACTCCCAGCACCCTCTGCCATTCTCCCACCAAACACTGCTGATGGCATGCTCTTGTGTCATGGAATTTGACGAGTCTTAGGAGAAACCAAGGAGGATTATGACAGAGCACCAAGCAGAAAACTCAGTGTAGTCCTGGAGATGACCAGGGCATGACAGCAGCCTGCTCTCCCTGCTATGGGCAGGGGGACTTTCAATCACCCTTGGTTTCCTCAGGACTCCCCCTCCCTTCCCACCATGGAGTCCCACTGCACCCCTGGGTTCCTCCCTAACATTGATGTCCCAGGGTAGGTCTCAGTGCCAGTAACTCCGTCGTGAGGCCATTGCAGCAGTTATTGTAATTTCCTCTTTCTCTCTGGTTCAGGGACAAGAGTCTCGGTTTTCTCATCCATAAATAAAGAAAAGAAAAGAAGAGAAAGAAAGGAGACTCCCCCAATTTTTTTTTGTTTTGCTTTGATTTGATTTTTGTTTTAGCAGCGCCTAGGAGGCTAAGAGGACTTTGTATTTTTCCAAGATGCTTGGCTCAAAACAGCAGCTTGGTTTTTCCCAAGGGCCTCTCTTCCCGTGTCCTATGGATGCTACCATTCCAGGTGCAATGCTGGGCCCTGGTCCCCTCCTCCTGTATTGTCACTGTTCTACACACACACACACACACACACACACCCCAACTCCATCTTTCTCTAGCTCTTGAACTTCTCCAGTTACCGGAAGTCTGTTGCTGCAGCCCTCCTGCCTCTTTAAGGTGACTTGGCATTTCTCTGTGTGGATCCATTTTTGCTTGCTTTATGGTTTCACTGGCAGAGCTGCGTCTTATTTCCTGATTTCCGACCTCTCTCAGGCACGTCTTGGTGGCCTCTCCCCGACTTACCCCTCCCATGGTGCCCAGAGCTTGTCTGCAGTGATCAGCAGTGACTCCATTCCCACTGCCCTCCTGCTTTCAAATGCCACCCTTGGGTTTTACCCCGTCCATCACATGCAAGGCTCTGGGAGGTTTTGAATATTTTAAAGCCTTTTTATTACAAGAAGAATACATGTGCATTGAAGGAGAAAAATTTAAAAACGTAGGTAAGCAAATATAAGCAGAAACAGAATCTGGTAAGATTTTGATAAATATTGCCCCGATGATTTTGTTTTCCATGAATATGCATGCCTCTTCATCAGGACTCTCTTGGTTGCAGGGGTCAGAAACTGAACTCAAACCCCTCATTGTAGATGCAGTTATCCTTCACCCACCTCATATTTCAAGCCAGGACCTAGGTCCTCCAGATGTGACTAAGTTTGGAGACCGAGTCTGCAAAGAGGCAATTAAGTTAAAACTGATACTGGTCTTAAAAGATCAGGATCGGGCCCTCCTTCCCCCAGTGTTGAAGATTAAACACTGAGAAATGCTGAGGCAAGAGCAGAAAGTAAATTTTATTTAAGAAACAGAGTGGGGGAGAGCAAGAGAGAAAGAGAGGGGGGGGGACAGGAGGAAGGAGCTGAGACCCAGAGCTGGTGCTTATGGGAGTGGGGGTGTCTTGCCCCTTTATAGATTACCTTTCTTCTCATGCCCCCTCCTTCTCTTATCTTGCCTACAGGACCAAAGGGCAGGAAAGAGTAACCCCAGGGGGTAAATCGCTTGTGTCTTCCTCCCCTGGAGATGTTACCTTAGGGTTGGTGAGGAAGTGCTATCTACCCATTTCCTTTCCTTCGTTAACACCTATTTGTCCTTTGCCTTGGCTCAAAATGAGGTCCTTAGGGTGGGCCCTAACCCTATATGACTGGTGTCCTTATAAGAGACTAGGGAGGGAGGACTCATGAAGACACTTCTGCAAGCCAAAGAGGAAAGGCCTCTGAGGAAACTGACCCTGGGGATACCTTGATCTCAGACTTGCAGCCTCCAGAACCGTGAGTCAGTAATTTCTGCTGTTTAAGTCGCTCCTTGGTACTTTATTATGGCAAATTCTAGCACAATATACATCCTTCAAAACCACTGCAGCCCAAAGGGGAATTAACCCAAAAGGGTATTTGCCTGAAGGATCATTCAACTGCCAGACAGGCTGAGATGCAGCTCAGTCACATAGGACACCTGGATTCAGGGTTTAAAAGCCACCAGGAGCTCTCAAGTGTCTTCCATCTCTGCCTCTCTTTGTCTCTGTCCTCCTGGCTTCCTGTACATGGCAGGAAACAGCGTCCCCATTTCCAACCTACTGCTTCACTACCAAGAAAAGCTGGCCTTTTGTCTCACTGCTGGTTTATAATCCTAGGAAAGAATTTTAACTAGCCTTATCAAGTCATAAGAAGGACATGTTTGTTAATTTGCTGAGAGCACTCTGTCAGGTGCAGGTAGGGACGTCACTCGGGCTGTGGGGGGCTATCACTGAGTCCAGTGTCAGGGTGGCCTGTGAGGACAGCTAGCAGGCCCTTCGTAAACCAAGTGAGCCTATACCAGTCTCCCCAGACTCCTGTAAATCTTGCCTCATCTTCAAATATTTTCCACTGTGCAGCCACCCTCCCCCACAAAGCTTGCCTTCTGAGACTTGAGAAAAGGCCAAGGTCCTTTTCATTAGAAGGTAGCAAAGGCCAATGCTAAGAGAGGCCAGCAGGTGGGAACCAATCCTAAATCCAGAGCCTAGGAACCCAGAGAGCCCCATCCACCTGCTCTGTCCAGCTGGCCTGCTGTGCGCCCCAACTGGACAACAGAGGGACTTGGCAGAATGTCTGCAGGGTGGTAGTTAATTTGTTTTCTACCTCTCTTTTCTCTTTCCTCCTTCCTTCTCTTGTAACTTGTGACTGAGACATCTACTCAAGGCAGGGGTCCACTCTCATCTAACCTGAGAAGCTAGCACTCCTGGGGCTAGCATGGCCACCAGGACTGGTGCTGCCTCTCAGGCCACTGACTCTCTACTTGGAGTGTCTACAGGCTTGGGAAACTGTGCAGCAACCTTGCATCTCAGGGATGCCCTTTCCTCTTCATGGAGACCTCCCCATTCAGTAAAGATTTGTTGTATTTATGCTTTTTGTTTGTTTTGTTTTGTGGAGCTGGGGATGGAACTCAGGGCCTCACCTGTGCTAGGCAAGCACTGTGCCACGTAGCTACATCCCCATCCCTATTCGTGTTTTCTTTACAATTTAGTTTTAAGAGGCAACAAGGCCCAAGGAATTTCAAGATCCCTTCAAGGTCATGCAGGGAAGCAGGACTGCCCATCACCATCCTATCACGCCCAGTCCTGCTAGTTGGACTCTGTCTCCGCAGGGATTATTCAGGTCCTGCTGCAAGATAAATAACATTTTCATTCGATATTTTGAAAAATCAAATTGGCAAACTGCGGCCCATGGGCTCTCTGCCTGTTTGATAAATATAGTTTTATTAGGACACGGTCGGCCCATCCATCCCGCAGCACTTTGCTGCTATGACAATAGAGTCGGCCAAAGAGGGAGGGAGCGGCCCTGAGACAGCTCCTCCCTTGGTTTGGAGATGCATCTGTCAGGGTTCTCCAGAAAAACACTACCCACAGCAGGAGAGAAAGAGAAGGAGGAGGAGAGAGAAGGGAGGGAAGGGGAGAGAAGAAGAGATTTTAAGAAATGGGCTTATGTGAGTATGAAAGCTTAGAAGGTCCAACATCTGCAGGGGACTGGCAGGCTGGGAAGAGTTCAAGTCCACCAGTGCTCTGCTGACCAAATTTTCTTTCCTCTTCTCCCAGGGAGGTCAGTCTTTTTTTCTTAAGGCCTCATCCATTTGGATCCCGCCTACTACATGAAGGGTATTCTGCTTTACTTTAAGTCTAAAACAAAACAAAACAAAAATACCCTCACAGGAAAATCTAGAATAGCATTTGGCAAAAACACCTAGGTACGGTGGCCTGGCCAAGTCAACCCAGAAAAATTAACCAACATAGATACCTTCCATTATTATTATTAATTATTATTATTATTATTATTATTATTATTATTTGGTACCAGGGATTAAACTCAGGGGCGCTTGACCACTGAGCCATATCCCCAGCCCTATTTTGTATTTTATTTAGAGACAGGGTCTCACTGAGTTGCTTAGCCCCTTGCTTTTGCTGAGGCTGGCTTTGAACTTGCGATCCTCTTGACATAGCCTCCTCCTGAACCTCTGGGGTTATAGGTGTGCGTCTCTGTGCCCGGTGATACCTTCTATTATTATTGAATTTCTGATTGCCATTTAAAAAAAATGGTCCTCTCATGAAAATGTTCTCCTCTTGTTCCAGCTTGTGCCTTAAAAATCAGCCTCTAGCACTTGACCTTCGAGAGTACTCCATATATAAGGAATCAAAGCCGCCAGCACTCTTCCTCTGTGGAATGTAAGGACGATTCCTTTTATAATTTTTTTCTTCTAAGACTTAATCCTAATAATAATAAAAAATGTGATTTATCAGATTAAGACACTAATTAATCCTGTCTGAACAATTTGATATTATCATGTTTAATTTCAAATTTAATTATTTTGGTATTTAATTACAAAACAGTTAATTACTTTATTGTAATTATTTATCTTTTTAAGTAGAAAGAAGCCAAAAATCCCTGATAATGGGCTACCCTGAGGTATAGCCATTTCCTAGTATATCTCCAACACGTATCAGCCTTGCTTCTTTTTTTTTTTAATTTTTTTTTTTTTAAAGAGAAAGTGAGAGAGGAGAGAGAGAATTTTTTTTTAATATTTATTTTTTAGTTCTCGGCGGACACAACATCTTTGTTGGTATGTGGTGCTGAGGATCGAACCCGGGCCGCACGCATGCCAGGCGAGCGCGCTACCGCTTGAGCCACATCCCCAGCCCTCAGCCTTGCTTCTTGATTTTCCTGGGACATAAGCTTCTCTTTTAAATCTTTTCCAATTTCTCACTTCCAATGTGGTTTTAGCCTCTTCTTTATGGTCCTAGAACCAATATCCAAAACTACATTCTCCTCTTTGCACTGATTTCTGCACCGAGGCCCTCGTGAGCTGTTTTGTTTGAAGAAATGGCCTTAATTGATGTCTTTCTGCTCTCTCCATCTTCTCAGAGCCAGGAGCTTGAAGGGTGTGACATGTGATACTTGAAAGGTGCCCATGCTCAGGATGGGGCAGACAGTAACCAAGTAGGCATAGAGTCAGGTCACAGCTCTGCTCTGGTGCTGCTGGGATTGTCCACTTTACCTCTTGGAATGAGGGTCCTAGGGAAGGCACAGGATGGCTGATGTCACATGGGCTAATTTGTTCACTGGCACAGAAGTATTTCAACATTTTCACAACTGGTAAAACTTCACCAGAAAATAATTAGCTCTGCTTCCCCCATTGCCCACCAGGGCCAGGTAAGCTAAGAAGATGCTCGAAGCAGGCCAAAGGCTATGCATGTGTGGGGACAACAGGGGACCTGAGAACTGCACCCCATACCTGGGAAATAGCCTGGTGATATTCACATCTGGAGGTTTTTTCTAGAGAAACTAAAAATCAAGATTTGGGGTGAGAAGATTTCAGATTCTAAAATATTCAATGTCTACTCAGGTCTGTCTTCAGACACCTGTGGGTCCACCAAAATTTGACTGAGACTGGAGCTGGCCCATGGTGGCCCTCCCACTTTAAGTCATGGCTCCTCCAGCCAACACAGGGTTCTGTCTTTCCATCTTCTGTTTAAAAGTAAGGATGGTTCTGTGGCTTCTGCTTAGGATGTCTAAAGCTGGAAAAGCATCATTCTCACCTAACAACAGAAAGAAAAAAAAAAACCCCTTCACGTGGGGCAAATTCACAACTTTTTCTTGAAGCTGTGAGACCGCTGAGGCCACGTGGTAAACAACTAACCGAAAACCTAAAAAGTAACAAGGATTTGCAAAGAAAGATGGGATGTAAGTACCTGTTTACCCAGAGCTGATGTTACCAGACGCTGTACTAGCCAGTAAGAAGAAGTTACCTAAAATTTGTAATGACTCTCTAAAGTGGAGGAAGTGGGAGAATTTAAAACCATAGCCACAGGGGCTGGGACCTGAATATTTCTATCCTCCCCAATTCATATGCTGAAATCCTAACCCCACTGATACCTGGTGGTGGCACCTTTAGGAGGTGAGTAGGTCACAAGGATCCTTATAGAGAGCTAGCTTCCCCTCTGCCATGTGAAGACACAGCGAGAAGACAGTTATCTGTAAGGAATAAGCCCTCACCAGACATTGAATCTACTGGTACCTTGATCTCGGACTTCCTAGCTTCTAGGGCTGTGAGCAATTAATGTCTCTTGTCTAAGCCACCTTGTCTATGGTATTTTGTTATAGCAATCCCAACAGACATGTATATGCATGCACATGCACACCACCACCGCTCTCCCCTCACACACAGGTTCTTTTCCACTGAGCTCAGCAGGTACAGAAGGACCACAGCTGAGCCAGTTCTCAGACAGTGGCCCTGGCTAAGTGGCTCTTGCAGTGGGCTGGGGAGCGGCAGTTGTAGCAGGAAAGGCAAGACATCCTCTTCCCCAGGACAGCAAGGTCAAGCTGCCATACAAGAGCTGAGAAAGAGGCAGAAATGCATCCTGGACCCAAACCACAAATGCTCTCCTACAGATGGGGCCAGTGCAGAATTACCAAGAAGGCCTTACTTCTCAGACACGGGGACACAGGACTTTCCTACTATCCACTAAGACTGAATTAGAGAACAGAGGATGCTCTCTCCTCCTTCCCTATGCTAGGATAGGCCAGGAAGTGTCAAGTGACAAGTGACAGCATCCATTGCAAGGATGGGGCAACAGCATGGAAAGATATAGCCTCTATGCAAAGGAAATACCTGAAGCCAAGGGTAGAGCAGACTGGAAATAACTCAATGTCCTACAACTGGGGAATTAGGGAATGGATAAACAAACTAGGTACATCACACAGTGGCATAAGAAGCACCAGCATAAGGGACTGAACTATGGCTACACTCAACCACATGGAGGGATCACGTGCATGGTGTTAATTCCTACATCCTGTAGGATCACATTTATGTGACATTCTTGCAAAGGTGGGACAGCACATAGATCATTGGTGGCCAGAAGCTGGGATGGAGGTGAGGTGGTGATGGTGGTTCCTGACTCTATACTTTTCTCAAGACTTACAGATCAGTATGCTAAAAAGGGAGAATTTGCTCTGTGTACATCTTAATCCAATAAGTGGGGGGAAATGGGGGCGATGAAAGGATCAAATAGCCCATCAGCCCATTTCTTTTGACTATCTTTTATTTGGAGTTAAAAAAGTTGTTCTAAGAAAATTAGATAACGGTAGCAAAAGATAAGCACATGGATAGATCAGGATCCTTGTACTGTAAATGGCAGAAATGCAACTCAGTGGACTAAAGCAACTCTTAGGAGTAATTTGATGAGAGAACTGCCTATAAGGCTTACAGGCTGGCAGGCTGGGCTCCTGGGATGATGGACACCAACCCATTTCTGCTCCCTCATCTCTCTTCCCTCACTGGGTACATTCTCACCTCACATGGGCTTCTTCTATGTGGAGGTAAACATGGTTATATACAGTTCCCCAAACCTCACCTGCCACGGCTTCATCAACAGTGAGGAATTGCATCCTTTATTCTAATGTTAGTTCAAAAGATCCAAGGGAAGCACTCAGATTGGCCCAGCTGAAGCCAATCAGCAGTGACCAAGAGGAAGCTATCCTGTGATTGGTAACTTCCATTCCACACAGTTGGGGCAGGAGTCAGAGGCTCTGCTCCGAAGGAGGAGTGCTATGCAGGCAAATTATGAATCATTAGTTGGAGTTCATCATCATTTTAATGCAATACATTTACTTTTTTGTTCTCCAAAAGAAGTTGGAGTTGCCCTCCTGACTATAATTTATTTCAGTTTTGTTTGACAAGTAACTATCATTATTCTGCTCCAAGCTGAGAGGTGGAGAAGCAAAGACAAGGACAAGGTCCTTTGCCTCAAAACCCCCATCACAGTCCAGTAGGGGAAATGGATAATAAATAGCTCATTGCTGAATCCTATAACAAGTGCTGTGAGCGCGGCAGGAGCGGAGATAAGCCTGGGTCTCACTTGAGGTTTCCTGGAGGAGCCAATTTTAGGCAATTTTGAAGGTCAAGAAGGAAGATGAGGGCTGGGGATGTGGCTCAAGCCGTAGCGCGCTTGCCTGGCATGCGTGCGGCCCCGGTTCGATCCTCAGCACCACATACAAACAAAGTTGTTGTGTCCGCCAAAAACTAAAAAATAAATATTAAAAAAAATTCTCTCTCTCTCCCTCTCTCTCTATCTCTCTTACTCTCTCTTTAAAAAAAAAAAAAAGAAGGAAGATGAAGGGCATTCAAACACAAGTGTAAAATTGGATGAATACAGGGGAATTACTTTCACAATCAATTGATTGTGAATCCCTCGATGGGAGAGGTCAGGTCTTATAGGAGAAAGATCCAAAACCTTTTTTTTCCCCTTCTTTAGCACTTTTTCATTTTCAGAACACTTACAAATTCAGTTTTCCCTTTCTAATAGTCGTACTAAACAGAAATGTTATCAAAAACAGGGAAATAAGAACAAAACAAACTTTGTAGGAAAAAATGGGTGAATTTTCCACACCATGCTCAGCCGCCACACACCCCACCCCTGGCCCAGGTATGGAACTGACTGGCAGGTAGGTTGATTGCTCCAAGGTTGGGGATTTGCAGGTAGGTATTATGGAATCTGAAAATGTCCAGGTATTTCCAAGTTGCTAAGCAATGCATCATGGGACCTAGATTGAGGCAGGGAAGTTGGATGGAGGCCTGTGAAAAAAAAAGGAAATATGGGAGTTTTAATGAAGAAGAGCCAAAACCCTGTAATAAGGGCACAAAGAATTGGAGGAGATTGAAATGTGAGAATGGAGGGTTTATGAGACTGTGTAGTTCCAGAAGGTGGTCATGCAAGGGGTTCGCTGTGTGTGGAGCCATAGTGTGTGGTCATGAGAGTGGTTCGCTGAAGTGGGTTGGAGGGATGGTAGTTAGCAGTGGTGAAGAAGTCAAGGGACTCTGAGACAAGATGTTAGATGGACATCAACACGAAAGCTGAAGCTGTTAAGGTTTATGGATGAACCTGGAACAGAGAGAAAAGCCAAGAGGCAGATGCTGAAGTCTTCAGGGGATGAGAGGGAGTGATCAGGAGTTTGATGAACCAGATGGCCACTGGGAGGAGAGAGGGAAGCAGATCTCACTGACAGGAGCTTCAAGAAAGAGGCATTGGCATGGGAAGAACGTGCCCATGAGCAGTTGCAGAGACAGCGGGGACAGCCATCACACCGCTGGCCCGAGGCGGAAGAGCTGGAGAGAAAACGAGCAGCAGCCCACGCCCAGGAAGTACAGGACACAGCCTTGGCCCGGGTTGAAATGCCAACACAGCAAACATTCGCTGTATGCTG
The DNA here is from genome assembly GCF_964194105.1 of Spermophilus citellus. Classification (NCBI taxonomy): domain Eukaryota; kingdom Metazoa; phylum Chordata; class Mammalia; order Rodentia; family Sciuridae; genus Spermophilus; species Spermophilus citellus. The sequence goes on along the minus strand of NC_138184.1, from coordinate 21,002,614 downwards.
GACACTGCCTGAATATGAAGACGAGCTCAGTGTCCTTCAAAGTGTAGCACTGCACCATTCATCATAGTTGAGATGATGTCAGTTGTTCTGGAACGTTCGTCTCCTCAATTTAACACCAATAATTCAAGATTAAGGTGCCTGTGTGTGTGTGTGTGTGTGTGTGTGTGTGTGTTCAGCATATTTGCCTGGAGAATTCACAAATATTACTGCTTGAATACAGCTGAGGTTTAAAAGGGTGTCAATATAAAGAAAAATGTCAGCTAAATAACAAGACAGGCAGCAGAGATAAGGGGGAAAGGTTGAAGGTTATATGCAAATGCCTAAAATGTGCAAAACCCTGGGTTGTCTCATTGACTCTTTATAACACCTCAGTGAGTGAGATATAGCTGCCACATCCGTTTGTGTGTCGGGACAGAGAGGCTTGGGCTGCCTCTCTGCAACTTTCTTAATAACCAGGAAAAACACAGCGGGGGCAGCAGGGCCTCACAGGCTCCATGTCTGATGTTGGGATGCCCTGCAGCTCCAGTTCACACCCAGGAAAGACTGCCAGAGTGGAGGGAGGTCACCGCCAGTCTTGGTCCTGGATATTCTGAGATCCAGTGTGTACTTTTTATATTGATGTAGTTTAGATATTGGTTCAGCCCGATTTCTTGTACAAAACGTAAAAACCCAAAACAAAAACGTGGCCTCACCGTATCCATAATACATAGGCTGTCTTAGGTTCTGTCAATGGACTGTCCACCACCAGGCCCGGCCTCTGCACTGAGAGGCTCCGGGAAGCAGCTCAGAGCTGCCTCTGGCATGGGGTCTGGCTTTCCTGTCTCCTGAAAGAGCCAGGAGATGCAGCCCAGAAGACAGTGGAGCTAACTCCCTAAGAGGACACCCTCCACCACTGGGGGATGAGTGACGGGAGAGAGATGAAGACCAACGTACTCTCCACCCTCCACATTTGTTCTGAGATATCCCACAGGGCAAGATGAAGAGAGATGCTGACACTCTTCTTGAAGCAGGGCCTGCTCAGCTCAGCACCACCTTGCCTTTTCCCCAATCCCTGCCTGCCTGGTTTCCTCCACCCTCCCTCTCTCTCTGCCCTGGAGCAAGATCTTCCAATAGAGTCAGAATGCCCCAGTCCTGCCTCTCTCTTCCCAGGCAGGAAAGTCTGGACTATGGGAAAACAGGTAGGGACTCCTCCCACTGCCCCAGAACCCAATTCTCAGCCACAGACATTTTAAAAGCTAATTCCAAAAATACAGTGGGTTGGTTACTCTCCTCATGCTCAGACTGCCCAGAGGAGCTGGGAGGCTGCTGGCAGGGGCTGAGAAGCAGACCAACTACTTGGGCAAAGGGTTAGCAGCACTGACTGGGCTTCTGTGCAGCATTCGGTGTCCAATGGGGCAGACCACGGCCATCAGATGTGCACAGATGACAGCTGGACACAACCTAATAAGGGCAAAAGGAGCAGCCATGCTGTGGTCTCGCCACCACCTACTCTCCCTGGCCCTGTTGGCTGGGTGGTAGACTGGCAGGAAAGCCCCCAACATTCCTGTTAGGTAGACGATGGGAGCACCTTGTGGAGTGAGCACTTTGAACTGGCCAGTGATTGAGTCCCTGGAGTAGGCTAACATTTTTATTGAATTAGACTGGGCTCTGCTCAAGTGGACTGAATTCAGTGTTGCTGCTGCCAAGTGAGAATGAGAACTCATTAAAGAAAGTATATGCGATTATTATTATTTTTTAAGTGCAGTTGGACTCTCCCAGGCCCCATTTTAATTTGGCCAGGAGCCCTGCCCTTGAGTGTGAGCCCCGAGGAGAGCCAACTAGACTCCAGCACTTGGACAAATGGGGTTTATGCTTCTGTGCCTGGGATAACAAGGCCTTGGGTGAACCACCAAGATGCCGCTATAGTCTGGTTGCAGAACCTGTTGACAGGAGAGGCCCGTCCAGGTGCTCTGGGCCCCAGAGACAACAGGAATGAATGCAATGTCAACACTCGAGTATGCTGTAATATGCTCTTTACTATTTGTATTCATGGTGAACACAGCCCCAATATCATAGCTGGTTGGTTTTTGCATAAGTGGTGTGTGTGTGTGTGTCTGTGTGTGTGTGAAGTGATAGTGAAGAGCTATGAGCAGACAGACTTGGACTTGAGGCCCAACTCCATCACCTTCCAGCACTGGAAGCTGAGCAAATCCTCCACCTTTCCATAGCAGGGCCTGTCATCTGTTCATTGAGGATCATGCATATTCACCTCATTGCCTCATGAGGCAATCCAGACTCCTGCCATCACCTGCCACCTTTGTTCCTGCCACACATCCCACCTTATGCTGGCTTCTCTCTGTTCTTACCCTGTCCCAAACTGGATCCAGTCTTTGCCCAAGTCTGTACCTTGGTGGAGGCTGATCTTTGGACTCTAAAAAGCCTCTAACTGGGGACAGGAGCAGGGATGAGGGTATAGGAGGAGGAAGGCTCTGGTGTTTCTCACCACCCTCCTCACTTGGGTGCCCTGATTCTGTCCATAGCTGTGTCCTATGTGGAGGCTGCAGGTCCCACTGGACTCTGGTTCCCTTCTTTGATCCTTCCAAGGGCTACTCTCTGGGGGCTTCTGTATTCTTCAGGACTCCATTTACCCTGCCTCATGGATCTGCAAATGTCCCATCACCATGTCTTGCCATAGGTACTGTCAGGGAGGATTTTTTTTTCTATCTAACCTTGAGTAATACTTCTGTATTTTGTTTAATGGATGTTTTTTTCTCAAACTAACACTCTTTTAAAATATCTAAACAATTTGTCTTACAGGAATTTTATATCTCCGTGACGCTGTGGACTTGATATGCTGACTTTAACCTTTCCTACTACACATTAAAATAAATATGTAACATGTAAAATTAAGCGTTCAGCCAGTTCCACCTAAAATCACCTCTGGTACCCCATGGCCAGTGCAGTCCCCTTCAAGAAGGACCGAGTCACTACATGTGAAGCTCTGTGCTTAGCAACACACTCTTACTATCTGAACACTATCCTTAAAATGAGGACCACATAGTCCCATGACCCCAACACAGCTAGATGGCAAATGTTCTTTCTCTACCTACACTATGCACATAAAACATGACTTACTATGTTGTTGATAGTAAAGTGCCTGCTACTTCATGAGAACTGTCCTTTTTCTTCTGCAGAAGGTACAGGAGTTCATTTTGAAAAAGAAATGATGGCAATTGCCCCTGTCCACACATAAAGTCTTTCTGATGTTCATCTTCAAATTACAAGCATTTAAAAATACACATGTTGGAATCTCACGGGGATTTTCATACCATGAATAGTTAAGACAGAATATATCACTCTTCATTAAAGAATAGACTATGCCAGAGCACAGAGCTCAACTTCCTATTGCCCCAGCTCCGCCCACCCCACACCCAGACACACCAGCACATTCACACCCACATACTGCGATTCCCCCATCCTCCCAGTCAGGGGGCAGGATGGGGCATGAGCATATTTGTGCCCAGTAGCATCAGGAGACTTTCTGATTTTTGTGCAAATTGCTTCTGGAACAAAGTGAGCTGGCCTGGGGGAAGAGTCTGCCACATCTGCAGCGGAGGGCTGCTAGGATCAAGCAAGATGGATGGAAAAACTTATTTTTGAAAATCCTTTTGCTATTTAAGTCACATCGAATGATGAACTACACTGAGACACCCACAGGGGTACCTTGGTGGGTAGGGAACAACCTTAGTTTGGTTAAGGAAAGTAGGGAGAGAAAAATGACGCTGAGACAAGAAATATAGCGTGGTCACCCAGAATCTGATTTTCTCTTAGTTTGAAGCAAGCCTGTCTGGTGTCCAATCGAAGAACTTCTTAATCCCTTCCAGGATGGAGAAAGCTGTACATGTGCATTCATGCCACGTTGAAACTTAGGAAACTCCTACCCCAAGGTCAGTGGGGCCTCCCTGCTCCATCAGATGGAGGTAAGGGGACCACAGACCCCTGATTAATAGTGAAGCATCCCAGCTCACACCCCGGCATGTGGGTGTGAATATGCTGGTGTGTCTGGGTGTGGGGTGGCAGAGCTGGGGCAATAGGAAGTTGAGTTCTACACTCTGGTATATTCTATTCTTTAATGAAGAGTGATATATTCTGTCTTAACTATTCATGGTATGAAAATCCCAAATCTTCTTAAGATTTCTGTGAATTCCCAGCCCTCTCAGCACCTGAAATGCAGGATGCTGCCTCTTTACCCTCAGCAACCCATGTACATGCAACATACCAGTTCACTGATTCCCATGAAATAATCCATTCTCACCAGGTACAACTCTCCCCCCACACATCATCCTCCATATATTCCCCAAACAGGGCATAAGTTCCCAACCCCATGTTTCACTGGACAACCTTGAATTCATTCCAATGCATTTAAGATGTAACAGTTTTTCACATAAATAAAATCCTTATCAGAGAAATCCCTAGTTGTAGGTGAAAAGTATAGATCTCTTACTTTAAATACCAGTCATTTATTTCAATAACTACAGCAGCAGCCAAACCATTCCACATCAAATTTTCCTGTGCACTGGAATTTTCTCCAGTGAAGTCCAGAGTTACAGTATATTCTCTCTGAGAGCAAAACACAGCAAAGAACAAAACCAAACTCCAACAGATGTTCCAGTGGGGTCGCTCCTGAGTCAGGAGTGAGATGAAGTTACAGCTTTTGTAACTCACCTGTCAGTTTATCGAGAAGAGCCAAGGGGCCTGGGGACAGGAATGGTAAGAACAGCTGAAAACCCTGCGCCCAGCATGGTGCTCAGCATTGTTTTGGAATTTCATTTTATTTCTATCAAAATAGTGCACAAACTTATTTTTAAAAGATAAATAATACTATAAGGCTCTTGAGAAAAAAATAGGTTTCTCCTTCTCATACCTCCCTATCCCAAGTCCCAACTCCTTGCAAATAATTTTCATATTTACTTCCATTTTCCTAAGTAAAAGGCATATACTATTCAGTCTGCATTTTTTTTAAAGAATTTTTTTAATATTTATTTTTTAGTTATTGGTGGACACAACATCTTTGTTGGTATGTGGTGCTGAGGATCGAACCCGGGCCGCACGCACACCAGACGAGCGCGCTACCGCTTGAGCCACATCCCCAGCCCCCAGTCTGGATTTTTTTCACTGTAGATATAATCTCCTGCCTTCCTGCAATGAGAAATGAAGGCTTAAGTGAATACACCTTCAACTTATCTACTTTCCTTCCTACATCTTCCCCATATGGTTATATTGTATTTTTTGTTAAATCAATATTCAATGAACATTTTTCTAAGCAAACATTCATCAAGCGGCTCCAGGAAAAATATTACACTTCTCTTTGTATGTGACTTTTTGTTTTCCCAGGAGTTAATAATTGACTTCTTTTTTTCAATTGCATAATTCCAATATCTATTGCTAATTTTCCCCACATACTCTCTAGAAGATGTAAAATTTCCCTCAATATATTTAAACATATCCTTCCCATCTGTAGTTTGGAGACGTACTTCCTGAAACTGTCCTTCCTTCTCCAATTAGAGCTGGTGGTTCATCACCCTTGCTACCCACCAGTTATTCAGGGCTTCACTTCCCTTTGACTCTCTTCTCTTGAATCCATCTTCTGAGTCATACAGCTTATTTTTTCTTTGCTGACTCCCTTATTTCAGAGAGTACTAGCTTCCAGACACCACTCTGAGTGACTTGACTGGATACAGAGTTCTAGGCAACAAATATATTTTCCTCAACATTTTCAAAGTCTTTTCCTTTTACCGTACTATATTCCCGTGTTACTGAGGTGATTAAAGCCACTCGGACTCCTAACCGTTTGTGTGTGACCCCTGATCTGTTATTCCCCCGGCCCACAGAGGAGTTTTTAGATCTACTCATTAACCCTGAAATATTTAAATTTCATGAAAACGTGCTTTAGATGGCTTTCCCTTTCGCCCTTCAAAAAATAAACATAAAAAGTCGATTGTGCTGGGCACTTTGAGGGCCTATTTATTCTGGAAAATCATATTCTTTTTTTTCTGAAATGTTTTAAAAGACTTGTTTATTTTTATTTTGAGATGGGTTCTCACTAAGATGCTTAGGGCCTTGCTAAGTTGCTGAGGCTGGCTTTGAACTTGTGATCCTTTTGCCTCAATCTTCAGAATTGTTGGTATTACAAGCATGTGTCACTGTGCCCTGTATAAAAGACTGCTCACATATGGTGCGACTCTATGTCATTACAACCAGAGAAATGAAAAGTTGTGCTACAATTGTGTACAATGAATCAAAATGCATTCTGCTGTCATATATACCTAATTAGAATAAATAAATAAATAAATAAATTTTTTTAAAAGACTGATAATTTCTCCATTTTTTTCTCTCTGGAATTTCCTATTTTATATTGAGCCTCTAATAATTGACCTAAAGGTTTTTAAAAATACTTTCTGAGACATGACCTTATCTTTAGCTCCATCCTTTTTTATCACATCTTATTTCTATATTTGTAGGGTTTTTTTTTTCTTCTCATTTTCAATACCTCTACCAACTCTCAAATAGTTTTGTCTTGGCGGGTGCAGTACCTTCTCTCTCTTCAAGGGTTGAACATCATGTTTACTTCCTCAATTTCTTTTCTTGCTTGTTTCGGTTTCCACTGAAGTTTTTTCTTGTGATCTTTGCCTTTCCATTTATATTAGGAAAGTGGCATCATGTGGTGATGGCTTGTCAACAGGGTGTTTGCTGAGGATGATCAGACAGGGTCCTGCTGTTCCTTTGGAAGATTCCCCAAAATTCAAATGAGTTTCTGCTCTTTACTCTTAGGGAGTGCACAGCCGAGTTCTGGGGGCCTGCCGGGGAATGGAGACTGAAGTAGGAAGGGGTCTTACAGTCTCCCTGGCCCATTTCTGGCCAGGGTCTCACCTCCAACCCCAGCTGTGCCTACCATCTCTGAGTTGGCAACTGCCCGGGTTTATTTTGTCCAGAGGGTAAAACTCCAGATGACTGCTGCAATGGAAAGGACCTGGGCTCAGCTGGGCAGGGACTTATCCAAGCTCCTTCCTTCAGCTCCTCCACTTACCCCTTCTTTCAGACATACCTGGTCCTTTAGTTCCTGAGTTTTCTAGGTGTGCATAGAGATTGTTTCTTGTTGGCACCCCTTCTGCAGCCTCTTAACAGACAGAGAGTACCCATTAGATCTACTCCTTCTCTTAGTCTCCCTTGGGTGTATACCACTTTTATTCTTTGAATACAAGCCCTAGTAACTAAATTCCTTGTGTTTTCTCTTTGATCCATTCTTGAGATCCATTCTTTGTGAAGCAGGTACCATCATCAACCCCATTTAGAGAGCCCTGAGTGGGTAAGTAATCTCTGTTATAGCCCTCTGCTGTGCTTTCAACCCAGCTTTTCTGCCCTGAAGCCCTTATTCTGTTCAGCTTGTTAGGCAATTTCCTGGGGGTGCAAAGCCAGAAGACGGGCGGGCATGTGTCAGAGAAGAGTGATTCTAGAAACTTCTCTGAATGCCTGCCATTGATTTACGTTTTCCATTGAGTTTCATGGTGGATATTTGTTGCACGGGAGCTTTCAAGGATGCGGAGCTGTGCCTTTGTGGGAGAGCTCTGTTTGGTGAAAGCAGCCAACATTGTGGCCAGCCCAGGCACATCACAGTGTCTGGGGTTAAACATGGCTTGAAGAGGGACACATTCTGATCAAGGGTTATCAAACTTACCAAACATGGTAACCGCCTGAGCCTCTGGAAATACAGATGCCCTCCCTCTAGAAATCAAAGAAGTTAGAAGCCCTAGGAATGGGACTCAAGAAGCAGCATTTTGTAAAGCTCCCCGGGGGATTCCCACGATGTGCAGCCAGATTTAGAACCAACTCTGTAGAGCAGCACGTTACAAACTGTAAAGTGTGCCTGCATCATCTGGGAATCTTGTGAAGTCTACATCTAAGTCTGCATGGGGATGCAGAACTCCGATTCACTAGGCACTGTGGTCTGAATGTTGGGGCCCACCCCCACTCATATGTTGGAACTTGATCATTGATGTGATCATGAATGAGATCAAAGCCCCTATAAAAGAGGCTTTGTCTCTTCTACCATGTGAGGACACAGCTCCAAGATACTCTCCATGAAAAACAAACCCTCTCCAGGCAAAGTATGCTAGCACATTGACCTTGGACTTGCCAGAGGAACCCCCCCACCAAAAAAAAAAAAAAAAAAACTGTGAATAATACATTTCTTTTGTTTCTAAATTACCTAGTATATTTTGTTACAGCATCCCATATAGACTGAGACACCAGGTTATTCAGCTTCCAGATGGTGCTGCGGGTCCAGCACCAAACATGTACTGAGGCTATAAATGACCTTGTGCTGGTAAGAAGTTCTGGCCTGGAAGGTGGAACCCAAGGCTGGCAATAGGTGTGAATTTCAAGTTAGTGGTTAGCTTCTTTTCTATAATTGCTACAAAAATTCACATATTGCAAAAAGGAACATTAAATTTTATAACAGAGTTCTTCTAAAAAAATGGAAGGAGAATATTCATTAGCTAAAGAATCTATGATTTTAAAAGCATAGATGTTACTGAAGATCTCATAAAGGAGGTGAGGCAGTGGTGGTTTTCATCTCACATAGTTTTATAACCTAAGCAACCAGGTGAGCATCCCTGTCCTCAGCACATCCAGGAGTACTGTGGGGCTTTATGTCCATTCAACTCCTCCAGTCTCTTTCCTGCACAGGTCCCTTCAAAAGCAACACAAATCCCCTCTCCTTGAAAGAAAAAATAACCTACTCTCTCCCTTGGAAGCACCTATCTTGACATCCCAAACAGATCCAATACCTGTTCCCAAAGATAGTACTGTTTCTTAAAGGAATTTTGATGTTGAATATTCCTACTTCATCAGACCAGAAGACATCTTGGCTTACAAAAGTCATTATGTTTTTGTGCATTTATCAAGAAACTTCTGGGGCTATAAAATGACCTTTATTTGCTTAAGCCACGCTTCCTCCCTTCCCCACCAGGCCTCTCATACTCTCTCTGCTCTTCTTCACCAGCCGACATGGGTATCACATATCAAAGAGAAAGAAGAGTTCAAGAGGAAATCTGTATTGTCCTTATTTCATAAATTGGGTTTAATAATTCATCTAAAAGAGAATTTTTAGCAACAAGGTTTGCATATAAAAAGGGAATGTGCCTTTCCTAAATAGGCATCTGTTACTCTTGTTGCAATGCTGAGTGGGGAGAAAAAAGGCCAACTGGGTCCAAGTGCTTCTCTCAGATTGCTAAAGACATCATGGTCTCCAGCCGGCTAGGCAAAAGTGGTTTCTAAAGCAAGTCTTGCAGGGAAAGATATTTAAACCACACCCTAAAAGTCTCTTCTTTGTCACTGCAGAAATCCACCTAGAGGTCATTTTGATGAATGCATATTCCAAAAACATCTGCAAATTGTGCGTCTGTTCAGTTCTTGGTCATAAAATGCCACCTGCCCAGACCCCCACCCTGGCCTCAAATACCAAACCAAGGCTGTCTTATGAAGCAGTTGGTGGCAGGTTTGGGGTCTGCAGGTCTCCGAAGGCATACACAAATCTGTTGAGAATGTCAAGAAAATCAGTCATTCTCACAGCTGAGCTGCTGATGCATGACAGGCTGACTTTAAATATTTGTCACTCCAACTTGCTGTTATGGGGGGAGGATGGGAAGCCCGGAGAAGGAAAGGGGAAGAAAATTAACAGAAACCTCTAATTGCCCAGGTTTGCTGCCTTGAATATTTCTGCAGTAGCTCTGCGGCAGTCGGCACCAGCAATGTTTTCAGACCCGACAATGGGAAAGTTGCCAGGGAGCTGAGGCCCAGCAAAAGCAGCAATTAATACCTCCTCTTTCATTTGACAGACAGCATCTGTCTCCCTGCCTTGGGGGGGGGGGGGCTGTTTTGAGGATTAACTTTCCTACTTTCTTTTTCCAAAATGTCCCTATTTCACCATGCCCTTTGCAGAGTCTTATTCAGTTCTAGGAGTGTCTGAATTTCCCCAAATGTTTCAAATACCTGCAACCATGTAAAGTCTTTCTCTGGAAACTCAGCACGTTGCAACATTACCTAGCTTTTTTTTTTTTCCTCCTTCTTCTTCTTTAAAGATGTAATGCAGTTGCCAGAAGGGGCAGAGGAGGCTCATATGCCTATTCCAGCCACTGTGCAGGAGAAGGAGGGGTAGCCAAGATAGGAGGATCACAAGTTTGAGGCTAGCCTCAGCAATTTAATGAGACCCAGTCTCAAAATAAAAAACAATTCTAAAAAGGAACTGGAGATGTATGTAGCTCAATGGTGGAGCATCTCTGGGTTGAATCCCAAGTACCAGAAAGAAAAAGAAAAAAAATTTAAAAAAAAATGTGCTTATTAATGAAAAGTCTCTCAAGCAATGAGACCAAAATTGAAAAGAAAAATGGGCATATTTATTCTACCTGGAGGTGTATGGACTGAGACCACCTTTCTGGAGAATAATCTGACCCCTTAAAAAGTGTGCTCTTGTTTGATCTGGCAATTCCATTGCTATCCATTTGTCCCAGAGAAATAGTCATGGTATTTCAAAGATTGCATTTTATAATGGCAAAAAAAAAATTAGTGAGAAACTGAAATGTCAAAATATAAGGCTAGTGATGAGTTAAATCATGGCAAATTCATATGATGAAATATTGTGCAATCATTAAAAACAATTGTAGAAGAATATTTGATATGGGGAAACGATCATGTTGTCCAGTTAAGAAAGATCATAAAAAATGAAATATATATTATGATACTGTTTTAAATTTCTTACAATAAATTCGTTTAAATTTATTATATTTTGGGAAAAAATGACTGCAAAGATTTTCAACAACATATAGTACATGATGATGAACGCTGAGATTACAGGGGCCTTTATGCTCTCCTGTATTGTCTCAATGTAACTCATCACAGTTAGGGGGGAAAAAAGTCAGAAACAAAGAATAGATGAGTTATCAGAGTATGTGTATCCTTGCATTTAAAAGATACAGTTTAAAATGCAGGCACCCTTTATTCCAAGAAGTGCCATTTAAGAGATTCTACTTTTGCATGCCAACCTTAGGGACTTTCATGTTTTCTGTGCCTTTGAGCAGCCTCTGGGTTTCAGATTAGCTGAAATTAGGATGTTTTATGAAGAGAGGTGAAAAGGATTCCCTAAGCAATGCCTTTCAAAGAGGAGTAGGGAGGAGGTCAGGGTGTGTGTGTGTGTGGCGGGGGATGCTCTTGTGTTGAAGAAATAAGGAGTAGTGGGTTAAGATGTTGATTCTGGAGCCAGACTGTCTGAGTTCAAAGTCTCCTAATAGCTGGGCTACTTAACCTCTCTGTGCTTCCCTTCCTCGTCCGGAAATTGAAGATAATAATAGCACCGACCTTCCTCGGTTGTTGTTGGGGGGTCACCTAAGTGAATCCGACCACAGAGCTCAGATGGGTACCTTGACATACTATAAGCTGGCAGTATTCAGTAGCTCTCATTAGAAGTTGAAAATCTCCCCTCTGGTCTAGCAGAGGCGCCTGAAGTCCTCACAGCACGCTCAGCTCAGCACAGGGATAGGGCATGCAGGTCCCCATGAAATGCAAAGTGCTCCCTACCTCAGTGCCCACTGGGGACCCTGCTGGAGATAGAAACAATGCGCGCGCACACACACGCCCCACGTGCACGTGTGTGCACGTCCCCGCTACAGAAGGTGTGCGCGCCCCACGTGCGCACACGCCCACTTAAGCGCGCGCACGAGCCTGCAGACGGCCGCGCTGTGCTCCGCCACCCACCTTAGGTCCCCCAGGCGGGCCTTACCGGGTTTCAGGCTCTAACTTACCAAGCCTCCGGCAGCCGGCAGAAGGTGAAGGGAAAATAAATTAACTGCAACGAAATAAGACAGGTCCTTCCACAGTCTGTCGCCTCTAACAGCCACTTTGTTCCCGACGCATTCTCACAGTCACCACCCAACAGGGAAAAGCCAGGAAAGATGGTCAATGAGAAAGGGGAAAGAAAAGGGGATGGGGAAACAATGGGAGAGCCAGAGACAAAAGTAACCTCCTCTACTACCCCCAACCCCACGATGCTCCACGGGGCACCCGGCGCCCCGGTCCCGGTGAGGGGCCTGCAGCTCCACCAAGGTGCCGAAGCTTGTTAATGGGACGTGGGTGCCAGAGACCCTGCTCAGCGACCTTCCAGAACTACTGCACGGAACAGAAAGACTCCCTGGGCTTCTTCCCAGCCAGTCTGCAGCCACAGCCTCAAGGGACAACTGGCGACTGGATCTTCTGTTTCCGGCCTCCAGGGAGACAGCAAGTCAGCCCCAGGCGCCATCTCCTCGGTCCAGGATTTACCCTGATGATTCAAGAAGGCCTTTTGAAAGAAAATTGAACTTGGTCATTGAGAACACTTATACGAAAAAAAATTGATAATTGATTTTCGTTTTTATGCTAGAAATATCAGGTACCCCCAAATCACACACACACACACGCACAAATTTATGTAGGCTTAGGACTGCTTTTTCTCAGCAACCCAGAGATCTTTAAAGTCAAAATAAAAACAATCCAATTTTTTCCTTTATGTAGCTTGGGAATGCATATTACAGTCCTAAATGCTAAAACTCCTGTGGAATTTTAATTATCAGGTGAATTTTACCAATTGGACAAACTTTGAAAACTACAGACAAAAGTAAAATGTAGATGAGAATTTTAAAAGTGCACTAAGTAATTTGGTAGCTGTTGAGCCCCTGCATGAAACCATTTTCTTATCCTTTTTCCTCTTTGTCCCCACCCCTAACCCACACATTAGAGTTTCATAGATAAAAGGGTCTCCCTTTGGAGCTGATTTGATCCCACTCTCCTTTTGGCAAAACTTTTATTTGCCTTTTCCTTGTGTTACCAACAGGTCTGTATACTAACAACATGCCTCATTTTTTTTTTTTTTTTTTTTTTTTTTTGGCACAGCAGCCTCATTAATTATATCATCAGAGAGCTGGCACTGGGGCTCCTCAGTGCCTAGTAATTCCTCTTGCCTCCCTACTGGGTTTGCTGCCTCCCAACCAACAGCAGTGTTTCCCCCTCTGCCTTCCCAACCCCCTGGGCTCCCAAATACCCTCTGGCCCAGCCTGCTCACTTCCCATTCTGTAAGAACAGAACATGAGGTCCCAGAAGAATGACACAGCAGAACTCTATAAGCAGGAGTAGTATTCTGCCTGAAAGTGATGAATTTCCTAGGCTGGGATCCCAGGGTCTTCTGCCAGTCTTTGATAAGGGAGCATGGGGGAGGAAGAAAGTGATTACCACTTATTTAATAATTACTATGTACCAGCCCTTGAACTTACAAATATATATATATATATTTGCAGTCCCCTCTTTGACAATATGAAGCAATGCTGGGGGAAAAAAAGTGGCCAGGGGCTAAGAGATGTGAAATTTGGAAGTTAATTCCCAACATTGAATAGCAAGTGGTGCAGTGGTCAAGCAGAATGTCAGGGAGGGCATCTCTGAGGATGTCAATTGGGCTGCCACATTCCAGCAAATCATTGTTAAAGCGAAAACAGGGCTAGGGATGTGGCTCCATGGTAAAGCGCTTGCCTAGCATTGCGTGAGATTCTGGGTTTCATGTCCAGCACTACCAAAAGCAAAACCAAGGCAAACCCCTGATTGTGTTGTTAGTTTTTGTTTCCCAAGCTGGCCAAAAAATTACTGAGATCCTGGTCAGTACTTTTCTCCTTCAAACCTCTTATGCCTTACCCAGTGACTAGATAAGTAGGGCACAAGTGTATTCACAGATATCACTCCTGATTTTTAGCATTTCATAACATAACAGGTTACCACATTCTCTCCCAACCACATCTGGCATCTGGGGCAACATCTGGGTGAAAGCCCTTTGAGGGATTCAGAGCTCCGTTCCTAACTCCCTGAGGACCTGCAATGGCTGCCATATTCAAACAACTCAGTGATCATGAGGAGTCCTGTTTTAGTCAACTTCTTGTTACTATAATAAAATACCTGAGGCAATTAACTTATAAAAAGAAAATGTTCTTCAACACATGGTTCTGCAGGTTCCAGTCCAAGATTGGGAGGCCCATGGCTTTGGTACCTAGTAAGGATGTTAGATGATAGTAGTGGGGAATCTGTAACTGCTCAGATCATGAGCCAGGACCTGGAAAGAGACTGAGAGACTGGGGTCCCAAAACCCTCTTTAAGGGCATGCTCCCAGTGACTTAAGCACCTCCCATAAGGCCCCATCTCTCAAAGATTTGACCACCTCCCAATCATGTCACCCTGGGGACCAATCCTTTATTGGACATGTACCTTTGGGGGAATGCTTTTATTCAAACCACAGAAGTCCCTTAACTAATATGAGGGCTCGGCCACCATTCAAAACATTTGCTAAGTGTCGGCTCTATGCCAGGCAGTGGGCCCAGGCACTGAGGATAAATAAGCATGGTGTCCATTCTAATTTCACTTAAAATCAGGGCTTTAAAATAAATCAGAACAGCTGACTCACGGAGCAGACAGAAACCAGGGACGCAGGACCATTCATATCACGTTAAAGAAAGCTAATAGCACAAAGGATCCAAATGCATTCCCTAAAGAGAGGAGACACTGATGATTGGATTTGTCATCAGTTCCCAAAGATGAAGAGAACTTTCAGTAATACACAGGGTGGTTTCTTGTCCAAACTACAGGCAAAGCCAGTGGTTTATCATGGCAGTTAAATTACTTTATTTTTCAAAGTCACCCAAACAATGCATGTGTTTGACCTCCTCCAAATCATGTCACCCTGGGGACCAATCCTTTATTGGACATGTTACCTTTGGGGGAATGCTTAGAAAAATTAAAAAGTAGCAGCAGCCCCTTCACAGACCCTCACTCTGTGGTCTCATCCTGGGGAAAACCACCATGAACACAGTGTTGGATCAAAGGAGTCTAATGCTTCTTCCCTGAACATTTCAGGGAGAGAAAAAAAATCCCAAGGAATGTTGCCCAAAGGAAAATTGAGGACACAGAACTTGCAGAGTTCCATCTACTGGGTTGCAAGATCCTTCCCAGGGGTAGCTTATTCATGCTGCATCCATGACTTCTGTTCTCTGCACTGTAGAAAAGTCTACAATGGATAACATTTGCCTGTTATTACCCAGGGCTCAGTGACAGTCACCAGGCACACTGTTACTGCAACCTCTGCATAAGCTTTACAGGTTCTGCAAGGCCACATGTGCTCCTCTGGTTGTTGTCAGTCAAGCCTTAGCAATATCCATGTCTTTATGTTGCACTAACATTTCAACTTAGTATCACATTGCTCTTTGGGTGATGTTACAGGTACATTTCCAGCAGGGAGGAGAGACGGCTGATGAGTCAATGCCTTGGCTGTGGCACTGTAATTTGGGCTGTGGGTGGATGGAAATCTAAAGTTTGCAATGAAAAGAAGAGGCCATAACTCAAGAAGAGGGCTGAGCTCAGGGCATAAAATTGACTCACAGTTTCGCCTTGGAGCGGTTGCAGCAATTCCCATATGAAGTTAGATTGGGATTAATTTTGATTAATTTACATCAACAGATTTATCAAAGGACCACATACTCTCTCCAGAACACTGACCTTGGAGGGATTTTAAAAAGCCTGAAGACTAGAGTAAGTAGTGGCTACTACTGCCAACAGGCCCCATGATGTCCCCTCTGCCCTGCATGGTCCATTATAGAAGGAAACCACATGTCTCAGGCTCCTGTGTTCAGTGTGGCCACATGAACAGAGTCTGCTCCAAGATAATGTGTGCAAGGGACACAGGCAGTTCTCTGGAGTGCCTTCTATTTCAGGATGTCCAGGGCCAGAAACTAAATTCTCTGAATTCTAAAATGCTGAGTTTTGCATCAGAATGAGATCTTCCTGGGACTGCAGTGCTGTTGGTGCCAGCCTTGTGATATGTCTAGACTGGGTTATTACCTCACCCCTCGACAGCCTCTAGAAACTGTGCTCCTGTATTAACATCCAACCTTCTCCCACTGATGGCTCCTGCTCTGGAAATGTCTTGCAAGGGATGAGATGATCTCCCTCTTCCTTGATCTACTTAATCTGATTAGACACGAATTGTAATATGCCTTGATTCGGAGAACTTCCCTTTGCCAAATTAAGTCCCCCGAGACCTCTCACATATGAGAAACTTCATTTATGAACACCAGACTCTTTCAGTCTCCTCTGATTTTCTTTATTGAAACCACGTGATGCCAACTCTCAGGAAACAGAAAGCCAGTGATCTTGGTTTCCTACAAATTCAGGATATTCAAGGAACATCAGAGGTCATACAGCTCAAGGTCAGAGAAATCACCGCGACTTTGCTGCTCAGAATAACAATTAGAAAATAACAACTGGACAAGCTCTGGACTTTCATAGGACCCCTGGCTTGGTATTGAGAGAATGATAAAATTTATGACTATTTCCAGTAATTTAGCATTTCACTTATAAAATGTCTCATCCAATCTAAATTTCTCCAATTAAGTACATAGTGCACCCATCCTGGGCCATAGATTAAAAATGTCTGCCATTTACTAAGCACTCCGTGTTTCCAATATGGTGCCAAAGAAAAGCATCTACTTATTTCATCCCCATTTTGTAGAAAAGGAAACTGACTTTCAGAAGGTTAAGTCACCTGTACAAGGTGTACTAGGCAAAAATAATGGCTCCCCAAAGATGTCATGTCCTAATCCCCAGAACTTGTGAGTATGCTACCCTTAAGACAGATGTAATTAAAAATATAGGACTTTTGGTCTGGGGATGTGGCTCAAGCGGTAGCGCGCTCGCCTGGCATGCGTGCGGCCCGGGTTCGATCCTCAGCACCACATACAAACAAAGATGATGTGTCCGCCGAAAACTAAAAAATAAATATTAAAAATTCTCTCTCTCAAAAATAAAGTTTTAAAAAAAATATAGGACTTTAAAATATAGGTTCTATATTAGAGCAAACATGATATTATGAAACAAAATGTAAAATCTTAGGGTTTTGAAAAGATTAAATATGAGATATCAAAAAAATTATAACAGACCAAAGGAATGAAATATAGGGCCTGGAACTAGACTTGTCTGTATGTGAAAAATTGGAATGTTAATGAAGAAACTACCAGGAATAGACAGATGGTTTAGTTGATGGTGGTCAGAAACTATGTGCAATAGCTCTCAACTCCCACCTTCTTTTTGTTGTGGTTGGTGGTTCTAGGGATTGAACCCAGAGCCTTGTGCATGCTAGGCAAGCACTCTACCAACTGAGCTATATCTCCAAGCCCCATTCCCACCTTCTAAAGGAAGGTTCCACACAATGATTAAAGTCCTAAATGTAACAAGGAAGACAATAAAGCCAACAGATAACATATTTATAGCTGAGAGATGGGCAAAAAAAAAAAAAAAAAACAACCCAAGCAAATCCCACTGGTGTTGATGATATTAATGAAAGAATTTCTGTGCAGTAGATAAATATAATACACAGGTGTCAACCTGGGCAAAGATATTTACAATGATTTTAAAAGATAAAGAACTGCTGGAGTGTAGCTCAGTGGAACAGCACTTGCCTGCATGTGTGAAGCCCTGGGTTTGATCCCTAGTACCTAAATAAATAAATAAAATAAAGAATTAATTTTCTTTCTCTTCCTTTCTTTCTTTCTCTTTCTTTCTCTCTTTCTCTTTCTTTCTCTCTTTCTCTCTTTCTCTCTTTCTTTTTGTGCCAGGGATTGAACTCAGGGGCACTCAAACACTGAGCCACATTCCCAGCCCTTTTTTGTATTTTATTTAGGGACAGGGTCTCAATGAGTTGCTTACCACCTCACTTTTGCTGAGGCTGGCTTTGAATTCATGATCCTTCTGCCTCAGCCTTCCAAGCCGCTGAATTATAGACATGCACCACCTTGCTCCACCTCAAGAATAAAATTTTATACTCTACAAAGGACTTCTGCAAGTTAACAAGATAAAGACAGAAAATCTAATAGAGAATATATTAAGTATAATTGATTCACAGATGAGATTCTCAAACTCACTAATAATCAAATGCTGCAATTAAAACAATGGGCATAACATATTACACCCAGAAGAAGGAGGGAAACAGAAAAAGATAAGGAACAATAAGGGTCAATGAGGTTGCAAGGAGATGAGAAACTGCACTGTTATTGCAGGGGAGTCACTGAGGAAACCTATGTGATATTTGTCTCAGGACCAATGACCCCTCTCCTGGATGAACATCTCAAAGACCCATGCACTCAGATCCGTAAGGGTGTATGATACATGTGCTCACATCTGTGTTTTTTGGGTAGTAGAAGAATAGAAGCCATCTAGGGTCCTGTTCTTTGGGAAATGGATAAAGTGTTGTGCGACCCCAGAGCACACTCCACACCAGCCAGCCACACCACACACTAGCTGCACATCCATGTGAAGACATTATGGGGCATTATGTTGAGTGATAAAAGAAAGAAACACAGCAAGTTCCATTACCTATTCTTTATTTTTTCCCTTTGGTGTCAAGGACTGAATCCAAGGGTGCTTAACCCCTGAGCCACATCCCCAGCCCTTTTTATTTTTTTTTATTTTGAGACAGGGTCTTGCTAAGTTGTTCAGGAGCTTGCCAAGTTGCTGTGGCTGGCTTTGAACTTGTGATCCTCCTGCCTTACCTAATTCTGTTCCACAAATTAAAACATAAAACAACACTCTATACTTTCCAAGGAATATACTTATTCGACAGCTGTTATCAGACACATTGAAGTGGGTGCCTGTGGGGAGGGAATAGAAAAAGGGATAAGGGATAAAAAGGGAAAGAAATCAGTTAAACTCGATTGGTGACTCCTACAAAGCAATGATGCTAATAGGATATATAACTTGAGCTCTTTCTACACCTGAGATATTAGAAATAAGGGGAGAACCCGTGTTTGCAATAAGCCATGCCAAACTCCAGGAGCAGATCTCCGGGGGCAACCACTTTTCCCCGTCACATTGGTTAGAAAATGTGACGTGTTGACAGGTATCTAATGCCATCTGATTCTCTAAAATACTCTGAGTATTAGGAAGAATAAAAAAGGGTACCTTGTATCTGGAAAAGGCCTGCTAAAGTAAATCCACTTAAAATGAAGACCCAAATGTCATTTCAAGTAATGAAAAAAGTGAAAATGCGATCTTTTTTAAGTGGAAAAGTGAAACTAAAATTTATGACGATGTGGTGTCTCTTATTTCACAAAATTATGTTTTCAGTGCAACTCTGGTCTGCTGTATTTCTGGTATACAGAGCCAGAAATGATACAATAAATATTTGTTCAATGAATGAATGAATGAACAAATAATGACCAGTTCTTCGAAAGAACAAAAGAATAACTCAAGCTTTATTTTTCTCCCATAACTTGTGTTATGGTTTGGATATGAGGTGTCTCCCAAAAGTTCCTGTGTTAAGGCAGGAATGTTCAGAGGTGAAATTATTGGATTGTGAAAGCTGTAACCTAATCGGTCCATCCTAGCTAGAATGGACTGAATGGTAACTGTAGGCAGGTGGGGCATACCTGGAGGAGGTGGGCACTGGGGACATGCCCTGGAAGGATGCATCCTCCCTGTGGCCTCTCTCCTCTTTCTCTCTCTCTGCTTTCTGGCTACCAAGAGGTGAGCAACTTTCCTCTGCCACATCCTTCCACCATGATGTGCTCCATTACCTTGGGCCCAAAACAATGACTCAGCCATGTATGGACTGAGACCTCTGAAACCATGAGCCGAAAATAAACTTTTCCTCCTCTGGTTGTTCTGATTGGTTATTTTGGTCCTGGTGAGGAAAGGCTGACTGAAACCAATTGCCATTGTTTCTTTCAATGTTTAACTGGCTTAACTCCATAAGATATCTAGTTTCTCGAACTTCGAATGTGACTTTAGCAATTCTCTGACTTAAAATTTATGATCATCAAGTCCTGCATTTTTGCTACTATTGTGATTTCTCTTTGCAATTGACCTGCATGCTACTTGCTTTGCAAGTACAGATGGGGACGTTTCAATGAGAACCAATTGTGAGTGATCATTCAAAAGTGACCATTTGATCATTATGTTTATTTCTGCTTCCCAGGCAAGCTTGTTCTTCTGAGGAATCAAAGAATATCCAGATTGCAAAGAAGGGTGGGAGAACGCATCTTTGCAATGAAGAAAACTGAGGCTCACAGAAGTTCAACGGCTTACCCAAAATCCACAGCTTGAAAGTGGCAGACCACAGGAATCACAACAGGAGGGAAAACAGAAGAGAGAGACCAGCACACTGGTTTTATTAAAGAGGTTCATGGCATAGAAGTTAACTAGTGAGATCAAAATAAAACACACAGACTCAATTACCTTTTTCTATGACCAGGTCTGAGACGGCTCTCACCTCTCTGGCTCTCACCTCGAACCACCCAGTAGGGCAGCAAGGCTTACTCAGGGCTAGCAGGAGAGAGAGAGAGAGAGAGAGAGAGCACGCCAGGGAGTGGCCTTTTATTGGGGAACAAGAAATTCAGGGGAAAATTCCATCCAATGAAGGTCGAAGGTCGAGGGGGGCAGCATTCCAAGGTCAGGGTCAGTGATTGGCCTAAGGGTCAGTGGTCAGGCACACCCCCACACGGACGGGCTCTCGCACCTGGAGAGGGTAGGGAAAGCTCCAACACGGTTTGGCCAGAACGCCTCACACCCAATCCGAGAGGTGCCCAATCACGTGCGAGAATGGCTTCCCACAAGAGAGGTCATATCCAAAGATCTGCAGAGAATGTGAAGGGATAGGGTAAGGGGAGTAAGAAGTGTTGGCTGTGTGCGTGCACTATTAATAATAATAGTTTGTAAAAATCATAGTTCTGGCAAAGAAAATACACCTTCTTCATCTTACATTGAGCTGTCCTTCCTCTTAGGCCCTTTATCCTCCAGGTAGCAAGGAAACCAAAGCTGGTCAGTAACTGATACTTCAGTACCTCTGGGTCTAAATAATGTCCTTTGAGCTTCCACTGTCCCCCCCTTCCTCTCTCCCAAAGGGCTGTAGGAGGCATGGGCTGATTACTGTATCCAGGGTTCTCTTTCTCTTAAGCTGATCTCTGGGCCCCCCCAGCCTCTGTAGACCTGGTGTCCCTGTTCACCTGGCTGTCCCTGTTGCCTGCCCTGCTGGCATTAGCCCCAAGGCTGTGGCTTCTGGAGCTAGGGATCTACTCTCTCTTGCTTTATTCCAGGGACCTTGTGGTCTTTCTGTTGTAGTCAGGTGTCAGGTAGCCTAAGGTCTGAGATTTGGCTAGAAAGGGTCACTGCCATGGAGGGTGGTAGACTGGACCTGGGACCAGAAGCCGAGTCCCAGGCTGTAGTGACAAAAGAAGAAGATGAAGTTGGCAGAGTCCAGTGTCACCTGGGAAAGGTTTCATCACAGCAGACTTGAAGCCACATTCCGTGGCTACAGGAGACTCAGACTGAAGCTGAGAGGCAAGGGAGAAACTCATAGCCTGCCCCATCCTCTAGGAGCCAGCCCGCCCCCAGGGATCCCCACTGTCCAAACCCAGTTGTCCCAGGAACCTGAAAAAAAAGCCTGCAGTGGATGTTCAGATCTGGAGCAGGGAGGGTAAGGGATACAGATCTGAGGACAATGAACTAGGGCCAGTACAACCCCCAAGAGAGACACAGAGCCCCTCTTTCTGGTTCTCCTATTGTGGGAAACAGACTGGTTGAGAAGCAGCAAGCAGCACTCAGAGAGGAGGAGAACTCCAAACTTTATTTCATGCTGGTGGGCCCAGAGGAAAAAAGTAAACTCCAAATTATGAGCCCAGATCCACAGTTTCTTGCAATATTTATAAGTTATTTGACATTATCTTAGACTCATCCTATCATTGGGGCTTTTCCCTCTTTTTTTTTTTTTTTTTTTTTGAGAGAGAGAGAGAGAGAGAGAGAGAGAGAGAGAGAATTTTAATATTTATTTTTTAGTTTTCGGCGGATACAACATCTATGTTTGTATGTGGTGCTGAGGATCGAACCCGGGCCGCTGGCATGCCAGGTGAGCACACTAGCGCTTGAGCCACATCCCCAGCCCCTCCCTCTTTTTTTAAAAAGCAATTTCTAATCTATGTGGCTGAAGGCCTTGTGCAGGGTCTCTAATATAAAGTATGCTTATAGAAACAGATAAGAAATACTCTTTTCACAGGCATCTGTTACATTTCAAGAGGGAGCCTTCAGACTTCTAGGGCAGTTTTTTATAATCCAAAAGGTAGGGACCTATGGCTTCCTGGGGAAAGGCTGAGAGAGGAGATCAGAACGGACCCCTTCCCCAGGCGTTGGTTTCTTACCATAACGTTTTGTAATTTCATTTCACAGCTGGGTCTGGTTTTGCCATCACACTCCTTCCTGCCTACACATCACACCCTTCCCAACTGGTCACCAAGGTTTGTACCTGGAGAAGGAGGACAGGACCTCCATACTTCATCACCCACTTCCTCTCTCTGCTTCCTGCTTCCTGTAACCCAGGAAGGAGGCTTCCTGCTTCCTCTGAGTCATCTCAACCTTTCACCTCTGACCTTAAATAAAATCTCAGGGGACTTACCTACCAGGCCTTGCTCTTTAGGGGTTTAAAAGAAGATCAAAGATATTTTTTTTTTTCTCTCTCAAGCCCAGGTTTAAAACTATTGTCTTAACACTGAACAAGCTAGCTTCATGTCTCAAGGCTGATCAATGACATCCATTCCTCCTTCCTCGGGGCGATAAACCTCATGGTTCACTTCAGGCTTAGAAGTAGCAGGCTGCAAAAGGACATGATAAAGGAGGACATGAAAATACACAAGCTAATAGCCTCAGAAATAGTCCACCCATTACGCTCTTACTTAGGAGATGGCCACTGCATGACAGGTTGTGCCAAGAGCCCGAGGGCTTCCGCACCTGTCCCCCTCCAGCAACCTGTCAGGGGTTTCTCTCATCAGTCTCACTTTATGGATCTGGTGCCATTGAGGCTCAGAGAGATTAACTGCACATCCAGAATCCTAATAAATTGAATGAGACTTGAACCCAGATCAGTTCTGGATTTGCACTTACGGCTGCTGCTTCCTTTCTACTCTTCTCCTCTGTTTTTTTTTTTTTTCAGTATTAGAGATTGATCCCAGGGCCTCACACACACTGAGCAAGTGCTACCACCACTGATCAATTCTTAATTTTTGTTCATAATGCCATTCTTGCCCTCTTTGTGCCACCATTCCTTCCTAGGGTGAAGGGTCCCTTCCTCTAGCTAACCTGCTGAGTGCTACTGAAAGACAGCAGCCTCATCCAAGGTTGCAGGTCCTCCCCAAGAGGAAGCCCACACACTGGCCAACCCTGGGTTATAGAAGCCTGGTCCATACCCCTGAATGGACTCATGGGGGCTATCCCAGTTTCAGAGATCCCGAGTGTGGGCTCAGGCTTTTGTGGGGACTTTGTCAGAGCCGAGTTCTTTCTCTGACCACATCTGCCTTTGCCACCTCCATCCTCAGGGTAAATACACAGAACACTCCCTAATAAGCATCCCATGGGTGACTCTGCTCCCCGGAGAACCACAGCTCCCTAACTGGGCTGGGGTCAGAGAAGCCCAGCACAAGAAGTAGCACTGGTGGAGATATAGGAACACAAAGTGGCAAGAGTCCAGCAGTGCCTGTTTACCAGGGCTGTGGCTGCCCTCCAAGCTGGGAGAGCCTGACCCAGAGTCATTCCATACAATGTGGTGGGAGCCGATTCCCAAAGGGTCAGATCTGCCAACATTAACTCTGGAAACATGGAGGCTCACTTTTGTCAAGCCAGGTACTGAGAGATCTGTGGAAATCCCTGGGTCATTCTCTGTTAACGTTTTAATGACAGTAAATGACTAAGCTTAACGATGGCCAATTGGGCACCTCGGTGCACCTAGGTATAAGGAGATTAGTTAGAAGGAAAAGTGGAAAATTCTGATTTTAAGATCATGATGAGAACAGACACATGGTAAAAGACAGAGTGCACTGGGAACATAGGGCACTGGGAACATAGGGTACCTTTTGAGAGCCCAGCAACTGCCTTCCCAGTCTTAGAGGTCTTCCCTCTGTCACGAGGATGAAAAGAACCCAGAAGACATCAGCATCCCATGCACCATGTTCCTGGTGCAGCCTGGAAAACGCCTTGTCACCAAAGAGGGCCTGAGTCCAGGTCTCTTTCCCCCTAGCCACTGAGAAGAGCAGAGGCCCATAATCAGAGAAAGTGAAGATGCTTTTCTCCTTATTGCCAGGGGAATCCTGCCAGAGGATGTAGAGAGGCACAGGAAGAGGAAAGTGATGCTGAGGGTTAGGCCTGGAGGGAGGTAGAAGGAGAGCATTCCTGAGCTGAGGTGGTTACCTAGGCCTTCACGTGTGCATGGTGCTCTGTGTATTTGGTGTTGTTTAAAACTTAAAAAAAGAAAAGGAAAGGAAAGGAAAGGAAAGGAAAGGAAAGGAAAGGAAAGGAAAGGAAAGGAAGGAAGGAAGGAAGGAAGGAAGGAAGGAAGGAAGAAAGAAAGAAAGAAAGAAAGAAAGAAAGAAAGAAAGAAAGAAAAAAGAAAAGAAAATCACTGTTCCTACTTTTCCAGCAATTCACTGTAAGGAACTCTCCCAGTAAGTGAACAGCTAGAAGAAGACAGCTGTAAGAAATCCTAATAGGAGACCTAGGAACTTTATTTATTTACCTAAGAAGTTAAGACAAGGAAAGAACATGATAATAATAAAAATAATCCCAGGAATCATTGTCAGACCATTGACCAGTCCAAGAAGATATTAAAGGTCCTTCAAGATAACTAAACCAAAGTTGAGATATTTAGTCATTGGATTGTGGGCCACTGGCTCCACCCTAATGAATATTTTTGAAATCTGGGGGTCTGCAAATCCAGAGACGCTCCAAATTGTGTCTGAGGTCAGAGACAATTTATCACTTGATAAAAGCACAAAGGGCAATAGTCGTGGAGGGGCATGAAGAGTTGCCAGTGGAATCATCAGCACAGGGTTTTGGTACAGAGCCGAGCAGAATGGAATTTGGAATCTCTTTCTTCTTTTCTGAGTGAAAATTAAGTCAGTGGTATTGAAGAGAAGGAATTTCCACAGATCTCCGAGTACCTGGCTTAGCAAAAGTGAGAGTCAGAATTTCCCACTTGAAAGTTAGTGGTAGCCAGAGCTTCTGGAAAAGTCTGCATTGGGTTTGTCCAAGTCAGGTCTCCACCGCTAGAGGAAAGCACTGCCGAGAATCATCCACACCTCTCTATTTATTGGTTCTTTTTAGTTATACACGACAGTAGAATCCATTTTGACATAATTATCAAAGCATGGAATATATCTTGTTCCAATTCAGTCTCCAGTACCTCTCCTACCACTCCCCTCCACCCACCCCCTGCTCTATTCCCTCTACTGATCGTTTTGCCACTTGCCCGTCGTCATTTTTTAAAATTAATTTCTTGTGGATGTACACGATGGTGAGATGCACTGTGGTATATTCATATATGTACCTAGGAAAGTTATGTCAGATTCATTCCACTGTATATCCTTTTCCCATCCCCATCTTTCCCTTCATTCCCCTTTGTCTACTCCACTGAATTTCTATTCTTTTTTTTTTTATCCTCCCCACCCATTATGGGTTAGCTTCCACATATCAGAGAAAACATTCGACCTTTGGGTTTTGGAGATTGGCTTATTTCACTTCTTAGCATGATAGTCTCCAAATCCACCCATTTTTGTATTCTCTTATCTATCCAACTGAGACAGGCTTTGAATGAATGAGACACAGAGCACGATCATTGACTGACCCTCCTTCCTGGAAGAGCAGCAACCTTTGACAAATTCCCGTGGGCTTGTGAGTTTCTGGAGGGCAAGGACTGTGCCCCATTCTCTGGTGCTGTGCCCATCACGCAGGGCCCATGGCCCATGCTCAGAGGCTATGGGTGGAACTGGGAAAGGGAAGTGGTAGTTGCAGATGTGAATAACTGACCTTCACACCTCCCTCTCTTGCCTGTCTTTCCCTGACCAATACCCTGCCCACAAATGTCTTGGGGACTTGTTTCTCAAGACATGTTGGCTACTGTTGGGATCTGGTTTGTGGCTGAATTTTTTTTTTCTTTTGTATATATAATCACACCCAAGAGATCTCCATAATAAAACGTTAGTGGAAAATAAAGATCCCAAGGAAATAACACCAATGTTCCAACAGAAGAAATCCTAAGCAATTAGAATAAAAATTCAGGAGGCAAGGCAGGGGGAGCAGAGCAGAGGGGGATCGGTAATACGGGTTTTGTAAAATTTAATAAAACATATAATTGACCCTCATTAGATTTATTCACATTACAAAAAGAAAGCTGTTTGCTAATGAGAAAAGCTTTATTCCCCAAATTTCAGATCACGAATTCATTTCCCTTCTTCCTTGCTGGTTTGGCACATTTTAAAATGGCTTTGGTTAAAACAATTATTAATCCCAAATTAAATATCCATGACAATTAATCCCTTAAGAGCCAAGAAAGGTTGCTCCTGCTTCCCACCTCATTCTCTCTATGACCAAAAAGTTATTTTCTTCCTCTAGTGCTACTTGTGAGCTACATTAAAGCAGAAGAAATATTCTCTAGGTTAAAGGGGAGGAAATATTAAAAAAAAAATAGAAAACATTTGTTAACTGGACCATAGACTTTTTAGCTTTGTTATTGTAAACTTCCCATTAAAGGTGCTACATAAAGATGAAAGAGCAAGATTTTTATTAGCTGTGTACCTCATTTGTAAAATACGAACATATATTGTTGTGAGGTTTAAATGAGCTCAGTGTAAACCGCTTAAAACAGCAGAGAGGACACCCCGAGGGCCACCAACTGCCTTTGTCACTTCTCTCCTGTAACTTCTTCCAGGAAATGTTAGACTACTCTTTGGGCATGACTTCAAATAATATATTTTTTTAAAATAACCATTCAAAATTCAATTCATTGAGGTTCTGAGGTTCTGAGAAACAAATGTTCCATTAATAAACACATTTTTTATTTAAAAAAAATAAAAGTAATTACACATATTGGTTATATGCCATACTCTGGACCAGAAAAACTAGGCAACATGCTTTAAACACTTGGGTAATAAACCCTCCTCCCATTTAAAATTTTGCCATTTCAAAATTTCAGCACAATAGCTGCTAAGTTCAGCCACAGGCAGTTGGCTAGACTCCCCGTTGGTGGTTCTGCCGCTAATATTGTACCTCTCACAGGTAAATGACAAAAAGGTACACAACAGTTTTGAGCCTTTCTTTGGCAAGAATGGGGCTGATTACTTTTTGTCCATTGTAACAAACTTGCAGAGTTGAGGGCGGGTATTTTATTTCTACTCGAGGACACTCCCTCTACCCACCCACCCAAGTAAGCAGAATTCACATTTTACCAGTCACACACAGTGTTGTGTTTGGAAACCTGCGTGAGGAACAGCATATTACCAGGGAATGTTTCAGCATTCCCTCCTGATGGCCCTTCTAATCAGTTGTCCCAATGGGCCACCTTTGAACCTAGCCTCAGAGAACCCAAACCAGCTCCTACCTCATTAACATTCTTCCCAAATTCTCCATCGTTAAGTCTTGTTAGTTTTGCAGATGCCATTAGTGCTGTTTCAACCACCAGAAATCAAGGAGAGGGCCACAGGCAGGAACTTTGCATTGGATAGAAAGGGACGGGCTACCTTAGGGAAAGGGGGAAAGAAGGGCTTACAGGGGAAAATGTGGATGATGAAGTGTTTGAGCAGGTGAAGATGGGAAGTGAGGAAGCACCCAGATGGGACTTTCGAAAGACCTGGTCTCCCTACCAAGGAATATTAGCTAAACCAATCCTCTGAGTTTGTAACAGTGGGGGTCTCAGACTGGAATTCTTCCTAAAGGCATTGTTTAAGACACCATCACCCAGAGGCTGAGCCAGGAGGATCACAGGTTGTAGGCTGGCCTCAGCAACTTAGCAAGGCCCTAAGCAACTTAGCAAGATCCTGTCTCTAAATAAACTATAAAAAAAGGGCTGGGCACAATTCATAATAGCTAAACTGTGGAACCCACCTAGAGATGCCCTTCAGTAGATGAATGGATAAAAAAACTGGTATATATACACACAATGGAATATTGCTCATCATTAAAAGAGAATAAAATCATGGCATTTGCAGGTAAATGGAGTTGAAGAATATAATGCTAAGTGGAGTTAGCCAATCCCAAAAACCAAATGCTGAATGTTTTATCTGATATAAAGATGCTGACTTATAATGGGGATGGTAGCGGGGAGCATGGGAGGAATAGAGGAACTCTAGATAGGGCAAAGGGGAGGGAGGGAGAAGGGAGAAGAAATGGGGGTAGAAAAGGCAGTGGAATGAGATGGACATCATTACTCTTAAGTACTGGTATGAAGACACGAATGGTGTGACTCTACATTGTGTACAATCAGAGATATAAAAAACTGTGCTGTATATGTGTACTATGAATTGAAATGTATTCTGCTGTCATATGTAACAAATTAGAATAAAATTTTAATAAATAAATAAATATTTCATTTTAAAAAGGTGGGGGGGCGGCTGGGGATGTGGTTCAGTAGTTAAGTGTCCCTGGGTTAAATCTCTAATAATTTTTTTTTTAAAGAAAGACATCATCACCCATAAATTTACACAATGTTTATATGTCAAGAGTTTAAAAATTCAAAACTAAACACCATCGAAGGTTAATTTGTATTTAGGATACAGAAAAGTAGCAAAGCAGGATTTTTAGAGGAGCAACTTCTGTCTCTAACATATGCACTCTGCACTGACTTCCGGTGGACACCATCCCACTTCTCCCAGAGCAACAAAAAGCTGGAGGATGGCCAATCCCCTCCATTTTCCCTCCTGTCCAGGAGACAGGATGGGGCCTCCCCACCTCCGTGAAACAAAAATGCAGAGCCTGAGACAAGAATTATGATCCAATATTGGGGTAATGGAGGGGCGGGTTCCAGGTCTCAGTCATTTCTAGATCCCAGCGGAATAGCATATAGTCAGCACCCAACAAATGTTTATTGAATCAAATTTGGTCTGCACTTTTGTGCATCTTCTCTGCAAAATCTCCCAACTGGAAAGCACTTTGCAATATTCTGTTTCGGAGCCAATATACACACCATCATTTCTTTTAGCAACCTTCTGGGACTTGGATTGGCTTGGAGAAACTCACTAACATTAGGGAGTCCTGTGAAAGGGTGTGGGGATAAAGAAAGGCAGCGAGCGATCGAGACGATTTTTGCAGACTGGTGTGCAACTGGAGGTGAACTAGTGCAGGTGAGCAGGTCTCACCTGACGTGGAATGGCAACCAAGTGCCTCGCTTCTTGGATGAGACTAACTCGAAAGAGGGTATTAGATGAGCTTCCCCTTCCGAGAAGTAAATTGGCAGGGCTGACTAATTAAAGTTGAAAGCAAATGTCTGAGTCACACTTCCTGTCTTGCTGGCTCCCTCCTTTTGGTCTCCCACTTATTTGGGAAACATGTGCTCCTCCACTGGAAAACACTGTGCATAACACATTTGACACTAATGTAGACACTAATGATTTTAAGTTTCTCCAACCAAATCTGAAGATTTTTTTTCTGTGATACAAATAAATATGTGCTTTGGGCTGTGATTTTTCCCAGCTAAGCTCTTTGGAGTTCCACACACTTGTTTTTTTTTTTTTTTTTTTCTCTCTCTCTCTCTCTCCTCTAAAGCACAAGGAGTATCACAAATGCAGGGTGTGTGTCTTGGGGGCGGTTATGATGTAGGAACTTACTGAATCTTAGGTTGCTAAAATCCTGTGAGAATAGGAATGTCACTGTCTCTGTTCTCACAGGTAAATGGAGTAGAAATGTTCAGTTTTTGGTTTCACAGAACACATTTGAATAGGAGCCTCCATTTGATTTTGTAATTGAGTCACAAATAGTTTTTTTTTTTTTTAAGTAAAATAAAATTGCAAGTCTAGCAATAAAAAGGCCTGGGTTCCTTTACTCCCCATTTTAACCCCCAGGCCCTCCTCCCAGAGGCTAACATTTCTGTTGTTTGTCCTGCGTACTCACCTGCTATTTCTAAGTAGCATGCATATCCTGCAATATCTCTATCAGCGTTAGAAATGATCTACTGACTCCCTATTAGGTTAACACTGTTAAACTTAACCACTTATTTTCCCTATTCTCCTAATATGCTATTTCAGGACTTCCAATAATTATTATGTTATCCAATAGCCTGTGATTAAGTTATTATGACTGTAAATATTGATCACTGCTGAGGCTGGAGGCACTTTCATCTTTTCATCTCTTGTATGGGTTTATGTTTTTCCTGAAGTTAATTATTGCCTCACTTTTTTCCCAATTTACTTTATTTTCTATGTACTTATTTCTATTTTTCTCCACATCTTCCAATGGCTCTGTAAAATGCCTATGAATAATAATATCAAGCAT
Organism: Spermophilus citellus; assembly: GCF_964194105.1. Taxonomy (NCBI): domain Eukaryota; kingdom Metazoa; phylum Chordata; class Mammalia; order Rodentia; family Sciuridae; genus Spermophilus; species Spermophilus citellus. The sequence continues at coordinate 20,972,227 of NC_138184.1, read as the reverse complement.
GTCAGATGCTCTATCAGTTCTGTTGATTTCCTAGATTTCTGTCAATTTTTCTCTCCCAAGCTCTCCACCCTTCTCCTTTATCTGGACTGAGTATGGGTGACATCTCAGGTTGCTCCTTATGATCCTTTTGAGTTGTTTCTCTATTTTGTTGGATTTAAGGTCTTTCTCTTTTCTTTTTCCTTTTCCCCCTCCATGTTTTCTCCCTCTTTTTACTTTATCACATCTTCCAACAGCTTCCCAATAAAGTTTGCTGAAGAAGCAAAAAATTTTTTATATTGTACTCATTTAAAAATATTTGCTTTCAAACTTGATTAATAGCTTGAAGATTCCTTGATGCAAAATTACTTCTCATATTTTAAATTCATTACTCCTTTGTCCTCTGGCTTCCACTATTTGCTTGAGAAATTCAATGTCATTATGCACCCCAGTCCTTTGTATGGAACATGTTTTTGCCCCTCCTGGAAACTTTTAGAATCTTTTCTTTGTTCCTGATGTGCCTTAATGTGTCTATTTTTTTTGTTGTTGTTGTTGTTTCCTGAGCTGGATGATTATCGAGCTTAAAAGTTTTGGAGATTTTTCTTGTAATATTTCTGAATATTTTTCTTTTTGCTCTTTCATTTCCCTTTCTGGGATTCTGGAATGATTATCTAATTTTCTCATCCTCTGTGTTCTATTAGCCATATTTTTGACTCTTTGTTCTTTTCTCTAGGAGAGTTCCTATTCTTTATCATCTTTTTTGTATGTTTGGTTGTTTGTATTGGGGCTTGAACCCAGGAAAGCTCTACCACTGAACCATACCCCGCCCAGCCCTTTTTATTTTTAATTTTGAGACAGTATCTTGCTAAGTTGTTGAGGCTGGCCTCAAACTTGAGATCCTCCTGCCTCAGTCTCCCTAGTCACTGAGATTATAGATATATGCCACTGCACCTACTCCTATACTTTATCTTCTAATTCTGCTATTTATTTTTAAATATTTAATTTTCAAGTCCGTATTGCTTCTTTTCCATGGTGTTCTGTCTTTTTTTTTTTTTTGGTTTCCTGAAATATACCTTCTCTCTCTGAGATTAATTAATGAGTATGTACATTTGTGAGGTTGGGGCAAGGCTGACTTTCTCCACCTTGAGCATGGGCAAGGGATGGGCAGGGTCTATGGACTGGTAAGTATCAGCGGAAGGATGATCAGGCTGTGTGCAATCCCAATGCCAGGAGTAGGAGACTTTTCCTGAGGCTATGCAGACTCTCTAAAAGAAACTTCCAGTTTCTAGAAGGTATGCACATATACCTGCATTTGGGAACAAGGTAAGGAAACAACAGAAGTCTCAGCTCAGAAGGCAGACTTTCAGCTAACCTGCCCCCTGAGAGCTGCACTCCCTCTCTGCCACCTCCCCTGTGCCACTCCCTCTCTAACCCTGAATTTGAACTCTCTGAAGGGAATCATATTCTCCAGAAAGGATGCCTTCCCTCTCCCATGCACTTTGGGGGAGAACTAGGCTTCATCTCCTGCGCATACAGGTAAAGATTATGTGTCTCTCCTGTTTACCCTCCGACTTCTGCAGTTTTGCTGTTTTAAGACCCTGGTCTTTTCCAGAATCCCATAAGTGGGCTGCCTCACTCTTCCTCGGCATTTGAGCAATGTCTACCTCCACATCAGAGACTCAACTTCCCAAAGGCCTTCTGCTTCTGAAGATATTTAGGAACCTTTCGCTTGTGTCTTTTTGCTTCTCATTCCCCCTGCCTAGAATGAATGTGATTTTATTCTTTTGCTCTCCTTTTAAGGGAGTTTCAAGGAAGGAAGAAAGATAAAGTTCCATCTAAAATATTTGCAAATTGTATATCCAGTAAGGGTCGAGTATACAGAATACATAAAAGGCTCTTACAACTCAATAATAAAAAGATAAACACCCAAGTAAGAAGTGAGCAAAGGGTTCAAATAGACGTATCTTCAAAAAGGATACACAAATGGCCAATAAGCAAATGAGAAAAATGCCCCACAGCATTAGCCACAATGAGATCCAGCTTCATACTGATTAGGATAGTGATGTTTGCATGCACGCACGCATGTGCGCTCTCTTGCGCTCCTCTCTCTCTCTCTCTCTCTCTCTCTCTCTCTCTCTCTCTCTCTCTCTCTCTCTCTCTCTCTCATTTAAATAGAAAATAACAGCTGTTGCCAAAGATGTGGAAAACTTGAAGCCTTAATGCCATCAGTGGTTAAAATGTATAATGGTGCAGCCATTTCCCCCAACAGAAAAAGAGAATCTAGGCTCTGACTATTGATCATCCATCCATCTACCCAGTCACCCCTTTGTTTTTCAAAAGGTATTTATTGAGCACCTACTAGTTACCACACTACTACTGAGGATGCAGTTATGAGCAAAAACAGACCTGGTTCCTATCCTCATATAGCGAAAGTCAAGATGGAGAGATGGACATGAATCAAATAGATGTATACAAAGACTTGATTATAACCGTGACAAATGCAAAGATCAGCCCTGTGCCACCACAGCAGAGTGTAACCGGAGGGTTGACAGGACTTTGTGGGGTCAGGATTTCCTGAGAAATTGATCTCTGAATTGAGATGTGGAGTTGACGTGGGAGGGGAGGGGAGTGGGGGAGGTGACAGAGAGTGGTCCACCAAGAACAAAGACCCTGGGAAAAGGATGCAGGAGGCATGTTGCAGGAACTCAAGGCAGCCATGGTAGCATAGCCCAGGAAGGAGCCAGGTGAGTTCAGAGCAGAAGAGATTCAGAGCAGAAGGACCTCAGAGGACGTCACTGTGATTTTCGTTTTCACCTGGAAGGTAATAGTAGTTCGGAGAATGGCTTTATGCTAAGGCACAGTATGATTTGATGTTTAGTTTGGAAAACCAGCTTGGACTTCTCAATGCAGAAGAGACTGTGCTACCTTCTACAGTTGCTGGGTTGGTTGTCTCAGTTCAGCAAAGAATTGAAGAACAGGACACAGAGATAGACTTTTCCAAAGAGAAGGGGTCCCGGAGCTGGGACTCCGGTGGGGGAGCTTTGGCCTGTTCTTTTTATGGTCTCTGGAATTTCCTCCGTTCCTTATCTCTACCCCTGTCCACACTCTCCTCACTATTATTGATGCCCTTTTGTCCTTGTGTCTGTTTTAGTTTTTCTATTGGATCCCCTGCTTAGGAGCACCGGTACAGAAGTGTCTGTCTGATCGAGTCCCCTGCTTGTGTCTAAGAGCATTTGCATCAAGCAGAAAGTTGACCTCATTAGAAGACCCTCTTGAAGCTCAGGAGGCTGAGGCAGGAGGATCTCAAGTTCAAAGTCAGCCTCAACAACAGCAAGGTGCTAAGCAACTCAGTGAGACCCTCTCTCTAAATAAAATACAAAATAGGGCTGGGGATGTGGCTCAGTGGTTGAGTGCCCCTGAGTTCAATCCCTGGTACCTTCCCTGCTAAAAAAAAAAAAAAAAAAAAATGACCCTCTCCATGTTCCTTTGCTCTGGCCCTGGCCCTGACTTCCTCAATTGCCCCCTTGCCCTGGCTGTGTAGGCCCTTCTATATCTCCCTCACCTGCAGGGGAAGGTATCAGTAAGAGGTAACCCTCAGAGCGGGTCAAGGGAAAAGCCAATGAGGGGGCCACGGTGTGTGGTGGAGTTGGAGATATTGGGTGTTTAGGAGATAAGTGTTAACAGGCTTCAGCAAGGGACCCAGTGAGCACAGAGGGTGAGGCAGGGTGCACAGAGGAAGAGCTGGCACCGTTTAGTACCCTCTGCGGCAGGTTGCAGGGTGAGAGGAGGAGAGCAGTGTGAGTTTGCTGCCTGGTAGGCATTTTTGAACGAGAAGAGCAGAGCTGCACAGGGCAGCTGGTCCAGGAGTGGGACTTGGAGGAGAGGCCTGGGCTGGAGGTGCATCTGAGGATGTTGTGAATGTACCCACGGCCTGGCATCTGCCTTCTGTGTGACTCTCATATGTCTTCACGAAGGAGGGGTGACCATGGTTTAAACAAGAAATCAGAAGACAGACAGAGCCTTCGATCAAAACCTGTTTTCCTCAAACGAGATGGGTGACCATGAGAGTGTGCTGGAGCCAGGCTGCTTCGTGAGCCGAGCGAGCACCCAGGAGCACAGGGCCAGCACTTGAGCTGCAACAACACCAGGAAACCCAGGAAAGACAGAGGAGTAAAGAGCAGAGCACCGTCGCATGCCATGAATCAGCACCTGGGGGGACACAGGCAGAGAGCGTGAGGCTTCTCAGTTTTCAGACAGGCTTGGAATAATCGCGGTGTCCACCCTCCTGCGTCACCTCCCCTCTGCACACCACAGCACACACCACAGCATTTCTTGGGTCCCCATGCCCCAAGAAGGCCACCCTCTCCCTCTCCTAGGTCCCTCTTCTTGCTTGTTCCCCATCACTAGGCATCTCAAAGCAGAGCTCTTCGCTTGCTCTGTCTGGAGGGGAGCATGGCCTCCTCAAAAGAGAAGATCCAAAGCTCCTGAAGAGCTCTCCTTGGTCAAGTCAGGCAGAGCAACCGGGTGGGTCACTTGGAGCCCCCTCAGCCTGCCACTCAGACCACACAACCCTCTGGCTTCCACTTTCGAGGCCTGCTGTTGACACCTCTCTTTCGGGTCACCAGTGTCCTCATGGCCACCTCACAGTTCTCTCTGGGTTCCATGAGGATAGATCTGCCTGATTCTTCTCCTAACCCCTGGTTTATTGCTCTCCTACAAACCAAGACCCAGATTTGCTGTCCTGTCCCTCCTCTGATCCCAAGGAGTCTTCCCCAGGCAAGGAGACGGCAATGCTGGAGCTGGTAGAGCAGGACACTTCTGTCCTGAGACCCCCCTCCTCAGGCCCAGGCTCTGTTTCCTCACCTGAGGTCATCGGGGTGGACTGAGCGTTCAGTAAGAAAGCACGTGTCAAAGCCCATGGCAAGTACTCAAAAAAATGATGACGATTCCAACATCTAAACTAAACTAGTTATCTTTTCTCCACCTCCAGATATGAATGCAACTCACAAACCTCGGTGGTTCCCGACGACATCTCCCTTGGAAATGCTTCCCAGAGCCACGCCCTGATTAATTAGGGACATTTTCAGAGTATGTAATAAACCCCCCATTTCCAATACTGAGCCGTTTTACTCACAACACTTAGGACACAGATATGCCTCATGTCAGGAACAGAAAAAGCTTGTTTTTGTTGTTTTGTTTTGTTTTTCTTTCTTCTGGCAGGAAATCCCTGCTTCCCTGCCATCCACAATCCATCAGGCAAGACCTGAGTCTACCGTAGATCTCACATCACCTGTGTGTCTGCCCATGACTCTGAGCTCAGTGTCTGGTGTGATGTTGGGCAATTAATGTGTTTTTTTTCAATCCCTTGAGCTTTAAGTATCATATCTAAGAAGTCATTACCTAATTCAGTGTCATAAAGATTAGCACCCATATTTTCTTCTTAGAATTTATAATTTAGCTCTCAGATTCATTTGAGTTTAATTTTGGTATATGAAATGAGTGCCCAAATTCATTCTTTTTGCTGGGAGTGGGTACTAGGATTGAATTCAGGGTCACTCAGCCACTGAACCACATCCCCAGCCCTATTTTGTATTTTATTTAGAGACAGGGTCTCACCAAGATGCTTAGTGCCTCGCTTATGCTGAGGCTGGCTTTGAACTCACAATCCTCCTGCCTCAGTCTCCTGAGCCACTGGGATTATAGGCATGCACCACTACTCCCAGCCCAAATTCATTCTTTTGCATGTGGATGTAAAGTTGTCCCAGCACCATTGATTGAAAATGATATTTTCCTGCCACTGAATTGTCTTGGCACACCTTTGTTGAAAAACATCCATTGATCAAAAATATTGGGATTTCTCTCCTGGCCTCTTAATTCTATTTCACTAAGCTATACCTATCCTTCTGCCAATGCCACACTGTCTTTTGACAGATGAGGAAGAACAATATGCCAACATACTGTAACTGTCCCTCCAGTCTCTATACTACCAGGAGCTGGTGTTCAGTAGCTTAGGATATATTAAATGCATTTTTAACTTACAATATTTTTTGACTCATGATGGGCTTATCTGGACACAATCCCACTTAATTCAAGGATTGTCACTATATTAAAACCACCAATCTACTTTAAAATGGTGAGTTTATGATGTGTGTGATGGTTAATCTGAATTGCCAACTTGATTGAATTAAGAGATGCCAAAGATTAAGAGGTTCCTGGTCGTCTCAATGAGGATGTTTCTGGAAATGATTGGCATGTGGAACAGCGAAGTGAAGCAGAGACCCACTCTTAAGTGTGGGCAACACAGACCAATAGGCCTGGATGGAACAAAAGTCAGAAGAACAAGAAAGCAGATCAGACACAGACACCACCAAAAGCTCCTCTTTTTTTTTCTTTTTTTTTTTTTTTTAGTTGTAAATGAACACAATACCTTTATTTTATTTATTTAATTATTTTTTATGTGGTGCATTTTATTAAATGCATTTAATATACCCTAAGTGCTCTACCACTGAGCTACATCCCCAGCCCCCCCCCCCCACAAACTCTTCTTAAATGGGTTTTCGATTGCTGCTATGATCACCCGGGGACGTCAGACTCCAGCACCTTCACTCTTTCAAAGTGGACTCTGCCCAGTGACTCTCCAAGGGATTTTTCAGGCCTTTAGACCAGGCCTGGGGCCATATCATCAATCCCTCTTGGTCTGAGGCTTCAGCTTCTTGGAATGAGCAGCTACTGGTTCCTCTAGCTCTCTAGCTTGCAGATGGCCATTGTGGACTACCTAGCTTCTGGCTATATAAACCAACCTAATAAATCCTTTTTTATAATCATAATCATAATCATTCCTATCTATCTATATAGGTATGAGATTATATATATATATACACACACACACACACACACACACACAATGGACAAGCTGATGTAGAGGAAGAATTAATAGACAAAGTTGAGGCAAATATAAATTTTACAGAAAATTCACAGTGGTGAAGAGAAGGAAAACATGAAAGAGATAATGAACAAAAGCAAGAGTACCACCAACAGTGTCTCCCAGAAGGAGAATGCAAACAATAAGAGGGAACCACGTTCAAAGAGGGAAAGAATTGAAGGCCCAGAGCTCTTAGACTGAAGGAGAACTTTGTATCTCAAATAGATTAAATGAAAACAAATAGTCACATCTTATTAGATTGTGACAAAATAAAGTATATCAGATTGCAAATAGAATACCTGATGGTTGTTTTTGGAAGTAGAGTTCTTATGAGGAACTACAGAAGCCCAAAGAAATGTGTTCAAAATGCTGACAGAAAACAACTCTCTGACCACAGTTCTACCTATGATTGTGCTGGCAGAACAGCAGAAGCATCTGGAAAAAAATAAAATAATAAAGTCTGAAATAGTAGGATGGAAGAACCATTAGAGACCAAAGAAATTTGTGAAATATTGGTAAATCCAGATAAGTTGTTCTAAACTTGACCTGGTTGTAATCCCTTTAGGCTGATCCTGCTCCATCAACAGTTACAATAAGAATTTTTATGTCAGTTCATTGATTTTATTTGTGGCCCAGACATGTTATGACAAGTGAATTTTTGCAAAAGACATGAGTTTCTTTCATTCTCAGCTTTGGGCAGAGATCTCCTTAGCTGACCCCAAGCTCCATGAGGATGGAAATTATGCCCTCCTTGCTCATCGCTGCATCCCCCATCCTAGGTCCTAGAAATTGGTTTGTGCTCCATACGTTTTCATTGAATGAATAAATGAATTTGATAAATAGGTACATCCCCGACTTTGTTAGTTTTTTAAATCAATGGTTGTCTCCTCTGCTTTGCCTGTTCTGTCATTGAATGGGCAGCCTTCTTACCTGCCTTGGGCTCTGACACTCACCCTAGGGTCTCTTCCCCAGGAGGAAATGCCTTCCCTGCTTTGCTCAAGCTCAGCCTCATCAGGCCTGGCTACGCCTCCAGCACATTCTCTCCCCAAGCCAGGCCTCCCGACAGTGCCTCTGTGCGCATACCCTCCTCACCAGCCTGGGCTGGTGTGGCCTCCCATCGCTCTGTCCCAACTAATGGTTGAGGACTGGATTGTTCAATAAAGGAAGGAAAAGATTAGGAAGGAGAAGAAGGAGGAAAGTGGGGTGAGGTTGCGTGAAAGGAGAAAAAGAAGACACGCCGAAATTTTTAAGAGATTAATCTTATTTCCTTCATTAAAAACTATTTCTTGGCTTGAGTCACAATCTTATTCACATGGGTCACACTCTCTGGAATTGTCTCTGCCTTTGCTCTTTGGAATTCTACTCATTCTTCAGCACAGAAGACAGGTGACAAGTGTCTCTCTGTGGAAACTTCTCTGTGTGCTCTCTCTCTCTCTCTCTCTCTCTCTCACACACACACACACACACACACATACACACACTCTGTTATAGTTTAGATACTGTTTGAGTCTTGGTCCTTGGCATGGTGGTGTTGAGAGGTGGTAGAACCTTTAAAGGTAGAGCCTAGTAGAAGGTGGTAATCTCACTGGGGGCTTCTGAAGTGATTGATGTAGTTCTCATGGGACCCTTAGTTCCTGGGAAAACAAGCTACTCTAAAAAAAAAAAAAAAAATAAGCCCAGCCCTGAATCTTGCTTCCCACATCACCATGTGATTTCTGCCTCTTGTGTACACTTCCACCTCGATGCCATCTGCCATGTTGTGATGTAGCCAAGGGGGGTCCTCACCAGAGCCAAGAAGAAACCAGCGCCATATTCTTAGAACTCCAAGACTGTGAGCTAAAGAAACCTCTTTTCTCTACAGAGTACCCATCTCAGGCATTTTCTTTGACAATGGGCTAATACACATGTGTATACGTATGCCCAAATAAGCGTGCACACAAACAAAAAATGTTCCCTAGGACCCCTGGGTTCCTGAGGCACTGTGTCCATGCTTCTGATACAACATTTGATAAGCTATATTACAGCTAATTTTTTGTCATCCATCAGTCCCCACCAGACAGTGAGTTCTTTAAAGGCTAGAGTCTTCCTTTGCTAGCACAGAGCCCAAGGCTGGCACATAGAAATGTGTGTCGAATGAACTCTCCACCTCTCTGGGCATTTATGAGCAATCTTAATGTTGGAGAGCTGATGGGGGGTTTTTGTACCCCTTGTAGGTAGTTTTTCATTGTTTTTATGTTTAAACTTATCTGGAAGCTTGCATGTAACAACCACGTTATTTCTGCATGTGGATATGTTCTATAGAACAGCAGGGGCTGATTTAACTCAGTCTCATGGCGACTACCAACTACCAGAAACCCACCCACAGTGTTCTCATGTGAACTCCAGCACACAGAAGCAAAATTAATTACTGTGGCTGGTCAGTTTTTTTTTTAAATGTGCATTTTCAGTCTCTGTTAGATTATAAATAAGTTATCATGACAAGATTTTCAATTCAGAAAACAATGCCAAAATAGAAAGAGCTGCATAAAGAAATCCATGTGCAATTAGACAGGAAGAATCCAATACGCCCTATAGGAATCTTGCTAACCCTGAATTCCCATGGCAGGAAAGATCCCTGAGTGTTCAACACAGGAGCTAATTTAAACCTCTATCCTGTAATTTTAAATTCAGGAACTCAGGTTGCCCTGGTGTTCATTGTTTACCAGGCTCAGTGAACTTGGCATCTTCTAACATTTGTGTTTAGTTTCAGTTAAATATACACACCCGAAGCAACCCTACTACCACCCCCTTTTATTTCCCTCTTTCTCCCTCCTTTCTCTGTCTTTCCCTCTGTCTTTTCTCACTGTGCTGTGTTGGGTAGATCTGGCTCCATCCCAAGTTTTACTGAACATCTGGAACAATTTTTCTATTGTTCTTGATCTGAGTTTGAAAAAAAACACAAATAACTTTGCTAAGCACCATTTCCCCTCCATTTTCAAACCTACCTAGATTTCAGATGTATTTATTTCTCACGCTTCTGACTCATGGATACCTTACTCATCAAAGGACTTTTTTTTTTTTCTCCTCTTCTTCTTCTTAGTTCAGTTTTTTAATGAGCCATTTGCTACCCAGAATGCTTGGGCAATCTTTACAGGCGTCGTCAGCATCTTTCCATCGTTTTTTTCTTCCAGGAAGGCAGATCATTATCAGAATAAAGGACCAGGGATCCATGGCACCTCAGCCCGCCCCCCCACCAACCCCAACACCACCCGAGAAAGGCTGATTATTGATTCAAAATCCTGAAGCCACATGGTGAATGAACCTTCCTGTTTCCCAAAGTGCCCTCCCACCCCAAACACAATACAGGATTATTAATGCTTGGTAGCAATGTATGCAGAGAAACTGGATTGATTAAAGAAAGGGATTTATGAATACAAGCACCCTTGCTAAATGACTTTTAAAAAATCCTTGTTTTCCCTGTAAAATAGGTATAGCATATAATTTACCATTTGAACCATTTCACGTATGCAATTCCGTGGCACAGAATCCGTTCACACTGCTGGGCAACCATCAGCACCATCAGCACCATCCATCTCCATTATTCTAAACTGAAGCCCTGTGCCCATGAAACAAAAGCTATTTCCTCTACCCCCGCCCCCAACCTCCTATCAACATGAGTCTACTTTCTCTAGGCATTTGACTAGCCAACATATTTCATAGGAAGGGGAATGAGACACCATTTGCTGTTTTATCTCTGGCTTATTTCACAAAGTGATTTCGTCTTCAAAATCCATCCATGTTTTAGGTCAGAACTTCCTTCCTTTTTAAAGCTGTATAATGTTCCATGGTCTCCATTGACTCTTGTGAATAATATGTTTTCAAGAGCTCTGTTTGAAATTCCTTTGGGCATAGACCTAGGAGTGGAATTGCTGGGTCATGTGGGGACTCTGTTTCATTCTTTGAGGAGCCATCTGTTTTTCAGAATGGCTTATACTACATTCTCACCAGCAGTGATGACTGCCTGAGTTTTTGTTTGGTTAGGTTGTTGTTGTTGTTGTTGTTTTTAAACTCTTAGATTATTATCACCCATGTAACACACCCAACAAAAATATAAGAAGACAGTAAGGCTCCTTGGCACACGCCTATAATCCTAGTGACTCCAGAGGCTGATGCAGGAGAATTGTGAGTTAAAAAGTTGCCTCAGCAACTTAGAGAGGCAGTAAGCAACTTATGGAAGCCCTGTCTCAAAATAAAATATATATTTAAAGAAAAATGGCTGAGGATGTGGTTCAGTGGTTAGGCACCCCTGGGTTCAATCACCAATACCAAAAAAGAAAAAAATAAATAAAAAATAAAGAATGTAAGAAGACAATCTATTTGAACAGAAGAGACAGGGGCTAAAGAAGGTAGCTACTGCCTCTCCCTGGTACGCAAAATATCCTTCATTAAATAAATATCAGAAATATCGGATGTTACAGAAATTTCTAGAGAAACTAAAGAACCCATTAGTATTCTCACCAAGTATGAATTTACAGGTACCCAGCACTCTTTCATGTGGTCTCTTATAGTCAAACTCAGAGAGGTGATTTAGCTGGACTGAACTGTATTTTTATTTTATTTGTATATCTAGTAATCATGTCTCAGCTAATGTCCTACTGGGAATGCCCTCTGCTCCTGGCCAGCAAAGTGAACATTTGTATCCAGTTAAGAAGCATCAAGTAGCCATTGGCCTGACACCAAGCCTAGCCTCCAAGTTTCCCCATCTCTCCTTCCAGGCCTGACCCGGCAGGTTCCTATGGGGCCCTCCTCTGTAGGACCAGCTGATAAGTGGGAGGAGCTTTAATGAACATCCTAGTAAACCGTCCCCTGGGACTGCTGAGTGACCTCCACACAGACTGTGCTTTACAAGGTCGTCTCTGGGTCTGCCCCTTTGGTTCTTTCCCTCATCGCCACTGACACACTCCCACGACTTCACCTCCAACCAGCTCCTCTGGGCCAGGAGTGGACACCTATGAGCTTAGGCACAGAGAGGGAATGGGAAATGGACTAAGGCAGAGAAAGCCTGGGAAGGACACCCCCCCCACCACCCACAGATGAACTGTGTGTGAACCAGGGACAAATCCCAGTGACCATGCATGGCATCAGGATGTCTCTGGTTCACGTATCTTTGGCTGCACTGGCGACCCTTGACCCTCACAGGGCCAGACAAAAATGTGATGGATTCCTCTCCTCAGGAATGTCAAGTTCTGTTTCCATTCTTTTTTTTTAAAATGTGTGTGTGTGTGTGTGTGTGTGTGTGTGTGTGTGTGTGTGTGTGGATATGGAGAAAGGGCAGGGGGTGGGGGTGAGTTGTAGAACCGCAGATGGAACCGCCTGGCAGATTATAAGCTGGGCCAGGGTGGCCCATTTCAAAGGCATTGAGGAAGGGGCCAAGAAAACAAAGAGGCAATTTCCTAGAACCACATCACAGCAGTGCTGGGCAGGTTGCATCTAAACGAATGTGAAGAGTCTGGAAAACTCCAGGCCACAGGCAAACCACAGCCATGAATAATTACACCCCCTCAGTCTCTGCCCGGGGAGGGTTTCCCACGGGTGCAGGAGGGGAGCGCTCCCAGCTCAGTATGTGGTCTCCAAGCCAGGCCAGAGAGTTGAGGGAGGTGGGTGAATGGAAACTAGATTTGACCCTGGAAGGAGGGGCACAGTCCAGTCAGGGACTGCACAGCATCATGAGTCTCTGAAGACATTGCGGATGGAACACCAGGCAGAAATGCCAGGGAGATCTGGCCACCATGGTAGACTGAATGGGGCACCATTCGGGAGTCAGCGGGACATGGGTTCAAATTCCAATTCTGCTACCATCTTGCTTTGATGTACCCTGGATCAGACAAGGTGATTGACTTAGGAGATGACCTCAAGAAACACCAGTTGAAGGTGGTGGGGACTGAGGGGAGATGACCGATATGAAGTGAGTCATCAGGCAGTCACACTGTGTTAAATGAGGCTCAGGGTTATTCTCATTCCCAGCAGTGGCTCCAGAGAGCCACCAACATCTTTCCATCATTAGTTGAGGGCATTAACTCTCTAGCACTTCAATTTGTCCTATGTCCCTTGGAGGGGCAAGGGAGCTTCAGGCACATAGGTTAAGGGGTTGCCATTATCAGTTTTCAGTGTAGAAAGATGAGAGCTGAGGAGCTACTGGTAGGTCCCAGTAGCTTTTGATACTTAATAGTCCTGTGACCATGGCCAGCCCATGTCACATCTCCAAGTTCTGGTCTTATATATAAGGAGACCAGAGCTTGGAGATGTGACAGTTGGAAGCCCATCTTCTTCTAAGGAAAGTAGATCCCACTCAGTGGCAGCCTCTTGTTCTGCCAATGACCTTACCAGCTTGGTTTCATTCTTCAGTGCTAGAGGAAGCAGTGCCCAGGGTTGGGCTGCTCTGCAGAGTACAGGAAGAACTGAGAGCCCTGGGGAAATCCAGAAGGGATGGGATGTGGGAACAGAAATGACAGGGAGAGAGAGAGAGAGATGGACATATGATTCCTGGAATCCAAATGTCTTTGGTAAAATATGCAAAACTTGAGAAGTGGGTTTGAATGTATCTCTTTGGAAATCTGTGGAGGTGCCATGCTCTGTGACCAAGCTGATGCAAGGACAAAGAAGGACAGCGAGTCTGAATGGATGAGCCAAAAGCAGAAAAAACTTGCATGCCCCAAGGAATTAGTGCAATTCTTGGAGAGTTCTGGACCTCTTCAGGCTGCAAAGTGGAGGAAGTCCAGTTCTCCCAAAAGCAGCCTCTGAAATGAGGGAAGGGAGTGTGTTAGTGCATGGGTCTCCGGTGTGGGCAATTAGCGCTCTGCCCAGAGGGACCTTCTGAGGCACTGTATAGAACATACCTCAGAATGGCCCTGTGGAGATGAAAAGATGAATATTTATCTATAGATCCCCAGTTCAGATGGAGAGCTGCCCCTGAGAGTGCAAACTCCCAGTCTGAGCAAGAGTTCTGTGGTGCTAGAAGAAGTTCCAGGCAAAGAGGAGGATATAGGCATCAAAGGCGGCAGCTGTCAGCATGTGGGGACTGTCCCTGAGGCAGCTCTGAGGGGGAAGAGACTGATTCTGCTACACCTACCTGGAATTCTGAGGGCAGGGTGGTCTTATCACCAGGTGAGACACAAAGTTTATGATGGCTCCAAACAGCAAAGACATTTGGAGACCACGTGGCTATCTAGTTCAGGTATTTAAGAAGGCAGGCAGGAGTGGCACCCCTGTCCCCGCAACCAAAACACACACACACACATGGTTAGGGGACACCAGCAAGGATTCCTGGTCCCTTTCCCCATCTATTTTTAAAGAAAATAACTATTGAATTTAGTGGGGACAAAATTAGAACCATTATCTGTCCTAGCCTATCAGTAACAAGAGTCCCAAAACTTCAGTGGCTTAAACAAGATGGAAGCTATTAAGGCTGAGGCTTCCTAATCAGAGGCTGATGTGATGGGCATTTCCTCAAGTCTGCAGGGTCCCCGGCGTCTTCCAGCTTCCTGTAGTGCCATGGTGTGGAGTTATCCTCCCCTTATGATCCAAACTGGTGACTTGTATACCCAACCCCAGTTGCAAGATGAAGGAAGAGACCTGGAGAAAGGGGGAGGGCAGAGGGCACATGTCTGCTATTCTAATAGAAGACAGTATCCCATTGGCCCAAGCTGAGTCCCACAGCCACGCCCATCTGCAGGAGAGGCTGGGAAATGTAGTCCATTGTGTGACTCTGAGCCCAGCCAGAAATCCTATTACTGAGGAAGAAGGGAAAGATGGATGACCCTTCTGTCTCAGAGACTTTGCTGATCATCTTACAAGTGAGGATGCTGAGAGGCAAGGGAGGTGAATTTTATGTGGAGAATACAGAGGTATAAGATATATATATATACTATGCACCCCACTCCTGTGGCTCCCACCTCACTCAGAGGGCTCACTCTTGTGGCAGACCCTGCTGATGCCCACCCTGTGTCCCCTCAGCCCACAGGAGCTCACTGCAGCCATGGGGACAGTTCCCATGTGACAGCTGTCTTCCTCTCTACCCAGGCTGTTTGCCTCTACCCTTGGCTTTCTCCAGCACCAGGAGAGCCTGTTCTTCCCCAAGAAGACACATCTGAAGTTTGGATGCTTTCATGTTCCTGGAACCACCTTCAAAACAGGGAGATGGGACACTGGCTCAAGCCACTCCAGCCTGCATGGGGACAGTTCTGAGTGTGCTCAGCACACTTTCTCAGATCGGCTCAGCAGAACTGAGCCCCAGTTCTGCTCACCTCATTGTTGCATTTTCTACATCCCTATGTCACTCTCCCCACTCCTTTATCCAACAGGCAATTGCATACTGCTCCCAGGTCCGTCCTTCAGGATTCACTTATGGGAAACCCAAACTAAGACACCCTGAGATGCCGTCTAGATAGTGGTTACATCAGAACTTGGACTCAGATACCTAGACTGGAACTCTAGACTGTGGAATTTGGACTCAGATCCACAATGCGGGAACAAGAACATAGGATGTGTTTTTGTTTTTGTTTTAAACCAAATACTTTGTCAACAAATTGTGATCTTGAAACTGTCGACCTGGTTTCTGAATCAAATCCTGGCCCACAAAGAATGAATGGAGAAAATTAAAATACAATAAAGATTCAGTCCACATATTAAAGATAAAGACCAGGACTGGTTTTGTTAATGAACAGAGCCTGCATCTCCTTGTGCCCCGGCAATTCTAGGGAATGGCTGTTTGATTTGGTTTATTGGTTCTCTTTCTTTATTAGGATGCTATGCATAGCAGCAAGCTCCAAGATCAGAGGCTAAAAACTCCAGCCTACAAACACAAGAGTTTGTTCAATGTAAGGAAAGACTAGGGCAGACAGGTACAATTTGGGGAACTATAAAGGGTCACCTATGACACTCTGGCACAGGAAATGGGCAGAGTTAATCTCCCACAGCCAAATGCTGTCATTCATTCCTGGCTAGTACATGCTCAAGGAAACAGAGACCATGAACTCGTGGGGTGGGATTCCGGTGTGAAAAAGGGGCAGAACGGTAATGATCAGGCCAGCCCTGCTGAGGAACCTGGGAAAGCATGACCCTGAGATCCCACCTTGCCCCACCTCAGCTGGCTGCCCTTAGCCCTGCATCCCTGGCTCTAGATTGTTCCTCATGAGCTCAGGACTTAACACACTTGCCCCATTCAGATTTGGTGTCTCCAAGCAAGAATAATAGGGCTTTAACCTTAAGCATGAAATAACAACAGTCTACCGGCTTTCTTTGGCTAGTTTATTGGACAACTGCTTTACTATTATTGTTCCCTTTAAGCCTGATAACAATCCACATTTTACAGATGAGAACACTGAGCCTTAGCAAGGTCAAGGTAACTTGGCCAAAGCCACACAGCTAAAAGTCTCAACCTGTCTGCTGCAAGCCTCTTGGTTGGCTTTATGGGGCAATCAGTTATGGAAACTTGATTTTGACCCTGGCCAATGAAGACCTGGTGTTCCCTGCCTGCATTCTCACCATCCCACCAGCACCTGCCATGAGACTGAGCTGAGCTAAGGTCTTTCAATCTTTGGGATGCAGAGATTCTGATGTGTCATGGCAGATCTGGCTTAAGCAGAGGAGGTGGAAACCCAGCTCCTCTTGCCCTAGCCTCTTCCAGCTGCTTGCTCTTCCCCAGGTGCATTGGGTAAAGCCAAAGGGGGCAGGATTGCAGAGTGCCTTCAAAGGATCCCAAATTCTTCATGCAGACAGCTTCATTGCAAAGTGGTCCTCACACCTGCGCAGTTCCGAACATTCCAGTTCTGCACACACTAGACCACGTCTACAACCCTGCCTAAAAATTTTCTTAGAGCACGTTCCCAAAATAAGCCTCCTCTATAAAACAAAAGTTGATAAGACAGCAAAAGGAAAGAACAAATGTGGGGGGGGGAAGTATTTCTAAATGATCTGGGATTCGTTTCTTCAAGGCAGCAGACTCCTTAAATTTTTATACACAGCAATGTGGTGATTAAGTGCTGCTAGTGCCGGTGGCTTGCAGGAATGAGCAGAGATGGAGCTGGGGGCAGGAAGGGTGGGGGCAGGAAGGGTGGCGCATCTGCCTGAGCAAGAGTGATGGCCACTGTACCTGGAGAGCCGCCTTGCAGGAGGCCCTGGCCAACTTCTGCCTGGTCTGAATTCCAAGGACGTCTTGCTGCTCCTTTGAGCTCTCGCCTGCATTCCAAATCATCATCAGTCATAAATCTTCTGGCTCCTGCTTCTTTTCTATTTTAAGTGTGCAGGGGGGCAGGGGGGCGGGAGGATAGAGTACTGCGTCTTGGCTGCTTCTTAATAAAATGGGTGGGTTGGTGAGTGTTCGTGAATAGGAAGGACCAGAGGAGCCAGGGTTTTCCTAATGCTATTAAAAGGCCAGGGAACAGAGGGCTGTCTGCTGGCAGGGTCCAGAAAATGGACACAGTAGCTAATGAGCCTGGGATTGCTGGGGGCTGACTTGCTGGCACCCGAGTTGCAGCCCCAAATGAGCCAGTGACCAGAAGAGGGGACAGTACTGCCAAAGCAACAGGTATGAGCCTCCCAGACCAAGCTACAGTGTGGCATGTACAGAAGTAAATCTTCCTTTGTTTTTCTGTAACAGAACTAAGCTTGGCCCTCCATAGAGCTATTCAGATTTTACAAACCAGTAACAAAAGGCCAAGGTCCAATGCACAAGCATTGTGAATGTCCTGTTGGTCAGAATGCTGTGTGGTCAAGCCTGTATTCCAGGAGTGCAGAAATGAAGGTCACCTCTTTTTTGATGAGAAGTGGCAAAAGAGGTCTAGTACAGGGATGGGAGGAATTATTTCAGCCATTTTTTGCAAACAGTAGACCGCTTACCAGCTCTTCCCTTTAAGATTTTGAAGTGCTCCCAGATTATTTCTCTCTCACCCCAACTCCTCATCCCCTTTGGTTCAAATTTATGTTTTAAAAGGTCATTCTAAGTGAAAATGAATGGCAGCAATGTTACAAGGGCCAGGGATTGAGAAAATAGTATCTGCAGGTACCACATCCTCAGATTCAATCACCCAAGGTTTAAAAATATTCTTGGAAAAAAAAATTGCATTTTTTTTCTTGTCGTTATTCCCTAACAATGCAGTATAACCACTATTTGCAGAGTATTTCTATTGTCTTAGGTATTCTAAAAATCTAGAGATGGCTTAAAGTCTATGGGAGGATATAGGGATGTTATATGCAAATACCATTTTAAATAAGGGACTTGAGCAACTATGAATTTTTGGTATCCACAACAGGTACTGGAACCAAGCCCTCACAGATCCTTGGGACAACTATACTCTGTCATAAGCTACCCACAACTATCTGTGAAGTGGTATAGCACTACCTGAAAATGCAACTTGGATTAGTTATGAATGCATATTGTAAACTCTGGGTCAAAGATTTAAATTTTTTTTTTAAATAAATGCAATTGAGCGCTGGGTGTGGTATCATATACCTGTAATCCCAGCAATTTGGGAGGCTGAGGCAAGAGGATTGCAAGTTTGGGGTCAGCCTAGCAACTTAGAAAAGCCCTAAGCAACTTAGTGAGACCCTGTCTCAAAAATAAAAAGGGCGGGGGTATAGCTCAGTAGTCAAGTACCCCCAGGTCCAATCTCCAGTACCAGAAAAAGTAAGAGAGATGAAGATGAAGCAGAATCATAAAATGCTTATGACCAGCAGGCACGTTGTCTGCCATCTAAAGCCCCTCTGTATGTCTCCACGCTGAGCTACTTGTTCTCTCCTCTGAGTGCTTACAGCAGTTTGTATCTCTAGCTGTTCTAGCACTGCCCCCTCATGAAGCAATTTTTCATTTTCCATAAACTGGGAGATCCCTCAGAGAAGAATACCTCATTCAGCTTTGTATACTCTTAATTCTCCCTCCCCTTCCTATAGTACAGTGGCAGAAACTTATAGGGAACCTTCATAGAATGGGTGGATGCACAGATCAATGTTCTTATTTGGATGCCCCCAAAGCAGACCCAATGTAAGGGCTAGCATGCAAGTGATTTTTCTAGGAGGTGATCTCAGGAAGCAGAAATAAGTGGGTAAAGTAAGAGGGAAGGAAGAAAAACCAATAGAGGGGGTATACACAAATGGGTTGTCCTGAGGGAAACAGGGGGCTGTATCCTGCTTGGGAGTCCCTGAGGCAGAAACCACTGAACATGCCTCTGAGGGGTGTCACAGTGGAATATAGAACTGGGAACTTTTTGTGCCTCTTCCCCTCCCCCACTGGTTGGTGTAAAACTGCCTACTCTCCTCCACATCCAGGTTTCTCCCATTTACAGCCGGAGCAACTTCCTATGGTGTGGGAGGAAGCCTCAGGCAGGCCATCCACAGCATCTGCTACAAATGCAAATGTACCAGAAGACTGGGCATCAGTAATGCTGAGCTTTGGAGTGAAGATTTCCCCAGTCTGTTCTAGTCCGGACATGTGGCTTTCATCACAGATGAACAACCGTTACTTGCTATCTGCAGTGATACTCTGGCCATGTCATAGCTCCAGCAGGCACCAAGTCATACCCCCTCCCTCCCCAGGAATCAGTGTGAGTCCTTCACCCTGTGACTCCTATCTTCTAAGTCTACTGAAGTTTTCCCTGGATTCTGCTCTGCTGAGCAAATTGAAACTAAGGTCACTATGGTCTTGAGGGTCCCCCCCCATGCAAAAGTTCCAAGAACAGAATGGGGTGACCACCAGGGAATCACAGCCCCAAGCTCCATCAGACAAAGGGCAACATGTCCAAGAAGGAAGTGCCATTTTGTGGTAACAAAGCTGAATGGTTTTGCTGATTTTCCTCCTAGATTCAATGGTCTTTCCAGCTGTGAGGAAGATATATAAGGCGAGAAAGAGCAATTGGAGTGTGTGTGTGTGTGTGTGTGTATGTGTGTAGGGGGTAGTTGTCTAAGAGCTGATAATAGAATTGCTGGGCTAAAGCATTTTTCCATTGTTTTGTTTTCCTTTTGCATTTTAGGATACAACAGAGGGGGGTTGGAAGGGCTACTTGGAAAAAGAAATCTAGTGTCGCTTTCACTTTGTGTTGCTCTTGTTAGTAACTGGAGACTTGTACTCACCTGGAAGCCCCTGGAGAGGGGAGATCCACCCACAGTGGGATCACAGGCACCAATCCCAGAGAACAGGGTCAATTTGCTAATTAAAAATACTTCTTTTGCCATAAATTATGTTTACATAAATAAAATTCTCACTGTTAGCTCCATTAAATAAATAAATAAAAATACTTCTCAGGTCACCAGAACCTACTAAGATGTTGAACAGGAGTTCAGCAGAGTCCACCTGCACCAGGTGTGACTTCCTTCAGAAGATGGTTAATGTCCTTAGCTGCAAAGGACTTGGGAGAAAGCAGAGGTTGAGGGACCCTCATTTGCTCCTGCTTTCAGGGAAGCATGAAGGAGAAGGGGAAGTGGTTAAGCAAGGGTATGGTCTCCTCTGGGGAACTCCCGACCCCCAGGAGCTCTGCAGCAGGAAGGGGCTGGCCTTGGCAATCCCACATCCAGGGATTGTGGGGTTGGGGTTGGGGGGGTGGGGTGATTGGTAATCTGGGGAGGGGTGGAGCAGGGTGAAGATGGTACCTACTCTCTAAGCTGAAGCCTGTTGCTGGGGAGTGGAAGTTGGGACATTAGGGACCAAGTCACATCAACTGAGCCCTGGAGTACCTTCCTGTGAAAGGGTCTGAGTTGGGTCCAAGCTGTGGCCACTCCTGAGGGAACACCACCGGACTTCAGACTGTCTTCACCCACATAATGACTGATGCCAGCAAACACATCCACCTCCACTGTGAAGATTGACTGATGGTCTTCAGCTTTGGCACTGCCCATTCCCAGGGCCTTAACTGCCTTACCTCAGTTCCCATGAGCAAATATAATTTCCTCTAGATACTGCCCGCCCATCCATTCATTTGATTCTGATATTTTTATTATTTTAATCAGTAACAAGACAGATTCCAGGGAGCTTTGCCATCTTGAAATGTGTCTAAGCTAGTGTGCTTAGACATGCCTGGGTCACAATCCAATTGAGCAACTGAGAACCAAACACGGACTGGGTGGGGGAAGGGGTGTTTGCCAAGTTCAAATGGAAACAAATCCATATTCTTTTAACTGAAGTGTGAATCCAAAGCCTAAACCAGAAGCAATTCTATATGCTTTCTGAAACTACTGAAACAAAGAGAAGCCCGAATGTCAAAATTCTCTCAAAAATTGAAAGTGATTGTGTGGGCTCATGCACCTTCAATTTGATATGAGTCGCTTATGGACACTTGTCCCTGATAAGCAGCTGACTCGGTTCCGTCACATGTTCTTGTCTCCATCTTATTTATTCAGTGTTCTCTAAAAACCTCATCATTGACCTTTTTAATTAGCCTCTTGAAGGTGAGGAGGGAGAAAGGCAGGAAAGGAGCATTAGTTTTAGAATTAGTGGGATCTGTTGAGAGAACAAGAATTCAGGGAAAGAAATGGCTCTTTTTAACAATAAACTTGCCTGGTTGTTTTCCCTGCATGTTAAAGATCAAAAATAACTCTTCCGTTTTATGTCCCCCCTTTCCTGCCCCTTCTCCCCGATCTTTCTTTGTTCCTGTGGGCAAATCACCTGGACAACAGTTTGGCATTCTTGTAGCTTGTTAAATTCTGGGCATTGCCCGAAGACCTTGGTGAAATGAGCACAGGCAGCCCTGGCAGGTTGGACACGGGCAGCTCCAGGCCCCACTGGCCATCGCCAGGCAGGTGAGGGGGACCTAAGACCAGGTTGTGCCGAAACTGGCAATGAGTGTCTGCCCAGGCTACAGAGGGCCATGCAGCCTGTTGTTCATTTGGGGGTCTGGCAGGATCTCATCGATTATTTTATAAGGCTGTTGAAAGAAGAGCTTCCCCCTCTTTTCTTTGAAATATTTGCTTACATACACTTTCTCACTTTTCTTTCCATCCTCCCACCCTTCCCACATACACAGAAATAGCTCACTGCTCCAGAGCGGGAGGCTGGGGCTCCAAGCTCTCTGTGTGGGGCTGCGGAAGCTTGTGGTCTCTTCCTGGAGCTGGCAAGCAGCCGAGGAGAGAGAGGGGGTTCTGGCCTTGAACCAAGGACGTAATTATCGACATGCTTAGCATCCAGCATCTCTTCTCCTGTGAGGGCCCTGCTAATGAGATAATCCACCACACAGGTCTTTTGCTGCATTCATTTTAGAGAGAGAGAGAGAGAGACAGAGAGAGCCAAAGAGAGAGAATGGAACCCAAAGCCTTTCTCAGATTACCCTAAGAAGGTTGCTGAAAAGCAGAGAGAGGCCTCTTGACCTGACATGATTTTTTTTTTCTTTTTTTTTTTTTTTGCGGTGCTGGGGTTTGAACCCAGGGCCTTGTGCATGCTAGGCAAGCACTCTACCAACTGAGCTACCTGACATGACTTTTGTAAGGAGCAAGTCCATTTCAGAATCCAGACTCAAGTACCTACGTGCCACAGCATATGTTTGCCACAAAAATCTCACACAACCAAAAAGAGAGGAAATGCTCAACCCTCAAACTAAGCAAACCTAGTTCTGAAAGCCCTGGTTAGAAACCCAGAGAGATTAGGAATGTGCTAGATGACATCTGAGGTCCAATCATTTCACAGGAGATATTTGGGGACACCAGGTGTGTTCGTGGCATTACCATTAATGTCACCAGTGCAAGTACAAACATTCAGAAAGCCCAGGTACAAAGTCCCTACTGAACATGGGCTGGGGACAGGGGACTGTGGTGAATGGAGAAGCTGAGCCAGGTAAAGAGGCCCTTGCCAAGCCCTGTAGGTAAGTTAGGCTCCTTGTAAAAACATGGCCCACAGCTGATGCCTTTTGTTTCAGGAAATCCCCCAATCTAAAATTTTACATGAAACCTCTAATTTTAACTTTTTGTGTTAAATACTTCTTGAATACTGTACCTTAGATACCAGTCATGAGCTGGAACTGTCCTGGAGCATTGGAGACCACATTCATATGTGAATAAAAGCTTCCCAGAGAAACTTCTGATATTCGTGAACATGGCTGACTTTCATAGCTATTGTCCACACCAATCCAGAGAGACGATGGGGAATGTATCCACATTACCTGCCATTGGAATTCTCCAGGGATACTACTGGACTGAGCAAAACTGAAGGAAGCAAGACCTGCAAATGGGAGGCTGGATTTTGATTTAGCCCAGAAGATGCAGAAGCTCACCTTGGCTAAGCCAAAGACACTGCAGACCAGCCCACTCAGGTGACTGCTCCACCTCACAGGAGGGGCCAAGGGGACTGGCCTCCACCCACACACCATCCTTCCTGCAGAGGTTGTTCGGGGAGCCTGAGCTATGTAACCTTTTAGCTAGTGGATTCCAAGCGCAACCCCAATATCAAGCAGTTTCATGCTGGGTGCTGGGTGCTTAGAATTCCAAAATTCTAAGACTAGGACAATAACACCCAAATGTTCTCTGTTCAGATTTATCAATTTTTAACATTTGGAATATATTTTCCAAATGTGTTTCTCTGTCTCCCTCTCTCTCCAGTTAGAGAGAGAGAGAGAGAAAGAGAGAGAGAGAGAGAGAGAGAGAGAGAGAGAGAGAGAGAGAGAGAGAGAGAGTTTGCAGACAGTCCAGAGAGCGGGTTTATTGGGAGGTAACACCTGTGATCAATAAAAGAGAAAAGCAGCAGGATTGATGGGCAGGTTGCTGGATGAGCCTGCCAGCTTGGGCCATTCCAAAGAGGAACTCCAGAACAAGACAACTGTCCATTAGAGGAATTCCAGGCTAGGCAAAAATGGTCAGGCCCTAGCACCCCCCTTGAATGCTCAAGTCATGGGTTGGGCTGCCTGGAAAGCAGGAGGCTACACCTTGGAGGCTGAGGGAGACTTAAGAGATTGACAATCGGTCACCAGCTTGCCCAGCTCCTCACAGCTGCATGGTAGTCTTTTTTGAAGAGAGGCCCAAGCCAGACACCTCCTTGGCTACCACAGAGTGTCCTTTTCCCCTCTGTCATTCAACACTTCTGTTTTCTTGAGGTACTGGCGGGAGAGGGCTACAGTCTTCCCACTCTCATGATGCCACATGAGAGACAAAAAGAGAAAAATCTGCTGTTCTCTTCTATGTTCTGAGCATGGAAGGAAAGGCAAGGGGGGCTTAGTAGGCCATCATGCTCTACCATTCCAGGTTCAGAGGACATATGGGTTATTTCCTCCCCATTGCTCACTGAACAAGTTCAAATACACCAGAATCTTGGCCACATCTGCAGCTTTCTCTCTGCACACAGCTCAAGCATCCCTGACATGTGGCAGACATGACAGGTGCCCATCACGCACCAAGGGGCTCACCTGGACTTGCCAAGTCCCTGCTTACTGAACACAGGCAGCTCTGCCTGGAGACCTCTTTCCAGGCATGGGAGCAGGCTCTGTGGGTGTACACAGGAAGCTGGAAACGCTGGAGAGTCAATAGCCCCAGGAGCAGCAGATGGGGAGTTGGTGGATAAATGTCTAGATTCCTTGTCAGCTTGGGTTACACAGCTCACAATGTGCTCTGCAGTCTGCTAGAGGCACCAGTGGAATGGAGCCCCCATTGCCCTCAGGAATGACCTGCTCAAAAAAAAAAAAATGCCCCCTGTATTGATTTCCTTCTACAGCAGCGTCCTGGGATCTCCTGCCCAATTAAACACTTGTGCTTGAATTCTTGTCTCAAGAGTCAGCCTCTGGAGGAACCTGACTTTAAAACAACAGGGATGCATTTGCTGCATTTGCCTTTCTGGTACCCTGCAAAAACGGATTGTTGCCAAGTCAGTAAAGCTAGCAGAATGGAAGTCTCCTCATCCCACTGAGGCCTCCTCGCTCCTATTTAAGGGTTGGAAGGAGGCACTTCCTTTGTCAGTTTTACTCTAATTACATCCTACAGGAACAATAATTAGCCAAATAGGAGATGCAAACTGGGGGATTCTCAAAAGTCTGGGGGTCATATTTCTCTAAAACATCACCTTTTCCACAATCACCACCATTATTTTTCTCTACAACATTCATTTTTTTAAAAAATCATTTAGTGAGCACCTACTGATGGTGGGCTCTCCCCCGAGAACCGCAGTCTCATCAGTGAGCCAGAACTGGCTCCTATCCTACAGGACAGTCTAGTTCTACTTGCATCTTGTTTTAAACAAGGTTAACACTTCTTTGCTTTTCTTCCTTGGGAAGATGGGGATTCTGTGATTAGGATTTTAGATTGACGCTGCTGGAAAGAAGATGCTGCCCAACTTGATTGGCACACAGTTTCATACCAGCAGTTTGACAAAACTTGCTTTGGCCCTAAGAATCCAGACAACATAGACCAGCAGCGGCAGGGTCAGGAGACAAAGGTCACAGGGCCAAGGCCAGGGCACGACTATGGGACCATTGCCAGGTCCACCTGGTCCTGTGTGATGCAGATCTACAAGATTCAGCAGCCAGAAACACCCTGTTTTGGGGGAGAGTGGCTTGGTCTCAATTGGGAGCCCCTTCTGCATAGGCTCAGGGATCTGTGAGAAAGAGTCCCCGACCCTGGACCACCCACATTCCCCTCAACTGCATGCCATACATCTGTGTAATGTGGATGTGGGCAGTTTGTGCACATAATTTCTCCAAGTCTGTCTCTAAATAAATGGCTGTGCTTTGGAGAGCAAACCCTCCCCCAGGAAATGGGTCTGTGAGTGTGTGCAGTCATTGAAAGCATGGGCTCTGGAGCTGGGCATCCCTGACTCAAATCCTTAACACCTACCCATGGAGTGACCTCAGACAAGTCACTTAACACCTCTGTCTCTCAGCGTCCTAAGCTCTAAAGGAGTAATAACTATCATCATCGCCATCGTCACATGGTTGTCACAGAAGGAGGATTAAGTGGATTAAACACCACGAAGGTAGAACCAGCAGAATTTTTCTGGCAGGCTGGACGTAGAGAGGGAGAGGAAAAGAGAACAAGAGGATTACGATGGGCATGAGCCGAGCTGCATGCACAGAGGATGTAACAGACATTGTTACAAACCCTTTTGCATGCAGTCTCTCTCTTAATCCTCACGCCACCACTAGGAGGAAAACACTCAGGTGATCTCTGTGGTGCTGTCAGTGTCCTGCCCATGTCCCTGCAGCCCACTCAAAAGCCACTAGAGTCTCTAAACATGCGGACTAATACCTGAGGACTTCTGGCACCAGGCCAGGCCCATGCACAAGGCAAGTCCCAGTGACCCTGACTGGTGCAGGAGGGGAGTTTGGAGAAGATAACTCAGACTCGTCTGATGGGCTAGTCATCAGAACCCATCCTGGAGTGTTGGGGTGTTTGCCCCTATACTCTCTCAGAGTCCCCAGTGGATAGACTCCAGTTGCCAATGAGAGTCTCTTTTGGCCTTTGTTATGATTGGGAGCTGAAATGACCTCCAGAGGCTCAGACATTGAAGGCTCAGTCCTCAATATTCAGAGGTGTGGCTTAGAGGAAGTGATTGAAGTGTGAGGGCTCCAACCTCATCAATGGATAAGATCCACTGGATGGACCACCAGGAGATGTTAGAAACTATAGGAGGTAGGACCTAGTTGGAGGAAGTATGTCATTGGCATTGGGGGCATGCCATAGAAGGATATATCTTGTCCCCAGCTCCTTTCAATCCTCTCTCTCTCTCTCTCTCTCTCTCTCTCTCTCTCTCTCTCTCTCTCTCTCCTTCCTGCCTGTCATGAAGTAAGCAGCTCTGCTCTGCCATGATTGTTCTACCTCACCTCCAGCCCAATGGAATAGGGCCAAACAACTATGGGCTGAAATCTCTGAAACCTTGAGCAAAAATAAATCTTTCCTCTTTTAAGGTATTTTCCTCAGGTATTTTGTCATAGTAACAAAAAGCTAGTTAGTATAACCTCTTTTCCAATTTCACCCTCCCTACTTACTCCCTCTTCCTGGGATTACCTCTCAGATAAAACAATTTTCCCCAGATCTTGGCCTCTGGTGGGGGGGGGGGGACCAGACTAAGACCTCCCCATTTTTCAGATGAGGACACTGAGGAACAGAGGCATTAAGGAGACTCACTGAGGTCAATGAAGCCGATGATGTCTGTGAGGCCTCAAGAATCATCAAGTCACACAGCTATGATCATAGCCCAAGCAGTGTGGTTCCAGAGCCCGATATCCAGAAACACTAACTCAATCATCACCCAAAATACAAAGCTAAAGCCTCATCATGGTGGCCACAGGGCAGAGGTGAACTGTGGACGACGCCTTTGAATGTGGGATTCCTACTTTATCTGCAGTTCATACAACTTGTGGGGCTGCATCAGAATGAAATTCCCATCAGAAAGTCTTGAGTCTGCTGCAGTTTTGATTTCTGACATTGGAAACTTGTTACTTTGCAGTCTTTATTGTGCTGGCAGAAAGAGATTAATGCATGAGATGAAAAGAAACCATATTAATGGAAGGGACAATATAAATTTGTATTCAGGGAGGCAAATCAGCTGTGCTTTGCAACTACAGGAACGGGAGGCAAAGAATGGCATGTTAAATTACCCCTGTCTTGGGCTGTCAATTTAAAACACCTTTTGTGCATTCTTTTCTTTGACCAAATACATGTGCATTTCACGCACGGTGTGAAGGCAATACATGCTAACCTGCAGCATTAGCCCCTCCCCCACACATCCGAGTTCAATAGGAAAGGCTTGTAAGTTTAACTCGAGAAATGGCTTTTGTTGGAAGCATTTCCTGTGTATAAATATAATGTAGCTATTGCTCTGTGTGGTGTGTGTATGTGTTTGCGTGTGTGTGTGTGTGTGGTATGTGTGTGTGTGTGTGACTTAGTTGCAATTAAAAAAAAATAAAGACTGCAGTGGTTTGAATCATAATGATTTGCAACCAAAAATCCATTAGCCCTGTCTATGGATGATGCTAAATATACCCAATGTCAGGATGTGGCGTACTGGAAGGACAGCCTTAAAATAGTTCCTTTGAAAATAGCCCCTCCGGATGGCTTTTCTCCACAGATCTATCTCCTTGACATATATTCCCGAGGAAATAAAGTGAATGAGCAGGGTGCAGGGCAGATTGCATGGAAGAGAACCAGATACAACTGTTCCACAGGGTAAAACCCTCAGCGATCCCAGGTCAGGGGTCCCCACATCCTACTGACCATTGCTTGCTCCCCGATCCCTGCTCTCAGGACACCTGGATCACATCCACCCTCAGCCCCGTGGCAGACAGAGAGTCTCAATGTCAGGTGCATACTTGTGGCCACCTGAAGCTGTTACTGTGCCATGTTGGGGTGCAGAGAGGGTCAAGGAAGAATAAACAGGCTTTGGATGCTGGTCTAAGGGGTGCCCCCCTGAGGGAGCGGTTTAAAGGGTCTGGAGGTTGTCTGGACTCACCTGGTCTTCACCCATACCTGGCATTTAAAAGGGTTGCCTCTGGGAAGGAGGATCAAGTTCAAGGACTCGGTTTCCTGCATTGCAGTTTTTCCTGCTCATGAGGCTGCTCTGCAGCAGGCCCTGACACACAGGGAACTCACTCCCCTAGGAGCAACCCACAGGCAAGCAGCAGAATAAACACCCTGGCTTCCTTACACAGGTGGCATAGCCGAGGAGCATATTTTATACGTATTCCCCGAGTTGCTCAAAGGTTAAGTCCAGGTTCTCCCAGTGGCAGCTTGCTTTGTCCCCATGGTCACTGGTGTCTTCCCTTCCTTGCCTCACACCCTTCCTTTACCACTCCATTCCCATTTCCTGGGACCCCACCTCTCCAAATACACCACTCAGTCTTCATTCCTACTCTCAGGAGTAGCTTCTTGGAGGAATCCAAAGTGAGACTAGTGTATGCCTAGTCTATTTTGTCTATTCAGAGTCCCTACTTGTTTTTCTAGAATGCAGACGAAAATCATAGGGAGAGGGCCAGGTATTTGAATTTTTGATTTGCTCTAATTACATATTATGACCTTTTAGGAGGATCTGGGAACAAAACTGATGGGGAGGAAAGAGCTTTAGTGGATGCAGAAGTACCTGCATCTAAACAGCACTTCTGAGTTTTCCTTAAGTCATGGGGTGGCCTTGACACTTATTCTTTGGAGGCTCTCATAAGTCACACCAGGCTACCAGGAAGTCTGATATTTTAATTCCTTTGACAGAAATTGGAGGAGAATGAAGAGACCATTGATCAAGGTGGAGAATCAGGCTTGGGAAGAACAAGACTGCCCTGTTCCACCTTCCTGTTGGGCTAGACCTGTGCTTAAGGTAGGACTTGGGTCTCACATTCCTTGTCTAAATTCTGCTTCAGAAGCAAAGCCCATATGAGAACAGGCACTGTGGCTAGAGGCTCTAACACATCCCTATCAAAGTGTGATCCATGATCTAGCAGCATCAGCAGCACTGGGGAATTTGTCAGAAACGCAGATTCTTAGCCTCCTCTGTAGACTTGCTGCTACTCAGGGTTTACGTTTTAATATATCACCTGGTCTTCACCTTTATCTGGCATTTAGAAGGGGTTGCCTCTGGGCAGGAGGATGCAAGTTCAAGGCCAGCCTTGGCAACTTAGCAAGGCCCTGTCTCAAAATAAAAAATAAGGTGGGGGATGTAGCTCAGTGGTAGAATGCCTCTGGCTTTGACCCCTAGTACCAAAGACAAGAAGAAAAAAAAAGTGGTTGCCTCTGGAAAGAGGATTGAAATGGGAGCTGGAGAGTCAAGGATTGGGCTAATGCTTTTAATTGGGTGGACACATGACTCTGATATAAATACAGCACCACTATAAAGAAAGAAAATAGATGTTTCAGAATATTGTTTAGAGCTATAAAATGTATAAACAAAGCTAAAAATTATAAAATCATAATTGATGTGAAGGCAGGGTAAGAACAAAGGGATAAAATACATTCGCTAAATGCTGCGCCTTTCACAGAATGGAGCCAAAATACACGAGTCAAGAAACAGATATAAGCTGTTATTTAGAAAAATATAGATAACTACCAGCATAAACAGAAACCAGAATCATTTTAAAGGCATGGGCTTCAGGAAATGGGGAGGCTGTGGTCAGGAAAAAAAAATTAAAAAAGGTTTTATTTTCTATTTAAAATTTTTGCTGATATGTACATTAATTTCTTTGGTATTTATAAAATTAAGTTTTTTTTTAAAAAAAGAAGAGAGTTAAAGATAAACAAGGATGTAGGGGAAAAGAGGTTTTTATAGAATGCAAAAGATTTGGATATGTTTATAGGCAGAGGATAAAAGAAAAAAGATATAAAAATAGAAGAAAAGAAGTAGAAACTAAATTCTGGTCCTTTCCTTGTGCTCTGTCTTTGCCTGACCTTCCCAAGAACCTTGACCATGAACTATATTTTCAGATTCTTAGAACACTACTAGGTGATTTTTCTTTGTTAAAATTTATTCTTTTCTTTTTAATCACAAAGGGCTATCTTTCTCCTCTCACCTCCTCAAAAGCACTCCATGTTACCAGCTGAATATGTTTCTTTTCTGTAATTGTTAGCTAATGCCATGTAACAAAACCTCAGTGGCAAATAATAGGCACTTACTGCTGGCGTGTTGGATGTGGCCAGTTTGGTGGCTATACTCATTTTGACTGGGTTTGCCCACATGGCTGAAGGTTGCCTGACTCTCACCCATCTAGGTTAGCCTTGACCAGGACTACCAAAGAGGCTGGACTCCACTCCGTGTGTGCCACCGGACATGTTTTCGGAGGAACAGAGACACAAGAGCCAGCAAGCCCCATGGCATCGGTGTCTTCCAAGTCTCTGCTAGCATCACACAAAACTGAATCACACATCCTATTAATCCAAAGCAAATCACATGGTTAAGCTCAGAGTCAGAAGGAGAGGGCAAAACAAAGACACATAGTAGAGGGTAGGAGACAGGAAGGGGCAAAGAATTGGGGCCATCATTGCAATCAATCACTACTATGTCAGGGGTTGGCAAATTATAGACCACAGGCAGAATACAGCCTGCTATCTGATTTTATAAATTGAGTTTTCTTGGAACACAGCCATGTTCATTTATGTATTGTCTATGGGATGTATTCACACCACAATGTCAGAGCTGAGTAGTTATAACAGAAGTAATATGGTCTACAGAATCTGAAATAATTACTATCTGGACCTTTACAGAAAAACATGTGCAGCTTCTTGTTCTAGGTCTTCTTCCAACCTTCTTATACATGTCTGTTCATACAGAGAGCATGTCAAATGGTGATTTTTTTTAAAAAATAATTTTACATAAAGGAAATACACATTTACTATTTCTATTTCTACTTTAAAATATATCTTGAACTACCTCATTGGGTTTTTTTTTTTTGTAACTTTTGCAGTTATCTGTTATATAAATAGATCATAGTATATTTAACCTTGGACATTTATGTGCCCCACTCTGTTTTATCTTCTGTTACTAGAAACAATACTTCAATGACGACCCTTATAAATACATCATGGTACACATGTGAAATGTATTTCTGTAGAATAAATAATTACATATAAATGGAATGGGTCAATATATGTGCCTGTTTTTTTTTCCCCCAACACTTGAATAGGAAACTCAAACAAACAGCAAAGATACAATCAATTTAAGTGACTACCAGCACATTGCTATCTACATTCTACCATTACCATTTTTTGTACTTGTCTCATCACTTATCTGTTCATTCCTCTATCAGTCTATTATTCACTCTAATTTTCTGATACATTCCTAATTTGAGAACTTAGTATACTTCCTCCTAAGTACTTCAATTTGCAATAACTAACATCTCAGATTTTTTTGCAGAGGGCTACCAAGAATTGAACTCAGGAGCACTCAACCACTGAGCCACATCCCCAGCCCTATTTTGTATTTTATTTAGAGACAGGGTCTCACTGAATTGCTTAGCGCCTCGCTGTTGCTGAGGCTGGCTTTCAATTCACCATGCTCCTGCCTCAGCCTCCCGAGCCGCTGGGATTACAGGTGTGCACCACTGTGCTGATTACATGTCAGATATATTTTTTAAAAGCTTTAATATTTAAGTAAAACTTATATATAGTAAAATGATCAGATATTAAATGAACATTCATACAGGTTAGGCAAATGTGTATTTCCTTTATATATGCCTGCATCACAAACTCTATCAAAATAACCCTACCCCAGAAAGTTCCCTCATGCCCTTCCCAGGCAATTTTTACTCATCTCCCTAGAAGCAATTACTTTTCTGATTGTTTTTCATCCTTTGGCTTGTTCTGGAACTTTGTACAGATGGAATCAGGCAGTATTATACTCTTTTTTGTTACCCTACATCCTTACCAATATTTGGCATTGTTAGTTTTTTAAATTTGAGCACATTTGAGAAACGCATGGTGGTATCTTATTCTAGTTTTGAATTGTATTTCTCTGAAGACAATTGACATTGAATGTTTCTGTGTGCTTATCGAAAATAATCATATATTTTCTTTTGTAAGATATCTGTTCAAATATTTTACCCATTTTTATTTAGTTATTTGTCTTTTAATTGTTGTCAAAGCTCTTTATGCATGCTGAATGACAAGTCCCTATGAGATATATGTTTTGCAAATATTTTCTCCCAGTCAATGGCTTGCCTATTTATTTCCTTAACAGTCTTTTGGTAAGTATGTTTTCAATTTTGATGAAGTCTAATTTGTCAATTTTTTTTAAAGAGAGAGAGAGAGAGAGAATTTTAATATTTATTTTTTAGTTTTCGGCGGACACAACATCTTTGTTTTTTTTTTTTTTTTTTGTATGTGGTGCTGAGGATTGAACCTGGGCAGCACGCATGCCAGGTGAGCGCGCTACCACTTGAGCCACATCCCCAGCCCAAATTTGTCAATTTTTAAATACAAATTGCTTTCTGAGATCTAAGAGAACTTTTTCTACTCTCATTCACAAAGATGATCTTTGTGTTTTCTTATAAACAATTCTTGGTTTCAGTTTTAAGTTTAGGTCTAGTAGCTAACTTGAATTATTTGGGAGTATGAAAAGAGATAAAAATTAAATTTCCTTCTTTTCTTTTATTCGTTTTTTGCATCCTGCTTCATTTGTAGAAAAGTTGTTCTTATTTTTTTGTTTTGTTTTGTTGGGTTTTTTTCAGGGATGAAGACTGAATCTAAGACCTCACAAATGCTAAGAAGTGCTCTACCACTGAGCTACCCCAGGCAAGATGGTTCTTTCTATAGATTCGGATTATTTTAGTACTTTTGTTGAAAATTAAACGAACACTTAAGCTTTAATGTGTTTCTGGGCTCACTTCTCCTTGCTGATCTTTATTCCAACACCACTCTGTCATGATTATTGTATCACTATAGTGAGTTATCAGTTCTCTGACTTTATTATTCTTTTTCAGGATTTCTTTGGATATCCTAGGTTATATTTCCATATTAAAAAATTCTAAATCTAGCTATCAATTTCTTGAAAATTTTTCCAAGATTAAGATTGGGATGGAGAGAAATCTATAGGTTAATTTTTGAGGAATAACATCTCAATGACATTGGATTTTCCAATTAATTAGCATGATATAATTTTTCATTTAGTTAGGTCTTCTTGAATTTATCTGAACAAGTTTTGTAGTTTTCAGTATAACATTCTTGTATGTCTTTTGTTAAAAATTGTTCTAAATATTTGTCTTATATATGTTTTGTTAAAATTTATTCTAAATATTTATAATAACTAATGTCATTGTTTTTTAAAATACCATTTTCAGTTGTTTGGTGCTGGTACATAAAAATACCTCATTCTGGTATATTGAATCTTATGAGCTTACTAAATTTACTTCTCAGTTCAATAGGCATTTTATAAATTCATTCCAAATTTCTTACCAAAAATCATGTCATTTGCAAATATAAAGCTTTACTTTTTCCTTTCCAATATTTATGCCTTTTATTTCTTTTTCATGCCTTAAATCAATGGCTAGCATCTCTACTACAAAATTGAATAGAAGTTGTGAAGATAGGCATCCTTGCCTGATTCCCAGTCTTAGGAAAATACTCAAAATGTTACCATTAAGCTTGATGCTAGCAATTTGTTTCTAATAGATTCAATTTATAAGCATAGGAAATACTCTTCTATTCCTAATTTACTGAAAGTTGTTATTATGAATGGATGTTAACTATTGTCACATGCTTTGTATTTTGTCAGATGATCATATCGACTTTCTCCTTTATGATGAGTTATTTTATTTTTTAAACATTAAATTAACCTTGCATTCCTCAGAAAAAACACCAGCTTGTATGATATATTATGAAATATTATTAAAATAATATTTTAATACAGTCTTGGGCTCTGTTTGCCAATATTTCGTTAAGGATATTTATATTTATGGAGGACATTTGTCTATAATGTTTTGTGTAATATCTATGTAGTTTTGATATTAGGGTTGTATTAGCCTTGTAAAATTAGTTTACAAGTATTACCTTCTCCCTGTTTTATGAAATAGTTTGTGTAAGATTGGTGTTATTTCTTACATGTTTGATAGAATTTATTATTAAACCAACTAAGCTTAGAATTGTCAGGAAATTTTTTATGATTAATTCAACTTCTTTAATTATAGGACTACTCAGATTTTCTCATTCACCTTGTATCTATTTTGGTAACCTTAAATTCTTTGTCAAAGAACTTAAGGGAATTTATTTCATGTATTTTAGCAAATAGGTTGTCATGTAATTATTTATAATAGTCTTTTGTTATGTTTGTCATGCCTGTAGGACCTATAGCAATATCCTTTCTTTCATTCTTGATATTGGTAATGTGTTCTTTTTTTTTTTTTTTAAAGAGAGAGGGGGGGGGGAGAGAGAGAGAGAGAGAGAGAGAGAGAGAGAGAGAGAGAGAGAGAGAGAGAGAATTTATTTATTTATTTTTTATTTTAGTTCTCGGTGGACACAACATCTTTGTTGGTATGTGGTGCTGAGGATCGAACCCGGGCCGCATGCATGCCAGGCGAGCGCGCTACCGCTTGAGCCACATCCCCAGCCCCGGTAATGTGTTCTTTGTCTCTTCTTTTTCTCTAAATCTGTCTAGTAATTGAAATTCAAATCCTCAACCAACAAACTTTTGGCACTATTCATTTATACCATTCTTTGTAAGTTTCTAATTCATTGAAATTTTAAAACATACTACCCAACCCACTTCACAAAAGCTACCAATATTCACTCCAAACATATAAGAGTGCAGAAGTCCACCTTGTTCTTCTCAATCCAGATAACATTTAGTTAATTGAAGGGGTTAAGACGGATTCCTTAGCTCTAATTTTTATTTTCCTAATTATTGTTGAGATTAAACATTGTATTTAATGTAATATAATTGTAATATAATTACATAATTATAATCACATTAAACATTACTGGCCATTTGTCTTTCCTTTTCTATGAACTACTATTCATATCCCCCTCCCCATTTTTTTTCCTTTTCGTTTGTGAGTAGCTTTGAGATAGGGTTTCTCTGTGTTGTCCAGACTTGTCTCAAACTTCTGAGCTCAGTGATCCTCCTGCCTCAACCTCCCAAGTAGTTGCGACTACAAGCATGCATCACCATACCTGGCTTTTCCCGATTTTAATCTGTGTTCATTTTTTATTGGATAATTTTTATATATTCTCAATATAAATTCTTTGCTATATGTTGCAATTTATTTAAAGCTCATAACATACAATTTATTTTTCTTCATAATGTCTTTTTTATCATCCTATAGTTTTTTAATATGCACAATTTTTCAATACTTCACATTTTGTGTTTTGTCTTACAATGCTAAATTTTCTCTCAAAGCTATAAATGCTCTCATTTATAGCGCCTTATTTATTGAATAATTGCTCCTTAATCCACCTGGAATAATTCATCTGTGATAAAAGATAAAATCTAAGTTTATTTCTCTCCAAATGGATACCAAATTATCTTAACCATGTTTTTATCTTCCTCTCCCAGTTGAGTGTAGTGTCTTTCTCTTATACAAAGTTCTAATGAGGTGCAGTTGCATCTGATATCCCTTTTCTGTTCTCTTAATTTGTTCATTCCTGAGTCCATACCAGGAATGGACTTAATTATTAAAACTTTTGCTATGATTTCGATGTGATCTGTCCTCCCCAAAACTCATGTTGCAATTTGGTTCTAAAAGTAACAGTGTTGAGAGGTCATGGGATCTTCAAGAAGTGTTTGGTACCTGGGAATGTAGCTCAGTGGTAGAGTGCTTGCTTTGCATGCAAGAGCCGTGGGTTCAATCCCTAATATCACAAAAAAAGAGAAAAAAAAGTGTTTGGGTCATGAAGATGCTGCTCTCCTGAAAAAGTATTGCTGCTTTCCTGGGATTGGGCTAAGTATCATGGGGTGAGTGGGCTTTTGCTCTCTATGGACTAGATTGGTTACTGTGAGGCCAACTCTCTCATGTTTTATCCCTTCCACATATTTCTATTTGCCCTTCTGTCTTTCTGCCATGTTATGATGCAGTCCCAGGCTCTCACCAGAAGCCAAGCAGATGTTAGCATCATGCTCTTGAACTTTCCAGTCTCTAGAACCATAAGCCATAATAAGCTTCTTCCTCCATAAATTATCCAATTTCAGATATTTTGTTATAGCATAAGAAAAGAGACTTAGACAATTTAAAACTATACTTTGGATGCTTTTTTTTCTTTATCAGGTAGGTCTTGACTATTATTAATTTTTCATTCCAGATTAATTTTAGAATCACATTGTCAACTTCCAAGAAAATACCGTTGGGCTTTGCCAAAGGTCATTTGATCTCCTACTCATCTTCCCTTTGTCCCCGTTTCTTCTTGGGCATTTTCTGTTTGTTTGTTTATTTGTTTGGGGAGGATTTTTGGTTTTGGTTTTTTTATTTGCATTTTTTTCTCCTTGAATTTCACTATTTTTCTGTTCCTTTTGTAAGTTTTGGATTGCTCTTCTTTCTCTCTCTTTACTGTCAACTTTCTCAAGTCATTTTGTCTTAGGTATTTTTCTTATACACAGTGTTTATCTAGTATTGATTTTTTTTAAAAGCCAACTAATCTATGAACTAATAAATATCAGGTGAATTTAAGCCATTCACAGTTATTTTGATTATTGATGTGTTTGGATTTTTGCTCCCTTATTTTTGTTGTTTCTGTTTCCTTATATTGACTTGTTTGCATTTTATTTATTCTGTCTTTTCTCCTCTAATAGTACCGAAGGCGGGGAAGGGGGGGGGAAGCTGTTTTTCTAGTTAGTATTCTTAAATCAATGCACCTAAATTTGCTTTTGTCTAATAATTTTCAGAAAGAGTCACTATCTATGTCCTCACCTTCAGAAACAAAACCTTAGCCCAGTTTCACTTTCTGATATTCATTTTCCTCCCTGATTTATTGACACCACCCAGGAATCCAGTTCCAGATAATTGTTAATTTTTGTGTGTGTGTGCAACCAATCATTATGTGGACCTGGTAATAAATTTTATGAGGATATTTTCTTCACCATTGCTTTTTTAGATCCTACTTCTTTCTCTCAGATTATCATTTTATTTTTGTTTGTTCATGTTTCATGCAAGGGTGCTGCTTTCAGAACTTCTCTCACAGTCAAGGAGACCAATAAGCTGAATCTCTGCCTCTCAAAATGTCATCATTTCAATCATTCTTTTGAGAGTTTTGCAGTCTAGGTTTAGAACCCCCCACACCACCAGCCATCTAAAACTCAATGAGTTTAATTGATGTTATTCTTCATGGTGTGTTTCCTGAAAAGATCTCCTATTCTCAAATTAGTGTTGATCCCTTCAGAGGCTCTGGGTCTATTGTCTTCCTTCACTTAGGAAAACACTTCTCATTTTAGTGGGAAGTAGATTATGAACATTTGCAAAGAATGCTGACATCCTCCCACCCTCTCTACCTTTACTTCTACCTGCACGTCCCCAGGACTAAAAAGGAAGAGAGGGAGCCATTGTGTAGTCTAAATGGGCTCCCATTTATACAGTCACAAAACTCACTGTGCTTAAGTCTAAGTTTTCACATCAAGTAAATTAGGGGTAATTTTTTTTTCTTTATGAAAAGTATTCTTTGTTGTACAAAAGGATTCCATTCAGGTTTCCTTTTAATATCCGAGTCTTCTAGTACATTTCCAATATGATTCCATTCCTAACAATTCTGTTGACCGATTTTGTTTTAAAGGAACACATAGATTGCGTAAAACCTATACAACAGGTTTTCCCATAAGTTCCTCTTTTAACAGGTTTTTATGTGTTTGAAGTCCGAGAATGTAATTCTGTAAATTCACACAAGAAATCCAAGGAGTTTTTTATGGTTCCTGAACATGAAATCTTTCACCGAGTTGTTCAGATGAAAGAGAAGAAAATCAGAAGCCACCCTGAGACCCTATAATCTACACTCATTATATATTTTTTATACATTTTAACAGCTATTATCATTAAAGTTTAGTAAAACCACATCTATAACAAGTAATTCCACTTGAACATCTGGAGCCATCTTACCTCCTGAAGGTGTTCAAATGAGTAACACTCTTGTTCCCACCCAACCACTAGGGAATCAAGGTATTAAAGAGTGATGAACTGACCAAGGTGACAGATTTATCTGATTACTGTAGAACACTTAGTACAGGACCTGGCACTTAGTTGGCACACAATCAATATTTGTTAAATGAAGAATGTGAATCTTTTTTCCAGCCAGTTTTGTAAACTTGTCACTTTGTTGTGCTGCCTCCCTCATTAGGGACTGCTCATTAACACTTTCTCCTTGTGAGGGACAGGTGGAAAGGCTGACTTCCTGTTTGTGTTATTTGTGCATAAAAATGCAACACACACATACACATCATAATGTCTCAGCACACCTAGTCAATTGCAACTCTGTTCCAGGAGTGGTGCTCTGGGTGACTTTTTACAGGATTGTCTTCAAGCTTGTGCAACCTGTGTCCTTGTGCTCAGGAGCGCCTTGTGCTTGGTTTAATGCTCTTCTTCTACTTTGACATTCTTATTAATTTTTAAACAAGGAGCCCTGTATTTTGCACCAAGCCCCATAAGTTGTTGTGGAAAATTCTACAAACACACCAGTCATGAAGGGGGAAATGCTTAAGACTTTTGGCATAAGTGATACATGGGTAAAATGTTCAAATGTCACATAAAGAATATCTTTGTTGCCAAATATGAGTGCAGGTTGAATAACCCTTATCAAGATGATTGGGACCAGAAGTGTTTTGGATTTCAGGTTGTTTTCAGATTTTAGAATATTTGCCTACACATAATGAGATATCTTGGAGGCAGGACACATGTTTAAAGACAAAATTAATTTTATGGTTCATATACTCCTTATACACAAAGCCTGAAGGTAATTTCATAAAGTATTTTTAGTAATGCACCTACTAAACTGTAGGTGATAATAACTTGTAAGATGAGGTCAGATGTGGGATTTTCCACTGTGGAATCATGTCAGTGTTCAGGAAGTTACAACATCTATCTTTTTTTTTTATTCTTAGCACAGATATTTTTATCTAAAATAATAGACTGCAAAAATTGCATTTCATCTTCGTGATGGTACATCCATAATAAAGGGAAAAATAAAAGTATCAAAGGAATCAAAGAAACTTGAAGGAAAAATAAGAAGATAGACAATTTTCATTTAGTCCACATACTTTTCTTTGAAGAGGAAAAATCAATGAGGGACAAAGCAAGGTGATTATTCTCCAAGGTTAGTATTGTTTTCAGTGACCACATAATTGCTGCACTATATGGTAATTCTGTTTAATTCTGTCATCTTTAAGTCACTGTGACCAAAATACCCAACAAGACCAACTAAGGAGAGGAAAAGTTTATTTGGGGATCATGGTTTCAGAGGTTCAGTTCACGGTCAGCTGACTCCATTGCTTTGGGCTCAAGTGAGAACATCATGATGGAAGAGCATGCAGAGGATATAAGTCACTGGGGGCTTGCCCTAGTCGATTGTATCCCACCCCCATCCCCACTTCCTGGCTGCTGTGAGGTGATCAGGTTTCTTCAAACATGCCCTTCTGCCATGATCCTCTGCCTCACTTTGGGTTCAGATCAATGAAACTGGTTGAATATGGACTGAACCTCTGATACAGTGAGCCTCCCCAAATCTTTTCCTCCTCTTAGTTGTTCTTGTCAGGTATTTTGATCACAGCAAGAAAAATCTGACTAAGGAAATTGGTACTGAGAAGTGGAGTCATTTGCTGTGATTAACCTGATCATGTGATTCAGAAACCTTTGGAACTGGCTTTCAGGAAGATTTATAGTGCTGAATGGGCAATTCTGGTGGTACCTGAATACTGATAGGAATGTGGACAGTAAAGACAGTGCTCATAAATCAAAACCACCCTAGGATACCATCTCACTCCAGTAAGATTGGCAGCCATTAGGAAGTCAAACAACAACAAGTGCTGGCGAGGATGTGGGGAAAAGGGTACACTTGTTCATTGTTGGTGGGACTGCAAATTGGTGCAACCAATTTGGAAAGCAGTATGGAGATTTCTTGGAAAGCTGGGAATGGAACCACCATTTGACCCAGCTATTCCCCTTCTCGGTCTATTCCCTAAAGACCTAAAAAGAGCATGCTACAGAGACACTGCTACATCAATGTTAATAGCAGCACAATTCACAATAGCAAGACTGTGGAACCAACCTAGATGCCCTTCAATAGATGAATGGATAAAAAAAATGTGGCATTTATACACAATGGAGTATTACTCTGCATTTAAAAATGACAAAATCATAGAATTTGGATGGCATTAGAGCAGATTATGCTAAGTGAAGCCAGCCAATCCCTAAAAAACAAATGCCAAATGTCTTCTTTGATATAAGGAGAGTAACTAAGAACAGAGTAGGGACGAAGAGCATGAGAAGAAGATTAACATTAAACAGGGATGAGAGGTGGGAGGGAAAGCAAGAGAGAAGGGAAATTGCATGGAAATGGAAGGAGACCCTCAGGGTTATACAAAATTACATACAAGAGGAAGTGAGGGGAAAAGGAAAAATAATACAAGGGGGAGAAATGAATTACAGTAGAGGGGGTAGAGAGAGAAGAGGGGAGGGGAGGGGAGGGGGATAGTAGAGGATAGGAAAGGCAGCAGAATACGACAGACACTAGTATGGCAATATGTAAATCAATGGAAGTGTAACTGATGTGATTCTGCAATCTGTATACGGGGTAAAAATGGGAGTTCATAACCCACTTGAATCAAAGTGTGAAATATGATATGTCAAGAACTATGTAATGTTTTGAACAACCAACAATAAAAAAAAAAATCTGCTAGTGAACTGTTTTTTTTTCTAGCAACAATTTGGGGAGGCTGTTGATGGCATCTAAGCACAGACATCTTAAGCCATATTCATTTGGTATTATTTGTTTGATGAGATTTTTCCATAGACAGGAATTTAATAAAATGTGAAGAATGCTGAGAAAAAAAAAAGACAGTGCTCATGAGGTTTCAGAGGAGAACAAGGACAAGAGGTCACACATATTGCGT
This sequence comes from Spermophilus citellus, assembly GCF_964194105.1. Lineage (NCBI taxonomy): Eukaryota > Metazoa > Chordata > Mammalia > Rodentia > Sciuridae > Spermophilus > Spermophilus citellus. The sequence goes on along the minus strand of NC_138184.1, from coordinate 20,930,900 downwards.
TCTGGAAAAGAACTTGTCTATATTTTGCCCTTGTCCTGATACTTTATGTGAAGCTAAATTTATAAGTGATAACTAATTACTCTGGTGAAGAAAAATTTAAGGCAGCACAGCATTCAGGAAGTGGCAAGGATTTTGTTGGCTGTTTTCAGTCAGGTTTACTATAAGAATCAAGAGCAAAAAACATAGCTGAAATATTTTAAAACTTTCAGTTTGGCCAGAAAAGTGCATGTAAAATTGGGACCAATTAAAGTTGAAGAGATTACCACTCTTAAAGAAATTTAAGAACTTTGCACAAAGACAATAGGAAGTAGGTTCTTGAAGGAACCTCAGTTATTTGTAAGACTATACCTATTACAGGCTCAAGAAGAGTCCCTGAGGTGCACACTATGCTCACAGAGGCACCTAGAAAGTTGCTTCTTCTGCATTCCTTTCATGGTGCTCATTCACCCAGGCACTTAGAGATATTTTCCCTTTTGTGCCTTGTTTATTTCACTTAGGTTGAAACTCCCAGGTTCATCCATGTTGTCACAAGTGACAGAATTTTCTTATTGTAAAGGTTAAGTAATCTTAGATTGTGTATATATACCAAAATTTCATTATCCATTCACCTGTTGATGGACACTTAAGTTGATTAAGTAACTGAGATATTGTGAATAATACTGCAATGAACATGGAAGAGCAGTTGTCTCTTCTACACTTATTTCAAATCCTTGGTTTTATAACCAGAAGTGTTATTTCTGGATCATAGAGCAATCATTCTTAAATTTTTAAGGGCCATCCATACCATTTTCCATAATGGCTGTCCTAATTTACATTCCTACCAGCAAGGGTTTCCTTTTCACTACATTCTTGTCTATATGAGTTTTCTGTTGTCTTTTTGATAATAACAATTCTGAGAAGAAAATGGTGATATCGCATGATTTTCATTTGCATTTCCTTAATGATTAGAGATGTTGAATATGCTTTATGTATCTTTTGGCCTTTTGTACATCTTCTTTGGAAATGTCTAGTCAGGTCATTTGCCCATCACTTAATTGGGTTGTTGTTTTTCTTGTTATTGAGTTGAGTTCCTTATATAATCTGGATATTAATCCCTTATCAAATGTATGGCTTACACATATTGTCTCCCAAACAGTAAATTATCTCTTTACTCTGGTAATTGTTTCCTTTGCTGTGCAGGAGTCTTTAAATTTGATGTAATACCATTTGTCTATTTTTTCTTTAAGTGCCTGAGCTTTGGGGGCTCAAATTAAAAAAAAAAAATCATTGCTCAGACCATTGTAATGTAAGAACTTTTCCCATAATTTTTCTAATAATAGTTTTAGAGTTTTGAGTCCTAAATTTAATCCTTCAATCCATTTCAAGATGATTTTTGTATATAGTATAAGATTGGGGTCCAATATTATTCTTATGCATGTGAATGTCCAGTTTCACCAATATGAATATAGAAGAGAGTATCTTCTTCCCATTGTGTGTTCTTGGCACCTTTGTTGAAAACCAATTGCCTGCAAAACATGGATTCATATCTGTGTGTTCCGTATTCTGTGGCATTTGTTTTGTTTTTGTAGTTCCATGTGAATATTAGGATTTTTTTTTTGTTTCTGTGAAAAGTGACACTAAAATTTTAATAGTAATTGCATTGAATCTGTAGACCACTTCGGGTAGTACGTATATTTTAACAATCATGATTATTCCCTTATTCATGGACATAGAATGTCTTTCCATTTATTTGCTTCTTCACCAATTACTTCAAAGTTTTATGGATTAAAGATCATTTATTCCCTGGTTTAAATTTAATTCAAAGGGTTTTTTTTTTCTTTTGTAGCTATTGTAAATGGGATTGTTGTCTTAATTTCCTTTTTAGATAATTCATTGTTAGTATATGGAAACACTACTGATTTTACTTTATTGACTTTTAATTCTGTTTCTTTACTTCATTTATTTACTATGCCTACCTATTTTTTGTTAGAGTATTTAGGTTTTTTTAATATGTAAACTCAGGTCATCAACGAAGAGACACAACTTTACCTTTTCTTTTCTGATTTGAATGTCTTTTATTTCTTTCTCTTGCCTAACTTCTTTGGCAAGAGAAAGTGGCTATGTTGAATAAAAATGGTTAAAGTGGATACCCGCATCTTGTTATTGATTTTAGAGGAAAAACTTTCAGCTTTTCAACATTGAGTAAAATGTTAGGTTTGGCTTTTACTGTTTTGGGGTACATTCCTTCTATACTAATCTGTTGAGAACCTTTATCATAGATATTGAAAAAGCATTTAATAAGACTCAACATCTAATGAGAGGATCATAGGTTTTTAAATATGGTTTATTATATTTATTGATTTGTTCAATCTAATGATAAATCCCACATGATCATGGCGAATGATTATTTTTAGGTGCTGTTGAATTTCATTTTCTAGTATTTTGTTGCATCTGTGTTCATCAGGGATATTTAATCATAGTTATGTTTTCTTGCAATGTCCTTATCTGACTTTGTTATCAGAGTGATATTGGCTTCATAAAATAAGTCCACAATTATTCCCTGCTCTTTGAGTTTAAAAAGCATTTGTGAAGAACTGTTATTAAGTTTTCCTTTAAATACTCAATAGAACTCACCTGTGAAGCCATCAGGTCCTGGGGTTTTCTATGATGGAGATGTCTTACTATTGATTCAATTTCCTTACTTGTTAGTCTTTTCTGGTTTTCTATCATTCATGGTTCAGTTTTGGTAGGTTTTATGTGTCTATAAATTTATGCATTTTTCTAGGTCATTCAGTTTTTAGGCATATGATTGTTCATGGTGATCTTTTATTATCTTCTGTTTTTCTGCAATACCAGTTGTAATGTCTTCTCTTTTGTTTCTGATTCTGTCTTTTATCTTTTTATTTTCTTAGTCTAAGAATTTTTTCCTTATTTTTAAAGAAAACCTCTCAATTACATCATTTTTCTTCTAGTCTCTGTTTCATTTATTTCTATTCCAATCTTTGTTGCTTTTTCCTTCGGCAATTTTAGGCTAGCTTGTTCTTTGCTTAGTTCCTTGAAGTATAACATTAAGTTTTTCATTTGAGAGCTTTCTCCTTTTATGATATAAGTGTTTATAGGCATAAATTTCCCTTTTAGAAGCAATTTTCTGCATTCCATAAGTTTTGATTTATTGTATTTATTTGTCTCAAGATATTTCTTGATTTTTTTTTTTTTTGGTACCAGGGATTGAACCCAGGAGTGCTTTACCACTGAGCCACATCCCCAGCCCTTTATAATATTTTATTTAGAGATGGGATCTTGCTAAATTGCTCAAGGCCTTCTTGGTCTTGCTAAATTGCTCAAGGCCTTCCCAAGTTGCTGAGGCTGGCTTTGATCCTCCTACATTAGCCTCCTGAGCTACTAGGATTATAGGTGTACACTAGCACACATGGCTTGATATCACTTTTGTGGTTTGTTTTTTTTTTTGATCCACTGACTATTCACATATTTGTGAATTTTCATTATTTCTTCTGTTGTTAATTTCTAGATTCATACCATTGTGATCAGAAATAATACTTAATACAATTTCAACCCTCTTAAATTTGTTCAGACTTGTTTTGTGAACTAGTATACATTTTGTCCTGGAGAATGTTCCATGTGTGCTTAAGAAGAATGCATTTTTTGAATGGACTATTCTGCATATGTCTGTTAGGTGCATTTGGTCTGAAGTATATTTCAAGTTCAATGTTTCCTTAGTTTTCTACCCAGATGGTATGTTCACTGTTTCAAGTGGGGTAACCCCACTATCATTGTATTGAAATCTCTCTCTCCCTTCAGATCCTTTACTATTTGCTTTATATATATCTAGGTACTCTGCTGCAGTTTGGCTGGACACAAAATAACAGAGCCGCCACGAGGCACTTGTAGGTTCAAACAGGAACTACTTTATTGCCAGAACTCTCACAGGCACTCCACACGCCTCCCGGGGAACTCTCCCAGCCCTCAACGGGGCTCCGTGAGAACTCAACAGGAACTCAAGGGGAACTCCGTGAGAACTCAAAAGTAGCGGGTACCTGAGGCAGCAGGAGCTGCCCTATTGCCAGACAGCAGGGATCTATATACAACTGAATACACAGCCTGTTTCAATCCAGCATCATCCAGTCACAGCAATTATACATAGATTAACTTAATTATCATCATCTTAATGGCTGGCTAGCATCACCTCTCAACCACTCCTTCTGGCAAAATGCCAGGCGCCATCCCGACTCGGCTGTGGCTCTCAACAGCACTCTAATGTTGGAATATATTTATAATCGTCATATCCTTTTGATGATTTGATTCCTTTTTCATTATATTCTTATTGGGGATTATTTCCATTTACATGGAATATATTTTTCTATGGAATATATTTTTCCATACCCTTTCTTTCAGTCTATGTGTATCTTTTAAAAGCAAGGTGAGACTCTTGCAGACAGCATACAGTTGGGTCTTGTTTGTTTATCCATTCAGGCATCCTAGGTCTTTTTATTGGAGAATTTAATCAATTTACATTCCAAGTAATTGTTAATAATTAAGGACCTATGCTGGGGATGTGGCTCAAGCTGGGGATGTGGCTCAAGTGGTAGTGCGCTCGCCTGTCATGCGTGCGGCCCGGGTTCGATCCTCAGCACCACATACAAACAAAGATGTTGTGTCTGCCGAGAACTGAAAAATAAATATTAAAAAAAAATATCTCTCTCTCTCTCTCTCTCTCTCTCTCTGTCCTCTTTCTTTAAAAAAAAAAAAAGGACCTACTACTTCCATTTTATAACTTGTTTTCTGGTTGTTGTAAGATATTTCCTTTCTTGCTGTCTTTCTTTGTAGTTTGATGGTCTTCTATAATTGGATGCTTTGAATCCTTTCCATTTATGTTTTGATCACCTACTATATATTTTTACCCTATGGTTTCCATGAGGCTTACAAAAACTATGTTACAATAGGCTATTTAAAGTGATGACAATTTGACATCAATTTCACACAACTCTTTTATCCCAACTATATACTTTATGTTTTTGATGTCAACATTTTTGCAATTGGTTTTCTTTAATAATTTAAGCTATTAAGAACAACCATGGCTGAAATAATCTTCAAACCCCATACTATAGCTAAAATTGCTTTGCATGCCACAGTTATAGTACTAGAGGATTCTGAATATGACCCTGTATTGCCTATACCATTGAGTTTTGTGCTTTTATATGTTTTATGTTATTAGCAGTTTTTCCTTTTAGCTTAAAAATTTCTCTGTAGCAATTTGTATAACTCAGGTCTACCAGTGATGAAACCCATGGCTTTTATTTCTCTGGTAAAATTCTTATTTCTCCATTATCTCTGAAAGACAGCTTTGGTAGCTACAGTAGTCTTCACTGACATTTTTCCCCCCAGTACATTGAATATTTTATCCCTTTCTCTCCTGGTCTTCAAATTTCTGCTAAGAAATCTGCTGATAACTGTATTAATACTCCCTTGTATGTAATATTTCTTATCATTTGCTGTTCTCAGAATTTTTTGTCTTTGGTTTTTTTTTTTTAATACTTTGATTGTTATATGTCTTGGTGAACTTATTTTGGGCTGAATTTGATTAGGGACCACTATGATTCCTATAATTGGATGTTGGCATCTTTCCCCAGATTTAGGAAATTTTCAGCCATTATTTCTTTAAATATGCTTTCTAGGTCTTTTTCTCTGTGATCTTCTTTTAATTTATAGTAAACAAACTTGTTCCCTTAATGGTGTCCCATAATTCCTATAGGCTTTGTTCCTTTTTATTATTTTTCTCCCCACTCCCTGATTGTTTAATTTCAAATGTTCTGCCTTTAAGCTCCCTGATTATTATTATTATTATTTTTTTTTTTTTTGCTTCGTCAAGTGTGCTGTTGAAGCTTTGTATTAAAATTTTCAGTTTGGTCATTGTATTCTTCATCACTAGAATTTCTATTTGATTGTTAAATATTGTTTCTATTTCTTGGTCAAACTTCACATCTTGTTTATGCATTGTTTTCCAAATTTCATTTTTTTTAATCTTTATATTCTTGTACTTCACTGAACTTCTTTAATAAGATTATTGTGAGTTCTTTTTTCTTTCACTCATTTCATAGATCTCCATTTTTTAGAATATATATTTTTGGAATTTTTGTTAGTTTTTTATTTTTTTGCTTATTTGTTCATTTGGTGGTATCATGATTCCCTGATTCTTTGTCATCCTTGTGTCCTTATCTTTGTTTCTGTGCATTCAAGGAGACAGAAATTTTCTCTGGCCATTTTAGGTATTCTTTACCAGGGATAGAATTTCACCGTTGAATCTAGCTTGTGATTTTGAATAGACCAACTGATAATGACCTGAGAAGGCAGAGTTTTCTGATGGATTCTCCAGTTTGCTAGGCTGCTTTCTTTTCTCTGAGATCAGGTGGAGATTAGATCGGGCTGCTAGCTCAACTCCACTCTCCAGCAAAGTCTTGGCTGTGCAATCAGGCAGAGCCCCTAACTGGGCATTGTGATCTCCTATCACTGGGTAGAGTTAGATAGTGCATTCCCTGGCTGGGTTATAACACTACTGGAGTTCTGTGGTTGAGCAAGCCTGAAGATTAAGCTCTTGGGTTAGGGGGAATTTCTGCTTCAGATGGAGGGTAGAGAGGCTATGCTCTACAGAAATGCACAGTGATTGTATAGTGCCTTGAGATGAGCTCTGAGGCTGGACAAAGCCATCATTTGTATTAAGTCAGACAGGTCTAGTACCTTTTCTCTTCAAAAATGCAATGTCATAGGCATTTCTCTGCCTGGGGTAGGCTTTGGGATGTGTGACTATTTTTAAATTTGGATTATTTGTATTTTTGTTGTTGAATTGTAGAGGTTGTTACATAATCTGGCTATATCTCTTATTACATATATAATTTGCAAATATATTTTCTATTCTGTGGGTTGTCTTTTCATTTTCTTAATAGTGTGTTATCTAAGTTTTTAATTTTGATGAAGTACAGTTTATCTATTTTTTCTTTTGTTACCTATACTTTTGGCTTTCTACCCATGAAATTATTGCCAAATCCAATGTCACATGATCATAAGCTTTTTATTGAACAAAATGAATTTTGGAATTTCACCAAAAAAAAAAAAAAGAGAAAACTTTTTAGAAATTTATGAATTTTCAGACTGTACAATATAGGTCAGTTGAAGTGAAAGGGATGAAAAAGACCTGCCATTAATTTCTTTTTTCCAGTACTGAGGGTTGAATCCAGGGTCTGTGCATGCTACATAAATGTTCTACTACTGAGCTGTATCCTCACACCCATTCAAATGTTAATTTTTTGAAAGTAGGAATAACAATATTGGCACCAGATAAAGTAGTCTTTAGAGCAAAGAAAATTATTAGACACAAAAAGAACATCGCATAATGGCATGAAGAATAAATCTAACAAAACAAACCTGAAGCAATATAAGGAAGGAAAAATAAAGATAAGAGAAAAAAATTAATGACATTGAAAATAAGAACACAATCCAGGAAAACAGATAAAACAAAAAGCTGATTCTTTAATGAAATAAAAAAATTAATAAATCCCTAGAAAGATTAACAAATATTAAGAGAGAAGACACACATCACCAATATCAGGAGTGAAACTGGGGATGTTACTACAGATCTTTCACTCACTAAAAGGAAAATAAGGTGAATACTACAGAGAACTCCATGTTCAACTTATTGGAAATACCGAACTTAGAAATGTAAACCAATTTCCTGAAAATTATAAATGACCAAAACTCTACTAACATGAAATAGATCATTTGAATAGTCCTATAACCATTAAATAAAAATTAAATTTATCATTTAAAAAAACTTATTTTCAAAAAATTCTAGGGCTAAATGGTTTTACAAGAGAATTCTACCAAACATTTAAAGAAGAATTTTGTACAAGATATTCCATAAAATTTAAGAGAAGGGAACATTCCCCAATTTACTTGAAAAAAATTCAGTACCAAAACCAAACATTAAAAAAAAAATAAAGCTCATGTCAATATCATTCATGAACTTAGATGCAAACATCCTTGACAAAATTGAACCCAAACATATATCTAAGAAGGTGAATATGCCATGACCAAGTAGAATTTATTCCAGGTCAGAAATTTAGTTCAATATTTGAAAAATCAACAAATAATATCAATTTGCCATATCATAAGATCATATCAATTGATGTAGAAAAGGCACTCGATGAAATCTAGCCAATTGTTTACTGTTAAAAAATCTAAGCAAGAATAGACGGCTGCAACCAGGAAGCCTAGAAGCTTGGGTACTGCTGGAGATGGCAACACACCTGGGCATCAACCTGGTACTGGCTCTATAGGAATGCAGGATGCTGGAGTTAGGGGTACATGGAGGCTCCCACCAAGATTTCACAGGAAGGCCTGGGAGACAAAGTGCAGCAGTGTCAGAGTCCCTGCAGGAAGCCCCCCCAAGAAGCTAAAGTACAGAGATATGAGGAAGAAGCCAAAGCTGCAGTGGAGACCCCCGAGATTAAGAAATGCCAGTAACATGGGACAGCATCCTAGGAAAGCTGCAGGAATTGAGCAGAGACAAGCCAACAGAAAGGCCACTTGGGCTGCACCCAACAAGGCCACAGGGGTGGAGCTACATAAGCCCTTCGGAGAGGACATCATGCCATGGGCTCCCCATGCCAGGCACAGAACCACAAGACCTATTTGCCCAGATGGATTTCAGTCTTGTTTTGTAAGAACCCAAAATAAGTGAATAAATATTATAAGAATAAAATAAATAAGAAATAAAACTGACCCCTTTTTTCTATGCCCCTATTTTTGCAAATGGAAATGTTTACTCAGTACATTTATATATTGGATACGTGTAAATTGCTTTTAATTTCATAGGAGCTCACAATGTGAGATTGCCTTGAGCCTCAGAGAAGACTTTGGACTTGAGCTTTGAGCTGTCTTGGAACTGTTAAAACTATAAGGACTCTTGGGAATAGATTAAACATATTTTGCATTGTCAGATGGGTATGAGCTTTTGGGGGCCAGGGGCAGAATGTTATGGTTTAGATATGAAGTTCCACCAAAACCAAATGTGTGAGACAATGTAACAAAGTTCAGAGAAAAAAATGATGGGGTTGTGAGAATCTTAAACTAATCAGTGTATTGATCCCATGATGGGATTAACTTGAGTGGTAACCGAAGAGGTGAGGCATTTGGGATGTGGCTGTGGGGTATATATTTGTATCTGGCAAGTGGAGATCTCTCTCCCCCTGCTTTCTGATCATGATGTAAACTGCTTCCCTCTGCCACACTCTTCCACCATGATGTTCTTTCTCACCTTGAGCCCTGAGGAATGGACCAAGCCTTCTATAGACTAAGATCTCTGAAACTGTGAGCACTCAAATAATTTTTTCCTGCTCAAAAAAAAAAAAAAAAAAATCTAAGCAAGTTAGGAATAGAGAAAAATTATCTCAACTTGAGAAAAAGCATCTTCAAAAATCCCACATCTAAAACAAAGTAAAAGACTAGACATTTTTCCCCTAAGGTCAAGAATAATGCAAAGTTATCTGTTTCACCATTCCTATTCAATACAGTATTGGAATTCCTAGCCACTGAAATAAGACAAGAAAAAAAAAAGCACAACAACAATAGATAGCACACAGATTGAACAGGAAGAAATAAAACTGACCCCATTTTCAGATAACATGATTGTCTACACAGAATATTCCTAAAAGGGACAAGTAAATTCTGTATGGTCACAGAATTCAAGATCAACACATGTAAATTTCAATTTTATTTCTATACATCAACAGTGATCATATGGAAACCAAAATTTAAAATACAATAACATTTATAACTGCTACAAAAAAATAAAATCCTAAGGTATAAATTCAACAAAACAATAAATAAGATCTTTGTGCTGAAAAGTCTAAAATGCTGATGAAATAAATCAATGAAGGCCTAAATAAATGAAAAGATATACCATTTCATAAAAACTTGTCATAGAAAAGATATCCACTTTTCCCCAAATTGATCTATAAATGATGCAATTTCTAGCAAAAATCCCAGAAAGTTTTCTTTTCTTTCCTCCTCCTCCTCCTCCTCTTTCTCCTCCTCCTCCTCCTCCTCTTCTTCTTCTTCTTTTGACATAGAAACACCTTTTCTAAAATATATGTGGGATGGCACAAGATCTAGAATAGTTTTTTAAAAAGAAGAAAAATTAATTCTACCTGATATTGCTTACCATATAACTACAATAATGAAAATGGTGTGGTGTTGGTGAAGGGATAGACACATAGATTGATGGAGCAGAATACAGAATAAAGAAATAGACTCACAAAAGTATGTCAATTGAGTTAAAAAAGATAATCCTGCAAAAACAATTTAATGGAGGAGAAACAATAGCCCTTTCAACAAACGACAAAATTAGAAGAAAACAAAAGAAAAACAGATTAGTGGTTGTCAGGGGTTGCCTCTTCTGCCAGGTAGGTGTAGTTATACATGGCACCAAGAGAGATCCTGTGGTGAGTTGGGTTCTGTTGTCTTGACTGTGATGGTGGAGACATAAAATTTCACAAATGCAACAAATGCTGGGACAACTGGGTATCCACAGGCAAAAAAATACACCTCAATCTAAATACACATTGAAGAAAAATTATCTCAAGATGAATCAGAGACTTCAATGTAAAATATAAAACTATAGAACTTACTTTTACAATTGGAGAAAATCTTCAGGTCTTAGGGACAGTCAAAAGTTCTTAGACTTGATACCAAAAACTGGATATATAAAAATGATAGATTGCTAAAATGAAGCCCATCAAAACTGGAAACTTTTACTTCACATGCAAAAGCCCATGTGAAGAGGATAGGCAGATAAATAGAGACTGGGATAAAGTGTTTGCATATCATGAATCTCACAAAGGACTTGTTCTAGAATATATGAAGAACTCTTCAAAACACAATAGTAAAAAATCAAAAACAAACAAAAAACAACAAAAGCCCCAACCCTAATTAAAATATGGGCAAAAGACTTGAACAGACATTTCATAAAAGGAAAAGGGTATACAGATGGCAAATCAGCACATAAAAAAGATGTTCAACATCATTAACCATCAGGAAAATGCAAATTTCCTTGAGATATTACTAAGTCTATCAGAATGGGTAAAATAAAAAATAGTGACACCATTAAATGCTTCCAATGATGAGATTGTAAAATGGTACAGGCATTCTGGAAGAGTATGGCAGTCTCTTATAAAACTAAAGTTGTGCTTAGCATATAACCCGGCAATTGCCCTCATGGGCATTTATCCCAGAGAAATCTATGTTCCCATAAAAACCTGTATGCTAATGCTGGAAGCAGCTTTATTTGGAAGAGCCAAAATCTAGAGGCAACTCTTGGAGGAGTCCTTCACAACGTGAATGATTGAACAAACGATCTTTGTGGTTCTTCCATATCATAACTATTTTCCAGCACAAAAAAGAATGAACTATTGATTACATACAATAACTTGGGTGAATTTCTAGGGAATAATGCTGAGTCAAAAATATAACCCCAAAAGACTACATTACTATATAATCCCACTTATCCAACATTCTTTTTTTAAATTTTTTTAAGTTGTTTATAAAACCTTTATTTATTTATATGTGGTGCTGATAATCGAACCCAGTGCCTTACACATGCCAGGCAAGTAAGGGCTACTGCTGAGCCCCAGCCCCAGCCCTTATTCAACATTCTTGAAATGACAAAATTAGAAGGGGGGTGGGGGTGGGGAGGAAAACAGATTAGTGGTTGTCAGGGTTGCCTCTTCTGCCAGGTAGGTGTAGTTATATATGGCACCAAGAGGGATCCTGTGGTGAGTTAGGTTCTGTTGTCTTGACTGTGATGGTGGAGACATAAAATTTCACGCATGAAAATTATACAGAACTAATTATATATACACACAAACGGGGGAGGGTACAATAACAATGGAGAAATCTAACTAAGAGGGATTGTATTAATGCTAATATCCTGATTGTGATATTGTACCACAGTTTGGATAACTGTTACCATTAAGGGAAACTGAGTAAAAAGGTGCATAGGATCTTTGGGCATTGTTTCTTCTACAATTGTGTGGTTATCTTAAATACTTTACTATTTTTCAAATGTGTGGATGCTTTTTAAAAACACAGTAGTCCTGTTAAGCACACAAAAGCGAGGGGCAGAATGTTATTTCTTAAATTTTGGGAAATCACCTAGCTCATAAGTGCCACCCCCTCAACTTGCTGACAGTGACATGATGTGCGCTGCACAGTGCTGAAATTAGGTGTTCGAGAGGGAGATTACTGGCCCTGGCGCTCAGGTGAAAATATAGGTGGGCGTTGGTGCGAGAGCGTGAGAGAGAAAGCAGAAGAAAGAGGGAGCAAGAGCTATGCATCCCCTACTGTCAGGGAGGGTGGCCGGCTGAAGAAGGTGCTGTGCAGAAAGCCAGAGAAGGATATGAGGAGGGTGCTGGCGCCTAGGGAACACCCTCCTGCTGCACCCTCCAGGAGACTGTGGGCGGCGGGTGAATAGCCCTGGTGCAGTGACTGAACCCCTCCATTCACAGGGAAAGGTGAGTGCGGACCGATCGCGAAGTGAGGCCTCCAGGCAGCGGCCCTCCGGCGTATTGGGCAGTCCCGCTTGCAGAGCGCCGGGTCTTGGATGCTGCGGTGGAGACGCCAAGGAGGCTGCGAATGCAGGGAACAAGGCGTAGCGGCCAGGGAGGGTGGAGCCGCCTAGAAATCCCGGCGGCGCCAGCCCGCCAGCCGGGTAGCATCTGCAGGCCTGGGGTGCACACGAGGGGCACGTGGGTGTACAGGAGCCGGTGCTGCCCTGCCTCCTTTTTGCTGCGCCGCTGTGGCCGGTGCCGGCGCTGGAACAGCGGGTGCGGTGACTGCCCTGCTCAGGCAGTGCTCGCAGCTACAGCCCAGAACCCTGCAGGCAGGGCCAGGGACCGGGACCACACAGAGGCCCGGCGCCTGGAGGCGCTCTCCACGCGCGTTTTTTCCCGTATGCCAGGGCCTCCTTCGCGTTCAGGTGGAGGAAACTGGGAAGAGGACGGCTTTGTCCGGGGATGGTTGAGGGTACAGGCTTGGAACGACAGGGGTTTCCCAGCTGGCTAAACCCCGGGCTTGGGAAAAAGTGGGGGCTGGACATTGACCAACAGGGGCTCCTTGGGGCTTCAAGGTTACTACACCCGCAGCTGAGACCCAGAGAGTGGCGCCGGGGACCTTCAGGAGCCGGCGGGTTCCAAGTGGGTGGACCCCGAGCTGGGACAAGTGTAGGGTTGCGGATCGCCGTCGTGTGCGCTCCCAATGCCTGCACAGGGACCTTGGCTTCCACAGACCCTGGAGGGGTTGGAGCAGGGAGCTCACTGGGAACAAATGAGGGGGGCGGGGAAAGGTGAGTAGCTGAGGTGTGGCCAAGGGGGAGGGGACGGAAAGTACTGGAATGCTGTGGCCCCACTGTAGCAGCCTCTAGCCCTGCAGTTGGTTTGGTGCAAGGAGGAGGTAGTGCAAGGAGGAGCTGGCGGGGGCAGCGAGGTACCCATCAACCGCACTGCGGTCCCTACTGGTTTTAGCCTGGTCTAGAGAGGAAAAGGGTCCAGGTAAAGGATCAAGGGCCCAGACTTTTGCTGGTTCTAGCCAGTGCTGAGGGATTTGACCGTGGGGACTTGGAGGTTGGAAGGCAACTGCCGGGTGTCATAATGCAAGATGACCTCTGGGGCAGCGGAGCTTCCCCTGGGGTAGAATTCCAGAGAATGCACCCGACATGGGTAAATTGGGCATACCCTGGATTGTCCTAAAGCTACTATTCCCCCCTCCCCCATAGCTCCAAGGTCCTAGCAGAGAACCATTTTTTTGCGCTCAGGACTACTCACTCCATTTTAGGTTAAAAAACCAGGATAAATTCCGCATTTTGTTACCCTCCCCGCCCCCAAGTCACCATGCGGCAGTTTTCACAACCCGAAGGCCTGGTCACTCCAAACCCACAGTGAGTTGCTCCTGTTCTCAGTTTCTGCTCCTCAAACCCTGCCACCGGAGGACGCTAAACGCAAAGATTCAGCAGCGGCTCAAGTGACAGCCTCCGCTGCGGAGGAGCCGGAGCCGAGAGCCAAGGGGCTCAAGACCCCCACTACCCTGAATGGACACTTGGTCAGTGTCACTCGCTTCCTCTCGGGTGTCGTGCATTTTCTCAACAGAGCTTGACCCTGTAGATAGATGAACTCGGAATCCGGAGAACTCGCCTGCCTGACCTTCTCCAGTCTTGCTGTCCCGTGACACCTACCCTTTACTGCATCCACTGCTCTGGGTCCATCCGGACGCCCGGGAGCCTCCGTTAGCAGCTCGGCACTCCCAAAGCAGCCGGAGGAGGGCCTTTCTGAGCAACCTGCCACACTGTCAGCAGCCACACTGAGGCTGTCCCCTTCCCACTGCTTCCCAAGGGCAGAGCCCGTAAAAGTCGAGGTGCCCCGCACCTCCCTCCGCTTTGGACTTCATGTGGGTGTGTATGTAAGTGAGACCGGGAGAGAGGGAGAAAGGAGAGAGAGGAGGAGACAGATGCATTCAACCCTGCAGAAAACTCCCAGACGTGCAAGACAAAGCATTTCAAGAGTAAAATGGTCCAGAGTTCAAGTTAAAAAACACACCTCTTCGAGGTACTGAGACCAACCGTGTTAGCCTCCTATCTGGGCTTCTGGGGTGTCGCATCCTAGAGAATGGATTTTAAATCCAGATTCCCGTCAGATTTGCTCAGAAATTACCTCTTCTGGAAGTGCCGCAGCAAGTGGCCCAGCCAACTCACCAGCGCACCCAGAGTGCCCATAACCCCCTCCCCATCACCACCACCACCTGTCCCCAGCTCATGCGGAAGTAGCTGTCAGGGAGGGCAGGGGAGGAAGTTTATTTTTTTAATTGTGAAAATTCTCTGCATCCTGTTCTCTGGAATTCTCTTGTTATAACAAACCTTCCATTTTAACGTGGTGGTTATATAAAAATGAACACCTGGAAATGCAAAACTTACCTGCCTTCCTGATTAAAAAGTTCTTTTCAATAGAGCACCCCCGCCCCACACGGGCTTATAGTTCTTCAACCTTTGTGGTTTGAAGAAATGGATCGAGGGGAGGGGAGGACTCAAGGGTAGCGAGGTGTCACCTGAAAAATAAGATGCTCCTTATTCATTTAATATGTCCATTTATTTTTAGATTAGCTCTCCCCCTACCACTGTCCCCAACTTAACAATGGATAGATTCTCAGCGTCCTCCAAGGTTCTCTTACCTAGACTTTGTGCCTGAAGTCTTACAGGTAAACTCCCTTCCCAAGTAAACCTGCTTGACACTTGTTTTATGCTCGGTGAAGCCCAGGAACAAATGGGTCCAAGTTCCCCCCCTTCAGTGATGTCTGAGTAACATTTCGGTTGGAAAGTCTTCTAGGGACCAGGAACGCGTTGCTCAACTGGTTGAAGTAGGGAGCGAAGGCAGAACACCCAAAGACCAAGTGCCCGTCGTCTTCTCCCTTGCTCTCCCCATCCGTGCCTAGGGCTCAGGAAAGTGCCAGCCCAGCTTGGCTGGAAAGCGCGTCCCCGCCCAAATCAAGAACAAAACTCCCTAGGACACACATTCGAGAGAAACCAGTGTAGAGACAGACTTCTCCCTCCAATTTGGTTATAATAAATAATAACATAAGCATTCCCATATAACCATCCAAGCGGGGAGCGGACTCCCGGTTCACGGTCCCCACATGCTGCTGGGGTTGGCGCAGGCGTCCGCGGGTTTACGGGCAGACGTGACACCGCATTTTCTCCGAATTCCTGCCTTCTAGGTTGGTGCAGCCAGGAGAGGGGGTCACGGGGAGGTGGAACGCAAGACTGCGGAATCCACTCTCTCTGCGGGAGAACTAGAGCTTAGAACAGCACGCAACTCCGGGGGAATGGGGGGCTGTCGCACGACCCCATTCTCCCACAGAAGAAAAGTGATGCTCGTTATGGATAATTAACAGCCGGGCTTCCCACGACCATGTGGCGCATCCCTGCCGCGCCACCAGCTTATGTGTTTTAATTTGACCTTTACTAGCAACATGCTCCCATAGGCTATGAATTGAAATCGCACCCAGATGACGGTTCTCTCCCCTTGCATCCGGCCTGCTGCTTGGAGGGGATAGAGACACAGCCGACACTACAGTGCTTCTTTCTTCCAAGGGAGCAGGCCCGAGTCCCTTAGCGTTAAGATCTGGGAGCCGCCAAGCATCCCGGGGCGTGGTCGGGGTGAGGGGTCCTCCCAAATCTTGGGACTGGGCGGTGTCTGCCAAGCATCACCTTGAGTTTCTCTTAGGTACAATATGCTGGTGTACAGAGGAGGCGGTGGGAGTAAAAGGGGACGAAAAGAGAACACTCTTAAGTGGCACTGGCATCCATGGAGTGGCAGTGGTCTACACCGAGTGTCCGTGCCTGGAGGTGTGGGGGCGGGTACTGCAGCCGAAGGGAGGGTGCAGCGGCCAAGGGCAGGGCGGGAAGACAGTGAAGGCAGGCTGGCTTCACAGTGGGAGCCCTTCCTCCCCGGTTCGGCGACCGGGATCACCAGCATTGCAGCTAAAGGGGCTGGTAGGCTCGCCTGCACCCGCGTGCTCCCCCGCCTTCTCTGTGTCCCCCGGCTTTTCCAAGAGGAAGATGGGGTGCCCATCGCGGGTGGGGCGCGCGGGGCTGCCCGGCCGGGTGGTCACGTGTCCCCCTCCCCCGCCACTGCGGCGGGAGTTCCAATCAGAGCGCGCCAGGGGGCTCCTCCCGGGCAGGAACCACCCGGCTCGCGGCGGAGGGTGGGCCGCCGTCACCTGACCGCCCGCCCCCGCCCCCCGCGAGTAAGGGGCGGTGGTAGCGTCTGCTCGGTTACAAATGGCCCCTCCCGCCCCGCTCGCCCGCTCTCTTGGGCTCGGCGCGGACCCGCCCGGGCGCGCTTCTCCTGCCGGCTCCCGGCATCCCACCGCCCTGCTCAGCGCTGGCCGGTGATCCCTGCCGCCCGGGAGCATCCAGTGTAGAAGCTCGCCCACCGAGGTCGCGGTGGAAGTCTGGACCGCCAAGCTGTGTGACTCGTTTACTGGCAGGTGAGTGCACACAGCGGACGTGGGATGCTGCGGGGACGGTGCGGGGGACATCAGGGTCCTCGAATGCAGACGCGGATTTGTGTGATGCCTAGGTCAAGCTTGCAGAGTGATTCCGAGGTCTCTCGCCCCCTTGGCCTTCTTTTGATGCTCCCACTGGTCCCGGGCTTGGGCGAGAGCTTTGATTTGGGGTGGGGGGTAGGGCTTTGGGAAATTCTTGTCTTGAGATACTTGACAAAGGTTGCAAAGACATCAGGTGGGAATGTGTGGCTGCAGCTGTCAGGGGCTAGACAGGTGTGCTTGCGTGTGTGGGGCTGTGTGTGTGGCGAAGCTTCTGTGGCCGGTCATTTCGTTCCGAGTACCACTTATGTGCTAGAGAGAGAAATTGAGCGACTCTGAGGTGGTCACTAGACGTTGCGGCAGCAAACCAGTGGCCCTCGGTATTTCTGATATGCTCCTGTAGTAACAGAAGTGCAGATGGTTCAGTAAAAGAGTGTGTGAGGTTTTAAGGCACCCAGAAAATATTCTTTTATCTTTTAACTTTGGGGCAGAAATGAGTATTCAAAGTGCTGAATCATGCAAAAAGATGTGAAAAAATAATTTACTTAGTGTTTTGGTAAAGTTTTCCCAAGATAATAATATCTGCTTATTTGACAAATTCTTTAAGGCACAGGTATTTGAATTGTATTTTGAGACTGCCTTTGACTTTATGGCTATCCATTGCTTTCCTTGATTTATGATGAGTTGTATTTATTCATTATTTCTTACCAAGCTTCCTCCCCACTCCAAACAAACAAAAATATTAAGGGGGAAAAAAGGTCTTTTTTTGGTGTGCCTATGATTGTAAGAGTGAAGGAAGCAGTCCTGGGAAACAGAAAACATCCTCCTTTGAGGAGTGCAATGATGGCCAATTTGATTTGTCATATGCCACTGAAGGGAACGTCAAGCTGATAACATGCAGACTGGAGAGAAAATGAAGCAGGAGTTGCCCATTTGGGAATAAATAAGCTCTAATCCAATTGCACTCAGTAAAAGAGCTAAAGGGTAGTAGGTCCACACCCCAGCCTAATTTTTCTTGGTAGAGCTGGGAGGGTGCAGTTTTTGATGCAAGTTCTGAGGTCAGACACCAAAGATGATTAAAAAAAAATCAGTCAGGATTAGTAAAATGGGTGTGTCCAAAGACAGCTCTTGCCCATTTACTCTTTCTGCTCCGACTGAACTGCTTAGTGGCCTGCTGACTCATAAGGGAACTAGCATGGCTTAGCATGGTGGGATTTTACTTGTAGACTTGAACTGTACTTGTAAAAAAAATTAATAAATTAATATAAGCATCACCAGAGACATTCATAGAGAAGCTAGTCTCCCCCTCACCTTTCTTCTCCAGGGAGGTATTTCCCAGTCCCTTGACTTGTCACCTTCATTTCGATACCTGTCATTCATGCTTGTGCACAGCACATTTGGCTTGACACAAAGGTTTAAAGCTAAATCCTAATATTAAAAATAAAAGTGGCACTCTTAACAACATGATTGTTTCAAAGGTATTTGTGAAGGATACTGGAAAACTGGAATATGAAGGATTAATTGAGTTTTCTTTACAGCACAGATTCCCTTCCCCTTGCTTTGCAAGACCAGGGCCCCACCCTGTTTCTGAGCATCTGCATGAAAGACCAGGAAAGGAATTCAACAATTGCAGTGGTGCAGGGAGGGGCAGTGTCTAGGCTTGGGTGTTACCTTTATTTAAATAATTACTAACATTTCAGAGGGTAAGCTTTAATCCATAAGTAGTTCTTGAAAGCACAGTGTTATTCCATTTCACCAGTCATCTTGTTAAAATGTACATTTAACTTTGAGAGGTTGATTTTGATGGAAAAAAAAAGATATGAAGCAAGAGCCGCTTCCAAATTTTAAGATCCTGGGGCTAAAAGACCTGACTGGAAGAACAAATATCGAAGCATATCATGAAGCCCAAAATAATAATTTTTGCTTTATTATTCTTAATAAAATGTTTTTTTTTAATAAAAGTAACTTTTAGGAAGAGGGGGTTCATTTTCAGGCAATGCATGGAATAAACCAGCTTGTGGGATAGACTAGCACCTGGCGTCTCAGTGAGAACAGAGATGCATAACTGGAGAAAGAAATAGATGAATGAATCTATCTTTTACTGCTTGGTCCTTCAAACAGAACCCAGTCATGTCACATCAGATTAGAGGAAGGCCATTTCTGCAACAAGGCAAGGAGATTTCAAATCTATGAAAAAGAAAATGTTTCGAGCTGCTCTGGAAAAAAAAAAGACATTATGAATTCACAATTCATTCTGATTATAGCGGTGCTTACCCGCATCGTCTACTGCAGACAGCAGGGCTGACCAAGAGGAAAAGAGATATAAAGACTTTTTTCTTTAAAAGAAAGAAAGAAAGAAAACATAAAAAAATAAATTTCAGAAAGACGCCCACTTGGTTTATTTCCCCCCCTTTTTTTTAAA
Source organism: Spermophilus citellus (assembly GCF_964194105.1). Taxonomy (NCBI): domain Eukaryota; kingdom Metazoa; phylum Chordata; class Mammalia; order Rodentia; family Sciuridae; genus Spermophilus; species Spermophilus citellus. The sequence goes on along the minus strand of NC_138184.1, from coordinate 20,911,339 downwards.
GTTAAATAAATCATTTAAAGAGAGGAACATAATACTTTTCACCTGATGGCTAGAATGAATGAATGCATTTTCAAATCTGAATGTAATGATCATTTGACAGCATCTCAGCGGTTATTTGAGTCTACTTCCCATGAAAATTGTGTGTTCTGTTCTGTACAATAATGTAAGTTCAAAGCTGCTGAAACTACCTTCTGCTTTTTTTTTTCTTATGCTATTTTCCCACTCATTTAAATTCTCAAATGACACCAGCAAATCCTAACACGTAGAAGGCTTTGAGAGTCACCAAGAACACACGTGTAATCAGGTAAATTGCCTATGAATGCGGGTCATTCCAAAAATCAAAATTGATTCATGAAGCCTCTGATGAAATCTAACTGGAAAAAAAAAAATCAATTGAATCTGGTCCTTTGCTCAGATGCCAGCACCCTACCAGCCTGGTTTCAAAGAGGGTCTTTTCCTAAGATACATGGTGATTATCTTGGGGAAGTTGGCTCTGCCTACTTGCACAGTTAATTGCAGTGTGAGAAGGTTCCAGAACAGTACCTCCTTGAGTTCCGACAGTAAATATGCACACAGCATTGTATGAGGAACATTCCAGAACACCCACCTCCCGGTGAAGTGAATGTGCCGGGTGAATAAATACCTGGGCTGCCGGAGCCCACGAATGGATTTCATTCCTTACCATTAGAGATGGTGTTCATATATACTGAGCTTTTTTAGGACACTGGAGAACCTTCTAGGAAGGGGAGAGACATCTGTTTGGCTGCTTTTAGGGTCGCCCTCCAAGAATCTACCCCTTTTTTTCTGAAGAAAATGTGGTTTGCTAATCCACTTAATTTAGGGGGTTGTCAGGTTGGTAGTATCATTGGTTTTAAGTATTTAAAAATAAATACATTTTAAAAAATTAATAGATTTTAAAGTTTTGGGTGTCATGTGTTAGATTGAGGCAGTAGGGAATAAGTAGCCTTTGGAAAAAACAACTTGAAAATTGCTGCTCCTTTAAATTTATGTGACATTAAATACTTGCACATACATATCTCTGCAAAATTCAAGAATGTGCTTTGGTGAGCACATTTTGCCACATACACATGCATCCTACACAAACTAGAATAGCTAGTTAGGATTATTCAATTCTTCATTTTGACAAGACTTGGAGTAGTGGGGAGGGATTTTATTTGTCTATTTCCTAGTGGATGTTGGCCTCTTGATTCTGTTGTAGTTGAGTGTCTTAGTATTTAGGACCATCCAGGAGAAGAAATGAATGAATACAGTTATTCTTCTAAGGAAGCGTATTCTTTTCCTATGTTATATTTCAGGTTGCTAGTTTAAAAGCAATCTAGCTCTCAGTTTTAGGACTCAAAATATCATGAGAAATAGCTTTTGTTCGGGCATAGCTTAGGATGTATCTCAAATCACTGCCAATCATCTTCGCTACTCTTGGAATTTTGCAAACTGCCCAGACTACTAATGATCTAAATATTTTGGTCTTACAGGTATTCCTCTGATACAGTGGGTAATGACTCTGCTCTTCAGCCCAAGAGTGGTTCAAAATGTAAGTTCAGCCCGCTAAATAATTAAATATCGATAACTCTGGAGAACTATGCATAACAGTTCTTCCCATTTTCTGTCCTTCGGCCCAAGACTCTAGCTTTATAAGAGCCTAGAAGGAGGTGATATCCTCTCCTGGGGCGATGAGGAACCTAGACGAACATTTCTTCAGTGTACGACATTGTGACTATGTGTGTGTCACCACAGCCAATGACGGGTGCCCTTCTCTGCCTCTCCCCACCACATTATTTTTCAGAGTAAAACAATATGAACCTTTGGTGTCTGGGTAATGCTGAATTGATGCTTCCTTCCCCCAAGTGTCACATCTTTCTGGGGGGCCCTGCCTGTTCTAATATTCTCCTGGCTCAAGCTGATAGTTTCAAATATGTAGACACATCTAGGCTCAGGGGCAGTTTTTTTTGAGGGTCAGATGAAATCCTCTGGCTACTGTCCTACCACATATTAACCAAGGTGCCATGACCCAGCTGATGAAGGTCACGCGTTGGGATCTGGTGCACGTAAGGTATAAAGTGGAAAGTGTTAAAATCTGCAGGAGGCCCTTGCTATGTCACAGAAACATGTTGGATAGTGAATTTTCTGGGGCTGGATCCGCCTTCTCCATTTTACAGATATTGAGTACTTCCAAATCTGACTCTTTAAACAAGGAACTGCTTGTTCTCTGAAAGGGACTAGTGCTGAGTTAGACCTCTCCCTGCTTCGCAAATCTCAATGTGTAATTTAAGATATTTTTGAAAAATTCTCAGGCATTTTATGCATTTTATCACTGGCCAGGCTCTAGAAAGCTGAATTTTATATAGAAAAGCATATAAAATTGCTTGTCCCTTGATTTCCTGCCTCCTGTCTTTAGCCACTTGCCCAAAACATGGATTTCTATGGAATTCAGTTCACTAAATATCACTTCCATTTTTGTTTCTCTGCAGAGCTTATTGCTAGAGCTGCTAATAGACTTTCAGCACAAATAGTATATTGATCACTTGAAATCTCCTTTGAGCTTGACTGAATATACATAATGGGGTGTCAATCGGGGAAAAATCTCATAATAAATGGCAGGCGACTTATATTCATGAGAAAAAATGTCTTGGGCAGCTCACGGAATATCATGTTTACTGTAGCATGACAGACTGATTTCGCTGGTCTCCATCACATTGGTCGGGCGGATGTTTAATAGCAAAAGCAAGGTTAGAATACCAAGATCCTGGAACCTTCTTTTCTTTGTTTATGTGGGAAGCATCCTTGTACACTCTTATAGAGTATAAACATCTTCTAGAATCACAGCCAGCAAGAGAGATCTTTTCTACCTGAAGAATTCAGAAAATTGCAAACAAATCTGTTTAAGTTGGTGTATATTTAAAATCAGCTACTGATTTATGCAGTCCATATTTTTTAAGTTTTTACCATGTGTGTATCAGCGCATACACTCGCTGTATGCAAATATCATTTTCAATGTGTATATGGGAAAGCATGGTATATTTAGAGAAAAGCCTGCTTTACATAAATTATGTTTAAGAACGACGGAGCAGAGGAGTAGCCATGCGTTCGGAAAGCCAAGTCGTCGTCGTCTTTTTTTTTTCCCCCCTTTGGAAGTTTCCCCTTAAATGATAAGTGAAGAAATTGCACTTCCTGAAATCAGTTGTCATGACAGAGCAGTGATATGGTGATGGGGCTTCTGGTCACTTTCTGGAGCTGATTTGAGAGCTGACTCCATTGCTGCTGGTTAAGTGTGGAATTGGGCCATAGAGGGAACACAGGGGGGTCTATTGCATTCGCTGGACCCTTGTTTCACCCCATAACCGTGTGTGATGTATTATGTTTGTCCCAATCTACTGGGTAGGGTACAACCCAGATTTTATCAAGAATTCTTCGTCTCCTGTAAATGAATGAAGCCAAACGACTCTTTGCTCATCAAATTTAATTTGCTTTTTTTTTAATGGCAAAAAAGTATACACACACACACACACACACACACCCAACACTGGACAAATGTCTCTTCCAGCTCCTTTGCAGTATTCAAGATGTTTTCAAATGCGATTGGCCAGGGTTTTTGCTTTTTTAGCCTCAAGTGACATGCAATAGCCAGAAGAATCTACTTATCACAACGAGTATACAAAACAGGACAAGTGGGGCTATGAAGATATAAAAGATGACATGGTGCCCGGATGCTGCTGCTCTTTTTCCATAGCAAGAAATTTCTTTGTGCCTGTGTTCATCTGATTCCTTGAAATGCTTCTGGTGTGTTTTTTCAGATTTCTGATTAGCAGTAAGGAGGAATCCAAAGTTTGCAGACAAAATGGACTATCTGAGAACTCATCAGTTGCAGAAGTTCAACTCTGTGTAGTTAAAAAATATATTGCTAAAATGTGCAGATTTCCTATAAGTAAAACCTTATATTTATATAGTCCCATATATACACACAGTTTTATCCAGTTAGAAGCTATTTGTAGTATGTGGCTTTTTACAAAGGTAGTCGATTAAATAGCTTAGGCTTGGGAAATTTCACTGTTGAGACATAAGCAAAAGCTAGTTTATACAGAGACTTTACATTCCGCTATTTGAATAAGCTTCATTAATTTTAACCTACCGAGAAATGTATGTCTTGCAAGTGTTATAACAGGGACTTACTGGATGTTACCAATAAAAGGGAAATTGAAAAGAAAATCGGAAAGGAAAAAAACATCCCAAAGAATTTCACTCTGAAATCTACCTCTATAGGCCTTGCCTGTTGTCTTAAATTTTATATAGTTTTACTAATTTAACTTAATAAAGTTTTATGAACTAAGTAGAGGTTAATGAAATATTTTCTTTTGTAGTGCTGGGTATCAAATCCTAGCGCTTTTGCATGTGGGGTACACACTCTGCCATTAACCTATGCCCACCATGATTATATGAATTACTTTCAGAGTAAAAAGTATTAAAGATTATCTTTGGTCACATAATACCCTATTTGGTAATATAAATACTCAGTTTTAATGAATTTCTTTCTTACCAGTTTTCAGGGTCTTACAAGCAAAATATTTAAGGACAAATAAAACAACTTTAGTACCTAGCTTTTCTAGGACTTATCAATAGAATTAAAAACAAAACAATATGAGTATCTTTACCATGTTCTTGGTAAAACTTTTAAATCATTTTAAAAGATATTCAAAAAACAGTGGAATTTATAGCTGTTTCACAGACAGACATGGATATTACAGTTCCCAGGGTTTAAATTTTTTTTTGGCGGGGGGCGCCTAGAGCTGGGAATGGAACTAGGGTTTCCCACACTGCAGGCAAACACTCTACCATTGAGCCACATCTGCAGCCCCTAGGGTTTGATTTTTATGTGTGCCAAAGTGAGGTTGGGAAATAACTGGACCCTTATGGTTTCATTTCCTTGTACTTTCAGAAGCCCGAGTTGGAGTTCTCTTCCTTTAGTTGCAGCATATTTAGAATTATGTTCATTTAATTGAAGAACAGAAGTGGGACTAGTTTTTCTTCCACAGTGATTTAAATAAGAACTAGGTTGATGCAGTGGATTAAAGATAATATGCTTTTTAAAAATTGGTGGGTTTTATTTTCACTTTAATAAAAAACACATTTGAGTAAAGTAAAGAAAAATTGCAGTGTACGTACTAATTCAATTATCAGCCAAGTAGTAGTTTGGGATAAATGACTTTAATAAATTTAGCTTTACCTTTAATAAAATTTTTTTCAGGTTTAATTGCTTGCTAGGAGGAGATCAACAAGACAATTTGTTTAGGTCATGTAACTGCTAAGCTTTATGTAAGTTAGCTTCACTAGGGGAAATAATGGAAGAGAAAAAAACTTTAGCGCTTCTCCACGTGTCTTTTAAAAATCTGTGTTGCCTGTGTAAGGGGAAAAAATTTGTGATCATACTCAGTTGGTGACATTATTATTATGGGTGCTTATTGATGTTTTAATATGTGTATATTCTGTAAGTATATAACGTACTTAAGGATATTTTCATACTTCTTCTAATTGATAGTTAAATTATGTATGTATGTATTTGAAATGAGACTAAACCATTTCTTTTCAACTAGAAACCTAATACTTAGACATGATCAAATATTCTATAGCATTCGAGAAAACAGACTTGACTATTTCCCCCTTTTAGTTTTTGTTCGAGATACATGCTGTGGTCTATTTATTTTACCGATAACCAGATCTACTATGGTTATATAGGAATTTGGTGTGGATTTTGTTGTTGTTGGTTGGTTTGGATGTATGGGGAGTGGTTAAGGATTGAAATTCTCATTTTGCAAAATAAAAAATCCAGTGAAAAAAAGCCAACTTTCAGATTCAGTTTCCTCCTCCATCTTGCTGTGCCTTGGCCTTAGGTCACAGTGATGTGACAGTGGGACATGCAAACCCAGTCTTTAAGGGACTTGGTTTCTCTCCTCTAAGCAGAAGGACTACCCAGCCTGTGACTCCTGTCTCCAAGGATTTGAAAGTCCCGTGTCATAGCCAAGTGCTATTCTCCATCAAGGTGGCCACACCCTCTGCATAATATTTGTTTTGTTGGTGTGTCCTTTTATACCTCTGCTAAAACCTGTGCTTTTCCAGAAGTCCTTCAAAAGTGTTTTTCTCTCTTGTAAAAATATTACAGAGTTGAGGATAAGACTTAAAATATGAAACCTGCTACAGACCCCGATTGTCAGGCTTTTCCATTCTGACATCGACCCTGGAGTTAATTGTGGAGACCAGATTTTTTTTTCAGCTCAGATGAGGCTCTAGCTACATCACCAAGACTGCACCCTTTGAATTCTCTCAGAATTCCCTCAACCCAGTATTTATAGAGCTGGGATGTTTTAGTATAGCAGACAGACAAACTTCCTCCCAAGCTGTGATCAAAATCAGCAGTAAAATAAAAAAGCAAAACAGCTCAAGGTCGACATTTATAGAGATGACATCTGCCACTTCTTTTTTTTTTAATGAGATGTCAATAGATACAGGGAAATCAGCCAAATTACAGGTGGTCTTCTTTGTTCTTTTGTACTACCCAAGGAATACACTAATAGTGACCACAGTGACTAAACATTCTTGGTTTTTCTAGACCTTGACATGAGGCTGACTGGGTTCTGTATAGAGCCATCGTCTTGAAGAGCATCATCTGTGGAATGTTCTGCGGTGACCGTCATGTTCTCTGTCTGCTCGCGCAGCATCCCTAACCACCCTTAGCTGCTGAGCACTTGAAAGGTGGCCATTGCGACTGAAAAACTGAATTTTATATCATATTTGATTTTGGTTAAAACTTCAAAAGACACATGCAACTACTGCATATTGGTCAGCATAGCCGTAGAAAATGGGAGACATGAGTCAGCTCTGCCATAAAGTCCTCTTTGTGAACTACGTGAGCAAAGGGCAGCCTGTACTCACAGGAGCTAGAGACGGGTCCACCCTGAATCCTCTGCACCCTCAGGATGAGGGGGGCTGTACTCCTGCCTTCCAAGTCAAGCTTGCTCTTGTTAGTTTTGCTTTCACATTTTAAAATCCTCCTAGTCGGAATGTGATGCAGTATATTGTTGCTGCTCCTGAGACTCCATCCCCTATTGGACCGTCTAATTATTCCAGAACTGCTCCAGGTCTTGGCTGGTTTGTTTGGCTTTGAGTGCCCACCGAAGAGTTCTGGTTTCAGGAGAAGGGGTTTAGAGACCCCTTCCAAGGGTCCTTCTGCTGCTTCTGTTTCCTTTTGCACCTCACACCATTTTTGTTCATGGTGAGTCTTATCATCTGACTTGCATGAAGACCCCTGGGTCTAAAAGAATATTACCCCATGCTTGTGCTTTAAAAAAGGCTTGGTTAGGATAAGACCAATGAAGAAGAGGTTTCAACCGTTAACTCACCTGCAGACACAGACCTTTTACTGAAACTGCTGAATCTTTCCCCATCAACATAGAATCTCCTGACTTTGAGTTGACCGTGAAGCTTCCAGAGCCTTCAGGTACATCAGCATCCTCAGGCGAGTGAGTGAACTTATTCCTGGTGGAGCTTGGTTTCTTCTGCCCACCCTCCCCCATCCTAAGATTTTAAAAATAGATGGGAAAGGAGGGAAAGGGGGGAAACATGCCCTGTAGCTGTGACCACACCTTTGTGCTGCCCAGCACACATAGGGACCTTAGGTCTGTGCAAGAAGATGCAGACACTGAGCAGAGAAGACAGTCAGGCCACTGTCCTCGGGAAGTTCACAGCCTACACCTCACCATTTCCCCTGAGAACCACGGCCCTCCAAACTGACCTGCCTCAAAGTCATCCCAGAGAGCCTTTAGAATAAATGAGTCAGAAACTAATTCCTCCTTGCCCGCCCTCCACCTCTCATTTGTAGAATTAGAACATCTCTCTCAGTTCTCTCAACTCTGCCTTCATAGAGACAGCCATTTGCGGGCTTTCTAAGCATGCTGATGCCAGGGTCCCACTCCAACCTGGAATCAGAATTTCTGGGAAGGGCCTGGGCATGGACAGATAGTAAGGGTTCCCTAGGGAACTCTGCACAGACTGCGCATGGCTATGCCAACTGAAAAGTTTTAGGGTGCACAGTAAGCATTCTGGCTGGGATGAGCACCCACCCCTACCTCTGTAGATTGTCTGCATTTGTTGGGCACCAAGGATACATCGGCTCTCCTGGGCGTGGTGCTGTGTTTCAGTGTCCCTGGCCCTACTCTTCTTTTCTGCGTCCTTTGCTGTCTCATCATGTCTATTCAGCCCATTGGGACAGTGACCCCTATGCCTGGGTCTCCCTGGGCATTTCTTTCAGTGTGGGCACACCTGAGCCCAGTGCCCTGCCCCATGCCATGCTTCTTCCTGGAAGCTGGGTTCAAGCCTCAGGTGCTCTTCCTCTCACAGTCCAATTTGGTCCCTTTGTCCTACTCCCTCCACCCCAGGGTCCCCTGTTTCCCTAGTCACTGTGCTGCTGATGTCATTTGGGCCAACATGTGCCTGGGCTGTTTTAAAATGGTCTGAGGTGGGCTCTGCCTCTTCTGTCACTACTGTCTCTCGCCATCCTTCCCTAGCTGCCGAAGCGTACCACTGAAAGCTCAGAAGCCTGTCTGCTGAGGTCAGGGTGGTGCATCTATCTCTCTTGTCATCTGCCCAGACCTGCTTCTCATCTTGTCATGTCTTCCCACAGGCTCAGACTGCTCCCAGGGGCCCACTGTGCCCTGCAGCCCAGGCCGGGGTAACTGGCCCAGCTGAGCCTGCCTCCTTTCTGTACATCTGCTGATCTGAACCTCAAGTCTGGTTTGCTAGTCAAACCAAAAAAGCTTCTCTGATGGCTTTGTCCCTATTCCCATTCCAAGACCCACACCCTCTTCTGTACCCCTCTGCCTTGGCTCTCATTCCTCAGTTCTCCTGGCTCACACGCAGGCATTGCCACACAGTGCCTCATTCTTAGTCTCTAATTCCACCCTGCAGTCAAGAGTCATGGTTGGTCACTCCTTCCCCCTCGGCTCTTAGGACAGGGACTTTGCAGAGGCTCTCTGGGCATCACTCTCCCATTGAGGCTGCCTGTGGGTTTTTGGTTTTTTTTTTTTTTTTTTTTTTTTTTGACTGAATGCTCTTAGTAGTGACAGAGGCCTTTGGTTTTCTCCTGAGTGTGGATGTGCTAGGCCTCCCCATTGGGCCCCAACCTGTTGCTGCTGTTCCCCTCGCTACCCCTGTCCAGTGCATACACACACACACACACACATACACACACACACACACACACAGAGGTGCATACATGCATGCACTAGCACAGTCCCGCACAGTCCCTGTGGTGAAGCTTGCCCTTCCTGCAGTCATCTCTTACAGTTGCCGTTCAAGCTGCTCCCCTGTGTCTGGGTGTCTGCGTTCACAAAGTAACCTCACCTTGCTTTGGTGGTACTTTTGGAAAAATGTTTTCTTCTTCCCCTTGTACGAAGATATGAGGACTTGGAGACACAGCTGCTGCACTAATACTGGAGGGGAAAGGGGGCCAGTACCCTCTTGCCATTGCCCTCTCCCCTTCTAGTCTCGGCATGGCTAACCTGCCTTGACAAGTCATGAAGAACAGTGCAGCTGGCCCAGTGCCTCCATTCTGTGCCATCCTGGCTGTCCCCAGGGGTCCTCTGTCTTTGGCTACTGCTGTTTTGAGGGGGCCTCAGACTGCAGGGCCAGAGCCTCAAAGCTCCTCAGGGAATGTGGAGAGCACCCAGCTCCTGCTCTGGACAAGTGCATGGAGCTGAAGGCCACTGGCTCAGCTCTCCTGGAGGGAAAGGGTAGAAGCTGGTTGGTAGAGAGGGCTGATCCAGGGTGCTGAGGGTCTCATCCTGCCAACCAGGTTGGAGCAGCTTGCAGAGCTCAGTGGTAGAGGAGGAAGAGGAGGAGGAGGAGGAGGAGGAGGAGGCAGCAGCAGCCTTGGAAGCTGTGTATAAAGAGGGAGGGAGGGGGAGAGGGCAGTGCTTATGCAGGAACTACAAGTATGTCAAGTATTTTAGTGTGGGGTGGAGATGGAGGTGAGGCAGGCAAGGACCTTAGTGCCTCTTCTTGGGCCTGCTCTGCCCTGTGCAGATCCTTAGATTCCATCCCCAGCACTGCAGTCGCCAGGTAGGGCACCTATGGCTGCCTCCCTCATTCTGCCTCTGGAAGCCTTCTCTAGGCTGGCAGGGCTTGGCATGGCTCCTGGGACAGTGTCATCTGAGAGCCCTGTACAGTGCCTGTGGTCTGATGAGGGGACCCAGGGCTGGGGCTCGGAGTCATCATGCTGACAGGTTTTGCCATCTCCAGTGGGAAAGGAGCACTAATTCCAGAGGGGAGACATCTGTAGAGCCCAGTGTGCTATGGCTGTGAAAGAGACAGGGACAGTATATTCCAGACTCTTTCTTCAACCAAGACTGCCTTTGGCAACTTTGAGGGCCATGGTCAGTCTTCCTCCCTGGCTCAGATGTCCTTGCTGCTATAGCTCCTCCCAGAACCAGGAGCACAGGGACCTTTGTATACCACCTTCCTGGGTCCTGACCCTCAGCAGCCCCAGAGCCCGCGAGGAAGTGGACAACGCTGGGTGGCCCCCATGTGACCGCCTCCTCAAGAACACGGCCAGCATGGCTCTTCCCCGCTTTGCTCTCAGTCTTGGGTCTGACAATTAAGCCACTGAAAAAGAACAATTCACAACAGGCTCACACAGAGGAGGCCTTTCATGCACAAGAATGGCCGAATCGTCCACATTAGCACCATTTGTATCTTATTTATAGAAGGTACTGTACTTGAGGATGATCGAGAAGCAATGCTCTAAGAAGGGTGTTTGGTCATTAGATTTAAAGCACACTGAGGATTCATTGTCCCCAGGCAGCACTGTGGCCTGAGATTTGCTGAGTGGGCAGTGGAGTGCACGCTGACATGGGTGGGTGGCAGGGTCACTCTGGCTGGCAGTGCCTCTGTCATTGAATCAGTGGGTTGGGGGAGGTGGAGAACCACCTCATGGTGGCAGGCCAGTGACAGGCCCAACCTAGCCCCGGAACCCTCTGCAAAAGGTCAGTGTGGCCAGTGGGAAGCCATTCTCACCGAGTCCTGTGAATCTGAGGGTTGCCTGGGTTCATTAATGATTTAAAAGTTACCATATTGGAACAGAGAGCCCCACACTCCATCTGCTCAGGAGGAGCGGTCGTGAACTTTTCATGCAGACACCTTGGCCTAATGGAGTTGTGGGCACAGACCCAGTATGGTTTTTGGAGATAGTCTAACCTCCAGGGGGATGTAAAGCTGCCAGGAAGCCATCCCTGTGCCCATCCTCTGCTCTACCAAACCAGGTCACGTCTTCTGGTCTCCCATGTCTGCCCCGAGGAACCAGTGGGCAGGCAGGGGTGATCAGGGTCAGAGTCTCTAGGCAGGTCAGGGTCATGACCTACAACTGGCTCAAAGCTTAGGGCCATTTTGAATTGGAAATGTCCAGGAGTGTGCTCTGTATATTAAGACTGGTCCCAAATTGACCACCTAGTCCTCAAGCAATCATGATCCAGGACAAAGGGAATTGTTGGCATCTCCCACCACCACTGTTCATTCTCTCTGCTGCTCTTAACCGTCACTTGGTAGCATTTCCCCAGCTCAGCCCTTAAGGCGGATGTTTTTATTTTATCTTCAAAACCACCCATGCAGTGAGTACCATTATCACCACTTTTGCAAACGAAGAAACTGGTTCCGAGAGGGCAACCTGATGGCTCGGGTCACACAGCCAGAAAGAGGTAGAGCCAGGTCTTTTACTCTCCTGCCCTCAGAGGCCTAGGCTTCAAGCTGCCTCAGTCCGGACTTCTGGCCCCTCTCACAGCACCTCTCCAGGTGTTTCTGAGTCATGAGCTGTGGAAGAAGAAAAAGAAGGATCCCATCTGAGGCTTGGTGTGCTCTGGGTCTCATTTCCTACTGCCTCCTCCCACCGGAGCCTCCAGGCCTCCACAGTCTGTCCACGTGGTTCCTGAGGCCCACTGCCTTATCAGTGAGTCACTTCCTCCGCGTTTTTTTCCCCTTAAGGTTTTATTCCCATTAAAAGAAAAAACCCAACTTCCTTCACAATGGCATATGTCTGCCTCTGCAGATCATTTTTTTTTTAAAAGTGTGTTGGAGACTCTCAGAATTATTTTTGTTTGAATATCCGGTACACCTCTATAAAATAGGAAGCCATAGGCTGTCACCTCTAGAGATGGGCGTTATGGAGTCTGCATCATGAGTTTTTTGGTTTTTGACCCCAGACAATAATCAAGCTTTACATCCCAGGATAACTCATACCTTTGCTGGAGAAGGGCCCAGGGAGTGGGGAAGCAGGCTCACACTTAGGAGGACACAATACTGTCATCCTCAAATCCCTGACACCTTGTATCCATGTTAGCAAGATGAGAAATCAGGGCAGACAGACACGGGTTTGGAAAGGGAGAGGAGGGTGTTATGAGTAGGTGAAAACTTCCATACAGGGCTGAGTTCCTGAGCCTGTTCAAGAGCACAGTGGAGCACACACTTGAATCTAGATGTCCTGGGTTCAAATCCTGATTCTGGGACTTGCTTGCTGCTGTAGGCCTTTGTGCATCCATTTTTGAGTCTGTAAAATAATGATACTGCCACATAGGGTCATTGTAGGGACCAAATGAACCATGTGCATATGGAGCATCCTGAGAAATGTGCTTGGCACACAGTAGGTGCTCAGTATTGTCAGCGCCAGATAACAGGCTGGTTTCTGGAAAGGGCTATTCAGAACAAATGGCTGGGAGTATTTTCCATCCAACAAATAACGGTAGTAATCCCTGTTTTATGTAGACAGAGATGGCTGACAGTTGTAGTGAGGTGCCCATCTAGAATCAGAAGAGGTCCCTGCCAGCCACATCACAGGATTCAGGGAGATGATGTGATTGATTGTTTATTTAATTTATTTATGCCATGCTGAGCTCCACTCAGGGTCTGAGCTGTCTTCTGTTTGCTTTTTCTCAATGTGCTGTTGCTTCCTGATGAATGAGATTAGGACAGAAATCAGCCCCAGTTCTGGCAGCTGGACTGGTCCTCTCCGAGCAGTTCCATTCTTGTGTGCCTGCTCTTCCTGCGTTGCTATTGCCTTTGATTGCACGCCTGGCAGGTGTGGGGGAGGGCTTTGTCCACCTGGCATTGTGTACACCCCTGTCCTTTTGAACAGCACCTGCCGACAGGACTCCCTTTGAAGAAAGCTCCTCTGGAGCTCACACACTGGCCTGGGCCTCTGTGGCCAGCTGGGTAGTGGAGTTTCCCCCCAGCGCTCACTCAGCTGTATCCAGATTCCACAAAGCAGAGGTAGCCCCAGGGCTTACGCCAGGACAGACAACAGGGGGAGTGGTTTAGGGACCCACCCAATCCTGCAAGTCTCCAGCAGCTCCCCTGTGGGGGACATTCTTAACCTCGTGGTGGCCAGGATGTATCTGTTTCAGGGGACTGGAATTCTTACCTGTATGCCAGGAACCAGGAATCCCAGGCAGACAATTGTGTAAGCCCCAATCCTGCTGTCAACCCCTCCCCCCCTTTATAGCATCCATTATAGCCATGGCTCAGGGGTGGGGAGAGAAACCTGAAAGGATGTCAAGACAGAGAGAGGGCTGAGAACCCATCTGCTGGAGTATCTGTTGGTGGTTACTGGGCGGGTACAGGGTGTTAAGGAAAGAAGTGTCCCCAGACCCACCCACCTGCCATTTCTGCCTCTGAGGTCCAGTCAGGAGCTCCCCCAAGCTTCTGGTGAGCACAGAGGTCACCAGGAAAAGGACAGTAACTTTGGATAAGCTCCTGGCCAGTGACATGCTGGGTGAGGAACGGAGGAGTAACGGTGAATCGCTGAGGACTTTTGGAGCAGGAGATTTCTAACATATTATCTCAGTTCGTCTCTGTCACGGTTTTGTGGGGAACAGCTAACTGATGAGGAAATGGAGACTCAGGGAAGTTGGCCCTTGTCCTGTCCTCTGCAGGGCGGCTCCATTAGCCAAGCCCCTGCTGACAAACCACCTAGGAAGCACAAGTGCCCAAGCCCTGTGTCCCTTAATATGACATTCCTTACCTCCAGATCACAGGCAAGATGGGGTCCCACAGACAGGAGGGTTCAGAAATGATGATGGTCTTATGTGCTAGGTGGACAGTTTTTACCCAAAGTCTGGATCTATCTAGAAGGGGGTTGCTCAGAAAAGGGCTCACAGGGTCTGAGCCCCAGGCTCAGATATCTGCAAAACAATGGTGCCAGGTGGAAGGGACCACAGCCTGAAGTCTTCCAACAGCCCCCTAGGGACAGCCCCTGACAGTGTCAGCATCAGTATTTGGGGACTTTGAGATGCAAGCTGTACAGCTGAGGCCAAGGGGGTGGAATGGAGACTGTGTTGGGGGCAGCTGTGAGAGGCAGGCCGGACAGAAAGATTATAAGATGGTGGTGGAAAGTGAGATGCAGTTCATGGAGAAAGGCCAAAGAAATCAGAAAACAACTTTTAGAATTCTCATGGCTATTGGCCATGAGGCTAGGTGGCTTGGTGTCAGGATTCTAGCTGTACCACTCAGTGGCCCTGTGGCCTGGGTCCGTTCCCTAGCTTCTCTGAGCTTCAGCTTCTCATCCATTGAGTGATTGTCAGGTCATCTGCTTCCCGAGGTTGACCAGAAGGATGCCATAAAATGTGCTGCGCCCACATAGGTGAGCACATCATGGGTGGCGGCCGCACTGGCCAATGTTCACCCGCAGGCAGCAGCACCTGGTGCAGTTTTGGCTGGAGCTGAGCTGGCCACTCTTCTGGCCACAGTGTCTGGGAGCCTTACAGGTAACAGAAATGCCCAGGCGCTGATCCTACCACTGATAGGTGCTTAGCAAGTGCTATGGTCACAGTCACAGTGAGCTTCAGTGTTCTCCAGCCCCAGTTCACCCCTCCCTCCCCTTAGCTCTCCTTCCCCCCCTGCTGTCTGCCAGCTTGCCTCCCCAGAAGGCTGGCAAGTGCATTGGTGCTCCTCCCTCCCCAGCAGAGCCCAGCTATCTGAGCCAAGTCCAGCTCCCCCCGCACACCTCCAGGGGCAGGCCATGAGGAGAAAAAAACCCAGGACCACAAAAGCATCCCAGGTCTGTCCCAGGCATGCAACTGCGTAAGCCTTTGCATTCTCCTGAGCTGCAGCTTTTCATTGCAGCCTCGTCTCCAAGCCAAGTCAAACCCTTGACCTTGTAGCTCTGACAGAGCTACAGGAGAAATTTTGAGTCTTTGGAAAAAAAGGAAGGTGGGTATGGGGCAGACCTGCAGTCCCAGCTACTCTGCAGGCTGAGACGGAGGATCACCTGAACCCAGGAGTTCAAGGCCAGTTTGGGCAGCATTGTGAGACCCCCATTTCAATAAAGGAAAAATAGGAAATGAAAAAGGGACAAAAATTGCACCTTTCAGCCTTCCCCCAGCCCCAGGAGCCATGGGTGAGAAGGTGGTTCCTAGGCCTCTCCCTCCTCTTGAGACCGGTCATAACCCTAGAGTCTTGATTCTGGCTCCTGAGCAGGTCCAGTTCTAGATGCTAATATGTGTCACGCTGATTTGGGTTCTGTTCTCTCCACACAGATGGCATTCTGAGGGAGGGACACTGCACAGGGGTCACCTTAACCAGCTCTTAGGGGGAGGGGAGAGTAATGCAGTACTCCTCAAGCAGACAGTTCTAGCCTAAGCAAGGGACAGTGGTGACTTTTAGGGTAGATTAGGGTTGAAGGATGGTAGAGTGTGGCAAGGGCCCCCATGGAGGTCCATCTTTGCTTTCTGGAAGGAGCCACAGAATAATCTCATTTTGAACTTCAAATACTCAAGGAATACCCTGGAATCAGATCTAATCCTGGACAGGGACAGTAGCTTGTTGGGTCACCTCCTTCTTGTCACTTTGCCTCTTCTGCAAAATAGAACTGTCACCTACCATCACTTGCTACAGTGCCACAGATGTCACCCATGTTTAGTCTGTTGTGTTTTGTTATTTTTCTCAAATGCCAATACTTCAAGGGCTTAAACCATGCTGATCCTATAAACTTGTACAGTAGTGTTGGTTTTATAATAATTTCGTTGTGTGACTCCTCATGAGAGACTCATGGAGCACTCCTGGTTCAACTGGACTGCCTTCAGGGAACAGGGATTGCGCCCAGCCAATAAGCATCAATGTCAGGATAAGAAAAATGAGCATCCAAGGGCATCTGGGGGTTGGTGGTGGTGGTAGGGAGCACAGGGCATAGACTGGCAGACAGGTTGTCCCAAGCATCCCACTGTACCCCAGGATTCCCCGAGATGACATTCATAGCACCGTCCCCCATAGTCAACTGCCCTAACTCATCATTCCTAATTTCCTAGCCAAGTTGATCATAAAGTGGATTCAGGAATTCTTCCATGCCAGGTGATTCTGCCTATATTGATCTATTGGTTATGGACCAATGCTCCAATAATTTTGTATCGTGGCCTGTATTATGAAAAAAAGAAAGAGAGGAGCCCTAGCTTGGGAATGATTAAGCCCAGAAAGGAACATGCAGAGCCTGTCCTGCATTCAGGTGGACACAACAGCGGTTTTGGTCTGAATAAAGGCAGGCACAGCAGAGACTAAAATCTCAAAATGTTTACACAGCTGCAAATCCTATGAGCAGTGAAATGTCCCCAACATCCTAAGAGGTTTTTTTTTGTTTTAACCATAATCACTACAATAAACATTTTCCCACAGAGGATGAAAAAATTCTAAATTTGAAAACTGTTGCCCGCCTTGTGTGTAATGGCTATGAGAATGGTAAGATCTTCATCTCCCCATAGAAATGGGAAGTTCCTCTATATTCTATTTAACTTTCAAAAATATAAAACAGGAAATTATAATATTTGTTCTCCCAATGAGTTTTAATTTAATATGAATTCTATTTTTTTTCCTGTAAAGCAATTTGCTAACATGAGATGTGGTGAGGTGTTTTTTTTTTCCTCCCCTCCTATTAAAATGAATTTCTCCATATTTTAAATGGCATCACAAGACAGATGGGCAGCAGTGGTTTTTATACTGGAAATTGTGGTGACCCCATAGCCTCACCAGATAAAATTTATACTCGCTTCAAAATTCTGTTTAATTCTGTTGATACTTTGGTGGAATACTGGAAATGCTCCTGTCGTGTCTAGTAAGAAGCTTGATAGAGACTTGGCAAATCCATAGTCGTTCCTAAATAATTAATTTATTGAGTCTTTCCCTTGAATATAGATGCCATAATATAGATGCCAACATTTCATGAGAGAAATTTGATTAATATGTTACCAATGCGCATCACACTTGAAGGAAATACTTTGTTTAGATGTCGAATGTAGGAATAAAATTCTGCAGCCTTTCACGCTCAAAGTTAGATTTGTCAGTTGCCCCCCAAAAGAGGAATTTTTTAAAAAGAGAAATTTGTTTTTAAAAATCAGCAAACTAATCAACCAGGATAGATTTAGAATTCCAGTCCCGACTGGGATGCGGGAAAGAGAATTCTCAGATGTACTATTAAGAGGTGGCTGCATATGTAGAGAATACAAATTGATTTTAATGTTAGAATAAGCACAGCATCATCGAAGATGCCATCTAAAAATACACACATCGTCTCTGCATACCTATGGGTGAACCTTGTCATTGCTTGGTGGCAGTATGCATACCCCACCAACACATTCGCGACAGATCCCCCGCCCGGCTGCCATGTCGCCATGTTCATTTGTCTCCAAGTAGTGAGAAATAAAGGAATCTGAAGGTGATTTGTCCCATTCTGGGCCTGATAAATTAAAAATTTGCATTTGTGTGACAATTCTTTTGCAGTCCTAGGAAAGTGAAAAGCATTTAAATGAAGCATTGCCTCTAGTAAAGCTCTTTAAAAAAAAAAACCCGGACAAATCTAAATGATATTGATTGATTGAAATTGATTTTTCTGAATGTTTTCTTCTGTGGGGTTCCAGGGAGTGACTTCAAGCTTTGGGAGAGCTTGTGAGCTGACAGTGCTGGTGGCTTTCTGTTTTTGTAGGAGCTCCGGTAAATTTGAATGTCAGTGTTTCCTGAACATTCTCAGTTTTCAGGAGACCCACAGGAGCAAACAGCACCCATAAGTGAGGACAATGAAGCAATCTGCTTTGTTTGCGTATAGGGACTGTAAACCGATGCTCCAGCTATAAAACATCCACCATCTCAGCACACTTCCTTTCCTCATTTCACAAAATTAATTTTAAGAAACAGTGTCTTCTAGGGGGCTCAATCTGTGTGTGTTCTCGCAAGCTCAGGTATTCTCTTCTTGCCTCATTTTCTTAAACTGGCGGATGCTTGCCTGGGAATGAATGAGGAAAATGGTGTGGTCCTGGGTATTTATTTCAGACACTGCCCACGAGGGCTCACCGGCCTGCAGGCTAGATGCCAGCCACCAGCCCATCATTTCTCAGTGAAAAGAACCTTTCAGCTCAGTTACCTCCTGGAGAGAGCTGATTTTCCAGCAGTCAGGCTGATCTGGGTAAATAATTAGAGAGCTGGAGAGCGGAGACATCACCCTGGTGCTGTCTGTGATTCTGCTAATGCAGCCAGACCCTGTGATTCCATCACTGCTACAGTCAGTCTCACCGCTGCCTTTCTCTAAAGCTGCGGAGGGAGGGAGGGAGGGAAGGAGGGAGGGAGAAACAGCAACAAAGCCAGTTGCTTGCATTTGTCTTGAAAGAACTAATGACATTTTTCATTCTTTTGGTAAATGCAAGAAAACAGCTGCAGCTCTTTAGCTGCACAGAGGAAGGTGAATCACGATCCGCTTTGCTCTCCCCACCACCCTGACCTTCCAGCACTTTCCTGTCCCAGTGCAATTACCTAAGCATATTGATTTATTTTTAAAACTGTTTTACCCCTAGTTTACTGGAATTTGCAGGATTCTAGGGTGTGCAGGCAGATCACATTTCTCATAAAGCAGACCTTGAAGTGGTTAATAGCTTGTTGTTGAACTTTTATAGCTGCTCATTAAAAACCATTTTTTTTAAAAAAAGAGAAAGCACATTAGCTATTGTAAAGCTACAAATATCCTTTATCTCTACAAATATCCTTTATCTTGAAACTTCATCACATTTTATCCTGTCTTTCTTCGTGGTGCTCATGAAAGGGGAAGGGCAAAAGTGTGAAGAATTGGGCATGTGAAATTCAAAGGTTCTAGTGAAATTCCCAATTTTTCTCTTGTATTTTCAATAGCAGCTTCTATGGTTATCAAACCATTAATTCTTACTGATTGGGAATCAGGTCAAGAAAGCCAATCTGACTTATTGAAAAATAGTAATTGTATTAATGGTGTTTTATTACTTCCTATACATTGTTAGGAATGAATAATAAGAAATAGAAAAAGGTCATTTAAACCATAAACATTCACAACAGGCTGATTGAAAGGCCCTTAACACACAATCCTTGGACCCACAGCTGGAAGACATATTGAAGAAACAAAGGCAGTTAGCTCAGTAGTAGGGGGCTCTCTCTGACAAGGGTGGAAAAACCCCAGTGGCAAGAAAGTTGGAAGTCAGCTGTTCACCTACCCTAGCAGGGCTCAGATTCATTCATTACAGATTCCAGAATTAGTATGCTCTTCATTAACAGAGTTGAGTATATACTTTTCCAGCAAATAGCTGGATTTTCCATAAAACTCTGTGACATGGCAGGCCTTACTGGGTGCTTGGTTTATGACAAATCTAGATACTCTGGGCCCATCCAGAGGGTTAAATGACTGATTAGCCAAGCAGCACCACAGAGGCTGTATTTTTCCTGCTAAAGTGTGTTCAGACCAGATCTCCTGGCTCAAGACTCCCCCCTACCTCCATTGAGTAAGTTTGTCTTGGGACCTAAAGCAGCAAGAGTTGACACCTTGGAATGGACTAAACCTTCCCTCTACTCTTGCTTTCTCCCCTCTTTTCCTTCTTTCCTTGCCCCTCCTTCCTTCCCTTTCTCCCTCCCTGCTTCCTTCCCAAACACTAGGGGCTTTTGAAGGCTGTTCTATAGCAGCAAGGTGGAAAGGTCTTTTGGGACTGATGCCCCAAAGAGTGGATTTGTCAAGGGGAAAAAAAAAAAAAAAAAACTGGTGAGGGGGTTGGGGGTGAGGTAGGAGGCTGCCAGGTGCTTTCTGGTTTCTCACAAGGCTTAGGATTGGTTTTTTTGGAGAATCCTGGGGCATACCCATCCCACTATCATGGGACGGTGGCTGGGACAGTGTCAGGATTAAGCTATCATAGGTCTCAAAGAAATCTCTAAAGGACACAGTGCACGGGAACCCTTTCTCTTCATGCCACTCGCAGGTTACCGCTTTTCAAAGCAAAGCCAGACTCGGCCCTGCCCGGGGTAGGAAGTCTTTGTCTGCCTGCGCGCCCGAGCGCTCCCGGCTTCGGATTGATTTTGGCCCCCGCTGCCGCAAGTTGGGGGCTGGTGAGAAGCGAGCGGTGGTTAGGGGCGGTGCGGACTGGCATCTCGGTACCAGGGAGCCCACTGCTGCTTCGGGAATTTTTTTTTTTTAACTTGGAATTTCCACATGGCAAAAAAGAAAGAGGTTTCTCCTCGATCTAACGGAGCCATTAACATCTATTAATAACGCGCGGACAGGGTAAGTAGAGGAGTGTAGTCGCGCTCCCCGGGGTGCCTCGGCTGGCCTGTGACAGCGGCAGCTCAGCCCGGTGCGCACCAGGCCAGGGGACTGAGCCTGCTGCCCGCTGCCTGCTCCTCCCCTTTGCCCAAGGTGAGGGGTCGCGCTTGCACCAGAGCTCCTGCGCCCTCCCCTGACTTCTTTGCAAGGCATTTTCTCCAGTGGGCAAATTACTTGTCATTTCTCTCGGGGCATTGGCGGCTCCTTGCTGGAACTGTTCTTTCGGATTTTGTGATACAGCCCAGGCAGAGGCTGGGTGAGGAGGTGGTGCCCATATGCATATTCATTTTGTCTAGTAGCCGGCTGCCCTTCTTGCCATTACAGGCTGATTTATTGATTTATATATAAAGTGTGTTTTATTTTAGTAATTAAGCAGTCCTGAATTCATGGGAGCCGGCTGCCTTCCCAGGCACGTTCTTCGCTAGGGATGAAAGACAAAGGTTGTTTGTGCCACCCCCCCCCACACACACCCCTTCATTTTCTAGCCTAGTGACCACTGACTTTTGTTTTATGGAGAGCTCATTAGGAATGGCATATCTTTCTTCCAGAGAAATCACTGAACTAAAGAAAAAAAAAAGCATAGTGTTTTTTTGTTTTGTTTTTTTAATAAACCAACATTTGACAGCAGCTAGTGGGATGTGGTGTAAAGATTGTGTGGTGTTTCAGTTTAGGGATGATTCTAGGATGGATGTGTCTGTGGAACAGTCACTGACTTATTTCCATCAAGGTACATAAAAATAAATGTTGTTGTTTTTTTTTTTTTTTTCCATTACAAAGGATGCTACCTGAGGTGACCGGGAAACATAACTTCAATTGTATTTTCTCTCCACTTATTTTATTCTTCAACTTGACTTTTCACTTTCCTGTGCCCCCCACCCTTCTACTCATCCATCCAGAACCCCATCATTTCAAGAAAAATGATCTCACAGTCTCTTATATTTTCAAGAACTCTATTATGCCTATAAACTGAACCTGGAGTATGTTACTTAATTTGGTAGAGATATTCTGTCGTGCAGGAAATCACAGTCTGTGGGGTCAATACATGCTTATGAACCCCTCAGCCAAATTATTTAAATTGTTTTTAAAAGATATTTTTAAGCCAGTGAACACTTAGCAGAAATATCTTTACAGATCCTAATAAACCTATTTTTAGTCTTGATAGTTTAGAAGCCTTGCTCAACCCTACGGGTTCTAATTGATGTAAAATGTGCTTCTAACAAAAGATGTTTTTATTGTCAACAAATTAAATCATTATGAATTTCCTTTATGGAAATAGATGCTCTCACAAAAGTAGAAATTTTACTAACCAGAGTACCACTCTGATTTTAAACTCCTTCAAAAGTATATATTTAATATGTTAACAGGAAGGACTATAGAAGAATGAATTAAACCCGGATGGCATTTGCTGGGCTTATGTTTTCTGTAAGCTTATGGTATATCCTATTTTATATGTTTCCATCGCTTTTTAAAAATGATCCCACTACATTTTTAATATATTCTCCATTTATATGGTATATGAAATAGATGAACATATTATGCATATGTACACGTGTGATTTGCTCTGTGGGTAGAAATGACAGCCATTAGGGTGGGAATAATGAAGCATCTGCCTCTATGAGAGGGAGTGAGAGAGAAAACACCCCGGGTCGATAACTTATAAGTAACCAGCAAGAAAAAGGGCGAAAAAAGCTTTTCTTTTGCTTCAGTTCTCAAACAAGCGTTTCCCTGTGGCCTCACATTCACGTTGTCGTGATTGAGTGAAAACAAGAAGGCAGAACATTGACTAGGCAACGTGTGGTTTTTTTTATTGGTGTATTTACTACAAACATTTTTGAAATGCCTTTATGGTCAGCCGAAAAGTCATCACAGAATTGATTCGATGCATGTAGTGTAAGGACAGATTTTTTTAAAAAACAACAACAACCAAAAAGAGTCAGTATAAGGGGCAGCATGATTGTTAAGCTTCTGGGGAGAATACGGGCACAGAGCCGTGGAGTGTTTTGTGTCTTTGTGCCTGTGGGGTGGAAGGCACGTTACCTTTGTCTGGGAACATCACACATGGGCAGACCAGGTGATGACTTCATGCAGTGGTGATACCTTGAATGTGGTAAGCAGGACTACATAGATCTTTGGGAGGTCTCAAGGATAGTAGGAACTCCACACAGACCCTAAGAAATAGGGCTGGGGCGGGGTGGGGGGAGGGAAAGGAGAGTGAGACTGGGTTCATACCCCCTGTTCAGAGATTCTGTGCATGTACAGTGAGCAGCTAGTAGAACCCCACCCTCCCCACCCGTGGCACTATCTCTGTGTGGCCTTTTGTTTATTGTAGGTGGTGTTGATGTGAAGTCCCTGGGAAGGATTATGGTGTGTATGAGTTTTTCCTGATGGTCTGAATTCTATTGTGTTCCTACAAAATGCATATACACAAACACACATTCATTAAACAGCAACCCCCAAGAGTATGCATTCCTGCCGGGCTCTTGAAATTCACTTAAGAGGAATTTTTTAAAATCACCACTCCAAACCCTTACCCTTCAGATCACTACTTGTGATTTTTTTTTTCCCCATCTAGAAAGTGACCTTTTCTCTCTTGATCATTAAAAAGGGGGCTTTGGGGTTTGTTTGTTAGTTTGATTGATAGTTTAGGCTTGAATAAAGTGAAATATTCCTCAGTATCAGAAATATTTGAGACAAACATTCTCTTCCTATTTGATGTTCAACTATTCACACACACAAAAAAAGTCCTCATTTTGATGAATAATTAAAAGGGAACTGTTTAATATAAATGCCTATACATTGTATTGTGGGCTGTCACGGTTGAGTCAAGAAGCAGGGAGAAAGTCATTTCCACTTTGCTTATCCTATTGATCTTCTCTCGTTTATCAGGGATGATGTAGAGAATGGAAATACTACCAGGGAGTATTAGAAATTACTTGTGTAGTTCTCTACTGGCACAAGAACCCATTCATTATATTTTTTTAATGTGGCCAAAACTAAGATGGAATTCTTCAAGTGGCTACTGGTGTTGACCTCCTGTGCCCTGGGGTCTAGAATGTTCTGCTGCCAGGAGGAATGTCTCACGTTCCCCTTTGAAAGCAGGTAGAGTGAAAAGACCTGCCCACACTGGTAGAACTGGCCTCTATTCGTAGCCAATGTTCGATTTTTCACCACATTTTAATTAAAGCTGCCTCTAGGTTTACTTTAACATGATTATTTGGGGGTTGGGATAATTTTTCCCTAAAAAAAAAAAAAAAAAAAAAAAAAAAAAACAACCCAAATCTTCAATGTACTTGAATAGGACTTGATTTTGGTTTAGTTCTGCAGAACTCAGCTCTGGGGAGACAGTGAAATGTCTTAGGGGTTTCTTTTTTTTTAATGGAATTTACGTATTTTAAGCACTTTATTTCAGGTCAGTGGCCTATTTTACTACGCAAGATGATTGACCAATGTTAACACAGCCGACACGTCTTGGAAAGAATAAATTAAGAACAGCTCCGAGAAGCCCCAAGGGCCCTCAGTAACTAGTTTCTAATAGATTCAAAGACAAAAGCTTTTACCTTTCCTTCAAAAATTTTTTTATCCCAAATACAGTGCTCTACTGGCTAATCATCAATAATGACTCATGTAGGATCTGATTTGCAATGAGGCCTCGGGTCTCTCCTCAATAGGATTTCTCCATAAAAGTCCCCATGTGGCTAAGGAGTAGAACAGGTGCTGTCCCTACTTTGTACTTCAAGGATAATAGCCCAAAATGAAAACTGTACAATAGCATCAAGGTATTGTTTAATTACTAGTTTGTGGTTTTTGAAATTAAGAGTGGGGTCGTCTCTTGAAATGTCTAAAAAATGCATGAGGAACACTGGACACTAGATACAGTTACACAGCCCAAAGATAAACTTGTGACATATTCTTACACTTATTTTAAAGCATAACCTTCACACCATTGCAGAACTGTCACCGGCACCTAAGTGAAATGTGGCTGGGTAGGAATAGGAATGTGTGCAAATCTGGTCTAAGGGCTAAATTTAAGCTTGGGGATTGACCAGTCTGCGTTTCCCTTAAATCCTAAGACTGTCACCGTGCAGATGGAGCCTTGTCTCTACATGGAACAGATACACTCATCACCTCCCATGGTCAACCTCTCACGCAGACCTCTCTCTTTACCCTGAGGAGTCTCCCTTCTTGCAGGCAAGCTAGAATGCAGGAGGAAGGAGCACTGTTGAGGTCCATTCTCCACCATGTCATGTCATCTATAAAACAGACGGTCCTCCTCAGGCAGGGTCGTGCATAGAGGGTTTGCTCTGTGTCAACAGAGTGTGAGTGATGCAACAACTAGGAAGGTGGCAGAAGGGGAATCGTGTCTGAGGAGTCATTTCTGACACATTGGTGGGTCACAGGGGCATGGTGAGACTCCTGCCATGCCTCTGCCATCAGCCACCTGGAAAGTCTGATCCTTTGCCTTGGTTCAGTGACCATGTCCATGGATCTCTCTTGGAAGACCCCAGGGTGGTTAGAGTCACCCCAGCCTTAAGACAGTGCCCTCATTCTCAATGACAGCCCAGCAGGACTGGAATCAGGCAGAGCTGCATGAAATTGCCAATGGTCTGCCATTCCTGACCTATAAAAACAGTAGTTCCTGCTTCTTCCTATTGCAAATCTTGCTCTACTTCGTCACACAGCAACCACATCATGTAATTCCCATACCTGAAAATATTCTACTGGCTTCTCAGTATGCTCAGAATAAAACCTAGGTTCTTGACCGTGGCTTCCTCTGCAGTCCTCTAGGACCCAGCCCCCTGCCTGCACCTGCTTCGTGTCTCCGGTGCTTTCCGGTACCTCCCTCTTTTCCTCTCAAGCTGGCTTCCTAGCTCTTCCTAGAACTCACTAGCCATTTTGTGCCTCAGGATCTTTGCACATGCCTCTTGCATTCCATGGCTGACGACTTCTTGTAATTCAAACCTCAACAGCAATGTCACCTTCTGGGAAAGGCCATTCCTGTCCTTACATCTAAAGGAAGTCTTCCATCTAACCCCACTAGTCCCTTCCATTTTCTTCCAAGTTCATTATCCACATCTAAAATTTCCCTTTTTATTTGCTTACCTCTTGTCATTTCCTTCATGATAATGGAGGAAGTAGCAAGCACCTTGCCCGTCTTGCTCTCTGTTGTGTCTCCACAGGTGCTTATCAGGTATTTATGGAGTAAACCTATTGGATGGCTTATGTGCCATTGCAAATTTTCTTAGCCTTCAGCCACCATAGAGCCTAACAGTGAGCAGCTTCCTGAAGGTTCAGCTAGGAGAGCCTTGTCTCCCACCCCACCCTGATGCTAGCCATCCCCCTGAGGTAGGACCCCTCAGTGGCGAATGGTAGGGGCTGGCAGAGATCTGCTCTTCCCACTCATTCTCCACTGACAGTTCTGAAGCCCAGTTGTTTAGGTTCCCTCGACTGTCCTTGTAAGATTCAGCTCCAGTCACAGTGACACTCAGTTACTGGATGCATCTTCTACTTCCTTGGTCTCTCCCAACCCCTTGTCCTATCCCTACTCCTGTAAACTGTCTTCCCAGGAGTCCGTGTCTTAGTCAGGGCTCTTGGGGGAACCCAGCTGAATGAGCTCGATGAACCTTGTAGAGGCCAAGAAGATGCAATGGTTTGCATAAATCTTAGATCCTCAGTCCTCATTCAATAAGTTGTTATGGTACCCGTCAATCTGGTACCAGCTGACAGTTGATAAGGACCTCTAGTTTTAAGTCAGAACATTTCACCTCACAGCAACCCTGATGGTATCATCCTGTTATGATCTGGATCCAAAATGTTCCCCCCAAGACTCATGTGTTGAAGGTCTGGTCCACAACGCAGCAGTGTTCAGAGGTGGGGCTCTTGGGGAGTGATTAGATCTTGAGAGCTGTGAACCCTATCAGTGGATTAACCCATTAATGAATCCATAATTGGATGGCATTATTGAGAGGTGGTGGAAACTATAGGCGGTATGACTTATTTGAAGGAAGTAGGTCCCTGTGGCTTGCCCTCCAAGTACATATCTTGTCCCCCACCCCCTTCTCCCTTCTCTTTTTCTTTCTGCTTCCTGGCTGCCGTGAGCCGAGCAAATTTTCTCCACCATGCCCTTCCGCCATGATATTCTGCCTTATCTCAAACCCAAAGCAATGAAGCCAGCCGACCATGGACTGAAACCTTGGGAACAATGAACCAAAATAAATCTTACTTCCTCTAAATTTTTTTCCTAGGTATTTTGTCCCAGGGTCAAAAAGCTGGCTAACACATCCCCATTGAATGGACAAGGAAACTGGAACACAGTGACCTTGAGTCACTGACTCAAGGTCGCCCAGCAGTTAGCAACAGAGCTAAGTGCAGGTGGCCCACATCCAGGACTGGTTCTCTTAATCTCCCCATATGACCACACTGTCCTGTCTCTTGACTTGGCCTTTCCTGGTAACCCAGTCTTTCCTTCTCAGTCCCACTGACCCTGTTTTTCCTCTTTGCCTGAATCCTAAGGTCTCCCAAAGTGGTAGGAAAACCCAAAGGTTCACTTTACCCCACCGGCCCCAGGTGTGAACTTCTGAAGGGACCGTGCAGGAGCCCACTCTGTGCTGCCCTGGCATTCAGACCAGCTGCATGGACTGTGTCATCCTAAGGATTCTACCCCTGAATTCTGTGAGGCCGTAGGGCTTGGGCGAGTGGAATTTCTGTGCTGCCTGGTCCAGCCCTGGGACAAGCATCGCTGCCCCTTCCACGCCATTTCCTCCTCTTTTGTCCTCAGAGAGCCTCTTGCCGGGTTGTGCTAAGGATTAAAAAAGACGAAGTTTTAAAGAGCCGATGACACCTGGCTCTTGGAGCACTCAGCAGAGTGGGGCTGTGATTGTTCAGTTATGCTGTGACACTGGACTTGTGCTGGCTGGATCCAGGAAGGGGGGCTGTCCCCCGAGTTGTATCTTCAAGAACACCATTTTGTTTCTTCCCTGTCTCTGAGTCAGAGAAGATGGCAGTACAAGAAGGAAGGAGACCAGCCATTTTCTTTCCTCTTCTTCCCATCTGTAAACTCCCTACTGCTGTGCTGAAGCCTGCCCTGGCTTTGCTTTCATTGTTGACATCTCAAACTCGATGCATGGCATACCTGCAGGACAGTTGGGTTCGCAGGGGAGGCACAAGTGCAGTGTGAGCAGACCCTGATTTGTGCTGGAACGTGGTCCTTGTGACCACGCTGCTCTGAAGCAGGTGGGTCATCCGTGTCCTCAGATACAGAGTCTCAGAAAGCACATCCACAGGTAGTCCCTTCCAACTGTGGGCATTGCCTTCCCCCATCTGCGAAGGGGTGAAAATCAGCGCAAATGGGTGACAAACGCACTTAAAGGTTTCTTTCCCAGTCTGTGCACACGCAGGTGGATGTGCTGTCCACCCACTTGCTGATCAGAGTGATGCGGTATTGGAATTTTTAGTTGAGGTTTAGTGGGAGTTTGTAGTTGCTGAGGGTGTTGCCCTGCCAGGGACAGAGTACTTATTGGAAGGTGTGTATTAGCTTCAAGAGGCACAGAAATAGCTTGGGGCCAATGGTTAGGGCAGGTCGGCACACCTCAGGCTTCCCCCTGAACTTGACAGTTCATGCTTTAGGCCATAGTGCATCAGAGAAATAAACAGCATTTATGATACAGCTATAAATTCTGTGCCGATCGTGGTATTTACAAAGTCCAGGAATAACAAATCAGACCAATTGATTAATATGAAAAATAAGGGGTCTTTCCTTGCTAGTCTCTTCCTTTGGGGGAAAAAAATAGAACCTTTGAATAAGCAATAGATAAATTGTCTTGATATCTGTTATTACTTTGGATTTCTAATGTTAAACAAAGTCACGCTTTGAGAAACTCATTTTCCAACTTTTATCCTCAATTTGAATGGAAGATACTGGAGTTTTTATTGAACATAAGTGGAGGAGAACAGGCCTTCTTCTTCTAGGTCTTCTACCATCATGCCCAGAAAAAAGTATTCTAAAAGAGTATACTGTTTCTCTACTTGAGCCCCTTTAAATCCTATAGATTCAAATAGTCACTTTCCTAGTAGAGGAATTTGTTGACTATTTTCTGAGTGTTTTTTTTTTCTTTAATATTATCTTTAAATCTTGCTCTTGACTGTGATTCTCATTAGCACATCAAGTCAGGGTTTTTAAAAGCAAGGCTTTTTTTCTCTTTCTCTTCCTTCTACCAGGGCGTGTTCATCAATTGTATAGTGCTGTGTGTGTTTCTGCTCACAGCTAGTGAGCAAAGCCATCAATGTCTTCTGAGCAAAAATCTGCATGTAGTCTCAAGTTTATGTAGATCAGGCCAATCCCTGATCTTTTCTGGGCTTTATAGTTCCAATTTATTCCATCCTCTGTCTTATTTGAGGAAATGTCTCTGTGCTTTCAAGCCACACATGAGAACTAGGTCAAGTGTTTTAGATCTTTTTCTTTTCTTTCTTTTTTTTTTTTTTTTTTTTTGTTTAACCAGATTTTCATGTTTCTAAAAACCTCAAAATGAAAAGGAGAAGCAGGAATGTGAAAGGTGAAATCATTAACTGGTCATCAGATTAGAAGTACAAAATTACCAATAACTTAACACGCCAGTGTAAATAGGGGAAGTCCAACTGCCATACATAATTTATTCAAATGCTTTCTTCATTATTCCCTGTTTACTTTCAACAGGAGGTGAATTGGTCCCGTGCACAGTGAAGAGGCACTTTGCATATGAAATGCTTGACTTTCTCACCCCCCCCCCCCTTTCCATCAGATTCTTTGTTCCTGCACAGGACCATTCTGAAATGTATCAGTTCCTCTTGGTGATTGTTTTATAATCATATTGATATCAATGTGATGTGAGTGGGATGCCTTGCAGATTTGGGTTGTGTTGGGAAGAAGTAAAGCTTAGGTCACCCTATACCCATACCAGGAGCACATCTATTGTTGGCTTGGTTCCTGAAATGGTGGTTTAAATCTGGGTCGGGTAGACTTGCCAGATGAAAGAAGTTCATGGTCAGTCAAGAGACTGTGGGAGTCAGTGGGAGAGGAATGGATAAATGGGAAGACAGAGGAGTTAAGGATCAGGGGTGACTCCCAACTCTGGCACAGCCTCCTACCCAGGGACCCAGTGTTCCTATGAGATCACTTGTGGGGAGATTCATGTCAATTCAGATCCACCACTCCCCAAATCTGAGGTTCTCTCTCAGTAGACCCTCAGGTAGGCTTGGGATTCTGCCTTTTAAGCACTCTAGTGACTGTGACTAGCAGCCTGGTTTCTTAGCTTCAGTTTTCACATCCCTAAAAAAGAGGGTAATAACATCTATTTCACAGAGTTGTTGGCAGGAACTGAAAGAATGTGTGGGAAAGGGCCGTGGGAACCGTGAAGCGAGACAGTCTAGGACCTGCTGGATTAGTGGGTTTGATTCTCAGCCTCCTCCTGAAGGAGTTTCTGCTCTCTGCCCAGATGGAGGTGGACCCTGCCATGGGTCCCGAATGCTGGAAAACATTTTGTCTTCAGAGGCAGCCCATTCTCACTCTTCATCTTTCCTCATTAGAATGCCCAGAAAGACCTTCTAGCCCCTACCTCATGTCTTGTTTCCTTCCTTCCTTCTTCTCCCCACTCCCTCCCTCCTGCCTTCCTTTCCTCAAATATATATTGAGTACCCATTGTTCTGGGGAAAGAGATGGTTCTCCCATCATTTTTCAACCCAGGCGAGGAAACGTTGTGATTTGGTCCATGGAAAGAACAATTTCAGTCAAGATTTCGACCACTCTTCCAATAACCTTTAAGATAGTATTGGCCATAAATATCTAAAATGAGAGTCCTGAAGACTTCCTAAGAGACAGCTGGTGGCTCAGAGCCCATCAGACCCACAAGGATAGGCTTTCCCAAGTGTCATTGTATAACACCTGCCTGTTGCTGGCTCCCATAGGACCCCAAGAGAGACTCCTGCCATGGATCACCCACAACTGTGTTCTTCGTTGGAGACACCATCATGCTCTGTCACCTAGAGTCCCAGGACACTTTAACATCAATCCCTTGAAATGATATCCCAAGTTATTTTAACTTACTAGATCACAAAAACTACAAACTAGAGATGTGAGTTAATGGAATTGCTTCTCAACCATTGTGGGATGGTGGTCCTTTCTCCAAATACTATTTAATACTAACATTATGGTGGTATATGCTCATCTGTGGAAGAAAACATATGCCGTGCTGCTTACATGAATTATCTTCCTAGGGATTATTGGAAGAAGTATTGGATTCAGGTATTGAGGGGGGCTAGACGTGGAGGTTAGATAGCCTATTTAAGGTTATCCAGCTGGTGAACTAGCATTTTGACACAAGTGCCCCTAACCCCGGGGCTACTCTGCCTCCCCCCAGCATGGATCTTAAACAGATTCAGCCTTTAGACCCTTGAATGAGGGATTTAGTCACTAAAATAACAGAAGGAGCTTGCTGAAATAGTCTGACTCAGCCTGTCTCAGTCATTTCCGTGAAGCGTTCAACCCTTAGACATTTGTCACACAATGAGCCAGCTGCTCTCAGTGCATTGGGATGGTCCCAGGTATGAGCCATCTTAGGAAGATTGAGGGAACAGTCTCTTCAAAGCTTTCCAGTACCTTTAAAAGGAAGACCTAGATCCTCCACACTGCTCTCAGGGCTTTGCCCTGCCGACCAGTCATTCACAAGCCTCATCGGCCTCCTTTCATTTCCTTGGGTGAACCATGCTTCCCCCCAAGGCAAGGTTCTTGCCTTGAAATCCAGCCCCCTTTCTCTATCCCTGCTTTTCACATCTCAGCTCAAAAGGCAGTTCTTCAAGAGAGTCTTCTTTGTGTCACGTTTTAAATAGTCCAGTGGGAAATAAAGTCCCATGGGGCTGTCTGCTGACTCTTGTACCTTCAAAACCCTGACAGTGCCTGGCACACAGTAACATGTGCTGTGTGCTTAATATAGGAAGGGAGGCAGGGAGCAATCGGGAGCCCTAAATAGGACTTGGATTTTGTGACTTGTCAATCATCCCAAAAAAAGGGGCTGAGGAGGTCCAGCCATGCATTTCCCTCTGTATTTCCTACCACATCTTTAACATTCTTGTCCCTGACTGACGGACGGCCTTCTCCCTGGGCCCACTCTGTGGGGCCTCATCTCTGCTAACAGCAGAGCCAGCCACCAGGTTGTCCAAGCCACGGGGCTTGGCATCACCCTTGACTTCTCCCTCTGCCCAAGGCCCACCGATTCTGCTTCTATCACTTCTCCAGATCTCCCTCTCAGGCTGTCCCCCCAACCCCATCTGTGCTGGTTACCTCATTCCTGGCCTCCTCTTCCTACCTGTTCTCGCTGCCTGTACCCATGGATCCGATGACCTTTTGAATCCTAATTCAGTCCTCATAGGTCAAGGAGTGGAAACTTGGCCTTGAGAACTGTAGGTGACTTGTAGGAGGGGGGACTATTCCTGGCCCCATTTCTTTCTTGAAAACTGCAAATGCTTTCATTATTCATCTTATATGAATAATGGTGGGGGTGGGGAAGCTGGGTAGTTAAAAGTAGAATTTTTAATATTATCATTTTATTTTTGGAAATGGGAGAAAAGCATAAGGGGAGCTGAATCAAAGCTTGGCTGGTGGTCTCGTGTGGTATATTCAAAGGACGCCACTCCATCTCCCTTGGTATGAGTGAAAGAGGGCATTTCAGAATCAAGGGGAAGAATGGGAAGGTTTTTGTTATTAAAGGAGGCAAGGATTAGAAGTGACCAAGTAATACTGCATTCATGGCCTTGAGTCGCCCCAAAGGTTTGTTCTTTCTAGGGGATGGAGAGGGTACACTGCACAGCCCCCAAACCTGAAGCGCAGAACACATTTGCTACATCCTAGGATCAAGCTGCTTCCGTGGGCATGTATGCCTGATGAAAAGGCTGAGTCTCCAGCAGGCAGCGAGAAAAAACCTGTACCCCGCCCCTCCCCGTGCTTCCTGGCATGGTAGCCTGGTTCTACAGCATGGTGCTCCTGGCCTGGTCCAGTTGTGTCCCCCACCCCATCGCTTTTGTTACTGAACCTCCCTCTGCTCACTGGGATTTGCCCGGAGTGGGAGGGAGGCAATCAAATGTGAAATCTGAAGCCTTTCACAGTCCTTGCCTGTGGCCAAGGTTCTCAGATCCCATCAGTACTGTGGATTCCTCCTCTCCAACATCACCAAGCCTGTAATTTTGTATTATAGGATATTACGGGTCTCACATTACAGGTAATTTCTGTTTTACGCCCCTGTCTTCCTCACTGAAGTCAGATCTTCTTAAGACCAGGAATTGATACATCCTGCTTTGTTTCTTTAGCATCCAGCACAGTGAGTGGTACCCTAAAGACTGGATGGATGGATGGATGGATGGAAGGAAGGATGAATGGAAGGAAGGGTGGACTGATAGAAGGAAACATTCCTGGCTATAAGATGAATAATAAAAGCATTTGCAGTTTTCCTGAAAGACCATCACAGTCCTGATTATTCATTGTGAAAGGATCAAAAACCTTTGGCTAAAAATCTGATTTTGTTACCTGCACAGTTACTCTGTGTGGGAGATCATCTTACTCAATTGGCCTTCTTTGCTTGGGTGCCCCTTTCCTGCCTGTCCTCAGAATTCCAAGATACCCCTTCTGCCTAGTTGTGTTTTACTTGCCCAGCCTCTTCTTGATATCACTGCCCTTTTCCTGGAGGTGAAGTCCACACCCTGAGCCCACGGTGGCTCCTAGGTCTGTCTGTGCTTCAGTTTGCCCTGACATCCAAGCAAGGGCAGAACCAGCAGAGCCCTGGCAGAGTTCTCTGAGGACAGCAGACCAGCACAAGGCAGATGCAGGCTGCAGGGTGAGCCCAGGGATGAGTTTTTGGAGGCTGTGGGGTACTAGATAACCCCCACTTCCCTGACAGTGTGGCTTCAACCACTCTTCCTTAATAATTAAATAGTCCCTCCTCCCCTAGCTTCTTATGATGAAGTTTCTGGGATAAGAGAGAATTCACTTTTCGGCTTTCTTTAATGTGGTCTCCTCAGGAACATTAGACATTTTGATATAAAGATGACATCCTATTTCAGATCTTTTTTTTTGAAAGAAGGAGGTTATAAGTATAAAATCCCATGCAGTAAAAGCACTCATAGCTACAGGGATTTAATCTTATTTTTATTTGGAGATAAAACTCCAATTTCCCATCATTTAAAATCAGACATCGAAGGACCTCCTCCTACATTTTGAACAACTTACTGTTTTATAAGATAATACTAATGATGATGATAATAAACGATAAGGTGATGCCTGATTGATTTTTGTGCCATGTAAAAATAAATGTTTAGAAACAAGGTCTTCCTCACTGAGAAATTACTGCTGTGAAATTCTAAAATAATTCTTCTCCCTCTCTCTCCTCTCCTGTTCTTCATATCTCAGATGGCTAGAACGATTCCTTTTGGCTTTGAGTCAGTGATTTTTATATTCTTAAAACCCAGTTTCCAGCTTTCCTGTCTTGGGAGTGGAACTGAAGGCTGCATTTTCTCTGGTGATAAGCTGCCAGCAGGTTTTCTGTCCCACAGCCACCCCCACGCCCTTTTGGGAGTACAGTACCTTTGCTTGTGCCTCATTTCCATAATATCACCACGTTTCCCAAGTGCTATGTAGCACACATTTATTTTTTACTATGTGTTTTTCCTATGAATCTAAAAGTAAGATATGTTCATTTGAGACAATTTGGAAAATACAGAAAAGCAAAAGGGAAAAATAAGTGCCACCTACAGCGGTACCCCCAGGGGATGGCAGGCGCTACCACCTGCATCTGATTCCTCTCATTTTGGTCTCTGCAGATAGGAGCTGTAAGGTGGAGTTCCACTCCACAGCCATTTTGTATCCTGTCTTCCTCCCACTTTCCATTTTCTGTTGAGCATGTTCTCATGATATTAAATGTTCTCTGAAGACAGATTTTTTTCAATACATTAGCAATAGCCTACCATGTGGAAGTACCTGAATTTATTTAATTGTTCACCTCCTGCAGGATGTTTTGGTTGTTTCTGATTTTTCTCTAGAATGAATAGTGGCTGTTCATTGTTAGTAAACCTTCATGCATGTCCCCGACCAGGTGCCTCTCCTCCTGTCACATTTGAAAACCGAGGCCTATTGCCCACACAGAAAAAACACAGACCTTTCACGTCTATTTTTACATATAAATGCACCGTTTGTTATGTCACGTTTAAGGCTCTTTTTATGCTTCCCTAGAAATTAATTTTGTGCTTGGTTGTCTGTTTGCCAGTATTCAAACACAAGCTAACAATCACCAGGACCTTTCATATGTGGTCTCATTTAATGTGTGCAGGCACCCAGTGATGGGGATGCTGCTGTTTCAGTTTTGTAATTGAGAAAATTGAGAGTCCAAGCACCTGAGTTAGTTTCCCAAGGTCAGCAAGCCAGTAAGGTGAGTTAGAATGGGATCCCAATATCGCCTGCATCCAGAGCTTGAGCTCAATATGATGTTTTCTCTGAGACAATTAGAAATGAAAGCTGTCGCCATCCTTCGACCAGGAAGCCACTGGGTTTCATTTCATTTGTTTTTCCCTTGGAAACTAAAGTTGGGGATCAGTAATTTTGACTGCCCCCACTCTTCTGGCTGTGGCTAATAGATGAAATCAGTAGAGAACTGGCTCCGCTGCTTTCTGGGTTGGGTGGTGCTTGGCTCGTACATTTTTGCTCAGGGCTGCAAAGCAATGTCGCTGTCAGCGAGTTGCAAGCCCTAGGCACCCCTCCCACACTCAGGCTTTCCCCAGTTCTGTTACCAAGAAGAGGAGCGCTTCTGAGCCCAGAACCTGATGACAACCAGTTCACAAGTTGTCTCAGGCACGGTTGCCAAGGCACAGAGAGAGGCGGCCTTAGTTAAGGTACACAGTTTAGACTGGGGACATGAGAGAAACTTCCAGTCTATTTTATCCAGCCTGCCCAGTTTTCACATGCATGACACTGAGGTTGGAGTTGACTGCCTGGGAAGACAATCTTTGAAAGAGAGCCCTGGGACTTGAACCCAGGACATATTCCTCACAGGGACAGGTGCATTCTGGGGTGGACGGCCTGGACTCTTGAGAGGTCACTGCTGCTGCTTTGAGTTCACGGCCAGATGAAGGGCAGTCAGATAACGCAGTGTCCCAAGTGCATTCGCTCTGTTGGGAAATTGAACATGATGGAAAAAATTGTGTTTCCCAGAATACCTCAGTGTCAATGGCTAGGATTCTAGGATCAGCCATTTGGGGTATGATGGGATGGAGTTAGGAGGAGCCCTCGCCTCAAGAAGCAGGCTAGGTTAACAATAGCTGGTTGAGTAAATACGGTTCAAGGTGTGAGTGAAGTCGGTTGATTCCAGGGTTCTGGTTTGCTTTGTTGGGCCAGAGCTGCGTAGCAATGGGGCTGTCTATACCCAGAGGCTCAGATGTGCAGGGAGGTTGAGCCCCGGTTGTCAGTCTACACAAGTCATCCTCCTTGCAGTTCAGCCCAATGCCCCTTGTGTGCCTGGGAGGATGTCACTGTCTTAGGGTTCTTTCTTCCTCTCTGGGGAAGGGTCACTCAGCTAGCCAGTGGGGATAATAATAAAGCCACCTGGGGGTGGGGCACAAGAATTAGATGAGCCCCTCGATACAGAGCAGGTTCAGTGGTGCCATAATCCATGGGTGACAACTGTTGGCTTTTATTATTTTCCTCTTCCCGTTACTGACCCTTAATTCTTCTACATTCCACTTTTTTCTTCTTTCTGCAATTCTTCCATGCTATTAGACTCCTATGTCCATGTTCTTGACAAAAAGCATAAACCATGCCGCTGTGCAATATTCATATTGCTTTATTTAGAGATAAGCCTCCTCCTTCTTGTGTGTGTGTGTGTTTTCCCCTAACTCTGCACGTTGTTAGAAGACTTGAACGCCATGTTTGAAACGATGGAGGCTTTCCCTCTACTGGGCCCTTAGAAAACAGGAACTGCGGGGACCTCAGCATGTGGCCAGGATGTGGCCCAGAGTAAGTGTTAGCAATAGTCAGTGATTTTCCTTACAAGGAACTTGTAGAGTAACAAGGTCACGGAGGCCCATGGACGTCCTCAGATAATCTACAGAGACACACTGGCAGCAGCGCGTTCTCCTCCCTGGTGGCTGCCCTGCCTTCTCTCCCTGGATAGCATTAGTTTTCAGGCCCTATTCTTCCAACAAGTGATCTTCCTTTGCTGCAGATAAAAAAAATAATAATAATGTGTTTTTACCTTGTCCTTCTTCCAATAATGTGTTTTACCTTGTCCTCCATTCCTTTGTTGGAAAAGCAAGGAGAGAGCCAGATACTATGGCACATGCCTGTAATCCCGGTGACTCAAGAGGCAGAGGCTGGAGGATGGCAAGTTCAAGACTATCCTGGGTAATTTACCAAGACCCTGTCTTACAAAATTAAAAAATAAAAATAAGAAGAAGTCTGGGGATGTAGTCAGTGGTGGCATGCCCCAGGGTTCAAAACTTAGTATACCAAAAAAAAAAAAAAAAAAACAGGAAGAGGAGGAGATGCTAGAAGCCAGGAGTAAACAGTCCATTAAGAACATCTGTCTCTCTTTCCTGCCTGGGGGTTGGAGATGGTGAGAACTAGCTCTAGGGTTTTTTTGTTTGTTTGTTTGTTTTCTCTTTTCCTTTGGTTTGTGGCATCTCTGAAGCAAATACAATGTCAGCATTTCTTATTTGCCGAACTGATTGCTAGGATAAAGGATCTGAGTGCTAAGAGGTCAGAGTGGAACTTGCCCACCTAAGCACCTTCAAGCTCATACCAGCTTATCTCCCCTCCCCATTCAGGTACAAACAATCCATCTGGGAAATTCTGATAGCATACCTTGGGCTAAATATGGCTCCAGAGTTCAGGGATGGTAGGTTCTAAGGTGCGGATGAAATTTTCTGACAAAATCAAATACATGCATCCTGCTACAGTGCCTTTTGTAAAACTGTACTATGAAAATAATTTTCTAACTTTTTCCTCATTATATAATTAAAACTTAAAATTTTCTGGCTCTATAGGAAAGTGTAAGAAAATGTTACATAATGAGTGTGTAGCTCAGTGGTAGAGCACTTACCCAGCACGTGTGAGACCCTCAGGTTTGATCCTCAGACATGTGTATACACATACACACACACACACACACACACACACACACACACACGAGAATAAAATATTACATAAAGGGGATCATATCCTACGTGTGCTGTTATTTTTTATTGTGGACCTGTTCTATTTAAAAACAATCCCTGCATCTCCGTTTCTCCCACCATGGCCACCAGTATTAATAGCTGCTGGTCCCTTTCCATACTCTTCTACACGGACATAAAGTCATATGTCTATGTAACGTAGGTGAAGTATGATATGGTCAATGCTTTATGCAAATGAAGTCGGTTGCTTTATACAAATGATGTCAATATGTCTCTCTACATTTTACTTTTGTCACTTAATAAATTGGGCCGATCCCTCCAAGTCTACACAGCCAGCCCTAATCCTTTTTGTGTGACGGCAGAATCTGTAATGTAGATGGACAATGCTGGTCAGCATGCTTCGTGGGCTGCATTCCTTGCATTTCCCACTTACTGCCTGAGCAGACTGCTGTTTTGGGCACACATGTGCATACAGTAAGGCCCACTCACTTTTCTTTCAGCAATTTATGCTGGCTGGAATCCTCTCTGCTGGAAGTAAGAAAGATCTGACTCAAGCCTGCCTAAAAAGTAAGGGCTTAATAATCACAATAAAAGAGGGACACAAATCCTAAGTAACAAGTAAATAAAATGAATCCAGCAACTTAAGGACTCTATCGTGACTAGGAATTGCAGAGGTGGCTTTCCATTGGAAATCGATCAGTGGAATTGACCATCATCCCAGATTCCAAAGGAGAAAAGGTATTCAGTCATCTCAGTTAGTGCATAAAAAGTTGTCAAAACATTTTCATACCTTTATTTCCAATTTTTAAAAAATTGTTAACTAACATGAATGAGGATTTGCTAGAAGACAGTTACCAAAAAGTTACAATAAACATCCTGAATGGTAAAGTGTAATATGCAGGAAATACAGCAAAGATGCTTAGTTCAACCACCTCTCTTTAACTTGTGTTCTTGTGATCCTAGTCATGAAATACAACAGCAGAAAGAAATACCATTGAAAAGGGAAGAGATTTCACTTTTTGAAACCCACATAGTAGTCTACTTAGAAAATCCAAGATGATTTGTGGAATTAGAAGTATTCAGTGAATTGGTGCCAGGTGCAGTAGCACAGGCTTGTAATCCCAGTAACTCCAGAGGCTGAGGCAGGAAGACTGCAAGTTCAAGACCAGCCTTAGCCTCAGCAACTTAGCAAGACCCTGAAATAAAAGTATTCAGTGAGTTCGGAAATTTTGATGAATACCAGTTCAATGACACTCCTAAGCACTTCTAAAAAGAAAATGAAATTTAAAACATTTCATTAACTATAAAAACTAAGAAACTCGGAAATAAAATTATAACCAAAGTGTGCAATATGCATGGAGATGATATTAAAACCTTATTGAAAGACAAAGAATATCTTGGTAGAAACAAACTAATACTGCAGAAAATGACATGTTTCCCTAAATTAACAGATTAATTCAATG
This sequence comes from Spermophilus citellus, assembly GCF_964194105.1. Lineage (NCBI taxonomy): Eukaryota > Metazoa > Chordata > Mammalia > Rodentia > Sciuridae > Spermophilus > Spermophilus citellus. The sequence goes on along the minus strand of NC_138184.1, from coordinate 20,872,060 downwards.
CAATTTCAGTAAAGCTTTGATAAAGTTTTCCACAGAATTTAATAAGCTGACCCAGAAATTCAAGTGGAAGACCAAAGAGCCAACAAAACCCAAGGAAAAAGATACAGAAGCCAGCCTTGCACAGCGAGGTTGTCTTCATGAAGATACACTTCTTACAAGAAGGTGGTTTGCAGAGATCAACGTGTTATATTTGGGTTCCATCCCTTCAGCGTGGGGCACGTCTGAGTTATTTTTCAGGGGTGGCATTATCAATCAGTGGGAGAGGGGCGCCAACTCAGAACACTGTGCTAGGATGACTGGTTTTTTCATACAGGGAAATATAAACTTAGAGAGCTTTCTCACATCTCACACAAAAATAAATTCCAGATGGATCTGAGACCTAAATGTAAAACAAAGTTTTAAAATGTTTAGAAGAAAAACAGGCAAATATCTTTACAACCTCAGGGAGGGAAGCATTTCTTCTCCACGAGACCAAAAAATACCACCAAGCATAAAAAGACTGATACATTTCATGATATTAAATTTCAAACTTATAATGACCCTAGGAACCATTTTTAAAAGGTGGGGAAACAGGCCCCTCATTGGGAGAAGTTATCTATCTGCAGCTTGTGACCAACAACTAATTCAGATTACATCCAGGAACTCCAGGATTCAACGAGAAAACCACTAAGAAGCAGGAGGAGCAGTGGCCAAAGGAGCTGGAAAACTGATTAGTCTTCAAACAGATGAAAAGAGTCTCAATTAGTAAGTGGGGAAAATGTATGTTAAAACCTCCAAAGCCACCATGAGCTAAATGATTAGCTAAAATGTCAAAATCTGATAAAACTGAACCCTGGAGAACAGGTGGGAAGGGGAATCTCTCATCACTGGAATGCAGCACTATCATTTCAGCAGTGTGGCCCCCACAGCTGAATCTCAACAGCCAGCTGCACCATGTGGAGTTCTGCTGTAGAGGAACCCCTCCAGGGGTGCAAGGAGGTGCTCATAGTTGTCAGTCACCATAATAGAAGTACAAAAACAACCCACATATCCATCTATGGGAGATGAAAACATACCTAGATGAAATGTCCACTCATTGGAATTCTGAGTAGCAATTAAAAGGACAGGGATCAACGCGGCTAAACCTTAGAAGTACAAGGGCGATTGGGCTTGCTGAATTGTGTGTATGTGATCATGCTATTTATTTATTATTTCTTGGTATCGGGAATTGAACTCAGAGGCACTTGGCCACTGAGTCACACCCCCAGTCCTATTTTGTATTTTATTTAGAGACAGGGTCTCACTGAGGTGCTTAGCACCTTGCTTTTGCTGAGTCTGGCTTTGAACTTGTGATCCTCCTGCTTCAGCCTCCCAAGCTGCTGGGATTACAGGACGGGCTCTTGCGATTTATTTTTAAAAACACTTATCTATGAGTCAAACTATACAAAATAGGCCTGCCTGTATAGGTTAAAAACAGTCAATATTGGCTAATACAATGTAGTTCAACTTAACACATATATGATGTAAATATTAAAAGGTGAGGGGAAGGGTACTTCCCAATTTCAGAGTAGTGGTTGTGTTTGGAAAGGGAGAGAGAGGAGCACATTTAGGAGAGCCCACCAGGGGAGCTTCTAAGGCGACTGCCAAGTTGGATCTAACACGTGGAACTGAAGTCTGTGGCACAATGTGAACATATGTGAACTCTTGAGTTGTGGGCACTTGCGTATTTTATATCTTATTCTCTGTACATTTCTCTGTGTTGAAAATGAATCATAAATTACACAGAAAACCAATAAAAGGAATTCATTGTCAAGAAAGATCAGTGGCGGGGCGTATGCAGAAGTTCTTCATATTTGTGTTTCATTCTCAGACTGAAGGTAAGATGGACACAGTCATTTATGGCCTGGTGACTGAAAGCAACAACAGTCTAAGGAAGAGAGAGGCTTCCAGTGTGAACAAACTCTCCCAGAAGCCCCTAGGAAGCTTCTGCTTCAGTCTCATAGATCTGGAGTAGGTTACATATCCAATCCTGAGCTATTGGGTTAGGATAATGCCAAGAGCTGGTTGGGTGAGACCTGTGTTCCCGAGCCAATCACAGGCAAGGGAGAGAGGCTCCCTCTTAGACCTTAGAAGGAGCAACAGGAGGTCAGATGGATTATATCGGGGCAGGTGGATTCATGAAGAAGTCTAGCATTCTGTTAAAAAGAGAAAGGGAAGTGGGAGTAGGTAACCACCCCAGCTTTGTCTTCCAAAAAAAAAAAAAAAAAAAAGATGGCCGAGAGTGAGATGAAATGTAATGTATACTTAAAAGTTGAAATCTGTGTTATTGATTGCTTCTTTAAAATTTGAATTAATTTGCATTTCCACCAGTGATGTTAAGATAAACCTTGCCTGACCCACCAACAGGGGGATTTCTCACCTATCAGATTGGTAAAAGGAGTGATAAGTGATGGTGCGTTGTTTTGTGTATCTTCAATGATCCCGAGGGTTGGGCATCTTTCCTTGTGTTTATTAGCCATTTGAATGTGCTCTTCTATGAACTGTCCATTCATATCTCTTGCCAGAATAAGAGTCCTTGTCATCAAGCTGTTAAACTATGAAAGGTTTGGGTATGTATTCAAGACCTTCTCAGAGTTGCAAGGTGAGAAGAATTGATCATCCATACCTGGAAGCAGCTCAGTGGGTTGATAATAAGAACCACTCAACAAGCAGGACACCCGGGATGATTGTCCCTGCTACTCTGTCCCAATCACTTGTTTGTGGTATCACATTAGGGAACTGAGAGTAGGAAGGTGGCTTGCCTGTGTTTAAAATGAAAGGGCTGCACAGCTGTTTGTAAGGGGCTTTCCAGTTGTGCTTTGTACCACTGCTTTGCACAGGATTGGAGAAGCTTTGGGTGCCCTTGGCTCACCAGAAGTTCAAGTTTCCCCTGTTCCTTGTAGTGACCTCTCTCACTGAACAGGGCTATCTCTTGACCAGAGCCTGTCTTCTGGGCATCTTGGAATCCTGAGTTCAGTCTGAGTTGGGTCTTTGTCTCATCTTGGATGCTTCAGTCAGGAGGCAGAGCCTTTGCCCATATCAACCTTTCCTGGTTGCTCCTTATAGGGTACAGGTGGGAAATTCTGTTTCTGGAAGTAGGCTAGATCTTTATTATCTTCAAAGCAGCCCTGTAACAGCAAAGCCTGACATCAAGGCCAGGGTTTGACATCTAGACTGTAAGGCAACAAACATACTCTCATTAGGTTAGCTCCAGATTTTAAAAGAAATCTGTTGGTGTATGAGGATTCTTAAGAACCCACTTGACACCCTCCTCATTAACATCTGGACAGACAAGATGCAAACTATGGAAGTCAGCCGGCTGGCAGGTGCAGGGGGCACTGTTAAGAGGAGCTGACACAGGCTGGGAAGCCAGCTCCAATGCTCCCGAGTATTCAGAGCCCCCCTGCCCCCTTCCCTCTGTGGCCATGTGCCCACAGTATGGTAAATAATGGGGTAACCCCTGCCAAGAACAACTCCTGCTTCTTGCCTCCCCACAAGCCCTAGATGCTCACCACCTCTTGGTATAGTAATTTCATAAAGCTAAGCCCTTTCTTAGCTTGGAGAACACCTTCTTCAGAGTTCTACCTGTTGCTACCTACAGACTAGAGCAGCTAGAGAATTCCAGTAGTGCCCAAACTGCAAACCCCACCTGTCCTGCAGCCAACACGGGAACTTCCCTTCTTAGTCTCCAAAGCATTTGTGCAAAATGGTAGATGGCCATTCATTCCAGCATTTCTGTGCCTGCCCCTCCTCTGAGGAACTTGCTACCTTTTCCTTGGTGACTATGAAGGACAGAGAGAACCAGAGAAATCATCTTTGTGGCATTTCAGTGTGGATGGTGCCTTTTGTTTCTTTCCTGGATTTTAACATAATAGGTTCCTAAAACAATGAGACAGGTCTTAAGTCATTATTTGCATACAGTTGTTTCATTGAAATACCATCCAGTCAGCACCCAGAGTGGGGATTAGTTACAACACCTATAATATGCAGGGCCCCTTGGGACTGTGGTTGTGGTTCAGTGGTAGAATGCTCACCTAGCACGTATGAGGCACTGGGTTCAATCCTCAACAGCACTTGAAAATAAATAAAATAAAGGTATTGTGTCCATCTATATCTAAAAAAAAAAAATTTTAAAAAACAGGGCCCCTTTAACCTGGTTCTCTTCAGAACCTTAAACTCATATTGTCAATATAACAGATGTCTATGGAGGGTACCCCACATCCAGCTGGGTAATTGATTCTGATCAATCAAAAGGGGACTCTGCCATGCCATTATTAATGATTTGGAATTGAGGTTCTTCTATAGAAAAAAAATGATATTTTAATCTATCTTAGATAAATTATATTTGGATATTTCCTATTATCACTTGTTATCTATATTTCACATTTGAGTTATTTTTCCCCCCCTCAAATCCAGTCAGGTTTTCAAAGGGTAAGGAAGGAGAAGTCTGTGTCCTACTTAAAGTCAACTTCTGTTAACTCGTTGCCTGCAGGATACAATGAAAATGCCTTTGCCTATAAAGTGCCTCCCAGGCAGCCAGCCTGATCTAGGCTCAAACATTTTGAATTTGTCACTGTACCCAGGCACACTGTACCTGTGCATACCTCACTGGGCATGTGTGTCCTCCCCAACCTGCACAGGCTGACCAACTCCCCCTGCCCAACATCCCAACCCAAGGTAGCTCCTGCCAAAGCCTTTCTGCTCATGCATGTTAAGGGCTCCTCTGCACCTTTCTGTGTTTTGTTCAACCCTCATGAGAGCACCCTAAATGCACATTCTCTGCTCATCTTCTTTCTTACTCACTGGTTTGTGAGCTCTTTGGAAGTCAGGAGTCTTTACTTTGATTTGTATTTCTAGCATCAAGTGTATATATTATATAATTGAATGAGAGAGAGACAGACAGACACTGCAAGGCCACAGGTATCTATAAAACAGATCACTAGAAGAAGCCCATACATCAGTAATGTGATCAGGATATCAACTCATTCATGTTGCTTCTTACTCCTAACACTTGGGTGAGATCAGGTTCCGGGAATCTCGGTCATGGTTGGGGCCTCCACCTGGCAAAGGTGAATTGGGAACTGATGAACTTTTTATGAGGCTTTTTTGGGGGTTCACATTAGTTTGGATTTTTTAAATTTTTATTTATTTATTTATTTTTTACATTTGATCTCCATCATCTCTCAGATGTGAACTTTTCCCCATTGTCACTCAGCATTTCTAATTGACCGTTTCCAGTCTGGATGCAGCTTTATGCCAAGGTATTTTGACTTCTCTTGATGTCCTAATTGACATCAGATTTAGGTAGAAACATTCAGAAACCTATGAGATCACTACTCTGATAGCTGTCTATTTACACTTATAGATTTCTGAACAGAAAAAGAGTCGCTAAAACTTTCCTATTTAAACATCTACTAGTAAAGCCAGCTTGGGAAAAAATAAAATGGAAGCACTTCATTCTTGGAGGTTCCTTGGACTCTATGCATGAGGGTTGAGGTCCCCAGTCTCAGCTGCCCTGAGGTCCTATGGGAAGGGACTCATGGCCCAGGGTAGGATGAGTTCCTCCTGGTAACCTCTGAGGTGCAAGTGCCCAAGTCCATGCCACATATCCAGTTGGAGGTTTCCGAGGTGCTGGCTGGTGGAGCCTTTATTGTCCATTAGGGGGATGAGTGTCTCGGGAGCCCATCCTTTGGAAGCCTTCCAGGTGGCAAATCAACATCAGTCATACTGTATTGGACACTTTGCTCCCTTAGCTATTTAAATTCCTGTACTATGATGGTGCAGGAAAGATACAGATCATCAAACAAGAATGTTTCTATTCTCATGTATAATGAATCCAATGTGTTAGTGTAGTAGTACTTATACCTACTTTATAAGTAAATATGCAGGTATTGGCGATATGGTCAGAATTTTTCTTTTACCGTTAGGGTTGTGTGCTCAAAAAAGTTTGGAGACAATTACATTAGCCAATTGCCATTAATCTAGACAAGCAAGGAATAGTTTTCAGTTAAATGGATACAAATGTTAAGAGGCTTCAAACTAGGCCTCAATTATGTAAGTCAAGTATGGTAATTTTCCTCACAGCCTCGTGTAGTATGTTGGTGTGGACTTAGTAGCACTTGGGTTGCTTCCTGCTGAATCCAAGAGTGTGAGATGTCATATTTGACATGTATCATTAGCCTCTGTGTGTGCACAATAATGAAGAATCTTCTGGGGGGGGGGGGTGCAGTACAGCCAATGCTATCATTCTATACAAAAGAAAAACGAGAGGTAGGTGATAGAGAAGACCACAATTCATATTTTGCTGCCTGGTTCAATAATTTTATTTACATGCAAACATTTTGGGTTTATTAAGTTGGAATTTCGTATGTTTTATAATCCCAGTTTTCACCAATATGTAGCTTTCTTTGTCGAAAGGGTGAGAACAAGGGCTGGGATTGTGGCTCAGTGGTAGATTGCTTGCCTAGCATGAGTGAGGCACTGGGTTCAATTCTCAGCACTGCATACAAATAATAAAATCCATTGACAACTAAAAAAATATTTTAAAAGTGGGAGTGAGAGCAAGATAATGGAGGGGCTGGGGTTGTGGCTCATTGGTAGCTTGCTTGCCTAGCACTTGGGAGGCACTGTGTTCTGTCCTCAGGACCACATAAAAAATAAACAAAATAAAGGTATTGTGCCTATTTTTTTAAAAAAAGATAATAGAGACAGATTAATGATTCCAGAGGTCATTTTTGATAATTTAGTTTCTTGATTCTGAGGATCAGACCCTGGAAAGTTGGTCCTTATTTTTTACACTTCCTTTGTAGAATCCAGTGAGAACCAACTCCACATACACCGTGGTTCAGGTAGACCGGGGAGAATCTTCTCACACTTTAGAAAACCTCATCACCATAGGAAGCCTATGGAAGATGTATAGACTTGATCTGAACCTGGAAGTCCTCCCAACCAGGTGGGACCTCAGCTTCCCCTGGCTGAGCCCGTAACCAGCTGTGACCTACTTCTTATAGTTTCAAGTTCTCCATCAAAAGACTTCTGACTGCTTCAGAGAAAATCCTGCTCCTCCGCCCCCACCCCAGACATAGGCATTAGGTAATATTGACACGTGGAATATATTTCCTCGGGTAGCCTTAGATTCCAACAAAACCAACAACAACAAAAACATACTCAGCCCAGGGAGTAAAGCATAAAGGCACTTAGTAATTGCCACCACTATTAACAGGACAAGATTAATGGGCACTCCCTGAGGACCACGGCATCGACAAAGCAAACTGCCAGCTACAAGCAGCTCCCTGGCAGTCACCAAATGTCACCCCCTCTCTCCCGCTCTAGCGGGCTCATCAGAATGCAAGGGATATGATTATGTGGAGAGACCTGACAAAGCCATTTTTAAAAGAAAATCATATTCTTAAATTTTTAACACTTTGTTAACTCTGATTAGATTCAAGTTGCTGTGTTATCCAGCACTGTGCCTCAAAGACAGTAGCTATGGATAATTGCCTTCCGATTATTAATCTCACTGCTGATCATCCGTGGTCAACAAAACCCACTCTGTCCCCACAGGCAAGGGAAGAGGAACTGGAAGGACCTTGCTGGATTCTTACAATCCAGCCAGCATCCAAGAATGTCCTCAACATCCATGTTTCTTATACACTTTTCAGTTAATAGGGCAGGTGTGTTTGTGGAAAGCCATGGATTCCTGACCCTCTGTCAAACATCAAGTGCAGGATCGAGTGGGGAGGAGGGCTTGAGACAGTCTCTGAGTGGTCCCTGGGTTCCATCTTCAGTAACTGAGACTTGGGATGGAGGTTTCAGAGGTGAGCCAGCCAATACATAAGCAATTACAGGCCCTGTTGACTTTCTTCTTTATCTTTGGAATGCAGTTTAGCAGGAAGGTTCTGGCTTCCAAATAATTCAAGTTTTATCAGTCCTCTCTAGTGGCTGGGCCTTCTATGGCTAATCAGCTCAGAGCAACCCAAGAGGTCTTTGGTGAATGGTCATTTCAGCTCCTTGTAAATACTTCTGAATTGGGACATTTCTCTATGAACAGCCCAGATAAACAAAGGACCCAGTGTATCGGGTTTTGTTGGTATTTTGACCAAGTTCGTTGAGCCAGCTTTCTTCATACCAACACATTCTTGCAATTCGAAACATGACTGATGGTAGACTCTGGTGGCTACCTTCAGGCACGTGCTTTTATAATCCATGGCCTTTAGCAGTGACCCTAGTCTTGTGGTCGGTCCAAAAGCTATTTTTTGTGTTTAGACGAGGAGATTTTCCTTGTCATCGTAGGTACCTTTTACAGAGGTGTGCAGAAGTGATCTGCTGCCTGAGGTCCGTGTTGGGAGATCAGGTTGCATCTGATTGATGAGTAATGTCTTCCACAGACACAGATTGAGAATGATCTGCTGTCAGTCTATCACCCCAGAGCCAACCACCCATCACCAGCCATTGGGAGTTTCACAACATCTTGGTGAGGGGTCCTGTTAGCGAGGATTCACCTGAGGTCACCAAGAGGCAGCCCCTGAACTCAGAGCAAATCAATGTCTGCTCTCCCAAGTGAAAGGTGACTTTTCTACCCTGGAGTGTGTCCAGCCTGTGTTTTCAAGGTCTTTTCCACAGCACAGAGATGGTGTGGTTCTGGGAAGTATTTTCCCCATGCAAGCATCTGAGCTGATGGCTATTCCGTAGGCAGAACTGTCAAATGTGATCAGGGCTTCTCCCACAAATCTCTTTCCATCAGAGATAACAACTTTTAAAAACAGATTAAATTCCCCAGCAGCAAACTACGGGAGACTCTCTAGGTTCATCGCATATATAGGACATGATGATGTCAGAATGTTGACTGGGGCTCAGAGATACTAATGGAGATCTTCTGGTAATCGTTTTTTTAAATAAGAGGATTTGGTTTGGGGATAGAATTTTGCTTACGATTTTGGCCCACTTGTGCCTTTGCATAACATCCTTAAAAACTAGAGTAAACACGTGGACATATTTTTATTCTTCTTCTTTGCCTTGGGTATATTTATACATCATTATATAAAGGCCCTTTTAGCTCACATCAGAAAGATCTCTCCTACTTTCAAAGGAACTTTATTGACAAATTCATTAGATAGTTTTCAGTCTTCACATTTTAAGGAGAGCTTAACTCTCGGGTTGGAATACTGAATCCAATTTTAGATCTTCAACTTTCGTTCCACTCAGAAATCAGCATGTTTTTAAACTACTGAGATTCACGCGTGGAAGGTACAAGGACTGATGTGGACGGGTGTCCGTCCCATGGTGTGCTCCGTGGACCATGCTAAGTGGAGAGTACTGGTGTGTAGAGAAAGGAGCATTTGGTAGGGACGCTGGTACCCTCTGGGCATCTTTGCATTTATTTCTGTGACATCCACATTGCTACCTGTCGGAGGCAGTCAGTCACTGCAGGATGCTGCATTATGCACCGACCTGAGCTGGGGACAGCAGTTTGTCCATTGTTCCTGGGTGCCTGTCAAAGGGTACAGCTCTCTGGGCTCTTGACTTGTGGGATCAGTGGTATGCAAGGAGTCCCACTGTTCAGTCCGTGCAGCGGATGCCAGGGGCTCCACTGACTTGGGCACTGTTAAGCTACAGCCCTGGCATGACTGTCCTCTGTCTCCAAGTTGAGTGTCCTGCCCTGCACCTGGTGGGACCTCAATACGTTTTTTGTTTAATTGAAATGAGTCCTTCATCCCTGGTCCTTATCACTGTCCCAGCGGATGAGACCATCACAAAGGGCTTTCCATTGAGCCATTGGTGGCTATGAATCAGTCTTTGGGACATCCCCAGACATCTCCAGTATTGATGTGGCTGCTCAGCCACCCTCCCAGTTAGCACATCTGCCCTGTCACTGGCACAAAGGACAGAGCCAAGGAGGCCCTGGTCGGAGTCTGGTATAATGTTCTCCAACAAGCCCCTCACTGTCCACGCCGCTGCTGGGGCAGAATGCCCCATGCACCTGCAGTCCTGGAGATGTGTTTAGTCTTGAGCTTTAGGTCCCTTTTTTATTAATAAATCTCTGCAGCATGTGGACATAAAATCAGCTTTACAACTGTAAGCAATCCTATAGACTTGCCTTCCTGATTCCTACCCTCACTTTACAGAGAAGCCACTAAAAGCATGATCTGATATGAAATTCCATTTTTTGAAAGGGCATTTCTGAGTTTCAAAGACGCTAAGTTAATACACACTGGACTCTGTTGATAACACCTTTAAAAATCATTTGTTGGTCTCTTCATTGCCTTTGGGAATAAGAGGAAGGGAAGCCTCCTGTGTGGGGGATGCCAGGTCAGGGATCAGAGAGGTGGAGAGTCTCAAGTGTTATCCCAGGTCTAGGAGGAGGTCTCATGGGATGAAGAGAAGGAGGACAGGAGCTGGAGAAGGACCATGCAGGAAGATAGCCTGGCTCCCAGGCCCTGAGCCTTCCCACTGAGCTTCACTGCTGGGACTCCCTGGGGATTCCTAATCCCCCCTCACAGAGCAAAGGAAATGGTGACCATGGAATACCCACCAGGGGAGAAACTGAAGATCTTGACTTATCTAAGTGACTTTAGCTGCAATGGAGTGCTTTGGGGCCAAGACTTTTGCCTTTGCAGTCAGAGTGGGGACAGGGGGTGCTCCCCTTTTAGAGTGGCTCACCCTCCCTCACCTGCCCCTGGGCCCTGCATTCCCACACCCAGGCCAGTACCCACCTTCAAGGAGAGGACGCACAGTGCCCAAGTGCTCTGCAGACAGACGTGGACTGCACTGAGTATCCGCTGGTGTCCCTGCCAACTTGGGGAAAGCCATGGCCACACTTCCTTGGGTACCATCTACCCCTGCTCACATGCATAGCCCCCTAGCAGCAAAGCTCTGTGCCCACACCAGGGGATGTTTAGATGTTTTGCAGGTCCATCCTGTCTGGGTCCCATGCCAGCTCTCTACCCTGACCCCTGCCTGCCCCAGGGTCCCTGCTAGTGCGCCAGCTCAACCCCTTGCAGAGCCAGGACCACAGTCTCCCTGACCCTGATACTGTCATCAGTGTGCAGCCCGGGCCCTTTACCTAGACCTCATGCCCCACCATAGAGGAGGCCATCCCACCACAACTGGACCAGGCCAACAGTGCTGCTGTTTAAAAGAAGCATCTGCTAACAGAAATGGAAAGGTCACACCTGAAACAGGACCCAACCCTGCAGAGACCACCCATTGTGCACCTCTGCCCAGCTCCTGCCCTTCCACGAGGCAGAGGATGTCTGTCTTTCTTCCTGTCCCATTTGGAGAGATGACCAGCCTCTGGAGCCACCAGCCTTGAAGGACCCACCCTTCAAGTCCTCAGTCTGAGCAGCCAACTGTGGCAGTATGAAGGCACATGTCCCTCAAGAAATACCCTGCCGGCCTCATCCTCTTGCCCTCACCAGTAACAATGTCACCAGCACATTTCATATTGCTGCATGAAGAACTTTTGGACACAGACTCTCCCATCAACTTCTCTGGTCTCCCCTTTGAAGAATGACAGCTCTCGGTACTCAGTGTCTTCCCCGAGTCCAGATCATTAGGTCAGGAGAGCAGTGTGTGTGTGTGCCTGAGACACTCAGAGCCCAGGCCTCCTATAAGGAACTTCAGCCACATGGGGCTTGGTTTGCCCTCCTTCCCAGGACCCTGAGGGTGTCCATTGTCACCCCTGTAGGCAGCTGCCTGAACAAGGAAACATCCCCGTCCACACGGAGCTGCACCCCTGACCAGAGCCGGCAGCGTTGTTATACAGTGTAGCCTCAGCCAGCTCCGTGTCCATAAAGGAAACAGAAATGCAGCTTCACTTACAGCACAGAGAAGATCTAAGTTGATTTTTTAAAGGCACCTTTGTTATATATTATTATTTTAATCACATTGATTAAAAAAATTCCTAATTCCAGCAGCCTTTTTGTTTAGGAGTATTGACCTTATTCTAGAACAAGGCTCCTGTGGGTCCCCGCCACGCTGGAGGTGAGTGATCTTCCTGAGAAGTGCGCTCAGAGAAGCCAGGCCTCTCACTGCCCATGAATAGGAGGCAAAGTCAGGATGGAACCCAAGCTAATTTCATATGCCAGACCCTTCTACAGCTGGACTGATGTTTTTCAAAATAAGGAAAATTGCTGCCCCAAAGATCCTTCCACTCATATCCAACCTTGGAGCCATTTAGAACCAGAGAGGAACAGTAACACTTCTATGCAGGGATTGTGGCAATAGGAGGTAGTGCATACAAGCTCCAGGCAGTGATGGGCACCTAGTGGGACTCACCATGGTAGCCACTTCCCCCCATGCCCATTTTTTAATGCCAGGACTTGGACTTATTTAAAAACATGTTTTAATTCAACTTAAAGCATGTAAGAAGCCCTTGCCTAGATAATGTGGGCCAAGGGTGGGTCTGTGAACACCAGGACTCCCCTTCCCATGGAAGCTTTTCTGCTCCACCTCTCCACCTCAGGATTTGGCCCTCTCATTCCTACCCCACCTGCGCTAGAGCCCAGGAGTCAGGTGGTTTGTTGTTGACCTGCTTTGAACAAGCCCACATTCACTCCATGATGATCCACTGCAAGAAATTCATTCTTGTTTCTCTAAATTAAACACATGGTATCTGCTTCTTATTAAATAATATAACAAAGAGGGCCTCTAAGGAGAGGGCACAAAAAAAGCTCTGATTGGGCCAATTAAAAACAATATTCTGACTTCATGCCTGTTATGGTTGAGATATGAGGTATTCCCCCAGAAACTCATGGGTGAGACAATGCAAGAATATTCAGAGGTGAAATGAGCAGGTTATTTGAGTTGTAACCTAATAAGTGGATTAATCCATTAACTGGATGGTAACTGTAGGCAGGTAGGGTGTGTGTGTGGGGGGGTCCCTTTGGGGTTTACATTTTGTCCTGAGTTGCCTTCCCTTACCATACCCTTCTGCCATGATGTTCTGCCTCACCTTGCACCCAGAGCTATGGAGTCAGCTACCTGGGGACTGAGCCCTCTGAGACTGTGAGCCAAATAAACTTTTCCTCCTCTAATTGTTCTTGTCAGGTCTTTTGGTCACAGCGACAACAGATCTCACTAAAACATGCCCCTATTGACATGTCATTACAAGGGGAGGGTCTCCCCCTTCCCTAGTTATACAAGGGTTAGGAGGCAGACTGGAACCTCTAGGAAGGGCTGACAGTCCCTACTGATGTGTGTCTTAGGTTGACGATCCAGAGATGCTCGCCTTCTCCCTCTATGCCTGATTAAGCCTTGGACCTTCCTGGGAGCTCAGTGGCCATGGACCATAGCAATTAGCCTCCGGCTCCCCAGGGCTTCTCTGGTACCAGGAAGCAGAGCCCAGGTCCCTGATAGCTACAGATGCCTCCTCTCTGGCTCTGCCTTGCCTGCTCAAGCCATGGAGGTGCCCACTACCCTCCCCTCTCTAGCTTTTCCCCTTATGGTTTTGAACACGTAACCATCAAAACCTGTGCTCTCACTCTAGTTGCCAAAAAGCCTCAAGATTTCTGCTTCCTAGATTGTCCCCAGGGGAAGGGGACCAGGAAACCACCATCTTCCAGCTGGCAAGACAAGGCGGCTAAGTCAGTGTTCCAGTCCACTCATCCTGCTGCATGGATTTGCTTTATCTGCCCCATGAGATCAGAATCCTCCAGGGGACAGGGACAGGGATAGGGGGTTTATTTTCTTTTCCTTCATATCGACTCACCACACCTTATCTCACAAGCATCATTGACTGACAGTCCCCTCATCCGCATCCTCCTTGTGCACAGGAAGCTCCAGATTGTGTCCCTATAGGAACACAGTTGCCCACTGAGGCCTCACATCCTCAGGAGAAAGGTAGAAGTTGGCAGCAGACAGGGAGCAACTTTGGAGGAGACAGTGGCAAGGGTCCAGGGGGGAGCTGTGTGGCTCTGCAAGCCCTAGCATGCACACTGCCCAGGACGAAGCCTGAGGTGCTGCTAGAAAGCTCAAAGGGCAGACTGGAGCTTTTGTATATTGAGACTGTTAACAGGGAAGCAAAGAGAATGAGCTGGGATTTCTTGCTGTAATGTCCAATTTTCTGCTGTCAGGGGTCTGCCAGAGGTAGGAGGTGGTGAACAGGTGAATGAGATACCACATAGAGACAGGTATGGGGACCAGGCAGGATCCAAGAACATCACAAGGAAAGTCAACTAGATTATCAGACACAGTTCTTTTTAAACTGGAAGGAGTAGACTATTGGAGGTGGGGGGGGGGGGGTCAGTGCAGGAATGAAGAAGCATCTAAAAATAAGAGATGACACTAAAACCAGAAAAATAACCCTGCATTCTTTTTTCGATAGTGTTGCTTTTAAAAATCTGGATCTAACACAGAGGAGATGAATGGAGCTTTCTTTACACAGCACTTAGGGCAGCCATGGCAGATTGATTGAGCTTGGCATCTGAGATCTAATCAACGCCCAGCAAGAGTCCTGTAATTGATTATTAATGTCTGCCAAGGGCATGGGAAGGAGGAGGGTGGGCTCAATTGCCATGCATCTGCTATCTTCCCTCTCTCGTCTTCTCCAAACCTTCCCTTCCATCCCCAACCCCCAGAAGATTTTTAATAAAGTAAAAAAGGGAGAGCCTAGTTGGTCCGACTATATGTAGTTGCAGTAAACTAACCTGGGCATTCATTTCATTGTTCACTCATTCATTCCAAAAGTTATTGCTTGTAACTATACAGAGGCATTTGGCAGAGTACGTTGGAGAATATTGAAAAGATTCACTGGCTGCTTCAAATACCTTCCCATCATATTCAACAGATAGAATGTGAAATATAATTAGTTGCAATACAAGGCAATTTAAGATAAAATAAGCATGAGATTGAGTTTCTGAATGTTAGAGCTTTTTGTTCAGTACCTCAAGAGCACTTTTTAAATGTTTGCACTTTTTTGTTTTGTTTTGTAAAAATTTGAAAGAAATTAGTCTTTTCCCTTCCAAGGGAAAAAAAAAAAAAAAAAGTAATGTTCCGATAAAGAAACATGGTAGAGAAAATTCCCTGAAGGGTCAAAACAAGTAAGCTAAATATACAAACTTTTGACAGAGGTTTCAAAAAGGCCTATAGAATGCATTTTTTTCTTTCAGTGATATTTAATTCTTATTTTTAACATATTTTTTTTCTTTCTAAAACTACTGGGTTGTTTTGGGACATCAGTATTCTATGAACTAGAACCTCAGATAGAATCTCTGCATTCTTTTAGCTAATCCTTTCATTTCTTCAAACCAGCAGTATTTACCTGATTGCAGCAACCTGAGATGGACCAGCCTACAGTTGTTGTGAGATTGAAGAGATGGGCTGAGCATTCCATGGAAAAATTTGTGTGTTTATGTAAGAAAGCCAAGTTGCTTTGCGAAGTGAAATTGTGGTCTTTTATCACTTTCCTTTCTTCCACTCTGAAAAAGAGGACAGGAGATCGAGTCAGCCCAGAGCTCACCCGGTGCCAGGAACAGCATATTTGGAATATTTCTTGCATTTTCCTCCTTTGTCAATGAGTCCTGTAGTATGAGGTAAAATGCTCTGTAGCTTTATTTTGTGGAGACCACCTTACATTGTGGCCATGGGTGCCCATCAGAGGGCTGTAGAGTGTTTGTGGGGTGTGAAGGCCCATGATGCTGGCGACTGCATGAGTCTCAAGAGCTTTGCAGGCAGGATCTTCAGAGAGCTGTGGCTTCCATGGAGGAGGTGGGACCACCCTGGTGGTAGTGATGGGCAGGGGATGTGGCTGGAGTGAAAACCCAAGGTGAACGTGCCTGATTTCTAGAGTCTTTTTCTTGCGGGGAATGTGGTGATGTTAATAGCATCCTAGTATTAATCTAAAAATAAAGTCTGTAAAGTGTTTGGTGCTTCCTGAAGACAGAACCTGTTTCCTTAATCCTCCCTGGACAGCACTGGTGGCTCCTTTCCTCCCCAGAAAAGAGCATGGCCCAGCACAACCTTCCTGTCTGACATTGTGAAATGTAGGGCCTCTGAGTCAGGATGCTGACACGGCTCTCATCTTTCTTTGGCTTTCACAGTTGTCCCTTGTACCCCTTTTCATGTTTGACCCCAGGTGCATCCTTGATGCAAGCTCACTCTGGGTCTGTTTTGAAGCCCCTCAGCATTTGTTGGCGCTCTGCTGTTTTGTAATGGCGGGACTTGGGCCTTTCCTATTACACTGGATCATCACTCCATGATGTGGTGAGCAGGGCACAGGGAAGAAGCCAGCCGCCCTGCATCCCTCGGGCCTCGAGGAGGGAACCACAGTCTGCACCAAGGTGCCTCTGTGTCCTCTGTGTATTTCCTGCCCTGGTTCCACCCCTTGCCCCCACAGTCCATCACATGCGCCATGAATCCCAGCCACCTGCCCTCAGTCTCTGGCTGGAAGACTCACTGTTTGGCTGCCCTTCTCCAGCCCTGTCCTGTAAATTTCGGCCTCTCTGAAGCCTCCTTACTCTGACCATTTCCCTTCCCCGATCACTGCCCTCATCCTAGTTCTCTCTTTACCACCAACACCCCCATCAACCTCTCACTCTAGGGCCAGTTACCTTCCCCTCTAAAAATCATTTGATGACTGGCTCCTTCAAAGGGGGTCTTAAGTGTGACAGCCCCTCCTACTGTGGCCCCCAGCTCCCTTCCTGGCCTCTGCTGACCACGCATTCAGCAGCTGGCTGTCCTCAGATATGCTATCTGCCTGTCTCTCATGAGCCCCACCCCTAACCATCCCAAACACCTGAATGTCCCCTCAATACCCTCCTCTTTCTTCCCTTTCCCTGTTCTTCTGTATGGCCACATGCCCCTCCTCCCTGGGGCTTGCCCTGGTTCTCCTGTGCAGAGGCATTGCCCTGTCTGTTGCTCAGCCCATGCCAACTCAGTTACCTTGTTCTGCACTTTCCTAAGTGTGCTTTCCTCCTTCCCGAGATCCTTAGCTTCTAAAAGGGAGCAGCCATCCCTCATTCTTTTTTTTTTTCTTTTTAAATATTTATCTTTCAGTTTTCAGTGGACACAACATCTTTATTTTATTTTATGTGGTGCTGAGGATCGAACCCAGCGCCCCCGCGCATGCCAGGCGAGCGCGTTACCGCTTGAGCCACATCTCCAGCCCCCATCCCTCATTCTTCTCCAAATGTTGGCGGAGTGGACTTGGATCTGTTGTCTGGGGCTGGATTTCCACTTCTGTCCAGGGAAAGTGAAAGGCTTCAGGCTTCTTGGATCGTAGGGTGACTTCCCAGAAAATTGTTACAGGGGAAACATTATGGGGTTCATTATTCAAAAGGCATAAGGAATAGTTGTTGTTAGCACATTTTGCTCTAGTATTCTCTCCTCCTTACTTCAGCATTTTGGAAGTGAGCTCCATTTTGTTCACCTCAAGTGGCCCAGCATCAGACAGGGTCCCAGCGCATAACACCTGACATCCAGGTCTTTGGGTGGGCCAGCATCAGCAGTATCTGAGCTCAGCCCAGCCCCTCCTCATTCTGGTCTGCTCCTTGCTTGCTTCCTGCTGCCAGCATGCCCTCTCCTGTGGATTGTGGATCTAGTTCTCAGGAGTTGTGTCCTCTTTTCCGGAGGGCTGGGAATGGAACCCAGGGCCTCGCACATGCAGGCACGCTTCGGTAGCTGCACCCCCAGCCTGTGGCCATCTTCTGGGAAGGAGCTCCTCCTCCACCTAGAGGTAGTGAGGTGGACGCTGTGAAGTCAGAGGAAGAGCTTTCTGTCCCCTGAGAAGTGCTTTAAGGCAGGAAGGTGTGTTGTTTTTTTGTTGTTTTTAAGTGAGACAAATGTGCTTTTCCAAAGACTCTGTGTGTGTGCTTACACCCCTGAGTCTGCTTGAACATCTAACACCTACCAGCTCCCCCGACAAGAACATTTGTGGCAGATAAAAGGCATTAAAAAGTCCTGAGAGTGAAGCGGGATGAGTCACAGAGAGAGGGAGCCTGCCAGAGCCTTTGAGAGCAGCTCAGTTCCCACTTCCCTCAGGCCTCTGCCAGGCAGGGGTTCACAGGTGGGTGTGAGCTTCCCCACTCCTCTGGCTCCCTGCCACCTGCATACCTCCCAGGACCTGCCCCTCCCTCCCAGCCCAGGCCCACTGCATGCCCTGCTGGGCTCACCTGGCAGCTGTGGCTGTGGGAACCAGCCCTGGGCTGCCTTTGCCCCAAATGACAAGACTGAGCTGTGAGTCGCTATGTGTCACCCTGCAGTATTCATGGCAGCAGGGTAGAACGGCAGGGCAACGTGGCCCCCTAAGGCCAGAGAAATTAGACAAGTGCCTGTAAAACGGCTGAGGAGATTTTCAGCAGGGGATCGCAGGGATCCACAGGCTCAGAGTGCCATCTGCGGCAAGGGTCAAGAACTTGGTGGTGAATGCCAGATGGTTTTGCAGGGCCTGATGTTTTTTGAGGTCTTTCTGTAGTGCTCAGAGCCAATTTCAGAAATCCTGGGTTCTTCAGTGAAGTTGCAAGGAGACAGGGATACTCATCACTGAGAAGGGAGAATGCCAAGGCTTTGGTGGGAGATGTGTTTGGGAAGTAAGGAAGATGGGGAAGAGGGGGTTGGAGAAGTCTTGGACCCTGCTTTCCCCCCAGGGGACCTAGGATTGCTACTGAGCAAGCCCGTGGTCTATGCAGTGGCTGCCTTTCTTCATAACCCATTCCAGTTCTTCCCCTGGGTTTAAGTGAAAGGAGATTCTGAGTCACAGGATTATCTTTACCCAGTCTATGGAGAACCAAGGGGTCGGAGCAACATAGGCACACGTGTCCATCAGGAGAACAGAAACTTAACAGATGTTCAGTTAAGCATTCTCTGTTCATCACTGAAACAGCAGCCCTCGAGCAAAGGTAGTTGGACAGGCAATGCCTTGATCTCACACTGCTTTGGGGTGTGTCCTGCCCTATGTCCTGGAGCACACCTGGGCACACCAGGTGCATCCAAGCTCCATGGGCTATTTTGTAGTCTGAGGTCAAGCTCTTTTGGAGAACCAGTGAGTGCCTTTGGGCAGGTTTTGTAAATTCAGTTGCAGGTCAGATGGCTGAGCCTCCTGGGATTATGGAAATACTAGGACTCCAGGTTGGACCTTGCATCCCGAAGGTAAACAGGTTCCTCACCCCCTGGGAGTCCCAGTGCTGACTGTTGTAAAGAAGGAAGTGTGACAGCAAAAATGTGTTTTCATTTTTTGTTCATGCAGAGGCAGGAGAAGGCCAATTTTAATCAAACCTGGACAAAAGTTGGGTTGAGCAAAGAGTTGGAATCTTGCCTCGTCTTCTTTTGTTTTCAGATAGGTCTGTTTTTCCTAATTACTAGACTCCATAACAGAACACAGTGTACTTAGTCAGGGCACACAGTTTGAATTATTTGTGGTTCCACCGGAAGTTCAGAAGTGGAACGTGCTTTATTTAAAAAGCCTGAAAGAAGGTAGCAAAAAAGGGAAGAGAAGAAAGAAAAGCAGAGAAACTGGCCACAGATCTGCCTATCAAACAGCCAGTGTGTGTGCCCTGAAGCAGAAGAACAGCACATCCCCTCAGCCAGTTGGCAGCAGAGAGGGACGCAAGCTCCCCTACCTGGCTGTTCATTTGACAGGCGCCTCGGGAACAGCATTCATCATTTTGGACTTAGAAAAGGAGCATCGTTGGTAGGGATGGTTTAACTTCTTCACCACTTTTTCAGGCATGGGGTGTGTGTGTGTGTGTGTGTGTGTGTGTGTGTGTGTGTGTTTTAACCACCATACTGCAATTTATGCAGGAAGTTAATTGCTTTATTCTTTTACATTGACCTTGAGAGTATTTCATATCTGAGAAAAGTGACATTTTGGTTTTCTAATTTAGAAGCACAAAGGGAGTTGAGAGAGATAGTATATGAGCCTGATTCACACTTTGGGGAAAAGTGGTCTGGTTTAAATTATAGGCTCTTGGAACTGGGAGCAAAGATAACATTATTAGACTTATGCATTAAATATGATTAATAGCACAATGGGGATAACATTGGTGTCCCTGCGTGTGTGCCACTGTGGCTTGCATTTCATCCCTGAAAACCTGTGCAGGTTGAAGGATGTAGGTCTACACCGTGGACTCCCTAATTCAAACTTCCCTGCAAGTAGCATACGCTGGAAACCCTTAGCCTATGGATTCATAGGATGCTGTTTTAGAAAAGAGGGACCCCCCTCCCCGCCACAAAGAAGCACACTAATAGAAACGCCAGCCCTGAGGGTTAGGGTCACTTTGAGACAAATTAATGGAAAGAAGAGGACACCAAAAATCAGTAGGCTGGAGATGGGGGGATAGGGAGTTTAAACACACCTGAATCAGGTGCCGTTCCACAATGTGAACATTTATCAAATCACCATGTTGTACACCATATAGATGTTTTACCTGTCAACTCAAGATAATGAAAAAAAATCTTATAGGATAGCCAGTTTGGTTTTACATGTGAAGTGAGCCGGTTGGTCCTATTAGATCCCACTCCTCCCCCAGGCTTGGTAATCTCCGAGGCCGGCACATGCTTCTAGAATAAATTTTGGGGATGCTTTGGGGGCTGTCTCATTTCTCAGTGGGAAGAAGGAGAGTTCTTTCTCAGCTGACAAAGCCATATTTAAAACATCATCATTTGGGGAGGATGGTGGAGGGGCAGGGGTAAAATGTAGCTGTCACCTTCTTCTCCCTTTGGGAACATGTGATGTCTCAGTTTTCACAAAGAAGAATAAAATAAAAGGTGGGGGTGGGACTTTTCCTAGGAGGTTAGCAGGGTGGCAGATGCCATCCTATAAATCACTTTGGGGTTTATGCAACAATCTAAGAGACAAATCAAACTTGAAAATAACTTGCCTTCTTTTCCACATCCATATCAGTAACTTGTGTTTTTTTGTTTCGTTTTGCTTTGCTTTGCTTTTTGTATGCTTGAAAAAATTAACCCTACTGCAAAATTTTTATGCTTCTATTAAAAAATAGTTTCTCTTTTTTTTTTTGAAAAAGCACCTCTATTTACTGTTTACTTTTAGATTCACTTCTAGATTTTAACTCACTTTCTAGCCATTAAAACAGAAATATAGCTACTAGTCATCTGCTGTTAGAGATTAAATTTACAAGTTACTTTTTTATTATTACTATTATTATTGCTATCATTCCCAGCATCTATTTTTCATTCATTGTGGTGTGAAGAACAAAACTGATGAAAATTAATTGTTCTCCCCATATCCAAACCTTCCCTGTTTGCCAGTTTCATCAGCAAAAAACACTTTTGGAATAGGTCTTATAGTTATTTTAATCCTTTTAGAGTGTTGGTTTCTGCCCAGTAACTCCCGAGCTGGCTCTTGGGCACTTGTCTGCCAAAATATGCTGATGGCATCCCTGACAATTGATCGAGTATCATAAACTGCCAGAGAGCTCAGCCGAGGCTGGAGCCAGGTCCTCACAGTCCCCATCACGGTGAAAGGGAGCCTGTCCCCACAGGCAGCTCTGCAGAGACACAGGACCTGGCTGTTGTGCAAAGTGAGAATGGGGGTCTGTGACAGGGCAAATGTGCATGGGAGACAGGGACAGAATTAGAAAGGGCAGCAGTGGGGAGCAGCAGGGCACATTGAGCAGTGGGTCAGAGTCCCTGATGCAGAGCGGATGAGCAGTTACAAGAAGCAAAATATCCAGAACGATGGCTGATAGGAGGCTGATAAACAGGAATGGTTTTGAAGGCTCGTTTTCCACATTGAATGTGGGGAAAAGTACAAAGTGGAGATAACAGAAAAGTCCTACCTAAAGAAGCCTTTGGGGCAGTCACTGTAGTCTGGGGACAGGGGAGGGGGCAGTGCAGCTCTGCCATCTCTAGGAAGCCAAATGGGAAAAGGCGAGTGGGATGTAACACCTGGATTGGGGGCAACAGCCCCACAGAGGACCGGCCATCCATCCAGCCAAAGCTGCTTTATGATCTGATCTATGTCCATGCAGTCACCCTGCATGCCCTCTTTGGCCCCTTTTGTGATAGTGCCACTCACTGCCTCTTTCCTCTGGGGGACAGGTGGAGAGGAAGCAGTTACAATTCTGTGTGGTAAGCTGGGGGTGCTGGGCTGCAGGAACCCCAGGGAGATAAGCATTTAGCTGAAGCCAGAGCTCAGAGCTGCCTAACTCTGAAGGGGGTGGGCGGAGGAGGCTGTGGAATCTCAGAATCTAGGAGAATTTCAAGGAGGGTAGCAGCCCATCTCTCCCAAGAGGCATGGTCTGGTTTAAAAAAAAAAATTAATTGCAATTTTTTTTTTTTTTTTTTAGCCTAGACCGGGCATATTGACCCTTCCTAGACCAAGAGGAGACCAAGAGGCAGCCAGTGGGAGTTAGGAGAGATCCTGAAATCAGTTTCATTCTAGCGACTCGTGAGCTATGACTAATATTTGCCTCTACTCCCTGAGACCAAGAGGCGCTCACAGAGGTTGAACTCCCCTGGGCTCCTGTGGATCCCATGTGGCCCCTCAGGCAGATGATGGGTCTCTACACAGTTGTTTCTTTTAACTCTAAAGAGGGACTTATGCAATCTCACATGTGATAAGACGAAATGAAAGCCCTGGAAAAGTGGAATGCCGTCTCCAGCGTTGAGGAAGCCCCAGGAACTGGCGCGCTCTTGGTGCCTGGCTCAGAGAGTAGCTCCAGTGTGGACATTTGCCATTATCACTACCATTATACATCTACAGTGACCCATGGGCTCCAAATGCTTGCACACCTGGCCCTCACTCACCCCCACCTCATGATGTAGGTCAGTCAATAAGCTCCCTGATATCGAGATGGAGTAGGGAGTGTGTTACAATGAGCAGTTACAAGAAGCAAAATAGCCATTGTACTTCCATACAATGGAAGAGTGGAGGCCGGGGTAAAAGGGAGGCTGGGGAAGAAGAGTACATAAAAGAAAAGATGGAAGATTGAAGGATGGGGGTGGCAAAAAAATTCCTTTTCCTCTACCCATCCTAGCTTCTCCAGCGGAAGCCCTGTCAATTAGACTGTCAAAAGACAGATTAACAAGAGAAAAAAACATTGAGTGCACCCAGTGATGTGTACCCAGGGGAAGGGCCAGAAATTGGGCTTATGTAACATCTTAGACTAAACAACGGAAAGAGGTTTGGGGTTTCTAGGCTGGGAAGGCAAGTCATGAGAAGGAAATGTATGGTAAACCAGGGTTGTTGCCACCTCCATTGATCCAGAGTTGAGAGTCTTCCTCCTCCTGGCCAGGGAGAAGAGACACCTTTTACAAATGGAAACTTCTCTTATTTCCTTTACTAAAGGAAAACTTGTATTTTGCTTTTCAAGCTTTTTCTTGCTTCTGCTGGTTCTCTTGGCCTTCAGCTTTAAAATAATCCATGCCAAAGAGGTGTATTTGGGGGTGGCATATTCTGGCACTTTTCAGATAGCAGGGAGGAAAATGTTGGAGCCATGGTCCAGTTTCTTGCACTTGGCTTTTGCTCTTTTCCCTCCCCATAGCAGGATAGAGAATCAGTAAGACTTGGTTGCCTTTTAAAAGTTCAGTGAAAATTTGAGCACCTCCCATATCCCTGTACACATTCCTACCCTCCAGGAGCTTACAACTGAAAAAAAAAAAAAAAAAAGGAAGGTAAGCTAATTTGTTGATTACTCTAATGCACAGGGGAAGTAATAAAGGCCCTAGGAACAGGGGAATAGGAAGTAAACCAAAAGTCCTGAGGAAGTATTAGTGACTGCTAGCTGGGAACCACCCTTAGAAGATGGGGAACTGATGCAGCAGAGTCCTGTGTGGAAGTCCTCGCTCTCCCTTGTGGGGACTGCCTATGGCTCCTTATGGTTTGCATATAGTGTCCCTGGAAATGGAGGGGAAACTGGCAAAAATAAAGTAAAAAAATGTAGGTTAGGACTGTATTATGAACAGCCCTAAATATCAGTCTAGGAAACAAGGGCATCTTTTTTTTTCTTTCTTTCTGGTGAACATGGAGTGATTGCATCCATATTTTGGAATACCATGCCATCGTGAGCATATGCACCAACATGAATCAGTTTCTGAGACCTGTTGTTCAACGGAAAATACGAGTGGCAGAAAAATATGCCCAGTGTGATATCACCCATGGGGAAAAGATGACACAAAATGATTCTCTATGTTTGTGTGTTCTGGGGGGTCTGGAAGGACCCACACCAGACTGCTCATAGCCGTTACCTTTAGGGAAAAAAAAAAAAAAAGAACTAGGGTTTGGGGTGGGGAGTCTTGAAGGGGGTTGTCAGCATTTTGGGTAATCTTTTAGTTTTATTTTAACAAGGAAAATGTTATCTTGACATTAAAATGTAATTTTAAAATTCAAAAGATATTGGAGTCATTGGCTTACTTCCTTCCCAGCTCTCAAATATTCAATTAGCGCTTGCACATTCTAAGAATTGGGAAGATAGTCTCTGAAACCAAACAAAATCCATGGATTTATAAAATAGAAAAGCCCCTGTGCACTCCCCACCAGACCTAAAGAGAGGAGGAAACTGGAGGTCACTCTCCTCCCAGGCCTGAGCAGCCTTATATGTTTGCCTTATCATGGTCACATGATGAAAGAAGCTCTTGCCCCACAGTAGTGACCTTACAGAATCCTTCCTGGCCCTGCCTGGGACTGGATCTCACCCGGTGGCAGTGGCTGGCTCCGGGCAGCAGTGGTGAGTATGTTTTTCTCTATCCTGGCACCAGGATCATTTTCTTGGAGAGTCTCTGTGGACGTTGGCAAATAGTTTTGGCCTTCTTCCAAGAGACTGGGTTTATACCAGTCTAAATGAGGCAGGCATTTAATCAGTCACCCAGGGAACAGGCTGGAGGCCCTCTGGTGTCTTCTTTATAATTAATTTTTAACATTTGTTTTCAGTATAAAATTTGGGCCTTTATCTTCTTTGAAATAAAAACATAGCATGCATATTAGACTGTATTGGCACTAAACCTCACACACCATTCTTTTATTCCCGTCCAACTATTAACTCCTATTAAGCAAGACAGAGGGATAATCAGATCCCCCCGTACTCCCCCGACTCACTGGCTTGTGCAATGTCCCATCCTCCGTAATTGCCTTCGGTGGCCGGGTTCTTTCCTGTCATTACTGTGCATCAGAGGCTGCTTGTGGGTACACAGCCACCTTTCAAGCTGCCCTCTTTGCCATGTATCCCCTTCTTTGCCCCAACCTGTTCCCTGCCCAACCACTGGGAGGCCCTGGCTAACTAAAGCTCTTGTTAATAAGAAGGGAGGTTGGGGTATTTCTGGATTTTTAACCCTAGAATTTGAACTCCAACTGCTAGAGGCTCTATTTTGTTCGTTCTCTTTGCTGATCTGCTCTCGGCTGCCGAGAGCCTAGGACTGGGTCAAGGAAACCAGAAACATCACAGTTCTCAAACCTGGAAGTGATGCCTAGAGTGTTGACTACAAGTTCAGGGTAGGGGGTCTCTCTCAAGACCTGCTGAGTTAGCTCTCCAGGATGAAGGGACTGGACTTTCTTTCTAAGCTGTGTAATTATTTGCAAGCCACTTAGTTAAGTGATTATTTTTCAATTTCTTTCACAGAAGTTTCAACTCAAATCTATCTTTAACCCTCAGTACCCTGGGCGTGCCCTCCTTTCTGCCATATCCCCTTTGTGCAAATTAGGAACCATTACTCTCCTGGGCAGTCACAGGTCTCCCTGAGGGCAAGGCTTGGCCTGTGGAGCTCAGGATAAATTTCAGCACCATTTACCTCCCTGGCCAAGAGTCTCTGTGCAGATGCCAACCTACACTGTCACACATGGCAACCCTGCTCACTTTGTTCTCTTGTAAACTCAACAGCTACCCTTGGTTTTGCCAGAGTTTGGATGGAAATGTCCCGTGAAAGTGCCTGTGTTAAAGGCTTGGTCCCCAGCTTATTGAACTCTTGGTAGGAGGTGGAATCTTTAAGAGCTGAGACATAGCAAGAGGTTGGTCATCGAAGGTGTGCCCTCAAAGTGGTTGGGGGACCCCAGCTCCTCCCTTTTCCTCTCTTTTGTTTCCTGGCTGCCATCCCATGAGTGGTTTTGCTCTCCACACACTCTTGCCATGATCTCCCTGACCCACAGCAGTGCGGCCAACTGAACACCTAACTGGAAACCAAGCTAAACCTTTCTCTTCATAACAGATTATCTCAGGTATTTGTTACAGTGACGAAAAGCTGACTTAACACAATATTCTCTAGATGTAAGCATAGGTCAGACGTTTTCTTGCATAGATATTATCTATAATCCTGACAGCAACCCTTGAGATTTTATATGGGGGAATCTGAGGCTCAGAAAATGTGATTTCCCTAAGATAACACAATCAGAAAGAGGCTGAGCCAGATTAAGACCTAAGCCAGGCTCTGACGGGGGCAAGAAATTGGATTGATAGGAAATTATTTACAGTTAGTGCCTTGCTTCCTCAACAAGGCCCTGGGTAATTCCTTGTCCTTCTTCCCTCTGAGAAAATCATTAACTCAAGAGCCTGGGAAAGGTCCCACAGGCCAGGAGGTAGCTACCTCTCTGTGCTGCAGTGTGAGCAGAAGCCTGAGGCTTCCAAATGATGAATGAGTGTTTATAAGATACCAGGAGACCTCAGGGGAAGGCGCATGATGTGTTACTTCGTTGATGATCACTTTTTTTTTTTTTTCACCTAAAGTGTCACTTTTTCTAGCCAACCATCATGATTAGAAGTTGAGTTTCTCCTTGCTTTCTGTGTAGGAATGTAAGCACAGGGCTGAAATGCAGAGGAATCACAAAATTAGAGTCAACAATGATCTCTTACCCAAGTTGTCCTGCCCTGTCTCTTAGTGGCTGGGTGATCTGTCCTGTGAGTAAGGAACTGTCCTGAGTGGAGTACCAACTTAGCAGGATGGGAGGGGCCAGGACTCGTTGCCCCTTCTCCAAGGCTGCTATACCAGTTAGCCATGGCCACGTTAGGGACTGAAGGCCCCCAGGAAGAGCAATGGGCCCTGCTCATGTACAATTTTCCTTATCTGTAATCGTTCCTCCGGTTGCTCAAGGCCTCTCTCCCTGCCACAGAAATTTCTCCTGCTATGACTCAGCCAAAATTCACCTGCATGCCAAAAGCCTGCCAAAGGTATTTGTCTCGTCCCGTGACTTGCTCTGCTAAGGACCTATATAACTCTGACCTTGGTTGCAGCTCCCCTGCCATTTTCTCCCCTGAAAATGCACCCCATTTGATGCTTGACTGATTGATCCCACTGCTTAATTAAAGGCATTGCTGATCCGTCGAGGTCTGCTCCCATTTAGGTCATTTTTGCTTACAGGGATCACCCTAGAACTAGGTGGCCTCAACTAGGGCTGATGTGGGCTCACTGTGCCAGCTCCAGTGCTTCAGGTGTGGCAGCTGGGTGGCTCTGTCCCCCACCCCACAGGGATTGGCTGGGTAGCTCTACTCCTCACATCTATCATCCTCTGTGGACAAGCCAGCAGCTAGAGAGGCTCTCTCTCTGCTCATGGTGACACCAGAGGAGTAAGAGGGTAAGTGAATACATATCAGTCCTTTGGAGACTGGGCTTGGATTGCCACACCCTGGATCAGCCGCCCTAACCCTGACCGTAAGTTGTGTGGGCAGCCTGAAGTCAAGGGACAAAGGACGTTCCTCCTACTAGTGGGAGGAACTGCACAATCATGTGACAGAGACCTGGGTTGCCATAAGAATCGGGGCTCTCAATGCACTCGGCCCCTAATCCCCAGAGGTGCATTTGGGGACACCTTCCTCCTACCCTCTTCTGCAGGCGGGGGGAGATCTGGAGCCCCCTCCATACACTGTCCTTGTGGCTACACAGCACAGAATTCACCCAGCAAGCTGCTCACGCTTTCAGGAAAAATCTGTCCCACATCAAATGTTTTTCATTTGATTCTCAAAAGCTCTTATAAGGAATGTTGTTTCTAGATATATCTCCCTGCACTCTTTGAGATGACAAATCACTCCCTTTTTTCACATCTGACACATTCTGAATATCTAGATCACCTTTCCCATATCAATGGTAGCTCCTTGTTGGCCTTTCCTTGGTTTGAGTGGTGTTGATCCTTCTCAAACAGAGTGGGGGGCCCCAGCTACCATGGTCACCTCCTTCAAGTCAACTCTGGGAAGATCCCCTGGCTCTGCCCTCTGATGTGTCCTTAACCCCTTGGCCAGCAGGGGGCACATGAGTGACACTATCTCCATGATGGTACCCTCCCAGGCTGAATGGCAGTGGAGAGGTCTGTTAATCTGTTAGTGTCTGAAACTGGCTGGGCACTAAAATGACTGGGAGCTGAACATAGATCAGATTCCTGGGTCTGGGCCATAGGATGGAGCTGGAGGGTGAGCCCATCCATAACTGTTAAGTCTTCACCGGAATGATACTCAGACTATTTCAGAAGCAGATGTTTGCTAACCCTCATACCATTTATTACTTAGATCAGGAAGACATGGTGGCCTCCAAGACATGGTAGCTATGAAAATGTATTCTTACTAAAGCAGGAACTTTGCCTTCCTGAGAATCTGGATCCTTGTCATGGAACTGTAGGTAATAAGAGAACTCACTTTCTTTGACCCTAAAAGTTTAAAAAAAAAAATCGATTCAGCCAATGTGGTGACATATGTCCATAATCCCAGTGATCTAGGAGGATTCAAAGTTTGAGGCCAGCAACTTAGTGAAATTCTGTGTCAAAAAAAATAAAAATAAAAAGGGCTAGGGATGTAGCTCAGTGGTAGAGCACCCTGGGTTCAATCCTCAGGACCAAAAATTTTTAAAGAAAAAATTAAAAATAGCTTCAGCACAGAAAAAATGAGTCAGTCTGAACTTCATTGGCTCAAAATTGGCACTATGTCTTCATCTGAAAAACAGAGTTATTTAGAATCTCATCCAAGTGAAGTCCAAGGGGTTTGCCAGAGACACACGAATCTGGGGCAATCCCCAGAGGTGCTGAATCGGAATCTGTAGGGTATCTCAGTATACACTACATTTTGAGAAACATCGTTCTTATAAGGTGCCTTCTAGGAGCCTCTAATTCTGTGCCTTTTAAATTTTATTTTGAGACAGCATCTTGCTAAGTTGCTTAGGGCCTAACTAAGTTGCCAAGGCTGGCTTTGAACTTGTAATCCTCCTGCCTCAGACTCCTGAGCCATTGGGATTAAAATCTGTCTAGCCCATGGCCCCTCCAGAGTCAACATTGCTGCCAATTCATTCTACCATCTTCTAGTATAGTGGTCATGTACTCCCTCTTGTCAAGGCGGAGGGGCCAAGAAACTTGGAGAAACTCACAAGCTATGAAGAATCACGAAGAGAACTGTAGCTAAAATTCTAAGCAAGACTCATGTAAGTCTGGGTCACTAGACATGTCAGGATCACAAAATAGATTGAATATTACAGGAGCAGGGAGGGGCAGAAAGCAAGTTAGAGAACCAACAGCAAGGAAAATAGAAGTATTGCAGGAAACTTATTTTCCATTACAGCTTGTCAAAAATATAGGCTGATATATGCCCGGGAAAAAGAGATTATGAATTTCCCTGTTCCTTTCCTTTGCGGGGTTGAGGAGGAAGAATTTGCCATGGAGCTGGAGCTGTGTTGATTGGCAATTTATTTGTGAATTGTTTTCTGAATCTGGGGCTTCTCTTCTCAGCTCTCTGAAGTTGACTACAAAAAAACTGTAGGTTGGGTGGAAACTTCCTTTTCCCTAGAGCCAAGCTCCCCATCCCGCCCCTGCTGTACCTACTTCAAAGGATAGGACCATTCAAATAACAGGCCCTTAAAGCTAGTGGGAGATGTGCTTTTCCTTTGGTCTCTCGGAGCCCTCTGATTTTTTTCCTGCATCTTCATGGTAGCATGTCAGCTACTATTTATTCTTATCTATTATTCTGTCAGGAAAGGACAGTTCATACATTAAAAACCAAAGGGTTATCCTTCACTTTTTGTTTCGAGGCCTACTTCCGGAGCCCAGGGCCTTACAGAACTCTGAGATGCTGAATTAGGGACACTTCCCAGTCTTCTCCAGGCCCAACTGACATCATCCTGGTAGAAAATAAGCTAATCACCTTTTCTGTCCATAAACCATTTTAATAGTCTTTTGTTGGACAGGAACTGGGGAGACGAAGCTCTTCACAGTGCAGATTAAATGACATAGCATGCAGCCACTTTTATACAGAATAGGAGCCAAAGTTTCACTCAGGCCCCATGCCCAGCAAGTGGGGGGGGGGGGTTCATGGTCCAATTCTAGGCCTTCTAGCTCCAAAGCTCACACCCCCGTCTCCTATCTCCCAGTTTCCACTAGAAAACATCCTCCCTCACCAACCTGGTTTCTTGCATTATTTTTTTCTCCCAACTATAAATTATTCCTCCATGTGTTCACAGACTATACGGAGTCTTCTCTCAGATACCCCCGCCCCACTGCTACAGGGTCAGGAGCATCTTTCTCTGACACTGGCACTCCTCTCCTAGTCTTGAATCGAGTATAGGATGGTCATTAAACTTTTCCCACCAGACTCTGACTCTCCATGTGCATATCCATTTGCCTGGCAAGACCATCCGTATCTTTCCCCCCACTAAGATGAAGGGATATGAAAGTGCTTTGTGTTAAAACAATCCAAATGGAGGGCCTGGTGCATGTGCTCATGTGTCTGGGTGTTTCTTTACATATGTGCCATGTTCTGTTGTGACCATCGCACCTTAAGACATTTGTGGCTTCTCCAAGGAGGTGGGGCTAAGGCTATTTCAGGGACTCTATGAAGACAAAATGAAGGGGCCTTAACAAAGTACCCCTCCACAGTACAGAAAGCTTCTGTCAAAACTCAGAGCCCTCTAACACCCTGATTAACGATGCATGAGATGTCCCTGACATTTCTCTTCATCATTGCTCTGCCTTTGGCTATTATTCATGCAAAAACCACTCAGAACAGGGGGTCAGCAGAGCGTGGCATGTTCACAAAGGTGAGACAACATCTATTTTGTGTGTGTGTGTGTGTGTGTGTGTGACTTCCCTATGACAGACAGCTGTGTTCTGAGGCTCAGAAAGGGAAACAACAGAAGCAAAGCACAGTGACCATGTGAGATGCAGAGATCACCCCTGGTCAGAATTCTGGGCAGCTCATGTGGCCTTCCAGCTAAGAAGGTGGGTGCTGGGATGGCCATCTGGGGGTAGCCTGGCTTGCCACATGGTAGCCACGTGACTCTGGGTGAATTGAGGCAGTGGGCTCCATTGTCTCCTGAGTCTGCCATGTGAGAGCAATATCTTCCTTAAAGCACTGTTTGGGGGTGCTGGTTAGGGGAGCTAAGTGAGGCCAGGTGCTGGGGACGTTGCTGGCACTTTGTTAGTGCTGGCTGCTCCTGGGTTGCTGCCTGTCTGCTTCTTACTAGTCGAGGATACGAGTCAGGCCCCTCCCTCTCCTCAGCACCTTTATGCTGTCGCCCCAGTACAACCCATCAGATGGAAGGTAGGTATTCTATAAGTATTTGTTGGACAAGCAGATATTTTTCCTGGCTTGGCAAGTAGCTTGAAATGAATTGTGAGGAATGAAGAAGAGCAGGTCCAGTCACCTCTCCGTATCTTGGGTTCCATGAGCAAGGATTCCATCAACAGTAGATTGAACGTATGTGGAGGAAAATCACATCCACACTGAACATGTACATACTAATTTTTCTTGTCACTATTTCCTAAACGATATCACACAACAACTGTTGACAAGGCCAATGCCCAGGGTCCAGCCTCTGGAGCTGTGTCTGTCGCCACCAGCAGAGGCTGGGATCCCTCCCTAGGCCTTGTCCCCTCCTCACCAGTGAAGACTCCACAGAGGGACAGATTTTCTGGGTATTGTAGCTCTGATTAATTGGAAACAAGAAGGGAGCTTTCTGGCATGTCTTGGAGCAAATCCCCTTCAGGTGACTTCCCTCACTCTGAATTCTGTCACAGTTTTATTGTAAAGAAATTGAAACTGGCACTTTGAGGACCTGCTGTGTGCAGGAATTATGATCTACCCTGGCTGCAGGTGGATCGGACCAAAATATCTGCCTCCTAGCTCATGTCTTACAGGCTGGAGGAGGTGGAGACAGGTAATAAGTGACTTTTAGGCAAAAACCTGCAGGAAAGGTTAATGAGGTTGCTGAGTAGAGGGGGCTTGAGGATTGGGGCAGGCTGAGCCACCTGACAGGGAGTGGTGGGGAGACAGCTTGGAAGGACTGAAAGGTTGGGGTACAGGAGAATGACATGATCAGCTCTTCTTTTATTTCAATCTTTCTTGCTACAAGGAGGAGAGTGGATTAGGCAGGGTGAGGGTAAGGAAGAGTGGCCATTTTGTGAAGTTACTGGGAACTTTGAGGTGATGTGTATGACAGGGTGGCTTGCACCCCGAGCACAGAGGTGGTGTTATCATCTCACATGTAGGTCTCACATGAAGGTCAGGATGAGGAAACACTCCAGTATCTTTGGAGAAAAATATCTGTACACCATAACCCATATTCAAGTAGAATTTGCAATATATACAGTCAGTTATAATGAGGCCAGATTTAATATAGAAAATAGGAACCAGAAATTGGGTAGTTGGAGGACAGTGGAGGTTGGAATGACTTTCTGTGTACCTTCTCTGGTGCATAGGGCACTGTGACACTTACAAAGGATTTTGCCATCTTGTATTCATTTATGCCCCTGTTGTAAGATGGAAGGGTTTCAAGCACCTTCTGTTTGTAGCATGTTCTTCTAGCTGCTGAGAGAGAGAACTCTGCACACAAGCTAAGTAGTCACACCTCCAGGGAGCTTCTAGTCTGGTTGGGGCCTTCAGGTAGGTGCTGCTAAAGAGTTAATCTCGTGTCTTTTCTGCTTGTTCAAGGCAGCCAAAAAAAAAAAAAAAAAAAGTAGGACACGATTAA
Organism: Spermophilus citellus; assembly: GCF_964194105.1. Classification (NCBI taxonomy): domain Eukaryota; kingdom Metazoa; phylum Chordata; class Mammalia; order Rodentia; family Sciuridae; genus Spermophilus; species Spermophilus citellus. The sequence goes on along the minus strand of NC_138184.1, from coordinate 20,839,222 downwards.
TTGTTTAATGATAAATGGGACAGAAAATAAGGGACTTAGGAAATGAAAGGGAGAGCCCTCTAGGGTTTTCCCACACAGATCTAGACTCCACGATGATGCCCAGGGTGGGGACGGATCCTTTACTGGGCAATAGCACAAACAAGAGCACAGGGTAGAAAGGCGGTGGTGAGCTAGAATCACAATGGAGGATGACTTCCACAGGGGCGAGGTGAGGCTGCAGGCTGTCTTAGGAATGGGAAGGTGGCAGCATATCCACACTGTATGCCAGGGTGAGGGGCCGTGCAACCTGGGACAGTTTCCAGCTGACGGCTGAATGTTCTACCAGTATCTTCAAGATGATCTGCAGGAGGTGGAAAAACTGCAGCACCAGAGAACAGAATGGAGAACCCACCTGGGAGGCCCATGAGGGAATTGAGGCTTTGTAAAGAGGCCTGGGCAGAGGGCATAGGAGGGTAGGCGTGCCCCACCAGCCAGGTAAACTTGGCACTTTTCATGTGACCTTGGTGCCTACACTGGGTTGGACAAGAAGTGTGAGGCCTTCCCCTATGGACGACCCTGTTATTCTCTGACAAGGGTTGGGGTGTGTGGTGGTGGCAGGTAGAAGTCTGGGTGGGGTCAAAGTGGTGATGTCCCTGAAGGGCTGGGAGGGAACAACATGATCTACTCTGGACGTTCTGAATGTGATGTTGGAACATCAGATGCAACAGGAAGAAGAGGAAAGGGGAAAGTAATAGCCACTGGGACCCTCAAGAATGCAAGGTGTGTAGAATAACCTGGGTTCTGGAAGGAGGCAGGTGGCCTACTGGAGTTGGGTAACTTGAAGAGGGTTTAATAAAGGGATTGTGTATAGAGGCACAGGAAGCCAGAGAGATGGTGCAATGGCCAGTCTGGGCATCATGGCAGCCAAGCTTTAGGATCCAGAGGAGGGAGCTGTCACTAGAATCTGAGACAGAGAAGCCTGTGTGAAGAGGGTCCTGCAGAGTGTACACCAGGAATCTGTCTTGATGTCACACTCCTTTCAATCAGTAGGAAAGGGAGCCACTGATGAAGTCCCCACCCTGTGTCAGCCTCCAGGAGCCAGAGCTGGGTGGCAAATGGAGGAAAGAGGATCTATCTGCAGGGGCAAAAGATGACATCACAGCCAAGCCTAAGGGTGAGAGAGACTGGTACCATGCAGCCCAGATGGCACAGGGCAGGTTGATAGAGACAGTGGAAGCAAAGGTGGTGGGTCTGGGCAGCCTCAGGCAGATGACCATTGGAGACTCAGAGCCTGACTGTGATCCCAATCAGATCCCAATGGAGTTGGGTGATGGGGAATGGAAGAAGGGGCACGTGACTAGCAAGCACTCAAGATAGGAAGGATTAGGATTTGAGTTCAGTAACCAAGCACAGGACATAGTCTATCCTCCCTCCAGAAAAATAGAGGTGCTAGGTAAACAGATTTAAATAACCCATAACCCATGCAGCCTGAGTAACAGTGGTGAAGAATACAACTCCACTCCCAGCCATCAGTGAACTATGATTTGCTTTGGTGAAATTAATAGGAACCAAAATTTCCAAACTTTACTTCCCCTTATATACTTTTCCCTGAAAGTCTGACCCAACTGGTGTCTGAGAACAATTTCTTTAATCTAGAAGTCTCAAAAAAAAAAAAAAAAACCCGAAAACAAGAAGCCTCCTAGGAGATAGCCCCTTCCTCTCTCAGGCTTCTTCTACCCATCAGAGCCTGAAGGTTTGTACCTTTGCTCTGGACAGAGCTCCTCACATCTTCCCATCCAGCAGGTCTGGGGTGGGACTTCAGATCTGCATTTCTAACTGGGAGGTACGGTTGGTCTCTGGAGCCACTGTGAGTAGCAAGGTCCTGGGAGATTTTTTTCTGATGATTAGAATTTAAAAAACAAAAAACATGAGACTAAGTGATTACAGGTATGAGAACCAGATGGTAAACCATCTATGTGGAAAAAATCAGGTCCCAGACCCAGACTGCATGGCCCTGGGCCACCCTTCTGAATAAATAAAGTCCTGCATCTCCAGGAGATGAGCTCCACTGGGACACACTGGATGCGACTTAAAAAGCAGGTGATGCTGCAGGCAGAAGCCCTTCATGCACCTTGTAAATTACCTGTGAACGGCAGAGGCATTGAATAACTTGGCCTTGTGGTTTGCTGATTTCCTTCTTGAAACGGTTCTCTAGTTCACAGCCAGATCGTTTTTCACCCTCTTCCCCTGCCTGCTGCTCACACGGAACGTGGTTTCCTTCGACTTCTGGGGGCTGACGTGAGACCATGAATGGAGTCAGATATTTCATGAGCTCCTTTAAATGCCCTCTAACACCACCAACTACAAGGCTGGCCTCCTTGTCCCTCTGTTACCAATAAGTTTCAGAAAAGATAGGTCCCCAGCGCCCGTTGCACTTATTAATTGAGAGGGCTGTTATAGAGTTTCAATGGATTAGAAGAGCACAGAGGTTCAAGGACAGTGATCTCACAGCCGCTGGTTTTGGGCCCTCCTTTCCATGTCGAGCACAGCCAGGGTTCTGGCCTCTCCACTCCAGGGTCATAATCTGGGACCTGCCTTCCAGTTGTGTTCTATTATGATTTAGTTCTAATACTGGGGGGGATGATCAGAAAGGGGTTGTTGTTATTGTCGTGAAATAATAGTCCATACTGAAAATGAAGGTCTATGGGGTGGGAAGGCCTGTCCAATCTCCTCCCATCCACTCCTCCATCCCATTATCCCACCTCTTCTTAAACTCTCTAAAGTTGTCAGCCATGTGGTCTGGATACCCCTGGGTTCTGTTGTCATTCTCTCCTTTTCCTGGTTATGTTCTTCGTATCCACTTAACCTCACCAAGCAGGAAAAGTTCCCCCATCATCTCTGGAAATTAGAGAGACTTGCTTTACTCCAAGTGGAATCACCCTTCACACAGAGATCCCAAAGGGGCAGCACCCACAGCAGCATTCGAATAATGGAGAGTTGCTGAGCGTTTACTGTATACCAGGGACTGTATACAGTACTCTACGTGCAATAGCTTATTGCTATGTCAGACTCCCTGTGAGGTGAGAGTATGGTCACTTTTACATGTGTACTGAGAAGGCACCAGGGACACATGGATGCATGCATTTCACTAGAGGTACTTGGCAGGGAATAGGTTTTAGACCTGCCTGGCTCTAGAACCCAAGCTCCTAACACCACTTCTAGGGTTAGACCAGCTTGAGCAGCTTGCACCCTAATTCTGTCTTGGGTTTTAGAAGGGTCTGGACCCAGCATTCATTTATGTCTGATTGAGCTGGGAACCTGCTACCTAGAAGTGTGAGACCCTGACTCAGGCATCTCTAAAAGCTGGGGTGAGCCAGGGTGAGCAGATGTACACTTTGGCTGAAGGATGTTGTGCACCCGTTCAGTGCCAGCCACGGATGGAGTATAGCGGAGAGGCCAGATAGAGGGACACATAAGACAGGAGCCCTGTGCCTAGAGCCTCAAGGACACTGGCAATGGTGACACGTCGGTCCATAATGCATGCCATGGTAACTTTACAACATGCACTGGGAGGCCAGGGAAGGACAGAGAGACAGCTGCCAACAGGGAATGTGGAGGAGGGGCATTTGAGACGAGACTAGAATGAAGCAACAGGACTCAAAGACTTGAGGGGGTGGCACATTGCAGGAGAGGCAAGAAGGCCCCCTTTCAGACTCTGAAGCATGACAGTCAGGAGTGCTTAAAGTCCTAAGGCTATGTGTCCAGCTGGGCTTAGAGAGCACCAGATCTCAAAATCCTCTAAAACCAGAGTCAACTTCTAGTACTACACGGGCATTATCCTTTAATTCTTCCCCAGACCCTCAGTGGTAGATTTTATCATCTCCATTTCACAGGTGGAAAAACTGAGGCCCAGAGAGACTAAGGGACTCATGCCAGGCCACACAACTAAAAAGTGGCAGAGTGAGGAGTGAAATCACAACAGGTCTTCTCAAGGGTCTGTGCTTCTCACCTGGTAGCATTATCTGCTCTGCAGAACCACAGGCCTTGAAAAGCAGCACTGCCTCCTCCACCATGTGTGAACTCAGGCATCTTCAGGCCGATCAGCCTCTGAACCCACAGCCTACATGGTACAGGAGGCAGGGGTGCTGAAAAGGCTCTACCTCCAGCCACCTTGTGCACAAGTGTGCAAAGCCCCAGCACAGCACTGCACACCAGCAGCTCTGTCCCTTCTGAGCAGCCTAAGGCAAGGGATGACAAGGCACAGCAAATTAAAACAATTGAAGTCACATCACTTGTGCCTCTTGGAGGCAAACCATAAATACATAAATTCTCGAACCTGCTATTCTGATTCCAGCTAATATGTTGTAACCGCCGTCTGTGCGCCCGGGAAAGCAGCTGTGAGGAGCAGAGCAATAAATTGGATTGTAAAAGCTCAGGATAGAAAAATGATTGCAGCATTTTTACAATTACCTGGTTTTCCTCAGTCCATGGAGGGAAGAGTGCTCTCTCTTTGTACTTCTGCAGTAAAAAATGTATCCAGGTTAAGTCCCTATCATTATTATATCATCATAATCTAGCATGTATTGATTGCTCGACACTCCCGAGGCACACAGCCTTGTGGTTAACCCCCACGCCCTCCCCACCAGGCGGGCTCCCTTGGCTCTTCTGCTCTTCAGGTGAGTCAGCTGAGGCAAGTCTCAAAGCCATGGGGCTGGTGACTATGGCAGCCAGGACCCAGGCCCAAGGCAAGCGACCCCAGAGCCCGCTCATCCCATGTGAAAGTTTTGCTTTTTGTTCCATGACTGGGAGAAGGAAAATAGGTCAATTTTCATTTTTCACAACCCATTTCCTTTCCATACCTAAGGGACTTCAGTAGTCTCTGGATCCCCCCAAAACTCAAGCACTTGCTCCCTATAACTGGAGCAGCCAGTCCTCTTTGTACCCAGCGCCAGCCATCCCAAGCCTTGTGTTCCGTTGTCTGCAGGTTCTGTTGTCTCCCTGCACGTTTTTAAGAATCTCACAAAAGTGAACATCTATCTATTGTACCAAGAACAAGCTGCCTTCTTTTTTTTTCTTTGCTCTTCTACTTAAATTTTCAAAGAATCTAAAATAGCAGTTGCCATTTTTTACCATCTTCCCTTCTGAAATATTTAATTCTTCCTTGGGCGGTTTAACATTGTGTCGCCCAAGGATTAACTTCCTTTTCTGAAGAGAGTCTATTAGCTGAGGGAAGCAGAAAATGCATTTCACCAAGTGGCAGAGATGGGGCCGGGCTGCGCAGGTGAAGAGAAAGAGGGAGACTGGGGCTTTGCCTTTAGGAGGCCTCTTGCCCATCCGCCAAGCCAAAGCCAACGGTCTTTATTAAACGCATACCGATTTTTAGAAAGCAAAGTTTCCCTGCAAAGACCAATTTTAAGGGGATTAATACTGGATGAATAATGCATCAAGGAAGAACTACAACGGTAATACTTAATTGGGGAAGTGCACAAGTCGCCTTCCAGATACAGAACAAGTGTGAGGGGCGGATGGGAATGGGAAGCCAGCTCCCAAATGGAGTCTCCAGCCAGGAGGGTGACAGCCAAGATGCCAGTGCTACCATTTCTTAAGAATACCAGGAAAGAAGGGAAGAAAGCATATAAGAAATGAAAGCTTTAGTGATTTTTTTTTCCGGAAGGTCCTAATCAAAAGGCTTATTTCTTGTATAACTAATTAAAACAAATAAAAAATTTAAGAAAAGAAAAAAAAAAGGCTTATTTCTCCCTCTTAGATAATTTAGTGGATGGTGTTGATTTCGGGTAATTCCCCAGAGCTCCTGATTGCCTCTGTCCTTGGCCTCTATTCCCTGCTCCCCTTGGGTCAGTTTTAAAGAATTTGAAGCTTAGCCCCCTCCAGAGGGGCTTTCCCCAGCAGGCTCTTGTGGGTGGCTGTGACCATCCTACTACCTGCCTTGCATGCCTTGTGTACTAGTGATCTCTTGGTCAATGGTGTGTGCAGTTTTTCTTCTTCTTCTTCTTCGACTAAAAGTGTCAAAAGTCACAGTAGTAGTTCATTCTAACTCACTTGGTTTTTCAAGAAAAGGTTTCTGAGCTATGACATCAGAAACCATCCCACTAGGTCAAGGTAGGGAAACGTAATTCTTGGCCCATGAACCGCAAAGCTGATTTTCCTAAAGTTCAAATCAGGTGGGGAGAAATTGCTGTTCCTTGCCAGCTATCATTCTGTTCTTAAAGAATAAAATGAAAGGGGGCCTCCCAAAATTTTAGGACCATTAGGATGTCACTTTCAGCACATTTCCACCCTGCAGCTGGCCTCGAGGAGAAGCAGAGGATACCTCCTGTTTTCCACGTTGCCTCGGGATCCCTGATTTATAATACAGAGGTGCAGGAGGCCCTTGGACCTGGGGAGCTGTGAGGGTACGGGGCTTCTCAAAATGTTTCACAGCAGGTTTCTGCTGTAAAGGTGGGTGTCCCTCCAGGGAAGGCTGGTCCCCCAGCTCCTGTGCTCTCAACTCTCCACCACACTCCAGTTGGCAGTTCCTTCAGGGCCAGGCGCAGATAAAGAGGGTGTGTAGAGAAAGCCTCAGTCTGAAATATCTAGGGCTTGGGGGTGCTCCAACCTCGCTGCCATTAGAATTATCTGGGGAAAGAGAATCCTTGCCTTTAAAAGCCATCTTCTATCCAGACATGTGGTGTTGTCCCAGCTGCTGGGGAGGCTAAAGCAGGAAGCAGGAGAAACACTGAGCCAGGAGTTTGGGGCCAGTGCGGACAACATAGCAAGAAACCCTCAAAAAGACTGAAGGAAAAGAAGCGGTGGGGGAGGGACACGGCCTCAGTGCTTCCTCAAACGGCCCGGTACATCCCTTGTACAGTCATGTTTGAGAACCACCACCCTGAAGGCACCTCCCATGACCGCCCTGGGAAAAAGGTGCCCTTCACAGTGTTACCTGCCTGCATCCTGGCTCTCCCGGTCACTATTTTTCCTGTGGCTTTTGATTTTTGACACATTTTACTCTGTAGCTTCATTTCCCTCCACGGTTTTTCGGGGACAAACTCTAATAGTCAACATTTCTCACCAAGAAGGTGTTTAAAGCTTTAAACTGCACGTGAGCTTACACTCTTTGTCCGACTCAGTAAGTCGATGTCTTTTAACACCAGCAACAAAGACTTCACAGTTCCATTGCAATTGTTTTGTTGTATTTCACCACTTTTCCTTAATTTCCAAAAGCAAGGGTGTGTTTTGGCTTTGCTATTACCAAGATTTTTTTTTTTTTTTTTTTTTTTTGTAAATTAAAGATGCTTTTGTCTTTGGGGTCAGAAGATTCCCAATATTGTTTAGAAATTGAGCGAGGCCCTCCCAAAACTGGAATGTTGGGATCTTTAAATTATTTGAGTTGGGGGTCTTAAATGAATATCTACCCATTTTTAAAATTTCTGCATTTAAGGAGAACAGGTGTAAAGTTGCATTCCCTGAAGCAGGAAGAGCAGCAGCAACCATTGCCATCAGCCACTCCCGTTTTTGTAACACTGTAACAATGACATGTTTATCGTGCACCCCGCCCCCCCCCCAAGAATACTTTTTGGAACACCAAAGCATGGGGTAACGGAAGGCACAAATCTCTGGTTCCGTTTCTGACTCACCTGCCCTCTGAACATGAAATGTTGAGTATAATTCTTAACTTCTTGAGATTGCTTATGTCCTGCCCACTTCACAGGGTTACCCTGTGGTTTCAAAGAGATGTAGGTGAAGGCACCCTGAATAGGATCAAGCACTGAGTGATGTGCAGTCGTGCCAATGCAATATGTTATCTGTGAGATTTCGGGGTCCGCTATGTTCTTTTTGTACAAGGCTGCCCTAAAATAGGCACGTTTGAGGCATGATCCAGCAGAACAGAGGTTGAAAGGGAAGCTGGTAACATAACCAGCACCTCTTCGGCACTGTTTGCCTACCAGCAAGAAAATTCACATTATGACCTGTAAAAGGCAGTTCACTGGCTGAACCACCTGTCCTCAGGACCATGCTTTCTAAACATCTTCCCCATGCTGGGTCAAATAGAAAGTGTATGTTTAGCTTTTGAAGAAACTGCCAGAGTAGCAGTACCATTTTACATTCCACTACAGTGTGTGAGAGGTGCAGTTTCTCCACATCCTCTCCAACATTTCGTGTTATCACTTTCATTTTTATCTGGACTAAGAAGTGTAAAATGATCTCGTTGTGGTATCAATTTGTATTTTCATAGTACATAGTTCTGTTGGATATTTTTTCATGTACTTATTTGTTCTCTATCCTTTTCTGTGAAATGTCTGCTTGTGTCTTTTGCCTATTTTCTAATTGGGTTGTTTGTTATTTTATTATTGAGCTCAAAGAGCTTCTTGCATAGGACACAGGGTTTCCAAATATTTTTTTTCCAGTCTGAGTATCAGTCTTTTCTCTTAGTAGAATCTGTTGCAGAGCTAAAGCTTTAATTTGTTAAGTCCAGTTATCATTTTTTTTATTTTATGGTGTGATGTCATATCTAAGGATTCTTTGCCTAGCCCAGATCCTAAAGATTTTTCTCTTTTCCCCATGTTTTATTGTTTTATCATTTTTTATTTGTTCTTTATAGTTATACATGACAGAATGTATTTTGACATATACATGGAGTATAACTTCCCATTTTTGTGGTTGTACTTAATGTGGAGTTACACTGGTCTTGTATTCACATATGAATATAGGAAAGTTATGTCCGATTCATTCTACCGTCTTTCTTATTCCCAATCTCCCTTCATTCCCCTCTGTCTATCCAATGAACTTCTATTCTTTTCCCATATGTTTTACAGTATTACCTTTTACATTTGGTCTGTCATCCTGTAAGGGTTAAGGTGTGAGCTTTAAGTTGAGGTTCATTTTTTCCCCTATGAATTTCTAGTTACTCCAGCAGCAGCTGTTAAAATACCATCCTCCTCCTCCTGAATTGCTTCTGTACTTTTGTCAAAAGTCAGTTGAGCAATGACAGAATTATTTTAGAGCTCTTTCTCCTCTCCCTTTGATCTGCATCTCTGACCTTCCACCAATACTCTGCATTCTTAATTACTACAGCTACATAAAGTCAGGGAGAGGGTTCTGCCTCACTTCATTGTTTCTCAGAATTGTTTTAGCTATTCTAGTTCCTTTGGCTTTGTATAGAAATTTTAGAACAATCTTGTCTGTACTTACAAAATATAGTTATTTTGTTAAGAACTGTATCTATTTGGGCAGACTCAACATTTCTACTATTGAGTTTTTAAATCTGTGAACATAGTACCCCTCTCCATTTCTTTAGATCTTTGATTTCTTTCCTTAGCCAATATGCCATGTAATTCTTTGGGGCTCACCGTCCCTAGGCAGTCTTCCTCCTCCTTTCCACCTTTCACATCTGTATCCATGCTACAGAGAGAGATACAGACAGCCTGTGTCTAGGCATCTTACTGAACCATCCAGTAGTTGTACCCATTTTCAGGCTGAGGGTTTTGGATTTGGGAGGATAATTGTAACAGGGCTGTAGTCCACAAGGAACTGCAGAGAAGATGTAGTTCCCTAAGATCAGAGGGGCCTAGTGACATCCTGGCCATCTCAGCACAGGACACCACAGAAATCCATTCTACAATGTTCACACACTCAGCTGCCTCCTGAAGCATTTCTCAGGACATGTCCCTGTCATTAAGTGACACATGACTGCTTTGCAAAGGCCTGTTTCTCCCTGTCTGCAGGCTCACCTCATCCTCCGCCTTTCCCAAGACCAACACAGAACAGCAGTGATGATGATAATGGACACCCATCCCTCTTACTTCTCACCTTTCTGTAGGTTTCTGTAGGAGTAGAGATGCAGTTTTATCCGATGTCTTTCCTGAATTAAACAAGATGATCACATGGCTTCTCTCTCTCCATCCATTAATGAGTTGGATGAGATCTTTCCAACGTTGATTCATCCTAGCTCTCTCAGGATAAACCCTCCTAGGTCATGTTGCGCTACCCTCTTAAGACACGAATTTTGGTTTAGGAACTTGCATTAGGATGTGGCTTATGTATGCATTAATAAGCTGGTGCTTATTACCCCTGCCATTCATCACATTGCTGGCCTCTGTCAAATGGGCCATATGTTCTCCCTGTGGACATTCTATTAAATGGATATTCAAGTTCCTATTAAATTTCTTCCTGTTAAATGTCCTACCTGGCTTTGTAAGCATTTCGAGTTGTTGAACTGTGGTCTATTTTCATGCCATCTAGCCACTTGGGATATCCAGCTTATACTACCTTTTCATAGAAAATTGAGAAGCTTTACCTGGTTCCTATGTGCTCTCAGTTCAAACACAGGAATATGCATTTTAAACTGTAGAAAATCCAAGTGGGTGGGAGACCTAGTTATTGGAACAGGCTCTTGGACCACTTTTTCAATTTTTTTTCCCTGTGGTTTCTGATCTTTTCAGGTTCTCTCTTATGGAGTCATATAATAAGTTTAATTATTTGTTTTCAGAAAATCATTCCTAATTTTTTTCAAATGTATCAATATTTGCATATATATGCTCTGATAATTTTGAAATCAAATCCATGTCTTTATTATCCCTAATTTTGCTCAACTTTTTGAAAGACTCGTTTCTTTTGAGGTTTAATGATCAAACCAACCCGTTTCTCTTTTATCATCCTATTTTTTCTTCATTGGGCCCACTCTACTTTGTTTAGCTCTCTTCTCTAAAATTTCTTGAGATGATTTAGTGAATTTTCTTGTTGTCCAAAAGCACTTGACCCTGGAGTCCCTCTTTGATGCTACCCTGTAAGTTTAGAACTGAGTGTTCTCATTGTCGTTCATTTCTATACAGTCTCTAATTTCGGCTTTGATTTTCTTTTGTAAATTGCTCTTGGGTTAGAGCTCTGAGAAGCCTGGAGAATTCCTCTTTTGAGGGATTCATTGAGATTTTTATCTGTAGCCTATACTTGGTCAGATTTTTAAAGCATTTCAGGGAAACGTAAAACTCAATGCTTTCTGTTATTTGGGAACTGAGTCTAGATATGAAAGTTGGCTCTATGACTGCGGATGCCAATCCTCTGTATCCTTACCTACTGTTTAGGCTACTTGATCCTTCCCAGAGAAAGGTGTGCTCGGGGTCCCCACAATAAATGTATTGCACAGTGGCTGTGCACGTTTCTGAACACTTGTGACAATTCCATGGTGTGTGTTCTTCAGTGACAAAAGGTTTTTTTGTTTGTTTGTTTGTTTTTTGTGGCTATTCCTGGACTGTATCTTCCATCCACAGAAAGTAGTCACTTGGTTTGGCCTTGAATTCTATTGTGGCCCAATAGTAACTGTGCACTCTTTTGCTTTCTTTGTAATAATGCTTAGTAGGTTTATCTCTCATTATATCAATTTATCTTTTGAAAATAACACATAGCCTGGTTCTATACACTCCCACCTGAAAGTCTTTTAATAGGAAAACTTAAACTACTTGTATTATAATATGGGTGCCTTTGGACATATCCCTGTCATTTATTTTCATCTTCTACTTAATGTGCCACTCCTTGTTCTTTTCCCTGCCTCCTTTTATTGCAGGCTCTAAACTGTGTTTTTGTTTTTTATCCTTCAGTGTTCTGAAAGGTGTGTGTCTTATTCCTTAGTTGTTTAGAGCAGAAGAATTTATAATCCTTGTCATTGCTAGGAAGATATCATTTATACCAAATCTATAATTTGCCCTCCTCCCCATAAGACAAAATCCTTAGCAGGTTTTCATGTGTTTTTAATTCCAAGGATTCTCTCTTGCTCCAATTGTTCTCTTTTCACAACCGTCTATTTTTATTTTACCAAGACAGTATATCTCTGAAGATTTTTATTTTCTTTCTTGCTAAAGGAAAAAAAAACATATGTGCTTGGTCTACCATGTTGAACCGGAAGTCTAGAAAGGATTTAGGATGCTACAAACATGTAGTTTTCTGAGTGAGGAAAACAAATCACAAGAATATTCCTACTACAGATATTCTCCCAAGACACACAAGTCAAATAAATAAAATATAAGTAGTAGTGTCTGTACTGAAAATCAGGTAGTGAGCTTCCCTGCCTGACAAGGCTGGTTTGGGGCCACGTCTGCCGTGGCAGTGCTGGCCACATATACCCGCTGCTGCTGTTCACATGTCACTATTAGCAAATGAAATTAAATACTTCAGTTGCTTAGTAACTAATCCAATCTGAGAAAGAAGCAAAAATAGAATACATAAATTTAGAACTTTTAGGCCATGTGCCAAGCAAAATATTCTTGCTCGTATCCTTTCTGATCAGCTGCAAGTTGAATGGAAGAAAGAGTATTTTAGTGTCAGAGAGGCAACATTGCTGTTGACATTTCTTGCTACAAGTGAATTCCCCTCAATGGCTGAATATTTAGGAGACAGTCTGGCTTCCCAGGAACCTCTCGTCACACTAGACCCCACAATAGCAAATGGGGAAATAAAAAAAGATTACTACGAATTTATCTTCCTGTCTTAATTAAAAAGGCAAAGGGTGTTATGTGATTTCGGCCACATTATACTCTTAGAGGAAAAGTATAAACTATCTGGATTACCCATTTTCCTGCAAAATAATAATATCATTTTGCTTCCCAAGCAGCTTTTCAACAAGACATAGAAAATTAAGAAACAGAAGTCGAAGGATTTGTGATCCATGAAGTGATCATTGGAATGAAGTTTAAAGTAATATCATGATAAATAAATTGACATTAAATGTGGTGTCAGCTACTTTGCATATGACTTCTTTGCCTCCTTAAAAAAAGTGAAAAAAATACACTTGCATGTACTTATGGATGACAGATTTCAGAATAGAAAGTAAAAAAAGGAAATGAAAGATTACTGTCCCCCAAATAAGTATATTTTAGAACTTAAAGACTAGTACAGTGAAATCCCATACAGTCTGAACCCAGATTAATCACTTTCTCATTTTTCTCCTTCTCTTTCATAAACCCATACACTTTTCCAAACCTTTGGAGAGTTAGTTTAACTATCTCAGCATGTAATTCCTGAGGACAGGACCAAGTACAATTATGCAACTCGGGAAATTTAACATTGATGTAATGTTGCCTTGGTCTTGTTTTGGTTGTGTTGATACAGTATCAGGATCCATATTCACATTTCCCCGCTTGTCCCAGTAATGATTTCTACGGGAATCTTTTCCCCCTGATCCAGGCAGTAGTTGCTTTGACCTTCTGTCATCTGAAGCAGTCCTTCAGTCTTTCTCGTCTTTCATGACATTGACTCTCTTGCTTTTGTGGTGCTGAGGATCAAACCCAGGTCTTCTTACATGCTAGGCAAGAACTCTGCCACTGAGCTATAGCCCAGCACAATACTGACCTTTTTAATGAAAAGAGAGAGAGAGAGAGAAAACTGGCTTTATTTAGAGATTTCTGATGTTTATTTATGATTAGAGGGAAGATACATCTTCAGTCATTAATTACAGTATTTTGGGGGATAATCTAAGACCTTAAGAGGATCCTCAAGTACACATGATTAGCAAACCTCAGAGCCATGCCACCCCAAAGCATGGCTCTTGGGAGTTCCCAGCAACACTACCAGCCCAAGCCCCATGTACCCAGGGCTCTGGCCCCAGTTCCCCAGTATGTTACCATTCAGTACACAGTAGACATTTCCTAAAAAGTTTGCAGGGGCTGATCCCAAAATAGGAAAACAGTCACTGGAACATGAGATCTATTTTTTTTTCCACTCCATTTTAGAGATGTAAAAGCTCAAAGAAGAGGCCACATATATTGGCAAAACGAATATAGGCTTATCTAAATATTCTTCTGTTTTTACTAAGTTAGCAAGCTGCTTTCAACTTGATGCCACTTCAACTGCTGAGAGGCTGGCTGAGAATCATGACCAGAGGTCAGCGGAAAAGAGACATAAGCCAGACTTGAAAGGGACATTCACATTCATGCTGGTGACAGTGTTTGTAGATAGAGTGTGTATGCACGCACAAGTTTATGTTTATACATGGCTGGATCTAGAAGAAATAGTCCAAGAGCTGCTTTTTGTCCTGGAAACTGCAGGGTTTCTGACTGTCCTAGGCCACGGGCTTCCACTGGCACAGGCCATTGTCACCTACTTTGTAAACACTTTGTAAATTCTGAAAAGTGTCAGACAGTTCTTCTTGGCTTCTCTGTGTGAGCTCTTTGCTTGGCATCCGTGTCTCTTCCCTTCTGTGGCACCTTCCTGCTCCTCCCTCCCCTTCCCATCTCTCTGCTGTTATTTCCAGTGTTAACAATGCAAACCCAGAACATAGCAATTGCCTGTAGGTTGTGATGCCAGGTTCTGGAGATTTTTGCCAAAGGTAGTGCATCCTTGGGAAGCTCCATTTTGGTGCAAGACCAGGGATACTGCACAGACCATCGGAGGACTGAGCAGCTCTGTAGAACAGATATTCCTTCCATTCAGCAAGAATTGACTGAGCATCTAGTACATGCCAGGCACTGTCCTTGGCACTGGAGGGATAGATGTGAACCACTCAGATGAGTTCCCAACCTCACAGAGCTTCTGTTCCAGGGGTGGGGGGAACATCTGATACACTAGTAAAGAAATATAGGAAGAACACAGTTCCGGATGGAGGGAAGTGCTTTGATAAGAATTGAGTGGGCTAACAGTACGGCCAGAGAGAGATGGTTGGGGCACTCACCCTGGTGTCCCCAGTCTGTCATCTCAGCTAGATGCCTTGGCTGTGAGTTTTGCTCTGGGGCTTCTCTGCACAAGCGGCCTGCCCCCTACCCCTTCCCCCTTGGGCTGGATCCAGGGTGAGTGTGTGGGGCTGGGGGTATGACTCAGTGGCAGAGCACTTGCCTAACATGTCTGAGGTCCTGGGTTCAAAACCCAACACCCCAAAACAAACAGGTCAAGTATGTGGAGAAAATGCCAACAGGGCCCCAAGGAGCTCCTTATTGATAGTCTGTAGAGACGCTGTTATTTGACATTTCTTGGAGGCAAGACAGGGTGTATCTCTCTCAAATAGAACCTGGGTCAGGGAACTGAATGAGTTCATTTAGTAAGGCGAGAATTTCCAGAAGATGACTTTAATTTGTTCAAGGGGAAGCTAATAAAGTGTTATTTTTAATATTTATATGGAAAAGAATCAGATTTCTGGTACAAATCTAGAATAGACATTTACTTCTGCTTTCTAGACATGATGTGACTACTGTGTATAACTACAGATGATTCAGATGATTTTCTGTAACTCTTACTAATTACCATTCCAGTCGCATCTGCCCCTAAAATCGGGCCATATGCAAGACTCTCTTCTATTATTTATCCTTCAAAATCAAAAGGCAACAGACTGAAATCATGACTTAAAACAGTGTGTTACTTTTCCACGTCTTTTCAAAAGGGTGTGCCTTTGGGCTAAGGTGTGAATTTTTAGAGCGCATGCAGGTAGCCAGGACCGGGTGTCAGGGGAGGGAACAGCTGTATCTGTCAGGATTTCGTTGGTAACCAGCTCCTAAGCCATAGAATTGGATTCTTTAGTGTCAGCCAGGGATAGAGGTTGGCTGACACTAAAGAATCCAATTCTATGTATCCTGTAGTATAAAAAGGCATATGCACCCCCCTCCAAAAAAAAGTATATTCTTTCACCAAAACTCAACCTAAGGCACTCATGTGGGAAATGGTGAACAAAACTGGGTCATGTCTCTGGTGGGACAGAACCCTGCACTGAGCCTGGACCCCAGGCACGAGCTTTCCTCAGCTCGTCTACCTTCTGAGATTCAGGGCTCCACCCTTAGCCTGCAGTGGGCTCCCCCAGGCCCTTCCCCTCACAAAGCTCAGGATTCCCTATGCTTTAGTCAGCTTTTGTCACTGTGACCAAAACACTCAACAAGAACAACTTAGAGGAGGAAGAGTTTATTTGGGGCTCACAGTTTCAGAGGTCTCAGTCTCCGTGGCTCTGGGCCCAAGGTAAGGCAGAACATCACCCGGGAAGGACCCAGGAGAGGAAAAGTACTCAGCTCATTGGGGGTCGGGGGTGGGGGGGGTGGTCAGGAAGCAAAGAGTTGGGGAAGGGGCAGCAGGAAGAACAACCCTTCCAGGGTACACCCCAGTGACCCACCTTCTCCAGCCACTCCCCACCTGCTAACAGTTACCACCCAGTCAGGCCATTCAAACTAGGATGGGCTAATTAGGTTACTGCCCTCATAATTGACTCATTTCACCTCTGAACACTCCTGCATTACCGGGAGCTTTTGTAGGACACCTCACATCCAAACTATAACACCCTGTAACCTTCCCTTGTCACAAGAACCATGGGCTAATGTGGGCAGCCCCAAACCAGAAGCTCCTATGGCTTACAGTTTGCAAGAGTGGAAAGCCCCCTCCAAGGGAGCACCAGCCAGAGGACCGTGATGCCTAGACCCCACCCGGAAGGGAAACTAAGTGTCTCTCCTCTTCCTTTCCTCTTCACCCTCTCCCGATTCCAAAAGTCCTGGAAATAGCAGAGGCTCAATGGAGCAGCTAAAATGAACACCTCCTTTCTATTCCAGACAAGGTAGCCCCTGGGACACAACAGAGGCTCACATAAGGCTCATAAAGGTCAGTAAAGCAAGACCAGAAGGTCGGACTTTCTGCCATCAGGGACTTGTGTTGCTTCAAAGTTTGGAGAGAGAAAGCTCAAGAAGCAAAACCCTGAGGTTGGGGTTGTGGCTCAGTGGTAGAGCACTTGCCTAGCACATGTGAGGCACCAAGTTCAATCCTCAGCACCACATTAAAAAATAAAATAAAATGAAGGCATTGTGTCCATCTGCAACTAAAAAAAAGTATTAAATAAAAAAAGAATTCTGAAGTGGTCCTTGAATAATCGATAGATTTTATTACAGTGTAACACAAGACAAGATCATGGATTCCTCCTCCCACCTGCACCTGGATAGCACCAGGATAATACCATTAGAAGCCTCCAAAGCAAGAAAGCATCGGACTGTCCAAGCCCAGGAGACCCTATGATTCCCTGGTGACCTTTAACTGCCCCCACCCCATCCTGTAGGTCCACTACTTTGGGTTCTCTTGAATCTCTACGGTCTACTAAGACAGCCAGGCATTGACCCCTCAGAGCAGCCTCCTAATCTGGAAAGAGACCAAAAGGAGGAGAAAAAAAAAAAAACAATCCCCCATCTGGGAGAGCCTTTTGTTTTCTAACACAACGTCAAAAGTCATCTGAAAGATGACTTGAGGCACCAAAGAAAATAAAACTGGTGCCACGCAGGAGGCACGACACACATAACATCCCACTCCACGGACTGTCAGCCCAGCAGGGAGAACCCTGGTCCCTGGTAACCAGTAACCATGTGCATCCATTAGCATGGCATCGGCCTTTGTGGGAAGCACAAGCACGTGGTGACAGTCTCTCTCCAGAGAAGCACTTTGCTCACATGGGGCCCTACAGTTAGATGGCCACAGCATGGCTCCCTGAGAAATGCTGCCCGTTGTACCATATTAAAGGCAGAGTTAGTTTGTTTGGGTTTTGTTTTTTTTTTTTTTTTTTAAATCTCAGATGCTGGTGCAGGGGTATAAGATGTTTATTATCATTTTCTAGATACCGCCAACAAAAGCTTTACTCACGAAAGAAAATTAAATGTTAAGGTTTCATGCGTGGGGGAAGGGTGAGCTGCAGAAGATGGGGAAGGATGGGGGGAAGTGTCATTTCCTTTAGGAAGGAAAAATATGGTGCAGGCCATAAACATAGCTTCATTCCCAAGCTGGCAATTCTTACACTTAATATGTTTTGTCAAGCAAGTCTTCAATACAGATTAAAATGTAATGCCAAGTAATTTCCACCTCTCGGCCGCTGGTGTCTGGGAACAATGGAGAGTGTTTTGATGAATGTCACTTAATGGCACTTATGCGCTCAGATTCAGCCCTAGCAGCAAGGACTAAAGAATGGGGGGGAGGGGACATCTGTGGGATGGGGGGGGGTGGGGGAGATGGGGGCAGAGTGCTCCATAATTCCTTTCTGACTGACTTGGTTCATAATAACAGGAATTGAAAGTGAATCAGGAACAAAATCGGGAGAGCAAAAATAAAATGACCCTTTGTTGTTAATTAGGCCCAAAGCACCAAACATGATTTCCAAGAACTGGGTCCCCTGGGAGGAGGGATGTCCATCAGGCAGATTCTATTTCGGCAGAAGGAGAAAGGGATGGCTGCCATGCTGGGGTCTAAGCCCCTGGTTCCCTGGGTGTTTACAGCCAAGCTCTCAACAGTCGCACTGTTGAATCTCTCCCCTTCTGTTGAGAGCCACAGCCAAAGGGGCCCCAGCAAACTTCCAGCTGCTGGCTGATGATTGGTTCACAGCGGCCCCAGCAACATCTAGCTGATTGGCTCCTCTGCGGTGATGTTCATTGGGCTGCTTCCCTGCGCTTTCAGACCATGGAGCTGCTCATTGGGGGACTTCTTTGGCTCCGCCCACGCGACCCAGCCAATCGGCCTCAAGAGCAGGAGGATTTTGGGAGGTGGTGAGGCTTGTGTGGGTGAGAGGCTTGTGGGAAGCCGGTGGTGGCAGTTGGGCTCTGAGGGTTTTTTCCTGAGGAGCTGTTTTGTTTGGTGTTTGTAGTTCTAAAAATAAAGTTAGTTTCTTTTGACAAGTGGCTCCTGAATTGTGCCCAGCCAGACTGCGGCACCCTTCCCACTCAGTTCTGTCCTGACAGAAGCCGGATGCTGCAAACCCCACAGGCGGCTCTGTGTTGACTGCCTTGGAGCAGCAAACTCCCTCCCTAAACTGCCTTGGCAATTTTGCATTCTAAACTCCCAGAGTGAGGTAATTTTGAAGAGTAGGATCAAAACTGAAGCACCCGTAGGATTCTGTCACCTGGGGATTTAAATCCTCACCTTCCTCAAGCCTGGCATGTGCCTTGCGCTCATTTCTCTCATCCTGCTCTTAAGCTTGATTGGAAGAATCTGGTTTCTACTTCTTCCCATTTGGAATAGGAGCCTTTCCATGGGAATTGCTAATTTTATGGTTGTGTAGGTGACCATCAACCCTGCTAGGCAGGAACCATCGTGTACCAAGTCTCTGTGCTCAGAGTCCTATAGGTTATGTTGGTCTTCCCCTCAGGGTCACAGTGATCCTGAAGACTTGACGCTGGTTCTTCCATGTTTTGGGTTGTTGATTTTGAAACACTGCCAAATTCTGCGGTATCAAACCCTCCTCTCTTAGAGATCGAATCAAAGAAATTCCTGCAGAAATTCTTGGAACATGTGGAAAAATTTCTTTTCCTGTGACCAGAATAGAAGTCCCCAAGGCCAGGGGAATAAGACTGAGGTGTCCCTGGTGCCACTGTTCTCATTTGTACCCTTTGCTGGCTCCTCCTCCCCCACTTCCTCTGGTTTATCTGAACAAGTGCCCTCCACGGAACACGCTGTCCCCATTCTACCCACAAGGAGACAGTTCACTGGCTTGCTCGAGACACCATACAGCTAGGAATGACAGAGCAAGGACTCGTGTTCACGTGTCCATCTGATCCAAATCCTCAACTCTCCCACGGAAGCTTATTTCAGAAGGTTTCCAACCATAACTGAGGAACTGAGTCTTCTTGCAAAAAATAAATAAATACAAACCCACCACTTGGGGAAAGAGTGATTCTTCTTATGCTTGTACACTGATGCTGAAGTCTTTTTTTTTTTTTTTAACCTTGCACACTCAGGTCAATGATTAGTCTCAAGGCACAAAACATGATTTCTGTGAGCACAACCTACCCACCGGAGTAGTGCTTTATATTTAGGAATTATACACTTTCCCATGTACATTTCAGAAGCCACATGGATTTTTTAAAAATTCTTTAGTGACTAGAAAGGTCCAATTTGCTGCCAATTCTAGGCTTTTCTAAACTATACAGTTAGGAGGTGCTTCTAAAGCAAGAAAAAAACATGGAATAGCATGAGGTGTTCTTCCCTCTGCATCTAGGGAATTTGGAAGAGCAGGATGCCAGCCAGAGGAGAAAGGAAGGGTGACATTTCCTAAAAATGCAGGGGTCAGAGCTGTGGCCAGAGCACAAGTCAACTCCTACAGTTGACCCAGCAGCCTGTACCACTGTCATCTCACCACGATCGGAGGCACACTATCCTCTTCTCGTCCAAGGAGTGCAGTGCCAACCTCTCTGTCTTGCTGTCACCACTGGGCACAGGTGTGGATGTGGAGCAAGCATGTGGGTGAGGCCAAGTCTTCCATGTCCTCACCTCTTAAATGGGGTGAGGATACCTACCTCCCCAGGTGACTGCAGGGCTTGGAGAGAGGGTGTGGGGTGCAAGGCAATCAGGCTTGGTGAAAAGTGGTTCCAGAAGCTTTCAGCTCAACCAGGTATCTGCTTTCCTCCTCAGCAGACCTGCACTCTGTCATTGTCGACTTTCCAGGCTGTCTTGATCCCTATCTGTCTCCTGGCACTTGGAGAGAGTATAAAGGTGAGGTTGAGATGCCATGGAGGTGTTATTGAGTCTTCAACCTCAGCCTGCAAAGACTAATGCAGAAAAGCAGTTTTGTCAGGTCAGAGAACTGTGGGGCATTTCCTCAGGCTCATTTTCCCTGGGGCCCTCTTGTGATCAGAAGGATTCTTCGATTTCAAAAATCAAAGTCAAATCTCTGGCGAAACACCAAGGTAGAGCTGAACGTCTGTGTCAGCAGATTTTTGCTTCCTGAACAACTGTTTCACTGGAAGAAATGCCAGTGGTCACTGAGGAAGCAAGAAGATACGAAGACCAGGAGGAATTCTGCCTCGGCTTGGGGTGTTGGCTGCACCTAGGGAACCATCTCCTGGACACAGGTGTGGAGAGAGACCAGGAGGGACTTTTCTCCAAGAGGATTACAAGATTTTGTTAATTAGTGCAAACCTGAGGAATACGCGTAAGAACGGATTCTAAGGATATGAGGTAAAGGAAGAAGGAGTAAAGAGATTTTGAATTTAAAGTGGTAGCTCTAGCAACCAGGAGTGGTTCAAAGAGACTGTTTGGATGGTTGAGTGAAAGCAGGACTCAGGGATTCTGCAATGTATTTTCCAAAATTTCCTCGGCATAATGGAAAAGGAAGGAATGGAGGGCCTGGCATGGCTGAGACGTTGGAGTAGATTTATCATAAGCACCTGCACACCCACTTCTTGTCCCCAGGGCAAGTTCAGGGACACTTCCTGAATACTGTGTCAGCGAGGGAAGCATCAGTCTCCTTAAAGAGCTCTGGTGGCTGAATTCTGAAGGCTGGGCATGGGGCACCCTGTCATTGAGGTGGGCACTGATTTCAGTGGGCATGAAAAGATGACTACGGGGCAAAGGCCAGAACACAAGCACTTAACTGTCAGGGACAAGGCTGGCACAGTTACATAATGAGCACCAAACTTTTCCTTTCGACATCTCCTTCCTGCTCTTCTGCCAACATTAGTTGTATAATGTTTCCCTTTCACCGTCATTTTTCTTTGCTTTTGCTCTGGTGCCTAAATGTTACGGAGCTTGTCTCGGCTGTGACTCAAATGATGTTTTTACCTTGATCCTTATTTTCCCTTCTGATGTTTGATATTGGAGAAAACCATTTCTAAGAGCACAATGGTCCTACCAACACTGCATCCATCACCTGGCGTGATGGACCCTGAGCCCAAGGGCACCACTTAGAATAGACGCACGGAATTCTCTGCCCCTAAAGAGCTGTGACAGAGCTGGCTTAGGCACTCTCCCCACCATGGGGTCTGGGCTCATTTCTGTTGTGTTAACCACTTGTTGGTGAGCTACCAACTGCACTAAGAAAAGGATGATTGCTACAGATATATGGTAAACCAGAGGATTATTTTATTGCCTCTGTCAGCCAAGGAGGGGGAGTACTGTTACCATCCCATTTTATAGAGAAGGGAATTGCCTTCCTGATAGGGTCAGGACCAAGAGTCTTCAGCTGAGAAGAGCTTTGCTGAGGATTTTCTTGTTTCTTTCCCTTTCTCTTCAGCCTCCCTTGAAAGTCCCTCTTTCTCCTAATCCTCAGGCCTGCCGCTGTCACCTGAGCCTCCAGGAGTGAGGTGACAAAGGAATGCCATCATCTAGGTTGTGCACTCAGGGATTTTTCTAAAAAGTTGTGCCATTTTTTTTTTCTTTCTTCTCTAGCAATGTGGAAAGGGAATGCAGAGTGGAGGTGGGAGCGGGAATGGTGTCATGAACACAGTCTGAGAGCGCCTCGGCCCTAAAACAGGAAACTCTTCATCCTCTTACCACCTATGCTTAAAAGACCCATTAAAACACATCACCAGAAGCATCGCATCAAGTAGGAGCCAAGAGGCACTTGAGGGTGCTGTGATAATGTTAGCTGCACTGTGTCACTTTGTTAAAGAATATACAAGTGCCAGGGAGAACTCAGCATCAAGCACCCTGGCTGGCAGAGCTTCCTGCACCAGACCCATGGTTTAGGAAGCTCCTCTGTGGGCCATGAAATGCAAGTGAATTCCAAGTTTGATTTTGCTGAGCCTAAAAGGACTTGCCCTGAAGTAAGGGTAACTGTGACAATGACTAATTTCTGGAAATTTCTTACAGAATGAGGGATGAAGATGGATATCCCATTTTGTATCCAGACAAGGACCAAGAGGCTGAGCAGAACCAACAGGTCAGTCGGTTTTTTCCATGCCAGCTGAGAGGGTTCAGAGTTAGCTGCAGTCATGGCCTTCAGCCAGGCACATGATGGCTTGTTTTGAGGCTCAAAAGTGTTTTAGCAACAGGAAAACAGACACAGTGAGGCAGATTGTAGACTGCTTTATAAGGCTATAGGATGGAGCCAGGTGAGGTGGGGCCTCAGCTCTGGGCATGGAGATGCATCTTAACATCTTTTTTTTTTTTTAATAATCTTTTTTTTTAAAGAGAGAGAGAGAGAGAGAGAGAGAGAGAGAGAGAGAGAGAGAGAGAGAGAATTTTTAATATTTATTTTTTAGTTCTCGGCGGACACAACATCTTTGTTGGTATGTGGTGCTGAGGATCGAACCCGGGCCGCACGCATGCCAGGCGAGCGCGCTACCGCTTGAGCCACCTCCCCAGCCCGCATCTTAACATCTTGATGCTCTCTCCCTGCTCCTGAGGATCCACATCCTCAGAGGAAGGGTCCTGGATCTTCTGTGTGCCTCAGAACATGGTCCTTGCCCACATTCAAATACCTATGATTACAGAAATGCTTTACTTTGAGCCAAGTGTCAGGGATATTTGTCTAACAATTCTGTATTCAATTATGTCAATAAATAATTGCACAAAGATCTTTTTAATACAGGGTTTCCAGGGAAGCTCCATGGGCCCCTGGTATACCATCTTCTGCCTTGGTACATCTCACCTTCCTGTTCTTCCCATGTATATTTCTGAATAAGCCCCTACCTGGCGCTTCCATTTGCAGGAAAACTGCCCCCAACCACCAGGACTAGAAGGTACTTTCAAAGTATAGCCTAGCTTTAGATCTCCTTTAGGGGCCAGCTGAGGTGGATCTGTGAGCTGCTCCACATCAGTTTCTGTGCCTGGTCCCAGGGTCTAGAGAGAGGACCCTCCAGGAAGCCACTGCTCCCAGCCCTCAGGAGCCCTGGTTAAGCACACAGAACAATTTGGACTTGTGAAGTGTCCTTTGAATCTGCTAGAGATTTCTCTAAATAATGGTCAGGCAGGTATGAAGGTGAGCCTGAAGTGAGTCTTTGTAGGTGTGAGCTTGTACGTGCAATATCTCACAGCTCACGGCGGCGGATATGAGAGGCGGTGACTCATTGGTTCATTCATTCGAGAAACCTGTTCCCCCTTTCCTTTCCCCTGCTGTTTGTGGTGGTAGAGAGGGAACTCGTTCCGTTCCAGAGCAGGCTTCCTCTTGCCATTCTGGGAAACTACATTTCATTCAAGAGGATTCACCCTCTGAGGCTATATGAGTTGCTGCAATTTTTAAAAAGAGAATTTCTTGGGAAAAATACTGGAGAGAAGACAATGTAATTTCTCATGATGGAGGCCTTAATACCTTGCATGAGAAATGTCCCAGAGCTCTATAGCCAGGAATTGTGGGGAAGAAGCAGGACTTTTGAAAAGAAAAATTAGGTCTCTGCTGATCACCAGAAATGTCCCACCAGGCAGTTGAGGTCTCAATGTCAGTTAGGATTTTCAAACAGTGACTTCTTTTCTTTCAAGTGAAAAACTGCTTGGTCAAACTTCCCCATTGTATATTTTGTCTGCCCAGAAAGCATTTTCTGTTCTAGCAACAGAAATGCCAGGAACCAAGGTAAGGGAGTATATTCACCTGCTCCAGAGTTTAGAGCTTTCTAGAGGGCCTCAGGCTGCCCAGAATATCTTTGCCCATGGTCCTGGCAGGACAGGTGAAGTTAGTAACTCTGTGGGTGCTGACCCCAAGGTCAGTGTGTTTAGAAGAGAATGGGGGTGAGATTGTCTCGTTTACTTATTAATAGGTGTGTATCACATACCAGCTTGGGAAATATTCCTTTTACTGTCCATGACTTAATCTTTGTGTTGCCAATGTCTCCCTGGGCTTTCAGGGGAGATGTTTTGTTTTGTTTTGTTTTGTTTTGTTTCAGAAGAAATCCCTTTCCAGAGGTAAATGCAAGTGGGCATGTCCCTACAACAAAGTACCTCTCACATGTGACATTCAGGTGGCAGGAAACTTGCTTTTTAACCAAGTCCTGCGAGAACTCTCAAAGAAAAGTTCCTGTTCAGGGGATTTCATGTTGTTGGAGGCTTCTGGGTGTTGCGCTTCTTTGAAGTAAGATTTTCCTGCAGGTTGCTTGTGTCTTAAAATAGTAACAAACAACATTATTCAGGAAAGGCAAGGAGCCGACAACCCTGTTGGGAGCTCTTTAATGCCTCAAGTCCTTGTCAGGGCTGATGAATGAGGAGGATTCTCACACCCCTGTGATCGTCCCCACTCCACAAACCTAGTACCAGGACGATTGCGCTTAAACAAACAAACAAAAAAATACCCCACCTTTAAGCATTTTTAAATTCTATGAAGAATTTTAAAAATATAGCATCTGATTGAAATTGTATAAAAATGTCATGTTTAAATCCTTTTCAGCAGAGAAACACAAGCCCATCCATCCCTTGGACAGACCATGGTGCTGAGCACATCTGTAAAACCAAAGAGACAGGACTTAGCCAACTTTGATTTGGCTAAAAAAAAGAATGAGGCGGAGAAGGGGGAACACAACTGAGCCACCTAATTCACATTGTGGAAAAGAGAAAAAGAATTGCAGACTCCCTCCCCGGTGCTCGGTAGTTCAAAGACAAAAGTGAATTTTTCTGATGGTGCATCAACCATTAAAAAAAAAAAAATGCTGCTTTGCTCCACATGGCGCCTGAGCAGCCGCCTCCATCCTCAATGCTTATTATCATCTTCTCCCACCCCTCCCCCCAGAAAGCAACACTCTGATACAGCAATCCATCACAGAGGAGCTATGCCTCCCCCCCCTTGCCTCCCTGAGATTAATTACAGGCAAGGGCCACGTGTCTGGCTTGGCGTGTGATTGATCCTGCAGGAGGAAATGCAAGGGATGCCAACGGGAAACTAATGCTGCCTTTTATCCAGTAAGCAAAGTTCAGGGATGTTTGCATTTTTCGAGGTAAGCATGCCTCTCAAGACCCAGGATGGATAGACTGTCCTCTCAGCAGGAATTCTTGCCAAGGCAATACAGAGGTGGGCCTCAGTGGGCCCCACTGGGGCCACAGAGGCCAGACATTCAGAAGTGCTAATTTTGCAAATAGCCTGATTCCATCATGTTTTAATTAGCATGAAGTATTGCAAGCTGATTCTGTTCAAGAGGTTGGCAAGTGAGAACTGGATTAAGATCAGTGCAATAGACTTGGGATATATATAGGAATTTTCTAATCACTGAATTGTGCTAGGTGCTGGAATTTCCTAATTTTTGCAGAAAAGGAATCTTCTCCCCCCCCCACCTATACCCCTCCCCACAAACAACTTAGTGCAAGATTCATCAAAATAACGAAAAGGCAAATACTGTAGTGGCAAATACTGTAACTTGAAACAAATAAATGCTAAAGGAGCTCCACCCTGGTCTCAGATGCCCTCCAGAAGAAATGGCATCACACCGAAAATGTATTGTGTAGCCTACTGGCCTAGAGACAGGCATCTCTGGGCTCAAACAATAGCTCTGTACCTACCTTCTAGCTACAACCTGGGGTAAGCCGATTGTCATTTCCAAGCCTCCATTTCCTTGTCCTGACACATCTGATACCATATAGATTTAATCTTCCGCACTCGAGGTTATCATAAAGATGTCCATGTGTTGGGACAGTTTCAAATCCACATATGCACACCATCATTTCATAACCACTCACAAGTGTTAGCAGAGTTCAGAGTAGAGTAACACAAAAGGGGGCAGGATGGAGCTGAGGCCATTTAAAGTAAGAGTCAAACCAGGCTGAGCTGCAGAGTTAACAATGAGCACCACTTCTTCTCCTGGGACTGTGTTGGAAGTGGGATCTGTACTGGCAGCCTTCCTTCCATTCTTTCATCTCCATGAAGGCCACAGGGAGATCAAGAGGATGGAGGATTGGAGAGGGAGGACCTGGTACATTGCAAGGGAACCAGGCCCACAATAGCCATTATTTATGGGATACTTACTGATAGAAACAGACCAGGTACTCACATGAACCTTTTCTATTAATCTGCACAGAAACCTCCCTGAATATAGCACCAGGTCCCCCCATTTGTAATTCAAGGATCATAAGAATCACAAAGGTTAAAAAACATCCTCAAAGTCACATAGCAGCAGAATTCAGCCTCTGGGGATATGATTGAAGATCCTGGGCTTATCCACCCTGAAATGCTTCCTCACACCCATCACTGGCCAGGGTAATGCAGAGATCAGTGGCAAGTAGGGAGACCAGAGAGGGTCCTCGGAGCCAAGCAGGAGACTGCAATTCACATCTGAAGACCCTAAAAGATAAACCCATGTGCTCTGCATATATACTACAGGAAGCTGCAATTGGCAGTGTTTTGACAGATTTCCCAATCTGTGTAAATATGAACCTGCTTTTACCTCATGCTTGCTATGTGCCTGCCAGCACTGTTCTGACTGGCTGGTATATACTAATAACACTGAGTCCTTGTAGCAATCCTGTGTCGAAGGTACTGTGGTTATGCTCATGTTACAGATGAGCAAACTGAGGTCGGGGACATAGAGCAATGTGCTTGAAGTCATAGAAAGTAGTCCCTCTGGGATTGGAAGAGATTTGGGAAAATCCGGCTACAAGGTCCACCCTTACCCACACTGGGCTGTTGGCTAGGGAGCTGTGAGGCCTGGAGGCGTTCCACCCCAGTGGATGTATCACAAGGTGATACCTTGTGACACAAGGTGCAGGAAGGTGGCACCTTTAACAATTCATGTTAATGATTCCACTGAACCTTAAAACAGATGCCAGCAAAGGTAACAGGCAATTGCATGCCCTCCATTCAGCCATCCTCAAGCCCTTCTGGTGCGCAGAGCCTTGGCTGGGGCTTCCTATTTAACCCCTCTTGGTTAGCATATATGTAGCTGATGGCTAGGTGGGGCTGCAAGAAAGAGTTGGGGGACCCTCTGAGTACCTTGACATCCTTGTCTGAAAGACATGGGTATTGGCAGGTGTCTGAACACTGGGATTGACTGTCAGATCATTCCATGGAAACCATATTAATTTGAAAAGGGAGGAGTGGGTGCTAGAGTAAGAGAAAGATCTTGGAAAAACCTGATAGGCGCTTTTCCACCATTGGGTTGACCAGACAGGGCCACAAAGCCGATTCAACAGGATTAGCAAAAATTGCTTTGTTAGACATAGGCGCAGCGTGACATGTGCTACAGCAAAGGCATTTGGCAGGATTAACCTGCCAAGGATAAAGATGTAGCAGACAAGGGGCTGAATTAATGGACTGGCATGACCGAAGCGGGGAAATCTATTTGCATGCGATATTAACTGTGCTAATAAACTCTGAACTGGGCTGGGCAACCTCTTTGAACCAGGGGTTTTTATTTCAAAGCCCACCTGGAAAGCTACTGCCAAGATGGGCTAAAGCAAGCAGGCTCTACAATTTGCCTTCTGGTTTCATTTTTGCTATTATCTTAAAGACATGCTGCCTTCAATGCCTGTCCCAGCATGCATGCCTTACTGACCATGCAGAATGATCCTGATGCCTCAAAACTTGGGTGCCAAAAATATCCTAGTTAGAGGGTTAGTGCCTATGAAATAAGCAATGAAGAAACATAGGTACAGCACACTCCAGGAAATACCTAATCAGACTGGGGTGTTTTTGTGTATTCTGTTTCCCTATAAGTCAGAATGGGAGTAGGGTAGGTAAGCAAGATATCCAGGACGGTGTCACAGGCCTGCAATCCCAGCAGCTTTTGAGGCTGAGGCAGGAGGATCGCAAGTTCAAAGCCAGTCTCAGTAACTTGGCAAGGCCCTAAGCAACTTAGCAAAACCTTGTCCCAAAATAAAATATGAAAAGGAGCTGTTGATGTGGCTCAGTGGTTCAGCACCCCCAGTTCAATCCCTGGTAACCTGCCCCGCCCCCACCAAAAAAAAAAAAAAAAACCCACAAGATACCTAGGATGGAAAATCCCAGGAGGCACTCATTGTCTGGCTCAGGAGAAATGGAAATCAAGGTCAGCACCTGGGAGAAAGGGCGTTCTTTCCTCACTCTCCTCTTCCCCCTGACCCCACCCTGCCACAGGTTACCATGGGAACAGTGTAAGTTCCACCCATTCAAAAACAAGAGTGCATTTAAATACACTTAACACAGACACGGACTGCACAGCTGAGTGTTGGGAGATGGTCTCAGGAAGCATTCTAGAGATAGGAGTTGAGCCAATAAAAATCGTGTTACCTCTCGGGTTACTGCTGTGGGCAAGTGGAGACCTCTGCAAGCCCAAGTAGAGCATCGCTCAGGTTATTCCAGCGGAGGGGCTGGAGAGCCCAGCGTTCATCCAGCAACTCCTGATGGTCGCTGATGTTAACTCCCTGCAGTGTCGACTAGACATACCCCGCAAGGAAGTGGCTGAGTGGAGAATCACACCCTGTACACACAAACAGTGGTGCTGGGCATTTACAGTGCCAGCTATGTAGGCACGATCTAATTTTCCTCTGAACACCTTGAGGCTACATCAGACTCTCATTGTGCTGAGGCTCCTTAGGAATGTTGGTTTTTAACAGTCTTGGATCCTATGTCTAGTTTATCAGAATCCCTGGAGTGAGGGATGGATTCCTACACTTCACTCCCAAATATGCTAAATCAGGATCTTGGTGTTGGGGTAGAGCCCCAAATCCCCCTGCCCCACCCCACCCCACAGCCCTCCTGAGCCAGTCTGATTGGTGTTTAACATCTGCCACTAAATCTGTTGACCTGAGATAAACCTGGAGGTGGTGGATGAGGAAACACCTCCCAACTTTCTGTCACAGACATCTTTTTTTTTTTCCCCCCCAGCACTAACAAGCAGAAAAGTATTTCCCCAATTTGAAACCTCTGGTGTTATAAAGCCTAGATACATGTCATGTCCTTGATATTGCCTGTACCAAGTGATCCTTGTTTGGTGTCAAAAAAAAAAAAAAAGAAAGAAAGAAAAAGAAAAAGAAAAAAACAGAATGAGCTGGATTGACCCTATAAAACTCCTGTCAAAGATATAAGCAAGTCCAAGTGGAAAATAAAGAAGTAAAGGCTTTAATTACAATTGATGAATAATTCCAGAATACTAGGTGTCTTGCATTCTCTTAAAATGCTCCGGAGGTACCTGCAGGTCCTTAAAGAGGCAATAGAGAAAAGGCCCTGAGGAGGGAGGGGACCAGGGTGTGTTCCAGCAGAGCCACTCCCTTTGGGCTATATGATACAGGGCCTGCAGGGTAAGTGGGGGCTGAGGTCTAGCCCAGGCTCCACTGGGCAGGTGGCACATCCTGTCAAGGGGCACCTCTTGAGCTGACAGAAGGCGCTGTTCGCAGGAAAGGCCTGGCTTCTCACATTGCAGAAGGCACCATATGGTCCAGCCCTGTGCTTCAAGATATGAAAGAAAGAGTGGAGCTGGCATCCAGGAGGAGGGGGTGGCAGTGGGTGGGCAGGAGGGCTGGACCACCAGGGGCACGTGGGTTTATACAGGGTGTTCAAATTTTATTCCAGAATGGTGGGAAGCAAGAGATTGGAAGCAGGAGAGTGATGTGATCTGATTCATGTGTCAAAAGGGTCACCCAGGCTGCTGTGCAAAGAATGAATCAGAGGGACAAGTTCAATTCTTATGCCACCATCCAGGCTAGAGGTGGAGGGAGAGCTCTGGGGCTGGGGGTATGGAGCGGCCACAGAGATGAAGAAATGCACTAAAGATGCAAATAATTGGACTTCCCAGACATTTTAGTGATTCATAGGGGACACTAAAAACAAATTTTTACCATCATGGTGCCCACACACACCCCCACCTTGCAAGACTTTACTCCGTGAGTGAGCTGAAGGCTCCTGTGCTCCAGGTGCTGTGTGGGTGCTGACTTGCCAGGTGACTCCCTGAGGGCCTCATCCTCAGAGTCACCATCTACCAAGACACACAGAAGAGTTAAAAGTAATGGAAGCGTACAAAAAGTGCAAGTCACGGAAGCCAGGCACTTGGCTGAGCAAAGGACAAGGAAGGCCACCCACAGCTGGCCCCAGAGCCCAGACTGAAGCAGGAGGAGTTTTCTACTTAGAAAGGGACATGCAACATTGCAGTTGAATGTAGATCCAGAGAAGCATGTGTGTGTGGTATACCATGGGCTCTACTGCACTGCACAGTCTGGGATAGACAGAAAAGAAGCTAGAGGTAAAGGAAGGGGCTGTGGAATCCAGGACTCCATCCTGGGAATGATGGGCAATCTTAGGGAGGTTAGGCCAGATCAGGCTGAGCCTGTGGAAGAGTTGATCCAATTCCTGTGGATCAGAGTGGGTTAGCCTAGAGTTAGGGAGATGAATTAGGAAGATCTGTGTACACACTAGCACTGTATATCCCTAAAATGCATGGTACCATCTTGATTCTCCTGATGGATTCATCCGAGCACTCAGAAAAGAGTAAATGAGCCACAGGGATCTTGGTTTAAATCTTGGTTTAAATGCTTGATGAATTCCCAGCCAGTATTCATCAAGCATCTCCCAGGTGGCCAGTGCTGGAGATCCACTGGTGAGGTTGGGAGACCACTCATTCCATGATAAGTGCTATGAAGGAAGAATGCTGGATGCCCCAAGAACACATTACAGAGAAGTCAGAGCTAGTTGGCAGGTTGGAAATCCAGAAAGTGACTATGGAGCTGAATGAAGTCTGAAGAAGTTGTATCCAACTATGCAACATGAACATGCCAGGTGGAGGAAGCGGCTTGTGTAAAAGCCCCCGGGGCAGGAGGGAAATTAAAGTACAGAGAGCAAGAACAGTGAGGGATGAGGGGGAAAAAAGGTGGGGCCACACCTGAGCCTTGCAGGTACCTTCTTGCAAGCATTTTAAGTCAAAACATGATAATCGTTTGTTACTTTGAGATGATCAATTCTTTATCATCTGTCTCTGACCCACTAGGCACTGGTGGGTCTTAGATAGAACCAAGAAGTGGAACTGGATGCAGACAGGAAGCTGGGGTCATGAGCAGAACTGACAATTCCCGAGTCACCTTTGCCCTTCAGTTGCAGGGGTGGGATAGTGCTGGTACATGGGCTGATGGCAGTTTACTTTCTCAGACTTGTGCAGGTCCCACCCAGTACCAATATACCTTCCCATGCACATTCTTGAACAGAAGAGCACATCGACTTTGCTGAAGGCTCTAGCCATAAGCAGTGTCAAGTCACAGTCCCCTTGCTTACTTTATAAAAGACCTAATCCCACTATCTGCAGCTTCCTTATTCTCAGAGTAAGTGGTTTTTGGTCCTCAAGACAGTCCACAGAAATTTTAGTCCCATAAGAAAAAAAATTCCAGGTGTCTCTCTACCTGATGGTTGGAAAGCCAGCCATATTAACTTGATCAGCACCAACACCATCAAATATGCACACTTATTGAGCACTTTCTGTGTGCCAGGTTTTCTGATCTTATCACATTTTTTCAGATACTGAAATGGAGGCCCAGAAAGACCCCAGCAGGAATTGTAGACAGTAGAATCCAGATATTTCTGGACTCCAAGGCCTCAGTGGTTTATGGGGCATGGTGTTAAGTCATGACTGATGAATTACTCAAAGTTTCTGCTTCCCCCAACTCTGGCAAGAACTTTGGCAGAACTTCTGTGCCACATCCAATACCAGGAACTTGCCAAGTCTGTGTCCTTAAAATGAAGCAGGTTCCAAGATAGATGGCAGGAAGTGGAAAATGTGATTTTTCTTGATTGGGTAACTAAGAACCACGCAGCAGGCAGGAGCCATTTGAGACCAAAGAGCTGTTCATTTAAAGTGTTTATTGACACCTGGAAATAGGCATTTAAATGCTGTTTTCACGTCAGTTTACACTACATAATTTCATAATGGTGATGAAATCCAGGCAGACACCAAAAGGAGAGTTCCAAAGCCATTTTTTTTTTCTGCTGGATTTCCTTAGCAGAAACACTCAATATCCCAGATGGGCTAAAGCTGGGGAAAGGATGAGCCCAGCAGGTCACTTGCTAACAGAAAGGCAAGGCACCCCGGGGGCTCCTTGTTTGGTTGGCCACCTGGTTGCTTTCCAGCTAGCCTGTTTTTGTTGGTTTGACTGCTCCAAATCCTCAGTGATCACTCTTATTTTGTGTTTGGAATGTGTTCCCCAATCAGTTGAGGACTGGGTGGGAATATTGTTCTCTCCATTCTTGAATGATTCCATTTTGACCTCCTCGATTCTCCCCAGAAGACAGGGGGCTGGCTCCGAGTTCAGCTGTCAAGGTCTGGGACCTTGACAAGCACATGAATCAAGACAGCAGTGGTCCTAGTGAAGATATTACTTAGAATATAAAGTGAGAACCATCTCCAGTTATCTACGTTTAGCCAGAGAATAATGGAAATCCCTGCATTCTTCCCCAATACCAATGGGGAAAACAGCTTTACCAATGGACCTTAAAAATTACTGGTAATCACTGTACCTTGTGGGGCAGAGACACTCAGGCTGTGAAGGGTTGTATTTTCCTCTGAGGGTTTGTTGAAGGCAGATTCTCTACCCAGAGAAACACTAATGCATTGGGTAAGTTTGTATCCAAAGTGCAGGATCCCCTCGGGATGGGGAAGCAGGCAAAAGATACAAGAAAGAAAAGTCTCTCAGATGGGACATAAGAGAAAGAGAGATGGATGATGGAGACTTTTTGCATCCCAATCCTAACCCTGCTGCTCTCTCTCCTCTCTCAGCAACAGACAGCAGAGATGATCGAGTGCCCTTCAGCCACCCCAGGATGTCCCAGCATGGTGCGGTGGGGCAGCTGGTGTTGTGAATCAGGCCGTTGCCAATCAGAGAACGGCTACTTCACAACACCAGGGTCACACCCCACCACAGGCAGCTCTGCACCAGAACCAACAAGCGTCCACCACGTCCACCACGAGGCAGCCGAGCCCTTCACAGAAGGTCATCCCAGGACACCTCCTCCCAGCTCCGGAACCCAGGCCTGCAGCTCTCTACTTCCTGTCCTGCTGCTGTGGCTGCACCACAAACACTAGTGTCCTGTGGCTGCTATTTATCTGAACATGAGTAACTCCACTTTTAAAAGAAAAATCCAATCCCGGCAGGGTTAACTTTGTATGGAGATACTGGTGCTACCAGACTTCCCACAGGGAAAATGGTGTCAGGGGCCATCAGAAGGGTTAAGCACCACCAATAAACATTTCCTCATAAGTGCAGGAGGCACAGGTGTTGAGGAGCTGAGACCTTTGCCTTGATCTTTAAGGATAGTACCTTGGAACGGAGCAAAGTAGAGAGAGGCGAGGACCTAATTATAGGATGTTAGCCTCGGGGAACAGTTCCAGAGAGATGGAATTCTTTAGAGCCACACATGTGGGGACCATGTCCGTTTCCTAGAGGGACCCAGGTCTCTGAAGAGTGAACTCCTTTCCAGGAGGAGAGCCCCACAGCTCTCCAGCAGGCACATGGCCCAAAGACATGAATGTCAGACGACAGCCAAACACAAGACGTACCTGAACTGACAGGTGGGCTTTCTTTCCTCAGGTCCTGATAGTCAGGGACCTCGAAAAGTTGGAAATCTAACTGGGGTCTCCAGAGCTTGAGTGTTTTTATGCCTAGTAGATCTCACATGAGATGCCACCATTTTTGAGACTTCAGGCATAATTCCCAAGATGGGGTGGTAAGGTTGCCCAGCAATCTTTGTGAAGCACTAGGGAAAAGGAAGATGACCATCTCTTTAGCTTTGCATAGACGAGAGATCCAGACCCACTCTGATCCAGCTTTACACTGTGCATTATTTGTATAAGGCTTTGCTGGTGTCCCATTGAAAGCCAAAGAGACGGACAAAATCAAGCCCTGCACAAACCTTGCACAACATCGAGGTTCCACAAACAGAGCCTGGGTTAATCAGTGCCACCTTGACCTCAGTCACCTTAGAGCCTGGGAGGTAAATCTGCTCCTGAGAAGTTCTGTCTCTTACCCCATCCCCAGAGCACCAAGAGCATTCCTGAAATTTGTAATAAATTGTGTTTACCTCTCGGAATAAAAGTCCAAGATTTTAGAGAGGTCCCCCTGCTATCTCCTTAGAACATACAAACTACATTTCTGAGAATTCATCCACCACTGACTCCATGACCACCAACAGAGTCCAGGCTAGCATCACTCACAAAGTGGCCTTTGGAGACAGCTGCCACATGTGGGACAAGCAGAATTCCTGGCTTCATCGCCCACTGCTATGTCACAGTCTCCAATGGGGACAGTGACCCAGGCCAGTAACTACACGTGAACAAGCCCTCTAAGGGATTCTTCAGGAAGTCTTTTTGGCCTCCCCACATTCATTCAGCATGATCTTCTTAAAACCTGCCTCCAAATCATGCAGACTCTATCTTGACCTTGAGGAAGCTACCTGCAAAAAGTTGGCCTCAACCTCACTACGGTGGGACCCATGATTGGCAGGGTCTCCCTCGTGTGCTCCCCATCCCCTCTTTTGATGCATCTTGCTCCCTCCACAAAAACCCTTCCTCCTCTGCCCCTGTCCCAAGGCCTTTTCCAGGACGCCCTCTGTCTCCACTATCCTCCCATGATCGATGCCAGTCTGTCCTTTAGATTTCAGAGAGAGCTGACTCCACGCTCTTCTGACAACCCAGGTCAGGTAGCCGCTGTTCAGCGCACTCTGCAAGCTGAATTCTGGCCTTGCAGAGCATTCATCTCAGTCTGGCGTTCTGCATTCATTAGCAGAACCCTGCTGCATGTGTCTTTCCCTTTGGCCAGAAATTCCTTGAAGGCGGTGACATTCGCCTCCACTTACCGCTGCAGCTGCACCCCAGCCCCTTGTCTGTGTGTGCATGGAGCAGTCACTCTGCAACAGAATGTCCTCTCAATGAATAAATGAATGCACACAGCCCGAGCCCTGAGTGTCCTTCAAGGCTCTCGTTCTTCAGAAGCCCCGGGTCTTTGTCTTCTTTCAGCAGCATAACAGCAGCAGGCACTGCTGAGGAGACACAGGGTGCCAGGCGCTGCCCAGAGCGCTGTGTACTGCCAGCCATTGACTTGGGGCCCAGTTCCTCCTGACAGGCAGGCCCTGGAACCACCCCAGCAGGTAAGTGCCAAAGCCATGCCATCATCCCGTTGGTAATTCCAGGGACCCAGCGAAGCCCTCTCCATTCTCGGAGGCTTCCACTCTAAACTAGGCGGTGTTCTCCCCCTTCATGCATCTGTAAAAGGTTAGATTCTAACCTTGTTTCAAGCACTTCGTAATAGAACCTGATTAAAAACCTCATAAAATATAAAACGGGGTCATGTCCAGAGAGAATGAGGGAACTGTTTCAGATCCACAGGAAGCTCTATTTAATTTTGGTGTCAAGGTGGTGAATTCTTCCGAGGTTTGCACAGTGACCTTCAGTGACCTACAAAGACGGATATGCATTCCCCAGAACTGTTTTGGGGAGCACAACCCTAAGGCTCCCTTCCCAGTTTTTGACTTCAGCCAAAGCCCCGGCCCTGGGCCATATACCTCTGCCTACAGTGTGGCTTCTTTTCCAAAATGCATCCTACTTGAGAACAGCCTCCCTTCCAGAACATTCTGGATCTTCTATTTAGGTAGATTTGACGCTCTCCATGAGAAAGAAACAAGAGTGTCCCGCTCCCTTTTTTTTGGAACCTTGCCCTACCATCTGAAGCCCTAAGTTTAAAATCTCTGCATTGTAACTTCCATAGGGTCCTACAGCTGTAGCTAGCCATATTTCAAACCAGAATTCTCTGAGGAGGCCCAGCGCAGACAACCAAAAGCTTTGGATATAGGGGGCTTGTCAGATGCACACTTTACAAACTGGTCATCGTCTGCTGACCCTGGTTAGCACATCAGGTGAAAGCTGGGTTTAAAAGGACTTACTTAATATCAAATATCAAATAAACAGCAATGGTTCTTAGAATGTGGTCCTGGGGCCAATGGCAGCACCAGTATCCCTGAGAATTTGTTAGTAATGCAAATAGAAATTCCTCTGGTGAAGCTCAGCAGTCTGTGTTAACCAGCACCCCAGGGGTTCTGAAGTGCACACAAGTTTGAGAACCACAAAAAAAAAAAGGAGTGAGAGATGGAAATAGAAAAGAATCTCTAGTACCAAACGATAAAAGGGCATGGTATTGAAATTTCCATTCCTATCAGCGGTAGCCAGTGAAACATTTAGGGCATTTACTGAGTGTTTGAATAATAGTTTTTAAAACCCATTTTTCAGATCTTAAAAGTAAATCTCCAGGTGTTCTAGGCTGTGGAAACCTGACCCTTCCCATCTTCACACTAAACATGCCCAGGAATAAGCTTTTATCCCTCGCCACAGGGAGGACAGAAGGTAAGAGGTTTTCTACCAATACAAAGTCTTCGGAATTCAATAAATTATGAAAAAAAAAATCTAACAATGCAGGACATATTTTAAAGGATTTATATTTCTCTACTGTCAATTCACAACAATCCCATTTTAAGAAAGGCAGCAAAGAGTTCTGGTAACTTGCCCTGGGGATGGAAGTATCTACTTGCTGGGACAGAGATTGGAGCCCCGTGGGGTCCAGAAAAGCAGGCAAGCCCAGCTCAAAGCACCTGTGTCTGTCTCAGCCCTGAGAAGCCATTTATGGATGGTACCTAATGAAAATCCTGAGCCTAACATAACATCATGAAGCTGACACAGGACAATGATTCCATTTAAACTTTTTTGTTGTTTTTTTACCTTTTGGTGGTATCCCTTTTTGGCTTGTTTTCCGGATAATCACTGCTAACATTTGCCCTCTTTCCATGGGGTGGTCTCCTGTGTTCCTTGTACAATAGTCAAAAATCTTTTCAACTACAAGTAACTATCTTGGTAGGTACCGACTCCAGGCAAGTGGGGTTTTTTTGTTGTTGTTTTGTTTTTTTTAAGAAAAATATAGTAATTTGAGGATTTGAGGCAAGAGTTCCTCCCTATCCCATTTTACCTACCATAGTAAGACCCTCAGG
Organism: Spermophilus citellus; assembly: GCF_964194105.1. Lineage (NCBI taxonomy): Eukaryota > Metazoa > Chordata > Mammalia > Rodentia > Sciuridae > Spermophilus > Spermophilus citellus. The sequence goes on along the minus strand of NC_138184.1, from coordinate 20,801,703 downwards.
GAAGCTGTGCATCCTCTCCCTAGGAAAACTGCATATGACTGGGATTTCAGGAAGAGTTCATGGGTCTCAAGGACAGAGTTGAAATCAAAAGTTTTCACCTTGACATTGATTGGGGGCACATTTTAAAGCAGGGACAAAAATGTTCCACTATTCCCTCAAAGCCCTAATTTTTTTTGGGGGGGGGGGACGCGAGCTATAGGGATTGAATTCATTGAGCCACACCCCCAGCCCTATTTTGTATTTTATTTAGAGACAGCATCTCACCGAGTTGCTTAGTGCCTTGCCGTTGCTGAGGCTGGCTTTGGACTCACTATCTTCTTGCCTCAGCCTCCTGAGCCACTGGGATTACAGAAGTGCACCACTGTGCCCGGCCCTCAATGCCCTAAATATCCTCAGAAGGAGCTTCACACAGACCAGAGAGAGAATTCAAAATTGCTATTTTAAAAGGCAATAGCAGGGGCTGGGGTTGTAGCTCAGTAGAAGAGCACTTGCCTCGCGTGTGTGTGAGGCACTGGGTTCAATTCTCAGCATCACATATAAATAAATAAAAGCCCATCAACAATTAAAAACTATAAATAAATAAAAGGCAATAGCCCCCCTCCCTCCAAAAAAATGTTTTAATGGAGAAATAGACCAAAATTAAGAAGCAGGAAAACCAAATTTCTGACATGCTTTCTAGAGACTTGACCCACGGCTTCCTGTTTCCAGCAGGGGACACGGGGCCAAGACGAGGGAGACCCAAAGCTGAAGCCCACAGAGGATGAAGCTTGGGAGCAGCCTCAGGTTCTGGGCACCTGGTGGCAGTCTTAACTGTCATGGTTGTAGTTGAGTGGTCCCAGGCAAGAGCCACTGAGGCAAGCAAAGGTGCTATTGTCAAGGCTGTGAGGGACACCAGTGGCAATGCCCACTGCTGGGCCATTGCAACTCCACCTTTCAGCTGTGGATCAGGAAGGTTAAGGAACCTGCCCTAGGACACACAACCTTGCCCTGTATTTCTGTGCTCCAGGACAAAGAGCATTCCCTTGCTAGCATTAGCCCCCAAGCCATGCACTTTGCCTGTGCCATCTCACATAGACCCAATCAGCCCTGGGAAGGAAAGCAAGCAGGATTATCCTTCCCATGTTTCAGGTGAGGAACAGACTCAGGTGTGAAACTCCCTCAAGGTCTCGCCAACTGTATATTGTCAGGGCTGTTCATCCTCCACCCTCCTTTCTGAGCAGCTCTTCTGCCATCTAACAAGAGATTCTGTAGAAATGACCAGCTTCTACCTGCCTCCACCTTGAAACACTGGAGCTAGGGGAGAAAACAATGGCAGTGGAGAAAATTAAGTACTGGCTTCCTGATGTGGACCTCAGGTCCTTCCCTATGCCTGCCTCCACTGGAGGCTGCAGTGCGGGCAAGGCTGGCTTCAAAGGCTGAGCTCAGTTAGTGCTATCAGCCCGTTGCTGGGTCTGGTACCCTGCATGTTTAGAGGCACAGAATGATAAGCAATAGCACTGTTGAAGAACCACACTTTAAAGATTACAGACACAAAGGATGGAATGTGAAAGTCCTCTATAATCCTACCCCCTGAGGGAACCTCTAGCCTTTATTTTTAATTTGGATATTTCTCATGATTACAAAAGTCATGCACATTTAAAGACCCATCAGATCAAACTCAAATGACAGCCTCCTTGCTCAGTTACCTTGGTGGGCAAAGCCTCCCGAGTCCATATCCATCAGTGCAACTCGCTGCATGGGTTACCAGGTCTCCCGCAGTTGACCACCTTGTTTTTTTTTTTTTTTTTTTTTACTCTGAGAGCTAACAGACTGGGCAAGGGCTGTCCTGAAATCCTTTTGAAACATAAGTCGGGTCCTGGGGCTCTGATCTCCACAGGCCACATCCACCCAGGATTCACCGCAGCCCTGCTGGCCCTCCTGCTGTTCCTCAGAAGACCTGCCTCTGAGGCTTACTGCACACTGTCTCCTGCGGAGGCTTCTCTTCCCCCAGGTATCAACTCCATGCCCTCTGTCCCTCCTTCAAACCTTAGGAGAGTTTCCTCTTGGTGGAAGCCACTCTCCTCTCCCCATTGAATGTGTGCCACCATCCACATGTCACCTCCCCTCCTTGCCCTGCTCCTCCTTCCTCCCTGGCAGGCATCTCCCTGACACCCCCACATAAGCTGCTTGTGATCTTATCTCCTCCCATTAGACCTTAGCGGCCCAGGGGCAGGGAGATTGGCTCCTTTGTTCATTGATGTGCTCTGAAGCACGCAGAGCAACCCTTGGCACACAGTAGGTGTCCAACATGTATGATCTGAATGAATGAACATGGGACCCTTTCTGCCAAGGCTGGGAAGGAAACAGGCCCCTGTGTCTGCACTGTTCCCATGGATGGCTCCTCTCGGCGCTGTCTCATGTCAATCTAAGCTCTGCAAAGCTGGGAGTCCAGTGCACCCAGTTCTCCCATTTTACCAGTGTGCGCAGTCTAGCCCACAGGGGAGGGCTCTTTTTGTCAAACGAAAGACTGCTTTCCATCGGGCACTGTGACCCAGAGGCTGTCACACACAAGCCCAGGAATTTTGGATACATCTTGCTGAGTTAAAGACACAGGGAAGAGCTCCCAGGCTGCATTCCCTGAACCCCAGAGCCAGTTGGGCTCCCCCATTACATTCTCACGTGGCACCACGTACTTCAAAACTGCACAACCATCAAGATGCAAAGGAATAACTGTGGTGTTCCAACATCCCTTTTCTCCACCAAGACAGGAGCCCAAGGTGTGGGGCTCTGGCTCTTTTTCCTCCCTAGTGCAATGTCCTGCACAGAGTTAAGAGTCCTAAAGGCCAGCTGGCTGTCTCATGCAGTCCCTGATCAGTTTGGAACACAGGACTTTTACCTTATTCCCTTTGTCAGAAAAGACATGTAGTGTTCCTCTCCTCCAAGAGCCATCAAACAAATTCAGACCAGTGACAAATTGAAGGCACAGCCAGCTTGGGGGAAAAGTGCCTGGATGAGAAGGCCCCCGTTTCTCCTTGAGGTAGTGAGGAATGGCTTGGGGACAGGGGAAAGGCACTGATTCAGGGCCTAAAGGAAAAACTTTAGCTCTGTTGCTTGTAGCCAAAAGCATTCATAAGTGAACTAACCCAAATTAATATATCAGAATTATCACCCACTGCAAGAACCTGGCTGTAGGGAGGTGCTGAAATAATCAAGGATGCCATCAAAAGCCTGGACACTACCCTTCTGTTCTACCACCCTTGCACCTCATGGTCACAAGAGGGCTGCTGACATTCAAGTCAACACTTCCGCATTCCAGGAGGGAGAAAAGTAAGGTGCAAGAACACTTTTATCTGAAAACAGTCTTTCCAGAAACATCCACCTCCACCCAGCAGATTTCCACTTCCACTTCCACTGGCTAAAACCATATCACTTGACTACCCCAGCAGCCATGGAACTGGGAAAGATTCTAGTGCAGAAGGTGGAAATTTTTAGGCAGCAAGAAAGGAAGGATTAGCAATCACTGAAGAGCCCACCGACCAGCAACATCTGCCAAATGAGGTAGATTATTTTCTAATGTAACACCTGTTTCTATGGGATTTCTTATTACAAAAGCAATGATTTGTAGTGTGACTTCACAAAATAAAAATATAAAATCTCTACAATCCCATCACACTGAAGTAACCACTTTTTCCCCTGGGTATCCTGTAAGCTCTTTGTATTTTTTAACACGGAGAGAACCACACTGTGGGTTGCTCTGTAATTAGTCTTCTGATATTGTTTAAAACAAAAATGATTTCCAAGTCACTAAATGTTCTTTGCAGAATCACGTTTTAGGACCGCATGTTCCCCTGAATAAGGTACCATGATTTGTTTATTCAGTCCCTTGGTGTTAGGCATTTTGATGTTTACAAAAGTAAAATGTGAGAAGACAACGATAGCAACTCACCTCCTAGCTCAACCTTGACCCAGCAATTCCCTTCTGGGAATGTACCATAAGAGAAGAATCCTAGATGTGCACATTCTTTAGAACTTTTGAAATATTTTATCAAATTGCTCTCCTAAAAGATGGATTATACGTTAGAACAGTCCTAACAGGTAACAATACCCATTCCCCCCCGAGTTTTCACCAATATAAAAAACGGGACAAATTAAAAAAATAAAATTTAAAAAATTCTACTGTCATGTATAATTAGAACAAATTTTAAAAATTTAAAAATACACAGGGGGAACAGGTCTAGGTACTGGTAGCCTAACTCACTCCCTTATTTCCCAGATTGAGGGAACAGAGGAAGCACTTACGAAAGGCCCACAACAAGGTCAGGAGACCCTGGGGGCGTGATGTCCAGAAGGCCATTGGTCTGGGCAGTCCCCAGGTGTGGAAGTCATCCTGGACAGATTTACCTCTGACTCCGCACCATATTGCCGTGCTAGCTGTATGACCCTCGGCTTCTCACTTAACTGTTTCTGGGACCAGTAAAAAGAGGAAGTATGGCTCAGCCAGCTCCCCTCACCAGTCATCAAGTCAGTTACGGACTGAATTATGTCTCCCTCGTATCCTATGTGGAAGCTTTAACCTGGGATGGGATTGCATTTGAGACAGAGCTTGAAAGAGGTGGTTCGAGTTAGATGAGGTCTCGAAGGTGGGGTCCTAATCCAATAGGACTGGTGACCTCCTAAGAAGGGGACCCAAGGAGGAGCACTCAAAGGAAAGACCTGGTGAGGAGATGGCAAGGTGACCATTTGCAAGCAAGGAGAAAGGCCTCAGGAGACACCAAGCCTGCTAGTGCCTTCCTCTTGGATTTCTTGACTACAGAACTGAGAGAAATAAGTGTATGCTGTCTTAGCGGCCCCATTTGTAATATTTTGTCATAGCAGCTCTAGCAAACTAACCCACTGCCCTAACAGGTATGGTGAAGGCTATTACTCCTCCAGAATCCTGAGCCACAGGTATCAGATACCCTGAAACTACAGTCAGATTCTTTTATTTTCTTGAATATGTGAGTGACAGATGCCATGGATGCCCCCCGCCATCGACCCAGCCACCTCTGAGTGCCCTGTTGCCATAATGGAACGTGTCCCTGAGGCTGACTGTATCCACTCCACCCAGGTGCTGGACCTGAGGCTGTTTCTGGAGCCACGGGGTCTGCTCAGTCTAAGTGCAGGCTCTATCTGCTGGGAAGTACCTGGGAACACCCCTGGGGCTGCCTTTCACCAAGCAAGCATGGAAGACACAGTTGCCCCAACATTCTGCCCAGTCCTCAAGTGATTCCCCAGAAAGTTGGAGCCCCCATTGCCCATGTGACCACCGGTGCCCGCTTTATTGGCTCGTAACTCCTCCCCTCTCTCATACCCTCTCTCAATCCCCAAACTCCTGCTTCTTGGAATGTTCTCCCAAATAAACTACAGGTCTCAGAATCTGCCTTTTGATGGAATCTAAACTAAGGCACATGAGAAAGAAAACTGGGGATTTTGTTGTTTTTATTTTTCAATTTTGTTTTAGTAGATTTAATTCATTTAGAGCAATTTGGGGTTCATAGAAAAAATCGAGTTGCAGTATATAGGTTTCCAGTATCTTCCCTCCCCACACACTCATAGCTACTGCTGCCAGCATCCCTCACCAGAGTGGTGCATTTATTACAACTGAGGAACCTACAGTGACACATGATTGACACCCAAAGTCCATTGTTTATATTAGGGTTCACTTTTTTTGGGGGGGGGGTGAAGAGGGACCAGGGACTGAACTCGGAGGCACTCAACCACCGAGCCACACCCCCAGCCCTAATTTGTATTTTACTTAGGGACAGGGTCTCACCGAGTTGCTTAGTGCCTCACTTTTGCCGAGGCTGGCTTTGAACTCGCAATCCTCCTGCCTCAGCTTCCCAAGCTACTGGGATTACAGGTGTGCACCACTGTGCCCAGCTTAGGGTTGACTCTTGGTGGTGTATATTCTATGGATTTGGACAAACATAGAATGACATGTGTCTCTCACAAGGTTCATATCCCCAGGTGTCCTCTGTGCTCTGCCTGTTCATCCTTCCCATTCCCTAAACCCTGGCAACCACTGATGTTAGCTTTGCCTTTCCTGGAATATTATGTTGTTGGAATCGTACAGTATGTAGCCTTTTCATTAATTTATTAATATGCATTTAAGTTTCCTTCATGTCTTTTCATTGTTTGGAGAGCGCCAGATGACCTTGGCATAGGTCATGACTTTTTAGATACACACCATGAAAGAAAACATTGGTAAGCTGGACTTCTTTAAAATTAATTTTCTGCTCCATGAAAGACTGTTAAGAGAGCAAAATGATAAGCTACAGACTGCCAGAAAATATTTCCAAAAGACATAATAAAGGACCCTTGTCCCAAATATACAAAGAACTCCTAAAACTCAGCATTAAGAAAACTCAGTTTTAAAATGGGCAAAAGACCTGAACAGATACCTCACCAAAGAGACGAGATGACACATAAGCAAAGGAAAAGATGCTGAACATCAGGTCATCAGGGAAATGCCAATCAAAACAGTAATAAAACCCCACTGCACCCCCATCAGAATAGCCAAAATAGAGAATATGGCCCCCACCAAATGCTGTGAGGACGGGAATCAACAGTGGCTCCTCTCATTCACTGCTAGGGAAATGCACAATGGTACAGCCACTTTGGAAAACAGTTTGGCATTTTCTTCAAAAAAAAAAAAAAAACTAAACATGTCTTACTACAGGATCCAGTATTCACAGTCCTTGGCATTTTGCCCAAAGGAGTTGAAAATTGAGGTCCACACAAAAACCTGCATATGGATGTTTATAGCAGTTTTATTCTTAATTACTGAATCATGGAAGCAACCAAGATGCCCTTTAGTAGATAAATGGTTGATAAACTGGCACATCCAGACAATGGAATATTATTCAGCACTAAGTAGAAAGCTGTGGGTTTGGGGGGGGGGGTTTATTGATGTTATGGTTGTTTTTAGTACCCAGGGGTGCTTTACCACTGAGCCACATCCCCAGCCATTTTAAATTTTTTACCTCGAGACAAAGTCTCGCTGAGTTGCTGAGGCTAACTTTGAACTTGCAATCCTCCTGCCTCAGCCTACCCAGCTGCTGGGATTACAGGTGTGCACCACCATGCCCCGTGAAATCTGTGTTTTTTAACCCCAAACAGACTCAGGTGCATTCACATACATACAACCCAAACAGAATATGCCTGGGGCACAGCAAGCTGCCAGTAAGCTCCAGAACCCAAGTTCTGATCACAGGAATGACACGGTAACAGTAACAGCCATCATCGTAAATGTTGAAGCAGCCATACTCGAGCCCAACAGACCGAGGGACAAATCCCAGCTCTAACACAAATAATCTCAGGGATAAATAACTTTGCTGGGTCTCAATCTGATAAGTCAGAGCCCTGAGCAAGATACAATGGAGAGTGTCTGGCACATGGTATGTGCTCAGCAGAAGGCAGCCTTGGAGCTGTGTGGCTCAGATGTCCCTATGAGAAAGGACTTGCTGTTCAGCCACAAGGAGCACAGTGAGCCCCCAGCTACAGCACCTTCCAATATGCCTCAGCTTCTGAGCTGAGGCCAGCTCTTTCCAGGCAGCCTTCAGCTAATGACTAAGCATAGCAGAGAACTGGGCCAGGCCAGTTCCATCCAACAAGGAACTCCCCCAAGTAGACATCTGTGTCGGAGCTCCCCCTTGGACTGGTTGAGAACATCCCGAGTCCTCCTTGCCTAGTCCTGCTTCCTTCCCTTTTTATCACTCTCAGGCATCCCTTTCCTCTGCCTCCTCTTCTTGGGTCCTCTGAAAAGATGATGCTAACACATCTTTCTTTTCCTTCTTCTTCTGTTTCTGCACCTGCTGCATGAAATAGTAGTAACAGAGACAGATTTTCATAGAACTTTGCTTGAGGGCCTTCAGATTTTTAATCCCCTTGTGTTTCTCCAAAGTAATCAGGAATAGTCAGGGATCTTTTGTGGCAACCAGTGGAAATAGACTCTAGTGAATTTAAGAAAAGGCATAAGAATGTACCAGAATGCCACGGGATACTCAGAGAACTTAAGAAGTCAAAGTACCAGACTGAAAAAGAAAGAACGCAACAGTTTGTGATCTCCTGGAATCAGTGAGCTCTTTTCTTCATAACACCACTGTTGACGTCAAAAAACTCCAGGCAAATTTTGGTGCTTCTAACGTCCCAGTGTTCAAATTCCAAGGAGAAGGTGTCTCATTGGCCAGGCGGAGGCAGAGCATTTTGGAAAGCAACCCATGGAAACAGAAAGCAACTCTCCTTCCATTAAAGCAGCATCCAAAGCAAGATCAGAGTGTGAGAAACACGCTCACCTGTCCAAACCCAAAGAATGGACTGAGACACAAAGGTGTGGTCAAGCTTTAATGACAGTCCTACAAGATCAGGTATCTGGGGCAGGGGGGAGCAGGCACACCCCAGTCTGTTACAATCAGCATTTTATCCCCTAGAGCACAAGGTCACCCCCTGCCTCCTCCTTCCTCAATGGCTTGAGTACTGTGGGGTACACAATCTTCCAGGATGTTGGAACGTCCCCTAGGTTTTACTGTCTCCTTATGGGTTGAAGAAATAGACCTTTAGTTGTTCCTACTTCCCTTTGTTTTGTTGTGGCAGAAAGGTCTTTAGGATTGAGTGCATTTTGGCACATGTGAAGTTTATCTTTGTTGGTCAGGCCAGCCCCTTCCCCCTCACCTCCTGTTTGTCAAGGGGCTGTGAGGCTGTCACACTCTGGTGTTAATTGCTGGTAAACATTTGTTCTATTTCCTCTTCAGTTGACTTTCTTACATCCTAAGACTAAAAACTGTATTCTGAAAATGGACCACTGGACTTCCTATTTCTCACAAGGGTACCTGTCATTAGAAAGTGATTAGATCTACCAAATGGCTACCTCTACCCAGAGAATTTCATAGAACCCAACGGGAAAAGGAAAAATGTACCTTGCCTCAATTCTTACCAAGAGCTCAAAGCAGTCTCTCTCTATATATACGAATTTCATTTGACATGACAGGAGCCATCTTGAATGTTAACCTCCAGGATTTCCCCCAGAGTGACCCTAACTGGGCTCCCAGCAAACTATAAATAGACAAAACAATTAGCATAGTGTATGAGACTTTACAACAGACCCTGCCACCAGGAATATGTATGACTCTGATGTTAACTTACAATAAGCCAGGTAGGTGCATTCTGGCTAAGATAAAAAAAAAAAAAATCACTTCTGTCCTAGCCATATATAAATCCCTTCTTTCTGACTCAGATTGCAGTGATCCAACTGAACTTGCTGCTGCCCAGGACCACCCTTCTGTCAGTAAGTGTCTGAATAAATTGCACTCTGTGCCATCCTAGATATGCCTGCCTTTTTTCCTTTGGCCTCAGGGCACCTTGGAGTCAGTTATGCTCTGGGACTGGGTTGTTTCAGAACAGTCAGTAATGCATTTCTACCGCTTCACTCCTGCCTAAGCCACCATCGGTTCCTCCCCTAAGTGTCTGAGCCTCTTGGTTACATTGTCATTATGTCTAATCTTAAAATTTGTCATCCCCCACAGTATCAATAAGGACTTGAGAAGGACATACTCAAACACTTTCAAAAACACTGATTTTTTAATGTAATTAGCCTCCCTCCCTTCCCCCCCCCCCCCAAAGAGAACAGTCCCTCCCCACCCAATCCCTCTCTACTTTCTGTGATGGAGAACAATCTACCTTGAGAGTACTGATTGGATTTCATCATCAGGCCCTCAGAGATCTCAAGATTTATCGAGATCATTAAAAGTCATTTCATATCCCTTTAATTTTGATGAAACTCCTCATCTCCACACAAAATGACTTCCCACGGTTGGGGAAATCCATTAGCTTGCAGCAGCACCTACCAGGAGGCCCATAGCAGGTGATGTGGTACCCTGCCCGCATGGTCTGGGCAGGTGTTCACCTTTAAAGGCTAAAGGTTCCTGCCTGCCCATACCCTTGGCGCTCTATCTAGGTGTTTTTGTGGGGTTTTGTTTTGAGGGATCAAAAAATCTAGAAGTACAGAGAGTTAATGATCCTGGGAGCTCTCATCCAATGACCCACAGGGATTTGCTAAGTAAGTGCACCAGCTCCCTTGCCCCTGGGGGAGGTGCCCTATCCTACATGGTCTCCCAAAGTTTCTCAGCAGTCATTTTTGAAATTGATCTTTACCAAGAGCCTCCCCTTTCCTACCTCCCCACTCTATGGGTGTTTATTTGGGTCACCTCCAAATAGATTATTTGCATGTAAATCCTTGTCTCAGATTGTGTTTCCACAGAAGTAGACAAAACCCATTTTTATTAAAGTTTCTCCCAGAAAGACTTAGAGGACTGCAGCACCCCCCTACTGCTGGCTGAAGTCCAGGAGGGAAGTCCCAGGCAGAGCCCCCGGCAGTTGAGGGAATCCTGCCTGTGCAAACCACCCACCTTCTCCCCAAAATGAGCCAGAAGCCCAGTTCCTGTGTCAGAGCCACAGGTTCTGCTCTCAAGACCTGGGGGTGCCCACAGAAGGCTGCTGGGAATGGAAGGGATGCAGATGCCAAGAGCCTTTCACCGCCTATAGGCACATTTCACACTGACAGGCTACTGGGGGTGTAGCACTATTTTTATTTAAAATGCCAGTTGCCATGGTAACATTCACATGACCCAATACTTATTCTAAGTCACACAGAAAATACCCTTGGGAAGGAAGAAAGAAGCCCCATGTGAATGCAGTCCAGCCCAATGCCTAGAACAACAAGTCAACCCAACATACCTGTCTCCAGTTGTCCCCACAAAAAAATCTGCCTGCCTGTTTCTGCAGTTTCACTTTGCAATCCATAAAAAGGTTCAGAGACAAATGGGGAGTGTTGGGTTCTGTCCAGGTGGCCTGGAGAGCTGCAGCATCTCCTTGGACGTCATGAATTTCCTCTGGAGTAACCTCAGCCACATGTCAAGACTTGGTCAGCCCTGGACATAAGGTAATGAAGCTGCCATTGAAAGCCTGCTGACCACCTTGCTCAACTTCCCACAGCCCATAGGGAGTTAGCATCCCCAAGGCCCTGCAGTGGAGAAACCAGGGTGCCCGGAAGTCTGGGTAGGACCAAGTCACCTGGAGGGCACCTCCACCCCAAGGAGGAAAGGGGAAAAAAATCTGAAAGAAATTATCTTGGAAGGACCCTAGGGAAAGTTTGTTCTATAGCAGCCTCACTTCTGCAAGTCCCCCTTGCCATATCCCTGGCCCATGCGGATTTCAAATTTCTTTGTACCTTGAGTGGTGTCCTTACTTCTCCATTAGCAAAAGCCCTTACTTCTCCATTGTGCAATGCTAACACAGCTGAAGCTTTCAAACACTGAGGACCTGGTGGGCTTTGGACAGAGGCTACAGTGGTTTAGCACAGTTTGGGCCTCACCACCCTACACTTGCTATGCTAGTTAAGTTACTTCCTAGTTCTAACCTTGAGATTTTATCTGTGGAGTGGGCATAACAAAACCCAACTCACAGGTTTTTCAGGAGACTTCAGTAATAATTTAAGGCACCTGATGCACAGAGTACCTAATGAATAATTGTTAATGATGGTGGGATGTGGTGGGCTCTGACCGTTTTGTTTTCCCACTTTTTTGTGACTATAACAAAATATCTGAGGCAGGCTAACTTTATAAAAAGGTTTATTTAGCTCACTATTTTGGAGGCTGAAAGCCCAAAATTGGATCGTTTCATGGGTTCAGACTCTAGTGAGGCCCTAAGGCAAATGGATGATGACACACTGCTGGAACATGTGGGTAAGAAATCAATTCTCCAAAACATGAAGGCAGAGAGGAGCTGGAGTCCCACAATCCATTCAAAGGCATCTGCCTTCAGTGACCTAAGAACATCCCACTAGGTGTCAATACTTTTTTTTTTTTTTTTTTTTTGGTACCAGGGATTAAACCCAGGAGCACTGGACCCCTGAGCCACATCCCCAGCCCATTTTTGTATTTAGAGACAGGGCCTCACGGAGTTGCTTAGAGCCTCTCTAAATTGCTGAGGCTGGCTTTGAACTCACAATCCTCCTGCCTCAGCCTCCTGAGCTGCTGGGATCACAGGCGTGCACCACTGTGCCTGGCCCAGTCCTCACCTCTTAATGTTTCCATCATCTCTAACATCGCCACACTGACGATACAGCCTCCAACACAGGAACCACACCCACACCATTGCAACCATCCTTGAAGAGCACCAAGTGAACAAAACAGTCTTTCAAAGGGGAATGAGGGGAAGGGAGGGGGTGCAGGAAATAGGAAAGACAGTGGAATGAATCTGACATAACTTTCCTATGTATGTATTTCAATAGACCACAGTGAATCTCACCATCATGTACATCCACAGAAATTAGTTTTTAAAAATAGTAACTACAGGGGCTGGGGATGTGGCTCAAGCGGTAGCGCGCTCGCCTGGCGTGCGTGCGACCCGGGTTCAATCCTCAGCACCACATACAAAGATGTTGTGTCCACCGAAAACTAAAAAATAAATATTAAAAATTCATTCTCTCTCTCTCTCTCTCTCTCTCTCCCCCCCCCCTCAAAAAAAATAGTAACTACAGGTAAATGACAGAAAGATCCATAGAGGGAAGGAAACGAGGGGGGGGGGGAGATGGGGGGATGGAAGGGGAAGGAAAAGTCCTGGGGACTGAATTAGAATAAGATACACTTCATGCTTTCATAATTATGTCACAATAGATTCTACTGTCATGTATAACTAAAAAGAACCAGAAAAATAAAAAACAATTGAAAATCATTTTTAAATGTTTATTTTAAAATAAAAATAATTTTTAAAAACAAGTCTGACTCAGTCTGTTTTGGAAAGACCCCAACCTAAGATACCACATCACATTATATGGGAAAAATGAGGGAGATGCATATCAAGCTCTCAGCAGTGACCACTTTGTTAAACATCTAGTACCAATTATTAAATGTAGTACTTGGGGATGGAGTGGAGTTTAGCTATGTATTTACTTTGTACATTTGTGAGCCCATTAGGTATTCTATATATCCCTTGATCTAGGAGGTGTCTAGCTCAGGATTAAATCTGGCTATCAATGCTATAAAGCTATAAATGCTCCTCCAAATTATTTTTTTTTTAATTTTTGATACAGAGGATTGAACCCAGGAGCACTTTACCACTGAGCTACACCCCTAGTCATTTTTATTTATTTTGAGACAGGGTCTAAGTTGTCTAGAGCCTAAATTGCAGAGGCTGGCCACTTTATCCACTTTATCCTCCTGAGACACTGGGATTATAGGCACCCAGCTCCTCCATCAAGTTCTTGATACTCACACAGATCATTGAGAAGAAATCTATTTTGTAGATCAGTGTTTCTAATAAAATCCCCACATAACTCAGAACAGAGGTTGTATGAAGCAGGTAAGACCTTAGGCAAAATTACAATCAGCACCCTCCTCCTCCTCCTCTTATCTTTCAGGCAGGCTCACTGTTCTCCCTAAATCTGCCTTAGCCCAGCTATCAAAAATAAAACTATGCATGAACCTATTCATACTAAGGTGTGACTGACCACCTTCCATTGCAGCAGGGATCCCTCACTGAGGAGAATGAGCATGTGCCTTGGCCGTCTCAGAGGATGTCTGGAAGTAGATTGCACTTTGACAAGGCTTAAAATTTCTTTTGAATACCCTGCTTCAGCTGGGTGTTTCATGTAGCTTTTGAAATTCTACTCTTTAGAGGACCTCTATTTTAGAAAATAGAATTGGGGTCAACAAACCTACAAACATGTTCACTAGGAGTCACATTTTTCAACCTCTAATAGGAAACTCCTTGATTTTGTTTCATCTGTTGACTTTTGTGTCCTCAAATTCTACAGGGCTGCTTTGTTGTGTTTTAAGAAAATAAATCAGACACATGCAACAGAATATTTGAATTAGAAATTTAAAGAGAGGTCTGCCTTCTCCACCCACAGCTCCCTTTCCTATTTAGAACAGAGATACTAAAACTTTAGTATAGAGGAAGAGTTGTAGGGAAGGGAGGTTTTTTAAAAAAATGCAATTCCCCAGTCCACACCAGGAGGCCAATTCTGTGGGTCTAGGATAGGCTTTGAGATTCTTTTACAAACTGAGATGCTGGCCATTCCAACAAAGGTCATCTTTAGATTCTCAGTTTGTCCCTTTAAATTAGCATTTCTTAAAGAGAGGTGTCCCTAGAACACCCCTCTGCCCACCTATGCCCTGGTTCCCCTAACCTCCCAGAGGTATTTGAACAGATCAGAGAATGCCGCTTCTTGCCTGTCAAAGGTGAACAGTTTAAAAATCCAGTGCTTCACAAAGAAATGTGTACCTCAAGGATTAAAAGCCCACAAATGAACCAATTGGCACAGTTCTAGTCTATTGCATGAATATGATTTTTTAAATCCTTGATTATTTATAGACATTCCAAGAGTAGGAGCCTGCCATAATGTACGCCCTCTGAAAAGAGCATGTACTACATCAAATAGGAACAGAAGGCACAGGCTGCCCCTTGGAGGTGTTTGACATGGACCTGGCAGGTATATGCTCTGCAGACAGGAGCTCTTGGAATTTTTCTGACATCAGAAGAACAACCCTGCACTCCATCCAGTATTTCTTCTCAGGAATACCAAACATGTGCACCCCCACTCTTCTTATTTAGCACACAATAATTTCCATTTGGATCAAGATTCAAAAAAAAAAATAGAAACTATTGGCATCGAGATAGCTAATGATAAAATAAAATTTTCAAAAGGATTATTACTAGAGAATCCATGATCGATCACCTTTCAACATGACCCAGGGCTGCCACACCACCCAGCTCATTCGTTGGCTCCACTGGGTCTAAACAGAAGCTTCCTCCTTCACAGTGGGTTAAGGAAAGACTCTGGAGAATGGGAACCTCCAGGTCTGCACACATATTTAGTGCCGCAGACTATACCAAGAGGAAGGCAAGGACCAGGAGCCAGGAAGTCCTGTGATTACAGTTAGAGAAAAAGCTCCAATATGTTCCAATCTTCCTCAATCAATGCTGTCACAGACACCCAGGGAGCCATAGACCCCCAAGCTGATACAGAAGATAACTCTAGGTAAGCCTTCTTGGTTCCAAAGAAGGGGTAGGTCCACCTATTTCTGGAAAGGAATCATTCTCATAATTGGAAGAATCAACCACATTACAATACATCATGTGATTCATCTACCACATTTTCCACCAGCTCCCATCGGACAGGGATCCAGACTACCAGATCATTGTTTAGCACCAGCTTCCTCCCTCCCTCCCTTAACTTCCCAAATCCCATCATTTTTCACCTCCCTCCGTCTTTCCCCTTGGTTCTTTTCCTAGAAAAGTCTCTCCAAAATACTTTCCCTTTGGAAAGTCTCCTCAGAACAAAGCTTGGGCAACTCATGGCTTTATTTGGTTTCTCTCAGCAGAAAGATCCTGGATTTGGGCACAAGAAATTGAACTTGAGAAGTGATCCAGTAAAAACTGGGTCACTTCCCAAAGAAGGGAAATGGCAAAGTGGGACATGGAACGATCCTTTATCAGGCTAGTTTACCCGTGGGGCCACTGGAATTTAATGTCACCCACAAGGATGTTATGGAAGCTAGTGTCAAAGAAACACCTCAAAAAACTAAGTATCCATTAGTTGGGGGTACTCCCAGGGACTGTTAATTCCTTGAGCTTTGGGCAATCGGAGGGGGGGGGGACTTCTGCTGCCAGGACAACCTTCAGGTGGCAAAATGCATGTGTAGGCAACTAGAGTCTAATGGCAGGGTGGTAAGGACAAGTTGATGTGAGCAGCGCACCAGCAGCAAGAGCTACACTTAAGGCTAATAACATTCTATGGCTCTTTACCGTCTTATCAAAAACAACTTCCTGTCAGTAGCAAGACTGAGAGAAGAGAGGGAGGCCAGAAGGAAGCATAGACAGAAGTGAAAGAAGGAAATCTACTCTCATCACCATATTTCTAATGTAGCAATTCTTAACATGAAGGAAGAAGATTGAACCCTGGGGGAAGTCAATATGTACAGGAGCACTGTAATATAATTTCAAGTGGACTGGAGTGTAAGGCTTTTTTAGAATGCAAGTGTAAAAAGAAAAGTTCAGAGAATTCTCACAGAGGAAAACAGAAGTGGCCCCCGACATTGGCGAGCCTTAAAGAATAGACAGGACAGGTGGCAGGTCCTGAGAAGTTTGATGGTTTCCATAAGCAGCATGGACTTCAGAAGTTTGGGAAGTGCTATCAATGTGGGGAAGATCAAAAAGCTAAATACCACGTGAACAGGGGCCCTGTGTAGTGGATGAGAGAGCCACCTTGTGATTTAAAAAGAAGAGGCCACTCAGGAGGCTGTGGCAAGAGGATCTCAAGTTCAAAGACAGCCTCCGCAACTTAGCAAGGCCCCAAGCAATTTAGCAAGACCCTGTCTCCAAAAATAAAAAGGGCTGGGGATATTTCTCAGTGGTTAAGCACCCCTGGGTCCAATCTCTGGTACCAGAATAAATAAAAAGGTGAGATACTTTAAAATAGAGTGTTGGGCAACTCAGCCTCCTTTAAGAAAACAAGTCGGTATAGTAGGCCACTCAGGTCTCCACAGAACCCATCGTGGGGGGTGTCTCTGGCTGCCTCACCCTCATGTGCTGCAACACTTGCCCAAGGTCCACATTTTCCCCTGAGCATTCCCAGTCAACAACTGAGTTCAGTAAAGATACCGGCAACAGGTCTCCCTGTTGGCCAGGGCAAGAGTGCGTGTCTCAGAACTACTCTTCTTTCCCAAGTGTCTGATTGCATTACTGACTGAGGCTCTCCTTACTGACTCCTGCTTTCTCCACTTTTTCGCCTCACCGGTGCTTCCCAGTAAATCTCTTGATCCTCTAATCCTGTTTTAGCCTCTGCTTCCAGGAGGACCTGAAAGTAACACCATCAGTGGGGCTTTGGAACTGTCCGTTGCCGTGGTGCTGAAATAAAATAGGCCAGAGATGCAGAACAAAATATTTTCTGTCTTCTCCCTCCGTGGTTGGGCAACCATCAAATGGAGCAGCATATTCCTCTTGGTTCTTCCTAGCTAGGGGAAGTAGGTGGTGTGTTCAAAGGACTTATTTAAGTGCCAAGTGGGGGGGATGAAGAGATTGCCACAAAACCAGATAAAGGTGGTTTCCATGGGTGCTGTTCCCAGAAACGTGAATGCTGAAGTCTCAAAAGTCACTGTCAGTCCATCACAGCTTTAGAACGAGGATCAGGGTGACTGCTATTTCCCCTCCTTCCCAGCCTCCAGCAAGTGTTTCATATTTTCAAAGCCTGCAGAAATCCAATTGGAAAGATTAACTGGAAATGCAGCTCCACACTTCCAGGCTTCAGTTCACATTGCAAAGGTGAACATGGAAGAATGGCAATGAGACTGAGGACCAGCAGACAGTTCATGGTATGGAGAGCAATGTACCCTGTAGGTCACCAGATGGCACTGTCTCATGTGGAGTTAGGTCTCTTTGATCCACAGAGGTGATGAAGTAGAGAGGGGAGAGCTTGGATCTTGTCAACAAGACTTACCCATCCATGTTAGGGACCAGCTGTATGACACATCTGAGCTTCAGCAACTTCCTTTGTAAAGCAGAGGGGGGAACTAGATCAGAGATATTCAAACAGTGCTCCAAGGAACCCTAGGGAACTTCAGCCCCTTCATAAGTTACTAAGCAGTTCAGGTCAAGTTCAAGTCAAGCGGAGGTCAAGTCAAGCTAAACTAGAGTAAATTTGCCTTTATCTGGTTCCCAATTTAGAGTTTTCCTTTGAAACTTAAAAGTTTGAAAATTTTGGGCCTAGATGATATTTACCCTGCTCTTTCATGAGGATATGGGACTTTAAGCTAAATCTGGGTCCTGTCACATATAAATGTGTAATCTCAGGAAGTCACCCAACATGTCTCATTCTTTTTTTTTTTTAAGAGAGAGAGAGAGAGAGAGAGAGAGAGAGAGAGAGAGAGAGAGAGAGAGAGGGAATTTTAATATTTATTTTTTAGTTTTCGGCAGACACAACATCTTTGTATGTGGTGCTGAGGATCAAACCCGGGCCGCACGCATGCCAGGCGAGTGCGCTACCACTTGAGCCACATCCCCAGCCCCAATGTCTCATTCTTATTTGCAAAATAATGCAACCATCATTAGATGAACACCTGTGAAAGGTTAGGCGATTCTCATACATTCTTATTCCACACACATCCAAGACAGCCTCATATCAGTATCCACATCTGGCAGCTGAGGAAACAGGCTCAGAAAGGTAGATCACACACATTACTGAGCCAGGAAATGGCTCAATATGTCCATCAGGCTCCAATGGCTATGCTTTTTCAACTGGGCTCGCCGCCCACTATAGAATGGCATAAGGAACAAATGAGATTATAAATGTAATAAGGTGTTTTACAAACAGTTCAAATCATGGATGTAAACAGAATTATAATTGTTTTATAGTCAGAATTACTTTTATCCAAGTGGACCTAACTCCCTATTGAGGGTTCCTTAGCATAATATTGTGGTAAAACGTTTCTAGTTTAAAATTACTTTGACAGAATTTGAATTTATAGTCGTTGCTCATCCCATGTTCTGGACCTAGTTCCCAAACATTCCCAACCTACTAGACCCTGCCCTTTTCATCATGGACTATTGCCTCTTTGCTTGCTTATGGCTGGTGCAGGCCAAGCCATGGCTCACACTTATTCCACACTTGTAAAGGACTGGCCCTTCCTCTGCTGCCATTGCTATAGACAGAAGAAAAGTCCCCCTGCCAGGAATGGCCGACAGGGAGACTCCGACTGCTATGCCTCCACACTGGCTACACTGGACACCCAGAGCTCCAGCTTCCCTATGGGCTTCCCTGGAGAATGGGAAAGTTCATGCCCTGTGAGGAAGTCTTTGGCGGATCAGAGACAGGAGGTTGGGAAGTATCACCAGATCAATCAAAGCCACCCTTTGTCCCACAATAGACTGCTCCAAGATGCAAGCTTTTCCTATACCAACTTTATGTATTCAATTAAAGTTTAGATACTGTATTCACCAGCCTTTTTCCTACAGCTCTATTTAATACCCTTCACATTCACTTGTTTCTTTTTTTAGGATCAAACTCATGGCAAGACAGATTTAAGTTGTTATAGTTACTTTTAGCTATACTTCTCTTTGAGACTCTCTAGCTGTCACAACACGGCCAGTGGGAAGCCCTTTAAATTGACCTCCTTGTCCTTTCAGGGCTATCACAGACATCCTTAAAAGTAGTCTTGCTTTTCAACAATAGGGTAGATGTTCCAGGATCACAGTGATTTTCCCTTAACTGTATTCATATGATTTTAATTATTTTCTGTCTTCTGATTTGGGTGTTTATGTTTAGGCCTTTTTCCTAGGGCCTTATGATGTAACGTTATGGATTTGTTATCTTTCTATTCTTTCAATCTATGAGCTCAATACTGTGAACTTTCCTCTTAGAGCCACCTTCATAGTGTCCCAGAGATTTTGATATGTTGTATTATTCTCATTTACCTCTAAGCATTTGATTTCATCTGTTTTCTTCTGCTATCCATTCATCATTCGGTGGTGAATTACTTAGTCTATAGGTGTTAGAGTAACTTGTACTTCTTAACTTATCACTGATTTCTAATTTTATTCCATTATGATCTGATAAAATTCAGGGTATTATCTCTATTTTTTGAATTTGCTAAGAGTTGCTTCATATCCTAAAATATGGTCTATTTTAAGAAAATGCTCCATGTGCAGCTGAGAAGTGTATTCAGTTGCTGATGGATGAAATATTCTATATATGTCTGTTAAGTCTAAATTATTAATTGTAGGGGCTGGGGATGTGGCTCAAGCGGTAGTGCGCTCGCCTGGCATGCGTGCGGCCCGGGTTCAATCCTCAGCACCACATACAAACAAAGATGTTGTGTTTGCCGATAACTAAAAAATAAATATTAAATTCTCTCTCTCTTTCTCTCTCTCTCTCCTCTCTATCTTAAAAAAACTTTAAATTATTAATTGTATTTTTTTTAGTTCTATAGCTTTAAGTTTGTTTGGATGATCTGTCTAGTATGAAAGAAGCATGTTAAAGTCACCCAGTATTATTGTGTTGTGGTCCATTTGATTCTTAATATTGAGAAGGGTTTGATGTACATAGGTGCTCCACTGTTTGGGACATAGATATTTATGACTGTCACTTGTTGGTGTATGACTCCCTTAAACAGTATGAAATGGCCTTCTTTGTCTCTTCTGCATAACTTGGACTTAAGTCGACTATATCAGGTATGAGACTAGAAATCCCTGCTTATTTACAAGATCCATGTGAATGATAGGTAAAGATATCCACAGACTGAAGGTAAAAGGATAGGAAAACCTATGAAGTGAGTCTCTTGGAAACAGCATATCATTGACACAGAATTGTCAAACATAGAAGGTCATCTGAGCCTCTGCTGCCCCTTTTGTTTATTGGGGTTTGATCACATATTGTCCAGGTGGCTGACCTTCAGTCAAGGGCTGGAATTTAGTTGTAAATTCCGTCAAGAATCAAAACTGATACTGCATGGCCCAAACTCTCCATCATAAATCACATTGTTAAACTATCTTGGGACCAAATCTCCCAAGCAAATAAGGAGTCCTGTCAATAAAGATGTTCCAGGGGGCCTAGAGATGTCTCAGTGCAAAGGACGGACCTCTCTTTGGGTTCACTTAATCTTTTATCACCTGAGAATAATAGTTCCTATTTTGTGGGGTGGATGTATGGATTAAATGAGATAACAAAAGTCTACCAGTGCTCATCTGCAAATCCAAAATCCCAAATGCTCTGAAAACAAAAGTTTTCTCATAAATCATTTAGTGGAAAATCTTATGAGACATATCTTATATCTTTTTCTTCATTAGTGGGAATTTCATACATTTTCCTGGAGAAACATTTCTCTGTGATTTCAGGGACTGTGCCACTCCAAACCCAGGAGGGGAGTAATGAGCAATCATCCCCCATATTGCCTATTGGGATTTAATCCCATTGAATGCCCCTCATTGTAGGGCATTGTAACATGAAGGGGAACATAGAGTGACACCCTCAAGAACCAGGAGGTTAAGGTACTTGCCCTCTGAGACCAAGGGCATGACATACCATCCATGACTAAAGACAGATACCCAGGCTGTTCCTGCCACTCCCCCTCTTTCTTGTGCCCTGCTCAGGCATCTGTAACTAACAGGTGGGGAGGGAACAATAGGTTCCCACTGCTGCAACAGGGGCATGCTGAAGTGGCCTTGAGGGACTCCATGACTCCAGCAGTCACACTGCCTCGGAATGCCCATGACTAGAGAGTGCAGAGCGCAACTTTATCTGGCTCCTGCTGAGGTTCTGCTCCTGGGAAGTCACTACCACCACGGCAATAGAGGGACACCACTGCGGGAAGCTATCCATGAACAGTGCATGAATTAAAGTGATGTTAAATTCATTAGGCAGGAAAGCCTGTTATCAGGAACTCCCGGCAGCAACCCCATGGGTTTGAGACTGCCTAGTACATGTGGCATCCTGCCTTTATCCATCTAAGTTCAGCATAGCACTGGAGATGGGGTGACCTGCTGGAGCCACATAGCCCCTCTGGGTGTGGCTTGCCAAAATGCCAATCAACTTGTGCTCCTCCATAAATAAAGAATCAGGGCCCTTTTTCAGTTGTTCAGTTCCAGCTCCCATCAGGACTGGAAGACCCATCAGGCACTCCACTTTTTCATATCTAATTTCTGGCTCTCTTTATTTTTTTACTAATTATCTCAGATTTTTTTTTTTTTTAATTTCCCAGGTGGCTCCCACCTCCTGAGCAGAAACCTACCCTGGCAGGGTGCTGGTCACCTTGCAATACACCATGGTTCCCACCACATCCTCACACCCGGTCTCACCACACACTGCTGTCAGGACCGTGTTGAGTGCCACAGAGGAGGTGCTGAGGTTCCCACCACAATCTTTCCCTGTTCAGGATCTGGGCCATATTATTAACCAGACAGAAGTCACATGCTTCGGGGCTCCTCACCCCTGCTATGGCCAGTCCCCTCCTAGAAGTAGAGATAACATCAACCATGCCTGAAGAAACCCCCATTGTCTAATACGGATTACTACTACTGTTGTGGAGTAGCCACACAACAAGTTGTCTATACCACACCTGCCATAACTGTTAGTGTCCTTACTCTCGTGTGACCTGCACAGATAGTGGTTCTCTCCAGCACTGTTACAATACACACCTTACCCAAAGTCATAAATCGTAGCCAAAGCAGCTATAGAGAGATTATACTATGGTTTTATCTAGAATTGAAGCCAACACTACATACAAACCAACACCTGAATACATACATTCAGAAAAAAGCCACATACTACAATGGTGACCCTATAGAAGTGGCAGAGATAGCCAATTCACCAGATGCACAAATCTCAACATAGGAACACAACAAATATGAAAAAATAGGGTGATATGACAACTCCAATAGAACATAATAACTCTAGCAACAGATTCCAAAGAAATCAAAATGGATAAATTAAATGTCTGATAAATGATTGTAAAAAATGATTTTTAAAAATCTTGGTGAGACCCAAGAGGACACAGATAGTTAAATGAAAATTAGGAAGACAATGCAGAGCATGACTAAGAAATTCAGAAGAGATCTGGAAACTAACCAAACAGAAATCTTAGAAATGAAGAACCTTAGTAAATACAGTTGAAAGCCTCAATATAGATTGGGTCAAGGGGGAAAAAAAAAAACAGTATCTAAACCTGAAGACAGATCTTTTGAAATATCCTATTCAGACAAAAGGAAAAGGAAAAAAGAGTGAAGAGTGAGTAAGACCTCTGGGACACCACTGAATGAATAAACATGCACATTTTTGGAATGCCAAAAGACAAGAGTAAAGTTCAGAGCACTAAAAACTTATTCAGTGAAATAATTAGAGAAAATTTCCCTAATCTTGGGTAAGAAAAAGAGATCTATGTAGAGGCAGCTTATAGAACTCCAAATAGACCAGAAAAATCTTCACCATAGTATATTATGATCAAACTGTCAAAGTACAAGTCAAGGAGTTTTAAAATCTGTAAAAGTGCCAAGTCACATTTAAGGATCTCCCTATTAGACCAAGAGCAGATTTCTCAGCAGAAACATGACAGGCCAGGAAAGAAAGGAATGACACATTCTAAGTCCTAAAAGAAAATAACTGCCAACCTAGTATACTATACCCTATAAGGTTACCCTGCAGAAATGAAAGCAATATAAAGAACTCCTAAGATAAGCAAAAAATGCAGGGAATTCAGGACCACCAGGATCAGTCTTTCAAAAGATGCTTAAGGAAGTTCTGCATCCAAAACTGAAAGAAAGGGTAACTCCCATTAGTCAAAGCGTAATTCCCACTAGAATAGTAGAGACACAGAAGAGAAAAAAGAACAAAGAATATTCAAAACTAGAAGAAAATTAACATGACAGGAATAAGTCCTATCAATAATAACCCTGAATATAAAGGGAGACACAGACTGGCTGAGTGGATTTAAAAAAAAAAAAACAACAACAACAAATAAGATCCAACAACAAGATCCAAGAAACTCATTTCACCAGTAAAGAAACAGACTGGAAGAGGAGGGATGGAAAATAATATTCCAAGCAAGTGGGAAAAAGTGAGGAGGAACTATGCTCATATCTGACAAAGTAGACTTTAAGACAAAAACTGCACTATGAAACAAAAATATCATGATATAATATGAAAGGATCAATTCAACAAGATAATTATTGCAAATCTATGTGTACCTAATGTCAGAGAACCCAATCATATAAAACACATGAGAACTAAAAGGAGAGTATAGTTTCTAATGCAATAAATAGTGGGGAGATTTCATTGAGAGAGAGAGAGATTGAGAGAGAGAGAGAGAGAGAGAGAGAGAGGCTACTCTAACACCAGGAGACTAAATAATGTGCTACTAAATGACAAATGGATAGCAGAAAAAAATCAGGGATAAAATTTTTAGAATACTTAGAAGTAAACGAGATATCACTACAACATATCAAAATCTGTGGGATACTATGAAGGCAGTGCTATGAGGTAAGTTCATTGCATTGAGCTCACTCATTACAAGAATAAAAAGTCAACAAATAAATAACCTAACATTAAATCAAAAAGCCCTAGGAAAAGAACAAATTAATACCAAAAGCAGAAGACAGGAAATAATTAGAATCAGAGCTAAAAATCAATGAAAAACAATCCAAACAAATTTTTTAAATCAAAAAGTTGGTTCTTTGAGGAAAAAAGAAACAGTAAAATTGATAAACCCTTAGCCAAGCTAACAAAGAGAAAATGTAAATTACTAAAATTCACAATGAAAAAGGAAATATCACAATGGTCACTACTGAAATACATGAAAATCAGAACCTATTTTGAAAATTTATACTCTAGACATTATTTTTTTATAGACACATGACCTACCCAAATTGAATCAGGAGGAAAAAGAAAATTTAAACAGATCAATTTCAAGCAATGAAATTAAAGATGCCATCAAAAGCCTACCAATTAAGAAAACCCCAGAACCAGATGGATTCTCAGATGGAATGTACTAGACCAACCTTCAAAGAACACTAATCCTTCTCAAATTATTTCATGAAATAGAAAAGGAGAGAACCCTTCCAAACTCATTCCATAAAACTAGTATCACCCTAATACCCTGAAATCAGACAAAGACACATCAAGTAAAGAAAACTTCAGACCAATCTCTCTGATAAACATAGATGTAAAACTTCTTAATACTGGACAATCACATACAAAAACATATTAAAAAGATAGTGTACCATGATCAAATGGAATTCATCCCAGGGATGTAAGGTTTGTTCATCATACAGAAATCAATAAACATAATTCATCACATCAATAGACTTAAAGAATCACATGATATAATAGATGGATACATTAACAAATGCAGAAAAAGTATTTGACAAAATACAGCCATCCATTCATGTTTAAAACACTAGAAAAACTATGGATGGTAGATATATCCCTCAACATTGTAAAAGCTATATATGCTAAGCCCAAGGCCAACATCATTCTAAATGGAGAAAATTTGAAAACATTTCCTCTAAAAACTGGAACAAGACAGGGATGTTTTCTTTCACCACTTCTATTCAACATAGTCTAGGAAACTCTAACCAAAGTAATTAGACCAAAAGAAAAAATTAAAGGGATACAAACAGGAAGAGAAGAATTTAAACTATCCCTATTTGCTGATGACACTCTATATTAAGAAGACCCAAAAAACTACACCAGAAAATTTCTAGAACTCAAATGAATTCAGGATATAAAATTAACACCCCTAAATCAATTGTGTTCCTATACATCAGTGATTAACCCATTGAAAGAGAAATTAGGAAAAAAGCCTCAAAAAAAATACTTAGGAATCAATCTTAAAAAGAGGAGAAAGACCTCTATAATGAAAACCACAGAACAGTGAGGAAATAAATTGAAGATGACCCGAGAAGGAAAGATCTCCCATGTTCTTGGATAGGCAAAACTATTACTGTCAAAATGGCTATACTTCTGAAAGCACCACATGGATTTAATGAAATTCTTCATAGAAATAGAAAAAGCAGTCATGACATTTATATGGAAAAATAAGAGGCCCAGAATAGCCAAAGTAATCCACACCAAGAAAAGTAAAGCAGGAGGTATCACAATACCAGAGTTTAAATTATACTACAGAGCTACAGTAACAAAAATGGCATGATGTGAGCCCTGGGTTTGATCCTCAGCACCACATAAAAATAAATTAATTTAATTAAAGATATTGTATCCAACTCAACTAAAAATAAATATTAGGAAAAAAGAAATAGAAGGGGATTTCAACATCCCTTTTCTCAGTAGATCATCCAGACCTCCTCCCCCCACACACACACAAAAAAAAAAATCACCCAAGAAGCATCAGAGTTAATCTATACTACAGCTCAAATTAACAGACTTTGCAGAACATTTTATCCAATAATTTCGTAACATACATTCTTTTTCATCAGCACATGGAAATTTTTCTAGGATAAACCTTATATTGGGTCACAAGTTTTAAATTCAAAGCAATCGAAATCATATTCTGTATCTTGTCTGATCACAATGGAATAAAACTAGAAGTCAACTATAAATTTTAGAAATTATACAAAGCCCTGAACAAGTTAGGTATAGAAGGATTGTACCTCAATGTAATAAAAGGCTGTATATAACAAGCCCAGAGCCAACATAATACTGAAAAAAAATCAGAAAAATGATGATCCATCTTACCATTCTTCTTTATATACTACTAGAAGTTTTAGCCAGAGAAAAACAATGAAACAAAAGGAATGCAAATAGGAAGTCAAATTACCCATATTTTCAGATTATATGATCATATACATAGGACATTCTAAAGACTCCACCAAAAGACTATTAGACCTGATAATTGAATTCAGTAAAATAGCAGTATACAAAAAAAAAAAATCAGTAGCTTTTCTGTATACCAATAATTAATTCACTAGGAAAGAAATCATGAAAGCAATCATATTCACAATCACATTAAAAAAATACCTAGGAATAAACTTAACCAAGAAAGTGAAAGACCTCTACAGTGAAAATTATAAACTGACAAATTGAAATGGCACAGAAATGGATATCCTATATTCATGAACTGAAAGAATATTGTCTAAATGTCCATATTAACCAAAGATAACTACAAACTCAAGGCAGTTCCCATCAAAATACCCATGACATTCTTCACAGAACTAGGAAAAAAAATCCTAAAATCCCAGTGGAAGTACAAAAGACCTCAAATTGCCAGAGCAACCTTCAGCAAAAAGAACAAAGCTAGAGATTTCAAACATATTACAGAGCCATAGTAATAAAAACAGCACAGTATTGGCATAGACGCACAGACCAATGGAACAAAATAGAGATCCAAGAAATAAATCTATAGCCAATCACATATATATAGCCAATTGCTTCTCAGCAAAGGTGCCAAAAACATACATTGGAGGAAAAGACAACATCTTCAATAAGTGATGGGGAAAACTGGATATCCATATTCAGAAGTTTGAAATTTGACCCCTATCTCTGTACAAAACTAAGACAAATGAATTAAAGACCTGAAAAGACTTGAACTACCAGAAGAAAACATCAGGGAAATACTTCAAGATATTGGTATATATGACCTTCTGGATAGGACACCAAAGCACAGGAAATGAGCAAGAATTGCCAAGTGGAATTACATTGAATTAAAATGCTTTTGCTGGTCAACTTGTGGTTGCTGTGACCCAAATACCTAACAAGAACAACTTAGAGAAGGAAAGGTTTATTTTGGCTCAGTTTCAGAGGCTCACTCCATGGTCAGTAGGCTTCAGGGCAGAAAGGCATCATGGCAAAGGAAAACTTCTCATCTAATGGCAGACAGGAAGGAGAAGGAAAGAGAAGAGCCAGAGACAAGTTACAGTCCTCCAGGGCACACTCCCACTGACTTACCTTCTCCAGGCACACTCACCCCACTGCGATTATCACCCAGTAATCCATTAAGTGGATTAATCCAGTGATGAGGTTACAGCTCTCATAATCCAATTTTTTCACTTCTGAATACAGCTGCATTGCCTAACACATGAGCTTTTCAGGGGACATTCCTAGATTCAAACTAAAAACGATGCATTGGCACAGTTGAGAAAACAGTCAACATAGGGAAGTGAGAGTCTATAGAACAAGAAAAAAAATGTTTGCCAACTATTTATCTGAGAGAGGGTTAATATACAGAAGATATAAGGAACTAAAAAAAAAAAACCCAAGTAATCCAATTAAAAAGTGGACAAATGACCTGAATAGACGCTTTTTGAAAGAAAAATATACACATGGCCTAAAAAACACATGAAAAATGCTCAATAGCTTAAGCCATCAGGGAAGTCAAAACCACAATAATATACAATCTCACCCTAGTTAGAATGGCTATAATAAAAAGTTAATAAATGCTGGTGAGGAGTTGGAGAAAAAAGGAATTCTTATTCACTATTAGTGGAAAGGCAAATTGATACAACCACTATGGAGAACAGTATGGAGGTTCCTCAAAAAACTAAAAATAGATCTACCACATGATTTATATATGCCATTTCTGGGTGTGATTCCAAAGGAAATGAAAGCCATATACCAAGCAGATACCTGCACATACATGTTTACCCCAGCACTATTCACAATAGCCAAGATAGGGAATCAACCAAGGGAATCAACCAAGGTGCCCATCAACAGATGAACAGATAAAGCAAGTGAGATAAATACTTTTCAGCCATAAAGAAAAATTAGTGTATATAACTGTCATTTGAGGCTAAACAAGTAAAACTGGAGATTAGGTTAAGGGAAATAAACCAGACACAGAAAGAAACCATATTTTCTTTCCTATGTAGAAGCTGGGGGAAAAAAAAATAACTGGCCTGAAAATAGAACATATCTGGAAGCTGGGGGTGGGGTGGGAAAAGAGTGGTTGGATTTGATTAGTGCATACTGCATGCATGTATGGAAATATCACATTAATGCTTGTAGTTAATACATGTTAATATAATTTTCAAATAAATAAAAATAAAACCCCAAAATGCAGCCAGCCCTAAGCAATTTAGAAAAGGAATCTTTGAGCCTGTGAATGTAGGTACTAAAACAGTCCATACAGTAACTGCTCAATAAACAAGAACTTTTTTTCTACAAAATAAATATGAAAGTAGTAAAAGAAGAAAACACCTCCAAAAGTGATCAACATCATTGGTTTACTATCCCTTTGTCAAAATTTTACCCCAAATTTTCATTACAAAATATTTTCACTAGAAAATTTCAGAAGAATATGTGATAGCAACAGAAGCCCATAAATCTGTACATTTATCTTGTTGGATATATCATTGTAAGTATTATTATTGGTTTTTTTTTTTTGATGTTGTTGTTCTTGTTGTTGTTGTTTGGTACTGGGGATTGAACTCAGAGTCATTCAACCACTGAGCCACATCCCCAGCCCTTTTTTGTATCTTAGAGACAAGGTCTCATCGAGTTGCTCAGTGCTTCTTGTTGCTGAAGCTGGCTTTGAACTCATGATCTTCCTGTCTCAAGCCTCCCGAGCTGCTGGAATTACAGGCGTAAGTCACTGCACCCAGTTTATTATTGTATTTTGATGTAACAAGCAAAAGTGAACCATTGCCACAGGCGGATGCAGTTAAGCAGGAACTTCTCAGCATGTGGGGAGTAGAGGGATCCAGGGGTGCTTGGGGGTTTTGCCAAAGGCTTCCAACTCCCTGTGTATATTAATAAGCTTTTGCTGTGTATTTAGTTCTGAAATTCCTGAAACTTGCCAAAGGATTTTTTTTTTAGAATTTTCTACCAATTTTTAGCCAATTCAATTTATTGCTTAATGTAATCCATCAACGGTTGGTAGGTTCATTACTTTTGTTTTTGTCTCTAGAAATTTCTTCCCCCTGTGTGCTCAATTTGTGACAAAAGGGTAGAGTGATCTGCAATCAGGCTCCTAGAAGAAGCAAATCAGGATCCAAGTGTCAAAGAGGCCTGGGATGGTGGCGCATGTCTGTAATCTCAGCAACTCGGGAAGCTCATGCAGCTGGATCACAATTTCAAATCAGCCTCAGCAATTTAGCAAGGCCTTAAGCAACTTGATGACACCCTGTCTCAAAATAAAAATTTTAAAAGGGGGGCTGGGGATGTGATTATTGCCCCTGGGTTCAATCCCCCATACCAAAAAAAAGTGTCAAAAGCTGACAAAAGCCCATCCATGTCAGAAGCAAGGAGGAAAATAGGAATATGTGGGGAGCCAGCCCTTCTAGTGCCTCTTGTTGCTGAAGCTGGCTTTGAACTCATGATCCTCCTGTCTTGAACCTCATTGGTCCTTCCTGGTTCTGCCTGGGAAATAGATAGGCAGAGAGACCATCTCATTGCAGGGCCCAACCTCTGGTTCCTCTTGTCTACATCCAAAGAGATCTGAAAGATTTGTATCTCAGGTCCAAACCTTGCCCTCAACTGATGGAAGGCTATTTTTAATCTTACTGCCACTCCATGAGAATATTCATAAGTTTGGCTGTCAGATGATAGGCTGCTTCTCTGTACTCCACTGGGGGTGTTAATGATATATACGTTTTTTGATTGTCTTCCCCAAATCCAAAAAATTCTGAATTCTGAAATACATGGAGGTTTTTCAGATAAGGAATTTTAGACATACTACATGGAATCACAGGGGATAAGTATCATCTTCATTTTTAAAGATAAAAAAAGATTTGGAGATGTTAATTGCCCAAGGTCGCACAATATATTACAAAATATTATGCACTTTGACAGAACAAGTACATGTCAATTGATTTCCAAAGGATGATACCGCATGGCCCAGTTATGGAGCTGATTATAACTTAAAGAGGGGCTGGTGCTTTTTAATAGACTGAAAATTACAAAAAGATATTTTGCTGCTGGCAAAATTATGCTGTTGATATTTCAGAACAGCTCCCAGAGAGGCCACCCCATCTCCACTTTCAAGGAAACTGTGCCCTCCGACTTTAAGAGATACATTTCTTCTCATCCCTTAAAAGCAGAGGAATTTGATAAAGAAGTTGCCTGGCAAAGAAGAAGGGGAAAAAAAAACCCACTAGACCGAAATCAAAACAAATCATTTTTTTGCATATTAATCAGGTGCCTGATTGAAACTATGCTAGCTGCTTCGAGAGAAGAATATTAAAAGTAAAGCGGCTGCTAATTTAAGCATAACTAATTTTAAAAGATGTACCTAGAAACAGCCACATGGGAGAATCACTTAAGCTCCTATTAACTACTCGCTTCATCTGGTAGGCTATGCCTGGGTTGGGAGGTCTAGTGTCATGACATTTGCCTCCCCCTGCGGGTAGACAATGAAGTCAGCCATCCCTGACAACATGCAAGGCTCTGGTTTCATAGATCTATGCTGATTTACTTCTGCCTCCAAAATAAAAGAGGGACCCAGAAGGAAGATCCTGATCTGGGGTCAAAACAAAGGTCCAGGGAGCCTCCACAAAACTTGAGTCCCACCCCCCCACCCCCCACAGCACAGGAAGACCAGTCCTTCCAAGAGGGCAGTCCCACAGAAATAGCTACTGGGCTCACGAGTAAACCTTGCCTGCAGGAGACATTATTGGGGATTTTCCTGGATCTCCTCAAATCTCTTTTCCTGGTTTGTAATCTACTTAAAGCTCTTGGGATGGCTATGCAGAGGCTACAGGGCAACTTTGCCTGCAGGCATTGAGAACTTGTTCCCTGAGGCAGCCCTTAGCCTTTGCCTGACAGGGTGCAAGAGTGAGGACCTCAGCTCCCTTGCCTCTAGCCCAAGTATAATTTATGCTCCACGAGTTCTGTGCAGTGTCAAGTGAAGGCTGAGCTTCCCCCGGCTCCTTAAATGATTTCTGATTAAAAGAATAAAAGAAATCAATGCTTCTGGCTTATCCCACCCAAAACCATTGTGCCCAACATGCTGAGCTCTCAGTATAAAAGGTAAATGTTATATTTTATGGTGAACCATCACCATCTAGTAAATTCCCTCCACTTCCAAGAAGGATCTTCTTAAAGATCAACTCTTCCACTGGTGAGCTCATCATTTGCCTAAAGGGGGACAGGAGGAGAGAGAATAAGGTAGAACCAGAGCAGAGAACATGCCCAGGTAGGTGCCAATTCATTCTCTATCCAGAGCAAACCTGTGGCAGGGGCCACTAGTTACCCCAAAATCTGTTCTTCCTTCTGGCTCATAATCATGAAGCCCCAAATTATAGGCTGGACAATGTGTACCTAATCAGCCTCCATTCCAGGTAGATGTGGCCATGCAGTTAAGTTCAGACCAATGGAGTATGAACGTAAGCAGGTGTCTCCTTCCCCATTTCCCAGTGTGGGGGTGGTAGAGTTCCATGGTGGTCCATGGAGATGAAGGCCACATCCAAGGAATGGAGGAAAAACAGTACAGAAGGATCCAGCTCTCGGCATCAAACTGCCCAGATTATTTCAGGAAGAGAGAAAGAAACATCTATCCATGTAAGCCAAATTATTTTGGGTACTGTTAGTCAAACCACTATTGTAACAAAATTCCTTAGAAAATTTATAATCCTATTGCACTCTGAGTGATGGATTAAAGTTGAATTTCTTATAAAAGATTCTGATGTGAGGATCCATGTCAACGTGATTTACAATTTATTATAAAACATTTCTACTAAAAAAAAAAAAAAAAAAACTGGTAGCTGAGCTGGAAAGTGAGAAGACAGCCAAGCAACAGCATCATCTCGGAAAAAGTCCCATGGAGAGTCACCAGGCTCCATCCCTAGAGGAGTTCTGGGGACAGTACAATCAGTACAGGTCAGGCCCAAGTTGTTGCAATCACAGCCAGGGAGCTACAGAATTTACACCCTACACTCACATCATTAGTGAAGCTATGCCCCCAGAAGAACATAAATCCCTGGGGCCTTCCAGACATCCAAGGACACCAGCAGAGCAGGGTCCAGTAGCCTGCAGCAACCCTCCAACAGAAAAACCCAGCGCCGACTATTGGGAAGGAAAGGACTCTGGGAGCCCATGTGCATAAAACTGGTGACTGAGGGCTGGTGTTGTGGCTCTGTGGTGGTGTGGTTGCCTAGCATGCATGAGGCACTAGGTTCGAACCCCAGCACCACATTAAAAAAAAAAAAAAAAAAACCCTGAACAATAAAGGTATTGTGTTCATCTACAACTAAAAATAGTAAAAAAAAAAAAAAAAAAGTGAATGAAGGGGATGTAGATGAAGGTCTCATCACCTGCTGACAGAGGTCCTTTCTGAAATTTTTGCTTGGAGGTCCATGGCATTTTTCCTGTGACTCTGCATAGAGAACAATTTTGCCTCTCGTCTTCACCTGGAACTTTCTATTGGTTGTAGC
This sequence comes from Spermophilus citellus, assembly GCF_964194105.1. NCBI lineage: Eukaryota > Metazoa > Chordata > Mammalia > Rodentia > Sciuridae > Spermophilus > Spermophilus citellus. The sequence goes on along the minus strand of NC_138184.1, from coordinate 20,768,823 downwards.
TTATGTTTTCAACCATTGGCATTCTTGGGGCAACTATATGATAGATAATTACATTTTAGGGGTCTCTGTTAAGTCCTCAGAGAAATAACAACAAATTCTTTTTAGGAGTTCCTGATTTCATAAGAGTTCTTTGCTCCTTGCTCAGATATTAAAAAAAAAAAAAATCCAACATGGAAATTATCTACCTTGTTTCTGAATACAGAATGACCCGACTACCAAATGTATTCCATCACTACTTAACAAGCACAGACGTTTCATAAATATAAAAAGACATTCGAGGATATAGCCTGAGATGGATTCATGCAAATGCAAATAAACTAGGCTTGGATATTGATTGTTGTACCCACACATAGTCTTTTTTAAACACTCACCTAACATTTACACCTATTACACTGGGGCAGGGGGTGGGGAAGTAATAAAGGACAACAAATGCCAGGCAGGTGAGCGAGGGTAATGGAGCACAGGTATTCTTAGGTGCTTCTCATGGGAGAGTAAATTATTGCAATCCTTCTAAAGGTCAAAATGGAAATATGCTCCAAAAGACTTAAATATGTGCATATATTTTGACACCCCCAAAGTCCATGTTTAGAAAATTTTGGGGGGTGAATAATTCAATGACTTTTAATAGATTATATTAATCAAACACTACACGGATATACCAAAACACTGTTCTGTGTTTTGTTTGTTTGTTTGTTTTTTAACAGTTACCTTCTCTCATTCCAAAGCCCCTGGCAACCACCGATTTATTCTTCTCTCTAGTTTTGTGTTTTCCAAAATATCATCTAAATTAAAGGGTATGTAACTTGCATTCAGCTTAATGTGTTGAGAGATTCACCTAAGTTATTGTACTTTTAAACTAGTCATTGAGAATTGTATAGATTTCCTACAGTTTATCCATTTACTAATTGAATGAATTTTGGGGTTATTTATCATTTGGGGCAATTATGAACAGAGCTGCTATTCACATATAGGTTCTGTGTGAATATAAGTCTTTTGTGTGACTATCACTGGGGTAGAAAACCAGGTGTAGGATTGCTGGATCATAAAGTACAGTCAACCCTCCATATTTGTGGATGTTGAATCCATAGTTTCACAAATCTTGGTTGGAAAATGTTTGAAAAATTCCCCATGCTCAATATGTACAGGCTTTATTGTTCCCTAAACATTATATTAATTATTTATACAGCATTTACATGTTAGATGGTATAAATAATCTGTGTATAATTTAAAGCATTCAGGAAAGTGTGCTCAGGATATATATATGCAGATACTGTGCCATTGTGTAAGGGACTTGAGCAGATTTTGTTATATGCTGGAAGTAGGGGTCCCGGTGCAATCCCTGCAGACAGTGAGAACTTTTTTTTCTTCCTCCTTGGTACCAGAGATTGAACCCAGAGGTGCTCAATCACTGAGCCACATCCCCAGCCTCCTTTATTTTCTATTTTGAGATAGGGTCTCACTAAGTGGCTTAGGGTCTCACCAAGTTGCTGATGCTGGCCTGGAACCTGCGATTCTCCTGCCTCAGCCAGCCAAGTCACTGGAATAACATAATAATAATTTCCACCTACGTTGAAATTTTATAAGCTTTATTACAAATAGCCAAGCCATTTTCAAGATTTGTATTCCCACCAACAAGGGAAGGGTGCCATTTGCTCCATATCTTCAACTGTATCAACATCATCAACTGTCAATATTTTATTCCTCATTTTTGCCATTCTATTAAGCATAGAGCTGATAGATCTTCATGGCATCAATTTGCATTTCTCTCAGGGTCAATGATGTTGAACACACCTTCGGTGCTTATTTCCTACCTCTCAGTGATGAGACGTCTTTTCAGGGGGTTTGCCCATTTTTTAATTTCATTGGTTGGTTTTCTCATTAGAACTTGAGAGTTCTTTGAATATTTTGGAAACAAGTCCTTTGTCAGAGAAGTCTCTCAACAGTGTTCTTTACAGATCAGGAGTTCTACATTAAGTCCAACTCACCTTGTTTTATGGTTCATGCTTTTGGTGTCATACCGAAGGACGCTTCACCTAACTTCAAGTCAGAATAGAACAGGAAAAAAATCTTTCTGAGTTTTATTGTCTAGTTTCATAGCCTTATCTATGATCACTTTCAGTTAACTTTTGTATAAGGTATGATGTTAAGGTCTAATTTTTACTATTTTTATTTTTGCCTATGGATATCCAATTGTTCTAGCACCATTTGTTGAAAAGACTGTCCCCCCGCCCCATGGAACAGATACTTTGTTAAAAATAAATTGTGCATATTTGTGTGGATGTATTTTTCCACTCTCCAATCTATATTCCATTGATTTGTCTATCACTTTATCATACTATCAATTCCTAAAAGTCTTTAGTATAATTCCTCCATCTATATTATGCTTCTTCCAAATTGTTTTAACTATTCCATTTTTTCCCCATAGTTAGCTTTTTCTTTATCTACTATAATCCCTGCTGGTATTTTGATTGATATTGTAATAAGTTTACTGATCAATTTGAGCAAAATTGACATTTTTATTATGTTGAGTCTTTTAACCATGAACAAGCTCTCTCCATTACCTAGGCTATCTTTGACCTCTTTCATTAACGTTTTGTGGGTTTTGGCACACCAGCCCATTACATTTTTTTTTTCAGTTGCACACAAAAGTACTTTACTTGGGGAAAAGCTATTGAAAATTATTTAAATTTTGAACACTGCTAGTATGTAGAAATGAAACCGATTTTTGTATGATGCCCTTATATCCTGAAAACTTGCTTAACTCATGGTTTTTTGTTTTGTTTTGTTTTGTTTTTTTGAGATTCCTTAGGATTTTTTATATAGAAAAAAATCAAGTGGTCTGTGAAACGAGATTATTTCTTCCTTCTCAATCTATATAGTTTTGTCTTGTAGTTTGGTTTGTTTTGGTTTGTTACTTTCTTTCCCTCCCCCCACCAATCACACTAGCTAAGTCCTCTAGTGGTGAGACTGGACATTCTTGCTTTATTTCCAATATTAGGAAAAATCATTCAGTCTTACAAGTATGTTATTAGGTATGAGTTTTTTTTTTTGGTTTTGTTTTTGTTTCTTTTTTTGGGGGGGGGCGGTGCTGGGGGTTGAACCCAGGGTCTTGTGCATCCTAGGCAAATACTATATGTTACGATTTAGAGGTAATGACCCCCAAAGGTTTACATGTGAGACAATGCAAGAAGGTTTGGAAGAAAAACTATTGTGTTTTAAGAGTCTTAACCCATCAGTGAATTAATCCCCTGAAACTGAGTGCTTAGGTGTGACACTACCACCCTAAAGTAGAAGGGTGTGGCTGGAGGAGGTGGGAATTGGGGCATGGCTTTGGGGTATATATTTGTATCTGACAAGGGGAGATCCCTCTCTGCTTCCTGATCATTATGTGTTCTTTCTATAATTGCCCTTCTGCATGCAAGTTAAAATTTTTGTGATTCTTCATATGTTGAATAATTCTAGATTGTACCCTGGACACCTTAAATATTATGAGACTTGTTTAAATTCTTCATAGAATTTAAACAAAAATAATTGTTTCAGCAGACAATGGAACTGGTTGGGTTCAGGTGGGTTCAACATTAATTCAGTCATCAAAACTTTAGCAATGCTTTTCATATCTGTCATGAATGTATACCACTCACTCTAGAACCCATGGGATAATCTAGCCATCATTTTAGTTCTCAGCATCTTTGGTATACCAACTGCAATCAGATGCACACATCATGTCTTAGGAGTGGGACTTGGGAGCTCAGACAACTGTTTGCAACAGCTCTCTCACACACACTTTCCTGAGCTCTTCTTTATAGTCTGCCTGATACTTTCTGGGTTTCTTAGGTCTCCCCATTTCAGTCTTCTAGGCAGAAGCATGAGGGTGTAGTTGTCCCACTCTGCGTCACACTTCCATAATTGATTATATATTTGGGTTAAGTGGTAGGAAGACAGATTAGAAAAAGCAACAACAGGGGCTGGGGTTGTGGCTTAGTGGTAGAGCACTTGCCTAGCACATGTGAGACACTGGGTTCAATCCTCAGCACCACCTTAAAATAAAGGTTATTGTGTCCACCTACAACTAAAACAAATATTTTTTTTTTTAAAGCAACAACTAGCCATACCCTCTTGGTACAGAGGATCCACCCACCACTGCCCCTGTACTATAGGATCACCTTGGGGCTGGGGTATGAGAGAATAAAGGTTAAATCCAGGAGGGTTTCTACACACAGTCTCAAACATTCTCTAATTCCTCAGTCCAAAAGAACTGAAGGATTTCCCCTAGAGCTCTTCTGAGCTCATTTTTTTTTTCTTTTAAGTTTCTAGCAGCAGTGAATTCCACTGAGGGAAACTGGAGGGGAAAATTTGGTCAACTGTAAGGTTGGTGGTACTTCAATTTCTGGTCCTTTTCTCCAATCTACCCATTGCTATTTACTTTCCAAAGTCCTAAAATAGCTTCTCTATGCACACTCCATCTAGATATTACAGTCATATTCAATGGGAGTGAAGGACAGAGTGTTTACTCCATTTTACTCAGAACTTAAAATCCAGCTTTAAGAATTTATCATAAAATTTTGGGCTGGGGATGTGGCTCAAGTGGTAGCGTGCTCGCCTGGCATGCGCGGGGCTCTGGGTTCGATCCTCAGCACCACATAAAGATGTTGTGTCCACCGAAAACTAAAAAATAAAATTTTATGAAATTCTTTTTTTAATTTAATTAAAATTCATTTAATTTTAATTCATAAAATTGTAAGAATGAGTTTAATTTTAAAATTAAAAGGTGTGTGCTGAGAAAATCCATTGTGTAACTATATAGGTTGTTATTCTTTGGAGGGAACAAAATCTGGTTATTTAACTTTAATCAGGCTGATTTAAGTTTTTAAAAGAATATTGATTATAGAATGTCAAGGAGGGTTAGAATCTAACCTGAGAAACTATATACATGAACAATGCCCAAATTCATGTTCTACATTTGACTTAGTGGCTACTTAGTAGCACTATTGTTTAGTTGTGAACTCTAGGAATTGTAGTGGACTCCAATTATCACTAATCAAAATGTTACCATTGCCACCGCCAAAAAATTGATCTTTCTGCCTCTGACACTACCTACCACCAAGGACAATTCTGTTGTTCCCACTTGTTTGCATCCTTCTGACACATTCACATCCTTCTCTGTTACCCTCCTGTGAAGCTACTGAAGACTAATGTTTTTAAATTTCTTCTAACATATTAACTCTAAGCACTAAATTATGTACCAAAGGTTAAAAAGGCAGAAGAATTTTCGAGAAGGAGGACACTATTGAGAAAACACTTTCGAGACAGTAGAAACACAGATGGGTTGTGAACTATGATCTCACTAAAAAGGGCTGCATCAGTCAGCTATTGCTGCACAACTGAGGTACAACAAGTCACCCCTGGATATTTCTCACTCATGGATTTGGGGATCAACTGAGGCAGCTGTAGTTCTGATTTTAATATTGTCGTTCCCAAAGCTTCTGTGGCTTATGTCCTCTTATCTCCCATAGCTTTCAACTGACAGTGTAGGTTGTCCCATATTTGTGCAGTACAAATCTGACCTCACCAGTTCCCACTAGAATGTACTCACATCAAGAAGTTTGTGATTGAATCACATTGCACCAGGGATTTCAGGGGTCATGTACAAGGTCACATCTTAGAACATGGCCTTCTGCCATCTTGCTGGTTATTCCCTCTTTCTCCCTCAGCCTCTTCCATACCTATTCACTCCCTGCTTCTCCAAAACTCAAATCCATCTGCACACACTCCCTCTTTTCTTTCACAGGCTATTCTATTCTCATTCATGTTCCCCCCAGTTTCACCTGCTTCTTAACAGCTTAACAAAGCATTTCTTTCAAACTCATCAAGTGCTCCTGTGAGAAAATATCTGATAAATAATGCATTCTCTCAAAGTAACCATTTTTTCTTCTTATCCCCACTACCAGTTATTTAACTTATTCTTATTCACGGATTAGACAAGCAACAAGCAAATGATCTGTGGAAGATTTAACCTACTTAAAAGGGGGAGAAATGAGATGTGGCTACCTGTGTGTTATCCCTTGAAGAATCTTATAAAAGTATAACCCCAGTAGTCAGGATGCACTGAGGAGAACCCCATTGGGGAGAACAATGGCTAAAAATAGAACTTGACCCTGGGCATCTGAAAGGAAAATGATGAAAATGTTGACCAAAGAGTTTAAAGTGTCTTTGAAGAAAAAAAGAAAAATAAAAGTACACTCAACTTTTTTAAACTGCACGGAAGTCACCTTCTGCACTTTCTGGAAGGGAAAAAGTGTTCAGTCAAGGTGTGGGCTTTCAGGCATGACCTCCAACAGGCAAGGGGCAGCCACTCTGTGTATCAAGTAGATGGTGGAGGTGACAGAGTGGCAAAGGAGATGCCCCCAAATATTGGAGAGAACACAAAAGGAAACAGCTAGATCAGGAAGCAGAGCCATCACCATGGGGTCCAAAGCTTCTTTCACTGTCAGCAAAGATTCAGTTCAGATGGGCTGCAGGCTCTGGGATGGATGCCTCTCATGGGAACTGAATGCTTCCATGAAGGAATGGGGGAGGAAGAATCTGATTCTAGCATCTTACTATAAATGTGTTCATGGTGCCAGCACTCTAACCCCTTTGCAACGAGATTCTTCTCTAGTGAGAAGAAATGGAAGGTTTGGGGGGTAGGAGGGGCCTCCTTGATTCTCACACTCAAGTGCTGTCTTGCTGTGACCTTCCTCTTGAACCTCTCTTAAGTGTTAAAGCTTCACCCCAAGCCAGGAGCTCAGAAGAATTCAGATATGAGAGAGGCGCCATATTTGTGCCCTTAGAAGTGTGGATTCTCCCAGGAAGAAGTGGCTTAAGCAGTGTTCCCAAGGTTGGATAGGTTGGAATGGGCTGGGAAGAAGGGTCATTGGTGGGTCAAGAATATATGTATATGCTAAGCACCAGTGTTTTCCTTGGGTTATTTTAGTTAAACTTCTTCAAAAAAATTTTATTGAGTGATACTGGCTGTCAGATTCCAGGAATTCAATATGAACAGAGGAGTCACTTTCCTCATGGTATTTCACATCTGATAGCATGGTAGACAGATATGTTCTTATCTGAATCCACAGAAGTGGTAAGCATGTTCTGTCACATGGCAAAGGAGAATTAAGGTGAATTTCAGCTGATCTTGAAATGGGGAGATTATCCTGGACAATGTAATCATGACAATCCCTAAATGTGGAAGAGGGAGACAGAAAAGTAAGTGTCACAGTGATGGATGGGAGAAAGACTTGACCAGCCATTGTTGACCTGGAAGATGGAAGGGAGCTATGAGCCAGGAACCCTGACAGTTTCTAGAAAAGGCAAGAATGTGGATTGAGTCCCTGCCCCAGAGTCTTGAAAAAAAGAACATCCTGCTGAGGCCTCGATTTTAGCCTAGTGACATATATTTCAGAGTTCTGACCTCCACAACTGTAAAATAATAGATCTCTGTTGTTTTAAGCCACTTAAACCCTGCAGCCTTGCAGCAACAACAAAAATGTTGTTGTGTTTTTACCTGGCAAGGAGTGAGCATCAGGGACTGTTCAAGTTGTATAGCAGTAACAGATAGGGGGCCAGGGTGCTTGCCTGATTCTGCCATTAATTCATGGATTTACTCATTCAGTTGGAACAATGTGCTGGGCAAAGTACTAGATGCTAGAGTACCACCAAAAATAAGCTCCTTAAGAGTCAAGTCTTACAGTCTAGATGGAGAACAGGTAAGATGTAAACAAGCAATAACTCAAGGCTGGTAGTGTAGCTCAGTGGTAGAGAACATGCTTAGCATGTGAGAGGCTAGAGTTCACTCCCCAGCATCAGAACAAGGAAGAAATATAACCCTGATGGTAATGAGCACTATAAATGAAATTAACATCATCGTGCATGAGAAATAGCATAGTCAGGAAAGGCATCTCTGAGGAGGTGACATTTAAATTACAATATTGAAAGGGAGATAACCATGTGAAGGAAGCATGCAAAGAGGGAAGGAAAAGTCAAGTTCTTGAGGCTGGAAGAGTTTATTGGTGTGGACTAGGATTTGACACATGGCCTAAGGGACAGAATAGTGAGCAAGGGGAGAGATGGGTTAGGGGGCAGATCACAAAGGCCTTGTAATTTGTAATAAGAAATTATTCTTGATAGCAATGGAAAAATATTGAAAGAGTATAAGAAAATCTACTTCAAATTGTTAACTTTATTTTGAAGTAATCAGATTATCAGGAAGCTGAAAAAATATACAGTAACCTTTACTCAGTTTCCCCTAATGGAAACATCTGGCATATTTATAGCATAATATCTAAACCAGGAAACTGACAATGTAAAATCTTCAGGACTTTCTCAGATTTTACCAGTTTTACATGTACTTGTGTATGTAGCATATATAGTTCTACTTTGATTTTATCACAAATTCATATACAACTATCACAGTTGTGATACAGAATTATTCCATTACCACAGAGTTCCCTTGAACTTACCCTTTTATAGCCACATGCATCTCCTTTCCCACATAACCTTCGGCAACCTATAACCCGTTTTCCATCATTATATTATTTCAAGATTGTTTTACATAAGGAATCACATGGTATGCAACTATTTGATACTGGCTCCTTTTGCTCAGCATAATGCCTTTGTAAGCTATCAAGTTGTTGCAAATATCGATAATATGGTCCTTTTAATTGTCAAATATTACATGATATAAATGTACTATAATTTTATTAGCTATTCACTTACTGAAGGACCCTTGGGTCATTCCTCCTTTTTGGCCATCACAAGTAAAGTTACTATGAACATTTGTATACAAGTTTATTTAAATGTAAGTTCTCATTTCTCTGAGACAACATTTTACCAAGAGTTCAATGGCTGGACCATATGGTAATTGCACATTTTCTGAGTTCAGTCAATCTTTGTGTCTAATGCCCCATAATACGACATTGGCTTGATTACTATATCCATACAATAAGTTTTGAAGTTGGGTGGATAGATTCTCCCAACTTTATTTCTTGTCATATTTTTTCTAGATATTCTAACTCTTTTGTCTTCTCAGTTAAATTTTTAGATTAAGTTCATGTATTGCTATAAAAAACAAACAAAAGGGGCACACACCTGTAATCCCAATGGCTCAGGAGGCTGAGGTGGGAGGATTGTGAGTTTAAAGCCAGCCTCAGCAACTTAGCAAGGCTCTAAGTAACTCAAGACGACCCTGTGTCTCTAAATAAAATATAATAAAAAGGGCCGGAGGTGTGGCTCAGTGATTAAGTGCCCCTGGATTTAATCCCCAATATCCAAAAACAAAACCTTGCTGTGACTTTGGTAGAAACTGCATTAAACCTATAGATCAGTTCAGGCAGAACTGACATCTCTACAATGCTAAGTCCATGAACACATTATGCTTTCCATTTACTGAGGTGCTCAGTTTCTTGCTCCAGCATTGTGTAATTTTCAGTATACAGTTTCTGCACATGTTTTGTCAGATTTATACCCAAGTATTTCATTTTGCTTGGCATTATTGTAAATGGTATTATGTTTTTAATTTTAGTTTCCACATGTTTGTTGTTAGTATTTAGAAATGCGATTTTGTAGGTTATATATACCCTTATACCCTGCAGCCTTGCTGAAACCACTTATTAGTTCCAGAAGGTTTTTGTAGACACCTTGGGATTTCACCTCCCCATAGAAAAACATGTCATCTGTAAATAGGGGTAGTTTCATTTCTTCATATCCAAACTGCTTGACTTTAAGTTTTTTTAAAAAAAGGTTTTCTGTTTCTTAACAAATGGATTATAGGTCAACCCGTTTCTGGATGTAGGAAATAGAGCGAGAATGGAGCCATTTGTTGATATTGCAAAGACTAGAGAAGGAGAAAAATAAGTTTTACCTGTGGGACTTCTAAGTGGAAATTTTGAGCAGGTAATTGGAGGTTTGAGGCCAAGGTCTCAGAAAAGTCAAAGGCAAAGATAAAATTCAGGAAGAGTCAGCAATTAGACAGTCCAGGGAAGAATAAAAATGTTGGCCAGGAGATAAATCAGAATTGAGTCCTGAGGACCACAGGTATTAGAGGTTGGTTCAAGCCAGGGACTTAAGGAATAAACTGTTTTTTTCTCTCTAAACAATTTAGTTTACTCACTGAAAAGATGGGAGTTTGGGTGAGAGCACAGAGTTCTTGGCTCTTCAGCAGAATATTCTTCAGTTTGGGGGCTCCCAACAGCAAAGTGCCAAGTGGAAGAGGATCAGATGCCAGGGCATTCCCTCATTGACTCATTTTGTGGGAATGGGAGAGAGAAGATTTCCTTGGAAAGACGACATCTATCATGAAGTAAGAAGACAACCATCCACCACCTCTTTTGCCAGACTTTCTTGCCATTATAAATAAGTGAATCCAAGACAATGCAAAGCCTTCTTTAGTCATCATAGTTTAGGTCTTGGATGCTCCCAAAGGCCCATGTGTTGAAGACTAGGTCCCAGCCTGTAGTACAGTAGGGAAGAAGTAGAAACGTTAGGAGGTGGGGCCTAGTGGGAGAAGTTAGGTCATTGGGGGCGAACCCTCAAAAGGGATGATGGGACCTTGATCTCTCACATCATTTCTTTGTTTCATAGCCACCATAAAGTGAGCAGCTTTCTCCACCATACACTCCTACCATGATATAGTGTGCTGCCACAGGCCTAAGACAACAGGGCCAAGCTACCATGGACTGAAATCCCTGAAATTGTGAACTGAAACAGATCTTTTCTGGGCTGGGAATGTAGTTCACTGATCAAGTACTTGCCTAGCATATGCTAGGCCTTGGGTTTAATCCCCAATACTGAAAAAATATTCAAATTTAAAAGCATAAAAGGAGGAGGAGGAGGAAGAGGAAGAGAAGAGGGAGGAGAAGGAGGAGGAAGAACATTAAGTAAAACATGCTTTTGTTTAAAATAAATAAATAAACACAACTTTCCTCCTTACAAGTTGTGTATCTCAGGTTTTATAACAGTGATGGAGTGCTGACAGTCACATAAATCATATAAATCAGAAATATCTCAATGCTCTGTGAGCCCAACCACATCCAAAAACCATACCACTGCTCAGATGCTGGCAGGAGAGATCTCTAGTTGGGAGGCCTATGTAGCTCCCCACAAGCTTCCCCAGTGTTCTCTGGATCACTCTTTTGGCAGCGGATGAGACTCCTGGTAACTACCATTAGCCTTGTGATCCCGGGAACTGAGATGCTGGAATTTGCAATGGTCCCATAGAGAAACTCAAGCCCTCAGATGACCAGGGCCTTGCTGTATCACTCCAGTCAGTGCTTTCAGACACGGAACGGAACGCAAGTGACTTTCCCAGGCAACCCTTGCCCCTCCCCATGTTCCACATGTTCACACCTCTGAGCACAACATCCAGATATAGATCAGTCGAGAGAGCTAGGATTTGCTGTGATAACAAAATCTTTGCAGCCTCTCAGTAACTCAAAACAAAACTTATTTATGCTGCATGTACACTGGGTCAGCAGGGAGGTTCTAGTTTGGCACTGTAGTTCAGGATTTTAGGATGATCAAAGACCTATGTCAAAAAAGGTTTCCAAGATCATCAAAGCAAGAAACAGAATGGAGGCTACTCACACACTGGCTCCCAAGGCATCCACCTAATGGGGAAAAAAAATTCCTTTCACCCACAGTCCCTCTGCCAAAGCAGTCATGAGCTCACTCCAGATTTCAAAAGGAACAAGGAATTATCCTAATCCTGTCATAGCAAATGATGTTAGCACCCCACCCAGATGTCCTTATGTTCCTTTGGCTGGCTTCCCATCCTCTGCCACCACATGTCCTTCAGTTCATGACTGACCCTGCCTGTCTTCTGCAGAACTGATCATCCCTGGGCAATTGCACGTATCTTGCCACAAGTGTGTAGAGCTACACTGACATATCCCAGGGGGCCCATGGGTAGTGGCTGAGGCAGGCTAGAATATAAATCCTTCTGCTTACCTCAGGTCAAACAGATTCTGTGGTGCAATTATCACTCCAGAGCTCACCACAGGATCACTTAGAAACTAGATTTCACCCAAAAATGTTTTTGCATTTTTCCTTCATCTTTCCCTGTGCTATATCCCTGACTCCATTACTGGTTTCTGTAGAAAGCCCTCCCTCTATAAACTACATGCACACAAATCTCCACCTCAGGGACTGAGGGAACCTGACAAATCATATATTATAGCATGGAAGAAGAAATAAAATATTTGGGGTCAGTCCTTATGGCTATTATACCAGTATGAATTAATCCTTTCTGAAGATTAACATGACTGGAACATCTTGCCCTGAGCTCCTCCAAAGCAAGACTTGAAACAAAGTCTTAGAGAGTTTATTTGGGAAGTGATTTGAGGAAGCAGGAGTGACAGGGAAGTGAAGCCTAGAAGAAGGAATTGTATTATGGAATGGATATGAGGTGTCCCCTAAAGGCTCATGTGTGAGACAATGCAATAAAGTAGTTCAGAGGAGAAATAATTGGATTCTGAGCCTTAACCCAATCAGTGAATGAATCCCCTGATGGGTTAACTGGGTGGTAAATGAAGTTTGGCTGGAGGAGGTGGGCACTGAGGGCGTGCCTTTGGGGTATGTATTTTGTATCTAGTGAGTGGTCTCTCTCTGCTTCCTGATCATGTGAGCCACTTTGCCATACTCTTCTGCCATGATGTTCTGCCTCACCTCAAGCCCAGAGGAATGGAGCCAGCCGTCTATGGACAGAGACTTCAGAAACCATGAGCCCTCAGATAAACTTTTCCTCCTCTAAAATTATTCTTGTCAGGTCTTTAAGTCACAGCAGCAAAGAACTGCTAAAACAGACAGTACAAGGATTTGCTATTGTCAACCAGGGTTCGATTCCAAAAAAAACTTCTGGGGAATCCATCCCAATCCACCAAGGAAAGAAAATAGCAGGAATCCATCCCCAGCTCCTCTACCCATTGGGTAAGGTGACCACATGGGCATTTACTCCTTCATATTTCCTGGTTCCTATGTATTCCCCTCAGGTGCTTCACATCAATATCAGAGAAGTGCTAGGGAAAGAAATAAGGAGTATACTGAATGGCCATGGCAAGTGGGAGGATGTTGTTGAAGGTTGCCCAACATAGTTGCTATAGCAGTGGTAGAATAAGAGGTAGGACCTGATGGATTTGGAGAGTTCATATAAAATGTCCCACATAGATAGTGGGGTTCTTCTGCTTGAAACACCTTGCCATAGGCCCCCTGAATTACTGATAGAGTGCTATGATAACAAGTAATTTGTAGTCTTTTTGTTCTTCTTTACCCATAACAAGTAAAAGTTGTGCAACCAGAAAACCCAAATTACCAAAACATGGTAAAGTATTTTTTAGGACCATGAGTGTTATGGTTTAGATAGATACAAGGTATCCCCCAAAAGCTCATGTGAGAGACAAGAAAGTTTAGAGGTGCAATGATTGGATTATGATAACTTTAACCTAATCAGTGAATCAATTCTCTGTTAGGAATTAATTGGGTGGAAGAGATAGGTCAGTGAACCTTTGGGGTTTATATTTTGTCCCTGGGGGGTGGAGCTCTGCTTCCCAATTGCCATATCCTGAGCTTTCTTCCACCATGATGTTCTCCCTCATCTTGGGCCCAGAGCTATGGAGTCGGCCATCTATGGGCTGAGATCTCTCAAACCATAAGCTAAATAAACTTTTCCTCTTCTATGTTATTCTTGACAGATCTTTTGGTCACAGCAACCCAAAAAACAAAAACAAAAACCTGACTAAAACCATGAGAGACAGCACCACTAAACTGACCTGAAAGGTCCCAAGAAGGCATTTTGGTGGCGAGCTCCGGAATGAGGGAAGAACCAGATGTACTCATTTGTTCCAGGAGTATTTTTTGGCGGAATTGGACCCTCTTCATTTTAAACTTTTGAAGTTTTCCCCAAAAGTCCATCTAAAACACCAGGAATTCCCTCACCCACCATCACAGGTACATCACCTCCACCCACAGGCAACAGAAAACTCAAGTGGCTTTGACTGCAAGAAAGTCTTACATAAAAGAAGCCCAAAGGGAGCAGGGCAGCTCCATGACAGATCACAACCCATCACTACAGCCTACCTTTTCCAAAGGCTACAACGTGATTAAGCCAACTCTAACTCTGCAGTTGCAAGAGCCATTCAGCACCACCATGCAGGCAAGGCAAGAGGCTAAAGGGGGTCCGCCTGAAGGATATGAAAAATAACATTCTCCAGGAACAGGGGAATGACAGCCCCCAGGGAAGAGGTAGGATAATGGGTCCCAGGAGAGAGAAAGTAAACATTAGGCCCTGGGCTCCATCTTTCATCCTTTCCCAGTAAGAATGAGTCCTGGAGGGGAAGGCAAACAAATGAGCTCTGGGTTCTATACTTTTTTTTTTCCTTCGTTGAACACAATTGCAGCACAACTTTTCATTGTACAACCACACCATGTAGCATCACATCATATGTGCAGGCATATGTGTACCTAGGGTAATGATGTTCATCATTCTACCATCTTTCCTGTCCCTGTGCTCCCTCCCCTCCCCTTTGCCCCAAAGTTCCTCCATGTTTCCCATGTCCCCCCACCCCCACCCCACATTATGAATCAGCATCCACTCAGAGAACATTTGGCCTTTGATTTGGGGGAATTGGCTTATTTTGCTTAGCATGATATTCTCCAACTCCATCCATACAAGTCTTTAGGTCTTTTGACCCAGTAACAATGAGTTTCAAGTTTTTACAGTCTTTTCCTGAGTTAGATATTTAACCTGAACAACTAGTTTCCTGACTGCCCAATCAGCACGTCCCAAGTCTCAAATGATTAAGTCACACTACATATTCTGCTAAGATTAACTCTCATTAAGACTCCTTAAAAAACAGACCTCCTCTTGTAACTAGTCACATTTTCTCCCTGAAAAAGTGTCATTCCACCACTGCTAAACAAAAACCATGTGCTGATCCAAGGTCTGAGCCAGGATCTGCTCCCCTTTTATAGTTTAAATTGCAAAAGAGGCAGTGTAAGCAAAAATAAGAGTGAGGATGCCTTTCAAGGCTGCATAATTGCCTCTTCCTCCCATTCACTGTATCTTCTGGCATGTAGCTTTCCTGAATACACTAATCAAACTCACCCCTCAGGACAAGGTGAATCGGCCACCCTTGAAATGTAGATTTATGAAAATTAGGTTGGGAGAACACAGGAAGATGGATGTCAGGCTGGCAGCCAGCAGCATTGTCTGTAGGTGCCGGGCTTTCCCAACTGATCACCAGGTGTTATAGTTTGGATATGAAGTGTCCCCACAAAGAAGTTCCTGTTAAGGCAGCACTCTTCAGAGGTGAAATTGAAGTGGGACGGAAGAGGCTGGACACCTGAGGAATTTTCAGAAAGCAAATTTATTGACTGCAAAATTCAGAGGTGGCTCTTGCCTAAGAATTCTTCCTCTGAATAATGAGTATACAAATTCTTGGTATTTTATACCCACTGGGGGTGAGGGGCTAGGGGGTTCATTTGATAAACGCATCTCATTTCATCCTCTAGGGAGAGGGGTTTCATCAATTTTTTTTCTGCAAACCTGGCATTTATAAACAAAGAGGAAGCTACAAACCATAATGTTTTCTATAGATTTTTGCTGATAGCTGATGTCCTGGGCAAAAAGCTCTCTGATAAGAGGAATTTACATGCCACAAATATGGTGTGTGTGTTGGGGGGGGGGTTCTCCTTAATTATGGTACGGGTCTTCTGAGTGGAGGGTCTCTGGCCTGCTTCAGAGGAAGCAGCAAGCAGGTTCTCCTTGGCTTAGTCTTTGAGGCTTTCCCAACTCCTTCAAAGCACACTGGGAAAGGAGATTCACACTATGGAAGACTTGCGTCTCTGTCCACTGATGTCTGGTTAGCCCTCCTTTCCTAATTCATACAGTATGTTTTAGTTATGGATTGTCAAGTTTGTCCTTTGTTCAAAGTTAAACCACAGCACTATCTGCTCAGAAATCAAAACCTATATCTCTACTCTGATAGGCAGAAGTACTCCTACCTCAAAAGTGTACCACAATGAAGGACCTAGGAATCAGACCAGAGACCCTGTGCCTAATAGAGGAAAAAGTAGGCCCAAATCTCCATCACATTCGTTTAGGCCCGAATTTCCTTAAAAGACTCCCAAAGCACAAGAAATAAAAATCAAAAATTAAGAAATGGGATGGACCCCCAACTAAAAAGCTTCTTCTCAGCAAAAGAAACAGTCAATGAGGTTAACAGAGAGCCTACATTTGGGGAGCAAATTTTTGCCAGACATCAGAGCACTGATCTCCAGGATATATGAAGAACTCAAAAAACTTAACACCAAAAAACAAAAACAAACAAACAATCCAATCAATAAATGGGCTAAGGAGTGAACAGAGATTTCTCAGGAGAAGATATATATTCAATCAACAAATATGAAAAAATTTTCAATATCTCTAGTAATTAGAGAAATGCAAATCAACACTACTCCGATTTCATCTCATGCCAATCAGAATGGCAGTTATCAAGAATACAGACAACAATGAATGTTGGCAAGGATGTGGGGGTGGAAATTGCTGGACTGAAAATTGGTGCAACTAATCTGGGAAGCAGTATTTCTTGCGCTTTAGGAGTCTTGTTAAAGAAATTGGGGCCTAAACGAATTTGATGAAGACTTGGGCCTACTTTTTCCTCAATTAGGCACAGGGTCTCTGGTCTGATTCCTAGGTCCTTCTAAGATTCCTTAGAAGGAACCACCATGTGACTCACCTATCCCATTCCTCAGTTTATACCCAAAGGACTTAAAATCAGCATACTATAGTAACACGACCACATCAATGTTTATAGCAGCTCAATTCACAATAGCTAAACTGTGGAAGCAACCTAGATGCCCTTCAATAGATGAATGGATAAAGCAACTGTGGTATTTATATACAATGGAATATTACTTAGCATTAAGAGAGAATAAAATTATGGCATTTGCAGGTAAATAGATGGAATTGGAGAATATCATGCTAAATGAAGTAAGCCAATCCCAAAAAACCAAAGGTCGAATGTTCTGATCAGTGGATGCTGATCCATAATTGTAGGGGACATGGGAAAAATGGAGGAATTTTGATGGGGCAAAGGGGTGAGAGGGGAGGGGACCTGGGGGTAAGAAACATGGTGAAACGAGATGGAAATCATTACCCTAGGTATATGTATGACTGCACATATGGTGCAACACTACATTGTGTACACCATAGAAATGGAAAGTTGTGTTGCCATTGTGTACAACAAATCAAAATGCATTCTGCTGTCATATATCTAAAATATAAATAAATAAATAAAGTGTATCACAGATGTGGAGTCAAAGACCTGGTTTGGAATTCTGCTTTTGCTAGTTAATTGCTGGGTGGTGTTTAGGCAAGGTATTTAACCTCTCAGAAATGTTTGCCTCATCACAAAATGGAAATACTACTACCCATCCAGGGGGTCATTTTTCTTCCAATAAATGAATACAATCTTCTCTCTCCATTTTCCTGGAGAATTCTTCATAGTGAATAATCAGAACATATTCATGTCAACTAGTATATAGACCAAGCTTTCTCTTTGCAGTTTTCAAGATTGGATTAAATTCCATTTTGGACTGAACCAGAACACCAAAAAAACAAGTGGATTGAATTTGAGTAATTATACTGTGGTGAATGGGGCTTTACTACACACATGGCTGGAGTCAGAAGAAAATCTGTAATTCAAAGAAGCAATAAAATGCTTCCTTGGCATTTTGATTTTCCTGTGTATGAGAAGCCATAACTTTTTTCAATATATTTTGGATACTGCCACCTCCCAACCTGAAGATGTCCCATCTGTTGGGGAGGGTTCCTTGCATGCAAGTACTGTAGACCTGCCAGGGGAGAGAGCGAGAGCAAGAGACGGCAAGAGAGACTTCTTTCCACTCCAAACAGGCTGGGAGACATCTGTTAACACAGTCGGGACACTTGATCAAATTTGGTCGGAGACTCAGGAAGCAGTGAAGCTGCCAATTGTGATATTGTGTGCGAGACACACACAGAGACCTTCACTAATCAATCTGAGCAGATCAGATTGGTGGTTGACATTGGCACTTGGCTCACTGCCCTTTAGATGCCTCCTCCCCTCACCCCCATAACATACCCTTATCCAGTGGCTTTGTTTGACCTGGTCCCTGTTCAGTGTGATGGCAGTGCTCTCCTCTTTCTTACTTTGTCTGCCTCAGTCTGTTAGCTAAATCCACATCTACAAAGGAGAAACTGATTGGCTCTGCTGATCCTTTCAAATCTGGCCACTTAGGCCTTTGACTAGCATAGAGTTGGACTTCACAAAGTCCAGACAATAATGGCCAGAGATGTGTGGTCAGAAAGAACATGACAGGTGCCCAACTGCCCCCCTGCAGGTGATTGATAGCAGCCTTCCCCTTAACAGGAAGCAGAGAGAGTGCGAGGAGAGAGAGAGAGAGAGAGAGAGAGAGAGAGAGAGAGAGAGAGAGAGAGCGAGCGAGCGCCAAAACCCAACCTGGACACAAATCCCACTGCACATACTCAGCACACTCCCTAAAGAAAGGACAGATCAGCTTGGTTCATTTTTATGGGCAGGTTATAAACTCTAGGTTCAGGGTAATGAAAAATAATTTACTTGTTTCCATCTTAAAAGTGAATGCTTTTTACACATTTTCTCTTTTGAAGGGATGCCAATGTGATGCGAAAGGTGTGTGGTGCTGAAATGACCTTCGGTATCCAAGAGTGATCAAGTCACCTTTACTAGCTCGCAATTAAATCAAAGGTAGAGCCAGGATTGAACCTGCAGACACTTGAACCCACAACTCCAAGTATCAACCAAAATATCCCAAACCTTGGCCAAGTACTACTCTAATCAAACCAAGAAAACCTTCGCTGGCTTTGCTCCTCCACAAACTACATGTTGCATCCCTATTTTTAAACTCCTCCCCCTTGCCCCCAAGTAATTGTGAGAATCTCTCAAGAACATGAAATGAAAGACAGGAAGTATACAAGAACATTTTGAAGATAAAGAGAATCCGCGCCATCTCACCAGAAACCTGGTTCTCTCTGCTCAGTCATTCCCCACACCCTGTGTGTTGGGGGCCTTTCTAATTTAATGTATTTCCTCAGGCTTTCCCATCAATAAATACTTCCTAAGGGGACCCCAGCCATCCAATGCTTGGCAAGATTCTCTGTGGCCTCTTTGTCCAGCCCTTCCCCATGCTCTATCCATGTTTGACCAATGAGTTAGCAAAACACCCAAAATGGAACCAGGCACCGTGAAAGATGCAGGGGAGCCCACCACACTCAGGGGGCAGCTTCCAGAGAAATTAAATCTTTCTGTCACTAGGGCAAATCTGTCAGTTTCCCTCTAGAGTTCCGTCCTGCAGCTATCACCCCCATAGGCTTCATCCACCCACACTTCCTAAACCACCACCAGTCTTCTCTCTGTATCTCACAGGATGGAATCCCACAATATTTGGTCTTTGGTGACTGGCTTCTTTCTCTTAGCATCATGTTTATAAGGTTCATCCGGGCTACCATATGCATCAGAACTTTCTATACTAAATAATATTCTAGTGTTATATACAATGGTGGTATGACTATACCACCTTTTGTTCACCTGCTCATCAATAGACATTATGAATACTACTGCTCTAACATACAATAATACTTGTACGTTATTTGTGTACAACTTTGTGTGGACTCTTTCTTTCATTCTCTCTTCAGTTGATGAAACTACTAGTGAAACTGCTGGGTCAAGTGGTCACTCTGTTTAATACATTACTGCTATAAAATCGTCTTAAGTTTTTTTTGTTTTGTTTTTTTTAAACCAGTACTTATCCCCACACACCTCTTTCCCATTTTTCATTAAATTAAATCTCCCTAGTTCCCATTTTTTCCTTCTACTAGTCAGAAAGCTACACATTCTATGTTTGTTCTTTTAATGATCGAGTTAAAAAAAATGTTTGTTCAAAACATTCAAAAATGTTTTTTGAATACTGGGGATTGAACCCAGAGCTGCTTAACCACTGAACCACATCCCCAGCCCTTTTTATTTTAGAGAGAGGGTCTTACTAAGTTGCTTAGGGCCTTCCTGAGTTGCTGAAGCTGGCCTTAAACTCACCATCCTCCTGCCTCAGCCTGAGCTGCAGGGATTACAGGCATGAATCACCACGCCCAGTTGACTCTTAAATTTTTAATCTTTAAATTTTATTCTTTGAATGTTTAGGCCACCTGCATTTTGGGGAAGGTGGTTGTCAGTGGGCCTTTATTTATTTATATGTGGTGCTGAGGATCGAACCCAGTGCCTCACAAATGCTAGGCAAGCGCTCTACCACTGAGCCACAACCCCAGCCCCTGCATTTTTCTAATAAGATCTCAATATATCTTCCAAGTCAAGAAGCATAATGCCTCTCTACTCCCCCCTGGCACCAGCTGCCTGACCACCATATCGAAATTCTAATTCCAGTTTGTTCTTTAAAATTTGTTCTTAGATATTTAAACAACTCCGGATTTTATTCACCATTGGATCTACTTCCTCCTGTGCTCATTTTTCTTCTGGCTGAACTACAGCCTTTAGTATTTTTTTCCCCTCTTCCCAGAAAGAGTCTGAGAGTGCTTAAAATCCTCACATATAAAAAATAGTACCTTTAAACCACTTATTCAAATGTCCCTCCTTTAACATCACGAGAGGTGAAATGGATCATCTTCCCACCCAGGATCCACTTAACTCTCATCGCACTCTGACCATAACTTCTACTGGCAGCTCATTGGCTTTGCTGTCCCTCCAGTATGGGCAATAACATGTCACCTCATGCCTTTGTTCTCCCTCTTTTCTCTGGAACACCGCATCTCCCCCTAATCATTGGCCAACTCCCATCACCCGATTCCACTCAATCGACACCTTCCCTGTAAGGTCTCCCCCAACTTTCCTATCCCCCTCTACCCTACCATCTCCAGTTCCCTTTACTTGGTTCCTTACCACTTTCTAATGTTCTATATTATTCATGGATGGTTGGCCTTCAGATCCATAGGCATCCTTCCTTCCCTTGCCTTATTCTGTAGCACAGGGAACTATAATTTCCAGGCTGTCTTCCCTTTGACTTCTGGGAGGTTCCACCAAGGAGAGGCATTGGCAGGAGATTGAAAGGTGGTATCAAGGAAAAGCAAAGGCCGGGGACTTTCTCAGCTTCCTGTGGTACCTCCCAAAGAACGTCTCCCTATGGCTCCATCTCCCCCCTTCCTGTGGGGTCCCCACCGAGTCCCCTCCCATGACCTCAACTGTTAAGAGGCAGGTTTACCAGACCCTTAGTCTCTCTAGCCCTTTAGGTAGAAGTTTCCTGTCATTGCTAACTCTGGGTACCTACCTCCCATTCCAATGAGCTGTCCCACTTTTCCAACACTGATATTGACTCCCTATATAAAACTCCTTCTATTTGAAAATTCTAAATGGATTTTATTTCTTGGCCAGACACTGACACTCAACCGTATAATTTACTTATTTGTGAAAAGTGCTGCTGGCAGACATATCCCAGCTCCCAGCCTTCCCAGAAATTGAACTTGGCTAAAGAGAGCTCTTCCTGGAGCATCCAGCGACTGGTCCATAGGGGAGTACAAACACCCAGTCCTCCCTGCAGTGTGGAGCAGCTCACCTCAGGGCTCCACTTGGTGGCAGAAGCCCTTGCTAGGATTCCACTGTAGCCCAACTTTTCCTTTTGTATAGTCCTCCGTATGGGTCAATTCCCATAAAACTCCCATTTGCTAATCTTGACGTCTGTTTCCTTACAATCCCTGAACAGTGTTATTGGGTATAAAAGCTCCAGGTTAAAGTTCTTATCCTTCACCACTTTGAAGCAGTCGTTCTATTATCATATTCTAGAAAAACTGACCAGGGTTTTAATGAAATCTGATTCTCCTTTATAGGTGTACCATACATATAGATGTGACCTCTTCCTCCCACTCATGGATGATACAACCAGATTATTCAGGTTTCTGTCAGCCAGTGTTTGTCTTTTCTCTAGCCCTGGGAGTGCATGTGAACTACTGGTGGCCATTGCTTCCCGTCAAGGCCACACCAAACAGGCTTCTAAATGTGCTTCCATTTATCCTGATAAGGATGACTAGTCTGGGAGGCTCCAGACATGTCCCCCAGGGCTACCCTAAAGACCAAAAGGATCAAACTCTCAGAACTATAGTCATTTCAAATACTGGCCTGCCAAGCTGACACTCTTGGTCAAGTCCAGAATTTCATCATGCTTACCCCCGACTCCCTTGTCAGAATTACTTTTGGTGCAAAATAGTTGCCTTTTCTAGCCTTTAGTCATTGTTTTGAGAATTAATGATACTTGTAGTTTGACCTTCTTGTGACTGGGGTAATAGTCTAGGAACAAAATTCAAATACTCTTGAGGAGACAAAGACAAATATTCTAGATATCTGATGACACCGAGTCACTCAATTAACACCAGAATCTTCCTACCTCAGGACTATGTGTAAAGAGATTTCTTCATTCTTTATGTTGAGTTCTCTGTTGAGACCAAAAAGCACCTTCTCTGTTACAGATGATTTTGCTTATTTCTAGGAGTGCTTTGTGGGTGTTGTTTTGGTTTTTGTTTTAATAGGATGGAAATAGAAATCATTGGCTAGGACTTTCAGCAGAACAATTTTTTGCCCTTTTTTTGCACTTCTGGAAGCGAAGAATGTGCATACTTTGTGTGGTGTTCTTGCAGCCTAGGTAACTATGAGGAAAGGCCAAGTGAATGCAACACCTCAGCCCTGAGCCTATGCCAGCAACTTCCTCCCTTTGCACCTATTATGAAAGCAAACAAACCCTCAAGTCTTGAAGCCACCACAGGTATCTGTCACCAGCAAACACGTTCCCGATTCAATGCTCTTTGCTTATTTTCTAGCAGATTGTCTATTGTCAGTTTTTATGAGCTCTTTATATTACAGAGATTTATCTTTATCTCATTGCAAATATTTTTAAGCTATTAACTATTTTAGCACACAAATGTTTAAATTTTTTCATACAAATTTTCCTTTTGTTGTTTTCTAGATTCTCCTCTTGGTCCGCAATGATGAGACCAAGCATTTATCACTTTCTAGTGTTCTGTGGGTCAGATGCCTTAAATATACAGTTGGAAAACTCTGCATTTTAAACACTTATTTAAATGTCCCTCCTTCAATTAAGACCATGTGATCTCTCTGATCTTACTCAGTAAAAGTTGAACTCCCAGTGCCTTAAATCTACACATTTAAAGTGTACCCACAATTCTTTGAGACCCCTCCCCATCAGGAGGTGAAGCTTAATTCCCCTCCCCATACCTGAACTTAGTAATTTGTTTATAATGAATATGGCATAAATAATGAGATGTCACAATTATGTTTTGGATGTGGTTTAAATGTATCCCTCAAATGTTCATATGCTGAAGGCTTGTTCCTCAGTGTAGAAGTAGAGCCTGCAGAGACATCTGTAGATTACTGGGGATGTACCCTAGGAAGGGATTATGGGACCCCACACAGCATTCTCAAGCTAGTCTCTCTAGCTTCCCGATTTGAGATGTGACCTCTTCCTCCCAAACATGCTCCTACCATTGCTATCCTTCATGAGATGATGGTCAAGGAAAGGAAGCCTTTGCAGGAAACTGCACAATCTTATTTGGATTTTCAACCTCCAAAACTGGGAGGTAAATAAACCTATTTTCTTTATAAAGTTGGCCTGCCTCAGGTATTTCATTATAGTAATGAAAAAACAAACCAATATAGTTAAGTTTAGGATTAGAAAAAGACTGAGGCGACCATCTTGGGTACATTCTCATTTTGTTTTCCTTCCCCAAGTTTACTTTCTCCTTCTCACCCTACCTACCTTCTCAGATCTGTCACTGAGGGAGGCAAGCTGCCATGATGTGAGCAGACTTGTAGAGAGGCCCACATGCTGAGAAATGGAAGCTTCCTGCTGGTAGCCAGTGAAGAACTGAAAATTTCCAAGAACCACAGAGCAGGCCCTTCTAGCCCCAGTTGATCCTTTTGATGACTCCAGTCTTAGCCCACAACTTGCTGCAACCTTATGAAAGACTAAACCAGAGCCTGCTAGCTAAGCTGTTCCCAGATTTCTAATTCTTAGAAATTGAGCTCATTGGGTTTGATGCTTTAAGCTGTTAATTCTCAACAGTTATTATAGAGTAATATGCAAATAATATAGTTACAAACCAATCCCATTATTCCAGATTGCATCTGTACTACCCAACATTTTATTTCAAGGTTTAAACTTAATAAAATAAAAAAAAAATACAGCACAGACAAACCAGGACAACAACAGGAAAAACACATTTCAAAGATGGTAATTGAGGGAGAGCTCTGGAAATCAGCAAAGAAGTGATCGATCTAGAGAAGAAAGCAAATTGCAGCTTTAAGAGGTGAGGGTAAAGTCCCAAATTGCCAGAAAGAGGTAAGCAGGAAAATTTCAGCAACCCCAACTACAGCAACAAACCAGAAGTCCAACTTCAAGAGAATTCCACGTTCCTTAACCAGCTTTAAACCCAGTTTGGGAAGCTGCCCGACTTAAGAGTGAGTGCTCTACTCCAAAGATGGAGCTCACCTCGAGCCTCCCCCTAACCCCCCAAACTCAAGTTACAACCATAACCGGTTGCTAGATGCCATCTTGACTTAGGGGATGGTAGGCAGCACCCTGACACTGCCAGAAGCCTTGGACCAGCCCCTCAGAGTCCTGCAGCTTTAGGACCAATGGCTGCCACAGCCACAAGCCTGAGTCCCCCCATGCACTTGCTGCACGGGAATTTGGAGGGGTCTCTCCCCCAGTCCACAGTGCTGGCAGTGTAACGACTGGCACCAAGTGCAGCCTTCACTCACACCTATCCATGAGGAGCTGGGAAAGATTCCAGCTACCACCCACAACTCTAGGAATGTGACTAGAAGTGGCCTCAATCCCCACCCTCACTTGCACCCCGCCAGCAGGCACTTGAGAAGGTCTCCTGGCCAACCCACAACCTTGGGTTTAGCCCAAAACCAGTACCAGCTTCATGAATGAAGGTTCGTGATAATTCTCTAGGGAGTTTTGATTTAAGGAGGCAAGACTCTAATTACCTTTAAACCAGCTCCAGGATGGCTCCTCCTAGCTCCAGGCTCCAGCCACCTATTATGGTAGCGAGGTTTACTGAAAAGGCTAGAGAGAGAGAGAGAGAGACAGAGACAGAGAGAGAACACGCCAGAGAGTGGACATTTTTTGGGAACAAAAATTTCTGGGGAAAACCTCATCTGATGAAGATTAAGGGGGGCAGCATCCCAAGGTCAGATTGGGTCTTCAGGGTAGTGGCCAGACACGCCTCCACACAGACAAGCCCTCAGACCCGAGAAGGGTGGGGAAAGCTCTGGACACAGTATGTGCCTAAGCGCCTCTTGCCCAGCCAGGGAGGTAACTCAAATCATGTGTGAGGATGGCCTCCCACACTTGGGACTATAGGTGCAAAATCTCAGCTTCACCTGCATCTATCCACAGGAGCTGGGGAAGGGGCCAACCACTTCCAAGAACTTCAGCAGCCCTAAGTCCCAGCTTCGCCTGCACTCATCCAGCTGAGACTAGGTAAGGTCTCCCTCTTAGCCAATGATCTGGACCTGCAGCTGCTGGTGCCAAAAGACTCACCCACTCTTATCCCTGGGCAACAGGAAAGGGTCTCATCAGTGTCCTGTAGCTCCAGAATTGTGGCTACCAATGCCACAAAATATACCCCATGTGACCTAGGGATATCCTCTGCAACTCCAGGACCATAGATACTAAAGGCACAAGCCCTATCACCAACTGTGCTCAACTAGTGGGATCTACACATCCTATACCTCCAGAAGCATGTACACCAGTGCCACAAGTCAACATGTTACCTTCACATGCCCCAGAGGACCTAGGGAAGTTCTCCACAGCCCATGGACTTGAGATCTTAGCTACTAGTTCCAAATACCCTGGGATAGCTTGTGCTTGGCCTTTAGGACCTGGAGAAGGTTATCTTCTGGGTCCCAAAATGGGAATGTGGCAAAGAGCACTACAAGCCCCAGCACCAACCACAGTTGCCCCCATGGAATCTAGAGAATGTCCCCTTCGCATTCTACAACATCAAGCCCATGGTTACTGGTGCCACAGACCCTAGGATTGCCTGTGATCATCATACAGGACCTGGGGAAAGTCTTCCTCACATCCCCTGGTTCAAGAATCATAGTCATCAGTGCAGGCATTGGCGTCACCTGTGTTTGCCCTGAAGGAATCAGGTATAGTCCTCGTCAGATCCCACACTATCAAGAAGGTGGCAGCTGCCACTTCAAGCCACAATATCATCAGTGCTCAATTTCATGGATCCTCAGGACACACATCTTTAGAATTTTATGTCCACTGCTTTGGAATCCTATATCCTTTATGAACTGCTGCAGTCTAGACTATTTGGGCACTCTTAGTACTGACAAAGTAAAAGAAATTACACAAACTACTTTTGAGCTCCCCTAAAACCAAACCCAAAGCACTTATCCAATGGACATCTCATTCAAATGAGAAATTTTCCTACAATATCTACTTCATCAAATTGATAGGAAAATGTTACGCCAGATGTGCAGACACTAATATAGAGACACAAGAAACAGGATACCTCCAAAGGAGAACAATACTTCTCCAGATATAGATCCCAATTTGAAGTAAATCTATGAAATGTTTAGAGAATTCAAAATAATGATCTTAAGGAAACTCAGATGCAATACAAACAAACAATATAAAGAAGAAAAAAACAATTCATAATAAGAAATGTATCAGAAATTCATATAGTTTACATGTGAAGTGTCTCCCAAAAGCTCATGTGTGAGACAATGCAAGAATGTTCAGTGGTGAAAGGATTAGGTTATGAGAACTGTAACCTAATCAGTGGATTAATCCATTTATATGGATTAGCTGGGTGGTAAATATAAGGGTAGGCTGTGATTGGAGGAAGTAGGTCACTGGTGGTATGACTTTGGCTTTATACTTTATCCCTGACCACTACTCCGGTTGAGTTCTGCTCCCTCAAATGTTGAGGTTTGAACATTAGAGAAGCACACTGAGACAAGCATATAAAGCAGGGTTTATTTTAAAAAGGGTACATACTTCTCCCAGGAGGGAAAAGGAGGCTATAGCTGGTATCCTGGTGTCCCCAGAAGCAAGTGTTCCCCCTTTTTATATGTTCTAAGATTCCTTTGTTCTGCCCTCTTCCACTTACCTCTCCCTTCCTACCTATGTGACTAGGCCCAGGAATGCTTGGTGGGATGGCCAAAAGGTGGGAAACAGGTGGGCTGAAGGGTGAAGGGCAGGATGGTGCAGCCAAGGACACATTAAATACCTTATAGCTCCCAGTAGGGAGGGGCAATTCCTGGGACAGATTACCTTGGCAACAGGTTGGAGCAGGGGCAGGTTCTTGATAAGGGTGGAAGAAGGGCTCTGAAGGAATTAGCATTTCCATCTTTCCAAATCTTCAATAAAAAATATACATCCAGATGAGAGAAACTCAAAGGGCCTCAACTAGATTTAGCCAAAATAGATTTCCACCAAAGCATAGCATAGTCAAAAGTACAAGAGAATCCTCAAAGCATCAAGAGAGAAAAGCATCAGGTCACATCTCAGGGAATACTCATGAGATTTATAGCAGATTTCTTAGAAGAAATCTTACAAACCAGAAGACAATGCTATCCTATATTCAAATTACTTTAAAAAAGTTATCAACCAAGAGTATTTTATCCAGCAAAATTATCCTTTGAAAATGTAGAAATAAAGCCTTTAACAGATAAGCAGAAACAAATTCATCATCACCAGACAAGCCCCTAAGAAATACTTGAGGGAGTCCTCTCATAGAAACCAAAGGGTAACTAACATCATGAAAACATGTGACAAAACTCAATAGAAGAACAGATACACAGGGGCTAGGGTTGTAGCTTAGTGGTAGAGCGCTCACCTAGCACGTGCAAGGCCCTAGGTTTAATCCTCAGCACCACATAGAAATAAATAAAAGGTATAAAAAATTTAAAAAACAGATATACAGAAGAATCAAACCTTATGCCCTGAGCACAGCAGCTTCTGTCCTCATGAACTTGAGTTGACCATCCTCTTGACATGTGGATACATTCACCAACCTGGAAAACTCATCAAACCCTGTCATTTAGGGGCTTTAGGAAGATCATCTTACACAGACATGACTGATGAAATCACTGGACCCAAGTTTCTGTGATGGGGCAGAGTTCTAACCCTCTAATCATGTGGTTGGTCTCTCTGGTAACTAGCACTCATCCTGAAGCTATCTAAAAAGCCACTAGGCAAAGTGTTATCTCATTAGCATACCAGAGACACTTATCACTTAGGGCAATGCCACCAGATTTTAGCAGCTGTGTACCAGGAACACAAGACCAAGTATATATTTTTGGGAACAAAGACAAAAATACATATTTATTCCCACCATCATGATTTTTGTTAAATGACAAGATTAGGGAGAAAGTTTCAGGATGCTATTTGCAGACATTTCTCTACAAATAACACATTACAGATGTGGATAGTATTTATTTCCAATAAAAAGAAAGCCAATTTGGAGTAATTTTCACCATATTTTCTCTTTAGCACTGGTTGCTTTAGAGAGAAATGTTGATCTGCTGTATAAAGATCTTGATCAGATAAATGCAACTTCTGAATCCAAAAGTGTCTCGAAGCTAACTTGAGAAGTTGCCATTTCTTACATACATTTCAACAGCAATATTTCTTGTACGAACTACTTTCCACCAGTGCTTCATTATGGCTACGAATTAAACACCGTGACTAAGAATAAATAATGTTAAGATAATGGCAATAACACTGTGCTTTACAAGCCACATCGATTTGATTTCAGGTAGACAAACTCATGAAACACAATAGACCTCTCCCAGGACCAAGTTTTTGCTAAAGGACAGAGGACAGTAAGTATCCTAGCACACCACTGTAATGGCAAAGCAGAGATCCTGCGACTCCCGGGCACAGCTTCTAGAGTCCTAGACATCCTGAATTTGGAAAAAATGTGCTCACTAGAGACAGAACGAGTGAGTCCAGATGACTTCAGCTCAGGTAAGCCAACGTCCCTTAGTATCCCATGGCTTTATGCCAAGTAGCCCTTCAGGTATATATAACCAACCTGATTCTTCAGGGTACCTGCACACCATTGCCAATTCTCATTACTTAATCACCAGTTTTGGATGACATGCATGTGTAGAACAGCGTATAATCCTCATTGGCCAGGCACAACAGGACAATATATCCATCCCAGCTAAAAGGAAAGGGCTTCAAAAAGGAACCACTGTTTACAGTCAAAAAAAATTAAAATAAAATGATAATCCAGCCTATTATTCAAATTGTTCAAAGAGGTACTGATGGGTGGTAACTTTTTATATTTTCTTTTTTTTTCCCTCCCCAAAAAAAAAAAAAAAAAAAAAAAAATCAACCTGGTAGAATTTTATTCTGGCTTCAGCTCAAATCTCTTTATAAAGAGAAAGCAGATCCAGGGGTTTCTCGCAGCATCTGTCATGGCACCACATTCATCTAAGCATTCTTCTCTTGCTCCAAGATGCTATCTTGAGAAAACAGTGACATTATATCCTTTCCCAGTATTGCTGGCTATTTGTGTGTTCCACTCCCATTTGTCACAATTTCTCCTTTGTCCCTTCATTATCTCAAACCAGACAATAAACCTGAATCTCTGGATTTGGCCATCCTGGCCCCCTGTAGTCCAGATCTGCCTCACCCATCTTCCCCTTTGTGCATTCTCCTGGAGGAGGAGGAGGAGGAATACTAGCCAAAGAAGAGGAATCCATACAAATGGGCCGCTGGGCAGCATTCAGTCAGTCTAGACCCATAAGGTGAGTCACTATCCAGCACGTGTCGTCTTTGAGGGAGGAAAAAATATATTTAAATTCCAAGTAACTGAAATAGCACCCCGAGTGATAATTTCTGCACAGTCTTGGCCCAAGTTATTCCAACCCCAAATTTAAACTGATTGAACCTTGCATTTTAGCCAAGTTAATTAACTATCTTCTGATCATGTTCATTCTTCCTTATTTCTTCTGATGAAGGTCATCAGAATTTCAATGTGAAAAAACAACTTACTTTTGATGGTACTCAAATCCAAATCTCTTCTCACAGGTTAAGAGCAGATACTGGAGAATTTAGGCACCCTTGGCAAAAAGCGGCAAATGCATACTACATCCTTTTCCTTCAGAAAATGAATTGTGTCTGGCTTCCTTTCAAAATTCATATAGGAAAGCAAGCTAATGCTTTCTCAGTCTGTTGGACTTCCTAAATAGTTTTCCTGTGTCTAGCTTGGTGAGAAGCCATGGACAGCCAACATCTCCAGGAGCCACCCACTTTACACATAAGCCAAATAGGAACTTTATCAGAATTTATCACTCCTGCTTCTCCCACTTATCTCACTAAAGCTAAAATTTCTTAATGCAGTGCTGCTTAATGCTCAGTTGAAAGTGGGTATCGAGGGGAAGGGGGAAGGGGAAACTATGGTACATTAGGAATTGCCAGATCTGTTCAATAGTGATGTGTTCAATGAGCAACCAAGCACATCTGATCCCCTAGGAGGTAGAAGTAGATAGTATCGATAATGAAGGTTTTGAGATTTATCCTACTTGCAAGTTAATAAATTAACCTGCCACTCTTTCTTGGGCAAAGAAACAAGACCCCAGATAAAAGAACTTTCTCATGGAACAAGAAACATGAACTTCACATCTGCCTGGCTTCTGACACCAGGTGGACACTGTGCTGCAAGCATCCAGTCCCAAGGTGGGAGAGGAGTTAGCATGTGTAACAGCAGGAAGAATACAAGTGTGTCTAGAGACAGGCATCAAGGGAGATGTAGAATGAAGAGATCGGCAAGGTAGCAGGGCCTTGGATCATAAGGTGTCCTGAATTTTATGCTAGAAGGTCCAAGAAAGCCATTGAGACTCTTCAGAGGTCAGAAATTCCGTAACTGACTTGGGCCTAAATATGCAATATGGCTGCACTGTGAAGAAAAGATGTCAAGTAAAAAGTTTAGTTAATGAGAAATGAGGACCAATTGACTAGGAGATGGGAAAAAATGGAAAGATGTAGATAGATTTAGGACAATGTGAAGATTAAATATGCACTACTGTCAATTCAATGGTGAGGAGAGGCTCTGTTCTGGGAGAAAGAAACAAGGGTGATATACAATTCCGGCTTAAAAGAAAAGCAAATGTAGGGGAGGAGGATAGATAGAAAAGGAGGTTGGGGCAGCCAGAAGGACACTGTTAACAGCTTCTCTTGAACAAAAGCAATTTGAAATGTGCATAGATTTTAGAGTGTTAGCACTTGCAATGTTAAAGTCATGAGACAAGAAGACCCAAGACTACAGAGAAAAGACGAGACCAATCCCACGCATGTGGGCAAAAATTTGGCTATAAGAGTGGACATGTTTTTTTTTTAATTTGTTCTAATTAGTTATATATGACAGTGGAATGCATTTTGACATACTGAATGCAAATAGAGTACAACTTCTCATTCCTCTGGCTGTTCAAGGTACAGGCTCACTCCAGTAGTGTAGTCATTCATGTATATAGGATAATGATGTTGGTTCAATCTACCGTCCTTCCCATCCCCAGAGTCCTACCCCTCCCTCCACTCTCCTCCATCATGGTGTTTAACATAACAAAAAAACAGTAGCCCAAAAATCCATTGATAGACTGATTAAACAAAACCACCGATTAAAAATATGTCATATAGCGTATAGCGTACTCACATGAAAAGGGATTTGTGATATTAAAAGTATTACTATGTATAGTTGATTCCATTTTTACTTAATCTGTCCATGTACATTAAAATAAAAAGAAATATACATTAAAACCTACACCAAAATAGTAACCCAATTCTGAGTGGCTGTAGATTTTTCTATCTCCAAAATCATCTTCGATAAACTTCTATCATTTGTATAATAGAAAAAAGCCAAGAAAAAATAATTTGATGCCTCACTGCTTGTCTCTGGGACCAAATCCCACTTCTAGAGACATGCAGGTAAGGCATCAAGCTGACCTCTGTTGATCAGATCAGTCCAACTCTTAGCATCACTTCTATATATATATGGCTAATGGTTCTGAACCTTGGCTGCATGTTAGAATCTGCTGGCTAAACTTGCCTTCCTCCGCCAGGGCGTTGCCCCTAGAAATTGAGTTAAGTGGCCTGGGAACTGGTCCAGCCCCTTATGTGTCCTGGATGATTCGGCTGGGCAGGAGGTACTGGAAACCACTGTTAAAGCCCTGGTTCGGTCTGCACATTCTGAAAATTTAGAGGAAAGGAAGCTAGAGCATGGGGAAGGAACCTGGAAATAAAGGCTTAAAGAGAAATTAATCAAGACACAAAATTCAAAAAGAGGAAAGGTTGAGAACTCCTCCCACCTCAAAATAGCTTTGATTTCACACCAGGCACTAGTTAGCTGCAAAAAAAAAAAAAAAAAAAAAAAAATCTGATCCCAGCACAGAAGTCGACAATAAGAGGCCGTTCCGGAGCTGCTGGAGCAGGTGTTTCCTCCCGAAAGGGGGCGGGCCAGAACTGTAAATCTCATTTTGGAAGTTTCGAGCCCTGGGGATACTATTCTGTGGCACTGCCACTCTCGCTGCCATCTGGACCGAATCTCAGCTCCCGTTTCTGGGGCAGCCCTCCATCCAACTGGCAGCCGCACGGTTTGCATTCTTGCACAGCGTGTGAATGGAGGGGGAGAGCCTTTGGCGAGGCAGCCCTGGGGTCTCCTTCCCTCAAAAGATTCGCCAGTGATCCTTGCCCTGCTGGCTTCCTCTCTAATTGGCCCACGCTGTGGGGAGCAATTGAGATTAAATGGCCTCTTGCTGGGTGGCTGGGAGGAAAGGCCCGCGATGCTGGGCATGTGTGGCTCTATTTGGAGCATGTGTTGTATCCCGGAATTGAATGAAGCAACTGACGCTGTTGAAGCTCGCTCACGGGTGTTCCTTTCAGCCATGTCAAAGCAGGCTCTTCATTTTGGTTTGCAAAACAGCCTCCCAAAGTCAAACTGGCTCAGACTGGAGCCATTCTAGACAGAGGGATGTCACAAACACAAGCCAGAAGGCACAGAAAGAACAGGGTAGGAGGAAATTGAGGGCTGTGAATCAAGAAAATGGGTTACTAGACCATTGCCAGGTTGCTCTGAGTAACCAGAGGGAATGGGAAAGAGCCCCCTCCACTAGATAAGTCCCAGAACTCTTGCATCTTCCTGAGGGTGCTGGGTACAAAGGCCATCCCAATTCTGCACTGTGGGTGTCAAGGCCTACACTTGGGCTCTGCTAATGGAATGACAGATAAGCAGGTAGTTTCCATGTTCCCCTGGGAATGTTCTCAAAGTAAACTTCCAGAGCCTCTATACCACTCCACCGTACAGAATGGATAGAGGAACCTCATTCAGACAGGGCCCAGGCAAATGCCAATCCCGTGGCAAATTCAGAATATAACCACTTCCTGTCACCTGCACGATCACCCCTCTCTTATGAGCACATCGACCTCATCTCCTGCTACTTTCTCCCTCCTCTACTCTTGCCCCAGTACCTTTGCACTTGCTTCCCTCATCAGATCCATACTGGAGAGTACAGTGAACTTCTAACGGAAGCTTTCCACCTCATGCAAACAAGTTACAATATGTAGGTATCAAGACAAATAAGGAAAAGTATTGCTTGTGATTAGCTATAAACCAGTGATAAATTGGACATTTTCCATCACACAGACTTGCTTACTTATCCCTTGGATTCTGGATGAAACTTGCTGACTATTACAATTTTCCATATGTAGGTGACAGTTTTCGTTTTCTTCTTTTCTATCCACTTCAGCCCACTGGGCTAAGCAATCATTAAATTGAAAAGAAGGGCATGCAGGGCAATTGGGCTTTGAGAGATGAGTTAACTACACAGGAAACTAGAGCAGGAGTCACACACAGGTCTAGCAGGTGACGAAGAGCAAAGCAGGCAGAGGCAGGACCCATTAAAGAGGGCAGCTGGTGCTCAGCACCAGCCAGTTCCTGTTCCAAAGAGATATAGGTCTGCGATGACCAGATCCAAATTTTTCAGTACAAACCAGAAGTGATGTTTTATGTGAAGTCACCATTTTTTTAATTGACACCTAATATAGATGGGAAAAAATGATATGGATTCTATCTTTAGGCAAATTCAGCAAACAAGCCAGCAATCTGTGACCTCTAAATTGACATTGAGCAAATTAGAGACCAAGGGAGCGCTGTAAAGTGCATAATGAGAAATTGTGGCCTCCCAAGCTTGAGGTCAGGAAAGGGATCAGAAAAGATAGGTCTTAAGACAATGCGTAAAAGATGAGACTCGGTTATAGGTAGGTGTGTGTTCACCTGCCAGACGTGGGGACAGCACAACAAATTCATGAAGTGGGTCAACAGGCAGCTTGGAGTCCAGTCAGCTAGAACACAGGAAGCATGCTGGTGTGACAGGATGCTTCATCTGCTTTTTTGCTTCATTTATGTTCACCTTTCAGGAATACAGGCACCAGGCACGGTGGCGCACACCTATAAACCCAGCAGCTTGGGAGGCCGAGACAGGAGGATTTTGAGTTCAAAGCCAGCCTCAGCAAAAGCCAGGGACTAGGCAACTCAGTGAGACCCTGTGTCTAAACAAAATACAAAATAAGGCTGGGGATGTGGCTCAATGGTTGAGTGCCCCTAAGTTCAATACCTAATACCTCCCCCCAAAAAAAGAAAGAAATACAGATATCCCTGTGCTCCTTGCCCTGAAGTTGAAGTCACAAGAAACCTGGGACTCCACAGGGCTTAAGCCTTAACTCTAAACCCATGAAGATAAGGGTAGAATCCTCAAGAAAGGTATTCTGGTCAAAAAATTGGGGTCCCTAGCCAGGCATGGTGGTGCACACCTATAATCCCAGCGGCTCAGGAGGCTGAAGCAGGAGGATCATGAGTACAAAGCCAGTCTCAGCAACTCAGCAAGGCCCATAAGCAACTCAGACATTGTTTTTAAATAAGTTAAAAAAAAAAAACCTGGGGATATGGTTCAGTGGTTAAGCACCCCTGGGTTCAATCCCTGGTACCAAAAAAAAAAAAAAAAAAAAAAGCCAGTGGGGGAGAGGGATCCCCTCCCAATACTTTAGCTCCCCCAAGAAAGAATGAAGCTCAAGTTTCCTAAAACCCAGTAGAATGGAGATTCAAAATAAAAGTTGATTTTTGATACACTTGGGTTTATGGACTGAAGTTGAATCTGGCTTTTCTAGAGATGCTGAAGGTGAAGATGAATAGCAATTCAAAAGCAATAACCGAGACTACCCTAGGAAGAGCTTTTTCCAGACGATGAAAATAAAACAATCATAAAAGTCTGAAGGCCCAAGGCAGGAGAAGCCTGCTCCTTATATCCTCCCAGGAAGAGCAACCTAGAAAGTAGTCCAACCCCAGAGAGGACCCACCTGCCAAGGTGCATCCAAGCACTTGAGATTCTCTATGGCTGCCCAGATACTTCCCCACTGCAGTCTATAAGCAGAGGCCCCAGGATGCCATAATGGGAAAATGAGGAGACAAGTTCTTCAAACTCAGGGAGATCTTTCCCAATACCTTAGCTCCCCAGGAAAGTGTAGTTGAAATTTCCTAAGACTCAGAAGAATGGAGGCTCAAAATAAATTATTTTTCATGAATCTGGGTGGACTGAGGTTGAACCTGGATTCTCTAGAGAAGGATTAAAGATGAAGATCTGAGCCCAACTCCTCTTGAATGGTCACTATGATAGGCAGTCCCTAAGACAACCCCCCAATTTTCCCCTTCTTGGTATTTGTGCCCTAGTGTAGACACTCCACAGTGTAACAGTATTGGTCTCTGTGTGTGGCCAATATCATGGCAAAAGTGATGTCAGTTACTTTTAGGACCAGGTTATTAAAAAAAAAAAAAAAACCACAGCTCTTTGATAGCTCACTCTGGGAGAAGCCAGTCTCCATGTGTGAACAATTTTAGCAGAGACAGAGACCCCAGCAGTGAGGTAGTAAAGGTTTCTGACAACCATCAGCACATGGCTGAGACCCTCAGACCAACAACCACATGGGTGATCGTGGAAACAGATTCTTCATCCTCCATAGAGGCTCGAGATAAGTCTAGGTGACAGCTTGAATGCAATCTCAAGGGGAATTCTGAACCACAGCCTGTAAGCCACTCCTAGGTTCCTGGCCCTTAGAAACGAAGATAAAAAGTGAAGTTTCAAACTGTTGCATTTTGGGTAATTTGTAACAGTAACAGAAAACCAATTCACACCCCACATCAACAGATGAAGTAGATGCTGAACCTGGCAAATTAGGAAATAGATGACTGGCCAACAGCAAAGTACACA
This sequence comes from Spermophilus citellus, assembly GCF_964194105.1. NCBI lineage: Eukaryota > Metazoa > Chordata > Mammalia > Rodentia > Sciuridae > Spermophilus > Spermophilus citellus. The sequence continues at coordinate 20,732,407 of NC_138184.1, read as the reverse complement.
AGTACTGCCCTCTTTCTGCCAAGTAACGTTGCCAGCCCTCTGCTGGAAGAACTGACTCAGGAAAGAAGAGTCAGGTGGACAGTTGGCTATAGACATCGAGCCACAGTCTGTACTAGGCACTTGTGGGCGTGACAGAACAAATCCTGTATAGAAATTACAGAACAAATCCTGTATAGAAATGATCCATCAGTAGGGGGACATAGCAGTCGGGAAGCTAAGCATTTTCTCAGGTGTCTAGGCAGCTTCAAGCCAAAGCCCCACAGACTGGGCAGCGCGGAAATCAAGTCGGGTGATTTAAGGTAAAGACCAAATTTTCAAGAGCAGCGAATCTTTGCAAGTCACTTCTCCATCCTCCTACTCTTTTTTTTTTTTTTTTTTTTTTTTTTTAAACACAGAAGGGGAACATTTGCTGTTTTTTTAGTGCCTAGAGCCTTAGCATCTGCCCCCTTGTCATTTGGGAACTGAGTATTATGCTGCGTGCTGATTTTCAAAGTAGCCATTAATCAGTTCTATACTCACTCTGATGACAAGCTGTGGAAGTCATTACATGCCGGAGCACTGAAGTGGGTTCACCCAGCACTTCACCCCGACATGCCTAACATTGTCCCCGATAGCCTATGAAGCTAGTGGGCACAACCCAGAGCCCTAGAAGATAGAAGCTGGAGTGGAAAAACATGTCACTCAGGCCTCCCGGGAGAGATCTTCCATGGGCTTTCTTCAGTACCTAAGTCCTTACCCCCACCCACCCTTCTGTCCTGGGAGCATCCCATGGGGGTTGCTTCCTGAATGCCCCAACTGTCTTCTACTAAACCATAGGTTCCAGGTAGTCCCATCACTGTCCTCTATTTCCATTTTTAAAGTTTTCAGTCCTAAACAAGTTCACTTTGAATCCTGAGACTTCAAAGAATTCTAAATTAGCACAGGGCTTCCTCTCAAGAATTCACATCACCTCTACTCTGATGACTCTTCATGTTAAGCTTGCGAAAAGGCATTTTTTTTTCCACAAAGGACTAAGTTTGATTTTGATCTCTTATCTGGGAGCTGGAAGGCTGGGGAGCATTGATGTGAGCTTGTGGTATCAGGAGAAGGTCACCTTGTGAAGAGTGACCTCTGTCGAGTGTTAACAGAGGGTCAAAGTGAACAACCCCCTGTATCTTTGGTCTTTCTTTGCACCTATGGATACAGATAGAGGGGATTTGCTTCCTAACTGAAAGGAAGATATTTGGGAAGGCAAGGGATGACGCAGAGAAAGCAGACTAAGGTAAGGACTGGGAATGGTGTGGAGACAGCTCTTACTGGCTCCATCAACTAGTCTAAGCATCTGTGGGTAAGGCCAGAAGATCTACTTCAATGAAAGTAGGTCATTAGAAGCTTGGCGACACAGTGGACAGAGTAGCTAGAGCCCAAATAATGGTGTGGTGGGACACGGGTACTGGCGAAAACTTTCTAACAGAATCGACATAGTTCCGCATCCCTCAGGAAGGTGAATTCTTGAAACCATTTGAATCCACTACTCCATCTGTTCCCTGGTAGAATCCAGCCTACCACTCATGCACCTTGGGCTTGTGGGAGGCTTGACCCACCCAGATTTAGAATCATTGCAAGAAATCCAAAAACCTTTGCTTATCTGACCATCAAGAACAAATGCAAAGTCTCCACATCACTAGGCCTAGGGCCATAAAGTTTTGGAAGTTTGAGACTCTAAAATAGCTCATCTATTACCTTCAGTCCTCTTGTGTGGCATTTGAAACCATTTGTTTAGAGCTACCATGGGGACAAGGGAGGTTGCACTAGGTTAGCATCAAAGCTTGACCATGCTGTCAACAGAGGTCATGGCTGCAACAGAGGTCATGGCTGCTCCGGATCTTAGTTTTGGTAATGTACCAGGGGGCCTCTTCCTGCCATGACTGGGCCACACATGGACAAATGGGAGCCTGTTAGTAGGTACTAATTCCATGGTCTCAACACTTGACGATGCTTATTTCCATAAGGCAAAGGTTTCTAAACTTATCCTAAAAACAAAATTACAAAATCATCATTGTATAGAACAGATAAATGCCGGTTTCTGTTCTCACGACTAAAAGGCTCAGGGGTCACTCTAGTTAAACTGGGCTAATTGGGCTGCACGAAATAACCACACAAGAGACACAAATACCTTTTTCTTTGGGGTCGCTGTGACGGCTCCTCTGACCTTAAGGGTCTGCAGAAAGAGAGAGCGAGAGCACGTGCTGACCCCTTTTATTGAGGAGAAGCTATTCAAATGAGGCAAGGGGTCAGGTTTCCTGGGGCTGAGTCTATCTTCATGATGTCCACTGTCAGCAGGTTGACTGACACCTGGGTAGGCCACACCCAAGGGCACAGTAAGAGGAGGGGACACACACAAGGCACTTCCATGGAAGATTCTATCCTAAACAGGGCAAGGGGTTATATTACAAAGGAACAGGTGAGCATAGCTCCACCCATGGGGCTGTAGCAAGACACACCCATTTCTGTGACTGAGCGCCTCAGCACCCAGCTGGGGAGTGTAACTCAGTCACCCATAAGGTTGGCCTCCCACAGATAAAAGTGGAACTTTTGATTAAGTGAGGGGATATGACATCTGGAGTCCTGCAGAACCTAGTCAGTCACATGGTAACACTAAATGGTGTTTCTGAATGTGGCCAAAGAGGTCTCTTGTTTGCTGCCCATGCCAATGCCTGTTTTCTATTTGTGGAATGATTGTCCACTCTAGGGGTTCTGTGGCCCAGGGAGGCGATTTCTCTGGGAGCAGCCAAAATACCATGGAAATGCCAGCAGGGACCTGGCAGCTTTATTCTATGGCTAATGACAGCTGCGGTAGGCTAAATGACTGCAAAACCCAGGATCTGGCACAACAGTTGGGACACGTGGCCACTTCCTTTAGGACAACTAGTCCTATGATGTCATTTGGAATACTGTTTCTACCTGGGTAGCCATCAGACCTGTCTTCATCTGTCCTGCATTGTTTTGTTGTTGTTTTTAAGTCCTGCTTAAGGTAGCCAGAATCAGCACTTGCAACCCAAAAATCTGACTTTCAACAGCCTCCGGGGACAGATAAAAGTTATTTCACAAGGAGTGGGGGGTACTCGAATGTCTCCCCAAACAGAATTACACCCCTAATTCCATGCATCCTTTGCCCATTTGGTACCCTCTATTTGTGGTGGCCTTGAATACATGTTTGAAGTATTGTTCCTCCAACATGGGCCATGATAACTCTTTCAAGGATGTGGCCCATGCCTGGAAGTAGTCCTCTGGCAGGTATGGAAGGTAGAGAGTGAGCCACCATCTCTGATTAATAACAAAGAACACATAAAATAGCCACTTTCCCAGCCAGAAACACATGCTTCTCTACTTTAGATATTTCAGATGACCCCCTCCCTTGAGTTTATCCCTCTGAAAGCAGTACTTATCTATAGACAGTTGACTGGACAAGGCCTCCCAGGGATCAGAGCGAGAGAAAGGAGAGTGAGATATGGGTGAGAGGGAAAGCCATCACAAGTGTCATGGTTTGGATGTGTGGTGTCCTCCAAAAGCTCACCTGTGAGACATGCAAGAAGGCTGAGAGGATAGATGATTGGATTATGAGAGCCTTAACCCACTCAGTGAATTAATCACCCGATAGGATTGAGTGGTGATAGAAACATGTAAGGTGTAGCTGGAAGAGATGGGGCATTGGGCTGTGGTTTGGGGGTATATATTTGTATTTGGCAAGTGGAGATCTCCCTCTCTTCTTCCTGATCATTATCTGAGCTGCTTCCCTCCGCCTCACTCTTCTGCTAGGATGTTCTGCCTCACCTCAAACCCGGAGGAATGAAGCCAGCTGTCAATGGATTGAGACCTCTGTAACCGTGAGCCCCTAAATAAGCTTTTCCTCCTCTACAATTGTTCTTGTCAAGTCTTTGTTGTTACAACAGCAAAAAAGCTGACTAAAACAAAGATACATTATTTTCATCAGGTTGGTCATCAGCATGAGCCACTGGGATCTGCCCTACTTGGACCTAGAAAATCAGGTGAACTGCACCCAAGAATCATGTGCTTAAGAAACAAAAGGGAGAAGCATTAACAATGGGCTTCTATTGTCCACTGGCTGAGTGGCCTGCATTCTCTACATCCAGGTTGCACATGAACCCTGTGAAGCAAGTTCCCACAGACACCCCTGGGAGGCAAGGGCAGCCCCTGGACAGGCATGGTGCTGTAGGCAGGAAGTGCCGGCACCTACAAACTGCACATTAGAGCTGTGCCTGGAGTCAGGGGGAGGCCAGAGGGATTTCATGATATCGTTCCTGGTACTGCTTTCAAAACACTTCAAGCATCTCAGAAGGTTAGTATTATGGGATGCAGCATAGTCATTAAAATTAGAAATTATTGCCCAAGCTTGATCACTTTCAAGTTATTTCTAAAACATGCATCACAACCCCCAGGGGATACTAGACCCAGATCCCACAAGCTCTTGGTCTCTTCCTATATATAACACAATGTCATTGTTTTAAATTAGTTACCCTGAGGTTGGGCAGAGAAAAATGGAGTCTTGAGATTTGTGTTTGGGGCATAGAAGAGGCTTTATTTAAGGTTCGACCCTTTTATGCCTCATGGTCCAGTCGGACCTTTTCAGACTTTGTATTGGGGGCTGGAGAGTGTATTCTACAGACTCAATTGAAGTGGCATGCCATTGTCCCATATCCTGCGATTCCTTGAGTGTAGGGCTCCCTCAAGAACCTCCCAGAAGTGTGATGGAGCCACGATATGATACAGGGTCCCTCACCTTATCATATCCATGGAGCATGTGCCAGGTGTAAGGGGGCCTCTGAAAGGACACTTGCAGAGTCCACGCAAAGTCCAAGGACCACATCACACACCAGAATCCCACTCGAGAGATTTTTCGTCAGAGCAGGGAGCAAACCGACAAGGCTGTCCCTCCTAGGAAGGCAGCAGCCTGTGGGCACTCACAGGGCAGCTTTAGAGCCCACAAGAGGAATTTCACAAGCACGCTTAGGGGTTATGTTGTGGGCTGGGGTGGGGTCGACATTTTGGCAGGCACAGGTTCTTGTAGGAGGCTAAGCAGCATTGCCTCAGGCTCTCTAGATAAAATGGCTCCTAAATCAGAACTTAGGAGTCCCTAGATAAAATGGCTCCCGACCTAAAATGGCGAATCTGATGCGAATAACCTCCACACAGGCACTGACAAATCATTTTGTTAATTCAAGAAACAGCTCAATCCAGTGCTTGAATCAAAACTGTCCGTCATGGTCACCCTGAATGAGAGATTTTTAAGCAGCCACGCTAGGATCCATCAGAGCATCCTGCCTCCAACTTCAGCTTTGATGTATTAGGAAATACCCTAAACACCCCTCATCTCTGTGCCAGGTTCTGTTGCTTGCAATGCTTAGAATCTGGTCAGAATAAAATTTAGTGGTGGGGGGGAGGCAGTTAAATTGAACCCATGACAGAATTTAAAGGACACAAGCACACTCTACATCATCATCCAAACACATGACATAAAAGTACCATGGGAAACACAGGTGGACCAGTGGACATGGCAGCTGTCAGGGAAGAAGCTGTGGGTATGTATTAATATTTTTGGTCACAAGTGGTCGCCCCTCTCCTTTTGGAAAGTTGCTCCCCTACCCTCTCCAGCCATGTAGTTCTAATCTACTTGCCAATCACAGAAACTTTTTGCATGTACAAGTGATGCACATAACTATTGTAGAAAGCTTTGAGTGCCAAGATAAGGCATGTGAACTTTATTTGATTGTCAGGAGGAAGCCACTGCCCTTTTTTTTTTAAGGCATAAGTTACATGCAATGTAGTGAAATATACACAATAAATTCTTGCACAAAACACTGACATAGCCAAATCTTCCCAACACGCTACTCTCAGTATCAGAAGGGTTTCAAATTTCATTGGATAGGCTTAAAATCCAATTTGAAGTGACAAAAACCTTGAGGAAAAATATCAAAATGTCTAAAATAGGTGTAATTGGGGGTCCCACAAAGAGGTGGGATAGAGAGAGCACAAAATATTTGAAGAAATAACCTAAGCTTTCCAAATGTGGTAAAGAAATGCAGATTTATAGACCAAAGAAGTTTAGTGAGTCCTAGGCAAGATAAATACAAGTGAACTACAACTAGGCACATCAGAAGAAGCTACTAAAACCCAAGATAAATAGACAAAAACAACCTTTACATTTAGGAAAGAAAGTCTAGGAATTATTGTTGGCGTATCAAAAAACAGTGGAAGCAAAAAGTTAGTGTAATGACAACTTTGAGGTACTGGAGAGAAAAAACAACCCAAAATTATAGGCTATGTTGTATATGTGTATACACACAGAGCTACCCCATAAAGTATAAGGTAGGAATCAAAATAGGTGGCTGTAAAATACATTTCAGGTGAGAAAGTATGTTTATTCAAAGTTGACTATAAAAACACTAAAGCTATATTTTGTAATCTCCAGAGCAACCTCTACAACAAAAAGCCAGCAAATAAACTAAAATGGAATTCAAAATATTTAACACAAAGGAGAGGAACAATTAAGAAAAATAGTACAAATAGCAGAACAGTGAGTGGACCTAAATCCAAGTTAAGCAATCCAAATGAAATGTACAAATTTAGTTCAGAATACAACTTACTGAAATTATAACAAGGGGAAATAAATTTAGAATAAAACCTATGTTAAAGTGTTTTCAAAATGCTTCCCATAATAAGAACTAGGCCCAGATAGTTTCATTAGTATATAATATCAAACTTTGGAAGAATTTGTATAACACAATTTTCAAGAAAATTTATGACACTGACTTATTATAAGGCCAGCATTTCCCTAATCAACACCAAACAATGACATTACCTTAACTGACAGTGATCAGATAAACAGGTGCAGCTGGTGAATACCTTACAGCTTATTACCATAGTTAAATGCCATGAATAAAGCTGAAGCAAGCACTGAATGGAAAGAATAAAAGTCATGATGTGGAAACGCCTATCAAATTGGAACACAATCCACGATACATTGAAGACATCATACATATCCCAAGGACCCCTTATTAAATGTATTGGAATAGCTGTGGTTGGATGGGAGTAGGGTTTAGGGGCAAGAAAGACATGGGATCATGAGATGATCATCAACTCAGTGCTCACAGATGACAACAGGTTGAAATATGGGAGTTTGAATGTAGATGCCATTCTGAGAGTAAGTGTAACCAGCACACCATGCCAGTGTTAAGGATTCTAGACATTGCTTTAGTAGAAAGTCCAATAGCCCGTTTGCTTCACAGAAATAGCAAGTAAAAGTATATGTAGTTACTGAAAGCACTTTGCTATTCATCATGGTATTTGCAAAATTGGTTGGCACATGTTTTCTGGTAGATGCAAAATGTAAGTCATAGTAGTGCTTATTACATGTTTCAATAGGAAAGGATAGCTGGAAAGAGTCATCTGATTACCTGGGCACTATGAATAAGCACCTCAAAGTAGGAACATACAGATTCATTAGAATTGAGATTGATTTTTGACTCAAAACTCTGTAAAGGAATGGTAATGAGCCCTGAACATACATCGAAAGGAATGCTTCACACCTGGCCTTTCCTTCTCTTCTGGAAGCAAGCAGCTCAGGACTAGAGGATGTTTCCCTTAGGCATAATGAGAAGGAAGGGGATCTGATCACTCAACAATCTTTTTACATTTTAAATTCCTATGAAAGAGGCACAGGTCAAGTTTTGCCACTTAGTATGTGAATTATATATGGTTTCATAGATGCTCTTTAGATAAGAGAATCATCTTTGTAAGTACTGGAAAGGGTGCAATAAAAATACATTTGTAGCCCTACAGAAATAGCAACAGCCATTAAAGTAGTACTACTGATTAAAGAAAAACTAAGTTGAATGAAAGAACTTTGGTCTCATTGTAGTACAATAGTTCCCCTTATCTCTGAGGGGTTACATTCCAAGATGCCTCCTGAATGTCAGAAAACTCAAGTAACACCAGGCTCTACAGATGGTATGCTTTTTCCTACACACTATGATAAAATTTCATTTATAAATTAGGCAAAAAATAAAAACAATAATATTCAGTAGTGAAAGTTATTTAAACCTTATGATTTCTGAAATTTTCCATCTCATGGTCAACTGCAAGTAATAAAATCATGGAAAACAAATTGTGCATAAGAGTGAACTACTATAATCCCAGCAGCTCAGGAAGCTGAAACGGGAGGTTCAATCCTCAGCACCACATAAAAATAAAGATATTGCATCCATCTATAACTAAAAAATATTTTTTAAAAAAGACAAAGTATTTAAGAGAGCAAAAAACAAGTGATAACTTTCTTAACTCCTGATTTCAGTAATAAAATGTTTCTATGCCTGCTTGTGAACTCTGCACTCTCGAGATTTCAATGCAATAGAATCTGAGGGCCACAGAAAAACTTTGTAAAAAGACATTGTTAGGGTGAAATGGCTTACCTTCACTGCAAAACGGTAACACAACACACTGAGGATGCAGTTATCTCACCTTTGCAGATGCTCTGCAAATGAAAACCCAGAATTACTTCAGGGAACAGGAGCAGGTAGTGTGCTTCATTTAAGAGATTCACTAACAAAAAAAAAGAAAAAAAAAGAAACATTTAGTTTGAATCATTATGGGGCAACATGGAGTGGGAAGGGGGTTGGTTGAGGGAGATTCTCAGCTCAATCCTAGAACTCTTCTTCCAAACTGCAAGCAAAACTAAGGTGCAGTCCTTGGCTTGCAGCGTCCTGGAAGGAAATAGCCTTTGGTACACCGCCATCTAGTGGTGTCTCAGGAGAACCAAAAAGCTCCCTCCTTTTTTCTTCAACTCCTTAGAGAGAAGGGACAGCTCGTGCATTCTAGAATCCGGGCACTTCTCACCCTCTCAGGTGAGGAAAACAGCATCCATCCCTAAAGATAATTCACATTCACAAGGCTTCTCTGTCTAGTGCAGAGCTAGATTGGGCATTATGCCAATCAAGTGCCTCCATTTAAAAACCTCACTTGCACCAGGCATGTGGGTGCACAGTTGTAATCCCAGCGGCTCAGGAGGCAGAGGTATGAGGATCTGGAATTCCAACCCAGCCTCAGCAAAAGGGAGGCACTAAGCAACACGGTAAGTCCCTATCTCTAAATACAAAATAGGGCTGGGGATGTGGTTCAGGGGTTCAGTGCCATAGAGTTCAATCCCTGGTACTACCCCCACCAAAATAAAAAATAATAAAACTTCACTCACCCTCGCCAGGGTTAAGCCACCCCACCTAGGCTTTCAGGGTTGCTCTCCACAAGAACCCCCAAATATACATGGCTGAAAGCCTGGGCAGAGAAAGCAGTACTTCCATTGAGCAAGGGCAAGAGTCAATGAAGTTTAAAGCCATTAGAACATAGAATTGTAGTTTTAACCATTTGGGGGTTCACCTACACCCCTAGGAATCTGGTAGAACATATGTGCCCACCAGAGGAGTGAACACAAAATCTTGCTTTTGATTTGGGGACAGTCCACCAACCCCACGGTTCACATGGTCTCCCATAGAGGCTGAGGAGCCTCTGGAGACAGGCGAGCAGGGACTTTCCTTTCAGCCTAGGGAAGCATGTTGGGCCAGTGCTGGGTCTACTCACGCACTCGTTCTCATCTTTGTCCTAGGGCATGTGCTCTTGCTCGGAATCATTCAGTCTTTCAGGAGCAACCATAAAGAAGAGTATCTTGTGCCGCAAATGTCCAAAGATCTGACAGGGAAGACCAATGCAGACCATTTTGTTTTGTTTATGAGAATCCCAGATTCCTAAGGAAGACACCCAGAGTTTGTAAATGGTCGTGCAGTGTGTTCACACTTGAGCTGCAAAGTGACCTGCTTAGCAAACCTTTGCCCTGGTGCAGACACAGTAATTGTAGTTTACCCTTAGAGGGGGACAGGGGCCCTTAGGTGGAATTTTTTTTTGGGGGGGTGCTGTTTTACTTTTCTTTCTAGATGGTTTTTCAAGCTTTTCTGCCTCCCTCCTCCTAGTGGGCAGGTGGCTAGGAGGGAAAGTGGGGAGTGAGCTGGGGGCGGGGCTAGCCTTGGGCAGTATGACAGCTATAAGCTGAGATTGAAAGGCCTGTGAAATACAGACCCCCCCCCCAAAAAAAGTCACCCCACGGCATTTGACAGGCAATTTAAGATTTTAAAAAAAAAGTTATCCAGTATTGCCAGCAAGCTTGGCTACCCAGATTTAAAACACACACACACACACACACATCCAGGTACCCAAGTTAGGAGGTGACCTAACTTCACTGGAAAACTAGGTTTCTCCCAACCCTATTTCCAATCACTCTTGAATCACGACACTTGGCTTGCAGGATCCTGATACACATTCTCCAAACTCAGAAGTTATACATGGTTCACTGTGATTTTTAAGATATCACTTAATATTTTTTATAGAGGTCAGTAATTTTAAAGACACATCTGGATCCGGGTAAAGAAATGATCATCAGAAATGCTGTCCATCCAACATCAAATATCATATACCCATATGGAAAGGTGGGAAAAAATTGCTATAATAGAAGTATTTCAGTATACTTTAAGAGAAGCTTAAGTTTCATTTTATTATTTTGATTTCAATTTCTCTAAATTCAGTGCAAGCCAATCAGCACCTCTGTGGGTTGTCATACCACACAAAGCCTTTTATTAGCCACAGTTCCCCCACCTTTCCCTTCTGTCTCTCGGACATTAGGGCCATGTTCCACGTCTTGGGGTATCCTTTTACACTTGCTTTACTTCTCTGTTCCTTCATCTGAACTTGTGCCTCACCAGCTCATTCTTCTGTTGTGTCTGCTACTTTGTCTTGTTCTCATTTCTACTTGTTTTTATATTTTCATATATATATATATATTTTTTTTTGAGGGGGGTGGGCTCTTACTCCATGATGCAAGCACATTTTTGGTGGGAAGCAGGTATAGTGCTGGAAGTTGAACCCAGGACAAACTACCACTGAGCTGTACCCCTAGCCCACACACCATTTTTTATCTCATTTATTGATCATCCCTATTTAAGTCCTTGATCCATCTTTTCCATCAGTTCTTTTTCAGAGGGTTTGTTGTTCAGTTGATTTGTTGTTCAGTTGGTTGTCTTTCATGGAACTGCGCTCTTCAAGCGTTTAGTTGAGCCTCCTCCCACGGTGGCCACTTATTCCCAAAGACTTTGCTCCAGATGGCAAGGCACAGCTGGTGAGTGAAAGGCCTCAGTGAGAATTTAGAACAGGGACCATTATTTGCTAAAGGCAATGAAAGTAAGATTTTTAATCTAGAAAAAAATGAGACCTATGCCATCCCACCACAACCCAAGCAAGACAGCCTCCTAGAATTAGGGACCAAAGGAGACTAGAGTCAGGGATGCTCATTTCTAATTCACTTCTCTTCACGCTGGAGACATTGAAGGTCTCCACCGGAAACATGTGCAGAAAACAAATAAACATGTTTACTTGAAGAGGCCATTCATATTTGGACTTAATATCAAAAAGATCCCAAAAAAATCTCATATGTGGGAATAATCTGTGTAAAATAAAGGTCAATAGATGCTTAAACACCTTTTGGATTCTCCCGACATTTAACCTCATTTTTCAAAATTCTGATTAAATGTAAGGGACTCACAGGAAACAAGCTGGTAAAATAACCGATTGCTAGGAGAGTGACTTCTTGCTAGCTGGTGTCAGCTTCTGGCTCTCGTGGAGGGCAACCAGTAAGCACTAGCATTTGAATACACCTGCATAGCAAATTTCCTTATCCTGGAGGTTTTCTGAGATACCAAAGGTGTGGTGTGGGTGCTACTGACAGAGGGGAAAAGGGACAGAGAGAACAAGTGAATACGCAATCTACTTCTAGGGTGCGGTTGGTTACAAGTCCGTCTTCCTTCAGACCATGAGCATCTCAGGAGCAAGATGGTCAAAATTTTCTTGCTCTAGGCTGTCACAAAACATGTGCTCAGTAAATAAGCCAGCCAGGGGTTAAAGGATTGAATAAGTAACTCGACAGTTCACTGTGAGACCCAAAGCCTCCACTCCCTAGATGGAGCATTCTCATTTTGACCAGTCAACAAAGCTCAAGGTTCACTCAACCTACAATTTTGACCTAAATGGAACATTGTCCCTGAAATGCCTTCTCAGGACCAACATAGTCATGGCAAGGATTTAGGCCTACTTCTTGGTAGACAGATGTCCAATAATCTAAAACTAGTAATGCCAATAATGTACCTCTTGAGCAACAGATGAATGCAAAAAAAATTGGTTACCGTTTTATATGCTATAATAATCATCTAACACTTCCTATCATTTTTAGAACTACAATAATTTGTATACAAATACAGTGATCATATTACTTGGAGAACACTATTCTCAGAAGGATGCAATAAAAAATAACTGGATAATTCAAACCTCCCTGTGTCTTTTTTGTGAAGGCCCTTCAGACACGTTGTAAGGATTAAAGAAAACGTGTTCAGCAGAGTCCTGGCAGAGAGGGAAGTCGGCAAAGAGCTCCTTTCCACAACCTGCCACAGAGGCTGGTCATAACAGCTACCCAGAAAAGAAAAAGAACTACCAAGGAGTCAACTCAGTAGTAAAGGGAAGGTTAGAAACCCTATTGTTAGCAGTTCCATGTCACAGAAAAGCAGATGGAGAAAAAGCATACATCTCACACGTAGTGATCCACCATCTTCAAGAATGCATAATTCATACGGTTATAATTAAGAGGTGACAGAGGTAAGACTGAAGCTCCCCATAGAGGTGCCACTCAAAGCTCTAGCTTTAAGTGTGCCAACTGGGTCTTAAGGGGACCGACACCAGCCAAGAACATGGTCTAGTGCTTTCTGCCAAGAGCAATAATTCAACGATCGTGGAAGAGTGGACCAACCTGTTCTCTTCCACCATAAAGGGGTCCATTAGGGTTTTCTGAACCTGTGCCAGGTGTCGACAAGTCAGGTAGATGGAGGCACAGCTGGAGGGTGGCCAGAAGGAATCGACTACCTCTGAAAGAGGAAAGGACGTGGCGAAATTGACCAGCCAGTGGGGCCCTTACCATCTAACTCTGCAGGAGTTGTCTGATTGTTAACACAGAAGCATCTACACCAAGAACTGCAAGTCCAAATCCAGAGAAGACCATGGCTCCTATAGCACAAGCTCACAGCCTTATGAAGGAAGGTGTGCAGTAGATTGCTGACCAGGGCCGTGACCTTGCCACAGAGGAGTGAAGGAGATAGAATGTGCAATATGATCAAGGCAAGCAACGCTTGCCTCAGCCTCCTGAGCCACTGGGGATTACAGGTATGTCCCACCACACTCAGCACTTTATTCCCTTTTTTAGTGATTTTACAGTTCAAATTTCTGTATCTAAACCCCAAACAAGCATCCGTGAAATATATTAACAGCCCAGTCTCCTTTCAAGTGCCATTATCCTGGGCAGGCTACATAGGTTAAGTCGTCCCAGGCCCTACAACTTTCCAGAAACGGCCTCATGTTAGAGGGTTTATCTCACTTAGAGGTTGAGAAAAGTTTTAGAAAAGCCCAGAAGCTATTGTAGAATAGCTTGAAACCAAAAGTTACCCCATGGCAGCCTGCCATTAATTATGGAAAGTTCTAACATCAATTGAGGCATGTATTAGGAAAAATTTACTTATTTTATGGGGAAGACAGGATTATCACTAAACCTCTTTTTTCTCAGTTTCTCTCTGGCCTTTAAAGCACTTATCTTGTGCTCAACTCAAGTTTTAGGTAATATTTTTCTCAGTAAAGGATTCTTAAGCATATTTTGATTTCTTTTCAACCAATCATACATGGTCTACATATTTGCTGTGGTATCCAGAGATGAGAGTTCGGTCAAGGATACCTGGAATTTTCTGAACACCTCCAAATACCAGAATCTTTTCTTTTTTTCCCCTTTGCACTGGAGCTTAAACCAAGCCCTGTGCATGCAAGGCACGTGTCTCCCACTGAGCTACCCCCACCCCAGCATCTCATTCCTCACCAATACTTGCTAAGTACCTACTTCAACACTGAACTTCAAAGTAACACACTCCAATCATGGGAACCGAGGCCTGCTCCTTAAAGTCACAGTGAGAATCCACTGTAGCTCAAAAACTAGTTAAAAATAAAATCCTTTGTAAAGGTCAAACTTGGCATTACAGGAGTTCAGATCCACCTTCCAAGGACAGAGGAAAACCTATGCTGTATTCATTTCATTCCCTGGGTTGGGTACTGCCTCACAAGCCACCTGACACTGGGCAAGAAGTACAGGACATCTCCAGTTAGATGTCAAGGGGGGTTCTCATGAAACATTTCCTTCAGAGCAGTAGAGACCTCCCATGAAAGGGAGGGGAAAGAGCCATTGAACTTTTGCCGTGTACATAGCTGGCCAGGTAGACTTGGAGAAGCATAGGGCTGTTGTGGCTTTGGCAGGCTACATGGAAAGCCAAGGTGGAGAGGGGTATTCCATGCAGATAAGTTTTCTTGAAACAAGAGTTAACCAACCAGACCAGGTATCTGAAGCAGCATGGTCTTTGTTGGAATACTCAAAATTTGGCAGGACCCAATCCTGGCTGCCCCCAGATAATTTATAGCCATGAGACAGAATCAAGACCCAACACCTGAACTGAAAACAAACCTGTGAGAATATTACCAACTAAAATAGCTTCCATCTGGCGTCTTCATAGGACACAACTAAAATTTAAGTGACTAGGTGACGTTGCCATGGTGATTCAATTGCGGATGAGCCCGTCCTTGGAGGGGGGCAATGAGGGTAGTCCCTGTGAGCCCTACATGTTCCACACATTTTGTTTTTTGGTGTCAGACTGAACCCAGCAGCACTGAGCCACATCCCCAGCCTTTTTTTTGTTTTATTTTCAGACAGTCTCGTTAATTTGCTTAGGCCACTTTTCAATTTGGCAACCCCCTGCCTCAGCCTCCTGAGCCACTGGGATTACAGGTATGTGCCACCACACTCAGCACTTTATTCCTTTTTTTAGTGACTGTTACAGTTCAAATTTCTGTATCTAAACCCAAAACAAGCATCTGGGAAATATGTTAACAGCCCAGTCTCCTTTCAAGTGCCATTATCCTGGCCTCATGTTAGATATGAGGATTTATCTCACTTACAGGTTGAAAACAAAATAACAGTAGTTTTAGAAAAGCCCAGAAGCTAAATGTAGAATAGCTTGAAACCAAAAGTTACTCCACTGAGGCAGCTGTAGAATTACTGGTCCCTAAGGTGTGGCTCTTCAGACACCCCCATCAACCTACATTAGTTGACTCAGAACCCTGTTTCCCCCCTGCAACATAGGAGACCGTGGTTCTTCAGCACAGTGTGGATAGTCAGCACAGTAGCTTAGAGAATTTACTTTCAGGAGAGCAAACCAAAGACATGGGGGACTCAGCTGTCAACAAAGACAGACACACAGCTGACCTTAGCTCTTCTGTTCTTGAGACCTAGCTTTTCCTATAGGCCCAATGGTCCACCATGAGCTCAATTCCCAGAATCCTATAGCTCTCCTCTTAGATCCCCAAGCAGCAGGCTTGCACAGAGATCTCCCGACCCAGGCAGCTTCCCCACTGTCTGAAGAAGCAGAGGCTCCTAGTCCAGGGCTTTTGAAGCCTTGACCACGCAGCCTGATCAGCTGCAACCTGTAATTCCCCTCAGCTGCCGCACACGAGGGAGGTTTCAGGTGAACAGCAGTGCATCGTCTTCCAACCAGCCATTAGTACTTATGACCACCAAGAATATGCAAAGGGGAGGTCGTCAGAAAACTTAGGATGGTTGTATTTTTCTGGAAGTACAGAGCCATTCTCCACAGTCTGATAGGCCCCTGGGAGAAGCTTCTGCCCAAACAGTAGTAGAATTTAGAAGTGAGGGTTAGGCATTAGAGGAAAGGGAGTGGGAGAGATGGAAAGGAGGGAAGAGGAAATACTGGGAACTGAAATGGAGCAAATTACATTCCATGCATGCACGATTATTTCAAGCAAACCATACCATTATGGATGACTATAATGCACTAATATTTTTTTTTTAAATAGTAAGGGTTAGGTACGTGGTCCTCGGAATTTATGCTACAAGTCTCACCAGAGAAATTATCAGGGTGCCAATTCCTGGGCCTACCCACCAAGAAGCTGAGATTCATCTATGAATGTATTAACACCAGCTGATAAGAATGTTTAAGTGTCCCGGGCCCCACACCAGGGGAGCATCACGTAAACCCTCAATCCATATAACTGTGTGTTATTCATCTTAGTCCCCCAGAGAGCCTTCCATGCAGTAGATGTTCCTTCGTGAGTTGTTAAAATTAGTTACTGCAACTGCACATCCCTCAAAGATGGACCCCATGCCCTTAGACAAGTCTGAGGTCCCGTGAAGCCCAAGTCGAACCTCACGTCTCCAGGAGTATGTCCCGTGACTAGACAGCAGGCTGACTCCTGTACGATTTCTCTTGGGTGCCACTGTATACTGACTCCAGGCCTGTGTCTGGTGACTCCAGAGCCACAGGGATCAGAAGGGTAGTATTTGAGCTTAGATCAAGTGCTCATTGTGGACAGTTGGGGAAGAAGGTGATGCTGATTGTTGAGCAAAGGACCCTGACTTTATCATTGAAATGGAAGTCAGCCCACAAGGATGGCTGAATTATACACTAAGGTGT
This sequence comes from Spermophilus citellus, assembly GCF_964194105.1. Lineage (NCBI taxonomy): Eukaryota > Metazoa > Chordata > Mammalia > Rodentia > Sciuridae > Spermophilus > Spermophilus citellus. The sequence goes on along the minus strand of NC_138184.1, from coordinate 20,715,746 downwards.
CAGTATGTCCATCTTGCCTCCAAAGCCCATTGAGAATAAGGACTGTGTGTTATTCATCTCCATGCCCCCAGCAGAACCTTTCATGCAGTAGATGCTCAATCGTGAGTTGTTAAAATTACTTACTGCGGGCGGGGGATGTGGCTCAAGCAGTAGTGCACTCGCCTGGCATGCGTGCGGCCCGGGTTCGATCCTCAGCACCACATACAAACAAAGATGTTGTGTCTGCCGAAAACTAAAAACTAAATATTAAAATTCTAAAAAAAAAATTACTTACTGCAATTGCACATCCCTCAAAGATGACCCCTTAGACAAGTGCAGTGACTTGCACATTAAAAGGCACACTACAAGTATCTAAAGATCTGATCTGGGCCAGGCACAGTGACACACCCCTATAATCCCAGCGGCTCGGGAGGCTGAGGCAGGAGGATCACGAGTTCAAAGCCAGCCTCAGCAATTTAGCGAGGCACTGAGCAACTCAGTGAGACCCTGTCTCTAAATAAAATACAAAATAGGGCTGGGGATGTAGTTCAGTGGTTGAGTGCCCATGAGTTCAACCCCGGTACCCTCATCCAAATAAAAAGATTCAATTTTTAGTAATAAGTTCTCCTAAGGCATACAGGGTTGCACAGAATGTGCACTGCACAGAGATATAACATGAAGAGGTTGTCATTCACACTGCAGTCATCTAACAGCTAAGAGTAAGGGCTAAAACCATGAAATTCTTGGAAGAAGACAGGTGTAAGTCTTTATGATGTGAATTGAAGCAATTATCTCTTAGATATGCCTCCCAAAGTACAAATGACACAAGAAAAAATAGAACTTTTTGACTTATTCAAAGTTTAAAACTCTTGGGCTTCAAAGAATACCATCAGAAACTGAAAAGACAACCCACAGAATGGAAGAAAATTTGTGCAAATCTTATATATGATAAGAGACATATCTAGAATATGTAAAGAGCTTCTAGATCAACAGTAAAGAGACAGATAACCCATTTTTTTTAATGGGCAAAGTGTCTGAGTGGACATTTCTCCAAGGGAGATATATTTGCAAATAGACTATACACCCACAAAGACACCCAACATGATTCATCACTAGGGAAATAAAATCAAAACGAGGATTAGCCAGGCATGGTGATACATGCCTAAAATCCCAGCAGCTTTGGAATCTGAGGCAGGAGGATCTTGAGTGTGTGTATATATATATATATTTATTCAGAGTGGTGCAACCATCTCCACAATCAATTCTAGAATATTTCATCATACCTAAAAGAAACTCTTACTCTTGGCAATTACTCCCCACTTTCCCCAACCACCCAGCTGAAGGTAACCACCAATCTACTTTGTATGGATTTGCCTATTCTGAACATTTTAATATACATTAAAATCCATTGACTATACATTTTAAATGAGTTAGTGGTACCATATATGAATTATCTCAAAGCCATTATTTTTAATGATGCAATAAAACTGACAAAAGGCCAGGGAAGCAAAGTTGTTCGGTATTTTGATGATTTTTTTTTTTTGGTGGATTTGTTTCATAATTAGATCTATTCAATAAGGAATTCATTTAAGTGCATTTCATACAAGCAGGGCCACCATGTATGGCTGGGCATGTTGTACATTCAACAATGTACTCGGCAATACATAGCAGCCCTACCCAATGAGAACTGCATCTCAGATCCAGTGTTTTCCAGCCTGGGAAGGAGAGATGAGCCATGCTCTTGACCCTTCCTCGGGTCAAAAACATCAAATGTAGTTGTCTTTCATTTCCCCACTTTGAGTCCCTGAAGCCCCTTGATCATTCCTTTGAAATGCACAGCACACAGAGGGCCAGAGCCAGGAGCACGTGTGGCCATAGATATGGAGTGCTGGCTCTCCTCCCCGTTGGGTTGGAAGCATTTCTATTTACTTCCTGAGCTTGTCCTGACCATCTGGGGGTTCCATATGTTCCCTCCCAAGCCCTGCAACCCTGGATTTCGATGCTTGCTAACAGTTGACTGCCGTGACTCCTTTTTGGAGTTTCATCTCAAGAGCTGAGGTATTCTTAGTTGTCTCCTAATGGTCTAAAATAGAAAACATACCTTCGTGCTCAAGGAAATTGAGCCCTGACATACTGAACAGTTTGCTGTACTATTAAGAATAAAATGAGATGATACGTGAGGGGAAAAAAAAAAAACTTTGAATCTTTAGAGGGGACAAATGGTTTGGTTAGGAGTAATAACGGAGTCACTAGTAAGCAATTTAAGCTGTGTATCCTTAAACTAATTACTCCACTTCTCTGGGCTCAGTTTATCCATTTGTAAAGCAAGGATAATCGTAGTTCCTTTTATATATACTTGTTGTGAGGATTAAAAGAACTTGTATTAAGATCTTTAAAACAATACCTAGTTCAGGGGCTGGGGTTGTGGCTCAGTGGTAGAGTGCTCGCCTAGCATGGATGAGGCACTGAGTTCAATCCTCAGCACCACATAAAAATAAAATGAAGATATTTTGTCCACCTAAAATTAAAAACTTTAAAAAATCTAGTTTATATTTTGTATTGTCATTTTATAATACAGTCCAGATTTTACTTTGGACTAATTTCATAGGGATTCACTCTAATATCTTGGCCATCACCGTATAGGCCTCCTCTTATTCTGACGAAAGTCAGACTCCAATGCTTCTAAATAAATAACAATTGCACAGCACAATTTAGTGATTATAAACCTGGTTGTGGCACTGATCATCTAGATCTCAAAGCTGGTCTGTTACCCTATAATCTCTCTGCACTTCAGTACCAACCTTCAAGGGCTTTCTTGAGAATTAAATGAGTTCTTGCATGTAAAGACTTAGAGCAGAACTTAGCAGATGCTTATGCAGCACTTTCTATATCCTGTCACTAAGTTAGATTTACAATGTTATCCCTAGTTTTATGATTAAAATTCTTTACTCCTCTGGCTTTGCTCCAAAGGAAAACAAAAATTGGGCTCCAGTGGAAAGTAATAATCAGGTACAAAACAGGCCCATTCTCCCACACCAAGGTAAACCTGGCTGCTGGAGTACAAGTCTCAGGTGTGTCTCCCAAGGTCCAAGGCCAGCATTTGTAGCAGGCCCAATGCTGAGACAAGCAATAAAGGAAAACAAGTAACAGAAACCTTTCAAGGTGGATATTTGTTCATGCAATTTGAGATGTCAGGAACACACAGATGATCAAAGGAAAAGAAGACAATCTGTGTCCTCCTGGCAGTAAGGTTGTTGGGAATGTGTAGGCAGGGCTACAGTTGATGACAAAATCAATCATGGCTTTAGAAGAGCTCAGTGACTACTGATTTGAGGTTAAGGTAAACATCATTAAGAAGCCAGGTCATGAGGACCAGAGATGTGAACTCAGTACTATCAAGCTATCCTGAACCAGAATGCCCTATCAATAAATCGGGGCTCAGCCAGGCACAATGACACATGCCTGTAATCCCAGCAGCTCTGGAGGCTGAGGCAGGAGGATCACGAGCTCAAAGCCAGCCTCAGCAACAGCAAGGTGCTAAGCAACTCAGTGAGACCCTGTCTCTAAATAAAATACAAAATAGAGCTGAAGATGTGACTCTGTGGTTGAGTGCCCCTGAGGTCAATTCCCGATATAAAAAAAAAAAAAAGTCAGGGCTTAATTTCCTTTAGCATGAAGGTATGTTTTCTACTTTAGATCGTTAGACAACAACTAAGTATACCTGAGCACTTGAGATGACATCTAAACCTTTCTGTGGAAATGGAGTCAGAGCGGTCAACTGTAAATAAGAACCACAATCAAGTACCTTCGGGCTATTCTAAACTGAAATATACTTGACAGCAGACTCTTTTTAAAAACCTTGGTGGTGCTGGGCACATGCCTGTAATCTCAGCAGCTCTAGAGGCTGAAGCAGGAGGATCAAGAGTTCAAAGCTAGCCTCAGCAATTTAGCAAGTCCCTAAGCAACTCAGTAAGATCCTATCTCTAAATAAAATACAAAAAAAAAAAAAAAAAAAAAAGGGCTGGGGATGTGATTCAGTAGTTGAATGCCCCTGAGTTCAATCCCCATTACCAAAAAAAAAAAAAAAAAAAAACCTCATCTGTTACCCTATAATCTCTCTGCACCTCAGTTTCACCAGCTATTAAATGTTATAATGTTGGAGTTGTAACGTTGACAGGTCCTGAGAACAATGATTTCTGCCTGTAAAAACTGAATGATAGGAGTCCAAATCAAAGACAAAGCTAATGTAGGCCCCCCACACACTGCTACTGGAATGTGGTCATGAATCCTAAAAATAGGTTGTATTAATCACACAATGATTAATTAGTTTGGTTAAATTGGAAGTTGAAGGAGTAGAAGGAATTTGATAGAATATACACCCTTAAGGCGTCACTTTTTAAAAATCTGATTCAGATTTAAATTATTAAACTATCTAAAAATTCAGCAAATCACAAAATTACGTGATGCATGCTAAACTCAGTCGATAAAAAATGCACATGGAAACAAACATACAAAATATTAACCTTGACATGATGTTATGCTTCTGTTTTATATGTGAGAATTTGGGCTTCCAAATTAAAATAAGAGAAAGATTAACCTCCAACCTACTTGTCTCTTTATTAGCTATGAAATGATTATCTCTTAGAAAGGAGATCTTGTTCCTCCTTGTAGAACAGAGGTTTTTATTTAACCCAAATGTGGAAAAGGAAACAAAATAAATATCCAAGTCCTTTATTTCATGAACAATATCATAGGCAGAATTAAAGGACATGCTTCCTATGGGAAAAAATAGTAGTAATATGTATATTCAGGACGACAGAAATCATAATACGGACAGAGTACTTAGGCACCCATAGAAAAAAGACAAGACCACCTCAAAATTGGCAAAGGCTATGAACACAAATTCACAAAAGAAGAAATAATATATAAAAAATCCTGAACCTCAGTAATATCCAACAAATTATAAGTTGGGTCTAAAGTATGACATTTTTGCCTCTCAGAAGATTTTTTTAAACTAAAATAAGCAACACACTAAGAATATAGTTTTATGATTTTCATCTCCATTAAAGTTTTAAAAGAATATAGTTTTATGATTTTCATCTCCAATAAAATTTTTAAAACTTGAGGGCCAGGGACGTAGCATGCACAAAGCCTTGGGTTCAATTTGGCCCCACAGAAGAAAAAGAAAATTTAATATTAAACTGTGGAAGACAATTTAACTTAGGGCACTAATATTGAGGGAAGGAGAAGGAGACAGGGGAGCTCAGCATTCATCTAGCTGATTGCCGATTGGGAACACGTCGCTGCTCACTCAGCTGAACCGATTTGGCTAACAAGCTGGAATGTGATATAAGAGGAGGGCTCAGCAGGCGCTTGTGCGCGTCCTAAAGTATTTAGGTGTGTTGGGGAGAGTTGCTAGAGAGACGTGTTCTTTGAACAGATTCTGGAGGGAGCGTAGGCCTGGGGAGAGGGGACGTTGAAGCTCGATTACATAAAAATTACAGAAAGATTGGGGTGTATGGGAGGCAAAGGGGGTGCAACATTCCAAGGGTTTTTAACATGGTGGAGGAGGTGGAATCTATTAAGCTGTGTATCAAGGCTGCTTACTTGCTGGGAGTTTGGGTATGGCACCACCACCCTGTTCTCTTAATTCTTGGTCACTCTAATCAAAGCTCACAATGCTCACCTGTTTTTGGTTGGCTACTCTAGTTCAACACTTTTTTTCTTCAATGGACTTTTGCTCTTTGAGGAATTCTCAGATTTCTCTCATTCCTTACAGGGTGGTCAGTTACCAAGAGAAAGGGCATTAAAAAGCCTGGAAAGTGGTTAAAATTTTGTGACCAAAAGTAAGTTAATTCCACCTTTTTTGGTGGGAGTGGGTGGAGGTGGGATGGGGGGTGCTGGAGATTGAGCCCTGGACCTCACACAAGCTAAGTGCATGATCTACCACTGAACTGCGTCCCCATCCCAGTCGATCCCAGTTTAACCTGAGTATTGGCAACCTAATCTGTTTAGGATCATACTTATTCCCTAGGCGCTAAGGAGAATCATCTCCCTATCCTGACTTTGGTCCTAACCTTTTCCGTCTTGCTCTACCTGGGCAGATTCTTTCCTCTGACTTAAGGATTCCCAGCTTCCTTCAAAGGGGTGCCTGACCAGTGACAGGTGAAGAGTCTCATTACCCTACTACACCCACCACCTTCCAGTTGGTGCCTCTTTAATGGGGATTCGAGGTGGGCGGGGTCCATCTCAAAAGTAGTGTAAGATGTAAAGATTTGAGAGCCTCAGATTTTGGATACTTAAGACTTTTTCCCAGTTTATAAAAATCACGTCATCCAGTATTTTGTTGAAAGCCATATTTCTAAGAAGTTCTCCTTCCCGAAATCTTGCTCAAAATGGCCAGAAGGCAAAACTCTTGTTTTTCCTTCTTCTGGGAAGCATAAGGCAAGTTTTGAGAGAAATCTGTCTTAGAGATTTCCACCAATGGGGGTGGGGGAAAGGCTACCTGAAATAGCCAACTCTGAGCTCTCCTGAATTAAAGGTTAAGGAATGTAACATTTGGGGATGTGGAGGCAAGAGGGAAAGAAGATGAGGCAGATTTAACAGGTGGGAGCAGTGAATTAAAAATTTTCCTCCTTAAACAACTGGTAGTATCTCCAGCGAAACGATATGTGACCTAGCCCGGCATGCCAAAGGGCAAAATCCAGCAAAGAGCTGAGTGCAGTGGGGCATGCCTATAAACTCGGTGACTCAGGAGGCTGCAGCAGGAGGATCGCAAGTTCAAATCCAGCCTCGGCAATTTAGCAAGACCCTCTAAGTAAAACATTAAAAACAAATGGGGAGGTAGCTCAATAGTTGAGTGCCTCTAGGTTCAATCCCTAGTACAAAAATAAAATCTGGCAAAAAGAAACCCCTTTTCAGGTAATGAAGTGGGTGGGTGGTGTTGTAGGTCAGTGGTAGAGCACTTGCCTAACGTGTGAGGCGCTGGATTTGATTCTTAGCACTACATATAAATGAAAGTCCACCTATGACCAAAAAACTTTTTTTCTTAAATGAAGGGGAAATGTCAAGTGAGCACTGCAGAGTCATTCCCACTTGAACCTGAGTCCTCATTCTTTAGAGGATGTTAATTATAAGGAAAGACTCAGGTGGAGGAAATAGAGATAGGAGAGGAAGCTTCACACAACAGGTTTATTCCCACAAACCTGCAGATGGGGGCCCAGTGGAAACTGGAACCTGTCTTCTGCTCACAGCCTAAGAAAGTTTTAGGGAAATGAAGGAATTTTTGCAGTTTGGCCAGTGCTAGGGGGTTGAAAGGGTTTTTGAGGTCGTCACCCTCATTCTTTGTGGAGATCGCTGTTCCACATCAAAGTGTTTCTCAGCATTTCAGTCCCAGGTAACAATTCTCTTTACAAGTTACTGTCGGGATTAGGTCCAGCTGACTGTTGTTCTGGGTCAGTGACTGAGGTGACAGTAGTTCAAGATGGAGGATATGTTTCAAAATTGTGTTGCCTAGTTCACATTGTTAGAGTTGGGGGCTCTGCCAGAAATTGAGGCAGTATGAAGACTGCCTTTCAATCCCTGATTCTTGTGATCAAACATTCCAGATCTGTTGCTCCAAATAACGGGCATGAGTTTATTGAAGGGATTGGGGGTGGGAAAAGGGTACACACCTAAGAGGAAAAAATGGGTCTTCAGAGGAGGGGGACAGTATGACTCTCCTGCACTCCAGGTTTATTGGGGATCCCAGAGAAGTTTCCAGAGTCCTGCCCAGGTCCACCTCTCAACTTTTGACAGCAAAATGACAGGATTTCAAGTCCCCACTGCAGGATAATGCAAAGTCACCTTGGCCCTTGCTGATTGGTTCTAATTTGTACTGGGTTTTTTTTTTTGGGGGGGGGGCAGAGGGCAGTTATTGGGAATTGAACTCGGGGCCACTTAACCACTGAGCCACATTCCAGCCTTCTGTATTTTGAGATAGGGGTCTCACTGAGTTGCTTAGTGCCTCGCTAAATTGCTGAGGCTGGCTTTGAACTCACAATCTTCCGGCCTCAGCCTCCTGACCCACTGGGATTATAGGCATGAACACCACACCCAGCTCTAATTTGGATTCTTAACTATGAATTCTTAAGACTTTTGTTAAAATGAATTATTCTCAACTGAATCACAGGATCTGGTCACCAAAGTCTACTGGGTTCCTCTCATCAACATTATCTTGGGACTGTATTTCTCCTGCAGTTAAGTTTGCCAAGGAATGTGATCTATCCTGTCTACTTAGGCCAGGCAGGGCTTCGGGTGAATTTCTTAGAAAAGAAAGCATGTAGGGGTCAACAGAGTGGGTCCACTTCATAGAATTCTCTCAACCTCATGTTCCCACCATCCTCTTCTGTCCCCTAACAAGGTTCTCCCCATTACTAATGAAGAGTGAGGAGAGGGTGGGTGTAGGCTGGGAAGCTGGGGTATTGAGAGGATGGCCTTAGCCTAAGCAACTCCATTTTAAAACTCTATCTTAAACCTGCAGTCTCACCAAGCAAGCCACAGAGCCCTCCAATATGTTATCTGACATAGCCTGATAAAACAAGTCACTTTCTACAACCCTGATAACGAGTTAGGGTGAAGTCATATGTCATTTGCCCACCCTGAAAAAAGAGACAGGGTACTATTAGGACGGAAACCACCAGACCATATGTCCTAAGATGTAAAATGTCACTAAGAAACCTGGTATCAGCTGATAGGGACCAAAGGGGTGTGCAGAAGCCCCAAAATTTAGTATAAAGAACGGAACAAATAAATAGACATTCAAGCCAGCCAATACTGATGCACACATGCCTGAGGGCCTGATGAGGACCTGGACTGACATCTCGGCTCTTCTCATCTGCCTGATCCTCTGCATCGTCCTCACTTCTCTCAAACTCTACAGCAGCCTCTTGATCCTGGTGAGAAAGGCAACTTCTCCTTACGACCGGACCCGTCTCTTCAGCCAGCTGTCAACTCCACACCTGGAGAAGCTGATAGGAACCATCCGTTCCTGACCAGATTGCTGTGGTCTGAGTGAGTGTGCATCTGCTGAACTTAAGATCTAAGACTTAAGATTTTAAACCTAGCACTTAACCTTAGCATGCAGAGGGAATGTCTTTAATAGGTCTGCCATGATTAAGAGTGTTTGCAGTACTTAGAAGTTAATTTAGAATTGTTTGCTTTGAATTGATTATATCTATTGCAGTGCCCAGCATTAAGGATTGTCATTTCCTTAAGAACCTATAGAGTGAAATTGTATTGAGTTATTTTTTTATTTATTTTGAGTGAATAAAGCATTGAAAAGGGCATAAGTGTGGACATTCTTTATTTTTCCCGTCAACTGCAGATGTTGCACGTTTGCCCATCGCAACAGGTACAGAAGTAGATGTGTTCATGTCATTAATCATCCCTCTGCTCATCAATAAACGTTTACCTTTCTCTTTTGGTAAGATAAAGGTCAATAAGTCACTTCAACGTAACTCCTTAGGAATTACAGGAGATTGGGAGGAAAGTGCGTGTGTTAACGTTGAACCCTTTAGAGTAGCTTTTCTTTTTTAGAATCTGGATGGCATTAGAGCAGATTATGCTAAGTGAAGTTAGCCAATCCCTAAAAAATAAACGCAGAATGTCTTCTCTGATATAAGGAAGGGTGACTCAAAATGGGATAGGGAGGAAGAGCATGAGAAGATTACCACTAAATAGGGAAGAGAGGTGGGAGGGAAAAGGAGGGAGAAGGGAAATTGCACAGAAGATGGAAGGAGACCCTCATCATTATACAGAATACATGTATGATGTTGTGAGAAGGAAAAAAAAGTGTCACATTAGATTGGGTAGAGAGAAGTGATGGGAGGGGAAGGGAGGGGAAGGGGGGATAGAAGGGCAGCAGAATAAAATAGACATTATTATTACTGTATGTATATACGTGGCCGTATAACCAATGTGATTCTGCAACCTGTACAATCAGAAAAATGAGAAATTATACCCCTTTTGATTCAAATGTATGAAATGTCAAGATCATTGTACTGTCATGTGTAACTAATTAAAAATAAATAAATAAATAAACTTAAAAAATAAAAAAAAGAAATAAAAACTAGAACCACCATGCTGAGGTTTGCTTTGTCTCATTAGCATGTTAATGAAGCACCTGTATAGGCACCACATACCTGAATACATCTTAGATAAAGGTATTTGCATAATTTCCCTTCCTCAACCTGATTACCTGTTTTTCTGCCACTTACACCTGCATGGTCAGGTATATTGTGGGGAAATTGCTGCTTTGCTTTTCTATAGGTAGTTTGCATTTAATGGCCACATTGTACACCTTACAATATCAATGATAGGCTGACAGCTTTAACTTATGAGAGATTACTATGTGGTTTTATTTTTTTCAAATTTATTTGCATTTTTATGACTAAGTATAGCTTTTTCTTTATCCCAAGTAACTTCAAGGATGTTGAAAGTTCTGGCAGAAGTTACAAAAAAGTAACTATCAGAACTGGAGTTTTAATTGACCATACAGAATTCCAACTTCTCAAAGTCGCTCTGGGTGAAGTGAATTTCAATTTTTAAAACGTGGTTTTAAAAAGTGTTTCTAATACCTGTAATCCCAGCAGCTCCTGAGGCTGAGGCAGGAGGATCACAGGTTCAAAGCCAGCCTCAGCAAGGGCGAGACAGTAAGCAACTCAGTGAGATCCTGTCTATAAAACATAAAATAGGGGTGGGGACATGGCTCAGTTTTCGAGTGCCTGAGTTCAATCCCTAGTACCACCCTCCCAAAAAAAGTGTTTCTAAACTGACATTGAATTTTTAACAAAGCACACACTTTTTTTTTTTCCAGAAAGGGATACTAATCAAAGTCTTGAAAATAAGACTGTATTCCCAAGAATTCCTTTTTGTAATTCACCAACTCCAAAAGCCTTCTCCATGTTTTTTCTATGCCTATTTTCCTGGAAACAGCCACAACTGTTAACACAAAAGGACTGGGCCAGATGCAAACTTCACAGATCAACAAAAGCCTTTATTCAGGAACAGTCATGCCTGTGATGGACCTACTTTCCTGGTGGAAAATAAGCCCCTGGCCAAAGGGGGAGTCTGTGCTTATATAGGTTGCACTGAGAGGAGACTTAAGTAACAAGTGTCACTTTAGGCACTCAGGAATCTGGGGTCTGAGGTCAGCAGTCAGTATCTGGAAAAGGATTTGTTTCGGGAAGGATCAGTGCTTTGGCCTCTTCCCAGAGAATGTCATTGCAGACTTGATGGATATCTCCTCCCCCAGGGCCTATCTTGTCAATTGGAAAGAATGTATTGGGAAAGGATCAATATATTGCCTTCTCCCTCATTCCATCTCCCCAGGCCATACTACGTTGGGGTTTGTCATTTTCCATATCCAATAACTATGACCTTACTTTCTCATTCTTCATACTAATAAATCATTTTGATTGCTAGAATTGGGTAACACAAGATATCCAGCAAAAAGAAAGGTTTTCAAGTGAAGAGTCACACATGTTACTTTAGTTGAGCATATCCTAATTTGAAATCTGCACTTCTAAATATGTAAAGATACATTGGACATAAGAGATGCTGAAGTATCAGTTTGGCCTAAGTATCTTTGCTCCTGCCTCGGAAATCGGGATTGTAAGGGATCTGTAAGGAGAAGATTCATCTGCCATTTCTGGACTGTAAATAAAGATGAAAGTTGTGAGTTCATAAAGAATTAATTGCAAAGTGGGACAAGGTTTGTATAATGAGGGATTTGAGCAAAGAATAAAAAAGGTTTGGTGGTAGGAAACTTAGACCACTTGCCATTCTGCAATAAGTAATTTTTTAAATTTTGGAGAATTTCCTGATCAAAGTCCCATACTTGGGCCATTGGTGCCAATTATTTAATTTGTCTTGTGGCCAAATTTGAATGCTGAGCTTTTAATGAGCATTTGATTTTTTTTTAGGTAATTTTGGGAGTTAAAGGTCTTAAAATTCCCAACAAGATAACCCAAAGGGGAGTCCCATGGAATTGACTGACTCCCATATTGGTGGGGGGCAAGACTGGGGTGTTGGTTTGAGACAAGTGTCCCCTGAACTCTTGACACCTGACTGGATAGTCCCACTGGAAAATGGGAGAATGTCTTCACCCCAATTTCAATGGTGGGAGGACCCGCAGGGTCTTGGGGAAGGGTTTCTATCTGCTAGAGACTTCTCTAGAGAATTTAAAGGCTGATGTTGAATGCAAGAACAAAATGGCAAAGAGGTCTCTGATCTGGAGGTCTCTCCAGGGGGTTGTAAAGGTAGGGATTGGGGAGGGGGCCAAAAAGATGCCTCCAGCACCAATAAAGGACTTAATACAAATCCTTGTTCTTTCCACATAGCATAGGCCGTGGAAACCTAGCCTAGGATTGGGGTCAGTTACAAGTCAAGTACCAGCAGCCATTCAGCCAAATGGACTCAGAGTGTAGAGGGTCTCTTTCTGTGGTGGGGTGTACAGTCACTTTGGGGATTCAGCCTATAGCATGAGCAGTGGCTGGGGAGTACCCCCAACTTCAGAGGACCACCCCCAACTTCAGAGGATCACAGGGGTGCAAGACTCTCAATGGTCACTCCCCAGGCCTCATCAGCCATTTAATGTAACTGGGGTGAAAGGGAATGGGTTTTGTGGGAGACGGGAAGGGCAAATATTACCATACATCCACTTCTGGGTCAGGGAACCAAAATGTAAGTGCAAAATGACAGATGCAGACCTGAACAGATTCAGTGAAGCCATTTATTCATTCTCAGACTCACTATAGGGGCTCATTTTCTGGATGCAAAAATGGCTGTCAGTTACAGAGGATTTTAGTTTTATAGGGTACAATGAGGGTGGTTCAACCACTGGAAACCATGGACATGACAGATCAGATCAGAGGTCAGAGAAGTAGTTGTGTAGGTTAAAACTAGTTGTAGAAAGTTTGAAACTATTGTTACCAGGAGAGAGAGGAGCTCAGAGGGAATGAATACTCAAATTCCACCCATTGCTTTTCTTACACTGGAATTCATTGTTTCCCTCAGAGTTTTGCTGTTTACAGTGCCTCCATTTGGGACTAATTTGCCACAGGGGAGGATGAAAGTCCAGAGCCCAGCATTCAGTATCCGCCCCCTTCCTTGAGGGCCCATTGTTTTGGGAAAAGGATTTACTGGGAGAGGTTTAATGGTTGGCTAATTTCTCCTCCTTCCTCCAAGCCACACCATCTTTCTATTCTCTATGTCCCCCACCCTTGTATTTTTCCATAACCCTTTAAGAATAAATGTTTGCTTTCATCTGTCTTCATCTCTCATTTCCTGAAGAATGGTCACTTGGAAGCACAGTTGCCTGAACACAAACCAAGAGGAAATGCTTAGAAAATGGTTGATTCACAGCACTTTTAAATTACTTAGCTTCTCTTGCCTCTCGGTGGTAGTCTAAATTACACTAGATTATTTCTAAGGTCCTGTTCTCACAAATTCCAATTGTGTTCCATCTTGGACTTATTACATTGAGTTACTGAGTACTTCCAACTCAATGACAGGCCAGGAGAGGCTTTTAAGATTAAAGAGCCTGCGGTGTCTGGAGCCTGAGCTATTGTTAGCTGGTTCCTCTGGATCTGGGGCCCTCTAGTGGACAGAAATAGATTCCCAAATCTGGATTTAAATAATCTGAAGTAAAATATTTGGGATAAATGGCAGGTTTTGAAAAACTTTTCAGGTTTTTTCCCCCCAAGATTTTAACATGCCAATAACATTATTGTATTAGTCCATCTCTTGCTAATAGCACAGTATCACAGACTAAATAAAGACCTGGAGAAAACAGTGGGAAAGTGAAGTGGCACCCCCTTTCTCCACAGAAAAGTCCTCTTCACCATGGCTGATTTTAGGACTGTCAGCAAAAGATTCCATTGTGATAAACTTCCTATTTTCATGTCACCCTGTTTACTTGGCCACTGGCCAAGAAGATACCAACACTCCAGGTGCTGGACACCCCCTTACTAATTTTTCACAAACGTATCCAGTATAGTACTTTGAAGAAATGTGCAAACAAGGCCTCTGGCCTTGAGCTGGGGCTTCACAGAGATGTCTACATTTTTAAGATAAGTTACAAATGGGCTCCATGGTAACAGCTGGCAAGGGGAAGATAGAAAGAAGCTCCCCCCTTCTCAGGTGTTGACCTTGAAGAGTTAACATGTCCAGAACAGTGAAAGAAAAAGCTGCTTTTATGTGAACTTCTGCAAACTGTGAACTTCTGAGCCCCTCCCCTTACATGCTGGGTATAAAACTCTGAAACTCCCTGAACTCTGGGTTTAGGGGATTGATTGATTACAGCAAAGGCCATACCCTCTGAACCTGGCTGCAGCCAAATAAAACTGTTTCCTGCTATCTTCGGTGCCTTGCCTTGTTTGTCCTTACAACAAAAGAATCGGGAGAAAAGATGAATAGCCATGTCTTGAACACCAAACTTGTGATTGTGTCGTATAAACACGAACTTCAAGGTGAGTATAAGAACCTCTATTGCCACTCTAGACAAATTTTTCCTTTCATCCCCTTTGATCCTTTTAACTTATATTAGAGGGAGTTATTTTCATTGTTAGGGAACAGATAGACGGATGGTGGGAACATGAAGAGAATAATTCTACAAAATGGGCCCACAGTGCTAACCCCCACATGCTATCTCTAAGAAGCTATTTTTACCTGCAACCTTGCCTTGCCTGGACAGGATGTGTCACATTCCTAAGCAAATCATCTGTTAACTGCAAGAGAAACACAGGCCCAAGATAATGTCAATGGGAAGAACCCGGGAGACACTTTGACTAGATCCTAAATCTCTTGGAGATGATAGTTCCTCCTAACCATGAATTCTGTAAGAATGTATGATTTAAGAATCTAGTTAGAACAAGGTGACCTAGAGTTGCCATGACAGTCTTGAAAGTCTGATGTCACCCTGCTGTCAGTCAAAAGTCAAGAGATGGACCTGGGTGGGACTCTGGAAACTTCTCTGGGATCCCCAATAAAACTGGAGTATAGAAGAAAGTACATTGTCCCTCGCCCCTGAGAGAACCCACCCTCTCCCCTTGAGAGTGTCCTATACCTTCAATTTGCTCATTCCTCTGAGCAACACATCTGAAATCTTTGAGCAAAAATCGGGGTTTGAAGGGGGGGGGGGTCTTTGCACTGCCTCAGTTGCTTGGAAGGCTCCAGCTCTAACACTACCATTGGCTAAGGAGCTTAGAAAAATACAAATTGCAGAGACTGGTCCCTGTACTTCAGTGTGGAGAAAGGGTAGAGGATTGGCTCTCTGCTAACTGGCCAAGGACTGGCACAATGAGGAATAAAAGTTATGATGCTATGGTCGATTAAAAATATCAGCAATGAAGTTTAGTCTCATAGATATTTATAGAAGTAGAACATGGATCTACAGGGCCAATTTCATGGGCACAAGGCATGTGTCCCTGCACAGGGCCCTTGTACATGGTCTCATGTTCTGTCACTATCTTGACATTCTTTTTAAAAATATATATATTGTAGTTGGACACAATACCTTTATTTACTTATTTTTATGTGGTGCTGAGGATCAAACCCAGGGCCTTGCACGTGCAAGGCAAGCGCTCTACCGCTGAGCCCCAGCCCCTTGACATTCTTAATTTTGGAACAGGGGGCCTTGAATTTTCATTTTTACTGGACCCCCCAGCTATGTAGCCAATCCTTTGGATCAATAATATTCAGCTTGGAGTTATAGAATGCAGAGAATATGGCTATGCTGTTCCCTTTCCAGGAAAGGAGACAGGTTATGCACAGAAATGGGGTGAACTTGAAGTTTACTCAAGAGCTGAGTAGTAGTGTCAGTCAGGATCCAGAGGCAAGGGCAGAAGGGGAGAAAAGAAAAGGGAGGGAAGGGATTAGAAGAGAAAGGACACCTGTGCCTGCATATAAGGTCAGCAACCCAATCAGTATGGGCAAATAATCTCCATCTTGCTGGACATGGTGGCAAATATTGCAGTGACTCCAGAGGCTAAGGCAGGAGGATCACAAGTTCAAAGCCAGCCTTGGCAATTTAGGAAGACTATCTCAAAAAACATTAAAGGACTGGTGTGGGGAGCCATTCTGACAATGTAATCTGTCTCCTTTCTCTTGTAGCTTTTAATATTTTCTCTTTGTTCTGTATATTGGATATCTTCATGTGTCTTGGCGTTGGTCTACTGTGACTCCCGTTAAGGGCCTGAGGCGCTCTGGCTGTGTCGGAGCTTTCCTGACCCTTTCCTGATGAGAGAGCCCATCCGTGTGGGGGTGTGCGTAACCACTGACCCTGGAGACCCAATCACTGACCCTGACCTTGGAGTACAGCCCCCCCTCAACCTTCATTGGATGGAATTCTCCCCTGAATCTCTTGTCCCCCAAATAAAAGGCTACTCCCCGGCGTGTTGGCTCTCTCTCTCTCCTGCTAGCCCAGAGTAATCCTCGCTGCCCTGCTGGGCGGCTAGAGGCGGGAATCAGGGAGGCGAGCTGTCTCGGACCTAGCAATGTAAAATAAGGTACTGGTTTGTGTGTTTTATTTTGATCTCTTCTAACTAACTGAATGCCAGAACCTCATTAATGAAACCACTGCGCAGGCCGCGTGGTAGAGACTGGGAATGTAGCTCAGTGGTAATGCCCCTGGGTTCAATCCTCAGTACCCGCAAAAATAAAGAAATCTATCTTCTGGATTCCAAAGTATGAGATCTGACACTAAAAATACTGAGTCTATAGCAGAATTGAAAGTTGCTTTTGCAAAAAAATCATTGTTCACAGCAATGAAAAGCTGATTAACAGAATATTTGACATAAACAACCTAAAGGAGAAAAATGCTTTTATCCCCTCCCCTTACCACATTAGTCTTCAATAGTCCATGGTCTATGGCTCTGTTGCTATGGACGTGAGGGGAGTCAAATATCATGATGAAAGGACACGGCAAAGGAAGGCTGTTCAGCTTATGGCAGCCACGAAGCAGATGAAGAGTAAGGAGGTGGGGGCAAGTTATAGTCCCTAAGGACATACCCACAAGAACCCATGCCCTCCAATTAGATCCCACTTCCTATAGGTTCCACCATCTCCCAGTAGCCCATTCAGAGTATCAATTCATCAGATATAAACACATTCTCCATTTGTGTCTACAGAGGCCTGGTGGGTAACTAAAAGCTGGGTGAAATTTGAAATGTCTGCCTTTTTTAATACCTTGAACTTTTAGTCACCCAGCTTTGCTTTGTAGGCATGGTAATTCAAGGGTTATTGGCCCTAAAATTACCTTCAAGACTGAAGACATCAAGAGAAGAGTAAGGTATTTTCAAGACTTTCAGGGACATTAAACTACAAGCTTTTACAGCCTTCTTTATAGAGACCATAAATGGCACCTAGAAGTCTCCCATCATTGCCTTTATCTTCCAGAAACCAGTGGAATCTTGCAGAAAGATCGCCTCCTGATGAGACTATACTCCCTAAGCAGCAGCAATCATCTCATGAAAACTGAATTGTTCCCTTTAAAATCACAGGCTAATAAACATTCTAAATAGCTAGTGAAGATACCCCCCCACAATAAAAGGGACTTCTCCAGAGCCACCTTGCAACCCCAGAACTGAAATAATCAACCAGACCTCAATTTGACCAATGGAGAGATTAACTGTGCATACCTCTCATCCTCTGCCCCAATTCTTCCTCTTTAACCCTAAAGCTCACTTCAGTACCCCAGAAGATGGGGCTGAGTCACTTGATCTCAGTCATATTCCAATATGGCCATATTGATTAAAGTTTCTTTCCTGCTTTTAATTGTCGTTTTTCCATTTGTTTTTTGGGGGTGAGTTGGCCAAACCTGATTTGTTGGATCCCCAGAAAAGGGGTCTTTCAGTAACAAGTTTTTCTAGTAGATGAGGATCCCAGCCTTTTCCAGACATTGCCATGCATAATACCTGACAATCCTTTCACAGAGAACAGAAGATGAGTGAAAACTTCTATAACCCTACCTCACTTCAAGTTTTCTGTGAAAAGTAGTCACACATAAGGACTTCTAAATAAGAAAAAAAAATCTATTACAGCTTTTGAACACTCGGTATGCTTTTTTTTCCCTTCAGTTTCCTGTGCCACTTACCTCTACGAATTCCTGTTTTATGAGCCATAACTGTTGAGCAATACATAAAAGCTTCTAGGTTATTGGGCCTATAGCTGACTTTAAGACCATCTGTTTTTATTGAGACCAAAGAAGATGGACTCTCAAATTTTACTTGTACTGAAATCTTAGCAACCATGTTTATTTTGAAGGTAGTAAATATCAGAATTCTATCTTTGATATAATCAACACTTATTTTTTTTAAAGAGAGAGGAAAGGGAGAGAGAGAGAGAATTTATTTATTTATTTATTTTAGTTCTCGGCGGACACAACATCTTTGTTGGTATGTGGTGTTGAGGATCGAACCCAGGCCGCACGCATGCCAGGCGAGCGCGCTACCGCTTGAGCCACATCCCCAGCCCTCAACACTTATTTAACAAATCTAATGTTACCATCT
Source organism: Spermophilus citellus (assembly GCF_964194105.1). Lineage (NCBI taxonomy): Eukaryota > Metazoa > Chordata > Mammalia > Rodentia > Sciuridae > Spermophilus > Spermophilus citellus. Next base: position 20,697,219 of record NC_138184.1, on the reverse strand, counting down.
GCTAGTGTCACAGTGGTCTGTACTTGGAATATAGCTCTTGCCACTCTGCCACTGAGGCTTATCTTAAAAGGGACATGTTTTCTCCTCCCTCTCTTAAATTAACAAATCACAATCCCCTTACAGAGAACATAGCCTGTGAATAGCTTTTTTAAAAGCCCTCTGTTCTCCCTGATGGACAGAATTACAGCCTCTGAAATGGGAATCCTCTGTGCTTACCCTTTGCTAGTAAAGCAAAGGAAACCTATTTTTTTCTTTTTTTCAAAAACCATGTCATTGGGCTGGGGTTGTGGCTCAGAGGTAGAGCACTTAACTAGCATGTGTGAAGCACTGGGTTTGATCCTCAGCACCACATTAAAAAAAATAGATTGTGTCCACCTATAAACAAAAAATAAATATTAAAAAGTCACTGTTATTGAATTGGCATCGGGGACAAGTACAGACCTTTAGGTAACAATATGATATTGTTCTAACTTACTGATAAAAGTTCTGAGATGTCCTAAATTTAATCTCTCTCATCTTTCTTCCCATCTTCTAACTGGTGATTAATCAGTTAACAAGTTATGGGAAAAGACGATTTCATATTCCTGAATGTATGCTGAAACCTTAACTTTTATCTCCTCATGGCTGACCATCAGGGTCACAATGCCCTGTTTATAAATAAACTTTCCAGACTGTTAATTCTGACCAATTTAGAAGCAACAAGTACTTCTTGCCGACTTCCCTCCTCTCACTTGTTAGAAGTACCAAGGTGCCGCAAGAAATCAAACACATGCTCAGGAGTGGGTTGATAAGGCAAATTTGTACTCCTGCTGAAGGGTTTTGCCACACAGGGAATCTGGCAAGTAAGCACACCTGGATAATCTGTTCTGCCCCATGAGGCTTCTTAAACTTCTAGTGATATTATACCTACTATTCTTTAAGCATAGCCCACAGTGCTTTCTGGGTGTTTAAAGAGGGTTATGATGAATTCAAATACAAAGATTAACTGAAAATGATCTGTCCTGAAGAAGATACAAAATGGTTAAACTTTATCAGGAAGGAACATCTGACTCCAAGTGCAAGGAAAAGGTGACTTTGGGATCTGAAATGTGCCATCCAAAAGGCTCATGTTCTGAAGATTTGGTCACCAGTGCAATAATGTTCAGAGATGGGGATTTGAGAAAGTGACTAGAGTATGAGGGCTCTGACCTTATCAATGGATTAATCCATTGGGGGAGTCATAATTTAGATTATTGGGAGTGTTGTAGGGACAAACAAGGCAAGGCAACAAAGATAGCAGGAAACTGTTTTATTTGGCTGCAGCCAGGTTCAAAGGGCACAGCTTTTGCTATAATCAATCAATCTCCTGAAACCTGAGTTCAGGGAGTTTCAGCATGTAAGGGGAGGGGCGCAGAAGTTCAGTCTGCAGAAGTTCAGTCTGCAGAAGTTCAGTCTGCAGAAGTTCAGTCTGCAGAAGTTCAGTCTGCAGAAGTTCAGTCTGCAGAAGTTCACATAAAAGAGGCTTTTTCTTTCATGTTTTGGGCAAGTTAACACCTCAAGGACAATACCTGAGAAGGGGAGAGCTCCTTCTCCCCTTTCTTCCCCCCCACCATCTGTTACCATGCAGTCCAGTTGGTAATTTATCTTTAAAAAAGTAGACATCTCTGTGAAGCCTAGCTCAAGGCCAGAGGCCTTGTTTGCACATTTCTACAAACTGCTATACTGGATATGTTTGTGAAAAATTAGTAGGGGGTGTCCAGCACCAGGAGTGCTGATATCTTCCTGGCCAGTGGCCAAGTAAAACAGGGTGACACAAAAATAGGAAGTTTATCTACACTGAACTCTTTTGCAGAGACACTTTTGCTGACAGTCCCAAAATCGGCCATGGTAAATATTTCTGGAGAAGCCCAGTTAAGACTTTCCTGTGGAGAAAGGGGGTGTCATTTCAGGAGGTGATGTAAACTATAGGAAGTAGGGCCTAACTGGTACAAGTAGGTCACTAGGGGCATGCCCTGGAAGGGCATGGCTCATCTCCAGCCCATTTCTTGGCCTCTCTGCTTCCCAAGCACAATGAAGTGAATAGCTCGGCTCAATCACACTCTCTTTGCCATGATGTTCTGCCTTACTGAGATAGCAATTTGGGAAGAAAGGGAGAGATGCTGAGTCTCAAAGCGCTCTTGATTCATGTGTTACCATCTATGACTGCCAGGTTTATTGTCTCTGTTCAGCAAATGATTGAACAGGACAGAGCAAGCAAGCAGCAGACAGAGGCAAACAACACCACTCAAAGCAGACTTCCCCAGAGAGAAGGGACCCCAGAGTCAGGAATCCAGTGGGGTAGTCTTGACTTGGTATGGTTTTGTTTTTGTCTTGTTTTGCTTTTAGGATCTCTGGAATTTCCTCATCTCCTATGTCCATGCTCTCCACACTATCAATTGGGCCTCCTTTGTCCATGCATCTGTTTCAGTTTTACTATTGGATCCCCCACTTAGGAGCTTGAGTCCAGAACTGTCTGTCTGGATCTTCTGCTTGTGTCCACTAGCACTTTTATCAAGCAGGAAGTTAACCTCATTAGAAGACCCTCTTTATGCTGCTTTGTTCTAGCCCTGCCTGCAACCTCCTCACTCACGGTCTTGCCCTGGCTGCCTGGGCTCTTCTATATCTCCCTCACATGCCCTTGTAACATGAGAGCAATTTGCAAGCCCAGGGAAAACTGAAGCAAAATTGTATAACTCTGCCCCAGTTCCACCTCTAGTTCAGTTCCTAGCAACAGTCCCTATATAAACCCTAACATCCCACACACCAGCGGGTTGCTGTGTCTTCTCTGGTGATACCTCACATTTTCTCCCTAGAATCTGTATTCCTTGCTTTACCTCAAAGCCATCCGTCTTCAGACATCCCCCGATTCTTCCCTGAATATGTATCTACTTTTCCAAATAAACCTGTCTACGCCTTTGCATTTGGAAATTCCTTTCCATCATATGCTAAGAATCCTGCTGGTCTTGAGTCAAGTTCCCCCTTTTCTCTAGGAATTCCTCAGACTCTTCTCCAGTGACACTACTACAGGCTCATAGCAGTATAACCAGTCAACTATGAAATGACCTCTGAAACTAACCCCCTAATCTTAAGTTTTTCTTCAAGTATTTTTGTCAGTGACACAAAAGCTAACCACAGATGGGTAATAGAAGCTTTCTCAAGGGGGTGACCTTTGCATGAGTATGGAAGGAGGGAATATATACACAGAAAGAATTTTCAGGACTAGCATGTAGAAATGCACATGCATGATGGAACATGAAATCTGGGGAATTCAAGTAGTCCAATGTGGCCTAAGTTTGGGTTATATTGTGAAAATTACATTCAGCAAGAAATCAAGCACCACTAGAAGTATTAGGGAACTCCGGTATATTACACCAGTGGACCCAGATGAGCTAGTTCTCCGAAATTCTGGGCCCTGAACAGTGGGGTTACAGGGTTTTAACAGGGCAGTGCAGGAGATAAGGTTCCAAGGGCAGTACTGGTTGTTCATAGGTGGGTTTGAAATTTGGGGTTCCACAAGCTGGAATAGAGGTTAGGACAGGGTGGGAAGCTTGTGGAGGGAATTCTTTCTATAAACAATTTACCAAAGTGGAACAAAGGCAGAGAAACATCTGCAAGTGATATCACGAAGTGGCCTTTATCAAGGCAGCAGTTTCTCGAGATAACTGCAAACTTACACTCCTAAGAGCTATAATTCAAACCTAGCATAGAAACCTTACAATTTAAAGGGGTATTTAAACAACACTCTTACAGAGACCATTAATTAACACTCTTACAAAGACCAAAGCTATAAAGTAATATTTTCCTCTAACGTGGTGTTAAAAAGATTTCAGAAAAGATTAAATCATGGCTCTCATAGATGTACAATTAAAATGTGCTCAAGATCCTATTCTCTCATCAGACAGGTTCAGTCCAAAGACTAAACAAGCTTATATACCACAAATATTGGAATGTGGAAATGAGGTAAAAATATGGAATCTAGGGGTGGGAGGGAAAGGGAAGAGGCAGGGAATTAGCAAGGATGGTGGAATGTGATGGATATCATTATCCAAAGTACATGTATGAAGACACGAATTGGGTGTCAACCTATTTTACAGAGATATGAAAAATTGTGGTGTATATGTGTAGTAAGAATTGTAATGCAAAAAAAGCACATGTTTTGGGGCTGGGGTTGTGGCTCAGAGGAAGAGTGCTTGCCTATCATGCATGAGGCACTGGGTTTGATCCTCAGCACTACATAAATGTAAAATAAAGATTGTGTCCACCTAAAACTTAAGAATAAATATTTTTTAAAAGTACACGTATAAAGACATGAATTGGTATGAACATACTTTATATACAAAGATATAAAAAATTGTGCTCTATATGTGTAATAAGAATTGTAATGCATTCCACTGTCGTGTATTTAAAAAAAAATCAAAATCAATCCAATAAAAAAATGGAATTTAAATGAATGTGGAAATTGAGGCTTCTTCCACAGTGGGGTGAGGAGTCAATTAAACATCTATTGGACCAAATTAGCATTCAAAATAATGCTCTATAGACATGCAAACACTTACCTACTACCTATAGAGTTTGAAAAGCTTGACTTCTCTGCATAATTTTCCATCCAAATACAAAATTTCCCCTATGTCAGTAAGACAAAACTGGTAAAATTGCCCAGGGGCCACATCAGATAGGATCACAAATAACACTAAGGAGTCTGTACTTCTGTTAGCCCCAGTCTTTGAGCAAAAGGTCTTTGAGCTTGACAAATGGCCCAAGCTAGGGAATGTCATGTTCCCCTCTCATTTGGAGAGGCATGGTTCCTGGCTTAAACGTTGAGCAGATGGTGGGTACCCACACAAGGAACAACCTCGAGTGGAAAGACAAGTTGTTTTCACATTTGAGTAGGAGGTGCCTCTAGAACATCCAGGTGTATTTATGAACAGGAAGTTGGAAAGGTCCCAAAGGACAAGGCGTGCAGTTCATGTGTTTCTGAAACCAGCCAAGGCATGAGAAGCAGCCTATGAGCCTAGAGCTGTCCCAGCTGTCCTGATCTCCTGAAGATGCGAAGCAGCTGGTGGGAGTCCACATAGCCCCCAGCGCAGGAACGCCACTGTCAAGGCCGCAGTCAATCTGGGGCGCCGCGAGGAGTCCCCCTAATAAGAGATTCTTTAAGCAGGATTCGCGCGAGCAAGCCAGTTGAACCTACCCCATCAACCAGCTCGGCCCCACATGCTACTTCCGCTTCCGGCCACAGACCTTTGGTGCCGCTTCCGCTTCCGACACGCGGGACAGTGCGGGAAGGCGAGCGGCGAAAGCAGCCCTCGCTTGGCGGGTGGGCTCCTGCTAGCGCAGCCGGCCAGCAAGGCCCCCGGCGTGCGGATGCGGCGGCCGCCGCCCCGAGGCTCCACAACGGCCCCAGGACGCGAAGGCGAAGCACGAGGCCCGAGAAAGCGAGGCCGTGGGCTCGGCGAGGCAGGAGGCTGCGGCCTTGAGACCAGGGGGCGCGAGGAGAGCAGGCAGAAGAGGAGAATGGTGGCCCGGGCCTCTGGGAGAGCAGAGGCGGAAAATGACCAGACCGGGGAGGCTTCCAGGGCTGGTAAGGCTGGGAGGCGGCGAGCAGAGGGACCGCGGTGCCCCGTGGGCCGGTCGGACGGTCAGGACATCGAAGCAGTGAAGGAGGCGGAGCTCCCCTTGCAGTCTGGAAGACCTGGTAAGAAAGCTCTCCGAGTTCACTCTCTCTCCATCCTCTTTACCTGGGCCTGCTCCATCTTTATTACTAGTCTTCATTTTTCATCCGCGTGGTGTTTTCCAATGCACATGGTTGACCAAGAAGGGTGGGGGGAAAGATTTTTTTTTTCTTAAAGACGTTTGCCTTTGATTTAGAATTACTGTAGAATGGCCCTGCTAGTGGTCCATTTTTGACTAATGTGAAATGATAGGGGTTTTTCCAACTGCCTTAGAATTCATACAGGTTTATATGTAAATCCTTAACAGAAATTAGGTCTTTTTCATTTTTAAGTGTATATTTCCATATACTATTCATGGAAATAAAAAATGGACAGCTTCACAATTATTTAGGTAAAGTTGTATTACTCTTTCCTCCTCATTGTAAAATGTTTTCTGGTATGTTTTTTGTTGTTTTGATCAGCCAAGGAAAAAAGAAAAGTTACCGAAGTCTCCAGTGATGATTCACAGCCAGGGATTGACCTGGTAAGAAAGGAATCATTAACCAGTTCGGAGTCTTTCCAAAGAGTGGAATGCAGTGAATTTCAAAATATGGCTTTGTTGCAGTCTTTGGCTAAGGAAGGTTTGGTAGAAAGTATTAAAAGAAGAATTCAAATTAAAAAACATAAAAGTTTAGAAAGCCCACCTCTCAAAATAACAGAAAATGAGGCTACACAAAATATTAAGGTTGAATTCCAAGATGAACTGTATAAGAGTACTTCAGAATATTCTTGTAACAGCTTGTCACCTGGAGTAGAAAATAATCTTATTTTAAAATTACATGAGTGCAATTGTTTTCCCCATTCCAAGGATTGTTATAGTGAAAACAACTTTGCACTTAAACCTGATGGTGGATGTATACATGTAGCAGAAAATTCTTCAAAGAAAGAGAACCTTAATTCCAAAGATTGTTGTAGTGAAAACAACTTTGCATATAAACCTGATGATGGATGTATACATGTAGCAGAAAATTCCTCAAAGTCAAAGAAAGAAAACCTTAGGAATCCTTCAGGAAAAAGTGACCCAAATAGTATTCCTACTCTCTTACAAACTGAAGAAAACTTAATGGGAGTAAATAACTTACTGCTTGAAGAAAGTGATTTATACCAAAGTAAAAATAATGGTTTTCAAAGTGAAAAAAATAAATATTTGTCAGAGGAGAGCAATGGTGGCAGAAAACCCAGAAAAAAGATGAAATTGTGTGATAAAGAAGAACCAGTTAGTGAGATGGATTTCTCTAATATGTCTAACAAGTCTGAGTTGATATTGCAAGAAAACCAAATGAGTACAGATGGGAAAGAAGCAGAGACATTAGAGGCAAGCAAAAGTCCTTTAAAAGGACTTAATATACTCTCTCCAATGGATCATTTATTAAGTCTGCCAGAAACTGCAGGAAGAAAACCAAGTCCTGGACATCATGTAAATGCTATGTTTCAGAAAACTCTTGAACCATTTTTGAAAGAAGAAACAATGCCTACCTTAGAGTCCTTAAATCATAAAAACATGGAACCCAAAGAGTATTTTAAATCAATGACAGGCTCTCTAGTGATATTGCCTAGTGATGGCCATGATACCGAAAAGAGATCTTCTCGGGAAGATTTGAGAGACGAAGGTGAAGAATCAAAGGTAAGCTGTCGCAGAACAACACCAATGACTGGTAAAAGAATTTGGCCTTATTATTCATGTGCTAGAATATCTGCCCAGTGTTGGAAAAAGGCTTCCTTGCCAGACTCAAATTACTTATTTCCTGGGTCTCAGGGAAATTTTGGGCAAGATGATTTTCTTAAACGCCAAACAACAAACCAAACTCACTTAACTGACTCCAAATTTTTGTTACAAAATTCCTTACCAGAAAAAAAAATTGAATCCTCAACTAAAGAAAAACTAGATTCTAATTTAAATTGTTTGTCTTCAGTTTTAGAACCTACTTTGGTTATAAAGGAACCTATAATCAAGAATGATAAAAGGATAAAGTCAGAGGAACTGAGCAGAAATGGGTCAGAGGTAGTTTCTAATACTACTGAAGATACTCAGTTAACTAATGTGATTCAGAGCTTAACAGGAAATAAAAAAAGAGGAAATTTAACAAAACCTAATTTGACAATGACTTCCCAGGATGGCCAGGAAGTAAGTAACTCTGCAAGCAAAACTATCCATCGCAAAGCTTGCATTACTAAGCAAACACTTGTGGTTCCAGACTTGGTTAAAATATTAAACACAGGACGGCTGACTAATTTTAAAATTCCTTTACTTAAGAATAAGACAGAAAAAAGAAAAATAAATGCCAAGTCTTCAGAGAGAGAAGCTTACAGTCCCCTAAAACTTCTTGACAATTTATCTGACTCAGAGGTAAAACAAAATAGGAATAAAAATGTCTCCACAGCAACTTCAGAACGTCAGTCTTTGGGTATACAAAATGGTGTGACTCCAGGGCAAGCTAATTCTGACTCATTCTACAATAAGAATCCCTGTAGTATTTCTCCAAGCTTTACGAAGCAAGGTGATGATGATAAACCATCCAATTATATTTCTGAACTAGGCAATATTGTTTCCAATAAGGAACCTGTTTCTTTCATGATTGAAAATAATACTTTTTCTTGTGGTCCTGGGTTTATAGAGGAAAGTTCCTTCTGTTCTAAGGAACAAGAAGTATTTGAACCAATTTCCTATGAAATTAGTGGTAGAAAAATGACTAAGAGCATTTCAAAAATCAAAGTGGAGTTTCCAGATATTCTTAAGGCTTATGAAGATGATGTTCTCTTAATTGATGTAATTCAAGATGACCCAGACCTCTTTGGAGTCTCCAATGAAGGGGAGCTCTCATCTGCCTCAGAGATCCCTAAGATAAGCCAGGAGCCCAATGTTGCAGAAGAGCACCACTCGGCAGACTCCAAGCACATGGAACTTACAGAAAAAAACGAATTGGGTGATTTGAGGTATGCATGTTCACATGTGCCTTTTGGTGCAGATCATTGGGGGTTTCAGAAGCGCACTCTGCTTAGATGTCACTGATATTCAGTGATCATTGAATAAATAACACAGTTATTAAATAAATGTAATATATCACTGCTGACACCTGGAAATGCCATGTGCTAAAATTTGAGTTCAAGTAATGGATGGTATATTATATATCTTGGAAAACATGGAGCAGATCAGCTTTTAAAATCTTAAATGATGGTTTTTATAAAGTGGCTTTTGAAATTAGAGAGTCTTAAAACATCAGTCGTTTTTAGTTTTGCTTGTCTTTTTGTGGCTGGAGGGCTGGACCCATGGTGCTCTACCACTGAGCTATGTCCCCAGCCCTTTTTTTTTTTTCGACACAGGGTCTTACTAAGATATCCATGCTAGCCTCAAACTTGTAATCCTGCTTCAGTCTCCTGAGCAGCTGGGATTACAGGCGTGCCATGCCAGGCTTGTATATTATTTAAAATTAAAATTTTATCTGCACATTTATAATAATCAAATTACTTAAGATTGGTGCTGTGTATCTTAACCCATTATCTTAACCCATTTTCTGTGACTTCCTTGTTAGATTAACAAATTCATTTTTCCAAAGAATAGATGCTGTAGAAATTTGAGGCAATTAGATATTGAAAGTAGAATCGAATTTAGTTTTCAGAACATAATTTTTTTTCATGGTTTTACTTTTAAAGTGACAGTTTTAAGTTGTCCTATTTGGGGGGCAAAAATGATAAGTTTGCCTAGGGCAACATGAATTAAGTAGTAACCTTCATGCTTAAGAACTTAAGTTTTGGCCAACCAAAATATATTATATAATTTCATTTTACTAAACTATTACCATTGTTCAAGCTCTTTTTTATATCTGTATTTTATAGTGCTTGAATATTAGAATGTTTATGAACAGATTCAGAAGGAAATATGAAAACATTTCACTAAAATTTAATGCCACATGACTTAAATTTCTCATTTTTATAAAATTTTAGTTACATTGGAGAAATTTATGTTCTTGGGACTTGCAAGAGTTGAAGCTTAAAGCTGGGATATGACTCAGTGGTACCACTGGTAGAGTGCTTGCATAGCATGTACGAGGCCCTGGGTTCAATCTCCAACACACACACACCCCTCCAAACAGAATATTTTCTGTGTGCCAAATGGAAGACCAAGACCTTTGTTTTTAACTGTGAAGTGAAATTGGGATGGTAATCTTGCCCACTTTAAGGATTAGGACTTCATTTTTCTAGAGTCACACTGCTAGTAGTAAAACAATCTGGATTTGAGCCAATGCTTCAGTCTAAAACTAGTGGTTAAGACCTTTACCTTCATAATCTAAGGATTTTAAATCTTTCCATGCTACAGAAATAGCTATGTTAAGCAAATTATTTAACCTTATCATTTAAAAGAAAATAATTCCCTTAGAGTTTTGAGGATTAAATCAAAGAATGAATGAAAAAGGTTTTAACATAGCTTTAAGCAATAAGAGCATAAAGTTTTGTTGTTGTTTTCTTCATTTGCTTTTTACCTACTAAAGTTTTCATCCTTTGAGGAACTAAAATTCTGCACTTAGGAGCAGGCATCTCTGTCAGCAAAATGCTCACAGAAAACTACATACAGCCAAAGGTAGAGATAATTGTGAACTTCAGTACAGAAAGTTTCTTTTTTGCTGGGAATGGAACCCAGGACATTGTGAATGCTAGACGAGTAAGTGCCCTCTACTCCTAAGTTTTACCCCCAGCCCTCACTTTTTATTTCAGATAATTTTTTAAAATTTCACTTCCCTTCACTTAAAATACTAATAACAAAAGGAAGAGAGCAAATAAAAGTATATCTGCTTCTGAAGATTGTTTTTAAATGAACTTGAAAATTTCCTCAGTGACTTTTTAAAAAATATTTTAATTTTGGTTCTGCACAAAAATAACCAGTTTTGCTGTCATTCATGGTAATAAAAGCTAAACCTTAAAAGGGAAAGAAGGGCACGATAATCGGAGGATCTGCCAATAGTTGCACAGAAGGTTAACAGTTCGAAACTGACACTTAAAATATATCAAATTTGAGCTCTGTCCCTCTTACTAGTTACTAGTTCATATTCTCTACTGTGCCCAAATAGAGGTTGAAGGCTTCTAAATAGTTCTTATTTTACAGAAATAAAAACAAATACTTGGAAGCTCTGAGCTGCCTCTTATTGGTTAAAAACAAGTGGACAAACATAAGCTGAGTTGTTGGGGAAAGCATTATCAGACCTGGTTAGAATTCATAAGGTGTTTAGATCATGATAGGATGCTTATACATTGTAACCCTCCACAGTGAGGAATGTCCATGTTAAAATCAAAGCATTAGAAGCATATTAGAACTCATTCACTAAAACTTTAACTGTTGAGCTTGCAAATGAATAATGGCTAAGATTAGCAAATCTAGTGACTTTGCCTTTATCATTGGAAATGATCAGAGAATGTTAATAGAACATGAAACAGATAATATGTACTAGAATGTGTATTATATGCTGAAATATCAGTTGAATGATACTATAAAGTGGATTTTTTTTTCCTAAGAACCTGCCAAAATTTTGGAGGGAATTACTTTATAGCTGGAGTGGAGTTGATGTGTTTGCAACAAAAAATATATAAACTGAAGTACCAAGAATAGTAGGAATTTGAAAAAGGGAGGGATGAAAAGGCAGTTGGTAAAGCAAAAGTTATATTGATTCTCAGAGTTTGGGTTGATTGAGAATAACAAAGGGAAAGAAGGAAAGAAGTTTGAGAAGAAATAATGAATTCATAGGCAGAAAAAATTTAGATATGAATACATTTGTACAGGGATGGTTATGAAGGCTTTCCTAACTCCTTCAGGCAGAGTAGAAGCCCTTATGTGTTCCTGTAGTACTCATGCTACCTCAGTTATTCTGATTTTCATGATTTTTGTGTATCTAACCTGATAAAACACTTTTCCTACACTCAAGAATTCTAAGTTTCTCTGCAAGTCCAGTTCCTTATATGCTGACGGAGAGAAAATAATTGATATTTTAAGAACAGTGGTTAAACAAGATTTAGAGAAGTAGGTAGCATGGTGCTAAATTAAGGAGATTGGAAATTTGGGGCATAAAAACTTGAACTCTAGTATAGAATCAGTGTGGTAGCGAGTAGGCATGAGTTGTACCACTTTTACAATTTAAGTCCAAGGAACCATTGTAGATTCTAGAGCTGGTAAATACTTCTAGAAAGGGAAATGCCTGATGCCATTGCATAGAAAATACAAGCCTACCATATTTTGCCCAGGTCTTGAGTTCCCTTAGATCCATCCATCCCCAGCATGGATCCGTCCTGGGCAAATTATTGGTCTCAAGTAATCAATCCCACTTTTCATAATCTAATATAATCCCAGTTTAGTCCCTGGGAGATTGGCTTTGTAAAATAGATTACTTTTACCAAACCAGATGGAAAAAAGTTACACCAGAAATAAAGGTCATTTTTTGTCTTTTGTATTGAGTCTCCTTGCCTCTATTGTTCCTTTCCACTGAATAGCTGACGTGTTCTAATACAGATTTTTAGACTTAATTTTAAGAGCTAATGTTTAGTGTCCACCATGTCATATCATATATAGTGGAACAATTCTGAGGTTGAAATTCACCTGTTTTTGTAATTGAATCAAGATGGTTAACTTTCTAAACGACACACAAAGCTTCTAAGGGTCTGAGCTATTACTCCACAAACTGCCACAGAACAATATTTTACTTTTGATCCCTTTTCTTTAATCTGTTTCTCTTAAAAATAGTAGGTAGGATAGTCCAAAGCATTATTCTGGTTTGTTTTTTCTTTTTTTTTCCATTTTTTTCTTTTAGGCCACTTTAGACCTTACTTTGTCTTTGCTGAATAAACCGAATAGTACTTAATAAACTATTGTTTATGAAATCGGGACATCTATAACTGCACAGCATGGCATCAAGCTAGGGAACCTCTGGTCCAATAAATTGAATACTGTAATATTTCTCTATTTATGGCCACTGCTCTCTGCAAAATATTGTTCTAATAATTTGTATCCATCCTACCTAGAAACAGAATATATGAATAGATGAACCCTGATTACAGTTAGCATCTCAAAAAGAGGCAATGACCTTCTTAGTTTTTTTTTCCCTTGGGCAATAGTTTCCAAACTTTTTCTGCTAGTAATCATTCTAAAGCAGTCATCTTCAAACCTGTTTGTCAGTTACCCAAAGTAACTATATATTTTATATTAAATACAGTACACACTTACAAATATGTGAAATAGTAAGTTTATAAAAAACAGTACAAATGATATAATTTCATTGTATTTTTGTTTACTTAAAAATCTGGAAATTACCGAATTTGAATAATGCTATGGTAAAGGATGAATTTGTTATCTGTAGAGATCTTCAAAGTTGATTTAAGTCTCATTCTCTTTTTTTTTTTTTTTTTGGCTTGGGTCTTTTACTTCTCTATTTCTATAGCCTCATCCAAGTCTGTTTTCTTTCCTTTTCTGCTTCTACTCTTCGTTTATTCCCTCTCCCATTCCACCAATACAGGACTTCTTTTCGCTCCTCTGCTGATGCAGAAGTGCAAAATATTTCTGCATACTACAGTTTTGCTCACTTTTTAAATTTAGGTGATATAACTTTTGTTTCAGATTCAAAATAAAACTACTTCTTAAGAATGCCATATGTAATTTTTATCTTCAGTATAACTTAGCTATACGTGGTAAAGTTTCTCATACTTGTTTAAATTTAGCTAACAATATTATTATAAATAGTATCTTAATACAAAATTAAAGTAGTATACTTGCTGTACCTACTTATAAATGGAACTTTCAGGATAATTGGAAACTACCAAAGCATCTCTTAGTTCTCTTTTATGGATTAACATAATTTTCTTCATTCTATTACTTTATTTTTTTAAAATATTTTTTAGTTGCCAATGAATTTTTCACTTTGTTTATTTATATGTGGTGCTGAGGATTGAACCCAGGGCCTCACACATGCCAGGCAAGTGCTCTACCACTGAGCCACAACCCCAGTCCCTTCATTCTATTACTTTAATATCTCTCAATACTGTTTCTTCCTTTCCATTTTCACTGTTACTATCTTAATTATCTTTAGATTATTGTAACCTCCTAATCTTCCTGAACTCTTCTAAATATCATCTGCCATAGTGATATTCTGAAATTTGTTGGAGTGCCTCACAGACTTTCAGCCACCTGAAGATAGTCTAAATTGTTTGGCTTTTTTTTTTTTTTTTTTTTTTTTTTTTGACAACTGTAATATTGGAGTGAAGGAAGAAGTTGAGAGGTTTATGAGAGATAGACAGCAAGCAGCTCAATGTTTCCACAGTGTGCTATCTATTTATGTACTTTGATCCTTTTGCATGTTTATTTGAAAGTCTTTTAATCTCCAGATAGCCATCAAATCACATCTGAGATGTTATTCCAGGGTTTTGTTCCAATTATTATGTCTGTTTACATGTGAACCTCACTCTATTTTAGGAATTGCTACAAGGGAAAGGGGTATCTTCATTTGTGTCTCATATCTGGCATTGTGCCAGGAATGTTAGATGCTGCCTGTACAGAGAGTATAGTACAGATATATAGGGTCTTGCCCTCATAGAGCTTTTAGTCTGTCAAGGGAGACAAGTATTTAAGTACAATAAAATATAGAACAAGATTTCAGAAAGAGGCAGTGCCTTCTTTAGTGACTTAGGTTGAGTGTCAAAAGTAGGAATTAGGGCTGGGGATGTGGCTCAAGCGGTAGCGCGCTCGCCTGGCATGCGTGCGGCCTGGGTTCAATCCTCAGCACCACATACAAACAAAGATGTTGTGTCCGCCGAGAACTAAGAAAAAATAAATATTAAAAATTTTCTCTCTCTCTCTGTCCCCCTCTCTCTCACTCTCTCTTTAAAAAAAAATTCTCTCTCTCTCTCTCACACTCGCTCTTTAAAAAAAAAAAAAGTAGGAATTAGCTAACTGGTGAAGAAAAGTGAGAAACTGAAAAAATGTCCCATGGTAAGTGTTCAGATATCAAGAAATGTTACAGAATTTATAAACAGTTATGAAGGGCTTTAAAAAGTAAAATGACTATAGACTATATCTTAATTTCAACTTTTGAGAGGCAAATGGGGAGCTATTAGTATGCCAGGACAACAAGCATGAATGGACCAACCTTGGCAAACTAGAATTTAGGCCAAGTTTAAACTTTAAGTATATAGAAATTCATTGAAGGACTTGAGAGAGAAGTTGATCATTTTACACTAAAAAAAAAATCCATATCCCTGGTATCAATAAATATTGTCAAGGAATTGTTACCAAGTCCTTTTTGTCTAATTATTTTAACATCAAAGTGTAAATGGATTTAAGAGGTTTACTAAGTGAAGACTGATAATCGGGTGGGTGTGAGGCAGAAGAAGAGATAAAGATGATACCTGGCTTTTCTCAGAAAGGCCTCAACCTTTCTGATGCAGAGGGTCAGAATTGGGGAGATTGGATTTAGACGTTTTGAGTCGGAGGCCTTTGTGATACCTGTCTACTAGAATGATTTTGTTTTATTCCAAGTCTGGAGAGGCCTGCGTTAAAGAGATTTGTATATGTGGTGTTCTGTTTGTATTTTCCCATCCTTTAAACTGTACTTCTGTTTCTAGGATTTATGTTGGGGGGAGAAAACATGTCTTCCAAAGACTTCAAAGAACCATAAATACAGATTGTTTTCAGTTTTTCTTTCTTGGATAAGAAATAATCCTGAACCAGTGAGCTGTATAGACCTGCAAGCTATATTTAACTAAAATTCATCTATTAAATAAACAAATTATGGGTATTTATATTTTATTCTTTGTATTTTCATTAATGTAAGTTTTTTTCTGTTTTTTAAAACAGAATAGTATTTACTGGTGTTCTGTTTGACTCCTGTGTTTGTAGTTTTTATTTGTTGAGCCCATTAAAACATTTCTCATTTAGTCCTCACAGTAACCCTGTGGATAGGTGTTAGTCTCATTTTATAGATATGTTTAGACTCAAAAGAAGTTTAGTACTTTGGGCACAGTTTACACAAAGTGACTGAACAGTATTGGAACCAGGTTGGTCTATGATTTCTATACCCTTAATTTTTAGGTTGTAAGTTGTCTATAAGAGATAACAGCAAAAAAAAACCCTCAAACTGTCTTCTTTTACACTAGTAATGACATATATGCTTGAGGGTAGAAGTTGAGCATTCTTTCATGGATGTAATAATGTAAAAAAAATTTTTTAAATGCTTGTTTGTCTTATCTGATTCTTAGAAAGTGCTGCTGTCCAACTGTGTTACTAACAATTGAGACGCACGTGGGTAAAGATCCAAGTGAGGAATCCGTGTAAATGTGCTGGGTCCTGAGTACCAGTATATTATTCTGTCCTGAGAACTTGATGGGTTTCACCAGTTGCTAACACTAGTATTATATAGTTTTTAGAGAAGTAGAGAGTTCTGTTTAGAATATGTTACAATGTTTAAGCTCTGTTTGCTTATAATAGAGAACTACCTGTACTGGACCTTGGAATGACAAAGTCAGAGATCTGTTCTTCCCTGTTGGCAGGTAAAATTTGATTTCCCCCCCCCCCGCCCCAACAAAATAAGCAATATTGAAGTATCTATCTCCATTCAGGCCAAATCAAAATGAATTCATTAGAATAGGAAGCTTTTAATTTTAGAATCTGCTAATCATATGTCTTATAGTTCATTGGTTTTTCTCAGTTTGAATTGAATAGTTGGCAGGTTAAATTTTGAGATTTGATTCAGTACATAACTTTGCTATGCTTTATCTACAAAAGATAGGTAATTTACCTCATCAATTTTGTAGTCTTATTTTGGAATTATATATTTCATATTACAATGTACATTATAAATCTGAGCCATTAAAAATCTAACAGCTAATCGTAAGTTTAAATACCTGAGTCTTTGCAGAATTATAACTTGATGCAAAAGTTACTTTTATTTTGACTTTTAAGTCTTAAAAATATTTTTGAATAGGTGGACATAATCTTAAATCTCTACTGTCAGTTCTTTTTGTACCATGCTGTAGAGTTATTTTGGTACAAGAAGGGAATTACATATTTGCTGAAAACTCTACTCCATTTTTGTCATTAGATTTTAAGAGCCTCCAAATTCTGTTATTTAGAACACTGTTTGACTGACTTATTTAAAGTTTCTATAGTTGAATACCATTTCTTTTCAGCAAATGAGATAGAACATGATTCCAAAGGTGCAAGCATTTCCTTCGAAGTTACTAACGAGACCTCCGAAAACGAAAAACTGGAAGATCTCAGTGAACAAATAAAAGTTTCAGACTTGGATGAAAAGGTACTAGAGAATTTTTTGCCTTTTCTTATTTCTTGATCTTAAATACTAATGCAGAATTCATATCAACATTGCTGTCAAATGACAAGTGTAACTACTTTTGAGTAAGAGACTTATCGTTCTGACAATGGTATATATCCCTTAATGCTTTTTGTAAACAGCATAGACAGGGTTTCCCTTATCTGGGAAAAATAAGATGTCCTATTTAATTACATATTAACCTTTTTAGTATGCTGAAGTTCATCACAAACCTATGACTTTGTAAATATTCTGTATTTTCCTACCTTGTTAAACATAAACTACTGAATATAAAATTTTTCTTAATTTTTGAATATCATAGTTCCTGAAGGCCATGAATGTTGTACAACCACAGATGTAGAAGGCATAAAAACTAGAGCTGAGCCTATCTTAATGCCATACCACTGATGTATGAAAATTTTGGTATCAAGTTTTCAAATTTTCTGCCAGGGGCTGGGATTGTAGCTCAGTGGTAGAGTGCTCACCTAACATGCATGAGGCGCTGGGTTCCATCCTCAGAATCACATAAATGTAAAATAAAGATATTGTGTCCACCTAAAACTAAAAAATATTAAAAAAAATTTCTTCCAGATAATGTGTAATTATTTGATCCTCTTTCATAATTTAATTGACTCCTAAACAACTGTTTCATACTTTCTTCTTTCCCCTTAAACCTTCATTTTATCCTCATTCATCCTCACTAATAACCTTGTTTTATACTTCACCAAGAAAACTGAATCGGAAAAGAATATCCTAAGTTGTTACTAGTACATTAAATTGCCTACCTGCATTTGCTCCCAGATGTTAGCTTTTCTTAACAGATTAACTAGTCAATTAATTTCCTTCATCTCTACTACATTCCATTTCTTCCCTAGCTTAAAATACTACTCCAGATTCTTCCTTCACTGCTGAATCATTCTCAACAAATAAACATGCTTCTCTCCCATCTTTTTAATAAAATGAAACAAAACACCTTTAATGGTCCATTGCCCCTTTTAACAGTCCCAGAAGGCTTGTCTATGCCCATTATCTTGTTTCTGTGCAACAGTTTCCTTCAAAGGAGAACTTACCTGGACTACCCTTCTTAACCTCTCCAGGGACATCCTTGTTACTGAATCTGATGGGCATTTCTCAGTCTTACTCTTAACCTACCACCAGTATTTGACACAATTGACTGCTTTCATTGAATCATTTTTTTTCCATTTGGTTTCAAAAATAAACACATTTGCCCAGTTTGCTTTCTACTTTGTCTGCCATTTCTCAGTTAGCTTTGCTGGTTATTCCTGACTTCCCTGACATCTGCATGTTGAAGTAACTCAGATCCCAAATCATAAATCTGTTCTTTTTCTATCTAGACTTGCTTCCTAGGTGGCCTCATACATTTTTATTGCATTAAATACTTTCTATGTGATAAGACTCTTTATAACCTAAACGTCTAAACTACAGACCTTTGTTTAGTTGCCTACTTGCTTTTACCACTTGGATAACTAGTTAGGCATTTTATCTTAACATATCAAAAACTGAACTTGGGATATATATCCCCTACCCTACCACAAATTGGCTTCTCCTGAAACAACCTTCTCTGTTTACAGCTTCTCCATTCATAATTGCCCACGTCCCAAACCTTGGGTATCCTTACTTTCATTAGTTCTCACTCCATATGCAGAGTATATGGTTTTATATACTGGTTTTATACTCGCACAGTGTCTAGAAACTGTTCATATTTTCTTACTCATCAACACTACACAGGTCCAGATGAGATTCTTCTCTTGCCTGAATTATTGCAGTAGCTTCCTAATAGATCTGCTTCTAATCTTGCCCTCTGGTAGTTTATTCTCTGTATAACATGTTTGATCATTTCATTATCTTCAAACCCTCCAAAGGCTTGTATGCCATTCATAGTCAGAATCCTTTCTGTGACCTACAGTGCCCTGTATTTGCACTCCAAACTTCTTTCTGACCTTGTCACTTCTCCAGTTTCTTGCTCTCCTTTTATGGCAATACAGCAATTAAAAACAAGACACTTATCCACTATCCTTGTTCTTGAAACATCACCAGGCCTCCTCTTACTTCAAGGCCTTTCTCCTTGCCATTTAATCTGCCTGGCATGCTCTTCCCCATAAAATAGTATGGCTGACTCTTATTTCTTTCAGGTCTTTTCTCATACTTCATAATCTTAAGGAAACCTTCCCTGGCCATCTAACCTAAAATTCTAATGCTCTACCTTCTTCCAACATTTCATATCCCCCTTTCTTAAATTTATCTTGATCTAACATGCTCGGGACCAGAAGTGTTTTCAGATTTCAGAGTTTTTCTGATTAGAATATTTTCATAGACTCTACCAGTTGAGCATGCCTACTTCAGAAATCCAAAATCTGACATGCACCAAAATCCAAAAGTGGATTTTTTTTGTTGTTTTTCCTTTTTCATATCATATGAGTGCTCAAAGTTTAAATTTCAGAGCATTTTGAATTTTAGATTTTTAAGACCAGGTATGCCCAACTTTGACAAATATTGCAAAATATGGACAGTAAAAAAATTAAGATACAGAACATCTCTATTGGCCAAAAGGATTCCTCATGTTGCCCTTTTTTTAGCCACACCTATTTCCTTCCCTTCTGTCCCCCCCCCGTAGCCCCTTGACAATCACTAATCTGTTCTCCATTTGTACTACTGTCATTTCTAGAATGCTGTATAAATGAAATCATACAGTATGTTTACATCCTTAATTTTTTTCAACCAGGGGATTATTCATTCAGAATATTGCACATGTCAATAGTTGCTTACTACTTAGTACTACACCTATACCACTTTGAGCTATTCTATTCATTGAAGGACATCTAGATTGTAGCCACTTTGTGTCTATTCCAAATAAAGTTGCTATCTACAAATACTCATTAGTTTTGGTACATACCAAAGTTTTCATTTCTCTGGGATAAATGGGCTATTTATCTATGGTAGTTGCTTGCTTAGGTTTTAATTTGGGTGAATTGAACCTGATACTGCCTGTGGTTTGGGGCATTTGAAATCTTCAATTCTTTTAGTCTTAGCTGGGTTGTTTGGAGTCTGTATAGCTATAATTTGTGGACCAGCCAGATTGGATCTGTTTATAATTAGATTTGGGGGCTTCATCTTTTAGGCTCTCATATTTTCAGGATTTCCATCCTCACTTTTCAGTTTGTTACTCTGCCCTTAATTCTGTCTCCTGAAATTATCATTATTTATTTATTTATTTATTTGGTCAGTAGGGCAAATTCTTAATCTCCTAAAATGGTCCCAATAATGCCTGCCTTTGGGAATACAGCCATAAAAATAAGACACTTATCCAGTATCATCCTCTCTTTGAGTATGAACTTCCCTCTAGATTCTGCTTTTCATTTATCCAGGGCTTTCAGGTATAGGTTTTAAGATATGTTCTCCATAGATCATAGTTTACTGTAGAATGGTTAATCCAGTAGGAGATACTCTGCCATTTCTTAGTCGATCTGTTGTTCATTCTTTTAAACTTTATGCAGATGCTAGCATATCATTTTTTTCTTAATATAAAATGGACTTTTTTTTCCTTTCAATGTAGTGATGCCATGTTTTTCTAGTTACATAACTATCTACTACTTTGTACTCGGAGAAGTCCACCATTGATGGACATTTGGTTTACCTTTTTTTCTATCTAACATATTACACATCCTTAAACATAAAGAGTTCTGCATACATGCAAGCATTTTTAGATTAATTGCTAGAAATAGAATTGTCAAACTGCCCTACAAAGAGATTGCATTGACTTATACTTCCAACAACATTGAGAATGTCACTTTTCTCCCCTACAGCTTACCACTTTATGTATTGGTTGGTTGGTTTTTGTGGTACAGGGTATTGAACCCAGAACCTTAAGCACTGAGCTACATCCGAAGACCTTTCTATTTTAAGACAGTCTTTCTAGGTTGCCTAGACCACCATCAAATTGGTGATTCTCCTACATCAGCTTCCCAAGTAGCTAGAATTACAGGTTTGCACAACCATGAGGACGTCACAACTCATTGAATTGGTTTTTGTCCACCTTTGTTTTTACAAATGGCCTTGTTTTAGTTTTAATATACATTTCCCTTATGAGTCTAGTTAAGTATCTTTTAGCGTGTTTAAAAGCCATCTCACTTTTCTGTGAACTTCCTATTTTTTTGCTAGCTTTTCTTCTGGAGTTTCAATCTTTTTATTTATAGGAACTCTTCATGTGTTGAACTCTTTACCTAGTATTTTCATCCAGGAATGTTGTGTATCTTTTCATTTGTTGTTTTTTCTTTGTTTTTGATCTTGGGTAGTGCTAGGGATCAAACCCTGGGCCTTGTGCATGCTAAACAAGTGCTATACCACTAAGCTACACTCTTCGCCCCTAGCATGTATGACTTTATTATAATTAGAAATTATGTTCTCAAAATATTTCACAAGTAGTTTTTTTTGGGTTGTGGGTTTTTTTTTTGTTTGTTTATTTGTTTGTTTTGGTTTTTTAAGTGTAGCTGTTGAGAATGTCATAGGAGTGGTAGCTCATGCCTATAATCCTAGCAACTCGAGTGGCTAAGACAGGAGGATCACAAGTTCAAGGACGGGCTCAACAACAGAATGAGACCCAAAGCACCTTAGCAGGACTACCTCAAAATAAAAAGAGTTGTAGTACAGTGGTAAAGCACCCCTGGGTTTAATGCTTGGTATCACCAAAAGTTTCAAGAAGCTTTTAAATATTTCTAATGAAAAATTGTTTATAGATGCCACCTGAAAAGTCACTCAGAAGTTAATTTGGGGTGGGGAGGGGGAGGAAGGGGAAGAAGCGCAACTTTCAATGTTCATAATAACTTGAAATAATGACATATATTTTTCTCTTTGATAGTAGAAATTAAGTGAATATTCAGTAATTCTGTAGAATTGTTTTTATGATCAGCCATAATCGTTTAACCTATAATACATTCTAATATGGTAAACATCATAGTTTAATATATAGATACTCACTTCTTATCTAACCATAATCTCTTCATAGTGTAGAGTTTCAGATAAGGCGACTAACAAAGAAGAAAAAGAAAGTACTTACGAAGCTTGTAAAAGGTCTGTAACAATTCTTTGTTGTTGTTGTTAATGGTTTCTGGTCCTGGGGATTGAACCCAGGGGTGCTTAACCACTGAGCCACATCCCCAGCTCTTTTTTGTATTTTTTATTTAGAGACAGTCTTGCTGAGTTGCCCGGGGCCTCAGTAAGTTGCTAAGGCTGGCTTTGAACTCATTATCTTCCTGCCTCGGCCTCCCCAGCCACTGGAATTATAAGCATGTGCCACCGTGCCCGGCTTTACCATTTCTAATACAACTTTAAAATGGTCACCCATCTAATTGGTATTTTGAGTATTTTTATTCTGTTATATATACTTGAGCAATTGTGCCATAAGCCATTCATACGTATGATTTAATTAATGAGTCAGATGTACCCAGATATAAAGGATATTGTAAGTTACTTTAAAACTGTCAGTAAATTGTTTTGAGTCATTAAAATATTTTTGAGAAAGATAAGTGGTGGTAAAATAAAAGAAGAAAGGATGTATATATGACTTCCATGAAGAATGGCTGAAATCAAAAGAACATTGTATTTTGCAAATATTTTTATGTGGGTGCAGGGATTAGTAGTGAGAGTTAAAAGCACGCTGACTGGAACACATAAAACTACCAAATTTAGAGTTGGAGGACCCCCCCACTTAGCAATCATTTAATCCATTCTGCACCC
Source organism: Spermophilus citellus (assembly GCF_964194105.1). Taxonomy (NCBI): domain Eukaryota; kingdom Metazoa; phylum Chordata; class Mammalia; order Rodentia; family Sciuridae; genus Spermophilus; species Spermophilus citellus. The sequence goes on along the minus strand of NC_138184.1, from coordinate 20,674,439 downwards.
TCATTTGCTGCAGAGGTAAGGCCCTTCCATGTCAGGATGAATGTATTCAACTCCTTTTATGTTCAGGCAGTGGTTTTCAAAGTGATTCTTGGCGCAGCAGCATCTTGTGGGAACTTGTCAGAAATAGAATTATTGGGATCCATACAAAACAATAAACCAGAAAGAAACTCTAAGGATGGGACCCAACAATCTGTATGCCACAGGCACTCATCTAATGTGTGTGGAAGTTTGAGAACTATTGTGTTAAGGGCAAGGGTAGGTAATAATTAGGTGTGTGTTGAAGTCCAACATGGTTTGTGACCATTTGGAAATCTTAAAGGGGAAAAGTAAGAAGGCTAACTTTATTTTCCTGATGGAAGGATTTTGCTTACTAGGTGGTATTATAATCTATAAAGGTTTATCATAAATTTGGCTCTACCATAGTGTTCAGCAGTATAACATTGGACAAATCACGTCACCCTGGACTTCAGTTACCCAATCAAAAATAAAAGGGTTTTCTAGATCTCTTCCATCTATAATATTTCATAATTTGTTGTATGTCACCACTTCTTGTTTGGGGTTGGGGAATGTTGATTAATTTATTATTGACATCTGAAGTTCAGGAGAGAAGTGAATCTTTATTTTGTGAGAAATTTTTAAACTCTGTCAGTGCTACTACATTTCAAACAAGGATAAACTCGCCCCACTTCTGTTTTTTACACCTCTGTCTCAGAAAACCTCTGCTGTTAAAGCTTATTATAATTGTTTTTAAGGTTAAAATACTATAGTATCTAAATGTTGAGGTCTTTCTCCTAAAAAGCAAATTTATCTGTATCTACTAGTCCTCCTGACCCAATTTTGTAGATAAGTAGCCTCCAGATTAGTTTTTTTTTATTATTTTTTTAGTTGTAGATGAACACACAGTATCTTTATGTGGTGCTGAGGATCGAACCCAGTGCCTCACACATGCGAGGCTGGCGTTTTACCTCTGAGCTACAGCCTTAGTCCCCAGATTAAATTTTTTATAAAATTGGTTGTATAGAATGTCATTCATTAAAGTACATTTAAAGCTTTTAAATTAGCTTTTAAAAGCTGGAACAATAACATTTTTAATGCCTCTTCAGAAGAAGCCCTCAGATGTATCTAGATTTATTATATATACTTATCTTAAAAAATAATTTAGTGCTCACCTCACACGTTCAAGATCCTGGTTTCGATCCTCAGCACCATATAAAAATAAATAAGTGAAATGTATTGTGTCCAACTATAACTAAAAAATAAATATTATTTTAAAAAATAATTTAGAGCAGGGGGCTGGGGATGTGGCTCAAGCGGTAGCGCGCTCGCCCGGGTTCGATCCTCAGCACCACATACCAACAAAGATGTTGTGTCCGCCGAGAACTAAAAAAATAATAATAATAAATATTAAAAAATTCTCTCTCTCTCTCTCTCCTCACTCTCTCTCTCCTCTCTCACTCTCTCTTAAAAAAATAATAATAATTTAGAGCAGTCACCCCAAATAATTTACAGTAGTCCTCCACCTTTGTCCATGGGGATATATTTCAAGACCCCCAGTGGATGGCTGAAACTGTGGTATTATCAAGCCCTTGTATGTAGCATACTTTTTCCTGTAGATACCTATGATAAAGTTTAGTTTTAAATTGGGCACAGGAAGAGATTAACAGTAACCAATGATATACCAAGAGTTAAAAGCTGTAAATAATAGCAATATATTATAATAAAAAGTGCATGAATGAATACAGCTGCTACACTGTACTTAGCCTTCTTATGATGTGAGATTATACAATGTCTCTAAAGAGATCAAAAGTGAATAGTGGTGGTGTTGTGATACAAATGGCATTAGGTTACTGTGTAAGGGGTACTTGATTACAAGCAGTATTGCCATAGTTGTTCTGATACAAGATGTGTCTACTGAGTGACTAATGGGTGGGTAGCATATGCTCTTTGGACACACTGGACAAAGGGATGAGTTAAATATCAGGCAAGACAGAAAGGGACAGGGCAAGATTTTGTCACACTTAGGAACAGTGTGCAATGTAAAATGTGAATTTTTTTTCTGGAATTTTTCATTTAATGTTTTCAGACCACAAGTGACAGGCAGGCGCTTTACCACTGGTGGAGGACTACTGTAAATGTTTTCAGACCACAGTTGACCACAGACAACTGAAACCATGGAGAGCAAAACCTTGAGTAAGGGAGAACTTCTACAGCTCATTTCATTGCATTATCGTAGAATAATTGGATGGCCTTTCTGGATTAGAGTGCTAACCTAGTTCCTTCTCAAACCTTTTGTCTGGAATGATCAAAAATATTTTGAGCCAACCACAAAGTGATATAGTCCCAGTTAGGAGAATGAAGTAAGAGCAGCATAGCAAAATTCCCTCTCAAAATTTTTTCCTCTGATTTTAACCATAATACCCCATTTCTACACCTGCCTCAACAATTTAATAAGTATTGGTTTTCTGTTAGGTCAGGAACATTATATTGAAAATATTGAGGGCTGGGATTGTGGCTCGGAGGTAGAGCGCTTGCATACCATGCAAGAGGCACTGGGTTCAATACTCAGCATCACATAAAAATAAAGATGTTGTGTCCACCTAGAAAATAAATATTTAAAAAGAAAATATTGAAATAGCACATGGACCTGGTTCAAGCCCTAGCACCACAAAAAAAGGAAAATATTGAAAAATAATATGTAGTTATATATGCAGCATAATATATAGCATGTACATAGCACAAGGTGTTTGTTTACTGAATTCTATTAAAAATTTTCCGATCTTTCTGCTTATACAGCACAGAGTCTAGAAATGCAGAGATAATGACTGCTGAATGTCAATCAGCAGCACTGGGCACCAAACCTCTCTGCTTATCATTGCCTCCTTTGAATATGGGTGGTCAAGAAGACATAATACCGAAGCCTTGGGTGAATGGTAATATTTATTTTTTAAATAAAATCCGGTTGGCTTTTGATAATAGGGAGACATTTCCACTGAAAATAGACATAAAGAGAAAAATAGGAACAAGTATGGAATATGTTAAGATTAAACTTATATACCTTTTATTTAGTACTTTGATAAGATAGTTTCTGAAATATCTGTATTTGATACTGTAGTAAGAGTAAATTCATGAAATACCTAAAATATTCATATTTTAATTGTTAGCGTTTGTCAAGTTTTTTTTCCTGACAATTCATAATGCTAGGAACAAGCTTCCCTGAAGATGAATCTAGAAACTATCAAATTACTTTGTAGCCCACACCCAACTCTTCTAAAGACTTTCCCAGTGCTTCCTTCATGCTGCCTAGTTATTGTGGGCTATATAGCATAAAGCTTGCAGTAGTCATGTGTTTTATTTCAAAATCTTTCAGTTTTCATAATACAAATTACTGCAAAACTATGCAGCAAAACTTCATCTTGTTCCAGATTATATCTGGATGCTACTGAAGTTTAAAAAACTAAAAGTTTTTATTTTATCCTTAGAAAAGAATGTTTTTAAATGTCCTATTTTCCACTTTAAAATACCTCCATTATGGCATATGATGTCTGATATAATGGTCAGCTTGGGAACACCATAACAAAATACCAGAATGGTAGCTTAAACAATTGAAATGTATTTCTTATAATTCTGGAAGGCTGGAAGTCCAAAAGTAGGGTTCTATACAGAATGATTTAGATCTTGAGTTAAGAAGTTTCTAGACTCATATTTAAAATTATAGACTTACTATATGCTGCAAATAAGTTTCTTAAAAGCCTTTATAAATCTTTCTAAAGGAAGAATACTGTCAAACCAGGTGCTGGTTTACTTTCTGGTAGAACTTTCTGGCTTGCAGAAGGTTGCTTTCTTGCTAAGACCACATATCCTTCTCTGAGTGTGTGCAAGGAGAGAAAGTGAGAGCTCTTTGTTCTTGTAAGGACCCCCACTCTTCTACCCTCGTGATTTAATTAACTTTAATTGCTTCTATAGAGGCCCTATCTCCAAATGTCTCATGGAGATTAGGGCTTTATAGTATGTAAATTTGGCATGAACCCAGTTGAGCCACAGCACTTGGTTTGACAGTATTCTCCTTTAGAAAGACTTATTTATAAAGGCTTTTAAGAAACTTATCTGCAGCATATAGTAAGTCTATAATTTAAAATATGGGTCTAGAAATGCTTAAGGGAACTAAGATCTAAATCATTCTGTATTTCATAGTGATACACCTGGCAGCACAGTCTGTAAATTGTACATGAATATTCCAAAGTGAAACTTTAAAGCAAATAGCAGTGCTGATCTACCCCATTGTTATAAAGGGAACTCATAGTAACATATTAGTGTATGATGACATTCTAAATCATTTCTAGATTTCAGATTTCCAGGAAAACATTCTGTCCTAAGGCTGCAGAATCCTGATACTTGTGAAATATTTAAAAGGGATAAAAATGCAGGGGTAAGTCTTCCACTTTTGAAAAAACAGTAATTTTCTAAGTTATAACCCATACTTTGAACCTGTCTTTTCCCCCTCCCCCTTTTTTTGAGGGGGGTGTGGAATGGGAGGAAACTGGGGATTGAACTCGGGGCGGGGTGCGGGGGTGGGGGTGATCAACCACAAAGCCACATCCTCAGCCCTACTTTATATTTTAGAAATTAGGTCTCACTGAGTTGCTTAGGCCCTTGCCATTGCTGAGACTGCCTTTACACTCGCAATCCTCCTGTCTCAGCCTCCCGAGCCTCTGGGATACAGGTGTGTGCCACCATGCCTGGTTCCCCTATCATTTTATTTATTTATTTGAGTATTGTACACTAAGGAAAACTGATTTCAATTCATATATATAACTCTTAAATTGGTTTTTAAGTGTTCTTAAGAATGTAAATTGTTTAGAGTTCTATATTTCCTTAGCAAATTAGCAAACAGCTTATCTTGATACTGTTGTTTGGGGTATATAATATTTCTGTTTTAGGAACTGGGAGTATAAGCTCAGGGTAGCATGTATGAGGGCTTGTGTTCAAGCCCCAGCACACAAAATGTGTGTATTTTTGTTACTTCAAATACTTTTTCACTTTACTTTGTTTTACAGTTAATACAGAAAGGGATTTTTTCTAATTTTCTAGGTGTTCCAGAAGCCCTTAGGGTTGATGATACCCCATAGATATTGCAAGTTTCATTTTAATACATTACGTGGCTGTGAGAGATTGCAATGCAAGTTTGCTCATGTGCCTGAACAAGGGAATGAAAAGGTAATGCATAAAGTCTTTGAAGTAGAAATACACTAACTAATGTGTCATATATTTTAGTTTAGATTTTTATTCTCTTCTGATAGCATAGGTGCGCTTTGCCTATTTTTGTAGGTTTTTTATATAAATAAAACTTGATTTATATTTTATGTCTGGCTTTGGTTTTAAAATCTTCTCTTTTTAAGAGATGGGGTCTTGCTATTTTGCCCAGGTATTGACCTTGAACTCCTGGGCTCAAGCAATTCTGCCTCTGCTTTCCGAGTACTTTGGGTTTACAAGTGTGCCCTACCGTGCCTGGATTGCCTCCTTTTGCTTTAAGTTTTTGAGATACCTCTATATTTTTAGTTAACTGTAGGGGTTTCTTTTTCTTTACTATATAGTAAATATTTTGTTGTGTGAACATCAGTTTTGTGGATAAAATATCAGTGTTGATGGGCAGTTGGGTGGTTTCCAGATTTGGGTATTATAGTAGTGATGCTATCAATATTCTGCATGGTTTTTGGTGAACTTATAAATACACTGATGGGTTATACGTAAAACTGAAACTGCTGAGTCATAGGTCTTCAAATGTTCAGTCTTAGCTGCTGAACAGGTTTCTAAAGTGGTTGTATCAAATTACTCTCACCAGCAATATCAGTTCTGGTTGTATCATATTCTTTCAATTCTTAGTATGATCAACCTTTAAATCTTAGCCATCTTGGTGAATGGGTAATGACTGATGCCCTCCCTGATGATCAATGAAGTGAGCATCTTTCAAAATGTTTTTGGACATTGGGATATACTCTTTGGAAGTACCCAAATATTTTGCCTATATCTTATGAAGTTTGTTTCTTATCAATCTACAGGAACTCTGGATATAGGTTCTTTTGTCAAATTGCAGATATCTTTAGTCTAATTTGTCAGTTATTTTCTTTCATAGTGTTAACTTCTTATAACCTGTTGAAGACATCTTTGCCAAGATCATAAAGATGTGCTCCTAGCTGGGCGCTGTGGCACTCAACTATAATCCCAGTGTCTTGGGAGGCTGAGGCAGGAGGATCGAGAGTTCAAAGCCAACCTCAACAACTCAATGAGGCTCTAAGCAACTTGGCAAGACCCTGTCTCTAAATAAAATACAAAAAAAGGGCTGGGGATGTGGCTCAGTGGTTAAGTACCCCAGTACCCCCCCCCCCAAAAGTGTTCTTACGTTGTTATATTTTTGTTGTTGTTGTTTTTATTTATTTTTTGTTTTTGTTTTTTGGTTTTTTTTAATCTTTTTCATTTTTGTTTGGTATAGGAGTTGAGATACTTTTCCCAGGTGCATTTTCAGGTGACGTGGTACCAATTATTAAAGACTGTCCTTTCTCTACTGTAATCCAGTGTTGCCATGTCATAAGTCAGCTGATGATGTATGTACGAATGGGTCTCTTTCTAGGCTTTTTGTTCTAATAATCAGTCACTATATTTATCCTTACACCTGTAAATGGTTATTTTTTACATACTAAATAAGGATTTTGAAATCAATTCAATATACATTTCAAACTGTAAGTTGACCAGATAGCACCTTCTTTATTTCAGTGCTTTAAGCTCACTTAAAAATTTTGAAATAAGCAAACAGAATTGAAATTTTATAGTTCTTATGAAATATAGAAAGGTAATTTTACATTTTTGTAACATTTGCAGGTTTGCATGGATGTATTTAGGAAATATATAAGTATCAATGAGCTGTGTTTGCTACAACGTGCAGGTAGGAGTCAGATGAAATTTATTAATATGGTCAGAAATTTATTAATATGGGTGTTTCACACATTGTGCTGTTGTATCTTATAGTTTGAAAATAAACTTTTAATACTAAGGTAAAGTATCCAGTTTTCATACTAAGAGTGGCTCTACTGGCCTTAGAAAGGATTAAAAGTAAATATGGTATTTTGATTTAAAAAATTATAATCCACCTAACACCATAACTCCCCTATCTACTAATATTTGTTTTCAGTAGTACTAGGGATCGAACCCAGGAGAATTTTACCACTGAGCTACATCTCAAGCTCTTCTTTTCTGTCTTTGGGCAGCATCTTGCTAAGTTGTCCAGGCTGACCTCAAATTTGCAATCCACCTGCTTTAGTGTCCCATGTCACTATGATTACAGGCATGTGCCACCATGCCCAGCTTGTACTAATATTTTCATAACTTTTATTTACAGATGTAAGGTAGAAAAAAGGTTTAAAGGCTAATTAACAATACCAGTCTAAAGGGATTCTTCAGAACCTGAATCTTCCCTCTTTATCCTTCTCTTTTTACACTTCCCTTTCTTATCAGTTCACTATCCCTAGTGAACTTTGTGCAATTTTCTAAGCGTGACAGGCTGTGTTAGAGCAGTGGCAGCACTGAATTACATCTGCTAAGGATGCCTCTCCTTCTATACCCTTTCCCATGGCAAAGACTGTTAGTTAGCTTTCAAATTTAGTCATAATAAATAGGATTATTTCCCCTATTAAGCCTTGTCTGATTCCACAGTCCCATCCCAACTTGGGCCTCCATCTCCCTCTACTAAACCGTGAGATCCAAGAGGACAGGGACCATACTCTATTTATATTTGTCACCTGACACAGCAACTAAAGCCACATAGTATGGTGATAATAGTGTACTGCAGCTTCATATTCATCTACTTGAAATTTACTACAGCTGAAACAGTCTGAGAAGCTTATTTTATTTTGCTGCCATTATCATTTCTCCAGGGTTAAAGAAAGCATTTAACAGACATAGGTAACAAAGACATACATAAAACTCTGTATGAGAATGTAGTCATTATGGGAATATACTTATCTGAGGGATGTAATAGCCAAAGACAAGCTACATGGGGTTAGATGTGGATGAATTCTGAAATTTCAGAAATTATTCTATAACATGAGAAAGGGAAAAAAAGAGGGTGACATGAAAAAGATGTAAAACTCCCCCAAATGAAGTTTTGTATGAAGATTCACCATGGCCACAGGAGAAATATCTGAACTTAGTTTTAGAACAGTGAATTCAGAAAACAATAAGGGCCTATAGCAAAGAATAAATTAATATAGGAAGTTGTCAAGAACCTGTGGATATTCTTTATTATAAGAAGCTTAATCAATGGAGTAGATAGCTTAGACCTGATGTTATATATAAAGGGGAGAGTTTAGTGTATAGAAAGACCATAGGATTTCGGAAAAGAGTTGTTTAATAAATGATAAGATACCTGGATAGCAGCCTAGAAAGAAACTCTGAATACCATTCATGTAAGTCATTGACCTAGCTGCTCAGGTCTCAAGGCCTTGGGGACCATTTTGATGTATAAAGGGAAATAATTCGGTGATGAGACTTCCTCCCATCATTGAACTGCGGGTCCTTGTTTATCAGTTTTGTTTGAATTTCCACATCGAAATTCTTCCAGAAATTATTTTTAAATCTTTCAAATTTTTATTTAATTTCAAATTTATAGTTACAAAAATAAAAACAGCACAAAGAATATTCATATGAACTTACTTTGTCATTGTACTTGTTCTGTCCCCCAGCCCCGTGTGTGTGTGTGTGTGTGTGAGTGATACAACCCACTACTTGAAGGTAAGTTGCATTTATCATGGCACTTTACCACTAAGTACTTCAATGCATATTGCCTAAAAATACAATATCCTTTCATATAACGTTGGTACACTTGTCCATGTCCGTAAACTTAACATGGGCACAATAGTTTTATCTAATCTGTTTGTCATTTGACTCAACATCCTTTTTAGCAATTTTTTTCCTCAGTCTAGGACACAGAGTTTAGGATGGGTATTCATTTAGTTGTCACATCGTTTTAGCCTTTTAATCTGCAGTATTTTCAGTCTTTGTGTGAGTGTGTGCTTACTCATGGGGAGGGGAGGTAGCAGGGCTGGGGATGTAGCTCAGTGGTAAAGCTTTTGCCTAGCATGCACAAGACCCTGGGTTCCATCCCAGTACCAAAAACAAATACAAAAATAACAAGCATTTTTAAGTATATAGTTCACAAGCATTAAGTACATTCACAGTGTTGTATAACCTTCACTACTATCAATTTCCAGAACTTTTTCATCATTCCAAACAGAAACTACCTATTAAATAGTAATTCTCTGTTGCTCCTACCCACTGAAATCCCTAGCAACCTCTACTCTGCTTTCTGTTTCTGTGAATTTGCCTATTCTAGGTACTTCATGTAAGTGGAGTCATACAATATTCTTTTGTGACTGGCTTATTTCACTTAATGTCTTTAGGGTTCATCCATGTTATACATAACATGTTTCAAATTTTCTTTTAAGGCTGAATATTATTCCATTATATGAATATCTGTTGCTTATCTGTTCATCTGTTGATGGACACTTGGATTGGACACTTGAATTGTTTCTATCTTTTGGCTATGCAGAGTAATGTTGCTGTGAGCCTGGATGTACAAATATCTGTTTTGAGTCTCTGCTTCTAGTTCTTTGGAGTATATACCTAGGAATGGAGTTACAGGTTCTCTTTTATGCTTTATATTTGAATTTCTATATAAAACTTTCTATCCAAAAGTTTTGGGCTAAAAATATTTGAAAGATTACAATTGTTTAGCATAAGCCAAAATGAATCAACATAATAGTAATTAGAAAAATTGTTATTTTGATCCATCTTGGGTAATCTCTGTGATTTATAGTAGTCAAAGGAAGTACAAAAGATGAACTTTATCATAAATTTAAACCGAAACTAGATTTATCAATAATATGCAAAAGTATTCGGATTAGAATGAAATTTCAGTCAGCTGTTTACAAAGGCATAAACTCTTTTCTCTTGTGAGGAAACAGCTTTGGAAAGGAATATCCAGTAGTTACTGATACTATAAATTGTACCCTCAATCAAAAAAGGAGTATAAGTACCCAGTTCTGATAGATCATTGATCAAGTAATATACTGAATTGACTAAACATTTTTAAAAGCACTGTAGAAGTTCATATCAAAAGCCATAAAATATCCAACTTTTCTACCCAATAGTTTCACGGAGATGATCATTTTAAAAAGAGAAATTCTATTAAAACTTCTTTAAAAAAAATTCTTAACAATGACAGAAGGGTTAAATGGCAATTAGCAGACAATATAAACACTATCTAATCTAGAGTCTTTCCAATGACACTTTTTTAAAACATCTACAATACCAGTTTATAATTAATGAAATATAGTTAACACTCTGAATTTCCCATATTATCAGTTGATCTATTTTTATAAATAGCAAGAATTTATCTTGTATGTGCCCAGGAAAAACAATTGTATGTAAAGCACCTTTAAAACAAAGTTGAGTATTATTGCACATATTAAGGTTGTTAAAAATTAACTTGCTACTGAATTTTGTCATTAGCTAGACTTTGTAATTCAGCTAATAAGTATTTCTTCTAGGAATAACTAACACAAATATAAAGCCAAAAGTAATTTTTACTAAAGCACTAACTAACATATACAGATTTTGACCTGGGAATTTTGGAATGGGGGAAAAAGTGAATAATGCAGTTATCCCAGTTAATTTTAGTAAAATTAATGGGAACAAATTACAAATAGTTTGCATTGTATAGAAAATAGATTATGGAATTGGATGAATATAAAGGGACTACTTTCTCAAAGGAAATTCATGATTATGATTATGATTATGGGCAATTTACTAAAACTGACAATAAGCTGGAATCAGAAACATCACCAGGGTTAATATTATTGGGATTGAAACAACCAGAATGGGTATGTGTCAAAAATAGTCTTCACCCATCACCAAATTATACAATTTCTTATAATTATACAATTTCTTATCCAGGTCAGATAAAAGACTTAAGACTCCCTGGAAGCTCAGCTCCCCGGGAGTTTATATTGACACCATGATATATTTGGCAGTTTAGACTTACTTGTGAATAATACATGAGTTAGTGCTCAGTGTAATGCTGAACATGCTTGGTTGCCTTCATTACTGAACATGCCATTTTAACTTAATTTTCATCAGATGTTTCTGATACTAAAACTATGCTTTTCAAAGAAATTGACATACTACTTTAAGTATGGAGAGATTATCTGATTTAGGAAAACTGGATATCTTAAAAACAATAGATGACTATATTTTTCTCGCTTTCAGTAAATATATTTATGGAATACTACAGAAAGTTTCCTCCAGGTATACATTTTGATTTACAAGTGCTGAATGATCTTCTAATTTCTTTACTCAAACATTGTTTACTGAAAGAAGTGTTTCAGGTAGTAAACCTCAGCATAATGATTAAAATACTGGTAAGTAACTTGAAACTATATATTTTAATATTCTAATTGCTTTGTTGTTTGAAATTAGAAGTTAAATGTTTTTTTAATATTCCCTAGAAAAAAACTTGTGTTTTTTAGCATAAACGAATTTGAGAAACTAAAGGTGTGCTGAAAGACAATATAAAAATGAATGTAATTTTTTGTTTTATCCAGCCTGCTCTGAAAGTATTACTAAAAATATTTGAGCATGTGGCAACTATGAAATTAAGGACTGCTGTACCTGTTTTAGTTGATACCTTTTGCAAGGTATGATTTTTATTTTCTTTATTCTCTAATAGTGAATAACCAAGAAAATGCTTACTTCCACACGTACCCTTGATCTGCCTCTTATTCATTTTCTTCATGCCAAAGAATTCTGCTTTCAGAAATGTTCTTTTTCTCCTAAAATAGTTTATAAACAGACTCCAGCGGGTGACAAGGCTTCCCCTCAAATATTTCAAGCACACCAAGTGACTGCTGATTTATAAAAGCTTCGTTTCTACTCTTTAAGTATAGTTAAAGAAAATTCTTTCTCTGAAACATTTGAGGTCATTTATAACTAAATTTGTATGTAAAATAAAACATTGTGACCAAAATAGAAACACAGTAGCTAAGATCTTTTATACCCCATTACAAAATTTGAAAGAATTACTTGAGTGGAGATTTTTCAAATCAAAAATTGCTTATCCTCTGTAGTAATTATAGAAAACCTCATTAAGGACCTCACAAACTCTGGTACTGAATAACTTGGCTTTCTGCAAAATGTATCCCCATTACTGTCCAAATAAAATTGGCCTTACTGAAAGTATTTAACAAGGACAATGACATTCCATTTTTGCATGTTTAACATGGAGCCATCATTTCTAAAAGTTGTTTAATGCTAGTTTCAACTTCCCTGTTGAGACTATCAGGGTTCAGTGATAAAGCCATATAATTAATGGAAGAGATGCTTTTCCACCTTATCACTCTAGCAGTGCACAATACCCCTATCTCATTAACATGACTACCATGGAGAAGAGAGAAATGAAGAGCTTTTTTTGTACTGCTTTGGGTTCCTGACTTACCAAGAAACAGTTTATGAGCTGGGGTTGTGGCTCAGTGGTAGAAACCTCACCTAGCATATGAGAGGCCCTGGGTTTGATTCTCAGCACCACATAAAAATAAATAAAGGTATTGGTTCAAACATAACTAAAAAGTAAATGTTTAAAAAAAAAACAATTTATATTCACCCTGGTTTTAGAGCAGTATTAAAGGGCATATTTTTTAAAGTGTATTGGTAACCAGGTAACCAATTTGTTCTTTGCCAGGCTTGTTTGTAATTGGCCCTGTCCATCTTATCAAAAGGTGCTGCATCATCAGTAAACACAGACCAGAAGGAGTTCTCCTTTCAGTTCAGTCCATGAGAGCCTGGAGTACATAAGGAAGATAGGAAATGAGGCATACGTGAATGAAAAAATGTTAAAATTCTTTTTTTTAGTCAAATACTATATTACATGTTCCCTGAGTTTTCACCTGATCTTTTTTACTGTTATGTCACCTGAACATTGGAGTCACATGGGGTATTTTTTTTTCCTCCTGTGGCTGAGGCCCTAAATGAGGCTCGGGAAGAATATTTCTCAAGAAGGTACAGCTAGGAATGATGTACGAACACTAGTGCTACACTAAAGGATCAAGTAGCAAATAAGAGGTAGAGGTTGATAAATGGCTGAAATGACTTGGAGAACAGGAAGAAAATTCATTTTTTATATTCTCACTTTTGCTTTAAATTCTTAGGGTATCCTTCTGTGGTTCTGAAATGTTTGAAGAAAACACCTTTCAAGTTTTTTAAATGACTTTTAATTCCACTTGTCTCCACATTTCACTTCTTCTGTTAGTCTCTTCATTGTTTCACTCATATTGGCTTCCCAGTTCTTTCACAATCTTATGACTACTTCTTTTCCTCTTCTACAGCTTGTTGAAGCTGGAATGATGCTTGACCCAGAGCACTTTAACTATATTGTTAAGCTTTTATATCAAGTACAGGCTTCCAAACAAGAAATAACTGCAGTTCTGGAAATCAAATCCAGGTGAGAAAAATCATAATTAAAGCTAATACATCTATTTTGGTGGAGACCTATAAAGGATGTAGGCAAAGCACTTCTGACTGTTCATGTGCCTTGATATCTGGATTGTTGCCCATCATAACCCTTTCTTCCATGTCTTGACCGGTCCTATCTGTCAGTCTGCTTCTGCTCAGCCTTGCCATATCTTTCTCAGATCCTCATCTTGTTTTATCATTTAAATTTGCTTCATGTAGCTCATATAGATTTCCTTAATTTTTTTTATTCCTTGTCATATTTAATAAAATGCCTTAATGCCTCTTTATTTTCTTATTCAGTTTGAGTTTCCAAAAGGCCTTTTTTAAAAAAAAAAATTTCTGATACTTATGAGTAATACCATGTACCTGATTTGAGAAAAAGGAAAGCTGTGACTTTTCATACTTTTTTCAATTAAAGTATAACATACATAGAAAATATACAAATTACAAGTATTTAAATGAACCATAACTTCAAAGATGAATTTAGCTTTGATATAAGAGCAAATGGCATCAGCCCCTGCGGTTATTCGGAATTTTCAAAAATTACCAATAGATTCCATGGCTATTTCTGTCTCCATTCTCTTCTAATGCAGAGATTCCCAGACTTTCTGGGTTCACGGCATCTCAAGGTCAAAAGAAATGCATTAGTAGTGCCATTTATTAAATAGTTAGGTCCAAAGAAGTTATCAGCATTTGTGCAAGGTCTGACAAAATATCACTTGAAAATGTCAAAGAGCGTGTGGTATCCCTATGAGTTTTCTGTAGTGCCATCTGTGCCTTGGTGCAATTAGAGAAGTACAGCTCAAAGTAATACTACTTCCCTTCAAGGACCAGTATTGAAGTTAATTTGAGTTCTTTGAATTCTTTAGCTACTGATAGTTGTTACAATTTTCATAGAAACAAATGGTATTAAACGCTATTTTGGTTAAATAGATTTTTAGGGATTTTCATGAGGAAAATTACTGTTCATTTAGCATATACTTCTGGGATACAATTATTTATAAACTGGGTACATTGATATAGTAACATTAAGGATGTTCTTTCTAAAAACTTTACCCATTTGGGGGCAGCAGTTACTATGGTAAAGAGATCAGGTGGCTAGCAAATTTTAGTCTACCACTAGATTAGCTGCTGGCATAGGGAAAATGTACACACCAGGGCTCGAGAGTGGCACTATCCTTGTGCCCTGGGCAGCTGCAGAACTCTTTTTACAAGTAATTGAGAATAGGATCTGTTGGTATAGGAAGACTCCAGAACAAACCAGCTTTTAACTTTCAAAATAATACAATTATGCAGTTACTCTTACAGTTTCTTTTACATCCTCTTCTTGTATTCCCACTTGGAAGAGTTATTAACATTGGTGAACTGTTTGAGGAGTTCTAAGAAAGCAGAGAAATAATTGTATGCAGTTAAGGGATATGGAACGTGGTTAGGCATATGGACCTAACCCCAACACAAAGGGAAAAATTATATATTATACTTGAATTTCCTAATTCTTTTTGAAATGCTTTCTTTCCTGGCTTGGGAAATGACTTTTAATGGATATTCATTCTTCGTATTTTAATTACAGTTCATTTGAAAGGCTTTTACAGCCTATATGGCTGTCACAAAGAATTTTGGCATTTATATTCAGATTATTAGAATGTAAGTTTGCCTATAATCTAGGAAATTATTATATATATATTCAGTGATTTATTTTAAAACACTTAAAGTTAATATTGATTTGATAGACATATCTGCCATTTTACTGTTTTGTTTTGTTTGTTCTTTCTCTTTCCTTCCTATAGGAATCACCTGAGCAATCTTTAGAATTTTATTATTACCTATACTGTTTTTAAGTCTTTTTATATAGGTTTTTATTAGTAATTCTAGTGCCCTTACCTTTTGACCCAGTTTTCCCAAATCTAGAAACAAACCCTGAAAATTTCAGTATAAAAATAAATATACCAAAGATTATTCATTGCAGCTTTACTTACAATTTCATGATACTGGGGACATGAGTTAAATAATCTAGATATCTACACAGTGGAGTATACTTGGAACTGAAATACCCAGGGAATACTGTTGGTGAAAATATTCTAAATTTGACAGTTATTGGCAGGGTGTATATAAAAACATGGCTACATTTCCTTTAAGAAATTCCTTTTCAGTGTAAGGAATAAAGGATGCCATACAAACATAAGTTTTAAAGAGTAAAAGTCACTGTATTATCAGACCTTAGAGCAAAGGGACAAAAGGAATTATAAAATGGCCAGTACACCAAGAAAACATTGGTGTGTGCACATACAGGACTCCTAACAGTTTCAAAATACATGAGGTGAGGTGATAGAAATGGAGAAATAGACAAAAGTACCCAACTATAATTATAGTTCATCAATACCTGAGAAAGGGATGTCAAAGTACTAAGAATCGGCAAGGGTCTAAAATAGTACCAACAATCAAGGATCTAATAGGCATTTATAGACCATTCTACTCCAAAGCAACAGAATACATATTCTCTTTTTTAAGTACCCTTGTAATATTCACCAAAGTGGATCATATCCTGAATAATAAACCTTAAATTTCTTAGAGTGTATGATCTGTACTTCCAATTTTTTTTTCACCATAATGAAATCAAGCTGGAAATCAAAATGGAAAAATAACAGGAAAATCTCCCAACAGAAATAAAATAACATACTTCTATATAGTCCATAGGTGAAAAGGAAGTCTTAAAACTGAGCTAAATTAAAAAAAAGTATCACAGTTTGGGGGATATAATTAAAGCAGCACTGAGAGGAAAATCTACAGCAATAAATATTCTAAGCTCATGGGACTTACTCAAACTAAAAAGTTTTTTCTCAACAAGAGAAACAATAAGAGAGGTAAATAGGGAGCCTACATCCTGGGAACAAATTTTTACCCCTCACACTTCAGATAGAGCCCTAATTTCCAGAGTATACAAAGAACTCAAAAAATAAGAAAACAAATAATCCAATCAACAAATGGGTCAAGGATCTGAACAGACACTTCTCAGAGAAGGATATACAATCAACAAATACACAAAAAAAATGCTCACCATCTCTAGCAATCAGAAAAATGCAAATTAAAACCACTCTAAGATACCATCTCACTCCAGTAAGAATGGCAGCCATTATGAAGTCAAACAACAAGTGCTGGTGAGGATGTGGAGAAAAGGGTACACTTGTACATTGCTGGTGGGACTGCAAATTGGGGCGGCCAATTTGGAAAGCGGTATGGGGATTCCTCGGAAAGCTGGGAATGGAACCACCATTCGACCCAGTTATTCCCCTTCTCGGACTATTCCCAAAAGACCTAAAAAGAGCATACTACAGGGATACAGCTACATCAGTGTTCATAGCAGCACAATTCACAATAGCTAGACTGTGGAACCAACCTAGATGCCCTTCAATAGATGAATTAATAAAAGAAATGTGGTATTTATACACAATGGAATATTACTCGGCACTAAAAAATAACAATCATGGCATTTGCAGGGAAATGGATGGTATTCCAGCAGATTATGCTAAGTGAAGTTAGCCAATCCCTAAAAAACAAATGCAGAATGTCTTTGATGTAAGGGGGGGGCGACTCAAAACAGAGCAGAAAGGAAGAGCATGAGAAGAATACCATTAAACGGGAACGAGAGATGGGAGAGAGAAGGGGAATTGCTCAGAAGATGGAAGGAGATCCTCATTGTTGTACAAAATTACATATAAGAGGATGTGAGGGGGAAGGGAAAAAATGAGTTACAGTAGATGGGGTAGAGAGAAATGATGGGAGGGGAGGGGGAATAGGAAGGGCAGCAGAATACAACAGACACTAGTATGGCAGTATGTATAAACGTGACTGTATAACCAATGTGATCCTGCAATCTGTACATGTGGGGAAAAATAAGAATTCATACCCCATTTGAATCAAATGTATGATATATGTCAAGATCATTGTAATGTTTTAAGCAACTAATAAAAAAAGCAAAATAAACTTAAAACATAAGCAAGGACAAAATCTGGAATTGAATCTGAAAGTGATAAAAATCAATGAAACAAAAAACTGTTTGAAGATTAAAGAAATTGGTAAACCTCTAACAAGACTAAAAATAGACATTATCAGCATCAGAAATCAGCCCGCCCTTTGTCAGTACAGATCCTGCAGCCATTAAAAGGATTGCTTTGAAAACTTCAACATAATAAACAGCAACATAGATATGTGGAGCAATTTTTCAAAAACCACATGGTACTGAAGTGTACCCCATCTGAACTATCATCAAGGTAGTTTTATAACTACTGAAGAAATTTATATTTTAAAAGCTGCTGTAGAAGATATCCAAAGGGCCAGAGAATTCTATCAGTTAAAGAAGAATCAACGTGAATTTATACATCCCCCCCAAAAAAAATACCAGCATATTTTTGAAGCCAGTGTTACCCAGATAACACAACAAGAGTATGAAGGAGAGAGTGGAATGAATCTCATGAGCTTACATGCAAAAATTCTCAGAAAAAAATAACGCATCAAATGCAGAAATACAAAAGAATTATACAATATGACTAAGTAGCTATTCTAATACTGCAAAGATAGTTTAATGTATCAACAGCAGCATGAAAAAAGTCATGTTAATACAGAAAAGCGTTTGACAAAATTCATCTGTGCTTGACCAAAAATACTTAGCAAAATTAGGAATAAAGGAATTTCTTGATAAAGGACATCTGAAGAGATCTGAAGCAGACATAACTTAGTTGAAAGATTGGATGCTTTTCTTCTAAGACTGGGAACAAGACAAGGATGCCTGCTCATACCACTCTTGCATAGTAAAGCAAGAGTCAGAACAAAAGGCATACTGATTGGAAGTGAAGAAATAAAGCTTCATATTTGTAGTTGGCATTATAGTTTATATATATATATATATATATATATATATATATATATATATATATGCCAAGAACTCTTCAAAAACAATCCTGAGACTTAACAAGGACAGCAAGATTGCAAAATAAAGATCAGCTCACAAAATCAGACATGTTTCTATATAATAGCAATGAACTGAGGAAATAAAAATTTAAAATGGCATCATTTATTGATGGCTCCTAAAAATGAAATGTCTGTAGGTAAGAATCTAATAGAACACATACTGGACTTCTATGCTGGAAATTAGAAAATGTTGATGAAAGAGACCAGAAGAGATTAAACAGACATACTATGCTTATGAAGTGTAAGACTGAACATAATAAAAATGTCATTTCTACAAAATTTCATCCATTTGTTTAATGCAATTCCTTTTGGAATCATAGCAGGATTTTTCTAAAGTGTATATGCAAAGCTAAAAGAACTAGAGTAGCTGGAACAACTTTTGAAAGAGAATTCTGAAGTGAGTATTCACTCGACCTGATTAAAACTTACTGTATGGCTACAATAATGAACACAGTGTGGTTTGAGTAGAATTAGTTTGAAATTTTTCTGTTTATAACTTTGAAGACCATTTTTACACATTTTGTGTGATTTGTCTGCTCTCCCCCCCCCTTTTTATTGGGTTATTCCTTAAAGAATTTAACATAAATATTAGGCCCTTGTCTATAGCATACATTGCCATTTTTTTCCCAGTTTGTCAGTTGTCTTTTGACTTTGGTGGTTTTTGCCATGCCATGCAAAAACTTCTATTTTTATACAACCAAATATATCCTTTTTAAAAATTGCCCCAGTTTTGAGTCAAGATAATTTTTGTTGCTTCTGTATATCAAATCATAATTTCCCTACCCCAGGGTTTTAGAGGAAGTCAACCATGTTTTTTTCTATTGTGATGTCATTTTTAAAGTTAGATTTCTTATCTATTTAGAGTTTGTGTATTGTGAGATACCTAATTTTATCATTTCTAAATGGTCATTCAACTTTTCCAGTAATGTTTATTTTTTAAAAAAAAATTTTATTTCCAGTAACTTGGGGTACCACTTTTATCATGTGCTAAATTGAACATGTATTTGGGTCTGTTTCTATACTTTATTATATTCCACTGGACTGTTTGTCCATGCCCTAGTACTACACTATTTTAATTACAGAGGCTTTAATAGTTTTAGTAGCGATAATTCTTTCATTATTTTACTTTTCCAGTGTTTTCCTGGCTCTTCCTATATTTATATTTTTCTATGTATTTATTTCCTACTTCCTAACTTATAGTAGTTGTTGGTATTTTTATCCTAATTGTATTAAATTTATGAATGAACTTGGGAAAACTGACATCTGAGCAATTATATCATATTCAAGAATAGGGATTGTTTTCAGAATGTTAGTCAGCTTTGCATTACTGTGACAAATACCTGAGAAAAATTTTTTAAGAAGGAAATATTAGTTTGGGCTCATGTTATCAGAGGTTTTCATTTGTGGTCTGCCAGCTCCATTACTTTGGGTCTAAGGTGAGGCAGAACATCATAGTGGAAGGGAATGGTAAAGGGAAGATGCTCAGTTCATGACATCTGGGAAGAAGAGGGTGGGGAAGGGCCTGGATAAAATATAAACCATTCTAGTGACTGACTTCCTCCAACTCAGTCCATTAGTCTGTTCATCTATGAATGGACTGATCCACTGATGAAGTCAGAGCCCTGATGATCCAGTTACTTCTTGAAAGCCCCACCTCTGAACACATGAGCCTTTGGGAAACATTCCGAATCCAAACCATAACATCCAAATTTTGTATCTTTCAGGAGTGCTTTATAATTTTCCTCATGTATGTATTTTAATATTTTTGGTGCTATAAGTGAAATTTTCTGTAAATCCCTTTTTTTTTTTTTTTGGTGGAAAAGGTACTGATTTTTGTTTGCAAATTTTATATTCTGTTTTACTCTGAGGTTAGAGTTGGTCTTATTCTGGACTCTGAGATTTACCAGGTATACAATCGTATCATCTGCAAATAGAGATAATTTGACTTGTTAACCATTAAGCCTTTAAATGATTCATTTGATTGCATTGGCTCATCCCTTTAGTACAGATTGAATAATAGTGGATAGAGTTGATATCCTTGCATTGTTCCTGATTTTGGTGGAAATGCCTCTAGAATTCTTATTAAATATGACACTGGCTTCCAGACTAAGGTATATATATTTAATTTTTTTTTTTTTTAAATACCAGAGATTGAACCCAGCTGCACAGCCGCTGAGCCACATCCCCAGCCCATTTTTATTTTTTTGAGACAGGGTCTTGGTAAGTTGCTGAGGCTGGGTTTGAAATTGTAATTCTCCTGCCTCAACCTCCAGAGCTGCTGAGATTGTAGGCATATGCCACCATGCCCTGCTATGTTTAATGATTTTGAAGAAGCATTCCTCAATTTCCTGCATTCTTAAGTGTTTTTGTCATAAATTGTCAAATTTTTTCAAAGGCTTTTTCAGTACTTATGGAGTTAATCATGATTTTTATTTTAGTCTTTTACTATTGTATATGATACTTATGGATTTTCTAAGGTTGCATTTAGAAAATTCCCTTCTGTCTTAGTGTATTATTTTCTTAATGTGGGCTTGAAATCTCATCAACATTTTATTTCCTCTCATGATCTTTTTTTGTTTCGTTTTGGTATGAGCTATATCACTAGCCATTCTTATTTTACATTTTGAAATAGGGTCTTGCCAAATTCCTGAGTCTACTCTCAAAACTTGTTATCCTCTTGCCTCAGCCTCTCAAGTCACTAAGATTACAGGTGTGTGCTTCCATGCTTGGCTATGATTGATACTGTTTTTTAGAATTGTTTGTTTGTTTTTCTGTCTGTTGAATTGGTTGACCTTTGCTTATTTATTTTTAATAAATAAGATATTTATTTATTATATTATACTGAGGATCAAACCCAGTGCCTCACACATGCTAGGCAAGCGCTGTACCACTGAGCCACAACCCCAGCCTTTATCTGTTGAATTTGGATATAAGTGTTATGTTTGCTTCCTAAAAGTAACTGGGAAGTTGTTCCTTTTTAACACTCTGGAATAATTCATAGAGCATTAGGACTAATTATGAAAATAAACCCCAAAGTTGGGTATTCTACAGAACTCCTCTTTCTTCTTTTCAGTTGCCAAAGGTTGCTTATTTTTCTTTCCCCAAAACTATGCATTTCAAATGTTGCTTTCTTTAAAATCACACCGAATTTTAGGTTCTTTCCCTGTGTGGTCTGTGTTCTCATCTACTCAGGTGCTTTTGTTTTGTTTTCATTTGCATGACTTAGTATGGATTTAGTCTTGGCCTTCATTTTTGGTGGAGGGGGGTGTGTCAGTACAGGGAGCGCTTAACCACTGAGCTACATCCTCAGCCCTTTGATTGTTGAGATAGGATCATACGAAGTTGCTTAGGGCCTCACTAAATTGCCTATGCTAGCCTCAAACTTGCAATCCTCCTGCCTCAGCCTCCCAAATCCCTGGGATTACAGGCATGTGCCACTATGATGTTGGTATTTTTTAATCAATATCAGGACCTTCTAGTACATCTTTTCTCATTTCTTCCTCCAGGTTTTGTTTGCTTCCTTTGTTTTTCCTTTGATCTGTCTTTGCTTGCCACAGATCCTTATTGAGCAGTGAGGGCAAGGTAGGAGCAAAAGAGATCATGTGCTGGGAGTTGATCTTTTTTTTTTTTTTTTTTCTGTTTTTATTCAGTTATTTTGAAGTGTGGGCATTCTGGTAGGCTGAAAATACAGTTTCACATGAAATTTATTTTTTCCTTCGTATTGTTGCCTATGGTTTAAGGAGTTGTCCTTTTATTCAACTCTAAATATTTTTATGACAAACTTTATGCATTCATTTTTCTCATCTATCTTAATATAAACTATGAATAATTAGCAATAGTGACTTTTGGGGGGGTGAATGTAAGTATAATTAACCTTTTTCTATTAAAGGTTACAGAAGAGGCAATTTAAAAAGAACTGGAAGTATGATTTAGATTCAGCCTTGAATGAAATAGAGGTATGACATTTTTATATTTTCATTTATTTTACTTTTTTTTTTTTTTCAGTACTGGGATTGAACCCAGGGCCTCACACATGCTAGGCAAATACTGTACCACTGAGCTGCATCCCCAGCCCTGTAACATTTATTTTTAAAATAAATTGCTGGGATCTCTGAAAATCAGTAACAACAAAAAATGTTGGAATAAACCCCACTTTAGGAAGTTTTAGAAATGTGGCTATTGGAGAAAATCTTCAAGGAAGAGAACTTTGATTTTGTTTACACAAGTTAATATTTTGAAATTGCAGACATTCTAATTTATTGAGTTGTGAACTATTCTAAAAATATTCAGTTGCAAAATTATGTTAAGGTAAAATAATAATCCAAGTTTAGTCTTTAATTTTTGTGGCTAAGCAGACTCATAGTGTCACAGATGGCTATAGTATGTGAAATGACAAGAGTAATTTAGGATCATACTGAGCTCTCCAAGAGTGTGGAAAATAAAAAGTAGAGGACATTCAGGATGATCTTACTTTTTAATATCAGTTTTCTGTTCCTCTAGTAATTATTAGTATACTCTTCATTAGTATCTTTACATCCATAAAGCAACTTTTTTGATTTGGAAAATTATTTCTGATTTTATAACAATAGTAGGAATATAGTAAATTTACTAAAATTTGATTTGTAACCCCTTTTGTAGAATTGTATCCCAAAATGATATGTAGGCCCCAAGTTATAAATGGCTAAGTAATAGTAAAATGCAGTCTCCAAAAGTAATAAAATTGCATATTACTGTGGAGATGACTTACATCATGCTAGTCACCATCTGCTTTATATAAAATTCATCTCTCCACTGCCCAGTTAAGGTTTGGAAATAATATTATTAAGTTCCTTAAGAACTAGGTGATTAAAACATATGTATGGGGCTGGGGATGTGGCTCAAGCGGTAGCGCGCTCGCCTGGCATGCGTGCGGCCCAGGTTCGATCCTCAGCACCACATACAAACAAAGATGTTGTGTCTGCCGAATACTAAAAAATAAATATTAAAATAAAATTCTCTCTCTCTCCATCTCTCTCACTCTCTCTTTAAAAAAAAAAAAAAACATGTATGTTGCTATCTGGAAGGCATGGAGGCTTTTCAGTAGTCAGAAAAGTAAAGCTATGATCAGTTACATTAGAATCTCTGGGGGGTGACTTCTGGGCATTAGGTTTTGTTTTGTTTTTGTTTTTAATTTGTCCAGTGAATTGAAAATGCCCCTGTAAAGCAAGCAATGCCAATAATTGTGGATATATTTAAAAAGCACTCAGTAGATAATTTGATAACTGATAGCATAAGACCCTTACTGTTTCTCCATTTCTAAAATGTATGTTTTGGACAGCTTGGAGAATGAGATAGGAAATCATTAAGATGAAAAACTATGAAGGCTTTTCTCAAAGCTAAAACCATTTCAAGATTTAAACATACTCTAGGCTATGGTCTCCTCAGAATCTAACCTTCCCTCTAAATATGTGTTTTTGGAAAAATAATTCTTTGTTGCTATTTGAATTATATTTTCTCAAAAGTCATAAGAAAAAAATGACTTGACTCTGGATGTACATTTTTCAAGGAATAGAAATATCCCTTATATAGAAATATCCCTTGATTTGGATCTTGCTCCTATATGAGAATAGATTGATGATTTCTTCAATACCAGGGTGTGTCAAGTCTCCTCAGAGAATAGCCTTTCTCAAAAAAAGGGGTCTAAATGGCCATGCAGATTCATATTGATTGTTAGATTTCAGTTCTCTTAAAGCCATGTCTCCCTTCAGATGTGTTCTCTGTCACACACCTGCTAGCCTTATCTGTTGTTCCCTTGTTGGTTCTCTCCCCACTGAATGACTGCATTTTGTGAGATGTTTTTATCAGGAAGGATCTCTCCCTGGGGACTCTGGCAGTATTAGGCTAACATTCTCCTTAGAGCTAGTCACCAGTCATCATGGCCATTGGATGGAATGCTCTGATTACTTAGGTCTGGATCATGAATATACCCTAGATGAGAATAGTCAATACATTCAAATCATGGGGATTAAGACCTGCTTGAGGGGAGAGTAATTGAGATATTGTGCTCAAGGAAAGAAACATGTAGAGTAGGTAAAAACAAAAAAGATGAGTAAAATCTCAGAGAGTTTCCCTATTTTCCATTTTCGTAAACCTCATCAAGGTCATAATCTTTAGGAATGATTCATGGATTGCTCTTTTTCCCTACTCTCCACACACAGATATGTGCAGAGGCAGAGCTGGGCAGCTTGAGGAAGCCTTGCAGGTTACAAGGGGGTGGAGGTCAAACCTAAAATAAAGGTATATTTGTGGCATTCCTGGCAGGCAGGACCATCTACCTTGTTTCTCATCCCGGTGCCCTATTTCTTTCCTCTATTTTACTGACTTTGATAAATAAATAAATGTATGAATAATTGAACATGTGTCTGGGACCACATTATTTATTCCCTACATATTCATGTAGCCTTCCTCCTCTAAGGAGCAAATTTTCGAAATATAAGAGCTAAAGAACTGAGAACTATCAGCTCAAGATCCAGAGAAAAGAAAACAAGGGTTTTGAAAAATGTGCTTAATGAGTTAATTTACAAAAGCCTGAAACAGTTTTAAAATGCTCATTTGAAAAAGTGAAGTTTTGATAGTTCACTCGGGAAGTCATCTAACACTCCTGATCAAGTTTTTGGCAGAGGTTTTATTCACAGGGCTATTTATAATAGCAGAAAATTGTAAATAACTTAAATGCCCAACATTGAAGAACAAATAACATGTAAACCTGCTCAAAAGTATATTCTGTACCATTGAAAATAATGTTAACAATAAATTTGTGATGATATAGAAAACATCAATGTAAATGAAAAGAAAGATGGAACATGAACTTCAGGCATGTAGAAAGTAAATGTTCTTGCTGGAAGAAAAAGAAAAAAAACCTTACATTTTAAAAGATGGAAAGGATCATTCCAGAATGTGTTTTTTAAAAAGTTACCACAGTTTTATTGATGTGATATTCATTATTAAGTTTATAACATTTGCAGAGATTGTTTTATTAATCTTTGTATAAAATCTAATGCCTATGTGTGCCTGGCCCATAATATGTTTGCATAGTTTTCATTTTGTTCTTCTGTTTTGTTTTTAATAATTTTGATAGAATTGTAAAGAAAAAGGTGACTGGACCAAATTGGGAAATTTATACATTAGCGTAAAAATGGGCTGTGAAAAATTTGCAGATTTCCAGAAATTTTGTACTTGTATTGCTGAAACACTCACAAAAGACTGTAAAGAAGAAAGACCAGGTGTTCCTTTTTGTGAATTTGCTGAAACAGGTAAAATATCTCTGTATTGTTCTGAACATTATGAGAAAGGTGCAGTGATATGAGGATAAAGCTTTTTTAATATTTTTCATGTTAAGGATAAGTTAATGTTGCAGGTTTCATATGAATTTTTCTATCTGCTTGTTAAGTTATATTATAATGGTATAAAGGCAAGAACTGGTGTTTTAGTATCAGATTTTTTAAAATTCTGCTTAGTTGTATCAGATGTTTTATATTCTTATTTTTCTTTATAGTGGCTAAATTATTGCTAGAAAATCTCACTGGAGCACCTGAATTTTTGAAACACTGAAGTAGTTACCATCTTTACTATTGTAAGGCAACAAAAGTCATAACTGAATTTTGTTCATTTGCGTGTTTGTTTTTTTAGTGTGAATACTTTGTTACTACAGTTTTTATCTGGGGTTAGTAACTTTGTAAAAAGCCAGATCATAAAGTTTTAGGCTTTGCACACACCATGTATGATATCACACAGTTCTCTTTACTTTTTAAAATAAAAACTATTGTTAGCTCACAAGCTTCAGTAGTATCAGTTTCATGTTAATTTGCCTTTTCCATCATTTTAAATAATTGTTTCATTTTCTTCCATATTCCTACCTTGTGTTTCAGTTAGCAAAGATCCACAAAATAGTGAAGTAGATAAAACTTTGCTGGGAAGAATTGGAATCAGTGCTATGTACTTCTATCACAAGCTGTTGCAGTGGTCCAAGGTACTTCATTAAATGTTTGTTTTCATTCTGAATAGGGATAGTTTAAAAAATATGAATAGAATAAAGGTTAACCTTGAAATTAAGAATTTGCTAATAGTCATTACAGGCAACAGAATGGAACCCACACTAATAAGTTAATTGTTAAATGATAACACTAAGTAAATGTGAAAAGGGGATGACATGAGACTGAATACTACATAGAATTTCATTATAGGTAAGACTTAAGAGGCTGTGCTAAATCATTTATATGAAGCAATTTTCTGTTTATAATTTTTTTGGCCAACTCAGTGTCAGTAGCATTATAATTCTGGAAGAGTTCAAGGTACCTTTGTTAACAAAAATTCCTTTAAAATTAACAAAATTCCTTTAAAAAACACCTCTTAAAATGCTCTAGAACACTGTATACCCTGTATCTTGGTGTCGTAACTTTTCAAGGCTTAGCTTACCAAGTAAATGGACTAGTGATCAAGACCATATTGTATTTCTCTTCTTTAGATTTCCCTGAGGTGGTGAGCAGAGTTATAGACTCAATAAAGTCCAAGTAGTGGGCAAGAAAATTCAAAATAGAAAGTGCTAAGGAATGGAGTTGATAAAGTAGAGTTATTGAAAGTGTGGTAACTATTGAATTAATTAACTTACCTTTTGTTACCTGTTACTTTTTTAAAAGAGGTCATTTTATAATTGAATATTTGTTCAATAATATTTAAGTATATTATCACTTGTATACACAAAAAAATTCATGAATTTAGAAAAAAATTAACTCAAAATGGTGGTACAGAAGATCTCCAGGAGATTGAACACGTATGTGGCAGGCCTAGGGTGGGCAGGATGTACCCTGTCCCTGCTTTCTCAAACTGTCATAGTTTTCACTTAGACCAGAAGAACTACTAAAGAAGACACTTTCTGAAAACTTTTTTTGCGGAAAATTCAAGAGTATATTTTTATTTCTTGGGTTATTATTTCTTAAGACATCAAGATGTCAGTGAATTTTTGTTAATTAAAAATGTTTACCTTATTTAGAAAAATTATCACCTTATTTAGTATGAAGCCTATTTATTTTAATGAAGCCTATTCCTTTTTTAACAAAGCAATAAATGGCCTGGAGATATCACTTAGTGTCAGAGTATACAGTTAGTATGCTTAATGTTAGTATGCTCAAGGTCCTTTTTCAGTTCCCAGCATCACAGGAAAAATGTTGAAATTAAGCTAAATTTATCCTGAAAAAAAGTATTAACTTATTCAGTCAAATTGAATAAGTTAGTAAGCATTAGTTAGTAAGCATCTAAATATAAAAACAAGTGTTGCAAAATTGTACCTGCAGCCTGCTTTCGTGGAGCCCCCAAGCTAAAAATGTTTTTCTCATTTTTAAAAGTTAAAAAGGACCATCAAAAAGAATGTACAACAGACCAAATGTGTTCTGCAAAGCCTAATATATTTACTTTGTAGCTGTTTACAAGAAAGTTTTCTAGCTGCTGGTATAAAATAATAATGTATGTTCACTTCCTAATATCCAAAATGAAGACAGTTTTATTGTAGAATATGTGAATTTTTTTATTGAATTGAGGACTTTTTTCTGCTAACAGTTTTATCCTTTTCCCCCCACTATCACTCTTTATCTAAATTTGATAACAAAATATCTTCCTTTATATTCTCTCTCCCTGTCAGACTGGTCAACAAAACAGAAGTAAAACCATATAATCAGTAGTTTTCCAAGGAAAGCATGAAATCCTTTCAAATGAGATTTTGAGAGGAAGCATATATAAAACAGTAGAAAGGAAAACCACTGATAAAGGGGGTGCCCAGTGGTAGTAAGAGGGTAGGTAATATGACAAAGGCCTGCTTATTCCACTTCCCTTTCCATCTTTAGGGCTCAGCAGGAAGGGGCTTCCAGAATTAGTCTTGGAGCAGTTTGGCAACCATCAGTCTAGGATGATAAATCAAAATGGATAATTGCCTTCTGCATGATTACCATTGACTTTGTATCTCTCTAATACTATAATTGATACTCAATTAGTGTTCTTTATTTTCACTCTAGGGAAGGAAGGTCTTAGATAAATTATATGAATTAAAAATACATTTTACAAGTTTAAAAGGACTTACAGGGCCTGAGAAGTTAGCACCAAGATGTCAGATTGTGAATATTGCAGCAGAAATTTTTCTAAAAAGTGGAAGCCTAGATGGTGCCATTTGGGTATTAAGGGGTAAGTTCTCATATGCCACAAACATAAAATAATTGTTAAATTTGTTAAATTCTTATCTGTCGTTGCTTTAAGTTGATACTGAACTTTGGGTGATAGTTTAGTCCAGATACTAGTGAACATGTGTATAGAAAAAGAGTGGTTGTGGTACACACTGAAAGGAGAAAGTGGACTTGGTTGTCAAGAGGAAATTTTATGAGCCTTAGCTGATTTACAAGCTAGTACTGGCTGTGGCCTAAGCACCATACTAAATGTTTATGTGGATTATCTCAGTTAATCTTCATAGAGTTTAGAACTATTACAGTTTGTATTCTATACATTTAAAATGTTAGCAGAGATATTAAGCAGCTGACCCAAAATGACATAACAAGGAAGGAACAGACAGAAATTCAAACCCAGACAGTCCAGCTTCAGAGTCCAGGCTTCAGCTGCTATGTGAAATGATGACTGCAGTCAATGTAAACTCTGTCTTCACAAGTATAAGCAAAGGTGACTATAAACGAAGATGCTTATTTTCCCTATAAGGCAGTCCATTTAGCAGAAATTACAATTAAATTAAGCCAGCAGAAGCAACTAAAGTTACTTTGTAAGATAAATAAAAATTCACAGAGCACAATAGTGTCCCTACATGGTAGGCAGTAATGGCTCTGGCTAATTGGACCATCAGGCAGATTTGATAAAGTAGGGTAAAAATAAAGACAATATAAGAGTCTGTTTAGATAGGAAGATAGAATGGATATGAATAAAGCAAATGGATTACTAATATATGCTATCAAAAACATATGCTAGCACCCATGCCTAGTATGCTAGTACACACGTACACATGATCCTTTATATTTGTTCAGTA
Organism: Spermophilus citellus; assembly: GCF_964194105.1. Taxonomy (NCBI): domain Eukaryota; kingdom Metazoa; phylum Chordata; class Mammalia; order Rodentia; family Sciuridae; genus Spermophilus; species Spermophilus citellus. Next base: position 20,644,867 of record NC_138184.1, on the reverse strand, counting down.
CTGAGAAATTATAGTATGTAGAGGTTGTAAATAAGACTACATGATCAGAAGCTCATTGGAAAAGGTTTTCTCCAACTTAACAGCCAGAAAGGTTTCCTAAGTGGGAATAACTGAGATATAGAAACAGAATTAGTGAAATGCAAGTCTGCACACAGTTTCCCTTTTTTTTTTTTTTTTTTTTTTTTTTTTTTTTTTTTTTTTAAGAGATGTGGCAAGAAATGAGAAGGGTAAATAGTTGATAAAATGGGCTTGGGTAAAATCTTGTTATAGGAAACTTCTTCCTAAACATTTCTGGCAAAACTATTCTTTCTTAAATTAGAAAATGAGAGAATTTATGGTAGCAATGTGGAGTGGTCTCTGGAGATATTTGTAAATTTTGATGTTTCAACTTTGATTATCTTTTAGGTTTTATCAATTATCAACATAGTATTCTCTTTCACGATGGCAGTTTCCCTGGAAAGTAATTTCTATTAGTAAAATTTTATTTTCTCAAAAGAAGGCACTATGGAAGTATGGTCGGTTGTCCTTAGATTTTTTTTTTTTTTTAAATTCTTAAAAGGGTTTTTTGGTTGGTTTGTTTAGTACCATGGAATGAACCTAAGCTTGGTAAGCTGAGCAACATCCCCCCCTCTTTTTTTTTTTTTTTTCCCAGAGAGAGGGTCATGCTAAGTTGCTAAGGCTGGCTTTGAACTTGTGATCCTCCTGTGTCAGCCTCCCAAGCCTCTAGAATTGCAGGTGTATGCCACTGCACCCTGCTTAAAAGGGTCCTGTAGTGAACTGGTCTTTCTATAGAAAGAAAATACAAATGAATCAATCTTACTTGTAATAAGTGAAGTTAATCTCTCATTAAATAAATATACATTAAAATTACAAAACACTATTTTGAACCTGTCATGCTGTCAAAGTTTAATGGTACATTTTTCATGAGAGTTTGAAGAAATGGATATTCAGAGACATTATCTTGAGGGGCTTTTTAGCAACATACCTGCCAAAAGTTAAAAATGCATATTTCCTTTCACTTATTTTTTTAAGAGAGAATTTTTTAAATATTTTTTTTTAAGTTTTCAGCAGACACAACATCTTTGTTTGTATGTGGTACTGAGGATCAAACCCCGGGCCGCTCGCATGCCAGGCAAGCACGCTACCGCTTGAGACACATCCCCAGCCCCTCTTTTCACTTATTGACTCTATTTCTAGGAATTTGTCCTGCAAACACATTTATGCCAGTATAAAAGGGTATGCATTGTAAGTCTGGAATCTTCCGTTACACAAAAATAACAAAAGATTCCAGATAGCTTAAATGTCCATTAATGGAGTGCCAGTTAATTAAACTGTATTATAGCCATATGCTAGAATAGAATGAGGCAGATCCATAGGTAGTCATTTGGAATGATCTCAAAGATCTATTGCCAAGTGAAAAAATAAATACGTAGAAAAGTACATGCTACCATTATTGTAAAAAATGATACTAAAATGGATGCCTAAACATATTTGCATATATACTCTTAAAATATTTTTAGAAGGATGCACCAAAAAATGGTAATTATGGTTGCCTCCAGGATGAGGAATTGAGTGCTTTCAGGACAAGAGATGAGAGGCACATTATCTTTTCACATGTTTTTTAAAAATCTATCTTTGTTTTTTTTAAAAAAATCTATCTTTGTTACCTGCTAAGATTCCTTTTTCCTTTTTAAAAAAATCTATCTTTGTTACCTGCTAAGATTCTTAAAAGGTGTAAATACATACATTAATCAAGGTTGAGAAATGGAGAATATTTTACACATTGTTGGTTTGGTGGATGGTAGATTTGATGGTGAGACAGATTCTATTGTTTTAACTTCATTTTACCATTTTAAACTTTTTCTCAGCACTAGTACTTTTTATCCTGGCAAAGGAGCAACAGATTCCTACCATGTCTTCTCCCAATACCAGCATAAAATAAAGTCTTAAAACAATCTTATAATCATGGTCCAGAGTTTGAAAAATAAGTATCTTAATTCTTTGTAATTCAAATTTTGTAAAAAGTTAAGACACTTATTGAGAAACTGCCTTTTGAATTTTAATTTTATTGCCTTTATAAGGAATATGTTACTATATGTAATATGATTTTCATATTTCATATGTAATATGAAATTAGAGTGGAAGCAAAACTGATGATTAAAATCCCTTAGTCACTCAGAAATAATTATTATCCACGTTAGTGTTACTTTACAGACTTTCATAGCCTACATTTTTTTTTCCAGGCAGTCTTTATAAAAAGGGCTTCTTTGGTTTTCCATCTTATAGATGGATGGGTGTATCTAATATATTTCCATATTTCTATTATAGATGATGATCCCTGCTAAACATCACTGCTAAATCTTTTTTTTTTCCTTAAGATAAATTCTGATGGAATCACTGTAGTAAAGGATAAGGGCATCATAAGGCTCTTCAGTAAATGTCAAATTTGCCCTTCTTGCTATTCAGATTTGCAGAATTGTTTTGGTTTCAGGAAGACTGCAGTGTTCCAAATTATGCAGACCCCTAATTTGGCTATTCAATATTTAAAAGATGGCTATACATACATTCCTGGTCTTATATCTGTGGGTAAATACAAAAGTCCTCTACATTTTAAATAAATATTATAGTAACTGTAGTCATCTTAACAGTGTGCGAAAATGTGAGTTATGCAACACCATTGCCAGCAGTGAGTATTCCATACTCCTTTGCTACTTTGGCAGGATAAATATGATATTCACAGCTTCACTTTTAATTTAGGCATTTAATTGACCATTAGAGAGAAATTTTCCCATTTGTTCTTTTTCTGTCAGTGGTCTGTTCATGAACTTGGTCTGTTTTCTGATATCTGTATTTTTCTTCATTGATTTGATAATATGAATATTCACTGTGTATCTAGCATTGTGCTGTCACTGTCATTTAATCAACACTACCTCCTTAAGATAGTGGTATCCCAAGATGAGGACACAGGTTCAGATTAATATCACACAGCAAGTAAGTTTGGAGTAGGAATTCCAGTTCACTGCCCTACATCACTCTTCTTATGATGACATTTTTGCTTACCTCATGTGTGTCCCATACCTTTTCAGATTATTGCACCCCCCCTCCCCCATTAATTAACCACTGTTATAAATGTTACCACTTTCATTTTTTTTTTTAAGTTATTTAAATTTGTGAGTCTTCCACCTGTGGCAGAACTTGACACAGAATAAATATTTAGTAAACATTAGTTGAGGTGGGTGCATGGACTTTTCTTAAGTATCTTTGTACCTTTCTAAGGAGGAAATAGCTGGAGGTTTTGAAAGTGCATATGTATGTGTTTTTGCTTTTTTTGTTGTTTTTTAGAAGTGTTAACTATTTTTTACTACAGAATTTAACATAAAGGTTTGCTCAAATACTTAGACTAGTGACTATGACTCCAGTACTAATATAAGCATATAAACATTTCTAATATTTATTAAGAAAAATGTGTTGTCCTCATTTTCAATCTCTGAATGGATCTCTTAGCACAAATCTTGTTAGGCTAAGCCAACTTCAGTCTGTTTTAATACAACAGTCTCTTTTATTTCTCCTGTATTTACTTATTAGACCTACTACCTTCTTTGTACTTTTCTGGTTGGTTGATTTGTTTATTGGTACTGAGGATTGAACCCAGATGCACTTCACACTGAATTACCACATCCCCAGTCCTTTCTTTCTTTCTTTCTTTTTTATTTATTTATTTATTTTTATACTGGAGATTGAACCCAGGGATGCTGAGACACATCCCCAGACCTTTTCTTATATTTTATTGGAGACAAGGTCTCGCCGAGTTGCTGAGATTAGCATTCAACTTGGAATCCTCCTGCCTCAGCCTCCCAAGTCACTAGGATTCCAGGCATGCACCACTGTACCAGCAGCTTTATAAATTATAATACACATAATATTAGTTCTGATAACATGGATAATATGTATGTCATACTTAGGAAATATCATGCTGCATAGTAATGCCCTTTTATATTGCAGTAGATTACATATTAAAGATATTAGACCTTGATCTGTTTGGTATTTATGCTTTTCTCAGCTTTTTATTTCCCTCCATGAAAACATTTGCTTTTTGCATATTTATTTTCTTTTTTTACCCAGTTTACATTTTTTTATACTTAACAAATTATCTTTTAAATTTTAATTTAAAATTTTGTTCTGTATAATGCTTTGGGAGTTCTTATTTGTCTGAGAATTCAGTCACCCATATGTTCTTCAAAATTTGGGGATTCTCTGTTGGTTTTAAATTTTGATGTGAGGTAGGAACCTAATTTTGTTTATTTCCCTACAGTGTTGTCCCAGTTCATCTTTTACTCACTTCTTTTTTTTTTTTTTTTTTTTTAAAGAGAGAGGGGGAGAGAGAGAGAGAGAGAATTTTTAATATTTATTTTTTAGTTCTCGGCGGACACAACATCTTTGTTGGTATGTGGTGCTGAGGATCGAACCCGGGCCGCACGCATGCCAGGCGAGCGCGCTACCGCTTGAGCCACATCCCCAGCCCCTTTTACTCACTTCTTTGAAGTGCCACTTTTATCATATTAAAATTTTGGATCTGCTTGGGTCTGTTTCTGTACTTTTCTCCCAGGGATCTCCATTTCGGTACTAGCACTGTACACTTATTTATTTATTATTTTTTGACTTTTTGAAATTTTAAACTTTTATTTATCTATTTATTCTAACTTGTTATACAAGCCAGAATGCATTTCAATTCATAGTACAAATATAGAGCACAGTTTTTCATGTCTCTGATTGTTCACAAAGTAGTCATACCATTCATGTTTTTATACATGTACTTAGGATAATAATGTCCATCTTATTCCACCATCTTTCCTCCCCCATTTCCCCTCTCTTCCCCTCCCCTTTGCCCTATCTAAAGTTCTTCCATTCTTCCTATGCTTCCCCCCCACACCCCCATTATGGATCTGCGTCCACATCAGAGAAAACATTCAGCCTTTGGTTTGAGGGGGATTGGCTTCCTTTACTTAGCATAATATTCTCCAACTTCATCCATTTACCCTGCAAATGCCATGATTTTATTCTCATAATGCTCAGTAATATTCCACTGTGTATACAGAACAGTTTCTTTATCCATTCATCTTCTGAAGGGCATCTAGGTTGGTTCCATGATTTAGCTATTGTGAATTGTGCTGCTGTAAACATTGATGTGGCTGCATCCCTGTAGTATGCTGTTTTTAAGTCCTTTGGGTATAAACTAAAGAGTGAGATAGCTGGGTCAAATGGTGGTTCCATTCCCAGTTTTCCAAGGAATCTCCATAATGCTTTCCATATTGGCTGCACCAATTTGCAGTCCCACCAGCAATGTATGAGGGTGCCTTTTCCCCATATCTTCGCCAACACCTATTGTTGTTTGTATCCTTAATAGGTGCCATTCTGACTGGAGTGAGATGAAATCTTAGTTTTGATTTGCATTTCTCTAATTGCTAGAGATGTTGAACATTTTTTCGTATATTTGTTGGTTGATAGTATATCATCTTCTGAGAAGTCTGTTCAGTTTCTTAGCCCATTTATTGATTGGGTTATTTGGGGTCTGGGGGTGTTAAGTTTTTTGAGCTCTTTATATATCCTAGAGACTAGTGCTCTATCAGATGTGCGTGTGGTAAAAATTTGCTCCCATTCTGTAGGAGCAGTTCTCTTCACCTCACTGATTTTTTTTTTTGCTTAGAAGAAGCTTTTCAGTTTGAATTTATCCCACTTATTGATTCTTGATTTTATTTCTTGCACTATAGGAGTCTTGATAGGGAAGTCGGGGCCTAATCTGACATAATGAAGATTTGGGCCTACTTTTTCTTCTATTAAGCACAGGGTCTCTGGTCTAATTCCTAGGTCCTTGATCCACTTTGAGTTGAGTTTTGTGCATGGTGAGAGATAGGGGCTTAATTTCATTTTGCTGCATATGGATTTCCAGTTTTCCCAGCACCATTCTTGAAAAGGCTATCCTTTCTCCAATATATTGAGATGATCATATGATTCTTATTTATAAGCCTATTAATGTGATGAATTACGTTTATTGATTTCCATATGTTGAACCAACTTTGCATCCCTGGGATGAACCCCACTTGATTGTGGTGCACCATCTTTTTGATATGTTTTTGTATTCAATTTGCCAGAATTTTATTGAGAAATTTTGCATCTATGTTCATTACAGAGATTGGTCTCAAGTTTTCTTTGTGTCTTTGTCTGGTTTTGGAATTGGGGTGATATTGGCCTCGTAGAATGAATCTAGAAGTGTTCCCTCTTCTTCTATTTCATGAAATAATTTGAGGAGTATTGGTAATAGTTCTTATTTGAAGGTCTTATAGAAGTATCCATCTGGTCCTGGGCTTTTCTTAATTGGTAGGCTTCTGATGGCATATTCTATTTCATTGCTTAAAAATGATCTGTTTAACTTGTGTGTATGTATGTATATGTGTGTGTATGTATATATATCATCCTGATTCTGTTTTGGCAAATCATATGATACTAGAAATTTGTAGTGCCTTCGATATTTTCTGTTTTATTGGTGTAAAATTTTTCAAAATAATTTCTTATTATCTTATGTATTTCTGTAGTGTCTGTTGTGATTTTTTCTTTTTCATCACGGATGTTAGTAATTTGAAATTTCTCTCTCCTTCTCTTTGTTAGCATGACTAAGGGTTTACCATTTTTATTTTTTCAAAGAACCAACTTTTTGTTTTGTAAGTTGTTTCAGTTGTTTCTTTTGTTTCAATTTCATTGATTTCAGCTGACTTTAATTATTTACATCATCTACTGCTTTTGGTGTTGATTTGTTCTTTTTCTAGGGCTTTGAGATGTAATGTTAGATCATTTATTTGTTGACTTTATTCTTTTTAAGGAATGAGCTCCCATGCACTAAATTTTCCTCTCTTAGCACTACCTTCATAGTATCCCAGAGATTTCGATATGTTGAATCAGTGTTCTCATTTACCTCTAAGAATTTTTTAATCTCCTCTTTAATGTCTTCTGTGATCCATTTGTTCATTCAATAGCATATTATTTAGTCTCCAGGTATTGGAGTAGTTTCTATTTTTTACTTTATCATTGATTTCTAATTTCATTCCATTATGATCTGATAGAATGCAGGGTAATATCTCTGCTTTTTTGTATTTGCTAAGAGATGCTTTGTGGCATAATAGTCTATTTTAGAGAAGGATCCATGTGCTGCTGAAAAGAAAGTGTATTCACTCATTGATGGATGAAATATTCTATATGTCTGTTAAGTCTAAGTTGTTGATTGTATTATTGTTCTATAGTTTATTTAGCTTTTGTTTGGAAGATCTATTCAGTGGTTAAAGAGGTATGTTAAAGTCACCCAGAATTATTGTGTTGTGGTCTATTTGACTCTTGAAATTGAGAGGAGTTTGTTTGAATGTAGATGCTCCATTGTTTGGGGGCATATATTGTTATGTCTTGTTGATGTATGTTTCCCTTGAGCAGTATGAAATGTCCTTTATCCTTTTTGATTAACTTTGGCTTGAAGTCTACTTTATTTGATATGAAGATGGAAACCTCTGCTTGTTTCTGCAGACCACATGAGTGGTATGATTTTTCCCAACTTTTCACCTTGAGTCTGTGGATGTCTTTTCCTGAATGAGATGAGTCTATTGAAGGCAGCATATTGTTAGGTCCTTTTTTTTTTTTTTTTAAACTTCCAGTTATGTCTTTTGATTGAGTTTAGGCCATTATTGAGACATGATTTGTATTCCTAGTCATTTTTGTTTATTTTGGTATTTAACTTGATTTGGTTTCTCCTTGACTGGTTTTTCCTTTAGTGTAATACCTCCTTTGATGATTTTCATTGTTGTTTTCATTTCCTCCTCATGGAATATTTTGCCAAGGGTGTTCTGTAGTGCAGGCTTTCTAGTTGTAAATTCTTATCATGGAAGGATTTTATTTTGTCATCAAATCTAAAGCTTAATTTTGCTGGAAATAAGATTCTGGGTTGGCATTCATTTTCTTTCAGAGCTTGGTATATGTTAATTCCAGGATTTTCTAGCTTTCAGGGTCTGGGTTGAGAAATCTGCAGAGATCTTAATTGGTTTCCTCATATGTAACCTGATTCCTTTCTCTTGTGGCTTTTAAAATTCTCTCATTATTTTAAATACTAGGCAATTTCATTATAATGTGCCTTGGTGTGGATCTGTTGTGATTTTGTACACCTGGTATCCTGTAAGCCTCTTGTATTTGGTTTCCTAATTCATTCTTCATGTTTGGAAATTTTTCTGCTAATATTGAATAGATTGTTCATTTCTTTGGTTTGGAATTCTGTGCCTTCCTATCCCAATAACTCTTAAATTTGGTCTTTTTATGTTATCCCATATTTCTTTTTTTTTTCTTTTTTTTTACTTTTTTTTATTTATTTTTTTATTTTATTGTTGGTTGTTCAAAACATTACATAGATCCCATATTTCTTGAATGTTCTTCTCATGGCCTCTTACCAGTTTGACTGTGTAAGCTACATTCTTTTCAGTATTATATATTTTGTATTCATTGTCTGAAGTCCTGTCTTCCAGTGGTCTAATCTGTTGGTAATGCTTTCTATTGAGCTTTTAATTTGGTTTATTATTTCTTTCATTTTGAGGATTTCTGTTTTCTTTTCAGAACCTCAATCTCCTTATTGAAGTTATCTTTTGCTTCCTGTATTTGCTTATGTAACCCTTCATCAAAATGATCTTTTGTTTCCTGTATTTGCTCTCTTATATCATCCTTTAACTCACAGAACATTTTAATTATTTACATCCTGAACTACTTCTCTGTCAATTCTTCTGCTGTGCTGGCCAATGTATTCTAATAATGTAGTGTCTTTGGGGCACTTTCTTCCCTTGTTTTTTCATGTTGTTCATGTGTCTTGCCTTCTAGCACTACAGATCCAAGGTATTAGTTTTTACCCTATAGGCTTATAGTGTCCCTTCAGGATTCCAGTATCTCTGGGGGAGAACAATATTAGTAGATCCCAATACAAATAATATACAGCCTTAAACCACATAGCTGCTATTAAGATGTTTACAGTTTTGTCACAATACACAGAAATGGTAAGTCAATTATTATCTACAATATAAACAGTAGGTTTTCAAAAGGGTCTACAGTTTCTGATGGTGGACAAAGAGAACCTGGGGTAAGGTGAGGGATGAGGTGTTAATGGAGTAGGAGGTGAGGATATAGAGTTATTAGATCTTAGGAAGCTTGAAAGAGTAATCTAAAGATGTTGGTTAGGGGGCTGGGGATGTGGCTCAAGCGGTAGCGCGCTCACCTGGCATGCGTGCGGCCCGGGTTCGATCCTCAGCACCACATACCAACAAAGATGTTGTGTCCGCCGAGAACTAAAAAATAAATATTAAAAATTCTCTCTCTCTCTCTCTCTCACTCTCTCTCCTCTCTCACTCTCTCTTTTTAAAAAAAAAAAAAGATGTTGGTTAGTAGCAGGAGAAAGAGAAAGTGATTTGGGGGAGAAAACTGGGAAGACCATAATAGAGTACAAAAAAACAAACAGAAATATTAAGAAAAATAAAAAATAGGAGGTAAAAGAATATACAACACAACTGTAATATACTATTCAGACATTCTAGTCCTCAGTAGAAAAAGTAGTTGGTTTCACAAATGTTGGGGATGTGAGGGCGAGAGAAGAGGAAGGGGGGGGGGGAATCTCAAAGGAAAATACAAAGATTGTTTCTGTTGGAGTTGCGTATCTTTCCTGTTTTCCTTATCCAAGTGGGGTTGTCTGTTGTTTGCTGTTATGTATCTCCACCCTCAGGATGGGTGGAAGAGTTGGTCTTGGGGGCAGAGTGCCTGGAGCTGGAGTATAGCACTTGCCGGTCCCCTGTGAGAGACTGCACCCCAAGGATCTCCTTTGGGGCCTGCTTGTGTGATGTGGGCACCTAGTCTTATCTCCTTATATTGCCTATAAACCTCACAATTCCTGGTCTCTAATTTATTAGTCTCCAAACTCTATCTCACTCACCCCTGCCCTTTCTATTTCCCAATCAGGAACCTCGCTCTGTAGGTCTTGTGGGCTGCGCTCTATGGGCTGTGCACCTGCCTGGGAGAGCTGTTTTGTATTGGGTGGTTCAAGACAAAGCTTTGTGAGCAAGGCTGTGTAGCCACAAGCACTGTGCTGGGTTAGTGGCTGCCTGGGAGGGGTGGGTGGGAGGGGAGTTGGGGGCAACAGATACCTTGCTGTTCCTTCTAGGCCCTAGCCAGTATCCCAAGCTGGGAGTTGCCCCAACTAAAGATGGCGACAAGGGTGTCCCAAGATGGAGGCAGATGCTTTCAGAGATTTGGGGGGAAGGGTGTCAGGTCGGGTTGGGCCAGTTGGTGGCACTGGGCAGCATGTTCAGAAATGCAACTCTGTGGTATGCAGTGTTGTGGCTGGCAGCTGTCCCCAGACTCTGTCCAGTGTCCCCAGGTGCAGGCCACTGCATGTAGGGGACTATGGCAGTAGTTGCAGTATCCCAAGATGGAGGCGATTGGGGGAGCCCCACATTGCTTGATGGGGGTCCACATGGGAACAGTAGTTGGGATTCCTTTGCGGGTGGGCAGCCAGGGGTCCTGCGTGGGAGCAGCTATTGGGGGGTCCTCTAGTAACTCACAGAGAAACAGTATTCCCACTACTTAAATCCCAGGTCATGGAGTGCAACAGAATGCAGCTTCCCTCTAACCTGCCATCTTGGATCCCCCTAGTATGATATGCAATTAGAATATGTAACGTCTATCTTTTTAGGCAAGACCACCCTCCTCTTTTAAACTATTCTTTATTATCCTCAAGGTTTATTCTTCTTAATTAATTTCAGAATTGCTGGATCAGGTTTTAATATAGTTCTATAGGAAATTTGATTAGGACTATAATAAGTGTACACATTAAGGTGAGAACAGATATCTTAGATATTCCCTCATCACAGTATTTACCATGGTAAAAGATGGTTATTTGATCACACTGACTAGCCTGAAAATTCATTTAGGGCAGAAATCATCTTAATAGTCTTTTTATATTCCCAGTGCCAGTATTCAAATGTACAAGTAATGACTGAATATGTATATATTGGAAGGTAAGAGGATAAAGAGTGACTATTATAAAAAAAAAAAAATGAACGCCTTTCACTCTGATTTGCATGTGTGTGTGGTGTTGGGAATCACACAAGATTGCGAATTTCCCAACTGTAGAATAGAGAAAAAACATGAAGATGAATTCAATAAAAACTATTATTGCTATAAAAATATTAAGCGTATTAGTGAACTTTTTATTAGGAGTTCTCATAAATATATCTACAGTGGTAGAGTGATAAACTAGGTGGATTAGTTAAATCAAAAGCTATTAATTTCCTAATTACTTCCGAATTACCAGTTGGTTGGTAGATTCAATATATGAAATAACTACCTTATTTAGAATTTTTAATATAGCTATAGAATTTGCTAAGGTTTTAAAATGAACCTAGTAAGGTATATTTTCAAACAATGTAACCATTATTATATCTTGATAAAGAATAAGTACTAAAGAAAAACACTGCAATTTTTTTTAATATTTTTTAGTTGCCGATGCACACCATACCTTTATTTATATGTGGTGCTGAGGATCGAACCCAGGGCCTCACACATGCTAGGCGAGCACTCTACCACTGAGCCACAACTCCAGCCCCAACATTGCAATTTTTTACATACATAGACTACTTTTTATAAGTGGGATATATCTACCTGATATATGACTAACAAAAACCAATTGAACTTGATCAAAATAAATTCTGTTTTATTTAGCAGTTTTACTTTTAAAGGGAATTATATTTACAGGTGATTTATACAGTCTTTGAAGATACCAAGTTCATCTTAATTTTTCTATTAAGTTTATTTAGTTTCTAGCATATTTTGGAGTAAATGGAGATATCTGAATTAATATTCATAAAGTATTTAGAATATTATCTGTCACAGTATCAGCCTGTTAAGTAAATCAGTAGTCAAAGGGGCTATAGTATGTTTAAAACAGGCTCCTGTTTGAAAGCTTGTGTGTGGTGTGTGTGTGTGCGTGCATGCGTGCGTGCGTGCGCGTGCAGATAGATATCAAATATTTCTTCATTCACCTTTTGTAGTCACTGTTCTGGGAAGGCAATGAGTGGGGAGGGGGGACAGAAAAATGTTACTTACATGTTATGCCCTGTTGCCTCATCATTGAGTCTTTGTGTGTAAAACTGAGTGAATTAGATAAATTATAGCAAATTGTTTTTATCAATCTAAGAATTAGAGCAGAAATTAAGGAACTGTAACATAAGGTAATTTTTTTCATTTTGTAAGCTGTGTGATGGATACATGAGCTCATTAAGCTTTTATATCATGTTAGATATTCTTTCATATCAAATATTTCACAGTAGAAATTGTTTTAAAAAAAAATAAATCGGGGGAGATGAGCTATTCCCCAAAAGGATCAAAAACTAATTGAATTAAGTATTCTTTATTGTAAAATTGTTAAACTTGGCCACACAAATGTTGTTAAACCAAATATTCATTATAAATTTAACATTATAAAATAAACATTAACTTAGAATTTATCACTGCCTAATACACTTAGATGAAGTATTAATTTTAAAATAAGCATAACAAAGTGACTTAGTTTGCATACTATTAGGCTGATGACCTCACTTATAACTTGTTTCTAAAATTTGAGCTATATTTATCTTTTCTCAGTATTCATGTCTTAGGTTTTGCTACTTTCTCCAAAAGATATTTTAAAACATTACTTGTGATTAAACTAAGGGTAATTTCCATGGTGTAAAATATTCTTTTTTTTTTTTTTTTTCTTTTGGAAGAATCGGAATGGGTAATCAACACACCTCTTTGGCCTTGTGATAGACTGGATGTGCTTAATCGACATAATTTGCTTTGTACAATTGCACATGAAATCTTAGCCAAGAGCCTTTACAGACAGACATTTGAAGTTTTGCAGAATCTACCAGGTTTTCAAAATTCTCAAGGTATGTTTTTGCAAAGTCTGCCTTAATTTCTTTTGCCCATCTGGTGTTTAACTGTTAATAAGAAACAATTCTACACCTGTTTTGGTTGAATTTTTATATTCCAGCATATTTTTTTAATGAAGTTGTTTTCTGTAAAATGTATTCTCTGCAAACTGAATACGCTTTCCTGATGGTCTCAGAAAATTAGAGATGCTTATCTTTGGGTTGTCAGCAGTTCCTAACACAAACATTTTCATCACTCCCTTTTCCCTGCCTCTTGTCATCTGTAAACAGTTTGCTTAAGTACTCCCAGCAAGCCTTGTATCTTAAAAAATTCATGGCAGTGGAATAATGAAGAATACTTTTCTCTTTTGACTTTATAAATATAAAGTTTAGTTTACATCACCTTGGAACATAGATAAATTTGAAATGAATGGAGGAAATGAAGCAGATGGCAAGTTTGAAGAAGGAATACCAGTGCTGGCAATGGTAGTACTATTTGTCTTTTTTCCCGCCTGCCATTTTAGGGCTTGAACCTAGAGATGCTCTACCACTGAGCTATATCCCATCCCTTTTTATTTATTTTGAAACAGGGTCTTACTAAGTTGCCCCCATGGCCTCAGACGATCCTCCTTCCTCAGCCTCCCAGATACCAGGGATTATAGGCATATACCACTGCACCTGTCTAAATAGTTCTCTTATTTTTTTTTATTGGTTGTTCACAACATTACAAAGCTCTTGACATATCATATTTCATACATTAGATTGAAGTGGGTTATGAACCCCCAATTTTACCCCAAATGCAGATTGCAGAATCACGTCGGTTACACATCCACAATTTTACATAATGCCCTATTAGTAATTGTTGTATTCTGCTACCTTTCCTATCCCCTACTATCCCCCCCTCCCCTCCCATCTTATATGTAATTTTGTATAGCAATGAGGGTCTCCCTTCATTTCCATGCAATTTCCCTTTTCTTTCCCTTTCCCTCCCATCTCATGTCTCTGTTTAATGTTACTCTTTTCTTCCTACTCTTCCTCCCTGCTCTGTTCATAGTTGCTCTCATTATATCAAAGAAGACATTTGGTATTTGTTTTTTAGGGATTGGCTAGCTTCACTAAGCATAATCTGCTCTAGTGCCATCCATTTCCCTGCAAATTCTATGATTTTGTCATTTTTTATTGCTGCATAGTACTCCATTGTGTATAGATGCCACATTTTTTTTATCCATTCATCTATTGAAGGGCATCTGGGTTGGTTCCACAGTCTAGCTATTGTGAATTGTGCTGCTATGAACATCGATGTGGCAGTATCCCTGTAGCATGCTCTTTTAAGGTCTTCAGGAAATAGTCCGAGAAGGGCAATAGCAGGGTCAAATGGTGGTTCCATTCCCATCTTTCCCAGGAATCTCCAAATTGCTTTCCAAATTGGCCGCACCAATTTGCAGTCCCACCAACAATGTACAAGTGTACCCTTTTCTCCACATCCTCGCCAGCACTTGTTGTTTGACTTCATAGTGGCTGCCAATCTTACTGGAGTGAGATGGTATCTTAGGGTGGTTTTGATTTGCATTTCTCTGACTGCTAGAGATGGTGAGCATTTTTTCATGTACTTGTTGATTGATTGTATGTCCTCCTCTGAGAAGTGTCTGTTCAGGTCCTTGAGCAAACAGATTTAGGTTGTTTACGACTCCCTATGCCTGCACGGCTGAAGAGGTCAGAGACTTGATCTCTCCGCGCCCGCCGCCATGTTGGAATCCTAAATAGTTCTCTTAAAGGTTAAAGCTCAAGTCATAGATGGATAGGAACAGGGAGTTCATGAGAAATCACTTTTGAGCCATGAGATGGGTTTATAGGATGATGAAAACATTAATTTAAGGACTCTCCTCAGTGCTTTTATCATTCTCTTTGAATCTTCATTTTCCCATGCATTCCTCAGAGATCCTGTATTACAATTAGCATTCCTATCTGTTGCTCCTTCTGGATAGTGAGCTCCTTCAAGAAGCTTTATCTTGGTATCCCTACTAATGGACTTTTAACATACAGTTGGGTCAGTAATAAAACAAAGTAACCATAAGGAGTTACAGATAGTTGTGCCAGATTTTTAGTAAACCCTAAATGGCAAGCTACAGGAGTTTCCATCTCTGAATAAGGGGTCACTGGAGGTTGAGGTTTAAGAAGGATGTAAAAAAAGTTGGTGTTAGGAAAATTCCTGTGGGAGGAATATTTAAGAAGAGGCTAAAGGAAAAGAGATTAATTTTCTGATAAAGCCTGGACCACTAAAAATTCGTTAAGTGCGGGCTGGGGATGTGGCTCAAGCGGTAGCGCGCTCGCCTGGCATGCGTGCGGCCCGGGTTCGATCCTCAGCACCACATACAAACAACGATGTTGTGTCCGCCGAGAACTAAAAAATAAATATTAAAAAATTCTCTCTCTCTCTCTCTCCTCTCTCACTCTCTCTTTAAAAAAAAAAAAAATTCGTTAAGTGATAAAGACAAAATCTAGCTCTTAGACCCAACAGAATAGAAGGGGGAAAATGTTGGGAAGTCTCCACAATAATTTCTCTTTCCTCTATGAATAACTAAAGGAATAGAAATACTAAAGGATTTTTTAAATTTAAGAGTGAATATTTTTTAGTTAATTATGTAGTTTTGGTCATGGGAAGTGTAAGGCTGAGCTGTAGTTTATGCAGAGGAATGAAGTCTTTCGAGACACCGCAGATACACATTCTCCTGTGGGGACCAAATACAGAGATGTTAATGCAACCTCTGAAACCTGTGTGCAGCTTCCTTTCATATTCTCCATTACAAAGGAAATGAAGCTTTGTTTCATCAAATGCGTTTTTATTTAAGAGAATATATAACATTGCATTTTAATGACTGTGTCTTCTGTAGTGGGTAAGAAAGGATCAAGGGGAGTCTGTGGGGATGGTGGGGGAAGAAGGGAGTAAGTTTGAGAGACTGAGATAGTTAAATTTCATTGTATCAATTTATTTTTATTTCAGAAAATATGGAGGTCTCACAGTATAGCCTTCTTTTTAATAAACTTCTAGATGCCTGTATAGAAAGCAACAGTCTTGGCATGTCATCCTCTGTAGCAGAATTCATGATTTCAAAGAATATCCCTATTGATTTTTCCTTTCTTAGAAGATTGATTACTTCTTTGGGAAGGAGTTGTTTATGGCTTAAGGCCAGAACCCACTACAAAAGTAAGTTCCATTTAAAAAAAATTAATTTATACATTGGTTTTGAATTTTACTTTTTAACAAAGATCCATCTATAATATTTAATGCTAGACATTTAAATATATTCAAAGATAGTAGTCTGAACAGATGAGTGCTGTCTTTCAAAACCTGTTACTTCTCCTGTTTCCACTTAATCTTTTTTTTTTTTTCTTTGTACACTGGCAAGTCCACTAGAGGGTGAGCAAAGGAAATGAATGACAAAATGTGAAATTAGGTTGACATATCTTATAAATAATACAGGAGTAAAACAATATAGGGTAGAGTGAAAAAATTAAAGAATATCTTCATGGTTTACTTATGCCTGACATATCCCTGGTCGTTATAGCTTGGAATGTCCCATAGAAGGTCATATAGGAAGTAAAGAAGCTGCCATGTCGATGGAACATGCTACATAAGTTTTTTGCGTGACTTCTAGTAATAAAACTTTGTTAGTCTATTTATAGCTGTTTCTCTCTAATAGGTAAGCCTAGACAACTAGTACTTTCTCTAGTCTCAGTCACCTCAAAGGTACTTTTACTAGAAAGTAATTTCATTTAGGATCTAAATCTGAAATTTTTCCTGCCTTCATGAACTAATTTGTCTTAAATTTCTATCTCTACCACTGTCGTGTGTATAACATTTGTATAATATATATAATCATTTGTGTACCCATGATTTGTCTTCCTGTGCCAGATGTACCAAACATCCTAGCCACACTATCTGGGAATTGGAACTCTTTTTCATTCTTATGAAAAACATTCACTTTATGATCACTTTAGCACGTGGTAACTTTTTTCTCCAGAGAAATGGTAAAGAAAATATTAGGTGCATTTCAGGTAGTATGATTTTTACTTCAGTTACATACATACACATGTGTGTGCTGAGCCATTTTGTAGTATGTATTAAACAAAAAGTTTGAAAACAATATATTTTAAAAGGTGATCAGAAATTTAGAGGAGAGCTAGAATTGTTTGTTCATAAAACTTCATTGTAATTTTGTGGTCATGTTTCAGCTCTTTATACTGTTTCCCTGAAGATTGCTAGAACCCCACTCCCCTCACACACTACTCACACGCACACACACGTACTATATGCAAAACTTCGTGATTTTAGTTTTTATAATTGAAGTTACTGGGGTAATTTATTTTTAAATAACTAATTCTGAAACTTGGGAAATGCTGTCAGAAGGTATTTATATGCCATAGAACCAAAATATAAATCTGGAATCATTTAAATGTGACTCCTATAAATCTGTTTTTAGTTGGAAATAAAATTTTGTATTAAAGCAATTAAGCTTAATTATTCTTAAATGTTATTAATAGCTTTATTGAGGTATTATTCAATTACCATGCAATTCACCACTTAAGTATACAAATCAATGGTTTTTAGTGTGGAGATGTACAACAAATACCACAACCAAGTTTAGAATATTTTCATCACTCCAAAAACAAACTCCATATCCATTAGCAGTTATTCATTATTCCCCTGCCTTCTGTACTTTCATCCATAATAAAAATTACTTGTAAAGTTTTTTTAGTCATATGTTAAAGCAGTTAGTGTCTACATATAATTCAGTACCTTTCTTATTAGCACTTTTATTTTACCTAATTACACCTATGCCTTATTTCGTATGCAGTGTAACTTCCGAGACTTTGCAAGAAAGGTGAGGAAGTATAGAATCTTCTTGGTTTTTCAAAAACATACTTGAAAACCAAGTAAGTAATTTATAGGCATCAATTAGTCCTCCAGACACTTCAGTGTTGATATATTAAACACAATGGGATCATCCTTTGGATTTACCTTCAGACATAGCTTAACATTTGCAAAAAAAAAAAAAAAATTTAATGACTTACAGTCACATCAATAAATGGGAGTAATTGTACCTCATGTCAAAGGTAGTAAATTGGCAGATTAAAATGAGACAACACCTATGTATTTAACACAGGTAACAGGCACATAGTAGTTTCACAAAGTTTAGTAAATCATCATCCATATTAGCTTGAAAAAACTTAAAGCATAAACAACTTTTAATTATTTAAAATTTAATTGTTTAAATTTTAATTTGAATGGATTTTGGTAAAATATAACAATATTGCCTATATACAGTTTGGATGTCCTAGGAGTTTTAAAGGGATTTTCCCCCATTTAACACTTCTAATAACCCCCTAAAAATAAGTTTCAAAGTTCAATCTCCTTGAAAAGTTATTTTAGAACATGAATTGATGAATATAGTAATATCACACCTAGTGCTATAGAATGAAAATATATTTTAATCTAGTGCTTAGCACAATGTAAGACATAGTAAGAAACAGTAATGTATAAACTGTAATGACTCTGTAAGTTAATTAAAAATATTTGATAACAAGCAAAAACTTAATGTTATAATTCATGTTTTAGATTCATAATTCAAAATAGGCAATATCTATAAATACACTAAAACCAGATGTCATTGGAAAAAAAAATCCTAAGGAACTATTCTGGTGTTTTTGTTTTTTGTTTTTTTGAAATTATGTTGTAATTGGCTTAAAATGATACCTGCCACAAAAACGTCATTTTTCAGATAGTCTTATATTTCCCACTTTATATCTAATGTTTCAAAAGTATTTTATAAAGAATAATGTCAAGTGTACTAAGAAACTCACTACCATATAACTTGTGTAGTAAATCTAATGTGAAGAATTATTCTATCATAATGTAATTGTCACCTATGGATATTTCAGATGTCTAGGTCTTTACTTATGGGAGCTTTAGTAAAGTTTGACCTGTTTGATTTTTCAGGTGCTGTTTCATTAGGTTGCTATCCACCACTGGAGGGAAATTTATACCGAAAACTTCTATTGATTCCTTCTTATTTATCTGAGATTGAAATGCTTTTAGCTATTGAAATCTTCCTGGTATCTAATGCTAGTAGTATTCAGAGTCCTGGAACGTCCACACAGATGTTACAGATAGTTTTGAAAAGGTTGGTTGATGAAACTAACTACATTCTGAAAGCAGATTATGGGTTCCCATATGTGTCCTACATTACAAATGTTTTTTGTACTTGTATATTTTTATTTTTACATATACTCTGTAGATAGATATATAAACATATGTGTATTACAAAATTTGCTAATATTTAAGAAAGCATAGGATTTATTTGAGACTTAAAACTAAACAAGTTAAGGGGCTGGGCATGTAACTCAGCAGTAGGGTACATGGTTAAGATGCTCAAAGCCTTGGTTTCAATCCCCAGCACCACCAAAATAAAAGTTAGTAGCATTCAAACACTTCAAGTAACTTCGAAGCTGTTAGATTTGAAAAAGATCGATCTTCAGATACCCACTTTTCCTATAATTGTACCTATTTGTTTAGAAATTGTAATTGTTTAGAGATTGGTACCTAAAAGTTCTTCTTGGTAACCCGAAAGATGTAAAAACCAGGTCTAAGCCAGGTGCAATGGCACACACCTATAATCCAGCCCCAGGAACTAAGGACCTTGCTAAGTTGCTTAGGGCCTTACTATCTCAAAATAAAAAATTTTAAAAAGGGCTGGGGATGTTGCTCAGTGGTTAAGGCACCCTGGGTTCAATCCCTGGTACCAAAGGGGAGTGGGGGAACCCACAGGTCTAAAAGGGAAATATGTGATATTTTACTTGGTTCAGTCAAGAATGCTACTGAAAATGAAGCCATCAGCCTAGTTTCCATATTTTAAAATGTTTTATATATGCATAGATATTATAATATAGGTGTTAGACTAGAGTGACACTTTAACGTCCCCTGAATTTAGACTTATACCACTGATTTCTTGCTTGCCTAACCCAGGAAACCTGAAACATAAGGATCTCACAGGACTCCTATTTTAGAGTTTCTTGACAAGAATTTTGCTTCAGTTTATTGATGTAATGAATCAGATCCTCAGATTGAATACTATTGCATAGTTTTCTATTGCATAACAAATAACCTAAAATCTAGTGACCTAAAATAGCAAATATTATCTTTGTTTTTGTGAGTCAGAAATTTCAGAACAGTTTAGCTGGATGGTTCAAGCTCAGCATCTTTTACGAGACTCAGAATTTTTCATGTAATTGGAGTCAGAATGTCAGGAGCTGTAGTCTTCTACATGATGCCTTGACTGCATCTAGACATTGCCTTTCCTAGTTGAATCTCTTGATTGCCTATTGTCCAAAAGCCTCAGTTCAACACATGAGCATTTCCATAGGTTGCTTGAGTAAAAGGAGAAAACTGCAAGGCCTTTTGTGACCTGTATCAAGCAAGAACTGTGAATGGTGTCAGATTTTACCCTATCTTTAAGTTACAAGTTAGCATGCCACAGTTTCCTGAGACAAGAGTACTTTATTGTGGTGCAGGGAACAGCATGACTATCTGCATATTTATATTATTCATTCTCATTCCTAAATCCACAAATGGACCTTTGTGTATTACCTGCAGATGCACTGGATTCTGTTACAGGAGAGGAGTCCTAAGCTTAAGAGAATCCAAATCTTTTATAATGGGAAATAGCATGCCTACTTTTTGTTCTGCAGGGAGATACTATCTCCATCTTCTACGGCTGTAAATAAACATGCCTTTTTCTCCTGAAGGAGAAATTATCCTGACTTTCAAGATTGTTCCAAATTTCAGAGATGTTTATATATAATGAACAAAGGATAGTTGGTGCCTTTCAAAAAAACTTCCCAAATTTCAGGATACCATGGAAAATTGTCATCCCAACAACCTAGTAACCAAAGTGACAGTGAACAACTTTGGATTTCTTCTGTTAATTATAGAAGTCATTTAGTCTAGCTCACTAGAAAGAAAATAATTTCAGCTCCACCTTTTTTTTAAAACCCACTAAAATTAGCACCCCCTCACACACACTTTTTTTTTTTTTAATAGCTTTGTTTTCTGATGATTTCCTTTTTTAACCACTGTGAACTATAGTGCCTGAGGCAACTGGGCTTCCCATCATCTTAATGAGGGCTTGATTTTTCTGGTAGCATTCCATTCCTCACACATGCTGTCTATTTTCTCACTGTTGAATTTGGGGAGTATTTGTGGCCCTAGAGCATAACTAGTGACATCCATAGAACTTGATTTCTTTTTTATCCAAGCTGAGTATGTTTTCTCTTATTATTATCATGCTGATCTCTGCCTTATAATATTAACTCTTCTGAGAGAAAATATTACTCATCTTTTGTTTTTCAAAACACTACACATGGGCTGGGGATGTGGCTCAAGCGGTAGCGCGCTCGCCTGGCATGCGTGCGGCCTGGGTTCGATCCTCAGCACCACATACAAACAAAGATGTTGTATCTGCCGAGAACTAAAAAATAAATATTAAACATTCTTTCTCTCTCTCTCTCTCTCTCTCTCTCTCTCTCTCTCTCTCTCTCTCTCTCTCTCTCTCCTCTCTCACTCTCTCTTAAAAAAAAAAAAAAAAAAAAACAAAACACTACACATATTTGGCATATGCTCAGTCTACCAGAGCACCACTTGCTAAGCTAGAAGGCACTTGGCCACTTTTTCCTCTCTTTGACCATTGGCTCCTGTTTCAAGTGCTAATATAACACCTACATCTCTATTTTAAATACTTCCCATCCTATATCCCAGAGGAAAAAGTGCCCTAAAGAATGAATTTTACACAAGCACCCACAGTCACAACTGATAGCAGAGAGCTGGTAGAAAATGTATTTATTAGAAAAGTAAATTCTAGCACTTACTTTCTTCAGTCCTGACTTGTTACTTCATTAAATTAAGATATACAGCAATACAGTTCGATACCAAATATTAGCCACTATTATTTGCTTTCAACTAACAATAGTCAATATCAAGATAAAATTAACATGCAGTTGTCAGTAATGCAAAACTTCATTCCATTTAATATTCTTTCATGCATTATAGTGAATAGTTATACAGTCATTAACTTTGCAAATACAAAGTGATAGGTAATTATGTTTTAGATCAGTATTTTACAAGTCATCAGTTGCTGCCTAGTTTGTGATGCAATCATTTTAGGGTGTTGCCACCATCATTGTTAAAATTGAAAGACAATATAAAATGTACATCATCAGAGTAACTATTTTATGAGATTTCTCGTTTTTTATGAAATTTTTATATTACTGGGTCAAAATTTACAATACCTTTCTTCCCATGCATGGGTCATTGTCTGAAAGATACTTCTAAAACAATAAAGTGAAAGGAGTGTCATGGCTTAGTACCAATATAAATGAAGCTTTTCAAGAAACCATATTGTTGCTTTTTAGAATTTCTGACTTTGTGAGATATTCCCTTTATAGATGTGAAGACAACAAGCCTCGGAGCAAGGATGATTATCAAGCTGCAGTGGAAAGGTTAATTATGGCTGCTCGAATATCAGATCCAAAGCTTTTCATTAAGCACATGACTGTCAATGTTAATAAGGAACAGGTTTATAGTTTGGAACATTGTTCTGCCCTGAAATGGTTGAAAGAGAATATGAAATGGGCTGGAAAGGTTTGGCTTTTCAGTAACCATTAGTTAATAAAGGCTTTTTTTTTTTAAGTTCAAGTAATCATTGTTGAAAATAAAAAGCAATAAAAATAAAGTTTTCACTTTTGAGTTTTTGTACTTTTTTTAAATTATAGCAAGTTAACTGTTTTCAAGCAGTAAAAGTTTGTACTGATATATGTAATTTGTAATAGTTTTATCCACACTGAAAGTGACCTTTCAAATTAATTTAGAAGAACTTCGGTGTGGTAAATCCCCATTTTTTTCACTGTGAAAAAAATCACTGAATACTGTGCACCATTTAATAAAAAGGAACATTGCAAGCAGGTAACAAGTGTTCAGAAAAACTTTGAAGTTTTTCTGTAAGGGTATGAAAGGGATTAGTGTGTCCTCAGTTCAGTCTAAGCTAACCTACAACTAATCTTTGCAAATGGTAAAATAATATTAAAGCGACTTGAACACAACTTTCAAGGTACCTTCTGAATTTAAAGGCATGCTTCCTGAAGTTTTCCTTTGGTGCATCTTAGAATACTGCTTTTTGAATGTTTGTATTTTGTTACATTAGTAACAAATACGAGAACTATCCAAACCACTTTGGAAGTTAAAACTTCTTTTCCGAAGACAGCTTCAAAATCTGCAGCGTATTCGCCAACATAATAGCCCTCATTTTTAATCTGGTGCTTAAAACCATAAATTGATATCATTTAGAGAGGAAAAAAATGAATAAAGAACAAGATGTGACCGTGACGGGGGCTGGAGCGCGAAACCTTCAGGGAGTCCCCAGAGTGCGTAGATTGCGGCATCCCTCGCCAAGCGGCAGGGCGGGGCGGAGCGGCGCTGCGCATGCGTGCCCCGCCCCCCAGCGCGCGCCCAGTTTGCCCTTCGTGGTTCCCGGCCCTCGGGCCAGACCACCTCCTGCCGGCTAGCCACCCGTCTCCCTGCGGCCTAGTCCCGCACATTCCGGAGCGCTCTTCAGCGCCTCCTAACGCTCTCCGCGGAGCCCCCCGGGCGGCCGGTAAGAAGGCAGGGAAGCAGAGGGCTGTGGCGCCGACGTGAGCGCGGCGGGGCGCCCCGATGCTCGGCCCGCGCGCAGGCGCGTTGGGGTAAGGCTGCTTGACCTGCACCCGGCCGCGTGCGGGCGCTCGGGGATACGGCGGCGCGCGGCCTATTGGCTCCTTGGTTGGCGTGGGCGGTGGCTCCCCGCGAGCGCGCGCTCGCACAGCTCGGCCTCCTGGAACGCCCATGCTGTGAGGAGCTTGGGCCGAGTCCCTGATCGTAGGTCGGTCCCTTCCGAGGAGAAAGCGGAGGCAGAGCTCGCACCACCTCAGCTTGGGCTTTGAACTTTTAAAGCTCGTCCGGGGCCCGGGTATCTATATGTGCTTCATCTTTCCTTGGAAGGAGAACACAGAGACTTTAGGCTTCATTGTTTCCGACTTAAGATTTACCAAAGTGTTTGTCTTACTGCAAATTGTTACGACATAATTTCATAGCAAGGGATTTAGAAAAGAGCCAGATGGAGCAAACTGCTTTCAAAAAAAAAAACCTTACAAGATGGTTACTAAGGGAAGTCACAGTTTAAATGAGAGTAACCTAAGGTTAACTGTTAAATAAGTTACTTTAAAATGAAAATTGTCCCAAGAGGTCAAAGCTCAGTCCTGGGACCTCCACTTGGCAAACACTGTTAATTGTTGTTTCTGTATCTGGCGAAAGTAATCTAAGTAAGAGTTTTTCTTACACTGCCCCATAATTTGGATTTTTCACCAATTATCTTTCCAATAAATTTGGTTTGGAATTGCACAGACACTAAGTGATCTGTAAATGGATTGTTTCCCATCTTCCAGTCCCCATATAGGGAGGACACCCATCTCCTTGAACATGACTTTCCAGAGCGCCCCTGCTCTTAGGTGTAGACCTGGCCGTTTCCTATTTTACCCTGTGCATATCTGTATCCTTACATTTACTGTATTGTTTTATGATCATCTGCCTGTGTGTCTGTTTTTCCACTTCTTCCCTCTTGTATACTTAAGATTTTTGGGAGCTGGAATTGTCTTGATTTGGGGTTTTTTTGTTGTTTTTATTTTAATTGTAGATGGACACCTTTATTTTATTTATGTTTTATGTGGTGCTGAAGATCAAACCCACTGCCTCACACATACTAGGCAAGCACTTTACCACTGAGCCACAAACCCAGCCCTGTCTTGATTTTTTCCCCCTATTCCCAGAACTTTACACAGGACGCACATGAGCCTTGGGTGGGTGCTTCTTGGACCCAGAATGCCTCCCAAGTCTGGTAAGACAGCCTAACTTCTTTGGTTGTTTTGTAGCATGCCTAAGGCCTTTTCCAAATGGAAGGCTATCCGGTTAAGTGAAATATGGACAGGAACCACTTGCATTAAGAGTTTAAAGACAAGAAGCCTACAATTGATGTGGATGCCCCAAGCTTTCACAGCTCACTTTACTACATAGGAGAGCACCCAAGTACTCTAGCAGTGTATCTTCAGCTGATAGTAACATGACTTTCTGTGTAGCTGGTTCTATAAGGGAAGAAAACATGAGATCTGAATCTTCTACCATTCTCGGCAGTATGTCTTTCAACATAGATTAAAAGGTTGGTGTTCTCATCATCAGACAGACCTCTTCTGATTTAGTTTTTCCAGGGCCTGCTTATTTATGCCTGAAGCGGTACAGTTGGGTTCTTGGTCTTGCAAGGTTAAGACTAAGAGCTGTGTCACACACAAAGGCAAGCAGCCATGCCTCACAGCCTGCTGGACTCTTTCATTGTCTCCACTTAGAATTTTATTTTTAAAAATCTCAAAAAGTAAATAAGCTATACAGGGAACAAGGAACTGGTTCAAGAACAATTTTAAAATTACTTGATTGGCATATGATTGTGCATCTAAAGATCTTTCCCTGTGTTTGTATTAGGAATTTTTTTTATTTATGTTTTTGGTTGTAGTTGGACACAATACCTTTATTTTATTTTTTATTTTATTTATTTATTTAATGTGATGCTAAAGATGGAACCCAGGGCCTCGCACATGCTAGGCAAGCACTCTACCGCTGAGCTACAATCCCAACCCTGTATTAGGTATTTTTAGTGAATTAAAGTTTAAAAGCTTTCTAACAGACACCTCAGAATCCTCTGAGAACCTAAAGCAACAGTTGTCAGACTGAGCATGTATCAGAGTACCCTGAGAGTGTGTCTTGGCAGAGATCTCTGGATCCTATCCAGTTTCTGGTTCTGGAAAGCTGGGGTGGGGTCTAATAATCTGCATTTCTGACAAGTTCCTGGTGATGCTGTTTTTGCTTTGAGACCTCGGCCCTTAAAGTTGTATTTTTTCTCTTCCTTTATCCTTTTCCCTTTTCCAAAACTGGAGCTAGATCAAATCACAGTTTCCCTGTCACTTAAGTCTTCAGAGCTTAAAGGAGAGTTTACAGGAAACATGTGATAGTTATTTCCCACTTACAGGTCTCCAAGGGAAAACATCCATTTCCATTCCAATTCTTAAAAAGAACCAAAAAATATACATTTAATTCTTCCCGTGATTTGTGTAGGAAATGTTTATGTTAAAACAATAATTTAAGTAGATGTCAGAATTATTAACTGAATATATATATGAATACATACACACACATATAATTTTCTCCTTTCTCAATATGATTGATGACATATTTCTATAGGAAGGTGTATGTGAAAAGGGAGAATTGCTGGAAGCAGCAAAAGAAGTTACATTCCCTCTCACTGTTCCACTGTCCTCCAAGGAACAGTGTTTTTAAAAATCAGTATTAATTTATAAAGAAGCAGTTCCCATACCACAACATTATCATACCCACATCAGTTTTCTTTTTTGAGGAGAAAAAAATACTATTTCTATCAAAACGAATGTTTTATTACTAAGCAGGCACTAATTTTGTCTTGAAATAGTAAACATAAACAATTAGCCATGTTTATTCTGATAGATTCAAAATAATTTTTCCTACTAAAAAGTTTGTAATACTTAAGTCAGTCATTTGTACTTAATGTACTTAGGACTTGTATTCAGGGGCTAGGGTTGTGGCTCAGTGGTAGAGCACTGGCCTAGCATGTGCAAGGCCCTGGTTCAATCCTCGGCACTACATCAAAAAATAAAATAAAGGTATTGTGTCTAACTACATCTAAAAAATAAATAAATAAAAAGACTTCTATGAAGTCTTAGCAAAATTACCTACTGCATTGTACATTTTAAGATTTTCAGACATTGATCATTTATTGTGATAATTCTGGGAGTTTTACAGTCCCAGAATTTGTCTTCAAATAAAATACTATAGTTAACTACATGTTCTATCTATATGTAAGCCCTCACTAAGTTGGAAAAAGACTTCTGCAATTTTTATATACCCTTAATTATATAATAATGATAGTTGCCACTTCTGTGAATTTTCTTAAGTTACTTAACAAATCCTGTGAAATAGTTAACCCCAACTTTCATACCTTATGTACTCCTGAAAACATGTACAAAAAATTAGATGTGGGATTCCATATCCAGAGTGTTAAACAATAATCATAATGTTCTAAATTATATATTTCCTTTTAAAATATCTCTAATGGTTATTTCTAGTATTTTGTATGTGTCTTTCAGCCATTTTTTTTCTTAAATACACAGTCTAAATGACTTTAGTCTTGTGAGCATCAGATAAAAGCATGATAGATATATCTGTTATTCTTTAATTTGTTTTATTCTTGTTCTTTATTGCTGGAACTAGAATTGTAATTTTCTGTTTTTTATAAAAACAAAAGTCATTAAGATATTCACTAATTTCCCTGACTAAACTAAACTCCAGTCTGGTAAACTATAGCATTGTGTTAATTCAGTAAATAAAAATTTTAATTCAGAATTAAAGGGCAGTTTGGAGTAATAGTGTAATATACAGGTGTTTCTGGCATACAGTCACACATGCGTTCTTGGAAAGCCTCACATCGTGAGAGATAATGCATTAGAGTAAGAGGGCTTATGCGGGGGGAGCTACACACCACTTAGAACTTACTGAATTTTACAAGAGCCTTAACAAAAATCATATTAAATCTAGTGTAGACCAGTTTCATCAAAACTAAAATTTCAATCTAGGAATAGCCTTAGTAATTATTTTTTTAAAAGACTTGGAAACATTCAGCTTTTTTATGTATACTAGCAAATTTCCTCATTGTTCAATACAGTGGAAACTGTAATAATACTTAAAGTAATACTTGTAGTAATGCTTTCATGAAGCCACAAAACACCTTTGCCTCCACCCCTCGTGCTAGGGATGAACCCAGGGCCTCACATAGTAGGCAAATACTCCAGTGCCAACATTGCTGCTGAAACCCAAAGAGGTAACTGCTTGGGGGTGGGGCTTCACTTTTTTTCTAAGAACTCTGCCTGTCCACAAAAGCTTTCTTTTTAATGGAGGAAATCCCCCATGATTTCATAAACTGAGATATCACTCAAGACAGTTAAACCCAGATTGCATTGTTACCGTCATAGGCCTAAATGCAGCTTTTGAATTGTTCAGTAATTTGGGCTTTTCAAGCAAATTTGGTTCACAGCAGAATTAAGCAGAAAGTAAACAGAATTCCCACTTATCTCCTGTCCCAAGACACACATAACCTCCCGCACTGCCCAAGTCCCACATTTGTTATAATCAGTGAACCTACACTGACACATGGTTATTACCCTAAGTCTGTACTATCGGGTTCTCTTTTGGTGGTGCACATACTAAGGATTTTGACAAATGTGATGAGTTTCTACCATTGTAGTATCATACAGAAGAGGTTCACAACCCTAAAAAGCCTCTGGGTCTTGTCTATTCATTCCTCCCTAACTCTGACTCCTGGCAAACCACTGGTCTATTATCTCCATACTTTTGCCTTTTCTGGAATGTCATATATTTGGAATTGTAGCCTTTCTAATTTGGGCCTTTTTTAAACTTACTAATATGCAGTTAGTTAAGTTTCTTCCATGTCTTTACGTGGCTCAATACCCTCTTTCTTTTTAGCCTGAATAACATTCCATTGTCTGAAAGTACCATAGTTTACCCATTTGCCTATATAAAGGACATATTTGTTGCTTTCAAACATTGGATAAAACTATTATCAACATCTGTGTGGGATTTTGTATAGATATGAGTTTCAGTTCATTTGGATAAATACTAAGGAATGCAATTGTTGGGTGGGATGGTAAGAGTATGTTTAGTTTGTAAGAAACTGCCAAGCTGTACTACTTTGCATTCCCATCAACAGAGAGTGTGCAGCTGTGAATGAGAGCTCCTGTGGCTCAAAGTCCCTGCCTGCACTGTTGTAGGTGCAGTACACTGTTGTCAGTGTAGTCAGTGTTGTAGATTTAGATCATTCTAATAGGTATGTGGTAATATCTCATTAGCGCTTTAATTTCCAGTTCCCTGATGACGTGTTAAACTTTTTTTCATATGATTTGCCATTGGTAAATCCTCTTGGTAAGGTGTCTGTTCAGGTTTTCGTCCATTTTTTAATTGGGTTGTTTACTTTCTTATTGTTGAGTTTTAAGAGGTTTTTTTTGTGTGTGTATTTTGGATACAGTCCAGTATCAGTTACATCTTTTATATGTGATACTTTGAATATATGGCTGTCGTCATCTTCTCTTTTCTTTTATATTTATTTTTTAGTTTTCGGTGGACACAACATCTTTATTTTATTTTTAGGTAGTGCTGAGGATCGAACCCAGCGCCCCGCGCATGCGAGCGCGCTACCGCTTGAGCCACATCCCCAGCCCTCGTCATCTTCTCTTGACTTTCATGGAGCAGAAGTTTTCCATTTTAATGATGTCTAGCTTGTCAGTTATACTTTCTTTCATGGGTGATGCCTTTGGTAGTCTATCTAAAAAATCATCTTCATACTCAAGGTCATCTAGATTTCCTCCTGTGTTATCTTCTGGGAATTTCATAGTTTTGCATTTTATATTTGGGTCCATGATACATTTTGAGTTAATTTTTATCGGGGGTATAAGTTCTGTGTCTAGTTTACTTTTTTTTTTTTTTTTTTTTTTTGGCATGTGGATATCCAATTGTTCCAATATCTTTTATTTAAAAGACTATCTTTGCTCCATTGTATTGCCTTTTTTCCTTTGAGAAATCAGTTGACTATATTTACATAGACCTATTTTGGGGTTCTCTTTTCTGTCCATGGGTCAGTTTGTTCTTTTGCCAGTACCACACTGTCTTGATTATTGTACCTTTAGAGTAAGTCTTGAAGTCAAGTAGTGTCAGTCTTTCCGACTTTATTCTCCTTCAACATTGAGTTGGCTACTCTGAATCTTTTGCTCTTCACATAAATTTTAGGTTCCATTTCTCTATATCCATAAAATAATTGAGATATATTGATTGGGATTACACTGAATCTATAGACAAAATTGAAAAGAATTGATATCTTGACAATATTGAGTCCTCTTATTCATGAACATGGGATGTCTCTCCATTTATTTATATCTTTGATTTCTTTTATCAGAGTTTTATAGTTTTATAGTATAATTTTATCCATATTTTATTAGACTAACCTAAATATTTCCTTTTGGGGGGTTGGTAACGTAAGTGGCAATGTGTTTTTAATTGCAAATTCCACTTGTTCATTTGTGGCTTCTGCTTAACTTTTTATTTTTTTTTTTTTTTTTTTAGTGAGAGAGGAGAGAGAGAGAGAGAGAGAGAATTTTAATATTTATTTTTTAGTTATCGGCAGACACAACATCTTTGTTTGTATGTGGTGCTGAGAATCGAACCCGGGCCACACGCATGCCAGGCGAGCGTGCTACCACTTGAGCCACATCCCCAGCCCCTGCTTAACTTTTTAAGCAGTTGATGGATGCCTGGAAGTTGACATACATATATATTCAGAAATGTTCTGCCACCTGAGACCTTGGAGGAGGTAAGCTTCATGGTCCAATTTATAGTTAACATTGGGGAAGAGGGGGGAATCTGTTACGCATTTGGTTAATTTCAAATTCTAAGGCTATTTTATGTTATAGTGGAAGGCAGGAACAAAAAAGGAAAACAAAGTTCACATGAACAGCCAAGTCCTCCAAGAGTCCACTCAGAGCAGAAAGTGAAAAAGAATGCTGTCTTTCAGAATATTACTGGGTGTAAAATTTTTTAAGAGAAAAAAAAAAGATCACCTTTCCCTTTAGCACAGTCACTTTATGATATTATATTTCAAATATGCAGAACATAGTGTTTTTTTCTTATTTTAGAGTTTAGAAGCGGAAATTCCTATTTATTTTGTGGTAATGGGAATTGACCCCAGGGCTGCCCTACCACTGAGCTACATCCTGAACCCTTTTAATTTTTTATTTTGAGACAGGGTAAAAAGTTGCCTAGGCTGGCCTCAAACTTGCAATCCTCCTGCCTCCCAAGTAGCTAGGATCAGAGACATGTACCCTGAAGAAATGACTATTTGTAATGAGAATATAAAAGGGAAGGTTCTAGGGGGAATGGGTACCATACCTCCTGGTACACAGTAGTATGTGGTAATTGTTAAATAAGCAAATACAACTTAGAAAGGTGGAAGTGGGTGGCAGGGAAGATTATTAGGGCTCTATAATTATGTAGAAGAAAGGGAAAAAAATGAGGAAGATCACTGGGGACATGACTGGGAGTTTCTGTAAGAATTGGAGATCACGTTGGAAAGATAGATTGGGCAGCTTCAAATACAGGACTAAGTAGTAGATTTTATTCTACAGAAATTATGGAAGCCTGCCTCAGTCTGGCTGGGCACAGAATCACGAGCCACTCAAGCAGGAACAAAACTTTATTTTTGAAAAAGCTGCCAATACTCCCTATGCGCCGGCAAGCCAAAAACCAGTCCACCCACTCGCGTCTACCTGAAGGGGGGCGGACCTCCCCCGGAATTCCCTCCTACTATCCTTCCCCAACCAATGGGAACTCTCCAGGAGTCCCGTAACATGAGTCCCGTAGCAGGCCAAGGTGAACAGCAGGAGTCCAATTTCCATATGAATGTAAATCTTAACATAATCATATCATCTCAATGGCTAGCTGGCGTCACCTTACAACCGAAAGTGCCATGCATCATATTATTTGCTTGTGGCTCCTAGCAGGAGCCATTATAGGTGTTTGTGTCAGGACTACAGTGAGTGGGTTTTAGGAAAGTTAACCTATTGGTGGCAGGCAGTGTGGTTAGGGAAAGAAACAGGAAAGTAGACTAATTGTGGTACCGTGCAGTCCGTTTCTGTGGTGATGCTAATTGGCCAGAGAAAGTGGAAAGAAGAAATTATTTCAAGGAACTATAAAGTGACAAGTTTCAAAGTAATTGAACATGGGTACGAGTAGTGAGGTAGCTTGGATTTTAGGCTTTGACAACATTAGGAAAGGAAAAAAATAACTCCTCCTTATTTAGATATGTAAAATTTAAGAGATTGGCAGAACCAAGTGTCCGTCATATACTTGGAAATGAGAACTACAGCTTAGAGGGGGAATAAGAAGAGTTGTCACTGTCATCTACTTAGATGAACTTATGTTGAGGACTTTAATCCTTGGCTTATTGTTTCCTTTACTTACTGTTCAAAGGCCTGTTGAAATACTTAATGTGGAACTTATACATTGACTTTATGAAAGGTTCAAATACATGCAAAAAACAAAAGGTAATCTGAAAATATGTTGGTAGTCTCCAGATTGTTGAAAAATCTCCAGAAAAGATTCTTTTCTTATTAAATAAGAATTTTAATAATTATTATACATTAAAATAATGTCTTATTTTAAAAAGTAAAACCTTAAAAAAAAAGATATAAAACCTTTCCAAAGACTCAGCACACCTACCATATCAGAAAGAATGTGTGCATAAAAGCTAGATCTTCTTTTTAGAACTTTTAGAATAGTAAAGGTAAATTATAACATTTAAAAATAGGTATAGCAAGACATGATGACACCTAGTCCAAGCTAATCAGGAGGCTGAGGCAAAAGGATCATTTGAGCTCAGCAATTGAAGGCCAGCCTGAGCAACATAGCAAGACCATGTCTCAAAAATGTTAACTAAAAGCAAAACAGGTTTCATGGCATGCTTTCCAAAAATTGCAGATAATTTCATTTGGACCTAAAAAATTTTCTTTTCTTTTAGTTGAGGAAAAACTATTATAAAAACATTCCAGGTGGATTATGCCAAGATTTCACAATTAGAATATTGTTATCCAGCTAAAATAATGTTATTAACACACTAGTAATTTTAAAATAAAAAGACGTCTTCCATCTCTTTATAAACATCGTAATTATCAAACTATTTTCATTATGGAGAAATTACACTATTGGATATTGAATTTTTTTTTTTTCTGAGGCAGAAAATTTACAAAGAAAATTATCATTTGCCATGAAACCAGTTAATATTTCAAAATGGACTAGGAAAGAGAAATTTTATTATTATTTAGTATTTCTCATATTGAATCAGAGGAATTTATTATAACCACTATTTCAGAACCCTAATAGATTTCAGAAAACCACAGGTTTCTATCTTGGTTCTCTGATATTTCCCATGTATAGTACTAACTTGACTATAACTGCACATGTTGGGGATATGAGTCTGTGCTCAGAGTAATCAGGCCACGTCTCTTTGAAAGGTTCTGTCTAGAAAAGATTCTCCCTCACTGGTTCCACTACTCAAGAGCTTTATCAGGAGCAGAAGCAGTCAATGCCTTGAGGCCTTTCTATTTTGCAGTCCACCCAGATTTCTTTGGACAGCATCCCCGAGAAAGGGTAAATCTTTATTTTTTAACCTGTTGTCTCTATTTGTTTATCTCTGACATTATATAATATAGAGAGTTCTGTAAATTTGGATTATTCTGTCATGGTGATATAATTAGTGCTTTGATCAAATTTGAAATATAGAAACTTGAAAATTAGTAAATTTTCAAATAAAATTAATAAAAAGTAAATACTGGAAACTGGAAAAATAATGATTGTTTTTTATGAAAATTGTCATTGTTCTTATACAGGCCATAAAGTTTCCATGTAAACTTTGGAGTATTAGTAGTCATATTTTCTTTTTTAAAATTTTATTTATTTTATTATTATTATTATTATTATTATTATTATTATTATTGGTACCAAGGATTGAACTCAGAGGCACTAGACCACTGAGCCATATCCTCAGCTCTAAATATTTTATTTAGAGACAGGGTCTCACTGAGTTGCTTACAGCCTTGCTTTTGCTGAGGCTGGCTTTGAACTCACGATCCTCCTGCCTCAGCCTCCCAAGCCACTGGGATTACAGGCATGCGCCACCACGCCGGCATAGTAGTCATATTTTCTGTACCAGTTCTTGGATTAAAATTGAGGATCTGAAATAAAACTTAAACCTCTATCATCATAGTCAGTCCTGTTTTTAAGGATGTTTCAAGGAATATTTTGCAGTGCCCTAGTAATTTTGCTTTAGGATTGCCTTCTTACAATTTCAGTTACTGTGTACAAATGGATAAGGAAAAACACATGATAAATTTAGGACAGTCAATATTTTTAACATTAGATAATAATAGAATTACAAAGCCAAATGCTTTGGAATTATTTTATTGGTTCCTTTCATCTTCATCAATATCAGTACCTGATTTAACTTGAAAAGGAACTTAAACTCTTGAAAATTAGTACTTTTTTTTTTTGACCTTTGCTATCTACAGTCAAAAATATACCAATTTTACTTATTTGCTCTAGGAAGATAATCCTTACTGATATTTCCAACATATGTTGACTACACAAAGTCACAAACTTTCAAAGTAATTATTAAATTGATTCAACAGAAAGTTATCTGTTACCTTGGGGAATTGTTAATAATTTAAAGTTTTTAAACCTGGAAGAAAAAAAAATGAACCTATTAATGATTGAGTGTTTTCCCTTACCTAAAATATCCTTAAATCACAGCCTCTGTGTGCTGTAAAGGATTAACTCAGTGAACTTGGGTTGCTTAAGCCCTGCACACTGCAAAGACCTGGCTTCAATGCTGGGAGATGAACCTTGAGCCTTTGGAATGTCCTACCTGATGAGAATGAACTATAGGATAAGACCATCTAACAGGAACTGTCAGCCATGCCACATAGTTTATGCTAACAGTGTGATTCATGGTAAATACATCTTTTCCTCATATAAGGCCCTGGGTCACATTATCAATTTGACTGCTGGGGTCTGCTAAAGACTGAAAAACTAAAGTTAGTAACATGGATACTACATAACTATATGACTGGCCCCCAGTTAAACCCTGGATACCAAGGCTTGAATGAGATTCCCTAACGGGCAGCACTTCTCATTTTTCGTGTGCATCACTGCTGGGGGACTAAGCATTGTCCGTAAATCTCCACTGAGAAAAAACATCTGGGAACTTGTCCTTGTGCCTTTTCCCTGGCTGATTTTAATTTGCCATCCTTCTGCTGTAATAACCGTAGTTGTGAACATAACTGCTCTTCTGAGTTCTGCAAATCCTTCTAGCAAATCACTGAATCTCAGTCTGATCTAGGGTTCCCTGACAATGTGCCTGGAGTTTAATTGCTCTTCTGACTTTACATTCTTACTCTTTTGCCTTGTATTTTTGAGTGCCTTCCCTGTGCAATCCTTTGCATAAGCTGCTCCCTCTGCCTGGGACATCCTTCCCCAGGGTATCCCTGATACGCTTGCCCTCTACCTTCTCACTGAAACATCACCTTTCAGTAAGGCTCTCCCAGGCTATTTAAAATTACTACCCCACATTGCCTCCTGCAGTCCTTTTCCTCCTTACACTGCAGTGCTTTTTCTCTTTTTAATTTTTTCTTTTCCGGGTATCCTATGTCCTTATTTACGAAGTTTATTGGTTTTTTTTATTTCCCCTACCCTTACTGAAATGCAGGCTTGATGCAGGAACTTGTTCTTACATACTCACCCAGTCTTCCCTTTTACAAGAAGCAGACCCAAGTCCCATTTGGTCATAGCATCAGGCTCAAGGTCCAGGATCTCACACTGATGCAGAGTTGTTGTTTTAAATCCTCGTTAACTAATCTTAAAATATGTAAAACATTTATAAATTTGAAAGGTCAAAATTAAATATAAAGCTCACTGAGAAGTCTCGTTTCCATTCTTATCTACTTTATTCCATTTCTCTTCACTTCCTATAGATAATCATTTTTGTTAATTTTAATGTTATTCTTACTTTGTTTCTTTTTTTTAATATCTTTTAGTTGTTGATAGACTTTTATTTTATTTATTTATATGTGGTGCTGAGAATTGAACCCAGTGCCTCACACATGCCAGGCAAGTGCGCTACCACTGAGCCCCAGCCCCAGCCCCTATTCTTCCTTTGTTTTTTGACAAAAATAGAAACATGTATCAAAAATAATTTGGAAGATTTCATCACACTAGCAAAAAATGTACCTGACTTATGGACTCTCATAGCTAAGAACATCATATTATAATAAATTCAACATATGAAAATAAACAATGATTACTTCTAATTTCCAATCACACTGTGTGCCTGGGAGGAGGCTTAGAGTAACAAGAAGCATGATTATTGATGCCATTCTTCTATAGAGCTGTTCCTTCACTAAAGCGCATTTCTTCTTTTCACATGACAGTATATGCTGGAAATCACTCCATAGCAGTTCATAGATATCTTCTACATCAACTTTGTCTTCGTCTTGATTCCCTAGTACTTCATTGATAAGAGCTCTATAGGGCTGGGAATGTGGCTTAGTGGTAGAGCACTTGCCCAGCATGTTCAAGTGTCTGGATTCAATCCCCATTGCACGAAGAAAAAGGAAAATCCCAATTTTTTAAACTAGATTATTAAATACCCTCAATAGTGTTTAAGAAGTTAGATACAGTTTCTCTTGTGTCCTTTATCTATTTTGTCTTAAATGCTATTCATACTTTTTTCCAGGAAGTCAATGAAAATTCTCTTAAGAGATTAAGTGTCTACTTAGAAAACCTCCAGAAACCAGGCTTCAAGTCTTTGAAACCAACTCCACTTACATTTTATGTAAGAGAAACAGACCAGAACCCCTCTGATGGCCAGGAACCCTTTAGTTCTCCCGGTACGTGGTCTTATTTCTAGTGTGTCCCTTGCAAACTGCATGCTACATATATTCATTAATTTTGACCTTGCTAAGGAATACCTTTGGATTGAAGCCTTGGTCATTGAAAAATAGTATCACTTAATTCATTGTTTTTCTAGAGTTAGATTCTATTCCTAACTGCATGTCTTTGGATAAGCCATTTTTTGTGTTGTTTTTTTTTTTTTAACTGTCTTGTCTGTAAAACTGAAGTACCTGTTTGTCTCCTTATTTCAGTGTTGTCTTAAGTGTTAAGCATGTCTATAACAATTTATACTTCTAAAAACTATAGTTTGTATTCTCTCATTTAGTGCCAACAGTACCTAAGAGGTTGATAGTATTTGCCCAGTTGTAACAGTAATGTTCAGTGACTTTCCCAAGACCCTAGAGATAGACTGTGACCTTGAATCCAGGTCTCTGAACTCCCACCTCATGCTGTTTTGAAAATCTAACCAACTGTAACACAGCCTTTTTCCCAGTACTTTTTGTCAAGGTTTTAGTTATGATCAGTAATTCTTCATTGGGGACAAATGTTTTGGTAGGTAAAAAGCTTTGAAGGCTTATCTTTTATCCGTGTGTGTGTGTGTGTGTGTGTGTGTGTGTGTGTGTTTGTGTGGAGAGAGAGAGAGATCTCCTTTGGCAATCCTTGAGGGAGTAACCTTATTTTTAGAATAAACTTAAAACCATTTGAAGATTTACTAAGAGCTTTTTGTGAGTAAAGGCTAAAACAATTAGAAAATGCATTATAATTTTTTTAAACAAACTATTATTTGTTTTGGGAACAGAATTTGGGAAGTCTTTTGAGACCTAGAATCTGTGTCTAACTCTACCAGTGATGAGCTGTGTGACTTTAAAACTTTGGGGTCTTCATTGATCAAGGTGAAGACCCCAGAGTGCTGTGTAGAGACCACTGGAGATCCCTCACTTCTGCCTAATGTTCAGGAGGCGCTCAGGACCTAGGGTGTAAAGGGAAGGGCTCCATCTAAAGATTGCCTGAGGAGAGTCTCAATGCTGATGATGGCTTCACACCTGGCCTTTTCAGGGACCAGAATTTCATGCTATATTTTCTCCAGTCTTTTCCTCTCCTATGGGAGATCAAGAATCACAAATTCCTTTTCTTGACAGTTCTCCATCTACCTCTGATTTAGAGTTTTACTTAAAATCACCCCTTGTTTGTCATTATCCAGAGGAAAAAAGTCAACTCATAGACCTTTTTTAAAGAAACAGCTGTGTTGAAGAATGCTGTAAATAATAATAAATAGTAACTGTATCATTTTAAGTGATACAATTCCATTTGAAAGTGTAAATAATCATTATTTGTTTAAACATTATAAATATGCCCTTCTTAGCTATGAGAGTCACCTGAGACATATTGTTTGCTAGTTTCAGACCAAGTGTTCATAGTGTTACTTAATGGATAGTGTTTTTATTATTAAACTTCAAGATTAGTCTAGGAATTTTCCAGGCTCAATAGCGCAAACCTTTAATCCCAGCTGCTTGGGAGGCTGAGGCAGGAGAATCAAAAGTGTGAGGCAAGCCTCAGCAACTTAGCAATACCCTATTTCAAAATGAAAAAAAAGGGCTGAGGTATAACTCAGCAGTAGATCACCCTAGGTTCAGTCCCCAGTACCTAAAAAAAAAAAAGGCTAGGAATTGAAGAAACATCATACTAATAACATCAGTATTCTTAGGTTTCTCCAAGAAAACAGATGAAATTAATAGAGGCAAATTATACCTTTTACAGTTCTTAAAATAGTGTCTCCAGTCTATTTGTATGTATCTAGGAGAGTCACTCTGAGGTCTACAACTCCTACTTGCCACTATCACCACTAGCTTAAATATTGAATATATATGTAGTTAAAGAATAAGCTGAGGGCTGGGGATGTGGCTCAAGTGGTAGCGCGCTCGCCTGGCATGCGTGCGGCCCGAGTTCGATCCTCAGCACCACATACCAACAAAGATGTTGTGTCCGCCGAGAACTAAAAAATAAATATTAAAAATTCTCTCTCTCTCTCTCTCTCTCTCTCTCTCTCTCTCTCTCACCTCTCACTCTATCTTTAAAAAAAAAAAAAAAAAAAAAAGAATAAGCTGAATTTGAAAGCTTAGAATGAAACTTAGCTCCACACAGCAAATTAAGGGCAAAGCTGATACTAGAGCTAATGTTCCCTTATTCCTAGCCCAGTGGTTTGATTTATAAACCATACTGTCTATTGATGATTCTTTAAAATATTGCTAGTACTCATTTTTTGCCTTTGCCTTTATGACACATATTGGCACTTTAACAAAGCCTTTAAACACATTTTTCTTTAACATTTTTATCCAATTGTAAAATTAAAATCAATTTTTTTCTTAGAATACTAAAAATCATTAATCAGCCTTTCATTGGTAATTAAGATGTTAGTAAGATAAAACATTTACTCTTGTTTTTTTATCACAGAAATTTTAAGAACCATTTTATATTATTAAGACATTGAAATTTTTAAAGGCCTAGTCATTTCTTCAGTTCCATATTTTCTTGATTGCCCATGACAAAATAAGGTTTATTGTTAAAATAAGTTTTATTTTAAGAACTTTCTGTGAATTAATGGTAAAACGAATCACTGTGGCCAGCTCTGACTATATAAAGATAAAAAATCTTCTACTTTCAGTTAAAGGTTGTTTTCAACTATTTATTAAACAAAATTAAGTTATTGAAAAACATTAAGAATGAGAGAAAACATAACATACATGACCAAAAGACAAAGTTAATATATAAAGAGTTCTTACAAATCAAAAAGAGAACACAGCAGATCATCATTAAAAAAAAAAAAAATGGGCAAAGTCAATGAAGAACAGCTCAGGAAATAATCCAAATATATAGACAATAAAAATGGTTAGCCTCCCATGTACATATATTATATCAAAATACATTCTGCCATGTATAACTAAAAAGAACAAATAAAAATTTTAAAAATGCTTAGCCTCAGTATTCAGGTACAAATTGAAATAATTAAGTACTATTTGCTACCCAAAGACATGTGCACTCTGATATAGGCAATCCTCAGTATATAGCAGTCCTTTCATTGGGTTAAATAATAAATTGATAAATTAAGAGAGAAACAAATTTCTTCCTTGACTTAGCTATTTTAAGGAAAAAGTATTTCTTCCTCACCTATAATGCAGGATATGGATTTTCTTATCCTCCTTCACTAACTGGAGAAACTCTCTTTCCTGTAGCATTCACTTCATCATCAAATGAATTAGGTTAAAAATCTCTCAGTTTGCACATTGTGTATTTTATAAGTCTGTGGCAAACAGAAGATGTATCTCTGAGAATGATTTCAATTTTGGTATCATCAGTTGCAAAGACAAGAAAACACATTTCAGTCTAGTATGGAATGGTGAAAAACTGAAATCAACTTATAAGTCCATCACTATTGGAAATCATTAAATAAATTATACTATAAGTCATGAAGTGAACTAGTATGTAGCTGCTAAAACGAATGAAGCTGATTTATACATACAGATGTGAAAGAGTCACCAACATTAAGTGGCAAAGGCAATTTCAAAATAACATCCAGATTGACACCATTTATATATTAAAAATGAACTATGCAAACCATGTAAGCACATATGCATGTGTGTGTGTGTGTGTGTGTGTGTGTATGTGTGTGTGTAATACACAAGCACATAGAAAAGGTTAGACCAACACTGTCCAAGAAAACTCTGCAATGAGGGAAATAGTCTGTGTAGCTCTTGAGCACTTCCAAGGTAGCGAGTGTTGATCAAGGAAGAAAACAGCGCAATGGATTTCCTGTTGACGATTTAACAATTTAGGTTTCCAAACTTTGCCCAACATCAAAATCAGACTGTAGAAGCACTAACTTTTTTAAAAAATATATTTATTTATTTATTTATTAGGTGTAGATGGACACAACATAATGCCTTTATTTTTATGTGGTGCTGAGGATCGAACCCAGGTCCCGCCCAAAGCACTAACTTTTAAGCAATTAGATCTTTTTTTTTTTTCCTGCAATACTGGGGCTGGAACCCAGGGCTTTGCACATGGTTAGGCAAATGCTGTATGACTAAGCTGCATACCTAGCCCAACAATTAGGTAATTTTTAATCACTACTAAAAGTATTATGTTACTAGCTAGTTGGGTGGGCAAGTAAATGGACAAGAAAATTCAAGATGGGTTTCTATAAGCACAGACTAGACAACCTACCCTCCTCATCTGAGCCACTGTAACACTGCAGGAGCTCACATGCTCACTCTCTGTATTGGACTTTGGGGAGACCTGCTCATAGAGCAGCTTTCCTATCTGTTCAGAGACCACATTCATGGGCAGCATTGACGATAATTTGAACCCCTTCTTGGGTGGGAATGGGGTTAGTCACTGAACTAGAACGCAGCTAATGTTAAAGCAATTTGTGAAGGTAAAAATAGCATTGTATAGTTTTGGAGAGAAGCAGCAATTTCCCATTCACAGATGAATTTTAATCAGTAATGGAATGTTTTGAAAGATTTTGATTTTATAAATGTTGCATGGAAAGATTTTTAAGCTACAGCAAATAATCATCTGTATTAATTGTTTGGGGGAATTATATTCTCTAGGATTTCGAGCAGTCAAATTTACTTTGCACACCAGAGATCTTCTAAGCACAGTATTATATATTCTCAACTCCTGCAGTTTATCTGTTGAACATATCCAAAGCATGAACACTAATGTGCATTCCCAGCCTCTCAAAGAAACTAAAAGGATGTCTGACAGGCCCATCAAATGGGACAAGTCTTACTACTCCTTTACTGGATTCAAGGACCCTGAAGAAGACCTTGAACAAGTCTCGAGAATAGAAACAACCCTAACGTATGTAAAAGTTTGTATTAAGTCTTTTGATTCTAAATATATGTAAGAGATTATTTTAAGTTTTTGAAATTCTGTTCCAAGTTGCACCTAGTATATGGAATAGGACTGTATCTAAGACTGTGGAAGATTTTCAAGCTTCTTTACATATTGAGCAGCATTTCTTTTTTCTTTTTTTTTTTTTTTTTTTTTTGAGAGTACACTAGTGGTGTACTTTAGTATAATAATCCATAACACTGAAAAAATACAAGGAGGGGCCAAGGTTGTGGCTTAGTGGTAGAGTGCTTACTTAGCATACATGAAGCACTGGGTTCGATCCCTGGCACCACATAAAAATAAAAACAAATAAAATAAAGTATTGTGTCCATCTACAACTAAGAAGTATATTCAAAAAAATACAGTAAAGCATTATAAAATGTCATCTTGAATAGATTACTTGCCAAACTAATGTTTTTAATTATGAAAAACAGATACAAAATATTTCTCTGTCTTTTGGCGTGTCTTGTTTGCTAAACCACCATTAATGTTTTTTGAGAAAGTCATTTTTAGACTCCATAAGGACCCATCACATTCCTTTTCTATGGCTGTATCTAAAGCATCCAGTCCTTTACCAAGGGATTCTGACTTGCTGCAGTTTAGGAAATGAGCCTTAACTATCCAGTGGCTTATTAT
Organism: Spermophilus citellus; assembly: GCF_964194105.1. Classification (NCBI taxonomy): domain Eukaryota; kingdom Metazoa; phylum Chordata; class Mammalia; order Rodentia; family Sciuridae; genus Spermophilus; species Spermophilus citellus. The sequence continues at coordinate 20,602,636 of NC_138184.1, read as the reverse complement.
CTGCTTCATGGGGATTATCTATACTAACTCTAGAACTCCTCACTTGTTCTCTATCTAGATTCCAAAATCCAGTCCAGAAAGGGGGACAAATGTGCATCTGAGGGCACATGTTTGTGTACCTGTGTAAGAGTCCAGCCATGGTATTTGTTCATATGTGTTACTACTAATGGATAGATAAATCACCTCCCTAAACCTAGAGTTTTTAAAATACAATTTTTTTAGTTATAGATAAACACAATACCTTTATTTATTTTATGTGGTGCTGAGGATCAAACCCAATACCTCAAACATTTGAGGCAAGTGCTCTACCACTGAGCCATAACTCCAGCCCTAAACCTAGATTTTAATTGTTCAAATTCTATTCTATAAACAAAACCGAAATGAAAACATGAGATTGGGAATGATAATTTTAGTCCAGAATTAATGAGATAGTAAGAAGGGTAAAAGTGAAAAGCATCAGGGTGGGATAAAAGTTGATATACTGGAAATTTGATTTGGAAAAACAGAGGGAAGGATGAAGGGCAGCTGCCCTAGAGACTGTATTGGGAATTGAAATGATTGCCATGAGCAGGGGATGACAGGGATCTGCTCAGCCTTGGATGCCTGAGATACAAGTCCAACTTCTTACCCTCTGAGGATGTTGCTCTGCTTACCTATGTGCTGAGCCAAAAAAAAAAAAAAAAAGGAGGGGGGGCCTGGGAAATGTCTGGCCTAAAGGGTATAGAAAGGAAATGAGATTGGATAAGATAAGACACAAATGACAGTTGAAGGGGCTTAAGGAAAAAGTGTCAGAACTTCAAAGAAGCAGTTAGTCTGTGGCTCAGTTGAGTGAACTAGAGATTATGTAGCCATTATGAAAAGACTGTCCCCAAGTGCCCAGAACCAAGAGCTAGTCAGCTGGCAAAACAATGGAGAAAAAAATTAAAACTATAAAATGGAAGCTCAACAAGATAAGTGGCATTCATCAGACTTTCTTGTCTACTCAGAGTCTTTATCATTTCTCTTTTTAAACATTCCTCTAATAAAAATCTTTAGTCTTTAATAAATGCAGTAGACTTTGTTTTATTATACTGATAGGCTCTTAAGAGTAATGTTTTCAGGCTGGGGTTATGGCTCAGCGGTAGAGCGCTCGCCTCGAATGTGCAAGGCCCTGGGTTCGATCCTCAGCACACATAAAAATAAATAAAATAAAGTTATCGTGTATAATTACAAAAATATATATATTTTTAAAAAAGAGTAAGAAACATGTTTTAATCATCTCTTTGTGAACTTATTTACTCATACATCCATTTTATTGACCTGTATTAAAGAATTTAAAGAGCCAGGTGTGGTGGTGTACTCCTGTAATCCCAGCAGCTCAGGAGGCTGAGACGAGGAAGATCGAGAGTTCAAAGCCAGCCTTAGCAACAGCGAGGCACTAAGCAACTCAGTGAGACCCTGTCTCTAAATAAAATACAAAATAAGGCTGGGGATGTGGCTTAGTATTTCAGGGTCCCTGAGTTCAATCCCTGGTACCAACAAAAAAATAACTTTTAAGAATTAATATGAGGGGCTGGGGATGTGGCTCAAGCGGTAGCGCGCTCGCCTGGCATGCGTGCGGCCTGGGTTCGATCCTCAGCACCACATACAAAGATGTTGTGTCCGCCGAGAACTAAAAAATAAATATTAAAAAATTCTCTCTCTCTCTCTCTCTCTCTCTCTCTCTCTCTCTCTCTTTCCACTCTCTCTTAAAAAAAAAAGAATTAATATGAATGTGTTGGAGGACTCACAGTTTAATAATATGGAAACATAAAGTAGCTTAATAAAGATGGTAGCAATGGAAGTATCTTATTAATGAATGTAGATGGTCATTTTTCTTATAGTGCCCTGTTAATTTCATTAATATTCACTAAAAGATAACTGCTGATTTTAGCAAGAGACACATGTCATAGGTCTGAGTTTAGGTGAATTAGTTGTGATACTATGATCTCCTCCAAGGTATACTTGGTTTTAAATTCAAGGTCTTATTTTGACAATTATCAACACAGACTCAAAAAATTCATTTTTGTCTCCTCATCTACCCTTAAAAAGGACAGCAACATTTTTTTAGAAATTAGCCAGGGAAAATTTAACTCTCCAATTTATTGATCATTATTTTTCAATCCAGTTGTCAATAGCTGATTATCTTGACAGACATTGATGTAAATATATTATTAGCCAGATAGAATCTTTGTTTTCTTAGCTTCAAAAGTGAAATTAATAATGACATAGAATTATAGTGGATAGTTGTATTCAGTTTTTAGTGCTTATTTTAGGGGCCTTAGATTATATTTCTTGAGCATTATTATCTTTGTAACCTGAACTAGATCATCACACCTCACGTGGTTTGAATTTAGCTTTTAAAAAGTGTAATTTTAGAGTAGAGGATCCTAGCAGGGTACAATGAGAGAGATCAGAACTGTGCGGAACAAAGACAAGAAAAGAAATTCTCTCTTGGGGCCCTCAAAGTGAACTGTAGTATAGACTAAATGCCTTCACCATCATGCCTTAGAGTGCTGATGGTGAAGTTACACCTATATTAATTTGAAGGATTTCATATCTCTTATTTCCCTAACTCTGTTAGTTATCTTTGCATCACTATGACAAAATACCTGAGATAAACAACTTATAAGGAGGAAACGTTTATTTTGGGTCATAGTGTCAGAGATTTTGGTACACGGCTGATTGGCCCTCTTGCTTTAGGCCTGTGGCAGCCCAGTATGTCATGAAGGAGCATGTAATAAGGAGGTCTGGTTCACCTTCTCGCAACCAGAAGCCAAAGGATAGAAAAGGAAGGGGCTGGCATACCAATGTCCCCTTCAAGGGCACATCCCCAATGATTTAACTTTCTCCTAGTTGGCTTCACCTCCAGAAAGTTCCATTACCTCCTGATAGCACCATAGGCTAGACACCAAGCCTTCAACATGTGAGCAGTTGGGGGCATTCAAGATCCAAAGTACAACACCCATTTTTTTTTCCACAGAAAAGTTATTGTTTTCCCCTTTAATTAGTTTTTGTTTGTTTGTTTGTTTTTTGAGGAGATACTTAGGACTATGTAAATATCCTTTTATTTATCAGATATTTATTTACCCTCTAACTCTAATTCACTGACGATTCTTGCCTGAATCACATTGCTTTCCTGGTTGCCAAATGTTTCCTTTTAACTGATTCCTGTGTTCCCAGCATTCCTTGAGTACTCCATTTCATTCTAGTTCATCAAGATGTTCCAAGCTCATCTGAACTGTCTCTGCCCCACTGTTTGGTTCAGCCATTTTTCTAAGAAGCTTTGGTTCTTTTTAGTAGGGAGTGTTTATTAGAAACCAGCATCTGTGTGCTCCACATACTTAATTGCTATTGATCTTCTGTGGCCAGAGCTAGGAAACACATATCTTCATCTTTGTGAATTAAAAAACATATTTCTCTCCAAAATAGTTAAAATTTGTTAATAAAAATTATTAACTAGACTAGTTGATTTTTATATATTAATAGTAAGAATTCTAGAGTCATGAATGCATAATTAAAAGATTATATTTCAATATACTTTTTTTTTTTTTTTTTGGCGGAACTGGGGATGGAACCCAGGGCCTCGTGCATACTAGGTGAGCATTCTCCCATTGAGCTACACCCCCAGCCCTTCAACCTACATTTTAAGACATTTTGATCCCCAAACCAAACATGGTAGGTCATTTGATACTTCATTCATTATGCTTTCTCTTACATGATTTAAAGTAAACTGAATAACATGTATTAATAAGTGAAGAAAGGTTGAAAATGTAATCAATACCTAATAATAGTGATATAAATTAAGATATTTTTATTTAGTTTCTTATTTATCACATACCATTCAAAAGTAACAAAATGTTTGCTAATATTCTTAAAGGAATGATCATTGACTGCTGTTCCAAATTCATGAATCAATTTTAAACACCTTTTCCTAGAGGATGAGGTCCCACTTCTTAATCCTGGCATGCAAGAGCCTCTGTGGTCTGCTTCCTCCTGCCCTACCTTTTCAGTCTCATCTCCTGACCTTATGCGGGTGTCGTATAATCTGAGCATATTGATTTATCTCATAGGTCCTATGTACTTGCATGATTGGCATGCCCTCCCCTCTTAGTTATCTACCTAGGAAAATCAAGATACATGTCTTAGGTTCCAGATCACACATCACCTGTTCTACAGAACCTTCCAGGGAGAATTAATTGTTGCTTCCTCTCTTCTGATAGTATTCTATTTTCTCCTATTCTGTTTTTATTGTTTCTCTCTATTTTTCCTTATTAGGTATGTCTTCCTTTACAGCAGGGACTTTATTTCTTTTTATCCACAACTCAATGCAATATATATTGAGAATAACAACATCTTAAACCTTTAAAGTGACTATGAAGGAAAGTTTAAAGGTTTTTGCCCGTGTTTTTGAGATGGACATGTGAATTCTGCAGCATGATTTTATTATGTGACTTTCACTGACATATTCCAGAAGGGTTTCAGGTGCCCCCTTGGTGATGAGCTCCATGACATGTCTGTTCTTTGGATATATTTCCCCCGACTCTTCTGGAGTTTTCTCTTGCACACCTATGCCTAGATCGCAACCCACCACTCTATCTAGGACTCTGAAACCTTCCTTCAGCCTGTAGTCACCTTGCCATTCTACCCCCGCCCACACATCTGCAGCAGCTCTTCAGCCCACAGGGCTCTACCCAGGTCTTTTCATTTCTCCAGACTTCCCTTGGGGAGCCAGAGTCCCTGAGCACCAGCAAAAACATCCATGTCATGATGCTCAGAGCACCCAGTAAGAGACAGTCTCCATTAGGCAGTGCTGCTTTCTGGAAAGCCACATAGCCTCTCTTTCCACTCCTTTCTGAAAGCTGTCCCCTGCTAATCCTTAAAGTATTTTTTTATATTTTTTTTCTTATAAGACTATCTAGGAAAATATTCTAAGAAATAAGAATTGGAGAACATCTTTCTACTGAGCCTATTGTATTATATAGCTGATGTAGTTGAAATGAGACTTACACTGGGCATTTAGTTGGATGAAAAGAAATGGAGGTGCAAATGAGCACCAGGTTAGTGAAGAGACCCACCTGGAAGGAGCAGGTATTTTGGGAAACCTTGTGGCCAAAGAACTAAATCTGTAAGGCTGACCAGTGGAAGGATTTGGATAGAGGGATAAGGGAAGATGCACTGAGAACTTGGAGTACTGAAATCCAAGCTTAAAATAAAGGGAGAAATTGAATTCTACAAAGCTACAGTCCACAAACAATTATTTTCAAGTTCCTTCCTCAAGGTGCGGCCACTTCTTAATGTCATTGGTGTCAAACTCTTTGGGTTTGATTTTAACAGCTTATGAGCCCTACTATAATATTATTTGCTCACTTGCTGTATAATTATTAGTTCTGCTCTCATGTGTGTAGCTGATATAAATGAGGATCTGATATAATACAGTCTCTTGAATGCTGCAGCAAACCTAAATGAAAGATTTAGAATTATCTTTACTTTCTTAAAAATTATCCCATCTCCAGAAATCTAGTGACAGTTTTGGTGTGAATTAAATTTATTTTTTTATAGTCTATAAAGGAAATTGTCATAACTAGAATGTTACTTGGCAGGTGCTGGCAGTCCTCCAGACAGCCTCTCTTAAAAGTAGATATTTCTTAAGAAGAATGACTTGTTAGAAGTAAAGGTTTGAATGAAAACTCGGTGTAACATTGGAGCTGCTTTAAGATAACACATATATGTCTTTTAACATTTTAGTTAGCATTGCAAAGTGTATGACTCTTTCTTTCTTTCTAGATCCTGGTTAGATAACAATGGGAAAAGTGCTGTTAAAAAGCTGAAGAATAGTTTGCCCCTTAGAAAAGAACTGGATCGTTTAAAAGAGGAGCTGTCCCATCTCTTACAACTCTCAGATATTAGGTAATAAAAAAGAGAACCTAATTTAGAGGTTAAAATACACACAAATCACCTACTAGTAAGACTTCCCAGCTGCTAAAATTTGCATCTTTAACTTTAATTATTCTGATAATTAAGTATTCTTCAGTTGACTTCTTATGAACATAATCAATTATTCATGTATATAAGAAAATTATTATTAATTTCTTAAAGTATTGCTTAATTTCTGACGTTTAGAATAATGCTTTAAGTTTTTTACATGATGAGTTTGTGAAAAAAATGCCCTTTTCCATATATGTGTAATATATAATAAATATATATATATATATGTAATTTTTATCATGTATACTTGGTATTTGAGACTTTAAAAAATGGGCAAAAGAGGAAGTGATGGGGCTGGGGTTGTGACTCAGAGGAAGAGCACTTGCCTAGCATGTGTGAGGCACTGGGTTAGATCCTCAGCACCACATAAAAATAAAATAAGGGTATTCTATCCACCTACAACTATAAAATAAATGTTTTTAAAAAAGAGGAAGTGGATGTTGTATTCTTAATTTCATGTCATATATAGCACAACTATTTAAGTTTTCATGAACTTGGAAATTATATATAGTAGAAATTTATTATGAAACCAGACTTAACAGCTCTTAGTAAGGAAGGGGCCAGATGATTTTGTCCTGGGACTTCCATTACTAGAGCCCTGGAAGTGTCACTCACTCTCATGCTCAAACAGTTTATTGTTTTCAACCATCATCTTCAGTATTTTTGTCTTTTATTGAACCCAGTGACTATTTGGGTACCATAATGTCACCTTTTTATGTAGCTTATAAGAAAATTCAGAGCAAAGCTGTTAGACTCACAGCATGTGGGATGTTTGTGTGCTTATAGCTGCTCTTTTATCAATCCATCCTGATATGAGGATTGTTCTAACTCCATATTCTGTATGTTAGTTTTCTGTCACCATAACAAACACCTGAGATAAATCAGCTTACAAAGAGAAAAGGTTGTTTTCACTCACAGTTTTGAAGTTTCCAGTCCATGATTGGTTGGTCTGTTGCTTTTTGACCTGTGGCAAAGCAGCACACCATGATGAGCAGAAGTTCTCGCTTCATGGCCAAGAAGCAAAAAAAGAAAGGAAGGTGCAGGAGCAGGTTCCACTATCCATTTTAGTGGCCTCAGAGACCTGAAGACCTCCCACTCGGCCCCACTTCTTAAAGATTCCAACACCTGCTGGGCATAATACACATGCCTATGATCCTAGCAATTTGGGAGGCTGAGGCAGAAGGATTGCAAGTTCAAGACCAGCTTCAGCAACTTAGTGAGACCCTGTCTCAAAGTAAAATATCAAAAGGACTGGGGATATGGCTCAGTGGTTAAGCACCCCTGGGTTCAATCCCTGGTACCAAAAAAAAAAAAAAGATTCTACCACCTCCCAATAGTGCCACAGCTGAGGACTAAGCCTTTAACACATGGGCCTTTTGGGGACATTTAAGTTCAAAACTATAGCAGTCTAGAACATAGACTTTTTTTTTCTTAACTTGCATACATTGAGTACATGCTCTATCACAGAGCTCTGCCCTCAGCCCCACCCTGTTATTTTAATATAGAAACAACATAGTGCATTTGCTTATTTTAAATTTGTGGATACCTGAAAATGGTTGTAATATTTTTACCTTCTGGCAAACAATTCATTTTCCATTTGATCGCTTCTTTAAAGATCATCTCATTTGGAAATGTGAGATCAATTATAACTTTATCCCTACTTCAGAAAGAAATTCATGAGCTTTCTCAGGAATGAGTCATTTGGGGTGAGAGTTTGCTCCCCTCAGGGGTTCCAGCTGCTAATGCACCTGTGTCCCTATTGGCCTAGGTGGCAGAGGAGCTGGGGCATTGCCCACCGCTGCAGCCAGCTGCATAGTTTAGGCCGCCTAGCTCAGCAGAACTTGGAAACGCTTCAGAAAGCAAAAGGTAAACATTTTCTACTTTCTTTTATAGTATCGCTTAGCTGCTATACACATTTGTAGATTATAGTGGAAACTAAGTGACTTTATCAGAGCTGAATTTTAATATCTGATCCTTTGAATAAAGCAGAGACCTAAAATTAGTCTTTAGGCTTTTCCTGAATTTTATCCCGAGTTTACAACTAAATTTAAGTAATTATTTGCATAGTGCTAAAAGAATGAAGCATCTCTAGATCATTACCAAAAGGTTTATGTTTTGTCATCAGGATGTACAGTCATATTTACAGACCGTTCTGGCATGAGTGCAGTGGGCCATGTGATGCTGGGAACCATGGATGTCCATCACCATTGGACAAAAGTAAGAAAGAGCTGAAAAGTAAAAAATCATCATTGGGTTGTCATTCCTGTACTTTTGATTCAAGCAGTACTGTTACATAAATTAACAGAATTTTATTTGTTTTGTCTTTGTTTTTGAAACAGGTTTCATTGTGTTGCCCAGGGTGGTCTTGATCTCCTGGGCACAGGTGATCCTCCCACCTTGGTCTCCCAAGTAGCTGGGACTACAGGTGCACACCTCTGCTGTGAACTAACAAAACCTTAAACCATGGCACTAGCTATTTTCCAATGAGATGTTCAGTAGTCTGTAGTTCACATACTTAGGAGGATTTTCTGATTTTCAAGGTAGTTTGTGTCTGGTAATATTAAGTGGTCTTTTCTGAAGCCCAGCCCACAAGCCTACATTCTGTTGTTTTATTTTGTTTGTTTTTAACAGATTTATTGAGGTATAACTGACATTCAATAAATTACACATTTAAAGTATATAAGTGGGGCTGGGGTTGTAGCTCAGCGGTAGAGTGCTCGCCTTGCATGCACAAGAACCTGGGTTCAATCCTCAGCACCACATAAAAATAAATAAGTGAAATAAAGGTATTGTGTCCAACTACAACTAAAAATAAATATTAAAAATAAAAAATAAAAAAACAAAGTATGTAATGGGCAAGTTTGACAGGTATATATGAGACCAACACCACAAACAAGATGGCCAATGCATCCATTACCTGCAAAGGATGTTCGTGGCCCTCTGTAAACCCTCCCCTCCATTCCACCACTCCCTCCCCATTCAACCATTGAGCTGCCTTCTCAGAGTTTTTATAAGTGTAGAGTACTTTTTCCTCTGGTTTCCTTTGCTTACTTATTTTGAGACTCTTCCCATATTGTCACAAATATTTAGAGCTACTCTTTTTCATTTCTGTGTACTGTGCCATACTGTAACTGTATCACTATTTGTGAATCCATTCACCTGTTGCTGGACTTTGAGTTTGGTCTGTTTGGAATTTTACAAATAAAGCTATTATAAGCATAGTGTACAAATATGAGGATATATTTTTTTTTCTCTTGGGTAAATACCTAGAATGGAATGGCTGGATCATCTCATTAAGTACTTTAATTTTTTAAGAAAATGCCTAAAGATATTCATCTTTTTCATTTTATTTTAAATTTTGAATTTAAATATTCTAATGGAATGTGATTCTACTTATGAATTTGATTTGCCTTTCTCTAATGACAAGTGATGGTGAGCATTTTTCATGTGTTTATTTGCCATCTGCATGTTTTTTGCCCAAGCAGCTGTTCAAACTACATATCTGATAAAACTTTGTATCTAAAATACATAAAGAACTTTCAACACCCAGCAGTAAAAACAAGAAACAGCTTGTTTTTACTAAAGAAATGAAAAGACCAAAGAGGATATACAGATGACAAGCACATAAGAAGATGTTCATTATTAGCTAGCCATTAGGGAAATGCCATCAAAACTTACAGTGATGGGGGGCTGGGGTTGTGGCTCAGTGGTAGAGCACTTACCTAGCATGAATGAGGCACTGGGTTCCATCCTCAGCACCACGTAAAAATAAAGGTACTGTGTCCTCCTACAACTAAAAAATATATATACATTAATATATATATATATATATATATATATATATATATTTTTTTTTTTTTTTAACTTACAGTGAGGATGAGGATGCAGCTCAGTGCAGTGCTAGAGCACTTGCCAGCATGTGGGAGGGCTTGGGTTCAGTCCCCAGCACCACAAAAAAAAAAAAAAAAAAAAAAAACTGCAATGAGATATCACTGCACACTAGAGTGGCCAAAATGAAAAATAGCATCACCACCAAATGTTACTGAAGATGTAGAAACCTGGATCATTTAGCCCTGCTGTTGGGAATGCAAAATTATGCAGGCACTCTGGGAAAAGGACATGGCATTTTCTTATGAAAGTAAATGTGCTCAGCATTTGACCTGGTAATTATACTCTTGGGCAATTATATGAGAGGAAGGAAAAACTATGTTCACAGAAAAACCACATTCATCCACTTTTCCTAAATCCGATTTACCTTTTAAGATTGGTCAAATTAGGGGCTCCGGTGTGGCTCAGTGGTGGAGTGCTCGCCTAGCATGCACGAGGCACTGGGTTCAATCCTCAGCACCACATAAATGTAAAATATTGTGTTCACCTAAAACTTGAGAATAAATATACTTAAAAAAAAAAAAAAAGATTGGTCAAATTAGACTTCCTTGGAAACCATTGCTTGAATGCCTATCAACATGCCCTGATGTGGCACTTAGTTCACTAAATTTGAATCTTTTGTTTCCTTGCACCCCAATTTTGAGGCCCTGGCAAAGGAGCAAACTCATAATCATATGCTGAAAGTGCCCATTCCACTACTTAACACAGTAGATGTTCAATAATATTTATTGCTTTTAATTTAATTTAGTTAAGAGTAAACTTTAAAGAAAGAGATGTGGAGTTGAAATACATACATATACTTTATTTCTAAAAGTCTTCTTTAGTCACCTAAACTAGTTTAAGATTCCTACCAAGAATGTTTTTATTTGGAACTTATTTCTTTTATTTTTTTTTCCTGCATTCTCTTCAACTCCCATCTAAAATTTCTAGACTTACTTACTTGTTTTTAATATAAATATTTCCAGAATTCCGTTAAATTTTTTTCTTCTACTTGACTTTTCTTTTTTAGAAAAATAATTTTCTTCTTAAACATTCTCAATGCCATTTTTTGGGATGCTGAGGTCGAGTTATTATGGTAACATAAAACTAAATATATCTTTCCTTTTCCTTAATCCTATAGCTTTTTGAAAGGTTGCCAAGTTATTTTGACCTACAGAGGAAGCTGATGCTTTTAGAAGATCAAATCAGCTGTCTGCTAGGTGGCATACAGGTCATTTATATCGAAGAATTACAGCCAGTGTTGACACTTGAAGAATATTACTCTCTTCTCAACGTGTTCTATAGTAGACTATTGAAAAGCCGAGCACCTTTCCACCCTCGGAGTCTCCGTGGCTTACAAATGATCCTGAACAGGTAAATTCCTGAACCAGGCCAAATGATTGATTTTTTTTTTAGGGGGATTGTGTATATAAAGACTTTAGATTATTTTGTATTCCAGAGTGTGGATCTTAGTAATTAAAGAAAAGAATGTCACTACTATGTTAGCAACCCTCTTCTGCACACGACACAAGCCAACATGAGAGTATTGAAGTATTTGGATCTCTAGGACATTCTTTGAATATATCGCCTCATGCTGGAGACAGTCACACTTCACAGGATTAAATCAGTAGCCCACACTGCACATGTGCTCTCCCTGCCCTGCATTGTATACTTAAATGCATTCTTTCTCCATCTCGCACTCTCACCATGAGGCAGTTGCTACTGCTGTTTTACAGAGGACAGACCCAGGGCTTAGTAGTACATGATTAGTCATTGGAGGTTTAAGTCAGTGTTTTTTGTTTTTTTGTTTTTTTTTTTTTTTTTTTTTAAAGATAGAGTGAGAGAGGAGAGAGAGAGAGGGAGAATTTTTTTAATATTTATTTTTTTAGTTCTCGGCGGACACAACATCTTTGTTGGTATGTGGTGCTGAGGATCGAACCCGGGCCGCACGCATACCAGGCGAGCGCGCTACCGCTTGAGCCACATCCCCAGCCCCTGTTTTTTGTTTTTAAGGTGGATTTTCTTGATGATTCCTTTTCAGTTCTTGGCAGGGGGTGGAAGAGTCTGTGATTTTCCCTATATATATGTTTCATTGCAGTGACAGATATGCTCCAAGTTTGCATGAACTCGGCCATTTTAACATCCCAGTACTCTGTGATCCAGCAAATCTCCAGTGGTTTATTCACACCAGAGTGCAGCAGGCAAGAGAGAACATGAAAAGAAAGGAGGAGTAAGTACTACTAGCTGTCTGTGAAGTCATGGAGTTCCATCTAACTTTTAAAGAATCAGATGTTTGGAATTCACAAATATGGAACATTAGAACTGTACTAAGGGCCTGAGCTCAATAGTAGAGCACTTGCCTAGTGTGTGTGAGGCCCTGTGTTCAATCCCCAACACTGAAAAAAAAAAACAGAATTGAACATCAGAAATTAACCAATCTGTGGGTATTCCATATTTTTTATTCCACACACACCTGCAAGAGATTGGATGTGAACTGTTTTATAAGCATAGTAACCTATATTATATAATACATTTTGAGAAAGTAGGGTTACACCTGTAATCCCAGTGGCTCATGAGGGTGAAGCAGGAAGATCAAAAGTACAAGACCCTATCTCAAAATAATTTTTTTAAAAAGGGCTGAGGATATAGCTTAGTGGTAAAGCACCCCTAGGTTCAATCCCCAGTGCCAAAAAAAAAAAAAATTTAAAGCCAGCAACAGAATAACAAGAATATCAAATAGAGATTCTACAGAGGGAAAAGGTGGCAACAAAGGGAGAAAGTAGCCATTACTTAACAGGAATCTTTATTGTTCAAAATTTTTGAGACTACCTGATATAAAGAGAACTTTATCTGCATTTTAGTTACAGTCAGAAGAAATTTTACAATAAAAATTGTTCTAGTTCATAAGCAGGCCTTTTTCTATAGCCAGGAGTTTCCTGATTGAGTGGTAAGATATTGCCCAGTAATGTGTTATGTGTCTGCTGTGAAGGAAGGAGGGTCTGAAGTTCAAAAGACAGTTGTTGTAAAGTGCTCCCCGAGGAAGTTTGTCAAGTATTTTGTTCGTACAGTCATTCAGCCATCATTTATTGTGACTGTTGTGTGCCTGGAACTGACAGGTGCCATGGTCAGATGAAGACCTGTCCTTTGCCTTCCAGAATTCATTTTCTGCGGGAGATTTAACAGCTGAAATATGGCAGTGGGAGCCAGACCACAGGGTTGAGCCGAGCAGGAAGAGCCAAAGCTAAGGCTCTAGCAGATGAGGATAAAGGGAAGTCCAGGGCAGAGAGCAGGCAGGAGACTGAGGAGGCCAACTGTGCACGTTTGGGAGGGGCGGCTCCAGGAGAGACCAGGAGGACAGAGATATGGAGCCTGGCAGGGAGAGGAGCAGGATGGTTAGCTGACGGGGGGGGGGGGGGGGGGGGGGGGGGGGGGGGGGGGGCCTTCACACACTCAGTCCCCACACGATGCCTCTGTCCAAAGCTAGGCTCATGAGATAAAGAGAAAGGATGGCAGCTAAGAACATGAAACTGTCCCTTTAACAGGAGATAAGGGACTCATTTTATGAATAAAATAAATGAAGAAACTGCATCTCTGTTTTTGTTTGTGGGATTGGTGACAACTCACTCAGATCTTACATGAAAATCCTGCTTCCCGAGTGGTGTCGAGCATTTGTGTTTGTGGTACTGCTCTGTTGAACTGCTCCTCTGCTCAAACGCTGGGAAGCAGTTCTAGCCAGCCTTTCCCAACCACCCATCTTTGTGTTTGCTCCTGAACTGCCAGTTGCTCAGGCAAATGAAAGCCCGGGAGTCCTCGAGATTCCTCCCCATCCCCAACTTCCCAGCCCCACTTCAGAGTATATCCGGATTCCTACCAAGTCTCACTCCTTCATCCCACACCTGGACCAGGGCTGCATTATTGTGTGGTGACCTCCTACCCAGTCATCAAGCTTCCACATTCTCCTCCCCCACCCCAGTCCATTCTTATCCTCTAAGTGAACCTGGGGAACAGTCCTGGGCTGGTGCCTGTAGCCAAGCTCAGCTTCTAGGACTCTGCCTTACTAATTTCTCATCAGCCCTAGCCTCATTAGCCCTGTCTTCTTCCCTCGCCTTCCCTGGCTCCCCAGGCGCTTCCCTCCCTGGCCCTTGGCCATTCCCAGGAGTCTTCGCCTCCCTCTGCCCCTGCTCACATTCACTTTCTTGGGAGGCCTTTCCTAAGGTCTGCCATACCTTGTCAGGTGGGCTTCCCAAGTGACACATGTATCAGTCTAGGTATAGTCCGAATGGTGTAGCAAGGTGGAGGTCTCAGCCCCCCAGCGTAGGGCGTGCACCCCACATGAGCACCAGGTCCCTACGTGGGAAAGGACGCCAGTTCTGCTCTGGAGTTGTTTCCTTCCTAGGCTTTACCTGAAGCCCCGACAGAGCCAGAAGGGGGATGGTACAACCTCAGACAAATGGGAGGGAACCAAAAGGGCTGAGGGAGGTGGGAGGAGAATGAAGAGCGCCTGTCCTTGGACTATTGATTTTGTTGTGAGCTGGCCAGTGGCTCCTAAAGTTAGGGATTTTATATTCTTCACTTTCTACTTTCTTCAGTCACTAGCAGCCACTAGGTGAGGAAGAATAAGACCTCTTTAAATTATGCATTAATTTTACCCCATTACTGCTAAAAAGATGAAACAAATATTTTGAGAGATACCTGTGGAAATAATTTTGAGTGCTACATGATAACTGTTGTCATATCTTCTAAACATATAATTTGACATTTATGGATGTCATTTTCAGTGTTGAGTAGAAAGTTACAGCCCCAGTATATAAGAAAATATTTACATTTTATGTTCTTTTATGTAGTTATAACTTATGGCCTTATTACTTTTATTTTCAATATAATAGGTTAAAGGTTATTGAAAATGAATTGATACAGGCTTCAACAAAGAAATTTTCTCTGGAGAAGTTATATAAGGAGCCCAGCATTTCTAGTATACAAATGGTGGATTGTTGTAAGAGACTTCTAGAACAGTCACTGCCTTATCTACATGGGATGCACCTCTGCGTTTCACATTTTTACTCTGTTATGCAAGATGGAGACCTTTGTATTCCTTGGAATTGGAAGAATGGAGAAGCCATAAAGTAACAGCAATATTTTTTAAAAGAGATAAGAAACTGTTAAACTTAATTTAAATCCACAGTTTGATATGACACTATCACTTATGTATTACAAGAACAAAGTTCCTAACTGCTGCTTTAAAAGTACACTTTTAAAAATTAATTTCTTCAGGGCTGGGGTTGTGGCTCAGTGGTAACGTGCTCACCTAGCATGCATGAGGCACTGGGTTCGATCCTCAGCACCACATAAAAATAAAGACGATAAAGTCCATCAACAACTAAAATTTTTTTTTTAATTTTTTTAATTAATTTCTTCAAGGAAACCTGTTTTAAAAAGATTTTGTCCCCCATTCTATGATGTTGATTGACAAGACTACGTAAAATGATATTAGAGTGAAAGAAAATATTTTTAGTGATATATAATGAAGGATTCTCTGAGTCATATATTTTTATATGAGTGAATGTTGGTTTGGGGCTGAACAAGTATGTATGTAAGTATAAACAGGTCTCATACCCAGTACATCTCTGAAGTATTGAAACCATTACATTAGCCCAACACTCATCCTCATAGTTCATCTCATGGATATATATACACACGTGTTTTCCAGTAACAGCCGGTTGCTATCCAAAATAGATAACTGGTAGGTAGCAAAAATTGGATAACCAAATTTTGCCTAAGATAAAGAATAGAAGGGAAAAAAAACAAATACATAGTATTGACATTGTTCTTAAGAGTCTGATATCAGTTTATTAAAAATCTTCATTGACAGAGTTTAGTTGTAACCTATAATTTATCCTACTCATTAAAATTCATAAACATTGGAGCTGGGATTATATAGCTCAGCAAGAGAGAATGTGCTTAGCAAATGCATGAGTCCCTAGGTCCAATCCCCAGAAAAAATGAAATGAATAAAATATTGTAACTCTTGGTAACATGAAACCAAAAAACAGATATTTTTGAATGATTTAATAAGGTTCTAACTAGATTTCATGGGCAAAGACTATCCAGGAAAATCCTTGCCAGCTTCCCAGAGGGTTCAAGGAAGCAGTGTCAAGTATAAAGTAGTTCAGACCTTCCAGGTTTTCTCTCAACCCCACCTTCCTGTTCCTGCAGGTGTTGGAAATCCCCTCTTTTGCTCTGGCCGGGTTAAAGCCTCTCTGAGTCACTTCTCATTCTTAGAAATATAGCTTAATCCCAAAGAGGTATGGGTTTTGGTGTCTACAGCAAAGAGACCAGTTCTAGATTCTGTACCCCTCTCTCTGCAGATTTCTCCTGAGATTCCTTAACCAGATCCAAAACCTCTCAGCTCATTTCTCAAGAGAACAAGGTGAATCCTGGTTTGGGATTTATGACCATTTTTATGACTCTTGCTGCTGTAGAAATCAGAAAGGAATTATTTTCCATCGTGCATTAAAACAAAAAGATGTTAAAATCAGTTCTTGAAGTTTTTAATTTATATAAAACATCAAATATGGAAGCAGCTTCACATTGCAAATATGTGTTCAAAAGAAGTGTTGTTTTGTAATTACTCATTTATGCATATCATCCCTTTTAACTTGTGCCTAACAACTTATATTCAGATTTTGTTTTCTAGTAAAATAAGTGGTGTTGCATGTAAACATTTTCCAGAGCCAAATAATGGGAGTGAAAAATTCCTCAAAGATTATATAAGATTTATTGGAAAATTAGGTTTCAGTTGTACCATTGCTAAAATTAACTAATATAGAATCTTCAATACTAATGTTTTGAATTGGATTTTGTCTCAGAACTCATTATTACATAATAAACAATACCTACATCAACCAGAGAGCTGATTTTTCAATTACTAGTAGTTTCAATAGTGTCCAATTAGTAGTTTTACAACTTTGGCAGTGTAAGAAATTACAAGAAATTGGTGACCTAACACAAAAGGGAAAACTGTCCGACCACTGAGAAGGGGCGCCCAGCCTCTGTTTTATAAAGCCTCGAGGGAGAAATGGTCTCCAGCAGGACCTCACTCCAGATCACAGCTCAGGCTGTCCTGAGGGAGAACTGGGTCCTGCCCTCCAGGGGAGCTGCACCCTCTGGCCTGCTGCCCAAACGGCATCTCCAAGAATCTTCCTCCTCCTCCTCCCTCTGACAAACGCCCGCTACCTCCAGGCAGCCTCCTTGAGCTATTAAGAGGGTGGCAGGCTTGGTTGAGTGGACAGGTAGGATAAGAAGTTTCAGGGCCAGCTCACCTTTGAAATTTCTAAAGATTAGTGTCCTTGGGGTAAACCCATCCAGCTCAGGTCGCTGCAGTGCCCCCACTTCTTCCATACTAACTGCTGTGTCATGGAGGCTGCCACTTCACCCCCAGCTGCCCCGGGCAGTTCTGACTAGGCTTCCCTTGAGCAAATCAACAGATCAAATCAGTCCAGTAGAGACTGATGGGACCTCAAGGCTCCTCTGTGGACCATGGAAACCTCCCACCCACAGGCCAGGGATGCCAAAGATGTATCAGGTGAGGATTAGCTGACCATCCAAAGCTTGGCCTATTCCAAGACCACCCTCTTACCTATGTCACCTAACATCAGATGCAATGCAGATCCCAACCTGGTCCCCTCTGACACAGTTGATCACTGCAGGTGACCATCCCATAGCCCAAGCCCTAGGAGACCCAAAGTTCTAGTCCTAGTGGCTCCACATGCTAGGTGGCCTTGGCAAAACCCCTCTACTCTTGGCCATCTATAAAAAGAGAGGCAGAGCATGTTCTTGGAGGTTCTGTCCACCCTGAGCAAGTCTGTCCCCGGAAGCCAGAATCCTGCCATGGGTGGTCCTGGGCCACCAGTCCATGGATCCCTCCCTCTTAGCAATTGTGAGAACAGAGAAGGAGATGGAACAGCCAGTGCTCCAGACAGATGAGACAGCTCAGTAGAGTGCCACCCCTTCCTCCCCTCAAGCCTCTGCAGCCACAGCCTGTTTCCATTGGCCACTCAAAATCCTTGCCCCGCGGTGAGCTTCCTACAATGGAGCGTTTTAGGGATTTTTCCCCAGAGCTGACAGAGGTTAACAAGTGGAAAAACTAAAACCCAAAATAAGGAAAAGGTTTGTCCAAACCCTTCAGACTGCAGCAGGCAGAGTTGGCATTGGAGCCCAGGTGTCCTGTGGCCAGGGAGGGATTTGAGCAAGAGGAACACCCCAGCTCTGGGCAAGCCTGCCCCACCAGGTGTTTGATCTGGAGCCCATCAGTTCTGCACCCTCCAGCTCCAAGAGAAGCTGGGCAGCACCCTTGTCCCTCACCTTTTCATTCTGCCCTTGTTCCAACCAGGGCATGGGATGTGCTGCTCAGTACAAGATGTGGTGCAAGCTGGAGGGGCCATCAGATTTTCACCATCCAATCTTCAAGAGGTAGAGGGTTTTGCATTTTCTCTTTTATCGCTACCACAGGCACTGGCCTAGACCTGGTATCTGTGTGCATGAGCCAGAGACTTGGAGGTCAGCAGGACAACCAGCTAGGCCTTAGGAAGGACAGTGTGACCAGAGGAGTAGAGACCAACCCTAGTGCCTCACTTTTATTTTTCACTCCAGAACTCAGGATTTTAAAATCTGGAAATAAAATCATTAATCTTTTTCTTTCCTCCTAGATTCCTAACAAACAGGGAGATCCTAGGCACTGGTGACATGGCAGGGACCAATCAGAAAGCTGTTGTGAGGAGCTGACACTGGAGGACTGAGCATCATTTAGCTCAGTTTGATGAAAAAGCATCATTTTTCTTGGTGCATTAGCAGCTGGAATAAATTGCAAACTAGCTGGTTTATACAGCAGGAATCAGGTGTTGAGAGGACTGCTGTCCCAGAAAGAGTCCTTCCTTTGCCTCTGCCAACCTCTGTTGGCCGTGGGCACTCCTTGACTTGTAGCCCAATCACTCTAATGTCTGCCTGTCATCAGTACCTGCTCCTCTTCTCTGCGTCCTCTGTGCATCAGTTCAAAACTCTCTCTGCCTCTCATAAGAAAACCCGTAGGGCACACCAGATAATCCAGGATAGGTCCCTCTTCTCAAGAGTCTTGACTTTGCCATATAATCATAAACCCTGCCATATAAGGTAATGTTACCAGTTCCAGAGATGAGGACATGGGCATATCATTTTGCAGGCCACAATTCAAGCCCCCCCATACCTGGTAACTTGGGATCACCATTAAAAAACCTTACTTTGTTGTATTCTGCCCTTGCAGGACTTTGCAGAGAGAACCCACCATCGTGGGCATCATGAAGTCTGTCTTAGACCCCAGCAGGATGCAAACTCTCTTGTCCTCCATGAATATCATTTCACATTCACTCACAGCTCCCAGGTTAGGGTCTCCCATAAGTGCCAGCCTCCACTGAGCCAGTCCAATTCTTTGGTTTAGCTCTAGCCTTTTACCTGCGGGAGGAGCGGTACCCTCTAGCACTCCTGGTCAGTGCACCCCTGTGGCACTGCATGTAGCAGCTATGGAAACCTCCTCTGACTCTACTGAGCCCCATATTCATCCCTCCCTTTAAAATATTCAAATCATTATGAGGCTCAGATCTTTGCCTATTAGACATTTTTAAGTAACTTCCTCTTTTCTGTTATATATTTGCGTAACATGGGGTCCTGTGAAGCGCCTTAAAATCTAACCTAAGAATGACCCCAAACTGGACAGAACTTAAAAGTCTTAGATTCAGGAATGGGAGCTACATGAATTGCAACCAAGGGCAGGGATACTAATCATGAAATTATAACATAGGACTCAAATAGCAAAAACCTTAGTAAAGCTGAAGTTCTCTAAAAAGCTGCCTCCATATTCAGTCTTGCAGGCTGTTTGATCTCAGCTGAGTAGAACATCAAGATTGTGGAGAGATGGAATGGTGCATGTCTAGAACCCAAATTATCACCAGGCATGGTGGCACATGCCTGTAACCCCAACGAATGAGGAGGCAGAGGCAGGAGGATCTCAACTTTGAGGCCTAAGCAGCTTAGCAAGACCCTGTCTCAAAATAAAAAATAAAAAGGGCTGGGGATGTGGCTCAGCAGTTAAGTGCCCCTGGGTTCAATCCCCAGTACTACCACCACCACCACTACCACCCCCAAAAGTAGAGCCAAAATTATCTTGGACTGTCATAGTCACTTTAGGAAAATAGCTATCTGCTTTTAACCTTTGTGTCTGGTTTATGACTAACAGGTAAATATCTCCAAAGGTATTATTAAGCTTAGTTAATGTTTGTTATTTGGTCCCATGGAAAGGACACCATTAGCCTCCACCAACCCCAAAAGGTAACAATGCTGTAAGATAATGTATGAACCCTAGAGAAAAGATTTCCCTGCCTCGCTATAACTGCCTACCTAACACAGCCACCAATGAATTTGTTGGATGTTGATAACTGATAACTTTTTTGTTCTTTGACTATAAAAGTTGATTTAACCTCTTCCTCTTCGGAGCTCATCATTCAGAATAACTTGAATCTGTTCTTGGGCTTTAGGCACTCACATTTGGCTCATAATAAACTATTTCTTTTTTCCTTGAAAGCAGAATTTAGGGGACTGGGGATGTGGCTCAAGCGCTAGCGCACTCGCCTGGCATGTGCAGGGCGCTGGGTTCGATCCTCAGCACCACGTAAAAATAAAGATGTTATGCCCACTGAAAGCTAAAAAAATAAATATAAAAAAAGAAAGCAGAATTTATATTTTTCATTAACATTTTGAAAGACACAGAAGCATCCAATCAAGACCCAAGACATCACCAGTCCCCTTCAACTTCAAAAAGTCCTCAAAACCCCTCTTCAACAGCCGATGTGAGATGGATTTGAGCATGCCTCCTGTCTCCTTATCAGTTAACCTCCGATAAAATGTTTTCTTTTTGCAAAAACCAGCATGCCACAGTATTAGGCTTATATGCACATGGGGCAGCAAGCCCTTGCTCAGTACCAATTGGCCCCAGGTGGATAATACTGACTTATCAGTGTCCCCATTCCTGTGGCCTGGCTCCTGAGCCTTGCTAGCATATTACTCATTTATCAAAAACAAAACAAATCTTATTGAATATCTACATCCTTGACACTGAGATATAGCAGCCTTGCTCCTGATGACCTGATATTAGCAGCCCACCCCTTCCTCAAAGCAAGGTGCATGGGCTTTGTGATTGATTTGTCTCCACCCAGGGTAGCCCGGATGTGTTCTGGAGGGAAGAACTGCTGCCGTATTGTGGTCTAGTGGACAGACCTAGGGATGAGCAGGCACAGAGGCATGCTTAAGGTCCCAGGCTGCATAAAGCAGGGGCTTCCCTAGTGTGCAGGTGAGGAGCATGGAGCCCATGGGCTTATAGGAACCAGGTCCTGCACATTCACTACGTTGGCCCACTGTCCCGGGAGTGGCCTGTTCTTGTTGTGTATCCCAGTGAGAGACAGCACACGGGCCTCCTCAGCCCAGGTGCAGCCTATTTGGCCAGCCCCCAACCCCTACCACGTGGAATCTAGGAGAAAAGCCCATATCATATGCGGAGACTGTGTCTTACTAGGTCCCTTGTTTCCACCAGCTAAAATCCAAGATGAGTCCAGGAAGATAAGCTGGCTCCTTGTCCTTTGTGGGCCTATAGCAGGTGATAGCACAGACTGGGTCCCAGGGAGGAACTGTCCCCATCCTGTAGTCTCCTTGGGTCATGAAGTGGCACACTGGCTAGGAGCCCATATCTATGAGGGTCAGAACAGGACCCACTCCCTCCACCTGAACAGCTCTCCAGCAGAGGGACAGCCGGGGGGATTTGAGGGCTGGACTCAAGGCGCCTCCAGGAAGCACCTTGCCTATCCCCACACTGAGCCTATGAGCCTCAGCAGCTGAGCTAGCGGAGAGTGGCAGGCCCTCTTATACAGGTATCGCAGCGCAGGACTGTACGGAACAATCCCTCAGCTCTCAGAATCTACCTCCCTCCTCAGCCAGGGCTGGGCTTCCATTGTGTACATCACACCCCAGAGAGTGTTTGCTGCAACCTCCCTGGTGACCTGGAGCAGGCCCCCTTTCTCACCCCCATTTTGTAGGTAGGTGTTGCTTAGCTTGCTAGGAAGTGAAGGAGCTGGGCTTCAAACCCAGACCCGAAGACCCCAGAACTCTATTGACTGATGCTCTCACTGTGGCTGGGTATAACCCTCCATGGCCCTCAGCAGAAAGGTCACACTTGTCACCATAGGAGAGAGGTAAAGCTGGTTCCAGAACATCTGTAGCCACATGTTCACAGACACCAAGCAGAGAAGCCTTTGTACCAGACCAGCAAGTACCATGGGCACTGGGCCACATCAGGATTATCAGTAAACTGCCCCAGGGAGTCATAGTACCCAGGAGCCCACCCAGGCCCCTCCCACTGCCTCCATCTGCAAGGCCAGCCAACCAGGTCTGGAGCTCACTGGGGCCCCCTGTTCTGGGTCATCACCCTCAATATCACCTTCTGTTCTGACCAAAAATACTTCCTCAGGTGAGGGGAATGGATGCAGCAGAGAATGTGGATAACCACGGGACCATTCCCCCGCTCACAGCCTGAGGTTAGCATGTTCTTTGTCCTGGCTGATTAACCAGTTAGCTATCCTGGGATTGGCATTAAGTCAAAGGAGGTGAGGCAGCGGTGAGACAGAAGAATTCTCTAGCCATCAGAGGCCTCGCCAGTGTCAGGATATGGTAAGCCCATCACTGGGAAGCAAATAGACTACTACAGACCTCCACGGCCATCCAGCTGAGGGCACCAGGTGTCCCTGACCTTGGGTTTCCTACGTGTTAACAGGTGTTCAATAAACACACAGACTCAGTTGTTCTAACAGAAGGTGAAAGGCTCCTGAGGTCCACCTGCCCACATCCACAAATCCAGTATCCCAAAAACCTAGGTTCAAAGTTTCCCTTCCTCTAACCCTAGAACTCATGCAGGTCACCCTTAGGGATGCACAGGCCCAAGGGACAGATAGCAGCGTCCTGCCCCGGTATAGGCAGGAATAGGAAAGAGGGCACACCTTCCTGAGGGAGTCATGTACTCAGAAGGCCTTGAAATCCTTGGCTGAGGGTTTTCCATGCTTCCTCTGGGCCAGGCGCTGGACTCCGGCCAACAGGTATTGGAAGCTGCACTGGTGAAGGGTCACAGGGGTGGTCCTGTGTAGCCGGGATCCCCAACGTGGAGAGTGGTACATAAAGGATATAAGATTTCCTGCCCCACCAAGTTTACTGCCTGGAGAAGAAGATGCAGTTCCAAGCTGAGGGTGCATCTTCAGCCCTTAGTGGTTCCCACAGGCCTCATGCCCCTCCATGGCCACCTTCTGTGTTCATCCCTGGCCCCACCTGAACAACACCCCACCTGCCTGCCCTTCACTCCCCTCAGAGCCACACTCCCTACTCCAAGGCCCTCTGTGGTCCTCAGGATTAAAGGAGCTATTGCATTTCCCTGATAGTTCTCTAAAGCCCTCCCCTCCCAGCCTTACCTCCTCTCCCCAGCTGTGCCCCAACCTGCTCCAGGACCCAATTTACCTTCCCATCTCCATATTTTTTCTAAGGCTGTTCCTGCTCACCAGGATGCCTTCCTCCCCGCTGTATGAGTACACAGGACCCATGTGGCTTGCCCATGCCCCCTCTAGACCCTCACCGAGTCTGTCCACATGAACTCTGGCAGTCCTGCATGGAATTCTGACCTTGAAACTTGTCCTAGGGTCCGAGCTTGAGGAACAGAGCAGGAGGGAGCGTTTCCCATGAGCAGATGAATGGAGCTGAGAAAAAGCTGACCTGAGAGCAACAGGGCTCTAGCCCCCTTCCGTCCCGAGTGCTGCCTGCAAAAGCCAGGGCAGCCCAGGCTGTGCCCAGGGACAATAGGCCTGTGGGTTCCACTTATCCAGACCTGCTCTCATCCTCATCAAGAGGGTCTCCTTCTGACCCTGGATGGAAACGAAACACATTGCTTTGATTCCAACATCAGAACTGAACTCCTGAACTGCAAAGAGTTCAGAGTAAAATACCAAGACAGCTCAGGAAGTAAAGAAAGTTCCAGAAGACATTGGGTGTCAAAATCTAAGTCAAATTTTATATTCAGTTGAGAGCATGTGGCAGATTGCTCAGAACCCTGGGAGATTCCTGTACGCAGGTGGTAGATGGGGCCCTCACAGAGGTGAGGTATAGGTAGGTGGTTACTCTGGCTCTGATGCTCAGAAAGGTACTTAAAGGGTGTAGCCAGACAAATGCTCTCAAGGTTCAAAAGGTAAATCGGTTATTCCCAGTAAGGACATTTTTCAGTTTGCCGGTGAAGGCCAAGGTGGGAGAAGGGCTGGGAGAAAATTTGGCCAGTAGGAGCCGAGGAGCTGGTCCAAGGGGGCCTCGGACTAGCAGAGTCCCCCCTGGGGGTGACATGGTGACAGGGATTGCACGTAGCAGATAAGGGTAGAGGGGCTGGTCCAAGGGGACCCTGTGCTGGCAGAGCCCCTCCTGGGGGTGAGATGGTGACAGGGATTGCTGCAAAAGGCGGGGGGCTCCTTGCTCCAGCTTTAGTCTGGCTGAAGGCTGGCGGAGATCGGAGGAAGTTTGTAGAGTCCGGGTCTTTCAGCGGAGCATCAAGAGTGGGTGGAGGGGCAGGCCTTTGCGCTGTGGCTGGGCCCAGGGGCCTCTGAACGGCCTCCTGAGTGCCCCCGTGCTGGGCGACGGTCCTCTCCTGTTTCTCAGCAGCCGCCGGTGTGTCAGGGTTCTCTGGGGGGTAGGTGATTTCTCCAGTTATCTCATTTAGCCAGAAAAATATATCTAGAGGTTTCTTCCCCTGTCCAAACTGACTCCTAGACATATCTAAAAGGGAGAAAAAAGAGGCAACACAGGTGCGCCATTGGAGTGGCAGGTCAGAGGCAGCAGGAGGCACCTGGGCATCCACAAATGCACACCTGCACTAAGGCCTACCTGTCCTGGGGCCTGCTCTTCACCGTACTCCAGAAATCTTCCCAGGACCAGGAACAGGCCCAGATGGAGGCTCCAGATTTTTTTAAAATCGTCTCTTCAAAAATTAAAAAGTTAATTTTAAAATTAAAATTTTAAAGTTAAATTTAAACAATTTTAAAGTACAGTTAGCCCTCCAAATCCTTGGGTTCCATATCCACAGATTCAACCAACCACAGATCGACAATATTCAAAGGAAAAAAGTTGGATCTGTATGAACATGCACAGATTTATTTTTCTGTCATTATTCCCTAAATAATATAATGCCTACTTATATACACTTACATCGTGTTAGTAATTTAAAGATGATTTTAAAGTATACGGGAAGATGTGCATAGGCTATATGCAAATACTACATATACCATTTTATCTAAGGAACTTGAGCATCCTTGAATTGTGTACCTACTGTGGGTCCTGGTACCAATCCTGTGGAGATATTTAGGGAGGAGTATATACCAAGTGTACTTTACATTCTGACCTAGTTCAGATATTGTCAGGAGCTGCCCTGGATGCAGACGCCTTTAAATCCTGATGCACCGGGGTTCTGAACAATCATTGCCTTCGGTCTGGCAGGGTAGTGCTAGGTCACAGTAACTTGGGTGTTACCCCAGCTCAGATAGCAAGGCGTGGCTCCAGGAGTAGGCTTCATGTGATAGGGATGAGTTACACTCACCTGTTCCTTTGTAATCTTACCCCTTTTCCCTTTTGGGGATAGAATGTTCCATAACTTCCCCTTGTGGGTCCCCTATATAAGAATAAAGAATTCCAGTGGCCCTCTTTCCTTCCATGGACCCTTAAGGTTGGAGAGCCATCATGGATTTTGAAAAGGAACTTCTGTGTGTTTGTGTGATTTCTTTGCCATTTTCTTAAGTTATTGGAATAGTTAAATTTTGTGAACCCAGTATTAGTTCGCCAGCTAGGATAGATGGCAATAAGACATATGCGAGTGTGCACACTTCACAATTTCATGAGAAATCAGATGGTGAAATGTACTGATATTTTCTACATGATTAAAGTCTGTATTCCTTATGAAAATGCTGGTTGCCACTTCTTTTTTTTTTAATCTTTCTACCTTTTTTTTAAGAGAGAGTGAGAGAGGAGAGAGAGAGAGAGAGAGAGAGAGAGAGAGAGAGAGAGAGAGAGAGAATTTTTAATATTTATTTTTTAGTTCTCGGCAGACACAACATCTTTTGTTGGTATGTGGTACTGAGGATCGAACCCGGGCCGCACGCATGCCAGGTGAGCGCGCTACCGCTTGAGCCACATCCCCAGCCCTGGTTGCCACTTCTTGAACTCAGAAAGAAAGCAACATATTCAATATAGTTCTCGAAACACTGGCCAGAGCAATTAGACAGACGAAAGAAATTAAAGGCATAAAAATTGGAAAAGAAGAACTTAAATTATCACTATTTGCAGATGACATGATTCTATACCTAGAAGACCCAAAAGGGTCTACAAAGAAACTACTAGAACTAATAAATGAATTCAGCAAAGTGGCAGGATATAAAATCAACACGCATAAATCAAAGGCATTCCTGTATATCAGCGACAAAACTTCTGAAATGGAAATGAGGAAAAACACTCCATTCACAATATCCTCAAAAAAAATAAAATACTTGGGAATCAACCTAACAAAAGAGGTGAAAGATTTATACAATGAAAACTACAGAACCCTAAAGAGAGAAGTAGAAGAAGATCTTAGAAGATGGAAAAATATACCCTGTTCATGGATAGGCAGAACTAACATCATCAAAATGGCGATATTACCAAAAGTTCTCTATAGGTTTAATGCAATGCCAATCAAAATCCCAATGGCACTTCTTGTAGAAATAGAGAAAGCAATCATGAAATTCATATGGAAAAATAAAAGACCCAGAATAGCAAAAGCAATACTAAGCAGGAAGAGTGAATCAGGCGGTATTGCGATACCAGACTTCAAACTATATTACAGAGCAATAGTAACAAAAACAGCATGGTACTGGTACCAAAACCGGCGGGTGGACCAATGGTACAGAATAGAGGACACAGAGACTAATCCACAAAGTTACAACTATCTTATATTTGATAAAGGGGCTAAAAGCATGCAATGGAGGAAGGATAGCATCTTCAACAAATGGTGTTGGGAAAACTGGAAATCCATATGCAACAAAATGAAGCTAAATCCTCTCTTCTCACCATGCACAAAAGTTAACTCAAAATGGATCAAAGACCTTGATATCAAATCAGAGACTGCGTCTGATAGAAGAAAAAGTTGGCCCCGATCTACATATTGTAGGGTCGGGCTCCAAATTCCTTAATAGGACACCCATAGCACAAGAGTTAATAACAAGAATCAACAATTGGGACTTACTTAAACTAAAAGTTTTTTCTCAGCAAGAGAAACAATAAGAGAGGTAAATAGGGAGCCTACATCATGGGAACAAATTTTTACTCCTCACACTTCAGATAGAGCCCTAATATCCAGAGTATACAAAGAACTCAAAAAATTAGACAACAAGATAACAAATAACCCAATCAACAAATGGGCCAAGGACCTGAACAGACACTTCTCAGAGGAGGATATACAATCAATCACAAGTACATGAAAAAATGCTCACCATCTCTAGCAGTCAGAGAAATGCAAATCAAAACCACCCTAAGATACCATCTCACTCCAGTAAGATTGGCAGCCATTATGAAGTCAAACAACAACAAATGCTGGAGAGGATGTGGGGAAAAGGGTACTCTTGTACATTGCTGGTGGGACTGCAAATTGGTTCGGCCACTTTGGAAAGCAGTATGGAGATTCCTGGGAAAGCTGGGAATGGAACCACCATTTGACCCAGCTATTGCCCTTCTCGGACTATTCCCTGAAGACCTTAAAAGAGCATACTACAGGGATACTGCCACATCAATGTTCATAGGAGCACAATTCATAATAGCTAGACTGTGGAAACAACCCAGGTGCCCTTCAATGGATGAATGGATTAAAAAATGTGGCATCTATACACCATGGAGTATTACGCAGCACTAAAAAATGACAAAATCATGGAATTCGCAGGGAAATGGATGGCACTAGAGCAGATTATGCTTAGTGAAGCTAGCCAATCCCTAAAAAACAAATACCAAATGTCTTCTTTGATATAATGAGAGCAACTAAGAATAGAGCAGGGAGGAAGAGCAGGAAGAAAAGATTAACATTAAACAGAGACATGAAGGGGGAGGGAAAGGGAGAGAAAAGGGGAATTGCATGGAAATGGAGGGAGATCCTCATTGTTATACAGAACTACATATAAGAGGCTGTGAGGGGAATGGGAAAATAAACAAGGAGAGAAATAAATTACAGTAGATGGGGTAGATAGAGAAGATGGGAGGGGAGGGGAGGGGGGATAGTATAGGATAGGAAAGGTAGCAGAATACAACAGTTACCAATAGGGCATTATGTAAAAATGTGGATGTGTAACTGATATGATTTTGCAATCTGTGTTTGGGGTAAAAATGGGAGTTCATAACTCACTCGAAGCTTATGTATGAAATATGATATGTCAAAAGCTTTGTAATGTTTTAAACAACCAATAAAAAAAAGAAAAAAAATTATGATGTATCCATGTCCATGTATCCATTTATATATATATATATATAAAATTTTATTTTTTGATAGTGTGCAGGGAATTGAACCCAGAGCCTTGCAAATGTTAAGCAATACTCTGCTATTTAGTTGTATCCTCAATCCCTATGTGATAGGATATTATCTCACCACTAAAAGCTAAGTATGTACTGATTAAAAAATTACATTTATAAAATAAATAGAAAAATTCATGATGTTGAAAAAAAAAAAGAAAGAAAGCAACAATGAAAAGCTTGAAAACACTTGAAAAACACTGTCTCATATCAAAAATAGAAAATGCTGGACCATTCACAAAAGAAAACAAAAAATCATCCTTACAATTTTATAAAATCATGACCGTGTGTGGTCAGCAGAATGGTTCTCCCAAAGATAGCTATGCAGGAATCCTGGGAACCTGTGAATATGTTTCATTACATGGTGTTACAGTTTGGGAACTGGGATGTCCCCCAAGGGCTCATAGGTAGAGGCTTGGTGCCCAGCTGGTGGTGTTATTGGGAGGTGGAGGACATTCCAGGGAGTGGGGCCTAACCTGAGGAAGTAGGTCACTGGAGGTGTGTCCTTGAAGGGTGTATTTTGTCCCAACCCTTCTCTTTTGCTTCCTGACTATGAGAGCACCTTTGCTCCAACACCACCTATTATGGGCTAACTACCATGGCAGGGGCTAAGTAGGAACCAGGAGAAGGAAATCACCAACAAAACGAATAAGCCTGGAAGTGGATTTTCCCCAGAGGCCCTGATAAAAACCCAGGGGAGCCAGATGAAGTGGCACTTGCCTGTAATCCCTGCAACCTGGGACGTTGAGGCAGGAGGATCAGGAGACCTAGGACAGCCTGGGTAACTTAGTAAGACTGTCTTAAAGTAAATGGAAAGGGCTGGTGGTGGGGGCGGGGGGTGAGGAGCAGGGGTAGCTTGCCCAGCATATGCCAGGCCCTGGGTTCAATCCCCAGTACACTTCCCCACTCCATACCCACCCCACTCCCTTGCCCCCCACCCAAATAAAAAAGGGGCTGTTGGTATCATTCAGTGGTAAAGGACTTGCCCACCATTTCTGAGGCCCTGGGTTCAATCAGGGAAAAGAAATAAAAAAACAAAAAACAAAAAAAAACAGCCAAAATTTTGATGTGGGGTTTGCAAAACCCTAGGCAGTGTACCAAGCCAGCTTGCTGGACTCAGGATTAGCAGCACTGTTGAGAAAATCAGCTACATCCCAAGCAGCTACATCTGTGATCATTTGTTACAGCAGCCATAGGAAATTCAGGTGTTCTGGAATCCTGTCCCAGGCAAAGAGGGTTTGCCCATCATCCCCTGGAGGTCCACAGGCCTCGGGAATGTCAGCACATTCTAAGGTAGTCCCAGAATCAGGATGGCTGGACCAGCGCATGAGTTAAACAGGTAAAAAAGGGTTTGAGTCTCACCTGTCAGAAGATTCTGGGGTGGAGGAGTCTATGAAGGGAGCTTCAGAATAGTAAGGGGGCACTATAAGGCTGGGGGCTCCTAGCAACCTGACCTTTATTATGTAAAGCATCCCACCCTATCCCAGTCTGGATTCCATTGGAGGATCACAGCCCACTCCAGAATGTCCACACACACAGACACACCTCACCCTTGCTCAGTCCTGTCTGTCATGGTGCCTGATGTTCCCAGCCTGGGGGTGTCCCCATCATTCTCCTTCCCTTCCTGAAGTTCTTGCCCTTCCTTTCCCACAGTTCTCTGACAGTTCCATCACATGGCCCCACAAACAGCATCAGGGTTGTTGTTGTTGTTTCCAGAACATTAATTTATAGAAAAGTGAGGATATGCTCCTCTGAAGGTTTATGTTCATTATAGAGGAAGCCGAGTGTTTCTTGGAATTTCAGACCAACTCCCTGGATTTCACTCACCCAAGACCTCACACCCTCTTTATGCCCTTGTCTCTCTAAAAATTAGATCTTGTCCCCGGGTTGCCAGTGGCTGAGACCCTGCCCCAGCTCAGGCCCAGCTTAAACCCTCAGCAAGCTGCTTCTGCTGGAGCATCTCACTCTGCAGACCCAGGGGCTGTCTAGGAAGCTGGGTGATAGGCAGTGCACAGGTGGTAAGAAGAATTCACTAAGACAAAGGGAAGCAGTTGAGAGTTTATCAAAGGAAGATTCACAGTAAGGATGCAGCAGAGGCATGACTGGATTTTCCCCCAGGGCTGAGAGGGGATCTGGGCTTATCTGTGCTTTCAGGTCTTTGCCTTTGATGGGAGTTCTGTTAAGAGGTGATTGACAGACTCCCGTGCCTTGTCCATTATGCTTTCTATACATGTGCCAAATGCCCATTCCCAGGTTTGAAATCAGATGCATGACATACAAGTAATATATGTGAGGTCTTAAATGACTTCCCCTTCTTAGGTTACTTTAGGTCAAACTTGGAGGCCTCTGCCCATGTTCCTTGGGATGGTTGGGCAATCTTGAAAAACAGGATCTTGCTATCTACACTTACAGGAAGTTGGCTCTTTCTGATAACCATAACAGGGCCAGATGAAAGGAGGAATCCTTAGGCTTACATCAGCTCTGCTGACGGAGGTGGGGTGGGGTCTGGATGAGGGTCCCTAAGTGGCTATGTGTCATGATGATGGCCCATCTCACTGGCAGGATATGGAATGACCATTCTCTTGGACTGGCTGGCCCCTGGTCATCCAACCTGGCTTTTCTCCTCATCTGTCTGGTGGTGCCCCCTTGATGTGGGGCAGTCCATGAGCACTCTGGATCTAAGTGGTAGATTAATCTCCTCTATGTCCCCATGTGTTCACGACTAGCCAGCCTGCCATGGGCAACTTTCCCCTATGGTGTCAGCAGCTTTGAGCCTTCCCAGGGACTACTGTGGGCCTATCCCTAAAATGAGGCCATTGCTAAAATGAGGGAGAAGCCCTCTGTCCCCTCCTCCCTCCCCGACTCAGTTCATCCCCTCCAGCCACCGCACTTGGGGGGACCTGGGTAAGCCATTTGCCTTCTTACTGCTCCATCCCTGTCCACACAGGACAGGTCTTTCAGGAAATATTAACTCTTCCCATCACCACATCCCCCCGGATCTTGAAAACGTGGCTTGTTTTGAGTATTATCAGGCTTCAATTTTACTTGTTTCGATCAATTTCCTATGCTTGATAAGTATGCTCTGAGAACTTTGTCTTCCAAGCATTTGAAAACTTCTCTTGGCGAGTGCTGGTCTTTAACAGGTTTTCATATGCAAAAGTACATACACATCAGTCTGTACACATGC
This sequence comes from Spermophilus citellus, assembly GCF_964194105.1. Lineage (NCBI taxonomy): Eukaryota > Metazoa > Chordata > Mammalia > Rodentia > Sciuridae > Spermophilus > Spermophilus citellus. Next base: position 20,570,898 of record NC_138184.1, on the reverse strand, counting down.
TACAGTCCCCGTGGGGTCTTTTCCATCTAAAACTCTGGCACTTCCATGTCACATACCTGCTCCTTTTATGTTTTCTTACTATAGTGCGAATGCATATATTTCTGACTGGCACAATTACACCAAAAATAACTTTGAATTAGAGTGACCACTTTGGGAGAACTGTGATATGGATAAAATGGTTCAACTGCAAGTTGCCCTAAAATAAAAAAAAAACAAAAAGCAAAGGTCTGAGTGCCCAATGGTCTGCTATGTAGGAGGCTTCCAAATACAACTTGAACAGAACACCTGCCTCCCTAAAATATTCTTTAGCCACAGGTCACATAAAATACAAGCATCTTATCCTTCATCAGCACCAATGGACAGTGTTCAGGATTCAGGATTAGCTTTAGATGTTGACACGTCTGGTGCCATTTCCATATCATGCTGATGGTTTAAGTCATAGAATATTAGGTAAACAACAATGTTGGCTAGCAATTCATTTCACTGCAAAGTGTCAAGATTGGCAAAACATTTTAAGTATACTCTAGTTACCAAAAAGGAGAAAACCCTCATGAGGCTGTATAATTTTTTTTCATTTTTTTGGTGGTGGTATGAGGGATTGAACCCAGGACCCTGCACATGCTAGGCCAGTGCTCCACCACTGAGCTGCATCCCCAGCCCTCATGAGGCTTTATCAGCAACAGTCACTTTATTTCACATGGAAGGCATCATTTTCTTCCTTCCCACAAATAAATTGAGCTTTAAATTTCTCATGGCTTTAGAATAGTCTCCACTACAGTCAGTTTGCTCTCTATTTTTTCCTGCCTGGCTTCCTCTTTTTTTTCCTTCTTTTGAAAACTTGACTTACTCAACAGAGTTCAGTTGTAAGGTAAGACCCTGTCTCAAAAATAAAATAAAAAGGCCTGGGAATATAGTTCAGTGGTAGAACATCCATGGGGTCAACTCCCAGTACTAGAGAGAAAGATATACTCTCACTCACCACCAAATACAGTAAGTTTAAGAGTTTTGGTTATGGAAATCCTGTTGAAGAAAGTCTCAGAGAACTGTTTCCAGAACCCCTGTTAGGACATTCCTGAGCCTTCCCTACTGTCCTTCTCTGGGCAGGAATTACATAATAAAGACACTCATTTTTTCCAATTTCCCTAAGCATTGGTACCAATAAAGTTCTGGCATGTTAACTTATTTAGTGTAGGTTAGGTTTGGATCTGAATTTCAATCAACCAATATACAGAGCTATTCTCAGTTTCTCAGAAATGATGAACCCAAGTCACTCCCTAATGGGTCCAAGTCAATAAATTTGGCCTGATCTGAATTCATATTCCTTGTACCATGATGACACTCTTCACATCCATTCCTACATATACCCAAGGTTTCTCTCAGTAAAAACTAGCAAAATCATGCAGATTGGGGGAGCATATTGTTATGTCCTCAGTTACACTGGCTCTTTACCCTTTGAAGCCTACTGCAACATAAGTCTGGTTGTAGGTTTAAAAGCAAAAAAAAAGGTAGTGGAAGAAGGCCCTGAGGGGTTAGCCATGTTTTGGAAGGCACACACCTCATTACATGTTCTTCATGCAGAAAGGGGCCAATCAACATTTGCAATTCAGTCTCATGGTGACCTTCCCTAGACTCTAGTGACAGTGGCTGGTACCCCGCCCCAGAAGCAGGTCCAGCCACCAGGGGATCCCCCTCCTGAGCTCTGACACTACCATCACCCACACAGCAGCATTCTCTCCACATGGTTCCACTTTAGCTCCACAGGCCTCTCTGCCAACCTCCAACCATTCTAAGCACTTGTTTGTTCCTGCTTTGGTGGTCTGCCCCTACAAAGGTGGGATTCAAACACTGCCATCCCCCAAATTGGCTCAGATGTTGAGAACAATGACACTGCACACATGGGATCATGAAAAACTTGACCATTCATAACTGAGGCTTTCTGGGCAGAAGCAGGGCAGGCACCTTTCTCTTGTGGGTAGAGAGTGGCTCTGGTTATTGTAGTCACAGGATAGATCTCAGTGAACTGCCAAAACCCAGGTTTGCATGGTTTGACACTCTGGCATTGAGGGGACGTGCTTGGCCTCTCAGCCTGCGCCAATGTGGGGCAACATGAGGGGAGTGCTTAAAAATTGTCAGCAGCCACACATCAAAGATGAGGGCAGACTATAGCAGACTCTGCCTCCATGACACTGTGGCATTCTTTTTGCCTCTTTATTTTAAAATACCTAGTCAACAATTCTTAAGTTCTCTTTAAGTAATTGGCATGATTTCTGACTCCTGAGTAGAACCTGACAGAAAATCCTGCCATTCTATTAGAGTTAGCATTAATTTCAAAGGTGCAGGAGTTGGCATGTGAACATTTACTCTTTCCCTTGTTTCTTTAATAGAGTAGAATGGCTGACAAAGCTGACAATTCCATCCCCAGGGTCCCATTCCTCATCAGAACCATGAGTCGACAACTTCTGGCTTCACTTCCTATTTTCCAGCAAGGAGTTATTAAAGAAAATGGAACGTACGATTTCCCATAAGCTGTTTGTCTTAGAGACCATGTATCAATACACACAGAACACCCTCATTTTTCAAATCTGTTGCATGGTATTTCCCCAGAGGCACAATTGTTTAACCATCCGTCACTGCCATTTGCATTGCTTTCAACTTTGGGAGGTGAGGTCTCTGAGGCCGTAAGAGATTAAGTGACTTACTTACTCTAAGTAACATCATGGAAATGACAGAACCCATGCTTTAAAATGTTTTATTTTGACATATTTTAACTAACAGTTAAAAAGAAGCGACCGCGTTATCCCGTTAAATCTTACATCCTGATGCATCTGCATCAGTTTTTAGAAAGAACACACAAGTGAAGTCCCCAAGTGCTCTCCTTGATTCCATCAGCATCTCCTGCCCTGGAAAGGCAGGGCAGTGACATGCATCCATCATTACAATTCATGATTTTACACTCTTATTTCATGTCATTTGAATCCACAGAAAAGTGGATTGTGCAAAATAATACTATTACATATCAAGAATGTGTACATGCCAGACAACATTTTAAGCATTTTACATGCATTATTTCATTAATTGCCCCCCATCCCAACCATTCTGTGAGGTTGGCACTACTATCCACATCATAGAAAAACACAAACCAATAAAAGTGTGTGCCCATGAACACACAGTATGTGACTTTACACAAATGGTACACAGTACATAGCTTCTGCAATTCTTAGCGTTTTGTGTACATGTGTGTATGGTACAGGGGATTGTACCCAGGGGCGATCTGCCACTGAGCTATATCCCCAGCCCTTTTTAGGTTCTGAGACAGGGTCTTGCTAAGTTGTCCAGGCTTGGCCTTGAACTTGCGATCTTCCTGCCTCAGCCTTCCAAGTAGCTGGGATTACAGACGTGCACCATCACGCCCAGCTTCAGCCTGGTTTTTATCTGGGTTGAGAGATGTAAGTCTTTTATATTCACTTTCTAAAGTACCAAAAAGCAACCCATTTGTTTACCTGTTCTTCTGTTGATGGCATGCAGGGTTCTGCCAATCCTCTTTCCTAAATAGCTCTGCAACAAAGAGCATAACATTCCTTTCTTCACATGGTACTCTTCTTGGAGGAGGGCCAGGAGGGCCACTGCAGTACTCACCACTTTACAAGACTCTGTAAATCATCTGGCACCATAGTTGTCACCAAAAGCAATATGAACTTCAGTTGTCTCACACACTTGCCCATATTTTGGCTTTCAATTTGTAATATTTTATATTTCTTGTGCTTTCTGCTTTGCACACACTTGTCTGTCTCAAAGTCTCTGTCATTGAGGGTGAGGCTAACCACCAAACAGTGGCCAAAGGAACTTCTGGCACCCACTCTTCTCTGTGATGGACCCAGCCCATCTGGCTTTCTCCAACCCCAGCTTTAGTTCTTCATGAGGGTAGAGAAGGTGGGCTAGGCTGGAGGAAGCCTGAATGCTGTCCAGGCCAGGCTGTGGCTGAAACCATCAGAAACTGTCAGCTGGAGTCCTGTGGCTCAGAACCATCCACAGCTGGGCTCCTTATCAAGTGCAGATGTGCACCTGAGCAGTGGCTTCCTGTCAACATTTCACTCAAGGGCCACTTCAAAAGACTGCACCCCTGAGTTGGCTGAACCTGTCAGCTCTAGATTCCTTCAGAGGGACAATTTTATGGAAAAGTTCCTCTGTGTGGAAAACAAATAAGCATCCAACCCTGTCCTCCAGAGTACTTGGCTAGGCTGCAGTGACAGACTGGAAACCAGATGACACCCAACAGAGCAAGACTTGAGCTGCAAGAGTGGCGGGGCTGGGGAGCAGGCCTAATAATGATGAGGGCCCCAAAAGCTGAAGACATGAACCAGCATAGAGAAATGTGGCACTCTGGGTAAAGGGAGATATACAAAGCTGGAGAGACCAGGGTGTGCAGGGAGGGTCACTAGTCAAATCCAACACTGATTATCAAAATGTTTAGTAGTTAGTTCTAAGGAGTCAGGATTTTATTAATATTTCTATAATAATTGATTATTGAAGAACTAAGAAAATCTGCAAGTCCAGGCTACTAAACACACTGCACCAATACAATCCCCAAACAGTAACAGCATACTTCATTATAGAAGGATTCCCATTAATTTTTTACTTCATCACTTGTATGTTTTAGATTTTGGTCAGAATGTTTAAAAATAAGTACATCTCATTCTATAAAAACAGCAGTGGAAACACCTATTGGAATAAGAACTCCAGGTGATACAGAAAAAAACGGGTCTTCCCATGGTTGTACCACCAAGTGACATTTGAGTTGAACCTCCAGATTTTGATCACCTATCCAGAGCCTCAGCAACCCAAGCCAGGCCCAGGAAGCAACCCACACAAGCCAAGTACCACAAGGGTACACAGGGAAACTGACACTGAGGTGCACTTGCCTGCCCAAGATCATCCTGCCAGCAGAAGGTACATGAAGCCTGGCATCTGGAACCCAGGTCTGATGATTCCAAGGCCCTTCCCATGAACTGGCCCCTGCCCAGCCACATCTAGCGCCAGTCTTAGCACCCCATCTGTGCCAGAGGGGGAACACTTGATTTCAGGCCATGGGCAACTGCTGCTGTAGAGGGCCAAGATGGCAACACCGAATTCCCACCAGAAAACTGAGTGATGCCCTACCTGTCTCTACCCACACACTACCACACAACTTTATTCTTCATTTTCTCCTGGCGACAGCAATCCAGAAGATAGGAAGACTCAGTACTCTCACATAAACAAAAGACATGTACCAGGCTGGTTTCTTCTCATTATGAGAAATGGCCTGCCCAGTCTGTGCCCCAACTCACAGCAGTAAAAGGAGACATCACTGCATAATTGAGACATTTTATCCTCACATTTGTAATCTGAGCTCTTCAATAATTCAAAGAAATTACTTAAATACACTTCAGAAATGTCACTCCTTCACATTTGTGTCATTTAGATGATTCTTGCTTATTGCTTCAACATCAGCGGGTGGGCAAGTGAGGGGATGCTTCCCCCATCATGCCCCTTTTGCCTCCTGAGGGCAACAGGTGCATGCCCAGTTACTCTTGTGTTGCGCCTGATACCAGCAAGGAGCGCACACACAGCGAGCTGTGGAGATGACAACTACCATGCACAGAGGCCAGAGATATACGCACAGGGACTTAAGCTTTCATGTGTGCTCAGGACTCAGGTCTTAACAGAAGTCAGAGATGGGTAAAAAGTCCCATCCTGGGAACTGTCAGCAGAAACAACTGCATAAAAACCTTTCAGCTACACTTTACTGAGTCCTCGGGTCTGTGGTTAACACTTGCAGAACGCAATTCACATTCAGACCACACTCCACTCCAAACTACCCAAAGGCGCTCCACCTCCCTGAGATGGCCCCAGCCCGCAATGACCTGTGAAGCCCACACAGCCTGACCCATCACTCCTCTGGACACTCTGGACATTCGCCCTCTCTCTCATTCTACTCTGCTCCTGGGACCTCCCTGCTATCCTCTGAGGACATGGGTCAAGATCCTACCACCTCTGCCGGGAACTCTATCTAGAGATCCACCTGGCTTGCTCCTGCCTCCTTCAGGAACTCGGATTTCCCTTTCTCTGTTGAGGCCCTCCCCAACCAACCTGTTTCAAATCACAGCCCTCCTCCCAATCTAGCATTTACTTTCACTCTTCTCTGATTTACTTTGTCCTTAACACACACCACCATCCAGGATGCTACATATGTCATTTGTTTATCATCTGTAAAGATCCAAGACAGTAGGATTTTTATCTGTTCCAATCACTGCTGGGTGACTTTTGTCTGTTCTGTCACTGCCTGGCATTAGGGAGGTGCTCAGGACATTTCTGCTGAACTGACGGACGGCTGCTGCTTGCGTAGACCTGTGGGGTGGAGATGTTGATGAGGCACTGGCGGAGCTCCCTTATCCAAGCAATTGAGCCCGCCACCCTGCTCTCGTCTACCTGCTGCTGAGACAAATCTAGGCCCTAATGGATATCCAGAAACCCAGCTATGAAGCTGAAGTCCCAGCCTGAACTCAGGAGGCAGCTCAGGAGACCAGGAGTTCTCGACGCTGTTGCTTTTAAAGTCAACAGAACAGGCACAGTCACGGGCCAAACCTAAGAAAAGACTGAGGATCCAACTGGCTCCTTCCAGCAGCACAAAGCCCCCCAGGTCACAGCCATGTTGTCCAACCCCAAAAGGCAATGGTCTATCTAGAGTTGTCAAAGGAGATGTGGCTTGGGGAGCCTCAGGCTATTGTGAAAAAGATGGTTAGTAGGGGCCTAGGTCTCCAGAAAGGCCCCAAAGAATATGGTGATGCTATTCCCTATAGTATCACTTCCCAGCAGGGATGCTGGGGACTCTCTGAGCATTGAAATCTTCAGGATTCCCTGCCAGTAGCTTCCAAAATAGATAGGGCTGGGCCCTTTGTGAAGGTTTCCCCCTCAATGCCTATAATCAGGGGTGCTCTAGCAGGGTAGTCAGGAACCACTCCCCACCCCACTGTCACTGATAGCCCCAAGCTAATCTCAAATATGGTTTTTCATATGCCGAGCCAAATTTGAAGACCACCTGAAGGTCTTCCCACACACTCTGCATTTGAAGGGCCTCTCCCGGGTGTGAAACCTCTTATGGCTAACAAGGTGTGAACTCTTGTTAAACGTTTTCCCACATATGCTACACTTGTGGCACTTCTTCTCAGTGGGCACACTGTGGAGTCCAGTGAGTGTGACACTCTGGTCACAAGGCTCCTTACCATCCTTAAAGGGCTTCTCTTCCCTTGGTTCTAATTCCTGTACATTCAGCCCCACGTCCTGATAGGAAGACAAACCCGCTTGGCTGCATTCAGACTGTGGCGCCGCGGTATGTTTTCTCAGATGGACAGAAAGGGTGTGCTTCCCGATGAAATCCTTCCCACACCACTCACATTTAAAAGGTCTCTCTGTGGTGTGGACCCTCTGATGATTAACAAGACGATAATTCCTATCGTAAGATTTCCCACACAAATTGCATTTATAGCGCTTCTCTCCACTGTGGATTCCCTTGTGATCTAAAAGACTTCTTTTACGTGTAAAGCTCTTTCCACATTCTTGACACCAGAAAGGCTTCTGACCAGGGAGGACTTTGGGCTGCAGATCAGGGAGGACTTTGGGCTGCAGATCAGGGAGGACTTTGGGCTGCAGATCAGGGAGGACTTTGGGCTGCAGATCAGGGGTCTCTTTACTTTTAGGACTCTCGTACTTCTGGTGCAAAGAGTGCTGCCTCTGGTGTCGGTAGAGATTGGAGCTCCATCTGAAGGCTTTTCCACACTCCCTGCACTTATAAGGCTTCTCTCTGGTGTGAATTCGTTGATGGATGAGAAGGAATGAGTGATTGCGGAAGTCTTTGCCACACTGACCACATTTGTAGGGCTCCTCTGTAGTGTGGCTGCTCTGAGGAGTTTGGAGCACTGTGTCCTGACTAACAGATGGCCCTGCCTCAGGCTTTCTTTTAATGGCATGTTGCTTCTTATGAACAATGAAGGCTGACCTATAGGTGAATCCTTTTGCACATTCACTGCATTGATATGGTTTCTCGCCTGTGTGAATTCTTTGGTGCTCACTGAGAGTTTTCTTTTGAGTGAAAGTTTTCCCACACTGCTGACATGAAAAAGTTTTCTCCACGGTGGGGGCAACAGTAGTCAGTGGGAGCAGACTATAATTTTGTCTGAAGTCTTCTCGATGTTTCTCTTGTTCACAGAACTCTTCCTCCTGGTGTAACCTCACATGACGAGTAAAGTTTGACCTCCACCGAAAGGTTTTCCTACATTTGGTACATTTATAAGGTTTCTCCTGCGTGTGAATCCTTTGATGTTCAAGCACATAGGACTTACAGTGAAAGGATTTCCTACACTGGCTGCAGTCAAAGGGTTTCTCCCCACGCTGGTCTCTGAAATGGTGACCAAGTCCTGAGTTGTAGGTGAGAGCTTCTTCATACTGATTCAATTCAAATTTCTGCTTAGTGTGGGTTTCCTGGTGCAGACGGTAGGCTGACACACGTTGGAATGCTTTCTCACATAAATTGCATTTGTAAGGTTTTACTCCAGTATGGATTTTCTCATGTCGCACACAGTTTGAGCTCCACCTAAATGGTTTCTCACACACCCTACATTTAAACGGCTTCTCTTGAGTATGAAGTCTCTGATGATACGCAAGATGGGAGCTGCGATTGAAGGTCCTCTCACAGTAATGGCATCTGTACAATGGCCCCACCAGGTAAAGGCTCTGTTCATGCTGATGATGAGCACTGAGGCTGAAGCCCTTTCCACCTGTGTCCTCCTCGCTCCCTTTCAGGCCAGTATGAATTCTCTGATGGAGGCTAAACCCCCCAATAGTGTGTCTGAGTCCCTTCCCATATTTCTTGTAGTCATAATGGTGTGAACCTTTTCTGAAGTGTCTGCCACAGCCATGTTTAAGGGATCGCTTTCTCTTGGAAACTCTCAAATATGTAACGTGTTTTAGGTCAAAACTATTACTTCTTCCCAGTACTTCAAATTCTTTTCCCACTTTATGACTGAGATCAATCTCTTCCTTCTTATTTTTCACTTGTGTGGGGCTTTCACAGTACTTCTTTCCACAGGGCCTGCTCTTCTGTTCAAAAGATATTCTGAGTCCTATTCCTTCAGAAGCACTAGTCACAGGGCAGCCTGATGGCACAGTGAACGTTTCTGCATCTTCCAATGGATCCTGTTTTAAGATGAGCTTGTTTGTCTCAATCTGGAGCTTACCTCCTGACAAAAATTAAGAACGAGAGAATGTACTCTTTTCCCATACTTGGAACTAGAGAAAGCAATAAGGGCCCATGTAATGCCATGACGTGGGTGGTGAGGCTCTTGCCCGACTGCCAGTACTTTTACAAAATAGTCAGGAATAAGGCAAAACACGGAAGAGTACCCCAGATAACAGGGAAGGGAGGAGGAGAAGCAAGATGAGCATAGCAGACACAGACATGCAGAAATCCTATCCAGCAGGAAAAGAATAAGGGTTGAGAAAAGAGTATTAAACAGCAAGAAAGGGGAGAAGAATCATGGGACTAGGACAGGGGCACTGTAGAAAGATACCCAAAAGCTAAGAGGTAGGTTCTGGTTGAAAGGACTAGAGAGATCAAACCTGTCAAAGAATAATCAAAGGAACAGCCCCAGCAACTCAGGAGGCTGAGTGGAAAAGGGAAGAACAGTAAGTCCTTCGATGGGCAAGAACTGTTAGAAAGAGGGCCACTGGGGGAAGGGACAAGGCTAGAAACAAATGGCTTATCATAGTCCAGCCAGGAGGAAAAAGGCCTAGGGGCCCATCACCCCTTAATGACACTTAAAGATATTCCTTCTAGCAAACAATGATCACTAGTCCCTAGTGAGGTACTTGACCTTAAGAGAGAGCAGCAGATGCAAGAGGGAAGGGTCTAGTAAATTCTGTGAACTTACCTCTAGGGGAAGCACCTGGATCCCTTTTAGGCTTAGCTGCCTGGATATTCAGGCCCCACGGCTCCCTTGCTTCCAACCAGGAGATCAGAGCAGGTTTAGAGAATGGGCCCACTGCAGAAAAGGAGGGAAAGGGTGGAAAGGTGGATGGATCACACAGAACTACTCTCTAAGACCCTCTCAGTCTGAGGTCCTGAAGGAGAAGGGAAGGCCAGGAAGGCAGGTGGAGGAAGTGAGGGCAGGAGAACTAGAAAGCCATTTCTGATAGCCATGAGCAAAGGACTGCTAAGATTCTCCTGAGGTGGGAACCACACAATTACTCAACTGGTTAATGAGTCAACAATTTTTTTTTATTTTTTTATTTTTTAGTTGTAGGTGGACACAATACCTTTATTTTTATGTGGTGCTGAGGATTTAACTCAGTGCTTCATGTGTGCTAGGTGAGCGCTGTACCACTGAGCCCCAACCCCAGCCCCAACAGTTTTTGAATACCTAAATAGACTAGGTACTTGAAACATCTTCAATCTTTATAATCACCCAGCATGATAGGCATTATTATCCCATTTTTCAAAAGAGGATAATGAGGTGATAGATTAAGTTGACCTGGTTAGTAGTTACAGGATCTAAACCCAGGTCAGGTCCCTTTCTATGCAAAACAACAAAAACCAAGAAGACAAAAGTAAAGGTTGATAGAAGCATGGGGAATGTCGGTGACTTACCCAGAGAAGCCATGTTCCCATAATTCTCCAGCATTACATCCCTATAGAGATTCCTCTGAGCTGAGTCCAGCCATCCCCACTCATCCAGGGAGAAGGTCACCTCCACATCCTTGAAAGTCATAGCCTCCTGAAAATAACACTGTGCTCTAGAGCTGGTCCACAGCTCTCAGCTTTCAGGAGGGGCTGGAGGAATGGGGTTGGCTGGGAGTAACCCCAGGATGGATCTGCAAAGGTGAAAGACCATCACCCAGCAGAAGAGCTCTGGGCTCAAGGGGGATAATTGGGTCTCTAGGACATGGGTCCCTGGACATGAAGTCACTGGACAGAGAAACCCAGGAGGAGAGAAGGTGTACTTCACCATTAGGCAGCAATGCTGAGACATAAGGAAGGGCAGAAGACTCACCTGGGGCTCAGCCGTCAGGGACCTGGTGGCCCTTACCCCATCTCCTGGGCTTCCTGGGATCCCTTCGCTCTGGGAAATGGCATGCACCTGGGCAGCAGGAGGAGCTGAGGGAGAAGAAAGAGCCATGAGAGAGCTGTCCAGCTCTGGCCACCCACTGAGAAACCCATTCTTCCCACTCTTAGAGGGCTCCTGGACCAAAAGCAGGTACTGACTGTTGTTAAAACACCCATACAATGTGACCTCAGTGTCTCACAGGGACTGGGAAAGGGGCAGGGGATGTATGCTGGGAAGAGGAGCTAGTGAGACACAGTGGGGTTTGAGAGAACACAGAGGTAAGGGACAGAAATAGAGAGAAGACAGACAGTGACAAAACAACACTATGGGAAATTTGGGGGACATGGCATGAGGCTAGGGTCTTAGAGCTAGGCTGAGAGTACCGGATTGCTCAGCCAGGAAGTCACGCACTCCTATTGCATAGGGAAGCTCCAGGTGGTCTCCCAAAACAGAGCTGCTCCTGAGAGGTGAAGCAGGGGGCCATGTCTGTGCAGACTGCAGGGGTCCTGTACCCATCCAATGCACATCTGGGCTCTGGGCAGGGCCTGGATCCTAGCAAGAAGATGATGTTGTGAGAGGAACCCTCCATGGGAATCAGAAATCAAACTCAGGAAAGAGGCAACATTGCCAATCTCTAAAGGGCACGGGGAAAAGGATGAGCAAATCAAACTCTATTACCTCCAGTCAGAGAAAAACCCAGGTAGGCCCCTCTCACCCTTTGGCCTTAGTCCAAGGACACACTTGGCCATCAGTAATAGCACTACTGACAGTCCTCAGATGCCCCAATGACACCTCCAACTACCTCTCAGCCCCTACCTTGCCTAGAATTGAGAAATCGGAGAGAAAGAATTAGTCCCTGAAAAGTACATGGATAATGGTTCTGGGCAAACATGCAGCCAAGCAATATCTTCCTTCAAGCACTGTCCTAGGACTGAAATGCAAAGTGACTTCATCAAGCTAGCTCAGATTATTTAAATCTAAATGAAACAGTAACACCCGAGAGAGGCGATGCTAACTAGAGGGTCAGCCAGAGAGCCATGGAAGAAAAAGTTTCTAAGGAAAGAGATCCTTGCCCTGGTACTTCAAATAGCTTTGGTCTCTGAGGCAAGGCTGTCCTTGATGCAGAAATGAGCTATGCCAATGAACTTCGGGGCTCTATGCCAATGAACTTCGAGTTTTCCTGACCCTGTGGTAAAGACATTCTCTAGGGTGATATGGACAAATATTAGCCTGAGGCCAATGAACATCTGATAGAGAAAAAGGCTGCAGAGGATGAATTGTTTATTATCTCCTGTTTCTCTCAAACCATAATAAAGGGAGAAAAATGGAATAATAAGAATAAGGGAGCAAAGCCAAACCAGTTTAAAGATAGACAAACTTTCCCAGGCCCTGTTTTTTCATGCTATGGTAATTATTTAATGGGCCACAGGATGATTCTGCAGTTTCATATGCATCTTAAAGTGTTTCTGTTCATTTTTCAGAATTTGGCGGGTATCTCCCAGCCAAATTTCTAGCTAGTTTTCAACTAGCTAGTAAGGCTCTTTCTGCTCATTTGGCAATGTTTCCATGGATTTAAAAACCTAACTTCTAGCCCTAAGTGAACTAAATACAACCAAGCCATAATTTTGTGACTGCTGTGTAACTTATTTCATTTTATATAATATTATTAGGTTCTTCTGAACATCTCCTTGTTTTGATAAAATGATAAAAATAATAAATCTCTTTACTGGCTTCCTGTGTGCAGCAGAAGGAGCAGGAAGGATCTGCTGGGTGATGTACCTCCGCTCTACCGCCCCGCCAGGCCTAGGACAGCCAGCTCTCTCCCAGCACCAAGGCCAGGGCCAGACACATAACAGGCACTCAAATATTTACTCAAAAAATTCTCATAATCAGATCGTTTCTGCATTTTCTTCTCAATAAACTGAGACTCTGAAAGGTACAATAACATGGCCAAGGACACCGAGGCTGTAGAATTTTGGAATAAAGTTTAAGACCCGAGGCCTTCCAATTTCCCAGCTCAGGGCTGCCCCCCATCACTTGTGTCCACCCGCCTACCACCACTCAGATCCTCAGACACTCCCTGAGGAGGAAGCAACTTGGTACGTGTAGACTGCTCTTTCTCTTAGTCTCCCATTCAGAAGCCAAGAGTCCTGATCCTAAGGTCCTTCTCCTGCCTTACCTCTTTACAGGTCTGGGGTCAGACTCAAGACAAATTAGATAACGTGTACAGATGGACTTTGTATACTTTAAGCCATTGTGCACAAAAACTGTGATGGCTCAGGATCCATTCCTCAGCTGCTCAGATGCCACCACAATGAGAAGAAAAGGCCTCCCCTGAACTACTCAAGCTAACTTCAGAGGGCCACCTCCACCCCTAGACAGGCAGGTAGAGTTCACCAGGTACCACACACTTGTTCACTCACCCTCTGTGGTGTCCCATCAAGGTCCTTCTGTAGCTCCTCCAGCAAAGCCACAGCCTCCTCACCACTCTCAGGGTGATGGAGCTGCACCCAGGTCCGGAGCTCCCCGGGCAGGATGCTCAGGAACTGCTCCAGCACCAGCAGCTCCAGGATCTGAGGCTTGGAGAGAACATCAGGCCTCAGCCACCAGCGGCAGAGCTCCCGGAGCCGGCTCAGAGTTTCTAGGGGCCCAGAAGACTCATGGTAGCGAAGTTGCCTAAAGAGCTGGCGGAACAGCTCCTGGCCAGGACGGTTAAGTGTCTGAGGCCTGGCAGTCTGCACTGAAGTATAGCCTTCATCTTCTTCTTCCTTCTTTACCATTTGAAGGCGCCCTCGCTCCCTTGAAGCCTGGGCCTGAGCTGGATGGACAGCATACCACCTGCCCGGAGGCATCACTGCTGTTCAGGATCGACCCAGCTAAGTGCACACAGAGTCTGCTACTGGGTCCTCAGGAGTATCTTCTGAGCATCAAAGTACCCAATGTCATTTGCTGGGACATCAGAAGTCACTGAAATAACCAACGTTCCTGTTTAGAAGTGGACAGATAGGAAAATGATGTCCATCTCACATGATGCAGTTAGATGCTGTTGGTTGAGATCATCTTTGGATGTATGAGAAGAGGGCACACATAATGCACAAATGTACTTGTATCAAGCATAGCAGGGCTAGATTGTCACTTACTGAGGTAGGCCAATAAAACATCCCAGAGTAAAGTAAAACACGTATACAGCTAAAATACAAAAATATCTGATAAAAAAAATCAAAGAAGATGTAAATAAGCTGACAGACATACCATATTCAAGTATCAGAAGACCTGACACTGTAAAGTTATCAATTCTTCCCAAGTTGATCTATAGGTTTAATGTAATACCTTCAAAATTTCAGTAAGAATTTTTGAGGGTTATGAGGGATATGGCTTAGTAATAAAGTGCTTGTCTAGCATGCATGAGGCCCTGGATTCAATACCCAGCACTACAAAAAAATAATAATATTTAAAATTTTAAGTTGAAAAATATGCAACAATTTACATGGGAAAGAAAAGGAATTAGAGTAGGCCAAATAATTTTGAAAGAATAAAGTGAAAGAAATCAGCCTGTATAATTTTAAGACTTATAGCCACAGTAATCCAGACTGTGTGATATTAGTAGGTAATAGATATTAGTACGTAACAGAACAGATCATGGAAACAGAACAGAAAAAACAGAAACAGACCCACACAAATTTGATAAACTTGTTTTTTAAAACATCAAATAGGATTTTACTAATATTATATATAGTATTTCAAAAACAAAATGCTGATTGGAAAATCCTTGATTTTATGGCCCATCATGATTAAGGCCAATCATTGAATGTGTGAAAATCACTAATCCAACTTTTCACTGATTTCCTGCATTTCCTTTCATATCTCCTCATAACAAAGCTTAATCCAAGAGGTCAAGCTACTTTCAGGAGACAACAGAGCTTCGAAAGCAAAGAAAGTAAACCAAGCCAAATCCAGCTCCCCACTTATTAGCTGTATGACCACATAATCTTACCTTGTTATATAATGACATTTAAATGAGAAGCTACCTAGGGCACATTGTGGGCTCTCATAGTGTTTGTCTGTTTCTTCACATCTAGGAAAGGAGCTTGTGCCCAGGGGCTTGTGCTTCAGATCACGTCACCATGTAGAGGAGTCCACCCCTGAGATGTGCCCAAACGACTTTCCATAAAAAAGCAAAAGCGGGCTGGGGATGTGGCTCAAGCGGTAGCGCGCTCGCCTGGCATGCGTGCGGCCCGGGTTCGATCCTCAGCACCACATACCAACAAAGATGTTGTGTCTGCCGAAAACTAAAAAATAAATAAATATTAAATATCTCTCTCTCTCTCTCTCTCTCTCTCTCTCTCTCTCATAGTTCAGGACATCTGTTATTAAAAAAAAAAAAAAAAAAAGCAAAAGCAATTCCAAGAGGAAAGATAGTTTTCTCAACATATACTACTGGAGCAATCAGACAGCCATAGGCAAAATAACAAAAGTAGACCTTGATCTCATTCTCTGTACAAAAATCATTTCAAAATGGTTCACAGACTTAAATGTTAAACATTAAACTGTGCAACTTTGGGGGGGGGGGACAACCAAAGGAGAAAACCTTTGGGATTCAGCAATATATAAAAAGAACGATACACCACAAACAAGTGGAATGTATCCTAGCAAGGCTGATTAACATATCAGCAGAATAAAAAATAAAAAACAAAAATCACACATTCCCAATCAATCACTGATATGTGGAAGTTAAACCACAATAAAGCAGGGGAGGGGAAGAAGAGTAGTTCAAGGGCTGGAGTTGTAGCTCAGAGGTAGAGCATTTGCCTGGTACATGTGAGGCACTGGGTTCGATTCCCAGCACCACATATAAATAAGCAAATAAATAAAGGTCCATTGACAACTAAAAAAAATATTAAAAAAAAGAAGAGTAGTTCAGTATATTAAACAAAGAGGAATAAAAGAAAGGTGGGGTGGGAATAGTAAAGACAGTATGAGAAAGCTAACATTTTTCCTATGCACACATATGAAAACATCTAAGTGAATCCCACCATGGTGCCCACTCCCAAGAATGGCATCCTAATCAGAACAGGATCTATTCCATGCTTGTACAATTTTACCAAAATGGATTCTAATGTCAAGTATAACATGTATAAGAAGAATCCATTAAAAAAACAATACATGTTCCTGTCAACAGATGCAGAAAAAGTTTTAACAAAATCAAACATCCTGACATGACAAAAGAACTTGATGAATAGAAACTGCTCAGTTTGATAAAAAGCCATCTACAAAAACCCACAGCTAACATCATACATGGTGAAAGCTGGATGTGGATGATGATTCCCCCTCAAAAGCATGAACAAAACAAGAATATACACTCTCACCTCTTCTACAAAACACTGAATGGGAGGTTCTGGCCATGCCAGTTGAAGAAAGGATGGAAAAATAACTACTATGTCGCGGCACTAAGGTCCCAGAAATGAATAAAACAGACAAAAAGCACTGCTTTGAGGAGCTTATTAAGGGAAGACAGATATGCAAGTAGCATGCCAGACAGTGATGGGGGTATGTAGTAAAATAAAACAAGGGAGACGTTTAAGACCTAGAATGAAAAAATAAGGTCATAAATTCAGTCTTGCAGAAAGCAAAGGAATGCTCACAAGACCTCTTATATTGTTTCTAGGACAAAACATTGAAGACTACAAATTACAGTAAGTTATGTGTTACTGTACTGTATTATCTTTTTAGTCTCAAGCAACTGACATCATAGAATGTTTATTATACATTAATATTTCTGGACACCAGAAGCCACAGAAAACTTACTGGTGGAACAGTTAGCAATTTTCATGCTTTTGTCAGCTTTCCTTTTAAGTGCATACTGGAGTTAATCTTCAAAACATTCCCATCTTTCAGCCTACCATAAGAAAGGATGGATTTATTTATTTAATTTTTTGCAGCCAAAGTTTATCTGCCTTTCTTTGGAATTACAAAAAAATACTAGAGCAGCCTAATTCTTCAGTCCCTAAATATACTGACTACTGGCATCAGATCAATATTGGCATCAGATTCACCATTTTAGGCCGGGAGCCATTTTATCTAGAGGCTCCAAAGTTTCGATTCTGAGGCAATACTGCTTAAGTTCCTGTAAGAACACGTATCTACTAAACGATTAACCCCACCACAGCTTATGCTGCAACTCCTAAGCAGCCTATGAAATTCCTCTTGCAACCTATAAAGCTGCTCTGTGAGTGCTGACTCGCTGCTGCTCTCCTCGGAGGGACAGCCTTGTTGGTTTGCCTTGTGTTACCAACAATAAACCTCTTGTGTGAGATTCCAGTGTGTGACGTGGTCTTTGGACTTTGCGTGGACTCTGCAAGTGTCCTTCACTGGTGCAGTGACTTGAATTAGGCTCTCCCATCAACTTGCTCTCCCTTGGGGGAGCTGAGCTGCTTTGGGATCCTATGCTTGGTCCTAGGCAGCCCTCATCACAAACTCACCTTCCATTTCACCAGCTGATTTGAGTAAGTTCCCCTGCCTTCAGTCAACTCAGACAACCTGCCAGTCTCAGGAAGCGACAGCTGAACATCCAGCACTCCCAGGGTTCCCGTTGGGTCAGGGGCACCCCAACCACGGCTTTCAGAGCTACGGTTGGTCCCCACTGTCAGCCGAGTCCATAGGCTGACAACCGTGGCAAAAGATCTCTCTCTTTCTGGGTCTCGGTTACTCTTTCAGCTCAAATGCCCTGGTGCCAGGCACCAAGAACCCCTACAGGCCTTAGCCCCAGCTACTGTCCTGAGGCAGTAACTGTTGTGTGTGAACTGATAAATACAACCAATAAGAGTGTAAGTTATAGGTTACAGATTAGTAAAAAATATAGATTATAGATATAAGATTTTGATAAGTGAGATAAGACAATTATAAAGCAAGAACTGTCATAGACAGGCCTAAGACTCCATTTTGCTGCTTTCTATAAAACACTGTTACAAGAGCTGTTTCTGAGAAACTGAAATGAAAGCTGTTTTCTTATTAAAAAAAAAAAAATTATCTTTCTGTACTTTGTACCCCAACCAATTGTACTTTACTCAGGATGCAGCAGTGGTCACGGTGAGCTACATCCTGGGTTTGAATGCTGTTAGGATGGCCTTAGTCCTGAGCCTAAGCAACTCCAGTTTGAAACCAGCAGTTTCACCAGGCACACCCACAGAGCCTTCCAGTAAGACCACAAACAAGTTACTTCCCCTCACCCAGATAATCAGAATAAAGCCCCTGGCAGGCTGTCCTTACCTGATAAGAGGAAAAGGCTAGAAGATCGGGATGGAGACCACCAGACCAGATGTTTCTGACCCCAGGGTAAATGATGTCACTGAGAAATCTGGGGATAGCTGATAAGGATTGAAAGGGGGGTCAAAAGCCCTAAAATTTAGTATAAATAATAGAGCAAATGAACAGTGATTCAGCTAGCCGAAACAAGGATGCACTCGAACTGGAGAGCCTGATGAGGACCTGACATCCCATCACTTGTCATCATTCTGAGCCTCAAACTCTACCGCCTCTTCTGGACCTTGGTGAGAGCAACTTCTCCCTATGACCTTCTCCTCAACTGGTCATCCACTCCACGGCAGGAAAAGCCTGCCTTGGATCTGGACCTGATACTGTTTGAGTGTGCATCTGCTGGACATAAAGCCTAAGGCTTCAGACTTTTGAACTTAGCCTGCAGAGGGAATGTCTGTCACTAGCCTGTCATGATTAAGTGTGTTTTGCAGTGTTTAGAATTAATCTAGAATTGTTTGCTGTGAATTGATTCTGTCTAATGCAGTGCCTAGCATTAAGGATTGTCATTTTCTTATTTAAGAACCTACAGAGTGAAACTGTATTAGGTAATTTGAGTGAATAAAGCATTGAAAGGAGCAGAAGCGCATGGACATTCTTTATTTCTCCCCTCGAATGCATATGTCACAATTTTGCCCCCTCGCAACAAATGCCCTTGTGGGTCTACATGACTTTGAAACAGACTCTCACCCAGCAGACCCCCGCCCAAATTCAGGCTGCAATAGCACCTGCTTGAACCCAGGGCTGTGGTCAACTGAATTGCAAAGCTAATGCTTTTTTTTTATTATTGTTTCTGTTTATCGCTGCTTGCTGACTGGAAAATTCCAGTTCTGCCTAGAGCCCACAAGTCCCACTTATTAATATTTTAATTTCTATGATTGGCTACCTTACATTACGATAAACAAGTCACTGAGTTGTGTTTTTTGTGTTTATATTCTCTTTGGATGGACCAGGAAGCTGCTGTCCTCCCATAGAGACTCTGCGGTGGGTGACAGACCCTGGCCAAGTAAATAAAGCTTTCTTTTGATCTGAAATTTGGACTTAGAGTGCTTTCTATGGCGTCTCCCCATAACAGTGTCAACTCCCAGAGCAGTTAGCTCTTCCTCATTCGGTATAAGAGAACACAGAGGGATGCCTCTGTTTCTCCCTACCGACTCTCTCTCTCTCTTGCCATGGGGTGCAGCCAAGTCTGCCATGCCCTCGGACACCCCTTTGGGTTTCCTTTTAGCAAATTTAGATTCACTCCACCTTACCTCTGACTTAAGGTTCGAAAACTAATTCATCTCTGCAACTAAATTTGGCCCTTCTATACCTTAGACAATGATTTCAAATGGCCACTTAAGGACATTCTAGATTCCCAACATTTTGAGGCACATTGTTAAATTTTGTGAGCACTCAGGGAAATGGAAAGAGAGCCCCTATGTTCAGGCTTTCTCTTTCCTTCGTTCGGAACCATCCCTCTGCTCTTCCTATTCTCCAGCCCAGGTTCTGTTCACTCTTGAAACCCTCTCCTCGACCTCAGCGCCTTCCTGAAATCCCAGACTTCGGCCCCACTGACAAACCCCCTCACCACTGTTCTCCACCTTCTACTCCGAATCCTCTGGGACCTCCCTCACCTACTTTCAATCTACCCGTTACTCACTCTCACTCTCGCATGGACCCCTCTACCCAGCCCACACCTCTGCTTCCCCTTCGTGAAGTAGCAGGGTCAGAGGGAGTTGTTCGGGTACCTGTCTCTTTCTCCCTTAGTGACCTCTCTCAAATTGAAAGAAGGCTAATGTACCTCCAATCCTTCAGGGTACATTACGGAATTCCAATACCTAACCCAGTCACACAATCTAACTTTCCATGACTTTCATATGATCCTATCCAACACCCTCTTACCTGAGGAACACAGGTGAGTTTGGGAGCAGGCCAGAAACTATGCCCACAAGGTTCATAATTCCTCCGCTCTCCCAATTGGCACTGAAGCAGTCCCTAATTGTGACCACACTGGGATTACAATTCGGATGGACGGATCACTAGTAGGAACCTATTTATTACCTGCCTCATGGCTGGACTAAGAAAATCGGCCCATAAGCCTATTAATTATAAGAAACTCCAAGAGATTATTCAGGATAAAAATGAAAACTCCTCAATGGTCTTGGACTGCCTTACAAAGGCCCTTTTACAGCACACCAATATAGCCCCTGAAACTCCAGATGGAAGACAACTACTAATGACCTACTTCTTCTCCCAGGGCTTCCCCAATATTAAGGCTAAATTCAAACACCTCTAAGTCCTCAAGCAGAAGTTCTACTAGTGGCTTTTAAGGTGTATAATGGGAGAGATGAGAAGGCCCGTAAACAAAAATACCAGATGCTGGCCAAAGCCTTTCAACCTGCCCCAACCACGGGCATTTGGGCATCCCCGCTTCCTAGGAAGCAGCCAGGGGGACCCCTGGCCCCTGCTTCAAATGTGGTCAAACAGGTCATTGGGCCAGAGCATAAATGAATCCCCAGAAGCCTCCTAGTGCATGTCCCAAATGCCATCAGGAAGGATACTGGGCGGTCGACTGTCCTCAAACACCAAGAGGTACAAGACCATCCACTCTGATACCTTTCAAGCGTATCTTCTAGGTCTGGCAACAGATGACCAAGGAGGCCTGGATCCCCTCACCTGACTTCTCAGGAGCCCAGAGTAACCACTGTGGTAGCAGGTAGGCCCATCTCTTTCTTCTTAGACACTGGAGCCACATATTCAGTCCTAAAGGAGTTTTGGGGACCTACTTCTCTTTCTCGTTCCTCTGTTGTCAGGGTAGAAGGATGTCAGGGTAGAAGGAACACAGACCAGCCCCTACAAACCCCTTTTCCTCACTGCATATTCCAGAGCATTACCCTTTCCCACTCGGTCCTGGTGATTCCCCGCTTCCCAGTTCCTCTCTTAGCCAGGGATCTCCTAGCCAAAGCTGGAGCTTCCATTCCCTTTGCGCCTGAGTCTCGCCTCAACCCCAGCTCGCCTTCAGTACCCCTGCTGTTTGTACTCCAGACAAATTCCAAGGACTCTCCTTACCCCATACCTCTTACCTGCATCAAAGGTTGATCCCTCGATCTGGGACCTCCAAAACCCTTCTATAGCTGCCCACCACCCTCCCTTGATAATATATCTCAAAGACCCCACCTATTTCCCAGCACAACCCCAATATCCACTTTCTCTCGAGAACCTCAGGGGTCTCAAACCTTTAATCTCTGATATTCTCCGAAAACACCTCCTATGCCAAACAAACTTCCCTTTTAACACACCCATCTTAGCAGTCAAGAAACCAAACAGATCCTACAGACTCATACAGGATCTTCACCTCATCTATAGGACCATAATTCTCCATCCATCCAGCAGTTCTGAACCCGTATACCCTACTCTCCACCATTCCCTCACACACCACTCATTTTTTGGTTTTGGACTTAAAAGATGCCTTCTTCTCCATTCCCTTACACCACCAATCCCAGGACATTTTTGCCTTCACCTCGACAGAACTAGACACTCATACATCCACTCAGTTAACTTGGACTGTCTTACTCCAAGGATTTAGAGATAGTCCCCATCTATTTGGCCACGCCCTTTCTAGGGATCTATCTTCTCTCTCACTCCCCCAATCTAAACTTATCCAATATGTAGATGACCTCCTCCTTTGCAGCCCCTCTTTACAGACCAGTCTGACTTAACACCTTCATCTTCCTCAACTTCCTAGCTCACCATGGATATTGGGTCTCCCCATCAAAGGTTCAGCTATCTACCCCCCAAATCACTTACCTGGGTCTTATTACACCAAGCCACAAGGCAATCACCACTGATAGAATTTAATTTCTTCCCTACCATCTCCCACTATGAAAGAGGAAGTTCTCTCCTTTTGGGGGATGGCGGGATTCCTCCACTCTTGGATTCCCAACTATTCCCTTTTGGCCCATCCTCTCTATGAAGTTGCACATGGCCCCCTCTCAGAACCACTTTTGAATCCCATCACACCACATTTCCACAGGCTTCAACAAGCCCTCCTTCGGGCCCTTGCCCTCCGTCTTCCTGACCTTATCTGCCATTCTCTTTGTACCCCCTCCACAGCCAAACTAAAGGGCATTCCACACTGGATTCACAACTCCCATTTCAAAATGTTCACACCAAAGCACTATATGGCAACCCCCATAGGACCTCTGTCTTTGCACATCTCCAAAACTTCGACTTTCAACCCTCCAAAGCTCCCTGCGGATTCCTAAAAAAGACTCTTCTTGGTAGAAGAGGCTACTACAAAGACTACCAGCCCCTGATGCCCAAGACCATTGACTCATGATCAACTCCTCTGACTCCAGAGACTCTACCCCCACCTAAAACACTCCCTGACCTCCTTCACAGGAATGATGTACTATGGGAAATAAACTACAAGCACAATGTCTTAATTATCCTGGGGGGGAGGGGGGAAATGCAGTCAAGGTGTCATCATGCCAGCACTAACTGTAACCAAAATATGAACATATGGGGCTAGGGATGCAGATCTGTGGTAGAATACTTGCCTAGCATGCATAAGACCCAGGGTTCCATCCACAGTATTTAAAAAAAAAAAAAAAGCAAACAAAAAAGAACAAATGCATTTAGCAAATTTAGAAATTATAATATTTAGGGAGTACTGTGAATGTACTTAATGCCCTAAATGGTTTAAAAGGTAAGTTTGTAGATATTGCATATCCAGTATTATGTGTGCTTTATCGCATTTTTATCCTAATATTACGCACAAGTTTTTAGAAAGCAACAGCATGACCTCATTTCATAATCAAAAGATGTGTGCGCGTGAATGGGTGTGCATGTGTATGAGTGTGCACACCTTCGGTGCACGCATATTTAACGTCAAGCAGCCAGAACGCGAAGATTGCGACACTGCAGTTTCCACTTTCCCTCCACTTACCCACTCTCCAGTGACCACGCCCTCACGCATACTTGTGTGGGAGAGAACCGCTGAAGAAACACCACTCCGGATCCTCCGCACTCCAGACCCGCCCCTGAGGCCCTGGTGAGCTTCCCAGGGGCTGGAAGGGATCGCGGCTCCGTCCTGCCCAGTCCGAGGACTGCCGCCCTCGGGGAGACACCTCCGCACCGCGACCCAGGGCCCACAGCCGCCACCGTCACAGTCACCACTAGAGCTCACCGTCTCGTCAGCGCCGACAAGCTGCCCCCGCCGCGCCCACATCTCCGCCGGGTGACGCACGCGCGTCGCCGCTTGGGCCACGGCGCCTCTCTAGGACGCCAGGAGGGCCAACGACTCGCCTCCTCCCGGCCCGAATACTGCGCTGTGGGTCCTGCGCGGTGGAGTTCTTGCCCCTAAGCGGCCACAGCAGGAATTGCTTCCGCCGCCCAGGTCCTTCAGGCCCCAGGGCTCTGTCAGCTTTAACTTGTTTTCCCACATTCCTCCCAGTACGTCTGCAGGACTTCCCTGTAGGCCTCTCTCCCCCCGAGGGAAGAAAGGGAGGTGAGAAGTCGAAGCAGGAACAATGACTGAATGACTGCTCATTCCTCCTCCTTCCCGGTGTACTAAATGTAAAATAAGAATTAAAAATAAAGAAAGGGGGTTTGCAAACTCCTGTTGAAAGAGAAAGCTAGACCTCCTGTAGGCAGATAGGAATAAAGGCCCCAAAGGAAGGAAGGAAACCATGACATCCTGAGATACCTGGCCTGCGAGCATACTGTTGCTGCCAGGGATGGCTTCAACCACAACAGCACTTCCTTAGCTGCCACTAGCAACGGCCAACCACAGAATCTACCCCCTACCCAAACACTGCTTCTGACTGGGATTGAGTGCCAAACCCCAGGGTTGAATGAATCCTCTCAATTTTGTAAATAAGGGATTAAATTTATGCACTTCTAATTGGTCTATTGAAATCAGCGCTTCGCTGTCCCATGCTAGTATCGGGCTCTACCAATCACCTCCGCTGGACCATCAGCCATGCTTTACAAAATTCCTAGACAAAAAAACAACACTTAGCAGTAACCTCCCCTATTGCGGGAGCCTTTTCCTGCTTTGAATAAATCTTGCTAATCTACTGCCATAGTAGATAGGGTCAGTGAATTTCATTCTGTGGAGCAGTCCTGTCCTCATGGATTCCAAAATCTCATAATCTTGTTAATTTTAACTTTTAACCAGTTCAACTTGTTTCCTGGTAGAGATACTGATGTCATTAGGTAATACTTTGGAGAATACCTATTCCTGCTTGCCGTTATAGCTTTCCTATGATGTTTAAACAGTGACTAATCAACAACCTGGGGCAATCAACTATAACAACCAAGGTTTTTTCCCCCGGATTTTGTTTTTTTGTTTTTGTTTTTTTGGGGGTTTTTTTGTATCCTCTTTTTCTTCTTTTTACTTATGAAACCAGACCCCTCAAACCTATTTTCAGAGCACTTATTCTGGAGGAGAATACATGTTTCCCCGAGTGGCTGTCCTCTTAGCTCAAATAAACACTTTCTCAAACACTTATATGAGATTCTGGGTTCTTGGTTCATGGTAACCTTGAAAGAGAAGAACCAGATTTCATGGGAGACTAGTTACCAGGACTCCTTCCTCATTGCCATCACCTCCACACCCAGGGGAACACAAAATCTTAGCTTTCCAGGGTCTCCACATATTATCTTCTATTGGTAAACTGTAACTAGGCTTATCTGGTAGGTGAAGAATGGTGCTACTGATCAGTACCTGGAATCTTGGAGGACTCGGCTGGTAGGTAGAGAAGCTGCCTGAAGACGGGCTGGAGCAATGTGGGGAGGCTGCCATTTCCCCTAGGAGTAAATGTCATCTCTTGCCAGTACCAGAGAACTTAGGATGCAGATCCTAAACCATAAGACTATCTGCATCACTGTTGGGCATGCTGCAAAGCTGCTATGTCCATGGCCAGGTAGCTGTCCTTGTACTCTTCTGTATGTGCTTCATAGTGGCCAGCCTCAGCAGCCAGTTCTCTCTTTCTGTTTCCATTGATGATGTCCATTTGTGCCTTAGAGCTTTACATTACTCATCTTTTCTTTCTTTCTTTCTTTTTCTTTTTCTTTTTGTACCAGGGTTTGAACTCAGGAGCACTCAACCACTGAGCCACATCCCCAGCCTTATTTTGAATTTCATTTAGAGACAGGGTCTCACTGAGTTGCTTAGCACCTCACCTTTTCTGAGGCTGGCTTTGAACTTGGGATCCTCCTGTCTCAGCTTCCAGACTGCACCCAGCTGCTTCACTCATCTTTACTACTCCAGTCACCAAGAAGGAAAACAGAAATGTTTCCCAAACACCAGAGAGAGGGTGATGTTAAAGAAGGAAAACAGATGACACATTCAAACAGAGTAACTGAGGAGAATTCAAGTGGCAATTTCCAAAAGGTGGTGGACAAAGTTAAGACAATGCATTACAGCTGTCAGTATTTGGAAGCTATGTTCACCCCTTGGAGCAAGGTACCTGACAAAACTGTGGACTTCAAGTGAGGAATACAGCCAACCCATGTTCCAGCACAGAGGAAATTGGTGTAATAAGTAACCTGAAACTGATCTTCTGATCTCCTGCCAGGGCCTCCTATTATCCCAAAAGGAAGGCAGGAGGCAGTTCAAGAAAGTCAGCCTCCCAAGTCTCACATTAGGGTTGAGAGGGACAAACAGTACATATGGAGGGGCAATTGGAAAATATTAAAAACATGTAAAACGGAAAGTGGGAACTAATCATTACTGGCTAATTTGTTTAATAATTTCCATTTTAAATAATGTTCTTGGATAATTGGTTTGAAGGGTGGCGAGAGATTCATAATGATCCATAACAGGAAAAAAAAAGAGTTTGAGAGTTTTGAGAACAAAATTTCCCCATCATAGAGGATCTTTTGTAGGTTCTCTGTGTTTGGGGTGTGCTTACTGGATGTTTTTCATCTTGGTAGGTGCTTAGTATAGATAGCACCCACATTTGATGTGGTCAAACAGATCAATAAACATTAGCTTCACTAGCACTTGCAAAGCTCTAGGGCCAGCCTTTGGGTCTCTACTTTTTTTTAATATTTGTTTTTTAGTTTTAGATGGACACAATATCTTTATTTTTTTTACATTTATGTGGTGCTGAGGATGGAACTTTTAACCAGTTCAACTTGTTTCCTGGTAGAGGTAGTGGTACTCATGCATGCTAGGTGAGCACTCTACCACTGAGCCCTCTTGTACTAACCAATCACTCACCAGTGAATGTGCTAATAGAAATTGTTTATTGCACTCAGGGGTTAATTTCAGGGCCTCTATTTTTGTGCAACTAGCATCGTGAAGCTCAAAGTAGTTCTGCTAATTATTTAGGTGATTTCTCTGAATGCCCAGAGCACTTGAACCTGTAACAATGAGTTTTCTTCATTTCTCTGGCAATTCTTACTAGCAATGTAATGCCAGGTTTGTGGAACCCCAATAGATCTCCAGGAGCAAGCTCAAGCCTGGACTCACAACCATTTCCGATGCATCGGTCCTGAGGAGTGAGTTCCAATCCTTTGTTCAATGAGATTTTATAAGTTTTGGGGGATACTCTATGCATCACAACATCACAAGGCAAATCATTCACACCGCGGGAAAGTCAAACAACAACTCTTAACATTGATTAGCACATTCACTGGTGAGTGATTTGTTAGTACAAGAGGGGATTCGTTTGAATTGATTGGTTTAATCCGTGAGGGGTGTATGTGCTAAACTACATGGTTTCCCAACATGTTATCAACCATCATAAACTACTGGGGTGGGGGGGGGTCATCTAGCATCCCAGGTATTTTCCCTGTCTCATGCTGATTGGTGTTGCTAGGGGGTTGCTGTGGGTCCTCACCTAGACTAACTGAATCAGGAACACCTGGAGCCACAGATCTCTCCTGTTATTTGCAGACAAACAACTCAGCAGGGTGGATATGTGCCTGGAAGGCTGTGTGGGTTTTCCCTAGGACAAGAGTCACGCCCCCTTCCTTGGACAGGCTTTGCTCTGAGGTAGAGGCTGGTTTCTTAAAAATGGAGTCACATCAGTTTCTCAGCAATATTTCCTGAATGCTTAATATTCTCTCAAATTGGAGCTGTTTGCTTGGTAAGAGCCCTAGGTCTTCTGAACTTTAATGTGCATTAAGGCAAATCACTTGGGGAATCTGGTTAAACTACAGATTTGAATTCAGAAGGTCTAGAGAAAAGCCAAAGAGTATTTCTAACAAACTCCCAGGTGCACCTAAGATGATCAGGGACTCTCATGGTGGGACAAAGACCAAGACAATGAAATTAACCCCTGAGCGCAATGAACAATTTCTATTTGTAGCATGGCATGTTGCTTTTCTACCTTTATGTTTTCTTTTTCTGTTACTAGGGTGATTTACCACTCAGGTATGTCCCCAGCACCACCAACATCCCCTTTTTCTTTCTTAAGATAGGGTCCTCTGCCTTAGCCTTCCTAGTGGCTGGGATGATAGGCATGCACCACCACACCTGGCTCTTTTCAACAAGATTTGTCATGAGGCCCTGATAAAACCACAGAAGCAGAATGTTTACACAAGATGAAATTGTTACTGGGGGAAAGCCCTAAATAAACTCTCTAACTTCACTTAGTCATTGTAAAAAATCACTAATTTTGGAGATCACATAGCTAGGCAATCCATTATAAGTTTCCCACTAGTTTTGTTGTATATAATACCTCTGACATGTGGGTTATGATATAATGATAACAGTTGCCTAAGTTACTTTTCAGGTCACTTTTGCTAAAGAACACTGATTCTTCCCTTGAGCCTGCAGATGTCTGATGGGTGACTGGGATAGGATTTCTGTCTTCAATATTATGACTATTCCCTTTGCCACCTTAACTTTTGGGTCAGATTAAAAGTTCTGCATTACTTTTTGGAGCGGGTATGTGTTTTCTTCTACCCAACCCTCCTGTCTGATCCACAGCTATACCAACAACTCAAGTACCCAAAGTCCTTCAGTCCTATCACTAGGCCCAGAATGAGCCAAAAAGCCAGGGCATTTGCACAGGATGATGATACATGATATAAAAGTTCAAGTTGACCATGACCACCTGGTGGCCTGATCCTCATACAAGAATAAACATCTTTTGGAACAGTGCCCTTTCCAGTGGAACTTACCAATGGAAGGTATTAGACTAGAGCCCGCTCCAGCAAATCAATAAAAACTTGCATCTCCCTTTGTTAGGAGAGCAGCCTTGTCCCTCTTCTTGATCAGTGTCATCTCCCTTTAGCTGAAGTCCCAATTAAAGCCTTGCCTCTACAGTCACACTCACTTGACTCAATTTCATTTCTACCATCACTTGGTCAAAAGTTCTGTCTCCAGTATCACATTCATGCTGCAGTTCCAGACAACTCTTGGAGCAGCAAAGAACTGTGAAGATAAATCACTGGTTTTCAACTTAGCTGCATATTAAAATCCTCTTTATATTTCTAAAAACA
Organism: Spermophilus citellus; assembly: GCF_964194105.1. NCBI lineage: Eukaryota > Metazoa > Chordata > Mammalia > Rodentia > Sciuridae > Spermophilus > Spermophilus citellus. The sequence goes on along the minus strand of NC_138184.1, from coordinate 20,542,009 downwards.
TCCATATACCATATCAATTAATTGAAATCTTGTGGGTAGGACTCTGGCATGCCTAGATTTTAAAATCTATAGGTAATTTCAAAGTTTGAGAACCTAAGAGTAGCTTCTTCCTTTAGCCTGATTCCTTGCTGCATGCCAAACAATACATGTCAAGGGTTTTGTTTGTTTGTTTTAGAATTTAAAACAAACATCCTGGCATCAGGAAGCCAGGCATAATGGTGTATTCCTATAATCCTAGTGGGTCAAGAGGCTGAGGGAGGAGGATCATAAGTTCAAAGCTAGTCTCAGCAACTTAGAGAGGCCCTAAGCAACTTAGCAAGACCCTGAAATAAAAATAAAAATAAAAAAAGCTGGTGATATGGCTCAGTGGTTAAATCCCTCTGGATTCAATCCCTGGTACCCCAAAAGAAAGTAAAATAAATAAAATGCTTCAAAATTCTGCCTTTCAAAAAGAAGGGGTAGGGGCTGAGGCTGTAACTCAGTGGTAGAGCACTTGCCTAGCACATTTGAGGTACTAGGTTCAATCCTCAGCACCACATAAAAATAAATAAATAAAATAAAGGTATTGTGTTTATCTACAACTAAAAAATATTTTTTTAAAAAAAAGAAGGGGGAGAGTTGGAGATGTAGCTCAGTGGTAGAGCATCTGCTTAGCACAAACAAAATTAATCCCCAATACCACCAAATAAAAGGTGTGTGTGTGGGGAGGGGAGATCCTCCTTAATTTTTTCTCTCATTTTGAAATAGGGAAGTGTGGGAAGCCACCTGTGAAACATGAGGACCTTTTCAACATTGAAGCCAGTGAGGGGGTAAATCTGGCAATTGGGAACTTACAGCAGCAATCCCTGCTATCAAGATCACCCTTTGCAAGTGAACTCCCCCTCTGCTCTGCCAAAAGTTCCTGAGTAGCACTGGAGATGCACGTGACCCATTAGGAATGGAGCAGCCTACCTGCCCCCACTTCTACCCTGTTTTGGTGAAGAACTTTCTATAGAAACTCTTGGATATATATATTCCAATATGAATAAAGCAAGAACAGTCTTCTTCTTTGTTAGAAGCTGGACCCAACTGGTCAGCTTGACATGTTGCTGTCCCTGCTCTGAAACGACTTTTCTGTGTCCTGTGGTTATTTTGTAGTACTATTCTTAGCTTTTATTTCTCAGCCAGACCATCCCTCCAGAGGGGAACCCATTCTCTTGCCTACGTGGACGTGGGCAATAGGGAATACAGAAATTGGGGCACTGGGGGTAGGGATGGGGTCTGGACAGTAACTTGAAAAATTAGAAAAGATATCAAAATTGATTATCAGCTGTGGACAAAATGATTAAAAAAAAACCACATTGTTGTGGTGGGATTTTCACCCCTTTCCTGGCCTTGTTTCAGGAAAACCCAGTGTATGAGAACCAGTTGCAAAAAGTGGAGGATGGAAGAAAGAGGCAAACTAATCCAGGATTGAAAGAATGCAAATTATGAGGGATATACAGAAAGATATGTCTTGAATGGTTTGAGGAGGATCACCACACCAAAGCAAGAAGAAAGAGTTTTTATGTTAAGCTAGACAAAAATGAGCCATTGCTAACCAGAACGTACCTGGGCCTTCTCAGAGAATGTTAACATGCCAAGTGTCACTTAAGAGATGGTCCAGGGGCTGGGGGTGTAGCTCAGTTGGTAGAGTGCTTGCTTCAAATAACATAGGTCTGGATTCAATCCCCAGCACAACACACACACACACACACATACACACACACACACACACACAAAGAGATGGTCCAGGCAACAGTGCCCAGCCCAACATGCTGGGATGACTGTCTTAATAACTTTGTTAATCCCATAGGTTTGGAATGTGTGCCAGGGTCACCAGGCAGGCAAGAGGACAGTTACAGCCAAGAAGGCTGTAGTTATGTCAGGTTAGATCCCTATAGGTCCCAAACTCAACTCCATCCCTGAGGAGAAAAATAGGAAATTAACACAAATAAATTACTTTTAAAATTACTTTGTCATATGTGTGTGTGTATTCATATATATCAAAGAAACACTGATGTTTTAAAGCAGTACTAAAAAGGACTTAAATTTAAAAACTGAATTCAAGTACCCTTCCCCATCTTCTTCTGCAGAGGGTATTCCTTGCTTCTGGACACAATGGTAGATAAGTGTTTCAGGAAGCCAGAAACTTGGAGAGCTTAAACTTTATTGGTAATAAGCAGGAGATCTGTCTATCAGGCCCTAGTCATGTGGAAGAGAAATTGTGGAATCTTCATATTTTTCTCATTGCTGTATCTCAAAAACTGGTATATAGCAGGTGCTCAATAAATATTTGTTGAATACATAATGAATAATCTCTATATTTAGCCTAGTTGTTAGAACTTTTCTATTGTGATAATAACCAAATCCCCGTAGGCCTTATTTAGCCAGCATAATAAGAAGTCCCCTCAGCCTTAACCTTTACAAGGAAAGTAACCTGAAGTAACCTGGTGCAAACTAATCTGCTTTTTCCCCCTTATTTCTTCTCTTTTCAGCCCTTTTCTGCCTATAAAGCTAATATCTGCTCAGCTTATTGGAATCTCTATTCTATTTTTTAGAATGAGATGTAGCCCAATTCTAGAATTACCAATCAAAGCCAACTGGATCTTTAAATTGAACTGTTATAATTTTGTTTTTTGACAACTGTTTCTATCCTGCCTTTTTCATTTGCCATTCTAATAGCAAGTGTTTTTTTTAAATTTTTTTAGTTGTTGATGGACCTTATTTATTTATTTATTTTGTTGTAAATAAACACAATACCTTTATTTTATTTATTTTTTATGTGGTGCTGAGGATCAAACACAGTGTCTCACACATGCTAGGCAAGCACTCTACCACTGAGCCACAAACCAACCCTTAACGGCAAGTGTTTTCTTTTTTATCACATTGATAATATGCAAGTTTTTATTTTTCCTCAGGGCCTTGATCCTCCTCCTACTAACTGACATCATTACCCTGAGTGTGTGTATCTGTCTGTGTGTGTCTGTGTGTTGGAAAGAGAGGAGGGGTGCTGAACTTATGAGAATGGGAATGTAAGGGAAAAAAAAACCATCAGGTTAGTGTTTGATTTCTGGGTCTGCATAAGAGACAAAAACTCAAGCAGAAAGCTTTGGTTTCACAGGATCCTGTGTAGAAGCAAAGCTCTCTCAGAACAATCTGGAGGTGGGAGTTCCAAGGCATGAGACAACAAACAGAAACGAGTTAATTTCAGAATGTGTTCTTTCCAGTATCACGGACTACTCACTCATCACAATTGCCTCAAGCAAACCTGCTTCTTTACCCAAACAAAGAACAAGGAAGTGCCAACATGGGCTTTGGAAGCCAGATCTGCCTATACTCCTTCATTCCTTCATTCACATGGATTTTGCTGAGAGTGGGATAGGTACTTTTCCAAACTGAAGGTATGTCAGTCTCTGGATGTCAATCAGTAGACACCTGTTCCCACCTCCAGGAGAGGAGTCCCCCATGTGGAGGATAGCCAAGAGCATAACTGTACCTAACACCTGGAGCAGCAGTCCTGGGATGTCAACCCACTGCATGGTTTACAGGAAGAAAAGGAAGAAAAGACACAGACACTGGATGGGACAACACTTAAGTTACACAAAGAAGAGACAAAGTAAGATTACCTGCAATTGTGAACGTTGGTCCCCATGGTTGGTGGCTCTTTCTGCACGCCAACACAGACAGTTGCACAGCCATGCATCTTCTGTGCTGCTAGCCAAGAACTTGTTTCCTCCCCACAGAGAACAGATATAGCAGCAAGGATGAGTGGATGCCATATGATATGTACACACTTAAACAGAACAAAGAAGTACACATCAAATCTGGAACAGGGAAAGACAGTAACAAACAAGGCAACGAGCCCAGCACCCAGCACCAGCTATGGAATCTTTTTATCTCCATGTAAAGAAATATTTCAGGCCTGAGGCACATTCTTTTGAAACTATGTGAGGGTCACATAGTTGTGCACAACTGTTATGCACAACTGCAGTCTACCTGCTATCCCAGGCTGCTAAAATAGCAGATTGAGCCCGTCAAATCTAGTGAACCATCTGCTATGAATTTGGAAGCAGATCTGGGTTTGATGGAGTCAACCCCTGTGAATGAAGTTTGTCACAGAATCTTTCTGTTGTTTTCTTTTAAGTAACCTTTATTTTTGAGTACTTTTAAATTCATAGCAAAACTGAACAGAAGGTACAGAGTTCTCATATACTCCCTGTCCACATGCATCCATAATCTTACCCACTACAGGTGTCCCCAACCACAATGGTACCTTTGTTATAGTTGATGAACTTACTGACAAATGATCAGCCCTCAAAATTCACACAATATTAGGTGTTGTATATCCTGTGGTTTTTGAGAAATGTATGGCACATATCCATCCTTGTAGTATCATGGAATAATTTTACTACCCTAAAAGTCCACTATGTTCATCCTATTCATTCCACTTTCTTCTCTATCCCATGGTAACCACTGATCTTTTTACTGTCCCTGTAGTTTTGTCTTTTCCAGAATGTTATGTAGTTGGGATCATACTGCATGTATCTTTGCCAAGTTGGCTTCTTTCACTTAGTGGTCTTCATTTAAATTTCCTCCATGTTTTCTCAGGGCTTAATAATTCATTTCCTATTGTCTGGATTACCACAGTTTATTTGACCATTCACCTATTGAAGGATATCTTGGTTGGCTCTAAGTTGGGGAAAATATAAATAAAGCTACTTTTAAACATTTATGGGCAGATTTTTGTTTGGACGTGAGTTTTTGATTCGTTTAGGTAAAGACTGAGGAGTACAATTGCTGGATGGCATGGAAACAGTGTTGTTTAGTATCATAAGAAACTACCAAACTGTCTATACTATGTTGCATTCCAACTCCCAAATTGCTATCCTATTTTGCATTCCCACCAGTAGTGAAGGAGAGCTCTTGTTGCTTATATCCTCATCCATATTGGGTGTTATCACCTGGGCGCAGTGGCTGGGGAGGCTGAGGCAGGAGTATTGTGAGTTCAAAGCCAGCCTCATCATCTTAATGAGGTCCTAAGCAACTCAGCAAGACCCTGTTTCTAAATAAAGTATAGAAAAGGGCTGGGGGCTGGGGTTGTGGCTCAGTGGTGGAGCGCTTGCCTTGCACATGTGAGGCACTGGGTTTGATCCTCAGCACTACATAAAATAAATCAAGGTATTGTGTTTATCTATAACTAAAAAAATTTATTTAAAGAAAGGGGTTGGGGATGTGGCTCAGTGGTTAAACATTCTGGGTTCAATCCCTAGTACCTCACCCCAAAAAATGGTGTTGTCATTGTTCGGGACTTTAGTCATTCAAATGACATAGGATGGTAACTCATTTTGTTGTTTAATAATTCTCTAACAACTTATGATGTTGAACATCTTTTCATATGCTTACTGGCCATCATTATATCTTCTTTGGAGAGGTGCCCAGTCAGGTCTTTTGTTCATTTTTTAAATAAAGTTTATTCATTTCTTATCATTAGTTAGAAGTGTTCTTTGTATCTTTTCAATAACAGTTCTTTATGATATATGGTTTTTGCAAATATTATCTCCCAATTTGACACTTGTCTTCTCATTCTTTTGACCATGTCTTTTACAGAGCAGAAGTTTTTCCTTTTTGCAAATTCAGCTTATTTCAATCCATGAAATTATTTCTTTCATGGTTTAAGTCTTTCTTGTTGTATCTGAAAAGTCATCACCACACCCAAGGTCACCTTGATATTCTGCTATGATATCTTCTAGTAGTTTGATAGTTTGGCATATTACATTCAGTTGTAGGATCCATTTTGATTTATTTTTTGTGAAGAGTGTAAGATCTGCGTGTAGATTGTTATTATTATTGGCATGTGGATGTGCAGGTGTTTCAGCATCATTTATTGCAAAGACTACTTAGCTCCATTGTATTGCCTTTGTTCCGTTGTCATACATCAGTTGGCTATATTCATGTACACCTATTTCTGGGCTCTCCATTCTGTTCCATGGATCTAGTTGTCTGTTCTTTATCCAGTATCACATGGCCTTGATTACTGTAGCTTCATACTGACTCTGCATTTGTCAGTACTCTTTGTTCTTCTACTTTGATACTGAGTCATCTACTAAGGGTTTCTTGCATCTCAAAATAAACTTTAGAATCAGTTTGTCAATATCCACAACACAACTTGCTGGGATCTGATAAATATTGCACAGAATCTGTAGATCAACTTGTGAAGAAGTGACTTATTTTTTTACATATTTTGTTTTTTTATTTGTAGTTGGACACAATACCTTTATTTTATTTTTATGTTGTGCTGAGGATTGAACCCAGCACCCCACATGTGCTAGGCAAGCACTATACCACTGAGCCACAACCCCCAAGAAGTGACATCTTAATAATGTTGAATATTCTACTATTATTTATTTAAATATATGGTACAGGGATTGAACCCTTGGCCTTGCACATGATAAGCAAGCACCCTATCACTGAGTGGCATCCCCAGCTCATTTCACTGGAATTATAGACATGGGCCACCATGCCCAGCAACAATGTTGAATCTTCTAATTTGTGAACACCTAAATCTTAATCTCTGCATTTATTTAGTTATCTTATTTTTCATCAGTTTTATAGTTTTCTTCATGTAGACCTTGTACATATTTTTGTTAGATTTATACCTAAGTATTTCATTTTGGGGGGAGGTGCTAATGTTAATGATAGTATGTTTTTATTTATTTTTAAGTTTTCTTTGTGTATGTGTGTGTGTGGTACTGGGATTGAACACAGGGTTTCTCTATCACTGAGCTACAATCCCATACCTTTTTAATTAATTAATTAATTTTAACTTGGTGTTTTAGATATATATGACAGTAGATTGTATTTGACATATTATACATACATGAAGTGTAACTTCCCGTTCTTGTGGTTGTACTTGATGTGGAGTTACACTGGTTGTGCATTCACATATGAACATAGGAAAGTTATATCTGATTAATTCTACTGGCTTTCTTACTCCCACTCCCCCTCCCTTCCCTTTATTCCACTTAGTCTAATCTAATGAGCTTCTATTCTTCCCACAACCCCTTACTGTGTATTAGCATCCACATATCAGAGAGAACATTCAGGCTTTGGTTTTGGGATTGGCTTATTTCACTTTAGCATGATGGTCTCTAGTTCTATACATTTACTGACAAATGCCATAATTTCATTCTTCTTTATGGCCAAGTAATATTCCGTTGTGTATATAAACCATAGTTTACTTATACATTCATTTGTTGAAGGGCATCTAGATGGCCTCCATAGCTTAGCTATCGTGAATTGAGCTGCTCTAAACATTGATGTGGCCATGCCACTATGGTATACTGTTTGGATTTAAGACAGTAGAGCAGATACTGAAATAAGACTTTAGGGGATGGTAGGATGGAATAATTGTATTGTACATAAAAGGACATGAATGTTGGGGGCAAAGTGGAATGTTATGAATGTGTATGTTGAAGCCCTAATACCAAAAATGTGATACATTTGGAGGTAGGACCTTACTGGGTTTAGATCATGAGGATTTGGCCCTCATGATGGGATTAATGTTCTTAGATTAATGTCCTTAAGAGAAGTGAAAGAAAAATCTGGACTCTTATTATTCTCACATGTAAGGACACAGCAAGAAGTTGGCCATTTGTAAACTAGGAAGAGGCCTCATCAACACTCAATCACGCTGGCACATTGATGCTGGACTTTCAAGCTCACAGAATGTCCTTGAGAAGTAATTGTCTGCTATTACCCAACCAGTCCATAGTATTTTACCATGGAAGTTTCACTGGACTAAAAACCATTGCTAAGATATATCCAACCTCCACCCATGTTGAAGAACATTTAGGCCCAAGTTATTTCTAACAATGTTTCAATCCATGTTATACAAATTTTAAGTGATTAAAAAAACCCCACAAATCTTCCAAATTCATTTTGCAAAAGCTAGCAAAATATCACCAGGTTTGATCTAGTTCTGTACTTGACGAAAAAAGAAAAAAATTCACTATGAACAAATCTTTTTTATTCAAGAAATATGAGGAGATTTCAATTATTTGGAAACTTGTCAACAACATGAATTTAAAATGACATAGACCGTAAAATTACAATTTAAAAAAACTTCACAAAACTTAGCAACCAAGTAATTGTTACAGTACATACCATGTATCAAGCACTATTTCAAATATCTTATACATATTAACTTATTTAATCTCTACAACCTGTGAGGTAGCTCCATTTTATAGATGGAAGAACTGAAATAGAAAAAAGCTAAGTGACTTGCCCAGGGTCAATGCATAAAAGTCTGGTGTAGTAAGGTGAATCAGGATGCTGGGTACAAAATTTATGCACTTAACCACTACACCGCTTCTTCCAAAGGCAGGAAGAAACGAAAACTTCCTAAGTACAACAGAATATTTATCGGAACCCAATAATGAACACCATATAAAACAAAACACTAAGAATGTCCCCCACCCCTGAGTTTAAAAAAAGACAAACAATATCTGCTACATATTTTAAAACTTCTTGCTGATGTAAAAGTGGCATAAGATTGGAAGCTGATATAAACAAATCATTATTTATTATGTAACTACCTAGAAACCGAAAAACCACTAAAACTAAAAATAATTTCGCAAGGTAACTGGATCCTGATAAAATTTTTTAAAAAAATGATACTTAGGGGGCTAGGGTTGTGGCTCAGCAGTAGAGCGCTCGCCTAGCTCGAGCGAAGCTCTGGGTTCGATCCTCAGTACCACATAAAAATAAATGAGTAAAATAAAGGTATTGTGTCCAACTGCAACAACAACAATAAATAAATAAATAATACTTAGCACTGGGCATGGTGGCACATTTCTGTAATCCCAGCAACTGGGGATGGAGGCTGAGGCAGGAGGACAGAAAGTTTCCAGCCTCAGCAACTTAGTGAGACCCTGTCTCAAAATAAAAAGTAAAAGGTTTAGGGATGCAGCTGAATGATAGAGCACTGCTAGGTTCAATTCCCAGTACCACAAAATAGTAATGATGACAATAATACTAATAAGGGGCTTGGGCTAGGGCTTAGTGGTATAGCACTCACCTGGCTGGCATGCATGGATTTAATCCTCAGCACCACATAAAAATAAAAGTACTGTGTCCACCTACAACTAAATATATATATATGGTAAAGTTATACTAACAATGAACAAAGAAAGGAAGTATGGCTTTAAAGTCACAGCTATTTTCCCTCCATTCAAATGCCTGGGCTTTCTCAGGAATACAAGGGATTCATTTCTGCTGGACTATACACCCAATTGGTGATGTGGGAAAAGTTATGAATAATGTTGGTTCCCACTGCCAGAGATTTAGTGTGGTAGAGAATGCACAGACAAGGACTAGGAGGTAAAATTACAATATTAAACAGGCAGATAGTTCTACTGAAGATGTGACCAGAAACGTCTAACTCAGGGTGAAGGGCTAGATCCATGAGCTCATATAGCACCTGGTTGTTCCTTGGGATCAGGGAGCTCATTTCTCGGCTGCCCCACCAAAAAAAAAAAAAAAAACAGTCCTATCATTTAAAGGAAAATAGAATAAAAAAATAAATACATACTAATAAATGACATAGTCCCAATTTTTTTTTTTTAGTTCAGTAATTTTTTTAGATCCTGAAATGGATACTTTTTTGTTATTGTATTCTGGGGAGTGTACTCAGGGCCTCATGCATGAGCACTTCCATTTTTAAAAATCGCAGTCCAGTATATGTAAGGAAGGGAGAGACTGCACCCACATTAAAGAAGGTTAGATTTGGGAGTTGGGTTTTAAAATATTTTTAAGAACTAGTGCTCAACATAGTATGTTTTTGCAAAAAGCAATAGATACCACACCCAATCTCAAAAACCTGAAAAGTTGGTAAGGAGTATACTCTCAAATTTTGAGAGCAATTTGCAAGGTAACTTAACAACAGTTGTACATTGCAGCATCAGTTAATTTAAAAGAATTGTGATCTAATCATAAGTTTAAAAGAAATCCAGAAGCATTTGAAGAAAAAAGTCTTTCAGAGATGAGATGGACTTTGAACAATAAATACAAGAAAACCAGATTACCAAATAGGAAGAAAACACAAGAGATGAGTGAATATATATTATAATATAAAACATGGATGTGGAGGGCCATAGCAAGAACTAGGAAAGAACAAACTGATAGAATGACTTATAAATGACTATAAAAATGCTCTGTGGAACAATATTGTGGAATGACTTTATGTAGTGAAATTGAGTAGCTGCAATAAAATACAGAAGATATAAACATTCCTGTTGACACACAATTTGATTATGAGATACATATTAACAAATGAGATAAATTTTAAAATAGGAAAAAGGAAGGAAGAAAAAGCCAATCTATAAGTAAATTAAATGCCTAGACCTTACTTTCCTAATGTAGGGAAGAATCACACTAAGTTTCTCCCACCTTAGTGACCAACTGGAAAACAATAGACAATAGTCTGCTTTGCTTAATGGATCTAACAGGAGATCAGGGTGAACATCCTTCTTAAGGAAACCTTCATGCAAAGTATCTTGTTCTCTGTCTCAGAAAGCCATGCCTTATGATGCTGAGTGAGGCAGACCTGAGGGTTTCTCTCCAGTGTGAGTTCGCTGGTGGTGATTAAAAGTGGAACGCTGACTAAAAGCTTTCCCACACTCAATACATTCATAAGGTTTCTCTCCAGTGTGAACTCTCTGGTGCACAATAAGCTGTGAACTGTCACTAAAGGCTTTCCCACAATCATTGCATTTGTAGGGCTTTTCCCCAGTATGGGTTCTCTGATGTACCATAAGGCTGGAGCTGTAACTGAACACCTTCCCACACTCATGACATTCATAGGGCTTCTCACCAGTGTGGATTCTCTGGTGTATAATGAGGTATGAATTTTGATTGAAGGATTTTCCACACTCATTGCATTTATAGGGATTTTCACCTGTGTGAAGCCTCTGGTGCCGAATAAGGCACTTACTCAGACTGAAAGCCTTACCACACTCACTACATTCAAAGGGCTTTTCTCCAGTATGAATTCGTTCATGGTCAACAAGCTGACAAATCTGACTGAAGGCTTTCCCACATTCACTGCATTTGTATGGTTTCTCCCCAGTGTGGAGGCTCTGATGTCGAATAAGACATTTACTCCGACTAAAGGCCTTGCCACATTCATTACATTCATAAGGCTTCTCTCCAGTGTGGATCCTCTGATGGTCAATAAGACTTCTGTTGGAACAGAAAGCTTTCCCACACTCAGTACACTTGTAAGGTTTCTTACCAGTGTGAAGAACCTGATGTCGGACAAGATTTTTACTCCGACTAAAAGCTGCCCCACATTCCTTGCATTCATAAGGTTTCTCCCCAGTATGGGTTCTCTGGTGATCAAATAGTTTGGAACTCTGATTAAAAGCTTTTGCACATTCATTACATTTGTAGGGTTTCTCCCCATTATGAAGTCTCTGGTGTTGAATGAGATGGGAGCTATGCCGATACGTCTTCCCACACTCACTGCATTCATAGGGTTTTTCCCCAGTGTGAGTTCTGAGGTGAACGATTAGCTGGGAGGTCTGCCTGAAGGTCTTACCACACTCATTACACTCATAGGGTTTCTCTCCAGTGTGGATTCTCTGGTGGCCAATGAGGTGTGAACTCCAATTGAACACTTTGCCACATTCATCACACTGAAAGAATTTCTGTCCCTTTGGGACTCCTTGATATTCCTCAGGACTGGGGGACAGATTTGGATGTTCCCCTACTTCCTTATAATCCTCACATCTGTCTTTTGTGGAGTTCTTCTTATCCTCATCTGTTATTTCAAAAAAATTGATTTCCAAACTGTTCCCCTCTTCATCTGAGGGCTGCCCTTCCAGCTTCCTCAAAGTATCTTCACAGACATCTTCAGCTTCTGGTCCCATAGAAGTCACCCCAAAGAGTCCCCCTGGTGACCTATCAGATGACTCTGATCCTTTAGAAATGGTCTGCTTTGGAGTGAGTTCAGAACTCTCCATCCTGTTCTCACCTGCTGCCAAAAGAAAGAAGAAAATAACCTTTACTCACTTCATGTCCTGTTCTGGAAACAGAACTAAGAGTCTAATATATCATAAGGTTAAGGAATAAAAGAACACATTGAGAAGGGGAGAGAAAATAGAAAATATATCAGGTTTTTTTTCTTCAGGATAGAAAAACAAAGAGGAGGAAGATGGTCAGTGGAGGAGGTAGAAAAGGAGATACCAAGACAGAAAGATGTTGAGCCAGAACAGATAATTACACAATCAGAAAGTAGGGGCCCAGGTGGCAAAGCATGATGCAATTTTCTAGAAGTCATACCATCTCAATATTAAAATGATGAACTCTATGTTCCTTTCTAAACATGACATTGTATGGTTCCATGCTTCTCAGAAAAGATGTTGGGAGAAAGAAAGCTGGCAAACACCTCATTTTAAATACAAGAAAGAGAAACAGCAAAGATGTGTGTTGATGAGAGATTATATTGTAAGGATATGACTAGGAAAATGTTTAAAAAGGAGAGATCTTGTATGACAGAAAAGTGCCAAGATGTGAACATACTTTTCAACAGTGTTGAAAAGAATAGCAGAGCTAAAAAAGTGGGAATACCATAGGTACCCAGGGCATTGCACTATAGGAGTCAGTTATGTACTCCTCTAAAAACCTAGGGATATAGCTCAGTGGAAGCTCACCTGCCTTGCATGTGTGAGAAGGCCCTGAGTTCAATCTCTGGCATTAGAAAAAGAAATATAGAGAGCATCAATTATTTGAAGTTTGAATTAAATATGTTTGGGGATTTTTTTTGTACCTGGGATTGAACCCAGGGACACTGAACCGCTGAGCCACATCCCCAGCCCTAATTTGTATTTTATAGAGAGACAGGGTGAAACTGAGTTGCTTAATGCCTCATTGGTGATGAGGCTTGCTTTGAACTCATGATTCTCCTATCTCAGCCTCCCAAGCTACTGGGATTAGAGGTGTGAGCCACTACGCCTTGAATGGAATCTTGATTCTCTAGAATAAGAAAGAAACTAGACAGATAAGTATTTCCATGGAATTTTTAATTCTGGAATACAAAATCTGTACAGTAAAAAGCAGAGTAGTCAGTTATCACTAAAAACTACAACACTGGTTACTTTCAATCATGTCTTAACCAAGGCCAGGGCATCATATCATTACCATATGGAAAGTTAAAAGTTAAAAGCTCAATGACTCTCATGTCCACCCTTTGTCAAGATGGCCACTGTTGTAAGTTTGTCAATCTCAGAACCTGCCCTTTCCCAGTCTTTGCAGACAGGGAAGCCCAAGCAGTCACACTTTGAGTCAGGTGACCCTGAGCATCACATGAGGTGATTGGGCAAGAGCTAGGCACTAGACCCAACTGTAATTTGTCTTTAGGTTAGTCATTAGCTTCTGCTGTGGCCTCAGCAGGACACTACCAAAATACAGATGATATTTAATAGCTATAGCAATTAGAACCCTTCTCTAAGTAAATTCTGACCTGAAAACTCGGCAAAACGATAGCAATTATGAGTGAGACCTAAAGCTGAAATGAAACATGGAACCAAGTCAAACCATTTGAAGCCACAATAAGAAGAATGTATGAGAAAAACCAAAAACAGAATTGAGAAGGAACTATGATGGAGATACAAGTTTCAGAGTAAAGAAAGGGTAACAGTTGGAACAGGGAGCAGCTGTGTTTCAGTCACACTGGAATACTGGCATAAAATTCATTTGCTTGTGCTGCTGAGGCTCCTGGGCTGTCCTGGTTGTGGCTCATTCTCTTTGAGGCTCTGTTTCCTAGTCTGGTCTAGCTGATTGGTTTGTTCTGGGTTCCTGTTACTGTAGCCTTAAAACACATAGCTCCTTACTACCATAGAAAGTGATTCTCAATTCCTTACAATCTAGAAAACTCAAACTAGGTACCATATGTCCCATCAATTGTGAAGTAAAGGAAATGCTCATCATTGTTAAAGCTGGGTATGGGTGCAGAGAGGTTCGGTATATACTGTTCTACTTTGGAAATTTTTATAATAAAAAGTGGGGGAAAACATAGTGGGAAAAATATACAGAATGAACTCTGAATCATTACCCAATGAGACCATGCTATAATAACTTCCTATCATCATGTTCTGGTACAGGGCTCTCTGCCTGAGGGCAGAGCCTTTCCACTTTTTCTGTACATAGTCTACAGACAGGTCCTCATGCACTTTAGTCTCCTGAAATGACAAGTTTCTACCACTCAAGAACAGTCCCAGCCTGAAGGGCAGAGACACAAAGGGTGCAGAGGGCACAGGGTACAGTCTCTTGATAACTGTAAAGGATAAGTCTATGGTAAAGCACTTGCCTAGCAAGCATGAGGCCCTGGGATCAATCCCTGGTACTGCAAAACAGGGGTAAAAAAAAGAAATGGAAAATCCAGGACAAAACAGAGTCCATTAACTGTGAATAGGGACCCAGCTCTAGGGGAAGCATTTAGGCATGAGCCTCAGGAGCTGCCTCAGGGCAGAGACCCATAGGTAAGCTCCAGTCACATTTGGGTCATAGACATGGGAATTTGGGGGAAAATAAAAAAAAAGAAAAATCCATGCTCATCTGGGGCCTCACTGTTATTACTGGGATCTTATTTCCCCAAAAAGTTCATGTGTTGAAGGCTTGGTCCCCCATGCATCAATGTTCAGAGGTGGGGCCTTTGGGAGGTAATTGGATCATAAGGGCTCTGACATTAGTAGATTCATGTACTTATGGATTCATTGTTTAATGGGCAATGCAAAATACTACAAACTTTAGGAGATATGGACCTATTTGGAAAAGGGATGTCACTAAGGGCACACACTTGAAGAATATATTTTATTCTCGGCCCCTTCTTATTTTTGCTGCTTCTGGGCCACCATGAGATGATCACCTTTATTCCACCACATGCTTCCTGCCATGATGTTCTGTCTGCCTCATCACATTCCCGTGAACAACATAGCCAAGTGACCATGTACTGAAACCTTTGATACTGTGAGCCTTTAAGTCTTTCTTCCTTTAATTACATTTCTTCAGGCAGTTACAGAAATGGAAAGCTGACTAATATACTGATCATCTGAAGCACAGGAGCTGCTGCTTGGTTTCTTGAGTTCCCCATGTGGGAAAGGGCACAACTGTAGATGTAAGCTGAGTTGAGAGAGGGAAGAAAGTAGGCCAAGCCCAGCCCTCGGCTCCCATAAGGATTATATTACCAAGGAGAAGATTCAAGAGAACACAGGCAGCTCTATACACTGATTCTGGGCCTTCTTCCTACAGGCTTTATCTCACATGTGCTGTGACTGTTCCTTAAAGGGCATAATGGGAGGTCCCTGATCAAACTGAGAACTGGGTGTTCCTCTTAGCCTGCACTCTCTTCAACCTTCCTGAAAGAAGCTGTTTCTGACGATGTTCTCTCTGCCATGGCTTCCCTATCACCAGCCAAGCCTGATTTCCCCTCAGGTCTCTGGTCCCTTAAGTTCAGGTGTCTTCCTGTTCCTGCCATGTCATGGACACTCTTGGAAGTCTAGCCTAGTGCTTCCTTCTTTTCTGTCAACGAATTCAGTGGTTCTCATGGCTTTCACACTTCTAGCTTCTCTCACTTGCTACCATGCACAATGCCCTGGATTCTATCCCCAGCACTGCAAAAAAAAAAAAAAAAAAAAAAAAAAAAAAAAAATTTAATGTACTTAATGCCACAAGAGGTTAAAAGGATAAATTTGTAGATTCTGTATGGCAAATGTCATGTATGTTTTATTTTATCAAATACTTCATCACAATACTACTCACAAATTTTTAGAAAGCAGAAGCATGACCCTATTCCATAATCAAAATACGTATGTACCAAAAGTAAAATATATATATGTACCATGCATGAGTGTACATGCTCCTGCACATGTATTTAACCCATTAAATCACAGGTTTTCAATTCTATGACTATTTCAACGAAATTGACAAGGGTACATTAAAATAGGTTGGAAATGATAACATGTAGCTTAAATATATATGTACATATGTGTGTGTCTTATATGTGTATATATGTATTATATGAATTATATAATATTATGTATTACATTATATAATTTATATAATTATATTAATTGATGTTACCTTTAAATGTAATAAGGTTACTATATATTTATATTATACATTATATACTGTATTTTGGGGCTAGGGTAGTAGCTCAGTGGCAGAACGCTGGCCTAGCACGTGTGAGACCCTGGGTGTGATCCTCAGCACCACATAAAAAGTAAATGAATACAGTAAAAGGTATTGTGTACCACCTACAACTAAGAAAATATTTTTTAAAAAAAAAAGTTCTTGGGGCTGGAGATGTAGCTCAGTGGCAGAGCACTTGCCTTGCACGAATGAGGCCCTGGGTTCAATCCTCAGCACTACATAAAAATAAACAAATAAAAATAAAGATAGTGTCCATCTAATATAAATATATATATTTTTTTAATTTTATTTTTTTTAATAAGTTCTTATGGGTGTTCCACATCAGGCACAATGGTGCCGAAAGGATTAACGTCAAGCTGTCTGGAGACTGCAGGTCTCCACTTCCCTTCACCTACCCACCCGCGCTCGCTCACCGTTTCCATAGACCACGCCCTCGCGCACACTTGTGTGGGAGCGAACGTCTGGAGAGACCGGACTCCAGATTCTCCACACCCGGAGGCCGACCCCAGAGGCTCCACAGAGCGGCCCCTCCCGGAGCAGCTAAAGACCGCCGCCCTCGGGCGTCCAACCCGCACAGCTGAACTGCCAGGTGAAAGCGGTCGGGGTCCTGGTTTTTGACTACAGCGCCGCCGCGTCGCGCACGCGTGTCGCTGCCAGGGCCGTCGCGCCTCTCTAGGACACCGGGAGAGTAGACGTCTCGGCTCCTCCCGGGCTGGGCGCCGCCACCCTGGGGGCCTGCGTGCTGCAGAACACCTTGCCCCTCCTCGCTTTCGGTTGCTGCTCACTTCGCATTCTCCTCCCAGGAAAGTTAGGGAGCCAAAGTAGGGGGTCAAAGTAGGAATTGCAAGCCCAGGAAAGCCTCCACTGTCCCGCCCCAGGGAAATTCCCCAACAAGGCTGTCCTAGTAAGGATGAGTTCCTAGCCCTAGCGGGCAACTCTTCAGCAGTGCTCAGGCAGCATGTGACTGTTTTCCCAGCACTGACACCCAATCACCTACTACAGAAACTTCACCTCCGTGGAAAAAACAGATAAGTAAGAAATGACACATGGAAATTGCAAATAGTTACAAATACTATATTGAAAATTAATAGGGTTATTTGAGTGACTGATTTTAATACATGTTTATTATTATTATTATTATTATTATTATTATTATTATTATTATTTTGGATGCCTTTGTCTGAGTTCTTAGCATCCTGCCTGCCACACACTAGTTTGGGTGGCCCAAGGAAATAGGGTCAATAAACTGGATAGTCATTGAGGCCATATCCTTTGGTCTACCCACTATAACACCCCATAAAATCCTTCCTGTCCTATTTCCCTGTGGAGGAAGAATGGGGGTTGGCATGTCTCTTAGCTGAGATCAGAGAAGCTGCGGGGGTAGGGATGTAGGCAGGGTAATAAGGAAGACTAGATAGGTTAAAGGGCAAACCTCCACAAAAAACTAAAATCCATGTCCAGGAATCAAAGCAAAGAGTATATTCAAAGTACTAGATAGAATGAGGGTCCAAGGTAAACTGGAAAATCAGAACAGGCTGTTTTCCTGGGTTATGACCTGGAAAGGCTTTGTGTGGCATTTTGAATTGTAGAACAAAGTACAAAGCAATAAAATGTTCAGTTTGTACATATGGTTACAACCTTTCTGATTCTTGCCATTTTTTAAAGTGTTCATGTACAGGTTGGTAAAGAGCAGCTGTCCAGCTCCATAGGGGCTCCCCTGTACTCCAAGCTGTTTTAATCATTCTCATGTTCCAAAAGCTGTCAAAAGCTAACATTATAACAAATGTAGGTAAAAATCTAATTGGCTTTGCTTGGAATTGATGGATCAGGACAGGGTCCTGTACTATAAAACAGATAAACAGCTCCCACTGGACATGACAAAACAATGTGTTTTGTAAGGTAGGAATAAGGAAACAGAACAACAGAAAAAGGAGATGGGTTAAAATCCAGTTACTTCAAGTTACTTTTGTAAGAGTTAAGACAAGGGATTTGCTTAGGTCTTGGTGTTAGTGTTTCCAGATTCAAATTTTCATTCTGTCCACCACTCAGAGTGATCTAAATTCAGGATATGGAGGCTGATGGAATAAATCAGGTTTATTACTGGGCATGGTGGCACATGCCTGTAATCCCAGTGACTCAGGAACTTGAGGCAGGAAGATTGCAAGTTCAAGGCCAGCCTCAGCAACGTAAGGAGACAGACCCTAAGCAACTTAGCAAAACCCTGTCTCAAAAATTTAAAAGGGCTGGAGATGTAGCTCAGTAATAAATGCCCCTGAGTTCAATTCCCAGTGACCATAAATAAATGAATGAATGGAAGGAAGGAAGAAAGAAAAATCAGGCTTATTTAAAGTCAGCCCTGAATAGGATGGAGTGAGTTTAACCTCAGAGCTCTATTTTTAGAGGGATTAGGCTTTTATGGGGACAAAAAAAGGAAATGTAGTGCATAGGAAGGTTGTGTGCTGGGTGGAATCTTCATCTTCCAGGGTTGTGTCTCCTTTCTTGTCTCTGGCCAGACTTTGCAATGGACCTGGACCTTCTGCAGCTAGTTACAGCTAGTTAAACAAAACCTAAGGAAGGGCTTCTCTTCAGTAAAATGTATTAGAGAGGGATAAGGGAGTGGGGAGCAAAGGACAGTTTAAAAAAGGGGCCCTATTATAATTACCCCCTTGTTCTTTCCTCAACTTGAGAGATTGGGGGTAATGATTGATTTGGCTATTTCCTGCTGAATTAGTTTATAAATCTGGTTAGAGAAATGAAACCATTTAGCACTTGTCTGGACATGAGAGGGGAACAATCTGGGTATGTCCTGGTTGTTGGTCTAATCTGGTCTCACATCAGGGAGGAAGTGATACATGACTAAAAGTCAGTATGGAAACCCTTTTATATTATTATTATTATTAATTTCCTTGGAACTGTCAGAGCTCCTAGAGATGGAGCAGGAATTGCAAATAAAAGACTTCTCAGACTCTAAGGCACACACAGATCACCTGGAGACCTTACTAAAAAGAGTATTATGGTTCCATGGGACAAGGATGGGCCAAGAGCCACATTTCTAATAAGCTCCCAGGTGATGGAGACCTGCTGGTCTAAGTGTTATACTTGGAGAAACAAAGACCAATCTCTTCTTTTCCCACCAACATTAACAATTGTTAGGAACCAGGAGATCCATAAAAAGTTCAGACCCTATAAAGGTGGCCCAAGGTAGAGAAAGTGATCACTGCTTTCCACTAAGTGAGTGCCTTAATTGAGCAGGGATGACCAAGAGGCATGATTAATGGTTCCAACAGGAACATGCTGAAAAGATCTCACTTCATTTGCATGAGCTTGCCCTGAGAACAAGTTTGCCCCGAGAGAATGAGGATGGGAGGCAGAAAACAGAGTGTGGACCAGAGTAGGGAGAGACTTTAGTGTTATATTTGAGAGTTCTGAAATTCCTGACTATGACAGAGAAATGTGAATGAGTTTAATGCTTGGAGTGGGCAAACTATTTTTTAAATTATTTTAGGATTCAAGGTAGCTTAGTGGTACTGTTTGCCTAGTATACTTGAGACACTGGGTTGATCCCAATACCATAATAATAATAATAATAATAATAATAATAATAATAATATAATATTGATATAATATATAATACAATATTATCATATCCATGGTCATCTTTCAGCTGTCTTTGGATCTTGAAGCTTTTTATGTTTTTTTTTAAAGAGAGAGTGAGAGAGGGGAGAGAGAGAGAGAATTTTTAATATTTATTTTTTAGTTTTCGGCGGACACAACATCTTTGTCTGTATGTGGTGCTGAGGATCGAACCCAGGCCGCATGCATGCCAGGCCAGCGCGCTACCGCTTGAGCCACATCCCCAGCCCCCTTGAAGCTTTTTAATAGGTAGCTTTTAAGCAATGTCTGGGCAAAGGATAAACCTATGTTTCAGTCAGCTTTTTCCCTGCTGTGATTAAAGGACCCGACCAGAACAATTGTAAAGGAGGAAAGGTTTATTTAGGGGCTCCAGGTTTACGAGGTTTTAGTCCATACCAGGCCAGATTCATTCCTTGGGGCTCAAGGTGAGGCAGAACATCATGGTGGAAGAGTGTTGCCAAGGGAAGCAGCTCACATAATGATCAGAAAGCAGAGAGAGAGAGAGTCCACTTACCAGATACAAATATACACCCCAAAGCCACGTCCCAATTCCCACCTCCTCCAGCCACACCCTACCACTTTAATTACCACTCAGTTAGTCCCTATTGGGGGATTAATTCACTGATTGGGTTAAAACTCTTATAACCCAATCATTTCTCCTCTGAACCTGTTGCAGTATTTCACTTGCAGGTCAGCATGAGAAAGAAAGAAGAAGCAGAGCAAGCAAAGCAGCAGCAGAAAAAAAGTGCTTTATTGTATACAAGCAATCTTTTTATAGTATTGTGAACAAAGAGGGCAGCCTTCCAACATCAATAAATCAGGTCCTTCAGCTAATTAAACATAGCACATAGAAGTTTTACTTTCTAATCAGAAGTGACCTGCTTCTCATGGCTAATCTACTCTCGGCCTGGAGCATGCCGAGCTCTGCTCTTGTTAAGAACAGATAATAAAATTTTTTCTTAGCGCCCTCCTAGCCCACTTGGCAGAACATCCCGTTTGCAGGCAAGTCCTCCCAAGGACAGCAGATACCTCGTTTTCAAGCATGTCCGCTGTTACCTTATCTAAACCTTGCAGAAGCCTCTGGTTTGCGAGCAGGCCCTCCCAAGGACAGCAGATACCTCGGTTTCAAGCATGTCTGCTGTTACCTATCTATACCTTGACAGAATATCCCGTTTGCAGGCAGACTCCATCAAGGACAGTAATAGTAACGCAGTCACATCTGATTCGCTACATCTCCCTCCTTTTGTTTTTGTAAATGAGACATAGCAGAAGCGATAAGAGAGGTTTCATGTTTCAGTTGCCTTCGCTTTCTTCAGTGTTGGAAGACTATACACAAAACAAAACACAAAACAAAAATTATTACAGTGTTACCTAAAGAAGTTGACAACAAGGTAGAGAAATGACTTAAAGGATTTAAATTAGCAATACTTGAAGACAATTTTTGTAAAATGTCAGATCCTGTTAGTTCAGGTAATGTCTTACTAAAGGTGTCCATAATAGTTTTTTTCAAATTCATAATTTCTAAAGTTAAATTTTGATGTCCATTTAACCGTCTTTTAACAGTTTCCCAGGAATCACTGGTATTATGTGGCACAGGAGTCACACAAATATGAGAAGAATTCCAGTCACACTTCAGAACACTTCTGGTAGCCAAGATAGTCACTTGATCGCCAAGCCAGGAAACAGTATGTTGTAAATTGATCGCATCTGTAGCCAATTGAGAGTCTAAATCCTTTTATTGTTGCCATAATAAATGACCATCTTGATGCCATGTTCTCCCGAAATCCGCAGTTTGAATGCCTTGATGTAAAGTAATGCTAGCTACTGCAGCAGTGGCAGTTACAGAAGCAACTGCAAGGAATGAAGCTATAACTATTCCTATTAATCATCAAGAGCGATGTAACAAAACTTGAACAGCATTGTACAAATGAGTAACAGACAATGAATCAGACCAAGGATGAGTCAAATTAACGGGCACCCACAATTCTGTGTGAGCTTTAACAATAACTAAAGAATAATTATTAATTTATATTAATTCCCAATTAGTTCTATTTACACATTGAGTAAGATTACAGTCTATACATGATATTGTTCCCCAAGTTTCATTCCATTCCCAGTTTCCAATCATAAGAGAATAAGGGAATTTAACACATGCAGAAGCAAAATAAGTCAGATTATTATGCAGATGTACTTCAAAAGGAGAGGAATGGGATACATCTAAAGTGACATTTCCAGTCCATACAGTGAGTTTCCCAGATACTGCCCATAATTTCCATATATCCCCTTGAATATAGGAAAACTTTATATGCTGTAACATTGGAGGGACCAAAGCATAATGTTGCATTTTAATTGTCTCATTACCCCAAGCATTTATTATCCCATTATGTCGATACCATCTTAAAGTACAATTTGACCAACTTTCTATAAATTTAGAATGATCAGGACTCCAATCAACTTGTAGTGATATTTTGATATTTGACTACTGTTTTAGGGTGATGATTATGACATTTTCCCCACTCTAAATGAGTTAAAAAGGCTTCAAAATATTTAGCTGAACATAAAGGAAGATGAGTTCTGACAAAACATTCTTCAGATGATAGCGATGATTGATTAACATAAATACTAGAGGTATTAAATCCTCGGGAAGATATCATGACAGTAAAAACAGCAGTAGAATAACTACAATAATTAATTCCCCAAGTATTATAGGAATGAGAGTCGTTATGTGCTATAAGAGGCAAACAGAAAGAACGAGCCCCTATACACAATGGGACTCCTTCAATAGCTACAGTTATATTAGAAATATTATACAGATTTTTATGGAATGGAATATCTTCAATTCCCCTAAACACAGGAGGGGGAAAAATCAGTATTATTAGTACACACACGAACTTCAGGTTCTCCCCAGGAAACACTGTGCACCAAAGGAGGGTTAGGAACATAGGCCCAATAAGCAAAAGAATGGGCAGAAACTATACTTACCTGGCAATTAATATCTGCAAGCATAGCTAATAAAAGATTAACAGGATTTTGGGCTGGGGATGTGGCTCAAGCGGTAGCGCGCTCGCCTGGCATGCGTGCGGCCCGGGTTGGATCCTCAGCACCACATACCAACAAAGATGTTGTGTCCGCCGAGAACTAAAAAAATAAATAAATATTAAAAAAATTCTCTCTCTCTCTCTCTCTCCCCTCTCTCACTCTCTCTTAAAAAAGTGGAAAAAAAAAAGATTAACAGGATTTAAAGGCTGATTTGCCTTTTGAAGGGTTTTTTCAGCTTCTTGAGTCAACTTTTTCATCTCTCCCCATGTTGGGGGGTCTGTTGTTCTTGTTGCCATTGTAGAAGTTCTCTGCATTACCAGCTCCTGAAATTGCCTGACAAATGGGTCGCTCATTCTGCAATTTGATAAGTATTGAAGGTACCCAGAAAGGTGTTTTACCTGTAGAAATAAGAGTAAACCCCCTTCCCATGTGGTGCAACAACCCAGAAATCCATTCTTTATTTTCATCCCTGTACCATATAGGTATTTCCGATTTTAGAAATAATGGCTGAGATTTAAATGTAGAGAAATGTTGCTGGGCTGCAGGAACCTTGGAAGCTGACCAGACATTTAAAAAATTTAAACTTAGTAAAGTTTTATGAAGTATATTTTGAGGTGTATAAGCCATAGCCATATCTCCCCTTTTTATTTTTAGTATATATTTTCTTAACGTATGATTTGTCCTTTTTATAATAGCTTGACCCTGACTATTATAAGGTATGCCAAATGTATGTGTAATGTCATATTTTTGTAAAAATGAATGTAATTTTTGTGAGGTATATGCAGGTGCATTGTCAGTTTTAAGTTCTCTAGGAATTCCCATGATAGCAAAATAAGATAATAAATGAGAAATGACTGCATCAGCTTTTTCTGAAGATAATGTTGTGGCCCATTGAAAATGAGTATGAGTGTCAATAGTATGATGTACATATCTTAGTCATCCAAATGACTGAATTATAATAACATCCATTTGTTAAAGGGCATTAGGATGGAGTCCCCTTGGATTAACACTAGGAGGACAGTAAGGAATATTAAAAGGAGCACACGATTAACAGTTAGCTATAATTTCATGTGTTTGTTTTTGGTTATTTTGTATTTTTCATAAAGTCCTTTAGTGTTTGTATGATATAAAGCATGTTTTAGATGAGTCTTTTGTAAGGGAAATAATAGTTGATCAATATCTTGATTTTTTTTTTTTTTTAGTTAATGGTCCTGGTAGTGTAGAATGTGCTCTAATATGAGTAAAATATATTGAAATTTGGCCTACTATTTTTGTAGTTATTTTTACATGTAGTGAGGACATAGAGCCTTATCTTAGGTAAGCAGGGCTCTTTATAAATATTAAGTAAAGTGCTGTAGTTTTAAAGTTTATTATTGTTTTTTAAATATTATATTATAAATCTTATATAAATAATTATTTAAGTTTATTTAAGTATTAACTAACACAATATGAAAACACATCTAAAACATGAAATAAAGAAAGGCTGAAAGCTTTTAGCTTTTTGTAGAAAAATAGAAAAATGTTTTTGTGTTTTATAATATTAAACTATGTAGATTAGGCTCTCATTAACTTAAAAAATACATTTAAATTGTACCTCAGTGAAAAAAGTAACATAAAACTTTATATATCTTATTGATAATAGCCCAGTTATAGAACATTAAATGATATAAATAAATCTCCAATATGTTATTTTTATAAGCCTAAAATTACCATGGAACCTTTTGGAGAACACCAGCCTGATATAATTTTTTAAAAGCTTTTATCTTAATGACTTATATACCTGGAAAATATGAACACATTTAATATACAAAGAAGAGTAATAGTACCATAATTAATATTGATGTTTTTATATCAATTAAGTTTAGCTCTTAAAGAATTAACATATTAGAATATTGCAAAATAACAGTTGTTGTTTAACCATAGTTGTATAATCCTTAATTTTTTCAAGATTATTTGCTCAAAAAACTTACATTATAGCCAACGTACACAGACCTTTTTTATCACTTTCTTAAACCTATATAGCCAACATAGATAGACCTTCTTTATCACTTGCTTAAACCCTTTTATTTACTCACTTTCAGAAACACATTTTTTTCTATTAAATCCATACCTACAACCTTTTAATTTTTTTTGTTGTTATTAACCCCTTCTTTATTTACACTTTGAAATAATTCTTGTAAATTTTTGAATTTAGGCAAATTATCCCATTTTAATAAGAGATATTTTGTTATTTGTAGTACACATCTGTTTACCATATTATGAAAATATAGTGTCTAAATATTAGGGATGACAAAGCAACCATTTATTTATTTATATTATTTACCAACTTAAAAATTATCAATATGTTATCTAATGTAATTTGAGGAGTTAAAAGCATTTAATGGTATATTTAACATTTAGCAGATTAACCTTGTAAATCAATCAGATGTTTAACAAAAGTACTCATAAACGAGTAATCTTATGTCTAATTAATTTACTTATTTTATCAAAACATTAGACAAGTATAATGAACAGTGTTAGCCATTTTTTATTGTTGTTGTTGAAGAAAAGTCCTAGAACCAAAGCACATCAGACATTAACAATCACCCAGATCTGATTTAGGAGAATCATCTATAGTATCACAGATATCTTCCTTGGGCTCCGTTTTGTTAACCTTATTATCAGATTTGATGTATCAACCTGGCTTTCACAAAGAGAACCCTTTTCATTATTGCTTTCTAATAATTGTAATGCTTGAGTAATAGGGCTACACAATGTCCAAATCTTCAAAGAAATAACATTCCCAGCCTGATGCTGCTTACAGAACTCTTTTTGAACCAATTTCCATTCCCCTAAATTTAACTGGACCTTAGTTTGATACTGGAACCAGTGACAATGACATTCTATAATTTTAAATAACTCCTTGAGTCTCTTATGAGATGTTTTCACACCTATGGAATACAATAATCCTTGTAGTAACTCCACATATTGTTCCTTTAAGGACTGGGAGTTTCCCATGTTAGTTCTGAAAGTCCCCCTAAAGTCTCTTTCAACCTGGGGCGATACCCTTTCGATATTTTGTTAGTTCCGAAAGTCACCCTTTCGTTTTCTTAACCCAGGGTGCTTACCCTTTTGGTGCTGGATCCTGCCGACTACGCCAAATGTTGCAGTATTTCACTTGCAGGTCAGCATGAGAAAGAAAGAAGAAGCAGAGCAAGCAAAGCAGCAGCAGAAAAAAAGTGCTTTATTGTATACAAGCAATCTTTTTATAGTATTGTGAACAAAGAGGGCAGCCTTCCAACATCAATAAATCAGGTCCTTCAGCTAATTAAACATAGCACATAGAAGTTTTACTTTCTAATCAGAAGTGACCCGCTTCTCATGGCTAATCTACTCTCGGCCTGGAGCATGCCGAGCTCTGCTCTTGTTAAGAACAGAAAATAAAGTTTTTTCTTAGCGCCCTCCTAGCCCACTTGGCAGAACATCCCGTTTGCAGGCAAGTCCTCCCAAGGACAGCAGACACCTCGTTTTCAAGCATGTCCACTGTTACCTATCTGTACCTTGACAGAATATCCCATTTGCAGGCAGACTCTATCAAGGACAGTAATAGTAACACAGTCACATCTGATTCTCTACAGAACCTTCTTGAATTGCCTCACATGTGAGCTTTTGGGGGGCACCACATCTAAACCATAACAAGCTACACGATCTTTATGTGATTTTCCTCCAACCAAAATAACTACCAATTTTTAAAGGGAAGATACCACATACCCTTTCAGCACAAAAGAAGGAAAACCCCTAAAAGCACAGTTTTGGCAAGTTCCTGTGAAGGCCTTTCTGGTCAGATTTCAGGCAGACCCTCCTAGAAATTTCTCTTGCAGCAGAGAAGTTCTGGTGCTTGCTGATACTTCATGAACTTTGGCCATGGCTTATCTCTCCTGAGGCATAGGGAAATTCATACCACACAGAAGCCCCATATATCTAAGAAGTGTGAGAAAGCTTCTCTCAGTTCCATGCTTACAACCCACCAACCTGTCACTCAGGGGAGAAGGGATGTGTTGGTTCCATCAATAGGAAATCCTTTGGGCAGATTTCAGGCCTTAGGAAACACCAGAAACTATGCACAGGAGTGACATTCTATGTGTGTACTTGTTATGGTTTAGATATTAGGTGTGCCCAAGCTCATGTGTGAGACAATGCAAGGAAGTTTAGAGGGGAACTGGTTGGGTTATGAAAATTAATTCCCTCTTATAGATTAACTGGGTGGTAATTATAGACAGGGTGTGGCTGGAGGAGGTGGGTCACTGGGGAAGTGTCTTTGGGGTTTATAATTTGTCCCTGGTGTTTGAGAACTCACTTTCTGATTCCTGGTGGCTATGTCTGAACCACTTTCCTCCACTACACCCTTCCACTGTGATGTTCTGCCACACCTTGGGCCCAGAGCAATGGAGTCAGCTGTTTATGGACTAAGACCTCTGAAACTGAGACCCCCAAGAAACCTTTCTTCCTCTAAAATTGTTCTTGTTAGTTCTTTTGGTCACAATAGAAAAAAAAAAAGCTGACTAAAACAGTACTGAAGATGAGGGAGTATTCACCCTGAGTTCTGCTCTTGTTGCCTACCAGAATATCCTCTTAGATAGAAGCCACTAAAGCAGTGGGCATGGGAAAGACTTCCTCTGGGTCATTTTTCACATATCATGTCACAGAAGCCACACCAGGAAGGAGCACACAGGGATGATGGCCAAGCAGTGACTCACTGATTTCTTAGGTCTTCTCCCAGCATGGGTTCTCTGGTGCCTTGTCAGGTTTCTGCTCTGGCTGAGGCCTTCCCATACACCTTTTGTCCTCAGTACTTCTCCCCACCGCAGCTCGCTGGTGCAGGCACAGCCTTTGGCCCTCACTGCAGTTTTTCACTCTTACCACACTCAAGGGTCTTCTCCAAAGTGGCCCTGATTTTCCACAATTACCTTAGAGAACTTCTTCATGTTGTGGACTCTGGTGGGCAACACTGGCTGGGCTCGAGGTAAAACGTTACATATGTAGATCTTTCCTTTTACAGTATGTGGTTGCTGATGTTGCCTAAGATCTGAAATTCTAGCCAAAAGATTTGGCACAGTTGTGTCATTTGGAAATAAGGGATGCTCACAAAAAAACAAGAGTCTTGCAGAGGATGAAAAACAATCACCCAAGGAATGGGTGGTAAAGGCCATGAAGAGGGTGCTATCTCACTGTATCCTAAACCAGGGCCCTCAGTAGAAGAGGGTTGACACAGGACAGGGAAAGGAAATGCTAGAAAGGCCCAGTATATCTAGCCCACACACCTCCCTGTTTCTGCTTTGCCCATTTGATTTTTCACTGCATCAACAAACAGGAAAGGAGGCACACAGGAAGGAATGAAAGGGGTATAAGAGACACTAATATAATGCCACAAAGTCCATGTTCACTAGTTAATCACAATATATGTAAATACATTATGTATTAAGAGGCACAGAAAGAGAGAGATTTTTGCAAGTAACTCACCTAAAACTAAACAATAGAAAAGGTTGAAAAGGGAGGGAGAAAAATATGCCAAACAAATTCTAAGAACAACAAAACTGGGTAGAAATAGTAAAGTGAGATGACACAGACTCCAAGAATAAGCATTTAAAATGCTTAAAAACAGAACATTTTGTATTGATTTTAAAAATGAACAATCTCCAAGTCATCAGGAAACCTATAAGTTACCCTCATTCTCCATCCTCCCACCTCTAAAATATCAGCAAGCCCAGTTCACTCTTTTTCCAAAATACCTTGTAAATCCACTCATGTATTTCCATTCTCCACAGTGTCCAAACCTAGCCATCATTCTCTCTCAAATGCAATCTTGTAATACTGACCTATTTGGACCCATAATCAGTTTCCTCCATGCAACCTCAAATTCATTAACCTGGTCCACATGGCCTGGGAAAGCAGGCCCCTACCTACTCAACAGCATCTCTGAAGCTGTCACTCCCATCCAGGTAGAGTCATCTCTCTTCCATTACCTGTCAGCTAACAGGTCATTCCCCAAGGTGTTTGCAACAACCGTTCCCTCTGCCTGACATTTTTGTGTGGTTGCTTTGTTTTATGGTTCTGGAGATTAAACCCAGAGCCTCATGCATGCTATGCAAACACTCTACCACTGAGCTACACCCCCAGTGGTCACTCTGCCTGGAGTGCTCCTCTCCCACGTTTTCAAGGGCATAGAAACATGTTTTCATTTCATGTTCAATTTAAATGGCACCTCCTAAGACAAGAATATGATTTTTTTGCAGTACTGGGGATTGACTGGGAATTGACCACTGAGCAACATCCCCTTAGGCCACACACACACACACACACACACACCACATATATACATATATATGTATACATATATTCATATATACATACATACACACATATTTTATTGATACAGGTTCTAAGTTGCTGAGGCTAGCCTCAAAAATACTCCTGCGTCAGCCTCCCAAGCTGCTGGGATTATGGATGTGTGCCGTCATGACCAGCAAGAGGATGAATTTTTAAAAAATTATATCTGTAGATATAAAAGCATAAGAATTACTGTAACTTTCTTCCAATTTATTACCTTTATAAACAAACTTCCAAATGTGTGGACTACTAATATTAGTCTGTTAAATATTGAAGTATGATGAAAACAGATACTTGAGGATTCTCCTTCAAATAGTTCTATTGTTTCTCTGCACAGCCTTTATTTCCTGTGATTTGTTTGTTTTTCTCCACTAGGAGGCGCCTCTATCCTGTCTGTGACTGTGTTCTCAGGACCCTGGACAGTGCCTGCTACAAAGTAAATGTTCCGTTGCTATGTATTGAAGAGTTGTAGTGAACTCACATGTACTTCTTCATTTATCAGTAGAGCTTTAAATTATATAAGGTAAATATTAATGGATCTACAAAAATAAGCAATAAGAGTGGGATACCAATCTATTTCCCTTAGAAACATCCTAAGCAAAGATACTATGTAACCAAAGGTAGATAAATGAGTACTGTTACTATACCTTTCTGGATTATTTTTTTGGAATTGCCATGCATTATTTTTATAAATGGGGTCAAATGTCACTTTTTAACACACCACACACCTAAAGAGGTGGACAAACCCACTCAAGGATTCAAAGTTCATACCAAGATGGAATGTGACAGGAAGGTGCATAGCTTAGCACCTCTAGGATTTTGGGTTATTTCAAGATATATAACTGCTTGAGTTTTTTGAAAAGTTTAATATATAACTAACAACCCATTCTGCAGCTGAGACAAACTGCCAGCCCCCTTCTTTCACCTAGAATCATCAGAACTGTGTTGTTCTGTGTTGAAGGTCTACATGCCTTCACCAGCATGGGGTAACACACCAATAATGCTAAAGAATTACAGGGACTGGCCTAAGAAATTAAAGCAGATTGTTATCTCAAGGATATCCCAATAGAATAGGAAAGAAATCAGAAGCCCTGAATGATGAAGACCCTGCTCAGCACCTATCCTTTCTGCCCATTGTCCCTGCACCTTCTTTCTTCCCCCGTTAAAGTCCTTTTCTGTACCTGAGTTCCCTAAGTTGGTACTTTGAGGATGATAGCCCACTCCACCTTTTCAGAAACAGTGCTTGAATAATTCTGATTTCCTCCCCACAGGCTTCCTTGGGTATTTAGCTCACAGAGAGTAGACTGTGGGACTTCTCAGCCATTATAGGAACCCGATTTCTATAATAAATTCACTATATATATAGATTATATATAACATGTAATAAATAAAATATATTTAGAAACCATATGAAATTTAATATAAATGACTGTATGTGACAAGATCAGTTGTGGGGGTGTTGTTACAGCTCAGTGGCAGAGCATTTGCTAGCACTATGAGGCACTGAGTTTGATCCTTAGCACTACACAAAAATAAAATAAACGTATCTAAAACTAAAAAAAAAAAAATTTAAATGGTCAATTGTGTATCTCAATTTGGCTCTAGCTTACAAATGGTAGTTGTAGGATATATCCATGCTATCTGGAGAACACTAATACGTGTGTGTGACTGTGTGTGTGTGTGTGTGTTTGTACACAATGATAGGCTAAACCAAATGAAGGTGACAGTTCAGAAATTGCTTGGTATAATGTAAATTAGAGGAAGGAGTCTAAACACATAAATGGAAGCCAGCTATAACAAGTTAGTTTCCCAAGTGATATTTCCAGAAATTTTTAGAGGTTGGCTTTTGCTATGGATTTTGAAACTGTAGGAGCAGAGAATTGTTCAGAACAGGGGTGAGTGATTAGGATTAATAAGATGAAACAAAATTCTAGCAAGAGGCCTAGAAAAGTCTCATGAAAAAAGATACATGAAATGATCAAAAGTGTTTCTTTTAGAGAAGAGTTGTAGCATTTATCCTAGTCCAAAAAAATAAAGAGGAAATAAACCAAATTGCTAAACAATTGGCCCTTTCACATATAGTAGCTCCTACTATAGCTTTACTCTCCAAATATATGCATGATTGAAAAGTATGTTTCTTCTAATCCTATGAACTACTTCAGGAGGTATCACATGATCATTCCCTTCCCAGGTTTCATCAGCTACTGAGCAGTGGAAAGCAGAAACAACAGGGAACCTGGATTAAAAAAAAGGGAAAAGGCTCATTTTTTTTTTCCAAGTGTGTGATTCCTGGGGATACTTTTCTCAGACATTACTTAGGAAAAAGGGAGAGAGGAAATAATACTCCTGACCATCTGCAAACTGAGAACCAGCTTGGCCCTCCAGAACACATTGAGAGAGGAGTGTTAGGTTGACTTTGGGAGTTAGACACATTTAATCTGGAGAAATATTAGTGTGTAGGACATTGGTGTTATCAGGGCACAGAATGCTCTTCCAGATACTCATAGAAGATATGAGCTTATTCTGGCAGAGCTCTAATAGCACATGGAAGTATACTGGAGGTCTTGTATGTAAAGGGAATTTAGAAATTCCCTGGAGTGTCAAGTCTTATTCTCATTGGATCTCTGCCTGTTTTTCAATTAAGAAATAAGGATTGTACCCTGGCATGGTAGCACATGCCTGTAGTCCCAAGTCCAGCCTGGGCAACATAGAAAGACCCTGTTTAAAAAAAAAAAAAAAAAAAAAAAGAGGGAAGACAGGAAGAGGGTAAAAGAGATGGGGGAAAGAAAGGAGAGGGGAAAAAAGAAAACTATCATCTTCTATCTCTAGACTGGTAGAACAGAATCATCAGGTGACGTTATGGTTGCTTAAAGGCACAATTTTTATACATCCAAACACCTTTGCTGTTGTTTAAAATTCCCTATAGACTACAGTATGAAATAACCTGAACTGAGATAATGAACCTTCCCAAGCAATCACTATCTCTTGACATTTGATCAATTTGTTCCCTCTTACCAAGAATGCTCCTCCCTCTCTCCAGATTCCTATCCAAGACCCAACTCAATGCTATTCCTTTTGAATTTCATCTAATCCCTTTCAGGATCAATACTTCCTTTGGCTCTCTTAACTTCTCTTATGTTGCCTTTTTTTAAAGTCATCAGTATCCATCCACTCCTGGTTCTTACTATTTCTGAGGTAAAAATCTTCCTTGTTTCCCACCTATTTTCTTCCATAGATGTTGTCTATAAATTATGATGTATAATGCTTGATAGGATATGTCAAAGCTCACCTTTTACCTTACTTAATCCTCCCAACTATGTGGGGGAAAGCAAGCATGGATTGCTTTTTGTTGTTCCATTTCTCAATTAAGGAATTTAAATTTTAGCGGGTGATGGCCATAGCTGGATTTTGCCATATTTATATGCTGGAAAGTATTTCCAGCCCGTTTTGAGACATTCAGGAAGAATTTGATTTTCAAATATGAGGCCCAAGAGTACCCAGAAACTGATAAATTACAACCAATAACGTCAGGTTTATTATTTCCAAGTCTAAAGCTATGCTTTAGGAAAATCAAGCTCACTGAAAACAGGCTCACAAAGAGACAAGGTTGCTAATAGTGGGAGGCAGGAGACCTGGGTTCCTTTTTCTCTGTGGGTCTGTTTCTCCACCAGCAAGAAAGGAAGGTAACAACTAAGCTGGTTGAGAGCTGTAGTTAGGACGGCCTGAAAATGTTCCTCCCCCCTCGCAGATTTGCATCTCAAAGACCGGTGGAGAGCGTGGGGGAATGGACTACAGGCCCCAGCGGGTGATTTGGCCAGAACAGGGTACTAGATGTAGGATGCTTCAGATCTGTCCCCAACCCCAGGAGACCACTGGAACAGAACCCACAGGGAAGCAGAGTGCTTGCGGTACTCGGTTGGAAGGAAGAAGCCTAAGTTCCCGCCAAACGCCCTCGCTGATCCCTAGCATGTCTCCACCTCTCGCTGCATCTGTCGCCCCATCTGTATCAAGAGGGAGTTGATACCAGCACCAGCGGCGGATATGGGGAGGAGGAGGTAGCCCCAAGCCGGGGACTCCAGCAGTTTATCCACCAACTCCCCACCCAGATCCCCACGCCCCCAACCGCACTGGCCAAGGAAGTCCTGAACTCAAGATCACCGAAGTGAATCCTTCCGCGGTTTTCGCGTGCTTTGAGAAACTTCCGGTTTCGTCTAGGAAGTCGGAGCTCTGCGCATCTCGTTGGTCTTTAGACCTGGGCTTGGGTCTCTGCGGGGTTCCTAGAGGCCAGTGGATAAAGAAAACACATTCCCCCCGCCCCCCGTTTCCCTTGAGACAATGTTTTGTGACATCGTTAATCCTCCATGCGGAAGAAATCTGAAAGGAATTTAAAAAAACAGGAATGAAAGAGTCAGAGCAATGGGAGAAGAGGGCAGGTCTAAAGACCTCAATTCAAGGGCTTCCTTAACATTTTCAGCCAGCAAAATATTGCCAAGCCTCCAGATCCTCGCCTGCAAACTAATGATGCTGTCTTACACAGGCTCTGGGAGTGCACAGCAGACATACAGATATGAGAGTTGTTCCTGTCTCTTTCTCTCCAAATCCCTCAAGAGAGCTGGATATCACAGGCAACTTGCCATGACTGAGTCTTATCAGTTTCCTTCTCAGCCTTGAAGCTTTAATCAAGGACACATTTCTTGGTGGCCAAATTAGGCTCTTTGCTGGATATCAGGGAAACAAAGGTGGCCTGGCTGTATAGAGTTCTCCTCCTAAGGAGTTCTCCTCCTAAACAAAACAAAGCAAGACATCCAACAAAGCGAGGAGTTAGCAGCTGGTATTGGCATCAGACCTGCCATTTTAGTTCAGGAGCCATTTTTATCTAGTGACTCCTAAGTTTCAATTTAGGAGCCATTTTATCTAGAGATCCTAAGGCAATGCTGCTTGGCCTGTGCCTGCTAAAGGGTCAATGCCATCCCAGCCCATGACCCCCAAAGTATGCTTGTGAAATTCCTCTTGCGGGCTATAAAGCTGCCCTGTGAGTGCCCACCTGCTGCTGCTCTTCTTGGAGGGAAAGCCTGGTCAGTTTGCTCTGACAATAAATCTCTCGAGTGGAATTCTGGTGTGTGGTGTGGTCTTTGGACTTTGCGTGGACTTTGCGTGGACTCTGCGAGTGTCCTTTCACCTAGGGACTTGATTGTGAATTAAAGAGACTTGCTCACATGGGGCTTACAGTAAGGGAGTTGTAGTAATAAGTCGGTGTTAATACAGTAAGGCAAGAAAGGTCCATGACAAGAATATGGGAGGTTACTGCAGAGGCACAAAAGAAGAGGTACCTAATTTAGGTTGGGAAGGTGTACAAAGAAGATTTTCCCAGAGAAGGGGCTTCTCAGTTAAGTCTTAAAGGATGAGTAAGAGTTTTTGAGATGAAAGGAGAGTCTTTGTGCTCTCCTTGCTGAGCTTGGGCCCCATCCACTCCCATTGAAGCAAGGTAGCTGAGATTTTCTTCCTATATCAGCAAACCTCCTTTGGGGTGTCTAAGACCCCAACTTTTTTTAGGGTGTACATGAATGTTCTGACTGTTGAAAAGGGATGTCCACCAAGATGATGTCAGAAGGTCTGAGTAGTTTGCAGGCAGCAAATCCACTGACCTGACTGTGC
This sequence comes from Spermophilus citellus, assembly GCF_964194105.1. NCBI lineage: Eukaryota > Metazoa > Chordata > Mammalia > Rodentia > Sciuridae > Spermophilus > Spermophilus citellus. The sequence goes on along the minus strand of NC_138184.1, from coordinate 20,507,089 downwards.
TCCTTTCTTTGTGGTCTTCTTAATCTAAATGGTCCCTAAGGGGACACTTTTCAAAGCTTCCCCTACCCCAGGTAGGACTTAACAAGAAGAGGAGATAAGAGCAGCATAGTAAGTGGTATACGTATCTTAAAAGAATACACCAAGACTGTGTTTTTCTAAAATAGATGGCATCATGGGTAGAGCTTCAAGGCTTTGGGTTAGATAGTGTATTTTGCATTAGAAAAGTAGAACTTGGGTTCCTTGTGTGGTAGCTCTCATACCAAACTTTTTTTGATGGTTTCCAATAAAAATCAGGATAGGTTACAGAATTACTGCAAGCCTTCTCAAGGTCATTTTTGGCCAAAATGTAGGTCTCCCAAAGTGTTATATGGAAGCATAGTGAGGCATGTCTTGCCTATTTTGACCCAGCTCAGCTGTGGTAGATAAGGTCCACAATGCCAAACATAGATGAGCTTTTTCTGAAGTCCAGAAACACTGCTTAGATGTCTCCAGCCATCACAGACAATGAAAGCCAACTAGCTGAGCACGAAATACCTCTGAGGAATTAAAAACAAACAAAACAAAACAAAACAAAACCCTCTATTATTGCCTGTGCATTGCCTAATGTAGGAATCTCCTACATTAGGCAGCCAGAACTGCAGGACAGCACTTGGTCAGAGAAACTTGGAGATAAGAACTGACAGCTTTTGGGGCTGGGGTTGTGGCTTAGTGGTAGGGCACTCACTTAGCATGGGCGAGGCACTGGGTTGGATCCTCAGCCTCACATAAAAATAAATAAAGTCATTGTGTTCATCTATAACTAAAAAAAATATATTAAAAAAAGAACTGACAGCTTTTGACCTGTCCTTAAGAGAATTCCTGCCAGGCATGGTGGCACATGCTGTAACCCTAGCAGCTTGCAGAATGGAAGATCAAAAGTTCAAAGCCAACCTCAGCAACTTAGTGAGACCTTAAGTAATTCAGCAAAGACCCAGTCTCTAAATAAAATAATAAAAAGGGCTGGGGATGTGGCTCAGTTGTTAAGCACCACTGGGTTCAATCTCCAGTACCAAAAATAATTCCTGCTCAAGAACCCTGGGCCTTGTTCTTTTTCAACATTCTTTTTCAACGTGTGAGTAAGGCATCCAAGCTCTCCAAGACTCAAGTTGTCTGCAAATCCATCCCTGGTGTTCTTCCCATTATTAGCCAGACTCAGAAAGAAAAACCTCAGAAAATTCTACAAGGGCATGCAGTACAAGCCCCTGGACCTGTGGCCCAAGAAGATGTGAGCTACATGCCACTGAATCAACAAGCACAAGAAAGATTTGAGATCCAAGAAGCAGCAGCAGAAAGAACAGCTGTATCCTCTACAAAACTAGGCAGTAAAGGCCTGAGTGTCATGCTGCAATAAAACACAAAACTGGCAAAAAAAAAAAAAAAAAAAAAAAAAAAAAAAAAAAAGCAAATCCATGGACCTCTAAGGCTTTGATGGACCAATAGGCTATATCCAGCCGCAATGCCATGCAAATAGGCCCAGACTGCCTTGACCTCCTCAGATAGGAATTGGGGGAATAAAGAGAAAGATACTGAGTTTCAAAGGAAATTCCCATAAACCATGGAAATGCAGAAAGCACACAAACAAACAATTGCAACTCCTGAGGGACATGCCCTTAGCTCAGGCCTTTGACCCATGTCCTTAATAAATTTTAACATCCACATCAATGGGTTACTGTCTCTTTTGAGATTGCCCCCAATCTCCCTTGAATATATATCCACTTTCCTAAATAAACAACTGTCTGTCTAAGCCTTTAGTGAGTAATGAAAATTTTTTCTATCATATGCCAAGAATCCTTTGGTCCTGGGTTGAGTTCTCCCTTTTCTCCAGGAATTTCTCAGACACTTCTTCAAAGATATCTCTTCTTCCAAGACACTGTCTGTCAAATTTCCAAATATAGTGGTGACTTTGATGTCAGAAGGTCACATTAGGCTCAGTGGACAAAGACTGTTCTGAAAGATCTCTAATCCTGTGAAAACTCTGAGGTACGACTTCCCCTGCCTTTGTCTCTATTATTGCCTTCACATATATATATGAGGGACAGATGTCAGAGCCTGAGGTAGGCCCAGGACTCCTCCCAATATTGCTGATCCCTGGACAGCCCAGGAGACTATTTACTTTGGATCCCATAAAGAACCCACTTACTGGGCTATGAGGAGATACATAAAATATATATAGTCAATTCCATCTGGAAGTGGTCCATCTTATCTTCTGTCCTTCTCTCCATGCCATTGCACCCAGCGATTGTGCCTCCAAGGCCTGCTCCATCATGTTAACAGCAAGGACGTGTTGACATCCCTAGTTTTATATGTCAACTATTCTTCAAGGTGAAGAATACAACTGGGTTAACACTTGTCCCCCAAAACAAGACAACTGCATCTCAGATTATAAATAGTCCTCATACCTTCCTACTTTTTATCTGCTCTTTGTCCGTCTCTGGCACTGCCTCAGGAAAACATTAACCACATTTCTGGGCCTATGTCTTTACTTATAACACACAGTCTAACTGGTCATGCTGAGAATATGCCAGCCTTTCTGTTTTGTCGCGAGTGTACTCGTGCATTACTACCTGCCCCTTAAGGCATGAGTTATGTTTTGCACTTTTCAGATAGGGTGAACAGACCCAGCGACTCTTTCACCAAGGTCACCAGGAGGTGAAGGGCCACAACCGGGGTGAGCAAAGGTCTCCCCTACATTGAATTGCCTGAGAACCGGATGTGGGCAGCCGGACGCCTCAGGTGAGCCAGGCTCTGGCTCCAGTCGCTGGCGGTCCCGCCCCACACCACCCCGCCCAGGACTCCCCCAACTCTAGCCTGGGAGGGCGCGCACACCTCCCAACTAGACTTCCGGGATCCCATAGAGGCCGGAAGCGGGGCTCTCTCACTTCCGACTCGGCCATTATTTTCACTTGTTTGGGCCGGGGAAAGTGTACCGTGTCGGCGCTTAGTGGTCGCGTATGTGGACCGGTGCGGAGAGGGAGGGTCGGCCGCCGGGGTCGCCGGACCCGCGCTGCGGTGGCCAGAGCCTGGGGCGGCGCGATCCCTGCGGCGCTCCGGAGGCGCCTCTTTGTCGCGGTCATCTGACCAGCCGTGTCTGGCTTGGAGCCGGCGGAACGATGAGCAGGGCAGACGTGGCCAGGTGAGCGGCGCTGCAGAAGCCTGGTCTAAACACGAGATGTAGGTACTGTGTGCCCAGCCCTGCACCGCGAGATGATAAGGAGCGTCAGAAATGGGTCCGACCCAGCCTTGGCATTTCAAACGTGAATCGTGACTTGGAAACGCAAAAGCCCAATTTGAGATGCGCTGCTGAGCATTCGAACAGTCAGGGAAGCAGGAAGATGGCCTGCACTTCCTACCTGTGTGGAATCTCAGTAGACTTCACAGATAAGTCCATCTTTGTCTTTTTGAGGAAATTGAAGTCCAGAGAAAAATAGCTTACCCAGGGATTCGGGAGCATGGTGATTGGGCAGCATAACATCTACACCCTAGATATCACCCGGGTGCTGGTTTTCAGATAGCCATTTTACAGTGTATAAACTGGACAAACGTTTTCCCCAAACTTCAATATCAGCTAAATGAACCTCATTCTTTGGTTTACCAGATATGCGCTCCTCTGTGCCTTGTACACACACGTACAAAGATGCCTGGAAGCCAGCCCTGCCCTTGAGTCCTCCCAGTGAATCTTCCCAGGAAGTGGTTGTGGTGGTTGAGGGAGACCCGTGTCAACTATGATTACAGTGTAAAGAAGCGATCTGGCAGAGGTATGAGTGAAAAACACCCTGTGGGTTCACTGAGGCAATAACCAGTCTGAAGCTGGAGAGGAAAGCTTTGTAGGGAAGACTAGAAAAGAACTGGAATTTTCTGGTTCCTTTATTTTGGTGGCCATTCAGCAGTTTTGGAGGACATGAGTGGTGAATTGCGCATAGAACAGTTAAAATACAGTATCATAATGAGAGGTACAGCAAGGAAAGCTACCAGCTCTGTTCCTAAGGGAGCAATCAGGAAAGCCTTAATGAGAAAATGGTATTTGTTTTGGGTCTGGAAGCATTAGTAACAGTTTGTTAGAAATTGAGAAAAGGAAAACAGGGAAAGTGTATGTGGCTTCAACTTGTTTCTCCACAATGTTAGCCCCAAATTTTAGTGTGCACCTCTATCAGTAAGTTTTAACATGCACTCCCGGCACGCTTATTCATAATTTAAAGATATGTACTACTATACAAATTTCAATACATATTATAAAGCATAAATAAATAGAGGAGTTGAATTACATCTTAGGTCCCCCCGCCCCATCCTTTGGGATATCTTGCATATCCCACATTGGAGACCATTGCTGTTTTTCTAGTCTGCATACATGGGGAAAAGGCAGGGGGTTGGCTGGGCTGCCAAGAGTTGTGAATGCCAGGCATAGACATTGAGGTTTTATCCTGTAGATGATGGGATTAAAAGTTTAGTAAGGTAAGTAAGTCCCAAGAGATGCACAGAGAGATGGCTCTCATTGTGCTCTTTTTCCTGGAACTTTGTTTTTTTAACTATGTGGAGGATCTGTCATCATCCTGGAATTAAATACTCTGAGAACTCTGATTTCTTTCTTGATGTTTCTTTAGGTGACACTCCACCTTCTTCCCCAACCCTGAAGAAATATCTCCTGAGATCTGAACTGTAGTCTTTCATTTTAATTGGACTACCTGCAACTGGAACAAGCTTCTCTTTGGAATCATAATGACCACAGAAGGCAGGGGAACTTTAGGCCTCATCCCCAGGAGCTCTGTTTTCCAGAAGCAGGCTGGGTGTCTGACTGTGAAGCAGCAGCCAGGGAACCAGACCAGGGGACTGAGCTGCAGTCTCCTGAAGAACCACCCTCCTGTCTGTGAAATCTTCAGGCTGCACTTTAGGCAGTTATGTTACCATGAGATGTCTGGGCCTCAGGAGGCACTAAGCCGGCTCAGGGAGCTTTGTCGCTGGTGGCTAATGCCAGAAGTTCACACCAAGGAGCAGATCCTGGAGCTACTGGTGCTGGAACAGTTCTTGAGCATCCTTCCTGTGGAGCTCCGAACCTGGGTGCAGCTTCGTCACCCTGAGAGTGGTGAGGAGGCTGTGGCTGTGGTGGAGGATTTCCAGAGACACCTCAGTGTACAGGAAGAGGTAAACAGTGGAGTCTAGAATAGCATCTGGAAACCATTCTCTAGTGCTTGAGTTAGCTTGGGGAATAGGCATCCTCTGTTCCTTAGGTTCTAGGCTGATTTGCCTTTAGGATTTCCAAACCTAATCCATGGAGAAAGGATAAATAATTTTGTGCTCCAGTCCATAAACAAAAATGCAAATCCCAGCTAAGCCCTGAATGACTTTGTGAAATACTATGCTGTGAGCCTGGCTATAGCCTGGAGATCACACAGGACTCCTGGCAGGCAGGGCATCTGCACAGTGGTTAGAATATGGGGATAGATGAGAAGGGGCCTTCATTTGAGAAGTTCTCATTAGTTTTGTGAACTTCTGAAAGTCAGTTCTCTCTCTTCCTGCCTCTTAGGTCCTTTATGAGAAATGACGTTTCAGAGCCTCCTGATTAGTTCTTCCTTTTGCTAGCTTTTCCAAGCCCAACAGGGACTTTTTTTCTTCAGTACTAGGGATTAAATCCAGAGCCTCATGCATGTTAGGCAAGCACTCTACTACTAAGTTACATCACCAGCGCTTTTAAAAATATTTGAAACAGGGTCTCACTAAGTTGTCTAGGCTGACCTCAAACTTATTATTCTTCTGCCTTAACTGGGATTATAGCTGGAATTATAAGTGTGTACCAGTGTACCTGGCCCAACTGGCATCTTTTTACCTCTTTAATTCTAATTTCAGTTTTCTTTATTTCTGGGGTTCTCTCAATTTAAGGCCAAGGTAGCTTGAACCAGAGGAATAGTTGGAAAGAGTCAGAAGTATGGTACATTGGAAAATCTGACTTGTAGGACCACAGAGCTAAATACATCTGTAACCGTGTGTATTAGTTAGGGTTCAGCCAGAACAGCAGAACAAGTAGAAGATGTTTGTGTGTCTGTGAAGAGATTTATTGCTGAAAAGTGGCTAATGTGATTGTGGCTAGCTAGATAAGTCTGAAATTCACAGGGAAACCATTAACAAGGGCAAGCTGGAACTCTCCGGTATAGGCTGAATGAAGCTGCAGTGCACAGGCAGAGATTTTCTTCATGAAACCTTCAGCTCTGCTTTTAAGGCCTTGGAACTGATAAAGTCAAGCCCATTCATCCATCATCTAGGGTAATCTCCCTTATTTAAAGTAAACTGAGTGTGGACTTTAATCAGATCTACAAAGTACTTCGAAGCAACACCTGGATTAGTGTTTGGTGAATGCCATATTGACACATGACACCATTAAGTTAGTTCCTCCTGTTGAGCTTCTAGCTGCTCCCCTTCATCCCTTCAACATTGCCTCTTTGTGCTTTACCAGGGAAAACTAGTACAAAAAATTTCCCAAATACCAAGCAGGCCATTTTATTCAGTGTTTTTTAAACAAATAATTGCATATCTATAAATATGTCTACCTAATCATCCCAGGTGATTGGAGTCCTGGGACTAGATGTTGTCCAGTCAATGCATATTTGATTGAATTTGTTGTCAGCTGTCATTTCCTTTGTGTAAACAAGTAAGCATACGTGAGTAAATCAATCATCACAGCTCAGGTTAACAGGTAAGGAGCAAAACACTCATGGCTCCAGCCTAAGCCTGGGGTTCCTGGTCAGTGTTATATTTTCTGACGTGAACACATGAGGGCAAGATTGTCTTTCCTAGCAGGCTTTCATAAAATGTATATAGAATAACTAAAGGAATACATACACTTTTCTAGGGTAGTTTGCCAGGAAGAGATTAGGGAAGTTTAGGGCAAATCAGAGCCATTCTTCCCATCAGGAGCAAGTCACTTTATTGCTGGAGGAAGAGCATGGACATGAATGTCCCTGGGAGCTAGAGAGAGTTATAGAGTAATTCCTGTGGAGCAGCAGAATCATGCAATTAACAAAATGTTCTTGTGTCTTGTATCTTATTTCAGCTCCTACGAGGCTTACAAAATTGGTGTTGTAGCAGTCATCATCTCCATTTGAAAAGTGAAGTAAGCCCAGGGAGGTTGATTGACTTATCCAGATTAAGCATCTAGTACGCATTGATTTTAGCCAAAGTATTGTTATTGCTGATTACCACCAAGTGTCAGGACCAAGATTTTCTGCCTCCCTACATTCTGAGCCACTACATCTTTCTCTAGTCTCTTGCTGTAGAATACCAATTTAGAATGGAAATTGAAATGAGATTTTCATGCTTTCAAGGAAAGAAAACCAATACATCCCTGATAAGGAATTGGACGTGTACTAGAATTTAATTGTCAGCAAATCACAAGGTTGTGTTAACACAGTGCAGTTAAGTTCTATCATCTGCCCATACCCATAGCTACTGTACTGAAAAGCTGTGAATCCTATTTGTAAGAACCTTCCAGTGAAGAACTTGGGAACCACACTGTTGAGATTTATTAAAGGACAAGTCCCTTGACATCTCAGCAGATGTTGCCAAGAAGCTAATCTGGCATGGTTTATTAAAGAAGTTATTTTCATGCTGTCTCATACATGCCAGAGCAAGTGCATTTTACTTTTTTAAAAATTCACTTCATTACTGGGTATCAAACCAGGGTAGTTAACCACTAAGCTACCTCTCCATTCCTTTTTACTTTTTATTTTGAGACAGGGCTTCACTAAGTTGCAGAGGCAGGCCTTGAATGTGTGATCCTCCTGTATCTACTCCCAAGTCAGTAGGATTATAGGCATACACAACCACACTCAGCATAAATGTACTTTTTTTTTTTTTATATAGATAATGATTTGTGTTTTCTGCTCCAAGTACTGCTAAAAATAGTAATCATGAGATTGTGGGGAGCTGGTTTGGTGACTAGCACAGGTTGGAAATAAAATGGCTATGTTCTAAGGTGTCTTCAAGATCTCTAAAGATGGATGTTATCTGACCTTATTTGACTTTTTAATATCAATTTTTGGTGAGAGGTAGAATATATTGAAAACTGAGTTTGCAGGTAACCCTAAAGACCCTTAGCAACATTTCAAGGGGGAAGTCAGTCAGCAAATATTAATTGAACACTAGTGTTGGTCCAAGCATTTCTTTAGGAGCTAGTGATCAAGACAAAGTTCTTATACTCACAAAACTTAATATTCCAGTGGGTAAAAATGACAATAGGGATGTAAATAAGATAAAGAGTATTATATATATCTGGAAATTATAACTGGGTAATTTAAGAGAGAATGACTATCCCTGCTTTGTTAATGTGTTCAGGGAAGACTTCTCTGAAGAGGAGACACTTTGAAAGAAGTTGGAAAAGCTTTCTTAAGGTTTTTTGTCCAGTGTTCTGGGGAATTGTTTCATCTGTCAGCTTCAGAAGCTATTTTACGTAATCAGGTGTCACATGCCTGTTATTTCTTACTTCTCTACTTCTTATTGTTCTCTTATGTAGTCTAAGGCCCTAGAGAATGTACTGAATTGCTATTCTTGCTCACATTTCTAGATGGTTCTTTGTAAGCAAATTTGTGTCTGAAGACCTAATACCGAGTGGAAATGATTATAGAATCTGTTCCTCAAGCTCTTACCAAGAGACTCAACAGAGGGATGGCAAGTAGGAGTGCAAGCTTCAGATTTTGTCAGAAGAACACTGTGGCTTTTCTTTCCCTGGGTTTCTTCCTAGAGGGGGCTTCATAGAGGTTTTGGGTTCTGTACCTTCAAGGATGCTCTTTTTGAACCCAAATTATATTTTCTTATCTCTAGGTTTCAGCCTCAGCACAGGAACAGGAAATACATATGGAGGAGACAACAGTTCTGGGTACAACAGAGGAATCTCCTACCTCACCTCTCAGTGGGGGTTCAGCCCCTGGAGCCCACCTGGAACCTCCTCATGATCCAGGGGCACACCACCTCCCCAATGGGCATTTCGGTACTCATATCCCCAACTCATACCTCAAGCTACACTTCTCATCTGTCCTCTAGGGTCTCCTTTCCTTCATCTTTACGTCTCACACCTACTGGAATCCTGCATTGCCCTGCTATCTGGCCTCCTTCCTTTAATGACCTCATCTGTTCCTTTTACTTATTCTCCAATCATGTGTGCATTTAGCAAGTTTTTTCAAGCACATAGGAAACACACTGCTGGGGACCAAAGAGATACAGTACTGTATCTTTAAAGAATTATTATGCATACTGTCATGTGTAACTAATTAAAACAAATTTTTTTTAAAAAGAGTTATTATGTAGCCCAGGCGTGGTGGTGCACGCCTGTAATCCCAGCGGCTTGGGAGGCTGAGACAGAGGATCGGGAGTTCAAAGCCAGCCTCAGCAGAAAACAAGGTGCTAAGCAACTCATTGAGACCCTGTCTCTAAATAAAATACAAAATAGGGCTGGGGATATGGCTCAGTGGCTGAGTGCCCATGAGTTCAATCCCCACTACCCCTCCCCTCAAAAAAGTTATTATGTATGTAGCAAGGAGTTAATCGAATATGTAAAAAAAAGTCAACCTTATAAGATATATATGAATGATATCTCTGGCATTTGATCCTCTCACAAATGAACAATGAAGGCAAGAGGAAAGTGGTAGACTGTTAGTAGAGGATTTAGGCAAAGACCCTTCAGCAGTCATTGAGGTGGAGTCAAGGAGAGCTGTATTTGGGATTCAAAGCCCTGCTTGTATTGGAATTTTGACATCGAGGCTAGCAAAATTGAGGGGTGGTTGAAGAAATAGTTTCTCAGGAGGATTACACAGCTGTAGGGAAATATTGTGTATTGAATTATATGGAGCCTCAATAGAGGACTAGTGCAGTAAAATATGCAAATAACTACCTGAACATGGTGGGTAACATGGAAAAGGATAGGTCTGAGAAATACAGGAATGGACAAATTCATAGATGGGGGAATAGTAGGCTTTTTCTCAATGAAGGACTTATGGACAAAATGTAGGAAATCAGGAAAGGAAGGTGGTAAGAAACTGCATCTTAGAAAATCAATTTAAGGTATCTTCAGAGATCAAAGTGAAATGCCCAATACATAGCTGTGATAGGGGTCTGAAAGGAGAAGTGAGAAGTATGAGAGCCAGTGAGCTCGTGGACAAATAAAGAACACTGAGCTGGGCTTCCAAGCGTGTCCATAATGACATGGCAGGGACAGGAAGAGACAGCTGGACATGAGGAACCAGAGACCTGAGAGGAAATCAGGTTTGGCCAGTGATAGGGAAGCCATTGCAGAGAGAACATGGTCAGACATGGCTTCCTTCAGAGAGATTGAGGAGAGTGCAGTTTAGGAGCAAACCCAGTTCTTAGTTTGACTAGGGAATTCTCACTGTGCCCTCCAGGGAACAGCCACAGCACACTTGGGATAAAGCCTTTAGGAGGAGAGCCAAGAGTCAGTGTGCATGGAGCTGCTTGGGTTCTCTTGAATCCTCTCCTTGGGAATATAGTTCTTATGGGAGCTGAGGGCTGGAGTCAGCCCACTCAGTGCTTTCTTTCCTCCCTCAGCTCAACTTGCATCTATAGTTCCGGCTCATTCCCAGATGGGGAACTCAGGAGACCAAGTAATGGCCACTGTACTTCAGATGGTCAAGGCCCAGGTGAGTGTGGCTCTTTCTCTTTTTCCCAAGTTCCTGTGCCTTTGGCCCAAGAATGTCTAGAGCTTATCTGTGAGACTGCCACATAAGAGCCAGCTACTATAACTCTTGCCTAACTTGTTACATTGGAGCTGGGTTCCTACTTGTAGTTAAGGAATTTTTGTCTTGCCCTGGACTTGGCCTTTCCAATGAGTCATCCAAACTCCTTTCCCCTGCCCCTTTGCCCACCAAGAACCAGTACCCTGTGACATCTACACCCTGATGACTCTGCCCTTCAGCCTGGGACTGTACCTGAGCAGTAGAAGCTTGTTATTCCAGGAGACTGCCACAAATGAGGACCTGTCAGTGGACTGTACACAGAAGAAGTGGAAAGGCCCTGCTATCAGGCAGAGAGCCCTGTACCGGAACACAATACTGGAAAACTACAGCATCATGAACTCACTGGGTAATGATTTTCTTTCCTATTAACTTAACAGTCTGCATTTTATACGTTTTCTTGGCTATGTTATTTTTCTTTTTTTTATTATTATTATTTTTTTTTAATATTTATTTTTTAGTTCTCGGCAGACAGAACATCTTTGTTGGTATGTGGTGCTGAGGATCCAACCCGGGCCGCACGCATGCCAGACGAGCGCGCTACCGCTTGAGCCACATCCCCAGCCCTGTTATTTTTCTTTCATTTTGACTTTTATTACAAACATTTACATTTCCAAACAAAGTATAGTGAACCTTGCTGCACTTACCACCTAGCTTTAACAATGATCAATATTTCCGTTATATCATGTTTGATGTCTATATGGTGGCTAGTTTGGATTTTCTAAGTTGTAAGGAATAGAGAGTCACTCAGTCTATGGTCGGTAAAGAGCTATGTGTTTTAAGGCTTACAGTAATGGGAACCTAGAACAAATTGATCAGCTAGACTAGAACGTAGGAAACAGCCTCAAGAAGAATGAGCTACATCCCAGGACAGCCCAGAAGCCTCAGCATCACAGGCAAATAAATTTTACACGAGTGGTCCAATATGAATGTAACATAGCTACTCCTTGTGTCTGGTTCCTCTCTTACCCATTTATTTACTCTAAAACTTTTATCCCCATCATAGTTCCTCAATTCTGTTTTTGATTTCCTCATACATTCTTATTGTGGATTCTAATGGTTTGACTTGGCCCATGCATCATTTCAGCCTTAGGTCTTACTTCTAATTGCTATAATTTTGCTCAGTTTCCAGGACAAAATTTACTTAGAGAGGGTTCTAATTGCTACAGGCACGAAATATCATCTATACTTTGGTAGTGTCTGGCCCAGCCGCAGCAGAATCTAATGACTAACCTACAGACAGATTGTACTTGGGCCTAGTGCCTGGCCTTGGTCCAATCATCTGGGGTGGAATGCCCAGGGTCACTTGCTGCCAAGTATGGTTGCATGAATTTCTCTCTCTGCAAAAACCAGGGAAGGTTAGATCCTGTGATTTACAAACTTATGACACTAGCCAACTTGTCCGAGGGTGAACATGAGAATCATCTTGTGATTTTCTATATACTAAATGGTGTTATAGCCTAACTGTAGCTAAAAGAGGATTGAAGGGAACCCACCTAGTTTTTAGTGATAACCTATACTACTGGGCCTTTCCCAAGATTTCAAGGCAAATGCTTAACTCTTCAGTTTCCTTATTCTAAAAAATCAAGATCTTTAAGACATTTGATTCATATTTGAAATTATTGATAATTTTTGGTTTTATGGGAGTACAGAACTTTCTCCTAGCATTCACTGCTTGGGGACCCAGCCTATCCACTTTTGAGTTCTGCCATCTCCTTCAACACTGTTCCACAATATTTCTGAACCCATACCCACATCTTGTCACTGTACTGTCATACAGAATCTCCTTTTTATAAACTTTCCTAGTCATATTCTCACAACATAATCTCCCACCAACTCACTCCTATCTTTGCCCCCTCTCTTGTATTTAACTTGAAGTGTTTGCTAGCTTTCTCTCTCCCAACATCTTTTCTGGTAGCCATGGCTGGAAAGGAATGTAGAGTTTGTCGTTTTCCCCAGGAGACAGCATCATAGTAACTTCTGGAAGAGTGTACTATGCTTTGCCACCTCAGCCCTTGCTTTTTGATTGTCTGTCTATCTGTTCTGGCTCAACATCTTGTCTGTCCTGGTATCTCTTTTTCTACCCTCTTCCACTTTTGTTTATCCTGAATTTTTAAAAAATTAACAAATTGAGATATTTCCTATTTCCTCTTCCCTTCTCAAGTTGTTCTTTTATTCCTTAACCATAAAGGTGACTTTTTTTTTTTTTTTTTTTGACACTAAGCTCTTGGTTCTGTTTCCAGAACAGGACATGAAGTGAGTAAAGGTTATTTTCTTCTTTCTTTTGGCAGCAGGTGAGAACAAGATGGAGAGTTTTGAATTCACTCCAAAGCAGACCATTTCTAAAGGATCAGAGTCATCTGATAGGTCACCAGGGGGACTCTTTGGGGTGACTTCTATGGGACCAGAAGTTGAAGATGTCTGTGAAGATACTTTGAGGAAGCTGGAAGGGCAGCCCTCAGATGAAGAGGGGAACAGTTTGGAAATCAATTTTTTGGAGATAACAGATGAGGATAAGAAGAACTCCACAAAAGACAGATGTGAGGATTATAAGGAAGTAGGGGAACATCCAAATCTGTCCCCCAGTCCTGAGGAATATCAAGGAGTCCCAAAGGGACAGAAATTCTTTCAGTGTGATGAATGTGGCAAAGTGTTCAATTGGAGTTCACACCTCATTGGCCACCAGAGAATCCACACTGGAGAGAAACCCTATGAGTGTAATGAGTGTGGTAAGACCTTCAGGCAGACCTCCCAGCTAATCGTTCACCTCAGAACTCACACTGGGGAAAAACCCTATGAATGCAGTGAGTGTGGGAAGACCTATCGGCATAGCTCCCATCTCATTCAACACCAGAGACTTCATAATGGGGAGAAACCCTATAAATGTAATGATTGTGCAAAAGCTTTCACTCAGAGTTCTCAACTCATTGATCACCAAAGAACCCATACTGGGGAGAAACCTTACGAATGCAATGAGTGTGGAGAAGCATTCATTCGGAGCAAAAGTCTTGTCCGACATCAGGTTCTTCACACTGGTAAGAAACCTTACAAGTGTACTGAGTGTGGGAAAGCCTTCTGTTCTAACAGAAATCTTATTGACCATCAGAGGATCCACACTGGAGAGAAGCCTTATGAATGTAATGAATGTGGCAAGGCCTTTAGTCAGAGTAAATGTCTTATTCGACATCAGAGCCTCCACACTGAGGAGAAACCATACAAATGCAGTGAATGTGGGAAAGCCTTCAGTCAGAATTCTCAACTCATTGACCATGAACGAATTCATACTGGAGAAAAGCCCTTTGAATGTAGTGAGTGTGGTAAGGCTTTCAGTCTGAGTAAGTGCCTTATTCGGCACCAGAGGCTTCACACAGGTGAAAAACCCTATAAATGCAATGAGTGTGGAAAATCCTTCAATCAAAACTCTCACCTCATTATACACCAGAGAATCCACACTGGTGAGAAGCCCTATGAATGTCATGAGTGTGGGAAGGTGTTCAGTTACAGCTCCAGCCTTATGGTACATCAGAGAACCCATACTGGGGAAAAGCCCTACAAATGCAATGATTGTGGGAAAGCCTTTAGTGACAGTTCACAGCTTATTGTGCACCAGAGAGTTCACACTGGAGAGAAACCTTATGAATGTATTGAATGTGGGAAAGCTTTTAGTCAGCGTTCCACTTTTAATCACCACCAGCGAACTCACACTGGTGAGAAACCCTCGGGTATGTCTCACTCAGCATCATAAGGCATGGTTTTCTTGAAAAAGAGAATAAGGAACTTCAGTGAAGTTTTTTTTTTTTCCTTGGTGATACTGGGGATTGATAATGGTAATAGGCCTTTCACATGCTAGTCAAGCATTCTGCTACTATGCTGTGTCCTAGCTCTTTTTCAAAATTTTTATTTTTGAGACAGAGTCTCACTAAGTTTCTCCCGCTGGCTTTGAACTTTCAATCCTCCTTCCTCAGCTTTTAGATTAGCTGGAATTACAGGTATGCACCACTGTGCCCAACTTGAAGCTTTCTTTATAAGAATCATGTTCATCCTGGTCTCCCTTGGAACCTTTCATCTAAGTGGACCATTGTCAATTTTCATTGAGTCACCAAATTGGGAATAACTTACTGCAGTCCTTCTCCATTATTGGGAAAGTAGGACTATGCATTTCATTTACTTGTTGGTTTCCCTATTCCTTTATTTTTTGAAACTGTTTTAATGTCTATCTCATTTTTTATTTATCCATCCCACAATCAGACTGTGTGCTTCTCAAGGACAAAGGTAATTTCTGTGTATTTTAGGTCCCCTGTTCACCATTTCCCAAAGGCATTCTTCAAGCTATGATTCCTTCTCTTCCTCTTGGCTTGTCTCCATGTAGTGTTTAAGCTTTCTGCCATCTGTAGCTTATCATCTGTGTTCTCTGCCTAGAAAACTTTTTTCTTCCTGTTTGATAATCTAACATTCTTTCATAACCTTCAAAAGTCTATCTCATGTCTTAAGGATTTTCGTCACCTGCTTCTTTATTCCTCTTAAACATCTATTGATTTGACCTCAGTGCTTTAAATGACTGGTGCTATCAGGTGTAACTGTGTTAAATTGCTTTGTAAATGTTTTCAGTGCACAGTGTTTACTTTCATACCCCCTTACTTTTAGCTCATTGAGGTCAAGTATATATCTATATCTTTCAGCATATAGATAATAGTTTGTATATACTAGCTGTTAAATAAATAAGTTTTAAACCTCAACTCTGAATTGAGTTATGCAGTTTCTTCTCTCCTTCAAGCTTCTAAAGGTGAAAGGGTATCCTATCATGGACTATCATATACAAAGGTCTCACTGATATCTCTGTATATGTTCCTAGAAATCTTATTATTACTGGTATTTCTGCCTCAAAATTGTGTGTGTGTGTGTGTGTGTGTGTGTGTGTGTGTGTATGACAGAGTGTCTAGGTGTTGTCTAGGGCAGTCATGTCCCACTGAGATATATATTGCCCTGCATACTGACTGCAGTTCCAAACTTGTTGACTGCATCCTACTTCCTCAATAAACAGGTTAAGAACAATACAGAGAATTGAGAATTCAGTGAGATGCATTCCTAGATGATTGGAATTCACAGTGATGAGTTTTGTGGTAAGATTATATAGTAGAGTCAAATGGATAAATTTTTTCCTTATCAACCAGACCTATTTAAATTCAGTTGTCATCCTAATTTCAAGATGAAAGCTATACATTCAGACAATTTTAGGTCCATCTTTCATTCCTCAAAGACATAAGAAACAGAAAGTCTCAGAACTTTTTTCTGTAGTCATTCACCAATCATGAACTTTATTGTCTTTTCCTTTCCACTGTTACCAGGGGGCCCTAGTGCCAAAAGACTTCACCTCCAGTGTCTGTCTCTTTCAATTTCCATCCTCAAATTTCTTCTTAACAGAAAGAGAGTACTGGCAATATAGCAGAAATGGCTGAAGAGGCTAGAGGTACAGTGTCAGACATACAGCCTGAAGGGGAGATTTTGTGAACTGTGGTTTATGTCTAATACTGGAAAAGAAAGGGAAGAGTTGATGTTTAAGAAAATAATCAGATGTGATTCTAGGGGAGACATCTCAGACAAACTTCAAAAAGATTCTTGGAAGTATAAATTTTTGTAGGGGGGGCACTTAAAAAGATTACTGAATTCAGGATACAACTTGAAATATATAATTTGTGAATTATATTTGTTTTCAACTTTTTTTTTTTTTTTTTGCAAGCAGGAATTTTATTAAAAAGCAAAGTGAACGAAACAATCACAGCTCCCAGTGCAGTGCCAGGGAGGGGCAAGAGTGCCTCAACTATATTTTTGGTATTTGTCTCCATTTTCCTTTGAAAGTTATGAAAGAGTTCTGCACATAGGAATGTGTATGTCAAGAGAGTTACTTTGGGAGCTTCCAGATCCAAAGAAGAGCTGACCCTGTACCAGTACATAGCCATGTGGGCTGCACATGGGCAACCTTCCACCTCGAGTTGGCCTTATTGGTTCTATCATCCATAGAACTGCCCTGCTTATTGAATACTGCAATTTTATCATCTGGTTCTTATCTATTCATCCTCTATCACACTGAGTCTCTTGGGGGTGAGGAACAGTTCTAGTCATAATGTTATTTGCCCACTACCACCATCCTGGTGTCAGTGTTAAATAGAAATGAATGTCCTAACTTCCTGGGAAAGCCTCAGGCTTTTGGGAGGGGAGGGGATGAAAAGTGGCTACATTTGAAAGTCATTCCTCTCCCTATTAGTTATTGCTAATTAAATAAAATTACTGTTATAAATTGTTTGGATCCAGTTATTTGACTATATTATCTTTTCTCATAGTTTTATTTCTTAGTTTTGTAAGTATACAATTTGTTAAATATTCATTTATCTCGTTTTCCAATCCATTGCTTATGCATCAGTAAGAACTTCAAAATGTTGAATAGTGCATAACAGGTATTCCATGTCTTCCTGTTAGAGGTAATGTTTTTAGCATTTTGCATTATCAAAGGGTTCATTTTGGGTTGATTTTTTTCTTTTCATTGAATTTAGTAAGTTTCCTTCTGTTTCTATCTTTAGAAGAAGCAGTGTAGTGGTTAAGAGCATAGGTTTGGTTCCTGGCATCATGCATTCAAATCCTGGCTTCATTGCTTTTTTAGGTGTGTGATCCTGGACAGATCACTTTGCTTCCATGTTTCTCAGTTCCTCCATCTATAAAATGGAGCTACTTCATAGGATTGTAAAGTTTAAATTAGTTAATACGTATAAGATACTTAAAACAGTGCTCGGCACATAGTATACAATATAGCAATTATTATACTTTGAATTTTTTCTAGTGGTGCTCTATCTAAATTTTGCTAATATATAGCAAAGAATCATCATGTTTACTGTCATGTGAAACATAGGCATAAATTTGCACCTAGTAAACTGTAAAATCCTTTATTTCCATATATGTGGTTAAAATTCCTTTTTCATATATGGTGTTTTTCATCTTTGTTTCCTTTCAGTTTCTTCTCTGTTGGGATTTCCAAGTGCCACTCCTTTCTTATTTTAAATTGTATTTTTTCTTGAATGTATTTTTTTAATATGTTCTCTTTTTGCCTCAAGTTGAAGAACATTTTTATTGGCCTTGCATTACATTTGTTGTTTCCTCATTAGTGAATGATGAGAGTTTTCCCATCCTGAGATTGGCCATAAAACAGGGAAAATAGATTTTCTTTGAATCCCTTCATAGTCTAATTAGATGTTTAGATCTGAAGCTAGAAGATTTAGTGGTGAATTTGCATAATTATATGCTTCAGCAATGAAATGGTTTCCCATTTGGTGAGTTGGCTAAAAACCATCTAGGACCAGCTTTTATATCTAGCATGCTTTTGGCTCAGCCTCTACACTGGCTATCCAATGGAGCCTGTTTCCAAGTTCTCTGCCTCAGTGGGAATACATAGCTTTATTGTGAAAGAGCTCAATATGCAAAAGACTTCAGTTAGACTTTATTTTGCTTTTGTGGCTGTACATTGGGAAAATAACCTATTCTTAGTGTGTTTGTGAGGGGGCATTTGATTATAGCAGATATCATCCACCAAAGACTACACCTACAAGAAAGTCTTCTCATTTGTGGCTAGCAAAGCCTTTGGTTGTAGCTCATTTCTTACTTGACATGGGAATATCTATGGGCCTTTTTGATTTTAAGAAACCACTCATCATGGGGACTGGGGTTGTGGCTCAGCGGTAGAGCGCTCGCCTAGCATGTGTGAGACCGTGGGTTCAATCCTCTGCACTACATAAAAATAAAATAAAGGTATTGTGTCCATCTACAACTGAAATAAATATTTTTTTGAAAATAAAATTCCATCTTGCAATATACAATGGCACAGACTAAAACATTCCCATTTTAAAAGTGAGGAATAGGGGTATGAAAGAAGGGATTTTTTTCCAACACAAATGTAATCCAGCAAAGCAAACACTAAATTCTGTAGATCCATGTTTAGATCCATGCCACAAGATGGTATGAGGTGGCTCCAAAGGACTATAGCAGCCCACCCCTATGGCCATGTTGGCTATCCCACGTGACTTCTCTCTTGGGCTAGCTCCACTTTCTGCCTGTAACTTTCCTCTGCAGGCATTCCATATTCCTGGCATCTCTAACTTCTTGGAGTCTTCATTGCATTATTGTCACCACTTTCAAAGCTTCACACATTGCTCTCTCAAGGGCTGCAGGGATTTCTGACCCTGAAACGCATTGCTTGGCCTCTCAGACCCTCCTTTGAAATCTTGGTGGAAGACTCCATGACTCCCAAGTCTCAATAATTTGCATTCCTACAAAACCAGCACCAGAATAAAATAGACATTATTATTGCTGTGGGTATATACGTGACTGCATGACCAATGTAATTCTGCAGACTGTATACTCAGAAAAATGAGAAATTATATCCCATCTGATTCAAATGATGATATGTCAAGATCATTGTACTGTCATGTGTAACTAATTTAAAAAAATTTTTTTTTTTAAAGAGAGAGGGGGACAGAGAGAGAGAGAATTTTAACATTTATTTATTCTTAGTTCTAGGCGGACACAACATCTTCGTTTGTATGTGGTGCTGAGGATCGAACCCGGGCCGCACGCACGCTAGGTGAGCGCGCTACCGCTTGAGGCACATCGCCAGCCCCACTAAAAAGAAGTTAAAAAAAATTACCAGCACCATGTGAATAATGCCAAGGTATCCCACCAACTCAGGAAGTAGCCCCGCCTCATCAGATGATGGCTGCAGCAGCCTCTGAATACCTGCTGGGCTTAGCATTGTGAAACAAATTCTGCGGAAGCAGCTTCCTAGTCTGTCCTGTGTGAGCAGGACTTCCTAGTGCTCTCAAAGGGATGTCTTTAAAGTGAACTTTCACTTTTTCTTCTTCAAGATTGTGATGGGTGGAGTCTTACTGATTCCTGAGATGCCCTCAAGGCATTTCTTCTATTGTCTCTTTGCAGAGTACTTGGTTTCTCTTTAATGGTGCTAATCTTCTCAGGGCCACATCTTTATTGGCCTATTTCACATTTGCTTTTTTTTTTTTGTCCAATTTTGTTCAATTTTTTTCTGCTCTGCTTTTTGCTTGTGGTTATCATAGAAATCCTGACTAAAAGCTTCCAGCAATAATCATGCCACTGCCCAAATGCTGTGGTGCCTTGAAATTTTCTCCACTAGATTAATTATTCTGTCACCTTTCAATTCAGTCTCACACAAAGTCTCAGGGCAGGGATAAAATGTAAAAAAGTTCTTTGCCAGAAAGTGGCATATATGGCCTCTATAGCAATTCCCAATAGAATGCTCATTCCCATCTGAAACCTTATAAGCATGGTCTTTACTGTCTTTATTCCTTTGGGCACTATGGTCTTCTGAAATTACATCAGAATTGTTCAGTAAGCTCTGTTTACAACATGTTAAGTCTTCCCTATCCTGCACCTCAAATCTTTTCCAAACTCCTCCCACACACTAGTTCCATATGCTTCTGAACCACATTGTCAGGTATAATCAAAACAACCCCATTTCCTGGTACTAATTTCCTGTGTTAGTCAGCTCTTTGCCACTGTGGCAAAAATATTTGACATAGCTTCAAGGAAGAAAGGTTTATTTTGACTTACAGTTACAGAGGCAGAATATTTGGTTTCCCAAATGGTACTATTGAAAAACCAGCCTCTACCTCAGAGCAAAGCCTGTCCAAGGAAGGGACATGACCTGTATCCTTGGAAAGCCCCACAGAGCACTCCTAGGCACATTTCCACCCTGCTAAGTTGTTTATCTAAGAATAACAGGAGAGATCTGCTGTGCCAGATGTCCCTGACTCAGTCAGGCTAGGTGGAGACCCATAGTAACCCCCTAGCAGCCACCAATCAGCATGAGACAGGGAAATACCTGGGATGCCAAATGACCCTCCCAGTAGTTTATGGTGGTTGATAACATGTTGGGAAACCATGTAGTTTAGCACGTACACCCCTCTTGGCTTAAACCAATCAGTTCAAATGAATCCCCCTTTTGTAGTAACCAATCACCCCTACCCAACTTGTTCCCACCAGTGAATGTGCTAATCATGTTTTAGAGTTGTTATTTGATTTTCCCACGGTGTGTGATGATTTGCTAAGAGATGCTATGATGTATGTGGGGGTCCCTGCCTTCTCCAAAGAATGTATAAAACTGCTGCAAACCCTGGGCTCAGGGCCTCTCAGCCTCACCAGTTGCTGTGTGTGCGTGCACGGAGGACCAAGCTAGCTCACAATAAACATCTCTTTGCTGTTTACATCGATCTTGGTCTCTGGTGGTCTTTTGGGGGTCCTGAATTCGAGCTTAACACTATGTGGATTGTAGATAGAGTTGCAAAGAGGCCAATCATTTCTCATGGTTTGGATTAAATGAAATCACTGAAGAGTAATCCCAGGACAATATATGCTTCCCTTAGACTGAATAAGGAATGACAGCTACGACTTCATGTTTTAGGCCATTTGAACATATCTAAACACCACGTGGAATACATTAAATACATGCTTTAATTCCCATTTTGAGAGATTGAAAAATGCTATATCCCTCCTCTAAGACTATATAAAGCTCACCAAAGGAGGAGAGGTCAGAACAATTGCAAGGATACTATACCCATAGCAGCCCTGGTAAGTCCTGATGTCAGGAAGAGACCATCAGTGAAACCTCTCCAGTCAGCATTCAGGCTGCCTTGATAATGAGGAGAAACTGACATTGCTTAAGCTGTCAAAAGGGAACCACTAGTGTCCTTAAGTTTGAGATGTAAGTATCCTATTATAGGGGCCACTTTTGGTAGAAGGTATTCACGGCAGTTGCTACCATGACCACCAATAATTGTATTCATTCCAGTTTAAGCTCTGCATTTAATAATGGCTATCCATTGTCAGCATCTATTCTTACAAAGTGACTCAGAACAATGAGGTAGTTATAGTTACTTTTAGAAAGTCTTTCCAAAGACAGCCACAGTGGGTCTTGTCTCTCTTGACAGAACTGTGGGTTGCGGAGGCTCTTCGAGGACTCCACACCCTCTGAGTGTTTGGCTCTAATCACCAGTGGGATCCCAGCTATTATCAATGACTTCACTGGGACCTAAAGAAGAGGTTAGAGGCACAAAGTCATTTGTTCATTTGCTCACTCAACAAATATTTATTGAACACCTACACAGGAGTGTGCCAGAGCCTGGAGTTCAGTTATGTACAAGGCAGAACTGTGCTCTGGGAGGGAAGAGATGAAACATGCTTGAAGGGTTAGAAGCAGAGCTAGAGCATCTGGAGGGGGAAACAAAATATTTTTTGAGGACTAATAATTATAAGAAATGGGTAATCAGAAAATTTTTTTCTCCTTATCTAGCAGTAATATAAATTGGTGTTCCTCAAGCAACTCTTTTTTGAAAGACTTAAAAATGAATTTCTGTGCAAACCACAAAAGTTGGTGGTGCTTTGTTATGGCAACCCTAGCAAATAACGCCTGATTTCCATTGAGGAACTACTATTTGGTGGTGACTACTTTGTGATTCCCGCAATGAGAAGATAAAAGTTGGTCCAGAACCTGGAGATGCAGAGAAAGTGGCATAACAGAGCATGACTTTTCCCTTGCTATCAAATTCAGACATAGCTTCTTGGGGGAAGGTTAGGTAGAACACCATTTACCTCTGTCCCAAAAACAAATATCCATAACTCTCTTTTGGGTGGAACACTGTGGCCTCTGGCTACTGGGTTGTATTCCAAATGGCTAGCCGATGTATATATTTTACTCTCAATTGAAACTTTCACCTAATAGGAAATGTCTTAGGTGAATTTTTCAGCACTATGTTATGAATGGCTCTCCAATGGGGCGTGGTAGGCTCCCAGTACATATTTTATATACTGTTGACAAACGATAGCTAACCCTGGATTTGAGGTTGAAAGACGTACTCTGTGGACGAAAATTTAAACTCAGCTCAGCAGCCAGAGCCCACGGTCGGTGCGACTTCAGGGAGGGGGCAGTCCCAGGAGCTAGCCAGCAGAGTAATTGACAGGTTATTCTTCCCGCGCTAGCGGAGCTGCTCCCAGGGTTCCACCCTTTCCAGGCTCTCCTCTCATAGGCTGTCCTCCCGTCCTCGCAACCAATAGTAGCGCAAAGCCCCGCCTGGAGGCGGAGTCGTAGTGCGGGTGTGCTCCGCTGGGCTTCGCGGCCCGGGAGGACTCCGGCCTGGGGGCACTGAGACGCGGAAGCCTCCCAGAGCCTAGAAGGGCCAGAGGGTCGGAGGGTAGTTAGTGGGTAGTCCTTGACGCAGTTCCTTCGCTACAGTGTTCCGAGGTGTGCTTCTGGCGCTTTCGGTGAGGGGTGCGGCGCTCCTGACTAGGGGCGAACCGGGTTCTGGGAGTGTGTGGGGCGCACAGACCGGGAACCTGGCATAGTTCGCGGCTGCTGCTCGGCAGCGCGCCGCAACGGAGGGCTCGTGGTGGGCCGTCTTCTCTTGTTTCGCGATGCCCCTTTGTCTTGGGTCTAGTCTCTAATTCCGCACAGCTGCTCCCTCGGAGCAGCGGGGCTGGTGACAGAACTGTGTCATCCCATATCCTCCCATCCTGTTGGCTACTGGGGCTCTCTGAAGACTCCACAGCCTCTGAGTCTTTGACCTCGATCACCAGTGGGATCTCGGCAATTACCAATGAGTTCACTGGGACCTGGGGAGGAGGTCAGGGTTTTGCACAAGGTCATTCATTCATTTATTCACTCCACAAATATTTATTGACCACCTGCCCATGAGCGTGCTAGGTAGATCCTGGGGATACATTTGTGTATAAGGCAGATTTGTGTTCTGGGAGGGAAGAAATGAAACGAAGGGTTAGAAGCGGAGCCTGAGCATCTGGAGGGGGAGACACAAAACATTTTGAGGCCTAATAATTTTAAAAAATGGGTAATGGGGGAGGGTGTCTTCTAGTGTCCCTTTGGGCTTCAATTTTTTCTGTCTCATTAAAAACATTTAACTCAGCTAAGGTCCCCTTTCATCCACTGCCCCATCATTACACTGCAAAGAAATTCCCAATTGGAATGCATTTTGTAGTTAGACTATATAGAGGTTTTTAGATAGCAAAGGGTATTGAACGGGTGAGAAGCAGGGCTTTGATAGGTTAGAATTAGAACATCCTTCAGACACACAAGGCTTGTCACTAGTCATACAATCTTGGGCAAGTCATTTAATCCCTGAGAATCTCATTTCCTCTTTAATATGGGAGATCATCCTGCTCATAGTTCTATAGGAAAGGAAATTACCCAAGGATAGGATACTGCCCTGAGTAGCCTTAGAAAGTTGAAGTCTCAGAGAACTCCATCCTTTATATCTGTTTACGGTGATTCAGGAACCCATTGGGAACTTCCTCACTGAACCCCAGGAGATGATCTGTCCAGATCTATGCTGGGCAGGCCCTTTGGAGTGAAACTGCTGTGCACAAGGAGTAAGGGGAGCCCTTCCCTTCTCTTCTAAGCAGGTGAGAGCCAGACTGTGAAGTTAGTCTGGGGACAGGAATCCGGCCTGCTAAAGGATGTGGGGACATGGGATGAAATGGAGTATTACTGGATGGGTTATTTTTCAAATGGGGATAAAAATACAGAAACGCAAGGGGGAGCTCTGGACCCTGAGGAGCAGAATTTGGGGATGATATCAAAGGGTGATGAAGTGGGACTCAAATTTGGTTGTCATGAAATTTAGATTTCAGTCCCAGCTCTCCTCTAAGTTCCAGTTTCCCCATTGGCATATTTGGTTACGAGGCCAAGTAGCCTGGGAGGTCCCTCCTAGCTCTTATATTCTGAGAAGCTGTGACTAGTGGGACTGGTCAGTTTCTTAGGGAATTTAGGCCCTTGGATGGCCATATTGAGATAGAATTGACAAAGATACAAATATACTATCATGGAGTTTATTAGAAAATTGGAAGCACAAAAGGATGAACAGGCAGAGGAGGTAATGTTCAGTGGACTCACTTCTCACCCTCCTGGTATGTACTCCAAATATTGGATAGAATTTTGAAATTGTTGAACATTGCAAATTAAGCAATGTTTACTGAGCTTTCTTCGTATCAGGTGATGTATGGTATCCACAGACAAATATCATGAGCCCTGCTCTCTTGTGACTTATTGTTTAATGTGTACATGTGAGTATGAGGGGCATAGAATACACATGAGCAATTCTAGCATAAAGCCCAGTTTATATTGTATATATGTTATGGTCAGGGTTTTTTTTTAAGTGTAGAAATTTTTATATAGTCAAATATATCAGCTTTTGCATTGTGGATACAGCCTTTATTTTTTGCTTGAATCCTAAAGGCTTGTCTTTACCTAAGGTCAAGTACTCCCTTGATATTTTCTTGTTATTGTTGTTATTTTATGTTTTTTTCCTTCCAATTTTCATATTTTACCCATCTGTCTTTTGAATATATTTTCATGTATTTCCTCTCATTCCTTCCCTACATTGCAGTTAATGACCAAGGACCATGTGACCAGTACTCAGAGGGACAGATGACACGAGTGAATTAAAGGAATACAGCTTCTCTGGGTAAAGACACTTTTGCTTTTGCTCTTTGTGGGAAAAGGACTCTGCCCTTTGCAAGTTCCTCACAGCCTGAAATGGATGGTTTTCTTGGGATCAGAAAACTTACCTACCAGTCTCAGAGATTAATAAGTAGAAAATCTGTTCTGTCTTCTTGGGCTTTATCCATTTGCTGGCTGCCCCAAACTGAGTTTATGTGCACAGTTACCTAAATACCCATAGTGTCCTACTAGCCCAATGGCCTCATCTTCCCCTCTTACTGCTTCTCCAGTAAAGCCCACACCTCTCTCATGCCTGTAGGTTCTTACAGGACTTCTGAAGGAGTTTTCCATTCAGCTGGGCAAAGGGCAGCCTGTAGTTAGGTTTCCTTTTGATCAAACTCTCTTTAGAGTGACCCTCCTTGATCTCCTGTCTAGTCCTATTTCCTACTGGGGTCCTGCAGAAACATCCTGGACCTTCTCATAGTGTATCCCTATGCATTTCTTTTCCCCTACCTGCCCCTTCTAACCCAATCCCTAGCTTGTAAGATTATACATTTCCATTACTTTCTCTGTTTTCTGTCTTATTCTCAAATTTGCATCCTTGACATTTTTCCATTTCTTCTCCTTTTGTCTGAAGTGTTTTCCTGTTTCCCAATCTTGCTTGGCAATTCTACCATTCTTTTTTTAGATGTTGATGGACCTTTATTTTATTCAGTTATTTTTATGTAGTGCTGAGAATCGAACCCAATGTCTCCCACATGCTATGCAAGTGCTCTACCACTGAGCCACAACCCCAGCCCCCTGTACTACCATTCTTGATACATCAGATATGCATCAGATGACCTTAGATTGTTTCCATCAGTCATCCTCTGTATCCAATCTGATGTATGTGGATGCTTTCTTGGAATAGCTGGATTTCATTGTCCTCTGCCCTGTCACAATCTTCCTTGTTGTCTCATTCATAGTTCATTCATTTAACAAACATTTATTGAGCATCTACAAAGTGCTAGATCCTGCAATGGTCATCCATATCACATTTCTAAACATTTTTCCTAATTCATTTCTCTTCCTCCATTCTTCTTTCCTCCGTTTAAGCCACCTGGGCTAATCTTCCTAGAATATTCTTTTCCTATTTTCACTTTTGGAGAGAGTAATACAAAGTTTATTATCCAAACTGGGATGCTTTAGTGAGTTAAAGAGAGGCACTATTAAATATGATATTGGGATAGCAGTTATAAACCAGCACGGTTCTGGGAAAACCAAAATATATGATCACTCTACTCTTAGGCTACATCTCTTGAACTCTTTCCTTTTTATTTCTCTCAGTTTACTTCCTGTGGAATACCTCAGCTGCCTGTCTCCTCTGCTTTCCGCTTAATAAAGCTGAGAGAAACATGAATGTTTTCAGAGGTAGCAGAGAAGAAGGAAATATGAGCCTTAGGAGAAATGAATGGTAAGACTTAAAAAACTGAATTTATAAGTAAGAAAGACGAGAGTAACAGGAGAGGAGAAAAACAAGATAGAAAAACAGAATATAAAATGGGGAAAGAAAATTAAGAGTAGATTTCATTCTTTGTTTTAGAACTTGTTTCTCATTGACCATCAAATTATATCTATATCTATATCTATCTATCTATCTATTTATATATATATATATATATATTTTTTTTTTTTTTTTTGGTCTTGCAGTTTTAGTGTTGTGACTGGATTCACTTCAGGCAACTTGATTCTTTCATATATTCATTTTGTTGATTGAGCAACAAAAGAATTTTGAGTGCAGACTAAGTTCTTATATCTGTTCTAGACCCTAGGAAATACACTTGTAAACAAAACAAAATCCCTGCCAGACTTGGTGGCACACACCTGTAATCCTAGCAACTCAGGAGGCTGAGGCAGAAGGATCCTGTGTTCAAAGCCAGTCTCAGCAATTTAGCAAAGCCCTAAACAACTCAGTGAGATCCTGCCTCTAAATAAAACACAAAAAAAGGCTGGGAATGTGCCTCAATGGTTGAATGCCCCTGAGTTCAATTCCAGTATATATATTAAAAAAAAGTTTCCAAAACAAAATCCCTGCCAGCATGAAGTGTATGCTGTAGTGTAATTTCCCACTTATTTGTGAGTACACCAACCCTGTGCACCTTCCTTTTGAGAAAAAAAATTCCTGTTTCTCTTTTGAAGCTCAACTAAAGTTCTGCCTTTTGAAGACCTTTCTCCTAGCATTCTAAGTCCCAGTAATTGCTCCTCCCTTCCACTTCATCTCCCACTTGGGTAATTTGTAAATTTGTAATTTACTTTCTTATTGTTTTATTATACTACTCCATTGAGAGCTTCTTAGAGGTAAATATATTTTATGCTTATATTAGCTTCCTTTAGCCACCATTATTTTGTTAAAATTCTGGAGGCTAGAAGTCTGAAATCAGTCAATTTGGTTTCTGTTGAGGGGTCACATCCTGGTTTGTGAATGGCCACTTTCTGTGTTGTTCACATGGCCTTTGCTCATCCAAGTACAGGAGAGCGAGAGCTCACTTTGGTGTTTCTTCTTATAATTTATGACACTGATTCTTTTGGCTAAGTGACCATCCTTATTTAACCATAATTATCTCCTTAGAGGCCCAATCTCCAAATATGGTAACATTGCAGGGATCAGGGCTCCAACTTAGGAATTTTAAAAACACAAACATTCAGTTCATAACAATGTTTCTTTATATTTTCTTTGGGTTACACTTAGAACAGTGATGGGTACAGAATAGGGTGCTAAATAATTATTAATTTAAGAATTGTATGAAGAAAAGGTAAATTTCAGAGAAGCTTAGAAATGGAAAAGAAGCTGGGTATGATGGCATATATCTGTAATTCAGGAACTTGAGAAGCTGAGGTGGGGGATGGCAGATTCGAGGCTAGCGTCAGCCACTTAGCAAGACCCTATCTCAGAAAAAAGGGGGCGTGCTGGGCTTTTAGTTCAGTAGTAAGAATGCCCCTGGGTTCCATCCCCAGTACTGCAAGGGAATTAAAAACAAAAAACAAACAAACAAACAAAAAACCCTTGTCTTGGGCCCTCTTGGTTGTCCTGTCCCCTACTCTCTCCCTTTTGCCACACTTAGATTGTTAACATGCAAGGTCCTATCAGAGTTCCTCTGTCATATTATAACTAATCTTCTTTCCCAGTTTAGCCTCTCAGGTTCATCCAGTAGACCAATCTGCCAGTGTGGTAAATGGTGAAAAGCAGACACATAAAACTAGCATATTATGCTGGCTCTAGCTACAGATCAGCCTCTACAAAGTAGGCTGTGATGTGACTAATATTCAGTATTGAAAGAATGTATCAACATTTATCAAAATAGGACTTAAATCCAGAGACCTAGACTGGAGCCTAGTACCTGGACCTAGAGCAAAAGATGAAATCTTAGTTATATCCTAAGACAGAATTTCAGTTGCTAAGAGCTGGGGATATGGCTCAGTGTTGGAACACTTGCCTAACATATACAAGGCCTTGGGTTTGATCCCCAGTGCCACACACACACACAAAAAAAGAGTCCCAGTCACTATCCTATAAAATAAATTTTGAATGCCTATTGTATGCCTACCAGTATATCACTAGTACTTAGGAATATGTCAGCAAGGACCAAAAATCAAAGTGATCTGAAAATTAATCATTTCAGTTACTGAACTAAGGATCTTTCATTTTACTTTTTCTGGGTACCAGATTATACTTGAGCCTGTCATTAGGAGTTAAATGGTTACAGTTCTGAAAGTGAAGCAAGAGGAAAACAGGATACCCTTTGTACTAGTTATTGCCAAGAGGAGCTCATGATTTTCCAGAACCCTTTAACTTGGTCTTTATGGCTAAGTTTTCTCATCTTTTTGATTAGTTCCTCTGCCTTTGAATACTTACCCTTCCAGGTAAGACCCTGTGATCTGCGATCTACCACAGGGTCTAGCACAGAGAACAGGTGACATGTACAATTTCTGTTTCTCCCATCAGATGCTGAAACTGGGACTGAGGAGGTGTTGATTCCAAAGCATCAATCTAGGAAAATCAGAATTGAATTGTACTCTCAAGAGAATTTCACATAGGTGTTGCCAAGGAATTCAGAATTTCAAAAGCTCCTCTGAAGGAAAAGAGACGATTATCAAGGCTGTTGGAATGTTCCAAGCAATAGAAAATGAAGAGAAAGACAAGAAACTTCAAACATAAGGCAGTTAAAGACAGTAAAACATTCACAGAAGTGAGTGATCAAGAATCTGAAAAAGATGGTAGTCAATGCTATGACCCGACAACACATGACAGAGTTCAGGCTGAAAAGAGACAATATGTATGTACTGAGTGTGGGAAAGCCTTTAGTCAGAGTGCCAACCTTACAGTGCATGAGCGGATCCATACAGGGGAGAAACCCTATAAGTGTAAGGAGTGTGGGAAAGCCTTCAGTCATAGCTCCAACCTTGTGGTTCATCGGAGAATCCACACTGGACTGAAGCCTTATACTTGTAGTGAATGTGGGAAATCTTTCAGTGGTAAGTCACATCTCATTCGGCACCAGGGAATCCACAGTGGGGAAAAGACGTTTGAATGTAAGGAGTGTGGGAAAGCTTTTAGTCGGAGTTCAGGGCTTATTTCACACCACAGAGTTCACACTGGGGAGAAGCCCTACACTTGTATTGAGTGTGGGAAAGCCTTTAGTCGCAGTTCAAACCTTACACAACATCAGAGAATGCACAAAGGAAAAAAAATTTACAAGTGCAAGGAGTGTGGGAAAACTTGTGGTTCTAATACGAAGATTATGGACCATCAGAGAATTCACACGGGGGAGAAACCCTATGAATGTGATGAATGTGGAAAAGCTTTCATCTTAAGGAAGACCCTTAATGAACATCAGAGACTTCATCGAAGAGAGAAGCCTTACAAATGTAATGAGTGTGGGAAAGCATTTACTTCTAATCGAAACCTTATTGATCATCAGAGAGTCCACACTGGAGAGAAACCCTATAAATGTAATGAGTGTGGGAAAACCTTCAGGCAGACTTCTCAAGTTATTCTACATTTGAGAACCCACACTAAAGAGAAACCCTATAAGTGTAGTGAGTGTGGGAAAGCCTATCGTTACAGCTCACAACTTATTCAACATCAGAGAAAACATAATGAAGAGAAAGAAACCTTGTAAATAACAAACATTGGCAGTAATATAGCTAAATGCTTCTAAAAAACAATTTTTCAGTGTTAATTTTAACTCTATTTCTAAGAATCCATATAGGGAAAATAATAATAGACAAAGGTTAACAAAAGGGATATTCATGCTAGCATCGTACATAAATGTATGAGAAGGAGAGAGACCTCAGTTTTCAATAGGATGGGGTTAAATGAATGCTGCTCTATCTATATGATGGTTCTGCAGCCACTGTAAACATAATAGCCCTAGAATATGTGATGTCATGGGGAAATGATTTGGATAAAATAGAAGATAAAGCTGGACATGTTGGCACATGCCTGTAATCCCAGTGACTCAGGGGCTGAGGCAGGAGGATCACAAGTTTGAGGCCAGCCTTAGCAATGAGGCAAAGCCTAAGCAACTTAAAGAGACTGTCTCAAAATAAAAAAATAAAAAGGGCTAAGGATGTTGCTCAGTGGTTAAGCACCTCTGGGTTTAACCTCTAGTAAGAAAAAAAAAAGAAAAATTTCAATGAAATATCAAAAATTTTAAAACCTTAAAGCAAACTAAAATGTTATCTCTATGTGATAGAATTGTAGATTATTTCTATTTTCTTTTGTATACTTTTCTATGCTTTCTAGATTTTCTACAATGAAAATGTTCTACTTTTATATTTAGGGAAAAAAGTATAGTATTTTTTAAATACAGTAAGTCCATGCTCATTTTCACTCAACTGTTCTAGGAAAGGCGCATAGTATACAGTCTAAAGTCTCAGAATTACGTCTTGAATACTGGCATTTAGCTGTAGTGGAACCATGAGTGAGTCAATTCCTTCTACAGGTGATTTCCTGGTAGTAAAATTATACTTTGTCTTTTGCAGTTTTAAGATAAATTGACTATAGAGTTGTCAACAAAGTGTGTGATCACTGTTAGGTGAAAAGAACAGGAAAATATTTAGGGCATCTTACTTTCCCTCAGTAGTGGAAGGATCTGCAGATGATGAAGAACTATATAGGCTCCATCTTTCCAATATGTGTCTGGGCAACTAGAAAAACATGTTCCTTTATGAAATTGAATCAATCCTAGGCTCAAAAACTATCAAGAGTTCCAGGAATCATTACATAATAAAAGTAGTGAAAGACTGCCTTCACATCTTGTATAGAGCTTAGTAGGTGATCTGTGTTCTAATATCAAGTCTGCCAAGTATTCACTTGTCAATTTTAGACAAGTCAATTTAAACGCTCAGACTTTTCTGTAAAAAGGGAATAATTCTCTGCCTCACAGGATTGCTGTGAAGATTAAATAAAATGCTGCATATAATGGATGACAAGCCTGATACATGGTAAATAATAATAGCCCAAGAGTAGGCTATTGTAGTGGTATATAAGTATTATAGCAATGTTTTGAAACACTTGACAGAACTTTTGCCAAAGGTAACAGTGTGTTTTCAGGTAATGAACAGAATACCAAGTATAAAAACTTAAGAGGAAGTCTAGTAGTAAGCAGTTCTGAGTTTGGTTTGGCAACTCAACAAACTTTCAATTTAATACCATGATTTTTAGCCATATTGGCTCATTTTTCATAATCTTGGTTGCTGCAAGTTTCTTTTCTTCATACAACTCTTATAAAGCTAGGAATTGGGGAAAGGAGCTGAGGCTTTCCAATCTGGTTTCTTTCTTTTATCATTGAGAAAAATCTTCCTCAGAAGCAGGGAGGGAAGAATGCTGAGTAGTCAGTACTTCAGACGCATGCTCACCAGCTTTCTCTGCCTTCTTTATGGCCAACACTTTAAGAAGGCCTATACCCATTTTCAACCAGTATTCAAAATGTTTTAAGTCCTATTCAAAATGCATCCGGCAACAGTTAGACTCTCTCCATTCTTTTTTTTTTTTTTCTGCCATAGTGGGGGAGCAGCCCTGGGGACTGAACCCAGGGATGCTTTCCCACTGAGCTCCATCCCTACTCCTTTTTATTTGGAGACAGGTATTGCAAAGTTGCTGAGAGTCTTGTTAAATTGCTGAGACTGACATTAAACTTGCGATCCTCCTGCCTCCGCCTTCCGAGTCACTGAGATTCTGGCATGCACCACCATCATGCCCTGAATCTCCACATTCCTTTTCTTTGTATATAATAAGTTCCGAAGCCCATTGTCATTTGTCTTATACACAGTGATTCATTGTTTTAGGAATTATTAATGATTTGTTATCTTATTCAATCCAACATTTTGTACAAGAAAATTTGTGAGGTTAGGTGACAAGCTAATTAGTGCTTGGAGCCAAGATTTAAGCCGAGATCTGACTTTGAAGTCCATAATTTCTTCATTATACCAAAGTGCTTCTGCCATGGTGATTCTGTGTATGAGTGGGGTTCTCCTGGGCATCCACCTCTATGAAAGGTGGTTGTATCTGGACAATTATTTGACATTGGTTTCATAAGGAAGATGCTATTTTTTTCTGAGATGTATGGCCCATCTCTACCTCATAATTTAGTTTTAAAGGGATACACACACACACACACACACACACACACACACACACATATATATATATCTTGCAGTTACTGGAAAGAAAGAAGTGAAGAGTGTGAAAGGTGTATATTTGTGTAAAACAGGATTGTTTGGCTTTGTCCTGATTTTTGGATAGTGGTTTTTACACAATTTTGTGACATAATAGTCCTCTTTGCATAGTCAAAGCAGGTTTGTGCAGTGTGGAACAGATTTGCTGCATTCGGGAGCATTCATTGCTGAGCGGCTATTCTCTGATCATGATGTCATCATTTTCCCATTGCTATGTCATATTATCTAGAATTCAGATAGGCTTTCTTTTACGTCGAGAAAGACTCTGTGATCTTTAAGATTAAATAGAGTAAACAGAGTATCCTTCTAGGATGGATATCATGTTATCCAATATCCAGGATCTGAATACAAAAGATCACTTTCTTGGCCCAGGAATGTTAGGAACATAGTCCCTTGAAACCCTTACTGTCAGCTCTTGCCTTGGAGTTTAAACCTGCAGCTATGACCATTCTTAAACTCCTCTCATAATATCCTCTGAATTCAGGGGCTATTTCTGAGTGTGTTTTCTTCACATTGTTCCAGTGGAACCTGGCTATTCCCTAGGGCAGTGCTTCCTCTGAAGTCCCTCAATTACTAGTTTTTGTCTCCCTCAAGCCGTGTGCCTCTCTGTACTGCCATTTCTTTCCTATTCTCCATCAGAAACCTTGCCCTCTTGAAATGTACATCATGACAGTACTGTGTATTATCCGTCCTTGTTTTTGTCATCTGCTGGCTTCCTG
The DNA here is from genome assembly GCF_964194105.1 of Spermophilus citellus. NCBI lineage: Eukaryota > Metazoa > Chordata > Mammalia > Rodentia > Sciuridae > Spermophilus > Spermophilus citellus. Next base: position 20,473,364 of record NC_138184.1, on the reverse strand, counting down.
TGTTGTCACCTTATCTCATGGTTTTAGTTCCCTGAATTTTCCTGAGGCATATGAAGAGGTACTATTTTTAGCCACTATATCCTGATTATGTAGAACTGCTCTCTGTGGAATAAAAATGTGTGCTTTCTTAGATGAGAGGAAGATGTGAAATCTCATTTAATATAACTGCAATTATAGGGAAACACATAAAGAAACCTGCTTAGAAAAATGTCATTTCCCTGGATTTAGAGGTTTCTTTCATAGATGGTGTATACTATACAATTTTCATAGAAAATTGAAACCAAAAACTTGATTTAGTTGAGTAATTGTATTGTATGTAAATTCCAGAAGACTGGATTTTATTGCAGGTCTATAGCTTCAGTGACAGACTTCCTTTTTTAATTTTTCCATCCAGTGTAAATAAAAGGATGCTCATATTATTAAATGGTTTTTAGTTACCAGACTGGTTTTAGTCACTTCGATTATTATTAAACTGGAGTCATAAAATTGTTTTTGCAGGAAATAGTGATAATTCTTCCAATAAACGTCTGCTATTCTTATATTACTGGCCTTTTCTTTTCTACCTTTCAGAGTAGGAAGAAAGCAATTCAATCTGCTTTTCTTCAAGGAGCTGACTTTTTAGAATTAAGTGATTCTGACTTTCTTCTATATGAAGCTTGTTATTTTCATACTCATAAATCAGAGCTCTATAGCCGTTTGATGGGTAGAGTGGTAAAGGGACAGATAGATGAGGATGGAGGGAACATGAGGCTAAGAGAACAATCCTATAAAATGAGCCCACTGTGCTGATCCCTACACACACACACACACACACACACACACGTGGGTTTTCCAGCTCTGAAGCCCCCTTTCTCTTCGGAGAAGTCAGTCGCTATCACTTTCTTAAATACAACTTGCTTTCTATGCTTGCCTCAGCATTTCTCAGGTTTTTCATCTTCAACACTGGGGAACAAGGATCCATTCCTGACCCAAGATGGGTATCAGACATTTCTTCACAGCTGTACAAAAAATTAAAGGGTAGGAGAGCTGACCATGTAATAGAGCAAAAGGGCATATTCTTTAAATAGCAAGCAGAATCTACTTTTAATATCTGTCAAAGAATTCTAGTGTTTGAAAATATTCCCTTTCTGTGTTGTAACTTGATCCATTATTTTTCCAAAACCCTAAAGCAAGAAAGGGCCTCAGTTAACATTTTCTTTACTATACCTTTTAAGAAAATTTTTTTTAACCCACCACTTTTGGGCCTCTCCAGAGCAGAGTGTATTCAATAGTTATAACTTACATGAAAATCCAGTTGGTGTGAACTCCAGTAGCAACCTCCCTGCTTTCTACCCTACATCAGATTGTCAAACATTTAGATGGATTCCTTGTGAACAGGGCATATTAACGAAGGTTTTCATTCACATTGACATGAGTTCTCTAAAAGCCAACCATGGCTAAAACATTCAGGAGGTTGAAGACACTCTTCACACTGGTTTTCCTGACTTTTCTCCCCATCTGCGTCTTGCCTTCCAATCCTGAGTGGTTTGCTTGCCTCAGTGTGGACAAAAGCCTACATATGTTGGTGGAAAGAGCACTTTCCTTGAATTTCAATAACTTGCTAGTTATTAGGCAGAGAATTATGAAACACTTTAAGTGTCATTAAAGCTATGACAATATTATCTATTTCAAAGGACTCATGTAGGAAGTAAATGAAATGTGAGAGGGTGACCCATAAGTTATGTTATATTCTTTTAGTAATATCCCAGTTCTGGTTTGAACTTTAGCTTCATTCAATTTAAATGTTCTGCATTTGCTGGCCATATACAACTGAAAAGTGTGTGTGTGTGTGTGTGTGTGTGTGTGTCTGTCTGTCTCGGGGGTGGAGACGCAGGACGTGCAGTCGGCTAATTTTGGGGACCAGCAATAGACATCTTTCAAGGGTCAAACATCTTGTGATTCCTCGAGGTATCCCCAGCCTTGTATCAGAAAATTGGCCTACAGACCAACAATCTGAAGATCCATAGGCCTAGGAGCTCCGCCCCTCCTCGCCTCCTCTGGGGAAAACCACGGACCATAGAGACGTGGCTTCATAGAGAGTCGGCGATTGGGGTGGTGAGCAACCGGAAGTCGGGATGTCCCGGGCTCGGCCATTATTTTGGGACTGGTCCGGTGCCGCGTAGGGTTCTAGTGTCATCTCCTAGCGGCCTGCCACCGAGGCGACAGTACCCAGGGCTAGACTGCGAGAGGAACCCTGGTGAGCGGGGTGGGGTCGGGGTGGGGTCGGCGGGTGGGCATGCGCGGAGGGAGGTTCGCGCCCTTGCCGGCCCTCCGGGGCACTGACCCTCCTCGCAGACGCTCCTCAGCTGGATGCCGGGTCATCGCCGGGGTCAGCGCCGTGGCCTGGCTTGGGCACACGGCCGGCGCGGGAGAGGTGTTGACGACCGGACCTGGGTCTGTACGTGGTGATGGACTGGTGTGGAGTCAAACAGGACAGCTGCCTCAATAGCCAGGTTCCCCAGCTCAGGCCTTTCTGCTCTTGCTCAGTCTTCTCTGAGGCTGATGCTCATTAACAATTTGAAACTTCCCTAGAGCAGTGGCCGGCCACTGCTGGAGACGCTTTTGTTTTGATTTTTAGGCTGGACCAGTTGCCATCTTTTACTTTTGTAATATATCGGTATTGGAAGAGCGGAACCGTGTGTACTGCTGTTCTTTCAGAGAACACACATACTAAGACTGTAAACTCAGAATACATGCTGACCTTTGCAGAGAAAAACAAAAAGTCACTGCCAACCTGTCAGTGACTATGTATGGCCATTGCTTTTCTCTTTTTGCAGCTTGCCAGATTAAAGTTTTATCATGGATTCATGTTTGGAAACCATTGTTTTAGAACAGCTGTTGTTTGGGTTTCATAAGTAGATAGAATTATTTTGGACTTTGGAGTTAGGTTCCTGAATTCACAATTTGCTCCCAAAACTTAACTGAGAGGACTTGTGTGAATCCTCTGTATCTTTTATTTGTAATTTCTGCTTCATAAACCTTTTGTGAGAAGCAACAGAAATCTGTGTTTAAAATATATTATTTTTATTGGTAAATTACATGTGGATAGAGTACTGATAACTTACTGTAGGAAATTATTTAACATTCTTTTAAAAGACTCCACTCCATCACTCAGGTTGATCACCAAACACTGCTAAGTTTTCTCAATTGTTTTATCCCTGCTGCTGCTGCTTTTAGAATTTAATCATTTGTTTAGACTGTTGCAAAAACCTAACTGGCCTTCCTGATATATGAACCTCCCTCCCCCATCATTCCTCCTTTATCAATTCCTGATGCCATATAAGACGCCCTTCAGGGCCCAGAGTGGGAAAAGTCTGTGTAACCATGGCATAAAACCCAGAAGCAATAAAAAGAAAAGATTAGTTGCATGGCAAAAACATGATAAGTAAAGTCACATGATCTGTGACAAAGTTGCAAAGACACAATTTGCAATTCCCATAGTAAGCAAATAAATGATTTTCCTATGATACAAAGAGTACACAAATTAACAAGATCCAGCACTCAATAGAATCATGGGCAAAATATGTGAATAGTTAACAAAATGACTCTTCACCCAAAGTGCCAGTTAAAAATTTGGCAGAGATCCCAATCTTTGACAGTCACATTGGTGAGAGAGTGAGGAAGCAGGCATTCCCTCACAGTTCATGCTGTGAATTGTAAATTGTGATTTGGTACAATCCTTATGAGGCCTAATGGTAAGATCAGAATTTCAAATGCACACAATTTTGGACCCAGTAATCCTGCTTTAAGTAATTGTTCTATGTGTGCCTACACACATGCAAATTGATGTGTGCCCTCACACGTGCAAATTGATGTATGCCCAGGGTTGTTAATGATAATATTACTGGTATTAGGAAAAAATTAAAAACTGCCTAAATGTCCCATAAATGGATAAATAAATTATAGTGCATCTACAAAAACGAGGGGGAGGGGATATGTATGGACAGGAAAATTGAGAAAAGGAAAACAGCACATTATTCATGGTATTCTACCATTGTGAAAACAGGGAAATACAAAACCTTATGTGTATATGTGTATGACACAAATAACTAGAAAAACTACATAAAAAACTAACAGGGAGAGGGAAATAACACAGCATGTGTTTTGTAATTTTAAACCAAGTAAATGTTTAACCAAGTAAATTTGTTATGTTTTTAAGAATAAAAGGGGAAAATGCGGGACAAATTCTAATAGTTGCCCATTACTCATAGGACATGATCTCTCCTTATTCTGCCTCTCAATACTTGTAATCTTTTTTTCCTGCTCTATACCTGTAATCTTTTTTTTTTAGTTTATTTTTTAGTTGTAGTTGGACACAATACCTTCATTTTATTTTTTTTATGTGGTGCTGAGGATCGAACCCAGGGCCTCGCACATGGTAGGCGAGCGCTCTACAGCTGAGCCACAACCCCAGTCTATATCTATAATCTTGCCTCTGAAGTTTACTTTACTCTTCTGGTTTGCAAAGCCCATTTCTTTCTTTTTAAAAATTTTTCTATCTTTTTTCCTCTTCTTTCTTTTTTTTCCCCACCTCTCTCTTTTTTGTGTGTTTGTGTGTGGTTCTGGGGATCAAATCCAGAGCTTGATCAAATATATGCTAGGTAAGCACTGCAAAGTCCATTTCTTCCTTTTTTTTTTTTTTTTTTTGCTGGTACTAATGATTGAACCCATGGCCTCACACATGCTAGGCAAGTGCTCTACCACTAAGCTATTCCTAATCCCTTTTAAAATTTTTATTTTGACACATTTGCCAGGTTGGCCTTGAAATAGGCAATCCTCCTGCACCAGCTTCCCCAGTAGATGGGATTACAGGCATGTGGTACAATGCTCAGCTCTGGAAAACCCATTTTTAATAGAGGGATATGTGCTTGTTACTCCTTGTTTTTGAAAATGCAGTACCTTTCTTCCTGGAATGGCTTCCCTGATTTTTTTTTCATTAAAGCCCAATCTAAAATTACTTTTCACAAATACTTTCTGTCTTTATTCTATTAGTTGTATTTACATATTTTATTAAAATTGTGTTTATATTTCTGCCTCCCTTGTTTAGTTATTTTTAAATGTCTCTGTTAAATAAAATTGATGAAAATGCTTTCATATGTCACTGGTGGTGATGTAACTGTTATCACCTTAAAAGATTAAAAACATTTGTATTTAGAAATTTTTCCTGAAGAAATAATCAGCTATGAAACCCCAAATTCATCAGCAAGGATACTCTTTGTATCCTTATTTGTAATAGGGGAGAATTACAAATAATCTTAAATATCTAGTGATCAGGGAACTACTTAAATATGATTGGACTCATACAGCTTTCAAAAGCAACAAGCAATACTTAATGTCTTTTTCACAACGTACTGTGCAAGAAAAGCAAGTTATAGAATAATATAGTCAGATCCAGTCTTGTGATACAAATTGGTGCGTTGAAAAAGGACATACTCCAGAACAATAGCAATTATTATTTTCGGGTTTCTTTTTTTGCATGTTTCCCAGTTTTACAAACTTTCTGTTTTATAATCAGAAAAATAAATAATAGTTTTAAAGATCAGGTGACTTCTAGAGAGCAGTAAGCCAAAGTTCTATATAATGAAACTTTATTCATAGTTATCCAAATATTTTAACAGAATAAATGGTTATCAGTAATTAATTAGATAGTATATATAGCAAACTACACAGAAATCAATTCAGCCTTTTTTGTTAATTGAATTTTAGAATTTTTTTCCATTATAAGAGTTAAAATCATGATTACTTGTTGACTGTATAACATAGGAAAGAGTGCTTGTTATAGAAAGATAACTAACATTGGAATCTATGTATCAGGTGTTGTTCAAAACTTGAAATGAGGGCTGGGTATGTCTCAGTGATAAAGTGTTTCTCTGGCTTCTGTCTCCAGTATCACCAGAGAGAGAGATAGGGAGGGAGGGAGAAAGGGAGGGAAGGAAGTGGAGAGAGAGAGAGAGCGCGCGTGAGAAAGAGCGTAAGATTAGGGAATGAAATTGATCAAATTATGTTATCTGCATGTATGAGTATGCCACAGTGAAACCTACTATTCTGTCCAATTATGCACCAATTAAAAAAACAACTTGAAATGTATTTAGACATCATATTCTCACAACAACCCTGCAGTGCTGTAAAGTAAGAACGGCTATTATCCCTGTGTTACAAGTCAAGAAACTAAGGCTTGGGCTGGGGGTGTAGCTCAGTGGTAGAGCTCTTGCCTAGCACATGTGAGGCACTGGGTTCAATCCCCAGCACTGCATAAAGACAAATAAAGGTATTGTGTTCATCTACTACTAAAAAATATATTTAAATTTTTTAAAAGAAACTAAGGTTTAGGAGTGAGGTAATGTGTTCAGATTACAGAAATATCTAAAAAGCCCATATCAGATTACAGAAATATCTAAAAAGATATTACAGAAATATCTAAAAATCTAAAATGGTAAATAGTTTATTGTAATTAAATGGAAGAGCTCTTATGAATAAAGACCAAAGGAATTCCATGTGTTTGGTTTCAGGAGTATTGTGTCCTCTGGCCTTAGGCAGAGGGTTTCTATTAGAGGAAGCACTCTCTGGAGCGTAGACACTTGCTTTCAGAATTCTGTTTATTACTGGCAGTTGACGGGTCTGGAAAACTTGGTTGTTTCTGTGGGCTAACTTTAACAATGATTTTTTGAGGTCTTATAGATGAAGTTCTCCAAGTTCTAAGGAAGAAATCAAGCAAGAATTAAGGGGACGTGGAGAGGAACCTTTCTAAAAAGGCAACAATGACGAGAGAAAATTGGGCCCACAATGCTCTGAGACAAGAGGGTCTTGTGAAAGGGAAGGATGATACCTGGAAATGGGGAACCAGCTTCCAAGGGAGCAGCTCCTCTGTTTGGGAGACCTCTCACATGCACTTTAGACAGTTACGTTACCATGAGACATCTGGACCCCAGGAGGCTCTGAGCCGGCTCCGAGAGCTCTGTCGCCGGTGGCTGAGGCCAGAAGCACGCACCAAGGCTCAGATCCTAGAGCTGCTGGTGCTGGAGCAGTTTCTGAGCATCCTGCCTGGGGAGATTCGGACCTGGGTGCAGCTCCATCGTCCTGGCAGTGGCGAGGAGGCTGTGGCCCTGGTAGAGGAGCTGCAGAAAGACCTTGATGGACCAGCACTAAAAGTGAGAAAGGCTGGGAGTAGGGAGTGAATGGAGGGAAGAAAAGAATTGAGGTGGGGCTGGTGGGTGACCCTGTAATTTTCATTAATAATTAGCAACTTAATGCAAATTAAAGCAGGTTCATATGCTATTCAGATTACAGAACATATTTGCAGAGAAGTGGATTTATGATTGAGGTTTTTGGGCCCAATTCAATCAAAACAAAAGCATTGTTTCCACTTTGCCACCCTAGATGAAACCTGCTCATGCTGAGTCTAGTTGAACACCTTGAAGAAGATGATAGTTATAAGTATTCCCCTAAACAGAAGCATATGAGCATATGTGCTATTTCTATAATTCCGATTGAAATGGTGGTAAAAGCTTGGAGCATAAAAGGCATAGGCAGAACGAAGCTTTCCAGATCTAACCAAACCTCCCCTTGTGTCCCCCTTACTGAGAATTCTGCAAGACAAGGGGTTAGGTTGAGATATTTGTTTCTGATAAGATTTTACATTCTTGACCTTTAGATTGGGACTTTTAAGATAGCCTCTCATGTGTTTAATTTTTTTTTCTATAAATCTGTAGCCCACTAAAAATATTTCTGTGAAGAAGTCTGAACCATAACTCAAACTTGGCATTGGCCACAAGGATAGGCTTCTTTGTTTTAATCATAAAAATGAAGAAGTTTAGAGCTTATATCTTTACAAATTATTAACCCATCCTTTTTCATTTGAGAGACAAGAAAACTGAAACAGAAAAAGATTCTGTGGATTGCCTTAGGTCAGACATGGAGCTAGCAGCAAAGCTAAGTATCTAGCTGCCTACTCCAATGTTACTTGTGTTGGAGCAGGAAGGAATAATTAAAGGGGTAAATAAATAGAAGAGATGTGATTGAATCCAATTCTGATAAAAAATTAGGTCTGAAGCTAAATCCATGCTCTTAATTACTGCTTGTTACTTCCATTCCCTCCTTAACCCACACCCAGGTCTGGCTTCTGTTGCCACCGTTCTGTACAGTCTCCTGTGGGAGAGGTCACCAGTGCCGTGAGGGGGCTAGAGGGCAGCTCCATTGTTCTCAATGCAAAGCTTTACTGCTGGTTTGATGCTCCATATTTGAGGTGGGTCTTTGTGATCTCGCAGTTCTAGATTGAGGGCAGAAAGAGGTCCATAATGGTTAGGTGAGTCCCTTTTCTAGAGATACAAGAAGAGCCGGCTTATTTTATTTTGCTTTTTTCAGGGTCCATTCCTTGTCCAGGACCAGGACATTCTCCAGGAGGGGTTGAGTGCTCCAGGAACAGCATTTGTTCCTGCATCTCCCAGCAGCCATTTATCAGCTGAAATTCATCTGAATCCTCTTTCTGACACAGTGGTGTTCAACCTCCAGGATCCTCCACATGGTACTCATTTTTCTAGAACCCTTTGTGTGGCTCATCTCCCTGCTTCCAGAATGTCTCTCTGGATGATGCTAATGCTGAGTTTGGTTGAACACTGTAAAGAGGAGAATATTTTTAAGTGTTTCCTAAACAGAATTCCTACCCTATAAGGGAATCCCTTATAGTGACAGTCTCTGTCTGCTGTTCTGATGGTTCTCTCTCTTGTCCCTTCCTAGGTTCTTCTGACTTGTATCCATTCTTATTGCTATAATTCTGTTTTTCCAGTCCTGGACATGAGAGTCACTCAGAAAAGGGTTGTAGGTCATTTTGTAGACATCATTGCTTAGACTTGGAGTTCTAGATCATTCTGGGTTTTATTGTTTTTTTGTTTGTTTCTGTTTGTTTGTTTCTTTTGTGGTGCTGGGGATTGAACCAAGGGCCTCATGCATGCCAGGCAAGCACTTTACCACTGAGCTGTATCCCCACCCCTCTGGATCATCTGAATTCCTAATTTGTAGAAGATATTAGACTGGGGTAGTAAGCCACAACAGCAATATTCTCACATGCAGTTTGTTCTTTCTCAGATTCTCCTGCCCCTGAGGCTTCTGCCCTATCCCAGGAAGAGAACCCAAGAAATCAGTTGATGGCACTTATGCTCCTAACTGCCCAGCCCCAGGTAAGGTTTGCATCCTCTTTCCTTCTTGTCTGAACTGCGTTAATTGTTGCTGAAGGATCCTCTCTCATCCTGGTGCTGGAGTGTCCCATCATTTCCCATATCCAAATCAAGGTCCATGCTTTTGGAAAACCGACCTTGTGGGGTCGCTTTATGTCTTCCTGATATCCACAGCTCTCCTCGTGACCTGACAGTGTATTTCTTCCCCAGAAGTGAAAGGAACCTTTTGATAGGGGAGCTCCTAAACATTGGAATCTACTCATACCCATAACACAAACCTGTTATTTCAGGAGTTGGTAATGTTTGAGGAGGTGTCTGTATGCTTCACTTCAGAGGAATGGGCATGTCTGGGCCCAATTCAGAGAGCCTTGTACTGGGATGTTATGCTGGAGAATTATGGAAATGTGACCTCTCTAGGTAAGGACGTCTTCCCATAATTCTTACCTTTATCTTATCTGTTTTGATTATAAAAGTAGTTTATGCTTATTTAAGAAAACAAACTATTAGTCCAGCAGCTGGGGAAGCTGAGTCAGCAGGATCGAAAGTTCAAAGCCAACCTCAGCAAAACCGAGACACTAAGCAACTCAGTGAGACCTTGTCTCTCAATAAAATATAAAATAGGGCTGGGGATGTGACTCAGTAGCCAAGTACCCTAAGTTCAATCTTTAGTACCCCTGCAAAAAAAAACAAAAAGAAAACAGACTATTAGAAAGAATATTCACTTCAACCTCATTATTTGCAGACAACTGCTGTCAACATTTTGATATATCCCATGTGTTTTTTCCTATGTGTTTAGAGGGTTTTTAAATATGTTGTTCAGTGTATATTGAAAAAAAAAATACACACACACACACACTCACACATACATGTATATATATTTATAGCTTTCTTTCTTTGCAGTCACTATATTGGCTACATAATTTGTACCATAATTTAAATTTAGTTAGCCATTTTCTTATTTTTTTCATATTTTGGATAATTGCTGTCATAATCCTCATCTCTGTGGCTAAAACCTTTCTTTATTCCTCCTTATTTTTTAGAAGTACAACTGGGCCTATGTGATTGATTTGCTTTAAGGCTTTTGCTTCATACTACCAAATTGCTTTCCATAGTGACCCATACCCTCTCTACTCTTCTCAGCAGTTCTTACAAATACTCCTTTTATTCTGCTCTTGTTTGTACTTAGTAATCCCATTGTTTTAAACTATTGCTAATTTTTTAAGGTTAAAAAATATAAAGTAGATTTCTTTAATTAGTAATAAAATAAAAATATTTAAAAACTTTTTCGCTGGGTGCAGTGATACATATCTATAGTGCTAACTACTTGGGAGACAGAGCCAAGAGGATCATTTGAGATCAGCCTAGGTAACAAAGAAATCCTGACTTGAAAGAAAAAAAATTCAGCCATTTGTGCTTCCAACAAACTTTAAAAACACGTATCTTGTGGTGTTCCTGTGAAAATGATATGATTCTGCCCACAAATAATTTATCATGGTTTGGGAGATGATTATAGAAAGAATAAACAAATACAAGGCAGAATAAAATAATTGATGCAATAGTGACATAAATCTGATATGTGGAAATACAGAAGATAGAGCAACCAAACTCATTCCTGGAGATCAGGAAAGGCCATAAAGGAGGTAGCATGTGAGGTGTTACTGGAAAAGTAGGATTGTACAGAGAAGTAGACATTGAGAACTGAGAATCAGCCACACAATTGAATTTTGACTGGAATATACATTATCTGTAGTACTAGTTTAAATGGCTGCATAATATTTCATTATGTGTGATCATGCTTTACATTGACAGTTTTATTCTGAGTGTTTCCATTCAGGAACCTTACATACCCTTTCATTTTTTCTGTACTGCATTTTTCTCTGTGTTTCAGGAATATTTTAAAATCACATTTGTCTAGATCTTATATACTTCTAGTGATATTTATTCTTTAGAATTAGTCTTTAATATTTTATAATTGACTTCATTTGCATATAGAAAGTGCTGATGTTTTTGTATATTAATTTTGTATCTAGCAGCCTTATTATTTTATTGTCCATAGTAACTTATACTGTGTACTTTTACACTTATGAAAACATATTGTTTTGTTTTTTATTTTTTAAATTTTTATTTATTTATTTTTTTAGTCATACATGACAGTAGAATGCATTTTGATATATAATACATACATGGAATGTACATACATCAATCATATTGTCTATTCTGCTGCCCTTCCTATCCTCCCTACTCCTCCTCTCCTCTCCCATCCTTTCTCTCTATCCAATTTAATGTGACACACTTTTTTTTTCTTTTTCCCATTACAACATCATATATGTATTCTGTATAACAATGAGGTTCTCCTTCCATCTTCTGTGTAACTCCCTTTCTCCCTCTTTCCCCCTCCTACCTCTCTTCCCTATTTAGTGGTAGTTTTCTTCTCATGCTCTTCCTCCCTATCCCATTTTGAGTCACCCCCTTTATATCAGAGAAGACATTCGGCATTTGTTTTTTAGGGATTGGCTAACTTCACTTAGCATAATCTGCTCTAATGCCATCCATTTGCCTGCAAATGCCATGATTTTATTATTTTTTAGTGCTGAGTAATATTCCATTGTGTATAAATGCCACATTTTTTTAATCCATTCATCTATTGAAGGGCATCTAGGTTGGTTCCACATTCTAGCTATTGTGAATTGTGCTGCTATAAACATTGATGTGGCTGTGTCCCTGTAGTATGCTCTTCTTAGGTCTTTTGGGTATAGTCCGAGAAGGGGAATAGCTGGGTCAAATGGTGGTTCCATTCCCAGCTTTCCAAGGAATCTCCATACTACTCTCCAAATTGGCTGCACCAATTTGCAGTCCTACCAGCAATGTATGAGTGTACCTCCCCCCCCCCATTCTTGCCAGCACTTATTGTTGTTTGACTTCATAATGGCTGCCATTCTTATTGGAGTGAGATGGTATCTTAGAGTAGTTTTAATTTGCATTTCTCTAATTGCTAGAGATGGTGAGCATTTTTTTCATGTATTTGTTAATTGACTGTATATCCTCTTCAGAGAAGTTTCTGTTCAAGTCCTTGGCCCATTTGTTGATTGGGTTATTAGCTTTTTTGTTGTTTAACTTTTTGAGTTCTTTGTATATTCTAGAGATTAGAGCTCTATCTGATGTTTGAGGGGTAAAAATTTGTTCCCAGGATGTAGGCTCCCTATTCACCTCGCATATTATTTCTCTTGCTGAGAAAAAACTTTTTAGTTTGAATTCATCCCATTTGTTGATTCTTGGTTTTAACTCTTGTGCTATAGGTGTCTTATTGAGAAATTTGGGGCCTGCCCCCACGTGATGAAGATTAGGACCAACTTTATATTCTATTAGACGCAGAGTTTCTTGTCTGATTCCTAGCTCCTTGATCCATTTTGAGTTGACTTTTGTGCATGGTGAGAGAAAGGGATTCAATTTCATTTTGTTGCATATGGATTTCCAGTTCTCCCAGCACCATTTGTTGAAGATGCTATCCTTTCTCCCATATTCTTTTTTAAAAAAATATTTTTGAGTTTTAGATGGGCACAATATCTTTATTTATTTATCTTTATGTGGTGCTGAGGATCAAACCCAGTACCTCACATATGCTAGGCAAGTGCGCTACCGCTGAGCTACAACTCCAGCCCTGAAAACATTCTTTTTTGGGTGGTGGTACCGGAGATTGAACTCAGGGGTGTTGCATTTCTAACAACTAAAACACTCAAGGTCACTCCAAGTGAACTATGATGCATGAAATAATCATACAAGAGACAGAGATACCTTTTTCTTTGGGTCCTAATGGCTCCAAGGGGAGAAGCCATTCAAATGAGGCAATGGGTCAAGTTTCAGGGGTTGAGTCTAGCTTCTTGATGTCTGCTGTCAGCAGGCTGACTGAACATCTAGAAAGGCCACACCCAAAGGCAGAGCAAGAGAAGGGGACACACAAAGGGAGCTTCCATGGAACATTCTATCCTAAACAGGGCAAAGGGGTAGTATTACAAAAGAATAGGTGAGTGTAGCTCAACCCCATGGGTGACATGCCTACCACAGAGCTACACCCCTAACCCCTAGATGGATACTTTCTTTGCCCCAGTATTGGGAATCAAGGCCAGGGTCTCACACTTTCTAGACACTCACTCTATCACTAGAAACATGGTTTTAAGAAACTTGAAGATCCTATTCTCACAAATTTAGGAACCTGATAACATTTGTGTTTTAATTTCTTTTACCAGAATGGGAGACCATGACTGAAAATGAGGAGGTGACATCAAAGCCAAGTATTTCTCAAAGAGCAGATGCTCAGAAAGGAATATCAAAAAGACTTCAAGGCAGTGTTTCCCAGGTCCCTGGTTTTGAGGAAGAATGTGAATGGCAAGTTTTGGAAAGTCAGTGGGGAAATGAAACAGGAGAAAGGGTAGATGCAATGAAAAAAGGTTCCCTGTGTGAACAAGACAAGAAGAAAAGGATTTTACCAGAAAAACGGGGCCAGAAGTGGAAGGAATTTGGAGAAAGCTTGACTTTAGGTTCAGCTGTTTCTGAAAGTTTAATAGGTACTGAGGGAAAGAAGTACTATAAGTGTGACATATGTTGTAAACATTTAAATAAAATTTCACATCTCATAAACCATCGGAGAATCCATACTGGTGAGAAACCTCATAAATGTAAGGAGTGTGGAAAGGGCTTTATTCAGCGCTCAAGCCTTCTAATGCACCTTCGAAACCATTCTGGGGAGAAACCATATAAATGTAATGAATGTGGGAAAGCATTCTCTCAAAGTGCTTACCTTTTAAACCATCAGAGGATCCACACTGGGGAGAAACCTTATAAATGTAAGGAATGTGGAAAGGGCTTCTATAGGCATTCAGGCCTCATTATACATCTAAGACGCCATTCAGGGGAGAGACCTTACAAATGTAATGAGTGTGGGAAAGTTTTCTCTCAAAACGCTTACCTCATTGACCACCAGAGGCTCCATAAAGGAGAAGAACCTTATAAATGTAATAAATGCCAGAAAGCTTTCATTCTGAAGAAGAGCCTCATTCTGCACCAGAGAATTCACTCTGGGGAAAAACCCTATAAATGTGATGAATGTGGAAAAACCTTTGCTCAGACAACCTACCTTGTCGACCATCAGCGACTCCACAGTGCAGAGAACCCTTACAAGTGTAAAGAATGTGGGAAAGTTTTCATTCGAAGTAAAAGCCTCCTTTTACATCAGCGAGTCCACACAGAAAAGAAAACCTTTGGTTGTAAAAAATGTGGGAAAATTTTTAGTTCTAAGTCAAACCTCATTGACCACAAGCGGATGCACAGCAGAGAGAAACCTTACAAATGCACTGAATGTGGGAAAGCCTTCACTCAGAGTGCTTACCTTTTTGATCATCAGAGACTCCACAATGGAGAGAAGCCCTATGAATGTAATGAATGTGGAAAAGTTTTTATTCTGAAGAAGAGCCTCCTGTTACATCAAAGGTTCCACACTGGAGAGAATCTCTATGAATGTAAAGACTGTGGTAAGGTCTTTGGTTCTAACAGGAATCTCATTGACCATGAGAGACTCCACAATGGGGAGAAGCCATATGAATGTCGAGAATGTGGGAAAACCTTTATTATGAGCAAGAGTTTCATGGTCCACCAGAAACTTCATACACAGGAGAAAGCCTACAAATGTGAGGATTGTGGGAAGGCTTTCAGTTACAATTCAAGCCTGCTCGTACATCGAAGAATCCACACTGGAGAAAAGCCTTTTGAATGTAGTGAGTGTGGAAGAGCTTTCAGTTCCAACAGAAACCTCATTGAACATAAGAGAATCCACAGTGGTGAAAAACCCTATGAGTGTAATGAGTGTGGCAAGTGCTTCATCTTGAAAAAAAGCCTCATTGGACATCAGAGGATTCACACAAGGGAAAAATCTTATAAATGCAATGACTGTGGGAAAGTCTTTAGTTACCGCTCAAACCTGATAGCCCATCAGAGAATCCACACTGGTGAGAAGCCCTATGCATGTAATGAGTGTGGGAAAGGCTTCACCTACAACAGAAATCTTATTGAACATCAAAGAATTCACAGTGGGGAAAAAACATATGAATGTCATATCTGTAGAAAAGTTCTCACCTCTAGTAGAAATCTTATGGTACATCAAAGAATACACACTGGAGAGAAACCTTATAAATGTAATGAGTGTGGAAAAGACTTTAGTCAGAATAAAAACCTTGTTGTACATCAGAGAATGCATACTGGAGAGAAGCCTTATGAGTGTGAGAAATGTAGGAAATCTTTTACCTCCAAGAGGAATTTAGTTGGTCACCAGAGAATCCACACAGGGGAGAAACCCTATGGGTGTAATGATTGTAGCAAAGTTTTTAGACAAAGAAAAAACCTCACTGTACATCAGAAAGTTCATACAGAGGAAAAACCCTGTGAATGTGGTGAGGCTGAAAAGGAATTTTCTCAGACTTCAAAACTTCATTTTCAACAAAAAGTCCATACTGTGGAGGAATTCTCTTGGCTAAAAAATGCCAGTGAGTCTAAGATAGAGATTCAAAAAATCTAGTGGAGATCTGGCATTGTGGCTAAGTGGTAGAGTACTGCCTTGCATGTACAACCCCCAGCACTGCAAAAAAGAAAAAAAAAATAGTGTCATTTGTAAAATGGAATAGAATCCTATTTAACCGTTAGATGAATGATATATAGTTTCTATAAGAAAAAAATCATGACCATTTCTTATGAACAAGTGAAAGAAAGTTAGTCTAGACCTTCAAGTGTAGAAAAACATAATCCAAATTCTAGTTCAAGGATACTGTATTCCAGATCATTTATTATGACCTTGGAAATAGACCTTGGAGCAATTGAAGACAGAAGAAACTGGATTTGGGTCTTATAAGAGATAATGGTGCAGTTGTAAGTGATAGCAAAAATGTCTTTATTAAAGTGGACATTGTTTCTGAAAATATGTATATTATACAGTTTAAAGATAGCATCTCTGCTGCAGAATGTCTGTATAGACAGTAAAATGCAGACACTGAGATGTGGAATTCAGTGGGCAAGAGATTACCTGGCTCATCCTTAAGACTAGATGTAAAATTAGAAGAGCTAGGTTTGGATTCTCTTTCCCTTACTATGTTAATGTTAAGCCCACCTCTAAGCCTCAGAATGCCTACCTCACAGGGTTGTTGTGAGGAGTAAGTGAAAGGATGTTTATGAAACCATTTTACAATAAAGTTAGATGAGAGAGAGAGGTATGGCCAGAGTCTAGGACATGGCATAATCTAAGTTTGTTCATTAAGTCAATATTAGAATGAAGAGGATTCCATGAACCTCAAAGGTAGTCATTTTTATGAGGGGATGTATGACGGATAGCTAACTTTGGGATTTAGTACTCTAAAGACTTTTGAAAAATATAATTTTAAAATGTCTAAGGGAGTTAATGTATAAAATGTCTACTTTGTTTTTATGGAAAATATATTATGGCCAGCCATTAACAGTGATGCCAAGGAAAGCTATTTGTTTTTTGATCTTTGAATATGGAACTTAATAGAACATCAAAATTGAAGGACAGTCCTATGTTGCTTTTTCTTTTTATTGGGAGAAATACATAACCCCATTAGCTGAGCTGATGATCCTTGCCACAGCCATTTTCCATTGTAGTCAACATTTAATTGTTGCTGTCATGTGATAGATTGTCACTTACAAAAAGACTTTCTGTCCCAGCACTTAATTTACTATCTAAATTTTTACACAGCCAAGCCTTCAAGTTCTGATTTAGCCAATGCAGAATCCACTTCTAGGCAGCCACTGCGCTTTACTCCCTATGAACCAGTTGTTCATTCAGCTCGAGCCCTATTGTACATTTATTTGGGTTAATTCATTCTGTATTCCTATATTTTATCTTCTAATTCTCCAAATTCCAGTTTTGCAGGTAGAATGTAAATGTATATCAGGATGGTGTTTTCTAATACAAGCAATATCAGAGTGGTATGTTGATTATGACATGTTATTAATTCAACCCCAAAGCTCCTTTGAGGGCTGGTTCCTCATTATACTGAAATGTATACTGAAAACTGGAAGGGACCCATAGTTTGAACTCTTTAAGATCTGGATGAGTCAGGTTCTGCCACTTGCCTTGGACAAATCTCTTCACTTCTTGGAGACATGATTTCCACATCTGTCAAACAGGAGGAAAAATATCTACCTCACAAAGTTGTTATGAGGTAATGAGTATGAAAATTCTTCCTATTAATGCTATACAAGAATCACCATAGCTTATATAATAATTGCAAAAGGACATATTTTAACAAAGGAGAGAGCTAGCATTTACCTTGTAACCAAGTAAAAATACAATATAGCTAACTGAGCCCATATGATGTGCCTCCTCTTGTAGTGTAATAAGCCAAAAGATCTTTAGCCTGATTTTAATCAAGTTTTTTAAACCTAATTGGCAGTTTGTAGGAAATACAGAAAGCATAGGGATAATATAAAAGATGCCATAAGAAACAGAAAATTTCAGAACATGGGATATTAGAAAATTGCTCTGGATTCTTCAAAAAGTCATGATATAAAGGAAAGAAGAGTGATCATTAATGAAGCTATCCATAAGGGGAAAACCCCTCACAACTTTGAGAACTAGGATTAAGGAAAGAACTTGCAGATGTCATCAAGCTAAGCATGTTTTGTAAAAGGGGAAAATGATCAATCGGACCTCATCAAAATTAAGATAACTTTTCTCTACAAAGATACTTTTAAGGGGATGAAAAGACACTACAGACTGGGAGAGAACTATTTGCAAATCACATATCCATCAAAGGATTTGTATCTAGACTATATAAAGAACTCTGAAAACTTATTGATAAAAAAAAAAATTAGAAATGCACAAGATATCAACAGACATTTCACTGTAGTTGACAGATAAGCAAATGAAAAGATATTCGACATTATCCATTAGGGAAATGTAAATTAAAATCTTGAGATACTTCAATGCACCTATCAGAATTAGCAAACTTTTTAAAATAAAGTGATTACACCAGTTCTGACAAGGATGCCGAGAAACTGGATTTCATACATTTTTGGAAATGCAAAATGGCACAATCACTTTGGAAAACAGTTTGGCAGTTTCTTACAAAACCAAACATGCACTTAACTATATGCCTCAGTAATTCCATTCCCTAGCATTTGTCCCAGGAAATGAAAGCTTATGTTCACAAAGACTTGTACATAATGTTCATACAATCTATATTAATATTCAAAACCTTTAGGTATCAGGTGGTTAAAATAAACTATGGTATGTCTATACCATGGAGTACTTAGTACTTGGCAATAAGACAGATGACCTACAGCTTGTCACAACTAGAATGGATTTCTAGGGAATCCCATATATTAGGGATGGTGTGAGGGAGAGGATTGGGATGTAACTATAAAAAGGGTAGCACCAGGGAGGTTGGTGATGGAATAGTTGTGTAATAGTGGCAATTACACAAATCTCATGCAATACAATGACAAATGCATAGGCACGCACTGTACCAATATATGCTTGCCGATTTTGTCATTCTAATTACATAAGATGTAACCATTGGGGGGAAAGTCTTTGCAACTTCCTGTGGAATTGTCATTTTAACATAAAATATGAATACACAAAAGAGCCATAACTAAAAAACAGTGTTGTGAAACTGAATTGGAAAAAAAAAAAACCTTTGAAATGTGTTTCAGTACCTTAGGAGAAATTTGAATACTGACTGTATATTAAGTGGTTTTAGAATATTACTGTTTTCTTACGTGTGATGATGGTGGTGTTAGTTTGGAGAATATTCTTAAGGTATGCATGCTATTTGGAATGAAGCGCTTTGATGTTTACAGCTTTCTGAAAAGATAACCTTAAATAGAGATAAGGCAAACATAGCATAATGTTAATTGTTGAGCCCAGATGGAGGATACGGGTATTCTTTATATCATTCTCAACTTTTCTGTACCGTTTGATATTTTCAAAATAAAATGTTTTGGGGAAAATTATCCGGTATTTCTAGATTAATCTTTAAGCATCAGACTCCCGGGTGCCATCTTTGCACGAGCCACTTGCCCATCCTGGGAAGGTCCCATCGTTTCGTCCCAAAACAAAGGGCTTTAGAGCGCCCTTTCCCTGGTCGAGGACTGAGTTGGACGCCCATCGAGAAGAAGGCTCCTCCGAGATTCCTAGAGAGGCCGGCCTGGCGATCTGGGAGCCGGAAGCCCATCCCGAGGCACTTCCTGTCCGGTCATTGTTCTAGCGCCTGGAAGGGCAGGGGTCCTGCAGCGCCAGCTTCTTACTCTGAGTCGGTGCGCCGAGCTAGGCCTCTTCACTCCATATGGTGAGCGGATTTACGGGGTGGCCAGGGACCACGGGGAGCAGGGCGGTGCCCGGAACGGCGGTCCCGAAGCGGCCCAGGAGTCTTTGCCTCGGGATTTAGCCCCGGCAGTCCCAGAGCGGCTCCGCGCCCCTTCGCTTCGCCGTCCGTGTGGCCATCTGACGGGCGCCTGGGCAGGCAGAGGACCGAGGCGCACCGCCCAGGGGCCAGGAGGATCCCGGAGACCCGGAGCCAGGGCATACAGGTGGAGGGAACGGATTGCCACGTTCAGAATTGGAAAAAGGACATTAAAAAGGAAGCCTTTGATAGAGGGCTCTCTGTCGCCTTGGGTTGGGGGATCCATTTGAATCTTACCAGGAGTCTGATGACAGTAAGCGAAGTAGACAATTCTGTCTACAAAAGATGGGACGGTCTTCAAAGCCGTCCTTGAATGTTTTGGGGAAAATTATGAGGTAGAATTAAGCTAGTCATGAAAACCTCCAAATCTACTAGTCATGGATACCTTAAGCTTCACAATTAAGAATTGTCGTAGGAATGTAAGTATATTTCATTACTCTAGGAATTCAATTGTGCAAAAAATTGCCAGTAATTAACAGAAAAACGAATGTGATCATTTCAGCTGCAAAAGGGGATTTAGTAAAATTCAGCAAACCTTTTTTTTTTTTTTAGTAAAACTTCCAAAGAGAAATAGAAAAATATCATTCTCATATTTATCTAAAATAGTTCGCTATTTGACTCGCAGAAACAAAAACCCTGCTGGCTCATCTGTGGTCAAGGGGTCCTGCTAATTAGTCTCGGTGTGACTTGAGTTGATGTGGTGCTTCTGGAAAGCATTGAAAAAATGTTCCAACTACACAGTCCTCAAGATAGTGATCCCTCTCTTTATTCTAAAGGAATAATGGAGCAGAAGAAAAAACGTTGCCATAAACATTTCAAACGTTTTTGTAAGAGAATACACTGAAAACAGTTAAGACTCCTTTTACTAAAGGAATGGTTCATTAATGGGGTAAATTATAGTATAGCACTGATTCAGAATATTCTGCCAGAATGAGGCATGTGTGTACTGTGTATTGAAGGATCACCAATACTTATGAAATAAGGAGATTAGTTCAAAAGACAAATAGTGCAACTTGCTGAACAGTGTACAGTGAGTTTTAAAGTATGATTTAGAAAAATAAGCATCGAATGCACATATGAATGTAAATAACATAAAAAGGACTAGGATGTCCATTCAACTAATGACTAATTTCTGTGTGTACGTATGTATAAGGAATATATTTAGGGCTGGGGTTATGGCTCAGTGGTGGAGCACTTGCGTCATATGGGTGAGGTAC
The DNA here is from genome assembly GCF_964194105.1 of Spermophilus citellus. Lineage (NCBI taxonomy): Eukaryota > Metazoa > Chordata > Mammalia > Rodentia > Sciuridae > Spermophilus > Spermophilus citellus. The sequence continues at coordinate 20,452,475 of NC_138184.1, read as the reverse complement.
TGGATTTGATCCTTAGCACCACAGAAAAATAAATAAATAAAGACATTGTGTCTATCTACAACTAAAAGAATTTTAAAAAGATGGGGGCCCTAAGAACTCAGGGAGACCCTGTCTCTAAATAAAATATAAAAAAGGGCTGGAGGATAGGGAGTTCAGTGATTAAGCCCCTGTGGGTTTAATCCCCAGTATAAAAAAAAAAAAAAAGAAATACATTTAATGTTTTATGTTTGTGAATAGGTCCTTTTCAATGAGAGTGAAAATTTGTCAATACCATAGATTATTTTTGCCTTGTCTTTTTTTTTGGGGGGGGGCAGTTGTTGCTCACTTTTTGTCCCGCAGTGCAGGGGATTCAACCCCACCCCTGTGTGTGCTAGGCAAGTGCTCTGGCCACTGAACTAAGTCCCCAATCTCAATACTGTAGGATATTGTGTAGGAAATCAAAATAAGCATGAACAATGACAATGGAAAATGATTTCTTTTTTTAAATCTTAAGACTAATACTTGGTCTTACTGACATTTGGAAAATGTAAAAAAACAAAAAGAACCTTGAAACAATTTGTAATTCCACCACCTGGAGCTATCCACCCACTTATTCCTAACATGATGTCTATATACTTCCAGTCGTTTGCTTGGCACTTCTTTCTCATGCTAATTTTTCATCCTTGACAATATAGAAACATTTGTGTTGTAATATTCCTATTTTTAAGACCACTGATAATAATTGTGAACATACCTGTCAAAAACAAAATGTTTATAAAGTCATAATTATTGTTAGTATGTTTGAAGATTTTCCCTTAAAAAAATTTTCAGTTTACAACACATGGTGATTATTCCTTTGGAGGTAGTCGAGTGAGTTTTCCTAATCATTCTATAGTTTAAAAGTTTTTATAATTAAAAAGTGAACCTTTAGTTAAAAAAAAATCAATGATTGATGTATTCAGCAATTTGCATTTACATATATATATATTTTTTTTAAAAAAATGTTTATTTTTTAGTTTTAGGTGGACACAATATCTTTATTTTTATGTGGTGCTGAGGATCGAACCCAGTGCCTCATGCATGCCAGGCCAGTGCGCCACCACTTGAGCCACATCCCGAGCCCCAACATATTTATATTTTAACTCTTTCCATCTATAGAAGTAGAATATTCTTTGCACTATAGTGATCACTGGCCAGTCATTGGTGAAATTGGCTTGGAGACTGAGTGGCATCCTGACAAATCTGTGCTCATTGCTAACAATGTTTTTCATTTCTCAGTTGACAGTACTCATCTTGGCCCTGAGAATAAAATCAAGAAGAAGCTTTTGAAACTTAAGAGATTAGATGGGGCTTGACCTCTGCTGGGCAACCCTAGTTATAGGAGTTGTTCTGCTGTGCAGAGAAGATGACTATGGAACTGAGAGAGGCCATGATTCCAGACCCTTGGGGCCCAGTGAAGGTGAAAAAGGAGGAGGAAGAGGAGGACAATTTCCTAAATCAGGAATCCAGCCAACAAGCACATTCTGAGAACTTCAAAGTCTGGGCCCCACATGAGGGGCCTCAGACAGGCCTTGATATATCCGAAGAGGAGGAAAAGGTAAATGATGACCTGGGAGGAAAGAAGGAGAGACCTTTCAGGAAAGGTTTCAGGAAAACTGCTTCTCTGCTTTAAAACACAGCATCTTATTTCCTAGCTAGGTTTCTGACCGTAAGTCCTTTGGAACATAATTGAGATGTTCCCTTCTGATTGATGCATTATTCAGTATTTTTTATAACCATGTAGTTCTCAAACTTTCCTATAAAGAACATGGGGAACTTTTATAAAATCTTTCTGGCCATGTTGTAGACTATTCTAAGGAAATCAGAATCTGGGGATAAGTTCTGGGTTTCTGTGTATTTAAGAACACTCCTCAGGTAATTCCAGTTGTATTTTGAAAGCTCTCAGTGCTTCTCAAACTTTAGTATGCATAGGAATCACTTGGGGTCTTACTAAAATGCTAATCCTGTTTCAGGAGGCCTGGGGTATGATCTGAGATTCTGTATTTCTCACAAGCTCCCATAGACCACGTTTTCAGTAATGAGGCTATAAATGATACTGTGTTCTTAATGTTTTTAAACACACCCATTACCAGCACTAGGCAAAGAAGGGCTGGAATGGTCCCAGAAAAGTTATATGAGAACACAATCAGGCTGGACACAGTGGTGTACACCTGTAATTCTGGTTTCTCAGGAGGTTGATGCAGTAGGATTGCAAGTTTGAGGCCAGCTAGAGTAAGTCAGTGAGACCTTGTTTCAAAAAAAAAAGGGGGGGCCGGCTGAGGAAATAGCTCAGTGATGGAGCACTTTCCTAGCATGTATGAGACCCTGGATTCCATCCCCAGTACTGCAAAAAAAAAGAAAAGAAAAGGAAAAAAAAATATGATTAGAACCTTGATTCTTTGATCTTTAGGACCCAGAAAAGTCTCCTTTGAAAAACACCCTCATGTGCTCTCTTGTCACATACTCATTGGTAAGTTAGGTTTGGCTGCTGGAGTGAGTGATGGGATGAAATCAAAGTAGCAAATTTGTTTCTTTGTCTCTCACCTTGGGGAAGAGGAAGATTCTGGCTTCCTTTCGGTTTTGTTTTGTTTTTTTTTTTTTAAGTGGTTTTTGACCTCCAGAAATAGATGATTGTGTATGCATCCTCAAAGCTACAATCACAGTATTCCTACCATCAATCCCTTCATAAATGCCTGCTTGTCTATAGGATCCGAATATGTTCTGGGATATGGCAGTAGTCCTAAAAGCAACACAAGAGGCCCCTGCTGCTGCACCACTTGGCAGTTACTCATTACCAAGGACTCTGGCCAAGAGGGAGATACTGGAGACTCATGAGAACCTGAACTCTCTGGGTAAGGTTTAAACTCCCTTATTCAGATTCTGACCATTGGGGTTTAGAATCTTTTCAAGAGTGTGGGTGGGTATCTGGTTTCTCCGTGTGAGCAACAAGAGTATTGAGGTGTTGAAAGTGCTAAGGAGAGCTGGAGAGGATAGCTGAGAGATGCCTGTGCAGTTATCTTAGGAAATGTCTTATTTGCACACAATCTGAAGATACCAGACAGACATAAATTCTGAATTCTCCTTTTAATTATATTTATTGCTCAGTGAGTTTCATATCTATGCATATGCATAGACATGTGTTTTCTTCATATTTTTTATGGTTATTATAGGTTGGTGAGCCTGCAGAAGAAGCTAGCAAAGGTAGAAAAGGTCAACTTTTGTGCTGATTTTGAAAAAATGTCCTGGAGATGTTCTGTTTTCATAGATCTTTGTGCAAATTCTGGAGGATTTTGAACAGCTGTGTCAACCATAATTATGGTCAAAACTAGGTCTTTGTGGAGGATACTGATGGCTTATCACCTGGTTCTCTCCAAACTGGACTCAGCAAAGGGTAGTATTTTCTAAATGTCTTTGTGTGTGTGTGCGTGTATGTGTGTGTGCGTGCTCGCTAAAAACAAATACCTTTAACATATGAAGAGCTATTATAAACCATTAGTATGAAAAAAAAAAATTGCTGGGCACAGTGGTATACACCTGTAATCCCAGCATCTAGGGAGGCTGAAGCAGGAGGATTGCGAGTTCAAAGCCACTCTCAGCAAAAGCAAGGCACTAAGCAACTCAGTGAGACCCTGTCTCTAAATAAAATACAAAATAGGGCTGTAGATGTGGCTCAGTGATTAAGTGCCCCTGAGTTCAATCCCTGGTGCCCTCCCCTCCGTCCCCAAAAAAGAATGAAAAAAACTGCCCTATTTAAAAATAGCTGTGCTGGGCACAGTGGCACATGCTTCTAATCCCAGCAATTTGGGAAGCTGATTCAGGAAGATGGCAAGTTTGAGGCCATTCTGGGTAATTTAGTGCAAACCGATCTCAAAATAAAAATTGAAAAAGGCCTGAGGGTGTAGGTCATTGGTAAAGTGCCTCTGGGTTCAGTACCAGTACCCCTGTCCTCCCCAAAAGGAAAAATAATTAATTAAAAATAGTTATAATGCATATGGATATTATTCTTCCAAAATAACAAAAATATTTAAGAAGTAGATGAAAACATTTAACTTTGTTGATTGTAAAAAGAAAAGACTAATTAAAACAATGAGACATTGCCTTCATTTATCAAATAAATGTCATGACTGTGACAGAAGCTAGCCTGTGGAGGAGTGATGTGTAACTAAGGGCTCATGGCTACCACAGTTTTGACCCAGAGTTGCATAAGCAATCACCTGGATGGCTTTCAGGTCCCTAGATACTCATGTTTTATGTGTCTGTCTGATAGAGACCAATATCTGAACATTTTAAACCCATTCTCCTCCCTAGACAATTCCTCAGGCATTTGCAGACCAAGTTGTTTTCTTAAACCAAGGCTGTGGAAACAGTTCAAATCTCCACCTTTCTTTTTCTTGTCTTCAATTATTCCCTACACTCTCAGCATTATCCATACTTCCTGCTTTCTGTTCCATTCTTTCTGGTGTATTCCCCCATATGTCTATTCTGTCTTGCTTTATTATCTGTTCATAGTGGGCTCCAAGAGCTGCACTCATTCATCAGGAACAGCCAGTTTTCCTTCTCTGCCTCTTTACCCCAAGACTATTCCCACCCAAGACTTACCATTTTGTGCTACAGACCATTTCCAGAGCTGCAAGTAATAGCAGGAACACCAAGCTCTAGGAATTGTTAGAGAGACCTGAATGTAGTTGTTGCCCTGCCTCTAGTAATTCTGATCTTGATTAAGTCCCCTTGGGACCTGTGTTTCCTATTCTACAAACTAGGGTACATTGATTGAATAAGGTACAGGGTTTGTTAAAGGCCTACTTCCTGGGTGATGGGCAGTAAAATAAGGGCTGGGGAAACAGAATTAAATAAGACACAGTCTTATGCCTTTTTAGTTCCCACACAATTGAAGAAGAACATTTGCATCTCAATGATAAAGTTGAGCTTCCCTAATCCAAAATTCCAAAATACTCCAAAATCCAAAACTTTTTGAGTACTAGCATGACAAACAGAAAATTTACACTTTCCTCCTATGACTCGTTCTAGTCAAAACACAGGTATGGTAAAAAATGTACAAAATTACCTTCATACCATGTGTATAAGGTGTATATGAGCCATAAGTGAATTCCAAGTTTATACGTTGGTCCCATCTAAGATATCTCATTTTGTGTGTGTGTGTGTGTGTGTGTGTGCGCGCGCACACGTGCATGTCTCTAAATAATCTAAAATCTGAAAAACCAAATCACTTTGGGTCATAAGCATTTTGGATAAGGAATGTTCAACCTATGATATACAAAATATTTTGGAAGTGATCACTGGGTTTTAAATGTCTCAGTTTTAATTAATGTTGAATTAAAGTTTATTCCCTTAAAAACCATTTTTTACACCTTTAAACATAACTTACTGTACTTTCATCTGTACATTTAAAAGTACTTTTATAAAAGTGAGAACACTTATACTTTTTCCTTAATTCATGTTCAGTTAAGTTTCAAGTTTTATAGATTATATATTTCTAAACAGTTAACTCCACCGGAATGTCAGCTTTCCTTGATGAAATACTAAGCTGTTCCTTGATACAAGGAACATAATAAAGGTTTACTATGTTCAATTTCTTCTTTAATCCTTCCTACTGTAGCTGATTGTCATCATAGCAGCTCCCATCCCTTAAGGGTTCATCTTTCCTCCTGGCCCCTAACAGCACCATCCATCAGACTGAAAGTCACTGCAGACATCAGAATACTTGATGTGTCCCATGTACTGTTCTGAGCAGTTGACAGAGTAATTGCATTAATCCAATCATAGCCTTTTGAGGTAGATAGTATTATTATCCCTGTTTTAGATATTAGGACACTGAGGAACAAAGAAGTTAACTAGCCCAAAGTCGTAGCTAGTTAATAGTAGAGTAGGGATTTGAAACCAGGCGGTCTGGCTCCAGAGTCCATGTTTTTAACCTCTGAGCTATACAGCCTCTTCATGTTTCAGATGCTATTGACTTCTTTGGACTTCTTGACATCCAGCGTGACCTTTCTGTCCATGTTTACTCTGTCTATGATATTCACCATCCTCACACGGTAAGGCTCAACTTGGTAGTTTTTTGTTCACAGGGGGAGATTGTATCTAATCAAATGGTGAATTGGGAGCAAATGCACACCAGTAGCTCAGGTAAAAGGCAAGCTTAGGGAGAGGCTGGTGTCCTTCATAACTAGTCTTAGTGTGAGATCCATACAAAATTACCTTCATGCCGGTGTACAAAGGGGTCTGAAGTGCATGGGCTTCTCTGTTATGAGGCAGTGGGTTAATATCTCATGGAGGTAAGTGGAAAAGCCAAAAAGAGCATGAGTGAGCACATTCAGTGCCAGGTATGGGGCAGAACATGGTCCCTGCAGAAGAATCTACAGCGGAGGAGTAACATGAAGGGATTCCTTCCTTTAATGAAGCAAATTTGTAAAGGTTCTGAAGTCATATGCTTCCTGGCCTTTTTGACTTGATATTTTTTTATCTAGGCCAGACTAAGCTAACATTTGTATTTTTCTTTTTTCATTTCAGATGCTGAAACCAAGAATCTACAGTTATTTGTTCCAAAATCTGAGATATGTGATGAAACTGAAAAACCCCTTGTAGTGTCAGGAAGAATCCAGAAAGTTGACACTCAAGGACCTGAATTAAGAGAATCATGTGAAACAGGAAACATGGAAAAGAGGCAGAAAATAAAGAAGGAAAAGAAAGATTTCAGACAAGTGACAGTGGAGGATTGTCACTTACCTGAAAACTTCAAAGAAGAGAAAGACCAAAAATGTAAGAAATCTGGGGGTAAATATAGCCTTAGTTCTGGCTGTATGAAAAATCAGAAAATCCAGCCCGGGCAGAAGCCTTTTACATGTAGCGTATGTGGGAAAGGCTTTAGTCAGAGTGCAAACCTTGTCGTGCATCAGCGAATCCACACTGGGGAGAAGCCCTTTGAGTGCCATGAGTGTGGGAAGGCCTTCATCCAGAGTGCAAACCTTGTTGTACATCAGAGAATCCACACTGGACAGAAACCTTACGTTTGTGCAAAATGTGGGAAAGCTTTCACTCAGAGTTCAAATCTGACTGTCCACCAAAAAATTCACTCTTTAGAAAAAACCTTTAAGTGCAGTGAATGTGAGAAAGCCTTCAGTTACAGCTCGCAGCTTGCCCGGCACCAGAAAGTCCACATTACGGAAAAGTGTTATGAATGCAATGAATGTGGAAAGACATTTACGCGGAGCTCAAACCTCATTGTCCACCAGAGGATCCACACTGGGGAGAAGCCCTTTGCTTGTAATGACTGTGGCAAAGCCTTCACCCAGAGTGCAAATCTTATCGTCCATCAGCGAAGCCATACTGGTGAGAAGCCATATGAGTGTAAAGAGTGTGGGAAAGCCTTCAGTTGTTTTTCACACCTTATTGTGCACCAGAGAATTCACACTGCAGAGAAACCTTATGACTGCAGTGAATGTGGGAAAGCCTTCAGTCAGCTCTCTTGCCTTATTGTCCACCAGAGAATTCACAGTGGAGATCTTCCTTATGTGTGTAATGAGTGTGGGAAGGCCTTCACGTGTAGTTCCTATCTACTTATTCATCAGAGAATACATAATGGGGAAAAACCTTACACATGTAACGAGTGTGGCAAGGCCTTCAGGCAGAGGTCAAGCCTTACTGTGCATCAGAGAACCCACACTGGGGAGAAGCCCTACGAATGTGAGAAGTGCGGTGCGGCTTTCATTTCGAACTCACACCTCATGCGACACCACAGAACCCATCTTGTTGAATAAGAAAGGGTGAGGAAGACATTTAGCGGCTGGTCATAACATGCTACCTGCCAAGTTAGACACCTCTTTGCGATTTTCTTTCTCCTTTGTAAAAACAAGTTACAGTTTTCAGGAAGGCAGCACAAATAAGCATTTCGGAGGTTACTTACTTACAGAAACTAAGCAAAAGAAAACTAAGCACCTAAAGGCAAGGGCTCTGTCCTAAGCAGTCATGTTTTCTGAAATGGAATGTGGCTTTTTTAGGAATGGGTCGTATAAAGCTAGTTGATAACAAGCCTATTTTGGGAAAGGTCTTTTTTGCTTAATTTTGTTTTTTAAAACTGGTATTTGCTTGAGCAACAGGAAGGTGGTTTTCCTTGTTTGAATTCTGGAGCTTTGACCTTTGTATTATAGTATTCTGGGTTAAGTGATAACTAGTTAAGGAAGGAAACCATTTGGGGTAGGCATTCAACAACAACTCATCTATGAATATAAGCTTTACGCTCCCTAGGTAATTAAAAAAAAAAAACAATCTACAGCACTAAAATGAACAGAAATATAAAACATTTGTTGTCTATGCCTCCTTCTCCTGAACCTTGGTATAGTAAAGCTCTGGGGACTTCCTATGAGTCTGTTCTGACCATTCCCCAGTCTGCAAGGCCAGGTGCTCAAGGAATGATGGAGACAACACACAGCTACATTCATTTGCTAAGGTTGACAACTCCTTTCAAACAGTTCCACCAGCCCTCTAATTCCCATTGTATTCCTTTTAGGTGAGATGCAAATAGCATGCCCTTTCTCTGATAGAGAAGTCAAAGAATAAAGCTTGCCTAGAGATATGTCCCAGTTGCTTCTGCTTTTATTCTGCTCAAGCCCAGCCAGGATCTCAGTATGGGTTTCATTCTCACATTCTGGATGGTATTTAGAAGAAATGGTAAACTCTTCTAATTCTGACAAGACCAAAGAGGGGAGTGAATGGAGAGGGAGGAGGCACAGTGGGATTCCTAAAATGTTAATTTGGTTCTTAAGAAGTTCAGAAGTGTTGGAATGTGAAAACTTCTAGAAGGTTGAAGAAACTGGCTCAGGTAAGATATCTTTGTTGCTGTTCAGCCTCGATTCCTGGAAAAATGATTTATAAAACTATGCAATAGAGTTCTGTAATATCATTGCCTTGTATTTATATAAAACTTCATTGTTGTTTGCCTTCATGTATAGTATGATACCTGTCAGTGATTTCATGTTTTCCCATAGACCATTGTCATCCTTAGAACACTGCAGAAGTGTTTTCTCATTTACTTGAAAGTGGTCATATAACATGAGGCCAAGTAAGAAGTGACCACCTATAACCAATCCTGGGACCTGCTGCTCTCCTAACCATCTTAACCTTCATCCAGACCTGTGAGGGAGCCTGAGAAAGGGTATGTAGTCTCATTTTTGGGTGAAGAAACTGAAGTGATAGATTTTGGGGTGTGTTTTTGGTGATGTGACCAAGAGTAGCGAATCTAGTACTAGAATTTTGGTCTCTTGATTTCTGGGTCTGTCTCCTGACGCCATTCCAGTGACATTCCAGTAGTGTATATTATAAACACTGAGCCTGGTGATAAGCAGTCTGGTGCAACTCTCTGAAGAAGTTCCATGCTTAAGACTAAATAATATAAATCACATAGTGTTTTCTAATTTACAGAGCATTTTCATATACAAAAGAAAGTTTATTGTTTTTCTCTTTCAAGAAATCTTTTGTGAAAGTACATGCACCGTTGTTTCCCACTTTCACTCTAGAGATACAAATACAAGAAATAAAAAGAATTCAAAAATAGGAATAAAAAATACTCATGTCCTTACTGACCCTAACGGTGACTGTTCCTGCTCTCTGTCTAGGAGCAGACCCCCAAGGATAAACCAAGTTTCTTTGCTGAGATTAGGAACAAGTTAGTTTTTTTCCCCCTGCCTGATCAGGAAGCTCAGAATGTCAAGAAAGCTAGTCTGTGGGTTTGAGATGGCTTTGTGAACTTGACCCAAGAGACCAAAGGGTACTTTATGACCATTAAGACAAGTTCAAATCCTCTATTCATGGATGATTGTAATATCCTGGCTAAAGATTTCCATTCTTGGGTGGAAAGTCACCCAAGTGATTCTGATGCAGAGGTAGGTTTGGCAATCACTGACTCAGCTTGAAATAAAGCAATGGTTTTCAACCTTGGTCTCATGTTAGAATCACCCAGCATACTTTAAAAACTTGCCATGTCCATGCCTCATTATTTTTTAAAACCCCGGAGGGGAATGCGGTGTGCTGTCAAAGTTAGGAGCTACTACAGGCATATAATGTATGATCAAAGGTGGAAAGGAGGCTCCAGTGTAAGGATCTGCATGTACAGTGTTAGCAAAACAGAACACTTACTCTGCATTAGCTCGATTAGGTGTCCTTCAGTGCCCCTGCCAAACTTCAGTTGCTTGGATTATGTGACCTTATTTGTATTTAAGAGAATATACCAAACTTTTTTATTTATATGTGAAAACCAAGCGTTGCATAACACATTTTTATGTATATATTATGACTTCTTATGCTTCTGCTTAAATTTCATGTTCAGATCTGGCTTTCCACAATCCCACATCCAGATTCAAGACCTTCAATCCTACCCAAATGGTGTGAGCCAAGTAGATTACTAACAACAACTCTTCCCAATTTACTTATAACTTTCAAAATAAATTATAACCTGCAATTTTCCTTACAGTTTCTAATAGGGGAAGAATGATCACCCTTTGTTGTTGAAATTGGCTTAGGTTTTTCTCTTCCCTTCTCCATTAGCTGGTCTTGTTAGAAGTGGTTGAGAATTCCAAAGTTCCATTTCCCAAAGTTGTTAAGAGTTATCATACTTTAATTATTAAAAGCTCTGTTCCTTGTCTGGTGATTGGCATGAAGATTGAGCAAGAGGCTCTTCATGGAGGAACACACATGTAGTCCCACTACTTGGAAACCTAGAGGCAAGAGGATTGCAAGTTCATAGCTAGCCCAGGCAATTTAATGAGACTTGTCTCAAAATAAAAAATAAAAAGAGCTGGGGCTGTAAGTTAGTGCTGGAGCACTCCTGGGTTCAATCCCAGTACTGCAAAAACAAACAAAAAGCCAGGAAATCTGTCACAAAGGAGACCAATAGATGTGTCTTAAGTGGAGCACAATGATGAAAGACTGATAATGAAATCACTAAAGGTAGTTTGAGAGCCCAGGAGAAAGACTTCGACAGCCCCTAACATGCATACGCATATGCACGTACATTTACTCTCAGGATCATTAACCATGGATTCTTCCAGGCTCCAGAAGAGGTCTTTGTTCTGAGTCTCCTTCCCTGCCTAGACAGTTATCCCTCTCTTACATCTGACAGTTCACTTGTTCCCTCATCCAGTGTGCCTAACCTTCATGCAGTTGCAGCTCCTTTGAGAATCTCATGAAGGTTGTGAATACTTTCCCTTAAGAAATGCTTGTTGGGGCTGGGGATGTGGCTCAAGCGGTAGCTCGCTCGCCTGGCATGCGTGCGGCCCGGGTTCAGTCCTCAGCACCACATACCAACAAAGATGTTGTGTCTGCCGAGAACTAAAAAATAATAAATATTTAAAAAAAAATTCTAAAAAAAAAAAAAGAAAAGAAATGCTTGTTGAACTTCATGTTCTTTTGTAGTGTCATGCAGGCTCCCTGAAGGAAATCCATGGATCTGTAGGGCTTAACATAGCACCTGAAGTTGCACTGCATAATCACCTGTGTGGCTTTTTAAAACGGAGGTCAGATTATGGTTATCTCTTAAGACTGTTGCCAAATACAGCCTTTAAATCTTGCTTCTCCCAATTTCCTCCCTGTGGCGTTACATCCGCTACTTGGAGCACCCAGATGAAATTCTCAGGAGACATTCTGGTTTCCTATGTATCACTTGTTCATTAAGAAAATAGTGTGTGTCCTTTGACATACCTTCAGAAGATCCTGGAGTGCCAAAGCAAATAAGGTCTACTAACCCTGGTGTGTCTCGTGAAAAATGTCAGGTTACTGTGACATCATTTATTGAGCCCCTCATAATCTCTTTCCAGCCTTATCTCTGTATGTCCCTCATACCTTTTATTAAAGCCTAGAGGCATTTGCTTGCTCTTCTCTGTGCCTTTGCTCACACCTTCCACAGTGCCTCTAACACCCTACCACCTCTTTTTCCTATCCAATTCCTCCTGCTTCCCTAAGATTTGGTTCAGTTCCCCATCACTGGGAAACCTTTGACTGTCTGTGGACAAGGGCATGTGAAATATATTTAGAAGTACAAAAAAACATGATATGGTGGTATGTGTCCAGATTTTACGTTTTTTTTTCATACCTTTATTTCACTTATTTATTGTTTTATGTGGTGCTGAGTATCAAACCCAGGGTCCCAAACGTGAGTTGAGCGCACCACCACTGAGCCACAACGATAGCCCAAATTTTAAGTTTTAAAGAGAAAAAAACCTCTGCTCAGCGGATCAAGAATCTGAGGCAGGGCTGGGGCTGTGGCTCAGTGGTAGCCGGCTTGCCTAGCATGTGGGAGGCACTGGGTTCGATCCTCAGCACCACATACAAATAAATAAAATAAAAGGTCTATCAACAACTAAAAAATATTTAAAAAAAAAAGAGTGTGAGGCAGTAGGATTGCAATCTCATAGTCAGTTTCAAAAATTTAGAAAGGCCCTAAGCAACTTGGAAAGACCCTGTCTCAAAATAAAAATTAAAAAGGGCTGGGGATGTGGCTCAGTGGTTAAGGGTTAGTGTTCCTGGGTTCAATCCCTGGTTTTAAAAAAATTTTTTTTTTGGATTTAAAATTGTATGTGTAGTACACTTCTCAACATCTGTTATTACTTATACTGACTAAATACTATTAAAAGTATTTAGACACATTACCTGAATGAAATACAAGAAAACATAAGTGGTTCAGTGACTTTTTTCACAGCCATACAGATGGTAAATTTTAGAGGGTAGAATCAAACATAGGTCCCTGGATAACAGAAGTATGGGTAATTAAACAGTTTTTTAAAAAGTAATTTCCATATTTTCTATAAGAAACAACTTTATAGTCAAGAAAAATAAATTATTATATTTACATATTTAATTTTATTGCATTAATTGTGAACTATCTCAGTTCCCCATTGCATTCAATGTTGGATGTACTCTTCCCTTCTTTCCTCTTCTTCCTTACTTCTGACATTGTCAAGTCTGATAATTCTAAAGTACTGTTCTGTAACCATATTCTTTTATGCTTTGATTTGTCTAAAAGTTAAAAATAAGAAGTATGAATGTTACTATGATCATGTGAATATTATTCAATCTAGACCTTTGTATTTCTTTTTGGGGCAACTTTTTGTTTTCACTGAAATTTCTAGTTGACTTTCTTTTTACTTTGTACTGTTTGCTTTCAGCACATCTTCAGTCATTTACAAATTTTCCAATCAATTAGATATATCTCTTAAGTACCCCCCCCCCCACGTTCCTCCTGTTTATTTCCCTTCTAGGTGGTACCTCACACCTCCTGCTGTAGTTTGGCATGGATGCCCTCTTTGCTTACCATCTTCTACTAGGCTCCATTGTTTCTTGAATTCCTTATCATCCTGTCTTTACTCCCTCATTTCATTGCAGCACATCTTCAAGTAATTTTGCAAAGAGTATACGGAAGGCAAAGCTGTTGAGTCCTTGTCCATATCAGACTTCTAAGACCTCATGCTTGATTGGTAGTTTGACTGAATCTTGGATTTTAGGTAGAAAAATTCCTCAGAAGTGGTCATAACATCACTGACTTAGAGCATCCACTATTGCTAATGAGAGGTCTGAGTCCAGCCTGATTCTCATTCCCTGGAGAATCAATGGTATTTATAGTATAGTGATCTGTTCCCACACTCCCATGCCTCAAAATTTTAGTCTTATCTTTTCCTTGGTGTATTCAGTTCCCTAATGCATTGAGAAATTTTAATATAGTAACTTGGGTACTTCTCTTAGAAGACTTCTTGTTATTTACATGATAATTCCCTCTTCACATTTTTTTTTTTCCTGTTTTTACTCCTTGTGGATTCCTGTCAATAAAATGTTGGACCTTTTGGATTGATCCTCACTGCTTCCTTTGTTTCCACATCCTTGTCTTGTGCCACTTTCTGGGGGCATACCTTGAGTATTTTTCAGCATTTAAGACTTTTTTTTTTTTTAGTTGGACACAATGCCTTTATTGTATTTATTTTTATGTGGTGCTAGGATTGAACCCAGTGCCTCATATGTGCTAGACGAGTGCTCTACTGCTGAGCCACAACCCCAGCCCCAGCATTTAAGATTTTTTTAAAAATGTTTATGTCAATAAGTTAAATTCCTAAGAGCCTTTTCTCTTTCTTTCCTTTGTTTTTTGGTAACATGCTGATCTCATTTTAGAGAACCTTTCAAATTTCTCTAAGGTTTTTTTGTTTTCTTTGGCAGCATTAGGGATTAAACCCATTTCTTGGTCATGCCAGGCAAATGCTCTACCACTAAGATATACCCCCTAGTCCCTCTCTGAGTATTCTAATTAGAAGGGTTTTCTTAAAAGTCTTTTCTGTCACTTGTACCCACTTTATGTACCTTCCCCTGAGTCCTTTTTTTGTTTAGTTTACTCTCATTGGGGATTTTCATTATGTATGTTCTGGTACTTACTGATATACACATATTCTCTCATGTGCATGTGTCAGAAGTTCAATTGAAGAGTTGGGGCTGGGGCTTAGTGGTAGAGTGCCTGCCTTGCACCTGTGAGGCATGATCTTCAGCATGACATAAAGATATTGTGTCTATCTATAACCAAAAAAAAAAAAAAAAAAAAAAGTTCAGTTGAAAGCTAGGCATGGTGACACACATCTGTAATCAGCTACCTGGGAGGCTGAGACAGGAAAATTGCTTGAGTCCAGAAATTCAAAGCCAGCCTGGGCAAGACCCCATCTAAGCATTAGAAAAAAAAAAAAAGCCAATTGAGACCTCTGTAGAAGTAGGATTTACCCACTAAATAAAGGCTTTCTTTTAGAGTGACTGATAAAGAGCAAACTATTTCCCTGGAGACCTGTAAATACCAGAATGCAGAATCTTTTGCTTGGAGTACTTACATTTCCTTGGCAAAAAAATCTTCTGATATTTTTTGTGTGTGATTCAAATGTTACTAAGTGCTTCTCTTGAAATGGGAGAAAAGGGAGTCATGTTATTATAACAAACTTCCAGGTAATCCCACTTCTTCCTTGTGGCCTTCCTTCTCTGAGGTTTGGCAGGCTTGATCACCTATCTCCTTCATTTTATCACCCTCAGCAAGAATAATGATAACGAGAAGATAGTCACAGTAACAGTAAATGAATAATACAAGGTATAAAAATTCTACAGAGCTGTTTTCTAAAATGTGCATGCATAGAAAAGACTGAAAGGATAGATTGGTTAGATGGTTAGATTTTTTTCCTGCATGGTCTTTCCTATAGTGAGCCAGAATGACTTTCATTATTGGGAAGGAAAAGGTTTAATAAAAGGTAAAGAACATAGCTTCTTCAGAGTGGTGAGATTTTCTTGAGCATGGGCTGGAGTGTGAAGAACAACAGAATAATAAAGAGTGTGGATTCATAAGGTCCCCAATTACCAAATACCTAATGCCTGGGGAAGCTCAGCAAGGAATATGTTTGTGACATTCTGGCTTGGGCATGGAGACTGGCCTGAGAAAGGGGAAGGGATTCCTATAAACTGTATTGGCAGGATTTTTTGTTTCACCCCGGGCCCTCACATTTCAAGAAAAACCATTGAATTCTGACCTAGCTACTTTTGTCCTAGAGACAAAAGGGAAAGGGACAGATTGATGTTTTGAAGATAAAATGAGCAGAACTTAGGAGGCATAGAAGATCCAGCATCCAATTTCCAAATTAGAACCTGGGTGCAGACCTAGTACATAACAAAAATGGGGCCATGCCCAGGTCTGAGAAGCCATGGTTGGTCTCTCTGGAGCTGCCCTGTGTTTACAGAGAAGGACTTAGGAGTAAAGGAAGAGGTAACCCAAGTCCTGACAGGCCACCTGGCTACCCCAACCCATCTCAAATGTCTTGTCTTCTTGGTTGCCTTTGATCTCATTGGTATTTTCCCTCCAGGGACTTGGGCACCCTTGAGGTAAGTCAGCCTGCTGAGCCAAAAGAAAGTTTGTAAGCATCAATTAGGTGAGGGGGTGTTCCTGAGTGCCAGACACCATTCTCAATGTTAAATGTGCTTTATTTCATCTAATCCTCACCTGAGGAGGGAAGTTGTCTTACCATCCTCATTTCAAAGCCTTTAGTCAGAGTCAGAATTAGAACGACTCTGACACCGAAGCCTGTGCCCCTTTCCCACACTGACTTAGAAGTTCGCCAGGGTCTCCAGTCCTCAACTAGTAGTCCTCTGTCATAAGTACAGCTGGGCATGGTGGCACTCACCTGTAATCCCAGCAACTCCAGTGACTGAGGCAGGAGGATCACAAGTTTAAGGTCAGTGTCCTAGTGAAACCCTAACTTAAAAGTGAAAAGTGGAGTGTAGAGTTGTAGCTCAGTGGTAGAGCACTCACCTAGCATGCATGAGGCACTGGGTTCAATCCTCAGCACCACATAAAAATAAAGATAGTGTGTCTACCCAAAACTAAAAATAAATATTAAAAAAAATGAAAAGTGCTGGGGACATAACTTGGTGGTAAAGTGTTCTGGCTTCAATCCCCAGCACCAAAAAAATTAAAACAAGTGAAAGTGTAATGCTTGCCTATGGTAAAAAGATCAATGGTACAAAAGAATAAAAGAAAAGTAAGATTCCTTCCCAGTCCAGACAATTGGTCTCCTATCCCAGAGATAACCATTGTTAAATTTCTTGAGCATCCCTCCAGGGATTGGCCATGACCATGTGTTTACTGTGTTTAGTAGTCCCTTTAAAGATCGCAAATGGGAGCTTAGGTTGCATAATGTCTATAATTTGCTTTTTACATTTAACATGTCTTGGAGATGGTTTGTTATTGGCCTATATAATCTACCTCATTCTTATTTTCATTATTATGTGATGTTCCAATTATGGTTTGGATATCCCATTATTCATATAGAGTGCTCAGTTGTTGGTAGGTTCTTTTCTGTCTTTTGCTCTTACAAAAAATACTGTGCTGAATATCCCTGCATACTGTCATTGGTATGTGTGGGACTTATCTGCAGGGTAAATTGTTAGAAGGGCAGGTGCATTTGGTATTTCAATAGAAATTGGGAATGCAGTTCCCAATTAAGTATATGAAAATCCCCAGTTTCTGAGTCCTCTATGAGAGTATTGTCTTATCTCATAAATGAAAGATGCTCTTGTGTTTTAATTTGCATTTAGTTACAAGTGAATTTAGTTATCATATCCCATGTTTGAAACCCATATGTGTATTTCTTTTTCTATGAATTGCTTACTTCTGCTCTTTAGCAGTTTTTCTTGTTGTTGGTCCTTTTAAAGACTGCTTTGTACAAGTTCTCTATATAGTAAAGAAATTACTCTTACCTGGTGTATGTGTCACTGATATTTTTCTCTGGTTTATTGGGCAGATGGTGTAGCTCAATCTTAGGGGCTTGCCTAGCACATCAAAGCCCTGGGTTGCATCCGAGCACTGCACACAAAAAAAGGTTTAATGTCAAATCAAAGACTTACTTTCTCAGGGTGATACATTCCACCGAGACTTCGTCTGATCCTTTAATAAGTCTACCAGGAAATCAGTGGAGTAAGAACTGAGGTATTCTCAGCCTCCTCCCACCTCTCAGGGATGCAGCAAGAGAAAGAGTAGGACCAAAAAGATGCAGCTGGCTCCCTAGAGCTGCCAGCCAGAAGCTTACAGTTGCCCTCCCATACGGGCTCATGGAGCCATGGATGCACTTGCAGGCCACGTGCAGCACAGGTGAGCCTGAGGTGTGGAGGGGAGGGAAGGGGAGGGAGGAGGCTGCACCTTGCAGAGGTTGGGGATAGAGTGGGGAGGAGTGTTGGGGATGGGGCCATGTAGGGGAAGAATAGAGACTTGGGATAAGATGTAGCATCTTGGAGGAGTGGCTAGGTGATGGGAAGAGGAAGAAGGGAAAACGGCAGCTTCCTCTGGGACTTGGGTCCTATCCAGCAGCTTTCTCTGGCCTTGGGTCAGCGGGGCATGAACCAGGCCATCCTGCTGAGGGCAAGATTGTTCTTTCAAACCTCATGGTGGGAACTAGGGCATTGTGGGATAGCCCTGCTCCTTACCTCCAATCAGGAAAAATCCCTAACCTGTTTGACTGGGATGCAATAAGGGCTGTAAACTTTCACAGCCATTATAAGGCTCCCTGTTGCACAGGCCTGCCATTTGCCTGCTGGAGTCAGGGTAGGCATGGATAAAAGAAACCAAGCCTTACCTGACTGGGAGAACATTTTTTACTTCCAAAGTGTAATGTGAGTGCAGTTACTGCCAATTGCCTTAGATCTGGGCCTCCATGTCCTTGAGAGGGCTACTGAGCTGCTACTCCTTCTAGAGCCTAAGCAGAGGCCTTGGCTGATGAGGGGATAAGAAAGAGGTCATGGAGGGGAAGGTGAAGGCATAGTTTGGGTCCCAAGGGGTAGGATCTGTTTTAGAGTATGGTCTAAAGGGTCATGGTGCTGAGGAAGGAGAAAAATGAATCTGTGACCTCTTGATCCAGGGCCATGAGAGGATGTCTCAGGAAATGTAATTCTAGGAGAAGGTGGACCCCTCTTGATAACACTGCCATGACCTTTCTAAAGAGCAGGTTGGATGTTGTGTGGCTTCTCCACTTGGCCCAGCCCTGCCCTGCACCAGCCTTCCAGAGCTGAGAGGGGCTGCAGTGCTTACTGAGCCTCCCCTGACAGGCCTGAAACTGGAGGCTGTTATGGCTTGAAATGGCACAGTTCCCACAGCCTTCTATAAAGAAAAGCAGTAGTTTCTCTGGCCTTATAGGTTATCCCTGGAGTTTCTGGCAGAAATGCTATTGGGCCATGTCTCAGCAGGAAAGCAAATTAATAATTAAAGCGATTTAATTTATTTATTTTAAGAAAGGGTTTTAGGTTGCCCAGGCTGGTCACAGATTCCTGGGTTCAAGCATTCTTACTTCAGCTTCCCGATAAGCTGGGACTACAGGTACATGCTACCACACCAAGCTATAGCTATTTATGTCACATGGCAGTTACAGGGCACGCTTACTCTATGTGGCTGTTTTATATGTTTTACTCATTTAACCCACACAATGCCCCTAAGGAAGATTTTCAGTTTTACAGACAGGGTCAATAAGGCAGAGGTTAGGAAGATGGCCCACAGATAGGCATTAAATGGTGGAAAAGGGGTTGGAACACAGGCAAAATGAGGGACTGCAGAGTCTGGCCTTGGCACCATAGTCCACAACACAGATGGACTTGGCAGTACTTTTAAGAGGGTTACTGAAGAGGGGCTCAGCCCTCAGTGGGTAAGTATCAGGTGGGGCAAATGTAAAAACCTTTGGGTGTCCCTGGTTTGGAGAGGTCCTGTAACAATGTAGCTTAAATAGCCAATATTTGTCAGAGGGTCTTTCATCCAGGCCAGAGCATCTTGTCCCCTAACCAAATGATATAAATAACTCGTCCTCCTGGCTGGTGTAGTAGGAAACAGTGCATCGACGTTCATGGCTTGGAGACCTTCATCATGAACATCAGCTACCTGTGCTCTACAGTTCCAGGCTCTTCAGGCAATTTGTTTTCTCATGTAGTGGTATCAGTTTAAGATTAAGTTAGTTTGAGAATAAGAAATAACCATGGCACATGAAGGTGGAAATTTATGTCTCTTCATTCTGAAAAATGTAAAGGCAACCCAGGGTTGGCACAGTAGCTCTGCTCCACAGATTCCTCAGGGAAACGGGCTTATTCAAGCTCACCACCCTGCCAAACCTTAGATAAGACACTTCACAGCATTTTAGATGGTGCTAGGGACTGAATTGTGTCTCTTCCCTCAATTCAGTGTGAGGTTACTTGGAGACAGGTCCTTTGGAATGAAATTTAGGTTAGTTGAAGTTATCAGGGCAGGGGGCTGATGATGGAAATAGTGTTCTCATGAGAAGAGATACCAGAGAGCTTGTATTTCCTCCTTTATTTTCTGTTTCTCTCCCTGCCAGACACAGGTGGCCATTTACAACCCAGGAAACAAAATTGGCCAGCACCTTAATCTTGGACTTTCCAGCATCCAGAATTATGAGAAAAGACATTTCCAATATCCTAAGTGTTGGGTTAAACACTAATCACTGTCTGGAAAGCTTGCAACGAGTTAGGTCTCTAAAAGAATGTGGTAACAAGGGAAGTCGGGAGGGGGCCACTTCCTTTACTTCCAATCATTAGGAAAGAGAGTGACCAAGGAATGAACTCATAAAACGTCTGAAGGAAGTCCACCTGCAAGGTGGGCATGCCACCTATCATATATGTATTCCCTCAGCTTGTAGGCACAGACTGGCCCTCCATGGCATTGTGGCTTGCCACCACCGAGGAGTGAGTAATAAAATGTCTAAAACCTCTCCATTGAGTGTTCCATGTCCTTTCTTTGGGATTGGAAAACACTTTGGGGCCTTTGCAGTCCTGGGGTTGAGCAGTAAGCATCCCAGTCTATTTTTTTGTGACATCCCAGGTTAACTAAGAATGTGGGCTAGATTTCTGAGTTCCTGAAGATCACCAAAATTACCAATTTGTCACCAGACAGGGCTCTGAGATTCCTCCAAAGAGAAAGGGATCTCAACTGGGCCCCAGGCAGGTTTGTTTTGTTTTGAACCCAGGGCCTTGTACTTGGTAGGCAAGCACTCTATCAATGATGAGTTATGTCCTCAACCCCCAGGCAGTTCTTTTTTTTTTCTTTCTTTTTTTGGCACCAGGGATTGAACTGAGGCACTCAACCATTGAGCCACATTCCCAGCCCTTGTTATATTTTTTATTTTGAATGGTTTTGCTGAGTTGCTTAGGGCCTTGATAAGTTGCTGAGATCCTCCTGCCTCAGCCTCCTGAGCTTCTCAAATTATAGATATCTGTGTCTATACTGTGTCTGGCCCAAGGAAAGTTCTCCATG
Organism: Spermophilus citellus; assembly: GCF_964194105.1. Lineage (NCBI taxonomy): Eukaryota > Metazoa > Chordata > Mammalia > Rodentia > Sciuridae > Spermophilus > Spermophilus citellus. Next base: position 20,431,639 of record NC_138184.1, on the reverse strand, counting down.
TTTGCCACAGAAAACAATTTCAGGAGTTGTCAATAATCAAGGTACAAACAAAGATTTTAAGGACAGCAAAGGGGTACAAACTCAAAAATAGACTGTGGGTGTCCTCAAGAGGGAGAGATGCTTGATGGTCTCAAAATCCTTGTTTGTATATATATATTTTTTTCAGTATATACACTTTTTCACATGGTGACAGTGTTCTGGTTCTTACAGCCAATAATAACTTTGCTGCAAGAGACAATTGCTTTTGGAATGTTATTTCAGAATGCTGAACATCGTTGCCAGAAGTCTCCTTTCTCAGCTATGCTTGGTAGTGCATGCCTGTAATCCCAAAGGCTTTGGAGGCTGATATAGGTGGATCGCAGGTTTAAAGCCAGCCTCAGCAACAGTGAGGCACTAAGCAACTCAGTGAGACCCTATCTTTAAGTAAGTACAAAATAGGGCTGGGGTTGTGGTTCAGTGGTTGAGTGCTCCTGAGTTCAATGCCTGCTACCAAAAAAAAAAAAAAAAAAAAAAAAAAAAAGAAGAAGAAAGGAAGAAATCTCCTTTCCCTTTCCTAAGTACAAAATGCAATATATGTTATGTCCTGGAAAGATTTAAAAAATGGCTACACATTCTTCACACCTCTGTGTACTAATGTTCACAGACTTGTAGTTCTTCACAATAAGTAGTTGGATTTGGATACAAGGTGTCCTCCAAAAGCTTCTGTGTTAATGCAGAATTGTCCCAAGGACCATCCTAGTTTGAATGAACTCACTGGATGATAACTGTAGGCAGGTGGGATGTAGCTGAAGGAAGTGGATCACTGGGGACATGCACCTGGAATGATGCATCTTTCCTGCGCCCCTTCCTGTCTCTTTGCTTCCTGGCCACCATGAGGTGAACAGCACTTCTCCCCCGTGTCCTTCCACCCTGCTCTTCTGCCTCACCTTGGGCCTAGAGTAATGGACTCAACTGACTAAGGAATAAATCTCTGAAACTATGAGCCAAAATAAAACTCCTCTAAGTTGCTTTTGGCCCTGTTGGTTTTTTGGTCAGAGTGACAAAAAGCTAGCATAATACCAGACTCTCCTCTCTATCCCTTGAACATAGGCTCAGCATGTGAACTATTTTGTCCAGGGAACTCTTAGAAAAACTGTTGCAAGTAGAGGCTGACAAAGTGCCACTGGGGCTTGCTCTCTTCTGCCACTCTAGGAACTCTTGAGGCTACCTACCATATTACAAAGCCCAGAATGGAGCACTGACAAGCTTTCCCAACTGAGGAATCCCCCCAACCAACCAGATTGTCAGTGACAAGACATGTAATCCAGGCCATTTCATCCTAAACAACCCATCCTAAAACACTCCAGACTAGAAAAACCCACCCTTTAGTTGACTCACTGAATTAGTAGAAGCAAAAGTGTTCATTGTTTAGTCCACTAAATCTTGGGGCATTTTTTCAAAATGCAAAATCTAATTATCATGCCCATTCTTGAGACAGTCATAGGCAAGAGGAATTCTACTGTTCTTACATAAATCAAGAGACCAACTAAGTTGAGATTTCTATGGTGTTCATGGCTGAATGGAAGAGATGCAAATACCTAAACCAAATGAGGTTTCAACAGGAAGTAAAAGGGGAGGAAGTGTATGCTCAGTTTGGTAACAACATCTAAATATGCTGTACATAAAGCTGTATGTTGCTTCTTTATATAAGAAGGAAAACTAAATTACCATTAGAAATCCCTCTCATAGGAAATACAATATATTTTATACTATAAAGAATATGAAATTTTTTATATTTTTAAATTCATCCTTTCAGAGCACATGCCTTGTGACCAATCTCCTTCAGTTACACCCCACCTGCCTACAGTTATCACCCACTAATTCCATACAAACTAGACTGGACTGTGAATACCAGTGAAGGCAACAGCCAAGGTGGTCATGTCAAGATTAGCATTGGGTTTTAAAGAAGCAATATGAGTTGGATGGCTGAAGTGGAGGAGATTAGATAGAAGAGAGGGAGAATATTCCAGAAGGCAACCCCTGGAAAAAACAATTGAGGATCAGGAACAGGATAGGGATTTCAGGGTGCCAAGGGGAATTCAATGTTAGAGCAGAATACATATATAAGAGATGTTGATCTGAGGTCTTTTTTGTAGTCCCAATTTCGGAGTTTGTCCTTTATTCTAACATACCAGGAGCATTCGCAGTTCTTAATTGGTGTGTGTGTGTGTGTGTGTGTGTGTGTGTGTGTGTGTATGTGTACTGTGATGCTGGTGATTGAACCTAGCGCCTTGTGCATGCTAGGTCAGCCCTCTAGAGGCGCTATTTTAAGCAGATAAAATAATATGCTCCTTAAAATAGCTCAATGCTGAGAGTGCCCCTTCCAACTTCTATCCAGGAACCTTTTCATCCTTCCCACCGCCCTTTGACTTAAAAAAAATATATATTATTTATATTTATTTATTTATTTACTTGGTGGTGCTGAGGATCAAACCCAGGACCTCTCCATGCAAAGCAAGCACTTTACCACTGAGCTTCATCCTCACCCCTAACACCGCCCTTTATAATTTTTTTGCAGTATGTGTTCCAGCCGGACTTAATCTTTAGGCAGACATCAGGAACGTGGCTGGGCTTAAAGGGAAACAAGCTGAGCTTGCAGGCTAGGCTCTGAGAGCGCGCCTTCTCCAGGATACCATAGAGATGATCCTCCCAATTCCTAGAAAGGCAGTCGAAGATGTGCAAGAACTCGGCTAACGCACCTCCGACCGCGCCACCGTTCTTCTGGTCCGAGACTGGAACCCAGTTTCCCGGGTCTGCACAAGCCCCTGAGACCGTAGACATCGCCCAGCGGGAGCCCCGGGATCTCACGGTGAGCGGCACGGGTCGGGAGAGGGGAACGGAGAGGTCTCGGCGCGCAGTGGCTGGGGGCGGCCGACCGGAGCTTCCTCTCGGGATTGCTGTCTGCGCGTGCAGCCTGGAACCCGGGGCGCCCTGGGCTTCTTGGCCGGGTCCAGCCTACAGTCTGACCACTAGCACCACAAAGCCCAGAGCCCAGCTAAGTGTCCAATACAGATGATAAACCTAAGAAGATGACAGTGAATGTATGAATAAATGGTGAATGAATGGGATGTGAATGATGGAGAGCTCATAACCATGTCGGAAAACGAAGGCCTGGGGCTCAGAATTCTCGTCCCAATACCAGTCTCTAACCCTAGCCTATTCTATAACCAAGAATCTTGTTTAGGGACGGTCTTCGTAGTGTAAACCGCACTTAAGTGGGAAGTGTCAGGACCTAAGTTCTAATCCTGGAGAGTACAGAGGCTGTCTCTTGATCTCTAACGTTGCACTGTCAAGTAGTCAGTCGGTGCCCTGTTTTCTTCACCAGGCTCAGAGTTGACAGGGAGTTATGTGACAGCTTGTGTGCAACGTTTGTTTTCCAACAAAACGTTACAATCCATTATCACCAAACATTTCATGGAATTCAGGAACAAGGAATAATCAATCAGATTACTCCGTAAGTGTGAATTGTAGCTTCCCCAAAGGAAAAATGCTTCTAATCTAGTGCTGGAAGATATGTATATGAGTGGGTTTGAGTGATATTTCATTTTTTGGTTCTTTTTAAAATTGAAGCATTATAATTACACTTGGATAATATTTTTAAACCACATTTATTTAGCACTGTATAAAAGCCAGTTCTAATTTATTTGATCTTCGCAACTGCATATTATCTGTAATTTTTTAAGCAAAGAAAACAGAAACAGAGACAATAGGTTATTTGCCCAAGAACACATTGCTACTAAGTGACCCAAGGCTGTAGAAAAGGTAGATGCTGCTTCAGCTGTGTGTTATTTAGTGCCAACAGGCAGACTAAGCAGGGTTTCAGAGACTAGTACATTTCACTATGGTCTTACTGAAGAAATTGCAGTTTTAAATTATTGAAAAACTGCACCTGGGGGCTGGGGTTGTGGCTCAGCGGTGGAGCGCTCGCCTTGCATGTGCGAGGCCCTGGGTTCGATCCTCAGCACCACATAAAAATAAATAAATAAAATAAGTGTATTAAAAAAAAAAACTGCACCTGACTTAGACCACTTCAGGTAATTATTGAAGGGTAAGGAAGTAGCAGTGAAGAAATAGTTTAAGAGATATGAGGAGGAAGCCAGCTCCCTATTTAGCAAGATCATGTAGTAAAGATCCTTTCCCATGATGGCAGTGGTGGCGCATGCCTGAATTCCAAGCAGCTACAGAGGTTGAGGCAGGAGGACCACGAGTTCAAACCAGTCCTCAACAAAAGCGAGATGCGAAGCAACTCAGTGAGACCCTGTCTCTAAATAAAATACAAAATAGGGCTGGGGATGTGGCTTAGTCATTGAGTGCCCCTGAATTCATTCCCTGCTACCCCTACCCAAAAGATCCTTTTTCCTTTTGCCCTTTATTATAATATCCATAGATCTGTTTTAGCATCTTAAAATCACTAACAATTTGGGGCTGAGGTTGTAGTTCAGCGGTAGACCCCTCACCTAGCACATGCAAGGCATTGGGTTCAATCCTCAGCACCCCATAAAAATAAATAAAATAAAGGTATTGTGTCCAACTGTAACTAAAAAATAAAAATATTTTTAAAAAATCACTGACAATCAGATTACTCCACAATAGGCACTTAGGGAAGCATCTGTACTTTCCTTTATAGGTAGTTTATAAGACTATGGGTCAGCCAACCGTGGAACATGGGCCAAATTTGGCCTATCATATTTTTTGGTAAAACTTTTATTGAAATACTGCCAAGCTCATTTATTTACATATAGTCTATTGCTGTCTTAAAATTACAAAGGCAACTTTGTAATTTGTAGTTGATGAAAGCCTAATATGCTTTCTGGCCCTTTACAGAAAAAGTTCCCTGCCCCCTCAGTTAGACAATATAGTAACAGCTCGGATGATCCATGGTTAGAGAAGGGGGGTCATCACCAAGACATCTTTCCTTCTATATAGGTTTTTTGATCAAAATAACATCCAACACCTCTTGTGTGCATTACATGTCACAGATATTTCTATGAATTCTTTACAAGAACTAATTCATTTAGTCCATGATTCAGAGAATTTTGGAGTTGGAATGTCTTAATGGAAATTATCCAGTTATTTTTTCATTTAAGAAGCTTGTGGGGGCTGGGGATGTGGCTCAAGTGGTAGCGCGCTCGCCTGGCATGCGTGCAGCCCGGGTTCAATCCTCAGCACCACATACCAACAAAGATGTTGTGTCCGCCAAAAAAAACTAAAAAATAAATATTAAAAAAACTCTCTCTCTCTCTCTCTCTCTCTCTCTCTCTCTCTCTCATTCTCACTCTCTCTTTAAAAAAAAAAAAAGAAGCTTGTGGGTCAGGTAGACCCACTCACATGGCAGGATAAAGTTCTGACTCTCTGTCCAGTCCACTTCCATCTTATTCTGAATGGAAGACCACTACCATATCCATTGAATCTGATATTTTTAAATTTTGTTTCAGGGTTTTTCTTTTTTCTTTGGTGCTGAAACCCATGTTTTAAAAATAACTTTTCTGGGGCTAGGACGGTGGCTCAGTGGTAGAGTGCTTGACTAGCATGTGTGAGGCACTGGGTTTGATTTTCAGCACTACATATAAATAAGTGAATAAAATAAAGGTCCAACAACAACTAAAAAAAATTTTTTTAAAGAGAGTGAGAGAAGAGAGAGAGAGAGAGAGAGAATTTTTTAATATTTTATTTTTTAGTTTTCAGCGGACACAACATCTTTGTTGGTATGTGGTGCTGAGGATCGAACCCGGGCCGCACGCATGCCAGGCGAGCGCGCTACCGCTTGAGCCACATCCCCAGCCCCAACAACTAAAAAATTTTAAAAAATAACTTTTCTGACTATAAAAGTAACACATTTATGTTTACTAAAGCAAAAATTAAGTATATACAAAAGTATAAAGTTGGGCTGGGGATGTGGCTCAAGCGGTAGCGCGTTCGCCTAGCATGCGTGTGGCCCGGGTTCGATCCTCAGCACCACATACCAACAAAGATGTTGTATCCGCCAAGAACTAAAAAATAAATATTAAAAATTCTCATTCTCTCTCTCTCTCTCTCTCTCTCTCTCTCTCTCTCTTTCTCTCTCTCTCCCCTCTCTCACTCTCTCTAAAAAAAAAAAGTATAAAGTTACAAAGTAAAGTGACTTGTTTACTGATCTGGAGATAAGTATATTAATTTTGGTGAATTTTTGTTTTCTATTTTAAATGTGTGAATTCTTCTAAGTTGGTGTATTAATAATAATTTGTTTACTCAGAGCTACTTAGTACATGCATATATATATTTTTGGATTGGTGTCTTATATCCATTTGCTTCAACATAAAAGTATTTTCTCATGACTATTCTTTAAAAATATGATCTTCACAGTTTAGTAACTTATCATATATATATTCTATCAATGTCTTTTTACCTGTTTTTTAAAATTATAGTAACAATGTGATTTATGCACAAAATCTTGGGGACCATCTGATTGTATTTTTTTGCTTTTTTTCATCTGATTATAGATGTCGTTTATTTCTATGGGAAAATGTTCAAATATTACAAAAAGATCAGCTCTAAAGCAAAAGTGTATTACAATTTTATACTTCAGGGATGATCACAGATAGCAATTTGGTGTCAATTCTCATATTTAAGTTAGGATTTTTTTTTAAAGAGTAAAGTAAAATATAGACAGTAGAGGAATATAGGGAAAATTATTTATAATTCACTATCACCACAGTGATTATTTTTCCTTCTTGATCTTATTCACATTCACCAAACAAACATATTTCATATGTTTGCTTCAATATGTTTGTTAAAAAGATCAGTGTGAATAAAATCAAAAAGAAATTTTAATGTTCTGCATTTTAATTTATATATTTGCATAAGTAGTTTTCCAAATTGTCCATATTTTCGTTTTAATTACTGCTATGTTTCTATAATTTACACTAAGTGGAAGTACCATAATTTGCTAAGCTTCAATGTCTACAAACAGAAAAATTATCTCCAACAACATTGCAGGGGATATTTTTTTACATGAAACAAAATTCCAGTTTTTGTTTCCCTCTGAGAACTTCTCTATGAGAAAGTTTTAGTAATGGAATTAGTAGGTGAGAGAATGCAGGCATTTTTGTGATTTACTTTCATGATTTCAGTTACTCTATGTCAAAAACTCTAGAGGGCTGGGAGTGTTCAGTGTTGAAGTATATGCCTAGTGTGTGTAAGGCCCTGAGTTTGATCCCCAGCACCACCAAACCAAACAAAGAATACTCTCAGTGTTAAGTGTTTAGCTCACACCTCTCTCCTCTATTCCAGATATGTTTTACTTTTCCTTCAGACATTTCAAAACTAAATGTATCTTTTTCTTTCCCAGTTCAGTGTTCCCACTTCACTGTATGTCACTATAATCATTGAAGCCATAAACTTGCCAATTATTTTTGACTTATCTTTCTTACCTCCTTCCCACAATACTCATCCAGTCCTGATGATTCTGTCTTATAGTATGTCCAGTGCCCTTTCTGCATATTCAAACATCCTCACAGAGACCCGCAGCCATGCACTACCACCCTCTACCCTTTGCATGCACTCTTTCCATGCTGTGGGCAGAGGAATGTTTTTATACAATAGTAGATTGAATCATATATTTTATCAAATCTTTTGTGACTTTCTGTTCACTTTAGGGTTAAATCCTTTAATGGTTTGCAGGATTCTGTTTGATCTGGGCTTTCCTTGCCCTCAGGCTTTCTGATTTCTAGTGCATAACAGTTTAGCTGTACTGAGTCTTTTTCATTCTTTCAAAATTTTGTGCTTGATTCCTTAGGAATCTTATGTTTAGTTTCAGATATAGTTTATTTACTATATTAGTAAATATAGTATACTCCTGTCTAGTTCCTATTTGTCTCCTTAACAGAGGCTTGGTTTCCTATATTCCTATATTTCCTATATTCCATAGTACCCTATACTTTCACTTTTGTTAATTCCCGTATTTGAAATTATTGATTTAATTTTCTTTGTTTAGATATGATAACAAGTTCAAGACTGGCAAGGGCATTATTTGACTACTCCCCCAAACCCCTCAGTGTCTAGCACTGATTACTCTCAAATTCTACTCTGCTGTTTGAGTTTCTTAAGATTGTGTAACACCTCTTTAGGATTGTGTACCCTGTTTATGTTCCTCCTCTGAAAGAGAACCAGGAAAGCCTACACATGATCTTCTTAAACATTCAAAACTCAAAACAGGAATTTCACAATTATATGCTCATATTGAGGGGGCTGGGGATGTGGCTCAAGTGGTAATGCACTCACCTGGCTTGTGCGGGGCACTGGTTTTCGATCCTCAGCACCACATAAAAATAAAATAAAGATGTTATGTGCTCATACTGAGCTGCCTGCTTGAAGAAAAAAATGTTTCATTGATATAACATCTAGAAGAAAGGACAATCAGCATATTTTTAGTTAGAGATCCCTAGGCATGATACAGGTTAATTAACATATGGTGGAAATTAATGAAACAGATCTAATGCATTAGGCTTTGCATGAAGCCATTTTCCTGTGCAGCTTGTGATTATATTAACTGACTTTTAGTAAAGATTATTGTATAATGAACAGAGTGCACTAAGTGACATGAATATTCATATCTGTCTAATCTTTGTCTTTATAATTTAAGGTAAAAAATAACATTTGGATTTATTCATCAAGTGCTTGAGCATTGGACAGTCTGTCTGAGTCTACCACTTCCTGAACAGCTGAAAAATGGTGTTTGTGAACCTAGATGGCTGCATGCCAACCTCAATTTTTGCTGAAATAGTCACACTGCTATCCTGAGAGGTATTGTGTGTGTTATTAGTTTCCCCAAACAACAATTGTTATTCATTTTTCTGTTTGCTGGGAAAATGATATCTGCCAACGGAACCATTTTTCCCCCTATGAGCAGGGTTGGTGGTTTTCCAAGCCTGAAGTCTTTTCTAATCAAAGCAAGGAGAAGATTTGTGGATGTTGAATATGCAAGGAGCTGATGAGAAAGCTACTGAAAGAGACACTTGTTCAGGTGAGTGAGTACAGGACAATGTATGAGACACAGCCACCCAGTAGGAAGGGTTTGAAAATTTTAGAAGAGAAACATATTAATGCTCAGGAGATAAAATTACTCTCTCTCACAGGAATGTTGGGAACAGGTATGGATGCACATCTCCAGGGCCATCTTTTTCCTGGTACTCAATAAACCTTTATCGTTTCCAGCCTTTGCCTTTTAAAATTCCCCCATTATCCACTTTTTGAATAAAAACTATCCATATTACCCATTTTTGTTTAATCTCAGGCTCTGCAGTGTCTGTTATTTTCCATTTTTACTCTTGCCTGTGATTGGCTCACTTCACAGGTGCCTTGCTGCCCATTCCATGAGGTTCCTCATCAGTGGTGATCACATTACCCTAATGTAGATCTCTACCAACTCTGACTTATTTGTCGTGCTTGCTTTTATTATTCTGTACTCATAGGCCATTACTGAGACCTGTGAAAGTTGGGGTCCCACAGTTTCAGTGACCAGCTCTGTCAGACACAAGAGATATTTACTGTGGTGATTTCTTTTAGGTTGGAAGAACAAACCCGTTGCAAAGCAGGGTGTTGTTCAAATTGATCCACCAGGGAGAATAGCAAAGAGATTCCAAGAGGATGAACAGCAGGGTTCTATGTTGGAAGAAAAATATGCCAGTGAGGACATAAAGGAAAATTCTTGGGAAGAGGCTCCTGGGCCAGGAGGTTTTGGGGGAATAACCTTTATCCACGGAGAAGCATCCCCTGAAATATTTAGTCAAGAATATAATTTTGAGAAAAGCTTGCTTTTGACCTCAAGCCTTGTTACTCATCTCAGGGTTTCTACAGAAGAGAGTCTGCATCAGTGGGAAACATGTCATGTACATACAAGTGAGATTTCAGACCATAGTAAGTGTTCAACTCTCTCCACACAGAAAAAATCTTGGCTATGTCAGGAATGTGGAAAAAACTTCACTCAGAGCTCATCCCTTACCCAACATCAGAGAACTCATACTGGAGAGAGACCCTACGCATGCGAAGAGTGTGGGAAAGCTTTTAGTCGTAGCTCATTCCTTGTTCAACATCAAAGAATTCACACTGGAGTGAAACCATATGGATGTGAGCAATGTGGGAAGGCCTTTCGATGTCGATCATTTCTTACTCAGCATCAGAGAATCCACACTGGAGAGAAACCTTACAAATGTAATCAATGTGGGAATTCTTTCCGCAGTCATTCACATCTTACTGAACATCAGAGAATTCACACCGGAGAAAAACCCTATAAGTGTAATAGATGTGGAAAGGCATTCAGTCAGAACACACACCTTATACATCATCAGAGAATTCACACAGGTGAGAAACCTTATTTATGTAATGAATGTGGCTCTTCTTTTCGTAAACACTCAAATCTTATGCAACATCAGCGAATTCACACTGGGGAAAAACCACATAAGTGTGATGAATGTGGGAAAACCTTTCAAACAAAGGCAAACCTCTCTCAGCACCAGAGAATTCATACTGGAGAAAAACCCTATAAATGTAAGGAGTGTGGTAAAGCCTTTTGCCAGAGCCCATCTCTTATTAAACACCAGCGAATTCATACAGGAGAAAAACCCTATAAATGTAAGGAATGTGGCAAAGCTTTTACTCAGAGCACCCCTCTCACTAAGCATCAGAGAATTCATACAGGGGAAAGACCCTACAAATGCAGCGAATGTGGTAAAGCCTTCATCCAGAGCATTTGCCTTGTTCGGCATCAGAGAAGTCACACTGGAGAAAAACCCTATAAATGTAATGAATGTGGCAAGGGCTTTAATCAGAATACCTGCCTCACTCAGCATATGAGAATTCATACTGGGGAGAAGCCCTATAAATGTAAAGAATGTGGGAAGGCCTTTGCTCATAGCTCATCTCTTACGGAACATCATAGGACTCACACTGGTGAGAAGCTCTATAAATGTAGTGAATGTGAAAAAACCTTTCGCAAATATGCACACCTTAGTGAACACTACAGAATTCACACTGGTGAGAAGCCGTATGAATGCATCAAATGTGGAAAATTCTTCAGACATAGTTCAGTCCTTTTCAGACATCAGAAACTTCACACTGGTGATTAATCCTGGCATTTAGATTATGATGGTTTTTCTAGAAAGAGTACCTAAGAATCTGGCTGGGAGGAGAGGGGCACATAGGGAAGATGAGACTTGGCTGCTCTTCTCATGTGGAAGTGGGAACCTGGAGGATGCAGAACTTACTCCAGGTGGACACCTTGGAATACTGGGTAAAAAGGAAAAAACAGTTTTTCAGATAAAGCTGGCATATTACCACTCCTCTCCCCATATGACTACACTGAAAGGGCAGACATTTGTTAAGTTAGCACTTGTGTTTCCTTTACCATGCTCCACCCAGCCTTCTGACTTTGTCACCTAAGTACAGTGGCTGATGTGGAAGTGACAGCAATTCTGATATAGTTCTGAGGTTTAACTTCCAGATGTTTAAGGCAGCTGTGACCATTCCATGATAGGGAGGATCCCTGATCTTTAGAAGTAGTCCTGTGAGTGGGATACAGAAACAAATGGGGGAAAAAAAGAACCTATGAATTCATTCAACCAAATAACAGGATGTGGCCAAAACTGGGCTGATCTGTACAGATGTTCTGTGGAAGATGACATTCCTTGGGGTGAGAAAGATCTTTCTGATGCTTTTAAGCCTGTGGGTGACATGAAGCTAAGAAGAAAATAGGAGACAAAGAGAGTTTGCTATTTTATTGAAAGACAGGTCTGCTCAGGGGAAGGGAAAGGAAAGTCCAACTTATGTCACAGAAGAATACTAGCTTAGGAGAGAAGTGGTCTGTTGTGGACTAATAGTGATAAGAGGCTTCAGAATAGAAAGCCTGAATGTGTCTGAGGAAGCCATATATATATAACCTTGCTTGGCTTAAGGAGTACATCTCTGTGTTAAAAGTTTGGCTAGGCCACTGGCTCACAGGAACCAGTGTAGAGGGACTCACTATGACTAACAAAAGGGACTTGGGTATTGGCCTTTAGGAGAAAGCTTTAGTGATGAAAGAAGACAGCCTTTTATGCTGGCTGGAGTTTCAGACTCCTGGCTAGTCCTTAATAGAGTGTTGGAATTTGTCAATGAATTTGGAAAGAATTCTAAATCCCTGTAAATCAAAATAACAGTTTATTGCTGAAATTACAGTTTACCCATTATTTCCTCAGTCCTTTTCATGTACTTAACTGCCACCTAGAAATTGAGCTCCATAAGATTAAGGACTTTGAGCAGTATTTGAAATAATTTCCTAAGTTCTGAAGATTATATTATTTTTAAAATATGAATATAAAAATCACCTAAAGTAAGTTGATTCTGGAATGCTTAGTTATTTGTAACTGCAGATATATCTTCTGTCTTGCAAGCATCAGTGTAACCATTCATAACTGTTAATAGGAATGTGATACAAGTAACACATTTCCTTTTCCCTCTCTAGCTGTGAAGTTTATGTTCTGAAGACCTACAACAGATGAAATCAAAATTGAGGAAATTAATACCTTGTCTGCAAAAAAATAACCCTATGAAATATTTCTGAATATTTTATGCTCATGAAAATATATATTTTACTGAAAGTAAATATCAATGTGTTTATACTTCCTAAATGAAAAATAACACTATAGAAGTAATGCTGGTACATAGTTTATTAAATATTTGGTAGATTATTATATTAATTATATATATTCTTATATCTTAAATTCTGGTGAAAAAGATTTTCTAAAATGGAATGGATATGACCTTGAATATTTAGTCTTTGGACAATTATAGTCTGCACATTTTTATTTCATGGGGAAATAGAAAAAGATTTCATCATCTTTCCACTGCCCTCAGCCCATATTCTCACATTTACACATAACTGCTCCTAATTTTATTTCAGTTGTTGGCCCTTAAATGTGCCTTGTCTTTTCAGTGTGTCCCTAAACCTAAAAATTGCCATCCCCTTCAACTTTTCTTTTATTCAGTTTTCATATTAATCCAACTCCTGTTGACATTATGTCCTAAATCTAGAAGCCATCTCCCTTTAGTCTAGTTCTCCAGGTTATTTTTGAGACTATTTTCAGTTTTTCTAAATAGTCTTTCAATTTCTACCACCACAAAGCCATCTCTCATTTTTCTTCTAGATGATTTTTCTAATCCTAATTGCATGCCTTATTAATTTCTCTTAGAATAAAGTCCTAGCCCTCTAAAGAAACATCTATCTAAGGCTGCTCATTCATCCCATGACTACGTCTCCATCCTCAGCTGCCATTTGTTGTCCAGTACATTCTGCTTGATGGTGCAGATTTCTTTAGTTCTGCAGCATTGCCACTGTAATCTGGTGCATTTTTGCATATAATATTTCTGTTGCCTTCCTTTCTTGCTTTGGCTTTCCTGGAGAGTTTGTATGCATTATTCATCAATGTGCTCAAGTGACAGCATAAAACTGCCTCTAACCTCACAATTTTTATTCTGTATTCTATACTTTTTATAGTTTTGTCATCTTACATGATAATGGGTTGTTTACAAACCTTTCTTTTCCCACTGAACTGTACAGTCCACCAGGGCTCAGGAAATGTGATATTCATCTTTGTATCCACAGTAACTGGCACTTGAAAATTCCTCAGTAAATACTTGTTGAGCTCAACCAAAATACTGAGTTAGACATTTCTCCAGCCAGTCTGCCCATTGTAACTTAAGTCCCTATGTATCAGCAGAAAGGAGATAATGTGAGTGTATGTGTCTTTCAAGTGTTTGCCATGAGCAAGAATTCTGACCTCTCCCCAAGATATATATATATATATATATATATATATATATATATATATATATATATATAGATAGATATATAGATATATAATTTGAATTTTGAATTATGTAGAGGACTCCATAATAAGAATAGTTTGCAGCCAAGGAAGTTTATTACAAATTAAATTAAGTTCTATCACAAGAAAAAAGAATGTATGTAGATGGAGAGACACCTACATCATCTGTAAAATCCATGAACTAAAAAGGTAAATAGGAACTGAAGAGTAATGCTGGTCTGGTATGAGAGCACTTGTAATTGAGAAATCCCAAAGTAGAAGTGTTTCTGGAGCTCATGGCCTGTCTAGGTGTTTAGGATGATAAAGAGATAGATTTTCTTGCTTATTCTTAATGTTTTGAAATTTAATGACTTCAGAAGGATGCATTGAGATGGGGCTACATCAAATCCTTTGAACTACAGAAGATAAAATATGCAATTGGCCTTCCCCAAAGCTACATAAGCAGTGTCATGTAAATGTAAAATTGCAGTGTCCTTTTTTCATTCACATTTCTCTGTCTTACCTCTGTTCCATATACCTCTTTATTTTATCCATTAGGGAACTGGCCAGTGAGGGCTCCATGCTATCCCCTCATATGGAGGATGGGAGAAACTCTATAAGATCAGCAGTTTTTGCCCTCCAAATTTGATTTTCTACTTAACCCCTCCCTACTTGCCACATAAGGCAAAACTCCTAGCCTTGACTAGATGACACAGTTTCATTTCCCTGCATCCTATGGCCACATAAGGGCCAGGTTTTTTTTTTTAATTGGGTGGAATATTTTTGCCGTCCATCTTTACCATCCTTTTCTCACCTCATTAAAAGAAATTCAGCCCCAAATGCTTTTAAGCCCTAGAATTCTGATTCTAATGTACTCCTCAATTGAGTGTGCCCCACTACAGGATTAATTTCCATACAGAGGAGCCTGCTGATTTAGATTCTTTGAAGCCTAAAAGATAAGTGAAAAGTGACCAGACCCAGGCTTTCTTGCCTATGGCATATTAGGACTGTGTGGAAGAACTTGCTCTGTGATACCAAAGTGCTGAGAATGTGACACTTGATAAAATACTAGGAGTGCTTGACAGTTCTACAGTCTCCTTTTACATGAGAATTAGTGGTGGCCTCAGTCTGTAGCACCTCCACGATTTTTTTTCTTTTTGGTGCTGGGGATTAAACTCAGGGGCACTCAACCACTGAGCCACATCCCCAGCCTTATTTGTATTGTATTTAGAGACAGGGTCTCACTGAGTTGTTAAGTGCCTTGCCATTGCTAAGACACAATCCTTCTGACTCAGTGTCCCCAGCTGCTGGGATTACAGGCATGCGCCCCGCCCGGCCTCCACTCTTAATTTCAGTCTTCTAAAAGGGCTCTGTTTGGGCGTCTGGAATTTCAACATATCTTATTTGCTGCATAACATTCATTTATTTTGGTGTTTATTTAGTTCAATACCATATTCTGCACCGTCCTGTGCATTTGCATGGAACTGAATCAGTTGTTCTGCGACCCATAAATTCCATCACTGGGATACATGTGAGGATGAGCCCATGTGTGCAAATATTTTTTGAATGAGCAACATCAAGATCTGAAGGTTTGCTGAAGAAAATGGGAATGCTATTTTCGGGGGTTGGAAAGGTCACTGACGCCAAGGCAGAACAACGGAATGGAGAAGGGACTTGAGAAAGGTGGTAGTTAAGTGCCAGATGTTCTTGTAATTTACATGTATTAATCGTTTATTTCTCGCGACAACTCTGAATTTGCTGCCTTTGTTGTTTTACAAATGAGGAAGCAGGCAAAGAAATACAAACTAACTTGCCTCCTGTTCACACACCGAAAACCTGGGATTTAAGCCCAAAGCAAAGCAGAGCCCTTATTAAATAAACTAACCAGTAAAATGCTTGGGGTTCCTACTTTCTGGCAGGTGAGACTACATGTGAGGAAAACTGAAGACAGCTAGGTGAAAGCCATGAGAATCCCTCGACGACGGTGATGTAGGCAGACATGTGACAGGACTGCAGGGTGAAATGATGCAGTAAGAGCCTGTTGTGGTCCAACTCCGTGTTCTCCTCCGTTCAGCTTCTTAAACAGGGACGCGAGAAGTTGAAGTGGACTTGTGGGCTGTTCTCGGAACCGTGACTCAAGGGCAGAGCACGGCACCGGGGGCTCCGTCCGGAAGAACCATAGGCCGGAACTCGCCGCGTTCTTCCAGAGCGGAAATGGCGCGGGATGGTGACGTCGCTCCGGGGGAGGGTCGTGGGATGACTTCCGGCAGCTCGGGAGTTCGGGTGACCAGCGTGGCGGCGAGCAGTTTCGGCTGTCCGCCGCAGTGGGGTCAGCCCCGCGCCGCTAACCATAAGCTTCCCCCACCATGACCAAGTCCGCTCGCCGTGAGGAAGGCGGGAGGAGGCCTTCAGAGCTTCCGGCCGGAAGTCGGATCCTGGCTTTTGTCTGTACGTACTTGAGCCTGCCCACCCGAGGCAATTCCGAGCTCTCACATTAAAAAAAAAAAAAAAAAAAAAATCCCTAAGTAAACAGTTCCCTAAGTAAAAACATGACTTGCTCTGCCAGTTCACAGCGATGTGCGTGTCGAATATTTGGAGTAGCGGAATGGGTACTCTACGAAGACAGATTCAGTAGTAACTGGAGAGCAGTTACCACTTTCTGAATGCTTACGAACTGGCATTATTCTCTTTCCCATGTATTAACTCATTTATTCATCACCAGAATTCTATGAAGTATTTTTATAGTCATCCTCATTTAATAGTTGAATAAAGTAGATCACATATTGTTCTTCAAGTTGAAAAGAGGTGATCCGTGTTAGATTAGAAAGTATTATAGTAGAGACATATTAAATTATTTGAGAATGTAGAGAAAGGAGGGGCTCCAAAGAGTCAAATTTTCCACGAGAAAGAATTGTGGTTATTTAAGCTGGATATTAGAGTGTGACCAGAAATTTGAAACTAACTTTTTTTCAGTGTCAGATAAGAGGTGCTAGTGGATTGGGGCGAATTTTACGCTGAAAATCAGGTCCCTGTCTTGTTTATTATTATTTTTTCACTTTTATTGAAGCTAGAAATCCAAGATCAAGGTGATCATAGGTTTGGGTTTTTTTCTGTGACCTTTTTAAATTTTTTTAAAATTTTTTTATTCTAATTTGTTATATATGGCAGCAGAATGCATTACAACTCATAATACACATAGAGTACAAATTTTCATATCTCTGGTTATACAAAGTATACTCACACCATTTGTGTCTCCATACATGTACTTAGGGTAATGATGTCCATGTCATTCCACCTTCTTTCCTACCCCCATGAGGTCCTTGTCTTTTAATAGGTGTTCTAGTAGGGCTTTAAAATCCTTTCTCTTAGGAGGAGTTCCAACAGACTCTCCTGTGTGTCAGAAAGAGAGACATTTCTGTTTCCAGAAATTTTTGCATTCTGCAATTATGGGAGAATAATGGAAAAGGAAGTTTCCCTGCTGTTGACTCAGGCCACTTGTGTGTGTGTGTGTGTGTGTGTGGCGGGGCGGTGGTATTAGGGATTGAACCCCAGGGCACATTACCACTGAACTACCTCCTCATCCTTAGCGCTTTTTATTTTGCTAAGTTGGGCCGCCCCTGACCTGTGCAGGCAGTAGAACTTAAGATCGCTGTGTGTATTTGTAGGGACACCAAATAAAACACAGACACAATTTACATTTACACAAGCTTCAGGACCGGCTTCTCCACTCTCAGCCTTAGGCTCCCCAAGAGGAAGAGCAAGAGGAAGTCACCAGAGGCTGGCGAGAGAGAGTGACCATGTTTGGAAGTGAGCTTTTACTGGGGGACTCCTGTTCTTAGAAAGTTGTATCCAAAGAATGCCAGAAGGGGCAGGGTCACAAGGGACAGGTGAGTGTAACTCAGCCCTGGTTGGTAACACCTTCCACCTGAAGGCCCGCCTCTCTATCAGAACTGGGACATTGCCCAAATCATCATGAAATGTAGTGATTGGTCAGAGCCCCCTGCTTCAGGACTGGGGGACATGTGGTCATTCAGAGCGGCTCCCCACAAAGTTGCTGAGATTGGCCTCCAATTTGTGATCCCCTTGTCTTAGGGACTCAAGTTCCTAGGGTTACAGGCATGTGCCACAGCACTCAGCTGATTCCAGCCACTCCTAGAACTTTCCTCATCATTGCTTGCTCGATTAGTGGTTTTCAAATAAAGGAACAAGCAGCTTCAATCAAAGATGGATTGGAAGGGCTTGGTTTTAGTTTATTTCACTTTTGCCTTCTGTTTTAGAGTCAAAGAATTTTGGTATTATAAGCTACTTTAGCTCTTATCAACTTTTAATTTCACAGAAAAAAAATCACAAATGAGACTAAGTGACTTGCACCAAGTCATTGAACAAATCAAGGGCAGAACTAAGTTAAGACTAAAATCCAGACCTCTTGACGGAGTCTGTTGCATGTCCCACTGCTCTCTACTTTAGCCCTACAGTATGACTTCTGAAGTCAGCTGCTTTTCCATTATGCGTGGTTAGCCTTTGTTTTCTAGCCTTTTCTCCTGTGGAGGGATTTTTATTCAAGGATGTAAGTCCTTAAGTAGCACCTGCTGCCTTCGTGCATTCTTCCTGCTGCCTTTCAAAAGTTCACTCAAGCTGGGTGCATGCCTATATTCCCAGTGGCTCAGGAATCTGAGGCAGAAGGACCACGAGTTCAAAACCAGTCTCAGCAACAGTGAGGTGCTAAGCAACTCAGTGAGACCCTGTCTCTAAATAAAATGCAAAATAGGGCTGCACATGTGGCTCAGTAGAATACCCCTAAATTCAATCCTCAGTACCAAAAAAACCCAGAAAATCACTCATTAGCCCAAATTTTATCATTGTGCTACTCTCCTCAGATAGTAATGAAGCAAATTGTAGAGAAAGACTTAGGGAACAACTTTATTTATGTAAAAAGCACCAATTGCTATTTGTGTATAGAAAAATATATAGAAAAAGCAATGGAAGAATATACTCCAAACTTTATAATATCAGAGAAAGGGAATGGGTTTGTTTGGGTAGGGTGGGGTGAGGTAATAGCTATAAAATGACTATTTTATCTGGTACACATGTATTTTTTAATTGATACATAATATTGGGATTCATTCTGACATTCATACATGTACTTAATTTGGTCAGTTTCATTCCCTAGTATTACTCCCCTTTTCCTTACCTCCTTTCTCTCCCTGATACCCTTTCTTTGCCTTCCCTTATAATTTTATGGGATCCCCTTTCCCCCCTTTTTATTCCATAGTTTTTACATATGAGAACATAAATATGACCCTTGACTTTCTGAATCTGGCTTATTTTGTTCAACAAGATGCTTTTTGGTTTCATTTTCCTGAAAATGACAATTTTTTTTCTTCTTGATAGCTGAATAAAACACACTCACACACTCACACACACACACACCCACACATGCAATTTCTGTGTTCATTCATCTGTTATTAGATAACCTGTGCTGATTCTATAACTGCTATAAACTTGGGCATACTTGTATCAGTATAGTATGCTGACTTTAACTCTTCAATAAATACTGGCTAATGGTAAAGCTGGGTTATATGGTGGTTCCATAGTCTTTTGAGGAATTTCTGCACCAATCTCCATAGTGGTTATACTAATTTAAAGTCCCTCCAACAGTGTGTAAGGTTTTTTTCCTCCCTGCATCCTTCCTAGTATTTGTTATTATTTGTATTCTTGATAATTGCCATTCTAATTGGAGTGAGAAGAAATCTCATGTAATATGTTTTTTGTTTGTTTGTTTGTTTGTTTTTTTGTGGTACTGGAGAGTGGATTCGGGGCACCTTTCCACTGAGCTATATCCTCAGCCCATTTTGTAGATTTTTATGTTGAGACAGGGTCTCCCTAAGATGAGGATGCCCTCGAACTTGCAATCTTCCTACCTTAGCCTCCTGAGTCTAGGATTATAGACATGTGCTACTATTCTGGGCCTCAGTTGCAGTTTTGATTTGCATTTTCCTCTTATATTTGTTGGCCATTTGTACTACTTCTTTTGAGAAATGTATGCTTAGTTCATTTGCCTGTTTATTTTATTATTTTTCTTTTGGGGGTAAGTTTTAAAAATTATTTATATAATCTGGATATTAACCATCTGTCAGAGGAGAAGCTGGCAAAGATTTTCTTCTATCTGTAGGCTTTCTTCATGTTTTTTTCTGTATCAAAAAAACCCAGGGGCATGTTACTATTGAGCCACATCCCCCCAAAATTTTATTTTTTATTTTGAAATGGTCTCACTAAGTGACTTAGAGCCTTGATAAATTGCTGAGTCTGGCCTTGAACTATGGATCCTCCTTCCTTGGCCTCCTGAGTCACTGGGATTACAGGTGTGTGCTACCACACCTGGTTCTCTTTATGCTATTAATTGTTTCCTTTGCTGTACAGAAACATTTTAACATAATGCTGACCCATTTCTAATTTTTGGCATTATTTCCTTAGCTTTAGAAGTCCTAATGAGGAAGGTGTCGTTCTCTGAACCTATATGTTGGAGTGATTCCTTATGTTTTGTTCTAGCAGTTGCAAAGTTTTAAATCTATTTCCTAGGTTTTAAAATCCATTTTGAGTTGACTTTTATATAGGGTATGAGACAGGGATCTAGTTTCATTCTTGTACATGTGGATATCCAGTTTTCCCAGTACCATTTGATAAAAAGCTGTCTTTTCTCCAGCATGTTTATAGTGCCTTTGTCAAGGATCATATGAATGTAGCTATGTGTGTTTGTCTTTGTGTCTTCTATTTTTTTATTGTCTCTGAGACTATTTTAGGTCAGTGCCATGCTATTTAAGTTATAATAGCTGTGTATTATAATTTGAAATGGGGTATTGTGATGCCTCCAGCATTGATCTTTTTGCTCAGAATTGCTTTGACTATACTGGCTCTTTTGTTCTTCCATATGAATTTTAGAACTGTTTTCTTATAAGATTTTTGAAGAATGTTATAGATAATTTGATGGGAATTCCATTGAATTTGTAGAACACTTTTGCTAATGACCATTTGAACTATATTAATTCTGCCTATCCAGGAACCTGGGTGGACTTTGCATCTTCTAGTGTTTTACAGTTCTTTTTTCAGTGTTCTCTAATTTTTGTTGTTAAAGGTCTCTTACCTTTTTAATTAGATATATTCATATGTTGTTTGTTTGTTTGTTCTGAAGCTATAGTATAAATGGAATTACTTTCCTGATTTCTTTGTCAGCAGATTCATTGCTGGTGTATAGAAAGGCTATTGATTTTTGTATGTTGCTTTTGTATCCTGCTACTTTGCTAAATTTGTCTATCAGTTCTAGAGGTCCTTTGGTAGAAGTTTTGGGATCTTGATAAGTATAGGATTATATCATCTTAAACTAGTGATAATTTGATATCTTCCTAAATATTAAAAATGAGGATATATTCATGCATAACATGTGATTAGAAAACTAAGATAAGAAGGAGCCTCAGAAAACAAGAATATGCCAGTGTCTCCAGTGCATCCAGGGAAGCAGTTGCTGTGATGTGTACCCCCCGAGTATCCACTCTCTTGTTCTCTGTGCCCTTATTCCAACATCATGGTTTTGACATTTGATGCCATTACACTCATCTGAGTACTCCTTTTTTCCTCCAATTCGGTGCTTCTCTGGGAGCATTCTAATGACAATGATTTGGTTCCCATATGATTTTTTTTCTAGAGTGAAGTGACTGTATTAACCAGTAGGACATTGAGCATAAAAAGTTTTCATTTTAAATTAACAAAGGGACTTTGTTTTCTACATATTTCCTCTTGTAAATGTAATTAGTGTGACAAATTCTAGAGCATTTCTTTGGCTACAACAGTGAGAGCCAGACCCTGTGCCCCGTTGCTATATTCAGGTTACTGTCTTGACTTCTTCCTAATGACCTTTGTCTCACTTTCCTGAATGAAAACAATGTTATATTCTTTCAGTAAGCAGGACTCTAATTTTCAAACCTATAGATTTCTCAATTGGAGATAGAGGAAAAACTACCTGAACACTTTGCACTGAAAGGGGTTCAACGACATACCTGACAAGGCAAGCGAATAAGAAAAAATTTGTAAGATGGATCTAGTGAAAGTTACAGCATGGATGCCCTTTGAAATCTTGGAAAGGAAACTTTAGTTATTACTATTCTGCCAAAATATTCTTTATAGGAAATATAGTAACTATTCACCTATTTTTGAGAAGTAGGTGGACAGCAAATTTCCTCCACATTTAATTTCCCCAAGTCCAAGATACTTATTTATTTCACACTTTGTACTATTTATCATTATAGACGAAACCTAGATGATCCCAGATTACCTGGATTAGTTGCTAGCATTCAATTGCTTCAGAATTTATGTTCCATTAGTTACGCTCTATCAATTATGATAGGAAATTTAATTGAATTCCTAATATTTGTCACTACTTCTTTTCTTTCTTCAGAGAAGCTGGTTGTCAGGGACTGACTTTGGAAAAGTTGAAAATACATGCTACAGAAAAGGCGGAAATCCTACAGGAACTACAGAGAGGACAACATGTGCACATGTTTGTGTGCACACACACAGTCACACCACTTTCACTGGGAACAATATTCCTCTAGTGACAACCATCTTTAAGAAGATACCTCCTAAGTATGAATTTAAGAGGTTTCATCTAACTCTAAACCTATTTAGACAGAAGCTTTTTCAATGTGTTACAGACAGCACAAGTTCTAGTCAGATTTCACTCCAAATGAAACAATGAAGGGTTAACATGCAGAAGAAATCTTCAAAATGTAGTGAGTGTGGAAAATTCTTTACTCAGAGATCATCTCTTTTCCAGCATCATAGGATTCACACAGGAGAGAAGCCCTATGTGTGTAGTGAATGTGAAATATGTTTCCTTAAACAGTCAAATCTCACTCAACATTTGAGAATTCATATGGGAGAGAAACCTTATAAATGTAATGAATGTGAGAAAGCTTTTCAAATAAAAGCAGTCCTTGTCCAGCATCTGAGAATTCATACTGGAGAGAGACCCTATAAATGCAATGAATGTGGGAAAACCTTTTGTCAGAGCCCATCCCTTATTAAACACCAACGAATTCATACTGGAGAGAAACCATATAAATGCATGGAATGTGGCAAAGCCTTCAGTCAGAGCATATGCCTCACTCGTCATCAGAGAAGCCATTCTGGAGATAAGCCTTACAAGTGTAATGAATGTGGGAAAGTTTTCAATCAGAGCACATGCCTCATGCAGCATCAGAGGGTTCATTCAGGGGAGAAGCCCTACACATGTACCACGTGTGGAAAAGCCTTCACTCAGAACTCCTTCCTTGCCGTACATGAAAGAACTCACACTGGAGAGAAACTTTATAAGTGTAGTGAGTGTGAAAAAACTTTTCGCAAACAAGCACACCTCAGTGAGCATTACAGAATTCATACTGGAGAAAAACCTTATGAATGCACTGAATGTAGGAAACCCTTTAGGCACAGTTCAGCACTTGTTCGACATCAGAGGCTTCATGCTGGAGATTAAAACTTGGAATGAAATTAATGTGAAAAGATTTATATGAAATGCCTTTTTTCTTTATGAATTCCTGGGAATTTAAGACTTAGTAATTGTCATAAATATTTTATATTTTGAACTAGAGGTGTTGTGTCCTAAAAATTAAGAAAATAGACCTCAGAACAAGTCTTGAATTTGATACCATCTCTGCCACTTAATGGATTGTGATCTGATCCTCTCCAAGCCTTAGCTTCCCCATTCTTACCCCGAAAAGAAAAATGCGGATAATTCATAGGGTTGTCTTAAGAATAAAATAAATTGCAGATGAGAATTAATGTCCATTAGTTGTTTTATAGATGTTCTAAAAGTCTATAAAAATATCTAAATATGCCTATTAAGAACTAGCAAACCAGCATTAGTTTTTTTGGTTCTCATAAGGTATTTTAATTTTTTTCTTTTTGAAGTAGTGAGAATTGAACCCAGGGGCACTGTACCCACTGAGCTACATCTGTAACCCTTTTAATTTTATTTATGAGATAGGGTCATGCTAAATTCCTGAGGTTGGCCGTGAACCTAGTGATCATCCTGCCTCTGCCTCTGAGTCACTGTAATTACAAGCATGTACCATAGCACCTGGCTTGTGTATTAAGATCATTTTTGTAATGGTCTGTGATTTCCTTTTATTTTACAGAAGTCTATTTAAACCATAATGTCTAGATATAAGTATACATTTACAATTTAAGACCAGTTTGTCCTTGAGAAATTTCAGATTTTGGGGGGTGGGGGGACCAGGATTGAATTTAGGGTTACTTAATCACTGTACCATATTCCCTGCCCTTTTTATTTTTTATTTTGAGACACAATCTCATTAAATTGCTTAGCGCATTGCTAAATTGTTGAGGCTGGCCTCAAATTTGGTATCCTCTTGCCTCAGCCTCCCCAGTTGCTGGGATTACAGTGTGATGGCTGAAACTTCAAATTTAATTAGTGAAAAAAGAAATAATTGGGATTTTAGTGGACTTTGTAAAGATATCTCCTTATAAGATTTAATTTGATGTCAGGTCTTAGGTTTCTCTTGCTCATGCAGAAGGAAGTCTCGCTAACAGTAGCTGAATAAAATCTCACATTATGGGACTTTTGTGTTTGGGAGAGGTGGGGAAGTCATGAGGAGAACGCAGAGAGGGTTGGAATATAGAGAACCTGTTGGTGAGGATGTAGCTGTAATTGTGAATTCTAGGAGCACAAGACTGAAAGTGGTCTTTTAAGGGAAGAGGAGGGCAGGAGACTTTGTCAAAGGAAAAGGGAGAATAATGTCTTGGTGATGTGTATGGGTCAGGAGTGCCTCACTTACAACAAAGAATGATTTCGGAAAATCACAAATAACCCAGTTTTGTTGTATAGCTCTGTGGTAGAGCATTTGCTTGGCATGCAGGCGGCCCGGGGTTCCATCTCCAGTTCATCCCCTCCCATAGGCATACATGTAGAGAAATCAAGGGATACTTTAAATATTTTTTTAAGTTGTAGATGGACACAATACCTTTATTTTGTTTATTTATTTTTATCTGATGTTGAGGATTGAACCCATGCTTCACATGTGCTAGGCAAGTGCTCTACCACTGAGCCACAACCCCAACCTGAGGGATACTTTTGATGGTGTTTTATGCAACACTAAGCTCATTAGTATAAATAAGCAGGGCTGGGGATGTGGCTCAAGCGGTAGCGCGCTTGCCTGGCATGCGTGCGGCCCGGGTTCGATCCACAGCACCACATACAAACAAAGATGTTGTGTCCGCCAAAAACTAAAAAATAAATATTAAAATTCTCTCTCTCTCTCTCTCTCTCTCTCTCTCTCTCTCCCTCTCTCTCTCTCACTCTATCTTTAAATATATATATATATATATATATATATATATATATATATATATGCAGCTCTAATGAAGTTATTATCCATTCTCCAGAGTCAAGGTAAAAAAAACAATGTATTTAACTTGTTTAGAGTCAAGCAGGTAGTATCAGAGTTGTATCTGAAATCTAGATCATAGTATTCCACATGTAGTCCTGATTTTTAAAAAATATGTTTTAATTGTTGATGTACCTTTATTTTTTATTTATTTATATGCTGTGTTGAGGATTAAACTCAGTGCCTCCCACATGCCAGGCAAGTGCTCTGCCATCGAGCCACAACCCCAGCCCCAAGTCTTGCTTTTTATAATACCAAATTGACATACAGATAATTTTCCATTGTTTAACCTTTCCAACAATATGTGAGGAAGCCAAATTATGAAAACCATTTTTTAAAAAATATTTTTTTTCAATTTAATGTGTACTCATTGAAATACATTTATAAAATTAGAAGTGTGAAAAAATTAAAATTATATGCTTTTACTCTTGAATATAGTCTAATCTATAGAGTATTGATTCCAGTCTTCTCTGTTTAGCCATTTTTTCCCTTTTAAAAATAACAATGATAATTGTACTAAATATCTTGTTATTTGGTTTAACATGTGGATTTAACAGTATTACCACAGACTTTATCAATTGCATTTTAATAACTCCCCTCTAATTCACTGATTTGTTTATAATATAGTGACCTATTTCTCTGCTCTGATATTTACATTCAACCATTTTTTCTTATAATTTAGTTAATCCATTTTTTGCAATGTCCATCACATAGCATGTGCTCTTGTTAGCCATTAATATAAATTTAAATATGAAACATTTTTGCATATAAGAATTTTCTTCACTTAAAAAACTTCTGGTTAATTAATTTTTGGTACTGGGGATTGAATCTAGGGGTGTTTTTCTCCTGAGCTACATTCTAGCCCTTTTTATTTTATTTTTACTTTATTTTGAGACAGGGTCTCACTAAATTGCTTAGGGTTCAGTAAGTTGCTGAGGCTGCCATCCTCCTGCCTCAGCCTCCCAAGCTGCTGGGATTTCAGGTGTGCGCCACCACACCCAGCTAAGTGTTTAGTTTTGTTTAAAACAAGAATAAAAACAAACTGCTAAACTGTCTTCCAAAGTGTACATTTTGCATTTGCATTGATAATGAATCAGTGTTTCTCTTGCTTCACATTTTGTCAGCATATTGTGGTGTCAGTGTTTTGGTATTCCTTGTTTTAATTTGCAGTTCCCTAGAGACACATTGAACATATTTTTAAAAATATATTTTTAGTTGTAGATAGATATAATAACTTTATTTATTTTTTGTAGGTGGTGCTGAGGATTTAACCTAGTGTGTCATGCGTGCTAGGCAACTGCTTTACTACTGATCTACAATCCTAGCCTCTGTACCTTATTTTTGATTAAATGTTTATTCAGGTCTATTCCCCCTGTCTTGTCTTGTCTTTTTGGCAGTACTGGGGTCAGAACCAGGCAAACACTGTACCACTGAACTACATCCCCAAACCTTTAAAATTTTTAAAAAATATTTTCTTAGTTGTAGCTGGACAGAATACCTTTATTCATTTATTTTTATGTGGTGCTAAGATTTGAACCCAGGGCCCCACACATGCTAGGCAGGTGCTCTACTGCTGAGCCACAACCCCATCCCCAATATTTTTAAATTTTATTTTGAGACAGGATCTCACTGAGTTGCCCAGGCTTGCCTTGAAATTTCAATCCTCTAGCCTCAGCCTCCCAGCAGCTGAGATTACAGGTATGTGCCACCGTACCCACCTTTTTACCCATTTGTTAATTGGGTTGTTTGTTTTATCATCATGAGTTTTAGACTTCTTTATATATTTTGTGTAATTATCCAGTATCAGAGAGGACTTTTGCAAATATTTTCTTCCAGTTGGTAGCTTGTTGTATTCTCTTGATTTCCTTCTTAAAAAACAAAACAAAACAAAAAACCTTGTAGCATGATATACAATGGCCATTGTTTTGCTTTTTCACTTACATCTTAGAGATTGTTCTTTATCAATAGAGATCTTCCACTTTGCCTGCGTCCTCCCGGAGCCGTCCTATCTCCTCGCACCTAGCATCCAGGGAAACGCACCGCGCACCGACGGAGCGGACATGGGCAGATCTACCACGCGGCCTGCGCAGTGGTTTCATTAATGAGGTTCTGGCATTCAGTTAGTTAGAAGAGATCAAAATAAAACACACAGACAGTACCTTATTTTAATGCTAGGTCCAAGACGGCTCGCCTCTTTTCCCTGCCTCCAGCCGCCCAGCAGGGCAGCGAGGATTACTCTGGGCTAGCAGGAGAGAGAGAGAGAGCGAACACGCCGGGGATCAGCCTTTTATTTGGGGGAAACAAGAGATTCAGGGGAGAATTCCATCCAATGAAGGTTGAGGGGGGGCTGTACTCCAAGGTCAGGGTCAGTGATTGGGTCTCCAGGGTCAGTGGTTACGCACACCCCCACACGGATGGGCTCTCTCATCAGGAAAGGGTCGGGATAACTCCGACACAGCCAGAGTGCCTCAGGCCCTTAACGGGAGTCACCCAATCACGTGTCAGAATGGCTCCCCACATATTCCCCCTTTCTATTCTTAACAATGAGGCGGCGGTTCACTCTCTGGAGTCCCCGGATTCTTGATTGGAAGACTCGCCATCCTATAGTTACAATACAAAAGAGAATTAACAGCAAGGAGAATAATCCAATAAGGTACCAAGCGGAGTGCTTAAGAATATTTCCAGGGTTGAATCCATTTAATTCCTTCAATATTTGGTTAGCCAAAGAAGAAGGATCTGAAAAATCAGCTCTATTATTTTGAATGTCTTGGATATGGTGATGAAGTTCCAGAATATCCAAGCTATTATTACTATTTTGCCAAATGCCTAATAAATGGTTTTTAACCTTCTCCCAATCCCAGAGAGAAGCATTGTACTTGGCAGCTGTAACACATACATACTTATAATTAGCATGGCATTTAAGCCTTTCCTTAAATTTTAAGGCTGAAAGTTCATTACCAATGTTAATAACAGTCGCCTCTAAGGCGTTTAATTTAGTTTCAATCCTTTCATCAATATTTACTTGATTACGCAAAGCCTTGGAAGTATTTTGAGCTAAATTATTAAGAAATTTTGCATGCTGAATATTCTGAGACAATGTCAGAGATGCAGAGACGGTTGAGGCAATAAATGAGACCAGTGCTAAGACACCAACAATTATGACTCCAATAGCACGTTTAGGTCTTGTTAGCTGGGCATGAATTTGCTGCAGGACTTGTAAACCAGCATCAGCATACCATGGCTCTGAAATATTAGCAGGTAATAAAACAAAAGAGGGCTGATGAAGTATCAGCACTCCTTTTCCTCCATTATACCTAGAAATACAATTGGTTAGGTTGCACTTATTACAAGTAACAAAATATCTATCATCTATCCATCTAACTTTTACATTTCCAATAATTAAAACATAAGGAGATTGGACACAGGCTCTTAGGCCATAGCAAGATCCCTCTTTACAGTTCTTGCCGACAAATTTTGGTAAAGGTTTATCTGTAAAATGTAAATATTCTGAGGCAGCAATTAAACGCCAAATATCTCTTTGAATGCCTCCTTCACTATAAGTCAAAATATTACTAACAAATCCTGCAGGTGTCATAGCAGAATTTCTTCGTAATTGTCTCTCATCAATTTTTGGAGACCAGTCTAAAATATACCCACCAGCTTTAGACACCTTATGTAGTACAGGAAAGGCATTTACATAATCCATCCATTTAGGAAAGGTGCCAATTTCAATTATAGAACTATTTGGACAGTGGGGTACCGGTGGAGGTTTTGCAGAAATGACTGGCTTGTTATGGGAAAGTCCCATCTTAATTACTGATTTAGTATTAGGTTTTAAGTCTCCATAAATAGAATTATTTGTCAGTCTAGGTTTACCAATCGCTGTCTTTTCTTCAAATGATACTTTTAGACAGCCAGCATGTTTATCATGTGACCAACATAAAGGTAATTGGGCACTGTAGCCAGAATAATTAAATCTAGTCACATGATTGGGAGTAATATGAGTATCTGTAAATCCTCCCATCATGAATGAGTCATTAGTAAATACTGGAATAGATTCTCCAGTCCACACAGCTGGGTGTACCAGGGGTGGATCTGGGAAATATGTCCAATAAGTGTCTACTTGATTCCCTTTTACCTGACAGCCCAGTAGGGCAATTACTGTCGCTACCATCAAGACTGGTGTCCTGTTCTTTCCTAGGCGTCGAAGTATTTGGGAGGGAGGCCTGGGTTGTCAGCTTCTTCACATCTTTCCACGAAATTAGCTTCTCGGCTGGTTCAATCTGGTTTTTCTTTATCCTTTTCCGATATCTCTTCCTTCTGGGTTGTGGCTCCTCCGTGTCTATCCTCAGTCGCTTGAGTCTGGGTTCTATCTCCTCCATGTCTGATAGCACGTTCAGGCACCCAGATAGGACGAAAAGCACCTTCTGGAAAAATACAAGCATGCCCTCGGCCCCATGATATTACCGGATCTGGGCCCTTCCACTGACCAGTCTGTAAATCTTTCCACAGAACTCTGCCTAAAGGGCCTGTCACCGAGGGAGACATTTGCCTCTCAGCAGCTGTGTGACCTTCTGTGTCACAGTTTAAAAAATTTAAAACAAATAAGGCATGATTAAGGCTATTTTGGGGAGTCATTATCTTATTCCCCCTTTTTAATTTTTGTAATTGAAGTTTAATAGATAAATGAGCTCGTTCTACAATGGCTTGACCTTGGGGGTTATAAGGAATTTCTGTTTTATGATTAATTTGAAACTCTTGGCAAAATTGTTGAAAAGCAGAGCTTACATAAGCTGGAGCATTATCTGTTTTAATCTGCATAGGACACCTTAAAACAGAAAAAGCTGCTAAGCAATGAGAAATTACATGTTGAGTATTTTCCTTAGTACGTGCTGTGGCAAAAATAAATCTAGAATAAGTGTCCACTATGACATGCACATAACATTGCTTACCAAATTGAGGAATATGAGTTACATCCATTTGCCATATCTGATTTGGTTTTAAACCACGGGGATTTACCCCTGATGGCAGAGATGGAGTGTAAATAACACACTTAGGGCATTGGCTTACAATCTGACGAGCCTGTTCTCTGGTAATACTGAATTTTTTACGTAAGCTAGAAGCATTTTGATGATGCAAGGAATGGGAAGCTAGGGCACAGTCATATGAAGACATCTGTTGACAAAAAGCTACTAATTTATCAATATTATCATTACCTGCAACCAAAGGTCCAGGGAGGTTAGCATGTGCACGGATGTGTGTAATAAAACATGGGTACTTCCTCATTAGCACTGTCTTTTGTAAATTATGAAATAATTCAAATAACTCCTGTGATGAAGTAAACCCAATAACTGAGGTTTCAATATTTTTAGTAACTCTGACTGCATATAAGCTGTCAGAATAGATATTAATAGGCTCATTTGAAAAATAATCTAAGGCCAAAATCAGGGCTTGAAGTTCTGCCCTTTGAGCTGAAGTATAAGAAGTTTGTATTACCTCTGTGTGAACACGGCTGAAGAAACCTGCCTTACCAGAGCTGGAACCATCTGTGAACACCGATAAAGCTCCCTCTATTGGATGGGAAAGTACAATCTTTGGAAAAATAAGTGATGTTAATGATGCAAATTGTACAATCTTATCACGAGGATAATGGCTATCTATCTGCCCAGGGAAATCTGCAAAAGCTACCTGCCATGAAGTAGAAGTTTGAAAAAGCCAATTAGTCTGTTGAACAGAAAATGGAATAATTATGATATCAGGCTCAGATCCAATTAATTGTAAAATCTTAGTTCTACCCTTAATTACTAATTGAGCTGTAGAATCATGAAAAGAAATTAATGTTTTTTGAGGGGAATGAGATAAGTAGATCCATTCAATAACTCCTAATCTTTGCCATATGGCTCCTGTTGGGGTATGCTCAGTTGGAAATATTAATAAATACAGTATTTCTTTAGGATCTATTCTAGTAAGCTGTGCATTTTTAATTGCAATTTCCACTTTCCTTAAGGCTGCTTTGGCCTCCAAAGTTAGTTGACGTGGAGAGGTTGGAGAAGGATTTCCTTGTAATATCTGAAATAAAGGACTTAACTCAGAAGTAGTTAACTTTAAGGATGGTCTTAGCCAGTTAATATCTCCTAATAGTTTTTGAAAATCATTAAGGGTACGTAACTCCTTGACTCTTATCTGAAGATTTTGAGGACGGATTGTACTCCCTTGAATTATCTGACCTAGATATTGAAAAGGAGATACCTTTTGAATTTTTTGAGGAGCTATACTTAAACCCATAGTTGTAAGTGAGGTCTCTAACTGAGTAAAAATTTCTGAAAGTACTTCTGAATTAGCATGGGCCAATAATATATCATCCATAAAATGAATAATGTATGCATCAGGGAAGCTATTTCTAATGGGATCTATTGCCTGATCAACATATTTTTGACACAGGGTAGGGCTATTACGCATTCCCTGAGGAAGGACTTTCCAGCAGTATCTTTTAACAGGTTCCTTAAAATTAACTGCTGGGACAGTGAAAGCAAATTTTTCACAATCTTTAGGATGTAACCTTATAGAGAAAAAACAGTCTTTTAAATCTATTACCATCAAGCTATAATCTAAAGGAATGGCTGTGGGGGAGGGAAGTCCTGGCTGTAATGATCCCATAGGCTGAATTGTCTGGTTTATTGCTCTTAAATCCTGTAGTAATCTCCAATTTCCTGACTTTTTCTTAATAACAAAAATAGATGTATTCCAAGGGCTAAGTGTTGGTTCAATATGACCAGCCTGAAGTTGTTCCTCAACTAATCTATGAATTATTTTAAGCTTTTCCCCTGAGATGGGCCACTGAGAAATCCAAATAGGCTCTTTTGTGAGCCATGTAATTTTTTCAGCTGTCTTAAGGATCGGGGAAGTACTCAGTGCCCCTAATAAAAATTTTGTCCTGAAGTATTTACTAATCCTTGCCGTGGAGACTGGCTTGTAAACAGATATTTTTCCTGAAAGGTTTCCCTATCATCTCCAGGAAAATACCTCTGATTAATTTCTTCAACTGACCTTATAGAATTTGGGGTAACTAGTAGCAGTCCCATTTTGGCTAGAATATCTTTTCCCCATAGATTAGCTGGTAAAGACTCTAACACATAAGGTTTAAATATTCCACTGTTTCCATCAGAATCTTCCCAACGGAGATAGTTGGCACTTTGAGCAGGCTGTGAAATTTTTCCTATTCCTTCTAGGTTAGCTAAGGCTGTATGCAGAGGCCATGTCCTGGGCCAAAACCGGCTGGACAATATTGAGCTATCAGCCCCTGTGTCAATTATTCCTAGGAAATTTTTATTATTAATTCTAAGTTTTAATAAAGGGCGTTCTTGTCGCACTAACTGGGACCAATATACTCTGTCCGGCGGTTTAGAAACTGAATCTGCCGGTAGGTGCCTTTCTGAGACACAAGGCAATAATATTAATTGAGCAAAAATATCCTTTGGGGTGAGTCTTAGGGCATAATTGGATCTTACAGTAACATATAATTGTCCTTTAAATTCTGAATCTATCACACCAGGTATTACTTCAATAGCTCCCTTTAAATTATTACGCCCCAAAATTAAACCTACAGTATTCTCAGGAAGCGGCCCGAAAATCCCAGTAGGGATTTGTGTTGGTCCCGTTTCAGGATCTAATTCAACTGTCTCTGAAGGTCCTAAGAAAACTGTCTGTGATCCATGTCTCTGTTCCGGTAAAAATCGCGGACTGTCTTGGTTGGCGCCGCTAGTGACGTCACACTGTGCGACGTCTCCCCATATTGTTTCTGGGCCCGGGGAGGGGCCGAACGGAAGTTTTTTGTCCCCTCGCTAGGAGGAAATACTTGTGGCGAGAAGGCGGGCTCATCCGCGCCACCCGAATCAACCATGTGGCGCCGAGTCCTGCAATATCTATTATCGCCAGTAGATGGAGCCCTAAACCTAAATTTGCGTTGGCGACATTCGTAGGCGAAATGACCGGGTTTTCCGCAAACGTAACACTTGCTGCGGGACTTCTGAACTGAATTTTGTGGCCCCAAAGTTTCCTTTAATACTGTTGCTAAGGCCACCGTTTGCAACTGAGTGGAATCTAAGTCAGAACACAAGCGAATATACTCAGAAATTGTTCCTTTCTTACGATGGGGGCGGAGAACATCCTGGCAAATTTTGTTTGCGTTCTCAAAAGCCAATTGTCTAACAATAAATTCGCTAGCTCCTGGGTCCCCGATGGACCTGTTCGCAGCCTGATATAGTCGGGCTACGAAATCTGAATAAGTCTCATTGGCACCTTGTCTGATTTTGGTAAGAACTAAATTGGACTGGTCCTTGGGGACAATTTGCCTCCAGGCACGTTTTGCACAATCAGTTATTTGATTGTACACTACAAAATCATAATTTAACTGTCTTTCTAAATCAGCAAAATCTTCAGTCCCTAAAAACATCGTTACTGGCGTTTCTATGCCCTGTCTCCTGTTCCTTTCTGCTTGTTCATTACAAAAATCAGTCCAGTAAGTTTTCCAGAGCAAGTAATCTCCCCCGCTCAGACAAGATCTGGCTAAAAAATCCAATCACTAGGAGGAAGGGGTTGTGAGCAAATATTTTCTATTAGACTCTGAACAAAAGGCGAATTTGGGCCGTACGTTTCACATGCATTTTTCAATTCCTTGATAGTTTTAAAAGGGATTACAGCATGAACTCTAACTCTCTGATCTTGTTCATTAGTTTGCTCAAAAACTGGAAAGAGGTGAAAACCAGTAGTATCCTCCCCCATTTCTTGAGCCTTCTTAATACCTTGCTGAACTGGGGTAAGAAAAGTCATCTTTAATTCAGCACACCTGTTAAATTTGGTCCTTCTAGCAGGTATCGGCCGAATTTTAAAAGCTTGGGCAGGTGGTGCTAAATGCAATCTATTAAAATTTCTCTCTAAGTCCTGAGTTTCTATGTCTAATTCTTCTTCCTCAGACTGTGAGCTGCTATCAGACTCTGTACTATCGCCATTTGGAATTTGGGTTTCTAACTCACGTGGCTGAGAAGAAACCTGAGCCCCGCTAGGAGTTTCCTTTGTATTTTCCTCTCCAGGAAGATTGGTTACCACTTCTGGAGGGCTCTCCAAGATTAGAGATGCTTCTTCTTTATCATGCTGTTCTGTACAATCTGTCTGCGGGCTAGCTTGCACAATTCTAACCTTTGTTTTAGCTCCTAGCGCTTTTGTTTTAAAACGGCTCAAAGGAAAGGAAATTAATTTAGCTTCAGGCTGATTTTCCATTTGAATAGACCTAATGGCTCTTTGAATACCTCTCAGAAGCTCTTCTGGCGGCCATGGACTCTGGTCCATGTATTCAAAGAGACAAATTTCTAGGGCCGTCCAAGTTTTCTGTATATTCTCTATACCTCCAGGTATTTCAGTAGAAAGACAAACTCTCTGTAACTTTCTTCCTAATTTCTCCCAAGTAAGTAAATTTGGAGACTCTTGGTCACAAAACCAAGGACAATATTCACCTACAATCTTTAAGAATTGCAATAACTGAGTTTTCTTTATCTGTTTTCCTTTCTGATTAATTATACTGTCTAAAATAGTTAGATACATTTCCTTATCCGAAGAAGTAGAATTTCCCATTTTAAGTAAATTAACGTCTCTTTCCTTCAATATCTCCCGGTACTTTTGTGACCCAAATGTCATTTCTTCCTTTCTCTTATCTTATTTCTTATTTTCCTTATCCTCTTTATTACTTTTGTGACCCAAATGTCACTTCTTCCTTTCTCTTATTTCTTTTTCCTTATCTTCCTTTTTTTTCTTTCCCTTAATCTTTTTAGCGCGCGCTCCCACTCAATCTAACTAATTCAGAATGCCCCACGTTGGGCGCCAATTCTACCACGCGGCCTGCGCAGTGGTTTCATTAATGAGGTTCTGGCATTCAGTTAGTTAGAAGAGATCAAAATAAAACACACAGACAGTACCTTATTTTAATGCTAGGTCCAAGACGGCTCGCCTCTTTTCCCTGCCTCCAGCCGCCCAGCAGGGCAGCGAGGATTACTCTGGGCTAGCAGGAGAGAGAGAGAGAGCGAACACGCCGGGGATCAGCCTTTTATTTGGGGGAAACAAGAGATTCAGGGGAGAATTCCATCCAATGAAGGTTGAGGGGGGGCTGTACTCCAAGGTCAGGGTCAGTGATTGGGTCTCCAGGGTCAGTGGTTACGCACACCCCCACACGGATGGGCTCTCTCATCAGGAAAGGGTCGGGATAACTCCGACACAGCCAGAGTGCCTCAGGACCTTAACGGGAGTCACCCAATCACGTGTCAGAATGGCTCCCCACAGGCAGAGCGATGGTGGCCAGGCTGGGGCTGGGGCTGCTGCTTCTGGCACTGCTCCTACCCACGCAGATTTATTCGAACCAAACAGCTGTTGTGACACTTTCAAGTAACTCCTCACAGAGTACCTCCGCTGCTCCCAATTCAACTAATGCTACACCCAGCACAGGTGGCAGTGCCCTGCAGTCAACAGCCAGTCTTCTTGTGATCTCGCTCTCTCTTCTACATCTCTACTGTTAGAGACTCAGGCCAAGAAATGTCTCTACTTCCCCATCTTCTAAACCCAATCGGAATGGCGACTAGAAGTCCAGTGTCAAGGAAGAAGCTGGTCTGCATCAAATCTACCAATTCCACACCTGATTTTATTGGCACAGAAAACGTTGAGAATTCCAAATTGATTGGTTTGAAGGACATGTGAAGGGTTTCACACGTGATGAATGCCAATATTAAATCTGCTGGAGTTTCATGTGCAAGATAAAAAGAGATAACATCCAAAATTGAGACATGATTTCCTTGAATGAGGCAAAAGAAATATGGACATTTAAAACTCTATCTTGAAAACAAGAATAGATTTTGTCTAGAGATAAAGGATGGAATGTGGAATGGAGATTTCAGTTTTTATTTGGTTTATGAGAAATCTATAAGGCCATAAAACAGTTAGGTAATATAAAAAGCTTCCATGATTCTATTTATACGTACACTAGAGGGAACTTCCAGGTGTTACTGTAAATCCTCTATGTATTGTTTCAGCAGTACTAATTTAATGCTGATATATTCTAGAAAAAGTTTCACATTGTTAAGCTATTTCTGTTCCTTTGGGAACTGAACTCTTTCCTCTGTGGTTTTTGGATTTGACATTATATTTGAACTTTTATGTAGCAATTGACATGTGCCAGGGCAATGATAGATTGGAATTCACCCCAAATCCAGGCATCATGAGTAAGTCTTGCTTATCCTCTCAAAGTCAAATGGTAGGCATCTCCCATCTCCTGTTTTCATTCAACAAGAGTGTCAGATTCCTTTAGCTAAACTGATTCCAAAGAGTAGAATTGCATTGACCTCAACTAATTTCAAAATGCTACTTTTTATTTCTACATCTGTTGAATACTTTTCATAATTGAAAATGGTCCGCTTTGAAGGTAAAATGGCAAATCTTGAAATTAGAAAGGCAACTATGTGAAGAAGCCAAATTTATAAATCAGCATTTGGGAAGTGAAGACTGGAAGCTAGCTTGCATATTAAATTCACAAAAACTTTTATACTTTTTCTGTAAATACTTTTTTTTAAAACTATGGATCAGAATTGCCACATTTTGGAACACTTTCTGTTATCAGTCAATATTTTTAGGTAGTTAGAACCTGATCCTAAGCTTAAAAGCAGTCTTGATCTTTTAAATCTTTTACAACTGCCTTGAAACACAGAAACCTTTTGAAAAATACACACTCCCTAAAATGTTTTGTTCGCATGGTCACACACTGATGCTTACATGTTCCAGTATCTAATATGGCCACCATAGTCTTGATAACCCAAATCATTTTTTCTCATCTTTAGAAACCTACACGGAACAACCAGATCAAACAGATCTAAAGCTACTGTGTGTGTGAATGAACACGCCCCTTTGCTTCATACCTGAATGCTGTATATCTATTTGGATTGTATATTCTGTTTGTGTATTTATGCTTTGATTCATAGTAACTTCTCATGTTATGGAATTGATTTGCATTGAACACAAACTGTAAATAAAAATAAATAAATGGCTGAAAGAGCAAAAAAAAAAATAGAGATCTTCCCCTACCTCTGCCCAATGTCATGGTATGAATAGACTATTATTGTTTAATTAGTTCCCTACTGATGAAAAGTTTATAGCTTCCTTTTATTTTTCTGTCATAAGCAATGCTGCGTATGCTTGTCTTTAGACACATGTGCATGATATTTGTAGGATAATTCCTAGAAGTGAAATTTATGGTTAAAGAAATGCATCCTTGGTGTTTTTATGGCATTCTTTAGAGAATAAATCATTTAATCATCCCACCAACAATATGTTGGAATTTCCCAGGCAGTAAATCTGAAACTATTTTTTGGAAGGCTGGGGATGAGGCTAATTGATAGAACATTTGCCTGGCCTGTGTGAGGCCCTGGGTTTGATCCTATCACTGTATTATTTTTGGAGGCCAGTACAGATTTTTCAACCTTTTCTTTTGGCAAGTGAACATATTGAATTAAACTACTATCTGTTATATTAATAAATTCATAAAGTATATTTTAGCTCCAAATAAGAAAAGCTCAGAGTAATAAGGACTCATTGAGGAGAGGGGGAATAGCTGTCATCTTTCACTGACACTTTTGCCCACAGACAAGCCTTGCAGCCTGTTGGCATTCATATTTCTGTTGCCACCTCCTAGGATTCTAGCTTCTTCAGTACTGAGCCACCATCAGTGTTATTAACTTTAGGAGACTCTTTTCTCCTCTATCCAATTCCAACTTCAAGCTAGGATTTTGGACCTTTAATTACGTGGACCAGCTAAATCTTAACTGTCACACTTAACAAGGTTTTACCAGTTTCAGGGCTAAAAATTAAAGGAAATACTGTACACTAATATGGCCCAGTTCTCATGGAATGTACTGCATAGTTGCTTCCCTGCCAAGACTTTGGCTTGCCTCTTGCTTGGAGCTTTTTTCTCCTAAAATTGAGAGTGCTCTAGGTTTTAGGGCAGTGGCTTACAGCCTTGACCACACAATGAAACACCTGAAGTGATTTGTTATATTTACTTTTGTGGTACTGGAGATTGAATCCTGGGACACTTCACCATTGAGCTATATCCCCACCCTGCTTTTTATTAGATTCTGATTTAATTCATGTGGATGTGGCTTGAGTATGGGCTATTCTAGTTCTCAACCCCTGGTTATATATTAGAATCACATAGCTTTTTAAAAATTAAATGTACAACTGTTAGGTTAAAGGTTAAAAGGAAACTTTAAAATGAATGGATCAAGCTGATAACATAACAAACTGATCAGTGTTACCATCACCAAAGTATCATCATGAGGTGTCATGTGCCTTCTGATTTGATATAGTAGGAAGTACATAGCTCTCTTTGTCAAGTAGCCCTGAATGAGAACTACCAGAACTTGAGTCTGAACAAGCCTTAGAATCTAATGCCAGTTTTTATGATACTTGGAAGAAGTATACTTGGAAGAGAAGTGCTTGAAGAATAGTCCCTGGACCAGCAGTATCAGCACTATCTGAAAGCTTGTTAGAGATGATATGCTGTTTCTCAGGCTTCATCACAGACTTACTGAATAGAACCTAGGGTTTAACAGAATTGCTAGGTGATTCTTATGCATGTTAAAGCTTGAGAAACACCATTGTTAATGCCAAGAGATTTAATAAACCAAACCCAGAGAACATGGAAGATGGTATGGAACAAATAACTCAGTTTCTTCAACAAAATGAAAATGGGGGTGGGGGAAGGAAGAGGAGAGGAGTAATTATACATTTAAAAATATTATATATTTTAAAATATTTTAAGAAACAAACTAACCAAATATAATGGAGTTTGTTTGGTTTCTTATTTTAACAAATCCACTGTAGACATTTTGAGACAATTGGGGAAATTTGAATATGGTCTAGTGGAAGATGGTAATAGGTAATAAAGAATGAATTATGTATTGAGTGATGATTATTTTTAAAAATAATTATTATTTTTGTGGTGTTGGGGATTGAACTCGGGAGCACCATTACCACAGTGTTTGTTTTTTGTTTGTTTTTGAGACAGGGTCTTGCTAAGGTGCCCAGGTTGAACTTCTGATCCTACTGCCTTAGCTTCCTGAGTTGCTGGGATTACAAATGTGCACCACCATGCACAGCTATAATGATTATTTTATAAAAATAGACATTGTTAAAGATATACCTGCCATATTTATAAACAAAATATTTTTTAAAAAACATATATCTATATATATATATATATCTGGTTCCACGCCAGATTTGGATGAAATATGAGTACTGATAGTTTAAAAACAAAATCAAACAACCAATGGAACAAACCCTCCCCCCTCATAATGTTATACTCAACCTTAATAGGAGAAGTTCACAGATACTGGTGTTTTTTTTTTTTTTGTTTTTCACAAAGGTTCCCAACTAAAATCAGAAGATGTGGCACAATATCTAAAAAGAATTTTTTTTAAAAAGAGGTGGAACAAATGTTGGGTGCAAGAACCTCTGTTCCAGCATCCAACCCATTGTGTAATAATTTGATTGGGGGCCGGGCATGATGGCACACACCTGTAATCCCATCGACCTGGGAGGCTGAGATAGGAGGATTGTGAATTCAAAGCCAGCCTCAGCCATGGTAAGGGGCTAAGCAATTCAGTGAGACTCATCTCTAAATAAAATACAAAATAGGGCTGGGGATGTGGCTCAGTGGTTGAGTGCCCCTGAGTTCAATTCCTGGTACCAAAATAATAATAATAATAATAATAATAATAATAATAATAATAATAATAATTTGATCGGTTTCTTCCAATAGACTATGAGTTCCTGGGAACAGAATAGTGGATGGACTAGAGCAGGCACTCAGTGTGTACCCACTTTAAGAGGGTCTCTTGCAAGGGGAAACACTTGGGGAAAGAACTAGTTGGAAGGAAGGAAGGAAGGAAGGGAGGGAGGGAGGGAGGGAAAGGAAGGAAGAGAGGGAGGGAAAGGAAGGAAGGAAGGAAGGAAGGAAGGAAGGAAGGAAGGAAGGAAGGAAGGGGAGGGGAGGGGAGGGGAGGAAGGAAAAAAAAGAAATCAGTGTCGGTATTCCCTGGGACTTACCCAGTTTTATCACTGAAAGTTCTATACCCCAGGAGACCCCTTAATCTTGGGTGAGCTGGATGGTCAGTCATCCTAGATCAGCAAGATGTGGCTTTAGTGACCAGTTGAGCCAATGTTCCTACCCTAGATCCTGTTTTAGGTGGCCTAGTTGCCTGTGTTGTCTCCTGGAGTCCTCCTAAGCTCACAGACCTTCTTAAAATTTTGTTTCTCCTCCCAGCAAATGCTTTTTTTTTTTTTCAATATTTTCTTCCCAGGAAGCATTAAAGGGCCTCTGTGAAGCCAAAAGAGAGAACGAATGTGCTAGGTGTTACATGCCAGGATGTGGCAGAACTGAAGGGGTGCTGCTTTCTGCCATGTGGCACCTTTACCTTCAGAGTCCTTTGAAGAGGAATCTAATAGATCCCAAACCCACCATCCCAGGCATAGATAGGAGTGCATTACATTTTGGCTTTGAGTTTAGCTTTCTTCTCACACCAGCATGTTGTGGCTTAATGGCCCACAGAACCCTTGGGATTTTGAAGGCAAGCTCGTAGGAGAAAAGGGCTTGTGAACGTGTTTGGGAACCAATATATGCTGTCTCTGCTGTCATCTGTGCTGTCACAGGGCCCTATGGATTTGAAGAAACCAGGGTGGCAAGAGCAACCCCAAGACAGCCTTATCAGCTTCTAAGCCCCTTTAGTAAGTTTCATATGTTACAGGAATTGGAAGCTTCTCCATATATGGGGCAATTTGACTCCTACAGAGTAGAGCACAGCTAGATGCATCCCCAGGAAACTGGACTGGGTAAGGTACACTGAGTGAGAAGAGACACTGGATTTAGAGATGAGCCAGGGAAGGGGCCAGAAATCAGGCAAGATATGTTATGGGTCTGTCTGACCATAAAAATATTACAGATAGGATCCAAGGAATGAAACTTGTGCAAGAAGGGAGGGCCAGCTCCCCTTGCTACAATCAGTTCTGTCATTCACCCTCAGGAATCTGAGGGTCTGAGGATATGGGGGTAGTGGGGAGGAGGTAAACTCACAGCAATTACATTTACATTGTTACATGTATCAATTGCAGTAAAGGTCTCCTTAATATGATGCATTTGTAAAATTTAGGCCTTTATAATAGTTTTTCACAGTTCTTGCTTAAATTTTTCATTTTATTTCTTATAATAGTTCTAATAGTCTTATGAGTGGTTCTCATATCAAAACCACCTTTCAGACTTGTAGAGCTAGGTAAACTACACCAAGCTTCTGATTTAGTAGCAAGACCCGAGAATCTGCATTTTTCCTAAGTGGCTCTGGTGCTGCTGGCCCAGGGTCCACTGACCTATGAAAAGATTAAAGACAACACTCTCATTCATTCTAAATATATTTATTGTGTACCTAATATGCCAGGTATTCTTCTGGGTTCTGAGGATACAGTGGTGATAAACCAGTATAGTTATGGTTCAAGAATAGAACAATAATATAAATAGAAAGAGGAAAAAAAACAAAAACAAAACAAAACACCATGGCTTACATAACAAATGAGTATACATTAAAGAGAGTATTGCAGAATGGCTTCAGGACTAGTT
This sequence comes from Spermophilus citellus, assembly GCF_964194105.1. Classification (NCBI taxonomy): domain Eukaryota; kingdom Metazoa; phylum Chordata; class Mammalia; order Rodentia; family Sciuridae; genus Spermophilus; species Spermophilus citellus. The sequence continues at coordinate 20,389,628 of NC_138184.1, read as the reverse complement.
GAATAATTTAGAAAGAGCCTATATCAAGACTCCCTTTCCACCTACAGGTCAACTGTGAGTAGTCTTTCTCCCACACCCTGCTTTGGAGTAGTCTTTGGATATTAAAATGGAGGAGACAGAAGATATGGCACCAAATTCATGACAGGATGCTCTGAAATTCCTAATTTCAGACAGATGTGGCTGGTGAAGATGGGGTCTTAAGCCCCCAGTTTTGGGTGACTTTTACTAATGACAAAAATTATTAGCATTAAGCAGGTGCTTGAGGAATTACCTGGAAAGCTGCAGGCTTTACAATGCTTCTCTTCTTTCCCTATCCCAACATTTGGAAAAACCTCTCATTCAGATGGCCTTTCAAATGAGAAGCAGGCATGGGTCTACAATAATTGATTACTGGAGAGAAAAAAAGTATATCTATTTTAATTCCAGGTGGGATAAAGTTCAAAATGTAAAAAATGAAACAAAGAACAAGCGATTAAAGGTGATTATTTTTTTGATACTGGGGACTGAACCCAGGGCACTCTACCACTGAGCTATACCACCAGCCATTTTTCCTTTTCATTTTGAGATAGGGTCTCCTTAAGTTGCTGAGGCTGGCCTGGAACTTGTGATCCTTTTGCCTCAGCCTCCCGAGTCACTGGGATTATGCCTTGTGAGGTGATTCTTTATCTGAGACAAAACAAAAGGTTCATAAATTACATAATTTATAAATTAGTAAGAGAAACATGACTAAACTAATGGAAATTAACAAAAAGTTAATTCAAGGAATAGAAAACAATAGTTAACATCATAAGTTTAGCCTTAGGCTGGGGTTGTAGTTCAGTGGGAGCGCTTGCCTGGCACTTGTGAGGCACTGGGTTCAATCCTTAGAACCACATAAAATTAAATAAATAAAAATAAAGGTATTTTTAAAAAAACTTAAAAAAAATGAAGTTTAGCCTCATTGGTACATCAAAGAAAATGCCAATTGAACTTAACCTATTAAGTACCATTTGAAAATAGGAAGTTGACAAAAAAAAAAAAAAAAAAAAAAAAAAGAAAAAGCCTAGTGTCAACCCAAAGCTGATGCACTGTTATTCTGCCTGAGGTCAAGTGGCCTCTTAGGGTTGCTTAATGAACAAAATGGTAAAAACCAAAACAAAACAAACAAAAAAGCAATTTTTACTAAACATCTGCTTTAAAAATATTCAAATACTTTTAACTCTTAATAAATAATATAAATGTTTAAAAAATGCTTCCAGTAATTCATTCAATCATCAGAAATACACTCATGTTTAACCAGTTATTTACTGTATCACTTAGGGATGACATTTTTTTTTTTTAAGTTGTCAGTGGACCTTTATTTATTTCTATGTGGTGCTGAGAATTGAACCTAGTGCCTCACCCATGCTAGGTATGTGCTCTTTCACTGAGTTACAACCCCAGCCTGTAGGATGGCATTTGACTGCAGGACCCTTTAAGAGAAACCTGTCAGAAGATAAATAAGCATAGTGGTTATTCTTCTTATGTATGAAGAAGTTCAGAGGCTAGCAATCCAAGTCTGGTGCATGCCATAAAGATCCAAGCTCCTTCAATTTTTCCACTTTAATACCCCCAGAAAGTAGTTGTCTTCTGTATGCCAAAAAACCACAGCTCTGCTACTTCTAGCTTTCATGTCTGTACTCCAAGCAGGATGAAGAGATAAGGGCAAAGACTCATATTTTTCAAGCCCATTCTTTTGTATAAAAAAACCCAGCATCTTTATTAAGCAGGCTTCCACCTGCAACTTTTACCTTGCCAGAGCAGAGTAACAGGGCCACCCTTAGCAGGAACTGTGTGGTGTTTGTTTTTTTTGGTACCAGGGATTGAACTCAGAGGTGCTTTACTATCAGGTCCTTGCTAAATTACTTAGGGCCTCATTAAGTTGCTGATATTTGTCTTGATCCTGCAATCCTCCTGCCCCAGCACGGAGTCACTAGGATTATAGATGTGAGTGAGCTACTGCACCCAGCTAGGGAAGTATTTTTAACTAGTTGCATTATCATCTCCCTCACTCAAAGTGTGAGAATGGAGAAGATACAATAAGGGGAATTCATTTAATTATGAAATTCTCTGTCACTATTAATGTCAGATTTATGAAGTTTGATGACCTGAAAAAATGCTCACAATGTAATGTCAACTAAGAAGGGAGGACAGAAAACACACATAATACAATCTCAATTTTGTTTATAAAATATAATTTACATACATATATACACACATATTGCAAGTAACAAAATGTCAATATCTATAAAGTTGACATTTCCTGTCAAAGGATTATTGATGGATAGACATAAATTTTGTTTTATTAATTGTGGATGTGTAACCGACGTGATTCTGCAATCTGCATTTGGGGTAAAATTGGGGGTTCATAACCCACTTCAATCTAATGTATGAAATATGATATGTCAAGAGCTTTGTAATGTTGTGAACAACCAATAAAAAAAAAAAAAGAAAAAAAATTTTGTTTTATTAAATTTTTTTCTGTATTTTCTAAGATGAACTTGTGTAACAGGGAAAAATGTTATTTTAAAAGACATAAAAAAAGAAATATTTTTTAAAAATACCTTATGTACTTTCAAAGAAGACTAAGTACAAAATGCTTTACACTTACTCGTTTTCCTCTTCATTGTCAAAAGAAAGGAGGCTGGTGTTTTTTATTTGCTTTTGTGAGTTCTTTTTAACTAAGTCCTGCTTATTTATTTTGTCTTCACTTGTTATCTTCTTTTTTGAGCTTGCTGTTAAACCTGAATATTTTTCATCTGAGGGACGCTTGACTGGTTTTCGATACATGATTCTTCCATCAGCTGGAGCTGGTTCTTCATCTGAAGCAAAAACAAAGTTAAAGATTTTTTTTCTCATTATTTTGCCATTAACAAGAGTCAAATGGCAAAAATATTCTCATACTGTATTTAAGGATACCCTTGGAGTAAATTCAGTATGGGCCTCTAGTTATATGCCCCTCAAGATTAGCATTCACTTGCAAATGCTGTATCCCTAGTCCAATCAGGTTGTATTTTTAAGTATTTTTGAAAAGTGTTTGGAACTACTGTATTTTCCCACAAAGCAATGTAATAGTTGTTAGGAAACCACATTTCAGGCACTAATTATTACACAGAACTTCATTGACTTGTTTGTAAACTTTACTACTTTTTTTTTTTGTTTTAAATATGGGGCTTTTACTTAAACTCACCCCTAATCCTCAAAACAACCCACTAAGTACACTTGTTGTCTCCATTTGATTAACAAGGAACTTGAGGCTCAGAGATGAAATAACTGGCTCAAGATCTCATATCTGGTGAAGTGCCAAAATCAAGACTTGAACCAAGGACCAGCTCCTTCAAACAAGCCTCTCTATTATATAAAATAAGGCAATTTCATACTCCAGGCTCCTTAAATTATTAGAGAAACCAAATTACTTTCAGATATATCTGTTTTTGCAGCCTTTATTTCTGCTTTAATTTTCATGACTTCTTCAGCTGTCAAGTCTCCCTTTTTTAAAACCACCACTTGGGGCCGTTCATCTTCTTGGTCACTGTGATCAGCATCTTCATCTGGGAGCTGAGGCTGGATTCTCTAGGAGAAAACAAAATACAGCATGTAGATTACTGATCTTGAAGTAATGCCAAGTACTGCCTCTGTAAACAAGTGTAATGATTAAAATGAGAAGGGTAACGTAACAACTAAATGAGATAGGAAATAATTTTTCAAGTAACTGCAAAGAATCTAACTACACCACACTAGGGAACAGGTTTACCTGCCAGTCATCCTGGATGCCTATCCAATGGGATTCATTTCCAAATCAGGAGGATTCCTGTTTGCATTTATGTGATAGGGGACCTCTGCTTTGGGTAATTCCATCATGCCTGGTCTACTCAGGACAGTGCTAAGCTATATCAATTCTCTTTGCTCCTCATCGACACTTTTTTTTTTTTTTTTTTTTTTTGTACTGGGGATTGAACTCAGGGGCACTCAACTACTGAGCTACACCCCGAGCCCTTTTTTGTATTTTATTTAGAGATTGGGTCTGGCTTTGAACTTGTGATCCTCCTGCCTCAGCCTCCTGAGCTGCTGGGATTACAGGTGTGCACCACCATGCCCCACTCATCAACACTTTTTACCTCTGTCTTTTCTCAGAGTAAGACAGAAAATAATCAAATGCCATCAAAGTAAGCAGCAAGTAAGAAGTGTTCTTCTCCTACCTCTGTTCATTCCTTATCCCATGTAAGAGCTTCAGCTGTTTCCAAGTATATACAAATATATAGGTATAGAAAACATTTTGCACATAATCAAACTGTGAATATTATGACATATTTTTTAATTTAAATTATGAAATTTCTCAAACATAAAGTACAGGGAATAACATAAAAGAAAACATGGACTCATTATACACAAATGCTAAATGGTAACGTTTTGCCAGTTGTTTGAGATTTCTAAAAAACGCCAGACACGGTAAAAGCCCCCTCATTTTTTTTTTTTTTTACTGAAAAATATCTTTACACAATACTTTGAGATTATAGTTACCTGATTTTATCAAGTTACTGCCTTGTATTTAATTATATATATGGCCATTTCATGATTTATTTTCCCAGTACCCTATAAATAAAAATTTGGGTTGTTTAAGAGCTTTTTCCTACTATGATAAAAACCTTGTATACATCTTTGCTCATTTTTAGAAACTTATATGTAGACAAATTCTTGGAAGTGGAATTGTTGGGTTGAAAGATAAGCACACCAAAAGTGTCTTCAACATATTATTCAAACAGCTCATTATTCCACTTCTCATTGAGCTCTGTGTCCCTAACAGGGTACAAAGCCCTGCATGACTGGGCCTCAGCCTATGACTACAGCTTTCTCCCATACCACTCTCTTGTGGCTCTAGACTGCAGTCAGGTTTGAGTACTTGGAGATCTCCAAACATAACGGCTCCTTTATCTCCTCCTTTATCTCTGAAAAAATCCCCATTGCCTCTGGCCAACTGCTATTCAAGCAGCCTTTAGGACTCAGATCTTCTAGAATCTCACCTCTTTTTCTCTTGTACACTGTACATAGCTCATAGAAAGCAAGTACCACACTGTGTTTTTAATGCTTTGTCTGTCTCCAGTAAGCAAGCTCCTTTGAGAGAGGCGCTGTGTTTCACCTCTGTATCTAGAGGCACACAGCCTAGAAAATAGAAGGGACTCAAGAAATACTTGCTGATCTACTAATGAATAACCAATAGATGGGTTAATACTGAATAATCTGAAATCCTGACAAGTTAGTTACAAGTTCATTCATCTTTTAAGATGAAGTTCATTCATCTTTTAAGAAGACTTGGGTCTTAAGTACCCAAGTCCCATTATTCAATAAGCTCATTCTCTTTAATAATATCTGTTAGTTTATTGACTATTCACCAGTTGCTGCCTATTTTTCTCTAAACGTTTCTAATAAGTGATCACAATCAAGTAGGTAATTAAGCATTTTTAGCAAGGAAATGGAAAAGTAAAATTATTTCCAATATTCTTTAGACTTGAGAATCATTAATTCTGATTCTCTCTTTTTATTTGACAAACTAGAAAACTAAAGAAACAGTGTAAAGAACAGTGACTGTTTAAAGCCACTTCTGAATTAACTCTCAAGAAGATCAATAAGATGATTTATCTCAATTATTATGATTTCCCACAAAAGTCAGTTCTTTTTGTTAACAGATCACTAAAATGCTGATTGTTTTGCCAAATTCATTAAGAATTGTTTGGGAAGATTGTTACAATCAAGATTGTTACCACAGGGGCAGTGGTAGAGTGCTTGCCTAGCATGCATGAGGCACTGGGTTCAATCCTCAGCACCACATAAAAATAAATAAATAAAATAAAGATATTGTGTCCATCTACAACTAAAAAAAAAAAAAAGATTGTTACCACAGAGGTAAAAATCAGAGTGACTGATCCCCATGACCAAAAACAATAGTTACATCTCCTGCATTCATTGTTGAATCCATGTCCCTTTTCTCAAAACTTACTGTCATTACTATTGTTTTTGGTCATGGGGATCAATCACTCTCTGATTGTTACCTCTATGGTTCCTTGTTGCCTATCTCCATCAATCCCTCCATTGCTTCTACATATAGTCCATAACTCACCATCCTCCACACCTTTACCCATGCAGTTCCCTTGTCTCTAATTGCTAACCTACCAGTGCTCAAGATTTAATCCAAATACCCCTCCTCCACGAAACCTTGCCTGAAACAAGCAGGCATCCAACTAATTTTAACTCCATTCATTAATGGCAGACACAGTGCTTGGACAATAGAGTGATTCCGGTAGGAATTTAGAGAGTCTGATTTAGTGAAGGAGATACAGAGGAGAGGCACAAGTGGATGAAATACAAAATTAGTATTATAGAGGAGATATGGATAAAGTAACAAGTAGGAAAAAGAATAACTAGGGGTTCTGAAGGCCTTCAGAGAGATGATGGGCTGTGCCTACAGATATGAAGCAGGGCAGGAAGGTGTTAAAAAGAAAATGACACTTTAGAAATCCATCTCTCTGTCTTTTCAGAGCCTGGCACAGTGCTGGGTTTAGCACATACTCAATGTATTGAGTAACTTCATGTAAATCAATTTTGTCCTCTCTAAGTGACCTTAGTGCAGATACTAGAGACACAATGCTAAATAAAACTGTTTTCCCATGCATCCTCTAACCATAATGGTCTGTTACCACTGAAAGAGTTGGGGCAGGTTTGGTGTGAATCAGCTAAAGCAGAAGCCCAAGAGGGGTCCGTGGTTGATTCCTACTGACATCCCGACCCATCGTATTTAAGGTTTTGCTTACTTTGCTTTTAAGAATATGCTTAATTTATTTTAACAACAAAACAGAAATAGATACAGGGCGTTCATCAAAATACATTCGAAACTCAAATCTTAGGATTTCAGGTCATTTGACCGAGTGGCCTGTCCTCTCATCTGGAAAATGGGGACGGTGTTATTATCCAACCTGCTCACAGGTTCTGCGATATGCAGGCGAGAAGAGACAAGAAAGCCATCTTTCTTAACTAAGGTCCAGGAGCTTCACCTACGTCAGGTCATTTTCCAGAAAGCAGCCGCGCTCTAAAACAGAGCTTCCTAGACGCAGGAGGATGTATGGTTTGAACAAGTCCTGCCCACGGTCCGAGGTCCACCAAATTGGGGTGAGGAGTAACCGGCCTGCAGGAGCCGGAAATGGTGGACCGGGAGCGTTTCCGAGGTAACGCGACTGCAGCGCTCACCTTGCTCTCTATGGTGGGCCCTTCCCTGTACCCGACTCGCTCCTTAAAGCGGGACAGGAAGGCGGGTTCGGCGGGCCTCACGTACGACACCTGGTTCCGCTTGCTCATGGCGGATCTGGGTAAAACCCTTTCGAGGGCTCTCTGACAGTCCCCAGATGTGACGGCGCTTGCCGATGACGCCAGGCCACGCCCCGACGGAGACCGGGCAAGTCGGTGTGCGTGTGACGTCAGCGTCTGGCCGGAGCGCCAAATTCAAATTCTCGCCATCTTGGGCGGGCGGGACCGCTGCAGGGCGGGAGGTGGAAGCGTCGGCTGAGCAGGTTCCAGGTCCAGGGCTGAGGGCGCTATGGCGCCAGGCTGCAAAAGTAAGTCGGGGGCCGCGGTTTCGTGACCCAGTTACCGCCCGAGTTACGACGTCGCGAGGCTTCCCGTAGGGTTGTCCCGGGTGAAGGACAGGAAAAATCGGTGATCGTCTTGGAATCCGTGCTGCACAGAGAGCGAGCTGGCAGACCACTCTCAGCGTTCCTTCTGCATATTGGCGCGTGCGGGGAGCTGGCACACTTCTGCTCGGGAACAACAGTGGAGAACCGGAGCCCTAAGACTAGAATCTGTTCTTCCTTTTCCTTCTTTCCATCTTGCTGCTTCTTTGCCGGCCCTCTTCTTTGTCCGCTGCGGGCTGCCTGTCTAAGTGGCCCTGCCTGAGGGTCAGCCCTTACTCAGTGATCACCACCTTCTGCAGGTTTCCATATTTCTGACTTCCTCAAAAGGAAGGATTTATCTATGTCCCAAACACGTCTTTCTCTTGCAGATAAAGGAATTTAAAGCACAGATTGCAGCAATATCTTTATTGTAGTCGCCCTTTATCCTCAAGGATATATTCCAAGACTCCCAGTAAATTAGTCACAGTAACATACTAAGAATAACAAATAATAAGAACAGTTAGAATAGTACACTGTAATAATAGTTATGTGAATGTGGTCTTTCTAAAAAATCTTACTGTATTCATCCTTCCTTTTCTGAAATGAGATGATACGGCTGGGGATGTGGCTCAAGCGGTAGCGCGCTCGTCTGGCATGCGTGCGGCCCGGGTTCAATCCTCAGCACCACATACAAACAAAGATGTTGTGTACGCCAAATACTAAAAAATAAATATTAAAAAAAAAATGAGATGATACAATGCCTATCTGTAAGATAATTGAGATGAATGAGCTATGCAATGTGACACAGGCTGCAAAGCTTACTTGAACAAAAACACTGATACCTACCACTAGAGGATCTAATGATAACTGAAGCAGCTACTAAATGACAATTAGGAGGGTAGCATATGGAATGTGAATATGTGTTGGCTGGAGGGAGTGGGATGGTATGGGATTTCGTCTTGCTACTTGTAACAACAGGCCTTTTTTTGCTGCTTTCAATATTTTTTTTCTTGGTTTTGACTTTCAGAATATTTAGTATAATGTGTCTAACTGTACACCTCTTTGGTTTTCTCCTATTTGAAGTCCTCCAAGTTCTGGATGTATTGGTTCTTTTCCTGTGAGAGCACTTTAACTCTGAGGAAGATCAGTTAGTTATCCGGGAGCCAAATGTTAGTTTTCAATATTGATGCCACATTCCATATAAACATTTGTCTTGTAATAAGGAAGTCTTGGTAGCTGTTAAGAGAACCCAAAGGTGGGGCATGGAAGAGAACACAAATTATGGCAGGCATCAAATTAAGGGCCTGGGAATTTGCCATTTTGATGGTTTCTCAACAGTTTTTATTCTTCATGTTGTTTGTCCTCAGAGAGTCATGGCAAGAGCATCCTGATCCTAATTAGGCACCTAGTTTCTGAAGCTAATAAAGTTGTTTGAGGGGAATGGGTAAGGCCCATACCAAGCTTTTCATACCTTACAAGCAATGAGTTAAGGTGGGAGAGCAAAGAAAAATCTTGTACTATCTTTTAATGGCTGTCAGCCCATGATTTAAGGCCCAGGATTGCATTTGTCCTTTATCCCTATGGTAGTCTCTGTCTCAGGGGAGTGAGAGAAGCAGGGAGACTGTTGTAATAATCCAAGTAAAAGATGTTGCTGGCTTGATTCTGCAGTGGTAGCAGTGGATTTGGCAAGAAGTTTAAGATTACAGATATATTTTAAAGTTAGAGTCAGGGAGTTGCTGACAGATTGGCTCCAGTGAGAAAGAATGGGGTTAGGGATGACTATGATTTTTGGCCTGAACAACGGGAAGGATGGAATTGTGATTTACTGAGATGAAGCAGAACATTGGTGTGGCACAAGGGAATCAGGAGCAGGTTTGGACACATTAAATTTGAGACATTACCCCCTGGACATCCAGTTGTAGATTTCAAGTAGGCAATTAGGAAAGCAATCTAGAGAGAACATTTAAATTTGGGAATCATCAGTATATACCTAGCTTTTAAAACCATGGGGCTGGACAGCATTACCACCTTAATGGGTTGAGATAGAATAGGTAAGAGGATCAAGGCCTCAGCCCAGGAGCATCATACCATGGATGTGAGGGATGGGGAGACTGAAGAGTGTCAGCAACTGAGGAACAAGTTAGAGAATGGGATTTCCATAAACTAATTATAATCATCTTTAATTATTTATCTTTTTTTTTTTTTTAGCTGAGTTACGCAATGTGACAAATTCTCAGTCTAACCTGCCAAGGTAAGAAAAAAGTCTTATTGATGAGCCCCCAAAGAATTAGCAATTTTATATTTCTAGAATAAGTATTTAGCATAGTAAGGGGTACTTGTTTTAAAATTTAGCTTAGTCCTCAATCAGCTGGAAATATGGGAAAATAATATACTTCCCCTGCCCTCTTAATTCCCAAATTAAAATAAGGGATTGGTTACATAATTCTCCCTTGGAATGACTTTTATTTTTGCTGATAAGAGGGAATGAGAGACAAGCAGTGTTTATATCCTTTGAAAAGAACTCCCTTTATTTCCAGTAAAGGTTTATGAAGGTGCCTATCATGAACTAACTCAATAAACAGTGTGGGTCATTGAGACTCTTATAAGAGGTAAATTTAAATGGAGTATGTCTTGGACTTTGTTGGGGAAACTTATTATAAGAAATATTAGAGGCAACATGAAACTCAGATCCTTTACAATTTTCTTTTCTCCAATAAACTTAGCTGTTACTTTCTTTTTCTTTAGTAATGAAGGTGATGCCATCAAAATTTTTGTGCGAATTCGTCCACCTGCCGAGGGCTCTAGGTCAGTTGATGGAGAGCATGGCTTGTGCTTATCTGTGCTTTCCACAACAAGTCTCCGGTTGCATTCCAGCCCTGAGCCCAAGATCTTCACATTTGATTATGTTGCAGACATGGACACCACGCAGGTAATGAAAACTGGAAGCTTAACTTTTCACTTGAAATATACAAGTCTTTGTTATTTGTAAAGATTTCATTTTTGATCTCTTTAGTTTGATTGATTTAAGATAAGTTCAAGCATTCTATGAATATTTCAACTCTAATTTTACTAAATAGCTTTCTTCTTTATTCATCGAATTTTGTGATAGGATGACACAAGCCTGTTTTACTTTGCTTCTTCACTCAGTGATGGAGGTTAATGGAGGAGTACTTTTCGGGGCCGCTTGAGTGATTGATGAGTACAATTAGCCACCTAGTTTAAGGATTTTAGAATTACTATGATGACAATAAGGCAAATTTAATTAAGATCTAGTCAGCACTAGCCAATAGAACTTTTTGCATTAATGGAAATCTTTTATATCTGAGCTGTTTATCACAGTAATCTATAGCCACATGACTAAGTTTAATTAAAATTAAATAAAATTTTAAATCGGTGCCTTATGTACATTAGGTACATGTGACTATTTTGAGCATTTGAAATGTGGCTAGTGTGTCTGATGAACTAAGTTTTATTTAATTTTAATTAGTTTAAACTTCAGTAGCCACGTATAGCTAATTCTTACTATACTATACATCATGGGTCTTGATTATTCTCTTATACATATGTTTTTGGTGAGCTATTTAGAGCTTTAGATCATTTATCTTTTCATCTATGGCATTGCTAGCCAATAGAAATATAAAAGCCACATGTATAATTTTAAATTTTCTAGTAGACACATTGAAAAGAAAAGTATAAAGACTCAGGTAAAATTGATTTTAGAAATATATCTTATTTAACTCAATATGTCCAAAGTATCATTTCAACATGTAATCAGTGTAAATTATTGAGATATTTTCCTTTTTTTTTTTTCCTACACCTAGTCTTCAAAATCTAGTGTGTGGCCAGGCGTGGTAGTACATGTATGTAATCCCTGTGACTCAGGAGGCTGCGGCAGGACGGTTGCAAATTTGAAGCCAGCAACTTAACGAGATCCTGTCTTATAATAAAAAAGTTTAGACAATCCTCAGCACCACAAAAAAAAAAAGTTTAGAAAGGGCTGGGGATGGAGCTCAATGGTTAAGCACCCCTGGTTCAATCTTTGGTACCCCCAAAAGAAAAAAAAATCTAGCATGTGTCTTACACTTTCAACTCATCTCAATTTTGACTAGCAATGTTTTAGGTACTCAATAGTCAAGTGTGGCTCGTGGACAATGTAGATTTAGGGGTTCTTGAGTTGTTGATAAGACTGCATCTACTTATATGCAAAATTCAAAATAAAAATCAGATATTATTTAGTATAAACTTATGAGAAAATAACTGAATAAGTCGTAGGGTTATTTGTTAATACCAGATTAATATTTGCATGCAATATGCTATGAAAAATTTTACATGAAATTTATTTTTTTTTTAATTTATAAACTTAACATCAACACTTTTTAAAAATAGTACGAACTCTATTTCATAGAAATAGATGAAGGGAAAAACAGTCAAGTAGGCACTGAGTTAGCTTTCTCAGGTACTGATATTTGTCCAGACTCTGTCCTGTCCTTGATAGATGTGCACTTTAAATCTATAATTATATGGGAGATTGATAGATTTAATTATGGTTAAAATTTTATTGCTTAGATGTTTCAGACATTTTTCTATAGAGGATGTAACCATGATATAAAAAATCTTAGCACTCAGTTTTTCTCATTATATTGTAGAATATAGTTTAGGAAAAGGTTTTCATTTTTCTGAAATGTTAACATGTTTGGTACTTACATTTGTAGGAATCTGTATTCTCAACTGTAACTAAAAGCATTGTGGAGTCTTGCATGAGCGGCTATAATGGTACCATCTTGGCATAGTAAGTTGTTGACTGTATCCACATATAAGGGTATAGTAATAAATGTTTTTATTAGCTTTCTATTGCTGTTTTAATAAATTGCCCCAAACTTAGTTGCTTAAAACCATATAAATTTATTAGTCTCTGTTTCAGCAATTTTGGGAAATCCTGTCTCAAAGTAAAAAGGGCTGGGATATAAGTCAGTGGTAAAGTGCCCCTAGGTTCAATCTCTAGTACCAGGAAAAAAAATTTTCAACATAGGTCTGACTGGGCTAAAATCAAGGTGTTAACAAGGTCATGTTCCTTTCTAGGAAGCTGTACTAGAAAATCTATTTTCTTTCTTTTCCTAGTTTCTAGAGGCCACCCAGATTACTTGGCTTACAGCCTCCTTTCTTTATTTTCAAAGCCAGCAATGTACAATCCCTCAATTCATCTTTCTTAGTCACATCTCCCTTTAACTATAGTGGACAAGGTTCTTGGATTTTAAGGACTTGTGTGATTAACTCAGCCCCACCTGATAATCAAGGTGTGGGATTAAGCTCTGCTTTATGGAGAAGAGAGTATCTATATGTTATATTTGAAATTCTTCTGTAAGAAAGATTTGTCTTCTTGGGGCTGGGATATACCTCAGTTAGTAGAGTGCTTGCCTTGCATGCACAATACCTGGGTTCAATCCCCAGCATCAAAAAAATAAATAAATATAAAGATTTGTCTTCTTTCTTTCATATGGACATATGTATATTTATAGCATACTTTGGGTTATAATCCAATGCTACATTATTTATTTGGTTGCTCACATCATTCAACTTTGGCCCCTGGGAGCTCTTTGAGGTTGGTTTCTGTGTCCATTTGCCATATTCTACCCTTGTGTATTTTGAGTACTTCCTTATTTTGTGATATTACAAGATACTCTGGGCTCAAGGAATCCTTGTTCTTTTTTTTAGAAACCAAGATCTGGGTGGTAGGGGTGTTTGTTGGAATTGAAGAGTGACAGTTTCTAGGCCTTCTCAGTAGACAGATCTAAGTCGTATATGTATATATACTAAGTCATGTATATCTATAATTGTTTCTGTGCCTATCCATTTGTGAGTACATGTGTGTAAAGGGAAACATTATTTCATACTGATGGCTGATCCTAATCCATAACCACTGTTAACTTTCCTTGCTGGTAGTGAGAAACCTGACTTCTACTGTTTACCATTCATTTACTAACTTGTGTAACCTAGTATACAGGTAAATCAGTTTCGGATTTATTTGCCTGTATCCCTATGAGATGAATATTTACTGAGTATAGTGTTTATGTACAGTTCTTTTTTTTTTTTAAGCCTTATAATTTTGAGTCAAAATCCATTTTCTAAACTTTTTTAGGTCAACTCCTTTCCTACCTGCTCACTTCTCTGCAGTTATAATATTCTTTTCTGAGATCCTTAATATCCTGGTGGCTATGTTTTGTTTGTGTGCATACTTTAAAGTTCAACCTTTGTGCTTTATAGTTGTATTGGTTTTGACAGATGCATGGTATCAGGTATTTTCTGTTGGTACCACAGAGTTCCTTCACCTTCAAATTCCCTAGGGGTCCTCTTTGTAGTCAGCCACACCCTGCTCCTCCCAATCCTTGTCATCCAGGGTATACTCATGTATTTTCCATTCCTATAGTTTGCCTTTTCCAGAGTGTCATCGGTGGAATCATACAATATGTGACCTTTTGAATCTGGCTTCTTAATCTTAGTAAATGCCCTTTGGGTTTGTCTGTGTTGTTTACATTCATGGTTTATTCTTTTTTTGCTGCATAGTATTTTTTTTTGTATGTGAGGACACGCCAGTCTGTTGATGCCTCCACCCTTTAAAGGACATCTTGCTGGGTTCCTTTTTTAGTGATTGTGAATAAAGCTGCCATAAACATTTAAATTTGGTATTTGTGTGAACATAAGTTTTCAAATCACTTGAGTAAATACTTAGGAATGCCAATTCTGGATCGTATGGTAAGTCTATGATTAACTCTATAAAAAACTGCCAAACTATATTTTAAAGTGGCTGTAGCATTTTATATCTACTCAGTCATGTATATATCTGAAGTGAACAATGATCCTGTTTTTCTAATGTTGGCAGCCTGCAGACGTTGCAGCGGGCTTGATGTTGGAATAATAGCTTAAGTCCAGAAGGCGTCATGATAGTGTGATTATTTTTTTTTCCTAAATCTATGTAGAACTAGAAGGTTTTAATAGATGTACTGATTTTTGTATTCATTTTGAGCAGCTGTTAGGTACAAGGGGTTTGTTTTGTTTTTGTTCTGTCTATGTATCCTGGTTCTTCTATAACTTGCTCAAAAAACAAGAAAATAGAGAATATATTAAGAAGTTAAAAGCCTAGCACTCACTCTGCACATATATATTCCACTTTGCCTTTGCTTTTCGTGTTTATTTTTCATGTAGTCAGCAGAACTAAATGTTCTCTTTTGAGCTATGAGGCTGAAAACTGTTTCCTGATGGATCTTCCTCAGAGATTAAAGACTTTTTCCATAGAGTATTTGGAGTGTTGAAGTTCAAAATGATTTTGAAATAGCCTTAATTGCAGAGATTGTGTATCTTCACAACTCTTTTCTTTGAGGATCCTGTAAGCCATACTACTAATAATATTTAATTTATGACATACTCACTAATAACTTAATGAAAATCACTTTGGAGTTGTGAGTAGAAATAAGAAGCACTTAGAAATGAGTGATTTATTTGTTGGGTGATTATACTTTCTGGTTTGCCTAGGATAGTGCTAATTCTAGAGTAATTGTTAATGGTAGGCCCTTCATTCTCAAGTGCCTGTTGGGACAGTAGTTCATAGGGTTACTCTAGTTGTAGAGTACTCAGTAATATCCATTTCTCATTCTGAATTACCAAAGAACTTTCCTCCGTACTTCTAAAATTAGGAGATAATAATTAGAACATACTTTTTTTCTGGTTTTGGGGGACACTTGACCAAAAAGAAAATTTAATACTTTATTTATTATTTATTCTTTATTTGAAATACTAAGAATTGAGCCCAGAGGCACTATCACTCAGCCCTTTTCTTTTTCTTTGTCACCTTTTTTCTTCTTCTTTGTTTTTCTTTTTCTATTTCTCTTTCTTTTGCAGTACTTGGGATTGGACTCAGGGTTGCTCTACTACTGAGCTACATCCCCAGCCCTTTTTCTATTTTATTTTTGAGACATGGTCTTGCTAAGTTGCTGAGGCGGGTTCCGAACATGCAAGCCTTTTGTCTCAGCTTCTCAAGTAGCTGGGATTACAGGTGTACACTGATGTGCCTGGCAGAATTTTACTTTTTTTTTTTTTTTTGCTGTAAATCTGAGCTAAAATCATTTGACACTATGATTGACATTTATTTTTAACTTACAAGTTTTTAATTTTTAGTTTTTTGTTGTTTCTGTTAAGTGACATAACAAAGGAGATAGGATTCTGGGCACAAAATAAAACCTATATTATTACATAATGGTTTTTAAAATTGCCATAGTTTTAAACAAAGACATTTAATATCTTCTTAAGACAAAGCATTTAGGAAAGGAATTTTTGCATTTTTTAGAATAGCAAAAACTGAAAATGGTCCAATTAATTTTGGTAAAATAAATTATGCTATAAGATTTCATATGCATTAAATAGTATGTGGTTATTAAAAACAATGGGACAGACATCATTCCCTGACTTAGATATCTGAATTAAAATTAAGAGCAAAGCAGATTGCAGAACTGTACGAATCTCACTTTTTGTAAATGAAAATTCTGAATATTATCTAGAAGCATTTACCAGATAATTGATAGTGGTTGGTTCTTAGTACTGGAATTGGAGGGAAAGAAACTAGATCATTTGTGTTTTATCTAATATAATTTAGAAATAGAAAGAATAACTTTTCGTGGTGAAAATTTGTATAATAGTAGACCATATTAAAATTAGAAGGATAGTCTTCTAAATTTTGTGTGTTAATATATAAAACCTTTTTCACAGTGGGCAGACTGGCTCAGGGAAGACATTTACTATGATGGGTAAGTAAATTAAAGATTAATATTTGCTATCTTAATGTATGTTTTTGGTGATGACAACATGTAATACATTTTGGGTGAAGGCATAATTTCTATATGTGATGTTGATCCCATAAAATTAGGGATATATCCTAGGCCAGATGATGAGTTTCTGAATAGCAGAGTTCATGACTTAGTTGTGTTCACAGTTATGTTTCCTAGTTCGATGCCTAGCACAGACTTGGTGTTGGGTAAACAGTTTTCCTTTAATGGGCTTTAATGATATTTTATGTATTTCTATACTATCACCAAGATCAAGAGTCCTAATTAGTAACTACTCCAGCCCCATGCCTAAGTACTGCTGCTCTTATCATTAGATTTGCCTATTTTTGAAGTTTCAAAAATGAAATTTTGCTGTATGTGTTCTTTTGTTTCTGTTTTTTTCTCCCTTATTGTTCTATCTTTTGGGTGCAGTAGTTTATTTCCATTACTGTGTATTATAGTGTGAATATGCTACAAATTTTTCATTCACTGTTGATGAACATTTGGATTTGGTCCCAGTTTGGGACCATGTAATGCTGCTCTGAATATTTTTTCTTGTATTCACATTTTGAAGTTGTTTTGTTGGATATTTATCAGGGAGTAGAATTGCTGGATGATGGGATATATGTATTCTTAGCTTTAGTAGACACTGTCAAATAGTTTTTATTTTTTAAATATTTATTTTTTATGACTGCATGACCAATGTAATTCTGCAACCTGTACACGCAGAAAAATTAGAAATTATATCCCATCTGATTCAAATGTATGATATGTCGAGATCATTGCACGGTCATATGTAACTAATTATAACAAATAAAGAAAAAGAAAAAAAATTTTATTTTTTAGTTGTAGTTGGACACAATACCTTTATTTAATTTATTTATTTTTATGTGGTGCTAAGGATCGAACCCAGGGCCTTGCACGTGCTAGGCGAGCGCTCTACCGCTGCCACAATCCCAGCCCCTGTCAAATAGTTTTTAAAGTGATCTTTCTAGTTGTTCCACATCCCTTTACACACTTGATACTGTTTTTAAAATTTTAGATTTTTCTCTAGGTTTTTCACATTGTATTTTGCTTGCTTAAGGTTTTTGTTGTTGTTTTTCTTGTGCTAATGCTTTTTATTTTTATGTGGTCAGATTTCAGGTTATTTATTTTTTTCTGCTTTTTTTTAAATACCTTTATTTATTTGCTTGTTTATTATTATTTTTTTCCCTTTCATTTGTCTTTCTTTTAATTTGTTTTAATTAGTTACACATGACAGTACAATGATCTTGACATACCATATATTTGAATCAGATGGGATATAATTTCTCATTTTTCTGAGTGTACAGGTTGCAGAATCACATTGGTCATGTAGTCATGTATATACCCACAGCAATAATAATGTCTATTTTATTCTGCTATCCGTCCATTCCCTGCTTCCCCTCCCCTCCCTCCCATCACTTCTCTCTACTCAATCTAATGTGACCCACTTCTTTTTTTTCCCCCCTCACATCATCATACCTGAATTCTGTATAACAAAGGGGGTCTCCTTCCCTCTTCCATGCAATTCCCATTCTCCCTCCCTTTTCCTCCCACCTCTCTTCCCTATTTAGAGGTGATTTTCTTCTCATGCTCTTCCTCCCTACCCCATTTTGAGTCACCCCCCTTATATAAGAGAAGACATTTGGCATTTGTTTTTTTGGGATTGGCTAACTTCACTTAGCATAATCTGCTCTAATGCCATCCATTTCCCTGCAAATGCCATGATCTTGTTATTTTTTAGTGCTCTTTAATATTCCATTGTGTATAAATGCCACATTTTTTTAATCCATTCATCCATTGAAGGGCATCTAGGTTGGCTCCACAGTCTAGTTATTGTGAATTGTGCTGCTATAAACATTAATGTGGCTGTGTCCCTGTAGTATGCCATTTTTAGGTCTTTTGAGTATAATCCAAAAAGAGGAATAGCTGGGTCAAATGGTGGTTCCATTCCCAGTTTTCCAAGGAATCTCCATAGTGGTTTCCAAATTGGCTGCACCAATTTGCAGTCCCACCAGCAATGTATGAGTGTACCTCCCCCACCCATCCTTGCCTGCACTTATTGTTGACTTCATAATGGCTGCCATTCTTACTGGAGTGAGATGGTATCTTAGAGTAGTTTTAATTTGCATTTCTCTGACTGCTAGTGATGTTGAACATTTTTTCCATGTATTTGTTGATTGATTGTATATCCTCTTCTGAGAAGTGTCTGTTCAGGTCCTTGGCCCATTTGTTGATTGGGTTATTTGTTTTTTTGTTGTTTAACTTTTGAGTTCTTTGTATATCCTAGAGATTACAGCTCTCTATCTGATGTGTGAGGGGTAAAAATTTGTTCCCAGGATGTAGGCTCCCTATTCACTTCACATATTATTTCTCTTGCTGAGAAAAAACTTTTTAGTTTGAATTCGTCCCATTTGTTGATTCTTGGTTTTAATTCTTGTGCTACAGGTGTCTTATTAAGGAATTTGGGGCCTAACCCCCACGTGATGGAGATTAGGGCCTGCTTTTTCTTCTGTTACACAGAGTCTCTGGTTTGATTCCTAGATCCTTAATCCATTTTGAGTTAACTTTTGTACATGGTGAGAGATAGGGATTCAATTTCATTTTATTGCATATGGATTTCCAGTTTTCTCAGCACCATTTGTTGAAGATGCTATCCTTTCTCCATTGCATGCTTTTAGCACCTTTGTCTAATATAAAGTAGTTGTAATTTTGTGGGTTGGTCTCTGTGTCCTCTATTCTGTACTATTGGTCTACCAGCCTGTTTTGGTGCCAGTGTATTATTTTTTTATTATGGTGCTGGGGATCGAACTCAGTGCCTCACACATGCTAGGCACGTGCTGAACCACTGAGCCACAACCCCCAGCCCTTTTCCATGTTTTTTTTTTTTTTTTTAATTTCAGTGGCTTCTGAATTGTGAGTTGTTGTAAGGAAGCTCTTCCTCTCTCTGAGGTTACAAGAACAATAAATACTAGAGTGCTTACAATGTGCCGGGTACTTTTCAAGGCACTGTTGTTCTGTGAATACAAGGCCATGTCCAGGTTCTTGTGGAGCTTATATTCCAGAGTGGTGGTGGGACATATGTACAATTAAAAACAAATAAATGTATAGTAATTATTCCAGAGGTTATAAATTGTATGATGAGGTTATAAGTGCCATAAAGAGAAATAAAGCAGTGTGGGGGATAGAGAAGAGCACAGGGTGCTGTTTTAGGTGGATGGTTAGGAACAACTTCTCAGGTCACAATTGAAATGAGAGTGGGTACTGAGACTATCCAGAGAAGAAACTTCTAGGCAGAGGCACAGCAACTGCACAGGCCCTGAGTTGGGCACATAGGCAACAGTGTGAGGAGCAGCAGACACCTACAGCCAGAGTGGAGTTTTCCAGAACAAGGGGCTTGTAGCAGGGGAAGTTGGAGCAGTAGCCTGCAGCCAATTCACATGGGCCTTGGAGAGGAATTCAGATTTTGTTGTATGATGAGAAGTTATTGGAAGGGTTATTTTAAAACAGGAATTACATGATATGATATGTAATTAGAAGAATTACTCAGGCATCAATGGAATAAAGAGGAAGGGTTCAAGAGGGAGCAGGATTAGTAACTATTTCCTTCTAGGCAAGTGATGATAGAGGTGCCCAAGGATATGTTGACGGTCTTTAAATACTGCTCAAGAATATGGTGTAAGATTTCTTTTATATATATATATATATATATATATATATATATATATATATATATATATATATTACTTTCAGGTGGACACAATATCTTTATTTTATTTTTATGTGGTGCTGAGAATCGAACCCAGTGCCTCATGCTTGCTAGGGGAGCACGCCACCACTTGAGCCACATCCCCAGCCCCTGGTGTAAGATTTCTGCTCTAATATTATTCTCTTTGCTCATTTAATTGCATTTTCTACCCTTTTATGCTTTTTTTCTTTCCACATTTTTAATTGGTGCATTATAGTTGTACATATGATAGAATGTTATCCATTTCTTAAAAGTACAGTTTACAAGGGACCATGTAAATATTCCAGGTGTAATCAATAAGGCCTTGCACAGGACAAGATTTTTAAATTGTTCTCTGTACCATTCCTATGCATACCTGGATTCTGTTAGTTCCTTTGGTCTGTAAGGTATACTTAACTAAAATTCATAGTAACTTCTAGGTCTTTTCTTGCTATATATTTTTCTGGTAAATATTGCTATAGTTCTCTGCAGGAAAACCAAGCTGTTTTTCCTCTTCTTTCACACCACAACAATCAACATGGGCTAGGGATATAGCTCAGTTGGTAGAGTGCTTGCCTCGCATACATAGGTCCTGGGTTCAATCCCCAGCACCACTAAAGAAAAGAAAAAAAAAATCAACACAGAAGACTTTAAGAATTTCTCCCTACCAGCAAGTGAGCAGGCAGGTCTGCAGCAGATACCACTTGAGTGTCCTCTAATCCAATTCATTTCTGACACTATCTACTTGAAGATAAAGTCAGATCTCATAGGTTTAGGGCTCAGTTCCCAAGACTGCCTGCCTGCCCCAGTTTGTGGCTTATATTTCTGACAAACAAACTATAAACTGGAGTTCCCACAACCCCCTCCTCTGGTTTGATTAATTTTCTAGAATAACTCACAGAACTCAGGGAAACACCTTTAATTAACTTACTATAGAGAATAGTTTAAAGGATACAAATGATCTGATATATAATTAGAAGAATTCATGAAGAAATACATAAGGGAATGCCCAGTTAGGGTCCCCAGAACAGGAGCTTCTGTCCCTGTAGAGTTGGGGTGCACCACCCTCCCTGCGCTTGAATATATTCTTATTCACCTTTCGAGAAAATGTGTTGTATTCAACTATCTTGAAGCTCCTTTGAATCCAGTCCTCATTACATACACATGATTGATTAAAGCATTGGCCATTGGTGAAAAACTTAACCTTCAGTCCCTCTCCCCTCCCCTGAGCCTGGGAGGTAGAGCTGAAAGTCCCAGCTCTCTGAGCACATGGCTAGTTGCCTTGCAACCAACCGCTCATCCTGTAGTTTCCAAAAATCACCTCATTGTTTTTTTTCTTTTTTTAATTTTTAAAATATGTAATTTTTTAAAGTTGTAGATGGACACAATACCTTCGTTTATTTATTTATTCTTATGTGGTGCTGAGGATTGAACCAAGTGCCTCATGCATGTTAGGCAAGCACTCTACCACTGAGCCACAACCCTAGCACTCATGTATTTTTGAAAGGACTTGTAAGTAAATTCTCTTTTACCTTTATTGTTCTGAAGCTGCTCTAGAGCTGCTTCAGGGACCAAAGACAAAAGACCGATTTTTTTTTTTTTAAAGAGAGAGTGAGAGAGGAGAGAGAGAGAGAGAGAATTTTTTTAATATTTATTATTTTTTAGTTCTCGGCGGACACAACATCTTTGTTGGTATGTGGTGCTGAGGATCGAACCCGGGCCACACGCATGCCAGGCCAGCACGCTACTGCTTGTGCCACATCCCCAGCCCCTGGGACCAATTTTTTAACAAAAGATATTCTTATTTCTCGAATCACTTAGAAAATAACAAGGACTATAGGACCTTTGAACCAGGACTGTCAAACAAAACCAAGAAATATGTATCACATCATAAGCTGGGGTAGGATTCCTAAATCTCTGCTTAGGCATCCACTGGTTTCTCCTCCTTCCTCTTGTGTAAGGAAGTAGAGATAAGACTGTTTATCTTTCTGATAGAAATCTTGTAAGATATTGTTATTTTATCTTTCTTACCAGCTTGGCTTTTACTGCCCATTTTAAACAATACTAGCTACTCCTAATTTTTAGTACCTGGTGTATTTAAAGCATTGCTCCAAGTGTTTTACTTTTATACTCAGTTAATTCTAACAGTTCCATGTGTTAGATATTCCATTTTACCTCCATTTTATAGTTGAAAACTCAAGTTTAGGAGAGACTAAATAGCCTATGCTCACAATGTGGGGCTATGCTGTAGAATATAGGTCAATCCATGAAACCAAATGTCACATGCAATAAATAAGTTAGAATTAGTTGGTATTTTTTCATATCTTTTAATTCTTTCATGACAGTAGAATGTATTTTGACATATTATACATACATGGAATATAACTTCCCATTCTTGTGGTTGTGTAAAATTTAGTTGGAATTTCTGATTCTGGCACATGGCAGTTGGAACAATTCCAAGCTTAATACCTAGATGGATTTTTGTGTTTGTTTAGGAAACGACAACAAAAAAATCAGTTGGTGACTGCTTTGGGCCTTCAGTTCTACTGATTGACAGGTTCTAACATCCTGTCTTTCACAGGCTTAAATGTAATGGTCAGAGCAGAAGTAGGAAATTGATTGTACACTGTATTATCTTATTTTTATGTAAATTGCCTTTCAGTGTTCCTATCTTGAAGGACTCTTGTAATAGAATGAAATTCAGGGCTGGGATTGTGGCTCAGTGGTAGAGCGCTTGCCTAGCACGTGCAAGGCCCTGGGTTCAATACTCAGCACCACATAAAAATAAATAAAATAAAGATTAAAAAATATATTTTAAAAAATAGAATGAAATTCAGGCCTTTTGTTTGTTTTACTTTTTTTAGGACCATCTGAATCTGATAATTTTTCTCACAACCTGAGAGGAGTAATTCCACGAAGTTTTGAATATTTATTTTACTTAATTGATCGTGAAAAAGAGAAGGTAAAACTTACTATAAAAATAAAATGGTTCAATGAAATGTCTAGTTTCGAGTAGTTAGCTGCTAATAATTAGCTCAGGATACATAGAGGAGTGTAGATGGTACTCTCTTCTACAATGTGTGTCAGCAAGTACGGTATTGAAAAAGCTTTCAATTCTTAAGATAAAATCAGTGATTCTGGGGGTTTTGTTTTCAATTTAATTGAGTTTTTAGTTTGTAAAAGAGAGAAAGTATATATATATATATATATATATATATATATATATATATATCTCCTGACTGAGGAAAACAGATTCATGAATATACTAAGCCCAGTCATCTACCTGTACCTGGGCTTTCTGGTATCCCTAGATCCTCCTGAAATCACTAGTGATTGGGTCCATCATTGGCTCCTTTGCAGCACTGTTTCCACTTCACCGCCATCTCCTTGCTCTGTGTGTGATACGCGTCTTCTCATGTGGAGACGAGGTCTTCCCTCTCTTGCTGGCTCCCAGGTTGGGCCATTATTATGATTGTGCTTCCTCTTTGGCTTGGCAAATTTCAGTCTTAAGAACCCTTAGTATTATATGTTCCATTACTGTATACCAAGGAAAGTGATTTGATATCAGTTTATCACTTACTGCTTTTCAGAAACTATCCCCAAGCTTGGCACAGTGGTGCATTCTTCCAGTGACTCTGGAAGCTAAGGCAGGAGGATCACAAGTGTGAGGCCAGCCTCAGCAACTTAGCAAGACCCTGTCTCAAAATTTAAAAAGAAAAAAAAAAAACTTTAAAGGGCAGGAGATGTGAACCCCTGAGTTCAATTCACAGTACCACCAAAAACAGGAGAAAAAGAAAAGAAACAATCTATAACATTTAAATTAGACACATAAATTACATGCCAATAAAATAATTGAGTTTAGCAACATGCATTTCTGTGGTTAAAAATTCTAAAGTCTTTTAAAATATATTGTTTTCAATCTTTTAAAGAACATAATGCTTGTTTCAAATAAAACTTTATGAGAAAGTCCAAAATAAAAAACAGACTAAAATGAAATTGCCCAATTGACCTACTCCCTAAGCTGGCTCTGAGACGCCTCTGGAAACCTCCAGGGTCCTGGGATCACACTTTGATACTGCTTTAAAATGTTACGATGTATTGAAACTAGTTATCTAGATTTTTTCCAATGACTTTTCAGTATCTTTATTAAAGGTTAATAGTGTAGGAAATTTGCAACTTGTCAAACAACTACAAAATTAATGCTGGTGAAAGCTGGAAGAGCACATGACAATAATAGCTCTAACTGAGGCTTCTTTTATAGGCTGGTGCTGGAAAAAGTTTCCTGTGTAAGTGTTCCTTTATTGAGATCTACAATGAGCAGATCTATGACCTGCTAGACTCTGCCTCAGCTGGACTGCACTTACGGGAACACATCAAGAAGGGAGTGTTTGTTGTTGGTGCAGTGGAGCAGGTGGTCACTTCTGCTGCTGAAGCCTATCAGGTACCCTTCCATGAGTATTTACTTGATGCTTAGGCAATAATCATGCTGTGAAAGCACCCCAATCTCAAAAAAGTAGAATGAAGTGCTAAAAATATTTCATGGAGGCATGATGCAAAATGCTCATGAAAAGAAAAAAGAATAGGGCAGGATTTAGTGAAAAAGAACTCTGAGCCACTTGATTTAGCATTATTTTGATACATTTATTCTAATCAAGTACTCTTTAAAAACACCCTGCAGGTGACAATTCATTAGTGTCCCTGTTTCTTAAATTAGTCTGCCTGGGAGCTGCTAGTTTAAGGAGCTTGTGGGAATGCTGGCTGTGAAGCAGCTAGCTCTTCACTTCTTACTTTCTATTTTTGCTTGCAAGTTGAGTGTCAAAAGCCAACTTCGGTTCAGGGCAAACCAGCGATGGAAATTTATAAAAATCTTCTCATATTTTACAGACGTTAAGTAATTTTTATACTGTAATATTTAATATATATATAAAATATTGCAACATGCATGTAGTTACTAAGTTTAATTTTAAAATGAACATTCAAGACAATTTAATACTCATATAGCACCAATATTATCCTTTTTGTTGGTGTATTCCTCCCTATCCCCTGACTACTTCCCCAAATATTGTTGAATGTGATTATCATTTGCTTCTGCTTTTAAACTACATATATATATATAAATATGTTGCTTTTGTTTCCTTTTGGGTTTTAAAAAATGGTTTATGTTCAACCTCCTATGAATTTTTAACCCAACATGGTTTATGAAATGCATCTATGTTGCATTGCATCTATTTTTACTGCTATATAATATTACTAGTTTGTTTTTCTACCTTCAAAAAGTCTCTTGACTCAAACTTTTTAAACTGAGATTCCCCCAGTAAGAGGTAGGTTTTACATGTGGCTCAGTATGTATATAGATACATACGCAAAAAATCATGTTGGGATTTGATTGGATTACATTGCAGTTGTAGACCAGCTTGGAGTAATTGATACCTTTACAATATTCAGTCCATACATCAACATTTATTTCTTCGTTTATTTAGATTTAATGTTTTGTGATATTAATTTTAGTAATTTTCACCATAAAAGTCATGTAGTTTTCATTAACTTTATTACAGTATGCCTTACAATTTTTGATGCTCTTATAATCTCTTTTTAAAATTACATATTCTGTTTTATGTAAATAGAAGTGCAGTTGATTTTTATAGAATGCTTTTTACTTAATTAGCTACCTTGCTAACTATCTTATAGAATCAGAAATGTATGTTAAATTCTTTCAGATGCTTTTTTCTGCTACTGCCATGATCATGTGCTTTCTTTTTCCTTTCAAGTGTTAACATGATAAAGGACTAGATTCAATTTTTAAACTTTTTTTAGTATTTTTTTTCATCAATTTGAAAAATTGAGATCAACCTCTAATTTCCCTTACCATAGGTGATTATATGCATGTTGAACTTAGATTTTCTGCCCTGAAGGGTAGGCACTCATGTTCTTGTTTTAAAAATATAAAGGCTGAGCCTTGAAAAGGTTCAACTGATTCCAGATCACACTACAGTAGAGCCAGCGTTGAACTCATCATGCAGACTCTAAAGCCTGCAGTGTGAACCTTCGTATATTCCTGCTTGCCATAGGGAATAGAAAGGGAATAGAAAGGGAAAATAGGTACTTTACAGGCCAAGGGAATGGAGGAGAAAGAAAGAAAACAAAACAAAAGACTGGACAACTCTCTGAGTTTCAGGGTAATTCAGAATTTTTTTTTTTCCTTTGGTTCAACATTCTTATTGTAAAGAAAAGGGTTCAGAGAGATTTTGTGATTTATATTAAGATAATACAGATAGAGTATGGCAAAACCCTTCTAGAACTATGCCTTTTGACTTCCTGTTTGTTCTTTTTTTTTTTTTTTTTGTAACATGGAGAGAGAAAAAAAAAATAACTTATGTTCTTTGGTGGGCCAGTAATATTTCTTATCATACTTTACAGATTTTTTATTGATTTTGGTGACTAACATGTATCACTTGAAATTTGTGAAAATATAATTTCTCTTACAAAGCTAGATAATGGAAAGACCATAATAGGTGTTCCCCACCTCTGCTCTAGAGGGAGAATATATTTTGTGTAAATGTTGTGAAAGTAAATAACTGTAAATTAGTATTTTATTGATAAATCAGTGGTTCTCAAGTACTTATTTTAAGTTTGTCTTAAGTGTGCCTGCTGTGGCTTTTTGTAATACATTTTCCTCTTACCTAGGTGTTGTCTGGAGGATGGAGGAACAGACGTGTGGCATCAACATCAATGAATAGAGAATCCTCTAGGTCTCATGCAGTCTTTACAATCACAATAGAGTCAATGGAGAAAAGCAATGAAACTGTGAATATACGAACCTCCCTACTCAACCTGGTGGATTTAGCAGGATCTGAAAGGCAAAAAGATACCCATGCAGAAGGGATGAGGTTGAAGGTAAGAATGAGATTACGGTCTTCAACCTATATGTGAATTCTTACCAGAAGTCAGTACACACCAGGTATTGTGAGGGCTACAAAGAAATAAAAAATTACTCCTATCTAAAAGGAGCAGATTTTTATTAGGTAGGGAAAGTGAATGGGATAGGGCAAGTGGCAAGAATGTTTTAATTTTTGCTAGAGGGGATAATGGTACTAGAGGTATTGTGTGCATATACAAATACATAACAACAAATTCCACCATTATGTACAACTCTAATGTACCAATAAAAAATATGGAAAAAATATCTGGAGAGAGAGAAGGAAAAATAAAGGAGGCATTGCTTTGCTACTATTCTAAAGTTGAAGTGTATATCAACGGGACAGAAAAAGAAGGATGTGAAATGGATTCCTTGGGGAAATATGAAAAAGAAATAGTTCTTAAGTTGTCATCTCAAACAGGGACAGGGTTTGGGTAGGGAGGGAGGAACAGGGGATACATGCCCAGTTGGGTGACAAATCAAAGCTTATTGTATATGTGCAGAATGAATATGGCATTTGGCATTTTGGCATGGGAGTGTAAGGGTCCGGCGAAACATCGGAGGAAGAGACCACCAAGAGACTGACTCATGCAATTGCAGAAGGGGATTTATTGAGGATCCATTCCAGCGTGCTGGGGCTCCATGCTCACTCAAGAAGGGAGAGCAGCCCAGAGCCCCGGGCAGGGGTTGAGCAGTGCTTAAGTACACTTTTTGGGGAGGGCAGGGACTTTGCATACATCAGAACAAATCATCATGAGGCGCGGGAAAATTGAACAACAACTCTGAGACACGATTAGTACATTCATTGGCAGGAACAGGTTGGGCAGGGGTGATTGGTCACTCCTAAGCGGGGTACACATTCAAACTGATTGGTTTGGGCCCTGAATGCCTACGTGCCAGGCTACACAGGGTCCTAGGTTATTAAACAACCAGAGGGTCAGGGGGAATATTTACTGGGCACTTCCGGGTATTGTCCTAACAGCTACAGGAATTTCAGGTTTTGGGTGTAGCAGAGGAACTTAACAATACCTGGTCCTTCACTTTTTAACTCAGGCCTTGCAGCTTAGAAACTTTACAATTCCCGGTCTTTTACACTTTAACTTCAATTTCTTTTACTCTTACAGGAGGGTGGGTTAGAGAGGCAAGTAGGCCAGATCACTGAGGACAGGAGTGCCAGGCCAAGTTTGTACTCAACTTTCCAAATACTGGGAAATAAAAATTTTGAAGAAATGAGTGATTTCATGAAGAAAGCCTATTTTATGAAAAACTTGGACCCTCTGACCTACCACTGCCAGGATGAAGAGGGGAGAGCCTAAAGAGAAAGGAGACTGGTTATATTGTTTAATATTTCAAGTGTACAGAGTTGAGGGCCTAGGCCTAGGCTAAGGTACTAGCAATGGTACCAGAGGTTCTGTGTAATGTATATTGATAGAATAATTGTAACGTGATCATCATTAAAATATGTGTGGATTCTATAGTTTAAGATATATATTAGTTGGGGGAGAGGTGTCAGAAATGGCAGAGGAGAGATCTTCTTTTTGCATTAAAAGTGAGGCTTGAGGGGGCTGGGGTTGTGGCTCAGGGATGGAGCGCTTGTCTAGCACATGTGAGGCGCTGGCTTTGATCCTCAGCACCACATAAAAATAAATAAATAAAATCAAGGTATTGTGTCCAACCAGAACTAAAAATATATTTTTAAAAAAAATCTTACAAAAAAAAAGTGAGGCTTGAGCCTCCTGAGTTCTCATGCAGTTTCTGGCAATCTAAGGCTTATGTTTTTATTGATACATGATGCATAATAAAATAACATGTTTATACAGATGCTGCTTAGAGTAGGGTTACATGCCAGTACATCCATTGTAAGTTGAAAATATCATGAAGTTTAAAATGCACCAAATATATCTACTCTACTGAACATCATATTTCAGCAATAGAGTAATTGATAGTGTCATGGTCATTCCTCCTCAAGATCTTGAGGTCAGCTGGGAGCTGTGACTTGCTACTGCTTCCTACTATCCTGAGAATGTTGGCTGACCTGCAGAAAGATCAAAATTCGGAAGTTGAGGGCTAGGGTTGTAACTCAGTGGTAGAACGCTTGCCTAGTTCATGTGAGGCACTGGGTTAGATCCTCAGCACCACATAAAAATAAAATAAATGTATTGGGTCCATCTACAACCAAAAAAATACTTTAAAAAAAATTTTAAAGTTGAAGTGCAGCTTCTACTGAATGTGCATTTCTTTTATACCATTCTAATGCTGCAGTGTGCATCAAATATAAAACTATTACGGGATAATTGAGCATACTGGTTTTTAGCTGAAAAGTCCATTATTATTAATTAATAGTCTCCGACTTGCCTTTCCATCCGAAATTGTCACTCTATTAGAACTATTTTAATATAGAAAGTCACTTATGTCTAAATTTTTGTTATTTTTTCCCAACACCTTAGGAAGCAGGTAATATAAACCGATCGTTGAGCTGCCTAGGCCAAGTGATTACCGCACTTGTTGATGTGGGTAATGGAAAACAAAGACACGTGTGCTACAGAGACTCCAAACTTACCTTCTTGCTTCGGGTAAAGTAGATTATTGGGTCCCTGCATTCTTTTGTTTCTGCTCACTAAGGGTGATAGTGGGACATCTCTCAGTCTTGGTGGAAAGATTGTGCCTTTTTGTTTTTTTTTTTTCTTTATTTTGCTTGAAAAGATCTTGTGATTTCTCACATAAAAACATATACCATTTATGTCATGGAACAGGATTCTCTTGGTGGTAATGCCAAAACAGCCATAATTGTAAATGTTCATCCCGGATCCAGGTGTTTTGGGGAAACCCTGTCAACACTTAACTTTGCTCAAAGAGCCAAGCTGATTAAAAACAAGGTAAGATACTTCAATGTATTTAGTAAATTAGAAAAAGACTTAAGTTTAAAATATGCAGTTTATGATTGCCCTAATATTACTCTTTTTTGGGGGGGTTCTGGGGATTGAATCCAGGGCCTTATGCATACAGAGGCAAGAACTCTACCAACTGAGCTATATCCCCAGCTCCTTCCCTAATATTATGGTTAATTGTTATCTATTTCTTTGTGAAAGTTTATCTTAACTATATGTAAGATTTCTATTTCCTTGTTTTCTTTTTTTTTTTTTTTTTTTTGGTGTTACTGGTGATTAAACCCAGGGTCTCACACCTGCTAGGCAAGCACTCTACCTCTGAGCTATACATACCCCCAGCCCTTCCATTTTATTTTCTGTAGCCATTCAAGACTTAGGGTAGATCTTATGGTTGTTAATTGTTTTGCTAGTTTTTTCTTTATGTAAAGTTTTCCTTTGTAATTGGGATACAGACTAAATTTATTTGCCTAAACAATGATAGCAGAGCTGATGGGTACAAAGGTGAAAGTATGCTATGAAAGAAATTTGTAACATTGATAAAGTTGATCTTTCAAGTTGTCTCTATTTCCAGGGAGTCTGCATTTCATTTTATATACAAGAAGCTTCTTTAATGTTGTTATTACATGTAGGGTCAGAAATCTTTTCTTGTAAGAGTCAAGTAGGGCTGGGGATGTGGCTCAAGTGGTAGCGCGCTTGCCTGGCATGCATGAGGAACTGGGATCGATCCTCAGCACCACATAAAATAAAAATAAAGATATATTAAAAAAATGATGTTCCTTAAAAAAACAGGTAGTCACTATTTGATGCTTTTGGAACACATGAGCTCTTTTCCAACTCATCTCTGCCTGTCTCTGCCTTTGTAGTGAGAAAACAGCCATAGACAGTGTATTAGCAAATGGGAGCAGCCAAGCTCCAGTATAGCTTCATCTGCAGAAGATAGTGGACTGTATTCTGCCCACAAACAACACTTTGCCTTCTGCAGATCATTAAAGACCAAGAAGTCCCCCACTTATTTTGGAGAAGTTGAAGATCTCTTCGGTTTTAGAAATTGTGCTCTAAATTGGTAGATTAATTTTATTTCTCCTTCAAGGGTGAAACTGTTCATGCTAAACCCCCAAGAAGATTCCCTGATTATCTGATCGGGATTAGTCTAAAGTGGTTTGTGTTTCTCCTTCTCCCAGCTAGATCAGAAGAGTACAGATATAGTCCTTTGTTATATTTCTTTGGATTATGACTCCATACTAATATGAATATTAGCAATATGAAGAGGAAAAACAATTAGAGCTTTCTGGCCTTATCTCTTGGGACTTCTAGAAGTCTGGAGAAAATAGAACTGCAGTGATAATTGAAATTATGGTGTCACTGATGTGATGATGATGTCAAAAGTACCTCATAATGAGGCTGGCCATAAGAGTCAGGCACAATTGGATATGGCTTCTTAACACACACAAAACAACAAAACTAGGAGCTCTATACTAGTCTCTATCAATGGTAAGTCCCCTGACCTTCCTACCAGTGGAAAGTGCTAGGGCATCTGCTACTTATTAAGAATGAGCCATTTAAATCTTTCTGAGTGAGTGGGCTCTTCCTACATCAAGAGCAGAGGGAACTGTGGGGCTGGCAGAGAGTTTTTCCTCACTGAGGTATTGGGCATTTCACAACTGAGTCCTTTGACCTGGTTGGTACTCAGTTGTTGGCACTTATCACCCTGTTGCTTTTGTGAGCCTTTTCTAAAAATATATAATTTTTTAATTAACAAAAATTATTTTTGTGGCAGTTCTAGGTCCACAGCAAAATTGAACAGAAAGTACAGAAACATCCCATTTACTCCCTGTCCCCACACATGTAACACCTTCCTCACTATTAACATCCTATGTCACAGTGGTATATTTGTTTGTGAACATTTTTAACTTTTTATTTTTATTTTTGGTTGTAAATGGATATGATACCTTTATTATATTTATTTTTATGTGGTACTGAGGATTGAACCCAGTGCCTCACACATGCAAGGCAAGTGCTTTACCACTGAGCCACAACCCCAGCCCCCATTTTTAACTTCTTAGTGTTTGTCTTAAACAAGAATTTCTTTAAGAAAACGAAGGTACTGGGCTGGGGATCTAGCACAGTTGTAGGGTGCTTCCTCAGCATGCACGAGGCCCTGGGTTCGATCCCTGGTAACACATACACATACAGGTAGAAAAGAAAGATATCATTTAGTGTGTTGAAAACACAAAATGGAACTGTGAAACCAACTCTTCCTTTCAGGAGGGCTGTTAGAAAATACAGGGTGGGATTCCTCTGGAGAGGCTTGCTTCTGCCAAGCCAAGGGAGCTTGGGCCAGCCCTGAGGGTCATCATTGCACTTACAGGCTAGGTTTCTTTTTGTTTTCTTTTTTTATACCTTTATTTTATTCATTTATTTGTATGTAGCGCTGAGGATAGAACCTAGGGTCTTGCACCAACAAGACGAGTCTCTACTGCTGAGCCACAACCCCAGCCCCACAGGCTAGGTTTCTTCTTCATAGGGAGCTAGGACGGTGGGGTGAGTGGGGGATGGCACCAATTGAGGTGTTTGCTTTTCTCCTCTGGGGAAAGGGGTGAAGTCTGTCCTCCTCAGGGGGAAGGAAGTATTAGGGAACACTCAGATCTGAAGGATGATCCAGACAGAGCCCGGGGCTGGTCAAAGAGCAATACATAAGTGGGAGTCTGGAGGGGAGTCGTGAGGGAGAAGAGAGCCTGGCTGGTGCTGGTCCATCTCTAGCTCGAGGTATAAAGGCACAGAGAAGGAAGTTTCCTTCCCACTCTAGGACACTTTGATTCTGGTGGCCTTCTGATCATTCATGAAACGGAAGCACAGTTTTGTTGGCTGTTTATCACTCCATACCAAAAAAATGCAAACTCTGGACTGTACAACTGAAAAGAGTGATCTCTCAATTCTTGAACAGGCAGTGGTAAATGAAGACACGCAAGGAAATGTGAGCCAGCTCCAAGCTGAAGTGAAGAGGCTCAAAGAACAACTGGCCCAGCTTTCTTCCGGGCAGACACTTCCAGAAAGCCTTCTGACTAGAGGTAGGATGAACACAGCAGGACCATCCTGGGAAAGACAAGTGTGAATATTAGTTCAAGAGCCCCCTGCTGCTAGATAGGCTTCCCAGAAGTTCCCACAACTATCTCCTCTGTTCATTTAGCCCTTTCTATTTATATCACTTCCATAGGAACATAGTACCCTGTAACCAGACACAGGAGCCAAAGACACTGAGTTCTGTGAGATGCAGGGAGAAGGAATTAAAATAATTTTGAATAATTCATCCTTAATAATTGCTAAAAGGAGAGACTGATTTTATTTAGGTCACTTCCAGTATTCTGTCATAGGATCTACATAATAATCTACATGTTTATTAAGTACAATAGGAGGCACTTTTCTCCAAAGTATAGTTACTAGAAAGTGAATTCATTTGAAATCTATAAACGAGGGAAAATTAAATCCTAGCAGGCACACTGCACCCTGGTACTCCCCCCAAATTTTTTAGATCCATTTCTATTTCTATATATCATACACTATATATTTTGACTAAATAAAGAAAAGCTCATTTTTCTTCAAAAAACAGCTAATATATTGAGTAGTTTAATTTGAAATTCATGATCCAGTGACAACAGTATCACTATATTAGTTGAGAATATTCAAAGACTGTTAAACTCATCTTTTAGTTTTAAAAATTTGAGAATTTTTTTTTTCTTTTGTCAATTACAGATAAAGAAAAGACTGATTACATGAAGTGTTTCCAGGAGGCAATGGTATTCTTTAAGAAATCTGAACAGGAAAAGAAGGTAGTACACTGAATTAGGATAAAAGGGATTTAAGTTATTTCAGGCTTTCACAATGAGGTTTTTATTGCAATAAAATGAATAGCACCAGATTAATAAAGAAAGTAAATGAAGGCTGTGAAAATCTACTTTTGCCTTTAGGATTAAATTTAAATTTAGTATTTGTTTCTGGGTTTATGAAAATTTAGGAAGACTGACTTATTTTTTGTGATTAACCAAACAACGAATGTCTTTAAGTCTCTGGTAGAAAGAATTACCCAATTAGAAGATCTCACCCTCAAAAAGGAAAAATTTATTCAATCGAATAAAATGATTGTGAAATTCCGAGAGGATCAAATCATGCGGCTAGAGAAGCTCCACAAGGAATCCCGGGGAAGTTTTCTGCCTGAGGAACAGTGTCGCTTACTCTCAGAATTAAGGGATGAGATCCAGACTCTCCGAGAACAAGTGAGTCCATAGCATGTGTGTTTGTGTGTGTGTGTGTGTGTGTGTGTATGTATCTTTAAGAATAAAGGAAGTTCAAAGAAAATATAAATTTGTCACCAAATACTTGCTCTTTAAAACAGTAGAAATTGTTTTAAATGAATTCAACTGATTGTATGATTTACATAATTCATTTTCCTCCCTTTCCCAGAATAGTTACACTCAAAGAGAAAGAAGGCTTCCTAGTGATATTGCCATATAACACTCAATGCTAGCCGGCCAAGTAGATTTTCACCCTGTGGGTCGTTGTGATTATCTGAATCAGTAGTCTCTTTAGAGTTGAGCCTTTTGATATTTAGTTCTTTTTCCCCTTTCCCTCAGGAGGTAACAAAGACATCTAGTTTTGAAAACAAAAACAAAAAACCCCACAGTAATCTGTTATTAACTCTGTGTCGCTTTCTAGAGGGTTTTTGTGTGATATTGGGTTTGGGACCCAGGGCCTTAAGCGAGCACCCTACCACTGAGCTGTGTCTCCAGCCCTTTTCATTTTTTTATTTTGAGTCAGGGTCTCAGTAAATTGCCCAGGCTGGCCTCAAACTTGTGATCCCCCTGCCTTAGCCTTCTGGATTGCTGGATTTACAGGGTGAGTCCCTGCACCTGGCCACTCTCCAGGGTTTTCAATGCATGTTTAAACGCATGGGCATTTTTACTTTCATATGTTTCTGCCCTTTGCCTCTTTCAGTTAATGTATGTTGGTCAATAGAAAGTCTCTTTATTTTTTCTGGTGTGTTAATTTAACCATTTTCTTTTGTGGAAGAGTCTGCCACATTGTATACTCCCGGCTGTATCTCCCTAGGTGCACAGGTGAGAGTTTTAAGAAACTTAGCACAAATAGAGGAGCATGTGATGCATATCTCAGTGTGATCACAAATGCCAAGTTGCATTAGAGTACAACCAATATTGCATCAGTGTTCCTTAGTTTTCTAATGGCTTTTTAGGAAGACTAGTTTAGTAAGGAAATGTTTAAATATTTAATGTGTGATTCTTCTGTGTGACAGATAGAGCACCACCCTGGAGTTGCAAAATATGCTATGGAAAATCATTCCCTCAGGGAAGAGAATAGAAGACTGAGATTATTAGAGCCTGTGAAAAGAGCCCAAGAAATGGATGCCCAGACCATTGCAAAACTAGAGAAAGCTTTCTCTGAAATATCTGGCATAGAGAAAAACAACAAATGTAAGAAATTATACTTGTTAGAAGGGGCTGTTTTTATTTGTTTTGGTAGTGAAGATGGAACCCTGGTTTGTCCTATCACTGAGAAACATCCCCAGTCCTTTTCTATTTTTTATTTTGAGACAGGGCCTTACTATGTTGCTTAGGACCTCTCTGAGTTGCTGAGGCTGTCCTCAACCTTGGGGTCCTCTTGCCTCAGCCTCTTGAGTTGCTGAGATTACAGGTGTGTGCCACCATTCCCAGCTTTAAGAGGCTGTGTTGATTTAACCATTTGGGGGGGGGGGTATCAGGAATTGAACTCAGGGGCACTCAACCGCTGAGCCACATCCCAGCCCTATTCTATATTTTATTTAGAGACAGGGTCTCACTGAGTTGCTTAGTGCCTCTCTTTTGCTGAGGCTGGTTTTGAACTTGAGATCCTCCTGCCTCAACCTTCCGAGCCTGGTATTACAGGCATATACCACTCTGCCTCGTTCAAGAAGCTGTTTTAAAGAGCATTTGTAGTGCCTTGCAATTAGGATCTTCATTTTTAGCCTCCAGACCTGATATGCCAATTTGTTTTATAACTTTATTTATTTACTTACTTATTTTTATGTGGTGCTGAGGATCGAACCCAGTGCCTCACACATGCCAGATGAGTGCACTACCACTGAGCCAAAAACGCAGCCCCTGCAAATTTTTTAATTCACATACTTATTCTTTAATGTTATAAAAATAAATTTACTAATTTTTTTTCTCAAAGATCATAGTAATTTACATAGATTGATAGACATAGCAAGGAAACACCCATTGTATTTATCTTGTTTTACTGATAAAAGTAAAAACTATTTGGATATCACTTAATTTTTATTCAATAGAATTTTCCAGTTTAAAGTATTTGAAATTGTATAGTTACAAGTTCAAATAGTTGAAATGTTTGTCAGTCTGGCTAAAGTTTATACAGTGTAGATGGGTGTCACACTCATGATCCACCAAACAGTGGTTTGGTCCTGATATTGTGGTAACAATGAATATATTATGAGTGACACATTATTCCCAGGAGTTTACTTGTACTCTGA
The DNA here is from genome assembly GCF_964194105.1 of Spermophilus citellus. NCBI lineage: Eukaryota > Metazoa > Chordata > Mammalia > Rodentia > Sciuridae > Spermophilus > Spermophilus citellus. The sequence goes on along the minus strand of NC_138184.1, from coordinate 20,353,049 downwards.
AAAGTGGTTTAGTTGGTACTAAATCTGACTTACAGGTTTGGCAGCTCTTGGTGTTAATGTCCTGGAATTTGATAATAAAGTTTATTTGCCCCTTTAGAATTGGTATTTTCATGGTCTTTTATCACACTCAGCCTCCACCTTCCTTTTTTTTAGGTTGAGGAAATTCTAATCTTTCATTCTGCATTCATGGAGAAGTTTATCTCCTTGCTTTTTATCTTTCTTTTGGGCTGGGGATTGAACACAGGACCCCATGAATGATAAGTGTGCACTGCCACTGAGCTACATCCCCAGCTCTTTCTCCTTGTTTTCTAAATTTTCCTTTCCTAAGCTGCCTTCTATTCCATTATAACTTAACAGAAGAAGATTCACAGTATTTGAGTTGTAGAGAGACTTAAAATCTTAGATGTAAAGTTAAGTTTTTGGTTTTGTTTCAGCTAATTTTCCCTACAAGGCTCCGTATTTGGTTGGAGATTTGGGCCTCAATGGAATCTTAACTAACACATTTGATAGATACTAATGGTAATTTCTGGGACCTTATAAGCAGCTACCATTCTGCAAGCAACTGTTTTTAAAAATATTTATTTTTTAGTTGTAATTGGACACAATACCTTTATTTTATTTATTTTTTTTATGTGATGCTGAGGATTGAACCCAGGGTCTCCCATGTGCTATGCAAGAGCTCTACCGCTCTACCACAACCCCAGCCCCTGCAAGCAACTTTTATATTTTTCTGTGCTGGAGCTCAGTGTACTCTCTAATCAGTTTTCTAAGCAAATTTTGAAAATTAACATATTCTACCTGGTAGATGATACCAAGTTCTTTCAGCTTGCTGCTCTTGCTATTCATTTTATTTTCTAAATAATACATTCACCGTTCAGACAAGCTGCTAGCACTAATTCCTGCAAGTTTAACATGTGATTCTCTTTCCAGTGTTAACATGATGCATGTCAGTCATCATTAGCTCTTTTTCTTCATGGAAAAGGTGTTGTCTTAGCTGTGCTTCTCCACCCTGTGGACCTCTCTGCTGCTTGAATATGTCTCCTCCTAATTCTTTTAGACACTGTTGCATCCTATATTTCCTGCAGAGATGTAGACTCATCTTTGAGGGCCCAACCATTTCTTATCTATCCTCTTTATGCCTCAAAATTGGTATATGTGGGGGCTGGGGATGTGGCTCAAGCGGTAGCACGCTCGCCTGGCATGCGTGCGGCCCGGGTTCGATCCTCAGCACCACATACAAACAAAGATGTTATGCCCGTGGAAAAAACTAAAAAATAAATATTAAAAAATTCTCTCTCTCTCTCTCTCTCTCTCTCTCTCTCTCTCTCTCTCTCTTTAAAAAAAAAAAAAAATTGGTATGTGGCCGAGTACTTAGCAAATGTGTTTTGTTATGTTTGTCTTTCAAAGACCAAGATTGTTTCTTTATTATCAGGTCAGCAAGGCTTTTCTCCCAAAGCTCCAAAAGAACCATGTTCATTCGCAAACACTGAGAAATTAAAAGCACAACTCCTGCAAATTCAGACAGAGCTGAATAATTCAAAGCAAGAATATGAAGAATTCAAAGAACTAACTCGGTAAAGTGTGACTACACATGTGTGCTTGCCTGTTCTAGTGTTGATTTGTGGTAATTTTAATATTCACAATTTAAATGGGCATTTTACTTTAAATATTAAATTCTTATTATTAGCACCTAACTTGTTTTGACACAAAGAAAAAGGGCTTTTTGTCTTTTTTTTTATGGTGTACCTAATGAACTAAATGATAAATGTTTTAAGCAATATATTGTCAATTGAACTTGCTGAGTAAATTCTTTATTTTGTAACCAAATTTATAGTTATTAATTGAATCTAGATTTTTAAAAGTTCTGGGTTTGTTAGTATTCTTGCTGCTCGTTGTATAAAAGAAAAACAAGACAATTCACATTGATATAAATTAAGATGAATCCTATCCTAAATTATAAAGAACAGTTTGCTTTTAAAATGACATCACTTATGTTGTCATCATCGTCATGGACTATTTAGGCCCTTGAATTTGAGCTCTACTATTTAGTAGTTGAGTTCTTTGAACATTTTTGAGTCCCTGAGTATATTACCCAGCTGGAAAATGAAGGTAATGATCCTGAGAGAATATTTCTGATTTATATTTATAGTATAAACTATAAAGTACTTTACAAGTGTTTGACTTGCTTATTAACCTGAAGTACTGTTTTACAATATCTATTAGGAAAAGGCAGCTAGAATTGGAATCAGAGCTTCAGGCTTTGCAAAAAGCAAACCTTAATCTTGAAAGCCTTTTGGACGCAACAAAAGCCTGCAAGCGGCAAGAAGTTTCTCAACTGAATAAAATTCATGCTGAAACACTTAAGGTAGGTTATCTGAAGCAGCGGTCCCGTGTTAAGTTAGTGCTTATCTCTTTTGTATTTTTTTTTTTTTTGAAGATTTTTTTAAAGATGGACACAATATCTTTATTTTATTTTATTTATTTTTATGTGGTACTGAGGATTGAACCCAGTGCCTCATATGTGCAAGGCAAGGCTCTGCCACGAGCATAAGCCTAGCCCCTCTTTTGTATTCATAATGGAGAGAGTCTACATGGTCTATCTCCAGACATAGGTGGCATCCTTCACAGAGGTTAACCTCAGGGTCACACTGACTGGTGTTCTTATGTATACCTCCAGTAGTAGGGCCAGGGAGCAAAGAATACAACATTTGGGATCAAATTCTCACCAGCCATTAACCTTAGGCAGGGTTTTCTAACTTTTTAGCCCCACCTTTCTTTCCTCTAAACTGAGGATGAAGGTTTTTTTTTTTTTTTTTTTTTTTTTTAATATTTATTTTTTAGTTTTTGGCGGACACAACATCTTTGTTTATATGTGGTGCTGAGGCTCGAACCCGGGCCGCACGCATGCCAGGTGAGCATGCTACCACTTGAGCCACATCCCCACCCTGATGAAGGGTTTTTAGAGTAGTAACATTATTGATAAAGAGCCTAGTCCTCTAGATCTCAATAAATGGCAGCCATTGCTGTAATGTAATGTGTGCAAAGAACACTAAACTAGGAGAATATGTTCATAAAGTACTCATATAATTATCACACATAATACTTGGAAATAATGGGGGATGGGGTCCTCTAATAATTTCTCCTCACAAAAGAAAAAATGTGCAAGCATCTGACAGTAAGGAATTTGTGGGGGAGGACTATATAAAGAAAGTAAAAGTTTGAGACAGTGATGCTGTTGTTGGGAATGTTAGCTTAATATATTTTAGAGTTTGTCCCAGGTCAGAAGGGGAAAAAGAACTTTGTCATTCTTGTTTTTTTGTTTGTTTTTTTCTTTTTTGTTTGGGTAGCTGCAAAAGAATCCGTTATATGGATATATCATGATTCATTTAACGTACAAAATCCTATTTTCTTTACAAAGTTAGAATTTTATCTTTGCTTTTTTTTTTTTTTTTTTAATGACCTTTGGGGGGATGGAGTTGCAGCTTAATGATAGAGTACTTGCCTCGCATGTGAGGTACTGGGTTTGATCCTCAGCACCACATAAAAATAAATGAATAGATTGTGTTCATCTACAACTAAAACAAAAAATTTTTTTAAAAATGACCTTTGAATTCTTTGCAGGAAATAAAATATTAAAGAATATTATCAATTGTTTTATAATCCTTGGTGGCTCCTTAGCACAGTAGAATTGTTGAGGGAAGAGTGGCATAGCAATTCAGATCTTTGGTTGTTGTTGTTTATTTTAAATCATATCAGTAACTTTATGAATACATTCTCATGGTTTAAAACTACAAGTTAATGTTAAAAGTTCTTTTGGAGCACCATTGCCAGTCTAGTTCAATCTGGTCCTTTATCTCATACTCCTGGAATTAATTTAATCATTTTTCTTGGTGTTTGTACAGCAAATATGCATGGACTGAGAAAACATGTAGAGTTGTTTTATAGTTTGTTTATTTTGCTATTTTAAAAAAATTGAAGTCGGGGCTGGGGATGTGGCTCAAGCGGTAGCGCGCTCGCCTGGCATGCGTGCGGCCCAGGTTCGATCCTCAGCACCACATACCAACAAAGATGTTGTGTCCGCTGAGAACTAAAAAATAAATATTAAAAAAAAAATTGAAGTCAATTTGCATATGTTATTCTACAATATGCTTTAGTTAAGTAAGTCCAACATATGCCTTGGATCTTTCTATATTAACTAGTACCCAGAGTGCTACCTCACTTTAAACCTACACTTCCACATTTTGGATGACTCATGACTCTAGGTGGTTTCCGAGGGCACACATTCTCGGGGATTGGAAAAGTGGATGTGTTAGAAATGAGCCAGGCCTGCTCGAGCTGCCCCTGGGGTAGCACCAATTGCCTCCTGGTAGAAGAACACCATCCCACTAATGGACATCATCAGGCTCTTTAATTCTTACAATCTCATGCGTGAAAATCAGGATCTTTTTAAGGTTTTAGTTCCCACTTTACTTCTAGTGGGGATGAATGTCTTTTCATATGTTCATGTCCATTTGTATTATCCTTCTCTGTAGGGAAAAAAAAGCCCATTTTCTATTGGTAGTTTATCTTTTTCTTGGAATTTGTTGGCATTTTTATCAATCTTTTGTTTCTTACATACATTGTCAATATATTTGGCCATGGTGTTGTCTTTCATCTTTGCATGTAATATTTTTGTTACATGGTAGTTTTTCATTTTTGATGCATCCAGGCTTATTGACCTTTTATCTTTTTTTTTTTTTTTTTTTTACATTGAGATCTTTGTATACCTTTTATTTTATTTTTGAATGGTAGTAGAAAGATTTAACTTTTTAAAAAATCCATGTTTTTCTCACTAATTTGAAATCTCTACACATAAATCATTCTGTTTGTGGACTTTGTATGTTTTTCCAATTTTTTGACTATAACATGCTAAATTACTGTTTTAATAATTATACCCTGTTTATAATGTGACTTTATATTGGATGGGAAGTGTGTCTTGTACATTTATTGTTTATACAAAGTTGGATATCAATTTACCAAGTTTCATTTTTTAAAACCTTATTAGAATTTTGCTTGGAACTGTATTGAATTGATAGAATTATTTCTATTTAGGGCTGGGGTTGTGGCTCAGTGGTAGAGCACTTGCCTGGCATGTGTGAGGCCCTAGGTTCCATCCTTAGCATCGCATATAAATAAATAAAATAAAAGATCTATTGACAACTAAAAAATATTTTAAAAAATTATTTCTATTTAGTCATGTCTTCTGTTTCTTTAGGGACACTTTTTCCTTTCTTTTGAATAGATTTCATTTTTTTTTCTTAATACTAGAGATTGAAGCTGGGTACACTCGATCACTCAGCTGTATTTCTAGCCCTTCTTATTTTTTCATCTTGAGACAGGGTCTCACTAAGTTATCCAGCCTGGCCTTGAACCTGTGAACTTCCTGCATTAACCTCTGAGTAGCTGGAATTACAGGCTTTAATTTTTGTCTTCTCTCTTCATAAAATTACTAAATATGCTATTTTTTTTCATGTGTACTAATATTGTTTTCCATAATCATTTTTTTTTCAGATTATAACTACACCAACCAAGGCTTATCAACTTCGTTCTCGATTAGTACCAAAATTAAGCCCTGAAATGGGGAGCTTTGTGTGTAATTCTAGCATATTAGATAATGATATATTAAATGAACCAGTTCCATCTGAGATGAATGAACAAGCTTTTGAGGCCATTTCTGAAGAGCTTAAAAAAGTACAGGTAATGTTCTAGGTTTTAAAAAGGTAAATAATTAGACATTCAGTTAAATAATTTTCTTTGTCTATCATTTTAACTCCCTGAAATTTGTAGTGTTAAGTGTGAGTGTATAAAGGGCACTAGCTTAGAAACCAGTCTACTCTTGTTCTTTTAATTCATTTTGCAGTCTTCAGAAAATCATTCTCTATTCTCCATGGACTTTGATTCCCTTGTGTAAAATGACCATAATTGCAAGCTTCAAGTTTCAAAACTGATTTATGTGGTTTATCTGCTAAAGAAAGTTCAGATATTTGACACAGAATTTTAGTATAAATCAAATTTTAGACAGCTTTTCATATATTTGTAATAACTTGTGAAATTGGATTATTTCAGAATTCTGGTTTGAAAATTTAAAAAAAAAAAAATTCTGTTCGGTAAAACCTGGAGTGGACCAGATCACCTTGAATCCCAATAATTTGATCCTTCCAAGCCATTGAGGTCTTCCTACTGAAGTGTCCCATGCGTCTCTGAGGAAGCTTTTAGCAGTCTCAAGATGCCTCTAGGTTTTAATTCTAATCCCTTGTGTTCTTTGGGTTTAAATTATCTACTTTGATGGAGCACACAAGAGTAATTCTGAAACATCAGAAATTGTCAGGATAGGCTTTTGAAGTTTTCTGGCTTCAAACAGACCTTTGCTATCTTCATTCCTATGGAGTTTTAAGCTTATTCATTTTTGATTTCTTTTCTCTTTAATTAAAAAGAAATGGTGATGGTATGTGAATTCCATTAAAAGAGTTTTAATGGACTGAAATTTGTGTATTGCAGGAACAAATGAATGCTCTTCAAGTCAAGCTAGATGAGGAAGAGCATAAAAACCTGAAGCTTCAGCAGCATATTGACAAACTGGAGCATCATTCGGCACAAATGCAGGAGGTGAGCCTGGGAGCTTGGCCTCAGTCAATGTGTGAAACAAGCACTCAAAGTAGAGCATTATGGGACAAAAATGCCCTCACAGATCCTTGATCAACTTTAACTTTGAAGACTACTCTGGTCTTAAGGCAGATGTTGACATTGTCTGAATTTGTCAGTTCCATTCTGTTTGTTGAGAAGAAAACAAGATGGCCCATCCACATTCTTACACTCTGTTTCTCTTCACTGTGATTCCTGGAATAGCCAGATTTTTTTCTTGTCAGAGACCTTAAAAAATTAGACTTGAAAAACAGCCTTAGCAGGGTACAGTGGTGCACGCCTATAATCCCAGCGACTCAGGAGGTTGAGGCAGGAGGATAGTAAATTCAAACTCAGCCTCAGCAACTTAGCGAGGCCCTAAGTAATTCAGCAGGACCCTGCTCTAAATAAAATATAAAAAAGGGCTGGGGATGTGGCTTGGTAATATAGCATCCTTGGGTTCAATCCCCAGTACCAACACCCCCCTAAAAAAAAAACAGCCTTTGCTGGGCATGGTGGCACACTCCTGTACTTCCAGTGACTTGGGAGTCTGGGGCAGGAGTTTCACAAGTTTGAGGCCAGCCTCTGCAATTTAGTGAGACCCTGTCTCAATATGAAAATTAATGTTCTGAGATGTATCTCAGTAATAATACACCCCTACTACTTTGTATATTCCTATAATCCCAACTACTTAGGAGGCTGAGGAAAGAGGATTGCAAGTTCAAGGCCAGCTTGAGCAAATCTCAAAATAAAAATCAGAAGGGCTGGGGATATAGCATATGGTAAAGTGTCCCTAGGTTTGATCCCTAGTATCAAAATAATACAAAATAAAAATAAAGTCTGGGGATATATCTGAGTGGCAGAGTGCTTGCCTAGCATGCACGAGACGGGGTTCAATCCCAAATACTAGAGGGGATTAAAAAAAACAAACAGAAATAAACTGATGATTTAAACTGTCTTACCCCACCGGTATTCCTTTTCCAGTAAACATATCTCTTTCCCAAAGCTTTTCTCATCAGAAAGAACTGATTGGACCAAACAGCAAGAAGAGCGTCTCTCACAGTTGAATGTCCTTGAAAAGCTGCTTCAAGAGACTCAGACTGAGAATGATTGTAAGTTTGAACAGTTAGGAGTTTTGTGACCTGAAGGAATACTGTAACCTCAGCGTCTTTTTACTCATTTAAATAAATGTCGTCCTGTGTTTTGGGGTTGGATTGTTTTATTGTTAGACAACCATACTTGAGTTTACATGACAGTGGTGACGATAATATATTATAAAAAGAAACTTTTATTACTTTTGATAAACAAATGACAAAGATGTTTGCTTAGCATCTTAATTAAACTGCTTTGAAAATGAAGTAACTTCAATTTATGAGTGTTTTAATATTGACAAAGCATTATTTTTTTAATTTTGGGAGCATCATTTGAATTTCCAGTTTTTTCACTCATTTCTTATTTCTCCCTTTATCAGAGTTTATACAGTAGTTTACAGTAAAACTAACACAGCAGCAACAAAAATAGCTATTCTGTTGTTTGTTTTTTAATTTAAAAAGTTACCTAATTGATATTACAGTTGGAGTTTCCCTGGAAGACCAGAGGTGTTTAGCCCATATTGAAAAGTTCTGGTATATCACCAAAAGATTTTCAGTAACTAAGATAAAGTCACTTGAAATTTGTTAGACCTCATGATGTTTCTTTCTTAAGAGTTTTGATGCACATTTTACAGGAGAAATCTAGAAAAGTCAAGTGACCTCTAAGTGAGGGAGAGATGTTAACTCTTCAACTAGAAATGTAGGAAGAGCTATGCAGTAGGGAGAAGATGAAACAGAAATCTCAGGTCTCTTGGGTACCACCACTTGGTTCAATATCTGTCCTTAATGGTATCATCAAATATATTTGTGTACTTTATAAAAAAATATTTGTGATGAAACCTGTTGAGGACTTGTTTTGTTTTTTAGTTTTAAAAAGTGAGGTGCGTGACCTTCGAGTAGTTCTTCATTCTGCTGACAAGGAGCTTTCTTCAGTAAAACTGGAGTATAGTTCATTCAAAAAGAGTCAGGAAAAAGAATTCAACGAGCTGTCTGAAAGACACGTGCATGTACAGCTTCAGCTGGGCCACGTCAGGTAGAGTTGTTGTGTGATGGTTTCAAGGTGCCTGATGGGTTGTAACTCAGGATAATGTGACGTGCAGGTGGTATAAACCCAATTCAAACTGCTTCAACAAAGTAGTAATTTTTAGTAATTTATTATAGCTGCACACCTTTTATTATACCTGGCATTTGTTTTAATCTCTGAATCACTGAGTCTAATGTTGGCTTTATTACAAACTAGTTTTGTGTGATTTTTTTTTCTTAAGTCACTCTACTAATCTCATTGGATCTTATTATCCTTATATTTACTTATCAGAGTGGGCCTACATCAAAAATATAAAGAATACATAATATTTAGGTTTTTAAATTTACCTTAAAAGTATTAAATATGTCCTGGCTTTTTAAATATACTGGACACAATTTATTCTTTCTCATTGTTTCTGGTATAACATTGAATAATTCACTTATTGGACTACTTATTCTCTAATGTGGCACTCGGGTGCTGTGTGGCCTCTGAATGAGTCAGCACAACAGTAGTGTTGTTTCTTGAATTATTTCGCTTACTTGATATATACTGTTTACACCACAAACACATACATATTTATGTATGTGTGTGTGTTCATTAGGTTTATGTAAGTTGGCAGTGGTTTGTTGATAGAATAAATTTAAGTGCAGATAATCTGACTCATAAAAATATTGAATGCTTGTGTGTTTACCATTGCAAAATGTTTTCCTGGTAAAGATTAGAACATGAAAAGCTTCTTGAGAGCCAAGCTTGCCTACAAGATTCCTATGACAACTTACAGGAAGTAATGAGATTTGAAATTGACCAACTTTCAAAAAATCTCCAAAACTGCAAAAAAGAAAATGAAACTCTGAAATCTGATCTCAATGTAAGTGACAAAGGTATTGGTAATGGGTGAGTGTGACCCAGGATTGTGGCTGTTCTGTTGTGTGAAAGGCAAGGACAGTCCTGACTCCCTCCCGCTCTTTCCCTAGACCAGCCTCAGTGCCTGCCACGTGGAAGGTATGCCACATATTTGTTGGCTACACATTGCTTATAGCAGTGTCTTCAAATCTAATGTTAAGTTTGTCTTTTAGAACTTGATGGAGCTTTTTGAGGCAGAAAAAGAACGCAACAACAAATTATCATTACAGTTTGAAGAGGATAAAGAAAACAGTTCTAAGTGAGTGCTGTCACTATCACATTCTTTGTCTTGTTTGTTTTTGTGTTCTTGCTAATACCCTGCAAAGAGTTATTTTCAGCAATGTGGCTCAATGGTAGAGCACTTGCATAGCCGTGTGAGGCCCTGAGTTCCATTGCCAGTACCACAAAAAAAGAAAAAGACAAAAAGCTTTTTCTTTTAAAGTTTGCCGAAATGAATATCAGATGCTTTTGTTAATTGGCTATATAAAGAAACTTAGCAATAACTATCTATGGTGCTTTTAAATGAATTGAGACAGGTAGTAATCAGAACTCAGAGTCTTTTGTAAGTCACAGTATATATAACTTCTAGCTGTTCCATTTATTATTGGGAGGTGGGGGCTGATTTTTATTTCTGTTTCTACTATTCTTTTTCTAGGTGTTCTTTTTTCTTTCTGGTCCCTTACCAGGAATGCTGTTGTCTGTCTTCTCTCTCTCTCTCTCTCCCTCTCTCTCTCCCTCTCTCTCTCCCTCTCCCTCTCCCTCTCCCTCTCCCTCTCCCTCTCCCTCTCCAAGTTCTTTTCCTTGATAGCCTTTAGTCAGTCTCTTGGGCTTAGCCAGTAGTCTCATGATCACTTTAAGGAAGAGTTGTTTCTTCAATCAGTACTTATAGAGTTCTTATTATGATATAGAATCTCCATGCTTTGGTATACAGTGGTAAATGTAGAGCTTATATCTAGATAGGAGATAGGCTGTTAACATATTCTCACTCATGCAAACATTTAGTGATATTCATTAAGCCAAGCCCTATTCTGGTAAATGCCACAATGTATAGAGTAAAACAGTGAAACAAAACATCCCTGTCCTACTGAACTTTAACATAGAAGAGACAAGTAATTAACAAATATGCATGTTATGTTGAGTTCAAAACACTCTGAAGAAAATAGTCATGAAACAAAATTGGACTCTTGTTAACTAGCCATTGAAATGGTTCAACTTTCTGACTTCTACTGGAATATACTGACAAAGCCAAGGTGTGTTTAATAAACTTCAATTGTATTGCATTTAATCTCTTCCAAACTAACAGACTCAGTTCCTGTTTACATTGAATGGAATGGGTTAAAATGTAATTCTTCTCTTCCAGAGAAATCTTAAAAGTTCTTGAGGCTGTACGTCAGGAGAAACAGAAGGAGATGGCCAAGTGTGAAGAGCAGGTAAATTTCCTGTTATTCTGACTCTAGAATTTGAAGTTTGAACCTGATATGTAAACAAGTTTATTATAAAAACTATTTCAGCTTTAAGTGTTGGAAATCAGTTAATTTTTTTAGCTCTTACTTTTCTAACTCCTAAATGGCTGTCATCATAGGTCATTATTTGTCCTCCTGGTAGAGAATACACAGTATCATTGCCTTTCAACACAGTTGATCATTTTGAAGTATTACTCTTATTTATAAATTCTGTAGTTGAAAAGCAGGTATCAGCTTGCTTGGTTAGTATTGTAATGTATTTTAATGTATGTGTGGTCATGATCTAATTCTTTTTTTAAGTATTTGTTTTTCTCTGTAGATGGCAAAAGTACAGAAATTAGAAGAGAGTTTGCTTGTTACTGAAAAAGTGATCGATTCTCTGGAAAAGTCTAGAGAGTCTGACAAGGTAGGTGGAGTTTATAAATGCTGACTTGTCATTCCACCTTCAGGGAAGGTGGAAGCTTCCATTTCCATGTTCGTATTTGCACACTCCAGTGCAAATACATCTCTGCTTTGGTTGACAAGGGTGCTTACAGAATGCTTCTTCCAATTAAGTTAATTATCAAGTAATTTCAAGAGGAAACTGTTCTGTTGCTTTGAATTGAGAGTGTGTTTGTAAAACACATTCTGCCCTTTTAAATAGGATGCTGATATAATTGTGCCCCTTTCTCATTAATTGTAAGTTCCATGATACAAATTCTCAAATCCCTTTGTGCTGACTTTATCTGGAATAATAAAAATAATATGTTTCTCCAAGTATAAAAATCAGGTATAAATTGAATATAGTGATATACCCCTGAAATTCCAGCTGCTTGGGAAGTTGAGGCAATAGGATCCTGAGCTTGAGGCTAACCTAGGCAACAAAGAAAGATCCCCATCTCAAAAACAAAAACACAGGCCTTAATAACATAGACCTAGAAAAATCCTTATTTCTCTCTTACTCATTTATAAAACCGAAACAATTAATTAAAGTAGAATAAAGCCAGTAAATATAAATTGATATTAATAATGGAGTGTGATATGATATTTTGCTAAAATAAAATTGACTTCTTATGTTGCCATTAGGAACGATAAATGGTTTATCACTTTAAAATGATGTCCTTAACATCAATGGGTATGAAGATACTGTTTCTATCCTCATCAGGAAGTTGTAGCTGAACTCATGAACCAGATCCAGGAACTAAGAACATCAATCTGTGAGAAAACAGAAACTATAGACACCCTGAAACAAGAACTGAAGGACATAAACGTAAGTTCAGTCACCAAAAAAGATAGTAAATTTGTGCATGAGACACACTTCATAGACTCCTCAAAGGGTTAACAAACATTGAAGATTCTGGGATCAAGTAAATTTGGAAATACAAATTGAAGTTCAGTGAATTACTGTGTTTGTTTGCTTGCAAAGCCTTTATTGTGCAGCATGCATATCTTTGGGAGGCAGCACAATCGGTAGCATTTCCCACATTTCACTGTCCTGGAACAATGTTCTCCGTGCACCACTTGGGAATTGCTGATACAAACCAGATAAGAACAAACGGGGTGTTATCTGCGACAGTGAAAGCTAAGAGATGGTGCTCCTTAGTTGCTTTGAGGAAAAAATACACATTTTAATGAAGTTCAGAGACATTAATCATGGAGAAAATTGGTTTGTTTCCCCAGTATTAGACTTAAAGTAACTACTTCTTTCTTCATGTATCTAAATTGAATGATGATGCTTCCTCCTCAGCTTGGGTCAAGGAGAAGGTTTTGTCCCCCTTTGGGTTCCAAGAGGAGCTTGCCACACCTCATGTGTTTTTCCAAAGGCAGTCTCCTGATGAAGATGACAAAACCAGATGTGTTTTCACTGATCTATGGGACTTTCCTACTTCTCTTTGCCACGTGCATCAATTCTTCCATTCCCTTACTAAGTATTATTGAACTAACTTGTTAATCTGGTCATCACCACACAGCTCTTAAATTATTTTAATCTACAAATAAACAGCTAATAAAGTAGACAGATTTTGTATCATGATTTTCTTTTCTGCAGTGCAAATACAACTCTGCTTTGGTTGACAAAGAAGAGAGCAAAGCATTGATCAAGAGACAGGAAGTGGATATTCAGGATCTGAAAGAAACCCTTAGGCTGAGAATACTCTCTGAGGACATTGAGGTACATGTTAACATAGCACTTTATTTGTCTTTTTACTTGTCGATATGTATATTTTTGCATGGAGGGTTTTTTTTTGTTGTTTTTTTTTATTATTATTATTTTTTAGTTCTCGGCAGACACAACATCTTTGTTGGTATGTGGTGCTGAGGATCGAACCCGGGCCGCACGCATGCCAGGCAAGCGCGCTACCGCTTGAGCCACATCCCCAGCCCCGCATGGAGGTTTTTTAATAAAAAAAAATAGAAGGTTTTTTTTTTAATGATTAAATCAGAGCCACTTTTCTCATGGGAGGTTGGACGATTCAGAGATAACACTAAAATTGTTGTTTTGGGTAGTTGATCTGTTTTCATTCATTTGTGATACCCTGGTAAGTTCCTAAACTGGTTTCCTCATGTAAGAAATGCAGAGTGGAATCGGCATTTACTTGGACGCAGTGGGAGAAGTGGGAGCAAAGGAAAGACTGGCTAACAGTTTGATTTCAGGGTGGCCTCTTACATTTTAGCTAAAATAGGTTTTACTTTGTTGTTGTTCTTTTTAAAAATTAAGTGGTACTAGCCAGGCATGGTGGCTTACACCTGTAATCCTAGTGATTCAATAGGCTGAGACAGAAATATTATGAGTTTAAAGCCAGACTCAGCAATTTAGCAAGACCCTGTCTCAGAATTTAAAAATAAACAAACAAATAAATAAATAGGACTGAGAATGAAGCTCAGTGGTAAAGCACCCACCCAGTGTTACCAGTTTCTTATGTATTCTTCCAGAAATATTTTAGATTAATCCTAAATACTTTCACATAGATGGTAATCTGCCATGTATATTGTTCTTCATGTGCTTTAGAAATAAGGTTTTCTCATAATGGCAATGGGGTAGGGGGCATGGAGGAATGAAGGAACTTTAGATAGAGCAAAGGGGAGGGAGGGGAAAAGGGGGGTAGGAATGATGGTGGAATGAGTTAGACATCATTACCCTAAGTACACGTATGAAGACAGGAATGGTGTGAAAATACTTTGTGTGTACAATCAGTGACTTGAAAAATTGTGCTCTATATGTGTAATATGAAATGAATTGCATTCTGCCATCGTGTATAACAAATTAGAATAAATAAATAATTTAATTTTAAAAAAATGAAACTCTTTGTGGAAAAAAAGAAATAAGGTTTTCTTGGGAAAATGTGCTAACCAATGAAATAACTTCAACAAATACTTATTGGATCTATGTATTGTACAACCTATATCTGGTCTGGCATTTGGGAATGGAAGAATGATTAAAACATTGTTACGTAGGCATTGTAGCTTAAGTGTATTACTATGTAATAAATTACTTGAAGCACAGAAAAGGGAGGGAGGGAAGTAATTCTGCCTGGGGAAATTCCAAAGAGCTTTCCAAAAGAGATAATATTTCTACAAGACTTTGCCCAGGCTGTCCTTGAACTTGGCAGTCCTGCCTCAGCCTCCTGAGTTACTAGGATTACAAACATGTTCCACTGTGCCTGGCTAAGTATTTGTAAAAATAGCTTTACTTTATATCAGCAATTCACAAAAACATAGTATATCAAAATCTTAGGGAGAAGGTTTAGCAAGTATCAAGGACAAAACTTGCTGAGACTTGGATAAACCTGTAGGAGACTTGCAGAGGAAGGTACATTATTGCTTTATAAAAATAGAAATTTATGTATTCTAGTTCAAATCTCAATTTTTAAAAATTTGACAAGAGGATTTGAAAATTCCTTTAAATAAATACACAGAATTTCTCAACAAAATGTAGAAAAATAATAATGCAGAGAGATTTGTGAACTAGACATAATAATGTCTCAGTGTTGGACTGATGTCAGATCTTTGCAACAATTTGGAACATGCACAGAGAGACCACCATGAAGGGGAAGGAATTTAGTGTAGTGGTAAAAGGGATATTTCATAACAGTGAAGAGAACATGGGTTGTCAATAAATATTAGGAAAAGACCCACTTGAAAAGATAAGGTTAGATTCTTACCAATGCAATTTCTTAGATTAAACAAATGGTATTACAAAAGTGTTAGAAAACACAAAGACATGATGAATCCCGAAGATTGTTTTTAAAAGTGGCCCTTTGAAAAAAATCTTGGTACTATGGTTAGAAACCAAAAAAGGGAAAGTTAAAGACAAAAATAAGACTGAAGGATAGATTGGGGGAAGCTACAACTGATGACATCAGGTCATCAGCTGAATACATACATAGGTGAGCTCTTACAAGTCACAAGAAGGGACAGAACATCCCTGGTTGGAGGGAAGTGGATGCAAAAAGGTACATGGGCATCCCCCACAAAAAGGAATATAGTGGCACACAAACCTCTTTGGATCGAAGAAGTGCAAATTAAAATATGTTGTAAAGTGCAAGCCTCAAGGAAGATGTGCAGAAGGGGATGATTTCGTAGACATTTGGAGGTATTGAGGTCCAGCCTTTAGAGAGATAATCTGGTAATATGTACCTTAAGTTTTTTGTGTATACTTTGAGTTTGTACTTCTAGAAAATTACCCTAAAGAAATAAATCTAGATATGAGAAAAAAGTATATTTAATACTGAAAAATTTAAGTTAACCAAAATATTCAGTGATGGGTTAAACTGTGATGTATCTGTATGAAAAGGAGCCCACCCAAAGAAAATTATACAAGAAAAGAGTGAGTAGATGGAAAAATGTTTGTAATATATCAAGGTTTTTTGTTTTTATTTATTTATTTTTTTGTTAAAAAGCAGATGAATACATACATGCATAGATTTGGAAAGGAAGTATAAGCAGATTCTTCAGTTTGATAGTGATTACATGCACTGCATACATAGGAATTATGTGTGCAACCTGTAGGACTTCTAATTCTCTCTTACTTTCCGTCACCTTACACTCTGAAATTGATGACCTGTGAAATGGTGCACTGCCCAGCCCCTACCCAGCTGACTTGGTGGTAGGGTATTGTGATAGCTATTTACCTGTTAGTATATAAAAGTCTAGAATCAATTAGTGAGACATCAGGAAGCTCTATACCTCAAGTCCTCCCCAGGGAAGAGATCAGCTTTAAGATTCTAAGGGTTGGGGGGGAGTGCAGTTCAACCCCCACTGAGATATTGCTATGCATTTACTGTGTAATACTTTTCTGTATAGGCCGGTTCACCTGAATATCAATTGATTGGTTTATCTTGGAATGGATTAGCACTAGCACATAGACTTTTTTTTTTTACATAAAAAAAATATCAACCTTTAAAAAATTAGTAGTGACTTGTGAACCTTTATTGGAATATCAAAATTAAGTTATTTTCTTTATGGGGATTTTGTACCCTAACAGAGGGATATGCTCTGTGAAGATCTGGCTCATGCCACTGAGCAGCTGAACATGCTCACAGAGGCTTCGAAAAAACACTCAGAGCTGCTGCAGTCAGCCCAGGAAGAACTGACCAAGAAGGACGCCCTGATCCAGGAACTTCAGCACGAGGTAAGCTGCAGAGTGGTGTCACTCAAGATGGTGTCAGGCAGAATCCACAGTGGAGTTTGTCAGGATATTCCTGCCTTGGCTGGTTTCTCTGCACACAAAAGGTGAAGACTGAGGAGAGTGTAGGTGATCTGGCATTTGCACTGTGGATTGTGGATTTGGGTTTGCTCACTTGAATTGACACTTGCATGGCCATATCCTTCCCTGCTCTGGGTCCTTGGCAATGGCTACAACTTCTAACCACTGTGATAAGGGCACAGCTGACCATCATTGTTTGGCCACTATTGTTGTTTTACATTTTGTATTTTTCTAAAATGAACCTTTTATTATAAAATTTAGAAAGTAAAAACCAGGGCAAATTATGGGAGCAAAGGAGATTATTGGGTTTACTGTATTTATGTGGGTTTGTCTTTGCATCCTCTATTCTGTACCATTGGTCTACAAGTCTATTTTGGTGCCAATACCTGCCATTTTTGTTATTATAGCTCTGTAGTATAGTTTAAGGTCTGGTATAGTGATGCCACCTCCTTCATTCTCTAAGAAACATTTTTATTATTATATTTTATTTCCATAGTATTATGGATTGAACACAAGGATACTCTTATTTTTTGAGACTCATTAAGTTGCCCAGGCTGACTCAAACTTGCCCCCTGCCTGAGCTTCCCTAGTTGGTGGGATTATAGGCATGCATATATATATATATATATATATTTTTTTTAATTGGGGTTGAACCTAGGAGTACTTTACCACAGAGTTACATCGCCAATCCTTTTTATATTTTATCTTGAGACAAGGTCTCACTCAGTTGCTTAGGGCCTTGCTAAAGTGCTAAGTCTGGCCTCGAACTTGGGATCCCCCTACCTCAGCCTCCTGAGTCACTGAGATTATAGGCATGCCATCACACCCAGCAAGAAATGTCTTTTTTAAATTGATAGATATAATATATATTTATGTGGTACAATGTGATCTTATACAAACACACATTATGGGATGATTTAGTCAAATTAATTGACTTTTTTTATTATATTCACATTACATTGCAGTAGATCTCAAAAACTTATTTTTCCTGTACACCTGAAACTTTGTACCCCTTAACCAAAGTGACCAATTCAACTTCCTCTGCTCCCAGCCTCTGGTAACCACTATTCTCTACTTCTATGAGTTTGGCTTTTTTAGATTCCACACTTAAGTGAGATCATGTGTGTTTGGCTTTCTGCCTCTGGCTTATTTCAGTTAGCACAGCACCTTCCAGTTTTATCCATGCTGTTATTGCAGAGGACTGAATCTGCTTCTTTTTAAGGCTGAACAGCATTTGGTCATTACACCACATTTTCTTACCCTCTCATCTCTTGGTGGACATTTAGATCTACTCCGTAACTTGACTATTGTGAATAAGGCTGCAGTGAACATGGGAGAGCAAAGTTCTCTTCGGTATATTGTTTCTGTTCCTTTGGTTACATACCCAGAAGTGAGATTGCCGGCCAGGTGGTAGTTCTAGTTTAAGTTTTTCAGGGGAAACCTCTATACCATTTTCCTGTGTGTGTGTGTGTGTGTGTGTGTGTGTGAAGCCATTCTAATAGGTACGATGTGATAACCTTATTGTGATTTTTATTTGTATCTCCCTGATGATTGGTGATGCGGAATCTTGTCTTTTGTAATTAGACCCTGTGTTTCATATCATTTTCTAACTTGTAACCTTTCTTCTGTTCAATTTTCCCAGCTAATCCAAAAGAAAGAGGAAGTAGAACAGAAGAAGAATGAATATAACTTCAAAATGAGGCAACTAGAACACGTAATGGATTTTGCTGCCGAGTATCCCCAGGTACTTCCCAGGAAAAGCATGCATTGCAGGAGGACTGAATAGTTTGTTTTGTGAATGATAAAAATGTAGAAATTACCAGAACCATAGCTTGGTCTTTTTTTTTTTAATCTTAGGTATACATAACAGTAGAATGTATTTTGACATAATATACATACATGGTATATAGCTTATTCTAATGAGGATCTCATTCTTTTGGTTGAACGTGATGTGAAGTTTCACTGGTCATGTATAGTCATATATGAACATAGGAAAGTTATTTCTGATTCATTCTACTCTTTCCTTTTCCCCCCACCTTCCTTTTCTTCATTCCCATCGTTTAATCCAATTAACTTCTATTCTTCCTGCCTCCGCTTGTTGTATGTTAGCATCCACATATCAGGGAGAACATTCAGCCTTTTGGAGGGGATTGGCTTATTTCATTTAGCATGATAGTCTCCAGTTCCAACTATTTACTGGCAAATGCCATAATTTCATTCTTCTTTATGGCTGAGTAATATTCCATTGTTTATAATAGAGCACATTTTCTTTATTCATTCATCTGTTGAAGGACATCTAGGTTGGTTCCATAGCTTAGCTATTGTAAACTGAGCTTGTTATAAACATTGATGTGGCTAATTCCCAGGAGTATGCTGACTCTATGTCCTTTGGGTTTGTGCCAAGGAATGGGATAGCTTTGTCTTATCACTAATGCCCTCTGTCTGCTTTCTCCTTGATAAAAGTACCAGTCTTTGGTGTTTTACTTGGACATGAATTTGAATAATAAGTTAAACCAACTTATGTCTCAGCATGCACTGTGTGCTAGCTTCTTGGCATATACATTTAAATGCATATTCTGTGTATTAGCTATATAGATTTATGAAATCTGTATAGCATCACTTAATCGGGTATTTGGATGAGATGTGATTTTATTTTAGAGTCCTAAAACACCACCACCTCATTTTCAAACACATTTGGCAAAACTCCTGGAAACACAAGAACAAGAGATAGAAGATGGAAGAGCCTCTAAGACATCTTTGCAACATCTTGTAACAAAGCTGAATGAAGACAGAGAAGTCAAAAATGCTGAAATCCTCAGAATGAAGGTACCTGGGTCCTTTTCCCCCTCTAGTAAATTTAATTTTTAAAAATAAGCAGGATTCTCAAGGCTGCTAAGGATAGATATTCAAAGGGCACAGAACTGAAGGTGAAGAGAGAAAAGTCTTCCTCCTACCTCTGGTTCATAGCTACCTAGTTTGCGTCCCAGGGTAGCCGGTTTCTTTTTTCTTATTTGTTAGAGCTTTTCAGTGTGTACACTTGGTTTAAGTCCGTAAGCATCCTTTTCCTGCCCTATGTGGCCTTTACACAGTTGTATCATATCATACAATTTGTACCAACTACACTGTCTCAGGAGACAGCCTGTATCCTTAAACTTCACCTCATAGTGCTATGCAACTTTGAGGTCTTTGCCATCTTATAAGCATGTTATCTCAGTGTCGTTTTAATTTTTCTTATTTAAAGTAGCATCAACATCTTTTGTTTTTCTTTCATGGTGAACTATATCCTTCACCATTTTTCTGTTATTGGACTTTTTCTTATTGATTTGTGGGCATTCCTTATATATGAAGGAGATTTATTTCCGTCTGTGATAAATTTAAACTAATTTCTTCTGTGCATGGCAGGGCATTTCTATGATTTGGGGTGGAGGCATGTGAAGAGTACATAGATAAATGTGAAGGAGGGATGTGGATGCCCACAGAAATTAGCATTTAGCCTGTTCATTGCTCTGCAGTGAGAGTTTGTTTAGGAACTCAATTAGGTCATGTTAACCAAGTGACATAATGTAAGTAAAGATAGTATCACTCTTGGATTTTGTTTGTCAAGGAGAGAGGATCATTCCTTCCCTTTGAATTCAGGGCACTTCATGCTATCTCAGGAATGGGGCTGTTACCCAGGTTGTCATGATCTTGAAACGTAGAAGAAATTGGGTCAGGTTATTAGAATTAAATTTAAAAGAATATTCCTTGCAGACAAGTGTTTATTCTTCTGGATGGTTACATTCGTGATTTTTAAGTTAGGATCTGATTAAGTATTTTGAGGGATCAACTATGGCATCAAAGTAGAGACTTTTGTCATTTTTTTCTCCTAAAGGAATTATGAAAATTCCACCCACATAAACAAATGACTTATGTGATATTGATAAGAAACTGTTCAAAGTACCATGGATATGGTCGTGAATCCTAGTTCTAGGCCTCCGAGAACTTGTCACAATCTCTGTTTTATTCAGCAAAACCCCTTGCCCTGTTCTGTACAGAGGAGGAGCTTAAAAGAGGAATGCCCGCTGTAGTCATGGATTGGGGTGCAAAATAATATTGTCGTGTGTTTTCTGAAGAGCATGATTTTGGTATGTTCTTAGGAGCAGTTGTCTGCAATGGAAAATCTGCGCCTGGAATCCCAGCAGTTAAGAGAGAAAAACTGGCTCCTACAAAGTCAGCTGGATGACATTAAAAGGCAGAAGGACAACAGGTGAGAAGAAGCCACCAGAATTCTGTGGGCCAGACCTTGGCCTGCCTGGGTGTGGTTGGGTGAGTGAGATTGGGTTGGTTTCATGGTGTATGTGAGTTCCACTAGCCCAGGAAGTGCTCCCTTAGCTGATCTGAAGCAGGTCTGGAGAGGGTGTTGGTTTTTCCAGAGTGGGAAGATAAGGCATTTGTGGTCTCAGCTACTCTGTTACCCTGTGCACTGTAAAGCTACCAGAATGAATTTATAATGTGTGAAATATTTTAATCAAATTACTTCTACTTAAAAAAGATTTTTTTTTAAATAGTAAATTCAACAAGACAAAGTCCAAGAAGGCTGCTGAAAAAGGGGAGGATTCCTGCCATCAGAATTCATGGTCCAGGAACACTCCTGGGCTGGGCCAGAACATCCTCAGCCTTATACACAGAGAGTCCCCTGCAATGACCATCTCTGTGTGTGTGATTTGGCCTCAGCTTAGAGCAGTTGTTTATTTGCATTTGTGCATTTATACATAACATAGTGCCACCGGCAGCCACATCCAGACCTATGTCCTGTCTCTAACATTTAAAAACCTTGTGATTTTGAACACATTTTTTAACCTCTTAGTGCCTTAGTCTCCTTAACATTAAAGTGAGGAAAGTTCTGTCTTCTCCCCAAGATGTTTTAAAGATTAAAAAGAACATGTACACACACGATTGGGAATGTGGTTGAGTGTCAGAGCACTCGCCAACATGCCTGAGCTCTGGATTCCATCTCCAGCCCCAGAACAACATAAACTTATGTAAAGTATCAGTTACATGCTTGACTAACAGTGTCACTCAATAAAAGGTACTTAATAAGTACCCGATGTAGGATTATGACCCAACCTATTGCTAATTTTCTTCATGAAGGACTAAAGACGAGAGGGGCTATAAAATTATGTGGGACGTTGAAATGAACCAGAGTTTGGGGGGGGTCCTCTGGGATAGAGGACCTTACTGAATTCAGCTTCCCAGAAATATCTATCCAATAGGTGCTGTTGCCAGAAAGTCTTTGACAGCTCCCCAGCAACCCATCTGAGACAAGAGATTTGAGGGTGGTGATGGAACTGTATTAACAATCTTTTTTTAAATAAGTCATTTCCCAGTTTTAATAAGTATCAGAGTCAGATTTTGTAAGGCAGGATTAAAGGCAGAAGTCAACATTTTTGATAAGCAACTTCCTTTCCTTCTAGGTAATTGATGAACACAGTCCACAGTCTACTCACCTAAGTTCTCAAAGGCTCCACCCCCACATCCATTCCTTTTTCAAGAGTAGGTAGAAACTTGGAAATAGAACATGCCCAGACTCATTTGTGGTTAAATAAATGATTTAAATACTTTATTTCATAATCTCATGTCCTTTGTAGAAGGAGCCACACCAAACCTTCTTTGAAAACTCAGGAAAAGGGGTGATCTACAGCCCAGGGGCCAAGTCTAGCCCACAGCCTGTTTTGCAAATAGTTTTATTGGGACATAGTCACCTTTCACTTAAATATTGTTATGGCTGCTTTCTTGCTGCGGTAGACAGATGCGTAGCTGTGACAGAGATGATACGGCTACCAAAGCCTAAAATACTTACTCTCTAGTTCCTGACAGGAAAAATCTACCTTTGCCAGGCACAGTGATATACACCTACAATCCTGGCAACTCAAAGGCCGAGGCAGGAGGATGGCAAGTTCACAGCAGCCTAGGCAACTTAGTGAGACCCTGTCTCAAAATAAAAAATAAAAAGGGCTGAGGATGTAGCTCAGTGGTAGCGCACCCCTGGGTTCACTCCCCAGTACTGCCAAAAAAAAAGAAAAGGAAAAGTTTGCCTCTCCCTGGATTAGCACACAGGAAGCATCTGCCCCCTCCCCCATGATGTCGAGTTCTTCCTCACTGGAGTCTCATTGCCATTTTTGTCTAGGCTGCCAGATTCGTTAAGGGAAAGAGACCTTACTGTAGCTTCTGTTTTCCTTCAAGAAATGGTCTTGTACTCACCCGACAGAGAGAGATTCCTAGAGAAGCTCACGGCATTCAGGCAGGTTTTCTAAGGGGGAGGTCTTGCTGTCCGTGGGACTGTCCTCGGAACTCACCTCACAGAGGGGGCTGTGCCCCCAGAGTGTCGTCGTCCGTCTGTATTTAGGGGAGTGTTCCTTTCTCATGAAGAGGTTTCTGTGTGGTTCCTAGGGAATCCAAAGGGGAAGTCGGGCTCCAAGGGGCCAAGCCACCCAGAGGCCCCCTGAGAAACACTCCCCACTCAAAAAGGCTCCCTCCCACCTGATCAGGCTCACCCAAGGCCATGCCCCCATTTGATCTCCAGGTATTACCACTCTGCATTAGCTTCTACTTTCACTTTCAACCAGGTCTTGATTAGATTTCCCAGCTCTGCTTGTCATGTTTTTGTACTGGGAGGAATGAGTCCCGAGTTCTGGGGAGCAGCCTTACTTCATCCCATGTGTTGGTCACATATATCAACTGTACTAACTTGACCCATCACCAAAGAGTTAGCTTCTCTTGACATAACTTTCATTGCTACATATAATGAATCTGAAACTGATACTTGGATCTACTTGACAATGTTTCTCTGTTCACTCTTCTAACCTATGCAGTGACCAGAATCATCCCAACAATCAACAGCTGAAGGGTGAAGAAGAAGAAATTATCAAAGAAAGACTTGCTAAAGTATGATTTACCTGACACAATAGCGTCTTTTTCTATGAGAAAGTTTTCATAACTACATGTTTTTGAAACTATTTTGCTACTGAGATTCCTGTCTTTCCTGCATATCCTTTGTTGAGCATAATATTTACCGTCAGCATTTAGACATTGCTGAGAAGTACAGGGGGTTTGTCTTCGTGCCTGGTGGGAAGTCGCCTGGTCAGCGTGCCCAGTACAGTTCTTCACTTAGCAGCCTTAGAAGGCACAGTGCATGAAGCCTTGTGAATACGTACCCCGTGATATATGTGTGACTGGGATCATGGGAGAGGACATTGGTTTGATTTTATTAGCATGAGGGATGGATTGCTTTCTTTTTCAGTCTTTTCTTTTTAATGTTTTAACATCTTTAAATTTGATGTTATAAAGGACCTTAAGCCATCTTTTTTTTCCTTTTTTTTTTTAATCTTATTATAGAGTAAAATAGTCGAAGAAATGATGAAAATGAAGGCAGAGTAAGTAAACTATTTTGTAGTTCAAATGCTTGATTGTCTTTTCTTTATTCTCCTCTAAGGGAATTTTAAGAAATAAGCCCATGGAAAAGCCTAACTTCCCTTGAGGAATGCATTTTTCTCCTCATGGGCATAAGAACAGTATAACTGGCCAGGTTTCCCTTTTTACATCTATTCTGGTTCCCTCTGATTTAAAACCCTGATACCCACAGGTCATATTTTTTTTTGAAGCCGTGATTTTAATTTATTCATATAGTTTTCCCATTAATTTATATATCCTTATAAATTGCCTCATTCTTTGATGAACAAGGTACAGTGTATTTTCTATCAAGTTCAAACTAAGTAACCAATAAAATGATAAAATAACATTCAAAAGATGGAGTAATTACCAAACATTTCTACTTGTTATACATCTTAAGAGAATTTTGAGCTACCATATACCCTCTTACATATTTTTTTTAAATATTTTATTTTTTAGTTATTGGTGGACACAACATCTTTGTTTGTATGTGGTGCTGAGGATCGAACCCGGGCCGCACACATGCCAGGCGAGCGCGCTACCGCTTGAGCCACATCCCCAGCCCCAAGAGAATTTTTTTTTTTTTAGAGAGAGAGAGAGAGAATTTTTAATATTTATTTTTTAGTTCTCGGCGGACACAACATCTTTGTTGGTATGTGGTGCTGAGGATCGAACCCGGGCGGCACGCATGCCAGGCGAGCGCGCTACCGCTGAGCCACATCTCCAGCCCCCCTCTTACATATTTTTAATTTGGCCTTTTATCTAAAACTTTTCATTATAAATTTAAATTATTGCAAAGGATGAATAGTCTGGCTTGTTGAACATGATAACATTTGCAATTAAAACTCTTGTCATTCTTTTAAAGGTTTCCAACCAATTTGCTACAGAAGGACTGGGCATGGTGGCACACATATAGTCCTAGCAACTTGGGAGGCCAAGACAGGAAGATCTCAACTTTGAGGCCAGCTTGGGCATTTTAGCAAGATTCTCTCTCAAAATAAAATAAAAAATGAAAAAGGGCTGGGGATGTAACTCAGTGGTAGAGCACCATTGAGTCCAATCCCCAGTACCACAAAAAGGGAAAGGGGGAAAAAAAGAAAAAAGCAAGATAATGAGGGCTGCAGTAGAGTGCTTGCCTAGCATGAATGAGACCCTAGGTTTGATTCCTCAGCACTGAAAAAAAATGCATGAGCAAGCCAAGCATGAGGGTACATGCCTATAATCCCAGGAACTTGGGAGGCTGAGGGGTGACGAGCCCAAGTTCGAGGCCAACCTCATCAATTTAGTGAGGCTCTAATCAACTTAGCAAGACCCTGCCTCAAAATGTGAGGGATGTGGGCTGGGGATGTGGCTCAAAAAAAAAAAAAAAAATGTGAGAGATGTGGCTCAGTGATTAAGCAACCCTGGGTTTAAAAAAAAAAAAAATGAGCAAATTTCTGAGTCTAAAATTATACATTATTCCCTTTTCCTTTGAAATTGAGTTTCCATTCTGTACTCTGCAGAATTTTTTCCCAATAAGTTATATTTTGGGGGGAATATTTTATTGATTAACTCATCATTCTACTTAGCAATGAAAATATGTACACAAGCTAAGAGTAACCCTTTTTTAAATTTTTTTTTTTAGAAAGAGAGAGAGAATTTTTAATATTTATTTTTTAGTTTTCGGCGGACACAACATCTTTGTTTGTATGTGGTGCTGAGGATCGAACCCGGGCCGCACACATGCCAGGCGAGCGCACTACCCCTTGAGCCACATCCCCAGCCCAAGAGTAACCCTTTTGAGGGTTTTTGTTGTGCTAGGAATCAAACCCCACAGCCTTGTGCAAGCTGGAGGCATTGTTTGTGCTGGGCTGCTAGCAGGCACTGAGCCATGTTCCCAGCCTCCAAAATGTATGTTAAATCATATGGTTTTAAGTGTACAAGTGTTGTATTTTTTCCTAGGTTGGTTTTTTTGTTTGTTTGTTTTGTTTTGTTTTGTTTTGTTTTGTAGGTGGACAGCATACCTTTATTTGTTTGTTTGTTTGTTTGTTTGTTTTTATGTGGTGCTGATGAAACCCAGTGCCTCACACAAGCTAGGCAAGTACTCTGCCATTGAGCTACATAGAGCCCCAGCTCCTGGGTTCTTTTTTTTTTTTTAAACAATATTTCTTTTTTTAAAATTTTTATTTATTCTTTAGTTTTCGGCGGACACAACATCCTTGTTTGTATGTGGTGCTGAGAATTGAACCCAGGCCGTATGCATGCCAGGCGAGCGCGCTACCGCTTGAGCCACATCCCCAGCCCCGCCCCTGGGTTCTTATTTGAACTGTCCTAAATTTATTGTAAAATTTTTTAAATTCCAGTACTGGGGATTGAACACACCCAGGGACTTGTACATGCTAAATAAGTGCTCTATCAGTATCTCTAGAGCCCACCCCCAACGCCCCCACCACCACCTTTTTTTTTTCCAGACAGAGTCTAAGTTGCCCAGGCTGGCCTCAAAGTTGTGATCCTTTTGCCTCTCAGCCTCTTGAGTAGCTGGAATTCCAGGCATGCACCACCATATCCTGGCTATACTTAATAAGATTTTAGTGGAAATGCATCTTTTAATGCATTTTATTCTAATGCTTTTTCTTCAAATGACTCGCTGTTCTTTTACACTTGATTCTAAAATGAGACAGGAATTCATTATCATTTCTGTTCATGTTTTTATAGATATAAATGTTGAGAAATCTTTTTTCATACATTTACATACTAGCAAATAGCAGTGGAAGGAGTTAAGAGTACTGTCATCCAATTATTTGAAATCTTTCCAAGTTAATATGCCAAAACTTACATGGTGGGCTAGGAATCTAGCTAAGAGGCAGAGCACTTGCCTAGCATGTGTGCAGCCTTGGGTTCTATCCTCAGCACTGCCCCCCACCCCCACCCCAAATCATGGTGCTCTCTCATCAGAAATACTGTTTTAATGATCTTTGTTTGATCAGGTGGTCAAAGACCACCCAACCTGTGAAAGATTCATTACTTAATCATTGAGTCATTTGCTTCATAGGCTCAAAAGTGTATACATGTGCTACATGTGAAAACAACCTTTTCATTTGCATATGAGTAGTTCAGAGACTGTCTTCCAATCAGTTAGTGGTACAACTAAGCCAGGAACCCCAGATCTTTTACAGAAACTTTTCACTGAGCCACGTCCCCAGCCCTATTTTGTATTTTATTTAGAGACAGGGTCTCACTGAGTTGCTTAGCACCTCACCGATGCTGAGGCTGGCTTTGAACTCTCGGACTTCTTATCTCAGCTTCCCTAACCACTGGGATTATAAGTGTGCGCCACTGTGCCAGCTTATTACAGGATCTTTGAGAATCCAGACATATGGTTTGTAGAATCAGAGCCATTTTAGAAATAATATTCATTTGAGACCTTTTTAAAAAAGAATAAAAGCTATCTATCTTGGCATATAACTTACAGTCTAGTAACCAGGAGTCCTTGAAACAGGTAGGAGCACACACATCACTGGGCATGGGAATTGGACCCGGCAAATGGTAGACATTGTCTTATCAGGTTAAACCCACAGAAAACTGGCCTGTAGTAGTATAGTAAATTCTGCATACTGCATAATTTCAGTAATCAAGATTTCAAGATTATATCGCATGTGCATTGTATAATAAAAAGTGTTGGTTCCTCTTGGGAAACTATCTTCAAACAATTTTATGAAGTCCCTTAAACTTTATTAAAAAAATAATAACCTTATTTCTTATGTTTCTTTTCGGTTGATAGTTATATAAAATTATAAATTCTAAATTGCATACCCTTGAAGAAATGACTGGTGTCCCACTGAGGACCAGTTTTCAAAATTGGAAATGATTATAGAGCTATGGGACAATGAATAAACCATGCAGACTGTGGTGATACTTAGATTACTTCTGCTCTGAGTGGGCTGAATAATTTCATTCTTAATCTTTTTTTTTTTTTTTTTAAGCGTTTTGAAGTTTTCCGAGATAAAAGAGAAGACAAGGTCTTGGTAACTAACTAAAAAAAGCTCCTCTGCTCTGCGGCACTGGCTTTCTGCTTAGCGCGGGCCAGGAAAGCACTAGCCCAGAGCCACACCCCCAGCCTGGCTTTCTTCTTTTGCTGACTGGAGGGGTCTAAATATCAGTGATGCTTCCAAATTTTAGTTTGGGGCTTAGAGGGGAAATATCTAATTTGAGTGCTGTTTTTCAGATACATTCTTTTGGCATACCGTGAAATATTTATTCTTACAGTCTAGAAGAAGTCCAGGGTGCTCTTCACATCAGGGAGATGGAGTGTCTCCAGATGATTGAGGAAATTGTTCGAACCAGAGCTTTAGAGTCTAAAGCCTTCCAGGAAAAGGAACGCCTGAGATCAAAACTGGAAGAGATGTATGAAGAGAGTGAGAGGAGGTCCCAGGTGTGTTAGTGTGGGGACTTCTCACGGTTCTTAGGACACTTAAATAAATACAACTAATCCACACAAGCTCAGTTCTGTGATTGCATGTCCTTGCTTCCACGTTTCTCTCATGTACACAGAGGTGTGTGTGGCCACAGAAGCTGGGGATCTGGACTCTCACTTCCTGTGTTCTTGGAGGGAAGAAGTAATGTAATTTTGAAAGTTCTGCTTCTCATTTACTCCCTTGGGGTGATTTTCCTGCAGGAGATGACGATGCTAAGGAAGCAGGTGGAATTTCTCACTGAGGAGAATGGGAAGCTGGTGGGCCACCAAAACCTACATCAGAAGATTCAATACGTAGTGCGACTGAAGAAAGAAAATGTCAGGCTTCTCGAGGTACACGCTGAAAAGCATTCTGAATAAATTCACTCTGAGTTCAAAGTGATTCTCTTGGTAAAATTAATTAAAGTTTAATGACTGCGTCAATTAACAGCTTCAGAGCACTTCCTAAATTCAAAATAATTCTGTTCATTACTAATCTGACATAATTGAATCAGTTAAAATTCTCATAAATGCCAGTTTTTGTTTGTTGAGTAGTTTACAAATCAAGCATTCTAATCTTAATTTGAAATATAAACGTGATAAATGGTAAGAATAACTCCTCCTGTACTCCTGAAAGAATTAGGGCTTTAATTTTTTTTTCTTTTAATTCTTTTTTTTTCTTTTTTTTAAATTACTTATAGGAGTCAGAAAAGTTGCGTGCTGAAAATATATTTTTAAAGGAAAAGAAAAAGAGTGAATCCTAAGGATCCTGGTCAACTACTAAGGCATCGTCTTGTTTGGAGATTTTTATTTTTTATTTTTCTCAAAAGTAAGACATAGTCTTGTCTACTTAGCAGAGCTGAATTTGAGGATCTTAATTATGACATGTGTATAGGGGGGCAGGAAATGACCCTTGAATTTTCTAATGAACATACTGTATACAGGTACACCTGTGACAGTATGCAGCATACTATTAAGGGGCTACGTCTCCATTTTCAGACTTGAAATTGGTTGTAAATACTGGAAAAACCCTTTTGTCTTTAAAATAAGAACCTGTAGCTAAGTTTGCAGTAGATGTTAGATCATTTTCTTCTCAAGTAATCTCCTTTGATTCTTGTGGCAGCTCTAACAATATATGGTGGTTCAATAACTTTCAGTGAATCTAATGGTTGGTTTTGTAGTGAACTTGTTAATATAGTTGTTTTTTTTGTTTGTTTGTTTGTTTTCTTTATTCTCATGAGCATTTTCTATGATTGTAAATATTGAACATTTTTCAAATAAAGTCTTTAAAAAACAATGAAGTGACTTAGATTGTTCATTCTCTGGTTACTCAGCATATACTTAGTGGAACTCCTACTGGATGCCAGGCTCTGCTCATCAGTGAACAAAGCAAATACAAACTCCTGCCCTCAAGGAGCTTCTGTGTATTGGGACTTAATTCTTTTTTTATTGAGAATAATACTCCATTATATGAATATGTCACATTTTATATATCTCTTCAGCAGGTGATGGACATTTGAATTGTTTCCAACTTGGAAATAATGTCACTGTAAACATATGTAAATCTTGGTGTGGACATAGGATTCATATCTAGGAATGGAATTGCTAGGTCATCTGTGAAGCAAGTGTCTAACTTTCTAGACATTGCTTACCTTTTCCAAATCTACCATTTGGCTGTGCCATTTTACAGTCCCAGAGCCATCTGTACCTCTTTCTCCACATCTTCAACACTCATTATTGTCAGGTTTTCTTACTACAGCTATCCTCGTAGGTCTGTACTGGTATATCACTTGTATTTCCCTGGTGACTAAGGCTTTTCAACATTTTTTCATATTAGGAAATACTACTACTGAGCAATACAAGGGACAAACTGATCCCTCACAACACATGCTAAATAAAAGATACCAGACCCAAAGGACTACATGTATATCACATGCTTTCGTTTATGTGAAATGTTCAGAAAATGCAAAACAATGGGAAGCAGATCATTGGTTGCCTGGCTTGGAGTATGAAAGACTGTATGGCTTGAGGGAACTTTTTCAAGTGGCAGAAATGTAGTTTGTGGACATGGCTATGCAACTCTAAATTACTAAAGATTGAATTGTACACTTGAGTGAATTTTGCCAAGCATGGTCATACACACCTAGACACTTGGGAGGCTGAGGTAGGAGGACTGCAAATTCATGACCATCCTGAGCCAACTTATCAAGACCCTATCTCAAAATAAAAATTGTGCTGGGGATGAAGCTCAATGTTAGAAAACCCCTAGGTTCATCCAAAGCACCAACAAACACATTTTAAAAAAAATTTTTTTTAAAGAATTGGGGATAGGGCTGGGGATGTGGCTCAAGCGGTAGCGCGCTCGCCTGGCATGCGTGCGGCCTGGGTTCGATCCTCAGCACCACATACCAACAAAGATGTTGTGTCCGCCGAGAACTAAAAAATAAATATTAAAAATTCTCTCTCTCTCTCCTCTCTCACTCTCTTAAAAAAAAAAAAAGTCAGCAATGCTATAAAAAAAAAAAAAAGAATTGGGGATATAACTCAGTTGAAGAGCACTTGCCTAGACTGTAAGAAGCCCTGGGTTCAATCACTAATACTGCCAAAAAGAAAAGAAATCAGTGAATTTTACAGTTTTTGAGTTATACCTCTTAATAAAGCTGTAGAAAGAAGTTTAAATTTAATGTATGTTTGAAGTCTCAAGGAATAGTAGTAAATCCCTAAAGGCCGGGAATGTAAAAGGAATTTAAAAGGTAGCAACTACCTTGGAGGGAGAAGGTAGAGTACTGACACTGGTAGTGAAGAGGGTTGGGTCTTATCACCTGTGTTACCTAGGGCTGCCATAACCAATGACAGACTGGGTGACTTAAAGCAACAGTTTATTTTCTCACAGTTCTGGGGCCAGAAGTCCAAAATCAAGGTGTGTTGGCCCGGAAGAGCATATGTCCCGTGCCATTCTCTCAGTTCCTGGTGTTGCCAACAATCCTTTGTGTTCCTTTGCTTGTAGAAGTGTCACTCCATTCACAGTATCACATATGTCATGGGGTTCTCCCTACTGCTCCCCGCCTTTTATCAAACCCAAGACCTTATGCATGCTAGATAATCACCCTACCACCAAGCTGCACACGCCCCTGCACCGCTTTTCTTATGAGGACCCAGTCATATTGGATTAGATTATTGCGATTACATGTGCAATTACCCTATTTCCAAATAAAGTCACGCTTACAGCTACCAGCAGTTAAGACCTTAACCTATCTTTTTAGGGGACACAATTTAACCCGTAACATTACTCATAGCAAGGAAAGAAGACAAGGTTGTCCTCAGGACATGGAGTTAGGATTGAAAACCCAAGGAGTACAGGGATCTGGTCTTAGGCATCCAGGTTACTATGATGCTTGGAACCGGAAGGGCCTGGCCCAGATTATGTGCTCATTTGTTTGACTGAACAGAAGAAAAGACAGGCACAGAGGAATGGACACCATGAAAAGAAAGACACTGAGGCAAGGCTGGAGAAAAAAGGGTGGCAGAAGGCACTCATTGCCCAGGTCACCACAGCCCCCACCATCACCCCAGGGGCTTCATGCTTTAAAATTCCCTCTTTGCCCCCTTTTAGATTATGACATCTGGCTCTTCTAGGTGAGGAGGAGTTTAGGGTTTCCCAGAACTCAATGGGTCATTCTTTTGCTTATAAGCCATCTTTAAGTTTTGTTTTAATTTTTTTTAAGTAAACGTGGAATGGGAGATTCCCCTCGTTTTCCCAGTTGAGGCAGTTCTGGCTTGCATCATTTTTTAGTAAGTTTGTCCACAGTGTATTCAAACATCTGTAGAAAGGTCACAGATGAGTTGGTTGCACTATCCAGTGCCGCAGCAGGAACAGAAAAAGGCATGTATTTTTCTGCCCTGACAAAGTCCTGTGAGGGGACATGTATGCTGCAGGATGCCCATGTGCACTTAGAACAACAGTCACTTAAAGCTTTGCTCCTCAGTGTGGTCCTTTAACCAGTAGCACTGCCACTGTCTTGGGGGAGCTCGTTAGAGCCTCAGTCCAGCTCCAGACCTCATCTGAATCTTCATTTTTAAGATTCCCAGGTAATTTGTGTGTCCAGAGGAGCTCCTAAGAGCAGAAACTACTTCCCAGTAGGTTGGCTGAGGATAGCTTCAATGCAATGCCCTGCAGTAGGCCTTAGACACCTGAAAACAACTGAATATGTAATTAACTATCCTCAAGGAGCTGGCAGACTAGTACAGACAGACAACCAGAGGAACCACCACAGGACTGGTGAAAATTTCAGAGCAGGTGGCTTGAAGATGCTCAACTGCTAGTCCTAGAAAAGACATTGTTTGTTTCTAGAGAACCCCTTGTACATTATGCAGTCTTGATCAGGCAGACACCACTTGATTTCCTGAAGATTCAAAGTAAGATAGGAGTTTTGAGGGGAACATTTTTGAGCTGGGGTTTACTTTATGTATTTTTTCTGAGCTTCAATTTTCTCATCTGCAAAATGGGACAGTCTGTACCTCATAGGAGTTATAGGGATCATCCATGATTTTATTTGAGCCACAAACCACCCTATGGGCGAAGCAAGGTGGCACACAAAGACTTCCATGAAAATTCCCAGAACAGGGAACAGAGTGCTGTTGAACATTATGTGTGCTGTGAAATCATTTGTGTTTTAGAAAAGTCCCAGGCTGGTGAGGTAGTTCAGCACTAGAGTGCCTGCTGAGCATGCGAGGAGGCGAGGGATTCAATTCTCGGCATGGAAGCTGGGGGATGGGGTGGGCTGGGGATCCCATATATAAAATACTTTTTTAACTTTTGTACTCTATATAACTAAATATGCATAGAGAAAAAGTACTAATTTTCCTGGAGAGTGGAAATAGCATACATTCCAACAGCTCTATGATTTCAAGAAAATGCAATTTTTAAATGACATTATAAAGGCACATAATTGCATAGAAGATCAGAGGTGACGTTGATCTGAGCAGAGTGACTACTACGGACGACTTCTCACTGCCTACCCTCAGGTTAACTTCCCACGTAGGGCGCATCACCCTCTCTCCACCTCAGCCTCCTTTCTCAGTCCGGAGGTGCCCAGCGCCCTCTGTCGAAGCAGCTCTTCATTGTACGTGTCTGGACCTAGAAAGAACAGGTGAGCGGGCAGGAGGCGTGGGAATGCAGGTGACTCGCGGTTCCGACGAGTCAGGACTGGGTATGAATACGCTGCGGGGGTCGGTGCAGGGCAGCGCCGTGTGGCCGGGGTTGAGGCCGCAGGTTGCAAGCGGCTGTCGTTCCGCACCCACAGCCGCCACGCGGGCCCCGGACCTGGCGTCTACACTGCGGGCCTTGCACCACCCTGCGTAAGACGGGAGCTGCGGACGACGGGCTCACGTAAGCACGTCACGTGGCCGCCTCCGGAGCGTGGACCGTCACGTGGGCACGTCCTCAGCGCTCGGGCTCCGGCGGGCGGGCGCGCGGCTGACAGCTGGCGGCGGGCAGCGGGTGGCAGGCACCATGGCGGCGCGGTCGCTGCCGCAGCCACAGCCCCCTAGGGGCGCCGTGTCGGCCACCGCCTACCCCGACACGCCAGCCGAGGTGCCCCCGCACCTGCAGGCCGGCGCGATGCGGCGCCGCTTCTGGGGCGCGTTCAACTGCCTGTGCGCCGGCGCGTTCGGGGCCCTGGCCGCCGCCGCCGCTAAGCTGGCCTTCGGCAGCGAGGTGCAGCCCGGGGCGGGCGGCGGGGGGCGGCGGGCGGGCGCCGCGGGCTCCGGGACGGGCGGGGGGCCTGCAGCCGGCGCCGCAGTGAGCCGGGCAGGCGGGAGCGGCCT
Source organism: Spermophilus citellus (assembly GCF_964194105.1). NCBI lineage: Eukaryota > Metazoa > Chordata > Mammalia > Rodentia > Sciuridae > Spermophilus > Spermophilus citellus. Next base: position 20,318,539 of record NC_138184.1, on the reverse strand, counting down.
CCTCCCGAGTCGCGCCGACCCGGCTCCCGCGCGGGCGGTAAGAGACGGCGGACGAGGCCTCCTCCTGACAGGTCTAAAACTTTCCCTGCGGTTGGGCTAGTTCGCTCTGGGGGAGACCGCCACCTCCCACCTCTCATTTTAAGTCCCCTGTGCCTCAGACTTTCTCTGCACGCGATTCCAAGGTGAGAAACCCGCTGCCCATCGCTCTTCTGTCATTATCGGGTGTTCTGGCCGGTCTACCCTATTGCCAGGAAAATTGGGCGTGTGGGGTACCCTAGGCATACGGGGATACTGGAAAGAACCGTCTGGAAATTCCCCTGAACTGAGAACCCTCCCCCCCAGCAGCCTCCCTCCAGGGCTCAGGTGCATCCCCTTCGCCTCCCATTCCCAGTCTCTGCTTGATAGAGGAGTCTCATTGCATCCCCAACCCAGAGTTGGGCTCAAACCCCACAGTCTGTTTAGGGCTAAGTCAGCGGGAGCTGCCACGCTTGCAATTGGTGTACTGTGGGGTGTGATTCTTGGGGTAAGTGGTCCAAAGTAAAACAAATGACTCTGTGGACTGGGAAGTTTTTTAGTCTTTATCAGTTGCCACCCAGCCTTCATAACCCTTTATGTCAGCAGGCTGCCACTGGACCATAAGATGCCTTGTGTAAATTATAAAGAAGCACTCTTTTGGGCTGGGGATAATAGCTCAGTTAATAGAGTGCTTGCCTTGTATGCACAAAGCCCTGAGTTCAATCCCCAACACCACCACCACCAAAAAAAAAAAAAAAAAAAAAAAAAAAAAAAAAAAAAGGCACTCTTTTCTCAAATATTTAGCTTCTGGTAAACCTAAGAGAAATAAGTAGGAGGTCTAGATAGGCCCAGTCCATGGAAGAAGCATGCATGTCTGCAGGCAGTTTCCTTATTCTCATCCAAGCAAGAAGGTCTATATAGGTTTTGTATAGGAGGCTTCTAAAGATTCCCTTTTCTCTCAAGGGTTTCTTTTTAAAAAAAAAAAAAAAAAGGAAAGAAGAAAGAAAAAAATATCTTTAGGTCCTTGAAGTGATGCCTGGAATGACTCACATCACTTCCGATGGTGTATCCCCAGTCAGGGCTGTGTCCTGGTTAAGAGCATGGAACTACAGTATCTAGGGTTGAATCCTATGGGCTCTCATACTGTGGCACTTTAGGCAAGTTATGCAGTGCCCCTGGTTCTTTATCTGTAAAATGAAGTTAAGGAATAAGCAAGAATGCACCGAAAACACCTGCACAGGTAAAGTCTTAGCACAAAAGAGGCCCAGGAATGCCCTGAGGAGCTGGCCTGAATGAACTTGTAACTTGGGGATTGGGGTGCCTCGTGGAGGGAGGTATGGCCAATTTGTGCCTTACCTGATCCTGGGAAGTAAGGACTCCCCCCACCCTACTTATAGCACATACCAAGTAATAACTGCCAGGCCCTGTGGTCTGCAAGCATTGGTTCCTGTGGGACCAGTAAGAGGTCTGTGTTCACTGGAAAATACTAATTCTGGGTTAGTGTTTTACTTCTGCTCCAGGGTCACACACCCAGCAAGAGTCTTCTCTGACTGTTCCATCTGGAAGATGGGTCTGCTGCCCACTGAGGGTTAAGTGAAAACCTGCCCTAGAAAGTTTTGAGTCTCCATGGGCTGTGGTGCCATCCCAGTAGGGGTCTGGCTGCCACAGTTATGTCCCTGGGTGAGCTGTAAGGGGAGCTGCAGGTGGGTGGGCATGACTGCAGCGACACTTTCTCCCACAGGTGAACATGAGCTTATGCATCTTAGGCATTATTGTGATGGCGAGCACCAATTCCCTGATGTGGACCTTCTTTAGTCGGGGCCTCAGTTTCTCCATGTCTTCAGCCATTGCATCTGTCACAGTGACTTTTTCAAACATCCTCAGCTCAGTGAGTAGCCTGAGGGTCTGGGTGAGTTGTCCATGAGGGACCCCTGCTTTCCCAGGGGAAAGGACAGGATGTGAAGCAGAGGTTGGGCTCTGGCTGACCCCCACTTTGCTATTCCTCTAATCATGGAGCCATTAAATATGAAGGGTTGGGGCTGGGGCTGTAACTCAATGGTAGAGTGCCTGCCTCGCAAGTGTGAAGCACTGGGTTCGATCCTCAGCACCACATAAAAATAAATAAATATTTGTGTTCATCTGCAACTAAAAAAATATTTTTAAAAAACATGATGGACGGGTTGGGGTTGTAGCTCAGTGGCTGAGGGCTTGCCTCACATGCGTGAGGCTCTGGGTTCGATCCTCAACACCACATACAAAAATAAAAAAGTAAAAAATAAAGATATTGTGTCCATCTACAACTAAAAAATATATATATATGATGGACTTCTCAAGTTAGATAAGAATGCAGCCTGGCTTGGTGCTCCTTCCAGGCTGGGGACTTCTTTCTGAAGTCTCTCTGTAGCGTAGCTGTCTCCTAGGGGTCTGTGAATTTGAGCATGAGCCCTGGAGGGTCCAGGTTCCTTCTGGTGTTTGAAGTTAACAGGGCGGAGCTGAGCCCAGTCATTCCTAAAGTTCTGGGAGGAAGGCTGTGGTGGCTTAGCATGGGTCAGTGACTGCCAGGAACCATCTCTATGTTAGGTCCACCTGCCAGCCTATGCCAGGTCTTTCTCACGTTCTCTGCTAGGGTCTAATGCTGTGAGTGAGGCGACACCCCACTTCTACTGGGGAGTCAGAGGTGAATGGAGTGAGCGGTGAAGGTGATGGCTGGGTGCGAAGCCCCAGGATGCTGGCTCTAGACTTTAGCCGCTGGCGCCTTCAGGGAGAATGTCAGCCAAAGTAGAGTGTGTTATGCCCACCCATAGAGGGCAGGTCCCTCACCGCTGTCTCTTCTGTGCAGGCTTTCCTGGGCTACGTGCTGTATGGAGAGTGCCAGGAAGTCCTGTGGTGGGGAGGAGTGTTCCTCATCCTCTGTGGGCTCACCCTGATCCACAGGAAGCTCCCGCCCACCTGGAAGGCTCTTCCACACAAGCAGCAGTGACACCAGCTGGCAGGACGAAGAGCTGATAAGGCCACCATGGTGCCCAGCCTTGGGTTGGTGTGCAGGATTGCTTCCAGGGGGACCTGGGTATGCAGCCTTCTTACCGTTGGCCATGGGGTTATGCCAGACCAGCAGGTCTTCGGGCCAGCCCTGCTCCCAAGGGAACAAGCCTCCGATCTCCAAGCCCTGAGTGCAGAAGCTGTGGCTTCTGTGAGGAGAGGCAGTGCGGCAGTGCTCTTTCGGAGGTGTCCTCAGTCATCTGCGTAAAGTTTTGATTCTCATGTTCCTGAGCCCGGGCGGATGCTGAGCTCCTGGGTTGCTCAGCTTCATGTATGGTGCCTGAAATCACACTGTAACTATAGTCCTGTTGTCCAAGGCCGTCACAAACCTCTAGTGTCAGTGACTGGTGGGGCTTTCTGACAACTCCGTGCTGACTTATAGGCCATCTATGTCATGCTTATGTATTATGGCAAGCAAAAGGAAACCTGAGTTAATAAATAACATTTTTTTGTAAGTTAAAACTATCAGAATGGAATCTTAATTCTTTCCTTCCTTCTGGAGTTAGAGGGAGCAGCCAGGGTGAGCTGAACTTCCAGAGTGAGGCAGATGGAGAGCGGCAAGCATGGAGGTTCTGCCTGGTAGTGCCCGGCTGCTCTGCTGCCTGTGTTCCTTCTGGAGTCTGCCAGGCCAGCGCTCCACATTCGGCCATTCTCTCAAGGAGGAAATTTGGATCTCATTTTGGAGCCCTCGTTCATTTTCCATATCAGGAAAGAAACCTGGGCCAAAGGTTGGCCCCACCCTTTGGTCTCCTCTGTCCTTTGTTTCCCTTCAGTTCTTTTGCTAACTTATATCTTGTGAATGTAATTCCTAGCTCAGAATAGTCTGGCACTGTCATTTTTCTCTCCGTGCACAGCATTAACCTGCACTCACCTGCTCCAGCTCTTTGCTGGGGTTCCCCCTGACCCTTCACCAGTCCCCTGAGCCTGATCCCCAGCTGGGCTTCTTCATACACTCCTTGCAGATGAGAGGGTCCTGATGTCCTGTCCGGGACAGAGGAAGCTGGTCTAGGCCCCTCCTCTGGCACAGTACCTCTGTGGCTCTCCTCTCCTTCTCCAACAGTCTCACGGCTCTGGCTAACTGGGGTTGGCCCTCACCTACCACTCCAACAAGGGCTCTCTCTGTTGATAGCTCCTTAGTCCCCACTGCCCTACCTGATCCCCACATGCTGGAGTCACCCTCAACATCTGGTTACAACCCAACAAGTTTCAGTTCATTCTCATGGAAAAAAAACTATAGTTAGAAAAAAAAACTATAGCTAGAAATAGAAGGACACTCCCTTAACATGATAAAAGCAATATATGTACAATATACCACTAACATTATAATGGTGAAAGGCAGAAAGCTTTTCCCCTAAGCTCAGAAACAAGACAAGGACTTCTGCTTTCACTCCTTCTATTCCACATAGTTCTGGAAGTCCTAACTGGAGCAGTTAGTCAAAGAAAAGAAATATGTCTAAATTGTAAAGAAAGAAGTAAAATTATCTCTCTTCACAGATGATATGATTTTAATATGTGGAAAATCCTAAAGATTCCTTAAAATGTTAGAATTAAGAAATTCAGCAAAGTTGCCTCATACAAAAGCAACATTCAAAAATCAGTTCTGGTTCTATATACTAACAATGAGCAAGCTGAAAGGAACTTTTTTTCAACTCGACAGTGGCATCAAAAATAATGAAATACTTAAAAATGTATCTAACCAAGGAGGTGGAAGACTTGTGCACTAAAAGCTACAAAAGATTACAGAAAGAAATTAGGGAAGACATAAATAAATGTAAATACATTACATGTTAAGATGACATACCACCCAAAGTGATCTACAGATTCAATCCAGTTCCCTGAAAGTATCAATGGTGTTTTTGCAGAAATTGACATCCTAAAATTCATATGGAATATCAAGAGCTGAATAGCCAAAACAATGTTGAAAAAGATCAGAGTTGAAAGACTCAATTCTTGATTCCAAAATTACTGCAAAGCCATGTAATCAAAACAGTGTAGTACTATCATTAAGACAGAGATATAGATCAATTGGGATATAACAGGGAGTCCAGAAAATGTTTGACAAAGGTGTCAATACAATTCAATGGGGAAAATGATTTTTTTTCCAACAAATAGTGCTGGGAAAACTATATCCATATGAAAAAGTTGAATGTTTACCTTACTTTGTATACCAAAAATGAATTAAAAATTGATCAAAGCCATGAAAGTTAAAACAACGGTATAAGGCCTTGAGTTGGATCCCCAGTACCACAGCAAAAAAAAAAAAAAAAAAAAAAACTAAAACAATAAACTTTTCAAAGAGGGGAAAGATTTTTGTGACCTTAGATTTGGCAACAATTTCTAGGATATGACACCAAAAACACAGGCAGTAAAATAAGATAAATTTTGATGGATTTGTCATTTGATCCAATTTTCCTACAATCTGACAATTCTACTTCTTTCGACAATTCTATATCCCAAAGAATTGAAAACAAGTACTTAAATAAATATTAGTACAGCAGTGCTCATAGCAGCATTATTCAGAATAGCTAAAACGTGAAAACAACATCCATCAACAGATGAAAGGATAAAGGTTGTGATTGATATATATATATATATATATATATATATATATATATAATTAAATACTATTCATAAGAAGGAATGAAGATTTAACACATGCTTCAACATGGACGGGCCTTGAAAACATTTCACTAAGTGAAATAAGCCTGACACAAAAGGACCTATGTTATGATCCCATTTATTTGAGGTCCCTAGAATAGGCAGATTGGTAAAAAGCAGAGTAGTTTTACTAGGTGCTGGGGGAAAGAAACAGGCTGTTATTGTTTAAAAGATATAGAGTTTGTTGGGGACAATGAAAATATTCTGGAAGTGGATAGTGGTAATGATTGCACAGTGCTCTGCATGTACTTACTATCACTGAACTGCATGCTCCAAAATGACTAAAATGGGCAATTTTATGTACATTAACTGTGGTTTGGAGGTGGCTTGTTCCTCAAAGGTTCATGTGTTGGAAACTTGGTCCCCAGTGTAACAATTTTGAAGAGCAGAGGAATCTTTAAGCAGTGGGCCCAGTGGACGGTAATTGGTCATGGGAGAACCACCCTCCAGAGTGATTAACTATCTCATGGGAGTGGTTAGGTCCTGTGGGCCTGGAACAGTTATCTTTCTTTCAAAGTTCTTCAGGTATTATACATTATTGACAAAAAGGCAAAATACCTCAAAAGAAAATTGATCAAAGCATATTGTTTGGTAACTAATAGAATTCATACTGGCTGGTAATTCACAGAAGAGGAAACTTAAAGAGCCAGTGAACATATGAAAAGGTGAAACCTCACTAGTAATATACTACCTCCCCAGCCTTTTTAACATTTTTATTTTGACAAAAGGTCTTCCTAAGTTGCCCAGGCTGGCCTCAAACTTGCGATCCTCCTCCTGCCTCAGCCTGCTACCCCGACTGGTAGTTTCATGAATTTTTTAATACAACTGTTTGCTGATAAATTGGAATATTTACATTTAACACTATTAAATACGAAAATATTATTGCTATGGTTGTTGAACAAGGAAATACCCAGCTTGTCCTTGCCAGCCCAGCTCTGCTCTAGGATCTTTGGGCCTGGATAAGGAGAGGATGAGGAGTGGTGATTCGGGTGAGGGTTGGAGGAGGGACTCGCTGCACCAGTTCCAATGGGATTGGTTCCAGGGCCGGGCTGCCAGAGGATTGTTGCTGCAAATCCTAGAGCCGTCCTAGTATTTCCCTAGATCCTAGCAAACAGGGCCGTAGAGGGTTCAGCTCCTCCCACATCTACTCAACTGGTCATAAAGCTGAGGCAGGAATCCAGAGAGCCTTGGTTGAGTGCCTGTCCCTTCTGCCCTGCTTCATGTCCCCCTTGCTGGCCTTCAGCAGGGTCCCCCATCATCTGACCTGAAGGCATGTGGTGGTGAGCCCTGTTCATCCTCAGTGCAGGCTATTGTAGGTGGCAGCCCCTCATCCTCTCTGGGGGGAATATCGGAAAGAAAAAGCACACAGCTTGGGCAACAGGGCTCCTGGTGGCATCACTGCTAATATCAGTTTGTTGCCTGAGAGTCACATGGTTAAGCAAACACAGTACAACATCGTATATCCATGAGCAGGAATATTTGAGATAGGTGGATATAGGCAACGACCACAAGGGCAGGCTACCAGCCGGATCCACAGGCACCCTGGTCACTATGTGTCGTGTTAAACACTCATGTACTCTGGTAAGCACTAAGAATGGCTTCATGAGAAGAGATTTCAGGGTTTATTGGAATTTTTTGTTTTCTGCTTTAAGGTGTTTACATACACAATAAGAAAAAATAGTCAGATGTAGGATAAACTTATAGTTTCAGGTACAAAGGAGAAAAGATGTTCCTCCTACAGATCTATGGATGCTATTTTTCCAATTGCTCCCTGTCTCCAAAAAGGAGGTAAAAAGTATCAGAATGGCCTTCATGAGTTAGGTCTAGAGCTCAGCACTGTGGGCTGCCCACATAGTGTCTGGGATGGCCCACAGGGTAGTGGCTGCTCTTTCTTCCTCAGAACTGGGAAGTGGGTGCAGAGACTGGTGGGCAAGCAAGCTTGAATTCCCCAAAGTAGGGCTTACCAGGACTCCTTTCAAAAAGGGGTTCCCAGCTTGCTCTGGGCAGGGAGGACAGAATCTCCCCCGACCTCAGGAAGAGGCACCTGCCCTGCAGATACATGTGCTGGGCATCCCTGGTCTCCCCCACAGACGTCCATACATTTGTGAGCCAGTCTGACTTCTTTTAACTGGTGTGAATTGGACCCTCTGTGCCAGGCACTGATAAGCCCTGGGAGAGCTACAGTGTTCCCTCACTTTTCAGGTAAAGAACCTAACACAGGTGACTTCCCAGTGACACAGAGCAGGTGACTATGGTGTGGAACTCAATGTCAGATCTCACTCTTTCTCAGAAGCATTTGCTACTGTGTCAGGATGGCTCCTTTCCAAAGAATTAACATTATCAAAAATTACAGATGCCTGTGGGGAGAGCAGAGCATATTGTCTACTAGAATCACAACTGCAGCTGATCTTCAGCACAACATTTCCACTTGAAAGCAGTCAGTTCTACAGATACACCCACATGAGGACAAATGATCTATGTATAAGATTTTTGTTTGCAGTACTGAGAAAGTGGAAGCAACCCAAATGCCTATAGAAAGGAGGTTAGTTAAATAAATTATGGGGGGCTGGGGATGTGGCTCAAGCGGTAGCGCGCTAGCCTGGCATGCGTGCGGCCCGGGTTCGATTCTCAGCACCACATACAAACAAAGATGTTGTGTCCGCCAATAACTAAAAAATAAATATTAAAATTCTCTCTAAAAAAATAAATAAATTATGGGTCATCTACACAAATGAACTGCTATGCACCCATAAAAAGAACAGGCCAACTCATGTGCTGCTAGAAAAATCTCCAACATCTCCAAGATCTCCAAAAACTTGAAATGCAGAACAATACATCAATATGCTCCCATTTGTATAAGCATGAGGGGAAATATTACATAAATATGTTGTCTTAGTGCATACAGTCTCCAGAAAGGTCTAAAAGAAACTAGTAACTAGAATGCATCAAGGTGACTGGCACTTTAGAGAACTTGACCATGTGGATGCATTATATATTCAAAATATAGAACAAAATTTAAAACCACAAGCAATCCTTACTTTTCTAACTTAAAGAAAATAAGAAAACCATGAAGTCAGTAAAGAATTACGTATTTCCTTTAGAGTTGTTCTATAGGAAGTTCCAATAACCATACAACAAATTTCATAACCTTAAAAACCCTTCTGTCTCAGCCAGATGGTTCCTCCTTTAGTTTCTGTAGGAAACTTTTATTTTATATTGGCTATTGAACTCAGTAGCATCTACCACTGAGCTACACCAACAGCCCTTTTTATTGTGAGCTGGTATTACAGGTGTGTGCCATCATACCTTCCTTGGGGAGGGGGGGAGTACCAGGGATTGAATTCAGGTGCACTCAACCACTGAGCCATATCCTCAGCCCTATTTTGTATTTAATTTAGCAACAGGGTCTCTCTGAGTTGCTTAGTGCCTTGACTTTATTGAGGCTGGTTTTGAACTTGTGATCCTCCTGCCTCCGCCTACCAAGATGCTGGGATGACAGGCATGCATCACTGTGCCTGGCTTAAAAATTTTTTTTAACCCGGCCTGAAGGACCAAGGAAGGCACAGCTCAACTCTGGCCAGAAAATTGAAGCAGACTTGAAGTCTTCTACAGGCAAGGCAGCATCATGAGTGTCGGGCACACACAGGAAGTACATCCTGAGGGAGCATGTTGTACCCCTGGACTCAAAAGACTTCCCAGTAGTTAGGGCACCCCTAGGAGGAGGTGCACCAGGCAGTCTAGGTTAACAGGAGTCTCGTGTGGCTTCCACTGCTGGAACTTTTAGTTCAAATGGAATAATTCCCCTTGGTTCCAGGGGACCTGTCTGAGGTGGTGAGTTCCAGTTTTAGTCATCTGTGACACAATTGTTCATCTGTCTCATAGGTATGGCTGACCCCTGTAAATGTTCTGCAAGGAAAGTGTCAGCAGAAACAAGTCAGAATGTGGGAAGGACTTTGCATATCTTTTGCCCGTGAGAACTAGAACTCTGCTCATCTGTGATTTAACAAGCTTTTGGGGAGTTCCAATGGCCTCTAAGATAGCCTGGTTTGTGTTAGTCGTGCAGAGCCAGCAGTTCTCAAAGTTGGTTGTGCATTTGGACCACACAGAGAGCTTTGAGAGTGCAGAGGCTCACGTGTGGAGGATTAATAAGTTAATCAATGACACCAGTCTCGGAGGTGGACATCAGTACTCCTGACAGCTTCACAGGTGACTCCAGTGTGCTGCATGCACGTGGAAACTGAGGACCAGGATTGGGCTTTTTTTTTCTTTTTTAAGAGTGATTGACAGGGGATGTGGCTCAAGTGGTAGTGCGCTCGCCTGGCATGCGTGCGGCCCGGGTTCGATCCTCAGCACCACATACAAACAAAGATGTTGTGTCCGCCTAGAACTAAAAAAAAAAAAAAAAAAAAAAAAAGAGTGATTGACAGCCAATCTGCCTGCAGGCATTTTGCCCAGGAAGAGTGTGTGTGTGTGGGGGTCCTTCCCTTTCTTGATTGTGAACTTGTGAGTAGCTTGAATTCTAACTAGTGGAGAGATCTGCTCCTAAGCTGAGGTAACACAAGGAAATGTCATTCTAATGGGGACACGTGGCAAGTCAGGTGTGTATGCACACACATGCCAAGTGAATCTATTTTTCACTTTAGCACTGGGGGTTATCTCATTTATAGCAGAAATAGCCTTGGATCATGAGAGCTCCCTGGTGCTTCCTCTTCTCTGGATAAAAAGGCTGATCTCTGGCCACTTCCTCCCCAACCTCTCTCTTCAGGGTGTGAGCTCCCACCTCAAGCTGGTGTCTGATCTGCAGTCACCCAAAGTCTGGCCTGACCAGGAGGCAAGAGCAATTCCAGGGGTCGTGGGTTCCCTCCTTTATTCGCCCACTCTCCTCTTTCTCTCCAGTTTCTCTGTCAATTAAAGGAGAGCACACAGCACCTTGGCTCCAGATTTGTTCCTAGCCTTGTCTGCAGAGAGGAGGCAGGTATTGGGGTGGGGGCCCCACTTTTTTTTTAATTGTTCCAGGAAGTGCTAGTTTTACCTTTATTTTTTATGTGGGGCTGAGGATCCAACCTAGTGCCTCATACATGCTAGGCAAGCATTCTACCTCTGAGCTACAACTGCAGCCCTGGGGTCCCCCACTTTTCAAACTGTTAACCAGAAATGCCTGCCAAGTACTGTGCCTGCTGGTTGCAGTTCAACAGCACGTAACCCCCGAGGTTGATACATGCATGCCCATCTTACAGGTGGGAAATCAAGTCTCAGACCCATTGCCAGCAGGGGTAGAGCAGAGCGCCCCGCTCCCCTTGCTGCATCATCAGAATTTGAACCCGGAAAGAGAAACTTGGGCCATAAAGATCCCCCTTTTCTTCTTTTCTCATGTGCTGGGTTGCTAACAAAGCTGAAGCTTGTGTACCTTGACCTCTTGCAATGGGAGAACATTGCTTCTTGCCACATGGGGACTTCCAGGGACAGGTGCTTTTTCTGTGGTTGGTGCTGAACCAGTCTCCACAATCCCAGGACCAGCCGAAGCTGCAGGCAGTATCGGAGAAACCTTTGGCCCTGCTCACGAGGCTTGAGGGCCGGCCCCTGGGTTCTGAATCTGCAGTGCCCTTTCTAATCAATTCAAGCCAAGAGTTCCTTTGTCTTCCTGAGCTTCAGTTTCCCTATCTGTGAAGTGGTTATAATGAGGATTATTAGCAATTAGGACAGAACCGAGGCTCAGCTGGGCTCGGCAGTAGTGAGCGCTCTATCCACAGATGATCCAATTCCTTGGCCAACCAGGAGATGGCTGGGGAGTGACCAGCACAGAGAGAGGAGGCCACTCAGAGGGATGACTATTCTAGGGGGATCTAGAACATTCTCTAGGGATGAATCTCAGTGCTGAGGTTTGCTCACCCCAAGCTGTGTGGGCTGGAGGCAAGCCAGTAACAGTGATTAGAAATACCACACCTTCCGTGCAAAGATAATAGGAAAAGCTCATTGGTCAGTCACAGCCAGGTTACTTACCTGCACATAAGTACAATTAGGAAACAGAAAAGAATTAGATCTGTGGCAGGTGGTTTGATAATGGTGGGGGGATTGTGCTCTTTTATGTTTTTAATTTTTAAAAATAAATGGAGCAGGGCTAGGGTGTGGCTCAGTGGCAGAGTGCTTACCTGGTGTGTGTGTGAGGCCCTGGGTTGGATCTCCAGCACCAAAAAGGACTTTCTAGCACTTTCTGAGAGAGGGGCTCTTTGGCTTCTCTGAGGGAAGCTTAGGGTCTACTCCAGGGTGCTGGTAGAGGTAGTAACCAGAAGCACCTCCATTGCCTTCAGCCCGGTGAGGGTTAAACACTAGCCCAAAGCAGAGAGGGGAAGTGCACCCAGATGTCTGGATGCCTGGGGTGATAAGGGAGACTTATCTAACTCAAACACACAACAAAAGCTGGATGATCAGGGTAGAGATGGCATTGAGGCCCATGGAGGGACAAGGAACAATGCAGATTGAGGGCCAGGCTCAAGGATCCAGGGGACAACAGGAATCTGAGAGGAGGGTGGGGGCTCAGTGAGTGGGCAGAAGATGTCCCTAAGGCAGGGGAGCATCTCCTGGGGATGGGTGTGGCTAGAGTTCAGCACAGAGGTGGGGGCCCACAAGGCCAGGGTGCTGGCTGGCTCAGCAGGTTCCTTTCCTAATCTAAATAGCAGCTGTTCCCTTCCCTGCCATCCAGTTGTTAACACTGCTTAAAACCACCACGGCAGGGTACAGCAGGGCCATGTCTCCCTACGGCTATGGCCTCCCAGAGCATGCAGTTCTGACAGGGTTCAAAGTACTTACATTTCACTGCTTTCCCTTTTAATTTCAAAAGGGAGAAATGGACAGAAGAGAGTAAATAAAAACAGGGGCTGGGGACGTGGCTCAAGCGGTAGCGCGCTCGCCTGGCATGCATGTGGCCTGGGTTCGATCCTCAGCACCACATACAAACAAAGATGTTGTGTCTGCCGAAAACTAAAAAATAAATATTAAAATTCTCTCTCTCTCTCTAAAAAAAAAAGAGAGAGTAAATAAAAACAACCCTCATTTTACCAGTTAGTAAGCTTTTTTCCTACATAATTTTACTTTTTTTGAAGTGCTGGGGATGGAACCCAAGGCCTCACACACACTAAACATGCATTCTACCACTGAGCTACACTCAAGCCCCCTTAGTCTTTGTTGACAATGAAGAGTGCCCCCCTTAGCAATAGAATATTATGGTTTGGATGTGAAGTGTCCCCTCAAAAGCTCATGTGGCAATGCTGGAATGTTCAGAAGTGAAATGATTGGGATATGAGAGATGTAAATAAAAATAAGTGGATTAATCCACTTGATGGATTAATAATTTGAATGGGTTAGTGGGTGGTAACTGTAGGCAGGTGGGGCATGGCTGAAGGAAGTCTGTCATTGGGGATGTGTCCTGGGGAATTCATTTTGTCTTTTGCTCCTAGATTGCTCTCTCTGCTTCCTGGCTGCCATGAGCTGAGCAGCTTTCCTATACCAGGACCTTCTGCCATGATGTTCTGCCTCATCTCAGGCCCACAGCAATGGAGTCAGCTGTTCATGGGCTGAGACCTCTGAAGTCGTGAGCCCCAAATAAACTTTTTCTCCTCTAAGTTGTTCTTGTAAGGTGTTTGGATCACAGGGATGAAAACACTGACTAACACAGAGAACATCCCTCATTTTCTGTTTGGTAACTCATCATCTTTAGATTTGAGGTTATGTGTTCCTGGTGGCAATATTATGTAAGTGATGTTGTATGTCCTTAAAAAATCATACCTGGAGGCAAATGATGTCTACCTGTCCCTGAAGTTTATCATTTGGTTAAGGTGTTGTCCACTTTCTTTGCCATATAATTACTGTTTTTTTTCCTTTGTAACTAATAAACAATTTGTGTGGAAATAATTTAAGACCATGCAAATATCCTGCTCGTCATCACAACTCCCCACCTCCAGATTTAGCATCCATCGACAGTTCTTGCCTGAACCACTCACCTTCACTATTTTCCAGCTCTCCACCCACACCCACCTCCTGGCCCCTGGCATTCTCCTGAGAGCAGAGCCCTCTGTTCATATCCCTTCATCATCTCTGTGGACTTATGGATCCTTTTGAAAATGGTTTATGATTCACACTTGTTCTTAATTCTGTTCATGCTCAAAATATCCCAAATTTTTCCAGTGAAAGTTCCTTACAGCTGGCTCAGAATGTTGTTTTAGAACCTCTTTGTATTTATAATACAAAATATATTGCCATAATCCTCCCTCCTAGGGCCCATACCTGCTGTCCCAAACCCTTAAAGACCTTGCAGACCTCCAGCCTAGGCAGGCCCCCATGGCAGACCTGCCTCTGCCCTGGGGTGGACAGGAATCCTTGTGTACTCATGGTCTGGCTCCAGAGGACACATTTTTCATGCCTGTTGAGGAAGAGCCAATGGAGTACATCCTCAGTGACATGGGCTATGCTCACGTGGGTTCCACCAAACATATCAGAGGAAACCTCTGGAACTTTGGTCAGGTGATGAAGTTGCCATTCCTGAATGGAACAGGTCCATCCCATAGACCCCCCCCCCTTTTTATTTAGGGAGGAGCTAGTAAAGCTTGTGGGGGAAGGTAGAAGGTAGGTGAGCTCAGGTCAATTGCCAGCCTCAGACACATGAAACTGGTCCAGAGAGGGGTTAGCTCCCCAGGTCTGGGGTAGAGACCAAGCCAAGAGGCCTTCCTCCAGGACTCACGATGGGCCCTTCGAAGCTTCCTTTCCTCTCTCTCAACCCCAGTATTTATCAAAGAACTGAGCACTTGACAATTATTTATATGTCCTGTTGGTGCACACAAAGTGTTTCTAAAAATATTTCAGAAGCTTAGGTGGGGAGGCCTCTGCTGAGTGGAGGGAAGATATCTTCATACAGCCCAAAGGCAGAGCAATGACCTGGAGATGCAGGACTGGGTGGCTGTAAGGTCCAGGGTGTGAAGACTCATGACGCCAGAAACAACCAACCTTTCTTCTCATAAGACTTTGCAACAGAAAACTTCTGGAAAATGCCAAGCCTTATACCTCTGCTTGAAGTTTCCCCTCCTCTCCCTAAGTCTGCACAACAGGGCAGGTTGGATATGGGCACAGTGGAGGAGGACCCCCTGGTTAGGACTTCGGGGTGCACCATGCAGGGTGTGTCATGTACACCCCCTTCTCTACCCTCACTATTGTGGAGGGCCATTTACCGTATCACCTTACAGGTGAGGACATGACAGAAAGTGAGAATGATTGGCAGGGAAGGAAAAGCCCAAATGAAGGCCACAGGAGGGAGAGGAAGAAGGGCCCTGGAGCTGAGGTAGTTGCCCCTCTTGGAAAGTTAAGGGTTGACTCTAAGAACTCCAAAGAATTGGAAGCACACACTCCCCACTCTTGGGAGAATGAACATTATCATCTATTCCTTTTATTTTTATAGCTTTCCCTTCAGATAACCAAATAATACATGTACTTCAACTCTACATAGACTCAACGCCAAATTGTACAGGGATGTGAATTATAGCTTGAGAAAATGGTTTAAAATAAATAGGACTGGGGCTGGGGATATGGCTCAAGCGGTAGCGCGCTCACCTGGCATGCGTGCGGCCTGGGTTCCATCCTCAGCACCACATACAAACAAAGATGTGGTGTCCGCCGAAAACTAAAAAATAAATATTAAAAAATTCTCTTTCTCTCTCTCTCTCTCTCTTAAAAAATAAAATAAATAGGACTTAAAAAGTAACATGTACTTATTACAAAAGACTTAGAAAGTACAGAAATGTGGACAGAAAATGAAATCAGTGTCCTCCCCAGTGATAAGGACTCCACATGTTGATGTGCCTCGTTCTTTTTGATAATTGATGCTGACATATTTGAGGTGGCATGTCCTGTGCCTGGCTTTGTAGGCTGCTTCATTTAATTGAACTCGATTACAGAGGCATTCCCCCAGGGAATTGGAAACGCTTTGTGTACTTCATTCTAAAGTCTGGGCCCCTTGGGCTGGGGATGTGGCTCAAGCGGTGGCGCGCTCGCCTGGCATGCGTGCGGCCCGGGTTCGATCCTCAGCACCACATACCAACAAAGATGTTGTGTCCGCCGAGAACTAAAAAATAAATATTAAAAATTCTCTCTCTCTCTCTCTCTCTCTCTCTCTCACTCTCTTTAAAAAAAAAATAAATAAATAAAGTCTGGGCCCCACCGATCTATGGATGTACTTAACCTTTGCTCTGTGTCTGAGCACTTGAGAGGTTTCTAATTTTCAGTGCTACAGAGTCTCTGGGAGACCGTAGGCAGACGTCATTGCCAGGAAGATGGGTCACAGCACAGGGTGGCTATGGAATGCACCATAGATAGTGTGTGTTAAGTTTCTGATACACTAGGCAAATCCTTACCTGCCTCTTTCTTCATTTCCCAAAATAGTTTCAGGAAAATATCTTGAATGACTGGATTTCCCTGATGAACCAGACCTGTCTCAAGACCGAAGACATGAGGGCTCCATGCTGGTGTGCAGACCCACGTGTGCCACAGTTGGTCTGGGAGTCTGGGCCACATGTACAGGTGCCTGTACTTTACACCAGTCTGATGCTGCCATGTTCCCGTTGCCCATTGCTCAGCAGTTTTTAGGTGTCCCCAGCTGAACTGTGAGTTCTGTGGAGGATGCTCAGGGACCACGGCCAAGCAGCCATTCAAAGGTATCAAGCAATATACCTTTGCCAAGGAACTCCAGCCTTGCCACTGGCTGCTTCTCTCCCAAGTTCTGTGACCCTGGGCAAGACTTTGAGCCCCTCTGTGCTTCTGTTATCTCATGGGTTACAATGAGTATTCGGTAACCCATACAACTACCCAGCCCAGTGCCCGGAGCTCATTAGTGGCCTTTTCCCAGGTGATCCTTAGGAGTGTTGGAGTTTGGGAAGCAGTGGGTTAAGGTGGGGCTTCTTTCAGAGATGAGGAAACCAGCCCAGAGAGCAGGGGAGCTGGCTTAAGGCTGTACAGTGTGGTGGTTGAACCAACTTTACTGACTCCTGGTGGAGTGTTCCTCCTCCACACCCTCCCCTCAAGCCACCTGTTCAGGCCATGAGCCACGTGTGAGTACCCCAGGACTCTAACATATTGCAGGAGTCACTTCCAAAACGAGGTTACCAGAGAGTGGGTTCTGTGTCAGGGAATCTCAGAGCCCCTGCCAACTTCAGAGGCCTTCAACTTTAAGCTTGATAGCTTTCCCCTCCCAGGTCCCTCTTTATTTGCAGTACTGGGGGTTAAACCCAGGGCCTCATATGTGCTAGGCAAGGGCTACTCCTGGGCTACTTCCCTCCTCCAGGTTCCTTCTTAATATTGCTCCTTCACCCTGAGATATGTGGGGCCACCACTGGGCCTCTCTATGTGCAAATTTATTTTGTGTGTGTGGGAGGGGGGCACTGGGGATTGAACTCAGGGGCACTTGACCACTGAGCCATCTCCCCAGCCCTATTTTGTATTTTTTTAGAGACAGGGTCTCACTTGAGTTGCTTAGCTCCTCGCTTTTGCTGAGGCTGGCTTTGAACTCACAATCCTCCTGCCTCAGCCTCCCAAGTCACTGGGATTACAGGCGTGCGCCACCATGCCTGGCCATCTGCAAATTCCTGACCAGCAGGCAGAGCTTCTGGTGGGGCTGCCTGAGGGGGGCAAGGAAACCTGATGTGGCAGTTAGCCCATGTACTACCTATGGCCATGTAACAAGTTTCCCTGAGATATAGCACTTACACAACATTTATCAGCTCACGTGTGGGGCCAGGAATCCAGGTGCAGTCTCCCGGATCCTGTGGATAATGGTCTCGCATGCTGCAGGCCTCTCAAGTTTCCTCTGGGGGAGAATTCACTTCCAGGCTCCTTGCCTGGTTGCTGACAGTCTCAGGTCCTCGTCCTGAGGGCCATGTCACAGCATGGCGGTCGGCTTCCATTGGAGCCAGCAGGGAGTGTGCCGGACCTCATCTCAGAAGAGAGAGTCGCATTCTGTTGGTTAGAAGTGAGCGGCTTGGTTCAGTCCATCTAGTCACTTAGGTCTAGGAGAGGGGATTCCTCGAGGGCAGGGACGGGGACTGCAGGGGCCCTCTTAGATAGGCTACCTCCACCTGGGAGGAACAAACCAGAGTACCTGGGAGCTCTAAGTCTGAGGGTCCTTGGAGCCCCCATAGCTCTGCCTTCTCTCTCCCTGGTCCCCACCCTGCTCTGGAGATGGCCTGGATCCAGCAGGACCAGACAGCCTGGGGCCTCTAGAAGAGGCAGGAGGAAACCCGCAGACAAGAGCAGAGAGGTATCCTGATGACAATTCAGGGAGTTTGTGTCCCTGCTTGGATCAGGCCCCTTTGCAGGTCTCCTTCCGCCTGTTTTTATTCCTTTGATCACTCTGGGTGTGGGATGGCTTTTGCCATATTTCTGATTTTGATAAGTGAAAAGGCTTGTTTAGACGTGTGACCTAAGAGGTCATAAGAGGACTGAGCCACACCATTTTGGGGAGCTCCTTATAAATCGGGTTGAACAAACCCAAAACAGGATTTAGAAATGGTGGCATATTGTAAGAGTTTAACCAGGTTGGCATCTTTAATGCCAGGGGGAAACACAAGGCAGTGAAATTTGTGCTTTTTGCAAGGCATAGTTAAGGTAGTTTTAAGACCTGGGGCGGGGTAGGGGGTAGGAGAATGGGTGGGCGTGGTCCAATCCACCCTGCCAGTTCAAAGGTTTGTGACTGTCATGTGTAGTGATTTCAGAGGGTTCCTCTGTGCCTGTTTACACATACAGTTGTTTTTAGCGATTATGTTTAAAATATAAATTATGGTCCTTTGATAATTTTTTCCCATTCTGGGGATTGAATCCAGAGTCTTATGCATGCTAGGCAAGCACATCCCAGCCCCATTTATTGATTTTTAATTATAGAGCACTTACCATGTGCCAAGGTTTTAAGAGATGAATTCTTGTGTCTTTGCCTTCTCCCTGGCTTTAATGAAGTGGAAAGGTTGCCTAGCCAGGGTTCTTCAGAGGTTGAGAGAGAGGCAGGCCACTGGCAGTTAATTTAAAAATGGAAGCTTCCGAAGCCAACATAGGCTTTCCCCAGGTCATCCTAAAGCTTTAAAGGGAGGTCTCATGACCATCTGCCCCAGGTCACATGGTTGGTATGCTCCTCGGTCCTTTTGGGTGCATTGCTTGCCCTGGACAGACGGTGTCCTGAAAATGTTCTGAGGTGCCAGGGTGTCTACACTGGGGGGCTGAGTGGCCAGGCTGGGTTAGCCACATCTTGTTCTGCTGAGGGGTGAACAGTGATCCCACCTCCTGGTGTTCATCAGATGAGCTGAGACGAGCAAGGCGAGTTGATGAGTCTACTGGATGGATGGCCCCCTACCTATGATCCTGCAGTAGGTCTTGATGATAAGAAGCCTAGGTCCCTCAGCCAGGTGTTTTCTGGGGTTCTGACCATAGGTAGGCAGGAGGCTGAGGGGAGAGGTACCAAGGGGGACTTCCAGCCCTCACAATGACTGACCATCCCTACACAGATCGTTTCAGTGCTGAGAGCGTCGGGTATCCCAGAACAGTATGGCCA
Organism: Spermophilus citellus; assembly: GCF_964194105.1. Classification (NCBI taxonomy): domain Eukaryota; kingdom Metazoa; phylum Chordata; class Mammalia; order Rodentia; family Sciuridae; genus Spermophilus; species Spermophilus citellus. The sequence continues at coordinate 20,299,251 of NC_138184.1, read as the reverse complement.
CCTTTGAATCAGTCCTTGACACTGGAAAGAACCCCAGGGTGGACATCAGGGTGAATGAGATGGATAACACAGACAGCAGAAGGCCATGTCTGGATCTGGTAGGGTCCCTCCTCTTTATCCTGGCTTCCCCCTTCCCAGGAAGTTTCTAGCCTAGGCCCAACCTTTAGATCCTCCCCACCCAAAGGGTTCCACTCTATTGTTGGGCTGCTCAAACCCTTTCAGAGACTGATTCAGGTTGTAGGCAGGTGTCCATTGCTTTGGAAATTCAGTTGTTTTCAAAATATAGTCCTGTATAATCTGTACCAGAAACTCCCAGGGTTGGGGAGGGGCTGCTAAAAATGCCCCTAGGGGTGGAGGCCAGAAATCTGCATGTAATTCTAGCACCTGGCCCAGGAGACCTGGTACACTGTTGTATGAGAACTTTTGATGTAACTGGCATTGTGAGCATTTTCCTTTGTCTCTGATCTGTAGTACACAGGCCACTTACAAAGCTAAGAGTGACTAGAGGAGAGAAAAAGGAGACTGAGAGGCTGCAGAGGAAGTGGGAGAGGTGGGAAGGTCAGGGCATGGTTATAAACACCCAAGGCATTCTAGTTGAAGTTGGAGCCAGGCAGGGATGCTGGTTCTCATAGCTTTTGTTGACATGTTGCTGTGAAGTTCTAGTTCATATATCAAGACACGAGAAAAAGTTGAAAAAGTTAAAAGGGAGGAGCGGGGGTTTGAAACTATTGGAAAGGAGGCACCCAAACTGTGTTGTTGTAAGTTACATAATTGTTTACTTAGAAAATCAAGGGTGAAATCATTTTGAAAATAGCCAGAATCAATAAGAGAGTTCAGAGACTGGTCAGTTACAAAATTACTGATCAGTCAAATCAGATTCCCAGAGAGTGGCAGTCTCCGACCCAGGAAAAGATGACAACTGTTGGTTTCATCTGGCAAATGTTTATTGGTATCCGTTGTGCTCAACCACAAAGATATCAAGCCAAGAGTCCTGCCTTGAGCTCACTGTATCTAGTAGTGAAAATCCCCAGGTTCTTTGGGAGCCACAGGCAGAATCAGGGTCTGATGAAGATATTTTGATAAACATGCTCACCTGCACCCAGAGCTGTGCCCTAAACCTTTCCAGGAGGGTCAGCTGGGACTCAGTGATGGCCCCCTTCCCTTTGGTGATAAAGGATTCCCAACCCAGAGAACAACCTTAGTGATGGAAATGTCCCTGGCAATTCTGGTGTGTATATCTCCACCTGTGTGGTTGGGCTGGGGCTGGGCCACTTCCCAACAAGTTGTACGAATTTCCTTCCACCTGTGGATGGATGCTTGGATCTGCCAGAAGGTAAAGATGGCTGGCAGGCAGCAGGCAGCTAGAAGCAGGAGCTCAGCCAGAGGAAGTGGGCAGTGGGAGGGGCTGTGCATCCCTGATGCTCTCCTGGCCTGGCCTCAGCTTAAGTGGGTTTTTTATATACAGCCAAGCAGATGGGGATCCCAAAACAAAGGGCATGCCAATCATTCCTGCCATTTCTACTGGGCAGAGCAGAGTCTTCAATTTACCAGATGATTTTCATTTTATTTATTTTTATTTTTGATGGTAATGGGGATGGAACCAGGACCTTGTACATTGCTAGGTAAGTGCTCTACCACTGGGCTGTATCCCCAACCCTTTTTTTAAAATTTCATTTTGAGACAGGGTCTAAGTGCCCAGGCTGGTCCAGAACTTGCGACCCTCCTGCCTTAACCTCCTGGACAACTGGGATTGTAGGCATGTGTCTAATAGTCCTTGAAGGAGTGCTCTCAGGAAGCTGTTTTGTGTCTCCTCTGAGGCAAGGGAGGCCATGGATTGCACCTTCTCTCCCCTAAATTATGAGGGAGGACACCCCCCAGGAAAGAGTACTTGCCTCAGATGTCCATCAGGAAAAATCCTGTACTGCCAGGAAATTCTGTCAACGACCCTGATTCTGAAAAGGAAGACTGCCACTCTATACAGTGTCAACATCACAGGCTCCTTTGACCTGCAACATACCTGGCAAGCAGAGTCGTGCACATCCAGGGTCAAGGTACCAAAATCAGACGGGAAGCCTCAGCACCAAGAGAGATCAGGATGCTCACCCTTGGAGAGTCCTCTCTTCTGTAGACTGCTCCCCCATGCACTGATAAACTTTGTGCATAAACAAATATTTATAGTCTACCTGCCTTTTGGAAGTTACAAGGAATCCAGGCACAGAGGAAATGGGGGCCAAAGACATCTGTGGAGCAGAAGCCTGGGGTCCACCCCAGAGTTAGCAATTTGGAGTGCTAGAAGTGCCATTAGAAATGTTTCATGATGGTAGAGACTTTATCTCAAATGCTCACTCTCATCAATGGGTTTTGGGTGCCTAGAGCACAGCACTGAGAATGTGTGGGACATCCTGACCATTGCTGGTAATGTCTGGCATGGACTTAGGGTTGGCAGTCAGCCAACGATAATTCTATTTGAGCCCAGCTTTTTGTTTTCTAAAAAGAGGATGGGGCATGTCCAAGGTCACCCAGTTCAGTCCATCCAGAGTTAAATCTAATTCTATGCTTGATGAAAACTCCACTTCTCCCTGGCTATATCACAAATGATTTCGACCTTGGACTTTAATATCTACATCTCAGCAACTTGGGCATGTTTGATGAGCCAATCATTAGAGGTTTCATTGTTGCAGACACTGTGGACTCTAAAGAAACAATAGCTGCTGAGATGTCCTGATGCTCCCGGCACCTTGACTTCTCTGTCGAGGTAAGCTGCTGGTCAGAAAGGTTCCTACCTGGAACTTGGCCTCGGAGTTGGGTGGAGCCTCTAGAATCTTTGGGGGGACGCTGGCTGGCTTATTATTCAATTGCATTCCTAAGAAAAAAGGTATCTTGTTTTTCTAAATAGATATTTCTAGAGAAGTGATAGTTCAAGGATTTTCCTTTTTTCAGTTTTTGCTCAACTGAATCATAAAATATTTTTTAAAAATGAGTAATGTTTGCATATAATACAAAATTCTGAAAATGCAAATGGTCAGATAAGTTCCTCTCCTACCCTCTCCCTAGACCTTTTCTTCTTTGATACTGGGAATTGAACCCAGGGATGCTTTACCACTGAGCTATATCCCTAGTCCTTTAAAAATTTTTTATTTTGAATTAGGGTCTCACTAAGTTGCCAAGGATCTTGCTAAATTGTTGAGGCTGGTCTTAGATTTATGATCTTCCTGCTTCCTCCTAACAAGTCTCTGGGATTACAGGCGTGTGCCCAGGCTCCTGCAGACACTGAAGTTCCTCTTTCCAGAAGTGACTCATGTTGTCAGTTTCTTGTGTATTCATCCAGAGGTTTTACCTAACAATTGATTAAAGTGAAAAGGCTTAGCACCTAAACTCAGGTGACTGTAATGCACACCCAGTGCAGTGTAAAGTAAAATTGGGTGCCAGACTCTTCTGGTCCTGGCTGGTTAGCTTTCTCCCATGAAAAAGTGGTTCCCTTTCTGAAGATTCCACGGCAGTTTCTAAGAAAGGCCACCTTGCCTCTGACAACTGGAGCACATTGTCACAAAGCCCATCATCTCAGAAGTCAGGGCCTGTTTGAGGTTGCCCCTTATGTTTAGGTGGGGCCAGGGCGCTACATCTCAGGTGTGCCATATGTGGACCCAGACTCACTTTCCCCTCTCTGTGACATGGGATCCCCAGGCTTCATGGGGCCCACATTCCCTTGAGAGGGAGTTAGGGGTCCATCTGTCATTACTTAAGCATCAAGAGTTTCTCTGGTTTTACCTCCACCTTCACCCAAGTGGCTTAACTAAGTATTTCTTCCCAGCTCCTGAGAGGAGGCAGGGAGAATGTGGTCCCTGCGGCCATCCAGTCTGGGGGATGTTTGAAATGCCTGTAAGCTAGCTTTGCCATGACAGGCGCTTAGTAGGCTGCTGACTGGATTTCAGGAGGTAGAGTGTTTAGTCATGAGTCTGTATTACCAGTGGGACAGAGAGCAGGAGATGGGAGGGAGCATCCACTGGCAGAGCTACATGTTTGGGTGAAAACCACAGAATGAGATCAAGCCTGAAACATGTAGAAAAGATGCCCTGGGTGGCAGAGGTGGGGGTGTGAGAAAGAGGGTGCGATGAGGCCAGCTGGGGAAGGAGGGGCAAGTCTCTGGTGCTCTGGCTCTGGAAGGAGCAGGGGTGGAGGTGTCCTGAGGGAGGAGGAGCAGAGCCTGGCTTCAGTTCTTGTCCAGGGGTACAGAAGGGAGCCTGGTATGGCGGGTTGGAGCCTATGGCCTGTGGAGCACACACAGGTATTTAACCCTGGAGTTGAGGAAGAGCACCTATGGAGCTTGGGAAAGACATTTTTGTTTCAAGGACCCCCCTATGGAGGCCACCTTGCACCCTTCTTTCTGGGTAGTGCAGCTGGGTCTGGGTAGTGCAGGAAGGTCCCTATTTTGGTTACAAGGGATCCTGAAAGAGGCCAGGATGTAGGTCAGGTTAGGACCTCTGGCTAGCATAGGACTACATGTCTTGAATTCCTCAAAACAATGACAGAGTAGATTGTATATACACATGTAGAACTGCTGGTATCAGAAGCTGAGAGAAAGGCTGGAGGGAAGAGATTCTCTGTGAGAGATTTTGGAGGGAGCACGGGCCTGACACCTTGATTCCAGAGAAATGGACCCAGATCTCTGAATGGAAGATATATTTACACACACACACACACACACACACACACACACACACACACACACACACCTATATATGTATATATTTTTTAAATTTAAATTTTAATTCTTTGCAGTGTTGGGGACAACTCCAGGCCCTTGTGCATGGAAGGAAAGTGATCTACCACTGAGCTACATCCCCAGTCCTTTTTTAATTTTTTTGATACTGGGGATTGAACTCAGGGGCACTCGACCACCGAGTCACAGCCACAGCCCCCCCCCCCCTTTTTAAATTTAGAGACAGGATCTCACTGAGTTGCTTAGTGCCTTGCCTTTGCTGAGAACTTACAATCCTGTCTCAGCCTCCTGAGCTGCTGGTATTACAGGTGTGCACCACCGTGCCCAGCTCCCTTTTTTTTTTAAACAGTCTTGTGGTGGCATACTCCTGCAATTCCAGCCACTCAGGAAGCTGAGGCAGGAGGATCACAGGTTTGAGGCCAGCCTCACCAACTTAGTGAGGCCCCAGCAACTCAGGAAGACTCTGTCTCAAAACAGAAAATAAAGGGTACTGGGGATATGGCTCAGTGGTTGAGTGCCTTGGGTTCAATCCCTGGTACCAAAAATAACAATAAGAAAAACCAGTCTTGTGTAGTTTTTTTGTTTTGTTTTGTTTAAATACTAAGATGTCTTTCACTACAAGAACCTTGAAAAATTTGGCTCCATTATTTTCCTTCTTGGAGACTTGAGTTTCATATTATCCCAATTATGGAAATATTTTCAGCATTTCTCACTTCATGCTTTGCTTTCAGATCACAGATGATTAGATTTGATTAGTCATGTGAGGGTAGATTCAAAAGCCAGCCAGGTGAAAGATAAGGTATTCAAAGGCAATGCAAACCACAGGCAGCTAGGCCACCTCTTTTACAGCTAGCAACACCTAGCCTAGGCCACAGAACATCCATCCCTCGAGTCATGGCCTCAAAAAGTAGTGTCACCATTGTCTAGATTCAGAGACTAAGACCTGCAAAACCACACATCCCCTCCATGAAGCCCAGAGCTGGTACTCAGTGGGGCTACAAGTTGCTATCTCTTCAGGCCATGGGTTCACCAGTGCTGGGGCATCTGCCAACTGGATCATTCTCTCAGCCTGCTTGAAGACCCCGCTGGGCCCAAGGGAAGCCTACAGGCAGGCAGGCCCTGTAGGAAACCACACTGGAGATGTCCCCAGGCCAGGTGCCAGGTTCTCCCTGTCCTGAGACTCTGCTGTCTCAGATGGGCATGAGTATTCTTTCTCAGATGCCTCAGGCTGAGCAGAAGCAAGGCCCTAAGCAGTAGAGCAGGTCCATCTGCTACTCTGGGCAAAGCTAGGGGAGAGACCCTATTGCCTGCACCCTGATGCTTGCGTAGGGGTCTGTTCTGGAGGTACATCATTCTGGAAAAGAGGGCCCTTCTTCTCTAACTGAAATCCATTTTTTCTGCCCCCTGGAGGTTTGTTCAAATGGTAGACTTTTTTTTTTGGTACTGGGACTCTAACCTCTGAGTTATATCCCCAATCCTGTTATATTTTGAGACAGGGTCTCACTAATTGCTGAGGGTCTTTAAGTTGCTAACACTGGCCTTGAACGTGGAATCCTCCTGCCTCAGCATACTGAGTTGCTGGGTTATAGGCATAAGCCACCAGCCTGGCTCCCAGGGTCACTTCTTTATGTCAACAAGCTAATTAATGGGGAGGATCACATGGCAGGGTTCTCTGAGGGGATGGCTTTTAATTCTGGGTCCTGTCTGGGACATCCAGCCTCTCTCTCAAGGGCTACAAGTCCAAGAGCACAGGGACCCTGGCAGAGGCACATGTGCAGGTTGAATGAGGGTCGCCACGTGTGTGATTCAGGGGTGCAATGCCTGCCATCCATTGTCCCCCTTTCAGGCACTTGAAGTTAACAAACCTCAATCCCAATCACTCTTGGGACACCGCAGGTGTTTGGTGACTGCCTTTTGGATGAAGAGTGACTTTTCCCTCTGCTGGAAACACTACGCAGGAGCCCATGGGTCTGGTTAGTAATCCCAGGGTGCAGCATTTGGACCTGAGGCGATACAGCCATCACAGGTGTCTGTGTGACACTTGTCTGGCACACTGGAACTGGATGAAAGCAGTGTTCCTAGAGGTGTCCTCAAGGTGACTTGAAAGGAAGGGTGCTGCCCAAGGACTTGGACTGGGATCTCCTCCTAGAAACAGTAGATTCTTCCAGAGGTCGAGTACAGAGCTTTTTATTCAAAGAGGTGAAGGTTTGCACCCCGCCTCCCTCCCTGAAAAACCCTGTCTCGCTTGGATGTCAGGTGTAGTGCTTTCAGTTTGGGGCTAAGCAGAACGTTACATGTCAGGAGCCACCGTGGAAAAAAGCCACTGTGTCACTGGTGCATTGGCATTGATCAATGTGAAAGCTGACCTGGACCAAGAAAACAGGCCTTCAGCCTGGCTGTGGAAGGCCAACACCTTCCTGGTCCTTCTACACTAGAGTCCGACTGTCACCCATCTCATGGAACATAGCTGGAGAGCTGTAAGTGAGGGTTAGGATAGAGGGGGCGTTGTGAACCGGCCCCTCTGGGCAATTCACTGCAGAGCCTGGTGGGGCATTAGGTGTAGACAGAGGATTCTCTGATGGATCCCCTCCCTCTAGGGATTGCCCAAGGATGCTGTCCAAGAACAAGACCATTCTTGGCTAGCCTTCCTTTCTCAGTGTCCTGAGGCTGTATCTCCAAACAATGACTTTCTTCTCTACTCAACTGGGGCCACAGGTCCCTTTGGGCTGGGACTCATGCCCTTTCACCTATAGCTAGGAGGGGGGCCCTGACATGGAGACCTTACAAGGGCACGTTCTGCCTCATCTCCCCCCATCTTGGGGCCAGACTATACCAGGGAAATGGGTAGGAACAAAGGCCAAGCTAGGAGTTGGAGAGCAGGGTGTTTCTCATATCTGATGGGGATAGGGACCCTTCAGTTAGACTTTGCAGTAGCTGTTGCTTCAGAAACCACTACAATGGGGCTTCTCAGCAGAGGGCCTGCTCAGACCTTCACTAATGGCCAGATACCCCAGGGTTTATGGGGGCTCACTACATCCAGGTTCATCCTGGGCAGAACGTAGCGGGTGGGTGTGTCTGTCTCCTAGATTCATCATCAGTCTGTAGGCCCGGGCCATTATCATTCTGTCTGAGAGAAAGGATAGGTACCACCTTGGGAGAACTGGCCCAAAACACAGATAGAATTTCTGGTCATTTCTGCCCATGAGTGTTTTGGTATTAGGCTCCCTCCAGGAGGGAAAGTTAAATGACAGGTCCTGCCCATGTCTCTCCTGTGAATGGAGGAGACACGAGGCAGGGCAGCTCAAGCTATTTGGAGGAAGATTCTATTGTCTATGGAACAGAACTAAGTTTTGATGCTAATGTCAAAACCCAGGCTTACTTCCATCCTGGGCAGTTCCTGCACATGCATGCATGTGCATGCAGGGTCGTCTTTCAAGCCAAGCCTGAGGTCTTTTTTTTTTTTTTTGGTGGTGATGGGGATTGAACCCAGGGCCTTGTGCATGTGAGGCAAGCATTCTACCAACTGAGCTATATCCCCAGCCCTCAAGCCTGAGGTCTTGAGAGCAGATGTGACAGCCATGCCTTTCTCTTAATTTAGGCAGAGAGTGGGGAAAATCCTTCCAGAGAGCAGCTGTAGATAGGTTCTCCTGACATCAGTACTCCACCTCAGGTCCCCAAAGCCAGCCCTGTCCTGCCCTTCCATCACTAGCCAGGAACCAGGGCCCCAACCTTCCCAAAAGATGACAGCATCCCCCTGAAAGCCAGAAATGAGTTCTTGGGCTGCCCTGTTTGGAGCTTTCTTTGAGAGCAGTAGCTGTGAAAGCCCCCCAGATTGGAGAATGAGACCTGACACCCCTCTCTGGGCATTCTGCCTAGGCAAACTCGGAGAAGTCCCTACCTTCTTCACTGTCCCTAGTCTATCCCAACACCGAGAGAGGAAGGAGGGGGGTCACTGGGATGGTAAGACCAGGCAAGTAGCCTGGGAGAAGTGTCAGGAGGTTCTGGGGAGGACATTAACCAAAACCCCCGAACACGGTTTAGTAGCCACTTTAAGTGTTTGGTTGTCTCCCACAACACCTATTCATCTAGCACCTCAATAGAGTCCTCGTCCTTTATCTCTTCTGAATGCTCCTCTGTCGTTTGGGTGCTCTCTACATCTGACAGTGATGATACCTGCCGCACCAAGTCCTTGTCACTGGGCATCTCTGGCTGCCATGGTCTGGAGAAGGGGTTGAACCAGTTCAGGGAGAAGTCCCCGCCACAGGTGTCTTTCACTGAACTCCAGTTGGCCCTGTGCTCCCTGGGCTGATTCTTTCGTTTGAGGCGCTCGATGCCCTGGGGAGGACAGGAGAAAGAGCGTCAGCATGGTCTGGGGCTGGACTTCATGAACACTCCCGGGTCCTGGCATAGCAGAGGGACGGAGCCCAGGCTGGGGTAAAGTGGCAAATAACCGGGCATATTCCTTTGTGGCCCAGGTCACCTGGAGGCCCTCAGAGGGCTGCTGAAGTGTGGGTGGGGAGTAGTGTGGAGGAGTCCTAGCAAGCAGGGCCTGAATAGCAGCTGGCCTATGTCTGCTGCCCACTCCCCTGGCCTCCCCCTCATTTCTTCCCAAAGGTACAGGCCAGCTGCTGGACAGGGGCCACGTGCTGAGTGGCCAAGGGCCAAGGAGTAACACCCTGGGCCTCTCCAGGCATGAGCTGGGCCACCCATCTATAAGAACCAATAAGAAAGGTAGCCTGTTTCCTGGGCCATGCCCCTCATGGTAGGAGCAGCAGGTTCTGCATGGCGATGGCTGATGGGCAAAGGCAAGAATGCAGGACACACACAGCATGCAAGGTGAAGCAGGTACCAGCATGCAGCGGGCACTGGGGGTCACCAGGGCTCAAGGTTGGCGTCAGGCCTGCTCATGCAGTGGATATTCCCTGTGGCCTCTCCCAAGCCACCCACTCACCTGCCTCTGGGTGTTGGCTGTGGCTCGGCCACCAGGCCACAGAGGGTGTTGGGATAGGGAAGCCCAAAGGAGTTAAAAACACAATGAGGCCAGTTCTCCAGGCCCACAATACCCTCACAGAGGCTTTGACCCCCCCAGTGTGGTCTGCTTTCTCCATCTCTTCTGGAAGCCACAGGAGTTCGCTGTGAGTGTGGCAGACATGGGTGTGTTCCCTCACAGGACTCAAGACTGCCCTGGAGAGATCTTTGTACCTAGTTCTAGACTTGCTCTTCCATACAAGATCCTCAAGTAACTCACACGATCCTTTGTTTCACAGAAAGAGAACTTGAGGGACATGTACTGTCTCAGACCGACCACAACCCACCCTAGTTCTTCTCATACCCTTTCTTCCCACCCATCTCAGTGATTTAAGTTTCTTGACTTTTGAAAAAACTGTAAGTTAAATAATCTGAGCTCAAGGTATCTCATTATGAGAAACTTTTTAATTCCCAAGGGGAAAATAGTACCTTTATAGTAGGAAAATGTTGCAGTTACCAACTTAACTAAATGTCAAAGTTAATGTCACCAATAAAGAAACATCATCAACATCACGTGTCACAGTGCACTGAGGTCATAATCATGGTTCAGGGATACTCTTGTATAACTTCAATCTAACCATGGGAAAATATTGGACAAATGCAAAGTGAAAGATATTCTATAGAAAGCATGGCCTACCCATCTTGAAAAAAGGTCAAAAGGCTGTGACGAACCTATTCTGGAACTAGTTAGAAGTGGTGATGGCATACTACAAACACACTAAATACCATGAAATTGTATATTTTTAAATGATTACCTTATGTGAATTTCACCTTAGTTTAAAAAAGGTCAGGGTCATGAAACGTAAACAAAGACTGAGAAACTGTCACAAATTGGAAGAGATTAAAGAGATAGGTAAAATGATGTTAGCTGGGTGTGGTAACACACACCTTTAATCCCAGCGACTCAGGAGGCTAAAACCGAGGATTGTTAAATTTGAGGTCAGCCTCAGTAACTTAGTGAGGCCCTAAGCAACTTAGTGAGAGCCTGGATCAAAATAAAAGCTAAAAAGGACTGGGGATGTAGCTTGGTGGTAAAGCACTGCTGGGTTCAATCCCCAGGACCTTCCCAAAAAATGTGATGTGGGATCCAGGGATAGAAAAGGACATTAGTGGGACAATAAGAGAAAATGAATAAAGTATACAGATTAGTAAATAGTAATGTATCAGTAAATCCCCACCCCCAGCCTTTTAAAGGGGTCAGGGTGTGCATGGGGTTATATTGCCCAGGCTGGCCTTGAGCTCCTGGGCTCTAGCAGTCCTCCTGCATCAGCCTCCTGAGTAGCTGGGACTACTGGAGTGTGCCACTATGCTCAGCTCCAGGTTTTTTTGTATTGTGGTTGTCTAAAATGTTGGCCTGTGATGGCAATGGCAGAATGATAAATGGAAACTCTTTATACTATTCTACTTTTATGTAAGTCTGAAATTACATCACAATGAAATATTAAAACAACAAAAAAATAAGATTCCAAGTCATATTATTTCTGCAGTAACAATCTGAACACTGAATTATAATATAATAACGAAAAGTTGGAAACAATGTCCAATGATGAAGGTGAAGTAAATGAGTCTGTAAGTTAGAACACTAAGCAACCATAAAAAATAGTGTGCATACATTTTTACATGACACTGGAACATTCCTTCTGGTGTCAAGGGAAGAAAGCAAAGGTGCACATGACATTCTCATGGAATCTGCAATTACCTTCAGAGAGGGATTTTAGATGATCTATTTATTTCTATAGACTTTCCCATATGTTCAGGTTTTTTTTTTTTTTTTAATTTTTTGGACTAGGGATTGAACTCGGGGGCACTTGACCACTGAGCCACATCACCAGCCCTATTTTGTATTTTCTTTAGAGACAGGGTGTCTCACTGAGTTGCTTAGCACCTCGCTTTTTTCTGAGACTGGCTTTGAACTCATGATCCTATCTCAGCCTCCCAAGCCACTGGGATTACAGGTGTGCACTACTGCGTCCAACATGTTCCGGGTTTTTACCAATGAATGGGTGTTATTTTTCTAATCAGAACAAAAAGGCTATTTCAATAAATGGACCTTATAGATACAAGTCCGAGGGACCCTGAGTGGGTCATGGACTCAGGAGGCTATGATGGCCCCTCACCAGACCTCCTTAGCAAAAGCAGTGACAGCCAACTGAGGCAGCCTGCTTTGGGAATCCTGCATGTCCTTCCTGGATATCATCTGAAGTCTGTAAAAGAGAGCTGGGACAGGAGGCAGAGCATGCTACAGGAGATGCCCAGAAATGTCAGATTTGCTGTGTCCATTCAGATGGGACTCATTCAAGGCCATGGCTATCTAGCAGTCCTTCCTTTACAGCCACTCTGTGAGGAGATGGCCATTAGTACTGACGCTTGGCAAATAGGAAAATAGAAGTTCTGAGAGGATGTGACAGAGTCTAAAGCTCATCCAGATGGTTTTGTAGAACTGGGACTAGAACTGGTGTCTTCTCTCTCTGCCCATTGTTTTCCCAATTGTACCGGAAAGCCTCACTCTCCATGAGCTGCTCTCAAAGTCAGAAAAGACATAGAGGAGAACAAAGCAAAGAGCACACAGGGTTACAATTTTCCATTCATGTGGCATGCTCCCAGATGAGCACTCTTGTATTATATTCAACCTCAACAAGCTCATCAAAGTATTCAAGACAGAACCCGGCCTGTGTACCCATACACAAATTCTTCAGTAATTAAGCGGACAAACGTTCAAGGAATGTCAACTTTGAGTATGGAAAGAAGAAAATATTCCAAGTGAATATGATAAATAAAAAGGACCTGGGGCACTTAACTTGGAATTTTGGGTGGATTATAAAGGTGTCCTGAAGGCAGAGTTCTTAAGCTAGAGGTTTGCAGAGGAGCAGTGATAATTCAGGCTTGAGAGAACAGAAATGGCTGGCTCCTGTTAGGAGGGCAATGGCCTACACCTACAACTCTTTTGGGGATGTATGACTTGGCTGACGCATGAGCTGAGACCCGTAAAAAATTCAACAGTTCCCCAAAATGAATGTATCAGAACTGAGGCTCCAGAGGAGGTCAAGCATGTACTCTGCACAGGCTCTTTCACCCTTTCTCGGGTGAAGAAAGTCAGAACCTCACTCGGCAGCCCACATAAATATGCCTCTCCAAGTTGGTCACACAACACCATCTGTCTTCAATGGCTTCATACCCTCACCCGCTGGCCCCAACCAGGATTTAACCCAGGGGTCTCTACCACTGAGCCACATCTCCAGTCCTTTTTTATTATTTTGACTGGGTCTCCCTGAGGCTGACCTCGAACTTGCAACTTTCTTGCCTTGGCTTCCTGGGAAGCTGGGATTATAGGTGTAAGCCACTGTACTTGGCCACACCTTTTAAATGTAACCCACAATTGGAAATATTTTTTGTTGCAGCTCAGAATACAAACACATGTACATACACAAGTATACACACCCATAATTTTATATGACTCTTATCCTACAATGTGCACTGTATCTAAAATTAAAAACAGAAACCAAAAACCAAACCAAACCAAAAACTATGCTGGTTAACCACTGAATTGATTACACAAGTCAGGAATGGTTGTGACCCATTGTTTGAATGCAGCTAACATTCACTAAAGCCACATCATGTGCCGCACACTATCCATTTATAATCATTACTCTTAATATTTGTGTCCACCTGTGTGTTAGACTATCATGCCCATTTTATAGCAAGAAGTGAGGCTTACGGAAATGAGTGTCCAAACTTATGTCTTGGTAGTAAGGTGTACTAGGAAGTAGCCAAGCAGGGGACTGAACCAGACTGAGGCCGGATCCCTAATGCTTGGTCACCATACCACACAACCTCGGTTGGAGAAGTTCAGGGCATCCCCTTATTTCTCTGTTAGAACATGTGCCTTCTTCCCCCAGAAGCCTTTTGGCAAATCTCCTCTGTAGTCCTTGTCCTATTCCTCAGATCTGCTCCATCAGCTCCTGCCATGAGGACTGAGGGTGGAGAGGGAGCCCCGGCCCTCCCTGCTTTGCTGAGGGAACCACATAGCTCAAGTCATCAGGAACCTTCTCTCGAGGAAGAGAGTGGGAATGAAGACTTCAGTTTGAGAGCACATTGGTCAGTGGTTGGTTTCTGTTTCACTGTGAATTCATTTTATTTTTTTGAGACAGGGTCTCGCTATGTTGCCCAGTCTGAGCTCAAGTGACCCTCTGGCCTCTGCCTTCTGAGTGCTGGGGCTATAGATGTGCACCACTGAAACTGGCTCATTGTAAATTCTTTCTCTTCTATGACTCTTATGCTGCATATGTCTTTAAAAGATACAAGAAACAGTCATGTGGGTGTGGAGGCCCACAGATGGGAACCAAGGCTAGGACATGTACCTGTGGCTGTGCTGGGCAAATGCCCCTGGCTGTCTCGAGTACTCACCAGCTGGCATTCCCATCTGGGGGTCCCTTGGTTCCACTCTTTCCTGGCTCCCTTCTGGGCTGGTTCTTCAGCAAAGGTGCCCTTGGCCGAGACAGCTCAACTGAGGAGATGCTTAGGAGGAGCACTGGGTGCGGCTTCCAACAGACCATTCTTGCTTTCTTGGCATTCGTTTGTTGCAGGTGCCACATGTGGGCATAAGGAAGCAGGGCTCAGTGGATTCTCTGCAGGGGAGCATCTATGGCCTCAGAGATGGCACAGCCCACTATACTGAGCCTGGCCGCACATTGCGCCCACCATCAGCAGGCATCAAGGGTGATGCTAAATCAGGGGTGACGCTAAGTACCACTCTCCAGCCCCTAGTGATATCACATGTTTGAGGCCCTGGGCTTGACCCCTGGCACTACCAAAACAAACAAACAAAAGCCAAGTGGTTTGTTCCTTGGAGGCTGTTAAAACAGTCTACCAGGCCCTGCTTTTAGAATTTTGGTTCAGTAGGTAGGTCTGGGGTAGGACAGCTCCAAAAACTTCCCAGGCGACACTGATGCTGCTGGGCCAGGGACTACCAGAGAGCCTTGAGGAATTCTAGCAGAATCTTTCTTCATGTTTCTTTGATATTTAAGGGGCTCTGGGATGGGGTGCTGCTCCGTGGTAGGGCACTTGCCTAGTATGTGTGAGGCTCTGGATTCCATTCCCAGCTGCAAACATAAAAGGTGGAGGGGCAGGGTTTCTTCTAAGTTGGGACCCCTCACCTCTTAGCTGGTACGCTGCAAGTTTTAAAATGAGAGAAGCTTCAAACCCACTGGCCTGGTAGGAGAGCCCAGCCTCCCAGGGAGGAGCCTGTGTGTGATGGCAGCCTTGCACAGGAGTGTAATAATGCTAGAGGGTTCATTTCAGCTGGAAGATTTCTGATCAGGTTGGTGGATACTTGACCAGAATGAGCAAAAACTGGTAGTTTTTTGCTCTTTCAAGGAGTTACTACAAAGACAAAATGGTATAACTAACAGGAGGTGTGGCATGTGCATTTCCACCCAAACATACTTTGTGTTGGCTGTCACCACCACGTCCATGCAAATATGCATCAACTTGTCTGGACTTCAGCCTTTTGTATGTTCTGTGTGGCTGACATTGACAGATAAAAGGAACCTGGGGATCACCTAACCCAACACGGCACGTCTTTTTCATTTCACTTCCCAGATCCCACGTTCCAAAAGCCTGGCTATACTGGTTCATTTTCCCATGGGGGAAGAGAGATGTCCTCTTTCATTCCATCTGAAAATACTAGGAAAGCTCAGGGGGCCCTTCTCCCTGCGAGTACGCCAGACTGGGAACCACTTCCTATGCTGCAAGTGACACCACATTCCTAAGTCATTGCACTCTCAACAAAATGAAAATGAAAAGGAAAATGAAATAGGAAAAATCCAGGCCACCTAGGGGTAAGCTGAGTGCAGCATTTTATTGTGACTTGAGTGCTAGGGACAGTCACTCTATCCAGTCTAAGGGCTTGTACAAATCCAGAGATACAATCAGTTGGGATGTTTGAAAGAACCTTTCTCTCAGAGAGAGAAACTCGTACACTCAGGTTTCAATCATGAGCTTCTATTTTTACAACAACAACAAAAAATTCAATGCAGCACTATCTACTGCATTCCTTTGAAATTCCATGGGAAAAGCAGCAACACACGTCACTTTAAAATTGTCCTTGAAGATGGAGGATTCTGAGGACATCCAAATACGTAAAAGCTATTTCCTGAGTCAAAGTCCCTGTCCCCAGGGGGAGGACCAGAGCTGCAGCATTGTCTCCCAAGGGACCCATTCCTTCTTAACTGCTAAGAGTCATCTAATGGGCTTGGGATGTGGCTCAAGCGGTAGCGCGCTCGCCTGGCATGCGTGCGGCCTGGGTTCGATCCTCAGCACCACATACAAACAAAGATGTTGTGTCTGCCGAGAACTAAAAAATAAATATTAAAAATTCTCTCTCTCCTCTCTCACTCTCTCTTTAAAAAAAAAAAAAGTCATCTAACAGCCACTCTTCTCTCATGCACCTAAATGAAATGTTAAAAAAAAAAAAAAAGAACGTATATGGAGAACAAATGCTATGAACTTGATTAAAAGCAGGCTTTCTTAAAAAAAAAAAACACTTAAGAACTGAGGCTTGATTCTATGGCACGAATAGCACAGTAGAGGCAAGTTCAAGTTACCTGCCTTAGGGAGGGTCACAGAGTTGCTCTCACCTGGCAACATGACACCCGAGGCCAAAGCTCCTCAAAGAACTGCACCAGATCAGCACTCACCAGAGTTCTGCAATGTTTTCCTCTGGCTGGACTTGGCTTTTGGCTGGGTGGCTCTGCTCACAAACTCCAGAGAGACTTAAGGACTTGCTAGAGCCACAAAGAGCCCATCAACACCAAGCAGGCAATTCAGACAGCAGCCAGCCAAGAGAGACAGGCCTGGTGGGGCAGCTTGTTTGAGAGGGACCATAAATGTCCTTTCAAAAGAAATCTTTAAGTAAAAAACCTTCATTCAAGAGAGGGCACAATTAAACCACCACTCCAGCAGAGAAACCTCAGCAGCTATGGGCGATCTACCCTCCTCTGTGGGTAACATGGGAGAGAGGAAAG
Organism: Spermophilus citellus; assembly: GCF_964194105.1. Lineage (NCBI taxonomy): Eukaryota > Metazoa > Chordata > Mammalia > Rodentia > Sciuridae > Spermophilus > Spermophilus citellus. The sequence goes on along the minus strand of NC_138184.1, from coordinate 20,282,481 downwards.
CTAAATCAGAGCAGGTTTTGGAAAAGTTTTATTGCATTGTTTCCATGTGGAAGCACTGACAGAATTAAAAGAGGCAGCATGTTCCACTGACTTTTCTGAAAAATCACATGGCTAGATTAACTTTCTCCCTACCCAGGCCTAGACTGAATAAATCTTATCCCCCGCCCCCACCCCAAGCAAAAGCTAAAAAGGGAGATTTGTGACAATCGCTTAAAAAACAAATCAGTGTGTAGGAATTCACAGATGGTCAGGATTCAGATTGGTTATTTTTGTGTCTGAGGGCACTCCCTATCTCCTCACCTCTCCCCACCACTCTTGGTCCTTCCTCTAGCTTGTCACCACCTCTTTCAAAAGAGACCCAGTGGGGGAAGTGCCTCCCATGGGAAGGCTGGCCTTCCTCAGTGCAGCAGGGCCAGGTGCCCCTGCTCAGTCCAGTGAGTGGACATTCTTCTGTCAACTTTAAAAATGTTGTCCCAGATCATGGTTAGCCCCATGCCAGGACAACAGTCTCCTAGGTTAAAATAAGACACGGGTACGCACACATTCCATGGCTCTTAAATAGCAGAAAGTGGACCCATGTTAGAGATTTACAAAATGAGAAGGGCTTGATGGTGGGGCACATGTGTTCCACCCAGAATCAACACTGCTTAATTGACATCTCGCCAGGGAAGGGAGGGAGATGGGGCTCAGGGAGGAAGTAGTTGTGACAAAGTTGTAACATAGTAGCTTGCCTGAAACTCCATGGCCCCCCACTCCTTTGATTGTACAGGGCATTTTGAAATGGAAAAACTCCTTTCCTTCATTTTCTTCTGAAATCATCAGAGGGATAAAACTGCTGATTTAGAATACAAATTAGACCCCTTCAACTCTCTCCCCTTCCCCACCAAAATTATTCTACACACCCCAGGCCCATAAGGTACAAGGCAGAATAACTGATTTTGTGAATGAGGAGGCAAACCGTGTCCACTTGGGGGAGGAGGCTGCTGAGCCACCGGCCCTTCTGAAGGCTCCAGCCCTGATCCTGCCCTTCTCAGGCCTCAAGGGGCAAATATCCATCTTCAGTGAGTTTTAAGTCCCATGGGTTCCTGCCACTGCCTCCTGGGCAGTGGGAGGCCAGGGCCCTCCTGGCTTTCCTACCAGGCCAGTCCATCCACGCACAGCGTCACGTCTCACTCAATTAGTAGAAGTGGACACGGCCTGGAGACAGCACCCTCCACGTTAGTCATGCCAGACAGATAGCAGAGAGGAAACCAGAGGCCAGAGAAGTGATTTTTAAAAGAAAAAGAAGAGCAGCTTCGGTCATCAAAAAATCAAAAAGGATGATTTTTAAAAAATAAAACATGGGGACTTTTTTTTTTCTCTGCAATGTTCAGCCATTTTACTTGAGACATAAAAAAAGTTTTAGAGTAGTTGATTTGCTTTTCGGTCTAAACATTCATGAGAACAGATCGGACGATAGTGCTGTGATGTGGTTTGTGTCTGAGTGGCAATGCTGGTCAGGGGTCCTTCAGACCACATACTGGTACGGGTCTGCCTTCCCTTGATCTGGCGTGGCAAAGGGGCTGGCCCAGCCTAGAGAGAAGGGGTGGCCAAAAACTGCTTTCATGTTCATCCATTTTGTTTTTTTAGCCCATCTTCTCTCTTCCTTTTTCAATTGTTCTATTCCCTGAAAACAAGAACAATCATACTTTCAGTCAAGCACTTTATTGCTGTAGTTTTGGGGAGGGACATCCATTAGCTTGAGATGACTGGAGTAAATGCTTCCTTTTTAAAGCAATATACAGCTATCTACATGTTGCATTTTTCTTCTCTGTCCCTCATAAGAAGTGTTACACACACACACACAAAAATGCTTTTTTTGGTGGGCACATATTTATAAGTCCCTCAAAGAAGGAAGGGAACATAAGCGCAGCCAGGAGACACCTAAGCTCTTGTCCTAACTGTGCCAATCCAGCATATTGTAGGTTGGGAACATTCACCAGACCTGGTCCTTCCTGGGCTCTAGAGAGGAGCTTGTGGCCTGTGCTGGGTGCACATGGGACTGCAGTGTAGGCTTTGGTGGGGGAAGCCTCAGAACTGAGTGGGACCCTGCAGTCATGAGAATTAGCAGTGGCTGCTAAATTGGGATAGATTCATGGGAAGTTTGAAGCTACTATGACCACTTTGCAGACAAAAAAAAAAAAAAAAAAAAAGCAACAAATCAAATGACTGCTCTGGCGCTGAGTCTCACCAGCCTGTGGGGATCCAGAAGCAGCTGGCTCAGCGGGGCTGGCAAGACACAAACCAAGAAGATAGAGCAGAAGTGAGAGGCCGTGGGTGAGGGAAGAAGTCACCAGAGGAGGAAGGAAAGGGATTAGTATAGGTCAGCCTCAGTCACGGCGAAGGTCTTCCATGTGCTCCTTTGGGGCAGAAGCGTGGGGGAGGCCAATGTGGCAATGTCACACAGCCTGTGCCACTTCCCTTGCTATATTTCACTGGAAAAAATGGGGACTAGGAGGAAACTTCCCCTTTTCCCTTCTTCAGATGGAGCTGGTCAGCTGCCAGAAGAGCTGGACAAAGGGCAAGGCTTGAGTATGGGCCCCTGTGCAGAGGCACAGGAGAGAAGCTGCCTGGCAGGAGCTCAGCCAGAGCTGTCTGCTGTGGTCTCTGGTGGGATGGGGGCTGGGACAGTCCAGTCTGAGTCTTCACAGCCAAGGGACCTGGGAAGGACCTTGGTCAAGGGGAAGATACCCTTTTCCATGAGGTGCAGGCCCTATGTTCCTTTCTCTTTAGCTTTCCAACATATCCCCTTAGGAATAGCCTTGATGGGGAAGAACAACTAGGACCAGGCCAGGAATGTTTTCCTTCTGGCCCTCCAACAGCATCCTGAAAGTGGGCAGAGCCTGATAGTCACCTTTGGGTTCCCTGCAGCTTTTACACAGAGAAGCTGGTCACTTTACTGTTTGGCTACATAGCTGGATCTATACCATTGGCTACTATTTTACAGAAACTCTTTTGCAATGACATTTCTTTATTTTGTACTGGAGATTAAATCAGGGAACTTTACCATTGAGCCACATTCCCAGCCCTTTTCATTTTTTATTTTAAGACAGGGTCTCACAAATTCCTTAGGACCTTGTTAAATTGCTGAGGCTGGCCTCAAACTTGCATCCTCCTACCTCAGCCTCCCAAGTCACTGGGATTACAGGCGCGCACCATTGTGCCCAGAAATGATATTATTTCTTATAAATGAAAAAGAGTTGCTGAAAGTCCCATGACCCTTCTAAAACATTGGGAACTCCACCCCTCAGATCCACACTATGATGCTTTGACAGTGGGTAGTACTGACCCTTCTCTGCTGACTGCTTTTCTATGCCTATAAGGCAGAGAAACCCACAGCAATGGGAAGGACTCTGTCTTCCTAAGAGCCCCACTCACACACTGGTTACCCAACAGTCCACAGCCTCCTGACCACTGTTGAAAATGTCCACTGGGGGAGCTTGGGAAGCCAGGAGTAATACCCGGAAAAACTTGAGACCTCCTGACTCTGCTCCTCATGCCCAGAGCAAAGTGCTGCCCTCTCTTCCTGGAGTCCTTTATCTGGACCCCAAACCAGAAAAGAAAGAAATGCCACCTCAAGGACACTGGACACCTGAAGAAGCACGTGATGGCAGCAGGGCACCAGGGGAGCAGGCTCTAGTCTGGCCCAGCCAGCAACTTCAACAGGCCCCAAAAGGGAGTAGTAGGTAGGATGGCAAGGAGTGGGGGGATGGGAGGCCATGGCTGAGTGCCAGGGCTGGGCCAAGCACCGACGATTCAAATGCCTGCAGGAGCTGCTGGAGATTCAAGGCAGTTATCTTCTGAATGTCCTCAGGACCTGGTCATGACATCTCCTCTGGGAAGCTAACCTTATCTATCCCAGCTGGTTTAGGCCATAACTTGTGGATCACCCTATCTCTAAACCTCTGGCCTCCAGATGGGAAACATGTCCCCAGTGCCTAGCAGAGTGCCCAACACAGCAGTGCGTACAAAGAACCAGGAGGTAGGTTATGAAAGGGACTGTGGTACAGGCAACCTTCTAGCCACGGCTGCTAGTCCCGTTTCTGGTGTGATCTGCTGTACCTGCCCAAGGCTAGAGGGTTTGTGCGTGCAATAAGACGATCTGTGTCACTGCAAATGAAGGGATTGTACCCTGCACACCGGGGCCTAGCTACTGGGCTCTCAGGTCTGGCTTGTGAGCAGCCCTTCCAGTACCTGCCTGGGGTCCTTCCCAGCCCCAGATGAAGAGGTGGAGGGCAGAGCTGCCCGCTTACCGTCTCATCCGTGCAGATGGAGTGCACTTGGGTCCCAAACATCACTGACGTGAAAATGAGGAAGAGCAGCGCCTCAAAGCACAGCAGGATGAGGAGGATCACCGTGGTGGGCGGTGAGAAGGAGCTGCACTCTGAAACAGAGAAGGACATGCAGGCTCGGGGCTGCCACCTGCTGCTGCCCAACTCCCTAAGGCACCTGGATTCCTGCTCTGCCTACGCTGCAGGACTCGGCACCTCAAGTCTCTGACCTCCAGGCATGGCAGGTACTGTCCTATCCTACAGCTGGCTACCCCTCACCCTCTTAGGGAAGCCCTCCTCAAGAGGCTCTGGCTGGGGCTTCCCTTTCCCTAACAAGAATCAGCCCCTGCTCCCTGTCCTTGGGTCCAAGCAGACAGCCTGGCACATGGAAGACCCAGGAAGGACCATGAACTACAGTAGGACAACCTCATTACAGCATGGGGGCCTCTCCTTCCTCAGAGAGCACAACGCAAGGGCTCAGGTGCAGAGGCCCCTCCAGTCCTGATTTGGCCAAGGGCTCCTGGGCAATCCTGTACAAGGTGCTGCCTCTTTCTGTACCTCCATCAGACCACAGAAAGAAAAGGGGAGGTCTGAAGCATCTGGATTTGAAGCTTGGGAGGGTAGACTAAGCGCAGGGCTCAGCTCTGACCACAGTGTGAGGCGACGCCCTTTCTTCCAGGACATCTGCCTCACTGAGACCATCAGCCCCAAAGGCTGGGGAATTAACTAAAGAGAAAATGGCCTAAGGCAAGCACTTTCACTATACTGGCCACTATAAGGCCACCCTGACCCGGGGCAAGGCCCTGTCCTATCCAGGATTCACTGTAAAGCAGCAGTGTCTGACTAGAGGCCTGTTTGCTCCTGTGTGGCAAAATCTTTTGTCTGAACAAAGTCTAAATAAGAAAAGAAATGTTGGAAGAGAACAGAGGTGCTGTTGGAGATGGTAGAGGTGAGTAGGGTGGACCACACCTGGGAGCACTCATTCCCTGAGGACCCTTGTTGAGTGCAGCTGCCTGGGCAGCTCAGGCCTGCTTCCCTGGCTGGAGAGGTTGAAAGACAGTTTGGCTTCACTGGCTCTGAGGATTCAGGGAGTAAGTGATTCTCTGAGTTGCCCTGCTGGTGGCCTTGCAGGAACATCAGTAGTAGTAAGGGAGGTTGCAAGGGCTTAGAAAGATACCAAAGTCTGTGGGGAGGCAGGTAAAGGGACATCTCATCTAAACACCTTCCTTCCCTTAGGTTTCCCTGGGAACTTAATACCTCAAGATATTTTTTTTTCTTGGTTCCTTGCTGGGCAGGGCTTGGTCAAGGTAGCCCACCAGCCTGCTGGGCTGGCTCTGGGTGGCCATCAACATGGCAGCTGCCTGCCTGGCCATCTGCTGGGCAGGATATTAGGAAGAAATTAATAGGGCTTTGAAGTTAGTCAGACATGCTGGAGTTTGAACCCCTGGCTGTGAGCTCTAACTAATAACCTCATAATTAATAATTAATAATCTGCTGCAACCCATCTTGCGTTGTGGAATTGTCTTTTTCTTTTGGTACTTGCTTGGTATCTGCCTTTCCCACTATACCTCAAGCTTCATGAAGCTGAGGACTTTGCTCACTGCTACATAACCAGATTGGAACAGTATCTAACAACAAGAGAATCTGGGCAAGAGGGTTGGGCTTTTCCCTTCTGTACCAGGATACAATTAAGAATTCATAAGAGGCCAGGCATGGTGGTGCACACCGGTAATCCCAGTGGCTCAGGATGCTGAGACAGGAGGATCTGAGTTCAAAGTCAGACTCAGCAAAAGCAAGGCTCTAAGCAACTCAGTGAGACCCTGTCTCTTAAGTTAAAAAAAAAAAAAAAAAAAAAGGCTGGGGATGTGGCTCAGTGGTTGAGTGCCCTAAGGTTCAATTCCTGGTACTCCCCCCCCCCCCCAAGACCCCTGCAAAAGAATGAATTCATGAGAGGACATCTGTATAGCACAGCCTTAGCCTGACACAAGATCAGAGGGTGCTCACTGGATGGAGGTACCTTGCCTCTGCCTCACCTAACTCGGCTGCCTTGGAGCTGTAGGCAAAGCCCGCGGCAGGGCTTAATCTCCCTCCCTGCAAAGCAGCAAGCACCCTTCCCTTCTTGAGCTGGGCCCTGGGGATTACAAATGGAGCCTGGGCAGGCACGATCCAGATTCAGGGGATGTGAAACTACCTCCCTATTCTTCTTTAAACATTAACTCAAAGCACCTCAATCTAGGGGACAGTCCCCATGCCCTCTTAATATAAGCTCCTATGGCCCCACCAGCTCAACCGGGGCCAAGCAATGATGGCATTAACTGTCATACACAGGCAACTTTCAGGTATCCATTCCGGGGACTGTCCTGTGCCTTACTAGCCTTGCTGGTCTAGGAACTGGTGCCTCAAGTCCACTCTGTCAGCAATACTGAGCAAAGACAAGCAGTGCCAGGGAAGACCCTGGGGTAGCCAGATAAGGTGGAAACCCTTGCTCCAGATCGAGGCTTGAACAGCAGGCCCTCTTCTTGGTTAAATGACCTTAGAACTTGTTCAACCTCTGTGAGCCCCAGTTTTTGTCATTTGCAAAGTGGGGAGTACTCTTCTACCCTGCAGGCTTGTTGTAAGACTGAAACGAGGTACTGCTCAACAAGCCTTTTGTGTGATGTCTGTCTCCCCGTAGACATTAATAAAACCATTTCAAAGACATTCCACCTCACTGACAGTCTCTGTTACTGCCTACAGTTACCCTGATGACAGGTGGGAGGTGTTAATAAAACGTGGAGCTGACCTGCATCCCCAGGGTGTGGCAGAATGAGGGTACTTCAGGAAGCTCACCAAGCGACTGGGAACTTGCTGAAGACTTACTCTCTGCTAGGATCTGCAGATGCCCACTCTCCCCCACCCTTCCCCATGCCTCCTTCTCATTAGTGTGGTCTCCTTCTTTCCCTGGGCTTATGCCAGAAGTATGGCAAGTCAGCCCATGCAGGAAAGGCAATTGCTCTGAAGATGATAAAGTGAAAAAGGGCACCCACCAAGGAAAAACAGTAGAAATATGATGTTCCCTGCTCAAGACTGCCTCAGATTTTGAGTGTGAAAGCTCTAGCCCAGCAGGTGGTCTCTCTCTCTTTTTGTTTTCCCTTCCAGAATCTATTTCTATTTTCCTTCAGAATTTGTAACAGTGTTCTGTTGGACCTCATTCCATCTGCTCATTTAAATGGAATACTTCTAGAGCAGAGAGAATTTGTGTATGTTCTTAATGTAAATTGGTGATGATTAAACAGTTTGAAAACAACCACCACAAAAATACCAAGCAAATCAATAAAAAACTCTATGTCCTAGGCAAAAGGTTAAAAATAGGGACTTTTGCAAAACTAGAATAAAACAACTTTTGATTGATGTGCCCCATTTAGGGCTGGGGGTGTGGCTCAGTGGTGGAGCACTTGTCTAGCATGCTTGAGGTCCTGGGTTCCATCCCCAGAACTGGAGGAAAAAAAAAAAAAAGCCTCAGTTAAAGATAGAAACATAAGCCATCACCCAACATGGCTCCCCCTTCTTGGAACCAGGGTCTCTACTTGTAGGGGCCTTACACTCTCCCTGAGCACACTCAGTGCAATGGGCCTGTTCTACTCATTACTTTACCTGTTAAACTGATTTTTGGGGGCTGCTCTCTTTCATGAAGATAGACTTGGGCCTCTGCTGTTCCTTCCCTGTTCTCTCCATAGTCTTGCAGTAGATTTAACAAACTGAGGTAGACAGCTGGTACCATGAAGGAAACAGAGCCTCCATGAAGGAAATAGACCTGGATTCACATAGGTGGTCTGTGACCACCCCGCTTAGGTTATAGAACCCACCCTGGAACAGGAAGGGAAGCCCTGGCACATACTCACTTGTCCAATCTTCTTCAAAGCAATGCAGGAAGTGGAATCCCACCATGATGAGGGCGTGCAAGGAAATGAGAGCTATGTACATCTGAAACAGGAAAGCAGTGCAGATGCCATTGTTGTGAGAACCTTCTGACTGTGCAGACTCTGGAGCAGGGCATTCAGAACCTGCTCCTCGGAACACTTAGCTAGGCCGAGGCCTGACCAGGACGGGGCCAGAGAGGCATCTGGTGACTCCCCCACAGGGCCTCCGACCTCCCGCCCTGGGTCTGAGGGGAGCAGCCATTCTCTGAGTCTGTGGAACCAGAACAGAAACAAAGCCTGGGCACCAGGCATGACCTGGACTGCCTGGGGGCATGCAAGGCATACTACTTCTCTTCACTTGAAGTTAGGGTGCTGACTGCTAACTTCAAGTGAAGTTAGCTCTGAGTGTTCTCTACCTACCTGCAGCTCAGGACGTGAGGACACTGCTAACACTGCTTGCTCTAGCTACTTAAGCCTGACACCTGGGGTGGGAGCTAATCAACCTGTCTGCATGCGCAAGTGAAGGGCACTTTTTGAGCCAGAGATCTTTGGCAGGAGGGTGGAGAGCTACGAGGGCAGGCAGCTTTCTCAAGGGCAGTCAAGACTGCTGTGAATGCTGAGAATTTGCAAAGGAATAAAAGGCTCCGCTGCTGCTTTGTGGAGGGCAGGGCAGACATCAGAAACTGACTTACTGTAAACAGGACGAAGTACTTCTGGTTGTTCTCGCCGACACAATTATTGACCCAAGGGCAGTGGTGGTCCATCTTGCGAATGCACCGCTTACAAACACTGAAACAGCCCACAGGTCAGACCTTTAGGGGTATCCTAACAGTTTGGGGCCTCCAAGGGGAAGGTGGGACCCACAGCTCCAGTTTTACTCCTTAGAAATGGCTCTCTCTGGCACAGCTAGAGGTTTTTCTGGGTTTTTTTACAAGGGCCTTGGAAGGCAGGGTCAGTATGCCCAGGGTCACAGTCATTCCCAACAGGGGGACAGACCTTTTATCTTGTTTAACATATAAACAGGACAGACCTGTCATGGCTGAGAAACAGGCTGCTCTCCTGGGATAACACAGCTGAGAACTGGATTTACAAAGACGTAATGAAGTAGTAGTTTAAAAAACTTGACAGAGTTGGATGGGATACAGAGAAGAATTGCTCCTTACAGCTCCCAAACAAACAAACAAAAAACACCCCAAACTAAGGGTCACACAGAAGTTCCAAAAACACTGCCATGTTCTCCCAGGGATGAGGGTATGCTTTGCTAAGCCTGGCCTGAAGTCTGGTGGCATGGTGGACCTGGATCAGCTGAGCTGCCTGGGTCAAACAGTTGAACTCTGAGCCTCAGGTCTCCTACCAGCATGAAAGTAAAATACATGAGAACACATACTAGGTCTCGATCAGACAAGTGGTGGATTCATACTGGTCTCCATTCTCACTCTTTTCCACCACTCCAAAGGGCCTGGCCAACACAAGCATGCTGGCCTGGCTCCATAATCTCCCTGGGGGCCAGGCAGGCAAAGTAAGAAAGAGGCCTAAAAGGAAGGCAGAGGAAACAAACAGAACACTGGGCACTGGCAACTCCACTGCCCAGTCTGTTTCTCTTTCTCTCTCTGTTAACAATTTTGAACACACACATAAAAAAAAATTTTTATATACATACATACACACACATTTATACACACACACACACATATATATATACATCTAAATATACATATATAATATACTATAATATATGTTTGAGTTGGTAACAGTGTTCTCAGCGAACAATTTTAAAAGCACAGAAAGCAAGGAATGATTTTTGTGCCCTGTGTTCTAGGCCTCAGCTACCAGGCTCCCGCTCTCCCAAGGAGCCACCTGCTATAGCCCATTTCTTGGATGTTCTTCTGGATACAATCAACTCTGGGGTTCCTTATGTCCCTTCTCATCTGAGAAACAGACTGCTGAGAGTACAAACACTCCCTGCTCCAGGGCCCTGAGTAAGTTCCTCTTCTATCTTTACTTATTTCTAAAAGGGTTTTCAAGTGTGTGCTCTTGAAGCAGGGTGGGCTCAGGGGCAGAGAGGCACAAAGTGGCCTTCCATCCTCTTAAAGCTGTACAAGAGTTTAAACAAGTTCTCACGGCAAAGTTGTGCTCTGCTCTCCTCCCAGCTTCACTGAAGAGATGAGGCATTGGCCAGGATGCTGGGCATCACAAGGAACTTCGTCTCACTGGGCAGCCAAATAAGACAAACTCCTATGCTTCAGGCAGCAGGGAAATTAAGAATAGCCACTGAGGCCTACAAAGACTAGCTCAAGATGCTGGTCTTTTGAGTTTCTGTTCTCAAAGATATGAACCATCAAGATGGCACCTCTCGCTGGATGTGGTGGCATACGCCTGTAATCCCAGTGGCTTGGAAGGCTGAGGCAGGAGGATCACGAGTTCAAAGCCAGCCTCAGCAACTCATTGAGGCCATAAGCAACTCAGTGAGACTCTGTCTCAAAGTAAAATATAAAGGGGCAGGAGAGATGGCTCAGTGGTTAAGTACAAAAAAAAAAAAAAAAAGGCACCTGTCCTCACCCTGGGCCAGGTGGTTGTGGGGTGGGTGGGGTGAAGCACTGTTCAGAGGCTGACTTGCTCACAAAAAGTTCACCTGAATGGCCTGGACATGGAGCATGTCAGGGGCAAGGCCTGGAGCAGTGAAGGGTGCTTGCACTCTGCCCTGTGGTTTTACCTAAAGACCATCCCCAGGAGGTGGAAAAACCATGAACTTCCATTTACAAGGCCTGATGATCAATAAGGAATCATTGCCTCAGAGCCAGTCTCCTTTGCACAGAGTGGGCTTGGCAATGTCCCCTCTCCAGACGTAGCAGGGCAGCCAAAGCACAGGATAAGAGGAAGCCTCACAATCCTCATGGAGAAGCCTAACACCCTTCTCCAAACATGCCGCAGTTACCTTACTGTCTTGCTGGGGACAGGCCTGATGCCAGAGGACCCTTTCTCCATTTTTCTCACTTGGCAAAACTGAGTCCTCTGAGGCACCCTCCTAACTTGCTCTTTCCTTAACATGCCTGAAAGCTCTCTCCTTGCACTCTTTTCTACCACTAATTCCAGTAAATTATGGACGAGATAGTGTGGGCTGGTAAGTTCCTGGGGCACAAGGACCACATGTGCGATATGTCATTAAAAAGACCAAATGCCTTATATGGAAGTATTTTTTTTGTGTGTCCTTGCCATCCATACTTCCCAGGCCCCTTCTATGTTTTAAGTTATTGTTTTAGAAGAAGGCAGATGCTTCTCCTCCCCACTTCTTCCAGGTTCCCTACCATTTTTCAGGACTCAAAGCTTGGGAGAACCCAACAAGCTCATTGGCTCGTATGCATCCATGGACTCCCTCTGTGTTTATGTGTTCCCTCTCCAGGGAGGTGTACAGGCCTTTCCTAGGTATGCAGCCTCAAATGAGCTAGCTGGGGCTCTGGTGCCCATCCTGGGTAATGGCCGTATATGCAACATAGGCATGACTGTGTGTCTCTCTCATAGCAGTAATTATGGAATTGTGCCACAAGATGAGGGCCTGTCCTGCCTGGGTGGGAGGCCCCTAGAGTCAGGACGATTTCTAACTCACCAATATAAGCACAGAGCCAAGCCCAGGGCCTTCCATAGCAGAGTCTGCTGAATTAAGGCTTTGATGCTACAGACAGGTAATGAGGAAGCCTGGGAAACGAGCTGACTCACATCTGCCTAGATGCTCCGGTAGGGAAGATGAAAAGAAAACAGCAAGAAGTACTGGAGGGGTCGTGGCATCACACACAGGTTTCACTGCATCACACCTCACTGGCTATGACAAAAGTATAAGCAAAAGATGCATAGCACAGCCCAGCACAGCTCAGAATCGAGTTTGTGAAAGACAGTGCAATGTGAGGGAAAGAAGAGGGTCTGAGGACACAGCTTCATCTTGGGTCTGGGCAAAGCAATGGAGGTTCTCCACATCAGCCTCAGCAGAATTACCCTGATCTTTCATGTAAGCACCAATAATGTGTGCTAAATGCTTTAAAAACAATACTCATGCTATGTACATTTAGTAGTCTTATGTACATTAGTAGTCTTAGCAACGAGAAAGAGAAAACAATAAGAATCTGGTAGGTGCACAAAGCAACCTACCACTGTCTCAGCCTCACTGTGCATATCTGGAGAGGTTGAAGCATGGCTGAGGCATTGCTAAGGAGGGGTCTCCACCTCCTCCAAGAAGAACCCAGTGTATAAGCCTAAAGCCTTGACCATCCACATCAGTACAAATGGCTCCTCTTACAGGATTTCCACATGCTTCCATGGTCCTCGTGACTGGGAGATTCCATACCAGGATGAAAGCAGCGTGGGGTTCTAAGTGCTTCTAGAGGGTGAGACCTACCTGCACACACCCTTCAGGTGTATGCAGGTCTGGGTGTATCTGTGGTACCCACCAGAGCACAGGGAATGGAGACAGCGTCAAATTCAATGGGCTCTGCTGGGAACACAGGATTAAAAGAGACGGGGACAAACACAAGTGGGCATACCGAGCAGGCAAGCCCAGAATCTATCAGCTCTAACTACAGTAGACTGGGCTCAACCAACCGTCAACAAGCCCAGGCTGTCTCACATGGTGGGGATTCTGCTTATCCAAACTGTGGGTCCCCAGATGGCCTGGGCCACATGTGCCGTCACGAAGAAGCAGCTGTCAGCACACACTTCCTGAAGTAGGAACAGGCGATGCACAGGCATCCTCGCTCGCTCATCTGAGTCAGCAGCTCCTGCTGCTCAAGCTGATGTGTTTACTAGCACTCAGAACACCTCCCCTGGTCACCCGGGAGGGAGGCGAGGAGGCAGCAGGAAAATGCCAGGCAGTGAAGGCAGCTGAGGGTGTGGGGAGGGAAGAGAAAAAAACCACTGTGGTTGCCCCAAAGTTCTTTTCTACAAAGGCAATAACTCCGTTTCTGGTCCTGCTTTTATAAACCCAGCACATCTCCAAGTCTCTACACATTCTTCTACGAATGAGTAGTTTCCATTCTCTGAGCTGGGCAGCTTGAACAGTTATTTAAATTTAATCCTCATAACAAGCTACGGAGGAACAACCCTCAAATATGGGAGAGAAAGCAGAGGCCTAAGGGTCACAGTGCAGTGGAGACAGTTCCAGATTTCCAACAATGACCTCTCCAACTTCAAGGCCAGAACCTGGTCCAACCCTTGGGGCTATTCTGAGGAACCACACAAGCAAGTTGGGTGATCCTTAGACAGCAGTTAGCTCCAGAGCCCCAAGGTAGCAGGAAAAGACTAGACTGATGCTTCCATCTCAGACACAAGAAGCAAACCTGATGTGGACCTCAGAAGCAAGTTGATCTAGATAGAAACCCCGCAGGGGACAGCAATTGCCATAGGACTCTGCTGGAGTACCTCCTTCACTCTCAAGCAGGTGGCAACTAGTGGGGCAGGCCCACAGATCAATCGATCTCTCTCTTTCAGAGAGATGGAGAAACAAACATACAAGTATATAGGGTTATATGAGTTACTCCCAAACTGGAGTTCTAGTGGAAAAGAGTCCTGCTGGGACCTGGAGCCAGAACCACCAGGACCTTAGTACTCACTACCTTAGCACCACCAGTCTTTAGTACTCACTGGCTGAAAGACCTTAGAGCAGTCACTTAACCACCATGAGCTTTAGTTTCCTCATCTAGGAAACTAGGAAGAGTAGCCCCTACAGTAATACCTAGCTCTCAGGGTGGCTGTGAAGATAGAAATCAGATGAGTGATGAAGGGACAGGAAGGGTAAGTGCCTTGATACAGCAAGAACCAAGGAGCCAACTGGAATCTGAACCCTAGAGACTGACTAGTCTCTTCTGAGAGGTGGACAGTGAGGACTACAGGGAAAGACCACCTTTCATTCACTCAGGCATCTCACTTGACCCAAATAGCTCCATGGCCTCGGGCTGATAAGGATGACCTCTCACCTCTGAGAGCAAGTTCATTCCTCCATGACCCTCCCCACCCCAAACACAAGCACTGGTCTGAAAAGGGGACTCAGTGACATTTCTCCCTCTGTATTCTAGCATTTAAAGTTCTTTCTAATGATAAAATATAATTTTTATTTAGATATCATCTCAACAAGAAGACTCAAAACAACAAAGAAACCTGAAAATAAAAAGGGAAAACTCGCCAGATAAGATGGGAAAACATTTTTTTGAGCTGACTTCTATAATAGCCATAACCTCTAGAAGTTTTGTTTTAAAGGAAAGTCTTTATTCAGGAGCAACCCTTTGTTTCAAGTATAAGATGTTCACAGAATGATTTTCTAAAGCTTTGTCTCATGGTCTCCTTGTCATAAAAGCTGTGAAGTGGTAGGAAAAACAGGAGTTCCCTCAATTTTACATATATGAAAACAAAGGCCTGCTTCAGGTGTGGCAGAGCCAAGTCCTGGGGCAGATGTTCTAAGTCCAAATCACAAGCCCTTTCCAATCTAGTGGGCTCACAGGGACCAGGATGCACATGCACAATGTGCAGAGCCAGGGGTGTTCCGAGTCCACTTTCTGACTTGGCACCTGCGGGGGAAGTGTGTGCTACTTCAGGGTATATGTGTGACAGGAGGCAGGGTGGCTGAGAGGAGACAGGGGAGCCCCAGCCCGTGTACCTGCAGTGGTGGGCTCTGTCGGGCTTGATGCTGCAGCATTTGGGACACTTGTATACCACCTGCCCAGGCTTCAACTGTAAACTCTCGATAAATTCTTTAGTGGCATTTCCTTTGGGCACTGCCCCCTGTAAGAAAGAGGAAAAGTGTCAGGGTTGTGCTGGCAGTTCTATCAGTCATAACACTCCAAAGTGGAGACAGTCATTTCAACGCAGCCACCACACATGTATAAACTCTATTTTCTGAATTATATCAACAGTGAGGACTATTTATTTATTTATTTAGTGGTGCTGGGGATTGAACCCAGGGCCTTGTGCGTGAACTACATCCCCAGCATTTTTTATTTTATTTTGAGACAGGGTTTCACAGTAGTCCAGGCTGGCCTTGAACTTGTGATCCACCTGCCTTAGCCTCCTAAGGAGCTGGGATTATAGGTGTACACTACCGTGCCTAGTAAGGAATATTTATTGACAATGAATTTTTCTGAGGAAATGCCATTAGGCTACATCAATTCCTTGATCAATTTTCTACAAAGAATAGTACATTGTTCCTGATTATTTGCTATTTTAATTTTGCTAACATCACTGAATCCATTCTTGCCTACCTAAATGTTACAGTAACAATCTGACTCATAATGATTTTGGTCTACATTAAATTTCCTGTTAATAGCATCTGCCTTTGTGAGTTTTCATTGGTGGGCTTCACATCTAACAGTCCAGTTTTCCTAGACCAAAATGTGCAGCTCTAAATTTCAATGGGTTATGTTTACATTGGAATCATATTTTATTTTAGTTTTAATCAGCACTATTACTATGAAGGATTGGAAAGTTGTATTTCTTCCTTAGTAAATTCCCAAGCAATAGGGAGCCTCGGTCTCAGGTATCCGACTTGCTATCTGGCCAGACTACCCTCTGATTTGCTATTCTATCTGGCTTGTGAACACTTTGTGTTCTTATTCTAGCTGTCCAGATTTGGGCACAACCAACAGCAGAGCCAAAATGCCATCAGAATCTGTTGTTGCTCTGCATCCATCCAAACAGAAGGAAACTGGCAGTGCCCAGTCTGAACGGGGTCTGGGAGCCAACCCTCACCAAGTGCCTACTTGGCGCTGAGCCCTGCTCATGGCTATGGACTCAAGAATCAATTTCCAGGAAGCTCATGGTCTTTTGCAGGCTAACAAACAATTCTAATAGAGGGGATTACATGTTGTAGAAGTCGCTTATGTTGAGAGAATTCAGAGGAGGCAGTAACCAACTAACCAGGGGAATCAGAAAAACTTAAGTTTTAAGAAATTGCTGTTTAAGAGCTGTCCAGAGGAGTGTGACAAGGTTTTCCAGTGAGAGCTGGGGGAGAAAAGGGATTCCAGCAGAAGGGTCAGGCGTAAAGGCGAAGTGAGAATGGGCCTAGCACACTTGGGAGATGGTGAGGAAACCAGTGTTCTGAGCCCAGGCGTGCAGTGTTAGCAGAGAGACCGGGGGCAAGGGCAGCCCATGTGGAGTGTTCAATGCCAGACCTAAGGATGGGTTGGGTTTTCTTTCTGGGCAGCCCAATGCAATTGGGTGACACCAATGCTTCAGGAATAGAGCTCGTCTGTCTGTGCTATGTGGACCACGTAAGGAGGAGAGATTAAAATCCCAGAGACCACTTAGGAGGTTACTGTTGACAGTCTAGTAAGGAAAGACTAACCTATGAGGATAGAAGTGAAATGGAGAGAAAATTCAGACACCTGAGCTTATAAAAGGTGTAGTACAGAACCAAGTAAATACCGTGGAGATAAGGGGGCTGACACAGGGGAGGAGAGGAACACTGATAAGGTTTGGAGGCACCCTTAAGCCACCAAGAGGATACTGGAGAAGCAAGTTGTGGGGAAGAGTGGGCAAGTTCAACAGGGGCCTGCTGGGTCTGAAGTGCCCAAGGGCCCCCAGGAAAAGATGTCAGGAAGGTAGCTGGGAATATGAGTCCAAGAAGCACAAGAGAAGAGTGCCTGGTGGACAGCACAGGGGTGAGGGGTGGGCTTGGAAGTCCACTGTCCCTGCTTTAAGTTTGACTTCCACAGTTGTCTGTCTGTGCTATGTGGACCATGTAAGGAGAGATTCTCTTCAGAGAATCTTGGGCCTCTCTGTGCCTTAGTTTCAGTGAGTCAGGATTCATCTTACCCAATCCCTAGCACTACCATGAGGGTTATGCCACACACAGTTTATGGAAAGAGCTCAGATGATGCATGCCACACACAGTGCTCAGGATATGGTAGCCCGGATTCTAGATCCAGCATTGGCATCAACTCTGTAGCTTAAAAAAATACAGACACCCAGAGCTGCAGCACTACTACATAAAGACTGTACATAAAGACACCTGCACTTTATAAAACCTCCAGCAGAGTTCTGAGTGAGTGCGACTGTGGATTATCAGGTTGGGATAGTGAGGGTTTCAGATAGAGCATCACTTGTTCCTGTGGAGGGAGGTTGACAAATGGTCACAAGCCAAGGAGGTAATCTCAGAGCAGGAGGAATTAGGAATGAATCTTAGAACCTATCTGAAAAGAAAAATTCTGGAAAGGGAAGAACTATGGAAGAAACAGAAAAATCTTCAAATGCTGAGAATACAAGGAAGCTGTAGTTTTGTTTTGGATAAGGGAATGACCCATAATGAATAAACAGTCCAGCTAAGGCAACTACAGAGACAAATCAACCAACAACTCTCTTCTACACTGTGCCAAGCACTGTAGGAAACACAGAGAAGCGATGGGACCTCAGGGCCTCCAACAGCTGGTGAGTAGACAGTGGCGCAGACTGAGGAAAGGGATCCCAGGAAGGCCAGGAGGATCCTGGTGGATATCATACAGGAGAGGGACACCAGGGAGGGAAACCAGTTCAAGCCTTGGCCCCAATGTGGGAGTATAGAACTCCTCCTGGCCTTTCTGTCCCTCATGTGGCTCTTTGCTGGGCCCCCAAATTCTCCTTGCTGAGGCTCTCCTTCTCCTAAGGACCTATTCACTCCTGAGAGGGGCAGCACTTGACTGACCTGTCGTTTAGAGTGATGTCACACTCCCCCACTAGTGGCCTGAAGATGAGGAACCTTGTGGAAGCAATGAGAAAACACTTGTTCACACACAGGCTTATCTCCCTGGTGGGGGCTCAACTCCCTCAGGTGTTCCATTAAATTTTCTTTTAAAAGTTTAAAAAAAAAAAGGAGAAAAAAATTGGTCTGCAAAATACAGTCAGATGTCAGAAAAGCCTATGATAGAAAATTTGAAAGCAAATAAACTTTGGCGGGTAAGGACCATATGGTATGTACCATGCCATTTAAAATGTAGCTTTTGACAGTAAATATGTATTTTAATTGATGAGAAACATCAACAATACACACACATATGAACAGGAACTACAAAGATACATGCAAAAGTATTAGTGGTTGTCCTGAGGTGTAGGATCATGGGTACTTTTTATTTTCTTGATTGTATTTCTTAAATGTTCTCTTGTGAACATGTTGGCTTGTGCTATAAGGGAAAAATCCTTAAAAACACAGGCAATAAATAAGTAAACAAACCTCAAGAAGGAGCTACCTAAATAGAAATATGACAAGTTTTCCTTACGTTTGTAACCAAAGTGCTATTAATGTCTTATTTTGAGCCATCTAGGCTGAGGGTCTCACAAATCCCCAGAGGGCTTGTAATGCAAAAACTAACTGCATTTGGGCAACTGTATGACCTTCTGTTTATCCTGAAATATTAATAATGCAACCAAAGTCACTACTGTCATGTATAGAAGATAAAAAGTGCAAAGAGACATCATTTCCTCAAGAAGCACTGGAACTCAGCTTTCCTTAATGCAGACACAGGTGGGCCCCCTGAAGACCCCGTTTTTAAGATGGTCCCAGCTACCACGGAAGGACACAAGACAAAGTCCCTCTGTAATAGGCAGTCAGAGGTCCCACTGGCTACCCTCATTATCTCAGGCTTTTTCAGATCTCAGTCAGAGCCATTTTAGCAGTTCAGTCTTCCTCAAAGTTTGACTTTCCACTGTGATTCCATTTGCATAAATCTCCCAGAAGGCTTATCTCCATCCAGACAAGGTCCCACCTGCCCAGCCACCTGTGCCCATCCCTCAGAGTCAGAGACCAGCTGGGCCAGTCCCTGCGATAGCAATCTGTGACAAATGCACTTTCCAGCCACAGAGGAAGTTTTCCATCCCCTCCACCCTCCCACCTCTTTCTCAGGAAGATGTTCTTCTGCCCACATTTTCACAGATTTCAGAACTGTGGAAACTGTTATCAGTCCATGGAAAAGAATTTTGCTCCACAACAATCCTAGACAGATAGCAGGGAGGCAGTAGGAAGGTCTATGGAGACTTTTTGCCAGTGAGATACACCAGCCCTCCTCCCTACCTTGCAGGGATGTCTCAAAGGTCCCACATTACCACAGCCTGGTAGATCAAAGGCACTGATTTTTTTTTCCTTCACTTCCAAAAGAATATATACTTGTTCATGATCTTTAAAAATAAAATACAGATGAGAAAGTGAAAAAAGAAAAATCCACTCTTAAATCTTTCACCCAAGGTAGATACTATTACTATTTTGAAGCATATTCTTCTAGTCTTTTTTTCTTGGTACCTAGTGACCTAAAAACACTTTAAAAATCTGTAGATCTATAAAAATGTTCATATGCTTCCAAAATATACACATGGCCCCACAGTGGAATCAGTTCAAATGTGGTTAATTTAGTTTACAGAATTGTGAGAAGTCATTAGAGCTTTCCTGTACTCTATACCCTCTGCACAGATGGAAGGAATGTAATGTGTTCATGTGTGGCAGGAGGCATGACATGTCTCCATCTGCCATTTCCCTTAGTGGCTAGCCCAAATTTCCAGGACCTACCTTGACCTTGACCCTGACACATCTCCTTCTCCCTTCCTTCCTTCATTCTTGCGTCAAGGTCTCCCTATGTTGCCCAAGATGGTCTTAGACTCATCATCCTTCTGCTTTAGCCTCCCAAGTAGCTGGGGTTCTAGACTTGCACTACAGTGCCTGGCACAAAACCCTCTTCATATCCCTTAACTTCCTGTGCCCCCCAATCTCTGGACACACTGGTGCTCACTGTCTTAGAGGACTAGGGGCCCAGCTAACTCTGGCCCTCAGGGACCCTTTCCATTACTCTGAGCTCTCCCCTCTAGGTGCTCTCCCTCTTCACAGCTAAGCTTCTTTAAGCATGTGCACTTGCTTACTCTTACTTACTCTTTAGTCCATTGCTCTATGGCACCTGTCCCCTTCACACTGGGGAACTGCTTTCACAGGTCATAAGCAACTTCCTGTGGCCAAATGCAAGTTGGAGTCTCAGTTCTCATCTTCCTCAGTATCCTGTTCTGAGTCCTAGTGCCTCCCCCCATCTGTGGGAGGCTGTGCCTCTCCCCAACTCTGTGTTCCTGCCCATCCTGGACACTAGTATCCCTCAGAGTTCTACTCTAGCCTCTGGCCCTGCCCATTCTACACTATCTTCTGCACACTCTTGCATTTGACCCCTGCTTCCCCTACACTACCCAGTGATGATGCTCAAATCACTAGCTCCAACTCAAACTTCTGCATCTGCACATATCAATACCTGGTTGTCCAGCAGGCGCTGGAACAATAAAATAAAACCTCCAAAATTCAACTCACACCACTAAAATGGAACCTGCTTACTTGTTCCTCAACTGTCCTTGAGTCCCCATGCTCTCTCCTTCTAAAGCTATCAGAGTCTTCCCTGAGGCCCATTATCACCTGCACCAGACAATTAGAAAATCTCCTGGTCCTCTCTGCCTCCCATCTCTCCCTGGTTTCCGGTACCCCACCTCTATTCTTTCTCTCCACTATATTCCATGGTACATTCTAAAATATGAGCCTAATCACGATTCCTGGCCTAAAATTTTCAGTTGTTTCCTAGTGACCATGGACCAGAGTCTGAGCTCCTGGGCAGGGTGCACAAGGCTGCCACAGCCCAACTTTGGACCTGATCCAGTGTTTCAGTCCTGACTGGAGTTTCTCAAAGACATTCCCTCTTCAAGTTTTCTTCTTCTGCCTCCACAGCCCTGTTAGTACCTTCCCAAAGCCTGCTAAGTACCTTTTGGCCTCTTGCACCACATCAAAACCTACAGTGGATAACCTCTTCTGTCTTCTTCCTGAGGCAGAACCATCAGGCAGCCTTTGCACCCCCAGTTTGTACTTGTGTCAGAGCACACCCCGTGTAGTTACAAACTACCTCTCCTACAGGACTGTGAATTCCTGGAGGATGTACTGGTATTATAACTCACATGATATAATTATACACCATCTTTCCTCCAGGACTATATAAATTCCTGGAGAGACAATCAATGTCTTTCAACTTGTAGCCCAGCAAATTGCCCAGGCCTGGCAAGAAACCTGCATTCCGTAAACCCAAGCTAAGTAATAATGATACAATAGCCATTTAGTGCTTATATACCAGGCACAGTTTCAAATGTTTTGTGACAAAACTGTACTTCGTCAGTTAATTCTGACAATAAATCTATAAGGTAAAGACTCTGATACTCCTCATTTTACAGATGTGATAACTAAGGGAGATGGGCCAAACAACTCCTCAAGACAACACAGCTAATAAGTGGCAGCACCAGGATCCAGACTCAGGCCATATAAATCTAGAGTCTATGCTATATAGGTTTTAGTAGAAGGCAGAGAGGTTTATCAGGTATTCTTAAAAGGCTTTCTTAAAAATTGTCTTGAGGGGGCTGGGGCTGTGGCTCAGCGGTAGAGCGCTCGCCTAGTACGTGCGAAGCCCTGGGTTCAATCCTCTGCACTACATAAAAATAAATAAAATAAAGGTACTGTGCCCAACTACAACTAAAAATATGTTAAAAAATTGCTTTGATGCTATCATTTAATTCCACTGCCAACAACTATATTAATATCACACTAAGACTAAAACAGGGCTAGAATAAGGCCTTGTTGACAGGCTTATGGAAAGCAGTGGAGACAGGTCTAATGAAATGCCAACAAGAGATTAAATTGAAAAAAAGAAAGTCAGTCAGTCAGTCAGTCAGTCAATGATTTCAAGGATTCAGGTACTCAGCACTACCATCCATTGGCAGCAAAAAAATGAAAAGGTTGCTCACATTTTAGGAGCTGGGGACCAGGCATGTGTACATTGGCTGGTCTGGGCAGAAAATGCTCCCTCTAATAGCTTTCCTGGAATAAAAAAACAAGCCACATGCCTGTGCCATGAACCTCCAGTCTCCTCCACAGAAAGATAGGAGATAGGCGAGCCCCAAACTGGTCACTTTTCTCTCTGGAGCCAAAAAGAGGCTAGGCTCACTGATAGGTTATTGAGTGGCACGTGTGAGAAGCTTTCTGGTATAAGGGAGAATGGGGCACTCTATTCAAATGGACCCTGAGGCAAGGCCCCTAACCTGCGATGTCATTTCCCTCTGTCTTTCCACAGGGCCCACATCATGCTGCTGTGTTACCCTTCTGAGGGAATTCCTGCCAAGTGGCTCTATACACTATGGCATGTGCTCAATAAGGTTGTCGAAGAGACACCAGAAGGGAACATCAACTGCACATGTGAATTGAGCTCCAACATGTCCAATGATGACATTCAGCAAGTGAAATAAATTCAGGGGCCTAAGACAGTCAGGGAGGTTGGTTTACGGTGAGGTGTTCACAGGGTGGGACTTGGTGGGGTGTGCAGTGGCAGGCGGAGAGATGAATTTTCTTTTCCTTAACAATATGGTTCATTTGAATGGATTTATATTCTTCCTTTTCTCAAATCTCGATTTGAAATAATTTGTGAAGTAAATGATTAGGTCTAAGGAAAGAAGGGGCAAAAATAATCATAGATTTTGTGCAACTGCTGTGATTGCGTAATGCTTGGCAGCTAGAGCCATCAGAAGCAAGCTATCTCTCTCAGCTTTAGGTGTCTTCTGGGAGATGGACATTATCCTGGACCTAATTTTTTAAGGATTCCTAGGGGAGTTCATAAGATGAAGAAATAGAATGTTTTGGAGCCAGAAAATGTAGAGAAATCACGAAACGGGTAAGGAGAGAGAAGTTTTCAAGATAAGGATTTCTGAGTCCAGGTTGTCTTCAAGAGGCTGCCTCCTCAGGGCAAGTAGAGTCATGAGACCTCTAAACGCCTGAAGTGTTTCAGAAACACAGAAAATTCCCGGAGATAACATTACAACCCCACAGTGGGCAAGGAGAGGGCATTATGAGATTAAATACCAGCCTGACACGCCCTTGCCCACATCCTTGTGCTTCCAGGCCAGGCCTGGCAGGTGGCCAGGTCTAGTGAGATGCCTGCCCTGCCTCCTGGTCCATTTGTCTTCTTCCCTCTGTTTACGGGGCTTACCTCTCAAATGGCAGCAACACCTCTGAGGGGGCCACTTACACATCTGTGAGTCATTTCCCTCTCTTGCTTTCTGCTCAAGCTCTGTGGACCCAACTATGGCTGTGTTGGAGTAAATGACTGCTCAAAGGTCCAGAAAGCTGTGGTGGTTGCAATTGTTCTGAAGTTATACTGGGAATAAAATTTTAAACCTGGAAGTGGGACAATAACTGTCTGATGGGAGATCACATAAGAGATTTCCTTCTCTCCCTCTTTTTTGGCACTAACCAAAAATCATACACAACACATATATTGTTTATACTCTCTGGATGTAACTTTACTAAAAATTATGCACAACATGAACTCCTGAGTACAAAATATTATTATCATATCAGGGAGTTCCTAGAGCCCTTCTTTCTTAAAACAGATATCCTTGCTGTATTAAAAAGGGGACCCTAATTGATCTTCTTGTATCTGAGATCTGGGCTTCCAACTCTGCTCCTTAGGAGCCCAGGTGCTTCAGTGGTGCCCTGAGGGCTCCCACCTCTGCAGCTTCACTTGTTTTACATACTGGGTTTTGCATAAGATGTCATATGCTGGAGGTGTTTGAAAAGCAGGTGGTGGCACGAAGATCCTGAGATGGCTGGTCTGTAGGATTTGCTTTGAATTGCTTCCCTTGCTAATGGTAGTTATTTGACAGATTCTTCATTTTCTGACCTGGTTTTCTTTGGGACTACCAGCAAAACACACCAATAAGCAGCTCACTGGTATTTGGGATGTAGCAGCAGCTCCCACCCATTCAGGACTGGAAGCTGAGTGACATACCATAGTGAGAACCATGCTGTCCTGCCAGCCTGAGGAGGTTCCTAGAGAGAATGCACATTGCTATATGGTTTATAAAAGAATAAAGGTATGTGAGGGCAGCAAGAATGCCAGGGTGTCCTCTCCTATGGTTCAATTTCCATCTTCCTAGTTTCACAGGCCATCTATAAGGCAATAACCTCCATACTACACTCTCCAGTCCCAGCCCTCCATTAGTTCAAGGCTGGCTGTCTACCGTCCATTTAGCATCTCTGCTTGCACCTAATGTAGGGGCAGTTTGGCCAGAACAGAAACCTTGATTTCTCCTCTGGCACCTATTCCTTTTTGGACTTTCTCTTCAATAAAGGATTCCAATCATTTGCCAGCTGCTGGAGCTGAGATTCTGGAAGGCCCGTTCTCTGATCAATCTCTGTTCTTCTCAACAGCAGTTCCCGAGCCTCACTGAACATGAGGGACACATGAGAGCTTTTGTGTCCCAAAGCCCTAGGTCCTGCCTCCAGAGCAATTAGAGCCATATCTCTCGGGGTGGACCCAGGCATCAGTTCACTTTAAAAGTTCTCCAAGGGCTTCTATGGTGCACCCAGACTTAAGAGCTGGTGGTTTAACACATACTCTAAATCCAATGGCTTCTTTGCAGCTTCACTACCTCCAGTTTGGTCAAAGCTACTGTCACACCTTATCTGGGTTACTACAATTCCTCTAGTCCCCTGCTTCTACTCATCCCACCCTGAACCTCCACTGTGAGCACGGTGCACATCATGCATCGCCTTTGTAAAGACCAAAGTTCTCACAGGCTGACAAGGCCCTGTGTAACTGGCCTCTGCAGCCCTCTCCACTCCCTTGCCCACATTCTCTTTGCTTGGGTCACCCTGGCCTTAGTCCTATTTCTCAAATATGCCATACTTGCTTCTGCCTCTGGGTCTTTTACCTACTCTCTCCTCTGCCTGGAAGGCTCTGCCCGCAGATCCTGCAACTTCTCATCATTCAGGTCTGCTCAAATGGCCTGACTAAGGAGAAGCCTCCCCAGATTACCTTGATTGAATATAGTCCCCCTTTAAAAGTCACCACATCACCCTAGTCACACTGTTTTACCATCTTTAAAGAACTTATTTCTTCCAACATTACAATAATGTCATTCAATAATGTCTTTGCTGCCAGATTGCTTCACTAGAATGTGACCTTCAAGTAGAGATTTCTGTCTGTCTTGCTCTCACTGCTCAGAAAGGAACTTCTCACTGAGCAGGCACTCAATAAACATGACCATTCATTTTATTCGATCCATCAGTGTCTCCCAGAGCTCCTCTGCACTACTGCCAGAGTGATCCTTGTAAAATGACAATCTGATTTTGTCACTCTTTTGTTTAAAATCCTCAGGGGCTTCTGACCACCTGTCATCATCCAACTTCTACCCTCCAACACCCACCATTACCAACCAACCCACACCATTTTCCTTCTAAGGTTCCACTATTCCCAACAATGCCTGGCTGCCTTGAAGCCACACTCCTGGCGTGTTTGTGTCTGTACAGGTCCCTCTGCCTGGAATGTCGCCCGTGTCTTCCTGCTCTATCACCCTCCACTTCCTCTGCCAACAGCCATTGCTCTGATGAGAATTGGCTGAAGCACCACTTCCTCTCCAGGCAGTCACCCCCACCTAGCTTGGCTAATCTCCTCCCTGTTCTTCCACCACAAACCATGAACCATGCTTCCTTCTGCCACAGCCTTCATCATCTGCAGCGGCCCTTGCTTCTTTTCCCCTAGAAAGAGGACACCCTAAGGGCAGAACAGCACTGGGAGCTTAATAGACAGTAAACTATATGCTGAGCAAAACAATGTCTTTTACTCCTGTGTCCCCCAATAGCAAGGCATCGTAAGATTTTCTGAATACTTGTTTTCAATATGACCAAATTGATACTTTCATACCCTTGTGTCTGGGGGCACTTTTAGGCATAACCACATGCTTTGTTTCCTGCAGCTGATGACTGCCTGGCGATCCTGTAAGCAGCACCAACCCTGGACAAAAAGGCCCCTACCTGTGATGCCAGTGTGTGTGAGCTCCCTGAGGCACGTGCACAGAAGGGGCCCTGTCTGGAGCAGTCACTGACATGTAACTGAGCTAGGAAAGCCAGCTTCCCTTGGGACAGTTAACAATCTGCCACCTGAACCAGCAGGAAATGGAGCCCTTTGAGAAGAAAACTAGCTCAGGACATCATCTTTACTATATATATATTTTTTTTGTTAAAAATATTATTTTATTTAGATTCTTTTTTTTTTTTTTAAAGAGAGAGAGAGAGAGGGAGGAGAGAAAGAACTTTAATATTTATTTTTTAGTTTTCGGCAGACACAACATCTTTGTTTGTATGTGGTGCTGAGGATCGAACCTGGGCCACACGCATGCCAGGCGAGCGCGCTACCGCTTGAGCCACATCCCCAGCCCCGTTTGGAATGTGGCTCAGTGGTTAAATGCCCCTTGGTTTCAGGTTTTTGGCAGTGTTAGGGATTGAACCCAGGGCCTTGTGCATGTGAGGCAAGCACGCTACCAGCTGAGCTAAATCCTCAGCCCCTCTTTACTATATTTTTTGGGGCTCACAGAAACAAAATTTGTGTGTGTTATTAGCAGTGTTTTCCCTTTCCTAATTTAAACACATCCCACACATTGAAACAATTTGAGCTACAGAGGTCTTTATCAAATAACTTAATCCTCTGGCTTTTCTTATACAAGAAAATGAGTAGAAACAGGAATGGAGGGTCTAATACTAGGGTGTAAAAACATTCAATAGCCATTTGCACAGCTTGGTACAGGTGGTTAGGTCACTGAGCAGATCACCTCTGTTTTACTCACACATATTCACCAAGAAGCACTGGCTGCTGCCCAAAACAGGCTTGTCCAGCTTTTCAGGAAAAGAGAACCTTACCCACGCACAGTAAAAACCATATCTGTGCAGGTTCCTAGAACTGGGTGTAGCTTTAATTTCAAGCCCACCTAGCTCCTGTCCTATCTTCGCATCCTGACCAGACACCTAACATGTTTTCTGCTCCAACCTTCTCACTCCAGTCTCCAAAGTTACCTGACATAGGACTGATTTGAACCAGAGGACAGATTCCCCCAGACAAACCCCTTCCTGCAGTAGCTCAATTAAGGTGTACATCAACGCACAGATGGTACCATTCAACTGAGATAGGTTGTAATACAGATGCTGGCCTGTTTCCCCCAGAGTCCCATGAACTCTAACATGGAGGGACCCACTTTCCCAGCCAACCCTGGCCCTTCTGTTCTCCACATTCCCGAGGTCCAGGGGGAGCATGCAGGCTTTGGCCATGTCAGGGCCAGAGGAGGAGAGTGTGGGCTGGTCAAAACAAGCCCAGACATACTCACGGGGTCCGTCAGCATGGCCCGGCAGTGGGAGGCCAGGGCCAAGAAGGCCAGCAGGTTGAATACAATTCCGTTGATGATGCTGTATACATAGTCTCTGGATGGAATCAGCATGACAAAGAGGACCACAAACTCTGCATAGAGGACCAGAAACCAGGTGACGATGGCACAGGCGATGCCACAGCTGTCGCGGATAAACCACATGGTTCCCACAGGACCAGGGTAGGGAGGTGGGACACACTTCTCGGGCTGGAGGTATTCCGGCTTGCGCTCAATGTCTCGAAAGTGGTGGGTGTGGATAAGCATCATAAGCTATTCTGTCCATACTGGCATCTGAAAGAGGAAAAGAACCCAGAAACTTGATGTTGTCATTAAGGACACTTGACAAAATTTCCTTTCCAAAGTGAGCCATAAGTATCTGTGTGTAGGTCCTTGTAGAAATGCTGCCTAAACACCTTGCTCACTTAAAGCACTGGTTGTCTTTCCTACTGCTGAGAGTTAACTTAGTCTTTCTGAAATAGGCCTACCTTGCCCCAAACCTTCACATGACAAATAATGAAGAGGGAGCCTCCAAAGGGCAAATGTCTGGCCAGAGGTCAGCTGGAGCATAGTGGCAGATGCAGCACCTAGGGGGAGGACCAGAACCTAGTCCTCTTTGGCTATCGGGGCTCCACTGGGAAGACAGTGCTTCAGCAGATAAGTTCAGATTTTGACATAAAAGACAGGGAAGGGGTGGGATTGGAGGAACAGCAAACACTGGGGGAAAACTCTCCAGCAGAAACGCTGCTGCCTCTATAGCATGGAAAGCCCAGGGGCCCACACTGAAGCTGTTTGGGGCAACAGGGATGAGTAGAGGAAAAGCAGTAGTTAGCTAGGGCTAGTGTCAGGGCACAACCATGAAGACATTCTAACTCACTGCACTACCAAGCTGATGATAAAGATAAACAGAGTGGGGAACGTCAGGCTTTTTACCTGATTAACCAGGACAAGAGACAGAATTTCTGAGTTTTGGTTTCCTTATATATAATGAGGCAAAGGGTAGAGAATGTTAGTGAATTCAAAGATGTGTCCCACCACCTGGCCATGGGGCTTTGTGAGCCTGTCACATTCCAGCCCTGGCCATCTCCTACCAGGGCTGCTGGTGGGGGAGTTGGTGGAGGTGCTTGTGATGAATGGAGGAAATTGGTACACCCCAGATTGCTCACAGACTGTACATATATTCTCTCCAGGAAAGAGAAAGAAGCGTTGGGTAAATAGCCTTTCCTCCTAGTAGTTGTAACTTGAGTCTCTGAATATAGTAATGAAAAGATTGATGTCCACACAGATTCTCAACATGTGCTACAAGGTTCAGAAAGCACAGATCCCTCTCTTCCATCTCTTTATCTTAAACTTTCTCGTTCACTGCATCAGCAACCAGGTTCCTCACAAACTGTGACAGCTTGAGTTAACCACCAGATGTAGGTACCATGGAAAAGTGCCGTAGTGGACCTGGGGCAAGCAAGTGCAACTCAAGCTTTTTGGAAACTCAAGTCATTACACAGCAGAGGAAATCCCTCAAAAGCCATACTGGCCACATGTGTGCTGAAGGGCAAGGGCAGGCTTGCAATGGTCATATTGGACTGTCCTGACCCTTTCTCCCACTTTTCCTTCTTCTTCCATTGCCTTCACCTCACAAAAAGAGCATCTGGATTGAATATAGGACAGTCAGGTAAAGTAAGAACAAGTCCAGAAAGCTGAGATGGCAGAGCAGCAACTATTCCTCAAAATGGTGGACATTCTAGGGTCAACAGTTGCACAGACTATCATGAACAATAAAGCCAACCCCTCCTACCCCAAAGTGGCAGAGAATTAATGGCTGAAAGGCAGGACTTGACCAAAGGAACATTCAACTCCACAAATATGGAACACATGTTAAGTGCCCAGTGCTGGGAATAAGAAGCTTTGACATATATGGAATAATTATCTCAAGTAGATTGAAGCAGTGGTTCCTGATGGTCCATCAACCAGAATTTTCTAACAGAGCAACTCTGTGCTTTCCAGAGGAGACGAACAATTTAATGTTGACAGTGACAACCAAAAGACATTCAGACAGTGGGCCTACCTTCTAAAGCCTGAAATATAACAGTAGGGGATCAGAGACCAGGAATGTCCAAACCTTGACCTGTACCCAGCAAATTCTAAAAACCCTAAATTCCATCCAGCCAAAATCAATGCTCCCCACCCCTACCATGTCAAGATGATATCCCATAGTGGATCAAAAGCTGACTGAGGCCCAATACTTTGACTACCCCCAGATGCAGCCACTCTTTCAGTTTTCCTACTGCAATACAGATCTGTATGCATATCATCTCTGTTCCCATAATTACATTTAGGCTCAAACCAATAAAGTCTTAATGGCTCATGGCCACACTGTTTGATTATGAACTATCTCTGGCTGCTTTTGCACTGTAATGGCAAGAGTGGAGTAACTGGTAGAGACCACATAATCTGCCAGTCTGACGTACTTACTCTTTCTTGTTAAGAAAGGTTTACTGACCACTGGTTCTGAACTGTGGTCACTCACCAAATGACAGATCCACCATGACTCCTTCCCCTTCAGGACAGCTCAGTGTGATGAAGATGGTTAGCTACAAATCATCCCCACCCAGACCCCCTCCTTTGTGGCAGCCCCTTGTCTTCTGCAGCCTAAGGGCCATCTTCCCCAGAGCTGTGTGTTCTACCAAACTGCACTTCAATGATGAAAAATGGTGTGGTTTTCATACATGATCACTAAGAATATATATTTTAGAGCAAGTATTCTTTAGACTCTTTCATTGATTAAGTTAGGCTCACAGTATATTCAGAGTAGCTGACTACATTCTATCCTTCAACAGTTGCTCATTCTTGGTTGGATGCATGGCAATGCTTTGACCACACCAGAGTTATGTTTCATGCGTACAGTTTTGCTGAGGATTATGCTCTTCCACATAAATAGATTTCCCAGGTAACTGACTTGTTCTGAAGCAGAAACATTTTAACCATTTGGGTGGTTAAGATGGAAATCTCAAAAATAAAAATTTAAGAAGAGTGTTGTGGTTCAGTGGTAGAGCACTCGCCTAGCACACACGAGGTGCTGGGTTCGATCCTCAGCACCACATAAAAATAAATAAATAAAATAAAGGTATTGTGTCCAAGTACAACTAAAGAAAGAAATTTGAGAGAGAGAGAGAGAGAGAGAGAGAGAGAGAGAGAGAGAGAGAGAGGGAGAGGGAGAGGAAGAAAGGAAGGAATTATAGTTGTTTCTATCTTACCATTTCTTCCAGAATTATTAAGAGTCATTACCAGGAACATAAATTACTGGAGTGCATCAGGCAATGATGTCCTCATGGGCTACAGAGATTCACTAGGTCTTGGCCTCACATCAAATGGTCTGTTCAGACTGAAATTCTATCAACTTCTTTGTATGGTTCTTTGTCTTCCTCCTTCATTACAACTATTGTCATTTCTGTGTTTACAGTTATCAACACATTCTCTGTTTACTACTTTTAATTGGCTATGAGCTGGAAAAGCTAATAAAATAAAATCCTGTTGTTGCTTTGTAAAGGAAGGTACTCATTTTAGGTACAGGTTCTTCAGGGTGCACCTGCTATGCTCTACCTTCATTCAGTCCTCGAGGACTGGAGGCCCTGCCTTGTTATTAGCCCAATTCCTGGCACATAATAGCTATTTAATACATGTGTTCATTAAATGAATGCATGAGCTCTGTGAGCCCAGGGCCATTTCCTGGAGGCCTTTTCTGCTTACTTTCAGAGCTATGGCCGTATTGCAGATGGTGAAGGATATACCGAATAGTAGCATGAAGTACGTGGACTGACTCCTCAAAAAACCAGAACGTTCCATGTTTGAATAATGTGAAACCAAAGAATGTATGCAAAGGGGAGCTATTTCCCAATACCCTCATCAGTGCACAAGAAACTGTGATCTGGAAAAGGACTCAGTCAAGGGTGCACCTGGCAGAGCCAGAAGCCACGTATGTACTGGGCCAACCCATACTTTAGAGTCTCAAAATGCCCCAACTAGTATCAAGCAGGGCATGCTGCTATAAAATAGTTTCTTAATTCCAGGACTCCCCAAAGTAATGAAAGTGGCTTTCCAATAAGGACTTTTCCCTTAAATTAGCCAACTGGACATGTAAGAAATATGGGGGGGAACCTACCTTGAAACAAATTGTACACATTCCCTTCATCATGTCCCTAACAATAACAACAACAACAAATATAGTCCCTTTACCTATTCTATTTTGAATTAGAGAAACTCCCAAACTGGGGGTTCAGCAGCAGCTCTTTTCCAAGAATGCCTCTCTTATGAGGAACGGAGCAGAACTGGTTGCTCAGGTCTGTGGGGCAGACCCACGAGCTGGCTAGTGGGTCTCAGATTCCCAATGCCTCAGAGGGACAGCTTCCTTCAGTCTCCCCTCCCTGCCCTCTCCATCCCATCCCCTTGCCCCATTTCCTCTCTAAAGTCTTCACTCTGCATTTAGTTCAATTCAAAAAGGCATTCATGGTGCAGGAACTAAACGCAAGGAAATATGCTCGGAGCTCACTTGAGGAGTGATGAGGACAATAATGTGTGTGCTGCTCTGTGCAGGTCCTGCTATTTCCCTCCTCCAGCTACCACTCTAGTTAAAGACTAGTCTTCTTAGTTTTTTTTTCCTACTAATCTATAAGTCCCATTTTGTCTAGGTCTGTAGCTTAGTATCTGGCATGAGTTTGGGCCCAAATCAATAGTTTTGAGTGAATCATATATAAATCAGACAGACATAGCCACAACAATGCTAATCCATAGGTGACTAATAGCTAAACAAAGGGGCAAATAATATCAAGACAACAAACCAAAAACCACCACCCAGAGGTGAGATTAAATACTTTTTCATGGTAAGGACCTCTGAAGGGATCTGAGCATCTTTGACAAAGGACAGGATGGCCTGGCAGAGACAGTGGTGGGGCTGGATGTCCAGGGCCGCATGCAGTCTGTGCACACACAGATTTTGCTGAAAGGACAGGGTTAGGCCGGAAATGAAGTTTTAAAGGTAGGAGAAAGCTATGTGTTAGAAAGTTTTTGAATTTTGCGATGAACTGGGATTTTAACCAGGACAAGGCAAGACACAGCAAAAGGCTAAGCCCAGAGTCCATGAGTTCAGGAAGACACTAACACAACAGAATGGAGTCTTATTTTGGTGGTATTAGGTTTTCTGTTCCTCGTAGTAGCTACTAGTTTTCCAAGGAAAGACTGAGAACAACGAACATTTTGTAATTTTAATTATAGCAACTTACTTTTTTTTTTGGATAAGTGTCTTATAGCTTTAAAAAGATTCAACTTCTTTGTGTTAGTAATCCATTAGTCAAAGTAATTACTTTTCCTAGCTGTCAGAAGAGTACAGTGAGACTTGGAGAGGTAAAGGGACTAAGCTTTATGGGTAAAGAAGTCCTAGCAGTTTAGCTATTGTGAATTGAGCTGCTATGAGCATTGATGTGGCTGTCTCACTATAATATTGTAAGTCCTTTAGGTATAGATTGAGGACTAGGCTTCAACAGATGAGTGGAAAAAGAATCTGTGGTGCATATACACAATGGAATATTATTCAACATTAAAAGAGGATAAAATTATGGCATTTGCAAGTAAATGGATGGAGTTGGAGATGTCATGCTAAGTGAAGTAAGCCAATCCCTAAAAACCAAAGGCCAAATGTTCTCTCTGATAAGTGGATGCTGATCCATAATGGGGGGTGGGTGGCATAGGGAGAATAGAGAAACTTTGATTGGGCAAAGGGGAGGGAGGGGGAATGGGGGCAGGAACAATGGTGGAATGAGATGAACATCATTATCCTAGATACATGTATGACTACACATGTGTTGCAACTCCACATTGTGTACAACCAGAGAAATGAAGAGTTATGCTCCATTTGTGTATAATGAGTCAAAATGCGATCCGCTATCATGTAAAACTAATTAGAACACACACAAGAAGAAGTCCTAGCAGAAAAGGATTCACAGATTCAGAGGAGTTCGAGATCCACAGAGGTAGCAATCCTGGTGGTAAGATGTAGTGTCAGAATAATGATGCCAGGCCCTTTGAAGGCTGGGTGAAGTAAATCTAAGGAGATCAGTTAGAGTTCCTCTCTAGAGTTTCAGAAGTCAAAGCCACGAAGTGACTGAAATTAGTGCTAATTTTCTACAAAACCAAAACAACTTCTGGTTTAGAGAACTGTCTCCAGATCTATGTATAACACACGCACACACTTCATTACAGATGACCACAAGCATGTTCGTTTACTAAACCAGACAGAAAGACACAAAGGCATCCAAAAGAGTGGCCCCAGGAATCCTAGGAACTGGACTGAAGTAGATGGACTGACTCCTCAAAAAACCAGAAAGTTCCATGTTTGAACAATGTGAGACCAAAGAGTGTTAGCTCTGAGGGATAGCACTTATGACTAAATTCCCATGCTGCCTATCCATGGCTGGACAGATCGAAGGGTTTGAGCTCAAAAGGTTTGGCACCACAGTCAAGCTCACAGGCTCCATCTCACCGTGGCCCGCTGACATGTTGGCCAGGGCCACTGGGCCACTATTGGCTAATAATGATGGGCAGAATCCAGCAATAGTGCCTGTGGTTAGTTGTCTTGACTGAATGAAGGGCAAATGCCTATAAATCTATTACATGGCCTAAAAAAACCAGCCCACAGTCCATGCTGTAGATACAGGTGTCAAAGGCATCATTGTCACATAAAATATAAAAGTTCGGCACCAGATTTTACTGATGATCCCAAATTACTGGGTTTTTTTTCCTCTGCCAGTATCTCAAGGGCCCCTGGTTCTCTCAGATTGCCAACAAGTCCTACTTCCCCTGCTCGCCTGGGATAAGATGTTAATACTACAGTCACAGATCCAATATAAAATCCCTAGAAGCACTTCAAAGTACTCTGTGAGGATTATTTTTCTAAAGCACCATACCCACTCACATTGTGCACTTATGAATAGGATACAAGCAGATTTGGGGATTGTATAGATTAAAGTGGCATTAACAAAGGGCAATGAAGCTATCCATGTTTGAAGGCCTGTGTGAAGTATCTGAACACAGACGGTTAAACAAACTCAAAATCAGAGAGAACTATTTTCCCTTGATTTAGAGACAAGGATCAAATACTTAAAACAAACATTGGTGGATTAAATTTTCTGAGTGCCTAAGAGTAAGAACTATATAGTTGAAATTCATTTTCATCAACTCCTTAACAGCTGTCAGGAGCATCAGCAAGCCAGTAGAAACTCCAAAATAGGAGACTTCTGATTTAAACCAAACTTATTTCAAGTGAATATATAAATTTTCAATAAATCTAGCATTGAGTTAGACTGTTGTTGGAGGGTAGGGCTGGTCTGGTATCCTCTTGAACTTGACTTAAATATTAAACTCCTGCCCAAATTAATTGTTACCAGTTAAGTAACTCAATTCATCCTTAAAATGTCAACTCAAACAGGGTAGCATATTTTCTGATATTTCTATAAAAATTCTCATTTGAAATTCACTTATAACATTAAACTTCTATAGTTTAAATTCTACTAAGAATATGGTGCTGCTGTGCCCCATGCACGCTTGTAATCCCAGCAATTTGGGAGGCTGAGGCAGGAGGATCATGAGTTCAAAACCAGCCTCAGCAACTTAGCGAGGCTAAATAACTCTGTGAAACCCTATCTCTAAATAAAACTCAAAAAAGGCCTGGAGGGCTGAGGTTGTGGCTCAGCGGTAGAGTACTTGCCTAACACAGGAGAGGTCCTGGGTTCAATCCTCAGCACCACATAAAAATAAATAAGTAAAATAAAGGTATTGTGTCCAACTACAACTGAAGGGGGGGGGGGCTGGAGATGTTGCTCAGTGGTTAAGTGTCCCTGGATTCACTCCCCAGTACCAAAAAACAAAACAAAAAGAAAATGGTGCTTAATGGTGCTTTTAACACTTCCAGTGTTAAAAACCACTCAATTAAAACAAACAAAACACCAAAAACCAAACAACAACAAAAAACACTCAATACACTGAAACTGAAAACCAAACATATAATATTTGACTCTTTTAGGATTTCTGACATTTTAGAGTGATCAACTTACAAAATAAAAGTTTCCACAAGATGAGTAAATGGCCCAGGTCCTAAAGCTTAAGATATGAATCTGGTCAAGAAGAAAATTAATTTACCTGAACTAAATTAATTTAAATTTATATGAGGATCCAAAAAGATTGTAAAATGTATGCCCATTTTAGATGAATCTCAGAAAAACAAAGAATGAACCATGAATCACTAGGTTGGAAATATTTCATAAAGAAATCAAATGAGTCACTAAACTTTCTCAAAAAAGTAAGGGGTGTGGTACAGAGCTCAACCAAGGAAAGGTGCCTTATCTCCTACATCACGCCCTGGCAGCCAGGGAAGGCACAGGCAGAGCAAGCTGGCCTGCTTCACAGCAGCTGCACAAAGTCTACATTGTTTCTCTGTCTACAGAAGGGTCTGTCTTCTGCCTGCTTCTTAACTCTGTTGTACTCAACCTTTAACAAAACACTTTCAAGGAAAAAAAAAAAACAAGTTGTAGCTGTAACTCAGACCTTAAGCATGTGAAAGTTCATGAAGAAGTCAGGAAGTAGGTCAGTAATCTCCATTTTCCTTCTTGCCTCATAAACCATCACTTGCTTCTAAAACCCATTCTTGTGCACACTCAGATTTCTAACAATAAATACACACTCAGATTTCTAACAATGATGGTCTTCTCAAAAAAAAAAAAAAAAAAGTTTGGGATTTGGGCAGATGAGAGGCTAACAGTTCCTTTACTTACTGCAACTATTTTACTACAATTGGCTTTTTTTTTTTAATCATCTCCCAGCTTCACAAGTCTATTAAAAAATACACACCCACATATAGTGTGACATAATACGTGTCACAAACATTGGAGATCAGTTGAAACTGCTACTCGTTTGGGGAACATGTTCTAATTTCTTTTTTTATGGGTGTGGGATATCATATGTTGCAATGATGAGAAATATTGAGACAACTTTAAACAAGATCACACAAGACTGACTGGTAAAACAATCACTATCTGAGTCAGAATTTTTCAGCTAGAAGGAACATTAAAGACCATCTAACAGATTTTAGTCAAATTCTGTTCTACAGATGTGGAACTCAGGGACTGGTCATTTATTTTTACTAAAAGTTTTATCTAAATTGTAAGCTTTAGGCAAAGCCTGCAGTACAGTCCACAGGAAGGGTGTACCAACATTAAATGAATGCCGGTCATGCTTGAGGACTCACACAAAGCAGCTTGCTTTAATTCTTACAACCCAGGCCAGCCACTTGCATTATTCTCTAATGCAGAGATGAAAGAGCCACTCAGAGGTTTGGGGTAATATTCCCAAGGTCACACGGAGGGAGGCCGCACTAGAGCCAGGATTCAAAATCAGCTCTGCTTGCCATCACAGCCTAGAGCAAGGCTTCTGAGCACAGCAC
Organism: Spermophilus citellus; assembly: GCF_964194105.1. Classification (NCBI taxonomy): domain Eukaryota; kingdom Metazoa; phylum Chordata; class Mammalia; order Rodentia; family Sciuridae; genus Spermophilus; species Spermophilus citellus. The sequence goes on along the minus strand of NC_138184.1, from coordinate 20,245,594 downwards.
ATGGCTGCTTTTGATCCAAGCGGGGGAGGGGAAGAATGACCAAGCAGGAAACAGGAGTTCTACTTCCTACTGCTTCACATACATCTGAGTATCTGCGGGGATGTCACTCCAACTTAGTTTTAGATCTTCATCTCTAAAGTGAGGGGGTGGACTGGATCTCTAATCTCTGATTCTTTTTTTTTTTTTTTAAACTCAAGATGTATACTTGAAGCAGACTTTCCTTCCACTAGTTCCTGGGAGCCCATAATATTTATTCGTAAACACACACACACACACACACACACACACACACACACACACGTCCCCCAGAGCATTCCTTCTTCCAGAAGCTATTTTACTTCTGGCTCCTGGTTCTTCAAAAAAGTACGACATCCCTGGGCTACCTCAAACACTTGGGCCCTCAGGTACACAGTCTGTTGGAAACACTGCAAGGATTAGCCAGCTCTGCCAAACTCTGGCCCAGCTTGGAGAAGCCAGTGGGCCTTCCATAAAATTATTCAGAGTTGGCTAACCTGCTCTCCAGCTAAAGGTGGGTTTAATTAGCTGCCATGTCCTTGCATTCACTCTTCCTTGCAGGAAGTCAAGTCAGGAGGCAAATCTTCATAAAGGCAACAACAAATTACTGATCCAACTACCCAAGAAAATTTAATCAATGACTGTGATTCTCATAGTTTGTGAAACCCTTTATAATCAAATGCGCAATCTCATTTGATCCTGGACTGCCTTCTGCTTCTCTCAGGGTAGGTTTTAAGATGGACATTTTGCTTGTCTGTTGCCAGAGTAGGGTATGCTGAATGTAGGGTGGGGCCCAGGCTCTTCCTGAATGTCTACAATCTGCCAGGCACTGAGTTGCATGCTAGCCACGCCTCATCCTGTCTGATTGGCACATCTACTCTATCTTGTAGGTATAAACCCCCCAGTTTCCCACTCCCTTTAAGAGATGAGAAAACTGAAGCACAGAAAGATTTGCCTAAGTTCTCACCTCCAGGAAATGGTGGAGATAGGATACATCCCCATGATATACCCCAGAACATGCTTTTTAACTACTCACTACAACCTCTAAATTTTATCCAATAGTTAAAAAATAAAAGGGGAGGAGTGTCAACGTTTCCACCAGTGACCTGGGTTACTTACAGTTTGGCTATCTTTTCCACACACAGTGATGCAGAGATGGTACTATCGGGTGGGCTGCATGCATCAGTGTTCATAGGCCACAGGCCTGAACAGAAGCATTTGGACTCTAAGGCGGGTCCTGGCTGAACAGCAGCCAGCATTTAGAAGACTGATCCTGCCCTAAGCTATGAGGTAGGAGGGTCATGAAGCCTCAGCCAAGAGAGTCATCTAAGTTTGAATCCCTACAATCTGCTTCTGCTGGGAAATAGTTCCTGTGAGTCCAAGTACTGGGATACTGCTTTTTCTGAGAGAAGCCCACCCATTCTAGGCAGAGACCAACCAGCAAAAGTTCCCACCTGAGGGTGTTGAGAATAGTACCTGGCCCCACATTGTGCCATGTGCAGATACACAGCCACTGTGACATCACCCAAGCAAGAGCTTGAATTTTTTAGGAGCTAAAAGCAGAAGTGCTTAGAGGGCTATGAAATAGCTAGAAAGAGGAAGAACCAGTTATTACAACTGTATCAGCCTTCAAGAAAGAACCACTGGCTTTCACGTCTCTGATGATCCCACTTGATCCCATGCACTGTAATCAAAGATTGAAAGAGGGGAGCCTTGGGAGGAACCTGGGACCATGGAAACTAGTCTGCAGTGTGCACTACAGAAACACAGTCCCTGGCTGTAGAAGAGCACTTACCTAGCATGTGTGAGGCCCTGGGTTCCATCCTCAGCACCCCAGAGAGAAATAAAATAAATAAAACAAAACAAAATAAGACCAGGTGAGAAAAGGGCTCTCTGACTGACATCTGCTAAATGTCTAATAAGTAGAACTTCTGGAGAAAGGTGGAAGGCCAGTGCTAAACAGAATGAAGATGCCCTGGAGTCAAGAGGCCAGAGTTTTGTTTTCAATCCCACCACTCACTAACCTCCCCCCAGGCCTCAGTCTCCTCACTCTACAAAACAAGGGGAGAGACCAAGCTAACTGCTAACGTCCCTTGCAAGGCTGAGATTCTATGAGGCCATTTTCTTTTTTAGTTGTAGATGGACACAATGCCTTTATTTTTTTTTTATGTGGTGCTAAGGATTAAACCCAGTGCGTCACACATGTTAGGTCAATCCTTTACTAATGAGCCATAACCCCAGCCCCTTTGAGGCCATTTTCTTTGTTAACTTCTTGGATTTTATATTTTCATCAAAACCTTCCCTAAACTTCCTCATCCTATTATTTGCTAACATTAAAAAAGAAATTCACTAGTAACAGTCTCTGTGATTAGTAACTGTTAAGACTGGTAACTGTTAGCATTCTTCCTGAACAAGTTCAGTTTCTTCAATCAAGTGTAGCATGTAATTGCCATTTCCTTTTGTTCATTCATTTAATGTTTTTCAGAATGGAAAAAGTACTATCAAAATATATCAAATGGTCCTCTGCCTTCTCTGCTGGTTGGCCGCTTTGAGTCCAGGCGTGGGGCGAGTCCAGTCATGTAACGCATGTTCATGGGGAACATGGCACTAAACCATTCCTAGACGACCTGCTTCTGGATCGGGGTTTTCTACCTAACAGAGCAGCTCCCTAGATGCAATCTATTGAAAGTCAGCCCTCCACACAAGGATTTGTAAAAGCATTAAAAGAGAAAAAATAAAACAAAAAAGAAATAAAGAAAAAAAAAACATATCCAGTATTACAAAGTGACAAATAAGGAAAGTTTTAAAAACCCAAAGTTAAACATGGCCATTTTTCACTGTTTCAATATTTGCATATCCAGAAACTACTTTGAGTTTTACAACCTAACAAGATAGAGGTTAAAATGAGGCATAGAGAAGTTAACTGACTTGCTTAAAGTTACAAAGTAAGTTAATGACAAAGCCCAAATCTTTGGACTAGACACCCAGTTGTCTGTTCACCATTGATGATTATCTTCCTAAACAACCCGTCTTTCTGGATTCTCTGCTACAAACTCTTGGTTTAAAAAGACACACTTTGCATGTCAAAGTCAAGACTTACTGCAGCAGGACTGTGGCCAGAAATGTACTTGTCCCACTACACTGACTCACTTTGCTGAGGTAAAAAATGGATCTCACCCAAATACATTCTATCCCCACTTCCCCTGAATAGGAGACATTTATGTCTTGGGTAGCACAGAAAATTGCCGCAGTCTTGGCTGGGCACAGAATCACGAGCCAATCAAGCAGGAACAAAACTTTATTTTGAAAAAGCCGCTAACACTCTCAGCGCCAGCAAGTCAAAAACCGGTCCTCCCACGAGGGTGTCCGACCGGAACCGCGCGCCGACCGGAACCCCCCGTCTCCTCCCACCTCCTCCGGAATTCCCTCCTACTATCCTTCCCCAACCAATGGGAACTCTCCAGCAGTCCCGTAAAGTCCCGTAACTTGAGTCCGGTAGCAGGCCAAGGTGAACAGCGGGAGTCCAGTTTGCATATGAATGTAAATTTTAACATAATCATCTCAGTGGCTAGCTGGCGTCACTTTACAACCAAAGGTGCCATACATCGTATATATGCTTGTGGCTCCTAGCATCTGCCCCCTTCTGTTTAATTAAGCAACAAGCAATGTGGCTAGGGACCGTGCCTGGTAGGTTGTCCAATTTAACATATGGTTCTTACCCGTCATGGGAGAACTGACCTTTAGGCGTCAGCTTCCTGTCTTAGGTTGAATCCACTGTAATCAGAGCAACCCGTCGCTGACTACCGGTCCAGCATTCAGCCATGCTTGTGGATAGGCCTATGCACCAGTGGGGGGGTGAGGTTCTTGCCTCACCTCTGTTGGCCCCCAAATTTAGCCTTGGTGCCAGTGGGGGGGTGAGGTTCTTTGCCTCACCTCTGTTGGCCCCCAAATTTAGACCATCACTAGTAGAAGGGAGGAGGATACAGAAATGCCACGACACCAAGCCAATTGACGGCTCCTTTGGAAAAATTGCGTCACTGGTGACACCATCAGCAAAGATATGCCAGTATTACCACAATAAACATGGGGTGAGCTGGCAAGGAAATTGCATCACTGGTGACACCATCAGCAAAAATATGCCAGCAGTACCACAATTCGGTGCACCAGATGATATTTCACAATGTATGCAACTGATATATAGTCCAGGCAAGTTCTGCAAGCAGTTCAAATTGGAGGAGTCTATCAATATGTCCATATCCTCCCAAAGTAAATCAAGTCCTTGATAGCATTACTTGTTGAGTTATATTCATTGATGCATCAGTTTATACAGTTTACTGTGATAGCTATCATAGAAGCTGTAGTTTGGTTTTATCTCAGTCTTCACTGGAATTGGGATGGAGATGGAAATTCTGGCAATGATGGTAAAGAGACATTATCCTGAACAGAATTATTAAATATAATAAAAAGAAAAGGTGAAAGTAAACAAACAGATCTGTTAAACTCCTTTAAAAACAATCCTTAACAGCCGTTTACCAAATTTAAATTAGTAAACAAACAGATCTGTTAACCATCTTTAACAACAATCATAAACAGCTGTTCACCTAATTTAAATTAAACCATATAAATCACGTGAATAAAGAAAAAATTCGGATCCATTTTTTCATGAGCGCTCCTCATATAAGAAATATGGACATACACACATACAGACATACAACACAAAACAGAAGTGTGCACACAACATACAACACATAAGACAATAGTAAATAAAGGCCTTGTAACTATACTTAGGTGAAATCTCCATTGCAATGTTTAAAAACTCCACAGTCAAAAAAAAAAATAAATAAATAAATAAATAAATAAATAAATAAATAAAAAATAAAACACAGTCAAAAAATAAAACTGATCAGAAAAACATTAACCTAGGTTTGTATGAGCTCAAAAATAAAATAGAACTTTATGATGTGGAAAAATGCAATAATAAAATAGATACTGAAAAAAAAAACCTTGGTTAATCACTGTCGCAGATGTAAGAATAGCCAAGCTGGAGCTCTGGATGTCAGCTGTTATGGATTTGAGTCAAATCATCTTCTTTTTCTGTAGAAATTGTTTTAGTTAATCTCTCTGGAATCCAAATCGGTTGCTGTTCATCCTGTGGGAAAACACAGACAGCGCCCCGATTCCAGACTATCACTGGATCCGGGCCTTTCCATTGTCCTGTTAGAATATCTTTCCAAAGTACCTTAGGCTTATGTACATTTTTGGGGTACAAATGTCTTTCCGCAGCACTAAGTCCCGATGAATCTAAATTTAAAAAGTTTAGAGTAAAAAGGGTTATTTTAAGTTTATCTTTGGGGGATATATACCCCTTTCCAATTCCCTCCTTTTGTTTTAATAAGTACATTTTAATAGTTTGATGAGCTCTTTCAACTATGCCTTGTCCTTGTGGATTGTATGGAATTCCTGTTATGTGAGTAATACCAAATGATGAGCAAAATTGTTTAAAAGAGGAGGAAGTATAACCAGGACCGTTGTCCGTTTTTAACTGTTTTGGAACGCCCACAGTGGCAAAATTTTGTAAGCAATGAGCTATAACATCTTTAGTTTTTTCTCCGGCATGAAGGGAGCCCATCAAAAATCCGGAAGAGGTATCAACTGTAACATGTAAATATTTTAATTTTCCAAATTCTGGCAAGTGTGTGACGTCCATCTGCCAAATATGGTTAGGTATTAGTCCTCTAGGATTGACTCCAAGATTAACTTGTGGTAAAAATGTCACACAATTTTGACATTGTTTTATTATATGTCTGGCCTGTTCTTTAGTTATTTTAAAACGCTTTTGTAAAGTATTAGCATTGACATGGAACCTTTTATGAAAATTTATAGCTTCTTCTATTGTGGAGAAAATATGTATGTCATGTGTAGATTTATCTGCTAGTTCATTGCCCATACTAAGGGCTCCAGGCAATCCTGTATGTGCCCTGATATGACCTATGAAGAATGGATCTTTTCGGTCCCAGATTAGACTTTGTATAGCGGAAAACAAAGAGAAAACAGTAGAGGAAGGGGAAATCCTACCAGCATCTTCAAGGGAATTAATAGCATTAACTACATACTGACTATCAGAAAATAAATTAAATACAGAATCTTTAAACATCATAAAAGCTTGTAATACTGCATTAAGCTCTACCTTTTGAGCTGATTGTTTGGGTACTAAAAATGTAAAAGTTTGATCAGGAGTAACTACTGCTGCTGTACCATTGTTTGACCCATCAGTGAATATATTTGGAGCATTTATGATAGGGGTTTTTCTTGTCATTTTTGGAAAAACTACAGGATGCTTAGACCAAAAAGACAACAAAGGATTAGATGGTAAGTGATTATCAAATGAAACACTAGTTTTACACAGGATTATTGCCCAAGTATTTAACTCATTAGCTAACTCATCAATTTGATCCATAGTATATGGAGTAATAATTTTATTGGGAGAAATCCCAAACACTCCCTTAGCTGCTTTTATTCCTTTGAGTATTAATTGTCCTACAGCCTCAGGATATCTAGTAAGAATAGTGTTAGGGGAATAAGATAAATGTATCCACAATAATGGACCTTCTTGCCAAAATACTCCTGTAGGAATATTTTTTGTTGGTAGTACAATAAATAATAAAGGCAAACTTATATCAATTCTATCCAAATGCATATTTTCCATATATGTTTCAATGATTTTTAATACTTTTCTTGCTTCAGGCGTTAACATGCGGGGTGAATTTGGATCTGATGGACCTTTTAGAATATCAAATAAAGGTCCTAACTCTCCTGTTGGTATGCCTAGATAAGGCCTTATCCAATTTATGTCTCCCAATAACTTTTGAAAGTCATTAAGTGATTTGAGTTGATCTACTCGTATTTGAATTTTTGGTGGACGGACCATGGTTGAGGATAATAGAACTCCTAAATAATTAATTGGAAGATTTAATTGTACTTTATCTATTGCTATCTCTAGATTATAATTTTTCAATAAATTTGTAAGTGTGGCATAACATTCTAGTAATGTGTTTTTATCTTTATGTGCCAGTAACACATCATCCATATAGTGAAATATTTGTAGTTCAGGATTTTGGTTTCTAAGTGGCTGGATTGCTTTATTAACATAAATTTGACACATAGTTGGGCTGTTAGCCATCCCTTGAGGGAGTACTTTCCATTCATATCTCTGATCAGGACCTTCATGATTCAGTGCAGGGATAGTAAATGCAAAATGTGGACTATCCTCGGGATGAATTGGAATTGAAAAGAAACAATCTTTAATATCTATAACTAAAACATGCCAGGTTTTTGGTAAAGCAGACAATTGAGGAATCCCTGATTGAGCAGGTCCCATAATAACCATCTCATTATTAATGGCTCTTAAATCTTGTAATAATCTCCATTTACCAGATTTCTTTTTAATGACAAAAATGGGAGTATTATAGGGGGATACGGAAGGTTGTATATGTCCTTCCGCTAACTGTTGTCTGACCAAGTCATGGGCTACTTGTATCTTTTCTTTAGTCAAGGGCCACTGAGGAACCCACACTGGTCTTTCTGATTTCCAAGTAATTTTGATTGTCTCAGTGGCCCTTTCTGAAAACCCAATTCATGTCTATTTATTTCTTGATCTATTTGAATAGGTGCTGTCATACCTTGTTCTTGTTCTCTTAATCTTTTTTCTTTCCTAAAGCCTTGTTTAGCCCTAGTAGTGGGCGCGTTAGGATTGATGTTATTTGTTAATGTCAATCCTAATTGATCTAGGACATCTCGTCCCCATAAATTTACAGGAAGATGATCCAATACATAGGGCTGTATAGTTCCTTCACATCCTTCAGGATCCCTCCAATCTAATACCATAGCACTTCTATGGGGATTTGTTGCCACTCCTAGGCCTCGAAGCGTTTGAGTGGCTTGTTGTAATGGCCAATGTTTTGGCCATTCTTGACGAGATATGATGCTGAGGTCAGCTCCTGTGTCCAGCAGCCCATTAAAGTCATGTCCTTGAATTTTTAATTTTAGCATTGGGCGAGAATCTAAATTTAAAGACAGCATAGCCCAATCTACACCTGTGGAGCCTAATCCCTTGGAACCTCTTTCTACATTACAACTGGAAAATTTATCATGCAGGCTGGGTATTATTAATAACTGTGCTATTCTATCTCCTGGTGAAATTACTGATATACCTCTTGGAGAACTAGCTATAATTTTTATTTCACCTTCATAATCGGGATCAATTACCCCAGGACTTATCATAAGTCCTTTTAGTGTAGAAGAACTGCGTCCCAATAATAAGCCTACTGTTCCCTGGGGAAGAGGTCCTTTTACTCCTGTGGGAATGATTTGAATTCCCATCTCTGGGGTTAGTACTGCTCTGGCAGAGGCGCAGATGTCCAGCCCTGCGCTCCCTCTAGTTTGTCTGATGAGGGATTTAATGGATAATGCGTCCTGGGCACTACCTTGATGGGGCTGTTGGGTTCCTCCATTGCCCCATATATTTGTGGTTTGGGGCCCCGGGGCATTGGGCCCTCTAGTCCGTTTTTTGGCAATGGAGCTTGATACCTTTCTCCACGATATCGTGGGTAAACACTTGGTCCTTGTCCGTTTTTTGATAACGGAATACCCTCTATGGTGGTTTGAGAACGGCATTCATTAGCCCAATGTCTCCCTCTACGGCATCGTGGGCAAATACCTGGTATTCTATTCCTTTGATATCCAGCTTTGTTAAACCCTCCTCTTATGGGGCAACTCCTTTTAAAATGTCCTGTTTGATTACAATTATAGCATGTTCTTGGCCTGGCATCTAAAGCCTGTTGTACTGCTGCTAAGACTTGCCCCTGTTCATTAATGTCTCTACATAATTTAATATATGTGTTTAAATCCTCATGTCTCCATGGTCTAATGACCTCTCTGCAGCAACGATTTGCTTGGTCATAAGCCAGTTGTTTTATAAATGGCATTACCTGTTCTGTATTTCCAAATATCCTAGAGGCTGACTGAATAAGTCTATCTACAAATTCAGCATAAGGTTCATTAGTTCCTTGTATTACCTTAGATAATTGACCTTGTAAGTCTCCATGCCCCTGTAAAGTTTTCCATGCCCTAACTGCATCTACAGCAATTTGTGCGTACACACCAGGGTCATATTCAATTTGTTGTCTTTGACCCTCATAAGGTCCCTTCCCCAAAAGCATGTCCATATTTCTTTGAGGGTACCCAGCTTCTGTATTTCGCCTAGCTGTCTCCATGCAAAATTCCTCATTGGCAACCTTCCATAACAAATATTGTCCTCCGTTTAGCACAGATCGACACATGTTAGCCCAATCTGCTGGTGTCATGTCCAAGTTGGTAACAGATTCAACCATGCTTATTGTGAAGGGAGCTTGCGGCCCATAGGTCGTTACAGCCTCCTTTAATTGCTTTATTGTTTTGAAATCTAAAGCACGGTGAATTCGTTGCCCTCCTGCCTGCTCAAGTACAGGGCATGCTAATCTTTGGGGTCCTGCCTCAGAATTCCGTCCATCAACTACGGTAGTTGAGGGCCGCTCAGCGGTAGATGGAGCTGTTGGCTGAGTTACGCCCTCTGGTGATAGAACGGAGTTGGTAGCAACCTCTTGTTGTAATTCTCCACCTGATGGCTGCTTGTCCTCTAAGCTTGCTTTCTTTAAATTCTCCTCTGTCTGACTAGTTTGAGAGACCTTCTCTTTTGCTTGACCTAGCGTTTTTTCTACCATAGTCTGGACCTCTAACAATTTACTTAACAGTTTTTCGGTTTGTTTTTTATTGGATTCTAATCTACTATAACCTAACCCAATAAGGTAGGATAAAACAAAGCCGAAGCAGAATGAAACAAAGACGGAGCAGACAATGGTTGTATCAATTTTCTCTTTCTCAGGGCTGAATAACTTCAAACCTTGAGCCAACCATTTTTTTCAGTTCGCCTGAGAAAATTCTAGGGCTAGGGAGCTCGAAATGAAAACAAAATAAATCAAAACAAGAACACATTGTTTTCTGAGAAGGTCATCCATCCTGTCGCCTTCCCTCAGGGGCGAGCAATTTACTCACCTCTAAGCTTCAGGCGTTCCCCGTACGGGCCACCAAATGCCGCAGTCTTGGCTGGGCACAGAATCACGAGCCAATCAAGCAGGAACAAAACTTTATTTTGAAAAAGCCGCTAACACTCTCAGCGCCAGCAAGTCAAAAACCGGTCCTCCCACGAGGGTGTCCGACCGGAACCGCGCGCCGACCGGAACCCCCCGTCTCCTCCCACCTCCTCCGGAATTCCCTCCTACTATCCTTCCCCAACCAATGGGAACTCTCCAGCAGTCCCGTAAAGTCCCGTAACTTGAGTCCGGTAGCAGGCCAAGGTGAACAGCGGGAGTCCAGTTTGCATATGAATGTAAATTTTAACATAATCATCTCAGTGGCTAGCTGGCGTCACTTTACAACCAAAGGTGCCATACATCGTATATATGCTTGTGGCTCCTAGCATCAATGCCGCAGTCTTGGCTGGGCACAGAATCACGAGCCAATCAAGCAGGAACAAAACTTTATTTTGAAAAAGCCGCTAACACTCTCAGCGCCAGCAAGTCAAAAACCGGTCCTCCCACGAGGGTGTCCGACCGGAACCGCGCGCCGACCGGAACCCCCCGTCTCCTCCCACCTCCTCCGGAATTCCCTCCTACTATCCTTCCCCAACCAATGGGAACTCTCCAGCAGTCCCGTAAAGTCCCGTAACTTGAGTCCGGTAGCAGGCCAAGGTGAACAGCGGGAGTCCAGTTTGCATATGAATGTAAATTTTAACATAATCATCTCAGTGGCTAGCTGGCGTCACTTTACAACCAAAGGTGCCATACATCGTATATATGCTTGTGGCTCCTAGCAGAAAATCTAAGGAGTTTAATCATCAAGTCTTTATATACCCTGAAGCCTATGGTTTAGAGGAGACTAAGGTGGAAATTTCCCAGCACTTCAGTTGTGTTGGGATGAATAATTAAATTAAGAGTATGTACCTCTAGCCTTCTCACCTTCACAACTGACAGCCAAGAATGCCTGGCTATTTATCTCCAAAAAACTGTTTCCAAAGAGGAGAGCAAATGATTTTTTAAAATGCCAAAAACAGGGGCTGAGTTTGTAGCTCAGTGGTGAAGCACTTGCCTAGCATGTGTGAGGAACTGGGTTGGATACTCAGTATCACAAATAAATAAATAAATTAAGGTATTGTGTCCATTTACAACTAGAAAAAAAAATATATATATATATACACACATACATACACATATAAAAGACAACTTAGGTCAAATTTACTGTTTAATCATGTGTACTTAAAAAATGGCTATTTGGGGCAGGCACAGTGGTGCATGCCTGTAATCCCAGCAGCTCAGAAGGCTGAGGCAGGGGGATTGTGAGTTCAAACCCAGCTTCGGTAACTTAGTGAGGCCCCGGGCAACTCAGGGAGACTCTGTCTCTAATAAAATATTTTAAAAAAGCAAAAACACTTCCCCAGGAGGTCAATATTGAGATAGCAGCCTTCATATTTACTTCAGACTCTTACTTTTTGTATGACTATCAGGGTGTGTGTTTAAATATTTCTACATTTGGCAACCAGGATGTATGACCTCCTTTTCTTACACATGCCCTATTGAGACATAGGAAGCACCCTGCCAGCCTCTTAAAATGAAACACATTTGAACAGCCTTCCTGTAATCAGGAATAAGCTTACCCATGCTGCTATCAATTTTTCTGTTGCTGTAATCCCAAGTTATAAAGTCTATAACAAGATAGACAGACCTGCCCGTCAGACTAGAACAGGTTATTTATATCTAGTATTCTCTAAAACAAGGTATAGGCAGGACAAGTGCAAAGTGTTTAAAAGAAAACAGTAGTTCAGTAGGGTACCAGGCTAATAGTGAAAACACAAAGGAAGAGGGCTAAAACTTGGCCATGTCTACTTAAGACTGGGAATAAAATATATTACCTGTTGAATTTTAAGAGCTCTTTGCAACTTCAGCACCACAGACTCAGCTCTGCCCTGAAGCTCTTCTGTAACTGACTTTTATAGCTGTAATTAACCAAAGCTGGGTGGGACAGATTTACTCCTTCTCTGTAATGTTATTATTACCCGTTCATGGCTAGCAGCTAGTAGCAGTTCTCGCCCTCTTGCACTAGATGCCTGGCCTGCACAATTAGCACCTTATTATAGGCTGGCCTCTTCTAATTACCACATGGCTCAATTGAGCATTTTATTTTATTGTCTTGTTCATGCACTAGTTCAAGGGCCTGGGGTCCCCAACTATAATAAATCCTAAACTCCTCTTAGGCAGGTGTTTTGGTTTTATTAACTTAAGCCCATAAGAACATTGGCATACAACATCTTTCTGACTGAAGAGCTTCTAGATGTCTATGCTGGAAGTATGGCACATGGCTGGAATCTAGTTCTCCTACTCAATCATATGTACCAGATTTATCGGCCTTCTTTGCTATTGAGGACTCTGTCCTTAGCTGTTTGAAGTTAAGCTCTGCTTGCATATCACTTTGAACTTTTCTAACTTGGTGGGCTGAAATAGACAGGGGAACTTCCCATCAGCTCTGCATTCCATGTTCCTCTAGAAAAAGGATTCAGGCTCCTTGCTTTGGATTAAACCTTGCTGTAGTTTATAGAGAGGTTACCAATTCTGTAACAAACATGGGTCTCTGAATTAAATGGAGTTTGGGGAGATGCTACAGATGTAATGGTTAGGGGTATAGGTGTAGAAGCCAGAATAGCTGAACTCAAATCCTGGCTCTGTCATTTATTAGTTATGGGATTTGTGACTCTGCTCAAGGCACTTAAGCTCTCTGTGCCTCAGTTTCCCAATCTATAAAATAGCATTCATAGGGCTGTTTTGAGGACTGAAAATTTAAGTGCTTAGAACAATGCTTGGCACATAATAAGCACCATGAATAGTGTTAAAGAAATTTAATGAGATAAAGTGTTTTAAAATAGACACATCTACAAAATAGTATGCTCCCAGAAGAGTCTGACAATGATGGGAAAAAGTTGGCTTAATAGAATAATGGGCTTCTTCATTTTGGGGGGCATAATATGTTCTTTGAATGGCTTCAATAAGCTAAAAAGCTAAGAACTCTGAATTTATAAGTTTTGAAGACATCTAATGCCCTATCACAACAAAGGTAACAAAAATGTTCTGGCAGCATTTAAGTAGAATGTTTAGTTAAGGAATAACTGTTTTAGTAGATAATTTAAAATAAGCACTGTTGTTTACATTTCTTCATACATATTTAGCCTAACATCAGAAATCACTCATAGCATTATTCAGCAAATACTACTAACTTTTTCAGCAACGAACTTCTGTCAGTTGTCAGAGGGATGGTTCAAATACATGTGCTATACTTTTAACAAATTTTTATTATTTTTGAAGTGCTGGAGGTTGAACCCAGGACCTTGTGCATGCTAGGCAACTGCTCTACCAGTGAGCTATAGTATCAGCCCTGTTCTATGTGTTTAGAGACCCACTGAATGATTTTTATACAAAAATGATTTCATGGTATTCAAACTCAAGACTTTTCTTCCTGTGTCTTTTCTGCTTTGTCACCTTTTAAATCCTCACCTAATAGTCCTAGCTATTAAAATCTTACTTTCAGGATCTCTTATTTCTGAGCAATAACTAGCCCAAACTACCATATTTAACATAAGAAGTCCCTTGTTATCTCACCACACAGCGGTCCTTACATAGAATCCAGCTGTCTAACCACATGCAAAGGCATCTATGCACCACAACAGGTGGAGCACCTGTGCCTTCTGCAGGAAGGAAACCTTTCCCACCTCACCTCTCCAGTTTCCCTGGAGGGCAAAATCCAACCCTGTGTCTTTCCTTTCAAGTGCATCTGTAGAGAAATATGCAGAGATCTAAGTGTTCGAGAGCTAACATAAAGTCTTTTCTTAGGAGGCTCCTAATAGTTATCTGTGAAACTATTATCTGAAACATCAACTTTTTTTTTTTTTTTGGATGGTTAATCTGTCAAGGGTAACTTTCATTTTTGAGAACAGGGGAGATCCCTCAAAAAATGGGACCTCAGGAAAGTTTCAAATAGCTCGGATCAACTCACACACCCCCGCCCCCATTTATTTATAGGGATCCTCTGAAACTTATACTACTTTGTCCCCTCCTCCTGTGACACCAGCTTCACCTTGCTGGTATCCTCATTGGATATCCCAGGCCAATATTCCTACTCAACCACCGCGGGTGGCTGTCTTTTTTTTTTGCGGGCAGCTGTCCACAGCTCCCAGAGATCACTTTCACCAAGCTGGGGCTTCCAGGAAGCGCAATGGACGCCTGGACACTGCACACCTCGCCAGTGCCAGTTACAAAGACCCTTCCTCCTCTCAATTCTCTTTTTGGGACAATGCTCTGGCTAACGCCCAAGGCAAAGGGACCTTTCGAGGTCCTAAATCAGCCCTGGATTCAAGAAAAGCAGGGAGAAAAAGAGAAGTACAGAGGTACACAAGGTGCAGGTAGAATGAGAGGAGGAGAAGCAGGGAAAGATCAGAGGGAGGGCTGGAGGGGTGAGGAGGCCTTGGGATTCGTTTCCACTCCTGGCCAGACCCTTACCATGGAGAATGACCTGAAGAGGGCTTCAGCGCCTCTTTTCAACCATCCCAGGGACCAAAGAAGTAGAGGGGGCGGGGAGACAGCCTTCCCTTGGCCAATCACGATGTCTGCCTCCCCTCACTCGGGGGGCTCTCTCGGTCTCGGTCCCAGTGGTCGGTCTGTCTCACACACAGCCAATTTGCTACTTCAACTCCGGCGAGTCCTGGGCCGGCGTTCTCGCTACACCTCATCTTCTTCACCCCAACCCCAGTCTCCGATCCCAACTGACCGTGAAGCCGGAGGCGGTTCGCCAGTCCCAGACCCCCGGGGGGACTCCCGCGGCCGACGCCGTCGCCTCTTCCTGCAGTCCCTCACTCGGGACCTGGCTTCGGGCTGCGGCAATGGCTCCCCGGCACGAGGCGCCACAGCTCGCCCGACTCAGCCAGATATGGGACGGCGCGCAGAAGCCCATCGAGCTCCCGGCGGCAGTGGCGGCCGCGGCTGCAGGGGCGGCAGCCGCGCAGGCTGATGACGCGCAGTGCGGGGGCGCGGGCGACGCGGGCGGATGACGCGGCGCGCGGGGCGGCAAGGCAGCATGGCGTCTGTGGTGCTGAGCGAGGCGGAGAAGGTGTACATCGTGCACGGCGTCCAGGTAGCGGAGGCTGTCCTGCGGATTGCGGCTGGTCCTCGAGTCGCCGGGGAGGAGACTGGGGTGACCTTGTGGTTAAACAGCTCTGCGGTCCATGTTTGCAGCCCAAAGCAGGCAGCGTGGGAGTTTTTAGGAGATGGGGGTGAGCGTCCGCTTAACGACCGATCACCCTTGGACCTTTCTGGGTTAATAAGATTCCGACTTCAGCAGGAATCCTTATGCAGTCCCTGGGGCAGTTCTCAGCGAGGAGCATCGTTTCCACGGCCATCCATTCAGCCTCGGCACGCTTTACTAGACCAAGCCTCAGGTTTCTCCTCTAGGAAACCGGCATCTGGGGGTGGGCATCTGGCCCGCTTTCCCTCACCTGGTGGATGGGAGGTGCAGAGAGCATGCACCTGAGGCGAAGGAGCTTAGGAAATATATATCGCTTTAGGAATAAAGAGAGAAGAATTTTTAAAAAGCGACTTGGCAGTCGGTGGCATAATTGTTATAGTTTTCCATTTTGACAGCGGAGAACTAAAATCCCCAGGCAGCTGTAACTGAAGATCTTCTGTGCTCAGTCTTCAACCCCTGGTTTTGACCACTCTAGAACAAGGGTTGAGGACTGTTGTACCTGGCAACAATATACCGGTACCACTCTCTGAGTCTATTCACACTTGTTAGCTCCCTGTGTCCTTCTCCCATCAGAATTCTAAAGCACACCTCTTTCCTTCGTGCCTTTCCTCTGCCGTGACCAAATGCAAAGTCAGTATTCCCATGATGTAGCCATTAGATTAAATTAACCCTCTGTCATTTAATGTGAGTAAAGACCATGCCTCCTTTAAAATTGTGAGCTGGTGTTATCTTCTGTGCCCTTTATAGACTAAGGAACGTCAATAATTAGTTACCAGATTGCATATTAAACCTGGATAATAAAATCGGAACTTACAATCTCATGAGCTTTTTAGTTAGAGGATTAGGAATAGTGGAATATATTGGAAATGAAGTAAAGAATGCTGAACACCTGGCTCGTGGTCAGCCCTGAAAAAATGTTAGCTCCCTTTCTTTTTTTTTTTTTTTTTTCATATATCTAATTAGCTTTTATTCACAATTCATGAATCAGGGCAGCCTCTATTCTGTTAGCTCCCTTTCAAGTTTTTTTTTTTTTTTCATCAGTGATAAGGCTTTATCTTAAACCACTCATACTGAATTCCCAGTCTTCATAGTGACTCCATTAAGGACTTAGCCTTTGGCTATTGGGACTTAAATTCTTTTGATCTGGGAGCTAGGAATTCTTAAATTATATCACGAAAAGGGGTAGGAAGTGCCTTGGGGTCTCTGGAGCACAGGCTCTCCTGTATTCTATGGATCACATGGTTTATGTGGCTATCAGACTGTCTCTGGTGATACTTCTTTTCTCTGCCAAAGTGTATATCTTTTCTGTGACTACTTGCTGTTCAGCTTCCTTTCTATCTTGGTGAAATCTATACACCTCCTCCACCTTAACTTTTGTGTGACCTCTCTAGCCTCCCATCACATCATGACCTGTCAGCCCCTGTTTAATTCCTCTCTTCTCTCAAATGTTTCCCAGATCAGCGGTCAGATTCCAGTGAGAGAATTGGTTTGGTCTTCTAGTATTTCATGATGAAAAGTTAGTCATCTTATGGATAGTATGCTTTTGGGTTGCCTACCTACTTCTGACCCTGGCTATTTTGGGTGGATGATGATTTGGTTATGTGGCTGTTACAGAACTGTAGGTACAATGGGCTTTTCCATGTTCAGCCTATTAAGTTCTGTGTCCATAACCTGGTCATTAAACTGGCCCCCATAGGGTCAGACCAGGCCATGGCAATTGATTAGCTTATGCATCCTTGGAAAGGAAAATTTGTAGCACCAAACAGGCTTTTCTCTTGGAGCTCCAGGAAAGCTGATTCATTGTATGTTCTTGGTTATTGAAGGGAAATGTAGCTCAGCCAATGGTTTCCATTTCTTTTCTGTAGATTTAGCTTTTATCATAATGTGTGCCTGGGGCACAGCACAGAAGAGAGGGAACAGGGCTTGAGCCTGATCTTCAGCTATGAGATTGAGAAGTCAGCATTTAGTTGCTCAACCTGGCAATGGCAGAACTGGAATCATCCTTCAACACTCTTGCTTTTTAGCCCTGTGCTCTTTCTATTTACAAACCCTTGGCACAGAAAGTCTGTGCCCAGGCACTGTGGGGTGCAGCCTTGTGGAGCCACATCCTTTCAAAGAAATGCAGGACTACTGATGAGGCTTGGAAACTGAAATGGGAATGAGTGTCTATTTTTGCTGTGTCTTGGACTTGGGCCTGCAAAACTGGACTAGAAGAGGTTTGAATCTCAGTTCTCCTGTAGAAAGCTCTGAGGTACTAGATAAGCAAAACAAGGTAGATGAGAGCTTAGCTGAGAGGACCACTCCCAGTCTGAAACTCTCCAAAGTATAGTGGATTAGGAACATTGGGAGGCTGAGGCAGGAAGATTACAAATTTGAGGGCAGTCTCAAAAACTTAGATCCTCGGGGCTGGGGATGTGGCTCAAGCGGTAGCGCACTCGCCTGGCATGCGTGCGGCCCGGGTTCGATCCTCAGCACCACATACCAACAAAGATGTTGTGTCCGCCGAAAACTAAAAAATAAATATTAAAATTCTCTCTCTTTCTCTCTCTCTCCCCCCCCTTCACTCTCTCTTTAAAAAAAAAAAAAAAAAAAAAAACTTAGATCCTCAACTTAAGACTTTTTTCTCAAAATTAAAAAGAGCTGGGGATGTAGCTCAGTGGTAAAGTGTCCTTGGGTTCAATCCCCAGCACACTCCTCCCCACAATAAAAGTAATAAGACTAGGGACTGGGGTTATGGCTCAACAGTAGAGTGCTCGCCAAGTGTGTGTGAGGCCCTGGGTTCGATCCTAAGCACTACATAAAAATACATACATAAATAAAATAAAGGTATTGTGCCCCACTACAACTAAAAAATAAAAATTTTTTTTTTTTTAAATAGTAGGACTGGATTACTTAGGCATGAGGCAAAACAGCTCTGAGCTGAGTTCATGTCTTCTCTTAAAAATAGGAGATAGACACTTAGTGCCTCGGTTTTCTAATGTATAACCCCTCTCCAGGGATTTTGAGGACTTCCTGAGCGAATACATGCTCCCAGTAACAGGGGAAAGAAATGGTTACCCTGTGTAGGGGGCTCCCCTGAAATGATTTATAACCTTTGGATTCTCCTATAACTGTGTTATGTTGAGGTTATTCTTGCTTTATAGATGAAGAAACAGACTTAGAGGTCTTAAAGAACTTGATCAAAGTCACCAAGCTGGTATGTTAGAGTCCAGATTTAAATATTCAAAGGAAGGTCCTTGTGATAATAGCTATGTGAGTTGCTATCATAGGGAAGCCTTGGATCTAGAAGGAGCTTCTGTCTCCTCTGCTTGGAGGACTGGTCTTCACTCTATGGTGTCCATCAGCTTGATTTTTAAAATGGAACTTTCAATTCAGGGCAACCTGTGTTTAAATGTTTATGTGTGGGTTAATTTCTTTGCTCTTGAGTGTTGCTGATAAATAAAATCATGGTAGGGCTCTAGGTTCTGAGCCAGGCCAGGCAGGTTTGGATGATTTCCTGTCTTTTAAAAGGAAAACTGGATTTCAAAAAAGTTGCCCTGGGTCAGTTGTTCATGAGCTTAGTTAGGTTTTGTGTTTATTTTTCTTCTATTCTTTTAGATGTGCCTTATGCATCCTTGGAAGGGAAAATTTGTAGCTTTTCATTTATTTCTTATTTGTCCTCTGAGCCTTTTCCAGGAGGCAGAAAAATTAAGAGCTGGAAAGGCAAGATATAATGAGGCCTCATTTTCTTTTCCATCTGAATATAAGTGAGTTTAGTTAAAGGTAGACACAATACCTTTATTTTATTTTAATGTGGTGCTGAGGATAGAACCTCAGTGCTTCACGCATGCTAGGCAAGCACTCTACCTCTGAGCCACAACCACAGCCCCTGATTGGCATTTTAAAAGCAGTATTTAGGAGTCTGGGACCTTGTGGCCTACTTGCTTTCGGAAGCTAATATCATCATCAGGACCACCTAGTAGAGCCAGCCTCTTGGTCATGGAACAAGACTGTGCTGACTGCTTTTGAACAGTGGAGAGACCCTTAGGAGGCAGCAGGCTGTATGAAATAGAGGGGAAGTACTCTGGTTTGAAGTTCAAATGCTGCTTACTGGCTTTGTGCTCTCAGGCCTGTTACTTGGCATCATTGAACCTCAAGTTTCCCCATTTGTGAAACAGAGTGAATAAATACTATCTAAAAAGGTTATCATAAAGATTAAATACATTAACTGTGTGGTGTTCCTAGCACATTATCTGATATAATGAATGCTCAGTAAATAGCTGGTATTGTAAATAATTGCAGCCATTTAAATTTATAGATCTGTACAGTTAAAGAATCACTTTTGAAACTGTCTAATTTGATCTTTTACAAGTGAGGAAACTAGCCCAGAGTGGGAAGGGACTTGTCCTAAGTCAAATGGTTAGTTAATGATGGGACCAGGCCTGGTCCCATCTGTTACTAATTCACCTAGTGATTCTTCACTCTTGTGCCTTACCTGTAGCCCAGAAAAGAATCCTTGTAAATGATGTTTTGGGGGCTGGACATGCCTGGGACCTTGGACAAATGGGGATGGGGAGGAATGAGGTGTCAGAGATGGACCTGAAAAGCCTTTTAAAATGATTGGCATTTTAAAAGCAATATTTAGGAGTCTGTGGAAAGGAAAGGGGTGTGATGAGACAGTGACAGAGTTATAGAATCCTCTGGTGATGAGGGATCACTTTATGGCTCACTCTCCCATGCTTGACATTCTGTTGCTTTTTGAGTACATGTCCCCCGGACTTATAGACTGCTTCCTGCCAGGAAGTAGACTGGCAGTAATTCCCCCTGATTTATGGAGTTTATTTTCTCTCATTAGAAGGAATTGAGAGGGTTCTAGAGCTGAAACAAATATGACAGATGGTTGTAGTTAGTACTGTGTGGTGGGAGCATGCAACAATGTTTTGTTTTCCTCTGTTTAATTTCTCAAAAAAAAAAATCATTCACATACATAGTCAGCCAATTTAAAGATAAGTTTCTGACAGGTACATACTTCAGAGCAGTGGTTTTCATTTAGTTTATATTTTGGGGTGCATCAACTCCTTGGAGAACCTGATGAAGCTAATGATTATTTTTCTGAAGGAAAAAAAACCTGCTTTATGGGCTGGGGATGTGGCTCAAGCAGTAGCACGCTCGCCTGGCATGCGTGCGGCCCGGGTTTGATCCTCAGCACCACATACCAACAAAGATGTTGTGTCTGCCGAGAACTAAAAAATAAATATTAAAAAATTCTCTCTCTCTCTCTCTCTCTCTCTCTCTCTCTCTCTCTCTCTCTCTTTCTCTCTCTCTCTCCTCTCTCTCCTCTCTCTTTAAAAAAGAAAAAACCTGCTTTCATAAAATATTTACAAAGAATGAAGAAGATCTCTGTGAGCTGATTTGGGGCAATATAGTATGTGTGCATATGTATTTATTGTCTGGTTAAGGTTTTTTAAAGCCAACTGTAAAAGAATTTACACCCTAGTATGCCACCCTTCATACAAGGAATATAAAGGAGACATAAAAAATATTCGTGTATCTGCTCGTCTGTGAAGAAGAAATACAAGAAAGATAAACCAGAAACCAAAGACATCTGTTATCAACCTGGGGTGGACAGGAAAGGGGTGGAAAGAAGAGGGACATGAAAAGAGCACAGGGCAGGTAAGGGGAGAGTGACATTTCTCAGAGCATACCTTTTCTGATTAGCTTTGACTCTTAGGACCATAGTGATATTCTACATACTCAAAAAAGGAAGTAATCAGGATGTGGGGAACCCAAACTGAAATGCAGTTACAAATGAGCCTGTTAGTATATAAACAAATGAATGCCACCACCACACAGGAAGGGCATGGGGAAGAAAATAACTAACTTAAGTAACTAGAGGACACATTTTGACTGGGTACCAAGACTGAAGACAAAAAACTTTTAAGTGTAACTGTATTCTTTTGGTTAATTTGTTTCTCATGGTGAGGGTGGGTGCTTGTGTGTACACTCAGAATGGACAAATAGGTAAATACATTATAAGTAGAAAGTGAGAGCCTGTGTTATCTCTGAGAAAGAAGTGACACAAGAAAAGGCTAGAATGAACCCTGAGGCTTTTAGATTGGAGTTGAGCTCTCAGCTTGACTCATGATATTTTAATAAGATATGTACATACAGAATTAAATATAGATTGTGTATATGTGGGTTAGTATATATACATAATGTTTTTTAGCTTAGCTGAGAAGTTCTAGAAGCAGTGATGTTCCAGGAGCAATGAAGATTCTGGGCTTTAAGTACCGTTTCCCAGGAGGCGGAACTAGGGCTCCTTGGAGACGTGCTGATCACTAACTAGGGCAAGAGTATGGGAAAAACAAGAGGCTGGAACTCTTGTGTTTGTGTTCTCAGAATGTAGGAGGTGCTCCACAAAAGTTGGAAGCATGTTGAAAGCACAAGAATCAATCCAAAGGTGCTCCCAAAGACCAAATCTGGAATGCTTTCAGCAACAAAATAAAGTATTATAATTGTAGCATAAAATAGACATGAATGAATGGTACAAATATAAACAATTTAAGAAGTAAATACACGGGCAGAGGGACAGGAGTGTGTAGACCACCTTAAAAGCCATCTTCTACAGCAGGCGTTGGCAGACTGATCTTGGAAAGGGCTAAGTAGGAAAGACTTGGGGGCTTTGCAGATTTCTGTCTCAGTTTCTCCCCTCTGATACTATAGTGAAAAGCATTCATAGTACCTAAATGAAGGGGCATGGCTATGATCTAGTAAAAACAGCTATGAAAACAAGTGACCTATAGGCCCTGCTTTGTTGACCCTGCTTTAGCAGATTAAATATCTTTAGCTGTTACAAAGTAGATGTTTGTATTTATTTTGTATTTTGGGGAAAGCAGGTGCAATGAGGACAGTTGTATCCTGTATCTCTGACAGCTCATATTTCTTGGTGCAATTTCAGCCTTGCAGATTTGGAGAGAGATGGCTTATTTTGTCCCTTCTCCAGGTTTTGCATGTTTTCATGCACATATTCTGTATGGCAAGATGTAGTATGGACTTTGCAGTCAAACAGACTGCAAAGAAAATTTAGCTTAGTCCTTACTAGCTATAGGACCTTGGACAAGTAACTTAAGTTCTCCAAGTCTCCATTTCCTCACATGTAAAAGATCGACATTGTCATTAGTCATGAGGACAGAAGTTTGGATGATCCACCAAGAGAAAAAAAGATGTGTACTGTGAATTTGTCTAGGTAGAAAAAAGGTTGAGTCTTTTTAGCAGACTGTTGTTGGTTTGGGATCACAACTTTGGGACTGCTGTTGTTGCACTTAGGAAGACCTCCGTGTGGATGGCCGCAGCTGTGAGGACTACAGATCTGTTGAAGTGGAAACTGATGTGGTGTCCAACACTAGTGGGTCTGCAAGGGTTAAACTGGTAAGTACTGTGGCCGCAGTTCATGCTCAAGTAGAAAAATGGGTAGGTGTCAGGGAGCCAGCTGTAGACCTCTGCTGGCTTTTGGAGTGCAAATCGTCCATGCAAAGGTCCACGACCCAAGCAAACTCAGACCTTGGGTCTATCCAGATCTGAAGGACCCCCTCACCCCAAAATACCATGTTCCAAGTCCCAGTACTGCTCCTAAGAGTGTCCCCCAGGGCTGTATGTCTGGAAGGGGAGGGAGGTGGTGTCTGGCTGTCTTCCTTGAGTAAGGAGCCTTCTCAAATGTGCCTACAGGGCCACACAGACATCTTGGTGGGAGTGAAAGCAGAAATGGGGACGCCAAAGCTGGAAAAACCAAATGAAGGCTACCTGGAGTTCTTTGTTGATTGGTTAGTACTATGCAGCTATTTTTGTTGTTGTTGTTGTTGTTTAATATTTTTATTTTAGTTGTACACAATACGTTTATTTATTTATTTATTTTTTATTTTTCGGCGGGCACAACATCTTTGTTTGTATATGATTGCTGAGGATCGAACCCGGGCCGCACACATGACAGGCGAGCGCCCTACCACTTGAGCCACATTCCCAGCCCCTTTTTTATTTATTTTTATGTGGTGTTGAGATTCGAACCCAGGGCCTCGCATGCTAGGCGAGCGCTCTACTGCTGAGCCAAAACCCCAGCCCAATGCAGCTTTTTTTAAAGAAAAATGATTTAAAAGGTGAGGATTCAGAAAATGAACCTCCAATCTCCTGTTGAGCCCTCTCATATTTTGTATTTATTTAATCATTCAACTCTCCGGGAGGTATTTACTGACCTTCTCCTGTATGCCAAGTGCTAAGAGGTCTTGGCAAGAGTCCTGCCTTTGTCTTAATCGCCTGGCCCTTGCTAGGCCTTATTTTCCCTGTCTGAAAAAGGAGGACATCAGCCAAGCAGTCCAGCATATGGTTGGTGTGAGGATCAAATTAAGCAATGTGACATGTATAACTAATTAGAACAAATTAAAAAATGTTTAAATTTTTTTAAAAAGTAAGCAATGTATATTAGGATGCTTTGAAAAATACCAAATACAGATAATAAGAACCATTATGTGGTTTTAAATGCCCTGTTTTTCTTCCTGCTCTAGCTCTGCAGAAAACTGTTCATGATTTGTTTGGCAGATGAGGCCTAGAGTCAGCCAAGCGGGCATCAAGGATGCTGGAAGGACCAGGGCTCTGCAGTGTCTGTGCTCAGCCCTGGGCCCAAATCTCACTTCCTTCTCTGGTCAGCTGCATGACCTCAGACTGGTTTCTCAGTCTCTCTGTGCCTGAATTTCTTTATCAAAAAATGATAATAATAAACTGGTGATAAGGAGGAAATGAAGGTAGAACAAGTACCTACTATGGTGGGCTTCTAATAAATACATGTCTTTCACCTTTCCAGGGTTGGGGCTTTTATTGAGTCACTGGCCTGGTCTCTCCTTCTATCTGTAACCTTGTTTCTAGAAGCTCTGTGTTGACAGTAGGCCTTCTTAAAGTAGGCAAGGCTCTAGTGGCTCATGCTAGATGTAGTTGTATAATGTGGATTGGGTATTACCTAAGACCACCTCCACATTGAAAGATTTTCTAGAAGGACTCACAAGTCTTAGTATATAGTTGTACTCATTGATGAGATTTTTTGCAGCAATGAAAATGCAGCAACCCATTTGTGACATTTCTGCCCTGGGAAGCCCACTAGAGACTTGGCACCCAGGATTTTTGCTGGGGGCTGGTCACATAGGCACCTTCTGCTTAACACATACCAAGCTTCAGACTGCCAGAAGGAAAGAAAGTGTTCAGCATAAAACATTTGTACAATCTAGGCACAATGGACCACCCCTCTCAGTTTACTGTTGACTGGGAACACTGAGCCACGTTCCCAGATGTCATCTAGGACCAACTTTGCAAGTAGGCTTTCCTAAAGGTGGCAGCCCCAGGCTGTGATGTCAGCTCTTTTTTGCACAGATGGGAATCCACATTTGCATAGCAAGTTAATCTTTTGATCTTTACATGCAAACACAGAAGTTGATCCTCACAATGCTTCAGTGAAAAAGATAAGAAATGGAGTTTATAGAGGGGAGGAGTTGTCTTTCTCAGAGTCCTATAGTTAAAAATGCCAGCTTAGGTCTATCCAACTCTGAATTGCTGCTCTTGTTGCTTTATGTGGCCTGCTGAGGTCCGTTTTAGAGGGGCATTGTGCTTGGAGGTCCAAGAACTATCCGTGTTCATTGTTTTTTTTTTTTTGGAGGGGGGGGGTACTGGGGATTGAACTCAGGGGCTCTTGGCCACTGAGCCACATCCCCAGGCCCTATTTAGAGACAGGGTCTCACTGAGTTGCATAGTGCCTCGCTTTTGCTGAGATTGGCTTTGAACTCACGATCCTCCTGCCTCAGCCTCCCGAGCTGCTGGGATTCCATACGTGCGCCACCATGCCCGGCCTGTGTTCATTTTTTGGCTAGTTTTCTTCCCAGCCCGTTCCTGTCCCCTGACCTAGTTCTCCACACAGTCTCCTCCTGGTCCTACTCAGCTGCTTTCACTGGGTTGAGGTGTTCAGTGGATCTGGCCCTTTCTTGGAGTTAGTGTGGATGGTAATGACCTGGTTCCAGCCCTGTTTATCCCTTTCTTTGCTCTGGCAGGGAGCAAAATACTTCTTTGGTCTTGATCTGTGTAATTCAAAGCAGTGAACAATCACTGAGGAGCAGACAGTTTGTGAGAGGAACTATAATTTGCTCTTCTTTTCTTCCCTGTCATTATCCTCATCTCATTCATCCTAAGCAGATAGTGACAGTCTGCTCAGTCACACCAAAGGGAGGGCGCCACCCTCAGATGCTTGGTATTGGGTTTACATTTTATTGTGGCTCTGTGTCTGAAATGACTTCAGGACAGCCTGCTACCCTTGTCCCTTTCTTATTTCAACTGTACAAGGAGGGTGACACTCATGTGAAAAAAGCCTTTGAACTGCCTCTTTTCAAGGTCTAGGCTCTTGAAGTAGACTCAGTTTTCCTGCCCGCTGTTCTGTTTTCCTCCTTTGCAAATGTCAAAAGGACCTTAACAGGCCCAGGAGCTCCAGGTGCCCAGTAGTTTTGAATACTTCCTGAGATGAATAGTCTCAAGGTGGCACACTAGTGTCTTTAAGTGGCTCAGCTAATGTGAGCACCTCAGGGAATAGAGTCACCATGAGAGATTCACAAAACGCCACCCACATCAGGATCTCACTCTAGTCTTCAAGGCCAACTGTAAATTGCATAAACAGGCAAAGCCTTTCGTTCCTACCTGGTGAAAGGAATAGCTTCTGAGCACCTGTCACTGAGCCCAGCAGAGGGGGTGCTGCACACCTGCAACGCACCCTGGGGCTCCCTGATGAGCTTCAGGCACTTGCGTATCAATAGGCTGAAGCATAGTTGCTCCCCAGAGGGAGAAAAGTAATTGGTGTTAGGGTGGTGTCCCTGCTGTTACTCTGAGCCCAGTTTGATTTAATTCCTTATCAACAACTTCTAGCTTTAATTATTTAAATTCCCAGGGGTAGAGAGGTCTCAAAGATAATTGCTTTTCTGCTAACTCAGTTCCCTTCAGTTTTGTACTTGGGATGATAATGCACAAGCCCAAGGAGACACCGCTCCTCACCCTCATCATTTATCCCGCTTCTTGGGATGATGAGAAAGCTGGGTAAGTCTCACAGCCCTTGGAGGTTGCGCCTGACTTCCCTGCCTCTGAGCCCTGTCCCAGAGATGTCTGGCAGCATCTTCACTAAACTGGAAGCAAAACAAACCATCTAACCCTGTCAGTGTCTTTGGTTTATTTTTTGGCAGCCTGAGTGTAGGTCATTTTAAATAAGACTTTGAAACTTTAGGAAAAATTTCTTACCTTCCCAGAGGACAGTAAGAATTTAAGAAGCTGATATGTCATCCTGAGCTTCCACTAGGTGGCAGGCCATCAAGTCACTTTTATTTATTTTCATGTGGGGCTAAGGATCGAACCCAGTGCCTTATACCTGCGAGGCAAGCGTGCTCTACCACTGAAACACAATCCCAGCCCTCTTTGCTACTTTTTAATGGGATCACTTGTATTTTTCACTAATATAGAACCAGAATCTTTGAAACCTGCATTGATGGGTGGCACCACTATATGTCTTCCATTCCTTGTCGGCTTGGTGCTGCTTGAAGGGAATTAAGGGGCTCAGCCCTTGGCTGAAGGGCTGGAGGTGGGAGCAAGGCAGAGAGGCATCCTGAAGAAGCCATTTGAGGCTGGTTGTACTCAGAGTCTCCAGAGCTGATGAGATAACTTGCAGAAACTTCAAATAGGAGCTGACAATGAAAGGTTCCCCTACAAATGGGGAAGCTTTTGTAGACTTAGAAATGAGCACATATACAAAATGAGTAACCAGCTGGGGTAGGTGACTGCTAAAGAAGTAAGGTCCCAAATTAGCCCTGTCCTAGGGACCCACTGAATCCTTTTTCTAATGTGGCCTGGCCTGACCTTTTTGGAAGAGTCTGTAGATTTCAGGCTAGATTGATTGCATGGGAGATAGCATTGGACCTATTGTCTAGTATCATTCCATGTAGATATGGCCTTGATCTCAACCTACCTCAGTTAAACCAGAGATGTGCCAAGCAGGGGGTGCAGGGTGGATGGAGGTAATGAGTCAGGAAAAGTAGAGAGTTGGGAGGAGCAAAGTGCCCAGGATCTTTTGTTAGTGCATCCAGCTCAGTAAACTGTTTCCCAACAGCTCTGCAAGAGGGACTGGGTCATGCTTTATGGAGGACCTGAATTGGTTTGGTAACTATAAATGCATAAGAGATGCATAAGAGCAGGGGGCTAGAATTACAGCTTGTATTCTCTTTCTCCATTCCTCCTTTCTCTCCCTCTCTTTCTCGTTTGTATTTAACAGAGAAGCTTTTTATTTAGAGTTCTCTTGGTCAGCATTCTTTGATTGTACTTGTGGTCTGGTAAAAAGTCCCAAGTCCCAAGACCAGAACACCATTCATTATCTTGAAGTAAAATATAAGCCCAAGGAAAAGCTAATCTGACTGATATCAGACTACAGATCAAGCATGCAGAGCTACAAATACAGGGAGAGTACAGGGTAACCTAGCAGTTAAAGCCCAAACTGGCTGGATTAGAATCTTAGCTAAACAGATATTAGTCACATGCCCTTGCACCAATTTCATAACCTTTCTGATTCAGTTTCCTTATCTTGATGTCAGGGACAGGGGATGTAGTTCAGTGGTAAAGCACTTGCCTAGCATATGTGAGGCCCTGGCTTCCATCCTCAGCACCACAAACATAAAATAAAATGGGGTTAGTACCTCCTAGAGTTGCCGTGAGAATTTAATGGGTCAGTACACCGGAAGTGCTAAGGGGTGTGTAGCACATAGTAAGCATTTAAAGACATTGTTAAGTTTCCCTCCTTATAAAATGAAAAGAGTTGGCCCCTCCAGGGTCTCACACTATTATCCTGTAGATCACTGTAAGATATGTTTTTATTCTCCTAATACAGTAATTTTTTACAGGTGAACTAAAATACCTTTAGAAAGCCTGGAAAGTGTCAGTTTGTCAGAAAAGGTCCTTATGTATTGAATGCCCCAGTGATGAGGTAGAACCCTCATTTCTGTACTCCAGTATCTAACACCCTGCCCCATCCCTAGCTAATTCTTTGGCAAAATATGTAATTTCTGGCTTAATTTATCAAAAGTACTGTGCTCCATCCCCTACCCTGAGCACTTGCCTTCCATTTTTCCCAGCCTTCTCTCCAGTCACTCCATGGCAGGGCACCTTGCAGACAGGAACATGCCATAGTCTGATGAGGCTCTAAACCTTCTTCTTGTTAGTGGGACTGAAAGAATAGATGTATGAGATTTTCTTTTCAAATTAGCCTAGTCTCAAAAAAGCAATGGGACATGGTTTTGAAGGTAGATTGATTTAGACATTGGGCCTGGAAACTGAACGGTGCCCTGGTGCTGTAGGAAAGGTCCTGCTTTAGCCCCCAGTGCTTAGTCACATGTAGAAGGATGTACCCACTGCATTCGGCAGAAGATAAACATTTTGAGGATGAGCATCTCCAACTGCGTTTGTCTACACGGAGATGTATATAGATGTATTTTTAAGCACAACAAAGGATGCAATATTGATTGCTCAGTGTTTAAATTAGAAACAGGTTGTGTTTTGCTACCTGTGCAAAATAAAAACTCGGTCCCTGGTGACTTGATTATTTCTCTGTAACTGAACTGCTTTTCCCAGCTTGATGCTTGAGTCCAGCAGAGACAGCAGGAGGGTCAGCAGTGTTGCTATGGCAGTGATGAAGTTTCTCTTGGAGATTTTAAATTGGGGTTCTGCTGGCTGAAGGTGGTAAGGGAAGACAAGGTAATTAGAGAAGCAAAGTTATGCAGTGACACAATCTGATTCATTCCCTTTTTTTGGTGGTGGTGGGGGTACCAGGGATTGAACTCAGGGGCACTCAACCACTGAGCCACATCGCAGCCCTTTTTTGTATTTTATTTAGAGACAGGGTCTCACTGAGTTGCTTAGAGCCTCACTTTTGCTGAGGCTGGCTTTGAACTTGCGATCCTCCTGCCTCAGCCTCCCAAGCTGCTGGGATCACAGGCATGTGCCACTCTGCCCAGCCTGATTCATTCTTACTCTTATATTATTGATTGAGGTTTCTTTGGGTAGTACACAGATGCTATGGGCACAGCCAGGGGCTGTCATGCATGTTTTGCTTTCCCTATAACCCCCTTACCCTGCCTCTGTGGCTTCCCAGCTCCTGCTCATCTTTGAGTTTGAGGCCTTCTATAGCTCTCAGTGTTAATTGACAGCTGCCCCCCACCTCACTGTTTGCTCTCTATCATCAAACCCCCCCTACTTCACTGGGACTGCTGCAGACTACAGGTCATCCACCTTCCTCTATCTCCAGGTCATGAGTGGCAGGGGCAGGGCTGGTGCCTTCCAGATGGATGAAGGGTTGGGAAGTTTCAATGTGATTTTGAAAAGTCCTTGCTGAAATGGCTGGTTTCTTACTTTTCCTGGCCTCTATTGTTAAAGTAGAATGATTAAAGTTTACTTATTTCACAAACCTATTAAGGGTTTGTTTGTGTCAAGTCAAAACTCACAAAATTTTCCTGTTAAACACTTTTGGATCGTGTTTAGGGTGGTAAATATTAAATGTTGTAGTTCTTTGTTGAGATAGTAGGGTGTACGTGTCAAGAGGCCAAAAAGGAAACATTTTTTCTCTTGAAAAATATCAAATATGGGCTGGGGATGTGGCTCAAGCGGTAGCGCGCTCGCCTGGTATGCGTGCGGCCCGGGTTCGATCCTCAGCACCACATACCAACAAAGATGTTGTGTCCGCCGAGAACTAAAAAATAAATATTAAAAATTCTCTTCTCTCTCTCTCTCTCTCTCCTCTCTCACTCTCTCTTTAAAAAAAAAATAAATAAATAAATAAAAAATAAAAAATAAAAGAAAAATATCAAATAAAGTAAAAAGGAAGGAGGTGACCTGGTATTTAATCTGCCTTCAGTCTTTCTCTTACTGTCAGTTTCCTTCTTTTCTGTATAGTGATAATGTAAAGTTTATGACATAACTCTGACATGCTATCATACATACCTTCTGAATCATTCTAGAAAGGTTACTGTACTTACACCGTGGTTTTGGTATGGAAAACTAGGGATGGTGGTGACTAGAAGACTGTACAGATTCTCGAGACCTCCCAGCTCCCTAGGCCAACCAGCGAATATTTATTGTCCTCTGAAGCTAAGAAAGTTAATTGTTACCACCCAAGTTTTACATACCATCACTGTCTTGTTTCTCCTTGCTGAAGATGGCTTCTGCTAGAGGTCACTGGGAAGGCCTGTCACACATGTCACACACACTGACAAATCTAGGGCTCTGTGCTGGGCTAGTGCATTGCATGTGTCTGGAGGCTGGGAAAGTGGCAGATGCTACCTTTTTTCTAGTTCAACAGTCTTTTTTTTTTTTTTTTTTTTTTTTTTTTTTTTTTTTTTGAGGTGCTTGGAATCAAACAGGACCTTCTGCATGCTAGGCAAGTGCTCTAATACTGAGTTAGAATATCAACCCTCAGTGATTTCCTACAGCAGCTGGCTCCATTCCGTTCCATAGAAAACTGGAATAGAGAGCCTGACCCCTGTGTTTTTTGCAAAGATTCATTCAGCTTTTCTCTTTCCGTTCTTTTAGTTCAGCCAATGCCACTCCTGAATTTGAAGGTCGGGGAGGTGATGACCTTGGTACAGAGATTGCTAACACCCTCTACCGGATATTTAACAATAAGAGCAGTGTGGACCTGAAGTCCCTCTGCATCAGTCCGCGGGAGCACTGCTGGATCCTCTATGTGGATGTACTGGTGAGTGTCACGTTGCTATGCCAGCCGCGCTCTACCTCTGCTGGAGCCCTGTTGGCCTACTTTCCTCTCCCTTCTTTTCCGTACTTCAGGTGGATGCTTTCATCCTCCAGGTGAGATCACTTGGGGAAAAAAAATGGCCTCCTGTGATAATTCTCTTAAGATAAACGCAACATATGTACAAGTAGCATATATATAATCCCGTTCTAGAATAAAATTGTAGTCATATCATACTAGCTCCTAAAGTTGTCTGTAGAAGTTACTAGAAAAGAAAAAAAAAAGATGCTGTCTGGATAGTGCTACACAGAATAAAGGGCAGAATTCTGACTAGTTGGAGCATTCTGTGTGGAATGATGATAAGTTCTTTTTTATGTAAATTTATTTTATTTATATATGATAGCAGAATGCATTACAATTCTTATTACATATAGAGAGAGCAATTTTTCATATCTCTGGTTGTATACAAAGTATATTCATGCCAATTCTTGTCTTCATACATTTACTTTGGATAGTAATGATCATCACATTCCATCATCATTAATTACCCCATGTCCCCTCCCTTCCCCTCAACCCCTCTGCCCTATCTAGAGTTTGTCTATTCCTCCCATGCACCCACTTCCTACCCCACTATGAATCAGCCTCCTTATATCAGAGAATACATTCAGTATTTTTTGTGGGGGGATTGGCTAACTTCACTTAGCATTATCTTCTCTAACTCCATCCATTTACCTGCAAATGCCATGATTTTATTCTCTTTATTGCTAGATAAAATTCCATTGTGTATATATGCCACATTTTTTTTATCCATTCCTCTATTGAAGGCCATCTAGGTTGGTTCCACAGTTTAGCTATTGAACTGTTGTCATCCTCAGTGAAGTTCTTAATTAGAAAAGTATTTTTAAAACATTATTAATGAGGTAGATCAGTTTTTGTCATTCACATCTTTTGTGTCTATGGAGGATTCCTCTCCTGTGAAAACAAGTGCTTGCTTTCAGCCTTGGTGGAAATGTGCTTCATGCATGTGAGGGGGGGTAGACTTTTGTTTGCAGAGTAAGTTATTATGCTAAATCTAAAGACATAGTGAATAGATTGAGTCCCTGTTTGAGGCAAGGTGGTGGCAATTCAGTCTTGTCACTGGGATTATGAAAAGGGAATTTCCTATAAGTCTTCAGTAGTTGATCTAGGTAGTCCCCAGACTGGGTCTATCTTTAGCTATTAGCTGGCCACCCTTCCGTGTTTTCTTCCTTTTGCTGCAGACACATCTCTTTATAATCAGATTATCCATCAATGTCCAGTGTAGTATTTGTCCCCAGATGACTTATTCTAAAAAATAAAGTTTTAACTTCATGGAAACTTTGCCTTCTTTGGTCTCCATAGTTCCTTAATGGCATCAGTTTTTACCCTAAGTGAGTTAAGTATTAGGACTTCATTGCACTAACAGTGTATGGCTGACATTTGTTGGGGAGTTGGGTCACCAAGTTGTTTTGAAGTGGTTCCTGGGAGTGGCTATGAGAACCAGTGTGTGGCCATGGCCTTGGGCATGGGAAGGAAAGAGCCATGAAATCATCGCAGCTGGTGGTAGGGGTGAGGGAGGTGCTGGGCCTAGGTATCTGAGAGAATAGGAGAGAAGTCCAGGGGGAGTGGATTGTGCATGGAGAGGCACATTTCCCTCTTGATAGGCTGTGTTTCCTAGCAGTGTGCTTTAGAAGATGCCTCATGAAAGAAGCCCTTCATCCCCAGAATTTACAGGGTACATTGTGCTGTTCCCCTAAAAGAACATTTTAGGCTTTGTGCATCTGATAGGCTGTTTGTGACCAGATGTATCTTCTCTGGCTGTGCTTTATGTCACCTCAGGAATTCTTCCCTGGAGAGGGTGGGCTCCTGTGACCTGCTGTGGGACCCCAGTCCTGGAGTGTCTCTAACCCAGATGCCTCTGTCTCCTGTGTCCTCTCTGCATATTCTAGGCCTATACAGGTAGCCCAGTCTGGCTGCTTTGGGCCTCTCTACGCCACCCACTCTCCCAGGTGCTTCTTGATTCTACCGTTATCTTTAGCAAAGAGATTCTTGATAGGCTGCCCTGCCCTAGCAGAGAGAGGAGGGTCTGGTCTGTGAGCACCATTTGCAGAAAGCAGGAATTGGGACACAGTGTAATAAAACAGCAATCATCACATGGAGACTAGAGTAAGAATACAAATTGCGCCCCCCGCCCAGCTGTATTTTTAATAGGATCCCCAGGAGATTTGATTGCACAGCCGGGGTTAGGAGCCTCAGCTATCAGCGATGAAGATGGGGAGGAACATGCAGCATGCTTCCTCAGAAAGTCTGTGAGAGACAACTGCAAAATGAAAGAGTCAATCAGTATTTACTCAGAAAACTTAGCTACTGCTTACTGTGTGCCAGATGTGCTCCTGAGAGCTTTGCAGATACTCACTTGTTTAGCCTTTGTAACAGCTCTTCAAGGTAGCTGGGATTTTTGTCCTCCACAGGTGGCACAGAGAGCTTGTGTACCAGCAGGATTGTGTGGTAACTGGTGAAGACAGGAATCAAATTCAGGCTGTGTGGCCTGGAGCCCCTCTGCTGAGTCGTGTTCTGTGTCTGAACACCCACCAGAGTGGGAGGGAGCCTGGATATGAGATGAGTGAGTCACAGTTACAAAGCCAGGTGGGAACAGAGGCTGGGACCTTATTAGTAGGTAGGATTTTACAAGGCTCTAGGAAAGAGGGTATGTGGACTTGAGGTTCAGTGGAGAGCATAAGGGCGGAAGGTGGAGATTTACACAGGGTGTGAAGTATGACGATATATTCTAAGTGTCCGTCATTGGCTCTGACAGGGCCGAGCTTGGGGGCCCAGGCACAGGGTACAGGACTTGTTGTCTTCTGCAAGTGACTATTGACCTTCTTCATCGATGCCCTTCTCCTGGGCTCTGGGGATAGAGGGATGAACAAAAGCAGAATCCCAGCCTTCATGAGTTCACAGTTCAGATGAAGAGGAGATAGATAGAAATATGTGATTTTCTTTCTAGATGTGGCTTCACTTTTTTTCACTTGGGCAGCCCAGTTGGCTTTATTGTAGAATCTCAGGCCAGAGCTTCTCTGAAATGAGGACAACCCCTACAAGATGAGCACACACAGGTGCTGTCAGCTCTTGCTCAAGGGCAGAAGCTTGTGTGAGACCTTAGTTAATGTAAAATGTGGTGATACTTGTCTGAGCTTCAGGTGTACCTTGACAGTCACACGAGAGATAATCCCACATGCACGACTGGTAGCTGCAGCATCAAGTAGTCCCCAGTCCCTTCTTGTGGGAAGCTAGGCATGTGCTGTCAAAGACTGGAATGACACTTGCATGCAGTTTGGAGCTATCTGGGCAAAACAAGGGCAATCAGTGTGTCGGTCAGTGCTGCCCAATTGCTGGTGTGCCTGAGAGGAGCACCATAGCAGCCAGGGCCAGCTGTCACTTGCACGTGCCCTGGAAGCACAGCCAGCGTGAGGCAGCACTGTGGATAGGTGAGTATGCTGTGTCAATGAGACCGCATGACTAGCCTGGGGAACAGCCCATGTTCTTACAATATATGCTCAGCATTGCTTAGGAATCTGTGTATGTTAAGTGGGATAATGCAGTAATAAATAATGCTTGCTTTTTTTTTTCTCTCTGAATCCCTGTCTATCTTAGCTGTTGGAGTGTGGTGGAAATTTGTTTGATGCCATTTCCATTGCTGTGAAGGCTGCTCTCTTCAATACAAGGTAAGTCTTCCTGGAAACAGCTCTGGGCCTGCCTGGCTATCTTCTGGCTAAAGCTCATCTGCTCTGGACACTGCCACATGTAGGAATGACCAGCTGGGCTGAATCCTATTGGGTTTTTGTTCGAAGAACTGGAAGGAGCACCAACACTGTTTCCATTTGGAAACTTGGATAGACCACCTCTTTCTGGCTTCTCCAACTCAGACTATAGTGATTGACACTAGGGGTTGAAGTGTTTTTCTAGCACCCAGCTCAAAAACATTGCCAGCACCTCTGAAGGCCCCAGCCCTGTACTCCTATGCAGTACTGACAATACCACTGTAATGAAGCAGATTAGTTTTGTACTTGATATGAATGAAACTGCACTGTTTTTCGTGTTTGCCTTACTCTCTGAAGATTGTGTTTTTGAGACATCTGTATTGTTTCCTGTTGTCATCCATGCTTTTTGCCATATGGCATTCCACTGTGTGAATATGGCAGTTTATCCATTCTGTTGATGAGCATCTGAGTAATTTCTAGTTTTTATCTAGATAGTACCGAATGTGAACATTTTTGTAACATGTTTTTTGGTGCGTGTATTTACCCATTGCTGCTGGGGAGGAGTGAAAGTTTGAGCTATGGGACATGGCTATGCCTCGTTTTAGTGGATACTAGAGAACAATTTCCCAAAAGTGAGTTTACCAGTTGATGCTCCCACCAGCTCTATTTGAGTTCTGGGTTGGTCCATGTCTCTGCCAACCCTTTGGATTTTTTTTTTTTTAACTATTAATCTCCATGGTATGTCTTGATAATCACATGTATTTTTAATTTTCACCTCTCTGATGCATATTTAAATTGAGCACCCTTTCATATGTTTATTGGCTACTTGGCTAGCCTCTTAGGAAGTCCTCGTTCATGTCTTGCTCGTTTTTCATGGAAGCTTTTTATTTCATCATCAAATCTAAAACTTAGTTTTGCTGGATGTAAGATTTTTGGTTGGCATCCATTTCTTTCAGAGCTTGGTATATGTTGTTCTATGATCTTCTGGCTTTGAGGGTCTGGGTTGAAAAATCTACTGAGATATGAATTGGTCTCCCTCTATACGTGATCTGATTCCTCTCCCTTGCGGCTTTTAAGATTCTATCCTTATTCTGTAAGCTAGGCATTTTCATTATAATGTGCCTTGGTGTAGATCTGTTGTAATTTTGTACATTTGGTGTCCTGTAAGCCTCTAATATCTCATTGAAGAGATTGTGCATTCCTTTGGTTTGAAATTTTGTGCCTTCCTCTATCCTTTCATCTAACTCTTAAATTTGGCCTTTTTTTTTTTTTTAATATTTCCTAGGTCTTTTCTCTCTCTCTCTCTCTCTCTCTCTCTCTCTCTCTCTCTCTCTCTCTCTCTCTTTATCTTTATTTATTTTTATGTGGTCCTGAGGATCGAAAGAAAAAAATTCATTTATTGTGGGGTTGGGGTTGTGGCTCAGAGGTAGAGTGCTTGCCTAGCATGCATGAGCACTGAGTTCAATCCTCAGCCCCACATAAAAATAAATGTATTGTGTTCACTCACAACTTAAAAAATAAATGCTAAAAAAAAAAAAAATCATTTATTGATGGACCCTGAGAGTGATAGGGAGTGGTGAGCCAGGGCCTTTCTCTCTGACAATAGCCCCAGCCTTTTTAAAAATTTTATTTTGAAGCAGGGTCTTGCTAAGTTGCCAAAGCTGGCCTCAAACTTAAAATTCTCCTGCCTCAGGTTATAGGCATGCGTCACCATGCCCAGTATGAGTAGAAATTTTTAATTTTACTTCTACTTCCAGGATACCAAGGGTTCGTGTTCTGGAGGATGAAGAGGGATCGAAGGACATTGAACTCTCTGATGACCCTTATGACTGCATCCGATTAAGTGTGGAGAATGTTCCCTGCATCGTCACTCTGTGCAAGGTGTGAGATTGTATCTTACAGTTTTTGTTCAAGGGACCTTGTGGAGGTCTGTCTCCAGTCCCAGCCTGTTGAGATTGCTTGTTATAGTTTCACCAACCATGCAGAAGTGGCTTCAACACAAATCCAATGATTTAATTATATTAGGGACCACGTCCACCAGGAGCTCTTCTTTTTATCTGGAGGATATGGTGGAGTGCTGGGAACACTCACAGAGGCTCATAATAACAATAGCTAGAGTTTGTTAAGCTCCTTCTGCATGCCACGCACTGCATTGCAGTGCTCTCTGGGCATATTTCCTTCAGCTCCTTAGCTCTGGTTGGGTCATGGTAGAGTGGCAAACAGTGTTCCCTCTGTGGGCTTGAATGTCCACATCTATGGACTTAAGGGGTTGGAGCAGGTCCTCGGTGTGTCATTTGTCAGGTGGTTTTCACAGAGCCCAGAGGCCCGTGGAGCCTGACATCTGGTTGATGCTGGTGTGTAACTAGCACTGCCCTGGGCTGTACAAAGGAGCTTTGGATGGCTGGGATTGTGGCTAGTTTCGTAACAATAAATAAGGTTAAATGGGTCAGATTTAGTTCCACTAAAATCATTTCATGAACCTGGAGTGTGGTGAAACATTCAGACAGAAGGATATTGGGACTGACCAAAGCCACCTGCAGTTTGACTTATATTTGAGCTTTTCCTTTAGCATTGGCCCCCTTTATTTACCATTTGCAATGAGTGAAACTTCATGTGGCCTCACATGAATTTCTTCCCTGTGCCCCTCTGTTGGAAAGCCTTGGTGGCCTCTGACTTAGATGGTCTCTGACTTCCCTATACCCCATATTTTCATCTTGAGTTTCTGTGACACCACTTACATAGCAGCCTATGATAGAAATGTTGAACATTCCTTCAGGCATTTTTCATCTAAATTAAGGTCTTGAGTGAGCAGTGCAGGGCCTCTGCCTGGTGTAGATATGGATTACCAAACCACTGAGGTGGGATCTCTGACATGCATTGCCATGCATATTGTGTTGCCCCTGCTTTGCAGATTGGCTACCGGCACGTGGTAGATGCTACTCTTCAAGAAGAGGCCTGCTCTTTGGCCAGCCTCCTGGTATCAGTGACCAGCAAGGGAGTGGTGACATGCATGAGGAAAGTGGGAAAGGGCAGTCTGGACCCTGAGAGCATCTTCGAGATGATGGAGGTGAGGTGGTGGTGCTGGGCAGGGGCTAGGGCCTGGTTGGGGGTGCTGCTGCTTCCAACCCACTTGGTCACCCATGGGAATCCTCTCTGTTCATACCCTTGGCTTCAGATTCAGAGCTTGGAGAGCAGCTGGTGGGCTGGGTGTCTGCTGACGTAGCCCAGGCCAATAGAGGTTCTGGTCTGGAGATGAGGGATCTGCCAGTAAGGATACTTACTCAGTAAGTCCCTCTGCATCTCTGACCCCAAGTTGCTACATGTCTGTGAGAGTTTTGGACATTGGTCATGTCAAGAATCACTTGAAATTCCCAAATCATAAGATTGCATGATTTGATGAGGGAATTAATTTCTGGATGACTAATTCCTGTTCTTTAAGGAAATGTAAAAGTAGAACCAGTGGCCAAAGGGTGGCCATCTCCCAGATTCTTCACAGGTCTAGAAGTGTTTAATAGGGACTAGCAGAAACGGTGGGAAGTCCTGGGGATGGGAAGCCCCTTTAGGACAGGGTCCTGAGCCTGCTCACCTGTCTTTCCAGAGATCCATCCCCTGCCGGCCACACACATCCTCTTCAGCTTTCTGACTGAATTGCCAGGAGCAGTTAGTGGGATCTGATGATTTATTTTTTCTTAGCTATCCACTCTATCACCATATAGTCCCTCAAATCATGGCTTCCTTCATTCTCAGTGATGACTCTTTTTGGGGGCTGGAGGTGGATCTTGGAGCATAAACCCAGAGGTATTTTACCCCTGAGCTATATCCACAGACCTTTTTATTTTAAGATAGGGTCTCACTAAATTGCTTACGCCATACTAAGTTGCTGAAGCTGGCCTTGAACTCGTGATCCTCCTGCCTCGGCCTCCCTAGCTCTTGCTGAACCTTGCAAGCCAGGTCTGCACAGTTGTGCACCACCATACCCAGCTAGTAGTAATGACTTTTCACTAAAGATTCCAAGCATTGGATATCTGTGTTTCTCCTTTTGTCATTTTATTTAAAAGAACAAAATGGGCTGGAGGTGTAGCTCAGTGGTAGAGTGTGTGCTTAGCATGAATGAGGCCTTGGGTTTGATCTACAACACCAAAACCAAACAAGCAGAAAACCTAACAAAAGAACACCAAGGGCAGTGTATTTGGTGTGGAGGACCCAAGCATGGGCTGGGAAGACGTGTTACCAGACTGAGTCCTGGCTCTAGGCCACAGTTCCCTCTTGTGCAGAATGGGCATGACTATATCTGCCACTGAGGTTGCCCTGAGGGCTGTTTGAGGGTGTGGAGGAGAAGCAGGCAGTGCCTGATATGTTGCCTTCTCAGTACTTGTGAGCTCTTATTCTCTGTGCTCCACTAAGCCTAGGTTCAGGTTTTTCCAGAATCACTTTTCAATGCTTTAGAAGTTCTACCAAAGGCCTCTCAACAAACGTGTTTTGTAAGTCTCCCCACCCACAAATTTTATGGGAATTCCAGTTTCTAAATAACAAAAAGCAAATAATAAAAATTTATTGTGTGCTCAATACGTGCCAGACGCTAATTTCAGTGCTTTAAGTATCATTTAATCTTCAGCAGCCCTGTGAGGTTACGATTGTTGCCACCCTCACTGTGACAGATGAGGCACACAGAGGCTGAGCTACCTACAGCCACACAGCTCATAGGTTCTGGAGCTGGGATTCCCACCCACCCTGGGCCTCCAGAGCCCTGCAAACTCTGTGCTACTGAACCTTGCAAGCCAGGTCTGCTCTGGCTGCCATAGTGAGCTGAGCTTTGTCCTCCTCGGGGACTTAGGGATGGGGCCTGTAATACAACCATAGCCCTGTGGCCCTGCCTCACTGTTTGTCTCCCACAGGGGCACAGCAGCCCTGAGCAGCCCTGCAGCACCTCTGCTGGTGAATATCCATGCTCTGTTGTCTCTTTCTTGCCTGTTCTGAAGCACTGAAGCCCTCTCAGGTTCTGGTGTCCTTTGCTTATATGATTAATCAGTTCCCCTGTTTGATGGACCTTGACATCTTTTCTTTTTCTAACATTATGATATAATCTTTTCAAAGGCATTTCGAACCTGAACCCTAATGTTACATTTGTAACCTTGATCTCTTCCCAAACTTTTAGACTCAGATCATCTTCTCACAAGCATTTTTCAGTTATCCCTAGAGGCTCATCCCCCACTATAGCAGGGGCCAGGGGAGCAGGCACACAGGTTGCTTCCTTGGCCTGTGTCTGGGAGAACTGGGGAGGAGTCCAGGGCTGACATTATTGAGAATGTGACCATTGGCAGAGTTGAATTCACTCTGCTATGGGAATGTGAGACAGAGACATATGATTGGTTTATTGTAATCTTTCTTTTTGGGGGGTGGGTGGGTACCAGGGATTGAACCCAGGGGCACTTAACTACTGAGCCACATTCCTATTTTAATTTTAAAATTTTTTTAAAATTTTGAGACAGGGGCTTGCTAATTTACTTAGGGCCTCACTAAGTTGCTGAGGCTGGCTTTGAACTTGTAATCCTCCTGCCTCAGCCTCCTGAGCCACTGGGATTACAGGTATGTACCACCATACTCAGTGGCTCATTGTATTTTTTTAAGTATATATTTTATTTGTTCTAATTAATTATACATGATGGTAGAATTCGTTTTGATACATCATACATAAATGGAGTATAACTTCTCATTTGTCTGGTTGTACATGATGTACATCACTACATGAAACAGGTCATGTAATCATATATACATTCATTGTATTCTTTTTTTTATATAAATATTTTTTAGTTGTTGATGGACTTTTATTTTCACTTATTTGTTCCTGGTGTTAAGAATCGAACCCAGTGCCTCACGCATGCTAAGCAAGCGCGCTACCGCTGAGCTACAACCCCAACCCAAGCCACAACCCCAACCCTGCATTCATTGTATTCTTTTTTTTTTTTTTAAAGAGAGAGAGAATTTTTTAATATTTATTTTTTAGTTCTCGGCGGACACAACATCTTTGTTGGTATGTGGTGCTGAGGATCGAACCCAGGTCACACGCATGCCAGGCGAGCGCGCTACCATTTGAGCCACATCCCCAGCCCCTCATTGTATTCTTAAAATGATTCACAATCCTGGAGACAGAATGTTAGTTCTTCAAAGAAAGATATTTATGTTTAGGGGGCTCCCTTGTGTCTGCTGTGTAAGAGCTAATTACTCAATCTGTGGGTTGTCTGACCTTGATGTGTCTCAGTTCAATATTCCAATATGTTTAACATCTCTGCGAGGCAGTAACATGAAGACCCCATCCAGGTACTGGCTTGGTCACATCTGAGCAGTTCTGCCTAGAGGCTTGGTGGGAGGTGAATTAGAACCTGCTTATTAAAACGTCCTTGGCACCATCTGTTCCTTCTCCAGCAGAATGAATTCTCTGTGGTTTCCCTGTGCCTTGTCACTACAGGGCGGTCATGTAACCATGCCCAACGTTGGTTGACAACGTTGCTGCCTGTGCCATCAGGAATGCTAAGCATGAATAATGGCCAGGGCAGCCTTTCCTCCTGAGCAAGTATCTTTTTCTTTCTTTCTTTCTTTCTTTTTTTTTTTTTTTGGGGGGGGGGGGTATGGAGGTTTTTCCAGAATGTGACCATTATGTTGCTGGGGTTTGTGGTTTGTTTTGTTTTGATTTTAAAATCCTCCAAAGGTTGGGAGTGTGGCTTAGTGATAAAGCACTTCGCATGTGTGAGGCCCTAGGTTCATCCTTAGCAGATGGAATTGATTTTAGCACTGGGAAGGTGGCTGGCTGCAGGGGAAGCGCTTTCTGTGCCTGTGTGCCTCACGAGTGACTGCTCTCTTCCATCCCCTCCCTGTCCTGCAGACCAGCAAGCGAGTGGGCAAGGTGTTGCACACCTCCTTGCAGAGCATCCTACACAAGGAAGAAAGCCTGGGGCCCAAGAGACAGAAAGTTGGATTCCTGGGATGATCGGCCCATCATCCCTTCTGCGTGGATTGTTTTTGTTTTATTTTTCCTTGTAAACTGAAGTTTGTATATATTTTTCTTAACTGTTACTTGTACTGGTAAAATTAAAGACTATTTTCAGGTATGGTTGGTTATGGCCAGAGTTCTGGAGCTGCAAGCCACCAGTTCAGAGCTGGGCTGCCAAGGGAGAGGGCCCTGAGGAGACTTGCCACAGGGGTTCAGAACAACAATAAGCACTGGAATAAAGACCTGGCAGGAAGTGGCTTAAAGGAAATGCTTATGATATGTATCCATGCATTTATTATTTTTACCACAGAGCTTTCAAAATAAGAGTCACCAAGGACAGTTCATTTACCTTGTTTTTGGTGCTCCTCGGGAATGTGGTAGTGAAGAGGAGGCCCTTGGCCATAGTTCCAAGCCCAGGGCTGGTGAGCTTCCTAGATCACTTCCCAGATCCAGGCCAGACTCCATAGGGTCAGGGGTGGAGAGGCTACTTTGGTTCTGAGCCAACCTTTCTTATCACTCTTGTTTTGAAATTGCTTTGTGTTATGTAATCACTCCCTGGTGTTTGTAAGATTTAGTTGTTTTATCAGCATTAAGAAGGCTGCTTGAGAGATGTTGTCATTTGATTACTCAGCTGGTCTTCATACTCTGGGGAAGAAGGAAGGCATTCTTGATGGCCTGGAGGCTCTTCCTTTAAGCCTGTTCTCCACTCCCAGTGCAGTGGGTTGGAATTGAGTCTCTTTGTGAATAGAGCAGTCTTTGTTTTTTTTTTTCCAGGGGAACCAAACTCCTAAATCCATCTTAAAGAACCCTGGGGAAGTTGCTGATCCACACAGGGGCGTTTTTCAGCCATGGCATTCGCTGTCTGCATTTCACTTAGACAAATGGGGTAAGGTGTTAGGAATTTATCACCAATGGAAAGAACACAGCATGAGCTGAAGCCTTTGAGGTCTGCTTCCAGAGCTCCTGGCACGAGCACCTCCTCTCAACCAGCAAGGTCAACCCAGTGGACAGAAGCAGCTGGATTTGGGTTTCATGAGGAAACTGCTGCCCTGTTGAGAACACAGCTGAGTTTTCATGTTTTGTTTTTCCAGTGAATATCTCTGTAGGTACCAAGACACTCTGCTCCCAAAAGGGCAGAAATCAGCCTCCTCTCTCCTCCCTGCCCCAAGGAAACTTGGGCACTGGTGGTCCATAGTTGAAGCTCAAATTTGAATGAAGTTCAGAGGCCTTGGTTTTGAGGGTTGATACCAATGGGTCATTTTGAGGTGCAGAAATGAGAATGAGTACTTGTTATTGTGAAACTCTGCTCAGCTGCATTTTCCTTCAGACAGAAGAGGCTTTGCCAGGCCAGGGGAATGACCAGCAGCTCTCAGCTTCCCTGCAGGTTGGCCCCCAGCAGTCACAGTGTGGACAAAGGAGAGGAGCAGATGGTAGCATCCTCGATAACCATCCTGTGCCTTTTCTCAAAGCCACCCTGCAGATAGGACGAGTGCATCTCGAATGAAATGTCAGAGGAGAAGGTATCTCTAGGAGAAGCATTTGCTGGAAAGGTTTGTTTATTGTAGCTGTTAGAGAATAAGAGATGAGAAAACTGAAGGCAGAGACTGTCAGAGACTTAGAAAAGTACCATCCTGGAGAGGCACAGCCATAGCTGTCTCTGATGGCCTTTACTAACCTTTCAGGGAGAAGGCCACTGAAGTCAGCCCAAGTCAGGTGGGCACAGGGAATGCAGTCTTGTGCAATACTCAGGTAGGTTTTATTGTTCCTGTGATTCCTGGGACTCCCACATCATAGCAACTCAAGACTGCAAATCACATGGATTTATACTATTAATGGTA
Source organism: Spermophilus citellus (assembly GCF_964194105.1). NCBI lineage: Eukaryota > Metazoa > Chordata > Mammalia > Rodentia > Sciuridae > Spermophilus > Spermophilus citellus. The sequence goes on along the minus strand of NC_138184.1, from coordinate 20,201,821 downwards.
ATTTGCATCAGTAAAGGCCATGGTCTCACATACAGACTACCAGTAGAGCATAAATTATGCTATACCAGATGTTTTAGAAACAAGCTGCAGTGTGAATAAGACTTAAAAATGCCCATGCCCTTTGACCTAGTCATTCCACTTCTGAGAAGTAACCAAAGTAAATAACTGAGTACACAAGGGGAACAAAAACATTACATTTAGAGGAATTCATTCCAATATTATTTATATCCTCAAATAGTGACCATAGAGTAAATGGCTGTTGAGGAAGTGTCTGGTTGTTAAGTGATCTCAGTGTTCCCCATACACCTTTTACTTCCTATTCAGCTTCTGATGTCACTGGCAGGAGTCTACTCAGCATCTTAGAATCCAAACTTGGGGACTCTGCCTCCCAAGGCCATTCACAAGTAGTGGGAGAGGAAGTGATGGAGGGATATTTGGTCATGGGGGAGCCATTCTGGAAGATTCTCTTCAAACTGTGCTGGTGTGATCATGCCTCAGGTGCTCATGATCTTGGGATCAACTCTTGTCCTTCCCCTGTCACTTCCCCACCGTACTCCATGGAGCCACCTCCCAATAACCACAGAGCGTTAAGTCCTTGTCCTAGGTTTTGGTTGTCCTAGGCCAAGCAGTTGCACTAGCAGTGCTCCTGGAAAGCAAATCCTCCAAGTGGAACTTAGCATATGGCAGCAAAGGTCTATGGGTAGTAGTAATTGGGAGGTGATAACCCAGGGCCTTCCCATAACGTCATCATCAGGACTCACCTGTGCTGAGTTAAGATGTACAGGGGGAGATGGGGTTATGTGAAAGCTCCACAACAGGGTAGTATGGAATCATGGCAGTGGTAATTGCTGACTAAGGTGGCTGACTTCTATTATCTGCCATGGAAAGCCTTTTAAAACTGGCAGGCCCATCACCCAGCTGTCAGCTTATGGCACGCTATAAAAACCAGAAGGCCTTGTGGCACAATGTAGGGACTGATCTGCAGCTGCAAGGTAGAGTGCCCTGAAGTTCAGTTCCAAGATTTGCTCTTGACTGCATAGGAGACTGCAGGTATATCCTTGGCAAGTTTCCTTTGCCAAAATCAAGGGCTTGAAATATATCAAGAAAATTGAGGTGGGAGGGGATCTTGAGAGTATTGGACCAAGGCTGTGACTGGAAGTGGGATTTAATATCCTGGCAAGGATGTCAAAGTTTCTCCCTGGAAGTGTGGATCTGGTGATCTCCAGAGAAAATGAGGAGTAGACACCAGCACTTGGGAGAGGTCCTGCATCTTTGAAAAGGTCAATAGTATCCATCATCTGTAAGGTGACAGCAGGAAATGTTACCATGGACCCTTATTACTGGGTTAATAGGATTTGAGAAGAGCAGGGAAAAGGTGGCAGCTCTCAGCCATCAGAAGTGAACTGAATATTAATTTCTGAGCCGTGACAGCAAGGCCAGAGTGGTGGTAAGGATGCCACTGCAGGGATTTGTGACAATGGCTAATAGATCATGTGTTCCCAGGAGTAAGACAGCCAATCAGGATCTTACTCTGTGGGGAGAGAAAGGTTGAAGCATAAAAGTCTAGGTCAGCTACCAGGATGGGAAATTCCATTCCTTCAGCAGTTTCCACATCTGCCAGTTTGCAGACCAAAGTCCATTGAAGAGAAGTTGGTCCCTTTAAGCAAGAATCCTGTGATGCCACCATATGTTCCCACAATAGGTAATTGCTGATTTGGAATCACTGAGCATGAGCATTGGAGAGAGGTGCTTTAAAGACTTTTGGATGTGGGTTCTGACTTGATGCCCATGTTAGGGAACCTGAAATGCTACAAAGTTCCTCTAGTTAAAAGGGATGAGGAATGGGGACTAGGAAATGATTGGAGATCTGGCACAGGTCTGGCCCACTATGGGTTCAGTGGTTTTGGGGATTATTTCTCTGTCCCCAGATGTATACATGGAATAGATGAGGTAATTGGGATATAATAAGAATCACAGTGGTAAGAAGGGTCAAAGATTGGAAACTGCTTCCCTTTCACACTTGAGGAAGTAAATCAGAAACCATACTGGCTCTTGGGAGGAATTGCAGATTAGCTCCAATATCAGAGACTTAAAGGATGCAATGGTATTTGTCCCTAACTCATCACCGTTGAACATACCTCAGAACTCTGTAAAAACCCAGATGGATTGTGGTGGGTGACGGAGGGCCACTATAAACATACAAAGTAGCCCCAGTTTCAGCTCCTGTGCCAGATGAAATATTTTGAGACAAATCAACACCGCCTCTGGCACTTCATATGTGGCTGTAGATTAGGCAAATACTGAATTCCTATCAACAAGGATCAAAAGCAGATCTCTTAAATGGAAGGACAGCAAAATGTGTTTGTAGCTTTGTCTTTGGTGTGTGTAAATCACCAGTTTTATGCCTCAGTGTATTCTGCAAGGCCATCTTGCTGATCTCTTTTTTTTTATTTTTTTTTTTATTTTTTTTTTACTTCTCGGCGGACACAACATCTTTGTTGGTATGTGGTGCTGAGGATCGAACCCAGGCCGCACGCATGCCAGGCGAGCGCGCTACCGCTTGAGCCACATCCCCAGCCCCTTGCTGATCTCTTTATATTGATGGAATGCTTATTGGATCTGGTGCCTAGGAAGTCCTAGTAAATTACATTGTACAGTAATATTTTTAGAATCCAATGGTGTAGGGTATTCTGAAACATCCCTGTAAATTAGAAAGCATTTTGAACCTCACACCCGCTCCCGTCTTTACCCCCTCTACTATGAAAGAAGTACAGCATTTATTGGGCTTTGGAATTTGGGGGGCAAAAATTCTACACTTGAGAGCATTGTTTCAACCCACTTGTCAAGTAACTCACAAAGCTACCATTTGTAAATGGGAGCCCAAAACAAGATGGGGCTCTGAGGCCCAAACAGTTTACAATACAGGATTCCTCTTGTTCCATATGATGGAAATTCCCTGGAGCTAGGGAATTTGAGGTGGATAGGGGAGCTGTGTAGTTTCTGGCAAGCTCAAGAGGAAAGGCACAACACAGCCCCTAGGATTCCAGAGCAAGGCCAAGAACTGTCTGAAGATGGGATTTTTGGAACTATTCACCTCCAGGTGAGTTTGAAAAGCAGATCCTGGCTTGCCACTGTGCCCAATGAGAGTAGTTTCTGACCCTGGGTCCGCAAGTGATGGATGAGCTGCCCATCGTAAGTTGGTTATGGTCAGACCCACCAGATCATAAGATTGAGGGTTCAGCAACAGTCCATGCAAGATGGAAGTGCTTATCCAGGATTAGGCCTGAGCAGTTTAGGTATAAGCAAGGACAAAAATAGGTAAACCAGTTTCCTCTGTCACCTACCTCTGTTCATAATGCCTCTCATCCACGTCTATCACATCTGTGGCCCCATGGGGAAGAGTTGCTGCAACCAGTTGCCGGGAGAAGAAAACACTCCAGTCAGGTTTGTAGGTGAGTTGGTTCTGTATATTGACGCAAGCCACACAGGGGCCGCTGTTGCAATACAGAGCCACCCAGAGGTGGACCCCCAGGACAGCAGTGGAGGAGCTGGGCATTAGGACACTCACTCGAGGGTTCGGTTCACATGAAAGGATGAACTGCATATGGATTCCTGGATGGGAGGGATTTGCTTGTCTAGTTGAACAAAGATCCAAAAGGAGCAGGATGGGATCTGAGATTTGTGCATGGGCTGGGGAATCGGCCAAAGAGTGTAGAGCTGTGGGGCCCATGTTACTGCTGCTCTTCCACAAGCTGGTGACTTCTGGTTCTGAGTAGGACTTATATGTCCTGGCACACCACCAGCCATGCTGCCACAACTCTAATGGCTAAACACAGTTCAAAAATCCCATCTTCAGGCTGGGGTTGTAACTCAGTGATAGAGCACTTGCCTAGCATGTGTGAAGCCCTGGGTCCAATGATCCTCAGTACCACATACAAATAAATAAATAGAAGAGAATAAAGATCCATTGACGACAACAATAAAAAAATATTTTTTAAAAAAAATCCCACTTTCAGACACCTAGAGATCTTGAATCAAAAAGGGTGGCATGGCCTAAATTTCCAGAGGAGGGACTTTCTGAAGTGAGCAGTCTGTAACTTGCCATCTTCCCTGCGGGTATTTGCAGATTCTGGTTGTGGGTTAAGGATTAGGCTTGGTACATACAGGGGGACTCTTTAGGGGAAAAGAGAAATGAGCAAAACTTATGTTAAGGCCATGCAGAGGTAGTGTGATCATTTAGAAACTTCAGGATCTGTAAACACAAAGCTGAACTTACTTTTCCTGAAACTGAAGGCTAGCAGGGAGGCCAGGGGATGTCAAGGTTGGTAGAAATCCCCAGTAGCATCCTCTAGGGCTGATCAGGTTTGGTTTCTTGGGTGAGTTATTATTGCCATGGCATCAATAAATACAAAACTGGGCTGATCATGCCCCTTATTTTTCTGGAAGTCATAACTCAGGTGATCTCCTCTTTTTCCCCTGGAAAGAGGCCATCTTGCGCCCTGACACACTGGGGTAGTGTGGCGGCCCAGACTTGTCCTCCTCCCCACGATTTTACAGGTTGCCTAACTGTCTCCACATGTGACTTCACTGTGCACCTTAAAAGGACCCCGAAGGTAATAGGGAAGAGATTATCACCCTATTTTTTAGAAGAGGAGTTGGGTCTCGAATAACATGCCCAAAGGACACAAGTGCCTGGTGTCTTGCCGGATTTGGAACTCAAGACCCCCAGCTCTGTTTCCACAGCCATACCGCTGACCTTTAGGGGTAAAACAAGGAGTATGAATGAACCCCATGAGAGCCAAGACCTGCTGGGTGGTGTATTGCTGTCCCTAAGCCTTGCCTAACGTGGGGCCTGGCATGCAGGGCCAGAGCCGCTGTCACAAAAAACCAGGCCAACAACATTTGAACAGATAGATGACTTTCCTGATGAAGGTCATCAAGGCCAAGGTTACAGCCATTTTAAGTGCTGAGACCGTCCTTTGCAATATTCTTGGAGATCTACACCCTGGATGCTGTGGCCTTTGAAGAGGGCGTGGAAAGCCCTCTGCCTCTGTGAGCTGGACCTCTAGTTTCTGTTGACCCAGGGCCAGTGGAGCTGAAAGGAAACATCTGTGCAGAGAGAGGGTCTGGCGTGGGGACCGGCTCCATGCTGGGCCAGTGTTCGTGTTGTTTGGGCTAATGTGGGTGGAGCGCCCGGAGCTTGTTTTATGTAACTCAGACCTCCAACAGCTCTTTGAAAGGGGCAGAAAAGGAAGGGAGAAGAAAACACTTGGAAACTAAAATGTACCTTTAGAGCCCTCTTCCTCTGATTTTTCGAGTGCCTCTGGCTTTGTTATCAGAATTTTTCTTTGTGCAGGGAAATTGGTATGAAGAGTCTGAGCCAAAGGGTGACCGGATAATTCTTTGAGGGCGGGTCGCTCAGGAGCTAATGCACTCATTCTCCTGGCTGAAACCCCACCCACTTGCTGCACCACCACCAGTGGAAGTCTCCTGGACTGTGCCAGCGGGAGGTCATTGGTGCAAGGAGGATGAGGTCCACAGGACTCATCCAGCATTCTCAGGGGGATCCGTTGCAGTTGTCTGAAATGGTGGTCCACAGCCGGGCAAGGAGAGTTGGGGGCAGACGAGAGGGCCTGGAGAGTAACAGCACAAACTCAATGTTGGCCACAAATGAGGTGCGGTGGCTGCAAAGAGCCCATGCACTGTGTGCTTTCTGGATAGAGGGTCCAGTCTTCCCCCAGGAGGCACAGACCAGCCCCCAAGAACATGTTTTGTTCTGAGATCCATCCCACAGTGAGGATGGTAACAAGTGGAAATTTATCTAAAGATGACTTTCAGGGCTGGGGCTGGGGCTCAGTGGTAATGCACTTGCCTTGCATGTGTGAGGCACTGGGTTCAATTCTCAGCACCACGTGTAAATAAAGATCTATCAACAGCTAAGGGAAAATTATTAAAAAAATAAATAAAGATGACTTTCAAGAAGGTTAAAGGAGTCCAGGGACCATGTCATGGAGGAACAGTTGGGAAGAAAGGGAGAAGGAACCTGAAGAAGGGACAGAGAAGGACATAAGAGGCCAGTGGCTGGCCTCTCCCATGATTGCTCCAGTGTTGTTTGGGCTGACGTGGGTGGAGCGTGCCAGGGACTGCTGGGTGATGTTTTGGAGGCTGACCCTAAGCCAACATGGGGATGTCTGGCAGGGTCAGTGGAAAGGGGCCGTCCCATATCAAGGGTATAGTTTTAACACACAAATATAACACCAGGCGACGTACTATTCACCAGACAGATGTTATTTCTGAAACATCGTCCTGAGTGTACTATAGTTGGCTGTTGTCGATGCTGGTTTAAAGTCAGGCGACACTTCTCTTCCCTTAAAACTCTTGGTGTACCTTTGGGCTGTGCAGACCCTTCTTGGGAGACAAGCCAATCCTAAATCTGAGGAGGCTCTGAGACAAGACACTTCTCCCTGCCCTGATAAGTCTTATTTTTTTCCAGTACTAAGGAGCTAACCCAGCCCCCACCCCCACGATAGGCAAGCGCTCTATCACTGAGCTACACCTCCAGCTCTTGTTATTTTTGAGACAAGGCCTTGCTAAGTTGCCCAGGCTGGCCTTGAAATCAAGATCCTCCTGCCTCAGCCTCCTGAGTAGCAGGGATTACAGGCATGGGCCACCATGCCTGGTTTTACATAAGTCATTGTAACAGCACACAGTGGAGCCCCAGGTGCTCGTAGAGGAGCTCTGTGTGGCATGCCCGGGCACACACAAGCCCTGCAAAAATCTGCTGCTGAGACCAAAGACATTGCCCTTTGCTTCATGTAAACCCCAAATCCAACCTCCTTCCTGAAGATGAAAAGTTCCCTTACTGGAGCAATTAGGGAAGAGTCACATTCCCCCATGAATGTGTGACCCCATGTGCTTAGGGGTTCAATGTGGGACAGAGGGGACCCCTCAATGCAGAGTGTGTTCTGATCACAGCCTCCCAGCTTGGTTCTCCAGTGGCCTCCCATTTCCTCCAGGTTCATGTCCAAAGTCTTTAATGTGATTTCACATGTCCACTTAATCTCCTGCCTTCTGTCTTCCCATTGCCATTCACTCTGGGGCTCAGGATCTAGGGTATGTCACACTTTCGCGTGGGCTGCGAGCCTTTGCTCCTGCATTCTCAGCCTGGAGCACTGTCCACTTCCTCCCTTCCTCCTCTCACCTGGCCCAGCCGCACACAGGTGCCCTGCCAGACCCCACAGCAGACCTGCAGTGCAGTGTGGAGCCCTTGCTCACATTCCTAGGACCTAATGCAAGCCGGGTACATTGTTAAATGCACGAGGAACCCAGTGCTTCGGCAGTTCCAGGTGTGTCCTGAACCAGCAAAACTCTCTTGTCCCCATGTGATGGAACACAGCAACCCTGCAGGGAGTCCAGTTTTCTGAGTCACCACAACAGCTTTCCTGGGACCTCTTCCCCAACATATCTAGGGCAGGGCCTCCATCATTGGCACCTCCTTGTAAATTTGGACCTCGGGCTGCCTCATGCTTGAATGGCACACTCCTTCCATTTCTTCTATGGACTCTAACAGCTGGGCCAAGATGAGAAAGCTGGGACAGCAAAGGAGTTACTTTAAAGAGAGAACATGAACTTCCCCTTGTCATCTGCTACCCACCCAGAGTTCCTGGAAGAAGGCTCTTTGCTAGGTTATGTAATTGTCAGGCCTCAGACTGAGGGCCCAGCTGCAAACACAAAACCCTCTCCTACTCCCAAGTAGTGGGAGGTGGTGCCTGGGTTCTTAAAGGGCCAAGAGAGTGCTGTGCTCTCTACTTCTATCCTGGACACCTCCACAGTGTAAGAAATCACACCAGGTTCCTTCTCTGGAGCCTGCAGAACAGACCCTCCTGATGGATAGGGTGGGCCTGGGAAGTCAGAGAATGGCTGAATTGTATTCTTTTCTCTTTGAACAATCTCAAACAGAAAATTTGCAATTACACGACAAAGAACATTTTCCCCCTAAACCATTCACCTGTAAACTGTTGACCTGGTTGATCAAAACCCGGATGATAACAGGCCCCATCACTTGTCCTGATTGTGTATGTCCTTGAGAGCGGAAGGGTCCAGTTCAGAATCAGACATTGCATTTAGTTCTGTGCCTTCTCCTCTCCAATATACACTGGTCCTGAGCTGTTCTGAAAGTTACTAGCAGGCATTGAGTAGAATGCCCCTCAATTTGGACCTGTCTCTGCCTGGCAGGGTGTGATTCTGTGCGCTCCCAGCACACTACCCCTGTGTGCTGCCCCGTGTTCCATTGCTGTAGACATTTACTTTGGTCCCTTGATTGGGGTGATGTCTGCCACACTTCTCCATTGAGAAATTGCCCTCTTTCTCTTTGTAAAGGAAAAATATTTTCAAATACATCACAATGAATCCCACCATTTTGTATACTTAGAATGCACCAGTAAAAAAAAAATTTAAGAATAATATTTTGTGTGTAGTTACTTTGAGATCAAGTCACCATCCCATTGAGGAATTCTCCTGTTTATTTATATTAGTGTGTGCTTTGAGTTTCCTATTTTAGTCTGTTACTATCACTATCTTGGTGTTCAAAATGTCTCTGGTTTTGGCTACTGGAAGCTCCTGGCTCTGTGCTCCACTGACGTGTCCCCATCAGTGTTTAAACACTCCCTTGCTTTCTGGCAAAACAACATGTTCTGGGTTCCTTTTCTGCTTCCCCTGTCCTGTCCTGGAATCAGCCATTTCTCCAAGATGCTCTGATTCCTTGAGTGGAAAGTGTGTTTGGGAGCCAGTTCTTGAGATGCACGAAGAAGGCTCCAGGCTTTGGAGAACTTATTGCTTTAAGGCCCTCTCAGTGACAGCTGGGGAGCAGACGCATATACACGTTGACATCTGGATTCAGGGGTTTATCTTTATATGTTCAAGTCCATAAAGGCTCGCCATCACTCTGATTTTAATCCTTTTGTGTTAGCTTTTTGATGCTGTGACAAAATACATGAGAAGAACAACTTAAAAGAGGCAAGATTTATTTGGCTCACAGTTTCAGAGGTTTCAGTCCAAGGTCAACTGGCTCCATTACTTTGGGCTTGAGGTGAAGCAGAACATCATGGTGGGGAGGGTGTGGTGGAGGACAGCTGCTCAGCTTGGCAGCTGGAAAGCAGAGACAGGGAGGGAGCGAGGTGGAGAGGAAGAAAAGGGCAGAAAACAAAATATGTTCTCCAAGAGCACACTCCCAGAGACCTGCTCCCTTCAATTAGTCACCCCCTCCTACAGTTTCCACCACCTCCCAATAATGCTGACAGTTATGAATCCAAGAGTGGATTAATCCATTTATGAGACCAGAGCCTCCATATCCAATCACTTCCAAAGCCCCACCTCTGAATACTGCTGCATTGAGGAACAAGCCTTTAGCACGTAAGCCTTTGGGGGGGACATTCCAGATGGAAATCATAACACCCACTCCATAGGATTCATTCTAGTTTTTTCTTTCTCCATATGCATAAATCCTCTCTTTGGCAAGGAGAAACCTGGCTCCCCTTCTCTTTAGTAGACTCACTTATCAATCAGTGCTCAACAACCTCCCATCTCGGCCACCATCCTCTCCCCAACCAGACCCTGCCCCTTCACTTGGACCCAGTGCTCCACACAGGGCCTTTGCTTTCCCTGGGGAAGCCTCCCTTCACCCTGCTGGGCTCTGACACCCCGCACCAGGTGTTGAGAGGACATTCCTCCTGCTTCCTGACACCTGCCCTGGGACACTATGATCCTCCCACCATGATTCTTCCTTCTCCCCTCTCTCATGGCTCCTGGACAGGATTGTTGAGGAAGGACATATGTCTTTGAAGAAGACTTCTCTTGTGTTTTTTAACCCAAAGAGACAAAATAAGCCTAACAAACATTCTAAACCAACCAGTGAGCCCCAGACTACCCTGTCCCTTCACGGCTGGGTAGCTTTGGCAAATCTCTTCACCTCACTGAGGCTCAGTTTCCTCAACGGTAGAAACGACATGGTGCTGGTGTGAGGTTTCCGTGAGCTCACACCAGCGGACAGTGTGGCCTGCTCTGGCCCCAGGAGACTGCTCAGCAGATGTGAGCTGTGAGGTTGATAGTGCATTTCTCAGAATCCTTAAAAAATGATGTCTCTTTTTTGGAAGGCAGGGCCAGGCTGTGGAGTGGGTGTTCCTCAGGCAGCACAGCTCTGCGGCTCCCAGGCCGTCCTCCTTTTGCAGGATTTTTTTTTTTTTTTTTGGCATGCTTGCAGCCAAGTCTTGGGAGGGTTTCCTGGACAGAGGTCCTTGTGGCCGCTGCCTTAAGACTTGCGGCCGAGGCTGCCACTGCTTTCTGACCCAGGCCACTGCAGGCAGCAGTCCCCACACACACAGCATGGAGCTCTGGGGAGCCTACTTACTCCTCTGTCTCTTTACTCTCCTGACCCCCATCACTGCTGAGTCGCCAACCCCCAAGGTCAAGAAGGCTGCAAATGCCAAGAAAGGTAAGCTGGGGATCACGGCCCCTCCCCATCTTCCAGGAAGCAGGTCACCCCTCCTTTGTGTGACCTCATGCTCCTTCTTTTCATTTCCTCCCTGATGGGTCATCCTGAGAACTTTGGTGAAGTGCCCTTTGGGGGCTAAAGGAGTTCTCTCTCTCTCTCTCTTTTTTTTTTTTTTTTGGTGCTAAGAATTGAACCCAGGGCTTTGTGCATGTGAGGCAAGCACTCTACCAACTGAGCTGTATCCCCAGCTCTGCAGAGTTCTTTCAAGGGGGGGGGGATTGCCAGAACCATAAGGGCTCCAGACTCTTAAAATTGGAAAGAACCTTCCAGATCGTCTGAACTGACATCTGCTCCCCAACTCTTCAGCCTTTTAAAGAAACCAAACCTTTGGTTTGGGAGTGTGGAGATGCTCAACTCCCACGAGGGGGTGCTGTGAGTTTGTGCTTTGTAATCTCAGGACCTTGCTTTTCTCAACTGTAAAATGGGGAGAGTGGTAGTTGTTCAAAGGTTTGTTGTGAAGATTTGATGATGCTAATTAGGTAAAGACACCTAGCCCAGGGTCTGGCACATCTTCCAGGCAGCAGGGCACAGGGCGTGCTTTATGCACAGGGGAAAAGAGGGGACAAGGAAATCTCAATTCCGTTGGGTGTCACAGCCTGTCTCTGCTGCCTCTGGGGTGTGGAGTGCTCTTAGATTGCCTTGGTTCGAGTGGGACCTGCCCTGCGGCCTCTCCAGCAGTGAGGTCACCCTGGGCTGCTTGGAGACACCAGCTGAATGCGATGGTAATAGATGGAGCTGTTGTCCCACAGGCTCAGAGGCCAGCAGAGAGAGTCCAGGGAGGAGAGGGTGGGGATTTAGGCAGAGAAACAGGCTGCCAGAGCCAAGACCCAGCAAAGGCAGGAAAGAGGGTGGGGTGTCCTCTGCCCTTCTCAGGCTCCTCTGTAAATGGGACAGTGAGCAAATAAAGGTCCATGGGGACCATGGAGCCTGCAAGGCTACAACAAAGAATAGGGCAGATCTGGGAACTGCTAGGGAAAAGATTCAGGGGCTTGGGGTGTTATGTGTGAGGCCCTGAGTTCCATCCCCAGAACTGCAAAAAAAAAAAATTTTTTTTAAATGAATCTCCAAGACTGAGCCTACAAAGTGAACAAAACAGGATGGATACTGTGCTAACATTTATTTTGGAGAAGGGATTTGTGTAAGAGTACACATTAATTGTATATGCATAGAATTTTTCTGGAGGGATCCACAAGAGCAAATAACAGTGGCTACCTCTGGGAAGGCAAACAGGTTGTGAGGGAGACTATAACTTTTTGAATGGTTTGAATTTTTAAATTATATGCATACATAACCTTTCACGAAATATCCATTTAAAAGAGATGGTTAATATCCATGAGCATTAGTCAGTGGTCACCAGGGGAGATTCTTTGTGAAGGAGGCAGCTCAGAGCAAATAAGAGAATTTCCTTTCTTTTTTTAATTTTTTTTTTAGTTGTAGATGAACACAATACCTTATTTTACTTATTTATTTTTATGTAGTGTGGGGGATTGAACCCGGTGCCTCACATATTCTAGACAAGCGTTCTACCACTGAGCTACAACCCCAGCCCCAGGACAACCTTCTTTCTTTTTTATTTTTTTTTATTTTTTGCACCAGGGATGAAATCAGGGGCACTTGACCACTGAGCCACGTCCTCAGCCCTATTTTGTATTTTTATTTAGAGACAGGGTCTCACTGAGTTGCTTAGCGCCTTCCTTTTGCTGAGGCTGGCTTTGAACTGGTGATCCTCCTGCCTCAGCCTCCCAAGCCCCTGGGATTACAGGTGTGGTTCACTGTGCCTGGCCCCAGAAGAACTTTCTAGTATAGAAAATAGTTGCTAATTCCTCAAGTTTACTGAAGATTTGGTATGTGTTTATTTAATTTGTAATTTATGTCTTCAGTGGTGTAAAAGGAGAGGGTGAGAGAAGGCAAGGCCTTGATCCTTCCCTGCTGACACCCGGGCCTCTGCCCCAGCGGTTTCCATGCCTTGGAGGCCCAGGCCTCGGGAGCCCTCACAATAGCACGAGAGCCCACCTCAGCGTTTTGACTCTGGTTGGATTTTCTTCCTTCCAGTCACCTACACAGCGAAGCTATGGAGCAGTCCCTCTGTGCTAGACTGATACACACAGGAGCCTGGAAGCGTGGTCCCTGCTCTTAGGATGGGAACTGGGGTGGTTTTCACTCAAGCAGCAGCAGCCTGAAGTGGGGGGTCATGTTATAATCCAGGTGCTGGGCCGCCCCCGACAGAGATTCCCGCTCAGGGTTTCAGTGGCCCCGCCATCTGCCTTTCCCAAAGGTCTGCAGTGATTCCCAGGACTGAGTCCTAGCAGCCACCTTGTGATGGGGCTGCACACAGATGTGGGGGACGGTCAGGCCCCAGAAGAGCACTTGGTGCCCAGGCCTCGAGGTAGAGAACACGATGGCAGGGCTGGCGAGAGGAGGGAAGGACAGTGTGGGTTAAGGCCCTGCCCTGGCCCCAGGGTGGGCAAGAAGGGGGGCCCCCGGGTGTTTCTGGGAGCTCACCTGCTCCTCCTGTGGCCTATGACCTGGCTGCTGATGGATGTCAGCCTGAGCTGGGGCATGCAGGGAGGGCTCAGGGCTGGAGCTCTAGGGGCCATGTGGCCACAGCTGGCCCAGGAGTTTGGGAGGGCAGAATGTCCTCATAAGGGTCACAGCCCTTAGAACAGGGACCCGGGAGAACCTGGAGGGCATTCACTCCAACAGCGCCCATCAGAAACCCAAGCCCTGAAGGCAGAGGGGCAGCACCGGGCCCCCTGACTCCTTGCCCAGACTGTAGGGACACCCCTAACTCCCACACCTTCCTCAGTTAGCTCCTTGCTCCATGGTCAGTCCCTGGAGGATCTGACACATCCAGGCATGTTTACACAAAGTATGAAAGGTACCCCCTTTGAACTGACAAATTATTAAATCATTATTAATTAAAGGCACCTCTTTTTCTGGTCTGACCCAGCCTAGCCAGGACAAGGCTTAGGACCTGCACATGGACCTCAGCTGAAACCCTTGTGCAGTATCCAACTTGCACAACCTCACATGGTGCCCTGTGCTGGTGCATTAGATGAGTGGGTCCAGAGCTGCTGTGAACTCAAAGGCTGAGTCAGAGGCTGGGGGTGAGGTACATGTCACACCATTGCTAGTTTGCCAGCCCCCCAGTCCTCTCTTTTTGCCTTGCTCATCTGGGTGTTTCTTTCCTCATGTTTGACAAGCTACATCACTAATCTCTGTATATAATAAGTCAGGGTGTTGCGTGCAATTTCCCTGCAAAGGCTCAGATGGGTGGACAAAGGCTCTGACCTCAGCCCTCATGAATGTGGACCGTAAACTGACACAGCCAAAGCCTTTCCCCACCCTCTACCCAGAGCTCAGTGTAGCCCTTACAGAAGCCCCTGGAGTTTCAGAAAGACTGGGGTCCACCCAGAGATCTCTGAACTCACACACATGAACAGATCTGTGTTCCCGCCTGCCCCTGCCCACGCACCACACACATAACCAGCTCCCAACAGGCTGGCTCCCAGTTATAGAAGGCTGGCCTCAGTTTCCCAATTTGTGAAATACTGGTGTTATAGAACGACACATTTCCCAAGGCATGAGGTTGATAGCACCACACAATGGCACATGGGAAGGTCGAGCCTAAACCTGGCCTGCAGCGGTCACTAGCGCACCGGCGGCTAAACATGAAAACCTGGTTGCTTCCACTTGTGCACATGTAACTGGATGGGCGTACCTCCGTGCTAAGTGGGAGCTAGGTGGTTCCAGGCTTACAGAGTCCTCTGAGCTGGATTGTTATCCTCCCATTTTTAGATGAGGAAACAATCCAAAGAGGCTGAGCAATTTGTCCCAGGTCACCCATGTCTGCCACCTGCCAGCCCCTGCAAATGGTGGCATTCTGTTCCTTTGTCTCTGGGCTGAAGAGCCTGTCCTGCTGTTCTGTGCTCCTTCTTCCAGCTTAGGGAAGTGGTCTTTAGGCTCTCAAGGGCCCTTGTCCCTGCTCCCTATGCTCTCCACTCTTCTGGAGCTGACATGGTGGCTGCTCCCTGGCCCCTGCCAATCCCAGCCTCATCCAATCCCCAGGACAAATGGGGACATGGTGCACTGAAGCAGGAGCAAGTGAGGGATGGGTCTCACTTGGATCCTTTCTGCATTCACACTGGCCATCCTGTCCTTTGAAAGTGCCCTCCTCTGTCCCTCCTAGTAGGTCGTTGGAGGACCACTACCAGGGACAGAGAAAGAGAGAACTCACCCAGAGAGCAAGGCTGAGGGGAGTCCTTTCCCTTCTCCATCTGAAGCTGGTCCTCTCTGCCTGTCCCTTCCCTGTCCTGGTCTCTACTTCCTTCCTCACGTGTTTGTGACTGTCCCCATTTTCTCCTGACTTCATCCTAGATGTCGTGAGCCCAAAGATGCTTGAGGAGTTTAAGAACCGGCTGGACAGCCTGGCCCAGGAGGTGGCCCTGCTAAAGGAACAGCAGGCCCTGCAGACGGGTGAGTGGGGCCCTCTCTGAGCAGGAGCACAGCTGAGAGCCCAGGCTGGTGGCTGTGGCAAGGAAGGTGTCTCTGACTGCCAGCCAGCATCAGGGCCCTGGCTGCATTAGGCCAGGCCTGCAGGCCAGGGCAGCAGGCTCAGGGAGCCCTGTCCCCAGCCCGCTTCCTCTGGAGAGATCCCTGACCAGATCCAACCAGGCATGCACAGCTGTCTCCGCCCACAGCGGGGAGGTGGGGCAGTTGAACTGCCCCAGGAGGGCAGGAGGCTCCCCAACAGGAATCATTACTGCCCAGGAGAAGTAGGACCCCCAGGCCACTCCAGGGACAGAGGTGGTGGCCCAACCTGACATAGCTCCCAGGAGACGCTCCACTGAGCAGCTTCCGCAGCCCTGGGGCCATGCTAGACTCAAAGTCATGTCAGCAGTGTGACTGGTGCTGTCCCTTTGAGTCATCTGAGGCAGGACTAATCACCCCCAGCTGAGCCCAGTGAGGCAGGGAGAGATCTGCACCCAGTCCCACAGAGCAGGAAGCTCCCTGGTCTGTGCCACACTGGGGGTCAGGCTTCAGCCCTCCTGGCTCTGCACTCACCTGCCCAGCAAAGATGTGTGACATCGCACAGCTTGGGAGTAAGGTCACAGCCACCTGCCCAGCAGCCTGAGGGCTCCATTCTCCATACTCCGAAGTCTCACCCACTCCTCTATGACCTTGGCCTCCAGTCCAGGGAGCAGGGAGACGCAGCGTTCTCACGGGTGGACATCTACAGTGCCTGGCGCTGTTCCAAGTGTTTAATGCACATTAACTCACTGGCTGCAAACCCACACAGTGGGCCTGCCACACTGTCACTATGTTCACACCCTTGCTTCCCACCAGGAAGCTGATGATCTTGTCAACAGCAGAGAGGAGCAAAGCCTCCCTTGGCTGTACTCTGCAGCCTCAGGTTCCCAGCCTGGGGTCACCCTGACTCCTCCTTAGCAAATCTACAAACCTCCCTGTGTCCATAGCTGACCTCTCACCAGCAGCTTATATGACACAGCCCACCCACTTCCTGGGTTCTGGGCCCTTCCCTGCTTTGCCTCCTCAGAAGCCTCCAGGATACTTCTCACGAGGCAGTCTCCCACTCAGATCCTTTCTGCATTCACACTGGCCATCCTGTCCTTTGAAAGTGCCACCCTCTGTCCCTCCTAGTACAGGGTCTTTGCATATGCTGTACAGGCAGCCTGGGTCGCTCAACAGTCACTTCATACAAGCCTGCAGAGTACCTTCTCAGGAGTCTCTAAGCCCTCATCAAGCAGGCTCCTCAGCTACAGCAACTCTCAGAGAACAATGTCCTTTCCTTTGTCACATTGATTGCAACTGTAACATGCACTTGTTTCTTGATTTATGTCTGCCCCCTCCATTAGACTCTATGCCCCAAGGACACATGCCTCTTTTAGATTGTCTCATCTCCCTCCCGTCCCTGTCCAGCATAGTGTCTGCCACAGATCAACACTCAGTAAATCTTCCTTCAAGGAAAGACAAACACACAACCTTGGATACTTTGCCTAACATGGCAGGTGGGAGAGAGAGAGGATTCTAGAATAAAAAAGCATCTCCAGAGACATCTTTTATTTTAAATAATAGAAACCAGTGACTTCAACAAAAAGTGAGTCTGGAAGTAGTCTGTTACGTTTTTGTTCAGAAACTTCACCTTATGGTCCCTACACAGTTGCTGCAAATCCAAGCATCAGGAGGGCATTTGAGGCAAAAAGGAGGAATGGTGGCCCAGCACATCTGTCCCATTTGTCAGGAGAGTATCACTCCTCCACTTCCACCCCACCAACCAGAACCCTACACATCTGTAGCTTTAAGAGCACTGGAGAACACAAAAAGAGAGCTTTTTTGGCCTCTGTGTTAGAAGGCAGAAGGGAGAAGACAGTTGGGAGGTGGAGTGTCCACTACAGAGGGGGCATTTTGAATGAGCACAGGGCCACTCTGGGCATCAGTTTCCTTATCTACAGAGCAGAGGTTCTAGGGGTAAACTTGAGCATAAACTCTGAGGTTTCTCGCATGTCTGAACTATGTACTGGTGAAGTCAATGTAAGTGAGGGTGAGGACCTCCTGGTGCCAAAGTCCATGACATATAGAGGTCCAAGATACTCTCTTCCACGTCTGCTGATTCCTAGGAAGTCCCTGGCTTCCTGAGGGATCTCCTTCTCTTTCCACATCCCACAAATCACCTTGATAGTGAACCCATCCACTGCAAACAAAACCAATCAAACCAAAGTGTATAAATCAGGGCTTGTGGAGGTGGGGCTTCTCTCCTGTCCTCTGCCCCTTTTTTCCCTTCCTCCGTCAGCAATGCATGTGAAGGACCCACCCAGTATGGCAGAGCCAGGCACAAGGAGACAGCTGCTTTGGGAAAGGGGTGTGGCCTTGGGCCAGGTGGCTGTCTCCTACAGAGGCAATCCCCCCAAAGGGCTGAGGGCAGAGGGCTGTCTTCCTGCACACTTCCAGAAGCAAGTCCTTCATCCCTAGGGGGCCCTAGGCAGAGTGCCAGTGTCCCCAGCAGGAAGAAAGCCTGGTTTGGCTAAGCTGCAGGTCAGCACGAGGCAGAGTGGCTGAGTTGGGACAGAGTGTGTGACTAGACACCTCTGTGAGGCCTCAGGTCCCTGTTGAGGGTTGTCAGATGCCCACGGGGGCATACATGGAGATGTTGCTCTGTTGACATTTGCTGCATGGAGTGGAAGTAACTAGGTGAGCAGGTGAGTGAGTTGTAGGGGTAAAATGGGGGAGGTGGAATGCTGTGCCTGACATTTGTAGGGCAGCAGCATAAGGCATACACCCCATCTGCCTAAATATTTAACTTATAAGTTAAGCGATAAAACAAACTGCTCAACAAAAACACCTCTGTCCTCCTAACTTGACCAAATAGTATTTCCTACAAACTTTGAGGCCAGATTCAATTTGAGAATTCTTAAGACTCTTGAGTTCCACGCCCCCCCAAAAAAAGCCAGTGCCCACCTCTTCTGTTTTGTCTTCTGAGGGTCTTGCAACCTCAGCCTGCAGTACTCAGTCCCTGGGAGATCTTACCTGGGAAGAGGGCCATTGCAGGCCAGGGATCGCAGGTCCCAGGTACTGGGGTGTGGTCCAGCTCAATGTGGGCATGCACCCTGGCCATGCAAGCCCTGGGATATTAGAGGGGTGAGGCAAAAAGACCATAGCTGGGTTCCCTGGGAAGCTGGCTCTGAGATGGAGTGAATCCATTAGAAGAGGTCTCCTATACACACTTCTGGGGGTGCAGGAAGGGAGTGCAATGTAATGGGGTAGGGGAGGGTTGAGGTTAGCCTCCGTGTGTGACTCCACAAGAGCCAGAAAGTGAAAAGAGCCCTTGAGAATCATCCTGCTTTGAATGGAGGTTAGACTCCCACAGCCCTCAGGTGGCTCTCTGCAGCAGAGAAAGGGATCCCAGTGGCAGGGTTTCAAGAACAAGGATCTGGGCGCTGTGACTCAGTGTCCCCCACAGCAGGGTCTTTTTGCCGGAGTCTAGGGGCTGTAAAGGTCGTAGAAGATGCGATGAAGGATGGTGGGCCTTCCTGGGACTGGAGCGGGTGTTTGACTTGGAACCGGGGACCCTCAGTGACAACCATCTCTCCCCCTCAGTGTGCCTTAAGGGCACCAAGGTGCACATGAAGTGCTTCCTGGCCTTCCCCCAGCCGAAGACCTTCCATGAGGCGAGCGAGGACTGCATCTCCCGCGGGGGCACGCTGGGCACGCCGCAGACAGGCTCGGAGAACGACGCCCTGTACGAGTACGCGCGCCAGAGCGTGGGCAGCGAGGCCGAGGTGTGGCTGGGCCTCAACGACATGGCAGCCGAGGGCTCCTGGGTGGACATGACCGGCGGCCGCGTGGCCTACAAGAACTGGGAGACCGAGATCACTGCGCAGCCAGACGGCGGCAAAACCGAGAACTGCGCCGCCCTGGCCGGCGCGGCCAACGGCAAGTGGTTCGACAAGCGCTGCCGCGACGCGCTGCCCTACATCTGCCAGTTCGCCATCGTGTAGCCGCTGGCGGTGCGGCCGAGGAGGGAGACCCGGGGCGGGAGGGGTAGGGGTGGCGGGGTCCCGGGGAGGGGCGGGGATCGCGGGGCCCGGGGATCTTAGGGCGCCCGGGGAGTGCCAGGAAAGACCTTGCTGCTCCCGCCCTGGTGCCTCCTCTTGCAATAAAGTCGGTGCAACTTCTGGAGTCCCTGGGGTCTGTGCTGGGTGCGCCGGGCGGGGCGGGGCCGAGCGGCGGGGCGGGACTCCGGGAGGCGGGGCCAGAAGGCTGGAGCTGCGTATGCAAGAAGCCAGCTGAGCACAAGGGTTCCCACCACCCAGGGATACACGATGGGAAGACCGGACAGAGGACCGGGTCGGGGAAAGGGAGTGAGAGAGAGTGGCTCTTTTTCTTTTTATAACTTTGTGTACCTAATCTCAGACTTCCAGAAAAGTTCCCCAGATGTTATCATTTCCTTATATTTGTCTAAGCCTTTTATTAGTTTTTGACAGTAAATGCATTTGATTCCCCTTTATCCCCAAATACTTCAGTGTGTGTTTCCTGAAAGCAAGGATATGGTCTTCCACAAGCAACAACACGTTTATCAAAATCAGGAAATAAACTGATCTGGTATTGTTATCTAAGTTACAGTTGTTATTCAAATTTTCAGGTTTCTTTTTGTAGACCCTCTTCCATCTGTTGGAATCCTGCACACCCACCACCCCCTCCATTTCTCCTCTTCCTGGGGATCTGGGATGCACTGAAATACTGGGACCTGCTGTGGGGTAGGGGAGGAGTGGGGAACATCCATCTACCTTCTACCTCAACACACCCTGGGGCTGGGGGGGGTGGTCCAGGAGCCAAATGTGGCAGTCACCAACACTTCCCCACCAATGACCAAAGTGTCCCCTTCCTTCATACTCACAGAAGGCTAGTCAGGGGGTCCAAGTGTTGCTCCATGTTATCATGGAACAGTTTTGAGCCCACCATATTGGAGGAACTTTTACTATTATTATTAGTAGAAGTAGTACCACCAGAGGTGCTTAACCACTGAGCCACATCCTCAGACCCTTTTAGTTTTTATTTAGACAGGGTCTCACTAAGTTGCTTAGGGCCTTGATAAGTTGCTGAGGCTGGCTTTGAACTTGCAATCCTCCTGCCTCAGAGTCTTGAGCTGCTGGGATTACAGACGTGCATCACCATGTCGGGTATGGAACTTCAAACATGTCATCTGGTTTAGTTTTATCCACCCAGGATGAGAGGTGTCATGACCATCATTTTACAGGAAAGGAAATCAAAGCTCAGGGAAGTTCAGTGGCTTCTGTTGGTCACAAAACTAGTAAGTAGTAGCTGAGGCAGGATTTAACCTAGGGTTCATTCCAAAGCCATTGGCCTTTGTACCACCACTGCATGTTTGCTTCCTGTGACTGAAACTTGCCTGAAATAAAATTAAGAGGTGGTCTAATGTTCCCCAGAGGGTATTGGCCAGCTCCTGGCAAGACCTGGCCCCGTCAATCACCATAAGCTTGGCTCTAGTGACACCTTCCGGGTGACGTTTTCTGCACCCCTCAGTGGTGGCCATTGCTCTACTGTCTGGATTTCCATATCACCTTTTGCTCCCTATCTTCTATTGTGTCTTGCCTTCAGTGATAAATGGATGATAGTTGATATGCTGATGTGGTGGGTTGGGGAGGCAGCTTACAGTGAATGTTGTACCTACTCTGTGCCAGGAAGTCTGTTTGTCATTATCACAGAAAGCATCTCACAAAACTTAACATATGGGAGGAGGTGATGAGATCCGTTGCTGGAAGTACAGAAACAGACTCAGAAGGACGATGCCATATGTTCAAGATGGTCCAGCAAGTGAAGGACAAAGCTGAGGCTCAAATCTGTCTTGTAACTCAGTTCTGGACTCTTTGACCCCCGCTCCCTGGGGCTGAGAGTGGCCAGGGTTTTTTCAGA
The DNA here is from genome assembly GCF_964194105.1 of Spermophilus citellus. Classification (NCBI taxonomy): domain Eukaryota; kingdom Metazoa; phylum Chordata; class Mammalia; order Rodentia; family Sciuridae; genus Spermophilus; species Spermophilus citellus. Next base: position 20,180,820 of record NC_138184.1, on the reverse strand, counting down.
CTTCCTAAAATGAGTGGCTGCCCTCAAGAGCACAGCCTCTGTGAGAGTAGGATCTGGTGGGAAGGTAGTCACTAGGCCACCATCTGGGCAGGCAGCAAGCATTACCTAGCTCCAGCAGCAGGTGGCAGTATGGGCAAGAGAATCACATCTTTTACCTACCTCTAATGCTCTTGCGTGTGGGACACCAGTTCTCTGATTTTGTCTCCTTTTTTCGGAGGTTCTCACTGCTGGCCTTGAGCTCCTGGGCTTCTGGGAGCCTCCAACCTCAGCCTCCTGATGATCTTGTCTTTATTTTAAATGTTCACATCTTGTTCATCATGAATATTTTAGCATTAAATATGAAATGATAGTGTGGTCAAATACAATTGATCTGCTTATGGAGGATTTTCTTTGGCATCCCATTAAATTTTGTATCCCTGGCGAGTGCCCCATCCACCTCTTTAGTCCCTGATCTTCCTCAGAGGTAAACTTGGGAGCATGTTTTTAGATGTAATACAATGATGGTTTTAAGGGAATCAGTGTCTAACTCTTCATCTTCTGAACTGCACTAGCCAGGCACAGGCTTGGGTCAGAAGCCTCCCCTCCTGTTTTCTCTTTAAAATCACCTTTTTTCCCTTTTTACAACAGAAAGGCCACTCTTTCACCCATCCTGATCTTATTATGGTGTGTAGAAAGCTTTGGTGATGCCAAACAAAGGGACAATTTGAAATATTATTAGTGTAGGGGTTGAGAAAGTAAAAGATGGGGCAAACCATCTGTTATGCTTTAGATGTATGGTGTCCCCCAAAAGCTCACATGTGAGACAATGCAAGAACGTTCAGGGGTAAAATGATTAGATTATGAGAGTTGTAACCTGGATTGATCCATGGATATGGATTCACTGGGTGGTAACTGTAAGCAGGCAGGGTTTGGCTGGAGGAGGTAGGTGATTGGGGCAACCCTTTGGGGTTTATATTTTTGTCCCTGGTGAGAGAAGTTCACTCTGTTTTCTGGTGGCCTGAGCTGCTTTCCGCCATCACGCCCTTCTGCCATGATGCTCTGCCTCATCTTGGGCCCAGAGATATGGAGTCAATGTCTATGGAATAAGACCTCTAAAACCAAAGACCTCTGAGCCAAAATAAACTTTTCCTCCTCTAATTGTTCTTGTCAGGTATTTTAGTCACAGAGATGAAAAGGCTGACTAAAACACCATCCTTTTGCAAATTTAGAAGTTTTAATCTTTTACCTTCAATACCTTTAGGGACAACCCTAACCAAATTATCAGCCAATAGACCATACAAAATAATTCCCGACAATTAAACACTTTTGACCTGAACCTAGAAGTTCAGGTGTTAGGTGACAACCTGGTAACAAAACTCCTTGCGGTCCCACCATCGTATTTATCTGCACAAGATTTCATTTTACAAGTATAAAAGTGAAAAAATAGAAATAATGTTAATGCTGAGTCCTGTTTCCTTCTAGGACTCATGAACCAATTTTTAAACAACCTACTCATCTGATTATAAAAATGTGTGAGATGTATCTGGAAACAGGAAGTGTAGAAGGAGCCTTGTGGGCCCAGACAGCTCAGTTCCGGTGGAGAAGGGGCTGCGCTGCCAAACCTAGAGCTGGTCATGGTGGTACTGGGTGTGGGCCTTGAAGATGGCCAACAGAGCATCCTTTCTTCATCTTCAAAATGAAGTTTGGACTAGATGATTCCTGAGACCCCTGAGTCCAGGATTCCACCCAGCTGTCTCAGGACTGTCACTGTGGAACCCCCTTCAGATAAGAAAGCTGTTTCCCCAGGCTGAGGCAGGGAGGATCATGAGTTCAAAGCCAGCTTCAGCAACTTGGTGAGGCCCTACGCAACTCAGTGAGACCCTGTCTCTAAATAAAATACAAAAAAGGGCCGGAGATTAAAAAAAAAAAAAAGCAGCCATTTGTGGGCTGTGTCCTCTGCCCACGCACGGGTCAGACCTGCATTGGCCATTTTATTTTCTGCAGAGGCCATAGGCCTTTGTGCTCTCTCTCTCTTGCATTCCAGATATGTACAAATTCAGATGCCCAGTGGACAGGGCCACCTGGAAGTCCTTAGGCCCCTACTTCAATGGATTTAAAGGGAACTTGCATCCACCGCTTTGCTTCATCTGAAAACAGCTTCAACCGCTGGTGCATCCTGATGCCTCAGACTTCCAGGCAATAATTCTTCTTTTGATTTTGGCAAAGAGAAAACAGGGATATTAATAAAATTAATAAAATTTTAATTTTAATATTAAAATTAAATAGTAAATATTAATAAAAACAAAGAAAACGAACAACTTTTTGTGCTGACCAGGAAACCCTTTACTATGAATTTGGCAACAAATCTAGAAGTTGCATTTACTATTCAGTGGCTCAGGAGGAAGGTATTGCTCCAACACGTGACTAAATCAGTCAAGGTCACTCCAGGTGAATTTGGGTTGGCAGAAATAATTGCAGACACAGAAAGTAACTTTTCTTAAGGTCCAGTGATGGCTACTCAGCCCCGCCTCCCATAAGGGAAGCCAGAGGGGCAGACAAAATAGAGGAATGCACACCTGAAACCATCCTACTTATTGAGGGGAAGGTTCCTCCCTAATGAGGCAAGGAGTTAGGTTTCAGGGGGTGGAGTCTAGCTTCCTGAAGTCTTGGGGTCAGTAGATTGATTGACATCTTGGCAAGTCACACCCATCTCAGGTGCTGTGTGGGATCAAAGGCCGAGCTAGTGAAAAGCACACACACGTGCACAGCCCAAACAGAGCAGCAACCTCAGTCCAGGCTGCTTGTGCGCTCAAAATGCTCACAGCTCACACACACAGCCCATGGCTGGCCCGCAACAAGGTATTACTAAACATACTTTAGGAAAAAGGGGTACAAAGATAACTTTGGTGAGAACATTCCGTAATGGGGCTGGAATCCAGCGCAAGTCTGTTGCCTTCCAAAGCCCACGTGCCATCTGCTCTGTATGCTAACTCCTTCCTGAGTCTTGGGAAAAAAAAAAAAAAAAGACAGATTTTCAAATGTTTCATGATGTGATTGTAAAAGATCTGTAAAAAGAAAAAAAAAAATCGATAGTGCTGGCATTGGTGTGTGTTTGTGATGGGAGGTGCAGGATCCTGTAAAAGCACATTCCAGATTTCCTGGGGCTGCATCTGAGGCCTTATGTTGTCTTCTCCCTCACCTGCTTTTCACTGGCGACTCGTTTCTGAACATAATTTATGAAATCTTTCAACGTTTAAAATTGTGACACCACCTGAAAAACGCGAGCCTTTTTCTCCACTAGGGGGCACTGTTGTTTCGTACAATGCGAGAACGGGTGTTGGGGTGGGGCCGGGAAATAGCTCAAAGAGCAACACTTCACATAGGGAAAGTGAGGCACAGGGCGGTTAAGGGTCAGTCAAGGCTACTTTCTCAGGATAAAGCAGCTTGTGCAGACCATTTCTCCAAAGTGCTCACCAGTAAGAACTGAGTGCTTGCCATTTGCCGAGCTCGCAGTTCTGGGTATGCACTTGAACTAGCTGTTCCCTGCCTAGTGGGACACTTGGCATTTTCAGATGCTAACTGGAGCAGCTCTCCTGTTTTGCCTTGTTGAGAAAATAATTGGGCAATATGGCAAGAAAATGTTGCACAGTGTACAAGCTAAACCACTAGGTCAGAAGCCAGCTGGGAAGCCAGGGCTTGCTCTAGGGTTTTCTTAACCAGAAAAACCTTAAACTGGGTTGCAGTTTTTCAACAGCAGTGACTCTGGTTCAAGATGAAACTCTAGCCTTGGATTCCAGCTCTGCCACTTTCTAGCCCTGTGGCCCTCGGGAATCATCTCTGAACCGTGGTTTCTTCATTTGCAAAAGGAGAGCAGAGGGCTGGGGCCAGGCTCACAGCTGCAGAAGCTGAAGGCAAATTTCTCAGCCTCTCAAATCAGCCACACCTGCATTGCTGGGGTTACCGTGATCTCTTCAACTCACCTGTGACTTGTTCTCTCCAAGGCCATCAGTGAAAGCAGCAAAGCAGTGTATGGAGTCTGTTAGGCTACGATCTTCTCTGCTTTTACAAGCCAGTCCGCTTTCTGGGGTGATGAGAGAGTGTGTGCTGCAAGGGGAGGAACAGCCCACCCACTGGGGACCATGGTGACCCTGGTGTAGGGTTACCCTCTGCGGTTGTCTCATCACCTGGAGAGTGAGCCTAACTGCCTCTCTCACATTGTTGTTGTGGATTGAACTTGCAAAAAGCCTCAAGCCCCCTCCTTGGCACACAATTACGAAGATCATGAGACAATGGTACTGTCTGAAAATGTTTTGGAAACAAAATTATCTTACAGAAAAGGTGATAAAAGATTCAACACCATTATCTTCACCTGGTAGGAAAAATATACAGTGTGCTCCACTATGACCTAGTTTCTTATTAGACAAGAAAGACGTCTCAGTGAGTTCTTATCACTCTAAGCACCCAGCAATGGTACCACATGTACTAACTAGGATTGGCAATGATCAGATTCATAATTGTTTTATATGTATTGTTTTCTTTTTTGCAGTGTTGGGGATTGAGCCCAGGATCTCGAGCAAGTTAGATAAGTCCTTTTCCACTAAGCTACATACTCAGCCCCACTGTATGGATTTTGAAAGGAAGTAGAAGTTGAACTTGAAGGACTTCTTCATTTCAGAAGAAAGTAGGCATGTTTATCAGGATTATTTATGGTTTTATATATATATAATAAAAAATCCAAAATAACCTCATAGTCCATGACGACTGCTGAAGTTCCAGCCATTGTTATCCACATTTCAGTCATCTAGTAAGAGGAAAGGGAGAAAGGGCCAATTTCCTTAAGGAGCTTTCTCTTTTCCTTCTCACAGATAGAACTTTTCCTAGCACTTAGCTCTAAGAAAAGATAAAAAGTACTATCTTTTAAGTGGGTACATTGAAATCCCCTCCAAATTAAACTTGTTTAAAGAAGAAGGGGCAAGGGCTGGGGATGTGGCTCAAGCGGTAGCGCGCTCGCCTGGCATACGTGCGGCCCAGGTTCGATCCTCAGCAGCACATACCAACAAAGATGTTGTGTCCGCTGAGAACTAAAAAATAAATATTAAAAATTCTCTCACTCTCTCTCCTCTCTCACTCTCTCTTTAAAAAAAAAAATGACCTTTTCCATATTTAAAAATAAATAAAATAAAGAAGAAGGGGCAAATTGTAGGCAACTAGAAGTTTGTGCTGTGGAACCTGATTGGGAAGCTAGGAGGCAAGAGAATTAAGAGATCTTGAAGAAGAAATGGTGATTATTTTTTTTTTTTAAAGTTGTAGATGGACAGCATGCCTTTATTTTATTTTTTTATTTTTATGTGGTATTGAGGATCGAACCTAGTGCCTCACACATGCAAGGCAAGCGCTCTGCCACTGAGCTACAGCCCCAGCCTGGTGATTCTTGATCTGGTTCCCAAAAGCTTGCTGCCAGTCCTGCATGAGTCCTATCTTCACTGGGCAGCTGGGTCAAGCCCTAGTTCCCTTTCAACCAAGCCCTTGTTCCTAAGTAAGGCTGTCACAGCCTTTGTTTTGAATTGTTCTTCTCAAAAGGCCAACCTTCTTCTTTGAGAGCCTGGGCCTAGCAGGGTGTTAACCTTGGTGCCTCTCCACCTGCCTCTTCCTGGAGGGCAGAATCATGGATTGTGACCCTGGGCCAAAAAGCCATGATACCTGTCTGAGGCAGACCTTGTCTGAACTCTATGAAGCTATCATTTGGTTTTATGTCACTATCCCAAGAATTAGTTGTACCCTTTATTACTCATGGTCCCTGCAGGAAACAATCCAACTCACTCAAGGGCTGGGGAAGTAGTTCAGGGGTAGAGTGCATGTGAGCCAGACCCCCAGGAGTGCAGGAGGCCCTGTGTTCCCTCCCAGGTTAAAGACTATCATGAAAAGATTACAAGTGGTCCCCTTATGCACAGATCTGATATGCTTGATCCCAGTCCCCTAGAGAAATGGTTCAAATTTCAGACACCTTGTTATATTAGCTGTGAGTATAATTCACATTTGCAAATCATTGTGAATACATTAATTGATAATCAAATTTCTCTGCTCGTTCTTTAGTCACTGACAGATGGTCAGCATGACTCACATCACTTTCTTTGAAATCAGCTGCTTGCAGGTGGCTGTGCACCTGTGACTCAGTTCATCCACAGACAGCAGTGTGTGTACTTGTGTCGCCTCCTTGTCTCCCCGATGATAGCTTCACAGAGTTCAGCCAAGGTCTGCCACAGATGTGCGCGGTGGCTTTTTGACCTAGGGTCACAATCCATGATTCTGCCCTCCAGGAAGAGGCAGGTGGAGAGGCACCGAAGCTAACATCTTGCTAGGCTCAGACTCTTGAAGAAGGGGGTGGGCCTTTTGAGAAGAACAACTCATGTGACATTTCACAGAAATGGATAATCAAAAGAGGGAACCAGCGGAGAAATATAAAAGTGCAGCAAAGAAATGAAGGGTGATGGCGCTGGACGTGATATTGAAATGGATCACATGTGGAGTTGGAGGGAGGGAGCTGGCTGTGGGAATATGGATGATGCTGCCATCTGGACACTGGAGATGAGCTAGAGGAACCTCGTGTCTGAGAACTTATCCAGACAAAGAAAGTGTGACAAAAAGGATGAAAATGTCCCCAGAGGAAATGACGCCAACCCCAAACCATATCCCAGGAACTCTTAGAGAAGACTTGTGACACTGGAAGTAAATAGATTAAAATGGGAGCCAGGTGCAGTGACGCACGCCTGTAATCTCAGGGGCTCAGGAAGCTGAGACAGGAGGATTGCGCGTTCAAAGCCAGACTCAGCACAGCAAGGCACTAAGCAACTCAGTGAGACCCTGTCTCTAAATAAGATACAAAATAGGGCTGGGGAGGTGGCTCAGTGGTCGAGGGGCCCCGAGTTCAATCCCTGGTACCAAACAAACAAACAAAAAGTTAAAATGGGAAAGATGATCCAAATCAGAGAACAATTTGCCAAGACACAGAAAAGACACTCTGTATCAGAAGTTATGACAGGAAGGAGGAGGCTAGTGGTTCCAGAGACTCTTGCTAAGACTGTTACAGAGAAAACACTTTAATCCTCAACATTTCTAATATTTTAAAATTAGTGTATCCACTGTTATTTTTTGGCACTCTTGCTGACAGTAAGACAGTTTCAATGTTTTTTTTTTTTTAATATTTCTTTTTTAGTTGTATTTGGACACAGTACCTTTATTTTTTTTAATTTATTTTTATGTGGTGCTGAGGATCGAACCAAGCGCCTTGCACATGCTAGGCGAGCCCTCTACCGCTGATCCACAACCCCAGCCCCAGTTTCAATGTTTTGATAAACATTTTGAGAAGTCACAGAACAATCATAACTTTCCCCTGAGGATGAAGGGGGAAGTTGAGGATGAAGACTGTTTTGCCCAGTTTTGGTCTTGCCTGGTTTCATTTTTTGCAGTCTCACGACTGACTGTGCATATCTGCTGAGATATGGGTATTATTTGGCAAGATGACCAAGGACATAGCCACAGCAAGAAGAACCCTGGAAGGCAGAAGGGCCCGGATAATGCTACTGGAGCCGTGGTGCAGGTCCACTGTGAGCGATTGCTGGGTAGAGACACAGCCGTAGACAGAAGATGCCACCCAGAGCACTGAGCAGACTGAGAGGCACCATGCCAACACCTGCCTCCCCACCCTCCTGGCTCCTGCAGGTGCTTCGCTTTGGAAACCCTCCATTGTAACTAGCAGCAGTAGGCAGGCAATGCAGTCAGGTCAGTCTCCTAGGGGGCAGAGAAGTGGAGGTGGGTGGCGCCTGGATGGAGGCCACTTCCCAAGGTACTGTCATGTACAGGTCTGTGACCTGCAGTGAGGACAAAGCCATCTACATCTCTGATTACCATTGTAAAGACAGAGGGAGCCGAGATTGAATCTGGGGTTTCCATCTTGTCAATACAGGGCTCTTTCTAGCATCCATGCTGCCCCAGAATTCCCTTGGTGCTGCTAGACAGAAAGTAAAAGAGTTAGAGGTCAGTGGGGAGGGGAGAAAGGTGAGTAAATCTCTTTTTCTGTTCCCCAGAAGTGTTTTTTTTCTTTCCAAGTCTTCCTTCCTTCCTTCCTTCCTTCCTTCCTTCCTTCCTTCCTTCCTTCCTTCCTTCCTTCCTTTCTTTCTTTCTTTCTATATTGGGGATTGAACCCAGGGGTGCTTACCTATTGAGACACATCCCCAGTCCTTTTTATGTTTTATTCTGAGACAGGGTCTTGCTAAGTTGTTGAGGCTGGCTTTGAAGTCATGATCCTCCTGCCTCAGCCTCCCAAGCTGCTGAGATGACAGGCATGCACCACCATGCCCAGTTAGTTTTTTTTTTTTCCTGTTTTAAAGTACAAGCATATGCTCCAGATGTCACCAATTACCATTTTCCAGGTAGAACGGCTCTGGATTTTTAGTGCTTAAATCTCACAGAGCATATCTCTCAATGTTTCCCATCCAGTATTTATAAGGAAAATTTCTACCGACAGTTCCCAAGACGCCATAGATTTTAAGATGGGCTGGAAAAGTTCAAATTGCATTCCAAATGCAGTTGACAGGATGGCAGGGCAGGTGTGGGTACATCTGTCTCAGATGTCACTGTGGATAAAGCATATTGCTTGCCACTGGGTTTTAAAAGCATGATCCTTTCTGACACAATCATTCCCATAACTTAATAAAAGGTTGGGGGGGCGGGAGCGGGGAGAGGAGGGAGGGAGAATCACATCTTTGGAAATCTATTGCAAGTTTGGGGCATTTGTACACCAATACTTGCCAATTAAATAGGGAAGATGCTGCTTTTCTGCAGAATGCATGGTTTTTATGTATGGCCTGCAGTCAGGAGAGGGCTCTTGACTCTGTTGCTGTAGGTCTGTCTCAAGGATGATCCTCTCCACCTGGGAGCTCCACTCCTGGAGATCTCCCCACTAAGCCTGTCTCCTTACTTGCGTGATTTGTGTTCTCTTCCACTCCCACCTGTGTGTCTCTCACCAGCTGCAGCAACAGTCCTTCCTCATCACGAGGCCAAGATGATTCTACAGGGAGACAGGGAACATCTGCTCCAGACTGACCGCCCTCCCTCCAGGCTGAAGTGCTTGCCCAGGACCTTCAAAGACAGCACCTCAGAACATGTGCTAGACTCTACCCCACCCCTGCAGTCCTTACCCAGGAATAAAAAGTAGCTCTCTTCTTTGTTCAGGGAACAGCTGGACACTCTCATGATGGATGCTTTGTGTCCCCTCTGCTTGAGGAAGAAGCCCCAATGAAGAGAACTCATCCTTTAATAGTTATGCCTTTAACTGGTTCTTCTGATGCAGAGAACATGAACCCCCAAGCCAGGACAGTGAGATGGATCAAGAGTGCTCACGATGACACCCTCCCCAGCTGAATCTGATTTTCTTTATTCCCCAGTGGCCCTGTGCTGGTCGGCTCTGATGCTGCAACAAACACCTGAGAACAACAACTTAGAGGAGGAAAGATGTACTTGGGCCCATGGATTTGAGAGGTTTTAGTGACCATGGTTGGCTGGCTTGATTGCTTTGGGCTGAGGTGAGGCAGAAATTCATGGAGGAAGGGTGTAGCAGAGGAAAGTTCTGGAGCTCACAGCAGCCAGGAAGGAGAGAGAAAGCAGGGTTGGGAAGAAGCAGGTCAGGAACAAGAAATACCCCGCAACTACGCAGAGCATGATCCCAGTGGCCTACTTCTTCCAACCATGCTCCACCACCTACAGCTTCCACGACCTCCCAGTAGTCCATTCAGCTATCAATGGATTAACCCACTGAGGCAGTCACAGCCTTCATGATCTGATCACTTCCCATAAGCCCCACCTCTGGATGTGGCCACATTGGAGATTTGGAGCCCTTACATCACGAGGTTTGGGAAGGTTCTTCAAATCCAAACCATAACAGGCCCATGCATGGCTTTCCTCTCCCCTTCAGGTGGGAACACTGGAGGTTTCTGTTCCTAATAGAACCAGAGTTCCCTATGCAGAGGTTTGCACTTAGGTCAACTTGTCTCTGACAGAAACAAATATCTGTAACTTTGAACTGCATGATTTGAAATGCATGATTTTTCTCTTTTAGTATCCAAAATGAAAGTGATTAGAGAATATCGCTGGGAAATAAGGGCAATGTGTTTTCATTAGTTTATAGAAAACGGTAGTCTGTTTGCTAATAATGGAACTCCAGATGTGGTCTGTTGCCTTGGGAGCCTAGCTAAAAACAAAAGCTAAGAGTTGAGGAAACCAAATAAAAACGGGCAAAGAACCCTATCACATTTTATTAATGCCCCTCCAGCCACATTCTTCTTCTAGTTTAGAGGTGTCTTAACAGCTCAGGAAAGCATCTACTGGGATGGAAACATCAGCATCTTGGTGGAACCATGTTGGATAAAGGTTCAAATGTCATTCAAAGGTATGGAAACTTCTCCATCACCACATAGTATGGTATTTTGCACATAGTAGGTATTCAAAAAGTATGAATAGAAATAATGGGATTGAATTGAACACCCATATGAATAGACACCAGATGGTTTAGTGCTACCAGTACTAAAACTCTTCATGCAAATGAAAGCAGATGTGGTGCCAAGTTCAATTATTGCTCAACCCTTGGCAAGGATCTGAAGATAAAGAGAAACATCTTGATGTATTTGTGCAAGAAATCTACATTGGCAGCAACTATAGCAAGTGCAAATTTTCTTCTTAAAAATCGATGTCCCTGGCCTGTCGAAAATAAATTGGACCATTTTTTTTTTTAACACCAAAGACAAAGGCTTTATTATCTTGAAAGGTCCTTGTTATCCAGGTTATTTAAGGAAAACATAACTGAAAATACAACTTCATCTTGAATAAGTCAAAGGTATTTGACACTAGGCATTTTTTTTTTAAGGATAAGGCATTTATTTTGGTCTTCATTATCGGGAATATCCGTGTTGCCAGTGCTTGTCAAAGAGACTGTTATTGCAGAAATGTCACTGGTTGCCTTTCAAGAAGAAGTGAGGAACATTTCTGAAAGAAAGATCTGACCCTGGATGGGAAAGGATTACCTCTGAAGAGCATATTTCCAATTATCCTTCCTTCAAGAGGGCCTGAGTCTCCTGATCTGTAAAATGAATGGTTGGTCACTAAATCATTTTTAACATTCTTTCTAATTCTAATTTTTCATAATTGCTTTTTTCCCCTCCAGGGGAAATTGATAGGTAACAGACCTGAGCAGTGGGGACATGAGGTTAAGGGGATAATTTTATAAACTGGGCCCACTGTGTTGACTCCCCAATACCACATGCTTTCTTTTGGTACCAGGGATGAAATCCAGAGGTGCTTAACCACTGAGTCACAGACCCTTTTAGTTTTTCTTTCGAAATGGTCTTGATTAGTTGCTTAGGGCCTCGCTAAATTGCTGAGGCTGGTTTTGAACTTGCAATCCTCCTGCCTCAGCCTCCCAAGCCTCCGAGATTATGTATGTGCATCACTGCATCCGGGTTCCACGTGCTTTCTTTTAAAAAGCAATTTACCCTCAGTCATGCCTGACTTCAGTCAATAGGATGAACTACATTTCTCAACAACCTGTTATCTGCAGGAGACCTGCAGGCTCTAACGGCTCCTCCCTGTCCATAAGAAGAACACACATTTACCCTGAAGGGGATAAACTTTTATGAACTTTATATAGACTAGATCCCAGAACTCATGGAGATAGGATAATTAGAAGAAAAGCCCTCTAACTGCAAAATCCATAGAAACAAGTTCCAATTAGAACCGGTGTGCGCAGGCCAAGGTGACTTAGAGTTGTCTTTGATCTTTAGCGTGTCATTATAATAGTAAAATTTTCCCTCCATGGGGTAAGGCTGTGCACAGTGGGGACTTGAAAGTTCGATGCAATCCTGCTGTCAGTCAAAAGTCAAGAGCTGGACCTAGGTGGGACTCTCTAGAAATTTCCCTGGGACACTCAATAAAATTGGAGCGCAGGCAGGCCTGTGCTGTTCCTCTCCTTTCTGAGAGGCACCCCCTCCCTTGAGTGTAACCCCTTTTCCGCCTTTCATATCCCTTCTTATAAATCCTACCTGCCACTTTGAGTGACATATGTGAAGTTTTTCCAGGGTGATTGCAAGAACCAGTAATTGAGGACCTCCATGGCTGTCTTGGCTCCTTGGCTCCCTTGCTTTGTAAAAAACTAAGGGCACTTGGTCAGATAAAATCAAATTATGAATCTATCTTAATTTTTGTTGTTGTTGTTCTCAAAGGCGATTATGTATTGGGGATGAGAGAGATTTTTTTTCCTTCAATTCTCAGTCACACTCAGAATAATGCTTAATCAAATATCCAGGTATCTTGTGGCCCAGTCAAGTTGACATAAAATTAACCATCATAGCAACTTATTGATTGTCTTCAAATTGTAACAAGGATGTAAAGACTGCTCTTTACTAAAGCACTGACTCATCACTTAGGCCGGCAAATGTACAAAAGTTGGCATCTCTGCCTCCATTTTGCAAGTGTCTACTTTGCTCTGAGTCAATCACCTTATATTCAAAAGATCCGATTGAAAATATCTTGTGACAAGGACCCTCCTTACCAATCCTGAGATAATGATCCACCAGACCACAGTTTCACTAAGACTGTTTTTTTTTTATTTTAATTTTTTTTTTAGTTGTAGTTGGACACAATACCTTTATTTTATTTATTTTTATGTGGTGCTGAGGATTGAACCCAGGGCCTGGCACGTGCTAGGCGAGCGCTCTACCGCTGAGCCACAACCCCAGCCCCTCACCAAGACTGTTTGTGCAAACTTCTGGTCCCCTGTACCCATCTCATCTGGGAGCTCATGTCAGTATCCTGAAGATAGACATGGAAAGGCTGGTTCTCTTGTCTTCCAGGTATAGCTATACCTATTCCTGCTTTTTGCCATTACTTTTTCATTTAGTTTTTATTTTTATTTTTTTTAATTTTTTTTATTGATTATTTATCGCATTACATAGTTCATGATATATCATCTTTCATACATTAGACTCAAATTGTGCTTTGAACTCCCATTTTCACCCCAAATACAGATTGCAGAATCACATCTGTTACATATTCACATTTTTACATAATGCCATATTAGTGACTGTTGTATTCTGCTACCTTTCCTATCCCCTACTATCCCCCCTCCCCTCCCCTCCCCTCCCATCTTCCCTCTCTACCTCCCCTGCTGTTGTTCAATTCTCTCCCTTTTTTTTTCCCTCCCCCTTGCCCCTCATAACCTCTTATAATTTTATGTATCCTTGAAGGTCTCCTACCATTTCCATATGCTTTCCCTTCTCTCTCCGTTTCTCTCCCCCCATTCGTCTTTGTTTACTGTAGTCTTTTCCTCATGCTCTTTCTTCCTGTTCTGTTCTTAGTTGCTCTCTTTATATCAAAGCAGACATTTGGCATTTGTTTTTTAGGGCTTGGCTAGCTTCGCTTAGCATAATCTGCTCTAATGCCATCCATTTCCCTGCAAATTCTATGATTTTGTCATTTCTTAGTGCTGCATAATACTCCATTGTGTATAGATGCCACATTTTTTTTATCCATTCATCAATTGAAGGGCATCTAGGTTGGTTCCACAGTCTAGCTATTGTGAATTGTGCCGCTATAATCATTGATGCAGCCGTATCCCTATAGTGCGCTCTTTTAAGGTCCTCAGGGAATAGTCCGAGAAGTGCGATAGCTGGGTCAAATGGTGGTTCCATTCCCAGCTTTCCCAGGAATCTCCATACTGCTTTCCAAATTGGCCTCACCATTTTGCAGTCCCACCAGCAGTGTACAAGTGTACCCTTTTCCCCACATCCCCGCCAACACTTGTTGTTGTTTGACTTCATAATGGCTGCCAATCTTACTGGAGTGAGATGGTATCTTAGGGTGGTTTTGATTTGCATTTCTCTGATTGCTAGAGATGGTGAGCATTTTTTCATGTACTTGTTGATTGATTGTATGTCCTCCTCTGAGAAGTGTCTGTTGAGGTCCTTGGCCCATTTGTTAATTGGGTTATTTGTTATCTTATTGTTTAATTTTTTGAGTTCTTTGTACATTCTGGATATTAGGGCTCTATCGGAGGTGTGGGGGGTAAAGAAAATAAGATACTTGGGAATCAACCTAACAAAAGAGGTGAAAGATTTATACAATGAAAACTACAGAACCATAAAGAGAGAGATAGAAGAAGATCTCAGAAGATGGAAAAAGGTACCCTGTTCATGGATAGGCAGAACTAACATCGTCAAAATGGCGATATTACCCAAACTTCTCTACAGGTTTAATGCGATGCCAATCAAAATCCCAATGGCATTTCTTGTAGAAATAGACAAAGCAATCATGAAATTCATATGGAAAAACAAAAGACCCAGAATAGCAAAAGCAATTCTAAGCAGGAAGTGTGAATCTGGAGGCATAGCGATACCGGAGGTCAAACTGTACTACAAAGCAATAGTAACAAAAACAGCATGGTACTGGTACCAAAACAGGTGGGTAGACCAATGGTACAGAATAGAAGACACAGAGACTAATCCACAAAGTTACAACTATCTTATATTTGATAAAGGGGCTAAAAGCATGCAATGGAGGAAGGATAGCATCTTCAACAAATGGTGCTGGGAAAATTGGAAATCCATATGCAACAAAATGAAATTGAATCCCTTTCTCTTGCCATCCACAAAAATTAACTCAAAATGGATCAGGGAGCTAGGTATCAAATCAGAGACACTGCGTCTGATAGAAGAAAAAGTTGGCTACGATCTACAAATTGTGGGGTCAGGCTCCAAATTCCTTAATAGGACACCCATAGCCCAAGAGTTAACAACAAGAATAAACAAATGGGACTCATTTAGTTTTTAGAGTGAGTGGTTGGCTTTGATTTGTTGGAACCGCTGGCTTAGGATTCCATTAACAAAGCAAGCAATAGCTCAAGGGCCTGGGTCTCCATCAACAGGAAGCTAACCAAGTTTCATTTGCTGAGGAAGAAGACTATTAGTTCAGCCTATTTCCTCCCTGGGTAGTTCTAGGAACCAATTCGGTTCAGAGTATATGGAGTCATTATGTGCCTGGCACTGTGATGAGTGTTGGATAAAACTAAATTTTGTCCCAGTGGCTCTGGAGGCTGAGGCAGGAGGACCGAGAATTCAAAGCCAGCCTCAGCAAAAGTGAGGCACTAAGCAACTCAGTGAGACCCTGTCCCTAAATAAAATACAAAATAGGGTGGGGATGTGGCTCAGTGGTCAAGTACCCCTGAGTTCAAACCCTGGTACCCAAAACAAAAAAACACAAACAAAAACCTAAATTATGTTCATGAATGTACTTTGAAAATCAAAAGAGAAGGTATAATTAACCAGCATACAATTCACCCCGTGGAGAACAAAACCCCACAGAACTAAGCCTGCAGATAGGTGGGCCTCACTGTGGAAGTAAGGGGTGGCAGCTTTGGTTGGGAATTGGGGACCGTCCCTGGGGTGGATGGGGGAGGAGACTTCACCTAGAAACATCAGTCGATGCTGCCTGTGCTCAGCCTGCAAACCAGCTCAGGAACACAGTGGGTGGCAGGCAGCCAGGCAATTAGTGTTTTGTGAGAAGAAAGAGATCAAGAATGGAACTGGCCCTGCAGGCATCCTGAGACCCAGTGAGCCAGCCCAGGGTGCAAAGTGTCCACCCAATCCAAGTCTGTTAGATTTTGACTCAAAATACACTTCCCTCTCAAATTATAGAGCCACCATGAAACCTTCTTCTGAGGAGCCCCCTTTCCATGCTGGGTTCTCTCCCAGAATTCCAAGGAGCAGCCTGATGGCTCTCAAGCCTGTCTCTGGGCAGCTTGAAGAAGCTAAGAAAGAGGGCTGGGGCTGGGGCTCAGTGGGAGCGCACTTGCCTGGTATGTGTGAGGCACTGGGTTCGATTCTCAGCACCACCTATAAATAAAGGTCTATCAACAACTAAATTAAAATCAAAGAAGCTATGAAAGGCCTGAAGTCATTTTGGCAGCTGGAGTTGGAGTCCAGTGAAGCCCTTCCCGGGGCTGGTCTCAGCCCCTGAGGACACTTGGCCTGAGGTGTCAACAGCTGAGTACTGCGGAGAGTAAGGAGTCCCGGAGTCACCCCAGGTGGTGTGGAAGAGACTCCCAGCAGGGTTTGAGCATATTTCTGCCACCACAAGATATTAGTCAAATTTCTGTCATTTAAAAAAAAAAGTGACATATTTATTTTGGCTCAGGGTTTCAGAGGGTTTAATCTGTGGTTCCTTGGCCCCCATTACTGTGGGCCTATGGTGAGGCAGAATATCTCAGTTGAAGCAAGTGGTGGAGGAAGGCAGCTCACCCCATGGTGGGGGGGGGGGGAGAGAGAGAGATTGAGAGAGAGAGAGAGAGAACGAGGACTCACTTCCTTCAACTAGGCTCCAGCTCCCAAAGGTGCTGACCATCCACTGAGGACCAAGCCTTCAACACATGAGTTTGGGGGACATTTAAGATACAAACCATAACCACACACTTTCCAGTCTCTTCCAGGTGTTAGCTTCTTAAGGAGTAGCCACCAGGCTCTCCTGTAACTGAGGCTTCGAGAAGCTGCTTTTGCTAAAGGCACTGACTCCTAGATAGGCAGATGCCGGGTAGATACCTTAATGAAGGACAAGGCTTGACATTTTCAATTTCTCCATATTGTATTTGTCTTCAGGTCGTTGCTCGGCTCAATGTGTAGGCATGTTAATTGCTTGAGGATTGCTCACATTTTATACTTGAGGAAATTTTGGCCTAGAAAAGTTAGATTACGGGGCTGGGGATGTGGCTCAAGCGGTAGCACGCTCGCCTGGCATGCATGCGGCCCGGGTTCGATCCTCAGCACCACATACAAACAAAGATGTTGTGCCCACCGAAAACTAAAAAATAAAGATTAAAAAATTCTCTCTCTCTCTCTCTCTCTCTCTCTCTCTCTCTCTGTCTGTCTCTCACTCTCTCTCTCTTAAAAAAAAAAAAAAAAAAAGAAAAGTTAGATTACTTGTCCAGGTCACATAGCTTGTACTTTTCAGCTACTTCTCAATGATTACAAGGTCTTCTTCAGTCTGAGGACAAAAGTTTCCTGAAAATGAGGACAAGCTGAGATTAAGATAGATAATTCGGTTACTATAACAGAGTACCTGAGACAGGGTAATTTATTTTTTAAAAAGCTTCTTTGGCTGGTGGTTCTGGAGGCTGGAAAGTCCCAGGGCATGGTGGCAACATCTGTTCAGCTCCAGGTGGGGGTCCTGTGCTGCATGACATGAAAGTGGAACAGAAGAAGGAAAAGCAGGTGTGTGCAAGGAAGAACAAGCATGAGGGGTCGCATGCTTCCTAACAACCCACTCTTGTGATAACAACTCATTTTCAGAGCTCAGAGCAAATACACTCCTGCAAGAACTTCCCCTTACTGCAGGAAAGGCATGGATCTCTTATCTCCTCTGACACCTCTTACAGGCCCCACCTCCAGACAACTCCACAATGGCAATCAAAGTTCAAGGCTGGTCTAGGAAGTGAGGGTCACTCCCTCTGTGAGCCAGAGTGTTGTCCGAGGTTTCAGTGGGCCTAAGGAGGGAAGGCTGGCCTTTGTCATTTTGGTTGCTTGACATCCATGCTGAGAGCCACAGCCGAGTTGGAATGGCCCCTGGCATTTTGCCAATAGTATTGGTTGAGAGGCGAGCCATTAAGATGATGCTGGATTGATTCAATTGTTTTTTTTTTTTTATTGGTTGTTCAAAACAATACAAAGCTCTTGACATATCATATTTCATACATTAGATTCAAGTGGGTTATGAACTCCCATTTTTACCCCAAATACAGATTGCAGAATCACACTGGTTACACATCCACATTTTTACATACTGCCATATTAGTGACTGTTGTATTCTGCTACCTTTCCTATCCTCTACTATCCCCCCGCCCCTCTCCTCCCCTCCCATCTTCTCTCTCTACCCCATCTACTGTAATTCATTACCCTCCATGTTTGTTATCCCATTCCCCTCACAACCTCTTATATGTAATTTTGTATAACAATAAGGGTCTCCCTCCATTTCCATGCAATTTCCCTTTTGTCTCCCTTTCCCTTCCACCTCATGTCTCTGTTTAATGTTAATCTTTTTCTCCTGCTCTTCCTCCCTGCTCTAGTTTTAGTTGCTATCATTATATCAAAGAAGACATTTGGCGTTTGTTTTTTAGGGATTGGCTAGCTTCACTTAGCATAATCTGCTCTAGTGCCATCCATTTCCCTGCAAATTCCACGATTTTACCATTTTTTAGTGCTGCGTAATACTCCATGGTGTATAAATGCCACATTATTTTTATCCATTCATCTATTGAAGGGCATCTGGGTTGGTTCCACAGTCTAGCTATTGTGAATTGTGCTGCTATGAACATCGATGTGGCAGTATCCCTGTAGTGCAGTCTTTTAAGGTCTTCTGGGAATAGTCCGAGAAGGGCAATAGCTGGGTCAAATGGTGGTTCCATTCCCAGCTTTCCCAGGAATCTCCATACTGCTTTCCAAATTGGCCGCACCAATTTGCAGTCCCACCAGCAATGTACAAGAGTACCCTTTTCCCCACATCCTCACCAGCACTTGTTGTTGTTTGACTTCATAATGGCTGCCAATCTTACTGGAGTGAGATAGTATCTTAGGGTGGTTTTGATTTGCATTTCTCTGACTGCTAGAGATGGTGAGCATTTTTTCATGTACTTGTTGATTGATTGTATGTCCTCCTCTGAGAAGTGTCTGTTGAGGTCCTTGGCCCATTTGTTGATTGGGTTATTTGTTATCTTATTGTCTAATTTTTTGAGTTCTTTGTATACTCTGGATATTAGGGCTCTATCTGAAGTGTGAGGAGTAAAAATTTGTTCCCATGATGTAGGCTCCCTATTTACCTCTATTATTGTTTCTCTTGCTGAGAAAAAACTTTTCAGTTTAAGTAAGTCCCATTTGTTGATTCTTGTTATTAACTCTTGTGCTATGGGTGTCCTATTAAGGAATTTGGAGCCCGACCCCACAATATGTAGATCAGAGCCAACTTTTTCTTCTATCAGATGCCTTGTCTCTGGTTTGATATCAAGCTCCTTGATCCATTTTGAGTTAACTTTTGTGCATGGCGAGAGAAGGGGATTCAGTTTCATTTTGTTGCATATGGATTTCCAGTTTTCCCAACACCATTTGTTGAAGATGCTATCCTTCCTCCATTGCATGCTTTTAGCCCCTTTATCAAATATAAGATAGTTGTAACTTTGTGGATTAGTCTCTGTGTCCTCTATTCTGTACCATTGGTCCACCCGCCTGTTTTGGTACCAGTACCATGCTGTTTTTGTTACTATTGCTCTGTAATATAGTTTGAAATCTGGAATCGCTATACCGCCTGATTCACACTTCCTGCTTAGAATTGCTTTTGCTATTCTGGGTCTTTTATTTTTCCATATGAATTTCATGATTGCTTTATCTATGTCTACAAGAAATGCCGTTGGGATTTTGATTGGCATTGCATTAAACCTATAGAGAACTTTTGGTAATATCGCCATTTTGATGATGTTCTGCCTATCCATGAACAGGGTATATTTTTCCATCTTCTAAGATCTTCTTCTACTTCTCTTTTTAGGGTTCTGTAGTTTTCATTGTATAAATCTTTCACCTCTTTTGTTAGGTTGATTCCCAAGTATTTTATTTTTTTTGAGGATATTGTGAATGGAGTGTTTTTCCTCATTTCCGTTTCAGAAGTTTTGTCGCTGATATACAGAAATGCCTTTGATTTATGCGTGTTGATTTTATATCCTGCCACTTTGCTGAATTCATTTATTAGTTCTAGTAGTTTTTTTGTAGACCCTTTTGGGTCTTCTAGGTATAGAATCATGTCTTCCACAAATAGTGATAATTTAAGTTCTTCTTTTCCTATTTTTATGCCTTTAATTTCTTTCGTCTGTCTAATTGCTCTGGCCAGTGTTTCGAGAACTATGTTGAACAGAAGTGGTGAGAGAGGGCATCCCTGTCTTGTTCCAGATTTTAGAGGGAATGCCTTCAATTTTTCTCCATTCAGAATGATGCTAGCCTGAGGCTTAGCATAGATAGCTTTTACAATGTTGAGGTATGATCCTGTTATCCCTAGTTTTTCTAATGTTTTGAACATAAAGGGATGCTGTACTTTGTCGAATGCTTTTTCCGCATCTATCGAGATGATCATATGGTTCTTATCTTTAAGTCTACTGATGTGGTGAATAACATTTATTGATTTCCGTATATTGAACCATCCTTGCATCCCAGGGATGAATCCTACTTGATCATGTGCACAATTTTTTTGATGTGTTTTTGTATCCGATTTGCCAGAATTTTATTGAGGATATTTGCATCTAGGTTCATTAGAGATATTGGTCTGTAGTTTTCTTTCTTTGAGGTGTCTTTGTCTGGTTTCGGAATCAGGGTAATGTTGGCCTCATAGAATGAATTTAGAAGAGCTCCCTCTTTTTCTATTTCCTGAAATAACTTGAAAAGTATTGGTATTAATTCTTCTTTAAAGGTTTTGTAAAACTCCACTGTATACCCATCCGGTCCTGGGCTTTTCTTGGTTGGTAGTCTTTTGATTGCTTCTTCAATTTCATCCATTGATATTGGTCTGTTCAAATTGTGTGTAACCTCCTGTCTCAGTCTGGGCAAGTCATATGACATAAGAAATTTATCGATGTCTTCACTATCTTCTATTTTATTGGAATATAGGTTTTCAAAATAATTTCTAGTTGTCTTCTGTATTTCTGTAGCATCTGTTGTGATATTCCCTTTTTCATCCCGTATGTTAGTAATTTGAGTTCTCTCTCTTCTTCTCTTTGTTAGCATGGCTAAGGGTCTGTTGATCTTATTTATTTTTTCAAAGAACCAACTTTTAGTTTTGTTAATTTTTTCAATAGTTTCTTTTGTTTCAATTTCGTTGATTTCCTCTCTGATTTTAATTATTTCTTGCCTTCTTCTACATTTGCTGTTGTTTTGCTCTTCCTTTTCTAGGGCTTTGAGATGAAGTGTGAGCTCATTTATTTGTTGGTTTTTTCTTTTTTTGAGGAATGACCTCCAGGCGATGAATTTCCCTCTTAAAACTGCTTTCATTTTGTCCCATAGATTCCGATATGTTGTGTCTGTATTTTCATTTATCTCTAAGAATTTTTTTTATTTCCTCCTTTATGTCTTCTGTAACCCATTGATCATTCAGTAACATATTGTTCATTTTCCATGTGATGTAGGATTTTTCCTTCCTTCTTTTATCATTGATTTCCAGTTTCATTCCATTATGATCAGATAAAATGCATGGTATTATCTCCACCCCTTTATATTTACTGAGTGTTGCCCTATGACATAATATATGGTCTATTTTTGAGAAGGATCCATGTGCTGCTGAGAAAAAAGTATATCCACTTGATGATGGTTGATATGTTCTATATATGTCAGTTAAGACTAGGTTATCGATTGTGATATTAAGTTCTATAGTTTCTTTATTCAACTTTTGTTTGGAGGATCTGTCCAATGGTGAGAGAGGTGTGTTGAAGTCACCCATAATTATTGTGTTGTGGTCTATTTGATTCTTGAACTTGAGGAGAATTTGTTTTATGAATGTTGCAGCACCATTATTTGGTGCATAAATATTGATAATTGTTATGTCTTGTTGGTGAATGGTTCCTTTTAACAGTATATAATGTCCTTCCTTATCCCTTTCAATTAACTTAGTCTTGAAGTTGATTTTATTCGATCTGAGGATGGCCACCCCTGCTTGCTTACGAGGACCATGTGCGTGGTATATTTTTTCCCAACCTTTCACCTTCAGCCTGTGTATGTCTTTTCCAATTAGATGTGTCTCCTGGAGGCAGCATATTGTTGGATTTGTTTTTTTAATCCATGTTAACAGCCTATGTCGCTTTATTGGAGAGTTTAAGCCATTAACGTTTAGAGTTACTATTGATATATGGTTTGTACTTCCAGCCATGTTTGATTATTTATCTTTTTTTTTTTAATTTAGTTTGTTTCTCCAGGATTAGTTTTCCCCCTGCCCTCTGTCTTTACCAAGGCACTTCCCACTGATGGTTTTGGTTATTGTTTTTCATTTCTTCCTCATGTAGTGTTTTGCTCAAGATGCTTTGCAATGCTGGTTTTCTGGCTGCAAATTCTTTTAACTTTTGTTTATCATGAAAGATTTTTATTTCGTTGTCGTATCTGAAGCTTAATTTTGCTGGATACAGAATTCTTGGTTGGCATCCATTGTCTTTCAGTGTTTGAAATACGTTGTTCCAGGATCTTCTCGCTTTCAGCGTCTGTGAAGAAAAATCCGTTGTTAACCTTATTGGTTTACCCCTGAATGTAATCTGCCTCCTTTCTCTTGTAGCTTTTAATATTTTCTCTTTGTTCTGTATATTGGATATCTTCATAACAATGTGTCTTGGCATTGGTCTACTGTGATTTTGTATGCTCGGTGTCCTGTATGCATCTACAATTTGTATATCTGTTTCCTTTTTCATTTCTGGAAAGTTTTCTGTAATTATTTCATTCAGCAGGTTACTCATTCCCTTGGTTTGAATCTCTGTACCTTCTTCTATCCCGATGACTCGTAAGTTTGTTTTTTTTATGTTATCCCATATCTCTTGGATGTTTTTCTCGTGATTTTTTACCAACCTTTCTGAGTTGGCTAGACTCTTTTCAAGATGATATATTTTGTCTTCATTATCTGACGTTCTGGCTTCTACTTGCTCCACTCTGTTAGTGATACTCTCAATGAGTTTTTAATTTGGTTTATAGTTTCCTTCATTTCTAGAATTATTGTTTGATTTTTTATAATCTCTATCTCCTGATAAAGATGCTTAACTTCTTCTTTTATCTGTTTATGTAATTCGTTTTCAATGTGTTCTTTCACTGTTTGGATTTGCTGTCTCATATCCTCTTTAAGGTTCCATTCCATCTGTGTAAGGTGTTCCTTGAGTTCTTTATATGACCATTTTTCTGCTGACTCTACGTCCTCCTGAATATTTAGGCTGTCCTGCATTGTTTGTACTCCTTTTTCTTCCTTGCTTTTTCATGCTGCTCATGTTACTTCTTGTTCTGTTTGACTGATGAGTTACTGTTTACTCCTATAAATTTATTTGAAGCTTGGGAGGAAAGGTATTAAAATGGAAGGGAAGAAGTCACTAAAGAGAATGAGAGTAAGCAGGTAGAATTCAAGGAAGGGGGAATAAGAAAATTGAAAAGAAATGAAAAGACAAAAGAAAAAAATAGAAAATAAAAAAAATAATAATAAAAAAATTAAAATTAAAAAAATAGAAAAAAAATAAAAAATTTTTTAAAAAAGTTAAGAAACAGCAACAAAAAAATGAAAATAAAAAAAGAACCCAAATTAAAAAAAAAATTAATAAATGCAGTCTTAGTTTGATTAACTTCTCTTCCAGTAGGTGGAGCTGTGCCCACCAGGCCAAGCTTCTCCTCTCAATACGCGGGAACCAATCACTGTGCAGCAGCTCCTCCCAGACTGGGCGGTTCTCCAATCCTGAGTTCCTAGGGCCTTCTCCTGTGTCTAGTCGCTTCCCCACTTTTCCTCTAGCCAGGCCCCTCTCACGGGTGACGCTCACCACAATACTGGCTACACGCTGGGTCTGCTGCTCCCGGGAGCCCTGTTTTCATGAACGCCTGGGCACACTCTCCCTGTTTGCCATTCCCTCAGACCCTAAGTTTGTAGAGCTTGGGGCTGAGAATCCTCAGCGAATTTTGCTTACCCTCCGGTAGCCACGCCCCTGGTAGCTGGTGCAAGAGACCTCAGTTGTCAGCACTGGTGGGAGCGGTTGCCGGGAGTTCTGCGCCGCGGGTCCCACGCCCCTCCCGATTCCCTCGGTCTGGCTATCGCGCTCACGGGAGAGCTGTGAGGGGCCCTTAAGGTTTCCCCGATGTGTGGAGAGGGAAGGCTAGGGGATTACACACCTGTAGCCGCAGGTTTCAATGAAGTTATCTCCTCCGCCGCAGTCTGGTGACGTCAGTCCTCTGCCATGGTGGTATCTCTTGCAAATGGCAACAGTTTGTTTCCCTTTGCCGGGTGACCAATGCAACCGGTGGGTCCTGACTGTCTCTCCCAAGCCCCGTTTCAATCCTGTGGCCACTGCCTATGAAGGCTTGGTTGGCATTAACCTCCGTAGGATCAGAAGGGCCGACCAGTTGTTTAAGCGGGATCATTTAGTGCTGAGTCACAGCAGTTTGTCTGCGAGAAGCAGGCAAACAGGAGCTTGAATTCAGCCGATCCAGGCTCGGTGTGTGTTCTGAGAGGCCCAGACTGTTCGCCCCAGATCCGCGTCAGCTCAGCATTGCCTAGTGATCCTGATCAAACAGCATTTAGACGGTTTACGACTCCCTATGCCCGCACAGCTGAAGAGGTCAGAGGCTTGATCTCTCCGTGCCTGCTGCCATGTTGGATCTCCGACAATTTCTCTTTTATCTTCTCAATTCAATTGCATATTACACCTTTACTGTCTGCCTCCGCCCGCTACTTTAGAGTTCTTGCGGGGATTCCTGGGAAGTTCGCATTGGTTGGGGAAGTGCCGGAGGAGGGATTTCTGGTTGGTGGTTGCTGGAGGAGCCACGTGCGTGGCGTTTGGGAGAGTTCCCGGGGAGCATGTGTGGAGTGTGCTGGTGGAGTTCAGAAATAAAGTTTGTTCCTGCTTGAGTGGCTCGTGATTTGTGCCCAGCCAGACTGCGGCACATCCATCCCTGTTTACCAATGGCATTCTGTTTTTTGGGGGGACATTCTCCTGGCATCTCCCTTCTACTGTGGCTGCTAGAGGGATCTTGCCTTCCCTCTCCCATGCCGGGGACAGCTAGTGTTGGCCTCCATGAGCTGGACATCTTCCTGTGGGACTTGAGTTCTGGAGCCAATGAGCTGAGGACAAGGCTCATTCATTACTGTGCCAGTGGACAGTTCTTATGTCAAAATCTAAGTTCGAACATGACTCGTATGCAAAACAGAACAAGCCACAGATTTTATTCAATGTATTCATCAGTGAGGAAACCAGTGAGATGGTAAGTTGGTTCCCAGAGCATCTGAGGAACCAGGAAAGGCACACCAAAATGTCTCTAAGTTGAGCTCAAATCTGGTTAATGTTCTATAGGGTCATAAATCATAGGTTACTTTGAGTCCAATTTGTAATGTGCATAATTCCAAATGTTAGAGCTAGGGCATCTTACCTTCCTTTACAGAAGACTTGGGGTTTATGTGATGTGGATATTCCTTTTTCTTTTTTGATCCCAATTATTGGGGGAAGTCATGTATTTCTCTGAGTCATGTCTTTTTTTTTTTTTCTTTTGGCAAGATATTAGGGGCACCTGAACTCGCCTGGGGATTTTTCTATACTCATGGGTAAATGGGTGGGTGTTGTTTGTTAAAAAACCCAAAAGAGAAAGGTGAGACTGCCACAGGAGACCTTGTGGAACCCAAGCCTTTGTAATTGGGACATGGTAACAATTGCTTTGTTGTTTCACCATTTCTCTAGATAACTGGGTGCTTATAATAGTGGTCTAGTGGTCCCTTCACATACCCACTACAGAAAGGAGATGCCTGCTGAGGATCTGGGAGGTGAATATCTCCCAAATTAACAAGTGAATCCTAACATGCCATCCGGGCGCTCTGGGACCCCCTACCAGAGCACACCTGGAATGTAAACCTTGAAGAGTTCCTTTAAACCCCCCACAGTCCCTCCTGATGGGGAGAGTCGCAGACTTTGGGAGAGGAGTCCTATGTTTCTCCTTTGCTAGCAAAGCAATAAACCTTCTTTTTCCTTTTTCTCAAAACCTTGTCCTCATTAGTAAATTGACACTAATTGGCATTTCAGTTACATGATTATTACAGGATCTTGGGAGGTGATGGTATCAATTTTTGAACCTAAACTAGGTCCTTTTATTCTTTTTCTTTTTGGTACCAGGGATTGAACTCAGGGGCACTGGACCATTAAGACACATCCCCATCCCTGTTTTGTATTTTATTTAGAGGCAGGATCTCACTGAGTTGCTTAGGGGCCTGGCTAAGTTACTGAGGCTGAGTTTGAACTCGCGATCCTCCTTATTAGCCTCTTTACAGATGTGCACCACCACGCCTGGCTGGGTCCTTTCCTTCACTCTTGGAGAATTAATAAAGGGGAGGAATATTCATGCCTCTGGGGTGGGGGGGTCCTGAGGAATCCCCCCAGAAGGGAGGTGGACCTCAACTCAGGCTGTGATTTTCCTGGACATTGTCACAGAAAGGAATTTAAGGATGTGTCAAAGGGAGGCACAGATTGATCTTAGTGAGAGAAAAGGTAGAGTGTGGGTCTTGGAGAAGAATGGGATAGCTACATCTCAGGGGCACTTAGATGGGTGAAATCTAGTACAGACGTGATCTAACAGGGTGTTTCAGTTCCTGTTGGTGTTGGTAACTAGACGTTGACCATTACCAGGGTGGGGGTCATTTTTTTTCTGCTTTGTTTTTCACGCTTTCTGCTTTGTGAATTTAAACAATATGACATTGGTGTACCTGTGGACAAGGTCTGGCAATTGATCTAATTGCACTGTTTGTGACAAAGGTATGAGAACATGACCTTTGAATCTGGACTTTTAATCATGGCCAATCATGTTGTCCCAGGGGCCTCTTTTCTCCCTATCCTTATGTCTTGTATCCCACCTCAGGAGTGGGTGGATATTTCCTGGGAATTCAGGTACCACCTCTTTTGGCTTCTTTAATGATTCTTTCTGGTCATTGTGATGGCCGTTGTCAACTGTCATGGTGCCTGGGCTGTCATTCAGCCTGCAGATGACATTATAATGAAGTTAGGGGCTGTCCTGCCATCAGTGGGTCACTCCACATTCAGTGCTGTCTCCCTTCTCCTCCAGGTGACTCCGGCCCCTCCATGAAAGCCTCACCTGCACCTTCCCACTCACCTGGCTTGGTGCCCTTTCTGTCATGACCAAGTCAGAAGTTCCAGTCTCCAGTATCAGGTGTCCTTCAATTCCATTCTGTACCTGGAACTAGTGTCAGATCCCATGGGTGCGGGGCTCGGTTGCACAGGAAGGACTGCCCGGACTTCAGACAGCAATTGCAAAACCCAGGGTGTGAACCTGTGCTTCTGTGGAAATGCAGGACACAAATGAGGCATTGTGGTCATACCCATCTAAACAGAGCTGAGAGGCTGTGGGAAAAAACCATCAGGTAACAAAGGGCTGTTCAGGAGCTGCGTCCCAGGGCCATCCAGTGGAACAGCCTGCCTGAAACTGCCTTCCATGTGCCAGGTACCATTATTCCAAGTCCAAGGTACGGGGTGAGCAAAAACGTGCCAATAATCCCTGCCTGAGGAAGCTTACAATTTAGTTGGAAGAACAACAATAAGCAAGATAAAGTATCTAGTTTTAGAGATAAATAGGAAGGAGTATAAAATAAAGCAAGGAAGGTGGATTTGAAGTGCAGAGGTTGGCCGAAGGCTTGACATTTAAGAGTGTTTTAAAAGTCTGGTCACAGGATAGGAAAGGAGAGGCTGAGGGGGGAGGCAGCAGCCAGTGCCCTGAGGAAAGAGGTTGAGGGGGATTAAGGGACTTCCAGACTCAAATCTTGGTTGTGTCACTTAGCTGTGGGGTCCCAGCAAGTAATTTAACCTCTCAAAGACTGCTTCTTCCTCTGAAAGGGGAAGGTAACCATCCTGACTCCAGGCAGGGCTGGCTATATAATTGGTAGGAGCCCAGTGCAAATTAAAAATGTCAGTCCCTGGTTTGGAAATTATTTAAGGATTTTGAGCCGGCAACAGTGGAGACTAAGTGTGGTTCTTCTGAGCTCTGAGCCTTGTGCTACAGTCCATTGTGTGACCAGGGAGCTGCTCTAGGGTTTTGAGGTGGCCTGGCCCTCACCAGGCAGGACCACCAGCATTTGTGGGTCCAAGGTGGAGGGTGAGGCTGGGGCTCCTCCCTGACATCAATTCTCTCTCTGTCCTTTCTCTGGAATCCTGTGGGATACTCACAGCTAATATTTTCCTGGTGTGTTGTTGTTTGGGCTTTGAAGTTTCATAGCCCAGCTCCCTGCTGTCCCCTCATTCATCACAGGGTGGGGAAGAGGCAGTGCTGGCTCACCCCTGAAACTCGTGGCACCTGTGAAAGGTTCCCAGGAGGCCAGAGGCAGGCGAGGGGACCAGCCAGGTGGAGACAGAGTTCCATGCCTCCTCGTTCTTCATGAGAATCTTTAAAGCCAAGAAGCAGCCCTGCCAATCCCCCCAACAGAGGGAGGTGAGCCTTGGGGTTGGGATTTGTTTTCGTGTCCTGGAGGGCAGGCCCAGGTCGCCTTGATGTGGCACCCCTTTGACACATTCCCAAAGCCACCTGGGTTTAAATGGGACTCCCCTCTTTCCTGGGGAGCAGGAGTCTGTGAGAGGTGCAGGCTGAAGGGCAGGGGCGAGGGTGGAGAAGGCAGGTCTGGCAGTGGCCTGGGGTGCTGATGCTTTACCCTGTGTCTGGAACCCCAGACCCTTGAGTGGGCCAGCCATGGGGGAGGAGCTGCCAGAGGGGGCCTGAAGCGGGAAGCAGGCTTGCTCTCTCCTCCAAAATTTATGGCCTCTTGGAGGAAGGAATGGAGACAGGGGAGACAAGGACCCTCTGGGGAGCTCTGAGGTCCACCAGACTCCCAGCATCCCCTTGCCTGAGCCTCTCTCAGCTCAAGTCCAGCCTAGCAGCAGAGGGCGCTGGTGAGCCACCGAGCCATTGCTGCCCTGCCTTCTGCTGGTTTGTGACCTTGGGCAGGTAAATCCACCTTGCTGGGCCTTCCTTTCTCAGTAGTAAACTGGAGATAAACTTTGTACCTAGGATTATCAGAGGGTGAGGTGAGATAAGGTTTGCAAAACCTGACATCAACCTCCTTCCCTCCCTCAGGATGCCCTAGAATAACACCTCCCTGAAGTCCCTGCTTTAAGCGCAAGGAGTGTATTCGGACTAGTAAATGCAACAGATCTTATTTCTAGGGCACCCACTGTGCGAGGTGGTATGAGGCAGATGAATAATGTACAAGACATGGGCCCCTGCATCTGGAAAACGTACGTACTTCTTAGGTTAAAAGACAGGCAAGTACAAACGTGTTAGCCATAAGCCTAACGTGGCTAAATGCAGAATTATGAATCAGAAAGATGATTGGGATTTAGAGGTACAACTTGGTGGGGCTGGAGGGCTTCCTGGAGGAAGCGAGTTCTTTGGCACAGTCTGGAGCACTGGTAGGATTTCCAATCAGTGGGCAGGGAGAGGGATGGTAGCTTTTGCCACAAGCTGTCCCGGGTGATGGCACATAGAGGGCTGCAGGCAGGAGTCCCTTGACACAGCCTGAGGATTTTGAGCCCCAACAGGATTCAGCTCTGAGGTCCTGGGTGGGTTGGAAGAAGGGGTGGGGAGGGCTGGGTTGAACACTGGAGGTGCCATCATCCAGCAGATGGGTGGGGTGTAGACCAGATGTTGGGTAAATCAAGAGCATGATGATCAAGGTCATCAGTGCCATTCAAGGACAGGACACTTGATCTCCCTGCCCCACTATAGCCAAAAATCCTTTGACAACTCTCCCACTGAGATGTATGTGTGGGGGCCTTTGTTTCTTCCCCTTAAATCTGGGTGGGCTCTGTGACGGGCACACCATCCGATAGAGTAGAAGTGATACCAGGTTCAGGCCTCAAGAGACCAGCACTTTCCACTTTCTGACTCTGGAAACACTCTTACAAGCCAGCCACCGTGTGATGAAGAAGCACCCAAAGCCCTGTGGAGTGGCCTAAGTGTCCCTGAGTCAAAGCTCCCAGCTAATGACCTGCATTAATTTGCCCGGTATGTTAAGAGCCATCTCCAAAGAGGATTCCGATTGTGCCGCCCCAGCTAAGGTCCCACGGAGCACAGATAAGCAGTCCCCATTGAGGCTCAATCAAATTACAGATTTGAGAGCAAAAGATGAGATTGCTCGCTAAATTTTGGGATGGTTGTCTAGGCACCAACTTCTGATCTCCTTGATGTGTTCAAGCCAGTGTGCTTGGGTCCCCTCTCCAAGTCCACGGGGGCTCCTCTGGCACTTCCTTCTCTTGCCCCTTCCTGTACTTCCATACTGGTGGCTGGTGATGACTCGCAGCTGGGTGAGTGGAGAGGGCAGCCCCGGGCCTCTGCAGGGTCAGCTAGTGGGAGTGGTCCCACAGAGGGGCTGCTGCCTTAACAAGATCAGAACAGAATGAGCTGTGGCCTCTTGAGTTGTTGAGAGCTTCCATTCCTTCTCCCTGCATACAGAGACTTGGAAATGGGCGACAGCCAGATTCTAAGACTATAATATATAATGGTGCTGGGGATGGAACCCAGGGATTCACTCATGCCAGGCAGCAAGTGCTCTGCCACTGAGCCACGTCCCCAGCCCAAGACGATCATTTTTATTTCAGCTCAAAAACATCTGCTTCATACACTGCATCCAAAAGCCCAGTTCCCTGTACGATAGGCCCTGGGGTAAGAATGAAGCCAGAAGCTGCTGGCCCCTGCGAAGCCTGTGAAAAGAAACAACTAGGAAACTGGGGCCTCTACCGAGCCAGAGAGCGAATAGTCAGAGCATTTAAACAACCCAATACTCATTTGTTTTGTACATTTGTTTATTTTAAAAAAGCATAGGAAATGAATACAATGCTACGTAAAAAGTATCTACATTAAATAAATTATTTCCAGTTCAGCTTTTGCAGATCCACACGAACCATCCCCTAACCTCTCCTGAGGTCTGGACTTAGGCTTGCCCTCTTGACTCCTCTTGGAGAACTTTCCTTCCCATGCAGTGTCCGTAGCACTGAAGATCAATCCTGTGTGAGCCAGCCTCGCTCACAGATGAAGCAGAAGGGGCATACGGGCTGCCTGGGCATCTGCAGATCTAGGGTGGAAGGGTACGATGCTGGCACACAGCAAAAATCAACATGACATTTGACTGGTCTCCAGGGTCCTGGAAATATTGTACATAAGTGGGGGTCTGGGCCTTAAAGAGCCACATGCTCAGACTGGGCCCCTTCACTGAGCCTGGGTTTAGGGAAGACTCATCCACCTGCAGGATCAGGGGGCCAGCAACTCAGCCCAGAGTCTTGAGCCTTCCCTTAAAAGCAAATGTAGCCCACTGGGCATGGTGGCACATGCCTGTAATCCCAGTGGCTCGGGAGTCTGAGGAAGGAGGACTGAGAGTTCAAAGCCAGCCTCAGCAACTGAGTGAGGCTCTACGCAACTCAGCAACACTGTCTCTTAAAAAAATACAAAAAAGGGCTGGGGATGTGGCTCAGTGGTTAAGTGCCCCTGAGTTCAATCCCTGGGATTCCCCCCCCCCCCAAAAAAAGCAAAATGTCCATAAGGGGACCTTGCAAGTGATAATAGTATGTATGGTCAACCCCAGCATCTGGGGTGGAGTCTGAAAGGAGGTGGGTGGAGCCAGCCTTTCAGAAAGGACAGGGTATGATCAGAGAAATAAATCCTCTTCCTTCTGGAAAGAGGTCAAGTGTGTGGAGCACACACCATCCAGGTGACTGTCCAACACCCTTCCACTGGGGCCACCTGACCAGGAGAGGTGGTGCACTTCCAGGGTGAGGAACACAACGAGAGTCACCTTTATTCTTTGCAGGAAGTACTGAACTTTGCACTGCTGCTCTTCTCCCAGGTTAGAGCAGAGCCGGCTGGCAAAGGTTCACAGGAATGGGGCTGGTGATTTGCATACAGGAAGGAGACACACTAGGAGGAAACACTTTCCTGAAACACAGGCCAGGCTTGTGGTCTCGCTTCTCACTGGGGAAGAGACAAGGGTCCGGGTCTTTCCATTACAGGAATGGCATTTCTATGGGAGCACCTTTCTACCAACAACCGCGTCCAGCAGTCACTGGGTTGAGTGCGAGCTCAGTGTGGGCAGATCTTCTGCTCTGGATTTTAATGCAATATTTTGGAGTTTTAAACATTAGTAACAAATTCTTTAAAAAGACAGCAGGCTAAACAAAACACCCGGTGAGCTGGATCATTTTGTAGTTTCTCTGTGGGTGTCAGTGGCAGGAAGGTGAGTCAGGCAGATTAATGGCACCCTACCAGCAGGGTCCCAATCCCTACCTTACATGACAGAAGGGACTTTTCCACTATGGATGGTAAAGATCTCTTTTTCTTCTTTTCCTGGGGTGCTGGGGATTGAACCCAGGGCCTTGTGCATGCAAGCACTCTACCAACTGAGCTATATCCCCAGCCCGATGGTAAGGATCTTGAGGTGGGGAGAACATCCTGGATTCAGAAGTAGAAGAGGGAAGTAGGGCAGTCAGTGATCAGTGATGCTGAAAGACCTGACCAGTCACCAGAGCTAAGGAAATGAATTCTAGAGTCTATGCCAGGAATCTGGCCCAAAGAGAACCATTTGGGAATTCTGATCTCTAGACGGTAAGACATTATATTTGCGTTGCTTTTAAGCCACCAAATAATAATGTGTTGCAGTAGCAACAGAAACTAACCCAGGTGGCTACTCTCTGGTATGTATTTAAACATTTTTGGAGGAGGAAAATATTCTCTAAATTTTTGTTTAAATGTCAGAATCTTGCTGCAGCTGGGAGAGCCACACATGGCAACTCAAAGAAATTTCTCTCTAGGAGCAAAAGACAAAGGAACACAAGCTAAATGTCTGCAGTGGGATAACTCTACACAGCTGGAGAGAATCAGGAAGTCTCTTACCCAAGCAGATGGGTGTCCCTGCAGCTCCCACACATACCCTTTTCTGGTGGGACAGACTGCAAATTATCGCACCTCACAGGGGACAAGCACAAGTTTATCTAGTGGTTGGTAGAAGTCAAAGCCCCGCCATAGGAACCAGTTGGCACAAGTCAATATTATATCAGGTGAAAAGAACTGTGTGGTGATACATTTGACCACTTAAATACATAGGAACACCACATAAATAATAATAAGGCACAGTGTCCTTTTCATCCAGGGGACCTCAGGTGGGCTCCTAGGAATCAGAATTGTCACCATGAAGTGGGCAAGACTCCATTTATCACTCCAAATCCGGGCTTGTGGCAACCCCTCTATCAGGTGACTCACGTCTCTTTATGGACTACCCCACAACACTGTAGGGTGACTGTATCCAGGTCCGAATCCCTCCTTTTCAACATCTCACCACTGGAATGAGTCCACTGGGAAATCTGACAGTGGTGGCCAGGAAATCCTGCTCTTCTTCCATATGCTTCTCTAGGAGTTCTGGGCAGGAACACTGTAGGAGTGTCTCAGTGCCTTGCTTTGTGCATCTCAGCAAAGTCTTTGGAAAGGATCTAAAGTTACTCGGCTGGCTTCACAGGCTCCTGGGTATCCAGCAAGGGAATGTCTGTGTCCCCGTTGCCTACCTCCACCTTGTTGGGGTGGGAGAAGGTGTAGGGTTCACTCTCAGACTCAGGAGAGATGCAAGGGGGCAGCTCCTCTGTGGTCAACTTTGCAGTTGGGGTCCTGGAGCATATGGGGGGTGGGGAGGGAGGGCAGTCCCCCGTGGGGCCCTGGAAGGGCCGATAGGTGTCCACCTCTGGCTGGAGGAAGGACCCATTGGAATCCTGCAGCAGATGTCCATACACCATGGTGTCATCGATGACTGCGTACACATGGGAGTCATTGTCCTTTCTTCCTTTATGGAACTTTTTTAGCTGCCTTGGCACCTGGGTGTTGACATTGCCATTGTAGATGCCCACAGCAGGGCCTTTGTTTTTCTTTTTCCTATTTGTAGAAAGAGAACAAGATGGAAGTCAGGGGGGAAAAAAAAATCCTAGATGTACCGCATTTCTAAACCCCTGTGGGAGCTTAGAGTCTTCAGAGTTCTGACCAAGTCTCCCTGGAGCCCCTGAAACTCTTAGCATGTGGAAATGAAAGTCAGTGTTCTCCAGTGAACATCTGAAATGACCTACTGTTGTCTCAGGCTTTTAAGGTGGAAACGGAGAGATCACAGACAGTAGAGAGGGTTTAGAGGGGACATCTTTAACACTATTTGTGCTCAAATTGGCTTTCATCTCCCCAGAACTGGGGATGGAGCCCAGGGCCTCATGCATGCTAAGCACATGCTCTATCACTGAGTCACACCCTCAACCCCTCCAATCCTCTTTGATGGATTACCTGGTATCCAATGGTGTGAACACCTGACCATGTCTCCCCCTCTTTCTTACTAGAAACAAATGGTGTCCCAGCTCTTCTAAACCCCATCTGGCTCTGCACACCTGGGGCCAACCTTCTAGAACTCTTACTACTTTCCTGTAGCTAATATTTCATCTTTCTCTCACATGGGTAAAAGCTCTGACCATCTAGATTCCAGGTGGTCGTAGAGGAGACTCAGGAGGGAAGGGTGGAGCTAATTTTCTGCTCGCTTTGGGGACAGAAGAGCTTAGCATCTGCAGAGGTTCCAACGATGGTAACCTCCTAGAGAGGATAAGAGCCAAAATGAAGACAGAATTTGGGCCACGTGCCAGTGTTCCACAATAACGTCATTAACATTTGGAGTGTAATGTTCTCTGGTACTTGGACGTGGCTGGACATTAGCACTCTCTGCCTTGGAAAACAAAGCTTCGCCTTCCGTCTCTGTGAGCCAAATAGCAGGGAAGGCTGACTTGTTAGCTGACCAGAGTGATTCGAATGGAGGACATTAGCTCTATTAGCATAATGGACCACATAATGCATGGGGCTGGCAGTTCACTAATTGTGGATCAGCAACCTGAGATAAAAATAAACCTAGTACTGTTAGCTTGTTATGTGGAGTTTCTGGCCAAGAGGATGGGCTCCTAGGCTTCCTGCCTGAGGTCTCTAATGGATGCCTCTCCTTCACACTCCCACAGTGTCTTGCTTGACCTCTCCAAAGCTCTCCTGTATCCCGAACCTGCCTGTGTATTCACCTGCCTCTTTTGTTCCTCTACCCCATGGACGGCAGAAGAGACTGCGTCTTGCTCCTGCTTTTATCCTCAGCATCTTGCGTGGGTCCTCGTGCTTAGGAGACCCTCAGGAAATACCTGCCCAGTGAGCAAGTTGGATGGTGCTGTCTCTGCTGGTTCGTGTAGCAGAATCTGTCCACCCTAGCTACACCAACCTGGAGATGCATGGGCCTATATAAACCTGTCAACACATGGCTTCACACAGGCAAGGATCTCGGCAAGGCCAGGGCTAGTGATCCTCAGGCCCAAAGTGGTGCAGTTTAGAGATGGAGGCAAGGCTGGACCACTGCCCCTGCCCAGGTCCCTCCTGGTGAGAAGCTGTTGCTCAGTCTTAACACCAGGCTTTCCTCACTGGGTGGGACATTCTGTGTGCCCCGGACAAGAGAGTCTCCTAAGAGGAAAAGTAACATGACGTTTCATTAAGAGAAGTCCGTCCTACAGCCACATTTCATGGACAAGAGGCCTCTCTAGGACCTGCAAAGAGCCAGGACTTCCTCATCTTTGGGGACATTTCTAGACAATCTCCTTGCAGATGAGGAATTTCAGTTGGTTTGCTCAGAGTCATGGTTAATTTGAAACCATTTTTGTTGTTGTTGGCTTTTTTTTTTTTTTTTTTTGGAAGGTCAAAACATGCTACGGAAAGCAGATGTCTCTTCTTCTGCATGGTTTTAATCAGAAATATGAGCAGAATTTGTAAAATCTGCGGCAAAGCATGGACTCTGTCTAAAAAAGGTCATTTTCCTTTCATGCAACAGAAGCTGCCCTCCTGAAGGGGTGGAAGGTGGGATGGAGGAGGTCGATGGGTCTTCCTCTCACCCGTAGAGATGCCCTTTTGGTGCTTGTCTGGAGTCTAACAAACAAGCTCAAAGCAGACAGTCTGTTTAATAAACTGCAGGAGAATAAGCAGGGGCAACATGTGTGCGTGTTCCTCTAGGGGAAAGAGTGCGTGCAGTTCCAGAGGCCTGGTCTGGCCTGGCAGGGCCTACTGAGCACCTTCCTGCCAAGGTCCACTGTGTGGATCAGTTTAATGAGCAAACAAGAGAGTGACTCACGGGGCTCTTGTGCCCAGGCAGCTAGAAGCTGCGGCCAGAAAGTCACAGAGTGTTGCTTTTATTTTTCCTTTATCCCCTCCTAGGATAGGATCTCCTCCCACCGCCCCAAACCATAACTCAGACCTAGCAATATTGTTCAACACGGATCTTTGTGGGAGAGGAAGGAGAAACAAGAAAACAAAGCCAATAATTAATACTACATCTGGGCTGGGTGATGGAGGAGACATCAAGTCAGCCAGACAGCTGGAGGGATTCCACTTACTTCCTTTTCACAAAGCAAATGATGAGTCCGAGGGCCAACAGTAGCAAGGCCCCACCTGCCACCACAGCGATGATGATAGCAGTCAGGTCTGTGGGCAGAGACACAAGGAGACAGATGAGACAGGCGCGGTCAGCACAATGATGAACCCGAGTGGACTCCAGGCTTGGCTGCCCCCAGGCCCTCCCCTTCTGTACCCCCATACTGCTCACATTAGAGGGAGTGTATTTCCTTTCTCCTGAATTTGGGGTGGCCAACAGAAGGTGGCTGTGTCAGTTCTGGCCTTGATCCTTAAGAAGACTATCAGTTTGCACCTTGTTTTGTAGTGCTGGGATGGAACCCAGTGGCTTGCACATATTAGGTAAGTACTCTACCACCAAGCTATATGCCTTGCCCAGCTTGTATTTTTTCTGTGAGGAGAAGGCAGCTACCATGTTAGAAGTCTGCCTGTGCTGAGACCACCATGC
Source organism: Spermophilus citellus (assembly GCF_964194105.1). Classification (NCBI taxonomy): domain Eukaryota; kingdom Metazoa; phylum Chordata; class Mammalia; order Rodentia; family Sciuridae; genus Spermophilus; species Spermophilus citellus. Next base: position 20,144,121 of record NC_138184.1, on the reverse strand, counting down.
TGTGAGGAAGCCCAAGCTAGCCATGTGGAGACTCCATGGGGAAAAAAAAAACAAAACAAAAAAACAAAGTGAAAACCAAGGCCCCCAGACATGTCTCCATCCCAGTCAACCTTAAGCTGTTCTAGGCATCTGTCAGGGGACCCAGATGCCCTGGAGTGCAGAGGAGCCGTCCTGCTGTGACCTGCCAAGATTCTTGACCCAGAAATTGTGAACCAAGAAAATGGTTAATGTCTAAGCCATGACATTTTGGGGTGGTATGTACATAGCAATAGACAAGTGGGAACAATTGGGGAGACCTATCAGATCTACTCCAGAGGGTATTCCTGGTCTACCACCAGGTGGGTTCCCCCAGTCACCAGTCTGTCTTGGAGGAGGGAAGAGCAGAGTGGGAGAGGAAGCAGAGGGTCAAGCGTCAAGGGTGAAGGGTGAGGAGAGGGCTCTTTCATCTGTACTGTCCTTTTCCTGTAGTCAGGTGGAGGAAAGAGAAAGTCAATCCAAGAGCCAAGAAGACAGAAGATGCGCTTCGGAGGAAATAGGAAAAGAAATGATAGAGAACTAATGGAGGAGAGGAGGAGAACCCAGGCGATAACCTGAGGACATGGGAGAAGTTGTCACTCTGGCTTTGGTTCCCATTAGTTCTCTTGCTGCTAAGCAGCTGTGTGACCTTCGGGGGGATATCCAATCCCTCTGGCCTCCAGAAAGGGAAGAGGTCAGGAAAATAGCCTCCACGGTCCTTCAGGCTCCAACACTCTGTGGCACTCTGGCCATAAGGAGAACACACGGTCCCACTGCAGATCACCCTGCCATGTAGACTCTTCCTGGAGTCATAGAGGAACATTCCCCATCCTGCTCTAAGGCCTGTGACTGGAGCTGTTCATGGAGCCCAAAGTTTCACTGGGATGAAATTAAAAAAAAAAAATAGCAGTATTGCATATCTATGTCACATTTTTAATCCCTGACACTGGATCCCCATGATACTTTTATGATATAGTAATCACGTACTTTACAGATAAAGAAGATCAAAGGAGGCAGAGACTTGTGAGAAAGAGATGAAGAGTACAGAACTGTGGAAGTTTGGCTGAGAAAATCTAGGCAGACCCAACGAATGTGCTAGAAGGGATAGTGCAAAGTTCCCAATTCCAGCCGGCTGCGGTGGGCACGCCTGTTATCCCAGTGGCTCGGGAGGCTGAGACAGGAGGACTGCGAGTTCAAAGCCAGCCTCAGCAATGGCAAGGCGTTAAGCAACTCAGTGAGACCCTCTCTCTAAATAAAATACAATATAGGGCTGGGAATGTCGCTTAGTGGTTAAGTACCCCTGAATTCAGTCCCAGGTACCAAAAAAAAAAAAAAAAAGTTCCCAATTCCAGCATCAAGAGACTGCATGCTTCTGCGAGTCTCTTGTGGATCTTTCTGCCTCTGTCAAGAGAACAGATCCAGCTGGAGGATAACAGACCACCCGAAGAAGGGTTAGGTTAGCCTAGTTGTGTCAGATAGCTTGGCTAAACCCCTTACGTATGAAAGTGCCCAGCTAAGATCAACAAAATCCTCTAACCAACCTTCAACTGCATGAATGCGTGAGTCCAATAAGCCCAGCTCAGACCAGAATCACTCAGCCAATGCATGAGCAGTAATAAATGGCTGTTTTAAGCTGCTAACTTCTTGGGTGGTTTGTTACGCACCATTATCAATGCAATAACTGACCGATACAAGGACAACCAGCAATCTCTCTGTTTTCTAACTTATCTCCCAGGCTTATTCCTAGCTCTTCAGATGCCGTTTTTTTTTTTTCCTGATCACTACTATCTCTGAAAGACTGTGGAAGTTCTTACCCAGAGTCTTTGGGGTGAGAGTCACCCAGAAGAGCAGGTCCAGCTGCTTGCCGCTCACAGGGCTGCAGTTGGAGATGTTGACCCAGAAGTTGTGATAGTGGAAGCTTGGCTTGGGGAGCATGACCTCCTCCAGGTTGAAGATCTCCTCTGGTTGCGACCTCTGCTCCTGGATGATCATGAGCGCCCACCCCGTCTGGCAGGCCACGCCGATGCGCTCCTTGAAGAAGGTCAGGCAGGCCACCTGATCATGGGGCACACTGATGTTCCAGGACAAGGAGGAGAGGGCTGGCAGGCCCCGCTCCCAGTTGGGGGTCCTCAGGTAGACCTTGTTCTTTGTGTCTGGCGTCACGGTGAAAATTCCATCCTCTGCAGAAAAGGGAAGGGGATCCAAACAGACACCGTTTCACTTCATCAAGATGGAAAATAAAAGAGAAAGGAGGGGTACAGGAGGACATGTTAAATCTGCTAGATTGGCACCGTCCAGCGGGACTTTCTGCAGTGATGATATTCTTGACTCTTTTATTAACATGCTGGGGATCAAAGCTAAGCAAATGCTCTACTACGAAGCTACATCCCTAGTCCCTGGAAATATTCTCTATCTGCACTGTTTAATAGCATTTCCACGGCCACATGTGTGGTTACCATTGAAATGGGACTAATTTGACTGAGTGCTAAAATTTGGATCTGAAATATCTCCCAAAGGCCCATGTGTTACGGGTTTGGTTTCCAACCTGTGGCCCTATTGGGAGGTGGTGCCAAGGGAACTGGTCCCTTCCTCTCTCTTTGCTTTCTGGCTGCCATGAGGTGAGCAGTTTCTTCTGTCATGTGCTCCTGCCATGATATACTGTGCTGCTTGGTCCCCAAAGCAACAGGGCCAAGCAACCATGGAGTGAAAACTTTGAAACCATGAGACCAAATAAACCTTTCCTCCTTATAAGTCAATTATCTCAGGTATTTTGTCACAGTGACAGAAAGCTAACACAACGAGGAACGGCAATTTAGATTTGCTTAATATTAATTTAAATAAGCACATGTAGCTGATAGTTAGTGTATTAGTCAGTGCAAAATTAGTTCCAGTCAGATTAGGTGTCTAGGTCTTTTGGAAAACACAAACAGAAAACAGTTCAGTTTGCCAAACCTGTGGTTAACTCATTTTCCTCTCAGAAATAATTCTCAACATAGCTAATGCTTGTCTGCTGCCTTGCTCCATTGGGATTGGTATATACCAATTTCTGATTCAGAGACTGGAAAAAAAAAAAAAACCCAAAGAACCCTCATGTTCTGGGAAGAATTCTAGAATCATAAATCTGAAACAGCTTCTAACACATTCATAAATCCATTTCTTACCTTCCGGTGAGATAAAAACCCCACTTTTCCACTCTAATGAGAGTATCTTAATTTCAAAGGTTGCCCAGAGGATTTTCTCTGGTAACCTTGGAGATATCAGGAAGTCTGGACCGATCTTAATCTATGGCTAAAAGTTCATCTCCCTCCCACTCGTGCCTCTGAGAACAAAAATACAAAGTAAACCTTAAATAAAGGTCTGGGTCAATTTTGAAATGGCCTCTAATTTAATGGCACTGTTCTCTGAGCAACTTAATCATGGCAACTGTGACTTTAAAAATCAACCACCTGGAGGTTACTGCAGTGAGCCATTTAGACCTCGTTTATTGCCTCGGACACGAAGACCTTAATCTAACCTTCACCAGGCTGCAGAAAGGGACCCTTGTGCTCCAGGGAGTCACCTCCCTCCCCCAATTCCTCCTCGGGCTCTCTCTCCACATTGCATCCTGAATTGTAAAAGCAGAATCATAAAAATGTCTGCAAAAGAATTTTTATGTTCCCATCTTAAAAATTCAGGGCTGGGGAATATTTGGTGATTTTTCATTTATGCTCTGCCTGCTTCCAAAAGAGAATTGAACCTGATTATTTGTTCTGCTGCCTACCAACCATTGCCTTCAGCTGGGAGAAACATTTTCTGTTTCTTTTCAAACTTCTGGAATTTTCCATCCTAGGTTGATGGGAAAAACCGGAATCAGGACTTGTCATCTTTGAAATCTCTTGCGTGGGGGATCAGCGCCTCAGTCACCCCTTCTCTCCAAATTGGCAACTTAATTAAGAGACTCACACAACTCAAGATAGACATGGATGCCCTGGGCTGGGGTTGTGGCTCAGTGGTAAAGCACTTGCCTGGCACGCGTGAGGCCCTGGGTTTGATTCTCAGCACCACATTAAAAATAGATAAATAAATGAAAGTATTGTTGTGTCCAACTACAACTTAAAAAGTAAATAAATTTAAAAAAAATAATTAAATTGCCCAAACAAGATGGGAAAGAGAGAGTGAGGGTCCCCCTTACCTTTGAAGTGTGGGGTGAAGGACACGGTCAGGCCCTGCTTGTAGAACTCTTGTTGGAAGCCGGGAGCAAAGGTCCGGAGGGTCACGGAGCTGTTCTGCTTCACCTGGATCTGCTCGATAGAGCCTCCAGGGCCAGGGCAGAAGGAGCCGTAGTACAGTTCCTGACCAGGTGTGGTCAGGTGTGTGGCCACAAGGTAGCTGAAGCTGGTATTGCAGACCTTCTCCTGAGTGTGCTGTTGTAGCTTCTGTTTGGGCACCAGCACCAGACTGAGCCTGTCCTTGGGTACCAGCAGCTTCCAGGAGAAGTCGTGCAACTGCACGGGCAGCTGGAGGAGGTCACTGGGCACCTGGAGTTGGTAGGACTTCCTGTGGCAGTACCGGTGGTCTGTGCAGCCTAGGAGAGAGGCTGGTGGTACCTATGTGCAGGGATCGGAAGTCGCCCTCCCTGGCTCCCACACCCGCCCTGCCTTCCCCTGCAGACTTTTTCCTTCTGTCTGTCCCGTGTCACATCCCTGTGGTCCCCTGTCCCCCTTTTCTGGCTCCCTGAGTCTGCTTTGCTGGATTTCCCCTGCTCTCTCCCATTCCCACTGTCGGCCATCTGCAGGACTTAGGATATGAGTGCTCTCTTCTTGTTTGCTCTCTCCCATTCCCACTGTCGGCCATCTGCAGGACTTAGGATATGAGTGCTCTCTTCTTGTTTGCATTGTGTCTGAGATGCTAAGTGTCGTGCGGGCAGGCTGTTTGGTGTAGTAGTCACATCTATAAGTGCCACCGGGGAGATCTTTTTTTTTTTTTTTTTTTATTTAGAGGTCTAATTTGTTAATTTGTACGTCTAATGGAGTGAGCTGATTTCTTTCTTTCTTTATTTTTGGTCGTACTGGACATTGAACCCAGGGGCGCTTTACCACTGAGCTACATCCCCAGCCTTTTTTATTTTTTATTTTGAGACAGGGTCTCACTAGGTTGCTGAGGCTGGCCTTGAACTTGGGATCCTTCTACCTCAGCCTCTGGAGTCTCTGAGATAACAGGTGTATGCCACCATGTCCATCACCTAATGGAGTGACCTTGGCAGTCTACATGTGGGTTCAGCTCCTGCATTGTAGAGACTCTAAGGGCACCCATGTCAAAGCTCACAGTGGCTCATCAGGGAGGTGACAGTAGGCACTGCTGCCCTTCATTCATCAAACATTCTTTAAGTGACCAGCACATGCTCAGCACTACTAGGGATTAAATGGATTTTTAAAAAATGGAATTAGGCAAAGTTCTTCTCAGTCTGATGCAGAGGAGACAGGTGGGTAGTGAGTACGGAAGTGAGGGTGCGGGGGCAGATGGACTGGAGTAGGCTAAGCAGAGGAGAGATTGCATCAGAGGGGATCTGGCAGGCCAGCAGAGACATAACACAGACATAGTAGGGAATTTCAAGGGAGGCACGTTCCAACTGAGGCTGGTCCTAAAGCCGGTGTGTTGCACATGCTGTTTTCTTCTTGCTGCCCTTGCTCACCTGCACTTGGGTGGGTATTTCACATCAGACAATTCCCAACCTACCTAATGAACCCCCCTAAGAAGGGAGGGCAGGCAGGGGCAGAGCTGCCTGCAGCCAGAGACCCATGTACCAGTGAGGGGCGTACTTATGGTTTTCTCTGCGTTCAACCACAGGCGTGTCAGGTCATCACAAAGGAAGGAAATCTTGTGCTTGGAGCCCGGTGTCAGGGTGACGTTGTTACTGCAGGTCCGAGACTCCAGACACACGAAGCAGCCAGGGACAAATCTGCGGCTCTGTTTGACGGGGCGTGGCTCGATGGTGATTGACATGGTCCGCTCCTGACTCAAGTCAACTATGTAGGTTTTATCTGAAAACACGAATAGAAACAAGGTGTGATGCACGGACCAGCAGCAGCCACTTAAGATGGTAAGAGTCAGTAGTCAACCTCTCCTGAGGAGGAAAGCAGCACAGGGCATGAGTTTTTATTATTAGTGTAATATTGCAATAACTTTCGAAGAAAATTAAAAAGCAGTGGACTTCACCCAATAAAATCAAATATTAGAAATATGAAATCAACACAAAGTATAAAAGCAAAACAAATAAGTGAATGAAAAGATTAAAATATCCATCAGCAATAGGTGCTTTAAGTAACAGAGACAAGGGACTCAGAGGGAGGGGGACATATTGCTGATAGGCAACGATTGAGCAGTTCACAGAAGGAGACATCAGTGTCCAGATATTCAAAATATGAAAGGTTTTTAGTGTCACTTGTCACCAGAGAAAGCAAATTAAAACCAAGGGTCTCTTTTCCCCGACTCAGATGGGGAAAACATAAACATATGGTGATACCGTGTGCCAGGGAGGTTAGGGAAACAGGTGCTTCGCCCACAAGACTGGCAGAAGCCTGGGTCAGCCTGTCATAGTCACTTGAGAAGCAGTGTATAAATGAAAACCTTGCAGCCCTGGGAACTCAGCCGTGTGATGTGATGATGTGTGCCCACATTTTATCTCAGGGCTGTGCAGACCAGAAACCAACTAACACTGGATAATTGAATAAACTATGGGAACATTCATGAATATTATACAGCAGTTAAAAAGACTGAGATCTAAAAGCCTCCTAGATGTAGGACTGAGCAAATGGCATGTTGTAGCAAACATATAGAGTATGATACACATACTTCCCTTTTCATTTTCTCTAACAGTTATATTTTTAACAGTGAAATCATTGTTCTGTCTGCATTATCATGACTATGTAAATACAATACTAAGACAGTGTTCATAGAGTCATATCATGTTGCATACTATGATGACTTTTCTTTCCTGCCCAGGAAATTTTCTTTTCTCCTTCTCCTCCCCCTCCTCTTCCTCCTCTTAACAAAACAAACCAAACTCCACTTTCTGGGAGATTTCCTCATCTTTATCTTTCAGCCCCCTTCCATTTTTTATTTCTTGGATTTTTCTCTAAGAGATCCTTTTGAAAGCTCTTTTCAAAACATTACAACCTAGACGAGGCTCAGTGGCCTGCACCTGTAATCCCAGCAACTTGGGAGGCTAAGGTGGGAGGATTGTAAATTTGAGGCCAGCCTGGGCAACTTAGTGAGACCCTGTCTTAAAATAAAATTTTAAAAAGGCTGGTTCTATGGCTCCGTGGTAGAGAGCTTGCCTAGCCCAAGGCCCTGAGTTCACCTCCTCGGCCCTATTTTATTTAGAGAAAAGTCTCACTGAGATGCTTAGCACCTCACTCCTGCTGAAGCTGACTCTGAACTGGCCATCCTCCTGCCTCCACCTCCCAAGCTGTTGGGATTATGGGTGTGTACAACCACACCCAGCTGATAGCTTTTTTGTGGTTTTTCTCCATCCAATATCTCCGCCTCCTCCAAGTTACTTTTCTTCTGTTAATTTGTTTTGGTCCTGGTCTTTCTCACTGGCCTTCTACAGGTGCCTGGGGATCTGCCCATTGCTCTTACTGAAAGGGGACACTGACAGCTATTTGGAATACCTCTCCTTGTTGATGGAGCTTCTCTGTAGGGTTTTATGGCCCGACCACTTCCAGTCAAACCACTAACATTATATCTTCAGAAAGTTCAAGGAGGATGCATTACACAGAGGCTAGTAGGCTCCCCCCAAAGAGGGTGCTGTGGGCAGGGTCTCTTGGGTTCGTGGGATTCCCTCAGAAAAGAGCCCGTCACTCCAAAAAAGGAGGAAATATGTGCCTGGCTCCGTGAGGGGAAGGTGGCACGGTAGTTGGTGGGTGACTTCCAGACAATCCAGGTGCTCAGTTTGCTCCCTAAAGCAAAGGCTGGGACCTTTGGGTCAGGGACTATCTTATCTTGTCTCAAGGAGAAACATTATTGTCCTTGGCTGGGGAAGAGCTGCAGGAGCTTGGCACTTGCTGTCAGAGAAGAAGGACCTGGTGTTCTAGTGGCCTCTTCCACTCTTAGCCCCAGTTTGTCCCCCTGATCTGGATCTGTCTGGATCTGACTTGCCACTTCTCGCGCCTTTGTGGGACAAACCAGGTTTCTTTTTTCCCATTGTTGTTTCTGATTCTGCACTTTGGGATCGGATGGATCAGTCACCACCTTACTTTCCATTTCATGAAAAGTTACATAGTTTTCTTTCCATTTCTCTTTCTGACTGTTCTGTGCCTTTATAAATATTAAATATTCTTTAAAATGTTGAAAAATACTTTAAAAAATGTTCTTAAAAACCCATTATACTCCTCTAGAGATAGCTCACATTCTCACTTGAGTATGTATTCCTTGCTTTACCCCAAAAGTGGCTCTCTAAACCTGTCTATGCCTTTGGGGGATGGAAACATATATATATAAACTGGGAATTGAACCCAGGTCTTTAAGCACTTGCTAGACAAGTGCTCTACCACTGAGCTATGCTTTCAGCTCTTGAAAATTTAATTTTGAGACAGGGTCTTACTGAGTTGCTAAGTCTGACCTCAAACTTGAGATCTTCCTGCCTCAGGCTCCCGAGAGTCTCTGCACTCTCGGGAGCCTGAGGCAGGAGTGTGCCACTGTACCCAGCTGGCCCAGGGGTTTTGAAGATACCAATTTGCTTGATATTTTCAGAGAAAGTAAATATATCTTCAGAAATATATCTTCAAGGAGGATGCATTATGCAGAGGCTAGCAGGCTCCCCCTAAGGAGGATGCTGTGGACAGGAGGTACATTATTGACTCATGTAATCGTCATCAGCAGGGCTACTCCAATCTTCTAGGAATTACACAACAGGGGAGACAGGCCGCATGGTACAAATGGTAGCAACCCCTGGTGTGACATGATAATTCTGTACTATCAAGAGAAAAGAAGAGAGTGCATTATGACGCCCTTAACAGGCAGGGTTTTTTGTTGTTTTTTTTTTGGTGGAGATGCACATTAACTCTTTTGAGCCTCTGAGCTTCACATTTTGTGAGGCAAAGCCAGCAGTGGACACATTAGTCACAGCTGGGCACATCCATTATTCCTTTGGTCCTGGGCAGCCTGTGCATGACTTACTGTAAAACTGAATGCAGGAGTCCCCTGGGTACACTTGAACCAACTGATATTTTTCAGCAAGTGGAGAGAGGAATGATAGCAGGTTTGATGGTGGTAATATGGAGGGGACAATAAGATTCAAGGTTAACATGTGCCTGGCTGCTCACATTCAGAAATATTTTTGCAGCCTGGGCCCACTTGTGGTCAGGTCTGGCCATGGGATGGCAAAGGGTCTCAGCCGACTGGGTCCTCCAGTCAGTCCTCTGGTTTTCTTTTCTTTTTTAAAAATATTTTCTCCACTAAATCATCAGCAAGGGAGTTCAATTCTTAAACCATTCCTGTGGTGCCCTTTGGTTTTCTATGGTTGCTGCAATAAAACCTCCTCTTTGGCATGAGAAAGTCTCCTGGCTCTGTGTCCACTCCTGTTTCTGAAGCTCTTCCCTTTGTCTGACACCCTAATCCAGCCCTCTGGGGACCCACCCTCTCCTGTCTGTCTTGCCCTTTCAGATGGACTGTGTGCTTGGATGATGCATCTGGATCTTGTGCCAATAGGATAGGATACTGCCTCATGAGATTGGTGCAATGTTTATGAATTTATGGAGAGGCCGGAATGTGCAGAAACTGGTAGCTACAGAAAGAGGAACAAAACTGGATGAAGATTAGTGGGACTCAGGTGTGCAGATGGATAAATACAACGTGGCCCGTGAGGAAGGCAGAGCAGCCACATGGGCTCTTGGGGTACAGTCTTTGGTCTGGGCAGCTGCTCCCTGATGCTGGGGTTGAAGACGGTGCAGTGAGAGCAGCAGGCCCTGGCTTGGGCTCAGGGAGGTGTACCAGGAGGAGGGCTCAGGGGGGTACCAGCTATAGGAGGTTCCCTCTAGCACTTGTGTGAGAAGGGAGGACACAGGCTTGGACCCAAGGGACTCATTCACCTTGAAGCCCCTCTCCCCTCAACTTCTGCTTGCTCAATTCCAAGCTAAGAAAGCCAAAATTACACCTGGCATCCCTTCCTGGGGTCACGAGGGGGCATGCACCGCGGCACAGATGGGGCCTCTGGGCAGCTTGGGAAAGAGCAGACTCTGCCATGAGTCCTCCCTTGGTATTCTCCCAGCCTGAGGTCTGCAGAGCTCCTTCCAGGAGTGACTTGCTACCGCTTAAAAATCACTTCTATTCTGGGACACAGCCCAATCTCTGGGGACCATCTCCCTGTCTTTTCCAACCCTGCATCCTCTTCTTGACCTAGAACCCTGCAGGTAGCATTTAGAGAGGGCTTACAACCTGCTGGGCCCTGGGCTGCCTCAGGTTGGCCTTGCAGCATCCATCATCTCCACCGCACAGGTGAGGAGCTGAGTCATGCAGAAGCAAAGCGGCTTGACCTGGTCACAAGGAAAACAGGGAAGATGGGAGACAGATCCACCTGGGCTGACTCCCCAGGTCAGTGCCCTTGCCCACTGGGAACCCTGCCTACAAAAACGAGCTGCCATAATCATTTCCTGCACGAGGAACGGGTCAGACAGGTCTGTGGGTGCCCAGGACTGGCTTCCTTGGACTAGTCCTGGAAATGCAGGGCCCACACTGGGGTTCACAGCATCAGAGGGAGCTACCAGAGCTTTCTGGAGTCCAGCCCACCCTTCTTCTCTCCCCAGAGATATTCCTGCTTGCCAGATCCACTCCTCCTCTAGAACAGTACAGACCAAACTCGACTCGACAGGCCGACTCTGTGATCCACCTGGCCCCGCAGTTCATCAGTCTCTGTTCATCTCAGAACTGAATCCACTCCCTCCTGGATGCTGTTTATGGCTTGTTTAACAATATGATTAGTTTTAGAAACCAGTCCAGCAGATGTTGCAGGAAACAGAATTCATTAGAGGTTCTCAGCAGCACTTCACCATGATTGAGATGATAAACAAACCCTTCTGTCTTCTAAAACCCAGATCCACTCCATTTCTAGATCCTTTTGCACTGTGTTCCACCTTCTGATGACACGACGGTGGCAGTGGAAACAAAATAAATGTCTCAGGGGACACACTTGAATATGCATATTTGCACACGTACATGTGTACATATATGTAAGTGTGTATGGCATGTGTACACACACACATACACACATACACACATGCAAAAGAGTGGCAAGAGGACATTCCCAGTTCGAATTGGGCAGTCTTTTGAGAAGATCCCATGCTATCACTTTTTGGATGTTTATATGCTCTGCAGAAAGATATAGGAAGCCATTGCATGTCCCCACCTAATGTTTCTGCCTGGCTCTGCCCCTTTCCTAGAGTGAATGATAATAAAAACAAGAATGAGAACCAGCCCTCAGGACAGAGCCCACCCTCAATGCGTGTCAGAAGTGTCCTCTTGAAGACCACCTGTCATAACTCACTCCTCCCCAGACTTCAGTGCATGATGGGCCCAGGTACAGACACTGACTCCTCCGCTTGGATCTCAAAAGTCACAATAGTGCCAGGACGAGGGTGAGGCTCCTCCGAGTGGGTGCCTCCTTAAAATTTGCATCCTGGTCCCTTGAGCACACCCAATCCTGAGCTTGACTCTCCACCTCTAGGTTCATGGTGTCTCAGCAATGTCTGTGGAATAGTGTCTCATCTGCCTAGAGCTCAGTATGGTCCAGAGTGCGCGCTCTATGTTCTGAGCTTGCTCTGCTCCTGATAAGCTGTGTGACATTGGGCTGGTTTCACAACCTTTTTCATAACCTTTCTGAACCTTCTGGTTTTTCATTAATGAAAGATCATTCCCATCTCCCCTACAGGGCCGCAGTAAGGATAAGGATGCTGTGTAAGTGTTTGGCACGGGGCTTGGCTTGCAGTGGGTGTCCATGGTAGGGGGTGCTCAGCTAAAAAACTGTTAGTTGTCATCATCATGACTGACGGTGCTGGTGACAACTCATTCACGCTTCAGGGTCAAGACCTGAGGTCTAGAAAGAGGCCTTCCCTGGGTTTCATTAAAAACAACTTAGCACCCTGAATGCAAGATCACGTTTGCTGCTTGCTTATTGAGCTAAAATGAAACTGCATGCTGGGTGTTCACCAGAGAGCCTCTTGTTACCTAGCAACCTACTTCCTGAAACTCTTCTACGGGCCAGAGTCCAAGTGCTCCAGGAGCCCAGATGAGAAAACAGGCAAGGGACCCCACCCAAGCCGACTCCCCAAGGAATCAGAGAGGGTGTGCAGGAGATGGGGAGAGGAAAGCCAGGCTTACTTACTGCTTTCATTCTGTGGATGTTGGACTAAAACTTGAAACTGCAGTCGCAGGATCCCTGGATTCTGGGCGTCTTGGTCACAGCCCTGCAGGGACAGGTTGAAGTTCCCAGCCATGTTCCCGGGCTGCTTGTCCTCCAACTTGAACACCTCGGGGTTAGTGGTGGAGCCGGGGATGTAGTACTCCACCCGCTCCTCCTTCTTCTCACAGTTGGAGACGTTGAAGGTGAGGAAGGTGACGCTGGCCCGCAGGTGTGCGGGGACCACAAACTGCCATGTCATAAGCTCATCCTCGGGGAAGCCTTCTGGGTAGTTGGCAGACATCAGGGTGGCCGAGCCTTCCCCTTCAAACACAGACTCGATGATGCACAGGCCTGTTGGGAATGGAACCCGACCAGAAAGAAAAGGAGGTGACTACACAATCACAGTTCCCAACTCCTAGGAGTGAGTTTGGATGTATGTTTACACTCAGCAGGGGAAAAGCCCTACTTTGTGGACTGTGCCCATTTCCTTGGTGTAAATACTCCCACCATGGCTGACTTCAAGCTTCCAACACAACTGGATACAGAGTCGGGCAACAGACACCATTATATTGTATGTCTGCCAAAAAGATAGGATAGTCATAAATAACCTGGATATCAGAGATCATAGTAAAATGTAGTAAAATGATTAGGAAGTGATGAGCTGGGTGTATTTATTACCTTTGCTTCTAAAATGCTTTATTGAATTGTAAGTTTATACAATGTTATTGCTGAGACCGACTCTGTTTAACATCAGCTCACAAAATTCCAGAACACTTAACGAGCAACCCCCAGGAGCCATTGTGAGCGTATACAAAATGTGAGGGAGACAGAGGTAGGGCAACCAAGTTTGTGAAAATAAGTATCATATGCAGATAGGACAAAGAAAAGAGACGTTCTGTTTGTTTGAGAAAGGAGGCTCTCACAAGTGGCCCAAGTGGCTTATAGGAGCATGGGATCTTCCTTGAGGGCATTAGTTGACTGCTACAGAATGGCCGACCATGTGCCATCCCTGCCCTAGAAAAATGGCGGCCACTTCCTGTGTTTCCATCCACCCACTAGGGAGGGAGGGGTGTGCTCACGTTTTATAGACGAGCGGTTGGCAATGCTGAAGCCAGAGACATTTCGGGGGTGGAACCACGGCAGGTGCAAGGCCATCTTCACTCCCTCCTGCATCTTGATCCGGGACACAGTGCCATTGCTGCAGAAGGTGCCGATCCTGACCACAGTGGCATCGATGCGGCCACTGATGGAGTGAGTGACCCCGTCGGCACAGCTCTCCCCGGGCCCGATCTGCCTCAGCCGTGGGAGAGAGAACTGCAGCTCCAGGCCGATGCGCTTGTGAGCTTTGACGTCCCAGATGAAAGTTCTGTTGAGGGTGGGCAACGTCGATGTCGCGGGCTGAAGCTGAACCTCCCCAAAAGGACAGGGGCCTGACATGCAGTCTGCAAGAATCCACAAGAGCGATTTTGATCATGGATGTTGTAAGGCCACATGCTGCTCCTCTCAGCCCCCTGGAGTGGACCCTATGGGGCTCTGCCCAGGTGGGTTTTACCAGCAGGTGCACTCACTCCCCAGCTGCTGCGGGTCTGGGGAGAGCCTCAGCTGGGTCTGGTCTAAGCCTCAGTTTTTTGACTAGAAAAGCCTAAGAGGTTTGGCTGCCCCCTCACTCCCATCCCAAGGCAGGAGTTGCAGTCCTTAGCCAATAACTGCTTGAGGCAGGACCAAAAAGCCTGACTCCTGCTTTGAGTGGCATGACCCGGGGTGCCATTCATGCTCCAGCCCTCTCTGTGAGAACAGGCTGAGGCCAGATGTTAGCTGAAACCACATCTGTGCTCACTTCCCCCTGCCTTTTCCTGCTTCCCTCACTTTGGGTTTCTTCTGGGAACACTCTTGATAAATGACTTAAACAAAAACCCTTGTCCCAGGCTCTGCTTCCAGGGCATCTGACCCAAGATGCCTCCTACCTACTGTGTTTTCCTGACCAAGTGGAGCCCGGCTGGTGGACCTCTGACCAGACCTTACTGGAGGCCAGAAGAAGGCTGCATGAAATGAAGTCTGTGCTTTGGGATGTCCAACTTCCCCTATTCTGAGTTCTGGTTTCACAATTTCTAGGGCGCAGTGCCAAGATCCACCTTTTACACCTGCGTTCCCCATCAATATCCTCACCCACAAGGCTGAGGTGTGCACCCCAAGTCTACAACTCCCAGGTGTCTGGAGCCTGCAGCAAAGTGGTCTTCCTGCCGGGTGACTGTATGGAAGTGTTTCAGTGCCATTGTAGTTGAATTCTTAAGTGCTCACAACTAATGACACCCTTTAAAGTATTTTGTTTCCTAAGCCTTTTAAAACAAAGTGAAAAACACATTACTATCAAGGAAGAAATAAGTGGAGACAGGTGATAGAACGCAGGCACTTCAGTGCACAGGGGTTCTGAAGGGTGTGATGGCTTTTGTAATAATCTGCAAATATTTAAATATTTATTCCTGGATTTTTTTTGGTGGGGGGGGGTAGGGGGGTTGAATCCAAGGGGTGCTTGATCACTGAACTACATCCCCAGCCCTTTTTATTTATTTATTTATTTAGAAATAGGGTCTCTCTAAATTGCTAAGGGCCTTGCTAAATTGTCCAGGCTGGTCTTGAACTTGCAATCCTCCTGACTCGGCCTCCCCAGTTGCTGGGATTACAGATGTGCGCCACCATGCACAGCTATTCCTGCTTTTGTGGGTTGTTTGAAAGGACTGTTGACTTCAAATAGAATGACAGGTGAAATCTGGAGCTGTCTAGCAGTTATGAAATCATTAATGGCAAACCTCTCATTTTTGCAAAACAGCCCTGGAGTCCAGGTATCTTGGTTCTAACCACTTGCAGTACACAGCAATGCCAGGACAAAGGCCCAGTCTGTTTGATCAAGCACGAGTTTGCCAATGCACTGTGCAGCCATATCAATAAAAGAGGATTAGATAAAGAGGTGACTAATGTGGCTGAAATTAGAATTTCTGTGTTGGTAAAGATAGTACCTATTTGGGGAGCTCATGGAAACTTGATTGTTTATATTAAGCCACTTCTTAGCTTTCCATTCATATGCCCACTGTGCCCAGGATAGCATTAATTGGGCTCTGCTGGGTTCTGTACTCTTATGGGGATCGTTTATTCCTTTTAAAGCTCTCATCCCTGGTTCCACCCCAGACCCTCCTGGAGAATATTTTAAAAATATGCATGCTTGGACCACCTGAGGGATTCTGACTTAATTCCATACCAAGGACCCAGAGTTGAAAGGCCCCACCTCCCAGCCTCAGCTCTGCCACCTGCCATGGTACTGAAAGAGCTAGGCTCTGAACACAATTTTTCATTCATTACTTTGGTATTTAGGATGGACCCAGAGATACGAATAGTTCAGGCCGGGCACAGTGGTGCATGCCTGTAGCTTAGGAGCTCAGGAGGCTGAGGTAGGAGGATCATGAGGTAAAAGCCAGCCTCAGCAAAAGTGAGGCGCTAAGCATCTCAGTGAGACCCTGTCTCTAAATAAAATACAAAATAGGGTTGGGGATGTGGCTTAGTGGTCAAGTGTCCCTGAGTTCAATCCCTGGTACCCTAGAATAGTCCAAATGACCTGCATGGCTCCACACCTTCTGGTGTGGCTTCTGCATTCTATCCACTGAAAAACTTTTTAAATAACTCAAAGGAATATAGGAATATCCAGAGGAGGGAGAAGTGTCATTTCTGAAGTGATTGACAACCTGTTTTTTTTTCCCTGTAGATGTCTACGTCTATTAACTTGCTTGCAGGATTGAAAGCAGGATTGTATGGGATTAACATTTTGTTCTTTATCTCTACGTCCATTAACTTGAAGACGGGACGAGAACAGAGATGTCAGATTTCCCTTGAAACTTTCTGTTGCTTATCCAGAAAAGGAAGTGAGGGGGCGGGCAGACCACTGGATTTGATTCTAGCGTCTAGATTGGTTATTTTAAAAATTGATTTTTCCCTATCACTTTCAAAATTTAAGAGCATGCATTTTTACTACCTAGCAAATAGCATGGGCATCCTGGGGCCGAGAGGCAGAATATAGTCAACTGCTTATGACATGTCATTTGTTAGCTTTTTCAAAAAGGAAGTCACTTTATTGACTGAACTGATTCTGAAAGTAGAGCATAGGATGGGGGTGAAGCTCAGTGGCAGAGGGCCTGCCTGGCAAGTGTGAGCCCCTGGGTTCTATCCCCAGCCACATAGAATAGAATGGAATGGAAGGGAATAGAAAGAAATGAATGCTTGTTTAAAAAGAAAGAAAGAAAACAAAGGACAGTACAGAAGGATAGAAAGAAGAAAGCAAAGGTAACCTGTTCCTTTCCCCCATCCCCAGGAAATATAGTATGGGATTAGTATTTTGTTCTTTATCTCTCCTGACTTTTGGGCTCTGTATGATTATGTGTATGCGTGTGGGTGTGCATGTTACGTGTGTGCTCATTTACATAATGCAACAAACTGTTCTCTTGCTATAGACTATATTGTTCTTTTTTTTTTTTTTTGGTACTGGGGATTGAACCCAGGAGTGCTCAACCACTGAGCCACATGCTCAGCCCAGCCCCCCACTTTTTAATTTTTTTATGTATGTTATTTAGAGACAGGGTCTTGCTGAGTTGCTTAGGGCCTCATTAAATTGCTGAGGCTGGCTCTGAACTCATGATCCTCCTGCCTCAGCCTCCTACATTGTTCTTAATGGAACCAAACTACCCTTGGCGTCTTTCCATGACGAATACACAAACTTAACATTCTTTTAATGGCGACACACCATTCCACTGGATTCTTAAAGTATGTTGGTATTCTACAGCTCTGTAAAGGGTTCAATGAGGCTTTAATTGCCATCAATTTAAACTGATAAATTAATCTGGGGGAGAATTGATGCTTTAAAAACACTAAGTGTTCTTTGTCAAGGAACGTGATAGCTCTCTTCTCTTATTGAAGTCTTTTCTTTTGTCTTTCCGCAAAATTTTCCATTTTGCTTCAGACATATTGTGTGTCCTTATGAAGATTATCCATAAATATTTAATTAGAAATTCTGGATAATGGAGACCACCAGCTTGCAGGATGGGAATCACTACCCTGTTCTTTGTTTTACTGGTAACACTTCTGTGTCTGATGAATATGGCGTGCGCCAACTGCGCCCAGCAAATATAGTTTTTTAAACTATAGCTCTTTTAATACTTTCATTTCTCCTTTGACTATGAGATTCTTCCACCTTAAACAAGGCATTGATTAGATCACAAAGAGTGCCCTCACTGTCATTAACATCTACTCACTCTTATTTGGCATGCCGACTGGAAAACCAGAAATTATGAAAGCTCCCCACACCCCACGGACTGTTTCCCATATCAACCTGCTATCCCAAGCTCAAATTATAAATAATAAAAAACATCAAATACATATACTTTGTTGAATTCTTGTGTGTTATACATTTTCAATCCATTATTTTATTTCATTCTCCTACCAACCTTAGTGGTTTGGTATGACGACTCTGTTATTTCATAGATAAGAAAACTAAGGCACAAAACAGTGGAGTAACTCATGTGAAGCCTCAGGATAGGTCACAGACTCAGCCCTGGAGCTTGAAGCTAAATCCAACTCGACCACTCTCTAAAGCTGGTTAATTCCATGATGCTTGTGGACAATGGCCCCTCTTACCTCCTCAACCTTCTGATTCCTTTTGCTTCCAACTCTGTCATGGGTTGAATGTGTCTCCTCCAAACCCGCAGACTGATGGAGCTCTCATGGATGGGTTTGGGACCCCTCAAAAGAGCTTAAGGTTGAAGGGAGAGCTCTCTTTCTCTCCTGCCTTGCCGCTTTCTATACCTTGACCTCGGGCCTCCCAAATTCCAGAACCGTGAGAAAATGAATCTCTGTTCTTTATAAATCACCCGGTCTCAGGGATTCTGTTATAGTAGCACAAATGGACTAAGGTGAACTCCTTTGACTTTTGCTGACCTGAAGATCTGCAGCTCGTGGACCTCTCTGGGACTCCATGAAGAGACCATGTGGCTAAGTGGTTAAGGACAGACTCTGGATCCAGAGTTCTGGGCTCCTCCCCTGGCCTGCGACTTACTAGCTGTGCCATCTTGGACAAGTCCTTCTCTGGGAACATCTCTTAGAGATCTTTTGGAGATCAAACAAATTAACCTGTGTAAGGCACTTAGAACTGGCCACACAAGAGCTGGATAGGGAGAGTGCAGAGCCCACCTGTCCAGTTTCGTGGGGGAAAGAGAGGCAGAGAGGGGCGGAGCCAGAGCCCACAGCTCCCGAGGGCCAACTTACCGATATTCTTCTGGATCTCCATGACAAAGTGGTTCTGTGGGTCCTGGCAGCTAAAGGTAAAGACCATTTTCTCTCCAGCTTTGATGAACAACACAGTCATATGCCTTTTAGAAACGATGATGAAGCAGGGCTTCGCTGGCGGAGCTGATGTCCCCCGCTTTATGAGAATGGTAATGTTGCTTCCTTGGGGCAGAGCAATCTCAGAAGCCTCTGGAGGGAGGAAGAAAGATGCAGTGAGTGGATGCTTAGGTCTGCACACCTGCCCACCTATCAGCTGGCTCAGGGAGGATGCTCTCTCTCACACCTCGTGCCTTCCCTCCTGGTCTGATGGTGCAAAACGACAACGCGGACATTGCTGGCACCAAAGAACCAGTGCACTGCTGGCCGGGCACGAACATCTGTCTGTCTCTTCTTTGGATTATTGATTTTGCTACAAGTTAAAAATCACGTCCCAGATATCTTGAGCAATTTGTTTTCAGACACCCGACTTACAGTATTAAATAACGATCAGAGTCACTTTCACTTGTCTTTTTATTGGCAGGGAGGAGAACCGGGGATTGAACTCGGGCACTTGACCACTGAGCCACATCCCCAGCCCTATTTTGTATTTTGTTTAGAGACAGGGTCTCACTGAGTTGCTTAGCACCTCACTGCTAAGGCTGGCTTTGAACTTGTAATCCTCCTGCCTCAACCTCCCAAACTCCTGGGATTACAGGTGTTCGCCACCATGCCCGGCTCCACTTATGGTCTTGATATGACTGTAGAAGAAACCATCTGTCATGATTTTGTATCTGGGATGCTTCCCAACAGCTCACGTGTGGAAGGTTTGGTCAGAGGTGGAGCCTTCAAAAGTGCTCTGATCTCATGCATAAATTAATTCATTGGTAGCTTAAGTGGCTATTAGGAGGTGGGCTTAGTTGGAGGAGGAAGAAGGTCACTGGGGGTGTGCCCTTGAAGGCTACATTTGTCCCCAGCCCCTTCCTTTCTTCTTGCTTCCTGGCTGTCATGTGCTTCTGTTATGATGTAAGGCTTCACTGCATGCCCAGAAACTATGAAGCCAAGTGATTATTGACTGAAGCCTCTAAAACCCCGAGCCAAAGTAAGTCTTTCCTCCTTCAAGTCCATTTTCTCTGGCATTTTGTCACAGTGACAGAAAGCTGACTAATACCCCAGTGAAGAGGCACGTTTATCTGCAAAGAGCCACTGTCTCCTGCTGTAGCACTTGGCACGTCCAGAACAGACATATGTATAGGAGTAGGGTAGGGGTAGGAAGATGTTTGCAGAAATTAGAAGTAAACATACTTCTGATGTTTACTCATTGATACTACTGTATCAATGAGCTTGGAAAGTTAAAAAAAAAAAAAAAAAAAAACTATTACCTCAGATTGGGATTCAGCAAAAACACTTGAGCAAATAATACTAAGCCAGTGAGGTGGGGACTGATTACTAAGCAGAGGAGTGCCCGTGTCATCATGGGCCCAGTCTTATCCTATTTGATTGCTTGATTAATGTTTAAACGCTCTAGATCAAAGGGGAAGAGCCCTTCTTAGCAGCCCCTGCCCTGGTCTTGATTGTAGGGTTCTGATCGTAGGCAGGCTGGTCTGGGAGCCAAGGGGGGTGGGATAGATGGCTGTAGGTGGGTCCTGTGGAGGGAACCCAGGGCCCATACAGACTGATGGAACCACAGCACTAACATGGGGGCTTCTGTCTCACCCTGTTCTGGCATAAAGACACGGTCAATCAGTACCAGTTATGGAGCCTGTACACATAAGGTGCTCAATAAGAGGTCAGTGAGTAGACTGCAATCTACCAAGAGCTTTTCATTTCTCAGCTATACCTTCCCCCATTTCTTTTAAAATCAACTTTTTTGAGGCATAATTTACATATGTTTAAAATGACTCCCTGATTGTAAGAATCATGACCAATGTCACAATGAGGGGACTGTTCTGGGTCTTGACTCTGGCGACTACCTGCTGTATATAAATGCCCAAATCCATCTCAATGCACACGGGGAGTGGTGGTGTTCATTTTATATATTATTTTAATAGAAATGAGGAGAAGTGTTCAAAAGAGTGTCTGTCTACACAAAGAAGGCATTTAATAAACGAACAGTGGAATAATTATGGATATACCTAAATATGGTTTAATAATATTTTGGGTGGTGATGGACTGCCAATGTGGCTCAGGGGTAGAGCACTTGCCTCCCATGCACAAGGCCCTAAGTTCAAACCCCAGTACCACACACAAAAATAATAATATTTTGGGTGGGCCTAGCTGCTCT